>NC_139405.1:10582500-15382500 GCF_905368555.1 Meleagris gallopavo
CAGCTATATAGCTAATTTAACAGTACTACTACAAACACAGTATAAAAAAGCCATTCATTTAAAACACTTAAAATCTATGAAGTAAAAAAGATAACTAAGATTTACTAAGACCATAGCATTTTCATACAGAACCAGAATTTTTATGGGCATGATTCAACTGAAAAATACGTACTGAATCAGCAATCTGATCTGGAACGCATGTAAGCACAGAACGTTTAGGTGAAAGTGCAAATCAAAGCATTTTTTCAGCCAAAAGCTGTCCGCTATTTATTTGAAGTGCTGTTTCACTGATTTGATACTGAATTCTTTGGAATTTTTTTATTTTTATTTTTTGATGAAGCAGCCAATCCTACTGGACAAGATATATATTTAAAAAAAAACAAAAAAACACTTCTGTATATCTATTATGCTCTATGTAAGGACGGAGCGTGCTTCAGGATTGTCTTGCCCCAGAGGATACTAAATAGACATTGTAAGAGAAAATTCACCTAGGTTTAACAACCTTGAGTCTACTTTGTAAACAGATCAAAAGAGTCAAAGAAAAGATGCAAATAAATAAACAAAACACTGCTTGGAGCAACCTTAGAAGTACAAATACCAAACAAAAATCCCCGGTCTTGGGTTCCAGATTAAGCAACGTTCCCTTTATTTCTACAAGTCAATGATTGCATAGAATTGCCTCTTGTACTGGTCGTTCATCATGAACAAGAGATATGCAGCAGGAGCTACATATCATGAAAATATTGCTACATCCACCCCAGACTTCAGCAAGGCTGTAATATTCAGACAGCAGGTATCAGCACATACAAAACCTATCAACTTTCCGGGGAAGAACTCATAAACAGATAAATTTAGGCTTAGAAATACAAATGGTTGAATAGTGTTGAAAAGGGTCCTAATGTCACCACTCTCTCACTCTCCCAAGCTTCAAGGAAAAAGCAATCTTGTAAAATTCTTTTTTTTCCCCCATAGATTCCATTCTGGATAAAAATTACATCTTTAAAAGAGTTCTGACTAATGCTTACTATAAAGAAAAGGCAGCTAAAAATAAGACTGGGAAAAAAAAAAGAAAAAAAAAACAAGATTTACTTTTCAAACCAGACACTTTTATTAAGCACAAATTTCTGTCACTTAGGACAAATTTCACCCTTTGTTAAATTTGATAGAGATGTGAGCTACATTTTATGTGCATGACTTATTCCAAACATTAGCCTATTTAATCTGTCCAAAAGTCTTTATTTTTTCCCTCAGCATTGCCAAGAATAGAGGAGCAAGAAAATACCCATTTATCCTCCTCGTTCATTAGAAACAGCAGGTCAAGAAACACAGTTCAATAAACACTAAGGAAACATATAATTTGTTGCACCCGTTCTCCAGGTCTTACAAATTCTCTACCAGCATTGCATGCAGAGCACAATGCTAGACTAAGAGCAGAGTGCCCTGGAACCTAACATGTTTCAGGAGAGGAGGAAAACCATGGCTCATTCCGAGTAAAAGGTTTACAAAACAATGCATTTTCTGGGGTTTCAATGCACTAAGCAGCAGACTGCATGAATACCATGCATCCCATTTAATGAATATTTAATAAAGGCATAAAGTGTTCAAGAGCTAATTTATTTGGTATGGATGCTTACTGCAAAGGCATACTAAAACAGCACGAATAACACTGCATAGATTATAAATCTTAAATGCAGCAACCAGAGACATAACTACACGTACAATGTATTTAAATGACTCAAACACAAAAAGTTGAAGGATGTAAATGAATCAACATGCAGTACCAGCTATGCATATATATTATACAACAAAAACTACTTCTGTAAAACCAGTTCACATACACAAGCACAGAAATTCACAACAGTGTAAATGCATGCCAGGTACTTTTTTTTTTTTTAAACCTTCTCAAAGAAGGACTTGAAGGAGCAAGCACTTTCAATCAATATATTGCAAATTGAGCCACGATTTAGACAGACTTAAAAAAAAAAAAAAAAAAAAAAAAAAGAAAAAGCCTTTCAAGTGTTGTGAGGTTAACCATAGCCAGCTGCCAGACATTCACCCAGCTGTTCTCATGTCTTATAGCTCTTCCAATTTATTATTTCACTTCAGTTGAGGAATCAAACTCTACAAATACTCCAGGTAAGCTCCAGCTATAATAAACAGCAGCAATTCTCTGTCTTCATACTCGTTACTAATCCCACTAATTATTAATCTCATTCAATTGACATCGCTGATGTAAACAGAAAGGTAAAGCTAGAAATACAGAAAGGATTCAACAACATTTTGATACATAAGGACATTTACTTTTGATATCAATAGCCATCACAAAAAACAATTTTTGTTTTTATTCACGAGTCTCACAGCTAGTAAAAATGTGACAAACAAAAAAATGACAGCATTTGACTAGCACCTCATTAGTCTCATGAGTCTGGCTACTCAACTAGATATTCATCTCATTTTCCAGCAGATGATGTCAATTAAGAGCTATTTAAGAACTCTTCCACAGGCAGCTGTTACCTGTGAAAACACACTTAATAGCACTGGAGAAGAATTAACCTGAAAACAACGCAGATCTACCTTCTCCAGGTTCTTACAATTGCTTTCTGCAACTTGAGCAGTGTGGCCAGACCACTTGCTGGTGAAGACTGAGGCAAAATCATCATTGAGCACCTCAGCTTATTCTGTATACCTCATAACCAGGACTCCTGTTTCCTGAGGCCTCCACTCTTTCTGACCATCCTTTTATCACTGACAAAATTCTTCTTGTTCCCCTTTATGTCCCTGTCTAGATTTAATTAAAGGGTTTTAGCTTTCGTAATCTGAGCCCTGACTACTCAGATAACTCTTTTGTAGACCTCCCAGGTAACCTGTTCCTGCTTCCACACATTTGACTGTCATTGGCTTTCATTTTAAGCCTAAGTAAGTCCAGGAGCAACTTGATTTCAGGGTGGTTCAAGTCCCCCATGAAGACCATGTTTTGTGAAGGTGAAGCTGCTCCTATCCGTTTATACATAGCAGGCCTCATTCATTTGGTCTTCCTGGTCATATTCATATAACAACTATGACAATATTCTATTTTGGCTAAACTGTACAAAATATAGAAATGTAGGTGATGAGGTATTTATAAGCTATCTGCATTTTTTCCAGGCTCTGAAGTAATGCATTTCTCATGAGAAATTATAACACTTCTCATGATCACTTGGATGGAATGCTCAATCATCTTTGACCTCAATATAGCATTGAGTACGGCATTGGAAAGCATCAGTGATATTTGGAAAGACAAACATGGCAATGCTGTATCTGGCTATGACAGAGGAAGACGGAAGGTAAAATAGTCACAGGCTTTTTTGTTGTTGTTGTTGTTTCTGTGTAGGCTCTCAAAAACTCAGAAAAAAAATTGAAAAAAAAAAAATAAAAAAATGCACCAACAACACAAGAATAACAATTTGGGTCATGGAGCTTAATTGTGTCTGCTTTGGGGACATATAGCCAGAGCCACATACACGGCAACGTTTTTTTTTATGTCAATAAGATGCAGGATAGAACAGCTGCAAAGCAATACAGTTAAGTGTACAATGACATTGAGATACTGGGACATGTTCAGAGATGAGAAAAGAAGCTGGTTACGGGACCAGAAAACAAGACTTAAAAGAAGATGCTGTGGGAGCTCATTGCTCTTCACAGCTATGTGAAAGGAAGTTGCAGTGAGGTGAGTATCAGACTCTTTTCTCAGGAAACAAGATGTAGGACAAGAGGAAATTGACTCACTTTTTACCAGCTGAGGTTTAGATTGGATATCAGAAAGAATTTCTACAGGAAAAGAGAGTCGCTAGGCATTGGAAGGGGCTGCCAAGGCAAGAGATAGAGTCACCTTCCCTAGAGATATTTAAGAGATGCATAGACGTGGCACTAAGGGCACTAACTTTACTGGTGGACTTGGCAGTCTTCTGTTAGGCAGGACTTAGTGATCTTAAGTAATTTTTCCAACCATGATACATGTATCAACTCTAGCCCAATCAAGCAGAAGTAGTCTTTTACTTGCAATAGGAAATACAAGTATAATTGACAGATTTGAAAAAAATCTTAAAATATTTGAATGTTTTATGTAAGAAGCAGGTAACAAAATATCACATGCCATTTCACAGCACTGTTTTTTACTTTAAAAGTGAATTAGGAAAATACGCTATTAGTAATAAATTGTGTGTATTGATGGGTGTTTATTATTTTTTCAAATTATCACTTAATGACACTTAGAGAAACTACTAAAAATTCATGGCAGTCTTTCTAGCCAGCATGAAGTGTTGCACTTCATTTAATGATTAAAATGTAATTACATACATAGAAAAGCACTAGATAATACAAACACCAATAACTGAGTACAACAAGTTTTCATTCTGAACTCTGAGTACTGTAAATTATTACATATTACTACAGTTAAAACCCCAAATAACTGGTTATGAATATATATAGATTCCATGCTTTCATGTATCATAGAAAGGCTTAAGAGAAGAAGCATATGTTATTATAGCATTCACTGGTGTAGGAACGACATTTCTTATTTACTTACTTAGAATTTACCTTATTTCCCACCAAAGTCAACACCACATTTATATTCACTTCTCTGGCAGTTCATTTAAGTTCTTTGTTCTTAAGAACAAAAACCCAGAAGAAATTAGCAGATTTTTCAACTCTATCACTGCTTTTTTACAATCCCACATAAGCAGTACATTAAACTTTATAGCATATGTAGCCTCCTCGTCAGTATTAAATCATACACTGGTTCAGGCTGAATTGATCTAACAATTTGATCTAACACCCTGATTCAAATCAAATGCATACTAGTGGATGCTTTGATTAGAGAAATAAAATAGTCCTGACAGAATAAATCAGATTTCATAATGGGTGCAAGATTTCTTTAAGTAAGAAGAAACCAAAAATCTTAGGTCTACTGTAAGAATTTCAAAACCTCAAGTCATGCAACAAACCAACCTCCAACCATACAAACAAAATGTAGTGAAATGCCATTTATTCTTTTGTCTACCTACAAAAACAATTATTTTTCAAGAGAAGGTAAACTGAAAAAGTGATACTCTATTTCTAAATGCCATATTCCTGCTACAAGACCTCTAAAACATCAAATATGGACTGAATAAATAAATTATTCCAAACCAGTCTACTATGTTCCCAGATGTGTTGTTTTGTGCTCTATTTCACAGTAATTTAAAATTCAAAAATGTATCCATTATGCCATCTTCTTATTTATAGTCTTTCACAAAGTGGTGTAACCAGGGAAAACTATACCAAAACAGCATGTAGACAAAACAATTAACAACTATATCTGATACTATAAAGCAAGACAGCTTAAACCAGTCCTTCTACAGTAAACATCAAAAACTGGAAACCTCACAATAGCTTGCCATTACAAGGAGGCTCTGCGTATGGATTCAGGACTGAACGCAAAGCTATGTCAGGAGCACAACGTCTCTCAGCACACTGACTTTTTAAAAGACCAAACAATATCCTTTGCTTAATTTAGTGCTTTCTGGATCTTAAGATGGAAAGCTCAAACATAAACCAAACTGTCCAAATTTTATATCTGAATTCAACCTTGTTTCCCAGTTGCATAGAAGAGGTTTTCAGGACTACATATATAAAGAAATCATATTGGCATTTAAAGTAGAAAACAAATTACAAGCATCTGCTTAACAAATTTAAGCACAAAACAAAAATGATAAAATTATGATAACACCAGAGAAATGGACTACAAACATCTAATCCATCACTATATACTGAACTAATTTTAGTAAATAATCATGTTGCTACAGTTAATTTTCCACTCCCAAATAATTTTCTCACTCTCTTCCTTTTCCCTTCCTCACATTCTTTTGCTCCTTTCCAACAACTGTTATCTTTGGCCTCCAAACAAACCCTGGCAGAAAAGTCCTAGGGAACAATTTAGGGAGGAAATGAGATTCATGACTTCAAGTGTCACCTTTTTCTGCTGGGGAACTACACTTGTTTCCCTTCCCTGTTAACAGTGGCATATGAAAAGGATACAGGATGCTGCAACAGATTTCTCTATCAGGAGCTTAAATTGCTGTTTAGTATCTTTTCTGTCAGTTGTGTAACATACTGCTATAGTATATAATGTAATTATGAACATGAAATTGGATAAGCCTTCATTACGTGTAAACTAGTAAAAGGGAAGTTCCACTAGTCTGCTAAAAGCAAATGACCATACTTTCAGCGTGAGCTTCCTAGTTTGAAAACAACAGCTATTGTTACAGAACGATGAAGACAGCATCGCTAAAAAAGGCAGTCACCATTTCTGGAAAGCATCCTAAAATACATTTTTATTTTAGAGGTCAAATTATTTCCTAGTACAGGAGGAATAAAATTGCTAGTTACAGGAGGTACAAATGCTGCAAGGTAAGCCTCTGATCCCTACGCACCCTCTCAAATGAGAATAAAACGATGATATTTGCCAATCATGACAAATGCCTTACAGGGAACTCTAGATAAATGATAAATTACTCATTTTTTCTGAACATCTACTCACCTCCTTAAAGGCCAGATTATACAACTTCTTCACTTATTTTCAACTCCTTTCATTAAATCACACAGAATATGCACTTCAACAACAAATTTACAATCGAGAGAGAGTAGAATGAGAAGGTCTTCTTAGATATTACACTTTCTTAGTATACATATAGTACATATACAATAAGATCTTTTCCCTATGAATAGTCTCATTAAAAGTATTACAAAGCCATGAATCAGTTTTTGTATTACAAGGGTAATGTCTTTTATAAAAATACTAAAAAAAAAAAAACAACCAAGAAGTTGGATGTAATAACAACATTCCTGTTAAATTGAGAATAAACTGCAAAATATATACCATCTATATCCACTGAAAATGTTTTTACTCTATATGGCTGTAGCTTTTAAACTCAACAAAGGGTTTTGTTCAGATATTTGGAAACCAGCCTACCACTAAAACTTTACTACCTCAGTAAGTAAAGGCATCAATTACTATGCCAAGGTAAAAACTACGCTGAAAAACTCTAAGAACTTTTCCAGACCTCAAAACTTCATTCCCACTAACTTTACACCTAAACTGCAAAATGCAGATTCAGTTTTCAAAGAATCCCAAGACAGACTCCGTGGTTTTTGCCCTTTTAATGTTCCCATATAGTGTTCATATAGGACAAGAATATGATGCATCCCTACTGATAATCAACACTCATCATTACCTTGATCAAAAGTGTCCAAATTAGTTACCGGATCAGAAAGCTCTTTCATTTCTAATTCTACACATGCTTACTTCATTAGCCACAATGTTTTACCTTTAAATACCTTCTGAATTATATTTAGTGCCCAACAAATTATCAAAAATAAACCCCAAATGTCTCTATACGCTCTTAATTTCTAATCTTTGCAGCACACTATCCACTTTACATGCACACTGAAGCCATCAAATCTTTACTAACTATCCATAGCAGCATCTTTGAAATCCAGAAAGTTTTTGATCATTGAAAATGCTCAGCATTCAAAAGCCATTGAAAACAGATTTAGATTAGTCATAACTTTTGAAACAATTTCTAATTTGTGAATGAACAGACTATTTTGTTTGACCCTTTTCCATTATCAAAAACCATCAAGTAGAAGTTAATTTGTAAGATTTTAAGAAACAGTTTTTTTCATCCAAAAGACGACGAAAGGTTTAAAAATTAGTAATGAAATAAAATTAAAGTCTTTTATTGCAGAAAAGAATATTGCTAGTTTAGAGTTTTTGCTTCGGTTTGTTGATTTTTGTTGCTTGCTTTTTATATGTTTGTTTTTAAAAAACTGGCATAGAATTCTCGCATGCAATATACTTAACTTACTTTACTTCACTTAAAAATTCAAGTTACCTTTAACCACATGTTGAGCAATGCTCACTATGAGTAATTTTTTTCTCTTTATAAATGCAGTTGGCAGACAAAATGAGTGACAAGAACTGAACAGACCATTCTTGATTTAGGAAAGAAACATGTATTCTTTTCTAGCATGAAGAACAAACTATGCAGCAAGAGGTTTGGATGCCTCATCCCTGGAAGCATTCAAGGCCAGGCTGGATGTGGCTCCAGACAGCCTGATCTGGTGGTTGGTGACCCTGCACATAGCACAGGGGTTAAAACTAGATGACATTGTGGTCCTTTTCAACCCAGGCCATTCTATGATTTAAAAAAAAAAAAAAAAAAAAAACCATAGAAAATGTGTATTTAAGAATGCAGGCAAATTAAAATTAAGTAAATAATACTAGTAAATGTTACTGTGATAGCAGTGTTTCCAATCAAGACCATGACCATAGATGCATTTGAACAGTCTGTACAGTACAGATAACAACCATGCAGTTATTTACACAGAACTGCCACTACCTGCATATGTATTGTAAGAGATATTCAAGGGCAAATTCTGAACACTTGTACATAATCATGGATTGATTATTTCAAAATCCCCATAAACCACTCAATATCTTCCCAACATGTATAAAATCTTAACTGTTAGGATTATATTGCAATAAAGCTGTCATAAGACAGACTGATGTATCTGTTTAGAAAGAGATGGACCAATGTTACTATACAATTATTGTGTTTTATTCTTCTGTTTCAGCTCTGCCTTCCACTCCCCTCTTTCCTCTTATTTTCTGCCCTCCTTCAGAGCACCTCCTTAGTGGAAGGTGATTCCTTCTGGGAGGCGCAGGTGGGCTGAGGCCCATGCTGCTCATTGTCATCAGCAACTGGGAATGCCCAGTCACAACTAAAGATCAAAATAGTCCTTGACAACAACAGCAACAAAAAAAACCAACAATCTCCACTGCATGTGCAGCATCCAGAAATGGTGGGTAAAAGGCCAACTGATAGATCATGCTTTATAGTGAGGCACAGTAGATATTTGTTCTGTCTGGCACACCAGGACTGGTTCTAGTAGTTATTTTATTATTATTACATGTTCTTAACAAATATTCATTTTCTCAGAAATATAAACAACATGTTAAAAAAAAAATATCTGTAGAAGTTTGCTAGAATACAGTTGTTTTTCATTATTCTTCCCTTCCTTAATTCAAAATTTTTTATTTAAGTTATTTTGGAAAATGGTTAAGAACTCAGAAGATGTAAGAAAATATCTATGTCTACAGAATATAACATCACTGTTTTGAGTAAACAACTACCACGAAGATTCAATAATGTAACACAGCTGTAGCTCAAGATCTGGGTTTACCTGATAGCAAATGCAAAAGAATATAAGCAGGTTTTTTTTTTGCTAATGGACATACATAGATGTCAGATAATTTCATTTACATTGCAAACAATCAGCAGCAGCTAACCTAAAACTTAGTTGCTAAAATCACAGTTTGTAACTAAAACAAAAGCTCTAAATCTAAGTTTCAGAGCTCTGTCACTCCCACAGTAAAATTCATTTTGTGAAACAAGCCTACCTACAGAAGTCCATACTATGGAGATCCACACACTAGGAGATCAGCACTATTTTAAAGCTCTTTCAGCATGTTACCCCAGTTCCTTTTCAGCATGTTTGCCTAAAAGCTTACCCCCGTAGGATGATACAAGTGGAGACAATTGAAGGAAACTTGATGGATGCATTACAAATTTTCAAGCAGTAGCTGTAACATTTTTCTCATACTAAACAGAAGACAAGTTTTTCCATCACTTCCTCTTACAATATGTACTACAGCCTAGCAGTATCCTCTCTTTACATGTTTGAGTTCTAAAAAACTAACAGAAAAACAAGATTTTTTAAACCTAATCTTGATACTTAAATATTTGAAATAAACTTCAAAAATGTATCAAAATAATGTTGACTTCTACATTATCAGTAAGTTTCTTGATCTAATCATATTTTTGAGATTGTATTTAGCAATCCGTAGTAATTTTGCAGTAATTGCTAACAATATTTGCAATTGCAGTAATAAATTCAGAAAGGTGGACCTCCATTTATCTTTGGAGGACCTCTTCTCATGTACACTGTAAAAGCAGAAAGATTTCTAATTACCATGAAGTCTCATTATCAAATTTCGTAAGATATTAAAAAAAAATTCTGCAAGTAGAAAAATAATCAGGCTTATATATTATGCATCTATAGGGTTTGTCGCTGCTTTTTTGAAGACTGACTAGCTTCTTGGTTTTTTAACAAATTCAATATTAGTGACTGATCTTTATTTTTACAGTAGTCAATAAGTCTTTGAAACTGCTCAATAAAGAGGCCTCCCCACTGAGATGTTACCAAGTCTTTTTATAGAAGCCTGCAGTAACACTGTAAAAAATGAAAGAGGATTACCAGAGTATAAAAATAATTGGACTCTAGAGTTGTATTGACATTTTAGAGGAAAGATTTGCTGTCACGTCTGGGCCAAATTTTCTGCTGATAAGTTCCACTAAAAACAGCACATTCAAACCACTGAAACTTTATGCCGTTATTTATGCAATAAATATGTTCAAGAAAGTGAGAAGCATTGTGGTAGATAATTTGACACATTTGTGTAAATACGTGCATCTAAGAATATTTCAGATCTCATTTCTCAGGTGAGAGAAAAAGTGAAGAAAAAAGATATGGAGAAAAAGACGCCGTTATCAGAAACCAGATTATCAACAAGTATTTTCAATTCTTGAAGAACTTAGGTCTATCACTGTTGGATATTATTACTGCCCAGGAGATTATTACTAGTTGCAACGTCATGCCCTGAGGATATAAAGAAAAGCAATGAAGTATATATCCAAAGAACACTTACATAAAAACATCGTCAAGAATAATTTAACAAAGAAGAATCATTTAAAGGAGAGATAGTCAACCGAGAGCATAGTACATAACTTTCAGATTTATTTACTGTTCATTAACTGTTCTCTTTTCAGGAACCTTAACTGAGCACCAGTATCTAAAGTTTCTTTGCATATCAAAGTACTCATTCTGTGTTTGCTGCAGCTGCTGGTGCTGCTAAGCGATCACCAGGTAGCAACTCACAATTGTGTGTTATAGATTTTCATCTCCTAACCAAAAGAAAAAATGCAAGACTGAAGGCTGTTGCACAGCAGAAGCCAAAGGCAGCCTCCTCCTCGGACATGGTTGTTGGTCCCACACACAACTCCATGGAAACGTGGAGCAAGGAGTGAGCTGGACTAACTACTTCAACACAAAATAAGCAGAATGCTGCTAGTTTGCATGGACCACTAAGTTCTTTACTATGAGAGTGGTGAAGTGCTGGAACAGGCTGCCCAGAGAGCTCGTGGATGCCCCGTCCCTAGAGATGTTCAAGGCCAGATTGGATGGGGCTCTAGGCAGCCTGGTCAAGTATTAAATGGAGAGGTTGGTGGTCCTGCATGTGGCAGGGGAGTTGGAGGTGCATGATCCTTGAGGTCCCTTCCAACGCTGGCCATTCTATGACTCTGTGACCGTAGGTACAATAAAACACTTTCATTTCCTTCAGAAGAAATAAGTTGATTTTTTGTTCTTGCCTGTAGAATAACTGAAATTTTGCTACAAATAACTCGAACACAAATGCTCTTATTCAGCTACCTCCACTCCCCCCTGCCCATGCCTCAAGCGACCACTGTAATTACTGCTCAGCTGTTTAAACACACAGCCCCAGAAACCGGGTAGGTCTTACATTTACTACATTAAGAAAATGCCATGGTGTAGCAATCGGAGTGACAGGATCACTACAGAATTTGTAGCATGAACATTTCAGTCTTAGTCTACAAGCTAGTGTTTTCTTTGTAATGCCAAATATAGTTTTGCCTCTCTAAAAGCTTTCTACTTTATGCTACCCCGACAACACGTGTAAAGTCCTTCACATATGTATACAAGATACTTGATTCTACACAGTACACGTTGTTAGACATCTAAAGTCATTTGATGACTACTCTGGATACCTTCAAATGAAAGTGCTTTTCACACAAGACACTAGTCATCACTGAAACATTAGGGAAGCATTATGTTCACAAAATTATTTAAACTTTTTGTACTTGCAGGGAAAAAAAAGGAATTACAGCATTTGTCAATGAAACAAGCATTCTCCTATTGCTTACTACATTTCTCCTCAAGTTTCCAATGCCCTACAGAGTGCTAAGAGTTTTGGCTGTAATCCCTATAGTATTCAGCTATGGTACTAATAAGATGGTACATTTGAAGTATATTAGAATCCCATCCCTCTACTATTACAGTGGCAAAATTACGCCTCTGCATTCAAATAGAAGAGTGGCACAGTTTTAAGATGTTTAAGATAAGAAGCACTTTCATTAGTAAAATTGTGCTCAAACTTCATCAAACAATAAATCTGCAGACTAAATGGCCACTCTTTCCTTTTGTCTTCTTATATTCATTTCCATAGGATCCCTAAGCCAAAGTTTAGAGGCAAAACACAACTCCAGGATAATTTGATTTGATTACTCAAAGATTATTTGCTACTATGTCAGTCTGTGGCTATGGAAATAATGCACATACTTAAATATTTCCAATTTATAAGTGAAAGCAGGGATGTGCACAAATCTGCCAGTCATAAAATTATATCAGTTGGACGTATCTATGGGCAGTTTGCATAGCTCCTGCTTTGTCTTGTTACATCCCCACCCATCCCCATCTCCCACACAGAAGTAAAAGCAAGTTTTCCATGCTGCCATTCAGGAACCAGACCTGAGAGACCTGAGGTGATCCAGAGTTGCCGTCAACTCAAGCAATGTCAATTTTTTTTTTTTTTTTCTTCTTTGTCTGTGCCCTCTCCACCCCTGTCCAGGGAAGGATGAAGGGTGAATGGCAGGGAGAAGAAAGCAAGCAAGACTCCGCTGAAATCCAGGATTCACTCTGGTTTCCAAAGTGGTTTCAAGACAGATAGATAATGATCCATTTCTGATGGTGTGGAAGGCATTTTTCCCCCATGAGCACAGAGTAATGTTTATTGGCTTGACTCAGGACTCAAAAGGACAGGAAGCCTTCCTCTTAATTCAATTTTTAAATGTGACATTATAGTTAGAAAATCACTTTTACCCTCTCCTTCCCCCATGAACCTGAAGTTGTTTTGAGTACCCCCCTCCATCACAAACACATCAGAATAACTTTCTCCAGTCCAGTGCTCTGGATGCTATTTTCCACAGTAAACAATGGAATACAAGCTCCCTAGATCCAAGATTCCTAAGTGGACATATGCAGGTTATTTCTGTATTATGGCTCTGACATCCCTCCAGGTCATTTAATGAGAAAGCTGTAATTTGAGTAGTGACCCAATTCTGTTGTATCTTTTATTGTTAGAACAAAAACAATTATAAACAGCTCCCAGAAAGCTAAATATTTTTCACAGTTTTCTTAAAACACTCTGCTCGTTTCTGATATATTTAAATTTAAGTTAGTCTCTGTAGACCTCCCCATGCCTGCAATGTACACAGACAAATGCAGGAAGATTAAACATTTTCTTACTGTGACCTACAACAGTGTGCTGAAATGTTAATTATTATGTTAATTCAAGTACTGGTCCCAACAGATTGATTCTATCCTAGAAGCTAATACAATCTACTCTGAACTGAGATGTGGGCATTAGTTGCCTCTCTGTATTTTGTCTACAAATACTTTGGCAAAATAACTAAGGGCTATGCAGTAAGTAAAATATTCTTAAGATAATTTTTTTTTTTTTAATTTTGGAGTATTTTTTTCCAAGTAGACAGGTGGATCCTTAGAAAAATACTAAAAACGTGGTTGTCTGTAGGCACAAGAGATTGCGTCTTAGTCAAATATCACCACCCTAAATTTCAGCTTTTTGAAGCAAGACTGCAATTGGTATATTTGTCAGGACTCCATATGTTAAGCAGATATATACCACATAGTAAGACATTAGAGAAAAAAAAAAATTTTTTCCACTGCAAGAAATGACTCGGTGTTCTCTAGTAAGAATTAGAACAGCCAGCTCCAAAAACAACAGTACACATGGAGTAAGTATTAAAGAGAAGAAATTTCCCAAGTCTTGACAGCATAAGAGACCAGCATTGGAAGAAATGTTACTAACAGAAATTTGACGTTTTGCCTTTTTCCTAATGCACAGTACAATTGTTTCTCATCAGCTAACCAGCTTAAGAAATTATTAGTCCCAGCTGTGTATTGTTGCGGTAGGAGAGGGAAGCCAGCCTACTGAAATGTAACATTTCCAGATTCAGTCAATAATTTCCTTCAGCAACACGATTTATCAAAATGAAACTTGAATTTTAAGGAGTTTAGAAGAGAAACAAAGCAAGGAACTTCAATGAGACACACTTGTCACACAGTGGTAAAAACAATGTAACAAAACCTTTTTTTTTAAAGAATGGGAGTCAGCCTGTAGTCTTACTTTTCTTCAGTTACCATGTCAGAGAATTTCCTATTAAAATATCACAAAAACACCTGTGTTGTAATTAGGAGCAATATGACTTTTACCAAGGGAAAACTAAAAAATGTGTAGTATAATATAGGCAAGCTGGATTTAAACAAAGCTTTCAGGTTTTATACTGCCAAGTAAACCACAAGTACCGTTCTATTTTATTTCTAAGCAACATGGTCACAACACTTACTTCCTGCATTACTTCTAACATTATCCCAGCATTAATACCACCATTCAAAGAATTCTTACTTTTTTTCTATTCAAGTCTCATTCTGATGGATCTCTCCAGAACAGAGGTAACATGCCACTCATGGAAACAAGCAT
Source organism: Meleagris gallopavo (assembly GCF_905368555.1). Taxonomy (NCBI): domain Eukaryota; kingdom Metazoa; phylum Chordata; class Aves; order Galliformes; family Phasianidae; genus Meleagris; species Meleagris gallopavo. The sequence goes on from NC_139405.1 coordinate 10,597,217, forward strand.
ACTAATCCAAACCTAGGGGCAACTTGAAAATTCAAGATCTGACCACACTACAAATGAAAATCTTTCCAATTGATGAAAACTTGGCAGTTTAATTTATGATATAAACCAATGTCAGTCTTACAAATAAGTTTATAACATTTCCTAAGGAAGCAGTTTAATTTGCTTCCTTCTTTCTCATCTCAGCATTCTTTTTTTTTTTTTTAAGTACTTACATAAAAATAAAATAAAACATCATGTGATACAACTTACTCCTCAAAAAAATCTGTTTTTTTTGTTTGTTTGTTTTATTTTGTTTTGTTGTTTTGCACAAAAAAGTCCCTTTGAAAGTAATGTTTTCCATGGAAAATACAAAATACAAAAAACACAGTAACATCATTTGATAGAGCAAATTCATTCTCAGCTACAGAGCAGTATTTTTCAACAGTCACCACCATTAACTGTGTATTTTTGCCTGCAATGAACAAGAGCCTCACGTTACACTCATAAAATCAGCACCAGCAGAGGTGACCACTATCACTGTTGTCACTGCTGAAACACATCACCCACTGCCTCACTGCCCTCACAAGCCACTGTTTGAGATCCATAAACATTCAGTAAGCATTAACGAACTTCAATGGAAAATATCATTTTCCACATAGAAGTCAATTCCATCTCTTTGGTCCATACACATGAGATGCCATTCTGTCAGACCGCCCTTCTGCTGCCATCTGTCATCAGCAACAAAACGTAATAGAAAGTTCAACCTCTATTGCCACACCATCAACATTCCTCTCTGACATTGTGGTCCAACACAGTAAAATAAGAGGCATTATTTTCAGAGCAGCTCTCATACAGACATTTATTTCTTGATATAGCATGAAGATGTGAAGCTTATATGCCAGAGCAAGTTCAAAGTTGCTATGGTAACTGAATGAGAAGTCACTAAGGATTTGATACCGTAGACCTTTACAGTGCATACAAGGTACAGTCAGTAAGAGGTAGTGAAAAACATTTTGATATTTAAAATACACAGAGCTAGCAAATTCAGTGTTGCTTTTTATATGAAGTCATAAAATTATACTACTTGATGTGAAGTGCACCACAGAAAGGCATATTAGGTAAAGGCCTGTTTCAAGAAGTTATATAAATATGAAATAATACATTTTCCAATATTCTGATATGAACTTTGTTACACTCAATTTTCTCAGTCTTCACTGCACGCAGAAAGGTAATTAAAAAAAAAAAATCAGTTGATAATATAACGAGGAGATCCCTGTCTATTTTGAACCACAAGCAGACAACAGTACTCCATATATGTGGCCTCACCAGGGCAAAGTAGCAGAAAGCTTCACCTCCCTTGAGTGGCTGCACGTGCTCTTTTTAATGAACCTCCAGCATACCATTGGCCTTCCTTGCTAAAAGAGCTCGTTGCTGGCTCATGGCCAACCCAGTTGTCCACCAGAAGACTCAGATCCTCATCTGCAGAACTGCTCTCCTAACCTGTATTCATGCATGAGATTATTCTTAGAGCGTAGTACTCTACACTTGTCTTTGTTGAATCTTAAAAGGTTCCTCTCAGTGCAACTCTCCAGTCAGTCCAGGTCTCGCTGAATGACAGCCCAGACTGTCGGTGCATCAGCCACTCCTCCTAGTTTTAAATCCTCAGCAAACGTGCTGAGGGTGCATTCTACCCTTTCATCCAGGTCACTGATGAAGATGCTGAACAAGATCAGACTCAGTACCACCCCCTGGGGAAGACCACTAGCCACAGGCCTCCAACCAGGCTATGCACCACTGATCACTACTCTCTGAGCTGTACCAGTCAGCTAATTCTCAGTCCACTTCACTGTCCACTTGTCTATCGCACACTTCCTAGATTTACTTAGGAGACCATTATAGGAGACAGTTTCAGAAGTCTTGCTGAAGTCCAGGGCACAATATCTACTGCTATCCTCTCATCTACTCAGCCAGACACAGCACCTTAGAAGGCTACCATATTGGTAATGTACGATGTATAAATACATCAGTACGCTTCTATGTTACATATAATCTATTTCAAATAATTCAGTAGGTTAGTGATATACTCAAATGCTTCTCAGACACAGACAATTACTGTTCCCAAGGCAAAAAAATACCATCCTACACAAGAGGTTGTCAAATAAAGCATAAATGATATTGAACCAAGTTCTTAAGCGTTACTCATAGCTGATATTGCATTATTTTACTGCATTCTGGCCAGCCATTGTACAGATCAGTTTGTAGAAATGAAGACAGAAAATACAAAATGTTCTCAGGCCTTTAATCAACAAAGAAGGAACAAAAAGCTTTCCTCAGCCTTCCACCATGCATACTATTATGCATACTTCTGTTCCTCTGTCTTTCTGCTAGCTAGATATACTTTGTGTGATGCCAGATTCACAGCCAATCATTCATCTGATTTGTCTGCCTTCTTTACAGGCCCCAGTCTCATTCTGGGAAGATGAAAAAGAACATTACTTGGCTCTCAATCCCTTCAACATCTTTCTGAGAGACAGGAAGACTTCTTTGATATTTCAGAGCATCCTTGTTGCAGGCTTATCTAAAATACTGTCTTAAACCTTTTGTCAAAGCTGTGTAAAAGTTAAAGCACATTCATTTTAGATTATATTTTATGAAATGCTTGGTATTTTTGCACTAGTTTCAGGAACTTTTCCTTAGCTGCAATGCTCAGCACTGTATAGCAACAACATCACGCAAGTACATCCACCTCACCTAAGTAAAATGCCTAAACCACAAAGTTCAGAAGTGTTTTAACACCCTGAATTACCTCTGCTTTTTTTTTTTTTTTTTTTTTTTAAGTATGTACACATTGATCAGAACAGATTTATAATCTCCATGAGTAGAAGGAGGTGAATGATTAAGTGTGAAGACATTTCAGCTATGGAATAGATGTAGCACAAGTAGCTTTTCAATGTAAATATTTTAAAGATGTGATACCTTCCCTGGAATATCATTATTCTTACATTCAACTACTACATTAATTACATTAATATACAAAGACATGCTTCTGTAACTGATCAATCCTGGAAAAAAATAAAAAATCCCTGTGGATTTCACTGTTTCTTTTTACATTAAACATAATTATTGTGAGAGCAGATGGATAGATACTGAGGGGGTAGTTATGTGCCACAGCACATTTTGTAGTCTTCTTTCCTTAATAACACAGACATGTGACCCATGACACTTCACACTTAGGTGGTGGTTGCAGTGTTTCTTTAGTTGTTTTTTGTTGCTTTTTTCATTGTTTTTCCCCTTAATATCCAGAGATATCCTTCATATAGCAGAAGTACTAAACTTAAACGTTGAATTCAGATTTGGTAATTTATTCTCAGCACTTTGCATTTCACTTACATTTGAAAATGACAAGCTGTTGGTCCATTTCTCGTCAACATGTTTTTAATTAGGTCTGAATTTATGACAATTAAAGCTCACAGTTGCTTTTAAAATGAAGTTACTGCATTTGTTTCAATTCACTCTCATTGCTCAGTAAATTGTGCATTTTAACTGTTCATGGAAATATTCTATCATTTCTGCATTCTGCAAGAAGAGTACTACCATCAGCGCAATCATCTTTGTTTTCTGTGAAATGTATTGACTAGAAAATGGACTGAAAACATAACTCTAGGAACGCTGAACATACTCCACGTTTGACTGGCTTCATCTGTGCCTCAGCTGACTCAACAATCCCAATGTGTTCCAAGTTTCCTTGAGGAAAAAAAGTCAAATACTGCACCATAACACAGATTTTGTATTACTTATGTCTAATGTGGCACTTTCAGGCAAACTGTGTCTATTATTCATTTTTCTAGGGCCATACACAACAGAAGTCATAGAATTGTAGAGCGGCTTGGGTTAAAACAGATCTTAAAGAGCACCTAGTTCTAAACTCACTCTAATATTCTGTAATTGCTTAACAGCTAGTTCGTAACTGTAGTTCTCAGCAAACACTCACATTCTACTCCCCAAAAAACAACAGTGACCATAGAACATATTCATACAAAAAAGAATTTATATATATACACCCCCATTTCTATTCTTTCCTGCTAGAGATCACATTCAATTACACATTTAGCAGAATCATTGTAATTAACATGCAGTGAAATCTCAACAACAAAAGATGGTAACACTGATATTTTTAAAATTCCCCCTTGTACTTCTGTTCAGAGACACAGTAGTTCCTGATCTCTTATCAAGGATGACTGCAAAGTGAGCAAAGCACTGGCGGCAGTACACATCCATATGGGGAAATTGCCTTCCCAAGAGCATCGCTGTACTTTGTTCATGCCTGTCCTGTAATCGGTGCAGTCAAGTCAGAGTAATGTGCTAGAATTCTGTTGTTCTCTCCCATCAGAGCCAGGCTTTGTAATGTGCTTGAAATGTGGATTACTTGTTCAGAGAAGGAGGCCAAGTGGAAGCTAAATAACTCTGACCTTACTGAGCTTGGAAAAAAAGCACGCACACACACAATTCTTAACAAGTGGGATCTTCTCATCTTTTTGGCTGCAAATTCAGTGGTCAGACTGAAAAAAAAAATAATCAAACTTGGTAAATACTTTTTTTTTTTTTTTTTTTTTTTTTTTTTTTTACAAATTATATTAAGAACTTTGCAAGATTTGGAAAGCAATTACAGAGAAAACTACTATGGATGTATGAAAACCTGGTAAAGAATGAGCAGGACATGCTCCCACACTGAATCTCTGTGTATGGTTTTGAACTTCACATGATTATCATACCAAGTCACCTCTAAAACACAAGTTTCTTCCATTAATTTGATGGATATAATTGAAGTACAGTAAATGCAGTTCTCAGTCTAGAATGTTACCACCTGGGCCACAGGCTCTTTTTGTAAAACAACTTGAAACAGCAGCTATTTGCTGCCACCATTGAGTTACTTGTGGTCTAAGCATCCCTTTTGCTTGAGAGGGACAACAACATCCGACCCGCCTATTAAACAGCTTGAGGCATCCCGTTCATTTTCTCCAAGGTGTTGGTTCTTCTGTCTAGAAGGGTCTTCACATAACAACCTCCCTCACATTATATTTAAGTTCTCCTTTACAGTAATGTACAAATAATAAATAAAATTGGTATTATGTTTAAGTACAGCTAATGGAAATGCCTTGTCACCTACAAGATTTGACAGAACTTATTTTAATATCAGCTCTCAACAAGCGAGTTTATAACTTTGGATTGTAGCATCCCAAGCAAATCATCTTCCACAAAATGATCCCTGACATTTACAACTGAGCCACCACTTAATATCCTGAAAATCTCTCCCCATTTATCTGTTATTTTCTACTATACATAAAACAGAAACCAGACTTTATCTCCAAAAGTTTATCATTCACACAGTGCTTAGGAGGAAAAAAAAAAAAAAAAAAAAATTCATAGGCTAATTAATAGGCTTTGTGGGTGCTCCAACAATATAAGCATCAATGACATTCATGAAATACAACACCATTTCATAATATCCAGAGAGAGGTATAAATATCCAGAGACAGGTATAAACACCCAATTCTCTGCATGGCTAGAGCTTACATGTACCACTGCACTACTTTGTTTCAGTGTTACTAATTGGGGGGGAAAAAAAGCCTCAAAGTACATAAGGTTACTTTATTTTGTCTCCCTTCCATTTTCCTCCAGCCTGTTACTTTTTCCTCTACACAAGAAGGCACCATAGACTTGTAACAGAGACATTATAGCTACTTAAACCTACTAAAAGACAAAAGTTGTTTCGGTCTGGGGCTTCTTCAGCCCCCAAATTTAAAATAAAAGGTTTCCCCACAATGAATGCACACCAGCATAACATAGTGACATTACCAGGTGCTGTGTCACAGGATGTCTGTAGTATTAGTCTTTCCTTTATAGCTTGAATAAAATAGGTAGAGCTGTTATATATACCAGAGTCAGTCTATAGTAATGACAATGAAGGCACAAAACCTGAGGGCAAAAGTAGTCTTAATTCTGAAAAATCAGGCTTCTTCAGCTTATGTCAGAAAAAGACATGACTCTAGCACAGATAACATTTAACACCACTTTTACTCTGTATCAAATCAGAGGTAAAAAGTTTAAAAGAAGGACTAACAAGCATGAAACACATTATTGTTCTTGTTACTGGGAGATAACACTACTGTGTTACTATGGCCTGGCAGGAGTTGTCACTTCCACTTGCCATTGCTTCTAGTTTCCCTTGTCTGATGAGACACGGTGCAAGATCACGTCACATCTCCTGAACTGAAACACTAACGCAAGTGATTTATTTAATGCAGAAATAGTTTCATAAGGAAATCTGCATATAGATGATGTTATTTTCTTGAAGGGTTAGGAGAAAGAGCAGAGCAGACATATGTCTGATGCTGGCAGGTTTTTCTTAGACCACGTAGCACTGAGCTGGTTTATTCCAGATCCACTTCCTGATGCTCTCATATTTGGCCAGTTGCCTCAACACACTCATACTGGTTGTATTTGCTTGGGTGATTCTCCACTTTAGAAGTAATTACATGTATTTTATCAATGGAAGACTCAGCTTTAAAATTATCTTGCAATGCACTAGCATTACTTGACGTAAAGAATAATGTAATATAGTAAGTGGTAAAGATAAGCTACCTCAAAATAAATTAAATGACAAAAGAGTAACTCGCTCCAGTGAATGGTTGTGTGATAATTTTATGAGCAGTTGCTTCACCTAAGCCTTCAGTGTGTTTATCTAACATTAGTGGACTCAATGACTATTTCACACCTGAAACTGGACAGGGTCTGGAAAATTTTACATCCATATATGTCTTAACTATATAAAACTGATTTAAACTAAGAAATTTGACCTTAGGTATCATTGATTTAAATGCAGAAAGTATTAACTGCAAAAATGCTAATGCATGCAAACTTTCCAATTAACCTACTGACATTAGAAACATTTTCTCTCTCATCCCATACTTACTCTGTATGGTAAATGCTCTGCTGATGAATCTGCATTTGTAGACTTTTTGTACATTAAAGCTTAAGAATATTTTTGTTCCCATCATCATCATTCCTACTATGCACACATTATAACTACGCAGTACATGGCCTCTCAAGTTAACTATGGAAGTAAATTACCCTTTTGAAAATGGAATGTGTTGTGAATTCTCTCAAGTCACTGCATATCTAGCAAACATTCCAATAGCACAATGGCATCTTTAACAGAACAATAGATTTGCATTCTCCACATGACAGCATCAAGTACCTTTGATACTTCATTTATCCATATTTTAAATTTTTCTTGAGACAAGTTCTTGCTTGTTTTAAGATACTCAAAATTTAACTGCTTCTAGCTGATCCTGTGAAAACCATGCATGAGTTGAAAGCCCTCCAGAGAGACAACAAAATACCACTTCTCTGCCTTCTGTTTTCTGATTTTATTGCAAAACATAGAAAGATATCATTGGTAGCATCAGATTGATGCACTATCTGCAGCAGGAAAACATGCTGCATTTATGCTGAAGTTTTAAAATTACTATCAGTATTACTGTCCATTCCAGACTGTATAGGATATATGTTCAAATTTTCATTGGCATGTATTCTGACCAAGAATGGTAGAGTTAGCATATACAAGACGAAAGAATACACTTGTCTGTATGATGCATGAATGATTACTGGAATATTAATCCAGTTATCCAGTCACTGTTCTATGATTCTTTGTGAAATATTTCCAAAGTTTCCAAATTTTAGCACTCACCAGTGCTAATGTTTTCATGTACCAGTATTTTTGTCTGAGATTGGTTCCTGAATCTTTGCTGACTACTTCGCTGTTTGCATAAGTTACTTTAATTTACTTTGTGTTTAAAAGCAACTTGAATTTTAAAATAAAAAACAATCTCTAAAGATTACACATTGACTTAATAATGCATTCTTTTCCATGCAATTCAATATCCTGCATTTTTCAGTGGCACAGTACTAAGAAATATACCTTGTCCCCATCTGCTATGATTAAATTTTATGAAACGGAAATAAAATTAGTACCTTGGATTCTGTTTCTTGGTCATTAATTCTTTCACTTATGACTGTAGTCTTTGATTCATTGACTAAACTCTGGATCATGTTTAAGAGCAGTTCGTAAAGCAAAACTGCATATACTATATATCCTCTGTAATTTTAAATACTACAGTCACCAGATTTGAAAAGGTCCTCCTCTCCTCCCTTTCTGATAGTTGACCTCTGCCCAACAGATAGGAATGAATATTCCACGCTGTTTTGGGAACTTCATAAAACAAGAGCACTCCTACACTTGCAGGAGACAAACTCAGACACGACCTTACTTCCTTCTTTCCTAGAAACTTTAAACATATTTGCTCAAGTTCTACGCTGTTTGATGTGGATATAAAAGTTTGAGAGTTCACTAAATCTTACATACTTCAAATTACCTAAAAAGCAAGACCAAACAGAGCACAAACAGTTCTGTTGAAGGAAGTTCCTGAGCTCTGACTATTAGAAGACACTAAAGATACATGTAATTCACTTGTCCTAATAGTGCACTGCTATGTTATAGGGATGCCAGAGGAAAGAGATATTTTGCTGAGGTACTAAAAAAACAAAAGAAAACATAGAAATTCACATCTGCTACCACATCCAATGATAGACTATAATGAAGTGATGATACCTCAAGTGTTTGCTAAAGTGGCTTCTTTTGTGTTTGATTTAGCAATAGCAACACACAGACCTGAAAAACCTTCCCATTATAAACAAATTCAAGAATAAAACCACTGTGAAATACTGTAGTTGAATACTGATCTGATGATGTAATTGATCTTTAATTGGGAATCACCTACACCCAAAAAAGTTCAAGCCTGGCAAAACAAATGTTTCTGCAGTACTGGAAGTTTCCTAAACAATTAGCCTGAAAATTACAGTTGGATAATTTTTCTCACAAAAAGCTGTGCTATTATTTCATTTAGTATAAACATCAGCATAATCTCAGCAGTTCGCATTGTATGCAGGCTATATCAGAATAAAAGAAGGCTAGGAAAAAACATCAATTTCTCTAAGAAGACTCCTAAGGATAATGGCACAAAGTTCGTGTTTATTGTAGTTAAGAGGTATCAGAAAATTAAATTACAAAATAACTATTGATTCAAATTTAAAAATTAAAAACCTTTCCTCTAGCCATATTTTGCAATAAGAACACACTTGGTGCAGTGTTCTGTATGCAACAGGAATACTTCTACAATCACGACCAGAACTACTTCAATATTTATTCAACACCCGCATTTGCAAGCAAGAACTTTGTACTTATGCTTTCATGATGCTTTACTACTCACATATAACCAAACCATTTTAAGATTAACCATTCTATAAATTCTAAAACGTACATCCTATGCTTTAATATTAAATAACCAATGCAAAAACTTGTAAATTTATCAAAAATAAAAAAAAATAAAAGAAGTACACTAGATGCCTACTACAGTTTCACAGCTTTTTTTTTTTTTTTTTTTTAATTAGTACATGGGTCATAGTCCAGATTTTTTTTTTTTTAAACAACTACTAAAAGAGCACAAGAAGGTATCCCATCTAAGAGATACCTAAGGATGCTTCCATTTTAAGTCATGTTCCAGACACAGAATACACATTTTGTCATCTTTCCTTGTGGCTCTTCTCCTGATGGTTACATCGACAATTCTGGACTTGATATGTGGTTCCCCACACAACCAAAGAGCATTCACAAATCCATTACTTGATGCACTGGATTAATGCACACATTTTTATTTAATACTTCTAAAGTATAAACTCATATTTTACCAAATATGTTACAGATGTTTCAAGCTTTGCTTAGCAAGCTCTCTATTTTAGGTCTGGGGTTTCCTGAAAATGACACCAGCAAAGTAATACCAGGACTTTACATAAAGCTTGTTTTAAAACTGACACTGGTGACTGCTATCTAAACTCAAGATTTGAGTTGCGATACAGGCACTACAGGACTGCACTGAGCAGGAAAAGATGCCGCACAAACTTGAGATGAAGCTTTTGTAAAATCTTTTTAACCAACCTGTTAAAACAAGTCCTGAGCACTTGATCAATCTTCAACAAAATGAAAGATATACTGCAGAACCTCATAATTCTTGACATCACATTAAGGTATTTTAAATAAAATCCATTAGTAAAACACAGATGCTGAAAGCAGAGATATATCTTCTGTCCTTTGTGCAAGAGAAATGATATTTCACTCTGCAGAGGAGAGCTTTGTAGGATAACGTACTTAGAAGTCAGGCATTGGCTGAGAACGGTAGAAATGGTTGTCATCACTTAGTATCATTATTACAAGGAAATAAACGAAACATAGAGCACAAAGTATATGCTAGCTGATAGCATAAACAACATTATTCTGCACACAGCTAACATTTTTTGATAGCCTCATTTGTTAGAATCATAGAATCCTTAGAATTTTTGGGAACCTCTGAGGACCACCTACTCCAACTCCCCTGCAACGAACAGGGACACCACAGCCAGATCAGGTCACCAAGGGCCCAATTCAGCCTTGTTTTGAAAGTCTTCAGGGATGGGGCATCATCCACATCTCCAGGCAATCTGTTCCAGTGCTTCACTACCCTCACTGTAAAAGACTTTTTCCTAACATCCAACCTAAATCCATCCTCCCTGAGCTTGAAGCCATCTTCCCCTGTTCTATTGTTACAGACCTGCTATAAAGAGTCTGTCCTCTGATTTCCCGTAGCTCCTTTTACCTGTGGCTTATGGAATAAAATATGACTCAGAGCTTAAATTCAAAGATTTCAATAAAAATTATGACAAAACATTTACAGCTTCTGGAATTCATATGAGTACCTATTACGGGAAAAATGTAACAGCAAAGTTGCACTGAACAAACCACTATTACAACAGCGTTTCTTTTCTTTACAAATGTTAAAAGCAAATCAAAATACCTAGAAATTGGACGCCTCTCCATCTCACAGCAAAGACCGTCATCTCGACTGATCATACATAGTCTTCACACTGGTCAAAATCATCCCAGCCATCTTCCCTGCTTTTGCTGCAATGACTAGACACACACAGCTAACAAAACGTGCAACCCCTGCGTAAATTTAAGCCCAATCCTTAAACCTCATGGACCATACTGTTAAAAGCTCTACTTCAAATAATCAGTACAGATGAAAGTTTAAAATACATATATGCATCTATGTGTATACATACATCTATAACTACATCAAATGTGTGAAGTAGTTCAGCCATTTTAACACAGAAGCAATTCTTAAGCAATACGAAACACAGGGCACCATTCCCAACTAGTCAATTTCCCACTGGCTGCTTACAGGAGGTGAGATGTTGCATTTAACATCAAGTTTAAATCATGATGCTGTTTCCATATCTTTCTCCAAATCCAAACTTAAAATAGCAAGTACAGGTTGATAGTGATACTTTCTGTTGATAGTCAAGTCTTCATTCTTCTGTCAAATGAACCTGAGGGACTTCTCCTAGTTGACAACTATATGAAGTTAATACACACATTCTTAAACACATTCTGACTACTCGCAGAGAGGCATTGGAGCGATTTCATTATAACAAATTTCCAGGCTGTGGTAGATTTCATTTTATTTAATGCAATAATTGAAGTGCTTTTCATTTCACAATCTTGTATCCTTTCCTGCAATGCCAGTAAAAAGCATTTCTGTGATACAAAACAAGTTTGAATTGAGGTACTTTGTAACCTAAAACAATTACTACAGAAATATTTCATAAAATTTCCTGCCAGTGGTTCTAGGCCCTCATTCTTTTGTTTACATGTTAGTTTAGAATGGATCCAAAATAAAATTTTAAAACTGTATTAAAGAAGAAAATAAAAATCAGATCTTAATAGATCTTCATGCTTGACTACTGTTGTCCCTGTTGTCCTCTTATCTGCTTGCTTCTTAATTCTTCTGCTGTTTGTGCTTTGTTCCACACAATACTATGTTATGGTACTTCATTAATAGCAGGATTATTTTCTGTTTTACAGTTCTGGTTTTCATCGTTTCAAGGTCAGAATGTTCTCTAAGAAGCTGCTGCTCTGGAGCTCTTTTTGTTGTTGTTTAAATATAACAATTTTCCCTTTCTTCTTAATTCCCAAGCATGTTTAAAATTCTAATCAGACCAAAACGACACATCCTAGCAGAATATAACGCTTTGAATAAAAATCACCTACCATTACTTTGTTCTTGTTTATTTTATGGATCCACCACACTAAGTTAATTTTGCAGCCAATCTCATTAGATGTGTAAGCAGTAACAACCAAAGGCAAATAAGCATAGTAAGATTTATACTCTATGATGCAACTTTTCAGCACTTTAGTTGAGCTTTCTCATGTCACATAGACTGCTACATGCTTTACTGTGACATAACCGCCAAACAAAAATCTAGACAATCTTCTCACCCTTAAATCAGTATCACAATTTTCTACTATGAAATTCGGGTACAAATACCGCTATCAATATTTAGGGCAGACAGAATATTGCCTAACTTGGACTGACACTCTAACAAGTCTAAAACAAACAGTCTGTTCTCTAAAATCCATGACAACATTTCCATTAGCTTCAAAAGAATCAAAGTTTCTCTCCTGTGAACCACACCCTTTCATAAACCCCTCTTTTCATGCACTTTCTAAACGCTGGATAATCTGTTAGCATACCTAGCTCTCTCTCAGAGCTACACCATTCCAAATATAGTTTGCTTAGTTGCAAGAGCAGTTTAACCCCCTAATGGTAACTTACAGGGTTTTGATGAAGTGCTCAAAAAAAATCACTAAGTATGGTGAGGGAGATAACAGGTAGGGACATGAAGCGTGGTGAATGCAGTGCAAATATATTTCTCATTGTCTCATCAAAAATAAGCAGATCAGAACACGGACTAATCAAAAGGGAGGGAGGAGGGGTCTGTTTTTATATGTTAAATACTGGAATAAGGACAAAAACAGATCTCCCTACCTATACCAATACACATCCATCAAGCTAAGAATCTACAGTTAATTCAGAGACAAATGTAAAACTCAACACTGGTATCATTTAATTTTATGACACTAAGTAACCATTTTAATCCTTACTCCTCCAGCATACCTTGTGCTTTCAAACGTTCTCAGGTCAACAAAGAACATAACCCAGGCTACAAGATACTCTGCCAGTGTCAAAATGTAGTGAAACTACAACCGTTTTCCTCAACTGAAGATTTGTCTGCAAAAAATTGAGTAATGTGATACATCAGCTTTTTCAATATATTTCTTTTTAAGAATCCAGCATGTGGTAAGACAGACTAAATCTCACTTAATGCCCCTTAAAATCATACGTAGCAAAGCAGAACAATTCACGGTAGACTTTCTACCTCTCATTTTGCAAAAGAAAATACAACAAACATTAGATTAAAACACTTTTAGCAGTAATATGATATTGTTACTCTGCTAATTCTACCTGCATACGTGAACTGCTAAGTAAGCTTCAAAGCCTGTAGGATTTAGTGTTTGTAGAAGTATAAATATCAGGACCTCTTCTCAGATTCTACGTAACAGTTTTATTCCATTACTATATGACAGTTGTGTCTAGAAGTAAAGCTAAGTCATTACACTCTTTATTCATGCAGATTGTCTTACAAATAACTTTGTAAGTAGCACAGTGCAGCTGCTGGACGCTTTCCAATCCCAAGCACAGGCAGTGGTGTCCCAAGTACAACATCAGGTAGGAAATGCACAAAGTAGGTAGCAGCTCAGCCATACCTTTCACTCCTATTATTCAACTGCTCTCCTAACAAAATCATTTCACAGTTTTCTGATTACTGTTTAGGAGATAAAAATCCTTTCTGGTTAGCGGCCATAATCAACTTTCTAGAATCTCAAATAACTTCATTAAAAAAAAAAAGTAATAATAATTCCAGCTGTGAAACTCCAGAAACTAAATTAGCAAAGCCTTGCTTCTACACAGTTTCTAAAAGTAGAATTTGTACATTTAAGTATTATTAATAAAGCACACCATGTAACATTGCTTTAAAAAGCAACCAGGCTTTCTGGCTAAGAGCTCCTGAGTTCAATTTGTTTACATGAGAGTCTAACAATTATGATCAATTTTGGTTCAGACAGAACAGCATTTTCTGTAATTGTATAATTGATCCCATGTTCTCCCATGACACTGCATTTTTGTTTTTCTAAGGGAATATAAATTTTAGTATGTTTTTATGTTTGGTTCACTTATTGTTTTCACAAAAATATCAGAAAGACCAGTGTGCAACTTTACATGCAATTGTGCATATCAAAGTGGAAAAAAAATGCATCGCTTATTAGAAATACATAAATTGTCATTATATATTGTTCGCACAGAGTTTGAACTCAAACTCTCAATTAAAAACAAAATAAATTTCTGTTCGAATTTTTAAATCCTGGCCATTAATATTTACTTTGCCATTTCATGTTAATTCTTGATGTTGCTAAATCAGCTATGATATGCTTAACAAACATGGCAGCTACCTGGACTACTGAAGTCAGTTCTTCCATAATTAACTTTTAAATATTACAGAATACTATAAATCAAGCCATAATTGCAAATCCATGGAAAACCATAGGTCAGTGTCACATGATTCTATCCCATTTTGTGCAGGAATTCATAAGTTCGTCTTTATTATCTGTAATAGCTCCAAACAACCACGCAAGTGGTAAACTAGGGGTTATGTGGGAGATAAGAAATGACTTCAGTGGGCCTCTAAGAAAAGCTGCATCATGCTTGACATCACAGCCATTATTTCTCCACAAACATTCCAGGGGAGAACAGGTAAACAATAGCAGCAATATCTGAGTGAATGTACCTTACTTTAATACTCTGTCTTTCATCTCCTGTCCTCAGCTCCCACATTGCCCTGAGAGATACACATCACTTACTGAACTCTCAATTCACACCACGAACCGCTGTCACACAGCAGCTAATTCATGGCAGTGTGCTTCATTGTGCCAAACACATCATGGCTCAGATCAAATACCAGCATCCTGTTAACAGCAACATGAAGCAGGATCAGAAAAAGCATGCTCAGCACTGAAAAGCATGCTTCAGCATCTGAAGGTTCACTCTTCAGATAGTAAGAGGATGGTTATGTACCACATACTTTAAGTTACAGGAGATCTCATTCGTTAACTGCTACATACCAGAGGAGAGAGTGGGGAGAAGAGATGGATTCTTGCTTTGGTGTTTTTTCCTTTTCAAAAAATAAGCAAACATATATGACTCCCAATTTCCTGTTTTCTAGCACTCTGACATTGTCCTTGACATAAATAAAATTGGTTTCAGACTCTATTCCTGCGCTTGTAACTACATTAGCATGCTCTTTTGACATGCAGACCATATGAATCTCAGAGCACTTTTGTGTTTATGTTCATTGGACTTCCACAGCAAGGCTTTGGTAGTGGGAAGCTGCAGGGGGGGCTCTCTGTGAGCAGAGCCCAGCACTGCCCTGTCATAGAACCATAGAATCACAAGGTTGGAAAGAACCTATAAGATCTAGTCCAATCATGAGATCAGATCCGTGTCAGATCAGATCCAGCTCCAGCTGCTCCAAAAAAACCTATCACTGCCAGAGCTGAGCCAACACCAATCAGTGGGAAGTAGTAAAAGAGGGAGGACAGAGAAAGGTGATTTTAGTTAACTTTTAGTTTGTCAGAGAACCTGCGTGTTAGATTATCTAAAACCTTGCTGATTAACTTAGTTACACTCATCTTAGCAGAGAACAAATCAATTTTCAAAATATCAGGCTATGGATTGTTTTTTTGTTTGCTTCTTTTGTCATTGCTGTTGTTTTTGTTTTTGTTTTTTTTTCCTTAACTGCATTTTAAATATTTTTCATTAACTCCTCTGGTCTTTTGTGGAAGGTTGAAGTTTTCTGCACCTTCCAAGACTCACAAGTTAAACTGCATCATGATGTCACCTTTCCTCCTCCAGCCCTCCCCGCCACCGACACTAAGACACCAAATCAGGTAACTGCCAGATCTGAAGCAAATAACTGGTTTCTGACATTTAAAATGCTTGTCTGGAGAAGTCTGACAACTAAGAGTCTTCTCAGTTAATTGTAAATAAGGTGGTATTTTACTGCAGTGATCTGAGTTAAATCTGCATAAAAAATGTAAAGGTCTGTGTGCAGTATTATGCACGACATTAAGTACAAGAAAACAGCATATCACTTTCCCATCTGTGAGAAATACTCATTAGAGACAAATGCATAGGAAGATTGTTTGGAACATCAGTGATGAGAAAAGCACAAACTTTGCTCTGTAATTGCAACTCAGTAAAGACCCAGCCATGGATGGTTTCAGGCCAACTACCCCAGCAAATGAAAATTTCAGTTTTACCAAAGGGATTATTATCATCAGTATTATTGATTTGATGCTTTTTTTCTTCATCTTTTAAAATTTTCACTGTTAAAATGAGAAAAGGATAATTATTCAAACTCCTGAAATAACATGCCCACATTTCCATCTAATTACGATAAGGATTTGGCTCATTTCAACAAAGCACATAATTCATGAAGAGTCTTAAGAACGGTGCAGCAGGTTCTGTCCTCACCACAAAAATAATGTCACAGATAATCTATTCTTATAACTCTTGGGTACTGGAGACACTTTATTCTTCACGCTACCAAACTTAAATGCAAAAGTACTTTAAAAGTTGCAGAATAAGAAAAATACTCTTAAAAGAGATGCTAACTCGGCAGGATGAGAACAAAATGGGAGTGAGATGGAAGGAATAGGCAGGGCAAGAGGGACAGGAGAAGTTTTTCCTCTATGTTAAGATAAAAGCCAAGAGTACCCTGAGTTGCATCGAAAGAAAGGAGGACAGCAGGGAAAAGAAGATTACCCCCTTCTACTCTACCCTTGTGAGTACCAATCTGGAAGTCCACCCAGACCTTGGGTCCCCAGCACAAGAAAGGCATAGAGCTATTGGAACAGGTGCAGAGGAGGGCCATGAAGATTATCAGAGCATCTTATGAAGAAAGGCTGAGGGATCTGGACTTGTTTAGATTGGAGAAGGCTCTGAGGAGACTTCACTGAAGTCTTTCGTTACTTGAAGGGAGCTTACAAACAAAAGGGATACTGTCTGTTCACAGGACAGATAGTGATAAGACAAAATTCCCTGAATAAGACACAAATGCCCCATCCATAGAGGAGTTCAAGGCCAGGTTCAATGGGGCTCTGAGCAGCCTGATCTAGTGGTTGGTAACCCTACCCATGTCAGGAGGGTTGGAACTAGATGGTCTTTAAGGCCTCTTTTAACCCAAGCCATTCAATGATTCACTCCCATTGATGCTCCACTGCTCATTCATTTTCATATATGGAAATACCCGTACTGCCAGAATTAACGTGTCCTCATACAAGAACATAACTCAATGTTTGTTTGTTTGTTTTTTATATAAAATATATAACACTTTTTTCAGAGGAGATGTATTGCTTCTCCAGAAACACACCTGTGCATCTATTAGAAAATATATTTTAAGGACTGTTAAACACATAGCAAATTAAGAAAGCAAGTAGTTACATATAAAGATGATCAAGTTAAGCTTCAACAATTTGTTCACTGAATCTTAAAAAAGGTTACAATGTTTTTATTAGAAAATACTACTATTTTTCTTGAGTAAACATGCCCCTGTGGTCATACCCTACTGACTGTTCAGTTCGAGTTCTTCCATATAGTTAATGGGGAACTTAGTTGTTCTGTTTGGGTTTATTATTTTTGTTGTTTTGTATTGGTTTTCTTTGGAGGGAGGCATGGGGGAGGAAGGAGGATACTGTGTTGAGTATATGATACAATCTTACATTGTTCCAACCAGATCTTGATCTATTAAAAGAGTAAAATTAATTCAATACACTCAATCTCTACATTGCCAGTAAATAAAAAAGGCAATTAAGTTGTAATTTAAAGCCAAAGCAGAACCCCCTAAACGTAGTATATTATGCACAAAATTGCATACATAAATTGCATACATTCACAGTGATGGTATAATCATTTTTGTGCACGTTCAACACAAAATTTAGAAGTTACTAAACAAATACACAAAATTTGAGCTCAGATCTGTAATAGACAGAAATAGGCCTTCAAATGGACTTGCACTCAGTGTACTTCAGCCTCTACACTACCAATTAAAAAAAAGATAGTAAATGGAAGAAGTCGTGAATATAAAACTTAGAGACACAAACCTGACAAGAATAATTATGCAAGTAAGAAGAGTAAGAACCAAGGCTGATCAATCACCTTAATTGGTAAGGGCACGTAAAAATGCTTTTTTCTGTAGGACTTTATACAAAAGAGAGCCACAAACCTGACACGTACACAGAACTAAGGCAAAGCCAAGAAACAAGCCCAGTCAGTCACATTGATGGGTTGGCATCCTGGGACTCTGCAATTGATACAGCTGTAAAATTCCCAAGTCTACAATGCTTGAGAAAGAACTAGGGAAACTGATAAAGGGGAAGGTGATGCAGAGAAACAGACAAAAAGTATTACAAAAGGGATCAGTTGCACATAACTTATGTGATCACGGAGAGACCTTCGTGCTAACATGCCTAGAATTAAATCTGTAGCCAAACTCCTGGAGCATTATTCATCCAAACAGGGACCAGACAATTTAGTTCTTGGGTGACTGGAATAATTTGATATAAAAAGTAGTGTTTACACATTGGAAAAATAAGAGGTGTAAATGGATTAGTCACTGGAATTCGTAATTCATGGGAATAAAATTGGTATTCAGTTGCACTATGTGTAAGAACTGAGTAACAGAGAGCTTCCATGTATCAAATTGATACACAATAGCAGCTATACAGAAGGAGGAAATCTGAGGATCAGGGTAAAATTAAGTTATCCACAAACTGAATTTACAAAGTTGGGGAGAATCAGGTAGTCAAGGAAAAGGCATTTACAATGGAATAGCTTCAATATACAAAACAAATTGTATCTGACTGAGTCAGGCTGTAGATCTGAATACTACAAAGAAAGTCTGCAAACTATGGGAGAAACAACATCACCTAACTCTGTAAATAATATACCCATTGAAAATATAAATCTCTTGCTCTTATCACTAGATAAGAACAGTTTCTACATAATAACCACTGACGCTGCATGCCCAAGACTTCTCTGCACTAAAATACTGTCTTTTTAAAATGCAGAAATCAATTTAAAAAAAAAAAATATATATATATATGAATGCTTAACCTAGAATAAAACACAAATCCAGACTGACTTCCATATGTATTGAGAAAAATTGACCTTATTCCAAAGTAACTGCATTTATCAATGAAGTTCACAGGCACCGATAGCACCTCTAAATTATTGTATGCTGCAATGCTGTGTCCAGGAAATATTTCTCTCAGGAATAGAACACAATTAGTATTTTTATAATGATACTGTATCATCTGTTCTTTTCAATTTAGTTTTATTAAAGTAAAAGAAAGGTTACAAACTCCACTGTAACACAGTAAAGGATCTTCAGATAATTCCTATTCGCACACATGCAATGAAGATTCATCAAGACCTCACATTTACTAATATCATTTTTTTTTTTTTTTAAATTCAAGAGACGTTAAAATCCAACTAGTTAAAATTCAATAAGAAAAAACCTGCAGACTCTCAGTATACTCAAGGAGATGCACAATACAATACGTTATGAGACTCAGGAGGTTGCAACACTAATTTTAACTCCATCAGGAAATGAGGAAATCATCTCATGGCTTCATTTTTATATTATATATATAAAAATATGTATAAAGCTGTTTGACATGACTTTATATCATTATTTTGAAAAAGTGTGAGTTCTAATTCAGTCTCATCCTTCAGTCCTGGAATGCTGTGGCATGCTCGCTACACGTGAACAAGAACATACCCAGCAGTTACTCGTATTTTGCTGCTTCACCAAGAAACTTCTCCACAAAAACACTTGAAATGACCTAGAGCAAGTAGAAACTGAAAGTAATTGCAATCATTCAGAAAGTTCCACACCCTGCTTTGATGCCCTGCCAACATCTTTTCGTCAAGCTATTGACGAAAAGTCAATTCAAGTTGGTGTATCGGTAATTCCCAAATCTGAAGTTATTTTCCACAAGATAAAAATATTGTCCCTGCTAAATTAACTGGCTCATATTTAAGCAGCAAGAAAATTTATTTTCCTGGTTTGTATGTGCTTTCAAAGACTTCAGCTCTGAGCAACTATATTAAGCAATTTTATTACTTTTTCCAACTTTAGGACTCTTCATCAAAAGGAAATATATTTTCTTCTATTGCAAATCTTGGAATTGGGTCAGCAATTTCCTCAATTAGTGAAAAATTGAAGCCCTAATAGTAAAAACTACCAACTCTTCAAGTACAGTTTAGTAGCACACTGAAAGCTGTAAGTAACAACAGCAAGTAGCATCAGCACATCAAGAAAATACTTCATATATTTCATGCTGTCAGGCAGTGTAAGCAAAATGTTCAACTACTACCAGTCCAGCACATGAAACATATACAGGAAAATGTATAAGCATTCACCTGTTTACTGTGAAAGCTCATAACACCATAGTTTTGTAGGCAAAGTTTAGTGCAATAAGAATTCTTTTTCCTCTAAAGTTCCCTAGAAAAATAGCTGACAATTAAATGCAATATCTAACCCTTTAAAGAAGAAAATGCTTTGTACTGCTAGAAGCTGCTGGTTATTACTATTAATCCCTCTTTCTAGAGTAAGTCAGTAAAATCCAGAAACTAATGATAAACACCTTATAAAGCATTAATATCTTCCCTCACCTTTTCAAAGAAAGTCTAGTGAAATCCAATTTTCACATAAAACATTTTCCATGCATATGGGACACTTCAAATCTAAATTTACCATGTCCTTTGTGTGTCTTTAAAATATTTTCACTTGTGGAATGTGCTGAACAAGAGAGCTCTAAAGGTGAGAGGGTCACAATGACTCAAGGCATAGGTGCTGTCCTAACACTAGTAAGGACTGAAAGCTATCTTCAGTTCATTGCTTCGAGAAAACTCCATACGCACTGAGATGCAAGTAGAGCTGAAACGACTCAAATGAGAAACTTCCTCAAAGAAGAAAGTCTGCTCAGTCTGTTTATCTTAAACAATTAAGTTAATTTTGACATAGACTGACACAGAAACAAGAGATGCAATTTATCCCCCGCATCTAAAGTAATATTGACACTGTTTGTGTCTGTTTGGGTGTAAACATTTTTCCAGTGTGTGGAAAAAGAATTTTAAAAGTAACCTTTGTTTTTTTCTTCCATTTCCCCCACTCTCTTCCTTTTGACAGTCAGTGGTTATCTAGCAAGTCTGTTTCTAAATGGTTTTATTTGTTCTTGGGAAATAAAGGACCCATGCTTGCTGAGTAAATAGCAAAACATTAATTTCTACAAAGCTTCTACCTGAAAACTCCAGTATTTGTTCCAATTACACCAGCAAATTCAGTTACTACTCTGCTTTATTTCCAGACATCAATGAGACGAACCCTGCTTTTTTTGTGTTTATTTTTATTCCCAGTGATGCATTGCAGTCAAGATTCCTGGGACACAGCCCTAGAATTTATGAAGAAAAACTTATGGTTATTATATATGAACTTGCTAACAGTTGAGAAATAAGCACATCATCTCCATTTTGTTCTTAATTTAAGAGCCATGGCTTATATCACTCCTAAAGCTCCTATACCATTAAACTGTTCTTTATTCCCTTCTAAAAAAAATTCCAACAGACTTTGCTAATAAGAAAATATGTAACAAGAAAATAGTGATAAACAAGATACATCATTCTATTTCACCAATAAAAAATAGAGAACAAGCAATGACTTTTCCTGCCAAGTTGAGCAGAATATTTTAAAAAGAGGTGCTATTTTCACAAGATTACATATTTAATCTTGCTTCTATAGCCACACTACCAAACACTAGCAAAATCTCTTTTGCTATCTTTAAATGTTTTTTATTTCTCCTCTGTAAGAAGAAAAAGGCCACATTCAACAGCTTATTTTACCATATATCAGAAATTATTTCCTCATGTCTAAAACACAGAAATCCACAAGACACCTGAGGCAGTCTATGTTTTTTCCTCCCGTTTTCCCTTTCATCAACTCTAATAGAGACTCTGACAATGATCAGCAACAATATTCAGTCAACAATTTAGCCTCTCTTTTTCTCAAGTTCATTGAGACCATCTCCATCAGCTTTCTCCATTCTTCACTTTCTCAACACACAGCTCTGCAGAAGCACCAAAATAATAATATCATTAGAAAGCATAGAGGTAAAAAGCAACAAAAATATTAAATGGGCACCAACACATAAGCATTTATTGATGTTCCACCACAGTTCTTTTGCTATGGTACAGAATGTTTTTAATATGAGTTGCTCAAGTCATCTCAGACAATCTGTGCACGCAAGATGAGAAAATAAGTCCTTCATATGGTTCTACACTATAGTTAATCTGTGATTTTAAGGTCCTGTCCAATCTAAGCCTTTCTACGATTCTAATGTAGCAAACCAGGAGTTACAGAATTCAGGAAGATTGCAACTCAAACTTTTATCATCACTGCAAAAAAAACAGTGGTGCTAATAATATACTCATCACCAGCCTAAATATAGACCTAGTGCACTGACATCAGGTAAGAACACAACAGCAGCAGAATGATTCAGCCTAAGGTACTCCAAGACAGCATCACACCTTTGGCATTAGCTGAAAAGCTACTGAACAAAATAACACCATAGGAACAATGCAAAGCAGTGCTTCCCCCACAGTCATATCTCTTTTGGTATCCTACAATTTCAGAACTGTCTTTACTGGTGCTTACTCATAGTACTGTTTATCTTAGTGATAGACAATTTTCATTCAAGAACTTGTCTAACCATTTACAGTCCTGCATATTTGGTACTCATGAGGTACATGATGACATGGCTAGATAAGTATCACAGCTTTCTAGAAATTAGAATACCTTTTAACTTCAAGTTTTTAACTCAGTCTCGATTATGATCTTTACTTCTCTCTGTGGAAAAGAAGCCATGTAGTACCTTACCACTTTTTCCTGTTTCTTTTTATTCTTCAATGTCTTTGAAGTATTAGACTGAACTATGGTATGCTAATACACAGTTTCACAATTAAATTTCCTGCTTTGTTCTTCACTCCCTGCAGAATCACTACTAACACACCATTTGCCTTTTTCCTTGCAGCCTAACTTGGACTGCGTATAAATTCTGTCATCTCCAAGCAAATCCAGAGGCATAAGACCTACCTTTCTTGATGAATCTAGTTTCATACTATCCTGATCTGCCTACCTATGAGCATGATTTATAGACTATAATTTTTTTGCCTCATCATCTACACACATGTACCTAACTATCAACACAAACTATCTCCCTTCTACTCCCTATTTTAATCAGTTCAGGAAAAAAAAGTGAAGGTCCTTCTATACATGTAACTACTGAGATTTTTATTTTCAGTCTTAATGGCAATTTACAGTATCAGCTACATTACCATTATTGCATGCTCAATGATACCTGAATACTCTGAAACACCATAAGATGCAGCACTGCAGAAACAGACTTTTAGTACTTTTTCTTTCATACGCTGAATTTCAATCAAACTTCAATGAAATCTGGTATTGAATTTTTTCCCCCCTCATTAGTATCCACACTCAAACGTGCTTTGTAAACATTTTGCAATCCCTTCAGAAAGGGCTACAGATAGCATTTATACATTCAGAAGTCAAAACAGCAGGTAATACGACCTACTGTACTGCAACCCAGAAAAGCTTGAATGGATAGACCAAAAAAACCCAAAAAAATCTATATTAATTACATGGCTGTAAAAAAATTGAATATGCCTATAACAATGAGTCCCTGATTAATTTCAGCACAATAATTTGAAGCAACATGACTTTAAAGAAGTACATCATTTCCACAGGTGAATCAGTCGTTCATGCTTTGTGACTAATGCCTTGGTTCTTCCATATCAAACTGCCATGCTCTCCTATTCCAAACCAAGCAAGTGTTCAGTGACTACAACATGACTATGGAGTAAGTGAAAGAATAGTACTCAAAACACCTTTACTCAACACGTAGTTTACATTGAGCTTTAACTCCTTAGTCAATACAAGTTTATTGTAGCACTTGTATAACTTTTCCTATTCAAAACATGAAAAATCTCTTTGTTAGTACTTTGTTTTATCCACATTATTTTTAAGCCACATTTATCAGTAAAAAAATAAAGTTAAATAAAGTTGCAGAAATGCAGTTTTACCCTTTTGGAAGCATTAATCTTACTTGTGTTACAGTTATTGTTAATTTTTTTCTTTTGGTTTCACCAAATCAACCAAGCTGAAGCTCACTTCAGGGTCCTAAATGATTAGAACTGGAAGGAAACAATTGAGAAAACATTTCCAACACTATCTTCCCATATACCAATTTGCATGCTTACATATTCACGTACACACATATAAGATTCGCAAGAACAAAACTATTTAGATGTTTTAGTACATAAAGCACTATCTCTAAACTGGGTTACATCAAGAAGACCAATGTTAACCAACACAGGCAAGGGACTCTTCCACTCTGCTCTCACTTGAAGCACTGTTGGGGATGTCTCAATATCAGAAAGACATAATGCTTTTACTTTTTAAAGGAGGGCTACAAAGATGGTGAAAGGTCTAAAGGATGAGATGCACAAGGAGCAGCAGCTGAGGCCCCTGGGTTTGCTCAGCCCAGAACAGAGGAGCTGAGGGGAGGTCTCATGGCAGATGCAGCTCCTCACAGGGAACAGACGGCAGCGCTGAGCTCTGCTCTCGGGACAGCAATAGGGCCCGAGGGAATGGCATGGAGCTGTGCCAGGGGAGGGCCAGGAGCTTAGGGAAAGGCTCTGCCCCCGAGGATGGTGGGCACAGCCCTGAGCTACTGGAGTTCAAGGGTGTGTATGGATATCGCTCTCAAACATTGGGTTTGATTTTGTGTTGAGCCAGGATTTAGATTCAATGATCCATGTAGGTTACACCCCACACAGGATTATAAGCCCCAGCTGTAGTGCACTTTCTCCACAACAACCCACATAGCACTATGCTCTACACTGACAGAACAGCACAGTGCTGGCATAGCACAGAGTCTCTGATCCCCACAGCCAGGAGACCAGAGGTAGGCAAGGGGAGGAGGGTACGCCACCAGGAAAGCTGACTTTGACCAACCAAAGGATATTCCAAACTTTATGGCATCATACTCAGCAAAAGCTAGGGAAAGAGAAATAGAAGGGGAGGGCTCTGGTTATGAAAATAGCTGTCCACCTAAATAACTGCCATGTGTTTCAAGACCCTGTTTTCCAAGACACAGCTGAATATTGCCTGCTAGTGGGAAGTAGAGAATAACCGTTCCCTGTCTGCTTCCGCACAGCCCTTGTTGATCTTGGTTTGTTTCACTATTTAATTAAAACTTCCCTGATCTGAACCTGTGAGCTTCTTCCCCCTGTCCCCCTCACAGTATTTTCTCCCCCTTTTCTTTTGAGGAGGGGAGAATGAGAGCAGTGTAATGGAATTTTTAGCCGTCCACCAGTGAGAAACTGGCACATGAGCCGACTGCAACACTGCAGAACTTTTGAGGACAGAAGTAAATTAATCATGCAGAGATCCATGCTGTCATAGCTAGAAGCTTTTGGTACCTGAGGTGGCTCAATTTTATAACTAGTTAGGGCATTTCCATGCTACACACTGTTTTAACATGCAAGCACGCCAAGCCACAGTAAAAATGTTTATTTTACGGAAAGGAATCATAAGAGGATGCAAAGACATTAAGCTACTCAACTCAGCAAAAAAGGTTAGAACTGACCTAAGAGAAATCAAGTCTCCCAATAACACTAATTGATCTGCTGTATAAGACATTTTATGCATGTAAGCCAGTTTCTGGTCACTGTAGAAATCACAAGTTTTATGGGTGTGAGAGCACACCTATTACCCTAAATAATTTTGTTCCTTTTCTCTGTCTACTTGTAAAGCAACTAGGGGCTTTTCCTCTAAGGATTTCAACTAAAAGAACACATTGTAAGTGTCAAAGGGAAGAGAAAAGGCAAAGAGGGGGAAAGGAAAGGGGAGAAAGAAATTAGTACTCAGAAATGAACAAGCTACTAAAAACTACCTATAAAAAATATCCTCAAGCAGAAACCTCCACAATTTCAAAGACACAACTGTTACATTGTTTTTTGTTGTTGAACCATCGCTTCAAGCAGGCTTCCACGTCAGATATCACTTTGTCAAGTCTGCCTCTGCTGCTATCTGTAACACAGCAACAGGATATTGGTGTGAAGGTTCAACTCCTACTGTCACACCACCAACATCCTTCTGTGACATTGTGGGCCAGCATAACAAAATGAGGCATTACTTTTGGAGCAGCCCTCATGAATTATATAAGTAATAAAATTATTTTTATATATTTTTAATAAAAAAGGAGTGTGACAAAAGCATGAAACTAGTAGGATATTTTACCTTGGTTAAGTGAAACCAATGCATTAGTCTGGTTCAGTGGCAGCAGCTGCAATTCACTGCTCACAGGACTCTTTAGCCCATGGATCAAAACGCATGAAATTATTTGCCGTAAATCAGAGCTGGTACTGAACAAAGCCCTCCTCATATCCTGATTTCAGCCTGGATAATGTTAATAGCACACCAATATTTGTGAATTAGCGGTGCAGACCTGGGATCAGCACCAGGGTTCCCTGGTTTAGGGAAGCGCTGCTGCTGTGATAGAGTGGCGCAGGGGGAGGCCGCAATGCGACATGTGCCAGGCTGCATGCAGCCCACAGGTTGTACATACCTGCACCAGGGGCTCCTAATAAGCTCATGTGAAAATACCTTCACCATTCCCACACAGAAAACACTACTAACTTAACTCAGCAGATCTGAAAAATTAATTTAGAGAGGAAGCTTTATTTCCTTCCAGATTTGGCGGACATTTTGTTTATAAAAAAAAAAATAAATAAAGTGACTTTTG
This sequence comes from Meleagris gallopavo, assembly GCF_905368555.1. Classification (NCBI taxonomy): domain Eukaryota; kingdom Metazoa; phylum Chordata; class Aves; order Galliformes; family Phasianidae; genus Meleagris; species Meleagris gallopavo. Next base: position 10,624,191 of record NC_139405.1, read on the forward strand.
TAAGTAACATTTCATACACTTAATCCCATACCAAAAAAAAGTTATTTGCCTGTAAATTCTGCTTTTTGTAAGAACACTTTTCCTTTTATCTGTGGATTTCAATGTTTTCCAATTGAAGCTTGACAAACCAGTTATCTGCAATTTCTGCACCCAGTTAAAAAGTTATTTTACTGTCAGTTTTCTTAGAGGATCATCTTATAGCTCTGATATCCGTACTCAAGTTAACTTCTATAAAAACACTACAGATGTAGAATTAAACATAACAGAACTATTTACAAGAAATTCATTCTTTTAATGAGGCTGTATGAAGACAGTATGGTCTACAAAGGGAAAGAAAAGTAGTCGCCAAATTTGCTTGAGGAGACCATCCTGCATATTAAAACAGTGTCAAAAACTAAGCACAGTGCCTAATGACAACCTGAAAAGTACAGGAATGATGTCCAACAGGGGTTTGGAGAAGAAAAGTAAGATAAACTTTAAAACAATTACCTTAACAGCAACTGGCAACATAACATTATTCTCAGTATCAAATCCTTTCTGGAAATGTGTAGCTGAAAAACATATTAAACTACACTTGCTACCAACATGCCTCCCCAACAGGCAAAAAACTAAGATTTTTGTTTGTTTTATTCTTTCTTTTCCACACTAACAACTGGAAAACAACCCAGGCTGCTAGGTTAAAACCCCAGCAATACAATGGTACTGTCTGAAGCAGCTTAAAGAGTTTCCCCATGAGGAGTGGAAGATATGTATAGTCAATTAATTTCCTGTAAATAGAAGTCTTCATTATGTTTAGAGAAAATTATAAAAAATTAGTTCTGCATCGATTTGCAGATATGGTACTTTAGTTTGCTTTTGATCCAAAATATTTTTCCTCTCAAAAAAAATCACAGCAAAAATACCTCCATTCATTCTCCAGCTGCTTCAGTTATAAGGTCCAACAGACTCTGTCAATGAAAGCACTGTAATTCATTTGTGGCAGCCTACATAAAAATAAATGAGCTGTGAAGCAACACTCCCTATGACTGCGAGTACCAGCTATTTAAAATATTTCACTGGAAAAGCCTATCTTAGTCCACTGACAGTGATAGGTGAAGGCTGATATATAAAACTGGTACAAATGTAAATGCCTGGCTAAGTCACAACAACGAATCAATTACAAAATCTCTACATACAGTGTAGTGAACTCACTCAATTTTGCAACAAGTACAGAGTTGAAACAGCAAAATTCTCAAGTATCAAATATAAACAAGTTTTCTGCATGTTCTGAATATCAGTCAGATATATCAGGTTTTAAAAGAACTCTTTATAGCACAATCACAGTGTTTTGAAGATCTCCCTCTAATTAAGATACCCAACTAAAGCAGACAATCATCCACTGAATCCATTAAACCAGAACCCATCACAAAACCCACGTACAGTCACTAGCAAATCTTTCCAATATATTTTAAACACATTTATTGATGTAGAAAAAGTTAGAAATGAGAGCAAAACTTCAGTACCTTATATTTACAAGTATAACATACACTAGTAGTCATCTCCCAGCAGCATCTCAAAATTCCTATTTTAAACTACACTATCATAAGTACTCAAAATCTAATTTACAGTCCACTCGTACATCTATATATAAAAAATTTTTCCCCTAGATTTACTACTTCTTCAGAGTTGTATTTCTGCCTATGCAAATTCCAGATGTACCACACAATTTCACCCTGCTGTAATTCTCCAGGGAGCTCTGCTTGTTTCCCTCTCCTCATTGGTATCACTTGCAAGAGGCTTTTTTTTTTTTTTTTTTTAAATCTTCTGTTGAACACACACAAGAACCTAGCAGCTCCTGCTAGTGTAGTTATATTTTACAGCTCTTCAGAAGCTATTATTCTTCCTTGTCCAGGCTGCAAATATCAAGGCGGCAATGATTTGTTTGTTGGATAGCAGGAATTAAGTTTACAGCTACAATGCAAAGTCCAAACCAGCAATATTGAAAAAATCTAAGCTTTACTGAAATTATCTCATAAGCAATTATTCTTTAATGATCTACATCTTAAAAAAGAAAACAAAAAAAAAAAAAAAAAAAAAAAACACACGAAGTTTTCTGGACCACAGCAATGGAGCACTGGCAGGTGCAAGGCAGGGAGGTGTGCTATATCTTCCAGTCATTTTGTTCTTTTTATAGGGTCTGTAAGAGTTTTCTTCCTCAGCACAAGTCTAAACAAAAACACTAACACTTGATGACCCCCAGCCAACTTGTTCAGCTTCAAGGCCTCAGGATGGAGGCCTGAAATTAACAATGAAGATGGTGCATTGTTCTGCTACAGACTTGAGTATAGACGCCACAGCTTCCAACAGGCACTTCTGCACTGCTCTTTACTATGTATTGCTACTAAGATTTAAGAATTATGTATATTCATATACCAGTTGACAGTAGAGAGTATTTACAGCTCTTCAGCTTTTTTTCCCACTCCATAGAAATGAAATCAAGCTCAGTTTAGGAAAGAAGTGCAAAGTCCTGCAGCTGAGGAAGAACACCACCGGGCTTCAGGCTACAGCTGGAAAGCAGCTCTGCAGAAAAGGACTTACAGGTCTTGGCGGGCACCAATCTGAATAGTCTGCAAAATGCCCATGAAAAAGTAAGTGTTCTTGACTGCAATAAGCTCAGTATTTACAGTCAGTCAAGAGAGGCAAGCCTCGGTCTCATTTACTTAGCATCAGTCAGGCCACACCTGAAGTGCTGCAACCAGTTCTGGGCCCTCCAGTACAAGGGAGATACGAACATTGTAATAGGCAGCAGTAGAGACAGTTGCCTTTAAACAGTTTCAGATCACCCAAGAAAGGTAGTGGCCACAATTCAACAATGAAGAAGGAATAGCTCATTCCTTTCCAAGGATCAGAATTCACTGGAAACTCCCAAAGAAGATGACCTCCAAGTAGAGAATCTTCCCTTTCAGCTGCCAGCCCTTATATGAGGTTAGGGAAAGGTGGACCCAGGGAACTGCTTGCACCTCAGCTCGTAAAGCTGGCTACACCCCTTCACCTGGTACTTAATCACTGGTTCAGGCCATGACTCAACAATTCCCACACAAACATACTGGAAAAGAGTCCAATGAAGGGCCTCCACAATTGATCAAGGGATGGTAGCATCTCTCCGATGAGCTGAGTGAGCCATGACTGCTCAGCCTGCAGAAGAGGAAGCTTAGAAGGGAGGATTTAACATCTATGAATATCTAAACTGAGGGTGAGAAGAGGACAGATCTAGACTCTTTACAATTATAACCAGTGCCAGGAAAAGAGGCCATGGGAAGAAATTGAAACTGGTCCATCTGACCATCAAGAAGCACTTCTTCACTGTACAGGTGGTGAGCATTGGCACCAAGTTGCCCAGAGAAGACACTGGAATAGGCTGCTGAATGAGGCTCTGAAGTTTCCTTTATTACAAATATTCAAAAGCCATCTGGAAATGGTCCTTGGCAACTTGCCTGAGCAGAGGGGTTGGACCAGATGACCTCCAGAGGTCCATTCCAGTCTTAATCACTGTTATTTTCAGAATTTTAATACAAATATATATGTATGCATAAAATCTTTATAATATATGCACAACCTCTGAATTTGATACTGATTCCCTTTAATGGTGCAATTTGGGAGAGGAAAAGGAGAACATCAAAATATTACACATTCCCAACCATCTCTTGAAACCCACAGGCATTGTGAGAAATACTGCATACTTATAAATAAGCAATTTACTATTTAAATCTATACTTCTAAGATAAATGACTATTTACTACATAAAGGTGAGCATCTTCTTTATTCAAAGGTAAAAACAACTTTCCACAAAAGAGATACAGTTTCTTAAGAAGGGCAAAAAAGGATTACAGACAGATTGAGTTGTTTCTTTTTCCTGCTTTCCTGTCCTGAAACGATTGGTAATAGATGAACGCTACTGTAAAAAAAGCTTCCAGTTGACAAGAGAAGCTCTCACTTCTCATTTTCTTGAGATGACCACAAAGAAGCAGCTTCTGTAAGCTAAAAAAAAAAAAAAACTGGGCTATATTTATTAAAAAAAAAATCTAAATACAGCTTCACCAGTCACTGCAGCAACTGATATGATGATAGCAGAAGAATGAAAAGACAGTAACAATGTGTTTTAATATAGAAGACTGAGGACCAATTTTTCTTTGCCCTTAACAAATTTTAGAGCAATGCCTACGTATCACAAATTGCTGAATTACTGATCAACTCACAAATATAGAGTTAGAATAAGTACTATTAAATACAATTGTGTAACACAAGATACATTCGTATATTTGTGAAGAAATATTAATGCAGCAGATGGCTCTTTTTCCTCTATCAAGACAAGTATTACCAACAAATCCAATTCATTCTGTACATTAAAATGATCACTGTAATATGCTTATCTAGTTCTAAAATTAACACTTGATAAACACTAAATAAACAGTGACTATTTTCACCAACACAAGCAAGTGTTGTCTAATTCCATAAATAATACCAAAATGTCTAACATCAAACAATATTCTCTCATTAGATAGAGCCAATATGAGGACAAAAAATTCAGTATGAGTGGAACAGTAATCAAGAGCTGCAGATGGTTTGGGGAGTATTTGATTTTTAATGAATGAATTAATCTGTGGATTAGGTCTTCAAGCAAGATATTGGCTGAAGCAAAGTCACCTATCCATCACTGAAGTATTTTGTGCAACCATCATCCAGTGGTGGGCAGAAAAAAAAATATATTCAGTGTGATTTACTAACTTCTATATGGAGAAATGTTCGGCATTGCAACTGCAATTTCCACAGTTGGACTTTGATGAAACTGCTGGATGCTGTTTTTATGGCATTAAATCTTTGGTTATATCAATAGATTTTAGGTTTTATTTTACATGAATCCAAGATGTAAGAAGTATTGAAAGCCATTCAGGAAGAGGACATGCTCAATGCCTCAACTTCTACCTTTTGCATTTCAGATTTCTAAACGTTCCCATACCACTGAACAAATATTTTATACAAAAAGTTAAAGGGTTTCGTTATGAGCCTTATGGAGCATATCAACATCATCCATTCAGATAAGTACAAACAGTCTGAAACTAGTGGGGCGTGGGCGTCAGTGTCCTGTTTTTAAAAAGGGAATATGCAGTCTGATATGTAACTCTGTATATCTCTCTCTCTCACACACACACAAAAAAAAAAAAAAAACACAGGACATCACAGAACAGATGCTGTATCTATATCCAAAGTCAGGAGTGCAAAAATCAGCCACAGACAGGCTGAGATATCCAGGAGTAAAACTGAATATGTTTCAAAACATAAGAAGGGAAACATACAAGCAATGGATGAAGTGACAAGTAAACTGAAAGGATCACTGAGACACAATCCAAGCAGAACATGGTTAGGAAAGCCAATGTCCACCTGGAAACGAATCTGGTGAGATATGTCAAAAACAAGGCAGACCTCTAGAATTAGTACATTGACAGCAAAGAGAAGACTGAGGAAAGTTTGTGGCTGCTGCTGAATGGGGCAGGGGCCCCAAAGCACCTGGAGTGCTTCAACCCAGAGTCACGCTCCTCAATGCATGAGGGGCATTGATATACTGAGGAAGGCCAAGGAGATCATCAAGGGACTTGAGCATCACATAGAAGAGTAAAGGCTCAGAGAGTTGGGGCTGTTTAGCCTGCAGAAGGTTCTATGGGGACCTTATAAGATGTATATAAATACCTGACAGAAAGTTAGAAAGTCAGAGTCAGACTCTTCAGTGATGCCCAGTGTTAGAACAAGAGGTACTGAGCACAGACTGAAACATGAAAGAATCCTTCTGAACATACTGTAAGGATGACTGAGCACTGCAACAGCTAGCTTGGAGTCTGGGGAACCTTCTCCTTAGAGAAATTCAAAATACAAGCAGACATGCTCACTGACAATCTTCTCAGTATATTTTTGCTTGAGTTCTGAGTAGGATCAGATGACCTCCAGAGGTTCCTTCAAACCTGTGATTTGTGAACCTGTTCCTTCAAATTCTGTGATTTATGGCATTTTATAAGAAGAGCAAAACAAATTGGGAATACAGTAATTCTACATCTCATCCTGCTACATACTTTCTCTATTCAGTCTCCTTCAATAGACCTGCTTACCAAGCATTAATAGATCACCACTTTTACCATACATTAAACATTCAAAACTGACCTACGGGATAAGGAAAAAAGTTTTATAGCACCAGTGTAATACCTGACATCTCATCCTGTAAGTAGAAAGCTTTACAACTTTGAAAAAGATCAGAAACTCTCTTATTAGGCTGCCTCTCTATACCACGAAGTTCATCGTAGTTAAGCATGAACAGGATGATGGCACATTACACTGAAGTCCTGCACATTTTCATATGGGCTAATCTTCACCTTCTTTTCAATCTTCCTTTCTACTGAAAGGAAAGGAAGATAACGCAGCAAGGCCTAGACTTTTAAAGACATTTGCTCTTCAAAACAGACTCTGAGATATCTTGCTCTTCCACACATCAAAAGGAAGGCATACTTTTATATCCACTCAGCTTTCCTACTTTTATACTTTCTGACACTCTGTAGAAACACAAAGTTTACCACACAACGCCAGAGTACTCATCTAACACCATGATCAAAGAAAATGGACTCAAAAGAACATTAGAAAAAGGTTAAAAAACTGGTAAGAATGTTTTTCATCATATACTCCCGAAAATAACTTTCATATACGTTGAGTCTGATAGCATATAAATGGAAAGTACATAAATTCAGTGTGGATTCTGTACACTGTACAACTACAACCTCATTTCAAGAGGTCAAAACTGAAGAACCACATTCATTCCTCGGGTATCAAGGACTTCATTTCAGTACCATAGCTGTAAGGTACCTAAGATCACTCAAAAAGACGGATAGAAGCTTCAGAATTTTTCTTCCTCAATCCATTTATCAGCCAGCATTACAGTGAACTAGCAGTATTCTGCGTCAATTACTCACAATGCATATTTGGTCCCTCCAACTCAGCCATATTTTTTTCTGAAAGTCAATAAAAAAGTTACATTCCTCTGCAGACTCATATTTCGAAACACAAAGACCTGTTTTACATTATTTCTGCCCATTAGGAACAAGAGCCTGTTCTCTTCTGTAATTTCTCATCTTGAATCTGTTCTCAACTCCAGACACCTCAGTAATACGAATGTTCTGCCTTCAGCAGCTGCCTTGCCACGTTTAAGGTCTGCTCTGGGAGAACAGAGGTGATGCTTGTCAGAGGAAGGAAATCTAACAAAGACAGCATATGCCACTGTTCTGGCTAGTTTTAGCTTAGTATTTTACTGGCATTAAAAATGTAGAACAGCAATTAAACATTTAACTGACCAAATCAACTTTGCACAGCACAGATACAAAGATTAAGCCATTTTGGAAAGTCTTAATCCCACACACCCATTACAGAATTCGCCCTTCCTTCATTACAGGCATTTTTTCTGAGAAGTGAAGATGCAAATCCAACCCCCATCACTTAACAGAAAAATTGGATTATGATTTAGGTGGATATAATTAATTTTAAAACTTGTAACAGAACACAAGACACAAAGAAAAGTCAAGGTTGCATTCAATCTAAACAGACATGAAATAGAAAAAAAAAATCTTCTCATTTAATTTGAAAACTCAGTGATTTAAATACTAGAGTTTAGAGTTTTCATTCGTTTTCAAGCAGCTAAATCACATCTTTGGATAGTAAGAAAGCTGTCCTTACTCAACGGCTATCCTTTATGGTAGACTTGTGTATAATTACCATTTCTCCTAAAGTATACCCTATTATACATTATTTTATATAACGTAATTTATATAATATTATATATATATATATATTATTTATATATATTATTATATACCAAACTTCCAATACTGCATGAATAATGACTTCTTGGAGGAAGATCTAGCACTTGAACTATGGCCCTTAAGACAAGAACACTGAGTCTGTTTCTATCTTGCTCTTTGTCCCAGTGTTTAAGTGTTTTATAGGACATACAGGAATTGAACATTGCCTGCAGAGGCAAAAAAAAAAAAAAAAAAAAAAGAATGAAAAAGCAGCTCCATCTTGTGTACTCTCCAGACAGCTCAAAGCTCCCTCAAAGCAATTCTTACTGATGCTGTACAGGTAAAAATTATGACCAGACAATATATACAACTATACTATCTTATTATCGATTAGGGACCATGACTAGATTTTATCATACCCACATTCACAACACGAGGGTTTTTTGTTTTTTCCTCCATATTTCAGCTTCCTTATTAATCCCAACTGAAAATTCACAAATTACTTTTACTCCAAAGGAAGTACAAAAAAAAAAAAAAAAAAACAACAAACGGTTGAGAAAATATGTAAAGTAAAATATATTCTATATTTTACACATAAGTCTTCCAGAAAAGAGTCCAGTAAAAAGTCATTAGCTTAAAGAAAAACTAGTTAAAAGAATAAACTATTAACAATTAAACAAGCAAATATATCTAATGTATGCTTAAAAAAAACCAGCATATGCTGACAGTGTAGTATCAGAAACTTCATTTTACTTAAGTATGATCACTGCCAACAGATTGATAATTTAAGTGCAAGTAACAGGACCAGGAGACCTGCTACAGATCAGAAATTCTTTAAGGCAGAAGCTACACGGTACCTCTTACTCATGCAACACCCATCACACTGTGCCCACATTCCCCACTGTGCATGCTAAGATAGTGACATAAAAATGATGTAATCACATTTGAAATACATCAAATAGCATTTGCTCCAGATTTAAAAAAAATAAACACTATATACTTAATTGCCTTTTTAACTGTCAATTAAATATCTTCACTTCATATTTCTTCTATAATACCATTACCTACCTTGACATACAGAATCCTGTACCTAACCTGGAAAATTGTATCAGGACATCAAAATTCCCTTGCCAAATACTAAGCATAAACTCAATTTTTAATTGGAAAACACCCAGTACTTACAACTCAAATCTAAGCAACTGATAACAGGAGATGAGTCATAACTAAGCTACAAACTTCATTAATTGGAAACCTTTCAACACCCACAAAGAATAAAAAGGGCACTTCCTTCAGCATTCCAGTCAAAAAAGCACATAAGGTGATTATTACTTGGGTTCTTGAAACAGATGCCTCTCTATTGTATCTACAGAACATTGTATCTACACAGTACATTGTACCTACAAAGATCAGCAATATACGTAAACATATATATACACACACACACCCCCAAAAAGTCCTAGGTTCTCTAAAGTAAAAAGAAAAATAATAATAATAATCTTTATTTCTTTTAAAAACAAGGTCATAAACCATTTTGGTACTAAAGATGGCTTTAAGGCATGTAGCAGTCATGGTATTTAGGACAGCTCAACTTTGAGCTCTGCCTCAATTCATATAAACAGGTTTTTTTAAACTGTCCCAAAGAATGAAGCATAGTAGGTCTTTCCTGGATGTACTTCAATTTCAGTTTAAACACCATACTCTTTATAACATTATCTTTCAAATGAATTAGTTTATAACTGTTAGATTATCGATTCTTCTCCTTGAAGAAAAGGAAGCAAGCACTTAAGCACAATCAGGTTTATTCAGATTTATTAAGACAAATTTGTGGTGGAGGTGGATTCATACCAACTCTACATACTGTTTTAAGTTTTGAATTTTGTTTTAATGGAAAATATTTGTATTACTCGTATAACATTATTTGGTTTTATGTATCAGGACCTTCAATAACTGCTCATTTAATATGTTATAACATGAAATAATTCTTTAAGTAAGAACAAATAACTAACGTAGTTCTCCAGTGTAGTACCAAGTCACTATTTACAAACTCGAGATCAATCATTCTTAGTTCTGTAGGAAAAAAAAAAAAAAAAAGGAAAGAAAAAGGAGAGAGCTTATTCAAAGAGCACAATACTGATAGCTTGTTTTGTTATACCTTCAGGTCTTAGTCCAGAGTTGGCAAAATTAGTTAGAACGCAACCAGTTCAAATGAGGATAATTCACATGCGATGCTAAATCTTTGTCTTGACTTTCACCAGACCACTCCTCTCTTTACACAACTGCACACCAGCAAAATTGACCCAGCTTGTGGCTGGGCCCAATAATTTGTAGGACACTGACTTCACTGGAGTCTTCCTTTGGCAAGTTACTCTTTAGTGCACTATTTCATGTTCTGTAATTGAAAGGACAAGAATCTTTTATTAAAAAAATAGGCTAATAGCTCATTAGCCCATGAGCCTGGGACACAGCCAAAGGTCTGCAATATGGGTTAGCATCTGATCAAACTATGAAAGTAATTGCTACTTCTCCTGAACAGTAGCTCCATTCCTTGCCAGCATGACCTGGAACATATGACACACTAGCAACAGACATCTCCAAGAGGAATGCAGCATTTCAGTTTTGTCATACCTAGCTATACCTTTTATCTTCCTATTCAACATATATGTGTAACCCATTTGATGGTTCCTATGTGTAATTACAACTTCTAGAAAAAGATAGAAGTATGTATGCTTTAAGGACTGTCTGATATTTAAAACTCCCCTCCAACCACAGTATGTTGTATCTGATTATTTCCTCAAATCATCAAGAACAAGAAAGGCTGAGAGCACTGCAATCCTTTTGTCTACTGGCAGGAATTCTCACCTATGACTACACATGCAAAGAAAAAGCCAAGCTGACAGAACTGAATCCAGCCATTTATTAGTTTTTCTGGGTTTCTGTTGCTGTTTTTTCGCATCAGTAGATTCACTGAAGCCTACTTGTTTCAGGTGCCTGTCTACCTTTTATTAGATAAAAATATACTTGAGACATAAGATGCTCATCAAAACTTCAAACAAAATATAAACAAAAAATTTAGATTTTTTTGTCTTCATTACCTCAGCACTGAATCCACCTTTCAGCTCTGTATCTTGACACATGTAAACACATTAAAGTTTACATTATCTTAACATAACTGAAGACAAGGATGAGAAACAGGGTAAATTGGAGGCTACTGATCAGGCACTTAAAATTTTAATCTGAAAAGTAGTACAATAACACAGGCGTACTCCATGATCATCAAGCAAAGTTACGTCATCTACCTACATTCTCTTACAAAAATAAAGGAATGACTACAAAAAAAATCTCCTTTACTGTTTGAAGGCAGTAGTAATGGTACTGCTTATTAGTTGCAGACAAAACTGGCATTTGTGACAAGGCTCTCTCTCAAAAGAGAGTTAATCTTTAAGATCAGAGGCATTTGGATAATGCCATTAATAACGTGCTTTAACTTTTGGCTAGCCCTGAAGTGGTCAAGCAATTGCACTTGATATTCTTTGATGGTTTCTTCCAATTGAACTACTCTGTTCTACTTTAGTGGTAAATACGCAGATAGTTAAAGTGGAAAAAAAAAAAAATGTTCACGTCAGTCACAGAAATCCTAGTTTGTATAAATCAAAAACATATACATTTAGTAGTTTGAAGGTAAGTGAATGTATATATTCAGAAGCAAAAAAAAAAAAAAAAAGCAGGAGAAAGAGCTAGACAAAAGCCAGATGCCACATTTAAAACAACAAAGAATAAATAAGAAGAGGGTTTTTGTTCTACCATTATTGAAAGGCCTTATCCATGGATGCTGCTCAGCTGTTTTTTTCCTTTAAAGTTCTGAATATCAAGATACAATCCACTGTGCTAAAACTCTCTCTCTTTCCAAAAAATGAGTGCTTGCCGATAAATCACAACTGTTTTACCATATGCCACATCATTCTGCCAAGTATCACCAGCCTGTTCTCCCTTTAAGCAAATTTCATTATAAAATAGCTCACAGCAATGCTCATTAAAAAGTATACTGAAAAAATGTCAAGTTGTTTTTATATTAAAAAAGTGACTTTGTTTTCCATGAAGATTTCAGACTGGTATTTACCAAAGATGAATATTTACAAAGCTCACCTCAAATTCACCCTTCTGAGCTCAAGAGATGACAACACTGTCATCAGCTCTAACACACACTAACGTCATTTGTTCCTTTGACTACTGTCCATTCCTAGCAGTTCAGTGAGACTCTGGTTCAGGTACTCATTAAAAGCACTCTCTCCACTTGTTCTATTGTATAGAACTTCAAGATACAGCCATATCTTGTAATAGCTTCAAATATGTGTTCAGGCTTTTGCTGTACAGATGCTCATTGCATTCAGTGCTGAGCATCGTGAATCTTTTCAGCTTTTTTCAGAGACATAAAATACAGCACTAGAGTTTCCAAGTAATAGCTGACAAGATTGGTCTTTAAACTGAAGGACTAACCAAATTTAGTCCAAATGCTGACCCAATTTCAACTCTGATCTCACAGGACTCATGGGGTTGGGATAGTATGCAAATCAATCCAAAAATCTGGCTTCGGATTGTTTGATTTTTTTTTTTTTTTTAACCCAGAAATAGATCAACTCATGGTGTTTTTAAATGTAACAGCTTGAGTAATTTCTAAACCTATAACAAGTTTTTAAAAAAAAAGTTTCCATTGGAAGCAAGTGAACAAAAGTGTTCCAATATTTCTCATGGACAACAGTCCATTAGGAACTATGCCTCCTTCATTGTACTGTTACCAGTTTTAATGAAATCTTTAGAAAATCTTAAAACATTCCATAAAGTGAAATTCTTACATTTCGAGATTTAAAAATATAACAACCAAACAAAACTTACAACATACGAATTGAAAGAGTATGGAATTGATATATGCAATAGTTGTCTTTTATGAAGCCAGACTTTAATCAGATTCTGAAATAGGATTTAAAGGTTCCCACATCTGTCATTATTATATTTGACAATTGTTATAACAGATGTTAACTGATTTCTGAAAGTTTTTTCCATTGTTCATCCAGAAAATCACTAGTAATATTCAACTATACAGTACAGTTACTGAAGGTCTAGAGATGTGTTATACGACCGATACTTCAAATTCTATTTCTGCAAATACACAACAAGATCCTTCTATTTCCTACTTATTGTAAAGTCCACTCTCTCACACACACACTTTTATAGAACAGTAGTGAACTTCTAAAAACCTCACTGCTTTTGGTGCATTGTTTACTATTCCTTTTTTTTTTTTTTTTTTTTTCATCTTTCTGCACAGTTTAGTTTCACTAGCCAAACTTAGACCTGGGCTGTTTATTCAAAGACAAGAGAAAACAAGTTAATTGGCTGTTATAAGAGGAAGTCTTATCAAGACATTATGGGTATGTGCAGATATGAGCGTATGCAACTTTTACATAAGTTCAAGACAAGAATTTCTTGTTAGCACAAGCTAGCTATAGCTAGCTAACTTCAAAGCAAAACCAAAATTATTTCAAGAAATTTGTACTTCAGTACAGGAAAATATAATAATCAAGCAACTGATAAAGAAACAGAAACCTGCCTTCCCTCTCTGTACTTCAGCATGCTTCCCACGTTAAGCTGAATGAATCCTCAGCAACACAGATACTAAAAAGCCAGTACCACAGGATCTAGTTGCCTGGAAACAGCCTCATTACAGCCAACCTCTGTAGGCTACAACAAAATTCAGCCTGATCCTTCTTGATCAGCTGCCAGGCCCACTATGACAAAAAAGAAAATGTAAACTTCAGTTAAGCCTTTTCCACAAATTACTATTTCATGTTACTTGTGAAGAAAAAAAAAAATTGTAAGAATTATAGGACCGCAAGGAACCATATTTACCCAGCAATACAAGCAGAGGAAAACGCACCTCTACTGTGATGCAGTGAAAATCAGGGCACAGAGAAAACGCAGGTGATTTGCTGCAAGAGCTACAGAAACTAATATCATTGCCCATACACTGACAGTGCCTACAAAGAGAAGAACTAATAACTGGTATCTGTATCCTGCTGCAGTGCTCTCAGTTTGCAGCTGCATGCACACCTGAAGTACCACTTCCAATCAGACATTGGTATTAACAGCTACTTTGAAATGAACACCAGTTTATTTCTCCCCAGCCTGTCAAAGACAAGCAATTTAGCCAGTAAATCACAGGTGCAGTGTAACAAAAGAAAATCTCTGAAAGGATGCGGAATTAAAATAAGATACCTATTTATTCTTTATAAAGGAAAGAAAAATTGCACCCACCATCTCAAACTCTTTGCTGCTTTATTATTTAAAATTGATATCATTCAAGCTGTTATGTTTCCTACAGTCTCTAAGCCCTGCACCTATCTTTTGTTTCAAAGCATTTCAGTAGGGATCTGTTAGAGGTACGTAATCCAATTCCCACTGCAGGTACAAACGTATTCCACAAGCGCCTGCAGAATACCCAGATTAACAGCCCTACACTGAATGAGGCACAACAAATTCCCTCTTGGTTTTCCAAAATTTCCCTCAACGTGTTACAGACACTATTATTGAACATTTTGAGATTGGGTCATCCTTCTCCCCTTTTTTTTTTTTTTTAATGATAGAATTGCTCTTATTCTAGCATTTTCTGAACAATTTCTGAGAAACAAATTCTGCTTGGCCTAGTTTTACAGGTGGCACATTCTAACAACCCAGCAAATGATAACAGGGAAGTTAATTGTTCTTATGGTCTCATGCTGACCACAGTTTGGCGGAGGCTGTTAGTCTTTTGCTGTTGTTCATTTTGGGGTGTTGTTTTCTTCCCCACTCCAAATGAACAGTTGTTCTGAGCATCAGACATTACTGATTAAAGTATTCATCAATTTGGTCAGAACGATGCATTACTGGGAGGTAGCTTCATTTAAGGAGAATCAGTAAAGCCTCAAGCTTTGTATTTGCAGTGCAATTTTCAGACACGGGAGTGATTTAATCCTGTATTCTGTGTCTAAATCGCTTCACTGCTGTTTCACAGGAGCCAAAAACCTGTTCGCAGTTAGATCTCCGAGTACACATAAGGAGAAAGTTCTCCCAGGTTACCTTCTCTCAAGAAACAGGGGAAAAGGAGAAGGAATAGATAAAGAAGTCTTTCAGTTCCACTGAGCTATGGCATAAGGCTGGAGGAATAGGCATCTCAGCAAATGCATCTTCGCTAAATTCAGAGCAATGCAATTGTCACCACAATGCAATACCAGGAGGAATCTGAATGAGTGCCACTGGCCTCCACTGCTGCAGCAGCATGGGTAAGCTGCCCAATTTAACATGGTTAAATTTTAATTTTTGTCTCCCCAGCAAGGCTCTAAACAGATTATTTTTCTTCTTTAAATGCTTAAGCTCTGCTTCAACTTCCTATTCATTTGGGCATTAGTTCTAAGTGAATTAATCTCCTTTTTAATATATACAAAAATCAAAGGATAACTGCTAATTGCCTATTCCGCTATTCTCTGTTAAGTTCCTCCACACCTTTCTAAAAGTCTAATGACCACAGTTTCCCAGTATTTCAAAGAAACACCAAACACACTTTATATCAGCTTCAAGACAAAGTGCCTTTTCTTGATCTTTTCCACAAATAAGTTCTACCTTCTCTCATACCCATATTAATACTCAAGAATCTCCCCAAAATTAGCAACAGAAACTTATAATCCTCGTATGTTTAGTTATAATGCTGTCTTTGGTAACACAACTTCTTAGAAGATACACCAGTCACCACTGAGCTGTTTCAAAAAACAATATAGGCAAAAACTGGCTTAACGTGAAAATGTTCATCGCAGATCTGTGGTTCTAGAAATATACATTACCCTCTTCTTCCTATACAAAGAAGTCTTAAACACAAACTAGTAGCACCTGAGCAATGGAACAGAACTGACTGCCTGCATCTTTTCCATGTCACCTTTATTGTGGATGTATATCTGTACAAAACACTGAAATTCCAAGATTACACTACATGACAACTGTTTTGAAATAATTCTCTGCAGCACAATTTGTATACATATCCACAATGCTTATTAGTGTCTACATTAGTTACTGCTCATTGCTTCAGAAGACCAGCTAAATAATCCTCATTCTTTAAAATCAGTTTATTTCTACTGTAGAAGTACGGATACAGAAACAAAGCACAGGTTGATGAATTGCCTGAAGGCACAATATATGTGTCACCTGGAATACACACAAAACTGAAATGACTCTCAGTCTAGTAAAGTCACTGTTCGCCAAGTTTACAATTGATGATTTTTAGTAACCAAATAACTACGGATAACACTCTCTCTTCACAATTTTCACCCCAGACGAAGAATAGAAACGGTTGGTGTTGGATTTGCACTGCAAATACATAAAGGTATATGCTCTTCAACTCCAAGCCCTAACGAATTTTTCTAATCCTTCCTTTTGAGGTGCAGAAGATTAGTTACTATTTCATTTGTTCTGCTCTGGTGTTCCATAGCCTATCAATAATTAGCATCAGGCACAAGCCAAAGTCACAACTTTAGCAGTGCTTCTCTTCCAGGCTCGGGTACTGCTCTCCACAGTACACTCTGTTCACATTTTTATCTTCTTATTTTAATTAAATTAAGAAAAGCGTTGGGCAGATGTATGTGAGAACTCCTTTATATAGCTAGACTTAATATAATCATTTTGATTCAAACTTGCAGGGACTCTAACTCCTAGCATTTATCAAAGTGATGGATTAAGAGCGCCGGGGCTATAGCCAGATGGGACAGACAGGCACCATGGGAAAGCTCTTGTACCATTCCTAAAACTGCCTTAATAAAAAGCTAAAGCCTACTTAGCTTTCTGATGCCAGATTTTTAGTCAGCATTAAATCAAGTTTTTCTATGGAAGTCTACCAGATGCTTTACAGGATGAACAGATATCTCAATCAGGAATCATATAAACAGATCTTCAGAGAACAACTTTACTAGAATGCAAGCATTTAAACTTTTGTCAGTGTCTCATCCAGCGGTTAACTATTAAAATGCCTAACTTAAAGGATCTTTCTCTTGAAAGCACAAGGATGAATTCTAGTAGAAATTGAAAGGAAAGTACATTTAATGTATAGTACCAAATTATGACTACTGCATGGACAGAGGTAATCCCATGTCTGAGGAGAAGGCTGTTGGAATGAGTTTCACCTTCAATAAGGTCAGTGAACTATGGTGGAATTGCCTCCTACTGTCAGCAGGAAGTGTGCTGAAATTAAGGAATACACTTGATTTTTTATCTCATGTTTTGAACAATTCCAGTCAAATTGTTCTCTACCATAGAAGTTCGGATGCTACCAGATAATATTCCTGATGAGTCCACAATTTCAACTAATGGCAATTTATACTCAGATTATTAATATTTACTTGCTAAATACAAGGAGACATCATCATTTCCCTGATATTTTTCTAGTGTAATTTGAAAAAAACTATTTAGTTACCTTAGCAGAAAGAAAGAGTTGACTTGCAGCAATGACACCTTGAACAAATTAAAACGAAGCAAGCACAAATTTGAAGGAGCCTTACAGAAATGAACATTTTTCAAGGAAATACACAAATCCACAAAAGCTAACCACAGTGCCATCTGATTCATTTGCTCATTTTAGAAGGACATTCTCAGAACAGCCTAGTTTATTTTTCCTTTACAGCCAAATATTTTAAGCATTTTAAACTACTTAACAGCAGAAAAAGTAACTCTACAGTGATAAATAGCCTTCGAAGCACAGAGTGAACCTATTTCCAGAATGCATTTAGTAGTAACAGCTGTGCATGAACACTCATTTGAGCTAAAGAAAAATGCATGCAGTGAAAAAAACACAAAGATCCTTTGATTCAAAGTAAACATCGCAGAATCATTTTTGCAGGAGTCTGAAATACTTTATTTTACCTAAAATTTACTAATTTAAGCTTGGAAAAAGGACAACACAAAGGAAAACAAGTTATCACTTTCTATTTAAAGAATGAAAAAAGAAAAAAAAAAAAAACATTTTCAGAAAAGAGACAATTGCAAATTCCAGCAATGGGCTGGGGTTTAACCACAAGGTATCTACTTATCCAAGTGATAAGATGATGTGATCCAGTTGATCCTGCTTTGCGCAGCACCTGGAGGCAGGTGACCTTGTGAGGTCCTCAATATTTCAACAAAAGCAGAAAAACCCTTGATTTCATACTCAAAAATCCTTTACCATGTCAAATCATCTCAAAACATTACAGGAAAACACCTGACAGCAGATCAGCTTTTCCTCCTGTGTTAACAGGCAGTGAGAGATTACAGAAGTTGCCGCCCACCTTAAGAGCTCCAAGTACTTCTTTTCTACCCCTGTATGTATACACACAAATTACTCTTCAACAGCAAGTTAGAGCTCTCATTTCACCTTGTTTTTAGCTCAAGACTCTTCCGAACTCAGATCCTCTTTGACATTTCCTAAGAGATCTCAATGGACAACATAAAACCCATTAGAAATTATTATTCCACTGATGTGTATTTTTTCTTTGCTTATCACTCCAAATTAAATCAAGCTGTAAGAGGAACAGAGTTTAATTCCAACTCTATCAAAGATGAAAAAATGTTGATGTATTAACATTACTTGTTTTATCCCTTAGCATGTTTTGCTTGCATTGAAAAAAAAAAAAAAAGCTTTTACGTATCCTGAGTAAAAGTCTATCTGAAGTTATCATAAACAGCACTCCAACCACTTCCCCATAGACCTCTCTGAAGGAGATCTTCACTATGTCTCTTTCCACTTAACTGTAACTATAGCTATAGACTATTATGCAAAAGTATCAGTTAAACAGTATCACCTTTTACTAGCAACTAAGAAATTTCACCTCCCTATCAGCAGCTTTCTTCTGAAAAAAAAAAACAACACAAAAAACACCAAACTACCACTTCAAGAGTCTGCTTTTTCCTTCTGTTCCCAGTTAAGTTATTCTAGGTATCTTGCAGCGTTTGAACTATTGACATTACAGAAGATATCTTAAGAAGCTATAAGAAAGCTATATGAATTGGATCACTCTCCAAAGAAAAAACTATTTTAAGCTGTTAGCTATATCAACACTGAACCAACACCGTCCTTAAGCTAGGTAAAAATGAATACCACCACAGTGACTGATGGACAGGTCAGCAGGACTACAATTCAATAGAGAAGCGAAAAGGTTTTTAAGCTTACTGCATTTCACATGAACCCGAGGAAACATCTGCAGAAGCTGCACTATCGTATAGCTGCTGACAGTATGATTTGCAGTTTTTGAGACAGAGAATCGCGCTCCATAAGAGGCTCATAGCTCCTTTATTACATTTATGTAATTTACCTTAGGTACCCTACCAAACACCTTGT
Organism: Meleagris gallopavo; assembly: GCF_905368555.1. Taxonomy (NCBI): domain Eukaryota; kingdom Metazoa; phylum Chordata; class Aves; order Galliformes; family Phasianidae; genus Meleagris; species Meleagris gallopavo. The sequence goes on from NC_139405.1 coordinate 10,643,382, forward strand.
GATGGCAGCAGTGCTAAAACCTCTATTTGCCCTTCCAACAATGTTTCTGACATTTCATCACGAGTTCAGTGTAGTAATTGATTTAACTCTGCACTGTGGAACATATTATTGTGGTGCTGGAAAAAGTAAAATTTTTTAGAATCCAAGAAGCCCAATCAACAGATATCAAACCTCGTAAAGCAAGCAACTGAAATACTTGTGACAATTTGCAACAGAAGTTATTTTTTCCACAAAAAAAAAATCATACATTCTAAAAGGAGGTAACTCACTCAGTATTACTGTTAACAGCTGCTAAGCAGAGCTCTCTGCTCATCCTCCTCCAAATGCAGTGAATGGAAGAGTCAAAACAAACAAACAAACAAAAAAACTAAAGAACTCATGGGTTGAGAAAGGAACAGTTAAATAAAAAAGAAAAATAAAACAAAAAATAAAAGCAAAGTAATACACAATGCAATTGCCAGCTGAAGCCCAGCCAGTACCCAAATAATGTCAGCTCTTCTCCTCTCCCAGCCAACTCCCCCCATCTAATTGCTCAGCATGATGCCATGTGTCATGGGAGACCTCTGTGGCCAATGTGGGTCACCTTCCTGGGGTTGGGGCACAATTAAACTCCATTCTGCATGAGAACAAAAGGAGTCTTTAGAATACTTGTACCTTCTAGTTTGCATCAGTATTATGTCCACCTGCATTTTTATCTTTTTTTTTTTTTTTTTTTTTTTTTAATTTCAATAACCACCTCACAGAAACTCTCCTAGGTTTAAGTTCCATTGATTGCAGGAAGTAAAAAGGTTCAGCTGGAAGACAGAGCCTAATAGTTTATCTCAATACTTCACAACAAATTTAGTCTGCAACTAGCATCGTTAAAAAATGATGCCAAATTGTACTAAGTCCACTCCATTTCATCTGCTGAAGATCTGCAACGGCAGATCAATCAATGAAGCAGCATACTTGGGGAATGTCTAGAGAAATAGAGAAACCAGCAGCAGCCTTCACTATTGCTCACCTAATTACTTTGTCTTCCTGAACTACTTTACTACTACTATAGGGAGGGACCTTTGGTAGAGGCAGTTGAAAACATTACTTTTTAAAGGCAGCACAGGGAACAAATACAATGTGCTTTCAAAGCAATTAAGGCAACAATATTTTGAACAGTATCTTCAGTCAGTATGAAGCTGCAGTGATTTGCCACCTTCTTTCAAGTCCTGTCAGTTGACTTCAACTGAGAATCAAGTACTTCAGTATGTGACTGTGATAACTTGCCCCAAAGCTTTCCTCCTAGACAGTGTAAAATGCCATCTCTGCAGGAGCATACGCTTGAGAAATAAGGCATTTTAGATTATTAACAGAGTATAAATCTGACTTTGTTTTACATGTTTAGTCACCAAACATCACTGCACTTAGCATAGCATGCCAGTTCCTTCAAATATCTTAAACCTCAACCCGAAAAATCCCTTTCCCTTGGGAAAACACAGAACTCTGCACAGAATTGTCTTCCCAAGACGTTCTGTTCAGAGACAATTGTACAAGGACTCAGTACTTTCTCCATCTGCCTCCATTATATCTTGCTCCTTGAAATAAGTGAAAACTGTCTTGGAAAACTCAGCATGCCTTCCTAATCCCATAAACACATAATAATTTTCTATTAGGATCATTATAAATCAACATATCATTTGGAGCTTGCTAGACAAAGTTCACTCTAATGTACCAATGATTTCTAATAACATGTAAAATTATTAGTTGTACATAGCTGAATATATCATTCTTTTCAGTGTAATCTTGAGAAGCATGTGCAAGCACATGCTTTAGATTTATTTCAGAAAGCTTATGTGAAAAAAAGTCATGTTTCCCCTGACCCAACTCTAGCAAAACCATCCCAAAATTGTAATGGCTGATGAAACTACTTCTTGTCAAAAACACTCCATATTGCTTAAAAATATTTACAAACAAATTTTATAAAATATTTCTGTCTGGAAAAACTGAAGAACTTGCATGCAGACCTCTCAAGTTAACATGTATCAAAAATTGTGTATAAAAGCTGTATACATTTATGACAAAAAATAACAAACATACTAATCCCAGTGAAGTTAACATTTTCTCAAGAATCTCTTAAGAGCATTTTGTTTATACTTTTGCCTCTAGTGCTTTAGAAATTAAGTATATATAATCCTTCTGCAGAGGAATAAAAATCCAAGCCATCCCTAAATCATAACACTTAAGTCAATTAAACCTTACAACATGAATCTTCTTGAAATGCATAAGTCTGACCACAAAGTATTGATTTATAAATGCATTTCATACAATTAAACTTATCATAACTCATATACAGTATTTCTAACATTGTAGAGAGGCTAATGCTTTTTCTAATATCTGAAATGAGCTGTTTCTCATCACTGAAGTTCAAAAAGTAATTAGCATGGTAGATTCTTCCAATAAAATGGGAAGAATCCCATTTGAATGTACAGAGTGAGAATAACTTTTTTTCCCCATGGTTGTAGCTCACTAACCTGGGATGCCTGAAAATAAGTCTTACAACCGCTGGCTAAACTAATACTAAATACTAAAGATGAAAGATCACATCTATTAGTTAAGACCTGAGGTTCTCCTAAACACGCCTGCTCACAGCACATTCAGGCCATCTATAGCAGTTTCTAGCCCGTAGTTATTTATGCAGTGGCTAAGAACAAACAGTGCCAAATGAAAAACTTTCTCAATTTGCTTGTGTTTACTGGATGCTACCTGTTGGGTTTTTAAGGTACTACGGAGATGCACTTCTGAGGAAAACAGACATCAATGCCTAAGTAACAGTGCTATTCATCACATCAGTTTTGTTCTGTGTTGACTCTAGACAGGGCTGCAGCTTTTCTAAGATAATGAAGATTGAATAACAGCTGTAAATCATATTAGAAAACATTATGAGGTTGAGTAACACTACTTTTCAGCCAGCTTTCTGCCAAAATCTTACTTCTGCAAAAGCACTGCAGAATGGAACCATACCTATTCGGCACAAAAAAAAAGACAGCTAAGATGCACCAGCCACAAAATAAAAAAAAAAAAGGCCACATAACCAAGCACATCACTCCTCAGCTCTGACAATAGGAGAGGTGAGGGGAGATCCAGAAACAACAACTAACGCAACCAAATTTATACTACAGCCTCCCTTGGTAGAGAGCAAAGTACTGGAAGGAAACATTTCCAAGAGAAAGTAATGAAGTGACATAGCATCAGGAGGGCTGAACTCTATGGAAGTCAGAGGTGATCAGTTCTACCATGCTCCTCTCACATGACATGTTTTATCAACAATTTTTTCTGAAGGAAGACAGAAATAGACCAGAAGTCCTGTTATCAGCAAGCAGGCCCATAACACTTCTATTGGTACGTATTATTATAAGATTATATGCAGCTCTTAAAATCAGAAACAGTACAAGTAAACAAGGAAATTTAAATGAAGTACAGCAGGACTTTGAGAACAGGAATGAGACAAATTAAGAATCTGAAGAAAGTATTGCCAGTTTCCAGTTTCTTAGAATAATTTTGTCCTCTAATTCTTGCTCTTCCATTTCACAGGAGGCACTCTGTATTAACGTATAACTGGGAATGCTGGCCATTCTCAGAGCTAACAAATAAAAATAAAAGGTATTGTAGCTGTATTATTGCTGTAAGTCTTACTGCATTTTAGAATCTTCTCTAATCAATTGTTGTTTTAGAAGAATAGTACAGGGAGTTAAGAACATACTCTTCATTTGTTTAGAAATAAGGCAAGCTCTGAAAGGAGCAGTTCTACATGTTCCCGTTAAAATACCATTTACTAAAGAAGGAATTCATTTTTCAGCATTGTTCATTGCTAAATATCTCACTGCTTCTAGTGTGAAGACAATATCTGACTGAAAAAGCAACCCACAACTTAATAATTACGCAACAGGTAATGCAACTGTCACTGGATTATTTCATAAAAAGATCAGATTTCTTACTTAAAGCATTTTTAAAAGAGTAAATATTTCAAGACATTTTTACAAGTTCATTTCAGCTCCACCAAACTGTCAATAGAAAACAAACAAAAAAGACAGTGAGGTTTTTCAAACATGTTGCCTGCAATATGAAAAACAACTATAAATTTAAAACATCTTCAATTTCATTTTTTAAAAACATGACCACTCAATTTAAGTTAAAAACCATCTGGGATTATTTGACTCAACGTATTCCTTGTATCCGTTACTCTCACATCTAGTCTCCCTCCAACAGACATCAAACAAAATTTTTACATCCAAAAAAAAAGAAAATCCAACAGCATATACTGCAAAGCTCAGATGCTATGGAATAACCACAAGTATTTATTTTCCAAACCCACACCAAATGACAATTTATATGCTGTTCCACTTCACAGAAACACACATCTCAGGAAACCAAGTGCAGCTTCACACATGAGCTTTCTTCAATCAGACTTGCATTGTAATTTCTTATAAATCAATTAGGCAAAAGCAGCAATTCCCTATTTTGAAGGGCATAATTTGTTTCCCCCAACTGAAGAACATAAGATATGTAAACAAGGAGCACGCCGTCCTGACTGCTGTAAACAGTGATGAGTGTGTTAAAATGCAAGTTGCAATAGCATTAACTGTGTAATACATTACAGCAGCATTCAGAGTTGAATGCTTGAGAAAGTAAGCTGTAGAGTCCCTATTCACTAGGCACTAGAACATGCACAAAGATTCAAACACTTCCATACCTCTGCTTCCTTCTTAATCATTCTTAATCATACGTAACAGCTACCTTATATCCATAGCGTATTTTGGATCAGAAGAGATCTTAAAGGCTACTTCGTTCCAAAGCCCCCTTTCATAGTCAGGGACACCTCCCTCTGGGCCAGGCTGCCAAGGTCCCCATCCAATCTAACCAATGTCCAGACGCCCATAGGGATGGGACGCCCATAGCTCTCTCAGCAGCCTGTGCCACTGCCTCACCATTCTCTGAGTAAAGAATTCCCTCCTAATATCTAGCCTAAGTCCAACCCTCTTACAGTTTAAAGCCATCAACCATAGTCCTATTATTGCATGCCCTGGTACAGAGTCCCTCCTCATATTTCTTATGAGCACCTATTAAGTACTGGAAGGCTGCAGTAAGGTCTTCCTGGCGCCTTCTCTTCACCTGGCTGAAGAAGTCCAGCCTCTCTTCATAGTGACATGCTCCAACTCTCTGATAATTCGTGTGAACCTCCTCTGAACCTGCTCACACACTCCTTGTGATGAGGGTTTCCCTCATTGCACTAGTGAACTATGAAACAAATCTATCGTAACACCATGCCATCAAATCCTAGGAGAGGTGTTCAACAATAAATTCATTTCAGATGCACATGATAGCATCACGAGTAAAGGCAGAACAAGCCTTAAATTCAGAAGAACATACAAGAGGCTGGATGTACTGTGTGAATGAATGCAGGAAGTCTTTGGTTATCACAACTCACTTCAAAACTATTACATTCTGCAGTCTTGAAAAAGGAACACAATAAGAAGGTAGGTAATATCATCAATCTTGTAATCCTAGGGAACACCCGGATATTGCCAACATGTCTCTCTCCTCAGTTCACCTCCTCTACATGCATTAATATTGCTCACTCATTCAAGTTTCTTTAGCTTCCTGTTTTCATCCTTTATCTTCAGCTGATTTCTCCCTTACTTTAGTTGCCTCACTTGCCTTTCCTGTTCTCTCACTAAGGGAACAACTTCAGCCAATTTTATTTTACATGGGTGAAGTACTTTCCACACAAGTCAAGAAAGGAACCTGAATAACACAGCAAGGTGAAGTAAAGAAAAAGCAGGACATGGTAGTCATTCATCTCCTTTCACCACAATCCCTTGTTCCTGTACTCATGTGTGCAATGAAAGAGGTATGAAGTACCTCTCCTATTGTCCAGCCTTTCAGCTCTATGTTCAACCAATCATTATACCATAAAAAATACACACAAGGAATAAACAGAAACAAGTATAAGCAAAGTGAGAAAAAAGGGCTCAGTCAAAGAATATATACAGAAAGGAAAATAAGTGAGACATGAATGCAGCAACCACCAAGAAAAAAAACAACCAGAAGCAAAACGACAAGAAAGAGAGATTGGAAAACAGAAACAAAGACAAACGTCTCATGTATATTCACTAAAAACATTTTCAACTGGGCATCTCTTAACAGAAAGCTACTGTTATGGTACTTGGTACTATGGTACTCTTCAAAATAACATCCAATTGAACGTATTAGTTCCAGAGAGTTGAATCTGTGACAAGCCACTTGAAGGGATTTGCATTTCTATTAAACAACTTATTACCAGCACATTTGTTGTCCAGATTTTCTAGAAAGAAAAAAAATTAAAGTCTGTTGTCAGACACAGACCTTACAGAAAAAGCAATCCCAGAGTGATTGTTTTTGTTCTCTTTCTAAACATACCTGGAAATATCTTGACATTACCAAAACCCTAAGGAGTCAAGATGGACAGAGGTCCTGAGATTTTTACTATGGTAAAATTAATACCGTTTTAATACACTACTGATTATCCTTCAGCCTCTGGTCAGTTTTGTTGTGTCTTTATTGAGTTGTCATCCCCCCTCACCTTTTAAATCTACATGCATTGATTAGTTTTACTGTTGAGAGATAGGGAACATACATTTGAAGGTAACAATGCTTTGAATCAGACATTTGATCTCAGTTGATTTACCTAAATTGGGGATCAAGCCTATGATTCTCCATGGAGCGCCATAAAACTAACACTGTGTTATATACAGTGACTTTAAAGATAAGGTAAGAAATATTTGAAGGACTTTTGGTAAGTTGCCAGTACTCACAATAAATCTAATTTCCTGTAGCTTTCTTTAAGTGGTAATCTGAAGATACCTTATAAACGTTCATTTCTGCATTTTCCTCAGTGGACCCACATCTCAAGGACCAAAATTCAGGCAGCAGACATGCAGCAAGACCGAAGACAAATTCTATTTCTTCACCTCTGCACTCCCTTCCCAAACAGTGGATACAAGCCAGGCCAATGTTCAACAGCTCAATACACCCCCAACTCCTTTTAAACTGTGTTGAGTCATTCATGTGCTAGTCTAAAAGTCACCTGGTTCAGACCATCTAGCAATACCTGATACAAGCAGCACAGCAGACAATTTTGCAATGACCTCAAGGGATAATCAGAGAACAAAACCTGAGGGATACACTTAAAAAAAAGTCCCAAGATTAGAGTAGGTTGGCCTTCGCCAACTGATGATCCTGTAACAGTCTTCCAAGTGACTGTTCCCTACATTTTCAGATTTAGACAGCTCATCCTAGTCTTTTTACCAATCTTTTCTATCCGCCCTCCAGAACTCATAAAAGATTTTCCAATTGCCTTTACTTACAAATGACTTCCTAGTATTTTTTTCCCTATTAAATGTGTTAGTGCAACATATTAACACTATTTATTTCCAGTATTACTTGCCCCCAAAATACTAGGAACTATTTTGGGATAGACACTGCTGAGGCAGATAGGCAAGAAAGTCTTAAGATCTTTGCAAATGTCTACAGAAAATCCTTCTTTGTGATTAAGAACGGATTGTGAACAACAGCAATGTCACTAGAGAATCACAGCTGTCAAGGAGCTAGAGCTATTCTCTTAGTTATTAAAAAATAGATAAATATTGCTGCATTCAAATGCCTGAGAACCAATTCTACAACAACCCTTTATTCATATACATAAAAAAAACACCACTATAGGCAAGGGAGAACATTATATCTCTGCCTAAAAATTTACAATTTCTGAAGAATGGTAAAGTAGTAGAGCAGATCCTGCAAGAGCTTACAGTCTCATCTCCTGTGGTTTACTCTAAGATCCAGCATCATGCAAAGCCAGACTGAGACTGCTATATAATTCCTTATCATCCATCAACAGAGAATTGTATCTTGACACTATGCAACAATAAAATTTATATATAAGTGTGTATACACACACACAGATATATGATACACAGAAGGCACAACAACTTGCACACAATATAAATTTAGACAACTGTACAGGAAAAAAGAAAGTTTTATTACATTGCACTGTGCCAAATGATCTTAAAAATAAAAATGCAAAACTGTCAGACTTAGTGCCTTCAGAGGAAAATTGTTTGATTTTAGTTTATATTCCACTTAAGACAGCATTTTATGAATTAATGATGGCTTCCACTGAAAGAAAATATGCAGATTTCATGTTCTGATAATAAATTTTCATTTGATTATTTTAGCAGAAAATTTCACTCACTGAACCACATAACATGGTATAATTGTTTTATACTAAACAGCAATGCCAGCTTCTGCTGTAAAGTTAGGAAGAGAAGAATTGGAATTCAGTTGCATAACAAACCTTATAGCCCTGTGAGTTAAACATTAGTATTGTTGCAAGAGGGTAAGTGAACCTAGTAATTATTTTATCTTCCACAACTGCTCACACAACAGTGATTTTAAAAAAAAAAAAAAGCGCACACAGCATTGGCCAACTAGTAAAGTGAGAAGCCATTTGCCAGGAAAAACACAAGTACCAAATTCATCCCTGATAAAACTCCACTTTGAATCATTCTTGAAAACCTTTTGTAATTCTATAATGCTATAGTGTGATGGAAAGTACAGCAGTAACAGCAGAGTGGCACAACTCTAGGCTGCAGCAAGTGAGAGCAAACCTAAATGCAGCAGTCATGGACACAGAAACAAAAGAAAAACTGCTTGCCTTTGGTAGGTAGGGATCTCCAGTGAGATCCCCCTCACCTCCACTGCCAACCCTTAAATGAGGTCTGGGAAGGAGTGGATCCTGGCTCCTGCTCTTCTGGTCACCCAGCTGCATTGCATCATTGCATGCATCTGAGCTCCCCTGGGTTGGCCCTGCCTTCCCACCAGGTGCTCAATCACTGGATCAGGCCATGACTCAGCATTTCCATTACACCACTCAATTCAATAAATTACAAATTGCAAAAAGAATTCATCTTGGCTTAAAGCACCAGTCACCATCACCTCCTATCAAAGTAGGACTCCTTAAAGCTAGTACCATGCTTTTTCTTATCTAATTCCAAGTAGCAATACATTTACTTACAGGTAGAACATTTTTCACTATTCCAATTTCAGAAAAAAGAAAGAAAAAAAAACAGCCAAAAAGCAAACAAAAACAATGTTTTGTGTTTGTATTGCATGCTTAGACACTTAGTGATCAGAGCAAATGATCTGCAAACATTCTCCAAAAGAATCACAGCCATCAGTAAAACATTCACACACCCATGCATTTACAGTGGAGACCAGAGAAATCAATAGCCAATGCAGTTAAACTTGGATATACGCCAGAGAATTACAAGTGATCTAGGTAGTCACTTTGAGTAATACTAAATACAGATTTTACTACATTTGCATAAAAACAAGCCTGAGTAGATCAAGACTCCCATTGCTTTCAGATAGGCAGACAGGCATTATTTCTGTGGATAAAATGCAGTTTAAACCAGCAAAGCCAGCTCTTGGAAAATGTTCATCAAAGAAATTCATTAGCAAACTCTCACAAAACACGAGTGAAGGAATTTCATGAGCTCCCTAATTGGACTCCAGGGCTTCTGAAAAAAAGATTACTGGCCTTCCAATCTGTTTTAGCCATGCATTCACTTTTTTTCCAAACTCTCATCCTAATCCACAGCAATCCAGATCAATAAAAATACTGACCAGATGAAGGGAGGGTAGAAAGGGTTTAAAAATCTCTAAAACACCTTCTGGATCACGATCTGGTTTCAAAGGTCCTTTACTACACAGAAAAGTCAGGGACATGCTACCACTACACAGGAGGATATGAGATGGCCTCTCCCAAAGAAGCCCACATCTTGACATCAATCATGATTATTTCTAATTTACACGGACAGCACAATGGTAGCAAGAACTTTTCTGAAGTGGAATAGCCTTTATGCTTCTGTGAAAGGACACTGTTACAGTTCAGGTACCAAAATTGATGAACCCTGCATCCAGTTAGTAGCTCCGTTGAAGACACATTGAAGGTTAAGTGATTTACCTCTCTGTGACAGCATCCAAATTCCACAGTGACCACCACAGCAACACTAATAACTACCTCCACCCATTATGTTTGCTGTCTCCCTGTTTCACCAGGACAGTTGACAATCAATTCAGCAAAACAAATTACCTAAATAGTCCACATGCGAAAGATGACTCATTTTTCCTAAGGGAAATACTTGCAGAGGTGAGTGATCTAAGTGATATTCAGCTTCTTGAATCACATAAAGACAACCTGCTAGCTCTCTAGTAAGAAGCAACGTGGTAGCTAATGAACACCTGTACTGGACCACACTTCACAAAAAAAAAATATATATATACATATGTACAGCTGTCTTGTAGGACAGAACCCTTTCACCATCAGCTGCAGGATTTAAAATAAAGCTCCCTAGATGTTTCTTGTCCATCAGCCTACAGAGTATGGAGCAACTTCATAGGTAACTCATTTTCTTCAGATTACTGTAACCAATCTCCAGCAAACAAAATGGTTATCAGCCAAACTGAATGGTGACACATGTATACTTCTGTAAATGCCACTTTTTTCCCAAAATTCAAGCTCAGATAATCGAAATAGCAGTGATTTCCAACCAAATCACTAACAGCTCTCCTTCTCAGTCTCAGTCCATTTTGCCAGCGACTAATCTCCCACCCATCCATCCAGCTCCACAAACCTTGCTGTCCTGAGCAGTAACAATTTGATTTCAAGAACACTAACCTTCCCTGCTTCCACTACTGCTTTCTGTTGTATTCATGTGTTAGCTGTATTTGTCTTTGTCAAACTAAAACAAGCCCAGTAATGAGTGTCACTCCTTTGTGAGTAATTACAAAAGGTTTGGAACAGTGGCATCCATCTTTGGAGGAGAGAGAACAGAAACCTGGCAAAGCTGAAGAGAGCCCTGTATCTCTTCTCCAGGTACTACTTCAATATCTTCTCCTCCCCCTTCAATAACTTTTTCGAGTTCTGCCACCTGTTTTGCTGCTTTGATTGAAAATACTAAGCTCTGCAGCATTCTTCTTATACAAGAAGTATAAGAAAGCCTGTTCCAAAAGAAATGCCTCCTATTTTGTTGGCCTATGATGTCAGAGGCAGATGTTACTGGGATGGCAGTAGAAGCTGAACCTCCTCACCAACATCCCATTACATTTTGTGACAAATGGCAGCAGAGGGGCAGTCTGACAGAATGCACTTCCATATCAAACGCCATAAGAAGCAAAGGTGTGTAACTGAATTACTCCATGCAGAAAAAATGGCCATGACATTTACCAATTCTTGCTGAACATTTACAGAGATCAAACAGAGGCTGTGAGCACACTACAGGGTGGGGATGCATTTCAGCAATCGCAACAGTGACAGTGGGTCACCTGCACTGGTGCAGATTTAGACAAGCACAGCATACAGGGTCTCGTTCATCGCCAATGAAAATACAGACCTGTGGTGATGACAGTTGAAAAATACCCTTTTGCAGGTGAGGATTTTGTCTATCAAACAGTGTTATCATGCTCTGTATCTGTTGTAGTTTCCATGGAAATAAACTGGAGGCATTATTTTTAGAGCGGCCTCCATACATTACAGTGGCAAAACACCATAGAGCCTGAGGTCTCAAATAACCATATTTTATTGTCTACTTCATTACCATGGAGATTATATACAAAATTTATTTCCATCCAACTACTAGTTATTCACTGAAATGACTCTCTTTGTGCAATGGTGATTTTTAAATATCACACACTTGACTGCAGAAATTAACAAGGTAGATTTTGGTTGATTACCATAGTTTGGCAATCATTTTCAAGAGTACAGAGATAAATCATAAGGCAAGCACCTTCCAAAAACAAACAAACAAAAACAAAAACAAAAAAAACAAGTATGTTCCAGCCTGCTTATCCCTAGCACAAGAAAAAAAAACTGACAGGGCACTTAGTGACTGGTGGAAAATTAATTTGGGTCACTCTCCAGTACAGTTGCTATGACAACTGCATGCAAAATGTAGTAGGCACACTCTTCATCAACATTAACACATTAGCCATTCTCCACAAATTTTTAATCAATGTAAAATGAAGTATATTTCTTAACTAGACACAAACTAAAATAATGCTTGCATGGTCAATTCTTCTCTGCCAAAGAAGAAATGTCACCACCTCTTCCCTGCTGCATACAGTGGATCTGTCACATATTAATTTCTTGATAAATAACATTTCCATATCTCAATTTCACACAAATAAGCACATTGGACTGGAAGCATAGGGGGATGGAAAGGGAGTAAGGTAGGTTAAAGATGATGTTTTCCTGGATGCATGAATTAATACCTGTGTTATCACAGTGAAGCTCTGGGCTAAAAATCAAAACTCAGCATCATCGCTTTAAGTCAGAATGACTCTGCTGGATTTGTATCACTATAACACACCTTCATCCGACCTCTTGCTCGAGTATTTTATAACCTGACCTCAAAAAGATTACTTCATGCTTAACTTTTCCCTGCCTCTGGTTTAGAGCCTAGTTTTTACATGTACATACCTAACTTTTTGGATGCCTTTTTTCAGGCTATTATTTATTTAAGAAGAGCATTCATTGTTTCACAGCTTGCTATAACTCTTCAAGTCTAAATGTGGTTGAGCATTTAAAAACTCGATCTTTCTGTCAGGTACAATTACATCACAAAACCAGAGGTGTTTGAGCTATAAAAAGCTCAAGAACCATGGTTTGTTTCCTAGGCTGATTTAGTTTCACATCTTACTCCATAAATAATATGTGCTATTATGTACTGTTGTACAAATATATACAACTGAAAGAAACCTTCATCCTACAAAAACCACTCTCATCTCTCAAAGGAAAATAAAGAAATAAGGAAATAAGACACCTCTTACCCCCCACTTTCCCACCCCCCAAAATTTCTCTTCCTCTTTCCCGCTAACAATATGTTATATCCAAACAAAGACAACACCAAAGCTGGAATTTCACATTCCACATTATATCTACTATAGCAGACTGTGTTAATATTCACTTTTATAAAAGGTTACCATCTCTGAAACCTCCTCCCAGAACACAAGCAGAGACATCAGAAAACAGTAACAGCAGATTAGCACACAGGACTGAAGGGATGCTGCGGCTTTGTTCAGCTTTATGCTACTCCAAATTGTCACTGTACTGAAAGCAACTACAACACTTCGTGTTTCATCAGTCCTAAATACAATTTCAGGGTCTGCTAACTTCTTCTAAAAACAGTTTGTAGAACATATGGTTTATCGAGCCAAACAGAGAAGATTCTTAAAACAGATGTCTTCCTCCACTTTGCTGCATCCCAGGTAAATTTAGACAAATCAACAAACTGGATTTCTGAATCAACACAACATGAAGCTGATGCCAATACCTAAGTGTCAACAGCAGTATTCAGAACTTTGTATTTGGCAGAGCTGCCTGGGGTCAAAACTCATCGAGTCTTTGGTGTTAACACCAGAAATTAATTTCCCTCTGAAGTTCCAATTAGGATTTAAAAAGAAGAGTTCCAGTAGCTACTCCAAGTAAGATGCAGCTAATGAAGCGTTCTTTTGTATTTACTAACAGAAGATGGAACACCAACACCTCATCCTAGTCCGAACAACTCATAAGTATACTTACAGTTCACCCTTGTTCTGCAGAATGAGGACAACTACAAGCCTCACTCCCCTCTGCCCTCCTTTAGCACAGACACCAAGATCTTTGAAGGAAAAGTAATTCACTACAATCAACACTATCAAGAGCAGCAGGCTACCAGAACTTTTCTTAGTATTAAAACAACACATTTCAGCTCCTGGCTTTCAGAAACTGCCATGGATCTTCTGGTTCTATTTTTTGTTTTTTCTATCAGACACGCTGAGCAGTGTGGAAAAGAGATGGCATCTGTGCTACAAATCTGCCATCAAACAAGTAGGTGTGCCATGGAAGACAATAGACGAAAGAATAAGTTTTTTGAAATTAAATATCAGACAGCAATTAAATAATCCACTGGCTGCCAGATCTGTGCATCTAAAAATACATTAATTTATGTGCATTTTTTCCTTTAAAACTCCCCAAGGTATCAATACCCACATTCTAAAGAAACACACATCATAAGGTACAAAATTTAGAGATGAGTGAACTGGAAACAATCAGGATGTTACTCTACACTTAAGCCCAATTTAAATTTAGATTTTCACACTACAAGGCAGTTGCATCCTACTAAAACAAAAGTAGGTTGCGGGTTTTTTTTCCTCTTGACTTTTCCTCTTAACTACTTGAAGACAATCTAAAGGCATAAAACTAAATTGGCAAAACAAATTGTAGCAACAATATCTAGCAAAATACCTGCCAAGTGTTTATAGTTGAAATCATATAGTTAGATTCTGAATTATTTTAATGACATTCTGGCTGAAAAAAAAAGATGTTTTGCACAGTAAGATTATTCTTTAAATACTGTGCTTTTCCAAGGCTGTTTAATTATTTCATAAATATAATCGTTTGGAGTTTTGGATTAAGCAAATAACACTTCGAGCTCAGAGAAGTGGAAAATAAGGTTTCAATTCCATGAGCCTTTATCAGCAGAGCAAGACTCTAAATGTGCACACAGAAAAAAAAAAGATGTTCCCCAAATCTGTCATTATCAGCCTTAGAGGAAAACCCACTACCCAGGAGATTCAAGATAAATTGGATGAATCTTCAACATGTAGAAACAGGGAAAATCCTCTGTAGGTACAGCAGATCAAAAGACCCATCTGTACCTGCAGAGGAGCATGAAGCTCAAGCTCTTAAAAAAAAAATCCTGAAATGCAAAGTAGTATCTTGAAAATTAAAGAGAAGAATTGCCAGTATTGTGACTGGAACAGAAAGCTCCCCTCAAAGGGCAGTGTCTAGAAAAACTTTTGTTTGGTTTCATGATTTCTAACTCCACAAACACTTGGCAGCCCTCAAGAGATTGAATCACAGATGATGCCAGCTAACTCTTTGAATGGTAATGATATTGTAGGAAGCAAATTCTACGATCGCGACCTTCTTGTAAGCACTTGGAGTGAGACTTCTGAATGTTTGAAATTGGGTTTTTCGGATCTGTTTTAGTTTCCTCCATATAACCTTTGGTGTAGAGTGACAGACACTCCTCTGTCCAGAACCAATACTGTCCTTTAAGTTTCTAGAAACTGAAGCATACACCATAGGAATTATCTCCGTTATCACCCGCTGAAAATACTATTTTAAAACTTTAAAGCAGCAGTCTCAAAAGTCTGAAGTTATTCAGAAAACCTGATTGAAAACTGAAAGCTCAATTAATATATTCTGTATATATACTGAATTTATGTAATTAGTGATCTTATTAACTCAGACCTTCAGACATTAAATCTTCATCTTTACTCTTCACCTCAAGTTTACTGCATGAACTATCTAGCCTAATTATAACTTTGCATAATTGCTACTTACTAACATCACTGCAGTTCAAGGTCTGCTCCCATTTATATTAAGGATTCCCATTCCAGATAAGACTGAACAAGGAATCCGGGCTGTATAGTGTGGGGAAAGGAGGCTGAGGGGCAGGTCTCTTATTGCTCTCTTCCAACACCTGAAAGGTGCTTACAGTGAGAGCAGGGCTGGTCTCTTCTCACTGGTGACAGGTGACAGGACAAGGGGAAGTGGCCTTAAGTTGCACCAGGGTAAGTTTAGGTCGGATATCAGGAAAACCTTCTTTACAGAAGGAGTTGTTAAGCACTGCAATAGACTCCCCACGGAGGTGGTTGAGTGACCATCCCTGGATGTACTTAAGAACCATTTGGATATGGTCCTCAGGGACATGATTTAGCAGAGGGTTGTTAGGGCAGTACGGTCAGATGGCAGTTAGACCTGATGATCTTGAAGGTCTTTTCCAACCTGAGCAATTCTATGACAATAAACACTAACCTGGACTGACATCTGCCAAGCAAGATACTGGACTTTGAATCAAAGTTCAAGTACCCAGCAACTCAGTTTTATAACAAACCTTTCACACGCAAACCAAGGAAACATTTTCTTCTCCACTGTGTTAAATCATAATGCTTAAAAATACAAATTAGACATAGAAATATCATCACTAGTACTACATTCCAAATACAAATGAAATGTTATTACATATAAAAGCACCAAAATAAAGAGGGGAAATTAAAAAAAAAAAAAAAAAAAGATTGACAGAGCTCCTATGTTTTCCTGTTTTCTATTTTAGCATGCTAAGAGTTTATGTCCGCTCAAAAGATATGGAAAGAAATAACCTCACAGCTACTTACTGACCAGTGAACCTGACAACATTTAAGAACGTGCCCTAATTTCACACTGTATAAGCTCATGAATTTCATGGCTACAAGCAAGTGAAGAAACAGCTCTGGTCACTGTTGGCAAGTAGTTATATACATCTACGTAGAAATATTAAAGAAGTGAAGGACACTGCTCAGCTCTTGATACCAGTCACTGGTCACAACAATAAAATTTGGACACTGTTTAGACAGACATGCAAAGTTTCCTATGGGAAATTTAGTAGTATAGGTTAAGGATTTTTTTTTTTTATTATTACTTATTTTTTATGTTGGTTTGCTTATCAAGGGCACATATGACAAACTGAATTAGTGCAGCCTGTCAACGGTTCACAAAATCACTCCTCATAAGTGGAATATAATTTCGCAGTCTGACTGCTGCCACTGGGTGCTTGAGTGCCTACTGTACAAACTACAAAATCTTCACCTTTAGGAGCCCATAAATAAAATAAAAACATGAGGAAGTAATTGTATCAATCACCCTGGTGAAGCTAAAAACATTGCCAGTCAACATCTTTACTGCTATTATAACTTACAAAGGACATTTTAAAATGCCATGCTGTCTATCACCTGCATTTGTTGAAGTGCACTTCCTCGGCTGCATCACTCACAGGGCTTACTATTCCATGCGTTTGCAAAAGTGGAAAGACTGTCTCCACAAATTCTACTCAGCTAGCCCACTTATAAATTCTCTTTTTTATAAGCTGTTGATTAACAGGAGAATTGCAATCAATACGTTAACTCTAATAAATGTATTTAAAACTACAAGTTGCAATTCCTTCCTTCACATTACAATATGCTATTACCAGCAAGTGAAAAAATCATTTGAAAAATAAGACTCAAATCTGCAGTTATTC
The DNA here is from genome assembly GCF_905368555.1 of Meleagris gallopavo. Classification (NCBI taxonomy): domain Eukaryota; kingdom Metazoa; phylum Chordata; class Aves; order Galliformes; family Phasianidae; genus Meleagris; species Meleagris gallopavo. The sequence goes on from NC_139405.1 coordinate 10,660,553, forward strand.
ACTGAATATAGATAAAATACGTTAAGAAAACTTTCCTCTTCTATCGCATGGAAATGCAATTAAGTTCATACCCATATATAAAAGCTGACATTTAACACAACTACACTGCACAATTACTGTATGGAGTGGTCACTGTGGAGAGAAACTATTCCTCAACTTCAGAATACTAAATACCAGTGCTCAATTTTTAGAAAAGTGTCTGAAACCAGAGTAACAGGCTCAGCTGTTCTGCTCTACAAATCTGCATTTATTTCTCCACACTGCTTGCAGGTGGAGCCATGGCTTAACAATGATGGGTCTGAATCCAAGCAGTTTTTGAAACACGACAGGATCCTACTTGCATGTAATATGATAAAAACCCATATTAGAGAAGCTGTCACAACAACGCATTTTTATCATTGCCAGTAAAGTTGTTCTACTTTATTAACAAAGAACACTGAAACTTAAGTGGGACTGTTTGCTCACTGTATTACAATGTAATCAAGCAATGTGATTTTATTAGGAATAAAAGTAGTAAAGAAGCACACAAACTACCACAGTTTTCAGATGATCCATATGGTCACTGCGTGCTAATAGTAACACAACTTGATAGTACTAACAGCAAACTGAATACTGCTAAAAGGTTGAAACTACAGCTTTCCAGCTATAACAAAAAGCATATACACTGGGAGGGTAACGAGCTCTTGAAAAGAAGTTCTGAAATAGCGCTACAATAGTTGTTGATTTTTTATTTTTTTTTTAATTAACAACCTTTGATGGAAACAACTTTTTGCTGATGCACAAGAACCTCCTGTTTAATCTCCAAGATTAATGTTTAACGCATACGTTAAGCAAGCATAAATTGGCATTAGAAAGTGTACTGCAAATACATATTTATAAACACACAGCACTCAAAAGCTTATGCAACGGCAAGATGATGTTATCTGCTGACTCAAGTGTTTTGTTTGCTGAGTACAACATACCTGTATCCCAGAGGTTGCATTATCCCTTTGCACAATATTAGAACTTCAGCTAAGAAAGCTTTTTCCAGTGAAGGAACCTACACGTGTCACTTGTGCTTGCAAGTGGCCAGTAGTTATATTTTATTGCTCATCTACTTATAAATAACTGTCAAAATACTATATTTTCCCCTTAAAGTACAGGATGAGAAGTGAAGAACCACCGCTATTCATTACATTATGTATAAATTCAAGATAAAATAAGATTTATCCTATAATTTAGGAGAATATTTTTCACCACTTTAAATCAGAGTAATTCAGGGGAATAAAAACACTCCTATATTAATCTGGTTCCCAGTCAGTGAAATGTTGTCATTTTACTAGAAGAAAACATTTTTTTATTCGGATTAGTTTTTGCTTTTTGCCTACCTGCTCTTCACTGTTACGGTTTCTCAACAAAAGCAAGCTGACAAATCTAAAAAACACATCAGATACAGATCTAGGCTAACAGCACATCAATGTCAGAAAACAAATACAGAAGAAGTACTGTAGTCATTTCTGAAAATACGGTGGAGGCTGATAGGTCAGTGACACCATCTTTAGTATTCATGATGCTTTGTGGAGGGAGGATTCTTCTCATCTGAGGTTCTGCTTTTAACAAATTCTGCATTTTTGTCACACACTAACTCCAAACAAACAAAAATCCACAAAGCTAAAGCACACAATGTATTTTCTCCCTCATAATCCCAGTCTTTATTTCTGTTGAGAACCAGCTTACTTTGCCCCCCATTCCTTACTGAAACATGCAGCTTTTTTTAACTTACAAACACAGATATCAGCTCACAGATCTGTATTACCAATACTTTTGAAGTAGTTACAGGTAGTATGAAACTTACTCTCTCAGGGACATACTGACTCAAGTTTTCATGGAAAATATCAGAACGGAATTAAAATGCTCAGATTCCTACACTATTAAAGTTTAACACAAATTATTTACAGTCTAATGGTCAACACCAGAATTGCAGCAGAATTTCCATCAAGTTTGAGAAACTTCATTTTGGACTTATGACAAAACTGAATACAGAGAGAATTCAAAAGAGAAACATGAAATTTCTCTTGCCTAAAGTCTATTTTAATCTTTTTTTTTTTTTATGTATATTTTAGTCTATTCTGACTCAAGTTAGAAAAATGCTCTAATCTTCCAGTTTTCCACGAATGTTTTTTGTTCCGAACACTTCCAGAGGCTTTCCCCCCCACTTCAAGTTCCTTTTCTTTGCTAATATAATATATGTAACACTACTGTCACCAAGTACTCTTGATTTTCTCTAAAACAAAGCTTATTAATTAGGACATACTACCAATCAGATACTGATATTCAAGGCAGCAAGACAAGTTGCAAAAATAGCCCCAAAACTTCAGGTGGTAGGGTTTGAACCTGCTAACACCTGCCCACAGCAGGTGTTCCATCCCTCCTCCAATTTAGTTTTAAATGCCTCTTATGGTATAGACCACAAATGCCTCTAGTTTCATACTGCAGCTAGCACAAAAAAGTTCCTTCTTTCTAGTCCAGGTGTACTACCATAACATGCTTTCCACCCACCAAGAAAGAGAATGCTACTGCTCAAATTCATGCTACTCACGTAGATGTAATACTAAATGGAGGTCACCCTCTCATCTCAGAAGAGAAAGGAAGAGGGCAACAAGGACAATCAAAACCACAAAATGTATTTTCTAAAAGAAAGAACTTAATAGACTAGGACTGTTCAATTGAAAAAGAGCTGACAACAGCAGGACATTACAGAAGACTAGAAAACCCACATGCAAAATGGAAAGGTGGGCAAGCAATGCCAAACTGTTTCCCAACACAAGAGCATGGGAGCCTTGAAGCAGAAACAGAACAAAGCAAAAGATCACGCACGCCAACTGAGCTGTGGGTGCTGCTTATTTCCAAGCAGGATTAGACAGTTATGTGGAATAAAGAGTCTACCAATAGTCATTAAAAGCAGATACCAGTGATTACTGAGGAAGCCACAGGCCACAAATGCTTAGAGTATTCTGAAGCATCGTTATTTACACAAGCCAAGAATGCTTGCATCCCACAAGGCTAACTGTATCATGAGCTGCATCAAAAGAGGGGTGGCCACCAAGGAGAGGGGGGAGGTTGTCTCCTGCTCTACCCTTGCAAAGCTCCATTTAAGTACCGCGTCCAGGCCTGCAGCACCAAGAAAGATGCAGAGCTCTTGGAGTGGAGCCAGAGGAGGGCCACAAAGATGCTCAAAGGGCTAGAGCAGCTCTTCTATGAAGAATGGTTGAGGGATTTGAACTTGTTAAGCTTGGAGAAGAGGGAGACCTCATTACAGCCTTTCAGTACTTAAAGAAAGCATATAAACAGGAGAAAAAATAATTTTTACATACTGGATAGCGACAGGACAAAGGGGAGACTAAACTAAGGGAGATCTAGGTTACATGTCAGGAGGAATTTTTTTACTCAGAGGTTGGTGAGGCCCTGGCACTGCTACCCAGAGCTGTGGGTGCACTATCCCTGGAGGTGCCCAAGGCCAGGTTGGATGGGCCCCGGGCAGCCAGAGCTGGTGCAGGGCAGCCCTGCTCACAGTAGGGGTTGGGGCTGGGTGAGCTTTAGGGCCCCTTCCAATCCAAGCCATTCTGTAATTATTACTACATGCTTACCTGTAGCGATATCCTTGCTAGGAGTGTTCAGAAGCAGGTACATGGCAGAAGAGAATAAGAAACCTCACAAACATTCATTCTTGTATCAGATAATTCACAACAATTAGTGAAAAACCACATCTACAGCCATTTATTAAACACCTGATTTGTTTCACTGACTGACTTTCTTCTTGAGAACTATATGCATAATTGACACCTGATAATGAATCTCCTAAGTTCTATCACCATAAAAGCATGTTATTCACTAACAGTTTTCTATTACCAGCTGAGTGCTGTCTAGTCTTGAAATAGTTACAGCTAGTACAAAACTTAGTACAAAACTTACTATAGGCAGATAAAGAAGCACAGGAAAACAAGAGAGACCAGAAGCATTTCCATATTGTTTGTTTCAGTTGTACTTAAGAACAACATAGTGTGCTATACTTTGTGAATAGAAATAAGAAGCAAACATCTATTCAAATTCATTTTTTTAGGGGTGGAAGAGGGATCAGTTCTACATTATACTTTTGAATGACTCTTGTGGGAACAAAAGGATCCAGGCAGGGAGAAGCGTGAAAGCAAAAAATTGCTATATTAATCATTACATAACTTCTTTTCTTTTATCTACCACCAACACCCCCCAAAAAAATGATTTCTGAAATCTTAAGATATCTTCAGGCAACAGTAAAATATTATTTTTTCTTCAATCACATATAATTCAAAGAATTTTTCATTACTAAAATTTCAAGCCACTTGACAAGTCCAATGTTGGTTATCACAAAAAAGAAAATACAGATGGTTCAAATAATCATGTAATTGAAATGCTATTAAATGAAATTCGTCTACAAAATATGATTACATCCTCAGTGATAGGGGAAGAAAAAATGTTTTAACATTCAAATGAAAAAATTTTGAAGTAATTTAACCCTATTGTCAATTTTTTCAGAATAAAAATATATTTTAAAAAAGAGTAAGTCGAACACTCTACTACATGAAAGATGTAGGTACTTATGGTCTCCAAGACACAAGGCTCTGCCAAACCATGCTGCCATTTGGTGTTCTCAAGAAAAGAAACATTCTGACACTCTTTAACCATATCAATGCAATCTGTATAAATTTATACCATTACACGTTTCTCCTATGGAAGCATCTTATCAAGAATGAGCTCTGCTCAGCTTTCTGGCCCCCAGGGCAGTTCTCATCACAGGCCAAACTCTTGACACTGAGACAAGGTTTGTTCTTCAGTAAAACTACAGGGATGGGAACACAGCAAATCGAGACTGCTCTTGCAAGACGATTTTGGACTAGCTCAAAGAACTAGCAATAAATAAATAAATAAATATATAAAATGTAAGCTTTCATTTCTATGAAAACATATCATTAAGACAGAGCTCCAAAAGTCTTGGAAAAGCAGTAGTGTGTAAAAGCAGTTTGTAAAGACATTTTTCACACAAGGGTAAATTAAATAAAGAGAAGAACTGCGCTAAACTACTTTATCTCAAAGAAAAGCAAATGCCAGATCTTATTCTCCAATTCAGTCCACAGAAGTAGGTGGAAAACCCAAAGTTAACGCTTTGCTTTAAAGCTATGTTTAAAATTGTGTATCTTGAATACGTTACATTAAATTGCACGAACATTCAGCACAGCCAGTAAGGTTAATTCCAAACTAATGCTAATAGTAGAAGATATTTTCTAGCGATCATTTTTGAGGTTTGCATTTGCACTCACAGGTAATGCAAAGACGCAGAGGCACGCGCCACTACCTCACAGTCCGCGGGCTGAAAACCTTCACGCTTAAAGTAGCAAAGGTAGGAAAATAGCAGCTGCGTGTATTTATCCCGCTTAAATATTGTTTCGACATGAAGTTACTAACCTGAAGCCTAAAGTCTCGGAGTCGATCCCTACTTGGCGAGGCGTGCAACAGGATACAAATGCGGGACAGCCGACAAGCCGAGCAGCTCAGCTCGCACAGCCAGCCTGAAGGTCTGGGATGCAGCCCACTTCTGAAGGCAGCGCCCAGTGGAAGCCTCGCGGGCTGTGCAGGTGGTGCCTGAGAAAAAACCCGCCCGCCACGCGGGTCGAAGCCCAGGATAGCAACCATTGTAGACTTGCTAATTAATGCTTGAAAAGCAACAGGATTGTCTGAGGCTGTTTGCTGCAGAAGTTAAGGCTCATTTTCATGACAGAGGCAGGCACTACCAACGGTCAGGGGAGCAAGCAAAGGCACGTTTCCCTGCTGTTTCTACAACAGCCTGGGCCGTTTCAACAGCAGATAGGGACTGCCAAGCATCAAAGCAAACTGGTCAGGCATTCAGCATTTCACAAGAAAAACTCTGCTTCTTCCCAGTCCTCCCTCCTCCACCAAGGAAAAGGGGGAGGCTTCCGATTTTTGCTTCAGCACAGCACTGGCGCGTGCCTCCTCCAAAGCCTTTTCCTGTCAGCCTTTGCAAAAACCCGGAGGTGCCCCCAGGGAGCTAAATATCTGCCTGAAGACTTCCAGCAGAACCAGGCCTTAAAAGCCTTAATAACTGCTCGTTAGTGGTGTGCAGCTACCACGGTCTGTCTCCATCTATGGCACTGATGGAGGTTGGTTTGCTTAGCAATAGGGATTAGCACATTAGCTTTAAGAACCAATAAATTAGTTTAGCAAAAGGAAACCATAAATGATAGCTCTAAAATTTTCCATTTCACCATTAGCGGGTGTTTTCCTCAATACTTCGCATAGGAATCAGAACACCTTTATCTTTTGCACTCAACAGGTGCAAGGACACCTCCCTCGAATTCCACATACACTGTTTTAAAAAGTTGCTCACTATGGCCTAATAAGCAATGAAAATTTCTCAAAATGGATGAAAATGAGTCAAAGACCTCAGTGATGAAGCTGATGATGAAAAATAGGTGGGCACTCAACCACCCTAGATACCACTAAGCATGCCCAAAGGGACATTAACATATTTTTATGAGCCCCTGAAAAGGAATGAATATGTATGCCAATGTCTTAATGCATATGTCTTAACTGTCCAAATGTAAAACCTGAACTCTGAGAGGGTGCCCTGCTTGTCAAGTCACCTGGTACATATTATGAGTAATAAAGGAATGCTGCTAACACCACACTGGAGTTAAAATTTTTCTTCTTAGATTTCAGATGACAGCATCAAACTCCTTCCTTTGTTCCTCCACAGTCACCTCAGCCTGTGGCCACCCCTCACCAGCACTCAGCAAGGGAGCACACTTTGAGGCAAATTTCACCCCTCCAGATTAACCTGACGTTCCTTAATACCACGCCTCCCATTTATCTTCCTCATGATGATGGCTCAGAGCTTGACAAACTGTTCTGAGGGTAGTATCTCCAAGGTCAAGGAGTTGCATGCTCTGCCTGCGTAATCAAAGAACTCTGCTACTGCCAGGACAGTGTTTTGCATAGGGATGCCATAGCAAACAGTTATCACTGTTTATGTTACAAACCCTGCTTAAGTTCCTTTAAGTACACCTACTTAAACCAATTCTCTATTCACAATTAGTTTTCAAGGGTTTTAGCACATAGCATTATCAATTTCACACAGCACTGTTTCAAGTCCTACATTATTTGATCAAAATGTATTACAAAGCCATTATAACAACACTTATTTCAGCAATGCTGTAATCTGAAGAAAATACATTAAATAAAGATGCAGCAGTAAGAGCATTATCTTCATAATAAGGCAAAAATCACACATAAAAATCTACTATAAGGTGCACATTTTGCTTTCCACATATATTTTAACTGGAGCTGGCTGGCTGACAAGTAACAATTCTTTTTTTTTTTTTTTTTTTTTTTTTAGATTATTCTTGGTCAAGCAAGTCATTACAAAGAGTTGGGTATTCAGAATGGTCTGATATTACATTTATGTTTACACTTCAATGTTTAGCTGATTTGATGAGCCATTCGTTGAGCTGTTCATGTTCACAATTTGTCAGATAAATCATGCAAAGGTTATCTTCCCCTTGACTGCATCCCAGCCTTGTGAACCAGAGGAGAAATCAAAACATGCATGCACTTTTGGGGGGGGGGTTGCAATCACATTTGTTAAGGATAAAGATGCAGATGGCTAAAAAAAAAAAGTCACAAACACTGTCAGATTAGTTATGCTATTTTCAATGTGATAAATTTTCCTGAATTGTTACAGTAATGACCAAGCTCTAAATTTTATTACTTTCTTCTGAAATGATGTGCAGAATTTTGGGATGGTCTATTCCTTGGGGAAATGATATTGTAAGGGGTTCACAGGGAAAAAAAGAAAAGGGGGAACAAACACTAACAAACAGAAATCTTGATCAATTGGTAAGAATGAAAGACAACCAAAAACAGCTGTACTAATTAATGAAGGGAAAAATATAATAAAGTTATTCCAGCAAGATTATCCTATTGAGGATTATTAAATCAGGAGGATGAGACAGATCTCATGAGACAAAAGAGATGGAGGCAACCAGAATGTGCAGGCCTTCCCAGGTCTCTAACTTGTGAGTCCAGCTACAGGAGGAAGTGCAGGGGTACTAGCATCAGGTGCTGGAGCAAGCAGGTTTCCTATGCCCAGCCTTGGGTCAGAGGCAATGTGTGTTCTCAAACCAGCGACTGGGAAGACCAGTGTGAGTAAGATGAGTGCAGGCTCCACAGTGTCCTGCAGCCAGACAGAAGCAGCACAGGGCCGGAGCAGCTGGAGGAGGCGACCATGCTCTTTGCTCCACTTCACATTCCTTTCCTCCTAATCTCAGTATTACTGCCTCACATTGTGCTTAAACAGTAATTTAAAATAAAATATCCATACATTAACACTTCTTAATTGGGTATAACAAATTGACAACGGTACAACCCTTGAAGATGATTAAAGATCAAAATTCAGAAAGCACTATTTTAAGGAGACAGAAGTGTACTGACAAAAATCTGAGTAATGTACAATGTTAATACACAAGAACACACTTCACAACAGGTCATTAAGACATTTCAGCAAACCTGATTAAGCAATATTAGTTTAGGTTATGAAAAGAAATAAAAACTGTATAAGCTTTGTTTATAACTGTTTTAATATTCAAATCAAATGCGATGTATTTATTTATGAATGTTCATTGTGATGAAAACTTTCAAATCAAGGCTACGAAAATCTTTTCAGTATCTATGTTCAAAAAAAAAAAAAGGAGATTAACAATGTAGGTTAGGTTGTTAGTCACATTTTCAACAGATAATTCACCAGATGGCTGGGATGCTGCACTTTTGACACTGTTTCCCAATGTGACTGGAATGAGATGTAACGCTTAAGCTAGAGCCTGGGAACAAAATATCAAGGAAATAATTGAAATTGCCATCACTGAAATAATTTCCTCTCCACTGATTCTACCCAATAATGTACGTGGATAATACCTTCTTTTAGACACAAAGTAAAAAGACTTGGTGGAAGAAGTGCCTCTAAACTAAATACATATCAAAAAAGTATAACAGAAATATTTTGAAAAAAGCTGGGGCCAAGATTTAAATTTTTTCAATTCTAGGTGTGTATAGTATTGCATCTTAGCAAACCAGAATATTAATACCTACAGTGTTCCAACAGGAAAAGCATGAGATAACACCCCCTCATTGCAACTTCTGCATACTTCATTGAAATATGAAAATATTTTCTTGAGTGGCAAGAGTTTATAATTTTAACTGTGATGCACAGTACAAAGCATAATGTCCTTCGGAATGTAAGGGTATTTGTTGCACGGCAATTTCAGCTATTTTGCCAGCTCGATTATCACAGTACAGCACTGGCAAGCACAGCTTTTTATGTATGAGAATATCTCATAGCAGATTTCATGGTTGCTAGGTAGCTGAACAGCTCAACGGCCCTGAAGAAAACAAAAATGCTGCAAATTGGTGGTACCCGATCAACAGTCAATCTGTTTAAGGTCCATTACCTCTCATTACCTTTTCACCATTATTTACTTTCTATTACCTTAGACAGGATGATTATAAAAAGGATGGTTAAAAAGGGCCAGCAGAATTGACACGTTTTCAAGCCAATCCTAATTATTTTTCATATAATTACATAATCCATCAAAGTGAAATACAACCTCCAGTCCAAACTGGCATTGTGTCTAACTTTACATTGGCTACTCGTGGTCAGATGTAAAATGTGATGATGGGAAGGAACCAAGAATAGGGTGTGCTCGTTGGCAACCTTAACTATTTTTCTCTATTTATGACATACAACACATGGTTCACATACCCCACCTATAAAAAGAGAAGTGAGAGTTACAGAGACTGTTACAGTACATTACCAGTGAAAAGCCAGGGCACGGTTTAGAATGATAGTGTTTGGATTACTGTTGTATTATTGAGAACAGTAGCTTTCTAGACCTGTACAGCCTACCATAAGTTATAATAACAAGTCTAATTTTCAGAGTAGCGAACATTGCAGTAACAAATAAGGTTTTAATATAAATAATAAATAGTAAAAAAAAAACGTCTGAAACTCATGCCCAAGATCACAACTACTTGCCTTGCTCTCTTCACAGCCTAGGTAAATATGTAACTTTTTTTTTTTTTTTTAATTAATGCAATGTTGTAAGCAGCTCACTTTATAATCATAAAATGTCTGGTGATGTTTTGTGCCTATTAATTGCAAATGACAGTAGCTAGGTTTTGATGCAAGTATTCTGGTATTGCGCATTGCTTTTCAATGTGGATCAAATTTATCTTTTCACTGAGACTAGAGAATAAGAACAGAGGAGAGAGGGGGAATGATTGTGTTCCTGAATTTCTGAAACCCTTAGAAGATTTAAGATTTTTCAAACTCAAGTTTAGTCGAAATGTATATTTTGTGATAATTTTTAGTAACCTGGAATCAATATCCAACGTATGGGTTATATCTTTTGTCCATCGGAATTAGTTGCATCTTATATTATAATACCATCTTCATTATCTGCTTTCATACTTACTTTACATTTTAACAGTCCCATTATCACAATGATATGAATATTTTAGTATCTAATTATATCCGAATTTTCATTTATTGATAACACTTTCTGAAAGTGTTCCTGGAAATGTGCTCTTCATTCCTCTGTATTCTCGGCACAAGCAAGTTTGCAGTGCAATAAAATCTTTAACAAAGAACAAGTCATTTGCAGACACATGACTTAAAGCTGTTTCCTTTTTAACCTTGCAAGTGAAATTGAATTTTCTCCCTCTCTTCACAAATCATCTGTAACAATATTCCCACTTAAAACTCTTCACCTGCTTTTCAACACTGTAAAAATGTATTTTAAAAAAATCCATTTGCCTCTCTTTCAGTAAAAGTGGCCAGTGCCTCAAGAAACCACGTGTACACACACACACACACACACACACACACACACACACACACACACACACACACACCCCCCGTAACTCCAAATCTACAAGATCTTGCCTTGCATGCTTATGCATCTCATAAGATTTGAGCAGTAAATGCCAAGTAGAAATTCAGAATGCCATTAGCTTTTTTGCTGCTCCAATAGCTTGACCTTAATAAAAGTTTGCTCATGTTTGAATTCACAGCTGTTGATTGACACTGCAACTGACATAGAAGAGCCATATCCCAGGAGAGTGCAAATTGGCTCAACTGCAGTGGAGCTACACAGATTTCACAAAGGATTCAGCAAATTATCTTCAACATGAGAAATCATGTTAAAAGCAAGCAGATTTAGGAATTGCTCTGCAGAAAGCCATATCCTTTATTTATGGCAAGGAGTCTGTAGATTCCCTCTGTGAATGCAACACATGAGTTATCTGCTGTTGGCATGAGTGCTTAACAATTAATCTTCACCTGCATCCCTCTTCTAGAGCATGTCACCACTGTGATTCTGTTTCTCTGAGATGGCTTTCCTGTTATTATATTCTCACATTTGGATTTGTATCTTAATTATATGTTAATATGTCTGTACAAGGAAGGGGGTAAATCAATCTCATGAATTAATAGCGAATGGAGAGATAATCCAGGAAGGATAATGCAATGATAGATGTGTTCTCATGGGATGTATTCTACATGATTGAAAACAGCAGCTCATAAGGAATCACACTGATTAGAAGTGATTGAAGATGCATATAAGTTGAGGATAGGCATTACAGATCGAAGAATAAAAAGTTGTTTTGTCTTTTACCTGAAGTAGGATGCACATTAATGTGCATGAAATTTTGCAAGAAAAAAAAAATACTTGATGTACAATATTTAGAGATACAACTTTTCCACACACAGTACTGTTGCATTTATCTTGTCCTAGAGGTGATGAATGGGTTCACTTCTACTGCAGACTACTTAAGAATCACTTTCAAAATTTGCTGTCTGCTTCTAGGCAACTTCCTTTCCCCTTTTCACAATGGAAGAATCACATTCAGGACTCAACTGAAGCTTAAATTAGAAAAATAATAGGTAGGGAAAACAAAAATACAAAGTAAGAAAGACAGGCAAAAATCCATATACTCAGTCAGAGCTAAGATTTCCTTTTACTGAAAACATGAAAATAAGCTTTTAATTCAAATAGAAAAATAATTAAACTGTCAAAACAGTGCACTAATTTCACAAAATTGTTGATACTGTTGAGAAAATCATTCACCATGGAGGTTTTTGTTTCAATTTTCTTGCCAGATCAAAATTTCTCATAATTGTTTTTCCTTGTGTTTCCATAAAAGACAAAGTTTGTCCTAGAAGCACTGGTAAGTTAAGAAGGAACTGGCAGATGGTTTATGAATACGAGCAGTTTTGAAAAGCAAGCTCCATTGCGAATTTACTTTCAAACAACTGCTCCCAACTCCTATTAATCTTCTACAAGAAATAAGGAGATAATGCTTTCATCCTACTTATTCCAAATATGGCTAATTACAGAGAAAGAGAGACAGAGTGGAACTTAGAATCACTCACTCAACAAATACTTTTTATATAAATGTATATCTTAGGTAAAAAAATAATGTATTTCTAAATAAACCTAAGAACATCTCATAATAATTAGGAGAAAAAAAGAAATTTAACAGGAACAAGATGTGTGATGGCAAACAGTTAATACCATTTTTATGCCTGTCATAAGCACTTAAAACCATGTCAGAAAAGAAATAGGTGAACCAGCATAAGGAATTTCAGCCTGGGTAACCCAGGAACTCAAACTTGTTTTAGATATCTGATGTTTCAACATTGTCTCATGATTCATCAAAAACCATAATATGAGGGTAAACACAGGTGAATTCCCTAAAACTATTCCCTTCAGATTTAAGGAGGATTTTTCTCTGAATTTCATCTCCCGTTCCATTCAAATAGCAATCCTTTCCTACACGTCTATCATCTAAAAACATGCAAAACACCCCCCCCGATTTTTTAATTTTAGCAATCAAAGCAAAAATATTTTACACTTGTCCAAATCTCTGCCAGTTGCAGATTAATTTTTGCCCCTTCCAATTCAGCTTTATTTAAAGCCTATAGAATTAATCTAGAACATGAAAGAAACACAATCAAAATTCAAAACGCTTACAACTGAGATTATATTTATGGTGTTTATACAGTCTTATTTATTTTTTCCCCCACTTCCAAATAGTTTTCATAAGGTATCCCCTTTTCTTACTAGCCAGCCATATACGTAAGACTGATGAACTCCATCCTGTATCTTAATATCCTTTTTTTTTTTTTTTTTTTTTTTTTTACATCAAATAATGATATCTTTAAATACATTATTTTGATTGCCTTGTATTCATGCCCTTGCTACTATTCTCAGGACAAAGTATTAGGCACAGAATCCCACGAGTTGATGAAAAATGAGATTTCAATTATATTTTTCCAATGTCAGCCAGCGAGAAGAAATACACACTGAAAGTAACCAAAATTAATACCAGGGGAAACTAAATCATTAAGCACTGTGACAAACTGTAGACTTTAAATCAACAGAATGTTTGTAAATAGGACATGGACTCCAAAGACCTCTCATTCATTCACTGCTTCTTTCAAAACCTCAGCCAAAGGTCTGATCTCTCATTTAAACTGGAAATACAGGCAGGAAATTTTAGAAGCTAGAGACTTATCATCATGATCAATGGTAGCGTAATTATTGAACTGCATAGAGAACCACATTCCGTTTCCAAAGCCTTTAGTCCCAGAGTCCTTTCTTTCATGATTTAGAGTTACTTTATATCTCTTCTGGTGACCTAACTTCATTATATCCCCTGAGTGTCAATTGGACTCAGTCTACAGCATTTCCAGTACAACTAGAAATAGGAAATTTGAATTCAGCATATTTCAAAAGTAATTTTAATAGTTCCAGCAAAGAATTGCTTCCATCTTCTAGAAAGAGTTTTCCCCCTCATGCTCAATATTCTTATGTATTAAGATATTTCCTTCAAGCTACTTGTATAGTGAAGATTTTGTCTTCATCTACCACCTACTGTGAGACTCTACTTAATGTAGTGGTCACTAATGGCATGCATTTTACATGAATACCAATTTGTGGGAGGGATCATGCAATTTTGGTGATGTAAGATTCTTGTTATAGAGTCTGCAGTGTGGCTTTACTGTTTTATCCACCTTCTCCATTCTGGACAGAATTAAAAAATAATAATTCATCATGTACTTTTTTTTCTTGTACCTAAAGTGTATAAGACAAGCCAGGTATGAACTAAAAGTTCTAACAGCATTACAGAAAAAAAATATAAGAAAACACTGGGACAAACTTTTAGTTCCTGTCAAGCATTCATGTTTTCAACAAATCTGGAATCCAAACTACTGTTTCTAAGACATGTTACTGTTAGAAAAACAATCCAGATAATGTAAAATTAATTAGTCTTTAGACACAAAGGTAGTCTCTTTTCTCTGGGCCACAGAGACCATGCACAGAAAAGCACCTCTCAAACTGAGAGTCCTGCATCTACCAGACAGCAGTAGCACCTCTGATCAGCAATCAGTTGCTGAAAATACAAATTTTCCCTCCAATCAAAACATTTAGAGAAACTCCATGAGCAACTAGAGAGAGAAACACTGGTCTCAAAGTAGGCCTTAAACTAATCTTTTAAAAAGGAATATGGAACTGATGGACAGAACATTGCTCAGAATAAAGGGATAAAGTAATTAGAGTGTAGATTGGAGAGAAGGAAGTAAGTATGCCTTACGCAGAAAATCTCACACTAGTTGACAACAGAGATTATTATATTTGACAGAAATAGTATGATTCATGTATTGGCAGCTTACCCTCACTCAGTGAGATGTGAAACTTCTCATGTTGCTAAGCATTGGTTGCTTCACTCTACTTCCTATCAACAATGCCCAAAAAAAGCCATTACTCTGCCAGAGAATTTACAAATTAGTTGATAGTCTTAATACAGATTATTTTTTTTAATGAAAGCAAACAGAGTAAAGAATTTTGCAGTCCCAAGCTGGCTTTCTTGCTGGCAGCAGTGAATGGACCTGATAAATACAGAAGGCAATTCATAAGTACAGAAATTGCTGAAGCATCCAGGAGCCATAGCAAAAGATGAAACACACAAGCTCCTCTTCACTAGCTACAGCAGCATTAGAAATCTTTCATTGTAAATGCAGGAAACTTGGAACAGAGTCAGTGCTTCTTATTGAACTTCTTCACGCTTCCAGGACAACAGCTCTGAAAGGCTGGAGTTAAATCCCAAACTGACAGCTAATGCTGCTTTGTCAATAGAACAGCACTAACTTCAGTGGCTTGCAACCAGGTGTGAAAGCACTAATGGCAGTTTTCATTGAAACTCAGCTTCTCAGACTTTAAAAATCTTTCAGTTATTTCTTCTCCTACTATAATAAAGATAAGACATTTATAGACTTCTCCATTTTTTTTCCCCATTGAGAAGTGGCTGGTTAGCAATGAAGATTTCAAAAAAACATTAAGCCAAAACCCTAATTTATTCTCTAATTTAGAGTACATTAAAGTTGTAAGCATTGTAACAAAGGACTTTCCAGATTCAAAGGAGATGCTTTCTATTGGGGAAGGAAGCCACTGAAATTTTCAAAATCTTAAGGATTTATTTTCAGAATCATCAGAAAAATTGCTGAGTAGTAATAGAGTATACCTACTACAAATAAAACTAATCAGAAAGTCTTTAACAAGATTTAACAAAGTGTTCCAAGATACAACAGAATGGCTTTGTAGAAGGATAAGTACTACTAATAATGAATTGTTGCATTTCCAATTCTTGCATTCCCGCCACTGTTTGGTGATTAGTCCTGTAACAAACTTAATCAAGATGGTTTCTGTTCATAACCTGTACTTTGGGACAGGTAACCATGGGAAACCACTCCCCGTCCTGCTGGCAATTGCTGTCTAGCTTCCAGACTTGGAGGACACACTTTTATAAGATTGAATCTAAAGGGCAAGCAGTTTAAGAATTCAGTACAGTTAGGATGATACTTTTTATAGTTAGCATCTCATTTGAGGCTGACAAGTCATATCCATCCTATTTAACAACAAACCAATACAAAAAATACATCCCCTCAGACCTTCACAGATACTTGTTTCCCAGCGTCCTAAAAACCTATTTAATTTTACTGAATACGCATCTGATAGAAAGTTTTCTGAAAACTGTAGAAACTCAGTGAAAAACTGAAATCAACAGTGTACCGGAGCTAAATTCAGAACTTCTGCGGAGAAAAATAACATCTGAGAAAGGACCATCTGTGAAAGAACTGATTTGAAAGAAATGAATTTAAAACAAAAACAAAAAAAAAAAAAACAACAACAACAACAACAACAAAACAACCAGATCAAACCTGGCAGTAACCTTTATACAAAATGAAACTGAAATGAGTCTCTTAGCAGTGAGGATTTTATTTGAATGTTGTAGCAATTCTCTGCTACAGAATGGCTCTGAACACACCATCATTTTTTGTCAGTTTCCTGCAGCTAAGTACTTGTCAATAAATAAATCACAAGTTTCCACAAATCTGTATGGTGCCAGAAAGACAAGATAACTTAGAGTTCTGGTTCTACTCCTCACCTCTATTCCTTGATTTAACGTATTTCTTTGTTGAACTTCACCATATTTAGACACCTGGCCACCAAAATCATTCACCTTTTATTCTTTCTGTCTACCTATTTCAACATATTGTGAAAAACTCCATACAACAGTTGGGGTTATTTGAAAATGTAATGTTAACTGCTACCTACTGTAAAATCTGAAATATCAACGCTGGTAACAGCTCAGTACAGAGGTGCTCAGTTCTCTCTTGGCTTTTAAGGCATCTGCAATGACTTTGCCTTTCTGAAAATTGGAGCAAATATGTACAACACTGGGCATCCACAAATAATCAGGAAATGCAGATCAATGCAATTATTAAAAAAAGAATGCACCCAGAAGTAGGTCATTTGTGGTTTGAAATACTGAAGTGTATTGCTATAGCTAATGCTCTCAGGCTTAAGGAGTTGAAGCCCATATTTAAGATGATGAACACTGTATCTCTGCAGCAATGGTTCAATAGGTGTGTTCTTATTAAATAAAAGGTTGTAGTCACTAGTCCCATTGCACTGATTTTGTTACTACCTATATCTTCATCATCCCACCAACTGTCATACATAAAGTATAAAGACTTATCCACTCAATCTTTTTTATTCTAGAAACAAAAATCATTCAAAAAAAAACCCCATAGAATATACAAACATACACAAATCTATTGATTTTAAATGTGAACTTAATAATAGTCAATATTTTCCTATTTTCCCTAGAGATATCAAAAAGTTTACCTATATCACTTTACTTTAATGAACAGTCACTGAGTCTCCAATCTAAACAGCTGTCTACTGATAGTTCTTCTGTAATAAAAACTATGAATATTTTGATACTAAAATCAAAACTGCAATTATACTTCTAACCATGACTCACTGCTGATTTGGATTGTTCTGATGAAGTATGTTTCTTTTTGCATACGAATTGCATATTCAGTTTGCAGACTGTATGAGAATTAGGACATACCAGACTGTATGAGAATTAGGACATACTAACGAGACATTATTGCTGCTAAGCACTCTGTGAGTGATGCTTCTGGCAAATGTTATGTTTGCTTCTTGAAATCTTTCATTAATTCTGAAATAAATTTTGGGGTTCTAAAGTCTTTGTATTAGAATATGTATGTGGAGAGAGACAGAAAGAGAGATAGAGAGAGAGAGAGAGAGAGAGAGAGAGAGAGAGAATACTCTATACTCTCAGCTACTCATAAATATTTATTTATTTTAAAGAAAATCTTGGTAAACACACTGAATTATTTCCCTGGGCAAAAAGTTCCACGTGGGTGGTTGATCGAGTAAGTGTAGGAAATAAATTGC
Source organism: Meleagris gallopavo (assembly GCF_905368555.1). Lineage (NCBI taxonomy): Eukaryota > Metazoa > Chordata > Aves > Galliformes > Phasianidae > Meleagris > Meleagris gallopavo. The sequence continues at coordinate 10,678,465 of NC_139405.1, forward strand.
TAATACATGGTTTCACAATTATTCTCAAACCAGTATTACCCATCATAATCAAAGAAAATTTTTTTCTTTAAAAATACTGCAAAGCAACACAAACACAGTAACTTGCATAGACAAATCAATAGAGGCAGACAGCTATTACAAGACTAAATGCAAGCAGCCCATTTTATATAGAAAACTTGTTTGTGCAACACTGACCATCATCTATATTTAAACAAAGAGGGACAGAGCTACAAAGATATTCAGTAGCATTCCTACTACTTTGGCACCTGTCTACCCGTGAAATGAATGAAATTTTAGATACTCATTAGGATTTAATGATCTTAAAAAAATCTTCCTTGTATTGTTGAATAGTTGGTGCAGTAGATACTAGAAGTTTTCTTTACAGTTGTTTCTTTTTCATGTGAGAGGGGAAAAAAAAAAAAGGAAGATGGAGGCCCCATACAAATGGGCCAGATGGACACACTCTAGAGAGAATGCGTGGTGCCTTTAGGAAATCCTGGTGAATTCACCAGACTGCCTTGCCCCAGGCAAAGCATTAAATAATTTCCACTCAAGCCTTCATCACAATGGCCTCAACCACCTGGAAGACAAGATGATCAACCAACAAAAATGCCTAGTTACACATCATCCTGGTGTGTTTGACACACACCACCAAGAAACTGGGCAGAAAGTACAGAGAAGAGGCCATGAGACAACTTGAAAGCCACAGGCTCTATCAACAGTAGGAAGGATTGCTCTTGGACAGCAAGAAACTGAGGGCTGGGAAGGTGACCTGAAAACTATAGGGAAAAGGGCAGACCCACTTTGCACAGCTTTTCTTTGAGTCAAATCCCAAAAATCAATAGCCACTTTGAGCAGTAAAACTCATCAACTAAGCAGCTTATTGCATACTGCAGTCCTAGATCCTTAGCAATACCTGGGTATGCTTGTTCAGGCTCTGTAAGAAGAAATGAAGTGGTTTTGTTCCCTACACATAACAAAAGGTAGCTCAGTTATTCCCTTCTGAGCTAATCTCTGCAAGAGCTTTTGTTCCCAATACTTATCCATACAATTATGCATCCTAATCTGTGTTTGTCGCTTTAATTTTTAATGCACAAGCCAATTTTCGTAGCTTTAAATTGAGAAGTATAACAATAATTCCATCATGACAACATGAACTCTGATGATTTTACAGCAAGTTTGCTTACCTTTTGCTTCCATCTTTGTATTAAAATTTTAGTGGTTTTACTTCGTTTTTATCTCCTAAATATATAGAGAGACATATAGATAGATAAATATATAAACACATGTGTTTTCTATATAACTCCTCCAATTGCTAATTTAAGTCTTCACATTTTCCTTTGAAAACCTCAGTCTTGTAACCAGGAAAGAACACGTTCCTACATTGGCAAGAGACCAATTGTGCATTGTAAATGCTGTATGTAGTTAAAGTATAGCAGACCATCTCAAATTCATTGGACAGTGATTTACTAAGATTAAATAACATTTAAAGTAGAAAACTCTTGTGTTGTCCCCCCCTCCCCCGCCAACCCTCGGCTATCTAAGTAAAGATCTATTTCACACACATCTCTGTTCCAGACAGAAAACTGCAATTATCTCAAGACTCCTATTCTGTATTAATATAGCCCTGTTAACAAGGCAGAATGTTTAGTATGCACTGTTCCTGTGTAGGCGTATTAATGAAGAACTGCCTGCCATCTCAAAACACGTAAAATTCTAGAATTTCCATATGGTAAGATACCACATCAAAAAGGTTTCAGGGCAATGTTTGTTATGCTTCATGTCATATAGCCAAGCTCTGTGCATTTAGAGACCCATGCTAAAATATCACTCAGTCATTTGTGTCTATGTTTTAAATACCTCACCATAGTTTACCTCCTTGATTGGTTTAAGAAAAGAGTGGAAATAAGAATTGGCTAAAAATGGATATCAGGTCTCAGCTACAAATAGACTTTTAAAATGCAGTGTACAGTTACAAGTATGTGTCATCCCAGATAAATAATGAAAGGTTAGAATGTTAAATGGATTTTAAGTGAAATGTTATTATGCTTTGTTTCAGAAATTACTGAAACGTACCCAGTTGGTGCTTTGGTGAAAAGTAGCCACTGGACTTCCCCCGGGACTGGAAAGTAGATCAGCTCCGATACATGCAAGATTTACTCCATATTCTACACAAGGAGGTTGATGTTCACATCCGTGGCTTTACAGAGGCACAAAAGGGAAGTTCACCCCAAATCTCTAATTCTAAATTCAGAGTTCACAAGCACATTTCTAGAGATTGCTGTGATCTGATTATTCTTTACTTAATGTTGAACAAAGACTGATCTCTTTTAAGCTGATTCCTGGACAAAATATCATATATACTCCAAAGAAAGGTTTTAGTAATTAAAAAACAAGTTTGCCAACTGAATGTCTTTAATAAATGCCTAAAGCATTAAACTGACTCTACTGTTACTTTCTTTAGAGTCACAAACTCTTAAATACAGGTTTCTTCAGTAGATTTAATAGCTAGAATGATCTTGACTTTAAATGAAATCCAAGATAGTGAGACAGGAAATGCAGACAGAAAAGGACAAGCGTTGTCTTTGTTAAACAAAACAAACAATCTGGAATTTTAAGAAATAATTCAAGCATATCTCCAGTTCAAACAATCATTACTGCTAGTGCCTTTCAGTATAGGAAAGCATTGTCCTTATGGTCAGAAAAAAAAAAAAAGAAAAAGAAAAAAACACCACTTGAAGTCATGTCAAAGCAACACTTTCAAACTAATATTTTCTAGACAAGATAAATCCTCTTTAAAACAACAACAGGAAATGAGTAAGACAAAACAAAAATATTTGCCAAGTTATATAAATGCACAGTTTGATTCATTTTGCTTTGAAACACATAAATGGTTTTGATTGATACATTATAAAAAAAGAATTGCTTAATTACAGAGAATATGAATTAAAGCTAATAAGATTCAATTGCAGATAACATTTACATTATTTACTTCAGCTTACTACCAGACAAGCTGTTCTAGTTCTTAACTGAAAAATATAACATTAAGAAAGTCATTATAAACAGAAACTATCCTAATTTGGTTTCAGATCTGTGTGTTCCACAGCACTGAAAGAATCAGAGTAGCAGCTTTAAGTAGAGTTAGACAAGAAAACATTTTAATGACACAACATATATGATCGATGCCTCTGGCCACCTGGAAAAAGAATTGTTATTCTCTGAACTTGACACACAAAATTGCCCCCCTCTTATTCAGCGCTGCTGAGAAAACACTTTGCTAGTCTGGTGGTTCTGGTCATCCTTTCCTTTAGCTGAATGTTCCTTCTCTGGAGAACATTCAAGGAAAGTGTCTCAGAGAATTTAGGCCTAAGTTGCACTTAAAACTCCTTATAGCCATCAAAATCCTTATCTAGCTCAAATTCAGTTTGCATACCTGAATTTGTCAGCTCATCCTTTGAAATTGAACGTACAAAAACGGTTGAGTTTAAATTGATTATACCAATAGGCCATTCATGGCCAGAGGTATAAATGACTATTCAGTGGTTATCAAATTAATTTGAAATTTAAACGTGAGTTGGCTGTAATTCCTTCAGAAAACATTTGGAAAAATGCATGAGCACAGCACAACGAGTAGGGAATAATATGTAAATCAAGCTGCAGTCTGTAACTTCTCAGAATTAAACATACCAGGCAAAGGGTGAATCAGAGAAATAAGAACAGATTTTGAGCAGAGTTATACTCTGCCATCTGTCCTATAAGATATTGTTCTAGCTGTTTTTCAGGCTCCCAGAAGGAGACCAGCAAGGTAGATATGAAAGTGTTTTTCATATCTTTTTCAAGAAAAAAAAAACCTTGATTTCCTTCCATCCTGCCTTTCCTCTCTACTTCCTCCTTTCCATTTCTACTTCCTTCTCTTCCTCTTTTTCCCCCCATTTTTCCCAGCTACTGTGGCTCTTCACAAGTCCCCATCACTGCTCCATGCCTCTTCCCAGATCTCCTTATCCAGCAGAGGCCTCTCCCAGCTTTATTGGTATTTCTAGCTCATCCCGACTCTTAACAAATACTTTAAACTCTTCAGAATTTTCTTAAAGAAAGAAAAACATTATTATTCAGCATACAGAATTTGTGAAGTGGTCTGCACCTATTTAAAATGAGGGCACTTATTTTATCTGTTTGTGAATTTTATAAGAGAATGTTTTTGTGCCATCTGAGGCAGCTGCTTGGATCCACTAACAGTAATTACACAATGTGAAAAAGCACACTCCAAATATATACATGGAGAGGACATTTTTTAATTTTTAACATCCTGATTGATTATAGTAATTACGCATTTAGCTGGTCAACGCCACCTAAATGACAGAGCTTGAAGAGAGCTTATTTCAGCAGAATAAATGCAACCAGCAATTATGTCAAAGCTACATTTGGTTCTAGCTGATGTACTGTTACCACAAGTAAATGCAGCCTTTTCTCTGTGATTCCTTATCTCAATGGTATATACCTTTCCACATCATCTCACAGCCATTTTATTAAAAAAGATACAGGTAAAGATATAGGGTATCAGATTATTGAGCAATCAGGGCATCAGAAGGTACAAAGAATAATTGCATTTTTCCTAAGCTGTTCACAAACACTGCTATACTATTTTTCAGTACACACTTACCTATATCATACTGAAGATGTAAATTCTGATTAAACAATCTCAGTGATGAAGGATAATGACTACCTGTAATATTGTCACATTTCAGCCTGCAGTTTTCTTAACAGCTGTTTTGTTACTCTCAAAAACATTGAAAGAGTTGTACAACCACATGATCATCAGAAATCAAGTCACAACATTTTTGGTCAATAGCTGCATTTTCTTCTGCATAATATCTAACTTTACCTCCTGTAAAATGATGCAATCTGAAGCAAGTATTGTAGGATTTCATTTCCAGCAGTGGATGCTAGCTGACTGTTGATGAGTTAGTATGTGAGTAATTTATGCTCATGTTAACTGAAGATAATACATTACTTGTCTTGAATTCAGAACTTAAATCTATGTCTTTGTCACACACTTCCAGGAGAGACAGATGAGATTCCCATTGATATCTGTTCATTTCAGCTCTAAAAAGCATAATACTAACTTAACCTTTATTTAGCTTAATAAACTGAATAAAGCAGAAATTTTCACTTTCTAGATTGTATATAAAAACAAGTTTAAAAATGTCTTAAAGAACATCTTGCTCTAAAAGTCTTTTTGCATGACTTTTTAAAGCAAAATGAACAACAAAAACTGAAAAAGAATAAATCTTAATATATTTTGATATTAAACGAAAAGAATCTCAAAAAAACCTCAGACGACAGTAGGTGACAGACCAAGACGGAGCTGTACAGTGCACGTTACTCAGAATAAGAAATAAACAAAAAAAATCCTATTTCGTTGCAAATTCTATATTCAACCAAAAGATATATGGAGCATTTATGTAAAGAGTAATGTGAAGAGAAAAATGCATTTTTGCTAACATGAATTAAGAATCCCAGTACTTCTGGTGTGGTCTGTTTTTCTCTTAAAAAGAATCAGCCTACTCTGAGCAATATTTATTTTTATATTTTTATTAATTTTAGAGTGGCTAATCTGTTTCAAACATTTTTCACGTGATTTTTTTAAAGACAAAAATTCAGAAAATCTTCATAACTCTGGCAGTCTTTGGTGGACTTACAAGTTTCAATTATTTTACTAAAACTTTTTTTTTTCCTTGAACATGTACTTAAATGTTTAGAGTTGCTGAAGGCTAAACTCTACAACTCCATGAGTCACATTTAATAACTAAATGCATTTCCTAAGGATGTGATGGGCAACTAGACAGAATGGAGCAAAAGGAAGAACCCCTAGGCATTATCTTCCAGATTTCTTGATCAGAGAATTCCCATAGAGTGATTAATACTTCAAGTAAATCCAATGGCATTTTAAAGTAACAAAGCAATATGAGGAGTGCATTAAATTGAGGAATCACTTCCAAGGAGTATACAAGTCACTAAGCCATTATTTCTACCATGTAACAATAAAACACATCCCTTGCCTTTTTTACTGTTTCTGATGCAACTATTGATATTGAAAGGCAAAAGTCTGTCCCTGTGGCATATCACCTCCTCCCTAAATTTTGTTGATTTTGTGAATACCAATTTAATATTTTTTATTCTTGTTCTGAGAAATGATTTCACTTACAACTTTTAATTCCTGTGATATCATTAAAAGAATGGAATTTAAATAAAGAGGTATAATGCATACACTTTGAAGATTATAAGAGACCTCCCACTACTATAAATTGTTTATAATTATTGCAGAGTTCATTCCTTTATTTTCAAAATAATGGCTCCAAGAACAATTTTAGACAATTTTTTTTCCAATGACTTCTGGATACATTCATGTTAAAAATGACTAGGAATAAGAAAGAGAAGATTAATTTATAGCCTACTCTTTTAAAAAGCATTAAAAAAAAAAAACAAACCAACAATGCTGCTAAATCACATCAGTAATAAAACAAACAGGTTGCTTTTGTTCTCCCATTGCCTCTCTCAAGCTGTGCTGCTCTCCCAGTGGGACCGTAGAGCAGACTGGCTCAGGTGCTCAGAACATTAAAGAAAATTAATTTACATTCAGCATGTGGAAGTATAAAAATGTATTTGTTTAGAACTGCAAGATATACTTCTAACATAAAATACTAGCATAAAAATCTTGCATATTACAAGAAAAAGTTATTTTCCTGATTTTAATAAATCTTTTACTCACTTATCTATCAATTTGGATGCCTTATTTAAGTCAGTTTTACTAGTAATTATAGTTTTATAAACTAGTAAAAAAAAATATGGGATCAGTCAGTCACATAATAAAAAAGTAATTGAGGTGCATAATCTACTTAGGAAGAACAGACTAAGTTACACTTCTCTGTCAATCACTCCGGCTACAGAAGGTTCCATGGCAAAACCTTTCTGGATGACTCATAAATCATATCATAGAATCACAGAATGGCTTAGGTTGGAAGGGTTCTTAAAGTCCATGCAGCCCAACCCATGCTGTGGGCAGGGCTGTCCCCCACCAGCTAAGTCAGTCCCCCTCCCTTTAACTATTGCAAGGCAACAATGATGTCTCCCCGGAACGTTCTCTGCTCCAAGCTGAACAAGGCCATCAGCCTCAGCCTTTCCTTGTAGGATAGGTGCTCAGACATGTTTTCTCTCGTATCAACTGTCCTCTTTAAGACAAAAAACAGTACTGAGCTTTTGTAAAAGCTGATCACTACCATGCAGATAGTATGCATGGGATATTTTATCAAATATTTCCGTGAGTCTGTAAAGAGCATGATTCATCTCTCAAAGAAATGTAATGTTGTATCCCCTATGTAGGCAGCTCACAGGACTTCAGGTAATAATGGCACAACATAAAAATAAGACTCAATTTGTTTCTAGTATTTTTACCTCTTGTCTATTTAAGTAGGGACTTCCTCGTATCTAATTATACAAAACCAACCAAACAAAAACCACTGTCCTTTTAAAACAACTCTTTAGAACAAAAAATTGCTCAGGTTAGGATAATGGGTAACTTCTCCATTGTTCTTTTTTTGTTATCTCAGTAGGATCATTAACATGGTTCTACCATGTCACATGGTCCATAACCTTTAAGTTAGTATGGCAATACTATAGTAGAAAAGATAACATTTACATAACATTGTGACAATTTTCTAAAGGTTGTAAGCAAACCCATCCTCAGCAGAAGTCAACAAAATGTAGAAGGTCAGTAACTTAGTAAAAAAAAAAAAAAAAATTCAAGCATAAAATCTAAGTCAACTAAGGGTAACCAACACATATTTAATAGATTTATGTGCTTACAATCTAGAGTTTAAGATTTAAATACAAAAACCTTGATTTGTTTACAAGAGCAGATTAATAGCTACTTAACAGATTCTATAGAGAATAGCAGTTCCTACTAAGCTTAAAGTTCCATTATTTTTGAAACTGAAATTCAGAAACCTTGTTTTCTCCTGCAACTTGTATTTTGTTTTAGTCTGAAATGGCATTTCTTTAATACCAAAAAAAAAAAAAAAAAAAGGGAAAAAAAAGGCCATAAATCATTTTAGCTGTTGAATTCCGATTATTAAAGAACAACATAGCTGTGATATGGTAAAACATGCTAATACGCATTTATATGAAGTAAATACATTAAACAAAAAAAACAAGGTTAAAATCTAATTAAGTCTTGTTTTTAGAATGAACTGAACCTAATTATTATTGTGTATGTTTTACTACAGCTTTTTTGTGCATTTAATTAAATGTCAACACCCAATGAAGTAGTCATTATGAAGAAATAATTGATCACCATAGCAAGACCATATTCCCTTAAGGAAGAGAAACATATTTTAAGAAGTTTGATTGTCTTACGTTAATGGCTATTTCAGTTTAACATTTCTTTAACTGGAATCTTCATTTTCCATTTGTGCAGCTGGCAGAACTTCACAGTGATTTTATAACTAAAAGAATTAAAAACCAACTTGCAATCACACAATCATATATCAAGGGAAAACTGCCAAATATGCCTAATTGGAAAGCAGAAAAAGCCTCACTTTAAAAAGGTTTTTCCACTGAGATAAAGGTCAATGAATCTGTAATAGAAACCAACAAAGCTGTAATATTTATAACCTGGGTCTTGGCTAGAGCATAACAGGGCAGACCCACTGACTCCAGCTAAAAATCATCATTATTAAAAAAGTACAAGCCTGCTCTTCCACTGAAGCATTTCTATTTCCTGATGGCACATATACATTCAATCCAAACATAATAGTAATTTCAAAAAAGCACAGCAACCTTCTCTTCTCAATACAAGAAAAAACATTCTTTTTTCTTCTGCTAGGTACAATTAAAAAACTGTTGTTGTTTTTTTTTTCCTGCTCTTAGTCACAGCACATATTACAGATAGAATATGATCATTTTAACTTTGTCATCAAGCAGCATGAGGTCTTGTTGTCTTACTAACACTTGGCCTTTTCTGAATGAAGTATGTCCCCAGAGTTCAACAAAAATGCCATTAATAGATGTCCAAAACCAGTCAGAGGTCTTGTTATACATTCCTGTCTACAGAGCACACACTGATTTACAACATTTATTTTCCACTCTGAAGACAAAAATTACTAACCAAAGAATAAAAATATTAAAACAAATAATACATTCAAGATGAGAGAGTGATTTATCTTCCCACATATTAAGCTTCCATTAAAAAAAAAGAATTACTATATTTGGAAATAAACATGAGATCACACAAAAATATAGGTAAGATTGGAAATAGAAGCATTTTGAATATAATTTTTGTTATGCTGGCATTTAGGATATTCTGAGCTATTCTTGTCACTGTAGAAACACAGTAGGAAGAAGTTCCTACTGAAATCGTAACACAGACAAAGAATAGGAGAGGTGGTGAGTGCTGAATAATTATGTAGTTTGAGGAAAGCCAAGTTTCATGAGTTCTTGTAGAAGCACTGATGATTAACATCAGCTGGGAATAGGCAACATCTGCAAATTGAAGATTTTTGAGATGGTAAAAAGTGACATGAGGTCTGCTCTGAAAGTAATGATTCCTCTTTAATTATGTTGCCCACAACATCAGAGGCAGATGTTGCTGGTATGGCAGTAGAGGTTGAACCTTCCACCAATATTCCATTACATATTGTTGTTATGTGACAGATGGCAGCAGAGGGCAGTCTGACAAAATGGTGTCTGATACAGAAGTATGTATGAAACAAAGGTGTGGAAATGAGTTTCTCCACGTGGAAAAGAAAGCCCCCATTAACATTCATCAACATTTACTGAATGTTTATGAAGACGAAACAGTGAGTGCAAGCAAAATGAGGCAGTGGGTGGTGCATTTCAGAACTAGTGACAGCAATGTGAAAGACAAGGCACATTCCACACAGCTATGTAGATGTATATGAACATGGAATGCTCTTGTTCATTGCTAGCAAAGATTCACAGCTAGTGATGGTGACTACAGTGAAAAACAGTGTTTCATAGCTGAGAATTTGTAGTTCTTTTTATCTGTTGTAGCTTCCATGGAAATAATTAAAGAGCATTACTTTCGGAGCAATCTTCATATCTTTGGGGAATAAGGAAGACACGTTCAAGGGACCAGCTTCTAGTTAACCAGGGCATTCTTCACTTACGAGAACAACAAACAGTTTCTATTTTTCATGTTAAAAATTAGGAGAACCTTTAATATGCTCTGGTTTTACTAATACCCCCAGAGACATAAGGATTACACTGACTTCAGAAATTTTGAATAGAATGTAGGAAAACAACATTGCTGAATGTTTTTGAAATCAGACATGAACAGTCTTCAACAATAAATAATTTGATAGAATAGTTCCAGATAATACAGATTTTGCTGGTAGCCTGATAGCTACACACTTACAGAGAAAATGTCATAGACAGCTTCTCCCATTCATTTATTACTATGATGCAGTATTAACTCTGTCCTACACTTTTTTTTTTTTTTTTTAATTTTTAGTAAGTCTTCTTCAGTCTTGTATCTCAGAGTTATGAACTGTAGGTCTTGACTAGTATCTGATCAGAACCAATTCTATGCTTCAGAATTGCTGCTGTGCTATAACATTTCACATTCATCATTCAAATGCAATTGTTAACATTAATTTTACTTTTCTGAATATTGCTTCTGGAAGTTTTGCAAATGCATGATGCAAACAAAAGGAGATTTTTAATTTTTTTTTTTGTTCATACAAAAGTTACAAATCTGGAGAAATACCAAGGATACATTAAATCCTCATAGTAAGAAGGAAAAAAACATACATGAATAACAGAAATTCTAGTCCTAAAAAACACAGCTGACTATACAGGCTAACTCTTAAAACCTTTACAAATATGTAGGGATGAAAGCAAATTACCTTGTCAGAAACAGGAAGAAACTGTCTGCATCAGTGATGCCCTGTGCCCCCCGAAAAACCTGTTCTTTATCCAAAAAAGCAGGTTTTTTTAAGTAACAGTCAAGACTCTTCCAGAAAATAGAATATTCCTTAAAAGTTCACTTTTCTACCTGCAATAGTTAATGAAAGGATAAAGTAATCCATTCCTGAAGAGTATGTACAAAGACTAGCAATATTTTCAGTGGAAGAAGTTTGAATACTCCCCTAGAAATTCAGGAAAAAAAAAAATGGATAGGAAGAAGAAACACGTTCTGTTGTAAACAGTTTCAGTATTGAATCCATCTTTCACGATTTAAAATTCCATTTTATATTCTCTTACTACTGAGTTACAAGGCTATAATTTGTATCTAAACATTGGACAAATAGGATTAAAGAAAAAGCTTACATTTCATCGTGTAAAAGAACAGTCTGTTCAAATTTTCTGTTGAAGAACATACTGCATTTACAGTTCTCTTACTCTCTTTTATTGAGCTGAGTAACCAACGCATATCAACAGCCCTGCAAAAAAGACTTGTGTCCGTGCTAGCATGCAAAAGGACTTAGATGTGTTTGCATCTTTGTGACAACATTTCCTATTTTTCAGCACAAATACTTCAACTTCTGTCCGCTTTTTTCCCCACATTGCATCATTTTTGTTCCCCTGTGCTAAGTTGCATTTGGAAACAAGTTGCTATTGACAGGGAATGAGAATATTGTTTGTTTGGGCACACGCGCAAGTACAATCATAAGGAACAGTGCTTTAAATGATGCTGACTTCTAGTACTGAAAGTTATTCAGTGGGAAACTTTCATCACAAATTGCTGAACAAACAATGTTGGTGTCTAGGAGCTACATAGCTATACATATGGTGACCGAATTGATACTTTAGAATGCATTAAGAGAACTGCCCCAATATTCTGAAGGTCTAAACTGAGAACTTATTTAACTAGTATATTCTAGACAATAAGTGACTCAGACAATAAGCCCTTTTCCTTTAATACATCACCCAGTAAACTATACTGCATGGCTCCTGTCTCCTGTGCTGTTCAAGGTCTGCTCTTGCAAAAGGCAGTTTGTTTGAAAAATACAACGCAATATATTGTCTCTGTGATTTCTAATCCCTCTTTCCCTGGAGAATGGGTCATCAAGGATTTATAGAAGTTATGAAAAAATGATGCTGAGCTGACAACACCTATCATGAAAGGGAGCACCTTCAAAATCCAGTAAATAAGACTAATATTAACTCAGACTTTTTTTTTTTTTTTTTTTTACAGAATTCATTATTAGCACAAGTCAAAAAATCTGAGTACTGCATTCCTACACAAGTAATTGAAGCAAATGAAAAATCATACATGCAGTCAAATAGTGCATTTAAAAACTGAAGTTTTTAAAAACTGAAGTAGTCTTAAAATAATTTTATATTAAGGTAGATACACATTTTATAGAAACCATCTTTAGCACTGGATTAAAAAATCTGAGGAGAGGGTAATCGACTATCCTGCCAACCAGTTGCACAGGGACTAAATCATGACATCTCAGAGAATCTTTGTTTGTTCTACCACTTATCACGTTGGAGTGACACACTGAATTTCAGCTTTCTCTCCAGCCCTGCACACAATGACTTTGTCTTCTCTTTAGAAGAGTCACAGAAGGAAATGTGCATATCCCAGATACGGGACTAATAGAACACAAAATGCTTCTTCATATGGTAGCTTTTCTTTCCTTTACTTTCATAATGTGATAGCTAATGGTGCATATTTGGATAGAGTTTGGGTGCAGTTTTAAGAAACAGCAATACAACTACCTTGCAGTTTGGTCACATAGCCCTGAAGTGAATCATATTCCAAATGACAACTGAGTGGTGTCTGAGCGACAAAGTTATAGCTACACCTTACTTAGATCTGGAACACTGTGGTAACTAACACATTTTGTCAACAATTGCAGAACCATATCAGAGATCAGATTCATTCCAACCCTGCTAGCTACCATGGAAGTTTTACATAAGGAAGAAGAGCTAATTCTGCTGTCAGTTACATTCAGAAATTGTGTGGACATTCAGGATATACAGAGTTTGGATTTGAATATGGTTCTATCACTTACAGCTTCCCCAAAACTACCTCATCTTTTTAGAGAACAGATGCTCAGCCCTGCTTATACGTGGCTGAAGCATATGGCCACGGATCTTCAAGTCAGGAGAGATATAAATAAAATACACACGACTTGAAACAATATCATAGAGCACTATAGATATAGCTGTTTTCCAAGAGTCCAAACTAAGAAGACTAAATATTTATTAGGAGAATGAGAATACTGTAACAAAGGGAAAGAAAGGAGATAGGTCAGTAAGGGGTGGAACGTCATACAGACACCCTGTCTACCTGAAACTGACTGATCTTAAAAATACCTCCAAAAAAATGTACTGCTATACCAGATTTTACATGTTTCTGAAGAACTGTCAGCAAGAACGTGACAAAAAAAGACCAGCTGCCCTATAAAAGTGTGAATTGCTTCCTCAAAACAGTCATTTAGCCCATAACTTCTCATTTCTTTTTTATATTTTAGATGCAAATATATACTAAGAAATAAAGCAAAGGCCATTTACTGAGGTAAATAATGCAAACACTCTTTTAGGCAGTTGAACAACGTACTCACATGTCACGGTCAATTCAAATGCATTTTATTAGAAATAGCTCTGCAGCTAGCTATATATCATCTGTTAGTTAAGCTAATAGGAAAATACTGCAAGTTTCTTTCAGCATCAAAGCACATAAATATACAACATCACTTCTTTTTAAATCATAGGATCGTATTATGGGTGGGTTTTTTTTGTTTTTAAATGAGTGAATGGAGCCACTTGCTGAGAAAACAGCACAACCATGTCCCTTCCATACAAAGAAGAACAGACCCTTCCTTGAAAGTATGAGCAATGACTTCAACACATTGTTGCTGTTGTTTTTTTGCATTACAGAAAAATGGCATTATATTACTTCCTGTTTCTGTAGTTAGAAGTAATTATAACATTGAAGCAATTACTTCAGGCCATTACTTCAAAACAGTAACTGCTCTTTTCTTGTCCTTGCATACCTATGCTCAGTTTGATTTGATGGGAGAAATGGACCCTTCTCATTTTAAGTGTGACAAGATGGGAAAATGAGGAGCAAGGTTCTGGGAAAACAAGCTCAGTGTAACTGCATCAGCAATTACAAGCAACCAGAGGACAACAGAATATTGGTTGTAGTTAGGTCAAAGTTCTTGCTTGCCATTAATTGAGAGGCAGGGTCACATTAACCTACTGCTTTTGTTATTGCTATACCAATCAGAAGTCAGGCTCATGGTATTCTAAATACATCACCACACACTGTTAGTGCTTACAAGGAATACTACTCCACAAATAGCACTGCTACCTCACAATAACTCTCACATTTGCAGATGGGTCAAATGGTGCACATACTTTTTTCACTGTAGGAAGGAAGGTATATATTTTTCCATAGCCATGAAGAGAGATGAATTTCTCTGTTACTCTGCTACTACAAAGAGTAAATAATACATCTAAACATACATGAATATGATTAAAAATGGCTTAATTATTGAAAATATAAACGATATATGAAAACAATACACCAAAATTACCATAATAAAAGTAAATAAATATCTTTCAAGGGGAAGAAAGAATAATACACTAAAAAGCCACATCCCTTCTCTTAAAGGGAAACTTATTCTTGACCTGTTTCACTACCTTTGATTGTCCCTGTCCCTGGGTCCGCACTGAATAGAATAACTCTGAATTTCCCACTGCATGTTCAGGTAAATCATCTTAAAAACAAACTAAAAAAAAAAAAAGAGAACACAAATGAAGACTTAGGAGTAAACTTAGCATATTCTTAATGACTTCTCAAGACTCTTACTTAACTAGTTACCATGGATACGTAAGTGGCTTATTCTTGACCACAGCATGCTTGATTTGTTTTTTGAAGTCCAAAAAAGAAATCATAGTCTTCAAGAAAATACCATCCTATTCCTTTAAAAAACATCTAACAGATACCATATGGTATCTGTGTTTCCCAGTATACTAGGAAATCTCTGGCCAGAATACATTTTATAAATGTGGAATTCTACAATACAATATGATGAAGTAAGACCCTATGGCAGATGTGATGTTCAAATTAAACATGTGGTGCTCATGAAAATACTGGCTCAAGAAGACTGGAGATAGTATTCACGTTTATAGCTGCGTATTCTTTTTTGTTTACAATTCAACGAGTCTCACATCAATGCTATTTCAGTAATGGCTAACGTTAACAGACTGGGTGAAAGGAAGTTCTGAAATCCTAGTTTCTATGAAATTAAACTAAATTTTGAAAACCCAGACATTTCTGTGGAGTGGAAATTATAATTTGATCACAAAAACATAAGGCAAATTTGAAGATTTTAAATTTTCTTGCTTCATTATAGACCTAAAACATACTGACTGTACATTACAAAGTATGTTACCTAGTTAAAAAAAACAGAACTATTTCACTTTTTTTTTTGTCCTATTTCTCATGATGTTCAAAGGTAAGCTAGCAGTAAGATAACCTACCTAATTTAAACAAAGTTAAAAAAAAGTTCATTGGAGCAAGCAAGTCTAGTTTTCAGAATCCCTTCCAACATACCTGAGGCAATGAGTTTTGTCCAAATCCTCATGAGCTAGGAGATAACCAGAGCAAAACTACATGAGAACATACAGAAGCCAAATAAATGCATTTCTGTCTGCATGAACTTCTAGCATGTGACTGTTCACACAAGATTCTTAGTGATGCATTTAAATAACCAAATCACAAAGTTCTTATAATTCAGTTTACAGTAGAAGTTGAGAATGACCAACTTGAGTCTAGGTGTTACCAGTATGGATAAGATGCAAAGAAAAAACAGTTCAGTTAGTGAAGATGCAATTACTACACTACAAACATAGATTTAAAAAAAAAAAAAACAACAATCCAAAAACACTGACCTAAAAGTCTAGCTCCAGAAGTTATCAACAACAACAAACATGATCCAGTTTAAATAGTTATTATTTTGGACTCCTTTTTGTACCAGAGTACACAAGTATCCAGTATATTAAACAAACAACTACTTTTGTCTTTTAATATAGTTATATTCAGAACAATTCACCAATGAATGTCATCTGCCAAACTTCTCACTTCAGATCCAAACGCAACAATCATAAAAGATACCATAAAACAAACATGTCCAAAATAACCACACACACCAGCTCCTTCAACTCAACTTGACTGATTAGATGTTATGTTAAGGTTACATGAGAGAGAGAACAAGTTCTGCCTCCGCTGTAGTATCAGCTTGTTTTCTGAGCCCAGAAACATACATGAAGACATTCAAGTTTCAACTTGAAACATAAATTGAAGACACTCATTTACTGAGAATATTATCTCAATCTCACTTTTATTCTCATATTTTATTTCCCTACACTCTCTAGAAGGCTCCAGCTATTAGGGTGCTTGTGTGGGAGGCTCAGGGGAGACCTTACTGCTCTCTATAACTACCTGAATGGAAGTTGTAATGAGCTGGGGGATCAGCATCTTCTCTCACGTAACAGGAACAGAACAAGATGGAATGTCTACAAGCTCTGCCAGGGGAGATTTAGGCTGGACATCATGAAATAATACTGTTCTGAAAGAGTGGTCAGGCTATGGAATGGGCTGCCCAGGGAGGTAGTGGAATCACCAACCCTGCAAGTGTTCAAGTAATGTTTGGATTTTGTGTTGAGGGACATGGTTTAGTGAGCACTACTGGTGATAGGTGGATGGTTGGCCTGGATGATCTTGAAGGTTTCTTCCAACCTTGGTGTTTCTGCGATTCTGTTTATACAATCCAATAGGAAGTAATACACTCAAATAAATAAATGTATCAATATCAGCAGAGTTCTCAAAGTGCAATGAAAGAGCACTACAACTCATTGCTACCCATGGAAAGTATCTTCCAATATCCCACTGCACTCCTGACCCAAGATTCTTGCCAGCATGTTCAAAGTAAAAGACCAGCTTATTGGAAAACTTTATAGTGAAATTGGTTTGCATCTCATCAAGCAGGAAGCGAAGACAGACTTTTTTTTTTTTTTTGAGAAGAATGACATTCTTGTTAGAGATGAAGGCAAGAGCAGAATTCACATACAGTTTAGTGATTCGTCAGCAAAACAAAAAAAAAATGTTTCTAGAGCATTTAACCTCTTGTATAAGTGTTATTGTATTTTATTTACAGTGATAATATTGTAGAATCCCAGAGCACAGCCTGTAATTGTAGTGAGAGTTCTATTATGTAAAAAAATACTGTTGCCAAAGAGTTAAGATGGGAATAATTTATGACAGTAAGAAATCGCTGATTTTTAGAAGAATCATTTGCATCTTTTCTCTCCTGGTTTGCAGTATTATACATTTGCCTACATTTTCATCATTTATCAGATAGTACTGAACAGCCAATGGCACCAGAAGATTTTTTGCTGCTCCTGAGTGGACTGTATATTGTGAAGAAGAAAGAGGCTCAGTACCTGACCACAGCCAACTGCAGCTCCAAAAACTACAAGGAGGAGCATTTGGCAAAATGACCTTGAATTCAGGATAACAAGTCATATGCATTCATTCTCTGAGGGAGCGAGATCTGGTATCAATGATTTACCAGGCTGCCAGAAGGACAAAGTCCTCTTAATGAACAGGTATTTCAGAACATGAGGCTCTATATATAGATGAACATTCGCATGAAGTAGGAAGTTGTCACCATCATTTTATATAAGCACAGCAGTGAGTGGCAGACTTTTGCAAAACCTCTCACCATCTTCTATCCTATTCTCTAGTACCACTGCCAATAACTAAGAAGTGATTTTAAGTCTAGTAATAAACTCAATTAACAATTATGAATTTTATAGAAGACTTACTGAAATAATTTTTAAAAGATAGCAGTATTCTGGAGAAAAATGTTGAAATCTAAGTTGTTTACAACATATGAAAACAAGAGTAACAGTAGTTAAACTGTTCCATAAAAACATATGTATTTTTAAGATTTTAGTTTAAATTTGTTTTTTAGAGAATCATTAAGAACACTTCCAATCCCTTGGGAACAGGAAAATGATCTCTACTTGTTCCAAGATAATTTCAAACAGAAGACAAGAGCAAAAGGAAAGTCTGTACAATTAGCACACTGAGCACAGTACCATCTTTCCCCATAGAGGCATGCAGGAAGAGGCTCTCACATCTTCCAACAGCCACCCTCAGTTGGCTTGGTCTCTCCACTATATTCTCTGAACAAATACAGTAGCAGTCTGGAGGAATATTCAATATAAATGATGCAAAAGAACATACAGAATTTCCAACACTTCCTCTCCTCCCTCCCAAAAAAATTAGCTGTTTTCATTTGAGAACAGCAAGAGACCCTTCTTGGCATAAAAATATTCATATTCCTGTTGCATGACTTTCATTAATATAACTAGATAGCTCCAAGTGGATACCAAATAGCATGACTTACATTCACATATATTTTTTCTGCCATGTGCCCAAGAGTTGCCTGTATCTTGAAAATATTATAGTTCCAGCTGACTCAGCACAGTGAGCAATCCACAGTCAAACATTCAAAAATGTGTGCTTAAGGCAAGAAGCAAGGGTTTCCATGTCAGTAATTTTTATTTGTAAACATAAAGAAAATTGCTAGCTTATGAATGTCAGAATTAACTGAATTTCCTATTTGATATCTTATCTGATCTACTTTTACTATCTTGTATAAATATTACAGAGAAATGCAAGATATTTCCACAAAAATGTATGTATTCTATGTTGATCTAAAAACAAATTTTTAACTATTTCCCATGAATTTAGGATTTAAATTACTAACAAAATCATAAAAAAAGACAATATTCGTCCCTCTATGGCATATTGCTTTCAATGATTTCCATAGATTATAAATACCTGAAATATTTCTTTCAGAGGAAGTATAGAATCGCAAAACATTCTAAATACTTATAGAATTGAGCCATGGCATGGTACATAAAATAATGAAATCCATAGACAGTCTACTGTGTTTAGTATCTGGTATGTTAGCATCTTTAGTTCTTTAGCTCTGACAGCACCAGAGGAGTTATTTCTACAAAAATAAAGATACAAAAGATGAATCACAGTTTTCTGCGAAATGACATCATATTAAAAGTGAGATTTAAGAAATACTGAAAGAAGCAGCTTTGAGTTCAGCATCTAACATTACCAGAAAAGTGAAATTCCCATAAAGCCGTGCTCCATCACCATAGCAACCTTGCAAGGTAGCACAAAAGAGTTCATCTTTATGCAACACACTTTTATAAAATCCATCATCCCAAATGTGACAGCATGTACTATCTTTTAGGTCTGCTGTGACTCCACAATGCATTGGAGTTATTAAATATAACCAATGCCTCATTTATTACCAGTCAAAGAAGTTACTCTTTAAATGCAAATGTTTAAAATTAAAATGAAGGGTTCAATCAGTAAAACTCCTCAACCTTAAATTACCATAGGGAAAGCAACAATATCAGCTCTGCTCACATTGTGTTTTAATACAATTTTAAAATATTAAACCTAAGATTTATGCTTATTTTTTGACAACTACAGTATGACCTTTAAATGTAAAACTAATAAAAGCAGTATGACCATGCCCTTTTGAAATAAAAGCCTGTAATCTCAAAGCATAAAAGCTATACTAATAAGTGATTACAAAGGCGATTATATTGCAACCTGGAGAGTGTATGTTTAACAATTCTCAAGATGCTCTTTTTACCATATAATTTATTAAACTTAAAACATAGTTAAGAGCAAGGTTACCAGGCAAACTGCCTCAAGTACTCCAGGTTAATTTGACTCCAATTATTTTCTACTGAATGTCTAATTGTGAACAATGCCATGTATTGATCTCTTACTTGAATCAATAACTTCTTCCCCCCCATCTCTATGACCACACAAGGAGAAAAGAACTGTAATAGATCTTTTTCTTGCACAGAGGCTGATCTCTTTCTTTCCCCCCCAAATGCCACTTATTTTGAAGAAGCATACAAAATAAAATCTCTAGGGGAATTAAATGAAAGTATGTTAATTCTAATGAGCCAAACTTAGAAAATACAGTGTTGAGATCTTCCCCCCCCCCCCCCCCGTGCTATTTTTTTTTAACATGTATAAATCTAGAGAAAGGTATATTAAGTGACAACTAGACTATCAGAAAATACGTAACACTGGCATACAGAATGTAAGCAAAGTCCTCAAGGAACCCCAAGAATGTAATGAGAACGACCCCAAGAATGTAATAAACTGTAATATGAATAGTTTTTTTTTCCTTTCATATCAGTGTCTGAGTATATGAACTCAAGCATGGATTTGATAATATAAATATATATCCTGACGTATCTTGGTTTCAAAGGTTTTGTTTCTAGGTCAGTGTGACTATCAGGCACGTACTAATGTCATAGTAATGTCAGCAACAGAATTTTCATTCTTCAGAAACAACCTGCTCAAGTAAAACTGGTTTTGATAATAATGAGACCAGGGATGGTGTAAGTGCACTTTCATAATAAATGTAGCATATAGCACTAATGAGGATTGAAAGGAAAATCAAAGTTATCTCAGGAACCTCAGGTAATCTGAGGAACTCCTTACCCAAGCACTTTCTGAATTCCAAGTGATTTAATTGGGCAGAAAGTTAGGGGAAAAAAAAAAAAACTAAGAAATGCTATGTCATGTGCACACACAAGTCAGAAATTTTTCAGCTTTCATACACTCACAGGACTCTGATGAAAATGAATGATAAATAGCCAGAATCAACTGTCAGCTAATTTTGAGCAATTTCATATTAACATACTCGCAGTTCTAAAAACAATTCCATTTCAATATTGTCCATATTATAATTCTATTTTACATAATACCTTATTGTTAATTACTATGCAGATGAATATACACTAACTTCTAAGCAACTTAGATTTAGAAATAATTTAACTTGCCATAGTTGGTAACTCCATAATATCTAATTTGTTCTCTATCATAGATTTGTGACTTAATCTATTTTTGTTACTATGGAAGATTGTGCATAGTCTTCTAATTTGTAAACAGCGATTTTCTTGCAATACACTTCACATATGAAAAACATTTATTTTGGGTTTAAAAATGTATGTGTTTAGAAATACAGAATGAACCAACAACCTGATTTTAATCACTAGGAGTTTTGCTATGGACTTGCATAAGATACCATCCTCACAAAGTTTAACCAATAAACAGCAACACAGATTATTGATTGAAAGTAGAATTAAGCTACTCCATAAAGTTCAGAGACAAAATTTCACTATATTTAAAGCTGTGATGTATCTGCAGTGTGCATTTTAAGTGCTTAGGATGCAAACACACTAAGGTTCTAGTCTGAGACTTTCTTTTCTATGTGTAAAGGATGTTGCGTGTCATTCGTAAATAAAGCAGCCTGAAGGTTAGTAGGTGTTTGGTTTTTTTCCTTCATTACAAGCAATTCAATGATAAACACAGTATTCACAGTTTAGCACAAAAGCAGATTAATAGCTGATATAATAGCTGGTTTCATGGCACAAGATTGACTTTCATAGTATTATAGCCAAAACCTTTATAATAAACAGCCTTCCTCTGCTTCCTCCCATATAAATTTTGATCAAAAGTTGTTATTCACAAGAGATGAATTATGAAAAACATCCCTATAAGGGTACTGGGTTTCAAAAATTGTTGGCCCAGGAGCACCTCTACCAAAACCTGACTTCACCAGCAGCTCACAACCTTGTTATCTAAAACTACTGACAACTAGATGATATAAGCAGACTGATAAGAAGTGAACACGCAGTATTTTAAAAAGTTACAAATTGCCATTTGATAAGATAACCCATATAGAAACCCTCAAAGGATTTTAAGGCATTCTTCCTCAATCAAAATTAGTTACTAATATGATTTTCTTCAGGAAAGTATCATTAAGTCATTACTCATTGATCTGTAATTCTAGAAGCTCCCCTTTCTGCACTTACACTAGGCTACATTTGACATTTAAATCAAAGCTTCAGGCTAAGCAGTATGATATGCCAGACTAAAAGTACTGCATCCTACCCCGCCAACTTAAATTTTCACACTTGCACTGACTTTCATAATAGCAGATATGTTCTGAACTTCTGAGTTCTGGAAGTAATTTTACACCCCACATATTCTATGCTCATCAAAATCATTGAAATCTTTTCTGAACATGTCTCAGTTAAATAAAAGACTGTGAATGCAAGACCATGCGATCCCTCTGGCTGTTTTGCTGTCTGCTGCAGATCAACCTGTTGCAAGGCAATGACTCTGCTCTCCATACTCAAGTAAGGGTTCATGCTGCAGCACAGCATAATTCCCAGCTTTGGTGTTAGCCAACATATAAACATTTCATATATTCCTGTAATCTTCATCTTCCTAGGAATTCTTTCCAGGCCTTCAGCAGATGAGTAAAGGGAAATCTAAATCCTAATATTTCATACGCTATTTATACACTGATTAAATCATAATAAATCTCACATACAAACAGTTACTAAAATTCAGCTTAACAGTCCATAACTGAACACCATTAAAATTATAGGCACTTTTTTAAAGCTACTTGGAAATATTTTAACAGATTTGAATCGAAAGAGAACAAATAAAAATCTAGGACTTATCCATACACACTCAGGACTCTGCCAAATGCTGTGTCGTCTTGGTGATACTGTGTTCAAATCTTCACAGATTTATAACCTGGGTTATAACAGCCACAGTTTAGAGTCCCATGTGTCTAACCTGCTAGTTTTATGCTTTTGTTACCCTCTTTTTAAGTTTTAGTAAATATATTAGAAAAAAAATTGTTGCTTACATACATGAATTACAATATATGTTTTATATGTGGCCCAAGAGAAATCCTGTTCATTCAGTGCAGCCCAGGTAAGTCTAAAGGCTGGACACCCATGAAATCCTAGCTCATCCACTTCTTAACAGACAGGATTTTCCAGTACTAAAACTCTCTTAGCACCCAAAAGCACTTGATACTTCTACATTACTGTAGAACAACACTGCATACTAAGCTAAATACTGTGAATTTTGTTTGGCACAATCTCTCTAGTAGTTAGGTTAGATAGTTCTCTATTAGCTTTGCAATGCTTATGTCTCATTGCAAAGTTAGTCTTCACTACTAAAGGATTTTTTTCCTGTAAAATTAATAGTAAGAAAGACTGACTGCCTCTGGTTGTATAATTCAATTTGAAGAATCTGAAAAATGTTACTGAAAATCACCCCTATTTGCCAGAAGGCTGACAAGCTATTTGCACAAAACCATTGAAAGAATTCTGGGAGGTGTCAATAATGAATAGGATAACTGCTCTCCCACTTGATAACTAAAGAGAGCTTGCTGATAAATTTTAAACACATTCAGCATGCTGCACTGTGCTCTAGAGTCACCTTATGTACCCACTGGTCCTGGATTTATACAAAAGTAGTTCTGTAATAGAACTACTTCTGTTCCAGATTAGTAGACATTTTAACGCATGAAAGAATATTTGTGCACACACTTATATCAATTCCTCATAACATTTTTAGATTTTAAAAAATAAGGATTTTTAAGCATTCCCCATGTTTGCATATGAAAATTTAACACCTTGATTTAGGGGGAATATAAATGCTTGAGTATTGTAACACATGCTCTACCTATTCTTTTTTTCTTCTCCATTCAGTTCTTTTCCAGCAGTATGAGCATACTGAGATTTGAAACATTTTTTCCCTCAAATTCCTTAAGCTTATAATGTCCTTTAGGTGTAAGAATGCAGAACTAACCAGAAACCAAATAACAAGTTAGAGTTAGCTTTCTGAAAGTATGAAGGTATCTATACAATTGCATATTACATTATGTTTTGGAGAGCCAGAGTTTATTTAGATTATTTCCCTTTAGTTAAGGGTAAGCTATACAAAACTTTTTGGAAATTTTTGTTGAGACAGACAGAAGCTCTGGTTAAAGTGAGCAAGTCTAAACCAGTTTTACCTCATCCCTTTTATGCCATTAATTGCAGAGGCAGATAAAATAAATTTTCTCTTATACCGATTTCTTTTCTGTTACTGTCAAGTCCTGGCTGGCATAAAGACACTCTGATACTTAGCCTTGCCAATGGACCTACTCTTGTTAGGCAAATAAAACAGATGCCTGCATAGCAGTTGAAGGCTTTGGGTTTTTGTCTTCATTGTCTTTCTGTCTTGATAAGAACCTACTGTAAAATATCGTTACTCCTCAACAAGTTTGAAAGCATGTATGCTAAAGCACATGCATCTGCTTATATCATTATATTGGAAAAGATCCTATTCTGTACTGGGGATGATCAAACCTGTAGCCTAAATATTTAGCATTACTTTTAGATATTTTGGAGTTAAGTTACAGCAATGACTGGAGGAGGATGCCTCAAAGCAGCTTTCTTCTCCCAAAAAGTAATGTTGTCATGAAATTAAGTAATTTTGTTATCAAATCAATTATGAAAATTGAAGATATGAAAGCATCAGAATTAAAATATACAGCATTGTTGAACTCTTTTGATCATACATCAAAAGTGACAGAATAAGTGGAGTTGTTCTTTTAAAAGATTAAATGATTAAGTAGGTAGCTTATATTAAGCAAGTTTTCAAGGTCTCCCAAGCAGTTTTCCCTGCACTCTCAAGCCAAGCAAGGACCTTCAGATACTGAAGGACTGTCAGGTCTGGGTTTTGCATGCTCCTCTATGATAGCTCCTCACTTCCCACTAGTTCTGTTACTTCTGAATTTCTTACCCCATTTCAGACATTGTAACATTAATAATCAAGTGAATAGATGATCAGCTTTATTAAATACACGACTGTTCTAATGTGATTAGGGCCAGATAGCTCTATCAGCAAATAATATGTAGAAAACAGCTGTTTTAAAGCTGTTGCTGCATGTGCCATAACTTTCTTAACTGTAGGAAGGCAGTAGATTTTCAGTGTAAAATTTTGAACAGGAAGAGTTCCCCTTACTAACTTGTGCCAAAGTTTCTTGTCTTCTCAGAGCTGAAGCATCTCACAGGTGCCACAGGCATTTAACCAACAAAACACTTCACAAAAAACATCACATAACAGTGAAAAACTGTCATTCAGAAAATGGAAGAATGGAAGATCCATTAAGTCAGCCTTACTCACCCTTTTCACATTCTAGTTTTTTTTGGTGGGTGTTTTGTTTTTTTGTGTTTTTTGTTTATTTTTTTTTTACACTCAGGACAACAATCAAAGAACTCTTCACCTGTATTCGCACTGTTGTCTTGACCATAAGAAAATTGCAGATCTTCAGTGCACAATAATTAACTATCCCTCTAAATCCAATTAATATTTTGTCATCTCTACACAAGCAGTGGCTTTGTTCTTGGAGAAATCTTGTTCAATACTCCAGTTGTCAAAAAAAAAAAAAAGGAACAACGCAAGGCAGAAGGAAAAGTCTCCCAAGTATAACTAAAGAAAACAGCATTCAGAGTTTTCCTTTCCTTTGTACTCTTGTTTCTACTGATAAAATTCTCCTCCAAAACCATGTTGACTGATACTGCTGTGCATCTGTTTTTCTCCTGAATGCCTACTTACTATCAGAATTGCTACAAGCTCAAATACCGAAGCAGTCCAAGGGGCTCCATGCAGAACTCTTAAAAATATGGAATCTTGCTTTAGAATAAAAGGCATAGCAATTCTGGAGTACAGAAAAACATTTCTTCAGCATTAACTATGAGACTAGCAATATCAACAGCCAAGACCACTCCTCAATGACACGCAAACACCTGCTGAAGCTGTCAGTAGATTCACAAGGGGCAAGACAGCCACTGGAAAATATACTTTAAGTTACACAAATGTCATGCTTTAACTGCCATTTAGGTCTCATTGTCCCTCAGAGCAATGACAGATATTCCGCAACCATGAACATGTCAGAGCTTAGCAAAATGATACATTCATTCTCCCAAACAAAAACTGAATGAGGTCATACAAGATGAAATAAACATATATATTATACATTTTATACATACAACGTGTTGCAAATGTAAAGCAAAATAAATTTTCTTCCCATGTACTCATCTACTATTAGTATTAGCAGCCAATTTAAACTATACAGAATGATAGCTGTCAGTGTGGTCATTGTTTGGTTTCATCCTACTGTCAATTTCTCTATTTCAGTCTTCAAAAGACATAATAGCATTTCTGTAGGTACATTTCAATATACACAATTGCCAAACAATCTCACTAGATTAATTATCTGAAAATAAAATATGTCACAAGCAAGAAGGAATAACATTAAACCCAAGTAGGAATCTGCTCAGTAGATCATCTGAAGTTAGCACACTTGCCATAAAGCAAGACAGGATGAACTACAGCAAGTATTTCAAGTTTGCTTATCTGGGTGACAGTAGTACAATTTAAATGCAGTCTAAACATTCAAATATATAGCGTCCAGGTTTTTCTTTAAGCAAGCAAATCAAATGTCTTATTTCCCATCATCTATGTTTTTTCCAAAAAAGAAAATGCATTGATAATTAAGTTCCAGTTTCATTAAGGCCCAAGATGGATTAAATGAGGATAGACATAGTGAAAAGGAGGTCTCCTACTTACTACACAGAGCTGGTTTCCTACTATATGTTGAATAATTAGAGCACAAAATAAAAAGCTAACAGTAAAGTCTTTTTGTCTAAATGAATATGCGTAGCAATTAGCCAGATCAATACAATAGGAAAGGCATTACAACAAAGTTGTGCTAACAGAAGGACTAGCACAGTAAACACAATAGAAAGGTGCAATAAAGGAAGGAAAGAAGATTGCTTACCTGTACCACAAGATTCTAGGTTTGCAAGGGAAAACTTCACTAAGAAGGGATCTCCAGAAAGAGATCCTTCTTCATTGGCAGTCAGCCCTTGAATGAGATCTAAAAGAGGTGCAGCCAGGCTCCACCCCTTCCAATCACAGCTGAATTGCCTTCACCTGTGCTTCCAGGGCTGACTCTCCAGGTGCTCAATGAGTGGTTCAGGCCATGACTCAACAGTTCTCAAACAATACATTTCTGTATTCTTCCCAGCGGCATTTAGTCATTTGTCTGTACATATATTTCATTCATTATATTAATAAATTATTAATCAATAACAGGATGTTTAAAACTCAATGTCTGCTGACCTACAAAGTGTAAAAATGAACTACAGAAATGATGGGGATAAGATGTATCTTGGCAATTGACATTCCTTCTCTCTGATGGACAACATACTATCATAGGAAAGTTTAGGCTGGAACTATTCTAACTTCACTTAATGAAATCCTTTTTTTTTTTTTTTTCGTATGTTCATGGAGAAACTGCAAATTCCCACTTGCCTTCCTGAATTTTAGCTAAAGTAAAACTGAAAGCTAGTGAAATATTTGAAGTCTTCAAAAATAAAGGTAATTCTGATAAAGAATAATAAGTCCTTCACTGAAACAGACTGTGATTCCATTCTCTCGCTTTGTATGAGCATACTGCAACTAAGGAAAACTACTTAAGTCACAGTGAATACATGCTTGTATTACAAGGTTCAAAGAGAAATTAAATATTAGAACACCAGGTTCAGTGTTTAAATTAAATCCTTGGATGCTAGAAGTTGGCATCTTAATTCTGCGTAACTCAGAGCATTCTATGGACTGCTTTAGCCTCTGCTTTGTAAAATTTTCTGGCTTGGATCACAACTTCCATTCCTCATGGAATTTGTCAGCTTGGAATAGGCATTTCTTCCTTTACTTTAGAGCAGGAATTAACAACTCTAGTTTTGATGCTATGGCACTGATGAGCACTGATTCACTATGGTAAATATGTTAATAAAATAAAAACATCGAATGCCATTACATTCCTGAAATATAGATTGTTCACCTGTTGCATTCAATTTAAAGTACTCAAAACAAATGACTACAACAAAATGTTGAATTTCTTTGTGGAAGAGCTAGGCAGAACTTTGAGAAAGACTGATCACCTTTTGATGCCCGCTTTCATCCAGTTTGGAGGCTTTTCTATGAAGATGATTCAGTTTTCATTTTAGGCTCTGACTTAAGGGAATGCTTTGAATGTTTGCTCCAGTTAGTCCACAAAGAGCGTTATGGCTTGCTTTGGTGTTTTTGGTTTGATGTATAATTCCATCTATACAAGAAACATGATAAAATTATTCCTGGTGAAATAAAACTAAGTCCACTGTTTTTAAAGTCTAATTATCTTCTTATGTTACCACAGTAATTTCTACATTATGTGTGATTCATAGGCTTCAAGGCCAGGAGGGTTGTTTTTTATTATCTAGTCTCATTTCCTGCATAATACAAATTACAGGCTGTCAACACAAGAGACCTCCTCTTTAAGTACTTTAGTGACTAAGATCCTAGAAAATATATTTTTAGTCTTTCTAAAGCCTGCTCTTCTGACTTTGGTCTCAAGAGTATGCCAACTAGGTAGAGAAGTAAGGGCACATTGTTGCCTCCCAAGGTAGGTAATTAGCATGACCTAGATATGAGTACACTTCTCTCAGTTATATGTACTTATTCAAGGATATATATACAAATCTTATAGGTGTTCTGAAAAGGAAAATATTAATGGGTGTTAATGTTATACTTTCCGTAACAGCTCAATAAAAGGAGAACTTCTGAAAACCTGTTTCATAACAGGACCACGCATTTCAGAAATCATACAAAGTATAAGTCTCCTACCAATTTTAGAACAAAGAATAAAGAGAAAACGCATACCTTTTCCTGAAAGAGAAAGTAAATGACGCAATAGGGATTTAAGGATGCCAACATGGCAGACATTTTTATTATATATTTTCATTATACAATACTTGATTTTGAGGCATTTCTGAAAAATAATTTATGAATCATCGCAGAATTGAATGGTTTCAGAGCACCATTATTTATGCACATGTTATGAATGCATACAGACATGTACGTTAAACATGCATATGTTATTAAGAATTGTAGAAGGATCTATCCTTCAGAGTTAGCATTTTACTCTATGTATTTGACACCTCTCAATATTTTCAGTAGGAATACAAAAATATTTCTTCTTCACAGTAATCTAAGCCACTCATTTCTTTGCTCTGAAAGACATGTAGCATTAGACTAACAAAGGGGCTCAGGGGGCTCTATGCCAACACTAGTAGGCTTGTCATTTGCCTTTTCTCAGCCTTAAATGCAATATATGGATATACATGAGATAAATATGTTGCACAATATTCAGAGTTATTCATTTCCAAATTTAATTTCATTGCCCCAATCCTGCACTCAGATACTATCACATGATTTTAACCTGCTGGGCTCAAAAATTTCTCCCAGATCTCATCCATTTACAAAGACTAGCAGGATCCCAATTTGAATAACTTATTGTAGACAACCGTAGGGCTGAAAAGACTGCTAAGGACCCCAAAAAATCAGTTCATGACTGAGACAGATGTAGTTGTGTTTGAAGCTTCATAATGATGTAAGCACCTTCATCTCCAAAATTTATAGCTCGCATAAGTACCCGGGGAAATGAAAACATACCTTGTTCAGTACCTATACCACAGTAGTCTGTAAGCGTTCAGGTATGTACGTTAATCTGAAGTCAGATAGGAATTTGGTGATCCCTCATCTTTGTGGTCATGGAAATATTTACCAGTGCTACAGTTTGATGTAATTACTCCTAAATAACCCTTTTAAAGTTGAAAACTATGTAGTAACTAGTCAGTGACCACAGTTAATAAAAATGATATTATACTCATTTAAATTTATACTCATTTAAATTATGCATCCATTCACAGTGGAAACAACACAGCCAAGTAAAGCATACAGTTCTAAGTTGTGCATTATTTTGCACAGGTATAGTAGGAAAGTCATGATTATCATTTAAGGAAGTTTTCTCATTTGCTTACAAAACTAGCAAAGATGGCATGCCTATAACAAGAAAAGGCAACTTTTTTTTTTTTTCTCTTAAGATTCCATAAGGACTTGTGCAATTACTAAGAGTATTGCATCACAAAGCCAATTTCTTAAGTCAAGCCATTAACTGAAAATAATAAAAGAACCAGCTCCTCATATAATTATGACAGTGTCTGCAAAATCCTTCTTTTGAGAAGGAAAACAGTTATCTGTCACCTTCATAATACAACTAAAATTTCCTCTACTAAAGATACCTAGGGCTAAGGAAGCAGAAAACCACAGAAGTTATATACAATCTTGGAAAGGTGTTACTATAGGTTAGGAGTAGACTCACAAAGTTATCAAGGTTCTCAGCTACCAGTTTAGAAGCAGAACATTAATGATCACAAGAAAGTATTTAGTATCCTTTTCTTTATGTAGGTACTAAAAATTGGATAACGAGTTTGTAATGGAGAACAGAAGCCATACATACTAACTCCAGTAAAATCTTATTAGCTTACACACGCTTACTGCTAAATTTAGCCATCTCAGTAGCCTCTTCTCTGTCCAAAGAATATGCGAAAACAGACAAGGCGGCTTAGACATAGCTGATTTTATTCCCTTCCCACTATGTCTCCCTCACCCCTCATCCCCACCCCAACTCCAATTTAAAGAGCCTAATCAAATCAGTACTATAATGTTAGCAGCACCAGGTGTGGTTTACTAGCTTCTCCAGCAACCTCTGGTTAGCTGAGGTTGCCTCTTAATAGCTTTAAAGAAGATGCTAGTGAGTCAGTTCAGCTATTTCTCTTTTATAAGAGCTAAATTCTAACTTAAACATGCAACAAAATGCACTGGAATCTATTAGAAAGTTACAAAAGTAGGCTTTAAATTAAATGTTTGTATGCTTCTCAGAAAACTAGTGAGGGTGCCAACAGCAAACAAGTAAATACAGATGATTCTGCTTTTCTTTCAGCAAAGTAAATGAATTCAATAAAAATTCAATTGCTTTCCCTTGCTCTTATGCCTGAAAAACAAGTATTTTTGATATGTATGAAAACCATTAAGAGAATAATAAATATGCAACTTTGTAGCAAAGTCCACATTCCATTGTTCAGGCTCAATCCCTGTGAAAATTTTCTCCTTTATGCTCCTGAATTTCCCAGTTCACTGCACAGTTTTACTGCTCTGCTGATACTTAATTGCTCTGGGTGGTCCCTGAAGTGAAGATAGAAAGTTACCTTCAAGCAATTAAGAATGGCAGGGTTAAGGAAGGTTTTGAACACGAGGAAAGAGATATAAGAGTGCAAATTATATTGATTAATTAAAAGATTTTAAGGGAGACAGAATAACTCAGATTTTCTGATGTTTCTAAGTAGCCTGGCATACTTTTATAACCATAGAAATGAAAAATATTGTAAAGAATATGTTAAAAGTTTTGTACGCTAAGCTTTTACTTTTACAAGAACAATTAATTCTGACAAGATTATTTAAATATCTTTTTTCCAACACCTTTGTGAGGCATCATTCTTTGTGGAAATACATAATAATGTACATTTAGAGAGTACATTCTCAGTTTACGGTAGTATAATTTTAGGTTGTTTTTCTTAAAGGTTTTTCATTTTCAATAAATTGCATTTCTTTAGAAATTGTGATAGTGTTTTCTACCAAATTTATTAAGCTTGGATGTAAAGAAATAACAGATATTTTGGAAAATTCTCCTTAGGTTTCTTGCCTCTTTGTTCTTAATTGGTGGAACTCCACTGAGTGTGATTCTGATCAAATTAAATTCAGTTGAGATTTCTGCTATAGTTGAGATGTACAATCTCAAATTACTTTTGATTTTCACTAAAATAGTGGAAACTGGAGTCTGTTTGGATTTGTTCAGCTTCCATTTGTAGGTCCCAAGAATTGAATTTATTCCTGCAGTACAACCTAGGATGAAGTTGCAATCCTTAGTGTCACTCTAAAGATGCATTTGGTTCCATAATGGTATCACATATTCAAAGAATGAGGAAAGGAGGAGGGAGGTTCCAAATATGCTACAAAATATCCAAGGAACATGACTCTAAAATCTCTATTTCATAGGAAATGCATTTGAAATTCATCTGAAAGTCATAATGAACTTTTGTGAAAACATATAGATTGCCTCAGCTCTTAATTCTTGTTCTTCAGCGTGCATAAATAAAAGTATACATATATATGTATAACAACAAAGAAACGCTTGCTTTAGCAAGAAACGCCAACTTTTCCAATTTCTTCCTTGCTTACCTGCTCAAAAATATTCTTTTAACCCTACAGAGTGACAGATTTGCTGCTTCTCATCATCAGTAAATGCCCACCTACTTTTTGGCCTGAAATACACATCTTTCATCTTGAAAGAGCTTTGATATTAAGATTCTTTGTCAGCATACCCATCTTCTGGTGAAATCTATGCTTGTAAATGGAGCCCAGTGTTGAGGAAGCCAAAATCTAAAATATGTAGCATTATATAATACCATGTGTTCTGAACAAGCAAAAATCTAATCTTTTGCAAAGAAAGCATTTTTTAACATAAAATCTATCGCAATGCTACATTTATTTACTTCCTCTAAATATACAGGAGACTTATGGCATATATACATGTATACATTCAGTACTTGCTCATTTTGAGTGATAACAGAATGCTTCAGAATATGGCAATATAGAAAATGCTTTATTTTGGTCATGGAAAGGTGCTAGAACCCATGGCGTCGTTTGGGCCATTTCTTCATATAGTTTTCTTGACATCTATAGCAGATCCTTACAATTCTTTGTACTGCTGGTCATGAATCAGCTATCTGAGATACAATTTGGAGCATAGACACAATCTGGATTTTTAGTTCTGATGATTATTTCTTCAGAGCCGCATACATCAGGCAAAAAACATCTTCAATAGTCATTTTCTGCTGCATCATAAAGCTGAATCTGCCACTCCACACATCAGATTCTAGGCTTGCTAGCTATCGTTCACTGAAGTGCAAGTCACTTGTCTGTTTTAATGCATCAGAACTTCTACGTACATAAATATTTTACCCTTCTGATTAAAACATTTAAAGTATAGATTATTATGATATTGACTTTGAAGAGATTAATCATCAAAATGTAAAGATAATATAAATATCTGTTAGCTCATATAGGTATAGGCATAGGTGCATGCATTACAAATGAGAATTTAATTACAATGTTTTTGGGAACTCTATTTAAGTAGATCTCTTAAGAAAAAAATTGTCACTATAGAACAGATATTATGCGTAATTACTTCCCCTTGGAATGCTTTGAAAAAACTTATGTTTAAAGTTCCTTAATTTCTTTCAAAAGCTAATTTTCACTATGAAAATTTCAAGTAATTTTTACATAGAATATTTTTTAAATTATTTTGCTGATCACTTGGTAGATTATACAAAACTTTCGGAATGTCTGTCTGGGGCCTGCTAAATGTTTAGTTATATTTAAGGATAACTTTTTAAACATTAGTAATCTGTTCTTATCAGAAGAAACAGCTATGTTACTGGGCTGAGAAACATAGGTTATTTGTTTTTATAATAGAATGTCACTTTGATACTATTTCAGTTGCCCAAACTTGGCAATCTCATTCTATGCAAAATGCCTACATTAGCTCAATTCAAGCCTAGTTATGAATCATGTAAATAAGCTGCCCTCACCTGGAATATATAATGATGTGAACGAGTGCTGAGAGTCAAGAAAGCCCTCAGTTCATGTTTTGCTCTAGCCAAGACAAAAATGCCAGCAGCATTTAAGAAGACATACAATTGAATCCATGTCAGCAGGGCACCTAAAGAAAAATAATAAGCCATGCTACAGCTCAGTGCCATACCAAGGCTTCTACACGACTTCTGGACTATTGGTGACAGGCCTTGGAAGCTGAACGATGCATGGCTCTCAGACCCACTTTGGATCAGCACAGATAAGAAGGTGAGCACTGGCTTCTGAGCAATACCAGGAGTTTCAGAGAGTGTAAGAGACCAAAACTGTCTTAGTTCTTTGAAAACAGTAATCAAAAAAGGGTCAACATGTGGTTGCATAAATTCAGATAATTCCCCATAATTTGATAAGGGAGGGAGGTTACTGACATAAGGTGCTGCTTATGTTGCATGAAACACGTGGTATGCCATGACCTCAAACAACTTCTTACCTGTAGCATATCATTTTAATACTCATGATTGTATAAATATTTATTTATATTACTCTAATTTCCCACTGCCTTCAGTTGTCAGTTGAATTATACAACTGATAATAAAATTCCATTGTTATAGATAGCCAGTGAAGTCACTTTGCTTTTACAAATGCAGTATGATTCTTTGTGCAAATGCAAATGAAAAACTCACTCTTTCTTGGCAAGGAAGTTGACACAAATATTGACAT
This sequence comes from Meleagris gallopavo, assembly GCF_905368555.1. Lineage (NCBI taxonomy): Eukaryota > Metazoa > Chordata > Aves > Galliformes > Phasianidae > Meleagris > Meleagris gallopavo. The sequence goes on from NC_139405.1 coordinate 10,712,732, forward strand.
TCTGAGGTCCGTCTTAAGCATTTAAATGCAGTATACCAAATAACAACACATAACCCTGTAATCTAACACAATAAATTCTAAGTTGTAATATCAGTCTTTCAGTAGAAACCATTACTGCTATGCTAAGTATCATTTCATAGCTTGTTATGGACCTGAGTAACTCAAGTGATTTAAAGCTGCATATTATTTCTAAATATAACAGAAATATGAGCTTGATGTTTAGATACAGAATAAATAATATATATAGTCAAAAGTAGAATATTTGTACAGAACTAAACTATAGGTAAAAATATGTACAAGCTTAGGAGAATTGCAATGGAAAATGGAAGCAATACATGTCACTGAATATTGTAGTAACTGAATTATAAAACCATTTTATTGCTCAACAAAAGAAAATGAAGAGAAACAAAAGAATTTGGGGGCAGATGGGATGGAAATAAAGCAATTGAATAATAAAGCAATACACTGTGTAATCTTAGTTATATTACCATTCTTCACAAAATCTGGGAGGTACTAAATTTCTGATGAGGTAGAACTTATATGTGAAAATGACAGTTCTGTTTGACCTCCCACAAAGCATAGAGAAGGCAGACAAAATTTCTGATGGCAAAGCATTTGTTTTCTCTGAATTCAAACAAGTGTTTTGAATAATACATTCAATCTCTCTAACAGTGACCACCACATTTAAGATTTGCTTTGCTCATGTCTTTCCATCAGCACAACTGCAGCATGCTTATTGCTATAGTTATATACAGGTAGGAGATTTCCAGAAAACAAACAAACATAACCTGGTACTTCTGAACAGACAGAAAGTTTATCAGAAAATAAATGAATGCCAGTACAATTAAAAGTCTCTGCTTCTTTATAAAATTAGGCTTAGCATTTGCAAGCAGTAATGGCTGCTACAAAAGCCCTGGATTTATGTTCTGCTTTGTGTCAGCTGGTTCTGCATATGCATGTATGACCTCAAATACTGACAGACATTCGTAAACATGGCGAAATCTTCCCAAATTTGTTCTGCCTTTCTGTAGGGGGCAGTGACAGCTTTGTAAATATTGACACCGCTTCTATAAAAACTCTGTCAGGAAATTATCGGGAGTATTTCAAGCGATACATGCAGCTAAGTGACAAACGGCAGGTGCATCCAGTGAAATGCTACTGGATTTTGTACCGCATGCCCACTTGGAAAGGCTGCCTCACCTCTCCTTCCTCTGCCTACAGTAAGAGTCTGGCTTGTCACTGTCCTGTCCCCGAGGCATCTCATTCTGTAGGGACATTGATACTTTTTTCCCCCAGAATCTCACATAACACCTACGAAGAGAAACGGGTGGTGCTTCAGCCACTTACACACTTCTGAGCAAATTACATATTAAAACTTCCTAATGCTTTTATTGGTTATGTTTACAGCTGAAGATAACTTCATGGTATAATTACTCTGAATCCCCGAATCACTTTTGTTACTGACCTCTTATCTAACTCTAAAGGAATTCAAATTATAATGAAAGACTGAAATGAGTGTGAATGAATCCAATGCAAAGCTCCACTTTTGTCCCATCTTTCCTTTCCATCACTCTCCTACTACTTATATTCTCACATGTTATAAATATGCATCACAGCTGTATCTTTGATAATGTAGCTTTAACGTAGTCAATAATGGTTGATGATATGGCCCCATACTGAGATATTTTCAGTTACAGGCCAGTGTATTTTGTATACACATAAATCCTTTCCATTCATTTGAACAGATATACACTATTATATGCAAAGAGGAAGCACTGTGGTCATCAAAACATAGCAGTGTAATTGGTACTCTCACAAAAAAGGAGTAGTAAAAATATTAAAATGTGAAAAGAAAAAATAGTAGACTGATTTGATAGGTGACTGGTGTTTATATCACCAGTAGTACATTGTTACACATTAAATGTAGCTAGTATAACCAGTGTCATTTTTTGTGAATATAATTGTTAAGCCTTTAAAAAATAATTAAAATAAAAAATGCTCAACCATTGCATGATATATTTTTTCTAAAATCTGCTTTCTATATCAACTGTTAATCATTTATTCATATTTACATGCTTTCATCCTTTTAAACAACAACAAAAAAACCCTTCACTGATGCATATATTATTCTGTGTATACAGTAAACTAGGAAAAAATCTTTAATAATAACAAAAATGATCAAAAATGTCAAGGTTTGTTTGTTACAAAATGTCACTCTACGGTAACTCCACCAAAAACATCTATCATTATGTAATGAAGTATTCATAATAAGGAATAAGGAAGTCATAGGTACAAGGTACTGTTAAGAAAAATGCAACAAAGATCAACCAAGGAAGAAACAAAACTCCTATAAGAAATAAATAGACCAGGTTTTAGTCTACTTGCTTAAAATTTCCTAAGCAAGAAGATTTACATGTTCAGAACACTCATAACCCTTTAAATATTTTGCTGGCGATAGCTACATAAGTAGTCTCTCCGGAAAGTCTGATATGAAGAGGAAAGAGACACTACAGGACTGCAATTACAGGCTTTGCAATCACATGTACTTACTAGGTTTGGAAACACTACATCAAACAAGACAGCAAGATACACAGAAGTTTGTTTCTAGTTTGAATACTTAGTGAAGTACTATGACACAAATTGGCTTTCTGATATTTACCAAGAGTTGGCACATCCTGACAGGGACTTAGGATAAACAGAACTATATCATTACTCTATAACACAGATTTAATGACATTTAATAACCAACTTCTTATCATAAGAATGTATGGACATGACATCTGTGAGTATCCTCATAGCAAAACATGCTGTTTTATTATACAGGAAAAAGTTTTGACCCTACTTCACATGTTCCCAGCAGAAATAAGGAAGTAAATCTAGCTGGCACTGTTCACATCAAGAAACAAAACTGAGTAACAAAATCTGAAATAAAACCCACACTTCACTTTGGCGTTCATTCTTCATTGTTCCTTTCTCCAATTCCTGTCTCAGATACAATCAAAGCAATTAACTTACAGGGAAAATCTCAGGGCAAAAGTGATCACCTAATAGCAGAGACTTGCTGAAGTCAGTGCTATTGGGATTTAAAACTTACATCGAGCTGTGGACTGGCCCTGGACAGATTATCTCCAGATAATTTCTGTTGAACAACATTATGTGTTTGTTGGGTTTTTTTTGTTTGTTTGTTTTTGTTTTTTTTTTTCTGTGCCTGGTGGTTTAAACTAAAATTCTTTGAGAACAGAAAAATGCATACCTCAAAACATGGTTTCATTTCATCTTGAATGCTTTCTGTAACTGTAGCCTCCTTTATCACTGCCACATGTTACATCTCTCACAAAACCAGGAGGCAACCGTTAAAAAAAACAGCGTATGCTTTAGATACTTCTCCTTACCTCAATATCCATGAGATATTTACTTAAAATATACCTACCTCATGTTATCAGTGCAAAAAGATTTACATTTATTTGCATTACTTAGACATACATTAAAGTATACTGATGACATTAAAAAATAAAGAAAATCATGTAATACCTTTACTTTTACCTATGGATTTGGTGAAATGGTTCCATGAAGAAAGCATTTCCAGACAAAAAGAGAATAAGAAGAGGAGAGAAACAACAGTAAGAGTCGTGAGTTATATGTAAATGCAATAATATCTAAACATGAAAAGGGACAAAGTTTAAGGTCTGAAGACAAATGGAGATGCAATCAATGTCATATTAGAGATTTAGTTTATTTTTTTTCCAGTCATGTACATGCAGCGAAACACAGAAATAATCCATGCTTAGATAAGAAAAAGTGACACAAAAGTAACAGGAAAAAATGAATTAGGAGAAGAAAAACCACTGATTTCTTTAGGTGGCAAAATTGTACTTTCAGCATTCCAGAAGCCAGGAGCAGGTGCTTTCTGCAAATTCCACTCAGCCATGCATTAAGGTAAATGCACTCTTCAAGGCGTACAGTATGACAAGCTGAGTATCTTCTCTCAGGAACTCCGAAGAGCGCTCTTGCGATTCATTTATCTTTTATAGAATCACCCCTTATTGTATTTTCGGATAAATACATGAAATTTTCTTAAACACCTTCTTATTTCTCTCACCTCTTTTCAGTTATCATATTGCGAGAGGGGGAGTTCAGGAGGCAGGAAGGACAAAAGCTTACAGAGCAAACAAAAGAAAAAAAGAAAATGAAATAAGGAAAGATGTGACTAAAACCATGTGTTTATTTGCAGCCAAAGACAGCTTTCAAGCATTTGCCCATCGTTTGCAGTGATGGATTTAAAGCAGCTACAGAACAAGAAGAAACAATGAAAGCAGAGTGGAAAAGGAACAGAGCCCATACCTTGGTCGCCCATCATCAGGTGCGCCAGACCTTGAAGGGAAACAAGAGCACAGTCAGCAATGAACAAGGGAGCATAGGAAGGTGGTGTTGTCACAGTGACAAAAATGTTTTGTGACAGGCATCTGTTTCCTATGAGATGTCTGTACCACAGACAGAAATCAAAGAGCATTTTTCAGCCACTGGTTGGAATGCTTTGGGCTATGAGAAATAGAACTGCAATTCAAACACTGGGTACTGTTTTGTTGTGTATTTCTTCTGTGCAATAGTTGGGATGGCAGAAAATACTAGAATGCTTCCAGATCCAACCAAATCCTTTTATAATCTGTCTTAATTGTATTTTCATTATATTGCTTTGAACACTTTGCTGGGAGGAGGACTTCCTGTCCTCTACTTGCAAAATGATGTTAAAAACCTGGAAAGTGCAAACCTGAAAAATGGGCTGGGTCTGGTCTTTTTCCCCTCATAAAAAATGAGCATTTCAGGTAATTAAACAAAATTTATTTATCACATTGAAATGATAATGCAAGGGATGTCTCCTTATTTGTGTGAAATGTGAGAGTAGAATGAATACATTCCAGAGGAGGCAAATTATTATATATGCAGTACAAAACACACAGTAATAAAGAAAATTTAAGTGACAACTTCTGAATTTGCTTCATAAATCTGTGAGAAATAGATTTTGCTTTATATTGGTATTTTGAGATCAAATCCAATCATACCACTATAGGTCTAGTGACATTTCAAAACAGATGGCTGTAATGATAATCGCTCAACCAGAGCCAAATTTAGTTAATCTTTAACCAAAAATATTCATCTTTTTTAACACACAATAATGAAATGATACTTATATCCTCACTGAGAATAACATGTTGAAGGAAGAAAATTTGTACAGAAAAAAGACTTTTCACATTTCACATCAGGTTTATTCTCATTGAGCTTAGATCGTTTAGAATCCATTTTAGAAGTTCTTAATTGCTTGTGCTTATCTTCTCCAACAACTATAAAAATGATACATTATTTTCTTATTTGCAATTAATTATAGTTAATTCACACAAAGAAGGTGTGCAATAAAATATCCTGCTCTTTATTAGAAAGCAGATTTCCTAGAGAGCTCCTGTGATTTCTACTTCACAAAGAAAATTAGGTGCACAAATGACTCATCATACTTGGAGGTATTTCAAAGAAGATACTCCCAACTGCAATCAGATTTCACATCAGTTCAAGATCTCAAGTGATGTTTCAAATAGACTAACAAAGGTTTTGCTGAATGAGTGCTTTTTAGTGTCACCATTCCCGGAGGCAAGTTGAACCGGAAGGCCTGATGTGCCCCATATCTTGAGCAGTAGATTCACTTAAAATTACAGTGCTCTGTAACTACTGGGATGATCCGAGGTTTACACCAATGTATGCAAGAGTTGAGTGTGATACTGAAGGGATGCCTATGTAAGCATTACTGGTAAGTACCTCACGGCTATGCTGCAGTTAGGAGAAATGTGTCCGCACTTGTTCACCTGTATTAGCGTAGCTGCAACTGAGACACACTGAAAACACAGACTGTAAAGACTGTTGTGACTACTAGCGGAAAAATAGAAGGTAATCTCTTCCTAGCTTGAGTTTTATAGTTATAAGGACCTAAATAAAAAGCTGAGCTTCAGGAGATGACCACTGCTTCATATCTACTAGTTTTAGTAATACCGCATGCAAGCATGGTCGGTTGTAAACTTGTGATTTTTATATAATTTGAAAAAAAAAACACAAATGGCAGAAAAGCCTCTTGAAAACATCATAGAAACCACTTGAATTTTAAGAGTCACTTACAGTGCTGTTCAACTAAAAATAGGAAGCCAGTGACTGTAAAAAAATGCACTGCTCAAACCAAACAGACATCAATTAAAAAAAGGTAGTACTAGTTCTCGGGCACTGCATTTTGCTTCACTCTGTATGTTACTTATTTTTGAAGCAGTAAGGTTACTTATACTTACTTGCTATGAGGATTTAATGTTACTTACCTCATTTTATATTTTTCAATCTATGGATGAAGACTATGGAAGAGTGAAGAATTGCTATTACTGTACCTGTTTAATCCGTAGAGGGGTTTAAAATGATACAAATAAACCCACCATGACAGCAATCACTGCCAGATTTTCAACATGACTGTGTGCTTATAATTCAGACAACCACAGTAGATGGTCACAGAAAGATCTAGTCTTGACGGGCCACATACAGGCATGCCAAACATTAATAATATTCATTTGTGCACCATTCCTTCATAATCAGAATGATAAAAGCCTTTTCTTTGTGAATTAGGAATTAAAGATTCAGTAGGAATACCTTTTGTATGCATGTGTGATCCATTTCATATTTACACTGAACTTGGCATCAAAGTTGAGGGGCACAAAATGGGATAGGGGAAAATAGCATGAAGAGAAGCTATTTTCATAACCTTATGTGTAAGTTCCATGCAGAGCACAGGCCAAAGAAAATTTTAAACATGGTGAACTTGCAGTGAACATGTTCAACCCTAGCACAGTTTTAACAAAATGAGTAAAATGTAACTTTTTACGTCAAATTCCACTTAGTGAATACTAAAATCCTTTCCTTTCTTTAACTTAAGGAAATACTCAGATATCACAGAATTCAAAGATGAAAAACTATTGCTCAGTTTCCCAGTTCTGCTTAGGATATACGTTCTATGCTTCCACTCTTTAGATATACATCTTTTGCAAATCTAATGTATGCGTAAGTATTCAGATTTGTGTTGGAATAAATGTAAGTGTGCAGATTTAAGAATTAGATTCAGGCAACTCCCGGATTAAGTGTTACCCAGGTCTTATCTTGCACTGCTGTGCATAATGAGTATGTGAAATGAAACTGAACCACCTCATCTAGTTGTAATGATCTTAATTCACAATCGATCCCCATGTTGACACCTGTGAGAATTTCATGCATAGGTCAAACATAATATTAGTTACCTATTTCTTGACTTTTGTGCTTCTGAGTTACAAATCCTATCCCTGTGTTGTTGAATAAATTTTTATTTCACAATGAAAATACGATTGTACTGATTTGTATGTTCTTGACATTGCATGCAATTAAAGCATGAAAATAACTTAAATCTTCTCCTACTGGTAACGTGTATTTTAATAAAGTTGCACAGCATCATGTATGTGCTAAATCTGAATATCTCATTTTGTCTTTCAGTATAGTGGCATAGACAAACACGGTACTGATATTTGCAGGCATTTTAAGAGAATAGCCAGTGAGCAGACAGGCAGTGGTTCCGATTGCCATAAATCCTTAATAATCTCAGGCCCAATGGTGTCTCACTCCTGCACTCTGGGTCACAGCTGTGTCAGAGCTGTCTCACTGCACACGTCAGCTTACAAAATCCTATATTTCAAGAAAGTGTTTAAACTACTGGGAAAAAAAAGTTATAATTCCTTTTAAAAAGCTAAAATCATTTTTAAATAGTAATTTATTTTAAGTATGAAAAGATTAAGAAAGGATTTTTAAAGCACTTGTACCTTAAAAAGCACCTGCACCCTTTGGCTCATGAACAAAAGAGCAGTACAGACTCCTAACAAAAACTGATCTGTGAAGTGTAAAACTGACTCAAACATGTTTTACCAGCTAATGGACATACTTACCAACACTCAGGCTAGGAAGCATTGTGTTTTAATTTCCACTGCCATGTGACACACTTTCCTTAATGGGACTTAATTACATACCAGCATTATTACTAAAATCACAACTCTTCTTTCACAAAGTCCAAAAGGCAGAGTTTATCGTGTTGAAAAGTTAGACAGATAAAGCTTTTATCTAAAACTTTGTGCTGTAAAGGAGAGTATAGTAAGCAAGACTAAGGAAAAAAGCACTTTCCATTTTCCTAAGCAACAAAAATACAGGTATTTAACATGCATTCCATTCTTATGAGAAGGATTTATGCTCCATGTTGAAGAAAAAATATTTTCTTGAAGTGTTTTTCATACAGAACATGACTAGAAATCAGTCTTTCTGCAAATCTCTTTAAGGATGTATAGAGTGATATATTCATATGAGTATAAATCTCATTGTTTCAGTGAAGTTATTCATGAATTACATCAATATAATCAAGATTAACATAGGGCTTTGCTTGTGTTCTGTATGGAAAAAGAAATCACACTTATTTAATAAACTTGTATACCTTTACGGGTAAAAAAATGCAACTTACCGTACTGAATGTTATGTGTACTTTTATAACATTAAGCAGAAGGGAAAAAAACCACTAAACAAAGGGGAAAAACAAGAGCTTAGGAAAATAAGGTAAGAAAGCACCCACCTTCCACATAGTTGTCTTCTGTAAGCACATAACAGGGAAGGAGAGAAAAGGAAAACATTCATTAAGCAGCATGCAGACTGGAACTTGCCTTTGCATGTCTTCATCATGCAAGGCATCAAACACAACATGCAAGTGCTCCATTGCTACAATCCAGAGTGAAAAACAAAAGCACCAGGGAAGCAGTGTTTCCCCTATTTAACAAATAAAAGAATGCTCTTTACAAAGTACCATAACTTTAAAGGAATTACTGTAACTCCTTGCAAGTTCAGTAATTATTATTCATAAGTCAATATATCTTCTTGTAAGAGTTTTTTAACTATATATTCTAAAACCATCACTTATTGCTGATGGGGATTCTAAGTTCATTTGCTTTTACTTTCCCATTCTGAATTTTCCTTAATGATCTGTATGAAGTAGACGACTTTAAAGAGATCAAACAAGATAACTTAAGCTACGGAATGCAACGTGAAGATGTTAAAGCAGGTATTGTGGCCAACCCTGCACTACCAAGGCACTCATTCTAGTCAAATCTCACAACCCAGTGTACAAAGTCTGTCAGTTAAACTGGGTGGCCTTATTCAGGATTGTGTGTAGGATCCTATCCCACAACAATTGTTAGCACCGGAAACTTGCACATCTTATAAATCAGTTATATCTTAGCCAGTTGCATAACTAGCAAAGGCCACGGCAATCTCATGCATCAGTTTTGCCCTCAGTTGAGGTAAAAGGGTGTTCTGCCTAAGTAAAGGCTGCTATCAACAAGAAGCTATCAAATATCTGTACCCTTAACCGCAGCCCCATATGGGGACACAGGAAAGAAGTTTCCTCTAAAGCCCACAAAATAAGAAGTAGGAACTGAGTCTCAGCTGATAAAGTGGACAGAATTCAATGAAGCAGACTCAGTATCCCCATACGCATGTTAGTCTCTATACTCCTCAGCTCTTTCACTTTCTAGGTGATTTTGAGGAATTACATCTCTGTTGCCCATTATGATTTTGACTGAGGAGAGGATACGAGAGTACAAATGGATCTCAGAGAAAATGTGGAAGGTAAAATTACAAAGGAAAAACAACACCAGGGTCATGGAGATGGATTGTGCAAAAAGAACAAAGAAGTGGGGAAGGGACGGGAAGAGTGAAAACATGGCAGTCAGACTCCTTGGGAGCTCTTGTTCTAGAGCTTGTCTGACCTCTACCTATACTTGGTGGTCAGCCAGCACTGAGAAACAATTGTAAATTGCAGTCCAGTGCTGTCATTACAGGTTATTTCCCATAAAATCTTCCTACATGAAAATATCTATATGAAAGTGTGATCTAAACTAATTTGTATACATTGTAAACCAAGCATCAATAAAATTACACAGAACTTGGCTCAGTGATACTACTTATGCATAGTAATTTCCTGCTAGAATGCATCACTCTTCATTATGGTAAGTTTTTATAAGCTAATACAAAAGGCTGCAAAATATCAGCATGGCTAGGCTGGTTTCAAAGAAATATTTGAAAATCTTACCAATTTAAAAATAACAGCTACTATGATAGTGAATATGTAGGGCCCTACATCTCTCAGTTCTTAGCTGTAATGCTTGTAAGACTGACTTCACAAAGTTTCTCACCTTAAGATATTATAAATCACCTTTTCCATGCACACGCACACTCTCGACTGAGACTTCTGAAAATGACATCTTGGAGCTCTTGTTTTTTTTATGAAAGTGCAAAGGGTACATAGTGGTTCATGCATTAATGAAAGTAAGTCAAAAAAGGAAAAAAAATATGTTTATGAAAACTAATATGCCTTTTTAAATAAATACTTGAAGATCAACAAACCAAACAAGGCTTACTGAGAAAATGAAAAACACCAATCTCACAAGATAAAGACACTATATTCTAATAGCTGTGTAAGACTACTTAATAGATAAAATTTTCTGGAGGAGCCTTCTTCCTTTAAGTGCAAATAATTTCCCTTCTTTAAGCACAATAGACCTCAAACTTAATGAAAAATGATATTGTTATTTCAATTGTAGTATAACTACATGCTCCTTCATTTAGTTTTTCTTACTGAAGCTGAACTGCAATACTGATACTGAGATAATATTTGTTTTGTTGGCCATACTCAGCACAGTTTCCAGTTACTTAAAATCAATGCAAAAACTCATTGAAAGACAAGTTCTAGCTCATGTGGTCAAAGGGAGAGCTCTGATAATGATGTCACGGGCAAATAGTTAAACTAAGCCTCTTGGATGGTTTAGCATATTTTGTATTATAATACAAAATTATATATATATAATAATATATATATTATTACTTCGTGTATCTTTACTTGATGGCTCTGTCACTAGAAAGACTTACACTTAATGTCTGAGTAGCTTCCCCTAAATGTCTGATTGATTAAATTTTTAAGTGACAGTAAATTAAATTGTCAAAATGTTTCAAATTAAATAAAATTGAAAGTGCTGGATTTCTGCTCTGTGAATAAAACCATGTATATGTAGCCAAATCCATACACAACTAAAAAAAAAAAAATCATTCTTCCTTACGTTTCTGTCTGGATAAGTTAAAAAAATTTTAACACTTCTGTAGTATAAGAAAATGTTTTGTTAAGATTCTTTATGATACTTTACAAGGTTTTTATGTTAGTTTAGCATTTGACACTATTATTTATTCAAAGTATTTCCTGTTCTGTCTCACATACTTCCATATCACCAATGCTTAGCTCCACTTTCCTGCTCGCCATTTTCTTGGCATGCCCTAAGTAGAAAAGAGGGAGGGAGGGAGGGAAGGAGGGAAGAAGAAAAAAACTCTTTTAAAGCCATATGTGTACCACCGATGTCATAAGTTTGCAGTTTACAGGGAACAAATTTTCCTCAGTCAATCATGAGTATAAATCAGGAGTAACCATACTTATGTCACTAGAGTTGGGCTGATGTAAAATCCATGTAACTGGAGGTAAGAAGAGCTGTGTTGAATATTCCTGCTACTTTGCCATCATTTATCCCACATTCACATTCATCCACCCTGGAGGACCTTATTGGATACAGATACTAACATTAGTGGAAACAGAGGCTTTGATACAAATCTCCTCAATGCTGCAAACATTCACATAGCATAGCTTTTACCCTTTTCTCTTTCGATCAGCAATTTTCACCAGTGCACAGCCCAGATATGAGGTAAAGGTCTAAAAGGGTTTGCCAGTGCAACAGTGGAGGTACAAAACAACCTTCCAGCTTCCACCACTACACAGCTGACTCACTAGAAACATGATTTTCTCCTCAGCATACTTACTTCTACTGGATATGAAAGTTCTCAATTTTCATGTTGCGCTTAGCTAGCTCAAGAGTTAGATAGACCTCAAACATCCATTCCTAGACCTCACCCCTACCAGCAGTAATCCTAAATTGCACTGCTAATTTCTACATTTACACCTTAGCTTCTTTAGCCAAATTCTTCTCTTAGCTCTACTGGTGTAATCTGTTGACTTCATATGTCAAATATGCCAAATATTCAATTGACTTTTATCTGTCATGACATTGTTGAAATCAATATAACTAAACAACTTACACAGGCTGTGAATCTGGCTGTTATCTTTGGATGAATTGTCCCACGCTGCCCCTACTGAGCTGAAAGCAGAATCTGCTCCATTTTGTTTGCAACAAAAGACCAATGAACCCCCATTATGTTAGCCTATTACTTCAATTCAGCAAGATATAAGTGTGAATCATATTTTTATAGGATGATTTATTAATTCAAAAATCATTTTAACACTCGGGGATGCTTCATGGAAACCTTGATTCTTTTAAAAAATGACTGTTTTTATTATAGTTTTTTGTTTCTCCTGTTGTTACATTTTTCCTTCTGCTAGAATATTTACACCTTGTCCACACACAGAGCATGTTATTTGTCCTGACAATTATAAAAGGACAGCATGAAACAATACGTTAAGTTTTATGAAGTTACAGAAATAGCATTCTAGAAATAACATAATAAGAAAGAGCATATTAGAAAAGGCATTTTGATTTTTTTTCTCATCTGAATCAGAGTTTAATCACATTTGGCAACAATGAAATATACCACAGACAGAGTCTATGAATTTTCATAAGATATTCAATAGCAGGAATAGTGAGGAAGTAGCCTGAAATAAAGGCTAATTTTCTGTAGTGGTCTTGCAATAAAAATGACAGTTAGAAATTCAAGACATGATACTTATTTTTTTCCCAAAGAACAATTTCCAGGTATAGTTTTTAATAAATTTATTGTCTTAAAAATGTCCTGGAAAACATCATTTCAAGAGGCAACTTTTTTTAATAGATATTATCCAGGATCTCTTGGATTTAGTGACTTAGTCTGCCCCATCAGTTTCTCAAGTTATTAGAGAAATTGCTTTATTAAAACCTTCTTCAAAAGAAATTATTTGGAAAGAGTATGAAAGTATGAAGAATATTATAAAGCAAGCACAGATGTAGCTTCAATGATGATGAACTAAAAGAACATATTGAAAAGCAGTGGTTAATAGTATTGCTCTTATCAAATTCTGTGTATCTGATGAATTCCAATAGGATTACTTGTATATATTTCTTTACTTTTGGAAAAAGAAGTATGCACACATACAAAAATAATAATAAAAAAGAATCGACCTTCTAAATACTGTAATTGTAATAAATTCAAAATGTATTACAAAGTTACCTATTACAGAACTTGGATTCTATTTTAGCTTGCTAGTTGACTACTGAGTAAATGGGGAAAGAGTATTTTCTACAGCTCAGGCTCATAGGACCATATTTGGCTCATCTGCAGATTTTGCAAATCCACAGACTCAAACAAAAAGAGCACACAAGTTCCCATGTTCCCAGATGATTTGACACCACGGCTCCATTTGGTTTGAAGTCAATGGACAGACTTGCCCAGATTCCACACACTTTTGAATTGACCCATTCAAGATATCCTTCAGTGCAGAAAAATACTATATAAGAGATGGTAATGAATTTTTGGTAGACAAGGGAAATAAACCTTTTTACCAAATAAACCTAATTTGGTTCTATACTAGCTGCATTTTCTATCTACACCTTTGTGAATATCCCTTCTATTCTGGAATGCCCTGCACTAGACTTAGGAGAAAGCTACAATACCATAAGGAGCACAGAAGACCTATCTTCTGTGAAGATAAGCCTAAATCTTTTCTGAGCCTCAAATTCAGCACACCCCTGTAAAATCTACTAACATTTCTGAATTTACTTGGGGTGAAGCCATCATTTCAGGAGAGTGCTCTGTATCCCAAGTGTATGAACAATGAAATAAAAAGGTAATTTTATATAAATGACTGTAGATGACGTCTTAGTGTGAAGCTGCAACCAAAAGTGGCATTGCAAGTTTTGGATGAAATGAAATAATTAACAGAAATAGAAGATGGCATTACTTTTTGTGGTATAACTAAAATCACTACTATATCGAATTCAGTGTTCATATGTTTAAAATGATGAGAAAAATGAAAGAGGTTACAGAAAAATTTTTCTCAGAGTCATATACAGCATTAAAAAACTCAGAAAACATTGCTACTGTGACTTACAACGAAAGCCCTAAGGCGATCAATCTATGGAATATATCAAAGACAAGATTAAGAGGTGTCTTGAACTCAGTCAATAACTGCCAATGATGCGAAAAAGTTTTCTGATACCTTGAAGTCCTTTGACCCAGACAAATGTTGGGATCAATAGTCAGAAAAGTTCAAACTGAAAGAAAAATAAATTAAGCACTGGGAATCCTGGGAACTTTTTCTTAAAATCTTGAGACTAAGCCTTTGCCCAATAGAAGCCGTTTCAATCACATGCTTTTGGATTACACTGTCGGAATCATTGCAAGACGTTCTATCTTTTGCCATTTGAAAAATCAGGTTAATATTTTCCTAACAGTCAATTATGGTCATTTTATGAATCTTTGAGTTATCTTTCATGAAGTGAGAACAGAAACTGAGCATAAACCAGCAGCAAAACTCTGACACCTTGTAAAACACAGCAATTTTTCAAATAAACTGTTTTTGTTTTTTTTTCTGAACCAATCTCTATGTCCTTTGCAATGGTGAAAGAGGTCACTGATAATGTTTCTCATGAAGAATTCGAATATAATAGGCGATGCTGAAATATTTTCTAATATCCTCTCGAGTTGTCTACAGAAGATAAATACCATCAAAATCAACAAGATATAAATTAAGACTCATTCTGAAGCCATATATTTTTGTGCTGTTTCCACACAAAGCACCTTTACCACACTCCTATCTTGCACCAACACAAGTGTAGCGAATGTGAAATCATTCAGCATCACTCTAATTTAAGGTTATTACTCTATGGTTATTTTACTGTTACACATTTTTAGATATTGCACATCTGAATAGACACAGAAACATTGAACGCTTTTATGGAGTCACAGTAATTAACAAATAGGCAACTCTTTGACACTTTCAGTTCGTTTTTCTCAACTACTTCCCAGCAGCAACAATTTTAGAAAATCCTTTTCTTTTAGTAATTTGTACCACATTTCTAAATAAACTTGTATGGACTCAGGGGAGAGTTCATGATATAGACATAAAAATGATGGCTTTTTAATTATATTTTAGTCCCAAGATATTTGAATTTGGCCTTATTTTTTCACCTTACTAAATTTCATTCTTTCTCTCTAAATTGGATCTGGTTATTCTCAGATGCTCTAAACTTCAGACCTGCTGAAACAAGTGAGTGGTTTAAGAATTTTCTTATTAGTCACTGGAACAAATGTTCTTACATTAGCATCATGGCTGCAACAACCACAGCAAGGAAACAAATGTGGTATCAAAGGTGTTTTAATAATTGAATTTAGTAATATTAATAATAGAGACAATGGATCTGCATAAGTGAAGGCAAGTCAAAGAAAAACGCTCCATCCCCAGTGCTTAAAGGCTATTTCATAAAACGTTTTCATCCCTACGTTCAAGCAGAAAATTAAATAAAATTTAAATCCATGTCTTTCACTCTGATGTTGTAATTTGATACTGTTTAAGAATGGTTCCTCTTCTCCTATTCAGCTTTTTGGACTATTTCTGTGAATTGGAAACATTCCATTTCCATTTAAAATCTCTGAGCACTTTATTTTGATCTGTGCTTTATGACATGGTTGTAAACACTAATTTATTTCCAATAGTGGAGAATGGACACACTAACTGGAATTAAGGACTGACCATATACAGTTGGCTTTGCTTGGTTGCGTATTTTATCGTAACTCATCTTTTCTACCTACTGCTATTATTATTCCTTTGGTCTTCTCCTACTTAGCCCTCCTGCGTACACGACAAAAAAATGTCTTTTCAGTATACGTGAATCAAAATCTTTCATAGAGGATGAATTATTCAGACTGGCGGAGAGTAATAGGACATAATTTGTTCCTACTATAAGAGTGATGCAGAGTGACAAAGAGATTTCTATCTTACAAACATCTGTTCTGAAAATAATTTTAAAAAATCATAAATTATTTCAACAACTCCTGTTGTTGAAGAAAATAGGTGCAAAAATGAGGAATCAAGAATTTTTCAGATTTAGTTATTCCTTTTTAGGTATAAATGAGAGCAGAAAATAGCCCAGTAAATCCAATTTTTTGTTGTGCTATGCT
The DNA here is from genome assembly GCF_905368555.1 of Meleagris gallopavo. Lineage (NCBI taxonomy): Eukaryota > Metazoa > Chordata > Aves > Galliformes > Phasianidae > Meleagris > Meleagris gallopavo. The sequence continues at coordinate 10,729,019 of NC_139405.1, forward strand.
TTTGTATTCAATTATGTCTATAGAAGACACTACAAAATCAAGCTTGAGTTACTATCGGAAGAAATCAAATCCCTGTCCTCCAATCATCCTTTCAGCAAAACCAATCTGTTAGCCCTATTAATGCAATAGGAGTCACTGAGATCTGAGACAGTGAGTAGAAATGCTGTTTAGTGCTCAAACAACAGAGGTCCTTTTCCAACCAGATGGCAGCATTGTGCCTAGCTAGACTAACAGAACCAAGCAAAAATTTTTTGGCCATGTTTTTGTACTTCCATTCTCTCTTTTACTGTATTCAGGAAATGAGGAATGCTTGGGTGCTGTGATTTTAACACAAGCAGCTGAAATTATGTGGGATGAAGTTATCTTCAGAGTTAGTAACTGAAAATGTAGAAGATGCCCTGTACAGAATTATAAATAGAGTAACAGTATCTGAAATCACTTTGCTGTATAGTTCTTAAGGTAGCCACCATAAAATTGTTTTCATTAGTACCAAGCTTCATTTTCTGGATGTGAAATGAACTGAACCTCTATTTGGAAGCCCTTAAAACAGAACAGAACAAACTTTCTTCTGGCTGAAATGGAAATTTCTTCTGACATGAGTGTAACTGTACACTGGAAGTCAGAAGGTTGTAACAGAGTGTTTAAAATGACATCAAATTAATATTTAATCACAGGTATATAGAACTGCATATAAACAAAATCGATTTTTTTTTTTTAAGATCTGAACTTGATTTTCTCCTCAGCTTGTCCACAATCACTGCAACGCTCAACTTGAACGTTGTTCTGATTAAGTGGCAATTAAAGATAATGAAAACAAATCTAATTACAAGAAATTTTATAATTAAAACAAAATCAATATTTCTTCTCTTTAAATCTAGTCTTCCTTAGTCAAAGTAGGAATTGATATTAAATTCCTCTCATGTTTTTATAAACAATGTAGCTTTTCCGTAGGCACATGAATGGATTGAGTTCCTACGTGCAAAGAAGTACTTGTACACATTGCAATTGGGAAACAAGTGCTTTCAGAACAATGTCTAACATTCATTAATCACTTTGATAGGAATTGGTTCCCCAGTTATTTTCTTGACATATGAGCAGATATACTAAAACTTCTGTAAGGCTACTGAGTGATTCTAAAAACCTGTGAGCACTGGTTTAGACCTAGTGAAACAAGCAGCTTCTGAGAAGGAGATACTGATCCTGCTGTGTAAAACCAGGGTTTTGCAAAAGCTATCACAGCTAGCTACATTAACTTTTGTTCTATGAATGTTACCATCTCAGAACTGCACAATTAAAATTTCTATCGCTATTAGATTTTCAAGACAATCATATTTTATGGACATATATAAAAAGAACCCAAATTAAGTAAAAAACAGTTTAATCAATATCCACAGTTCTCCAAGTTTTCCTTATCACATTTGTTCCTATATGAAATAAATGTCTTGGATATATCTTTCAGTGCTAATCTTTACTCATTTGACATTTTTCTGCTAAAAGAACATGCTATAAAACATCACCACAGCAGCATGTTGCCAATGAAAAAGTGGTACAGCATCTTTTCTATTGTTAGCTCTTCTAGATATGGTAATTTGGTTAGAACGACAAAATAGCTGCTGCCATGGAAATTCAGTGTAGGATTTTTTAGCGAAGACCTATTTCTGGCCTAAAACTTTATCAAAACCAGAGATAACAATTTATCTCAAAAAGTTGCTTCCATAATGCACTGCCCCGTAGTAAATATTAAGGTGACTACATGGAATACTGTAATAGCTTTTGATGGAACTAAGTCAGATAGAAGTTCAGAAGGAAATTGATGAGAACTTCTAAATGTAGAGATGCAGAAGAAAACCACTGAGGAGACATAAATATTGCTGGCTGAATACTATGGAAAAAAAAAAGTATATATATACATATATATATATATGTATATATATACTGAAATGTTCTTCATTCATCTGAAATGAACATATTTCTTATATAGTATACTTTTGCAGTTACTTCATCATCTTAAGATTGTATCTCTTACATTATTTGAAGAAATTTTTAATGCTAAGTGGAGGAAGCAAACTGTCTTACAGGGTCAATACTTCCCTGCAGAGTAAACCCCAAGAAGCAACAGAAATCTTATCTGACTCTCAGTCCATTATTAAAATGAGCATAGAAATCACTTGGCTCCCAGTTTTTATTCATCATGAGGAGGAATAATACTGACGTTCCCAAAGTGGCAAAACTTCAACATCTAAACCCTCATTAAAATTTCTCCCTGCTAGACTATTTAAGTCACTAGGAAATTCAACTCATCATAATCAGGAAAGTAAAGACCATGTATCATATAAGCTACATACATAGATTAACAGAACTCCCAAACAAATTCCAAATATTTCTTGAGTATTTTTTTTCAATCAAGTCTTTAGAATAAAGGAGTAACCTAAGAACAAACTACCACTTAAGAGAGAAATTCATATTTAAACAAGGTGGAATTGTTATGACTTCTTGCCTGCAAGGTGCATCTGTGTTTACATGGAATGTAAATATAGAGTACACACACATATATGCAGATTCATTCATACAATAACAACAGTTTATGCAATATAAAGTGTGTAAAATGTAATGAATGCAGCCAACACAGTGAACAATAAATGATATGTCATACGATTCATCTGTCAATACATACAGAAACTGAAAGAGGGACAACCTTCACACTGAACACAGGAGAGCTTTTTAATTTTACTAAACCAAAACTGATCCAAAATACCATATTATGCCAAGGGACAGAAATAGTTAACACTGAATTTCAGGAAAATCAACAACAAAACAAAAACTAATTCATATGAAGCTGTTTATGAAATCTGAAAAAGCATGATCAATTATCAGGATTTTGAAATCGTTTTCTTTTGTTAAAATATTTCAAAGAACTGTTCTGTAATTAGTTTGTTTCAAAATATAATTATTAAAGAATTGTGCAAAAGCCACTCACAACATAACTCAAATTACTTCATTTGTAAACTTTTCATATAGGAAACTAAAAGGTGCTTGACCCATTTTTTTCCATTTGATTTTTTCACCTTTTGGTAAATGCCTTCTCATGTTAAGAGATAGATACTTATTTCAAAAGGGACTGATATGAAGAACATCATCTAATGCTGGTAAATCATTTACTCATTAGAAATACATAAATTCAAAGCATATGTCCAATAACATCATTGTAATGGATGTGGAAATGTGGAACAGCCACCACATCTTACTTTCATTAAAAGAAACAAACTCTCTCCCTCAAAAAAGCATTTGTCTCCAAAACTAGAGTGCCAAAATCTAAAATGTTTTTCTTTTATCACATAAACTGTACCTCTTAACATTCAGTACTGACTACTATCATTTTTCAGACAGTCTGCATTATCATACTGAGTTTTCACAAATGTCCGTAATGGGCCAAATTTTTAAAATGCATCACTCTGTGCCAGCACCTCACCACCCTCTGAGTAAAGAATTTCCTCCTAATACCTAACCTAAGTCTAGCCTCTTTCAGTTTAAAGCTCTTACTCCTTGTCCTATCACTATCTCCCTGTGTAAGACGTCATTCTCCCTCCTGTTTATAATATCCCTTTAAGTACCGGAAGGCTGCAATGACATCTCTCTGAAGCCTTCTACTCTTCAGGCTGAACAAGCCCAGTTCTCCCATCCAATCGTCATAGGAGAGATGCTCCAGCTCTGTGATCCTATTTGTAGCCCTCCTCTAGACCCTACAGCTCTGCATCTTTGTTGTGCTGGTGGTCCCAGGCCTAAGATGCAGTAATCTAGAAATAGAAATTCTTCCATACAACCTGGATAATACCTGGATTGCTACTTGATTTTCATGGCTTAGCTATAAGGCTGATAATTGGCATTTGCAGATCCCATTGAGATCGCACGGAGAATCACTGGCACTCTCTGATTTTATGAGACCTCTTTCTCTGCCAGGGAAGCATATCTAATCAATATCTTTTAGTGCAATAAAGGGTTATTACAACGCTTCCAAGATCCAGGTTTATGTTGTAGTAAAAATGAGCTTAGTGCCATCTCTAGGGTCTAGTGTTGCTACATTAAGCTGCATATTAAAGATTAGGTCAAGGCTGCTTGTCCAAACTGGTATTTTATAAGCTGAAATAAAAAAAATAATTTATTTAATAAAAAAAATGTGGATAACATCATCTTCATATATTTTATTTGTAAATGCCTACATATGCATGTATTTAGATACTATTTTAGTAGGGAAGCTATTAAAATAGGTCAAATGAATTTTCATACAAATTGATTTAAGTGAGCATGCAATGGGAAAGCTTAGATTCTGAGGAAAGATATGGTTATGCAAAACTCCACTGAGACAAGAGAGCTATTTCAATTATATGCAGACTGGTTTTAAGTCCTGTACAACACAAGTTCAAATTGCAGTTCAAATTTTCACACACATTTAAAATTTCAATTGTTGTCTTAAAATTGCATCATTCAATTACAAACTCTACTGAGCATAAAGAGAAGAGAAAGGGATTAAAGAAAGATCTCACTCGGGTCTGGCTATTTTTTTTTCTCAGTCATCAAAATATTGTAAAAATAATTGCAGTCATAAGAAGTAATTACATAAGTCAAGTCCAGTAAATAGTGAAGTACAGATTTAATATGGGTGAAAACAACACACACTTTCTAAGTCCCAGTTTCTCTAGAAATTAAAAGAGGGTAACATTAAATAAATTTAAAAAAAAAAAAAAAGGAAGAAAGAAGAGGTTTTACACATGTTGGAAGAAAACAGCAATTGGTGAAAAGGAAAATTGAATTTCACCATGGAGTAATAACATCATCAGAAATGAGACAGAAGTCCCAGAAGGAATTTCAAATAAATTGGAATTTCACAACTGAATTCAGTGATTACAGGAATGAGCTCTAAAAGCTGAAGTTTGCATAGAGAACTTAATCATCTTTGCAACAGTTTCACGCATTTTATACTCAGTTATATGTAAAAGTTATTCCACTCATATTTAAATTTGGTATTCATTCCTAGAGCACAGCAATTTTCTAAGGACTAAGTAAAAAAGAAAGAAGGGGAAAAGAGGAAGAACAAGAGGAAGAGGAGGAAGAAAAAAGAGGAGGAGAAAAAGAAGAAAGAAATGGAAGAGGAAAGGAAGAAAACGATTTATTCCAGAAAATTGAGTGCCTATCACTGTAACTTACTCAGCACAATGTCACGGCTCTCAATGACCTTGAGAGCTCTTCCAGGAGACATTCTCACAGATATCTGATGAACAATTATAAAGCGTCCAAGAGAATATTTTTTCTGCTTTTCTTTTATTTCTCTAGAACAAACATATTTACTGAAGACTAAAGGAAACTTAACTTAAATGAGATATATTACTGTACACCTTTTTGAGTATCTCTCGTGGTCTTGTGAAAGAAACTTGACAAAGTGGCTTGTTTGCTGTTTATTTATTAGACATTCTCTTCAGAAATGAGTAGTAATTCCAGAATCTAGTACAATGAGAATATTAGCCATTTTTCCCCTCAAAACTGACTGTAAATACATTTTGTTCAAGCTATGAACATAGTTGTGGTTATCTGTACCAATAGAAGTATTTTTGCATTGTACTTCTAATGCAATGTATGGATAGCTATGAGGCAAAGCTGGAGGTCAGTTTACCCTTCAGAGTTACACCAGCTGAGCTTGATATAAGGATAAAAATTGCACCTATTCATCAGGGTGAAGTATTAACTTATATGCAATTGTTCAGAAATCACTTGTCTGGCTTAGAAAACACAGTAGTAAGTTAAAGGCAGTCATAACAACAAAAATTGTTAATAATTTTCAATAATTTTTAATTGACCTCAGTCTTCATCAGCATCTCCCACTGACTATGAGAGACATTCACGTGAATCAAGGCCTATATGAGATCAGTAGCTTAGGCAAATATACTTTCCACTAAAAAATTAGCAAACCTATATTCCCAAATTTGTTTTTCAATGCAGTACCACAAATCCAGGCATCAGTATAGGTTGGTTTATGAATAAAATATTACAGAGATAATTTAATAGAGATTTGAAGAGGAAGAAAAATATTTGTAACTGAACACTGAAATAGGTAAAATATATGCCAAAATGGAACATGTTACCTTGCTGATCAGGACCCTCCCTAGAAGCCATAATGTGAAGGTGAATTCACATATAATATGTAATTATATTACATGCTGCTACTTTCATTTACAGGGATGCATAATATATTTCAGTGGATCAATACTCCGGCAACTCATATTTTTAACTTCCTGTATATGAAAACAATCACATAGATCTTAAAAAAAAAGCATGCAGGAATTACACAGTACCTTGTAAAATCATATTCTGATAAAGCATTTTCATCCATTAGAGACATGAGTTTTCCCCCAAAAACAAGAATCACGTAGCTATGGTATTATAAAAATGATGAAAATGACAACTTGCAAAATCTTACTAAACAAATACCAAGGAAATAAATAGGTCTTGATTGCTACAGGGAACCAGGCAATACCATGACTCTAATGAGGAGTTCACAGAAAAAGTCATGGTAAATAATGCCAATAAAACAAAGCATTCAATCTTGTCTCTATACTTTTACAGGTGAACTAACTACTTTGTTTTGGAAAAAGAAGCACTTAACCACATTCTTCCTAAGGTCAACTTTTGCTCATTCTGATTTTGTTTGTTTGTTTTAAATTTTAGGATTGCTGTTAGAAATGATCCTCTCTTTTCAACTCATTCGGTATGCTAAGGTTCTGAGTGCTGTGCAGGCAGAAATCTTTTCAGTTCACCGATGAAGTATCCACATTTTGTTAAGCAACAAAACCTCTTCGTGATTCTATAGTGTCTTTCATGGAAGGATCTTGGTGGCTTACGCATACAAATGCTTCAGAATTTAATAGTAAAGGTTTCCATGCACGTGGTGCTTGAAACTGATGTGAGGGTCATTCAGTTAAAATGAATGCATGACTTCCACTCGTAGCTGACCTAAAGGAAACACTACAGGGGAATTTTAATTTGATTGAGGAAGAATGAAAAATAATAGACACATATAGAAGACTTGGATATGCTTAGGCACGCAATATTTTGTCTACAGGTAGTTGATGTCTGCACTTAGTCATTTATGAAAGATTATGTAGGTATTTGATGAGATAGTATTTTGTTGTAATCATTGTTTAAATTGCATATGATGCTGCTTCTCTGACTATGATGTCTATGAAAAATTATTGTGATGATAGGTTATAAATTTCTTTTTTGTTAAGTAGGAAAAAGTATGCATTGCTGAATATTGTAAGAATTTGTGAGCTAGTTATTTTATTCATCTTGGCAACTACGGAAGGAAAGCCCCCATAAAAGTAGTTTACTGTTAAACATTTGCTTCTTTTTAAAACTCTGGTTGTTCCTCATTGTATTTAGACCATGTTAGCTTTATTATTTTTTTATTTTTTATTTTTATTTTTTTTAATCATAACAGAAAGAACTTTGCTACTTACTATCAACAAGCAGGACAAGAAAAATATCAAAATCTTTCTGCACCTCAGATATAAATACTTATTTTTAGGAAATGTCAATTTAATTTATTCATAGACTTTCCCTTTTCCCCTTTGGCTTTATGCCTTCTGTAGAAACAACTATAGATTTAATATAATGTACAAATGGCAAACAGAAAAAAATAAAGAAGACTTACTTTTTTTTTTCCACCAAGAGGAAAGTTAAAAAATTTCTTCTTATCAACCGTAATAGAGAAGAAATGTTGTTATATATTCAGAGAAATTTTCTCGGGAGAGAAATAAGGAAGAGAAATATTCAGTTCAGTTGGGTCCAAACTACAAGGTCTTCAAAAAGCAACCGGAACAACAAAAGCACCACATATCATTCATTACAATAACATCATGTGCCAAAACATCAAGCCACTTACATGAAAGAGGTAAACACAAACAATTCGCATAGACTTCCTTTCTAACTCTATATCTCACAACAAGATCTAAACACCAGACGACATCTTCATCTCACAATAGGATCCACACAGAAGAGATGTGAGAAGCAATACAGGCTCACCAAAGGCTTATGTTCAGATTTCAGCCTGCCATTTCTTGGGCTACTCATGGCACTCTAATGTTCAAACCAAGATAATTGAAATATGGGCTCCATTGTTTTTGTTTTTCTTTTTTCCCCGTTGTTTTCTAATGACTACAGAAGAGCAATGCCATTACTATGCTTTTTTTTTTTTTTTTTTTTTTTTTTTACAAGCCACACGCCTTTGATTTGCTCCTTCCTTCCTTTTAGAACAAACTGATGTAGAAGCTCTCACTCCTCACTGTTCAGTCAAGTAGAAATAAGCATAATTTTCCCTCATTCCAACTATTGGAAGTGAGGAAGAGAAAAAAATCATTATTTCCAACTGAAGGCAAAAACATCATTTTATATTAAAATTTAAAGGATCTGGTATAAATGATTATAGTCTACTAGCACCTTTGGTCTTTGACATTCACTGTTTCGGAAGAAATCATTCTGCAGTCAGAAGATTTTAGGCAGGATATTTTACTCTGTCACATGGATGTTAGTATAATTATTTATTATGGAGAGAAGAAAACTCTAAAATAATGGGGGAGGGGAAGGGGGGGGAGGAGGAGAACAAACAAACAAACAAAAAAAACCAGAATCATCAAGCATATTTTTCTGCCTCAGAGGAGAATAAATTATGCCTCTGTAAATCTGGATAATTTTTATCTCATACCCCACTCCTACTGCATCAATTTCTATTTTCACTACTTTTATCATTAGAAAGCTCATTAAGGTGGCTCTTAATTGTTTCAATTTAACGCTATCTTTTTTATTCTATTCACCACAGACAAAAGAGGTTATTTTTTCCTTTCCTATACCACCACCCTTTTAAAAATTCGATCTTTGCCGTCATATCTCCTCTTAGTCACTTTTCCTGTAAAGTAAGCAACCCCAACTTGTTTAGTCTTTTTTCTTCACAAGTCTACTTAGTTATTAAAATTAAATGCTCAAAACTGGGTACAGAATTCCAGCCTGGGGTAACTGCACTGCAAGGAACTACACAATTATTCTGTCTTGCAAAGTTTATACCTATTTAAAAGAAACAAAACATTCTTGGATTTTCTACAACTTCATGGCTCTGCTGACTCATTTAAAATGTGCTACTACAAAACCCTTGCTTTTCCAAAGTAACAATATTTCAATATTTTTTTCCTGGTGTGTATGGACAGCATTTGTTTTTTTGCTGTTGACAATTCCTTTGTATGCCTAGCTCCTTCCTCTCTTCCACAGAATTTCAGTATACCCTTTGGTCCTTTTCTCTAATTTGTCAAAGTAAGTTTGAATTCAAAGTCTGTTCTGAAGTATGCCGTTTTGCTTTCCCAGCTCTGTGCTACAGCAGAGTTAATAAGATTGCTCTCTGCTCTACTAGTCAGAATGATTAAAGAAAATAGCAAAGAACTGATTCCAGGAGAGACATCTGTGATCAGTTTGTCTTTTCACTTTGACCAAGAACTACCAACAACTCAGTTATCCAGCCAACTTTGCATACAGTTTTACTGCAATTTAGAAATTCAATCTAGTCCAAGATTTCCTAGTTGCACAAGAGAATATCATGTCAGTTCCAAAAGACTTGTCAAAACGTGTAACATCTACTGCTTCTTGCCAATCTGTGAAAATTGTTAAAGAAGTCATTTAATGTAATTTGTTGTTGGCAAATAAATGTCTACTGTTACTCATCACTTCTTTATTTTGCAATTGCTGAGAAATTATTTGCTTGAATATTTGTTCCAAAATCTTCCAGGAACTACAGAGAAGTTTACAAGAAAGGCTTGGATTTCTTTCTCACAATTTTAAAACTTGGTATAATCTTTTTTTTTTTCCAGCCTTCTAAAACAAACTCCACTCTTAAACACAGTCTTAAAGGAAAATTCTAGAAGAGGTAAGATTACCTTCAATCACACTCTTAAAAAATCAAACTGCAGTTCACTGCACTATACTCATTCTTGTACTTCAAGGACAACAAAGTCTAGAATAAGCTTGATGTCACGAATAAACCACTTTTACATGAAATTCTTAAAGTGGCTGTGAAGGTTAGTCCTGGATAAGGAAACTAAAGATGAAGAGCTAATAAGGAGATAGCTTATCCCGCTATTTATACCATAAGATATTAATTTGTGTTATTTAATATATATATATATATATATATATATATATATATTCACACTACGCAATAAAGTGGATACTTGCAAAAGTACTCATACAAGAGCCACCAATAAAAACTGTGGATGAGTTGGGTCCAGCTGGGATGCAATTAGCTTTCTTTATAGCAGCTCTTATGGTGCTGTGTTTTGAATTTGTGACTCGAATTGGCCTTCTTGGACACCTGGGCACACTGCTGGCTCATGTTCAGCTGAGCGTCGACCAACACACCCAGGTCCCTTTCTTCCACATATAATTCCACAGATGTGGATACTGAAAATTTTCCTTGGAGGTTTAGCACTGACTTTCAATGTTACATTTTTTGAAAATGTGTTTTATTTACAACATTTATCTCACACACTCTCTGGTTGGCCATTTATCACTTATGACATTCACGGAAGCTTTTATATTTGTTAGTTCAGTTCCTTTGCAGCAAATGGAGCTATATGGTCTTATATCATTCAAGTTTATTATGTTTATTTTTCTTTTCTGTTCTTCTTTATACGTTTTCATTTATGTTATTCATTTGCCCCTGCTACGTGAAATAGTTTAAGTATACTTCCTAAGTAAAAAAAAACAATTCCCTTGTTAGCTAAGGTAACAGCTAATTTACATGTCTGAGGATATGAGTTTACTTGGAAATTCATATGTAACACTTATGTTTGTACAGAGCATCAAAAAGTCCAGGAACATATTGCGGAGTAAGAGAAAAAAGTTTGATAGGCCACATTCTGATGATGTTTGCACTGATGTTCATCCCAAAGAAAAAAAATGTAATCACTGGAGGAGACAATAATTGGAATCATTCCAGACTTATTACAAATTCATTACTGTATTTACAAGCAACATGAAGAAAAAATAATCTGGAATTCTATTTCAATGATGAAACAATAAATGTTAAAGGTGAAGGGGAACTTCTTCCACCACTACCTGCATGTTTTAACTTGTTTCATAGAACTACTCTTTTCTCTTAAATTGTTAAATAAATGCATGAGAATTAGGCTATTCAATTCGATAAACAATGGACTTTGTAACTTCAGCCAGTATTTCATGTTCTTCCAAAAACACTCTCTGTACTCAGTCATGGATTATCTAATATTTCAAGTCATGTATTATTTCTTACTCTGCCTGAATTCCCTAGGCTTTGTTTGTCCTGCAGCCACACTGGCAGCACTACAAACCATAAAAGACTTTTTTGTTTTTGTTATTCATACTATTTTTCAACTATTTGCACTCTGAACTACAAAGATTATTTGTCTTTCACTTTTTTTAGCATAAGTAAAATGTCAAAGGTTTCTTTAGCATACATCTGAAGAGTTTTAGCAAAAGCTTTAGGTTTGCTCTTTTCAGCACATATGCAGTCTCGGATCAAAAATAGGAAAGAAATAAGGTTTCTGGCCTCTAGCTTCTGCAAAATAAAAACAACACTCTTATAGAAAATACAAAGGACTTTTCATTCCAGGTCAAAGCTGAAGTTTCAAATATTTTCAGGTAAACATTTTGTTGAGTATCTGTGAAATTTTTAACTAGATTAATTGCTTTATTTTCAGCTTAACAGAATATGTGTAACGTTTTCCATATGTAAACAGTTCTTGTGCAGGATTATAAATCAGCATTTAAATATTGTTGGAGCAATACCCAAAAGCAATCCATACATGAGACCCACCTTACAAATGAAGAAATTAAGATAAAGAAAAGGTGAGCCCATTTACATATGACCAAAGGAAAAGAAGGAAAACATCTAGATCTAAATATTTTTCTAATTAATTTCTAACTTAGTTATGCCAACATGAACTGTAGGGTAATTTGAATTACCTACTTTAATAGTATTGTACATAGATTGTTGAACCTAACCTGTTAACCAACTTGTTAAACCTAAATTTACATAAAACTAACACATTATTTTGCTATGTGACAAGTCTAGTGTTGTACTTTTCCTTGCTCTTGTGTTTGTTCCTAAAAATATTTGTCCTTATACAATAAATAATTTTGATGGTGCAAGTTGTTCTAGAGAAGACTGCTATTTTTACATTTATCTATGTGCCTGTGTATATATTTGTGGTTTTGTTCAGCAGCACTGAAAAAGAAAGAACAAGGCTATCATTTTCACAGAATCATTAGCATGGAAAAACATGTTGAGAGATGAGCTCTTTTGAGTAACATAAAAAGTACCTATGATGACCATCAAAAAAAGCTATAGTCTATGATCATACTGGTGAAGAGGGAGAAAAGCAACTGTGCCAAGACAACAAAGAGGCATCAATAACAGGTTTGAAGCTCTTGCCTTTTCTGTGTCTGTTAAATCACTGAATTTGGGTGGCAAATAAATCACTAAATCGGAGAGGAAACTGGGGTGAAAATTAGACAGTTATTGCTTATCGCAGACATGAAAACTGCAGAGTACCACAGGCACTGCATATCCCCACTTTTTAATTGTCAGTGCTAAAACCTGAAGTTCCTCATGCAGTCCACACAAGCTTCATTTCTGCTTTGATTCAACAAGCACAATCTAGCTACAGTTCTAGTTAACACTCTAGGAACAGGAAGAAAATTAGCAAAGTTTAATTAATATGTCATACACGTAAAAGGAAATACCATACAGCATTCAGTTTTCAACAAAGCTCACTTGGAGTAGATCCTGTAAATACCTATGTATCTATATAGGTACAAAATCTCCTTCTATGCACCTCACTTATACAAACTGCTATAAGCATCTCAGTGGTCATAAAGAAAAGAAAAAAGTATTTCCTGTTGTATGGGAACTGCTGAGTCGTGGCCTGAACCTCTGATTGACCACCTGAGGCAAGGTGAAGGTAATTCATCTGTGCTATTGGAAGTGGTGGAGCCTGGCTGCACGTCTCCTAGATCCCATTTAAGTGCTGACTGCCACTGAGGAAGGATCTCTTCCTGGAGATCACTCCTTGTGGAGAATATTGTGAGCCTACAACATTGGTAAGTATTTTCCATTTATTGTCTTCCTGTTGCAATAATCTTATTTAGCCTACATTTCCTGGATATTTCTTAATTATAACATCTCTATATTCATTGATTATACACCTATCTTAATTTCCTCACCTGTAAAATTTTTGCCCTTAATCATAGAAGTATAGCTTTAATAAGATTTTGTAAGATTAATAACTTCTTTTCAAGACAATTCTATACTGTCTTTTGTAACTTCATCAATGCTTTCATTAATTTTGTTTCTGATGATAAAAACAGGAGTTCATTTTTTTCCAGCAACAGCTATATGTAGGAACAGTAGAAACTTGAGTACAGTCAGTGTTTAGAAGGCACCTCAAACATGTACATTAAAACCAGGAAATGAGGCCAGTTTACCTACGTATTAGATTTTTCTTCTTTTAAAACATAAACCTGGGATGACAAGTTTAGAAAGAACTCCTGTATGCACCCTAAGCAATTTTTTGTATATTGTAGACTGACATGATACTGTTAAAATTACTATTTTTTTTCAGTTTTGATTTCTTCATAAGAAGGAAGGTACACCTTTTATAACTGCCTGCCCAGCGGCACACAGCTTACAATCTCAAGAATGAAGGCTTTCTCCTTCAATTTATGACTAGCAATGACAAATGCAGAATGATGCCTCTGGTTTCATCTCATGAATGAATTCTGCAGCCTCACTGTCTTTCCAGAAACCTAATTCATTCCATAATCTCTACTTTCAGTTATACAAAAGCAGCATGGGATTCAGATCACTCTCCTACATCAGAGCTGGGTCTCTGGTGTTAAATGAACTCCAAAATAGACACAACTTTCTGTAATTACTAAAGCAAATATATGTAACTGAAAGTGCTCATAAACTCAAGGCATTATTTAAAAAAAAGAAATCAGACATAAGTGCTGCAACTTAAAGATCACCGAAGTCGAATGATATTTTTCTTTGATCATAATGGGGTTTGGATCTTGCTACAAGTATAAAACTAGAGCCACTGACAGAAATGGAAATGGCTTCTTGTAGTGTATGATGAGGGAAAGTTAATGGCAAAAAAAGATATTGGTAAAAAGACTGTGAAAGATAAACAGCTCTATACCTCAAATTGATAAGTTACAGCTTTCTATTGGCATGTATTACACAAAAAGGAACCATGCACAGGCCATTATCTTATTTCCTGAACTAAGAAAGATTCAGTAGTGGTTATTCAGAGAAATTCAGCACAAAATTTTTAAGAGATGAGAACTAAGTAAAAATGTAAAGGCAACACTACAAAATTAGGAGAAAACATCCTCTTGCTAGTGAATGACTAGAAGTTATCAAAGTTCATCAGTGCCTATGGACATACTGCGAAGGCTCATACAGGCATTTCAGAACTACCACATCCTAAGAAACAGTAGAAATAAATAAGGTAGCGTAATTCCTCTCAAATAGAAGGCTAGTTCAAATATTACAATGTAACCTACGCAATAATTAAAACTTTTGTAGCCTCCTGCAAACATGATTTCTTGATACAATCTTTAACATTCACTTCTATTTAAAACACTGATATTATTAAATCCCTCTTAAAAAAAAAAAATACCTGACAGGCTCTGCCTCTTTCACTCAATAGAAGTGCACAAAACAAGTATTACAAATCCTGCAATTAAGAGGTACCTGAATTTACTGGTTGGTACCACGGGTCAGCAAGCTAGCAGAAAGAATTTTCCATACAAACTGAACTTTCTTCCTTTCTTACCCAAGGACCTGTTGGATACAATCCCTTCAGAGACACTTAGAAGCATGTATGCCACAACTGTTATTATATACTGTAACTGATATTATATATTATAAGGGCTGTATATATACATATGCCCCTTCCATTTATTTATGATGAAACTCTACCTTTTTTCCAGGCTTCTGTAAATTAACATCACTCCATCTTTTGATAAAGTCAGTAAAGAATGTTGACAACACAGTCTAGACTTTCACCTATTATTATTTAAAATGTTATTTTTAATTGTCCCAGCTATTTAATTACCATATCCAATTTAAGCCTTGTAAGTTATCATTTGTATATTGCATGGATACTCCCTTTAAAACAAGAAGCTCTTCCAGCAGACAGTGTAAAACCATGACACAGCTGCTAGGGATGAAAAAAAATGATACGATCCAAATTTACCTATAAATAGCATTATTGTGTTTGTTTGTTTTTTTTTTTTGCCTGTGCAAAAACACTCGAAGTAAGCGTGGGTGGTTTTTTGTTACTTGACTTTGTTTTCATGAATGAGAGAATATTAATAGTGTTGTGACTTGTGAAAGAACGGAAGAAAGTACAACAAAAGAGTATCAAGATGTGTCATTTAGGCAGTTACTAAGAAGACACACAAGTAGAATTGATAAATAAAATACAGGACATTTCTTTTATCTATACTAGTTCTACAGTTTGGGAATGCTGAATCATTCACACCTCAACATTCTCACAAGGAAATGAGAATTAAAAATTGTTTTATCTTGCTCTTATTATAAGACATTGTGACATTTACCTGGAGAAAAAAGAAAAAAAGAATTGTAGGCATTTGTCTTCAATAATGTGAAACTGGCTTTTTTCTGGCTTTACGTATAGCAAAGGCAAGTATGTAAGATGCAGTTTCTGCTTAGGTCATCACAACACAGCTTCAACCCTATGTCATTTCCTGAAGGTACAAAAATAAAAATTCTCTGGTTGCATTATTTACATTATTTTCCATGCTGCTTAGGGAAGTATATTTGGGAATTTTGACAAGTATCAGAAAATGGGCCAAAGACTGTACTGACAGTGACTGTTCTTATTTTGATTCTGCATTGTCAAGCTGTCCTCTCTTATATAGCATCTAGATCATTGTATGTTTTGGAGCAGTGCTAATATGCAGCAAAGAGGTTAAGTATTTAATTTTATCATATTACATGATTTTCTAAAAAATAAAAGCCACACTAGTAGATTCTAATACAGTTCTTTTCACATCTACTTGTGAAAGGAATGTTTAACAGGAAGACCAATTTCCTTTTTTCTTCTTAATAGCTGTTTGGCACATTGATTAACAGCCTTTCTGCTTGACTACACATAGATGTGTCCAACTGACTCACGACTTCATAATTTGTTAAGCAATAACTATATTGGCAAGAGAATGCTGCATCTTGGGCAAGGTAAAGTGTGACACAGCAGCATTGAAAAATCACAGGTCTCTCCTTATATATACATATTACTACTGTAAAGACTTTGGGAAGGAGTGCTGTGAAACTGACCAACTTGCCAGCCTTGATTAATTTCATGCTAGCATGACTGCTTTCACTTCTGTTCCTTTTGTCAATTCTGCATTTCTAGACTTGATACTTTTGGAGAAGTAATGGAAATGCATGTGTTTGTTTATCCCCTTCCATATTATATAGTGTATAACAGCCCTAAATTAAATCTTCCACAAATGTCTGAGTTGCAATTATCCTCCCAGGGTAGTTTGTATCACTGAATTACCTCTAATAGCTAACATTTGATACATCTCATCTATAGCTTTTTCTTGGCTACATGAT
This sequence comes from Meleagris gallopavo, assembly GCF_905368555.1. Taxonomy (NCBI): domain Eukaryota; kingdom Metazoa; phylum Chordata; class Aves; order Galliformes; family Phasianidae; genus Meleagris; species Meleagris gallopavo. The sequence continues at coordinate 10,745,736 of NC_139405.1, forward strand.
TAAATATATGCCGAGGTCCCCAGGTTATAATGGTTGGGGAGTGGTGTCTGGTCTTTTCAAGAATACCCAGCCTTAGATATTAATGTAAATTAAAAAAAAACCTCAAACTTGTCAATTAAACCATTAAAATATCAATGCATTCTAAAACAAGTAAAAAAGCAAAATGCTCTGATTTGAGTTTTATTTTTTTCCTAGGCCTAATCACCAGCCAGCAATTTCAGATGTCCTAAACAAGGTTTACTGTATACTTCTGTGGAGTTCCAGTATGACACAGAACGACTTAACTCTCTAGCTACTTTTCCAGCCTGAAAGTTTTTCAGTTGTCAGCTGGACTCACAGCATATGTAGGACTTTTCACTATGGACAAACCTTTTATTCCATCTGCTCAAACACAATAACTCACTTATAATTCCATTTCTTTCTCGAAACTTCTTCAAAGTGCATGGTGCACGCATTAAAATTTGTTTACAGGTCCTACTAAAGGCATAGGCATTTTTTCCTCATGAGTGTTCCTCCTAAAATACAGTTTCTGTTATATGATGTTACACTATCTTTAATTATACAATAATTTAAAAGTATTTTCACATACATAGATAAAATTAATGCCATAATTCATAAGCTCAGTCAATATTCAGCCCATTTTGTCTTCAAGTCTGCATTGGATTAGCATTTTTTTTTAAACATTGCAAACGTCTTCATGCATTTACATGGGGCTTGATTTTCTTATTAAACTGATGGCTACAAGAATTATAAATTTATATTTTCTATGGTAAAGGTAGCATAAGTATAGAGTGAAAAAAGTAGTATATGCAGGCATAACATACCTCTGGCATATGTTATATTCTTCCTTTATTAAATAGAATTTTCATGAAAGGCTCTAAAAACTAACAGCCTAGGATGTTTTTGTGTTTCTGGCTCCTTAATATGCAAGGTTTCTGCCAGCATGAGTATACTGGCACAAGATAATATTTGTGTTCAGCTGCAATTAGCAAAATAATGTAACCAGGGATTTCCACCAGACAAACACTGGTGGCACCAGAACTTTTAAAAGATGCAACTAAAATGACAACTAAAATGATGTATCTGGGGGAAAATTTCCTCTCCCTCTATATTTGTCATTTATCAGAACGCATTAGAAAAATACTGTATTGCAACCTGTAAGTCACAATATTTCACGAATATTTTTTAATACTAACACAATAACTACATGTGTCTGGTGGGATTTGTTCACACTTTAAGGCCACAACTAAGAGAATGCTGTATTGCTTAATTGAAATTAATGGACTCATCTCAATTTTCATGAGCTAAGGATTTTCTTTTAATTCATACAAGGTTTGGAGGAAAAAAAATTCGAGTGTATGTGTTATTTCAAATCTATTTTGAGATCAGAATCAGGAACCTCCTTGATTTTTTTATTAAATTATTAATATTTGCAATTAATTTAATTCTCTTGATTATACTGGAAATATATTTGCATTGAGTTGCAGAACCGCAGAACTCAGTTACATTCATGTCTAAGATTTAATGCGTTTTGATAAAGAAATCCTTATACAGTCACAATGAAAGGATTTGTGCTTAAGTTCTCCAAATGTACATTTTCATTCTAATGTTAGTTAGCAAAAATATATCTCAGTCAAGAATATTTCGTACTGTATTTCAGAAATCAAAACATTTGTGAATAAATCCAAATCTAGCAATTAAGAATGTATTGTAACTAAAGATTTGTAGAGCACTTAGAATCATAGAATAGAATCACAATGGTTAAGGTTGGAAAAGACCTCCAAGATCATCCAATCCAAATGTTCACAAGCCACCAATATTGGCCCTCTAAACCATGTCCTTAATACAACATTTAAACGTTTTTTTTTTACCATCTCCATTTTATTTAATAGTCTACATCATCAGGATGTAATTCTACTTTATTACATATAGCAATAGCCAGCATGACATTCATAAATTAGTTTCAGTTTTTTCTTGTTTTACAGTAGAAGCAAAAAATACTTTCCTAGTACTTAGAAGCAATCTTATTTTTTCCTAATATTCCTAAAGAAAGCTATGGGGAATCTAATAAGATGCCATGAGACAAAGTACAGAAACAACATCCACTTCATCCCAGACATAAGGTGTCAGCTAACAACTGCACTATTTTAGCTGCTCTTTTTGTGAGATCAGCATCTGCATAGATACCCAGTAGTTGAAGCTGTATATTGGTAAAACAGAGAGTGTTAGTGGGAAATATGGACGTATCCTGAAGGTTTTCTTCCCTTAAAAGTCTCATTCACAATGACTTGCTTAGAATTACAGTTCACATGCTCAGAATCTTTCTTGCACTAGGACATCTTGTTTTGTAAGTGCCTCAAGAAAAGAAAAATCTTGATAAGTGACTTGGTGCTCAATCATAATTTATCCTTTAGTAGCTATGCCTGGAGACAGTAGATTGATCACTTGCTTTACATATACGAGACAAATCTTTTTAACAATTAACATTTCTTCCACCATGAACTCATGGAAGGATGGAACCTGTTCACACAACAACCTAAAAACTTCTCTCCCAGTAAGCTATGTGCTGTTATGGTTTGCTATTGAACAATGTCTAGCTAAACTTGTTTCCTTCAACTTAACGATCTTGCATGAAGTTATTTACAGAACATGATTTTTTCCATCTGATTTTCTGAGTGTAGGGAAGAGTAATACAGGCTGCTGGCAAATATTGAGCTAAAGACAATTGTAAGAATTGCCAGAAGAAACAAAAATTGTTACTAAGGTACTTACTCTACCCCAAATTCATAATCTATATTCCTTTAGTTCATTTGAAATACTCTGATGGTACAGTGACGGAAGGCGACTTAAGAATTATTTTAATATATCAGATGCTATTTTATACTTTGGGAAGTTTTTCTTGGTTGGCAAGGAGCAAGTTTGAGAAAAACAGGGTTACAATAATCAAAGCACTTTCACTTAATTGGTTGTTCAACCTTACTATTTGCTATTCATGAGTTTTCTTCACCCTTAACAGAAGGCTAGATAGAAATGGCAATTGTTGCTTTGTAATAAGCAAGAGGTTTATTAATTTATTGGTAAATATATATTTTTATTAGTAGTTAAATGTTAACTGAATAATTATGCACTAGGGTACTGAATAACTGTTAAATCTTTTGTGGATTACTCTTCATACACTATTTTTCTTATTTTCCTCACTTGCTCTTAGTCAAAATATTATTTTGCCTGTTAAAATGGAACTCAGCATTCACGTTCCTTATTGAATAGAAAAGCAATTCAAGTAACTATGCCTCATTTCTCACTTTAGGTGAAATGAGTGTCCATGATGGCAAAAAAATAAAAAAAAATCAAAAAATAATCCTCTACATAACATATGACAACACAGAAGATAGATATTCTTTTCTTTACCCACAGCCTAATGAAATTCACCAACTTAAACAGATTTTGGACACTTCCTTAACTAACTTCAGTGGAGCCGCTCAGTTTTTATACCATCAGTGCAAATTAAAGAATAAGCTTCTAAAATTAACAATAAAAACTGAATGAGTTGGAATTGCAGCTGCAATGCTTAACTGAGTTCCACATGTATGGTTAGAATGTAACAAGGGATAACAGCATAATTAATTCAAACTTAAACAGAGCTTTTGATCTGCAGTGAGAAACACTGGAGGTCACACACTGTAACAGTTAATACACAGTACTCTGAGGTGTGGAATACTGAACATTTTTAGAATGTGATGTATGTGGAAGGAATTAACTTCAATGTAACCAAAACAGATTAAATGGTGACTAACAAGAGATATAAGTGTAGTATTTTTACAATGCTGCAAAACTCTGCTTCATAGTTGGTCATATAAAATAATGCCAAATATACACTAAACTACATAGTGTGCAGTACAGTACTGCATATCATACAAATCCACGACGAGTACATACGTATGAAATATTCACATTTTTTTGTAATTATAGCTTTACCAATTTTTACAAGTGACTTTACCACAACCTTATCATCCAATTTTACAGTTTTTTAAGTTAAAGAATTATTTATCACTGCATCTGCTATAAGGAAGTAGCTTGATGCAGCTGTCATCTTTAAAAATAAAACCCCAGTGATTAAAGCATTCTAAAAAATAATAATAATGATTTTTAAAACATTTTTTGAGATTCTACAAATGTTAGTAGTACTGAATAGTACTATAACATTGTGGTAATTATTTAATCTTTAATAATCTAAAACAGGATCTTAAATATTTTCTTGTAAATGTGCCTCTAGAATGATTTGTAAGATTTCTAATTAAATAAACTGGTAAAAGAGCATCTGCATAAGGCAGCAGAATGTTCATAAACACTCTTCTGATCCACTTCTCCAAAAAGCCAACTAACGAAAAAGATTATTTTCATTTCTAGGCTTTGTGTTTCTGAACTTAAGACATGATTTTGTCACAAGCCTTTATTTTTCCCTTTCCTTTCTTGCCAATGAATTCATGTTTGGTCTACAACAGAAAACAGAAAGCTTTCTATCTCAATTCTTTCTTTCCACATTATATTGTAAATCTGTCCTCTAACATCTTTTGGACAAGAATATTGGTATTGTTCATGTTTACTGGGTTACAGCAAGCATTTTTAGGCAGCAATATAGATATGTATGTATATTTGTGAAAAGATGCAAATTCCATGAAATTATGTCATCCTAATTGATAATTTTGCACTGGAACAAATAGCACTTGAAAGAATTTTTTATTTATAGTTTTTAAGAACCATGCTAATTATATAGTTTCCTAACAAGCAGACTAACTTACTAAAGTTTCTGAATCTTCAAGAAGTGTCAGAGTGTAACTGACAGAGGCTTTGTATGAAGTTAATCTGAATATTTTAATATTATTTAATATTAAAAGGCTAGGTTAAACTGAAAGAAGGAATAAGCACAGAATTCCGACTAAAACTGAATTCAAACGCATTTTCTTAAATATGACTAAATACAAAAGTTCTGATGAGTAGTTGCACTGATCCTTGGGCCTTCACATATCAAGTCATACACACAAAGGCAAGAACTATCCACACTTCTGACTATAAAAAAAAAGTAATACATGTATTTTGGTATACCTAGATGGACCATTTTTCTATATGTTCCCAAGACAAGCTCATTAGAGTTTGCATCAATTCACTAGATAGCAACTTAAATGTAGTCCAAATTATGTAGAATTACATTGTATTTTGAACTACTTCAGAGAGAAGTCTTTATGCTTCTTATTAGAGCTTCTCTACTTTTACTATGCAAAACCTGTTTAACTGAAGATTGCATGTATCATAAATATATCAGATGTAACATAAATACCTAATTCACGTTTAAGATAAATGCTTTAGAACCCTTTTGCACTTTCTGCATCTACAAACCCCAAAACATCAGACCATCAAAAATATCTAAGTTCTATCACAATGCCAAAACTAATAATATAAATAAATATTTTAGTGGCATTTACATTTCATTAAGTTTAAATTTTTGACACTTATTATTAAAAAGAAATTAACTGTACCATATTGAAAATTTAGCACTTTCTAGAACAGAAAGAAGATTCTCATCAGTACATCATATCGATAAGCAGAACAAATGGCCAAAGTGGCACAAATAGAACATAAATACCACAGTTACGGATCTGGTAAAACATTGTATGTTTTTTCTTACTCCTTTCTTATTAAGAGCATATAACTTACTAATTAAGTTCATGTATATGCACATGTATATCGCTTAACTATCCTGTGGATAATGTATTCATTTTCTTCAGAATTTTTGAAATCCTGCAGGTGTGGGCTCTGTAGCTGCTGACCTAATTAACAAGGGTTGCCCAATCCATGTAGCTCATTTTAAGTAGTTACAAAGATGAGAGAACTGCAGGTGATTTTGTCATCATGTGAATCTCTTTAAAGATTGCAATTTTTTTGTTGTTGTTGTTTTAAGGAGATTGTAAAAATTTGCTTTAAATTAAAAAGGCCTTTTGCTTAAAGACTCAAAAAATAAAGTTAACAGCTACAACTACGTAATATTTGTAGTTCTACCCTCATGAGAAAAGGATCTTTCTTCATCTAATTGTGAATTTGATACCAGCTGTTCATTTCCTATGCATTTAAATCTTCTGCCCTGTCTGCATGAACACAGCCAGGGAGAACTGCAGAGAAAGCATTGTATTCCTGGCAGTTCTTTGCATGCGTGATCATAAGTAGTTCTCTGAGTGGGAAATTACTTTTTTTTTTTTTTAATAGATATTAGCTATGTTTGCCAAACAGTTAAATGAAACCATTACACTGATAATATTCACAGTGGTAAATTATGAAAGCATTTTTGTTGTCCATACACTGAAACATGTTTTTATTCATTTACAACTTTCTCTAATATTTTTCTGGACAAAAACTAGCTATGCATGTCCTCAAGCATGAGGTGAATTTGGTCTTGCTCATCATTATTGTTTGTTTTGTTTTTTTTTTTTTAACTTATCTGAAGTTTTATACAGACTTCAAAAAAATAGGTTCAGCTCTCTTTCAATAACCTTTGTATTTTATGTTTTCAATAGACATTTGTTTAGTTAAAAGAAGCTTAGCCCTTTATTTTTTTTATTTTTAATGTAGATAAACAGATGAGTCAATACAAATCAACCTTTTAAGTCCAATTCAATAATAAGCTCATTAATTTAAGTCAGCTATATACCTTGTCCACAGTTTGAATTTTATTAAAATTAGGCACAGCTACTAAAGGACTCTGCATGCTTGGGACAACATTAGCTTCCATTTTAGGTTCAACAATTAATACAGTGTGGTAGTAACAGGAAAAAAAAGTAAAAGTAAACTATTCATACATCAACTTCATGGAAGCTGACAGAATCCAATAGCACAGCAAAATGGACATACTAAAGATCCTGTTTGTTAAGCTGTTCTACAGTAGAGAAAGCAGATAGAGATCAGCAATAGCCTATGTATATTAAGATAGCTTTTCTTAGGATAGAGTGTTATAAGACAAGTGGAAGTGATTTCAAACTAAAAGATGGAAGATTTAGACTGGATAGAAGAGAAAAGGTTTGTTTGTGGGTTTTGTTTTTCTTTTTTAAATAAAAGTAGCAATGCTCTGAAACAGATTGCTCAGAGAGGCGGTGTATGCTCCATCCCTGAGACATTCAAGGTCAGCCTGGACAGAGCTCAGAGCTACCTGATAAAGCTGCAGGTGTTCCTATTCATGGCAGGGGTATAGGAATAGATCACCTTTAAGGGTCCATTTCAACTCAAACAATTCTATGATTCTATGACTTACAGCTTTGTTACAATGTAGAATAGCTGAACTGCCATTTGTTAAATCAAAGAAATGCATGAAAAATTACTACTAAAATGGAACTTAATCTCTGCATGTGCTGAACCATCCACACTTATGAGGTTTCTCTGGCTTGTAAACCAAGTTACCAATTTTTCTTTTTAATAATGGAGCATGTACCTGCTGCATTCCCAAAAATTACATTTGTAAGCATTTTCACAAATCTGAGCTCTTGTAAGACACTGGATATACTGCCATTCCCCCTCAACAAAGCTTGAATTACACTGATAATGAACAATTAAAATGAATATATTTAGCAAGAAAAAAAAAATAAATCAAAATTGGGAAAAAGAAAGTAACAATGAAATGAAATCCTGACTGCTATTTCACATGGAAAAAGTATCAGACGAGTTATTAATAGATAAGCAATTCTAAAATTTAGAAGATGGGAACTGATACATTAGTAGTCCTCTTTTTTTTTCCAGTCTTCAACAAATAAAGAATTTATCTTTTAATTATAAAGTCAATTACAAAGACAAGGTCTACTTTCAGATCCTAAAAGTTTACCTGATGCTGTGCTGAGCTCTCTCCCTACACAATTTTCCAGGAGTCTTATGTGGGCTAAGCACTGTGCATGCATTTATTAAGAATTAGTTTCTGCTATAGTTACAATCAAAAAAAGCAATTTAAAAATACAGGAGGAGTGGAGAAAACAAACAAAGCATTGAAAGAAGTTAATGGCCTAGAGTGCAGAGAACAGATTCTCATGACCCAAAGTCTAAGCAAGAACATTAGTTTATATTTCACGTAGGAATGTACCCTGAGTTTATACAAATCAGGCAATGATTAAAAACATGGCTAACCACTGACAGACTGAAAATACAATGGCATTATTGATTAGAAATATGAAACACTGAATTGTAAGAGGAATAAGCTAAAAAGATCCTTTTTCTCTAAATTGCAGGCATCAAGTTAGTCACTGCTTTGAATTAGTGACACCACACAACTCTGAGAAGAGGCTGATAATGCAATTTTAAAAATTATCATATCTGTAGAACATTTAGTGTCACGTCCCCACACTATTTCAACAGATATGTACTTCGCATGCCTTGTTCTACTTGCAAACAATCTGCTTATAGCTTAGCTCAAACATTCAGAGAAAATGACTTTTGCTGTGTACATTGTTATTTCAGGTCATGTGTCACTTGTTTAGATAGAAGGGGTTGCTAATTAAGCAATAACAATTATTAAGGCACAGGGCATTTCCCGGAGATTAATGACTAACTAGGAGGAGCTGTGCCACACACCATTAACCCAGCCAGTCACACTCACTGTGATGGGGCAGATTTCTTCTAAGAATATTAATGTTCTAAAATAACAAGGCTGACTCTGGACATAATATAAATGTACACAGGAATAAATCAAATTAAGTGCATCATGACAATTTGAGTAGTGAATTACAGGCCTTTTCTATTCTCTGGGTAAGATAGGAAAACAGTACAACTAACAACTCTAAGTGACATTAAGTGCTCGAGCTTCTCCAAACTACTCTCTTCAAATATGCCTTCTGGTATGTTTCCTCCCTTGATGACCATTTTTTAGCTGTTCATCATAAATATTATTTAGCACTATCTGGTGCCTAGCAGTGTTGCTGGTAAGAGACCTACACTGAAGAAAATACAGCATAATCCTTCATGCCTGTAGCAACTGGACAGAACAATATGACAGGAAAAGGTGGTTCATGAGAAATGTAATGATGAAGGATCAGCATGATAGAAAGATGCTATAAAGGAAGGGCAGATGATTGCTCACCCATATCAGAAGATTCTAGATTTGCAGTGGAAAGCTCTACAAGGGAAGAATCTCCAGATAAGATCCTTTCCAGTGGCAGTCAGCCTTTAAATGAGGTCTAAGAGAGGTGCAGCCAGGCTCCACCCCTTCCAGTCACACAGCTGAATTGCCTTCACCTGTGCTCCCAGGGCTGACTGGGTCCTTTCACCAGGTGCTCAATCAGTGGTTCACGCCGTGACTCAACAGTTCGCATACACTGACTTCGTTGCTCTTCAGTTCTTGATGAGCAGAGATCTGTGAAACTCTCCACTGCAATTTACCAGATTTCCTCTCTGCAGGCATGGAAGGAAGATGCAGCCTTGGACCATGCAGCTTATTTCTCTTTTTCACAATCTTTGCAGTAAACCATTTCTGGAGGAATCTATTTAAAAACAGTGTTACTTAATGCTTGCCTGTTTGGCAGTTACTGTTTTCTCAAATTAAGATGGTTTACCTTTACATTATCCCTGCAAGAGATTCTTTGCTTTCTTCCTCACAGGCAATTCTGCTCTGTGTCAGCCATCCACATCTCTTTAATTTAAAATTTATCCAGAAATAACATTCAGCACAATAGAAAAGGGAGTGGATGAAAGGTGGGAATAGATGGAGAAGCCCAGAAGGTGAAGTGGAAACCTACTAAGACAGGTGCAAATGATCAATTACTTTTCCCTTCTGCAAGTAATTTCTTGCTTAAGGCTCTCATCCACAGCCGCCTTTTTCTCAGTTCTTCTTCCCTCATCCGTTAGTGGTTTTCACCTCTTTAAAGACATTGATTCAAATAAGTAGGTTAGATATGAAGCTATCACAGCAGTTTTGTCTCCAAGGTGAAATAAACAGCTACATTCAAGACTATTTTTAACTAACTGAATTTCTTTTAGGTAAAAGAATAACTATAAAATTCCCCTCTGAAAATTGTATGAGTGTTCAAGACTCATTTCTTTATTATATTTCTCCAAATAGTTCCATAATATGATTACCACCTAACATTTACTCATAATGAAAAAGATCACGTATTAAAACTTTGAAAAAATCAGAAGATATGAAACATCTGCAATAGATGAAGAAAGATTATTGGTTTAATGGAAAGATATCTGGAAATTCATTCTGTGATTATAGTGTTTGGATCCTGACCAAGTATTTTACCATAGCAGCAGAATAAGATAGAGATATCCCTCTGCCACCTGGAAGAGTTTAGAGCAGGCAGAGACTGAGAATTACCACCTTGAGTAATTTGAAAAGCTCAGCTGATTAAAGGGGTGACCTTTAGTTTCAGTGAAAACTTCTTTAATTGCAGAACTAGCTTTTCAGCAAAGGGAACAATAATTTAAGCAAATCATTACAGATACAAGGGATTAAAGTTTTCAAAATAATGCGCTTTTTACTTATAATACAAATTACTCCCAGGGTATCATGAATCTCCATAAAATGACTGAAACCTAGAAGCCTAAGTTTTGTTTCTGAGTACATACTGAGAAGATATTTGCACTGTCTAATTTATTACAGAATAGTTATTAAGGCTCATCTGAAATTACAAAGTAAAAAAAAAAAAAAAAAAAAAAAAACAATATAATATAAATGTTAAAGAAAGCCAAAGAAGTTGAAGAACCAGCATCTGGAACTTTCCTTTCTACTCTTCCTGATTTTGTCTTTGTAATGTTCTTTCTTTTTTCAAGATCCCAAAAGGGTCATTTATAATGATTGGAACAACATTAATAAAACCCTTGTTGAGATTAAAGACAGATGTTTTCTCAATAACATAGTATTTGTTTGCTGTTCAGAGATTGCACCAGTGTAGCTCATCAATGAATTTTTCAAGGTGATGAGAATGAGGAAAGCAACAAAAGAACGTGTTATTCTCTCATCCTTCAAATTACTTTAAAATAGGTAAAGTTTCCATAGAGATCATGGCATTATTACACCAGGTGAAGCTAGCTAGAAAAATGCCTTTCTCAACTTTAAGAATGTTCAAGACCTTTAGTGAAACCACAGGGAACAAGCAAAACACTCAAAGGCATTAAAGAGAAATAACATTTCATCAACTAATGATTCCTACAATGGTGCTAAAACATTTTGTTGTGACTTTGAGTGTTTTGTATTTTCTCAGATACATTTAAGTTTGAAAAGTCATGTGCACTGAAAAAAAAAAAAAAAAAAGCTTTTCATTTGAAATAATCATTAGAAGAATTAAAATAATATAAAAAATGGGAATCAGAATTTATTATACCTGCTCTTTTTCATAAAAATATATTTGACAAATCAGCAGGTGACACATCCTCAAACATTTATGACATATATATACTTAAGAGCAGGCTTTCTCTTGGAGAAGGGCAAACAGAAGCAAAATGATAATCTGTTTTATACCATATCCAAAGGTTTTCCAATTAAACCATGTATTTTCAGTTTTCTCTTGCTGAGATACATTTGTCCTTCCCCATTTTCTGTCCCTTCTACCGAATTGAGAACTTCTAGAGAGCCCATGACAAATGGATGCCTCAGTTAAAAATGGGACTCAATCACATAGCTCTCTCAGGTGCACAGAAAATCCGAGGCATTAATATTACTTACATAATTATTTATTTCTAAGCAGAGAAAACCTCTTCAGTACTCTGATATAAAATATTCACCAGAGATACAAAAACATAAGGATTTTATGAGTTTTTGGAAATCACTGTGAGAACAGGGAGAATCTGAAATAATCTCCAAGAATCTTCTTCAAAATGTAGAAGACGAACTATGTCTGAATTACGACTGAGTGCTAAGGATTCAGATTATACCTAGAGGACTTAATAAGCAGAAAATGAAATAACTAAGAAAAATGTTTCTGACAGCACACTGAGGGCGGTAAAGCTTCTGACCTCTTTATTTTGGACATGAACATTTGTGAAAACCCACTAATTGACACTGCGTATAGTGCGCCATATGATATTCCAGCGGAACAAAATGAGGAACTATTTAAATATCACTTGCTGACTCATCTGAATTCCTCAAGCTCTTCTCAGAAAGACAAACAGAAGATTTCAAAAATAAATAAATAGATCTCTTTAACCATATAACATAGGCCAGAAGAAGGCCAAGGAAGCACTTCAGATGAATATGCCTGAACAGCAGAGTTCCAACAAGATAGTCAGCAGTATACAAAAATCACACACACCAACAAAGCTTTTGGGCCAGATCCTGCACTCATCTATGCCTAAATTCAGGGAAATACACTAGGAAAAAAAAGCTGTCTTAAAGAAAAACAGATGCTCATCTCTGTTGTACTAATTCATTTAGCCAGACACAGTTGCTATGTCAAAGAGAAGAAAACACATTTGCTGATTTTTCTCTTTTCACTAGTATTCATGATTGATTATTCAGCCTGGCAGCTAACTCTGTCATTTTCCCAGAATCTTTTCATAATCACACTGAGCACAAGGATTTGATTAAATGAACTCTATTTATGCTTGGTAAAATAAACATTGAGAAGATTTTTTTTTCCTTCAAAAAGGGCAATTTCATCCAAAAGAGAATATATGTGAAAAAAAAATAATGATAGTTTAAAAGCAATGTCTGCCTTTATTTGGATTTGGTTTTTCTATATTTTGTATTCATATTGTTTCGTATAATACTGTAGAATTACTGGAATATGATCTTTGAAGTTTATTGTCAGACAACAATTTGTTGTTATCAAAATAAAATATTTCAGTGTTCCTACATCTGAAATTTGATTTTACAGAATGCATTTTCTTCAAGACAGAAAAATCTCGCTCAGATAGAGCTGCTAAATACCACAGGGAAAATTAAATCAATTTCCAACTGATACTGAGCTATCAATTAATCCAACATCAAACATTTAAATATTTTGCCCCGAGATATTAAGGAAAATTTCTTCAAGGTTAGTCACACTTGCCTGCCCTAAAGTTCACCGCCATCTTAAAATAAATTCATTCTTCCCTTAGCTTCACTTCCATATTCTCTAAATCTTTAAGTAAGAGACAGCCACTGGCTGATAGGTTGGATTCCTTTACAAAGTATATTGTACAAAAAAACTTTGCTAATTCTAAATTTTAAAAATTGGGGACCATTTTCTTCAGCTACTTCCACTGCAGTAATCTGTGGCAGTTCTGTAGGTTTTCAGTGTTGGCTACATGATGCTAATGGTGTCAGCCTTAGTATTTTTCAAAGAAGTATTTAGAAAGAAAGTATTTCACTGTGACACACGTTTTATAGCAGTACTTCTAGATTCTCATTTACAGAGAATGATGGTGACTTGGCATATTACTGTCTCAGCTTAACATCAGTTAGATGGAACAGGTTACTAATTATACAATAGCAATTAAGACATAAGGCTTTTCCTGGAGATTAATGGCCAGCCAGCAGGAATTGTGCACAGGCTTTTAACCCCAGCCAGTCACTCACTGCACTGCCACACAATCAGATGGCATTCTCCAAAGGATAAAGCTTTTCAGAGTGACAAATATGGAACTGCAGAGGTTTTTGTGCTCATCTAATGAGTATATCCAGTAGCAGATAACAAAGCTATGAAGCAGTTAAAGGCAGATTCACATACAAAAATATAAGCCACAACACTTCTTGTCAAATATGGCAAACACAGAAACTTGCTGCTTTAGCCCTCAGTTTCTTTTCCTATTAACTTCTTTCCTCCACCTTAATCTTCTTTTTCTCTTTAAGCTTAGAATAGCTATCCCTCTTCCCAGAAATATTTTTAAGGCAGTCTGACCTGTGGCTCCAAAAGAACTCATCTGGGCTTTCCTGGATGTGGAGGTAAGAGGCAGAATCTTTCCAAGTGGATGAATTACTATGAGGCCATACCAAGAAGAGTCTAGGTTGCTTACTGCCCTCAGGCCCATTGTGAAAAGGAGAAAAACTTCAAGGTTAAAAAAAAAAAAAAGAAAAGAAGGTGAAGTTTCTAAAGGTCCTTCTTAAAGGACTTAAAGGTAAATTAGTTGGTCAGAAAAAGGAGACTGCTCTTATCTTCAAATGTCATTTGCTTGTCGTTGTGGGCTGCTGGAAATCTCTTCGGTATCACAGCTGTCCTATTGGCCAGTAACAAGCAGTTTGCTTAGTCTAGGCAGAAAATTAAAGCCTGCTACAGCATTCACACCTGTGCATACACCCCATTCTTCTGCAGGCCAGGCAGGTGCGGGCATCTGAGTGGCAGAGACTGTTAACTGCAAACCTCTTTCCTATCCAAAACTGTCACAGTATGTAATGGTTGCTAGCTCTCCACTCACCTAGCCTAAGAGGTCCTGCCTGCTGAGGAGCAACTGATGCAAGCTGTGGACAACTGCACAGCCGTGCTGGCCGCTCATGCTGCCTTTGCTCTCATTAATCCTGAGAACTGCAATGGTGAATGTATGCTGCAGATTTTTCTATGGTCATGCTTGTCTCCCCTTTAACAGCATTTCTGTTCCCTGACTTGCAGATGTTTCTGGAGGCCATCCTGACAATTTTGCTATCACTGCAGTGATGTGCTGTCACAATAATAAAGTTAGATGGGAGGAATTCACTTGACCTGCTGCCACACTGCTTCCCTCTGTGTGGGGTGGAGAAAAGAAAGCTGGGCCCCGAGAACAGGGCTAGGAGAACAGGAGCCATAGGAAAGGGCCTGGAAGTAAGAGAAAGAGTGAGTAAAGGAGAATGGACTTGAGATAGATGGGAGAAGCCAGGTGACAATGACAGACAGAAGCTGAAGGAAAGCAGCCTTTGAGCTAAGTCACGATGAAAACACTGGAGGCCTGGTTGTGGGACACAAGATATAGATAAGACTTGAAGATGAAGACCCAGAGAGTCTGCAGAAACTGCCAAAGTGTGGAAAGGGCTATGACACCAAAGTCAGTGTCCTGGGAAGAAAAACTCTTGCAAACTCGGGCAAGGAGGAGTAAGACAGCTTGGCAGGGAATGGAGCTCAAATTAGGAGACAGAGGCCCAGTGTGAGGAAAAACAGCTGTAAGATTTCCTCCAGATGCCTGGCGTGGGGGAGAGAACAACAACTGCTGCAGCCTAGGAAAGACAGGAACAGGGAGCCTGGAGACAGCTGCTGAGAACCAGCTCCAGAAGGGCAGCAGAGGCAAAAGCATTATGGCCAGAAGCCAAGGCGGAGGGCAGAGGCCCAGGGAGGGGTGGAAGATGCTGTCCTAATCCGCAGTTCAGCAAAGGCCAGAGCAAGACAGCTGCTGAGAGACAGGGAGAAGAACCAGGAGGCCTGGGAACATGGGAAATAGCTGAAGTGAGACGGATGTGATGGCAAAGGCCCAAATGGCAAGGCTCTGGGGGAATGAGGGAGAGCACAGATGCTGTGTAAGAGAAAAAGCCATAGCTAAGGGAAAAGAAGCCTGAAAGAAAGGCATAAGATAAAAAAGATAGAGAATATTCCCATTTTAAAAGGCTTTGTGATGCACAATAGGCTTCAGTCAATTGCAATCAGGCAGAAAGCCGGCCAAATTACACTTGCACATCTATTTGTGTGTCTACACGTGGACCAGCTTCATCTATGAATGAGGGCTGGAACCAGTGGTAGGCAGCACGGCCATAGTGACTTAAAAAACCGTGAAAAGGGAAGAGCTTCCACATTTAGCCACTTACATGGTAGATACTGCCATGGATACCAGCGTTGCTAAGCATGCTGCTTCCTAGGGAAATCTGAGCTTGTTGGATGACTTTAATTTAAGGATAACATCAGTGCACCTTATGGGAAGATTTATAACAGTAACCAGGCAAGTCTGAAACCTGAAGTAATCCCCCATGCTAGATAGAGCAGAGATGCAAAGACCTCAGGTCAATAATTTGTTTTAATTTCCACAGGGAAATTACTACTACAGATCTGGCTGTTAATAAGTATAGCTGAAACTGAGATCAGTGAAGCTGCATCTATTTATCCGGGGGAGAATGTGGAGCATTATTTGCAATATTATTTATTATTTTCCATATTTAATAAGTGTTTAGTACTCTTCTTTGTAGTTTCTGCTCCATACAAGTCCATGTATTTTCTTTCATATTTTTACAATTCCCTTTCATACTCTTGTTCTCTGGTATATGGATTTTTTTTTTCCCCTTCCTTTGCATATTTCTGCTGAGTTCTCAAATTCATTCTGTCCTTCTCCCACTTTTATTCTCAGCTACATTTTCATCTTTATGCCTTTTTAATATACAATATGAAACTGCGATGAAATAAGATAAACAGTAATATGCTTATGTTCAAAATGAAGGATATGGAATTTTCATGTTCATAGTTGAGCTATTCTCTTCTTCTCTTTCATTGCCATTTAACATCACTGACAAAAATAACTTTAATATCTGAACATTTTTTGCCTTCCAGATGCCTTGTACTGAATTTATTTTCCCATAAAAGAGTTCTCCATTAGAATGACTGTCTAATCTCCTACTTAACTAATTCATTATTTTGTTCAGTTTTCAAGTGATATCATCAGCGACAAAAAAAGGAGGTACTGAAACTAGCAACCACATTAGAAAGAAAATGCCATTTTGTCTGCCTTCCACCTTTCCATGCACCGCAGCCACTTGCCCCTCTATTCTCAGCACTCCTGGGCTGTCAAAGTTACAATTTACTATCAATGGGTTTCATTTATTGGCTAAACAACTTCTACCAGCATTCAGAAAATTAATATTGAGAACAGAATACTCAAATCACTGCTCATCATTGTATTCAGTAATTCATTTAGCAGCATTTAGCAAGTCTAGACAGAGAGCTAATGCTAACCATTATAATTAGAACACAGAAATTTCACATTTATTCTTATGTTCTTTACACTTTTTGATCAACCAATACAATTACATATTAAATCTTTCAGCAGAGCCCTAATACATTGTTATTTGCTTAAGTGGCATTTTCATTTAAGACATGATGATACTGAGGTCATGGTTTGATATTTCTGTACCGTAATAATAGCAGTGCTTATTCACTATACTCCTCCTTTTACTGCCTTGTTATCTTTCAGCCATTTGCCTAAGCAAGGTTTAGCTCACTGAATGTTCTATGATAGAACCAATTTTGAACTAATATCAAGAAAAAAGGAGTGAGTGTTTGATATATATCCTTTTAAGTGCATCTCTGTCCTAAACCCTTCAGTTAGAAAATGTTACAAAATGCTATTATAGACAGTTTGTTAAGTATCTGAGCCAACGCAGCTATCAGAAACAATCAGTAAAGATGGCAAAATATTCTCTATTACTTCTAACATAACAATTTGCCATTTTTTTTCCTAACTACAAATTCATTTAGATACTGTAAATAGAGTGTCGCTTTAACTGCACCATATAACTTTGAAATAAAATCCTGGTTTAATTTTATGCATATGTAACTCTTTTAAAAGGAAGAAATAAGTGATTCTTTGCAGATGAGTAAGAATCAGACCCAAGGTAGTCTGAAGTCTAATGAAAATAAAAACATGCAAATGGTATGTCACTGCTGGGTAACATAATTCAGAGCTCCAGGCTAATGTGTGAAATGGTCAATAAGATTTTTGTTTCTTTTACACCTGCCAAATCCCTGGGATTGTCAAGGCCTGAGCCATTTAGTCACCATATTCCTCATTAAAGTCAGTCAGCTGAAACAATGGTGCCATGTTATAGCATAATATAAGTCTAGGTATTATGAGAAAGGGAAATGGAGTATCTCTCTTTCACTTTCTCATGGCTGCACTGTAAGAAGGCTACCTTTTTTCATGCCAGAAGAATTCACATTTCAATTAAATTATGTGGCCATAGCTTAGCTACCATATGTTATATAAATCAGATAATTACAGGTATAAAGATCTATTTACTGACAGTTTCACATATTAGTTCCTGATTTGAAAAGTTGGCAATTACATGTGAATTTGTGACGCATATTTATGTATGTTTTGATCCAATCTTGCTTTTCAGCACAAATCACAAATGCCAAAGGAAATCACTCAAATGTAAGCTTGTTCAGTTGTTAACGGGAACTAGGCAGCATCCCTCATTTGTTTTTACCATCAACACAACTGATAAATAAAATATCTTGGCTCTGATCTACAAATACACTGACTTAGTCTACTTATTGCATAAAGTCAAAATACAAGAAAAATATTTTCAAGACAAACATACTCCTGATTCTGATCATTTTGTGGTGGTGTTTTACCTCCACAAACTGCAAGGAATGGAGATAGGACAGTGTATCATTTGCTTCTGGTAAAAAAGATGTGAATGAGAGAGACATTTTTCTCTGTATTAAACATACTGCTGAATGCTGATTCTTATTTCATTTTTTATGAGAATCCTTTAGTTTTGAAAAAATTCAACAAAGACTTCTTTTCACAACTAAGCTCTTGGACTTGCATTACATTATTTCCCTTCAAACTTCCTCTGCTTAAGAAATCACTTGCTTGTTTTGTTTTACACAAGAACTAGCATTAGCTGATGCTGTAGCTTAACCTAGAAGGCAGCTCACACCACACAGCCATTCACTCTCTCCCCGTGAAGTGAGCTGGGGATAAAGAACTGAAAAAGGTAAAAGTAAGAGTACTCACATGTTGTGACAGGGATGGCTTAATAATAAAGAGGAAAAATACATAAATAAATAAATAGATAATGCAGAATGCAATTGCTCACCACCAGGCAAACAATGCCCAGCCTGTGAGCAACAGCAGCCCCAGACCAAGCCAACTCCTCCAGTTTCTTTTTATCCCAGTTGGATGAGATCCTAGGCAGCTTGATCTAGAGGCTGGCAACCCTTCTCCCGTGGGAGGGAGGTTGGAACTAGATGGCCTTTAAAGTCTTGTTCATGCTTAGCCATTCTATGACTCTATGATTACTGCTCAGTATGATGCCACACAGTATAGAATTTGGCCAGCCTAGGTCAACTGTCCTAGCTGTGTCATCTCCCAGCATCTTGTGGTCCCCTAGCTACTGGCTGGCAGGGCAGCATGGAAAGGTGAAATGTCCCTGACTCAGTGTAAGCACTGCTCAGCAACAACTAAACATCCGTCTGTTATCAACATTATTCTTATCCTAAACCCAAAACACAGCACTATGCCAGCTAACATGAAGAAAATCAACTCTCTCCAACCAAAAAATAGGATAGATGATCATAGTCTAACCACATATTTGGTAGCTCCAAATCATCATAGCAGTCAAACAGCAATTTAGCAAGTTGGCAAATAATTACTGCAAGATTACCAGCTTTGTAATCTAGGTAAGATCCCTGAAGCTGTGCACAACATCAACTTTGTTTCGCCTCAGCCAGTTTTACTGAAGAGCTATGCAACAACTAAGAAGAGCTGTAACTTTGTTTACATACATAAGGGTTCATTAAATTGATGGACGTATAAAATATTTCTCCCAACAGAGAAAGAGGTTTTAGAATTCAGAGTTTAGAATAGGTTTTAATGTCTCTCTCATACACAGAGTCAACAATGTAATTAAAGGTTAAAATCAAGAAGATCAAATGTTAAAAGCAGGAACGCGTTCTTTCTCTCCTGGGTTTGCATGCAGTGCTCTGCCATGCTTCTTTTCTTTGTTATCTGATGCTTAAGGACCTTGACTGTCTTCCTCCTTTATTATCTCAGATCGGAAACAGATTTAGCACATGTTTTTATTATGTTTCTCTGCTAGGGTGCAGACTGTTCCTCCATCTTTTGATAACAAGGAAAAAAAAATACAACAAAAGAAAACCCTCTGTTTCCATGGGAAATGCTAGACAAAACACTATTAAAGTCCTATCATTTGGAGCTCCTCAGCTTCCTCTAGATTCAGCCTCATGTTGGAATTACTTTGCAGCAGAGCTAGGCAAGTTGGTTTCCATATTGTCAAATGATGAACAAAAATTTTTACAAAGGGAAAGGCTATCTCTCCATGAATGCTTATAACAGACAGTGTTTCCAAACCTTATGTGATGCCATTATATTCTTTATAGACTATAATTGATTTTTATGTCTCACAAGCAGGCAATCTGCAATTTATAAGCAACATCATTAGACCTTTTCTCATTGCTTTTATTTTCTTCTCAGGGATGCATAATGTGTTGCTAGTAATGAAAATTGATTAACTTGTTGCTTTTTGCCCTTGATTTTGGACTAATTCTGTTTTATTTCCTTAGCTTCATAAAAGGTAAAAAATTAAGCCTAAATTCTTTTATTAACAGCTTAACTGGAACTTCTGTGTAGTAACTGATAAAATGATAAGATAAAAGCAAAACTATAACTAGCTTTTTGGCCAAAGGTCCAATTACGAATAGCCTTCAAAATAATTTAGAACAAAATTGCATCTACTTTTATCTGCTGATCTCCATGTGCAATTGCAGGTTCCGGGCTGCTGGGATCTTATGGCAGTCCCAGGCATCTGTCAATACTGAAGCATTTTCTATGCTGTGAAAAGCTGGTGAGGCTTCTCTTCCTGCACATTTGAACTCACTTCAAAGAACAAGAAACAATAGCAGGTGCATTACAAGCAGTGCATTAGAAAACACAGACACACTGCTTCAATATGGAATCCAAATTTGGGCACCCAAAATAACTTCTGTAGGTAGTTGAATTTAAACCTTTCCAATACAAACTTGTATTCAGTTGGTTTTTGTTTTTCGCTTTTTGTTTTGTTTTGTTTTTCCCAGTATGACTTAAAAAAATGGCAATTCTATAGTACTGTATTATGGATTTATTTTATGAACTGAATTAACAGTTTTGAGCAGATGATTCTCATTTGATGTTCTATTTGTGTCATTTATGTCATTTTCTAGGTATATTTATAAGAAACTCTATCATCTATACTTAATGAAATGTATTCTGTATTACACTAGGTAGCATTACAACACATCACCACATTAAAGCCATCTCAATCCCACCTTAGGAGAGAGCAATAAAAGGAAGTTATATGAAATTACTCCTTAACGTAGAAAGAGTTTACCTGTTCATACACAGCTTCAAAGCCTTCACTGTGAGTGAGAAAGAAATTATTACTGTGAGCAGCCAAAGGCCAGAAACAGTGGTCTGAAGGAGAAAAAGAGTCCAAAAATAGGAGAGGAACAAATAATGTGACCAAAGAAGAATAAACTCCTCGAAGAGTAAGCCCTACAGACAGATCTGTATGGAAAATATGGGCTGGGGGCAGCACTAGGAAGGCTGAAATGAGGAGGCCCACACCACTGAATACTGGAAAGGACCTCCATGCAGGAACAGAGATGGAAAAGGAACTGTTCATAAGGAACACCAATGGGAAGAAACAGCAGTAAGGGGATTAGCAGAGCACTCAAGTTGATTGTAAAGGAATGAAAGATTTCCTATAAACCCTTCAACACTGTAAAAGCCATCTGCAGTAATACAGGCCATCTGAAACCAATTATTATTACTACATATATTTCCTTATCTTTATCACTGTGTTAAATATCTTTCACTGAGGAATATGAATAAGTCTGATTTAGTATAAGAATGAAATGTCTGAGGGAGGAAATTTTAGTGGAATGTGGTTCAACATCAGAAAAGAATCAGCAATGCAAATCAGACAATGTGATAACTAGGGAATGCTAAGAGGAAGCTGCTTAAGAACTTCAGACATCTTGTCATTCTTAGAAAATTAGATCAACAGAAGATGAGTATTATATTCATTAAAAAAAAAAAAAAAAAGAATAATAGATAGTAACAGGTACATCTTCCTAAATTGGAATGGTAGATTGGTAGATGAAGTAAAAGAGGAGAATATATGTTCTGAATGCAGCTGACAGTCACAGAGATGTTAACAGTAGATTAAGTGCTGAACAGAAGATTGCATGGCATTTTTTGGCATACAACTGTGAGCACAATCAACAGGAAATGTACAATTACAGTCCAGCCGTAGAGATAGCAACACATTTCAAGAAATGTTTTAAGTGACCCAATGGCCCTTAGAAATGCTGTAATGGAACACTGACTAATTAATCTTGCATCCTAGAACATGAAATCTGTGGCAGATAAAATTCAACTAAGTTCACCAGATTAGCAGAAATTGACATAGTAACATTGGTCCTGCAGTACGTAAAGAAACTGGTAAAATGAAAAGCCTTTCAAAATGTTATTATTCTGTTTGATCATGGTTACGCAGGACCACATTTCACATCATTCAGAGACAAAACTTTGTTTTTGTGATTGTTTTGTGGTATTCTATATTGAAATGAATGCAAATGCCTTCTATTGTGATGGAGAGTATCCTGATACAAATACCTCTTTAGTTGCTCAGATCTATCCATCTGGAAATCTGAACCATTCTCTTTGGAAAAACAAGGGCTGAGAAAATTGAAGGTTATTGGACATGTCCCTTTTTAGCTGCTTTGCTTAATTACTATTCAAAGGGAAAAAAATAAGAGAGAATGCAAAACTGAGTAAGAGGAGGACAAACAAAGAAAAGGAGAAAATAAACATGGAGTGTATAGTTATGAAAAGAGACAAAAGTAAATTAAACCAGTGGGAGGAGCCCTTTGTTTTGTTTTAGACAAATAAGCATAAAGTACAATGATCAGGTTTCAAGATATCCTTTAAGAATGCTTTACCCTATAAGAATGTTTTACCCTATAAGCCAGCCTCTCCAAGATCAGATGTATTCAGTGCTACTGTCAACTTCTGACATTTGCATTGCAGTCAATTATTAGTTTTTGGTCACTCTATAAACAAAATGTGAAAGCGCCTGTTCTGAGTAAAACTGTGTTATAGTTCAAATACATCCTGCTGGTTTACTACCTTTTTTTTTTTTTTTTTTTTTTTTCCCACATCCTCCAGACTGGACATATGGTTAGTTCATTTGGTAATTTCTTCAGGAATGACTACCCATTGAACAGGACACTTTGATGGTCTTACCCCTTGGATAACTTGTACAACATTTCCAGCAATGTCATCTTTTGCAGAAGCATAAATGCAATTTTTCAGCTTTGAAGAGGACACCAGAGTTGTAGATTCCTTTTCTTTGGATTCTTTGTTGAGTTTTCATCAATGAGCTGAAAATACCTGCTTCACTTTGTCATTCAGAAGTCTGGTATACGTCCACAAGAAAATCTTTCTTACTTTTTTTTATTTCATATAGTTGCTCATAGCTGCTTATATAACTTTTTATCTCTTCATAGTGCAAACTTACTGTATCCACTTAGAAATCACTGAACAGTTAAGTTTGAACAGGACCTCTGGAAGTCATCTGGTCCAATCCCCACTCAAGCAGGAACACTTGGAGCACACTTCCAGGAACTGTTCCATCAAAACAAGTTCTTGCCTAAATTTCACATGTATTGTACAAGAATTCTCCTTTGGCTGTTCTTTACTACTTATCATTTCTAATTTTTTCAAATTATGTTTTATTCTTAATTATGTTCTCTTGATAAAATAAAGTATGAATTGCTAGCTTAAGAACACTTTATTTATTTATTGCTGAAAATTATAATGTAGCTGCCACTGCAAACTATTTGTTTGTTAGGGTATTAAAAAAGCATTAACGGGGCCTTGCAGAATTTTTTAATCTGTTTCTATAACATTAACAAAAATTTATTCTCCAAAACAATGAACACTCTGCTTCTTCAAACCAAATATCCTGGCTTGCAAAAAAAATTGTTCCAGAACACTTCTATAAACAAAAGTGCAGAGAAATAATATTCCTTCACGAAGAACTATTAAGACAGTTTTAAAGCATTTAGATCACAAGGGGTAAAAATGACAACAAACTGGTTTTATCTTTATTTGATCCAAGAGAGTGCTAGCACATCAGAATGGGTGCAGAATCAGGCCTTCACAAATAATCCCCTTATATAATATATTAATCAGTTACTAAGTCTTGTTGCTATATTATGCCATTAGAACTAAATGACATATCACACCCAAAGACATTATCTCAAAGAGCTATAAGAAGAATAAGTTTACAAAGAATGTATCTGAGTACAGCAGGAACTTTGCTGCCCTCAGAGAAATCTGGAATAACATAAATTACAAACACTTATTAATTTTGCTCCAATGTTTGTATCTCAAGCTTAATATAGTATAATCTGTAAAGTCTAGAATCATAAGCAAGACCCACTTCTGTTCTAACTGGTCATGTTAAAAACAGAGCAAAATATTCTTTGAAATCTCAGACATTACAACACAAAGTAGGAAACCAGAAGAAGACAGTGAATATTATTAACCTTATTTTATTGAAGAAAATCTATGAGATTAAATATTTGATATAAGGAACTCATAATAGAATTTTGAAAATAAAATAGCAATTCCAAATCCCATTTCCGTTACTTAATTACTTCTTAGTCCTTCATCTTTCCTTTTTTTTTCTGTGCTTCTAGATCTCTAGATCTACCTCTCATCTGATGTAATCATTTCTAAAGAATCCATTTTTTAAAGAATAAATAATATCTGGGTCTATGCTATAAAAATTAAAAAAAAAAAAAAGTTTTCTTCATAGTAACTTTTTTCTTAACTGCAATGAATTCTGCAAAAAGCAAAATCCAGTTACAAAGCCCAAGAACCAAGGGTCACTGTCAAATAAACTGACTGTATGAGGAAATCGAACATTTCAGAGCTTGCAGCTGGTCATATATCAAATAAAATACAGTTTTCACAAAGCAGGCATGAGCATCCTGCAGTAAGAAGATGACTCATGTTGAGACTGTTGTGCACTTTTTAAAGCTAGGGGGACAGTACACACCAATTGGTCATTAACCAATGATTTGCTTTTCCTGATATACTACTGTGACATCTAATAACATTTCCAATATTTAAGCTACTTTCTTCCCCTGACATCATTTATTTGGTTACAAGTACTTTGATTTAAACATTACTACCAGTCTATTATTATATTATCAGCTGTCCAGGCTACATTTTACATAAAGTCAGAAAGAACATAAAATCACATTGAAAGTAAACTGAAATAAAGTTCAGTATCCTGCTTTGAAATGCAGCTCAAAGCAAAACAACTATCAAAAGCACATATTTTTCACATCTATGAAAATTGTACTACTGAAAGGTTCTATGAGATTTCATTTGTAAGTGATGCCACTGACTCAGACATAACGAAGGCCCAGTTCTCAAATTCAGTTAAATACTGCTTGATTGTTATTAAGATATAGTACAGATATTAGGCTGATTTGGCACCAAATTTTGCCTTATTTGTCTTTGAAAACAGACTCCTCTAAAACATATTTCTAAATCTTTCCAATAAATTCCCTAAGAAATTCTTCTGGCAAGAATATAATTCATACTGTTTGCAGGAATGAAACACAGTGATATAAATAGAAATTCCAAGGTACTCAAACAAGAGTCCTTCCATGTGCCCCAGTGTGATGTAGCTGAGCTGGAGAACTTGGTACCCCTTATGCTACTGCATGTTGGCTCCCAAAAATTTCTTTCCATTAGCTTATTGAGATCAACTGGCATAACTGCACTGAGTAACTGCTTTATCCAAATGACCTGGATTTAACAACGTCCTCCCAAAAAACTCTTTCTCTTTACGCAAACCACCATAGCGAGACCAAGCTAGAGCACAATTCCATGTACATAGATCTGGGCACATCTGAGAGAGAACTTCAGGTGCAGTGGCTGTACTGTTTTCTCCTCTTAACTGCAGCTACAGCATACATCTTCATCTGCTGTTTTACAAGTGACTGGAAATTCCAGAGATAAACTAAGAGTTACATTAATATAAAAAGTACTGAGAAATAACTCTTATGAATCTCACCAATATAAACTCTAGAGATGGCATATTAACCACTGTAAAATAAAATGCCTTTGATTAATAAGTAAACCAATGCTTTAAAAATAACCTCTTCCTTTTTCCTTCTTTCCTTTTTTCAAATTTGTGAGCCATTACCAACTTGCGTTTAGGACAGGTTTTTTTCGAGAAATTTATTAAGCAGATTTTTTGCCAATTTTTGGCCAAATTAAATGCATGAAAGTTGTAATTAAAAAAATGCTTAATTAAGAGAAGCTGATATTTTGAGAAGCCTGATAAGTGTGAGTAGCAGTTTAAACGATGGTCAGAGTATCGGTACATTTAATTTCTGCTGAAAACTCCATTAATCTACTAAACTTTTGCTTCCATCTTTGTATACAATCTCGTATGTTTCAAAAGGAATAAAGTAAAGTTTGCAGAGGAGTAATGCTGAGCTGGGGACACATTTTAAGTGACAGTATAATCAGAGTGCATTACGTTATATTCCCTTCATTGTTTAGCCAACAACAGCCTTTAGGGATTTCATATCAGACTGGAGAGGACTGGTACAATCTTCCTGCAGAATTTAAACTTTTCAAAAGAAATAATACTGTAATAGTTTCATAGAAAATGTAAGAAAGATGTAGGAAAGGAAACATATAAACACTTGAGCAAAAACTATGTGCACGTGCACATTTAAATTTAAACTCATTATTCAGAAAACACCAGATCAGGTGTGTCTGATAAGATCACATAATAGGAATAACATTCGTAATACACAAAAATATAAATAGCAGTCTCAGACTTTACAAATTTAAGTACTTTAATTGATTGTGCTATGATTCTGGAGTATAGCTATTGTTTGATTATTCTTAAATTATTTTTTCCAAGTTTTTTTTTTTGACAACTGTATTTTTTTCTTTCTAAAACATGTCCTCTCCGTTCATTTTCAATAGCACAGCTCTGTTTAACTCTATGGAAATAAGGTTTAATGTCCCTTAAAATCTCATTAGGTGATTAAATATCTTGAGGTAAAATATAGAATAATCATATGCTTGCAAATGGTTTTATTAAATGGTACTAATCTATACCATGTTTGCATACATATGAATGCATAACATGGATCAAAAGGAAAAAAAGATTTATACAAATAATCCAACCAACTGTAGTAGAACTACGTGAATGGAGTGATCATAATGTACTGGGAATTCGAGTGTGATTTTACCCTGTCTTCAGCTTCTCCTGTTTTAATTTTTGGGATTTTTTTCTTATTTGCATGCTTCACAGACAAATGGTACAAGGCAGTAGTTAAAATATAAATCAAAATGGAAAAGAAGTATTTTTTAATCTTCATATTTTCAATACACAAAGAAATAGAAGAACAGCTACTTTTTTAAGTATAGGAAGCAACAATCTCGAAATAAGAACAAAAAATAAAAGTGAATTCAAGATTCCTATTACATCAATAAATGTAGCTCCTAGAAAGACAGATGTATCCTAAAAATTTAGGCTGGGTAAGTCAAACAGTAGCATTGTATTTTTGGCTCTTACTTATCTAATGCTACTCTTTCATATGAAATTTCTCTATAATGAGCTTAAGAAATATTTTTAAGCAAAGGTGTTTTAATGGCACCATTGAACAAGCACATCTGCAAATTTTACTAAACAATCAGATCGGTTTCTCAAAAGTTAATTCAACCAATTCCTTCAGAAAATCTGAAATGTACTGAAACAACTTTACATAACTTATTTTTTCTTGATTTCTTTCTTTATAAACTTCACAGAGATTAATTAAAGAAAAATGAGAGGAACCCAGTAAAGTAAGGAAATCCTCTGTTTATTCCATTAAAAAAATATATATTATTTCATTTAGTCACAGAAAAAAAAACTCAAATAGCTCAGCTGAAAATCTGACATTTGTGTTAGCGGTAGTAAACCCCCAAGGAAACTTTAAATAAGCTCTACTTCTGCTCTGATTCCTTTTGACTTTAGTCATATTTCGAAGCAGAAAAATAAAAAGCACTTGGGCAGGAGTGACTTGACTTTCAGGGTTAAGCCTTTCTGCCAAACCTTTGAAAACATGCCAAAATCTGTTCCAGTTGTAAACTTTCTTAAAAGATCTGTTTGTACAGAGCTACGGGAAATGCCTTGGATTTCATCAGAAAGCTCTAGAAAGATAGTTTGGATTGTGGTTGTGTAGCTTAACTTGGAAGGGAGCACCAGTTCAAGCTGATGTGAAACTCTGAATCACTGCTGCCTGTGCTAGGTACAGCCACACAATTTTTGGAGCAGGGAAAGCATGAATCCTTCAGCAACCTCCCTGCTGAGAGCAGGTACTATGGAAAGAACACCTCCTGACTGAAGAGCAAGAAAGTCAGCGTATGGGGCTAGGGAGTAAGAGTGGGTATAGTTTTAAAAACCCATAAACAACATTATGCACTATTTTACTACCTTAAATTAATGTTTTCTTGGTTGCACAGTCAAAAATAGCAGCTCTGAGACAGAAGGCTTCTTACATAACGTAGATCCATCCACTTTAGTCATACGTGTTATGATATAGCCTTTAATTACACAGTATAATGCGGCTTCTCCAGAGGGGCCATAAAACTTCTGCACACAAAAGAGGTCTATTGTTAGCAATATGCAACGACTGAGTAATGAAGAAAGCGGTTGTCCCTATGAGCTGTACACCTGTCCCTGCATTACAACAGTCCTTACTAACAAAGAGCATGATGTACCAAAGAGAGGCAAAAATGCTGCCTTGAAGGAATATGTTCTAACACCTTCTCCCCTAAAAATCCCATGTGACTTTGGTCTGGTTTCTAAAGCTAGACATTTTTTTGGGTGGTCATTCTTTATGCTGTTCAGGACATTTGCAGGAGTTTGCCTTGCTGCATATCCCAGAATACACACCGCCGATCCCTTGGAGCTGTCAATAGGAGCTACATTGTGACATTACAGTAAATTTATCATGTATATAATTTTATATGTGGAATACATGGGAAAACATGAGACTGTGCTCTCAGTATTAGGGTATGCTTTTACCTGCAGTCTCTTTTGCCTCAGTTCTCCTTCACAACTGGGATAATTGCATGTGTCATCTTATATGCATATTGTGTAACTTTTAATATTTGCACAGCTGCTCAGCCATTGTAATTATGAGAATCTTAGAAAAGCCCAGGGAAAAATTAATAATTCCTCTTCGGAGTTGGTTTGAATATAGACAATAAATAAGGCTCAGGGCTGCACACTGAAGAGCAAGGAGAAAACAAAATATTGAAGAACTTACCCATACTATGCTCTGAATGAGGCAGAAGGCCCAAGAAAACAGTGGTTTACAGTCATATAATTAAAGACTTTCATAACGGGTACCCAGAAAGGGATGGAATTAAAATTGTAGACTATCCTTTGTCCTGATAGTCCATAGCTTCTGAGTGCTTTATTTCTGAAATTTATTAATTTTCTCAGAGCACAGATTTTTGAGGGTAATATGTTCCTACGTCGACAGACTGATACCAATGACTTATGTTGATTAGGGAAGAAGCAAATTACCTGTACTGAACTATGCTTTACAAAGCTGTCACAAACAGGTATCTAAGAACAACGAAAGGATTGTGAAGGATTGTGAAGATGTATGGATGAAAAAACACATTGCAGTCTGATTTCAAAGGGCAAGAATCTTAATATAGGATGGGTATCATGATGGGTAGCAGGGCTACCATATAAAGTACTTTATGCCAGTAATTCTTAACTTTATAAGGGAAAATTGCTTTACCAAATTCCTATGCTTTCTATACTTGCACAGGTATAATAGAGAGAATAAGGATTTGTTGTTAACACATACGTATGCGAAACATGCAAGCAAAGCAAAGAAATCTCTAAAAAGATAAAAAGTAATATTACATAGCAGGGAGCAAAGTAAAATCTGCTTGTTTTTTGAGGTTTTAGAATGTTTCAATATTATGACAATTGAAAGAATTTTTTTTAGCCAGAGGAATTTCTGATGTTACATTTACTTTACAATGGCATAATGCGTTAGCTTGAGAAGGCACCAATCCCAATTTATTCTGACATGAAAGAAATACCTGGATGAATTACTTTACGCAACTGACTGAGAGATCCTACTGAATACCATAAAGCTACAAAATCAAAATATTTCAGAAATTCTGTCCGTAAGGTACATGATTTCTAAACGTTTTTCACTTCCAAGTCTCATTAGTTAATTAATTCCCTTAGTACTGTGCATTCCCTAGACAATCAAAAGACTAATTTAAGTCACTGAGAGCTCAGGTTGGTCAATGACCAAGTTTCCAAGAGATAATTATGTATGGTTTTTCAAATTTCCAAAGAGTAAGCTGACAAAGAGCAAAGCTGAATAACATCAAAACCTGTCACCTTATATATTTAGACTATCCAAATAGTAATGAGCCCATATTAAAATGCAACATCAAAATAACTAAATGTTAGTAAGTTCTCAGAGACGTGCTTTTTGATTTAGGTCTAACTATGACAATACAGCATCAGTAACTGCTTTTTGTTACTTCTTCATGCAAATGTGTGTAAAATTGAGAGATAAATCTCACCCTTAAACACTTGCAACAAAAAAAAAGATGAAAGATACAACTCATTGAAGACAGCTTTGATTCTGAACTCCTGCAGTACCAGCAGCTTACGCTTTCTACTTCCAATAGATAGGTTTCTGTTTCTCATATAGGGTAGAAACAGAAAGGAAAGTTTATCCACTTGCATTACTGTGCATGCTTCTGTTGTTTAAGATTTACAAGATTTACAAAATTCACCAGCATGACTCACATATCACAACCAGTAATACATGAGTGAATAACAAAACTTTGTTTAATCAGCCCCTTTTAATGATATAAGAATTCATAATGTGCAAGAAAAAGAAAATAGGTAATGATAAGGAACTAGATAAAACCTCTGAACCTTAATTATTTTTCCAATATTGAAAATGTGATTGCCAGTGGATTTACATAATAATAGGTCAAAAAATTTATTACATTAACTTCTTCTTCTTTGTTTTGTTTTGTTTTTTTTTGGTCACTGGAACTTTCTTTGTTACAAAAATCTGAATAAGAAGTACCGTGAACTTATTTTTCTCATAAATAATTGAGCTGAGGAATGAGGTGGTTGTTTTTAATTTTGAGTTTCAAAATTTGTATGAGGAAAACAAAATTTAAAAGTGCTGTACTTCATGAGTGTACAACTTCTCCTGATGGCAGACACAATAGCGAAAATACCATAGAGATAAAGGCAGAAGTTCACAGCTGTGCAAACAGATTTCATCCTAGCCCCTTCTCCAAATATTTGCAGAAGAGCGACAAAAAACAAAAATACGTGAAAACAACAACTGAAATGAAAAACTAATGAAGATTTGGGCCAGGAAATATATATTAATATATATATTCAAATCACATTGTCTTCCTGGTAAACTAGTGGGGAAATGCACGTGTTTTCCTCATAACATTTACATCAGGAATGATTTATGCATGAATATAAAATCTGTACTCAGAATTCTTCAGAATATGTGTAACAAAACATGGCAGATCTTTCTTTGTCTAATGTTGAAGACAGCTCACAACTCATCTCTGAAAAACAGCATGTTCTATAAAGAACACGTTTTTTGCCATGTGATAACATTTCAGAATTTTTTTTTTTTTTTTCAATAAGAAACCCAGTAAATAAACTTCAGAAAGAATCAGCTCCTTTAAAGTTCAGTCATGTCCATCTGAGGAGTATGTATGATGAGGGCATTAATCAGTTCTTACAAAATCCATTTACAAATCTTTCTTATATCTCCCCATGATTATTTTGAAATTGAAGTGACATACAGCCAGTGGTTTTTATCATCTACTTTCACATGTCTTTCCTACAATGAGGAAACACAGGAAAAAAACAGCAAATAAAATAAACAAAGCTGGTAATCTCAATGTCAGCACTAAACTCTCCTGCAAACTTCCTAAGAAATTCCACTACTTTTTCTAGGAGATGATCTAGGAGAACCATCCGTTCACCCCATTACAGATATGTGAAAATCATTGAACTTAGCCTCTTCTCCTCCTGTG
This sequence comes from Meleagris gallopavo, assembly GCF_905368555.1. Classification (NCBI taxonomy): domain Eukaryota; kingdom Metazoa; phylum Chordata; class Aves; order Galliformes; family Phasianidae; genus Meleagris; species Meleagris gallopavo. The sequence continues at coordinate 10,777,566 of NC_139405.1, forward strand.
TCTGGACCTTCCAGGTTAAGAATCTGATTTTACAAATGTAAATTAGATGCTGTATAACAATCAGCAGAACCTTAACATTTTTTAGAACATTTTAAGACTTTTTTTTTTTATAACTGCAATGAGGAATCAAGACAAAGAACATCTTTCTTAAAAGAGTTATAGAGAATTTTTTATTAGCATTAGGGTCTGATTCTTGTATTTTTATTAATAATTTTATTTTATCATCACAAGACTGTAACTGACCCAAAAGCAAAGTACTGTTCATCAAAGCTGTCCTCTAGATACCCATTGTATCTAGATGCATGCATGTGTGAACATTTCTGTTGACACCTTCGAGAACTGAATAAGAAGAATCAGAAAAAGCTCCTAAAGAAAATTACAATATTGAGATACAGTCTTTACTTTGTGTCTAGTTGCTAATTCTGTGATTTTCTACGTGTTTCTTAAAAAGAAAGTACACATAGCTTTTAAGTAATACATATAATATCACTCAAGGAGTCTTTTCTTATTTGAAATACCTCCTTTGACAGAACGTCTTTTTTCATGTATTCTGTTAAAATTAAACAGCATAGAAAGGAAGGATTACCATGAAGGTCATCCTGTATCAGAAATGAAGATATATTTCTGAAACTTACAAACTCTGGTATGCAACTCCACTGGCATAGTGCAATGTCAGTGACCTCTATAATGACTGTAATCATTCCTTTAATTATAAAGACATTGCTGTGGGAAGAATCAGTTCAGTTTCTCTGCCTTTGAGCAATATAAAGCCCCTTCTCTACACACAACCATCACGAAGTCAGATTTTTTCATTTGAAGGCCTTGTATATCACGCCACATGCTAAAAGCAATCTGAAACTCACACATCTACATAGCACTGTTGGTACTTAACACTTACGTAGGCAGAATACACTGCTTCACTGTTTGCAGTGGCAGCAACTGCAAAAGTGATTCTGGTGAATACTCTTCACACTTTTTTTTTTTTTTTTGGTAAAAACAGGTTTTGCCACAAATTACATAGTCCCTTAAATATAGAATGAAATCAGACACATAACCTTTATAGCACTGTTCATAGTCACACGTGAAATTTATAAATGATAACAATGATGACAACAACAACGATAGAGACAAATATCCGAATTTATGAAGTGTTTTCTCTGTCTTCTCAAATTAATACTACTGTCGGAATCTGCATGTTATTTAATTTGCCCTCCATCTTCTGTGTTATCATATTCCCCCTTGAATAATGAATTCATAATCAGCAGGTTATTACATTTGTCCTAATTCAAAGCTTATTTCAATGGGGCTTCAAATTGGTTCCAATGGAAAATGAAAACAGAAACCATTTTTTCAGCTATCTATAAGGCACCAAATCTGCTGCTTACTAGGACCCAGAGAAATCATTCCAAATTTGTAAACAATTACTTAAAATTACAGAAATCTAAAATACAATCCTGCTCACAAAGAAAGCTTCCATTAGGTCTCCTCTGTTTCTTAATTCTCAAAGAGTTCAAATAAAGCGTGAGTGAGGTCACTTCCTGCCTTCATCCCCAGATTTCTCATTGGAAAAAAAAAAAGAGAATGAAATGTTGAAAATGATATAATCATTGTCTGAGAGCCACGATTTCCCACTATCCTCAGCCATTGAATCTTGGATTCATTTACCGTAATAAGGATAATTTCTCTACAGATGTCATAATATTGTAAAGGATAAGATCTGCTACAACCATGAGAATAGCTGAGTTGTCAAGGGAAAAGTAGTCATCAATTGACAAGTTGCCTCGTTTCCAACATCTAGACAGACAAATGGAAAGCACCTCACTTCAGATCAGTTGTGAACAAGGAAAAAAATTGCTATTCTGAATACTCAGCTGTGGATAGACAGATATACAGTAAGAACAGTGGCAACTTCAAAGACAAATGATTAGTATAGTTTCTGCCGATTAAAAAGGTTGCACATTGGTAGATGGAATTTCAAGTCTTGACTTCCCTTCATAAATCCCAAATAGAAATTCTGATTTTTTTAAGATCCCAACTTCCAGGAAGAAAATCCTAACAGAATAAATAAATAAATAAATAAATAACAAAATAGAAAATCTTATACAGGCATCACTAATTTTACCTGACAGACAAAAAGACAAAAAAAAAAAAAAAAAAAAAACAGAGCTGGAGAAGTGATGCAAACTGGAATCAAAGTCATGCATTTTTTCATGAGTTGATGTGGGTATTTTATGCATTGAAGTGCTCACTGGTTCTACTAAGTACACCAAAATCCAGGAGAATTGTCGCAATGATTCATTACATGAATCCACCACACACATCTACTTTTTTGTTTGGCAGATGAGAATCTGAGCTTTTGACAGACTGACTGCATACATGACAATATAATCCAGGTTAGTAAAGAGCCTGTGATACTCTTAGATCACCTCAGCACAGCAGTCAGCAGAGAAAGTTATTAACTTTGCAGGAAAAAACTGAATTATTTTGTAAACATTCTACCCCAGTCAGGGTAGAATAATATAAAGGTAACAGAGATTCAATGTACCTTGCTAGTCAGTTCTATATATCGCAACATAAACTGAACAGCTAAATGCATATTTGTTACAAATCACTACCTGAAAGAAGTTAACTGTGGTCTTTGCAATGTACTCCCCATGTAAAACAAGGTACACAATGCCTCAGAATGTCCTTCACAATTCTGTAAAATCACATGTTCATGAAGGTATACAATTTCAACATCAGTACAATAAACTAGACGAAGCATTTTTGCAAAAGCTGCTATGGTTTCATGCTTTCTGAAGTAACACCAAGCATTCTGGAAGAGAAGGCACTATACTAATTCCATCAAGAGATGGATTAACTGTTTTAATTTAAATTATCTGCCAACTTCGATATATTTATTAAAAGAAACAGAAAACCCCAAAGCTGCGTGTATTGAAGTTAGTCTCTACATCAAGTTGTTTCTACCAGGAACTGGTTTTACTTGCCAGTCTGCCTCCTCATTCCCATCTATCAGCTCTATAATGATGAGGAGATAAAATTTTATGTTCTGTAATCCAAGTGTTTTCCCGCAACTCCTTGGCTAGCATCTATGGCTAGAAAACTGTAGGGCATCAATGCACAGCTAAGAAAAGATCAAGTGCATTTGGTCTAAAATGCCCACAAGCCTTGAAATGTCATTACACTAGAATATAGATAATTTTGTTAAATATTTTTTAAAATTCAGAATGAATACCACCTATCTGACACAATATCCTATGTTTCTAAATGTAAATTCTTCTTGTATATTAGCATTCTACAATTTGCAGTATAAACTCAAAATTTACATGAGCCCTGCTCATGGCACAAAGAGAAACAACATCCTCACTGTCTAAAATACTATTGATTTGGGGTACTAAGATGTACGCTATATAAAATAAGTGGTCTTTTGGAAACATTTCAATATCAGCATTTTGAAAGGATTAGCCATATTCAACAAGTCACTTTCTTAGAATATAAAAGAGACTGCCAACTCCTAATTAGCAGTGACACGGGATTTAAATTGCTGTGATTCTACATGAGGCAGATATTGAAATCAATATCACATAATGCCAAATTCTGGTAAACAAAATAATATATCAAACTGCATTTTAAAAAATGATGCAGAATTCTCCATTAAGCAGACATAAGCATGATACATACAACTGAATTCAAAAGGTGCAGATTTAATACAGTTTTGAACTTTGGAATTATTTTACTATCTGCCCCCAGAATTTAAGACAGGGGAAAAAAAAAAAAAAAATTAAACATATTAGCTAAATTAATCTAATCATCAGAATTTTAGTGTAATCTCTAGTGGATTTCTATTTCTCCCCCTAAATCAGTATTGCCATCCTATCTATTGGCACTGACAAGAAATTTAGAATACAGGTCATGTAACAGAGATGTGAGCTGTAGAAAAAGATTCTGAAGTACAAATAAAAGGTTTTGCTCACAATATTTACTATTCCATAATATATTTAGCTAACTATTCAAGAAGGATAACAACCATGATGACTACTCTTGTAAGACTATGTATGATGAGTTCAAAAGTATCACTTTGAGCTCAAACATCTATCTCAAAAAATATAATTCATGCCCAAAGATGTTTATATATTTTATTCAATACATAAGGGAATTGAATGAATTATAATATGGAAATTTTCAAAAAGATATGAATATTGGATGACTTTTTTAAAAGTTAACATGAAGAAGCAAATATGCACAACAAAGATTGATGTAATATATTCAGAACCCAAACAAGCAAATCTAAATGCTGGCTAGCCTGAGACATCTGAAATTTACTTCCTTAAAAAAAAAAAAAAAAAAAAAAAACTTTAAACCTTTTACAGTTCAGTTCAAACCATAACTGGCATCAAGTTCTAAATAACTGACAAGGAAGAGTATCTCTTACAGTGAACAGCTGCATGAACAGTCCTCATTTTTTCCACAAAACAGAAACTCAGCAGGACAGTTAAAATAAACCATGCTCTAAACAAGAACACTTTGGATCCACAGAGTAATTGTTTCTATAACAACCAAATATTGAGGCAAGTAGCCCAGCTACATTTTAGAAAGATAAATCACCCCACATGTAATTTTCTTGAAACAGTCACAGAACCACAGAAGGTCATGTATCGACAAGAAGCTGGGTTCAGTGAGAAACAGCTCCCAGAGCAAAGCGTGTAACATGGTTTTCATTGCCTTCTCCAGAGGCATCTGTCTATTTTCTCAGGATACTGGACTATACTATTTTAATACAAATGAAAATAAAAAGAAAAATTATAAATTCTATCTAAAGTCAGAAGGTTAATATTTTATTAATGTAATACTTGTTTTTGTTCTGAAATTTAAACATAAGAAACAAAATGGAATAAAAAATATTGGTAGGAGACATATTCTCCTTATCTTCTAGGACTCTGACTCAATTCACTAATTTAATTCTTAAGAACAGCCTTACAAACAGTTATTCTAGCAAAATCACACCATATCAATTTGATTTTTCTCATGAAATAATTTTCACTGAGAAGATTGTGGTGTATGTCAAAGAATTTATCAGAAAATTGGGGTTTATTTTAATGCTAGTCTTATTTCTAACAAAATTTATCATAATTTTATGTATTTTTCCTTCTGCTGAGTTATTACGTGAAATAATATTCCCTTGTGTGTTTCAGTACTAAAGATTTTCTCTTTTAGAAGGCCTCTCGTGCTGTCTTTATCTATAAGCACTCAGCCCACCCAACAACAGTACTGCTACACGTCGTATTTTTCTCTGCTGTAGACAGCACGCCCTTAACATTTGAGTGGAATTCCAGTCCTTATTCTGTGATTCATGTGAAATCTCCCACTGAAGAGAGTTTAGATACTACTGGAACTAAGAACATGACTGAATGCAATACATCCAATACTTTCCTAGATTCCACTCCCTTGTAGTTTGGATAACATAATAAAGCTACTCCTGAATTAGAGAGGCAAAGGAACAGTCAAGCCTACTGGGAGTAAGTTATCACAGAATCATAGAAGGTCCTGGGTTGAAAAGGACCATAATGATCAAACAGCTTCAACGCCCCTACTATGTACAGGTTCGCCAACCAGCAGACCAGGCTGCCCAGAGCCACATCCAGCCTGGCCTTGAATGCCTCCAAGGATGGGGCATCCACAACCTCCTTGGGCAACCTGTTTCTGTGCTTCACCACCCTCTGAGTGAACAACTTCATGCTAACATCTAACTAAACCTCCCCTGTCTCAGTTTAAAAACATTCCCCTTTGTCCTATCACTAGGACATAAACATACAAACCCTCATAAACAGCCATTCCCCTTCCTGTTTATACTTTCCCTCCAAGTATTGAAAGACCACATTGAGGTCACACCAGAGCTTCTCTTCTCTAAGCTAAACAAGCCCAGTTCCCTCAATCTTTCTTTATAGGAGAGGTGCTCCAGCCCTCTGATCCTTAGTGCTCCTCCTCTGGATCTGCTCTAAGAGCTCTGCATCTTTCTTGTGCCAGGGGCCCCAGGCCTGGACACAGCACTCCAGATATATAATACTTTACATATTAGTTATAATACTATGCGATTTTCAAAGCAAATAACACTTGGTGAAACTTTATTCTTCTGAGAAAACTTTAGTTCAAGAAAACTTAATGAGATTTTCAAAGGTGAAGAAGAAGAGCAGGGAGACTTAGATGCTATAAAAAATGCCTCCTAAGGCCTGAAAGGCCCGAGGCCATTGACTCTTTTAACCAATTTAAATCTATATATTTATTTTCTAATCCCTTAAACATGCAAGTCAGGATTAAAATTTTTAGAAAAAGTTGATTTTTTTTGTTTGTTTTTAATATTATTGATTCCCGAAGTGCTCATTACACCACTTAAAACTGAACCCTGTGCCCAGCCAGAGATATAAAAGCACACAAAATCTAAGCTTATACATAATGTAGATAGATAGGTCTTGACAGAGAATGGATTTTAATCTTTCACCTTGAAGGAAAAAGGTAGTAACTAGGACATATGGTCAAAATATCGGATAAAAATGGACACTTTGGTATTTTTTCACATATAAAACATTTCTAATTAAAACAAGACAAAGAGCAAAATCTCAAAAGTCTCACTTCACATCACCACAGTTTGAGATGATCCTCTATCCTTCACCAATGGCAACCTCTTACTAAGGGTCGGGGGAAATTTACACATTCCAGGAACAAAAGACCGTAACTCAACAACGTAATTTCTATGCTGCCTATAAAGAAATAAGTAAAAATAGCCAGGATTTCCTACTTGACAAATGTGGTGGTTTCACTTGTACTTCTACTTTTTTATTTCTGAAAAGATTAAATTATTAATTACAAATCAGTTCAATACCTTTGGTAGCACATATGAGTAGCTACTAATCCCTTCATCAAACCTCACTGATCTGAATTTAACTTATCTTTTTGCAATCAACAGAAACAAATTCAATTTATATTGCTATCAGTGAAAACACTGTCTTCTATTTCAAATGAAATTAGAAGCTGAATAATTCAGGATGAGTCCAAGCAAAAAATATGTCTTGCTACTGTTTTATAAGGCTTCTTGGTGGTTAAGGAACATGTGAGGGGGATCCCTCTGATGTCAATTCTAAAAACACTGTAATTTGATTGAAGCCAGTATTTTACCCTAATTTGGTGGATTCTAAAATTATTTTCAGTATCATCGTCTTACAACCACTGTACAATATACACTTACATATAAAAAAATATTTCATTAAGATTTAATCTAAATATAAAAATGTTATTTAAAAATAGCTCATGATCTCATTAATTCTGTTATTTAAAGATAAGATTTTTTTCTGACTCATTTTACATGCAATTACACAAACTTTTCATATAAACATATGTTCAAAATCACTTTAAGTAAACAGTTTTAATGTACATAAGTTTATAATTATATATAAATGATTATTGTTGCTTTAATCAAACTGCTACAGCTCACGATTTGCTTTTCAGTTTATAATGAGACCTAACTCAAAGGTGCTAAGACAACCCATTATTTTATGTACACCTATGTATTAAGTAGTACTATGCATTAAAAATTCCCCCTCAAATACTAAATTTATTGACATGATTTAGAATAAAATAGAAGATACCTCATTTTACTGTTTCTGGGGCTGTGTTATTGAAAAAACAAACTTCTTATTCTGTTAAATTATCATTTGGTCTTTACTTACTAAAACTTATTTTAAGATGTTTATAAGGTTCGGTTTCGTTAACAAATGGCAGATGAGAGATAAACAACTGATAAAGCAAACAAGATGCAGAATGACTGTAGTGTTTTGGGTACTGACACTAAGGACAGAAGGTATTACATAATAAAGCACAGTCACAAATGAAGTTTTCTTTTTTAAAATGGGTGAAATCTGATAGAAATGACAAAATTATTCAGCTATAAATGTCATGCAGCTACTCAGGGAAGACCTTCATTTGGCCTACATCGTATCTTATTTATATTTACCTTTTACATTCCACACTCAGATCTTTGCTCTCAAATTCTGACATGAACATTACATTCTCCCTTGATACATTTGGTCTCATTTCATATGTATACCTGTAAGTTACGTTGTAGGCACGTAACATAGGTAATCTCTATGCTTACATAGCTTCAAGCAATGGTACACTTACTAGCAAAATAATATGAATCCTACATGTATCTGTATTAAATGTTCACAATCCTTCAAACCACCAAAAACAATGGGCACTGAATACGAACCATATTTTACTCAGTGCTTTATTTGCAGATGGGACTCAGGAAACTGCTGTTTTTCAAAGCTCTATCTTCCCCAGGAATTTTGCAGTCATGGAGTGTATACTTCCCCCTTGTCCTTTTGTATTCTCTCTTTAAGACTAGCATTGTAAATGGCTAATACATCACAAAGCAATACCGTTCACATATGTGTAAAATCATAATCCTCTATCTAATCCTCCTCCTCAGCAACAATTTAAGGAATTCCCAAATAAATCACTGATTTTATTCCAACAACAGAACAGAGGTACGTATCAATACAAAACAGACTCTAGATCTCCACTACCCTACAAAAATAAACCCAGGTCATCTCTGCACTTCATCCAGCAAAATTCTCCTTTGTGTTGTTTTCCCTTTTCCCAAAATTAATTGCCACTAGCTGATCATTGCAAGCTTTACCACCCTCTCTCTCAACTCTGGGCAAGTAAGATGCTGGCCACCCCCTCCTGGCTGGGAAGCACCTGGCACCGAAGCCCTGTCCTTTCTCCATCCCAGGACATCCCCACATCTCACCCTGCCATCAGAAGATACCCAGATGATGTCTTCCTCCCCCTGCTCGCCCCTGAAGAGAACAGAGGAGTGATGGCACCATGGTCTGCCACAGAGACACATGGGGAGAGGAAGGCAGGAAGAGAGAAGGCAGCAGGGAGGCAGCGGGGAGGGGAGCGAGACCCACTCATACAGATGAAACTCCATGCAGGCCTGACCTCCTACCCGTCCCCTCCACTACACGAAGGGGGTGGTGAGGCAAGCTAAGATGGTGCCTTACCTTCACTGCAGTCCTTCCCCCGAAAGCCTGTTTGGGAGCAGTCGCAAACGGCCTGGTCATTGAGCACCGAGCAGACACCTCCGTTGAGGCAAACATCCTCCCGAGCACACAGGCGGCTCTGCTCATCGTCCAGCCGCACCTCCTGGCTCTCCACCGGCGACGTCTGTGTGTAGTTGACCCGAACATCTGTTATCCAGCCCTTGAAGGGCTCCCGGTCCTTGACAGAGGAGAGTGTCAGCTTTAGTGTTGCTGACCGCAGCTCCGGTGGGAGCCCCCCCAAGAAGAGGCCACTGAACACAGTCATGTCCCGCCGCTTGGACTTCACCTCCACCCACTTTGCCTCAGCCCGGTCAATGATCAGAGTGGTGTTCTTGAAGTGGCGGCGGATGACCACGGCATGCCAAAGGTTGTCGTTGACCGCCATGTCAGAGAGCAAGGTGGCGGGCTCGGCGCAGAAGATAGAGAAACTGAGCTGTAGCCGCCCACCCTGGGTGAGGATGAGCTCCAGGAAGTCACAGAAACCCTCGTCATCAAAGTAGAGCACCAGCCCACTGGAGCTGCGCGTCTTCATGTTGAAGCTCATCTCACTCTCGCAGCAGGCATTCCACTTGGGGAAGCGGGTCCACTGCCCCTCGGCCCCCGGAAACTCCAGCCCACTGCCCAGCTCAGCCCAGCAGCCCAGCAGCAGGGCCAGCCAGAGCAGCAGGCAGCCCCCGCGCCGCACCAGCGCCGCCCCCATCCTGCGCGGCCTGGGGCGAGCGAGTGGGGCGGCAGTGCCGGCGGGGGGCGGCGCTGGGGCCCCAGGGGCAGACAGGGTAAAATCTTGCTGGACACCGGCCACGCTCGGAGCTTCAGGTGTGCTCACCCCCGCCACGGGACGGGGGGGCTGCGGGGGCCCCACGGGTTGGAGGGAAACAGTGAGGGGGCCAGAGGGTAGAAGGTGTCGGTGGTGATCAGTTCTTCACTGATCAGCCAGGTTTTGAGAAAGGTGTCTGGGCATGGGTGAGTCAGCAGAAATTTTCCCCAAAGCCAACATTACCAAAGCAGGAGACATAAAAACAAGACTGGTGGCAAAATCCTCTCCTCCAAGCAGATCCAGGAGCTCAGCAAGACTGTAGCAATATCCCAGTGCGTGTGCACCTCTTTTTACATCCTATTCACCAGCAATAGTTTCCGAGGAAGCCAATTACGGATCCCAGCGCTGCCTCCCCAAGACGTATCCTCTTGTCAGATCACGGAATGCCTGCCATGGTGCTGGAGCAGCGTCAGCAGGCGACAGGACTCATCGCTCATGGCTTCCTGAGCTGCCTCAATCCCAATGGGGTTGAAACCCAGAAGCTGTCAAACAGCCAGGCGGCTACTTGACATGCACAGCCTGACAGCTCCTCTTCTGCTCGCTTGTAAAAGGCCAAGGCTAAGATCCAGGGGGTGAACTCCTCTATTGTTTTTGTTTCTAATCTGCAAGGAATCAGAACAGAATAATAAGAAACGATGACTAATAATAACAAGTGAAATCATAAAGTTGATCAATAGTGTACATTTGTGATTAATTTTTCATTTGAGCCGCTGTTCAGTGTTAGCAAAATGAAGTGCTGCTGTAATTTTGGAGTTACTGAGAAATCATCATAATGTGCAGTGCTAAACTTAAATCCAATGTATATGCGTACACCAGATCACATTTTTATGGTTTAATCTGTATGTAAACTACTTACCATTCCAAAACTTGCAAATATTTTAGGAGCATATATTATTATTATTATAAGACCGAAGTTAAGAAGTGTCCTAAAAGATATTGCTTATCCTGCTATTTGGTTTACTGTAATTTATTTATGGAAATATCAGCACCTGTGAAGCTATAGGGTCCTATTAATGCAGATGATGGTACAAAGCCTGGTTCTAGTTCTTTCTAACATAGCTCAAAAGCGTAATAAAGGGACAGAGCTCCCAGCAGGAACTGGCAAGCTCTGCTGTACATGGCACACCTACTGGTTTATTTTCATGGGGTGAGGAAGAATTGTAATGGTTTCTTAGAAGGTTTTTTGAAAATTTCAAACTGCATTTTTCTCTGACACCTGGTTTCTTTTGCAGCTGATATTCTCTGTTCTGGCAGGGAAAATCCAATTCAAGCCGGCTCTGATGCTGACATTATTCACAATGCAGATCAGCTAATCCCAGGTGTTAGTCCTCTGAAATGGGTTGCAGTATTTTATGTATGTTTACTCAGATACCCTTATTTAAAAGGACACTCCTCATTTTAAAAATAATACATATGCCATAGTTCACTCTCTTCTTCTGAAGCGATCTCTGCATTCAAAGCATTTCAGAAAGGCTTCCCTCTCTTTTCTTCCTCCAAGCCGCACAGTGTTTTCCAGGAGGAGTGTGCAAGCAGAGATCTCCTGATGGAGGAGAGGATCTCCAACACTTCCCTCTCCTCAGCCAGCAGCACTCAGGCAGAACAGCACGGCCAGAGCTGCCAAGCCCCTCGCAGGCTACTGCATGCGGGTATGCATCTGCTGTGAGGAGGGGGGGGAAGGGATGTGCCTGCCGGGGCAAAACCTGCACACACCTCGGCTGCCTGCACCTGACATGTTCCAAGCTGCTAAGTCACCTCCTACTCTCTATATTTAATTTCATTTCTCTAAATGTCAACACGTTTATTTTTATTATTTGTCACATACCAGGCAGGCAAGAGAAGCGAAAGGAAAGCAAGAAGAACCCCCAGTGGTTAGAAGAACTCCCAAACCCGTCGGGCAGAGGCCAGCCATACTCAATCACCACCGGGCACTGCAGGGCATCAGCGAGCCCCATGGTTTTCCCCGCCTAGAGCCGCTGCCAGCAGTTTCCCGGCAGCCCCCCCAAAAAACGCGGTGCCCGGGAGGGATCGTCGAGGGAATTAGGCTACTCCGACCCCCGACGGGAGCCTTTGGGGCATTTCTGCGCTGTCGAGCGGGCTGCCGGCGGCGGGTAGGGGCAGGCACCGCTTCAGCACCACGAACAGCTCCGCCCTGCGCGGCCCGACGGGGCGGCGGCGAGGCGGCTCCGCGGCTGCCGCCTGCGCCCGGGGCTCCCCGCAGCGGCGGGGGACGGGGACGGGCTGCACGCGAGTGGGAGTACGAGGGATGCCCCGGGGGCGGGAGGGGAGGGCGATCGTAGGGCAGAGGGTGGGAGAGGTTGCGGCGAGGAAAAGGGGACGGAGAGCTGTGCGTGTGCCGAGGTGGGGAGGGCCGGGGCAGGGGACGGCAGGTGGGCGAGTCGGCGCGTGGCCCAAGGGTGAGGGGTGACTGGGGAGGGAACGCGCGTGGTGTGCAGAGGAAGCACGAGCAGGCAGGTGCCGCGAGGCAGGAGCGAGCGCGCCCGCGTGCACGGGTGCTTGAGAACGCGCGTGTGTCTGTGTGTGTGGGGGTGCGCGCGCGCCGCCGAGCGTGCAGAGCGATCCCTACAGGTGTCCGCGGAGAGCCAGCGAGTGGGGATCCCTCCCGGAGAGCCGCCCCGCCGCCGGCTGCGGTGCCTCCCGGCCCCCGCCCGCGGAGCGGCAGAGAGAGGACGAAAGGGAGAAAGAAATGAATAATAACAGTAATAATGAAAGAAAATAAAAGGGGAGAGGGGAAGGGAGAAAGATGAAAAGATTGAAAAGGATAAAAGGAAGATCCAAGGAAATAAATAATAGTAATAAAAAAGCCACAATTGCTTATTTATTACTAGTGATAACATCCACACAATCAGTATACAACGCGGTCTCGTCATCTCCAAAGCAGAAAGACACTGTCATTTCCAAGAAGGGACGATTTGGTCATGAATATACCACTCAACTGGGGTCTCAACTGCCAGCCGACTCCCTCCAACTCCCCCTTCCCTCCCGGCACTGTATGTGTGCGCACATGCATGTAGTGAGAAATATACACAAAGCAGCACTAACAGAGCAGCGCCTTCAGTGCCTCAGCAGTGCATCAATATCCTTTCCCCACCTCTCCATAACCATATTTTTTTTCCTTTAAAAATGATGATTTGATCACAGGTGCCCCGATAGAGCCTTTCTAAACGGGCGACAGGGAGCGCGAGGCACCCCGAGGTCAATAAATCCCGGGCTAACGGCAGGTCGCGGCACGCACCGCCCCGGTACGATCCTCATTGTGCCCAGCGCTCGGCATTGTCTCCGGTGCGGGGAAGCCCGGAGAGTTCGCAAATCACCGGATGAAAAGAAAGGAGCTGGAAAACAACCTTGCTGCGGCCAAAGGGAGAAGCGCTCCGATTGAAAAGCAGACTTAGCAGCATCATTAATCTTTTCCCTCCGTTTCCACGTAATTTCTAGAATCAAATTCTTTCCTAGGCGGCCGCAATGATCGATTTTGCTACCTCTCCAGCCTGCAGACGTATTTATTTTAATACGCTTGTGATAGAATTTCTCCCCCTTCAAAAATGCACACCATCAGCAGGAACCCGCGCGGTTCCGAACGCACCGAGGCAGCCGCCTGCCCTCTTTCTTCTGCTTCACAATAGGAAATGTCCCAAATTGCCCATGCACTTCCTGCACAAGCCCCTCGCCCATCCCAGCCCGCCGCCAACACACAGCGATCCCATCGCGATACGCATCCCCATCGCTTCGCGTTGCACCCGAGCAGCTCCCGCCAGGGAAAACATGCAGCACATTGATTCATCCCTCCGCTCACACAGATCCCACCCCCCACCCGCTTTGGCACGGGAAGAATCGCCGCATCCAACCTTTAACTTCTCCCTCCGCTCCTCCATCTCTGCTCCCCGCCATCTACCTCCCCACAACGCCGCATGCGAACCCACCAGCCTCTCGCGCCTCCTTCTCCTCTTCCTCCTCCTCCGCCGCGATACAGCGGGGCTCGTCCTTCCCGGCGCCGCTCTGCCCGCACCGCGGACACGCCTTACCTGCGCGGGGTGCCGCGGGCCGGGGCAGGCGCGGCCGGAGCTGCTTCTGCCGCTCGCCGACGGAGCGGGCGCTGCTGCGGGTGCGCGGCGGCGGCGGCGGGCGGGGGCGGCCGCCGGGAGCGGGGGGCGGTGCCGCCGCGTGACGCCGCCGCGCCCGTCTGCCCGCCGGGGGCGGTGCCGCGCTCGCTGCAGACCCCGGCCCGCCCCGCCCCGGGCCCGCCGCGCCCCGAGGCTCTGCACTGCAGCGGGCACGGCCCGGGGAAGGGGAGGTGGGCGCCACCGAGGGCGGGGGCGGGACGGGGCGTCGGCTTGGTGTCCTCCCGTCTGCTCCTCCGGCTGGGACAACTCTGCCGTTCCCTCTTCACCACACCGCTGCTTTGCGTGCGGTGCGCTGCTCGGTTGGATGGTTCTAGAGCCGAAGCTTTCTGGAGTATGCAATGCCTGTAGGAAAATGCAGGTGTGGACTTCTAACCGAAGGATACCTTCCCGGCCAGGGGGGTGGTCTGTTGGAAAATCTGGACGCTGTTGGGCATTGTGTTAAACCTGTTTGAGCGTATGTTGTTGCCCAGTGCTCACAAACTATTGAAGAAATCTAAGGCTTCTTGAGCTCGTTGGGTTTAGCTGCCTGGAAGGCATCGTGTCATATCAAACACACCCAGTTGTGTCCAGATGGTGGCCTGCAATCTTTGTGCTCAGTGGCCAGGAGAAAGGTGCTGGCTGGAAGCTGCCGGTACCCAAGCCAAGGTTCTTACAACTCTTCAGACTCCATAATGATTCGGTTACACTCGAATCAGAAGAGCACCCCCAACATCCTTTTTTATAAAGGTGCGTGCAGCCATACTTTTTGTTTTCCAAGCTGAAAACAACACATAGTCATTTAGTTTTGAACTGAAGCTCCAGAAATATGTGTAAAAAACCCTCATTCTCCCAGCTCAATTTTTTTTTTGCAGAGGACTTAGTCTTATGATCTTTTTTAATGAATCAGGCATCCTCACAGATGATAAGTTTGGTGAAATAACTGAACAACAAGAATAAAAGCTTGCTAGATATGCTACATATCTTCAGTACGTGTAACACCATCAAACTTCCTTTTTATTCAGCCAGATGATACCCATATCCATTTATTTTCAAATAAAGAGTGAGAATTTCTCCTGACAATTCTAGTAACTTGACCTGCGCAAACAGAACAAGGAGCAAATCACTCTCCTGCTATGAAAAGAATATAAATTGTAGGTTTCGGCAATAACAAAAAGGGAGACACTTTTTTAAAGGAGCAAAATTGCAGACTGATAGAAATTAGTACTCATGATATATATTTTATGTTAAAAAACAAAACAAAAACAACAACAACAACAACAAACAAACAAAAAAAACCCTATTTCCTAACTGTGGCCTAATTTTTACCATGCTTATGGTGAAAATATGGTAATATTTCTAATGCTCTTTGCCTCATCCCCAGAGGTGCCCAAGGGCAGGTTGGATGGGCCCTGTACAGCCTGATTTGGTGAAGGGCAGCTCTCACCACGGCAGGGCTTGGGGCTGGGTGGGCTTTAGAGTCTCTTCCAATGCAATCCATGTTATGATTCTATGACTCTCTGATTCTATTATATGATTCTGTGATTCTCTTAGATAGGGAGAATCAAAGTCCAAGCCCAGTCACTGGTATGGGTGGATGTGCTGGCGCAGGTTGAGGCTTCTTCCACTTTCCAACTAAAGGACAGCCCAACTGTGCCAACTAGCACCAGACAACATTCACATTTCTCTAAACCTCTAGCAAGAATTTTGCCACAGTTAGAGGGGTGGCTGGGAAGAGCCTACAAAGAAATAAAGCAATTAGACAATTAGTTAGTCAGGAAGATACAGGGAAATGTTTGGGCAATAAAATTTCCTGAATTTAATTCAGTTTTTGATTGACTTCTAAAAGAATTTGTTACTTTTGTCATTCGCAGAAATTTTTGCAGCCTGTGGTGTCACAACCATTCATTCTGAAGCAGCACAATAATAAAAAAAAAGGATGAACCATCTCTCTTTGTATATCTTTCAGGCTTACACATGTATGGAATACCTTGTAGCACATGGTCTTACAGAACCTTGACATCTACTGCATAAATTAGTACTCTGTGTTATACTAAAAATATTGATAAGTTTTGAAGATGATAATGATACTCTTGGAAATATTATTTTATATTATATATATATTTTATAATTATATTTTCTGCCACAGGGAACGTAGTACATTATGCAACCTGCAAGTTTAAGATCTGGTGAGGGATATATATTGTCAGGAAGAAAAAGTGTCTTTGAGTCATTGAAAGGTACATGTATGAAATTGTCTAGAGGTTGTAATTTTAAATAAGAGGTTTGTTGGCTAGCTCGAGTGAATGCTGAAGCTGTCTCTTAGACACATACATGCGGCTGACATGACTGTCAGAGCTAATCCAAAAGTAATCACCCTGTCAAGGAGATGCATAAGAATTATGAATTGTTCTGCTGAGAAAAAAACAACAAATACAAACAAACAAAATGGAAACCAAACAAAAGGTTCTTTTTGAGAACACTGGCTCTCTGGGAAGGCATGAGAGATAGGAGGAGGGATAAAGTTATTTCTGGGACAGAGACTGCAGGAACTGTTCTTAAGCTTCTAAAGGAAGAAAACAAAAAAAACTTTTTCTTTGCTTATGTGGTTTAAGGGAATGTTCAGTGACAGAGCAGTTAGATTTTTGGAATACCTCAAAGCTCTACTGTGGTTATAAGCACTCCGTATTTTTGAAATCTTTTCCTTCTCTGGAGTTCTCATCATTAATTATTTTAAATCAAACCAAATCATTGAGAAGAACTTCAGATTCCATAGAAAGCTGGCCATTGCACGTTGGGTTACAAGTTTCCACAGAGAAAATTCAGCAAGTGTTTTTTGGTCTTATTTTTAAATGATTCATTGGTACCTTTTGAACTTAACGGTCTGGAGTGAAGAACAGACAAGAAAACATTGAGATGTAGCAGAACTATTATCTATATTGGACACAGCCAGTGAGCTTTAAAAAAGCGTGAGGGAAGAAAGTTGTAATTTCTGCATACTAGTTGCCATATTACTGTTCAATCACAGATGTGGGTGACGAAAGTACGGGTAAATTTAAAGTAAGAAGAAAGTAAAAGACACCTGTACTTGAAGTATTTGAAGATACTGAACTAAAAGGGAAAAAAACCATATAGTTAAACAAGATGAGTTGCAGCACCTAATCAAAAACAGCACCGGGATATTTGATTCAGAGATGTATTTGAACTCTGAGAACAGAAATGAGAGGTAACTAACTCCATGTGACTTAAATGTGACTGTTTCTGTAGGTAATTCATTTTTTGAGCTAGTTTATGCCTAATTTTGGAGGATTGGGATGTTAAAATCTTGCTTTAAGCTAACTCTGAATGGATAAGTAATAAAGTAAAGGAGCATGTCTATAAGGATTTAAATATTTTTTGACCTTATACTTCATACTGGAATTTAATGCCATTTCTGCTATTTCAGAAGATACAATTTGTGTTGTAATGTTCCAGTCATGAAGACTGGAGACTCACATAGTTGGATGTAGATTTTAGTCTCTAAAAACAGTATTGTCCAAAGAAAGCAAACATCATTAGAAAATGTGTAGGCTATTTGATGATCAGAAGGTATTTGCGGATTTGGTATGTTCAAAATCTCAGCTAACCACAAACCATTTCAAGACTTATAAGATAAATTCAAGAGAATTTAACAGTAATAAATAGTATCTTTCCAGAAATCTCAGTTCGGTCATTGAGATGAACTTAGATGACATTGTTGTTGGCTTGGTAGCTTCATTGCAGGGAACTGTTTTAAGCAGTAAGAAAAATAGACCTGATTAATAGTTCAAAACATAAATATTGATGGTATCTATGTCAATAAAACACGAGATATTGAGTTGGAAGTTTTATTACCAGGACTTGTATATAGTACCTGTGGGTTGATTTTTTTTCATGAAATGAGAGGAAGTCTCCAAGACTATGAAGATGATTTCATTACTACAACATAGTTATCATAGAGAAAATGTAGTGTAAAGCATAAAGAGACACCAGGACTTGAATTTTCCTTTATGTGTTGTTAAGAAGAAATCTGTAGTGACAAAAACATATAATTTGATAGCTCTAAAATGCAAAGCTGAAGATATTGCATACTTTTTCCATGCCTGTTCTCTCTCTCTCCATGTACAAGGGTTGACAAAATAGCACAGCAGTACACACTGCTAGGAGAAATCTGTAATGAAAGACCCCATATTAGCTCTTCTAAGCTGTATTGAAACTCATTTTTCAGCTAGCTTTGTTGATGAATCTTCAGTCAGTTCTAGAATAGATTACGATACAGCACAAGTTGCAATGGTTTCCTCAGTAAAGCTTCCTGAAGGAAGTCAAGGTGGTACAAAATGTCCTTCTTAGTATATCCCTTTGGATTTGACGATCCATATAAATCAATTGCGTGAAGCATGGTAGTACAGAGAATAGTTGTGAGTCCACTGGCTTTCAAAGTATATTTGATTTGATATTAACTCTGTTAAAAAGAAGGTTGCTATACAAGTTTATTTCTGTATCTTGATAAGATTGATGTGAAATTGTCTCAAGAAGCTAGTTTCAAAAATCCAGAGAGAAAAAGAAAAAATTGTGTGATATTTTTACTGATTTTTAAAGGATCCCCTATTTCTCAAAAAAAGTGGTTGTATTTTCTGTGATTTTTATGTTGCAACATGAAATAACATATGTAAAATATTTATTTATGTCAGTAACTACATCTCAAGGTCATTAATGCCAAGTTGGAATTTAGAAATAATAAGTGTAAACACCATGTGAATAGCATAGCATAGAATAACAATATAACAATAGAATACAATACACTGCAGTTGTTCGTAGGAAGGAATCTACAAAGATAAGCAAGTCCAGCTTCCTGACCACTTCTGGTCTAACCAAAAGTTAAAGCATCTTATTAATGGCATTACACAATGCCATCTCACTAGAAAATCAGTTCCAGTATTGGAGCATCCTCATGGTAAATGATTTTTTCCTAACATCCTGTCTAAAACTATACTGGCTCAGCTTTGTGTTGTTCTTGTGAGTCCTGTTATTAGCAGGAAAAGAGATTGACAGCTCCCACTCCATTTCTCCTCCTCGGGAGGAAGGTGCCAATGAATGCTTTCAGTCACAAAATATAAAGAAGTGAATGAATCTTCTTTAGCTCAGATGTGTGGTTTTCTTTTATGTCATAGCAGTTTATAAGCAACAAAGTATAGGTAACATTCTAGGAAAAAAAAAATAAAAGAAGATGAATTGTAGAGAATAACAGTGTGTTGCATGTTGTCATTGAGTGGATGATGCTCACTAAGTACTTTGAAGCTCATTTCATCCATAACTGTCTGTGGAATCACATGCTTGAAAGTAATGGGTAAGAAATCCCACAGCAAACAAATCTGGGATTAATTTTTTGTTACAGTCCCAAAGAGAGATTATTTTAAATCCTGAAGTATTTTACTTAATATTTCTTGCGAAGTTTCTTTGTATTTAAAAGACTTTTGTAAACACTACTTATAGAATTTCCCGTAATTTCTTTTTAAATCTCACTAAATTCTTATTCATGTGTAACTGATGTAATTTATATGAAAGTTATGATTGCTGTTTGTAAGACATTTGTATGAATTTTCATGAAATCCATTGATCATCATCAGTCATAGCCTTCATCACCCATTTCTAGCTGCCTATATATATCACTGCATTCTGGACTCCTGTCTGTTAGGAGAGCTTCTGAACAATCCCTAAAGCATGCCTCTATGAGGAAACGAAACTATTTTCCAAAGACCTTACAAATTGAAAAACAATGTACGGCAAGTCTATGAGGCTGGCAGAACAGCAGGATATTGTAGTGCAAATTATCAGTGTGCCCAAATCATAGATGTAGCATGCAAATTAGTAGAAGCAATCAAAGAAATTGCATCTTGCACAGCTGCAGGACTGGATCTTACGTGGGAACTTCCCTGAAAGGTGCTGAGTGCCCTCAGTTCCTGCTATCTGCTAATGCAGGCTGAGGGTACTAGGAAGAACTTATCCTATTTTGAATCAAGCCTTTTGATAGCTTCAAGAAAATCTCTGATTATTATAATTTGTTTTATAGTGTGTCACTCTACACTTATGAAAAATGAATATACTTGCTATAATTCAAGTATTCTACAGACACTTAGCTCGACTAAAAGTGTGCCAAGTACACTAAAAATATATTACTTTTCATAAGGGTATAATTTCCTCGTAATCAAAAGATATCCTCTGATTCAAAAATTGCTATGATTGTTAATGTTGGTGAGAACTTCTAAGGCATCAAAGCAGAGGAATATTTGTGATGTGAAGCTGCAGATAGGTGGAGATCATCAGTGTTTAAATCATAAATAATGCACCTGCACAGTAGATTCACCGAGAGAATACTAGAGTATGCCAGATGGGTAGTATTTTTCCACTTCAGGGCAGCTTTAATGTTGGGAAACCTTGTTCAGAATCTTTCACTAAGGGATTCAAGGCGTTCCTTTTCAAGAAATTGCAGTAATAATTACTAGTATTTTAAAAGCTTCATACAATTTCTTTCTGTTTGGTCCTCACACTTTTGTAAGTCCAGTATTTTCATTGCTTCAAATAATTCAGGTGTTTCCAATATAGTGCAGAACTAAGTAATAGGGGAGGCAAGTAGGGATAAGACAAGGGGCCAAGGGAAAGATGGATTGGAATGCAGCTGATAAGGAAGGGAGAAAGGATAGAGCCACTGTAGTTGAAGTTGTTAGAAAAAAGGAAGAAAACCGAGGCTATAAAAACAAAAGTTAGTGTGGGAAATGAAGAACAAGGAAAAGGAAAGGTGAGAAGAAAGAAACAAAGAAAAGTAGTTAAAAGGCAAATAGAAACCAGGTACAAGGAAATAAATCAAATTTAATTGATAATGGACCATTTTACCTGGGTAGAAAAAGAAGTAATGAGGTATAGCACTAATCATAAATACATGGGCATCTTATGAGTTGACACTCTAAGGAATAAAGGTTTTTCTGTTAACTACTCAGGCTGTGGAGTGGAGACAGAAGCAAACTAGTCAAAATAGAGACTTTTTTTTTAGTGGCATTATGACAATGCCAGAGTCAGAACTAATGTGAGAGTAGTTAAACCTATTGGGAGAACTGTCTGTAGCTGTTGATTGTATCTTCTGCATCCAGTTGACAGTCATGGTCTATGGCACAGCAGGATATTTTTGGGTCTCATCCTGTGCTGCTTCCATGCTGCAGCTTGACAGCATAGAGAGTATAAAACTTCTGCTTCTATATGTGAATGGTTTTCTTGTGGTACTGTTGGAAGAGAAAAGTAGCATCAAATTTTGTAATATTATTTTCCTCTGTTCATCACCAAACTTACTCACAAGTACTTTAAGACTTGAAACAGGCAGTACTATGTATTCTTTTCTTTAGCAATGCTAGTGATGTTTTTGTTCTTCCCTCCCAGGCAATCAATGCTGTACATTTGCAATTATCATTTTCTTAGTGGCATTCAAACTCTTTAGCTCTAGTTCTTTTTAAGCACCAAACCATGCCAGAATCCAGGGCAGCCTGTTTTCTCAGTCCAAGAAAGCACTCCTTTACGCATTATGAATATTCAGATTTTTCTGCACTACCTGGAAGTTTTTGTCTCTCACAAAAAATACGCTTCTCCAGTGGGAGGGTGTGTATTGCATTTGTGTTTTCAGTACCAATGAATCACTGTTTGCTGCATGGACTATTTGTTTTTCTAGTTACTGTTTCAGTTGTTCCTTGACTCTGCCATATTCAACACATAGAGTAGTTTTTTGCTCTTGCTCTTCATCTGTGATTCTTTCCATCTATTTTGTGACCATGGCCTGTGCTGACTATTGCTTTTGATTTAGCTTGTGCATTTGTGCAGAAATACTATAGCTACGAAAGCAACAGGAAAAGCGAATTTTCACAGATTTATATAGTGGTAGAAGAAAAGGTGAAGTTATTTTTATTTTAAACAACAGAGTCAAGTTCTTTCTAACGTGTTTATTAAACTTTTGTTTTGCAAGATGTGCTGTAAGACAAAAGTTTTTCATTACATAACCAGATACCCCAATCTTAGCCACCCACAATAATTTGAATTAAGTTTTAAGGATTCAGGTTGAACTGTTAGTACTAACCAGTAAATATTCTCTACTAATATTCCTCTATTGTCATGTATGTGATGTGCTATTTTTATTCAGAGTGCATTCATTTTCTCAACATTATATTCATTTGCATTCATTTACTTTGTGTTCTTCATACATCTTCTCAGCCACAAACTTCTTAGGATGTCGTGACCATTAGAAAAGTGTCTTTATCTAGTTACTGTATTTACCTCAAGTTACTTCAGCATGCATTAAAACATTTAACTTGACAAATGAAAAAAGGTGAAGTAATAAAAATACTGTGTTTTATTTGAGGATTTGTAGACTAGATCACATTCAATTATTGCTGAGGGAAATTACTTCATAACCTGTCTACTATATATTGTTTAGTTTGATTTCTATATTTGTCAGGTAAGCATATAGCAATGTCTTCCAAGTGGATAGATCATTAGTAATGATCTATTTTATAGTATTGCTGGGTCAGAACAAATAGTTATGGTCCTGTTGATGGTGATATTATCACAGTAATGTTGGTTATAGACAAAAGATTTGGGCTGGAATACCTCAAGGCTTTGATCCTATAATTTAGCTAACACAGAACTCCAGCAGGGCTTTGCTCCTTATTCTGAGAGCTTATATTGATTCTTAGGTACTCAGTGACTTAATGCTACAGGCAGAGAAACACACAGATTTTCCTGATGTTTGCAAGTTTCAGGATGTAAAAATTATGCAAATTGATCATGGTTTGCCCAAAAAGCAAATTAGCATTGTGCACCTGTAGCAAGCATAATATGTGTATTTCAGAGAAAGTATGAACATTCAGCACATTTTTACCTCATTAGCACTCCGGGGGTAGCAGTGACTTAATTCTTTCCCGCTGAAAGCTCTGCAGTTGCTACTTGTGGACGTTTTACAGTTGCTCATGAAACACGTCTGTCAAAAACAAACATAAATTTTATGAAAAGTATTGAAAAGTCAGGGTAATGATTCATTCCTTTATAGAGTGAATAGCTCTGTTCAGGTTGTAAAGCCTTTTGCATTCCAATTTGGTGGGGCGTAAAAAGAAATGCCACTCCCAGATTTGGGCTGCCTGGCTTTGTAATGCTTCAGATTTGGAAGCAGATACTTGCTGCTCAGGTTGCAGAGATCACAGAACACCTGTTCTGACCATATGAAGCTGCATTTTGCAAAGGAAGAATTAGATGAAAAAGGCTTAGGAAGAACACCATGAAACAAAATGGACTTCACTGTGATGTGGTGTGGAATGAAAAAGAGATGTGAAAAATCCCATCTGTCAATGTCGTTCTCTTTGTTTATGAGATATTAGTTGTTGGATTGAGAAAGTAATCTTTAAGTCTCCACAAAGTGTTGATAACTTTCACATGAGGAGTATAAATAGTTATCATTTGTCGTATTTGTCTCATACAGTGAGAAATGAGGAAAGAATAAAATGAATGAAGAAAGATAAAAAAAAAATTTGCACAATAATGTTGTTAAGTTTCCTGTTACACTTTGGAAAAGCATCATTTTGGAAGCTCTCTTGCAACCACCCCTGAACTGTTTTATTAGATGAGCAATAATCCTTATGCAAAATTAGCTTTTGTTTCCTTTTAGCTGAATTACTAAAGCATTTCATTTTCTGTTAGAAATCCTTTTTCCACCTTCTCTTTCTTCCCTATGCTTTGTTCCCTTTTAAAATACATTTTTGGTATTTTAATGTGGTTCTTTATATGGTTATTTTTACACAATACTCTTTGCTGCTGAACATTCATCTAAGTCCACAAATATCCCTGAAGATACTATAGGTACTCCTGAGCAACAGCTGAACTTTTCTTTCATATGAAAGAAATCTGTTGGTAAATTTTGAAATTCAAATATAGACATAACACGGGATATAACATATCAAAGGATGTAACCACCTTAAGTATTTCAACTGAGCATAGCATGGGGTTATATTAACTTTCCTCCTCGTTAATGAACTGTCAACTATCAACTTAGGAGACAAATCTGAGAACAGTTATGAGTATATAGCCAAAGGTGCCTTCTCAATCTGCTGTTTAGAAAAGCTAGCTATCTTTTTGAGTTGTACTGAGAATTTATTGGAAGGCAATTCTTGGTAATAATTTATGCCACCATATATGATAGTATATGGCCTCATCCAGAAGCTTTGCTGAAATCTTTGGCAATCCTTCTTAGAAACAATATTGCCACATTTCATGACAAGGTCAGGAAAAAGTGAGGAGAATTGATGAGAAAGCTCATAAAAAACTTAAAAGACCAAGAGATTCCTTTATGAAGAAGAGTCATATCTGTGAACACCTGAAAAACAGCCTCTCCCACTAACAAAACTCAAACCTATAGAACAGCGTAAAAGACAATAGATAGGAAGATATTATTTCATATTTTATGAAAAAGATACTAAGAGAAACTGAAGAAAACTGATTCAAATCTGTGTGGGGAAATTCTTTTTCACACAGTATATAATTAAACCATGAAACACATTTGTACAGGTTGATACTGAGGCCAAAAAACTGAGCAAAATTAGAAAAAGATTTGAATATTTATATAATAAGGAAGAATATACAAAATGTTGACAGTGGTGGCTGCCAACACATTTTCAAAGACTGTTAATTTTCAAGATGCAAACAAATCCTTAGAAGAATTTTTAGTGTAATTATGTGCCCTAACTTTATTATGTAGTTCATCCTTTGATGTCCATTGTGCGACCCCTCTGAACTGAAAGTGCCTTGTTTATGCTCTAATACGGAACTGAGAGGGGCTTTCCATCCCAAACTGGGCCATATGTCCTCTACTTCCTTCAGTGGGTTTTCTTTTTTTTTTCAATATAGTTGTTACATATTTGCCATATCGTTTACTAGGTAGACATATATTTGTTCTATTCATGCAAGACTTAGCCAGCTGTATGCCAGCTGTTCGCACAGCACTGTATTTGAGCTAGTGAACCTTGCTGAGGTGTTTGATTTTTTTTTTCCTCAGTGAATGTTCAAAGGGCTCTTAAAAAGCAGCAGATTTTTTGCTGAGTGATGTAGGATATTTTTTTCTCTGACATCTCATTCTTCTGTAGCTGTATTGTAGCCTATACATCAACATTTAGTGACCAGTGCAGTAAACAAATATAGCTTATTTAAATTTATCAGGTGTCCATAAGCTGATGTGGATTTTAACATGATATATTCATTATTTTTGTCATCAAATCAGATGTCTACAAACAGCATAACGCATTGATTCCTTGCTTTTTTTTCAAATTTGTGGGATTTTTATTACCCAAGCTGGTCACATGAATATTTTCATGAACAAAAAATATTGATTTGAGTGCTACTGTGAAGCAAGTGAAGGGAGTTGTAGACATCAATAAAGCTGAATTCAGGGCCGATGTTTTAAAAATATATATTCACAGTTGCTAATGTTGCCTGTGGTGTTCATCCTGCTTTGCTCATAGTAAACATCTGACTTAGGGATTTAGTGCAAAAACTTTTCTGATGTAGCATGTTTTTTGCTTCTATAATAAGGAACAGGCAGCTACTGTTTGCTGTAATAGAGCTTAAAGACATCCCTTCTGTCCTCTTTGCATTTGAAAGAATTTATCACTCATTACTACATTGTCAAAGGCAGGATTATGTCCTATGTGCACTCACAGGAAAACCTCTGCCAACTCTTTCAGTTGCTGCCAGAAAGCCAGTGAACAGAAAATCCTTTTTTTTTTTTTTTTTTTTTTTTAAATGAGGCATGGAAAAATAAGTATTATCTTGAAAAAAAGAGTCTTTAAGAATAGGAATAGAATACGAACAGAAATTATGATCCTGAACAATAAAAGGCCTGTGCACACCTGTCAAGACTGTGGTCAGCAAAATCAACTCTGTGTCTCTCCCAGGAGACCAGTGAATTTATTCTATCCCCTCTTCGCTATGTCCTCATATAATTCAGGAAAGACATACTGAAAGCTGAATAGTGAATGTAATTCACTTTTACTGGAGAACTCTTGGATTTAAGGTATTGAACCGCTGCTGTTACTGGACATACCTACAGCATGCTGAAGAGCATGACTCAAACGGCCCTGAGCTCATGCAGTTATGCTGGCTACAGCACCATGCATAGAGGACAGCTTGCAGGAATGCAGGAAACAGTTATTAAATTTAGACAACATTGTTAGTTATTATGAATACTCTGTTCCAACAAATTTTTAGGGGCCTTTCCATAGCTTTGCAGAGTTCAGTGAAGACATGACATTCTCTTGAATACTTTTTCAACCTTGAGTTCTTTCGTTTTTCTCATAAAACTATCCTTAATACATTGTCCTCATTAAGACATACAAGAATTTAATAATACAGCACAAGTTATGGAATAAATCAGTCTAATAAATAATCCTTATGGCATAAATTATGCAACACAGTGTGGGTCCTTTGGGAGTAGTAGAGGAATGTAAGTGAAACTGTGACAAGGAATATCTGTTGCATAAGCACTGGCATTTTTCCCCGCTCAGTTTGATCAATGGCTGTGCTACACAGTGGCCTTCATAATATATAATGATTGTGGTGTAAGTACACGTGCTCGCTTGTAGAAGGGCAAAATATTTTACTTTGGCACATTTTATTGAAATAGACCAGGAAAACTTTAAAGCCAGCATTAGTGGTAGGACTTTAGGACAATTACTTAGTGTGATGCATAGGTTAATAGCTGTTATATGGTCACTTCCTTGCACATCACATTGAATAATTACACTTTTTTGTTTCCAGAAAAATAATTAATCTGTGATGGATGGGAGACTAAATTCAGAATGTGGGGTCACGCCCCACTTTATGATGGAATAGCTGCAGATAGTTTCTGCATTTTGAAGCATTCATTTCAGTACAGACTATATCAAATCTTTCCATCCTTTCAGGCCATGCAAACTTAGAAACTCATATATTACCTTGTAAGAGAAAACTGATATTTCTCCTGATCTTTTCACAATCAGACGGTACAAATGAGAATTGTGGAGTTATCCAGGATAGAAATGATGTCCTCTCTATATTTATTAAATGCTGCTTTCTAGTTCTAGGACTTTGCCATTGGATCAGGGGCAATCAATATCCCTTGAGTAGAGCTGAAAGAATCATGGAAATGAATGTTCTCTCAAATTTGTTTGAACATGTTTTGAGAACATACCTCACTATTATTTACATGTGAAGTTGACCAGAAAATTTACATTAAAATATACTGGAAATATGCTAATTCATTGAAATAAAAAGTGTGGACATCTATTGACAGCTTTTAGGTGAAAATTGCTTTTGTTGTAAAGTGCTCGAATATCTCTGACCTGACTCAGGAGAAACTTTAAAATCTGACATTTTTATTGGAAATGTGACATTTTAACACAGATGTTTTATGAAAACATTAAAATCATTCTGTTTAGTTTCAGTGTGAAATGAAAACAAATACTGAAAGCGTAGCAGTTTTTGTGAAATGTCAGCTTTATTTGTGATCTCTTTCATAGTCTCAGTATTTTTCAAGGCCTGTTTTCATCAGAATGTTCATGTAGCATGAAATTCTTCACTTTGCAGAGAGTTAAAACAAGGTTTATGTCACATTTAAATTGTATTTAGGACTGTGATATAAGGAGTAAATAAAAGATAAACATCATATAGGTTCAATACTATGCTTAGGCATAAAGAATAATTTTCAGGAAAAGAATTGCATATTAAGAAATTTTAGCGCTCATTTATTTTAAACATAAAATTTGTGCACTCAAATTGAGAACGTGAACTGACTGTACAGAAAATGAAGAAAGATAAGATTCTTCAGGATTGATTGAGGGCAACCCTTGTGTACCTTTGCCTTGCTGGCAGCTTGGCCACTTTCTCGGAGTTGACCTGTCATGCACCATGAACAAGAGCATGTACTGCAAATATACAACACTTGAAATGATAGCTGGTGGACGGGTTTCTGTACACTGATATGTTTTCATACTGATCACTTGTATGAATGAATGTGAGTATCAGTTGAAACCTTTGGCCAGATCTGTTTTAGTGAATATTTTTGTCCATCTTTATCCCCAAATTAAAAAACAATTGGAGGAAAAATGTCAAATTATTTCTGAGAAAATTAACCTCTATTGTATCTGTATTTTTAATATCTAAAGTTTTTTTCACTTTAGCGTATATAGCATGTAAGTGGGATATATTGACTTTGATGAATTTAGATTGTTTCATTTTTCTGTAATGTAAACCACAGGGTTTACATTGCTTTGTCTGAATTACTAGATAACACCTTCAGAACACTATCACTTTCAGAGACATTGCACATGAACACTGCAGATCCACAAGCTATCCACCTTTGCAAAAAGATCTTTATTTAACCATTTTAATCAAAGTGATTTCATTACAGGATAAGATGATTTCTTCATGAATTCCTGGAGAGCACAGCTACTTCAAGGAAAACTCAATGTATGTGCAAAAATTTCCTTTTGCATTAGTAAAACTTAAATGTACATTTAAATGTTTTGCTCCTTTTTATCGCTAACACTTCCTTCTGAATAGTGCCAAGAAGCCCTTAGCACTGCTGAGGGCAGATGGTGGCCTTGGGGCACTGGCAAGTTATGTAGATTATGTGTCCTCTAAAAATTGGCATTTACTCATTTTGCCAAGGAGTTCTGAAGAAGTTGTGTGCTGACTTCTATTTCGGAGTGATTTCTTTCCCTAAGCAAGACAAACCATCCAACAACAGTCTGTAGAACATCTGCTCAAAAAGTGGAAAGACTGTATAAGTAAGTATGTGGTGTGTCCAATTAAGAACTCTAAATGTGCATGCTTATTTAAAGTAAACCCATGTTTTAGAGGTAGGAATGATATTTATGTAATGGTTTTACAGCTTCCGCGTGGTCTGCTGTATAAATCTTTAGTTCTGAGTGAAATTCAGTGCATGGCAAATATAGAGAGAATTTGAGTATGTTTTTCTGGCTTCTCCCTTCTCCCACTTCATGTGTATTGAACAATTTTATTGAACTACCATAAGTGAATTTTGATAACACTCCATCTTCCTGGATACTTATATACAGTTTTGAAATATTAGATAGCTTTGTTTCCAAGTCTTTGAATCACTTAAAGCTACCCAAAGTTTGAGTTAATCAGTATTAAAAGCCCCTGAATCATACATAAATTTCTTTCTCCAGTTTTAGTTTCTTTTTTTCCTTTTTCTTTTTGCATATTACATAAGAATTTCTAATACATGAAACAGATAAATGGTTTATAATCCTAATAAATTCTGTGCAGGAAAGATTAAATTTCTGTACTCTCACCACAGAGATATGCAAAGCAGTGCTACTGCTCCCAGAGAAGGCCACAGCCAATCTCCAGTACTGATGTTATTTGGGTGCCCTCTGCATTTTCACTTGTGCTTTTTACACCCTGACGTTGCATCTTCTACCTGCTACAAATTTTTTGTAGAAATCTGAGTTCTTATAGAGAAAAATAGATCAGAAGTATTTTAGGAAAACCTGCAAGAATTACCACAGGAAAAAAAAAAAAAGAATATGATTTGCTGAGTTTCTTCTCAAGTTAATGAGCAAACTAAGCCTGTGGTCAAACTCAGGGTGATGGAGACACTGTCTTGAATGTCACAAGAGCTGGGGATCAAACTGCTCCTCCCAAAGCAAAAAACCTTTTTTTAGAAGCCCAGTAACTGAAGTTGGCCTAATGAGTTTCCTGGTCTTAATGCAGAATTTTAATAGGTCATTTTTAGAGAATCAATCTGTTTTGTTTTCCAGTTCATGAAAATGAGATTGAGAACACAAATTGTTTATGTGGAGGAAAAAAAAATCTATTTTCTGCAATTACTGGAGACGGTGAGAAATGAGAGTTTCCTAAGGGAGATCAAAGGTAATGACTGCATTTTTGATATTCATAATTCATTTCCTGGATCTGCCTTTCAATGTGGGGTAAATCAGCTTTGGTAGTTGATAACAGCATGATACGGTTTTCCTGCATATTCATGCATGCATTCATCAGTAGCTATGTGAGTGGGGGTGGGGGAGGATAGCAGGTTATGTTTATTCCTCACCTCTTCAAATGCCTCAAAGAGTAGGTTTGTCTCCCACCTTAGTCTAATCCTAATCTTGCTCAGATGGTGAATGCAGACAGGGCACACAGAAGAAATACATTGTTGTACCTTCACTTTATAATATTCCTGATGATAACAGGGTATTTGAAACTGGAGTACTAGACACCAGAAAGCATCATGGCTGCATTGTCCCCATTCATTTCTTCTGTTTTCTGAAAAGGGTTAAAAAAATAAGTCTATGAACAAAAAAAGCTGCTAATCTGGAGGGAAATAACAAACAAATAAAAAACCCCACAGGAATAAAAACAACAAAAGAAGAACTTATTATACAGGAACTCTATGATTTTATCTTTCAGTTCTCTTGTTGACTCTTCTTAAAGACATAAAAGAATAATTCAAACTTTCAATGTGTTGAGTTCCAGAGAGTAAGAAAAAAACAAGAACCTTTCCTGTTTTCTTCAGCAACACTGGCTCCTTGTAAAACCTTTTTGATAGTTTTAAGCAAATTCTTTATTACACGAATATCCTGGTCTCTCTGTTTCTCACTCAGTCAAACATATTACTAATTCACTCACTGGCATCTTTTTCAGAGTTTCTGTACCAAAGAACATTTCCAAATAGGTTGATATTGCTTTCTGCAACAAATGCTTTCAGTTTCAGGATGCTCAGGCTTTCTATTAGCATCTTCACTCAAAAGAAAATTAAAAAAAAAAAGAAGAAAAAGAAGTTTCTTGTTTAAAAAAAGTACTGATTCATGGTTACTGATAATTTGGTAGTTAAAAACCTAAGTCTCTCCTGTAGTAAGGAGTGCTACTAAGTCTTCAGGTAGGCTTACTGAGTTGTCAAAGAATGAGCTTTGGTGAATGAGGAAGCTGTTTCCTCTGATCAAGATTTGTAGCTTGATCTACAGCCTGGCAGCCCACAGTGTCTAATAAACAGTTGTGTATCCACAAACAAATATATTATCTGTCCTTTTGTGAGCTTGTGATCCTTTTCATTATTAATCTTTCATTTAAAAAAAAAAAAGGCTGATTCTATATATTGTACTGTTTCTTATAATTGCTTAGTAATTTATTTATTTATTTATTTTGTGGCAATGCATGTTTGATCTGTTTGCAGTGTTCCATGTAGATTTATGTTCCTATATAAATATTTATCAGAAATAGCAAGAGCAGCATTGGTTTATGCCCACACGAATGCAGGAAGACCAGCTGCACTCTTCAGAAAGATCTGGTAGCGTATGAACTCTCTTTCAGTCAAGGCTGATGCATTTATTAGCATGTGTGAGATTGTGTGGGAACACTGGTGGAAAATAACGCAGCAGAGGAAAGAGAGCCAATGGGCAAAGCATTTTGGCTGAGTATTTGGTACACTAACTTATCTCAGGCATGAGATTACCTAAAGCTGCTTCCAGGTGCATTGTGTCCCACCAGCTGGGATGTTCATCACATACACTACTCTCCAAATATCTCATTCAAAGCTATGAAATGCTCATCTGCTCTAATAGTAAAAAGAAATCTGATTGTCAGCTAATAAATAAAATGCTCAGATAGTCATATATTGGTCTAGTACAATAATACCGTCTTCTAACACTCATCTGTTACAATATGAATAAGAGATGGTAGATATTAAGTGCTTTGAGCCAAGATGTCTGCATTAATGTAGAATTTTCCTTAGTGAGCTGAGTCTGTGACTGACTCATTTTACAGTATAAATAAAATTTTACTGTGAAATATAAAATACCCCTTTTAGTGGTTATGTACATAGAAAAGAATTATGCCAAAAAATACACTAGAATGTAAGGGTACTAATTTGTATTCGTTTCTCATATCTGCTTCTAAACTTTAAGATTAGTCATTGCAGTACTTTAGATATTCTATCCCATATCTTCACAAGTAAGCCATTGCTTTCCAGGTCCCCATTTAGCACAATTCCAATCTGCCATTTGCCATTTTAGATGCCAGATATGCAACATGTTGCATCCTCTCCGTGACAAGATGCCACATGCAATGATTTGCATCTTTTAAACAGAGAATATAAATTTACATGGCATCTTTGAGAGAAGTGTCCAAGACAATTCTACTGGCAAGAAATCCTGTATTTTTTTTTTTATTATATGAGAACAGATGCTTTCTAAGGTAAAAAATTCTCCCCATTCAATGATTTAGTATGAAAATCTTGATAAATCTTGATAAATAGTATCTTCAAATTTTCAGTAAAATGTGCTATTTTTATATAGTGCTTCTGATGTGGGAAAAGGAAAAAAAGTGTTTTTTTCTTTTTGTTTTGTTCTGTTTTATTTTGTTTTCCTAAAGTAGAGTTTAAAATTGTAACTGGTAGTGGAATACTTACCCTTAATTTTTAAAAGATGGTTTCATTCTCTTCAATATTTAAAACTGATTCATTCAGTTAATGTTGATGAATGTAAATTGTGGCTTAATGTGTATATTATACTTGCTGTTTACTTACTATATTGTATACCTACATATATCTTTTTTTGTTTAATTATTATGTTATGTTTATTATACTATATATAATGATGATACATATATATTCCATTTAGCCCACCTTCACCTCTTAAAAAAAAAAGCAATTTGATGTTCATATGAACTGATATTGAAACAGCTTCATGTTAATCTTTCACTCCTTCTGAAAGATGTGGAAAATTGGGATGCAATAGGGTGGATATAGGATGGATTCCCATTTTGTTCTATTTTGCTTCATCAGAGCATAATTCATCCTAATACATTTCTACTGAAGACCAATTTCAAGAGATTTTCATGCAAAAATAACAACAACAACAAAAAAAATAGAACATAAAAAGATTTAAGCAAACTGTTCGTTCCTGTCAGAAAGGTGAAACATGATGCTGTGGGCTAGTTCTGTACTCCCAGATTTTCCCATTCTTTTCTGAAGTTTGGAAGAATTCATAAGTGCAAGGTGGGTGGAAAATAACACAATTAGAATTGGTAAATTATTTGCATAGATAAGGGAATAACAGAAAGAAGATCTTGGCCATATGCAGTGAAGGAGAGGGCACATTTAGCTACAATCCCGATAGAAATAGAAACAACACAATCTTGCTAAAATATTCAGCCAAACAGCTGGAATTCTTGCAAAATCTGTCTTTGAAAGGATTATGAATATGAGCACAGAGGCATTGCAGAGAATTACCCATACTCAGTAACAAATGTTTGACACAATGTGTTTGAAACTGGTGCTTATTTTGAAAACTAATAATGCACGTCCTCTAGGTGTAACCTGAAGCTGTGTCACCTATATCTACATGTACAACTTGCCATGGTATCAATGTGTTGTCTGTGCCAGGCTTACCTGATGTTACCAGCTGCATTTTATATTGGGTTCCCTGGGAGACTGCTGTTCCTTGATGCTGTCAATTCCTCTGTGTTTGGAAGGATGAATCTTGGCTTTACAGGGCTATACTTCTACTTTATTCCTTCAGGAACTGAGAAAACTTTCGAGGGGGCACATAATCCTTTATTCCCCTCATTTCCTCTCTCAACTTCTCTCCTCCACCTGAAGAAATTGCTCTCGCACTGGGATCAACTCAATATCTTCATGCCAGTTTCAACAACCATCTCTGACAGTCACAACATGGCCTTTTAATACACCTGGACATGCCTGGGAAGTCAAGGATATGAGAGCTTTAGGCTTTGCAACCTTAAATCCTGTAGCCAAGATTAGAACAAAAAGAAACAGTGATAGATGAAGGTCTGTACAAGTGATGAACTTCACACTTCCACAGCTAGTAAGAACCACAGAGAAAGGAGTCTTCATTGGTAACTCCAGGGTATTAAAATCAGGTTAAAAATTAAATTTTGCTGGCCAAAGGCAGGATGATGAATTACATACTTCCCATTGTGATACAAATAGCTTTAATAATTATGTATTTTAGGAAGGACTTTGTCCTCTAGCAATGTCCCTCTTACATTGACCTCATGTTTATGCTGAGGTTTGCTCTAAAGACTCTTGTTTCCTTGCAACTAAGCATTGTAGAGATTGAAAAATATTTGGTCCTTTCTTGTAAACTTTTCACTCATGACTGCTATTCAGCATTTTAAAGTTCATGAAAATTTCATTGATGTTCTTTTTTTTCCAATTGTTTGTAAAATTCAGCTACAAGTGTTTCCCTGATGAGATCTTTGTTATAATGTTTTAGTTCATTTGCTCTATTCCATAATTAATTTTTCTGAATAATTTTTTTAGAAATTTTCTTCCTTAAAGTTCTCCCTTGAACCGTTGCAGTTGCCAGTTCATGGTTGAGAATTAAACACAGAACACTCCTACCATTCCCCCCCCACACACACACAAGCACACACAAAAAGTGAAAAAAAGGGAAGGCTACTTTGCAGTCTGCTTTAAGTATTTTTTTGTAAAGGAAAAAAAAAACTCACTGTGGACAGATGGGCACTAGAAGGCAGCATGATGTCACAGAGGGATGTGAGAAGCTGCAAAGCCTCTGTGAAGGGGCATACATATTGAACCATAATGATCTCCATGGAAAATGAGTCGTAATGAAATAGATGGGTTTAGAAAACAGGTGATGATAACCTTTGAGTTTCAGAATGAGATTCACTGTACCAAAGATTTCACTAACCATATTGACTAGAATACCTCTATTTTCTAAAGGAACCTGGATAGCTAACACAGTTAGAGAAGACATTATTGGAGTTTGCATAGGAACAGATGAACACCATCCTAAAATGCAATTAGTTTTTGAGGCAGTTTGTCTATTCTTTAATTCTATTTATTTCCTTCCAACTGAAACATTTAAACCCTGCTCTAGGAGTTAATTGGGAGCCAATTGCTGCTACAAATATAAGTATTCATAAGTATTTACTGGCTCTTTTAATTAGACTTTTTTTCTCTGATTTCTGTGAATATCCCTCTTGTACTTCTGTATGATGGATGGAGGTAACAAGCAGGAAGCCATGGAACCTGTGATAATAGTAAGAATCCAATAATGAAAAATTTATGTTAACATGTTGCTATTATGGAACAGTATGCAACTTTAACATTTTTTTCCCATATCCATTAGCACTGTTTAAGTAAATAGACCTTATTCTCCCATAGATTTGACCAATTTATATTCTATTTTGCAGAAAGAGTGTGGAGGCTGAAGACAAGTTAAATTATTTGGCAAAGAACTGGAAGAGTATCTGAAGACAAAATTTAAGCATTCTGTTCTACCCTTTACATTCAGACAAAGGGGTTTGTTTGAGTTAGAGTAAGGTCATTGGTAAGAGAAGGACTATAAGACTATAAAATACCTTAGTGCATAGTACGGGAGTCTGATTGATGAGATATGTGGGGAAAACCCACCCGTGCTCCTGTCAGAAGAGTGTCTAGGAACCAGGATGGACATCATTAGCAAAACAGCAGTGAGCTGACGTTGAGAAAACAGCTGAGAAGGTTGCAATCCTCCACAGAAGGCAAAGATTCCTGTGCAGTTTTTGGGACGAAATTTTCATTGCTTTTCAACTATGATAGAAGTTAAAGGTTTTGGTCTAAGACCTAAGATGTGACTGGCCAGATTTTCAAGAGTATTTATGTGCTTAAAGATGCAGGTGTACTTCAGTTTTTACCTCAAGGTCAGTGGAAACACCACTGGCTGTTAGTTTATCTTCAATCTTTAGATGTCTTCTAAAAACCTACTCAGATGTTCTGCCTATTCATATACTCAGTTACCAGAGGAAAACAGAAATTCAGCATTCCTGGGCAAATTAATGTATTAGGACTGTGAAACTGTGGTCTGCACACATGCTCATCTTGAAAAACAATATCACAGCATTACTTAAAAATTTTGGCTGTAGTTCAGAAAAGTACTCTAACACATGCTTAAATTCCATTTACATCACTGAAATTTAAATGTGTTCTTAAGTGCTGTTCTCTATAGGAAAGGTCCTTTCAGTGAAGCCTTTCAGTTGGAGAAAAACCATGGACAATAGGAGAAATAAAAATGCAGCTTTGAAAATAAAAGTGATCTTCTCATGAGATGGATTTCAATTAGTCACTGCAATCTGCATGTAAAATTTTAACATCCTTTGTTTTCCATGAGTTTTGCAAAAGCACTGTAGGCATAGTATTTCGGTGCAAGCCATCATCATTTCTGTCTTCAACATTTACAATTTTTGCTCTTAATTTATAATATTTTAAAGTATACCTTGATGATTGCTTTTCCCAGCAATCTTTTCATCATGACATTCCTAAAAGTTGATGCTCAGTTCAAAAATGTACCATAGAAAACACACTGTACTAGTATAGTTTAACACTAACCAATATATTACTTATTTTTGTCTTGGTAGTAATGTTTATATATATTTTGTTAGACAATATGTACTTCTCTCTTAATCTACATTGAAATTTAATTGAGAGTATATTCAAGTTATGATTTTTTTTCATCCAAATATTTGAACAGTAAAGCCAGAGGTGGATTAAAGCTAACTGTAACGCTAACAAATCAGAGGGTTGTCTCTGTTGCAATTTTTGATGGAATGGAAGCGTTTTGCAGAGAATATAAAGTTGCACTTCCAGCTGAACAGGCTAGCATTTGAATATCTGTAAATGTTGTGTTAACCTGAACACAAACTAATAGCCTTTTGATATTGATTAACAATGACATCTTGTTTGGTAGAATCTCTTTCCCATAGAAATTACATTATTTTGCTTTTTACCATTGTGACCTAAGTATCAGTTCCTTTTGAATTGAGACAGTTACTTTCATCAAAGGTTTGAACACTGGATTGTACATACTGGGCAGTGGAGGTCCCAGCAAGGGACTTAGGATTTACAGCTTTCCAACCACACAAACTGCTACCTAGTATCTTTTATGATGGTAATTTGTCGTTGTTGTCATTTTAAAGAAGACAATAAACATACCGAATACATTTAAAAAAAAAAAAAAAACAGTAAAAACTCCTCAATGATTTCTGTATTTTTATTGTAGGTGATTGATTCAGCAGGTGTAAATCTGCAACCTTTGCAAGAACTTGCACTCACTGCACGTCATTACTCGATTTCCAATGAAAGTGAGGACATGACAAGCACTACCTGTGGCCAGTTCCAGTCAGTACTTATGATAGTTCTGACCTTGGGGTCAGAGAATAGTGTGTTTTGCAGTTTATTTCACTGACTATCTGGCCCCTACTCTAGGAAGAAGGGAAATAGGGTAAAGGTGGATAGGGGGTATGATTATGGGCAACTTTGTTCACTGCCTGTGAAACAGTCAGCTATTTACCCTCCAAATGAAGAAAATACTGTTGAGAAATACTTCCTGTATTCACTTTTCA
This sequence comes from Meleagris gallopavo, assembly GCF_905368555.1. Lineage (NCBI taxonomy): Eukaryota > Metazoa > Chordata > Aves > Galliformes > Phasianidae > Meleagris > Meleagris gallopavo. Next base: position 10,815,065 of record NC_139405.1, read on the forward strand.
CTGTGTGGTGCTCTGGGTTTCTAGTCTTGGTTGTTGTAATATTTCTAGATCACAGAATCATAAAATCGTTTGAGTTGGAAGATTCCCTTACAGGTCATCTTGTCCAACTCCCCTGCAATGAACAGGGATACCTACAGCTGGATCAGGGTGCTCAGTCCATCCAGTCCTACCTTGTATGTCTCCAAGGACAGGACTTCCACCACCTCGCCAGGCAACCTGTGCCAGTGCCTCACCATCCTAGATGTATTAATTGAATTTGACATGTTAACTTCTGGATGTGTGTCCATGCACTTGAGAGTGGATTAAGATTATTCGCATCAACACAGCTGTCCTTTGTGTAGCAGAAAGGAATAGGATGCTGGGCTGGTCAAATCCATGTTAGACATTTGAGTGGGCCAAGTGTATGTGAGGGGCATATATGTGGCACCTGTTGGGAAGACATGGTGGGCTCAGTGCAGGTGGCACAGCAAAATGTTAATTTATAGGGATGTCATTCCAGATTGCAAAAAGGGATGTAATTCCAGATTGCAAAAAGATGAATCCTGAACCACAGGAAAAAGAGCAAGTAGCCTAATGGTCAGGTAATGGTCTGTGTCCTTGCTGGATTTTCTATCACTTACCATTCCAACCTTTGAATGTCTAATTGTTGTCAGCTGTGGGAGTATGTTTGGGGTTTTTTACTAATTACTCATGCTATCTTTGTGATTTCATAGAAATTGTGACCCTGTGTTCTAGCCAACATTTCAGCATCCAAGCCATCCTTTGGTCTGGTTACAACACAATAAAGAAGGAAAGAAAAGTCAGTAAATATTTTTTCCCCATAGATTTATACAATTTTTTGTTTAAAGAATAGCAACTCATCCAGACTAGTTATATATCCCTTCAAATACTACATATGTGGGTTGAGGAATTTACTGTTTTTATTTTTGGCAAGTGGAAAGTATCATCTAGGTAGTTTATGTTGCTTTTTACTGTTATCATCTTGAATGTAGAAGAAATCTTGAGTTTGATTTTTATTACTTGTGTCTCATTCTTTCAGCTGTCCCGATCTGTCGTACATCTTTCTCTATATTTCCTGTTGGAATCATTAAGTTGCAAGAGACATAGATAACTTCCTAAAGCTGCACAATACTCATAAAATCTATAAATTTAATAAAAGAAAAACACAAATGTCTGAGAAGTAATGTAACAGTACTGACCATACCAATAATATATATTCTTGAAGAAATTGTAAGGCTAGTAAAAGTCTTGCTGACTTCAATGTAGAATTTTACTTTGATTGATGTATACAAATAAAATAAATATAAAATACAATAACTATAAAATGATGCGTTGTGTACACTAAAAACACAATATATTATTCTATATATGTATCCCAGACCAAGACTGTAAAACTGATCAGTTGAAATCAATAAATTTAAAATATCACAGTAATTTAAAAATAATATATTCAACAATACTATTGGTTTTGCCTGGTAAGAAATGGCAATCTAATACTACTTCTGTACTTCTGCCTTGCTTTAATTGGCTTTAGCCAGCACAGTTGAAATGTCTGAATGATATTAGAAGAAGAAAATAGAAGATACCTAAAAGACGTTTTCTAATGCAAGTAAAGAATCATCATCTAAATCTGTCCATAGGGCACATGTAACTTGAAAATTATACAATTGAAAGCTATGAATGTGGAAACTGCACAAGCTTTTTTGTTCATAAGAAGTCTAGATGCAAAATTTATATTTTAAAATTAAAAAAAAAAAATTGCAATGAATTTGTAGTTCCCACTTCTATTCACTCAGTTTATGAAGATTAAAAAGATCTCTGCTGAGGTCAGATTTTAATATTGCACCTACACATTGATTAGTTTTTGCTTTTCTCATATTTCAGCACAGGATTTTTCTCCTTTCATTACCTTCTCCCTCCCCTATATCCTTACATCCTTTTGTAATGCTTGCAGCCAGCTATCTTCCAGCTGGCCACAGGAATTTCCTTGATTTTTGAAGAGTTTATTTGCCTGGTAGCAATAGTTAATAGAATATATTTCTCAGGCATTTCTTGTTAAGCCTCTTCTTGCCTGAAATGAAAATACCCTTGTTTAGGCCTGAGGTGACGTGCAAAATGTAGGTAGTCCCCTTCCCCTGCTCAGCATGTGGTCACAGTGTTGGTCCAACCATGATGGCCCCACTGCTGGAGGTGACACAGCGAACTGGTAGTGGGAAGTCCCAGACCTTCCCTCATGCTGAGGTTTCACTGCTGAGGAAGACTTTCAGTCTGGGAAATAAACTGAATTCCTGCCCAGTCTAGCAGAGAGATCAAAGATTGGATAAATGCATTGAGTGTTCTCCTCTACAGAAGTCACAGAGCTGTTTATTAGTTACTTGATCATTGTAATTTACCTAGCACACCATCTCTACAGAGCAGCTGTGCAGTTATGGGTAGCTATTTTATTTGAATCACGGGAGATTATACTGAACATAAGAAGAACTATGATTTTATTTTTAAATTGCATTTTTCCTAGAATGCTTGATTTGCTAACAAATGTCAGCTCCAGCTAAAATGTAAATTTTCCTTGTACGTGGTTACTAATTAGCACATAGCAGACTCACTTCTAGACATACTTGGACATACTTGATTGTTATTAACATTATGTATGAGGGAAATGTTGTTTCCTTTTTTTTTTTTCAGAAACAAGGACATAAAGTAACCGAACATCAATGGTAAAGACATCATATAATTCCATTAGGAGTATCCAGAGTGCCATAGAACATCTGGGTATCTCTTTGTTGAAGAGTTATTTTTCATGATTAATATATCTTATTTTTTAATCAGTGAAAGACCTGTTGATGAACACCAAAGAGACCATGGTGTTTTCTTGTTTTATGTGACGTCAAACATTTGTATCCCTCTCAGAAATTACTTTCTAAAATTTCTTTGCTTTCCATAGAATTTGAAATCTAGAAAATACTAAGGACGGGACGGGCATCTAAGAAAGTGACTTTTCTTTTCTGAGTAACACCACTGAGAACAAACTTGAAAAATTAAAGTGTCAGTTTTAACAAGAAAAGGAATTTCAAAAGAAATATCTTTATTCAAAGAGAAAATATATTAATGGAGAAGACTATTTGCTAGACAAGTTTAAAAATTTTTCTTTCAATTTAGAGGATTTCTAATGGTGTAACTAGATATATGGTGCCATTTCTTTCAGAGCAAGGCCCAGAATGGAATAACATTAAGAATTTGCTCATATTTAAGCTGTGTGATAATTAGAGGGAGTTTAGTGAGCTGCACAGAAGTAAAAATCTCCAAAACTATTTTAAAAGCCTGCTAATAATTTTTACTGCTGTTGATCAGAGAACCATGGTTTATAGATTATGCTTAAAGCCAATTTCTATATCAGTTTTTGTGGTGTTTGTACCATGCAACAGTGTTTCGTAGAGAAGCTTATATCATGAATGGAAAAAAAGCCATGAATTAATTCTGTTTTATCATTGTTTAAAGAATTACAGCTTCGTAACACTGCACTAGCAGAAAGGCAGTTTCAAACAGCAGGGCTTCCATGGCTTCTTTAGGAACTGGCTTCCTATACACAGATCACGTTAAGCCATTTATTACTGTATACTTCTATGCAATATCTTATGCTATAGCCAATCAAGATATGGACATGCTTTGTACATTCTCTTTCCTCTGAGACTAAAAAGCAGCAGCATCCCATTGCTACCGTGATTTGTCCCCTGTGTAACAGAGTTTTCAATGGTTCCGCTCATTTATAGACCTACAAGCTCTTTGCTCTTATATTTGCTCTTGAAATGTCAAAATTTGTACAGCGTACATTTGGGACCTCTTTGCTTCCACTGTGAGAATCAGTGCGGTACCTAGAAATGAGTATTCAGCAAAACATAAACTTTCTGTAAATTAATGTCATAAATACTAAATTGGGCAAAAAGTGTAATTTTACTTAAAGATACTTGTACGAAAATATAAATTCTACAGAAAAGTGCTTTGTGAAGTAGAGTGTGCCTGATATGTTTTATTGTTTTAATATGTTTTTAATCGTACATTTTTACCATTTTTCTTCTTATTCACCAAGTTATTATTAGGCAACCATAATTAATAATTTACAGCCACCTATTCTGGCTTTTAGCACATTTATATGGCTCCCCCGGCAGTAATAGAAGTTTAAAGCACACTGTATATTCTACTATTTGGTTTGTAACATGAATCTGTTGTCACTTTCCATAGCATTTTAGCTAGGAATTTTCCACATTCATTTTACATTTACAGTATGTATGTTTTTAGTTTTATAATTAGTCTCCTCAGATAGAAATTACAGTCTTCAAACGCTTAACTACCTCAGCTTTTTCACTCAACGTTGCTGCCTCTGGTTGGGTTTGAGGAGTCAGCAATGTAGTTACCAACAGGATGTGGTTACTGTGCATCATGGCTTTGGTAAGCTGCCCATCACAGGTACTGATGGTGTCACACTCATGGGAAAACATCACGTAACTTCATGCCACCCTGGGGCAACTCTGCTGGGGACTAATGGGAATGAGGGCTTCATTCGTAGCGCCTGAAGAAGCTCTGCATGAGTTTGGGCTCAAGCTCATAGACCAAGTCACCCAAAAAAGTTGCATTTATGCTATCTAAGCTATCTAAAAGCAGAACACTGAGCTGTGAGCAATTTTGCCAGTTTTTGTCTGTTTCTTTACCTGGATGTCCAGTTAGCTCACTTCTAATTAAACCTGAAATGTGGGTCAGCTTTGTGACAGTGAGAACAACTGGGGAGTTTAGGCTCACATTCTTGTTCCAGGGTAAAATGACAGAACAGGCATTGCTTAAATTATCAGCTTGTCTTTTTTCCTATTCAGCAATTCAGTTCAGCCTCATTCTTTAATCTTTTCCCTGTGTTACCCTTTCAGCTAACCTACAGCATGATGGCTGCAGTGTGTATCTACAGTGCTGTGTGTAACAGGCACAAATATATTTCTTGCAGTCAAATGTGAAGGCCCTATGTGGCTCAGACTCTCAGCGAAACAACAGCCTGTTCTGCCACGATGCAGTGCATGGATACTGCTTATCGATGTTTTGTTCCTTGTGAACCACAAGATCAGGAGGTGACACTTTCTTATCACCTGCACCTACAGCATTCACAAGATCTGTGAATTATTACAGCTTTTCAGGAAGCATCTCTTGATAAGTTTTATTTTGCAGCTCCGTGAAGATTAAAAAACAAACCTGTAAAGATCTTACGTAGGTTTGTGTGAGTGAGAAGTAAAAACAGGTTACAAAAAAGAACCGTCTTATAGTATCGTATTCTATCTATTTGAACAATCTTCAGTCTAAACTAACAGTTTTTATAATAGCCCCAGAATGGGGGCTCACAGGTAGCAATCTTTTTCTTTGATCTTTTGTCTATCTTCTCAGCAACATCTCACCAGTATAACTCAAAGGGTTACACATTTTAGGAACAGACAACAAAGAAAAATACCATCACTCTATGCTGTCTTATTTCTTCTGCCTTTTAATAATATACATGGCAAGGAATAGGCACTAGATTGCAGATCCTTGGAAGGAAATAATATATTTGCGTGCAAGTGAATTCAATATTAATAGAATGTATTCATTCTAAATATATGACCAGCTTTGCTTTTCTTAAAATTTACAGGTTTCAGGAATACCCTGCACTCTCCATGGAACAGAATGATGAGTTAATTGTTCTTGCAAATGACAGTTTACTCTGCTGTGAGTTTATGAGGCAGTAAATTTGCCTCATAACTTGCAGCATTTACCCAGCACTTCTTCAGCCAGCTTTGTGGTGCTGTGAGCTATTTATTACCAATTGTGTTTGGAGGGAAGTGAAATGATCATATTTGCACGCAGAGGATACGCACTATGATGAAAATAATACTTTTCCAATAACATCCTTTTGGTCTCTCATTCTCTTCTCAGTTTCTTTGCAGATATAGTGTTGCTGACATCAATGGATTCACAGTGCTATATGTCAATTGGAGATAGCTGAATAACATATGTAACCCCAGAATGTTCAATGTAATCTACAGGCTAGGTTCTTGTACTCTTATATGCTGATGATATTTGAAGAAGAACATATCAATCTGAATGACTATACTGAAACGGACTGAAGAGCTATCTAACCAAATTGTAGATGTATGAGTAAGGGAGGAATATATTTAACTGTACTTCCCCTGAGTTTCTCTCAGTTTCCAGTGCCCTGGAAATTGCTGAATGCAACAACAGTGGAGATCAAATACTTCCTGAATCAGAAGTAGTGCCTTTTATTTATTTTACTTTTAAATGCCATTTATCACACTTGTGTCACTGAAAATGCTCATCCATTGTACTGGTTGTTTTCATAATGATTGTAAATATGTAATTCCATAAGAGCCAGTAATTTAATAAGCTGATACCTAAGTTTTCTGTGACAGTAAACATCTATTCTCAGTATAATTCAGTGTGTGCAATGCATTGTAAGCACAGACATTCTCAGTGGTCCTAATGTATGCTAATACTAAATAAAGTATGTAAATCCACCCTATGAAGTCTTGTTTCCCCTTGATATGTACAAATAACTCCTCTTAACACTTGTGTGAGCTAAGCCTTATTTATTGTTAACTGGAAGATAAATACCCCAGTGACAAGGAAGCCCCGACCAGTAATGCAGTTTTGTCTGTGAATGAACAAACTAGAAGAAGAACTTGAACAGGTGCATTAAGGATGAGGTCATGGGCCCTCCATGCAGTCAGGAGGCAGCAGGAACAAGGCTTTCTTCAGCTGGAAGCTGGCTGAAGGTCCTGACCTGCCTTCCCTGGGTCCTCCTCCAGCACCTCCCCATGACCTAAAATTTCATCTCAGCCCAGGGTCCTCATTCACCACTAGTGGTGGCTGGATATGAACCATGCAGCCTTCAGAACAGAACTTCAGGCATATACAGGCATAGGTCAAGTTAAATTTCACATTCTTTCCAAAAAAGTAGGCAATTTCTCACGGTCAGAATTGTGGGAATCCATAAATAATAACCAATAGTGAGAAGCCAAAGAAAAAATTCTGGATAGACAGGGAATGTCACACCATGTTTTGAAAATCTAAAGAGAGATTGATTCCGATATTCCAACAATCCTTTCTGCTAATGTAATGAAAAGCTAATTATGAATCACAGCTGTTTGTGATATACAGCAGAAATTTTTTGAGGGGGAAAATGAGGGCAACAAAATATTACAATCTCATCTGCTGAATCACTTTCTGGGCTGCCCTTTTGACTGAGGTAGGCTGATGACTGACAGTTTTTTCCTTTCAATACTGTCAGGTTCTTTCCATCATTCATTTCCACTCTGTCTTATAAGAAATTATTCCTAATTTTACAGAATAATTATGAACAAATTTGGATGGAATGACTCCGAATGAATCATTTTACAGTATTCACTTGAACCACAGACACAAATGTCCCAATGGCTATTGCTGTTTTGTATAAATTAAACTTATTTTTCCCAGGAATTAGCTGCAGTGCAGCAGGAAAATCTTCATTCTAAATTTCTTGACCTTTCAGGGTGAAAAGAAAACAAATTTTTCTTTTCTGGAGGCTCTGCTCACTGGCTGAGAACTTTCACCAACAGTTACCAAGCTTAGTGCTTAAGTCTGCAATCTTGTACAGATATGCATGCTTTGGCTGTTGCTATAAGCATCCCCATTAGGAAGCAGGTTCTGTTTGAGATGAAGCATGCAGTGATGTAAAGTACAACTGTATCACTTTCAACAGTGTCACTTACTCTAGCACTGTCCTTGCTAATTTTTTGTTTGCATTACTGTTCCAAAAAGAAAAGCAGATGCTCACTGTAGATGTGTCTAAATACAGTTGAAGGTTTTAGGTGAACAATCCTCCATACTTTCATCTGTTTTAGAAATAGCTTGTAGTTGTGCTTTTTTTCCCCCTACTTTAAAACAGATTTTTCAATTGAGAAATTCACAGTTTACTTTCAACTTTTATTAGTATTTAAAATCCACGTTGACTAGAATTCACTGGGTAGCTAAATCAAATAAAAAATATATCTGAAAGAGATAAATAAAGTGCAAAAGACTTTCCTTTTTGGCAAGCAGGAAAAGGATCTAAGGTGTAAGAATTTTAAAATGTGAATTATATACTGTTTCATAATCAAGTATAGACAGCCAGCTAATCATCCTCTAGTCCATCTGTGCATTCTAGGAGAAAAATAAAATGAAGTTTGGGCAATAGATACAATTGGAAACGTATGAATAATTATTTTCTGGATTTACTTCTGTGCTATGGTGAATTGTGATCTGAAGATGAAAGTGGAAAATCCAAACAGATTCTAGTGTCCAGCTACACTCTGAGAGTCCTTATTGCTATCCCCACAAGAATACAAATATTGTCTAATACAATGCAAACTACAAAATGCATTTCATATTTCTGGCTGTAGACAAGATTTTCTTCTTTACATTGAAATATTAAAGTATTCCTTTTGTTCTAAGGCTCTTGAAATATTTTTTTCAAATATTAACAAGGCTTTCAGGCACTTCAGGTTCAGGTGTAAAACATACTGAAACTGATGCCAATGAGATCCTGACTCTTAAGTGCCTCTTTAAACACTGAGATGAGGGTGACCTGTCCTGTCTTCAAGTTCCTCAAAAACAATAGAGAAAAATATGTATTCCAGTATTTCCATTAAATTTGTGCTTATTTCGTCCAATATTTCAGTTACGGGGACTCAATAATGTGCTTACAGAAAATTCGTATCTGAAGATTATATGGCTATGTTACTGAATTTTCAATGAACAGTCATTTCCAGAAATACTGATCTTCTTTTTATTCACTGGAAAAAAAGCAACAATTATAACAGGGGATCATGTTTCTAAAAAATGCTACTGGTTAAGATTTCCCAGCTCCAATATGAGTAGGCAAAAATCCTTAAATAAGCACATACTGTATTTAGACATTATAAGCTTCTAGTCTGTCTTAGAGAGACACAATTTCTTTTTGGAAATGTATGAAATGTATTCTGTTCAGAGATAATCCCCTTTATGTTGCACATATTTTGAGTATTTCACTTCCTCTGTTGTTTCTTTAAGTAATTGTGTTCTGGTAAAAAATGTTTGCATAATCTAGGTGATTTATTTTGCAGGGTTTTTTGTTTTGTTTTGTTTTGTTTCCTTTTTTGGTGTTTTCTTTGGAAGCTAGGATATAAAAACAACCACTTAAATTAGTGACATATGTAAATAACTGTGCATTATATCCTTCTTTCTGCATTATATCCATAGAAACCGATACCTAATGCCCACAGCCACCTCCAGAAATGTTTTGGTTCACATGCTGGTTAGACTACGAAAATGTAGACTTCCTAGTACTTAGGAAGTTGATTTTTACAATGCAAACATAAGGTCATGATAATTCAGGCATTTATGGACACTGCAAAGGCTTTGTATTCTTCAGCCAAGTATGGATTTTACACTTCAGTCTACTATCTTGGTGATTACAGACTTCCTTTCTGCCTGGTTCAATGACATGCAGTTAGTATTATATTTCTCTAATTCTGTCAGCAGTAAAGAAACACAAAGATTCAGGGTCACCTCCTTGCCCCAGGGAGGTATAAATATAAGCACAACTTCGTTACTACTCTCCCATGTAGAAAAGTAAGACAAGGATTAGAAGTACTCGGCTTTGCATGTCATGATTGCTTCTTTGAAATGTTCTTAGAGTGACGTAGAACATTTCCCTGCCTTAGGGTAAAATCTATTCCTAAAAATAGGAATAGAGATCCTTTATAAGGATATGTACATGTGTGTCTAGCATATGAGTTTTTACATATGACTATATGTGTGTTTCTGAATGTGTGTGTATACATGCATTTGACTAACTCTGTGTCTTCCTGAGGCGAGGTAAAAAAGGAGTAGAGGTTGCTTTTAAGCTTTAAATTGCAGTCTTGTCAGATTCTTGACCAGTCTCTCTTGACCTTATATCGGTGAGTCTTTGACTAGTGCTACAAAGCTGAGTTTGGCCCTGTGAACATAAAGCATACCACACACAGCCAAGAGACAACTACTGCCCTTTGTCAGCACTTCAGATGAAGCTCAGTACTGCTGGTATTGTTTCCTGCATTCACCACTGATCTGCCCATCCAAAAGGAAAAAAAAACATTTTTGTTCTTACTTCAGCCAAGTGATTCCCCTGTTAGCTGTTTGGGTTATCTTGGTAAAGTGAACGTTCACTATTCAACATGAATGGTAAACAATTGGGGTATTTTATTTCTGCATTTTTTGAGTGTCTTTTTTTTATCGTGTGCTGATTCATATGGGACTGTGTGTGCAACAACCTTGCTGTTATGTAATGGTCTGCCCACACCATAACACGTACCTTCCCATCTTGCCTGCCTTTCTCATCAGCCTTGCAATTAAGCCTGGGCTGATCCTTTCTGGCAGCTCACCATCTGCAAAAGAGGAAACACTGGCTTTGCTGTGATTTCACACTTCTCTTGATTAAGCTCGTTTATGTCTGAGAGCCTTCAAGGAGAGCCATGTAACACATGGTGGCTGTGGTCACATTTTCTTTGGGGAAAAACAGGCAGAAAGGCAGCAGCAATGGAGTACAATCTGGAGTACGCAACAGCGCTGTCCAAACCTGTTAGCTTCTTTTATACTTCAAAGGCTGTGTGTTATGAAATGGATGGTCTAATTTCAAGGCGTACGGCTCTACTTTCCTAGAGGGAATTGCACATATTGTTTTATGACCTTGCAGCCTACTTCCTGGTGGATAAGCACAACTGGAAGGATGAGGCTGGCCCAAGCTCTGTGAGCAGCAGCATCTGTTTTAAATGGCTATGGCTAGAAAATCAAATACCCTCTAATTGCCAGTTTTTCTATAGACTGCTTTCTGCTTTCCAGGCTATAAGTCCACAGCAAGAAGTGCAATAACTGTTACTGTCAATGATCTGTCGCTGTTACTCCTTAAGGCAGGTAGGGTGTTCTTCTTTTTTCTTTTTTTTTTTTTTTCCATTTAAAGATGCTATGAAGAGAAATGACTGTTCATGGCTGAAATTGTTCAATTCATTTCCAATACAAGAAAATACACTGTATTTCTTGTGTAAGACTGTGTAAGTTTCTAATATATACACTCTTCTTATAATATGTTGACTGAAGAAACTGAAGCACACAGCTCTTATTCATCCAAACTTTTGATTCACTTCACTGCTCTGATAGTAAATTTCCTTCAGATGGATATGACTTTCCCTTCCCAGGTTATTTTAAAATTTTCTCCTTCTACTGTGAATTTCCTTCCTAGTTGTTCTAACTGTTTATCATGACTTTTTTTCTATAGGAGCAAGAAGGTTTCTCTTTCACATCACAGATCTTATATAGTAAATTTTGGAAATGTATCTAACTACAGCAACTCATTAGACCATTTTGGTCCTCTGGGGAGACATTGGCTATGTTAATCTTCTTTCATGGTCCTTGTCTATAGTCTTGCCTCAGCCCATCAGACTGTATGTTAATCTGATGCACACTGATACAGAAATATTGTTTTCCAGATCAAGAATGTGCTTTAATTTTGACCTCGTGATGTGCCTGAAATTATGAGTGAGAAAATCACAGAAGTTGAAGTTCTGACTTAATTTCATTGTGTAATCACAGGAAATATCTATGTCTCAAGTTATGTCCAAAATAAATATTCCAGGATAGTACTCTCATCCAGCAGCTTGTCATATTCCTGCCTTAGTTTGTGAACTAAGGCTCACTACCTCAAACAGTGTTTTTCGCTGTCCATGAAGTTCCTTTTATGACACCAGTACTTATCTGATGTTGAGTGCTTCTAACATTATTGTCTCTGCTCTGAGGATTACTGAGATTTATAACTTTAAAAGTTAGTACACTGAGTTTGAAAAAATTTTGTGAGGATCTAAGTCAAAAAATACCCTGGAACTCCATAGAAAGTTGAAATGATTGAAAGAAGAAAAAGAATAATAGTATGATTTTAATTATATCAAACTGAAACATAATTTGAGTGTAATATGAATGTGGTAATTGAATGGGATTGGGATCCTGTAGTGATTTGTTATCGATTTATGCCATGTAAAACACTCATAAGAACTCACAATGAACATGTGTTTCCTTAATACTTGTTTTTTTTGTTTTTTTTTTGTTTTGTTTTTTTGTTTTCTGAAGTTGTAGTCAAATTAATATCGTCTTCATGAATCTCAGGAAATTTTCCATAAATTATCTATGTGTAAATCCACACATCAATAGAGAGTAAAATCTTCCAGAAAGATTTCAGCAAAGGGGGACAAAGATGATTAAGGGTCTGGAGCACCTCCCTTGTGAGGAAAGGCTGACAGACTGTTCAGCCTGTAGAAGAGAAGGTCTGGAAGGGATTCCATCACAGTTTATAAATGTCTGAAGTGTGGGAGCCAAGTGGATGGTGGTGGACTCTTTTTGCCGGTGAGCAACAGTAGAACAAGGGGCAATAAGCACAAACTGGAGCACAAGAAGTTCCTTGCAAATACAATGAATAACCTCTTTTCTGTCTTCTTACTGTCACTAGAATAGTCTGCCGAGAGAGGTAGTATTCAAGACACATCTGGGCAATTTCCTATGCAACCAACCATAGGAAACCTGTTTTAGCAGGGGGTTGAACTTGATGATATCTAGAGGTGCCTTCCAACCCCTACAATTCTTTGATTCTATGAATATGTAATGCAATGTACTTGGAGATACACTGACATTTGCTGTCAATTTCAAATACTGAATGTATTGGAGATATTCTTGTTAGCCAAAGTTCTGAGTCTTTGCCGACAATTACTGTTATGCATATGTGAGACTGACTGTAAAAGTAGGGCAGGAAGATATATCATAATGCAGATCAAAGTGGACCAAGCAGAAAATGGAAATAGCCAAGCAATGTCAGTCTACCATGAGATGAACCAGTACCAATAGCCTGAGAGAGTACTAAGTATCTCTTCCTGCAAATCCTGCCTCCACTAGTTCATCAGAACTGTGGCAACACAACCTACAAAATCAGGAGGTGAGTGTGTGATGATTTATGAAATACCATATAAAAAAGTATCATAGAAAAGTCTGTGCAAAAAGTAATGTCAGTTTTCTGAGCTGGATTTGAGTAGCATGCAGTAAATAAAGTGCTTCAAACAACAAGGATAACACAAAATATTGACTGGCTGCTCAGTAAGTGAACCACATACATATTATGCCCTGAGGCAGGCATTCTGTTGGAAAAACAGTATGTGCTCATGTAATTAAAGAGTATAGCATCATATGCCCAAACAGAGGGTTCAGAAAAAATTGGCACTACAGATTGCAGTCTGATATTTCGTAACTTTGGATTTCTTGACTTCACAGCTTTAAAGATGGTCTTTTATAATGTTGCACATTGCACACAGAAAAGTGTCCAAGAATCTGGAGTGGTTGTACCTCCTTACATTTCAAAAGTCTTGTAAAGCTGAAATAAATCGTCATGTATTTTTTACATATATCAGGAAATGTCTCATGTTTTCTTCCTCTTATTTTGAAGAGGTCAACAAGACTTAGCTGATTAGCAAACAGTTGAATTATCTACTTGTTTTTTGATTAAATATTTTGCAAGAAAGGTGATACAGTACAATTAAACATTAATTCACATTTTCATAGATACTCAAGCTGCCCAATCTAAATTAAAAAAAGATAATAATGAAAGCTTGGGCTGGAAAATGTGAGTGGTTATATTGTACTATTTTGTTTTGTGCTAATGAGATTTGCAGGAAATTATTTTCCTGACATTTTAATGTACAGATCACATGACCTCTAGCATTAATTATTTCCATGAGCTAGTTAACAAATGACTCCTTCAGGGCCTATGACATCTAGAAGTAAATTAATCCTCAGAGTTTTATATGATTGTTGGATAATATTTTAGCTGAGCCATTAGTCGTGGAAGTGCCAGTCTTCTCTAGTTTTCCAGGCAAAGGTTTTAAAACACCTCTGTAACATTACTGGTCTTGTAACCAGCTTAAAATGGAACATAAGGACCATTGTTTGATAGAAAGCTTGATAGAATGTTTCCTTGCTGAACATGTGCTGTTTAGTGTTCCCCACTAAAGCAACTCAACACCGTAAAAGTTTAGCACTGCAAATAGTGCTGTATATGTTGATTACCTTAAGCAAGTATCATAAAGCATAAAAGAAGAAAAATTTAGATAATACAGAGGAAAAAAAAATATGGGTGAACTGGAAAAGTGCTATTTTGCATAGTTTTCCTATTTCTGACAGTAAAATAAAATTTTTCTCTTATCGTTTGTTTGATATAATGATGCTTTACTGGTAAGAATTGTAGATGAAGTGAAAAAATCTGGTTGTAAAAAAAGTGCAACAAATGCTGAAATTTGGATAAAGTATTGCAAAGAAATACATGTATTGGAATTTTTATATGATAATATATGAAGTGTGATCCCAATCTAAATTCCTTGGATGGGCTATTCCCAGTGCTTCAGGTGTTTGGAGAATTTATTTTTCATAATAACAATTTATGAGAATTTTTAGCTCAACTCACATGAAGAATTTTATGCCAGTTCTCAAGTGGATGCAACAGAGACTTACACTCTGGGTTATCCTTTGAAAAAAAGATGTCAACATCATCCATTCAACTGTGTATGTTTATATACTTTCATAAAGTACAGCTTAACTCTTAGTGTGCTTGATTCAGCTTCTTTACACTTTATACCCTTTTTAGTCAGTTAGTTTAGACTTCAAGGAATACTGAAAAGACAAAATGATAGTTCAGTGGGTCAGAGATGGGAATATGTAGTTAATCAGATTTTAGCTTAATGATTCAATTCTCCCTTAGCTTAAATCTATTCAAAAAAATATTCTTGTCTGTGAATTCTTTGACATTTGTACAATACCTTAATATACCCAAATGCCTGCAAGAAATTTTTCTGCAACACAAGAAAATGTTTTATTTGGAATTAACTGGAAGTTTAGACCAGCTAGGTTGTGAAGAAAATGAGCTACCACTTATAAATTAGGAAAAGCCCAATTGACATCTAATGACAGATTGCTGTAAAAGCAAAAAGGAGAAAAAGGGAAAGAGAGAATGTTTTTGTTGTCTTGAATATTTTTGAATTATGGTAAAACTCTACTAGCTTTTGCCTTTGTATTGCTATGTTTCTGACTGGAGTCCATGCATGAATATTTAGGCTTCAAGAACAATTGTACTATATACCAGGTTGGTCTATGAACATCAGTGCAGCAGCTCTTGCTGATGCACTTTGACAATCCTCACTGAACAGGTACTTTCTTAACAGCCACATATAGATAGATCTTGGCATAACATAAATTAATTGAAGTAAATATCCCAGACACTGACACAGTCTTGGGAAAAGGCAGTATGCACCACCAGTGACCAGCCTATGTTAACGAATAGTGAACAGACCTTTGAGTAATATCATAAATACTGTGATAGTCTGACCACAGATGTTGACTTGATTGAGAGTTTTTAGCAATCACTGAAATTTCTGAATGAAGGCTACATTGCATTTCCTTCATCCTATTTCCTTCTTCCACCTCTTCCTTTGACCCTGCATTTTCAGGCCCTCCCCTGGAGTGTCATTTTCTCTGAGAGGTCTGTACAATTCAGATGATGAAACCTTTCATAAGTATAGATGTATCATGCTCTTTCTTCTTTCCTATCCATAAATTCACTGATGCTCAATTTCACTGGAAGAATAAAGCAGGAGAAATTCCAGGGCCGTGCTTAATGCATGATGATATGGGCAATAGCTATTGCTTCTACTCTATGAAGAGAGGCTTTTCACTGCTCTTCATACTCGTCTCTGAGTGTGGTTCTGTGTATTAGATTGCCCTGAGGAGTTGAAGGTTTTAAAGCGCTTTTGTTCACAGAATAGAAAACTCACTATTGAGTAACAGTGCCTATAATCATGATCCTGATACTTTTTGAAGCTGTGACAGTAGTTCATAAGTAATGTTAAATCACTGGAGCACGTATGTTGGCATATGCAATGCTTATATGCTGCCCTAATTCTAAAAGGTTAGAAAAGATACACCTAGACATTAATTTTGATCTAACCAATGTTCTTAGTAATGCTTTCTCTAGATTAGTAGATTGACTAATTTCTTTATTGTACAATTATTCATAAATGATTATAGGTCATTTCTTGTAAAGTTTATGCTCTTGCATGAAGTGCATTAATCAGCCAGCGTTCTTGTTCTGTGACACTGGAGAAACAGATGGCAACAGCAATAGCAGGAATGACTGTCTCTTGCCTCTGCAGCCTAAATGTCTAGTCAGTCAAGAAAATTAGATTATTATGCCCTCAATTTACTTGAACTCCAGTTATTTTGTCCCCAAAGTGCACTCGAATATTAAAGTTTTAAATCCATATTTTTATATTTTTTCATCTGAATGAAACAGATTATTAACATGAGAAAAAAATTACAGTTTCTATACCTAACGTACACCTTGACTAGTAAGTAATTTCTATTTCTGTTTGCAAACAAAAACTTAATCTTAGAATGGAAAAGGATTCTGTCTAAAAAGTCATTGTTTTCATGTTCTAGTGGCATTAAGTTATCTGATTCACCTAGGTTTTAGAATGCTTTTGAGCCATATCTAATATAGAAGGTGGACCTGCTTCTGATGAAGTCAACTGTGTAGGCTTATTGAATTATGACTCCTGTGTTACTACTTCAAGGAGGAAATGGGAAGCATTCTACAGAAACACTGTATTAGCTGAGTTTTCAGTGAGCTAGAGAGCATGTTTGCCTCCTCAGAGCACCTTTTGGGACAGTTGTCATCTAAAAGCCTAAATCGTTCCAACGACAGTTTTCTCAGCTTTCCAACTGGAGATTAAAATAACTTGTAATATAGAAGGCTATAACTGCTGTCGTTTAACCTTGGAACATGAAAACCAGAAGTTTACATTTTGTTGAGCGATGCTCTGAAGCAGTCTGCCTTCCTTAGCTTCACTGTACCACAAGCAGATCCTTTTTTTCCCCCAAGAATTATTACACTGTCATGTTTTTTCTTCATCTTCAAAGAACTATGCAGAGAAAAAATTGTAAATATAATTTATTACTTAGTGGCATATGCCATTTTCATAGAAGAAAGGCTCATTCTTTATTGAGTTCTTTATAGTGAACAAAACAGCACATGGTTGGAAGTACACATACCAGCATTTTTCACTGTTTTTCGCACATGTAAATAAAAGAATACACACTGCAGAGTGATAGTGTTGAACTTCCAGACAATTTCTCAGAAGCAATCCATTTCACAAGGTAAGAACAAGCTGCAAGGAAGGAAACATTTCCACTCAATTCATGCTGGCAGTGCTTATCCTAACATGATGCTCCTTAATCCCAGACGCTTGGATACAAATTGCCAAGGTAGCAATAGCTGAAATCTGCAGTAACAGTAGTTTGTGTCAACTCACTCAGGGAAAACAGTCTCTCTGCCTTAATGATTGTTTCATCAGACACATTGAAGCTCAGATATTCAGATTTGCAATATAAACAATGGTTATGATTCCCCAACCCAGCTGGTGCTGTCATGAAAAAAAAACCTGCAGTCATTTGAATGCAGCAAGATAAACATACAAGAACGTTAATTTGTTCAAATATCATTCCACTTTGTTACCCATCTTTGGCAGATATAAGTGCTTAATTATAGTAGTGATGTCCACAAGTATCACAGAAGATTTTTCATCAGGTGTTTATAATACCAAAAAAAAAAACAAAAAAAACACCATCAGACAGAAGTATAATAAGCAACATTTCAGCCCTCAAAAATTATGTGTAAAACAGAGTGAGAAAACCTACTTTCAGTCAAATTTTCCAGGTGGAGAAGTGTCAGGTTATATTCTTGTGTTTTGAATATTGCAAATTTATTATGGGACCATTCTGATCCGTTCTTCTTCTTGCAATTGCTTTGAAGGTCAGAACTTTGTAAGTGCAAAATCCTTCTATATTGCAGAATTCTGAGCAAAATTGAATGATATCTAAATCAAGTTAAGAAATTTCTAGAATCTTTTTAAAATGAATTTTTCTGCTCAACTACATTTATTATTGCATTTGACTGTATCATTCATCTGAGCAATGGCCTATACAGCCTGAAGAGTGCTATTAGGCAGCTTGCTTATGGACATGCTATGGAGCTATGACATGTCAGAAAGCCCCCTTCCATTTTTGCATTGAGTCACTCATTTTCAGAATTTTTTTTTAGTCTGTATCCTCTGAAAAATTGCCAAACAGCTTCTAAAAGAATATATATGTTTATTTTATAAATATAGGTATACTAGTTCTCCAGTTCCTAATATTTGAACACAATTGTAGCTTCTTAGAATGGTTTGGGTTGGAATGGACCATTGAGATCTAGTTTTTAAAAGCTAAGAGGGGGCAATTTTTAGATATTCCAGTTCCAGGGAACAGTGTTCCATCCATCTCTTTTTGCCCTCTCTCTTCAGTCGCCTGCGCCAAACTCGTGTTAAAATCTGTATAGCAGAGATTGCAATCTCACCTTGCTTCTGCAAGGAGCTATAGTAGCTATGTTTATGTACTCTTTAATTAGATAATTCATGTTTTCTCACTATGAACACAGAAAACCATGGCATTAGATGTGCAGTATGATTAATGCATAGTTAATAAGCAAAAAAGAGGCAACGTAATAATCCCCTTCATCCCATGTTTGTATATAAGAATTAAATATTTAACTTTTGTTGGAAAGATGATAACATGCATCCTTGATTCCTGCAATCTTATGATTTATTTTCAATTACTTAAATGCTCTACTGTTAAATAAGTAAATAAGTAGATAAATAAATAATGGAATTAAGTAGTAGAATTTGATTTTATATGTTGACAAAATAGTTCAGTTGAAAGAGACCTACAAAGATCACCAAGTCCAACTATCAACTGACATTTTAGTAAAATCCAGATTAAAAAACATGGCTATTTACATTTTATAAGTGCACACACAATTAAAAAATCTAAAAATCAAAAAGTTTAGAGTATATATGGAAGTGAAATAGATGATTTTCCCAACTAAATATTTTTCTGCCATATAAAACTGCTACTTGCACAAATGTTTGCATACATTAAATATTTTAATGACAGTAATGCAAATTTGTGCAATCAAGACCCCTGCATAGATCTTGGACATCATTTGAAGAAGTCTGACTGAGTAAATATATAGAAATATATCCTGTGACATTGAAAAACTTGGTGACACTAAAAGTTGCTGGCTGCCTACGTGGAAAAAGATGAGGTAATTAATACTTCTGAAAAATTCACTAGCTCCCTATTTGCATTTATAGACAGTTTAAAATTCAGGGCATCCACTACAGTTATGGTTTGGAGTAGTGAGGATATTGTGTTTTTCAAAAACTAATTTTCAAAAGCTAATTATACCTGAATTATTTTAGTCTGCAACAAAACTAGATTTAAGTAGAACTGCTATTGACAACACTACATGCAGTTTGGGTATTACTCATTAGAGCCAATGCAATAAAAAGGAAATACCGTCTTCATACTAGGCTAGATTCTGGAACATATATGAAAATATAAATTTCAGTGCAAACAAGTTCTTGTTTTTCTCCAGGCAGACAGAAAGCCTTAAATCACTGCAGAACTTAATTTGCGAACATCTGACATTTTCAGAATTTGTAGGGAGACCTAAACAGGCT
The DNA here is from genome assembly GCF_905368555.1 of Meleagris gallopavo. NCBI lineage: Eukaryota > Metazoa > Chordata > Aves > Galliformes > Phasianidae > Meleagris > Meleagris gallopavo. The sequence continues at coordinate 10,834,765 of NC_139405.1, forward strand.
CTCCAGGGATCCTCTAAATAGAGGTGAACTCACACAAGCTAGGTATACCTTGGTGATTATGAACTAAGAAGTAAATAAAAGTAATGTTTGCTTTCAAATATATCTTGAAGTAGGTCATGGATTATCTTCTCTGAAATTCAGATTATTTAAGGCATTGCCAAATGCCAGTGATAATTGCTTTGTTTAGATCTGAAACATGGACATGAATGGAAATTAAATGGTATGACTGTTAAGAAGAAAGGAAGGCTTTTTTTTGCATTATTGGGAAGAAAATGTAGTTTATAATGCTACATTATTCCTGTTTTCAAAAGAAGAATAATCCTGGTGTAAGATGTCTCTTTCCCAGGAGTACAGATATGTTGCAGTCTAAATTTCCGTTGTTATTAAGATTTCCTTCCAAGAGAAAGGAAATTCCTTTCTCTATTGAGGAGGAGGAGAGCATTCCAGGTAGGCAGCCTGCATGCTATCCAAACACAAGGTGAGAGTTTCAGGTTTCCTTCTGACTATATTTGGTTGATTCATTATAGTCCTTTGTCATTTGAATTTTCTTGGAAACAGAACAATCTAGACTAGAACAAAACAATTATGTGACAACATTAATCTCATCTAATAATTATTCTAGTGACCTATTTTTAGACAAGATATTATTATTGTACCTCTTCTGCAAAGTCTTCTTTTATGGTTATGAGAATGAATCTTTCAAAATAAGCTGAAACTGCCTGCGTTTGGCACAAGAGAGTAATTTTGATTGCCTTTCTTTTGTTCCCCCCAAGAGCTATTTTTCATTTCTGCATGAGACCAAAAAACCCTCTTTATTTTAAACTGATTTCTTTTCTTCTTCTTACTTTCCTTCTCTTTTTTTCTTTTTCTTTCTTTCTTTCCTTTTTTTTTCTTATGGCAGAGAATCAATAAGAAACCCTCCTCAGTACCAGAGAGAATGATCTTTGCATTCTCAGCTGATGATACTGCAGAAAGGTTTGACACTGGTATGAGGCTATTATTTCTCTGCATTCTCCAGATACATGGAATTTTCCTAATACAACTATATATAAAATTAAATGAGGCTATTTGTTAAAAATGAACACAGATGTCTGTAGTTCTGCTTGACTGACAGCATTTGTCTTCACCAAACATTGTTTAGAGAGTCATTAGAAGTTTTACCAGGAACAATTTTCAATGTAAAGAATGACTTGATAATGCAGTTTTGTGAGTAGTTGTACAGCAATATTACTTCTCTGTTCCGGTGAGATGATCAAAACAACTTCACTTATTCACTAAGCCTTTCTGAAACAAATTTGTCCATACTCACATTTCCAATCTTCCTTTTACATCTTATGCCATATTTTGCTCAGTTCAAATCTTTGTTCTGCTCATAAATGCCATAAATGCTCTTATGCACAGGGTGGAAATAAACCAGAGTAAACAGTTAAGATTATGTACTTCATTCTTCTACACATCATAAAGGCAATTTGGAACAAACTCTTAATACCTCATTAAGCGTTTTTTCCAGCCTGGTCTGGCTTTGAAAATTTCTGCCTGCATCTCTCAACTGCCCAAAAATAATGTCTGTTTTTTCAGTTTGCATTCATTTTGTTCACATTTCATGGACCCTCACAAATTTACATCACGTGGCTATTGACTGCAGTTGTTATTTCTATACTGCTTGTGCAGATCCCGCATTGCCTATCTACAGAGCTTTCATAGCAAACACAATGTAATGAGAGCAAGTCCTTAGCTTGAATAGAATAGCTGATGGTTTGATGAAGACCTAATACACCAACATATTAGGAAATAATCTTGAAAGTGAAAATGTTAGCTGTAATACTGAGCTGCTCAGATTACACAGATACAGATTAATGTTCTTTAATCCAACAAACAGATTGATGAAACCCATACTGTTTTTCTTTAGGCAGTTTATCCTGTAGTATCTAATGTTACATACAACGTATGACATATGCTTACAGCTCTTTCCCCGGCTTCTGGTGGGCAGCAGCTGAGCAATCAATATTGCTTAGCACAGTATCAGTCACTATTCCCTAGTTCTGAGGAGCTGCAGAAATGATTGAAATAACAAAGTATCTGAGACCTTCTGTAGATTTCCTGTGGTACTGGTGGATTTCATATATAGAGCATGTAACACTTTTCTTTCAAATTATTTCCTAACTATTTTAATTATGCTCCATTTTATCTCCAAAACTGCCAAATGCTAATTTTTTATTTTTTTTTTTATGGGATCATTCATTTTAATAAAGTGAACAACACACATACTGCAGCAGAAGTTGAACAATGGTCTATATTACATTTATCTTAAGTTTTAATTTAGGAACTGCAAAGAAAATGTACATTTTTATCATCTATGGCAAGTGCTTCCAAGTAATTATCTGCTCAGATCAATTGTAATTCATTTTTGCTCTGCTAGCAACACACGACTACAAACCTGAGAAAGTTCAGTTCCCTGAACAAATGACCTCAATCTGTATGTGGGAGGCATCCAACCACATCTTTGCAGCAGCATTATCATCCATACTTGAACTTACAGGAGTTCAAAAAACCTTCAGGATAGTTAAAGTTGGTTAAAGTCTGCTAAGGCAGATTATTTTGTGAAAAGCCACTCACGTGAGCAAGGAACACAATTTTAACATCTTAGAAGTTACAGACCAACACACTCTCTTGTAAATTTTCTTGCTAACAAGATAAATTGAACCAATTATGTATACTGGAGGTTCAAATGTAAAAGAAGATATTCAGCCCACTTGAGGTGGTAGGAAGCATTGCTTATATATTTCTGCTAGACAAGACAATGTCTTCAAAGCAGATGGAAGTTGGATGTACATTTCTTTAAATATAACAATCTAAAATAATAGCAAAATGTGAGTAGGTTAGGGTGTTATATTTGTCTTTACTGAAGTCACACATGCATCTAAAAGAATTTGTACGCATTTAGAGGAAGATTTACATATGAAAAGTTTTGCAGCGTAGATTTGATTTCCCTTCATTATCTTTGAGAAATATTCCTCTTAGAAGACCAAAAGAGTAACCATTCAAGAATGAAAAAATTCCTATGGAGATGAGGCAAAATATACAATTAGATAGTAGTGCCAAGCTATCAGGTGTATTTCCCTTCACTGAAGTAAGATAATCAACTGAGAAAAAAAAAAGTTGTCAAAGGAGTTTGTATCTCTAGGTGGAACTGGACTATGAAAGTGGAAGTTGTTATTCACCTGATCTTTAGCAAAAATAATGTAATCTAAAAATTAAGAAACTCGCTTAAGTTATTTTTTGTGGATGTCTCAGTAGTCTATGGACACAAAAATCCCCAGAGTATAGTTCGCTCTATCTCAATGTCAAACATCTAAAACTGATGTTATGAAATAATCATTCAGCAAGCATCTGTCTGTCTCTGATAGTAAGGAGAGAGGAAACAGGGCGAGCAGCTTGTAACAAACACCTGCTGTTTACTAAATTGTAATAAATACCATCTTAATTTTTAGCATTTTGAGAACGCAGTGTATTACCTTTTTATTTTTCAACACTCTGTTAGGTCAGTTTTTTGTTTGTAAACTCTATAACCTAAAAGAAGAAAAAAAAAAAGAATCATCATTGATATTAAGACTGCAATATTTTGTTCTGTTGAAACTATCCTTATGTGCTCGCATGTGGACTGGAGGTCTGGATCTAGATAAGCTGTCAAGGTTGAAGTCTGCATGCCTGACAGCCTTTCTTACTTTTGCCAATGCTCATGGTTTTTAAGAATCCTACACTGAATTCACTGAATTCATAAAGAAAAACGTAGATCTACTTTTGTTTCATAATGAACTCTAACAATTATTGATAAATTCTGATAGTTTTATATATCTGTTTACGATGTACTTTCTGGTTACTTGTCAAATTAAAGTGTATACAAAACATAAAGGTGGTGGAGGAAGCAGCTGTAAAAGCTACAGAACTCTGATGGGAATAACAAAAGTCTCTTGACAGTGTCTGCAGATCCTGTGAGCCAAATGTACGAAGTATGGAAAGAAAAAAGATTTTGGCTGAATGGTGAATGGTTGTGGAATTAAGAAGGGATTATAGCCCAATGGGCAAATCAGGGATTTTCACTTGGAAATGTGACACAGTGATCCCAGCTGTACTGATCAATCACTATATCAGTTGAGGATCTGGGGGCAATTTAGGAGATTCATGATCTTTATTCAGGCCATTTGCTCAGAGATCATTTTCACAGTGAACAAATGTCGAACTGAGTGGTGTTTATGAATTCTTCACTTCTGATTCAATTCATTTCTGAGTGTAATGACATTACCAAGTCAAGGCATGCTGATGTTCAGCTTCTGTTTTTCAGCCTCAGTCTAAAGTACGGTGTACAGATAGCCTCGTGCCAGCTCATTCAATAAATTCTAGATATGAGTTCTGACTGGATATCTGAATGCCATACTGCCAGGGTTGCTGCTGAAGTGTTTACTGAATCTGGTAATAAGGGAAATAATGAGAATAAATTATGGACAACTATCAGACAACAATTAGTGAAAAGAAACAATACATTTCTAACAAAGAATAACCCCAAAGGCTGAAGTATGTAATAAATTAAATTAAATATGTATTCATTGAAAGACAAGAGATTTCATAAATGTTTGCAAATAATTTAGAAATACAGCTCTTACACTACTGTTAAAACTCTTGTTTGAGGCCCGTTCATAAATAATACTCTTTTCTAGAATTGTGTGAACATCTTAATTTTTTCATATAATTGCTAACTAATAAAAATAAATTGCTAACAATTCTAAATAAAGAAATTAAAGCTCATTTGCAAAGCATGCCTTATTGCTCAGTTTGAACACTTTTTGCATTATCTTTTGCATGCTTTTTAATACTTTTAATGGTATGGATATGACATTCAAAGAAATACACAGAGGTTACTATTTATTATAATAGTTGCAGAGAGTAGTCCCACTGTCAGGTTTCTGATAACAGTATGTTTCTAGTTACTCTTGCATTAGTAACTTAGTTGAAACATTAAGTTGCTGACATATTTCATATTTAATAAGTTTTATAAACCATGCTTTATCAACATATGTTTGATAAAAATATTATAGGTCATTTATAAATCAGTATAAACCTTCAATTTTTTGTTAACTTTCCACAAGTTGTGGAAAATAACTTACAGTTTTATTAGACAGTACAAATTTTCTTTGTATTATCAACAGGTATTTTATTTCAGAAAAGGTTACTCTTCAATGGGGTCCTTATTATAGTTTAAAGAATTTTTATTTTGTTGATACATCTGTATCTGAATTGTCATAAGGTTACTACACTATTTAATAATAAATTAAGTAATGCGCATACAAGTGACAGATGCAGGAATATCGCATATAAAGGTAATTGGATGCATATCCTATCTTCTCAACCTACTATCCATGTATCTCTACATTTGCACACTCCTTTCAGGCAAAGGATGTCTCCTAAAGTTTTGTTCTGTACTGTGACAGCAGAGTCTAGAAATCCTCACTCTTGATGCCACACCGAAGCTCAGTTAAGAAAGGTCTGCAATTTTTTTTCATCTATTTCTGATCATTTTCTATTGTATACAATATCCTTTATTTTTGAACAACTTGTAATCAGACAGATAGCTCTGCCTGGTCATTTATAGTACATGTCTCACTGTAACACAGGAAGCTGTGGTAATGGATTCCAGAACATACACTGCTGCAGTGTTGTCTTTCTTTAATTTTGCAGGAAAGTTAAAAGCATCCTTAAGTCCTTTTGGATCACAAAAAAATACTATTTTGCAATGATAGTCCTGCTGATTTCAATGGGAAGCTTGGCTGCAGTGACTGGCAACATATGATTCTTAATAAGATTAAAATTCAAAGTCTAATTATGCTCAATTGAGAACATTTTCATGGCTGATCATCACCAGTTGAGGCATGTCTGGCTGGCGAACATTTCCAGATTGACTAGATTTACTCATCTCAATTGACATTTGACAGGAATAAAAATGCAGTTCTGTCCACATAAGAAGGGAAAATTCTGCTGCAATGCACATTGCTGTCCTGAAAAGATATTGGTATTATTTCTCACTGACGTGTTTAAAAGAAAGATGCAATAATAAGTATTAGAAGAGCATAACAACTGTTTTGTTAGAAAGTAGCTTCTGGAATTATAATGGTGTACTGACCATTTTCCCAGTTAGCATCATAGACCTTTGGAAAGTATATGATCAGTACACCTTATCTTACAGGTTTTAATTTGTAAAAGTAAAAAAAAAAAAAAAAGATGTTGCTTGAATAAGTGCATGTGGTGAAAGTAAAGGGCAGCAGTTTCTTGAGACCTTAGCAGCCTCAGTATAGCATCCTGATTGATCAAGCATGCCACAAAGAGAAGACACGTACTCCGTATTCATATGCAGATATTCACTCGGGGCCACCTAGTTTATTAACCATGTGTAGATTAGCATGAGGAGTTAGAGTTAAGCCATATTTGTAAAGGACGTTGAGACACATCTGGCTACAGTCCAAGGAAATCTCCCAATCAGTCCTTCATTACATAGTGTCTTCCCCCTGAGAGGTGAGGATACTAACCTGGTTAGCTCATTTAAAAGTTATAATCTCTTTGTAGTCAGAATGTCTGCAAAACAACCTATAAAACAAATTCTAAACCAGATGTCTCCTTACTTCTCCATTAGGTTTGGATTCTGCCAGAAACCATGGACAACTGCACTGGCACAGCACATCTCTGCCCCTGCTCTTGATTCAAAATACTTTTTCTTTGGCCCTTTTCTGGATGCAAATGTACTTCATGGATTGAGAAGGGGCAAGGCTGGGTGGAGGGTCAGATCCATCTAGAGCTGCAGAGTTAGGATGAGGTAGCAGCTTCTAGACTTTGATTAATTCTTGGCCTTGAAGGAAGATGAGGTCTTATGCTATGGCTTAATTACTGATAAGCTTCTGATAAACGCTTTTTTTGTATCCATGCAAATTGGAAAAAAGCTGAGTACAGCAATTAAGGGGGAGGAGGGCATTCAGATTGCAGCAAATTCCTTAAAAAACAAATTGAAAAAAAAAAAATATGACATACAGATTGGAAAAGGATCTGTGTAGCAGTATGTCATGAACACTTTCCTCAAGCGTGCTGGCTGTGTATTGTATTTGTTCCTCAATATTGCCTTTGACCTGTTTGGTTTCCCAAATCTGACCTTTTTGGAATGGATGAATGAATCTTTTTTTTCCATTTATAAGAAAATATAGATGTTCTCTATGAATTATTCTGAAGGCAGAATCTCATCTTGAATGAAGCCTAGATTGGGATACGGACTTTTATGAATTTAGAACTGATTAGATTAAGAGCCCTGGAGTTAGAGCAGAGAAGGTAAAGTAGGGGCAGCCATTTATGTTGGTTCTGTATAGTTTAGTTCAGCAGCAATAAACCTAGTTCTTTTAAACAGCTAATTAATATTCTTGAATGCCACTTGTGGGGGCTTAGTATTAAAATAGAAAGCTGTATGTATGGAATAAAGGAAAAGAAAATTCTGTGCTGAAGTGCAACACAGTGAAATACTTTGGATAGTAATGTACACTTACAGATAAGGAGCAAATTCATATATATTTGCAGACTCCTTTGCTGAAACACAGGGAGATCACAGCTGCTTAATTAGCTGCTTAGGGACATAATACAGGGGACCTGAGGTCCCAAACCACTTTTTTTTTTTTTTTTCTTTTATGTCATTAAAGAATGCATTTCCTTCATCTTCTGTACAGAGTAACAAAAGTTTATAACTTCTTATGATATAGATGTCAGGGAAAGACTGATCGGAAATACCAGTTCAGATCTTACTCTATCCAGCAGAGGGCACTAATATGCATATACAGCATTAAAAGTATATTAAAGGTTATTTTGAAAAATAGTTTTTCAAAAACATTAATTAGAAGCCTATTCGCATTATTACTGTTAATATAATGTTGGTTTTATATTATAAGGGTTATTATTTCTATGTGTGTCACTGGGATTATTATTTTTACCGGCTAATGATTCAAGAGATTATATTGAAAAATAAACTGTTCTGTATGAGTAGTGTACCATACTTAATCTTTTTTTGCCACCTAAAATTCATACAATAACACTTTTATCAACAGAATAATGTTAAGAAGAACCTTGAATCAATTTAGTGTCTGTACTGAAGCACTAATTATAGTAAATGGTATCCTTTATGTGGTTTCCAGAAAATCATACACTATTGAAGTAGGAAGTTTAGGCAGTTCCTGTTTATGGCAGAGAAGGTAAAATAATTACATATAAGCATGATCACTGTGAATAAACTGAGTTTATATCTGACTTTATTAAAGCACATTAATAGGCTGAGAGCATAACTTCCTCTTAAATAATTGCTTAAATGATCTGAAGATGCACTAACGAAAAAGTAAAAATAACAAGAGCTACAACTCTCATGACACACTGCATACCTAGTTCTAAAGGCAAGATAAAAATACAAAACGTTTATGCACACTGCATGCATTAAGGTCAGCTTGAGCAGATATAGTGGATAAGCTTTCCTTTCAGAAGGAGCAACTGATCTGTTCTTAGCCTTTCTGCTTTGAGTTGAATGCAGTTTCTGAGTTAACAAATCATACTGTAATTAGTAACAGGTATGCGAACTCACACTGAAAGCAAGTAGAATGCAATTTTCATTAATCGGTTCATTAATTCATTTTTATGGAAAGAAGGAAAAGTAAATGCCTGGTGGCATTACTTGAAATAATGATGGAATCAAAGCTGCAACTCAGTAATAAAGGGTTGCAAATAAGCAGATTCAGTTTTGTTTCCATCAAAGGCAGCATGTGATGCAGGTAGGAGTAGGCTGTAAGAAAGTAGGAATTTTTTCTACTGAGCCTGAACTGAAGTTAGCTCAATCGGTGTTTGAATGAATGAGGAGTTTGTTGTTGGTTGATCATTAAGTGTCGTCACAAGAAATTACATGGGTAGAATATAGCAGGAGTTGTAATGATCATTAACGTCATAACCTGCTTTTCTAAACGACTGTTTCTAGAAGCTGTGTCAGCTATCTTAGTAAATTGTGTTGAGCAGGAGCAAAATGGCTGGTTGGCCTACTAGGCATGTGGGGGGGTGGGGTGGGACTCGATGACCTTTAGAGGTCCCTTACAACCTCTACAATTCTGTGAATCTGTATTTATTTCTGCTGTTCTTCACAGTTCCAAAAATACTTGATATGGAGCACAACTGTTATCATCTCTAACGTCCACTTTTCATCTGCTCCTAAAGGCCTACATTTGTAGCTTTTCGTATTTTCTTCTTCTTTAAAAATTAAACATCATCTGCAGAAATCTGAATCATTCTAACTTCACTGTTAGTTAACCTCATAGAAGTCTTCTTGATAGCTCATTAGATTCTCCACTCTTAAAAAAAGTACATGAAGAACAATTAACAACTGAGTTGATATGCATCAAGTCTCTGCATGCAGAGAAAGCCTTTGACATAGTGGTGTGGAAATAATTTGCTGATCTCAAAAAGTTTCATCTTTTCTGTTCAGTTCTCTCCTGGCAGAGCAAGAGCTGTTTGATTTTAACTTTAATAATTTTAAGCATTCAGCATCACTATTCTAATTCAAGATTGCTTACAATTTTATATTTTTCAAAAAGATTAATTTATACTGTTTTTACTACAGAATGTATGCAACTATCTAGAGCTTATCTCCATTAGAATATTTGGAAAAAAACATAGATCCTTTATACTTAAAACTAGGTAGCTCTCGTCCATGATTACAGAGATCATTAGAAAAGTAGAGCTAGAAAATGAAGTTGCCTAATTTATTTATACTTACTGTACGTAAGCTAGCTTTGATTATTCATTTTATCGGTAGTAAATGCTATAGGAAGAGTAGTACTGTGTTATTAATGCTGCATGTTGTTATTGATCATTATGCTTTTTTAAAATTTACTTGCAACATATACTTCTACGTGCTATTTAGAATAGCAACGCTCAACGCTCATTTAACGTCGAACTCTGAAGCTCATTCTGATGAATGAATTGCTAAAAGTATCATTTCAAATACTCTGAACTTATCCGTAACCAAGTTTCTTTCAGAACAAAAGGGATGGCTTTTCCACTGCTTAGGTCTGCGAAGATAGACACACCCACACAAACAAGATTCCTAACTCCCTTCCTTATTGTTACAGACGTAATCTTTACTATGAAGGATAAAAGGATATAATAATTTCTTCTCTTTGAGAATTATATTTAAATCTTCTCTTGCTTGTAAAATAGCTCTTAGGATTCAGTATTGAATTTGGTATTTATTGTGTTACAGGCTGTTAAACAAGCCATATAGGAGATAGGCTACAGTTGAGGTGAAGACCAGAGACAAAAGAGTCAATTTCCTTCCCGAACAACCGATAAGCTAGATATTATATCATCTCTTTAACAATATAATTATGTAAAACATCCTAACCTCTCTACTGTGTTTCAGTGTTGGGCATTGTTCTTAAGTGGGGGGGGGGAGGGAAGGGGGAGGACGGGACACGGACGACTGGGGGACCTTTATCAGTTCAAGGAAGCAGATGCCTTCATTTGGAAATACTTCAGGCAGAAGGAAAAGCTTTGTTTGCCTGAGTGGACCACTATGGCGCTGATTACGAGAATGAATGGATGATTTGAAACCAATAGGAATTCAGGTGGTAACATGTTAGCCTGTACCAGCCTAGTCGAATGTGGTTTTGAGTAGTTCATGCACTGTAAGTTAAACATATTGTCTCGAAGACATAAGTGTAGAATTTTAAGGAAAATAGGTATAAGTCACTTTGAGCCTCCAGTGTAACATGGTATCGTGTTAATCTCATCGAACCAATGCTAGTATTAATATATTCAGATCTAGGGTCATCAAAAGCCTCTTGGAAATGTTTGAGCTACAGCATTTACTGAACTGAACAACTAAAATATGCTTTTGGTCTTAACAAATAACATTTTTTATTTTATTTTATTTTATTTTTACTTCCAGTATTCAGTATTTTATGTACATACAGATAATTGTGACTCTAGCTGACCCTGTCACCCTTCAGAAAGATTATTAATTTGCTGAAGCTGCCTGAAGGCAGCTTTCATCCTTCTCTGTTAAGTGAGTCAGATAGTTCTATGGTAGGAAATGCCAGGAAAAAAATGGAGGAAAACACATAGACTGACATAGAAAACGTGATGGAATAAGTATAAAAATAGCAACGAGATTTGTAGCAGATAAGATTTATGATATATAATTTCAAATTGTACATAAAATTGATCTGGATCAGCGTCAATTTGTGGACTTTATATTCTCAGTATATTATAAATGTGAACAAGGGCTCATGTTCTTTCTTTAGCAACAGGAAGATAAAAAAATAAAAATAAAATAAATAAATAAAAAAAAAGTAGTTTTCTGTACCTATAAACTGAACAGGTTAGCAATTGGCCTAAGCTGGTTATTGTTAGAAGAGATAGCCTTATATACCAGATTTGATTTGTAGAGCACCATGAAGTTTGAACTCAGTTTATTGTTTGCTCCCAAATGAATTTTCCTCTGATAGAAAATATATCATACTGACTGCAATTTGCTCATATTCCTGGTCAGGACAATTTTCAGACTGAGAAAAAGCAGAGCACCTACCTTTCTGTGAGATGTAGTGATCCTCACTACATATTTTTCCAGGCATTGTAGATCATGTAACAAAACTTGTATCTTTGAAATTAAATGGGAAACCTCTGTCATTCATCCTGGATTATAAAACTCATATGATATGAAAGCAATAATGATATTTTGGAATTGGATAAAAGCTATGCCAAGAAATTGTAGAAAGTCAAAGAATCATATTCCACCTAAGAGATGCTAAGTACCTTACACATCTACTGAGAAATACAGACTTTGTAAACTGTCTTTAAACTCACATAAAGAAAGCATATGCCCATAAACCAAGTGGGTATCTCAGTGTCCTAAGTAATAAAGCTGGAACTGATGATGCCTCTGACAGCCTGTATTAGACAGTGCCTTTCCTTCACCTACTCCTTGCTAATCACAATGTTTTCTGAAAGGTAATAATCACATAAAGCAGTACAAATTTCATGAAGCTGCTTGAGGAACTTTCTACTGTTCACTAGGAATAATTCAGTGTTAATAACGAATTAATCAATTAAGTTTTTTGTTGTTGTTGTTCAGTGATCAAAGAAGGGATGGAGAGTTTAGTTTTCTTCTTTATTTTATTAAATTTATTTATTATTTTATTAAATGGAAACGATTCTTCCTGGCTTCTGTGGTTTAAAACGCTAAAATTTGCAGTTGTGTTCATTTACTATATGTATCAAGCTAATGGTTTGTGCTAGTGTTATAACCATCTAAATTTTAGGCTGACATTAGATGACTTACCAATTACATTTTTATGATAGCATTTGAATCAGCCAGAATCAGTTTTGTATGTTGCTGTGCCCTTTCCCAACTGTCACTAGTCACTACATCAATGCACGTATTATAATTACTGCTTGCTTTATTTGTATTTTCTGTTTTACTTTATTTCTCTGAACACACAGTGACCAAAAGCTTTCTTCTGTAGTGAGTACTGAGGCTGAATGAGTGAATAAATGCCTCTGAGAAGTGATATGCCTCTAAAAATACATCATCTTCATTTAACAAAATTTATTGTACTGTACATTTGCCCACAGCACTTTCAATATGGTTCTGCTTGATGACTGTGCATTCATTATCTTATCATAAGTGTAGGTTCATGGATTTGAACCAGACAGAGCTGGTTTGTGAATTCATTGAAGCGATACATTCATGGAGAGGAAATGCTGCATAATAAAAAGAAACTGGTTGCAGCAATTATTGTATTCTGAGGAGAAGGCTGCCTGGTACACAAGTGCCCTCACAGTAGGGAAAGGAAGGAAAATGGACTACCCTAGGCTTTGATCAACTTTGAGAAAGTGCTATTCTATGAACCAGATATATTGCAAAAATGTTGAATAAACATGTCCTAATAAAAATGATACTGTAAACCTCAACATATGTTGTTTCAGTTTTAGGGACACAAAGGCAGTTAAGATAAAATGTACTCTTCTGTAAAAGTGTAATATGTAGGAGGTAACAATGCAGTAAATGATACTGGGCAATGCAGAATATAGAAAGAATGACTAGATTCTGTGCCAGCTGCCTGCTGATAAAGCTGGGACATCTAGCATGCTTAGCTGTATGATGCGATGCAGTTTTGGTATAAAAAAATATCAAAATGCCCCATATTGGGTATGCAGTGTCTAGAGAAGTTTCATTTGGCTTAATTTTTGAAGTAACAGCTGCTTACAGCAGAAATCATGTGGGTCAGCAAGTATTCAAGTATTTGAGAAGCAGGTTGGCACCAAACTTGACAAAATATGATCTGAAATCATTTAAGCATTTTGAATACTTGTTACATGTTAAGTGATTTGGATTCCAGCTGTTGCTTGCATGTTATCAGCAGAACAGAGTAATCAGGCATGCTCATGTTAGCCTTCATCCCAGTTGCCATCTCATGGAATCAGCATGTATTTGCAGTGCTACTTTGATGGTGTGAAAACTGTCCAGAAGTGCCCACTTTTCTGATCAGCAGAAACAGAGCCACTGTTGCTTAGGACCCAAGTGCCCTCCACATTGCCTCCCGTTTTCCATCACTCAGGATTTTTCATTCAAATGTTGTATCTGTCCTGCCATCAACTTCTAGAACAAAATTAATTAATTTGATAAAGAACATTATAAACTTTGAACTAAGTTTACATTGAAGCTGAATTTTCAGTATGAAAGTTGAAATATTTTCAACTAGCAAAAGAAAACAAAAGTATATGCCATCTTATTTATTCACGTATGTATCTAGGTAGGGTGCAGGAATAATATCATTTGATTTGCAAAACTGCATGTCAGCTACCCATCTGACTAGAAAAACACAAACTCTAAACTGTCATTCTTCACAGATTGCTGTAGGATAATGAACTTATTGTTAGCCAAGAGTCATTCAGTGATGAAATAACAAACAAAAAAAACTGAACGGCAAGTGCATTTGATAAGTTCTAGAATTCATCACTTAGCTGTCAGAAACAGCTGCAGGAAGAAACCCGTATGCATTTTAAGAAATCTTCTTACAGAGAGCAATATAATCCATACAAATATCTCACTGTTTCTCCTACCCAAACACATTAAATTCATGGCTTTATTCCAGTGACTCTGAATAATTTAAATAATACATGATTTTTAAATGGACAAGGAAGTATTACTTTTTTCTTTTAATATCCTATTTTCCAGATTCTGAAAGTGACATTTCTGAGCTGAATTGCAATACCTGTACTTAGATCACTTTTTCTGCATTTCTGCTGCCAGCCCTCACTCGTTTTAGCCAGCACTTTTACCAATCTACAGAAGAGCTAGTTGAAGACCAAGATAACTATAGCTTGCAAGACTGTCTTGCTGGGGATAAAAACAAAACAAAACAAAACAAAACGAAACAAAACAAAACAAAACAACAACAACAATGAAAAACTGCTGTAACAAGCAGGACTCAATAGGGATCGGCTGTTCTGTTGAGATTTTGATGTATGGTCCGAGCTGGTTATTCCCATCTTTAATTTCATTACTTTATATTGCAAAGTGTTAGGTTTTACACAAGCAAATCTAGGGTGTCTGAGTATGATTTTTGGTCTCTTCCACATTAATTATCCTATATTTAATTTACATTAAATGACTTGTTATCAGTCCATCATTTAACTACATGACATTACTTTCTTACTGTATATGGGCAATTTTTCTTTTATTTTGCTCATATCTGTAAAGAGAGATAATAATTTTTTGCTAGTCAAGACCATTTACCTTCATGAATCAAATAAGTGATCATCAAACTCGCAAAACATCACCTGAACTTCTCAAAATTCTTAATGTTTACTGCATTTTTCTATTGCTTCCACGCGCAGGCATAAGCACTTCCTCTAGGCTGCTACAAAGTTTCAGAGGTATCTATAATGTGTAGTGTCAGAGGTGAGCTAACAGCTCCATGGTTTCTCTACCACGATTTTGCTAGTGTTACAAGACAAGCCAGCTTTGGTGGGCACAGCTGTGCCTGCCCCTATGCAAGAGGCCTGGGTCTTCCTGGAGGCTGAGGCCTGCACTGGAGTTCCTCTCCAGCAGCCGCTGAGGCTGATGAGGCAGGTCCTCCCAGCTGGGGTTTTTAACCTGCCCTGCTGGCTGCAATTTGTACACGCTGGCATGGCAGACATTATTCCTGGCTCTGTCCATGATTTATCAGCCACTCTCTGAAAACTGCCAGCTCCTGGTGGGTGTCTGCACTCCCTCGGTTTTCCCTGGCTCAGGAATTCCCAGGTATGAAGCCAAAAGCTGCTATCCCTACTCTGCACCGGAACAGGCCTGCACCGGAGCTGGTCACCTCGGTGAGTGGCCATTTTGCTACACTGAGACATGACTGCACTTCTTAGTCACTTTCTGCACATTTCTGGGATGTGAAAAGTGCCTTAAACACATGTCTGTGAAGCCAGTACATTTAGGTCAGTGCAGTGTAAAATACAGCTTTGAAAGATCACTCTCTTCTATAAATCTATCTAGGTTTTTGTTTGTTTGTTTGTTTTCTTCACTGTTAAACAATTCCATCCATATTGTGTAGTTAGAAACCAGCTTCAGAAGAAACTGTATGCTTAAAAAGAACTGCTAACAGTTATCGAGCTCAGCTAAAAGGCTGTCTGATGAGATTTCTTACAGTTCTAATGTACTACACCTAATTTCTCAGCAGCAGATAATTAGTAATAATAGTAAGTGCAGATTTCCTAATTTTGAAAAGAAAGAACCAAGATTTTTACATTTCTAGCGACCTTCCCAGTGCCATCAACTGATCCAGTGACAAAACTGGATTAGGAAAATCCAGTTACTAACTTCTATTCTAAAATTAAATCTGATAAAGCAAACAAGGGAATATTTGGTTACAAACCCTTACTGCGCTCTAAAGTAATGTAATACAGCATACTTATTAAAAGAGTGCTCAGTCTTTGTAGAAAAAAAAGGTACGTAGAAGCATTAGCTATAATTAGAAGAAAAACCTTATGATTAATTATGATTAGCACACATAAATATTATATGAATAAATATTATACATAATTGAGAAACTCAAGAATAATAAATAGACAATGTTTTATTGAAATTTACTTTTTAATGGATCAACTGTTTATTTTATTCTCAACAAGAAAATCACTCTTGAAAAGGTTATGGTAGTATGCTTGAAGCTCATTGGATAAGTAGTTGTGTCATTCCTTAAGAAAATACTGCTATAAAGTACAAAAAAAAAAAAAATTAAAAACTTTAAGTGAATTGTCTATTTATACCCTGGATACTTTAGTAGTTACCTTGCTTATGATCACTGAATGTGATTGCAATGAATAATACCTCTGATCTGAATTGCTTACAAAAAAAAGATAGGATCTGCCACATTAATAAGTAAAATCTTGGAAAAAAATAACTTGACATTTGAAGAGGGTGAGAAAGTGTCAAGAAATAATTATTATTGTTCATTATCTTTTGTGATCTTCCCTAACTAAGTCTGATGCTTTTTCTATTATTTGTCTGGAGAGTCCATTCCCTAAACTAGTTACAATTAGTAATAAACAATTGCACACAAAATGACACATCTGCTTCTGCTACATTTTTGTCCCTGCCTCCCAGCTGAGTTGTTCAACATATGAAAAATTTTACTACAAGTTTTTATGTATATATATGTATAAGCATCTGAGAAAACCAGGACAGTGATTTCTAAGGTGCTTGCAAAATGCTATCTTAAGAGGCTACCAAATTCTTCAGCACTGCTGATTTACTGCATATTTGATACAAAATTGATATTTTTTATCCAATCCCAAGGCCAGTTACAGCTGCCTCTGCAAAATGAAGTACTTTTAAAGCCATTTCACTTAAACGGGGAAGCTTTCTTTATAAAGAAGGATCCAATGTAGCGAAGCACCACTGAGCCTGTCCTGCTTCACACTTCGTGCATCTGCCCCATGTCTTCCTGATTCATCCCAGTCAATAAGGGGCCTGTGCACTGCTGCCGTCAGCTGTCTGAAGGGCTTTTCCTTCTGTATCACAGTTATTGAGCCATAAGTTTTGCTAAAGCCAGGAAGTACAGAGATGGCCTTCTAAATTTTAAGACCTTACTTTATTATTTGAACTTGCTTGCACTTATATAAATAGTGGTTAAATCTGGTGCAGTATGTGCACACAAACATTTTATATCCTGGTGTTAAATCATGCTAGAAGCAGAACATTTTTTTCAAATTAATAATGTAATGTCTTTATCCAGGGGCTGAGATAACTTCTAAAAGCATGTTTTAGAGAATGTAGACTGAGTACCCTAAGAGCTCTCTCAAGCACTGAGCAGAGATCATACAACAGGAGAGCAATATGGTTTGACCTTCAGATGCTATTGTGTTCTCATATTCTAGCTACAGCCGTTTCAAAAAATCTTAGGATTTACTTTTGAATTGAAAATTGGTTTCAGTGCAATCTGCAGACAGAAAACATTAACATGATGTGGAATAACACTATATTGTCATAAACTGTGCAATGTCTGATAGCCTTTCTTGTTTAGCAGGAAGCTGAAATGGATCAGAGCACTGTTTCCTGACTGTGATAAAAACATGTGAAGTTCTGTAATTAACATTTTTAACCTCTTTCTCTATGTATTTCTAAACAAGGGGAAGAAAAAAAAAAAACAAACACAAAATATCTTGGAAAAAAAAAAATCCTGAACAGGTTATTCTCTTACTGTTATCTAGCTGTGTAGATTTTATTTTCTGTTACATGTTTTACATTTGAGTAGAATCAGAAAATTTTAAATACTGTTCAGGTCTGAGAATGGATATTTTCTCATAACTATTTTCTATAAGTCATGTGAACCAAATACAGAGCATTGAAATTATTAGACTGGGCTGATAGGCATGTATATGTAAATTAAAGAAAATTTTAAGAGGCTTTTGAAAGGAATGCATGTGATAAAACTGTTGACTTCTGTTCTCGTGCTGCTGATGTGACATTGGAGCATGGAGTAATACATATACACACGAAAGAGGATATTTTGCATTCTCTGCGGTGGATTAGCATGGTCTGGTAAATTCTAAAGGAAAAATTCATGATGAAATGCTGTAGTCCATGTAAAAAAAATACAAAATCAAATGCAGTATGAGTTTTCTTTGTTCTGGGAGAAACTCTACATGAAGAGTTGTACTTCCTCAGGCTCAGTATGCCTTTTTTTCCTTCCAGTCTATGCTGGTTATGTGAATCGTTGCATTTTTTTATGGATAGACTCCATTTGTCAGTTAAGACAGTTCTTCCTTGGATTTCTGTTATAATATGTTAATGAGTTAAGTCTTGGCTCTGTTTTACTCGTCACACTTGTGGAGGAAGGATAATTTTGTGTAATTATTAAGGCTGAGGGATAACAAATTCTTGTTTCTGTTCCAAAAACTTCCAACTCTTGGCCTGAGAAATGGGCATGTATGAAGTCTTCTGCAGATGACTGACTAGATCCTTAAGTAAGGATGCCAAATGATTGTCCTCCAACCTCACTGGCAGGAGTTTCCTGACATTGTTGCGAGTGCTAGACCCTGAGACAAGACCTCAGGAATTCTAGACTCATTCTGGTGAGGCACAAAGGGATGAAGATTTTATGAAGAGGGGTTGGTTAAGAATAACTTGTGATACACAGCTTTCCTCCTTTCCCAGGAGACTGGCAGGACCAGGCTGGGGAATTTCTTCTTTATTTGCTATCTTATAAATCTTGCTTTAGGAAAAAGAAGAAAAACAGAAGTTTCTTTTATTGCACTGCCAAGTTTTGATTCCTAGTCTACTGTGCCCCTATTGATGTCTTAATAGGGCATAGGAAATAATTCTTCTGGACTAGAGAGTCATAACTCTGCTATAAGTATTTGCTTATTCTGTTCCATTCTTTCTTTAAATATTTGTAAGGCAACGTTTCAGAGAATTCATCACTGCAACAAGAAAATCAGAGATTAATGTCAGTAAGGAAAATAAAAATGCCCTTGCTAAGGCAAATTGAAATATCATATACAGATATTTGGAAACTCATTTAATATGTTAAAATAAGTGACTTAGAAAAGTTATTGTACTTCTAGAAGCAATACATTTTTCTAGCTGGACACAGTTTTAAATTAAGATTTTTATGTCTTTTTCTTTTTTTTTTTTTCACAATTTATTAATATATAGATTATATCCTGGCCTAAATACTCAACCCTGAAATCTTTGGGCTATATTTATCTTGAAAAAGAGAACTGAAGCACAGTGATGCTTTGATTATTTTTCTCCCTCTGCACAAACTACATAATCTGAACCATTTATGTCTTGTGTTTGTTGCACTGTGCTGCATGGTGGGTGTTTATACACTATGTCTTCATCAGTTTCAGTCATCTGCTCAGTCTTTCCTTGCTTTTTTTTCACATTAGAAAAACAATATTGAAAAAAAACGCCTTCATAACAACATTCATGATCCATTATTAATTCCATAAAATATGAATGTAGCTTAAACGGAGTCTGAACACCTCTTCCTGCACTTGTTATACCATTTGTAACAAAACCAACAAATACCATAATGGAAGAATCAAGGGAAAGACAAATCACCCTCATCCCTTCCTTTACCAAAACAGAAACTACTTAAATTTGGCCAATGATGTGCCCCGTCCACAGAGAAGGCTAATGGAGGGCTGTGTTAGGCAAAAAGTTTAACCAGCAGGTTAAGGGAGAGGGGTGATGCTTTGCCTCTGCTCAGCACTGGTGAGGCCACGTCTGGAATGCAGTTTTGCCTTCCCCAGAACAAGAGAGACATGGATGTAATGGAAAGAGTCTAATAAAGGGCTACAAAGATGATTAAGGAGCTGGAGTGTCTCTCATGTGAGAAAAGGCTGAGAGAGCTGGAACTGCTTAGCCTAAGAAAAAAAAAAAAGGCTTGGGGGGGATCTCATCAGTGTCTACAAATACATGAAGAGAGGATGCAAGGATGACAAAGCCAGGCTGTTTATGGTGGTGTCCAGTAACAGGCCAAGAGAGACTGAGCAAAAATTGAAACACTGATGTTGTTTGAACTTTGAGAAACACTTATTTTATTGTGAGAATAGCCTACCACTAGAACATGTTGCTGAGAGAGTTTGTAAATTTTCCTCCTTGGAGATCTTCAGAAAATAACCAGAATGACTTCCAGAGGCGACTTGCAACATTCATCACTCTATATTCTTTGATTGTCCAGAAACCAGGCTGATACCGTTTTGAGAATATGATGAAATTCAATGCTTGTTGCTAAAATGTCACATATTCTCACATATATATAGTCTTTTAAGTACGCTGCCAGAGTTCATGTAACAGCAGTGAACTTTTTTCTTTGTGTTTCTCTTTCTGGATAGGTTTCAGTGACAGTTCATGGTTGGCTTGTTTATCATTCTTTCCATTTGCTCTCCTCTCTATTAATCTAATTCCAGCTTTCTCAGTACTACTTTAGAATTATCAAGGCACGTCATATCTGGCAAGTATGAATGTTGTGAATGTTTTGCCTTGATGCTGCTGTGCCATTTCGGGAGGAGAGTTGTGCAATTGTGACAAGTTGCTGGTTATTAACCTTTGATTGCTTAATGTTGTTTGTTGAGATACAAAAAGCAGGAACATAAAGGCAATTTGAATTCTCTCATCCTTATTGACTTCACACACTCTTTCTCTTCTTGCTTGGCTGTTGTGGAATAAGCTCCCATTTTCAATTCATTCCCCAACATGAATGTGCTCTTTCATCTCTTTTTTAAAAGCTCATTTATTCTCAACAATTTGTTAACCAAAGTCATCTCTTCTCCATGGTTTTACTTCTATTTCACCTGTCCTTTCATAAACCTCGTTTGCATTTGCTCTTTCCTTTCTTGCTTCTGTCATTGTGATTATTTTTGTAGCTCATTTTATTGTGGTATATAAAAATATGTGTAGAATGACCTAGCCAGGGGTGGTCTGTATAATAAGCACCTGTAAAATAATCAGTAGGAACCTCAAAAGTAAAATTAAGTCTGCAATGTAAGGCTCAGATTCTGAGCATGAAGTAAAAGTAGACATATACTTCATTAACATTTGCTCAAGGGTGCTGTCCTGTAGTTCATTGGAAACACTGAAGTCACAGATTTCACCTCAGTTAGCAAAATTCTTATTTGGCCTGAATGAGAAAATTAAAAGGTAAGATAGAATGAGGAATGAATCAGATTAAAATGTCCAATAAAATAGGTATAAAATGCACTTTATCGCTATTTAACACCCATTTGCATAAGAATATTATTAAAAAAACACAACACTTTAAAAATGCAGGATTATACATATACTCTTTGAGCAGAACTGAAGCCATGACGTTAAATAAAAATTCTTAACCACAGAAGTATAACAGAAAAGAAGTTGTTCCTCAAGTCAAAGTAATATACAATGAATTAAGCCTTTTAGTTCTTCTTAGAAAGTTGAATACATTAAAAATATCGGATGCCTATATCTTTCTGTTATCCTTTGAAACATAGTTTCAAATTCTTCAGTGTGTGATCTCTTGAATTTTGTTAGTTCCATATTTTCTTAGAAGCTTTAATTGAACAAAAATACACATTTCTTTTAAACTTTTTTTTGAATCAAAAGAGATACATTCCAAAACAGATAAAATTTAGGCTTTATTTAGTTAAATATAGTGATTTGAAATGAAATTTTGAGGGCATTTTTTGTTGCCATCGTTCTTCTTTTTCTTATTTTTCCTAGCCTTTTGGATTTCATATAAGAACATTCTGGTCACAAAGTGAAAGATATTTCTGATCCTACCTGCATATTTCCATTCAGAATTTTAAAAAGTTTATTCAAATAAGTATCACATTTGCGAGTAGTGTAAGGGAATACTAATTTTTTAAAGAGAAAAAAAAAATGATAAATTTATAAATAAATAAAAAATAAAATGATACTACTGTGCTGACAATTGTCAGCATTTCCTCCATGGCCCTGGTAGCTGTGATGCCCCATGTGCTGCATTGGCTCATGTTGCTGGCACCTGTGTGAACAGATTTGGTTGAAAAAAAGCAAATTTACAGATTTTTTTTTTGTAGACAGTTTAAAGCAGCACATAATATACAGTGTGTAGGATCAAATCTGGGCTGGATAGGGCTCTGGGCAATCTGATGTAGCCATGGATGTCCCTGTTCATTGCAGGGGAGTTGATTGGACCAGATGACTTTAAAGATTCCTTCCAATTCTAACAATTCTATGATTCTATGACCTGCAGAAAGTGAAGCCCCAAAACATGCCTTATGTGTGTGCTCAGCTGTGAGAAGTAGAAGTACCAGAAAATCTAACAGTAATCTGAAACAATTACTGATAATAAAAGAGGAATGAAAAGAAGACTAAAGTCTGAAACAAGCTCAAGCAAAATGGGCTACAGATATTACTGACAGATTGTGAGATTTTGTCTAGTAAATAAAAGGAATGTTGGCCTGGAAATCAATGAACAAAAATTGGTATGTTGGAACCAATTTTGGTTCATTGATTTGGATTTGTACATCTCCCAAAGGAAAAAAAGGTCTGTTTTATCAAAAACACAAAGGGAATCACAGTAATTGCAGCAACTGACTTGGGATTTGATTATTGAATCAATCTTTTCTTTTCCACTTCTCCACTATGAAGAATGGCATGATAGATTAAGAAGTTCTTAATATTGTTTTGTGAAATTACCTCCATGGCCTGAAGTGGATCATCATCTATAGAAGAAAACACGTCAGTTGGATTCTGATCTCTTAATTTTTTATGCTTTCATAATTACTTTGACTCAGTTCTTTGATGATAGCCTTTCTATATGAGCTAGCAAGCTGAGCAATCCAAAAAAATACTCGTGTTGTTGCAGGAGAAAAAAGTAAGTTCTATTTGTACCTGAGGGAAGCCTCCTGGTGTTATTGATGATGTCTGTGATTACATGTCTCCCTTAGCCTTCAGATTCTTGGATAAGAGTTGCCCATTATGCTCTGGCCCTGTCTCTAGTTAAGCATCCAAAACCTGGGGCATCTAAAACACTTTTGGAATTGTGAATACTTGGCTGAGAGGATGCAGGTTAGACTGACTAGGTTTAGACAGACTCACATAAGGTTGGATATTCCTGTTATAAATAATCTGTTTGTTCATTTTATGGGTACTAATGATGAGGATGACTCATGGATTTGAAAACCAGATGCTTCTTTTTTCTTTTAAGATTTTTTCTTTTAATACATTCCATATAAATGATACCATTAATAAAATATTCAGAGTTTGCCATCAACATAACTGAAGTCACTCATTACTAAGAAATTTAATCTGGCCATGGACATTTTCAATATTTTTATAGTATTTACATGGAGTTGGAAGGGAATTGGATTTTTCTTGGTTTTTGTTATTGTTTGAATCTTAGTGCAATTCTGGTGATGTAAAGTTTTTTTAGTTTTTTAAGGGAGAAAAGGGTAGCTTTCAACAAATACTGTGCCTTACTAGTGCATACAATATAATATATGAGAAGTGTGAGGTTGCTCATGAGACTTTTTGGAAATTCCTTCATTACCTTTCATGGCAGCAGATTGAAACTGATAACAAAAGTATTTGAAAATCTTACTGAGAATGTGCTGAAAATGGCTCAGTCAAAAACAGGGACTATTGTAACTTTGTATTTCATTCTGTATTTCCCCCCATGCTAACAGATTTATGCATACATCCATAAATGAACACAATAAATATATGTTCCGGTATGTTTTTTATATATATAGACATATATATATAATTTATTTATATATATATATACAATTAGATATTATAAATATGTACTATGTATAGTTAAATATTTAGAGAGAAAAAAAAATATATGCAGTTGCTTTTATCTCATCTTACCACATGAAGTTTGCAAAGGTTCATTAATATGACAGAGAAAATAAAAGTACACTGAATATTGAACAGGTTTTTCAAGGTTTCTCCTGCCTTAAACTCAAAGGAGACCAGAAGTATAAAATTGTATGAAGATTTTGAATAACAGGTTAAATGCTATTCTGTTTTCAGTCATGAGCAAATCTCTCAGCCTACTATAATATAAGGTGAAGAATACTGTGATGCAAAATAACACCAAAAATACAATGACAATACAATAGTTATCAAACAGTCGCAGAAATGAACATCCAGAAGAATTCTTTCTCTGTTTAGTTGGTTCAGTGTAAGTAAAGTGTGCTTTTTTGACAGCTATGAACTTCTGATCATGTGACGTTAATTTGGGGGTGATTTGCATCATAATTTTCTTTTTACTTTTGTAATGGAATTTCAGGATTCCCTGTTAGCATCCACAGACTATCCATGGTACTTCCATTACAAAAATAAATCTTCCCTTCCCTTGAATATAAATTAAAAAAAAAAAAAAGAGAGAGACTAATAAAACAATACAACTCTCTGGCTCATGTAAATTTATCAGCAACAATTGGATATTTCTCTAGTCTGTTAATAAAGCACATGTTCAAAACAAATATCTTCCAGACATTGGTTAATATAGCAGATGTTCCAGGCATCAGTGAAATATAAGTAAAAGTTATTTTATTTGCATTTAATACATTTCAAACCTAAGTGTTTCAGGTTTCCAAATAGAGTTTGACAAAATAATGCTTAAGTAGCCCCAGCATTTCTGAGGTCAGTGAGAATACTCCTGGGTGTCATCGAAGTGCAAAGAGTTTTATGATAAGACAAGAGAGCATATGAGATATCACAATCAGAAACTCTTTGTCCATGGAATATAAGTGGAAAATGAGAAATAATACAACACTCATGAAAGGAATTTCAATGAAAACAAAGAAAAATGCTAAAATTGTGGCAACTGTGTTGTGGCTTTTTTTCATAGGAGCTTTCCAACCTATAGGAAACACTCTGGGTTTTCACATGGATATCTATTAGAATGTAGACACATTCTATTTGAAACAAAATGAAACAAAATGAAACATGCTTGCAAGATTGCAGTGCCATGATGGATGGTTACAGAATTTTCAGGGGCTACAGGCAGGGAAGGAGGTGAGATAGGACAGACCTCTACATTAGAAGATGTCTTCACTGCATAGAGTAATGGTGTTGAAAGAATCAAGTGTCTTTGGGTAAGAGTCATGGGAAATGCCAATATGAGAAAAGAAGCAGCAGATAAAACATTCTATGAGAAGCTAGAAGTGTTATGTTTGCTAATGCATGTTCTAATGGGAGACTTCAGCTTCCCAGACATCTGTTGGAAATACAGTGCAATGGAGAAGAAAGAGACTAGGAGATTCCTAGAATGTGTAGAGAATATCCTCCTGACACCGGTGGTGAGAGAACTGACTTAGGAAGGTACCTCACTTGACTTGTAGTAGCTGACTGAGGTACTTAATGCCTTCTTTGCCTCAGACTTTGTTACTAAGACATTGTTCACAGAATACCCAGCCCACTGAGCTGGAAGTCAGAGACAGGGTGTGGAATGAAGTCCTTGTAGTCTGGTGAAGTGAAATTATATCTTCTGGTGGCCTGTCATATGTGGCACTCCCCAGTGCTCAGTGCTAGTGCTGTTTTAAAAATAAATATAATTTTATTAATGATCTTAATGGGAGTGAGTTTGCTGTCAGTGTGTTTGTGGATGACACCAAATTGTTTGTTGGCCTGCCTGTGGATAGGCTTTACAGAGGTCTCTAGATAGGCTAAATTGCTGATTCACATAAATTGAATGGCTTTCTACAAGTCTGAAAGCTGGGTATTGCACTTGTGTCATAACAATCCTATGCAGTGGTATGGGCTTGGGGAAGATTGGCTAGAAATTTGCCTGGTAGAAAAGCATCTGGGATACTTGTTGATAGCCAGTCAACCTGAGAACATTGATGGCTCAAGTGACCAAGAAGGCCAATGGTATCCTGGTCTGCTTTAGAATTAGTGTGGCCAACAGGACTGGAGAAATGATTGTCCCCCCGTACTCATCTCTGGTGAGACCATATCTTTATTGTGATAGGAAGGGTTGAAAAGTTTTCAAGTTGCACCAGGACAGATTTAGACTGTATATTAGGAAGAATTTCTTCATGGAAAAGATGGTCAGGCATTGGAACAGGTTGCCCAGGAGTTACCATTCTTCAAGGTATGTAAGAGACATGTGGACGTGGTGCTTAGAAGCATGATTTAGTGCTGATGTTGGTTGTATTTGTTTGATGATTGGACTTGAGGAGTTTAAGAGTCTTTTTCAACCTAAATGATTATATGATTCTTTGATTTTATGCTAAAAAATCCGTGAAGGCTAAAGATAGAACTAAATAAAAATTGTAAGTGTGTAGAGAGTTCATTCAAATAATACACGTAATGATGGCATGAAGTTTTAATTAGGTGGTTGTGGAAATAGAGGAGGATCTGACATTCACCTAAGACTTTATCAGTGCATTTGCTTCTTCCTCCTTCCAACTTCCTCTGTTAACTGATTCCAATATCTTTTTAGCGTCTTCCTGTTGAGCATCAGGACCAAGAGAGCAAAGAAGAACACGAGAAGCATGAAGAGACAAATGACAAAAGCCTGGAAAGGATGGGAGGCCCTGGGAAAAAGGACAGTAAGTGGGAATATCTGTAGCACTAGTTTTATAAATAGAGAAAACTTTTTCTCTTCTACAAGGAATGCTGTTTTAAAGGATCAGGTATTCCTTTGCTACAATTGGGTGCGCTCTGCGAGGGACACTTCATACACAAACTGATGGGAGACCAAAATGGAGTTCCATCATGCAAGTTTTATAAAGTATATCTATATTTTAATATGATTACACTGCTCAGCAGCAGTCTGCAATGTTTATTTATCTAGTCATTTGCTTGTTATGGATCTTTTCTTCTTTTAGCCAGGATCATAGTTTTTTTGTGTTTTTTTTTTTTTGTTTGTTCGTTTGTTTTAATCTATGGATTGTAACAGTGTGTAATGTATAACGACCTTTTTCTTCGCCATATATTTAATCTGAAGTAATACTCAGTTCCATTTGCAAGGTGCATTTCTCAACAGCAGAATAGAAAAAATAACCTCGGCTCATATTTAGTGATTTCTGCTTTCCTCTGTTTGCCTTAAAATTCTATCTTCTATTCAAAATGTGCTATAAAGTCTTAGTTAAGCTTAGGAGCTGCTTTTCTGAGTTACCAGCTAGAGTCATAAGAGAAGGAAGCAGCTCATGATTTAGAGCTTACAGGTGCACTTTTTCATCTTTACCACATTTCTTCTTGCTCTTATTTTTAAAATGAGAATATTTTTAACATGAGATTCAGGAAACAACAGAAAACAAATAGACAATTTGGTAACTATTATTCAGTTTTAGAAAGAGGAAATGTAGATGATTTTATAGCAGTTGTATAAGTAAATGAATTGTCTGTGATATAAATAACAACTTGCCTTCTCATTTTTCTTCACAAATTAACTACTACCTGTGGTTAACTTCTAACAGCTGTAAAGAAATTTAACCTTCAGATTTTCACATGCTGTTTTAAAAGAAGCTCATAACCTTACTGCAGAACACACATATTTGCACATAAAAATGCACTGTGTATTCTGCATCCCATGTCAGAGCAAAACCAGTTGCAATTGGTACCTAGTCTTGTATATCCTGAATACACGGGATCTTCATGTGCAGGTTGCTTATCTGTGACATATTTGATCAATTTGATGAATCTAAAATGCACAGATACATTCTATGTATGAAGAACTCTTTGTTCATGCGTGCTCTTCAAAGAGCGCAACTTGAGTTCAGTTCTTGCAGTAGTGGAGATGCCCATTCTTCTGCACAAATTCAAATAATTCCTGTGAAATACAGCCAACTCAGAGTGGGTATATGTGTGTAAGTTATGCATGTTTTAACCAGAAGTAGAAGACAAATTTCTTTTTATTAAAAAAAAAAAAAAAAAACTATATTTTTTGAGTGATATAAATAACATCTGTAGTAGTCTTAGCTACATGCAATCCACTAAATACACTTCTAAATAGTAAAACAATACCCTCAATATACACTGTGCATATGGGAATGAAAAATAATGAAAGCAAAGTCCTATGAAAAATCCATAATACAGAACTACTCGTAAAACCTGGCATTTTATAGTCAATCTATGGGTCAAAGCAGACATTAATTAATTTTCATAAGTCCTTTGAGTGGTGGATGAAGAAAAATTAAAACTGGAGAAACTAAGCCAGTTAAACATTTCATTTCCTCAGGCTATGTAGCATAGAATATTATGCCTTGATGTTTGTTTCTATTAATGCTTATATTTATGTTAATCACATTAACTTACTATCAATTCTTTACATCCATTTGTTTAGAAACTGCATTTCAGCTGAAGCCACAGCCTCCCTATATAACTGCAGGAAATTGAGTAAATTTTTGTCCTGAAATCGCAGTAGTAAGCAATAGTTCCTTACCTTGTGTGTTCTTTACTTACTGCTTCCATATTATTCATTAAATAATGTAATAATTTAGGAAAAAAAAAATCGCAGGTAGATGAATAATATTTCTAAAGCATTAGCCATTTAGTAGCTATATTATATGTATAAAGCTGTATTGATGAGGAATTTTCTGTGTTGCAAACTAGCTGCATCGTTTCACAGGTCCAGGAAAGTTTCCTGTGCTTCCATATTAGCATTTGACACTGTCTTCCGCATTTATAGAGGACTGGTTAATCCACTCAAATTTTGTACAGTTGCAATTGTCAAGATATGCAGAATTACATTTTCTTTTATATTTTCATTTTTTGTCGAATTCTGTCAAAGTACTTGGGAATAATAAAATTATTGTGATAGCTTGCTATTGTGCTTCTTAGACAAGATATAAATAGGCAGAGGCAGATCAATTCAAACAGGAAAGTAATAAAGGGCTTTGGACCAATGAAAAAATGTTGTGATGACACAGACCAAATGGTTTGTCTTGTGAATGCAATGCATTTGTTGTAATTTGTCTAGTCCTAGGCTAGAATATTGTAGTGTACTTGAGGGACAAAAAAAGTTGTGTTCTGCCCTACCCATCATTGCTGTCCCTACCTATCATCCAGCATAGGAAGACTGGGCCTCTGAATCCCACCCACACACCAACTGGCACAGTTGCCAAACTGAAGTGGAAGCACTATTGATAGCCTTTGCAGTTTTATCTTGATCTTGGTATACTAGATATTTTACCTTGATCCCCTCTATAGGAATTATTAGGAAATTTCCACTGTAGTTTAGAAATAAAAACTCTTCATACTTGCAGTGAAAATATTAAAGGCATGACCTAAAGATATTTAGAAGACAAAAACATTAAAAAAAAAATAAAAATTAAAGGGACAAAAATTCTGTGTCACAAATTTCGGTGAGCCATCATATTAAACAGATACATTTTCTGATACTAGAAGACTGCAATGTTTCATTGAGGAGTAAAAACATGCTGTCCTAGGCCCAGTGGCCACAATTAATATTCTCATTATTTTTTTTTTTAAAACAGCTTTTATACACAAAGTCCTTTCTTCCTACAAACTGTCTGTTTCAGAATCAAACACATTTCATGTATTGAATCTCTTCCTGTAACACAGAAGTTCCTGCACTCTGGATGAGAAATAAGGCTCATCGTCAGAAATATTACGAATCCTCATTTCAGAGAACTATATCTAAAGATGTGGATTAACTTTAGTCAAAGCTTTTGCATTTATGTCTAACACCATTTTGAGAAGTCATTTTAATCTGCTGTACTTCTCATGCACAGAGTGATCGCAGTGAGTGTAGATTTAGAAGGGAACTGCTAGAAAGAATTAAACTTTGCTGACATAGACTGACAAGGGTTTAACACTAATAATTGGAGGTGTATGCATATATATGTAGAAGGGGGGAAACGCTTCATTTTTATTAGAAATAATGTCAGCACAAACTAAATACAGAAGTTGAAGTGTAGTACTTTAGATGCAGCAAATCAACACTGAATTGTGCAACAGTAAAGCTCCAACAGGAGCTTAAAATTAAGTCAGTCCCCTGGCTAGATATGTGATTGTTGCCTGTGCAATTAGCCTTGCAGTAGTACTAAGATGAGCTGAGAAGGATTTACTGACTGAGGCCAAGTCTTATCAGAGAAGCCTTTTCGGGGTGTAGATTAATGTGGAAATGACTTTTGCACGCCTCAGTAAGCTAGTGCATTAGGAGTAAAGACTTTGCTAAAATGCATTACAAAGGCCATTTTGCCTTGTACTAGAGAGAGCATGCTTACCTTCTCTGTGGCAGATGTTAAAGATTGCCCCTGCTGATTGCACTGGGATTCAACAAAAGTCTACAGTGTCGAAAATTAACAATTTTTTGAAATTTTGTTAAGTAAAAGACAGTAGAATCTTGCAAAAACACAGTAAACAGTGATTGATGACACAATCTAAAATAATACTATCTGAAACAGCAATGTACAGAGGATGAGAAAGTGGAGACAAGTCATTGGAATTGAAGACTCACACCTTTAACAGCCAGGAAGCTATTATGGACAGTGACTGATAAAACAAGTGCAGGCTAACAAGTGGGAAGAACAAAGGAACAAATTAGTCATTATGCAGGGGTGGCTAGACACAGCCCAACAGAATGAAAAATTGCATAACTTAATAAATCCAGAGCTTTTGGAGTGTTTTAGAAAACAGATTTATTTCACTTGATGTTGAAATTTTTTTTAGATTGCAAACAAGTTTTTGAAATCTAATATTAAATACTTTTTAAAATTCTTAAAGAAATTACTTTGCTTTCAAAAACAACAGGAAATGCAATTCTTGTAGCTTTTCATTGAATAACTAGCACAGTCATTGCGGTACTTCATGAAACTCCCTTAACTTGTCAGATTCATAAGAGTTTTGATTTTAGTTGTTTCTGAGATGAGCAACACTGACACAGCCTTAGCCACTGCATCTTTCAGGGCTTTCTTGTTCACTTTGAAATACTAACATGTACATTAAACAACTGCTCCATCCACTTAAGTCACAGAGAATATAAATCTGACCTAGCAGTGAAAACATCATAGAGAGGTATAATGTGGCTGTGGACTACGACATTTTTAGCCGCAGATATTAGTAGAGGTATAAGTGAAGAATGAAGGAGCTTACAGAAAAAAATCTGCAGGAAAATCTATTAACATTGTAAAACCATACACAGATTACAGTGAAGATACTCTTAAATGAAAGTGGCTGCTAGAGTCTAGGGAAAAAGTATCTTTGCCTTGTTTGAATACCGAATTCGTGTAAGGAGCAGGGTCTGTACACACGGTGCTGTCCTAGTCAGCTCTTCCTACCCAGCTTTCTCTAGTCTGTGTTAGTAGTAGAGTAGTGAACAGGATGTGATTTTGGTATGATCAAGCTGGTTATGTTAGGTAACCTTATTGGAAGTGTAAAGTGGAAAATTAATCCAAGCTTTATGAAAATTATATATAATGTAAATTTAAATGTTTTTCAAATATTTTGGAAGATAGAAGAGTTTTGGATTACCTCAATTGTTTGTTGAAATATTTTTTTCATTCCTTTCACTAAACACAGAAAGTTAATATTCATCTATGAAAGACACAGATATCTCTTCATGTCCAATTCTGCTAGAAGACATAGATATAGAATGTCTAGGAAAGGGAAATAGTTGCAGAAACTTTGCTGCTGTAGTAGGTTTCTTCCTGAGGCACACAACAGAGGACAGACCATTGACCATTCCTGCAGTCTGTTCTAACACTTTGATTACCCCATCAGTCAGGATATTTGCAGCAAGCAGACAGATCACAGTGGAAAAAGGTGATGTTGCTTTGTTGTGATACATGGAACCGCTGTGAATGTCAGAGCTTTTGCTTAGGTAAAGTGTGGACTCCTTGTGTGTGATGCATGTACAAGTGAGACCATGAAACTCATTTGGATAGTACTCTACAGGAAGCTTCTGACAAGTTTGAAGGATGAAAGGAGTATGAAAGATGATGGAATCGGTGAAGATATATGAGGCAGAGAAGCAAAAGATTTTCATGTCCTGAAGTGTTTGAATAGTGAGGCATAGCAAATACAGATTAATGTATTGGTTTATAACTTTATCAGGAAAAGTTTGTCCATTTTATTGCTGTAGTGTGGCCTATTGGCAGTTCTGATGCTGGGGACAAAAAAAAAGAAGGTAATTGTCAAAGATAGTCTTCATCTGTGAAAGGAAAAATCAGAAAGAGATGAATTACAAAATCATTAATTAGAAACATTTATTACCTGGCAACATGATATTTAGAAATAATTGTGCAAAAATTGAGATACCATAAAACTGGTTGCTCAGCAGAGGGATAAGTACTACCTTGAGTCAAGTTTCAATGACCTTTATTTCCATCTTGAATGTCAACATGATGCTACACATCCGTTTTTGCAAGAGGTATTGTTGATGCTATAGATCACTATGAAAACTGAAATGACTTGCAAGCTGAAGATGGAAGCAATCTTTTTTTTTTTTTTCACAAAAGTGTAGAATAGATGCAGGTAATAGCTTAACATAAGATTAGATTAACTAACATCTAAAGTCAGCTCCTGTTCATATTCCCACATGAATGCAGATAAGTTAATTGAATCTGATTTGCTGTCATTT
Organism: Meleagris gallopavo; assembly: GCF_905368555.1. Taxonomy (NCBI): domain Eukaryota; kingdom Metazoa; phylum Chordata; class Aves; order Galliformes; family Phasianidae; genus Meleagris; species Meleagris gallopavo. The sequence continues at coordinate 10,867,404 of NC_139405.1, forward strand.
ATATGGAAGAAAATTTTGTTGCGTGACAATTGTCACAAAATTGGGACATACCATGACTAAGGAGAAAACAGGACACAAGGATAGATTTACAAAGTTCTCCTAAAGTTTAATTCATTTCCTTCTTTTGTTAGGAAAATTCTTTCTCCCTCCTTTTGTAGGGAGAAAGAACTCCATTAAAATCTGCAGTAGATTATGTACAGTTTCTAATAAAACACTATTATAAACACATCCAATCATGTAATTACAGCAGACCTGAGCCTGCAAATCATGTTTCCTCACTTCCATGATCGTTGTCTTCTGAAAGAAAGCTTAGGAAGAACCTATAAAAAACACTGAAATTATTGAATATTCATAGCCCACACTTTCTGAAGTGTTTTAAGATTAAGATGACACTGAAAACAGAAGAAATTGCACAAGGACCCATTTTTTCCTTCTTACAATGACAAAGCTATCTAATTCAAGTGCTTCTTTCCAGACAAAGGAAAAAGCCAAGTAGGAAAAATCTACACATCTGAAGCTGTAGTTATATTCCCTTGCAATGTCTTCAATCCATCCAGAGTTTGCTACCTTACATTCTGAACCGCCTTCTCTAGATTTACTCATGTAATTCTGGATCCTGAGTGGAAACCTGAAGAATAAGCTTAGTAGCTTCCTGGTTAAAAATTGTATAAACTGTCTATTTTTTCCCTGTTTTTTTTTTTTTTTCCCTTTTGTTTTTCCTAATACTTCATATTAAAGAATACATAAATGTTTTCTGTCCTTCCTTCTTTCCTTCCTCCTGTACTCCCTTCCTTCCTGCCTAACAAAGAAAAGAATTATAATGCTGTGACTTTAATTCTCACTCTAGTATACAATCTATTGAATAGGTCACTTACTTGGAAGACAGCATATTTGGCTTCTTTTACACTTTAAAAATCAATGGCTATAGTCTCTTGGGGAAAATGAGATGTAACAGTGACAGAACTCTTTTTTTTCCTTTTTTTTGATTTGCAGCATTGTACAACTTGACAATTGAAATACATGCAAAAAGTACCTAATTTAATTTTCATAGTTTATTACCATTCTTGTCATTCTGTGAAGATTTCTGGAGCAGTTGCCATTGCCTTAATAGTTTGTAATGGCAGTGTGATACTCCTGTATCTTTTCAGAGGTTTCAAGAGGTGAAAAATATTCTGGAAATAAAAAGTCAGTTTGTTTCTTTTAGATAGCAGTGACAAAAGAAGAAAGTTAAGAAGGGATCAGAAACTATTCATGTTAATACCTAGGACCACTGAAGTAAATGGAAGAACTTGTTTAGTAAGGCATTAGAAAATTGAACATGTTTAAAGTAAGAATGCCTGTAGTCTCAGAAAGTTCAGTAGTATTATTCACATCTTTAAGGTATCATTAAATTGTCATTTCAATGAAACTTTTGTGCTGTTAGTGGAATTTAATTTTACACATGTAGCATGTGAAATTCTGAAGTAATCTTAATGGAAGACGGTGATTTGTAAAGAAGAGTTAATGGACTTCTTTCCCACTGACTTAGAATCCTATCGTGTTTCTGTTAGTGCCTTCTTCAAATTGAATAATTCCTCGTCATCACTGGATTTTAACTGTTCATAGTGCATCTGGCTAACTAACATTTTTCCAACTTATTTCTAATGAGAGAATACTCCTCCTTGAAATTTATGATCATGTGGTTAAATATTATTAGCTTGCACTTGAATCTGAATTTCATAGAGAATGATTCCATCCCTCGCAAGTGGGCTGTTCCCTTATACATAATCTGGTTTATATGGCACATCTCTCAAACATTTCTAGAAGGAAAGACTTAAAGACTGAATAAAGAGTAAATTAAGCCAGTTTGCTCATGAAACCTAGTGATTTTTCCAAGTTTTTCTTACCTTGCTCAATCAGAACCTTTAATCTTCAGCATGGGCACTAGTACTGAAAAAAAAGTATTACACAATATCAATCACTTCAACTGATAAAGCTCAAGCTCAAGTTCAGCTGTGATCAAAAGAGTAATTGCCAAAGGAAGAGAAAATCTTTTATGCTGAGTTTTAAACCAGTCAAAAGATTTACGTGGTCTTGGAACATTGCTTTGCACTGTGGATGTAAGACACTTAAAATATAATCTGTTCTTACTGCCTGTCTGTCTGCACTGGAGAGTACTCTAGCTTTTTGTAACATGCCCAGGTAAGAAAATATCTTTGTTGAAAATAGCATCAGCTCAGTTTCCTAATTTACCTAATTAAATTGTCCCTTTCCAGAATTAATTGTACAATTCAATCAGAGAAAATGAAATATTTGTTCTGTGTCAAATATAGAGCTACATATATATAACTTCAAATATGGCAGTTTGTTGCTTGATTTTGTATAGATTTTGTGTGGTTGTTGATTCCAGATTTCTTGTAAGGGGAGAAAAGATCCATAGAAAAGAGTTCTCTTGATATAAAAATGATGCTACCATAAACTTCAACACATACATTTTCAATATTCATGTTTATTTTGGTCATTAAACTTTGTCTTTTGTTGTTCAGGGTTGTCTTCATTCTTCTTACGTTCTTGTACCCAGCTTAAGTGATAATTCACCATCGTAAGACAAGAACTGGATATAGAATCCTGGACAAATGTTGTATAAAATTGTCATAAGAATATTTCCTAAGTCATATCATCTGCTACATATGGACTGTTCATTAGATTTCAAGAATAAACGGTTGCTTCTTCATTAAGCTATGCAGTTTCTACACATGCATTTCCAAAATACCAGTACCAAACCAGTCGTAAAACATTCATGTATATGGTAAAATATTTCAATAAAAGAAATTTAATAACACTGGAAAATTCATAGTGAGATAGCAGAGCTGTTTCAAAAATACTGTTATAAAGTGCTATTTAGATGTGCACATCAGAAAAGCATAAATAATTTTTCTACTTATGGTTCTATATTCATATTTGTTACAATTCTAACTCTTTCAAGAGAAAATACTAAAAACATGATAGAGTGAATGCACCACTATAGTACTTTGACCGATATGTCTTTTCTTTATGCAATTGTCCATTTGTTTGAGTTGCTTAAGTTTAAATTTATTCAATACTATAATCACATTAATCAGTATTAAAATAAATACAAGTTTTAATCAAGGTTTTGAATATACAGATTGCATCTAAAATTAATTCAGCGTCTTGGTAGGATAAATTTAAATTCAATTTAGTATTTGATCAGATTTTATTTTTCCATTGAATCATATATAATGCACCATGTTGAGGTAGATTTTAATAATTAATAAGGCATATAACTTCATAAATCAATCATGAAAACATCACTCACATTAGAAATCACACTATACTGCTTCATTTTGTTTAAAAATAAATGATTTCACTGTTTTGATCATATTCTCCTTACAGGCATTTTACTATGTTAGCTGTCACGAAAAACAGGTCATCTGTAGTTCTTAAACACTTCTTGTATGCATCCTGGTTCTCCACAGTGTTGAGTTCTTCCAGCATATACTCAGGAACATAAGAAAATTTTAGCAGTATTATATTATGGAATACATTTTAAAGGAAACAAAAAACAAAATGACACTCATATTTTAGTGAATGTTTTTTCCCTATGTGCTCAGGTCTATCCTCATATCTCACTAACACCAAAAGCAAACTCATATTCATTTCACTGGAGCAGTATATTATAGTTTTCTTTCGTGAAAATAGCTCATCACACATCCTAAGCATTTTCAGTCATTGAAGCCCATGTGTAGCCAATGTATAATAAAGCTCAGTCCCTGTGCAGCCAGAGTCAATCTTGAACATATAGAATGAGGACTAGATTTTTCTTTTCCTTCTCATCTCTTGAAGTGTGCTACTAGCATGAATTCTTATCTCCTTAAAATTTGACTCACATCTTTCCTGTGTTCATAAGTTAATTTATAAGTTTTGTAAATAAGTATAATGCCAGGATAGTGAAACCTTACTAACTCCTTCAAACTATTAATATATCTTGTCACAAATCAGAGATGGAAGTCAGGATTGTTTCAAAAAGAATGAATGAATGTTTTCTTGCAGATTATTCTTTCTTTCTTTCTTCTTTCTTTCTTTCTTTCTTTCTTTCTTTCTTTCTTTCTTTCTTTCTTTCTTTCTTTCTTTCTTTCTTTCTTTCTTTCTTTCTTTCTTTTTCTTTCTCTCTTTCTCTCTCTCTTTCTCTTTCTCTCTTTCTTTCTCTCTTTCTTTTTCTTTCTTTTTCTCTAAGTTTTCTCATGTAAAATATAACCATTTGATATCTAAATCATTGGGGTTTATAGTGCAAACCTATCATTGACCAAATGAATATGCTACATAACTGATGTTTAGGCAGTATTTTTTTTATTGCTACCTTTCTTAAAAAACATCTTCATTCAAATAATGAACAACAGAACATGCAAATGATGTTAAAACTTCCTTCTGGTCTATGGTAAATTACCACCCCATATCTTTGATAGGAGTACAAGAATTTAATATGGAGTAGGACATATTCCCTATTTATTTTTCTACCTTGAGAATGTGCTTAACTTTTCCAAAACTTATGTTATAATTCCATATTAAACTCCTGACACTTTTTTATGCAATTAGAAAACAAAGTCTTCATGGCATTTTGCAGAACTCTTGGCCTAAAAGGCATCCTGTGACAGAAAATTACATAGCCTAAAATCACCTTCCATTGAAAAGAATATTTCCTTTCATCCTGACTTGCCATTTTTCAGTTTCACGGAGTGAGTCCTTGTTCCTTTATTAAAAGAAGAGCTAGAGCTTTTCTGTTATCATTTTTTTCACCAGTTACTCTTTTATGTTCTTTTTGTCACAAACCTCTTACTCCTTACCTTTCTAAAGTAGGTAACCCCAATCCTTAAAACCATTTTTTCAAATAGGATTTATTCAATGCTGATAAATATTGTTCCTTGATTCTTTTTCATAGTTTGTTTGTTTGTTTGTTTGTTTGTTTGTTTTGAGCTAGAATGAATGATATTATATCTCAGTGAAAAACAAATTCATTTTGTATCTTTTCAATAGATGACCATAGATACTTCTGGTATGTTTACTTGGCCAAAATGATTTCTAAGCAGAGGCTTTCATTGAAGTACTTTAACCTTAAAAAATACAGTTATTCAGAACCTAGTGGTTCTTATTTTTCCTTTGACTCTACAGTACTTTCAATTTACAAAGAGGGAATTTTTTGTGCCATTAAGCTATTACTTGAGGTCACTGTGAAGTTCTTCACTGTGTTTGACAGAGTTGACTGTTATAGATCATATTTGATTCATTCAGCAAAGTATTGAGGATTTGATAGTATTTATGTGTTCCATTCTTCCCCTTAGGATATTTTAACAGTTTCTGTAAATCCTGGTAAAAACGTGTTACTGGGGAATAGGTCAGAAAACAGGTGGATTTTTATACAATTTATTTGAATGCATAACCTGAAGCAGCTAAGATAATCAACATCCTTTATATTATATAAAATATTTAAATCGGTAAAACACAGCCTTATCTGCATTTTGTTCCATTAAAGGATACAATGGCTACGGGAAAAGCCAGTCATCAGTGACTCATTCAGCTATAGACCTGCACCTTGAATTTTTCCAGTGTTTCATAAATTAAGTTATTTGACTAGTTGTGATAGAATAAGTTTTTATGGGTTGATGTCTCTAATGTTATGGAAATTGCAAAAAGAGGGATATTGGATGCAGTGATTGTTTAAACAAATTATTTACTGACATTCTTGAACACGTACAAGTCCATTATCTTGCAGTGTAACTCTATTATCTTAATGATGCTATTTCTGCAGCTGTGGATAATAATGTTTGCTCCAAACTCTTTATATTCACAAACTTCTCTGTTGCTATCTGGAGGAAGTATCTATGCTGGAAACTCTCTAGCCTCTTCCTATTGATTTGTTGCTTTTTTGTAACTTTGATCTTCACAGAATATTATCAGTGAACCTGTATCCTGGGCTGCATCAAAAGAAGCATGACCAGCAGGTTGAAGGAAGTGATTCTCTCACTCTTTAGTGGGACCCCACTTAGAAGTACTGCATTCAGTTCTGGGGCTCCCAACCTGAGGGGAATATGGACCTGTTAGATTGAGTCCAAATGAGGATCATGAGGATGTTCAGTGGGCTGGAGCACCTCTCTTATCAAAAAAAGCCTGGGAAAGTTGTGGTTGTTCAGCCTGGGGAAGAGAAGGCTTTATATCAGCCTCCTAGTACCTAAAGGGGGCATATAAGAAAGCTGGAGATGGACTCTTTATCAGGAACTGTAGTAATAGGACAAGGAGTAATGGCATTAAATTAAAAGAATGGAGATCAAGATTAGATATTAGGAAGAAATTCCTTACTATGAGGGTGGTGAGGCAGTGGAACAGATTGCTGTGGATGCTTCATCTTGAGAGGTGTTCAAGACCAGGTTGGATGGGCTCCTGGGCAGCCAGATCCATGGTAAAAGCATTCAAATTAAATGATTTTTTAAGGTCTTTTCCAACCCAAGCCATCTTACAATTTTAGCATTTCTGCCAGTGATTCATCATTTACTTCTGTAAGAGCTGGCTCATCTGTAAACTGATCCAGGCCAGATACTCCATAGAGGGTTGGATTTTTTATTTTTTTATTTTTTTATTTTTTTTTTGTTTTATTTTGGTTTGTTTTGCTTTCTGAATAGAAGTGATTACTGGTGTAATGTTACAGCGTGTACAGCAGCTCACAACCTTAGACAACTGTAAAGCTGACGCTTCAAGATATACCGTGGAAACGAAATGCAGCTCTTCAGAATTGAGTAGGAGAACTGAAAGCTGTGGCTTGTATCTGAGAATCTTCCTGAAGTAGGAATGCCTCAGAAAATCCCCAGTCTTCCCCTGATGATAACTACTGGGGGCTCAGACCCTCATGAAGAACCCTGCAGGATCTTAAAATATTGTGTTTTAGGAGGGCAGTGTCGCATCTCTCTGTGGACTTATAATACTTTACTCTAGAGATACTTGCAGTACTGGTGATTTTGATTAAATATTTCCAATACCACGTAATAAATTACAGCTGAACAGGAATATAGTTTAGGATTTCCTAGGCAATATTGACAGGACAAAATGGGGAAAAAGCATAATGGCTCTTCTGTACAAGGTTCCTTCTGAATACAAAAACAGCAGTATTTCATATCACTGACATCATCAGAGGAAGGTATGAGCAATTTAAGTGTAAAATAAAAACAGTTTGGGAAACCTGAAGCTTTGATCGGTATTTAGCATATAAATATATATAATTTTAAAATTTTATCGCCAGCCATTTCATTGAAAACAAAATTAGTCCTTCAACAAGCTAATAGTAACACAGGAGGTTGCTACCTGTGGTTTCTGGGCAATGAGACACAACTTAACATGCTTTCTCATCTGTGATTATAGCCTAGATTGTAAATTGGAGAAATCCTAAGGAATTTTCAATTCATGATAGCTTCCTAGGACTTCAAAACTCTCCCAAAACTCCTACTAGCCCTTCAATAAAGCAATTTATCTCACGATATGCTCAGGAGATGATTATTGACTTCATACAACTTCTACACCAAAATAGCTGTCCTTGAGTAAGGAATGTCTCGGCACCTCTCAGAATTTTTGCAGTACTATTTTGACTTAAGATAGGCTTAAATTAATAATTCTTTGTCAAACTGTGTGTGTTAACTGTTGAGTCACAGCCTGAACCCACTGATTGAGTACCTGGGGAAAGGACCCTCTGAACCTTGGGAGCATAGGTGAAGGCAATTCACCTGTGTGGCAGGAAAGGGTGGAGCCCAGCTGCATCTCTCTTTGACCTCATTTAAGGGCTGACTGGCACTGGGGGAAGGATTTCCGGTTGGAGTCTTTCCTGGGAGCCTAGATCTTTGGAGGCAGGTGAGAACCTTTACTTTTTCTTTGAAATACAACCCCATCTGTGCTAGTCCTTTTTCTGTTCCTTTTCTGTATTGCTTTTCCGTCTTGTTAATCTTTCGATTGTAACAAACTAGAATTTGTGAAAACTAGGCAATGTGCTGTAGAGAAACTCCGTTATATTTTCCATATGTGTTATGAACCTGAATCACTGGTTGAGTCATAAGAATATTTCTTATAAAGGAAAAAATGCAGAAGTGATACCTTCTAGTATCACATTCTCAGTTTTATTACAAATAATTGTAGCTGAAGTCTGGGATGCAATCACTTTGTGTGCTCTAAACAGTTTCTTCCTTGAGCTTTTGTTCTGAAAATTTTGTTTGCTTCCTTTAGAAGGCACTGGCAGGCCTTGAATGTTTTGTTCAGCTTTACCTGGAGCTCTAAATAACAGCCCTGTCTATGTGTTTGGGGTCTCCATGTATACTCTACCTGTAAGCCTTTGTTCTCATCTGGGTGATGTTTCGTAACTGTCTTCAGTCTCTTCTGTGGTGAAGGTGAATGGCTGCCTGAGTGCTCTGTGTGTTCAAGCTGACTTAAGACTTTACCTTTCCTTAATTTCTCTGAATTCTTAGATTTGCAGGTTTGGATTAGATATTAGGAGAAGTTTCTTCTCAGGAAAAGAGGTTAGGTATCAGCACAAGCTTCTCAGGGAAGTAGAGGATTCACCATCCCCAGAGATTTGAAAGAAACACATAGATGTGGCGTTGAGGGGCATGGTAGTGATGGGTTGATGGTTGGACTAAAAGGTCTTACTGGCCTTCTCCAATCTTGGTGATTCTATCATTCTAGACTTGCCAGGAAAGTCTGTTTTCAATTAATCTGCAGATTGCCCATGTGGCAGTGGTACAGAAAGGAATGAGAGAGGATGTAGTTCAAGTACTATAGCTAAAGGCAGTTGTTCCAGTGCCTACAATTTTTAATCCGCTGTTTTAATTAGAAAATATTAAAATTTACTAAGATTTCTTATTGCAGCTTTGCAAAAAGAATTTAAATGAAGCCTCCTGTATTTTAGTATGCAGCTTATTAGAGTATATGCGCATTATAGAAACAGAATAACACCAGTTGAAATGGCAAATCATAAAATAGCTGTTGGTCAGCTGTTTACACTCACTGAAAGAAATGTTAAGATATTTGATTTAGACTAATAAAATTGTTTCCTAGAAAAAGTAATATAGGAAAAACTTCTAGGTTTTTTGCCTTTGAAGGTTTAAAACAGATGATCCAAAAAGATATCATGTAGTCACTGATTTTAAAAACAGTTTTCAGGACAAATGGAAGTCCTCCTGAATGTTTCAGTCTGTCAGCAAGAGATAAAATAGCTTGAATATTCAATAAAAAAATCTTCTCCGCACATTATAATATAAATGTGGTAGAAAATAGTAAAATAGGATTACAAAAAAGACTTCTGACCTTTTGTAATTTAGCCTATCTGATATTGTTCAGACAATTCATTATAAAGGAAGCAACATGAGAAAGGGAAGAAATAAATGTCATTAAAATATCTGTTACAGATAACTAAATCTATTCAAGTGTACGCTATTGTCTATGCAAGATTTTAGAGACACAAAAATTATGAAGAAATAATCTTTAAAGCGTACTTTCCTTACAGGCTTTAAAACACTTTGGTTTATAACTGGTTATATCTGTTTGTAGACTATGTGGTTAGTGGGTATGCTGTACAATTTTTTGAAAAGGTTAATAAAGAATATTTCAAAATACTCTTCTGCATAAATCTAGAGGTTTTTAAAGACTTTGAGAGACTATAAAACCTCTTTTATGAAAGGCAGCCAGAAGCCTAAGAGCATGACTTTGAAAGCAGTCAGAAAGATGATGCATGAGCTCTTTGTTTCCAGAGTTACCAGCTGGTGAAGTTCTCTGCGTACCAGACTAGTCTGGAATTGCTTAAGTGGGATTTAAATGATCAAAAATTACTCAGAGTACACTTTTCTGCATGTTTCTCTGATAACCTTAACCATGAGATTTATTAGACACTTTAGTTATCTTGTTATTCCTAATGTCTTTGTGTATGTATCCTGGGCAGTTCAGATGGCAGTTGTGCTGCTGGCTCCCCCAGTATTGTTTCTCTTTGGGATTCCACTCTACAAACGTTCTTTTATGTCTCTATCCCACTTGCTGGTTTGCGTGTCCTTTCAAAACAAAGGATTTCCTCCTTTAGTGTTCGAGGTGGTTGATAGGTTTATATGTATTCACATACGCTCCCTCCAGAAGTGAAGTTCCTTCTCATGGCCTTTTACTTATTTGGTTAATCTAGTTTTCATCCCAGCTTATCTTCTACGAAGTAAGATGGGAGAAAGATTTAGCCTTTGAAAATATGAAATCTGCAATTCTCCTTGAAGAGTATAAGGAGCTTCTAATGAAAATTTTCATCTAGGAGATAGTAATTTACTGTGCAATACAAATTAATGGGCTCAGGTACAGGGGGTTTGGGTTCTGTTTCTGATGCTGTGACTTTGTCACAATCTCTCCCAGTTGTGTTTTAGGTTAAATAAGACTAACATTTAGAATTGCTTTGACTTCAAACAAATATGGAAATTGAGTTAAGATTAGGAGCATCTGATTGGAATGTTTGTTTTGTTTCGTTTGTTTGTTTTTGGGGGGTTGTCTGTAGATAAAAAAAAGTCTAACCAAAACAAACGCCTACTTAATTATGCCCTGGGATGTTAAGACTCAACTAGGTAGATTCTACAATCGAATGGAGCAAAAACTTGTCTGAGGGGTCTTATGGAAAAGCAAATTAAAGCCATAATAAGTTACTGAATTATCAATAGTATTTCCTACCCAGCATCCTTCAGGAGTGTTACTTCACAGCTGGTGAATTCTGAAATACCTTTCTATTTATTTGATTCATGGATTTGCCTACTGAAATGTGCTTATCTCTTTAGTAACTTGTAACTTGAGTTCTCCAATCTCTTCCTAAGAGGAGTAGTTCTCAGGTAAATGATTTCTGTGCAGCCATTGACTGCAGTTTTTCAATATGAAATTCTGGGGCTAATGAAAGAAGAAACATTTTGCAAATGTGAGGCAGATGAAGAATTATTCTGTTTTACAGAAACAGTACTAAAGAATTGGAGAGGAGAATAGAACAGTAAAGCATATACTGTTTATTTCAGTAATCAGTGCTCTGGACAAGTAGATTCTCAGCGAAAGCTAACGTTCAAGTATGTGGGTCCATTCAAGGGCGCTAGATCTTTAAAGAGCTGTTGCCTTTGCAATTCATTTAATAGTTGGTTTTTACTTTTTGGCTTGGTTACTTTCCACAAGGGGGAGATGCACAGCATGGTATTTTTATTCAATATTTGCTCCTACGGTTTAATGAATTATTTATTGCATTCAAATATTGAACTAGTGACTTTTCTGGTTTAAGTTATTACAGTCTTGAAATCTTTTTTTTTTTTTTTTTTCAAACATTAAAATTTCATTTTTTAACAGTAACATATGAAGATTTTTTAATTTCCATTAAAAACAGACAAACTTGTCAGGGTCTACACAATTCAAATTTAAGTCCATCATGTTGCATAACTCTTGGTAGCAACTGATAACAGTGACACAAGGCTGTCCTCAAATTAGGTTATTTCCTATGATATTTTGAAGCACAGTACTAGGTTCTCTAGATACTCTAGCTTGGTGAAAGAATATATTTCATTATGACAAACGGTCTAGCTGCCTTAAGGGGAAAAAAAAAAAATCATCTTGAGTCATGCTAGCTTGCCAAAACCACAACCAACATGAATAATTGACTTTGATAGAAAGTGTTAGACAATCTTAAATAACCCTAATAAAATTGGTAACATTACACTGAATTCAGCAACTCATCTACTTTTCTGATTACATGTTGAAGTTATGTCTGTAAATTGCTTTCATGAAATTTAGCACATTTTCCTGAATTTCTAATTATTTGTCTGCTTGTGTGCATGCATACATTTATGCTAGACTTGTAGTTACATATAATTTTCTTAAACTGCAACAGTGGATGGTCTATCAAATTTCTGCAGCTGTCAACAAATACAGCATGTACTTAGAGTATTCATCAATTATGCTTCTAGTTATAAACTATTAAATAGAAAGATAATAAATGTTGTATTGAAGAGCATGCTATTAAATGTCCAGAATCTGCTTCTGCTTGAATCAAAGTGTGGAAGATCTTATTAGAAGTTCTTGAACATAGAATATGCCCATGAAAATCCGAAAAAAAAAAAAAAAAAAGTATTCCAACTTTGGCGGACCTCATAAAACAATGATTACAAGACAACCAATGGCTCCAGAAATAAGAAATTATAAAATTAATCAGTAAAAAGTAATTAAGGACTATGTGATCAGGAAACTTTTTAAGTATGAAGTGCAAGTTTGAATATTAAAGAAGGAAATGATGCACAGATATTGATACCAGTTTAGAAATGAAGAGAAGCAAATACTGATTTTTTTATTTTATTTTTTTTCAGTAGCAGAATAAGATAAGATATCAAGGAATATCATAACTCAGTAAGTTATATAGATTTTTGCAGTCTGAACAAACTAGGGGATCAAAACAGGTACTGGCAATGGTAATTCCTGATTTTGTTTTTTTTTTTTTTGTCAGCATTTGTATTAGCATGAAACTACAAAGCTGGGGTGCTGTGTAGTGAATGTAACAGATTTCATACCTGTTCTAATATGTAAGACTAAAGATTAGGACTAATAAATTAAATCCTAAGCCTTGGAGTACTTAGTGTTAATTGCAATGAGAGTGGGATGGCAATGATAATAACTGAAATAGCATTAACAGATAAAAACTATTACAGCAGCAGGTAACATGCTATCTTTTTATGAATATGTAACATTTACAATAAAAATGGTCTGTAAAAAAAAAAAAGTAGAAACAATGTTCACTTTTTGCTATAAAAGCATTGATGAATCTTTTTACAGATGTTGTCCCTTTTCAAGAGACACTTTATTTCTTACTCAGATTATATTACAATAAATTAACCTGAGTCCTCCAATGAGCCTAGGCTTTCTTACGCTCAAGAATGTTCAAGGTCAAATGCATGTATTATACCAAACTGTATAGTACAGTATAAATAACACAGTGTGCTGTAACTGTGTTTTTAATCATATCACAGCAAAATTATATTGTATCCTAATAGGAAAAGTGCAGTATCTATTTTTCCGTCTTTCTTGTGTAGGATCATAGAAGTTTAAAATTACCTTTAAGTAGGCAAGTACCATCAACAAAAAATCACAGAGTAACTCAGTCTGATATTTTTTAAAGCCGTTTTGTTCCTTTTCTTGCTATTCCACATTTTGTGAGCTTTGCTTTGTGCTACTTCATCCTTAGTAATTTAAATGCTAAACTGTACTGCTCATTTAAAGTCTTAACCCTATTTCACGAGCACGCCAAGTATATCTATCCTTTTCCTGTTGACAGCTTATTTTAAGTAGCACTTCAGTAATTTCTCTTTGAATAATTGCTAATCAAATATATCACAGGTTTCTTAGGCTAATGAAATGGCAAAAGAAAATTTGGAGGTTTTTTTTCCCTTGTTTGGCTGTCTTCTACCTCTAGATGATATCAGGCACTGATATACAGATTCCTGTATGTATTTGTAGATACTTGCTCCTTTTAAATAGCAGTTTAGTGATACATTATTTTAGACCTTCCATGAAGATGGAGCTAATTTACAAATGTATGTTAATATAATATGGACACATGGTTTGGCTTTTCACTGTCATAAATCCGCAAATTACACTTCAAAACTGTAATTGTTTTCCTAAGATACTCCAAAACTATACTTTTTACTGTAACAACACTAAATAGTTGTTACTCACTTTACATACAACTGCTTGATATAGCAAAACTTATGGAACGAAGCAGACAGTAATGTTTTATAACTTTTAGTTTACTTTCCACTTAATAGTCAAGATTAATGCCTGTGTACTAGGGTTATATGCATAAACAAATAATGGTTTATTATCTGTGCGTAATTATTAAAGGCTGAGCACTGGGACAAAGAAGTTCAGTATTAAATTATCAGCACTGTGTGAAGAAAATTGCCTGTTTCATTTTACAAAATCACCTACATAAAACATTGTTTCTAGTAAACACATTTCATTCTCAATGAAGGTGAAAAACTGAGGTACTGGGTCAATTTTAACATGTAGGAATGTTGGTCCAAGCACTAAACATTTCAGGTTGTATCTTTGCTATTCATGCATCATGCACAGGCATTTCTTTCTCTGTTAGAAAATGCTGCAGTAGATGGACATGTTGTCAATTACATAAATATGTGTCACGTGTGGGAAATTTAATGATATTTTAGTGCTAAGGTGAAAAAGTCAAACAATTTTCAATGTCTGCTTTTGAGGATAACAAATGTAGGTTTTTACAAGACATTTTAAAAACTTACTGTCACTTCTAAACACATCTAAACTGATACAGGAAGTCACAGGAGCATCGATGGCTGTGACTTCCCCCATTGTTCTATGCATGCAATTCTGAAGAGAGGCCTTGCCCCTGTACATCCTGTGCTATTGGCCCAGCACTGTGGTGTGCCACAGCCACTGGACTCCAGGTTGTGCTAGCAGAGCTGACAGGCTGGGGGAGAAGTAGAACCTGTCTTACCTCTTGCTATCAGCAGGAAAGTCACTCACTACAGCCATTAGAACCAAATAGGAGATGTAACACTGAAATATCACAAGTTGATGATTCACAATAGACCATGCAACCGAAGGGACAAGATTGACCATTTGAACAAAAACTTGTCACTCAGCAGCTCCTGCTTGATTCTACACCATTAGAAAATGCATAAATTGTGCTGTGCAAAAGGCAATAAATGCGATGTATATGACCTTAATCAAAGATGTGCCAATAATTAAATAGTCTGTGGGCAGTTCCACTGATACCACTAGTATCCTTTTCCCAACACAATGGGTAGACAAATTACTTAGGCTTGTACATTTTTGTTACTCTTATCACAATTAACAGAACTAACCTTCTGAACAAATCTTCGCAGGGTGAAAGTCATGAGCCACACATCCCTTGAGGGAGGAACCTTTCTTCATAATGTGCATGTAGCACCAAGCACAGCAGAGTTTAAACTGACTAAAGTGCTTATTCATTAGGGTGCAAAATAACACGAATAGGAAATTAACAGTATTGAGACTATACTTGAATGTTTGAATGTAGAACAGTTTTATTTTTCAAATAGCTTGCAGCATTTCCGATTTCTTTTTTTTTTTTTTTTTTTTTTGTTTTTTTGTTCTGCATTTAGGTTAAAATAAACTTTTTACAGAATTGGTTTACCAAATGAGACAATGCTGGCTTGGGAACCCCAGATTCAGTTTCATATGTGTCTAGGGTTTAATTTCCCAGAAGAGGTAGTCTGAATCCAATGTTATGATCGTAAATGGAAGGGTCAAGGGCATTTATATAAAGATATATCTGGAGCAGTTAAAATGTATTTCACAAAATAAAAGGATAAAGATTATTTATCAGTTGATAGGAACTGCTTTCAAAATACATTTTGTGTGGAAACTTTAATGGCTACGATACTTCCTTTCAAAGGCTTTTTGTCAGTAGTGAACAAAAAACCACTTTTGTGATTTTCACTAGTCTTGAAAGGCTCATGGAGCTTACAAATAGTTGAGCACAGATTGCTGAATAAATTCAAGATATCAAAAAAGTAAGATGCCAGATAAGGTGAAACACAGTTATCTTTGTGTCGCAGGCAAAGCTTAGGGGTAAGAATGTCTAAGATATCAGTGGAAATGTTAAATTGAAGTGTATAATCAGCCTCAGCAAAATCTGAGTAGAATTTCTCATGTCATTCTTCACTGGAAACGACAACTGTGAATTTATTTATTTATTAGGTGGCTTGTAATCTGTTTCCGACATGCACTATCAGTGTTGGAATACTAGGTGATGCTACATCAAATTCATATCTATTAGCTTTAAAAATTAACTTTTTCTAAATATTAAAGGAAGTAATCAGAATTGCTTTACTGGAAGTGTTTTCTTCTGGAAACTGATCAGCCCGTTCTGATTCAGATCAGCTTCATTGTAATTACAGGGCATGCACAGGACAACAATGGGATCAGGCCAGACAGCATGGGTTCATGACAGACAAGGCCTGCCTGACCAACCTTGTCTCCTTCTATGACCAGGTGACTCACTTAGTGGATCTGGAAAAGGCTGTTGATGTAGTCTACCCAGGCTTTATTGAAGACTTTTACACTATCTTCCCTCAATATTCTCCCAGTGTTGCAGCCCGTGGCCTGGACAAACACATTCTTTACTGGATCAAAAACTGTCTGGATGCCTGGGAGCAGCCAGACATTGGTGTTGAATGAAGTTTAATCCAGCTGGCAACTGGTTGCAAGTAGAGTTCCTCAGGAGTCAGTACTGGGCCACCCTCTTTTAATATCCTTATTGATGATGTGGATGAGGGAATTGAGTAATTCTCAAACTCCTGAGTAAGTTTGAGGATGACCCCCTATGTTTCGGGGGAAGTGTAGATCTGCCTGAGGGTTGGAAGGCCCTACAGAGGAACCTGGGTGGGTTGGATCAATGGGCTGAGGCCAGTAGGATGAAGTTCAACAAGACAAAGTGTCAGGTCCTGCACTTTTGGTCATTTATCACTACAAGCTTGGGTAAGAGTGGCTGGAAAGGTGTGTGGAAGAGATGGATCTGTTGGTCGATGCTCAGACGAACATGAACCAGCCCTGTGCCCAGGAGGCTAAGAAGTATTGGGAATTGCTCCAGAAATAGTGTTGCCAGAAGGACTAAACAAGTGATCAGCTTGTACTCAGCTCTGGTGAGACTGTATTTTGAGTACTGTGTTCAGGTTTGAGCCTTGCATTACAAAAAAGATGTGGAGGTCCTGGAACGTGCTTGGAGAAAGACAGTGAAGCTGTGAGGGGACTGGAGCACAAGTTTTAGGAGAAGTAACACAGGGAAATGTGTTTGTTCAGTCTAGAACGAGAGACTCGAAGACCTTACTGCTCTCTAAATTACCTGAAAGTGTACTGATGTGGAAGTTAGCCTCTACGCTAGTAATAGGACAAGAGGGAAAGGGCTCAAAGCATGCTAGGGGAGATTCAGACTGGATATTAGGAAGACTTTCTTCTCAGGAAGACTGGTGTGTCACTGGAACATGTTGCCCAGGAAAGTGGTGGTCACCATTCCTGGAAGTGTTGAAGGAAAGGATAGATGTACTTAAGGATAAGCTTTAATGGACAATATTGGTGGTAGGTGGATGGCGGTTGTAAACAGATGTACAATATTAACAGTTCTACAGTGTTCCAATATTTTCAAAGTTTATTTAAAAAAATCTAACATCAACAGATATCCTCAGCTATATTTGTAGAACTGTTGGAGGTATTCAGCATTTGATTTCTAATATATATCTACACAATAAATTTTGTTTGTCTTTGATAGAAAGTACTTCACAGCCTTCTGAATTGAGGATATACTATACCTATATTGAAATACAGAAATTATTTAAGCACAATTTCTTTCTCTTATGTAATTGTTGACAATTTTATTCTCATTCTGGTATAAGCTTATATTACCTCCATGTTCATTTTATGCTTCAAACTCATGATGTCTGAACCCAAATGTGACATTTTTTCCTTGATGTCTTTAATTTCCTTTATTACTTTGTAGGCTTTGTTACTTGTAATTTGAGTTAATGTATGTTCTTTAATTTACTAAGCTTTTTCTATTTTTTTACATACCAAGTTTCTGTTCTATGAGGGCAAACTTCTAGGCAAGGATGCTGTAACTTCTTTTACTGTGAAATCATGACTTACTACCTCTAGCAATTGGATCGATCAATACAATAGGAAAGGCATTACAAGAAAGGTGTGATGGTGGAAGGACCAGCATGATATAGAGGAAGATTGTTCACCTGTATCAGAAGATTCTACATTCACAGGGAAAAGCTTCATCAAGAAGGAGTCTCCAGAAAGAAATCCTTCTCCAGTGGCAGTCAACCCTAAAATAAGGTCTTAGAGTGGAACAACCAGGGTCCACCCTTTCTAGTCACACAGCTGAACTGTCTTCACCTGTGCTTTCAGGGCTGACCAGGTCTTTTCCCCAGGTTCTCCATCAGTTGTTCAAGCTGTGACTCATCAGTTCCTGTGCACTACTTTATTAGATAAGTTCTCTGTAAGAAATGACACTAAAGGTAAACACAAGCAATGAATTGCAGAAAACATGGGGTGGGGGGCGGGGGGGGGAACAAAAAAACCAAACTTGATATATTCATCCATTACTGATTTAATACGAGCACACACACACACACACACACACACACACACACACACACACACACACACAAAAAAAAAAAATCTTTTGAATCCTTGAGTAGTGACAAGCAATTACAGGTATATGAATTATTGCATATGATTTATGCAGTTAATTTTGGTATTTTGCATTGAATAAAATATTAACAAGTCAAGTTTGTTATTTATATACTAGCTGTTTCAATGAGTAAAATATTTATAGAAAATTATGCTACCACCAGGCTTTCTTCTACCAGTTGAATAAATTATATATGAATATATGTTTTACCTCTTTGAATGACTACTTACTAAAATTGTCTGTATTACTGTAGAATAACACAACATTAGCATAAATTCGCATAATGTTATTTAATTTGCCAGGGTATTTCAACATTTTCATAAACATGCAATGTTAAAGAAGAAAGTGGTTTCCATTCTGATAGAGCATAGTGCTGTTTTTACTATTCTTTATCAGGATACAAATTTTCAAAATGTTGAAAAGGCAGTAGAACCTGCAAGATAACTAGTTATGTAGGAGTCCCCTCAGGGGATGTGGAAACACCGAATTTGCTCCGTGATCGTTACGAGGAATGAGAATTTCTGTTGAAAGATTTGTGAAAGGTGACTCCTTCCTCTTGAAATTTGAATTTGTGATAACTTTATTTTTTAATAAGATAATGCTTCCTACACTAGTTTGCAGTAACTTTATCAGTAACGGCAGTCAACTTTGTGGATCATCATTTTTGGTAGCTATGCAAGCATGCAGAACCAATGAAAGCAGAAGGATGTAACAGAACTAATTTCAGAGTAGAGATTATTTTAATGTTAAAGGTCAGATGGTGATAATGGAGTTACCACTGAAAGCTGTTTACTGATCATGTAGATAAAGCTGATATCTGTTGAGGCTTTTAGAACTGCATTGGTGTTCTGGAAGAACGATTTAAATATTAGTTGAGATCAAAAAAGCTTATTGCAAGAATGCATGAGATGCTTAAGGTTTTGTGATGCTCTCCAATGCACTACTCTCTAGCATATATGGCTGTAGCTTTCTATCTATAGAAAAATGACGCATCTTCACATTATTGCTACATATAAGTTCATTTGTTTTTGTGACTAAAAAAGGTAATCTAGATATTTTTTAGAACAAAATGTTGGCAATTTATTCATTTGGAAAGAACTGTCCTAAAAACAAAGGTCCAGATCTTTGCGCATCAAAGTATTCTGAGTCATATAAAACCCTTTTAAGCCATGTCACAGATGATTAATACTAAAGCCATCCTTCCCCATAGGCATTTACCAAATGTCAGCCAATCACACATGAACATATCTGTGCCCACTGCCTACTCTTGGTGAATGATAAAGACACCCACAGCTTGTTTGGATTCGTGCCTCTCAGGATTTCATGTATGATTAGAATGGGTAGACTCCACAGAAACATAACTTGGAAGATGCTACAAAAATTGCCTGGATTAGTGTAGATTTGCAGAGGAAATTTTTTTTACAACTCCTAGGGAAGATAGAACTAGAAAATTGTTCAAGCAGAAAAAAGGATAATTCCTATTAGAAAGAATTTTGCCTGCTAATTCTTTTTTTTTTTTTTTTTTTTTTTTTTTTTCTTCTAGAACACTAAGCTGGTGTATTGTAGACTAGTTTTGGTTGGAAGGGACCTAAAAGATCATCCCTGCCATGGATTGGAATACCTTACACCTTTACACTAGATCAGGTTGCTCATGGAATGAACATCTTTGAACGTCTCAGTTATCCTTACAGAAGGCTTTCATTTTGAACTTCCTTTACAGTGGAGCCCTTGGGCTAAGGGCTAAAATTTACTGTCCATTTTTTGGGTCAATCCAGTTTTGCTGATAAACTGAAAGATCAGCTATTAGCAGAGCTCATAAAGGGACAAAAAAAAAAAAATCACACAGTGTTTAAATTTTATTTCTTTTGTGAAGGTAAATACATTTACTGGTAAAACTGTATTTCAAGTCATGAATAGAAACCCAGTAATTTTACAGAAATTCAGTCAAACTTTGAATTTAGTGAGGGAGTGTCTGACTCAGTGGATGAACAACTGTTTTTTTTTTTGCCAATCCCAGTAAAAGTGTACAGTTCAGTAGAATCCATCATTATTGTAATTTTGAGACTTAGGATACTTGATAAATACAATTCCTAGTATGAAGCCTATGAAAGCAGCTATGTTGTACTTACAAAAGCAGACAGGAACTGAAGCATGAAAAGCAAACTTTACAGAACAAAATACAGTAGATATGGCATTCAGTGGATGGAAATGTCAGCATTGCAGCTTGTATATCATTAGTCTTATCTGAAGCCCACTGTGTTAACAGAGAAGGTTAAATGTGCTCTAGATTCACTTCTGAATCAGTGGATTGCAACAAGTAGTCATTCATTATTTTTTATTAAAGTAAACTTTAGTGAAAACTACATCTTATAAGTGCACGATAGGTAGCAGTTAAACAGCTTTAGTTTAATTCTACATTAGACATTTTAAATACTAAAGCTCCTAAAGAAATCCTAAATCCTGAAGAGATATCACCTGTAGCTAACTTGTACAGTGGCAGTAACATCCTTTAACTAAATATGCTCTCCGTAAGCTTCACAGTAACTTTTGGAATTTTATTTGTGTGAGTGCTGGATTTTCAACCTGAAATAAGAAGCAAAATTCAGTGTTCATATCTCTACAGCCCTCTCTTTTAGAGTATCTGGCTATATCAACATTTAAAATTTTCTCCCTCTTACTGACAGGATAATTAGTCCCTCAAAGTGTGGTTTTTATTTGGATTTGTGCAGAGCTATTCTGTCACTGGGGAGGATGTTTTTACTGAATGGAAAATGCTGACAAATTTCTGATAATGGCACAATCTTTTAAAATTCACATAGATACTAGAAGGTTGTTCTATGATCTATCCAAGTTAAACAAAATGGTCATATGTTGTTAATGTTAAAATACTGATAGTTTATCTTCTGTCAGTTGTCAGAAATATTGGCATAAATACCTAGTGTTTCACAAGATAAATGAACTCAAGAAAAGTCACACCTTCTGACATCCTTCTGAAAGTGTACAGCTGGAGTATATTGTTAAGTACTGAAGCTAATGTAAAACTTTTTGCCGTATATCTCTCTTCAGCTATCCACTTTCAAAATGAAATACTGTTTTTCTGAAAATTTTTGTTTGATATTACCTTCCTGTTTTCTTAATTCTAATTACCATTTGAAAATGCCTTAATCATAGTCATGTCTTTAGTATCTTCAGCTCAGCAATATAGATCAAATAGCATGAGTTAAAACAATCCATTCCTAATGTACTCTCTTGTTTCTAATTGTGGCAGGCTGATTCAGATTTAGACTCTCATTCATTATACTTGTTTGTACACATTACCGCAGTTCATGGACTTGCTCTACCTTCAGTCTAGATTTTTCTGAAGCTAGGATATCTATTCTTGGCATAATCTTTCTTTGTACTTGATTTTCCCTGCTTTAACAAAGACATTGCAGTGATGCAACTTTGCTGCAGTTATTGTTCTTAATTGAGACTGGAACGATTCAGCTATGTCTTGAGCAGCTTTATGCAGTTCTGTCTCCTTTTATAGTGGAAAAGGAATAATTGCATTCCTTAGAGATGAATTTTCAGAAGCCAGTTGGCTGAACAGAGACAGCGAATAATCAGACAATGCACTTAAATCTTGTACTAGAGTACTGTTTCTACAGTGCTTTAATGGACTGCTTCTTGTGTTGAAACACAACAGCAAGGTCAACACAGGGAAAACTGACCATGCCTGACCAAATGAAAGGACTTGGAGAATAAGACTTATGATAGGTTAAATAACTTTCATTTTTATATTATTGTTTTGATTTTTTTATTACATAAAGTGACTCCTTTGGTATTAAAAGCACAGCTTATGCAGAATTTGCCAAAGATGACTTTATTGATCAAGATTAGTTTCCAAATAGCTATCTAGAAGATGTACTTATAATAAAAAAGTAGCTGTGGATGACATTAGTGTACATACTATATATTTTGTTTCACCTGATGGATAATATTACAAATAAAGGCTGGTAATAAATCAATTATTCAACACTTATGGTCAAAAGCTGGTAAGGGAGGAAGATTTAAGATCAATCATATGGAAGTGTTGTACCTCTTAGTCAAGTTTGCAGAAGTCAGAAATAACAGAAATAAAGAGCATGCAGCATCATTATCTTTCCATACTCCCTGTCAAGCAGCTGTCACATTTTTGGGACAGCTTGTATGTAAATATGGACTTCTTAGCCAGAAATTGATACTGGATGAGGATGGCTTTATATTCCTGGTCTTGATTTATGATTAATTGTGACTGTAATGTTTATCACGCAGGCAAAAAGTGAAAATGAACAACTAAACAAACATTCACAAGATCTCTGTCAAAACATGTTTTCTTCAACAGACTTATATTAGCAATTTTTTCATCCTTACTGAAGTTTTTCTAGAAATGAAGTATGAGTTTCTGCACATGTTTCCAAGACAGATCAGTTCATTTTCATGGAGAGAAGAAAAAAAATCCTAATTTTAAAACTCTCCTTAATTTATAATGGAAGTAACTAATGAATCATAAATATAAATGTCTATACATTATTGCTAAAGACTTAAAAGATGATCTCTGCTAAGATGCAGCTTATTTTCTTTTTAGAGCCTCCTATGATGCTGTATTTTGTAATTTTGATGAAAAATAGCGGTGATACCACTGTTTTTAGTCATTGCAGAGCAGTGCTTACACAGAGCCAAGGATGTTTCAGCTGTCCTTCCAGTGGGGAGCTGGGGCTGTACAAGGAGCTGGGAGCAGACAGAACCAACACAGCTGACCCAGTCTGTCCAAAGGGATGTCCTGTGCCATATAGCATCATGTTAGCAATAAAAGCTGGGAAAAAGAAGGAATAAGTGATGGATATGGCAAATTTGGAGTGATGGCATTTGTCTTCCTAAGAAAGTGTTAAGTATGATGAGCCCTGCTTTCATGGCAGTGGATGAACATCTGCCTGCCGATGGGAAGTAGCAAATGAATTCCTTGTTTTGTTTTGTTTGCACATGCAGTTTTTCTTTGCAAACTCTCTTTATCTCAACCCATGAATTTTTGTGATTTTAACTTATCTGCCAGAAGTTATTTGAGAGTATCCATTAAAGATGTGGTCCTATCTGAGCTTCTGTGAGCAATGACTGGTTTTTGGTTCTTCTTTGTCTTCAGTGGCATTTCCCTTGCTTTTGTGATCATAGAAGCCTGAGGTTTACCTTGGTGAGTTCTCTCAAAACCTGACAGATCTGCTTCAAAGCCATTACTGATTCAGTTTTTTCTAATTTCTCTGTTTGGGATAAAATCTTGTGACAAAACCATTCTTACTTTTTTCCCTTTATGAAGTTTCACTACTTTTCTTCTCAATGGATAGTTCCATGTATTCTTGATGTCAAGAGAAATTGATTATGCATTTGGAGAATGTTTCATGGAAGCATCTTGCTTTCTACAGTTAAGACCTACATTTTGTTCATAAAACTACTGGTTATGCTATCTGTTGACAGCTGGGAAGATTATGAATTTCTTTCACCCTTCACCTGCAATTTAATCACCGCTCTTGTTTAAGTATAGAACTTTAGACATCATAATTTCTGATCAGTGATATGAATTCACATAGTTTCTAGTAAATAGTTACATGCCTGCTCTCTGTTAAGATTCATATGAATTTGCCTTTTTCCCATATTGGATGTAGAGTAATCAAGTTTGACTCTAATGATGTACTTTTAAATTTTATTTCCCACTGAATTCTCTTAGTATTCTGAAATCATTACTAATGTTTCTATAATCAGACAATTATTGTTTAATAATGTACCTGTTTCCTATCTCCAGCAGTTAGAACAGTAATATTATTTTCTATAGTTTTCTCCCAGTTAACTTGCTCCAATATAGTAGACATACAGTTCCTGACATCTCACTTCTTGTAAGCTGTCTGAATTGCTACAGAGTAGAGAGAGAATAATTCATTACTTGAACAGTCCTAAAAACAACTTTTTCTTTCTTTTAATGGGAGAAGGAAAAAAAAAATCCCTTCACATTATAGATGCTGAAAAATTCTAGTATCTCATATGGCAAAACCTAAACTTTGAAGAAGTGCTGCCTCCAGCATCTGACACCTTTAGATTAAAATGACATGAAAATTTGGTTAAATGGTACTTTTTCACATTTTAAAAGCTACACTGTAAGGTGTCAACACTTAAATGTGAAAGTGTTACTTCCAGAGCAAAACCGTTAAGTGTTGAAAAGAGAAATAATGAGAGCAAAAATGCCCCCAAAATAACTGAAGATGGATCTTATCAAGTTTATGAATAAAATAGTGTGTAGCATGATTTCTTTAACTGGAGAGGACAGTTGCTCCAGATTCAGTTTCCTTATATATAGGAGTGTAACTTTGGTATTTCCTAATGCTGCCATAGTCAAATGCTGGAGAAAAAAAATATTTTCTTTAGTCTTTCTCTCTGTACAGCTTTCACACTAGACCATTTTTACAAGATTTAAACTGTCTACATATGTGTAAACTTATAAGCTGTCTATTTCCAGGCCTTTTAAATAAGTGATTTTTCCTACCTTATTTGGTGCATTAAAAAAGAAAATGTCCTCTTTTGTCCCTAACAACTTAGAGGAGATAGTTGTAGTGATATAATTTTATTTAGGTTTTTTCTTTTAGTGAATGAATTTTTGAATTTGTGTTAAAATCCTATCATGTGTTAAATTCAACCAGATGGCCAATGACAATCAAGTGTTAACAGTCCTCTCTTTTTCATCCTGCTGGCTTTTCATTGCGGAACTTGGAATCATTTCGCGTGAAATTTTACTATTTACATGCAAGTTCACTTAAAAGCTTTTGAATGGGGTTGCAAGTTTGACCTCAGGGACAGAAGTAATGTGTTGTTTGAGAGCCTGGTTAACTTGAGGGTGGGGTTGAGCAGTGGTCACTCGTGGTCACTTGATCTTAAAAACTGAGAAAACAGATTCTTCATTAGCTGTGTATATGAAAGACAGTCATTGGGAATATAATTTCTGAGTCTTTATTTTCTACCATTGAAAAATTTGAATCTGTCAGAGAAGATTCTGACATTCTGTATATGATTTTTGTTCATCCAAAGTATAGAATTATTTTAAAATAATGAACTACAAGACTGATATATGCAAAATGACAGTGTATTTCTTTTAAATATGTTCCTCACATTAGAGATGGAAACTAGAAATAGAATTTCTAGAACATAATAACTTTTGAATTGATTACTAGGTTTTGTCTTTCAAATAGGCTCATCTAAAAACTCAAGTAAGTAGTGATTTATATTTGGGATTTACAATGGAAACGTGAATTGGAAAGTTGAAAATCCAGTAGTCACATCTCGTTCGATCCTTTCTTTAAATAAATAAATAAATAAATAACTGAATCAAATGCATTTTTTTTTACTTCTAGAATTTATTTCTAGTGTATCATTTCTTCAGTGAGTCTGAAGAGTGAGTGATATCTTGTCTTTGAAACAAAAGATGTCAAGAGCTATTGTACATATAAAGAAACATTTCCATTGGTTGAAGATGTCACCTCTGCAAGATGTCTTTTCTGAATGTGACTTATGATCATCAAAATTCCAAGTGATTGCATGATTGCAAAAATTGAAGTTTTGCTGGATTGAAGCTTCTGTAGTTTTATTAAGACCCAAGCTGACACATCTGAACTATCCGTTATGATCCTTGAGGATAGAAGTAGGAAACTACAAAAAAAAATAACATGCTAGTTTGTTGCTATACTCAAAAACGTTTCTAGTGAAAGTGAATGAAGTGTCAATTTAAGGAACACTCCTTGATTTTCTTTTCTACTCTGTTTTTTTCTGGGAAGGGTGAAATTGAAAAATATAGTCATACAGCAAATACTTCAATACTGTTTTTTTTCAGAGCTGAATTGTTTTATTTTCATGTTATTGTGCTGTAGTGTAATGATTCTTTGCTATTTCAATTTTGCACCTGGCAAAATTATTAATTTATTTTGAGAATGCTGCTGTGTGCAATAAATTGCATATCTGTGAAGATTGATTTGTTATGATAATTTAAAAGTTTGTTGATGTGTAATTATTCATAGGAAAGCCATTGTTTTGAATTTAGTCTTTGTTCAGTTACTCTATAGTGAATGAAAGTGTTAGCCACTCATTAATGCATGTACAATGAATTATCTTGTCTCTCCTCTTGAACAGGGAAAGCCTGCAGTGGTAACTCAGTGGTTAAATGTGAGATAAAAATCCCACTGCTGTAATTTGCAGAGCAGCTTGCTCTTATTTTCCTTGAAGCACCTTACATAGCCTCCTGTTTTTTTGTACTGCTGCTGCATGATGCCACATCAGCTGTACTAGAAAACACAACAGGCATTTATCTCACTTTTTCTGTTTTTCCTTCACGAACACTTTCTCCCTTACCTTCAATCTCTGTTTTCATGTTTCCTTTCTCAATTTTCCTGGTTCAGGCTAAAAGTACTAAAGCTAAAAGTACTAACAACTTTTATAGCCTGTATCTCACCTGTCTACCTTTCTTTTTTCAACTCTTAGCTTTTAGTGAGATTTTGTATCCTTGTCCAACCTAGTAGCTGGTGAAATTAATTGGAATATATTCCTGTGTCTCAGCATTCTTTCAAGCTAAAATATACTTCTCTTAGTACATAAGATATTACATCTCGGTGAATTCATAATTGTTGACTTCTCTGTCTTAAAACTGTTTTACTCTGGTAATCTGTAATCTTGTCTTCTGTCCTGAATGAAGGGAGGGGAAAAATAACTCTGTATTTTCTGTTCCTATCAGTTTATCCATTCATACCTGATGCTTTCTTAGAATCTTTAAACGAAAAGCAAGGAACAGAAGGCAGATTTTGAGAATGACAGTAGAGGCCTTCTGGAATCAAAATTTTCTGTTGTGTTTAATAAAAGTTTCTGTTCTGTTTTGTTTTTCCCCCATGGAAAGCAGAGTTTTCAGGAGTTTTCCTTGGTTGAAAATCCTAACTGCTTTCAAAGTGACTTAGGGTTGCAAATTATCAGATCTCTGAAAACAGCTTTTCATTATAGCATGGCAAAGAATAGTGATGCCTAATGCTAAATTTGGTCATATCTATTGTTGACTAACTGCTACTATAACCCTTAAAAAAATCTCATCTTGTTATAGATGATTATGGTAAAATAGGATTTCATATTTTAATAAATTTTTAAAAATCATATTTACAATCCACTCTTTTTACATCTTTAAAGTGTAGTATTGATGGCTAATGCTGATGCTTTAAAGGGCAACTCTTAGAGTGGTCTAATATGCAGGATTTGGGGATTTTTTTTACATGTGTGTTTAGTATGTTAATTCCACCCCACTTCCCATATATTATCTTGAAGAGTTGCAAGGTATATGTCTTAAAATGTTTATCTTGAATAGAAATTTCTTAATTCAGAAGCTTATTCATAGGAAACATTAGTGATTTTTTTTCAAGTGAGCCTTCTGAAGTGAATGATTTAGAAGAGCTGCATTTTTAAAATAATCTTAAGATAATAGTAATCAAAATCAAACAAGTGACATTTTCTCTATCCATGAAGCCATAATCTTCCATTGGTTTTGTAGGTAGATAACCAGTAAATGAACATCATAAAAATAATTTCATCTCCAGTAGGTATATTCTGTTCATGCTCATGTATTCCTGCTAATAATCTTCATACCAATTCATGAAGCACAGTTAAGAATCCCCTCAGTAATTTCAATTCTTGCCCTCTACTGCTATTAAGAGGAACCAACCAGGGATTAAGACAAACTGCTGCTATCTGAGGCTGGTTCATGGAGGCCTTCTTGCCACTAGTGAGCCTTTTCTCCCAAAAATAGTAGCTTTGCAATCTTATGGTTGCAAGTGTCTTTCTCAAACTTCTGGTACGTGACTTATAGTGTAAAAATTGAGTCATCCATGTGCGTAAGTGGATATAGCTCAACACATAGCAAAAGCTGTTACTACTGTTTAATACAAGTGGTTCTGCCAAAACCTTGGAAAAAAATATATTTTAATGTTTCTGCAAGACAGAGGTGATTATTAATGCTTATTAACAATCTAGCAGATTGCAACGTATTATTTCATCGCTTTGCATGTAATATAGCTACAAAATTTCAGACTTTTTTCTAGACAGTTTACTAGCAAGTGTGTACTACCAATAGTCAGAGAAGCAAATATATGCCTAGTAATTTCCAGTATTTTCCTATATAAATAGCAGCATTTCTGATTTTTATTACATGGCTCCTGTTACATTACCATCTGAAATATTGTACTCTGCTATTAATAGGTTAATGTTTAGAAGAAATTACTTTATGTAGATAAAACCTCTCTAAATTTAGTTTAGCAGCACTTAATCAATTATTTAAGTGATTTTAATTTTATGGATTCAGACAGTACAAACACTGCCCTTTAAGAATGGTTATGAAATTATTTATAATACATGTTTATAAGACTATACTTCCATTTAGAGGACCGATACTTATGGCAAATAAAAGAAAAAACAAACAACTTTATGTTGTCTGGGAAAGCTGATAAGCAAAAATTTGAATTCTGATCAGATGCTCGAGGCAAGGACTGGAAGCAAATATTATTTCTTTAGAGAAATTGTGAAAAACAGAAGTCTAATTGAAGCTCCAGTGGTTGATGAGTGAGATTGCTGATTTTACTGGAATACTGTTGTTTTTTTCCTTTTCTAGTTTATCTATGTAGATATATGGAATCAGAATTTGTACTTTGCTAGGGTACAGGTAATAATTAGATGATAAAAAAGAACAGGAGATAAATAGAATAAAAATGGTTCAAGTAGGAACAGCAGGAAGTACTCAGGGAGTGTCCTTCTGGATAAGATTGACTTCTTGCCAGCAGAGTTGTTCAGTAATTGCAGGTGGCTGTTTCTGAGCATGACTGTACCCGGCTTTCTGATTCTGGCACTTGACTGGCAGCAGGGCAACCTATCTTTCTGTTAGTGTTTGAATAATTTATATCTGAGAATTACTGAAAATGAATATTCATGAAATAGAATTCAAGTTCTAGAGCAGTACGACCTCTGAAACAGTCAGCTACAGTGGATCTTTTCAAAGATCATAATTCCAGTTGTATAGAAAATGGTGCCCCTTGAGATAAAGTGATTCTTCTCTATGTAAATCACACGTATGAGTGTTTTATTTTCTTTTTCCAGAAGATGTGATTTAGCTTTAATAATAACCAGACATAATCTCCTACTGGGTTAAAAATAAGACATTATTATGATCACAGGATGTTGAATTTCAATGCAGTTATTTACATGAGTTTTAATTGCTGACTGCACCTACCTCAGTTTTGTGCAATTCCAATACTTCCAGTGTGAGTTCAACCTTTTCTGTTATTTCTTTTCAGATTGTTTATTAGTTTACTGACATTTTACACATTTTAAAATTTGGAGGAGAGCACAGCACAATAGATTTCTGTAAAATCAACCAACATTCAAGCTAGAGACATTGTTGTGACCAGATACTAAAAGTAATTTTAGGAAGGAATTTTATTGTTATGGCAATTAAAACTATGATGGAAAAAAAAAAAAAGCAAAATTGAAAGCCAGGCTTATGAACCCTGCTCAAGCTTAAAGTGTGTCTGTACTCTAAAAAATAGTCAACAGTATTTTTAAAATTATTTCTTTAAAATTGATACTTGTTAACATTATTCAAAGCAATCTAATATTATTTTGATGAGCAATAAGTTCCTTTAGTCATGTTTTATACTCAAATATGTTGGTATGCACATGCATAAATATATTGCAAATATAGCAAATATTGCAAATATATTGCAAGTCACTTTTATAAAACTACCAAAGCAAGAAACATTAAAATGGAATTGTATTTAAAAGGGGGAAAAGACAAAGCTTATTGATTTACTTAAACTGAACTGGCAAGAGACTTTGTTTTGAAAACACTATCAACAGAAAGAATCCAAGAGCCTTTTGCATATAAACTGAACTACAGGATGGTGCTTGTTTGGCAGAGGAATTCGTCAGAGAACTCAGCCAGGCTTTACAAAGTGATGAGGATGCATTTTGTCTTACTTTCTCTCTTGTCAGCATAAGAGGCTTCTGAAGTTATTTACTAGCGCACTTCTCTTTGTAGGGAGCAGTTCTTCTGTGTTAGGGCACTTAATGCAGCCAGAACCTTTTCTTATTCTGGAAAACAAAACAAAACAAAAACAAAACAAAAACAGAAGATGATAACTCACGTGGATTTGTGCACCTGTATAATTAACCTATTCTGAAAAAGCAAGTCTGATTACAGTAGGTAAATCTACAAATATCAGAGGGGATAGGGTGGATGGGACAAAAGAGAAGAGACATCTAAATCTTTTAAATTGTCTTAGACTACCAACTACAGAGGGGAAAAAGAAATGAGAGTTGCCCAGAGGAAGCACATAGAATCAGTGAGGGGACATTAGAAAACAAAGTAATTATTTTAATTGCTCATTTTAATTTTTTTCCTTTATGTGTAGAAATTGTCATAACCATTAATGTTAAAGATATAAAGGATGCATTCAATTTTTATTAAAGGGTTAAACATAATTTATAAAGTTGAGAATTTGGGAAATGCATATAGTTTAGGACATAAACTGACAAAATATTTGAATGATAATAGATACGAAATGATTATCTTTTGAATCTCTGTCTCCCTAGTAACAATTTCTGGTAAATGAATGTATTACTCATTTTTACTGCAAGGCACCACATTTTCTTGAATTGAGTTGTTTGTGCTTAATTGCTTGGGTCCATTTAGAATGGTTAATACAGCCACTTGCTTTATGAAGTTGCATGGGATAGAAAGACTTATACAGATATATATAGAGATACAAAATGTCTGACTTCACCACTCAGTAGAAAAAAAAAAATCCCTTGGCCAACCTCCTGTTCTAAGTGAAAGGATGGAAATTCAATAATGGTTTGTTTGTTTGTTCACATTTCCATTGACTGGTAGAAGTCTGGTTTGCATGCTTGGGGAAGGCTTATTATAGGTATAAGATAGCACTTCATGCCCCACTCTGGAACAAGAGGTAGAGGAAAAAACTGCTTCTTAGAGCTTCTATTTCTTAGCTGTTAATTAGAATAGATGTTCTCTGCCTTTGCTAGGATTAAGGTAACTCTGTGCCATGGCAGCCTGGAACAATGCAACAGCCTTCAAAGTGTGCCCAATAAAGGATGGGGGAAGGGCAAGTTTAAAAGAAAAAAAAAAAGAAAGAAAGAAAGAAAAAGGGTAGATTGTCTTAAATGACATAAAAAAGCCACCAGAGAGGTATCTTGCTCTTCTGGCGGTAGCAGTGGGAGATGTCATCATCCTGCTGCTTTTCACAGCCTCACTAGCTAAAACAGTGTCAGTGCTCCAAGCCACCTGATGTGTACAGTTTTTCCCTAAATTTAAACCACCAGTGAAACAGATATTTATAGGGCAGCAACAGGAGCAGATTAAGGAGTATTCGCAAAACCTTTCTGCGTAGATACGTGTTAAGTAGAACCAAGTTTTAGAAAATGGGCAGCAACAACAAAGTGTCTTCCTCTGCTACCACTTGAAATTATTTCCATACTTTCCAAAGTAACAGTGCTTATGGGAACTCCATCATGCCTTTCACATTTCATAACTATTAAGTTATCATATACTAAAAAAATATTTAGATAAAGGTTTTACAAATCACCTAATTTTCAAAAGTTATCAGCACTTACTATTCAATAGATTTAGGCCAGTGTTTCAACTGCTGTTTGTTTGCTGAAGAATGCAGGAGACACAGCATAAATTATTCACAAATTAAAGTTGAATTTAAAACAAGTAATCACTGCTGGAGAAAAAAAAAAGTATAGGCAAAATAATACTAAAATTCTCAAACTTGAATATGAACTTCGTAAGGAAGTCTACTAATGTAGAATATGTTGTAAATTATTTTAAGATTAAATCTTATTAAACTTCGATTAAAAATCACTTTCAGTAAAAGTTTTTTTTAGCAGACTCTTTTTGTCAAGAAAATTGATAAATGGAAAAGTCAGCTAAAAGCCAATTGCTTCAAACATTCATCTTTCAATCAGAAACTTTGAGAAAAATGTTATTCTGCAAAGTTAGCTCCTATATCCTAGTTACTTGCCATTTTTTAAAATTAAAAGGTTATTTAAAATATTCTGAACTTTTTACAGATTAATTTATTTGACTGAGATATGCCTATTCATATTTAATTTGAACATATTAAACATTTATTTAACATGCTTAGAAATATTTGATTCTTTTTCTACAATTGGTACTGACTGTCTAGTAAGTAGTCATGCAGTTCACCAACAAATAAATAAGATTATTTAGATTACTTATCTGCTATATTATTTTCAGTTCATTGACAATCATTAAAGTTATTTTTATTTTCAGTTCCACTGTAGGGTCAGTCCTGGAGCTGAATTTTACTTGGTACTTTATATTTAGTTCCCTGAGATACCTTTTCCTCTCACCATCAGTTTTGGAAGAAAATCCCCTCAGAATATAAATCTTTGGTTTACATGTCCAAGGTCATAGCTGGAACAAGCTCCATTAAATAAAGGATTGTTTTGTTGGCAAGCCTACTGGAACCAGTGATGGAATGCAATAAGCAATATACCAATTAGAGTAAAGTGGAATTTAAATACTAATAAAAAAAGTCTGTATTATATTCTGGCTTATTGTTCTCTAAAGCAAAGGAAATAAATGAATAAATACTAATGAGGCATTGCTAGTAGATAGAATTTTTGTGTCTATTTGGATTACAGTTTATTTCCTTGAGTGGCTTAGCTGCCCATGGGAATAAGGAGAATAGAAACAAAATAAGTAACAGAAATATACATTAGCATAATAGTTGAGCTTGAAAAGCATGTGGTTCTTGTAGACTGCTTTTGTGTTTGACATCATTTTCCAATGGATTAATAACTGTTGGTGGAAAAGGTTTTTATTATTTTGTAATTGCCAATAGCATTGTTATGGTCAGTGCATATGAACATAGAGTGTATGAGCATAAAAGGAAGAAGACAATTCTGAGAGGTGCCATCAAGAGCAGCAGTCCCATTCAAAGTGTAGTCTGCATATAAAATCACCACTAAAAGGTCAGTCTGCTAGTATTCAGCCAGAAGAAGCCCTTAATAGTAGGACAGCACAAGAGCACTAGGTAAAGGAGAGTGAAGGGCAAGGAAGCATGAGTCTGTCAGAATTCTGATGATCTGAGATTGGTAGGCTTTGGAAAAGGACACATGCATATTAACAGAATTGCTATCCGACATGCATAAGAAAACCTTTAGAACAATAAGATTTGTCTTACATGACAGAAAACATGTCTTTTCTTGCTCAGGATGTAGCTAAGTGGGGAGGGCTCTGGTTTATGACTTTTTTTAAACACTGAGGAGCAGCTAAGCAGCAGCACACCACTCTCTTGAAGTGGTTAAAAAAATACAAGATGGTGTCTGTGCATGACCTGATAGTGATTCTTGACTTTTGGAATATCAACATTAAGATCTAAATTTGAAATTTTGTGTAGGAAGAAAATCTACGTTGAGCTGGATTGTTCTAGAGAAACAGAGATAGGATGATAGTGTAGGAAAAAAACTTGCTTCTTGTTTCTTTCTTAACAAGTCCTGCAAGTGTTGCAATTTTCCTCACTAAATGTTGTTAAAATGTTCCCACTTGCTATGGTCACATATCAAGTGAAATACTCCTTCAAAAATTTGACTAGCTAGTTCTCCAAGTCCTATATTAGTCCCACATGCTATTCAGGGTTACCAATTAAAATATCCTACAAATGTATCTTTTCTGCTTCACAATTTGAAAAACAAGGTTTTACGTTTCAAAATAAAGTAGAAAAAAAAATAGGAAAGAATAACAAAAGCACATCCTACAGTGACCTTTCATCAACAAGAAGGCTGTTGGACATGGAAATACCAAATTTCTCAGGCCAAACCAGGACTATAAATTGTAGCCTCTGAAATCCTGCTGCACAGCATTGTAGCCACGAGTGCTGTTGGAGAAGACGGTCTGAATTGTTGAGTGCAATCAAGAAGATACTGAAGCCAGTATCTTCTGTCTTCATCTGGAAGTGCTAAGAGCTGTGGCACAGCTCTGCATACAGAGCTTCCAAAATGAGGCCTAATTAGGAAGCTGTAGTTACTGCATTATCAATAGGAATTTAAATTCAAAGAAATAAAAGATAGGAGTCTGAAAGCTGTCTTATTACCGTGCAATTGCACAATTAATGCTTTTAAAAGGTTTTATTACTATTTAAAAGCAATTATACATTAAATATACTAATCAACTTCTACTCAGCTTTCATATAAGTATCTACTGCACCAGGCAAACATTCAACAGGACAGTGGGAAGCAAGCTTTGAGGCTGTAAATGATACAAGACTACTCTAAACTAACATTTCTAGTACACAAATTTACAATTCATAAGTTTACCTTAAGAGCCCTGAAATCTGTGTCAATGTTTAGCATTTTTCTCCTACTTTTTTAAAAAACAAAAACAAAGCCAGAAGTATATTATCCTGAATTCACTGCAATGCTTTATGCCCTGCCTTCCCACATTTAAGTTTACAGTCCAAAGTTAAATAAGTTTTCTGTTAAATAGCAGTTGACTTGCTCCACAGGGAGTAGAACAGTGCCATTGTAATGCTCAACTGGAAATATTTCTAAGCAAGTTCAAATCAGTAATCATCAGCTGTCCAGACCATGGAAGGAGTTTAGCTTTAGTTAATTGTCTTCCAAATGGAAGCTGGAGGGAAACAGACAAACAAAAACATTTTTTACACACAGGAAAAATACAGGTAGAAAGTACAAAGCTAAATGAATTTTTCAGGAAAAAAGAAAATCTGTCTTAGCTCTGAAAAAGTCACAGTTTCTTCAATGATTTGGTCTATATGTCTTCAAAATACTGCTGGTTAGGTACTCTTTCCACAAGAATAAATGTTTATCAGATATTGTATGGGGCTGCTGAATCATGGCCTGAACCTCTGATTAATCACCTGAGGTGAGCAATGAGTCAGCCACGGGAGCACAGGTGAAGGCAATTCACCTGTGCTGCAGGAAGGGGTGGAGCCTGGCTGCACCTCTCCTAGACCCATTTAAGAGCTGACTGCCAGTGGGGAAGGATCTCTTCTGGAGATTCACTCTTCTGGAGTTTCCCTTGCAAGCCCAGGTTACGGGTGAGTCTACTTATCATTTCTGTTTCCTGCTTCGGTGTAATAACATCATAGCTGAGCTCTCTGTTATATCATTAACATTGGTATATTCATTAATTGTACGGATATTTAAGCCCAAAATATTTTGCTTTGCAAAGTTACTTTAGTGCTTTCTGAAGCTGTAATTCAGTAATTGTTTTTTCATTCTCTTTTCTGTTATGGTCTTAGGTTAGGTTATATCTCTGTGGTACCTATCTGTCAGGGCTCATAAGGAGTCTGTGATTACGGTGGTTTGTGATGATTATGTTCATGGGTGCTAAAGCCACTGCAGATAATGGAAATATTTAAGCGCAGACAAATAGATCTTGTGAGATATAACCGATATTCCTGCTGGGATTTTTTTTTTTTTTTTTAATGAATTAAAATTAAAGACATATAAACTTAGCAATTTCTCTTTTAAAAAGGTAATTAGTTTAAACCTGAGTTTGTTACTAAAGATCTTTCAGCAGGCTAATTGAAAATGCATGATCTCAAGTGTATTCCTTCCCAGGGCGAATCAAGTTGTAAGTGCTAAAATGTGATCCAGAAATTATCTGGATCTATTGTGTCACAGAAGTGTATCCAGTTGCTGAGAGCCAGCTGTCTGGCTGAATTCTCTTTGCATTTGTTATTTTAATGCTACTATGACTTAACTGAATTATTAATGGTATATTAGGGTGCCTAGAGCTTTGGCAAATCTTCTTTTGAGTTGTTTTTTAAAAGAAAGTAATGTGTAAGGAAGTAAATAAGCAAATTTATTTCCTAAAACATTCTGGAACTCTAATGGAAAAATATTACTTGGGACTGATTATTTCTTCAAACTGTGAAGTTATATCCAGAAGCAAATAAAAAACCCTCCCCAGGCAGATTTTGGGCCACTTGTATTGATTAGATATAGAGAACTACAAAAAGAAAGCAGTTTGTAATATGCTGGTAGCATTATTCAGCTGAACAAGACAAGTTGCTGTTTTACATTTCCTGAGTGTCATGGGTATGCCCAAAGTTTAGACTAATGAAGAGCAAGTATTCAGACAGAGAAGCATGGAAGCAAATTGTTGCACTTTATTCCAGTGACTTGCCTGCAGTTTTGCTGTTTTTGATAGTTCTGGTGTGAATCTCGCTTAGAAGAGATGCACACCAAAACCAGTACTCCACTGCAAAAAATAATTGCTGGATAACATGTAAGCATCACAGGTGATGATAGGAACTATGAGCAAAAGATTTTTTTTTTTTTTTTTTTCAGTCAAGGCTATCACATTTTTGGACAGATGTGTGACCCTGTGATAGATCTCTAGATAAGAGCTTTAATGTTTCAGAGGGGATATGCTGGAAGGATCAGATAATGACCTTAGTGTTAGAAAGGCTTAAGGTTTAAGCATGAGAGTAGATATGGAGATCACAAATAAAGGATTCTAATTTTAAATCATTATAGTAGTATTGAGATGTCAGAAAATGCTTGAAAAATCAAGATAGTATCACAAACTATGAAACAAGAGGGATTAACCTGCCTTTTTGCTCCATAATTGTATAATCTTTTGGAAATGCAGCTTGCCAGTAGTAGCATTTAATTTTTAACCCAGTTAAATCTAATCTGTTCTAAGACTAATTCCCATCTACAATGTGGGAACTACTTTGTATTGTATTGTTTTTTTTTTCTTCTTGGTTTTTGTCTACTGCAAAATCAAATGAATACTTCAAGATTCACATTTATTTTGCTTACTGATTTGTCCCAGATGAAATCTGTAGTTTTTGGAGGACATATGTTTATGTAAAGGCTGTTCTACAACTCTGGAAATCTAAACATAAATATGATGAAATTTTTTTATAGTCTCAATTCTTCACTTTTAGTTATTGGGGAAACGTGTACTGCACTGCATACTGGTGCTAGTTTACTCAAGTTTATTTCATTCAGTAGGACTGTACTATTCCATATGAAAAAAAGGAATTCCTTTTGTATAGCTTCCCATCATGTTTTCCTTTTAGTCTGAATAGCTTTTTTATTGTCCTGTTATTATTTTAAAAAGGCTTATTGAGTATTAGATAAGGAAACAGTCATAACTTATGTGTGCTCCTCCCCACCTTTTTAATAATCAGGGAAAGATAACCTGTAAAACTTATTTTTTCCACTAGCTAGAAGCTGTACTGGAGCCAGTTATCTATAGCTACTAAGAGTACATTGATGGTTTGGATGTTGTTGTTGCTATTGTTTTATTTTGGGGTTTTTTGTTTTCTTCAGAATAAGGGTATATTTGACCAAATAGGCTGCGTAACTTCACTGTACATAATCATCAGAATTTAGGAGCAACCCAGAGTCAAATGTGCTATATAACAGCAAACACTAGCATCGTGTCACAGCAGTCTAGATGGTAGCTTATTGATCGTATTGTGCATATGAGACCATAGTGTGATTTCCCAGATCACCCGTTAAGTTGAGAATTGAAACACATGGTAATTAGCAGCCAGTTTTCAGAGCTCGGTGTACTGAGCAGGCAAGTTAGGATAGTTCCCTCCTGGGGAGATGGAAAAACAAGTGAAGGAAATTAGGGGGATGTTTCTGAACTGCATCTCAGGGAGGTACAACCAAGTCAGTGATTCACAGTACCCATGGCTGAATTTTTGCAATTCATAGCACTAGGGAAAGCTTCCTGTGAATATCATATACTTAAGAAATCCTACACTTGTGCTCCAACAAATATGATTTCATATATGCATCTTTTATTTGAGTTACTTTATTGCATCAAGTTAAAGATCTGAATGATTTCTTTACATGTTGACTACAACAATTTGATAGGATCCCTATCACAAATACTCAGGGGAGTGTTAGAAAGCAACCATCTGGTAAAATCCAATATAGCGATTCACTTCTGCTTTGTTTTAAAGTTTCTAGGCTTTGGTAAACCTAGAGCTTGTACTGACTTTCTGTTCTGCTTAGGTTTCATAAATTTGCAGTGCTTTTCAGGATCCTGGCCCAACTGAAGGTATCAGAGGCTTTGTCACTATTGATTACCATTATTACCACTGATATACTGCTCAGAAGTGTATGAGAAAATATTTTTTTCTACAAGCTAGGGTTTTCTAGACCTTATACTAAGCAAAGACTGATATAACTCTACACAGTTCCTGTAAAGTCCAAATCATTAAAACAAGGTATGCATTCATAGCAACAGAAGTTCAAGAAGGATCTTCAGGCATGTTCTGAAGGGTAGGTTCTCCATCCCCAGAGTGTGCATGCTGGATCCTTTGAAAAGAAGGTCTAAGAAGTAGAAAATAAATAATGAAATCCTATGTATCACTATTTAATTCATTCTTTTTTTCCTTCTATCTTTTTTCTTTTTTTTTCTTTGTTCCTTTTTTTCCCTATCTTTTTTTTCATTTCTTTTTTTTTTTTAATTTTTATTTTGTGACTTTAGGAGGAAATATGCATTTCTGAAGTGTGCAGTCTTTTCTCAGATTCTGGAATATCTTTCTCTGCCTGATTTCTCACACTATCTACTTTTGAAGCTCAGCATCTCTGAAAATTTAGCCAATTATATTTTGATGCATAAACACTTGCCTGATTGCTCTGCATCCTCCTTTGCCTGTGTGATGGATTGAATGTAAGGCAGCTGTCCCCACAGGCCATCCTGAAAATAAGATGTTGCAACTCATGAGTTTATTGAAGTGAATAAAACTAAAAATATTGCATAAGTACATGTTTTTTGTTTTTTTTTTTATTTTTTTCTTCTAGTAAAGAGAGAATAATATGCAATAATGTTAGTCACATAGGGGAAACTCCTTTAAATATCTGAGCCCGTTGTAAAAGATGTGGAAGTTGAGACAAGCAGTGTGTGCTGATAGCAGGATGTCACCATGGACACCAGCACGCAACAGTCAGATATGATGAAGGAGAGAAAAGGGAAAAAGGAGAAGATGTAGTATCCATGACAACAAGTTGAAAAGAATAAGACTCTAAAAAGTTGAAATCCCCTTGCCTGTCTGTATTATTAAAAGGAAATTTACAAAGATAGATACACATACAATAATATTTCTGTGCAGCTGGGTTTTGTGCAAGTTGACAGTGTCAGACAGGTACAAGGGAAGTTGAAATGGTGTATGGATCTTTTCTATTATATTTATATATCCCTGGAGTGATCTCTGTGACCAAACTGTAGCTGGATGAACAGCGAAGATCACATCCAGTTATCTTTCTGTGTACATACGTATATACACAAACTTGTCCTTAGTCTGAATGTCTGTATTCACTAATGATGCGCTACAGCATATTGCAAATGTGTATGACAGCCTGTTCTTTGATATAGTTCAGTATGACCCGAAGTAAAATAATGTAGTACGGGGAGATGAGTGGGTTGGATTAAAAAAAAAAAAAAGTTTTTTCTGACCTGACAGGAGCTTGCCTTTGGAAACTAGACTATATGGTTAGAAGCAAGACAGAGAAAGAGTGACAGGATAAGAGCTTGTGCTATCTTATGTCCAGATACATTTCTGTCACCACAGAATATTATAGGGCATCTGCATGGGTCTAAATATGTGTCCAAATTGTGACCTAAATTGGGTCAAGAAGGCCCAATGTGAATTTGTATGTGAGAGTATTTCACTTATGCCTCCATTATGGTCACCTTTGCACAGTGAATATAAACCAGTAGTATCCCTTTAGTCAACTATTGTTAGTCATTTCACTTAATTTATGAATTCTGAAAACACAAATTATCAATATATATACAGATCAGATATGTCTTCATGTATATACATTCAGTAACCCTGCTCTTAGTATCCTTGGCTTATTTCCTTATAGTCTTCATTCTTGTTTGAAAAAAAAAAAAAAAAGTTGTAGCTCCAGTTTGTGCAAAGCTGTAACATGTAACAAAAGGTTAGAAAATCTGTCTGTGACTGTGAAAATGGAGACCTCGAAGAGGTGAGCATATTTCACTAATATCAGCTGCTATGGCTGAATTCTTTCTGGATCTACTTGATTTTGCACTTTGTGGGATTTACAATGAGAGGCTGTTATTGACCTTGCCCAGAATGAATCTGACATAAATGCTGAATTCCTTCTTTTTACTCAGTTTCACACAAGAGAAAGCTCCTGTCACAAAGTAAATTTCATACCAATGACTTTCTTTTTAAGATTCTCAGTTTTCATTCTGTGATAAACATAATTGAGCCTAGTTTGCTGTGGGTTCATTTGTTACTATAAATATTCTTAAGATGTCAAATTTTAGGGAGGGAATAAAAAATCTCTTAAGTATAGAGTTTTGCTGAAATACTTCAGTGTATTACCAAACAAAAAGTCTCCAGCTGGTCATAGCATTTTACAAAAACAGATAATTGAGGTAACTCTGTGATTTCTAACAGCTTGGAGGTGTATTGCAAAAGTGCCTCCTTGTTCAATGCTAGTATTGTCAGCATAGCTTTCACTTCACAAAGTTGTAGTTAGGGCTGTAAGTTTTTTTGTTTTCTATTTTTTTTAACCTTATGTGCACAAAATATATGTAGATGATTTAAACAGATTTTAGTCAGGATATTATCTGTTGCATGATGGGCTGTTTGACCATGTAGATCCCCCACTGTG
The DNA here is from genome assembly GCF_905368555.1 of Meleagris gallopavo. Classification (NCBI taxonomy): domain Eukaryota; kingdom Metazoa; phylum Chordata; class Aves; order Galliformes; family Phasianidae; genus Meleagris; species Meleagris gallopavo. The sequence continues at coordinate 10,908,448 of NC_139405.1, forward strand.
AATACCGAGTCTGTTAAACAGCAGGGAATTAGTGATATTTCTTGAAAATCTGTTGATTCAAATGGATCTGATATACTGTCAGTACACTTTTCAGACTTCATTTTCTTAATGTATTTTATAATCTCCTGCTTGCACTGTGTTCACATAATCCTGCAAAAATACTAATGAAAGACCCTTTAGAGTCATCCTTACTGATACTTAATGAGTAACAATGCTTCGTTTGAAGCAAGCATCTGACAGTGTGGTTTGAAAGATCCTGTGGAAGAAAAGTATTTTGTAAATACATTTTTGATGGAAGCTTTTTGGTACAACAAAATGAACATCCAGAATAATCAGTTAAGCAGAGCAGAGACACAGGAGAATTGTACAGGGATGAGAAAAAGGAATCTTTCTTTCCGAAACAGTCTTTTCCCTGCATTTTGAATGTAGATGAGATTAACATGGCTGTATTTGTGGTCATGCCCCAGCATTACAAATTAGATCAGGATAGTTCCCAGAGGAGAGCGATTTTGGTTATCTGTTGAGATGGAAACTGCAACCGAGGAAAAAGCTTTGTTTCAAAAGGTGATCTGAAAGCTAGGGCTATTTGCTCAGTGTCTGTTCCGTTTTGGACCCTAAGATCTGAAATGTGTGGTAACTCCTCTTTGAATATGGAGGGAATAATTCAGCTGGATGAAACAATAGAATTCTGTGCTTAAAAATAGCATTCCACATTTCATATTTTAATTAGTGATTTAAAAGCAGACTGATATCAGATAAGCATGGAAGAGTAATTAATACACAGGGGAAAGTAGGCATGGAACACAGGAAATAATTTTAGTCATCATTTCTGTTTGGAAAGCTTTACTAATGTCTAGAAAATTAGATGAGACACATTCCTTCTTTGGCTTTATAAATGAAACTTTAGTTTGTTCTCTCTGTATGGCTATCAATAATTTGAAAGTTGTTAATACAGTGGAACCAAGTCTCAGTGGCTTGAAATTGTAATAGCTTTGGTAATTTCAGTTCTGAAAATGAAGTTCACCCTATTGATTAATCTTTTATTTTGCAAATAATCCCAATTTATATGTTTAAGAATACAATTTTAAAAAAAAAAATCTAAAACAAGACAGACTTGTAGCGTGGCTCTAGATTTATTGTGGAAGTATTTAAGACCTTTGTAATGTTCATTATACTGCAAATTCGAAAATTTTCGCAAGGGACTAGAGATATCATGGCAAAACCACACAAGTGCACATCTGAGAATGTGACCAGAGATGCTCTTCTGACTGCAGCTGAGCAGCTCGCTAGATCACAGCCTTGAGTGTCTTGTTGCTGTCTCCTTTTATACTCTCACCCTTTGTAAGGTGGAATTTATCACCCTTTGGATCTGACAGCTTAACTCTGCATCTGCTTCACTCTCGTTCCATCTGTAGTTTTTTGTTTGTTTGTTTTTTTAAATTCAGACCGTTTGACAGAACTGGAACAGGGAGAGACTGTGCATGTGCTGCAATATGGTGGTGGCCATCTGAGGGGAGGCAAAGAAAAAAGGAGTTGAAAGTAGGCCACAACCCCTTAACCCAGTATTTGTGCCACTAGTGTGCCTTGTTTGACTGTGTTCATAAGGGAAAGAGTGAAGTGAAAAAACTGAAATAATGTAATGTATCGTAGAGCATAGGGAATAAGAATCCACCTCAGAACAAGTAATTCTGTGTGTCATATTTTATGTTGCTCCAGGATAATATAAAACTGATCAGATGACTTCAAGCAATAACAAAAGAAAAAAAGGAAAAAGGAAAGGGAAGATTGCTAATGCAAAATCTATATTTGTATTCTTATCTGCTGGTTCAGAAAGACAGATACAGACCAGTTGCTTTTTTAAATGGGAAATTACTTAGGAAGCATGTCTCAGCTGGTTTCTGTTATTTCCTTGGTTAGAACTTCTACCCCTCCTTTTAGATGCTGATATCTGGAAAGGGTAATTATAATCAGAGTAGCTACCAAAACTTAAAATATTTTAAATATTTTTTCTTATTTATTTATTTGAAAGTCAGACTTTAATTCATACTAAGAAAAGGTCCTACATCTGTGGTCCAGCAGGTGACTGCAGTGTGACGGATTCAGGTTCAAATCCTTTTCCTTGAGTCCAAATTCATTTCTAAATTGCTTGGATCCTTTCTTAATTAATCTGTTCCATTTAATATAAGTAGTTAAATGATACTTTCCTAGTATCTAGTTATATTGTAAATCTACAGAAAGTCTGTTGGAAAGCTTTTTCCAGGTAATTTCATCAAATAAAGCGGAGGATTTGACTCCCAGACTCCTCACTTCTTGGCTAGATGATTATTTATGAATATACAAATCCTCCTGAACTCACACTTGTTGGCTGCTTTTTCTTCCATAAATCTCCGGTAGTTCTGTTTGTGCTCCTCCCTGCGTCCTGTACAGAGTAAGAATCATTCCCACATTTATGTGTCTATCTTTAAACTATATCCTGCAAAAGTATTCATAAGTGTTTCTTTTTTCATCAGAATTTTTTGCTTTCCATGAAATGAGTGAGAATTTATTATGAAAAAAATACGAAAATACAGTTTTAATGTAAAGCTTTAACATAAAGGGCTGCAGGGCCTTCATTGCTGAAGTCACTAGAAAATTATCATTCTGATTTCCTGCAAATCCAAAACATTTATCACACATCTCACAGTACTTCTGCTTCAGTATGCTGTTGTTGCTACTGGTTAGCTATGGAGATGGTCACAGTTTACTGAGATAGATGAGCTAAAAGTGTTGTATAAAACTCATGCTGATTGGAAACTGTGTGGAGAATACAAATGATAGGCATGAAGGACTGGGGTGATACAGAAGTTGAGTGCTGTTTACTCTGTGAAGAGGGGTTCTTTCACCCAAGTCTGTGCTGTACTTTATCAGTATCCAATTATTTGCTGTCACTAATGGAACTATCTGTCATTAGCCAAGTTCTGAAATACCATCATTTGTTAAAGCCATATTTGTATTTTTAATATAAATGATACAACAGTGGCTATAATGAATGCAACCAGTAACAACAGATTAATTATCTGAATTATGTCTTGAAAAGTAAGATTTGATTAATGCAGTGGAGCATGAGAAGGGTTTTGGTTTTATTACCTCAAAACCATTAATTCCTGTACTATTTCCTTTCTAATCAGAACACAGCATGGTCTCTGCTGAAAATAATTGATTTTTTTTGGCAAGTCTTAATAGACAGCACAGAGAAATACAACGATTACAAGACAGAATGGAATCAGATTTATTTGGAAAACTGTCATATGGAACGTCGCTCTGTCTTACAGGGACAGGAATACGTTGCAGGTAAATGATGACATATATTCAAGAGCTACTTTTTCACTGTCAGATAATACAAATGAGTCTCCTGCACAGATAGTTCTCAATGGAAAAAATTAATATTCCATGTATTGACTCTTGATAAGAATATGAATGCTGAGAACTGATTTCCTCTTTTTAAGGAAAGACTGAGATACAGTAAGAATCAGGCTTTGCAAAAACTTTAGCATTTTTCCTCTCCCCCAGTAAAATAACAATTATGAAATTGAGTGTTTCCTTTGCAAATAATAACTATCGCTCATATGCTGGCCAGGCTGACCATTTTCTGTTTATACAGAAAAACTTAATTTCTTTTATCCTATTACTAATAATAATAGCATTAAAGTTACCAGCAGCGTGGCAATGAAACTGCTTTAACTTGCTAGGTATAATGGTAGTTTGGTTCACATAACAATACTGAGACTAGAGCAAAATCATTTGAGTTTTGCAGTACATGCGGCTGCACCCACTTTTTCATCCCATAGAACAAAGTATATCATGATAGAAAAATATCAACAACAAAACAACGTTAAAAATGAAATAGCAATATAATTAATTCCAACATATTTCAGTACGTGATTTGTAATGTGTTAGTGCCAGTAATTTCAATTTCAAATGAATTTTCATCCTGATTCCTTTTTAAAATTTAACTGTGCACACCTATGTAATGAGAATTATTTCAGGATTCTCAGTTAGAAGTGCAGAATGGCCATAGTATTGAATATTACATGCATATAGAGATACCAATTTGAGCTGTAAATTACTGTGCCTAGAGGATGATATGCAGAGGTCCCTTCCAATCTGAGTCATCCTGTGGCCCTTAATAAAGGCAAAGTTTAACACTGGGCAATTTTAGCTAAAAGAGGCCAGATGATCCAGGAACAGGAAATATCTATTAACAACATTGCTCAGTAGATGAATCTTAAACGTTAAATAAGGATCTCGGTGTAAAGCTTTTCTCTTTGGAAGTTAAATGAGAAACTTTAATGTCTTATCAGGCTTTTACACATATGCCTGGAGGTTTCACATTATGGAATATTTCCTGAAAAGCCTTGGAAAAATATCTTCACTGTTCTTCATTAAAAGACAGAATTGTGGTACAAGAAAAGTAGAATTTTAATACCTGAATATGACATGCCTTATTAAGCAGCCATTCCATTACTCTCTCTGAATTTGGCTTCATACATAAAATTAGTTGTGTGAATTAATTTTAATTTTTAGTTTTAAATACAATATGAAGGCTTCCCCAAGAACCTCAGCAATTTTAGCAAAAAAAGGAGAGGAGAAATGGAGATATATAGAAAACATATATAGAAGTTGACAAGTTAAATCCTAATCTTAAAAACAATGATAAAACTTTCATTGGCTTCACTGGAACTACAAAATCATCCCAGTTTTCAGACAAAAAACATAGCTAAAATGCGCAGTTAAAGCACTATTTGGCAAAAGACTTTTCCTTAACACACGACCTGAGTTGCAATGACAAAATGTGTGTACAAATATTCATGATGTTTGATTCTTTCTTCCTTCCTCTAATGTCTCAATGAACTTGAGACTATCCCAAGAGACTATTTCTCTCTCCAGTGAATTTAAAATCAAATTTGTCTCTGAAAATATGGCACAGATGGACCTGGAAATATTTTTCTTATTTGTTGTTCTGAATTCACTGTTCGTATGAAGAGATTTACCTCTAATAAGACATCAATAAAATGTTTAGATTTAGTTTTGCATATATAATATGTGAAAAATGAGTTGAGAATTATTTGTTATTTTTCCATCTTTGCTGAATCAAACCAAAATCAAAACAGAAGCTCTAACAAATAATTCCAGGTTATAACTCTTAATTATAGAAAGCCAAACAATGATGAGTTTCTGCAGATGAAACAAAGTTACTTCAGGTATAGAGTATAAATTATCAACATAAAAAGATCAACATTACAAGTATGAACTGCCTTATTTTCACTGACTTCTATACAAGATTAAAAAAATAATGAAAACAGCATATCATGCTAACTATTTCTTTCTGGTAGTTTATTAATTTGAGTTATTACAACAACACTATCCCGGTCACTGGATTATGCTTCCAACTCTGGTCTATACATACTGCATAAACAATAGAAAACAAGAAAAAAAACTATGTCTTGGTATTCTTCATAGTGAAATTAATTAAAATTGCTAACACTTTCATTTATTTAAGTCAGGTTGTTATACCATTAAGAAAACTTAAAACACCTTTAAAAATATGTTCCTGCAGTTTAGTCTCCTTGGGGTCATAGATCCCATGGCATTTTGACTGATACGTTATTAAACGCTTGGAGAAAAATACGGCATGTGTGTTTGGAAAGTTAAGATGTGATGAATTAAATGCAGGTCAGAACTGTGTAAGCTGGTATAAGCACAAAATGATTTAGAGTTACTGTCAGAGGTGATGTCTCAGAATGCCTTTTGAAAGTACGATAGATTGTAACAAGTCAGCAAATGTGCATTTTCAACAGTATATACGCTGTGTAGAGTGAAATACAGTTTAAGGAAAACTATCGTGTAGAACAAACAGCATTATTTTGCAAGTATACAGCAACTGAACTAATGTTGCATAATATATTATAAATACATGTATCAGATCAGTTGATGTTTCGCTAAACTAAGATATGCAGGCATTTGCCTGTGATCCTTAGATTTTGCCATTCTGATGCAATTTTAGAAATGGATTAGTAATAATATTTCAACTAGTCACTCATCAGGTTTAATCCTCTCTCTCCAGGATAACATACAAAGACTTACATTACTTGATAATGCTGACTTCATATTTCAGCACATCTCCTAATTCCATTCTACTTTCTTATTTGGATTGTCCTAGCTCTGTCGCATGACCTGAACAGAAACAAATAATAACTTGGAAAGCAAATTTACTAGTGTTTGATGATGACAATGATGAAATTCTGTAAATGAAAATTACAGAAGATATGAGAATCTTTAATTGGTATTTAAATGTACAGGAGGCGTTCTGTTGGTTTGTGACAGACTGCCTGTTTCAAAAACAGCTGAAAATGAATAGGTGTAATAATGTTAGTGTATACATAGGCTATATTACTACATGTAATTTAAACTCATACTGATGAACTCTGAGCTCATACAACCTTTCTAGAGACTATTCTGAGAAGCTCAGGAATTTGCCATTATGCTGCAGCATGTGAGGAAGAAAATAGTATATTTACAGTAGCTATAGAAAAATGGATAAAAGTACTGATCTGTCCTATCATCGGAGGATCCATCAATGCTTGCAGCACTGTTACCTCTTCACCTGTTCTCTTGTCAGATATGAATGGTGGAAAAAAAAATGTGGGAAGTAACGAGCAGATATAGAAACAATTATTCTGAATTAGTTATTTTAGGAAGAGAAATGTCAGTTGGAGTTTGTCTGAAGTATTTGTCTTAAGGATAACTGTGTAAATTGATTAACCACATAATTCAAACAAGTTTAATTTAGAGATAGGATTAAAGAACTCACCACATTCCACCTGTAGGAAAGCACCAGCACTAGAAATTCATTGAGGCTTTTCTGTAAGCACACCGACAGTGCATGTGTAAATTCAAGGGCTGACAGGTCATAAATCGAAATGAAAAAAAAACCCACCTTTTTTCCATGTCTCTTTCTAATGCTCTTGACATTTTAACAATACTCTCTGAATTTATTTTCCTCGAAATTTTAATGATGTAATTAAAAACGGCTGTAGTTCTTGTACAAGCTCCTCATTAGTCACAGAGGTGTCTACAATAGTAAATTGAGTAATATTCTTAAATACGATGTCTTTTCTCATTTCTTACATATTTTCATGATATGTTAAATGTTAAATAATTTCAAAATTTTAAGGACTCCAGCGTTATTCAAATTACAAACATACATTTATATAGGTGTTGACCAGTTTCTCTACAAATTCAGACAATTATTTGTGTATGATCAAAAATGATTAGTCACCTCTACCAAGCTAATGAAAATGTGTTAACAGTGGTGCTATTTAGTTATACTACTGTGTAGAGGAACAGTTTAAGAGAGATTGCTCTCAGGGTTTCGACACAAGAATTTTAACTTCAGGTTGCTACCTTCCAAAAAAGGCTAAGTGGATTAGAACAGCTATGTAGGCAGCAGATTTTAAGGATTGCCACTTGAGGCTCAGTTGTCTGCCTCCAGAAAGGCTTTTAAGAAGTAATTTCCTATTGCCAGTGATGAGTTTGTTTCTTTGTTTGTGTTGCTGAGGGCACTTGACACAGAAGCCTTCTTCCTTTCCCTCTAAACCTAGAAGGAAGTAAAAAAATCTTTGTGCTACAAATATCTTGGAAAAGAATAATACATATTGTGAAAATGAATTATGATAATTTCTTACTATTTTTAATCATGAACAATGTGTTCAGGAAGATACAGAGATTAGAATAGATAAGAATAGATAACTCTTTCTGCCAATGGAATCTGGTGGACATGCTTGCCATCTGAGGTGCTCTGTAGAGGAGCAAGTAGTTGTGCATTGGATTGAAAAGTACTTTGTATTTCAGTTCCATTATTTCCTAGAGACACAAAGGAGACTAGCTAAGGTAAACCAGTAGGGAGTTATTAAAAGTTTCTAACTTTATCTATGCTTATTCTTTCTTTTTACACTGGTGTTACAATGTGACATATTGTCATGCAATTACATATGACAACAAGTTCTTACGATTTTTGTCATGGAGGAAAAATCATTGACTTGCAGTCTGGATATTTTCTTTGTGAAACTCTACATTTCTGGGAGAAAGATCATCTAAAAGAATGGAAGGACAGGCTCTTTTTCCAAGAATTTCAATCCATCACCAATATCTAGGTCCAAGGCAGTAATTAACCTTGCCACCCAAGTCTCTTCAAATCAAAAATAAAAGACAGGAAAAATTCCACTGTGATTTGGAATTCAAGATTTGAATGTCTAAAGACTGTCTTTTTCCTGTGTGTTCTGACACTTCAGTGGAATTTATTAACTGCTGTGGAAGGTGAATCTTGCCTTTAACTTAAGGAGTAATTAGAAGAAATTGCTTGAAGGAAAAGGGAGCGCTTAAGTGAAATCCAAGGAGAACCAGTATGAGGATGAAAGGTTTAAACTGCACAAAAAATACTTAAGGGATTGATGATACTCTAGACAAAGTACAAGAAAATCTTTATCATTTTGGTATTTAACCTCAAGTAAAGTACAAAGGTACTTCAAGGCACTTTAAACAATTTGAACAGCACATTTTGAGTTGTGGTAGTTCTTTTCTCACAAGTTGTTTTGCTGAAATGTTATTGCACATATCCTCTGGGCCATTCACCCTATGTTCATACGAAATTTCTGCCTTAAGTGATACTGTAAAGAGCATACTTAGTTCTTAGATGAGGAAAAGCTGAAATTACAAATATGAGAATTGGAGTACAACTTAAATGGAAGGAAAGACCAATCTATTTGTGAATTTTAATAGAAGTTATATTTTTTTCCAGCTGAGATTGAACTGTGATTAAGGTAGTACTTATGGAATCACATAATACTTCAGATGTTTCAAGTGTAGGCAGATATTAAGATGGAAAAGTCTTGCCATTCTTTGATGGCTCAGGCCTCTGTAGCTAGGTGGAGATGAGGTTTAAACATTATATCAGCATCAAGTATTTCCTACTACAATACTTACGATGAGACAGTCAACATTTTGTGAACTTAAGTGGAAATTTTGAGATTCAAAACAGGATTTTGTTAAACAAGATATGTCTTATTTTGTCATTTAGTAAAAAAGAAAAACTTAGCGTCTTCACTTCTTGAAAAAATTCAAAAACTTAAAGTAGTCTAAAATTGTTTGCAATTAAGAATTCTATAGCAAGCACAGCAGAACACAGATAATTTAGCCCATGCCTTGAACCATGCCATCTATTCATGAATTCAAGCACTGAGTTCTGCCTACAGTATCAGAAAATACTAGTGTACCACTTTCTGACCAAATGATCCCTCATGCTATTAGTGCTGGGGTGGGTTAGTTTTTGTCACAGAAGGGTGCTCTACACACTTTTCACCTCTGCTCTGTGAAACATGAGAAAATACTCTGGAAAGGACAGTTACATCCATTTTACAGTAATCTGCTTTACACTGACAGCTCTTGGTTATGTGTAAAAGCAACATCTGCAATTTTTATTTTCTTATGTAATTATTTCTTCTATAATTCAATGTAAAAATCAGAGGAAAGCTAAAAATCCATCCAAGTCTATTTCCAAATTTTATCTACATACTGGTAATTCTAGAATATTTACAGAAAGAAAATATTTTTCCTGCTTGTTTATCTTTCCTCCAGTTCTGGAACTCCACACGATTAACTGCTGTTACTTTGTGCTATTAAAATTCTTTGCCACTCTGGATAAAAAGAACTGTAGTCAAGAGAGGCAAGCACATTTATACATATATTTCAGTGAGACAGCTCCACTATTTCATTTCCACTCTACCAGGACACTCATCTTTGCCTGCATCCCTCCAGATTCCAAACAGCTGTCTTTGGAAAGGAAAAGCAGTCTCTTTTCTGAAGTTGAAGACCATTTGTCTCTCATTTACAGTGTCTTGAAGCTCAGTGCTTAACCCATACTGAATCTGCTGTATTTAGTGTTGGGCAGAAAGCATTTCAAATCTTATTTGTTACCACTAGTTCTGGTGCATCTGTGACAGTGGCTAAGCCTTTATTTTTAAGAAAGGTCACTGACAAGCTCTCAGCCTTGTAAAAGAGGGTATTTTCACTTTTACACTCTGTTATATGTCTGCTTTCAAAATAAAACAACCAAAACCCAGTGACCTCAACAGGGCTGCAGTAGATCTTGCTACCAGCTCCTAGGACCAGATCCTGTTAGGCATTTTGTATACTAAATTTGATCTCCATCTATACTTCTAATTCCCTCACTATCACAGGAGGGAAGGGGTCTAACTAAATTATTTCCTGACTCCCCACAAACTCCCTGTATAGGGAAGTACATGGTCACTTTCTTGTAGGCTTGCACAGTCTCTACTGAGGCAAAGAGGTATGAATGCACTTTAATGAAAACTGGCTCGCTGATCTACTCTTAAAAAGCAGGATATATAAATAAAAAGTCCCCCCCCCAAAAAAAAGCAAACTGTAGTGCCTGCTTTCAGAAAATATCCCTTTTAAAATGCGAACAGAAATTTTCCCATTAAAAATTTTGGTGACAAACAATAGAAGTAAGCAGTGGTTGGCAACCTTGCCCATGACAGGGGGGTTGGAACTGCATGATCTTTAACATCCCTTCCAACATAAGCTGCTCTATGATTCTCTAAGGCTGTGTTTCTCAACTTGAAATGCAAACCATACCTGTGCTGAAACTGATTTCTTGTCACATAGTTACACTGATTGATCTATTGGTAATGTACAATTGTCTGCTCAACTCAGGTGCTGTGAAGAAAATGATGTAGTTTTTGTACTTGAAATTATTTTTTACTTTTGATGGTTGTGTCATATTCCTCATTTTCTAATTGTGTATTTTTGTTAGGTATTAAATTCCATTCCTACAAAATTTTCTTTTCAACTTGAAATAAATTCAGTGTTTGCTAGTTTGTTCTTGTCTAAAAAAGTAGAATTTTCTGTCTGCGTAATCTGGTTCTGCTCTTCAGCACACCAGTTTAAACTTAGTGTATCTCTGAAAGCAGTAGGGTAGTACAAAGTCGATTTTGGCAGTCTTCCTATGTCTATAAATCAATCCCAAATGCAATAGTAGCAATTCGCAAAAAAAAAAAAAAACACCTGACCCTAACAACAGGTTGTTCTGCAAATAACAGTGTATTGTATATACTTGTGTAGCAATTCAAAATAAATTGTTATTATGAAATATGCCAAATAGGCAGCTTTGGAGATTAAATCCACTATACAGAAAAGATACAAGAGGAACACATCTCAGTGAAAAAGATTTTGCACAATGTTCTTTCAGTGAGAACTTGCCTCTATTCTTTTCTACTAAAATAATGAAAATAACAGTCATTGTTGATTCTTTTTCTGAGCAGATTTAGTTTCATTTATTTAACAGGGCTCAGGCTGTTGTCCAAAATTTGGCTCTGTATCTGATGGAAGGACACAGCTCATCACAGGTGAAATAATTTGTCTGTGCCTGAATTTGTGACTTTTGAATATAACAATCTTAGTGATAGCACAGATACTGATTAGTCATTGTTTTTTTCACTAAATAAACATAGTCAAACTAAGGATGCTCACAGACAAGGATACTGAGAGATTTTTGTTTGTTTTTTTAAAATTTATTTTAAGCAGCTTTTCTTCATTAAAATATATATTTGCAGGAGTAACATTTGTTGTAGAACACATGTTGGTTCCTTGTGCACTAAAGCCATTCAGAATGAGAACTGGGTGTTCACCTTCTGATGCGTATATGGATAAGGATTTTCCTGTCAGAAGTTACCTTCTGTAAGTACACGACTGAATTACAAAATGAGTGGTAGAAGTACTTTGATCCAATTTCTCCATTCCCCATGACCAGTACATGAAAAGCAGGATTATAAACGGTGGTGAGGAACGAACCTAGAGGAGAGAGGCATCAGTGGCCAGCAGCAAAGCCCTTTTGGCAGTCTCACTTCTTCCTGGAGATGGGAACAAACAAACAAACAAGCAAACTCCTACAAGGAGACAGGTATAGAAATTTATTACTGAAGTCCAAAGCTGTTAGATTATCATGCTGGAATAGAATACCATTACCTCTTTGCGATTATCTGAATCAAAAGCCTGCAGGTTGTTAAATGCTTAATTGCATTCCAGGTAAAACCAGAGATGAGGTGAGTCTGAAACAAATGGTAGTTTAAACACAGTCTTGAATGAAAACTGAAGTTTCAAATTGCTTTTTTACTATTATTCAGTTATTTTTTCCCATGTCAAGAAGATACGAAATATAGGTACTTAGACCTAGTATACGCTGGTGATTACCAAGGTATTTTTGCTTTGCGGTACTCCATACTTGTTGTAAAGGCTTTCTTTTAATCTTTCTGAATGTTAGCATCAGGCTGATTATGGCCAGCACTGAAAAATGATGGAGTACTCCAACAGGATAGATACAGGTACGGAAATAAAGGTGAGGAGAACTTAAGGCCCCAAAAATTTGAGTTGATTAGGCTTGGGAGTACAAGTGCTTTTGGAAGTGTTACAGACACAGTCATGTACGGGTAGCTTTCTAACCATTTTGGTGGGGGAGGGATCACTTCAAAAGCTAAATGATGGAATGAGAATTGAGATATGCATGAGCATAATTAACTGATTAGGAAAGAAGTCTTAATGTACAACAGGCAGTCTACTGTGGTTTAACGCTGATCAGCAGGTAGGTACCACATAGCTGTTCTCTCACTCCCCATCTTCATCAGGACAGGGTGAGGAGATGAGATGGAGGAAATAGAAAACAATGTGAGGGTTTGAGATAGGAATGGCATAATTAAAGAGGGGGGAAAAAAAAAAGCAAGAGCTATGGGAAGCAAAAGGAGGGAAAAAAAATATTTTGTATCTCCCATTAGAAAATGATATTCAGCCACTCCTTGGGAAGCAGGGACTTAATATGCATACTGGTTGTGACGATTTTTTTGGGGTGCTTTACAGAATAACTAAAAGATTATAATTTTTATTTTGATTTGTCTCTTTTGTAGTCAGTCATGTGCCAGCTGTTTAAAAGGTACTTATCTTAGTCCTTTCTGCCTTGCTCTTAAAGATATAATAGCCAGCTTATTCAAGATTCCATGAAGGTATTCTATCAAAAAATAAGAAATGTAAGAAAAATAGTATACTTAAATACGAAGTATAGTAAAATGGTCTATTGTTCGATATTTCATTACAAAATATTCTTCACAACAACTGATGCATCTCAACACCTTCACATCCTTTTCACAGTGAAGAAATTGGAAAAAGAAAAAAATCATGTACAAGAGGCATTTTTGTTTTCATAGTTTTTATATAGTCAAGTATAATACTCGACAACTTAGCCACCTCAGAATCCTGTATTTCTCTGATACTTGATGACCACGTAAAAATTAAGTTTCTAAGCAAATGCCCACATACCTTGGAAGCTGATACCTCTCTGCTGATCTTTATTCTATGTTGGAGTGGAAACTACGGTTATTTTAAGTCCTTAAGAAAGGAGGAAAACTTATTTCTCTCTTATCAAAGAGTACCAAAACAGTGAAAAGGTGATTATTCTTCTGGAAAGTACTTCCTCAGAAATCTTTTGTCTCATATTCCTCATTACGTGTAAATAAGAAAATGCTGATTCAAGAACTACCACATTTAGTAAAAAAAACAAACAAAACAAAACAAAAACAACGCCACATGTTTTGTTAATTTTTTAATCTCTCTTAAAAGCCAGTCCTTTCATATGTAGACAAGCTGCTTGACATGAATTAGAAATCAGTGTGCAAGAAAGAATTTCTATACGTATAGATTTCAGATCACGTATATAACTTTGAACATTCTTATGACAATGAGGTGCACAGTTTAATTATATATTGTGTGGTAATTCTATATCAAAGTTCTTTTTAAATTACAGTACATGCGTTTTCCTTGGAAAGGCAGTAATATCTCATTTTCAAAGGACTGGCTTCTAGTGCTGAAGCACACCTCACTGGTGCTCCTTCTATAAAGATAGTATTGGAAAATTCTGAGAGCTGAGAAAAATCCTCTTGATAACAGCTTTCAGAATTTTCATCTTTTTAGCTGTAAATATAAGGTGTTATTTTTTACATTCATTACTCATGTAAATTTACTGTTCTTGTTTTGAGCCTTTTAGCCAGCAGTGATAAATATCTGATGTGTAAATGTTCATAATTAGTTTGTAAGAGGTCACATGCTTACTAGTGCTCTCATCCTGGGAGCAAATTTAGTAGCAGAGTTAACCTTCTCACCAGAAAACTGTATTGAAGAAGTACTGTTGTAAATGTTTTTGTTTTACTCGTATGAGGTTGAAGTAAGGTATTTATATGATTTTTCCAGTGGCAAGGGCTTTACACTTTATTATGTATTAACAACAGAAAATCCTGTGACATAAAAAGTAAATTTTGATCTCAGAACAGACTTCTCTCCAGTATACCATGAACTCTAAGGGAAATAAGATAGCTGCAGGCATTTCATTCTTGTATTTTCATTGCTACTGGAAGAGCAATAGTAAAAGTGGTCAGTAATTCTCTTATTTTATGGAGGATGATATTGAAACTCTTAGTCTTTCTGATTCAGTCAGCAGCTCATATATCTTCCAGACCTGGCATGCGCTTCAGTGTAGATGGTGGGAAGCCAAACTATGATATTAGTGATGTGGATTATTGATAGATTGAAGTTGCTATTTGTTTATTTATTTATGTATCTAATACTTGGACCTTATTAGTTAGATGGAGGAATTCAAGCTCAGGTTGGCAGCCTGATCTAGTGGGTGGAAACCCTGTCCATGGAAGGCGGTTGGAACTAGGTGATCCTTAAGGTTCTTTCCAATCCAAGACATCTTGTGATTCTGTGGTTTTCAGGAATTATGGAACTATCAACATTCAGTTTCTTAGTCAGTGACATTTTTTGTTCAGCATGTTTTATGTTTTCTTATGATACAGACAATGGAATGAGCAAATCACTTCTATCTGCTTCCCTAATATATGCTGTCTCAACATCAATTTACATTTGAGTTGAAGAATTCACATGCAATTACACTATCCATTCTATTCCTAAATGGGTTGTTAAACTGGCCTACAATTTTTAGTTTCTAAAGGCTCCCTGATTGTGTCTCACAGAATTGTTTACAAATGTTTTAGAAATTCACTGCAAATGCATCTATGGTTCAACCCCAGTTGTCTTCTTGTTCATGCATGCACGAGCTTGCTAATCCATAGGTCAAAGGCTTCAGTATTCTACTTTCACTGCCAAGCACAAATAAGCTGAATAACCAGAACATTAGGTAGTTACTAGGCAAAAGTATCTACTGATTAATACTACTCCAGTGTTTGGCAAGAAAAAAAATTATTATCCTTGCTAATATATCCCCATTAATTATATGTTGTATTATTCATACAAAAACTGACCTGTTTTAGAAGCAAGAGAGAGTTGTTTACATAATGGAATTGAAGGTTTTTATGTGTGTGCATGTGTGTGGTTCTGAAATTCAAATAACGTATCTTTGTAAGTTTCTGTATCTTATTTTCCTTTGCTGAAATCAAACAGAAACTGAACAGTGTTGTATCTTTACGTTTCCAACATGCAACATGTTTACTTGTGGAGAGAAATGAGGAGAATAGTGCTTCATATAGATTTAGTAATTGTTTTGCTTTCTTCTGTATTTGCTGAAATGCTAGGTTCCTCTAAGGCCGCAAACAGGAATTTAAAACAAAAACACTTGTTTTGAAAGCAGTCTCTCTCTGGAATGAGCACCTCTTTAAGTAATACCATAGACCCCATCATTTTGGACTTCATATGTGATTTATGATTTCAGCTTATTTTAAGTGCCAGACTGGATTCTAAACCTTTCTAATTCTTGAAGCTGCTTTATCTGTACCTAAGCGTGGTACAGTACTATGATTTATATTAAGAAGACTCAGTCTATAAACGCTCTAGACTTCCAGCAATGCATTTCTAAGCGATTGCACTTAGAAAGCATGACATTAATTAATGTGTAAATTTGAATATGTACCTTATTTGGATATGGAGACGGGTTACTGAAGAACTTCCAAATTTTTGAGACTTAAAATTCACATCACATAAAAAGGAGTAAAATTTTAAGAGATGTTTTCTGCTTAAGGATATAAACGTACAAGGAAAACCATTTGCAGATAATTAAGAAGAAGAATGTTCATTAGAAAATTCAAGGTATATTTTTCAATAATACAAATGAATTTGTATTTTGTGCAAACTCTTAGAGACTATCAGTGGAGATACTCGTACCTCAGGGGATCCGTCCCATTCAGAGAATTATTACTCTGAAGAAAAAGTAGGAATCCCAGAAGACTTCACAAGAACGATATTTCATTTTCATTTCAAGATTATTGTAGCAGTAGTCAGCTTTGAACATATGATAAGACTTCTTGTGGGATGTTACTCTCCTTGCACAGAGCCTGAAGATAATACAACCTGCTTTTCAAAAGGAGATTTCCAGTCAGACAAAAAAAAAAAAAGGAATAATTCTAAAAAATCTAGCAGAGAAAGGGAAAACCTATTACTTGCAGACTGAGGATTGAAACTACTGTGATTTTCTTACGGCTTTGATTTTTAAAGAAACAAGCCTGATGCTTTTGTTTTTCCTTAGTTGTGGGGGAAATATATACTAACTTGAAAGCTTTGTTATGAAAGATTACTTTAAGAAGCACACCTTAAAATATTATTTGAAGTTTAAATGTGTTTGAAGTTTGATATTGTGTAGAATTTTTTTCTCCATTATAATAATATGGAGCATATTTAAACTTGTTTTTTTTCACTGAATTTTTGATTCTTCTATAGAGTCAGTGTTTCTGATTCCCAATCAACCATTTGTATGGCTCCCTCAGCCACAGTTTTTCACCTCATAACACTGAATTTCTTTGTTCCATATTTTAGGGATCTTTTGAGGACACTCTATATATATATTCATGTGAAGTGTCAAGGTAATAAGGTGATGATTATCACCTTAAAAAGGGAAATTCTATAAATAAGAAGCCCCTGTAAGACTATTCATTTATTGCATAAAAAGAAATTTTCTTTTTTATTTTTACACGTTAGCCAACTTTTTATTGTCTTTCAAATGAAGGAAAGGGTACAGACCAAATGCTTTAATGACTGGTAATCCAGTCTACCTTCTAGTGATGTCAACACAATCTTATCATTGATATCAGAAGCCCTTAGATACCTTTTGCAAAAACACTGCAACCAAAGCAAGGTATTATTTTTCTATTAACTGCCATATTTCTCCTGAAAGAGAAATATTGCATCAATTTATGTATTACTTCAGACAAAATTACAATGCCAAAGAATTCTTGTCCGCAGCATGCACTCCTTAAATCATTTGCACGGTGGAGACCTAAGCTTTCACTACCCAATTGACTGTGAATACTGGCCACCACTGCTTTCAAGAGAAAACAGTGATGAAGCTTATTAGAAATCTATGCAAGAGTTGAGGAGAAGTGATTGTTCTAGATTTCTCAGCCATGTAAGTAAACAATGGATGAGCTCTGGTGCATGGCTATGTTTCAGCTATCTCTTGCATCATTCTCTAGTAGCATTTTTTTAATATAAAATATTCATGTATAATTAATGAATTCAGTCTTGGACTCCTGTAAGATACCTAAGTTACTTATATCTTTCACAATAATTTACTCTTTTTTTTTTTTAGATATCATAATGAACGTTTTATTTATAAATACCTTAATGCTCTGAAGAAACCTCTCAGAATTTCACTGAGACATACTTCATTGTTAATCTCAGTACTGAGCTTTATCAATTTCTCTTTAACTTAATAGAAACATTTTCAATTGAATTAGGGCAAATGTATCAAACTGCTAAGGGAAAAATAAAAAGATTAAAACATTTCTAAAATATCTCCAAAAAGGTAATACACAGATATTTAAAAAAAAAAGTCTATTTTAAAAAAAAATAAACTAGAATATAGTAGCTGAGAGAGGTTTATACTACATATTAAACTACTGTGATCTACTCAATATTGGATATATCTATTTGCCACATAAATGCACAGGACTTCTTACAACTGCTTCTAAAACATTCTTGTATAAGAGAAAATACTCATTTTATACCAGCTGAAAAGAGGGGTAAAGAGCAGTAATTAAAATTGGGAACTTCTTGAAATAATTCAAATATAAAATTAATTGCAGATTTGTTACAGTTATGAAGAACATCTGAGTTAAGCCTAGCAGAAATTATTTTGGAAAAAAAAAAGAAAGCAGAACTTGATCAAACTAAAACTGAACATTAGTTTTATTCCTATGCTCATCACTCCTGATCAATCTAGAGGCAGACAGCTGAAGAAGGGAAAGAATTCATGAGTGTTTGTGTATGCTTAAAGCAGCGCAACTCTCTATTTCAAATGATGTAATAGTTATGTAACTTAAACTTTCTGTTAAATATTCTCTGCACAAAAAAAATATTTACTGTTGTGGCTCTTAATATCAACTAGAGAGTTAGTTCTACTTAAAAAAAAAAAAAATCATTGAGAAAGCTGGTAGTTCCGATATCATATTTTTTTCATTCTATTTAAAGGAGAAAATGATATCCTCTCCCAGGCACCTTTCAGCTATTTTTGAGGCTTAAATGCTGTCTGTAAGGGATGGGACACAATGTGAATTTTAATGTCCTGGCTGAGCTGACAAATCTGCTCTGTTTGGGCTACAGCCAGATATAAGCATCCAAAATATAGAACTAGTCCAGGAGGCTGGGATTTTCAGAGAATCTGTGGAAAAATCTGAGAAAAGTGCTCAGCAGCTACCTTCTAAAGAGATTGCTCTAGAAATCTACAATGTGTGGGTGAAAAAGAATGAGCTGTGACAGGACCAGAATGAGTTGAAACTGTTCAGATCACTGAAAGAGGACAAGGTTTCCAGTGCATCAGTGCATGGACAGAATGAGGATGACAGAGAGAAATAAAGTACAAGGAAATAAACTTTACCACTGTTTGCAGTGAACTGCTTGCAAATAGCAACACAATTATTGTCACCATGTTCTGGATTTGACCAGTAATACAAATGTTATTAAAATAAATCAGTTAGTTAATCTCTCTGATAATATCCTGTGGTTTTTCTACACGCAATTTTCTGCAGGGGAGCACTACCTTAAGTGGTGTTTTGTAATAAAGACAACCATTACACCAAAGCTCTTCCTGGCAATCTCAGAACCAAGCCCAGTTGAATTTCATGGAGTCAGCTCCTTTATAGGGAGCTGTTCAAATGCTGATGTTTTCCTGTATTCATCTGAACATCCATGTGGTTAGATGCTCTTCTTAAACCATCCTTTTAGCAAATTCCATGAGTCTGTAGGAAGCAATGGGATCATTTCCGGGCAGCAATGGTTTAGTGGACCTCCTTTTAAAAGCACAGTAGGAGGTATGTCCCCAGAGGGAAATGCAGCTAGGAATCAGAAAAGGAGCTCTTGGAATATACAAAGGCTTAAAAACTATTCATCTGAAAGTCACTCAGACTTCGCAGCAACAGGTACAAGTTACTGCCTCTGTTAAGGACAACAATATTTTCTGTTACACTTCCATGTTAAAAGTGCCCCTTCACTGCACATGTCCTCTTAGCTGCCATCAAAACTGGAATTCTTCTGTGGCTTTTAACACTCACTACAGTATGCTAGGTTCAAGTAGCTACTGAGCATTAGTAGCCAACTTCCTATCAGTCAGTCATCCAGCTTTGGGCTGATTCACCGAGGATTGCTTTTGGGAGTAGAAGAAGGGCATACCTGAGACTGCAGGACTTTGGCAGCTATCCAGATGGACAGCATGTACAGGCAGTAATTGAGGTGTTATCCAGGAATAATGAAGGCAGAGGCTCACAGTCAGAAGGTAGATGATGTGGTGAAATGTCAGCCCTGGAGATCTGATGTGTGTGGAGGACAGCCAAGCTCCATGGTGACTCTGATAGATTTTGTTTAGGACCACTCAATGAGCCTGTGTCGTAGGGCAAAATGCTGAAATCATCCACAGTTGTATTATTGTTCCTTCACCATTTTTCTGAGTATTGAGATTACATCTTTGATATAACAAAATGTAGCAGCAGGAAGCACAGAATAATTTTTAAAGGCAGATCTTCATCTGTCAAAGCAGATTTTTAGTTCCAAGCCTTTTGGGCTGACTACAGCTTTCATACAAGATACAAACTTGGGTTTTAAACCTTGACATTCAGAGTTTGCAATCTGGCTTTGTACTTGCACATTACAGGATTTACAGAATTGGCCTTATCCCAATTCCTCTGAACACTAGCAAAAACATAAAGGGAAATCTATGACCAGCTGGTGAAAAACTTGTCCTCTAGGTTTCACAATGGATGTGAAATCTTCTAGGGAAGCTGGCCATAATGTTTGCATTCAAATAAAAGTTTCCTCCAACAACACAGTATTGTGGAAAAATAGAAATATCAAGTGATAAAGAGAGTAGTAATAGTGCTAAAAAAAAAAAAAAAAAAAAAACCTCAGCAAAATCATCATATGATTTTGATTCAGTTTGGTGACAACTTGGAATTTGCAAAGGATAAGAATTGCACTTGGCTATTGTCTTTCTAAATATTGCATCCCTCTCCCCTTCACAAAAAGAGAGATTGTGGAATATTTTCTGATGGGTCTCCCCTGTTACTCTGACATAGTCTTTTGTGATTTCTAAAGTATTGAGAAAATGCTGTCTTCTCCCCTTGATATTGATAAAACTATATAAGTCTAAGTTTACTGTTCTTTGCCTTACATATCCTGAATGAAAGATCTATTTTTTAAGCACTTATAGTTAAATGGTTATTTCACACTGATGGCTAGCTGAATTCCATGCTGCTCTCTGACTACTTCTCCTCAAAAGTGCAAGGGGGAGGAAATGCTCAGAAAGCAAGTAAGAACAGAACTGTTATAGACTGCTGCATATAATTGCACCAGGAAAACACTAAAGGTTTAAGCAACTCTTCTGAGATGCCAAGTATTAAAACAAACAAACAAACAAAAAAAAAACCATTACTTTTTAGATTACTGACGCATGAATGTATATAATGCAGTTCTGATTTGGTGTCTGTCTAATTAGTCCCTTATTTTAAACAAAAATGTTGGCATCTGTTGTCTTGGGTTACTCATTAAATAGTAATGACAACCTATGGAGAAAATGTGACTCCTGTGATACACAGTAAAAAGCAGCAGTTGGTGCACACATAGAAAACATGCAAGATGAAGATGTAGGTGATCATTAGGTGGATGGGCTACCAGTCAGTTTTACTGAATACAAATACCATTTTCAAAGTAGCTTTGAATGTGACTAAAATATATTCCAAAATGGTTTGAAAAGATACTGATATTGATCCATGCTGATCTTTAGCAAAATGGCAGACTTGCATTTCATTCAGTGGCTCTTGTATTACAGCCCACTCAGTGCATTTAATGATATTCAGTATCTTACTCTTACAAGTGATTTCCATAGCAATACTACAGGTTTTTTTAGTAGAATATGCTGGAGAAGATAACTTGTGTTATCATTCCCATTCTTGAGTTTTACAGCAGTTAAAATTTTCTGCTCAGCATTTAGCTGAGCATATAAGCAGAATGTTAAGTTCCAAAATGCTAAGTGGAATCGCTCTTTCTACATGACGTGCCTTTCTCCAGCGTAATGCTATTGAGGAATTCATTTCTATAGCTTGATAATTTAATGTACATTTTTTTTATTCGAGTATATATTCTTGGTCTTCAATGCTACACTGTTCTGTAAGAAACACTGTAAAATAACGGCTTTATAGCACGGTTTCAAAGTAACTTTTAAGTGATCCTGTTGATACCATTTTATATTAATCTTGTTGCTGACTAGGCAATTTTAAGTTCTACATCAAATGTCATATCCTAAAAACATACATTGAGCATTTGAAAGTAAGTGAAAATCTGTGGATGAGGAACTTCACTATGAAACTAAATCACATAGAATGCAAGTACCATGGAATCTTTTGAGTTTAAAGGAAGATTTAAAAGTTACCTGAAATGAGCAGAGACACCTACAGCTAGATTAGGTTCCCAGAGCCTGGTCCAACCTGAACTTGAATGTCTCCAAAGATCAGGCATCCACCACCTCTCTGGGCAACCTGTGCTAGTGCTTCACCACCCATACCATAAAAAACTTTTTCTTATATCCAATCTAATTCTCATCCCCTCTTTTAGTTTGATAACATTACTCTCTGTCCCGTCACAATACACTCCACTAAAAAGTTTGTCCCCTTCTTCTTATAGGCTTCCTTTAGATACTGACAGGCCACTTTCAGATCACCTTGGAGCCTTCTCTTCTCCAATCTGAACAGCCCCATGTCCTCAGTCTGCCCTGGTAGGGGAAGTGTTCCATCCCTTGAATAATTTTTGTGGCCCTTCTCTGGACACACTCCAATAGGTCCACATTTCTCTTGTACTGAGGATTCCAGATCTGGACACAATACTCCAGGTGAGGGCAGAATCACCTTCCTTGCTCTACTGGCCATGCTTATTTTGGTGCAGGATATGGTTGGCTGGTTGGCTTTCTGTGCTGCAAGGGCACATTACTGGTTCATGTCCAGCTTGCCATCCACCAGTAACCCCAGGTCCTTTTTGGTAGGGCTATGCTCTGTCCTTTAGGATTTGTTGAACCTCATGGGGTTCTCCTGGGCCCATTGCAAGAGCAGCATTTATTTATTTATTTATTTACTTACTTGTTTGTTTGTTTTTGTAAATACACAAGTATTAACTGGGCATTAGGAAGTACTTTTGTTCTGTCTCTGCTAATAAAGGACATTTTAGCTCACAGACCTGCTTTTGTTGAATTCAACACCTTTGCTTTCAAAGGGCATTGTCATGTGCCTTAGTCCATGATATTTTGACTAATATTTTCTATTGGTTTAACTTAGTGATATTTCCAACATAAAATATTTCTTACTAGCAGAACAGGTCAGTTTTGTTCATGAAAATCAGCCTCTTACTGCCAGTAGGCTGATTATAATTTGTGCTGATAGTAGCCCTAGAAAGCGATCTTTGACTATCTCACCAGTGCTAGCAAAGAATTTTCTAATTTTTTTTTTTTCAAACAATTTTCTAATTTTTTTTTGTTTGTCCAAATTCAACATAATAAACAATATTTAGCATAAAAATAATTTGCAAAATGCAGCTTGTATAAGAAAGGAACATTACTCTGCCATATAATCACCAAGAAAATAATCATATCAATACTTAAGAACACGTGTAGGTATGTGAGTAAAACCAATAAATTCATCTCGATTAGTCACATGTGTAGATTAGAAAGACAAAAAAGTTATTCCTATAAAAACATTCAAATATAACATCGATTCTCTTAAATTTAGAGAAGATTTTTTTTCAAGTGATCGTTTTTATAAAAGCTGGAAACTCTTCTCTTCATTGCCTATCACACTGCTTTTGTAACATGTTTTGTAAAATGCTTTAAACTAACATTTGTTTGTCAAGTAGCGTTGCCTTTCAACTGCTCCTCCAATTACCAAATCTTGTAAGTAATTAGAGTAATAATAAGCAATCAGAAAGGAGTAATCAATTTACTTCTGCACATATGTAATATATATATGTTTGAATGTGATATAGATTTAAATAAGTACATCCTCTCTATGTTACTTTAAATCTTGAGCCCTTAAATACCTAATTTAGCTGATTTTTGCATTGGATAACTAGTTTACAAATGATTGTGCACTCCATAGTGTCTGAGTAAAGATGCTTAAAAAAGTGTTTTGGGGAAAAGTGTAGCAGCGCTGATGGCTCTAAATAGGTTTCATTCACCATTTCCTTCAGATATTGCCTGTTAAAATCTTATTATATTCTGTTGCATGCAAAACTATATTTTAAAGCTCAATTTATTCTTGTGGTCAAATGAATTGTCCCTTGCAAAATCCGAGATCAGACTTCATTACTCTCATAAGTACAATAAAACTTATTACACGCATCAAGCTAGTTTGTTATGCACACCACAAATACCAGTTGATACATATGATAATAATACGAAGTAGGCAATTGTATTATCTCTGCTTTCACTCTAGGAGAAAAACTAAGTAACTTGTCCAAGCTAAACATTTCAGAAAAAGATGATCTACTAGACAAGCTAAACTTGTCTAGTAGATCTTTCTATTTCACTTTGAGGTTGAAAATTCTCAATTTTGCATCAGAATAAGACTGTTGAAATGGCATATTTTTTATGTAAAACCAAAGGGAAATGTCTATCACCTGATGGCTGATATTGCTATTTACCCAAATGCACAGTGGAGATCTGACTTACAGTTTCTTTTTCATTCAAATGCTCTGATACTATGGGTGTTTTGGGGAGGTTTCTCAACATTCAACTTGAAAATTTGAGCTGAGTCTGAGAGACACTCAAATGACAAGTTGTAGTGAAATAAACGTGTTGGCTTTTTTTGTTAGTTTTTTGAAGAGAGGCCCCAACTTCATCAGCTAATCACTGTCAGTGCCTCTGCATTATTAAAGTATCTTTCCGACAAGCACTGTCCCACAGAGATTTTTTTTTATGCTGAATAATGTCTATTACAGTCCCTAGCTGAAAGGACTTCTTTGCTATCCTCCAGAGACCTAGTTCTCACATACATGCAAATCTAAAAAGACTTTAGTGTGTTGGCAGAGCAGCATTTGAGTTCTATAAGGATATATATCAAGGTAAAACTACCATCAATAGGACTGTCAGTAAAATGTTTTCCAAAGGACTGTCAACATTAAAATACATTATTCACTCAGGCCTGTCAACTTCACTTACATGAGTAGTAAGCTGTGGCTTTCAGTTATTAAACAACCAAGCAGTGCAGACTGTTTGGAAAAAGTTTGAAAGTAATCAACATTCAATTCCTTGCCTTATTAAAGGGAATACTCTTGAAATTTATTAATGAATGTTACTTTACTCCAAAGTAGTTCATATTGACAAACTTTCAAGTTCTGACTGAATTTAAAAAAAAAAAAAAAAAAAGAAAAAGAAAACAAAAGCCATCCTACTTATTGCTTGTCAATAACACAGGTGTTATTTACATCTACAGTTCGCTAACTTATATAATCAAATTTGCTCTGAGGAACAATCACTGCCTCATTCTTTCTGTTTCAAATAGTATCACAAAGGCTTCTGCTAATGAAACATTCATGGAAATAAATACAAAAGCATGTGATCTCCTAAAATTAATTGGAATGCACTTAATTATGTGATGAAAATGAAAGAAAAAAAGCAACCATAATAAATTTTAGATTTATTTTCAAATAATGAAATATAGAAGTTACTAAGAAATTTCAGCCACTATTAGTTGGTTGAAACTAGGAGCACGTTCAGAAACATCTAATATATCTGAGCTTCATCAACTTCTTGCTGCTTCTTTTAAATTATTAAAAGAATCTATTAGAGTAGCTCAAATGTAAACTGCATTACTACTCCCTTGAGATAGGCCCAAATCAATTAAGAATGTAGATCTGCATTAACAAAAGTGGGAGTTAGTGCTTAGTCAAAGCCTCCTGAAAGATCTGCAGAATGTGGGTAAACATATCATCAAAGTGTTGTTGAGAAATTATGGCAGGTTTTTATCACAGTTGTATTGTGAAATTCAAATTCGAGTTTCAATAGAATCAGATTCATTCCTACACAGTGTGTTCATGCTGTATTATTAATAGGATATATCAAATCTTTTAAACTTGTCAATTCAGTGTGCTATAGCCAAATAACCATAGCAAGTTTAGGCCATGTTATGGTATGTAAGACCAAAACTCTATTCTGTAAGTAACTGCTTAGGCAGGACTTGTGAACTAGGTGGTCCAATTATTCAAGGTAGAGAAAATTATAGGCCATATTTTTCATGTTTTAATGAAATAGACTTTCGAATTTTACTTGAATTGCTTATGAGTTCAGTATATGAATGACTGCAGAAAAAAAGTACCTATAATCTCCTTGCTAGTTATAAGACAACATTGAGAGTCTTCCAACGAACAAAGTGTGAATGTTGGTAATGTGAACATCAGATAAAAATATTTGCTTTAATTTTGAATATCAAGTGGTGTAAAAAAAAAATCAGTGATGTTTTTGTCAATGCACTTCTACCTGCAGACCTAAGATGCTTAGAAAAATATTGTCACCATCTGGAGTGCTGCAGAAGTATAAAGCTGTTATTTTCTGTTGTTTTCCCCAAAACTTCAAATGAAATGGTGGCAGCAGATATCCATTTAATCAAATGTATCACTGAGTTCATATTTTTGGTAGTAGCAGATGGGTGACAGTCTGGAGAACTTACCTAGAAAAGGCTCAGGGTTGTTATGAATATTTTCTTAACATGTAAGCATATGCTGAAACTAAGTGAGTTACCACAGTTAAATGAGTTTCTGCTTGTTAGTAGTAACTGTAGTAACTGATCATGTGCAGATTTTGTCCATCCAATTGGAAAGTCTCCATGATGTTAGATTATGGAGTCCATATTACAAGAACTTTTACAAGAGGTTAAAATTGGTCTGTGTGAACAGTTTTCATGTCATAGGTGGAACAAACCGAGAGCAGTTTAGTTATCAAGACTCAGCTGATATAATAGAATTACTTTTCAGTGTGCACCCATAAGGTTTTGCTCATGAAGCCTGTGATTAGTGACCATTACACAGTCAGTCATTAAAGACCAAAATTCTCTGACACTAAATTATTGCTTGAACCATAATATTACTTAATTCTTTCTCCCTACAAATAAGAGTGTAGGAAAAATTTCCTACAGCCTTCAGTATAGACTTAACAATATTCCCTTTTAAATAGATATTATGTTTCTGAACATACTTACATCTTAAATCCCTTGAGGTCAGACTGGATGGATGCAAAATAATTATAGTTTGAAAACTGAGAATCTTACACATTTCTGTAATAAAAACATTTGTAATTTTTGTAAGGATTTATTAAGAAAACTACACAGATTGAAAAGTTATTTGCTTTTGTTAACAACAGACATTTGTGATTTTTGTTTATATAACTAAGGACCCTGGTGTCATCCCACTCTTGTATTTTGAAGTCTTCTGTTACAACATTCCAAGATCTGGAGGTCTACAGATTTTTAATTTGAAAGCATCAAAACAGCAGCCTAGTTAATCAAGTTATTTTAAGTACAGACAGTAAGAGCAGGTGGTGTTCAAGGACTTTAAGAGGTCGGCATGGTTTTCTTCCATACAGACTTTTAAATTTTGTTGTCTGTTTGCAAGTTTCTTGCAATTCCTTATATTGTGCTTATATGCAAATAGGAACTCTACAGGGGTACATGTTGATTTTGTTCCTCAGTCAGAAAAAAACTTAACTGCATGATTCTTGTACTTTCTCGTGTTTGTAATGATTAATTGGGCTTCAATTTTATAAATGAATAAATAAATATATTTTTAAGCTTTTGAAATAATTTTAGAATTATCAATCAAACCTTCCTAAAAGAGATATAATCACAGGGGAAAATAATGATCTATAAAAAGAGCAATATATGCCATTTTTTTCAGATTTGAAGATTTTCTGGTATTTGTAACATTATTCCCAATTCTGTGTTAAGTACTTTTTTTAAAATCTGTGTTAGTAGCCCCTCAGCTCGAGCATCTCAATTGATGAAAAGCTCCATTAAGCAGAGTGATAATTAAAACTACTTATGAACAGATAGATTTGAGTCACCTCGTGAACAGTTACTCAACTAAATAATCATAGTTCTTTATGTATACAGATTATCAGACTTGCTGTATTTTCCTGTCATCCTTCATACATTCATATCTGAAAATGCAATAATACACCTGCAGCTGATAAAGAATTTTTCTAATAATTAGTTAAACTTTAAAAAGTAAGCTGTCAAGTATAAAATAAGATTGGGAATTCCATGACGTACTGCCCCATTTCTTTGTAAATTTTCCAAGAACAGACAAAATATTCATACATGATTGAGAAAAAATTGTAGGAGAAAAATTGAATTTCATTAATAGAGCCAAATGGAGGAAGAATTGGCTTCACTAAAATTAAAGAGGAATAACCCTTCTGGTATGTCAAACTAGGATACCTTTGAAAAGAATAATTACAATAACAACTGCTGGAAAGTGAGCATGTGCTTCATTCTCTAGAGGTACGTTAATTTAAAAGCTCAGTATTATTCACAGCAACAAAAGATACAGCAGAAAATAAATTTCTTGTATGATACAGCAAAAAAAAAAAAAGTCACAACAAAACAAAAATAAGAACAAAGTAATATGTATTTATGGTTCTATACAAGCATAAAAATCTAGAAATAACAGGAATCAATTGAAAAGTCTCATTTTAGATTGGTTATTTCTACTCCTGTTGTATACAGAAGGTGCTGACAGAAAAATACAATCTGTGGAATCAATATTGGGAAGATTAGAGATTCCAAAGTAAGCCACACCATGGAGGAGTGATTCCAAAAGATGCAAAAATAAAGAAAACATGGAGTGAAATAAGGCAACTACTTAAAAATAAAATCAACATGCAGCAGAGCATTTGTATGAACTGAAGATTCAAGGTTAATGCATAGGAGTAAAAGAGCTGTAACACGAGAGTATATACAGTTGCTAAACACCTGATTAGGATTGTAAGGTACTAATAGCATGTCTAAGTCACAAGAGTTTAATTTGAACCAATAGCAAGATATTTTGGGTCATGGCCATGTATATTGGCTGTATTTTAAGGGTTCTCCCCAGAGCATCAAGCCAAAAGGAAAATAGTAGAAGAAATCTTTGGAATTCTTAATCATCATGTAGGATTCTGTTCAAGACATTAGTTCTTTCTAGAAGTGACCAGAATATTCTTATGATTAGAATCACTGTAGGAGAGGAAAGAGCATTCCATTTCAGAGAGGGCAATAGAGAAACTGGTTAAAATGTCTGTCCAGAAGGGTAGAATGCTTGCAGCAACAAAGTAACTGTTTCAAGATGTAACATTGAATTTTCAGAATAAATTAAAGAATCATTGACTCACAGAATCTTTTGAGTTGGGAGGGACATTAAAAGGTTACCCAGATGTCCAACTCCTCTGCAATGAACAGTTTGATCAGGTTGCTCAGAGCTCTGTTCAGCTTGACCTTGTATGTCTGCAAGGACAGGGTATCCACCACCTCTCTGGGCAAGCTCTTCCAGCACCTTACTACCCTTATAAAAAACCTCCTTATGTCCAATTTAAACCTCCCCTCTTTTAGTTTAAAACCATTTCCTCTTGTCCTATCACAACAGATGCCGCTAAAGAGTCTGTCCACTTCTTTCTTATATCCTTCCTTTAGATACTGAAAGGCTAGTCTCAGATCTAATAGATGTCTTCCCTTCTCCAGGTTGAACGGCTCCAGTTCTCTCAGCCTGTTCTCATACGGGTGGTGTTTCATCCATTGGATCATTTTTGTGGCCTCATTCCCTATTGCAAAAACTGCAATAGGGGATGGTAGCAGAGAAATAGAAAAGCCATAGAGGTAAATCTTTCCATCTTTAATGGAAGAGTAAAGAATGATATCAGGAAAAATATTTTTTTTTATAATAGATGTGCTCAACTAAGAGAAATAATAAAGGACATACAGGACATACATACAACAATTTGAGAGTCTTAACTCACTGTAGAACTAGAAAAATAAATGATGACATCTGTCCTACCAATTTAGCAGGTGCTGTGTTTCAGCACATATATGGTTGCATTGCGGTTGTATCCAGGTACCATTTATCATGAAGTCTAACCCTTCTCCCAGCAGTATGGTTACACTCAGTATACACACCTCAGAGAAACTCCACGCCTTGCTCCTACAAAACCCCAAAACCAAAAGAAATCCAATGGTTTAAACATGAATTTGTTACATTTGTTACATAATTAAACTCCTCTTCCTTGTGCAAGATAACAGAAAAGAAAGGAAAAATATTTAGGCTATCACAAAAAAACATCACGATTATTAATAAATTATTTTGATATAAATGTTTGGATGTATCATGTGAACCATTGGATGTGTAAAAAAATCCTGCCTCCAAATTACTATATACGCATTCATTTTTCTGTAAGAGAAAATTGAATGAGTAGATTCCAAAACACATTTATCCTTTTTTTTTTTTTTTTCCCAAGAATTCATTTTTATTTTTTAACCTTATATTAGAGGGAAATTCTTGGCAAAAATCAGTCACATACAGTGGATGTGAAGAGTGGGGCTGAAAGGAAGGAATGGTCTGATATAAGATTCCCATGCTTAGGTAAGAAAAATGAACATAATGGAGAAATACAGATAGCTGTCGGGTTTTAAGGACAGCAACTGGTGTTCTTTCATGCTGTGCTGGTGACAAATATGAAGAACAGATGTGAAACCGAAAGCAAGAAATATTGTAATGCTAGACAATTGGATATGGGATTTTTTGGACAAAAAATAACTTGCTTCTACTGTTCTGAAGATGAATCATAGAGTCATAGAATCATTTAAGTTGGAAAGACCAACCATCCAACCATCAAATCATGCCTATGACCACTCTAGACCACATCACTCAGTGCAACATTTACCCTTTCCTTGTACACCTCCAGGGATGTGATTCTACCACTTCCCTGGGCAGCCTGTTCCAATATTTCACCACTCTTTCTGAGATGTCGTTTCTAATATCCAACCAGAACCTCCCTGGTACAACTTAAGGCCATCACCTCTTGTCCTGTTGCTACAAAAGGATATGGCAGCAAATGAGTAAATGAGTCTAGGACAGAGGAGAGTAATATTGTCAGAAAAAAAAAGACCACCAGTCACCAGAATTGTGAATGCTAAAGCATTTGAGGAAAATAGAGCAGACATAGAAAGCACAAAGTAAAAAAAAAAAAAAAAAAAAAAAAAAAAAAAAAAAAAAAAAAAGATTTCCTTCTTTCTTATTACAGCTAATAATGGAATCTTATTTTCAAGGAAGCATGTCTTCAGACAATTGGAACAGACAAATTGTTCAGGTACTTCAGATTTGCAAAAGCAGGAAAACTGTACAATTGCAAGGGGAATCTTTTATAGAGCCAATTTATCAAACTACGTATAGCCAGAAGGTTGGAGCCAAAGCAAGGATAAAATAAAGTATAAAGGAAAGAGAAGTGTTAAAAAGATTATAACATTACAGAGAAATTTCAGAAAGTAAGGAAGGACAATAATCACCAACTGGATTATGATAGTTTTTGATTCATTTTACTGTTAGTAGAGACGTCTACTATTCTAATGAGTAAGGGAAGAGAGAAATATTGATCTTACGATAAAATTATGTCCTTTAGTTTTCTAGGCAACAGACTTCTTGCTGTGGCTTGTTTGGAATATAAAGTTCAAAGGCTAGATTGTTTCACTGCATGTTTTGTTTTTTTGTTTTGTTTTGTTTTGTTTTTGATCAATGTTGGGTAAATTATTAAAGATCTAATGATTTACACTGGTAATATTACAATCTAGAAATGGCTTAATCATCTCTTAAATGATCTTAAATGATAGCTGATAGCTAGAATAATATTTTATTTAATTTAAACACAAAACATTGTTATAATTTAGAAATGTCAATTTTTTACAATTTTCTATTTACATCCAGCTATTTCTCTTCCTAATGTGAAGATACAGTGAAATGCCTGCATGCTTTTAAAGAAGGATCTATCTACCAGTTTCATCTAATGATGTATGAGATCTGTAAGGTAGCTGAGAATTGATTCTGTTGTTAGATAACTGTTACAGTTGGAATAGACTTCTCCTCACATCAAAAAGAACAACAACAACAACAAAAATTGTATACCTTAAATTGTTGTTGGAGTTTGTATATATGAAGCAGAGTCAGTACATAAAATTACTGAGCGAAAGCTACAATGAAATTGGTCCTTTAAAAAATATGGAAGGTTTCCTGATCTGCCTTTTCTTGGAGTGTTTAAAAGGCATAATATGACAGAACTTTAGAAAATCAAAATAGTGTATAAACTAGTCAAAGTAATTGAGAATCAAAAACTCTTGTGAATACCCAAAGCCCTGAGCATATGCTGAAGCAGATGATTAGAGTGCTGTGTCTGTCCTACCCTTCAGTGGGAGGTGGTTTAATGTAGAGCTGAACTGTCTCTTGAGTAAATCCAGGTTTTACTGTACCTCTGAGCTTACAGGATGTTGCTTTGATATCTCTTAACTCTCTGGTTAGTTAATAAGAATGGTGAGAAACTGCTAGCTTTTCCATTCTTGTATCTTTGTTGCATTTAAATTTCCCCCATTAAAATGGTTTCCTGTAATCACGCCTCATCATTAGAAAAAAAACTAAATTTTTCAAATACTTTGCTCAAATATTTTTCATAGTTTATGTCATGAATATTATGAAAAGTAGTCTGTAACACAAATAGGAAATGAATAGCTTTGCCTTTCCTTACATTAACTGCATCAATTTCTCACTTTTGATGGACTGTTTTGGAGAGACGAACAGGAATGAAAAAAACCACAATGTAAATCTTCTCATTAAAAAATTAGTTTTTACAGCCATTTGCTCATAACGAGCTACTAAACATTAATTTGTCATAAGCAATTTTTCATAAAGACAAAAATGAGAAGTAGCCTTTTTATAAGCAATTTGTGATGAGAAAGAGCAAAAATCCAACAGGGTTTACTCATTAGGAAAGGTTTGTAAGCTCAGTGTTTTGATAGAAATCTAATTTAGTTCAATTAAAAGCCGGATAAAATAAAGTGGTCAACTTTATCAGAACAAACTTATTAAATTCAATATTCATAGTTTGATATTCCCATTTTAGCACATCTGGAACATGAAGTGAAAAACCCACCTGTTTTATGGGACAGTATTTAACCTAATGTGATTGATGGTTCCCTAGATCCCAGTGATTTCACTGCAAATATATGGCAATATTTTACAGGAACACTGACAGCAGGTTAAATTTTCCTGCTTTTCCCCTGTTTATGTAATTTATTCAAGATGTTTGTGAGAAGCAGTCCAATAAACCTGGCCCAATACCATATCTGGGGGATGGTGGCCCTGCCTGTGGCAAGGGGATAGGAGCGTGAGGATCCTTGGTGTCCCTTCCAACCCAAGTGATTCTATGATTCAATCATTCTATAATTGAAGAAATAGTATTGTTATTCTTCTGTTATTAAAAGGCAAAGCAAACAAACAAACAAACAAAAAAAACAACCAAAAACCTAACATATAGAAAAATATTATTTCTATTTCTGTGACTGTTAAAGCTTTTATCTGAAATTTAAATTCTGCAAGTAAAATTATATAACATTACAGCTGCTGTAATAATTCTTTACAGTGCTGTGTTTTATGGAGAAATTATTATGCATTATTTGCTTTTTCACTAATAGGCTTGTAAATAACAAACAGTATTATTCAAAAAATATAGAGTAGGACTTAACTCATAGCTTCACAATTAAAACTGGTTCAGTTCAATGTACTGTAAAGTTAAAATGTCTAACACGGAAAAGCTTGAACATGAACACCATCTGTCCCTAACTGGCCCAGGTGAGGTGAGTATCTAAAAAAAAGTCCCTAATTATTTGCTGAAGTGAATAATGATTATAGTTCTTTAATTTCATCAAGTATATTCAGTGAAAAATATGTCACAGTTTGGGAAAAAACAGAAGAAGAAGACATTTTACAAAATGTTATACTTTGTGATCCTTAGTAATGTTTTTATTCATTTAAGAATGAATAGAAAAAGTCAGTAACTTCTTAATGTTTCTGGCAAACATTCGACCTTTTTCATGCAAATGTAAGTACACAATTTAACTTTATATCTTCAATTAGTCCCAGGAAACTACTTGAATGGAATGATAAACAAGGGATTTTGAGCAAATTTGAAGAATAGGGTAGAGTTCCTTCTACTAACAGATGGCTTTACAGCAGGTAACAGAAGAAGATAATGAGTAATCAAGTACAATGACTAAGCTGCCTTGGACAGTTCCTGTTTTCTATTTTGCCTCCCACTTCATCCTTCATCTCTCCATCTCCCTGACCACAAGAATTCAACCACTAACCTAAATGTCTATCTGCATATTGATAAAGAAAAAAAAAAAAAAAAAAAAGAGAGAAAGAGAAATTGCAGCATTAAGTATAATCTGATAACTGAATGGAATGTAAGCATCAACAATGTTTTTCGTCAGTTTAAATTATTTGACATCCTTCACAGAAAAACTACCAGGAAAATGAAACAGATTGGTAATATGATAATCAACTGCTAAAAAGAAGTAGGAGGTCTTCTATGTAGCTAGAAATTTCACATTTTTATTATAGGTTTGTTGAGTCATATAGTGAGATTACTCTGTTGGAAGAACAAAACACTATCTATTTGGCATAAAAAAGCGAGTGCTAATGGAAATTATTCAAGCATGTCATAGAAGAAATTCTCATCATCAACTCTGTAATATACATAGTGAAATACATATATATGTTTACACAGATTATACAAGATATTCTACATTCACGTAATGGAAATCATAACAGCAAGATTGATCTTGACTGCATAGTCAAAAACTCTTCCAGTGTGACCTCAGAAGGCAAATGAATAGAAGAAAAAAATATATATATACATTTTTTTAGATATCCTTGTGGTTTTCTAAAGAAAAGACAGATGGCAAAAAATGCAAGAGGTGAACTGGTGTATGGTGTGTGTGTTTAGGGGTACTGTGTTTTTACAAGAAAAAACAACTGAGTGAGCAGACCATCCTATTTTTGTAGAATACTGATATTCTTGAAAAGTAGTAAGCAAGAAGACCCTAGAGAATGCTAAATAAACTAGACCTATATAAAAGCAAGCTCCCAAAGCTGTGAAGAGAGGTAGTTTTTCATTTACTGTCAAAGCTAAAAGTTTGAAAATGTAAATAAGCAGAAATTCTTGGTGGTGACAAACATTTTATACAGTTGGCATTATAAAAAATATTGACTGTGAGGATCCACATGAGCACCATATTATAAACTGCTGTACCTTATTAAGGAATTTACAATATGTAAATGTAAGCTTCTATGCATGAAAAAGAGACCTTCTAAATAAAATAAAATTATGTGACTTAAAGCCGCAAAAAACTCAGAAGTGCTAGATCTGCAATGCATGCAGATCAATGAGCTCAACAAGAAATGCACAAAGGGACATGCACATACCAGTCAAATCAAACTACAGAACACAATAAGGAACCTTTTAAAACAGTTATTTATTGTAAACAGGGATTATTTATAGATTACTTATTACGATTAGAGATTTCTCTTTACAAATCTACAATGGAGAACATCTGTAACAGATATTAAAAAGGGCTGAGTTTCTGGAATAGTGATATTTCTAAACTTAAAAAACATAAGTCAGAAAAATTGAGAGAAAAGACAAAATTATATGCGAATATAAATGAAAACTGGTGATGTTTGGAAGGTCATGTCTCCACAGCACAAGATGAATGACTGATAAACTAGTGTAAGAATGCTTCATTCTTACGGCATACTTGGCTCTAGCAGGTCAAATTTCTTCATATGAAGGTAAACTCTGAAGTATGTAGGTCACTCCAAAAGTAATGCCTTTTCTTTATTCTGATGGAAACTACAAGAGATACAAAGAGTAAAATAACACTATTTGATAGTGTACAGTAACTGGTCATGATTTGAACCAGTGACTGAATAGGTCTAGGAAGCAGTTCACCTTTGCACCTCCCTAACCTCATTTAAGAGCTCCCAGCCACAAGAAAAGCACCTCTACTTGGAGACTGCCTCCTTTGGAGTGTTTGGTGAGGCCTGATCCTTGGAAAAGGGTAAATGTTTTCTTTTTTCTTACTGGAGTGTGATCGCTACCTTTCTTAGGTGATCAGATGAAACTGATTTAAAGCAAATATCTCTGCTGCCTCCTATCCGTACAGGTGGAGAAATTTCTCAGATGCAAAACATTATTTTTTAAATAGTCACCACTGTTAGCCATATATTTTTGCCAGTGGTGAACAAGAGTCTGAATGACACACTTGTAAAATTCCATATGACCATCTAGAATGTTACTTGTTTTTCATATCAGTGTTGCTACTGCTGAAACCACCTTACTGTGTTCACGTCCACTGTTTGGTCTCCATAAATATTCAGCAAGCATTTATGAATGTCAGTGGGTGGCGTTTTTTCCACATTCACAGACACAGCTTTGCTCCATACACACTTCCATGTCAGATACCATAGTGTAAGACTGCTTCTCTGCTGCCATCTGTCACAAAGTTACAAAATGTAATGGAATACTGACAGAAGATTCGACCTCTACTGCCATTCCACCAACATCTGCCTCTGACACTGTAGGCCAATTTAGTAAAATAGGAGACATTGTTTTCAGAGCATACCTTACATTCAGATTCAAGTCCTGTGTTCATGTCTAACTTAAATGAGTAATCCTCTTTTTTGTAACCTTGGCTAAACCTGCCTATTTCTCCTCTATACAGTTAATTCCAGTAAACAACAAGTGATGAAATAAAGGCAACAAATAGCTACTAAGAAGTATAACACAATCAAAGTAAAGAAAATCTAGGAAAAAGTCAGTACAAATTAGAACTTTGAATACATAGAAAATTGGCAAGAGCAAGAAGGATCTGGCAGGAAAGAATAGAATAGTTCAATTGGAAAGGAGCAAAAAGATATCATATCTAACTGCCTGACCACTTCAGATCCCTCTCAAAGGCCTCTCATTGCTCCAAAGATTCGATGGCATCTCCCAGATTAGTACCATCAGCAAACTTGCTGAGGATGCAGTCAACTCCTGCATCTAGAGCATTAACAAAAATGTTGAACAGAACTTGCTCTATAATTTAGCCCCGGGCAACACCACTAATGAATGGCTGCCAACCAGACGTAGCCTTGTTTGATGTAACCTTTTGAGCTCTACCATTAAGCCAGTATATCACCCACCATACAGTTAACTCGTTCAATTCACAATTGGACTATTTGTCCAGAAGGATGCAGTGAGGCATGATATTAAAGACCTTAGTAAAACTCAGAAAGATTACATCCACTGCTCTACCTTCATCCACCAAGTGGGTGACCTTATCATAGAAGAAGATAAAATTATTAGGATGGGAATTTTCTTCCATTAATCTATATTGACTATGCCTGATAACAGCTTTGTTCTTTAAATATCTATCGGTAGAACCCAGGATAACCTTCTCTATAACTTTTCCAGACACTGAGGTTAGACTAAAAGGTCTGTAGTTTCCTGAGTCTTCTGTCATGCCCCTTTAGTAGATGGATATAACATTGGCTAGCTTCCAGTCATTAGAGACTTCCCCAGGCCCCCAGAACCTTTGATAAACTGTTGAAAGGGGTCCAGCTATAACATCCTTCAGTACTTTGAATCCAGACAGGCCCAGTGGACTTATGAGTGTTCAGCTGATGCAACTGTTCTTTTATAATTTCAATGACCACAGATAAAAAATCACTACTCTAGTCAAGGTCGTCCAATGCTGAGGATTAGGCAGCTCAAGATCTGTTATTCTGTTATTACTATTAGAGACTGAGGCATAAAAAGGCTTTAAATATCTCTGCCTTTTCGTCAGCCTTACTGGTTAGGTGACCACTCTCATAAAATGTTGGCCTAATGTTTTCCTTAGGCTCCTCTTGCTGTTGACATATGAAAAAGCCTTTTTTTTGTTGTCTGACATTACACTTGCCAGTGCTAACTCAAGTTGAGCTTTCACTTTTCTTGTTTTATCCCTGCAGATGTGAACTACAGCTCTGTAATCTTCCTCTGAAGCCAGGCCTCACTTATAGAGATTATTTATTTTCTTTTTCTGCCCTAATTCCAGATGGAGTTCCTTGTTCAGCCAGAGTGGTCTCTTGCCCTTTTTGCTTGACTTGTGACACAAGAGAATTGCCTGCTCCTGTGCTTCTTAAAAGGTGGTTCTCAAAAAATGACAAACTCTCATGGACCAATAAAGCCTCTGGAACAGATTTCCAGAGGACACTGCTAACTAGATCCCTGAGTAGCTTAAAATTTTCTCTCTTAATGTCCAGGATAGAATTCTGCTGATCTTTTTTCTCCTTACACCAAAAATGTTGAACTCAACTGTTCTATGATCACTGTGGCCAGGACAGCCACCTACCATCACCTCTCCCACAAGATCTTCTCTATTCTCAATCAGCAAATCTAGTTCCTAGTTGTCTCACCCAGTGCTCATGATAGGAAGTTATCTTCAACATGCTTTAGGAATTTCCCAGGGTTGTGTACCATGTAAGCATTATATTTGCATTTTATGTCTGGGAAGCTGACATATCATATAAGGATAAGGGTAACTGATCCAGATATTCCACCTATTTTCCTATTGAACAGCTCATCTGTACCATTTTACTGGGTGAACAGCTGATAATAGA
Source organism: Meleagris gallopavo (assembly GCF_905368555.1). Classification (NCBI taxonomy): domain Eukaryota; kingdom Metazoa; phylum Chordata; class Aves; order Galliformes; family Phasianidae; genus Meleagris; species Meleagris gallopavo. Next base: position 10,946,794 of record NC_139405.1, read on the forward strand.
CAGCCATAATGATATCTGCTTTGCTATCTGTCCCCTTAATCCTTACCTGGAAGCTCTGTGCTGCAATATCCCTAATAGCAAAGGCTGTGCAGTTTTTTCATTTGTTTAGAATTTGAAAGATATTGGAAGCATAACAAGTAATACTGGGACATAAACCAGACTCCAGGCAATGATGATGGACCTTTGAATAACAATGTAGAAAAGGCATAAGTATGCACTAATCAGAAATCCTGTTTTGTATTTGGAAAGCAGTGAAATTTTGTTAGTGTGTCTGATAATGCCATTGACAACGATGAAGCACTTTCCAATCCATTAGAGATGGCAAGTAGTAGAGAGCATTTGCTAGAGACTCAATTCTTGTAAATAGTAGGTTTAGAAAACTGTGCTGTCTTCTGATTTTTAAACAGGAATGGAGCTCCCAGTTTCTTTCCCTATTTGGAGAAAGACAGAAATTAAATGAGATCTCTTATAGTTATCCTAATTACAGAATGAACACTACTTACTTTCCTGAAGTAAATTAGCTAAAAATATATTTGTATGTGAAGTATCTCCACAAAGATTTTTGTTGTCTTCCTTTCTTTTCTTTTTTTTTTCCTCTTCCCAAGGAAAGGCAAATAAGATGACCATCTTCTCTAAACTGGTTAGTCTGACTGGCTTTTAGTAAAACACTAGAACAAAAATTCCATCATATCCCAAACTAATAGATAAAGCACAAAGAATGTTAAAAATACTCAATATACTATAAGCAAAATCTGTCTTATGATGCAAACTTATTTTCAGTGTTTCTGATCACAAGTATGATAGATAAAGGTAACTGTATGTATAAGATAGTTCCCTTCAACACCATTTTAGCAAAATAGCACTATTCATATCCATGGAGCCCGTGTGAAGTGAATAAAAAGCTAACTTGTTGACAGATCTGAAAAGCAGTTGTCACTGGAGGAGTTTTCCTCTGAATCCTGATATGAGAAATAATAGGTATAACAGTATTCAGCATTCATTCTGTTGTTCAAAGTAAATTTACAGTCATTTAAAATTCAGTTAGAAAGTTTGGTGGAGAGCTAGACTACCAAGATCAAGGAACTATATTTGTACCAATAGGTAAACTGAGCGTATTCAAAGAAGAAAAATAATAATGCAAAATTATATGCAAGGGCAATTCTGAAAGTAACGCTTCTCATTTTATTATGTTGGCTTACGACGTCCGAGGTGGATGTTGGTGGGATGTCAGCAGAGGTTGAACTTTCCCACTAATATTCTCTTACACATTCTTGCCGTGGGACAGATGGCAGTAGAGGTGTAGACTAACACTATGGTGTCTGACATGGCAGTGCATACGGAGCAAAGAGGTGGAACTGTACTCCTTCATGTGGAAAAAATGATGCCTAGTGACATTCATAAATGCTTGCTGAATATTTACGGGGACCAAACAGTGGATGTGAGCACAGTGAGGTGGTTTCAGCAGTGGCAAGTGATATGAAGTACAAGCCACATTCCAGATGGTCATGTGGAATTTACAAGTGTGGCACGCAAGCTCTAGTTCATCACATGTACAGCTAATGGTAGTGACTATGTTGAAAAACAGTGTTTTGCAGCTGAGACGTTTTTCTATCAAATAGTGCTATTGTACTCTTTGTATCTGTTGCTGTTTCCATGGGAATAAATAAGAGAGATCTGCATACATAGTAACAACTCAGGTAACACGTTAGATTCTAGGACAGCAGAATTGATCAAGTGGAGAGAAAACAAAAGAAGAGCCTCTCTTTTCTATCCTGCCCCGGGGGTTGTGATTGAAATGCAGAATCTGTTTTTGAGGTCCAGCTTTTAACCAATATGGTAGTTCTTAAGATTTCAGGAAGGCAAGGTCTATAATTACCTTTCAAGAACTACTCAAGGAAAATCACAGTATGACATACTTTTAAAGAAATAGATTTTAAATTCATTATTGCATTGTGTTACAATGCAATTGTACAATGCAATTCTACTTTCATAAGTAGAATATTCATAACGTCCCACGACTTCCTTGTGTCCAAACTGAAGAGACGTGGATATGACAGACGAACCACTTGGTGGATGAGGAATTATTTGGATGGTCTCGCTCAGAGTGTTGTGGTTAACAGCTCCATGTCCAAGTTAGGAATCAGTGAAATGTGGTATTCTTCAGGGGCCCACACTAGGACCAATATTATTTAGCATTTTTCTTGGCAATATGGACAGTGGGATTGAGTATACCCTCAGGAAGTTTGTGTATGACACCTAACAGTGAGGTGCAGTCAGCATGCTGGAGGAAAGGAATGCCATCTAGAGGGATCTTGACAAGCTCTAGATGTAGACCCAGGTGAGCAACATGTGTTTCAGCAAGGCCAAATGCATACGGATTGGAGCAATCCCAAACATAAATATAGGCTGGGTGACAAGGGAATAGAGAGCAGCCATGTAGAGAAGGACTTAGGAGGTTCCGGTGGACAAAAAGCTTGACACGAGCTGGTTAAGTGCACTTGCAGCCTAGGAAGTCAACCATATCTTGACCTGCAGAAAAAGAAGTGTAATTAGCAGGTTGAGAGAGGTGTTTCTTCTCTGTTCCAATGTCGTGAGACCTCACCTGCAGTAACGTGTTCAGTTCTGGGGCTCCCAGCGTAAGAAAGGCTTGGAATGAACATTTTTTTTATTTCTTGGTGTCTTCATGCCTAAATTTCTTCCTTTTTCAGGGATGTAAAGGTTTGGTTTGTTTTTCCTCCTTTTCCTGAAGCTTTAGTTTCTCTGCTATGTGCTGCAGCATATTGTGTCTGATTGCATCAATCACTCTGTGTTTCCTGAAGTAAATAATACATTGTCAAGTTATGTATTATTTATTTCTGAATGGGGCCTTCACATGTGAACACACAGGTACGAATTTACAATTTGCTGCATTGCTGGAAGCTTCATTTGCCACAAGGTATGAAGGGAGAGATGAGTGAATTCATTTTGTTTGATGCTGAACTTATTTGGATATTGACTGAAAAGTTCAAGTTGAACTCCATCATCCACTTTGGTGAGATTATAAAATGTTTACAAAGGCAATATATTTTCCACTATTTAAATACCCATGAATGCTCAAAAATAAATAAACAAAACAAAACAAAACAAAAAGCAAATGCTTTAAAGATTGTACTTAGGACTTCAGCTCTCTGCAGTTTGTCTGACATTAATGAGGAATGGGGGAAAGGCTGTGCATTATTCCTTTGATTTTTAACATGCTGAAGGCTTAATCTGCATTTTACACTCCACTGAATCATATCATTGTAGTCATATAAACAATATTTTTATTCCACAAGTTTGTACACAATCAAATTACAGTATAAATCTTGTTACCTCATTTCAGGTTTGCTTCTAATGACTTCCATGTGTTACTTCTAGTGCCACTTACCTGATGGAAACTAGGCCCCAGAAAGTTACTTATCTGTGGTAGTCAAAGGCTTCCTGGGTTTTGACATAAAGTCTGAATGCTACAAGTGTATGAGTAAAAATCGTGTTTTTGTAAAGAATACAAATTTAAGGTTTCATGCTTGTTTTTTTTTTTTGTTTGTTTGTTTTGTTTTTATTGATTGATTTATTCATTTTATTTAGATGAAGATCTATGTTCTGATCTTCTTGGTGATAAGTTCACACCTTACTGCTAATTTCAACTGTGTTATTCTTTACAACTAAAAGTAACCAAATCTCAAGCTAAGAAGCTTGTCCTCTAACTTGATCAGAAATTTCAATGATGTAACCATGGCAGTAGTCACTGATGAATAAGAAGCCATATTTGCAGGTGATAAAAATTCATACTAGCCATAAAATTACCCACAACAAAGTTCAAACTAATGTCCTTGCCATGGTGTTCTTTTTTTCTCTAGCAGTACTGAAAAAAGAAGGGGTTTTGATGTCTCATTTGATAGTTTTTCTTCTTTCAGTCATCCCCAGAAGTGAGCTGCAAAAGTGGATACTTGTGACCTCTGCTCATTGACGCAGACAACTTGTGATAAGCCTGTGATAAGCGAGGGGACTTAGCTGTAGTGATTTATGTGAAATGTACCCTCACTACTGACAGAATCAATGTTACCACAGTGACAAAAGGACTAAAGCATTTTTTTTTTTACTGATCAGTTACTTTCTTTTCTTCATTTTGTTTTCAATACCAACATTTTGAAGTTCAGTTAAAAAAAATCAAATTACAAATATATTGCATAATTCCACCCACAATCTTTGCATGAGTTCAACCCCCCCCTTTGAATTCTGAAGGTATATTTAATATTTACAGTCATTTGTGAAGTATTTTTTTTTGTAGAATATATTTACAGTTGCCTATGAACCATTCAGTGAGTTCTTTCTATTTGCTGTGCTTGTGTCTACGATCAGTTAATTAGTGTTGGCATTGATTTTGCAAGCAGGCAACAGATATGTTAAACAAGATTACTGCTAATGACTTCTAAATAATTCCTGTCAGAATCATACCAAGTGCTATGAATGACCAGTGACTATCAAAGTATATACAAATTGTGAATCTCATTACTGAGAGCATAAGTATTTAGAACAAATTAAGCATAGTCCTTTAAGTTACACAAATACTGCTTTTGCTTACCCACACAACCTCCTTGAAGTGAAAAGTTAGTCCATCCGGTTTCAAATAACTTAATAACATAAATAGTATTCACTTGAGCATAAATGTAGAAGAGTGAAGGAATACATTATTTTAAGATTATAGACAATGGATTATGTTCTCGTGATATGCTTTATCTGACAGACACATATTTGTTTGCGTTTACTCTAGACTTATTTTATGTCTGGAGTATCCATTATTTCTCTTGTGTACTGGTCTTCCAATCATAAATATGGATTTCAGATTTTACTTGCAGATCTTGTATTAGAAACCTTTCCTATAAGCTTGACTTCGTAGCTATTGAGTTCAACATCAACACAGGTTTTAGGTTAACCTAAAAGATTTTTATAAGTTTGAAAGTCACAGTTGAGCTGTAATATGAATGAGCTATAAAAAACTCAGGAACTTACCATTAAAAATGCTGACTTGGTAATCTGACAATTTTAGTTGTCCAAGCAAATTCATTGCTGGTGATTAGAAGTTGACTGGGTGGAGTATGTGTGTATTTCCTGAAAACAATATCTGGTATGTCTGATAACCCATTTAGGATTTTTTTTTTTTTTTTCCTCTTTTCAAGATGTCATTGTTTGTTAAATTCCATATAATACATGTTAAATTGTTTAATTACATGAAGTAGATATTCAGCAAGATATGAACTTGGAATTACAGGCTAACAATCCGGTGTGTAAGTACTGTAGCTCCATTAAAAAAATAAATGTATACTTGAGGAAAGAAGAGTCAGCAGGAGTCCCTACTGAAGAACTGTAAAAAAGTATGGAAAAGTATTCCCCAAGGGAGAATTTTAAACATTATTTTGAACCTTTGAAGCAAATGTTATTCAGTTTCAACCTTCACAGTAAAAAAAAAAAATTAAACATTTGACATCTACGTATTAGTGAAATACTTGATTTTCTGTTCTTCATGAGCAAAATGTTAAAAAAAATCCTAAACTTCAATAGTTACAAACTTGATATTGCTATTCAAAAATAGGTAAGCAACAAATTCCTTTAACCTCAGCTACTTTACATAGTTGTATTTAACTCTCATAGTATTGGTATAGTGCTTACTTTAGCGATTAATTATATAATAAATATATATATATAAATAAAATTTATATTTATATAAATAAATAAATATAAATAAATAAATGTAAAATATTTGAATAAATAAATAATTATTATATCATTACAATTTTCTACTATGTATTCAAAACTAAAAAATATATTTTTTATTTAATTGCAAGCATTATCCAAATAGCATATCACTGCATGCAAATGTTATACTACTATGACAAAAATATTTAAGTTTAAGGCCACCTATAGCTACAGGATAATATTTTGGGTGAGATGCATCTTTACTAAAACAAGTGTACTAGCTGTCTTCAGAACTGACCTGATCTTAAAAATATTTACCATACTAACAGTTCTAATATTTGAAGTGATATTTTACAAACACAAAGAACTGGAAAACTGTACAGCTAAGAGTCTATTTATTAGAATGGAGTTTTCCCTGACTCAGTCAACTTTCTGCTAAGGATTCTTTTTTAGAGGTATTATTAGAATGCCAAGGCGAGCTCAGCTGAATGTATGGTTAATGTTACTTAAGGGGTTATTTTTTAAAAACCATCATTAAATAAACATATATATGCATAAAAATTAAATGGTTTAATATTATCAATTGATTTTATTATCCCATTCAGAAGGTATGAAATTATTTACCAGGACTATAAAGCAGACAGATAGACAGTAGATATTACTAACATCCTTTAAAATATTACCTTGGAACTATTAAAGTGATGCTCATTTTACTGAATGCCAAAGAGCAGCTGAGGTCCTTCTGAAAGTATTACATGAAACATCTCATTCAAAACAGTGAATTTCACGGATCAGTAAATCCACTAAAATATTTAAAAAATTACAAAAACTATGACAGACCTAACAAGTTCAATGACAGCAATGTCATTGCTTTATAATGATGTCTGAAACTCATGTTGCATAATTCTAATCAGCTATTAAGAAGAAATGGATCTGTGACAATTTCAAGTCTTGTGTCATCCTATAACATTTTTCCTTAATTATACTTACATGCCATCTCATATGAAATATTATTTATAAGGCAGCTAGCAACAATTACTTTGACAAGTATGATTCCAGTACAGTCTAGCAGAAGAGTAGCTAGGAAGCAACTTATTGTTACAGATTATAATTTGAAACTTGATGCTTAATGAGCAAAGAATTTTACTTCAGCTGTATTTTGACATCACTATTAGAAAAAGGGGCCACCATAATAAACATTGGCTTTTATCCTGAATTTGCTACCCTTATATTGGATAGCACTCAATGAAGCAAGATAAACAGGGATAAAACATACCTCAAATTATAAAATGTCTGACTGGTGGCAGATCATGACAGTAAAACTACTCATAGTTTTTTATTCTGGTATCTCTCATGAGAAAAAGCTATTTCCCATCAGTTACATTTTGACAAACATAACAGATTTCTAGTATGTGATGAGTGTCTCAATAGATAAAGGAGAGAAGTAAATACTAATCAGACTGTAGCAAGGTTTTTAATCCTGTTTTACAAACCATCTGGACTAATGAAATAGGCTCTAGATAAGTGAGGTGAATTGAGTTATGTGGATTGAAACTGATGGGCTGAAAGGCCTCTGATCAGTGGCTCGTATTCACCTGGAGGCTAGTTACTAGTAGTAATTAGTTCTTTACATGGTTATAGTATAAAGATTACATTAGTGTAGTGGAAATGCTAAGTGATGGCCTGAAGCAGTGATTGAGCACCTGGTGGGAAGGCAGGACCAACCTAGGGGGGATCAGGTGGCAACTAGCCCAAGGGAGACACTGGGGCTGCTACAGTTTAATTTCTTTGTTAACCTGAACAAATAACCTTTGTTAGCCTGACTGATGAGGAACAGTACATTCTCACCAAGTTTCCAGAGAATATAAAACTGGGAGGAGTGATGTTTGTGCTGCTATTCAAAGGTTCCTTGAAATCGGCTGAGGGTTCATTAAGTTAACAAAGGAAAGTGCTAAATCTTTCTCCTGGGAGGAACAATCCCTTGCAGCTGGAGAGGCTAGGGGATTATCAACTGGAAATAATTTGGCAGAGAAGGACCATAGGTTCTGGTGGTCAATTAGCTGACCATGAGTAGGCAGTAAGCCCTCGGAGCAAAGAAAGCTAATAGCCTGCTGGAGTTTGTTAAGCAAAATGCTGGCACCAGCTTGATCAAGGTGATCCCTTCTGACTCTCTTCAGCACTGATGAGACTTTTCTGGAGTGCTGAGCTCCCCAGCACAAGTGAGATGTGTGGGGTAAATTTTATGAGATGTTACAAAGGGGATTAGTATGCTCAGTCTCTTGTTGTATTAGTTGAGGGTTAGAGAGTTGGGACTATTCAATGTGTATAAATACCTAAGGGTAGAGAGCATGGAATACTGAGCCAGGCTCCTTACCCCTTCCCAGTGAAGTCTAGTGAAAGAGTAAGAGACAATGGGCACAGAATGAAATGCAATTGAAATATCATTCTAGCCTAAAGAGAGAAAAAAAAAAAAAAAATACTGTGATAGTCCAACTAGAAAAGCTTGCCCAGAAGGGTTATAGATTCTCTATGTGTGAAGATATTAAAAACTCAGCTGCATGCAGTCCTGAGCAGCCTCTTGTATCAGACTCTGCTCAGCATAGGGATTTTGGGACAAACAATCTCCAAAAGTGCCTCCTAGACTATACAGCCAAGCCATTCTGTGCATTTCTAAATCTGAATTTAATACTTCCCTTTACACTGAAAAAATACTGAAGACCAAAGATTTCCAGGTGATTAGAACAGTTTTAAGCTAATTATTATCTGAAGCGGGCATTAAAACAATCTCTGTGGTTACGCAAATGGCTGATACCTGGAATACCTTGGATATCTGGAAATTATTAGTAACCCAATATAATTTTAGTCTTAATGAAACAAGGGACCACTAGCCAATGACAAGACCTTTAGGCTCCTTGTGAGAATCTCAAATTCTAAACTTTTTTTTTCTGAGGGCCTACATCTTTGAAAGTTCTTTACATGGTTATAGTATAAAGATTACATTAGTGTAGTAGAAATGCTAAGTGATGGCCTGAAGCAGTGATTGAGCACCTGGTGGGAAGGCAGGGCCAACCCAGGGGAGATCAGGTGCAAGCAATGCTCCTGAGTGAAAGGAAAAGGTGGAACCAGGATCCATCCCTTCCCAGATCTCATTTAAGGGCTGGCAGTGGAGGTGCGAACATCTTTTGCTGGAGATTCCTGTCTGCCAGTGGCCTTCCGAAGGTAAGCAGCTCTTTTTCTTCATTTCTATACCCTGTAGCTGGCTGTGTTTGGGCTAGTTCTCATTTGCTATAGCTGAGGGCTTTGCCACCCTGCTATTATCCTATTATAGCACTAAAATTAGCAAAGAATGGCTTGAAAATCTGTTTTTGGATGGGAATGGGATCTCGTTCTTTCTGATGGTGTGAATCCTCTGGCCAGGAATACAAATATACACAGACCATTGAGTCATGCAATCACAGAATGATTTGGGCTGGAAGAGATCTCAAAGATCATCTGGTTCCAACTCCCCTGCTACGATCAGGGTTGCTATCCACTAGATCAAGCTGCCCAGGGCCCCACTGAACCCATCCTTGAACAAGAGATGGGACAACTAGAGCTTCTCTGGTCAAACTCTTTCTATCCCTCAGTACCCTCTGAGTAAAAGATTTCCTCCTAATATCTAATGTAAATGTTTCCTCTTTTAGTTTAAAACTATTTCCTCTTGTCCTATACCTATCTGCCTGTGTAAGAAGTCATTTTTCCTCCTGTTTATAATCTCCCTTTAAGTACTGAATGGCTGCAATGAGGTCTCTCCAGAACCTTCTCTTTTCCAAGCCAAAGAAGCCTATTTCTCTCAACTTTTCTTCACAGGTGCCCCAGCTCTCTGATCATCTTTGTGGCCTCCCCTGTACCTGCTCCATCAGCTCCACCTCTTTGTGCTGGGAGCCTATGTAATTACTGTTAGGTCATGGCCTGAACCAGTGACTGAGCACCTGATGAAAGGACAAAGCCAGCCCTGGGAGCACAGGTGCAAGCAATTCCCTGGGGCTACTCCTCCCTAACCTCATTTAGTGGCTGGCAACTGCAAGGGAAGCAGCTCTACTGGGAGGTCACCTCCTTTGGAGTGTTTGGTGAGCCCTGATCCTCGGAAAGGAGTAACTAAGTCTTCTTTTATTACTAGATTGTGACTGTTACCTTTTTTGGGTAATCTGAAAATCTAAGACCATTACCTTTTTTGGGTAAAAAATTTGAAGCAACTATGTCTGCTACTTCTAACCCTTACAGGGCCCCAAGCCTGAAAGCAATATGCCACATGGGGCCCCACAAGGACAGAGTAAATGCAGGCTATTCTCTCCCTGCTGGCTGCCTTACTTTTTATGCAGCCTAGGATGTAGTTGGCCTTCCAGGCTTCAAGAGTATACAGCTAGTTGCATCAAGCTTTTAATCCACCAACATCTCCAAGTACCTCTCCACAGGGCTGCTCTCAAGAGTTCTTTCAGTCTGTATACAAATCTGGAATTGCTGTTCTGCAAACTGGTGTTTTTCTTAATCTAATTAGCAAAATTTTCCCCATAGGTTCTTTGATCTTGGGAATCCTTCCCCTTCTCACCTTTACTGTTTCCACAATGTATTCAGTCAGTGTGGGAAAGTTTATTTAGATATTATTCAGAGGAGAATAATTTTCCAAGAAAATCCTCATTGTGGCCAGATGTCCACAAGCAAGACCAGTGTTGGGAACTCTGAGGTAACCTGGACATCTCTTATAATACGGATTTTATTCAATGTAATATTTGCCTGGTATTTTTCAGAAAGCTGGTGGTTTTGTTTTTGTTTTTTTTTGCTGTTTTTGTCAGAAAGCTGCAGGCTCTCCCTTGCAAACTCTCTGGACTCCAGGTAGATGCAGTTTAGCACTGAGCTTGCTCCAGGCTAATAAGTCCTGGAGAGAGGCAGAACACAACAGCCCAGGGAGTTCTTGTCTGGGTTTGATAACATGGAAAATGTAGTTGTGTATCTCCTTGTTTGCTTTATGCCATGGCCTATACTCTCAAAAAGAACCTAACTGTGCTAAATTCTAAAGGTTGCTAATGCCACTAGAGCTGAACTGCGCTTACATGTTGGTGTGAAATATCCCCAGGGTTAGCAAATACTTGGTCTGTGACAGAATGGCCAAGTATTTTTAAGTCGATTGGCATAAACTGTTTTGACAGTGCACTCAAGTCATCTGAAAGAAGCTAGACAAAAAGAAAAAGATGTCTGAAATGCAGAAGCTATTTCACTCTGATACTTCCAGTAGCCACTGGTATGCCCAAAAACCTGCTAAAGGGTACAGAAGCTAACAAAGGCAAAAGCACGTTCCTGGGAGATGTTGCAGTGCTGCTCTGGAGTTAAGTTGTGGCATAAAGAAAACCCAGAAAAAATAAGAAATCCCTTTAGAGCTTGTCAGAGGAAAAGAACACAAAAGCTGGTGGCCTGGATTTTTCTTAGAGACTAACAACAAGGAGTATTTAACCGGGCTGAAGAGAGAGACAAGATCTGTCTCATTGTCATAAATGTTACAAATAATTCACGCCTATAGTACTTCCCACAACTATAGCATTCCAGAAAATGGAAAATGAGATTTCTCCTTATTCATCCTGCGTGAGTTTTGCTGTTGTCTATTTCACTGATGCTTGTTATCTGACAACTGTCATCTGGGAAGTTTTATATATACATCCCGCATTTAGATTTTTCCACTGTTTTCAGTTCTGCATTTTCTTTCTTGCTTGCTTTTCCCTGGTTCCCAAAGGCATTCCTATAATTGTACCCAAGGTTAAAGTTGAATTACTATAGTCTTGCATTCCATTTCTACTTATTCCTATGTCTAAATTATCCTATATAAACCAGTGTTTTCCTATGTAACTAGATTTTCTTTAATCATTTCAATATCTTCTTGTCAACCCTCTTTGCTTTAAGAAAATGTGACCTTTAAAGCAAAAACAATATATCCAAGGCAATATTACTTTAGAAAGATGGAAATATACCATGAACACCTTCCAAATGTGAAAGTGCAGCTTAATGGCTGCACTGAGCTGTTTAGAATTTTATGTATGTAAAATTAGGTAGTGTAGTGGTTTTTTTTTAAGTGTTTCATATCCCAGTTCCTAAGAAATACAGAGAGTGCTTTACTTGTGTTAATGATGATTTAGTGTATTATATTGGTATTTATCCTTTATAGATCCTATATCCTGTCTGTATTCTTCTCAAAAACAAGGTGCTGTAAAGGTCTTCTAATTATTTAGGGAAGTTGATTAGGTTTCTTAAACAGATGTTGACATGCTATTTTTCCTTTGTGCATATATGAGTAAAAATTTTCCACAGCATATTTCCTGAATTGTGTTTAAAAAAAAAAAAAATTAGCTACAGTTTTTCTAGATCTAAAAATCATTCAGGATCTTGGATTTCTTACATCTTTTCCAGCTTTCTCCTTTTCTTTTATTCTCAGTAATTTATTGCTTTTAAACTGAATCATTAAGTGCCTCTGGTATCCTTTTCATGCTCTTGTCTTCTGGCAGTAATTTCTTATCAAGTCTTCAGACATGTAATTCTACGAAATATGCTCTTTTTCATACTATGCTAATTCATGTATAAGAAGGGTACCCTGCAACCTATTTCATAGCTCCCCAGAAGCATTTTCTACTGATACAATCAACTTACTTTTCATCACCTAGCAACCTCCAAATTCATAAAACTGAAGTGAATCTCTGCAACAGATATTTTATTAATTTTCAGCTCATTGCTGTAGAAATTTTATATTGTCCTCAGCTGAAATTAGGGAGCTATGTTTTGACTTTGAATAATATATTTATCAGGGAAGATTTCATTCCACTGAGGTTATGGTGCATCAAATGAATTTGTTTGCTGTTCTTCAAGCAGCTAAGATATTCACTGAAAGTTCAGAATATGTGTCTCTCATCAGATTTTGCTGATAGCATATTTGAATTCATTCAGAACAAACTAAAGATAACAAGACTGTATTTATTCTTAATCGTCATTAATGCTACACATTAAAAGGAAATGAATTCTAATGTAAGAATTCAGGTTGTATATAAGTGAAAGATGAAGAATAAGAACTCGGAAAATTGAATGGAAATTCCTTTATAACTCAGCACCTGCCTTATAAAGGGTCTTTTGTGGAATTCTATTTAAAAGCAGTATTTATAAATTAGATGCGGAAGGTTATGAACAGTTTACAGAATTAAGTCTTTCGGATAGATAGATATATATCGAATCCCAATGATATTTTATCATGGGGAAATGACTTTTTAATCGAGGTTGTGATTCCATTTCCATTCAGAAGTACTCTGATTTGTAGATAATGTACACTTTGGTAATTACATGGTTGTCAGATGATCTATGTAGGGGCTATTTTAATATTGCCATACTGATCTTTTACTGTAGAATTTGGAAAAAAAATAATTACAGCATTCAATTTCCATTAATACATGCATGTGGAAAGAGCAGGCACTTGTGAATCGGGGGGGTCACTAGAATGATACTCGGGAAGGAAGAATTCTTAAGGCATAGAAGTCACTCCAGGACACTTGTTTTATACCCTCATTATTCTGAAGTAGTCCAAAGTGCATCTCTTGTCTAGCCCAGCCTAAGGTCTAATGGGCAAATTAGGAATTTCTTTTATTGGCCTGTTGACAAAATGATGCTGGGATGGAAAAATACTTCTGACTGGTGCCGTATCTAAGGGACAGTGAAGCTTTTTTCATTTTCTGTTATTGAATTGCTCCAAACAAACAAACAAACAAAAAAAAAAAAACAACAAAGGGGGAAAGAAAGTTGGAGAGGGTCAGGCTTGAAGAAAGAGAAATCAGTAGAAAATGACAAAGTTGTGTACATATATTTGTTGGTAATTTAAGGGTTTTGGTACTTTTTCTTAAATATTGTTTTGAAGCTCCTACTTCTTTAATCAGCTTACTTGTGGGGGCTTTTTTAAGAGCAAGATCTGTGGGGCTGAAATATTCTGACTTGAAAGAGTGTGGTCAGATGTATGAGAACAGCTCCCTCAGGCTGTCCATCTTCTCCTCATCCTACATCCCTGGTCTGCTGGCATACTTACTTCTTACGGTTCTTCTGTAGCTCACCTGTACAAAAAAAAAAGTCTCAGCTTAAACAAAAGCCAACCAAACGGTTACTGTTGACAGTGTTTATGCTAACCTAGAGCATTTCGACAGGAGCAGGTAGGGCAGTGACTACATTACAGGCACTGGCCAAATGAGGTGGTTTCACTGAGAGCATGGGGGTGGTGGGAGAGGTGATATAGGGTCAGTGCTGCTGCAGCTGACCCAGAAGGGCATGTCTAGTTGCCAGCAATGACTTCATTTTTTTTTTTCAGCTTCAAAGGTGCTTCTAATAATTTTGTCTCAGCAGCCGTAATAGTGACTTCTGTCATCAATCAAAATACTTGCCAATTTTTGTGCTATCTGAAATTCTGAGAAAAAGACAGCATTTTTGAAAGGTCACTTCCACACTAGGGGTGAAATGAAGATTACAAATTCAAAGAGGTTGGCTTCGTCTGTTTCCTTACAGTGTTAATCAATGCTTCAGAATGCATTAATTTTTATGTTAAGGATTAAAAAGTGCTGGTTTGTTTAGAGCTTGGATGTAGTAGGATTTCTGCACAATCCAGCATCTTCCTTTTTCATTCATTCAACAGAATTAAGTAGTTTTAGTCACTGACAGCAGTTTTATTATAGCCAACGAATGCATTCTGTGAAGGCAACTCTTAGTTCCATACAAGAAAGAAACACGCATCACCAATCATAAAACTGAAGATGACTTGATTCTTCATCTGTTTGTTTTTGTTTGCTTGTTTTTCATATTCCCAGCCTGTCAGTTAGCGGTGATAGGACTAAACAAAGACAAGCAAGGAGAGTAAATTAGCTGTGAAGCTGTGTCTGTGTACTTAGTATTTTTTTTCTATCAGATTAATATATGCGCTGTCATGCATCTGCAGTTTCTCAGTTCATTCAGCCATTTTGCCCTACTGAGATGGTTGCATCATTCAAAAAAAGAGAAATGAACAGGTTGCATAGGTGAACCAATATACACAGTTCATATATAGCTTATAGTGTATAAAGTTCAACCTGCAGAACCACTAAGCTACCTTAATAATTTTGAGACAGTGTCATAGCGTGGTGACAATGGAGGTGGGTCTTCTGAAATTTGTAAGTTTCTGGATAAGGTAGAAATCTTCTTCCTGGTGAATTGAAATCTTTATTATTTGAAAATACATTTCAAAAAATCTTGGCTCCATCTGCAAGTTGGTGGAATGAACTGCCTCGTAAGTTAGCCTGGCAGCTACAATAAGTAAGTTCATCAAAAGCTATTTTCTCTAGTAAATTCTGACCTGGTAGTATGAGATACTATTAAAAAGAAATAAAGCTATTTGATGGCTTAAACAATTCAAGTATTTCTCAACACAGAGTAAATCAGATTGACCAGTTTTATGAAATCACTGAGTCCCCTGAACAGCTACTATTTTCTGAGATTGAATATTCAGTTTCAAGAAAAAGTTTATCAGTTTTACAACACACTTAGTGCAATTTTTACATTCAGGCTTATGCAGGCATTGCACAGAGGGCAGGATACAGAAGTAGATAAGGCAAAGACAGACAGAATTTAAGACTCCAAGTTTTGTTTCAAATATTCAGAAGTAATTACATGGCAGAGATTGTGAGTCTGTGGAATAGGCATTTTCTATTACTTATGTGCTGTTTTCTCTTGAAGTAAATTTGAAAAAGACCTTATAAAATGGAACTTTAAAAAAGGAGATCTTCATAACGGGGAAAAGTGTACGCATATTCAAGCATCTCCATAGAATACAACACAAAAAGTATCTTGAATGCTTCCATGGTAAGAAACCTTTGAAAAGAAGGCAGAATCAAGATTTTACCCAAATGCTTTTATTGTCAGTAATGCCTTGATTTGATTCTACCAGCATGTAAATTAATTTAGCTAATAACTTTACAACTTAAATTTCCTTCAAGTGTTTTAGTTTGTCTGACCTTCACAGTCTGTATTAATCTAAAACATGAAAGTTTTTATCCAACAATTTTTTATCTGAGATACAAGACAGACGCGGACATAGTAGAGGTATTCCAGTGGAAGTTCCTAAAGATGTTTAAAGTATTAGACTCTTCTGTCACATGAGAATAAGCTGAAAAGCTGAGGCTGTTCAATATTTAAAACATGCCTGGACATGGCTATGGGCAGTCTGCTCTACCGAACCTCCTCTGAGAGGCAGTTTGGGCTAGTCCCTCATGAGGGACTTCCAATCTCAGCTATCACATTGTTTTTATGGTAACTTGTCCAAAAATACATATTTCTAGATTCTTAACGAAGCAGGAAACACAGTCATATATGCTTTATTATCATTTTGCATTTGGTTAGAGAATAGGATTAGCTTTGAACAAATCAATTGGGCTGCCTAAAAACCACAGGGTTGACAGTAATCCAGCCAGGACTGTTGAAGTTAATATAAAAGTGACAAAGAATGTTACATCCTGTGGCCTCTGTTTTGCCTTCAGATTCAAAACTCTAAACTAAATTTAATTCTTTGCAAGTTATTATGCCCCTTGGTTTGTGTAGGTACCTATTTCTTGCATAGGACTTAAATGTAGAACTCAAAGACTGCGTACATTTTCTTTCCTGTTCTAAATGTTCACAACAAAATTCATAAAACCTTGCTGAATGTTCATAAAAGTAAATCTTTTTTTAATTTACTGAAAACAACACTTTGGTTTGAGTAGTAGAACATAGGGTGGCAATGTTCTGTTTGGTAATAAGTAGTTATTTGCATCTCCCAAAATTAAAGAGATAATTGAAGTTTAGGTAAACTAAACTTCAATCTCTTCAGTGGCTTTGGAATATTTCCCTGTGTTTACTATGATGGTTAATGTTAATGCAGATGTTTAAAACAGAATTTAATTGAAAAATTTAGGAAATGGAGTTGTGTATAAACCATGAAGAGACACTTTATTATGTGAAAGTCATTCTTTTGAGGAAAAAAAAAAAAAAAATCATGACTACAATTATAATTGGATTTTTTTAGCAGTCATCTTGCTGACTGTGACCGAGACCATTTTGTAGCTATGCAAACCATGGCAGATGGTCCTTTCTGATTTCACACCATCTCACAAAGTGCAATATAACCTTCTTAATCAATACCTTGTTAATCCTCATTTGTTACCAATCTGCACAAAAATTTGGCAGTGTTTTTGCTTCCAATGAGCAAAGTTTTTAGATGAAGAAAAAGTGCTGAGATTCATTTATTTTTGGAACATAATTATTTTTAGAATGTACATAGTACATACGTACATAGTAGGACAAAGTACAATATCAGATAGCTGACGCGTGATATATATTCCTATTTTCTTTTCTGCTTTCTTGCATGATAAACTTCTAAGGTTGATACAGTATATTAGTTATTGTAAGTATGCAGCTTTACTGCATAGGATTCTTTATTCCTTATTGCAGAACCTATGTGTAAACTGGTCAAACTTTGGGGATTCTAGAGCACTTTTTTAAATACAATTATTGATAGGTGTGTGTAGTTGTGGCATGTGAGCTAAGTACTGGATCTGCTTAATTATCAATATTTAAATGTTAGAAGTATTCAAGAGATTCTTCCATTTATTTCTAATTTTTGCAGTAAAAGTTATTTCTAGGCTGTTGCAAGAGACAAATGCGATCAGAAATATCTGCTTGTAGATATTATTTCTGTAGTGCTTTTTTCTCTTTTCCCAACACACATTTTAAATATTTGAACTGATTGTGCATAAGACACTCAAAACCTATTTCAGGATGGGATTTTTAGGTCTTTAGTATTGGGAGGTACAGTCAAGTCTTGCTCAGACTCGGTAGAGATTAGCAGTCCATTTCAATTTAGACAACAGTTCCTTATTGTAGTGATCAATATGCCATACAGGTGATGTCAGGTCAAAACTTTCGTAACTCTCCTCTGGTCCATCCATCTTCATAAACACTTTGGTGCAATTACTGCTTCATGTATTCTTTACTGCACAAATGCACTCAGGAAGCACGTCCTGGATTTAAAATATTAGGCTTAAACATAAAACCATGCCATTGAGAGGGGCTTATGGGGAGACGGGGTAAGAAAGTTTCTGTGAACAAGTTGTTATATAAATATGAGCATTACTATTTGTTTTAGTAAAAAGCAATCAGTGCCATTTTGCAAAACCTGTTACTGACTAAAAACATACGTTACCTGAACATTTAAAGGGGAAAAAAAAAAAAATTGAGGAGAAGCTCTTTGATGAAAGTAGTGCACAATTATGATGGTTCCAACTGCTTGCTCACTATTATGGCTGTGTCCAAGAAAGTACTATACACTCCAGCATTAACAAATCAGAAAAAATGAACAAGCAAGCTCTTCAGTCAGCCATGATATGGTCATGATATCATTATTAGAACTATAGACTGGCAAATATTAGAAGTGCATGAAGGTTTGAGACCAGTAAGCAGATAAGCTCCATCCTGCTGCTCTCTCGCTGCTCTTCCTCAAAGGATCAGGAGAAAGAACCCCTTTTCATTGTATTTCAAAGGTTGGGATAAGGTTGAGATCATGAGCAAAACAGACTGAGTGTAGGGAGATTAGTATAATTTGTTCCCTATCGCTAACAGACTTGAACAATCAGAACTGTGCAAGGGGGCCAGTGTTCTTGGGCTGCTCCTGCCAGGGTATCCATGGGCTGCAGCCTTCTGGTGTCATCCACTGCTGCACCACAGGCTACTCTGTGGCTGCATGTGGAGACCTGCTTCACATGGTGCCAGTGGGCTGCAGGGGGACAGCCTGCTCCTCCACGGGCCTTCTCTGGGCTACAGGGTGCTGCTGTCCCCCTTCTGCACTGACCTTGGGGGCTGCAGGGCTGCTTCTCTCTCGTTTCTCCCTCCCTTCAGTCTGCTTTCCCAGAGCACACTCAGTGCAGCTTGTGGCTCAGCTCTGGCAGCAGCAGGTCCCTACTGAAGCAGTTTGAGCTGCTCTGTTGTGCTCACAAGGCTTCTGCTCACAGAAACCAACCCTGTAGCTTCCTCCAAAGAAATCTTGCCCTGTGAGCGCAGTACAACTTGCCACTTTCTAAAAATATTGCTGTATAAAGCAGGGACTTCATATCGAATATTGAAAGAAGCAAGAATCTCTGAGTGTGTGCTCCTGCAATGCCTAAAGTGGCACTGGGGAGCCACAGACAGATGTGGAAGAATGTCTACTTCTCCCAGAGAAGACTTCCTGGGTTTCTAATATATACTGAATCCCAGTCAACCACAAAACCCGTGACCCAGTGCCATGGGGGTTCAGGGAATGGGAATTAAGAATAAAGAGACTTTACTACTACAGAGGGTTCTTAGTGGTTATCCTCCAGATCTTTGAGCAGGTAATGAAGAGCATATGGTCTTCAGTCAAAGATGGGACTGTAGAATCTGATTAGACTGTATTGTTCCTCCAACTATATCTTGCTATTCAGCTATGCCTTTTTAGTTATCTAATGCTGTCAAATTGTATATCTCCCATTTTCTTTTCAGAAAATTATTTTGATTGGCTGAAACAGTCATTGGAAGTATATAAACCTTGGGAATTTCTGAAGACGCTTTATGGAAAAACACAGATGTTTAAAATTTTGCTGTGAAACATCATTAATGACTTATGTAGTATTGGGCTATTGAATTTTGAATTGGGCTTTGAAAATCCTAGATAGGAATTCTTGGACTTCAAATAATGATTTAGAGTGGAGAACTGAAAGAAGGCAGTAAGGTAATCGCATTTTTGAATTATTTAAAGGCTGGGAAATGAAACATTAAGTATATTTCAGGAAAGGAATAATGATATCAGTTTGATAAATTGAAAAAAGTAGACTCATGTCAATTATGAAGTTGAATTAAGATATATAACAGGTATTTAAATAGAGATAAATAACGAAAAATGGAGAAACAGTAGAAAACAGGATAACTGTCTCAGCATCTTGAATAACAGATTATTCTTCAAAAAAGGTAGCAAGGAAGCACAAGCAGACTTTAATGGTATTATTAGGAGTATTATGTGTAAAATGAGCAATTAGTATACTTCCCTTTATTTCACACTGTTAATGGCCTGGCTCCAGCATTTTTGTCATACATCAAAAAGAACAAAGAAAGTAGGGAGGTTAAAACCTTGTAAGACAGAGAACGGAGAACGATTAAATGTTAAAGTGAAGCTGATGATAAGAGGTGTGCTTAGATTGGAGAAAAGACAACTAAAGGAAAGACAAAATTGCTAGAAAATAACAATAAGAATGTTAGAGGAGAAGCATAAATTATTTTGACTTTCAGACAGGACAAGAACAAAATGTGCTCAAACTGCAGCACAAAATGTTCTGTTTAAATATTAGGAAAAATAATTGCCAAATGCTAAAAAAAGTTAGAGTAGTCCTATATATTGCGGTAAAATCCAAATGAGTCTATCTAGAATCTCAGAAAGAAATGTAAATAGTTGTATGGGGCTGCTGAATCATGGCCTGAACCTTTGATTGATCATCTGAGGCGAGCAATGAGTCAGCCATGGGAGCACAGGTGAAGGCAATTCGCCTGTGCTGCAGGAAGGGGTGGAGCCAGTGGGGAAGGATCTCTCTCTGGAGATCTGCTCCATCAGGAGTTCATCTCGCGAGCCCAGGACAGGGTGAGTGGCTTTCTCTCATTTCCTCCAATATAAATTAT
Source organism: Meleagris gallopavo (assembly GCF_905368555.1). NCBI lineage: Eukaryota > Metazoa > Chordata > Aves > Galliformes > Phasianidae > Meleagris > Meleagris gallopavo. The sequence goes on from NC_139405.1 coordinate 10,967,245, forward strand.
ACTAGCCAAGCTCCTGGATATATATATATCCATCTGTATATCTATTGACTATATGCCATCTGTATATCCATTGATTAAACAATAGTAAACTAATGTCTGTGAGTATTCTTACCAGAGATAGTTGCTAGGTGTGCCTTAATATAAGATTCCATATTGAATGGGATATATCTTGTTGCTATAAAGGGAAGAGTAGCAATTTAATAAGCTAACTTTTATTATAAAATATAAAAGAAGAGAGATGCTCTTTCAGCAAACACTTAAGATTACTTAAGAAAATATTTTAGAATGAGACTGGATGAACACTATGAATCTCAATTTGATGAACCCTATATAAGTTTTGCATGGTCTATTCTAGTTACCTTGGTAAAGCAAACATTATAAAGTTTGTCAACTTTATATAAAAAGTTTAAATTTCCTAATATGTGAGACAAGTTTGAGTTTAAGTGCAACTTGTAAAAACTTTTTTTTCAAGTTATTTTAAAAATGGAGCCTGATTAACTCAATTTATGTTAAGGTTGACCACATGATAATTTCTAACCTCACATTTAATTTCTATTTGAATTGTGTTTATAATTTTTATGGGAACTATGGCTGGAAGTTTTTGCTTCAATTCATTCATTTTATGGAACAGTTCAAACCCTAGCTGTCCCCAAATTACTTACCAAAACAACCAATAAGACTGTATTATTTCTTGAGTATTTAATCCTGATAATTTTACACATCTAGTATCTTAGCTTAAAGAATCTAGTTAAGTATTCACAAAAACGTTATTAGTGTTGTCTATTTTTCCTTTAATGTTGAGAATTCCCTTGCAATTTAGAAGCTGTAGTAGATGCAGTTTTTTGTCAATTGCCTATATGTCAAGCTACTGCTGCCCACATGGCTATAGCAGCACTATGATGATGCCACTTACATGAGCTTATGTAGAAAAGTTTTGGTAGCAGGGGACTTCAGAAGTGGTCACCACTGGCCTGAGGGCAATGCTGGTTGTACCTGTGGAAGAACAGATTTAAGATAGGGGAAAAATGCTGTGTAATAGCAGCTAGGAGAGAGGAGTGAGAAATGTGAGAGAAGCAGTGCTGCGGGCACCAAGTTTGGAGAAAGAGATCAGGAGGTTCTCCAGGCTCAGAGCAGCAGCTCCCTCAGCCCAGAGGAGGCCTGTGGAGGAACAGACTGTCCCCCTGCAGCCCATGGGGAACCAGGAGCAGCCCCAGGCTGGAGCTGCTGCTGTTGAAGTGGAATCCCCAGAGCAGTTCTCATTGCTCTGGTCTGTTAGCAGACTCCCTATGCTCAGTCTGTTTTGCCCATGATGGTAAATTGGTGAGTGATCTTCCTGTCTTTATCTCAACTGTTGAGCCCTTTTTCATCATATTTTCTTCCCCTGCTTCTTTGAGGGGAAGCAGTGAGAGAGCAGCATTATAAGGTCAGACATTTGTTGGTGAAACCACTGCACAGGTGTAGTCATTCAGTAATAGCACTAGCCTATCTTTTCTGTGGTGGGGGGAAAAAAAAACAAACAAAAAAACCCAATTCTCTATGTACAGTTCTTGGCCTCTTTCAGGCAGCCCAAGAGTGAAGTAAGTGTGGAGTGACTGGAACGTTATGCTTTCCTTCCTGACTGCTCCTGGATATGTGTAGCCAGTGAAAGGAGCAGCAGGGAAAGGCAGTAATGTTGATGGGGATACTTGGTGAATTACAGTGCAAGTACCTTCCTTTGTCTAGAGACTGTGAACAAGACCAGGTCTGACCAGCATGTCTTATGGCAAAGATGGCTTTCTTCTCTTCTGGGAGGAGTCTGCTATTTTGATATCTTCAGTGCAGTTTTTCCCTCTGAGTGACTGGGAGATTCTCCTGATTCCTCGATGAAGCCTCTATCTTCCTTTATGACAGTGCTTAACAGTAAAGATTCTTAAGAGAGGTATGTCAGTAATTGTTAAGCAAAGCACACTTTGTCATAAGTTTCTTCTTCCACAAATAATTTATTTTTACTTCTTTTAGAAAATTTTATTGTTAAGACTATGCTAAAAACAGGAAAGCCTCTACCATGCAGTATGAAACAAGAGTAATACTGACTATTGTGCTGGCAGCTAATTTTTCCATTCTATGTCTGAATCACCAGCTTGCCAATTAAAGTCTGACTTGTGAGGCAGAATACTTGAGTGAAAGGATGTGCTGTGGAACTCAAGAGCAGCTGGAGGAAGGAGGGAAGCACGGCTCTGTTAAAATACACTTTGTTCAGGTATCTTTGTTGTTAAACTGAAGTGACAGCTAGTTTGGGCTGCTAGTGTGTAAACAGGTTAGGAAAGTAGGAAGGAAAAGAAAAAGCAATAAGGGATATTCTGACTTGCAGCCTCTTTGAAGTAAAATAAAAATCAGATGTCTTCCATCAGTAGGTGTGCTTAAAAGGAACTTTAAACCTTAATGGGCAATATTTTTCTTCATACTTTCACAGAAAAGAATGGACCAAACAGTTGACAGGGATTTCCGTATGTTTCAAACAGGTAAAGAAACTTTACTAGAAGTTTGGCAAGCTAATGAGAAGGTTTGAGTATAATACAGTGGGAAAGTTTTTCACATAAATTCTGCAACGGTCATTTTGGAGATGCTATCCTGAGAGTTCCAAATATTTGACAACACAATTAAAGAAAAACAGAAAAATCAATACAGGTGTTGAAAAGAGTGTTCTTGGGCTTACAGTAGCATATAGACTAATTTTTATTGTATGTCTTGCTATAGTTCTTCTTAGAAATTTATTAATGACATAGGATTTTTAGATGATAACTAATATTGTTTCTTTATTTCTAATAATACCAGCAACTGGGTATTTTTCAAATCATAGAATCATAAAATGGCTGAAGCTGGCAGGGACCTCTGGAGGTCATCTTGTCCAACCCTCTGCTCAAAAAGATGTGTAGAGCAGGTTACCCAGTACTGCTTCCAAATGGATTTGAATATCTCCAGGAAAGGAGATTCTACAACATCCCTGGATAGCCTGTTCTAGTGCTCTGCCATCTTCACAAGAAGCGTTTCCTGATATTCAGGTGGAACCTCTTATCCTTTTCTTAAATAGTATGTCTTCCTTTAAAAAATTTTATATGAAGGATTATGGAAGTAATGGTCAGATTACATATTAGCCCTGCTTAGAAAAATTAAGTAAAAACTTGTCATTGGTTCCTACGTGGGAATTGGTACATCCAGAGGCTTTCTGCCTCCTTGTTCCTGCAGGACCTTCATCTCTTCATGAATCTGGGTGGCATGTAGACTTCTGTCACCAGGAGTGAAAGGGGGTGGAAGTTCACCAACATTAGTGGATTTCATTCCCTGTGTAGTAAAAATACTAGGGAGAAAATGCTAATGGACATTTACAAGAAGGTAAATCTAAAAAAAATAATACCCTGCAAAAACTGAATTTCTGTAAATGTATGAAGTTGAAGGCTTTCTCAGGATTTGATTTTTCTAAAGAAAATAGCAAGAGTGTGGCTGAGATTAGTTTCAGATGCTCATTATCAACCTTCCTGGTCTGTGTACCAAAACGCTGGAAAATAACTTCAACAGAGGATAGGAAGAAGTGGGGAAGAATAATTCAAGAACAAAGGTAAAAGCAATCATCAAGCAACACACGGTTGTTAGACTACTCTGTTAGGTTAGTTTATTTCAATCTCCTATATCACATTGCAAAGGATTCCATGACATCTCACACTTTATCACTATTCTCAATTATCTGTTGTAGATCAAACAGTTTTTATGCAGGTTAATGTTGATCATCAGTTAATATTTACTCTGTCCCCCTCCCCCCCACTCCCTTCTTTCATTTCTTTTCTTGAAGTGAACTGCAATATAAAATCTTGTGCTTAAAAGAAATAGATATGAATGAGAATGCTTTGCTGTTTTGCTATTGCAGTATCAGACATCTAGGGAGAAGCTCAAGACAGGTGATATGAGATATTTTGACATGAGAAATTATTCTGCCCCTTTGCAAATCTTTTGATATCAGAGAATAGCAATAAATAAGATATGAACTTATTACTGTAGATATGTGAATTAGAATTTGTACTGACACAAGTGAGGAAAAGGAACTTTGTGCAATATGAACGTTTAATTTGTTTTCACATTAGGTGTTTCTGTTGCACTCGCTGAAATTAATGACTGAAGTAATTTCAAGAGAAAGCGTTGTCTCCTTAAAGGACTTTCTGCAATTAGAGAGAATGACAGTGGATAACGTCAACCTTGACTTCAACAAGGCTATTGACAGTGTCTCCCATAATATTCTCATAGGTATGCTTGGGAAGTTTGAGATAGATCAATGGACTGTGAGATGGATTGAGAATTGGCTGCCTGACAGAGATCAGAGCATCACTCTCAGCAGCGTGTAGACTCATTATTGGCCTGTAACCAGTGGTGTTACACAGAGGCTGCTGCTAGGTCAGGTCTTGTTCATCAGTGGCCTGGGTGCAGGGATGGAGTTCACCCTCAGAAAGGTTGCTCATAATAGAAAGCTGGCAGGAGTAGCTGACACGTGTGAAGGTTGTGTTGCCATTCAGTGAGACCTGGACAGAATAAAGAAGTGGGCAAAGTGGAACTGGGTGAGTTTTGACAAGGGCAAGTGTAGACCCATACACCTGGGGAGGAATAACTGCACACGTCAGTACAGTTAAGGGGCTGACCTGCTGGAGAGAAGCTCTGAAGAGAAGGACCTGGGTGTCCTGGTGGATAACAGGCTGACTGTGAGCTAGCAGCATGCTCCTGTGGCTAAGAAGTCCAACAGTATCCTAGGGAGCATTAAAAACAGCGTGGCCAGCAGAGCAAGGGAGGTGATCCTTCCCTCTGCTCTGCACTGGTGAGGATGTATCTGGAGCGCTGTGTGCAGTTCTGGTCTCCCCAGTTACACAAAGACAGGGATCTCCTAGAAGTAGTACAGCGGAGAATCACAGAGATGATTAAGTGCCTGGGACAGCTCCTGTACAAGGAAAGGCTGAGAGACCTGGGGCTGTTAAGACTGGAGGGTCTTGTCAATGATTATAAATCTATCAAATGGATAGGAATTAAGAGAATGGAGCCATGTGGTGCTCAGTGCAGGACAAGGGACAACAGACACAAACTGATACACAGGAATTACCATCTGAACGTGAGAGAACTCCTTTACTTAGAGAATAAGCTTCTCAGTGATGCTGTAGAGTCTGCTCTGGAGATACTTAAAACAAACAAACAAACAAAAAAAACACCCAAATGCTTTCCTCTGCAGCCTATTGTAGGGAACCTGCTTTAGCAGAGGTCTCTTCCAACCTCTGCAATTCTGTAATTCCATGATAAGTGAGAGTTACCTACGATGAATTGATCTGATGTTTGCTGTTTACGAATTAAATGTTGAATTGCATACTTTGTGTAGAAATCTGAACCCAAAATATGGTAAATGATCTGCAGGACTGCTGCAAGTCCCTTCTACTTAATCAAAATTCATTCCATTAGAAGTTTAATTTTTGAAGGTGGCCAATGATCAAGAAATGTAGGAAGCATTACTTTAAGCAGCCACAGCAGATGCCACCTGCTGGCAATTACTGTTTTAATTGACAAGAATGTCATGATTAATGAAGCAAAGAGTATTGTAATGTGATGTGTTACTGTCCTCTAGTATGTCTGAGATGCTAGAGGAAACATCTTTTCTGGTTTTGAATGTCCATCTCAAAAGTGATCACTTATATTCTAATAACAGTGTAATTGCCACATTGGATCAGATCAAATGACCATAGGTGATGTCTCTGACAGTAAAGCAAGGTGGGATAGTGTATGTGTATTCATACATTGTTGTTTCCAAGAATACTCTCCACGTATCAAATGACTTGAACAATAAATATTTTTTATTTAGTGGATATATAACAAAGATATTACATAGGCATATAGAAATGTGAAGGCACGTAATGTATAGCGGGATCTAAAACTTGCATTGTTTCTGTCTTTATGAAAGCTTTGAAGCCACAGCTGTGTTTATCTAAATGAGTGACAACCTCTTTAATGGACTAATTAATGATAAAGGGGATGGGGGCAATGACAAAAATAGAACTTTAATTTAGGCAGTGTCATGGTTTTTTGCCAGGTTCTTTATCAAGGTTGTTATTTTCCCCTTTTTCAGTGGAACAGCATCAATCCTCAACCCAAGAGATTATAGTGAGGCAGGTGGTGGCAGATTTATACCACCTGTCTCCATAATTTCTCTTATTCAACCTCCTTGTGTTGTACAACCTGAGGTGTTGTTTCAAAATGTCTTCAACTTATATGTTGCTATTTGTGCTAATGGAATGTAAAACATATTACAAACTACATCACATTCTTTGTAACTGCAATGCAATTTCTTCTAAAAATGCAAATCAAGGTGTTTTCTTTTTTGTTGTTGTTCTGCGGTGAGTAGAATGTGGTCAGAATTAGGGACTGTATACAGTAAAAAAAAAAAAAAAAAAAGCAGAATGCCCCTCAGGATGTATATTTGGACTGGGTATTTAGAGTTAATAAGAAAAACACTTTGAATTATTCTGGGACCAATGGTACAGTTGTTTTAAAGTGTTTTCTAGGTATACAATAGTACAGTAACTTGATGTTTTCTCTAAGCAGTATATGGAAGATTTTTTTCTAAAAAAGTGGATTTAGGCATCTGTTCACTTTATACTAGCCCTCAATTGTATTTAGGTACTTAGTCTTTATCATGGTAGTTAGCTGCCTATGCCCCACTTCTACAGGCATCTGGTAGAGGCAGTGCGCAGCTTCTGCCTATCGGTTTTTCCATGGTGTAAACTCGAGAAAGAAGAGAACATCTCAGTTTTTGCAGGGCCTGCCTATTTGCAGTAAATTGCTGAATCAGCATTTTCCTTTTCCCTGTCAAATTAAGCTTAATAATGAGTTAGAGTAGCAAATCTGATTCTGAGGTTCAGATTCTGTTCAAATATTGAGAATAGTATAAAAACAGTTTAGTTCCTCTGAATATTCTTGTGTTGCCGTACTTCAGTTGCTTCTAGCAACTTATGTTTGAAGTTGTTACATCGGTATTGAAAAATAAGAATGTTATGTATAAAGAACTTCACAACCAATTTACATATACAGTCCCACTGAGCAACATGTCATTACTGAATTCTCATAAAAATACATCCTGGGCTATTTACAGGATCAACCAAAGTAATTAGCTATATCTGTTGTAATTAGCAGTCAGTCAGTATGTCATCTGAGATAATTATATTGCGATGCAGATAATTTTCTTGAATACCAAATACTACATGGAATTTTGCCTACTAGCAGGAAAGTGTTTTTCCAGATTAAAATTTCAATGACGTCTAGAAAACTAATAACAGACATAGCAGCGATTGAAAAAAATAATGTGAAATTAATTTTAATTCAATGTTTTTGTGTTAGTTATATGATTATAGTAATTCCCCCTTTGTTTGATGTTTTTGAAGCTTTTACTATAGAAAAGTAGCTTAGTTCTTTAAAGACTAATCAAATTATTCTCTTGGTAGCACTTTACTGAAGTCAACAAAGGTACTGCAAGATTGACTATTTTAAAATCTTTCAGGTATGTAATACTGTATATAGTTTGTTTATTGAAGGACAGAGAAAAATAACAGAATTTCCCCTTGGAAATAAAGTTTATATAGCAATAAGCATCTAAAACAACTAATGGGTTCTTACTGGAACACTTACTCAGTTTTTCTGTATAATCTAAGTTTGATTAGATCTCTCTTTCAGTAAAAGATTTTTTTCTTTAACCACAAATTAGATAAATAATTATCAAAGTCACAAGTATTTAATTTCAAGATTTCCAGGCTTGCACTCGGGCCCATCCCAGTAGAAGGGCTGGGACTTGCAGAGAGGCAAGAGGTTGAGCTACAGTGGAATGCAGCTGGAAATGGGCTGCACAAGGACAATGTGGGCTGGAGAAGGAATCTTCCCGTACGAAATTTCTCATCTAGAGAGTCCCCTGTGGTCTTTGACTCATGCTCAGCTAGCTAGAGGGTTCTATCCAGAAATAGTCCTACCTTAATTTATTTGAGCTGTCATGCCTCTGGCTGATGGATGCAGCTTAAATTTAAATATGGTTTATTTTCATGGAGGCTTTCCCAGGTATTCTTAATTCAGAGTTCCTGGTTTTGGAACCAAAGGACTCTATTTTTCTGCCAGCACTCGATGTCTTAAATTAAGCAAGTCAGTTTTTGCCTGGTGAAGACAGACATCTGTGGTCTGAATTCAACATCAAAAAGCAATTCAGCAGGGTGCTACACAATGGTAGAATAAGATGGCCACTGTCTGAGGCAACAGTCAGGTATTTCTGCAGGGCAGTGCAGGGAGTTTATGGTGTACACTGGAAACTTCCATGGTCTACTGTTCACACACAGTGATTCCATGAATTCTTATTTCTCTCAAGAACCAATGTAAAAATTATGCACTTTTGTGCATTCCCAGATGTTGGGTAAGAGCTCTGAGATTAGGTGCCTAACAAAGGAGGAGGTAGAAATTTGCACCTCCTGTTTGGATGTTCCTGCTATGGCTGGCACATAGAGAAACATAAAAGGGAAACACTGGTTCTGAACTGGCCTCCAATTAAGAAAATGTGAATCTGAATCCCAGCTTCTATATATCAAGCTGGTAGTGTAACTATCCAGCTGTGGCAAGACACAAACAAAGAATACAAGAGCCAAAGGGATAGAAGGAGTCAGACAACAGAATGAACATTTCTCCCTTTTTTTTGGGAGAGCTTTGAATAAGAAAGTATATTAATTTTTTATTCCCTATTTATTTGACTCTGCATAATTTTATCCAGTTTCAATATGATTTCATATGTTCTCCCTGGATAGTTGGGTAACTGTGGCAAACTTCTGTGTGATATAAGAATCTGGGTCCAAAGCCATACAAGTTTTGGATACCAAAAGTTCTCCTTTAAGGCTACTATGAAAAAGGTGAGAACCTTTTCTTTCTTGTTAGTCATGCTTTGATGGAGAAAAAATAAATAAATATATATATATATATTTTTTTTCCATCAAAGCATTCCTCATAAGAAACACTATATATATATATATATATATAGTGTATATATAGTGTTTCTTATGAGGAATTAGTATTTGAGTAGGTTCCTGCAAAACATGGAATTGCATAAGCAAGCTACTGCTGAGCACATGTAAACCCTACAAATGCAATCTGAGTATAACACTGACTGTAATATGGGGTTGGTTTTCAGTAGGGAAGAACTTTTTAAATATTAAAGGTCAAACTGAGGTCAGAACTGAGAATTACACAAAGTGTGCAAGCATGAGCATCTGTCTCATAGAATGGGAATCTTCTGTTGTTACTTTAACATATGTATAGGCGTGTACTTCATAGACTTGCTTTTAACTCTTAAACACATCACTGAGAGAGCATGGGGAAACTGAATTGTGCTCAAAAAGCACAGCAGGTTATAAATTATGTAGTAGCCTGATGATATGATCTAGTTAATTTACTTTATGAATAAGCTGCTAACAGTTTGGTCTAAAGAGAGCTGATAACACTATTTGGGGAAAAATCCCAGCATATATGAAATTTCTTATATAAAACTTACTGCTGAGTCTGATAGACCGTTCACAACTATTTGGCTACCAGGGCAGGTCTGAAAGTAATGCCTCCTATTTTATCATGTCAGCCCATGACGTCAGAGGTAGATGTAGGTGGTATGGCAGAAGAGGTTGAATCTACCCACCAGTATTCTGTTATGTGTTGTTGCTGTGACAAATGGCAGCAGAGGGGTGATCTGACATAACGGTGTCTGATGTGGAAGTGCGTATGAAGCAAAGGTGTGGAACTGTATTCCTCCATGTGAAAATAATGGTGCCCATTGACATTCATCAATGCTTGCTAAACACTTAAGGAGACTGCACAGTGGATATGAGCATAGTGAGGTGGTGGGTGCTGCACTTCAGCAATGGTGACAGTGGGTCACCTCTGCTGGTGAAGATTTTGACAAGGGTGACATGCAGGATTTTGTTCATCACTGGTGAAAATGTACAGCTAATGGTGATGACTATGTTGAAAAACATTGTTCTGTAGCTGGTAATATTCTCTATCAAATAGTGTCATTGTTCTTTTGCATCTTTTGTGGCTGTGGAATTAAATAGGAAGCATTGTTTCTGGAGCTACAGATGTATATTCTGTTATGCTGACAGGAATATTCCTTCCATTAGCCTTAATTTTGTCTCTGTAGCATCACACCATACAGCCAGTTAAATCACAGCCTACCAGAGAGTAGACTGACCTTTACCACATCATCTGTGCTTAAATGAGCTTTGGAGGAATTCACAAATGACCTTGTCTGGATTTCTTTTGGGCTCAGTTTGTGAAAAAATATATTCATTCTTGTTTAGGATTCTTTCTAAGAACTGTGGCATATACTTGTATTGTTTTCATTCCATTACCTTTGAAGTGTGATGCTTGATACCAATTGTCTCCACTGTTTGTAGGTGCATCTGCTAGGTCTCATCTCCGATACCTAATGCTGCTATCTGTCTTCTTATATTTTTTTATATTACTCAATTAATGTTTGTGCTTTAAAACCCTCATGGCCTATGTGATGACTCAGAATTTTACTGAGCTTGTGCCGCACATGTGACAGAGAAGCTAGGAATATGACTATAAAGACCCATTACGGTCACTTGCTCTGTAGGCTACCATTCCTCATTCCACAGCAGTGGGACTCATTTAATGAGATGTGAAAAAATTGTTGCACCGATGCAGGCAGTGTAATTGTCAATCTTATAAAATATGGTGATGGTGAAATAGTAGCTAAGCTGGCATAATTCCAGTCCTTCCTCATATATTCACACCACAAGCATTTACAGTGCTTGCCTGCGATTTTCGCTTCTGCCTGCACTATGCTCAGAGCTAGAAAGTGGGTCTGAAATTGATTCCTGTCAAATTTTAATGTTTTGTGAAAAAAAGAATAATGTTAACCTGAAATATTTATATTTGCTATTTATTGTGATTTACTGAATAATGCTTACTATTGAATCTACTGGATATTCATAGAAATAAAATCTTCAGATATTTCATCAAAATTCCAAGACAACAGTTTTTGTTTTCCTTCTTTTTAGCACAAAAATATGAATCTTATGGTGATACACCTTTGTTACAATAATAATGACAGAAAAGTTAAAAAAAACAAAAACAAAAACCTGAGGTCACATATTGCAATGGACAGAGAGGGAAGCAATTTGTACAGTTCCTGTCCAACATCTTGATGCAATTTTTTGCCTCTTGAAGTAAAAGTATTTGTCATGCTTTTCCCGATGAGTGGTTTAATTTATGATAGCACTGGAACCCATTTCTCTATTAATTTGACTTGTAATCTATTGACATTGATGATATTGATTCATGAGGGTTTTTTTTTCAGGTGTGTAATTTTGTGGAGATGATTGGAGTTTATTTTTTTTTTAACTTAAAAATGAATATTCACATATGGGTTCAGAAATGCTCTTTATGCTTTTAACATCATCTGGGCAAATCTAACCCATTTAGAGGGCTAGGTTTCAGATATTATTCATGAAGGCAATAGCTAGAAATTGGCCTGGAATATGAAAGTCATCATTCAGTTTTACAGGCTCAAGAACCAAAGAGATTTTGCCATAGAATATTAAAATAGCATCTCAGTGTTTTGACTTCAACCTCTCTAAATTTCAGTAAGACCTGCATGTCTAATTCATTTATCCTGTTTGCAACCCCCAATCTCTATTAGTTATGTTAATGGTTTAGGAATGAAAACAATATTTTTCAAGAAATGCATTTTCTGTTTACTGCTAACCTAAATGGTTTAAAATCTTCAAGTCAGCTGAATCATGTTATCAGAGATAACTTCGGATGAATAAGAAGCTGTTTTGTTTTATCTTGTCTTGTTTGTTTTGTTTTATATGTGCCAGTCACTGGAATTACTCTTTGAAAGTAATGCAAGAGGTGGATCTGTGATACTGTTACTGAGTGAGAGACCAAGATAAACACATTTTTATCAAATTTTAAAGGAACAAGAGGAGGGGAATATTGCTTGACTCAGTTCCTCAATTCTGAATTGTTATTTCATTTCTTCTGGGAGAATGGAGGAAGCTTTTGACATCCCACCTACTCAAAAATGGTCTCTTATATAAGTATCCCGTAACTTAAAAAAAAAACAAAAACAAAAAAAAAACCACAACAGATTGTGTTTTCTGGTTTTCTAGTTTTCATATGAGACTGCATTATTTGACCTAGTGTAACACAAGGCTAATTTTAAATCTTCTCTACTTTTCAGATTTGGATTGAGTGTTAATTACATTAAGAATGGTGTATGTGTGTGTGTGTTTATATATATAAACATATATACTATATATGTTTTATATGTATTATATATCTGTTCAAGTATGTGTGTGTTTGTTTTCCTATATTGTCATTTCAACCTTGGTAGTTTTGCACTGTGAGTTCTTTTTACATGTGTATCTATTCACATAATAAGCATTCAAACTGTAAATAATGTGGGAAACATCAGATATAGGGAGAATGGTAAGAAAGCAGATTTTTAAGATGGTGAATTGCTTTATTACTGCAGTCTCTTATGAACTTATCTATCTGAATTATATGGATAAAATAGTTGAAAGATTCTCAAAAGCTCAATACCAAAAATTGTTTTTAGCTAAACTGTCATTAAAAAAAAAAAAAAAAAAATTTAGAAATGTTTTTTACATTTTCAAATATAATACAATAAGGATGTATTAGTCAATATGTAAGTAGATGCCTTGTTTTTTTCTATTCTAGAGGCTTCTATTTAATATGTACCGTGATTCACTGTAGTATGAGAGTCCCACATATATGTCAAGAGAGTGTTTGACCTTTGTAAGAGGGACTTATAACATTTGTCACCAAAATGGGTGCTTCTGTGAGGCATAAACTGATCAGTAAGTCAACTCAATTTAGGACTGAACTTTTAGAGGCTTGATTTCTTTCTTTTCTTTTCTTTTGGATTTTTTTCCCCCTGAAAAGTTGATCTCTGGCAAGCCCCAAAAGACTATTTTCTGCATCATTTTTCATCAAAAGCAAAATATCTGGTGTTGCATTAGAAGTTAAGTATCCCTAGAAGCAATGTGAGTGCATTTTTTCATCTGCATATCCTCAAAAGATGGGGAACTTCTAGTATAAAACTTACAGCTACTTTCTAAAACAAAAGTCTGGGTACAAAAGTGGCTTTTGTCTCAAAGTTTGGTAGTTGCCAGCAACGTAATTTACTTTAGGTCTGACAAGGACAAGAGTTGAATTAACTGAAATTGTGAATCTTCCTGATACCTTCTCCATTGCTGTTCACCATTGCTGCAATACTCTGATGCCCCCAGGGGAAAGTCACAATCTAGTGAACCTTAGACAGGAGAGACAGTCCTGAATGCATATAGGACTCTCTTCTCAGAACTTTTTTTAGGAGCTGAAAAAAAATATATATATATATGTCCCAATGGATTCTGACAAAATAAAATAGAAAAATGTTGTGCTTAACAAAAATATTTTTTTTTTTAAGGGGAAATGGTATGGAAAATACTTCCCTCTGACAGAATGGAAAAAAAAATTATGGCAAGAATGAGAAAGTTGAGACTGCTTTGAAACAGAAGAAAATAATGAGCCCAAAGGAAGTAAAAAATATGCAGACATTGAGGGGGAGGGGAGAAAGCAAGCAAATCCATAGCACATTTTGAAGTCCTTTCAGAACAAATGTTGTACAGCTATTCTGCAAGTCTTGATTGAGGAACTTGAATCTTGTCTGGTTGGTGAAATGGTAGGTTTAGTTGTTACAAAAGTCAACTGACATTCATACTGTGTAACTCAGGACTAATGACCATGTAAGACCTCCTAATATATTAATTATTATAGAGCCTCAGACTGTGGAACTTTTTACACAAAGTTAATTATTATCTTGTTAATGAGTGGTCTAATGATAAACAGTGTATAAATTCACTTACTGGGTGGATTTGAGGAGCTAGATACTCATTATATTGCTCAAATTAGAAGTGAATAACCTCTATTTTCCCACAGTTCTTATCCACACTGCTAACTTTAGTGATTGTTTTGCACTGTGAATGTGAATAATTGTAAGCTATTTGCTAACAGATACTTATTAGCTGTGGTTCTGTCCCATCTTGTGTTAAGGCGTTGAAGAATAGTGCCATTCTTGTCTCTCATTTCTGTACACAGAAAACATTTTTCTCTTTCCCTAAATTTTTGCCTCTGACATGAGGAGAGAAGTCTTCACAGCTGTATGACCTCTTTTTATATTCATCACAGGAGAATGTTCAGACACTGGTAAAATAGCAGGCTGACTGTAGAAATGCCTTCTTTTCAAAAGCTGTGGGCCTGCTGCTCTATTTAATCTTTTTAGTATCCAAGAACTGGTTTGTAAACACAGCTTGGTAGATTACAAAGCATTAAGCCTCAGTAATTAAAAGGTATAACAGCATCAAATTCCTCAACAAATAAAAGATAAAACTGGCTTCGTAATTGTAAACCAACTTTTGAACATGGTGATGGAGGAGCAGGACCACATGGCATGAATGCAGATGGATGATAATGTGCCTACAGTTTTTTGGATAAAGGTTATAACGCTGATAACTGGGGAGGTGAAAAAGGTGATAGAGAATCCCACCAGGAATGGTGACCTGAGCTGTCAGAGAGAGGGATGTACTGGATAAAGGTCAGTCCCTGAAAACATCTTAATTTAGAATGGTGGGGATTGGAATGGTGGGGCTTGGATAATTGCATGTCATGGTTCGATGCATCTTAGTGTAGTCACAGACTGAAGTTATAGGCACAGCAGAAAAATGGTAAGCAGCTAGAATCCAAGGATAGTACAAGGTGACGCCACTATCAATAAGCCATTTGAGGAAAAATATAGTTTATTTAAATATCATTCTATAAACTGCCCCCCCACTTAAAAAAAAATAAAAATAAAAATGTAGATACATCTTGCGCTACACACTGGCCCACTGCCTAGACTACTAAAGCAGGAAGAAAGATGTCTTTGTTTCTTACATCATTAGTTTTAGCAGTAAATCTGAAGGATGTTTTTTTAATTAGAAGTAATACATTTTAAACAAGTATTGGGAAAACATTTAAGTCTTTTATTATGCATGTGCAGGAAGTTGCCTTTTTTTGTCCACAACAGTAAGTCATGCTGCTTGCACTGAAGCAGCATAGTGACAGCCTAGGGCTCTGCAATACATTTTACTGCATGGAAACATAACATTTCATAAGCAAAAAATAATGGGCCTCTGCAAGAAATAGACTTGGAGTGAAAAGTGGTATTCTCTGAAGGAATTGTGTGTATGTGCATCTCTGTACACACCCATGTAAATGTGCTATACTTAAGTAGTCTATTTCTGTCCTGCAAAGTAAGCTGAGTTCATTGTGAATGTCTGAGCTTAATGGGGAAACTCTGTTCAGGAAGTCTTTTCCCATTAAAAATAGTAAAAAAATATCACTTCCTCCATGATCAATGGAAGCTTAACAAGAATAAGTTCTTGACATTTATATACTAGATTACAATATTAATATTGCTATTTTGGGAAAACAAACAAACAAAACCCAAACCAAAAAGAAACAACCCAACATAATTCTGCTTGACTCTTTAATCACTGGGTTTACCTCTTTTACTTCTTTTATCTTGTCTGCAAGAACTTAGGGACAGGGACTTGAAATTCTTTATTAGGCTACCTGCTATCAAATTTATCCAAACTCTATACTCTTAAGAGGTTACAGCCAGGCAAAAAATAGTGTTGCCACTAAAGTATTTCAGATAAATATCAGGCTTTCTCTTCTAGTACAAATTGTATTGCAACAAGTATTACTTTCTTTTCATTATCTCACATCAGCCATAGGTTGTTTTCACTTAACTCTACGCATACTTTCAATCTTATCTCCTCGCCACCTAGTGTGAGCATGTTATGTGGAGCAGAGTCAGCCACCTACATGTTCAGTAAAAGGAAAATATGATAACCTTTACATTAAATTAATTCCCTCTGAATCGCCACCATAACATCTCTGACCAGAATTTAGCCTAGACATACTTGGTTGTCAAGGGCACTGTGTGTTTCAGGAAAAGCTATTACAATTGAAAAGCAGCACATCAAAAACCTTTTAGTTTTGGTGGAATTTTACCAGTTGTTAGCACTAATTTTCATGTATTAGAGGCCAGTTGAAATTACTGATGTAAGTAGTGATGATTTTCTTGATGAGAAACTAATAGCACCTTTTAAATTTAATACTAAGGTAGAGAATAACTTAGTTCTCTATTGTAGAAGAACATGCTAAAATTAAAAAAAAAAAAAAAGAAGAAAAATTAATTTGTCAGAGTGTCAAATGCCTATGAATTGTGGAAAGGGAATGTAAACAATTAATTACTACAAATTACTATCAGATTTCGGGATGAAGTTAGATGAATGGAGAAAATGACATCACTGCAAAAGCCTGAAGCAAACTTTCAAATAGCCCCTTTCCTTTATGTGTTTGCCCAGGTATTTTTTGCGGTTTTCTTCTCAGTTTGATAGTACTTATCCTGAATTTTGAAATGAAACAGCAATTTAAGCACACCCACGGCCTGAGCTGCTTGTTGGTATATGTTTGTCTATCCAGATCTGAAGGAATCAGGAGCAAGTAAGTAATAGCTTGTGTAGGGTGTTATTATTATAAGATTACCTGATCTTATTTAACTATCACCTTGCCTTGCACTAGCATAAGAACACTATTTTTTCCACTTCAAACTATTCCTGTCTAATCTTACATGTAGTGTTAAATCTTACAATTTAATTTTGTTACTAATGCACAAATGTTATCCTTCCGCAGTGGTACTGATGGTTCTGCTTAGTATCTTTATTAACTGCGACAACATTAGGTCAAAGAAAAACAGCGAGATCCCCACTGCACACGGTAGATGTCAATGCACAGTCTATCTTGTGTGCAGCTTCTGATTTTCAGGCACTCTGCAGAACTCACTCATACTGTGGGACTTGAATTTTCACTGCCAAGAAACTTATTTTTTTTCCTCAGAAACTCTTTCAAGGATCAAAGCTTCTCAATATTACATTTTCCTTCCCCAAATATTGCCATATGTTGTGCCAAGGTGATGGGTGTAGCAATTTTAATATATATATATTATATATATTTTTTCAAATTCTATACATACTAAATCTTTCTTATTAACCCAAATCAAGTTTATACAAAAGCATACACATAAACTGTACACAGAAGATTAAAACATGTATTTGTGTATAAATTTTCCATAACTAAAAATGCTTAAATTATTTTCTAGCTCTTTTGGAGCAAGGAGGAGTATTTTTATTTATTTGGTGATTTTCCTGGGTTGTCTTCAAATGTGATTTGCCAATCAGTATTTCTGCTTATGTGACGTATCTCTCTTGAGTTGCACTTTCTTTTGGCTAAGCAGTAGATTAATACCTGAACCCTTTCAGTCCTATTTTTGAGCCATATCTTTCCCTTTCAGGAAGGAGGAATGAATAACTTGAAGTTCAAATGCATATTTATTTAACTTATTTCTATGCAGAAGGATCAGCGTAGTAGTCCAGGTCACATGGTGTGCGTTTCCAAGATGCAGCTATGATTGCCTGCCTTGGTACTCTCCCAGCTGAAGATAAACTTGACTTATGAATTTTAAGGGTATAAGCCAGGGTCTGCAGTCTGACATCAGATGACCAATGTACAGTCTTCAGTGTTTTATCCCTAGCAGTTGCAGCTTCTTCTGTAGGCATGCAAAAAGACGCTGTATTAGAGTTCTTTCCCTGATTTCTCACTGTTCAAAAAACTAATAAGAAAACATGACAGAATATATGGCTATACAATGACTGGGATAGTTTTGAAGAGTAGATCAGAAGATTCTAAGTTCTAGAGCTACTACTGGCAGGACAGATAAACTCTTTTTGCCTTAGTTTCCCTGTATAGAATAACAACATGTACCTTTCTCACTGGGGAACTTTAATTAATCAACAACTGTGCATTGCTATATAGAGCAGAGCAATCTGGCATGAGCAGTTTATTCAATGAATTTAGCCTGCTTGCAGATAATCCTTGAGCAGATGGTGTTATTATCAGCCACAGAGGAAAAGAGTTAAAATCACCCCAGCCTGAACAATTCTGCTCTGTTTTATTTCACTTACAGAATCTTTGGGCCCAAGGAAGTATTTCTCAAAAATGAGGAACCTTACCTTTTCAGCTGTCTGAGAACCACTTCAAAAGACAGCACCCATGGGACTGCTGGAGCTCTTCCCGATCCCCAGGGAGACAGATGGAGGAGGCTTCCATACAGTTTGACTGATCGAGGTCCATTGGGATCTGTCCACACTTCAGAAAAGATTTTACCTTAACCAGAAAGCCTTTTTTAAATGTCTTGGATGAAGCCTTCAGATAACGGACAGACTTTCCTTGACATCAGGAAACAAAACATCATTTTGAAGGATAATACGGAGTCAAGTCAGAATGAGTTTTACTTCAAAATATTCAAGAATTCTATCTATCATTCAAGGTAACAATTACATACCACATAAATTCACTGCTTGCTATTCAAGAGAAAAACTGCTTGTAATTAGGTATTTCAAAGCAGTGTTTCTCATTGTTACTTTGCTTTATTTTTTAATTTTTATTCCCCTGGAGACTAATTTAAGGTTTACGTGAATCTTGAGAAAGGAATATTATAAGCCATAATGTTACACTAGTCATTGCCTAGAAGCCACCACTTCTAAACAATGAGCACAAGGCTATATGGTATAGCCTAATTTATATTTATATATTTATTTAGATATTAACAAATGCAATTTTTAGCCTTGCAAACGAACAGTCACCTAATGTTTGACAGCTAGTGGTTGGTGTGATTAATGGGCTGTCAAAGACAGCCTCTGTTCTGATACAGAAAATATACAACTTGATTGCTCACAGCTAGATAACATAAAGGATGTTGCAGTAGGACCATATCTTTAATTTATTAAGTCAGAAATTGGGTTACATTTCCTTGTCTCTATTATTCCTGTCTACAGCAAACCATCTAACCCTTGAAGTACCTAAATCCCACAGATGTCATAAGTATCACAGTCTGATTGCGTGAGAGTTTTAACGTTCTTGGGAGAGACAGTTGGTATCTGCTTGCACTTGAATGTGCGGTGACTGAGATGATGATGCACTTAGTGCCATCTCCTATTTATGACAGTTTAGATGAATTAAATTGTTTGTATTTAAAAGTTATTTGTAGAATTCGTGATGAAATGCTTGGAAGTAAGTTCTTCTTTTAAGTGCTGAACCTAAAAATACCAGAGAAACTTAGAAAAGATGCCTGTGTTAATACCTTAATCTGAAATTTCATCATTTTTCTAATTTAATGGTGCCAAACATAATGGGCACAAAGTCAGAAGTTGGTTTAACAGGAAAGTCGACACAATCGGAATTGATTTGTTCTTAAATGTAACTTGTGCGGCGTGCAGAGCTGGGGGCGATGGACACCATGCTAGATGCATGGAGGTGAATTGTCTGCATCTATTCTATGATCCATCTTATGAATTTTTCAGACAGGTATAGATAGACCTTCAGAAAGCCATGGTACATTGCGCAGATAAGTTGGGTACACAGAAAATTTATAGCGTTTATGAGGAATAGATTACTTGGAAGAAAAGTAACACAAAGCTTAAATGCTTATAAAAATCATGTCAGTTCCTTTTTAGTAGGTTTGTTGTAACTGTAAGTTACTGTACAACTGTACTGCTACTTTAAAACCCACATGAAGTCTCAAGTCATTTCAGTTGTCATATTCATTTTCTTTCTTGTGTTCTTGTTTATTTCTTTTTGCTGTGCGCTCATCATATTCCAAACTTTGTCTTTCTCATTTGGATGTATTAAGAAGCGCTACCTATTTTGAACATTGTTTTTGTTATTCTTCTCTAACTTAGGCTGCTCTAACTCTAAGGTGGGCAAATATGCCAATGCCCGTTCTAATATATGGGTGGAATAGAAGTATGATCTGCTGTCATTGAGAGGAAATGCTAATTTAAGTTAGCATGGGAATTCATCAGAAGGCTTTTATAAGAGGGAGGAAAATAAAATGCCCTCTCAAAGGAATGTTATATTCTGCCTCCAACTGCCACTGCTCTGGCAATGATAACAAAGAGTGCAAATTGTGTGCTGATATGGATGTATAACAGCTGTGTCCCTTGCAGTGAATCACAGTGAATGCATGAGCTCATGTGTAATATCTCAACCAGCTCTTACAGACTTGGTGTAAAACTGAGTTATATTGACTGCACTAACTGAAATGTGCTTGGCTCTTACCAATCATAGCACTGGAAGACTTGTAGTCCTAGTTCTTCCATTTCATTATCTTTCAAAAGCTTTATGCTCACCAAATGAATAAAAGGAATAAACTGAAATATCCCCCGAGAAGTCTCTTGTGGATAACAAAAGTCAGAGGTGTTAGACTTTCTGTAAGCACCAAATGAAATGTATCTGTTTATCTGATTACTAAATGCACGCTGGGAAATTGGAAGGAGTGATCAGCACAGAAGTGAGAGATGCAGATACTACAAGTTAAATTGGAGGAAGATTAAGCAGTTTGTGTATGAGTGAGCACTGAATAGCTAAAAGTATGCACAAAAATTAGGAAAGCAGAATGAGGAGGTGGATGGGCCAGCAAAGGAGACTTGGAGCTATGCTTTGGCTTTATGCAAAATAGAATTTCTCTTCGTGTCCAACACAAGAGGAATATTATCCCTGTGTGAACCTCTGAGTAACATTTATACTTTGCTCACTGGATCACTTAAATAAAGAACTCTGTCACTTATTCAGAACAGCATTAACTTGAGCCACAGGAATTAATGACCTAGATGGCTAAGGATGCCCATTAACTTCTCAGCCAAACCACAATACAGTCACCCCCACTTCCCCAGAACAAAATGCCAAAATCCCCATCAATTTCAGTGGTGACAGGTGTTTCCTTAGCAGACATCTCTGTGTTGCAGAGGGATTGTACCAGCCTGTTTGTACTGAGGAAGATGCCTCCCTCCGTTCTCTTCACATGAAAGCAAGCAACATGGGAGAGGATCATCTGTTTACATAACGAATAAAAGAAGGTGCACAGTCTGGACTCAAAAAGTGAAGACAAATCATGAAAGACATATAACATGTCTAAACAAGAAAAAGGACAGAGGTCAGGAAGACCCATGTCCTGTATTTAACTGGTGCTTTGTGTTCCTTCCTCTCTAAGCAGAGAGGCCTTTAGACATGCTATACCATCTGAAGTCCTTCACTTCTTCTTTCCAACACTGTGTCAGTTTTGCTTGTAAAGCCCCACCACGAAATCACCCTTTTCAATGTAACTTATGATTATTGTCTCCAATTCCTTCTGTAAACTAATATACGAAAGCTTCCATAAAGAAACAAGTTGTACAGCCCTGGCAGCTCAGTGCTGCGGACATTACTAGGAATGAATTGAAGAAAACAGAGAAAACGTGAATGGTTTCAGACTCAACAGCCCTAATTAACAATGTTTGAAAGGGACGTTAACTCAAATATTAAAAATAATCCACTCATATACAAATCTTTGGTGATTGCCATTAATCAGCAAAGAACGCATAAGCTTTCAGAAGGGCTTGTGTTATCCTGCAAGATAGTAGCAGAATCGTGGGCAAGAAAATGAACCTGAGAGAAGTACGGGCCCTTCTCGAGACGCTGCAATGGCATTCTCACACCACAGCACACGCAAAAGAATAATTGAACAACACATTAAAAAAGACTCAGAAGACTGCAAATATTACTGTAAGTTACCATAAGAGAAAGTAAAACTTCAACATTTGTTCTTTCATCTCACCATTCTTTAAAACAACCTGCAAGACAACAGCAGAGTTACAGACTGTCCCAAGTTGGAAGAGACTCATAAGGCTCATCGAGGCCATCTTCGGGCTCCACACAGCATGACTGATTAAAAAGTAAAATAAAGAACAGAAATCAGAAAAATCATGTCAATATGAAAACTCATTAATTAAGTTGTAAGATAGCATTTGGCAATGAGAACGAGTTCAATTACATCAACCACAGAACCAAGAAGGAGGATAAAGAAGAATTTTGTACTTACTTAAAAAAAACACTGAAGACAAGCAAAGCACCTTATCTTCTTTGTCGTTTAGGATTTGAATCTGCTAAAATTTAATTTACATCCTGTCTGATTTATATTCTGGAGTAGTTGTTAATCAGACAAAGCTGTTCCTCTTTCTATGAGAGCTGAGAATAGGGCCTAGGTGTCCCCGGTGGATGCTCAAACTATAGATTCATTTTCATTTTCTGCCTGACGCTCTAAATATTTGAACAACTTGAGCAAGAGTGCAGAGAGAGAGGCACCCTAGAATACTAATTGCCTTTGAACATTCGTTACAAATTGGTCAGTTGTTTGGGAATTCATTTAGAAAGCATGAAAGGTGGATGTTTAAGTCATTCATTAATAAGGAAGGTGAGAGAGGAAGCTGGCTTCCACACTGAAGAGGTTTTTTTTTTTTTTTTTGCTAATCTAAAAACCTAAAGTTGTACCTAAATGCGGAACTTACTGAATATAACCTAAAAAAGAATTTTGGAACATGCAAACTGTGAGAAAGGGCAGCATGTATAAGAAAAAAGAATTAAATTGTATGTAGATCCTGATCTTTATGAACAAACATTTGAGATGTAGTCACGTATGCATACACAAACGTGCTGTAATTTCGATGCAGTAAGTAGACTTTCATTCAGAAAACAAAGTCCATATCACATAGAAGCAAAGGCTAGAATTAAATAAGAGGAGAAACAAAAAACTTGATATTGACAAAAGGGAAAAATTTTAAGTTACTCAAGTAATACAAGCCTCAAGTTGGCATTATTCTGTACAGTCTTGCAACTCTTCATTAGCTACATTCATTTTTGAAAATGCTAACATTAGACTCTTAAGGTCTTGTTGCAGTGCTCAATGCAGATGAGCTGCTCTGTTTGCACTCTAATCTGACCAAAAAAACTGTTCAGTGCTGAATGCAGTTTTACAGGACGGATCTCAAGAGAGTGGAGAAAAGTGTGACGACCATGTCCCTTATCCTGACAGCCACTCTTCTTACAACACAACCTGAGATATAGTTGACTTTCTGGGATGCAAGCACATATGGCAGGGTTCACTTTCATAGACGGAACATCAGAAAAGGTCTAAAGCAGATCATACGGGCCAAGCTTGATACAGTTAAATTCTCAGAAGCTTAAGCAAGCCTAAAGATGCTCAGTGTTCCTCACATGGCTATTTTTGATGACTTTTTTCACCAATATCAGCACTTCTAATTTTGACCAATTTAGCTATTACTACATTTTATCTCCATCAGAAAAGATAGAAAGAAACTGTTGCAGCACCGATGAAGACGGAGTAAATTCAGTCCTAAGAAGATAAAAACATGCATAGGTACTAATTCCAGTTATATAGCAGTTCAGAGGTCTTCTCTGTGCTCCTTGTGATTAACCTGTCTAGTGATACAGGTTTAGGCAGCCGGTCCATGTACTTTATCTTCTGAGAACTATGAGAACACCCAGTGAGTCCCAGCACACCACTTAAAATTACCTGCAACAGCCTGCTTCTGTCAGAGGTTGGAAGCCCGGCCAGCATGACCACATTTCCTCTATTTTCTTTCTGTCAGTCACAGGCCTTCCCTGCCAGAGTCCAGAACACTTCCAAGTAATAAGAGAAGAGTGGAGATCATTTCATCAACTTCTGCACAGATTTCAAGATGATCCATTGTGTATTTTGCACTTCCAAGTAAAACACGGACTAAGAGTAAGGAAGGATTAACCATACAAAACATTTAATGGACATTTTCACCCCGTCACTGAGAGTTTAGCATGTAGATCACTGAAATCTATTTTTACATTTCATGCATAGAACAAAAAAAATTGTTAATTTTTAATTTAAAAATTAAATTCCAATGAGATTATTTACTCTTGAATCTTATTCATTGTGGGATAATAATTAAAAGGGATCACGTGTAATGGGTTTTCTACTGAATATTAAATATTGCTGTCCTAATTTTTCTATTATGTATTGCCATCGAGCCAGTGGTGCTCTACAGGAGTTAGAGATAAAGTTGCTTTGGATTGGATAAAACAAAAACTCAATAGTTTTAAAACAGAATATGAGATATCTTGTCCTGATGTAATTAAAATTTACCTACTAAAGAAGCTGAAAGAAATAAACAGGAACATATTTTTCTATTTCATTTCAAACGCATGGGCCAAAGCTACGCACTGGCTGGGAAGGCTGGAATCGGAGTACTGAGAGAGCTAAATGAATTTTGTTTATTCATTAAAACCCAACAGTCAAGACGCAAACAGAGCATCGTCTGCAAAATTACTGTTAATGGAAGGATCGGCATTAAAATCCATCATTTCCTTGAGACTACTCTCATGAAAAAAGATCCGCTAGATTGCATTACTGATTGTTCTCCTTATTCCTTTCTCATCTAGCTGTGTTACAATCACACTGATTGCAATGGCAGTTGATGTAGATTCATAAAAAACCCAAGAAGGTACATATACATAAAACAAATAGTTGTCCAGAATGTTATAGACTGATATAGCCTTCTTTTCAAAAGCTTTTGGAATTACACACATTCTCCTGAAGACTCGCAACAAACACAGTGACTGTGAAACGCTCATTTAAATTGTGCCATAATCCTGCCTGAGGAATTCAAAGTGTTCAAACCACTTAGAGCGCACAAAAACAAGGGAACTGCTGCTGTGCTGTATGCGTGTGATTTCACATTTAGGAAAAAGATCAGCATCAAGACAGTCTCACTTCTGGAATGTGATTTTTCTAATGCTTCTAATTTTTGTGCATGGGAGAAGATGGGAAGAAAATCAAAGTGTTTATAAGGCAAAGGAAAATAAAATGAAAACTTACTTAGCATCAATACCTACAAACAAAAAGGTTATTTTTAAATCTGCAGGACTAAATGATCACTCCCACGATATAATGAAATCCAGAAAATATATTAAAAACCTAGAGAAGGAATTAGCTGTGAATGTAGTGAAAGCTGAAGAAGATGCCTTGAACACCTTAGCAAATAGTTTCAAGTCAGAAGAAACTTACTTTATTTAACGGAGGAAACATACAATTATTTTCAGTTCTCTCCTTCCATTGTATTAAACAATAACAACAAAATTGCCGTGGACTGTATTAAGTTGTCAGTGAATGACAAACTTTACTTAGCTTAGATTTACTGACTCATATTAGATCCCATATCCTTCTCTTTCTCCATAAAACTGGCAGGCCTACTCTGACAGTAGGCTATGTTAGGTGTATGCATTATTATGCAGTTGCCTTTTTTAAGTTTCGTTTTTGCTGTCGGGAAAAATATTCATGCAAAGTCTTGTGTCAGAGATAAGTTTGATTTTCCCTGCATCCAGGTTCACTGTTCACTACACACAGCATCACAGAGAATCGGCTGCTGGTGTATGTAATTACAATCATGCACAACAGATATGCCATGACACCAATAGTGAGGCATACAATTTTGCTTGTTTCTTTACCATATTAATATGGAAGTCATTGGCAATCAAACGGAAGACAAATGACTCGAAATGAAAGCAGGTCATCGAGAGACAAATCCATTTACTAGAATTTAACAAAATACTACTAAAAAAAGAAAAAAGTATTCTAAGAAAAAAGACACTCGTTAATTTAGAATTTATCTCGCAAAGATGAAAGGATATAAGATTGAAACACTGTTTAGCAATTAAACTTTAAGTTTTTTAATATAATACTTTTAAATTACTTAAAATGCTTCACAATAGATCAAAAACAACAATACCATTTATTATTACCTTCTCACAAAAAATAAAAAATAAATTTCTTCAAGCAAAATACAATTAGTCGAGTGAACTGATTTTTTTAGTTAAACGCTATCCACCTTGGACAAGTAAGGACTAGTAGTCTCCTATCTTGGCTAAATATTCACAAACCAGACCTTTGTAACAGGATGATCTATCTTCCAAGAACAAGAACGGCAGTCTTCTCTATATGGGATAAATAATGGCTCTTCACATTCGTTCACACTTGCTATTTTCAGTCAGAAATTCAGACTTTCCCAACATCTTTAGATTTCAGTGAGAAGTACTACTGACAGATGTTGGAGACATCACACAATTTCAGACCGCCTGGATTGTTAGTTACTGTTTGACAACTTTTAAGCCAAAATGTTCATCTGCTGATGGTACTCAGATATGCACGAACAGGTTTCTCTGTCAACAACACACTAAATTCAAATCCTTATTTTTGTTTTTCACAAAGATCTTTGTGCTTTGTGGGAGTTTTCCTAACTTCTGCTGTCTACTTGCTACCAAAGGATGTCAAGATGCACAAATCCAAATTACCTGCAAGTTTCAGGCTCGGTATTTTTCTTCCCCCCACTTGTTTGTCATTTTTTAATGTGAAGACTTGTAAACTTAGTGCTGTTTTGTCCTCATTGTGTAATCCTAACAGCTTTTCTCTTGAGCATTGAAAAGTGCAGTTTTATCTCCTCTCTCCTCTCCTCTGGCACAAATGTACACAGATGTGCACACACACATGCAAAACTATTTTATTAAGGCTTACAACTGCCTGCATTGACACTTTGGGCAGAAGTTCACACTAACAAATAGTCTGATAAGCAATGACTTGCGATTGCAGCAGCGGCATGTGAAGGTAGTGACAGCTCTGAAGTCTGAAGTGCTGATTGAAAATATGCATTTAAAAGATGCAAACTTCCAAAAAAAGTGACAGTTGCTGTGTTGACAGCAATTGATACAGTGTTAAGCTTACCATCAGAACAGGTTAAACAGCAGGATTTCCAGTTCATTAGACTTTTTTTTTCCCCCCCAAGCTCTTCAATAAATAACCTTTTCTTTCAGTTGGCGACATGGAATATTTGCCCATTTCACTGCTAATAGCAAAAGCAAAAAGCACTTAAAATGTTTTCCAAACCTTGCCACAGGCTGCAGCAGCGGATTGAGACATTCAACCTCCTTCAGACCCCAACTATCCAAGTAACACTCTGTAGACAGAACTTACTGATAGCAACAAGCGGGCTGAAATCCACCAAAGAACTACATATTGCTCCTTGCCTTACTCTATTCAAGTATACATCATGTCCTCACCTTCTTCTCCCTTTGCATTTCCCCAGTACATCTTTGTCCAAAGTAGAAATCACATGCTGTTGCTGAAGCTACACACTACCCCAAGCATCTAGGAAAGTATCTAGGGACTCTGCAGTGCCTATCTGAACCATCGAGCTTCAACTTGAGATCCTCCAGTTTCTTACAAGCTACTCAGACGCCACAATTCTGGCGTAGCAAAGTACCAGATATCGAGATTTTTCCTCACCTTTTTTTTTCCTCTGGGTCACCTTTCTCATCAGAGGGTCTGTCATGTGCAGGCCGTGGAGATGGATCTGCCACTTGCGTCACTCTTCTGATGTCAGAGACCTTCCTAGATTGCACCCTGCACAGGCAGCAGAGCTTTTCACAGTGTGCTTTAGGCCCAACAACAGGGCTTGCTCTTCCTAATTTCCATTGGGTTTCATTGTTTAAGCCCTGAAAACCATGGGTGGACGCTGCATGAAGTGTGAAATCAGCTGTGGTGCTGGAGATGGCTGGAAGGCCATCTTTTAAACACAACTAGAAAGCATTCCAAGAGCTCGGAAGGTTTGCCAGACTCTCTGTGTAAGACATGCTTTCTTATATCTTGTTGATTTTGGAGTGGCAGCTGCTTCAGTTTGTTTTTTCACTTGTGTCTTCAACTGACTTCTGGTAAAACTGTGATTTCTTATTCCCAATGCAGCTCTGAGCTGCTCATCAGTCAGCAGTAGTCGTCAGTGCTAGAATTTGCACACATGTAGCAAATAGGAGAGAATGGAAGTTACAAGACCTATTTCTTTCCATCAAAAACCACTGTCAGTGCGTCACTTGCACGCTGTGGCTGGTTTCTCATGGCCTGGAAAGGCTGTGTCACAGCTGTCATTAGCATGCTGGAGAACAAGCAGTACTCACGTAAGCATTCTGACAAGCTGCCTCTTCTGCAAACGCCAATCAATTGCCTTCCCTGTTGTAATTCAGATTCCTCCAGCCTTGGCAGCAGATATGTAATCCAGTAGATGAGGCATACTAATGGCTGCAGAAGATTTAGTGCAACAAAAGAAAATAACAGTCAGTGTAAAAAGCATTCCCAAGTACTCTCTGCAGCCACACCGAGGAAGCTAACTGTACAAACGGAAAGCCCCCTACTGTCTTTCTCATGTGATAATGAGAATGAAATACTGAAGATGAATATGAGGTGTGCATCAATTTATCTTTTGAGAAAAACAAGGAAAGAGAGGTGTTAGTAATATTTCACCATAAACTATCCAAAATCAAGAAGCACCAAAGCTAAGATGCATTCTTAAAATCCAACAGACAGCTATATCTATGTATTTTAAGTGTTTAGTCTCAAGATTATTTCAATATTTGTCTGAACTTGTTGTACCATATATTTCGTTCAAAATACTAGCTAAACTGTCTACAAGAACGGCATTAAATACAGGATCTGAAATCTTCCTGCATGCATTTCGTGCTTCTGAGTTATTGTCTCACCTTGCATGTCATCGTTACTGTAGTAAATATGCACAAGAGGTTGTCAAAAAATAATATACAGAGGCTAAGGGAACAAAACAGCGCCTACAGAGATGTTCGGCGCAATGGTTTAAATGATCCAGAACAAGGCTGGCGTATAGAATTTAACTCTGAAATAAGACTGTTCTATATATTATTCCCTCTGTCAAAATACTGTATTTCTCAAAAGAATCACAGCTCAAACTTAGAGATGAAAAAGAAGAGATGCTTCAATCCATTAAACTGTTATTATGAAATCGAGGCATTATTATGAAATTGTTTGTAGTAGGTAGAGCTAATACTCTGTCCTATACATTTAGAGCCACATTAAAGAATTTCAAAAGTCTGTGATCTGTACTAGTTTGAATCCTTCTTTTTGAAAATAATTTCATAGGGGTCTCGATATTCCCTCAACAGATGGGAATTTTGGAGGCACAGACAGTGTGCAAAATATTTTGTCAAACTAAGAAAATAACTAATGCCAGGATGCTTTAGGTCAGTGGACACAACCACCTCTGCTCTCAAAGAATTTGCGTGGTTGCACAGTTTTGCTCGGGATAGGGAGTATTTTTCCAAATAAGCAGACGTGGTTCAAGAATTAACACAAGACCAGGATTATCACCCATTGTCAAATTGAGGCAGTTATCCTGCTCTGAAGGCCGCAAGTGTAAAAGCATAGACAAGAGCATAAGAGCATTGCCAGACAACGAACCCAAACAAATATGCTAAAATAGGCATAAATATATATACACACAGATAACAAAAGTAAGGTACTCAGCACCTTTATTTTTCTATGTCGTATCCAATTACTAGAAAATTATGTCAAATGCTAAAACCAACAACATTATTCTCAAGCCTATTTTGTTGGGCACTGTCAAGTACCTACAGTCATCTTCATAATCATAAGATGATGATGTGCACTATACATCACACTGTAGTATTATTCTACTAATTATTGAACTTATTAAAAATTGAGGTGTTCCTTCAGCATGGTTCGGGCATCTCCTCTAGCATATCAATGACACATCCACTCAACCTGGAATAGTAGATCTTCTTATTGATTATGGCAATTTACGAGTAGTTAAAACAAAAATTGTAAACCTGTTCCCTTACCAGTGCAAACACTGCACGTGTGTGCTATAATTTTTGTTGTGTCCTGCCATTCTAATATTATCCAAGATGGGAAAAATAATGGCAAACAAGGGGAAGTTTAAAGCACAAGGTAACGATGCTTCCAGTAGTTACAGGCTGCGAGCAGATCATCACAGAATAGTTACAGAGTCACCAACGCTGGAAAAGACCTAAAAGATCATCCAGTCCAACCATCCACCTATCACCAACAGTTCTCACTAAACCATATCCCTCAACACAAAAACCAAACGTTCCTTGAACACCTCTAGGGTCGGTGACTCCACCACCTCCTTGGACAGCCCATTCCAGTACCTGACCACTCTTTCAGAAAAGTAGCATTTCCTTACATCCAGCCTAAATCTCTCTTGGCACAGCTTGAAGCCATTCCCTCTAGTTCGATCACTAGTTACACGAGAGAAGAGGCCGACCCCCAGCTCACAACAACCTCCCTTCAGGTAGTTATAGAGAGCAATAAGGTCTCCCCTGAGCCTCCTCTTTACCATCCTCAGAAAAATGAAATCCCAACTCCAGAATATGAAAGCTGTGTAAGAAGCTATTTTTTGTCATTTCTGCATGAATCAAAAGTCACCAAAATGTGCAGTGCCAATCAGCAGGACTATTTACATATTTGAATGTAAATTTGCTGAACAGAATAAGCCTGTAACAGGAAAAGATTAAATCACATATTCTGACAGTAATCATTACGAGAGTTGGATTGAAAACGTATATGTGCACATAGCATATATATGTTACGCACAGCTCACACTGAAATAGGGTTGCCTCCTTTTCCTTAGATTGTTAATAACATCAAATATTTGCATGTGAATTAAACGTATTCCAATAACTATTCAATATGGTTCAAAATATCACTACCGCTTAGGTGCGTTAGTATTAACATCTGTTTGCTAATAGCATAAAATTTTAGCTGGTTCCTCAGGACCCGTAGCAATGCAAGCTGCTTCCTTGCCCAGTGAAAAGCACATTCAATTTTGTCTTTTGACAAAGTCCCACAGACTAAAACAACACAGGTTTGTTCTCTGCATTGAAGAGGCTTTGGATTACTATATTCAGATCCCAAAAGCATAGAGTTTGCTTTTAGCCATGGGAAGAATCTCAGACTACACTGCAGATGTCCTTGGAAAATTCTGGATAACAATACTGTTTCTGTCTGTAACTTCTAAGCCAAACTTGGTTCTCATTTACATGCATATGTGCACTTGCAAAGAAGAACACGCCAGTGTTTTCACAACTCAGTTTGTACATACCATTGTTTCCCAATACATAAAATTTTCACTGGTTAAGATGAAGCTAAAAGTAGAATTCATCCTATGACTCAAACGGTCATTTTTCTTCTTCTTTTTGATAGTACGTTTACTAGGCAGTTTCAAGATGTAATCACAACTTTATGGCAGTTGCTGCACAAATAATTTCAGCTGAATAATAGTAACTTTTTCCTAATTTTGCAGGTCCATTTAAACAATGTAATTAACTATACATACGTATATATATACACAGAAGGAATAGCCTTCTATGCCAGATTCAATGCAACACACTGAAATCCACAATGCATCACTGAAAACAAAGCTGCTGTCTAATTCATATTAAAGCACGTAGATAATTTCATACCTAGTTTACCAGAAACCATGCATAACCTTATCCTTTCATGGAGATGTGAAGAAATGGGGGCTGATACAAGGAAATCGCTTGCTATTCTGGAGATCTCAATTGCAGTTACGTTTTCAAATATATTTGCCCCTCCAAACGGGCCTTGATGGAGGTTACTATTCATGTACTCATATACCTTCTAAGATGGATATGCACGCACAGGTGTGTTGAAAGTGCAGCACAGAGGCCCATGGGCATGTTAAAGCTCAAATACGCACGCAAACTTGCTCCTACATGATATTTAAAATGAACACATATATAAGACAAGTAGATACTTACAGGTTTCTTCAACTTGAAGAAATCCACATACTAGTGTCTGATCTTAATTTCTGGTGTTATTTAGATAGCATATCAGAAATTAGATCCACGGGGTTATTGAACAAGTTCTAATGAAAATGCCTGTACTTTTTTTGCTTTTGGCACCATAAGCAATGGGCAACCGTGAAATGTAGGTAGCATATATATGAAGTATAGAACTAGTGGAAAATTTTCTTGATAAAACAGTTTTCCTCTGAAAAATACATATTTGACTAAATTATGTTTTGCAGAAACACTGCTTCCAGAGCAATTCAATAAAATTGTCAAAACTTAATTTCAATTGGGTTGAAAATTTCATTTTTTACCACAGATAGATAAAACATTTTCAAGTGAGTTAACATGGATTTCTACATCCACCTACATAGCCCTAATGTCTCAAGAGAACATATTCTTCTTACAATTTGGGTTCAGGCTGCTACTGGAGTGCACTAACAACGACTTTCTAGTTCAGAACAGACCCACCAGAGGTGCAACATTGCCAGACCTGGTGCTGATCACCGCGGAACAGTTCATTATAGAAGTTAATATCAGAGGCAGCCTGGGCTGCAGCACCCTGGATGAGTTTGTGTTCTTAAGGAAGGTGGGCATGGCAAATATTGGAGTCAGGATCTTGAAATTCAGGAGAGCAACCTTCAGATCGTTTAAGGAATTGCTGGATCAGATCCCCTGGGAAACCAGGGTGGCGAACTGAGAGAAATAAAGGAAAAACATAAAGGAAAAACATAAGCAATGGAATCAGATATAGGTGGCCTGGAAGGAATGTAGGGGTGCTGTTTGGATGTGCAGCAATGCGATCAGGAAAACCAAGGTAAGAGATGTGAAAAACAAGGCTATCTTTAGCTATATTAGGCAGAAGAGACAGGCAAAGGAGAGTATATTTCCGCTGATAACTGAAAAGGGAGAGCTGGACTCAAACATGGAGAAGCTCAGTTACTCAACATGTTGGGCTTGTTTAGCTTGGAGAAGGAAGGTCCTGAGGACACCTCATTGTGGCCTACCAGAACTCAAAGGGAGCTTACAAGCAGGAGCGGGATCAACTTTTACATGGTCTGACACCGATAGGACAAGTGGGAATGTCTTTAAACTAACAGAAGGGAGATTTTGGCTAGATGTTAGAAGTTATTGCTGAGGGGGCGATGAAGCCCTGGCAATGCTGCCCAGAGATGTGGGTGCCCCATCCATGGAGGTGCCCGAGGCTAGGTTGGATAGGCCCCAGACAACCTGAGCTGGTGAGGGGCAACCCTGCCCATGGCTGGGGTTAGAACTTTAGGGACCCTTCCAAACAAAGCCATTTTGTGATTCTACAATTCTATGATCATCATTAAACTAAATGCCCTACTTCTAAGAATTATTGGTAATAGAGACCATAATATGTGCATCAGAATTTAGGAAGTTTCTGCAGCGTAGACTTTTCATCCCGATGCATTTTATAAGTGGATTTATCTATAATAAATCTATGAAACAAATGCATGCAGAAACAGATTTCCGAATTTATTACTTCGTTTAGTTAAGCTTCAGTAAGGTTGCTGAGGTAAAGCTAGTATCAGGACATGGCATATTGTACAGGCTTTCTAGATTTTTCTAAGCAATAAAAATAAGTCATAGAAATGTTTCTTGCTGTGTTGAGAAGGCTTATGGGTAATTACCAGTGCGGCCATTCTCACAAACTTCAGTGTTTTAGGATTACTTCTATATTTCATATTTCTGTACTAACAGGCATCAGCAATAAAAATGTGGAATCCAAAGAAAAATGTAGTAGTCCATAAAAAGAAATTGACATTATCAGTATTATTTGTGAAGCAGTCATACTTTTTGTTGTTTTTTTTTTTTTTTTGTTTTGTTTTGTTTTTCATTTCTAAACATTATAGAGATCCAGCCTGTCAGATCTACAACTTTCAGAGATCTTGTCACAGGACTGTGAATTTCTATCCAAACTACACAAAGAAAGACATAAATCCTATGTAGAAACCTCATTCCTACAACAATCCAGCAAAAAATTGAGACAGCTCTCTCTCATTGTCTTGACCAATTACCCATAAAGGAGAAGACTTTCTTTCTACATACCCATACAGAATCCTTTAATTTTTACCCTTACCCCCTTTTTGGAAAAAATAAGACTTTTCAAACTTTCGTAAGATGTCAAATTATGAAATCTTACACCTCAATATGATGATAAACCAATCTGAGTTTTAAATATTGTCTGAAAATATTTGACAGCTGAAGACTTAAGCTCACTGTTAGAGGTTATCTTCATTTCTAATGCTGTACTTATTTCAAGATGAACCAATAAGTTTTTCTGTTTGTACGCTGCTAAACACTCATCATAATATGTAGTTGTACTTTTAAGATTAAGAAGATTAGAACTATTTAAGGATACCCTATTTATCTTGCTGTCCTTGTAGACAAAGTTATCAGAAGTTATGGATGTCTGCGAATTATCAAAAGAAAAATGTCTGTAATGAGAATTACAGCAAAGACATGTAATGAGTAAGGAAAAGCAATTTAAATTCAATAGAAAAAAAATTAGATTCCATAATGAAAGATGCTGTCATATTATACGATGATACTTTATAATAAAATGACAATATATTTTCGTTTCAGGAGTGATCTGGACCAGGCGGAAATAGAAAATGTTTAAGGAAAACACTGTGTGAACACGATGACTCATCATGTTTCTTTTTGGATAAAGATATAAGCCAAATCTTTATGTAAAAACTGGCAGTTTTCTGTTATTCTTTCAGAAGGGTCTTTAGATTTTAATTTGAGCCACATTATACTAGCATAACTCATTGTTTACAATAACTTAATGATATGGGCAAAATACTTTTTTTTTTTTAATAATTCCAGTTCTTTTTAAAGAAATTGCTCTTTAAAAGCTTAAATAAATGCTTAAATAAATGTCTTAATAGCGCAAGAAAGGATCAAAGAAGTTATACATTCTACCTCACAGCATCCATACTGTAGCTGTTATGGACAAGAGGAAAAGCCTGGCCCTTTGGAGAGAAGCCTGTGTATTATGTATTTTTAAAGGCAATGCTCACTGAAGAAAGAAATTCCCAGAGGCAAGTCATCGCAATACCTTGAAGTCTAGCTAACTTCAGATTATATTATCACGCTTCTCTTAGCTCAAGCTGATGAAAACCACACAAATACTTATCTGTATGCAGAGAATACAGTTTTTTATGCTAATTAGATTAGAAAAGTTTGCATGTGAGCAG
Source organism: Meleagris gallopavo (assembly GCF_905368555.1). Lineage (NCBI taxonomy): Eukaryota > Metazoa > Chordata > Aves > Galliformes > Phasianidae > Meleagris > Meleagris gallopavo. The sequence continues at coordinate 11,002,257 of NC_139405.1, forward strand.
GCTAAGGAGAAAGCTAGGAACCTTGCAGGCTTCTCAGCTCAGATGGTGCTCCAGATGAAATTACAGAAAAGTTTGGAATTGCAAGGGAGGAAAATAAGAAACAGGTGCAAATATATATATATTATATAAATATATATATTTGTATATTTTATATATATATTTATATATATTTCAGATCCCCAGAGACATGCTAATTAGTGTTTATGTAGTGCCTCGTGATTCAGTGAGAAAACAGCTACTTCAGAGTGTGGCTGTATTTACCTGTTCCTCTCTAGCTTCCCTCAGGGCAATAGATAAATTAATTTTAAAGAAAAAGAGGAAGGACAACTATTGCTAAAGAATGACTTAATCTTATTTGTAACTCCATTTTAAATCTTCACCACATTAATTGATGTTCTGGATGTGTTCTCTGAAAGTAACGCCTCTTATTTTACTATGCTGGCCCACAGCGTCAGAGGTAAACATTGGTGGGATGGCAGTACAGGCTGAATCGTCCTACTGGTATTCCATTACATTTTGTTGCTGTGCAACAGATGGAAGTAGAGGGGCAGTCTGACAAAATAGTGTCTAACACTGAAGTGTGTATGGAACCAAGGGATGTGATTGAATTCCCAGATAAAGGAAAAAAAACAGCCCCCACCAACACTTCCTGACCACTTAGGAAAACCCAAGAACAAACAATGGATATGAGCAATGGGTGGTACACGTCACCAGGGGTGACAGTGACATGAAAGGTAAGACATGTTCTGGACAGCCATACAGATTTCCCTGAGCACGGCACGCAAGCTCTTGTTCACCACAGGCAAAAACGCACAGCTATCGGTGGTGACTGTGTTTTGTAGCTGAGAATTTGTTCTAATAGTGTTATTGCGGTCTTTCTATCTGTTGTAGTTTCCACTGAAATAAATACAAGGAATTACTTTTAGAGTGACTTACACAGAACGTTAATAATACTGATAAGAAAAAATATCTATATTCTGCGGTCTTCCTGAGACAACTGGGTTTGCTAATAACATTGCAATGTGAAATGTTATGGTCCATGTCATGCAGGAGGTGCCCTGATTCAGGAAAAAACAAACAAACAAACAAACAAAAAAAATCAGCATAAGCCTGCAGCCTTAAAAACCAAAGGTTTTATGAATAAACAAACAACAAAATAGTTTATTACCTTTCTCAGCAATCTGCAAATGAAAACTGCAGTTTGATCACAGATGTTGCGGGCAATGCTGAAGTACCAACCTGCTGAATTCACAGAAACAGTTTAATGTGGTTTTGTTCGCTAAGCAAAGTAGTCTGCAAATAAATAATTGGAGCCCTACCTCAAAGTTTAGCAGAAGAACTAAAAGACATGGTCTGGGCTATACACAGCCTGCTGTGTTTCCTATTCATTTAAGGAACAAGGAGTGTAATTTGCTATTTATCTTTTTCAGTTACTGCTTTTTTATTTCACTGAAGCATAACTATGAAACCAAAATATGTGTTTAGTAATCTGATATGAAAAAAATCAATCATGCTGCAATTATTTGTACCCAGGTATATATATCCAACAATTGTAAAACAAGTAGTTAATTGTGATTAGTTTCTTATATAGTCTGAACACAAGAAATTAAAGTAAATTCTAATGTTTGTCTCAGAATTTTATGCTGGTAAACTACCTTAAAGATCTGCAATTCAATCACATTTGCTGTTCAAATAAACTATGTTATTTAGCTCACAATTATAAACTATGTTGTACACGACTGCATTGTTATCCTAGATTTCCTGCGTGACGAGAATTAATGTAAGCCATTTAAATGCTATTCTTTGCATAAACTATCAGAGTGGGACCCCTAAAATAGGAGACCCATAAGTATCTAAAATAACAATTTCATCTCTCCCCAATGTGACGTTATTGTATATTAAGATGAAAGCCTAGATAGGCATCTAAAATGAACACCTGAGTAACTTTTAGACTTTCTTTGCTAATGATATGTGGAGCATCAGGAAGGAAGTGAGGAAAGATCTTGCTCCCTATATTTTAATAAAGATGTTAAAGTTTTCCCCAGTGTAACAGTGAACAGTCATTTGGTTTAGAAAGTCAACTTCCTGCAATAAAATAAATTCACATTATTAAAATATTTTGGAATTTCTTTATTAAAAAGAAGCTAAATTTGTTAACTTTTACAATCGTTTATGTCATGAGATGACATCTTAGCTACCAATACCAATAAACTTTGCAGACACTGACTTGAGAAATTATGGCTATGGACATAGATGGCTTGGTTGTTTTTAATGTAGTCACATCAGCTAATCTAAAACCATATGCTGAACTATAAAAAGCTCACCTGACTTCATACATTACTAATCTGTGTTGTGTTACTAAAGGTTTTGTTTTGCTTCTTGCAATGAAAGGCCTCAGAACCACTGAATGTAATTTACTAAGATGTCTTTTAAATTTCCCTCATGATCTAGAGCTGGTGATGAGAAAGAAATATGGAGGCTCCACAATTCTTGAGAACCTATAAAACACTGTTCCTACTTTAACATTTATCAATTTTTAACTACTACTACAAGGCTTCAAGCAATCAATTATTACCCAGTTCAGTGAGAGACACAGAGCTGTACCAGATAAACCAGAAATCAATTTTACTGTCTTGTGGCTGGTTTCTAAATACATTTCTCCTTACCACACCTAAAAACGAATGAATCTAGACTATAATTATTGTTATAGTAATTATTCATTACAGACACAGCAGAATTTCCTAATTACTTCAAAGGAAGTTAAAAACTCAAAAATCAGATAACTTTGTTTGTTGAGATCTAAATGTACTGTCCTTTTATTATTCCCCTGAAAAAAACAGAAAAATCTTTTATTTTTATTTCCCAGACTATTGCAGTGAATCTAAGAGATTTCTCATGGTAAAGAGTCTCATAGCTGTTATTATATCATCCTTTTGGACTTCTCTCACCATACAGAAAATATTTTTCGAGCATTAGGCTGCAGTATTCTGTTTATGAACCATGGAAGTTACAATCGTAATTATCAGCATTTTAATGGAATACAGAATGAAACCTTACATGAAATTCAAAGCAAATGCTGAGCTTTTTAAAGAGACAGCGATATGAAAATACAGACTTGCTTCCATGCCAGCCTCTTCCTGTGGATTTTTGTACCTGAGTCTGACTCTGCCTGACATCAGCTGAAATGCTGTGAGCAAATTTGGAGCTTATATAACTTTTAAGACATTATTTTTATACCTTCCCTGCAATTAATGTCGAACAGCAGTAGACAAGTTTTAGTGAAATTTTTCACTCCAGAATCACAGAAAGACACAGAAGGGACCTCTGGGAGTCATCTGGTCAACCACCCTCTGCAATTTAGACTATTTAGATTTGATCGCCCACACAGAGGTAGCTTCTGAGTATCTCCAAGGGTGGAGACTCCACAGCCTCTCTAGACAGCCTTGTCCAGGCCTCGGTCGCTGTCACATTCTGAAATATGGCCTTCTATTTTATCATTATTTTTAAACACCCTCACTTCAGCTATTTGTACACACTGATGAGATTCACCCTCTGAACTTTTTCTTGTCCAGTTCAGATCCAGCTCTAAAACATCTGACAATTCAGTCTCTTCATTAGCCTTGCCTCACCAGTGCTGAGGAGCTAGGAAGAACCACATCCCTTAATCTGTTGGCATACTCCTTCCAGTGCAGCCCAGGATGCCTTTTTTTAATTGCAAGAGTGCATGCCACTTGATGGTCAACTTGATCCCAACAAGGACACTGACAACCTTTTCTGCCAAGCTGCTTTCCAGCTAGGTGCACTTGTTCTTGCAGATTTTTCCACCTTCAGTACAGAACTTCACACTTCTTCTTGTTGAACTACATGTGGGTTCTGTCAGCCTACCTCTCTAGTCTATTGAGGTCCCTTTGTACAGTAGCACGACCCTCTGGCATACCAGTCATGGCTCTAATTTTTGGGTCATCTGCAGACTTGAGAGGGTACACAGCCAAACAATCTGTATAAGTGAACTTTTGGACACTCTCATCCCTTTGACTGCACCACTGATTGCTGGCCTCCAACTAGATTTCATGACACCGATTGCCACCTTCCTGGTCATTCAGACAGCTTTCAGTCCACCTCACAGTCTGCTCATCCAGTCTGCAACTCCTCAGCTTCTTTGTAATTGTACAGAATACGATGTCAAAAGTTAGTTAGAAAATACATAAGCCCACAGGTCTCCTCTCATCTAATAAGCCAGTCCCTTCATTGTTAAGGGTTACAAAGGAATAGCTCCTATGTAAACTGCATATAGAAAAATGAAATGTAGAATATATTCAATCTTTCACAGCATTTTCCACAGCTTTTATGAATGTTGAAATCAAAATGCCCAAGAAATAGATATCACCCCATACAATATTTCTCCTTTGCCTAAAAATTTAGTAATATTAATTTGAATAGTATAAACACCAAATTTCACAAAGCCTGGGAAAGTAATAGATCTCTTCCAAAGCCTGTGAAATACCACCTCTTTTTGATCGTTTTCCTTTCTAATTCTTCGTGTTTCTCATCAGCTGAGTCTGGATACTTTCTAAAGGACAATGACGCTTCCAGGTGTAATGACAGCAAAGGACACCAATGGCAAAGCCCATTTACAACAGCTTGAAACATTTTCCATGGGAATGCGTCACAGGTTCAAAGCCACAGGGCTCTGAACCAGCTTCTTATATAAACTAGGACATGCTCTAATATTTAAGTCTGTCATATCAGGAGATTCATTGCTACTAAAGAGTCATTATCTACTCCAGTAAACTCATAAAGCACATGTTGTTTACCTGCAAATATTCTTACAGTGCTTTCCAGTGAGGACAATGCTGCATTTACCTTTTTCACAAGCTGAGCCATTTGCCTATCAGCAATAATTCATCTGTATGTTCTTTCTACTCAGCTTACGCATTAAAAAACAAAAAACAAACAACAACAACAAAAAACAAAACAAAACAAAAAAAAAACCCACACAACTCCTCTGATCTAACTTGTACAGCTGTGTTTTGAAACTTTGCCATCATATTCCAAAATAAGTTTTTTTTTCTTTATACAATTTGACTTATGGAAACTTTATTAAATAACTAAAATACAGAGACAGAGTAAAGGCCTATTTATTTCTACTCTTCCACATGCACAGAGAAATGGCTTAAAGAGCTCTATATTCTCTGTTCTTTATTGGACTTCATTAAAGTTTAAATTAAATGCTAGGGATTTGTAATTTCATATATAAAATTTATTTTTCCTCCCAGAGAGGTACAATACACTCTATCAAACGTCACATCGTGTGAAAAATAATATCTTTCAGCATGCATAAAACTCACAGCCGATGGCTATAGCTGCATTGTAGTTAGACTATATTATTGCCTACTGCTACCTGAATGGAGCCACTAAGGCTCAGTTTCAGTATAAATAAAGCTGACAACACTGTGACCACATTTTCCAGCCTGGTTACTTTTGTGAAGGGTCTGCATCCTTGAGTACAGAACATAATGCAGAAATATACAAATATGTTTGTGCAAGATTGATAATTTTACACAAGGTTTAATTTCGTTCCAAATCTTCATTTCTGGGGAAAGCTCTTGTGAGAGTTTTATGTTTTTCCTCTTTTGAGTGGTTTACATGGTACGCATGCTGAATCTAGACTTTACTAGAATGCATAACACTGAGTTAAAAGGAAAATCTTACACCATTAAAGTTGGAAGTGAAGCATATAAAATACTAGAGCAGTTTGCTAATTCAATTTTTAAGTACCTCTACTCACTATGAATCCACTACATGCGTGCAGATGTTAACACGCACTCCTTTACAGACATAAAACAACACCAATCAGAGTATGCTCACTTTAAGAGTAGACCCTCCAACTCTAGATTTTATTTGCCTTACACTAAGTGCGTTATCCCACACCTTCGTTTTACACAATTAAAGAAATTTCTATTATTGCTAAGGTGACCAGTTAATAAGTACTCATTTATTTTGCAATACACGCACAAAGATTGTGCACTAACATTTTATACAAGCAACAAAATATCAGAACACTAAGTCTGGAAAAGAAAACTGTTTTGACTCAGTTCTTCAGTCTCCACAAAGCTGCATTTCCTTTATGGTTTACAAGCAACCAGGACCTTAACAACCCCTTCAGACTTTTTTTTTCCTGAGAGCATTAACAGTGACAGTGTCGATTTCTGCAATTCAAACTTTTACTAGAATTACATTAAGAAAAGGTGGCAAATAACAAGAGGCAAAATGCTGTAATTTCAGCGCACCTACAAGCACTGCACATTTACAAAGGGAGACTGAGACTAAAATGCTTGGAACTTCCCAAAGCCCAGACATCAAGGACTGAAATTAAACAAAAGCAGCTCTGTAGAGAGTAGTAGCATGCTTCAATTATCTTAGGACATCGAAAAAAATGCTAAGCAGAAGGAAGTATATTTTCCAAGGTGGACAGAAGCTTTGGCCTGAAGATAAAAGGAAACAGTGCTGTTGTTATTTTGTGTTCCATTAAGAAGCTCTATATTGAGCTACTTGCAGAATCAACAGCTCCAACAAGAAAGTGAAACCAGAAGCATCTTAATTTGATTGAGAGGGATGCTATAACCCTTCTGGTTTTGAGACACTTGTACTTTTGGTTTTGAGATGCTTTGACACTGCATGAAGGATGCCTCCAGAATGTAGGCAGCTTCTAGAGTTTCCCTGACAGCTTATTGATCAGACGCACCCTTTATGATGATCTTACATATCTTTGTAGTATTAAGTACCACACCATCAGTGGAATTCCTTTCCAACACAAGACAATGAGACCAACCTTCATGCAGTCTAAAGAAAAGAGCTAAGCAGAAGCAGAGAGACGCTGGACATAGCAGATAATTTTCAACTGATACGCAGAAGAGTGCTTTAAGGTCAGTGCAATGGAAAGTGTTTTGATTCACACTAAATATATACATCATTTTGGATGTATATTATTAAAATACATTTAAAAAAAAAGAAAAAGCACACATCTGCTTGCAATTACTGTGCAATTGTGCCAATAGACCTAAACCGTCTTAGTCTTGTTACATTAAACGAACTGAAAGATAGTACATGAAGTCACTGGTCTCCTTTGCAAATTCTACCTACTTTCACATTTCCATCATTCTGCAACTTGAACAGGAACATCTGCAGTGTGTACTTTCTAAAGCACAAGGTATTTTCTTTTTTTCTTCATTATCAATTCATTTTTAACCCAACAGCCTTTGAAACAAGCTTTCTGTCATGAATCTCTACTTTCTCAAGTGATAGTGGCGCATACCCTGTTACACTAGGGTTTTTCTGACACACAACAGTGCATGCCCTTGATTTATGACAGTGAAAACACAGTACTGATAGGAAATAAAAATGTGCAAGAATACTGACAGACTACAGAGAAACTTGTAAAATTCAGATATATCTGCGGGGCTGATGGAAACTAAATAATTTACCTATCTAGTTTTCCATGAGCCTTTCTATTCCATGTGTTCAAACATATCTCTGTACCAAGAAATATCTGTATTTTTTGGTTGCTTTTAATCTCCACTGTCAATGAGCCTTTGAAAAGAAGTTTTCCTTCAGCCTATGATATTTATAGGAGGCAGCGAATAAAACAGAAGTGAGGTTTTGTTACACTAACCAGTTAAACTGTTAGTAAATTAAAACACTTTGAAAGCAAAACAAACCAACCAAGAAAGAAGTCCATGCTGGAAGAGCAAAATGATAAAGTGTTCCTATGGTATCAACATCTCAGTAAGAAAGAACTACAAATTCTGTACTTACAGCAGCCCATCCAGTAATATTCAAACTTATTAAAGGTTTGAGAATGGTCAATTCTTTGAAGAGTAAGAAAATCTAAGCATTTTTTGAATAAGCCTAGTAATAAAGTGGATGACAAATATAACCTCTTAAAAGATACACACACTACATTTAAGTTTCTTGGTTTTAAGCAGAATAGAAAAAAGAAATTGGTGTTCTTTAGCCATAAAAAAAAAAAGACGAGTATTGCAGCAACGTGTTGCATAGAAACACCAGTGCAACCAGTGCACTGACAGCACTGGGATGAGAACTTCAGGTGCTTTTTGTTCTGTGAACAGCTCCATACAACCACAGAAAGAATTAACCAGTTGTCCAAGGTATCTTGGTAGCTACAGGAGAATTCAGGCTATCCTCCACAATGTAAAGAAAGGACTAAATTAGATTAGTGAATCCAGAAGTTTAATGTCTTACGCTCAGAAAATTTGGCTCATCTGTGCATACAACTTTTCTGAGGAATAACCAACAGCTCTGACCCCTTAGACACTTCTTAAAATACCTTGGTGCTTCATAATGTATTCCTTGAAAACAAACAAACAAACTTTACAATAGTGCCACAATGTAAAACTTTCCAAAAGCGTGACCTCAGAGGTGCTTTCACATAAAACAGCAATGTAAAGCTGATTTATACCAAAACTCAATGCCTGAATAAAATATCCTGAATAAAAACCACACGCAAAACTCCAAACATGCACTACCAGGATCAGTCTACAGTATGCAGAAATAACATACAGAGTGGCTCACTTAAACTGATTTCTTCCATCTCAGAGCTCCACTGTTTTGCTTTTTCTTTCCTGAGCAGCATTTCCAGAGACTCAGTAAATATACCTTCAGTAGAACTGGTTGAGGAATGTATTTGCTAATAGATGAAAAACCTCAGAAGATCATTTCATGGAGTTAACTTACCATACTGCTGCTTCCTGAGCCTCTAGTAATCTGCCACTGGGATAGATGCACATGATTATGCCACATTAGTTCTTTCTTTATCTTCTCTTTCTCATCAATAACTTAATCCAAGCACCTTCTCCTCTACATATTGCTGTCCGCTGCTCTACTATGTAAGAAGTGTAAGAATCACAGAAGACAGAAACTGGAAATCAGTTTGCAAGGCGGCCCTCAGGTTGAGAGGAATAACAGGAATCTTGTGCAGCTCAAGACAGAACAGCAGGCTAGAGAGTTCCATAGCATAGCACGAGAACGGAACTTGAACTTCCTTTTAAAATATGTTTTCATTTTAAACATTGTCTTGCTCCAATTCATAGGAGGGAGAGTAGATTCTTTTAATATGTATATACCCAGCATGAGATTAAGAAACAACGGTTCAAATCCGTCCAAAGGATTTTGCAACTCTTGTCCAGGACCTGCTTGGACTTGTTCATCTGTGTCCCCAGCAAGCACTGAGATAATAACATAAAAGAATAATCTCTTACAAACATTCTATAGGAAGACATTAAAGAAGAAACACTGAGAACTAAAAGACCTTTGGGCTGGGGAAAAAGGCTAGGTAAAGAGGGTCTTAGTAGATTTAGTTACAATCAGCTCAAAAGACAATTCAGAGATGATATACGATCTTACACACAGTTATGCTGAGAGGATCTGCCAGCTACAGAAGAACCAGCATCCTGAATTCTCAGACAATTTCAGAAGAGACATTACAAACTGGAAGCAAGGATGGTTAACCACTGGCAGCAAATAAAAGAATCTGCTCCACATTTAAACTCTTGATAAGAACAAGGTACCTTGTCTGAAAACCTAGACACCACGTAAACAGACTAATCTGTGCTCAATACAAAAATAACTGGATGAAAATCTACGTTATTCTACAAGGAGACAAGATTGCCTGACTTCATAGGCTCTATGCTTAGTTTCTATTTCATGTTCTTAAAGGAACGTGAGGTTAATGCCAATGGTGTAAGTGATGCCTGCGATATTCAGCCAATTCAGAGCATTTCAAGTAGGATTTAGTGGAACTTTGGTACTTGGAAGAAAAGCAACTGAGAAAAGGGCTAGACCCACAAAGCAGATGGAAAGAAAAAACAGGATGGAGTCCAGGGCTTAAAAAGATCTAAGAAGGAAATATTCATCAGTTTCCTTTCTCTTAACAATATGCTCAGAGACCTCTAGAGAGCTGGAAAAACCTTACCTAGCCAAGCAGGGTATTTTAGTGCTTGTTTTGTTATAAATATCAATAGATCAATCTATTCTTTAAAGTGATCTAGCATTAAATAGTAAAGCAACTAAGCAAACTGTAGAATTATCACAGCCTCTGGACAAAAAACAAATGGACAAAATAGACACACTATTAATAGCATCAATCAATCAGTCTTCATTACACTTGTTTGTCCTGATTTGCTTTCAGTACATTTTATCCATTCTAAATTAGCTGCTCAGTTTTCCAAATGTCACTGCAGTCTCACTCTAAGGGAGCAGCTGCATGAGGTAGAGGCTACCACCCAGCTTGGTGTTCTGTAGAACAATTAATAAGACTTTCCTAAAACAGACCTCATGCTAAGGCAACTGAAGAACAGCAGGTTAAACTGACTATTACCGACAACTTCAGTTAGAGAGACTTTTTCTATGCCTGCCTCTGAGCACAGTGCCAGTCTTCCCAAATGTATGAAAGACCATAATTTATGGTGGTTTGTCGTAGTAGTCATAATTCATTTTAAAGACTTCTAGAATGAGATAAGCATTTTCAAGTCCTCACACCATGCTTTTGAGCTGCTATTAATTAACAAATGCTGAAAATACACACAATTAAAACCAGCGTCAATGACAAAGTGGGAAGTGCCTTGATGACATTCACCTTTATACAAATAGACACAACTGAGATTAGGATTTGAGGCTGAATCCTTCTATGAAGTTTCAGCTTTTGTATAAACTGAATTCAGGCATCCTCTTCCTATATGCAGTCTCAGCTACTTCTATGTGTTAGGACTACCACAGGTGAAGCAGATGTGCATACCATCCTTCCCTTCTGCTGTACTGCTGTCAGATTACAGATGAACAATTTCACAGATACCAAAAATAAAACTAAGATATGAAAAATAACTACAATTGCAAAATTTCACTGAATCTCAGGCTTAATTTAAGTTATATGTTTCTCTTGACTTCATAGAAAGTCTCTCATCATTTTTCCTATGTTAGATTTATGTTCAAGAGTAAGTGTAACAGCTACAGGCAACGGAACCACTACGGCATTTTTTGCATGCCCTGTGTTTAGTACAGCCATGTCACAGAGGAATGAAAGACTCAGTCATGCTCCTTTAACCCATGAGATTTTGCAAGATCAGTATCACTTAAGGTCTTCTTGCTTGAAATTTACAATTTTACAAATTAAAGTTTTAAAAATATCAAGTTTAATTCAAATTTAGATTTATTTACTTTTTTTTTAATTCAGTCGGTCCATCTATGCCTTACCTATGAGTTACTTAATCCTCTACATTTCTCTTCTGATGGCAACTGCGATAGGAATGGGAGTTTTAATAGCATAAAAACTTAGCAGAGAGAGGGATGGCAGATGTGGGACAAATGAAAATGATACTAGTGAGTTACATTCTACTGTTTCCATAAAGTAGTGAAATACCACTATATAAGACACTTCAATAGCATCAGAATATGGCTTTTTTAACTTTTTTTTTTTTTTTTTTAATAAAGTACAGAAAAAGTTCTTAAACAGTTAAACTTACATAGTGGCTCTGAATCCGTTCTTCAGAACGAGATTTATTTTGGGCCTAAATCTATAAAATTAAATAATCAGGGAAAAAGCTGAGAGGTATTTTTACAATGCCTATTTGCTCGGTGAACAAAAGAAAAATCAAGTTAAAAATCAATGATGCTTCCTACTCTCCTAAAAGATAACATGCTGGCAATATACTATTGTATAAAATGGTACTGTCAACTGAATGTGGGGCTCTAATGGCTTTCAGTCTTTGTCATATATCACACATCTTTGGAGTTAACAAAGCAGAACCAAGATCCTAAAATATAGTGTTAAAAATCCTTCTGTCCTCTGCAGATACCTGCCTCAGAGAGAGGTACAAGGAGAAATAAATTTGGAATTGACATTAAGCCAATTCTACTCAAGGCTACATCAACTACACAACACACCTTTGTATACTGGAAATTGCTGATGGAGACTGGAAAATTAGAGGTGGTTTTACATGAAACGTGAAGAAAAATATATAAAGACAGAAAGCAAGGAGTTCTCTGTTGCAACTTTATGATATATACACCAAATAACCATATGATATTAGTTTACCACTCTTAGGAATATGCTAGTAGGAATTAGTACAATGCTACAGGAGTTGGTGTAGCATAAATTGAAAATACCCTCTCTGGAAAGGAAGAGGCTGCACGATGTGCAGAAGTGTTAGTCTCCCAAATAAGAAGAAAAAACCTATTTCGATCTCTGTTTCTACTGGATTGAAGAAAAAACTAAGCTTAATGGAAAAGGTTTTTTTTGTTGTTTTTAAATATAAGAACATATCACTAGTACTTCCAGTGGACAAACACATGTAAATTACCCAACATTTGACAACAAAATGCAGATATTTTCCTCAACTACCACATTTCAGGTGAAAAGATAGTACTTTTGTTCTTATTCTAGAGATCAGAGATGTAGCAGAGGCCATATTTTCACTTCTACTTGCAAAAGCAATATGTTCAACACTTGACATCACGAGATAATGGAACTTCCTTTGTTTCAGTTAGTACTCACCTGAACATCAGGAAACACTTTCTTCTACTGTGAGTGTGACCAAGTCGGCCAGACATATCATGGAATGTCCACCCTTAGAGAAACTTAGAAGCCATCTCATCATAGTTCTGAGCAATCAGCACTCAGTGGTACTGCCTGAGCAGCAGCATGGAGCAGATGACATTCAGTATTTCCCTTCCAACTGTTTTATGATTCTATTACTTGATAACAAGGAAAACAAAAGTATATCAAGATGAAATACTAAGTGGTGATTTCTATAACTACCAGATAAATCCAGAAGAAAAAAAAAAAAAAAAAAAAGCAGAAGGCGAGAGAGTCTTGTACTGACATAGTAACTACTTTCAAGATCTGTTCTGACTTGGCAAAGCCTGGCTCCAGCTGGCTGCTCAACAGTACTTACAACCCTGGTAATTATAGGCCTGTCAGTCTCACTCCAGCACCTGGTAAAATTACAGAGAAGAATTCACTCCAGCACCTGGTAAAATTACAGAGAAGAATTTTCTGCAAGCTACTGAAAAACACCTGGAAGACAATGAAATAACTGGTCACAGCCAACACAAGTTCAGGAGGGTTAAGTTCTGTTTAACCAATTCAATCTCCTTTTATGACAAGGTTACCTACCTATTTGGCTAAGAAAAGCTAGTTGATCTAATCTTTCTGGATTTCAGCAAAATCATCAATACTGTCTCTCTCAGTATCCTACTGGATAAAACATCCAACTAGACAAAATATAAAGGGTTATAATAAATAAGACTGCATCAGTCTGGTGGCCTGGTCACTAGTGTGGTTCTGCAACAGGACCTGAGGAAACAGCACAGAGACGGATCGGGGAGGGTGAGGTCAGCTGTTAAAAAAGTGGGCAGTGGGCATGGAACAGGTTCTCCAGGGGAGTGGGTACAGCCCTGAGCTGCCAGAGCTCACAGGAAGTTTGGACACCTCTCTCAGAAACACAGCTTGGGTTTTTGGTGGTGCTGCATGGAGCCTGGAGTTGGATTATAGGATCACTGTGCATCCCTTCCAGCTTGGGATATTCTGTGGTGTTATTCTTGCTGGGTAAACTCTAACTCCTACAGCACTGGGTGAATACCATTGCTTTCTCACCACGGAACAGTCTAGTAAGGTACTTTCCCTTTTGCAACAGGAATAATTTGCAGGTTTTAAACATCATAAAAATGCACCTGTTCCATTCTGTTTCCAGATCCCAAACAAAGCTTTTTCCAGTTAGTCCTGCATTCCCTCCAAACAACAACTAAGTTTGGTATATTACAATCATTTGGCTTAAAATGCTTCTTCAAGCACAGTTGAATTTCTCTTGCTTTTTACCTGCACTTTAGAAAGAAACAGCAGTGCTAGAGAACTAACAGAATGCATATAACCTGAGACATGCAATTCTCTACATTTGGTTAGTGATGCAGGGGAAAAGAGCTAGAGGAAAACCCAGTCAAAATGGATTGCAAAATAACCAGAATTCTGCTTTATTTGGAACATTGTAAGTCTTCCACCCACCAATTTCCAATAGCAGAGCAGACCTGAGTGCAGGGTATATTTGCTTTTTTGATCTGATCTGCCAAGTCAGGTTTCTATTTGTAAATGAAGTATTTTACACAAAGATGGTACTCTGCCATGAACAGCAAGTACTTGGTTATGTTTTGAGTTGAAAATGAGCAGTCAGCTGGAAAATTCAAATAAAGAATCACTTCAACCAGACTAGATTTTAGGGAATGTAAAAGAAAAAATATATGGAATAAAGAAGTTTCAAACAAGCATACTTATTCTGATGCAAATCCTTGAGCCACAACAGCCACTTAGTACATCTTACAAAAACCCTGAACAGAAAAGCCAATAGAGAAGTTCAACATAGATTAACGTGTCTTCCTTTCTTTTTAAGCAATAGCATTTCAGATCATTATTGCAACCTATTTATATAAAGATCACATCATATTCAAACATATAGAGAACACTAGAAAGGAAGACAGACGTTTTCCCATCAAACTAGGATGATTTCTTAGCATGCACCTATACTACTTAGATTACTTAGGAGTTTTTGTAGACTGTAGAGACATTCCCAGCATATTTGACGTGTGTAATTGTTTTGACTCCTCCCTGACAGTGCATCAAAGAAAACTCGATTATTTTTTCAACATTAACCATCCCAACAATAGCAAATATTTGCTCCACAGAGAAAGTCCATGCATCTTGTCATATGTATACATATTTCACATAGCATGAAGTTATAAACTATACGCATTCTCTCTAGGTTTCTTGTTTACTCCTGTATGAGAATGTCACTAATTAAAAGCAAAAGAATTGCAGATGTAACACACATTCAGCACAAGGTAAGTGGGAATATGGCTGCTGATTTCTTAGCTGCAAAAATACTGTGGTAGTATTTTAATAACTTCACTATAAATTACATTCTTAGAGAACTCATTAAAACAAGTGTTTCACTTCAGTAAGTGATAGTAATGTAATAACCACGCCATGCAAAGAATCTTAGCTCTACCCAGGATAAGTTAGAAAAAATTGCCTAAAATAAGTTAAACTGAATACCCAAAATAAAAGAAAAAGTTTACTCTTCTAAGCTGAAATTACAGGAAAAAAAAAAAAAAGTCCACTGCTGTAAGAAGTACTGCATTAATGTTACTTAAGGTCAAAGTAAAGGATACATTTAATGAGCATTTCAAACACGCATTCTCATCAGGTTATGACCTATTTTCCCAGCTTTTTGTAATAATTGGCTTGAAGGAAAAATGAAAGATTGCCACAATTTATTCAAACTTATCATAACAGCACTGCACTACAGACGTGTCAGTTGTATTTCCTGTTTATATTAAAAACTTTAATTGTCTGTGATATTTCCTTAAACTCGTCTCTGAAAACTTCATTTTCTGGTTTTTGGAAGTTTTAATAACAAAAAAGATCTCAATTACCTCTATTCATACTGAAAGAAAAAGCAGTCTATAACTCTTTTTATGAGTGTAAGATTGGACTGCCCTTCTCAGCCACGTTCCTCTCTAGTAGCCATGCAGACACAGATTACTCACATCTAATGTAGGGAGCAGATTCACAGCCAATTCACAGTATCTACAAAAAATAGCTAGATTTTAAGAGCATTTCTATCTTCAGATGGTTAAAAACACCTTTTAAAGTTCCCAGTTAGCTCTCGTAGTCACACGCACACCATAGCTCAACCTTTTCTAGAATCACTGCAATCTAGCTTCTTTCTGCAGTTTCCTCAACAGCTTTGCAGACTAGCATAGATGAACAAAGCCACATTATTTGGATTTGTTTCTGATACTATCTCAACAGACTTCTGAAAGAGATGAGTTGAACTCACCCAACTGATGAAGAAAATCTCTAGCTACGCAGCACTCCTTCTCAAGAAGCAGTCTAGGTCCAAAAGG
This sequence comes from Meleagris gallopavo, assembly GCF_905368555.1. Taxonomy (NCBI): domain Eukaryota; kingdom Metazoa; phylum Chordata; class Aves; order Galliformes; family Phasianidae; genus Meleagris; species Meleagris gallopavo. The sequence goes on from NC_139405.1 coordinate 11,018,229, forward strand.
TACTCTCTCTTCAGTGGCTGGCCCTTATCTGAGCCTGCGCTGGCTCCATCCTGCATCCACCCCTCTGGGTCACATGGGGAGCATAGGTGCAAACATTGTGCCTGTGCTCCCTGGGCCAGCCACACCCCTTCACCAGATGCTCAATCACCAGTTCAAGCTGCAATCTAAAAGTTTCCTTAAATATCTTAAAAGTGATTGAGTGCACCCTCAGCAAGTTTGCAGACTACACCAAACTGAGTGGTGCAGCTGACACACAGAATCACAGAATAACCAAGGTTGGAAAAGACCTTCAAGATCATCCAGTCCAACCATCCACCTATCACCAATAGTACTCACTAAACCCAGGTCCCTCAACACAAAATCCAAATGTTCCTTAAACACCTCCAGAGTCAATGACTCCACCGTCTCCCTGGGCAGCTCATTCCAGTGCTTGAATAACAGTATGACACAATAAAAGGGACACGATACAAAGGGACGCTGACAAACTTGAAAAGTGGGACCGTGTAAACCTAATGAGTTTCAACAAAGCCAAGTGTAGGATATTGCACTTGGGTTGGAGCAATCCCAGAAATTAGAAGTCTGGGAGAAGAAGTCTGAGAGCAGCCCTACTGAGAAAGACTTGGGTGTTCTGATGGGCAAAAAGCTGGACACAAGCCAGCAGTGTGTGCTTGCAGCCTGGAAGGCCTACGGTGCCCTGGGTTGCATCAAAAGAGGCATGGCCAGCAGGAGAGAGAGGAGATTGCCCCTTTCTATTCTGCTCTTGTGAAGTCTCAGTTGGAGCATTGCATCCAGGCCTGGGGCTCCCAGCAGAGGAAGGATGCACAGCTGTTGCAGCAGGTCCAAAGGAGGGCCATGAAGATGCTAAGAAGGCTGGAGAACCTCTCCTACAAAGATAGGCTGAAGGAGCCGGGCTTTTTCAGTACGGAGAAGAGAAGGCTGCAGGAAGACCTCACTGCAGTCTTCCTGCATTTAAAGGGAAATTATAAAAAGGAGGGAAATAAACTTTTTACATGAGTGGATAGTGATAGGAGAAGGGGAGATTTAGATACTTCAGGAGGAAGTTTTTCATTGAGAGGGTGGGTAGTGAAGTACTGGAACTGTCTGCTCAGAGAGGAGGTGGATGTCTCACCACTGGAGGTATACGAGGCCAGGCTGGACGGGGCCCTGAGCTTGATCTAGTGTTCAGCAATCCCGCCTGTGGCAGGGGATTTGGAACTAGATGATCTTTGAGGTCCCTTCCGACCCAAGCCATTCTACGATTTTATGATTTCTAATGGAGGTAATATTTTAACTTCAGACATAATATTGAATAGCTTTGTATACTGTCTAAAAAACAATATCTGTGATAGAATTTCCTTTCTTTGATAAGTTCCCTTTGAGACGATTGTAATGGAACAGAGCTCTTGTTAGTGCTATCATGTGGAAATATTCCCCAAACACAAGCAAAACACAGCATCTAAAAATTAAGAGGATATTTTAATATCTACTCAGCAGTTAGATATTTTAAAACTTAAAAAGTATCTATGTTGAGCTGTTTGTCCATCCCTTCCCCCTTTTCCATTTAGTAGAGAGAAACAAAGTAGAGAGAGATGAAGTCGAGATATTTAGCTATCTTCTCATCCAGCTTTTCTTAAACTCTCCATATAGAAAGCTGCTGATACTCTAAATCTCCAGGTATTTGTACTGATATTTCAAATGTACAGGCCAGTCATAAAAGCAAATAAACAAAAGCCCCTGAGATAGTGTCAGGGATCTCCTATGATAATGCAGTGGAATTGCTTTTATACTACAGCATGAGACACAGATAAATCATGAGCCCTACATCAGTTTCAGTCTTTACATTAGTAGGAAGTTCTGTAATGTGAAGTCCACACTAATGAAGTCCTATACATCAGTTCCAAATTTTTACCTCTTTTTTTATACTAGGGCTTCATCAGATTTCAGTGAGGCATGTGGGAATTCTTGTTTGGTCAATTAGCCCAGAGCCAGAATCTCTCTAAGTCTCTGGTGTCATTGGATGTGTCTTATGCCAAACAAGAGGAAATATATAATCAAGGTAGAATTAGAATACGTCTGCAGTGATATTCAGGTGTCTAACTTCTTTCCATCCAATTTATTCCAAAGCTGAATTCTGCTGAAGTCTTTACTTCACAGAATCGTAGGGGTTGGAAGGGACCTCTGGAGATCACCTGGTCTGTGCATTCAGGACCACACTCCAGGCTCCTTCACACTGGTCTGAGAATAATCTTTCCTCCATCTCTGTATTTACTAAAATACAGATTAGAGAAGTTTAGTAATGAAACTGAGAAGCCAACAAGCGGAATTATGAGATGGCTGTTGTCAGGATCAAATTAGTATAATGATGGGTGGTTTAGAGAAAGCTGGAGTAGGCTAAAGTTCAAACTCAGAAATTCATCAGGGCTCTGTTATCTGCAGTTCAGACAGAGGGGTATACAATATATCTTGTCAATGAGAATTAAACAGTTTGATGAGGAATTTAAAATTGGCCCATGCTATGCAAAGAGAACATTCTAAAAGGCTTTAAGAATGAGGAAAAAAAACCAGGGATGTGGGGGATAGAGGAACTGTTCCAGGGACACAAAATGAGCTGTTATTCTAATTGTTCTGCTTATTATTCTGTAAACACTGTAGCAAATGTTCTCTGCGGTTATCAAGCATATGTTTTGAATGCATTATGTGAAACAATTAGAAGCACCTGCTTCCTTTTCTATTCATAGAAAAATATCAATATTTATCTTATTCTCGATGTCTTGCCAGAGCTCTCCTTTGACTGTAGTGGATCTTGCTCTGATTGACCTCTTCATACTTAGCTCCCCATTGTCTATGCTGGTTATAGGACTGTTGCTTCTTCTAGCCTTCCTTGCATATTTTCTCTGCGCATCTTCCCACCCCTGTTAAAGAGACTCTGACCCATATAACTTGAGTACACTGACTATATCTTCTGAATTTCCAGAAATGTCTCATCTTGAGGAATCTTTGGGTTTTACAGGTCCAGGGTAACTCTAACATTATGTACAATGAGGTTTATCCCACCAAAGCTTGACTGAGGATTACCCTGATAAAGTCTTACCTGAATTATTTCCATCTCGCCTTAAAGGAGGGGTGGCAGCAGCACAAATGCCAGCACCAGACAGGGCACCACAGAACTCAAAGTGCACAGCAGAAGCAAAAGTACCTCCTGCCTGCATAGCATCACTCTGTGAAGAAGATACTTGCCAGCTTAAAAACAGTAGACCAATCACTATCTGAGGTTAACTATTCTGCAGGGCTTGGCATGTGACTGGCAAAGCAAGAAAATGGGAAGGCAAAGGGTAACCTTATGGGTAAATGAAAAAAGACCTCGCAGTTTATAATGTATTTTATTTTCTTTTTCCGTGGACATGTATATGACCTGCTAACAACAGGCTTTCTTACAGAAAACCTCCCCAAGAAAGGGATATATGGGAAAATCCTAAAGCCCGCTATCATAATGATGATTAATGTGATCCTATGCTCAACGAATACCAACATTCTTTTTATTCCAACACATGCTAGTCAGAACACTTCCAGGATGAAAAAGCAATGTGGAAAAAAAATCAGTACTAACCCCAGGTGGAAATATAAAAAGATCTTAGAAAACTAATGATCTCAAAGAGAATTTCAAACAGCTTCTCCAGCCATCATAATCATCTGATAACATTCTCAGACATTCAAAAATCTGCTAGGCTTTTTTTTTTTTTTTTTTTTTTTAGAGGTTTTGAAATTTGAACATGCTGATCATGAAAATGGGGAAAAGTGTTCATGACTTTTACAGAGAAAAATGAGTATAAAAACACAAATGTCTGTGAAGGAAAAAAAACTCAACAACATTTAGAGTAGCTTTAAACTAATCTGCTTACTTCTGAAATAGCCATTGATTTGCCAGTTTGTCACACAGCTAAAGGAGTGTTTGTTTGACAGCCCATGGGCAGCAGAGCAAAAATGGAACCTTTTATAGGGAAGTTATAAGGGGCAACAATGGCGGAAGGACACCCTGGACACTCCTGCCATCACTCTTCAACAGCGTTATAGACAAAGCTATCAAGTCGATCTACATAATCAATATTTTTACTTTGGCAATTTTAATTTATGATCAAAATAATAGAAATTCAGAAGAGAATATAAAAAATGCAGTATTGCTGCAAAATTAATGAAGGCTTGTTTTGGATCTGTCGTGGCTTGTAATTTATGCCTCTCAAAACTAGAGTGAGTGACAGAAAATCAGTGAGCTCTGGATGCAGCTATTTCCTTAATGCCTTAATAGCTCTGAAATTCCTCCCCTATTACCACCATTCCTTTCCAAACTGTTGGGCTGAACCATCTAACAAAAGAAAAACAACCCTGAAGCCCAGTAACTTCAGATCTTATTGTAAAATTTTAAATAAAAGAGCACACTGCCTCTAAGCCATCAAGAAAAGACAGTTTCCCAGAAGAAAAAACAGCAGTGGCAAAAGCACAGTCAAAATTCAAATCTGGATTAGCACTGTGAAATGTGAGTTTGCATTTCTCATGAATTATCTTTAGTGTCTTGATTTGAAAAAATATATGCTGTGCTAATATGATTATTATTTAAAGTAAAATGATTTTAGTGTCTTAATGTTAGCATATTGAAAAATATTTTCTAATTTTCCTCAAAATCACATTCTTAGTAAATGGAGTGATGTTTCTATTTCCAAAATTGTTATGGAGGGCTAAGTGTGGTCAATCTCCTCAAACGAGGATTAATGAACCTCAGAGCTAAAGATTATCTTTAAAAGTATCTTATTGTTCTTTTATGTTTAAAGACTAGACCATAATCTGAGCAATCAATTTTAGTATATTTTGGCAAAGCCTTCGGTGTAATCTGTTTGGTTTAGAATCGGTCTAGAAGAAATCTTTGGCAATTATGAGAGAGGAAACTTTTTGAATGATGGTTATTATATTAAACTAAGACAACAGCATATGTCCCTGCTCTTGAGACAACAGGATGATGATTTAAAAATTCATCTCATCTACACACGGTACTGTGACAGACTGGAAAAGGTTTGACACAAAGAGGACACAGAGAGTAATTCCTTCCATCACAATGCCATGTAATAATTTATTTTACGTCTCTTCTATCGCTTACCTCTTTTCTCTAGATAAGAAGATAAAACTTACCAATGCAACAACAACTTCAAGCCAGGCATACATGTGGGAGTCTGGTGGATGTTTTCCTACGAGACTGGCATCTAACTCTCGTTTGCTCACATCATTCATACCCAGAACTGCTTGGGTTTCCTACTCCAATTGGGTGACTTAACAATACCGCCTGAAAAAAGATGATTAAAAAATTTCTATGTCATGAATGACTTGCAGTATTCATCTGCAAGGGAAAACAGTTGCAAGGGAAGCAAGAAAAAGTTTCTGATGTTTTGCTAGCATTCTTTTATATCAAATATTCATTTCAATGTTGACACGAGAAATCGTTTTACTGACACTTTGGATGATTCATGTAATTCACTAATAGCTCTCCTATTTGTCAAATAAATAAAACAGTCAACCAGCACAGACAATAACATCTAACTTTTCTTGGAGTAATCAAATCATACTTTAGATTCAAGACAGTGTCACTGTTATGACATTGTTATGCTTAAGTCTCAGGTGGAGAAGATGGAAGTTAAAGGCACTCTGTACCTTGCAGAATACTACATGGTATTACATCAAAACCCACCAGCTTACTGCAGTATTAAGAAAAACACTTTCCACGGATTTCTGATTTTGTTTTTTGCAGAGAGAATAAGGCAGTTCTCGTGATCTGTGAATATTCTACCCATGCTGCAGAATACTGCAGAAGGCAAAATGTCCAATATATGCAGAACACTGAAAATAGAGCTACCTCAGACCTTAAGCAGAAGAGTATCCAATATGTGCAACTATTGATTTTGCAGCCGCAATGTCCTCTAAGCACGAATCCACCTTTATCTTCAGTACGACTACCAAATTCAGGCTGATCAATGTCTGCGTACTGCAAACTGCTGCCGGAAAAAATTAAAAAAAAAAAAAAAAAAGGATAAAAAAGATAATTAAACCAATATTTACACATGTTGCATGTTGTTTGTAGGTTGTGATCATGACAAGCTGAGAAACATGTCAAAAACTGACTACAATTTATGTGGATTTAACAAATCAGATAGTATAAACTATTTAACATAGCAGCTTACCAAGATAACAGTCATCCTCCAGTCTCCAAGGGCAATTTTGGAGTGTCAATTAGTGGTAATTCTAAAGGTATTAGTGGACACAATTCTCAGTGAAAAAAGAAATTTGAAATGTTGTATTGCATACAGATTTACATGCTGATATATGTCAGAACTGCATGTAGATCAAGGGGGAAAAAAAGATAATTCAAGCTTCACTAATTTTTGTATTATTAAGTTTAGTTTATAGTAACTTTCATTAATATTCCAAAGGATTCTAAAAAAAATATATAATTCAGGCACTAAAACCAATTCTGATCTTCACTTTCTAAAAAATTTTTGAAGCTGTACTTTTGTTCTTTGGTTTCCTTTCTGACTTTTGAACTTGCATGACACATTTTCTGAGGTTTCTTTTGCAGCCGTTTCTAAATAAATAGCAAGAGACTCACATATTCCCAGTTCTACAGAAACTATCGCATTAATAAACACATCAAACAACCCGCTATTCATTATGACAAAGTAAGTTTGTTCATAGGTCATAAAATCCCCTCAGAAGTGTCCACATAATGCTGAAGTCTTGTTTAGATTAAGAAATTTAAGTAGATCTGGTAAAATTTTACTTCTTTTGTGTATATCTAGGTATAGACATTTTGAAATTAGCAAGAGCTTAGCTAATGCAGAGAATCTTCTAGTGTCTTTGTCTTCTCCAAAACAGTAATATTTAGCCTTGTAGGTCCATAAAAATATATCTGACAATAAGACGTCATTAGTTCCCCCTTGCTTAATGTGAAAATTTCAGAGAACACATTAAATGAAGTCATCTTCTGCTCTCGCTTACATCCCTTTAACCCCCATTTGAGCACGGTCATATAGCTGACGGGAAAAATGTCCTTTTTGCTAGCATCCATCTGTGGAAGGTTTTTCTGTTTCTTTTTTTTTTTTTTCATTCTATATTTTGTCATTTTGAGCAATAATAGAAACTGAAATCTAGCCTCCTGGTGTACAGTGGCTTAAACATTTGAAATGCTTTTTGCTGGAGGGTGCTGTTAGTGCTTTTGTGCACTGTTTTGGTTTTGTTTTTTTTTTGTCTCCGTACCCGTATCCATTCCTTGCTCTACTGCATAACAAATATTTTTGATGAATACATAGTCAACCTGCAAATTCTCTGGGTTCAATAGTAAAAGCAGCAATGGATTCATAGTTGTGTACACACATTACTGCCTATGTTCATCCACTGAATGTGAAATGTGGTTCTTTTAAGGGATGGCCTTAATATGGTCCTAGTGTGGTGCAAGAGTAAATTGTGTGGGGAAGATATGGGGGTGTACCAGAATCACCTGTACACTCTTTACAGCAGTAGAAATTCTGTCACAGAATAAAATCACCAGATTGAGGGGACTGATCATTTCCTTCAAAACAATCTCTTATTTCATGGTGTAGGGAAAAAAATTTACTATCTCCAGATGGTATAAGCGCCAGTGCCACAGTAATTTGCCTCTGTAGTAGGAGTCTTTGTCCTCCCCTGTACATCTGTGTCAGAAAGTGAGCACAAATTTTTTGTGATCTTTGATCTCCTCATAGAAGAACAAGGAGTTGCAAAGCAGAAACAACATTATCCATTGAATTCCAAAACCAAATGCAAGAACAACAACTTGCCCATACGTTCTCCATGCTTGTTGCACAGCTGCCATGAAGAAATTTAGGATGTTCCTTTCCATGAAGGAGACACTGCAAATATCCCATGCTATAAGGACTGCACATTCTTCTACCACGTGAAAGCATCCAGCTGGTATCTTGGGGCATCACAAATGTTAATTTGTATATAAAACAGCTATGTAGGACATAGGAAGAAAGGAGAACATAAGTGTACCATTTAGATTAAGAAACTAAAATATTTATATATTTAAAAAAAACCATACACACACACAAAAAAACACTTTTCATGTGAAAACAACAATGGTGGACAAATCCCATGTTCTTTTTCAATACAGCATTTTCCTACCAACCTCCATCCCCCAAACCAAAACCAAAACAAGCATTGTTGCTATAAGCTGCATGATATAACAGAACTTGCCAGTCTTCTGTTTTTTGCTGCCTGTGGCTATTGCTTGTTCTCATGCCTGAGAGCAAATAGATGATCCACCAGAACAAGTCACTCAAGAAGTTCTGTTCCTTTCACTGCTAACAGGCCCTGGAACAAATCACATAGAACAAGATTGGAAGTGATGACGGAGACCATATATTTTCAAATATTATTAGGCATCAGGGCAACATCGGGACTCAGACTGCAAACAAAAATACTTTCTTTTCTATGGTGTCTAGTTTGTAACAAGGGCATAAAGACACTTCCTAACTCGTATGTATTTTTCAAAATTCAATACGTTAAAGACATAAACTGTGGTTTAAGTCTACTGCCTTCATGAAGTGAGACTTAGATAAAATTGACATCATCATTTAGCTTGACATCTGGCAGCCTGGGCATGAGCCTCAGCTCCCTGGGCTGGGCCTCAGTAGACGGACAGGAGCCTGGGCTTGAGTGGCTGGAGGAGGTAGCCACACTCCCTCATCACTCTGTAGCTCACTTAACAATATCCATGTACAAATCTTACAGAGAGTATAACAGAAAGAATAACATTAATAACACAAAAGCCCATGCATCCTCAAGAAGTGAAAAGCAATCTTTACAAATGTTACATGCTTTTCTCTGTAGTGTCTGAAAAAATTGCAAGTATCCAAAGCATGAATGAGATTAATAACTTTCTTTTTTTATTTCACTTCATTCTTCCTTGATTGGTCACATGAAATAGCTTCTCTGGTTTGGATACTTTGGCTTGTTTGTGTGAAAACAGAATGTTGAGTCAGAACATGAGAGTTCTCAATGCTGTTCTCAGAGTGAAAAGGCACACGGTCTGTCCAATCTCCCAGGGCACTGCTTCATAGCAATGGGATACCTCTCTGAGTGATTTACTGTTCACCAGTGTGAGCTTTCTTCACAGCTAACAGTTTCAATTTTAAAGCTGGAAATTCCTCTCAGGAAAAATCTCCATGGAGATTTTTAGTATCAGGTTGAAAACCTTGACTCAGACACTATTTTCAATATGTACACGGAATAATGGTGTGGTTTTTTGGAGACCAGATGGATTTCTGTCCTTGAAATCATTCAGGCTGTTCTCAGAGTGAAGCTTCAATCCTAGGTGTAAAAAAATTCACCTAATCTAATAGTTCATTCTGAAGGTATAGAAAGTATGTGTCAGCATGTCCTACTCTGTGCTCACAAGAATAAAATTCAGGCTTGTTTTTTGGCTTTTTTTGTTTGTTTGTTTTGAATTGTTTACACTGCTGTTGGGGGAATTGGTGGGCCGAGGGGAAGGTTTAATGATTCCTTGCTTTAGGTTTGTTCTACTCACCTCCAGGAAGGATTCAGCATCAGACAGTAATGTAACTAAATGGTGGTAAGGTTGATTTATGGTGGAAAAGATCTTGGAAGAAAACCATTTCTTCTTACATGTTTTAGTCTCTCAATATCTGCCATCCCTGTGGGCTGACTTAACATGCAAAATGTGAGCCACTATGAGTTTTATACGCAACTCCCAAAATCTCATCACAAAAAACCTTGTTGCTGAGCTCAGCCTAAAATCAGTTTGGAATCAGTTGTTCATATATACGTCTGAACTATCACTAGTTAACAGTAAGGCCACTGATCCTTCAAGTGTTCTGTTAGGCTACAGACAATAGACTGTGGTTGGAAACAGAACATCTTAGAGCTGTCATATTACACAAATTCCATCTTTTAATCTCAGAATGCTGACAGAAAAAGGTTGTTTCTTTGACCAGCATACTAGGTACATGCAGCCTTGGTTGCTTCATGGACATGTTTAATACTACCTCAAGAGAAGATTAAACGTATGAGACATTGTTTGATATTTTGCTGTAACCAATTTTGTTTCAATTACTGTATCTCATTTTCCAAATGAGAAATAAACCTCCATGAATACAAAGTTTGATTTAAGAAAGAAATTAATCAAAATCAACGAAAATATTTAGAGTTAAATAGATAAAAAAATGTCCAGAAATCAGAATTCTCATTTCTGGAAATTTTTGTTAGTACAGCCACTTGTTCTTTATGGGGAAAAGAAGTTTCTAAGCTGTATATGCTGCACTTGAAAGATAGCTATGTTCTCTTTATCAACGTAAGAACATATAATTTCATTCTGCCAAGCAGGTCAATAGTTTGCCAGTGACAACAGCTACTTACACTGCACTTAAGTTTTACATCTGCACAGTATCACTTTCAAGCTGAAATAATGAAGTCTTGCAAATGTTCTACTATAGTATCCAGTGCAAAACTACCAGTTTTTAACTCACCCATCTCAGGAAATGGAATAGACTGAATTCACTTTATAAATGCAAATACTGGTAATAATGATCTTGAACTTACACGATCCTAACAAGTTATTTATAGCTGGATACCGTTCTTAAAAACCTCCCTTTGAGTGCCAATAGTTTGTAAGCAAACAAATCATTGTCATAATCCTGTCTATGCTTTGACGGAGTTACAAGAGCTCTTGAGATCCAATTCAGCCTAAGTGAAAATCCCTTTACTGGAGGAGATGTTCTGCCTCTGTTTATAAGGTCGGTGGATAGTGATCTCAGCTTTTAGTATGCAAAACCACTTGTCTTAATAACTCTGATATATATTAAAGATCAAAGGTGTTCTTGATAAGTACACTTGAAAAAGATACAGAAGCAAGTCCACTCAAACTTTGCCTTAGAGAAAAAGAATTCCAAAGCAAACAAGCAAACAAGCAAGTAAACAAACAAATGAAAAAACCTACACTATATAATATCCACTTCTGGAACTGTTACTGAGTGAACAGTTTCCTACTCTGAATTAGGAATCTTCTACATTAATTCATTTACATTACTTAACATCAGTTGCTCCAGAAGTAACGCCCCCTGTATATTTCCATGGAAGTAACAATAGATACAAAGACCACCATAACACTATTTAGTAGAGCAAATTCTCAGCTACAGGCATCACCATTAGCCGTGCATTTCACTGTAACAAACGAGCCTACATGCCACGCTTGTAAAAACCTGCATGGTTACCCAGAATGTAAATTGTCTTTCGTGTCACTGTCACCACCGTTGAAAGGCACCACCCACCACCTCACTGTGCTCACATCCACTGTTTGGTCTCCAGAAACATTGTGCCACCATTTATGTTTTACTTAGATTATGCATTTAAATTGTTTACACATTTTTAGCTGTCACGGTGGTCATTTTTAGCTTCTGAAAGGCTGACTGGCTTACACTGAGCTTTAAGATATCTAAGGCCCCAAACACATTTTTCTACTTAAGAGTTTCCAACCTTTTTCTGTAACTTTATTGTTCACTGGGGAATGTGAGGCACAGCAAGTTGTCCAAATGTTCTGGCATTTGAAGTAATGGATTAGTAAATATTTAAACTGTCATGCAAGACTACTACTCTTCATAAATAAAGCATCTCAAAGTGTTTAGATGGACTGTTGTTTAGGACTCACAGGCTGTTCCCTGCCTTTGCCTTGTGAGTGCTTCTGTCATGAAGGATCAGTCCCTCAGCACTCCAATGCCTTCATCACTTTTGCAGTAAATCATATGCTCAATTTTGCCTCCTCCCAAGCAGGGGAGAGACAACACAGTAGTCCACTGTGTGAATGAGAGTTCTGTGGTAAGGAGCTCTGAGTGGAAATGGGCCAAGCTATTTTTACTTCAGTGGATATTATGAATATTCATCCTAGGGCTTAGAGTAGTACCTATGCTATAAATTTACATTCCACCATTCTGCACATCACATCTATATACACCCAAGACCTCTGACCCACATTGGCAACAAGAAAGATGCAGTTTTTCAACCACAGTTATACTGGCCTGTAGATGGGTCTGCCTGTCTCACAAGCAAAACAAACAAACAACAACAAAACAAAAACAAACAATTCTTGTGTGAAAAATCTTGAAGAAGAAGAGATCCAAATTAGGATTTATTGTTACTTCAATCTTAGGCTTTCAAACAATGTTTTAGTAAAAAAAACCTAATTTCTAGCTTCTATTTTAAATTTGGAAGCAATGTTCTTAATTTTGTTTAAATAACTGTCTCTTACGTTCTATTAAATTCTGGCTGTTAGTTTAAAAATAATTATTATCTACAAGTTGCATTTCTGCACTTCTTATGTAAATACTATTTTTGCTGCAGTACAAATGTATAGTTTGCTGAAATTAATGTATACATTTTCCTGATTTATAAGCAATGCACATACATATCAAATACATTGTAAAATCCCAACAGATCATCATAATCCAACGTTAGGAGTCTGTATGGCACTTTGTTCTCAGGAAAGAAACAAATGCATATTTTCTTCTTCAGAGGTTCTCTATCTGGTCGATGGGGTCACACGTAACTAGGAACAATGAAGAAGAAAAGTCTACTGGAAGTAAGGCCTAAGAAGCTGTATTTTTGAATTCACTCATTATTTTTTTACGTCTCAGATGAGAGAAGGCATTGATTTCAGGACTCTTTTTCCACTTCCAATTATTTAAAAAATGTCTAACGAGGTGAAAATACACTTTATAGTGTTAACTGCAGTTTAGCTATTTTCAATATATTCATTCTCCACAATAAATCGAAGAAAGAGAGACAGCTTCATTACATGTAGTATGAAAACACTGCATTGGTACTATTAGATAATATTTGTAATAACTAGATAGTATTTGTAATGTTTTTATAGCATACATTCTTGATACTGATAATACCAAACCTTATCACTCATGTGGCAACACTAAAACCCTTACTAAAACAGGTATGTTTTCCTTAATCTCTTTTGTAAGAAGAGCAATTTCAAGCAACCCTCAGGACACTAGAGCAGACGCTCTCTGTCAAAGCAAGGCTCTCACAGCACTAAGGCAGCTCCCTACCTACTACTGACCCATGCTCACAGGGTAAGTAGAAAGGCAGAAGAGCGTTACGACTGAAATACATGTTACTAGTACCTTAAACAACCTGCATGGTACCAAATGTCTTTCAGGTTCATTAAACTTATTCTGAGAATCAAATGATCACAGTATTGCTCAGGGCTATGTTTTAAATAATACTGACATGCCACAAGATTCAAATGCATGCTCAGTGAGGCTGGTATGTGTGACTAAGCATCTGAAGTCCATTAGCCTCCTGTTTTTCATGTGTAAACATACACAATTCTGTGAATTTACCCCAAAAGTTATTTGTGTGTGTGAGTGAAGACCACATGTGCACGTATCATCACTTGTGTACACACTCTTCTGAAGATATACTGTTTCCTGATCAGCTGCAATTGAAATCCCAACCCATTTCTGTCTTTCAAACAAGTAAAATGGTGAACAGCTATGAAAGCTGTAAGCATCACTTATTATGTTCAGCTGAAAAGTTAACAGCCTAAGAAACAACTAAAGATAGAAAGCTGTGAAACTTCTTTTTTAAACCAGGAAATTGTAATCGACATTTTTGAATCTAATGCTGAAGGCAACTTTTTTGCTCAAAGCTAATGTCACATATGACAGAAACGATGGCAAACAGCAATTTAAGACAGAGAAGTCAAATATTAATACTGAATATTTATAAAGCATTTGCCTGCTTAACTATTTCTTCTTTAAGTATCACTGAAGTACTAAAACACAGTTTAAGGATGCTTTCAGTGTGTCAACAACAACAAAAAGAGAAAAGTGACAGATCTGATTTAGTCTTTAGACATCAAGGCCTCTGTGAAGAGATTACATGTAAGAAGCACAGAGAGAACACTGCACAATTTCATCTGAACTTCAGAACCATGAAGCTCTAGTTTGTAATTTTAGACAAGTAAAAACAACATTTTATTTACTTATAAATTGCTTTTCCATGTTGTTTAAATAAGACAACGAGCAGATCTACATTATTTCCATAAATTCCAATCAAAGTCAGCTTCAGTTCTTTCTTATTTTGTATTTATACGCCATATTTCTGCAAGCAATGCACAACATATTCCTGGGTATTTGATTGTATTATGTTTCATTTGTCATACACATTGCTAGGCCAGTCAGAAACAATTACACAAAATGGTACAGTAACACAGAGGAAACAATGCATCTTTGATGCAACAGTCACATTGCAATAGCATAAATTATCTTTCATATACAAAGTCGATATTTGTCAAGACTTTAGTATTCAAGAGCTTCTATTAGTATTAATAGAATTTAGAAATTCAGAGAACTGTAGCAGTTAATCAAGTTTCCATTACTAAGGTAACCTTGATTTAAGGAAATTACCCTTAAAGCTCTGACGAATCAGCAATTTAGATAAAACTGCTAAGTCAGTAAGTCACTGGTCTGTAACTGGATGCTTAGAGCTGATTTATGGAACAATTTCCATATGTGAATCCTCCTCCTAACACCTTTAAAATTCAAATCTACCTACCAATCCAAACAGTTGTTCATCAGGAGATGAACAATCAGGATAAAGTGAAAATCTCTTAGATGGCCAAAAAAGCAAAAACTAGATGCCTCTTGAATTTAAGTCTCTTAGAAATGGCTCTGTCACACTTGATGTCTAATGATGTGTAATGTGCACAGACAACGTCTATGTATTTTATTAGATTTTAAAATCTATGTCAGAATACTTTGCAAGAAAATCCAAATACAGCATGTCAAACAATTTTGAAATAGGACTCAATAGACAGACCGGAGGTCTCTGTTTGGAAGAAAGAGCAGGGAAGGAAACAGATTTAGCTTCATGACCATAAAGTCTCCACTTTCCTGATTGGATTTTATCAGTGATTTTCAAAAAGCAGAATAAGCCTCTTCCACACATCCCATTTCACATAACAACAACAACAACAACAAACAGAGTAAGAAAATGAGACTATGATTAGATAATGGAAAAGAGGAAAATATCTTTTTTTAGCTGAAATTCAGTGTAACTGGAGTATCAGTAAAACAGAATGCTGAAAAATTACCATCTCAAATAAGATTGAAAGTTTTGTTATCAGAACAGTGAAACAGCAAAGCGAAAAAGAGTGTTGGTAAAAGGTAAGAGAACAAAGTAGAATGGAAACAGTCAGGAACATAATCCACAAGGTAAAGCTCAACTACAGCACTGAGAGTTTAGAATCATACAATCTCTTAAGTTGGAAAAGACCTATAAGGTCTTCAAATTCTTATGACTGAATTTACAACCAAACTGAAAAGTCTACTGAAGATAAGCACAAATAATAATGCTAAAATGAATAACTGCATTCTACAAGAAGGAATCCTCTTCAGCATTCATAACCACACAGCACAATGCATACTTGACAATTTAAAAGCAGGTACTTCTTCCTGTGTGACAAAACCAAAACTACCCAATGAATTTTAAATTTCACGTCTTATAAGAAGACATTATCCCATGCAGGGATTTGGCAAACAGTTTAGCATGATTCTCTTTAGAATCAGATGTATTATTTTTATAAGCAAAAGACATGCATATCTGAGTAGTAATACGCTGTTTCCCATTGTAAGCAGTTCACAACCTGACTTGATGTAAAGATAATATATCTGTAAAAATAACAGACCACTGATTTTTTGAAAAAATCAATTTTAAGCAAATAGGGACCTACACAGTTTCAAGACTAGAGGTAATTGACAATCTATCACATCACTAGATATGCTGTTCTAGATGTTGGTAACCCCCATTACAAAATATCTGCAGTTTATTTATAACCTGATTGTCTAATGTTTGCATCTTTTCCAGTTCTTTTCTGCGATGCTTAAATGGTCATGAGATACATAAGAACCTCGTACGTTCTTAAAGTTTACCTGTAAAAAAATTACAGGTCACAGATCTTACTCATCTTATGAAAAGACACCATTTGGAACTTAGATCAGGTAGTTCTTACTTCTTCTCTGAACATCTCCCACTTAAAGACAAACACTGACACTTGTCATACTTATTTCATATATGGAGATAAATCTGAAATCATACTGGCAGCTTTATCCTTGCTACCATATCTAAGAATTTAATTCACAGTCTTAGTTATGTCACCGAAATAAAAACACAGGCTCAATTGTTAATGTCGTTATTTCATAAAACTTCAGAGTGCTGAACTCCTCCTACAGTTTGTATCTACATTTCAGGTCAGGTCTAGAGAAGTAAGGGACCACTCTGGAGCAGATTAAAGATGTTGTTCACCAGAACAGTGATCATGGAAGTTGGCATTTTGGTTTCTTTCTGGAGAAAGTGAGAATGCTGTTTTGACTTAATTATGACTTATTGTAGTAACAGAGAATTTTCCAGCAGGAACAAAATTTAAAGCTCTGTTTGTCAGCTTCTCCAGCAGTAGGAAATGTCTGTGTGATGCAAACCAGAAGTCCTGTAAAAAATGAGTTGATAGATATGTGGCAGAAAAGCAGAATTTCTGAGTTCTTAAGCCAGTCTGTCTAGACATTGGTCATCCTACAATCCTGAGTATCACTCCTCGCTTCATTAGTCCTGTCATACCTGGATCACTCAAAATGAATCTGAATTTCTTCATTCCTGTCACTGTAGTGTTAAGATTGGTAATGTAACCTAAATTTAACACTGCTGCCTCCACTGGTACTAAATGGAATAGTTAAAGTAGCTTTATACAAGAAGCTTCAGCATCCCTGTAAGAAAAGAACTTGGTTTTCAATTGAAGTTCTATTTTCACATAAAGTGCAGAGTTAATACTCACTCCTTTAAGTTTTATGCTAAATTGATACCTGTCATCTGCTTTGGTCCTTTTTCTAAAGACGTATGAATTTCAGGCTTCGTATGTTCTTTGATTTGTAAAAGAAAAAGGCAAACAAGCAACCCCTCCTTTGAAAGCTACTTCATTTTCACACCTTTGATTAAGAAAGGGTGGAAAGAACATAAATGACTTTCTACAAAGATTTTCAGCATTTTCTGTGTGCATTTCATGTAGAAATAAAGCAAGAACTCTTTTCTGCATGAGATTCTGGCATTTCTTTCTTCACTATTAGTGTCTGCTAAAGGGAATGGAGATGATTAAAAATGAATAAAACAGAAAATTATTCTAGGACGTTCTTTATCTCAGGACAAGTTACATGTGACTTACGGCCAACCATTTTTCAATCCCCAAATCAAACTCATTCTATCTTTTAATGCTATTTCTGGTTATGACATAAAACAGATTTTTAAGTAATTTATTCAGAAAAAAGGAACTATTAAAAATCCTGAATTTTTTTTGCAAAATAAGCATATAGACATAGAAGTCAACTAAAGATGAATAACAATTTAACATCTCCAGTGCCTACACATGACTTATAACTGGTCCACAAAGAAATTCCTATTTAATTTATCATTTACAGGAATACACTCCTATAAATTAATTCAAAAATTATCATTAGTTAATATTTCCTACATGCACTGAAATTGGACTTGTTAAAAGGTGAGAGAAAACATTAGAACTCTCAGGTTTACATGGGAAAGCTTTGATAAAAAGGTAGGAACTGTATTAAAGTGAAAATATATATTAATTAAAGGGAAATGCGAGAGATACGGCAAAGTTCCAGCACACCAACAGGAGTGACAAATTATAACAGATTTTGTGTCACCACATAAGTGTCTGCTTATGCATATATAGGTTAATGACTAAGTACAAAAAGCATTTGTACTTTGAATAAAGTTTCAGAGCAGAGAATTGAATCTTTTAAGTAGCTTTCTTTCCTTTAAAAAAGGCAATTATAATGACACCTTGTGTAATTCAGAAATCACACAATGAAATGAAAAGACTAGACGGTAAATACATAATGTAAAACAAAATTATTAGAGGTGCTACTTAATTTTTTTCACAGGCTGTAAAACTGAACAGATGGTGACTTATCACTAATGTGATCCTGCTAAGTAACTTAGTATGATGTACAGCTCAGTGAAGGTCAGCTAGCATGAGCAGAACTGTTGTTATGACTTAAGGCAACAAAAATATAAGCTTTATAGGAGCACCAGTTTCATGAATGCAAGACAAACACGAGAGCCAACAGATGACAAAAGTCAAGTCAAACACTCTCCACACAGCTCTCATTAACAGAAAAATTCAAACACTTAAAATAAGACATTAGATTCCTTGCCCCTTAAAACTCTTTTATTTGGACTGTTTGAAATTGGGCTAAGTGACAAGGAGTGACGGAACCTAGAGTTTCAGGTAGGGTGTGGTCACAAAGGGGCTTTCAAACAAAACCAATTTGCCTTCAGCCTCTCTCCAAATGAAGCCCTAGATTTTGTCTCTTTCCTGGAACTAATTATAAACCTAACAAGAGGCAAGGGGTGAGTCTAAAACCAAATACCGCAGGCCTGCTCTGCATGAAGAAGTCATAAGGGGACACCTCTTTCTCCAGCCTACCCCCCATTTGGCAGCCCCTTCGTAAGCCGACCCAAGCAGGCCAAAAGTGCTCTCCCCTGAGAACTTAATTTTGTGTAGAGTTGAGGGGCTTAGGTTAAGACTCAGCACAAGGCAAGAAGTATGGCTAGTGTTAGGGGATGTAGACAGACAAAGGCTCTAAGGCTTGGCTGCACAGAACTTTCAAAGGGAAGTGGTAGGCTACAGAAGAGTTTGATTCTAAGGGCTTCTTCAACTTGATAGGAATGGGTAATGTGGACAGAGGCTTTGCCCACTTCAAGGTTTATAGCTGGGAAATAATAGGTCTAAAATATATTCTATATAAGTATCTAAATCAAGATAAGGCGAAGCCTAATTAGTAATACAATGAACGATAATTATGACTTCTACTTATAACTAGATTAACTAATGATAATAACTGCTAAGTCAAAATTAAGCAAAATTTTAATTTTATCTATATTTTAATTCTATTTTTTTTATTTCACTTATATTAACTTTATTTTATACTATTTTAATGTTATTTACATTATTCACAATTAATTATTAAACTTAGAATTAATTAATACTATTAATTTATATGAACTTATATTTTAAAAATTGAAAATGTTAACCATAATCATGGAAGAAAAAAATTTAGTAATATATAAGGATTAAAACGATAAATGATTAGTTATATTAATTTTAATGAAATGATAAAATTTATTTGTTTTCCTTTCATGCTAACTTTATTCTATTCTGTTGATTCTCCTATCTAGTAATTTGTAATTATCTTTTTCATTTTTCAATCCATGCAAGTAATCTAGTACAATGAAATTTGTGGACATCAAGAAAAAAAGAAGGCTATAAACTAAAAGAAAAGTATGTAGGATTTAAAAAAACAACTATTAAGAAAAGTTAATATTAATATACTATTATTAGTAATATAGATAAAAGAGAAGCATAATGTAGTTTAAATAATGGAAAATTAAGACTAGAAGATAAACTAACATATAAATACATGTTTCTATTAATAAAGTTAATTTTAAAGTATTTAAAATTTAAAATTTTAAATGTAAATTTATTTCATTAAATATCTTATAAATAATATATCTTCTATATTTACACTCTCTTGTTTCTCAATTTTTATATTTCTTTTTCCCACCACCACTGAATATCATGATAATATTAAATTACTTATTTTCTGATAATAAGTTTAAAGATTAATATATAATTTATAGCACTCTATATTTAATGAGTTTACATATTATTTTATTAATTTTTTTTTATTTTAATTCTCTTATACTTTTACATTATTATTTATATATTTCTTATTTTACTTATATTTTTTCTTGTATTATAATATTTTTTATAGCAATTATCTTCTAATTACTCTATTATTCTCAGAAGTATAAAAATATTATTTCATTATAATAATTTAATATTTAAATTTGAATGTATACAATTTATAATGAAACACTATATACAAAAGTAATCTTCAATTTATATTAATATAGAATAAAATTATTTTCTATTATATTCAATTTAAGATAATTAAATTAATTAACTTAATTTCAATTTATAATTATACCTAGCAGATATATATAATCAAAAAGTTGTCTTTTCATCTGAATATTCAGATTTTCGATATTCTTGGAATTATCTTATGTAATATTATAGTAGAGTGATGATAGAATAAAAATAGTTATTAATATTTGAAAAAAATATGTAATTTTTATTATATTAAGTAAAAATTTAATTTAATTGATTGCATGATTAATAGATTATAAAGATTGTAAATTATAGAATTATATGAAATATTTATGATAGAATACAAAGTATTAGAAGAACAAAATGATTTAAATAATATAATATAAAATTTCAAAAATCAAAAATTATAAGTTATATCAGTTATTTAAAATGGCATAATAATATTTATAAAATTATAATAATTTATAATTATTAGAATGATTGTATAAAAGAATACAATATATTATTTAATAAAACATCACCAAAGTTAAAAGTATAAATAATTTTGTAATATTTTTTTGTTGTTAATATCTAATTTAGAAATATTTATATGATAAATTTATCAATCTTAAAATTTTTCATTTTAAGAAGTATCAACAAAAACTATATTTAATTTTGTTTATGTTATACAATATTTATAAGCTTGTACTGTATGTTGAAGATATTCATTAGAATAGAATTATACATCTAAAATTAAAATTATATAATGTCAAGTGAAGAAATACTCAAATAATATTTATTATTCATGAATATTCAGCACATAAATAAAGGGTCACTGATATATTTCTCATATAACAATTTTCAGTAACTAAAATAATTTATATATATATAAAATAAATTATGATTTTAATTCTGAAACTTCATTATAATAAGTCTTCAAATAAGAACAAAATTATACAAATTACAAGTCATAGCTTTAGAAGAATGAAATATAAATACTTCAACTAATAAATCTGAAATTTAAGAAATATTAATTATGATTGAGAATCATTCAAATAATAGTAGATATAAATATTTAGCAGTCACAATTTATATAATGAATTATTATTGTGAATAAAAAAAAGGATAAAAAATAAAAAAATTTTCTTACTAATAAAAAATATCAAAATTTTATAATCAATACATTCATCGATTTATAGTTAGTTGTTATAAAATTGGTCAAATATTTAACTTAAGAAAATTTTATAATATAGTTATTTTTTTATTAAATATACTACATTCATAATTTGCGCTTTTTTCTTGAATTGCTTTTCTTTTTAATAAAATCCTCATTGAATAACTATCATTTTTCATTTTCTTAACTATTCATGATTTATAAATTGATGTATTTCTTTGTATGTGTTTTTAGATATAGATTTGTTTAAATACTTGTTTTAAAGTTCTTTGTCAAATAATTTTCTATCTTGCAAGCATATTGAGCTTTCTACTTGAATCTTTTTTTTATTATTGCTTAGAATCTTATTATAATAACTTAATTGTTTTTGTGATATTCTTTGAAATGTTAATTGTATACATCTGTACATTGTATTCACAATATGTTAGACAATGAAGATTAAATATTATCTTAATAAATAGACTGAAAATTGTGTTTTAAATTTAAGAAAATTTATAAAGAAATTTTAGGTTTTCTATGAAATCAAATTTTCACAAGCAGATCAGAATTCTTCAAATTAACACTCAATCTGTTACACAAAATAGTCTCTAGAAGCATTCATTGAATCAAAGAGTTTATTTAAAACCATCTAGAGGAATCATTTGAAATTTATGAAAACAAAAATTATTGAAAAAATCTTTATCATACACTACAGACATTTTTAGCTTAAACATATTTAGTTTATCTCTTGAAATTCAGGTCTCGGTCTATTACAAATTAAATTATGTACAATTAAAATGTAGGACATTAAAATTTTTATGTCATAATTACTTTTTAAAATCTATAGTTTATTTAATAGTTAAATGATTAGTATTCTGACTCTCTGCGTAGAATAGAGGAGTCAGTTAAAACTTATTGTTAGAATTAAACATACAGAAAAATGTACGTTATGTAAATTCAGTACTAGTAATTTTTTATTGTAAATTCTTTATTTTTGAGATTATGATGGCTATGTTTTATAAAGCAATTTCGACCAGATCCTTGTGTTTACCTTGTTCCAACGTATAGTAATTAAATTGTTTAAGTAATATTCTTCGATAGTTTTAGTGATCTAATCAAATTTGTGCATTGGATTTCTACTGTTCATTGAATGACATTTGAAATAAAATGTATTCTTTTTAATTTATTTGGATGTGGTTTGTTGGAATCATAGGAAGTATTAGTGTATATTGGAATTGGAATTTATTTATCATTCTAAATTTCTATAAATACACAATCAAAACGTATCACAATTTATTTAAGTAACTATTCAATATGTTTTACGACATGTAAACTTATAATCATTAAAAATTTAATGAAGTTGTTCAATATTACTTTAAGAATTTTATGAAATCTTTATTAAATTAATAATCTGATAATTAAAAATATAAAATAATAAAAAATGTAGAAATAATTTCATTTAAATTTAAGCATAAAGATTCTTATAAAATATCATCAATAATCATCATAAATCATATTTTATTACATATTCAGCAAAAGAATGAATAATATAATTACACTTAGATTAAGAATGATTTACTCTAATTTTCTGGTCTTAACTGTCGTAACAACTATTCATTCTTGATACTTTATTATACTTATGATTTGTTAAGTGTATTTACATCTATTAATAATCAGATTGTGATAAGTAGATCATATTGCTAAAATAAATAAAAATACATAACATTACACTTCTTGTATTCTTTGATTAATGCTACATGTTTCATACTATATGGAAAAATCAAACTACATATGAAGAGCTTATCACTACAGCTTGACCTAAAACGTCAAATTTGATCTGCACCATTATCCATTTAATTGAATTGTTTAATTTATTAAGTTCTTTTAACTTTATATTACTCAATTTCAAGCACTTGTATTATTTAATATAATTCTTCGCATAAATAAATTATCATGACTATATTCGTATGATTTAATTCTTGATTTGAATAATCATGAACTGTATCTTATTCTCAAAGAGCATTCTTTTTATTCGGAAGATTAGGAATGATATTTATTATTTATTATATGTCTCATAATTGCTTATTTGATAAAATACAGAAATCAGTTAAATAAGCAGTTATACAACATAAAATAAATATAATGAATCATTAATTATTAGTAACATTTAAATATATTATAATAAATCTATAAATTACTTATTATATTAATATATAAATCTTATTTAAATGTAATATGTAATTTAAGTAGATCTATTCTATAAAACAGTACAGTAGATTGATGCAACATTTTTTAGTTAGCAGCGCATCTTTAAAAATTGAGTGTAACTATTATATTATTAGTCGAAAAGAGACTTTCTCAATAAGCGATGAAATTTTTAGTTACATAAATTTTAAAATAAGAAAATCTTATAACATTTATATAAACATAAATTATATATAATATACACTATAAAACAAAACCTTAAAAATTTAATTTAAATTTAAATAAAACTCTATCACAACTTAGCTCTATATATACACTTTAAAAAAAGTACTATTTATATTATACAAATTACAATTTTATCATTAAATATTATCAAATAACAATTTACTATTTAATTTTAATAAATCAGATTATTATATATAACTAATCAGTATATAACAATTATTAAAGTTATTATTACACATTATATTAATAAATTATACAGAAACATTCACATTAATGAATAACTTATTTTATAATCAAATTAATGAAGAAAGTTTTTGAAGAACTTTGATTCAGATTGCTCAACAAATTATACAACAAAATTAAAAATAACAATATAGATGATAAGCTCTTAATTATCATATAAAATAATATCATTTAAACCAAAAATACAACATAACATCTGAAATATTAACAAAAAAATCTATATAAATCAAAAGATTTAAAAAAAAAATATTTAAAGTCCCATTAAATAAAATACAATTATTCATATAATATTATTCTTTTAACATAAATTAAGATCAATATTAAATTTTATTAAATTCTAATATTAAAAAACGAAAGTTTGATCATGATAATATTATAATATAACTTTAATTAATAATAGAAAAAAATTTATTTAAATATCTTATTAGATCAAGTACTTTAATATTAGAAAATATTTATAATCTTTAACTTATTAATATCTTACATTTAGAACTTAATTGAGAATCTAACGTTTAATTTAATACCTAGTCTCTAAATTTTTATGATAAATATTAATTAATCTATTAGATTACATACTGATGTCAATATATGTTATCAAGATATACTGCTAACTAATATTAAAAAAAATTAATCTTACTAAAAAAACTCTATCTTATATTAAATATTCTTTTTATAATCTTAACATCATAAAAGATCAAATTAAATTTTTTGAAGAATCTTGTTGTAAAATAATGGATATAGATTTAAGACAACAGTAATTCCATTAATACTCTTATTCTTGATAAAAATTATATACTTATTTATGATAATAAAATATTATCAAATATATTAAATATTACGGCAAAGTTCCAGCACACCAACAGGAGTGACAAATTATAACAGATTTTGTGTCACCACATAAGTGTCTGCTTATGCATATATAGGTTAATGACTAAGTACAAAAAGCATTTGTACTTTGAATAAAGTTTCAGAGCAGAGAATTGAATCTTTTAAGTAGCTTTCTTTCCTTTAAAAAAGGCAATTATAATGACACCTTGTGTAATTCAGAAATCACACAATGAAATGAAAAGACTAGACGGTAAATACATAATGTAAAACAAAATTATTAGAGGTGCTACTTAATTTTTTTCACAGGCTGTAAAACTGAACAGATGGTGACTTATCACTAATGTGATCCTGCTAAGTAACTTAGTATGATGTACAGCTCAGTGAAGGTCAGCTAGCATGAGCAGAACTGTTGTTATGACTTAAGGCAACAAAAATATAAGCTTTATAGGAGCACCAGTTTCATGAATGCAAGACAAACACGAGAGCCAACAGATGACAAAAGTCAAGTCAAACACTCTCCACACAGCTCTCATTAACAGAAAAATTCAAACACTTAAAATAAGACATTAGATTCCTTGCCCCTTAAAACTCTTTTATTTGGACTGTTTGAAATTGGGCTAAGTGACAAGGAGTGACGGAACCTAGAGTTTCAGGTAGGGTGTGGTCACAAAGGGGCTTTCAAACAAAACCAATTTGCCTTCAGCCTCTCTCCAAATGAAGCCCTAGATTTTGTCTCTTTCCTGGAACTAATTATAAACCTAACAAGAGGCAAGGGGTGAGTCTAAAACCAAATACCGCAGGCCTGCTCTGCATGAAGAAGTCATAAGGGGACACCTCTTTCTCCAGCCTACCCCCCATTTGGCAGCCCCTTCGTAAGCCGACCCAAGCAGGCCAAAAGTGCTCTCCCCTGAGAACTTAATTTTGTGTAGAGTTGAGGGGCTTAGGTTAAGACTCAGCACAAGGCAAGAAGTATGGCTAGTGTTAGGGGATGTAGACAGACAAAGGCTCTAAGGCTTGGCTGCACAGAACTTTCAAAGGGAAGTGGTAGGCTACAGAAGAGTTTGATTCTAAGGGCTTCTTCAACTTGATAGGAATGGGTAATGTGGACAGAGGCTTTGCCCACTTCAAGGTTTATAGCTGGGAAATAAACAAAGCTTGCAGCTGCAATTGGGTGTGACTCTGAAAAAACTCTCAGCAAAAGGGATAATGTGCAGAATTATTCCTAAATTTTCTCAGAACAATCTAATTTTATTCTTTATGAAGACGAACTTCAGCAAAAGTAGAGGAACAGCAGCAAAGAAATGCTTCGATCCTAGCAGCTAATTGCTGTGACCTTTCATTCCATTCTAATTCTTCCTGCAGCATATTTTGAAATGATCAGAGTTTATATTAGAACACTTGTTACAAGGTATACTATTAGCTTACTATGTAGTACTTAATCATCTGTTTATAACGTTAAATGTTGGGATTGCTCTTTCCAAATTTTCCTGCAAGCCTTCATTTCCATACACAGTTATATCAAGGGTTGTTTGGATTTCCTTTCTGGAAGTGGTTAACCTGACTACCAACATTTCCAATTATATTTTTATGCACTTATTTTAGCCCAGATCTAGATTCAGACCTCACTGTGCATTGTTTATTTTGATAGTGTTTAATAATCTAGGAGGCTTTAATACACATGATGAGACTGATCAGAGGCAGAAACTCATAACGCCTTATGAAGAAGGTTGCAACAAGAAAATGGACAAAGGAGACAAAGATGCTGAAGAGAGAACTTCAGTGTCTCCGTAGTTTGTGCACAGCAACATTTTCTAGTTTTTTCTTACTAATAAAAATATGGAGAATGTTCTTCCTGGCCATGACGCACTTGTAATTTACTTTTCACTACCAGCAGTGAATCAGCCCCCCTATTTAGTAAAGGCTACCAAACCATGGGAAACAAAGGTAACAGAATGTCTTCAAGCTGAAACAGCAGGTTTTCTCACAACTTCAGATATCACCAAAATACAGCAAAATTGGTACTTGACATACATCCTGACGTGAAAAAGTAATGCAAGATGCACAGTTCTGTTTTCTGGACAGGAAACAAGTGTGAATCACAGCAGGCAACATGACAGATACTGCAGTGAGGAAAAAACAGTGGTCCAAGAACTCTGTGGCTAGTTTTGATTCTATTGAGACAATGTGAAAACTGAACTCAATGTCAAGAAGCTGCATCAGGAAATTCCTACAAATGATCCAGTATGAAATATACTGTTTACTTATAAATTAGCATAGAATTAACAAGGAAAACCATGAAAGGGGTAATTGCATTTGATTTTAAAATATTAACTAAACCGTAGAAGTAAATCAATCTTTAAACAAGTAATTCATTCTTGCTATTGCTCGTCATGCAGCATCCATTAACTACAATAACAATATGTATATTCTTTTACTGTAAAAATAAATCAGAGGTAAGGGTTCCTCTAGAAATATAATGATAATTTGTCCTCTGATTTACCATCTCATAAGCTCAGTAGTTTGAACCTTTATGAAGATGACCAAGGAGTCAAAGAAGCAAAGGGGCCCCAGTAAACGGATTCCAGGCTGATACAATATATTAGCTATACATAGGTGTTGCACAGATGCAACAAGATCTGAACATCAGAAAATAACAAGTGGTAGATGGTAGCTTCTTACTGATTCCTTCAAGAAGCTGCACTGTACTGAACACCTATACCTGTTCAAGATGTCCTGCCTCCAACAGTATCAACTTGGAAAATGAAGATTTCACAGAGCCCTAGAATAGCAGGCATTTGAAAAACACTAATTACTATATTGCACTGTACAATAAAAGCTTGTTTTCAGACTGAAGGCCTATTCAAAGATCATAGTACCTATTGCTGAATAGTTGTTAACTCTTCTTATTTTTATTTTTTTTATTTTCACTATCCTATCCATGAGGCCTTCTAATATCTCTGAAGTATCAAAGTTTAGTCATAGAGAAAACTCTTACAAGTATTAGTGCTTAAAGCAAACCTAGTTGTTTAATTTTTCCTTTCACTCATTATCATTCCCTCTTCCCACCCTAATACTTGCTTCAGAAATGTAGTAGACATCTCAACAACTCCATGGTAAAGGCAAG
This sequence comes from Meleagris gallopavo, assembly GCF_905368555.1. Lineage (NCBI taxonomy): Eukaryota > Metazoa > Chordata > Aves > Galliformes > Phasianidae > Meleagris > Meleagris gallopavo. The sequence goes on from NC_139405.1 coordinate 11,046,048, forward strand.
AGTTTTAAATTCTAGAAAATGACATCTGATCAGTTTAAATTTCTACAATTTATTGAGCAGACAATACTTTTAAGATTTCTTTCCTTAAGTTTTACCAGTTAGAAAGCTGTTATTGCAGGAAAAATAGAAGTAGAATTAAAAACCCATTAAACTATGACACAGACATGGGAAGTGTGAGCACAAAAAGAAATCAAATGTTTAGTGTTGGTTAAAAATGATCAATGAGGTAGGATCAAAGGCATTTAAATAAATCTTACGTAGTATCTAGGTGGACAGTAATTAGCATTTCTGTAGCAGATGTACCTCATTATTTGAGTCAGTATTTTTTGAGAATTCTAGAAAACAGGAGATGAAGTTGAAAAATGTGCTTAAAAAGTATGCTTTGTTCTTAAATCCCCCCATTTTTCCTATGTTGGCTCTTGATAACCATAACTGATCATACTGTCCTTGACATATTCTCCTGTTAATTGAATTCTGGCTAACCTCCATTACTTCTGTGATCAGAGCAGGTATAAAATGCTGTATGCTTCAGACTGCATTAGATCCCCTTTTGTATTTGCTCATTGATTTTGGCACAATGTTTCCAGCTTATCCATGCCAAGATGCAAAATATATGATACACAGAGTAAACAACTATATGTCAAAAGATGTCTCCAGTTTAGCCTGCATGGGATTTGCTGATCCGAGTGAATGCTGACAAAATCTAAAAAAGGCAAAGATGAAGGGAGCTCAACAAACTCAACAAGCCTAGAGGAAAAGTGAAACAACAAAGTTAACTGGCCTTGTATTGGCTTGGTCCAATCCTTCTTGATTAGATGGAAAAAGTCAACACACAGCAAGTATTCTTGTTTATAGAGGAACAAAAAGTTGCACCACAAACAGCCTGAATTGTAATAGTAATAATTTCTATGTATCTGTGATTTTTTATTTCATGGTCTTCTAACATATACTAATCAAGGCTGCTGACCTAGAAAACTGAGCAAGGAAAATGAGCAGTAAATATGATTGCATGGTTATGCTCAAAAATTATCAAATGGCCGAAGTTACAAAATGGCTTTACTTCTGAATGAACGTAGGCTGAAAAGAATATGGGAATGGACAAAACCTGTAAGACAGGCCTACTCCTTGACTAAGATATTTTAATGATATATTTTTATTTGTTTTAATGCCTACAGTTCTACCTCTGAGAAGTTAGAACAAGACCTGAGATTTCACTGATCTGACTCTTAACATAAAGCAATGGAGGTTTGTTGTTAACAAACTGTAGTTGTACAAAACTATATTTAACAAAGAACTTTACAGTCCTTCCAAAAAGATTTTCTTCCTTTATTTTATGTTACTGCAGCCTACTGAAAAAAATGAAGAGCATTATAAGGATAAACAGACTGTGACAGTTTCTGAATATACTTGAATTACTATGATGAATATACACATAACTCCGTCCTGATCTGAGAGTAAATGTATTTCTTTTCATCATTTATTTTATTTCTATTTCTTCATTTCTTTTCTCTTTCCTCCCTCATCCCACACTGAAACTGAATGTTACCTCCCACCAGTCTTAATAACATGTGATTTTAAGTAACAAAGGTGGACTTCCATCCCCAGCACTATTAATTTTATACATCAATCAGCATTCTCCTGTTGCAGTTGGCACTGGAAAGTTACTAGATTGTTGCAAATAGAAGGGATCTCTATAGACCATATAGGTCAAGGCAACAAAGAATGGAATAACAGCAGGTCACTCATGGCTGTATCCAGGTGGCCTCTGAATATCTCCATAGATGGAGACTCTACAACCTCTGCAGGCAAGCTATGTTTGACCACTCTTATAGTAATTTTATTATTATTTTGTTTAAATTCAATGTCATGTTTTTAAATTTACTTCCATTACCACTTGCTAAGAATTGTAGCACCTTGCTTTCCAACAATATGTTGTAATTTTCATCCTAAATACATTTATAGGCATATGGTTTTTTTTCATATTTTCTAGTATGCAAACACAATCCTGATCAGCTCTTCTTCTACCCTGGTATTTCCCTCGATGTACTTATAATGTAGAATCATATCTTTCCCTCCATCTGTGTTTTGCAAATCAAACAAGCCAAGCTTGTTTACTCTCTTCTTGTGCAATATTCTTTCCTCTCAGTATGCTATTCTGTGCCTACTCCAGTGAATACTGATTGAACTTGTGCATGAAGAGCTGAAATTATATATAATTCCAAATTAATTTGCAGTGTGAAGTAGTACTAACATATAAACTCTTCTAAAAGTCTCTTAACTCATTTATTCTTAATTCATTTATTCTTGGCTGTAAAATGTTAATGTCTAATCTCGACACTGCCTACTGACTTTCATCCAAGTGAGATGATCAGCAAGTGCTCACGTACAAAAGAAAACACAAAAATCAGGTTAATTAATCCTGCTTCTCTAAGAATGTATATTGGAACATACATTCACTTTTTAAATTATACCTGTCCAGCTGTAGATTGCAATGGAACAATTTGAGGAAGGTTTCATGTGCTCCTATCTAGTTTACTTATTTTGCTTCAGTAAATTACTTTGACATGAGAATAAAGGACACCTTTTACAAATTTGTTTAATAACATATTCAAAGTTCTAGAGTCAGTATAAATTCCAATTAAACAAAACATAAAGGTGTTTTCCCTTATTCCTATAATACTTTGGACAACCCCACTAAGGCAACAGATATTTAAAAACACTGATAAATTCAAAAGAAGTTTCTGTGAACTTCCAGTTGCTCCTGCCCACAGCACTTCTCTGTCAACTTATTTTCTGCAGCAGGTGAATTTCAGTAGCATATCGCTGAATGCCATGATTCATTCCCTGTTGTGGATGGTAGCTGTGAATCATCATTTTGAATCATGGTTAATCATCACTTGATAGACCACTGTAAGTGTGCTATGCAGGTAGCAGAGTGGAGCTAGGAAAAGTACACCCAAGACTTCAAGTCCTCTTTATCATCTTACTAATGTCATATGTTCTAGCGGGGAAAAAAAAAATCTATTTGAACCCTATAATTTGTTTGCATTTTACTTCTACTTTACTTTTAACATTAGGTTTACCCAAAACAAACAGATACGTGCCCTTTAATTCCTTCTTATGATACATTTTCTTGGAAATATTTCAAGCCATTGTGCATTTTGCAGAGAATATAGTACATTTTAAAGTAAGAAAATTGATATTTGTCAAATGTAACATACTTTTAATTACGATACACTTATTTCCACACCATGGCTGAAAAGTTCCTGTATATGTAGACGAGTTAATGTGTTAAGATGACATGCAGACACACACTAAATGGTTCTGAACACAAATGTAGAGAATAAGACAGACAAGCTTCTTCCAGAAAAGAAGTGATGATCTCTGTACAAAATTAGAATTACTACTGAATATGTAACTAGTGCCAAAGATTCAATTATTTTCAAACTGACTTCTGAAGACTATTCTAGAATACACAAGAGCTTCTGAAAATTATCAAGTTGTGAGAGTTAATTCAGTGTTTTCTCATCTGTGGTCAGATGGGATGCTGTGGCCTTCTTACAGTGAAAAGATGCACCAGAATTGTGTCATCTTTTTCACATATTCTATAATATGAAACTATCATAATATGAAAATATTATAATATTTCTCAAATATTGCAATATTCTGTACTTGAGGAAATACTTGAAAAGAATTGAATTTTAGGTGCCCCTATTTAGCAGACAAAGCAATATTATAGAGTATTTAGACTTGCTGTGAAAGTCAAGATAAATATTTGCCACAGACTTCAAAATCTTCCTGATGGCAACAAAATACTTGCATGAGTTTCTCTAAATAATGCACACATGTCCAGGCATGCTTAGAAAATTTAATGGATGAAATACAGAAGTAGATGATTATTGCTTCCATATTTTTGCTGATCCCCCTCACTGAATGACCACTAATGTTCTTTAGATCGGGATATTTTACAAGTTTCTGAGATCTTTTACACAGGCTTCACAAAACTGTGCATTTCTAACTCTAACTCCATCAGATAGATAACTTTCAGGCACAATGCCAGCATTACTAAGCCATAGAAATAAAAAAAAGTATGTAAAGAAAAATATATTTAATACTACAACGCTCTTCTATATATTGGATCTAAATTGGCTTATCAATGGAAACCCTGTCTCACAAAAAAAGCATTTTTAGAGTTAACCAGAGTAGATTTGTGAATTCCCATGCAATTAGGACTACTAAGTTGTAATAAAAACAAAACAAAACAAAAACAAACAAACCAACCCCACAGGTTCCATCATTTTAAACCAAAATAACTTTCTTCCATATTCTTTTTAGAGTGGCATTGAGAATCAGCTATATCGATTTGATTAGAGGAATATTTTCATTCCCCTGAGATTGTCATCTTACACATCTCTTACAGAATGAGTCACAGAACTTATCCATTTAGAATTGCAAATGTGGTAGGGGACCTCTTGTCAGTTGACAAACGGGTATAGGCACATTTAAACAAAGAAAGAAAAGATAGAAATTTTCTGTGGAAGAGATGAAACTGCATTCATTTTAATGCCACTGCTTCACTGTTTTGATTTCACTAATTAAGGAACTTTAATGGCTTGTTGGGTGTCTTAGTTCGTACACATCCTCAGAAATGCATCTTGCGTATCCAAAGTAGCAGAAGCCATTTTGGATCATGAAATGTACTCAAGTAGCTGTCAGCATTGCTTAGATGTGAAATTCTGTTGCACAACACAGTGTTTGTGTAGTCAACTTGGAAAAGCAGTGTGAAAATGTTACCTGTTGCACAAACTGAACTTAATTATGCAATAATTGCACAACCAATATACCAAATCTGAAAGAAAACAGCAATTCTTTATACTTACCATGAAAAAATAATGTATTATTCATTCACTTAGTATACCGAAGCACTATTATAGGCATCACCATTTTGCTTTAAAGTACAGTTAGTTAGTTATTAAGTACAGATGCAGATAAAAACTGCTATATTGAAGTTCTGAAACGAACTAATGCAATGAGCACGTGGGACTGACAGTCTAATTCATAGTCAGGTAAAATATGTAGTTATTAAGACTGGGGAGGACTCCAAGGATTCTCATGTCTCCTGTTGCTATTTTCCTCTCATGGTTTACTACAGAGCATTCAGAGAGTTGGTACTGATACATCTGTAGCACTTATAAGTGATGCTACTGCCTCTGTACTGATGCTTCATCTAAATCCTTCCTGCAGTTCATGCATAGCAATACAATATTGTGCTAACTATCTCATCACGGTCAAATTTTATCCTTAAGCCATTGAATAGACTGTTCTGCACTAAATGGGATTTAATGGAAGTCACAACAGGAGCGAAAGCTTACAGAAAGCGGAATAAAAAATACACAATCTTGGAAAAGCAAAGTTATAAACAAATATTGAAAAAATTAACTTATTTGAATACTGTTTTATACTTGTGTCACAGGACAAAACCAACACTTCCACAGTTCTAGTAATATGGTAGCAGTTTATCGTAGGAAGTAGATGATCTTAGAGGCCTATTTCCAACATTAATGATTCTATCCTATGATTCTATTAAACAACTCCCAAAACATTTGCTAATGTACTTTCAGCACACAAGATTTAGTCAGCCTGGTTGAGTGAAACAGAAATGATGAGATATACTCTGAGTGATACTCAGTTAAAATTAGATGCCCTGCATTAATACACATACAACCTCTTCTTAAAGGATCCCATGGTACCTGGAAAGGCCATAGGATGAAGGGCTTGCCAGTGAAGACAGCAACTCATCTTTACAGAGTTTTTTTCTGAAAGTGAAAGTGAAGAAATGAAGTGAAGAAATAACAGCTTTGTGTAACACGTGTAACTGAAACTACATGGCAGATGTGTAGGGCATTATGGAAGTGGCAAAACCACCACTGTGAAGTCAGTATTGACAGCTTACCGGAAAATGTAAGTGGTACCCAAATATGAATTATTCCCTCTGTTGCTACCATCTCTTCCAACATGGATTTATATTTTCCTTCATTTCTGAAAAACTACTGAGTCATAAAGGTTGTCTGTTCATTGGTTCTAAATCTTATGTATATGCTTGCTGTCAAAAGACTTGTTTTAGTCCAGTTTGAGAGAATTTTCCTGCCAAACTGTAATAAAATAGTCAGACTAAAGTAGTAGTAAATGTCATATCACAGATTAAGCATAGAGAACAAAAAAGAGAGGGAAAGCCTCTTAATTCTTCATAAACTTACTGAAAAATCATTTCATTTTGAATAAAGGAAGAAAAATGAGCATGTTTATTAGTTTGTGTGCCTGAGGAAAATGCCTGAACAAACCATGACAATGGACATTTCTCAAACAGATTAAACACTTGATATATACTTAATACAATTTAAGTATTGGAAGTAATTAAATGCTCTTCCATACTCTATTCACTTCTTTTTTCAGATACATAAATATCAATACACTTATAAATAGATTTTTCTATTTATAAGAGAACATGAGTAAATATAAATTACGTCCATCTTCAGATAACTGGAAGGCAGATTCACACAGTCAGCTTTGAACAGTTAGTACATGCCTGAAATTGAGCTTTGTTGCATTTGACCTTTCTCACAGTTGCACAGAAAGGCACTAAGCCATGGATTATTAATTCTTGTGAACAGCGCCCTTAACATGCTACAAACTCCATCTGAGACAGACAAATGGTGAGAAAAGATAAGACAGATATGAGACAAGAAAGACTACTGTAGAGATAAAAACATGTGCAGGTTTCTACTGTCACTTCATGTAAGGAGACTGCTGATATTTTACAGATAGATAGATAAATAGATATACGCTGCATGAAGGAATGTTTTTTAAATTCATTGCTTTAAATCAAATGAGAAGATGGAGTAGGAATAACTTATCAGAGTGATTCAGACCTCTTCAAAATCTTACTTAAGATTTGATGTTTGTGCCCATCTAGCAAAACTCATAGATTCTTTCTGTCACTGCTTTACTAGTTGATAAGGATTGCCAGAGTGACAAAGAAATACTCTGTAAGATCAGCCTCACAAAACCACATAACATATCAAATACTTAAGACATAATTTTATGCTACTGTTTTTATCTCTTCTTAGGAGTATAAGAACTGGATCCTGAAGTACGTATGAAAATTTATGGCTAATTGCTGTTTATATTGTATTGATAATGCCTAGCTTTTTTCACTTACAGGGCTCCATGTGCTTTATATGGATAGTAATTTAACCAGAAGCAGTGACTAAGAGATACACATAGCAAGATGGTTCAATATGACCGTGAGATACAGAACTTGGGTCTTCAGATCCTGGTGTACTGTAAGTATTTGGACAATGGCTCTTTCTCAGGTTACAGGTTGATTGCCCCTTCAAGAAAATCCATTTAGTGTTTTCTTAGAGCAATGTCCTGTCATCAGCAAAAATACTTATTCAATAACATACATGATGTAAAAAGCCAAGGCTTTTTTCACCTGTGTTAGCAAATCTTAGTATAATGTTAAATTCCACACTGAGTATTGGGACTACTGCAAGCAATGTAAGCTGCTGAACGCCCTTTTTCTTTAATAAGATCTACTCAAAACAAAATGTAAATTGCAGAGTTGAATACTTTTTCACCAAACTGATGGAAAAAGGAATTAAGACACACAAAATCAAGAGCAATTTTTAAACTTCACTACACGTCCCTTTTTCCCCTCTTTTTTAAAACACAGTTCTTCGCTCCTTCCAGAAGAGACTGCATGTATGCTACTCATAGAACCTTCTTTAAGTCTGATTTATAATTTAGAAGAAGAACTTAACCCACATAGAAACTGCTTAAAGTATCTTCAATGCAGGATATTTAGATATTTAGATAGATATTTAGAAGACCATTTAGAAGACTAAGAGTAATTTTTTCCTATGCCAGACACTCAGGAGACTACTTTGATTCAATGAGTTGCTGGCTGAGTTGCAAAAAACTCTTATTCCTCAAGTCTCTACCTTTGGTTGAGCACCTTAATCATCCTTATTCAGTTAATAGCCCTGCCATGCAAATTCATCTTCTCATTTTTGATTCTTCACATTTGAGAACTCACCAAGAAAGCACCAACTCTCTATGCACTTGTTTTTTCTTACAGCAATTCAGCATTCCTTTGTTTCTTTACAATATTTTATAATCACTGTAGAAAAAATCCCACAGAAGGTCATGGCAACAGGCTGATACTGCGTGGAGTGTGATTACTCATCCACAGCAGGAAGGAACAGTGAATACCAATTTCATTTCAAATATAATGAAGCTGGCCTCTGAAATCCATCTGATGTATCTACTAATACTAGATAGAGATAGAAATATGAGTCTTCTTCCTCAAGACCTATCATAATCATTTGAATTAGGGTTGTTTAGGGTTTGATAGAGAAAAAGAGGCCAAAAAGGGGAACATGATAACACTTTCAATGACACAACAATCTGCTGGAATGAGGAAGAAAATAATCTTGTTATCCATGCCCACAGTGTATAGGATAAGAAACGAACACTGATTAGACAAAAGACACAGGATACAGTCAGGAGGGGGTTGATTAAAAAATATGTCAGGGTTTTCAATGATAGAGATAATGGACTAATGTCCAAAATTGCCCAGATAAGTGTCAGAGTCACTGAGTTCTGCAATTTCTAAGAAAAAGATAGCCATTCACAGCATTAAGAATGGAAAATCTATCAGGAATGATGAAGTATTCTCATCCTGCACTGGGTGACCTCCTGAAGTCCCTTGCTATCCTATGACTCTATGACTGAGAACTTTCAATTATACAGCATATATTACACTATCAATCTGGTTCAGCATGTATCACAAATTTCCTACGGAAAGATGTATCCATAGACAGCTCTAAGTTTGAAAACCAGAAGTCATTACCTTATACTGACTTTAAAATAAAGCTCTCCTACATTTAAAGCATGAGAGCATTTAGAATGCTTTTCTTTAATAAACTAAAATCAGGTGAGAGGATTGGATAGTTGGAGCACATTCATTTTCCTTTACAGCTGTTAATATTTGTTATCATTAATTTTACTTGACTTTCACAGCACTAAGGCACCTCTGCACTCTGTGCTGTGTTGTCAAGTTATTATTCAGATATTTTACTGACTCCACTGACTATCTTAACAAGCATTAAACAGACTCATTACATATTCTCCATTCAGTTTTACAATCAAGCATCCCAGGATCTTCGTTAAGCTCCAATGCCATTACAGCTGTTGAAGAACTACTTCAGATCCTACACCGCATGACACAGAAATAAGTTGGAGTAAAAGAGAGCACTAGTCACCAATCTTTGATAATATCTTTTTCCAGTTTCTCTTCTGACTATTCTTTTGCTTGTTTCTGATATCAGAACTGAGAAAGGAGACAACACAATGCCACTCTGACAACCTGGTGCTAGCTGGAAGCATGTTTTCTGGAGATCTTTTATCCACCTTACTGTGTGTGTGAGTGCATGTGAACATTCAAGGTGGTTTAAAGAGAACTATTTTAATGAAATGGTTACTGCTGATGACTTTGCTAGCTGTTCAGTTGTTATAGCTTTAGAAAACATTGCATCATTTAGCAAATACAGTAACTAAATGAAAGACAGCTAGTTATATTAAAGAAACAAACCAACACAAATAGCAATAATAATTTAGCTCATAGTATTAATTTATAGCTGGAAAAAATATTTGAAGGTAATGATTGTTAATAAGCCTGTCATTTCAAGCAGAATATTCAATTGTCTTCTAACTCTAATTATTAGCACATTTCAAGATAAATCTTTCCCACTTTTATGGCTATATGGCACCCCAGTACACACCCTGAGCACATCAGATGTCTGATTTAAGTTACCTCAAGCACTTACATACTGCTTTGTACATTATGAAATAAGAAAGATTCTTGGCTGAATATATCGAGTTATTTTTATTAGCACTAGAGACAGCACAGGGAGTCAGCCAGAACTTCAGCCCTAGCAGAATGTTAGCTAATCCTATCAGTGACTGAAGTTGCAGGTGCTGAAACTCCTTGCCCCCCCACTTCTGCTGTGTGAGCCCAACTCTAGCAGGAGCCTAACATTTGATATTTTACCTTTTGGTTTTGAACACTCTATTCATGAGTCCATCTAGTGGATAGTATAAGAAATATTTCTTCATACAAACAGATATATATTGTATGCATATATATAGATAGATAGATGGAAGTGTATATATATAAGTGTGTATCTCTAAATTCTTTTTTTCCTCTAGCCTAGGTGTAACATGTTTTAGAAGAATTAAAAATATGACAGTGTTTGGCATTTATTTGAGTAAAGCCAACTGAAAATACTAAAACATTCATATTTGTATCTTGTTAAGGAGGCACAATCTTCAGCACATGGCTATGGAATCAAAATAAAAACTCCTGTCTTCCACAAGCAGGGAAGTTTTGAAGACTACGGAAACTGCAGAAAACAACAGCTTCCATTTGTGAATGACACTGAACTCCTCCAGTGGTTTGGAACTGTGCAAAGCCTTGTGCAATCTTCCACATAATAGCCTTGAATCCTCCCTAAAAGTTCAGGACTTGTCATATTCAAAGATACAATGGATCACTATAGTCCAGCACTCAAATGGACAAAAGAAGGCCCTCACTAAGGAAACTGCTATAGGCTTTAGCAAGTAGTGCACATTTGTTGGACTGTCTCTCTGACTCCAACAGATTACAAGACGTGATCCCACATAACTATAAAATAACACTTCTCCGTTTCCACTTTCTCAGTTCTCCATTTGCACATACGTGCTGAGTTCACCTCATTTCACAACCTAACAAAATACACTGAATATTAACATATTATACTCATAATTCCTCATTGCTGATCTTAAGCATAAGGCCACTGCTGATTTTTGATATGAAATATTTTAATTTAGTGTGAGAGTTGCATGAAAATTTTCAGTAACTGGTGAAAGAATCTTGTTCTAAATACAGATTTTTTTTTAATAGTTCTTTGTTTCTGTCATTTAAGAAAGAGCAAAAGAAAGCTGTGTGTCAAATTCTGTTTATTATGCCCTAACCTGAACTAAAATCTTTGATTTTTGACATCACGATGAACTGCTGAAACTGTATTCAATATTTCCTTCTCATGTGTGATTTTTGCTTCCATTTCTAACTACAGATCTTGAAATAGAAAATTTATCATCTTTCTTTCATTTTCCTTATGTGCACTTAGTTTTCACTGAGGTTTGAAAGCATTGTGTGAAGAATTTCAGGATTCCTTCACTATTTCCTCAGTGATACAGCTCAGAGCAAGGCTATACAATGACAGAAGCGCTGAATGGAAAGGGGAACAAAGACAGGTGGAGGAAAAGTGGGCATGTTTCTGATCCTTGAAGTGGCTCCTTTATTCCTTCATTCCTCTCATCTTTGGAGCACCCTACAGACAACGCTTTCTGTCAGCCATTGTCCCATGGATGACTTCATTTCTTTTAATGTATATATTTCTTTCAGCAGTAATGTCCAAGATCTATAAATCACTCTACAGTATCAGGCTTAGATCTTTCTTTGTGTATGAAAAAAGATATTGCTACCAATTCTCTGGTCTTGTTTGACCAGACTGAGGAAAAACATTTTACAGCATCACAGATGCAATCAATACACTTTTGTTACAATAAAATGATGGAATCCCTTGCAAAAATGATATGGACTTGTAAATGGGGGGGGGGGGGGGGGGGGGGGGAAATGAACTAAAAGGAATTGAAAATTTACTAATATAAAATATATTCTCATAAAAATGTTCAATTATTTTCACAATTAAAAAAAAATCAAGTACAATAAGTGAAGGATGATGAGGTTTAGATCATCCAAAGTCAACATCGCAACCTTTTGGATTTAAAAATTTTATATTTTATTTGCATATAGTGCCCTTCAGTTAGTCCAGCACAGGCTCTCAAATACAGCTCCTATTCTTATTTTGTGCTTTAAATACATAAAAAGTAATCAATAAAACAAATCCACATTTGACATATGCACAACACTTTTAAAAGCTGTAATGTTTCTCAAAAAAGAGATTTTTTAAAATAGAAGTTAAAAGGAATCGGTGAGATCTTTCACACAGAACAAACAAGCCTGCACTTTCTTTCATACTTTAGAAAATTTACCAAGTTGAGACTGCTTGACTTTTAGAGCTAAAATGTGTGTACATGTGGTGGACTAAAGCAGTCCATGGTGGGGTGGATGATTTGTCATTTCTTGCAGAAGTGACTTGTCTCAAAACAGTTTTCCATTTGACATCTAAGCACTACTTCTGAAACATCTGACGTGAGTTGGTTCAGAGGTATTAGAAAGGAACAGAAATAGTACAATGGTATTTCTTGGCCAACGGTGTGTTTTTCATTACCTATATTCAAATAATTTATCAACTATTAATTAAGAAAACTGCAACACTGATTAAGTCAAGCAACGTTAATTTCCCACACAGGGAAAACAAACAAGAAGTAAGGAAAATAGGAACAGACATTAGAACTGTAATTCCAGTAAAGTTTTTCTACCAGTTTAAAATAAAAGAACAAAAACAAATGAGAAAACATTATACAAAATAGAGTTATCTGACACATACCTGGGCACATATAATCTACTATTTCATTGTCTTTATACTTCATTAAAATTTGCTTGATTCATGCAAATATGCTCTGCTTTGTAGGGAAAAGCTAGTACCACATACAGGTACACGTGGAAGAGATGAGCAAAGACAACCTGAATTGGGTGCTGAAAGCCTTTTAAAGTGATTTAGCAATCAATACAAAACACTTTACCACTTCACAGTTCGCACAACGAACACTGAGATAATTATCACCCCTACTTTACTCTTACACGGACACTATATTTCACATCCTCGACTCTAACTCTTTATGCTTGATTTAAGACTATATCAAACCAGCAGATACAAGATTCATAAGATTTTTCTTTTTTACAAATGACCAGTAAAGCACCTACCTATGAGTAGGATGCTAAGGAAGAGTAGGGAATAAATAAAATGGCATATATACATTCACATATGTGCTACAAATTCAGCCCACAAATCTCAGCTTTACTTATCGTGAAAAATTCTGGAAATAATTGCCACACTACTACAGCTTTATCAGTGCTGGCAGTCCTAGTGTAGATGGCACCCCAGCAGCTGTCAGTAGCATCGTGTCTATTAAAACAGCTCAGTGCCAATCTAATTAACACAGTGCTGGAACAGCTGCTAGCGGTGGAGAGCTGTGAATATTGTAGCACCTCATACACTAATGTCAGTGGAGCTGCAATAGTGGGAATGTTCAGTAAACGATCCCCAGCGCAGAACAAACCTACGCTGGCAGTGATTTGCATTTTCTGTCCTTATTGGACATAATACTTAAGGCAAGGTGTCAAACCCAACTCTGTACAACTAATCTAATTAAAGGCTTCCCATCCTACAAGTTTTCAAATCCCGTGTTTCTGATTACAAATTTCTTCATATAATTGACTTCAGAACTGTACACGATTCCTTGTTACAAAGAGAGTTGTAAGGCAGTGTAACATATGGAATTGTTCAACACTGAAGAAAACTTTGTGAAAAGGCCAAAACTACTCTAGTAATAGGTCCCAAAGGGGTAATACTTCTTTTTACTGTTTCTCAATGAAAGAAGAGAATTCACTTCACAAAAGAGATTAGATTTTAGATTATTACAATGAGGTATGATTGTATATACATGAATCAATAGAGTATGCAGTCTTAAATGTTTGATGCCTCTCCCTTCCATTCAACTGAATTAATAGATGTACTACTATATCACAAGAGAGGCTTTCATGACTTGTCTGAGGGAATCAGTATAATCATTTCTGGCTTAAAAATGGCAATTAAAGAACAAGGCATCAGAATGAGAAAAATAGATTAAATACCAACCAGAAAACGCTTTGTAAAAGAAAAATAAAAGAAATCAGTTGCTGCGTGTTTCTTCTCTAGGGGAATGGCCTCCCCCTGACTGCAACTCATCCATTAAGTAGGGAGTTTAAGGAAAAGACCGGTGCATGCATTCAATGGAGTAGTAGGAGAACCTTTTAATGTTAAGTCATTTCCTCCTTCAGCAGGAAGGACTTGGGAAGATTTCCTCTCTATCTGTGGGATGATACCGTAATTGCATTTCTCAAAGGTAAGCTCATAATAAAGACACAAACAATCCTTAAGGAGAAAAAAAGAATAACATGACAAGGATCCAGAAAGCACTTAGGATAATTCAAATTTGTAGATTTGAATTAAAGGCAGAAAAGATATGCTGGTTGCCAGAAATGAATCAAAACCTTTTCTCTTTGAGTACTACAGAAATATAGCTCTGATTTGAGTATGATCTACCAAAATGAAAACAGATTAAAGACAAACACTGTGTCTTTTCCACTCCTGTACAGTATAACAGGAACTTAGTTATATTTAGATCCTCCTGAGTATTGTCACTGTATAAACATCTGATGACCCTTCAATGTGGATGAAATCTTCACATTATCCCCCATGCACTGCATAACTTAAGTGACCCACTTAAAATATTACCATGAAAATTTTCCACAAGGCAACTCATTCATTTGACAGTGGTTATATGAAATGAGAGTAGAACTCTCATTTATTTTTTTTTGCAGAGAGCACATTCTGAGTCTGTATCTATAATGAGGGACTAAATGACCATTTGTCATTCAGCAAGAGTGAGAAAAGTTCATCTATGGAAAATCTACACCACTGCCTCATCCCCCATCGCCATCATATTGATGGCGAGAATTTCTGGGCACAGCCAAATTTCCATTGTAGTGCTTTAGGAAACGAGAGAGTCTGTCACCAAACACTCAAGCTGCAAGCACAGATGACCTGCTGGCACAGAGTAGAAGGAGAATGTTCAAAGACAGATAGATTTAGGGAAAAACAAAGAGTCCAGGGATGAAAGTTACATCCAGCTTTGTTCTATGTGCAAAAAGGAAGTTTATTACGTGCCCTTTTTATTTCCTCTGTCGCAGGAAGCAAGAAATATTAAAGGACTGAAATTTAAAGACAGATGCTATAAGAAGGTAATTATTTTTCTTTTCCTGGCCCCGTGGAAATCAAGAGCTGTCATTCCACTGAGATTCCTTTTGAAGAGACTTGTTTAATTTGATGTTCTGATTGTTAAGCTACCTCCTGGATAGCAGTAACTATAAAGTCTGAATTCCTGCTTCAATTCCAATTTCTTAGCAGATGCACTGTTTCTAAGAAAAACAAACAAACAAAAACAAAAACAAAAAAAGAACAGGTTCTTAAAGCTCTTCTTCATGTGGATATTTGTCCGCTCTTTTCACTAGATCTAAGTTTTAATCACCGATGTGTCTGTGTAAAAACTCATATATATAAACACATGAAAATATTCTTCTTGGTTATGTTCATACTCACTGAATCTCTTTCTACTGTCTCCCAGAAACAAGGGAACTCCACTTGAGGATGCTCTTGGTCTATGTGGCCTGCAACATTGTCCCCAAACTACACAGAAGATGCAGCCTTTCCATTCAGTATGTAGAATGAGTGGGGAGCTGAATGCTGCTGGACTCTTGGTACCGCAACAACAGAAATATACATATTTCAACCAAGCAGCCTTTTTAAACTATTATTATTGTGATGCCAGAATCAGAATCAAAGTTAAGAAATCCTATCCCTTGAAGACCATACTCCTCAGCCTAATCTTTACTTCTGCTGTGCCAAGATGATGACAAAGTCCATGACCATATACATCATGAAAATGCATCTTTCTATTCCCCTCAGATAAGAAGGCACACCCATTTTTAATTGAAAGCTAATTGACTTTGCTTTGTCATGCTCACAGATTTAAGAAGTAGCAATATCTTCATGCCCTAGACAGAAACAATCAGTTGAAACAGTATTCAAAAAGTTTCTAAAAAATTAATCTAAAACGTGTCACTTTTTTTGTTGTAGTTCAATGATGCCTTAGGGAAAACCACAATAGCTTTAAATAGCCTACCACAATAATACATAAGGCAGGAAATGAAGCAGAACACATATTATGCTGCATCTACATCTGCATCCAACACAGTGTACCATTGCTAAGCAAAGAGAGAAAATTTTACGTATCTATAATTGAGCAGTCATAAATAAAGTATATCCTCATGGTTACTCTGACCAAAAAAAAAGTTTCCTTTATTAGTAAACTTATTCTTTACTAATACACAAAGTATAGGAAAATTCTAACCAAACCCCACATTAAACTATGAAATCTTACACATCAAGAAGAAGACTAAGAAAATTTCATATTTCTGTAACACTCTAATGATTTTGTCATCAATTTCAGTTTCATATTGACATTAATTAAACAGTTAATAATTTTTGCTGTTACTGTTTGCAGTTGAATTCAGCTGTGTTTATAAATACCCAGTAAAAGCATGCATAATTTCCATTTTTAATTTACTATGTTAAAAGATATAACTGCATTTGTTGCATGTGTGATACTGAGCTAACTATATGTCAGACACACTTCCATATAATATAATGAATAAAACAATAAAACATAACAAGAACTATTTTTGTATCTGAGGTACAGTTGGCTACTAGACAGCACAAAACTGTCAAGGAAATAAACAGCCTAAAACCAGTTCTTGGCTTTTCTTTTGGCATACCTAAGTAGAAACACTCTCTGGAAACACCAAGAGTTGATTTAATATTCAATCTTCTGGCTAATCTTTATGGTAAGTCAAAACAAGATAAAACAAGCCTACCTACAAAAATTTGTTCTTGCCTTGTTTGTACCTAGAATAAATATCCCAAATACAAATGTCATGATTCAAAATTAAAGTACAAATGGAGGAATACATAAAGAAAGCTTTTTATTTCTTTGCCACAGGAAGGCAACTAACTAATGGTTTAGTCAGCTGTGTTAACATGAACGAAGGTAAGACATGTTTGTTTATTCTCACTTTCTGAAAATGTTCTAGATTACTTTGGAAAAAAAAAGAAACAAGCTAGAAGTACATTAATATTAAAAAACAGAGCATTCTTATAGTTTTTCTCTTACTAGGCTATGCAGGAATATTCCTTGAACATGAGGGTTTTTTTATTTACTTGGTTTGCCTCTCCCAGAGACATACTTGGAATGAAAGTTTGTTATTAAATTAAATGAGAGGGAAGATAAAAATGAATGCACAGTAAAAAACAAACAAACAAACAAAATCAAGCAGCTCTGGACTCTGCCTCCTATAGGCACTGAATTCAATGTTGAAAGCCACTCTAAAGTAACCAGCAAATAATACTGCTGCAAATGGAGCAATGCAGCAGAACTACTGAAGAACTACGAGACAGTGACAATGGATATGCATTCCAAGGTACAATAAACACCATCTACAAACTTAATACAAGACATCAGTATATGTCATCTTTTCTTTCTATTTGCTTATTTACTCTGAAGCCTGTGTCGAGCTCCTAGCAAAACATCAAGCCCACTTACAGCTCTCGTAACTTAAACCCAGGGGACACAACTGCAAAATGAGAATCACTTAAATAGGAACTACTTCCCTGTGGCCCAAGTCTTACACATACGTGGAAACAAACATACATAGAGACAAAATACAGTTCTTTGAAGAGCCACTGGGATCACACATTTAGATCATGCAAATTGTTGCTCAATATGCTGCCATGAGCCCCAAAATTTTAACAGGAAGTTATGCCAATTCCCTGCACAGCATTTAAGCAAGAGAACACATCAAATAGGTGGATAGGAACAAATCAGAGTCTGCCTGAGACGTGGTTGCATGGAAGCAGCAGGAACTTGGACACTAGCTGTTTTGGAAATTTAAGGAAGAGATTTTGACAGAATAGGCCAGAGATTCAGAGTTTTGATATACAACACTGGCATAGTAGGGTGTACAAAGGCTGCATTAATATCCTATGTCAGCCATACACCATCTTGTCATTTTTCAAACCAGATTTGTGGGACACACAATAGCTCCTCTCCCTAGGTGAAACTAAGAATGCAGAGAGGACAGAATGCACCATGCTCTCCTTTTACTGCGCAGTCTAAATATGGTGAGGGACCACCTAGAGCAAAAAGAACAGTGCAGCACAGTGTTACAAGAAGTCAGAAACTAAGATAAATGCAAAAAAAAAAAAAAAAAAACAACAAAAAAAACCCAGCACTTAACCATCTCACCAATCTGTTCTCAGAAGGTCTAGTCAATATTATCTGCAGTCTTACTCACTGCTTATTAGAGGGATGCTCGTTTATGTACTTACATTGCCTAATCATTGTGCAGCGTTTTGCTCACAAAAGCTCATTCCTACACTTTTCACTCAGGCTGCAAAGTGCATTACTTTTCTTTAATACAATTTTCTATCCCTTCCCTTTTTTTTTTTTTTTTTTAATGTATTACAAAAATTATTCTATAAATAAGAATAGTGTATTCCACTGAGTCATTCCATGAATGGAACAGTCAGCCTCAGGGGAGTGTGAAGGGTTCCCTTTAAGAGACTTCCGAAGAATAGACTTATCTTGCCATAAATTCTTTGTAATTTCCCATTCACAAGGACAAAAAAAATAAAAAAAAATAAAAAAAATCCCCGCTTGTTTAATTCCTTTATTCATGCATCAAAAATTTAACAGAACGGAAAGAATATATTTTGGCTAAATTAGCTGAATGTTGCTTATGGGTTGATCTAATTCTGGGAATGTGTTATGCACATGGCACTAACAGAATATGTTTAACAGTGTCTTGCATCCACTAATACATATTTATTTGCCTATAAGAGCATCATTCTAACAGAATAAGAAAGGGATTCTCAGAAAGGTTTTTTGTGCAAATTCTTAAGCAGTCATCTGCAGACTGATACATAATCGCTCTGTCTCTGCTTACTCAAGAAAAATACAGGACTTGGTGGGTTGGCTGAAATACAAGGTGTCTGGACATGAGCTGCCAAAGATCTGAAAGTTATTTGTGCTCTTGCTGGGGTTTAGTGCATCTTGAGAAGTCTTTTTATATGCTTCCTAGGGACTTATACATGCTTGTACAGCCAGGACACTTTGTGCTAGTCATCTCAGTAAAGAAAGTATTTTCCATGCTGTAAACAACCCCAGAAGCAGTAAAAGAGAAAGCTGTAGATAAATTAGACAGCTGGGATTGAAGACATGGAGCCAAGACCAGTCGGTGTGCACAATTAGCATTCAAACCCCTTGACTTTTGCATGCTAAACATAAGAGACATTGAAGTTTCTTTTGAATTAAAATCTGAAATAAAATATGGAAAAATTGAATGGGCTTTTCTGCAAATATTCTATCTGGATGAAGGAACAATAATTCAACCACGCAATTGTTCATAGAAATAAATATTCCCATAATCACAGCACCTGTATCTGAGAGCACTGTCCAAAGCTCCTTGAACACCAGCAAACGCTGCCATCTTTGAAGACCTCATTTGCACACTAATAGTTTTATCCTCCATGTCCAAAACAGCAGGCAGTACACAGAGCAGGACAATCACTTCACAAAAAATTAAGTTTTTTTACTATAACCTGAACACATTTCATCCAGACATAACAATTACTAAAGATGAAATGAAGTAACACACAAATTAAAAGGTGGCCTTCAGCATAGGGAAATTGTTGTATAACAACCTCAAATTTTCAAATATTGAGAAGATAAATTACTAATAAACTGATGGAAGAGTCTTATCCTACACAGAAGACAACACTACACCTGATAAAATGATCAGGAAAATTACTTCACCTCAGGGAAATGAAGTGACAGTCAATGACTTACAACTGGTGCAGCATAACTGCACATTCTGGAGAGATGGACAGAAAAAATCTAGTGCTAACTAAGCAAACTGAAAAAGAAGAAGAGACAAAGAACTCCAGTTCTTTTAACATTAGTCTTCATCTTAAATGTTTGCTGTCTTCTAGCTCCTTAAGTGCTATTGTTTTGTCATAAAGTTCATTAATGCCACTGAACATTGCCTCCAAATGTGGAAAAGGTTGCAGTAACGAGCAGAGACTTCTATCCTTTGATTGATGATTAAAATAACCTGTCAGTCTGTAAGTACAGAGGCCAAAAACTTTATTTTCTATGATTTCACTTTTCATTAAAGCTGAGATCTTTTTAACAGACCTGCGGCCGCTTAAGTTTGGAAAATAAGACTTCAGCAAAATACTGAACATTCAAAAATGCATGACAGAAATTGCAGTGGAATACTTATCTGATGCTTTCGTGAAATGCATTGATGTGAACTGCATTCTAAAAGACTGCAAAAGATGATTATACATTACATCCCACTATCCAGCACTGCATCTACAGAGGAAGTCAAAAAACAGACTATGTTTAGAAACGAATAAAGCTTGGGGAAAAAAAAGTCTGAACAATTGGCTTTTCATCTGCTTTACTGATGAGTTCTCTACTGTTTTCACTCTTTACAGAAAACTAGAATTTAGAAGAGGTAACTCCTTTTCCATTACTTTTCTTTTTTTTTCCCCCAAAACATTGATGTATCTAAACATTCTTTTTTCCGTTTTTGTAGAATCAGCATGAGTAATTTGTCTCTAAACACAGAAGTCCTTGACAGGTGTAGCAAGAAAACAACATTTGGCTGACTGCTGTAAGCTATCACCTACAATCAAACTTTTTGCATTGCTGATGCAAACAGTCTGAAAGTAAAATTTTCATCACCTCATCCACATTAAAATAGGCAAGGATAGGTTGATACAACTGCCCAGTAATGACAGACATGCCAAATAGTGAATCAGTTATAGACAAGATAAAGTGCTGAAGAATTTTCAGTCTGCTGATTATTTATTAGGATGTGAAGACATAAGCACATACACATGTTGACAAAGCTACATTGGCTTGTGCTTCAGCTAAACTGGGTCATTTTATTTACAGACACACACACACACACACCACACACACCACACACACCACACAGTCAACTCCAAGCTCAAGGCTCTACTGAAGTCAGAAAGAGTTATCACTGGACATAAAAGTCCCACATATAATTTGGCAAGAATATAGGACTGGAATAATAATTTTAAAAATGTAGAAAGCACAAAGAAGAACTGAGAGAGTTTATATGACACTTAAAGTTGTCAACACAAGCAAAGAAACAACGACTACAACACTGTTAAAATGGTTTCTGTCATTTTTAATCTTCACTCTTTGGCTAGAGAGATTTCAATCCTACCAACGAATATTGCCAGACATGCATTTTTTCCCTAGAAATTTTCAAAACTCAGATGTTAGTTCTCTGTTTTGTTTCTAAATGACCCTTACTTGGAAATACACTTGCTTGATCACTAGCTGTGATGTACAGCATATTTCTAGTCCTAGTATATCCCAAATGAATATTAGTTGTTTGGTTTGACTATTGGCTTAAAACACAGAGGTCTTCTGTCTGCACATCTGTCTTTGCTTTAATCACTTCATGAGTCTTATTGAGACACAGGGCTGAGAATAATTTTTCTAAGGCATTTTATATTTCTGGATGAAAAGTAACATTTAAGAACTAAACATTTTATTAAATACTCTTTGCTCTTCTCAGCTAGCACAACACCAGTGCCTGAGCTGCAAGTAGTCCTGGTCAATACTATTCTCAGAACGTTTTGTTCTTTTTTTTTCACCCCCAATCCTCTCCCCCATCCCATTTTGGAGGGTGAGAGAAGTGAGATTGCTTAGATGTCTGTCCAGTTAAACCACAATACCCTAATCATTAAAAATCTTAAATATGGAGTTAGTTTTAAGGAAGCGGTTGCAACAGTTCCAAGGAATACAAGACACGGAATTTAAACGTATTCTGCCCTGATAAATATGTGCATTATTCACAACTGCTATTGAAAAAAAAGTAATCTTTACCCATGATTGCATGTACATTGCTGGTTGATAGTTATCAAGTTACCAATACTTAACTGTTACCAAATGCACTTGTGTGTTTGTACAAAGTTGACTAGACCAGGTCACTGAATAGCAATTACCTCTGTTGTGTTGTTCTTTTATCTAAATTCTATGTCTTCAGTCTTCTGATTTCTAACAGATTCAACATTGATAAAAAAGAAAAGTGCACTTGCAAAGAAGTTTTATTACCATAATTTTCATATTAGGTTGCTAAAAATATAATACCAAAATAACTTGACACTAAGACAAATTTTACTTTTCCAACCTCAGCTTTCACCACAGATAAATTATTTTGAAATAGTGAAGCTGTGTGAAGATTCCCATCCTGGACTTCCTTATCTATATACATTCTGTCCCTCTTATACATACACATATATATCCATCAGGGCAGTTGGTTTCCCCCCTATACTTAGCATAAAAGACCATATATTTCCTGTCACTAAGAGCTCCAAATATTCATGAAATGCAAATCAGGCTCATACCCTCCAATTCCTCATACAACGATGTAAGAGATTTTACATTAGACTACATGTTTTCAATCTGTACTTCAAGATAAGATGATGGCTTTTTCCACAGACCTCCGGCAATACAAAAACCAGTACTAACACACTCTACTAAACACCAAAAGATCCAAGCTGAAAACTGCATTTTTTAATGGATATCACTGACAGCCTGAAGTTTTGTTTCCTGAAAGACATTTGTTCTTCTACCAACAATGTTATTTTCCCATGGAACAAATGTGTTTTAGGTGCTTACTTTTAGTGAATAACTCCAGTTTTGAAGATAGCAACAAAATGATGTTTTTCCTCTTTCCTACTGATATTCCTGACTTTTGTAAGCCTTGGGATTTTATCTCCAGTGCGGGAGAACAATAAAAAACTCCTTGCTTATGAATTTTTTAAATGTGAAATGCAAGTGCAAAATGAATACAACTTTGAACACACATTCTTATACTATGAACGATTACCTGAAGATGTGAGGAGCAAATACACATACTTGCCGCACTTCAGATGACTTCTAGTCATGTCTCACAAAGTCTGTTTCTTTCCTGCTGCTTCAGTTTGTTTTAATCTGCATTCCCTTGGTCATAAGCCTGTTCAATGTATCCTTCTTTCTACTGTAGTTTTTATGTTACTTCAGAAAGGAGGAAAAAATCCTACAAATCTTTTTCTGCTTATCACCAATCATATATCTAGAATTTTCTGTTATTTATATTTATTTCTACAAGTGTTTTTCTTTCCCCCTTTAATTCATATACAGTACTTACCCCATACAAATTACAATTTCCTTTTACAAAGTAATCATTATCCAAAATATTGTTGCTATGATATTTTGATTTATGAAGAAAAGCAGCCTTCAGAAAACTCCACAATGCAAATTTCATGTTTAACTGTCTATGTTATTTAATTATTACCTCAGTTCATTTGCTTCAGGAATTATAAACAAGGATCTATACACTGATTAAAATGACAGTTAAGGTAGATTATCATCACATATCTGTGTGAAACTTTAAGCATTCAGTGTTTTTCATCTACCACAGATAATGTTTTATTTACACGCAATATAACTGAAAATTATTTTTATCATGAAATGTTTCCCTCATACATAGTAAAAAGTACTGAATAAGGCATGTTAAAAAAATGTATAGCCTAATTTTAAGGTCTTTATAGTTTTAGAGATTGTCTACTAAAAAAACATACACAAGTTTTTTGCCTGTGAATACCAGAAATATATGTATTTTTTCCTCAAAAGAAAGCAACACGCCTATCTTCTTACTTGCAGTTGGTATTTGAGGAAGTTTTCTCTTTCTCTTAATAGAAAAGCACGTCTAATTTCAAATCCACAAGTACAATTAATGTAAGGGAGTATGTTTAGCTACAAATTCTTGCAACTCCATTGAAAGATTTCACATAGTATCTTTGTACAGTAACTTTTTTAATGAAAAACTCAGTTTATTAAAATATTGTGTATAGAGATTCTGACTTTATTTCTTAAACTGAATAACTGCTCAAACAATGATTTGAACTATATCTAGTCCAAGAAAACTCACCAAAAAGAAATAAATAATAATAAATAAATAAATAAATAAATAAATAGATCACACTACCAGAACAAGGTCATATTAAAAATGACAACCAGAATGTGTTCAGTTCAGTTCAGACAGCTTTCAGTCTTCCATTTAAGGTTACATATATATAAATACTCTCTTGATTATTTACAGACTTAAGCGCGTGTTTAGACCCCACTACCTCCTCTCAGGTTTGTACATGATTAAAAAACATCTGAACTCCATTTTGAGTAGCACTGCTACTCTGAATCTAGGCTGTTAGTCAGTCTTTTTTCAGATACAGACATTGTAGTATTATCTAAAGGAAATATGAGTCAAAACTGTATGGCTGTATGGGGTCTATTATTACTGATAAATTATAAAGGGTACTGTATGTGTGTTTTCTTATGAGAGTGTAACTGTTTCAATGTGCCTCATTCTATGATACAGAGAACTCCAAATGTAGCTTCAAGCTAAAAAGCTCAGCTATTTGCACACATCCTTATTTTTAACATACCCCAAAACTATAGAGTTGTGAGCAAGAGACATACGGCAGTGTATTCTATAAAGAGCAAGCCAAGCAATTGCCTGCCAACAGACTTGTTACGTTTTACTGCCAGTTCTATAGATGATAAGAAGTTTTAAGGCAAAGGAAAAGTTAAAAAAAAGAGACAGGGAAAATGTAAAAGGGTCAAGTTAACTGGCTTGAAAATTATTTGGTCACCAAGACCAGAGAGAACAAAATGAAGGTGAGTTAATTTGGTAGAAGTCCTGAGGGCACAAACTTGCAACTGCAGTCAGTGGAAGACAGACTGTGGTCAAACATGCATCCCCCTGCTCACTTGCATCCCAGAGCCCTGGAGGCAGGCCTCCTTACAGTAGTGAACATCTACATCTCTGTAGCCCTTCAGTGTCACACGATCCTGCTTCCAGTGTCCATACACTTTCTTTCTCCACCTAAGATCTAGAGGAAGATCCTTGCTCAGAAAATACAGCCTTCTTCCCTATCTGCTTGACTTCCAGTGTTTTGGAATTGCCTATTCCTGTGCTATTTAGAGGGAGTACCAAAAGCAGTCAGTACTGATGGGCCCAAACACCTTCAAAAGCAGATTCCCAGGGGACAATGCTGTTTCCCTGAGCAGTCTGAAGTTTGCTATTCCCATATCCAGGATCAAAATTTTGGTGACAGTTTTCCTCTTATTCCTAAGATTTTAAATTGAAATACATTGTGGTCAATAAGGCCATGAAGGTAGCCTTCAACTGCCACCTCATCCACGAGACCCTCTCTGTTCACAATCAACAAATCTAGGAGGGCATCTTTCCTAGTCGGCTCCCTTAGTACCATTACCAAGATGGGAACAGCTGCTGTGCTCTCCTGGTCCTCTGCTGTGTTAACTGCTGCATACCTATCTGTCTCCTGTGCTCTGGGATGCAAGTGAGTGGGAGAATACACATTTGACTTATGAAGGCTTACGTCTTCCACCAACACCAGTTTCAGGCTTGTATCCTCAGCACTTATGCAAAAATTAGGCGTCCTGGGCACAAAGGGCTGGTGCAAAGAGTGACATGGCCTGATTACAGTAAATGTCAATGCACAGGTTATCTAATGCCTGCTCTCAGAAAAATTACTTTTCACTACATATAAATTAAGAGTGGTGTTTAAAATTCACACTGCAAATTTGATTTTAACTTACTGTAATTCAATAGTCTTTTCATATTAAACAAAATAACAATATACATTTCTTTTCAATGCAGTCAGCAAAGCTTTTCTTGTAAGATGGGTCAAAATTCTATTACAGAAAGACAAGCATTAAATAGTCTGATTACCTCGGATATCCACAGAGCATCTGTGATCAGTAAGGAACTGTGATTAACTGATGAGTGGCAAATATGAATGTATCACACTTCTATAAAATAGCATATTGTAGAAATTCAAATACCTGAGAAATAGCTCAGGCAAAGACAAAGCAATTTACTCATGTTTATATGAACCCCTGCAGAAAACTGCAAACAGAATTGTCACAAGACATAAGTAATGGCTTGCTTATGTTAAATAGCAAACGATTTGACTTAATATTACCTTTCTTGCACCCTTATCCTTGATCTGTTACTGGCATGATTTGCTTACACTTAACTTCAACTCTATAATGACTGTGCTTCTTTAGAGGGTTTCAGTAGATTCAACTCCCAGTGCCATCACCTCCTCATATGATAGGATTTTAACTCTATTAGGATTCACAGCCTATACAACAGCCATGCTTATACATGGCACAGTTTTCATGGATAATCCACATCTGCATATTATATAAGTTATTCATCAAAATACAGTGTGAAACTCTGACCCCATCGAGCCTTACTGGGACAAAATTCTGCCACTAAACTTACATGTATGAGATCCACCTTCAGTAGGTGGTGCAAATTCTACGATAGATAAAGCATGCTAGAGTTCATCTTGTCTTTCAGTTTTTCAGTTCTCTAAATCCAAAGGTAAAATCTGAAAAGGGAATATGTCATACACTGACAAATTAGCCATTATAAAGGATGAAACTGATCATCTTGCCATTTAACTGTGACGTTTCCACAATTTACACATCTCTTGCATAGGAAAAGCACATTTATGAGTTGAGAATGAAACTAAACATTCTTTTCAATTCACTGATGACATTTTCAATTTCTAAAGGTCTTCTTCTATGTTCAAAAATAGTATTACTGAGTCTAAAGAAATATAACAAGGTAAGGCAAACCAGCTGAGGTGGAGCATGAAATTGTATTTCTCAAATATCATTAAGATTGGGTTAACTTTGTACCATTGGCCATTCTTGACTTTAGCCACAAGAGTGGATTCATTTGCTGCTTCTTGGTCAGTAAGTTAAATTTGTTCCTGATGGCTTTCATCATTACTCTACCTAACTATGAAAGGTTAGTTAGTTAAAAGTGATGGGAACAGCTCATAATTCATTTGTGTCAGTTATATATGAATGCTGTGCTTTCCTTCTTCTGACCCAGAAGGAATTTCTGAACAGAAATTCCATTCAGCAGTCACACTCCTATTTACCATTCAATATGGCAATTATATTTTGTCTGCCTTTCTCACAACTATATCTTACCTTGTAGCTAGCATCACAGATGCCTCTATTTTATGAAGGAGAAGGAAAGTCTTTTCTACAAGGTCCTATCCTAGTCTCCAGGTAGTATAAATCTTTTATTTCAAACTTCTCTGAAAGTTTTCTATGTTTCCCACTTATATCTACACAAGTACATTTATATAACTGCATGTAAGTATATATTCATACTTATCCAAACAAAAATTTCCCAACTACACATATGATACATTTTACAAACATCATTTTGCAGATTCTTTATGTTGTCTACAGTATTTAAATGAAAGGACAGCTGGATTTTCATGCAGTGTGCTGATCCTAACTTCCAAGGAAATGTTTCTGCTAGTGAAGACTCACATCAATCAAGATAAGTGGAGGATTTTGCAAAAGATGGAAAATTTAAATCAACATGCCCTTGTTCAACCACTAATTACAGGAATGACCAGTTTACATCACGAAGCCTGCGATTTACAGAAGGTTAAGCAAACTATTTAAGTCACTCTTCCTGGACTAAAAACATGCATATCTAAATGAATAAGAGGAATAGACAAAGCAAGGAAGCAGGTATTTTTTACCACGATTATATGTAAGTTAGATTTATGAATGGTGATAAGATCTGCTAGAATTCCTTTCAATTTTGCTGGGAAGATAAGAAGTGACAGCTGAAAATGTCTCACAGAATCAGAATCACCAAATCACTGAGTGGCCTGGGTTGGAAGGGACCTCAAGGATCATGAATCTCCAACCCCCCCACCTCCCAAGAGAATAAACATTTTGGAGGAAAAAAACAAAAAAAAAAAGTGATTTTCTTACATTTTAATTTCCAGCTAAACAAATCATCAGCAAGTAAAGAATGATGGATATTATTTTCTTAGCGTGTAGCAGTATATATCTTTGAACTCCAGACTCTTGTACAAAGAGCTAAGGCAGAAACATGCATTGCTCTATTTTAATTTGTTCTGGATCAATGTAGGTGAGCACTGAGTATTTCCACTCATTTCATCTTAATTAGGAAGGAAAGAAGGACTAAGACACTTTGCTCATAAATTAAATAAGACTAAATTCAAAACTATTTTTAGATCTGACAAAGTTTGACAAATTTTCCTCTATAGCAAATTTTGAATAGGATTAAGTCCAGAAACACAAGCATAACACAAGACAACCAACTTTCCTACTCAACTTATTCCTCTGAAATTATAGAATACTGTAATTTTTAAATGGGAGTCTAAAAGCATATCATTCCATTTGTCTCTGTTCTTTTTAAAGAGCTTTGTGAAAAGCATAGTTAACTTCTGTTTCATATGTTAATATCATATTAAATTGTCTTATTGCTTTGTGATGTACAGAAACTTTGACAACAGCTTCTCTATTTTATTTCAAATAGTCTTATTGCTTGTAAGCTTGAAAAAGAGGATCTTCCAGTTAAAGAAGTTGATTGCAAGCAGTTTCAGTAATTGAATCCCTAGATATTTGTCTTTATGCTCTGAGGTTTCGTTTAACTTTTAATGGATTTTGAATGCTAAAAATGTTTCATTTAAAGATGTTGCTATAAAACATGTTAGAATTTTCTATTTTTGTCGTGGGATTTTTCTCTAAAATCTTTTAAATTGCTGAGGTTTAAGATGATATTATTACAATAAGAAATACCATAAAACAAATTGAGAAATGAAAAAAAAAATCTACAAAATCGAACTGTTAAGATTGTCAATGTTTTACAGTGTTCACAAGCACTATTTTTTTTTTTAAATTTAAATAATACTACTAGTAACTGGAGGATGTTTTCAGTTGGATGCAAAGCCTTTGTGACCAAAATTTATAAGTCCAAACACTGATCTACCTCAAAGTTAAGAAATCAACAGGTTTACATCTACACAGGAGTCCTGCCACCGAAGTAGATTATCTAACCCTACCACCTATTAAAGAACATCGACATGTTTCTGTGCCTTGCTTTTTTGATGGCACATTCATGAAAAGCTGAAAAATGATAAACTCATGACGCTACATGTGTTTATTGACAGGAACTTTCTTTTTAATAAGCCTGTCTGAGAGGATTCTAAGCTACTCCTACACTCATTTCCTCTGAAGTCAATGTAAACGAATATTTAATGCTAAGGCAATCAACTTCACAAAGAATATGTCCTTAAATCCCTGCATTCTGTTCATCTAATGTTCTGCTTTGGAGTCATAGGAGAAATGGTTGGACAGATGGACGGCTTGTTTTTACTCCTGCTTATTCCACTCAGCTAAGTATGGACAGTCTTGTTTGGTTTGTTGTGTTTTGTTCTTTTTGTGTTGTTTTTTTTTTTTTTTCCCCTGGGAATATGATTTAATCTTTCAAATATCTTTTGCAAAAATAATGGGAAAAATATAACAAGATAGACGGAACATTATTTCTTTCATTGAAGCAAGTTTGTTGCACATGTTTGCACTTGAAAATCTTTGTGTTATACATTGGGATCTTTATAACGTTATATTTTTAATGAGTTTGTGGGATTCTGAAGCAGTCTCATGCCTGCATTCTGCCTTTTCTATACAAAAGATGAGCTGACAAATACACATGTTTAAAGAATCTCTGAAACTACCAGAAAATACATCTATTCTGATCAGAAATATTAGTGAAGGAAACAGAACACTATAGCTTATCCGGAAAACTGCAATAAATATCTGTTTGCTTCTTTAGTTTTAATAGCTCAAGCGTCTTGAGTTCTGCTTGGAAAACAGCATCTCTTATGTCTCACATTTCCAGTCATTCACTCAGAATCATTTCTATGAACAGCACACACTCTCTCACAGTAAATAAATCTCGGAACTATAGCCCGCCCACTTAAAAGCAAACAGATAAATATAACCAACTGACGAGGGTCAGTCAATGACAGTGGCAAACATATCAATGGACACATTTGCTAACCTTAACAATGGAGCACAAGTGTTTGAGCATTCACACCACTTCAGTGCATGTGTAAGTCCCAAAGCTCAGTACAATTACAGAGTCAGATTTACATTAATCTCAGTAATGTACAGTTCACTGCCAAATGAGCACTTAATTCCTGCTTTGGTGTGTACTGTTTGGGCAAGACTGTGAGCTCAATGAACTGGTAGAATCTCTTGAAATATGACCTTGATTTTGTGAGTAACTATCCATCATCATCATTTCACAGAATAAAATTTAGTCTATATTTGTCTTCCATCTGTAATAAGGAGAAAATAATTGTACTTCGCAGGAGGGGTATAAGAATGGAACTGATCCTGTCAGTTCCTATATCTGTATCTTGCTCTATCATTGGAAGAGTTCAATACCTGGAGGAAGGCTAAGCTCGATGTTAACAAAAGGCTTTGGAACTGAAAGTGTAAAGAGCTATTTTTAAAAGATACATTATTCAGCCTTCAACTGTGAAATCCCTGCTGCTGTGTAAAGAAAACATTAATTTTCCTTTAAAAGAACAGTGTGTGGGTTAAACATTTCTGATGGCAGGGCTATGCACTGCCTGTGGCTTTTTAGTACAGATATAAAAACTATCCTAGAATATTGTTTTACACTTTACGAGAAAGCTGGTACTATTTGGCTTAACGAAACACTTATGATGAACTTCGAAGTTCATGTCTACAAATGCACTGTGACACCCGACTTCCTACTGCTACCAGTGTCCAACTCTGAAGTCCCTTGTGTGATCAACAAGATCCAGTAGAGCTCCAACAAAACCTTTAGGCATGTGCAGAAGAATAGCACATATCTCTAGTATTTTTGTCACACAAGTTCCAGCCAAGTCCACAAATTTAGAGTTCTTTTTTTTTCCCCATCCTAATTTGGCAGGCAAGCAACAGCAAACTAAGGAGCTCACGCTCTTTAAAATGCAGTCTGTAAGACAAAGCCAAGGGTAAAGAAATGGTGCTATCCCAAGTTTTAAAACTGCAGTTCTACTTTTAAAGTGTTTATCCAGGGAGACCAGAGTTCAGTTCTTTCTATCTGACAAGGTCAAGTCCAGCACGTCTGATCTCACTAATTACCTGGAATATTACACGTAGCAAAGAACACATAGTCTAAACATTTCTACAAAAGCTGTTCTCATTAGCACAAAATACATAGTTATTGAGACAGCGTGTGCATGGTTCTTGAGCCTAATACTAAAGAGTTACACGTGGAGGAGGAAGCCCTGGGTGCCTGCTTCATTCCCAAAGGCATGATATGTATTCTGCTTGTATGTGGTAAAATACACTAATAGTTCTCAGAACCAAAGGTTTATTCTCCCAGAAAACAAAAAAACAGCAACAACAAAAACTAACTCTGCAACTAGTTTCCATTCTTTTGAAAGTAAAAAGAATAAAATTACAGTCATCTACCTGTAGGAGAATACTATGTGCAGAGCTACTTCTAGAAAGCATTCAGCAAAATATTCAGACTCCTATTTTAGATACGATTTCATATTCAACTTTCTGTTCTCTGTTTTCTTATTAGCAAGTATTTTAAGAATTTTGATTGTTTTTCTAGCTTTTAGGTACTCCTTCCAGAGCTGCACAGGAAACACCAGCACTTAATGTACTCCTGTAAATTTTGCTTCAGCGGAGGGGTCAGGGATGTCACACATATACAGAGCAAATACTGAGACATTCATCTTTCTCTTAATGCTACTCGACAATTTTATTTTTTTTTTTTTTAAATCTATTTAACTTTTACATTGAAGATCCCTGAATTTCCAAGAGACACTCATATCCTATTATCTGGAAATCCTTTTTCATTAAATAGTGGTCTTCCTACTGGGCAGGCTGCTTTCTTCTCCTCCCCTGCTTAATTCAATGAACATCTATCTACTTACCTGAACCTTCACCCTTTATTTATTCTCGACATACAAGAGCAACCCCCAGTATCAATTCACTGTTATTTCCTTGCTGACATGACATATAGTGAACCACGAGTCACAGGAGAGTCAGCATTGCGGCTAAGGGACAGAAATAGCAACTGTTGCTAATTTGCATCTGTTATCAGGCTGATGAACTTATTTGTAGTCACAATGATATCACTGACCTCAGAGGAGAGGAAAAAAAAAAGTCCTGTAAATGCGCATTTACAATTGATGAATACAGTTGTGCAAAACCCTTGGGCATGAACACACTGCAGAGTACCAATGGCCTTTTCCATGAGAAAAACAACAAACAATAAAAACAAGCATTGTGCTACCACGGCTACACTGATGTCTCTACCAGGGATGGCCAATTCAAATTGCTTCCCCATCCTGCCCATGGCCATCTCATGACTTTTTTCAGACTGTAAGTAGTTGGCATTATTTCTTTTTTTAAATATGAGTTTTTCAAGTATTCAGACATATAAAAGAAAAATACAATCAAATTCCAGTCGGTTTCATTTTGTTCTCACAGTGTTTTGTTCTGCATGTTCACAATGTATTTGAACTAGACATGACCTGTCACTGCTAATGCTGGAAAGGTTTGAAAAATGGATGACAGAGAGACAGTCATTCTTCTCTCTGCTGCTGTCTTGCTCCCATTTAGGTACAAAATGACTGCTGATACTATGTACCAAAAATCCTGTCTATTGTTTTATTAATGACTGTATGATCTCTCCTTTTCTGGTCAAATTGGGTATTTCTCTGTCTCAGACTTTGATTATTGCGCTATAATTTCCCCGTAGGTGTCACTCATCTGACAGCATGCATTCAAATTCACTTTCTTTCACATAGAAAAGTCTTGATTCACTTAAAGTATTCATATTTTCCAATCTCTGGAAAAGTAATTGTGTTCCTAAAGTTCAGACATCATCTCATTTCTTTGGGTTGTATGTACCAATTGAGATGGTATACATTATTTTCAGCTATTACTGTGTATTAAACACAAACAATACGCCAACTGCTTGTTCGATTTTTAAGCACTGTCACACTGTATCGCACATATGAATACAAATCAGCAATATAAATTGTCTGAAAGAATGGTATAGCTAATTCCATTACATAAAAGGAGCTTTTTCATTATGGAACTAAAGAAAATTTAATGTCTAGAAAGATTTCTTGAGAACTGCCTAGTAATCATTGTACTCACAAAGAACCTGGTGCACAGTCTTTCTGCTGCTAAAAATCACTCCTTTAAAATCTATCTTATCTGTGTAGCACAGTATGGAAACACACATTGCCACCTGAAACTGGGACCATATGAGCAACCTGATCCAACTCCATCAAATTCAATAGCAGTGATCTCCAGACTTCACTGGGATTTTGCTCAGGTGTGCCTATGGGTCAGACTCTATCAGCGTTTTTGTAAGAGTATACACGAGAGGCTGAGCAATGGGATCTTCTCCATCCACAGCATGGATTTCACTACCAAGGTAAATTTCACTACCAAGGACCACTGCATTTCTCAAGCACTTGGCTACAGTAGTCATTAAACAGAAAAGGACAACATGGGATTTTCAGCGTCACAGTGTATTGTGGTTTAACCCAGCATGTTGTTAAGAACCACACAGTCATTTGCTCACCTGTTCCCAGTGGGATGGAGAAAAGAATAAAAAAAACAAACAAAAAAACCCTCACAAAGTAGATCTCACGTGTTGAGATAGAAATGTTTACTAAGATTTACAAAAGGAGAATAGTTACAACAAATATACATACGAATGCATATAACAAACAATGTTCAAGCAACTGTTCACCACCCACCAACCAACGCCTTGCTAGCCCCTGGGCAGCAGAAATGATGCCTGATGAACTCCACCCCAAATTCTCCTTCTGCATGATGTCATATGGTATGCAATATGCCACTGGCCAGTTCGTCACCTATCCTGATTCTGCCTCCTCTCAGTTCCGTATACCCCCACTCATTGGATAGACAATAGGAGAAACTGAGGAAACAGATGTCTGTGTCTCTGTGCAGCACTGCTCAGCAACAATTGTAAACATTGGTGTATTATCAACATCATTTTTCTCTTAAAAATGTAGCATTGCATCATGCCAGACACTATGAAGAAAAAACTTTGCGAAACTAAGATACAGTGACAAGATGGTTTCCGTTTTTCAGTCTATTATCAGTGCAGCAGCCCTCAAAAATCCCTTTCCTGTAGCTGGCAGATCTGGCCAAATATGAAAATATTGATATCACTTAAGTTTGTAAAATCTGGGACATTCTACTGTTTGTTCTTTAACCATTATCTCTACCAACATGCTTCAGTGGACAGCTATGCGCTGGTTGGTTAGTTTTTAAATCCTAGCCATGCAGCTGCTCACATCACTGATTCACATAATCCTGTATGGGCTGACCCACTGCCTCAGAAACTAGTGGGTCAACTGCCCATATATGCAGCAGATGGCTAAGTCTGAGCTGTGCTTCTCTTTCACACAACACCCCCAAATATATCAAATGAACATGCTACGGCTCTGCTGAAAACATTAAAATGAATATTAAAAAGTATTGGCATAATCAGAGCCCGGCAGGGTTTCACTCTTTACCAATTGCTATGAACAGCAGATATATTTAATCCATGTCTCTGGTTTCTAACCAATTCCTTATCCATCTTAATAATGTATTACCTCACCCATATTTAGAGAACTTTTACAATAATCTGTCAAGGGAAGCTTTGTCAAATAGCTTTCTACAAATCCAGACATATTAGATCTATTAATTTAATAGCTTCGCCATGTAGTAAAAGCAACTACTTCCTTTCTCTGTAGCAGTGAGGGAAAAAAAAAAAAAAAAGCTTCAAATTATTAGCTTAGCTTCACTCTGCTCAGATTATACAACATGAATGCTTCAAAGAACATTTTTTTTAATAAATACTGCCAACTGTCACTTGCAGGAAAACCATGCTTTGCTGGTCAGCGTTCTTACCTCCTACATACAGCATACATTCCCATTGAAGATACAAGCCCATCATCTTAAATAGATCCTTAACACCAGAAAGAGAAAACTGTGGGGAAAAATAGAAAAACACCTTTCGTGCCAAAGAGATCACACTGAGGGAGGTCATTGCTCTCATCTTCTTTCCTTAAAGAACAGACATAGCATAAATCTGGATGGGGCTTTGAGCAACATGGTTTAGTAAACGGTATCCTTGTCTATAGCAGGGGGCTTGGAGCTAGATGATCTTAAAGATCCTGTCCAGCCCAAACTATCAAACCACTCTATGATTCTATGACTCTATGTCTTCCTTTTTTTTTTTTCCTCTTTTTTTTTTTTTCCTCTTTTTTTCTTACAACATATATATTCCAAATTCCTGAACATGCAGAGGAAAATTTTTAACACATTGTCCTTATGTATATTCCGAGTATTGAAAGCATAACTGTAACTCTAAGTACATTACATCTAAAAAAAAAAAAAAAAAAAACCTCAAGACTTTGGAAATTGGACTTTTATTTAATGTTTGCTGAACTATTTTATCAAAAAAAAAAAAAAAGTTGAGATAGTTTGTTTCAAAAGGATAACCAACCTATCCTTGAAAAATTTGTGTTAGCTGAATATTTGGTTAGTTTTAACTAAAAGTAGAGCATCTTGAAGATAAATAGCCAGTTATTTTGTGAATCTGTAATTAGCACGCAACCAGCTGCTGAAAACTGAAATTAATATCAGGCCTTGTAATACTGTTAAGGCTTGATATGTATCAGACGTTGAAAAATATTGAGATTCTTGTTCCCTATGTAAAGTGACAAGACTCAAGGACAGAGCATCCTTTCATCTTGAAAAGCCTGCCATTCATTTTTGCATCACATACAATAACCATTGACTACTGCTAATCCAGATTTTAAGGGGAAATTTTTGCCCTTAAGAAGTTGGTACAGTGATTCAAATTTCAAAGAGATCCAGCACAAACACTGTTTTCTTCTTTGGCTAACTTTGCAAAAAATGTTAAGATGCATCAGTTTAATTTCTGATAAATGAAAGCAGCCAATGCTTGAAATAGTACTGTGGAAATGGCTGGCTGACTGCTCACATGCAGAGTGATAATCAACTATCAAGCCTGAAGGCATTTTAATAACGCTAATACTTTAATGTTGGCTGTTAAACGTAAATGAAGCTTTCTTTTTTACTGCGGAATACAGAAATTTACTTAATGGTTTGACTAGGACTTTCTCTTCTATCTCATATACTCATGCAATTAGATTAAACCAGGAAAATGAGCTATTGGAACATATTAGTCTTTGATGTGGTAAATCCACCTCAAGTCCCTGAAGTAGAAGACATAACTTTGACCCAGCAGTTATATTTCATACAGTTAACTTTAACTATAAAGTCATGTCTTTCTTGTTCACCATTCTTTCAATTCTGCCAAAGAGTTTCAACTTTCTCAGAAATTACTATTATAATAAGTTAATGGCTGAAGTTTTTGTTTGTTTTTTTTTTTATATTGAATGAATTTCCCAATACTTTTTGTAGTTGTTTACTATAATGCATAATTATTTAAATTAATACTGATGTTTATTGTTTATTATTAGGATCCTATACCTTATAGTAGATTTCACCCACTATTTAAAAGAACAGCTTATAGGATTTAAAGGAATAATATAAACAGATCTTTATTTTCCTTTATTAAAAAAAAAAAAAAGAACTTTAGATCATAACAGTTCATGTGAACAACTTTTTATGGGCCTGTATCATCATTTCTTTCCTTCCCATGGGTTGAATAATGTTTTATGCATATTTACTGCTATTAACTACTCAAAACAGTACGAAGAGTTCAATCAAATCACACGTGAGCAAACTTCCTCCTTTAGTCTATGCTACTTCACCTTGAGTCAAGAAAGAAAGTTAGAAAACTCATATTAGAAATAGAATTAATGTCTGAAAGAGGAATTGTAGTGCACTAATGGTCTATATCTGAATAAAGCTGGATGCTTTTTCCACTAACTACTAGTTTTACTCTGGGCGAATCACGTAAGTCTTCACGACACAGCTTTCTCCCTTGTAAAACCGGAGCAAAATGTTGCCTTTGGCTACCAACTCACACTCCAGCTAGGGTGATAACACTTAATGCTAGGAAGCGCCTCTGATCATACAGCCCCAGGAATATAAAAACCTTGATCTCAACTTGGACTTCCAGCTAGTACCAGAAATATAAATAATAAATGTTAATTCAAACAGAGTCCTTGTGTGTTATTATTATTATTTTCAAGTGTTCAGATCAATTTCAATATCACTCTCATTCCACTTGAATAAAACTTTTCTTGGTTTTTAGTTCAATTTATGTTCAAAAACTGTCCGTCATTGTAGTTTTTAATTTGCTCACAAGGGTATTTTACAATCATGAGTCTAAACATGTCCTAAGTTCAAGAAAACAAAAGAAAGCATTTACAATCTTTTAACATTGTTCATCTCTTTTACAGGTGTCTACGTTAGGAAAAAAAAAAAAAAAAGAATCTTCTTAGTTGTCTGCCTCTCATTTGATTCTTCTATCTTAAAGCTTAGCAGGCAGTCTTTCTTTTTTTATAAGACCAACCTCAGTGTTTTGTAATTAAAGTTAATCTTATTTAAACATGCATCATAGAATGCTTTGGGTTGGAAGGAACATTTAAGAACATCTAGTTCCAACCCCCTTGCTATAACCAGGGACACCTCCCTCTAGACCAGGTTGCTTACAGACCCATCCAGCCTGGTCTGTGTCTCACCACCCTCATAGTAAAGAATTTCTTCCTAATATCTAATCTAAATATACCCTCTTCCAGTTTAAAGCAATTTCCCCTTGCCCTGACACTTTCTGTCCTTATAGAAAGACCCCTTGGAGGCCCCCTTCAGGTACTGGCAGGCTGCTATAGGGTCTCCTTGGAGCCTTCTCTCCCCCAGGCTGAAGAGTCCCAGCTCTCTCAGCCTGTCCTTGTAGGGGAGGTGCACCAGCCCTCTGATCTTCGTCATGGCCTGAATATACAGATATATACATCTGAACTGTATACAATCCTACAACTGTATCATCTATAATTTACATGTGGCTAGAAAACTGTAACTTTACAATGTAATAAGCATTTTTATTTTATTTCTTACTCATTAATTGGGAAAGGTCAGCAAGCAGGAGGTATCTGATCTAATACAGAGAAGGCTCATGGGTTTATGCACCAGGAAAAAAAACGTTGACCATATCATTTGTGGACACATTTTAAAAGTGCATACAAGTCTCCTTGTGATTTAACATCATCATCATAAATGCCAACCGTCTGTAAGAACAAATCTCCTAGGCCACAAGTGCACGTAGATCCATAACACATCAAGGAAAGGAGAGACTTGTTCGCAACAACTAATCTCTTAGACCCATACTAGAATGTTAGTCTTTACTTATAAATGAGTCAAGGACTGATGAGATCAATTCAGTTCATTCAGGTTAGATTCTCCTTGGAATCACTTCCTGACAACTTTAACCACTAAATAAACAGAAAAATGTGTGCAGAACAGTTGGTAAATTACATTAAAAAGATAGTTTATTGCTTAACTTTGAGCACCTATCTTTTTCTGAGCATAAACTGGCCTTGTCTGAAATTGAATTCTCTGAAGAAATGCTGAGTACTCTCAGGCATCAATGCAGTGCCAAAATATAAACTACCCACGGAAAGTGTAGTTGCTTCGCTCAAAAATAAATAAGAGAAATACCTTTTTAGAGAAAACGGGAAGCAAATTAAGAACAGACAGACCACTACAGATCTCATTTGTTACATTTTGACCCACAGTAGAAAAATAACTGAAAACAAACACACACACACACACACACACACACACACACACCAAAAAAAAAAAAAAACAAAAACAAAACAAACAAACAAAAAAAAACACCACTTTTTGAAAGACCAAAAAATTAGCCTAAAAAGATCCAAAGATTCCAGGGATTTTTCTTGTTGAAAAGTTCTACATGTCAGCTATTGTGCTAGTTATATCTTTTATAGTAGACAATACATATGCTTCAGAGGAAGCTTGAGGCAAATTACTTGCCCAAGGAATGTTTTTTCCTGG
Source organism: Meleagris gallopavo (assembly GCF_905368555.1). NCBI lineage: Eukaryota > Metazoa > Chordata > Aves > Galliformes > Phasianidae > Meleagris > Meleagris gallopavo. Next base: position 11,085,030 of record NC_139405.1, read on the forward strand.
CAGACACAATTAGTTTACTAGATTACATTTGAAACCTTTACATTTAAAGTGTATAGAAATAGTTTCACTTTTGCATCATTCTGCTATTGCTCTACACATTTTGCATGTCAAGAATAAATATAAATAGCAAAGTATGACAGCGCCTGCATCTAATTTGGTCAGATAAAGTTTAAGCAAGAACTCTTCAGATTCCCAGACTAATTGATTCACAAGACAGCACAAGAGAAGCACAAGGTGAATGATATTTGATTTCCAAACAAAAGCTTACATCCAAATCCTGCTCTACTCCACTAATGTAAGAAATAAAAAGCAGAATTTTCCATCTACATCTTCCATCATTTATTTTCTATCTATCTGCAGCAATGGAATCACAGTTTTCTAAAGTACTTTTGAAGTTATGATTTTAGCTGTCACTCATTAGAGCAATTTTATTAGGAATGTATCAAGAGTGCTACGTTAGCAAAGCCTAGCTGCTTTACAAAATGTCAGAAAGAAACCAACAGCAGCAATGGATAGTGAAAACTAAGGCGTGTCCTGAGAGAGCAAGATGAAAAATTAAGGAAAAGACTGCAGTTATTTTCATTTCATGGAATTAATGAAGCCATTGTTGTTTTTTGTTTGTTTGTTTTTAATTTATTTAAAAAAAAATGAAGTCAAAGAAAATATCTGGTTGTGGGAGCAGATTTCCAGAGGTTTGAAGTCGCAACTAAGTTATATTGAGCTTTAAACATTTGGATTTGACTTAATTAACAAAATTTTGCTGTATTATCCACATACAGAAGAAGTCACTTCCAACTACATCAGCCGTCTGACACAGATAAGCATGAATGCATACATATACACACAAACAACTTAAGGTAGAATAGAAGTACACGCAAAGAATGGCACTAAGGTCTTGGCTTCACATCAAAATTCATAAAGAGATTATCCTCCATATCTGTTGTTATCAATTTGCACTATATTGTGATAGCTAAGTCTTAGTATCCCTCCATCCATGTCTATGGGTGCAACAATTCAAGTGTCCCTTAGATGTGTTTGTGTCTCCTGTACAAATACACCTACAGAATGCAATCCTACCTTACCACATAGAACTGCTGTCAACATAAAAACCTAAATGATCTAAATGTTCATCAATACATCAGTTTCAAAATGGAAAAAGGCTGAGGAGGGAAATAGAAAAGAGAGAAAAGCAAACATAAAACACTGTAATACTAGTCTGTGGTTTAGGGCGGGGTGGTGGGGGGGGAAGACACTGAGTTATCTCCTGGAGCTTCAGATTTCTATAAATTTTCAAATATTTTTCACTGATTTCTAAACAAACAAACAAACAAACAAAGATCATCAAGAACCAGAACTATTGCTGAGAAAGCAGAATATTGACATGAAAACAAAGAAATTTCTACTTCACTTCAACAAGATCTTAAGCTATGGAAAGCATTTCTGGATTACAAGTGTGAACCAAACAAATGCTCTGACCTTGCACGACACATGTGAGAAGAAAAAGTCAATTTTAAGATCTTTGACTAAAGCCAATCAATTTGCTATCCTGCTCTTTGTGTGCTTCTGAAGGAAAACTTCCTTGTGAAAAAGACCAGATTAAAAAGTAATAAATAATAAATTATTCATGATCCAGGAATCTTTTAGTGCCAAATATGTATTTTTCTAACGCACAGAGAGAAATCCACTTGACAGCCTACCAAGAATGGAAGAAAGATAACTTAATTGTACTCGGCCTATGCTGTTCTAGAACTGGCCTATGGGAGATTTAACACTTAAATTTGGCACAAAGAACAATTCACGTTTTGCATTTATTCAAGACTTCCTCTGGTTAGGAATACATTTGTTGTTAATAGTTAATTTTTAAAACTCTGTTTGAGATAAGATTTCACAATATGAATTTAAGATGAAGCTGTTGTTTGCTTTTTTTCTTCTTTCAGCAGCTGGGAACTGAAGAAGCCAGTGAATGAGTAGCAGCTAGCTTAGAAATTTGCACTTAAGATAACAAGCAAGCCAAGATTCAATCTACACTGATTCAGATGCCAGAGATATTTGCACTGATGCAGCAGGAAAGCTTGCTATTGGTTTCAGGCTGGTGTTAAGCTATTATTTGAGTTACAGTTACAGAAGAGAGCTCATCCCTAACTAGAGTCCATTGTGATATAGTAGAGAGCACCTGCTAGGAAAAGTCCCAACAAGGGCATACAGAAAGATTTAGTGAACAACTGCAAATTACATACGACAGCTTATGCAGGCTCTCATTCTCTATAGTCACAGTCCAGTGTCACATCCAAAGAGTTACTCAGGGTTGCACAAAGGTTTGGGAATGTTGCACTGTTTTATCTCCTTGTGTCTCAGGATTTTTCCAAAGGCTGTTTCTGTGCTTGCTGAAGGTGTTCAGAAGTTTAAAAGAGCTGGACAATGAACTGGTTGGTCAGCGTACCAACGCAAGATCAATTTCTTTGTGAGAATAAGTAACCCATACAGATCCAATTATGAAAGTCATGGTTATTAAACTGCTTCTGAGTTCAGATGAACAAGCATGTGATACTGAATGAAGCACTTCATCATTTCCTTTTTGTGTCCTAGGCTGATACCACTGCTTATAAATATCGAGTGCATAGTACTAGCCAGATAGAAATCTGTTGCCAGGCAAATCCTAGTCCAAATAAAACTTGTTAAGATCAATGTGGTGTTAAGAAGCAGGAAGTCTTTGATACAGTGCTGGATGTGTGGGGGATCGTTCCACCAATCACACACCAAGGGAACAAAGTTACATTCCCTGTATACATTTGGATAAACTATGTCTACAGTTTTCAGAGAGAGGTCTTCAGCGCTGTTGAATTCTTGATCCCACCCCTCCCTTTCACATATGTTTGGATTGTTAACGATAGGGCTAATCTCCCTTTTAGCAGGCTAGATAAATATGTTGATTTTAAAAGACAAGATTAGCCATTTCTAAGAAATGTTTGCTGCTGCTGCAATTTCCAGATTAAAAATAAAAAAATTCTGCATCAATAGGGAAACTAATTTTTGATGCTGCATATGTCACATTAGTAACAGATAAGTAACAGATAAGTAACAGATGTGATAAAAAGAGACAAAATTTAAGTTCATGGAATTAGATCAAATGCTATGAATCTACATAAAATTTAATTCAATTAATATTTCAGTGTACACTCACACTGTCATTTTAATCACCTCCTCTGGTCCCTTGCCCACATTTCTCACTCACTTGTTCTGTTACTGCTCCTGTTGAGAGCGAATCAGCTGGTTTTCACTGAAGAGAAGTTTGGATGCCAAGTCATCATGATCTGATCGCTGCTCCAAAAGTATATCTGCAGAGCTGCTTCTGACAGTCCTCATGAGGAACAGTGCAAATAAAAGCCAGTCCCTGTTAACTGACTTCAGCAGCAGCAAATGAGTTTTGCTTTGATGTAACTAATATGGCATGAGTAGCATGAGTATCCATAAACATGCAGAGAGTTCACTAGAAGTGTGAATGTCTCTTTAGATAATGATTTCAGAATAAAAAAATGACCTAAAGCATTAAGGAAAAAGAAAGAAAGAAAGGATGCTTTATAATGGACAGTAACTTATGAGAAGGCTCTCTGTGAAAAAGAAGATACTGGTAAAAAGAAAATGTGGAAATAGCTCAAGAGCTGATGCACAATTTCTAAGTGTGCTGATCTGTAGGGCTACATCCTTAGCTGACAGGAATAGGTAGATGCTGAAAGTAGACTCCAGGAACTCTTTGCTTCAAGAAAGATCTCCACTATTGTAATACCAAGCATTAATTCTTAGAGACATTGCTACGTAGTTTACTTTCATCCCCAAGGTAGCTCCCTCAAAGATACTCTTTTATTGCAAGACCATCCATATGGGATTCTCAAGATTTCATAGCATGGTGGGACAAGAGGGACATGAAATATACCTGTTGCCACACTGGCATACACATCAAGGGTTTGTATAGAATATGCTCACTTTCAATATGACAGAGAGATACTAAAAAGGACTTGAGAGTCTGCATTAGGAAAAGTGTAAATGTTTAAGAATAAATTAAATAATGGTGGAAGGGGGCAACCCTTTAATTGTTCAAGTATCTGAATAGCCACATAGATCTGAGTTTTCCTCCAATAAAGTTACATAACAGCCAAAGTTCTGATGCTGATAAAACATAGATGTTTGATTAGCATACATCAGCTTTGTTCAAGCTGTGGTGAGCAGTTGTTTATGTGCCAATAATTAACACATCTGAAAGCTGGTAGGAATAAGCTATTAAGTAAGAAAAGACATATAATGGGAAAGGTTTCAACTTACCATGGTTTTGAATGGTGTCAGAAGGAGAGTTTTTTTGTGTACTCTTTGTTCAGTGTGCTTGTCCTACAAGAATGGTAGTAGTCCTACTGAGCTCTAAAGAGGAGATAAGCCTTTAAAATGCCACTAAATTTGTAGGAACAGATTTTGTTTCTATACCTGGGCACCCATTCACACTAATTCTGCAGTTAATCTAGCAATTTGAAACTAGGAAGAGTTTATACACATTGTTGTTAACATTTGCATGTTTACCTGGTCTTTCGCTATTTGTCTCCAGCAACTGTCCTTTTGAGAAATCACAAGACAGCTATTAAGGTTACAATAGGGAATATTGCATCCTTGCACATCAGACAAACACAATGCAAGTTCAACATTCTTTACAGTGAAAATCAATAGGTCTTATAACAAAGCTAAACCTTCAGCAGTTTCTTATCCAACTCACAAACCCCTTCTGTTCTGCAAATACAAGATGAGTGACAGATAGTACTAAGCTAATTTCAAGAAAACAAGGCAAAAGCAAAAGCCTCAGATGGCCTATTGTTCCTGAAATCACTGACTGAGTAGTTTATTTCTATCACTTCAAAACCAAATGTATCGATAATCTACTGCATCATTATGCAAGCTTATCCTTGCAAGTATGTTAAAATAATTGTGTTAGAATTATTGATGTTGGATTATAAATTTACTTATTTCCCAGTAAGCCATATTTCCTTTTTTCCTTTTTCTTTTTTTTTTTTTTTAAATCTTTTCCTTTGACTTTTCTTTATTACACCCACAGAAAAAGGGCATATCCCCTTCTAAGACTGCAATGAATCACTGTTTTGCCTCCTTATTGTCTTTACACATGTAAGACAAAACTTATTAAAAATTTCTTAAGATTCAATTGCTTTCTGTTTGCACGTGTTCAAGACCTACTGCTGGCAAAAAAAAAAAAAAAAGTACAGTGAGGTGGCTACAGTACAGAACTTTACAGTGTAGACAGTATACTAGCCTCACTGACATTATTTTCAGCAGTTATATTGTCTGAGATTCTATAGTTTTCTCATGAAGAACTGAAGCCAAACATCACTGTTAGCATCTTGTAATAAATTTCTTCTCCATTTACTTTCACTCTACTACAAGACTGCGGAAACTAGTTATTGTGAACACCAATAGAGAAGAAGGATTCCTTATCATTTCTGAATCTTATTCACAAGGAATAATTTTTGTAATCCATGAAGAAGATGTAAGAAGCTTGAACTGATGCTGATATGTTGACTTCACTGCAGTACATATAACTTGATTTATTTAGAATAGTCTTGTGTCAAAGGATGATTACTCACAACTAGATGTTATATATTAATCTAGCCTGTCAGACTCAGAGATGGAATTCAGAAAGAACTGCAGTACCATGAAAACAACATGCCAAGGAAAGTTCTCACTTTTCACTGCATAGTGAAGAACTATGGTTAATATAGCAAGAATTCGTGAAGTAAAACAGATGGCAGAAACATTCTAAGCATTAGGGAGGAAGCCAGAGCAGTAAACACTATAGAGAGATTATTTGTTTTGCATGAGCAGTCATCGCGCTGGTGAGATTTATGGGCCAGATTTTATAAATATCCACTACTATCTTTTTTATTCTATTATTCGTATCTTTATAATAAGACAACAATATGAATATAAACGAATCATAGAATCTTTTGACTTGAAGGGACCACTTAAAGGTCATCTAATCCAACTCCCCTGCAGTGAACAGGGACACCTACAGCTAGATCAGATTGCTCAGAGCCCTGTCCAGGTAGACCTCAAACGTTTCCAGGGATGGAGTATCCACCACCTCTCCAGTTAGTTCCAGTGCCTCACCAACATTATTATAATAAACTTATTTCTTATATCCAGATAGATCTCCTTTCTTTTTGAAATCATTTCCCCTTGTTTAATCACAATAGACTATGCTACAGTGCCTGCCTCCTTCCTTCCTATGGCTCCCCTTTAGACAATGAAAGGATGCTATCAGGTCTTCCTGGACCATTCTCTTCTCCAGGCTGAACAGCCCCAGTTTTCTCAGCCTGTCTTTGCAGGAGAAGTGTTCCATCCCTTGGGTCATTTTTGCGGCCTTCCTCTGGACATGTTCTAACAGGTCCACATCTATCCCCTTCTGAGGGCTCCATATCTGGATGCAGTACTCCAGATGAGGTCTTACCAATGCAGAGCAGAGAGGCAACATCAGTGGCTCTTCCTTTGCCCACTGAGAGAGTTATGCCATTATCAAAAATGACAAAACTGGTCAGGTAAGATTTGCCTTTGGTGAAGCTATCACGTTCCTGTCTTCCATGTGCCTTAGTACAGCTTCCAGGAGGATCTGGTCCAGGATCTTCTTTGGTACAGACATGAGGTTGACAGGCCATCCTCTCTAGTTTTCTTAAAAATTAGTGCTATTTTCCCTTTTTTCCAGTCACCTGACTGCCATGACTTCTCAAACATCCTCCAGAGTGGCTTAGAAACTATGTCAGCCAGTTCTCTCAGTACTCTAGGACGCATTATAGCCCCACAGAGATTATGTCTGGGAAAGAGTGCTTGTCAACTGCCTTGTTAAACTAAAACTTGAACTTTAAAAAAAAAAAAAATCTGTTTTTTTTTTTTAAGTTGTTTCACGATCAAAAAACTAAATCCTAAGAAGTCCATATGGAAGACAAGTGATTTGACCTATGCAGATACAGAAGGGGTGAGGCACATAGGGTGCTCTTCACCAACTTGCTCCCTGACTAGAGAACGTAGTGAGAAGCAGGAATAATCAGAGACTGATAACTTATTAAGTTTCCTGTACACCATTCACTATGCTGCAGTAATATACAACTACAGTTAAAATAGTTTCACTACACCGATAATATGGCTACCATGCACACTAACAAGGGGATAATCAACACTTCTGTTTCCCCAGTAAGTGAGCAGTATTTTAGTTTTTCTGTCTCCAGATAAGTAGGTATAATTGTATTGGAAGCTGGTGCAAATGAAAATCAACATGGTGGTGTTGTAATGTACGATAATTTGAAAAAAAAAAAAAAAAAGTTATAAATCTTTTTTTGTAAACCTCTGATTAGGAACACAGATAAAGATATTAAAGAACAGTAGATTCTACCTATGATTTTTAAGGTCCTCAGAAAGATATTTTAAAACTATTTTATAGTACAAAAGTCACAGAATGGCTTGGATTGGAAGGGATCTTGAAGATCATCTTGTTCTAACACTCAGCCATGGGCAGGTCACCTCCTATCAGACCAGGTTGCCCAGGGTCCCATCCAGCCTAGCCTTGAACACCTCCAGGGATAGGCATCCACTCCCATCACTGTATTCCCTGACAATGAATATCTCCCCATTTTCCTTTAGGCCCCCTTTGATTACTGGAAAACCACATACCCTTCTCTTGACTAAACCCTCATTGAGGGTGCACCCAATCCCACCATCCATGTCACCAGTGAAGATGTCAAATAATAGAAGTCTCAACAATGAAAGACCCACAATGGACATCATTTGTCACTGGTCTCCACCTCAGCATGGAGCATGACAAAAGAAGGCAATAACAGTGCCTTCTAATGGGATACAACCACTATGGAACAATAGCAAATAACAAAGAAGGAAAGTTAGCTCACCCTTTCTGATGACCAATGATAGCTCAAGAGGAATAAGATCTCTATCCAGAAAGATACCGCATCCTTGGCTGCTAACTCTGAAATGAGGATGAGGAGGGCTCCACTCCTTCTGGTCACTCAGGTGCATTGCGTATGCCTGAGTTCCCTGGGTTAGCCACATCTTCTCCCCTGGTGCTCAACCATTGGTTCAGGCTGTGACCTGACAGTTCAACTGCAATGCAGGAGCCATCATTTGCAACTCTTACAGAGCAGCCATCCAGCCAATTCCTTATCCAACTAGTGGTCCACTCATCAAATCTATGTCTCCTCATTTTATAGACAAGCATGCTGTGCAGAACAGTATCAAATACTTTGCAAAAATCCAGGCAGATTACATCTCTGTTTATCTCCCTTTACATTATCATCTTTACCTTTTGTGGCTACTTATCTGAATTACTGCCAAGAAAATTAAATGAATTAGGAAAGGATGATAAATTATTTAAAGCATCAAATTACTCCAGATTTAATTTGAAATGACTTATCTGTGACCATTTCAAAATGCCTCTCAGATACTATCTATAAATGATAGCATCAAGAATGAAGAAAGAAAGAAACAGAGGTTTCAACTAAGATTCAATCTGCTGCTAGAACCTGATTTAGAAAAACCTTTTAGAGAAGTGCTTCATTTGTGTGGAGGGATTTTCTTGTATGTTATGTACCTGAAGTGATCACACATTTAAATCTGCCCATTTAAGTATGAGAGTAACCCCAAGAATTGGGCTTTCAGGCCTCTCTCTATTCTTTTACAGTTCAGTTCAGGTAGTTAGGATTTCCTGCCTCCAACAAAATAATTCAGAATTTCTCCACAGATTCAGGTCAGCATGTGAACAGGCTTGTAACAAGCAGATACCTTCAAACGCAAGGAGCGCCTGACTGAGGAGAGGCTCAGTCTGACCTGCCTTTCAAAGACATTTACTGGTTTCTGCTATGCTGTTTGCATTGACTCCTGTACCATACCAGAAATAACAGAGGAAAATGACAGTCTCAGTGCTGCACAGGCTGAGTGATTTGGCAGAGCTGGAAGGCCTGGGAAGTTTTCAGGCACTAAGTCTACAACATCTGGGAATTTTAGAGAGAAGCATGCTGAAATGTGCATCTGGGCAGGATGGGCAATTGCCTCCGAGCTCCCTCACTTTACTGTAGTACTGCTAGGTAGTCTCCTCTGGTCCTCCTAGTGAGACTGCTGATGCTTCAGCAGGTAGCACTCACAAAATCCAAGCAACCGAGTGCAACAGAGGCAAACACATTCCCTACCTAAAGGTTCTTTTATTTCCACTGCAACAAACTTGCAAAGAATCAGTCTATTTTGGCAGAGTAGGGGCTGGAAAAAGAGCCTTCATCTGATTTTCCAAAACAGGAGAAACCATAAATCATGCTATCTTGTTTCAAAGTGTATTAGAAGGAAGCAGTGATGTATAGTTCAACCTAACACCTTTCACAGTGACTAATATGCAGCTTTCCTGGTGTTCACTAGGATGACTGGTGATAATGATAATGATGAATATCCATGCAAAATATCTGAGGTTTTTGGAAAACAGTTCCCTTTGACTCATTAAACTCACAGGCTTTACTAGCAAGATAACGTGTCAAAAGCTATTTCTGAAAACACAAGCTATTACTTCATTTAAACAAATCAGGATAATTTTAATGACTGAATGTGCCTGGGGATTGCAATTGTAAAGCAAAAGTAATTTTTTTTCTCTTTTAAGACTTGTCTTTATATTAGGCAAGAAAACATGAAGATTGCACTCACTGCAGTCATATCTCAATTTTATAGTCAAAGAATTTTGTGACAGTAATAAATTCTTTGAAAAATTAGTAACGCCAGTACAAAGAACTTCCACTGATATGCTCACCGCATATAGAGAACGATGGGACTTGTAACTTTTAACCTGGAAATGTAAGAAATAAAGTAACTTATTTAGTGTGTAATCTGGACATAAACCAAAATAGACAACATAACAATACACAATCAAATCCGATGCATGGCTACACGGAACAGCAAGCAGCTGTGACTGGCTCAAAACTGAGTTAATGCGTAGGCTGCTTCCTTCACTGAATGGAATCAAGTGGCAGATAGTTAACTTCAGGCATGATGTGTCTCAAATATATTCAAGCTTGAAATATAATGAAACAAGTAACTGGCATTTACCCAAGAACTGGGTAAGAAGTTACTAAATAGATGCACAGAAGTAGGAAGAAGCATAAAGCAAGCATGACAACTAGCAATGCCAGGTGATGGTCTTTTCTCCTGGAGAACTGAAAGAAATTTGGACAACAAATTAACATAAATGCAGAATGAAAGCACAGAAGTAGTATAGTCAGTGTAAAGAATCATACTACAGGGAGAAGAAAAGGAAGAAAAAAACCTATAATGATATCAATAATTGTGTAAAATAGTTTTCTCTAAAAGGAATTGATGGTATTTAGCCTATAAGCTTTTAGCACTATCAAATCAGTCTTTCTGCTCCTGTCTTAGGATAGCTTCTTTAATATTTAGGAAATGCCACTGTCATTTTTTCCCCTCTTCATTATGCTTGCATCAATTATGATTGGTTGCTTGTTGCTAATGTCAGTGTCTGCAGGGGAGAGGAATCATTCTCCCTTCAGTTCCTGTCTGAGGCTGACGAGCGTGAAGAGAGATGGCAGTCTGAGGGACTCTGTAGCATGGAAACATGTCCAGCAAGACAAGAGAAGCAGGGCTGTTCAGTAATCAGCTAGGAGACAAGTGCTGGTGCTTTCATTTTCTCATAAATGGGAAAATAGAGCTATCACTGCTTATATTGTTTCAAACAGAAAATTAGTATTCTTAACGTTAAAATATAGCAACTTTTGTTAATAATTTAAGCATATCTTTACTTGTACAATTGCAGTTGAACAGAAAATTTATCCAAGCTCCACCTACCTTTCGCAGCCTTTTACATATGTATTAATAAAAGCAGGTTTATCAAATAATCTGACAAAACCTAGAGATAACAACAAAACATAATCTGGTTGCACAGCCATTCTTGTTACCCAAATCCTTGTAAAAGCATCATCTGGCTTACAGTCTACCAGCTGAACTATAAAGTTCAAGAAATCCAACTCTTAACAGGGAAATACAAATTTTGTGCATACATTCCTAATACTAACTCGAAGGTCTCTCTCTGCACACAATGACAGTGTCCTCTTTGACCATCCTGCTTGCAAGCCATATCCAAATGCATTTACTGGGTACCAAAATTAATTTGCTGTTCCTGCATAACAGTTTATTCTGTAATACTTGAGGCTGTATTAATGACACTAAATAATATAGAGGTCATGGCTGTGTGCTGACAGAGAAGGGCCCCCTCACTACTTTATGGCTCAAACTTTACATGATACATGATGTCCAAGATAAAAAATTATTTTGTTTCTTAAAGCACACAGGAGATGTGATTTAAACTTCCTGGGTTGGAGTTGTATAATGAGTCACCCAAAATAGATTTTACTCTTTAAGACTTATTCAGAAGCATACAAGCTGAAAATCTGTTTTTATACAACAGAAAGTTTATAATCTTTCGCAAACATTTAAATTACTTCTCTGGATACGTTCTGCATATTGTCTTCCTCTGTTTCACATGTAAGTATTTTTGCCACGCTTTGTGACTTTGCTCAGCAGTTTCTATTTTTAAGTATTCCACACTAGGGTTTTCTTTGCCATGAAGAGCATCAATCTAAAACTATTATAAACATGCCCTGCAATGATAATATCACTTTGCTGTATACGTTTGAATTAACAGAATATTCCAGATAAACTCCCCAACAGCACCTGATTTTGTATAGAAACATTTGATATTGCAAATATGTTTGCTAGATTTTTATATTGTTTTGCTGCAGACTGATGCAAGCAGGTACCAGCTGTTTAGACTATATCTAGAGTGGAGTAGAAAGATTTATTGATTTGCAAAAGTATTAATACAGGTATACAACCTCCACATTGAAGCAGGAGCACAGGAGATGTCAGACCAATGGATAGTTCGTTCCCAAAACATGGCAGCATTCATTGCATGAACTACTAGCTGCTATATGCTTACAGCACAGGCCTGTAATACAATCTGTTGCTGTTAACACAAACATACCAGAAAATACAGACCCTTGATAACATCCCTGATAATTTATCCTACTCAAACTGCAGAGCGGCCACAGCATGTTGTTCACTTCTCTAACAGTTAAACTGGTTTATAAATCCTAGGCTGCATCAAAAGAAGCACTGCCAACAGGTCAAAAGAGGTGATTCTCCCCTAATACTCTGTTCTCATTAGACTACACCCAGTACCATGCTCAGCTCTGGGGCCTCCAGCCTAAGAAAACACTGGGGCTGCTCGAGCAGGTCCAGAGGAGGCCATGAAGATGATCAGATCCTGGAGGATGGAGCAGCTGTCCTATGAAGAAAGGCTGAGAGTGTTGTGGTTTTCCAGCCTGGAGAAGAAGGCTCTGGGAAGACCTCATTGTAGCCTTCCAGTAACTAAAGGGGACCTCCAGGGAAGGTGGAGAGAAACTCTTCATCACAGAGTGTAATGACAGGATGGGGGGGAATGGCTTTAAATTAAAAGAGGGGAGATTCAGGTTAGATGCTAGGAAGAAATTATCTACTCAGAGATTGGTGAGGCCCTAGTACTGCTGCCTACAGCTGTTGGTGCCCCATTCCTGGAGGTGCCCAAGGCCAAGTTGGAGGGGTCCTGGCCAGCCTGAGCTGGTGGGGGAGCAGTCCTGCCCATGGATGAGGGTTGGGGCTGCATGGTCTTTAGGGTCTCTTCCAATACTAACCGTTCTATGTTTCTATGATTCTATAAGTGGGAGAAGTCTCAAGAGTCTCCTCACAATATTTCAGGAAACAACACTGGGACAAGAGTAAATACATGAGCCTTTATTTTTTTTACCAGATCTTACTAAGAAGTTCAGCTATAAACATTTTTTTCCCTGGACGTAGCACTCTCAATCAGTGGAAATCAGCACTCAGAAATATAAAACTTCCAATAAACCTTTTATTGGCCTTAAGTGCATTATGATGTTTTCCCACTTTTATGGAGGAGAAAGATTTTTTTGAAAATTCAGGAGAAAAATAACAACAGCTACAAACTACTAGATATGTCTTATTGGTCAAGGGCATTTTCAGAGAAACAGGCAAACCCAGAATTTTTTTAGTTCATTTAATGCCCTCAAAGGTTAGAAAAAGGAACCAAGTGTTTAAGAATTTTATATTGCACTTAAATGGCTTTTCCCTCAAGATGCAAATCTTCCCTGGAAACACAGACAGAATGCAAAACTTGACAATTGAATGAGGAGCAGGAAGTAAAACATGACAAATAATGTTGCAAAGATGGGAAATAAAATACACAGCCTAGGAGGAGATAAATATATAAAGATTACTGCCACATATATTTACTTCTGGGTAATCTGGAAATGAATAGTTACAGTATTATATAGCTGTTTATATATTTAAATATTTATTTCCTGTTATTTTAAACGATTATAGCAAAATGCAAACAAATGCTTTTTCATGCCATCCTACTAAAATGAATGAAAGTCTTTAAATACCTTTTTTTTGTTTGTTTGTTTACAGGTAGTATTCAGCCTTTACCTTTGGAACTCTTCCTATTTCTAAAGTTACTGTTGTCCTTATTCCCCTTTTTTGATATTTTCTCTCACACTATTTCAAAACTTGCTCTTCTGTTGCAGCTGGAGCAAATTCTACTGAAAGGTTTATCTCAGTCAGATTTCATGGGATGTGAGATGTTTGTGATGCTGCTTTCACTAATTTTTGATAACACAAATAAGAAAAGGAATTTTTAATGTACTCAGAGAATATGCATAGCTCTATAGAAGTTCATTGCTGGATTTTGGAGATCCTTTTTACTTTTTTTTTTTTTTTAAAGCAGATTTTTATCCTGTTAAATTTCAAGTTGATTTTCTTTCTTCTAAGATAAATTCTATAATAATTATTAAAGATTCATGCCAAGCAAGAATCATTTTTCCCCATGCTTACAAAAAACAGTTGTCCCTTAAATGTGCCATATAATTATTCTTCCTTCTTTTTAATTTTTTTTCCCTTTAAAATTGATTTAAATACTTTTAAGTTTGACATCAGCCTTGGAGCTTTTCATAGAAATAAAGATACATAGGTCAGTAGTGTGTCAAAATGACATTTAAATGTCAGGCCAGCACTTATTTTATTGAGATATGAAGTAATGTCTGCCTGTTCACTGAAAAATATTTAAGTCTATTTCAAGTGATCAAAAATAGTTCTTCAATAATGATGCTTCTGAGTGGTTCTAGAAAGAAGTAAAATAGAAAATGAAGTATATTTGATGGGAAGAAATAGTGGGGAATAAAACTGAGGGTTGTCTACTCATCTGACATGAAGTCAACATGACTTCATCTGTAGTTGCACACAGTATTACTAAAGCAAAGAAAAATCAAATCAAGAAACTATTTTTATGAAGCACTGTAGCTCAAAAAAAAAAAAAAAAATCAAATGCCACAAAGCTGGAGATAGATATGACTGATAAGACTTCTTTAACATAGCTGAGCCATCATTGCTCTCACCTATTTGTAAGGAAAAACAGAAGTGGGGGCAGTGACTTTTGTGCCAAGAATCTCGTCAAAATGACTGAGAATCAGGAAGGGAAACACTGCTATCAAAACAGAGATAGATAAGTGAGTCTAAAGACTATTAAGTGAAGGGTCTTGTACGGAGAATATGATGGAACTATGGTGTGATTTTATAATCTCTCAAATGAAGACAGTTTCCTTCATAAATATTAGTTTATGATGACAACAATTTTCTCATTTCTGATCTTCTCAGCAGGAAAGGTAAACTGAAGTACAGCTTCCCAAATTAGTCTGCAGGATTGGTTGAAGTGTCAGAAAATGACGTCCAAGCCCTTACTCTTGGACAACAGCTTTTTTCATCTGCGGTATCCACCATCCCTACCTCCTTCAATTAAATTTTTAAACGTAGGTTTCACACCCAGAGAAAGGCCTTCCTCCCTGGAAGAGGTGCATAGTTTCTCCTTTCTCTTCTAATAACTTTATGTGTGTATGTGCCGGATACATAGGGGTGAGTTCAATTTCCATGGTTAGGACATACTTAATGTGGCTGCTACAGGGCCACTTGAGAGGACATTGACTTGTTCTAGATGAGAAGTGGATACCTGTTTGGTACAAAGAAAATGGGCTGCACTCATTAGCTTATTTCTCCTGCGTAGGTCACAGAACAGCTGTCAGCTAATTACTTTCCCTGCTTGGTAGCCTCAATTGAATTTGAACTAGGAGCCTGTAGGTGAAAAGTTTATAGTCAATTCCAAACCTTATGTCTTTTTTCCCTACTTTATAGGGGTCAGGGAAAGGAGAAGTTGGAAAGTTTACATGCCTTCCTCCTCACGGATTATTATTTTTCACTCCAGAAGTTTGTATTTTAACATTGTTGATTACTTTAAGGACAATTATCTGTATATTTTTTATGATACACAAAAAATGGTCAGAAATTGTAAGCTTGCTATGCTGTACAATAATTTTAAATTATGGTGCAATCTGCATTCATGACGGGTTGTTAGCTGGCAATATATGGGTACATTAACTTACAGGAGGACACTGTCCTTGTAGTCTAGTACACTTATTTTATGCTGGATCTGGCAAATAAAGCAAGAAGATATTAAGCACTGGAGACATTCAAAATCCCCAAAGTGCATTTTTCATCCAGTATTATTTTTCACAAATATGCTTAGCTGACAGCTTGTTTAATATACACTGAATAATATGGGTCATGACATTTGCCAGCAAGTGAGAGAATTCCACCAGCAAACATTTTATGAGGTGCATTATTGTTTAGCATTCACATCATCATAATATTTACACTTTCTTTTTGTTTGGTGAATCACCACGAATTACACTGTGGCATATAGCTTAGCCCTGCATTAGGCACTGTGCAAATGAGAAGCACCAGGAGGTGGAATGTATTCCCAAATAATAAACAATATAAGGGAGAGCACACAGCAGTTTCTCTTCAAAAGGTGCAGGTTCTCCCTTACACTTTTGGTGAATCAGAAGGCTGGCATGAGCACAGAGCCTCTTAGTTACCCCACTAACCCCAGCTTCCTCTGACTAGGGGAATCTCACTAACTCTGAACTCAGGAGGCAATGTGCTGAGATTTAAAAATGTTCAGCCTCAGGTTTACCTGGACTGGTGTTTCTTACATGCAGGTCACTGGGCTAAACCACAATTGTTCTCATGTGATATATGAGACAGGGACTACTTATACTGTCTCCTCTCCAGTGGCAGAACTATCTAAGAAAACATGATGTTATAGCCAAGGATAACTTAAGGAACACACACACATACACACAAACCAAAAAAACTAATGCTTAGTCAAGCATTTCAACATCAGGATTCCAGAGTTCTGCCTTATCACAATGATATACATATCCTAAGATACCTATCTTTCAGTGCCACTCTTGTGGTCTTCTGGGTAATAAGTCAGTTGGAGGCTTTCTCAGGCACAGGATCATGAGATGACAGAATTTTCAATCTTGGGGAAAGCAAGGAAGGTAGTCAGCATAACTGTACTTTGGATGGAAATCTGCCCTTTGAAGGGCAATTTCAGCCTACTGAGGTCAGGGGGTGTTAGCTGACAGCTGGCTGAACATGAGCGAGCAATGTGACCAGGTGGCCACCTGCAGAACTAGGGAAGTGATCATCTCCCTGAACTTGGCACTGGCAAGACTACACTTTGATTACTGTGTTCTGCTTCAAGGCACCTCACTACAAGAAAGATATTCAGTTGCTGGAACACGTTCAGAGAAGAGCAATGAAGCTAGTGAAGGAACTAGAAAACAAGATATATGAGGCTGAGTGGCTGAAGGAACTGGGGTTGTTTAGTGGGGAGATCTCTACTCATTGATCTCTACCTGCCTGAAAAGTGGTTGCAGTGAGTAAGGTGTCAGTCTATTTTCTCAGGTGACAAGTGAAAGTGTGCAAGGAAATGGTTTCAAGTTGTGCCAAGACACGTTTAAACTGGGTATCAGGAATAATTCCTTCATTAAGAGGGTGGTCAAGAATTGGAATGTGCTATCCAGGTCAGTTGTGCAGTTTCCATTCCTGGAAGTATTCAAGAGATGCGTGCATGTGGAACCAAGTTTAGTGATTTGACTTAGGTCAGGCTGATGTTTTGACTTGATGATCTTGAAGTTCTTTTCCAACATAAATGATTATATGACTCTATGACTCTATCTGTTAAGTTAATCACCCTCTTATTTAATTGAAAATAGCTCCATGAAAATTTGTCCATTTTAAAGACTATAAAAAGAAAAAAATGAAACACTTCATTCATAACTTCATAGCCTGTGTTTACCCTACATGCAGACACTCTTATGTGAACACCCATACAACATGTTGCACTCACACTGCCAAGAGCAACACTATGAGGAGATGCTCTCACAGATAAAATGTAATGGAAACTTCTTAATGCTGTGCCCTCTACATGCCAGTACACTAGCAGAACAATCTCTTCCCAGCACTAACTAAAGCAGATTCGGCTTTGGGCTCACAAAGCTATATTGCTCTTGAGAACACTCAAATCAGAATGGAGGTCCCAACAAGAGCTCTATTGCTAAATTCAGAAATGATCACAGACATACAGTATCAGGCTCACCAAAGTGCTACATCAGGAGGTATCCAAAATATTAGAGATAGGGTGAGGAAAACAAAACCTTATTCTGTTTTGTTTGCATGGTTCTAGCTGACATCATATCCACAGTTTTACCATTCTTCTGACAAATAATTCAGAACAGCTGCTTCTTTTATGTAATATTCTTCATTTCTACTCTTTTTTTCCATTAACTTTTGCTACTGTTTGTTTCATATTCCTCTGTGCTATTGCTGGTATACATCCAATGATCAATCATAAAAAAAAACCTCATAATTTTCAAATTCATTTCTCTGGAATTGACCCAGCAGTAGATTTTGAATTTGAGTTGAAGGTAGCTTTTTAAACCCTATTTGCTTCTAACACAACCCCCTTGAGATTGTCCAAAGATAGGAATGAATTGTTTTGCAATGTAAATTAAAACCTAAATTAGTCAGTTTCACACAGCCTGAGATACAACACAACACCACTACAGTTGCTGGTCAGGATGCCGCTGAACACTTGTTTTGGAATCCAGCATACTGCCAATCAGCAATGTTGAAACTAACAAAGATAAAACTCACATTTTTCATGACAAAGAATTTTCCTATCCACTGGTGCTCAGCTGAGTCCTACTGCTCAGACATTGTAAAGTTTGACCCATTTAGGAGAAGACAACAGTTCACACAGTATTTGTTCTGCAAAGCAAACCTCCAAATGAAAACCACAGGTATGTCAAATTTTAGTAGACTACATTTCAAAGATACGTACAAACATTGTGGCTTCTATTACTTCACCCTGCCACATTATCTCATTTTAGAAAGGAAAACATTAGTCCTCTGGTGTTTATTTGCTCTTAAAGATACTGAAAATAGAGATCTAAAAAAAAAAAAAGAATTGTCCTCCGTACACCGTGAAAACTGTCGTGATTGCATTATGTTGACTATTATCATTATCAGCGCCTTATTAGGTTACCAGGAGTGTTGAAGAATATGATCACATATCACTTTCTATTTGTTTAAAGCCTTTTTTCCCTTTTAATTCCCAACCTCCCCTCACCCCCACACACTTATTTTCTAATGCTGATTTATGCGTATATGCACTGAAGCACAGAGAGTAAAACGGGTTGTTGTCCATCCAGCGGCAGAAGCAACAGAGGTGAAAAGAAAATTAAGTCCTCTGGTTACTTCATGGCCACAAAACAACACCAGCACCCTGTCCCAGATTTACTTAAGGCCTACTTGCAGCCATAAAGCCACTTGTATTCCTTCTAACCGCTCTGAGGTGAGGTTTTCTGTCCAAATCAACATTTTGATTTTGAAGTTCTGAAATATCTGTCCTGACATGTGGATGACAAGGAGCTGAAATAACTTGATAAGCATTTGGAGGGCAAATTGAAACCAAAAACTGTGACAATCCATGGGTGGTTAAAACATCTTTATTACTTTATTTGGTGAGCCTATTGATGCTTGGGGACACTAAAGCTGCCTGAATGCTTTCCTCTATTTGAGAAGCTGGTTTGACAGAAAATGACTTTAGGCAATTTTGATGAGAAGCTTAGGTCTTCCTTATATTTTGTCTTTTTTTTTTTTTCTGTGCATACACATGCACACCCTCTGGCTTGTACACAAGAGTCCTCCAACCTTGCCAGTCTCCTTTTTACATTTACATTCTTTCATCCAAATGCCATGGATTCTTCTTACTAAAGATAATCACTGCTAACATTGTAAGTCACCTTGCCTGATCAGGTCACATGGCTCATCCTGCGTCTCTAATTCAAATCAATCTCTGAACTTATATTTTTACTTTTACAGCAGATGTGCAGTGTTGAATTTGTCAGCCATGAATGCATTTTGGATTTTTTTTATTATCTGAATCAAGAACTCAGTTTTCTTTCAACTTTTTTTCTAAAATAATCATGAAAGGAATGAAGCTTTGTGGGTATTGTTCAGAAATTGATTCTTATGCCATATTTCTAACATTACCTTTGAATGCTCTCCTGACTGATATTAGTTACATGGCACAGGAATTTTTTTTTCTTCATCTGGAGGAAACAAATCTTTTTTATTGGAATTTCCATGATAGCATTTAATGCTATAAGAGAATTTTAAAGGTCTTGCTATGGTCAGATATGAAAAAATAATAGCAAGAACAAAGAAGGGGAAATTAAAGCCAAATCTGTTAAAACAAGAAGCACACATTTTAGCGATTAAATTAATAACTACTTTAACATTTTACTGAAGAAAACAGTAGATTTTCTATCTTCAGGTTTCTTCAAGATTGTTTTCCCAGAAGATTTCCTCCTGCAATGAGTGTGTTTCTGGGTCTCAGTAGGAAGACTTGGACAAAATCCCACTGCTTTTATTAAGTGGAAGTCAAACTAGATCCCCCGTTCCCATTAGTAAAGTATGTCTCTCTTAACCAGGGCTTACAGTGCTGTGGCTAGAGAAGAACTTTTCCTGTGTTCTTTGGGCACCAGCACCATTCTGCAGAAGGGCAGGAGAGAGGAGGAAAAGTTGCATGTCAAAGAATCACTGAATGGTTTGCATTAGAAGAGACCTTAAAGATTATCCTGTTCCAACACCCCTCCCACTAGATCAAGTTGCTCAAAGCCCCATCAGCCTGGCCTTGAACACATCCAGTGACTGGGCATCCACAGCTTCTCTCCCTCTGAATAAAGAACTTCTCCCTAATATCTAACCTAAAACTGCCCTTTTAGTTTTAAACAATTTCCTCTTGTTCTGTCACTATCAAACCTTGTAAAAAGTCAGTTAAGATTCCTTTAAATACTGCACCATGGGCAGCCATGCCTTCAGACTCAGAACTGGAGCTTCAGAGAAGCAGGAAAGACTGTGTAAGTGGATAAACTGAGCTTTTTTCTCCACTACAGCCCTATGCCCATGACACCAGATATGTGAATGGGAATAGAGATGCAGAACTGATGAACGGGATCTGGATAGAGATATCAAGCAGGTGACACACCATAGGAGCTGAGGGGACAGTGGTCTGGGACAATATATAAAATGAAAAGAAGACCAGTTTGAAAACTCAGCGTTGCAGAAGGGAGAAAGGACAGAGATTATGACTCCTGAGTCTGGGAACCCTTGTGCTGATTGAGGTTTTTCAGACAGATCCTCATCAGCATCTAACTTCATCATGTAAACACGAGGACTATCATAGACTGCCTGGGCCTGTATTTTCAGTGTGCTGGATTAGCCTCAGCCAGCAGCCTGACTCCTACCCCTCCTCAGCCTTCTCACTCCCCCTTCTCAGCAGGACAGGGAGAGAAAACAAGATGAAAAAGTTCATGAGTGGAGTGTCATGCTTTAACAGCCTGATTGATCTTGTCCTGTTTTACACTGCCTTACCTCTCTAGACCCTTAAATATCAGTCCTTCAAGAAAATCTGGACCAGAAGTTAAGAGTCTGCTCGTTTCCCTTCCTTCTTCAAAGTATGAGGAAACTGGAAAGTGTAAGACCACCAAACTGCAGACTGACAGATATGAGATCCAGTCTCCATACTTTAAGCTTGCTGGACATGAGCTCTGAAATAACTTTAGTAAGTGTCCTCTAATGCCTTATCGTAACCAGTCTCCTTGGGTTTAGTTCCAAACAGGCCTGGGCTCTTTATATGGTATCTTAACTGACTAATGTCTGCATCAGAATAGGCAGTTAATCTTGACTAAAATCAAGAGATTTGCATTAGTACCAACAAGATCTAAATCAAGTAATATCGGCAGAACCCATGCCACAGGAAAATGCAGAGAAATTGAGAGGCTCTCTGCACAAGTGATAAAATTACATAAAAAATTCTGTTCCTTTAACTCATTTCTCACACTGAAAATATTATTGACATAGATTATTTCTTTTTTTTCTTTTTCTAGAAACCCAGATATCCAATTTCTTGTTATAATTTGTCAAACATTAGATTACATTGAATTTGTAGGTTCCTGGAAGTTGATGACTGCCACCAGTGATGAAAAACAGTAAATTCTGTAATTATAGACAATTCATAAATGAAATGCTACAACTAGGAGATGCTTAAAAATTAATGTTGATCTTAACTAACTTTCAGTAGGAAATAATGATTCATAAAAGGTTTTAAGAAAAATGAATGTGTGCAGGGTTTTTAGGTTTTTGTTTAGGTAAAAGATGGTGAAAATATTTGGAGAAAAATGTAAGATGTACATTCTTATCAATCTACTGATTGAAGATCTGATTACACCAAAGAAGCAACTAAAATAAGACAGTAGACATAGAAGAGTGGTTTTAATTTGTTTTGCTATAATATAAATAGAGTAGACAGCAGCACTGCAGAAGAACTCAGTGTTTAACCAGCCTGTTACTGTGTCAGAGGACAGCTTTAAATCCAAATGAAGGGTAGAAGAACTATGATTTTTCCTCAGAATTAGATAAAATATCTCCCTATATCATCCCATCTGAAAAAGGTAGACTATGAAAAACAATTATAAAGATTTTTGCAGATTAAATTCAAAGCAGCTTTTTAACAGAACAATTAGTATTATAATTAAATTATTCATGTAGCTTCCATTGCCAACATTATGAGTAAGATTGCAAATGACTCTATGTGACCCAGGCTGTACTCTTTTACGGACAATTCAGACCTTAACTGTTGGTAAGCTAAGTGCCAATTCAGCCTTTGCACATACTTACCCACCTCCACTCTGTCCTACACAACCAACACTCTTTGTAAGGGAACAGAAGGGAAGACAGCAAGGAGTAGGCAAACAGAGCTCTATTAATTTTTTAAATTAATTTTCCAAAACCTGAGTTCTTTTTACAAATCATCTCAGAGGGTATATCCAAGATAGACTTCCTGAGAGAAAACCAAAATAATAAATCACCAATGCTGAAATTTTCCAAGACCCCACAACTGGCAAATTTCAACTGAAATTTATGACTCATGGAAGTAAATGATTAAGACAGTATTTGTAGACAGACTTTTGTTTCCCCTTTAGGAAAATAAGTATACACACACACACACACACACAGAGCGTTTTGTTTCAGTTCACATATTTCCCTATCTCCTTGTCTTGCTTGTCTTATTTTAAAGGCTTGGCATCCAAAGGTTGTCATGCTGCTTCTTAATAATTTTGACATCTGGTCAGGTCATTTTTCAGAATTAAATGACGCACAGCTTTGATGGTTGTTTTTGTTTGGTTGTGGTTTTTTGTTTGTTTGGTTGGTTGTTTGGTTTGTTTTTTTTGTTTTGTTTTGGTTTTGTTTTGCTTTTCATTTTTTGTCCTAGATAAACTAGTGCTGAAGCTTTTCTATTACACAGGGAATTTTCATACTAAGCTCACCTCTATTCCTCTTTAAGTAAACCACAGTACAACCAGGAACCATCACAGTTTACAATATCACCCATGTCAATAAAATACTTTTGCTCTCAAGAAGCTTAGAAACTGACTAAAAGAAAAATCATACAGTTCTGCATGACTTTTGATTTATGTCTTTTACTAATATACCTATGCAGACATTTATAGGTCATTTGGTAAACTGACATCTCAGGACAAAAACCATCCCCTGTCTAGTAGGCACAGACGCAAACACAACAAGCACCCCTTTTAAACTCAGTTTCTTCTTAGCACTCGAGCCATCTTGAATCTCACAATAAAACTCAGTTCATTAGAAGTAGCATTATAGTCATTCAGCTCTAGATGATATAGTCATGCTTCTCTGATAACACAATATTTTCAAGATACAGTGAATGACAGATTTATTTATAATCCTAAGAGGTTCCAAAAGGAATGTTAAGGACATACTTTAATTTGATTCACATTAGTATTTTTGTACAGGGAGCAGTTCAGGACCCTCCAAAGTGCTGCCACTAAAACCTATTAGTATCCTTGCAGTGTAAGCTGCCATTCACTAGGGGAAAACATCTGTGATCTATTCTTGTAAAATTACTATTTATTTGCAATGCTGTAGATACTTTTCTTTCTGTGCCATTTTTATGCTAATGCTGAAGGCAGAGAGAACAAACTCTGCACTGCTCAGTTTCTCCCCACTGAAGACCGTCCTTCATTTCAGCTGAGAAGAGGACAGCAGCAAGGGAGGGAAGGCAGCTGGGTCTTCTTCAGCATGAGATTATATGCCCCAGGGCACTACCGTGCCCTGACCTTCTAACACAGGGTCACATTGCTGTGTGACAGCCAGGGCAGTTCAGAGACACTGGGCATCTTGACAACACATTTATGAATAGACCAGCTTGTTGCACTTGAAAAAGAAAACCTTTTAAAAGGAAAGGAGAACCTCTCTGTTTCTTGGGTTTGATCTATTTCTAAAAGGGAAACGTAGCATATTAGAAGAGTATGCAAATCCCAGTTTTCTTTTTTAAATGTTAATTAACAGTCAGTGTAACTCACACCATTTATTTGCACCGTGTGACGTTATGTAAAAATCCTTTTCAGTTAATTTATTGTTTGTTACTGATCTCTAGTGCCCTTCAGACACTCTTGAAAATAATTATTTGGGGCTCTATTAAAGTATTTTAATGAATAAAACCCCTGTAGTACTAGTTGATGGCCACCAGTAATATTTTAAACAGGAACAGGCTTGGGGCATTGGGTTTTGCTATTTTTAACATTATTGGAAGTATCTGGAACAAAACTATTAATGAACAAACTTTTTAAAGCTCTCTTAATCTTGGAAGTCAAAAGAAAACTCCATACACTACTTTGTATAGGCACTGTTTTGAAAGGCTCTTGCCTGTTTGCTAGGTTAAATTACAGAAAGCTAGATAAGTAGAACCAGACACAAGAGTTCATCTTTCTACTACTGCAGTGTGTTTTTGAAATCCTTACCACCTGAGATCTCACTGCTCTTGCTGTAAAACAAAGTGATGTTGCTTATATTTTACAGTGTAAATGATATTGCTCTTAGCCTGACTTTCTTTTGACCATGGAAACTTTGATTCCACGAAATTCCTCAATAGAGCTGCACTAATTTGGATTAAGCTGGAGCTCGAGATGAGAGCAGACTGACTATTCCTGTTGGGACACCCATCTAGGAGAAATGGTGTGGGGGAAGAAATAAAGTAAAAAAAAAAAAGAGAAAAGAGAAAAACCACCTTATTTTGGATTCAATTAATGCATTCTCAAAATGGAAAGAATCAATTTGAAAGGAGGCGCTTTAAAACTGGAATTAGAATATCCACACTCCTTATTATGAGGCATTTCTCAAAAACCATTAATGAGAAATAGTTTCTCATAGTGGCAAAGCTTAGCAAAGGTCTGTGGGAAAAGTCAGTCATACAAATCAAAAGTCAGAAATTCTAAATGATCAATAATGCAGCAGCCAGTTTTAGCCTGCTATTTCTTCTTCATCTCTAAATCTGCTCATTTACTGCTGCAAACCATTCTCACTGCATGCTCCTAATAGCAGAAGATCACAGAGTTAATATTACTAGTATAAATTACATTGCAAAACTTCCACTTCACAGTATGTTAGCCATACTCCTTCAGCCACCTCCACCTTCTCTGCTTTCTCTCCTCCCCAATAGTTTGTGCCCATAACAACAGGCAGCTTGAAAATAATATTAAATAGCAGGTGTAGATACACTCAAATTTCAAAACTAGAAGTTTTTGTGAACCTGAATGTTTCTGAACTGCATTCTAGATCAGTATTTTAAAAATGGATGCAAACATATTTCATTATGGCAGGAACAAATAAAATTATTCAAGAGAACATGATTTATTTGCTCTTATTTTCTAGGAAAGAAATAAAAGTATATTTTATTTAACTAAAATGTCTTTGAACTGTTATGTTTACTCATAAAGTCAGTACCTTCTTTGTTAACCTACTGTTTACAAAAAACTTATGTACACATGTACTTAGCAATGATGAACCTAGTCACGTTCTTTTTCTGTGTTGGAAGAAACTGGCATATTCTTAAGAAAGTGTATTAGTAGTGGAGTACCAAACATCTTCATATTGTGATTAATTCTCCATTTTACATCTTAAATATTTTTATCCTGTATTTGTTTAGTCCTATCTCAAGTTAGGTTTGTGAGTGGGTGCTTCAGACCAAATATAAGCCCATATGCTTCACTCTAGTGCAAGAGCACTCTTCTCAGTACAAATCCCCTCCTACTGCCTCTTTTCCATCAACTTCTCAGTGCCTTAGCCTCTCGTGAACTAGACTCCATCAGTAAGTCATTTCACACCCTTCTTCAAGAAGGCTCAGGCTCTGTCACCTTATATATGTGAAACAGCAACAAGATGCCTCCTCCAGATGCTCTCTGAGCTGTCTCACGAGCTAGTCTCCCTATCTCTGGCAATCTCATAAAATGACTTAGATCCTTTTTTATCTCTTTGTTCCCTTTTACCCTCTTTTCTCTTCCTGCTCTTTTTCACCTGATAATGAGTTTGATGGGGTAATGCTCACGAGTCCAGTTGTGTACAAGGCCTTCCCAGAAAAAGTGGTAGAAGACCATATATCACAACGACTCCATTGCAGTGGCGGGCAATCAATGAAAGCACGATAATATCAATAAAATGTGTAGGAAGGTTACGATGTTCATTATTCCTGGGCTGCATCATTGATAAGATGTCAGTGACAAACCACTAGGAGTTACCACAAAGCTGTGACACATTTTCTAAAACTGAGATGCCCAGCTGTTTATCAGTTAAAACCAAAATAAAACAAAAATCAGGCAGACCTCATGGGCACTTGGGAGGGGCTGGTTAAGGAATTAGGTAATTTAGGATTAGCGCTAATCAGTGTTAACACTGCAAACTGTTACAACTCCTGTAAAAGAAGGGCTCATTATGGGCAGAAGTGACAATGAAGGAATTTCCTGCAGCCACGCTTCCAAGACAAAGTGCTTGCATCTAGAAAAATGGAGGGAAGGGCTGCAGAGAGTGTGCTAAAAATATCTGACCATGTTTTCTATATTGAAAAGGGGCTGCTGAATAGAAAACCCTGCAGCATAAGATTTAGTCCTGATGTGCATTTTATGTTGTAGGATTCCAAAATGCAACCTTGCTTCCTTTCTGAAAGACTTCCAGGTTCACCGTAAACAAACCAATTTGCCTATGTACTAAAAAATGCTAAAAGATACAAAATTTCTATGTATAACCAGAGCCAACTTCTGAATTTTCCAGTTGTGAATGGAGAAAGCGTAATTATCATGTGACAATTAAAAAAGGAATGTGACAGCATGTGAATTTGACATCTCTGTCTGTATTCCATGACGATGTCTCTTCTGCTTTGGCACAGTTGACTTTTGATTCAATTTCTGCAAAATTCGGTCTGAAAATACTCTTTTTAACAATCTCCCTGTCTGTGCCATGACGCTCACCCAGCTTCTAAGAAGCAGAGAGACACTTCAACTGTCTCTGTCATGTAGCCATTTTTGGGCTATGCCACATGCACAGAATAAAATAAGATTTTGCAATTTGGCCTGCCTCCCTATTTCAACATTATTTCATCCTCCTTATATACATGTGAATTATGTAGCAGCCTTTAGAAGGTAGCTGAGAGCAAAAACAAATTAGAAAGAAGCTTCCTGAGTCAGGCAGGAAGGAGAGGGTGGCGGGGAGCAAGAGATAGGCTAATGGAGTTGAGAAAAATAAGTGAAGGGCACCAACCACTGCCCTTACTCTTGGTTCTGTGCGAGAACCAAAATGGATGGGAATAAATGACATGACACTGTAATAAGTACTAAGGAGCCTTCTTCTACACGAAGTCATCCAAACTCTATTCCAAGTCCTGTAGTGTACCCTCAATTCAGTTTTACCCACAGTCTATTAGCAGCATTTTGCAGGCTCAAAACAATATTCCAAGATCACTCTTGTGATACCAGTGTTGTCTGTACTACCAGAATATCTTTGACAGTCATTCGGTGGAAGCACAGCTACCAGCAGGTTATGAAACTCCAGAAGGATCCAGTATTTCAAGGATGAACATTCCCAAATAGCAGCATAAGATCTAGGCAGACAAAGAGGCATTTACAGGGCGGGGGGGGGGGGGGGGGGGGGGGAGAAGTCTATGCATTAAAGTGAACCTTGTTTTTCAACACATTTTTTTGTATGGAAAGTTCTCTATGCCATATTAGAAAGACACATTGGGTGACTGAAAGCAAAGGAAACCTGAGAAATACCAACTGACAGCAGTATGCTCAAAAAGCTTTCTTTAAAAGGAAGCTCATAAAATATGTAGCCCAGCTGTTCTTTACTTTCTAATCAGGCTTTCTGATATAATGAAAGTTTATCCAGCATGACACTTTTACATTCATGTCATGCTTCTGGTAAGAAAACAGAAAAAAAGCAAATAATGGGAAAAGAAGATCAACTTAATCCATTTAAGCTTCACTGTGCAGGTGAACTGACGAAATGATATTGAACTAAAATCTGTCAAATTTTAGCCTCTTCAAAAAATATCTTTTAAATAGCAAATATTTATTGAAGATTGCCCCGTATTATTGATGCTGCTAATTAGCTAATGAATCACTCTAGTTGTGCTGCTACTTCTGAAACTTCTATTCCCTTACAGTATAAATAATCATCCTATTGTCCCCATTCATGTGATTATATTTCACGTGTCCTATATTACACATTATGCAGGACTTTCTCCTATAAGAATCAGAAAATGCCTATCAGTCCACAGGACAGACGGTTGTCCTGCTAGCAATAGGTTTGCACAGCATACCAAAGTTTGTCATATACATATGAACATCACCTCACTGACAGCTACCATGAGATATTCAGGGCAATTAGAACGGTGTTATTAGTGGTAATCAAGGATTGACATCACCTCCTGTTCATCCCATATTATTTAATATAAAAAGAATCTGAATTAGATCTATGTTCAGAGTTTGGATTCACATTAAGCTGTGGAAGCAACTATTAATTGAAGATTCTCATTTGGGTACGTTAAAAAAATAAAAAAGAAGAGGCATTTGGGTAGCTGTTCTCACTTATAATGAGAACATATTTTACTCCTAAGGTCAGAAGTGCAATGTGTTCTCTCTTAAGTTACAAAAGTAATGATGTATCAAGTCACCTGAGAGATACAGAGATGAGGGGGAAAAAATGAAGAGCAACGCAGAGAGACACCTATAGGCTTTCTGCTGACTTGCGACAGTCTATTATTGTGCAGCCATTACTAAAATGCCAGGCTGCTAAATAATGTGAAAAATGAAACCACATACTAGAAAGAATTATTTATTGTTTTGGATTGGGAAACAAAAGTTCTTTTGTAGATCAGGCATTTAAAATAACTGTTTTGATATCCAGGGAGTCTCAAGCAATGAGACAGCTTGTCAGTGCTTCCCTTATAGAACACTCATTCCTTAAAAAAACATCACATTTATTGTCAGTTAAAGGGAAAAACGTTTAAATCAACTTGTCTATTTTCGAAATGAAGATCACCAAAAATCAAAACAAAACAAAACATAACATTTTAATAATATCCAACGTCTATTTATGCTTCTTTCTTCACATTTCTTTCTAGAAAAGAAGCACTGTGCATTCCAGAAAAATCCATAAAAAGCACCATGCTACTTTAAGCCTAGTTTACTAATTAGACAATTTTGTCGACTCACAGGCTAGGCAAAGTAGATATGCTAATTTTAAGTTGGAAAGCCATCAGCAGTGTCATTTCCCATTGCTTTCTGGGTAGCGCACCAAAGAGCTGAAAAAGTCTCATGTCTTTTTAGCTCTCATATAGAGCACTCATATAGAACACTCAGATTGTGGTTGTACTTCCACACTCAGAGGCCAAGGAATATGCAGAAATGTGTCTGATTTCACCCCAAAGTGCACAAGTAACCCAAGTCGCATGCTCATTTACAGTTGCAGCAGATCAGACTCCAAAAGAAATTCTTTGCACCTTACTCCATGACATCGATGAGGCTATTTGCAGAGTAAGGGTATGGGCAAATGAGCGAATTTCTGTTGGGTGAACTGCTTTGTCAGCTAAAATGCGTAGAGAAAGGATCAGCATGGGGTTGCTGATGCACTCCGACCTAGTTTAGTCTAAGCAAATTGGTCGAGTGCCCATCTTATATCAAAATATTTTCTGCAGTGACTCACTCACTTATTTAGAAATAGAGTATCTGCTGTTTAATTCATTGACACTGGTGTTCAGACCAGCACTGTCAAAGTCAGTAGGGTTACACAAGTATGAGAAGGGAATTGGGCCAGCAGTGTTTCTGAACTAAAGTGATGGCTAAGACAAAATGAATACAGAAACCTGCATAAAAGCTTGCTCAAGAAAATATTTAAAGAAGCTCTCTGATCTGCCGCCTATCAAGTGGCTTCCACCAGAGAGGCACCAGTTGAACTACTTGTCTTACCATAGGTCAAATCTGTCTCTAAAGGCCAAGTTTGACAGGCTGGCTGCTAGTGCCAAGCCAAGGAATGGAAGGCTGCAGGGCTTTCTCTGCTTCTTGTAGACTGATGACCTTTCTGAAACTTAATACCAAATACAACGTATTGATGTTTGGGAATTGCTCACTATAATTGTATGCTGCAAATTTGTACAAACTTTATACAGTAACTATTCTACTTGCCAAATATGCTATATTATATTTTGTTAAGATCTACACAGTATGAGATAAAGCACAGCACTGTGATGATTAACAAGTGAAGTCCTAACATCTGGTGATTACATGATTTCTTTTTCTCTGGAAAAATCTGCAATCTGCTCCTTATCTGAGTCCCAAGAAAGAAGCAGCAGTGGTTCCAGGAGCATCCCTGTGAAGCTACAGTTCCTGTGGAAGTCCCAAGACAGCTGGCAGCACCGAGTCTCCTGCTGTTTAATCCCCATCTTGCCAGTGCCTCCCCTTCAGTTTCATCCAGCATACTGACTCTAAACATTTGTTGTTGTTGTCATTGTTGTTTTTAAAATGCACAAACAAAAAAGGATCTAAAGAAATTACTTAAAAGCATGGATACAAAAGCAGTACAAAGAGAGATCCTTAAGTAGTAGGTGAAGATGAGGCTCTGAAATCCTTTTTTATTGTCATCTAAGATTTACTGAAACCTCCAGCTAATAAAACATTTCACAGATGACATTTTAGTGAATATGGTATTATTATAATTACACATAACCTCTACTTATGAAATACCAGAATTTCTAGTTTGAGCTACTCTGAACATTTAAGACATTGTGAGAAGGGGAAGAAAATGTCTGATTATTTCTACTTATCTACATCCTTTTATTTTGTCACATAAGAAAAATTTCTTTGTACTATACAGTTATTTGTTAGTTTATTGTGGAGTCCAAATGTCTTCTTTGCATATAATCTAACCTAACCAGATAGGCAAAATAGCCACTCTAGAAAATTAGTATCAATTGAATTAGTAATATCAGCAACATAAAGACATGAGCTAACGTATATCTGTATCAAGCAACAAAGTACTATGTACAGTGCATTCTGCTATCTTTGAGTCGATAAATTCACACGATAGTAAGGTGCTATGAAAGAGTTTGAAAATAGTGTAGCCATCTTTGAGTGGACGTGCATTTGAGGCTATAAATCTTTTGATCAACCCAAAACCAATTAGATCAAATGGACTTAAGCAGGGCTGGTTTATTGAGACACTGTACAAAGCTGCATAGAGCTCCCCGCTACTACTGGTTCTGAGCTATTCTCTGTGTCCTACATTGTAGTGTCCAAAACCTCATTTCTTGCTGTTCATGAATTTTGAAGAAGGAATAGTCTAGGAATAGCGCAAAACTCAAACAAGAAGAAGCCTGTCCCACCTGAGGATTAATATCTATTGCTAATCAGATCTCTGTTGGGTCTTATACAGCTATAATTGTGATCTTCTCATCCTCCTACATGAGATTATATATGCTTCTGCCAAATTAATCGCTCCTAAGACAGAGTGACCTCTCGTCCCCAGTGAGGTGTCAGTGCTAGCAAGGATGGTTGGCAGAAGGAAAGGGGGCATTGCCATTTGCACAAAGGTAATTGTAAAAGTATTTTCTACATTAGGCTTTTTATCACAGTCATGTTCCAGTCTGGGAGAATAAATGCAAGTCAAAGTTTTGGAACAGCCATCAGAAGAGAAATTGTGCTTTTGGCTCTGCAGCATCTTTGTAAGCTTAACATACAGTGAGGAAATAATTTTGCATCTGCAGTAAGTAGTCTCTACAGCTATGGAATTCAGAAATTTTCCCTGCTGAATTTACACAAAGGATCTTACTCAGTTTAGCCTTTAATAGGAACAGTTTTCCTGAGTTGGCGTTTCCTGATATGAATTTGCAAATGCTACTTTCTAACATCATCATGAAAAGAACCCATCCCAAAAACTCTCAAGCAGTATAATTCTATCGCCCATGCACATGTTTATCCAGTAGTCATTTACAAATACAATATCATGGGTCCCAGGTCCACTCCGGCACAGAAAATACTGTCTGGTTTTTTTTTTTTCAATTTCATTTTTCTTGTTTGTTCCTAATAAATAAGGAAGTCAAAGAAGAATTAAAGTGCAAACCAGTACAAAAATAGCCTCATGGTAAACAAGTGAGCTTGAACAATATAAATGATAATCCATCTTACAAGAGTTTTGTTTGTTCAGCTCCTCAAAACAATGTCTGAGAAGGGATATGAACTGTTCCCTATAAAAACATCGGGGCATGTAAACATGAAGTGAGAGAAAAGTTACATAAGTAACAAGTAAAATACTGGCACAAGGACAAATGAACGTAAGTGAGCCATGAATTAAATATAACTAGAAATTAGGATAAGTAGAAGTACTTCTTTCAGGTTGATTTATAAAAATTAAAATAAATTAAAAAAAAAATGTTTTCTAGTTGCTCTGTTTAACCTGAAAAGAAGTATGCCTCTTGCCAAAGTAAATGTGAACGAAAGCACAAATATGAGTACATCTTGGTGTGTATCCCATATCGTTAACCACAGAACTATAAAGGTTTACTTCATCCTACTTGTAAAAAGAAAATGAATATTCTTGTACCTTCTAATTTCTTTAGAATTGATTCTAGATTCTTTGGGTCAAGCTCTTACTGACCTTCCCATAAGGGAAAAGGGTGAGTGTCGGGAGAAAAAGAACGGACTCTGGCACTTTATAAAAGTGATAACAGAGACAGTTTATTGGAAAAAAATACAACTCTTAAATAATATAAAGCATACTTTTGATTGGATGCAGGTGTGAATCATGTGCAACGCCTCCCTAATCGATTGGTTAGTATATGGATGGCACGAGGCAACCACACACCTAAATTTCTACTCTGATTCGTTGGCAATAAGGAACTTTTTACCTCACCCTAAATTGTAACTTCTTGCTCTTTTGCTAATACAGCTCTTGTTGTGCTTATGCATCTCCCTATTCTTGCTGACTCTGTCAAGGACAGTGACAGATTATTGTCAGTAAAACACACACCACAGCATGTAGGCCTTAGCTTAGGCTCACGTAGTCATGTCCTCCACCAACAAAGTATATCTCTGTAGGTGAGTATAAAGCCTACCCCTGGACTCTCGCACCATAAAATTCCACTCTGACCATGGACTTCGCCAAAGCTGAGATCATTTTTTTCCTCTAGGAGGAAAATACTGAATTCATAGAACATCCCGAGTCAGAAGTAACCCACAAGGATTATCAAAGCCAACTCCAGGCTCCACACAGCACCACTCAAATCCAAACTCTACGTCTGAGGGCACTGTCCAAATGCTCCTTGAGTTCTGGCAGCTCAGGGCCATGCCCACTGCCCTCTGGTGCAGAAATTCTCCCTTATCCCCACATACCCATCTCCTGACGTAGCTCCATGCCGTTCCCTCGAACCCTGTTGCTGTCACCAGAGAGCAGAGCTCAGCCTCCTCTGCTCTGGGCTGAGCAAGCCCAGGGCCCTCAGCTGCTCCTAATCCATCTTGCCCTCTGGGCTCTTCACCATCTTCATAGCCCTGCTTTGAACACTCTCTAACAATTTTTCATCCTTCTTATGTTGCAGCACCCAGACTGTACCCAATGCAGATGAGTGCGCACAGCACAGAGCAGAGGGGACAGCCCCTTCCCTCGCCTGGTGGCAGCATTGGGCCTGTTGGCCCTTTGGGCTGCCAGGGGACTCTGCTGGCTCACATTCATCTTGCTGCCACTCAGAGCCCCCAGATCCCTTTCCATGAGGCTGCTCTCCAGCCTCTCGTTCCCCAGTATGTACATAGAGCCAGGGCTGTCCCAACCCAGGTGAAGAATCCAGCATGCGCTCTTCTTCAAGCAGATGCTGACCATCCACAAATTTGTCAAGATCCTGGTGCCAGGTCTCTCTACCCTCGGGGGAGTCATCATTCCTCCCAATTTAGAATCACACACAAATTTACTTAATATTATTATTTCTATATATTTATTGGAGTTATTGATGAAAACATTAAAGAGAACTGCTTCAAAAACGGAGTCCTGCAGAATCCTACTCGTGGCAACTAGGGCAACTGTTAGGTCATAGCCTCCCCTTGCCCAACACAGCCATGTTTTAGTTGTCATGGGACATTCTTAGGGTCAGGCTGCCATGACTTAATCATGTCATGAACCACCTCCTGGATTCCCACTACAAATACTGGGGCCCTGCTAACAGAATACCAATTGCTAACTGACTTGCATCTTGGTGGCAGACTTTTGGCACAAGAAGCAATTGAGGTAGAATCTCCCCTCCCGGGGTAGAAGCTTTTGTGGAGGAGGATGGATCTTCCTCCACCAAAGAAGCTTAGGCTTCTGAGGAGCAGCACTGAACCCAAGCCAAAGGATGCTGATCCACCTGAAGGTGATGTTGAACCCACGGAGGTGGATCTACCTCCACAGGAAGAACCAATGGAGGTGGATTCAACTTCATCAGGGCTGGGCAAGCACTGTAACATCATGCTTGCCTGGAAACGTTGCCACATCCATTGGCAGTGTACTAGATGCTTTCTATTTCCATCTCAACGTTGAAATGTCATCATCTGCCAGAGAGACTCTGTATCAGCTGCTGCTCCCTATCACTCTTCCTTCCCATTCTCATCCTTCCCAAGACCCCTCAACCTCTTCTTTCCTGAGTTCTGAGGAAAAGTGAACAACTTGGATAGACACTGGAGTCCTCTGAGCTGCTGTGCTGGGACAACAGGAGGAGTTCAGCAAATGGCCCCGAGCTTCCTGTAGCCTCCAGGAGAGCTCTGAGAAAGAAAGCAGGATTAGGACTGGTGTCCTCTGAGCTGCTGGGATGGGACAACAAGCCTCAAGCTCCCTGCAGTATCCTGGTGAGCACTGAGAAAGAGGGCAG
Source organism: Meleagris gallopavo (assembly GCF_905368555.1). Classification (NCBI taxonomy): domain Eukaryota; kingdom Metazoa; phylum Chordata; class Aves; order Galliformes; family Phasianidae; genus Meleagris; species Meleagris gallopavo. The sequence goes on from NC_139405.1 coordinate 11,119,900, forward strand.
GACAGGGACTGGTGTCTGCTGTGTCGTTGTGTGGAAAGCCTCTGTCCCTGCAGCCTCCAGAAGGTGTCAGAGAAGCTACAGAGGCTGCTGTTCCTGTGGAGAAGACAATGACTTTCGTTTGGACAGAATAAAGGGCTGAAGTTCAACAGGAAAGTCCATTCCAGTTGCTCCATATAGACTTTTTTTCCAAGACAGGACAATAAACATCTCAAAGGGACAATACAAAATAATAATAATAAGGTAAAAACAGTAAGTGCCTCTCCATTTTTGGTACTTCAGAATCTGCCCCGAGACTTTGTGCTCTCCTGCTTTTCCCAGCGCAGAACACCTTTGCCCTTTGGAGTGAGGTCCCTGCCCAGGGTCTTAGGGATAGGGACAAGCCTAGGCACAGCCTTTGCTCAGCACTGGGCACTGGAGGCAAAGGGAGCATGGAGGCAGTAGAGGTGCCACTGCCTCTGGCTGCAGGGCAGTACTGAAGGGTAGAAAAAGGCCTCAGCAACATCTGCACCAACTGCCAGGTGCCCATTGAAAAATTAAAATAGCAAAAATTTCACCTTGACATACAAAAGAAGTTTTAGAGACGTTGTGCACCACGAAGGCAGGCCAAGTTCTCATTTCCCCTACTATGAAGTATGTTTCCTTAACAGCTAGAGTAATCACCTTTCTTGACAAATTTTTCTTAAATTTGTCTCTTTATTACCCACCTATTTGTAAACTGTCATAAATGGTTTTTAACAATGACTGAGTTCTTCAAATTTTTAAAATTATTCACAAACTTGTCCAAGAAATAACTCTTGTTCAGCAGACTGTTTGTAAAATGTATATTTATCTGGAACTGAAAATTCATGCTATGCAGCTAATTGGCCTTCACAGAGGGCTTAAGCAGGCCTGAAGGGTGCCTAGGGCTTGTGCCAGCTCTCAGCACTGGGATTCATTTCCCCAAATTGAATTTACATTTCTAAATTCCGTGGACTATTTCATCTGGAATTCAAATCTCCCTCTATACATTGCTCTCTCTCCTCCAACTTCCTATCAGCATCTCAGCACAATATTTGTTTGTTTTGATCACTTCTCTCCTAGAATAATAAATACACTCTCACTCCCTCACTGTGGTAAAGCGTACTTAAAAATGTGTCTTTAATTCAGTTCAGAATGAAGAGAGCCAGCAAAAAGAGTATAAAGAAAATGTGCTTTCCACTTAGATTTCTTGTCAGATATTAATTTTCAGTTTTACTCCAGTAAACTCAATTTTCTTCATAAAACTTTTAGGTTGAAATTTTTATTTCTGCATGCACTGTACGTTGTTTAATTGTACAATATTTAGACCTCTCAAATGCAAAGAGATTTAGCCAGTATCGTATATGACTATGATTCTTCCAATATCAATTTCATTTATGGATAATACCACATTAGGTTACAATAAAAATGTAAGGTAGATAATTTATTTAAAAAACGAAGGGAACCTGTTTGTTTCTGTAACATCACTGATCACTCACTGCCTTCAGATAAAAACTGTAACTTTTTAATGCTAAGGGACAATATATGTCCTGTAAGAATGATTTTTGACATCTCTCAGTCGCCATTCTCATCAATACTTAGAAAATTAATTTGTCAATATCTTTTCAGGAAAATGTAAAAACTTTTAATTGACAAAGCCTTGCTAAGACTATTTCGGTCATAATATTTTTGAAGAGTCCTGGATGGTCTTTGGAAAATCTATCATCCTCTGAACATCCTATTTCTTCAGTGTACTACCAATGTTATTAAAATTTGAGTGACAATATTGGAAGAGATTTTCACTCAACTGGACATTAGACAAACTTCAGACTGACATTTAGAAGTATCCACTCTCAGCTATGAGAACAAGCATTATTAAGAACAAAAGAACAATCAGAGGTTCTGTTGGCCACAAACGTATGAAACTACTGTAGCAAAAGCTATTAAGGATTTCATTTAAAAAACAAACAAACAACTAACACATCTGAATTCTGCATAATTATGTAGACTAGGATCAGGCAAATTTATAAAACTGTAGGTAATATCAACTTTTCAGCAATGAATCTATATGCCAAGAAGTAGTGCGCTGCTTACGGATACCTTACTTTTCAAGACAAACTTGATGAATAGCAAATCTTTTAAGTCCTGCCTCGCATTAAATATCTGCTCTTAATAGTGGCACTTTAAGGGATGAGCCACAACTAGAAATTTAAATCACCTGAGCAAAGCAATTACTGAGAAAGGGTATGCCATGTAGAGAGCATCTGGACTCTACCTCATTTTATTTCTGGAGCTGACGAGAGCTGCAATCTGTTACTTAGTTAAACCCAGCAGATTAATGACTTAACAAATTAGAGATGCTGTATACTGCATTAAAGTCACAACCAAGTTATTTGGATCCCTTACCTATTAAATCAAATCTATAACTTAGCAAACCATATCACTTGCAAAAAGCATTCCCTGATCAACCATGCTGGGATGCTAATCAATATCATTAGTCTAGCCAAGGACTTCACTGTACTAAGGTCACACAGAATAGCTAAGACACTGCAAACAGTTATGAGTGGACGAATTGCTTTGGTGTAAATATACCCTCTGTATAAACACCCTTGTACTCCATTTGTTATCAGAATGTACTATTCCTAGGGGTATGTGAAGAAATATATGAAACTTTCACCGGTGACAGCTTAGAACATTATAATACAGACTATGAATCTTAAGCAATCATTGGTTTGAAACCCAATTTCACTGTACAGCATTATGAGTTATCAGAGAAAAGTATCAGAACTTGCCATGAGGTTTCAGAATTAATCTTGAGTTATCAGAACACAGCATCATGAGTAGTCAGAGAAGGTAAAACACTTTACAGGTTAAGGTCTCTTCCATATAGTGCAATGAGTCTGCTGAGATGAACCCTTGTATGCCCTACACCTACTCATACAAGGGACGTGGAATTCACTTGAATATAATGAGGACATTTCCACAAATTTCACCTGGAAAAATAGGATTCCTGTCAAAGGAAAGGCAATAAGATTGCAAAACTATTCATTTGTAAATAAAAATCCAGATAGAAGCCAGCCCTCCAAGGCTGTTTATGCTGTGAACATACACTATTTCCCCACGAAGCTGTGGTGATGCCCTCAAAGCCATTGTTCTCTCTGTGGTCACTTTGTTGTACTACAGCTGCTGTGGTGTGGGTCTGTGCAATTACTGAGCTGACCCAGAGCTTTACAAGTACTAACAAGCCTGTCTGTGCGAACAAACAGTATCACTACCCATTTTAGGATGTCCAAGAGAGCTGAGGAACAGGAACACATTACCAATTTCAGTGGCTATGGTTCTAACAGCTTACAGCTAACGAACCCAGCTGCCTCACAGCATCCTGTGAACTCCCACACAACTTCACCTGAGGCACGCAGGTCAGGACCACATACATTATATAGGAAAACAAACACAGTGCTAAGAGAGACAGATACATACAAAACATGAATTGTAGGGCACACACTAGACTAGAAGCTCCTCATAGCCCTCCCAAGAAATGCTACACACAGGGCATATGTAGCTTATTACTCTTACTGGAGGCTAGGCCCTTGATTAAGTACTGTAAGGCAAGAAACCTCTGGGCAGTCAGAAGTCAATTTGCTAAGTTTCTACCTAGGATGAATTGCTAGCTAGAGTGGGTGCATCTTTACATTTGCATTGCATCCCACATATATCAGCAAATAAACAAGAAGAGTACTCATCATCACATTTTGAATGTGACTATCTCAGTTGTGGCTATGTTGCAAGGCAGGCACAGAACTTTATTTCTGATGCTACCCTTAAGACTTTGTCTTCTGGAATTGAGCAGAGATTTATCTGTTTGTTAGATCACCTGTTTGTGTATTTGAAGATGTCTGCGTTGTAATTCCGGCAGTTTGGGCACTGACTCAAGTGGCAGAGATGCACTTTTATAACACAGAGAGAGATGAGGCCAAAGGAAAGGGACTCAAGCACTCATGCTGTCACGTCTGATCTTCAGAAGTACTTTAAGGCCACTTACCTTGCCAGCAAGGAACAAGTGTGACAAACAGATATTCACAGTAACCAAGCATTTGCACCAACAGAACCCCTTTATTAGGAAGGCTGATCCAGGTGAAGCAGAATTAAACTCTTTTTATGAAAGTTTTTCAGTCCCACAGATACAAGTATACCAAAAACCAATCTGGGATTTACTAGCACTTCTTGTGAAGTACCATCTAGGTTGTTTAGGAAGGCAACAAAGATATCACAGCAAATTGTTATCATTTTGGAATACTAACTTCCACCTTTTATCTTCTATGCTATTTTAGTCTCAAGTAGACAAGATTTGACTGTGCCACTTACGCTAAGATTTATCACTATCACATTCTCTTAGCAATTTCTTCCATGCACCTTCAGAATATTAAAAACTGAACAGGCAGAAAAGTCTGCTCCAGATCCATATGCAAGCAGATACCTTGCAGTATCTCATTTGACCCCTGATGGAAATACTGAAGCTTCAAACTTCACTCATAAGATGGTCAAAGTCACTTCTCATGAACAAGGAGAGCAGAAAGCAGTAATTCCAGCAGTAATAACATCAACCCCTAACTGGATTCAGCCCTGCCACATAAACAGTAGATTAGGGAAACATACTTTCATTATCAAAATCTATCACTTATTTCAGAGGGAGTGATATCTCCACCCAAGACTTCTGTGAAGCTTTTAATTATATGCTGTTGCATTAAATACAATACCCTCCTCAGTGCTATTGGCCTGGATATGCTTAAATGGACTCGTGCAACAAACCTTAGGGAATTTGGCTATGCCTAACGAGAACTCTTAGAATTATAGATTCATGCATGGCACCAAGCACCTCTGTCTAGTTGTGTCTGAATCATATGATCACCCTTACAGAGTTTGGCCATGCCCAATGAGAACTCTTAGAACTAACTTACAGAATAGCACTCTTTATTAGAGCAACAGATTACAGACTCCAAGATAAAAATGTTCTACAAAGCACTCAGTTATCTGAAGGATTCATTTTTCATTATTTTTAACCTAACGCAGTTTTTTCCAAATAATGACAAATTCACTGATCCTGGATGTAAATGCAGGCAAGAAAGCTTTGACACATAGGATGTGTATAAACACATTTTTTCACAGTTATTAGATATCATAATACCATAGGAGACAAAATACGTTTATATGACACTTTATGCAAGGAAATTAAATATTTAAAAACTGCCTTTCAGGGAAGCTCTGAAATTACCAATCAAATAAACAGGAAAGGATTAATTATATCATTTATTCTTAAGAGAAAGTTGCTATTGAATAGATTATGATACTTTATTCCTTAAATATTTGGGAGTTCTTCCATGCTTTTCAAATTGGCCTAGGGAAATGAAATCATCAGGTGAGAGTTGCTTAGAAGTTCTGTTACACATCATACAGTTATTCTGCAGTGGTTCTATTTTATTAATGTACTGTACTACTATTTCAAAAGAAAGCTATGACATGGGAAAAAAAAATATTATATATATATATATATATATTGATCTCCAACCTCTTCTGGTCAAGAAGGAAGAGAGTTGAGCACTCAGCTCAGGATAAAAAGCCAGATAAATAGTAGATACAGTGTATTTCACAAAGGTTCTTGAGATATTGAACACACACAGTAAGGAATATAAAAGAATTATTTCACAACTTATTGGTTTCTTTAACAACCCATGTAATGATGGAAATAGCTTTTTCACTCTGTATTAACATAAGCATTGATCCTTGTACTTTTCTCTTTCCTTCTATTTTCCCTACACAACTTTAAGATGAAAATGCACCTGAGAAAAAAGATGCACATGAATTTATTGTCAGGTTCAGCAAATGGCAGCCTGTATAGCTCACGTTAGGACCAGATCTAATACAAATGTGATCATCTCCCCAATAGAACTAGTCAACAATGGAAGAGTCCAGTAAGACAATAATGTATGTTGCAATAGAGCCAGGGTTTTTCATGTCTAATTCAGTATTTCTACCACAGTTCTTTATGTAGAAGTGTGGCTTTACCCCCATGGTTATCTCACAAGATACTTTATATAATATTATATATAATAATATTTACATATAATATAATAATAATTATATATATATATATATATATATAAAATAATTTATATAATATATCAGTAACCTTAATCTCTTCTATATACTTTTTAAAGCTGCCCTCTACAGCTAGGTGAAATCTTGATCTGAAGGTTAAATCTCTCAATTATGTTCACTGTGGAACCAAATAAAAAGTCATAAAGATTCCTCCTAATATAGTGGTTCTATACAAATACGTGTTCTGTTTTGTGGTTAAAACTGAGCAAGTAAATAGTTTGATTTTTGTTTCAGTACAGTTACTCAAAATATAATATTGCTTTCTAAGTTACTAAATGCTTAAAAAGGTGTATTAGACAGTCTTAGGTCCTAGCTAAGCTGCTTTACGTTATTTCTAAAGGAAAAAATATAAATTTGAATAATTTAATATATACATATATATACACATACGTATACACTTGTGTAAACAAGTAGCCATATTTATATTTGGACATTTAGAACTCTGCATTTGAACAAAAAAGAAACTTTAAAGCAGACAATTCACTAGTTCTGAATATATGCAATTTCATATTGATTTGATTTTCTAGGCAATATACTTGAGTCACTGGTTTTTGCATTTGATTTAGCAGATGGTAATTTTGATTCCACATATTGAAGTACATGGCATGGTAGGTGAAATGCCTGATAAGTAGGGATTTCAACTGAGTAAGAAGCATATTTCATTTCACAGTTGACTTTCTATTTAAAACATCCTTGCACAAAGGAGGAAAAAAAGTGCTTTAACAGGTATTGATTTCACTAACTGTGCTTCCCATGTACTGCAAGTTATGGTGAATATTTTAACTGTTTCCTCATATTTTTTGAATATATTTCAGTATGTTCTTAATATAATTTTTTATTTCTGAACCAAACATCATATCCTCCCTGACTTTTACTTGTGACCATCCTTAAGAGTGGAACCTCTTTTCATAGCTTGCTCTGTCTACTCCAGACATTTAGAGTCAGACTGGAGACAGCTACTTAATACCTAGTACAAGTGGCTAATTTTCAATTCCCACCCAGGTTATACCTCTGATTTTCTTCTCCTGTTCACTTGCTTCTATTTTAGAAAAGCTATTTCCACTGTTAACTAACTTGACCTTAGTAACCTTTCCTTATTGAGAGATTTTGACAGGTCTCACCATTACCATGCTCTTTTGAATGCTCTATACATATATATTTTTTTCCTTCACTACCTTTTTCACTCTTGTGTTCATTTCTAGCCTCCATCAGAATAAGAGGTTAAATATGGAGTTAGATGTAACTGGATCCCATCTCCCTGAAATAAACTGAGGAATAGAAGGAGTATTTAGGGAGACAGTAGTCTATCCTGAGGCTTGTGACAGAATGCCAAAGAGACTGTAATGTCTAGGACTTCAGAGAAAGAGGGAGTCTTAGAGAAGGGAAAAAAAAGAAGAAAAAAAAAAAGCAATAATAATAAGAAAAAGAAAGCAGTAGGGCATGAAACTTCACTTAAGGGAGATCACTGAAGAGACATTGAGTCAAAGGTCACGAACCCTCTGTCTGTATCAAGAAGACATAGACTGGAAGGAGACCTCTCCAACGGAACAAGAAAAGATTATTTATAAGCCCAGAAGCAGTGGAAAACATTAAAAAATGCTTTCAAGTAAACAGGAGAGAAATATTAAATACTTCCTTTAACCTCCTCAAAATGTATTAACATTGCTGCTGGCAGAAATTACACAGCCTAGTATAATAGACAAGCTCACTTCAAGCTATTTCATGAGCCAGATACAAGGTTTTCTCAGTCTTATATAACAATTATACATTATATAAAAATAGAAGTGCTTGTATTCTGGTTGATCCAATGTATCTAGAACCCCATCCAAGGGTTCTGGTCCCTTCAGAGAGACAACAGCATCTCCCAGTTTAATATCATCAGCAAACTTATTAAGGATGCATTCAGCTCCTGCATCCTGCCTTGATAAAATTGTTGAATAGAACCAGCCCTAGACTGAGCCTGAGGCTCAGTTATAGCCTTACAATAACCACCACTCAGATGTAACCACATCCTCTACAACCCTCTGAGCTATGCCATCCTCTGTCAGTTTATCGCACAACATAGGGTGAGCCTGTTTATCCCACAACTGGACAATTCATCCAGAAGGATGCCATGAGGGATGATATCAAAAGCCTTACTAAAATCCAGCAAGATTACATTCACTGCCTTCCCTTCATCCACTAATGAGGTGACTTTACCATAGGTGATTTTCCCTTCATGAACCCATGCTGACTATCCCTCACAACAGCTTTGTTCTGTGAATGCCTATAAACAGCACCCAGGATAACATTCACCACAAGTTTTCCAGGTGCTAAGGTTAGACTAACAGGTCTGCAGTTTCCTGGATCTTTTCTCAATAACAGACTTCCACAACAGAATCTGCTATCAGTTCCCATAATCCTCATCTAGAGGTTCTCTACCATGTCATCCCAAATGGCAAGGACTATACAGTCTAATTTCTCACTTATGTACAGTGCAAAACCTTCACCTGCTCTGTCCTTCCTCAACAGCCGACAGCTCTCCTTTCCAGCAGTCCAGTGCTGGGTCTCATCCCACCAAGTCTCGCTAATACCAATGATATCATAACTGTAGGAAAGGATTGAAACTTCCAGTTCATCCTGTTTATTCCTCATAGTCCATGCACTGGTGTACAAGCATTTCAGATGTGCTCCTAAAGCTTCGGTGCTCCTTGGAGCAGCATAGATGTTCCTATTTGTGTTGCTGCCCTCAGACGGTACCATCCCATCTCTTGGTTTAACCTTAGTGCTACTAATGGTAATCCCCTACTCTTCCTCTATCAATCCTTGTTTAAAACATTAGGAACCTTGGCCCTGGAAAGTAAATTTTTTATGAAGCTCTCAGTGCAAATAATTATGAGTTGGAAGAAAAACAAAACCCATGACAACTAAAATAGAAAATGAGCTTAAAACAAATGGAGATTTTGTTCTTTTGGGTTAAATACTATGCTTGTATAACCTGCAATCCTATCTACACTATCATTTCACAGAGAGATAAAAAATAAAACATTTCATTAGACTACAGGAGTAAAAATCTGAAAAAAGCTTCAGATCTTGGTTTACAAAGGCATCTAAAGACTGAGTAGGTACATAGGAAAAACAGGAACAAGTGATTTCCTATCTCCCCTTTAAATTCTGAAGTGGCATGCGTTGACTTTTAAAGTCTCACTAGTCTCACTGTCTCACTAGTCTCACTGCCTAGCTGCAGTTTTCAGTATTGAAGTCCTTTGGAGAACACAGGCAAACACACTTAAGTCTGTTTTCAAAATGAAATGCTCATATTCGTGGTTTGCAATTTTTACCTTGTTTGTTCCAAAGCAAAGATTGTTCAGCTTCAAATCAGAGTTTAAAATAGTACATTCGAGTTGGAGAAATCTGTGTAAATAAACAGAACCATGAAGTAATACAAGTTTTTCTGAAATTTCCACCAGGAAATAAAGAAAAACAGCCCTAATTAATACAGAAAAAAATTAGGCACATTTTCTCCAGTTACATTCTATTGGATAAAATTATGCAAGATGACAGTGAAATTATAAAAATGCATACCTGGAGTCTAATTCCACACTTCCATGTTTATTCTGTATTCTGTATGCATGGTCTATATGAAGTATAGCCCTCTGTTTTCATCATTTTGTGATATATTTTTCATAATGATTACTTTCAACAGCAGTTTCTGACATCTTTCAAGGTTAATACTGTTAATGGAACATATACCATGCTTGGATCTAACAGGCTGTGCCCTAAGCCCCAAGCAGAACCAAAGCTGGATCTGTGTTCCCAGCAGGCACATGCACACAGATCACACATAAACACCACATGTAAACACATATATAACTGCAGTCACACAGATGACAGACCAGACACTCAAGAGTACTCACTGGAACACAGACTGACCAGCCCACTATTTATACAGTCAGCCCATTTTATTCCCTTACCCCTCTATTTTTCCACACTTGTTTCTCCCCAAATTCTTTAAACAACTCCCTTTTCTCACCTTTGCTTCCTCCTCTGATTATTTCATACTAAGTCTTGGGCAATCACAAACTCTTTTTCTCCTGCCACAGTGCATCCCATATCCACTGATGTGCTGGAGAGTATTCAAGCAGGGTATTTGGACTCCCTCTCCTGCCCTTGCCTCTCCAAACTGTGCCAGAGATGGTGTGCCACCCACACTGTGGATGTGCCAAAGAGCTTTTATCACATAACTTATCAAATACTTTAAATAAATCTATATGTAACATGAATTGCAATTACATAACTGGTTTGACAACACAGCTACAAAGATCCTGTAGAGAACTCTACTATAAATAGAAGTCAGATCTACCTTGACAGGAAAATTATTTAATTTTGTTTCTTTACTGCATTCATATTCTAAAAGCTGGATTAGATGGAGAAGTATTTAAACTGTCAAAAATACAAATAGAAGTTATGCACAATAAGACATGTACATTACTCTTCTATCACTGGAAGGCTTTGATACTGTGCTACCTTGACATTCACAGCAATGACAGTACAGTGCAGCATACCTAGGTTTTCAGAATTTCACATTTTGAATTGCCTCTCTCAGCACACTCAGTGAGGTCAGCATGTTTTCAGCTTAAATACTGCTCTTCCATATTTGTGATTAATGAATTTCAGTTTAGTGTTCATTCCATCATCTACCTAAAGTTTTAACCTGTCACCAAATCAATAAAGCCCTTCCAGAGTTCATTATTCAACTTTCAAGTGCTTTTCCTTCCTTATCATTTCTTCTCCTGTTCTCCTTAGGTATATTAAGCACTTTGCTGTAAAGCATCTAGTATAAGATAGAAGTATTTTTCAAAGTTTATGTTTAAACTACCTCTCTTTACAATACAAAGTTAAATTTGCTGGAGTTGCAAATGGCATTAATTCAAAAGAATTATGTGTTCAGTTAGATGAACCAGATCCACTATAGACATATCAGACATGATCACAGATATTCTTTCATAATTAAGCAGTTATTGTGACATATTTCTGTGTTGGGTCACTACTTCAGTTTATAGTCTGTTACTAGGCTACATCCATATTGACTACCTGGTTTAAAGAAGACACAAGAATTTCATCCTTGCATAAAACATTTAATCTCAAATAGATTATTCTGCACTGATACTAAATTTGTATAAAGAAGTATATTTATACTAATATATATATATATATATATATATATATATATATATGAAATCCTAAACCCACCATCAAGAGAGTATACCACATCTTTGTAATGATTAATGGCTCTGCTAAATTTGGTGCTGGGAGTCAGCACAACAGCACTGCATGAATATCTTCAGCCAGTGAGGCACACTATGTTTAGTCTCATTCATCATAATTAGCTTTAGCAATTTCAACATTATAATAAAGGCTATGGAATTGATTTTAGTTGTTTATTTATTTTAGAGAAAATATTTTCCATTTGTCATCATCATTTCTGCTTCGCACTTGACCTTTTTACCAAAATGTGCACAATCAGTCCTTTTCATCCTATACTTATTCAATAATTACTTTTGCTCATGGTTTATGTTTTGCCCAACTGCTGAGTAACAAACAGACAGCAGGATGACTCATCGAAATGATGCACAGCTGTTATGTCGTTTAAGGAGATGTCTGAAAGAAAAGATGCAAGATGGCCTGCCTGCCTGTCTTCTATCACCTTCTCTAGTCTGTGGATCTGCATATCATAATCAGAGATTATAATCAAGAGAAACTTCAGTTTCTACTGCTGAAGGAAGCAATGAGTTGAGCCCATGTCAGGAATGACCGATACTGCTTTAAAAGCTGCTTCTTTCTTTGTTAGCTGCAGCAATCAAGTTAAGAAAATTAATAATCTGTCTATACATGCTATCACTTCCTTAAGAAATGAAACAAACCAAACAAAATCAAACAACAACAACAACAATCAAAAAACAAGAGAAATGTCCCAGAGAAATCCATGTTAGCAACCACAGGACATGTTGTGTAGGCAAGTGTTATCATTAAGAAGTGCTACACAGGATAGGTACGAAAAAAGATATATATAGGAAGGAATAAATTTTGCATAGACTGTACCTCAAATACAAGGTTGTAAAAAAAGTTTGCCAATAAGCATTTTGCAAAGAGAAGCAACTAACATCCTACATATAAATGATCGGTATTGACCTGCCATCCCTCCTTACTAACTCAAAACTGATAATTAGACTTCTTGTCAAAGTAACAATTCTTACCAACTGAAAAAGACAATAAGCAGGAAAAAAAATATATCTGTAAAGTGGTTTAAATATGTGCCCAGAAGAACCTTTCAAAGATTAGATTGTAAAGAAACATAGAACACTATAAGCAGATAAAGTTACAGAAGCACTGCAAGCAATGCAGTCTTGCTCTTATTCAATATACATGGAGAATACTGATAGTGGAACTCAATTATGAACGACAGAGAAAAGTACTGAAAATTAATTTGAATAAAATGAAGGCCATTGATCACTGTCAACAACACTGAAAAGCCAAGGAAAAAAAAAAAAAAAAAGAAGAAGAAAAACCCCAACCAACCAGCTCAGCACATTTGGGGAGATAATAGAAAAGTAGAATAATAAGTCTGCTTTTATAGCTATTTGTGTCAAATAGAAATCAGACAATATAAGCCAGGTAGGGAAGAACCAGCCTAACCACAAATGGATTGGCAAATAAGGAAGTTAATAAATGAGTATTCTTTCCCAAATCTGACAAGTAATGAGAACTGCAACCAGTGTATTCATCAGGCAACATATTGTTCATAAAAGGGATACATAATTTGAAGAAATAACAGCTACACTGTGCAATAAAGAGTTTGAAAAAGAGCAAGCTCAGAGCAGTGCAATGGTATCAAAATTATAAAAAAAAAAAAAGTAAAATAAAAAGTAGAATCTTCTTCTAGAAAAAAAATGCATTATAAATGTTTTCCAGCTTCTTATTAGAAGTATTGCTTGAAACTTCTACCTGGCAAATTAATCTACTAGCCACTGACATGGATGCTGAACAGAGCTGTTCAGATACAACTTTTATTGATATCAAATTGAGGGACAGAGGACAGAGAATTTGCAGAGCATGAAGAATTTTACCAGAAACTGTTGATAAAGGAGTTTTCTCTGCACCTCAATTTCACCAGAACAGGAAAGTTAACTTGTATTTTATGCCCTCAGCATGAATTATAAAAAAAGAAGGATCTATTATCCAGCTCAAATAAAGGGAAATCTTGCAACTAGCCCTCACCATTATTCCTGATTTCTTATTCTTCTCATTTGCGCAAATCTGCTTTCATCAGAATGACTTTTATTATTCTGAATTATTTATAAGTAAAATGCTGAATCATAAAATTTCGGTAACTTAATCTTTAAGTTAATGTGAAGCAGATTAATGATATACCATTTTAGAACATTGTTTTTTTAAAATTCAGCTGAGGTTAGATAACAGAAAAACCTCTCATATGCTCTAGAATGGCACATTCCAACACTCCACCAACAAGTACGTGGCCTACCAGTGGAGTCCCACCTGCAGTGGAAAGAGCACAGCACCTCCAAACTGCAGCTACCACAAATACATGCTGCGTGTCAGTCTGCATGTTGAGAGTATTTATACTTCCACACTTGTTCCACTGAAATCTGTCAGCCTCTGTCAGGGCAGAAGTGTCTCCTAGCCAACTCTGGGTGACAGAAAGCCACAAGCAGACGTTATCTCTCAGGTTCAGCGCGGCACATTGCACCATGCCCACTGGAGTGCAATGACAGATGACCACACAAACATTTAAAACATTCTGCTCACTTTTACATTCTTAGATGATTATTCTCTCGTTAATTCTTTTACTTATTTATCAGTGCTACAGGAGAAAAAATGGCTGTACTTGATCTTAAAAACATAGGCTTAGAAGGCCTTAAATTCCAGAATGAAGTAGAAATGAACAACGTTGTGTATGTTTAGAAAAATCCACTGCTGTTGTCCTCCTTATGCCTTCAGTATGTCTTTCCTTTGTCCTAAAACTTTAACCTGCAAGGCTGCAAGGCTGAAGGATACGTGGTGCTCAGTAATCACTAAACAAAATGTTTTTTAATTTTTTAAAATTATATTCTGATGAATATTACTTGTCAAAGCTTTGGCTATCAAAGGATAGAATTCTACATTTTAGAACTACTAACATACCTAAAATTCAGGGGTCAACAGAGCCCAAGGAGGCAAGATTACAATTAGTAACTTCACACAAACTGTTCTAAAAATATTGCTTTAGATTTTTAGGCAGTGTTTAATTTTCCTTCTCCACATTCTAAAAGGACTTACAGATTTCAACTGTGCAGATTTTAGGGACAAGATTAGTTTTACATAGATTTGATTGTGGTGATTAGAATTTATATTTACCACTCCTCTATAAGACATAGGTTTGACTTTACAAACCAAGAGATATATCTGCTAATACAAATATTTGCTAAAATGCATCAAACACCAGAACTTTTCATTTATGTGCAAATTGTGTTGAACAGGTCTTTTAAAAGTAGTCCCAAGAAAACTGCATTAGCTCTGTTTTGTGCTTTTTTGCTTGGGTTGTTGGTTTTGTTTTTTTTTTTCTTTTGTAGTTTATTTGTTTTGTTTTGTTTTGTTTTTTATATGTGGTTAGTTTTGCACTTTGAGCAAAAGATTCTGGAAGGATTATTATAATACAAGCACTTTCTACTTTCAAAAAAAAAAAAAAATTTAGATTCTCAAGTGAACATAAAGACAAGCAAGCGAAAAACTTTGCTGAAATTATCTACAAAAGAGAGCAGGTTTAAATGAAAACATAAATCTTTTTTCAGATCCATGGGAAATTTGGCCCCAGATTAAAGATAGCTCCAAGTAATTCCAAAACAAGAGCAAAAAAATCCCCACAAATCTCTATGAAGGAAAAGCCATCTTGTAAATACTGTTTTCAGAGAGGTCAGTATTAAGGAAAGTTTGAGTAAAAGATATGTATTATGAAATATATTGATGGCTGTAGTACAGCAATCTGTAAGTGATAAAACCATAAGTAGTCCTATAAAATTCTCTCAGAAGTACCAATGAATAAAAACTTAATACTATACCACATTCCCAAGCATTCTACTGCAGAACAATGTATATTTCATCCCTGGCTCTCCAACCTGCCTTTCACAAATGATATCAGATCACTGCAGCAGCAGTGAGAATGGAAAATGAAAATGAGTTGCAAAAGATGATTCAAATCATTAATAGTAGAAAAAAAGAAACATGACCTACATTTGACACGTTTCAGTTCACTCACTCTATGACACCATCTGCTCCCAAATTGTTACAAGAATATTTTTCTGAAACCCTTTACTGAAACCAGTATTCATGTGCTTCCAGCAGTTCAAACATGAAAGGAACTAGAGAAGAAAATCTCATATTTTTTGTTACTTTTGAAAATAACCTTAGAAAACTTTTAACATAATTTATATGTAACATCTGTAGAAGATGAATCACCTCAAAGAGAGATAAAGGGGGGTTGTAGAAGACAAGCAACTGGCCCCAGTCAATCCTTTCACTTGACACGAAGAATGCACACTATCCATGAGACTTCATCAGCTTCTATTTAAAGATTTTCAAATATTGGATATACACTCCTTCTCTATTCCACATTAAAGAGAAATATACACAATATATGTGTTTATTTTTGGAAGCTGCACCCTTCAGAAGCTGCTGAGAGGAACGAAACTTTCAAAGGAGATCCTTACATAAATTTAGCATCTCGCAGATAAAATGAACAAACAGAGAAATTACTTTTTTCATGGCTTTCATTTGAGATTTCTACAGACAAAGCTGATGAACAGTAACTCCACATTTTTTACCATTCATTCTGGAAGGCTACTCATGGCCAATATGCACTCAGTCCAGACAAGTTGCAAAAACAGAATCCTCAGCCTTCCTGAAGCAGCCCTACTTGCTGACACCACGATGAAAAAGAACTCAATCATATTCATTCATCTACTGCACTCCTACATTTCTTAAACCTGCTGATAGGGTTCTAGGATAAGATAGCAGAATGAATGTGCATTTTAACACTGAAAAGTGTTTTGACCTTTCCATTATTCTCTAAATCCTTTCTTCCTAGTTTTCATGCTACCAGTTGCCTTGGTTTTGTTTTATGGAATAGAAGCTCAATCATTTCTAACTCTATCATCATTGAGCAAGTCCTGGTGTAAAAAGACTGAGTTTTATTATTTGCTCATTTTGTAAAAATATCAACTGAAGAGGTAGGGGCTTCATTCCAGCCTCACTTCTATTTGTTTTCCAGCATGACAGTGAAATTGCCTTCATTACTTCTAAGCACCGCCAAAGAAATCAAAAAGTTTGAAACATATCCTAACAGTCTAACCTCTTGGTTACTGGAATACTTATTTTGTCAGAAAGGTGTACCTATATGAATGGTGCACTGGATATTTAATTTTTACTGAACTGGAACTCTACCTTGCTGTACTAGAGGTCTTTCCCTCATACTTGCAGATTCGCAAGTTTGAGGCAACAGATTCAGAGTTTAAGGCAACAAAAATATCCTCATTTGGCCAAATGTTCAATAATCTCCTTGTTAGTGCACACAAAGTCTACAGTCACACTGTATTCATTAGGACGGCTAATGTCTCATCAGCACTTCTATTATAAATCTTGATCTAGAAATTCATTCCCAAATGAAACATGACTGATGTATCAGCTCAATACCTCAAAGTTTTTTATAAAAAAAGTTGAAGCATAGTTTGGCTATTTTTCAAATACAAAAAAAAGAAAAACAAATAAAAAACAAAACTAAGTTCTCGTTGTTTTCACATACAGCAAAAAAATATTCTGTCTTTGATAATGAGACAATCATTTCAGATTGTCTCTGTTTACTACATTCAGTGTAAGTTGTGACATAGGTGGAATGCGAGGTGCTAGAGAAAAAAATTTCCATGTTAGGAAAAAGACACAGATATCACTGCAAAATGAGGGAAAAGCTGAGCTCATTATAAGAGTCTGAAGCAATACTGTATTGAGATGAAAGCTGTGGACAGATTTCTCAGTCATACTTTTGACTTGCATAGGTGGCAAATCTCATGCATGAATCTGATATTTGTAGTTCATTCTGCGTGATACAGAATATTTCTGCATTTCAGATTGGGTTGATTATATGCAACCCAGACAAAAATGAGCTGGTAGATTATAGCCATTACAAGACTTCTTATTTCAGGAAGAAGATGACTTTAAACTGTTCAGCCAGAAGTCTTGGAAGACTCAGTTTCATTCAACCAGGCTTACTGAAGAACATTCTAGATCAATGCAATCAAAGAGAATGCGAGCAGAGGTCTCCCTTCTAATTCCAGTCTGCAAGAAAACCACAAGAAGAGCTACTGACATTTGCTTTAAAGCATGTTTGGAGACAAGTTTCTCTGTTTTTGACAAAGAATCAAACTGTCCCACTTAAAGACCAGTTAAAGAAATCAACCTATTTATTCTTTTGATAGTAACTTTTGCCCAACCCATGTAGCTTGACTGTCTTTCTCTGGCAGGTGAAGCCCTACTGAGGAAACTGATTGACAGATGGTATATTCCCAGAGTGAGATAAACATGTCTGGTAGTTCTTCTTTGGCACTTATCATTAAAAGTAAAATAAAATATAAAATGAAATACAAAAGAAAACAAAATGACTGTGGTGGTTGTCTAGAAAACCTTTCTAGTCAGAAGGCCTTCTAGCTCTACCAAACAGCATGTTCCCTGCAACTAAGGAGGCCAACCTGCTGACAGAGAACACAGTTGTAAATACCTTTCAGAAACCTGCTACTTTTGAGGCTGCAGATGCAATCCAGTTTAAAACATGCACAAAATCACAAGGTCTTGAAATTCACTGAGGCAGCAGCTTTCCGACTGACAAACGACCTGCTGGTAGGTCATGGAGCCTACAGGGATCACTTCTTTAGTTACTCCTGCCTGGTCTTTGGAGCATTTTCTGCTACAGCATGTGTTCTGCTACCTGGAATCTCAGCTTTTCTCTTTCTGCTACCAGAAAGAAGGCGTTTTTGTTGTTGTTGTTGTTGTTTTGTTTGTTTATTTTCTTCTTGTTTGTTTTGTTTGTTTTTTAAAAGTCACTTTCTATTTTCTCTGCATTATTGCCAACAGCAGGGTTTTACAATGGCCCTGACAAATTTTGCAGGTTCAGTTGAAAAAGAGTTAACTCTTTTAGCTACTTCATTTCATTCTTGATACAAGTTGCATCAATTAACTCACAGACAGGTGATCATCTTATTAGAAAATCTGTTCTAGCAACTTCTTGCAAGACAAATTAGTAGTGGATGATGTAACAAAGACAACACATTGTTTTTGCCAGGTATAAAAAGAAAAATAAATAGATTATACATAAAGAAACCACCCTCATTAACAGAAAAAAAAGTGAAGTGTCAGTGAAATGGACAACATGAAATCAGAGAAGATTTGAAATTTATCTGAGACCTCCAAGTTAGGGGTCCCACAGAACCTTAAATAGAAGACAGAAGAGTGCCCTTGGCACTGCTCTGTATGCACACAGGAGTCCTCTAACTGCATCTACAGAAAGCAGGCAAGCAGCAATTTCAGAATGTCAGGCAATTTTAAAATACAAAAATTTATTCTGAACTTTATCAATACACATTCACTCTATCATTTGATATGGTGATAAAATGTATTTTTCAGAGTGCATTAATTATATGAAGAGTAGAGATCTGTGAAAATATGCCATTGCTGCTCTCAAAGATGTTGGCTGTTCTGAGCACTGCCTGTGGAGCGGCTTTACATGCACTGACTTTAGAGAGGGATTTTTAGAGGATGAGTTATTTTCTTGCAAACTGAAAGAGGCCCTTATAAACACTGGAAACAAAATTGTCTTCCCCATGTTTATAATACCGGTTCCCAGCTAGAACAGAACAGAATGGTTGAAAAGCTCACCATGCTTAAGTGAGAAGGCATGGAAGAACAGACAAGAAAACCAGCAAAGGCAGAATAACAAAGAAGCACTGGCGGAGGTTGCCAACAAGTGGGGCAGAAGGGAGCAATTGGAACAGAAACCTCTGCCAAAAGCAAGAATCAAAATGCGGTCAGACAACAGCTCGGCAATTTAGCAGAAGAAATGCATTCTTCATCCCTCCCTATTGCCAGATCTGCAGACAGGATGACTTCATGCTCCAGGTTTCTCTGTTAACTCAAGTGGCTAACATCTGTGCTACTGACCTGAGAATGCTGACAGTTAGGTGTTACATGAAAACATTGAGCAGTGCAGAAATGCCTGCTCATGCTTGTATAATCCAATACCAACCAACTGCAAAATTCCCATCAATCTCCAACCCTAATTACATTTTGCTTCTATGATCATAATGAATTCAATATTTTGGTACAGGCCTACTGGAAGAAGTATTGGTTGATTTGAATTTCCCACCTGTCATTTCCCTTTAGTTGAGAGCATGCTCATTATGGTTGGCTGAACTTAGCTTAAAGCATCCAAAAAAGGTGACAGAGAAGTTCAAGAGACACACAGGTCTTAATCTGGCTGCATAGCTCTAAGAGTCTAACAGCCATCTGAGAGGCAGTCTGGTGCCTAAGCTTAGGCAACAAAAGTAAGCCTAGAGACAATTAAGATCCAAGACCACATTAAAAATTCTAGTAAGCATTTTGCAATCAGTGCACACTAAATAGTCACCAAAGGGAAGTAGTACCATGACTGAAATGACAAAAACAAAAAGCTGAAGTAATTTTTTGACTATTTTTGCTAAAATACCAACATGTAACCAAGATAATCTCCTGAGACAGCATCCAGATCCTTGAGCGAATGACATATATTTCACACTTAAGTTTTGTATTTTGTGCATAACAGTATGTAATATACCGTGATTTTATTCTACAACCTTAAAGAATTTCACAGACATTAACTAATTACTCCTGACAATACTCCTCTGAGATAGATGTGAATGTTTAATTTGCATTTAACAGGTGGGGAATCTGAGGCAGAAAAGCACAGTCCTGACTCACACCATTGTAAGTCCACTGAAAAATAAATTACTATTAACCAAAGGAGTCCAAGGCTCAGACTAAATAATCGTCAAAGTTTAGAGATGGACATTTCCAGTGATATTCTATATATCTATAATATCTATAATTCTATAATATCACAGTAACTTCTCTAGTTCCCATGTGAAATCTTTCAGCAAGGGATCATTTCTTTGCTAAGCAGTTATCGGAAACCTAACACAATATAAGCCCTTGTTAATCAGGGCTTAGGGGTTAAACATAGTAAAAACACAGCAAACACTTTTCAGCTGGGTCTGTTCAGAAGACTTCTGATTGCTGTGCCTTCCATGGCAGACACTGCTGAGGACGTGACATCTCCACCAGAAGTGCTGGCTGGGAGCAGCTGAGAAGGCCTGGCAGCCTCCCCGAGATGCAGGCAGCAGCAGGGACACACACTATTCCGGCCAGCAAGGCAGGACTTTCCCTCGCTCTCAGCTCTCTCCCTGCCAGCTTCTCATGTTCTTTGTCTCCTTCACTCCCCAAGCAGTGAGAGCCCACTGGAGCAGACTATCTCCAAACATAGCAGCAAGAAATACAGAGCAATTGCTTATGGAGACAAATGAGGCTTTCCACTTTGGAGCATACATAACTCAGTTCCCAATATAAAAATTTAAAACGTTAAAAATACATTGCTTCAGCCTGATTCAGGACTTCATTTTTTGAGCAACATAAAGGGAAATGATCATTTTAGTCAACAATCAATTCAGAAAAATCTCATTGCTTTTAATTTGAAGGGATCTGAAATGGATCTGAAAGGGAATCTGAAAGAGATCCCCACATCTCCTGCTGTCTTTTTGGATCACACATCTCCCTGGGAGAGGGGCTGCTCTCATTCTGGGCCGGCAGCTTTGTAACAGGGGCAGTCCAAACACCAGCTCTGATATACCTCAGGAGCCAGACAAAAGCATAATTTTTTATTTACTCCCAGTAAGTAAATGGTAAACATTTTCTGCAAGATCAAGGTATGTGGAAAATGGCCGTTAAGCTGATTGCCAGATTTTGGATCAGGTCAACTACTAATGTTGTAGAATGAAAGGATTAAAGACAACCTAGGGGAGAAAAATACAGAAAAAAAATAAAAACTCCAATTTTATAAGGGGAAGTTCATTTTACTGTCCTAATAAAAGTCAACAGCAGTCAACAAACAGTATCCAGCTACGTAGATAATTGCTCATGTACAGCTACGGTAGAGCTCTATGAGGCTTCTTATGGCAGAATTTTCCCAGTTTGGTCTTATAACTGGAGTGACATCTAATCTATCCACCGAGGCCACTGCAGTTCCTATGTTTCAAAATTAGCGTTAAAAAATAAAAAAAATCTAAGAACAATTCTAAGATATAGCTGCCTGGAAAATAAGAATGAACATGAACTTGAGGTGAAGCTGGGAGGGGCAGGCAGGGAAGATGGATTAAGCAAATGGAATTCCACCCACTATATAACAGCAACTGAAAAGTAGGAGTAAATTTTAAACTTAATTTATGTGCATCAGCACAACTTAAAATAGACACCTTTCCTCATATCCTCATCTCTCTGTAGCAGGGGTTGTTCTCATTCCAAGCATGCAGCTGGTAACAGAAATGGCTTAAACACCATACTGCAATGTATCTCGGGGGCCTATAAACAGTGTGAGATTTTTTTTTCTTCTAGCTTTCTTGAAAGATGGCATGGCTCTAGGTAAATAATATCCCTCTAGTAAATACTTTCTGTGGGGAAAAAAAAAAAAAAAAAAGGCATGTGGAAAATGGTCATTGTGTACGTTCACTTTTCTTGTTTGTATTTTGGAAAGCAGAGAATGACAGGCTTATTTACTCATGATTCATCCCTCCGGAGCAAAATGCAAGCGAACGACTGCTTGATTCCTGTTCAGAAATGTAAAGATACTTCAAGGTATAGAAATATTTAATGTAAATATTGAAGGGAACAAACCCTCATGTCATCATGATTATAGCTGATCTGATGTGGCAATTCTGGAATTTAATACAATGTATCAAGACACAGTACACAATAGAGCCTGTGATATAAATATCCAATTTTAGCAGATGTTCTCTTTGCTACATTCACACTTCTTACTATGCCCTGAGATATTTATGGAAGATTCACTTCCACTGAAACCCTGGGTAAGAGGTGATACATAGCACTAGGATATGCAGCACCATAAAACCACCTCTGCAAGCTGACTAAATTCTGCGAAAAAGACCCGCTGGAATAAGCACTGTATATGGAAAAAAGGTGATAGATGTCAGTGAAAACTGCAAGAAAACTACTGTTTGCATACATCATTCCCTGTGGTTAAATCTAGCACATAAAATGGCTATACACTGGGGGAAAAAAAGCAAAGCAATAGTCAGATCAGAAAGATGAAACACAGCTTCAAAGTTCTTGGGAAAGATGAGAGCAAAGCAAGCTTCTTATGGTTGACTGAGAATGGATGGAGTAACAGATGTGTTGTCAAAGAATTCACAGCCTGTATTGAAAAGCAGCACATTGCTCTTAGAGACCTGTGTACAGAACCTATGAGGAATAAAGTTTACACAGCTATGTCTGGATGTCTAGTTTTGTTTGAAAACAATAAAGAGACAAATGTTTCTCTTGTACCAGGGTGACAAAAGACTTGATATGAATGCAAATTAAGTGGTTTGTGAGAAAATAAAGATGGAAGGGTGAAGAATGACCATATATAAACTTAGTTAATAATACAGTGCTGAAATTTAAAAAATAGAAATAACTGAAATTTTAACTTGTTCTAAATTAATAATCACTAACAGAATTTGCAGCTGGGAAATTGTTTAGATGGATGTTGCTTTAATAAACTGTATTGACTGCCCAGATTAGTAGGGGCTAGGCCTGTGGAATGTCATCAGAAAAGACCTATCTAAGACGTTCTGTGGCTCAAATTCTCCTCCTATCTCCAACGTTTTCAGGATTGTTTCATCTGGTCCAGTTTCCAGTCACTATTATGGGGAGTGAGAAATGTTAGTGGGTTAGAAACCAGAAGAAGAATAAATATACAGTGAATTAGATGGGCTCAAAACCACTAAAGATTTTTGAAAAACCAGACTTTAAATTATTACCTTCTGAAATCTCTTTACTGATCTGTGGAAAATTAGTGGTGGTCTTATACCAGCTCCTAGCAATGATCAAAATATCATCTTTACGCTGGTAACTTTATAAGAAATGGCTAAAGAAAAAAGCTGTGAAACAGTGTTAACTAACTTCTTCAACGAGGACTTTTTCTAAAGGTTAACCAAGCAAATAATTTGTTGTAATTTGCCCATCAGGCTTTGTATATTTTTTTTACTCCTTTTGAAATTTGCACAAATAAGTTATTTTGCAATCTGACAACAAAAGGGAATTTATTTGATAACCCTCCTAATTTCTGAGCTATGATTTCATGACATTTTAAGAATTCATCATTCGAGTCGATGACACTTGGAAACTGAGCATTATTGACTGATTCTTTGTACATATTTTGAGAGGAAGAGAAAGAAAATTCTGGCTTGGTGGAAAAGAAAACATAAAGTAAAAACTAACACACAAACGAAAAACCTTACCATGCCATTCTACTACCATTTACCTCTTCTACAGGTATGCAAATAAAGCCATGAATAAGAAATTTTCTAGCAAATGTAAAATTCAATGTTTTATTGAATTCTCATAAAACCATTAGGTATAGTGCCATAGGGCAAACTGATAGAGAGTAAAAAGACAGGAATTGCAAGATGGCTGAAATAACAAATGAATATAAGTGGTACAGTTTCTTCTTAGGAGCTAACTGAAATTATCAGCAAAGTCCCTCTGAGAAGGATCTCAAGATCACTTCAATTTACTCATTTATTCAATTAATTCAACACAAAACATCAGAATTGGCTTCTAAAACTCGTATAGGACACTATCAATGACTGTTGTAGCCACTACTAGTAGAAATATACAGATACCATGCAAAGAAATACCATGGAGACTAAAGGAACAAAGTGGAATGAAATTCAATAAGTTCACACATTTTGGAACTAATTGGAAATATCAGTCAGGAGTTAGTGACAGAGGATGAAGGAGATCAATATACAAGATTCAGATGAACTATGCTTGTGGATTTCCACAGCGAAGCAGCAACAGACACAATAGTGTCTACAGCCACAACTATGACCATAAGCTCAACAGAAACAGTGACTGAGTTGATGTGGCATCCATACCACTTAACATTACACATCCAGTGGCTCAATTTTAGCCTGAAACAGATAGCACTAATTCTCAGGGAAAGCTCCAAACAAATGTTCAGATCCAGGTCTATTCCCAAATGCAACTTTGAGAAATTCATGCCACGCCAATGCCTCTGCATTAATGGACATAAGCAGTACCCTGCTACTTGTGTTGAAGGAAGGAGGATGGATCTGGACTATTTTATTTCTTAGTGAAGTCTTGGTCACTATTTCGAATAGTCAAAGGGAAGCCTGCCTCATTGTGCAAGGCACTGATGTTAAATCCTAAACGATATAGACTTCTGGCTCCTCGGGTCTAGGAAAGATGAACACAAACTGGGGCAAGTTCCAAGGTGGTTACGAGAATGCCCGTTATGTGAAGGAAAATCAAAAGAATCCAGCTTATTCAGCCTACCCTCTTAAAGGCTGTGACCAACTGTAACTTTCATCTGTGAATACCCACCGATATTCGAAAGGAAGGGAACAAACTGTAGAAGACCAGATTTCACAGTCTACTGGCCTTGTGGATTCTTCTTTCCTTGGATTCAGACTCAAAATCTTGGACTATTAAAATATCAAAGAAAAGCTGTATGCTGCTTTCCAAGTTGTGGTTTACCACTGACATCTTGGTATATGCAAAAAGGTGAAGATTTCTAAATGGATGAAGAACTATACTTCATAACTTTGTTTCTTGGTCACAGTGCAACTATTCACTGCAAAAATATTGATCATCCAAGCAAGAGATTAAGCTTCTCTGGGGCATCTCAAAGCCTATGCAATGAACTCCCACTGCAATTACAAAACACCCCCAGCCTTCACTGCCTTCTGCTTCAGTGCTGAAAGTGTGAAGCATAATTTTACAGATAAAGAATATAATGTATTAATTTCTTTGGCATTAAAAAATGTAAATAAGAATTTACTATGTAGATAAATCTTATATGAAATAATGAATCAAGCAAGAAAGAGGACTATCACTTGTAACGGAACTGTGACATAATAGTTGCATCTGGCCTAGACTTTCTACTTCAGACAATGAGAAAAGAAGTATGGTAATTTTACTGGATGGTCAAATATGAGAGGTGCAGAGAAATAACCAAATAATATACAATTTTGTTGTACATATTCCTGTAAAAATTTAGGCAGGCACACTGTATAATTAGTATAGTCAGTAAGGAGAGATTTCTGCTGTTTTATCTTTGCATGGTTCCCTTAAATAAAAACAAAATATCTCACAGATGAGTCCTGTGAGCTCTTTTCGTCAAGTATATCTTTCTGCAAAGCATCTTTATTAGTGAATGAATGAATAAACAAATCCTTAACAAGCAAGACAGAAAACAGATATAAAACAGATAATTGGCTATCTCAATTTAGTTTACTTCACTTTTATTTAGTGTCCGACTATGAAAAAAAAAACATACAAAAAAAGCCCATAAGAAAAAAAGAAAAAGACACACTTGAGTTCTGTGGGAAAACGAAGGAACAAGTACAACACCATGTTCACCAATGACAGGAGATAAAGAAAACAATAAAAATACTATCATTAGAATAAAGGCAAGGAAATACCTTCAGTGATGCAATTTTCTATGGTTTTATATAAATCAGTATTGTTTTAAATGTTTATACCAGCTAATTCTACTAATAGTACCGCAGTAATGACTAAACAACTCATTTTTGGTTAGTTGGTTGGTTATTTTTTTCCAGATAGGAAAGAAGGAAGAAATGAAAGACATTCTATTTGGAAAGGAGTAACTGAAATAGCAAGGGTTTCTTTCTAGATAGCAGTAGCATGACTTGATATAGATTTATTGGCATAACTGTTAAAAATGTTTGGAAAATAATTTAAAACATTGTTTTAAAAAGTAAAGGGTGCAAAATTAAATTCTGATCACTCATTATATTCTTCCTGTGGGGTACCACATTACACTGGCAAGGAAATCAAAAGAAAACCAGAACTATGCACTCTCAGTGGCTAGAATTGTTTTAATCATTATGTACTCGCTTTGCATGACAAGGAATCACTGTGAATGGAACAGAGCTGCAGTTAAAAAAAAAAAAAAAAAGAGAGAAATCTCTGCTAATCTTTTCAATTTTTCAGAAAACAGAGACTAATGTTTTAGTATGACCTGTAAACTTCCTAGCTAGATTGAGATGAAAAGCTTTCAAAATGTGATATGTTTTACTCCACTATCTCATGTCTTGCTTTCCTCAAACACCCGCAGAGGCTGAAATGTCTCCATTCTTTGTCTGCCCTCTGAAAATGCAGATATACTTGATCATGTATACATACTTACTCATAAACACAGTCTACACACATAGTACCTAACCTAGACACTGAAAACTGCACAGCCTTAATTTTTATCCAGGTTCAAAACCCCACTAAAGGTTTTTTGATACAAAACCTGTGTATTCCATGGCCATCACCTGAGAGCTGATTACATATTTGAAAAGGATGAAGCTAAATTAAAACAGTTTTTGTTTAAAAAAAAGTTTTAATGGAAAATATGTTAAAAATATATTGATCCCTAATAGTAACTTGGATAGGGTTTAACTGGCCACAGAGATCTTTCTAAACCTAATAAAACTGGAAGAATATGAAAAACCTTGAGGGAAATAACGGGACTAGATTAAACCTTGAAGGAAGACTGACTGAATTTCACAAACTGCAATGTACAGATGTGTGCACCTCAGGCTTTTCTAGTCTTGCAGTTTAGTCTAGATGAGATATGCTGCAAGCTCAAACTTGTACAAACTTTATATAAAAAAAGAAGGGTTAAAATACAGATTTCAAATCGTATGAGTGTAATATTTGGCAGAGAGAAATGCTATGCAGACTTAAAATTCAGCAGACCATAGACAATTCTTGATTCTATAAATTTTAACAGGCATGTAATTGTGTCATCTGTATAGGTATTTGAAGTCTTGCTTTCACTTTAAACAATGTAAATCCCCAAAATACTATTATAACCTTATTATCTACTCTGCCTGTTTGTTTTCCATCACTTTCAGCACTGCAAGCCTCCCATTAATTCAAGCATAACTGTAACAGCTTTTGAATAGTGATAAATACCCTTATGTTAGTCTTTGTGAAAATGGTATACCCAATTGCACTTTGCCTACAAATAATGAACTTCTTAATGATAATAACCTATTACTAACACAGAACTCTCCACTTGAATGAAACTTTATGAATATTAACTGAGACAAACTCCATACCTGGAAGGCTTGACTATTTAAAATAAGAAAGACAATATTCCTTTCTTACAAGCCATAAAGGCATAAGAATCAGCTGAAAGAATTGCGGTTCAAGCCAATTAAGGACAGTCATGCTTTTGCCAGTATCTCTGGCTTTGAAACACCAAAAAGGAAAAACATCCTGAAATCCTGCCGTGGTAATCTCTTATATAAAAATTCTGATTAAGAAGTAGTCAAGAATTTAGGGAATTTTGATTTTGACCTTATTTCAATACCTCTTATTTACTGAAGACATACTTCAATTGATTTCAATTACAATTCTCACTGGAACAATCAGGAACTATTGTTCTATTTGTAATAAGAATATCAGTACCTGCTATGCAATTATTTTTAATTCAAAAGCATTTGCAAACAACATCAGGTAATCTAGAAAGAATTTTAAGTACTGATTTAATAGACCTCAGAAACAGATTTTCACTTTCAGGAGAGAAAACTAATTGTCCTTTGGACTACTTGCTGCTGCAGACTTGTAGGTGACCACTTAACAACACATCATCAGGATATTACATTATCACAAAAAATAGGAGCAGACAGAAAGCAGAGGAGGTGACAGTGATTACCTTTGTGAAAGGCAGCAGTGAAATCAAGAAGAATAAGCTAAAGGCATGCGTCTTACATTGATCAAGGAGCAGCTCATTAGGACCGCTGCTTCATACCACTTCTGAGGTAGGAAAGGGCATAAGGCAGATAAAGACTCAAGGGAAGAGATGCAGAGAACATCAATGCAGCACAGGGGTTTTGGAGATAACGGAAACAAAATAGGAACAAAATCACCTGAGGATCAGGTGGGAGCTAGATTAGTTTTGTGAATATAAGATACCACAAGAGCACGATTTAGGCAGCATACAGTTAAGAGCCTCCAACATCAGCAAGGAGCAGAAGAAACGGAGGGAGAGATTCTTACGGCAGGTTTGAAATAGAACATCCATGGCAAAAAAAGAAAGGTTTGAAGATGATGCTGGGCACTTGAAAATAGAAAGGGATGTCTGAAACTCTGTATTAATTCCCCATAGAAATACCTCTTTTGTCACATTATAATCTAATTCCTGGTGGTGGTGATTTTTTTGTTTGTTAGTTTAATTTTAGCATATAATTGGGCTGCCTTAGAAGGAGGATGACAATCTGGAAAAGGATTCGGACAGTTTTCTCTGAACGCATTGTCTCTTTTTCTCAACCTCAGTAAGGAAATAATCAAGCAAAGCTATTCAGCACTACTTGTGGCCTTGAAATTCTGCAATGGTGCAAACCAGGAAACCATAATTCCAGAGAAATATAGAAGTCTATGAATATTAAAATCAACAAAAGAGCATATAAGTATGGAACTTAAAACACAACTGGCTGAGTATTCTGGTTGTTTCTAATAAGAAATCCATCTGTTGGTTCCCTTGATTCAAGAAATGAGTCCTATGAGGTAATGGACCCCCTTGAAATGCCCTTCCCGTGACAGGAAACCTGAAGTGACCACCTTCCATAACAAATCAAAAGAAACAGAACTGTTTTCCAGCCTACAGCTAGGGAAGTTATATCCAAAAAGTAAGGCTCTGGGACACACATCTTGATGCAGC
Organism: Meleagris gallopavo; assembly: GCF_905368555.1. Classification (NCBI taxonomy): domain Eukaryota; kingdom Metazoa; phylum Chordata; class Aves; order Galliformes; family Phasianidae; genus Meleagris; species Meleagris gallopavo. The sequence goes on from NC_139405.1 coordinate 11,149,139, forward strand.
TGGCAGACACTAGACAAAATTCTGAACATTTCCAGATCTTGTCCATGTCTTGGCATTATAATGTCAGAAATCAGAGTTTAATTTCGTCTCTCAGAACAGTCTGTAAAAATCTCTATTGCATATACCTCCCTATAAAGAGTTTTCTCACTCATATTTAGAAATTTTCTCCAGGATGAAGGAAATGCAGAGAAAAAGAAGAGGCACCTTCATGACCACAGTAATAAAACCAATCCATAAATTCAAAATTTTTGATCAAATATTAAAATAAAAACCTAAAATTCATAACCAGAACTAATTTCAAGTTCAATATTAACATGTAACTGGCTTTATTTGGAACAATACTTAAACGAGATCTCTACAATCTTATTGTGACAAAGATAATCTTCACCTGTCATCTTATATTAAAATAAAGACTGGATTATGCTCTTTTGATCAATATCCTCACTGCTTTTAATTAAAATGGAATGAGAAGGCATGGGGACTCATTTAAATAATATCTGAATTAGGTATTAAAAGACTCAAATACAGTATACCTAGTAGCACCTATATTACAAGCAAAATTTTGGAGAAAGAGTTAAAATAGAGAAGCATATAGCTTTCCAAGGCATCTATGATGCTTGGAATCTCTACTACTGCCAAAGCTTCAAAGACAAGCTTTGCACTGACGTTCTATATAAAGGCAAACACTTCACTAAAAGCATATGTGAAGGGAAAGGCTGTTATCTAGTGATAACTAGCTATGACATCACGCATAATGGAAATCACTGGAGAATTTTATTGGAGCCAGGCATAATTTCACCTCTTTGACAATTTTCCTGAATTGCATCCATTTTGTAACAGAAACAGCCATGAACAACTTAAAAATAAACATTCCCATTTGATTGAGTGAGTAGTACCAGTACCTCCTAAAGACTTTTGATGCTGGATAAAGCCAAGGCACTGTACAGCATGGCATGGATCCCTGGACAGCACAGAAGTCATTTTTGCCAAAGGTACAGTTTGAATGTGCTTCCAGGGAAGCTCAAGTTGCATTAGAGAAGAAAGCAAAAGGCTTTGGGCTATGTAAATCTATGTACAAGGATACACAGAGAGCAGAGCCCATGGTCCCCAGCACTCAGACAATTTAAGGAAAATTGAAAATAAGTAAGTTGGTAAAATAAAAAATTGTTTAATTTATAGATTGTCATTACCATTTCATGCCAGATGAGAAACACAATGAGCTCATAGGTGAGATGTTGCCATTTGTCAAAAACAGGTCATACGAGAACCATTATTTTACTATTGTTCCCTTGGAAGCATTATCAGTAAGAGCCTGGGACTCTGGATTTAATTAAGCACCCCTATAACTTAGTTCTGATGGGCTTTTTCCTTTCCATTCATAAAACACCCCTGGAGGTCAGTTGAATATGGGTGATATGAAACATGGAAATCTTTCAAGGGACAAGGAAACATGGAAACAACATTCTCTACAAAATAGCACTTTTTCTTAGCACTTCACCAACGAGATCACCAAACAGACATGCTTAATGCACTATGTTTGCCAGATTAGCATGGTGAAGTCAATGAAAATCAGCAGCTGAAACGGCTTATAGGAAATTTGAAAATAAAATAGCACATATAAAATGTCATCCCACAAACATCTAGCATTTATGGTACCTCAAACTCAATACTTCCTTCCAGTTTAGCTGGAAGGTGGACTGAGCGCAAAAGATGATAAGCAACAGTGACATGAAGGCTAACACCATGTCACAACAGAAGTACCTCAGCATAATGTGTCAAAATGAGGCATTTGTCCTTGGGAGATACACAGTGATCTAGTTTTATATAAATACATTTATATATTTCTAGATATCTTTACATACATTTCTACGAACTGCAATGTACACAAATTGACTTTAAATACATACACACTACTGAATAAACATACCACATCTGTAAGCACACCATATGATCTCAATCAAGCATTTCAAACAGCCCAGAGGGATGTGAACATCACTGGAAACTCTAGGAAGTCAAATGCTTTTCTTTCATAATCCTTTAGAAAACATGAAGCATGGGCACATTATGTAACAAATGTGAATCCACGTGAAATCTAAAAAGTCTGCTTTTGCCATCTCTGATAGAGCTTTTCAGCAGAAGTTGTGGAAGAGGCCCTTGGCATATAACCCCTTTTGCAAGCTGGTGGACAGAGGTTGTCCTCTCCAGGGCTTGGCCAGACTTCGTGCCAGTGGGGTCCTCACCTCCAGGTCACACCTATCTGGATCAGGTCTCTGTCACAGCTAGTTTGTTTCTACATTCCCTCTGGCTGCAGAACACTCTTCTCTCTGAATTTGTGACTCTACAAACCTCCAGGATTACATTTAAAGGTTAGTTAACAGGCTTTTTGTTAGAAGTGTTGCTATCACTTGCATTTATAGTTTAATCCATCAACAGACTCTTGTTTCAACCTTCTCATTTTATAGCTAGCATCTTGCCACAGAAGAGAGATCACAGCTAAAGCTATGAGTTTTGTAACAACAAATCAAAAACACTACTAAAGGAAAACAATCAAACCACGTACGTGATTCATTATGCATGTTTCACTAGGACTAGATCACAGAATTGCAGATATGAAAATATAGTATTTCTGAAACAGTTGCCAAAAGTTCTTCTAAAATCTTGGAAATATTTGAGGAAACAACATTTAATTAATAGAATTAGTGGAAGAAAGTATTTCATTTTGTTATGCAGAAGAAATTATAACTGAAGGATAAATGAAATTGTAGTATCTAGGAAGGAGGTAAGTGTCTAAAAATGTTGGAAGTCAGGTGAAATAACCTAAGAGACTTCAATCACGTATTTGAAGTAAGCTCTACAGGACAGTGATGTGTTTCATCATGGCAATTCTTGTGAAAATCAGAAGCAACACACATTCTTATCCATCTTTAGAAAGTATTATCATGCTCTGAGCTCTGTTACTCAATGAAATGCCTGCTACAAGTTATCAGATAAATCTAAATCCATCATCACCTTATGCATCCATACTACAGACTCTCCTCACAACTTTTGAGAAACATACTTTCTTCCCTAACTCTGAAACAGATAAAACAGATTTGTATCAGCCAGCTGTAAAATGTTTATGCTTGGTTAAAATTACGTCGTACTTGAGCACATAGAAAACACAGGAATTGCCATATCTGATCAGCTCAGTGATCCATCTCACCCGTTGTCTTGCCTCAAGCTCTTCCCAGTACCTGAAGGGAGCATAATGAAGTTGTTTTTAAAAGGGTGCTTGTTTTCATTGCGCCTAGTGTGCCCCATATGCCATTACCTAGAAGCAAATAGGCTCTTCATCTTATTCAAATTACAGACTGGAGAAGATACAGTGATTATTTAGAACCTGCAAAATTTCATGAGTTAAAAAACAGGCTGGTAAAAAATTTGTTTGAATAAAGTAGGCAGAAACTTGGCTGTACTGAGATCATTTGAATTACAGTCAGCTTTGGATCTGCTCCAAAACATCAAACTTGGAAACTTCAAAAGCAATTCTTCTTTTCCTTAATTAGGTTTTAAATATAGACAGCCACCTAACAAACTAATAATATTTTAGAGTAAGTTCTTAAGTATATTTTCAACTTATATTTTACTGTTGGTTTCTGGAAAACAAAAAAATATGAAAATAGTTTTGAAGCAGACAGAAAGTTCTAGTGATGAGTCCATAACAGGAGATTGCAGCTATATGTTGACCTCTTTTTTAATAGAAGAAATATCCTCAGAAGATTTCTTTGCTTTTTAGTGACACCCCTTTTGCAATACAAGTCGGACTTCAAGTAGGGACATATTCAGGTTTCATGCATGACATGACTGAAGATTAAATTGTTGCTTTGACAACATTAAGAAAAGAAAGTCAAATCAGGCATATATTTAAAAGCTTTTTATACTTGAATGTGTCACATGAATTTCAGCTTTCAGAATGGCAGAATCTATCCAGAGCATGCATTTCTTGGGCGATATAAGAAATCATGAAATAATCTAAAGATTGTTTAAATAATTTCAAGAGGCACAGAATCTTGCTCTTTCTTGAGTCAACTTAGAGGCTGCAACTTGCATGTATAAGACTAGGATAAAGCAGCTCCCAAAATTCAGAAATCTGTCACTTCTCTTCCCCCTTCTCTTGTCCCAGTCCCAAGGAAAAGCAAATGCAAGATGTTTGAAGAGAACTCTAGCTCTAACAAGGCCTTCTAGACCCTGGACTGTAGATGAAATACAGAGAGAAAACCTGAACTGTACCTAATGCCTCCCATACATGGATGAAAAGATGTAAATAGGTCCCAAAAGCTATGCACTCAGTAGACTTTTTTAAACTTAAAATCCTAAAATCTAAATGGCAAAGTAGTTATTCAAGCTTAAGAAAGCCAGTAAAAACAATTTCAGAAGAGAAGCCATGCTGAACAGTACAGGTTTACATGAGTTACTTGTTACTGGTGGTTTACAGATACTCTCCCACATCTCCATCAATACGAGGCAGAGGCACGCCTTGCCTCACCACAATCTAGACCAGGCCCCACAACAGTACCAAGGCTACTGCAATCATCATTGCTTCTCAAGCCTTCCTGACTACCTTTGGGAGCCTGCTGTACCTTTTGTGAGCATATACTGCATAGTGAATGGGCATCTACCAGAATCACAATTAAAGTAACGAACTAAAAAAAGACTACAAACTTATCCAGCTTGGAACACAAAGATTTCTGCTATCCAAGCTGCATCCTGAGGTACTGAACTATCTCAGTAGGATGTCTGTGTTCTTTATTATTGTAATTTGTTAGCTCTCAGAGAAGAAAAATCTACAATACATTCTGTACTAAATCATGTAAGTGAAACATTCTATACTGATGAAATAAATTATGATCTGCATACATGGGTCCTTATTCCTGAAAGAGGGAGATGTAAGAATAACCTGTAATTTTCTTAATTGCTAACTGAAGAGAGTTATAAAGAAATAGATGATTTCTGTATTAGAGCAAGTGGTATGAATCTTACAAATAAATGAATATGTTCTGTTAAGATTACGAAAAAAAAAGTGCATTTTTAGATCTTAAAGTAGAAGAATGTGTTTTTTTTGCTCTCTAAATCATATATATTTGAACACACCTCAGAATCCACATAAAAACATATAATCACAGAACGGTCTGGGTTGGAAAGGGCCTAAAGATCATCTAGTTCCAGCCCTCTGTCACAGGCACAGTTGCCAGGCACTAGATCAAGCACTAGATCAGGTTGCCCAGGCACCATCCAACGCAACCTTGAATGCCTCTAGAGATGGGGCATCCACCTCTCCCTGAGCAGTCTGTTTCAGTGCCTCACCACCCTCTCTGGAGAAAACTTCCCCCTACAGAGTCTAAATCTCCCTTCCTTTAGTTAAAAACCATTCCCGCTTGTCCTATCACTATCTATCCATGTAAAAAATTCATTTCCCTTTTGTTTATAATCTCTCTTTAAATAATAAAAGGTTTCCCTGGAGCCTTCTCTTCTCCAGACTGAACAAGCCCAGCTCCATCAGTCTGTCTCCATAAGAGGTGCACTCCAGTCCTCTGGGCAGCCTTATCGCCTCTTTTGGACCACCTTCAACAACTCCACAAGAATAAATGTATTTAAGACCTGTAGAAATTTTCAGAAATGGTCTAAACTAACAACACGTACATTTCACCTTCCTTCAGTACCAAGTCTGCTTCCAGTACCTGGAGTTTTGATTCTAGTTTATTTTTTTAGGAAAGTGTTGAAGTAAATATTTAATCAAGCCAGTGAAAGAGATAATCTGTCAAGAATACACTTCTGGAAGACAGAAAGAGATTGACAGTGCGTCAGTACTGACAGCAGAATTTAAATTTTCCTCTTCAAAAAGAATTTAGTACATATATCACCTTCCATACACTACATACACTTGTTTTAACAGAGTGGCAACCCTCATCCAGAAGGAAAGGCATTAGAAGAATCTTGTCCCCAGACTAACTCTGACCTAACAATTTAAAGATTAGACTCAGACCTAACAACTTAAAGATTTAAAATGCACAGCATCTTGAACAGAAGCAAGCAGCAGATGGGAAACCATTATGAATCATAAGTGCAGCAAACCATTGCAACTGCCAGAAGGAGGTAAGCAACCATAACAACAACCTAATTTGTTTTCCATATATCGAGCTTTAACGGTAAGCTGAGTCAAGAAAAACAGACAAATCCAAAAGAATGGAAATATTTAAGAATAATATCTTTAGGACAGCTTATATCTTGAAGGAAGAAGCTCAGATTTTGAAAGGAGTCAATAATATTTTTGTTCTTTACAAAAGGGCTTTCACACTCACAAGGAAGTACTAAGTAAATAGAAGAAATATTAGAAAACCCCAAATGATAGAATAATAATAGAAACAATACAAAACAATAATAGAAAATCTCAAACCCATAGGCAAATCAATGGTAAAACTCAATACAATGAGCAGCTGACCAAAAGGAACCTCTCTTCTGGTGTGGATTTAACAGTTACTGAAAACCAGAAAAACAAACTTATTTCTTACAAATGGCCTAGCACTGTCTAAAATAAAAAAATAATAAAATAAAAAATTGTACAGTGTATGTACTGTTTGGTGACTCAGTTTTAGCTGGAAGAGCCTAAAGTCATCTTTAACGAGTTTGCCTAAACGGTATTTGAAATTGAGGAAGAATCCCGAAAGTAGCACAAATTTATTTACTTATTTTTTTTATTTTCAGTTTCTTTTATTTCATACCATCAAAAGAGCTTTCTTCTCTAATTTAGTCACTGGGTGGCCTGGCCATAATTATGATCAATAGTTTATGTTTGGTATCTGTTGTGATTTCTGGAAAGGGCTTGAACTATTTTGAAAACTACTGATCCATCATCATTTACTTTACTAACACCCATTAAAAGTAATTTTACCCTAATTTACATTCCATTACTGGGTCAATCAAAATGCATAGTGTCCAAATTGGGAGAGAGTCTGATTTTATGATATCTATTATTTGAAATTTAATGTAAAGGACAAGAAATACATTCTCATATATTTGCTCTGAGACAACTGAAATCACTTGTTCATACAACCCTCCTCTGTACTCTGTGGTACCAAAGACATATTTATCTTCAGGGAGTTTTATCCAACTTGCATTTCACAGCCTGAATTATTTACTGTGATTTAGTATGATGTATTCTGTACCTAATAAACCATTTAATTCAAATAATTATTAGATTATTCAACTAAAATTGGAGTGGATAACAGTGTATGGATTCCTTCACTGAACACATCCTCTCTGTAACAGTTTTCCAGAGCAATGTCATTTGAACTAATCACTTTTCAGTGTAATTGCTAAGTAACCGTAAATTATTAAAAACTACATTAAGTGAGTAAACATGACATAAAATGATCTGCACTGGAAGGGCAGGTATTATTTTCAAGGATGAAAAGGCAAGAATACTGTTTCCTTCAGCAAGCTGGTCAGGTAGAACAATCACCAGTGGGCTATGGAGCATCCATCTTTGAAACAAAAAACTAGAATTAAATACAATATTTCAAAAATGATTCCAAAATTAGCCTATAGACTCTGTGAAAAGAGTAAAAAAGACCAAAGAAAGACCTGAGCTAGTAACTTTTCTCTCCCATATACTTATTCTAGCAGTAGATAACAATAGGTTCCAAAAATAAGTAGAGATTGCAGTCTAATAGCAATTAACTGTAGCAAGATGAGGATGCTCTTCATACCCCCTTAGTCCTGAAAGTGCTTTGTTCTCTGAAGTGTTAAAAATCAGCATCATCATCAGGTGCTACTTCTGAAAATTTTTGGTAAGAACAGGACTTTAACTCCAGAAATAAATCATTATGAATACACAGAAGGAACCTATCAAAGTTATCCTCAGAAACTACTGCGTGCAAACTATTTTTCCCTCTATTTTAAAGTTCCTCAGACTTTGTTATGGTTGATATCTCTCCTTCAAAGCTCAATTTTGACCGTCTTGTTGGCCTTAACTATGAATTTAATTCCCTGTGGCTGCTAAATCCCAGCTGTGATATCAGTTAGGAGGAAGCTGTATCAAGGATAATGCAGAACTACAGCACTGTAACTTTTTGGAGATGTCTGTGATAAAAATGAATGCCAAGTATGCCAAAGAACCACTGTACTCCTAAATACTCAGAAAACTTTTAGTTAGCATTACAAAACTAAACAAAAAGTGTATTTAAAATTAATTGCTTTATGGTTATACACGTCCAGAGACTAAAAACACATTGTGATGTTTTCTTATTTAAGCAGACTGTGACAAATCCAAGAGTGGGTGATTAGAGCTCACATATATGCGACATCTAGAGCAGAGAACAGAAGGTTTGGAAGACTATTAATTGATCATCTGGTAAATTAGCATTTGCATGAAACAAATCCAGAATTGTGATCCACATCTAAGACACCTTCCTATTTCCTAATAGGAGAATATGGCTAGAGAAAGAATGCCCCCAGGCAAACACACTATTGCCTGAACTAACAGATATAGCTCTGGACTAAAATCAGGCTTTCAAAATAAAAGCTGTAAGGTTGAGTCAGCGAGCAAAGTCGCACATTTTTAGGCCAGAAGAGATCATCAGTCTGGTCTGACATTTGATATCATAGAGGTACAGTAGTTTACACACTACTGAAAGGTTTCCCTTCCCTTGATTCTGCAGGACAAGAAATAACCTTTCTAGTATGCCTGTCGATGTTTGGCTATTAAAGACAAAAATTGGCTTTCTCTAGCTCATGGCAGCTACTGCCACCTTATAGCTGTTGCAGGAATAGAGATTTGTGCATTTACTTGACAGTAGTCAAACATTTGTGCACTGACTTGACACATCAAAATTTAGAAACGCTCTTACAGGCTTCAGAAAAAAAGAGAACTTGGAAATATTTTCAATACATTCTGTAGAGGCTCGCTCCCACGAACAACACAGTCCAGAGTTAGTCAAGAAAACCCTAAACTCTCCCCTCTATGAATCCATCTGTCCTTTCCCCAGCTGTCTTCCTTCTGTTTGGAATCGAATTATTTAATAAACCTCAAAATTCCAAGTACAAATGCTACAGCAGAAAAGATAAACAAAAAAGAAAAGGCATCAAAAATGACTCTAACAAAATATAAATTATCAAAACATAGATAAAAAAGAAGAGAAATACAGTTATTTTGGGTGCTGACCAACAAAGGTCAATATGATTATACCAAAGACTAATTAGGCTTACTAGAACCTTGGTTACAGGCTACCCTTATAAGAATGGAGAAATGAAAATAGAGTGGAGGAAAAGCTAAGTGGCAGTGGAAGAGTTCAGAAATTCTGGCTTATGATAACTCATCCACTTTTTTGTTGTATCTGATTATAGGCAGGAAAATCTCATAACTTTTGAATGGTGCAGATGTTAATCATCTAATTTGTAGGTGAGTACTTGAGGCTTTCTTGGATCAAAGTGTCTTTACATCTCTTTAAACCAACAAAAATATATGGCAATTTCTTAGTTAAGGTTGTACTAGAATGCCAAATTAGCACTAAAAAATTAATCAATGCTTCTGTGAACAGTAACTAGGATGAAACTCTTCACATAAAAGCTACACATTAGGTGACAAAAAGGGAGTCTTACCTAGGAATTCTCACAAATAAAACAGCACATGACAATTCAGACTGCTTTAAATACTATTAAACAAAAGATACACCATGCTCAGAGGAAGAAATTAGGAGACAGGGAAGCAACAGACTGGGGGATCAGCTTTGTGTATATATCTCATTCTAATACTGACTTGTTATCACTTTTTTGAAGTAGCTTATTATATATGCTCCAACTTCCCCATAAAAACATCCATCATTTTATTTCTCTTTGAAATGTTACTTAAGAGATCAAATTGACCTTCTGAGTTGATAGAAAGAAAGCATTGTACTGTAAATCTGATAATCACATTTAATTTCAACGACAGTGTCGTACCTTTGCTCTGCTACTTTTTTACTAGTGAACTGTGGGAAAGTAACTTTTATGTCACATTTCCCTAGAAAGAGTAAGAAGTACTAAAATAAATATCTCTAACCAGTAATTCCTACCTGGATCTTTGTCCACTATAGCCTATTATCGCAGTGTTTCAGGTGCACATTATTTTCTGCTTGAGGGATGATGACAGTGGCATGATGTATGGGGAATCCATGTAAATAATTAATTGAGTCTTTTACTCTGCTGATATGGCTTACGCTGAGAAGGGAGGAGATGGATTCATTAATTGTTTTCTACTCTTGCATTTCAAGAGCAGCACCCTGCGATCATCTGATTGCAGCTGTGACTTGATATCAACTGCAGTATAAATACAACTGAGAAGCAGCCATTAATGTTAAGACGGATAAGATGGAAAATCATGGCTACCCAAGACAAGCAAGTTTCTCTCCACTATTCAAACAAAAAGTTAACCTTGTGTTTAGAGTGTATCTTTCTAGAAAAAGTTTTTTCCCACACCTTCCAATGATATTGATCTAATTTATGTCCTTTTATGTCCCAGTGCAAGTAAAACAGAAGCAACATTCACGCGAACTTATAACAACAACAGTAGGTTCAAAATCACAATATTTGCCGTGCCTCTTCCATTATGTAGTCAAGAGAAATACATTATGATAGAGACCCTAAAGACTCATGTAAAAGTATATTATTTTAGCCATAAAGTGATTACTCATTATTCATAAAAAGATTTAAATTTAAAATTATATTTGCTATAATGAGAAGAAAATAAGAATGGGGTTTTGGGAATTTTTCTCCATTATGGGAAGACAGTCTTACAGATTAAATCTGCTGCTGACAAAGACAGAATTTAACCTAAGAATGTCTGATGCCAGCTGGAAGAACTGCATGCACCCATAGATGAGAACTGTCAACACTGCTTACATTGATAAGGTCAGACAGATTTCATAGCTGTTTGTATTGAGTGGTTTGTTGTTGATTTTGTTGATATTTTTAAACCATCTTTGCATTTTGGAAGCTACTCTAAACAGAACAAGAGCAATTTTAGGAAACAGTTGATCTGCTTGAGTGTAGGACAGATCCACAGAGAGATCTGGATAGGGTGGACCAACAAGCCATGTCTAATCACAAGAATTCAATAAGGCCAAAATCTGAGTGCTACTCTTGGTTTATAACAACCCCAGGAGCTGGAAGAAGAGTGGCTGGAAAGCTGCCCAGCAGAAAAGGACCTAGAGGTGCTGGCACAATTAGGGCATAGCTTAATGATGGACTTAGTAATGTTAGATTGATGGCTGGATTTGATGACCTGAACGGTCTTTTCCAACCTAAATTATTTCAGATTCTCTGATTTTGTCTTCAATACTAATCAGCTTAGCATATTTACAGTAATGTGAACAACAGTCCCTTTAGTACCTTCATAACAAATCAGCCTAACTGTAAGGCAGAACAAAATCAGATATTCCTAAAAGCTTATTTTTCTATCCAAATCACAAGTTGTTCCTGCACTCTCCTAGGAACTTTTTTTCTGGAAAGAAATTGAAAAATCTCATAGCAGTATTATTCAAAGTTACAACTCTTAGTCCAAAAAATAAAAAAAAGGAGCTATAACAATGGACATTAAGTGGATGAAATAAATTCTTCCCCCTACATTCAGTCTCCCCCATGTAAAAATCTATTATCCTAACTGTGGAGAGAAAGGACTCTAAGGTCCTCTGAAAATGCTTGATACCTAAATCGTGCTGAACAACAATAATTCCTGAAAAAGCCAGACATTCAGCTTGCATGTTTTCAGTTGAAATTACGCTCCTAGTTGCTTGGAAGGCATTTGAGAAATCTGACTATATTAGGTGACTATCCTTATGAAAACAAATGAGATACATACAGCTCAGTTGAGATCTGGATAGATGAGTCTACCTTTGTTCCATTAACCATTTCCTTTCCGTCATTGCTTAAAAATGAGAGCTATTATGTTTTTTATCATAGATATAGAGTTAGCATCGCAATATAGAATCCTTACTTATAATATGGAATTCAGTAGACAAAGTGTTCTTTCACATAAAAATGCACAAATCTTTCTTCAGATAAAGTGCTATCCTTATTGGTTAAACGCACACAGCTCTAAAAACATTTATGAGTGTGGCAAAGTAAAGCACCAGCATCACTAACCTCCAGGAAAAGTGTGAGATAGCAGAACTGCACACATTAAGAGTATATAGTCTAGAAACCATTTGGAAGGAACAGGTGTAGTCAAAAGCAGAGAGGTGAAAACGCATAATGAAATGCATGCCATTGTACCCTTTGATCTGTCAATAAAAGCAGTTCAATCAGAATACCATTACTGGCTTAATACTGCCTTTCAGACAATCACCACAGGTTTGCAGTTCCACTGCGCCAAAAACAACATGAGTTTCTGATAGCACTTGGACTTACTTGCATGATTGCTGAGTACTCTGCCCACATGATATCCAAAGAGGTTTTACTCAGGCAGAAGTACAGACAGCCAACGTTGAGGCTACCACAGAAATATCTCCTGCACATGCAGGGCATTGACAGATTACCTCCAGTAAGATCTCGCAGCTCTCTGGAGACAGCCTCACAAGTCTCAAGAGTAAAGTGGAAGTAAGAAAAAAAAAGTTTTGTTTATTTTGACATGAGAGGAAAAGAAATAAAAGCAGGATTCACAGACTTCAACAGTCTTAAGAAAAATAACAACAAACAACTCCCACTCAAGCATCCAAGAATATTGTGACTAGATGACCCAAATCTTTTGTACACAGAGAGTACCAAAAAAACTGGTTACATGTGATGCTTGCAAAAACTACAGGTTTTATAAACACAGCTCAGCACAACCAACTATTTTTCTTCTCCCCAAAATTCTGAAATTGTTTCTAAATACAAAATCACAGATTGGCTGAGATTTGAATGCAAATCATGTTGTTCTAGTCTTGCTCAAGCAGAGCCAACTACTGCCTCTTGCTCAGGACCACATCCAGATTGCTTTTGAGTATCTCCAAGGAGGGATAGACTCCCTAGGCAACCTACTCCATCACTCAGTCACCCACACAGGAAAAATGTGTTCATTTTGCAACACACATTTTTCAGTTTGTGCCCATTGCCTCTTGTCCTGTCACTGGATATCACAGCAAAGAACCTGGCTTCATCCTCTTTGTACACTCTACATTAATGCAATTCCTCCAATGCTTTTTCTTTTCCAGGCTGAACAGCCCAGAACTCAGCCTTTCCTCACTGGAGAGGTGTTCAAGTCCCTTAATCATGTTCATGGTCCTTTTTTGGGCTCTCTCCAGTACGTTCATGTCTCTCTTGTCCACTAGGACCCCAGGTTCTTTTATGCTTTCCAGTTAGGTGGCCCCCAGCACGTCCTGGTGCATGAAGTTGTTCTTCCTCAGGTGCAGGATTTTGCACTTCTGTTTGCTGAACATTTTGAGGTTGCCCTCATCCCATTACTCCAGACTGTCAAGGTTCCTCTAGATGGAGGAACCATCCACTTCTCACATTTTTGCGTCACCTTACTCTTCCTTATAGTCTGGTAAGAAGTAGGACCAGTCTTTTTTCATAACTGTAAGAATAGTCATTTCTCAACTTTCATGATTCTCAATTCAAGAGAACTCACACAAGACCTGTTCTATAATCCCTCTTAAAGTCTGGTCTTACTTAAGAAAACATTAATTTACAAGTCTTCCCTTTTTATCCCAGTGGGGCAGGATTTCTTTGAAAGTTTTTAGTTTGCCATTTCTACAAGCCATGCTATTCTGAACGGATTCAGACATTGCTTTACTTCTTCCTTTGGCTACTGCAGTATCTGCTCCATTGTCCACGTTTCTTACTTTTCTTGTAACTATATATTCTAATTATACATTATTACATTGCATTTAATTCTAATTAAATCAAATATGATGACAGGAGAAATATGACCATATCTCCTCAAATGCTTCTAAGTATTTTCAAAATACAGATTATCATTTCTGCTCCTCCCTTTCATTATCACGGACAACCTCCATGTATTATTATTTGTCCTCGGACTATTCTCTAAAACTCATGCACTGTTCTTACAGAACTTCTTTTCCCATCACTGTGTTTTCACATGCCATGACACAGTTAAGACCATTATCATTAAAGTGTCTCACCTTTTTTCCAGATTGTTTCTTTCACATTGTTGAACCTTAGTGGAAGAGAGATAGGCAAATTTCTATTTTACTTCTGGTCATATTATCATTATCAACACCACTTTTCTCTCTTTTCCCAATCTCTACCACATACCATTTGATGAGCTTTGTTTCTGAATAACAGTAAATAAATTGTCATGTGCCATTAAAATTTGCAAAGAAAGACAGCTTGAACAGAAAGTAACCACTTATAAAAATCATCATTTAGTTTATATAGTAGTTAATAACTGCAAGCTTTTCAATCCTTCCTTCTAGATTCAGGCTGTCAGTTTTCTATCCCATGTGGTTACACCTGTACTGAAAAACTTAAAATGTAACTCAGAAAACACCCACAAATGATAACAGTAAAGACATGTTCTCAAATTTTTCCAGTCAGTTGAAGCCAACCAATACAAATATGATTAAAGAGATTAAAGAGTATTCTGCCACTGCTGAAGCTTGTTATTAATACCAGGATATTTTCTCAGAAACAATGAACTGCTAAAAATAAAGTCATGAGGAAGTACATCACAAAGCAGTGTTTTCAAAGGCATTAAGGGAGTAGTATTTGTTTCTTCCCCACCTCATCCATGCATATCTTTAAAAACTTCTCACTGAAGTTTAAAATATTCAGCACTTTCATAGCAAAAGTATAACAGTCCCAGGAATCTGATAACTAAGCTTTATTTCAGAAGTTATCCAAGATATTATATTGCATGTGGCTACAAAAACTTTTGTTTCTGCAAGAAAGGCATGGACAAGAAATCTAAGAAGTTACAAAACAATGAATTGAACTACATTATTACTTAGTCTCCTTCTATCATTTACACTCAGCAAAGTCCTGTTTACTGTTGCAGTATGAAACTGCAGAGAGTTCATTCATTTGTATGTGTAGAGAGTAGGACAGGATATGTTCCTATAAACAGTGTTTTTCCTTTTTCTTTCTTTTTTTTTTTTTTTTTTTCAAACGAAAGAGTAAAATAACTTGAGATAGTTGCTCACAAGTCCTGAAAATGACATGATTTTATAACCAAGACATTTCAAGTTTGGATATGTATTCTGAAGCAGATGGTAAGACCTGAAAGAAGATGAAGAACTGGGATTCAGTCACAGCTAAATGTTCTGAAAATGAATGCAGATTATAGTACAAAAAGTACAAAAGGTGGTGGAGATTGATATATCAATCCTATCTATTTTAAAGCGAATTCACGCAAGAGGTACACAAACTTAAGCATAGGACTTCACAGTCACAAAGTAAGTGTCATTTAAAAGAGCTGTAGGTTCTCTTCTCACTTTTCCATGAATGGGTATCAATTTGTGGTTAAGCAACAGTAGTAACTGGTGGGCAAGTTCCTAAGCAGTCTCTTTGAGTTTAACATCTGCCGAAAATTCCTAAAAGCCTCCTCAGGCATCAGCACCAAGACAAAATGCCCTGATGCTACCTTGACGTTGTTAATGAAAGCTCAAATTTCTTCAATTAATGCAGTTTCAAGTATCTTATTCAGCATTCTTCCAATAATCTACACAAAATCCTACATATTCCAGTTAAATTGCTGATGATTCATAATCAAAAAGCACCATAAATATAGAAATTTTGAGTAACTTAAAGAGTCTAATGATGAGTTTCAACTTGCAGTCCCAGAAATGAATAGAGATACAATTGGAAAGATGCAAGTTTCTGTACAATAAGCATTACTGCTACATGTTGGAAGCTCATTAGGTGTCGACAACACAGAGGTATTGTGCTGCTACTGTGCCTGACTACATTGAGGGAGTACCATGCAGCTTGAAGGTGTGAAGCTCTGGTATTCCAACTAAAAAGAAATTCACCAGTCTTCAAATGGGTTCTGCAAAAGAAGAGAACACTCCAAATTCCATAGAAGTAATATTAATGTGAAGTGTATAATTATAATGAGTCAGTCATTATCTCCTACAGTAGGATTTTTATACTGCCATTAGCAGTTACTACAGTGCCCTAGAAGGTCTCTCTTGGTAGATACAGAGGGGATCATCTAGTTTTGTTCATTACTTCATATCTGTCTTTTGAATGTTTTCACAAGCTTCAAAGTAAAGGCAATAATAAATATCATAAAGAAAGAGATACAATTTTCCTTGATTTTGTGCATCTTCATTGATACTCATTAGAAAAAATGTTTTTCTACAAAATTTATCAAATGTTGCCTGCTTTATAATTAAAGATTCTCTAAAAATATTGCTGATTTTACTACATGTTTGGAGGCAAACTCTTAATTCTCAACAGCTGACATAACCAACACTCAGCATTTTATTCTAACCGTTCTAATTTTAAAGATCAAATACAAGTTTATGAAATGTATGAAGTTGGATATTCAATTCCTTTTTAAGTCAAAACTGACAAAAAACAAATTCCAAGCATATTTCATAAAAAAGTATTGTGTGTTTAACAGCTTGTCGTAACCTTAAAAAACGACTGGCAGATTGCGTTAAAACATTAGGAAAAATACGTGAATAGCAGTAACGAGTACTGAGATTCTTCACTCCAAAAAGAAGTCAATGTGAGGAAAGATTTGGGGCAGAAAACAAGAATTCTGCTCCTTCCTCAGGTGTGCACCTTCACTAAAGAGGAAATGAGTGAATGCTCACTTCAAAAGAGATGCGTTTAAGCACAACCTGAATTTTTCTATATTGTACTATTCCATACTGTTCTTAGTCCCAGTGGTTGGGATATGACGGTGTCTAGGGAATTCCTCGAACAGGTCAGGGCAGGGCAGTTGGAGCGAGCCCTAGCATCAGGCATCTCGCTGGGAGAGGGATGACACCAGGCATGGGGACCCACGGATGGGGACCTGGAGCCCTTTTCTTCCCCCCTCCCCCCAGATCTCCAGGAATGCTAACAAGTTTTCATAATCTTTACTCCCCACCAAAAGGTTAATGACCTTTAACAATCTCCTAATGGCACCATCAGGAAAAACAAAAGGCCTTTTGTAAACATATACTTTAAACAAGGCACATCTTTACTTCAACAGAAACGAAGAGAGCACGGAGTGATTCAAAACTACTTTTTAACACAACGTGAAGCTGATGTGATACCGTACTAAACTCAGAAAGCAATTTGCTGTGATTCCGTTTCATACGACAAGTAGATTTAGTTTTTTAGCCTTTGGTAGGTAAACACATCCCGGGCATTTCATTAAGACAAGAGTAAGAGACATCAGTAGTAAAGCAAGGAAATAAGTGTTGTTATTGGACCTGAACATATGTAATTTAAATTATCTGAAAATCACTTACGTTAAAGAGAAAATGTCACTCGTCATTTCTGCTTCCTACTGTGGTGGTTTCACCTCGCTGGGCAGCTCAACTCCACCATGCTGCTTTCTCAATTCCCCCTTCTCAGAACCACAGGGGGAGAAAATACAAGGAAATATCTTGGCAGATGGGTAGAGATGAGGACGGGGAAGTCATTCGCCAGTTACCATCACGAACAAAACAGACACAGTGTAAAGGAGATTAATGTAATTTGTTACTAATAGACTAGAGCAGAGAGAAACTAAAAGCAGACTAAAACAGTATCTCAGCACTCATCTTCTTCCACCTCCTCCTGAGCAGTGTGAAAAGACAGGGGAACGAGGCTGCATCATCCCTAGTGCTCCTCCGTGAGCAACCTCTGCCCCTGCTCCACGTGGGCTTTGTCCCACGGGATGCTGTATTTCCCTCACGGATGCCATGTGAGCTTCCCAGTGGCCGCAGCTCTCCAAGCACTGCTCCAGCATGGCTCCGTGCCACTGCCCACCCTGCAGGCTCTGCACCAGTACAGCCCCACGGGCAGCAGCATTCCCAGCCCTCCTGCCCCACCGCGGGTTGCAGCTCCTGCGGAGGGATCAGGCATCATCTGCTGCTGCTGCATGCGGAGATCTGGTGCCCGTGGGCTGCAGGATAGCCTGCTCTTCTACGGGCCTTCCCTGGGCTGCAGGGAGCTGCTGCAGTCCTTCTGCATTGACCTTACGGGCTGCAGGGCTGCTCCTCTCCCACTCCACACTCCTCTCAGCTGCTGTAGCACAGCAATTTTTCCCTCCCTTCAGTCTGCCCACCGAAGCTGCTCCTCTCTGACACGGTGCAGTGCTGGGCTCTGCTCACGCAGGCCCCCGCTACCTAAACCTTGTCATGTAAGCACAACATATCTACCACACCAGTTAGCCACCAGTAAGAACTGATGTCCTATTTGTAGGAGACAAGACCTGATTTCTACTAGAACATTTCAATGAATCATCCAGACCTCAAAAATCCCCACTGTATCTGCTTGCTGTTTTCCAGCAGATTTCTTTCACGCAAATACTCCCTTCACAGTAAAGGTCCTCTGTTTCCATGAACTCTATATTAGATTTCAGCATTGTTGTTTGAGCTGCCCTCAAAAATAAATCCTTCAAAGCCTTTTCAGTCCTCATCTCCCTATTCCTCTCCTGATTGTCTCTCTGTTCCCTCTTGCAGTCTCTCCTTTGATGGATCAGTCTTCTATTGTAAATCTGATTATTTCTGCAGTGTAGCACAGACATTGCCAACCTGACTTTAAACAAACTAACTCCCATAGTCAATCATACCATAACAACACTGAGCTCTGCTCAGGCTGATTTTGTTCTCTCCACTTCATGTTTTCATACTTGCCATACTTGGGATTTTGCTTTTAAAGAAAGTTCATTAAAATTTCTTAAGCAAGACAATATTATTTTTCTTTCCCTCTCAAAGGACTCTTGGGATGTAAAGGGGCATTATAAGTGTAAAGTGTTTAGTTCACCCTGGTTATAGCATAGATGCAAAACCAGAATTCCTGCAATGTTATTGTACGTGGACTCTTTCCACAACAGTTTCTCCCATCCTCACCAAAGAAGTTTAGGAACATTTCTTACTTCTAGTTTAAATCTACATTTAAAATTATTTGAAACAAAGCCTCAGGCCTCAGTTTTTCAGCTTGAGACCAATTATGTCTGTATTAATGAGCTCTATAACCGCCTTATGTGTAACATAGCTTTCAAACCTGTATACCTTTTAAAATTATTTAAATCATGTATTAAACTTACAGAAATGTTCCATGGATTCTGCTTGCATGTACCAGAAAATACTTTTTGCTAAAATTACTTAAGCTGTATTTCTTACTTAACAAGGTAGTCTAAAAGTCAAATATTTGCGGACAATCATTATTTTTTTTTAATTAAGAGATTCTGCTTCTCAACAAACAAACCTGGGGTGTAAAAATGACACATTTTTATTATAATAATAATTATAAGACTCACAGTTTTATAAGGAAGACTGATTCACGTCTCTTATTTCTATCATTAGGTTCTCCTTCCAACACTTACTAGAGCCTGTAGGGATACGGGAATGACCAAGGTCCAAGATTGTTCATGATAGACAGAACACAGAACTCTTTGCTTTATACACAGCCACTTTGGTCCACTTATTTCTCGTGATAAGTAGGAAGAAAAAAAATCCTTAAAAAAAAAAAAAAATACTAATCACACACACCCCAAAAATCCACAGAACAAAACACCTAGCTTGATTTTGAAAACATGTTTGGAAGTTAAATGAATATATATATATATTCACATACACACACTCTTTAGTAAGTGTTAATCTGAAATTCAAATGTAAAACATGGCAATTACACACAATGATCACTTTAGCTGTCCTAAAAATCAAAACTACTTGTAAATCATCTTGATTTTAAGATGCAGAAGCTAAATAGTTAATCAAGATCCTTACATAGTATCTCTGAGACACCATTTCTTTTAGAAAAAGAAAGCCATGAACTGCTAAGCAATCAAAGCATTTTTCCCAAATTTACTACACTCATTATCTTAAGCAAAGTGTTTGATCTCTGCTCACAAATTAGAGTGGCTTTAAAGAAGCTTGATCTCTTATTAAGAGGGCAGTAACTCAGATCCATATTCCCTTCTGTTTTTCTGTAGTTTTCAGCAGCTCTGGCTAAAACCCGGCAAAAATTCACAGAAAACAAAAGAGCTATCTGCAGAAAGCCTAAGTTCCTACAGAGTTAGATATTTTTTGAATTGCCACTTGACATTTTATATTTTCTAGCAAAAACGGAAAAGTGTGAAGTTCTGTTCTTAGCTATAGTGCTGAAATTTGGGAGAAATTCAACTGTTTTCAAAGCAATATCCCTGGAATTACATTGGTTCAGAAGCTTGTTATTTGAAATTCTGCTACTACATTTATTCCTGGTCATCCCCATAGCAGAAGATGCTGCTATGTTGAAAAAACCTTCTAAATTGGTATAGAACTCTATGAGACATCAGTTGCTGCATCTGAAATTACACACACTTACATACAAAGGTGAGTATTTGCCAGATTTTCCACTCTGAGAAGTGAAAAATGTGAAAAATGTTCTCATGGTATTCCGTCGTGATGCACAAGGGTTGCTCTGAAAGCAATGCCTCCAATGTTATGATGGCAGCCCACAGATGCTGGTGGTATGGCAGTAGATGTTGAACCTTCCCGCCAACATTCCAATACTTTTTGCTGCTGTGTGACAGATGGCAGCAGAGAGGCACAATGGCATCTGACATGGAAGTGCAGATGAAGTAAAGGTGTGTTATTTACTTATTTCATGCAGAAAAAAAATGGCTCCCACAGACATTCATTTAATGCCAGCTGGACATTTCTGGAGACCAGTGAATGTGAGTGCAGTGAGGCAGTAGGTGACGCATTTCAGCAGAATGGTAACAGTGATCACCTCTGCTGGTACACATTTGTACAAGCACAGCATGAAAGCTCTTGTTCATCACTGGCAATAATGCACACCTAGTGGTGGTGACTATGTTGAAAAATGGTGTTTTGTAGCTGAAAATTTGCTCTATTCAAATAGTTTTATCCTGCTCTTTGTACCTGTTCTTAGAAGTTTCCATGGAAATAAATAGGAGGCATTACTTACAGAGCAGCTACACATTCTGTCATGGTTGCATATCTTCTGTACTCTCCATAGTTTCTGGCTATTCCTTTGAAGAACCTGTGCTGGTCAGGTACACTCTGCATATGATATTAAAATAATATTTTTCCTGACTTTCCTATTAATCAAGAGATATTGAAGTGGTGAATCTATGAAAGTCAGAAGCAAAAAAAATAGCAAACCAAGACAGGCACAACTGTACTTCAGAATTATCACTGAGTATGAAGCATTCTCAAATTCTTCAAAGTCATATTCAAGTTTTCTTCTATGTACAGCTCTGTCTGGCAATGATAAAAAAAAGTGTACTGCTGTAAGAGGTTATGAACTTTTGCACTTAAATGAGTTAATAGCCTTCAAAATCCCTACTCACTACTACATAAAACTCAGAGTTTAAGAACACTACAGTGAAAGCATTCAAAGTGGAGAAACATAGAGCTAAGTTTTAATTAAACGAACAGATCTAATGATACCTATCCAAGGTCAAAATCTGGCTCAGTGTGAAGCTAGGTTTCTTTTCACTTCAGTGAGATGGAGGTCTTAATTCTCCATCTTCTTGAACTGAACATTTTTCTGTATACAAAGTGAAAAAATGTTAACAGTGTATTTTTGCAAGCGTAAAAGATTTCGAGAGGCACCCAGCAATGAGAAACAGCATTTAGAGCAAAGGATTCCAAGGGGATTTCATTGGCAGACTACACTAGATGTATTAATCATGTTTTTTCATGAATGGCCTTCCAAAGAAATTCAACTTGTATTTTATTACTTACAGTCCAACCATACAATGCTGTTTAAAACCTATTGCCAGCACGTGACATTAAAATGCAAGTTCCATCGTTTCCTTTCCAAATATTCTTAAAAGATTTTGATGGAAATCACTGCATCTCAAAAGAAAAGCGAAACAAAGGCCTTACTTTTAGAAGTATATGGTTTTATGGAGGGGAAAATTTTTTTCCTATTATTCACTTTATTTATTTATTTCCTCAGGAAAACATCAGGCAATGAGTCATAGCTTCTAGGTTTAGGCATGTGCTTAATACTGTGTAAGTACTGACAAAGTGCTCTGTAGTGCTGCTGTCAAAGTTCTGTTTCATGATTCTGGCTTTAGCAGTATCCTCCAAACAGAGAACAGAGCCATTTTGTCTTGCTTTCCTCAGCTTTGGGAGAGTGACTTTTCTCTTGGTACATGAGGTTTTCACCTAATGAAAACATCAGAACCCTGCTCACAGAGCAAAGCAAGCATATCCTGTTCTCTCCCCCTTCTTCTGACATGCAGTCTCACTAAATAGACAATAAAATCTCAATCATTTGCTAGCATTCATGAATGCATAGTTTTTTCACTTATCCACTGATTTCAGCAATGCTTTTGACAAGCTTCACTTAAAAGGTACCTGCACTGGGAGCAATTATGATTGATCAGCCTCAAACCCACTTCTGTCTGGGACTAAATGGCCATAGCTACAGGCTTTAGGTCATGGTAGGGCTGACCTATGTGAGCGGCGGAAGAAATGTTTTCCTGCTCATAGAAGCATGGGCTAAGAAGCCAGTCTAAATATATGATGGAAGTAGGAGGCAGGAATAAGAAAGGCTTCTTGAGGACAGACATTATTGGAGTAGCAAGCTTGATATTTGAGAAAAATGCCTGATGGCTCTCTCTCGTATTCAGAAAAACAGAACTTATTTATAAAACAAACACTGAATTTGCACCAAAAATATTGCACACTTGTGTTACCCAATTTTCCACCTACACAGAGTGTTCTTGCAAAATCTTTAATTTTGACTAGCGGTTCAGGTTAGCGGAGTGGTGGTAGCAAATTCAGGTTCTGTTGGTATTTACAAACCGTCTCCAACATGACGAGATAGAGCTGTCAATAGCACTTAATCAATGCCTTCCTCAATACTAGAAAAGAGATTTCCTAAGCTTATATAAGAAGACTACCAAAATATAAACAAAATTTTCTGAAGTTGTTATCAAATCTGCATTGTTGCATTTGCAAATCAGCGCAGGTTTGCACAGATATGTTAGCATTTTCACGTGCAAGGATCTTTTATCAGACCACAGCCATAGTGTGCCACATTTAGGGAATAAAATGTGCTATTCTTCCAAGTAAAGATGATTTCTGAAATATGAGCAAATCAAATACGATTCACAGAGGACACCATGGCAAATGCTGTGCAAAAAGAAAATAATGATTGGGTGAAGCCTTTAACACTGAATGAAAACACACACTCCACCTGAAAGGTATGATTAAATTCATAGAGTGGTTTGGGGGCTCAGTTCATTTTTTTCTTCAGCTGCATTGGTCTTTTACTTTACTAAATCTGGATATATAGGATGGAAAAAAAAGTCAGAGTGCGTTATAAATAAAGAACTAAAGTTAGGAGAGCTGATAAAATATGAATACCATTTCAAGTAGCTTAATGTGTCATAGCTGCATAATAGAAAAGGGAGTGAAGTGCCCTACTCCAAAGGGAGCATGTGCCCCTGCTGCTTAGCAGTAGGTTTGAAAGAGGCTGTAAAGGGAGCACAAGTGGAAAATTCCCCCACTGGCTGCTTTCCAAAGCAGCATTCAGTTTATAAAAAATATGATGTTTTATTTGATACTGAGTGCGTGGCTTGGGCTCTTGGTGTTTTGTTCTGTTGGTTTTTATTCCTACAGAAAAGCAATTGGGAAACAGAGTGGGATACCAGAGCTCTGTATGTTTTGCCTTTCCCATCCCCACTCCCAGCCATTCTTTTATTATTTTTAGCCTCTCATCAAATCTGTAAAATGCCTTCTTCATACAACAGTCAGTCACATGTGTGACAGATAACATGAAAGTGCATTTCTGTGATCTTTCCTAGTCTCAGAGAAAAACAGGAGCCTAGTAACCAGGGTCTGCTAAATGCTGATACCTTGATTCAGTGTAGCTCTGGTAAGCCTGCCATCTTCCATCTCCAAGAGAATCACTGAATTAAATTTACATTAAAGATGGCTGCAGGACTGACACAGGGGTCATATTAGCATTTTCACTCTGGTAAGTTGGTCAGCAGAACATTTCTGCACCATGAAAATTATTCCAGTACTCTATTGTTAGGAATTAAACATTTATGAGAAATTTTGTAAGAGCATATTAGGAAAAATGAGCTGGTAAGAAGTACAATAAGGGCAGAGCAGTATCCATACATAGATCTGAGAAAGAAAAGCAAATTGGATTCTTTTTATCACAAAATGAAAGTGGACACCGATAAAGCAGCAGGAATATGAGTGAAAAGAGTACTCTATTTACTAGAAGAGACACAACAAAGGTAATTGTGACAAATGTGTTTAATCCCTCCTGCTATTTTGTACTCACTGAGCTCTTTACTGATACAGATTCTTGCATTAGATTCAGTTTCTCATAGAGTAGATAAATATAATAGGCCAGAATCTCCATCTTTAGATGAGCATAGCATGCAGAGCTACTTGGACTTTATACTCTCGAGATTGAAGAATCATCATAAAACAGATGAGGGACTAATTGACATTTATTCTGTACTTGAAAGAAAACCAAGAACCGTATGCTAAAAAGTATCAGCTGGGAAAAGATATTATATAGAAAACACTACCTCACAGCTTTATGTGTGCAGGAGGAATGAAAAAGAACCAGCAAGAATTGACGCGCGACAATGGAATAACAATGGCTCTTGCAGACCATTAATATCTATTTGCCTGTACTCTAGATGATTCCATATGGAGGAGAACGACCAAATAAAAGCACTTAGCAATCTAATAAGCGCTAATAAACACATTTCTTGGCTCTGAACAATAAATATAAGATCAGGAATGAATACTATTACCTTTAAAGGAGATTTGGATGCCCTGCATTGTTGTGGTTTTTTCTTTCTCATAAGACTGGTTTCTAGGAAAGAAAAAAAAAACACAAAAATGTTATTAGCAAACTAACAGCAACATACTAAGTTAATTTCAAACATTGGTCTTCTCCATTCTCGAATTTAAAAAATTGAGTGTAATGGTGGTTTCCAATTGAGAATCTGACTCTGTATACACTAGCTCTTGGCTTACATTTTTACCTCAGCTGCCCATACGTAAAATGAGAAACGACTCACTTTTTGATACTTCAAAGTTTTAAGAAAATACTTCACATAAAGAATGTAAGATTATATAATATTTGGAAAGGAGATCATTAGACTTTTTGAGAAAAGTTCCTAGTTGCATCCTGAAAGAAAAGGATGACTTCTGGCAACAGGAGAGGCAAATGAAAGTAAATGCTCTCAGACACAAAGCAACAGAACTGAAATAGAGCTATTCCCATTGGATATACACTGCCAGTTCCTGGAATATCTTTTGCATTATGCAGTCAATCCATCAAAGAATCTATTGGTTAAACAGTGTGCTAAAACACAAACGTAGAAGAACCGTATGTATAGGAAAAAAAAAAAAAGTTTTTGAAAAAAACTTTCTAATCTCTGTTCCAGCCAAGAAGCTCTTTAAAACACGTCTCTGATCTTAACAGTAACGTGCCAACTTCCAAACTAAAGTAATGTATCTGAAATGAATGACTGGCTTGAAATAAACCTCTGTGTTCCTGGAAGAGCACAAAAACTACACAATGTGCCTGTACCTAAATCCTTGGTAAGCTTTGAAAAATCATTTTATTTAGCTTACAGTGTAGTTCTGTTCTCCTTGTGTTTAGTGTGTTTTTTTATCCTAGGGGTAGGTGAGTAATGTTGGGTGGAGTTTTTGTGGTCTTATTCCCATTGTGTTCCCATAAAGATTTACCTTAGAATATTCATACTTTATTTTTCTAGGGGATGGTCAGGTATTCTTGGTTTTTGTTATTGTTGTTGTTGTTTTACACCTTTAACATTTTCAAATGATTATTCCTCTCGGCTCACATTTGTATCCTTTGAGACCCCTGCCGGCCCAAAGTCTGAATCAGGTTTGAATATACAAATACCCAAAGACTTTTAAAAGTATTTGACACAAACCACCATTACTTATGCATGCACAATTTCATCCTGAAATGAGAAGACGTTTTAGTTTGAACTGGGTCTATTTCTTGCTGATGGAAAAAAATTGCAAGGTAAGACAGCATCATATTCACAGCACAAGAAAATTGCTGTTGAGTGCTAGAAATGCTCTCACACCCAGCAGTCATGACACTGCTCCAAACCTGGGGAAGCAAAGCCACCTCTCTGCAGTGTTTACCTTCTGGGACTAGCTGATAACTGACCCAATCCTTGGCACAAACTAGAGGATGCTAAAAACTGCTCTAACTTACACCTGAGTGCCCACTGCTCTGACAGCCTGCTGCAGCAGCAAGGACTGGCAGGGCTTGAAGCTATTTAGGCTGTGTCCCTTTTCTTCTCTGAATACCTCTCACAGCAAGAATACACAGTAGAATAAAAAAGCCTCGAGTCTTCATCAGGAAATCTCTCCCCACTGAAGAAAACCCCTAGGGCCTCGTTCATGGTTGTTGAGGCTGTTTTTGACAGCTGCATAAGAAGGATATGGCCAAAATATGCCAACATCAAATGTGCTTGCAGCCTTCTACTAAGGGGCAGCAGCTGTTCTGCAGAAAAGCAAGACATAAAGCAACACTTCAATGGGAGGCAAGTAAAACATTTTAAATATGGACGTATTATTTCCATTTTAGCATAATGATCAAAAAGATCTATAATATGACCTAACAAATGTTCTTAAGTTCTTTTGAATGAGTCAAGTTTGAAAATAGGGTAGAGTTTATTTTTGTACTTTTTAATTTATATTTTTATAGGTACCACAAATATCACCCATTTGGTTTACGCTACTCATTACTTATCTATAATCTTAGAAAGACGAATTATGACTTTAACAATTAAGGTTAGACTTTCAGCTGAATTGTTCCCAAACGAACCATTATGACTGATTTTTGCAGTTTCCCCTTTTTGTATTAGCATGCAGGTTTTCACAGAGCACAGCCAAACCTTCAGGTTGCAAATAGATATGTAAGCATGAACACGTGCATAGAGGATACAACAGCAAATCTTTCCATTCTGTTTGAAAGTGTTTGACATTGCCTGTTGCCAAAAAAAAAAAAACCCTCAAACTAGAGTTTCCAGAACTTTCATAATCCTTGTACTATGAACTACTCCACTTCTCATGACCTGTGGAGTACGGAGAAAAACGGTTGAAAAGCACGAGTAACATTCACTGCACCCTGGTGATCTCAAGGACCAGTCACCTAGGGAGGAGCTGACCCAGCAAGAGATTATGTCAGCGAACACATAATGTTAAGTATACACTGGAGCGGGGACATGAACCCATTTCTCCCAGAGAATATAGTCATTAGGTTGCAGTAGTATTTTTCTCCCCAGCCCAATACATTATTACTTAAACTGAAAGGAGAGGAAAAAAGTATGACTACATCAGTCGGACACCTGCCACTGCAGAGTAGCAAGCAGTTACAGCATCCACACGCAAAATGGCAGCAGATGCTTTAACTTCTGGCAAAGAGGCTTTCACTATTACTGCGTATTTCTGCAGCAGGGTTTCAGAAGGTACTTTCTTTTACCCTTTCTCCTACCAGCAGGTGGAAATCAGGAGATAGATGCTGTCCTGCTCTACACAGTTTGTTAACATTGCTCCTGAGAGGATCAGAGTTTCAACCATATTCCCCACTTCAGCACATTGTGCTGGTAAGCCTGAGCTTTTAAAGCACTGCTTTTTGTGCATCAAGCTACTCACCTCCATTATATAGACAGCTCCAGCACTTAAGTCAGCACCATTGCATACATCAGTCAAAAAAAGCACTTTAGAATCAAATCTGCAGTATTGGTTGAGCTTTGTCACTCTCCCCACCGCACACCAAAATGAACAAAGTGGATTTAAAGCAATTAGGGGTGTGACCACTCTGTGTCTCTCTGTGAAATAATATCAGTAATAATTCCTCCCTCCTTCCTACTATATTTTTCAAAAGATCACGCTGCACAACCTGAAACATTTGTCACAAGCCATAGAAAATTATGTCTTCCTGAATTTGTTAGTCAAACCACAGAAGTTCTGAAAAAGAAATAGTCTTTGTTCTTATGCAGGCTACAAACTAAAGTCTGCTTACAATATCACTCTCCAAGGTTTCAAGTAAGATCTTTTGATCTTTCAGCAGGTGCCTTGTATAATCTCATAATGCTAATGGTTTTAGGCAGTGACAAACAGCAAACTGTGCCTGACTCAGCAGTCTCTCACATTCTATACATATCACCCCAATGAAAAATACAGCATTTCCCTGCTAGCTGTTCCTTTCAAATTTAGATTGTGCCTTTAAGTAAAAAGGCACTGAGGAGCAGCTCCGAGTGAAAATAAATAAATAAATTTTTACACAGAAGTCATCACACTGATGACTCTTCAGCACCTGCAAACAAAAAATCAAAACTCACGCAAAGAAAACAGATATACATTGCCCCAGAGGCATAGGTCAGAGTTTGACAGTAGGGTAGTTTATATGAGCAGGAAAACAGTATGTAGAAGGTTTCAGTAGAATTGTTAATTCACTTAGAGCATCTGGGTGCCTAATCACAATCTGAATCAGAATTTAAAGCACCATAACAGCCCTGCCAAAAAGGACCTGACAATACTGGTGGATGGTAAGCTGGACATGAGCCAGCAAGATGCCCTTGCAGCCCAGAAAGCCAACCACATCCAGGGCTGCATCCAAATAAGTGCAGCCAGCAGGGCAAGAGAAGTGATTCTGCCCCCTATTCTGTGCCCCTCATCCAGATCACTGCATCCAGACGTGGAGTCCTCACTGTAGGATAGACATGAACTTGATGGAATGCATCCAGAGGAGGGACACAAAAATGATCCAAGGGATGGAAGGATGGAACACTTCTCCAAGGACGGGATGAGAGAGCTGGGGCTGTGCAGCCTGGAGAAGAGAAAGCTCCTGGGAGATTTGATAGTGTGGCCTTTCAGTATCTAAAAACTCAGAAATAAGGGGATGGATACTTTAGCAGGGCTTGTTGTGACAAGACAAGGGGAAATAATTTTGAACTAGAACAGGGAATTTTTAGATTGGATATAAGGGAGAAACTTTTTAAGGTGGTGTTACGCTGGAACTGTTTGCCCAGAGAGGTGGTGAAAAAACTGAATATTTACCTCACAGCTAAATTGTCTGCAATCTTTACTTCACATTCAAATGCTCTGAAGCACTTTAAATAGATCACAATATATTAAGCGCTCATCTTAACCTCTTCAAAACAACAAAGCAAGCAGCTCCAAAGACTAGCAATGTCATAAGAAATTCAGCAGACTGTAGACAAATTCTTCTGGATTTATATTTTTCTACTTCCCTATAGGAGGAAATTTTAAGAATGGAATTCAAATACTGTATTAAAGGAATTCTAACAAGTATGAGAGAGCTAAACCCAAGATGAAAATTAGTTTAACACAATTTCATAGAAAAATGAAAAAAAAAAAAATTCAATGGAGTCTGGAATTTAAAGATAATCTTTAACCCCAGTTTTTAAACAAGTGAGAGGATAAGAAAGAGACTCATTCTTGCATCCTGTCTAACAATTGTCAATTCTTCAGGTGGTTTAGAAATATTTTTGTTTTCTCACTTTAAACAAGGCCCTCAGCTTTGCTGTTTTAGTGATGTCTCCCCTAAATCTTTCTCTTTTTTTCACTGTTCTGATTGAAAGTATTTGCACATAGTCTTTGCATTTTACAGACTAGGTATGCCAAGAGATTCTACAGCTCAGTGGCAACTCTAGTCATTCATCCCATGGCTCTGGTTTTCCTCACACATATATCACTTTTATAGCACCATAATCTCACTGACTTCAGTGGAGATACTCCTGATTTACACTTCTATTGCAGAGTCAAGTCACATAGTTCCTGTAGAGCTTGTTAGGCTGTGGGCATACCACAGTGTGGACCACAGTGGAGTAAATGTCTTTCTCTGTCAAAGTCAAAGCAAGGGACATACCACATCGGGTTCAGCATCCAAGTGAGGATAAACATGCACTGCCCGTGGACATTTTATTGTGTGATCTGTGTGGAAATGCAATCCCCCTTCACTCTCCTACAAATCACACATCTTCTATGCTAGACATAACATCTGTGCCTGCCCAGGCTGAACACATCTGCTACTGCAGAGAATCCCACCAGGTGCACGAATGTTTCTCAATGCCAGCCATTTTGTCAGTGGAGGATCCCCAGAACCGATAACAGTTGACACTATCAAAAAATAAACAATTGTCTGAACACTACAGCTACTATCACACTATGTATAATCTCAGTGAAAACTCAGAGTTTAGGATTTTCATAGGATTTATTGACAGCAAAATGAAGACTTACAATATATATGGGGTGCTGTCAGTCAGCAGAATTTGAAGCCTGTTAAAAGAAAAAGGTCTTTCTACTAACTGAAATAAGTGAGCACTAAAAAGTCTTTCAACCAGAAGAAATGTGTTGAGTGAGGTCTAAAATGGCAACACAGGATCCCAGGACCTGAGAAATTAATTCTTCAGGAAATTAATGAAGATAATCTGGGTAAATATGAGTAGAAACGTATGGTATGAAAGCCTTTTTATTTTAGATAACAGACAAGAAGAAAGTGAGCCTGAGAGACCTGTTTGAGACCAAAGAAAAGGAGGAGAATTCAAGACAGAGTGTGCCCAGGGTGAGCAGGACTATGCTGTTACCTTCCCAAAGTCTTTTCACATGTCTGTTCTCAAAGACAGTTCTCCAACTGGGGCTTTGTGGATTCAGCTCTGAGCTAAAGCATCTGAGACAAATCTCAATCTTATATAACAGTTTAGAGGAAAGATTGCTTTCAGATGCATTTTAACCTCACATTTTCTTACTTTACGCCTCCTTTTTCCAACAGCCTTTTCAACTTTGTAGTCAAGAGTTTCTCTCTCATTTTAATCTTAACTACTGTTTACAGTAGACTCAAGTAAATCTGACAGTCTCAAGACACATGGTTTTTATGAAAATGACAAATCCAAGGAAATTGGTGGAGTTGACAAACCCTTTGGGCAATCGGCAGTGAAAGCTACATTTGGCAATCCCAGAAGCTTGTCTGTGCCTCCTGCTAGCTTGCAACAGTCAGTTTGAGAGAGATACTGCAAGTTACCATATAAAATAGATGTTTCCTCTAGCAGATTTTATTCAGTACATTTTAGTAAAGCTGAGACAGTGGGGAAGCAAAATCTTTGCTCTTCCAGTATATATTTAGCTCAGACACTCCCAACTTCTGCATCCCACTTTCTCCTGCTAAGGGAAGTTGGTTTCCTTTCTTTTGGTACTGCATTTTCCTAAATTGCATCTGAATGACTGACTGACTAAAACAGTCCGTACAGGAAGATACCAGCATTAGGGGCATAAAGTATATTACTTTGTTTATATAGCACCAAGCCGTTTTCCTGAGTATTCATGGATTTATTTATTTATTCAGATTTTCAGATCTTTAGATCTTCAGTGGAAGAAAAACTACTGAAGAGATGGCATACCAAGAGATATTTGTTAAAGGAGAACAGCAGACTTTGAGAACAGCAGACTTTAAGAACAGTAGGAATAATGGCACAATATGTGGGATTCTGTAGTTTCAATTAGCAGTAGGACAACAACAGATTTAAATAAGATTTGTAATTTGCAGTTACGTCTTCTATGTCAAGACAACTACAATTCTTCAGTATTACAATATGTCAGTTACTGTTCAACTACCCTTAACTCTACAGACCTTAACCTTAACGAACATTGAATCTTAATATTCAGAAACCACATCTGGAAAAGCAGTACCTCTTGTTTTCTTTTAGTCTAGCCAGAAAACAACATATTTCATGTTTTTCCATTTCCCTGTTTGAGCTATCTTCAGTATTGTTATTTTAAAACAGCTACCAGTTTCAGTCTCTTTACATCTGTCAGCCCATGATCCCGCACCCTCTAACTCTCTCTCATCCATAACCACAGATGCCTCGCATCCTCTGAATGCAAATGACAGATTTTTAGTGGTTCTCATGTATATTAAAACATTGCCTTGATATCATGCCCCTTCCTGTTTGCTGAAATTTTTTATTAAAAGCCACTCACATTCTCTGGGAAAGACTAACATTTAAAGCTACCATAGAGACTATAAACAAATGGGTGGTGTAGAACAACATTTTACTACAACTATCTTACAAATTGATTTTGTTTCTAGGTTAAGTGAATCAAAATGTTAAGATTTCCTGTTTATCAGATTTTACCTCTTTTTTTTTTTTTTTTATGAACACATGCACTGCCTCCATTTCATCACTTAGAGGACTCCTGAGAATGTTCCTTTTATAAGTAGGTCATCTATTTGCTATGAACCATAAGCTCAGAATACAATCACCAACTATACCACAAAGCTGAGTGGTGTTATTTATTTCCCAAACGAGCCGGTCAGAAGCATACATACTTAAAATAGTAACACCTAGTAAAAAAAAAAAAAGAAATTGTTTGGTGAAAAGCTTCAAAACCCACCAGTTTGTTATAAGTGTGTGACAACCACAATGAAAAAGGTAACTGTGAATAAGTGGAAAATGCTATGTAGGTGAATTTTCATTTTCAGCACAGAAGACTGTTATCATGATACTCTTCCTACTGCTGCTGCAAAGCAATTCACTGCATACAGCTTCATTCATGGTTTTCTAACACTACTTCTTAAGGAAAGCATCCATTGAGAAAGTCAACAAAAAATAACTTTAAGAGGAAAAGCTATAAAAGCTCCAGATTAAAGTGAGTCATCCTACAAATATCTCAAAAATCAGTCTATACAAAACTTTTGAATAAACCTTTGTGGAAGTGTGTTTCGCTACCAATTAACGTAATCTGATGAAATTTGAAATACAGAAGTATCAAGAAATGTGCTTGCACTCTCCACTTTCTGCACACATGTACTAAACAGCAGCAAGATAATAGAATGGCTTAAAAAAATAGCCTTTTTTTTTTTTTTCTCTCAGGGAGTCCATATTATCTCATGATTTGAATTACATCTACATATTAGAAATGTTGTAACATTTCTAAAGCCCTGTGGCTTAGCTAATTGTGTATGTTCTTTTTGTTTGTTTGTTTTGAGAGAGATTAGTAATATAGTAACTCCTCGTTTCTGTCAGTTGTGATATTTTACATCTGGTGATTAATTTTTATGAATTGAATAGAACAATCAGCATGTGTCATTACAAGGCTTGAAGCAGGCAGGCTCTGAAAGGATTAAAATTCCTTTTAAATTATCAGTGAGGGAAGCTCAGCAGCTTCCAGAGAAGACAGCCATTTGAAGTCCCAAATGCATAACTGGGATCAGATTTTCATCTGGTGTAGATCATCACAAGACTGCTGAAGACTCTTTACCTCAGCCAAGCATCTGCTGCCAGAAGTTTTCCAAAAACCATCCACACTTCTTCTACATGCATAATTGGGTTGGCTGTTAAGCAGGAGTGGATATACTCCTTATGCTCCCATTTCTACTTGGAGCAGCCATGATGAGAGGCTAGCTAGCTTCATCTTAGATAGGTACAATTGTTTCTGCTCTCAGTTCAATTTGGGCGCTCAGAAGTGAGCGCTGAAAAGGGAAAAGACTGTTTGGGCTCACAACTCCTATTACATTTTCCTAACCAGAGAGCACTGTGCTTCCCACCTGCCGCTTACTGCAGGGAGATGCCAGGAACATAACCAGAGCACAAAGCCCAAATGCAAGCAGAGCACCTCCCATCCTTTGCTTAAAGACCAGGAACAAAATGGGTGCACCCTATTTTATCTGCTTTCTGAATCCACTCCTAGAGGAAAACAGATATTTTGCAAAATGTCAAAAGGAGACATGCTAATTCGCTGATTGCTGGTGCCAAGAGGAATAGGATGCAGCAGAACCAGCAACAAATGGAGCAGCTTTTCTCTGACACCTCATCTGCTATTGCTGAAAGCAGGAAAATACGGCCAACAGTCTTCAGAAAAAGATAATACATTCTCAATTACTGCTTACACCCAAGCTTAAGAGAACCTCCTGATACACTCTCTACAGACTTTTCTACTCCTTAGTTAAATGCAATAAGCTTACTCTAGCCCAATTAGCCTTTGTTAATAGAAAAAAAGTTGGAGGAATTATACATCAGTTATACCTTCTCTTGCCATACATTTGAGTAAGCGTACTTGCTTCTCTCACTTCTACTGAAAGGCAAACAATAAAACAAACAATATAGATTACTAGAAAAATAATAAAGAGTAGAAAAAAAGACGAGATAAAACATTGTTATGTCTCTATATATACCTACAGAGTGCCAGTATCTTGAATAATGTAGGCAGCTCTGGTCCTCCTTTTCCAAAAGGCTGCAGTAGAAATGGAAAGCATCAAAACACTGTGAGCATGGTACACTTTCTACATAAGGGAAGGATAAATGGGCTACAATACTACAGTCTGAAAGAGAGATTATGTCCAAAGAGAGTTTGTGATAGCAGTCATCGCTTGTGGCAGAACTAACAGGAACTAGCAGTTCATCGTCTCTCTCACCACAGGGCATCAGTGAGGCCAGCAGGCAGCAGGAGGTGCCCAAACAAATAGAAGGAGCTGACTGATCACACAACAGGTGTGCCTGGAAGACACACAACATGGGCTGCAGGAAGTACTTACCCCATAATGATGTGGATACTGTAGTCTTTCCATAGTAAAATTTATATGGGGCTGTTAATACAGAGATTAGGAAGATTCTGAGGAAGTGCCACTATATGCATGTTCAGTTTTTATACTCTTCACTAAATACTTGCTATAAGCTTCTGTTTAAGATAGGACAGTGGACTATATGTACTTCTGTGTGGACCAACAGCTACCATTATTAGGCATCTTATCCGCCCCTCTGATTATTACCCTTTATTGATAGTTCAGGCTGGCAGTGATGGGATCACTGATAGAAGCCTGAGGATTATAAAAAATGATTTTAGGAGACTGGGGAAGTTAGTTGATGGAGTGGGCATACAAGTAGTGTTTGCCAGTATTCCCTTGGTGGCAGGGACAAACACTGAGATGACCAGGAAAAGCCATCTTATAAATGCATGGCTGAGAGGCTGGTGCAGGCGCAAAAATTTTGGGTTCTTTGATCACGGGGTGGTCTACTCGGCACCTGGCCCGAGGTCTGCTGATGGGAATTGCCTGTCTCCAAAAGGGAGACGGATACTTGCCCAGGAGCTGGCAGGACTTGTAGAGAGAGCTTTAAACTAGATAGGAAAGGGGAAGGGGATAAAGCCAGGCCTACTAGAGATCAGCCTGGGGAAGTGGTGTTGGGATTAGGTGAGAGGCGAGGGGCTCAGCTGAGGTGCGTCTACACTAAGGCACGCAGCATGGACAACAAGCAAGAAGAGTTGGAAGCCATTGCGCAGCAGGCAAACTATGACCTAGTTGCCATAATGGAAACGTGGTGGGATTGCTCCCATGACTGGAGCACTGCAACGGATGCTACAAACTCTTCAGGAAGGATAGGCAAGGAAGGCAGGGTGGCGGTGTGGCTCTCTACGTTAGGGAATGCTTTTATGCTACTGAGATTGTGACTGGGGATGATAACGTTGAATCCCTTTGGGTAAAGATCAGAGGAAGGGCTGACAAGACAGGCACCCTGGTGGGCATCTGTTATAGACCTCCAAACCAGGATGAAGAGACTGATGAGGTATTCTATAAGCAGCTGGCACGAGCTGCACAGTCGCCAGCCCTTGCCCTCATGGGGGACTTTAACTTCTCTGACATGCTGGGAGTACAGCACAGCACAGAAAAAGCAGTCTAGGAGGTTTCTGGAATGCATAGAGGATAACTTCCTTATGCAGCTGGTCAGAGAGCCCACGAGAGGAACTGCCCCACTAGACCTGCTGTTCACAAACAGGGAAGGTCTGGTGGGAGATGTGGAGGTTGGAGGCTGTCTTGGACAGAGTGACCATGAAATGATAGATTTCTCGATTTATGGTGGAGCCATGGAGCCTGGAGGGGGAATAGTAAAACTGCTACCTTGGACTTCAGGAGGGCGGACTTTGAATTGTTCAAGAGACTAATAGGGGGAGTCCCCTGGCATTCAGTCTTAGCGAGTAAAGGGGTCCAAGAGAGCTGGTTGCTCTTCAAGAAGGAATTCTTAAGGGCGCAGGAGCAGGCAGTCCCCCTGAGCTGCAAAATGAGCCGGCGGGGAAGAAGACCGGCGTGAATGAATAGGGAGCTATTCTTGAGGCTCCGGGAGAAAAAGAGAATCTACCGCCTGTGGAAAGAGGGACAGGCAACTCAGAATGAATACAAGGAAGTCGTTAGGATGTGTAGAGGTGAAATCAGAAAGGCAAAAGCCCAGCTTGAATTTAACCTGGCCGCTGGGGTGAAAAGGAATAAGAAACTCTTTTATAAATACATTAACAGTAAGAGGAGGACAAAGGAGAATATCCACTCTTTGCTGGATGAGGCTGGGAATGTGACCACTGAGGATAAGGAAAAGGCGGAGGTTCTGAATGCCTTCTTTACATCTGTCTTTAAAAGTCAGACCAGTTATCCTCAGGATACACAGGCCAGATGAGGAGAGGCTGAAGGAGCTGGGAATGTTCAGCCTGGAGGAGGATCAGGGGAGACCTCATTGCTCTCTATAATTTCCTGAAGGGAGGTTGTAATGAGCTGGGGGTCAGCCTCTTCTCTCATGTCATTCATGATAGGACGAGAGGGAATGGTTTCAAGCTATGGCAGGGGAGATTCAAGCTGGACATTAGGAAGTATTACTTTTCAGAAAGGGTGGTCAGGCACTGGAATGGACTGCCCAGGGAGGTGGTGGAGTCACCGACCCTGGGAGTGTTCAAGGAAAGACTGGATGTTGTGTTGAGGGACATGGTTTAGTGGGAGCTATTGGTAATAGGTGAATGGTTGGACTGGATGATCCTTTAGGTCTTTTCCAACCTTGGTGATTCTATGATTCTATCTTAGCTGAGCATCACTCCCAAATGTTCCAAGTCAAGGAAAGCAATTGCTAAAAATATAGTAATTTACTGATGGATTGGTTTGGGCTTGAGTTAATTTCTTTTTAAGAGAGAGAGGAAGTGAGAGGAAAGAATAAACCTTCATCTTCGTTCTGCAGTTGAAATTGTGCTAATAATTTTGTAAGATGGAGTAGCAATTTTTGGAGGATAAACCTTCACGTCGAACAATGATGTATCAGAGTATTACAGCCTTTCCATATTCTTCTAAAACTTTTGGAGGTAATTCCTTTGAATATCCATTCTCTGCTAAGTGAATGTAAATGTAAGAGTAAACACATGATAGTGCAGTTCAAGTAATTTTCACATACAAGTTTTATGTCATTCTGTTATTCTCAATAGGGTCACCAT
This sequence comes from Meleagris gallopavo, assembly GCF_905368555.1. NCBI lineage: Eukaryota > Metazoa > Chordata > Aves > Galliformes > Phasianidae > Meleagris > Meleagris gallopavo. The sequence continues at coordinate 11,186,539 of NC_139405.1, forward strand.
TAAGCAACCTGCACTTTCAAAATCAGTGAAGTATTTTGTGTTCAGAATGATGCAACTCCTTTTCAAATGGAGTAGTCCTCTTTCCACTTAGAGAACGATGAGTATCATGATGCATCCAATATTCTTCTGGCACCAAGTGTACTTGTGAACAGCACCAACTCCTTTCTTGAGTTGCAATCACAGATACTAGCCAGCCAGCAAGCACTACAGTAAGCAGTCATCCTACAACACTGCAGAAGATAATCAAAACGTCCACATCCTACTGAAAACTGCTACAGTAATTGAGGACTCTGGGCTAGATCCTTTCCTTTTGTAATTGCAAACATTTGATTTACTCACTGAAGTGCCTTTGGTTCACACCAGCTGAGAAACGGAACCTTCCTTGAGTTTCCCACTGTAGCTTATTCAAGGTAATGAATGATTCAAGAGCGAGAACATGCACACACTTTGTAAAATAAGCTTTTTTTTTAAGTAAAGATGCTACACTTTGATGCTAGTCAATTTGGTGCAATATATTTTAATTTTCCAGCTAAAATCTCCATAAATTAAGTTCCCATTGTTAAAATTCACTGTCACAAGAAAAAACACTTTTTATCTAAGTGGTGTACTGGAAATTTAGAAAATCTTATGCTGAAAATATTTTCTCCCAGATGTGTCAAACCAAAGAGTTTCAATTCCATACTAAAAATTGTAGCTCATTAAATATATATATAATCGCAGAAAGAATTAAGAAACTGGAAAATGTTTAAGAGATCAAATACCTCAGAAATGTATCTTTAAAGAAAATATGGTATCTACTTTCTCATTAAAAAAAAAAATAACAGCCACCCCAAAGCAAAACAAAACAAAACAAAAAACACTAAATTCCATAATTATAAAGGAGAAGCAACAAGAAAACTTAAAAGAGCAAGCTATTATGCATTAAAGGGTCCAGAAAGTCTTCTTGGTGTTCAGTTACTAAGGATACTAACAGAGTTTTATTTCATTAGTAACTGATGGTAAATTTACCTTCGAAATTGATCACATTTGAGCTTAGACAGCTCCACAACATCGAGTATTGACACATTACTGTTTTTGCCAAAAGAGATCCAGAAGACTGCCTTATTACATGATTAACTGTATCTCCTTCAAGTTATCATCAGTACTTTGCAAACTGAAAATTCCTTTGTGAGCTGAAAGTCCAGTACCACTCTTGGGTAGCATTTTCATCTATTTTGAAATGACTTCAGATGACAGTGAGGCCATTCTCTGGACTCTACCATGATAAATTTGGTGCAGAAGCAAAAGGATCTTTATACCAGCATTGTGGCTGGGATTTTTGCAGGGTCCAGTCAACATGTTTGAAGGCTGTGGCATTCCCAAGGCTTTCTCAGATTAAATCATCACATCACAGCCTTAAAGATCTGGGAAACTACAGCTACAATGTGGCAACTCCTTACTATAAAACAAGTTGAAGCCTGGGATTAAATGCTTGAAACAGTTTTCTTATACATAGCTAATTTTCAATACATACCCAGCAGCTCCTGTAAAACTTGTTCATTCTCACAGCTTGACAGGAACATTTTCTGAGTAAGGGCTACTCAGAATGGCCCTTTTTTACAATCTCATTTGTATACTCAAAACGTGATGATGACAAATATTGGTTTCTGTTCCAAAGATCTTACATTGTACACACATGCTGATTAAAGGTAATTTTTGTTTGACCTCAAAAGAAACAGTGTTATATCAGTACATCCATGTTTAAATCCTTTCATTGAAGTACTGGCTCATCAAGAAACCATTCATTTAAGCAAATCTATTCTTGGTCTGTTCTCATGTACTTTAGAGAAATCTAAAGAATTCTAGCTTGTTTCAGTCACTGGAAATGCCACGTTGGATCAGCAACTTTTCTTCCAGCTATGCTTGGTAGTACATGTAGAGGGAGTGTGGGAAGGTGGAGGCAGTCCAACTCTTTTGGTGCCAATTAGACGTTTGCAGCTCTGTTCTGACTGCTTTCTACAGTCTGACTAGGACAGAATGCCCTAGACAGAATGACAAAGGGAAAAATGTTATCCCAATATGTGGAAATATGTTCTCTATACATTAACACTTCTACAGTTACTTGCATTCATTTCTTCCTTGTTTAAAAAACAGAGTGAAAACAGTCCTACAGATGGTGGAAAATATACAGAAAATAAAACAAAACAAAATGGTTCACTTCTTGATAACACTTCTCCCTTCAGTATTGAGCGTGAAGATGCTTTACACTTCTGGCTCCAGAGACAGTAATAAGAGCTCTGAGTGCCTAGAAATTCCTTATTCTGAGAGCATGATTACAATAGCTTGCAAAAACAGAGATTGCTATCAGTACTTAGGAGAGTGATACACACAATCTCTCTTTAAAACTCTAAGTAATGGTACTTATTTTACCTTTTCTAGTTCATGAAAAATCTACTTCTTCAGATTTACAACAAAGCAAAACAATATAAGGAAAAGAGCAGAAAAAAAGAGAGGGGAAAAAAAAACAAAACACTCTTGCCTGTTAAAAGAAACCATATGTCACAAGTGCTGGAAGACTGTGTATCTTGCACTATAATCATAAGGGAGGGAAGATCCTTGAGGGGAAAAAAAAAAAAAAGGACTTAATCTTCATTTAAAAAAAAAATCCACTTTCAAAGCCTTTGTGTATTGATAACAAGTTTTTTCAAGGTCTAACTGCAGCATACAATAAGAGTCCCACTGGGATACTACTTGGCATCATTTTGCTGGGGTATGTTCTGATCTACCACTAAACAAACCCTCTTTAGCTCCCAGTTGACCTACAAACTTAATTGTATCATTGTCCCAGCGAGGATAACTCACTGAGGCTGCAAACCTAACCTCTTTCACTGCCTCCTTCACTGTTGCTTTTCTGTTTAAAAGTCTCAAATGCTGACTAGAGGTTCCAACTAACACTAATGAAATTTGAGTTTACATTTTCCTCTAACCACAATAAACATAGACTGACTCAGCAACATAAAGATGAATTTTAACTGAATCAATTTTAAAAGGTACAAAAATCCACTCACGTTATTCACAATAGGGCTGAGAAAAACATTTTCATAAAAATGTGAATGCCTAAGGATTAGATTAGAATTCTATCAAAGAGGGAGAAAATGGGGGGAAACAAAACAAGTAAAATCACTTTAAAAATAATAGTAAAAATGAAACTTTTGAACTTTGTCTCAGAGCATTTTAAAATGAAAGATTATTTTTTTTTTAAGTGACACTTTTATAAGGGAGAAGAAACATTTTCTACTTTAAGTTTAGATTAAGTAGGCTGAGCAAATGTGAAAGCTTCTTATTCCCACTTTTGATTTGGAAATGGAAAGCTGGATCATTTTCATTACCTTATTTAATTATTTGGAAGCAATTTTACCCACCAGTCCTATATTTCACCTTTATTTTTAGTTCCACTAGTATAGCAAAATGTCAATTAGTTTTCTATGCCTTTTTGCACATGAAATTTGAAATCAGTTTAAAAGCCTTCCTTCCTTTTTTTTTTTTTTCCTGGCATGTCACTATTTCTGTTTGTATAATTGTTTCATGTTTCTCAAATAAGCATTTCATAAAGTGCAATGTAAGTATTTTCAGCACAGTCTAAGTTTCCTTTCTAGTATTTCAGCATAAATAATCTTGATGAATTAAATTAATTAGCTTGATAAATCAACTGGACCTATATTTTCTATCTGTGATCAGCCAGCTAACCTGCATGAGAGAAAATAACTTGAGAGTGCTTAAGTCTGACTGATGTCACATTTCTAATGCAACTAAAGAAGACTGCATTGAGGTGTTAAGAAACTCGTTAATAACAAAACATCTTAGAGAAAGTGAGACTGTGGCTACATAATCTTCACTGAATTTTCTCAGCATCTCAGAATGCAAAATATTAGAGATATGTTGCAATACAGTTTTACAAAAGTGGCTGCACAGAAACTTACAGGCATTGAGTCAGTAGCAGAGATGTTACCTGCCCTCCCTTTTTCTTACACGATATATGGCAAGGACACAGTGATAGAAGCGTACTAGTTCTGCCACAGTCCCAGAGATGAAATTTTCTTTCTTTCCTAAGCAGGAAAGGAAGGAAACATGATACCAGTGAACTGCAAAACAGACTAGTGACTTAAGCAAAACAACATGTACTAAAAAAAATGAAATATGAACTCTTAGTAAGCAATAGATAACTTTTTTTTTGTTTGTTTAATGACTAATTATCTTTTCTATACTTGCTCTGCACTCCAGGTGAAAATCTGCCTGTTCTAGGCTGACTGGATCAGGCTGGACCATGCAGTTCAGAACTGCAGCAGGTCTGGTTTCCCTACCAATCTGCTCAATTTCTCCTCTAAGCTCTCTTCTATGCTCTTCTGTTGAGAATAAAGGGAGTCCACATGTAGATATGCATATACATGTATACATTTTGCTGACACTAGCAACAGTCAATAGTAGAAATGCAATATTGTGCTTCAAAGCTGCACAAAAAACTCACTGCAAAGATGGGTGGGATTTCCTTCAGATACACCTACATTAATATTTTGTTTCAGAATTGGAGTTCGATTATGAAGTAAATTGCATGGTTATCTGCACATACTATATTTTAATTTATACCACAGAGTTATCTTGGTGCATACAATTTTCATTTCTTGCAAATGAAGCCAAGCTGAAGTGAGACCACAAATAATGAGATCCCATCGTGAACAGGGAAGCAAAATTCCAAACCAATAATGCAGGTTGCACTTTCCCCAAGTCCTCCTGCAGAAGCAGAAGGCTCCCTAAATGCTGAATATTGAAATGCCCATGAAGTGCTTCTCCTGCTCTGTGAAGTCACAGTGCTATGAAATACTCCAGGTATACAATTCTACTTACTTGAGAAGACAAGGTTTTTCTGAGAGAGGTAGTTGCAGTATCAGGACTACAGTAACCATCTTTCTTGTAGAGAAATCCTGTTAACCCCCTTTGCTTCCCAGAAATTGCTGCAACTATTTATTAACTCTATTTCTCCCTTGACAATATCTCAGCCTTGAGGACACAGTAACAGGCACACGGCAACACAAAGCAAAATTCAAAAAAATGCATAGACGAATGTAGGAAAACATAACTGAGGTAGCTCCGACAGAATGGTGTTTAGAGACCTTCTAGTGTCAGCTGGGATGGAAGAGCTCCTTTTCAAACTCACAGGCCCTACAGGGCACCAACCCCTAATTCAGAGACTGTTGGCAACAGAGGCACTATGCCTGCATCACTGACATCACACAGCAGTAAACCAGCTGAACGCACTCTGCACTGCTGCACTGCTCACATATAAAACAAAATAAGGCTTTGCATGTGTTCCTTCATTGTCTGAGTAGGACATAAGGATTCAGCAGCACAGGAATCTGTTGTTTCTACCAGACCAGGCAATTAAATGCAACAAATAACCTTGCCCCTGCCACTATCTCTGATGGGTCCAATTGTGGAAGCATCATGCAAACCTCCCCCACAGTCTCCAAAGAATTACTCCAGTGGATGATAATTTTAAGTAAAAATTGTCTCTCTGTAAAAAAGAAACAGAATAATTTCCAAATAGCACTAGAAAAAAAAAATCAAACAAATTCTGAAGTACTTGAAAACCAGAATTATAAGATGAAGGGCTATCCAGAAGCATATTTGGATGAGAAACAGTATTCACTACAAGTCTTTTCCCATCCTTCTCAGCATCAGATAATTATACTGATTTTGGAGGGAGGGAGGGAGGAAGAGAGGAATCTTGAGACATATTTCATCCATCAGATCATATTTCACAGATTTTGGCCACACAACTTTATGAACAAATGGTGGCAGGATAAATATTGTCAGTTCTTTTGAGGAAGGAGAAGTTATCCAGTTTGGGGAAAGAGATCTGACCAGCTTGATCTATGTGGTAGGAAAATTCACTGCACAGTTTGTAAGCAGTCCTTATAATCCTGTTCCCTACACAAATCACAGAATAACACTAAGAGCAACTCGAGAGGTAGCACTCATTAGTTCCACTCAGTCAGATACACAATGCTCTACCATGCTAAGGTTGAGGATAACTGATCAAACCAAAATTGCATTGATCACATAGTGGTGGATTGCACACTCCTGAGATACATGAGACAGATGAAGAGTATAATCAAGATACTAAATTTTAGTAAAGCCAAATTCTAGCTCTTCAGAGAGAAGCCTAGACAGGCTCAAGCAGTGGGCCCAGGTGAATCTCATGAGGTACAACATAGTCAAATGCAAGACCTCACACCTGGGTCGAAGCAGCTCCCACTATCAGTACAAGCTAGATGTCAAAAGGATTAGAGCATAACCCTGCTGAAAAGGACTTGGCAGTACTGATGGATGACAAGCTGAACATCAGCCAGCCAGTATGCCTTCACAGCCCAGAAAGCCAACTGTATCCTGGGCTGCATCCAAAGAAGCGTGACCAGCAGAGCAGGGGAGGTGATCCTGCCCCTCTGCTCTGCACTGTGAGACCTCTCCCGAAATACTGCATCCAGTAGAGATGTGGACCTGTTGGAGTGCAGCCAGAGGAGGGCACAAGTGACTCAAGGGATGGAACACTTCTACAAGAACAGGCTGAGAGCACTGGAGATGGCTCAGGTAGACTTGTTAGTGGCCTTTCAGTATCTTAAGAGGAGCTACAACAAAGAAGGGGACAGATTCTTTAGCAGGGTTTGTTGTGATAGGACAAAGAGAAATAGTTTCAAACTACAAGAGGAGGATTTTGATTGGATATAAAGAAGTTTTTTGTTCGTTTGTTTGTTTTGCAACAAGGGGCGAGGGCCCTCTGGAACAGGCTGCCCAGAGAAGCAGTAGAAGCTGAATCCCTGCAGACATTCAAGATGAGACTGAAACCAGGCTCTAAGCAATATGATCTAGCTCCCCTGTTCATTGCAGGGGAGTTGGACTAGATGATCTTAAAGTTCCCTTGCAACTCAAACGATTCTATGATGAAAATGAAAGATGATTATGATAACCCCCATAGAGCATAAAAGGACTTCTGGCCCCTTTCTTTCTTGATATAACGGGATCCACAAATTCATTTCATATAAATTGAGATAGTTCCACCACCTAACCTAGAGACATGCTGATTTTCCATCAGCAATGCAGCATGTCACGTAAACCTTTTTTCAAGGAGAAACACCAAACCAGGAAATCAACCTCTGAGGCTCAAATTTTCATTCTGTGCATAACTATGTCTTTAGCATACAATTAAATGGAGGCTTGAACTGAAAAACAGCTCATTCTGTCATTCTTGTTTGAAAACAGGTCCTGTCTTAGGTCAGGTGATGAGATTTCTCTATATAGAAGAACACAATCAGAAGTCTTCAAAAACTTTTTCTAAAACTATTCTTCAAAATACGTTGCCTCTGTCTTATCCCAAACTACAAAATTATTTGATTGGTTTAGTTTCTGTTTCCTGAATGGATAGGTAACGTGAAATATTATGCTTTAAAGTTGCAAATACACCTAGGAAGCACTTGAAACATAATGACACATTTATGAAGAGAAAGGAAAGGCTGACAAATAGGCTTGTAGTTTTATTGGCGTAATGCCATCAACAAACAACAGTATAAAAGATTGCTCTCCTTGTGAGGACAGCTCAAAGAAGAGCTGCCCCATGAAGCTCTGACTCAGCCTTCAGAAACGTTGGGAGATTCAGCTGGTCAGTGCCATGTACAAATCCAAGTATGTCAACTACTGAACTGTGGTCCACTACTATAGAGCATAACCCTTCTTTCACGCTTCTTTTAACAGATGACCTAAAAATCAATCCTTTTTGACTTACTTTACATGAGAAACCAGCTAATTTTGCAAATACTACCTTGTGAACACATTATCCTGAATTGAAAAACAACATAGAATTAATTACTTACCTTGCAACAAAATTACCACAGAGAGATTAAAAATACAATGTGCTCCAAAATAAGAACACAAAAACTAGCTTCACCCACAAAACTGACTGAAATTGCCACTGAGAGAACACAGCTGGGGCGGGAACAGCAGTTCATAAAAGGTCATCTCAATTCTTCAGATCCATTAGTCACACATGAGATTCCTCACAGAGCCAGGCACAAACTCACAGAAGCTAACTAGATGTGACAGAAACCTATGAGCTGCCTCACTAGTACTCAGCAGACCTGGAATTGGGGCTTTACAGAGTAATCAGCTGGAACTATCTCTGACCATCCTACTACTCCCAATTTTTGTAGAATGGTAGCCATAAAGAGACTAAAACGGAAGTTCTTGCATAGTCTCAGCTATTAGAGCTACATTAGCTTTGATAATGATTTTCTCCCAGTCTTTAATTTTGCTTCCTTGATTATGAAGACCATCTGTTCATAGCAAATGCTAGACTCTTCTTCGTCTTGGGTTCATCTACCTCTCCCAGCTAACATAAGCACAGTTACATTACTTGAAAGCAGTTGCGTTATTTAGAAGCTTAAACCAACTGGTTTTGTTATATGCCAGATGCACTGTGGTACACAACAGGTAATCACTCAAAAGAGAGCCGCTTTTGAAATTGTGAACCTTATCTAATTTACAATGATATTTCAGGAAACTCCAAATGATTTTTTAAAATTTTTATAATGTGAGATTTCATAGATGTAAGTGAAGCTTCAAAAAGATGAATTCCGGCAGAAAAGAAATAAAGGCAATATAAAGGCTAGTAAAGTCTGAAGGCATCCTGCCAATGAGCTAGTGGAATAAGAGTGAAAGCAACTTTACCAGGAACCTTAGGCTAGCCTCATTATTAGGCAGCTTCATTTTGATCTGTAGAACAAAATACAATTCCACTGCATTGAAAAAAAAAAATGATTTAGTGCTTTTCTGCAATTTACAAGTATATAAAAGGGCTACATTCTGGGATTTGGATGACTCCAAGGGCACAGCATTGATTTGCTCATAGTATGAGAAAAGTGTGCCTCTGGTAAATCTTTCCTGTCGATCATACAGAAACTTGCATATAGATACTTTGCAGACTCAATAGATAAGAAAGCATAAATACATTTGGAACTGGAGGTGACCCAAAAGAAATTTCATTCCCATTCTGCAAGGTTTGACAGACACGAGTTTGAACTAATAACCAGTTAGAACCATAGGAAAAGAACAAAAAATGTTGCTTCATTATAGTTTTGTTACCTTTTCAAAACCTGAGCTTGTGAGATATTATTTATTATCTTGCAGTGCTAGCAGCACGCATTGAAACATCGCAAAATTTAAAAAGATTAACAAATAGCATTTATCTTAATAGTAAATATATATTAAAATAAAATGAAGAATTCTGCACAGAATGTAATTTTTTTATTATTTATTTTAATTGGAAGCTAAAGGGAAGCACCACAAAAGAAAGAAGGTGCTTGAGGATAAGGCATTAAGGACCTGACACCTCAGTTAATTAAAACCTTGCCTGAGTAACGAGTGTAATATCAAGACCTCATTAGTCCCAATTTCATTCAGGTAGGCAATCACCATGACAGGACCATCAGAATTGCTTTCTTCCTCTTTTTTTTGTTTTTTATTTTTTTAACATTTTAAAGCTTAAAGCCAAGGGTATAAGAAGCGGAGAAAATATTTGTATTTCACTGAATTTTATCTCTCTACATGAGGATGTTGGCAGTGATGCCACATGGCACTACTCCCTGCTTCCATGAAGGGCTGATGAGGAAATACATTTCCAGCCACACTTCTCGCAGTCCCACCTGTCCAAGAATAAAGTCAGGCAGTAAAACGAGGTACAGAGAATGAAAACACAGCCAAAGGCACTTGTGCCAAATAGCCTGTTTTGTTGTTGTTTTTTTTTTTTCCTCAGCATACCCTTCCTCACTAAGAAAGGTAAGAACTGAAGAATAGACATTTGGATAAAAGTATATATTTCTACTAACCAAAGAGTTTAACTCAAATGTCTTAGCACACCTTTAGCCTTACACTACATATTGTAAGTTAATTCATCCCTCTTCAAAATTTGTACCTGTTCTCCATTATTATAAATGGTTTTGTCCTGCTTTAACAGGAAATCTCTATCCCAATACCAAGAGATTAGCCTCTGTACTACACAAGCATCCTGAAGAAATTGGTTAACAACGATGATCAAAGGGCTGGAGCAGCTCTCCTATGAAGATAGGCTGAAGGAACTGGGTTTATTCAGCCTGGAAAAGAGAAGGCTGTGGGAAGACCACATTGCAGCCTTCCAATATTTAAAGGGAGTTTATAGATGTGAGGGAAATAAACTTTATACATGGGTAGGTGTGATAGGACAATAGGGAATGATTTTAAGCTAGAGGGAAGACTTAGATTACACGTCAGGGGGAAGTTTTTACTGAGAGAGAAGTGAGGTGCTGGAACAGGCTGCCCAGAGAGGCTGTGGATGCCCCATCCCCTGGAGGTGCTTAAGGCCAGGTTGGATGTGGCCCTGGGCAGCCTGGTCTAGTACTTGACCTAGGCAACCCTGCCTGCAGCAGGGGGGTTGGAACTTGATGATCCTTGAGGTCCTTTCCAACTCAAGCCATTCTATGATCCTATGATTTTAAACTTTGTGTGTTCACATGTCATCTCTGTTCTTTTCTTCAAGATCTCTTGAAGCAGCAGATGTTGCTGCTCTAATTACAGGACATGCAAATTTAATTAAAATGAAGGTTTATTGGAGCTCCCATACAGAAATACATAGAGAATTTCTACTAATTTCTGCTTCTGAGGGAGCACTGTCATTTTGGGAACAAATCTTCCTCTCCATTAACTCATCTTTTAAGAATACATCCCAGACTATTTCTTTGTTCTCATACACTGTCTGTTAGCTAAGGCAGAAAATACTCTTGTTTCTAAAGTATTAACATTTCGGAAACATGAGGCTTGCAGCTATTTCAACACAATTTTTCTGATAACATTTCAAGTGATAATGGATAAACTCTCACTTCTTTTTACTGGTGTCAAGAAGGTGGGATGTCAGGGTAGAACACTCAAGGAATAACATACACAGAAAAAACTGTAAAAGTAGTAGTTCACGGTGCCATATTCTACAGAACAATAAAAAAGTTAAGCTATTTCAACTAGAGAATAATTCAGCATTCACTTAATTCAGTAGTGTATAAGCACTTCATGTTGCTATTTAGAAATATATTTCATGATTACAGACTATGGCATACATATCAAAAGTCATACAGTAACTAAAAGAATTTTAGTTACTGGTTTATAAGGCTTATAAACTTAGGCATAGATCTCTTGTATTTATCTTATCTATACTAGCTGCTTAATGGCTGAAATATCCAAGAAGAGCCACAAACAATATACACATACACACACAGATGGGAGAAGAAAACCAGAAAACAGCAATAAGCAATATTCTAACATGGAGCTTAATTTCCATCCTCAAGTCTACAAATCTAAGGTGTTCAACTAATGTCTGTGTCCTGTCTGTGTCAGCAACTTCAAGGTGCTCAGCTTTGTTACCAGCTGAACCTGCAAAGGGAAAAACAGACACAGCCCTCAGCCTGGGTCCCTGCAGCTGAAGAAGAAGGCAGCCATGCACTTTGCTCTTAACTTCGCTTAACTATATAACATGTTCCTCAGACTGGAAAATGTTTGTGGATCTTGTGGAGGATTTGCAACAGTAGTAGCATCAAGAATTGTTGGGTTTTTTTTGTTGTTGTTGTTTTAATAATCCATTTATGTTCATTGGATTCAACTCAAATATCTCCATTTTCCATCAAATATCTCAATTTTCCTACTAGTTGTACAGAAAATTACTTGTTTGTTTTTTAAGTAATGCTTCTGAGTGTTACAGAGTAAAGATCAGATTTCTAAACATTCTCTATGACACAGAAAAATTAAACATCAAAAGACACTGTGGCATGAATTTCTAGGCTTAGATTCCCTATAGGAGATAACAATTTCCATGTTCTGACTATATTTCTGTATAGGACAGTACAAAACACCCATGCTATTAATTGTCAACTGAATCTTGTAGTAGCCACAGTTAATCATCTAAATGCATTTCAAAATTTCCTAGTTTATTACTGTGCTTGCAACAAAACATATTTTCATGTTTAACAATTTCTGCTTAAATTGTGGCCTAGGTTGACCATGGGCAAGGACATCTTCCACTAGACCAGGTTGTTAAATATATATATATATACACACATACACACACACACGCACACACTGTTGTGAAAACACAGATATAGCAGTAACTAAAGAAATAATTAACTGCAAACTAATAAGCACTGATTTCTCCCCAGTAGATCTACTTCTTACAGAAGTTGCTTGGATGAACATTTTGGGATGAAATGACTGTTTTGGTGTGAATATAAAATGAAATCACAAACTGTTTCTTTCCAGTGCTTGGACAATAGAGAACAAAGACAAAGTTTGCCGGTCTAAGTCATATGCAAAATACATTAGTTACAGCCAAAGACTTTACCAGAATTGAAATTTATCACTGTATTCGCTCCAATAGGCAGGCCATAGTGAGAACGGACCCAGTTAACTCAGTTACTGGATATCAATTTAGTCAATAACCTATATGATTCAGAGTTCTCCACAGTAATAGAGACCCAATGACCCTTAAAAGAAATATTCTCTGTAATAATTTAGAACTGACAAAAAATAGCTTCAATATGAGCTTTCTCTATCATAAAAAAAAAAAAAAAGATTAACTGAACTGACAATTTTAAAGAAAATTCTTCAACTCTATAAAAAGAAACTACTTAAATGGCATAACATTTTTTTCTCACAAATTCAGCATAGAAGGATTAATCAACTGTTTCTGAATTGATATGTTTAAAATTCCAGTTTTTAAACACTTATAATAAAAACTGAAACATTTCAATCAAATCAAAATTAGAAAAGCGATTAAATGTTATTTTATGAACTCCAGTGTTAAAAATGTGAAATATAACATTTCCAAATAGTGTAAAATTTACTGCTAACCAATTTTGGTCGCAGTTGCACCTTTTGCTCCAGCACTACATTTGACCGAACATTCCATGCCTCACAAGGTTCACAAAACACAAAAACTGGTCTGGTTGCTTTCTGAGAGAGCTGTTACAAATGAGATGAAAATGAAGAGCTGAGCACGACTCAGGGGCAACAGTCTGAGCACCTATGGTTGTTGTCAAAACATTGCTTTGGATAGAAAATACTCTTGAACTTAAATTCTCATGCTTTGGGACAGTGTTTTCTATCAGATGGGATGGATAAAGCTCCCCGCATTCTCCTACATAGCTCATTTAATGCTTCAGAAGATATGCAGATTTGGCTCTTCCTGACACCAAAAAAACACCTTAAACTTTCCCTTTTCCTCATAATCAGCCACCATGCCTCTATCCAGTTGGGTAGTAAATACCAAACATGGTAAAAACAAGGTTACCTACAGTAGCTGATCTCACCTCTTTTTAACACTTTCCTATCACTCTCTAGATTGGTACATTAGCATGCCCATAGTCTGCCACACAGAGTGCAAATTAATCATGGGTAGCACATGGATCCATCCCACAAAGCCTTGGCCAGTAAGTATGATTACTATGTGAGGAAATAGCCATCTAAGAGAAGAAAGAGACACTTCCAGTAAAAAAGAAAAAACTTTTCTTTTTACTTCTTCTTTAAGTACAGGTATCAAGTGCCAGCTAGCACTGGAACAGGCTGCCCAGAGAGGTTGTGGAGTCTCCTTCTCTGGAGATATTCAAGTCTCGCCTGGACGCCTACCTGTTCGACCTGGTGTAGGGAACCTGCTTTGGCAGGGGAGTTGGTCTCGATGATCTCTAGAGGTCCCTTCCAACCCCTACAATTCTGTGATTCTGTGATTCTAGCAGGATGACGTGGAATAATACAAGTCTCGATAGACTCAGCCTGAGGAGCCCATTGGTTCTGTGGCATCTAAGTGGAGACCATGGAGGAAAGCAGTACAGCCTTACAAAATTGAGGCACCCAAAGTGAAACTCATGGAACACTCTTACTTGCCAAGGAGAGCTGAGAAGGAAGTCAGAGACCAGCTCCCCAACTTGCTCTGCCTGTTCAGAGTGCTCAGGGCAGCCAGCAGTACCCAGGCCAAGGACACCCAGTTGCAGGACACACGCAAGCAGCACACATTCTTGCCCATAAAAGTGTTTTATACCAGAATGACATAATCTGGCAAGTTAATTATTGTTCTTTACTTTGAAAAAAAAAAATAAAAATTATTAACTAGGAATAGGGAAAATTGCCCTCCACAAAACATGCTACACACATGATTACCACACAAATAGTTGAGAAACAGCTGAGTCATACAAGAGATCAAAATGTCCATAATAAAGGAAGCCCAATTACTACGCCTCTTGAGGTTTTCTAGCTTACAATGATCTGACTGAATCTTTGCTCAAGTAGGTGGATTTTGATCCTTCCAGCTGCCTCACATTCTGGACCTCAGCAGCTTGGCTCTCTTGTCATTAGTAGCAGGATTGAGTACTCCACTTCTAAATTTCTCAAACTTACATTCAATCCAAGAACAAAAAATAAAATATACAATATTATTTTTTATATTAATTAAACAAAAAAAATTTGTATGTTGCAAGAAAAAAAAACACTAAGTAAATTCAATTTAAAATTCAACAAGGGAGGAATAGGTAAGCATAAGGAACAGAGACATTCAAAGTTAAAAGCCTGACTGTAATGAAGAAGCATTAATAAGCCTTTCTGCTTCTGTTAGCGTTCACAGCACGACACTGTTCTTTAAATGAGGAGCTCACTACAAGGAGCATAACTCATCTGTAACAAAATCAGGCACTAGCAGATGACAATATACATTTGCACTGTCTCAAAAAATAAAAATAAATAAATAATTTTATTTTTTTAAATTTATTTTTGTAGCATCTAATTGCCAGACCATTATTCTGAGTTCAAAACATGCAAATCCATTCAGAAAATGCTTTACTCAGTGATCTGGTATGTGTAAATCTCGTGAAAATGAAAACCTGTTTCCTTTCTTAGTTGCTAACTAAACTTCATAATATGTTGTTTATCTTGATTTACTTTTTCCTATTTGACATTCATTATTTCTCATCATTCATCTCAGTTTGTTCATGTCCACTTAACAATCGTCATCCAACATTATTCAGCTTCATTTGCATCTCATCTGCTTGACAGTCATCATCTGACATTTGTCATCTTCATTTTTTTAGCAATAATTTCCCTGACATTGTTCTTCCAAGATTCATCACTGCTTTGAATTTCCTATTTTTTCCAATATTGTCAGAATTTCTATCAATAATCATCAAAAGCAACCACATTAGTTATTCTCATATGCTTCAAAACCAGCTTTTTAATTCCAGGAGATTCCACAGAAAGCATTGCCCTTTGCCCCTACTTCACCATTATGAATACTATTTCCTATTTTTACTTTGTCAGTAAAAAAAAATGTGTGGTATTTTATTTATAGATGTGTACATATATGTAAATAAGTAAATAAATACACATAAAAAAATGTTGTTTTTCCTGTAAGGAATACACATCTAAAACTCAAATAATTTATCTCTTGACCTTCACACCTCAGAATAGAGAGGCTGCCAATCAACAGTACTGTATTTAGAAATACAAAACATTTCAGTGTTTTTAAACAGAGGAGGAATACATTTAATAATTCATTATTCTCTCCTGCGTTAGCATTTTTGAAAATAAGTAACTAGTAAATACTTTGTAATAAATACATAGGCAACTATAACATCTTTACTACTTTTGAATTTTTTTCAAGTATTTCATGTTTTTCATAAATAACTTCTTAGAAAATACTCATGTTTTTCATCTGAAGATAATGATAGGATTCTTGCACGTTTCTTATTCCTCAGTCAAGATAACCTAAGTATTTTGTGGACAAAATAACCTGTTTGTATCATGCAGACTGTAACTCTGATTCAGATGTCTGATGTACATTTGAAAGCATGTAAAAGAGTTTCCAATATTCTCTTAAATATGCTTCTGTGGACAGTTTGCAGATTAATTTGCTCACAACTTACCCGCAGAAGGTGACCATGGAAAACAAATAAATAATTTACAAGATGTGAAGTTATTATAACTGCTTCATAAACTCTTCCAAATATTGCAAATCTGTCTCGCCTAAAGGCAACCATTACAATTGGTATCATTTATTCTAGCCAAAGACTTGGTCAAAGGTTTCAGAAGTTGTATTTCAAGGTTTTTTCTGATTAGAGGTCACCCAATGTACTTAAATGAAGGAAAGCTGGAAAATAAGATACCACTCAGACCTCTTCAAATATGATCACCACTGCTCTTAGATATTTAGTTTCATGTCACATACACAAGGTTCTTGTCATAAGAATAAGATTAGCTGTAAAATCACTACTTTTTCAGCTGAGTGACACCAACCTTCAAGCAAATATAGATAGGCTAGATATTGTCCTCCCCCCTTGCATTACCTTTTGCAGCTCCCCCCCTCCTTACGTATGGATTTCTTCTTTGCCTTTTGATATGTTGTAGCTTGCTGTGCCACAATCCGAGCTCAGGTACCACCTCCTTGCTCTCCCGTTTTCCTCACACAGGTTTCAAATGTTCCACTTTCCCCTTCCCATTGTAGCAAGGCCATATAAAACTCTTCTTTTGCTGACTACTTTTGCCTTTTTAGCAGTCCCACCAGGGTATCTGTACACCAATTCCAATGGTTTATAGCAAGGAAAATGTTTTGATTAAATTCTGGAAGACAAGCCAAGATGGAACACTTCTTCAAGCCCTGTTTCTTCAGTCTGTGTTTCCTTCGTTCTTGTTCTTAGCTCTATGAATATAATGGGTCTGTTGCCGGTACAGGCCAAAATAGACCCATGGAAAGTAAAAAAAATACAGATTGGGAAATTGCAGCCTAAACGATATCACATTTTCAAACTTCTCATTTGAATTCAGCTCAGTCTCTTTCCTTTCAATTATGCCAACAACACATAAAAACTGGCCCCATAATATCTATTTATTCATCACAGAGTTAGTAGAGAAACTGTATTTTGTATAAAGATTTTAAAACATATCATATTGCTAGGATGTAATTTTGCAACCACATCATGTCCATCAGCTGTCACAGGATAACATTTGCAACATTATTGAAATCAACTGGTGAATGTGTATTTCTAATTTTTTAGGGAAGACTAGTTTAAGTAAGATTAGTCCTTTATTACCTATAAAATCAAGTTTTTTAAGCCCATGGTAAGCTGGCCCATAAAATAGGAGGCATGAGTGTCACCTGGAATAGACTCAGCTGTATTTCCATTACCACATATCACCTTGCTAAACCCCAAAAATTTCATAACAATTCTTTTATTTCAAGAACTTGAAAAAAGCATTTATTTTTGAAAATCTGGATGAATCCTACAGTCAGTTTTGAGCAGATCAACCACCACTTCCCCTAATTCTGACCAGAAACGACAGGAAGGTGAGAAATTATTTTTATGCCACAAGTAAAAGCAAATTGTTCTGTCCTATTTATTTTTTCCTTAACCGAATGCATGAATATAAAATATGCACTGTGATATTATTCAGCCTCACACTTCCATCTTCACTTTATTTTCTATCATTAGTTATCCTTATCTTGGAATTCATGCATTTCTTCTAGAGGGAGATTCATTACAGATGTTTCAAGAAAGTTATCAAAGAGCATGACTCACTATATTATTTGAAAGGCGATAAAGAGCTTTAGAAAACAAATAACAAAAACTTCCTACAGACAAGATCTGTTACCATGTGAAATAATCTTCCATGATAGGCAGTAGAAATGTCATTATTTGAGATGCAAAAAAGTAGACCAGCACAAGTGTTAGAAAATGCAATATATTAAATAATCCTTCGTTATTAAGAGCAGGTTTGACATAGAACCTTGGGGTCCCCACTGCTTAAATTAGGACATGCTCTAGAAATGTGTCATTGTGTATTTAAAAAGGATTCCCAAACACTTCACTTTCTTTGCATCCACCCCCTCAAACATGGGTGGGCTGTTGCTATGTTTAGTTTTCTGGGTTTTTAAAACGTGTTAGAAACGTGTACCAAATGGATAAATTCATGTGAATCTGTAAATTAATCTATGGGGACTCACAGGCAGCATACACAATTTGCTAATTTGTGCAAGACAGGATGGGTGTTTAGTGTGTGCAAAAAGGGTATATGTTTTGGTTTTTATATTAATATCTCTGTAATTAGCAAGCATTTCTCCCTCAAGCGAATCGAATCAAAGAGCTCATGGATCAACAAGTGTCCCAGTGGATGATGACAACCCTTTGTCTAAGAGGGATTTCTCTTTTTTCTTTCCTTCTTTTTTCTTTTTTTGTTTAATGACTCTTACTCTAAGCCAGTGTAATTTGAATTTCAATTCAAGCACTTTGTGGTTTTTTTTCTTCTTTTTTTTTTTTTTTTTTTTTTTAGCTTTTTAGAATAGATTTCATACATTTACAACTAATTTCTAGAACAACAGAAAACCACGCATATCCAGCTGCACAGGAAGTATCTTCCTCAAATCAAACACAAATATCCTATTCTGGATGGTTTCTGATGCTTGAGCACTTGTTTTTCAAAGCACTATCTCCAGGGAAGTGATACAGCATGCAGAGCTTTCAAAGAAGCAGAGCTTCAAATGAAAGCTAACAGGTGCTGAGCTCTCCACCCACTAGGAACTTGTTAATCCAAGCTAAACTCCTTTCTAGCTCAACACCTCCCACAAGGAAAAGCAAGATTTCTTGCTCCCCTCAAGCTTGCCTGTGTACGAATTTGTATCAAGGGCAGTCTGTGTGATCTCACAAGTGCTAGCAATATTTATGAGCAACCACTGTTCCAAAGAAGGCTATATAATTATCAATCTGGTTTAGTGTAATCAACTTTTAGAACTGGCTTTGGTGCTGGCATAGTTCAGGTCACCACCACTGTTCAAAGCTGCACTTATACTGATAGCTGTACCATAGCATTTAAAATGTACAATAGCATTTAGGTAAATTACATCTCATTACACATCATACACATCAGAGTCTGGCTGGAGACCTGTAACCAGTGGTGTCCCCCAGGGGTCTGTGCTGGGTCCGGTCTTGTTCAACATCTTCATCAATGACCTTGATGAGGGGATAGTGGCCACCCTCAGCAAGTTTGCTGATGATACGAAGTTGGGAGGATTGGCTGACACGCCTGAAGGCTGTGCTGCCATTCAGCGAGACCTGGACAGGCTGGAGAGCTGGGCAGTAAGAAACCAGATGAGGTTCAACAAAAGCAAGTGTAGGGTCTTACACCTAGGGAGGAATAATTGCATGCACCAATACAGGCTGGGGGATGAGCTGCTGGAGAGGAGCTCTGCAGAGAGGGACCTGGGCATCCTGGTGGACGACAGGTTGGCCATGAGCCAGCAGTGTGCCCTCGTGGCCAAAAAGGCCAATGGCATTCTGGGGTGCATTAAGAAGAGCGTGTCCAGCAGGTCGAGGGAGGTGATCCTCCCCCTCTACTCTGCCCTGGTAAGGCCTCATCTGGAGTACTGTGTCCAGTTCTGGGCTCCCCAGTACAAAAAAGACAGGGATCTCTTGGAAAGAGTCCAGCGGAGGGCCACAAAGATGGTGAAGGGCCTGGAGCATCTCCCCTATGAAGAAAGGCTAGGTAAACTGGGTCTGTTTAGCCTTGAGAAAAGAAGACTGAGAGGGGACCTGATCCAGGTTTATAAATATCTGAGGTGTGGCGGCCATAGTGGTGAGGCCAGTCTCTTTTCAGTGGTACGTGGAGACAGGACGAGGGGAAACGGACATAAGCTGCAGCATAGGAAGTTTCGCACGAATGTGCGTAAGAACTTCTTCACGGTGAGGGTGACGGAGCACTGGAACAGGCTGCCCAGGGAGGTTGTGGAGTCTCCTTCTCTGGAGATATTCAAGTCTCGCCTGGACGCCTACCTGTGCGACCTGGTGTAGGGAACCTGCTTTGGCAGGGGGTTGGTCTCGATGATCTCTAGAGGTCCCTTCCAACCCCTACAATTCTGTGATTCTGTGATTCTGTGATTCCTACACTCAGTGAGAGAGCAATTCTTTCATTTCTAGACTCTTGACACAGACTTCAAACAGTTCAAGCTGGAAACTAGTGCCCAGAGGGTTCCCAAAATCTGAAGGACTGTTTAACTTCCATTGCAGTATGAGTGCCTATATAATGAACAGCTACCCTGACATGCAGCTCTGTTACAGAAAGAAAAAGCATGTCAGGAGAGCAGATATGACTGGATACTATTCAGAGATATCTGGAGTTGCAAGCCTTAGAAAGACAGATAAGTGTCACTTTACAACATTTATGTTGTTATAAGATTTAATACCCGCTGTGACAACATTCACTGTAGCTTCCTAAGTTTGTCTTTGATCATACCTAAAGCAGTGGTTTGGTAAACAGATCCAATATTTCAAATGAATCCTTAATTTTTTGTGTGTGTTATTTATTCTAACTCTAACACAAGAGCGGGGTTTAAGGAAGTCCCTGTGGCAGACTGTTGTGTACAGGCTGTGTCCTGATGTCCTCACCCAGCACGACTGTGACTGGTGAAAACGCTGGCCAAATTTATTAGGGTAAATTGAATTTCACAAGGCCTCAAGAAGTGTCTACTTCAGCCAGCACTCCTCATTTGCTGTCACCCACTGTTCCTCACTGGCAGGGTATGATGAATCTGACGTTCGAGCACTGTCACTCGAGACTGTAGCTCCTCCAGCCCCAAAATACACTTTCTCCCTAAGCTTCCCAAACCTTTTTCAAAAGCTATGCTTAAGATTTTTGAGATTTAGAGTATAATCCAGTGTGAGGAGGAAGAAGAAAGACACGATTCATGCCTTATCAGGCAGATTAGCTATTCCTACAAATAAAAAATAGAGCGAGAAGTAGTTTTCATTCCACTGTCACTGAAACCCCACTCACTGATGTGAGACTCCATTATCTTCACATCCTTCAGTCTGTGCCTGTGCTGCATTCAGACATTTGCCTTGATCACTGCTTATTAGATTATATCCCCAAAATAATAATAGTAATAATAATAAATTGCTTTACAGCCTATTTCTAAAGCAGAAGCAGAGCACAGAATTTGGAAACCTTTCAAGTAACACATTTTGTTTGAATTTTTATGAAGGTTTTTTTGATCACATTTCATTTAGCAGCGCTGTTTGTGAGCCAGGCACAACAGTGCCGAAGAGGAAACAAAGCACATTTGTAGTTTTCATTTTGGGAAACCCCAGAAAGAGGTTAGGAATAAAACAAACATCTGAATTGCCTCTGACTGTATAGAGATGCTTTGTGAAGAATAAGAAAGAGCAATATATGGACTTGACAGGGAATAATGTGCTATTCCATCACTCTGTGATGTGTTAAAGTGCTGGAGCTCAAAACAACAACAAAAAAAGCAAACAGGCAGCAGCAGAAGAGACCCTGTATTTAGCTAAAAACAGACAAACAAAGGAAAAACAAAAACTACAGTGATGAGAATGAAAGGTTAATATTTATATTTAACATGTTGCTGGGAGTCACATTGTTTTTAGAGTACACGAACTGCCCAAGGAAATCACTGCCATGAAGTATCCACACAGCATCACCTCTCTGACCCCCGATTGACAACAACCTCTAACTAGCTACAGCTAATTGGTATTTAGTTATAGTTACAAAGCCAGGAACAAACAAAAGCATAAGCCTGAAAAATGCCTGTTCATGAAATGGCACTGCAGCAAACACATTACACATTGGTATGGAGAATGGATGTTACCTTTTCTGAAAGAGATCAGTGTTTGTAGGCTTTAAGAGCTTTAATTTCACATGAATTGAGCCTCATGTTGCACAAAAATTTCTCGTCACAATCCAAAACAGAGGAGGTCTTCATATACACCTATTTCTCAACTTTAACACTTCATAAAAAGGGGGGAAAATGCCATAATCCAGATTTTTTCCATCTCCAAAGACCAGATTGGTGGTCTGTTTAAGCCACTGGGTAACTACAAGAGCAGTAGTTACTGAGACATTTAAATATGCTGTATTTATGCAGCTTAAAACAGCATGGTAACCATTATAAAGATTTATAGCTATAATCATACTAATGCTTGAAAGCATGAAGCTTTTGACAAAAAGTTGTTTCATAAAAATGCTTGATGGTACTTGTTCACAGCTATGACTCCTTGTATTTGCATTTATTAATAGAGAGGTTTTTTTTTGAGAGTTAACATTCAGATTTTGGATGTCTGTGCATATTCCTGTTGTTTCATGCTACCTGCTCAGTCAGCATCATCTTAATAGTGTTGACCAGAGTTTCAAGATACCCTAGAATCAGCAGAAATTCAGTTGAATTTTAGAAATGTATTGATCTCTGACACACTCAGAGTAGGCAAACTGGAACGGGGTATTGGTCTTGGCTCAATGAGCTTTTTTACACAAGTCCTCAAGTTGCTACCACATCAAGTTAAATCAGCTGAGACTCAAGTCACTACATATTTACCACCTGACAATAACACTAAGTTCTGTCCTACCTCCACAGCAACAATTTTCCAACCTGTGTAGTTCACGATGAAATCCAACACACAAACCTCCCAGAGCTCTTTCAGTTTGGGTTAGTCCTCAGCTGACACCAATCTCGCAAAGTTTGTATCAGAGGAAAGAACACATTTCTTCTGAAGCATTACACAAAGGTAACGTTCACTTCTGCTTACTACAGAATGCAGAAAGCATGTGCACCCCATTACATATACAGGCAAGTAGAAGGCCCTTCACACTCCCGAGAGAGCAGCTGTTCTGCAGTTATCACAGAAAACCCTCAAACCTTGCAAAACTTCCACTGCTATGCCATTTTTTAGAAACAAAAAATTAAAAATATATATGGATACATGTATACATTACTCTTTGTGAGTTAATGAGTTAAACCACTTAATTTACATAAGCATAAACTATGAAATTCTATCCTATATAGAGCGGAACTAAAGTTTTACTACTTCCTGAGATCCTGCTTTGGTTGTATTTCTGTATTAATTTACCTCAATATTTGAAAACAATAACTTCAGTCTTTATTACACAAACAATAAATCCTAAGAGTCTCTTAGCTGATGTTAAACAAGTCTTTAGCATGGCCCTACAGCTTATGCAGTCACTTTCACTAAGATGTTACAAGGGAAAAACATTTGCAAAATTTCAGAGAAATGGCAGTTCACTTTGGTGAAAGTTTACATGAGGCACAGCAGCACACAGGCAGGAGCTTTGAGGTCTTAATCACGCAGGCATAGAAACACCAGAATGCCTTCAGTGTAAACTCTCTATGCCAATCCAGCTGCCTGGATCGGCATTTGTCTTGTCTCTTGATTTTGTTTTGTTGTGTTTTGTTGTTTGTTTTTTTTTCCCCCCGAAGGATCTCTGAAATATCAGGAGCATTAATAAAAAGGAAAGCTTGTGTAGTACCACATATATAAGCTCTACAACCCTAATTGGGTGCCAAACTTGAAAGTGCATCCTTGCACACACAAATGCATTCTGCACATTGCATGAGCCAAAGCCAGTATAGCAATTTTTACTCTTTCTCCTTGCCTCTTTGTTTTGGTACAGCGTTATGAATAATTCCAAAATGTCTGGTTTGTTAATATTTTTCAATACAAAATTAATGTTAATAGCAGCAGGCTCATAACCTTGAAAACTGTGGAGACATTTACACTGTTCCACTTAGCTTTAGTTTGGATTGATAGTAGCTATATGATTCCTCCTAAGAAGCTAATGAGCTCCTGTAACACCAAGTGAAAAAGAAACATGAACTGGAAAAGAGCTGCTCTTTGGTTTCTCATCGTTCCCGTTGCCAAGGAAACAGCTTCCCTGTCAATGGATGGCATGGGGTCTGACCAGCTGCTTCCTTCCAAGACTAGCTCCCTAACATCACAAGGTTGCACTGAACAGAGCAGGAATAGAACAAAAACACATCTCTTAAAGAAAAAAAAAAAAAAAAAAAAAAAAAAAGGCAGTTGAAAGTAAATTCGCTGGAATTATGGATTTTCTAATTATGTCTTTTTGAAAATGGCACCACAAAAACGGTCTTTTAGAGACATCACCAATTCCAGATCCTGACAAAACATGGCCAGTAGGGAATTCCTTGCCATTTTTTATAGGATTAAACGCAGTCTCATTGTCTTGTCTGTGCTCCAAGTCAAATAATTGCATTCTGGATAACATACTTAAATTTCTGCTGCCACTTAAACACAACAAGAAAGTTTTCATCTTTTCCTTTCGTAAAGTAAAAGGGGTCATTTCATGCAACACAAATGCCCAGGAGTACTGATACACACCCAATAAAAACAAGCAAACCTATAATTTAATAGCAATAATCAAGTCTGCTACACTAAAGTCTATAATATGCATTCTCTTTAAGCACACCATAGTTTTGTTTTTTTTTAAAAAAAAAAACAATAACAGACTTTAATAACAAAAAATTTTAAAAAGTAGAGACGTAATAACTCACTGGAGTTTTTTGAAACTTCTAAAATATGTAGTTAAATTTAGGTGCTGACATTTCTTCAGGTCTCCACTCACTCATAACATGGAATATACATTCAGTTTCTTCTGGAAATACCCATTACATGTTCTTTTTAAAAGGCAATTTTCCTTTTGCTACATTGCATTTTGCCTTGGCCAACAAGTATGGCCAGTGGTATAAGACAAGTCCTTTTCTGATCCCACCACTGGGATCTTAGGCACACAGCACTGGCAGAATTTGAGCCAATGTTTCTTTTCCTAGCATTTGCCAGATGGTGCCAAGCCATCACAAAAACTCACAACTTGCAAAAAATGCAGCATGCAAAAGGAATGATTGAAAATAATCTATCACCAAATAAATAAATTTATATTCTGTGACTCATCTCCAATATTATTCGTGTTTACAATTTCCTTTTGTTCTTAGTGTTTAAATCACTTGAAGTGTAAGAATTACTATTATAATTTGTCCAATATGAATTTTGGCTGTTTGTTTCTTAGCTTTTTTCCCCAAAGATCCCCTGCCTTGCTTTCATTTATCCTGGGGTAAGAAATGATAGAGAGGTGGTCTAGACTTACATAATTGTCAGCAGGATCACAGCCTGTTCCTGGTTTTCTCTTCCTCTACTGTGATATACTCTGTTCTTTAACTAGGCACACGATGAGATGTAATTTGAATTTATAGCATGGAAAAAAATCCCAGAGCATATTACAAACTCATCTGCCAACTGCACACAGCAATGGTTCCTTTCATTTTTGAAACTCAACCACTTCTGTTGGGAAGCACGCTGACTTCTAATGGCATCACAACTGTTTGAGAAGGAAAATAAGATAGGCACCATATCCGGCCATAACATCCAAGTGATTTTCAAGCTGATCTCTGTTCCTCTAGTCCTTCTTAGAGCACTTCCCATTGGCATGAATGTATTGTGCAAATCTCTTCTCCAGTTGTTTTTAAACATTCTCCCAACTCTTATTTGGAAAGCAGAGGCTGCAAGTTTTGTATTTGACACTGTATGGCAAAGCCACATTCAGACAGACTAAAAAGTCACATCTTACTGGAAAGAAAAGGGAAAAAGAAGATAAAGGAATATAAATTTGTGGAGTATTATGAGAGAACAACAAAAGCTATGAGATTACTCATGTCTGCAGACCTTCTAGAACACATTTATTAACTATCCACAAAATCCTATAGCATTTGTCCTCAATTCAACAATTAACTGCAGGAAATGTTATTGAAGTCCCAGTGAAACCAATTAAAAGGTGTTCCTAAACTGAGGCTCTAGTCACAATTAAGTTTCGTAAGACTTTCCCATACACTCAACTTTTATTAAAAAAAAAAAAAAAAAAAAAAAACACACCAGAAATGACATTTTATTCCCACTTTGGCAGATGAATCACTCTGGCATACAAACGGACCCTTTGATCTATGACCACAGCAGACCAAAGCAGGAAGCTTGTAGGAATCTTCTACAGTCAGATGAGGCTTTTTGTGTATGCCTGTCAATGCTTCCTTAGTTGCTCTCATGGCATGCAGGGAGAACTCAGCTGCATGAAAGAAAAGATTTTGCAAGCATAGTTGCATTTCTAATACACAGAACCAGCAATCCCACAATTTCTGATTTGGTTAAGTTACATCTAATTGTAGAAGTGATGAAAAAAAAACTAAATGATGTTCTTCACCTGAGGAAGGGACAATTTGAGTATGTGAGGTTAAGGAATTAGCTGAGGAAGAAACAATGCAGAGAAACTATGCACTGGAGATTAAAAAAGAAAAAAAAAAACACAGAACAAACCACCCATTTCTACAGCAAAAATCTACCACACTTGGCAAGAAGGAATCAATCACTTACTGGCAGTAGAAAGACGCAAAAAGATGTTGTTCCACTATCAGCAAGACACTTGTGCTACAGAGGGATTGTCACCAAGAAAAGCAGAGCCAACAACTTTCCATTATACTGAGTTATGGTACCACAGGAAAACCCAGCTACTTGCAGTCCTGACTGCAAGTGACAGAAACTAAGTCTACCTAAGCCTGCAGAAAACCCAAGCAGCTTGCAGTCCCTGACAGCTCCTCTAGTAAGGCCTTGATCTGTATTCATGCAAGAAAGCAAACATACACATGGACAAACACACACTTGTCCTCGTAGCTGAAACCCTAATCTCCCTATACTATTCCCCTGCTGCCACACTCAGACTTGTTTTTATTTAAATACTAAAGGTGTGAAAGTGGTGGCAAACAAACAAGTAAGGCTGCAGCGTTCAGTTGTTGCTGCTGCCTCTTCACTTGTTTTTTAAGGGAGACGGTTACAGGACTAGGTATGAAACCATCTGTTTATGTTCCACAATTTCTTCATTAAAAATATAAGATAGAAAGAAAGCCAAATCACACACCAATTTTTTGGTTGTATAGGGAATTAGAAAAAAAGATCAAATTAAGCAACTCACCTCTACTCATATCTGAGACCATTCCTGAGGCCATGGTATAAAACAGAAGTAGGAAGGGATTCCTTAATATTTTCAAACAAACCTTTTGCGAGAGTTAATAAAGAACCTACTTGCTAAAAAATACTGTATCATCCATTTCAAAGAAATTAAGTATGTAATGGTAATTTTTGTCAAGCTTTTACCAACCCATAAATAATACTTTAACAGTTTCAAAATTCAGCCAGCTCTTTTCTGTTAGGCAATTTGTGCAATTTGCAAAATTCTCATTCTTCCAATACTGAAGTGAAGTGCATTACTTATTCCAACCTAATAGGTTGGGAAAGCAAACGATGATTAAAAAAGCAATGGCAATTCATCACTTACTAAAGATTCTGGCTGGATATTTTATCATTAACTTTACTATAGCTAAGTATACTGCAACAGAGATTATCGTATTTTCTCTTACTATAAATGCATTTATCAGCTAATAGCTATGTTACTATTCCAGTTAAAACCCACACAATATATGTGGCAACAAAAATAACAAATAAAAAAATATAACTCTAATACCACCCCGAAGAACCTTCGTGAAAGACTAATGATAAGGAACACCTTCATCCCTACTTTTACTACAAGAGTAACATAATGAATATTTATGAATGAATGAATATCTTTTCAAGACCTCAGTTATTGAGGAAAATAGGGCTCTATTCTGACTCGTAGATGAATTCCCATTATCTCAAATTTTAAAAGCAAAAAAAAAAAGACTTTCAACCTTCACTCTTTAAGCTTAAATACCTCATAAACTTTTCTACTAGGCATATGTGAATCAGCTTTGAGTTAATAAGAATGGCCTAAATACAACAACTTATCTTGAGATCAAATCCATACTGAATCTTTTTTGAGGCTCAGAATATTTTATTTTCACTTTCTTATAGCTATTCTTATTGTAGATTTGTCCCCAAAGGATTATGTTGTCATGAATTTCTATTCTCAAAATATGTTCCATGCTGGAGAAAATTAAGAAGTCCCAGGAGAAGTTCTGCTGTGTGATTTCTATGTGAATTTTATATAGCCTGCGGGTTTGATTAAAAGCTGAAAACACAAGGTGTTAAATGGTCAGAGCTTCCAATTCCACACTGCAGAATTGAAAGAAAGGACACGTATCACTGTCATTCACATGCTATTACCATCCCCTTTGGATCAGGTTTGGCAGTTCCTTAGGACCAGAAAGCTGACTATACAATCTGCCAGCTAATTTCCAACCCCAAATAAAGCTTATGCTGCAGATAATTGCGGCTGGATATTAACATCAGTTACTTTGCATTCATCAACAGTCACATTATCAGAAGAAGAAAAGGAAATTAGCCCTTGCATTAGTACAATCTAGCAAAGTATATGTTCTCTCATCATGAGATAGCTGAACTCTCAAATTTTCTCATCAGACTTGGCCCTTAGCACATTCCTGCCCTGCACACTATAGCTAACACAAGCCTATTTCTAAAACTACAGAAGATTATAAATCTTTCCCAGCAAGCCTAGTGTGATTGCAAATTGAAGTCTTCATCCAGTGCTTTGATCTCCAAGGTCACTGAAGTTTAGATGGAGTTGCATCACAGCAAGACACTCACCTGTACCAGAGGCCCAGATCCAGCATAATTTTTTCTGCTAGAGCTTTCTTTATACTTCTCTCAAACTCTATTCAATGTCTAGAGGTATCTTACAAGGTTCTGATTAACCAGGAGCAGCATAAGCAGACCCTTTCTTTCCTTTATAGCAATTTCTTATTTCACTTCTTCTGTTTACAAAGCATACCAAGAAGAACAAGAACAGCTTTTACAGGTACTTCAATCAGAAAAGGAAAGTTCAGGAGAGTGTACACCCCGCAGTGAGTGATACAAGCAAGCCGGTAACAACAGACAAGGAGAAGGATGAGGTACTTAACGAATTTTGGCTCCTTGGTGGTGGGGCACTGGCAATACTGATCCATCTTACTCTGTCATATACCACCATACACTCAGAATAAGCCATAATACAGAAATGACAACCACTGGTACGGAACAATGAAACAAAGCATAATTTACTGTCACATCATCCAAGGAGAAATACTTTTTGTAGAGAAATTGAAGACTCAAATTTAATTGACTCATTCCATAATCAGAACAGGAAGGAGAGAAGAGAGAATAAGAGGGAAAAGAGAATAAGAGGGGAAAAAATGAAATAAAAGGTAGAAGAGAACTCTGCTTATAAGTGAAACATTCAAAATACAGCAGAGCTAAGGAGAATTGACACAGCTAAGGATCTTGCACAAAGATAAGGTAAGGAAGAAGAAAAGCCCTTCTAGTTAAGATATTTTGAGCTATTTCAAAGATTATTTCTGGACTTGAAAAAGACAAATATCCACTTCTCATAGAGACAGAAAAGTTTATTAATATACTGTGAAGTACAGTTCATCTGCATGCATATACTATCTCTCTATTCACTAATTTGCTTGGTGTAGTTAAGCTGTCTTTCACTGAGGGAGGCAAAGATGTATTGGTATTGGTAATGTAACATTCACAAGA
Organism: Meleagris gallopavo; assembly: GCF_905368555.1. Classification (NCBI taxonomy): domain Eukaryota; kingdom Metazoa; phylum Chordata; class Aves; order Galliformes; family Phasianidae; genus Meleagris; species Meleagris gallopavo. Next base: position 11,215,998 of record NC_139405.1, read on the forward strand.
CAGAGCAGCATCTCATTTTTTCCATTATCTGTGGTAGAATAAAAAATATAAATAATGCAGAGATGTGGCACACTTCTGCAAGGCACAGAATAGCATTGAGTGAGACAGATGTGCTGAGCATTGTTACTCAGCAGAACAAACAATATGTATGGGAAATTGTATGCTTTCTGGTAGAGTGCTTCCCTCATTCATTTCTATTGCAGACAGAGTTGTACTCCTTCGCTTCCTCTCCATTCACTCAAAAAATCAGTTGAGTGGAGGGTGGCAACTTAGACTGTCAAGTGAATGGAACTGGAATAAGAGGAGAGTTCTGGTACTTCAGTGTAGTATGATTGCTAACTTTATTTGTGAGGAGCACCTCACAGAACAACACTTAACATTAGCATGTGCACACTGAATACTGCAATATATTGTCAGACCAGAGCTGGCTTTAAATTTGCTATCTGGGTGCTAGAAACAAAGCTGTCATTTTGTTAGAGAGCTCTGGAGGAGTTACTTTACCATTCTCTTCTAAAGAGACAGAACCCAAGATGTGCAGGAAGACATCAAGAGGCTGCAAGTCTATTCAAATATCAAGCAAGCGGGTCCTTTTCATAAATAGAGAATTTATTAACATGCATAAGACATACAGTTGACAAATATATGATTATTTCCATTACAGTAGCATCTAAAGAGGCCTCCAGCTGAGATAAGGACTCCCAGCTGTGCTAAACACTATGAAGGCACACAGCAAAAGACAGGACCCCTTCAGAAATGCTTGCAACATACTGTGCAACTGTTCTGCCAGTTCTGCTTGTCAGTAATACTGCACTTGAAGAACTGTATTTCACACCTGTGTTTTTGAGCAATGACTTAAGGATTTCACGTAAAGATACTGGCTTGCAAATCTGATGCTATATTACACCTGACAGATTCCCAGTAACTGAATTTTGACAGTGCATTAGTTAAACACAAGGAAAGTCTAAAATTGCTCTACTTCCTTAATGTAGTATTAAATACTGTAACAGTAATTCAAGTGCTAGTTACCCTATTTTGCTTTACACACTTGTATGTCAATCTTCTATAACAAACTATGGGATGACTCAAACATCTACAATATTTCCCCTGGTGTTCAGTATTTTATTACATAGATGCCAATTATGTTCAAGTGGCAGCCTGAACAAGCCCAAACAGTCATCTATTACATGAATTGTTCCATTGATTCCTATACTACAGCGGGTTATGCTTTCATATATCACATTGAATAGGATTTGTTTTCAGAGACACTGGGGGTAAACTACTGGTGAAAGTGCTTTCACAGGTTATAGGCACCAGCACTGTGCTCACCCTTTACCAGGGTTTGAATAATAGACCTTCCACTCCACCACAACCCCCTTTGCCTTTTTTCTTTTGAAGCAAACTTAGCTATGAAAAAAGAACAAAAACAAAAAAAGGAGAACAAATTACAAAATACAGTAATAGCCATTATGCTCAACACTATTTAACATGACAGAGTTAAAGAAAGGAGCTTGGAAATAATGTAGGATGAATAGCAGGTTATCCCCTGAAAATACTTAGTTCATGGGGCACTCAATAAATGAAAGCACAGAGTTCTTGCAGATGAATACAATGCGTGATCTAGGAATACACATGTGGAAATCAGAATAATGCTCTGGAGATTAAATGCTCTACCTTTAAAAAGAAAACTTTCTGAACTGTTTCATTAAGGTGAGATGCAACATTTCTAAACCACAGGTAAGTGTCACAGTCAAAGCAACATGAAAAATATGAACCACTCTTAAATCATGAAAAATAATCAATCACCTACAAGACATTTGTTCTTATAACACTTTAATTTATCATTCAGAAATGCCATGGTACTACTTTTAACAACACAGCTGCTGTCCACTGCTTCCTTGGAACAAACATGAATTCCAGAGCTGCAGGTCATAAGTAGGAAAGAAGCCCAAGTAGGCAGGAGTGCTGGGGACATACTGCACAATCACACCTTTCCTACCATTAAAAACATTGAAGCAACTGGTAGCCTTCAAGGGAAGAAAACAGAATTTATTTCTGTTTTCAAATAACTTTCAAATTGGGAGTTTCTCTTCCAGATAGAGTATGACAGAATCTACCTTCAAAGAGATCTACAAGAGAAATATCTCCTCTTCCTTAGAGATGAATCTCCATCTGTCAACTGTAACCTCAATATCATCTTGACCTGTTAGCAGTGGGAAAATGGATCCATGGGCCACTCTTTGTAGGTCTTTACATTAGTACCTTGTGCAATTGATTCCTATCTGAAATGTGAAGCAACTTTGGCTCCACCCAAGTAAACTACAGATTATATGTCAAAGAGATTAGGAGATTGGACTAACTGCAGACCCTTGATGTCCCTCCACAGCAAAGGAAAACAGAAAGATAAATACCACAGAGCTCACTGGAAGGATGGCATCAAGAATATGAAGTCCTTGTATGAGCTGCCTTCTGCCATTTTAATGGAGACACAGTTTTTGGGTTAAAATTGAGATTGTAGTGGAATAAGTAAGAGTCATGAAAATGGTGCAGGATTGTGGACAGCATTTTTATTTTCTACTCAGGAGTGTTACACATTATGTCTGTAGCCTGTAAGCCTGATGGGTAAGAAACTATAACTTATTCATTGCCTTTTTTTTTTTCCCCCCTGATTAGACTGTCAGACTTCACTAGAATGACATATTTAGCTTTAAAATAACATATTGAAGGAAAAAAACAAAGTGTACTTTGGAAGGACTTAGACTACAGAGGTGAAGGCTACTACTGAATATCAAATATTACCAAAGTTTTCTCCAATGTTTTCTTCACATCTTTGCAGATTTCATCTGTATTGCTTATACTACAGTATCCACAGAACTCTCATGTGTGTCCTATAGTCACCTAACAGCTGTTTATTTTCAGTCTTAATCTTGCTTTTAAATAGGAAAAAAAAAAATTAATCTCATGTCCATCCAGTTTCCTTCTCTGTTTCTCAAGCTAAACTTTGTCTTCTCAACATCAGTATTTACTTAGCTTTTCCTTACTGAGTTAATCTCTAGGTCTAACAGGTGCTTCCCTGCTGTTTCTTCAGAATTTATTGCTTCATCTCCACTAGCTATTCTGCCACAAATTATTTTCTGCCTGTCTTTTTCCTCACAGCTTTATTCTGCCTTAGCCCATTGTACCAATAATTCTATTGGTATCTTTTTCATCTAGAAATGCCTTTGAGCTTGGTCGGTGCCAGCAAGCCCAGCATTCACAGCAGGGAAACATTTTGTCCCACAGAGGAGAGGCCAGTGTTGCTCAGCATTACCTTGTAACAGCTCATCTAGTGCATGCAAGAGATCTAAGGAATGTATGTCTGCTTACCATTTTAATTCTCTGAGAATCATAAATGGAACACAATTTTGTTAGATCCTTTCAAGAGAGATCACAAACTCTGGATGTTACCGCAAATACGTTGGTCACAACTGCACCAGGAGAGCTGACAAACACACTCATACAGGCTCCACAGGGCCAAGATACCATCACGTACTCCTGTTTCAAGTTATGTGGCAATTATTTTTTGTTTTACTGATAATCATTGTAAACTACAATATGACAGACTAAGTACTGAAATAAAACCATAAAAGTCCAGGTATTGAAATGCTAACTATACTTTATTCACGTTATTTCTTACACCTGGTGAAGCCCAAGCTCTGTTGTGCATACTTCAGACACATAGAGCTGTCTCTTGCTGGAAGGGCTACGATGGGCAGCATACAGAAACTAGTAGTCACAGGGCATTTGCTTCTCCAAAGAATATCTACTGTGATTAAGTAAACCACTTAAAATCAATCTTTTGCAAGAAGTCACCGAGAGCTATATAGCTAAAATACCTTTGGCTGCGGAGGAAAATACGTATGTAAAGAACTTGAAACTGTATTTAACTGTGGTCTGAAAATTAGTGGATCTAATGTGAAGAAATGTTGAGCACCTATAAGTTCAGTGAAAGTCAACAAAAAGCAGTGTTTCACTTTAAAAAAAAACAACAACAACAACACTATTTCATAGTGGTTGGACAGGCTGCCAACAATTGGTAGGTACTTCTGCCTTTAAACTCTCATGTGAATTTCCAATCTGTAGAACAGGAACTTCCTCATGACTTTAAACTATAGGCTAATTTGAAGATAAAAATCAGCATTTATAAGCTACTCAGACACTGTATTGAGGAGCATCATAGAGATACCCATGGGATTATTAATAGTTTTTCTTCATAGCATATACATTCATTAATAAATAACCAAGCACTGTTCACCTTGTGTATCAGCAGAGAAAGAGGTCCTTTGGGAGGTGTGATAAAAGACTGACTCATATCAAATAGGCACAAGAGGGCCATATTACACTAGCCAGGATAGTTTCTTCTTACAAAAAGTTGCAAAATTGGGATAAAAATGTATGGAAATAATATTCACTTCTGGGAAAAACAAATCTTTTGAATTGTAGTTCTTGACTTGCTCTAATTTGGACCTTCTTGCTTCAACTTTGTGTATCAAGATACCCCCAGGGAACTTGATGATGGCTTAGTTTGTTCTGAAGATATAATGAAACATTTAAAAAAGTGTAGTAACATTGCTTTCGTGCCCTCTAATTAAGAGGTTGTGCTAACTAAGGAATTCTTTTAAATATAGCATATAGTCCTAACGTGAATATAACAGAGACTTTCTATAAACTATGTCTGTAAAAATATGTAAAAGTATTTATTCTGCATGCCAGGGGAAAAAAAAAAATAAAGGAACAGAAACAACTATCATATAGTCAAATGCTGTAACACAATTCAGTGCTTATTGAAGAATTCTTTCAGAGTTCTATAATTACACCAGACTTCAACAATGTGAAGATACTAATTTACGTTTTAGATATATAACAATATACGATAAAAAAAAAAAGGAGAAATAATAAATAAAGAACAACTCAGCCTCATATAATACGGTTTTTGATGAGCGACCAAGTCATGCAACCAAGTATATGATTTATGATCATAGAAAGTACTGGGCTAGATTATTTTGAAATATTCATCCACAAAACATACCTAGAGTAAATACAGATGCCTCCAAAAGTCTGAAATACAGTTAAGTGTTACTAAGAGGGAATTAAGATTATTTTTTTCCCCCACATACGACTTACAGACAAGCACAAAACAACACATGGCTGCAAAGTTGCATATCCGACACGTCCATTACTGAAAGTCATGTTAAAAGTCAACAAACTTTCTCCCACAGCTCAGGAGTGAAATATTCACATAAATGTAAAAGATCAACATCTGTAATCAGGAAGCACCAGCACCTTTGAATAACAGGAATTCAACATGCACAGAAATAGTGTGATGTGAACCAGCTACCTTCAGAAATGCAGACACCTGTGCCTAGGTTCAATCAGCGTGTTGGCTTACACAAATTAACCAGGAGTGGTGTGGCATAACAATTATATGGCAAATCCCACACACGCTCTGCAGAACAGATTTGTTTTGCTGAAAATTCTATTAAAGTCATTGTTCATTAACATGCAGAGACAGCTTCCTTGACGATTATCTTAATTACTTGAGAGTAATACAAGAAGGCAGGACTCCACAAGTACTTTACTCAAGAATACCTGCATGGGATGCCAGCAGGAGGAAGGTTTGGAGTTGGTGGGATAGAAGTGTTTTACTTACTGTAAGGGGATTTGATGCAAATAAAAATGGAGCTCCACTTACAGAGCACTCTGAGTTCTGTTTGTTGGGGTTAATAACATATCTAGGGCATCTAAGAAAACTTACAGGTGCTATACATTAGTATTTCTAGGATTAGAGCATTAAATAGAGCATACAAATGCTATGCTATTATTAGTACACAGTATATAGCTATTTGCTATTAGTATTTTATTTATTTATTTATTTTAGGAATGCATCTTCTGGTTTCACATTCATTTATATATCTACAGAGGTTACCTTTGTCATATAAAACTGATTTAGGGAGGAACTGGCTTTTCCAAATGATCAGCTATATGGCAAGAATACAACTTCTTCACCAATTATTTCTCTCCTCCTGAAATTTGAGGGAGCTAATGAAAGCAGAAACTCACATACATCTTCCCCAAAAGAAACATCAGAAGCAAGGAGTCGAGAACAGTTCACAGGAAGTCGTAGTTCAAAATTCATGTGTATAAAGTGTTCTTAACAGTAGAAAGTATTTCATTATTTTTTTTTTTATAAAGAGAAAGTTCTTCTTTGAGCAAGTTTCACAGCATGTAATTCAACGTCTGTTTCAAAAATGACAAGCAAAGCAAACAAAATTCTCCACTGTTAGAAGAATACTGTAAGTTGTAGACCCCAGAGAAAACAAGTCTCCAGAGTATCCAAGAACCAATTCTATACAAAATCCTCCACTCTCCATTAGCCAGTTTGAATGTGGCACTTCCTTCCCCTCCTTTCAAACTCAGCTTTTTATCCATGTTGGCAAAAATAAAAGCTTGAAGACTGCCTCCTGCACTGCCTAGCCCTCTATTCCTAACTGTATTACCATGACAAAAAAAAAAAAAAAAAAAAAAAAGAAGAGCCCTTATGATTCCTCCTACATAGAGGTACAGGGAGGAAAAACTTGTTAATTGGCAGTGACATCATTTGCTAGAAAGTGATTCACTCTTCATGAAACAGCAGGGAAAAATAAATTTACTCCTAACCACCCCAAAGCTCTTTCAGTGAATCAGTGTGTGGCAGAAATGATAGTAGGAGACGTAAATCCTTTCTCTATTTTAGAAAGACAAGGATTGTGTAATGAGCTAGAGTGCATAGAGCAAAATTACCATATACTGTCACTGAAATATATTTCCCCTGTGGTTTTGCCAAAAAAGGTATGAAAGTGGGATAGAAAATAAAGCAAGTGCTGTTAGAGGCAGCAAGTGGATTAGTACACATCATCAGCAATTTGTGACCAGTTTACAAAACAGTGACTGACAGCATCAGAAGATAAGGCCTTTAGTATTCCCTCTGAAGCCACTCTACTCCCAAAGCATAGCCACCACCTGAATACATTGCAATATTTCCATAAGTTAAGTTGCCTACAACATGCTGAAGAAACTAAGAAAGTTTTAACACATGAAGGATAAAGGTTCCATATCTCTTTGAACTCTGCGGGGCCCTCGAGGAAAGAAAAACAAACAACAATGAATGAAATCACTGTCTACTTTTTCTACAGATTTCTTCAACCATAACTGCTATTTCCATTTATATTTTAGAGGTGCCTATGATGCGCAGATCTTTGTGGGCAAATGTATAGGATCTTTCCTTGACACATTCTACAACTAATTGAAATGCGGGACTTTCAGGCTGATGCCTTTTTCTGTCCATGGGTCAAAGCATTGCAATCTCAAAATAAATTAGGCATGAGAACCACACAACAGGAGATAACCTCCCTAAAAAATGGTCATATATGAAGATAAATTTAACTTCAGCAAGAGTTACCACATGCTGAAACAGGTGATATTTATCTAGTTTGGGAGAGAAGACAAGCCTGAAGTTCCATTTCTGTACTGAAGAGAAAGAAAAAAAGACTTAAATGGCTGTAGATAAAGTAGTCTACAGCCTTCCTTTTAGCTCATAATAGTGTATAAATCATCATGACGTACAGAGCCTATACACAAAAGAACAAATCAGAGTAGTCTCTGCCATCAGTACCTGGGCAACACAACGTCAAATTCTATGATCCCAACAAGCTATTAAGCTGACATTGTTCAAAAAGTTTCCAGAACTTATAATTCTAACAAATCTGGGCACTATTTCAAGCAAGCTGGACCTTAAATACAGTCTTGCCTCAGAAATCAAATGAATTTTATTCTTTCATGCAATTCTGATGGAAAAACACAGCTGTACTGACAGTTCCTGCCATGATTCAATGTCCTTTTTGGAGCACCTCATAGAAAAGCTGGCAGAAAGCCCAAGCACTGCAAGAAAATAAATGAAATGTATCTTCCTGTTTCCATCCAATTCTGAAAATGGCACTTGTACTGCGGCAAGCGATAAGTCAACCCTTACTCCTACACTTCTTTTAATCAAGAACCAATTTTAACAACGTACGGTTTATGAAATAATTGCTTCAGCACAATCTTGTACAAAATTTTAAGCTTCAGCAGAAAAATGAAATCAAAGCTCTATTTAAATACATGTGTAAGTAAAAGAAGCCTAAAACCCACTGAAATTAACCTGAGATTAACTATTCAAACTAAGCCTCTTGTTGTACTGGAAGCAGAAGTGCTTAGCTCTTCAACCATGCTAGTAAATCTGCACAGGATAGCTCCATTCGTATAGCATACCCAGGGGATGTAAGCTTTTAAGTGCTCAACCCGCTGCACTACACCATGCCCTACCCAGTGCAGGATTGCTGCACTGTACTTTTGAAGGCCTTTCTGAGTTCATACTCAGAATCTCTTTATTTCAATCAGACAAAAAAAAAAATTGCTACAAAAAAAAAAAAGCTTATGTTTGTTCACATCGTTTTTCGAAGTTATAATAATGGGTATTCTTTTAGCATATCATAGTATTTATTCAATTGTACTAAAAAGTAAACCCAATAAATAATTTTGAAGCATTCCCATAATACTCATTTTACTATTACAAAGAAGCACAGCCTTTCTGATCAATAATGGATAAAAAGGAGAAGTAAACCAATTAACATCTCTTCTAAAAAATAAAATAACTTCCCTCACAGTATACCTCTCCCTCTACTCTCAGAGTAAAGCAGAAATACTATTTTTGTCACACTGCTATTGTGGATTTTTTTTTTTTTTTTTTTTTTTTTTTTAACTGGTGTTACCAGGGTAGAGTAAACCACTAAATCTAGACTTAGGGTTTGGGAAGTTCTTAGAGTTTTTATTTATTTTTTCCACTACACTTTTCATAGCTCAACATTAAAACCAACAGAAAACAAAACCTGTCCTAGAGGATGTAGCACTTCTTAAGTGCTCAGAAAGATTGTTCAAATTAAATAATAACAACTTGGAAAAATGCAGAGATGGCATCCTTTGATGAGTTAACTTCTATGCTAATATAATAGCTCAACAGCAGGGCTCCTAGGCAGTACAAGAGACCTATTTAAACATAATAGCTCAACAAAATAAAAAGTAAAAATATAATAGCACACACTGCCATATACCTTTCCATACCCTACATTAAGCAGAAGATAAAGTCGTTTATAAATTGTTTTCACCTGAATAAACAGTGTTTTCTAGAGGACTGGTTGAATGGCTCTACAGGTCTCTTGTCACTCTCCTGCTTTGTGTCTGTACTTGTGACCCTCTCCAGAATTGTCAAAATTTTCAAAAACAACTTTTACAGGCTCCCCGTCCAAAACATCTCCACTCCTGGCTAACTTGGCTGCCTGCTCAGCTCTGCTCATCAACAAACCCTTCATCTTGCATCTCACGAACAGTTCTTCTTCTGAACAGTTCCTGCTGTACCGTGCCTCAGCCCGGGATCCCCATGGGGATCCTACCAATGGTGGGGAGGAGAAGAAGAGTGGAGTGGTAGCTCGCTTATACATTACAGAATGAGAAATAATTCAAATTTTCACTTTGCTTCATGATCATGTGGAGTTTTACATTTTGTCTTCATCAGCTGCAGGAAAATCACAGCTTCATGATCATTGTGCTTGTTACCTCAATCCCTCATTATTAGAATGTACCACAATATACCTATTATTTTGATATTTATCATTAATTTCTGATTGCAAGTCTTAATTGTAACTTCAACGTTAGCTTTATTGGAAGTGTCAGGCCCTATGCAGATATAACAGAGCCAGAGGCAGAATAACCAAAGGAAAATTCATCAGGAGATTCCACAGTACAGCAAATCACCTTTTCAACAAGGGCTTTATTTCAGGATTTTGGCTCAGCTCAAATTGAAAACAACACAAATTAAAAATAAACAGGAAAAAGCAATACAAAACTACAATAACAGCAAGTAGGCTGTTCCTTCCAGAGTCATTTTATAAGCAAGATACTTGATAACCACAAATCACAACATCTGGGCAGCCCGTCCCCATCCTTGATCAGCCTCTCCACTAAGAAATTTTTCCTGATCTAAACCCTCCACAGGTTCAATTTGAGGCTGTTAGCATGCTAGAAAATATTAATTAGCAGTTACAAAATCAGACACTGAGTCAGAGGTTTATTTTATACTAAAAAATGAAATAGAACAAAGAAAACAATCACCATCAGATCAATACTCAACTTCAGATTTGGACACAATTCAAAAGCACATTTAACACAATGAAAGCATACACCTACAAAATTATACAGTCAATCACCATGATTAAGAGTTATTTGTATCATCCTACCATTAAACGCTGTGCTATTCCAGTGAAGGAATCTGAAAGTTTCATGAGCAGAACACTAGTGTAAATGTCTATTTAAGCCAAAAATACTACTGTAAAATGATGCAGATGATATTACTAGAAGGCTCAGTGTCTTTACACTCATTAAACAACATGGCAACTACAGTTTTCCTATATTTCAGAAATTCTACATCCTATTAGTTATACTAACACTATCTTGTCTTAGTACATCTAAGTAGTGGATAACTTCATTTAAATAACAAATGGAATGTTGGACACAGTTAACTATGATTCCCTGAGCAGCCTCTGAAGTTACATCCTAAAATCCAGCCAGCTGGTACTTTTTTGTTTAAGGGTATCTCAACTACATAAAAACAAGGTCTGGCAACTGCTACTTAGAAGTGCTAAATCATCCCAGGATCATATGAAATATAAACTGGAGTTTGGCTTACGGATACATTTTAAAAATGCATACTGAACAGGAATTCAAAGTGTATTACTAAGATTACAAAAACGTTTAAGTTGTAATAGGATTGTCTTCTTTCTATTAAACTATATTCCTGATGATCCCCAGACTACCTGAATCAGATCATGTACTACAGACTTAATATTTTTATTATCCACTTGGCGTACAGTTGCAGCTGTTCCAATGCTAAGTCAACTTAGCACACAGGCAAAGTCAGTGCAGGGACATGGAATATGTGCAGTATTTCTTAAATAAGTTTGATAATGGCTTTCTTAGCACACCATGACTATTTTCATTTTTGACTAAAGAGTGCCTTTAAAATCCACTATGAACAGGCTGTTTCGCTCAAAAAGAAAGTATCAGATCAAGTAAGCTTGTCCATTCCAAAATTTAAGAAACTACAACCTATGTGAATCCACACAATTATAATCATTTGTGCCCCTATACACTATTTAGGAGAAAGTCTTTAAAAACAGTCACAATAACCACGGAAAAACTAGGGAGACAGAAGTGGTCTGATCATACAAAAATTGTACAGAACTCTGGACAATTGATGTCAAAGCAAAAAACAGCTGTCCTTTCACAAGGAGGAAAATAAACATGGCTTCCCAGCACGCTTGCTGGCAACAGACAACCAAGCTCCCATCAATAACAATAACATCCCAAAGAAGGAGGACACATCTTACCCAATATAACATTTTCCATTGACAGTGGTAATACATCATTTTATTTGTTATGCTGACTGTTCCTGCATCGTTTAAGCTACAGGGAGCAGAGGTAAGACAAATCCCCACTTTAAAAACATTGCCCCAGTTTTCAAGTAATCACAAGAGAGTCTATTTCAATAGACTAATTAAGATAAGTTGGAAGATCCCAAGGTCCAATTTTGCTAAAAAAAACTAAAAGTAATATTTTGATATGCATATATTTTTTTAAATAAAATGAAAACTGCTTCAGTGTTCTGATCATTTCTATTCCATTTCTTACTCATGAACAAATGAGTGGGTTGATATTCAGTATGTTCTTTGCTAGTCTATTCTGTCCTCAATCTGTACACAGTTCCTGTTCATCCAGAAGAAAAATGGATCAGACAGGAAAAAAAAAGCAAAACAAAAAATGACAGGCATTTGTAAATGACTGCTTCCAAGTTCAGTATCACTTGGCACTATTAACCAATTCCATTTAATAGAAAGAAACTCTTTTCTGCTTATCATTTGATTTCCAGTATCATCCTTTTGTTTTCAAGGCTGGACTTGCCTTTTGCTTCTGCAAAGAATCCTATAACTGGCAGTAAAACTTCTGGATCTTACTCATGGCCCCCTATTCTGTTATGTGAGGGCCTGTGCAAAGCTGCAATCTCCTTTACATGTAATTGCCTTGGATAAACTAAATATTAATCTATGGGAGGATCATCCTACTGATTTCTTGTTTAATCCTTCTAATTTCAACAGGAGTTCCTACACGATATATTCAGTCATTTTATCTTCTTTCAGAAGGCTTCTCCAAAGTCACTACATGCTAGAATTATTGCTCTAAATAGAGATGTTTCTATATGTGCAAATGGATGGTTTATATAAAAGTATACATCAATAAACAATGCTTAAAAATGCACGCACAGGCTTACAGTTCCGATAGAAAACACTAATGTAGCCATACATTGAAGAAGACTTCCTTTATGTACTTTTTATATGAACACCCAAATCATACATATTAAATACACATACATGTAATTTCTTTGTCCTGTAAAAGGTATTCCCCTCCCCTGTTTCCCCCTGCACCTAAACAGTAGCTAGTAAAATATGTTATCTTCACTGATTTGCAAAAGCTATTTTTCCCAGCTTGGTTCTTAAGCTGCACACTGCACCCTGTAAAAAAAATGTTTAGCCTGATTTACAAAATCTATTTCTCTCCTTGGGCCTTTAAGCTGTTGTTGCAGATGTGATAAAGGTGTTCTCATTCAAACTCTCATTGTTTCTGGGCCCCTTGTCACCTGCTTTTATTTTTCTTCTACTTTCTTTCCATCTTTTTTTTTTTTTTTTTTTTGCACAGACACAGGTAGTTTTCCATCTGAGCTGATTCTGCATAATATGAGACATTTTAACATGACATCTGGCCCACAGCCATGAGCTAGTAAGTAATCGCCAAGTCACATACTTTGGCCAAGAAGTAAATTTGATCAGAAAGCACCTTAAGAAAACCAGACAAATATCAGCTTAGCATTTTTTTTTTTTTTTAATATAAGGAGAATTTGAAAACATATTTGCTTACCTTTAATTCTGTATTACAGAATTAGAAAGTCTTTTGAGTCGGAAGAGACCCTTAAAGGCTGTCTAGTCCAAATCCCTCGCAATGAACAGGAACACCTACAACTAGATCAGGTTGCTCAGACTCGCAGCCAGCCTGATATTGAATGTCCCCAAAGACAGGGCATCCACTACCTGTCCAGGCAACCTGTTCCAGTACAAGATTGGATATAAGTCTTCCTTATATCCAATCTAAATCTCTCCTCCTTTAGTCTGAAAGCTTCTGGTCTCATGGGAACTGTCCCTACCCATAGCACAGGGGGTTGAAATTAAACGATCTTAAAGATCCCTTCCAACATAAATCATTCTATGAGTCTATGAAACCATTTCCCTTTGTCTTATCACAAGTCTTGTTAAAAAAATCTCTCCCCTTCATTCTTATGGTCCACCTTGAGATACTGATAGGCCATTATCAGGTTTCCCTGGAGCCTTCTCTTCCCCAGGCAGAACAGCCCCAGCTCTCTCAGCCTGTCCTTGCAGGGGAAATGTTCCATCCTTTTTGTCACTTTTGTGGCACTCCTCTGTATGCGTTCCAACAGGTCCATGTCTCTCATGTACTGAGGACTCCACATCCGGATGCAATAATCCAGGTGAATCCTCACCAATACAGAGCAGAGGGGCAGGATCACCTCCCTCAACCTACTGGCCACATTTCTCTGTATGCAGCTCATGGTATGGTTGGCTTTCTAGGCTGCAAAGGTACATTGCTGGCACCATGTCCAGCTTGCCATCCTTAAGTCTTTTTCAGAAGGGCTGTACTCTATCCTTTTGTTTTCCGGCTTGTATAGATAGTGGGCATCACCACAACCCAGGTGCAAGACCTTGCACTTGACTATGTTGAACTTCATGAGATTCACCTGGGCCCACCGCTCAGGCCTGTCTAGGTTTCACTGAATGGTAACCCATCCCTCAGGCATGTTGACTGCACCCCACAGGTTGGTGTCATTTGCAAACTTGCTAAGAGTGCACACAATCCCTACTTATTCCTGAGTGACACCACCACCAGTCACCATCTGGACAATAAGCTACTGGCCACCACTCTCTGGGTATGATCTCACAACCAATTGTGCAACGCTTCATAAATTTGCATATCATAGAATCATCATAGAATCATTAAGTCAGAAAAGACCTTCAAGATCACCAAGTCCAACCATCAACCTGGCCTACAAAGTCCAAGTCTATTTTCACAACCAAAACTCTTCCTCTCTCAGCACTTCCTATATCCACCAAGAAGATCTGTGTGAAAGCCCAAACACACTTGAACTCAGTTTAAACCTCCCAGGCATTTGGTTTTTGTTGTTGTTGTTTGTTTGTTTTCTTAAGCAGCCTTATGTTATTGTATCAGTTCCTTTTGGAGAAAAATGACATACAGATTCAAAAGTCTACCACCGTTATGAACAACTATTACAGTGTTTCCAGTAACTCCTGTAAATTATAGCTGAGGTGTCATTTAGCTGGAAGCTCACAATGCTAAAGAAACCATGAAACAGTGCAGTCTATAGCAAACAACAATTTCAACAACTACTGAAATCCCAGAGAAAAAAAAAAAGATCAATAATCCTCAAATGAACTAATTTCTGTTCAAAATGATAAACTGTTGTATGCAACAGTAAATTAAAAAGCTTTCCTAGAGATTAAATTTCAAGTTCAATCAGATTTACATATATTTAAATATAATCCAATTTAGATTTATGTACTCACGATCATTTTCTTCTCTTAAGCTATAATTGCTCTTTAATAGTCTGCTGTTCATTGGCTTAAATTACAAACCCAGTGTTATACAATTTGCATCAACCCAGTGGTCACATGCCCCTGTTGCTTCTCCTCTGCTCTGACCTGGTGATCAGGGGAGTGTGTTGGCACCCAGGGAGATGAACCCACTTCTTCACGAATGTGACTGCCTTACAACTAACAGACCTCATGATATGGTACTTCAAAGTGAATGCTAAAACCATTAAAAAAAAAAAAAAAGCAATAGAGCAATTCATGATGGATTTATTTTTTAATACTACATTCTAGGCTCTCTCCTACTATGTCAAAAACTCCAATGCTCAAGATGCTTTGCCATTTAAGAAAAATAGCGTTCAAGTATTAATGTGGGGCATATCTGTACAGCTGCAGAAGACTAACTAGCTGCGTAAGTCAGTTTAACTGCACTGCACAGTGGTTGTAGTTCTTTAAAATCCACACAAGATGGTATCAACTATGAACTGGGCTGTGCCTAACCCATCTCAATGGAGGCAATGACTACATGCATCTCATGTCTCAGACCTACGAGCACTTTCAACATCACAGCATTTTATGGTTTCCTTTGAAAGAAATACACACAGCTCCTCCATTTCAGTCATGCTTCATTATAAATAAATAAATAAGCAGAACAAAAAACCAAATCCCCCAATATTTTCACAGGAAGACTCTTCTCAAAAACATGAAAGCTGCCTGTGAATAGAGCATGCTACTCGAAGCTTATTTGCCCTTTAGTGTTGTTTTTGTTTTTTTTTTTTTTTTTTTTTTTGGAAGAAAAACATGATACTATTGAATGTATTTTAGATTTACTTATGTCATGTTAATTACTCATGTGATTTATGCCCATGAAATTCATGGGTATCTGTAATTGTGCAATGCTGAAGTAGAATGCGGCATAAAAATGACAAAAATCAGAAAGCTAACATAAAACAACTAGTCTCTCGTAAATGTATTTCAATTAAAAGTTTACTCAAAGCACACATTTTTTTTATCTGATAGATCTACTTCCACTGTAACCTCATATGAGATAATAAATGTTAGTGTAAGTATTTTTTTTTAATATCTGCACTCATTAATATATTCTACTTGAAAGGAATATAGTAGTTCATACAGAGTTCAAATGAATATGGTATGATTTTGTAAAAAGTATCTTTTCTTTGAGTGTTGCCACTTACTGCATCACTTCAACATGAATTAAACATGAATTCATGATAAAATCATCAAAATGCAAAAACAAAGAGATGGTAGAAGGATCAAAGGCACCTTCTAGTTGCTAGAGAAACCAAAACAGCAAATGAATTTGAAGTACACAGTACTCGCACAATCTCCCAGGACAAATGCACACGAAGTGCATGAAAAAACTCTTCGTCTATGTGCTCCAGCAGCAAAAATGGAATGAACAGACATCAAATTCATTAATATTATGCTCAGACAGGTCATCAGTTGTTGAATTAGTTGGTAGCCCTTCTGAAAGGAGTTGCAGTAGGTAACTGTGAAGAAGTTAACATTGTCTCTGTGCAAGTTGAGTAGAAGAAATTCAGATTTAAGATTTGAAGAGAACTATTAACCAGAAACGCATCATTTGCATCATTTTTGGGAGCCCAGACGAAACTATATTAAAGATTTGAGATTCACAGAATGTGAATATGGAGCGCAGCCTTCTAGGCTGCATATTCAAAAACCATCAGACAAAAAATAAGCATAATATAGTACTGAATTTTTCCTCAGTTCTCACTCCACATTTTTGTCTGCTATGTTAGCTAGCTCATAGAGCCTCCAAAGATGGTGGCTGTAATATTATTTTATGTAATATGGAATCTGTCCAGTCTACTTACTCATTTCACAAAGATGACAGACAAAATAGCATATGATAATGACTTTCAGTCACAGCTGCTTTGTTGAGATTTGAAAAGGGAAAGGCTCCATATCAATTACTGGTTCCCTGAAAAATCACATCCTTCAAGGAATAAGAATTGTCTCCTTTGTTAGCTACTCCAATTTTCTGATTAGTAACGATAGTTTTCTTTTAAACATAGGTAAGAGAAGCAGCAAAGCAGTACCAGTGCAGTGGGACTTGTTACAAGGCAACCGGCAGTAGAGTTGCTCTGAGGGAACCCAAAACCCACTAGTTACCCAACATCACATCATAGAAACTCCTCTGCACATATTAGTAGGATAGATGTTGGTATCACCGCAAAGAGTGAGGTCATCACTGTGGGGACAGGAAGAGTGCATGCCCCTCTTGCCTAATGCTTGCAGGCAGACCTTGCTCTTAGGATGGATTTTGTTTTCCTTCTCGTGTGCAACCCCTGACACTCAGGAGCTGTTCTTTATTTTAAAGCAATAAGGACGAGTAACATGACTTGATGACCTTCGTGGGTCCCTTCCAAATCAGAATATTATATGACTCTACGATTATATAAGAAGTTTCAAGGCAGAGAAGAACCTTATGCAAACATTTTTGAAGTTCACCTTACTATAACCTGTGCAGTATCCTTGAAGGACTGCACAGAGCTAGCCCTGGCATATTCGTCATTCCGCTCTTGTCACTGCACTTGATTGAATGTTTTTTCAGGAGGCAGAGATTAAAATGAACCAGAACTAATTGGAGGTATATTTAATGAAAGCATCATCATTGTAATGAGTATACAACTGCTACACTAATGCTGAATAATGTTTAAGCTACTGAACAACTCCATATTGTTTCACCTAATGGGATTCACCGATTACCAAATAATTAATTCAGCTCTATAATTTTGCAACATGTGGAAATGTGAAACCCACTCATGAATTAATTAATGCTCAAGTCAATAAAAGAGACAAGTGACTGGGACTTACTACTGTTTCTCCAGAAATAAGTCAGGGTATTATCACTTACTTTGAGCCATGCAAGACTGGTCTTGGTTCTTCAAGCATTTGGTCTAGTTATTACATTGTAATCATTTGTAATATGAGTCTGGTAGACATGGACAAACACCCAGCAGCTCAAGCTGCTCTATAGCTTTTTCTCATCTTCAGTCATGCTGATGAATCCTGTTTCACAGCATCAAATCCCCCTTGTTCACATTCTCATCATCCTCCCCACCTTGATACATATCCTTTTAGATTTCCTGGTCTTCTGGTTAACATGTTAAATATGACACCATGATACTCCTTACTTCCTATTTTCCTTTTTATCTCTTACACAGGCTTTTGGCACATTTGTTGCGAATGCTGCTTAAAGAGCCAGGAAAGCAAACAGCCTAATGGATCATTTTTCCAAATGCATTATTCAAATTGTTTTTTGTTTGTTTTAAGGAAGGAAATCAGCTACAGTCACAAGTCACATTGTGTATATCCTCACTCCTAGAAATGCCTCTGGAATCAACCTTATTCCTGAAACCACTCTAACTTGAATGGAATTTGGTGTAAATGGAACAAGTTTTCCCCATGTGGTTAAGGCCCTAGATATCCTCCTCAGACCTCTTTTACCCTACATAATTCACTGATAGGCAGTATCTCTTCTCACAAATAATTACAAACAATTACTACTAGGACCTATGTATGGTCTTACAGATCTGGCAAGTATGACTACAAGGACTGGTAAGGTTCTTACAAAACCAGACAACAAATTTATATGAAAGTAGGGACATCAATATTATTCTTTAAGTAGGATGAGGCAAAACCTGTAAGATTTCTCATTCAGGTAAAGCAGTGCTCTGATTAGACTTTCAACTATTTGTAAACATACAGAAAGGAACAAGCAGCAGTCTTATATTCAGCACTTATGGCAAATAATAGGGATTTTCCATATGCAGTTTCTGACTTATGCAGATCTCAAAACACAAACATACTAATAACATCAGGTTTTCTCTTTCCCCCTTACGCATGAAACTTGTGCTGCACAAAAACCAGGTCTCAGCTCTTGATGGCACTGCCTTCACTGGCCCATGTCAGAGGAAAGAGCACAAACAACCTCATGTTTTCTTCAAGGTAGATGATTTGTCATGGTGGGGTTGGGTAGGAGAGCAGGTTACTGAAGTGCAATAGATGCCCTCATGGCATAATGTTGTATTTTGTTCACTGTGAGGCCTGGAGTGCCCTGAAACAAGGTCCAGTTCCACCACTTACTCCACTCTCTCACCCCATCATCTACAACCTGTGTGTTTAGAATCGGTCTCTACTTATTCATTGCTTATGGATGTTGAACCATTTTGGATGAACGTTAAGGTGTACACCAGCCCTTGAGCAGTAGGAACTAAATACTCAGCACAGCTCAGTGGTACAAAAAAAAAATTTTGCATCTGAGCCCCAGCATTAAAAGCCTATTAAGCAGAAAGTCATTACACACATTTCAAAGTCCGAAGTTATAGCCTTGTTCTTTCTAACCACGTAAGACAAAAAACTTTCAAGCATTTGAGTTCCTCATTTAGTCACACAAGTCCTGCAAAGAAATGAACTGGAGACATTTGCTAGTGTTCTTTATTTCCCCCTCTAAAGTTTCTCAAGGAAATTCAGGAAAAATTTCAAGCTGTCTTAGAAGCCTTATGGATGGAAAAGAAATGAAAGAATCCTGAAAACTGCCCTCCTCCAGCCCTTCAACACTAAAAAAAAATAAAAAGCCATTCTGTTCTCATATACATCAGCAATTTCCCTTAATTAACATACGGACCTCATCAAACAGAAACCTGAAAAGTTAAAACAAGTTAACTGTGGCAAAGCTGAGATAACGCAGCAATCAGCACTACATGAAAATTAAGATAAAAATTTCAACATTGTGTATGAATACTGCACAAAAACATGATTATTTGCAACCTATTTTAATAAAAGAAATTCAGTGCCCAAAAAAACTCCAACATAAGCTAAGTTTTACTCATGTATGACCTGCATCTTACAAGAAAAGTAAGATTAGACAGATCTCCCCTCAGATTTTAAAATATTGCTAAGGTTTTCGAGCGTCAGATAGTTTGACACTTATTTTTTCATTTCTAACATCTCATCAGACCTAGACCACAAACAGATAAGCAGCATAATAGGTGGCAAAAAAACATCTAGAAGGTGAGATAACTCCAAAGGAGTGGAGTTGGCTATGGCA
Organism: Meleagris gallopavo; assembly: GCF_905368555.1. Classification (NCBI taxonomy): domain Eukaryota; kingdom Metazoa; phylum Chordata; class Aves; order Galliformes; family Phasianidae; genus Meleagris; species Meleagris gallopavo. The sequence goes on from NC_139405.1 coordinate 11,235,927, forward strand.
GATAGCCATTAAATTGGCAAAAGAAGTGAAAATGGAAATAATCAACTCTAACCTCACCTAGAGAGCAGAAAGTATGTCAGAGCATGTCTGGTCTTCATGACTGCCCTGGGCTGCACTGACACCACATCAAAAAGGGAGCAAATGGAAATATCTGAGGTTTACCTTTATTCTTCTAACTGAGAGATTATATACATCTTCCCAATTCCTGCCTTGTACACTGGCCATACAAATTTTGAAACAATTGTTTTGTAAGAACTCTTAAGCATCTAGAGAAGAAGGAAATGAGAACACTATCAGATGTTACTTGATGAGGTCCCTAGAGAGGCCACAAGCATCTTGGGTTATACAAGAATTCCTCCAAAAACAAATGGCCCCTGAAAATATTTTCAGTACAAATAGACTGTATCTGAAAAGCAAAGATTACTATATCCATCATAAAACTGAAGATGAGGTACTCAGTAGTTTACATGAAGAATTTGAGGTATCTCTAAGAAAAGCAAGTGATATTCCTGTCTCCATAAGACTCAAAACTATTCTAAAAATATTAGTAATTCCGTTGCTTATCTGATGCTTTTTTCCTACATAGTACAATATAAATTGTACTAATAAATAGAAGTATATTAATTTACTGTTTAATTAACTGTTTGAATGAAATTCTAAAAATACTGCTCTAAAAGGCAAATAATTGTCCCACAGAAGTGTGTAAATTCATCCTACCTAACACAACCTTTCTCATCTGGACCCACATATTTCCTAAACCAGTGACTTATTTCCTCTCAGTCCATGATATTTATGGCAGGGGTCTAGGATAGGTAATGAATGTAATATATAGATCTAGAAAGCTGTTCCAAGGTAGAGAGGTGAAATAGCTCACACACAGGGTCAGGGACACGTGAAAGGGATTCAAGGTTCCTCATTATCGGTAATTTAGAGTCAAATTCAAAGTACATGGAAATCAGTGGACATCCTTCAACTGATCTTAGTTTTTATGTCTAGTCAAATTCCATGAGAAAGAAGGCAGCAGGCTAATTCACAACAAGAATTTGCTTTTGGAGTTTCTGATTGCTTAAGGAAAATAAATAGCCAGTGCTTGACTAATATAATTATTCATCAGATACAGAACATTACAATCCAGCTCTACTGGCATCTTGGCATAGATCAGAATTAGCCCACACTCTCTGATGAGACACCCATCTTCTTCAAGTGCAGGGAGATTATGAACAGTCCTTCCTCCAACACGATAATTGCCTAGAACACTGCACTAAATACACACAGCTACCAAGCCCTGTGGTTTCCTCCCAGGAGATATTACCTCTGCTGTCTGATTCACTTAAGCACACATTTACTGTGTGTGTGTCTGTGTGCTGCATGCCCATGTGTGAGGTTTCGATCTTATTAATTCTATCACAGTCATGAAATATTTACTGCAATAGAGAGGCACTGAGAAGGTCAGAGGCTTTCATTCACTTCAGCAGACTTCAGTGCCATGTAACACTGATTTATTTAAAATAATTTACGTCTAACTTTTTGTTTGCTGAGGAAAAAGGAGTAATTTCATTTCCCATGACAACTTGCTCAAATACATTCTAATCCTCTCTCTACTTTCTCTCTTCATTTGCACACATGCTCTCTCCCACTTGAGCTGCATTCCCATCCTGGGTAGATCGGTGGTATAAGGCTGGAACTATTCTGGACAGAGAGTAAGTTCTGCTTTTCACTTAAACCACATACCTGAAACTTCATATTTCTTGTCATTTAGTCTCTGATGCTTTGCCAATGAGGCCCCAATAAAATAGCAGCCATGTAATGTATTTTAATGAGTTGCACAAGAAGGACACTACCTTCGTTTAAAGGAAGTGACATTCACTCCATATGAATTAAGTCTCCTATATTGGGCAGTATTTTATGTCTTCGCTGGTATAAATTAGAAAAGCATCATTAATTCCATGGTAATCGTAACTATAATGGATAATACAATATAAATAATTAAAGTAGGGAAGTATCTTTGCTTTGTTTTAATTACAGATATAACTAGAATTATGTTGATTTATGTCAGGCAGTTCTGGACTGACTTTTTCCACAAAGAAGAAATAATATATATTTATAAAGATTAATAATTTAACATCCTTCCAACTAAAAGTGGTGATTTCCTGTACCAAAATTCAGGTATTAAAGACAAAACAGCAAGGACTGTGTCTTTGGTACAATAATATGAAGGTAGAAGCAAATGCATTTGATGACATTCTTTTTGACCTCTTAACAACTAATGTGGGGAACAGCCTGCAGCAGACTTAAGGCATAGAAAATTTCACATCCATGACTCTGCAGTTTGGTAAAGGTAAAAAGAAAAGATTTATAGGGAACCTGACACACAGTTTTAAAGATATACGTTTCTCTCAGTCCCCTGCGACAGAAAGAAAATCTCCAGGCTGCTTGTACTGAGGAGACAGGAGAAAAAAAAACAACTTTCAGGCAATCTTCCATGTGTGATTTGCAAGTTTTAAAGGATAAAATTTTATTTCATTTCTTCTGTCTTTTATGTATCCTATTGAATAATACTTCAGAAATTCTGTCTCTCCAAATAATCCTCACAATAACACACGGTAAATTAAAATCACATCAAGGCTGGAATAACAATTTTTTTGGTTTTTGTTGGCTTATCCCTCTTACTAGTTTTATTTTGAAAGCAAGTTATTAGAGCAAATTATGATTCAATACATTGACATTCAATTTAAGGAATAAATTATTTTTCTTATTTCTCTTCCACTAAAATATTGTTCTCTAATACAGTGTTTGCACTGGTTTGTGACCATCTTAAATAAGTCAGGTAAAAAATATCTTACCAGCTGAAATAGCAGATAAAATATGATTTAGGAAATCGAGGCTAGTGGTGAAGTACCTGAAAGAGTCAGACAATATCCTAGAAGATGAACCAATCTTAATTCTTTGGAGAGGAAATAGTAAGCAACTGCTTTCTTTATGACCATTCATTGTTAACAGTTCCCTGCACGAACTCACTTCCAAACAGGACCAATGTGTTACTTAAGAAGTAAAATGATACTTCACAATTACATAGCAACTTCATCACTTCTCCTCATAACGTCTTTCCAGACAACCCTTTGAAAAGTCTGATTCATTCACTACTTTCACGTGCCTATAGCTTTTTCTTGGAACTCTTGGGTTAATAATAATTAGAAATAATTTCTAATCATTTCTATTGAGAAATAATATTGCTTGTTCATATTGAATCCCACAAGAACATTTTACGTTTCCAACCACCCTTCATTTTGGTGAAAGTAAGAGAAAGCAGTATCTAGAGTAGCATTATAAGAGGGAAAGTATAATAATTTTGGAAGTACATCATACATAAATCAGAAAATGAAAACACCATTGTGCAAATTCTTTGAGGAAAAATATTTGGAATTACTACAGGAAAGAAATATTTCTTTGTTGAATATAGCAAAACAGGAGTTAAGATAATGAAGAGTATCTTTGTAAAGCTTCGTGAGATTTTTACATTTTTAGTGAAGTCCAAAATATTCACTTACTAAAAAAATCAATAGGAATACAAATAAACGGAATTGTACCCAATAAAGCTGCAGCATTGATTACCTTAATAACTGTAAGCCTCTGCAGACTTCTGTATCTGAAGGAAATCTGTTCCTTCCCAGCTGTGTATATACTGCATTTATTTGTTCCATTCACCTTGATCATGATAAGGAGAATTAAACTTTCTGCTCATAAATGAAAGATTAAAACAATTGTTTGCATTTGTTTGGTGAAAGTACTCCTGCGATAAGTCCTACCTTCACACAATGAAGGGTTAAATTGCATTTATCCTAGAACACTAAGCTTTTTTTTTCTTTTGAATTTCTTTAAACTTTCTACACTGTATGCTGAGCTATAACTTTTAATGAATTATACCTCTGATTACCAATGAGACATAATAATGATTTTGGATACAGTATACTCAATATGCATCTTATTTCTACACATGGAGAAATGAAGATACAGACCTGCATGGATTCATTTATTTGCAGTTACATGTGAGTAGCTCCAAAATAATGAGTAGAACCTGTTTTACGCATCAAATCAAATTTGGGATCAAGTGCACTCTCAGCAGGTTTGTGAATGACACCAAGCTGTGGTCGACAAGCAATAGGATACCATTCAGAGGGACCTACATAGGATGGAGCAGTGGGCCAAGGAGAGCCTCACGAGGTTCAACAAAGTCAAGTGCAAGGTCTTGTACCTGGGTTGCAGCAACCCCCGCTATCAATACAAGTTGGATGATGAAAGGATAGAACATAGGTCCTGCCAAAAAGGACTTGGAGGTACTGGTGGATGGCAAGCTGGACACAAGCCAATAGTGTGCACTCGTAGCCTAGAAAACCAACCATACCCTGGGCCGCATTCAAATTAGCATGGCCAGCCGGCCCAGGGAGGTGACCCTGCCCCTCTACTCTGCACTGGCAAATTTTCACCTGGAATACTGCATCCAGATGCGGAGTCCTCAGTGCAGGGAGAGGTAGACCCATTAACGTACATCCAGAGAAGGGCCACAAAATTTATTCAAGGGAAGGAACAACTCTGTGAGGACAACCTGAGAGAATCAAAGGCTGCATAGAGGCTTGATGGCGGTTTCAATATCTAAAGGGAGGCTTATAACACTGAATCTTCAGTAGTATCTGTTGTGATAGGACAGAGGGAAACATTTCCAAACTAGGAGGAGATTTAAACTGGACATAAAGTTTTGTTTTGTTTTTGTGAAGCACTGGAACAAGCTGCTCAGGGAAGTGGCAGACACCTCTGGGAGTTGGACTAGATGATCTTTAAGGGTCCATTCCAACTCAAACAACTCCCTGATTCTATGACATTTTTAGGAAACCTGTTGTGGAAGTCACCAAAGACAATATGTAAAATTTATGTACTATTTCTCCATTGTATCCAAGATGAATTTGATGAATTTACCAGTAGTATGAAGCTTCTGTTTCTCCATACCATTACTGTCTTTCAGTTTCTGTCTCAGCCAGTTAAATACCACGGATAAGCTATTAATGTATTTAGGCTGAGTGATTTGCCACTGAACCTATGCTTCAAGCATAGAGGGATTTTATTGTTGTTTTTCTTTTTTTAAAGTGTTGGCTTTTTTTTTTTTTTCCTTTTTAAAAAGATTTGTTCATTTACACAGAGTGTCTGGGATCTTTTCTGGGTCATCTCCAAGCTACCGTGTATTTGATTTATTTTTCTTTGAGGTCTGACTTCTAGTCTAATTTTACCTTGCATTTTCAAGCAAGTTCCTGCTGTGTGATTCCAATTTAAATCAATATCTAAACTCTATGGAATTAACTGCTTTTGCAAATGTAACCTTTTGTGACAGAATATCTGCATGCACTCTGAGGTGAATTCAGTGAAAATAAAATATATGCAAAATTTACAGAGAGTGACTAAAAGAAAGCAAGAACGATTTAAGTCTCTAACTACCCCATGGGTTTCTACAAACGGTCTAGCTCATGTTGACTCAGAGATGCTAGAGACAGCCAGTGCTTGAAGCACTGTGGTACCAGCTAGAAAAAGTGATGCACCCATGCTGTTCAGCAAAAACTCATGAGATCCTCATTTATTGAGTGCGGAATGCATCTCACAAGATTTCCCACAGCGAGGAAAATCCTTCAGCTAATACATATTTTTACAGACTGCATTAATTAAACACTGCTATTCAAAACGTGTTGGCTTTCCTTTTGATAGCTCAATGTTCATCACCCTGTATTACAAAAAATAATAAGCAGGTGAAACCAATTTACTTAGAGCATTTACACTGTCCTACCTTGGGTAGAAACAGGCATAATTAGCTCTTTATGTGAGAGTCATGTAGTAAATACCTCGGTCCCATGACTTTTCACACCGTCCATAACAATCTTTACTGAAATGCTGCTAAACTGGGGACATAGCAAGGAGTTAATTCCAAGTATTAGCAAATTATTTCTTTAAAGAACCACTTGTTACTTTCTTTTGTTTAATGAAAAAACTGTTCTAGAAAGGCACTAGTGAAAGTGAGGTCATCACCCATTCTGATCAGCCTGCTGGAGGGAGACTTTTCAGAGCGGCCAGCATTTCATTTTATCGCGCTGAGCATCAGACACTAAAGCAGCATTTCCAGACAGGCCAGGCACTTTCATCTAAAAAGAGCCTCTGCCCACTCAGGTGCCTGCAGTTAGACAGTCGACCACTTTGGAGGCTGCTTCTGGAACACCACAGTTTCTCCTGCTGGTGACCTCATCCCTGCCCATAGAAGTCCAATCAAAGGAATACACAATTCAAACCTCAAAGTTTTTCACCTTGGCTGACTTTCAGATCAGAAACACTCCTTTTCTAGCCTGAAACATGAACAAAACATTTGCAGGGCCTACTTGTGGCTTTAGGGACATCTCCTGGAAAAAGCCCTGAGCAGGACCCCTCCAGGGCAATGTAATTACAACACAACCCTAACAGGGTGAGAAGTGGAAACCTGAGTTACTGCTGCCTGAAGAGAGTGAAGTTTTTCTCTGTCAGTCTTGCAGTCAGAAATCTGCTCAGTTTGGCAGGGAAGATGGCAAGGCACTCTTATTATCACTCCCTCCAGTAAGGTAACTGGAAGGAACTAGCTATTTCCTTCACCCAGGAGGTACATTGCCATTGCTTAGCGGGGTGTAACAAGGGAAGGGAAGGATAGAAGGATAGGACAGGTAAACATCTGATTTTCCTTCCTCCCACACCTAAGGGAAAGGCTCAGACCAAATGATCACTGACAATATCTATGGGGAAGGAAACAAAATGAAACAAGATGCTGGCTTTTCAGTTAATTACATTTTAGGTTTCAATGCCTCTTACCCTTCCAAAAAAGGAAACCTGAGCTGCCATCTTCCTCTGGGGCACTGTTATTATTCTTTTTCAGACCAATATTTGCAGCTACCTTCAACCCAAGGAAGCATCAGTTGTTTTCAGATGTACAAACAAGTTTAATAAAGGTCCCAGCAAGACTCAAACCATGGTTGACTTGTCACACCTCCAGCCCCCTAGGCTGTGTTTTGTTATTGATCTGTTTATTGTTTCTGCTGAGTGAACACTGTCAATCCACCTATGTCAGAATCCAGCCTGCAGCATGGAGCAGACACTGTTATTACTATTTAAGTGATAAATGAGATATGCATTTTAACCAACATGTTTTTGAAGCAAGAATTTTTTTTAAAGCACCAATATGTAGAAAAATCAACAAGTCCCTTCCTTTTTGTTTCTTTCTACAACCAGTTAATCAGTTTTACTGAGCTCCAAGTAGAAATACTCATATTTAAAAAAAAAGTTACTATTAAACTTTGGTATTTTGAGTGAACCTCTTCAGAATAAATGTTATACAATTAAAAAAAAAAAAAGAAAACGAAAATCCAAGACCAGCTTAGGTCTGTGGAAGTCTTACTATAGATTTTTTAAGAGTGCTTTTTATAAAAGCTTGGAAAAACAAAAAGACCTAGCCTAATCTCTGTTAGAGCACTGCTTGCCAGTTCTGTCCATCACACCTGGGGGCAGTGATATCTTGAATCTTTCTGCCGTGCACAGACAGGGAAAGGCTTGGTCCTGGCTAGTTGCAAATTCTTTCCATCCTGGAAGCTGCTGAGAAGAAACACATTCCAGTCCCTGAAATAGCTGACATGCTGCCCAGACAGCTCATCCTCCCCAAAAAACGCTAGGAAGTAATTATGTGGATTTTTTTTCCCCCCTCAAAAAACTCCATTGTCCACCCTGGACCAGTGAGTCATGGACTGGCTTGCAGAAGCGTGAATGAGGCTGAATAGCTTCAGGGAAGCTACTCACCCATAGCTGAATAAACAGGTAAAACTACAAGCCTTGCTGGAATTAATGGATTAGGAAGGGCCTGGAGATTGTTTTTGAATTATTATTTCTTCTTTGGCCAGAAGGTCCTGGACTTTCTGTGTAGTTCTGTCATCTTACTGAAAGGCTCTACAGAGCATTTTTTTTTTTTGGTCATCATGAAGATGATGATGGCTAAGACATAAGAAAAAACGAAGTTTGCTTACATTTGAGGAACATTCACTGACTTTGTTATGATGAAGAACAAAACTCATGGGAGAAAATTTTTAATCTCCCAAACACCATGCCCTGTGCTTAATGAGATAATAAAAGAAAAAAAAAAGACAAACCATCCTTGGTATTTCAAAGGAATGTCAACCTTGGTCTACTGGAATTGATGAGATCTCTTGACATCAACCAGTGATGATTCAGACTTCAATTCATAATGCTACAAATTACCATTACAAAGTCTGTGTTTGGTTTTGGTGTGGTCCTTAGCAATGCAGGTGCCCTTACTCTGAGGTTTTAAAAACGGAATAGGAGAACTAAGTAACATTCTCCTTATATAAAGATCCATCATGAAAATATGAGAGGTAACCTCACCTACAGTCTTACCCAAATTGCTAAGAGCATATTATCGTACAATTAAAATTTGGAGGACACAAGAATTTGTTTTGAATTCATTTCTCACAGTGGTCTGAGTTATGACTCATATAAAGAACATTTACAAGTGTTAATGAATGAGATTGTGCCCATACAGTTTCAATATGGTAATGCCAAGTCACTGCTGATAGATATATTAAAATTAAAAAAAAAAAGTAAGAGATTTGTCAGAGACCAAGAGGAAAAAAAAATTGTATAAATGCTTTTTCAACTAGCTACTTCTTCTCTTGTTTAGAAATAAACGTTAATGTCAATCTAAAGCACTTTAAACTTTTAGATTTATTTTTTGCTGAGATAGTAACTTCTCTTTAACATGCCTTCCAGTGTCAGTTCACACTGACAAAAAACATTAGTATTTCCCTCTTTAAGGATGCACTCAAGTGAGATGACATGAAAACCTTTGTGTCAACTGATGACACCTCCTACAGCAAGAGTCCATGTCTTTGCCCAACACCAGGCATGGCAAGCTGGAGGGGCCTCCAAAGCTGGGCTGTGAAGCAAGGGGGGCTTCTGCACAAGAGGAAAGAAAGTTGTAATCTGACCTTACTGTGCTTTCAAAAGGCACCTTTGCACATTAGGTAGAGCTAATCTATTGCTCAGTGCTAACCACGATCACTAGGGTTGCAAATGTTTGATCCCAAGATTTAGAATCTATGGTAGTTGCACAGCAAGAAAATTCACTCCATACAAATTCATTCACCCCAAATCATGACAGACCAGTGCTTCCCTCACCTTTTATACTCAAACTGTACAACATGCTCAATTCTTCCATCCTGTGGGTACTCGTTTTATCTTAAAATAAAACAAGATAAACAGGCTTTTATTTAACCTCGAGTTGACACGTCCGTTAAAGCTTATGGTATATCATTCTTCCTGGGGCTGAAAAAGTAGCAAGTGCTCACCAGCTTAGACAAGCAAACTAAATTTGAAAGTGCTTCTTCCACTCAAATTTGACTCAATTCAGTTATTGCCAAGGCTGCTACACAACACACATGATCCGAGTAAATAAACCGAAAATGAAAGAAGAATCAATCTTAAAAATTGTTATCATTTAATATGTCCTGTATATCTTGTTTAATAGAAAAATCAGATATAACAAAAGGCTGATAAAAACTTTTCCCTCCTCAAGCAGTCCTACTCCAGCTTTTAAAGTGTATGATTCACTTTAAAACTTTTTTTTTTTTTTTTTTAAGAGAAGAAATACACTGAGACAATCCCAGAAGATTGCTTATAGAGAAAGGAAAACATGAAAAATACTAACAGCTTCTGAGTGTCCTTATAGCCCTAAAAGCTGCCAGTATATCTACTGGTCCCAGATATGGAATGGGGTCTGTGACCAGATTGATTTCTTTTGGGCAGGAAGGATAAAAGCATTTTTTAAAGCTGCAAATAGCATTCCACAAGACAAGAACAGAAAACATGAATCGTTGAACACGAACAACCCCTGAGTGTCAGAAAAGTTTATTTCCAAACAACCCTGTTTTCATAGCTTTGTGATAATGAAGAATAACAGTTTCTTTATATATGTATTTTTATATATATATATTCTTAATTCTATATACTATATATATAAAAAGACATCACACTGTATTTTGAATAGGAAGCAGAACAAAACCCAGTTTGCACACAGTGAAAGGAAGATGTCATAGTTTATCCAAGATCTGGCACGTATGTGACCATCGACTTCCCTACAGCACATCCTTTGAATGTGATTGTCCCTCACACCTCTTTTAGAGGCACTGGAAGCAAGATGAAGAGAGAGTAAGCAACACTGCCCTCTCCATGCATGCTGGAGGGCAACACTGAACCAGTCACAGGGGCAGGGCAGGTTCAGAATTTCTTATCACATCCTAAAAGTTTTCCCCTTCATGTTTCCTTGGTATGGGGCATTTCTGCCCGAGGTTTAATAGTATCAGCCCCTTCCCACCTCTCATTGGATAGTTGTCTCCCTGGAGAAATTCTACACTAACAGTGAAAGTTTATTCTGCCAGGCCATTTGGATCGTGCATTAAAGCCAAGAAGGCAAACAAATCGTACCTCTGTACCTTCCGAAACTTCCAAGAACTTCCACCTGTGCTATAGAAAAACACCTGTTTCTCTTGTGAGATCAAAGTGAATAATCTTCACCTGTGATTAGTCCGCTCTTGTTGGGGACCGCTACATATAACCATGCTGCCCAACCTAGACTTCTTCTCCAGCACCTCCATTTCTTGCAGCAATCTTTCACAGGCAGGAGCAAGCAGATGGAGAAAACCTGCCTGAAGACATTTCCAGCAGAAGTGAAGGAGCTTCTGGGAGGGAGGTGGAACAAAGTGACTCTCTGCTGGGAGTAACTGTCTTGAGAAGAACAATTGTGGGAGCAGGAAAGTCTTATAGATGTGAGAAAATGAACTCATCTGTTTGGGAATTATTACCTTCAGGGAAGGGCTGGAGCAAGTTAAAGAGGATGGGAGGGCTAGATCCAGACTCCTGTTTTCAAGGTTCATTTCTCATACACTTCATCAGAAGTTTGGTTCACTGAGCTGCTAAAATGTGTTTCTGTCTTACAATATCCCAGAAACACTAAAGCAAAGCAGCATTACATACTGCAATAACTAGTATATCTATTTCTCTCTCAAACAATTCACAGCTAGGGATTTGACACAGCATACTTTAAAAACATATTTGTCATCAGTGATCTATTAAGCCCTCTATCTGCAGCAAACTAATGAGAATTTTTTAAAATTATGCCAGTTAGCAGCTACACAAAGAACTACAGACAGTAAGGATTATACCCCAAGGTGTATTCACATATATAACACGTGTTGTTTGGATTAGACAGCACAACAGGAAAAAATTTACTGAGACATTATGGCACCAAACCCAAATTATATCATTTTCTAAGACAATCATTGAGAGGGTTAGTCTTTTCCCATAGATATAAAAAGAAAACCTTACACTAATTTTCATAAAAAATAGGATTAGTCCTTGTGTCATTGTAATACTCAAGACAAGAAAATCACCTTGTTTATGGTTATAAATAAAAACACATGGATCTCAGCAGCCACAAAAGAACCAAAACAGAACTGAAAAATCAAGGGACTTGTGCCAGGGCAAGTAAAGAAGGGGGAAGCAGAGCAGGCAAACCATTGATACAGTACCAGAAAGCTGACAGCAAGATATGTATATAATGAGGCTGGAGAAAATGGCCTTTTGTCTGCCAAGTGCATGGATAGATCAGGAAGAAAACCTCTCAAGCAAACTGCTTCTAATTCTCCCATTCTCCAAGGAGGGCTCGCTGCTCCACAGCCGTGCATCACACAGAGACAAAGTGGTAAGTCTAAGCCAAATATGTTAGGAAAAGTCAGAGGCTGGTGGAACAGAGACCAAAATGCAACGCTGGGAGGTGACCCCTATGAGCAGCCATCCCTTTGGAGCTGGCATAGAGGTCAGCTGGAAGGCTGCTCTACAGGCAGTGCACCTGCTGCTCCCATGTGAGACCCCACATCCTGCTTTGCACACTGTCACCCCTGTCACCAGACAGAAGGGCAGCAACTGCTTCTTTTCAGAGAAGGGAACTACTAAGCACAGATATACAGTTTATTCCACCAGGCAATGTTTAATCTTGTTTTTACTTTTAAATTGATGTTGCTTTGCTTGTAGAACTACCCTGTGGGTAGCTTGAGAGAGTTGGAAAGCAAGCAGAACACACATAGAATTATTCATGGTTACATTCAATTACTGTGTATCATTTTATTCTGATAACCCAGTGCAATAATCTAACCACCAGTTAAGCTCAGTATTTGAGTCAATTTCCTGGCAGCAGAAGAGACCCTCTCTCTCAAAAGAAAAAAAAAAATTCTATCTGAGGTGGCTCAGACTGTACTTATCATAGACATAGATGGTACCTGCTCTGTATGGAAAGCTCAGTTATTAATATTACAAGCACATTTCTGACAAGTATCAAATACTAACTTGGTCCTAAAGTAATTAAAATCTACTATTTAATTTTATTATTCCATTATTGAATGATATTATCTTTTAATTGTGCATCTAATTAGGTCTGGCACCTGCTCTGTTACGTTATTAAAAAATAATATGAAATTAAAATATCTTCTTCCGGCCACAGAGATTGTCCACAAATCTTTCATCACCAAGCTCTGTCTAGCAGCTTCCACACCGTTGCTCAAAAGCAACATTTCCATTTCACTTGTTCTTCTTCAGTTAGATTGACTGAATTGCTTTTCATTTTTTTGTGGGATGTCATTGTGTGAAATGGTTTATGACCACATAAAGATGACAGAAGTTGGTGTTCCCTGGTTTACAGCTGAGAGGAGGGCAGCAAGAAATCTTAAATTCTCCAGTGTTATATAAAAATCATGGAAAGATTTGCAGCCTCCTTCTCACTGCTTAGTTTTCTGTCTCTCTGCTGCATTGGTAGGATGGATAGGTAAGCAGTGAAGTCTGAAATAGCAGATGGGCTCTGGAATGGACTAGCACTTCTCTTGTCTGCTTGGTCTATTGCCTCTGGAGGAACTAAAGAATCACAGGACAGCCTGGCATCTTCTAATATCTCTCAAGAGAGGAATACTGAGGAAATAGCACAGAACTTTAAAAAATTTATTACTCTGTTCATCTGCTTGTACTATTTATCTGAGTATTATAATAACATTACTTATGTTTTACCTTATTACTAAAGATAGCACTTTCTCTCTAGCTACAATGCTATTTCCATATTATTATTATTTAGATCATCTCAGAAAATGCTGTTATGCAGATTGTTAACAACACCATCAAACCGTGTAGACATTAACATAACAATAGAATACATACAAATGTTACAGACTCACTGCAGGCTCATATTAACACTGCATCTTCTAACTCACAAATAAAGCCTCTACCATCCATTGATCACATGGATCTTAGTGCAGATCAGATTATTTCACCATGGAAATGGTGGAACCAAAAAACCTACAAAAAATAGCATATTGTTCTGCTATATAAAAAAAAAAAGTTCCATGAATTTCAGTAGCTAGCTTCTGTATTTCTTACACTGTTTTTCTCCTTCTTGCTGGTTTCAGTGAGTCTAGAAATCAGTAAATAAGTGTATGAAGCGGCACGCTTTTGCCGCATTTCACTCCTGAGGCATGACCTCGTTACTCAGAGAATGCCTTAGCATCTTCCGTCCAGATGGCGTTTGTTTGTCTGGCATGGGGGTGGATATATCTCACACAGATGCCCAGGACTTTCAAGACAGAGTGGGTGGGAGAGTCAAACCAAGCACTTGCTGCTTTTTGGCAGGAAGGTGCAGCCAAAATGAATGCTCAACATCTGAGTTTCCTTACCTTTACAAAAATACTCTATTAGAAATCTTGATTTTCAAAAGAGATAGAAAAAGGAGATCACTGAGAATTTGCAGGAAAGTACATAAATAAGGGCTTACAAAAAATACTGGTGGATCATAAAATATAGAATAGCTTAGATGGGAAGGGACCTCAAGGATCATGCATCTCCAATCTCCCCGCCTTAGGCAGGGCCATCAGCCTCCCCATTTAATACTAGACCAGACTGCCCAGGGCCCCATCCAATCTGGCCTTGAACACCTCCAGGGATGAGGGCATCCACAACCTCTCTGGACAGCCTCAGCCTTTCCAGCACCTCACCGCTGTCACAGTAAAGAATTTCCCCCTTTATCCAACCTAAATCTTCTCTCCCTTAACTTAAAATATTTCCCTTGTCCTGTTGTTATCTACCCTTTACAGTGAAAGTCAAATAGATAAATTCCTTGATATAATTCAGATCCCTGTGCTCTACTGTTATGAATGATGGTTACAAATATTTCTACTTTTATGATATCACTATGAATGTTTACATAGGCACCAATGGAAGAACACATGCAGGGCCCTGAATTCTAACTTCTACATAAATATCCATCTGGGATTTTTATCAAGGCAGCAATTGCAATCAGCAGAATATATATATATATTTATAACCCTTTTGCAATATGACCTTTCTGCTCATACTCAGGATTCACTCTAGGCCTAACACTGAACTCAATATATAGCAAAATAAACATGTTACGTACCAAAAGAAATAGCCTGTGTGAAATTATGTAGTGTTCTTCGTGTACATCAGCTTTCTTTACCTCTGACTTAAGCTGATGTAGTCTCAATTTTAAGAAGTGCAAAAGCTTTTGAAGAACAGCAATATTCAGAAGTGTAAAAATATCTTCACTATTCTAGAGTTGAGTTTTCCAGAACAGATATAATACATTAAAAAAAAAGTGCAGAAAACAAACTACAGTTAAACAACATAAAATTATAGTAAAAATGATAGTTTTGTAAGATGCTGGAGTGAATATCAGAACCATTGTATAAACTTGCATCAACATTAGGTTACATTATTAAATAACAATGTTCATCAAGCCTAGGGCAGGAAACCACCCATGTAAAGGTAGTGCTATGTTAATCAACACAGTACAGTCCATGTGCATCTTTAGAACGCAAGGAAAGAAAAGAGCAATGAGAAAACATGGATAGATTGCTTCATCCTTGCAATTCATGCTAAAATTTAGTTGAATGCCCATCATAACAATCAGTGGTAATAGAACAGCCTCACATCACTAATGAAGTACAAAAATTAAAACAATTTTAGCTGTTGAGCTCTGGTTTGACATCTGGACAAATACATTTTCCAGATACATCAGTAAAAAGCCCTGAAACTGCAGAAAACTAATATATTAATCTGTATTATTGTTTGTCCTGACATTTTCTGAGTTACCTAAAATATTTTCAAAATCTGAGTACTTAATAGTTTGGATTTTATATTTGAAATATTCTTATTTCTCTTGGCCTGTACACGTTAAATAACCTTATTTAGTAAATTGCAAGACTATTTAGAAACCTGATACGCATAGCACTAGAATCTGAAGCAACCCTTGTGATGATCCATAGTAAAATTATCACCCTCATAACTAGGGAGCAAAGCTGGGCAAAAGGACTTCACAGACAAAAGCTTCACCAAAACCAAAAATGAAAGAGAAACTATGTTGATCACATAGTTATTTTCATTTTGTGAAATAGTTTGATTAAAAAAACAGAAGGGAATTTTAAGAAGCTTAAAGAAGTGTTCATCAAAATGTTTCATAGCTATGGTTGAAAGGAACATTTCAACATATTATTGCACACCAAGCTCAGTCTGAAATCTACCTGTATTTTAAAACTACATAAATATGAAGCTAAGTAGAAAGAAAACTGATTCATATTAGTTGAATACATGGAAATATTAACTCACAAGGTTTTCCATTTATCTGAAATTGTTTTTGTGGGACAGCTGATTCACTGGGCTTTA
This sequence comes from Meleagris gallopavo, assembly GCF_905368555.1. Classification (NCBI taxonomy): domain Eukaryota; kingdom Metazoa; phylum Chordata; class Aves; order Galliformes; family Phasianidae; genus Meleagris; species Meleagris gallopavo. Next base: position 11,251,764 of record NC_139405.1, read on the forward strand.
GAATATTTTCTTCAGTGATATTTTGAATAATGCTATTTTTGCTGTTTTCATTTACTCCTTTGCTTAAAAACAAAACCTTGTTATATCATGTACAAACTTTATCTCATGTTAAACAATGCATGGTATAAATGCAAAAGGAAGGACAAAAGTAACACTGAAAATGGATATTGCTGATGTCCAGTGACTGAACATTAAAAAAAACAAATTTAGATAATAAATTCAAATTTTAGATTATTTCTTTTAAAGTGTAATACTTTAGTTAGCAAATCAAGATAAAAACAAAAGCAACAAATCCAATACCACAGCCTATGCTAAAATACCCATGCATAACAATAGTTCTACAGTGGGAAACGCCTTATAAATTCCTCTTTTTCCCTCCTACAAAGAGAGTTCATAACGTATGAGCATTTACTGACACAGCACTAATTCTGCTAGTGATTCAAAAATGTTTGTGTTTTATTAAGTAAAAGGTTTAAATGTTCAGCTGAAGGACAATACATTTGTATGCACATGCGAATTATCTTCGACATCTATTTTTCTGTAATTAAATTGTAGGTAAGGATCTTGACATTTCCCATAACAAGATATTTCACTAAGAAGTACCTATGGGCCATCAACACTGGATCCCTCTGCTTTAAGACATTCTACTTTATAATTTCAGGCTGTTTGACTGTCAGCTATCTCAGGCAAACATTTGACTATTACGTTAGGCTATGACAAATACCTTCCAAATATTTATTCCAACCTATGAAAAAGATCTGTTTTATCAGAAGAGAGGGAGACGCACAATTTTTCATTTAGTTTCTTAGCTATACCTCTTTTGCTCCCTAACAGGTCAATACAGAAAGCATACACCCCTCCACCAGCCAGAAGAAAATAACTGAACAAGGACATATATTTTCTTCAAACTTTTCTGCAAACTGGCTTAAAGAATTATATGCTCTTTGTAAACATCTATTATTTTCCATCATTATATTTTCTTATTTTTTTCTTTTTACTTCTTAAATATACCTGTTTTTCACCCAAGGCTCTTATACATAGAGCATCTAAGCCCAGGTGTCTCTGTGAAAACAGGAAAAATTCCCAAGGGTACATGAGATAATGACTCATGCCACAGTGCTTCCCCAAACAAGTATCAAGTCTTTGAAGATCCTTCCGTATTCTGTAGCTCATAAAAGGAACCTTTGCATCATGATCTGCTCTGAAAGCTAAAAGATAAAGAATAATATATTTTAAAGCGTAAAAGCGTACTTTGTCATTTATTACACAAAGACCCATCAGAGTTTATATTACTTATCTGGCACTACAAATCCATATTCAGTATCTCAGCTGACCATAGAGATATAGAAAGGGAAAACAAAAGCTATGAGATAAAATGATCATTTTAAAGACAACTGGCCTCAATACTGAGCCCTAGGGAACAGCACTTGCAACCAGCCCTCCTGCTTAACTCCATCCACCACAACTCATAGAGCTGCAGCCATCCAGCTGGCTCTTCCTGTCTCTGCCCTCACCATTCCTTGCAAAAGAAAGGATAGAGGAAAACACTGTTTGTGCTCTTAATCCCTTAACCAGTTGTCCCAAGGCCCTAAAGTCCCTCTTGAGTGCTCTTGGACTTCCTGCTGGAATTTCATTACTGCCTAGCAAAAAAAAAAAAAAAAACAAAATGAAAAATAATCTGAGGGCCAGGAAAGGAAGCTCTCTCTTCAGATCTCTAACCCAAGCCCAAAACGGGCAGAAGATTTCTCTATTAAGTGGGTCCTGCCTGCATATTGGTCCTTCCATTCCCTTCAGAAGGGACAATGACCCATCATTTTCCTTTGTGGAAGCTGTTTTGACACCACCTCTACAACAGCAGATGCAGCCTTATACCTATTAAACAAGGACACCCAGGATGGAGCATTATCTGAGGAGAGGTGCCTGCCGAGGGCAGGAACTTGTTGCCATTGCCCTTTATCCTTGAGGGTGCAGCCAAACAGAGAAAGGATTGTATCATCTGCCACATCTCCCCTCTTGGGCCTGTCTCCGGGAAGGCAGGGAGCGATTCCAATGATCTGTCCCACCTCTCACGCTCCCTGATACTCCTCACCTCCTGCCAGAATTCTGGAAAAGTTATGCAGGAGTAGCTCAGCACACGTGTACTCCTACATACATACACAAGATGCTGTTGGTGGCTTAATATTGTCAAAGACACTTGAAAACTTGAGTCACTGGGTAGAGTTCTTTTCAAGCCAATGACCAACCTATATACATGTTGCAAAATCTACTAAATTTTACACCGCATTTTAGATAAGGATATAAATTCAAAACAACTTAATGCTGGTCTTTCAAAAGCAATTGAGACTTGTTAGAAATACTGGATGGAAACTGGGGAGCAGCAGTTTCCGCCCTACATAAGAGCCATCCTTCCCAGTCAGCCAGAGGCCTACACTCTACCTAGCTAAATGGGGGCTCACCATTTCAGAGTGTTTTGGCTTTTGCCCTAAAGCCAGATACAAAGTTTAACTGATAGCTAGAATTTTACGTATTATGTGATATGATCTCACATACTTTCAAAGTGGAAGATTCCCTTTGAGGTTTTGAACAGGAAAACAACGTGCTGAATTTAATCACAGTGGTGATTCAGACAAATCAGTCAAGCTAAGGGCTGCAAACCTGTTCTTAATTTACAGCCACCAACTTCACCATGCAGCATTTTTTATTTTTTATTTTTTTCCCCTATCTGGTATTATAACTGCTAACTTCTTTTCTAGTGAAAACATTTAAATGCTTTTTTTTTTTAAACTCTTCTGATGACACTGATCAAAGCTCTTTCCTTTTGTGACCCTCAGAGACTTCTAGTCACTATAGTCAGCTCAGTTTTCTACCTTGCTTTTTTACTTTAATCTTACCTGGAGTCACTCAAAACTGATGCAGTGTTTACAATAATGTGCTGAAGCTTTTCAAGACCATCTGATGAAACATTAATAATTCAGAATTATATAATAAATCATTTATGTTTCTGCAGAAGGGTATATCACACTGTCTTCCCTGAATCTCTTCCCTTTCGAGGTCCTATTTGTCATGCACAAATAGCATTGGCAGAACTCAACTGGAAAACATGTTCCTGCCATTCAAACCTTAGGAGGTGTGAGAGTTCCCTGACAACAGAACTGTTTTGTAGGCTGAATTCTGCACAATTGCAAAACTTATCTATGTGTATTTCCTGAAATTAAAAATACACATAAAGATGGAAAGCTCACTAACATACATATATGGATATAAAATGGTCTTTCAAATATAGAGGAAGGACATACGCAGAAGACATAAACAACCATCAGTTACAGCTATAAATTTAAAGTCCTTTCTAAAAACTGCATTTAGAGTCATAACGAAGATTGTACACAACAGTGTATCAAGAACACTGGATTGGCTCTACTTTTGTCAAAACAGCGTGTTAGATGGAACAGAGGTTTATTGTTGGAGAACTTCTCAATCACTATTAGAACTAAAAAAAAAAAATAAATCTAGATCATCTCTTCAAAAATGTCACATTCATAGCCTAACACCCCTCTATGTCAGGCACAAAGACCAACCTACAGAAATCCTGAGAAAATATAGGACACACCGCCTTCACAGGGGGTTGCAGCTCTTTGCTTCTGATGGTAAGACTCTCAAGGGTTTTATTTCAGGTGTCTTATTAAACATACTGCAGAAAATGAAATTCACATTCAGACAATGTTTTTCTTTCTATCATCTTAATATTTTAAATCTGTCATCAGTACTTTCATGAAGGTACCTGCTCTGACCTTGACCTCTCCCACTCTAAACATGTGAGCACAGTATAGATTCTCATTAAGTCAATAGGAGCTGCTTAACTGGAAGCATTTGAGCCAATTTGCACTGTGAAAGAGGACTGACATCTCTCCCATAGCTATTCAACTAAAATAGATACACTGAAATTCTCTCATCTCAACCTTATTTACTTGAATAGGATTCAGCAAAATAGGACTTCAGTTCAAATGACTTAAGATGTTAAAGACCAGTTATTATTACTGTTCTTCAAGACCATACTTTCTAAAGGAACTCCTGTTACTTCACCTCTACTTTTGTAATCTCCTTTTCTTCAATCTCAGTTTGTCTCTGTGGCCTGTCTTTCTTACTGTGTGTGTTGGGGGGAGGAAGGAATCAATAGTACTTACATTTCACTAAGACATGGAAGCAATTTCCCTCAGTAAACTCACAGGAAACTTGGTATTCCTGCCTTCCCTACAGAAGTGACAAGAAAGCATGTAGTGAATGTCCAGTGGAATCTCAAGAGTCAGTATTTGAAGGATGAAGGTCTTTCTCAGGGATGGACTGAACTAACATGTATTGTAACCTTGTCTGATGCTTTGATGCTGTGTCTTTCCTCTGGGAACCTCATTTCATTTAGCATCATGCTTGCAGGAAGCTAACTAGCACATAAAAAGAGTTGAGTATGGGAAGACAGCTCTGTCAGGCAACAGAAATGAAGGACTGAAAATTTCAACAAATCTCCAGCTCCTGGAGCTGAAACGACATTGAATGCTCAGCACATTGTCATCTTGTGTGTCATCCCTAGGTCAGTAATAGAAATCAGTTTCGATATGAAAATACCAGAACACAGAGAATGAGAATATTGCTACAGGTGGTGTCAGATACCCTTTTTTCAAAAGCCATCTTACAACATTTTTTAACAGTCAGGGGAGTTTCTCAGTTCTGCATATAAGATATGACATCTTTGGGTGCAAAATACAAGAATTCAGTTACTGTGGGACCTATTCAAAGAAAAGAACTTGAAAACTCCAGCATAAATTCAAGTGCCTTTCAACATGGCTAATTCACTTCAGTCACTGACACCTGCATATGTACTTCCCAACAGAGCAATCAAGCTCTTCTGGATAAATTCATTAGGGCTGCTCTCCAGTCTGCTGGTTAAAGGTCAAAGGTTAAACTGATTTCAACACATTACACAAAAGCTCAGAAACAAGCAAAAGAAAATAAGCCTGATCCAGACCATGGCAAGAGTTAGAACAGTACATCATTTCAAAACGATTACTGACAACAGCAATTAATGACAACAGCATAAGCAATAAAATACAGTAAACACTTCTGCTAGCCCTTGTACTGTTAATAAGTAAAACTATACTGAGTCTCATTTCTGACTATTTATGTCATTTCATCCTACTCCCTTCGCTTGAAAACAAAAATAACAAGTGCTGATCATGTCAGATTTTTACTATACGCTTACTGCAATGAATTGAGAAATATGAGAAAACTAACATTTTTGACTGATACACAATGTTGTTTCTTCTTGTTTCCAACATAAAAATGGAAAAGTCAGTATGCACAATATAGGAATACATATTGAAGTTTCAGAATTATTTTGGCCATTCTGCACTGCTGCAGATGTTAGCCTTTCCATTTTTAAGCAAACTAACCCAAACATACACTAAGAACAAAGTCACAGCAAAATCATTTAGTACATTTTTAAAAGCTTTAAAAATGTAACAGCACTGAAAGACATTAAACTATGTTATTGTGAATACATCACAACAACAAATGAAAATCATTCGGTTCCATCCTATGAACATGCAATACACAACTAAAGATGATTGAGCCCCATCCCAAGAGCAGTAAAGTGACCCCACAAAAAAATAAGCACATGGTTCATACTCCCAAAGACCCATCTTTCAATGGACAGCATGATTATGTATACACAGATACCACAGTAGGTTTTACTCCAGGTTTATGTATATTTCTATATGTATACATATATAGATGCATACACACACACACACACCCCCCATTCATATCCACATGCCTACCGTCTCATTTGAGCTACCCAGGATCTTATATTTTGCCCTCCATCAATAGCACAGATCTAAGATACCCCTTATTATTCATAGAAAGCTATTTTGATACTGGGACTGCTGCATCCATTCCCTGTATCATCCATATAAGCAGAAACATGAGTTCACTGACAAGCTTTAAATCCCAAGCACTCAAGCACTGCATGATAGCTATTGTTAATGTCCATAATCCTCTTTGAGGTATTTTTTTTCTTTTTTGAAGATGGCTATATTTTTGAAGGATGCCTTCTTTATAGCTCATTTTTAATGAACATTGACATCTGTCTGCCCTACCACACAACAGCAAACTTCTAATTAAATGTGAGGATGAGGAAAAGGGAAAGATATATAAATAGGACAGCTAGAGCAGCAGCTATCCTTACTTTGGTAAGCATGACAAAAGATGAAGGAAAGATAGCATTCTTGATTAGAGGCATGGATCCAGGTAAAGGATACCATAGTAATCCTGAAACAAACACTTTTTTTCATGATTTAGGGTGGCTTTTTTGGTAGTATGAGTTTTTTTTTGAAGCAACAATAATAACAGGATTGATCAAAGCAGCAGACTGTTATATCAAAGGTCTTTCAGTTCTGTAAGTATCACACTTTTTTTTTTTTTAATGGTTAAAAGGGAATTAATGGATATTAACAGATATTTTCAACTTCCAGAACCCCCAAGCATGATTTTCTTTTGTATGTTTTGCTTTTGAACAAGTATAAAGTACTTTGAAAATAATTCTACTTGCTTCCCAAATACACAGTAATAGAAATTGAATTCTAAGGAAAGCTCAATCATTACTACAGTTCTTTTTTCCACCTTCCGTTTCAATCCTTACGTCCTTTCTGTAATCAGTGAACACAGAGGTTTAGTAAAACAACATTTGTATTTCAGTATTCCTCTTTCATGCTTATGAGTATAGCGGATGCTTTAGAAGAAAAAAAACACACAGGGCTACCATCAGCATTAGTTTAATTAACTATATTCAGTGGCAATTTACTCTTAGGCATCATTTATGTACAGAAGTTTTACCACTGGACAACAGAACAACTAAATGTATTTTTAGGCTTTGAGATACTCTTCAAAACTGCTCTGCCAAAAACTGCAATAAAGCACAGCCTACATTCACCTCCCCCAAGGGTCAGACACATACAATATGACCCACTTTCATCCTCAAAGATGAGCAAAACCACAGAACAAATACTGAAAACACTTTTTATGACAAGCTCTTCTCACCCACCAGGCTATGCAAACAGTTATCACCTGTAAAATATTTCTTTTATACATGTGCAGTTTCTGCAATTAATTTTATTTTATTGTAGTTGTTCCACTTTCAACTAGAGTTAATTCAGCTAAAAATAGCAAAAATACATACTAAATCTATTAGTGTTGAATATGTTCACTAAAAAAGTATTTTTCCAGCTTATAGTTCCACTGAATGCCTTTGGAAAGTATAAATCAGCATTCTCTTACAGCTTAACCCAGTGTAATGTATTGAATAGCTTAATCACTGAAAGCTGTTCAAATAATGATTACTACTATTCCTTATTCTAATTTGTCAAGGTGAGGGGGTTAGCTGATATTGTAACATGGTTGTTACCATTCATGGGACTGTACACTCAAATGATTGTATTAAACATTTTATAGTATATTCCTATTGATACTTGTTCACTTGAAAATCCATTAGGAAAACCCCACTGAAACAAGTGAAAACAGTAGTGGTCCCATTCATGTGGCACCTAGTACACAGCATTGATACACTTTGCTACTTTGATGCTGTAGTGCTTGTTTATGAAGGAAAAAAAAAAAAAAAAAAAAAAAAAAAACAGTAAAAGATAAGTAAAGTACAAAGACATTCATTTGTTTGGCAACTTGAAGAAGCAGAAAAATGCAATAGTGACCTCAGTTGCATTGATGCTCTCAGTAGCAAGTTTCCTAAAAATAAATGTCAGTGTTGGCTTTGCCTTGCACCCGTCATTGCTTCAAGATTCAAAAGTTGTGCCTTCCACAGCTTTCAAGTTTTATTTACCCACAAAGTTAGGAACAAAATTTGCTAATTACATGCAAAAAAAGATACTGAATCAAACTCTGTTCTTCAGTTTTTGATCTACACATTCTATACTGTTAAAGGAAAAGGACTTGCAGGAAAAGTTGTAAACAATGCATAATACCTTCTGAGAAGTAAGAATGGATATCAACTCAGTCTCTGATATAATCATTTCCTGATATATGTATGAGAAACAATACCATAGCAATACAAATTTCTCTGCTTCCCCCCATCTCAGAGACAGAAGGAGGACATCAAAAGATTGGTTAGGTTTGCACCTTTATTCTTAACAATCTAAAGTCTAACCAAAACCAACAAATGAATGCCATCAAGACTTTATTCCTGGTACTACTACAAGTCCTTTCATATTTATCTTGGAATTACTAAGAATACCTTCTATTTAGGTGAAGAAGTTAAAGATATGTTAATAATTGATTTTTCAGTTTGTTGAATTAGCAAATCAAATCACACCTTCTGCTCAAATAGAAATGCAAATGCTTTTCTCAACAGAAATAACTCTCTCCTCCTGGTACTTCCATTCTCTCCCTCTCACCAGGTATTTTGAGTTAAATGAAACAATACATATTGCTTTGTTTCGTAATTTTTATGTGGTCAAAAATAAAATTTGTCTCAAATTCCCACAATGAAAAATACTTATATTTTGAATCTATGTATTTAAAAATATATACCTATATGTATGCATATACATTTCCAGGGTAATTTAGTTAGGGTAATTATAGGCCTGTCAGCCTCACCTCCGTCCCTGGAAAGGTGATGGAACAGCTTGTGCTGGATACCATCTCCAGACAACTGGGAGAAAAGGAGGTTATCAGGAGTAGTCAGCATGGGTTCACCAAGGGGAGGTCGTGCTCGACCAACTTGGTGGCCTTCTATGATGCTGTCACATGCTGGGTGGATGGGGGAAGAGCGGTAGATGTAATCTACCTTGATTTTAGAAAGGCGTTTGATACTGTCTCCCACGACATCCTTATAACAAAGCTGAGGAAGTGTGGGATAGACGAGTGGACAGTGAGGTGGGTTGAGAACTGGCTGACTGGCAGAGCGCAGAGGGTCGTCGTTGGTGGTGCAGAGTCTGGCTGGAGACCTGTAACCAGTGGTGTCCCCCAGGGGTCTGTGCTGGGTCCGGTCTTGTTCAACATCTTCATCAATGACCTTGATGAGGGGATAGTGGCCACCCTCAGCAAGTTTGCTGATGATACGAAGTTGGGAGGATTGGCTGACACGCCTGAAGGCTGTGCTGCCATTCAGCGAGACCTGGACAGGCTGGAGAGCTGGGCAGTAAGAAACCGGATGAGGTTCAACACAAGCAAGTGTAGGGTCTTACACCTAGGGAGGAAGAATTGCATGCACCAATACAGGCTGGGGGATGAGCTGCTGGAGAGGAGCTCTGCAGAGAGGGACCTGGGCGTCCTGGTGGACGACAGATTGGCCATGAGCCAGCAGTGTGCCCTCGTGGCCAAAAAGGCCAATGGCATTCTGGGGTGCATTAAAAAGAGCGTGTCCAGCAGGTCGAGGGAGGTGATCCTCCCCCTCTACTCTGCCCTGGTAAGGCCTCATCTGGAGTACTGTGTCCAGTTCTGGGCTCCCCAGTACAAAAAAGACAGGGATCTCTTGGAAAGAGTCCAGCGGAGGGCCACAAAGATGGTGAAGGGCCTGGAGCATCTCCCCTATGAAGAAAGGCTAAGTAAACTGGGTCTGTTTAGCCTTGAGAAAAGAAGACTGAGAGGGGACCTGATCCAGGTTTATAAATATCTGAGGTGTGGCGGCCATAGTGGTGAGGCCAGTCTCTTTTCAGTGGTACGTGGAGACAGGACGAGGGGAAACGGACATAAGCTGCAGCATAGGAAGTTTCGCACGAATGTGCGTAAGAACTTCTTCACGGTGAGGGTGACGGAGCACTGGAACAGGCTGCCCAGGGAGGTTGTGGAGTCTCCTTCTCTGGAGATATTCAAGTCTCGCCTGGACGCCTACCTGTGCGACCTGGTGTAGGGAACCTGCTTTGGCAGGGGGGTTGGTCTCGATGATCTCTAGAGGTCCCTTCCAACCCCTACAATTCTGTGATTCTGTGATTCTGTAATTTTTTTATCCTTGTGTATGTTTTCCCTTCTTCTGAGAATTTTTTTTTTGTTTAGAACAGAAATGGTCACTGAAATCCATGTGATTTGCAGATAGTTCTGTGTAATCTTAAAGTCGTAAATAATTTACATGTTAAAAAAAGCTTTATAAAACTCTTGGAGTCATTTGATTACAATTTTGCAAAACAAGGAAAAGGTGAGAAACTGAAATGTGATTTTTTTTCCTATGAAAACAACTCAATCTCTAATTAAGAGATACCATTCACTTTCCAGTTCAGTTGGCTTCTTCAGTATTTGAAAGCGATGTCATCCCAGAATCAGTAGAAAACACAGCTTACGTAATAACAATAGATTAAGTGTATTATTTAGTGATCCCTCAGCACTCTAAGAATGGCCACTGGACTGTTCACAATTCATCATAGATTAAAAGCAATACCTGGAGTTCATATCAGTAAAAGTATAGCTTCTGAACAGACATTTTGAACTGGGCAACTAGAAAATATGTTAGCAATTCAAACATATGCAGGATATGAGATTCGGGATTTCATGATCAACTTACTGACCTGCTTTAGTGATGCAGGATCTGTTTGTTGGAAACATTTTTACTCTCCTGTCTGAGAAATGCCAGTGGCCTTTCAAAAAAATGCACTGAAGTGTAAGATGTTTGGGCAGCAGCATGGTCAAGGGAAATGTCCCATTAAGCAATTATATTAATTATAAATTGCCTCTAAGAGGTGCATACTTGTACAGCAGATTATGCTCTCCACAAGACAAAAAAAAGTACAAACCAGAATAAATGTCTAATCCTTCCAAAAACTCTACTGCATAGGCTTAGCAAATTCAAGTGTTCTCTTTGAGAACATTTCTATTCAGTAATTTGATTCAATTCAGTTTATACCTCAGTAGCTGTAATTTAACACTATAAGGGCTTGCATTAAAAAGCACACGTGTATGGGACAGTAGTTAAGACTTTTTTTTTTTTTACAACAAAATTAATCATTGATATTATGCAGCATTATTGACAAAGTGTTGTAATGTTTTTGACTTAATAACAATTGAAGCAACATATGCTGTCTATATGAATTCCAAGCATGCAAACCTATTTTTCAGTTGTAACAAAGATCCAAGATGTCTTTTCCAAAGGTGCCAAACTAAATTAGAAATGAAGGAGCTCAGTTTTCAAAGACAGACAGTTAAATGAGCTCTCTTAATAACTTGTGGGCACTGATTGTACTGGCATCCCTGGGCCCACCTGGCTGCTTAGTGTAGATGTTTGGGTCTGCAAATTAGGCCCTGGCTCATAATTCAATACCTTACAATTCACAAACGATAGATGAGTTCAGTTTTCTAGCTGAAAAACTGATAGACTTACATTCATAAAAATAAACAAGCATTTGTTACTTAGAGAACATGTTTTGGAATATATTTCTGAGTGCCGTCAGAGAGACAAGGAAGCTGATAATGAGGATGATTTATTTGTCATTAATCATCATAAACAACAGAAAAGATAAAAGTTAAAAAAATAAATAAATAGGAATCTGATGATTCTCTATTCTTGCTTTTGCTTTAGCAAGTTGCTTTATTTTTAAAGATTCACTTATCTATGAGTGTGTTTGATCATTAAATGCATTTAAAACAACAAGCGTGTTTGGAATCTTGATCACTTGTGGAAGGAGTCCATCTTGATATTTTGAGACTATCTAAACAGGAAAGAGTAAAACAAATATTTTATAGGAATTATTATCTGGCAAACAGGCTTGACTTTTCCTAATACATAGCTTGTGAATAAAAACAGAACTCACGAAGGCAGAGGTATGTACTTATACACACACCCAGCAGACCTGGATGAAAGTGTCATTTTTACCTGGCACAAGAGTAGCAGAAGTTTGAGAGGACTTCTGGAGGAGCTCAGTTTTCAGTTCTTTGCTAGTCAGGCCCCATGCTTTCACTGGAGGCTGTGGACAAGTATGTAGGCTTAAAGGTTGGGAAACTTGCAGCCTCTCTCTCCAAGCTGTATTGAAGCTGAGCAGATGAAATGGCTTATTTTACAATGAATATGGTAAGCAGAGGTCAACAGTGAACTCAGATTAGCCCACACTAGTGGCTGACCATGCTCTGATGAATTGCTGCACACCAGCTGAAAGAGACTAGAAAAGGCTAGAATTGTTCATATGGGAATGATCTACAAAGATCAGGTTCAACTGCCTGACCACTTCAGGGCTAACAAGATAAAATATATTATTGATAAGATGATGATAGCTTCCTTTTGAACACTGACAGGCACTGGGGCATCAACCCCCTTACTATGAAGCCCGTTTCAGGGTTTGACCACTCTCATGGTAAAAAACTATTTCCTAATGTCTAGTCTGAACATCCCCAGGGAAGCTTTGCATTATTCCCATCCAGCCATGGATTTTCAGGTGCAGAGTCTAGCACCTCCTTCTGCTTCCCCTCCTCAGGGTTTTGTTGAGAGGAGTGAGGTCACATTTTGCCCTCTTCTTTTCCAGAACAGGCAGCCCAAGTGCCCCCAGCCTCTCCTCACAGGACACGCCTTCCAGCCCTGTTCCCAGCTTTACTGCCTTCTGGTTGCATTTAAGTATCTTAACATCCTTTTTATACTGCAGATAATACTAACTCTTGCAACCACCTCTTTCAGTCCTCAGATAGCATCATACATTGAGACACCGAAGCTGCAAGGAGGAAGTTGTCAACCCCTTCCACTTCAAGTATTCATATACAGGTCCTGGAGCAGACACTGCTGCAAGTGAGGAAGCAGCCATTTGGAATACCAAGAGGCAAGAGTTAGGGTGATACTTTGTGCCAGCTCAGAGAATCAATTCAGTTATTCTGTTCACAGCTATGTACCTAATTTCCAATCTTCTGTGACAAACCACAGTATATGTTTAGCAGTCCAATATCTCCACTGACAACTCCAAATCTAAGGACACAGAAAACAGTGAAATCTCCATGTCATTCTTCTCAAACTCTGGAATTGAGCAGCAATGTCTTCTTTCTCCACAAAGTGATTTCTTTCAGGTGCCACACTAATTTTTGGCTATTTCTTTGTCTTCCACTGCTACATTTAAAAAAAAAAAGTGGGCAAGTACTCAATCGTGACCCTGTGCCAAAGAAACACTTCTTTTGTAGCTGCAAATCTCCTTTAAAAAAAATGGTCAGCTTTTCTGTTTTTCACATCTCAGCAAGTGGCTCACTTGTACATCAGTTTCTATAAGCAATTTAAGAACAGACATTCATACCACAGAGTGATGTTGTATGCGTTCTATAATTGTGAAGCTTAGCTAAATTTATTTATATATGGACAGTATCAATGTAAATATAGGTCATGTTTCTGGTAATATTATTCAAATATTGGTTTGTGCTGATAAATTTGTCTGTTAAGGACAAATTGGAACTCAGTTTTTCCATTTCATTCCTATGATCTGTATATCAGAATCATATTTCCACAAGCTCTGCTGATCAGAAAGCATAAAAACAGCTACTACAAGAATACTGTATTTTTGTACATCATTAATCAAAGACTGGTGGACGGAAGAAACTAGTCAAGGGATGGTATGAAGAAGGGACAAGGGAGCTGGGCTTATTCACTGTAGAAAAGAGAAGGCTCCAGGGAGACCTCATTGCAGCCTTCTAGTACTTGAAGGGAGCTTACAAGCAGGAAGGAGACTTTTTTTTTTTTTTTTTTACAGGGGTAGAAAAGGGGGAATGGTTTTAAGAGGAGATTATTTATGCTAGATATTAGGAGGAAGTTATTTACTCAGAAGCTGGTGATGCCCTGGCACAGACTGCCCAGAAAAGCCGCAGGTGCCCTATCCCTCGAGGTGTCCAAAGTTAGGCTGCATGGGGCCCTCCCTGGACAGTCTGAGCTGGGGGGGAGGTATCTGCCCATGACAGGGGAGCTGCAATTGGATAAGCCTCAAGGTCCCTTCCAACCTTAGTCATTCTGCGAGATTTATGAAGTATTCTTTAGAGGAAGTTGTTCCCACTGGTCAGGGAGCCCACATAGCTGTGTTCTGTTGATACAGATGAGAGCTAACTCCAGAGAACTGACTGAATTATGCAAAAGAACTGAAAGCTGTAAAGAATATTGCATAGATGATTAAAATAAAACCCAGGAAATTATGGTTGCAAGCATATTGAAAAATAGAACAGCTAGTTCAACCTACATGTGAGAATACCCAGTGCAGAGGCTGATCTCTAGTGAAAAAAATGTTGCAAATCACAGACAAATTAGTATGAATATTTATCAAATGTTTTAATTAAAATTATCAAGCTGTTAGCTTACGTTCCAAAAGAAAAATCAGAAGAGACAACAACCATGAAGCAGAAACAGTGTAGCAGAACAAAAACTCAGCTGGATCCCCCATCAGCAGCCAAGGAAAAAAAAATACATCATGTGAGCATCCCACAGCCTTAATTCAATAATACTCAGAAAGCTTGCACATCCCAAAGGGTGCACGTTGCTTGAAAATGGAATTCATTAATGCTCAAGCTCAAAAATCAATACAGGAAACTCACTGAACCAAAAAGCATATGCCTTGAGTCAAATTATCATTATAGATTGCTGTTTGCATATTTGTTTTCTTTTGTCAAGCCCAAGTAAACCATCTTATGTCAAATAGCTTTTGTTCTTGGAGAGCTCAACATTAAATTGAATATAATAAAATGCAAAAGCTGATCAAAAGACACCTTGCATCTTAATGCTACAGTGTGCTAACCTCCTTCTGCTAGTCAACTTGAATAGAGAAGAGCCTCTTGTGCAATATGACCCCTCCTTGCTGTGGATCATACCTCCTTTCCTAGGAGAGGACATCAAGATATATCTGCTTGCATCATTAATACAACCTCAAGCAGTTATCAAAAAAGCCAAAATGACATAGAATATGGTTTACAATTTATGCAGCATAGGAAAATCCTGTAAAGCATGAGATTTAACAAAAGACATATACAGTGAATTATTTTCTTGCATGTTCTAATATATTTTGGCAGTGAAAAATCACCATAACAACTACATGTTTGGTGCCAATGTTTTCACGTAAGAAACTATATTTATACTTCAACTTATCTGAAAACTGGATCTAAATGAAATATTTGCTGATAAGATGACAGCTCCTTCTTATCAAGAATGCTACAAATACATAACTACTACAGAGAACACATTAGACTACTAAAGAGACTAATTCAGAAATTTCATATATCAGGATTTCACTATAGACAGGCATGAAGTTGAATTCTCAACTTGAGAGACATTTTAAGTTACAAACTATATTGGTAAATAAGAACTCGTTCGTTGGAATAATTAATAACCAATCTTTCAATAGTAGGCTGAAAAAGATATTCTGTACTACTAATGTTTGCTTAATGGTGATTACAAGTTATACAGTACTAATTCATTAGTTTTAATGGATGTTGCAAATTCTCACAACAACTAACAGTCTCAGCTCTGTGGCACAATCTTGGAGCTGGGAGGAATCCATAAATGCTATCTTCTATTACTGTAAATAGAAAGACTTTCTTATGAGTTCAGTTTGATGGCAGTCTGTTTGCAAATGTATCCTACATAAATTATAGATGCAGAAGCCACGATTAATCAGCTGCTACAGTCTCATTAAAAAGTAACTGCACTGAAAGGTAAAAATAAATTTGAAGACAGATTCCTACTGCTTAAGCCTTACGTTTTATTCCAGAAACAAAGAAGTGGTTCCATTATAAGAGAGTGCCAGTACAAAAGATTCTTAGAATGAGAAACTTTATCAGAAATGAAAATGTGGGATGTTATCCACTTTATTTTCATTTTGCCTTCAACTGAAAAGGAAAACATACTATTGTGTTTTGTTTGATTTCTCTGTATCTCAAAGTAAATACTGTCCCAGATTCATAAGCAGAATTCACAGATCATTTAAGGCAGAATCTATAATAAGTTCCAACATCTTCCTCTGAGCTTTGTGAAGGTTTTCATTCTGCAACTACTGGCTTTTAGATTGTATTCCAGACTAAGCATTTTATTTGCCATTCAATTATTTGATTATTTTTGCCATGATCATGAAAACTGTAAGTTCTGGCTCTCAAATCCCAAGGCTATTAAGAGACTGGACAGCTAACATCTGATAACAGAGTTCGCTTTCTTCTATAGTGCTTACTATGTTCTTGCCCTAAACCCTAAAGGGCTACAACTATATACTATCCATTTATAACACCCATCTTATGTGATTTTTCTATGAAAGAATAGTATGAATCAGCTCTTTCCTCTTCAAAAAAGTTCTAAAGTTCCTTACCTCCACCAATCCAGAAAAACAGACCTGTGTAGTTAGTATTCACTTTGTGCTTTAATGACACAGTACTTTTTCTTCTTGTTGCCAGAGAAACTTGGCATAAGCATATCAGTTTTAAAAAAACCATCTCTATTTAAACTTATTAAAATTGCTTGTTATGCCTCTCAGTTGTTTGGAGAGCGTTTCCTCTGTTGCATCTTTATTTATTTTATTGCCTCATAAAGTACCTACACAGGCTTTTAGAGCATTTAAAAACAGTTTCAACTACACATACAGATTGTCAGAAAGACTTATCAATAACAACCTTTATCAATGAGACCACTTATGATTTGCAGCTAGCTTTCTGGGCTTTAACAAACAATACCTTCTATTTTGCTCTAACAGTTTTAAAAGAAAGCCAGCACTATAACATCTTGATGTTATGTTAAAAAAAAAAAAACCTTAAAAAGAAACCAGAGAAAACTGATTGTGTCAGATCACCGAAAGGCCAGCAAATATAAGAATATTGTCCCATCTCCTGAGTTCGGGGACATTTTTTTAACCCCTAGTCTATAGTTACAGAGCTGTGGTTATAAATCATTTGCATCACAGTACATAAAATTCACATTTGCCATTTAAGTCTCATCAGAGTCCATGGGACAACTCATATTTCAACTGTAAATGGCTACCTATACACCTCCATTGGGTTAGTACCTGTTCTACAGAAAAGCAAATCTGGATTAGTGTAACAACAACATTAATGCAGCAATTTTTGGTATTTTAAAGTTGAGAAAGCATTTTGCCAAAAGCTAACACCAATGCCATTTAGTAAAATGCTAAGCATGTATTAGAACATTTGCTTGATTGTCATTGATTTTATTTCTTTTCATTACTAACTTACTTTTGATGACTGCCTCATAATAAGCTAGATAAAGAGAGAAACATTTCTGTTTATTTGGCAAATCCTTAGATGCCTTCCTTCTCCAACATTATGAAATTAAAGCCAGGGAGTGAATGCTATGGGCAAACTGGTAAAATGTGTTTATTTCCTCTGGAGAAAAAATGTCAGCAGAAAAGTGAACTACATGCACACATATTAGAAAGCATTAATATGGCTTGCAATTCTAGAACTGTTTAAAAAAACTGCCTTTGGTATTCACAGACTACTTGCTTCTGAATATATATTTATGAAGATATATGCATATCTTCACTTTCCTAGCAATAAAACTAAATAAATGAAGTCTAATTTTATAAATAGATCAGAAAGTCCTCCACTGCATTTCTTTACAGTGTAAAGGGAAGTTGCTGCATGAAGAAAAGATGACAATTATTTCCCAATTTTCAAAACCTTTTGTATATCACAATACCTGGCTATTTCTCTCACAAAGCTGTCAACCATCAGTCCCAACAGGCAGGAGGAGGACCAAGGTGACTGAGCTTCAATCGGATCACAAAGCTGTTCACTCAATCCATCTGAAAAAAGAGCTGGCAGTAACTTATCCAGTACTGGTTGCTCTTCATTTCACAGTTGGTGAAAGGAGCAGCCAAGGAGAAAAGCCCTCAAAAGGCAGAATACTTTTCTGACAGAAGGAAAGCAGCCCTGCTCTCCTACCATGCAATCCTCCACAGCACAGCAACCTCCTGTTTGAATGAGTGTAAAGCAGGCTTTGACTGGGGAGGGTCTTGAATGCAGGCTGCACGCTCACCAGGATGTCATTTTTATAATGTCCAGACACTGCTGACAGCCAACTATGGTGGCTTGATAACAGAAGTCAAAGCAGCACTTCTTTAGCTCATTGAATAGCAAATGTAAAATAAAAGCACTGTTGGGATGTTTTACTGCTACAGTAGAGTGATGGACTCAATACCAGGGAGTGGAAGAGAGAAAGAAAATTTGTTTTTCTGCTGAAACAATCCACTCAGCAAGCCTCAGAGTCACAAGGAACAATAAAGAGCAGCATTTAAATGCCAAAGCAAATGCCACCTTTCCCAGTTTTCAAGCATCACAGGTACTCCAGACCACTTACCTAACAATGACAGAATTACATGGGACCTACAACACAGCAAGGTAAATGGCACATAGCAACCAAGCCATGAACTAATAAAAGTCAGATGTTTATAAATCTACAGTAAATGAATTTTACAGATCCTTAGTGGCCATGCACTTGCTTATAATCTCACCTTTCAAACTGTTCCTAGACATCCCATGTTCTGGGCTTGCATCACTGCAGGCACCTCTGCATGCATGTAACATCCATGCTAAGGTTAACCCCAATAAAATTCACAGCACTAATGGCATATTAGCTTTTTTTTTTTTTTTAATCAAAACTGACTCTTGATATGGAATGTTACAGGCAGCTGATATTAGAATAATTTCCTTCAGTAATTCCTATGCTAGCAAAAAAGATGTCAGACGTTATCAATACATGATGAAAAGCATGAAGACACAGAACCTTTCTCACATGAAAAATAAAAAGTGGAATACAGAAACAGTTTTTGAATTAGGCCCACTCATATCTTTACCCTTAATGCTGCAAGAGATCTTATGTGCAGTAGCTTTGCACTTGTACATGACAAACTATTTGTGTGTCTCTTGCAGCTTACAAGAAAATAAACTTCTAAAACACCTGAATGTTTTTGGAATTAGCAAGTGCACATTATTTTTATGGGAAAATGATAACAATCCCAGTTGTTGTCAGCACCAGCCTTCAGAACTGTAGACTAAGAAGTTTTGTGCACCAAAGGCATTTTCAGCTCATGTAGTTCAAGGATGTAAGGTCTGCTCTGCTTTCATGGCACAGGCAAAACCTTTCCACTGATTTTAATGGAACTTGAGTTTAGTCCACAGAGAGACACAAACTGACGCTTTTTAGCACTACTAGCAATAGCATCTGCCACTATATTTCTTATGAAAAGAAAGGCTATGCAATACCTTTGAGATATCTGAAACAAGCTGTTAACGTGCAAGCTTTCAATCTCTACTAGAATACTGTTTGCAATTTCAAAGTTAAAGCCAGTAGCATATGCAAGTTCAACCTTAATACTGTGGTACTCATTGAAGATGTTCCTAGATGTCAAAATAAGCATGTATCTGTAAAAACTCTATTACAAATACAGCCACTCAAATTCAAATGCTGCTAATAAAAGAAAAGTGTCTGGAGTGCATTTAATGCTAGGAAGGATAAATGACAATGCAAGAACGGTGTTTATTTTTTGAAACTCAAGCTATGCTTATTTAATCACAACTGGATTGGGGATGGAAGCGATGCTGTATTAATTAAGAACAAAAAAAGTACTATCGATATAGAACTGAAGTCTAATCACAATCCACAACGGCAAAGACAAAGCTCAGACACGGCACCTACCATTTATTTGTCAGAGTCTTACCCCAGTAATTACTAGCAGAGTTTGTTCTATCCCACAGGCATGATACGTCTCTCAGTAGATTGCATTT
The DNA here is from genome assembly GCF_905368555.1 of Meleagris gallopavo. Lineage (NCBI taxonomy): Eukaryota > Metazoa > Chordata > Aves > Galliformes > Phasianidae > Meleagris > Meleagris gallopavo. The sequence goes on from NC_139405.1 coordinate 11,271,480, forward strand.
ACTCCAATATCTGCTTATAGAGTCTATCAAAACCCAAGTCTTTTATGTCTGACTTTTCACAAATTGCATTTGTTTTAGGATTAAAATAGGGAGTTATTCTGTCCTTAGATAAAATGGTTTATTTGACACTTGTCTTTGCTCACCATAACTCTGCAACATTTAGGCAGTAATGACTTGCATTGTACAATCTTCTCAAGCCCTATAAAGCTTGAGTTGAGTCAATCTTTATCTCAAATTGAGAATACGCAATAACATTTAACTACACAGCATTGTAGAGTGTACAACATGTCACTGTACAACATATTGTCCATGTCAGATGAGTGTGCATGAGAAAAACCTAATGGATGTCATTTTTTTTGTTTGGTTTGTTTTGGTTGGTTTTTTTTTTTTTTTTTTTTTTACTTTTCAGAGACTATACAGCCACAGTTTGACTGTAACAGAATAAAGGAAGAGTGATCAAAGTAGTACAAAGATACCTCTTCTCCAGGAAGTTACAATCTCACAAGACACCTGTGAGTTATTCTAAAAAACCTAAACTAAAATGCTTAACTATCTGCCAGGATTAGAATAAAGACACAGTAGGTTTGTGATTTTTATTTGCTTCCCCCCCCCCCTCCCCCCCCCCCCTTACAGCAATAATTACATGAGGAAATGGGAATCCTAAGGACTTCCTTTAGGTACGTGTGATCCACCATGAGGTGAAGCTGTAGCTTGCCTCACTGCATCTACCTTTCCCTGCAACTTCTTACCTTCTCTCTCTACCGCCATCAATGTTCAGACTTAACTAATTTATGTTCTCCAAAAGAGAAGTACAGTAAATTAGCTTTGAGAAGGAAAGAAAAATGTCAAGCTTCCTCACAAGGAATCTTCATCTCAAGATTAGAGCATCCATCTGCCTTCTATATCTGACCAAGGTTCATTTACAAGCAAGTGCATGCTGGGCATGCTTCTGCACTACCATTGCTGTAGCCATCATTTCCCCTGAACTCTAACTGCATATTATTGTCTTGGTATTTTGCTTTGAATTGAGGCAAAAATACGTATCATCTTTCATTTTGACCCGATCTTAACCTTGATCTAGATCTAAGCACTAAGAAAATTATCTTTTTGTTTCACCTGCAAGGATCACGTGCTTTTATTGTTCCCAGCAAACTTCTATAGCATAACTGTGACTATAAGACACACAATCAGAAAGAAAAAAGAAAAAAAAAGGCCAACAAGGATTTTCTGCATGTTGAAGATAGCTTCTGTCTCCGGTTGGCTTTTACTAGGAACCAGATGTCATTGCATGCATGTTAACTCTTTCCCATCTTGAAAATGAAGCAGCTTTGGGGTTGACCAGCAGGAGCAGTCACTGCCTGCAAAGGCAGTATTTCTGCAATATGGATCTTTATGTTGTTTGGCAGGAAGGTCTCCAAAGAAAACAGCAGAAAGACAATTTTTTTTTTTCAGCTGTGATTTCAGCAGACAGTAAAAAGCGTACATTACATCCTCAATAATGGGCTTAAGGTGGTTCTGCACTTTAATCTATGCACAGAACTATGGAATGGCAATGAGAAACTGAAAACATAAAACCTGGACAGAAACAAGAATTAGGACAGAAATGCAGCACTCTTCTCATTCAAGACATTCTTGCGTATTCTTATGAAATCTTCTCTACAAATGGCTCTTAGATTTCAAAAGATAGAACTATTAAAAAAATCTGCTCTCTGGATAGGCTACCCTTATGAACAGTTTCCTGTCACTGGATTTGTGTGTGCAGAATTGCTTGCTCTGAGAACATTTTCATGTAATTATGTAAAAATGACTGGCTAAAATGCCTGTGGACTCAATATTCCTCTACCTCTTACTTTTCATGGATGCCAAGGCCAGATCTGGTGCCCAACAAAAGCAATGGAAAGATTTCCAGTGTTTTTAATGGGCTTTGGTTTGGGCTTCAGCCTCTCCCTTACATAATGTAAATCTCACTTGAATCATACTGGCAGCCTTTTAAATTGACTGTACATAAACTGGAAAATAAAATTCCCTAGTCTTTGAAATCAGCTCTTCTACACGTGAGATGGCTTTGGAAATGTGTTTGCTGTGCAAGTATTTAGTGCCCGTGAGTCATTTTACCAAGCTAACAGAAGCAGGGATGTTTATCAGGATGCAACAACAAGGAAAGCAAAGCCAGTCACTCCATGAGAACTTATCTTCCCAAGGCAGCTGGCTACCACCCCCTTCCCCTGCACAAGATAGATGAGAACAAGATGCCTATCTGCAAGTTACATAAGTAAATGGTTAATACACCAAGTAATAAGAAAAATAAAGATGAAAGGATGAAAGGTAGAAGGTGAAGAAACAGTAAAGACAAAGAATCAGAAATCAGTGTTGAATGCAAAAGACCACATGGGAATGCTTTAGAACAAACAGTATGTTAAAAGCCACATACAGTATCAGCATATTATCTAAATAAGATGTTACACGCTCCAGAACTTGAACAAGATTCTCCTAAAAGACATCTTGAAACATCACTCATTCCCTTTTAACAATATCTATACTCTGAAATTAAGGAGAAATTTAAAGTATCACAAGATTATCATAATTTTTTTGTACATCCTCACTCCTCTCTTGCCACTCCTACCTCATTTCAGAGTTAAAGAGCAAGTCTCTAAAACTAGGCATCTGACTTGTTACATCACAATACAGGTTGCAATTCAACAGCAGTTAGAGGTATAAAGAGCACACAAGTATGGACAATCCTAAAAAATATCAAAAGATCTAGAGATCTAACAATTTATAGTCAGCTAATCAACTGTAAAGAATAAAATATTTGCAGTAAGAGAAAATGCCACCACAGCTCAACATTTAACAGTTATCAGAAGCATTGGTCACATTTGCAAGGGGGAAATTTATTCCTTGTGGAACAAATGGAATACCAAAGAGTCCTTCAGGATTATATAGGAATGTATTTGCCTAATATTGTCTTACCGTAATGCTTACTAATCATTACTGGCAAACTAGCCAATTTTACCTCAGTGTATTAATTGTTGTTAAGAAAGCTCTCAACGAATTGATGTGTATTATTCCTCTGAATATTGGATGACTTCATCACAGTAGCATCCCCTGCTGACTAGTAGAGGCATGACTCAGGAAATAGATTCACTTGAAACACACTGAGTGGAACAAGACAAAATGACAGAAGATGTTCAAAAATAGAATTCAAGACTCTGCTGCCATCAGTTTACTAGCAGACACTCACATCAACCCATGGCTACTCAAACTGTTCATTACTTCATAAGACAGGCAAAAATTAGAGTTTGGACATCATGTCAAAAAGTGTAATTTGAAAGTATATGTATAACCACAGACAATGTAACTAGCTTCTATAGGTTCAACAGCACAATGGCATTGGTTGCTCTGGAAGTAATGCCTCCTATTTGTTTCCTGGAAAACTACAACAGATACAAGGAGCATAATAACACTGTATAATAGAGCAAGTTCTCATCTACAAAACACTCTCAGAATAGTCACCACCCTTAGCTATGCGTTTTCAGTGATAAATAAGAGCCTGCATACTATCCCTGTAGAAGTCTTCACCAGAGGAGATGACTCCATGTTGCTGTCAACACTGCTGAAATGCACCACCCACTGCTGCACTGTGCACATATCCAGTGTTTGAGCTCCATAAACAATAAGTGCCAATGCATACTATTTTTTCCCCCCCCACATAAAGGAATTCAATTCCACATCTTTGCTTCATACACACTTCCATGTCAGATGCCATTTTGTCAGACTGACCCTCTGCTACCATTTGTCACATGGCAACAATATGTAAAAAACTACTGGTGGGAAGATTCAACCTCTACTGCCATCCCACCAATATCTGTCTCTGACATCATATGCTAACATATTAAAATAGGAGGAATTATTTTTGGAGTAGTCCTCATACATACCATACGAAAATTAGTAAAGCTGTGAAGATGGTTTAAGAGCAAACACTTCGAAAAGACCTATCTTACTTAGATTTCATGCATGAAGTTATAGTTTTGCAGTACTTATTCCTTGGCTTCAATATAGAATAGCATAAACTCAAGCATAATTTAATTACAAGAGTAATGACCTCCAGAATATGCACTCAACCACAATGACCATTCTCATTATTAGCTGTTAGGTACATTAAATTTTCTTATTTTTAAAATAGAGTTCTTTCCCACTTTAAAGGAGAGAATGGCTATCATTTTTTTTCAACAAGGTAAAAATGTGTATGAAATATCATATCGGCTAATTCAACTTTCTGCAAGCTCTCATATTGGGAGGCACAAAACTATATACTTTGACACCTTCCACATCTGTCCCTAAGAACACACAGTTTTAAGTTTAAGGTGGTCTCTTAGAATCAGAGTTAAGTTTCCTCAGACGCCTTTTTCCCTGGCAACTGATTTCTTGCCTTGAAATACATTCAATGGAACTGAATGCATCTACTATTAGGCCTGATCCCATTATTCTGACCTCTATTTTGTCTCAGCTGGACTTAGACATTAAGCAATAGCTGTTGCTTAAGACTACCTCTTGCTTCACAACTTCCAGATTATCCAGATTAGAGCAATATCTGGAGTGCAATGAGTTTTCTCTTCTATTCGAATTAGTAAAAAAAAAAACTATTGTTTCCTTACAAGATTTTGCTTCTCCTTTCTCACAGTAAAAAATAAATAAAAAAAAAATAACCACCATCTCCAGAACACGTGGTTTAGCTTTTAAATCTCAATTAAGAAAATTATTCAGCTGGCTAAGATGCTTTCAGATCCATCAAAATGGCCACAATTAAAACTCCTGACCCAAACGAGATTATGGCAGGTCCAGGTAACAGGAGTTTGATAAAGTCCAGATCCAAGAGCTGCTCCTTCTGGCAATTTCGCTAGGACAGTTCACAAAACTATTAAAGATCTCACTTTCTCAGATTATATGTTTAATATCCCTGGACCTCCAAAGTCCCAAATGGTGATATTAGTGAGTGCAACAGAAACAGCAAACTAGAGGTGTCATGTTTTCAGCAGTGACAAAAACCCAACATTAGGACAACAGCTAACTGCTGTTCCTGGATTTTAAACCTGAATGAGTTAGCACCATGCCCCTTTCCGTAGTTTTAAGACAATCCAGCTCATGCTAAAAACAACAAAAAAATAAAACCACAAAAAAAAAAAAAAGACGAATCCTACTTCGCTCTTTAGGAATAGTAACACACTCTGCAAAAAGTGTGTCTCAATGTCAGTGAGACCTTAGATGGAGCCTGCTCTGTATCAAGTAGGAAAGAGGGTAAAGGCAGGAACAAGAACCAATAAGCAGCTTTGAATGAAGTGGCACTAGTCATGAATGAACATTGAAGAATTTGGTCTAATGGTCTACAGATAGCTAGCTAGAAAGGAACACAATATTTTTCAGTAGGTAGGATATCCACTACTCCCATGTGCTGTTACGAATGGGAGAGGAGGAATGCAATTTACATACAGCACTCTACATAGCTATGTATTAAGTAGACCAGGCTGCCAACCAAGCCTTTTCCAATAGAAATATCAGCAAAACGCTGGGCTATCAGTCAGTATCCATATGTCACAGCTCCATACTTGGGACACAGAATAGTCTTTCCAAAGCTTCTTCCTATGGCAGAGAATTGCAACATTCACTGCAATTCTTCCTTGCATTTTCAGAAGGTAAGCTCCCCTTCCCCCAAGTTTCCAAAGAGCATCTTAAGTAGCTCCACAAGTAATAGATATAACTTAAGCACATGTATTGTAAATAACTTAGAATCATAGAATCATTAAGGTTGGAAAACATCATTAAGATAATCTAGTCCAACTTGCCCATGGTTGAACAGTTGTGGCTGAAGCTTAATGAAGAAATTTGCCATTGTAAGTTTGATTGCTTACTACAACATGTTTTGAAGTAACATGAAAGAAAAAAAATATGAATTCAAAATAATTATTTAGAATAAATCATTTACAGGGCAGAATTCAAAAAGCCTGTACCCCATGGAGCCTGGATTTTTCACGTTAAAAACCTAAATTTACCTGAGTTGTTTTGTTTTTTTGTTTGTTTTAATATCTTGAGATGATGCTTACTGGCGTAGAGAAAAGCATCAAGCCTTACTCCTGTTAATACTGTCAGATCTCATCTTAAATTCACTATGCTGTTAGGATCAATAGCTCCTTGCTCAGCATCTCTCTAACAGAGCATTTGAAATAACGGAGAACTTTTGAAGAGTGCGATCCCTCTCAGCCTTGCAAAAATGAAGGCTGAAGCACAGTAAGCCATTTATATTTATTACTACTTTTCTGTGAGCAGCATTTTATCCTTCAGAGGATGCATATTAGTCTAATTTAATTAAAGTGTATTGTTGTAGTTTATATGATGTATTGTCACATACACTGCAACTGTTTTTAAGACTTCTGTGAAATCAATCTGATCAGTGACACATTAAAATTTTCCAATAGGTCAGCATATAGGTGTTTATAACAGGCATTAATCTCAACAAACATTTGAGCACTATATCATCTCATTAAAAATGAGTGAAAATGAAGTAACATGATGAAAGTACAGACTTCTCATGTATTCTGACATGAGTAAATATACCTCCCATTAAGACAATGAGAACACCATTATGAAAAAAAGGAAATAGGATTTAATTTACAATGGATAACAATAAAAGACATAACTGGAAATGTAATACTCCACTCTTAGTCTCAAAATTGAACTGGACACCTACCATGCTGGATACTTTACTAACATTATAAAGTTACAGTCCCTGATCCAGAGACCTTTTTTGGTAACTGTAGAAACAGAGACCACAAATGAATCTACTAAACAGATGGCAGCAATCAGAGCAGTGGATATGGCCAAATCTATAGCACTATGAAATACTGAAGTATTTTCAGTTCTACCTAACAGGTAGACTAGTCATAGCTTGTCCCTTCTACAACTGGCAGGAGGAGGAAACGCTCCTCCAGTGAGCCCAAAACAGAGACAGGTAAAGGTGAAATAAGGGCCGAGGCACAAGGCCACATGTGCAAAAACAGAACAGCAAGCGCAAGTAAGTTTTTTTCTGCCTCTTATATCTGCAGATGAGGCAGGCACAATGTCACCCCGCCCTCAGCACAGCACAATCTTTCACACATAGGCTCAACTTCCTTTCCTTTTCCCCAGTTTTCGTACTTGTTTTTATTAAATATTCAGAGACTTTGTTAGCAAGCAAATAGAAGAAACATCAGACTTACAGACAAAGAAAGACAACGTTAAGAACAGCTGAACTCCAGCCACATACCCACTAAAGACAGGGCTGGTGGTTACTGCAATCCCAGGGGATTTGCTTCCTGGAAGAACAAATCTTTCCCTCTCTGGAGTCTGTGCTCTTGGACGTCTTTCTTTGATGATTTTTTCCCCCCAAGAAGTTGCAATGTTTTTAGTATCTGTTCTCTGACACACCTATGCACCTGCACCTGACATACACTAACACAAATGAGTTCACATTGTATTTCATTCAACAGAATTTAAATGCGACTATACAAAATCTGCACGGCAACTAACGAGAACACAAGCAGTTTTCAGAGCTTACTTTCTTGTGTTTACAGCCTCTTTGTATCCTGAGTGCCTTTGTGGCTGGGTGGAAGAGAAGGGCATAATTAAACTTTAAACTTTTCTTTATTAATTTCAGTTAACAGTTCCACAGAGAGGAAAAGTGATCTTTTCTGGAATTACTGTAATTTATTGCCTTCTCACTCTGATGTTGCCTACCATGAGGGGAAAGCTGTAAAATAACGTGTGTGATCAGACTTCTACCTGAACATCAGGGCACATGGAGAAATCCTTCCCTCTTCCTCCCCAGGCTCCCAGAAGCAACCTCTCATCTTATAGGCAAGCAGCACATATCTCTGGGTCCTTACAGTCCAGTTAATTTCCATTTTCCCAGTACAACGAAGATTTCTCTCTGACCACTTATGTGGTCACCTAAGAGAAGCTTTGACATACAAGATATCATCCAAATATAGCATTAGTTTTTTCATTCTGAACTTCCATTCTTGAAGTCTGTAGCTCAGACCAAGGCAATAATACAGCTGAGCTCTTAGAAAACAGGTCTCCCCTCAGCAAAAATTGCCACTATAATTGGTGTCACTCATGCTGCCACAAAAGAATCAGAAAAATAAGAGGTGGCAAAGCTTAGCACATCAGCTAGTGTACTCCTCTGCAAGTTTGTTATTGTTCTCTACACTTCCTCCACACAATTTGACAAGACTTGTTTAAAAATGCCCAAAGCAATTAAGTTTGAACGTCTTCCCTTGGGAAGACAATCCCAGGTTGTAAGAGATTTCACTGTCTGGATGAGTTCCCTGATATTAAATCTAAGTTTCTCCTCTTAATAATTTCCTCTCATTATTTTTTTCTTCATTCCCATTGTCAAGTTCTTCCTCTTCATGCAGTGCTACATCCTTCCATTAGATAAAAGCACCATCTCCTATCTTTCCTAATTTAACTGCCACATTTTCCACTTCATTTTTGTTCCTCTTGGCAACAGAGCCAAGAAATGAATTTAGCTTAATTTTAAGTCTCTACATCCATTAGCGCAATGTGGGGAGATGACTTGTGCTGCTGTTACGCACTTAAGTTGCCAGTATGGAGGCCAGTGTGAACACAGTAATTTATGTACCTAGCTGCAAAGAGATTCCTTAAAATCATAGAAATATTTACTTTCAAACCCTTTCCTGAAACCATGAGTCAGATCCTTATGGGGCATACTGCAATACTGCAAATTTCATCTTTTTGTAGAGCATGGAAATTACATGGGAAAGGAGGGCAAAGCCACAGAGCTACAGCAGCATGGAAGGCAACTCTAGATTTCATGCTCACCTGATTTGCCTTGTGTACATAATATGCTTTCATTCAGAATCTGCTTAATGTTTAAAAATATTTAACACTACTAATAGTAGCTCTTTAATCATTTTCAGTATCCAATATAATACCTAGCCAAAAAGTATTGCTAAAATTTTTGGTAGTTGATAAATAGTACATGATACATTTAGATACAGAACACTCATTTAATGCTCATTCTAAAAGATGGTAAACATAACAAAAAGCAGATGAGGGTATTTGCATTCTGAATTCAGCAGAGGATCACCTACACATCTAGCAATCAAGCTCATAAGCATGCCCTTGATGACAAAAAAATACATTAGTATACCTTGAAAAGGCCTGCTAGAAGGTCTGATAATCTTGGTTTTGTCAGCTGTAATTCAACAACAGTTTTGTAAATAGTTGAAACACCCCAGACCAGATAAGCATTGTACCTGATTGCCGAGGACATAATCAGTGAATGTAAATAGATAACAAATAGGACAATCTCAAGAACTATGCTTCTATGACCATATTGGAGCAAAATCTTGTATATTACATCAAAAGGCAATTCTCAGAATGTCAGAAAAAACAGCAAAAGAGTGCAAGTTGCCTGCCTTAGTATAAGATGGCAAAATAACAGCAGGTGCTGGTGCTGAGAGCAGACCATGATTAAGGGCAAAGAGCACATGGGTTTCATAATGCTGACATTCCCCACCAGCTGAAGGGCCACTTACAGCCACCTGGGGCAGACCACAGTCCTAGTCTCAGCTGAGTTCTCAGCAAATTCTTTGTTCAAAAGAGGGTCAAATCCCCTGACTGTTACATAGAAGTATGAGTGATAAGACTATCTTTCTTTCCCACTCATAGTGCAACTGCAAGAGTCAGGCATGGTCCTGCTTTTAAAATGTGAAAAAATGCAGTGTCAGTACTAGGATACTGATTTAGGTTATATTGTGTTACATAGCAGGCATAAAGCTCAATTCTCAGAAATGCTGCTATAATTTCAAGTTCGGAAAATAATCTCATAAAGGATTTCAAATATACATAATAAGTAGCACACGTTATTTTTGCTTCTTGTTCATCAGCTCCAACTGAAGTTAGCAGGAGGCGTTTCCTGGCACTGAAAACATGACATCTCAAGTGTCTATTGTGTTAAAGCAGTACAGTTCATGCTATTACACTTAAATCTGTAGTATTCTGTTCAGGGGTAGCTCTACTCACGTCCTACTTTCTCCGTGCAAAGTGATAAATCACTCACTGCGTAATGGAATACAGCCAACTCTAAAAGCACTGCTCCTTCCCATACAACCCAGCAAGTGTTTATTTTTGCCATGAATAATAGAAGTTGGTTGGTTTTCCTTTGATTTGACAGTGCAGGGTCTCTGCAGTTTTCCTAGTTTGTTTTGGCATCATTTGAATTTAACATGCTTTAACAGCTGTCTATTGGGTTGGGTGATGGTTACCTAACCTATTTTATCTCAAATTCTACGAATACAAAAATATTATTTGGCAGAAGTCTGACAAACCTAGCTAGCTCTAGCGTAAGAAACAATAGCCTTTTACTCTATTTGATGCTGGAATGGAAGTTTCAAACTTGAGCGGGAAATCAGTGATAAGAGAACAAACTGTAATGAAAAGTGCATAGAAATGAAACCAAATGTTCTTATGAACAAGGATGTCTCCACAATGCCTGCTATACATCTCCTGGTGAAGACCTCAGCAAGCCCATGACCTGTTACCCCATTTCAACTCTGCTGCTAATATAGAGAGTTCATCAACCACAGGGCCCAGGGCAACATAGGAAGGGTGGGCACAGCACTGGGGAAAATGGGTAGAGTAGTGAGGACTTCATACAACAACATAACTGTACTACTAATGAGGTTTTTCTGTATTTGTGTGGTAATCTGTAACACATAGAAACATTAAGTGTACTACAGTTAAATACTTTTCATCATATATGGTTTGTGCCTCTTTTAAAGTTGATCCCACTACACCACTTATATATATATATATATATGTGCCATTATCTTTTCCCTAATGTTGACTCTGGAATTGTCTCATAAAACATTTGTATTGTGCTTGCTTTAAAAAAAAAAAAATGCAAGTTGATGCTCATGATAACAAAGGAAACTTCATCAAATTTGCACTACTGCACTATGCTGCAAGACTTTGTGCATCATGTTTCTCATACATATAATTATATACAATGGATATATGCATAACAAATACCACAGGAATTAAACTTGCAGACTTTTCTAAATGAGTATTTAACAAATTTTAAATGTGACTGCAGCACAATATAGTCCCTTGCTAGAGCTGCAATACCTCAGGAAAGCTTCCTGGCAAGCAGAGTCATTCCTCATGAATGTAGCATGATCTTAATCACAGCTAACAGATAAATTAAAAATGTCAAAGTTAGGGCAGCAGGGTAAGTGAATACATAGGAGAAGAGTAATAACAAAGAACAGCGGGAACTGAAAAATATGTTTCCTTACATTAGAGATTTTTCCTGCTCTCTGTTTGTGTGCTTTAATCCTCCTGAAGCTACCTGCACATGCCTTGTTCAACAGATAGATAGATGCTGTAAGAGGCACACTAAGCTGGCATTCAACTACACAATGGTGTACAAGCAAGGAAGGGCACTGTGAAGTCAGGAGTGCCTCATAACAATGCCATTCACTGAATGGTTTCCTTTAACATCATCTACTTCATCTAAAGAAAATCTGAGCCTTAGAGGCAATACTTAGTTGCTATTCCCTCTGTAGAAATTTGGAAAGCCACAACAACTTGTGCACTTCCCTTTACTTGCACTGTTTCAGAAATTGGTTGAGAAATTGAAAGAAGGTAAGCATAAGGCCGGGCAGCAAGAAATACAGCTGCTTTAAAACCAAGAAAGGTAGCACTCACAATCCAGTAATAAAGAAGAAATTGCTTACCTCTTTCTGAGGATTGGAGCTTGCCAAACTCTCCAGGGGAGACCATCTCCAAGTAGAGACCAGCCCTTATAGCTGCCAGCCCTTAAATGAGGTTAGGGGGCACAGGTGAATTGCTTCCACCTGTGCTCCCAGGGCTGGCTACACCCCCTCACCAGGTGCTCAATCACTAGTTCAGGCTGTGACCTAACAGTTCGCATACAGTAAGATAAATTAGAGATCCCCTAGACCTTTGCTTGTAAAGAAGTCTTGCACACCAGACTACTACTGCTGAATATCTGGCAGGGAAAATTTGCTGAACAGAGCAGGTCGGTGCAAGGAACCCCAGATTCACTCAGGCTGCCCAGGTCCACGTCACCTACAGTAACTGAAAGCCCAAACCAGCGTTAATTTCCAAGGTAGAGCAGGTTGCTTAGGGCCTTCTTCAGCTGGGTTTGGAAACTCCCCAAGACTGGAAATCCCACATCGTTTCTAGGCAACCTTTTCCAGAGCTAAACTGTGGTAGGATTTTTTCCTCAATGTACATAAATAAAATCAGACTTATCTTCCCTCATCAATGCCTTTAGCTTTTCTCACTTAGAAGGTGATCTCCTTGCCAGTTTATCACCAATGCTAACAGAAGAGGATAGTTGTCAATCTTTAGGCCCTCCATGCTACCATCTCCAAGGCAGATCTGGATGATCATACCTATTTTATCAGTTACTCTGAATGCAAAAAAGAAATCTCTAGAACAGAAATAATGTTCATACAGCTCAGCTTAAAGAATAATTGTTGTCAAAGGGGTTGCTTACATTTGTGGTTGTCCATTACCTCAAAATCACTTTTAACTCAGATAAAGTGAAAACATGAGTAAACAAGTAAAAGTTTGCAAAATATAAAGTGAACAAACATTTATAGAGATGTAGATATGCAAATTAACCATGGAAATTAATTGAAGATAGTGTGCAAAGTGGTTTATGTAATCTCATGTGTATCTACGTTCCTTACAATCTCAGGGCAAAGACCCAGTCCTGTCTTTGTGTAATGTTTCCATGGGGACGGATCTGCGTGAATGGGACATGTTTTCCTCTGGAACCCAGATCTAGCTGTGTGCATTATTCACTTCCAAAAGTTTTCCCCTTCCTCCCCCCCCCCCCCCCCCCCCCCCCTTCCCGATTTTTACCCAATTGAAATGAAGTCATACAGAGATGGTGACCATCCTGGCAGATGTTATTAGCATTTCCTCTAGCTCAAATGATATTTTTGGAATTATTAAGCTGTCTTAATACAGCTGTGGCTCACTAGAAGCTTAGATGCCTTCCTAAGAATTTGCAAACTGACAGCTTGCTTTGAGGGGAAATGCACCTCTATAAACCAGCTCTGTTTCGGCCCTTGTATCTAATTTAATAGGAATTGCGTGGTGAAGAAGGCAGAAATTATTGTTTTTTGAAAATAAAGAACTGAATCCTTGAATACCATTAATACTCCTTCAGCTCTGAAAAAAAGTTTTTCTCAGCAGAAGGAACAAGATTCATAAACAACCGTGTATGCATTTAAAAAAAAAAAAAAAAAAGAGGGAGGAAAAGGGCAGAGTAGAGTTATTTTAAAAGAGTCTCTTTACATGATATATAGGGCTGCTTAAGCAGCCAAAACAATTTCTTACAATTGCTACCTTTTCCTAAAATGATTTCTACTGCAGACTTTTCAATATCTGCAGACTAAGTTACTTACAAATTTGCTTTCCCAACCTCATAAACATTGACTAGCCAGCCATGAGGCTCCAAATAGTTTGGAGTGCAGTAGAGAAGAGGAAACAGCACTCAGTGACATGAGTAATGCCAGCTGAGCTGATAGCAGACCTGACAGTCTTAAAATGACCGTCTTGTAAAGGAGATGTTTCAAGCAATGGCAGACAAATGGACTATACTGGATTATTCACATTTTAAAGGTGTTGAGTGTCAGGAATGGCAATGTGCTATGTGTGTCAAAATTGTAAACAGGCACAAGAAATAATACATTCAATTTCCCTTATCCTATTTTCTTCTTGCCACAGTGTAGTTGCCTCTAAGACTGGAATACAGCTGTGCATCACCCCATGCACACAGACACTGTGTTAAATGCTAAGACAATTGGAATTAATTAGTACTGGGCTTTTCTTTAAGCTCCCTGAGTAGCTCAACTTATCAGAGACTTGAAAAACTGGGTATTGTTTCACCTTCCTTGTTATTATAATATTGATAGGAATGGCTTAAAAGAAAAAGGGGAGAAAGGAAGGAAAAGTGGTGGTTGGGGAACAACTGCCTTTCAAAAAATAATAATAATCCAAGTCACATCAATTTGCATGCAATAAGTTACATCACTGGTTGCATTATGAATCCTTTCATGTAACAAAAGAAAAAAAAAATCAATAAAATGTGGGAAGAAAGCACTACTAAGCAACTAAGATTGCCTCTAATACCCAAGTTGGATCATCCAAGGTTAGCTTATGTGTTGTTAGGTAATGATAGCTTACAACATGAAGAAATACCATACTCCTATGCAGATCCCTGTAAGAACCCACACGAATTGGAGAACAGTATGTCTGAAGCACCACTCATATTTCATTCAGTAAAACAAACTCTAATGTTTATTTTAAAGAGTTTTCTTGGCTCTTAGTCTTCAGTAGTTGTAGAAAATGTAAAGCTGAATTTCTTAATAATTAAAAAAAAGACAACAATGAAAGAGATGCGCAGAAACTATGTCAAGATATAAACTTGTCATCAGCACTGAATTAAGCATAATCCTGGACAGGTGTGACACATTTCCAATGAAAATCAGTAGTCAGAGAAATTCTCTTGTCCTAATGTTATTCTGCATCCTTGAAATTCAGCCCATAAAATATTTGAACCTAAGGCCAGTTTTAATAAAGACATCTTTTATCAAAACCATGCGAAGCTCAGACTCAAGATGAAAGCGAATGGAATACTGAATTGAAATGTATTTGATGTTTCTAAAGATTAACTTCTGATAATATGTTTCATAACAAAAGCAAAAGACAACCCTGTGTCCCAGTAAATTTCAACTAAAAAAAAGTTGTGTATTTCCTACAACCAAATGCTTCCCAATCTTGAGAGGGAACTGAATAACTAAACATCCCTACACACTTAATTTCTGTTTTAATTAAATACCCTCTCTTTCCAAACTCCCTTTTTCAAAATAATGTCACAAAACTTCTAGCCATTGGATTTTCCATATCATTCTATCTGAAAAATCAAGCTATTCTCACATACAACTTAAAATTGCAGTATTTAATCACCTTTGCATCGCTCGTGAACTCTTAAGATTAAGGTAGATGTGCAACAAATACCTAAGCAGTTGAGTCATTTGCTCTCCCTCCACTCCTCCACCCCCACCCCAAATGTTCATCATTTGGTGCACTTTATCAACGGAGTAAATTTGAAATTTTGCTAGAATTTTTGTTCTTGGAATCTGACTTTGATGGTGAAGCAAGAAAGGTAGAAACATAAGAAAAGTTCTCAACATTTTAAAACTTTCCAGACAAGAATATTTCCATACTCTGGACGTGATTTAATTCCTATGTAATGCTTTCTCTGTTATTCACTGTTTCTTTAAGAAATGTATTTTTTTCCTTTACGTATTTGCCTTTCCACTAAGCACCATAAAATGTGCTACCTGCTTTCTCATTGCAGAATACCAGAACAGGTACAACTTTACTGTGTCCTGATGTATGTTCACCTCATGCAAACAATTTCACTTGCTTTCCCAGAAAATGCATTAATATTTTCAATATTTTAAAAGACAAAGTTTGCAGCTTTTTAATCAAAGTACTAAAAACATAAATTCCTAGCAGCACAATGACATTCATGGACTGTATTTTGGATATAGTGCTATTATCTTGCTTGTAAAGTTTGTTGTACGGGTAAGAAATGTATGTTACATATACATGACAATAGAATAAGGATTTGGTGCCTGTTTTTTGGCATCTATATATAACACAATATCACAACAGATGTAGATGCATGAAGGGATGCTCTAGTCATCCAAATCTGCTTGTGCTAAGCAACCACTTTGTGGGGTGCACATTAACACAATATCTCACCGTTCATTGTTAGTATCAATTTTTTTTATCATTTGAATCAAAGAGAGTGCACAGAGGAAAACGCTGTAGCCAACCTTGGCCAACATCACAGTACCACTTCAGATGGAGAAGTATATATCTGAGCATTCAATGAGTGCTGCAATGTGCACAGCATTTTCTAGGAGAGTTCTGACAGTGCAAGGAGACTTCAAAAATGTTCTTGCTGGTAGTCAAACTCAGAGAAGGAAAAAAAAAAAAAAGCCTGAAACAGCTCATGATGTTCATAAGCCTGAACATTACTCTTCAAATCAAAAGATCAAACTCACTCACTTATTAAACATACAGTCTACCAAATAAGGCACACTCCTCAAGCTTGTGAGCAGAAGGAACTACTAAGATCAGACTGTAGCATTCAAACTATTTGGGTATGCTTTCATAACACACCCTTCTAAAGCATATACTTTATAGTTTATGTTGAAGCAATATTGTGCACTCTACTGTTAAGCAGGTAACAGGACAGTTCTGCTAGGTAAAGAGAGAAATATGCAAAAGAATTTTTCAGACTAGAAAAGGGAAAGAGGCACTTGACTGTGACTCTGAAATTCTGCTGTATATGAAGTTGAAAGACTAATCAGAGAATGTCTGGATTTAGAAAGACATTTAAAGGACAAAACACATTATTTCTTTCTTCTGGTTTCTCTGATTCCAATGAAACTTTCAGAGCAAGATTTTTCTCAAGCTTTGACGTACACATTTTGACTACAATAACTGAGAAATGGGATAAGAATATTTATGTACTGGAGTGTGAATCTAAGAAATTCACTCACTTGCATTTTTTGAATCAACATACTCTTTAGTTGAGATCTGGACATCCCTGTCAGAAATCTACTTAATAAAGATGAATTCAGTTTGCAGTGGCAGTCTATGTACTCTGCTCTTTCTCTTGAATATTGTACTGGAAAAAAAAAGCAAGCTGATAAGACTTCATTAACCAGATCTGTTAGAGAGATCCTCTATGGCACAGAAGTAATGATCAGACCACAAGAGCACCTGTAGCTACATTAGGTGCCAGCCTTACCACAAGCACACTTTTTTTTTTTCCATTGCTTACATCTCCTGGTTCTTTGCCACATTCCCAAAGTTGTATTTTTTCTGGATATATGAGTTTGTCAAACTGTCAGCAGATCCCTCCTCATCTCCACTCTGTGTCACTGAACTCCTGCAAGCAGCAATCTCTAAATGCACATATTTCTTCCCACTCAGACTACTTTTAAAGCTCAATATATCAAATGCATCAAGAGATATTTGTGAATTCTGATTCCCATATACCAACATGTTTCAACGAGGGAAATTAAAACACCAGTGTATTAAAGACGGAAGGAAGAAGAGTAGCTGCATGGGAGGTTAGAAAAATTATGATACTTTGTCAGAATGAAGTAAATTCAGATTCAGTTAGAGAAAAATAACTGCTTCCTCTTCAGGTGGGTAATTTTGCATCTTCTGACTTTTGAATAATTCCAGAATTCACTTTCTAAAACTTTCTCCTTTTTATTTTCAAAAAGAGAGCAGCCAAACAATAATAATTATTCTGAATTTCAGAAAAGTTGAATTACCTGGGCCTTCTCTCATTTTTTATTCTTGAAGCAAATGCCGTTTTGTAAGACATCTCAGTTGATTCCTCACAAATTATTTTCAGAAATGAAATTGCGGTCTGCTGTGAGCATAGCTGCCCTCAATCTTCCAGCCCTCCTCCACTGTTCATTTATTCTGTGTGTTTTCAGCAGCACACAGGACACTGCTGCTAACAAGAGTGTGGGCCTGAATGCCAAGAATATGGACTCAGTGGCACTCATTTGCAAAAAGACAAACATGGAGGCTTTCTCATCCAGAAAATGCTGCGGCTTCTACCAGCACCGTGGTAACTTCTAACAGCAGTGAGTGCAGTGTGTAATGCCTGCTGGAGATAAGAAGCCACAACACTGAAAAGGAATTCTCTGAATATGAATCCCACTGTGCTCCTGGCAGCCCTCCCCTGGCATTGCAGCAACAAGAGCACCAAGCAGCTCAGCCATGACACCAACTACACTTTGCCAAAGTGGTAGAAAAAGAGTTCGATAAGCAAGCAGCAGCAGGCTGTGCATAGTCCAAGCGTAAGGTAAGTTAAAAGTTCCCTTGCCTTCTGCAAAACATAGCCTGGACCATTTTGCTTTATTTTCAACATTATGTAGAGAGCATTTATAACTTCACCTTTCCTTTGATAGCTGTCAGTGTTTACTCAAAATTTGTATAATGTTTGTCCTATCACCCCTATAGAATTTGACATTTTATTCTAAGATATTTTTCATTGATTTTTTTTTCGCCATTGCTATTTCAAGTCACTAAAAGAATGTATATGAGAATTTAGATTTGCATTTCTCAAACGATTTTGATTAAGACAAAAAAAAAAGAAAGAAAGAAAGAAGGAAAAATGATAGAAAGAGAGGAAATAAAGTTCAGGGGTGGAGAGAATAAATACTTTAAATATGTTTTCTAAATAAATGCCTTGTCACCAGGCTAAATGATCTCTTTTTTCATGGTCTCAGCTTTTCAATTAGGGAAAAATAAAAAAGAAGGAATTTTAAAAAGCCCTTTGAAAACTATTTTTAAAGGGGAAAGGAAGTTGGTTAAAAAATAAATTTAAGCATATTCTACTGACCACGTCAATGTCACACATCCCTGGATGAAGCCCTAACCTTTGGATTCCTTGCTGTCCAACTCCAATTCCATTAAACTCAGTCATTAGAAAAAAATGATAGATCAAGATCTTTAAAGTGCTGCAGACAGTCTTTATTTCCTACCATAGACCTCATGGCTTTGAAAATTAGTTCTGTGAGCTCACCTTGGACAATTTATCAAGTTTAATGTAACCAATATTGTCTCTAACTTTACCGTATAACTAGCAAAGATAGTAGAACAGTGTGACCTCAACAGCATTCTACTCTTTCTAATTTATAGAAAAAAACTCCAGACATCCTTAGAGCAGAGAATGCTAGAATGAAGGAACATTTATTTCAGACATGCTCAGCATCATCACAGATTATTACATGTCTAAGACACTTGACTGTACCGGGTCACTGCCTTCATCTGTTGTTTTATCAGCAAGTCAGTCCCAAGGTGACAAGCGTAACAACTCATTTCAAATAAAGAGGTAGTCAGGAAAGAAAAAAAAAAGAGAGAGAGAGAGAAAAAAGGGTGAAAATCAGAATCCAGTAAAACATTTTAGAAGCCACCGGAGCAAATAATACTGTCTAGATGCTGCTGAACACATTCTAAACCCCTTTGCAGAGCAGGGTTTTATGTGTTTTCCTCATCTGTTTCAAAACACATTTAACAGTGTCACAGAGTTCAAAACTTTCTGAAAGTGGTTTTACTGGTAGGAAAATGGGGCATGGAGAGATATAATGGCCTGCCCAGATGTATCAGGTATAACTGGTGACAAAGTTAAGAGCATATCCAACTCACCTTGCATTTCTGCTCAGAATTCTGGCTGCCGTGCTTAAATCAATGTCAGTACAGGTAGTATGAAAGAATAGAAAGGTAAGCCTTACTGACTGCAATCATCTCCAGTCTGTGGGAAGGAGGGAGCTTGCTGAACCTTCTATGTTAATTGCTTTATTAACATCCTTAGTACCTCTGTAACACAATCGATGTTAATGGGAGTAAACAAATTACGAAAAATATGAAAATGTAACAGTTGGACAGGATATTTCAAAGGAAACCAATGGCAAAAACATTTGAGTCTGCAGAGGGAGCTAATTTATGGGCTCTATGGGTTATATTTATAAAATGATGTATTTATTTAGAACTATAGCACTCTAAATGCAACTACAGATGCAGCCAGAAAATATTTATTCAAATATTTACGTATGTCTGAGTGCCTCACAAGTCTGGGCATCCTTGGATTTAAGTCCCCCCATACATCTGCAATAAGTACTAGCTAAAATCTCACCACTGTAGCATTAACACAGATTGCAAAACCCAGACAAGAAGCACAGTAAATTGCCGGAAGGTTTATATGTGCTCAGCTGTCTCTGTGGAGCAAACTGGAACCAGGGGACTTGATTAAGGACCATGTAGTAATATCTACCCTGCACTGAAATTGCAAACCAGGTAGCCTGCTACTGCATTTATACTGTAAGCTCCACACACTGCTCCTCTAAGATGACATAGACTAGTTTATGCGAAGACCTAAGTGATCAAAATACTTGCACAGTGAACAAAATTCCACTGAGATTTCCACAAATGGTGAAGTGTATGCAACAATAAACAATCTTTCTTCTAGGATGTGTTGATTCAGTTAACTTTCTTCTTATGTGCTGTGTTCTGAAGGACACTAAATAATCTCTTTTCTGACAGTGGTACACACTAACAAGGCAAATAACAAACGACTGGCTTCGAAAAGCTGAGCAATTTACATAGAGATTCACTCTGATGTGAACTGCAATGAAATAATTTTCACTCCTGGTTGCTTTCTGTGATTACTTGAGACCATAATTTCAAAAGGTTAAAAGCTTGCACTTGACATCAGATTCTCCTATCAAACCAAATCCCCAGCCTGTATGCTCTTGGGGTGATAAGGGTGCAAAGGGGTGATCTTGTAGAATGAACTGCAGAGGAACTCCACAGCTGGTGTGTGGGTATGGCTGTACTTTTCTGCTGTGAGACCCTAATACCATGCTCCTACGTGCTCTCCAATGCAGAACCAGGAGTTAGTCATCAGCCATCTTCCCAACACAATAAGAGCCTCCTCTACTCTATTATCACTCTATAAAGGCTTTGAATAAGAGCAATGTATTAATCCTTAGCTCTACTCCCTGAGTGCTTTGTCAGTGATAGGAGGGTAGTATTTTTTGTTTGTTTGTTTACTTTACAGTAGGGTTTCCTCTAAGGCCAATGGAGAATAATACTCCTAAAAGCAAGCTTTCTGTTCCCTTTCTAATGGCATTTTATACAGAAGATTTTTGAAGTGGAAGATTATGCACTTATGTTTGCCTATCATCATATTAAAAGGAAACTAACTTTGCTGTGGTCTCTAAAAAGTAATTTGATGAATACTTAATGAGTTTTGACTTGTCAGCTTTATTAGTATCTTTTGTATTAAAACTTTATGAATTGAAGAGCAATAAGTTTGTATTTGTTTATCTTATTAATGTACACACTGAATCCTTAAGGCATTTTGCCCACTTACACTAAATGATCAAAGCCTGTTATTTTGGCATTATAACTGATGGATCATGCAGCTCTACTTTATTTCTAGCTTGCACAGAAATTCTTTTGATGAATATTAACTTCTTAGCATACTTTCAGAAACACTTGGTAACTTGTCTGAGGGCTGCATGGAAAGTAATGTCTCCTGTTTTATTATGTTGTCCCATAATGTCGGAGGCAAATGTTGGTGGTGTGATAACAGAGGTTGAAATTGGTGTCAATATTCCATTCCATTTCCTTGTTCTATCAAATAGTGTTATTGTGCTCTTTGTCTCTGTTGTAGTTTCATGGAAAGAAATAGGAGACGTTACTGTTGGAGCAAAGTACATATTTCGGAGGCCTTCCATTTGTGCACTTGCACAGATGTCTCTTGCTTCAAGGTGACTTCTTGATTACAGTTTTTTGAAAACTGAAAGAATATTACAAAGAATATTTATATTTGGATGTATACTGAGTTCAGTCTTCAGTGGAAAAAAGAAAGTAAAGTTTTTTTAAGCAATCTTGGCACTATTCCTGAGTTCTATGATAAAGATTCACAGCAATTGATAGCACAGTTCAGGCAAGTACTTATCTGCGTCCATGCATTCTATAGCTTCCACAGGGAATTCAGTACATATTTAATTCCTGTCCCGTACTCTGATAATCCTCTCACATTATTGTTGTGGAACTGTGGAAGTGGTTCCAGAGGAAAGCCACGAAGATTATCAAAGGTCTGGAGCACCTCTCCTGTGAAGAGAATGTCTTTTACAGTGAGGTTGGTGAAGCACTGGAATAGGTTGCCCAGAGATGTGGTTCCTGGAGACATTCAAGGTCAGGCTGGGCCAGGCTCTAAGCAACCTGATCTAGCCGTGGATGTCCCTGTTCACTGCAGTGAAGTTGGTCTAGATTACTTTTATAAGTCCCTTCCAACCCTAAGTATTATAAGATTTTAAGAAATGTTGAGGGAGCTGGGCTTATTCAGCCTGGAGAAGAGAAGGCTCCAGAGAGACTTCATTGGGAGCTTACAAGCAGGGTGGGGGTCTGATTTTTTACACAGTATGATAGTGATAGGATATGGGAGAATGGCTTTAAACTAAAAGAGGGGAGGTTTAGGTTAGATGTTAACAAGACATCTTTTATTCTGAGGGAAGTGAGATGCTGGAGCAGGTTGACAGAAAGCTTGTGGATTCCCCATATCTGGAGGTATTCAAGGCCAGGTTGGATGAGATTCTGGGCATCCTGATCTGGTGGCTGGCAACCCTGCCCATGGCAGAGGAGTAGGAACTAGATGATCTTTAATGTCCCCTCCAACGTAAGCCATTCTATGATCCCTTTTCCTCCACCATTGCTGAATTATTTTTTTTAAAGAAGGGTAATTTTTTTCTAAATGCTAGGTAAGAAGACAGTAGATGGACTAAAAAGTAACTGAACTGTGAGTTTCACAAGGTTGTGATTAGCAGCATGAAGTCCAGCTGAAGGCCAATCACTAGCTATGTACCTTAGATTTTTATACTTGGGTCAATACTGATTACCAATGTCTAGAAGGTCTAGGTGATGGGGCAACAGGCTGCAGATTATACAGAACTATGAGAAGTGGTCAAAACACCTAATGGTTGTGTTGCTAGTCAAAGAGACTTCAACAGGCTGGAGAAATGAGTCTGACAGGAAGCTCATTAAATTCAACAGATGGAACTGCAAAGACCTAAATCTAGGGAGGAACAACCCTAGACACCACTTATATGGTGAGCCAACCATCAAGAAGAAAAGCTTTTCAGAAGGAGACCTGGGGCCTGGCAACCACCAAGTTGAACATGACCAAACAATGAGTCTGTGGCAATGAAGACGAATATCCTTCCAGACTGCATTAGAAAAAGCATCACCAACAGACTGACAGAGGGGATCATTCCACTCCACGCAGCACTAGTGGGATGTCTCTGGAGTGCTGGGTCCAGTTTTGGCCATCTCAATTCAAAAGAGACAAGTACATCCTGTAGTGAGTTTTGCACAGTGTTGCAAAGATGATTAAGGGGCTGCAACATCTCCCAGTGGGAAAGAAGAGACTGTCAGAGATCAGGGACTGTTCAGGTGGAGGAGAGTCAGGAGGACTCTTATCAATCTTACTCCTCCACAGGGGAGTAAAAGAGATGAAGCCATACTTCTCAGTGATATCCAGTAACAGGGAAAGAGGTAATAAGCACAAAGCAAAATACAGAAACATCCGCTTAAGTGTAAGAAAACCATTTTTTACTGGGGGTGTGGTCAAACACTAGAGAAGGTTACTCAGAAAAACTTTAGAATCTCCATCCTTGGAAGTATTGACAACCCAGCCAGAGAGTAACAAATGACCTGCTTCAGCTGACCCTGCTTTGAGCAAGGGGTTTGAAATTGATGATCTCAGCAATCCTATGAGTCTATGATTCCACAACCAGGCCATTATATTTGTTTACTTGAGGCAAACACAAAATGTAAACAGTTTCACCCGTTTGCCGTTATTAGGCCATGTTATCAGTTTCAGAAAGGAAATAATTACTGAAACCAAAGCACTGTATTAGCTTTTGACGTAGAAAAATAAATAAATAAATAAATAAATAAATCTCAAGCTTCCTCAGATTTCAGTTTAAATTGCT
The DNA here is from genome assembly GCF_905368555.1 of Meleagris gallopavo. Taxonomy (NCBI): domain Eukaryota; kingdom Metazoa; phylum Chordata; class Aves; order Galliformes; family Phasianidae; genus Meleagris; species Meleagris gallopavo. Next base: position 11,295,185 of record NC_139405.1, read on the forward strand.
TCAAAGTAGCATTATTTAAACCAAAATACTTCTCAAAATACTTTCGACTCAGCCAGTTCCTGTGATCTTTCCAGAACTTAATAGCCTCCATTTAACCTTGAATGCACAAGAGTTGTTCTCTTTGAAGTTGAACAGTTGGAAGTACAAACAGTCCAGAATATCCACTCCAGCTTTGCCAGATTTGTTGCAATTGGTTCAGTGTCTACAGTAGCTCTGTTCTGAATTGCACTGACCCGTGTGAGCATAGCAGCTTGTGTTTGCACACGGGAACAACACGTTCTCTGAGGCTTGGCAAGATCAATAGTCCCCTGAAAGATGTCTGAATGAATAACAGCAATTTGTCTGTAATCATATTACTTCAATTCAGACTGACTACATTACTCAACCTACTGAAACTCTGTCCATTCTAACTAGCTATTGTACATTTCTTAGCTCATTTAATGTCTAAAATTGAGATAAACCTGTAGAAAGCTTCTAACTGGATCAATAAATAATAGCCAAACATTTGATCCATCAACTAAAAGACTTCCAGATGTGAATCCTGAAAGAACAACACACAAAGGAATTTTGTTGTTTTGGTGATATTTTTTAATCAGGTAGGAGCCATTCTCCAGATCTTTCTAACTAAGGGAGATGGTTTATTGACGGGACTTGGTAGATCAAGTTGATGGTTGGACTTTGTGACCATGAAGGACTTTTCCAACCTAGATGATTCTGTGATTTCATGATTCTTAAAGGGACTTAAAGGTAGCTTTCTGTCAGACATATAAACTGGTGTGTATTCTTAGGAATTTAGCCATTATAGATGCATGGATATTTTTTGGTTGGACTTTAGTATAACCTAAATGTCTTCTGACTTTGCAGAAGCCAAAATCACTCATGTATGTCTGCAATCTCTCACAATTTCTACACCTTCTTTTCACACAAGACTAGACTATTAAGGTACTATTGCCCTCTCAGCTCTAGATATCATTATTTAAACTTGGGTTTGAAGTCATTCCCTGAGCTTAGACTTTCACTATATCACTTTGAGACAAATAAGATTTCACAAGCCAGACACCTGAAAATTACACCTGTGCCCTGCAAAATACCCAAGGAGCCCAAGCAGACCTTTCTGCAAAGCCCAAGTTCATAAGATTTTCCAGTTATTTCAAGAGCCTTATATAGCCACAAACTACCTGCTGGAAGACAAAGACATTTTAGAAAGATTAAGTCAATCATTTTTATTTTGTGACAGTACGAGTAATACTGATGTAAGACATACATACACACTACTCCCTTTCTCAGTTTCAATGTGTGACTGTTACAGATTCCTGAGAAACAGGATTTTCTTGGCTAGGAAATAGTTAGCTCTGTATGAAAGCCTTATCTGAATGGGTGATTCTCAAGGCTTGACAGTATGCTGATTCAGTGCAACATGAAGTCTCAGTGGAGTCACACAGCACAGGACAGCTCTGCAATCAAACTTGTCCTTACAGAACAAAATGGAGGTAACAAATTCATACAGCTGCGTATAGATTTGTCTTCTAATCTGTCAGAGCTTTAAAAATAAAAGTGGATTCTATTTTGTTTTAGTGTCAGCATTTCAGATAAAGAATAACACTACTGTTAGTAATCCGGTATGTTTAATGAGCCTTATTCTTTTTCCTGCTCAGCAGCAAGCTCTTTCTGTTAACTGTGCATTCAAACTCCTAAGCACTGATACTGGCCTCCAGGCAATGCTATCAGGCAAAAAAATCAGCAAGAAACAATACCTCCATAATGCCTCCTTCCTGAGATTTCATGGTTTGAATTAACAGTTAAATCAATATTTATCCATTTTAGTGAGCAAAAGGACTGACAGTGCAGGTGTCAAGTCTCTGCTGGCCCCACTGGGACTATGGGGGCTCAGGACATGTTGGGAGAAAAGAAAAATGCCCCAACCTACAGTTATAAAAGGCTCCTGTGCATTTCTTAATGCAATGGGGAAATGCCTGATATGCATTTGAGTAGCATTTCAGCTACTGACCAGTTACCCCTATTTAGGAAAGCAACAGGTCTTCTAGGAATTTCACTTTCCCTGGGGCATACATGTCAGAAGTCCAGAGCAGCATCACACACTACTGCCAAAGCAGCAGCTTCTCTGTTGGCTCCCACAGTTTCAAAGCAGAAGGAGGCTGAGCGGGGTGAGTTCTGCTGTACTCAGCAACTCCATTCTCTGTGTTTGGAAGAAACCCAGGGAGGACTCAGTGACCACATAAAAATCCTTCAAAGAAGCCTTGATGCAGCAGGTTGGCTGACATTCTTTCAGAAGTCATCATTAGTCACTGAATCTCTTACATTCCCAGTGAATATTTACAAACTAAACCTTTCTTTTCACAGAACTGTGATTATTACAATGCAGATTCCCAGCACTCAACTGCACAGCCACAATCTCTGATGGAGAAGATAATGCCATTTTCCAATACTGCAATTACATGACCATCTCTACAAACTTCATCATGTTCAGTCATGAATTCCCACACCATATACCCACCTTACTGCCTTTGTGCATAGGGGAAAAAGAAAAGAAAAAAAAAAAAAAAAAAAAAAAAAAAAAAAAGCCTGTCAAGTCAGAAAATCCAAAAGTGTCTTAGACAATACACTAGCACTGGGGAAAATTTCCAAACAGGCACAGGAATTCCAATATGCCAAAACTCTACATATTACACACTGGCAAAGGGGAAAAACTCTAGATTCCATAGTAAGTCCATTTGCAGTATAAATATCATGTAAATCACTCTGCTCTTTGAATGTTCATAGGCTAAATGCATCAGCAGCAGATGCATAGAATAAGGCAAGAGATGGCTGGAATAAACCTTGAGAAGCTATAGTACAAAGTGAATCACAGATCACTCATGCTTAAAAGGTGAAGCATTAGATAGAGGTAATAACAACCATGGAAAGGAAGAGGTGAGAAATGTTGAAAGAAACAGAAGACTGAAGCATTCAATATCCCCCATGTTTCTATCTTTGCAGAAAATGTTCAAAATGCTTCGCACAATTAGCTTGAGCAAGAGAAGCACAGGCAAAAACAGGGAAGGAGCAAGGTGTTTGAATATTGGATGAATTCACATCGGTGGGGTCTACTGAAATTCATCCTGGAGTGCTTAAGAAAATTGTTAGAGCAATCTCTAAACCATTAGTAATTATCTCCAAGATCTTATGGAAATTGTTGTGTTCCCAAAGGCCTGAGGAAAGACAAATTAGTAGATTTTAAAAGTGGAAAAGAGGAACTTGAGGATTTGTAAACAAGGTAGCATTGCATTGACACCTGGAAAGATATTGGGACAAATTATTAATAATCTGTTTTTAAGACTCTCAAGCATAACAAGCAGAAAAGAAACAGACAACATAGATTTGTCAAGAGCAGATCACGTAAGACCAAACTCATTCGTTTCTTTTACAGTATAACTGGCTTTGTGGAGTGTGGAGAAGCTGTAGAAGTGATTTAGTTTGACTTTTGTAAGGCTTTCAAGACAGTGTATCATGGTATTTTCTCCTACATGAAGCAGGAAAACAGAGTCATAATTTGATTTGTCTAAGGTGTGTGCATCATTCTCTATATTCAAAAGTGCTATGTTATCATACTGGGAGGGTATTTTAAGAGACCTAGATGTGGCTTGCTCCTGTTTAATTATTTTACAAAAGACATTCAAGATCGGACAGTGAATCCAGCTATAAAAACTGTGCTATAGTTGAAATCTAGCTGGTTGAAAGCACCTTGGATGAAAATCTTATAGAAAGTAACAGTCTTGATCAAGTGGAGAAATTGTTTGAAATTAACAGAATGAAATTCACTATGGACTGCAAAGTGGATTAAGGAAGGAAGGAAGAGTGTACAAGCACAAAATGTGCAATACCTGGTAAAGCCTGTAACAGACTTCAGGTTACATAAGTCTAAACAATATGCCTCAAAAAGCGCAGGTGTCTTTTTGAGATGTACTAACAGATGCATAGTGAGTACAAGGTCAGTTGGTCATTATTCCATTCAACTCGTTTCAATACAGACACAGCCTTACTGAAGGAGTTTATCCCATTTTCCACAACACTTGAGGAAAAATGTGAATAAAATTGAGAGATCTCAAGGAGGGCGAAAATAATGAGAGGGTAATAAACATGATTTATCAAGATAGAAGGAACTGATAGAGAAAACTATAGAAGGCTTTGCTTCATTTTCTTCACTATAAAAATTTATTATAAACTTGATAGTTATCTGTTGTTTTCTGTGTTTACCTATGATGTATGGACTATTAGCAAGAACTAAAATAGGCTAGATATGAGGTAGGATTTTGTAATGATAGTGCAAAATAAGCACTAGAACAGTTTACAGATAGGGAAGCTGTGGAATGTTTAACACAAAAATGTTTTAAATGTGGATTATAGAAACATCTGTCAATGGACATTTAGACAAAGGCTGGACTAGATAAGTCACTTGAGATCCTTATATTTTTGTGTAGCTGAACCAACAATCACCACCAATGGAATGGGTAAGAACTTCAGCCCTAATCTCCAATATATATGTACTAAGAGCTTGTTGAGAGCTCCTCTAAAATCAGTAGAGAAAAGTATAATAATTGTTCTTCTGGAACAGAAAACTTATTTGCATTCTAGGCATGCCCTATATTTGCTATTATTTTGTGTGGCTATAGGTATTCAGTGCAACACAAGCTTCAGTTTCCTTCCCAGGCTGTGTACTCATTATGTGTGGCCTAAATGACTCTAAATTCTTTCAAGCTTTTTGCTGCTTTCTGTGTTACATGAATGCAACCAATAGCTTACACAGTTGTGTAGGAAGTCAACTGCAGATCGCATTTGCATTACCCTGTAAAGGTTATACTTTCAAATGAAGACCCAAAGAAAGGTTTGCAGGCCTAAAAACTTGTTTCATTTTTCCTATTACTTTTTGGTTCAATGAAAAGATACTACTTCTTTCTTCAATTTTTTTCTCAATTTTATCCTTTGACAATCTTACCACTAGTACTGTTTGAATTGTTCATACATGCTAAACTATTGTAGCCTCCATAATTTCAAACATTTAGATGATGAAAAATGAAAAGCTATGCCACATGCATAACTGCATTGCTGTGCTTTAGGAAAAAATATGCCCATGGAGCTCTATGTTTTACTTGCATCTTTTTCATTAACTACATCAACTACTGAAATTATCATAGTAGATGTCCCATTTTTTTCTTACAAGAGACCTTAGTATACCAGTTTTCTGCTACTGCACCATTGGTGTTTACCCACTCTTTCATATTCCATTCGGATCTATTCATGTTCTATCCTTCAGCAGGGTGAGAAGAGCCTAGACCAACATTTCTTCATCCACATTCTTAGTTTAACAGAAAATTTGATAATTTTTAAGCATTTATTTGCTATTAAGTTTTCTTTATAGGATACACCAGCAAGATACCTTTTTCTTCAAGCAGTTGCATCTCTTTCTCAAGCTGCTGTATCCACTGAAGTGCTGCAATGCAATATTACTAATTGTTACCATTATGTTTGGGCAATCAACTGCTTATGATTCTCTGGCTGGAACCCAATGTTGTATTCATAACAGCTAACAGTTAACAATGATATTTTATTAGAGGATAGGTTCAAGGACTGCCAGCATAGTTTGCTGCTGTTATGCAAGATCGGCCTTCTCAATTAAAGCTCTGTTAAACCTAGCAGATTTGCCCAATGTCTGTCATTTGTGGCTACCACAAAAACATCCTTTCTCTTGTTTTGTGTTGTTATCTATTCATAGATTATAAAGTAAATCTGCCTTGGAGACAAAACTGCATATGAGCAGCTGAAGACAGAATTTGGCCCTCTGTATATTCAATCTGCTCAAAATCAGGTTGTTTACTTGATTGACACTTTGTGAATTTTATTAATTACACAGTAGTTCTTCAGTCCTATTTTCAGAGCTGTGAACCGCATTTTTAATTATTTTTCCTATTGTATTTTTCCCTATTGTTAAGGATTATTGTCATCTGTATTTTCTGTTATTGATGTGATTCCTTTTCAGTCATGTTTTTGACATGTAGCCAATAGCAATGAACCAGCACTTTGGCTCATTTTTGAGTAGAGATGTTCACCTGGTATAAATCAGTGTTACTTCATTATCAATCAGCTTCACCACAGATATTTGACATTACCTATCTGACTCTATGCAAGCACTCAAATTCTCAGAATCTGGAGAAATGAACTCTTGTTTTTAGCATGATGCAATCATTTGTGCTTACCACACTTTTCTTTATAATAAAAGCTGAATCTGTGAACAAAAAATCCAACAAAGTAGGTACATTTAGCCTTAACCCTGATCAGCATATGTGGACTTAGGCCACTTTTTGTCATTTTATTTTGCTCAAAGAGTGGCTTGGATAGTGCTCTAAACATTATATCCATCCATCATGGCCTCTCCTTGAAGGGATACCTCTTGGAAAACTGATCGAAATCCATAAAATAAAGTGACAAAAAATCCCAAATTACTATTCTTTCCACTGTATACCCATTTGCCACATGGTCTTAGAATACTTTCAGAAAGAAACAAAACAAAAACAAAGGAGGTTTTACTGCCCAGTCCTGAGGAAAGAGCAGTTCAGCAGTGATAATCCAAAACAATTACAAGTTTCCATCTGGTAGAGCACTCGTTTAGATAAACTTAATTGAAGCTGCAGGCAAATCCTAGTCTATACTAGGAATTATACTTCAGCAAAGCACACCACCACCCCTGTCAGAAAATGTGCAGATCATTTAGCATCTCAAGTAACCATTAATCTCTGCAAGACCGAGGAATGTGAATCCTGCATAAATCAGAAACACAAAGTAAAATGTAGGAGTGAGAACTGTTTTTTTCTCCTCCACTGAAACACAAAACTGCAGACATAGTCATCTTTAGAAATGCTGTTTTGGACAGTGCCTGACTTCAAGAGAAGCAGATCTGTCTCTGACTCTAAGGCTGGGTCAGGAGGAACACAGGGTTAGTCCTGGCAGCCCTACTGCAGCATAGCTGCTGCTCCAAACCACGTAGTAGTGATCTCCTCACCTGACACATACTGGATCATGCACTCACATGATGCCTCAGTTGAAAGTAACAGAAAATTTGGCCAAAGCCACCATATGCCATTCTTTACTTTTCAACATGGTTCTGAGAGTGACCACTGCTCAAGACACAGAAGTGTGTAATTTCAAATTCTAAGTATAACAAAATAGCCATTTATTAAGAAGGTAGTCATCAGTTCTCTATTCCAAGTTTGTTTGTTTGTTTGTTTTCCAGGAATAGGTAAACATCACGGGAAATATATTTACACCAAAGCTTAATTCCTACCTGAGCAACACTTGCTTGCAGTATTGCCAGAATAATATGACAGGGAAAGAAGAGCTGACTAAGATATAAACTCTCATCAATTTTTCACTGGCCCTTTCAGCCTGTCTGCACAAAACTGTACGCATATTTCTGCTTCAGCTTTCAAGATGAAACCCCCATGATCTAAGTAGTGTCCACTGTCTACCAGCCATGTTCAAAGCAGCACATGTTAATACTTCTATTCCCATCGCCCATGGGGTCAAACTGCAACTTCCAGCATATACACAGCATGCAAAAGTGTGATATATCCATAACACAGTAGTTTTCACTCACAGAAGCCAGCACCTACAGAATACTAGCAGATATATCTCAACACCTGAAAATACAAGTATCTGAATTTATGTCATTGGCCTACTTCTGGAGCAGCTCACATTTCTAGGCACAAAACAAAGCAAACAAACAAAAAAAAACATTAATCCCATGTTCAGATGCAGCACATCCCTGCATCTCAGCTTTCAGGACCAGACCTAAGACAGTACTAAGCCGCTAGTTCTAATATCAGTACAACTGCCCCTGATTTGACAGCTTTTTTTGTGTTGTTGTTTGTCTATTTGTTTTGTTTTTCTTGTTATTGTCGTTTATTTCCTTTGGAAAACACTCATGAACACAAAATTTCATTTATAAAATGCAAGAAAGCTTTTCAAACTCAAATGCACTTTTTCTGCAAATAGGCAGGTCAGAGGAGGGATAAACAATTTAGCAGAGTAGAACACTAAGTTAAACGGAACATTAGTGACATGAGTTGCTGTCACAGCCATTAATGTCTATTTCACATTCTTCATCTTGTATCAGGAGGAAAAAAAAAAAAAAACAACTTCTATACAGCGGCCATATCACACATTAGACATGTCATCAACGTCATTTGATTTTTCTCTAACTGTTTAATACCTTATAGCTCAAAAGCATCTTTGTTCTCAGAGTGGGTCCAGAGGAGGACCACAAAGATGTTCAGAGTGCTGGAGCATCTTTCTTATAAAGACAGACTGAGGGAGTTGGGTGCCCCCTCCCCGGAGGCATTCAAGGCCAGGCTGGATGGGACTTTGAGCAACCTGGTCTAGTTGGAGGTTGCCTATAGCAGGGGGTTGGAACTACACGATCTTAAAGGTCCTTTCCAACCCAAACCACTCTATGATTCAGGCCAGTTAGATCACCTTTCAAACCATCATATATTAACTGCTTTGGAGTATAGGGCGTTATGCATGCAAAGAATTTGATGGAGAGTAAAAACCAATCAAACATTGATCAAAATAAAAGAAGATTCCTAAATGGCATCGAGATCTCCACTTACAGAATTCTGATAGTCTTTCCATTTTTACTTTCAGAATTCAGAGGCTTGAGTACTGCCAAGAGAAAAACATATCCCTTAAGGAAGACAAATTCCAAGCCACGTAGGCAGTCAAACAAGAATTCTACAAGAAACCAGATGGAGATAATTTTGACCACTGCAGATGTTGACAAAGGCTTACATTTTTTAAGAATGAAAATTAAAATAATTCAAACAGAAGTGTATAAAGCTGAAATACTTTTGAGAGTTTTTCCTGTTCTAGTGTTTTTAGGCTGCTCTTATTCTTCATATTTTAATGGAAAACCCAGGTTAACTGAAGGACATATTTAGCATTGAAGCGATGTATCTTATTGAAAGAGATAAAAGAGGTTTCTTGTAAAATATTTTACAGGTTCCTCTCAATTCACTAAGGTCGGATTTCTTCCTGGAACTTGCTTAAAAGAAAAACTTTCCCATGAATGAAGCTTTTGGAAGTCTATAGGATTATATATGGATAATTTCCCCCAAGCTGCTTTCTGTAGTTGCAGCAGTGTGAAGAAGAATGGGTCTGATGGAGAGTCTGTCTTCGCAGGTTAGGGGCAAGGTGTGGATGTTTCAATGCTCAAGATTACTCAATACCAGCCCTGGTGGGAAGCCACACACGCACTACAATGCTAACAAAGCACTGCTGTCTCCTCCGCTGAGAATAACACTAGCCAATTGGTAAAGGATCAGTCTTTTTCCAGTCAATTTTTTGCTTTACAAAAACAGTTGTACTGCTCCTTAATTTGTCCTTTTCTGACCCAGCAGAGCCAGCAGCTCTGACACAATGTTTGGCACTAACTGCAGACAGAGCAGCTGTACCATGCACAGCCTAAATGGCTCCTAACAAGGAAAACATGGTTGATGACTCATCCATGATTGTGTTTTAATACGGAAATCTCAGAGTTTTATCTTCTGTTCCTGGTAAAGCCAACACCAGCAAAACAGCCTGTGTGCACAGAATCATATCATAGAATCACAGAATGATTTGGGTTGGAATTCCATCTAGTTCCAACCCCCTTGCAACCAGCAGGATTTCCACCCATTAGATCAGGCTGCCCAGGTGCCCAGGAGCCAATCCAACATGACCTTGAACACCTTCAGAGATGGGGTATCCATAGGTTATATTCCAGTGTCTCGTCACCCTCTGAGTAAAAAAAATTCCTCCTAACATCTAATCTAAATCTCCCCTCTTTAAGTTTAAAGAAATTCTCTCATGTCCTATTACTATCAGACAATGTAAAATCAGTCTCCTTCTTATAAGCTCCCTTCAAATACTAAAAGGCTGCAATGAGGCCTCCCCAAAGCTTTCTCTTTTCCAGACTGAATAAGCCTAAGTCCCTCAGCCTTTCTTTATAGAAGTGCTCGAGCTCTCTGATAATACTCAGATGTTCTTCCTCTGCCTGCTGATGCTGTCACTGTATCATAGAAGTCTACCAGATTGGTCAGGAACAATCTATCATTGGTGAAGCCAAGCTGGTTGTCATGGATCATCGTGCCTTGCATGTGGCTTAACATAGTATCCAGAAATATCTGTTCCACAATAACTCCCTCAACCTCTGTTTTCATGGCCTTCTACATTCCTCAACCAAAAATACATATTTTAAGAAGCTGAATCTAAATGTAGTAAGTTGGGATTTAGCTAACTGCTTCTAGCAATATTCCAAGAATTTTATGCTTGTAATATTAACCTTTCCATGTATGGGATTCTATAAGCATTCAAGTTATGCAGCCTTTACAGTACTAGAGAATGACCTATCAGTCATCAAATTGTACTTGTTTCCTACCAAGCTGGAAACTGAAAATCTATTGATGCTAAAGCAGAGCTTCAGAATGATATCACTAAGTATTAAAAAATATATACCTCATTGTACTTTTCTCTTCAACATATGCCAAGTTGTGAAATGCAAGAGAAAAATGCCATGAGTGTCAATTATGGTAAACCTGTAATTAAGGTAGTGAACTACAACTGTCTCAGTTCTTCCCAAGTCAATTTTGATACAACAGGGGATATTAAGAGAAAAGAGAAAGGTAAGAGGAAAGGCAAAGAAAGGCATGGAAAGGATTGTGATGTTCCATAAAACTTACAGAATATATTTAAAGTGAAAAATAAATAGGTGAAAATTATAAAAATATATAAAAATGTGAAAAATATAAAATATAATTTTATATATAAATATACAAAATGGTATACAACTTCTATACTACATTTTTATCATTCTTTTATACTATGCCTATTATATGGGTATAATATGTGTCTGCAATATGTGAAACTGTTCTCGACCACAAATAAACTAGGTCTACGCATGTATAATGATTTAAAATTGAATCTTTCTAGGGATTGGATAATACAGTCAGCTCATTAGAACATTCTTGTGCCATGTTTTTGAGCTGAAGGGATTGTGTTTTCAGTCATTAAAAGACAAAATCAAAGCAAAACTTATGCTAAAGATTTAAATCACCCTGAAATAGGTTAGTCTGAAATAAGGGCTCTATTTTAAGAAAGGTACACTGAGGGCATTATTATTATTATTATTTTTAAGTATATATAACTATATCATGCTTAAATTAAGAAAAATAAGCACTTAGAAAATATACTTTTTACATATCGTAAATGGCAAAAAGACAGATATCTTAATTGATTCTTTACCTAATTCAGCTATGTGCCATACTTACTCTTCCTTTGAAAGCAATTACAATACATGCACTAAAGTTTATGGATTGTGCAGCATTCTCCAAAATAGTGTGCTATATCATATGTATCTCATTTCAGAAACAGAATGGCTTTCACCGTGGTGAAATTTCTCCAGTAGAGTGAAGAAATGAAATGAGATGTTGAAAAACAAATGTTTTCCCTTGAAATCTATTTTATGTGAATTACTTGAGGCACAGCTATATACACAATACCTGCTGCAGGATTTGTCACAAATAACCTGTAATCTTTCACTATATTACCAAGGGGATAACTTAATAAAAGGAAATTGTTAATGTGTGTATTTGAATGTCAGCACACTAAATGAAAAACACAGCTGCATTACTATCAATGTATTTTATGGCCCTGATACTAAGCTCCATGTTGTGGAAGCATCTTTATTTCCTTATAAGTACTTTAAAAAGTAACCCTTTCCTAATCTATGAAGGAAAATAAGGGCCTTAGAGAGCTATCAATATAATATATACGCCAGCTGATCAATTAGAGAAATCTCTACAATTCTTCCAGTCAGCTGAGGAGGCACTACTAATGATCTGGCCTGTGTTCTTATTGGACTAAACCAGGCACGTCCAACCCACAGTGCATATATACGATATGTTTGCAACTCCATTTTCAGTCAACAGAAATAAATTATCTGTGAAACTGTAATAGAATGTATAGAGTTGCAATCAGATATTCAACTCAAAAATCTGATCATATCTTTTTACCAGACCTTTATAAGCCCTGTCTTAACAGAGAAATATCCCTCGCTTCACAATCACACTTTATTCATGCCGTCACTTTCTGGTACTACGTACATTCGTAAACAAATGCTTTCAAGATAAAGCAAAGGAAAAATAAAATTTCATCAGAAATTCCTGACAAACACCTTGAGAACTCATTAAGAACTGAAACCACTGTAATTGAACCAGACAGTTCCATCAGTTTCGCAAAAGCAAGGTGAAATAGCCCACTGGTGTTACAGATTTATTGCTTTTCTTTAAAAAAAAAAAAAATTATATATATATACATACATAGAAAAGTGAAATGTTTTTTACTTATTATAACTTATTATAACTATATTATACATTTTACGAAAGTTGCTGAGAAAGTAATGCCTCCTATTTTATGATGATGTCCCACGACATCAGAAGGGGATGTTGGTGATATGGAAGTAAAGGTTGAACCTTCTCACCAATATTCCATTACAGTCTGTTAAAGTGCAACAGATAGCAGAAGAGGGGCAGTCTGACAAAAAGGTATCTGACATGAAAGTGCATATGAAGCAAAGGTACGGAATTTAATTACTTTATGAAACAAAAATGGGACCCACTGACATTCATCGACACTTGGTGAACTTTTCTGGAGACCAAACAGTGGATGTGAGCACAGTGAGGTGGTGGGTGAGCATTTCAGCAATGGCTGCAGCAAGTCATCTCTGTTGATGCAGGTTTTATGAGCGTGGCATGTAGGCTCTTGATCTTTGCTGGAGAAAATGCATGTCTCATGGTGATAACTATGTTGAAAAAACAAGTTTTGTATCAGAATTTGCTCTATCAAACACTGTACTCATTGTATCTCTTGTAGTTTTTATGGAAATAAATAGAAGGCATTTCTTTCAGAGCAGTCTACAAAGTGGCCAAAGACAATTCCTTTTCACTCAGTGCAGTCTGGGCAAGTCAAAACAGCAACAACAGCTTAAGCCTGTGCCTAAGTACTATTTCTGAAAAGACAAGAAGAGATGTGTGCAAATCTAGATTTAAGAACGGGCTTATAATTATAGCCTTGCTTGATAGATGGGGCAGAGAAACGATAGGGATAGTCTGTACAAACCAAATGAAATAGAAGGGAATGGGAAAGGTCAATGCAGTAGCATGCGTAATGCACACGCGTACTTAATGAGGAATATATCCTCTAAAAAAGACTGCATTGCAGATACATTCATGCAGAAAGCCATAGGCAGAATTTAGCCCCATACTGAGCATTTTGGGAAAAGAGTCAGTACCTCTCAGAACAGCAGAACAACTGCTTGCAGCAAGCTCAGATGATGGATCTATGTATTAGGAGTTACCTGCTGCTGTAGGGCATAACAGTCCTGCTAAATACCGAGCCATAAATTGACTTTTCCAGTGCTAAGTAGCAATAGTATTTAAAATTTAATAATTCATTATTAATTACTAATTTTATTACTTATAATTTAATTGACTTCGGGAATATTTATTTCCCCACAAATACTTCACTGTCCTTTCTCCTTTTATTATCTTTCTACTTCTACAGAGATTATGTCTTTTTGTTAGGCTGAAAAATGTTCTTCTGCTTTGAAGCATTTACCTCTCAAATAGCCATATACTCTTCCTGTTATTTTTCTTTTGTGCAAAGCAATGCAAAACAGGTATGCACCTTCACTTCAATGGAAACTGATAGCTCCTAATCCCTCTGTGAATTTTACCAAAATGTTTCATGTCTGAGCAGCTAAAAAGCAGGTAGTCCAAAATTAGTGGCTTCTTTTGAACTTTTATCTCATTATTTCACTGTAACCATATTATTTTTCAGTCCTTGGTCAAATTCCTCCTCCTGGGTCAATATCTCAAGTACTGCTGGCAGTATTACAGCTTTCACCAATGGCACAGCTGTGTAGAAAATGATTGCATTATCTCATCATTAACACCAGGGCAATAAACACTAGGCAATGCTTATGACCATAACCCAATGTCAGGCTCCTCAAGTGCTGGTAGAACTCCTTCCACCCCAAAAATATTCAACTGGTGCCCTTTAGCCAGAAACAATGTGCTCTTTCTTATTCCATTTTTTCCCAGAAGAGGTAGCTAGGATTAGAGATACATGAACTGCCTGGATACCAGTGGAGGCCTCTTCTCATCCCACCCTATGTCATTTGAGAGCTGCTCATATTCAGAATTTGCTTCTACACTTTCTGCATGTGCACTCCATTAGAGTTGGTGTCTTCCCTCCTGTCTTTGCAAGCAAGGCCCTGGAACTGTTTCAGTGTCATTCGTTACATAAGAAATCATGTACTACAAGAGTCAGATAATTTCCTTTGCAACTTTCAGAATTAGTTTAGCCTTGAAGACCTATTTTTCAGCTAGTTGCTTTTTCTAGTTGTTTATCAGTACCCAGTACCAAACGTCTACCTACTTGTTTATTTAACGTATGCTCACTAATATATTAAGCTCACAAAGCTTGTACCAAACTGGATCTTATCACCCCGATGTACATCTCTGGTCTAGTAAATCTCTGTATCTTGTTAACAAGTATCTGGTCTCACACAAATCAAAACAGTAAAAGAAAATTCTTTGTTACACTACAAATGAGAAATTTGTTGCCTCAGGGTATCAAAACCAAGACGGGTTTATAAAAGGATATTGCAGACAGTAAAAAAGAATGCATGAAACAGTGAACACTTAGGACTCTGGAGGGGGTATCAATCTTAAAACCAAACAGCAAAAGCTTTGCCTTTAGCTTGCATTTACTAAGGTTTTACACATTTGCTGAATACAACATTTTCCTATATTTTCATGGATTTAAGTCCTCATCCACACATAATTTCCATGCTACTGTGCAACTGGTAAGTTCGTCCAAGAAAGAGATTCAGGATTGGGCGCAGGAAACATCATTTGTTCTTTCAGAGGCTGCATAGCAGTTTTTGAAGGAACAATAAAATTCTTACAGAATAGAAGTGCATAGTACTACTAATTGTAAATGAACTCCCGATTCCAAACCTTCCATCTGTACAAGTTAAAAGGGACTCCAAAACAAAACTGATGCAAATAAATTGAAAGTCCAAAAATGAAAGTTGTCTTGAAATTACTAGTATTCTTTAATTTTCACTACATAGAGTTTTGGTATTGATTATAATACTGTTTATGTTACAGAACCTGCTATGAGTCTTACCCCATTACAGCAGCATATGTTCATGTCTTTAAATTGTCATTTATGTGACCAAGAATGTTCCCACACTTTCCATTAAAAAAAAAAAAGTTCCATACTTTTGTTTTTCTATTTACCAATTTCTGTTCTCATTTCTGTTTTCATTTACCTCCTACATTCTCTTCATTTCCAGCAAAAGACCTGAAAAATTCAGTATTTTCATACAAAATAAAGAACATTACTTCAGTAAAGAAAAATCACCAGACAAATCTTGAGAATTTTTTGCATTCATTCTCTGTTTTTATTTAATAATAAAAATGCTGGAAAAGACTCTGCGGTTTCCATATACTAGGTACTATCAATCAACGGGTATTGATTCAGCCTGCAAAAATGTATTGCAATGCAAAATTTACATTTTGACCTTCAGTCTCTACAATTCTTTTCAGATAAGCAGGAAAACAGAGTTCCCAAACTTAAATGCTTTATATGGAAGCAATACCAGGAAAGAAAAGTACAGAAGATGCCTCCTAACTTAATATAGACAGCACATTTGCAATAGGCACTTTGCCTTTCTTGATCTCTCTGTCACTTCTAGCTGGGACTTAACATCTCTGCCACTGATACAGATTTGTTTATTGGCACCTCCTCACATGAATTCTGACAAATGACTTTTCTTCAGAATGGCTTGTGAATTTGCTAAATAATTAATTCAGAATGCCTGTAGTTGCAAATGTCTACAAAGCTGTGAGCAGAGGGGATCTTGCTGATGCTTATAAATACCTAAAGGATGGGTGCCACTTGTACAGAGCCAGACTCCTTTCAGTGGTGCCCAGTGACAGGACAATGGGCAGCAGGCGTAAACTAGAACACAAGAAGTTCCACATGAACATGAGAAAGAACTACACTACACTGTGAGGGTGACTGAGGGTGATAGAATGCGGAACAAGCTGCTCAGAGAAGCTATGTGCTTGTTTGGGTACCACACCGAGCAAAGTTCACTGCTGTGGGCTGAGTGGCCATTTGCAGCTGGGGCACATCAGGCGAGTTCTTGAGAAGGCATTTTGCCTTTTATTGTCACCTGTCATCCAGCTCACATGCTCCAAACACACTCTGCTTTGTAAACCAAAACAGCGTGTAGTGTTAGGAGACGTAATTCAAAAAATATGAGAAGTATTCTCCCACAAGCAAATAAGTGTTTCTGTCTGTCTGTTCTTGATCACTGTGTTTGTGTTCATGCTAATGCTTAGTGCATTTTTTTTAATTGTTATTTTTTTTAATCTATGTAGTTTTCTGGTGTATTTGATGAAGTCAATTGCATGCCACAAAATGTACGTATCAAGCAGTTGCCCATTTTGAAAGCTGCAGAGATGTGCTGGTGCACTTTGCACCTTGAAAAAATTGAAATGTTAGGCTCCAGTTGGTGTTTTTGTTATCATAGAGAAATCTGGCCAAAAATATACAGATATTCTGGAGAAAAAGTAAAATCATAATTCTTTTCTACACTACCTGGCAACCGATTAATAATTTTCTTTACACATTTCAGCATAGTATGGCATTAATTAAAATCTGTATAGCTTATTCATATGTCAGTCAGAAGTTAGATCTGTGTTAATGTAGAAATGATCTTAGGAGCTAACAGTAATCTCCACGTACAACAGACGTTCTGTTCAGGACAGATGTTGTGTAATTTGAGGATGTGGCGTTTTTACAAAAGAGGAATGATATATGTTTTGGAGAGCCAGTTTTGTTGGGTTTTTAATGATTTTTCTGAAGATAGTTTTGTGCCATTTCTGAGACAGATTATGTTGTCTAAAATTTATATCAGAGTAAAATACAGTATTAAATAGAAATGCCTTTCTGAAGAATGCAAACAATATTTGCCATATGAATAGCTAATATTTTTTGAATGATTATATATCACATCTCATCTCATTGTTTCCAGTTTAATGACAAAGTAGGTTTTATGGCAACACTTTTGCCACATGTATTAACGTTACCTCTCCATCTTACAGATTCATCTGGGTACACAGAGATTCATACTCCTGTGTCCCTACCACTATGTTCAAAATTGACCTTCCACATACAGAAATTGAAACTCCCTGCTTCTGATCATCACTAAAATTCAGTGTGAAGGTGAATTATAGAATATAGCTCACATGTTTGTATTTAATTTGCTTCCCTGTTATGACTAGGAACTGAGTAATCCTT
The DNA here is from genome assembly GCF_905368555.1 of Meleagris gallopavo. Taxonomy (NCBI): domain Eukaryota; kingdom Metazoa; phylum Chordata; class Aves; order Galliformes; family Phasianidae; genus Meleagris; species Meleagris gallopavo. The sequence goes on from NC_139405.1 coordinate 11,312,651, forward strand.
ACAGCAAATCATCTGGAACTCATGTCAAAATAATGATGTCCATGCAGACACAGGTGATATGATTGCAGGGAAAAGCAAATGAAATGTCACATCATAAATCCATTAAATTTGAAAAGAATGGAATAGTGCAAAACTTGAAATATTAGACTTTAAATTTCAAGCAGATCATTACTACTACTCTTCCAAGCTTAATGTTCATGACTGTTATTCAAGTCTCCTTTTTATCAGTATACCTTCAGCAGTATCACCAATGGAGAGATTTTAATTCAACATTTTCAGTTTTACTGTTGTAGTTTATGGTATGATAAGGCATAACCTGGGGCAACACATACAGCCAACAAAAGTGCAAATGTCATTCCTGGCATGGAAGACTTAATACAGTGTGTAGCAGTATGTGACACATCTCTGAGTTTCTGTAAATGACCTAAGAATAATGGAAGGATACTGTTCAAGTCAAGACATAGCCTGGTCTTCATATATACTTCAAAGATCAAAGGAGTTATTTTCAAGTACTTTTAAATGTTTTGTGTGATACAATGATAAACATGGGTAAGGTTTTCTTGTACCCTGTGAATTTAATGGATAAGGGTTTCCTGTTATGAACCTGGGAAAAAGATGTGAAGAAATTAATTGGGTGTTATATTCACACTGCATTTATTAGTGGTTGTTAATTCTAAAGATTTATCCCAAAGAAATAAAGAGGATGTGTCCTGGTGAAGATTGTATATGTAGGCAACCTATCATAGAATTGATGAAAAAATTATAATGAAATTTATATTGCATATTTTTCAGTTATGTGATTTTGGCAATTTGGTGGAATATTTGCATTATTAAAAAAAAATAAATAAATTTCTATCCATCTTGCTAAGGTAAAGTTGTTCAGACCACTGGATGATTCTCTTTCCAGAAAACACGTACTGTGGAGCATGGTTGATGAGAACAGAATAGTTCAGTTAGAAGAGACCTTCAAAAATCAATTACACAACTGCCTGACCACTTCAGCGATAAATAGTTCATGCATGTTATATGGCAAATGTCTCTTGAACACTAACATTCATGGGCGCTTGGGCAACCGGGCCTCTGTGTTTAGTAGCTAAGCTTTTCAGTGAACGCTTTCAAATTGAATATGTTGATAGCATATTTTTGAGAAACATTCTCACTATTCAATATTTTCAACAAAAGATATTTTACCTCTTAAGCTAATTAAGGATCTGTTTACAGCTTTATTCTGATCTTAAAGGAGAGCACATTTCAATTAAGACTTAAACAACTTGCCACTTTGACTTATGACCTGAGTGAACAGCATGTAATGCTATATCTCCATGCAGTCTTTGGCAATGTTCACACTTGCTCCTGGGCTCTGTTCCAAATGACACAATTTACAAATAGTGTAAATAGACATTCATATGGATTATTCTCCATTACTTTCTAATATTTTACCCCCCACTTCCAGTTTAAAAATTCAGGATTTAAGTGGTTTTAGTTCTTAGTCAAGTATACATACTAATGACATTTTCCTTAATTGGACTTTAGCCCAGATTCACAGTTATATGTGATACAGATATTTTGCCAGGTTGGTTGTTTTTGAATATTTTTTTGAATTTCACTATGCAAGGCAACTAAACTGGGGGAAAAGAAGCAGAGTTATATTTGGCACCATCAAAGGGGAGTACAGAATTTTACCTAGACCAGCACAGCATCCAGTTCCTGTGCTGCTGTGGCTGTTTTTCAGCCACAGAAGAGAGATTTTCGCAAACTCTTTAAAGTTTTCTCAAGATTGAGCAATCACGATATAAAACTTTCTCCACTCCTCTCCTTTCAGTACCTTTGAAGTTGTGGAGGTGGCAACATATGCCAAAGAGTATCAGACAAATCAGCACTCACAGCTGAGCGGTGGTGCTCTCTTACATTATTTCCAGGGGTTGATGTGAATGCAGTGCAAATAGATAACTATGATGAATCTATCTACTCATAAAGATTAATTGGCTCTATTTGCTGCTTCTGCTATTGTTATTTAAAGAATCAACAACCTAATTTTCATTAATGTTTTGCAGAAAAGAATATGATCTGGACTACTGTAAGTCTTCCACCATCTCCCTCAAGAAAACTGCCGAAGATTAAAATTACAAATGCTTAGGTAATTTATTTGCTCAGCCATGTGTATCAAAACAAAATATGTTTCTCTGCATATTCTGACCAACTAACCGCCCAGTAATATTTTCAGACTGTTTAATACCAAAATTAAATATGTTTTCATAACTAGAGTTGTCAGGATCATAGCTCAATGTTTTCTTTGCGCAGAATAGGCAAATTTGAGCGAGATGGTAAACCTGAAGGGTACATTCACCTTGGGAATTAATCAACAGCTTGTGTGGAATATGCAAGATTGAATTCCTTTTTGCTAAAATAATGGTGAATGTGGAAATTTTCAATGTTTTAAAAATTAATACCTCTTCAAGGAACAGATGCAGACGCATAGTTTAAACTAGGGGAGTCAGAATAATCAACAACAACATACGCATAATGCAGCACACCCTCCAGGCCAATAACAGAGTGGGACACAGGCAATAAAGGCTCAGCCAGGCTTTACTGGGCAAAATGGAGATATTCTTTGAAAATGATAGACAGCATAAATAAAACACCTATAATCACAGATATAACTGTGTATTTCCAAGTGGATAATGAGAATGTCACTGAAATATCAGCTGCATTTGTTGTTTTATTAATCAGCATTCATTGGAATAAGTGCAACTAGTTTGAATGAGCCCAAATAATATTTCAGAAAAATGTGCTAGGAACAAGTATTGCTTTGCTTCTAAATAAAATCTCTGGGTCTGGGATGGATTTCTATTATACCAAGAATATCTGCATCCTCCTAAATGTTTTAAATAAATAAACAAACCTGCTCAAACAAAATTGTACATAACAATTCCTTTATTATACCAGGGAATAAGAATCATCTGCAGTTGTGAAAGTTTGCATGATGAGATGTGGTGTCACAGACAAATCCACTAAATAGGACATGAACCAAACCAAATACAACATACATACGTTAACAGTGATTTCCTTGGCTAGCAGTTACATTCATTTTGCTTTTCCATACAACAGTACCCTAGGAGAGAAAGCAAGGTCTCCTAATTTCTTTCAGTAGACACACCTTTGAAACAGAATTGGAGTCAGGCGTGCCATTTCTCTCTGGTCAGAAACAGTGAAGCAAGAAAGAGCGTCTAACCTTGCCTACAGCTTTCTGCGCAGCAAATAGTGCATTTTTACAGGCTTCCATGATAACTCGTATGGAGAAGGTTTAGTAAGTTACCAACACTTTGTAACTCACACCCACATTGCATTAATCTTCAGTTTACATTAAAAATGCTGCCTGTTCCTGCCTGTTTGTTCCTTACAGTGAAAAATGTTTCTATATATTGCAGTTGTTCAATTAATCTGTATGTTTGTTACAAGTTCTTGCACATTAATATCTCCTCATACTCGAGTCTGCGAATGCTAAATCTTTCCTAATCAGAGTTTATGCCTTTTTTCAGGTTATAAGGGAAATGAATTGAATGATGCAAACACATTAGTTCTGTGCTCAATCTCTGCCCACATAAAGATACAAAATCATATTTTTGAAGGCCTGAAACCTTCTGATTAGGGTCTAACAATCCACATTCCAGTCTGGACTAGATGGTGAGATGCCATAAATTTATCAAAATTCAGCTGATGGAAATTCCAGCTCAGTTTTCTATGCTGAAGTAATCTGGATAGGAATCTAAGGTTTTTGGATATTTACCCAGAACAAACCCAATAAATAGAACTAAATCCAACTGGCATGAACAATCATGGGGGTACTGGGGCCTGTCCTGTTTATCTCTTGATGAACTGGACAAGGATATTGAGTATATCCTCAGTAAACTTGCAGCTGACACCAAGCTGGGAGGAAGCATTGATCTGCCTACAGGTAGGACGGTCCTTCAGAGGGATCTGGACAGGATGGATAGTTGGATTGAGGCCAATTGCTTTGATGAGAACAAGTGCCGGGTCCTGCACTTTGGCCACAACAACCCCAGGCAGTGCTACAGGCTTGAGGCAGAGTGGCTGGAAGACTATTAAAGAAATGTATCTGGGGTTAGTCGATGCTTGGCTAAACATGAGCCAGCAGCAAAGAAGGCCAATGGCATCCTGGCTTTTATAAGGAATAGCGTAGACAGCAGGAGCAAGGAGGAGATCAGCCGCTTCTACTCAGCTTTTGTGAGGCCACACCGCAATACTGTGTTCAGTTTTGGGTCCCTCACTACAAGAAAGACATTGAGGCCCTGGAGCACATCCAGAAAAGGGCAACAAAACTGGTGAGAGATCTGGAGCAGAACTCTTAACAGGAGCAGCTAAGGGAACTGGGATTATTTAGTCTGGAGAAGAGTAGGCTCCAGGGAGATGCTACCACTCTCTACAACTACCTGAAAAGAGGGTGTGACAAATTGGAGATTAGCCTCTTCTCCCATGTAACTAGTGATATGACTAGAGGGAATGGCCTCAAATTGTGCCACAGAAGATTCAGGTTGGATATTGGGAAACATTTCTTCTCCAAAAGAGCAGTCAGGCACTGAAACAGGCTGCCCAGGGAAGTGGTGGAGTCATCATCCCTGTAGGCATTCAAGTAACATTTAGATGTTGTACTAATGGACAGTGGGGAATGTTGGTGGTAGGTGTACAACTGGACTGAATTATCTTGGAGGTCTTTTTCCAACCTTGGTGATTCTATGATTCAATCTCAGCACAAGTAAACCAAGCCCACAGCTTTAAAAACTGACCAGAACTCTTCCTAACTTTCAAAGGAGGAGGGCGTTAGACTTGTACTGTTACGCTTGATTTTCAGCCCAAACAAGATATTATAGATTTGTTCATCTTTGGGAATATAGCTTTAGGATAGTAGTTTGAAATGATGAAAAGTCTAACACCAACAGCAAAAAATAGACATGCTCCTTCACACCACACTCCTGCCTCAATAGGGGAAATCATTCAGAAATTGTCCTTGTGACACAAGGCTTATCACTTACCAAAGCCATTTCTGGACTAATATTTTTTCTGCACAAAGAGAAAAGCAAGCAGTGGAATTTATAATTCAGATTAAAGTCTAAAAAAAAAAAAAAAAAAAAAAGAAAAGAAAATGAGCTGGATTAAAACATGGTGCAAGAAAGGGGATCAGAGGATGCTTTGTGCATGTGATAATCTGAAACAGATTCCTTAGCTCTCAGTGGCCAATTACCATTTTTATTTTGGTATATTTTAATTGCTATTTGAGAAGCTTGCATCAGCATATTTAGTTACTATAGCTTTCAAAAATTTTACCAGATAGAAGGCAAGATGCTAATTATTTTGTTTGTGTAAGAACAACTTTTTGTTGTTGTTTATAAAAGCATATGATCTAAGAGCAATTTGCCAAGATCTAAAGTAGTAATGAGAGATAATATTATTGCTTATGTAAATATTTGTAAAATATACCAAAAAGAGTTATTCTTTAATGTGGCAGTCTTAACAGTTCACCAACTCAAAGAGAGCTGTAATGACTATTGCTACAATATCTGACTAGTCGGGTACTCAGAGCAAATTGCAAATAAAAATTTCTTCAAACTAAAAAGAGGAGAAGATGTCCCCTCCAACTTTTGATTGTTACAGTATGAGACAATGAAGAAGACAGAGAGAATGAGTATTAAATGCACAATATAGGAGAAACAACAGAACACTCCTATCCATGAAAGTAGTATTCTTCTTCTTGTTCTTTTAGCATTTTTCCTTTCTACTTCACATGAATGTAAAGATAAAATCTAGAGTGCCAGATATCTTCATACATCATTTCAATGAGTTATTAATATAGCTAAAAATACATTATAGTCTTCTTTACAATAAAATGCCAATTTCAGGACTCAGTGATGTGAGACAGTTAATGAAACACCTGCTAGAAACATACAGTACTACTGAAATAAATGGAAGATTTTTTATTATGTTTTCCCTTCTTTCATGATAATAAACATATCAAGCTTTAATTCTATCTTCAGAGTCAACATTTTAAACTGAAACTTTCTTAACCTACAAGAACACTCCCCCCAAAAATCTAGCCATTATTTAGATTTTATTTATTCATTTATTTTAAAGATTAAGAAGCCATGTGAACATGTAGACTTTAAATAAGATTTTACTCCAAAATCATGAAATAGGTGATATAACAGAATTATTTGTATTAGATATTTCATAGCATCAGTGGAACTACCATGGATCCTGAGCAACAGTTGGTATGGAAACAATCTGCACAAAGGATGAGATAAAATCTGGATGTTGCACTGATTATCTCTCTTTAATGCTTAAAGATCTGAAATGCTCCTTTCATAGAAATGAAGGAGCTCCAGAAAATTAGAACAGTGCAAAATGAAAGAAGCAATAGTTATAAACGTGATGACATGATACCTGTGTTGATGGACTGAAGTTTAGCAGCTCAGTATTTTTTAATATAAAAAGAGAAATGTAGTCAGTTACAATGGGACTGAAGAAAAAGGAGTAAAAGAAACAAAATGAATAGCCCTGCTGCTGCTGCCGCTGCTGCAATGGGCAAAGACTTCTCCATGTGCCCTGGTCATATCTTTTCCAACCTGAATAATTCTGTGATTCTATGTTGGCCTCTGGCACCACTCTAGAAGCCCTTCAGAAGCTTTTCTAGACCCAGAAAAGTATTATCCCAGAATAGCATCTGAGCAATAAACAAAAATCTGGGTGTGCATCAGCATAAGGTTATAAAAGAGGTAGAAAGGAAATAACAGATGGAAATGTCCTGTCCACAACCATTAAAAAATGGAGATGAGGGAATGTTGCTAACATAAAACCAGAATTTCAGCAGACATCTGCCAAGGCCAGAGGTGTTGCAGCTGTTTATAGCAACTCAGAGTCCATCTCATTTTCCCGAAGATAGGGTCTGCTTTTATTCAGAACAAAACACTCATGATGCAATAAATATAGCAGGGCAAGTGCTTATGTTGCGTTAAGTAAGCACAACTTCAAAGAAGTACTGTAAGTTTACAGCAGCTAAGAACTTGATCCTAATATCCTACTACTTCTCATGGCACTGTCCAGTTTTATTGCTTGTGAGTGACAGAGGATCAATCTTTAACCAAAAACGCAAGTCTAGAAGTGAATTAAAATTAATATTAACATACAACTGTAAAGTAATTTCTGTCCTATTGTGTCAGTAAATACCAAAAATACAAAGGATATGGAACACAGACATCAGTTTCAGTAGTTTTCATTCACATTCCTACATATATTCATTAAAGTGGTTTTACCATTATTTCATCAAAAGAGCATATGAGACTTGAAAGAATCATAAATCTTATTTTTCTATCATTTTATTTTGGTATGTTACAGCAAATACCTTGAGACCAGGCTCCTCTACCCTTGATTTCTGTACAACCCAGTTGGCAGCTTGGAGGAACCAGTCAACAGAGCACAGGCACAAGAAAACATGCAGTTTTCTCTACCATCTGAAATTCATGATACAGAGCTGAAAGTCGAAAACCCAAGTGGGCAAAAAGCTCCCAGTGAACAGAGAATGGGATGGAGGGGAACAAACTCCTGATGTTTCCCCTACTTTTCCTATTTCTTCAAAAAGCGAAGTGTACCAGAATAGTAACAAATGGGTAAGTGGTGTGTCTGCACTGTTAGAAAGGTGCTGGTCAATTATCACCAGCTGAAATTTTTTTGATGCATATTTAGACTCACCAGCTCTTCCAAAATTCAGTTTCCATGACAGAAAATGATGATTTATTTATGTAACATGTTCTTCAGGTAACAATGAGTTTTGCCAAGACTTTTTGAAGTAGTCAACAGTTCTTTAAGTAAGATGCTGACCTATTATGGATTGATGATGTGACTCATTTACATTTAAGTCAGACTGTAATTCTGCACACTGCTAGATGGAGTGACAGGGTTCCCCTCTGACATTATCCAAAGGAAAGCCAAGAGCTAATTCTCACATCAACATGACCTGGAGCCTTTTTGGCTGCTATGAACTCACAGCTCTTATCAAAAATCCAAAGCATTCAGCACTCAGCCATGTTGACAAATCCAGAACATCAAAGAGGGCCAGAAACTCTCTGTCACCTGAGACTGTAAGGCACAGGCATTTTGCGTACAACTGTGCAGTTCAGTCTCCCGTATTAAGAGAGAAGTGTGGGTTCACTCCCCTTTGCTCAGGTAGCCATATCTCAAAGTCCATGCTTAAGTCCTTTGTACTGTTAGTAATTCTATGCTAAGACTAAAATCCTTCAGAATTGTCTGTGATAATAGTGATAATAGCAGTTCATACTAAACAGTAATCATAACAATAAGTTTTTTCTTCACTTAACCAACAGTCATTAAGCCAGATGGATACACTGTGAAACTAGCACTCAAATATTTTCCAAAATGATAAACATCAATGTACAAACAAAACAAAATATTGAAGAGCTCCAACAATCTAACTGAAGAGAAAAAAAAAAATAGTTTTAAAATGAATAGGATACTCTTTTAACTTCAGTATATTTTAGTATATTAAAGAAATTAATTTCAAATTATACAGATTAGGGCCATAAGCCCAGAAAGCCACATGAATTTGATTTTCTCTGAAGTAGATGACTGATAAAAAGAACAAATGGGATATCTACTGTCAATCACTTATTTGAACCAGAGCAGGGGAGTTTGGTGTCAGGGCTCCCACGTGGAAGACCTAAAACACGGTAAATGAATTCTGGTCCAAAATAATAATTTTGATTTGTTTTAATAAGTATACATATTCTTCATAGAAATTAAAACAATTTAAGCAGTCAGTAGGAAAAATACTAGATCATTTTACTTTTTATTTTCTAGATTCTTGATTAGTAAACGAAAGATTTTGCAAGTGATTCCTACTGCATCTTAATTTCATCTCTTTCAATCCTCACTCACATTATACCCCTGGCTGTGAAGCAGAGCAGCTGAGGCAGCAGTTCATATCTTGCCCTATCATTCTTTCTGCAGAAATGGTAACCTCAAAAAAATGGCAAGGATAATAAGAGGGTTCCTTAAAGTACTAAACCACTGAAACTAAATCTATAATTTTGTCTCTCAGTATGCATGCATTTTATGTATATGCACAACTCCATACATGGATAGTTAGGATTTTTCCTAGGGAAAAAAAAAGAACTTGTATGTGTATGAAGAATAGAAAAAGTTTGTTACCATTTTAAGAAGACTGTCAGAAAGGGAAAGCATGAAGGAAATCTATTTTTTCATTTTCAATTCTATTAGAATTGTAACTTGTTCTGTTCGTGTAACTACAACGTGACATAATTTTCATTAATTTCATCTCCAATTTATTCTCTAGCAGTTCCTTAGTAGTATTGCTTTTTTCTGGCTAAAAGACTTTAATGTCTTTACAAATGATTTTGTTCACTCTTCAGCTTTTTATTAAGTATAGCCATAATCACGTTGCCCTAAAACTATTTGTCCTACATTGAATAATCTTACATCTTTTCCATTTGAACAGATCCATCCTGCTTGCTGTTGCACAGTCAAGGGTAATATCATTCTTCCAACATCCAGACCATTTATAATACGTAAGGTTTTTAAAAAATAATGCCTCCTATTTATCTCCATGGAAACTACACTGATACAAAGCGCACAGTAACACTAATAGAGCAAATTCTCAGCTACAGAGCACTGTATTTCAACACAGCCACTACCATTAGCTGTGCTTTTTCACCAGCAAAGAACAAAAGCCTGCATCCCACACTAACAAAAATCTGCACCAGTGGAGGTGACCACTGTCACTGCCACCACCACTGCTGAAAAACACTACCCACTGCCTCACTGTGCTCACATCCACTGTTTGGTCTCCAGAAACATTCCACAAGTGTTGATTAATGTTGGTGGGTACCATTTTTTTCTGCACAGAGCAATTCAGTGACATACCTTTGTTTTTCCTATGCACTTCCATGTCCAATGCTGTTCTGTCAGACTGTTCTTCTGCTGCCATCTGTTGCACAGCAACAAAATATTGATGAATATTGATGGAAAGGTTCAGTCTCTATTGCCATACCACCAACATCCACATCTGATGTTGTGAGCCAATATGGTAAAATAGGAGGCAGTACTTTTGAAGTACATTCATAACATCAAAGAAAACTGTCCCAAAATTACACCACCCACTATGAGTGATTTCCACTAAGTCGAGCTGCTGGAGTGTGTCCAGAGGAGGGCCAAAAAGATGAACAGAGGGCTAGAGCACCTCTCCCACATGGAAGACAGGCTGAGGAAGTTGGGGCTCTTCAGCCTGTAGAAGAGAAGGTTCCACAGTCTTATAGCAGCCTAACAGTAGCTAAAGGAGGTCTACAGGAAAGCTAGAGGCTTTGGGAAATGGTTTTAAACTGGAAGAAGGTAGATTTAGACTGGATATTAGGAAGAAATTCTTTACCGTGAGAGTAATGAGAACAGGTTGCTCAGAGAGGGTGTGTGTAGTCTCCAAGCCAGGCTGGATGGGACTTCAAGCAACCTGGTTTAGTGGGAGGTGTGCCTGCCTATAGCAGGGGCATTGGAACTAGAATGATCTTAGAGGTCCTTTCAACAGAAGCCATTCTATGATTCTAAGCCACAAACATATGATGACCACTGATAACTAATTTCAAAATCAAGTACTATAGGCATTTATACTGTAGACATTGTAGTGAGACGTTCCACAAAGTTACGGGCAAAGCACAGATTGCTATGTGTTGTTATATATATATATATATATATCCTTTCCCACACACATACTTCTCCAATACCTCAGATATGTTCTTCCACCTCCACACAGCCAGCTGGCACAAAAATGATCAGCTGGACACAAGACAAGGCAAAATAAGGACAAAAGCCAGAGGTAGATGAAGATATAGGGCTTTTCAGTGATAGCATTATACTATTGATTTACATTTTGAAAACAATGTTGAAGACAGAGCAGAGGTCTATCAGAAATAGAAACGCATACTACAATAGTGTAACTAACAGCACTGCACAGGTGTTTTGCAACATCATTGCCACAGCCAAATCCAAAGGATAGTAGTACTCAAAAGCATGTGAGCAACCTGAGCATCACAGGGGCAAAGCCAAATTGCAGACACAAAAAAAGAAAGCCAAATTTTATTGCTAAAGAATGAATTGTGAACATCATTTTTAAAACAGAAAACTTGCCTTATTTTTCAGTCTTCCAAATACTTCTATCAAATGGTATTTTCAGAATCACTTTTCTTTCTGGCTCTAGTCATCCCGTGTATTTTTAATGTCACACTGTATGTTTCACATGGCAGGCTTTGAAAGTCAAGAAGGTTTTCTAAGATCAGATTACCACCACTGTAGCAGAAGAGAAGTCATTATAGCTATGGGTGCAAACTGCTGTCTGAAGCTGCCCTTCTGAGAATATTATCAGTCTTGAACGTGCAAATGAAAAACAGTTGGAAACAACAGAATAATTGGATCCCCATCAATAGTGAATAAGCAACACAGTTATTTTATCCACCTTAATTTTTCACACTGAAGTCAATTGAGTAATGGCTATAAAATAGTCAGCTGCTAGTATGTCCTTACATACTGTGTTACTAACACTATCACTAAATGTTTATGTATTTATTTGCTGACAAACCAAGTATTCTGAAACCTAAAGGGGGGGGGGGTAGGAAGGGAACAAAAGCAGCATTCAAGATCTGTTCTGAGTGGGCTACAGAGAAAATATTGAGGGCTGGAAACAAATTGAACCCACAAAATACAGAAAATTTTCCTGCATAGGTGCCAAAGATACCCTCCTACCTCCTACTTGTCCCCCTTTCCTCTGCCAGGGCAGGGAAAGAAGAGGAGTAGGAGTCTCCAACCACGCTAAAGTGGCTGAGTTGCCCAGATCACTCCATGACCTACTTCTGTCAGAAGAAGCTGTGTTGACTGAACTGCTTATTTTGACTGTAATGAGACTGGAAGCTCTCCTACACCTAACTGAATGGGTAAATCCAGAGCTCAGCAAACTCCAACACAGCTACAGCAATAAACAATAACCTGTTCACAGCTCAGCTATGGCCCAGAGAAAAAGCTATTGTTGGCTATATACACAGCACACACGAATATCCATGTTAAGAGCCATCCACAGTATATCTGACCTGAACTGCTGATTCCAGTCTGTTCCAGGGAGACATTAAACTACCTCTTTGTGAACAATTTCCTTCAGTAGAAAAGTGAATAAGAAAGGGAATTACTCTGCCACAACCATGGGTGATGGCTAGGAAGCAGGGTTGCAGGACACGGCGCTGTCCCTGCCTGTACTGTCTTGTTGTAGATAAGCTAAACTCCCAGCTGCAGGCCTGAAAATCAAGGACTAAGATACAGGCCAGCCTTGCCGTTACCTCAGGGATCTCTGCTACTTTACTCAGACCCTGCAGCATCAGTTTAAGGGAGAAAGAAAAATAAGTCTAAATCAAGCAATGTTGGAACATATATGCCACATCAGGGTTTGCCGGTTAAATTGTTTTTTGCTTTCTGCTGAAAACCCTTCCAGGAAACAACACGTAAAAGCAGCATTTCCCTCTTTAACACGCATCCCATCTTTCCATGCTGAACAGGCCAATACCTGTGTTCCATGTGAGCTCTCCTAGTCTTATCCTCTATAGTATAAAAGAAAAACCTCGTTACCTTTTGCATGTTTCAGACATGTCTTTTGATATTACACACACAAAGGGTAGGAAATAGGAAAATGATAGTATACTTCACACATTTTTAATTGCCATAAAAATGTATTTAATCAACTGAAAACTGCTTCCATGCTCCACGCAGAGGAAGGGCTGCAATGAACAGGAATTACTTAGCATGCAGTGATCAATAATAAGTGAACTTTGGGTATGGGCATGAACTGTAGCCAGTGGAGATGGTTAAAAAGAGATCTCTCCTCTCCCAAAGAAAAAAGATGTTCCTTTCAGTTTTCTAATTTAAAAAATGCTAGCTTTTGACACTAGTTTCAGAAAAGATAAACATCTCAGCACATCACAGAAAGTACAATAGATGGGTGCCCATATTTTGTTCCAACACACAGCCAAGTACTAGGCATTTCTCTCAAATGCAATTTGTTCAAGTATTATCACCCTGTTAATTTAGTGTCACACCAGCTTCTTCAGTTATCTATGGATTGCTGAGGTGATGGTCAACCATTTAGCAGCCAGTTTATCTCCATCTGCTGTATAGGAGAACAGATTTGCTGCACTGGAAGAAAGGGAAACTGACACTGAACTTGTGATGTGCCACACTATTTCAAATACAAAAATGAATAGGGCAACAAGTACAATAAGAAAGAGCCAAACAACAACCTATAAAACCCTCAGTGAAGTTACTTGCAGAAATCAATGTTTTTTATTGAACAGAACAGCCTTGAAAACATGATCATCATCTTCACAGAAAGTAACACCAGAAATAATTATCGCACACTCGGTTGCAGAGATGAGCTAAGAAGTTGCATAGGTTCTTTTTCTATATGCCTTCATTTACTGCACCAACAAACGTACAACCAAGGGAAAATGCCTTGTACAACAGCTACAAAAAGTGCTTGGAGAGCTGCCTGAGTACCTGCATACTGGCACATCCCTGTGCTGAGGCACATGATTGTCACTCAAGCTCTGCAGTACATATGCTGTAGGTCAGAGGATGCATTCCGTACTGGGCATCCTGCTGCTGGTGCAAACTGCTGTTGGAGACAAAGCCTCATTAGGTGTTTATCACTGCTGGTCTGGCCACAGAAACACAGCCCAGAAAGACAAGGATTAGCATCCCTCACTATGCTAATTCTTCTATCATCAATTTAAGAGAAAGATTTACTCTGATACATACACCATAGGAAATTTATTTTCTGATATTTCTATTTGTTATGTTTTAAAGGTATGGGCTCTAATTGCAGATTGCACAAAGATCCAGATCTCCATGCTTGTTAAGATCTAATTTCTCTCTTTAACATGCAGAATTAAGCTGAGTCAAGCTTATCTCTGAAAGAGCTCTTCTTCTCTGAGAGAGTGGTTAGGCATGGGCTGTCCAGGGAGGTGGTGGAGTCACTGACCCTGGAAGTGTTCAAGGAACGTTTGGATGTTGTGTTGAGGGATATGGTTTAGTGAGAACTATTGATGATAGGTAGATGGTTGGACTGGATGGTCTTGTAGGTCTTTTCCACCCTTGATGTTCTTGTGATTCTATGATATCATCATCTAAGCTATTTTAACATTATCCTTAAGTGGTTAAGCGTGCGTATCTATGATTACAGTAATTATATGTTATAGTAAATCGAATTTAAATGAAAGCAAGTGGAAAAAAAACTGGCTCAGTATCTTTGTTTATAGGAACATATGTCTTATTTCACTGGTAAACCATCACATTTAAGAAATCCAGCCCATCGTGTGAAAGCTAACAGAAGAGCAATAAGGCACACTTTCCTGCTGACAAATGAAATGCATTTTTGCCCACTCATGCTTCTGTTTGGCTGGGGCTTTTGATTTTTTGTTTGTCTCGTTTTTTTCCCCACTGCTAGCTGAAGGACAGAGTTAGTGTTACTCTTAGTGACTCAAGAACCTGCTAAACTTTGAAGATTAGTAGTTTCATAAACAATACAACTGATAGAGGCAGAATAATTACTATTTTGTATCTCTGTGGCTATCCCTTGTGTATACTTCATTCTGCCTAACAAGTGCTACTTCTCATGAGAGTTGAGGTGATAGCAGGTTCTCCACTTTCTGGCTGCTATTTGTTTTGTTTTTCTTTTCTTTAATAAAACTACCAAAAATGAAATATTTTGCATCTCTGTGAAATTTGAAATTAGCCAATAGGTTAAAAATGTATTAAAGAATGGGGAAAACAAATAAGTGCAGACATAACCCTATGTGTGTACTCATATGCAAAATGCAGTCACAGAAGCCTTCTTCCCTTGGGAAATCAGGATAAATCTCAATTCTCTCATTGGCAGAATGAGATGGCAGACTACGGCCTTTTGCATTTTGCTAGATATTTAAATGGTAGTTTGAAGCACATGTTACAAGCAGCAGTTTTTACAAGTGGGGGTCTGTTTTCAGGAAAATATGACCCTTTTTTATTTGTGAATCTCCTTTACTAATGATAGATCTTCAGAACAAATCTTCGCGTCACTACCTGACCATAACACAAAAATACTTCTTCCCAGCAAGACTTTCACTTCACCTTTTAATGCTGGCAGCTTCCAAACCAGCTCATTCCAAGTCCTCTCAGAACACAAATAGGTCACACAGCTCATTTTGGGATGCATGCCTTTCCTCTGTATTCAATTAACCTCTTCCTTTCATACCAACAGGGACCAGAGACTTGAGCCAATTCTTTCAGAGTCCTATGGGAGTCTCAGCTTTCTCTCCTCCTCTCTCTTTAATGCCAAAGGTCATAGTAAAGAGGAATTTTCTTTTTTAATGACCTCCAAACTTGGCAATAGGTGAAGCTGAGTTATAATAACACAGCGAAGATTGTTCAATTTTAGACTCTACATCTTAGAAACCTCATTTTACAAGTCTATGCAGGTAACCAATTGTCCTTCATCTTTGAGCTCCATTTCCTAATTCTGAGCATCTGAGTGACAGACTAAAAGAAAATAAAATACAATTTGCCAGAATTACCTGCCATCTTTCCACTCCAAAAGATTCAAAGCCTGCACAAATAATGCTTATACACAAAAGCAAAGGCAGCTCAACTTAGTGTTAAGATGTAAGTAAAGGAAAAAAAATTAATGAATGAGGGAAAAGCACAAAAAGGGGGGAAAAAAAGTATCACAGAACTGCTAAGTTTTCATTGTTTTCTTTTGCCCGAAAGAAAAACAGAGACTAAAGAAGATAAACAAAGGCTTAACATTAAAACATATTTTTTCCCTCAGCACATGTCTGTAGCAATACACTTACTGACAGTTGCTTGGTTCAGAGGATATTCTCTTTTACAGATAAACTATCTCTTATGGAGGGGAAAGAAAAAGAATAGTAAGATTGAATTAATAAACGCAGTACAGAAGTTATCCACAAATTAAAATTTACTCCACACAAGAAAATATGTAAAATTATTTTTCTTCCCTGCAACCCTATTCTGAGCTGCACGTGTTTCACACTAGACTCAATGAAGCTACCGACCTATAGACAGAGAAGAATAGACATTTATTTCCTTCATACTTCTATGCCTTGCTCAAGATTATGTACAATGCTACCAGGTATTATACAGGGGAATATGAAACTCTGATCTCAGGAAAGAAAAGGAAACTGCTTCATTCTAGCAGAATTGGACTAAGAAACACATGCTGAAACACACTGCAACTACCAATGAGAGTTGCTTCAGTGTCAGCTGTACTCAAAAAAGAGATCTGCTCTCAAATTTCAAAGTTGCTTTGTAAAATACTTTTGGCTATATTTACCCCTAATAGTCAAATACGCAAGTATGCAAGTTCTTCATTGATTATATGATAGATATAATGCCATATGATCTACTTTAATACACACACATAATATACTTTTATATGAAAAGATCTAGTGAGACCACTTCCCTTCCTGACTACATTCTGCTGTATTTACAAAAGTGGGGAAAAAAATTCACATCACTTGAAATAAAAAAAACGTATGAATTTTCAAGAATTAAATGTTTTTAAAAATCAAGCAAAGATGGGAAATAAAGGTAATCCATTTCTTATACTAAACTACTACTGACAGCAAATTAGTTCTTTCCTCCAAAGTCATCCTCATTTGTTTGATACCTTAAAATGTACCTGAAGAAGCACTGGAGTACTGCTTAAACCATTGAAAATATCTTCATATATTTCTATCTGGGAGTATAAGGTAGCTTTATATGCATGTATACGTATACTAAAAACAGAAGAGCTTATAAAACAATGTACCTGTCAGAGCTCATCAGAAAGGAGCTGATTCCATGAATGGCATCCAGGTTTTGGAATCTGTTGGCTTGAGTTGGAAGGGACCTCAAGGATGATCCAGTTCTAACCTCCTGCAACAGGGAAGGCCACCAACCTCCAGATCTGGTTCTAGCCTAGGTTGCCCACAGCCCTGTCCAACCTGGTCTTGAACACCCTTGAGAATGGAGCACCCACAACCTCTTTGGGCAGCCTGTTCCAGCACCTCACCACTTTCTCTATGAAGAACTTCCCCCTGACATCTAATCTAAACCTTGGAAAATGAAAAGCTAACAAAACCAAAAATATTTAGGCTGAAAATGATTCTTTCCTTTTTTGGTATAACTGTATCCTAATCCTAATAGATGGTACAGCCCTGAACATGCAGAGACAAAATTAATGCTTTGCTCCATGTTAACAGAAGTTTCACAAAATTTGGAGAGATAGCCTTGCATCATGGACATTATTCTTACCAGAGAGTGGTAACTGCTTAAGCAGCTATATTTCACATAAAGGGCAAGATCCTAAGTGATATTGGTACATTTCAGATATAAATCTGGCAAAAACCAGGTGCCTAAACCTCAAATCTGCACTGTGCATCACAAGGCCATTAACAAGCCTTATTAGGCATATGAGAAGGTGCACTTTTTTTTTACCTTTTGTTGCAAATCTATGGGCATTGAAAAACTTGCTCTTAAATATACCCAGAGCAACTATCGTTCGTTCTTGCTAAACCAATCACCTCCCTAGACACTTCTATTTTTTTGCCTAGAGCAATCTAAAATTTGCAGAGCGAGTTACCTAAGGAAAACCATGCCCAAAATCTCCAAAGCAGAAAACCTACTCAGGGCACTCTGAAGTTCAACTAAAACCACAGAGTCTTTAATTCAGACAACCAGAGTTCTGTCTTGCTTATCTAGTAACTGTCTAAAACACAAACACTCTCAGTAGCAGACTCAATATTCAGGTCCCTCCCTCTCTGGCTGCATTCCTTACTCACAGACATTAAATCCAAGCCCATGTTTACTCTTTCTCTCCTTGAAATTTCCTCCTTGGATTCCTGTAAATCTGATGTCCACATTCAACAGGGATGAAAAACGATCATCTCCAGGGAAGCGTAAAGACAATTTCCTAACAGCATGTAATATATAGTTGATTTTCTCCCACTGAAAACGGAATTTAACCCCAGCCTCCCTGTTCCTGTCCCCAGCTGCCATTGCTGTCACACAACCATCGCTGACTTCACATTCACATTCAAACAAAAGGATGAGCCTATCATCTCTGTTGGTTATTTGTGGCAGCTGTGACATTCCAGTTTTACACTGCACCTAAGTGAAGGCAGGAAATACATGCCTCCACATCAGAAGGAAAAAAAACACAATTTCAGAAATGAAGCTTCCTTCTCTGGTAATTTAAATGGTTAATTTTGAAGCCCCATCTCAATATGTTCAAGGGCATGGATTTCATTCTCTGAGCTAACTTTGCAACATCTCAAAGCCTATAAGAGATGGCCCAAATTCCCTCCGCACCACTCAAAGTAAGAAATCTCTTAATATTTTTCACTGATTCACTGACTGCTGGGAAAGATTTGTTAGAGACGACCCATCTGTATATGTTGTTGGATTACTCTCTCTCTCATATGTCTCACTTCTGTCATACACTATTTGCATAGTTGTAGAAAAAAATCTCATCCTTCCCAAAATGTCTAGTTGCCTTTGGGTGTATATTCTACTGTTTTTTCCCAGGTAAAAAATCCATCTATGTAAACTTAAAATACTCTACATCATCTAAAATGCGTTACACCTCAGGTGTTGAACATGATCCAAACAGCAGCAGTAGGAAGCGATCTCCCCAAAGAAGATGCTGAACGCATACAAAGACTAGCTCAGTCTGCAGAAAAAAAAAAGCTGCCAGAGCCCTGCTGCTATGCTCAACATAAAATACATCTATACATATATCTATAAATTTACCATAGATACATGTTTGGCATCAATCACTGTTCCAGAAATATCTTCCTTTGTAGGTGGTAGAAAGCATTATTTTTTTTTTCTCTTTAACATATTTGAGTTCTCATCTTATTTTTCCCTGAAACAAAAAAAAGAATGCATCCATCCTGTTGTTTCTTCTCTTTGCTCAGCAGTTTCCAAAGCAACAGGTCTACACAATTCATCTTTTCCTGCAGCTTAAACGGAGGGATCTATCCTAGGGCATCAACCGTAAGGCTAACCTGTGTTTCTTTAGCTCAATTCAATATTCCACAGAGAGCTTTTGTGTTCCCTGGATGAAGTCTTAAAATTTCCTTAGCTTTTTCTATTGTGCCAGAAAAACTTGTTCTCTTGCTACACGTCTGATATGATTTTAACTCAGTGATGGATACTGTTGTCTGTTTTTGCTGGTCTTAGCAAAAGTTGTGTCGTTCTGCATTTCCCACACATTCAACATATGCGTTCAGCACATAGAAATTCAGCTCTATAAATCATTTGTTTTAGTATTTTAACTCTCCAGTGCCTCTGGCTTTTCTTTTATTGCTCGAATGTAATTTGTGGCAATATGTTAGACTCTGTCTAACTTAAACAGCCATCCTATTTGCTTTCAGATCAATAGCCTGTTCATCTTCTCTTCTGTAGTTGCCCATAGACGCTAGGAAAAAAAAATAAATCTCATGATTAATGTCACCTATTTGTCCCTTTTGTGTACACCATAGAGGTGATGAGAGACTCTCAGCCCAGCTGTATAATGGGCACATTTTCCTATATGCTCAGAGCACTGGGAAATCACTTTTGCTGGTGTCAATTGCCACAACAGTCTGTTTTGCTGGAATTTGACTTTCTGTTCCAGTTCTGCTGCTTGCCACAGGACTCTCCCTCTCATGTGCGTAATTGCTACCCACACTTAATGCAGCGTGCTGCTTCATACTTCACAAGCTGAAAGCCATGCTGCTGGAAGCTGCCACATGAAAATATTTCAGTAACATTTTCACAAAAAATACTGATCACATTCATGAGAACAGTGGGACTGTTGGCTCTAAAAAAAGAAATAACCCAGCCTCCTAGATCTGCGATTAGCTTCAAAATTATGAGAATAAGAAAAAAAATGGCCTTTTACTTTCAGGAGTTTATGGCTTATTTTGTTTGTTTCAGTTTATAGCATTCACATCTTCCAAGGTTTTCGCTATAAATTCAAAGACGATGTTCCAAAATGACAGAAGAGATTCACTTAACTGCCTGATTCAGACACAAAATGTTATGAAAGCCCCTAGCACGACACAAAGACACTGAAACCTATGTGGAGATCTGAGACAACATCCTGTTTTTCTTTACGAGATAAATATAGAAAACCAAGATTTTCCTTCTGCTGCTCCGCAAAGGAAGGTAATCAAGAACAATTTGACTGATTCCTCTTTAGCAAATATTTGCACATCTTTCATCTGAATAAGACACCACTTCCACACGTCTTGCTTTCCTCTCTATCAAATTCAACACCAGAAATTAATATTATCTCCAGATGGAATATTCTGACATTTTGGTTCATAAAACACTACAGTGGAGTAATAGAAGATTGTCCAGGCCTTCCAGATGTCTCTGGGCTCTATTAGATGCCAGCAACTATATTACCTATTCGAAACTCACAAAATGAGACTGAAAAAAAAACATCAGAATTTCGCACCTTGAAAATACATTTGTATTTACTAGAAAAGCAAGGGCAGTTGGTAAATATTTCTTATTGTTCTTATCAGTAAAAATAGGTGTTTTGTTATCTGTCGTTCCATCCCCAGGAGCTGACTGTTTGCAACAGGGCTGCAGGTCTGAGTATTGTCTTAACTACTTATGGTAACAAATCCTTCTAGTAGTAAGCCTTTGTTTCCATAGCAACTGTCTAATAATTTGCCTGATAACATTTATGTGATAAACAAGCTTAGAAATCATTGTTGACTCACATTAGAAGAAATCCTATACGTTTTGTGCTGCACTCTCAGAGGCAGCAGTTGCACTGTGCAGCTCAGAGGTTTCGTATTTCACATTAGGAGGTACTCAATCTTCTCTAAGAAGTAATAGGATTAAGCAATTTCCCCAAGCATCATAGAATATTCAACACAACTCATTTTAATGTGATCAGGATAAAGGCAACATCCTCTGCATCTGTCACCACACTACACATTCACAATTAATTAAGAAACGCATCTGCAAGCACTGCCTCATTTAAAAGGATTCCGTGAACAAGAGAAAAGAAAAAACAGCTAAGCATACATGCAATTCCTAGAAATTTAGAATTTTGCTAAAAAATCAATTATAAATATATACATTGAAATGAAATAAGGATCCTGAGCTGTATCACAGTTCCTTACCGGCCTTTTGATTTATTTCTTTTTTTTTTTAAAGCCAAAACGTGCAATCATATTGGCATCTTAAGCAAGCACAAACACGGCACATTTGACCCAGTGGGAAAGTGGTACTGGCAACACAGTATAGCCCATTGTCAAAGGAATCTAGATGAAAATATGAATTCCTCTCATTCACTGTCGTCAAAAATAACTCTTCAGTGGAGCAAAACAGTTCCAAGTAAGAGTCGTGCATGACTGAAGAACAGAGCTGTCTGGCAGGCTGGGAAGTATGTATGCCAACAAGGAGCTAAAATGAATGTCCAAAGCACTGTGAAAGCAATGAAGCTGACTGTATTATCTGGCACAGAAACATAGAAGTCTTCACATGCCCATCACAGTCAGGTTCACTTGACTAGGCATCTGCTGCCATTTTACCATGACTTCACTGGGTAACATTTATGTCACAAAAAAAACCCAAACCTGATAACTGCTGTTGACTTGCCCATTTTAATGGATTAGCACTTCTGCATTTTTCTAAAACCTGTTTACTGCAGTTTACTGTTTTATTTTTTCAATACAGAATCCAGACCCTACTTGTTATTATGCTCTCAACCTCAGCAAGACCTAATAGTCAGTGAGTTTATTTGACGTCTTGCAACTCAGAAGAGTTCCTTTTCGGTTTCCTTCAACTTCTGATAATGAAAATCAAACCATAACATATTTACTCAAAACCAATCATTTAGTATTTTAAATAAAAATCACTGAAATTCCTTAGTCTGGATTATGCAAGAGTTCAGATTATATTATCATCATTTTTATTTTTGGCTCTTAAATCTTTGCATCTTTAGAGATATCTATATATGAATTTCAACATAGAATTCTAGTTTATAATCCCTTAATGCCCTCAATTAGAGCTGAATAAATTATTTATACATAATCCATACCAGCAAATAGGTTTCTCAAGAGTTTAGCTGAGCTTGCTCAGGTCAATTTATTACTTACAGTAAAAACCATGCATAACCAATATAATTGCCCTTTGAGTTTTTGAGTCAGACTCAATGTAAAATTAAGGCTATGTAAAACCCAAAATTGAGGCCACAATAGGCCAAAGCCACTCATCAAGATCAAATACCAGTAGATTTTGCAGTTTTGATCACACACCCTTTGGAATAATATCTTATAGAGCAAACAAGTCACAACTATTGGAAGTTCTTATAATGCACATCACCACACGAAATTGCAGTGAAAATATGTGAGCAGATTTAGGGACAACATTTAAGCAAAATAAATAATCATTCCATAGGATAGTTTTACATATACTTTATACATATGCATACATGTCCACAATTCAAAAGGCTTGGTTTGCAATCCAATTAAATTATTTTGTTCCATTTCATGAAACATGTCCCACTAAAGGGCGCACAGAGCTGTCTGCACGAGTTCATACCACCACTTTCAGTGCTAGAGAAAACACTCTTATAGGCTAATCAGTCTGCATAAATGCCACACCAATTCCCTGTGAGGGTAAAAACTATTGCTTTGTATTGGAATATATTTGGTTAGCTCATCCAGTTGCAACTGCATGAGGGCTGCTCCAAAACTAATGCCTCCTATTTTATGTTGTTGGCCCATAAGTCGGAGATGGATACTGGGGATATGGCAACAGAGGCTGAAAATTCCTGCCAATATTCCATCACATATTGTTGCTGTGCAACAAATGGCAGCAGAGAGGCAGTCTGACAGAATAGTGTCTGACACAGAAGCGCCTATGAAGCAATGGTGTGGAATTGATTTCCTCCCTGCAGAAAGAATTGCATCTACCAACATTCATCAATGCTTGCTGAACATTTATGGAGACCAAACAGTGGATGTGAGCACAGTGAGGCAGTGGGTGGTGCAACCGTGGGTCACCTCCATTTATGCAGATTTTTATACGCAAAGCATACAGGCTCTTATTTATCACTGGGAAAATTGCATAGCTTATGGCAGTGACTATTGTAAAAATATATATATATTTAGTAGCTGAGAATCTGCTTTTTCAAGTAGTGTTAATGTGTTCTTTGTATCTATTGTATCTTCCATGGAAATAAATAGAAGACATTGCTTTCAGAGCTATCTACCTATAAACTTTCAGCTTCACAAAAATAAATAAAAGCATTCATAAAAACAAGTAAATTTAAGTCAAATACTCAACAAGCAGTTAATTGTTACTCTGTTACTTGTACAGTGGCTGATAACTCCCAAAATCAAACAGCTTTTCCATTCTAATTTTGCAAAAACTTTTCAGTTTAGTTATGTTGAAAAGTTTGCAAACATTTTGCAAAACAACTTTGAACTAGCTTTGTAACTGATTAAGGTATACATTATATATGGATATTTTATGATAAAGTTATTATGCATATCTGCCTACCAACATTTGCACTTGACAGACAAATCATTTTATAGTACAATAAGTAAGGTAGAGCACTTCATAGTCAAGTGTTTTTCCTTGGATTGTCAACCAGTGTCAGCTAACAGCTGTGTTTTGAAAGAAATCCCTTGAGCTATTTCTTGTACCTCATCTCCAGCAAACTGCATGTTCCCAACAACAAGGTGAAGCTTCACCTGCTGTCATCCATCCCCTCCTCTTGTTGCTAATCAGTGAGCCATCATCCCACTCTATTCCTCTTTACTTCCTTTTAATTGGGCTATATGTTGTTCTTACGGACATGAAATGAATGTCATACCACCATCCTGAAACACTTCAGTCATCGAGCTCCTGTACTGAGTCGTTAATCATAAATGGTTTTGACTCAAACTATACTTTATCACTTGTACAACAGTAAGAAATATGGAAGAGAAAGTTTTATCACTGGATTTGTTGGCAGTAAGCACAAGAGAAGCTCAAGAAGGAAAAAGTTGCTCTTAAAATTTAATTCTATCTACATGGGATAAGTTCACAGATCTGGTAATCAAAGTCATTGAAACCTCTCCCTAGTGCACAATTATTTTGAACAGAACATTTATTTTTTTCTAATGAATTGTGATCACAGGATACATAATGAGAGAAAACTTATGATTTATCAAAAGGTAATAAAAATTTGATAGTTGTAGCCAGATTTGAGATGCAACACAATTAAAATCAGAACACAAATTTACCTTACAGATCAGACACCTGTAGTGAAATCTTTGGATCTCCTTAAATGCCTTAGCAGCCTCCCATTTTCAAACCTACAAAGTACTCAACAGTCATCTAGTCCATCTGTATGAAAAGATGTTTGTGAGTGCTCATATTCTAATGAAATTATGACCACATTTATTAATTTTTAACATTTCAAAAATATTTATCACTGCAACTCATTTTCTCAGTAACGTGATCTATCTAGGCACACCAAATTCATCTTCTGCTCCATGCACCAGTTTTCCTAAAGCCCTAAGTCGAGTTCAGAATTTGAGATCTATCCTTTATAGAACAAAAGAATTGTATTTCTCCTGAGGTACAAAACTACAGTCTTTTCAGACTGATGCATTTCTCCAGGGATATAAGAAAACTGACCATCAGTCTCCTCTAACACTGATTCCTAATGAATAAGCAGAAAATATCTTCTGGACAAAATAATTCTGAAAATACCAGTGTTGCTTTTCAGAGCTGTTGAGTTTCAACAAGACTCTCTAATTCCCTCTTTCAGCTGACATTCACAGTTGCAGCATTCAAATAATTCATACATGTTTGAAAAGAATACATAAAAAAAGGTTCAGGCAATTTCTGAAACCAAGCAATTACAAAATTATACTGAGTATAATTGAAATAGCTTCATTTATTTAGCCACATATAATAAAGGGATTTTAAAAGATGCCTGCATATTGTGCTTAAATAAAATATAATTACTGGAAGGTGTGTGCCCTTAGCTCTACAATTGCAGTTCTGTGAGGGGATTTTTTTCCTGAGTGTCCCTATTTGGCATATTTTCTTATTAGTGTATTAAAAAAATAAACCTGAAATAAATAAATGATGGCAAGAACATTTTATTATTACTATAAAGAACACAAATCAGATCTGCACATCACATTCTCACTTAGCTTCACCGAGAGCTGGGGACCTGCATGCCCTTTGAGCATTTAAAAATGTCACTCTGTAGCAGAGAGAAAGAAATGTTGGAAATCTTCACCATTTCTGATTAAAATGCATCCTCACAGCACTGCTGTTCCCTGAATCTGATTAGTTATTTTGTGTGATGCCTTGATTTTTATGAAAGTCAATAAACTGTGAAACAGCAAAGAAAGGTTAATGTGATGGTGCCTTTAGGTTATTTAGCAGTATAATTCTGTAGTTAAAATATCATGACAAAAATAATCCAATAAATATACTTAATTCATTTTAGTTTTCATGCTTCATCTTCCATTGAGGAGTTGGTCTGTTGGTTGTGCTGAAGTGAGATAAGAGGAAAGATGCCAACTTACCACTGATGTTCTTTGTTTCCTCCTAAAATATCAGTTCTGACCACCATGGTTATCTTGTTATAACATTTACTATTTACTATTACTTTCTGCCATCCAGCTACAGAAGGAAAAGAAGCCATTTTGTGTTGATCTGATGGTAAGATGAAAATGGAGCTAAATGAATGTCAGAGTAAGGGTGAAAACCCTACAGACAAGACAGATAAAAGTCCAGCAGGCTGTAAATATCACTGAAAATTTTGCTAGGCTGACCGGAAGTCCTTTGAGTTAAATTCCTGTCTGAAGGAACTCCTGTTTAGTACAGCTTTTTAAGAGATGCTCTACTGACAGCAGCCAAAAGCTCATGAAGAATTACTTTTCCTGAAAGTTATTTTTTCTACTAGCTCCAGAAAGTTCTGACATGCTATAACTTAAAGTCACATTATTTCGTGTTTTCAAAGCCTCCACAATATTTGCAAGCTTCTGAAATGCATTAGTTATAATTACAGTCTTTACCTGGGCTTGCGTGTTGAGCAAGAGAGGCTTTCAGGCAACAGGAGAGACAAATCATTCCAATAACCTTTTAGATCATTATCAATAAGCTCAAGGAACAGGATATCTATGAAAGTGCAATTTCCACTCCTGGGGGAACTAAATAAAGGCAGCTGAATAATGAAAACAAATATTCGTGATGAAAACAGAAATTTAACAGCTCAGATAAGATTTTTCTTTTGTTAACGTGATGGTAACTTTCACTGGTCACTATTCATGAACATTAAGGTCATTACTTAAAAGTATTGAATTTTTTTTAAAATGTTATTTCCTCTCAGCTATTCCTCTTTCTTTTTGGAATATTTTTATCGCTGGCTCAGAAAATGCAGACAAGGCCAGTTAATAATGCCTAATATCACAAAAGAACAGCTGAGAGACCGGGATGGGATTTTTCAGGTGACTCAGCATTAACATGCTGATCTTGTCACCAAAGTCAGAGGCCATTTTTCCCTTTGTTTCAATAAAAGTCAGTTAAAGATACAAAAAATATATATATATATTTTAAAGAACTTGTTAAATTGCTGACTGGATTTTCCAATGTCAGCAGAACTTGTGATAAATGAAACTCTATTAAAAATCCCAGGTACATAGCCAATGTTATGACCTGAAATTTGGGGGTTTTGTTTCATTGGTTGGTTTTGGTTATTTCCCCAATAAAATAAATATTCAGTCTTCAGGAATCCAGGGAAAGATGGTTAAAAATATGTGAACTCTAAAAATAAATAGGAAATAAAAGTCAGCTATTTATTTTTCCAAATTTAAGTGAATAAGGATAC
Source organism: Meleagris gallopavo (assembly GCF_905368555.1). Taxonomy (NCBI): domain Eukaryota; kingdom Metazoa; phylum Chordata; class Aves; order Galliformes; family Phasianidae; genus Meleagris; species Meleagris gallopavo. The sequence continues at coordinate 11,339,667 of NC_139405.1, forward strand.
CCAAGACCTCTGGTTCATAACAGTTAAATTGCTTACTGCTGTCAATTTTTACAAAAATGGCAAATAGGATACTTAGCTTGTGAAAACCACAAGGCCCAAATGCCTGGCCTTTACAATACCTAATTCACAGTGCAACAAAATGGTACTTCTGATGAAGCACCTACTAACTTCTGTTAATTTTAGTGGAATTTAGAATTTTCCTCTCCTTCTCGTTCTTAATGGCAGCCAGACTTCAGATTAGAAATTTCTTACTAGCTCACAAAGAGACTAGCTCACAAAGACACATACTTCAACAGTGTTAGTGACTCAAATTCAGTGTTTTGAGATTTAAAGGAATAAAAATGCTAAAAATAATTTGCAGTAATGTAGAGCACTACTACGAAAGGCTATAGGTGGATTGAATTAAAAAACTGAAATCCAGATGTTTCTTTATGTCTGCCTTCTGTGCTATCTTCCACAGTGTGAAGTAGCCCACAGTTTAAATTCTCCCTTCTTGAGTACAAGTCAAATAAATACCATCTCTATACCGAAAGAGCCTCTGTTTAGACAAGCACTGGATTTCCAGTGCACACATGCAAACACGTGCCCATGGACGGACTTTGATAACATATTTTCGCATTTAAGCAGCCTGATACCTTGCTAGCTGCACTGCCTGCTGCCTTTGCATAGTATCTCTTTCATTTTCTAGCAAGCTAACAAATGTTTGCAGATCTGTAATGACTGCTCAGGTTTAGCTCCAGTATGCATTGCTTGCATGATTATTTCATTATTTCCATGCATGCGAACCCCTATGGAAATTGCCTTTTGTGGCTCAGAGTTTGGCCAGTGTAAAATCCCGGGGCATACCCTTATTTAAACGATGACACACTTTATTAGCTTTCATTTAACATCTGCTTGTGCTACAGACAGTTCTTAAAAAAGAACCACATTATGTAATTAGCTCTGATTTTATCGATTGCCCGTTGATGTGTGTTACTAACAGCAAATTTGATAAGGCTAGTGCAGGAAAGACTGCAATCATCGTGCAAGAAATTTAGAAAGTGACTGCCACCCATAGACTAAAACTAACATAACACAATGGATGTCTGCAAGCAGCTGTAAAACCAAGAAAAGAATTCACAGGCAGGAGAAAAAAGCTTCTCCTGCAGGCTTTCTCTGTTGCTGCCAAATACAAATGGCACTGCACAGGAACTTATTGAACTCAGGAAACTGATATGATTTTATAAGTTTGCTAAAAGGATCTCTGGTAAGGTGAAAAATGTCCAAGTTTGGCCTTCCCTACAGGTAAGTATTGGATTGAAAAGGCATTTTCAAACCCACACAATGAATTTAAATGTTCCACATGCAAAACATAGCTTCAAAATAAATAAGCAAACAAATGTGCCTGATCTGCATTATTGGTGTGCCAATGGAGGTGCAGAGAGGTCATGATTTGTACACTTTGAGTACCCTGTTTGCAGACCCCCATGTGTTTCACCAAAATAAAGCATCCCTGCACATCTGAGACTGTGAGAGTGATATGGTCACAAACAAGTTATGTACCAACTGAGCACACAGTGAGCCAGGCATGGCTTCACTCAGCCCTCTCCCTGGGTGAAAATAATGTTTCACCACAGTATGTTTTCTCTTCTGCTTCTAGAATATGCCAAGCATTTGGGTTAACCCTAATTGGAGGGACAGAAAGTTGATCAACTCTCAATTTCCAGGCACATTTGCTGAGTGCAAAATCTGACCTTAAAATCTAACTTGTAAAAATGAAAGCTGGAAGAAGAAAACTAGAGATGAGAAGGCACTGACTGTAGTAGATATTGATACTCTCACTAAGATTTAAGGTTTTCTACAGCATTACTGTTCCAGTGCTACAGATGACCAGAGACAGCTATTCCATTTCAGTCTTATTTTCAGGATGTTCACAATGGATGTATCCCAGAAAAAGATATTAAGGAAGGATACTTTTGGCAGAAAGATCCTGTCTAGAGTCTAGAAAAGCAACTGCTTCTCTTGGCAATGTTATACACAAAACAAGCCTTCACTTACCACAACTAACACACCTAACAGCCAGCTGTAAAAAAGAGTGGATGACCAACTACAGTGCCTGAGCCTACCTCAAGATCATACACTGTTATTTCTTTTGTACTATCCTAAGGCCTGTGCCAAATGATGATGTGTCACTTCTCACTTGAGATCTGGTGTTTATATGGACAAAATATTGTGTCAAAGAATGAGTGCAACTGAGAGTAATTTTCAGTTGATCCAGAGTCTACCAGTGTTAGAAAAATCTCTTCTGTTCCCAAAAGAATAAAAGATAGCAGAGTAGAACTGACATCTACCACTGATTCAGTTGACCTACAGCTAGCTATTTATGGGTAGAATCACAGCAGTCACAGTGTGAATGGAAAATATTTCCACAAATTTTCAGGATGCTTTTGAAAGCATTTAACAGCAATACAGAATACTAAAAAGAAAGTCTAGGTGGGGAAAAAAAAAAAAAAAAAATCACAATTACAGTGAAATGGGAGTATTTTTTGAATAGCTTTACTTTTTACGGATCAGTAAAAATCACACTGAGCATCTAATGGCACATGAAGAAGATTTTAATTCCCATGCTCTCATTCCCAGGACAGTTCAGTTCTCTTTTCTCTCATTTAGTGTCTGGACAATTTGTACTAGAGTTTTCATCACAAAGAGATCTTAAATGACGCCACAGTTAGAAATCAAACACATCATAGCCTTTCCTCAAAGAGGAAGGTAAATAAATTGATCAGAATGTTGTACCTTTGTTGGAAAGCTTGTGAAAGATGAGAGCTGATAAGGGAGCCAGTCAGGTCTGGACAGCTGAAACCTCAGGACTTGAAAGCATCTAATACTAGTACAAGATGAGCTGATAATTCACCCAGTACACCCTTCAAAATCATCAGAAGTTGGTACAGTCATGGCAACATTTCTGGTCACTCTGCAAAAACCATCATGGTAACAGCTCTTACAGTTCCTTTCTTCATCCCCCCACCCCCCGCTTCTGACCATGTTCAACACTACACCTTCTGTGCAAGTACAATCACTCAGTGAGTTTGATTGCTATTCACTAGGATACTCTGAACTGTGATCAACCTTAAAAAGAAATTGTACTACAAAATATATTTAGAGCAAAATCAAAACAAAAACACATCTAAGGTGCATTTCAAAGATACATGTCTAAAATAGAAACCACATAATGAATATAAACACCACAGAATTATCCGTCTGTGAAATTCGAGTGTACTTTTGCTTTCATTTTTCTCTTAATGCTTATTTGCAAATTTCATATTAAGAAACAAAGCCCAGAAATTCCTGCCTGCTAGCACCAAGCCAAAGAGAACTATGAAAACATGAATTGATATTTCCGCAGAAGAACAAGAATTTTCTTTTAAATTCAGAACAGCAACTTCCCTTGGAGATGCTACAGCCTAACAGGTGGGCTTAGAGTACCTACAGACATTGGAATAAGTTTTCTCAACAGAGCATAACTCATGTCAGGCATATCATCCTCTGTATATGTATATCTACAACTCCCTGATATCAGGTCTCATGCTTATCCCAGTAAAGGAGATTACAAGCAATATATTTAGCAAAAATTTTTGTTGCATAAATATTATATTATAAACATATTATAAATATTATACAAATCCCTTGCAACGTTTACAGTAAGTATATGTTTAGTCTTTCACTTGCAAGAGCTCTAACTTTACAGAAGTCCAGCAGCAACACTGCACCATTCCAGTACTGACAACATCTGTTGCCCATTGGCTTGCTAAAAATGACTGTAAAAGTTGTGGTATTGTGTAAATGTGGCACTACTTCATCAATTCCTACTGCATATTTCTCCTGTCACAATTTAAAGCCAATGGTGACATGAGTCCAAACAAATTAAGTTTTGTCAACTGTTAGCCTTTTACCATTGCAGTGCTGTCTCCTGAATGTAGATCAGGCTAACTAATCCTTGAGGCACAATTAACTAGACTCTATTTGTAGAAATAACTCTTTTCTTCTCCTACAATATCAGCATATTTAATTTAACTTGAAGGCAACAAGTAAAAATTGACTAGACCAGCCGGAAAGGAAGCATTTCATATTCTGTATTGAAATGAGATGAATTTAAAAGTGAGAAGTGGGATTAGACACATCTGTTACAGACACAGCAGTTCACACAACAACCATTTACAGGCAACTAAAACTGCACAAGTATGCCTTGTTTCTGCAACAGAAACCACTGAACTTGTAAATGAACCAAATGAGAGGTATGAACCATTCATCTCAGAAACTAGTTTTTGTTCACATTTGGGTTATTCTACCCATTCTACTATTGCAAGACCAAATGCCTTCATTACACCAAAGCTGGAAGGGACCACTTATTTTACATGCAAAGTGATATATGCTTCATTCCTGCTTACATAAATCTCCATATAATAAAGCTCAATAAGACTATAGGAAAGACAGTATTTGAGGTAGAAGAAGCAGCTCTAAGATAGAGAAGGGGAAGCTTGCGAAGGACAACCAGCCACCAAATTGCTACCACTGACTGGTGCAAATGCAGAACTGTTTATTCCCCAAAGGTGTATCCCTGACAAGGGCTGGTGGGATCACTTTTGATCTCTCATTAGAAACATTTAGAGGTAGAACAGGATCCACAATGTCAAGCTATGCAGAAACTGGGGGTGGCTGACAATACTACTCTTTAAAGGGACATCAGACAGTCCCACAAGCTAGAAATATGCACGTACAGTGTATGGCAACAGGTTTTGAAACAGAGTCCTTGTTTTGAATACAGGCAGCAAGAGAAGTGACAATCAACTGTGGTGAGTAAGTGGTAAACAGTGAACAGAGACCAGTTCAGACATTGAACATAACCAGAACAAACCAGTAACTGACACAGCCAAGAGCCTTTCCATATCCACCTTTGCCACATGGCAAAGCAAAGTTGATTCCTGTACCAGGAAGAAGCACGTTACTTCAGTGTCCTTTTTATCTAAAAAATAAGTTTTGTCCAGCACCAAGAGTTTTAAAGTCTACACAAAGCTGAAACTATCCTCTGGAGACAAAACCCCAATTGCTCAGCACAGCACATGCTGGTTTTGGAGCATCTCTGAAGTAATAATTTCAGTCTTTTCAGCTTCTTGTTTGACTTGACAAAGTAGAGCACTATCGGCATATCTTTGCAAACAGCAAAGACAGGTTTCTGAGCATGCTATGTTGAATAACCTCATCTGCTAGACTGACATGACTGAGGATCATTTAAAATTTGGGGCTTGGAAGTGGGAGAAGAAACGTGTGAAGTGCAGAGCTGCCAAACATTCCCCACTGAGAGCAAGTCCACAAATGGAACAATTTATCTTGACAGATTTTGTGAGACACCATACATGAGACAGGTTATATATCAACCTCAGCCTACCTTTATGGGAAACATTTTGTTTTCATGGTACATTTAGCTAATACTGAATTATAATTGAGCTCATGTGATACTACCTATTATGCAAATATATTCATTATGATTCATGGCATTACAACAGGTAGTAAATGAATTGATAATTATATGACACTTAAAATAAATAGGATAATGCTTTGCAAAATCACAGCTAAGTGTTACTTTTTACAGCACATTATTGTTTGTATCCTATTCAGACTGTACAAGGTTTGGCATAAGGATGGCAATGCAGTATCTGCACCAAACTGACTGCAGTGTATTTTATTAGCAACAAAGAACTACTATGCGTTTTAGATGCAATGAAAATACTTAATTAGATAGCTGCCTAATGTACTCTCAGTGTCTTATCATCCAGCTGTTGACCGCAGGGAAGCGCACAGTATAGTTCAGTTAATATGAACTAGATGACTTTTTACCCCTCTGAGATGATAAATACACTCACGAAGAAAGATCACTATAGCTGTCTACAGCACAGGCATTGTTTAAAAAAAAAAAATCAAATTAAAAATTTCAGAAGAACATGAAGCTGTTCCTAGATTTAACAATTGGATACAGAGGTTAATTTCTGCCCTACCTAAATGTTACAATTGGAAATGAAATTGGTGATGTGGAAGACTTGTCTTTAATAAAGGAGTGAGGTACAACCAAATCTATAACTGCATCAAACATTTGACAAATCATAAAATATTATTAGGGCAAGAAAGCAATGGCATCTTTTCCCATATAATACAACAGGGACTAGTGAAAAACAGAAAAATTTACTTATTTTCTTTGGAGGACCAAAATAAAGAATGCTAAAAAAAATGCCGCAGATAAATCTGCAGCTGCAGCAGGAGGGTAGAGAAGCACTGAAAAAGATTTCAAGAGAGCAGACAACAGAGGAAATCTGTGCCTCATTGCCTGAGGAATTAGAGAACTTCACACCCTAGCCCAGTGCAGCTGCCTGCTTCTGCAAGTGTAGCCTATACATTTAACTTAGGCACTTGCTGCAGTTAACCAGCCAAAACCCAAACCCAGCATCTCCTCAGTGACTGGATTTCTTTGTCTTAACTTTGCATGTCGGCTGCATGGTCTTTCAAAAAATGTCAAGTCACTGATAGATATGCCTACTGTTAGAAAAGTAAATATATATATATATATATATATATATAAAATCAGTCATTCTTAACATAAAAAAGTATCAGAGATATCAAATCAGAGTCAGACTTACTTTCTTACTCAATGAGAACCAATTCCAATAACTTCCTTTTAACTGAAATTGCTGAACTTTCTAAGGCCTTTCCCACTAATTTCTCTGCCATTTCACATGGAAAAACAAACAACATCGAAGATTTTTACATGAAAAAAGGAACAAAACAGTCAGTTTGTGGACCTCTCCATTTCTGAGATTAATTTACATAGAGCATGTGCAACTGTGTGAATAATCTGTCAAGATCTCCGTTCGTTTTGCAGCCCTTAGCAATTTTAAAGGAAGAATGTGTTCTGCCATTTTCATAAATTTTCTAATTGGTATCAGATCCCTCTCTCCCCTCCCCCACAAAATACGTATAGGTGAAGGCCTTCACTTCTGGCACTTAATAAGGATCATCATTATTGATTTCCCATATGGCCATATTAAATGGATGAAGAAAGAAAACTAAACTGGCAATCAGAAAGCAATCAGTGGAGGTTAGTTCAACATCTGTCTTCCTAGGTTTTCTAGAAGCATAGCAAAGGGATGCCACCAAGGAAAACTTGGACCCAATTAAAAGTTTGTGACAAAGTAAAAATAATGTCAGAGTCAACAGAAAATAGTTACCACTATACTTATCCCTTTTTCTTCCAAAGGGAAGTAAACTTTTAACAACCACTGACCAAGGTTCCCTGATCTTATGCTGCAGCAACTTGATCGTATGTACAAAACTGGCAGTGAAACTTGCTCAGAAACTGACTGTAAATGGAAACAAAATGGATTGCTTGCTCTCATCAGCTGATTAGGGATACATGTCAAACACAAGTCAAATTGCAAATGAAAGTATAAATCATACCTCAAAAATCCTTCAAAATATATACGGAATTAACAGGTCAGGATATTTTAGTATACATTTCAATCCTCGTGTATTACTTCAATATGTGTTTTGTTACTAAAATCTTAGTAACTCTCACAAGAAGACTGTTCTTGTAGGCACAGCCCTCAGCAAAAGTAAGTGCCCAGCTACACAAGCAGAAACAGCAGCACCAGAAGAGAGATGATCTTGCTCTTGCCATAGTTGCCAACCAGGCAAGACTGCTAAGCAGAAAAAGAAGGTAGAAAAATATTCCTATCCCACTCCAACTTATAGAAGTTTGTTGAGACTTGAGTCTCAGGAGACCAAGCAGATGTTTCCTGATCTCCATACAAGATTTTGTAGTTTTCCAAAAAATTTGAACTAATTCAACACAAATAATTTAGAATGAAATCTCATGAAAATGTCAAGCGCATTTTTTCTTTTTTTTTTTTTTTATTTTTCCTTTTTTTATTATTTTTTGTAAATGCAGATTCAGTAGCAGCCGGGAAATTGATATTGCTCATTTCTGAATTATTGCAAATATCATGGCTTTTAAAGCTGCAGACAAGAAGTTAACATTCATGGCTTCCTGGGTAAGGGGAAATACATAGTACAACTTGGACAGGAATGCAAAAAAGGAAAAAAAATAAAGCAAAACTACATTAAAGCATAACATACAGAAAAGAATAACCTGCTTGCAAACAACAGCCTATACAGCATTTGCTGATGCCAGCTCAATTTACATATAATCAATATCCCTCTGTGTTTAATTCGTCTGTATTGAATTCTATACATAGCATACACTTTATCTAGAAAACTATTTGAATAATAAAACTGCATCATCTTTAAAGGGAAAAACATTTAAATTAACATATAATAAGACATAAAAGATCCATGCTAAAAACATAAAATGAATGTGAGAGCTTCCCACACAAGTGGTGTACAGGATGTGAGAAGAGCACCTTGCATGCTATGAAAGCAAACCATAATCTCCATAAACCTCAGGAGCTGGGAATTTGGATAAAGAGGCAGAGGTCAACAAAACTACTTGTAAGGCAGATCCTCGCTTAAAAATTTTGAGAAAAAAATTTTGCTCCCAAAGTAGGAAATGTAATTCATTTAAAGAGATCCTTCTAAACAAAAAGCAACACAACAGAGATTTCTTCTCTTCATCTATTTTGACAGAGTACTGAAGTAATACATGTTCTAGTTGAAAGAGGCTGGAGAACTTGGAGTAAATGCATACAGTTTTCTCCATGCTCTTTGTCACAGAGAATGGACTTTAAAAAACAAGTTTTATGAGCATGAAACCTCTTGCTCTCATTCCTGAACATCTTTACAACAGCAGCAAAGATTTGCCCTATTGCAAGTCCAGACAGGGACGCAAAACAAGAGAAACAATATTTTGGGATATCCATAACCATATTTACACTGTTAACAGTTCCATCTAAAATGTATACACTAATAAAAAGACAGATTTAAAGAGCAATTAAATTGAGCACTGTAGAAGGAAACAAATCTGGCAGGAAAGAAGCAAACTACAGTGCTGCAAAAAACACTACATAAAACAGCATTTTGAAGCATCCTGGAGCTATTGTCTCATTTCGTTGTGCAGACACAGAAAGCAAAGAGGGAAAAGGCCTGCACTAACAGTTATCTGGAGAAGGTAATGTGCTGGAATCGGAATGGAGATGAGGTTCTTGAGCCCCCGTAGTACTGAGTGAAAACAAAATGACTTTCACAGCCAGGAGAATTACCAGAGGCAGTGGTTAGTAAGGAGAAATGGCCCAACAGCAGCAGGGAGGTTCAGCAGTGGGAAGGCTGAGTAGGCATTCCGTTCTGCCTAAAAGAAGCCTTAAAAAACCCACAAACCTGGCAGGATCTAGCTATGCTGCTGGGGCCAACATTTAAGGCCAGGTAAAAGAAGAGCAGCCTAGATGAAAAACATGATAAAGAATGGAAAATACAGAAGAATTTCTTTCCATATCCTCAGTTTTGGCTAGGGGAATGAAAAAAAATAATTAACCTCAAGAGATATCAATACAAGGTAAGGTTTCCTCTCCTTTCATTCAGGGATGAACGGAGGAGGGAGTCAATGTTTTGTGTTCACTAGGCTGTTACTGGACATGAGTTCAACAAACAGAGGCTAACAATTGTACTAGGCCACTTTTGTGATCTTCACTCACATTTCTTTAAAGCTTTTCTTCACTTCATAAATATCAGGGTATAATTTTACTGCAAGAAAATAACTACCAGGAGGTGAAAGAGTATAAAATTATTGCATACTGTGATATTAATTTATCATTTATTTGAAATGTGTAATTGAAGAAAACTGCAAACAGATTGCAGGTCAAGAGGGCCAAAATGTTTATTTCCCACACCACTGAGAACAACTCATTGTGTTTATGCATAATACCTCAATTCCAAAAGGCAGGACATGATGCAACTGCAGATCTCAAACATCATCTCTCAATCTCTACAAAGGAGCTGAACTGATTTACACCAGCTGCTGGTCTTGGCCCTGTGTTTCACACAATGAAATGGTTCTACTGCTTTCAAGTTTTTGTAACCAGATATTTCTTATCGAGTTCTACTTTGTCAGTATTTACAGGTGGAGATAGTCAGACCCTAGATTAAAGTTCCCCATAATGGCATCAGTGACCATACAATGCTTCCTGCAGGACACTGGATTCACCTGTCACAGCAATTAGGAAAACAATTGTGAAACTTCATCCTGAGGCTGGGCAGAGGTCAGCATGGCTGCAAGCAATGCCAGTCTGAAGTCAGTCACAATGTACCCTCACGGGGTCTTGAAGCATTAGACATTGAGCAATCACCCAGAGCTCAAGACCACAAGAGGATGCTTCAGCAATAACTCTGGCAGGCGTAGAGGTTCAGGTGTGATGCAGCACGTTCAAGCAAATCTTAGTGTGATACCAGCTGGCAGTGGTGTACTTCTCACCAAAACAAATACAATCCAAAGTGGACAGGTATTACCCCATATTCAGGCTGTCCAGGTAGCTCTGGGCTTTCACTGAAGACCTGCTCTGAGATGCAGCATAGAGCATTGAATTTGGCTCTGTCTGTAGCACTATATTGCATTTTTTTTTTCCATCTCCAGAGTGCTCAATATGTTTACAGATAAATCAGAAAAGGCAAAAAAAGGAAAAGGAGGAAAGTGGGGGAAAAAGTGAAAATATGGATGATCTGTCATCTGTTGTAAATAACTTTGTAAGCTGCTTTCAATTTTTTGTATGCAGTATTCAAGAAGGTCTACAGCTAATATAGCCAACATTTTATTTACAATTAGAAAAAAAGACACTTAAAAATACAGTTATTGTATCTTCTGTTGAAAATATCAGACAATTAAGTGTTGAAACCAGCTATGCACACTCAGGCAGACACAAACTAAAGATATTCTTCTCTGCAGGACATTTAGCTGTAATTGCACAGAAACAGATAACAAAGAAAAAAAAAAAAAAACACAGAACAAGTAACAATGACAGACAGAGTAGAACAGTGACACCAGCCTGAAATTCAGAGATTTAAATCAGTATTTGCAGATCTTCAAAGGCTTTCTGATACTCCCCACAGAAAACTTCACTGTACAGGCTAACATTTATTTTTCCTATTACAATGTTAGTTTTGTTCATCTCAACAGATATTAATATTGATACTAACATTACTCACACAAAACTACATTTTAGAAGGTAAATATTACAAAGACCTAAGTAATGCACTCAGCAGTTTTTCTTTGAATTAATCCTCTTTGATCATTCTCACGGTCCTAGAACCCTATTCTGAGCAATCATTGTCTGCTTCAGACCAATGGCCATTTTACTTTACTATTAAAATGGGGACAAAAAAACAAAAAACAAAAAAAATAGGAAAGCCCAAGATATACTCCTGGGATTTGTGTTTGGATCGATTCAGACCTGCAGGACTTCGAGTCTTCTCTCATTTGGAGTAGGCAGCAAAGCAGCAGAGCATCAGAATCGCCCCAGAGCATTTCTCTGACACTTCATAGCATCACTACATAAAAGGAGGGACTGCCTCTGTCTCTGACAAGCATCTTGATACTCTGGAGACTTAGGCTCCATCTACCTCTACTGCACTAAACACCTCCACCTGCAGGGTGGTGCCCTCACCATGCCTTTGTTTCCCTCTCACCTGATGATTCACATATTCCTGCCTCATTGTCTGGAGCATGGGGTTGTGAGCTCCCAGGAGCAGGGGCTGTCTTTGCTTCAGTCACTCAGAGCCTAATGTAGCAGGCTTTGGATACTCCCCAGCACCAGAGACAATAATATTGATCGTTTTTCCTGCTACCTAGACATGATGGTAATGTTTGTGTTAGAAATACAAAAGTACAGTAGACAGAGACAGATACACTGACCTTTAGTTTTCACAAGGTCTTCACAAGCACACATGTGGGCTGGAATATGGGGCTCCAGCAAAATATCAATTTCACCAGATTGAAATTGGACCTCTATAAAATCAATGCACCTTGGATAGTCTTGTTCCATTTTCACTGTCTTTACTGATTTATGCTGTGGCGTTTCACCTTTACTGTGATACTGTTCCTGAATCTCATTTTTGTCTTATTTAATGACCATCTCAAGCAATTCCTTTTTGTATTTTTCACCTAATTCATACTTGACCTTTTCCAGATTTCCTTCCTTATAGCAGTAAGCACACTTCAAATGTTTAGCAATCAAATCAAATAAGCTCCCAGGAGCCTGTGTTCCTAAACTTAGTTTCATTTACCCAAGCCTATTAAAGGGAGAATCCCGTATTTCAGATAGCTTTCCTTCTTTCCCAATGGCCATCATAACTTTCAGAAGTGTTGGGAACAAAAGCCTGTTTCTGCTATCTGCAGCTTTACTCCCTCCAGGTGCCTGGAGGTACTCTTGCACTTCTTCCAACTTCTCTTCATTAAGAGGAAAATCAAAACATTCTCCAGCATCAACAGGATTCTTCTGCGCCCTATAGATAGCCTTTTTTTTATTACAAATACATTTAAAGGACAAATATCCTGCACATAATGGATATGTTAGATAGAACAAAATACTAGCAAAATAAAGAAAATTCAGAGATGAGAAAATACAGTCCTTTAGTTTGCAATATAACTAAGAGTTGATATAACCAAAGTACTAAGATTCAGCAGCTTGATGAGGAAATGTAGAAAGATCCATACATTAGAGTACCACAAGTTTACTTTCTTTGTAAAAATGACAATACAAATGTGACTCAACAGAAAGCATGCTGCAAGGAGCAGGAAAATACTATGGCTTATAAATATTGATTCCTTTGCAGCAAATCTCTCACTGTTGCAAAACGAAGGCTTGTATCTACCGAAGTACATTGATAGCTCTATGCTCAGGACTGAGAAAAACAGGAGACAAATACTTTGAGAGAGAACAGGATAATTTTGGATGGTGATGAATTTATTTCAGACCTTAAGTTCTTGCAAGAAATAGCCAGAAGTGAGAGTAGCTGTCTACAGTAAGAATTCAATCATCCTTAATTCAAACACTGCAAAGAAAGTGCCTCCGCTCCCTATGTTACAGGGGTCTAGGCAGCAGTTGTGATATACCTGCACATGTATATTATATATCACACTCTTTGTATATTATACATCCCGCAAACACAACAGTTCATAAGTTGATCCATTCAAAACCCTGTTTGTAAGCATCAGTGTATTTCTTCGCATAATACTACAGAAACCTAAATACATTGGATACTGTCATTTCTACCTTATAAACTGTTTCTATCTTCCTTAAGTAACAGCCATAGAAATTACAAAGCATTTCCTTAACATAAATCAGTCTCAATGCATTAATTTTACAGTGTTCTTGAAGATAGCAGCCAAACCTTCTGTCAGGCTGAGCAAGACAAGATCGTTTGCCTGAGAGCATATAGCAGAGTGAAAAGAAGTAGAAAAGGAACGATGTGACTTGACTGTCAATTAATTGTAGGGCTTCTGAAGAGTCAACGAATCTGAAGTGCAACAAAAGTAATCAAACTAAGTACAGATGAGTGCTGCACACCTCAGAAGAGATCAACAGCTGGTGTTCTAGCACACAGTCAGATATTGTATTAAACTGTCTTCACATGAATAAGTATGTGCAATGGCTGTCTTTCACACGGAGAAAGAACAGTCTGGGGTCTGGGCAATTAACTGCAATGGGAAATCAGGAAATTTTAAAATACCACATTTACAAAATATAAACACAAGAGCTCTGGGTCATTCAGAAGCAAACTCCACCTTCCATGCTGCCTGTGGACATCTTCACTGAGGGTCACTGCAGGCATCAGCTCCTGAATACTTTTCCCTTTAAATAAGCAACTGATCATGCATGGCTGTTATGAATCTATACTGTGTTTTAGAAACATAGAATCATAGAACGTCCTGGGTTGAAAAGGACCACAATGATCATCTAGTTTCAACCCCCCTGCTATGTGCAGAGTCACCAACCAGCAGGCCAGGCTGCCCAGAGCCACATCCAGCCTGGCCTTGAATGTCTCCAGGGATTGGGGCATCCACAACCTCCTTGGGCAACCTGTTCCAGTGTATCACCACCCTCTGTGGGAAAAAAATTCCTCCTAATATCTAACCTAAACCTCCCCTGTCTCAGTTTAAGACCATTCCCCCCGTCCTATCACAATCCACCATCATAAACAGCCTTTCCCCCTCCAGTTTATATGCTCCCTTCAAGTACTGGAAGGCCACAATGAGGTCTCCCCAGAGCCTTCTCTTCTATGAGCTAAACAAACCCAGTTCCCTCAACCTTTCCTCATAGGAGAGGTGCTCCAGCCCTCTGATCATCTTAGTGGCCCTCCTCTGGACCCACTCCAAGAGCTCCACGCCCTTCCTGTGCTGGGATCCCCAGGCCTGGACGCAGTACTGCAGATGGGGCTTCACAAGAGCTGAGTAGAGGGAGACAATCACCTCCCTCTTCCTGCTGGCCATCTCTTTTTTAATGCAGCCTAGAATACAGTTGGCCTTCCGGGCTGAAGACTGGAGTCTCAGGGAAAAGTGAGAGTGATTTAGATTCATGTTCTGATTCTGCCTTAAACTTTTTGCGAGCATGATCATGAATATGGGTCAAAGTTATCAAAATGCTTGGACAAGGGTCAGGGATGTGACTGGATAATTCAATCACATATTCGTAAGAGAAATCTTATGGGCAGCATGTCAAAATATGAACAACCCTCCTCTTCTAAAAAAAAAAAAAAAAAAAAAGAGTACTAGGGCACAAGTTTCCTTGAACTGTAAGCATCAACTCATCACATAAATAACTTCGAAGTGGTGGAAGATTTTTCATCAAAGTTGCATTCCAAAAAATCATTTTTGTTCCATTTCTAGATCTTCCCACCCCCCACACTTTTCCTACTCAGCACTCTTTTTTTACTGTTACTATTATTTTTATTCGTAATGAAATAGTTTAAACCAAAGCATTTTCATGCTTGGAAATGTTGCTACAGTGCGTTTGGGGATTTAAAGTTACAGGATTTTCTTTCTTCAGATTATAAACGCACTTCCATGCAATGCAGTGCATGGTGATTGAGAACTCCCTGGAAACTTTACAGTAAGTCAACATAACAAATGGGACATAGGGGAATTTTTTCTCTAATATCTATAGTTTCCTCTGAGAGAGGGTGTGCATGGATATCAAATGTTCAGAAGGAAGTTTACAAAATGTGATTTAGTTTGGAGTTTCTCAACATTGATAATCCAAGATAGTTTGCATCCCATCCTAAATGTTTTTGCCCAGATTATTAGAATTGAGTAAGATAATTACCCTATATGTCACCACAGCCAGGAAGTTACTTGCTTCTAATAATCTTCTATAGATATCAGCAGTTTTCACCTCACACAGTATTCCATTCAATCAAAATTAAAGCAAGGATACAAAATAAAGCATATGTCCTAACATCTTATGCAAGAGGGGTGAAAGATAATGATGAAAAAGGTCTCTGGGGATTGTATAGATCTAACAGTAAAACGCACATGCAGCAATATTGCAGGATTCTGGTGGAAGGGAAAATGGCATCAAAGCAGACATAGTCTTTCTCTTCAAACTGACCAGTTTTCAGAAAATCAGCCTTCCTTCATAGGAAAGTAGTAATCCACTAAACCAGTAAACGTTTCCCTCACATGTACCCACAAAATAGCAACATTTTCATGCTCGGAAGTTGTTGGTTTATCTCAGTAAAACAGCATTTGTAATTTACAGTAACTCCTGTACTCTGGGTAAAAGCTTTACTCACTTTAATAGGATTTCGCCATAGACTTCAGAAGCTGACTGCTAGTGTCATAAATGTACCACATTTTCATTGGAATCAGACTGAACTTATGCCCAAATATAGGTGACTAGATGCTGTGCAAGTAAAGCATTCCTGAAAACCAACAGTTCAAAAATGTTGATTTTTGAACTCACTTTTACAGAAAGGAATTAAAATATATTAAGAGCATATGAACAAGCAGCAAAAAAGTCACAAACATTATGAAAGACTACAATATGGCTATTGCAAAAAACACTTTCTCTAGACAGTGAACAATAACGGCTGGAATGCTTGGTGTACATGCTTGGAATAAAACATATTCCAAGTGTTAGAAACACTGATAGACCACTCCTAACACTATGGCATTAGAATGAGTTCTGTAAATGCTTAGAAAACTCAGCCACTGTTAATTGAACTCATTTAGTCAACTTTTAAACATACCTTTAATGGTCTGCAATGCCTGGAGATGTCTCTGTAACTCTGTCCCACTCACACCTCTCCTGTGCTCAACGACACGTGATACTCTTCTGTCTTTTGTACGTATCTGAGAAGACATCATGAAGAGCAAGAGAAAAGCATGAGGAGAAAGGAGCAGCGAAGAGGAATTCCTGGGCTGACTTCAGCCTCTCTTCCCCCTCCCTTGTATCACTTGTGAGGACAGAGGAACTGATAGAGGAGAGGGCAGAGGAACAGGGAGGGAACCACAGGACAAGTTTAAGCCTGGGAAGAAGGGAGAACTGAGGCAAGGTGGCTTTAGGTTTGGCTTTGTTTCTTACCATCATACTCTATTTTTCATTGCCAATAGAGTAAATTAATTTTACTCTTCCTTTACTCTCCCACTGCATCACTTTTTTCTAACACTACCACATGACTTCAGAGCAGAAATACAGTTATATAGATAACCCTTCCACGCTGCAAACTGATCCAGAGAAAGAAAGCAACACAAAGACATTGCAGAGATCGTTTTCTCAGGCAGAAAACACTTTCGGGTTGTGAATTCAGCTCCGGGACAGATCATCAGATGGATGG
Source organism: Meleagris gallopavo (assembly GCF_905368555.1). Lineage (NCBI taxonomy): Eukaryota > Metazoa > Chordata > Aves > Galliformes > Phasianidae > Meleagris > Meleagris gallopavo. The sequence continues at coordinate 11,356,470 of NC_139405.1, forward strand.
CTCCTGTTCATGAGAATGCAAACTCTCAAACTATATATATTGTTGGGTTGAAAATTCAACGGCAGCTTCTGTGCATTTAATTTATGTCAGTTATGGCAAGTAATTCATCTTGAAAAAGTCATGAAAAGGAATTATTACCTAAATACTACAGCTGCAGATATACACCTATGAATAAACCCTTACTTCTGTACACATATATTTAAGTTATATCTAAGGACTACAAAAATCCAGCAGTCGTGTACAAAAAAGTCTTACACCAGCTCATTCCCAATTGATCTGATGTCTGGCTCATGCAGAACCTTACCCTTTGGGGAGAAACAAATACCTTGGGGAAGAGAGGTTTCTTAGGGATTTCAGAGGCTACAAAACGAAGCACTCAGACTGAAACCACGCATAACAAGAATGGATACCCACTGAAACAAATCAAACAAATCCACAAAACTTATCCTCTTTGAAAGCATGACTCAGCAACAAAACAAAAGTTGGTGGCTAGACAACAAATGAGAAAAGTGAGGTCAACAGTATTGCAAAAACATTATTAAGGGGGACTATGGGAGTAAACTGCAATCAGGAGGCCTCAAAGTATCATGTTTTATCCAAATCTAATGGGGACAGGGAAAGTCCAAGAACAGCAAAGCTCCCAGAGAGGAACTCATTTTCAAGGGAAACATGCCTTTTTAGTGAAGGATCCAAATGCAAAATAATCAAATTATAGACAACTGAGACTATTATGTAAAATTCTTTCATGATTAAATAACAAACCAAGAAATGAAAAACAACCTGAAGGCATAATACTAAATTTTCTTTCTGACATCAAATAACAAGGCAGAATTCCAAGAGCAGCTTGCTCTGTCAGAGTTATTGCAGATGAGCAGATTTAGCTTCCAGTATCTTCCTTTCAAGACTGGCTCTGAATTCAGTTACTTAAACTATGCAAAACAACTATCTATGTATTGTTTATACATACATATATATATACACACACACACACACACACACACATATATATACATATACACACAGGTTTACGTACTTCATTTTGTGTGTGTGAGACATTCTGCCCCTACAAGATGCTTACGGGGCTTGCTATTTACTGCACAACTTTTCATTTTTATAGGAGGTGAGAAAATATTCATGTAGGAGAATGATGAGCATTTCCATTACATGCAGGATCCATGGCAGATCGGGGCTTCATGCATTTCCTTCCTGAGTGAAGAGTCTTTGAGAAATACTCCTTCACTGGTATGTACGCTGCTAAACCACTATATGATGTATTGGCCACCTAAATATAATGTTGTTGACGGTTATCAAATGTGCAGTGCTTCGGTGAAGTCAAGATAATCTCAAACACAGAAATCCTTGAAGATGTAGCACTTAAAAAAAACCCACATGTAGCCAGGAAACTAGATTTTTTTTATTTAAAAAAGTTTTACTTTAAATCTACTTTCTTAACATTCTGACTAGCTGCCATCTACTTGAATTTCCTGCAGTAAATTACTTCTAACTGTTGTGCACTAGGCATACTTCAGAAAAAGAACAAGGTAAGGAAAATGCACATTCTATGTCTAGTCAAATGAGGAACAGCTACATCAGAAATGTGACTACAAAGACCACAGATACAAATTGAGTCTGTATTCATATTTCAAAAACATTTTAATTTTCCCTCATTAAAACTGAAGCAAATTTAGTGCAGTTTAATTCCATTTGAAATCCAAACGCCTGTGAAAACTTTTATAACACCATTTAATGGACCACGTATCCTACATTTTCTTCACCCTTCTGTATTGTCTCCATCCTTATTCTTAGTAACTAGCATCTGATAGTCTAAATTTATATTTTTCTAATTTTGATATGCATATTATCTCCTTTTTTATTTTCTTTAAAAAAATCCTCTTTCATTTCTCTCACACATTTACCTTTCTAACTTTGTTCTTTGTTAATTGCTAGCACATACACATCACTCACTGAGGCACTAAGATCTGGTGCCTATTCAGAGAGGAACAGAGATCCTATATGCTGGCTAGACATGCCTCAGAGGAAAGTCAGCTGCCTCCCTGGGTTAAAGATGTTACTAGAAAACAATTGGTTAAATGATCAGGAGCATGGATAGTGTTCTCCTTTATTGCTCTAGTAGCAGCGAGTGCTACTGGAAGAAAAAAGACACTCACTCGATCAGCACACGAATCCTAGTCTGGTGTCACTTGTAAAATTTATTTTTTATTTTTTTGAAACCACAATATGGCCTACCTGACACCAGGCCTTCCGGCACCTGACAGGACTCACCCCTTTTTCAAAGGGGAAAATAAGATTTTGGTCACAATTCAGAAGATTGAAAGAACTTCAAACCAGGGAGAAAGAGATAAGATCAGGCTCACAGCTGATGAGTGTACCAGAGTTTGAGGAAATATGCACTAATAAAGTTTGCTACATTAAGTTCTATATTAATGCATTCAACACGAGAAATAATAAAGGGGATCTCAATGATGGAGCGAAAAGCTTCTCCACCAGAGAGTGGTGGGTGTGGAATAGGCTCCCCAGGGCAGTGGTCATGGCACTAGGCTGCCAGAATTCAAGGACCGTTTGGACAACACTCTCAGAAATTGTGTTTGAATTTTAAGTAGTGCTGTGTGGAACCAGAAGTTTCTCTTTATGATACTTTGAGTTCTTTCCAACTCAGGATATTCTGTGATTCTATGCTTGTATGCACATACTTGTATATCTACTTACACACATATGTATGTGGAGAAAGAGCCATCAGATGCTTGTTTCCTGGACTTTCAGTCACTTCCTCTATTGTTCATTTTCTCACTGTTATTCACTATTTTTTATCCTTCCACCATTAATTGCAACCAGATTTATCTCTTTTTTTTTATTATTTTTTTTATTTCCTCTCATTAATTTTCATCACTGGTCAACTGCTCTACCAACCACCATCAGTCTAAACAGAAGAGGCTCCTGAAAGAGATGGTTTTTAGAGATGCTTTAGTCTGCACAACTGTTAGGTGCTTGGCATTGGGTTTAAAGGGTATAAGACCATCTGTCTCTACACACAGCATTAGCACAAGGGCTATGAGAGACAGCTGTTGCATCATGCAAGAAATTGCTATTGTATAAGACACTGGAATATTAATGAAGGTCCAAGCAATCTTCTAAAAATCTGGATGAACTCAGTTCAAAACTCCCCTGCTCCTCCATCTCAAATAACTGATGTGACTTGAGAGAATAAGCTAAGCACACTCTTAGCTTCGTATTTCTAAAATACACTGAATCAAGGATACAAGTCAATCTGAAGACTGGTCTAATCTCTTACAGTCTCCTGTGAAGTAATCAGTATTGTCATCACATTGCTGGACCACAAGACTTGTCAGTTTCTACAGAGACCCCTGTGCAAGGCATATCCAACAGCTATTTCCTTGAATCATGTTCTCTTCCAGCCTCCTAGGCACAGTATCAACAAAAGTCAAATGGTACTTTGAAAGCAAAGAAAAACAGTATTTTTTTATTTTAAACAAATCAGTTGAGCGTCTGAATGACAGGCAGTACAAACGTGCTGAGAAGAAGAAATAGCAAGACTAATGCACTTGGGCTTCTTACTCTAAATAACAGTCTTTCTTGCTTCATTTCTTCAAAATTAAAATGGCTTTCCAGTTTAGATGGCAACAACTTTATGGCTCTAAATAAACAACCAAAAAAACAAGTGAACAAAGCATCATTAATCTCATTATTTCCCATTTTTTACTAAGATAATACTGAAGTACCTGAAAATGCCATATTATGTCACAGGTAGACTGGACAGTTCAACTATAAAAGTCCTGAGAATCTCAACAGTGCTGCTTCCACACGGTTTATTTGTTAACATCACTCACACTGAAAATAAAGTTTGTGAATATTTTTCTGAGCTACAAGTCTGTGAAATGCTTAGGAAGAAGAACAAGTATTTATTTAAGATTCACAAACCTTCTACCGTCTGTCAAAAAGTGTGCTGGTCATCTTTACAGCAAGGAAAAATGTTCTGTGTCTCTAAAATTACAGTTATCAGATTTGTATCTTAAGAGTCTTATAGAAAGAAGACTATTTTCCACTCAGTTTGTACTATCAGATTGTATAAACATACATAGGGAAAAATGTAATCCATAAACTGGCTAACGGTGCTATGTTTTCTTCCATTTGATCTAACTCTGTGTGTGTGTGTGTGTGTGTGTGTGTTTGTTTTTCCTTGAACAGCTTTCCTGCTTTGTTTAAAAGCAAAGGGAAAAAAAAAAGTCAAAAAGAGCAGCAGGTTTGAAATCCAGATGTCTGGAGGACTGCTCCAGTAGATCATCAATAGACAATGCAATAAATAGATACATACATTCAAACTCAGCCCAATGGACAAGAGACCAGAGAGTCTGAAGAGAAAAAGGAATAAATGAGCATCTAAAATTCCTCAGTGGTAAGGACTGATCCCAGCTATACAACCATTCTCAAGGGGACCAAAGGCTGCACCAAAGCACAGTAATGCGGTCATTACTGTGAGGTGAATTCAAACTTCTACTGACAGGCTACAAGTACCTTTTATAGATGGATAGCAAGTTAGTCTGTGACTGAGGAGCAATGAAATGTTCCTTTACCGAATTAATCTCTTACATATTCTTTAACTGTACACATGCACACATCAAACAACTTACTTCAAAGCTACTCTGTATCATGAATGTATACAAGAAGACAGAATGCTAGTGATCATCATCAATAAAGATGTCAAACCTGAGGTCTATTGAAGTTCTTCTATGCTATCAGAGAAGTTTATCTGCTTCGGGAAATCTTTTCAGTCTTCCTTCAGCGAAATCTTTTCAGTGGCACAGGGCTAATCTGGGACCTACACTCCCCTTTTATCACATTATTATTTAACAGTTCATTGTTCCAAAAGTTTGCAGGTAATTGGCTTGTTACATTAGCAATTACTTTCTTGGGTATAACTGGGTACTCCTTCCTATGTAATTAAAATTGGTGGACTAAGGAAATGAATCTAAGCCATTATAAAATCATGTAAGATCAGAACCTCTTTAACTTTCATTTAACCTGGTTCCATACACTCCAAGATTTCCAATCAGATCTTAATTTCTGACTCTGTTTGGACTTTATCCTTAATCTGAAGTGTCAGTAGTTAACTCTATTTCACTTGAAAAAGATGTATGAACAAAGCTTCTTTCATTGCTTGGGTACTTTATTAAAAATACAAGAGGAAATTTCCCTGAAATGCAACTGTGGGGAGAAGAAAGGAGGTTTTAAAAGAGTAGGTTGAATTTGAGGCAGAAAAGTATATGGACAAAGATGTATGAAAACAGTTCCTTTGCTGAGTTTCTACTGAGCCTGTTATAAAAACATTCTTGGTTATAAAGCACTACCTGTGCAAGAAATAGTCAGGAGACTGAACAGTATTTTTCTTTAATATACATTTGTATTTTGAAATCCTGACTTGCTTGTTGCCACAAGAAAAAAATCTGTGATCCCTGTCTCCATTTATCTCACAAATCACAAGCAGCATATAAAATTTGTGGCAATTAGGTAACTATGCATGAGGTAGGCACAGCATCTGCCTAATGAGCCACTTACTGCATTTTCTGTAAGCCAGACCACTGACCCCAGCACGAAGATGCTCTGTGCTGTTCAAAGTTGACACATAAGAGGGAAGCAGAAATACAATTTGTAAATTCATTATGAAAGTTTCTCTGTGGGCTTTCAGTGTGTATGAGCAGATCTAGCTCTTCTATCTTTTCTCGAGCTCCCTTTTCCATTTCCCAGAATGTTCAAATTATTCAAATATCTGCACAGAGCAAACGAATCATTTGACTTTCCCTAGAAAAGTCCATGTGTTGGAACTCTTTTAGACTCTTCAGTAGGATCAATACATGATCAATACGTACTGCAACAACCTAAAATTCATAACTAATTATTAATTAGTTATAAAGACTCCCCAGTTCAGGTTAATGACATTAAAGAATCGCTCAAGGAAACAAAACCAAAAAAAGGAGTTTTCTAAGTTGATATTTAAAAGCAGATTTTTAATTTTTAAAAACAACAGCAACTCTATTGCCCTATTTTTAAAGCCAAATTCACATGCTCCTGTAAGAAGACAAGAAAAATCCTCATAGAAAAATCCCAACCTTTCTTATGAAGACTTGGATGTGACCCAGTATTTATAGAACTGATACAAGCTGTCAGCTACACTGGTGTCAGTGGATCTCTGCCAGTTGACGTCAACAAGGTTTCACTCCACTATCATTCTTCTTGCTACAACCTTGGTTTTTTGTTTTGTTTGGTTTGTTCAGGTTGTTGGGGTTTTTTTTTCCATTTACCTACATAGTGGCCAGACAGAAGTTCTCATTGAACAAATATCTTTCAAACCAAATCCTTTCCACAGCCTTTAAGTTGTACATCTACCTCACTTAATATTCCCTATGTTGCCTACCCCCAGCCTGAATGTTACAAATGCAGTTGCAAATTCATCTTCCACCACCTCAAAAATCAGATCATTCCAGTTACTATGTACAAAACTCATATTTGCTGATAGTTATTGTAACCAGGCATTTTAGTAGAGCCGAGTGTCCCCAGTGATTCAGATCACCCTGCACAAAACAACTCTCTCTTGGCAAAAAAAAAATAACAGTTCTGGTTTATTTATCGTGTTTGTATACTGAGATTCAGAATACAATGTGATTTATTACGTAGAGTAACAATGCTACATATATTGTAGAAATTCTTAAGTACTTTTTGAACAAAAAAATTTGAATCCACATACAATTTTTTTTCTCCACATTTGATGAAAATTTGCCCAGACATCTTTTTGAAACATCTTAGAAGTAGGTCTCAACTGAATAAAGCATTTCAGTAATTCCTGGAGTTGTTCAAGGCCAGGTTGGATGGGGCTTTGAGCAACCTGCTCCAGTGGGAGGTGTCCCCCTACCCAAAGCAGGGGAGCTGGAATGATATAACCTTTAAATTCTCTTCCAATTCAAACCATTCTATATTTCTGTGAATTTTCTTTATCCCTAAGAGATCTTTTCAAACACAAAGGCATTCTGAAGACATATTTTCTCTTTAGAAGACAAACTACCTGATCCCCAAATCCACCATGAAAATGTAGAAGACAGTAAAACTTTTGCTGGGATAGGCCAATTAGTTTCCAAGTGAAATCATTACTTTCTTCTCCCCAAATATAACAGCTCCTTTGATTTATTAGACCACAGAAGAAAAACAAAAAACAGACAAATCATTCACTTCTTTCTGATGAAGACCATCATTTTAGAAATTCAAAGATGTGGTACTTGTCATGATTTTTCATATCTGAAGAGTAAAACCTCAAAATTAGTCCATCATGGTATGGAAGCAGTATTTTCTGGAAAGGAGCCTAGAATGTAGCAGTGACACATCAGCATCTCTGTGGCTGTGATTCCTCAGCTCCAGTACAAATTGCATGAAAAAGAATCCTCTCTTGCTTCAAATACATGATCTTTTAATACCCTCTAGTTCTTACACTGGAAGATGAATAAGCAACCACAACTCATCTTCCAAAATTTCTCTAAAAAATTTATTGGTGAAATGATAAGTGGAATTGCCCCTAAATATCACCTCTCAGCTGATTCCTCCTTTCCAGGTTATATTTCTCCAGTGCTAAAAACAAGCCAATGAGTATTCTGCAACAATTTGACAGAGCAATTTTCAGCTTTCTATATCTCCTAGATAATGCCACACACTATCAGCTCTCTGAAAACCCAATCCAATTTTGTATAATTACAAAAAAAAAAAAGGAGGAGGAGTAATTAAGGTCAAAGCCAATCAGAATAAATTGCTCAATCTCTTGAGTTCTTAAGGAAAGAAAAAGTGGACTTGTGCACATTTTGACAATTCAGCTCCCTGATTCAGTACATAAGCATTCTTGAAATCGGCCAAACCAAGACATCTCAAGATAAGTTTAGATTGGCTATCAGGAAGAATTTCTTCATGGAGAGGGTGGTAAAGCACTGGAACGGACTTGCCCAGGGCAGTACTGGAGTTCCCACCATTGGAGATACTTAAGAGACATGTGAAAATGGCACTACGTGATGCGGCTTAGTGATAAGACTCAGTAGAGCTCAAGTTGATGGTTGGACTTCGTGACTTTGAAAACCTTTTCCAACAGTAGTGATTCCATCACTACTCTTTTTTTTTTTTTTTTTTTTTTTAACAGATTGTTAAGAAAATAAAAATCTACTTTTTCTGGACTTGGAAAGCTGATTCGGGACAAGCAGCCTTCACATAACCATTTTCTTCTCTCTTTGACTATCCAAAACAGATTTTGAGTACTGTTAGGCTTAGAGTGCAAGTCAAACACAGACATCTTCATTTATCTTTGCATTATCTACTATTTATACAATGCTTTCCTTATAAGAACGATCATTCTTTATCTGTTTTTTGAACACAAAATCCTCACACCATGAAATTTTTATCTATGTACACTGACTATTTCAAATTCTGGCAAATTAGATACTGTTGTTTTTTCTCTATTGAAAGAAAATTATATTAACATTCTTTCAAACCTACCCATTGCTCTATTTTTAAAACTAGCACTATTTCTGTATTTACTTCCAGCAGATAACTGAATTCCAATGAGAAATCCTTAGGGTATTTCACATTTACTCAAAGTCAGCTCTCCTGAAGGCACAATTCACTCTTGTGCAGTTCCTTAAAAACGTGCTTGCATGACACTGTAGAATATAATGACATCTGAAGCTGAAAACTCCAGACAGCCACAGCTCTGGCATTGTCTGTCATAGTAGGCTCATTTTAAAAGGTTAGGGCCAAAACAGATTCTGTCACACTCTACCATATTGCATTAAAAACATACCTCTGCAATAAAAAAAAAAAAAACCTTCCAAAGTTATATACCACCCTCTTAGTCAACAGTTGTGAAGGTGAATTCTCCAAACAGTTCACAGTCTTTTTTGAGAGCCTTATCCATAAACCAAATTTCTGATCTATCTTCTGTACTTCTCCTATGTCATCACAAAAAACACTGCCAAGTACCCCTGGTTTGGTATGGGTTTGTATCTGTGTGTGTGTGTGTGTGTGCACTTGTTTTGTTTTTTTAAGATTCTGCAAGATATGTTCACATCCCGTTTTATGAAATGATCTTAAATATTTTTCACAGAATTAATTTTTCACAGATAATTAATGACAAGAAGCATGTTTAGCTTAACTGGGAAAAAAAAATTAGATACCAAATACATGACCCTATATTTTCAGTAATTGCAGCAATTATTTCTATATGAAGAAACTATTGGATTAATTTAGCCTCTGCCTGAGGTATCCACAGCTAGACAGTCCAAATGTCCTCAGCCTCTCCACACAGGACATGCCTTCCAGCCATTACTAGTTTCCTGTTCCACTTCAGGGTGCATGGGTGCATTCAAGGACCTTAACATTCTTGTTATATTCTGGAGACCGTAACTCCCCAAAGTGTTCAAGGGGAGGCCACAGCAACACTACAGTGGAAGATTTTCCGTTTCTGACTCGTTGGCTATGCTGTGCTTAATGCACACCAAAGGCAAAGCCCTTTGAGGAAACTTATCAGCTAGAGACTTTGAAACATATTCCCAGTGAGCACTTAAGCTGATGGAGAATAGCTGACAAAAAAACAAACATGAAACAGAAGCATATTTCTAATCCTTGAAAAACTGCAGTCATACTCATTCATATATAACATAATCATAATGAACTAGGAGTATTGGCAGTTCCTTATTTTTTAAGATACAGTGGTTAGATTAAAAAAAGCTCCATTTATGTACTTTTTATTTATTATTTAAAACACTTTTAAAATAGATTTTTTTTTTAAACATTGTAAAATTATGTCATGAAATCAATCATACAATACATTTCTTTCTTTTCACTTTCCCCCAGAGAGATACAAGCAGTAAATCTGATTTCTTTCAGATAAAGAAAATTTATTTTAGAAAGAATAGTGATATCATCCACAGTACGGCTGTGGAGCTTTTCCATTATATAAATATTGAACCTTTCCTGCACACAGAAAAGTATCTGTGAACTAGACAGTAGTTTGAAAGCAAGAGAGATCATGTTTGATACAGGGAAAAAAATCCATTATTTTTTCTTTAAACCAAGTCTATAGAAAGTGTCAGTACAGTTCAAATTGAAGTCCATAGAGGTATGCAGACATTAACCAGCTGAGCCTCCAATTTGCAGTTTGTAAACTGCTAAAGACACATTTGAAACAAGATTGATAATGGAATGCTAATACCTGTGGCTTCTATGTTCTTTCATGTTTATTCTAAAAAAACAGCTTTTAATTCAAGGGTTTGGACTGAAGGATTCCAAAGGCCAATACTATTATAAACCTTTCCAGTTTTTCCTCCAATGATATGCCCTTTTCACATGAAAACATCTCTCTGGCTTTAAAGCACAGCTCTTTCATAGACATTTTCATTATGCTAACTTCCTGTGCACCCTGTAGAGAGATTAGACAGCACTTATATGAATATGCAAATGTTAAATTCTTATTTCTCATTTATCCAGAGCTGCCAACACAACTGCAAACAGTAAGTGCACTGTATCCAAACAAACAACATATCCCAGTACTGGGAAATCTGAATGGCATAGTTTGCTACTGTATCATTCCAAGCTGCACAAAAGGCTGATTAGTGGCCACTGTTAGAGCTGGCAAAGTATGAGGAAGAAACATAGGAAGTTTTCAGAGATTTTGGCCTTTTTCACTATTTGTGAATAACCCAGTAACTTTATTATTTTTATTATTGTTTTTATTTACTTCTTCAAAAAGCTTTGGAGATGTTTCTCATACATAAGAAGTCATCACCTAATGTTTGTTATATGACTAAGCACTGTCCAGGATTTATCTCCTATGCATGGTTAAGCTAAGGATATTTGCAGTGGAAATGCTTCTTAACTCTGTGTTTCCCATCAGTCCTGGTGTTAGGATTGATTGCTGCACAATATGTGGCAAAGGAGTGTTACAAACCATTCCTCCCTGATTCACTCACTTCCAGTGCCAAAATTGAATCATATTTGCACTGATCAAAGCAGCAGGATCCATAAAAAGTAGGACAGTCACTCCCCAGAGAGGGGGGATAGTCCAAGAGAAGGAATGGTGCAGGCTGGGCACCATGTGCTCCTGCTGTGCTTGTGTTTGAGTACCCACAATTATTTTTCTTCCTCTTGCAGACTTTGCTCTCTATGGAAATGCCTACCTATTAGACAAATAACTTATGCAATGCATTCCAATCATACAAGTGCTATTTTATCCTTGAAGACTTATTCCAGAAAATATAGCAATTTTAGCAGGAAAATATATGCAGCCTGGTTGACCCCTCTAAGTGGAAGCTGATGCTCACAGTCCCATGCAAAGCTGAGGATCACTTAACAGCGTCACTCTTTTGAACCTCCTTAACCATAAGATGAACTAAAGATAGCAGTTATGCTAAGCAGTACTGCTGAAAAAGGCATTATGCTACGTGAGGACACACAATGGGGAAAATAAATAATGCTGCAGAGCGACTACCTCTTCTATGTCTCAGATTTTGTAATCTGAATTAAGAGGCTTAAGATAAACTTTGCCTGATAATTTGTACTGAGCAGTCTCTCCTCTAAAAGCAAGACTGGAAATACCAAGTATTTTAGGTAAGTGTTGGGCCATTGGACCAAGTACATTAGTAGTGATTGCTATAAAGTGCATTGCTAGCCCAGATTTCATCTCAAGATGAATAGAAGCCCTTTCTTCTGCAGGTTTGTACCTTCAGAACGCTTTCTGGCATCACTTTTAAGTGACAGAATTTGCCACAATAAAAACTCTGTGTGAGATATTATATCTTCAGGAAGAGGCCCAAGCCAGCAAAGTCATAGCTGCCTTTCAGACAGTCAAACTATTTTCAGACATGTAGAGCCACCACTGCTACAGATGGAGAAGTTATTCCATAGTGATCCCGCCTTTGCAACAGCAGAAAATTAAGAAACCGTCCATTGCTAAAAATACTTCACTGACCTATCTGTAGCAGATTGCCTCCCCCCTAGTTATTAACAATGGCCCTCACACAAGCTTAAATTCAGACAGAGATAAAAAGGTAACCCCTGTGGTAGCTGAAACACTACTGAAATAAAACCACCTCCAAAATGAAGCTTAGAACTTTCCCTCTTAGCAACACAGAGATGGTCTCTGATTCACTGTCTATTACAGTGGGGCTAATTAAAAAAATAATAATACAGGTTTGATTTCAAGTTCAAAGTCCTTCTTGAGCCTTTTAAAAAGCATTTCAGAGCCTTCCAGCAGCCTGCAAGGAGAGGGAAAAAAAAAGGGAGAGTGGGGGGGGGGGGGCAGAAACCAACCCTTTTTAAAGCGTCACTCAGAGTCTGCAATGACTGCCCAAAAGAACAAAATTACCTCAGTAACAATAATAAAAAGACGACAACTAAAGAGCAAAAATATATTCCACATAGCTCAGAATTAATTTGTGTTTTACACAGTAGAACATAAAGAAGCAGTTGTTGAAATGAAAATAAGTCAGGACTTCTCAGGAAGAATCTTCCAGATGATATAAACTAAAAAGCACAACGTGTTTTCATTTAATAACTATTCTGTTATCCTACCCAAAGGAAGAGACTAGCTTAACAATTGTTCCACAATATTAAATGCAAAAGCAAGGGAAAAGTACGCGATACATGTTCTGTAAAGTCAGTATTACATCTGATGTCTGTTATTTATCGGTTTATTACATGCATGCTTTGCTTTCTAACAATAAGTCTAATTTCACATTCAGCGTTAGGAGGACATCCGGAAAATGGAGCACATTTTCTGCTGCTCAGAGCAGTCTCTCAGGGAGCCTTAATGGCAGCGTCTGCGTAGTCTCTGGCACACACTGCATCTGGGAAACTTTAATGGCAGAATCACTGTTTTGCTTGCTGCTGGTGCTGCAGCAAATGAGGAAAACAAATTTAATAGGATTAAATTACATATATTAGGACACAAAATTTGGTGATTTATTTGCTGCAAACTACGTTTCCTGACAGAATGATTTTTCAAAATGCCCTAGTTATGAAAGCCCGCAGTCTAGAGCTGTCACACAATTACAGCTAAGTCTACAGGACGCTTTCTGGCATACTCCTACAAAATATTTCTGCTTCCTTTATGAACACTTTCTTTCAGATCTTTCTGATTGCTCTCACTAGAAGCATCTGTGTTTTGAAATTCTGACTGGTCCACAGCAAAGCGTATGTGAGCATTCTGAACTGCTAGGTCTTAAATAAAATAGACCTTCAGATACCTAAGCCACAGAAAAGGCTATTCAAAAGCCCTTGGAGATTAGAAGTATGAATTAGCATTGAAGTGAATCCCAACAGGACCTCAATCCGTCTCTCCCACATTCTTCAGCATTTCCATACTGGAAGTCACAGCCTGATTTAGGATTACAGACTTGTTCTCATAAAATTTTGGACCCACTTAGATACCAGTCCAGAAAATCTTGTAGCTTGGAGAAGCTTTGAACGAGCCCTAGAGAGACTCTAGTTGAAAATCCTTTACGTTATCAGTCACAAGGACTTAGATTTTACCTTCAAGTCTGCTTCAGACCCAGTTCAGACAAATTAGCTGACAACATAGCTGATAACCTCCATTACTGACAGAGTAACAGTCATACATTCTTGTTCTTATGAGCCTATCTCTGTAATAGAAGTGCTTTCTGCATCATACTCTGTGTTCATTCCACAGTGCATAAATACCAAGAGGCAGAAGTAATTGCTACCATTTGGTCACTGGTCAACAACTGCAGTGAGATCAGCTTGAAGCCTTCACATCTTACTACACTGAATTCTACCTACCCAGTAGTTGTTGCCTTCTTCCAAGATAGTTTTTTTTTTTTTTTTTCAGTACAGAAAACTACTTACTCCTGAAGAAAAATCGAGGGGAAAAAAAGTTTGGAATTTATGAATCAATACCTACTGTCTCCCAGGGAAACTCATATCATGATAAAACACAGCAAAAATGAGAGAAAAGCAGACATTATTCTCCACAATGTATGTAAATGTACATTTTCCAGACTGTTGCCCAAATAAATTTTTGAACAACCTCTAAATCAGTCTTAAACATGGGCACATCCTGTCACTGCTACTGGAAATGGCAATTAGGAGCTTACCACATGAGGAAGTATCCCACTCTTTATTTACTACATGATTTAAAATATTACAGCTAAGATCATCGTTATCTAATTTTTAAACAAGAAGACTCGCTCAAGCTGACTGATTATGTTTAGAAAATTAGCCTGAGGTTTATTTTTGTCACCACAGCCCTCACAAGATAGCTACAGTAGTTATCGCCTGCCAACTAATATTACGTGAGGATATGGGACAACAACTCTGCAAGTCGACATTTACACTATTAGCACTGCAGGAAGGACCCTCATCAGAACTGCTGTCCTGGAGATGAAATTAAGTGGGAGAGAAGTGGTTCAGTTTAGGATGAAGAGATACGGTCACGGTACTGCAAGGGACGTAGAAACTCCATACTCTTATATTCGTCGTTTAAAAACTGGCAGCACAAGATGCACATAAAAAAGATGTGTAATATATAAAAACAGCTGTTTCTGTGCTTAAAAACGTATCATGAAAATAGGAAGGGAAGAGGTCTGAAGTTTGAAATTTCAGTACCTACAAAGCACAACATGATTAATCTGCACAAGCTTTCCACATAAGGTATACCACACGGTATTCCCCAGTTCTATTTTTATCTACATGCAGAAGGAACCTCAGAAAGAGGATCCAGTCAGAAAAGTCCTATTAGTTTTGCTTTGAGGAAAACAGCTAGTGTGAGAAAACTGTATAAGTTGTTTCCATCTCTAGGTCAATTATAAATACCTTAAAGGCTACAGTCCTAATTCTATGTATGTTTCAAAAGCGTGTGCACCCTTACACTACAATAAAGCTGGAATATACATAGCAATCTGCTTCAAACTTTGCTTTGTTCCCCAACAAAACTCACTTCCTAAGATATGTGGTCTTTCCTTACCTGTTCCTCCAGTCTCCCCCTTCTGAGCTGGAGCTCTATTGCTACATGATGCTGTCAATAATTGCAGCAAGATCAGTGCCTCGCCTCCCAGCAGACCCATTGCTCTGATCTGCCAGGTGAAAACAGTAGAGAGTAGGCTCTGCTTAACACTGACATTTAGACAAACAGTATCTTGATATTAAATGCTGCTACATAAGTGTTCCCATTTTATATCCATTTTTGTCTTTAGTAAATAAATGATCATTATGATTTACTGCCTTTCAAGTCCTATACTGCCTAAATTTTAATATTTGAAAGTCACTGACATTTTATCAAAGGGTCTTCCAGTCTGCCCACAGGGCCCAAAAGAGCTGCAGGAAGTCTGACATATTTGAAACTATCTCAATAAAACACTTTCCTCAATAATTTAACAATGATCCTAAATGTTCACCTCACAAACTCATAAATTACTGTCATTGTTATTTCGTGAACTGGAGAATAGATCCACAGATAAAGTGTAATCCCTCCAGATCAAATTCTCCCCCGTATATTAAGGTGGAAAAGAGCAGAAGAGTGAACAATTCCAGCTATTGCTGTCATATTCAATAGGAGATATTCATCTTTTCCAGTATATATTAAGAAATGCTGCACTGCTGTATTATCATAGGAAACGAAATATATCACCTTTCCATGCAGGCTGCCTTCTACCCTAAGGATTTGCTCTTCTGCTATATTAAAGCTGATACATCTCTACATGGTAGTAGGACTTGAAAAGCTGAACTAGAACAAAAATATCATTGACAAATTGAAGTTTGTATAGAAGAAGGTTAACTTGTTCAATAAAAATGATTTTGTTTTTAGTTTAGAACAAGTGTCTACACTTCCTTCAGACAGACATCTTTCATTTTGGAAGTTCCTTCTGTGACCTGCTGTGTCTTCTACAACATTCAATACTGATATCTTGTTCGGTGCCCTGATGTACACCTAATACAACTCTTAGGTAGGGGTACTTAGAATCATAAAATATCCCAAACTGGAAGGGACTCATAAGTCCAACCCTCAGCTCCATACAGCATTACCCAAAATGCAAGCCCACGTCTGAGAGCACTGTACAAAGGTCCTCGAACTCTGGCACTGGGGATGTGCTCACTGCCCTGGGCAGCCTGTTCCACGCCTACCACCCTCTGGTGCACCCTTCCTTTTTTAGGTGAGTGTTCTCACCTGACGGCCTTCTGACACAGCTCCACGCCATTCCCTCTAGTCTTGTCACTGACACCAGAAAGCCGCCGTGACCTCAGTCTCATGTCCTCTATGCTGAAGAAATGGCATTGATTATACCTACACTTTCCTTAAATAACATTTGTCATGAACCAAACATGAATTTTTATTTTAAAATAGGTCTCGCTATCTATACAAGTGAAATTTTGTTGGCTTGGGCCTTAAAGCTGCCTAAGTTGATTTGACTAGATGTTTCTAGATACACCATCAGAGGGGCAGAGGAAAATAAAATATTAGCTCAGATCTCACTCATACAAGGGCAAGACAACTGGGTAACAGCACTTCATTTAAAGTACTCACTAACTAGTCTAGATGCCATTTGACAGCACATGGAAGCTCACCACAAGAATCCAACATCTGCCTCCACAACATGTCCTCAAATTAGTGTTCCTAACAAAGTATGATTGATGCATTTTGAGCCCAAGTCAAGATTAGTTACATCAGCACACACTGAAGGAACATACCTCATTTGCTCAGCCAATATTCATCAGTAAGTTCAGTATAGTTGGATTTCGAGTTGTCTTATATTTCACATCACAAATGCCACGCTGTACTCCATAAACAGTCACATTGCTCACACAGATGTCTGCAATGTCCTGTTAATAATTCTCAAACTCCATTTTTGCATTTGATAGGCTACATTAAAGTGAAGCAAAACGAAACTCTTGAAATAAATTCTAGTTGAAGTCAGCTTTCTTATCTAGCTGCCACTTCGAAAATAAATTAGTCCCTGCAGGGATTACCACCAGCACAAGCACCAGGCATCCACCCACACAGAACATTCAGCTGTTATACTTTTAATTCATTAGTCTCTTTAGCTAGGTTAGAGGTTATTACAACCTCTCCGGGAAAAATAAGAAAGCTTAGATGACCTCCTAACCTATTTTAAAATCTGTAATAAGGTTTTTAAAAATACAACAGCTTAACAATGGGGATTAGAGATAACTCTCGTACTAGAATAATATTCAAACCAGACCTGACAAGATCTTTGAAAAGCTCTTCAAAATAGCAGTACAATATGCCAAATCTCAAATCTGCACACCATATTCATCATTAGATTCTTCAAAATTATCCTCAAAAATTAGTCACAATGATGTTCATAAAAAAAAAAAGGCCAGTAAACTAATCTACAATTTCAGAAATTTCTGCTTCAATTTGATGTTCCAAATAACATGATAGTAATTACTACAGCAAAATCTTTCAGTCCTTATCTAGTCTCTCAGTACAAGAACATTCCTTAATAAATGCTAAGTTTTCTATATGCGTTACTCCCAATTTAAGACAGTAAATCAGCTTTTTATGCATTAAATATCTTATTTCCATTGAAGAAAAATACTCCAGAGATTATAAATATCACATTTTAGTGAAGATGAGACAACACGAAATTTCAGATGTTGCAAATAAATTTAACTGACGTATTGTTGGACCTCAAATCTATTCAGTCAGTGCAGTATTTAACCCTAGCCTTTGCAAAAAGAAGATTCACCTCAGAAAAGCAAAAGAATCAGAAGCTGTACAGAGCCATCTTTCCTTCCCAACAAGCTACTAATCCACGAGAATGCTTCCCACATGACAGTTCAAATTTTTAAATAATTTCCAGTGTATTTTTTAATCTAGCTCATCACCTGATTAATAGGCTTTTTTTTTTTTTCTTTATAGAGAAATCCAAGCCGCTTGTAAAGTATTCTGTCCTCTTACAAAAGTCACAATGATATTTCCCAATACACCCCCTCCACTCATTACCGACTAATTTTATCCTTCATACATGTTTTGTCAAAACCTTATGTCCAGAGGTCACACCTTCAGGGGAGATTTAGGCTGGGCATTAGGAAATACTACCTTTCTGAAAGAGTGGTCAGGTAGTGGAATGGGCTGCTCAGGGAGTCACCGCCCCTGGAGGTGTTCAAGTGTCTGGATGTTGTGTTGAGGGATATGGTTTACTAAGAACTATTGGTGATAAGTGGATGGTTGGACTGGATGATCTAGTAGGTCTTTTCCAACCTCAGTGATTCTATGATTCTGTGATCACGCACTCACAAGCTGGTAGGTCCCTCAAGAGCACTGCAGGCTCTGCAGTTCTGTCACTTCCTCATAGTCTCTTTTGCTCCTTAACCAACTAAAGCCACAAGTTCCATCCACAATAATCTTCATAAAGCAGATACAGAAGTAGATAGCACATTCATTTCATTTCTGTCTGGAAATTATCTGCATTCTCTCTGGAAGTCATGTAGCACAGAACAGACACACAGGCAGCCCCCAGTGAGCTGCCAACTGCCCTTCCCACAGCAGCAATATTGGTCTTACTCTAATAACTGTTCGACAGTAGATACACAAACCTAGCAAAATTCAGTTGCAGAAAAGGTTGATGAAAGACACAACACTGTTTGCAGAAAAAGCCTTAATCATGTTTAGTGTCATCTCTCTCTCTTCTTGACCTTGCAACAAAGTGGAAAGCAGTGGGTCAACTAAACCTCAACTCTGCTCACAGCTGCTCAGTGCAGCAGTCAGGGCCATTGAGGAACAGTAGGTATTAGCAGTAGTTGCTGATCTCTAGGGGCATGAGAGAGAGAGCAGGTGAGTTGATGAAGTAGGAGGAGGAGGAGGATTGCAATAAAAGTGCTGAGGGTCTGATTCAGGAGCCAGTCATTAAGATTTTCTGCACCCCACCTTTCAGACAAAGCTCATTTTAGCCATAACCTCTGAATGCAGATCCAGGATTTCAGACATTTTGCCTCTGAAGCACACTGACATCATACCAAGACAATAAAAGCGTTTAGTGTTGCAAGACATACATAGAGTGGAGCTGCATGAAATCAGGTCACTCAATCTCACCCCTTTCAATCCCAATACGAAGACTTATGGAAAATGGAACATTTTTTTCCAGCCTCTGTTTTCTACCATTGGAACATGCAGCTTTACTTAAAACGTTCTCCTCGTTGAATAAAAATCAGCTGCAGAAAAAATAAATAAGATAAATCTGACAGCAGTTGTCTGATCCTCACAAAGGAATTTGTCTGTGAGAGGGAAAGCTGGACAGAGAAATCAAATGCTACAACAACACAAAAAAGGGAAGAGAAATAAATAGGGACTCCATGCAGTAAATTCAGAAAATGGGATCTTTCCAAAGCATAAACTATCCAACTGCTTTTAGCTTTTGGCAGTGTGCTGGCATTAATGCCTTTCCTGCTCAGGTTTGAGACCTAAGCAATCCTTTTTGTCTGCAGGACCTGTCCCATATGGTAGAACCAAACAATGCACTGAAAGCTTATTGCTCTCACTGTAAACAAAGCTTCAGTGGAGGTCAATAGAAATCTCAATGGGAAACAAATGTTCTGATGATGAGACAGTTGCTGCTGGATCATATCTTGCTGCCAGTGACAAAGAGAAGGTAAATGCAGGAAAAAAAGTGAAATGAGGTGGAATGTGCATCTTATCTTCAGCTGCAGGGGAAGCTATGAAAAATATATTTTGAAGCATGTCAAAGCAGGAAAAATTCAATTTGCCACTAATAGATGAATTAGCTCTTAAAAGTAAGCTTAGCTAAGTCAAACTGCACATTAGGAAATCAATTGTTATCTGCCTTCACTTAGAACATGGCTACAGCAATACAAAAAATAATAGCTGTCTCAGTAGGGCTAAATTTGCTTTTTTCATGCATAAACAGAAAATACATATCAGCTCAGAACTATTCAATGGTTGCACGCATACACACACAAACGTAGAACTGTTTTCTATCAAACTTACTTTATATGCTAAATTGTAACAGTTATAGATCTGCCTAGTTCTACAGTTGATGGTCTGATGGCCTGTAGTTCAACTCAGGACAAAATAATAAAACTTACATCACTTGAAATCAGAGTTTCACAATGATTTCCATAGCTTACACAGCACTGCAAAGGCAGGGATACCTAGGCAAAGATCATTAAATCTCTTATATTATGCATCAGCTTTGCAGTGCTGAAAAATGGATTAGTCTCAGCTGTGCTCTGCTACTGACATAGCTGAAAACATACTGTAATTAACCTTTGTTTTAGTCTTTGTTGCCTCTTTGTCACCTCCTCCATCACTCACACATTATCAGCCAACTACATACGCGACTGAACTCCATTTGTGAATGGAATATGATTTATGATTTGGCTATCATTTGACTTCTATAAAAGGCAGAAGCAATTCTGCACAATGACAAACTGCAGCTCCAAAAACTTCCAGAAAGTACATTCAAAGTTACATGGCCTGAGTCTACAGTCTTCGCAGTGATTAGCTCTTGATTGTGGGGTCAGCATCTGGATACAGAAATGATCAAATGAAAAGATGTCTCTTAGCTTCATAAGAGCCAGTAATAACCAACCATTCAATGCGTGGGATGGAGGCAGCTCAGTCACTTATATTGCCATACTCATATAGATTTTTAGTTTGCATTCTATGCTTCCAACCAGAAAGCCTAAAAGAAGGCATCTGAGCACCAAGTCTGTGTGCGTCAGCCGGCTGTGCTCAGTAAATGTCAAGAGCAGCTCTGGATATTCAGAGGGCCACAAAATCTGGCAGTGGCTAGCAACAGGAAATGGTCACCCTTGAAATAGTGTAACAAATTCCCAGTCACTCCTTTACTGCTCTCTATTCTATGTTCATGAAAACGTGGTGCCTCAATTCTGTTCTTGTATTTTACAGGTGTTGGTGCTCATATGCACACACACACACACAAGACCTTGAAGAAACCATATGAGTTAGCAGAACATGGATACATGCTGACTTTTGCAGGAGGGAAGGCAAAGAATCCATCTCTACACAAGTGCAGAATTTCCACACTGTGTCAGATGGTCCACCTTAATTCTAACAAGATGAGCAGTAAAATACTTCTGTACATCATCACTGATAAACTACCTGTGAATTATTTTAACTGAAAAATCAAGCTGAGTCACCATGAAGCAGATTTTGTCATTTGTAATTTTGCAGTCCTTTAAGAGGATAAGCAGTGGTGCAGTGAAGGAAATGCATAAAGAGGATGTCAGAATCAGGCCCTGTATATCTGCAATGAATTGAGATAATCCCTGCAGGCTACTTAATCTGGTGCCTCCCAGTTTTTTGTGCATGATAGTACACAGAAGAATAAGTGCAGGAAGAAAAGGAAACTCTAGAAACATAATAGATGCACAAAAGTGGTTACTTGTTTACTTGTAAAAGGCAAAGACAACAATCTGAAGAGAGCATAGCACCAGCACAAGATATTTTCTCCTCGCATACACATTACGCACAGTAGCCAAATTTTTTTTTATTAAGTGAAAACAATGGACAAGTTGCCAAGTTCCACATGGCAACACACAGGCTCAGTTTTCTTTAAGCTTTTTTATTCTAGACATGAAATTCTTTTGCTGCTCTACATATTCCAGCATGTCCTCCCCTTGCATGCACTCCTTTCCACTTCACACTCAAAACCAAAACAAATCCTCCCAACATTTGGGTGCCCCATGCAGGATGTCTTAAAGGCGTCCTAAAGATGTCTTAAAGAAAACATTCTTAGAATGGCCTCCCTCCTCTCCTTTGAGGATTCACAGTGCTTCATTTTTGTTAAGCATCCAAACAAGAGGATGCTAAGACTTATCACATCTTATCTGGTGCATGTCATCTTCCTAGGACTGGAAACAGATGTGGAGAAATGCTTATTTCTGTCCAACAATGAAACAAATTGCTCAGAAATATTAGCATGAATACAGACATCTAACTTTCAACTACTTTATGTAGCACAGATGATCCCAAATTTGCATTTTTCACTGTTTGTGTATCAAAACCCCTATGTATATAACACCAAACATTGGTTTTTATCATCCTGATAAACCTTCTATACAGTGATGCTGTCAGAATGCAGGATATTTTTCACAATCCTCATTCACATAATGTCTGCTGATCTATTTTCTGAGATTTTGAGCTCAGCTGTGCAAATATGCAAATGTATTGGTCAATGTTATTTGACCAAGAACCAGATCAGACACTCAGTATGCTAGTATATATCTCTGCATTCTTCATTCTATACATACTGATACTCTTGTTTCCAGTAACTACATATTAACAAAATCAGAATTGAAATGTGTGATATCATACATCTGTGATTCTTTGTTCACACATTTTAAATAATTTGGCAAAAATTCACAATGGATAAATTATAAGGTTTAATTTGAAGTTCTAAATCTTTATATATTTGGATAATTTATCTTGCATTTTTAAAAAAATGGAAAGTAGAAAATACATGAAAAAATAGTGGAAACCAATGGAAAGGAAAAATAAAAACAGATATAAGCAGTAAGGAAAGACAAATATATGACAATCTGAAAGAAAAAAAGGACTCCAATATGAATTTTGAAAAACTACTCAGGAGAAGAACACAGGTGAGATAAATAATTGTTTTTTACTGATAAGGCTACTCAGCCATGGGTGGTTTATTCATAATTAAATTAATTAGCAGCACAATACTGTTTGCAGATATCTGACATTTTAATTTAAGTGAGAAATAAAAATATGAAAGCCAGAGTCAAATGTATCATATACTCTCCCTGTAAACAGTTTTAATGACAGCCATCATTAATTATCTGAGTATCAGGAATAGGAAGCTGCAGTGTAATTTTCTCTGAAACTTGCTTCATTCTTTTTATTGTGGCAATCAGTAGACAGTTAATGGGAAAAAAAAAGACAACTATCTACCACGTTACTAGAAGGAAGAAGACAGAGTGATGTTAATAGATAAACACATGCCTGCACATTATACCTCAGCAGAATTTAAAAAAAAAAAAAAAAAAGCTATTCTATACCTACAAAATTTTTCATAGGATTTAGTTTCCCAGTGAACCAATGCCAAGGAAGTTATCCCAGAGTGGTCAGTAAAGCAGGGACAAGAAGAACAAAGCTGTTTCGCTTATGAGTTTGAAGGAAAAAGGAAATTACAAAAGGGGAATGCTGTAGGAAAGAGGGAACAGAAGATTGGTTGTAGAAATCCAGGAGATCACTGAAACCAATGTAAGAGAATGTAAGGGAGTAGAAGTGCTACTTCATAGCTGAGTACTAGGACAGAAAATGGAAGAGACAGACAAATAGTTTTTAAAAAATTTTAGAGTAATTTTTCTAATGAATTAGGTGGTCATGCATTATATTACAGCTACATCTATACGAAAGTCTAGATATATAATGAACAAATGCTGTAAATGTGCTCTAAATATGAGTGGTATATGTTCACCTGCATGTACAATTTATCTGCTGGGCTTAGAGCACCTGGAACCTTGTTTGAAAGAAAAAATAAATGAACAAAGTAATTGCATACAAAGTAACTGTAACTAGAGTTGTTCTGTTGAATTAAATATTTTGTCCTTCTTCTCTCATTTAAATTCTGATGCTAAATACCTTCATCCTCCTTGTGTTTTACAGAGCTATGATAAGAATGGCTTTTGGATTCTATCACAGCCAACATTCGGAGAAACGCAGCATCTGCCACTGTTAAACTACCTGTATTCATGTTCACTCTTGTTTCAGGCGTTGCACACTTTAAGTTACAAAGAAGTTATATATATTACAATTATATATTGAAATTCATACAATTTAATATATATATAGGTTGTTTCAATTGCATAGAAAACATGTACTTGCAAGGTCCTGACCAAAATATTCAAGAAATTTAAGAACTACAGCAACACCTCAAGAAAAGCAAGGGAAAGAAGGGAAGCTTCCATTTTTGTCAGTTACACAGTGACTCTACAATGACATTCAGCCTAAATAGCAACATTTTTCTACGTATTCAATGCTGTTGCACATAAATTTGATTATTTATCACATGGTTCAACTGATTATAATTCAGTGGAAAAACTTGTACTTCCGGAAAGCTTTAAATAGAAATGGATCTGAAAATAATTTCCTTCGTATTCTGTTTGTTACTTCTGATTAAAATATATGAAATATTGGATTTTTTTTTTAATAAAAGCAAATTCAGCAGCCTTTTGCTATGTGTTTGTGCCACAAGCTACAAATCAAATTTGAGTTTCTGAACTATGTTACATGAATAACTATAGATTAGTGGATTGAATCAGGATAAGCTTATTATATTATAGCTGTATTTGTTTGATATTATTTACAGAGTTCTATGTTTCTCTTCAATAGTTTTTGGTTTTTCTGTTAATGCTATTGTTTGTTTCAGGATGTATCATTTAGACAGAGCTGACTGTAGTTTCTTGCAGTTGATTTTTTTTTCTTTTTTAAATAGACATCTATTTGCAGGCTAATGAAAAAATGTTTAATATATATATTTCAGAAACCTCACAAAATAATTTGTTTGGAAAAAAACTGAATAAAATAATAGTCATTGTTAAAACTTGGACACTTGCTTATTTTACTGCAACAGCTGAAAATTCACTTCTATCATTAAACAGATGGCCATGTGATCATCACACCCACTTCAGCCCCGTCGCTTGGGAACACAGTCCTTATGGGTCCCTGCTACCAAGCAGTAAACTGCAGATGCATTCACAGACTGCCCACAAATGATAGCTTTGCAGGTGAACAGCACTCTTTAGGCTTGGCAAATGTATAAGAGTATGTACTGATAACTACAACGCCAACTCAAATATCACCATCTCTACTGCAGCAAATGCAACAATTTCTTGCCATTCATCTTTCCATACCTCAGATATGTGTGATGAACAATGGCTCTAACACAAGAGCTTTACAAATTTTAACTATACATGTATCTGAAAAGGCCTGAAATAAACACAGAATCCCAAACAGTTGCAAAGCTGAAGGTAGAAGTGTAGCAATTAAAGTACATGTGTTCCAAAAGATCTTGAGGAGAAGAAAATGACTTAATCCACAGCATTCAGAAGTAGTGTTCCAGTGCCCATCCAAAGGAATAAAATAAAGGATAGAGAAGAAATGAAACCTTTTTATCTCACACTAAAGAGACACAAATCACCCAGCAAGATGCCAGTGCACCTCTATTAGGCACGTTTCACAGAGAAGCAGGAAGGACATAGCTCTAATATTTACTCAGGACACAACTGCCTTACAACTTATGAGGCTTCCTAACAAGGTATAACATAAATGTTTTTTATTGTTTTATTTTCATACAACTTTAGGACAACATACACATGAATCTGGCAGTTCTGGAGAGGAAGTGCCACTCCATGAAAGAGGTCTGGAAAAAGCTCAGTTCAACCATGTGCTAAAGAGCAGCCCTGCTGCCAGTTTCTGAAGAACGTTTCTCTAAAAGCTGCTTCTATGGCAGCTACAGCTACAACTGTCCTCATACCTTGATCACCTGAGAAGCACCAAAAAAGAAATCTTTAAGATGTTTTATAGTTTCACAGCATTTCTTTAAAGCTTTCTAAAGCTATTTCATCCTTTCATTAAGATGCGTTAACAGATTTTAGCAAAGTTTCTTGAATAAGACTATTTTGGGGTGAGCAGTCATTTCACAGATTTAATACAAGATCTACACTTGGAGTATATTAACTGAGCTGAATTGCTGTTGGGAGGTTAAACATATTGCAGAAGATACTTTGTAAAGTGAAACAGCAGTAAAAAAAAGATGTTTTGTTGAGAAAATGCATTTTATTTCATAGTCGGAAGCATATTAAAGTATGTAGAGCGTATAAAGGTAAAGCTGGGATTTCATCCAGGATTGTTTCAATTTGAGATAACGAACGCAATTTCTTGGACATCATCTCAAACTGAAGGGGAGGGTGGGGGCAAGACAGCAAGACGTGAAAGAAACAAGACTGCTCTATAGCCACAATCTGACAGATCTGACAGGCACAGAGATCCTTCTAGCTAACAACCTGATCTACAGAAATACTGTCAAAGTCACCATGATGTGCTCCTGGATATACACAGATCACTCAAAAATTAATGCCTCATATTTGTTCCTAGGGAAACTACAGATATAAAGAGCATGAATAATAATTTAATACAGGAAATTCTCAGCTACAAAACACGATTTTTCAACTTAGTCACCACCATTAGCTGATTTGCACAAATGGATGATCAAGGCTCTCTTCACATCATGGTGTGACAGCTATGTGTGGTCACCTGGAACACTGCTTGTCTTTCACACTGCTGTCCCCACTGCTGACATGCACCAACCCCACCTTACCGTGCTCACATCTTCTGTTTGGTCTCCAGAAACATTCAGCAAACATCATGCATGTCAATGGAAGCATTTTTTTTTTTTTTTTTTTTTTTTTTTACATAAAGGAATTCAGTTCAACACCTTTGCTTAATACGTACTTCCATGTCAGACACTATTCTGTCAGACTGCCCCTCTGCTGCTGTATGTTGAACAGAAACAACACATAACGGAATATTGGTGGGAAGGTTCAATCCGTATTGCCATACCACCAAATTCAGCCTCTGATATCAATGGGTCACATAAAATAAGAGGCATTACTTTTGGAGCAGAACATACTTACATAGTAGACTCTCTGAATTTACGAACTATATATAGGAATATTAATGCATGTGTGTATATGAACATTTAAGCCAAAGAACAATACAAATGGCATCACCTAGCAGTCTATATTTTCTATAAAACTATGATTTCCTAAGGTTATTGCATCTCCAAAAATGCTGTAATTCCATATTTATCTCAGAGACATCATCCCTGCATTTTCAGGGTCACGCAGGTCATCTTTGAATTCCACTGTGACTGCAAAACTCTCAAGAGATGCACTCAAAAAGTTCTACATCTTCCCAGTAACGTCCTGATTTAAAAACACTACCTGTTTCCATGCAGAACAGATACACCTAAATTTAACTTCACTTCTACAGCTTCTAGAGAAGGGAAAGTTTTTAATGAAAGGCTTTTCATACCAGAATTCGCAAGTAAACCTACTGAAATATGTAATTGCTTTCTTTTGTAACCTTGCTTTCCATGGTTAGAGTTTGCTACAAGACAGCAAACACATGTAATGCACTAACTCACATGTTGTTAATTTTGAGGCAGGTGAAGCTCCTGCTCCCCTGCAAAAGGAGCCACTAAATGCAGTCCTCACTTCTTTTCACTATTTCAGCAGCGAAGCTCAAGTGCATAAGCTTTGAGTTCCAAGCTTAGTTGGCTTGAAACCCAACAAAGCTTAACAAACTTGGATATTCCAAGTTTTCCTTAAAGCGTTTAAATTCCAACTCTATCAGCCCTAAATGCATTATAAAGTGAAGGACAATATTGGGACAAAATCAGGAAGAATGTGTGATACTGTTGCTGAAGACCTCTAATAGTAGGTAAATGAAAACAATGACAGCTTTTCTTAAGAAAAATGCATTACAAATTGTAATATAAGAGGGTTTGTCACTTAGCACCACATGCGAAGTTGGTATTTAACCTTTTAAAGGGCTTATCTGCAATTCAGTAAAATCAGATATTTGCAAAGATAAAACACACACACAAAAAAAAGGACTTGAATTAACTGGAAAATTCTGTTTCTGACTGAGATAGCTACAGACCGTTCTTATCTTGTCTTCTGCCAGTCAGGAGCAATGAAGGATCCTAGTGGTTATGTGACAAATTCCCTTATCCCACAACTGCTCTGCAGTTTCAGTTCATTTGGAGAATTTTACCTCAAGGGCACTGTCTCTAAGCTTCACAGTTTAACAATCACTACACTTTACATCCATTTCCAATAGGTACGTTCAGTGAATTTCAAAAGTGGAGTTGTCATAGAGCAGAATGCCTGCTATCTAGTCGTATAAAACCCATTAAGACAACTTAGACTTAAGCTGCAGAGAGTATCAGCCTTCCAGAGGCAGTGAACTAATTCTTTTTTTTTTTTTTTCTACAGTGGAAAGTGTCTGTCTCTCACAAATAGACCACAGTTGAAAGTCAGTTTTGTTTCTTCACATTAGTGAAAAAGGGATGGAAAACACAGGGAGAAGGAGGGAAGCCAAGGAAATCCCTGTATCCAAACATTACTTAATCTGTATGTTTAGCTATTAGCTGGCAGCATAGGCACACATGTTTTCTATAGTATGCAATTTTCTGATATCTTTATTTTCCTTTGAAAAAATTGTTGCACTAGCAGCATGTGCCATCTTGA
This sequence comes from Meleagris gallopavo, assembly GCF_905368555.1. NCBI lineage: Eukaryota > Metazoa > Chordata > Aves > Galliformes > Phasianidae > Meleagris > Meleagris gallopavo. The sequence goes on from NC_139405.1 coordinate 11,384,826, forward strand.
AAGTCCTCAAATTAATGATACCAAACTATGATTTCAATAGTTTTCTTCATACTGTAAAGTGGCTACTCTGTGACATGACAAGAAGTCTCTTTCTCTTTGCTTCCACAGCACAGGTATTCACAAGTTTACAAGCTTTTCCAGAAGTCACTTGCAGGTTCAAGCAGTTAACATCACTGGGACACCTCAGCTATGGAGTTATAGTGAAACAGTCAGCTACACAAAAATAAAATAAATCCCATGAAAGCTACATTCAGCAGGAATGCATATCAAAAGAAACCCTACTGGAAATCTCTGAGCAGTGTTACGTTATTAAGAGCTCGATTAATGTTTTATGCATGTATGATGTTATTCCGCACTGCTGGGACAAGTCTTTGTGCAGCAGAATTTCCTGTTGGAGATCTAAGGATTCTCTATCTGTAATAACACAAGTACAGTTTAAGACAGGTCAGAGAGAAGCTTTACTAACTATGATCACAGAATATAGAATAGTTCAGTTGGAAGGAACCTACAAGCATCCAATTCCAGCAGTCAAGTCACAATGAGAATACATACAGAGAGCACCTTATCCTCCCCTCCCCTGCCTCCCCTGTTCTCTGCCAACCAATTGCAGGGACACAGCTTATCTGTGTTTTCAGAAACAAAACAACAGCGAGGAGAAAATCATCCCACTGTCAGCAAGGCCAAGCATGCATGCATGGGAAGAAAGGTTCTGTATGTGCCTTATTAACTGCCACGCTATGGAGAGATGGCTTTTGGCGAAGCCTATGGGCACGCAGAACCACCTTCGCTCAGGAGCGGGGAGTTTGAAACCATCAGATGGAAAGTTTTTAGCTGGAAGGAACACTCTTTTTGTCAATATAAGTTTCTTAGGAAATCAAGGGAGAAAGGGAATTATCAGCAAGTCTTCCTTATTTCAGGTCAAGAGAAATTCATTGAGTAAATATGGAAGGAATAGAAAAGAGTGCTGTGTAGCTACACAAAGGAGTTGTCTTCTAAAATACAACCTCATTTAGCTTTCTTAAATTCATTTTATGGTTACCAACAGCACCATTTTATATTGTGATATAAGAACAGTCTCCCTAAGGAGATTTTGACTGCATTTCACTAATATTGCACTACAGCTCAAAGCAGAGACTGTCAAGAGAGTGCACTGGCACCAAACATACAACAAAATATAAAACAAATCTCACAAAAAACCTGAAAGGACAATAAGTTAGGTAACACATTCCATCTCAAATGCAGAAAGTATCAGTACAAACACTGAAGCACCAAATTTCCAAACCTGAGACAATCTTCCTTTGTTATGCCATCAGTTCACCAAAATGTGCCTGCAGTCTATTTTCCACAGTGTAAGTCAGATGAGTATTCAGCATAGCATGCAAAACATGTCTTATACAAAAGCATGCTCTTGAATATACTGAGAATATACTTCGTATACTGAGATCTCTAATTCTACATCTAATCTGTACAAATAGAACTGCTGCCAACAGACCGTTAATTAAAAACAGATACACCCTGAACACTTATTTTGATATAAATTGGCACTTATTTCATCCCACTTGCAGACATTAGAAAACAAATCAAGTGCAACTTGTTAACTGTACTCATAATTTAACCTACTGTAACGAAATCCATAGTAATGATGATTTGACAATATTAATTTAAAAATACTGCTTTGATAATAACTTTTTTTTTTTTTTTTCATTTCTTTATAGCACCAGTATTAGGAGGACATTCTTCACTCAGAGGGCAGTGAGGCCCTGGCACTGCAGCCCGGAGAAGCTGTGGCTGCCCCATCCCTGGAGATGCTCAAGGCCATGCTGGGTGGGGACTCAGTGGTTTAGAAAGGTTCCTGTCCAATCCAAATCACTCTGATTCTGTAACTCTATGACTCTACTCAAGATAACAGGGAAAATCCGTAGCAAGATCTAGGGCCTTCCTGCATTTTAACTTAAAAACAAACAAAAACTTCAGTACAATTACTTAAACTATGCTGATTTGATTTCTTAACCTCTCATGTATTCTTTCTAGCATATGTCTTCCTTACTCTCAGACATAGGGTAACAATAGCCATATTATAGCTTTGACCTCACACTTACTTACATAGAAAAATATTTATGTTGCAGATTACAATAGAAAATGCCCTCTTGCAACTGTTGAGATAGTGTGTTAACATATTTTTTTATACCAGTCAACCATGTTGTAATCTACCCTTTTAAAGGTGATAGACAAATCATGATGGGGCTTTCAGGGGTGCAGGGCTATAAGTTACAAATGAGTGAAGAGTGAAACAGAACATACACAGAGCAATACGCCCTGGGAGTGCTCACAGAAAACATCGTTTTAATCATCCTTAGAGAAACTGTCTTTCAGCACAGCACATTTAAAGCCATTCTTGAGAATCAGGACTCCTTGGAAGCAATCTTGAACCCTACTTATTTCACATTCCTTATCTTCTGCACTTATCAGAATATCAACAAAATCTAATGACCTGTAAAAAGCTGTGAAGTCTGTAATGTTTATCTGCTAGACAAGAAAGCAAGAGGCATGACACAACAGGCAACATCAGTGTTGAACTTTTTCATGTTCTTAATAAATGGTTAAAAAGCATGCATAAAATGACATGACCACAGTAGTGTCATTTATTGCTGGGTAAGTATACGCTGTACTATAGTAAAAAGTGTGATGTGTGCAGCAAAAGCACAGGCTGCCGCCACATACATGCCACGATGGTGCCTGCAACATGTGTCAGGTAGGAAAGAGACAGTGCAGACAGTGCCAAGCACAGAGCTTGCAGTATAAACGCAGATTTGTATGCCTGGCAGAAAAGCAGTGCATGTGGTTAGACAGGGTGTTGCCACAGGAAAGCCCAAAGGAGATGTCAATATTTTGAGGTACCTGCAGCTCCAGGGCACAGCATGAGGGCCTATTTCAACCCACAAAGTCATTGGAAAAAGCAGTTGTCAAAATCAGGAAAAAGGACCAACATTTCAAGATCTCTCTTGATGATGGGAAAGATTATTAAAAAAAAAAAAAAAGCTTCTGATTTAAATCTGCCTGACCCAACAGATCTGCATATTCTCTGTAAAAACACTTCTCTTGTTCTAGCTTATTAGTTTGTGTTTGTTCTAGTGAAAAGAGGATCAGAGACTGCAAGCCACTTTCAGCACTTTGGCATATTTGCCACATTGGGAAGCTGTGGCTGTTCTGCCTCAAGGCCCTGGCTGACTCTAGGTCCCTTTTTAAACAGCCATTTTCATTTTCAACACATTAAAATTGGAGGATCTGAATCAATAGCTAGAGCTCACAATGGATGCAGAGCAGCTGTAGTTCTTAACAAGGCCTGAGCCTCACGGGCTCCAAAATGAGCAGCTGCAGGGTGAGAAGCAGCAGGGAAGGGAAAGCACTGCCAACGAAAACCACGATGTCACAGGCTCTCTCCAGTGAACGTACAAGAGGAAGGTAGCATTTTAAGCAATGCTTTGTTTGTTGTTTTTTGTATTTTCTTTTCTGATGGATTCATATATATATATATACACACACACACACACACACACAGTAGAAAGGAATCATCACATTTAATCTTAAAGTAATCCTCTTTAAGCTTAAAGCGCTTACATCTCTGCAAGCACTGTTCTGCCTGCATCACAAAGGACAAGAGGGGAGAGAACAACGTGAGAAGAGCTGTTTTCAGCAGAGAACTCATCAGACAAGTATCAATGCCCACTTCCTGGCAGCTGTCGGTTACAGAGCTTCTAAGCACAATTTTGAACAACTGCGGAGAGTCAAGTGAAGGCACAACCCCATATTTACCTACACTGGCAGTAAATTGAAAAAACACTCTGAACTATTGGCTTTAGCCTTCAAGACTACAAGGTGAAGCACCGTACTTTCAGTAGCATATCCTCTGCTGAGCCCCAGAGCTTACAAGTAGGAGAGGGGGAAAAAACAAAACAGATCTTTACATTCTCTTTCATGCCAAGGAGATTACAGCAAACATTAAGCAGCATAGCTCTAGCAGTTGTGCATCCATACAAAGCAGTCAAGTGCAGTAACAGCACTTTCAAGCACTTTATGCTGTCCTGTTTGCTCAAGAAAGCTCATCTACCTATGACACAAACTCCAATTCTCCTTTGTAAGGATCAGAGGCAACCAGGTTATCTTAAATTAGGAATGGGGTAAATTAAAATAATTCTAGTTCAACACCTATACTCTTCACAGCACTGTATAAAGCACACAGGAAATCACAAAAGAGCAGCTATCCTACATGAGAGCGGGTGAGTAAATAATCTTTTCTCCCATTGAGCTAAAAGTTGACATTACAATTCAGTCCTCTTCTCATCTTCCCCCCACCAATATTTCTTAGCTCTAGATTTTTAAGCCAGTGTACAATTGCTCTTCTAAATAACATCTCTATACTCTGCCAACACACTATTGTTACTGCCAATAAACACACCAATTTAGAAAGGGGCTGATTATGTAGTTCTGTGTAGGACAATATAATAATATATCTCGACAGGAATAATCATTGTTATCTATATTTGACAAGTGCAGCATCCAAACTTGAAAATGAACCAGCCTCTTAAAGAATAAAGCTTTTGCCAACAAAAAAAGACATGCTCTCCAGAACCTAAATCCTAGCTAGAAGGAAAGCAGAACACCTGTGTAGGCACACCAGCTAATGAGCATTAGTACTTGGGTCCAAGGCCTACTGAAGTCAATGGGAACTTAATAATTGACTTCAGTGGACTTGGGAGCATGCCCTTCAAAGCACATATTAGCCAATAAACACTACAGTTTGCTTCTGAAAACTTTGTAAAGAAAATTCTAATTGAATACGTATGACATTTTTGTTTTGTTTTACAGAAATCAAAATCTAGGCAGCTGTTGCAGCTGTTGGATTGGGATCGAGATTTGAACTTTCTCTCTTTATGAGGAGCTCATAAAAAAGCCCAGCCCAGTGAACACTCACCTGCCATGGCAAAGTACCACTTGGGATTACCTAGGCAACCAAAGATGCTGATCCCAGTCTCAGCAGCTCTGGCAACCCTCATGAGCTGATGGCCACGCACAGCAGTACTCTGCGTGGTTCCTTTTCCCAATAAGCTGCTCCCTCCCTCATGCTGGGATCTAGAGCAAACAGGGTCAGTACACTTATCTTCAAAGGGCAACGCTATCCCTGGCAACTGTACTTCACACCACTGCATTGTTAAAAAAGTACACACAACAAGATCTTTTTTGGATTTTCTCTTCTAAAGTGTTTTCTCATTTTTGAAAGAGTACATTAATTTACTTATGGCTAAACATAACAGTTATGGATGTCTGTAATCCCTACTGGCTTTAGGAATTATGTACATCCTTAAACAGTTGTCTGTGCTTTTTAGGCTGCAGATGTGCATATTTAACGAAGGGTACACAGAAGGGCACATCTGCTCTTCTGTCATTCTGCACCGAAGTCAACTTGTTATATCCGATCGAACATCATGTTCTCTTCCAAGCCAGGTTGGGGGCCGGGGAGGTAGGAATACTGCTGACAGGTTAGTTTATAGCCATGTTTATTGGACATATGCCCCTTAATCACACAAACCATAAACAGATGATGTATACAGTACTTCTGACAGTAACAAACATCCCTGGGCTGTTCCACATTGCCAGCAGCATCCACCACATACCAACAAAGTCTGAGCATCCCCCAAAACACCTCATGCTCCAGCTGCTCTCAGCAACACACGGTTATCTGGAAAAAATAAAACTCCCTATGAGTTGAATTCAGCTTTGTACAGTCACCGGCTGGTGAGCTATCTCAACAAGTGTGAGCTGCTCTTGTCTCCATAGTGGTCTGATCAAACATCAGGTCTTGTCTTCTATTTGTATAATATTTAAAAGCAAAAGTGATCTAAAACAACAAGAGTTCTTACTAATGAATAAAGATGAATAAAAATGGTATTCTTCCATCATTTTAGCTGTGATTAGTAACTAGGGAGTGCTGTCAGTTCAAATCTCTTGATTCGCATAAAACATTAGACTCCTTTTAAAAAAAAAAATGGAGTGAGAAAATAGAACCTCAACTATAATACAAAGGCTGCTCTATAAGTAATGCCTCCTGTTTTATTATGTCAGTCCATGGTATCAGAGACAGATGGTGGTACGGCAGTAGAAGTTAAGCCGTCCCACCAATACTCCATTACATTTTGTTTCTGTGCAACAGATGGCAGAAGAGAGGCAGTCTGACATTTATCAACACTTGCTGTATGTTTATGGAGATCAACCAGTGGATGTGAGCATAGCAAGCCAGTGGCTAGTATGTTTCAGCAGCAGCAGCGAAAGACAAGACACTTTCTGGACAGCTATGAGGATTTATATATTTTTTTTAATACAAGTGTAGTATGCAAGCTAGCATTCTTGTGAAAACACTAAGCTAATAGCAGTGACTACAGAGAACAATAGTGTTTTGCAGCTGAGAACTTGTTCTATCAAATGGTGCTCCTGTGTACATGTTGTAGTTTCCAAAAATATAACTAAGAGGCATTTTTTGCAAAGCAACACGCATATTTTGTATCTAGACTTCCATTCTTTGTTCATCCATATTTGTCACCTGTTCTATTTTTAACATGGAATAACGTTGAAAAAAAGGAAATCTTGCCTTAATTTGCAGGAGCTGCTTACAGCTGAATGCAGACCTCAGCAACTCAGTTCAAACAAGAGGCCAAATTGGCTGGAATGGAAAGCTTAGAACTCACTTGTGGGGCCCAAGCCAAATGATACTTCAGCACCAACTTCAAAATATCCCTGAATTATTTAAGGGAACATTACTCAGTCTTACCCCACAGCTCAAACACTCTCAGAAGAAGAAGAATATGACCTCAGCACAGAATAACATTAATACTTTACCCACACAAGGTCCTCCTATCAGGTACCATAAGCTTAAATAAATTTCAATACAATCCTCATAAGTGTTGACAGAAGAGAATTTGAAAAATGACACTTAAATATGATAATTTTAGGAATCATATCTCCATATGATCAATGTTGGACTTCCTGCCACAAAATTCAATAACATTTTCTTAAACATTTCAGTGAACTCTCTGATGTGACCTCTGTGGCTTAAAATGTTAATAATGTCTATACCTTACAGATTAAATGAAAATATTAACTTTTCTGGGTTTGTTTGTTTGGTTTTTTTTATATTTTGTTTTTCTGGGAGGGGGTGGGGGGTGAGCAAGGGAGAGGTTAAAAAGGTTTACAACACCCTTTCTATAAAAGATGAAGCAATTAAAAGTAACCCAAACCAGGACATACTTTTTACTCTACTTTGCTCACAGGAATTTAAAGAAAAATGAAAACTAATAGTTTTCATATAGAGGTATGCACCAAGCATATTTACGTATGCCTCTAGGAAAGTAACTTTCAAATACTATCTGAATTGATTTTTGTTTTGAATTCTAGATGTATACAGATATAGGTTTGTTTATATGTATATACACAAAAAAAGTATGCAATATATATAATTTACACACACAAATATAAAATTCACGTGGAAAAAATAGCCTTAAGTCTTCCAGAACATATTTTTCAGGTAAGCTTAAAGTCTAATGCTGCACTCTAGCTGCCCTTTTTTGAGGGGCTGGATGTAGAAGCCAGTCACTTTGGGGTAATATTCACACACTGAGCAGGAAACATCTTTATGGAGGATTATTCCAAGGTTCTGCAATGCAGAATGCAACAAATGACCATCACAAACCTCCTCACTTCATCATCCTTATGGAAAGATGTTGCCCTTAACATACTTCTGCCAGTTTAAAACAACACTACCCACATAAATATAATTAACTGTCTACATTAAAGTTAAGTGAAAATGTACTGTAACAAAGATGGAAACCTAACAGCTGTTGCACTTGTTTTTAATTTCTCAAAGCACCTATTTTAGGTAGTATTGTTATAAGACAAACCACACAAGAGTTTTTATGTAGTCTAGGCTAGAAAAGTACAGACAACTGAAGAGACATTTGCCCTTTTGTCTCCACACATAATAAAGTTTTCACATAAAAATAATATCTCCAAACTTTCTGGCGCTATTCATTCAGGAAAATACGCACACATGTATAGTGGCACTTTAGGCTACAGTCAAAGGGAATCACATGCATATGAATGTCCATCACAGGGAATCAAAGCCACAGATTTTTAGGTTTTTCATAATCAAGAGTCATATCAAACTCAAGGTGAAAGAGTCCTCTGAGAACCTTGCAGTTTTAGAGCTGAGATGAATACAAATTTCAGCTAGTAGCTCATGAATCACATCCCTGAAGAACACTGAGAATTTCTATCCATGATTCTTCATCGAAGCTGCCAACAGGGTGAATTAATTCATGCAGCTGAACCTTCGTGGACTTCTGTTCATCAGTTCTTGAACAGTATCTATACTTCTTCCTATTCAACACTCTGCTCCCTAGAGTTTTAAGATGCTTTGGGGGGAAAAAAAAAAATAAAACCAAGCCATGTAAACCTTTGTTAAATGCATTTCATTTTCTATAAAGACTCTTTTCTTCCAAGCTCACTCTGAAATAAAAAAAATTCTCCTGTGAGCAGGTTCCAGAAAGGAACAAACTCAACAAAAGCAACTGTATAAACAACATTAAAATCTTCTTGTAAGCATAGCTGGAAACAACCAACAGAAACTAACATAAATCACATCAAATAAAACAAATAGAAGTTTAGGAGGAAAAGGTGCTTAGTTCCATTTTATTCACCTTTGTGGATTAAAAAAAACTAAAGAAAATAATTGACAGGATTTGCTCTGATCTGACTTAAAGTGCTTTGCTTATTCTTATTTTTTCAAAGAGCTATAAAGGGACACAGAGAGAAAAGCTCTTAACGTGCGATCTTGCTTATCCAATACAATTTTATTAAATTCATAGTGCATAACTGAAAGAAGCTCATTATCAACAGCTGATTGGGTTTTAAAGCAGTGGATAATCAGTTGGGTAAATTACCATTTATTGTCTCTAGGACTTACATACTCTGGGAACACAAGCTCACCAGTGACTGACTGGGGTATTATACTCCTGCTTAACTGCTTCAACAAAGAGACTCTCCCTGGTGTTGTACAGGGCAGAGCTACGGACCTTGAAGAAAGTAAATGAGTATCGACTGGAAGTGATAGAGATGACATGTCTCAGGAGGATCCCTGATGTTAGCAGAAGAAAGAAACTGAGAAGTAATGACACCAAAAGCATGCTGCGAATAAAAAACAGCTGCATACTGCCACGAGAGAACTGAAAATGGTGCTGAGCAGGGGGTACCTGTATACCACCTTTCATTAAAAAAAGGGTAAGAAAAGAGTTCTCTCTATAAAACCACTCCTGTTAGGCACAGCAGGAACATATCCATATAGCATTAAAAATAAAAGCATCAAATACAACTTCTGTGACAAATTTGATCTAGGCTTGTAACTATTAAAAAACCAGTGGCATATTTCAGAACAATAGCTGAGAAATGCCAAAAGAAACCATTTTTCACACCTACTAAATTTCCAGAGAAGATTAGTTGTTAATGGAAGTGTTTTATTGTGGACTTTAAAACCTTCTAGCAAAATTTAAAAAGAAACAACATTATATTCCTAAAAATATTTTAACTGTTCATTACCATTATTTTCAGATGCATTTAGATTTCTCAATCTGTTTCACACTTGCCTATGACATAACTTCTGACTAGGTAACAACCACTTTATGGATTTGGTCACAAGATTTGGTGCTAATCCTTCTTGCAGAATGAACACAAGCCTGTTAACATCAATACCTAACATCAATATCTAAAGAGCAAGGTCTTAATAATTTCATATTTAACAGATCGAGTACTTTCTCTGCATGTTACTTCAGAATCAGTAGAGGAGCTTCTACAGAAATATATTAGTGTTGAATAGTTGTGGAAATACAGATTGCATGAGCTTGTATGATTTTATTACCAATAGTCCAATGGACAGAATTTAAAGAGAAACACAAGATGCTATAGCATTTAGATCTCTTTTGTTGTTCTCTCTTCTTTCAGTATACAGTATCAAAATAGAAAAATTAGAGAGGGAAGAAAAATAGTAGCTTATATTATTTACCACTCTTTCAAGAAAAAAGAGAACAAAAAAATCAATAGTAATTAGTTAACATCTGAATGGTGTTTGTTTCCTTCGAACCTAGTAGTACCTAGAAGTACCTAGTAGTACCAAGAAGTAGGTAACAAAGAATAACATTTCATTTGACTGATAATTATTTTTTTGATTAATCATCATATTTTTAATTGAATAATGCATACGAATATAAAATAGTTCCAGCTATATTTATTTGCCAAATATTTGGTATATATTATAATGATATATGATATAATACATCATATCATATTATATCATTCCTAGAAAGAACGAATGCAACGTAATTTTTAAGGGTATCTTGGGAACTAAAGGTTAGAAAACAGAATCCACAAAGATGCAATGATTTAGGAAACAATGTGTTAAGAATCTAAAAGATCATACAATATTAGAGAAAAAGATGAATTTGTCAAGCACAATTTCCAGTCAAGCTTTCATTCTCTGATATTGCTATAGAAAGTGGAAAAAGAAAATGGATGTACTATCTGTTAAATTTAATGTATTTTTGAGACAGTAGAAATTACTTTATATAGCCAAACTAGGTAAAAGTATATATAGATCAGTATGTTTTAATAGAATCATTAAGTTTGGAAAAAGACCTTTAAGATGAAGACCAACCATATATCCAGCACTATAAATCTACTTCCTTTTCAATCTTTTTTATAAGCACGGTGCAGAAAAGATACAAGCACCCTGTAAGCTTTATATGTACACTTAAGATTGCATAGTTTACATTCCCTGTTGCAAACCCTGCAGAATTAAAAGGATGCCTACCCTTCCAGCCCAGGTCTATACAGACTACTGCTATGGGATGATGTTAGAATTGCCTGTAGAATCACTGCTACAAGTCTAGGCATCAACAATTTTTTTAGGCTTACCTTTGTTCAGTATGTCCATTAATGGCCCAGATGGCAAAACAAAGAAAATGTGCGCATCACCTAGATCTCTGCAGGCACTTGGATGATAAGCTCAAAATGATCTTGATAGAGAAACAGTCTGAATCAATAATTGATATTTTAAAATAATACACACACAAAAAAAAAGCTAAAATAATGCTAGTAGGAGCACTACAGTTGTGCTCACTTCTGTTTTTACCTTTCCTCTAGTAAATAGCTTAAAAAAATGTCGTTTTCCATTTACTTCTTCTGAAGTTTTCGACATAGCACAAAAATCACTCTTCCTACTTTTACTTGTACCAGAGTTTGGGTAAAAATCAGTTATTTTCCTCAGATGTTTCCAGGCTGGTTTTTGAACCAGCTCTTTGCTTCTATTTCACAATGCTTTCTAACCATATTGTCAGTAATTAAACCAATAGCAGGTTTAATTTTTTGTTTAAACATTATTTACTTTCTAAGTCAGGCCTGCAGAAACAGTCCAGGATAATGAGCTCATCCACTGAAAAAAAGCTTTTCATTAAATCAATGCATTTTATCCTGAGTTGACACTACATATCAGTTTCAGAAATCATAGCTAAGCATTACTGGTGATGCATAACCATTATAACAAAAACAAACACTGAGGATTGAGGGCACTATCAGTAAATTTGCAGATGACACCAAGCTGGGAGGAAGTGTCAACCTGCCTAGGGCTAAGAAGGTCCTTCAGAGGGATATGGACAGGCTGGATGAGGAAGAGCCAATGGGATGAAGATCAACAAGACCAAGTGCCATGTTGAGAACTTTGGCCACAACAACCCCATGTAACACTACTGGCATGCGGCAGAACAGCATAGAGGAAAGAAACCCGAGGGTATTAGTAAACACTCAGATGAACATGAGCCAGCAGTGTGCCCAGGTGCCCAAGAAGGCCAATGGCATTCTGGCTCATACCAGAAACAGCATTGTTAGCAGGAGCAGGGAAGTGATCACCCCTCTGTACTCAGCACTGGTGAGGCTACACCTTGAGTACTGTGTTCAATTTTGGTCCCCTCACTACAAGTAAGATATTGAGGCCTGGAGCACATCCAGAGAAAGGGAATGAAGCTGTGAGGAGCCTGGAGCACAAGCCTTATGAAGAGCAGTTAAGGGATCGGGGATTATTCAAGTCTGGACTACCTAAAAAGGTTGGAAAAAAAAAAAAAAAAAAAAAAGAAGTGGGGGTCATGTAGTTTCCCATGTAACTAGTGATAGGACTAGAGGGAATGGCTTCAAGCTGCACCAGGATATTAACAAACATTACTTCTCTGAAAGAGCGATCAGGCACTAGAACAGGCTGCCCAGGGAGGTAGTGGAGTTACCAGCCCTGGAGGTGTTCAAGAAACATTTAGATGTTGTACTATGGGACATGGTTCAGTGGGGAAATACTGGTAGTAGGTGGACTATTGGACAAGATGACCTTGGAGGTCTCTTCCAACACTGGTGATTTTATGATTGTTTTATGTTTAATTCCCAGGTGCTTTTTGTTATCTCTCCAGTAGGGTTTATGCACAGGTTTGTGATTACATACCCAGTCACATTAATATTACTCAAAAATAAACCATGAAAGAGATTAAGCAATTAATTCTGCAAACAGGATGCACATACGTTTTCTATCATAAAATAATACAAAGGATTACTGACTTCTTGCTAGCATTTTAAATAGATGGTCTTTGTATAAGAACACAGGCTGGCTTTCACAAATACACCTTTTTTCTGCAGAGTTTTATTATGACAAGAGAAATTTCCTGCTTCTTAGGTCTATACTCACCATTTACTGTAGGAACTGGTGGGACAAGGACAGATGAGAGATGTGATGAAAATGGCAAGGTCTCTTTCTCTCTCTCTTTTCCCTCTTTCATGCAGTGGTATTTGACAGAGTGTTAGAATAGAAATACTTTCTAGCTATATCTTTTCATACTTGTCCAGGATGTCATCATTAAAAAGTGAGGCTTCAGTGCTACTGTTAAACCTTGGATAAAGCTCAGATGTAAATATTTCATGCTGTAAATTTATATGTCATTGTCACATCTGCTGTGTATATAAATCACCTGCCATTGTCATAGAAGAAGCAAAACTGTCATCTTTTTCACAATCTCGTTAAAGATTTCCTGCAAGACTGATCGAGAAACGCCTGACAACTACAAGACTAGTTTCTGCACTTCCCTGTAAAAATAAAATCAAGTTCTATAACTGTAAGAATCACCCTTTATTTGAATTAGGAGGTATATCCACAAACTTATTTACATTTGGTCATTTGCCACATCCTTATTTGACCTTGAATTTATCTTGCTTAAAACTTGACCATGTTTACTCCCAAAGGCCTTTCAAAGAATGATTTCTCCCTTTCTCCCACAGAAAATGTTTTACAAATACTCTTTCTGAAAGACAACTATGAATCTCAGATCTGGAGAACAAACATAGCAGCATATTTGTATGTATTTGCCACTACTTAGATGCTAATAATGTGAAAACTGAACAAATATGGGAGGACGACATCAAGAGGCTGGCAAGATATCACCTTGATCAGAGTGCTTGACAGTATCAAATACTGCCCAGAAAGAAATCTGTGTTAAACCAAAGCTAAAGAATGCAACTCTACTATTTTGAGTGCCAAAAGATAAAGATTTAAAACCATGTGCGCTCAAACAGTTCATGTAAGTGCTCAGCTCTTGTTAAGCTGAAGAGAAATAACATAATGAAAATTCTAAACTAGGGTGATGTTGATGTTTAATTCATTAACAAAAAACTACCAGAAATAATCTGAACAGCTCTGCTTGTAGGCAAATGAATGTTTCTAACTTTTCATATGAAAAATGTGTATTGTCTATCATAAATGTTTTAGGTTTTTTTCCCCCACATTAAAAGCTATTATAACTATTACACAAAAAGAGAAGATACAAAAGCTCTAAATAACAAGTATCACATAATTTCTCTATTGCATGGATTTATAGAAAATCATATACCAAATAAAATCACCACAAACCTTTCACAGAGAACAGATGTGTACAGGGTAAAAACTTGATGCATTTACCTTCATGCCTTTACTTCTACAGAGTCTCAGTAAAACATAATTAGGTAGGATATTTGTTCACTGACACTTAAATACGATCATTTTCATTTTCCAAAAGTGATAATGTTGAAGTATATTTATTTTCCCGAAATCCATTCCTCCTCTTAACTTGCCCGTTCTCATAAGAGCACTACCTTCAGTTGAAGTAGGTAACTAATACCACCCTAAAGCTGTTAAACAGATTGCAGTGCATACATTTTGTTGATTTAAAATTTTATCTCGAATGCTCTGTGCAGTCTTAGCATTCTCCAACAGGCCAAAGCTGAAATTAACCATATCCTTAAATACTGTGAATAAGGACCATTGACAAAATCTGAGACACTTACGCTGATTTACTGGTTCTAATAATACAAGAGAAATGTTTTGTGGCAACGGTAAGATTGCAACTTAGAAAAAGAATTTTTTTCAATTTAGAAGAATCAATAACTACAGTTTCTTCTGCTAAAACGTCACATTTTGGTTCTATGGGTATATTTGTTTCTGAAATAAAGATTTCCAATTTGAAATTGGACTTTAAGATGTAAGTGAACATTTTCATGAGAAGTCTTGTTTCAGACAAGTAAGGGAGTTTTAAGGCCAGATCACTATGCTTTAATTTTTTTTTTTTTAAACCGTTATCAATATAAATTAACAATAATTTACCATACTGACCCAGACTGAAAAGTCATTTCAGTTCTTCTGAACATTTGTTTATTGTCAGTTTGCTAGCCAGGAAAAACATGTCCATATCACTTGGTGGCAACAATTACATTTAGACAGCTATTTTATCCAGAAAATAAAAACAGAAGTAATATAACAAAGTAAAATACTTCTTGGAGAAATAAATTGCTTTACTTTTCTGTATCTCTATTCAAACAGTTTTATTTTATGGGGAATTAAATCCCTTTTTGTCAAAGAAGTTCAATGGACATCTTAATTTCACTTTTTTCACTAGGAACAGTGTAGCTTCTTAAGATATTAATGAGACAATGTCTTGAGACTATGAACATTTTAGAAAAGCAGAGAATGACAAGCTAGTCATTTATTCAGAAAAACATGCATATACTTATCCTTCCTGCATAAACCAAATCAGTCCTAGTCCCTAGCCCCCACAGAAATCCATTTTATAACTTCCATCTCCCTTTTACATCAGCACAGTTCTTTTAAAATGTATCCTTAAATATACTCCTATTTGGCTGCTCTTCCCCATAGCAGCAGCACTCCTATCCCCTATCTCCTTGCAGCAGCTGGTATGATTGGGAATAAGCATTCTTTGATAGAAGGTCTGTAATTCATTTGGTTCTGTACAGTAAGGATGAATCTTCATCCAAAAAAAGGCAGATAGTCCAGCCATCCTGTGGATAGAAGTCTAATAAGTCTAACAGAAAGAAATTACTGCCTCTCTCTGGAATTGGGACCAAGAACCAACTTTGTTGACAAAGCTCTCATACACTCCTTAGCGTTCACTAGGACTCATATTCTGAGCAAAGACAAAGCAAATTCTAATGCACTAATATAAGGGAAAATGCTACTATCCTGCTTTACTCCCACCTTATGGTATCTTAACTCTTCCATGATTCAATATGTCAAAGGAAGATCAGACGCTTTTGCTTCTGCTTGTCAACAGATACCAAGATAAGCATGCAGATGTTAACACAGTTGAGATCAAAGGAGTAAGTGAAGCTGTATACAAATACATCTACAAATATGGACTTTTTCTTAACATTGTACAATGACTAGAAGATGTTAAGGTTTCATGCCATACAACCTACTGGTTTTGATGACTGCAATAAGCATGGTTACATTCAATGAGAGCATGATTAATGACAAATGCAATGGGAACTGTGTGGTGCAGACATTTAGTAACGTACCCCAGAAGAGTCCTCTGATCCAGCAGGGATACCCTATTTAAAAAAATCCTTCTGTGGTTTTTTATTTCATTGCTTCTGAGGCTTTATTTTCATTTAGCTTTTTATCCCCTAAAAACTGTGTGGCAATTTTGTGCGAGTTTCACAACCCAACTAAATATACTGTGAGGAATCAACCATTTGTTAAACAACGTCCACGATTTCTTGTGCAAGAACAACCAAACAATCACAAGCTCTTTATGCATTATCCCCATCAGAATTTCTTGAATTTTTTTATTGCAATATGCTTCTCTCTATATCTTCTTCCTACCTCATTTTTATTCCTATGGTAGTTTTGGAAGGATGAGGAATGGCTATGTTGACTTTTTTAAGCTCTTTAAGACAAAAAAAAAAAAATCAGAAATCCAGTCAGAAATCCAGGAGCAGTTGAAACATTTTGTACAGTTTTTTTCAGCATTCTATTCCTTTCCTAAATAATTCCCAAGTTTTTCCTGAATGAAATAAAAAAGTCAATGCTGTCATTTAGGACAATGCCAATCTCTTCTTTCTGAAGCCCATCGTTTTATTCAAGCCTATCTGCCCCCAGGGCACGTGGTGTAGATTGAATTTCATCTGCCATTTTATTTCCCATTTACTCAAGGCCAATTTACCTCTGATAAAAATGATGAAGTAATCCTTATCTCGTTCTGCTTCATAGGTTGTCCCCATTGGCAAGGATATACTGTCTGGCACTGAACTTATTTCCCTGACTGAACCACCAAGCTGCATAAGGGGAGTGATAGCAATCACTGAATGCAGCATCTTTAAAACTATCAAGTTTTAAAACAGAGGGTGATTGGGAGTTATATCAAGCTTGCTTGAAGAAACATGCTTTTTATGACAAAGATTTTTCTCCAATCTAGGTTAAAAGAAAATATTGAAATACTGCCAATTCTGTCCTACAACTCTCCAGCAGCAGTACTAATAGCTGTTGGATACACTCATACATACGTCCACATACACAATGACACCACAGTTTGTGTCTTGATATTGTTTTTGTGTGCATTTTCCTCCCCTTAACATGAGGAACAACAGTTAAATGTTTACTTAGTCCTTGCCAACATACTGTTGAACTTCTATTTTCATTTATTCCGATTTAAATCCAATAGGATAGCCTGAAAATAATGGTTACTTTGTGGCATTATCATAGTAAAGTGCAATAGTGAAAATAGTAAATCCACTGATTTTCTCATGAGTGTTTTCCTCTCTTTTTTTTTTTTTAAACTATACTCTAGCTGCATTGGGTCAAGCTCATTATAGGCAATTGCAGTCAGAGCACTTCAAAAAAGCAAACTAAATACTGTTTTTTTTTATTCCTGTTCTGAAGCCTGGAGGAAATTATTGTAACAGCGTTGTATAGCATTGTTATTATGTTTTCTAGATATTGTAAAACTTACTTAACACAGAGACCTTTGATCAAAGAGTACTTTATAAATACAAGGATTTAACTTTCCACTAATTTCTTCTCTCTCATGAAAACATACTGTAATCAGTAGAATTGCACCAGTGCTAAGGCTGAACAGTTTTTTTTCCTTGAGTATTTTTTATTTACCTTAAGCTGGTAACAATAATCCTAGAAACATTAGTCATCGCAGATTTTAAAAGTTCCATATTAATGAGCAATACTAGAGACTGTTTATTATGAATATAGTTAACTGAGGAAAAACTAAGCTAATGTTTGGGCATTGTTTCTATGAGATTACTTCTTCCAAGTTTTTGTCCTAAAATTCCTACTTCTTTTGTTCACTGAACAAATTCCTCCTATTATGTGTTTCTTATTATAGCATGCATCATTCTTTAGTCCCAAGGAAAGCTTCATTTAGAAAGAACCACAGCACTACACAAATACTCATTAAGTTCCTTAGAGGTATAGCTGGAGGAATTTGTCTTAGCTCCCATCAGTTCTCCAACTATCCCACAGTCTTCAGCTACTACAGAATGAAAGTCATTTGCAGTAAATACATTTACACAATACAAAAGTACAAAAACTGAGAAACTGAGTACAGTTCAAGACTTCAAAAGCCCCATCCCACTACATCCTTAAATATGTTAACTGTCACTAAATTAGGACATACTGTGATCTCCTGTACATAACTGCTCCTTAACCAGTTGTTTCATGAGATAAATAAGTATAGCCTTCCTAAGTAGGTCTAGGTTCAGGCAATAATGAAAAGAACTGACAGGAATCAGTAATTGAAATGTCTTTTTTGAAATGGAATTTATTTATTTAAACTTAAACCAAGCAGAATTGCTGACAACACAAGTCATTTCCTAGCTGTCCCATGTGATAGCATAAACACTGAGAAACACACTAGGAAAACTATTTTCTGAAGTGCTTCATGCTGAGCTAGCTCTGTCGCTGCTCATGTCAACAGTGAGTTCAGTGACTTAAGAAGGCAAGAGTCACAGCCAGGCAACACTTTTTGCTGTGTTAGATAGAAGACATTTTCATTAGATTGCTCAGCCTGATTCCTCATTCCTGCATTCACCTCCTCTTTTTTCTGAGGTCACAAACATCCCTCACAACTTCCAGGAGTATTTCTCTGATATGACAGCCTACAAAACTAGAAACACGTACTAAGCTGAGGTTTATTTGGTACATTGTTTTAAAAAGATAGACGTGATAAAACCTTGAGCAAAACAAACATTAATCAAAGCATATGTTGAATTTTTCACTGTAAATAACATAGCTAGCAAGGTCACAAATTTCTTCACCAAGAAACACAAATCATTAGAATTCCTCACTAAACCAGAAGTCTCTTCTCACTCAGGACCTGCCATGCTCAATTTCCACACTCTGCATGTTCTAAGACTCAAGAAATCCACACATAGATGTTCCCTAGGTAATTAATAGTTCAAAAGCAATTTTTACTTCAGTTTGGTGCCCCACTCCAGAACTTGGTACACTTTTTCAAGGATCACTCCCTACTTTCCTAGAAGTCCATTTTTAAATACCACCTTTCTAAGCTTTTTTTTTTTTTCCAGATATGCCAAAGCAACTGTAAATGCTTGCTCAAGCAAGTCTGCATGTATTTGGAAGGATGAGCATGCAAATGTTAACAAGTACTCAGATCTAAATTGAGTATAACGTAGGATGCTATTTATCAGTCTTCCCATTTAATAACATCAATTGCATCAGAATTCCTCTTTACTTGCACATGACAGTTTCCTGTATGGTATTTGCATTTTTCTGGCCACTTTTATAAGTTGCAGTTCTGTGGAAAAGGTCCAGCAATTATGCTCACAGTTTGCCCCTTCAAGCAGCCTAGGAACACACTTGTTCCCCAGGGCTGGATGAAATATATCCTAGGTATTTTTCCCAATTTCTCATTCGAAGACTTAGAATTAATTTGTTCGGCGAGAACTTTCTGCATTACAACTAAACGGTGACAACTTTGAGGAAGGTGGGAAAAGAAAGGAAAGAAGAACTAATGAGATTGCATTAATAGCGAATGCTCCAGGAAAAGTATGAATGCAGATATTCACGTTCTGTGACTGACCTTGGCTAATCAGTGTACGACAATAAAGAAAGCATATTTATATCAGTAACTGCAAACAGAAAATGAAAGTGGAATTGGGTTAATCTTGCTAGCCAGCAATCCAGAATGCAGATGCTGAAAACAACGGTTTGATCTTTAAGTATTTTACTCATAGATCTCCTTTTTTTTGAATTGGTACACTTCTGTGGGGAACAGAAATGAAGTTTAACATATTTGTAAGTCTTTGGGTTTGCTCATGGAAGGACAACTATCTGACACTGAGTTTAGAATGGAAATTTTAAATGTTTGGTTTCTTTTAAATCAAGTCTGCAGTCTACCTACTTTAAAAAAAAAAACACACTTAATCTTAAGTGCCTATGCTTCAGCAACTGCAACTGAAAACTTCATTTTCAAACACATGAATCCAAGAGTGACTAATTTTTATCACAATTTATGACTGATCTCTGGACTTCACTCTGAGGTACCGAAAAATAAATCATTCCTACATGGATGATTCTAATCACAATCTGTAGTTATATGCCATTACCCAGCACTGCTGACCAAAAGTGTAAATGAACAGCAATTCTTTAAGGCTCGATTTCAGTTTGTGCATTTGATTTTAGTTCACCTGTATCTGGGTAAAACCCAGTTAACACTGATAAATTAAGCAATCTCTATACAATAAAGTTCAGTACCGGGGAAGCAAAGTGAGTTGTCTGTGAAGTTATGAGACTTGTCGACGTGACTATTACAGAGAAATATGCGTGTATACATTTATGCTCCTATGAATATTATTTCAGTTTGTGGATGAATGGAAGCTATTTCTCATGGGGAAAACTCAAAAGATATTAAAGGAGAGCTGTGGGCTAAACCATGAACATCTTTCCTAGTATTTAACCCATAAATAGTCCCAGCAACACAGTAGACCTATCTGAACAAGCAATAAATTTGTGCTAGCTTTTTACAGGGCAAGTCCATACATTCACATTCAGAGATAGTGCTCTTGCAGACACAGTGCTCTAAAAACATGTCATGAGCTAAGTGACAGACCATATGCTTCGCCTAGAATAGGAACTTTGGCTTGCACAAAAGACTTGAATTAATGCATCAAGAAGGTGACAAGCTTTTAAACTGATATATACATCAAGCTTCTCATAACCAAGCTGTCATCCTCAATTACATTTTGTGGAAAAGTCCCCCAGACAAACATAATTTTGCTTATTAAAAGCCCAATGTATTGGCTACACCCTGCTGCAGAAGATGGCCTGTTTTTGTTTGTTTTTTCCAATGCATTTACATAAAACACTCAAAGTAATTTGGATCAGTGTTACTGGCAATACCTGTAAAAAGTTTGCAGTAAATGCTTAACAGTGTATATGAAAACCTGCAGAAATCTCCTGACTATGGACATCAGAATAGCTTTCTTAGCATAAGGCTTGAAGTTAACTAAGTTTATCTGAGATTCAAACCCTGACTGTTTTTATGAGATAAAGATTTACTGGCTTATACTCTTCAGGTTGTAGCAAAAGAAAGGCTGGAAATAAAAGTGTAGGGTAGCTGAAATCACTCTAAAGTTGTGTGAAGGAGCACCAATGGTACAGACCAGATCATGAGGCACAGATAAGTACCATTTTTTCCCCAAGGTGGTATGTATCCTCTGAGAGAGTAAGAGGAAAAGGGAAAGAAAATAAAAAATCAGAATAGGCAGGAATCACCTACGAGTGCCTGTGCTTTTCAGGGTGCAAATGCTTCAGCTGAATGACAGCCACTAGGTCATAGGCATCAAGTACAGTGAAGATTCTAGTAACAATCAAAAAAATACTGATGAGTGATATTTGCAAGAAAATGAGAAACAATTCTAGGATACTGTCTAGAGGTGTTAAAAGCACTGGTTCTCAATCAGATTTCGCATCTCACACTAGTAAATAGTAAAACAGATTACCTTCACGAACTGGACAAAGCATTGCTACACAATTTTCTGTTCTGATGAACACAAAAACAATAGTCAGTCTATCAAGAGGAAAATGTACTTAGGGCCTTTTTAGAGTTGAGTGCTCTGATGTTGCGGGTGGATGCTAGAGACTGATGTGCTAGGTATGAAGTGTAATCACTATACTCGAGCTTCTATATTGCATGGAAATGTAATTGTCAACTTTCTGAATTTAACACTATGTGAAGCTCTGTGTGCAGATGTGCACAATACACAATTTGAGAACATCCTAAAACTTGAGTTTTACAGTGAAGGCAGATCATTCTAAAAGAATACTTGCAGGTTGGCATTTTCTCTTTTTATTTTGGCAGCCTTATGGGAGAAAAAAAAAGACATTAAGCTCTTTCCTGAGTACTTGATTATCTATTTTTAATAAGACCATGCTTACCTATTAGATCATATGTGAGATTTCAGTGTTCTTTACTGATTGAAGAAAAAATAGATAATACTATGCACATGAATCTAAATCCAAAGGCCACATTTCAAAGCACATAATTAGAACACCCCACTTAAAAAAAAAGTTTCATCAAAATAGAAATAAACTGATGCCAGCCTTCAGACAGTATTAGCATAGATTTTGTCTTAAAGGAGCTTAGCAATTAGACTCCATTATCATAACAATTAGAGCACTGAATTGCTATAATGACCCACGTCTGCACAAATTGCACATAAATAGAAATGACAGCTTATGTCTAACTTTGCAATCCAAATGAAACACTACAAACTGCCAGCCACCAGAGACATCTGTTACAAACTCCAACAGGACAACAGATTCTTCCGCATCACAGATAGCATACTCTAATCCACATAAGGAATCTGCAGTCCTCATTTTTCCTGGATGAGTACATGAGTTACTAAACACAAGACCTCCCCAAACACTGACAGTTCCACAGACATGCTTCTTTAGCAAACTGGAGCTAGGTGAATGTAACTAACTCTCCTCCACACACCACTGGCAGTTGCTGATGCTGAGTAATCTGAGATAGCACACCCCTCTGCTCCCCATGTGATGTTCACTAATGACACCACATAGAATAAAGAACATAAGGATGAACTGTAGCAACTTTGGGCTGTCATGTAGCAATACATAATCTCATGTAAGCGACAACTTTGAGTTACACTAATAAAGATTAGGATGCTCATAAGATGATCTGATTACACGGAACACTCCTAACACATGTTCTTTGCTGCAGTTACGCGTGAAAAGAGAAGTTCTCAACAGAAATAGAGCTGTAGGGTTAGAGCATTAATAATCATCTTCAAGGGCACTCATACAACTGCTTTAAGGGCAGGAGACTTCTGACTGGCTCATTAGTCTTGAGCTAACTCTTCTCTCCCAAAGAGGTCGTTTCTGAGCTCCTGAATACCTCCAGAGCCTCTTCCTTGGTCTCATGAGCCCACACGTTGGCTATGGCTGGGGACAGTACGGTAGTCCTTTGCATGACTGAATCACAGTGCTTGAGAATCACCACAAAGTTGAGCTAGACACCTCAAATAGATTTTTCTATGTTTAGAGATCTGCTGTCACGTAGGCAGCATCTATTTTTGGTGGAGGCAACTGGCTGTACCAGAAAAAGAGTCTAGCCAGTAAGGATTTACATTAAAATGTACTCTCACTACGTTTCTTGATCTTATAAAAAATAAAACAAAAACAATTCTGAGAAGGTGGTTCCCACGCTAAATATGTACAACTTCTTCCCATAAAGGAAAATGTTGAATTGAAAACCTCTTTAGAAGTATTTTAAAAGATAAATCATAACATAGAAAATTGATCAACCTCAGAACAGTAAGAAAGTAAACTAGCAACATTTCAGAACACGAGTCAAGCTTGTTATTCTGATCAGGAATAGTAGTTTGCTTGTCTTTTTGCCAACCAAATGAAAAAGCAAATAAGCTGTTTTTTTTTTTAACTCAATTCTACCTTCAGTGCTGATAATGAAGTGCCTTGAAATCCTGCAAGTTTTCTTTGTTACTAAGTACTCATATTATCCATTAAATCAAAAAAATATCAGAAATAATGGGTAGTATTCTTGCCAGCTATGAATGAATCAGGAATCACTTTGAATTATAGCTCCTGGTAATTAATCACCCCTCCTATATTTTGCAGTAAGAGAATCACCTCACAAAGCCTGCAAACACTCAAGTTATCTTCTGCAGCACATATAAAGAAAATTTTCACCAAATTCAAGACAACCCATTACGCACTCTGAAGCCACATTCACCTGTCTCCTCCAGCCTTCCTTGAATTCAAGCAGCTATGTTTAAATCATGCTCACTGAGTAAACAATCCAATCTCAGTGTAGTACTCACATTGACAGAGACTCCCACTACTTGCTTCTTTACCCAAAACCTCCCCTCAAACATTTCCTTCTATCCAGTCCCCATCATTTGCATCCTCACTCCCCCAGCCACAAGAACATGATGACCTTTCTAAGGATGAAGCATAAATTTCAATCCCTAAATCATTATGAGATTGCATGGAAGCATAACACAATTGCACTATCCTTTGAGAAGTGATACAACAAACAATTTCTTAAGTGGAAAAGAGACAGGAGGAAGAAAGACACAAAGGCATAAAGTAATTAATTATGATAATATAATTAATATTGCACATCTCAGTTTTAATCATGTCTGGTCCTACTTGCAAGTTTACCCTCATGTTTTTGCAGTGCACAATGCTACTTTCAGTAACTGTAATATAGCAGTTGAAAAGCAGTTATGAAAAGTGGACCCTGATGCCTATTAATTAGATAATTACTGGTTTGTTGTTTTGTGGTGTTTTTTTTTTTTTAAACCTTTCAAATGGATTAACACCCTTTCAGGAGTCAGAAACCTCTAGTACCACTGGGATTTCAGCTTTGCTCTTACTTGTTTAGTCAGTAATTACATTTTAATCACTAAAAACTACACAGCAAACAAAAAATATACTTTTGCTCAGATAAGCAGTGATGCTCTGGAAAGCACATTCCTTTATCACTGCCCAACCTAGGACCTTTCATAGGTATTTACAGAGATTATGGCAGCCCAAAAAAGAAACACATGTAAATGATGCAAAGTTTTTCCCTCCAACACTTTTCTCTTTGAGCTACTCATACACGGGCCAAGAGGAAAGTCATAATCCTTCTTAAAATAAGCTTGTATTCTTTCTTTGGGGAATACAGCATTGAAAAAAATGGTAGGAAAAAAGTCAAAGCACAGAAAACAGGTGTTTTGTCAGAGCAACTGTACTGCTTTCCTCTTGGAAAGTACTAATAACGGCACAGGCCTGTGTTCATACAACTCACATTTTCAGCCAGATCTTCTCTTATTATTGTTTCCACCCAATCACAAACATATTCAGGAGCTTTGCTGGAAAGTCATTGTAACATTTGCAATAGAACACAGTCATGAGAAAGCAAGGAATTTTCTGCTCAGTCGCTGATGGTGTTCTTGAGAACAGAGAAAGCAGTAAACAAGGTATCTCAAGTGTTCTTGAAAGATCACACACATCAGCTGACCCCAAGTATTATCATAACCCAAAACTGGCTGAAGGGTGCAGGAAGAATTCTTGAGGGTGCAACATCTATGACAACTTCCAGGAGAGAGTTAGGTTAGAGTCTAAGCACAGATCTTTTCACAGCTCCTACTTGAGCTGTCACAAACGCAGCTGCCCCTCAAGCAAATTAGCTCCTTTAATGCAAAGTTCAAAACTGTCTATTGCATTGCATTGATGCAACATTTCTAAATGCCCTACATCATTCCTTTTCTCCACTAAGGACACCATCAACAATCATCAACAAGATTCCTTTTTCTTACCGCCTCCCTAAAACAACATGAAAAAATTAAGTTGATCAATAAAAGTACTTAGAATAAAATATGCAATAGGAAGGCTGCACATACTTCAGAATAGTTATTTCATTCAGAAATATAATGCAATATTCATGTAGCTAGTGTAAATGGTAAGCTTCATGTAACATCGAAGTGCATATTATACAGAAAAGCATAACTAATTGCCAACTCTAAACCTATGCTTAATGTAAGCATCTTCATTTGTTTTTAACATGATTCCTGAGTCATTATTCAAATCCATAACTGGAAAAATCCAGAACCTTGCTCCCACATCCAATGTTGCATAGCATTACGAAAAGTAAAGAAGGTGGGGAGGAGGGGACTTTTGTCCACACAATGACAGGAAATGGAGAAAAAGAGTTGGTAAAGCTGGGGGAGAATTCATTTGGAAAACACAAAATCTACTTTATCAGTATTGAACTGTTCCTTATTTACAACTGAAGTGAGGATAATGTATTTTCATGAGTTCACAACAGTGAAAAGAGTCCCAGCTGAGTGAAACTGAAAATCTTGCCCCCCACCTGAGGATTATGTTAATTTATCCTGTATTTTATTCCATATTCTTGAGAGAGAAAAAATACTGTCATCATGTATGCTGATATCAGTTCCATCACTGACTTCCCTTTATTCCCCAATTATCCAGTACCCAGAGTCACAAAGACTGGTCAACCTGAAGATCCAGCAGCAGCGAGTTACCTTGACGGCATCCAACCCAGCTGCCGCAGTGTGACCTGGAGGGTTAGGTCCTCATCCTCGCAGTCCCCAGTGAAGAACCTTTGTCCCTGCATAGGCAGATGCAGACCAGGCAGGTACCCTTCAGCTGCAGTCCTTGGGACATTGTGTTACTCAGTTCTGCACGATCTAGCTAGTTTTGTTTCAAGCACGTTTACTGCTTTAATTATCCTCATATAGCTTGGATCTAGTTTAGCAGGATGCGATTCCAACATAACGGTGCAGTTTCACTGAAAAGCTGTAGCCCCCAGTAAAACCTTCTGACTCTACATCTGTTTAAAAGACTCTACCTTTACTGTTGAACAGCTTGACTCAACATACATACACAACTGGGCATATTTTCATGATTTTGCAAACAAAATACTATTTTCCCCATGCTTTTGTTCCGTTCAGGTCCTGACTCATTAGCTTAGCTGTTTCCTTCAGACTAGAAAAGAACATCTTCCTTTACATAGTCTACATCCATATGTCAATGCTATTTACAAGGCACTGCAAATAACGACCACAAACAACTTTTTTTTTTGGGGGGGAAAGTCAATTTACAAATGTACTTAAGTTCCCACCATGAAATCTACTTTGTTAGAAAAATTTACTTACCTTACACTGCTAATTAGAAATTTATAATTAAACTGGACCAAACCACAGAAAATATACTGTAAGAAGAAAAATCTGCCAGTGCCAGAAGCAAAGATTACTTAAACAGTCTTTCTTCCTGTCTAAAGCCTGTGGCTGCTAATTAAATTATGATATTTGGACATGAGCACCAGTTTAGCTGTTTAATTATTCCTATTCACGAGTCCAACAGAGAATAGCATTTACTGCATGCAAACTTCATCCTTTTTCCCCCATAAATATGACAGTAGAATTTAAGAAAATCCTCCATAAGCCATTATGTCATGTCTTTTCAGATAGACAAATAGAATTGCAAAGACAAATTTGTACCATACAAATACCCTACAAAAAGTGTAGTTCCAATAAGGGGAATATTCGAAGAAGGGGTAGAAAAGAGGAAGAGATGTTTCAATAAACTTTGAATATACAGTCAGCTCTTAATATAAACAATCAACTATTTCTTTTTCTGGGGAAGGTGAAAGAAGGCTAAATACCATCAAAATTAATGAACCATGAATTGACACACAACAGCTAAGCAAATGGGACTATTATAACATCCTGGGAGTTCTGCTCCATCCCAGTTGCGCTACATGCCCTTTCACACCTTGCTGCGTGACAACAGGCCCTCTGGGCATTACTAGCTAAAGAAAATAAATATCAATGCAGTGACAATGCCTCAAGCCCTGAATAAAAAAAAAAAAAAAAACAAATGCTAAAACCTATGCAGACTAGATAAGGGGAAAATTTCTCGCTTTTTTTTTTTGCTCTTGCACTTTATTTCAAATCAGGGTCTTACTATTTGGTTTGCATCTTTGAGAACTTTTAGATAAGAGAATAAAATGGGAACAGCAGTTTGTTAATCTCACTTAGTTACAAACAGCAATTAAATTTCAACAGGTTACTCAGAAGCATCTCAGAAGAGTATTTCTGATGATTACCTAGTTTAGGCAATAGCACATTAACACAGATGAACAAGGGTGAGAAATTGTCACAGAAGCTAAAGTTATTCAGAATATTCTTTGAGAAAAAATTAATCTACCAACATCCCATCTAATCATTCCAACATGCCTCTATGTCAGCCACCAAGCTGACTAATTTACATTATCTGTAATATATGCAATGACTTCACCAACATTCTCAGTAAGAATAGCTACCACTGACATGATCCTTCAGCTCCCTAAGCATTTCTTGACTCAACTGACTATTCCACGGATCCCTATAAAAGTATTGCTATCTATATATGACACAGAGATGTTACTTTGATAGACAACGCCCTTGTAGATTTAGGCATTCAAAAATTATGCGACCCCAGAATTCAGATTTCCTAAGGGACTTAGATTTGCCATCCTTATGCACATGCTTTATGTGCAGCAATTTATCCCTCCATCAAAGCAGTCTACACTGTCTCTTACAAATAGAGAATCTTTTTTAAGTAATTTTTTAAACTTTTTCATACACAGGCTGGACTTGCACACAGTGCCTGAAGATACCATTCTTGTAGACAGAGTTCACTGGTACAGAAGATTTAATCTCTCTCCAACAGAAACGCCATAAGAAAGGATGCATCCTGCTGTATGGGATGGCTGCAGAGTTCATATGTATCTGCCAAAGGCAAAAAGGAGGACATGCAGGGCCTGCAGGAAAGGTAGTGTCAGAAAGAGGGTGTGAGACAATTGAACTATTCACCTGCTTCCAGAAAGTACTCTTGGCTGTTAGCCTGAGAGGTCACTGGAGTGGAACAGCTGCCAGACATGCTGATTTATTCAGAGGCCATAACTGTCACACAACTGGGCACCCTTGTAATGTGGCACCACATCCAAGATGGTTTATTTTCTTCCCTGGGTATACTAAGCTCTTATATATGCAAGGCCTGTCTTGTTGTAATAGAAAAGAGGTAAGGAGTGAATGGAAAAGATAGAGCCCTCCAAAAGAGGTGATGAAAGTAAGATATCTTACGTACTCTGGCACTGTAGATACTACCTTAAGATAAATTCAACCATTCAACCTTTTTTTTTTTTCAACCTTTAAAAAAAAAAGGTTGAAAATTGTTTTCAGTCCAGTTATAACTTTACTGCTCAAGGATGCAAACCATATGGAGAAGACATAAGTAAAGGAATGTAGATTAGACTTTATAAAGATGTCGAAGTTATTCTTGACAACAAAGAAGTTGAAACAAAGAAGTTTCTCACCTATTTTGGAAAGCTGTGACACTAAGTGGAAAGCCCTTAACTCAAACAAAAAGCTTCTATTTCATAGGAATTTCATTACTCATATAATGATTTTCTTCACAGATCAAAAGAAAAAATAGCATGACAACTTCTCACTTACAAAAACATTACAGGAAATTCTGATCAGAAATATTGAAGCATCTTCTAACAGAGAAAAAAGCAAAAGTAGGAGCATCTGCACATTTAAAACTCACCAAATTACATCAGTATGAGTGCAGCATCAGAAAACGCTCATGAAACCCACACCCTATATTTCAACTGCATTTCCTCAGTCCCCCTTGTTTACTGAGAAAGTTATGGATGCACACTATGTGTTTCCCACTAGAAACACTGCCCAATTAGGGCATTTGTTAGAGGTTCCTAATGTTAATGGAAAAAAATACATTATTTCTGTTGCTAATTGATGAAAATTGTAACAAGAAATTCTTAAAACGCTGTTTAAAAACTTCATGCACAACCACTGTCTCAAACAGTACACATAGATACATATAGTATTAGTACATACAGTTTTAGCCTTTCTACTGTAAAAGGATATAGAATCTTGAAACACCCGCTAGATAATACAATTTGCTGTGAACTGTGACATCTGAATGTCAAGTAAACTAGCCTGGTTCCGCTAACAATTAAAAGTGATTTTGCTGCAAATGTAGAACAGCTTGGCCATTTGTTACAGACACCTTCTGGGTTTTGTCACCGCACACTGATTAATTATCATTGCCTGGTCTCAGTCAAGAGGCTGCAATAAACTGTATTTATTAAATCTGTTTATAGTCCTCTCAGTTTACGGGTTGATGAAATAGAGGTGGGTGGATAGTGACCCGTAACACTTGAAAGTCATTCACAAGCCAAGGAAAAGATCTTTTGCCAGACAAACTCAAGATTAAACTAGTCAGTCAAGAAGAGAAGATGGTACCTGATCCATCAGAGCAACATTTGCTTTATTGGTGAGTGAACGTGAGTGATTAACTTGTAACTTACCTGCATACTGTAAAGTGGTGTGCAAGCTTTTGCTATTTGATGTCAGTTTTTGAGATAAAAAGTTTTAGTTATAAATACACATATAATAAATAAGATTTTAAAAGCATAGCTGCCCTTTCAAATCACCTTGTTGAAATCATATTTATACTTTTCATTCTGTAAATCTCATTATTATGCTACTAAAAATAAATACAGAAAGGAATGCTTTTAACTTTAGAAAAATGCCCTGCTTTATCTTAAAGTACAGGAAAAAAAAGTGATGGTATAAAGTTCAGATATTGCTATTGAAGTCACCCCCATGACTTACACTAGAAAAATATAAAACAGGACATTTCATACTTCTTTGGAAGCTGAGTCAGGCCTTGTGAAGTCAATTGTTTCTATAGCAACGTATGAATCAGGGAGAAGATAAGATGTCTGAATGCAGAGAATTAATTTACCTGAGATCATCCAATTGCTCTTTGAGAGGATGTATGTGCTTACTCGGAAGAGAAAAATCTCATTTTAATTACTACGCATCATTTTCAATAATACTGGCAAAAACACCATATAAAAAAAACTGAGGTTAAAAGGAATATTATCCATATTACCCTAGCACTTGGAGTGGTTTGATATTTATTTAATCACCTTCCAATACCAGATCAGAGGTAAACATCACACATTTCTAGATAATCTTTCTCTCTCTGCCATCAAGATACAAATTAGATCTGTTGGGTATTTAACTAAGCCTACACCAACAGTACACTGCAATAAACCTAATTACTGTGCACTGGTTTAGAAGCTTAACCGTTGCTGTCCATAAAAAGAGTTCAGATGCAGGAAAATCCATATTTTCAATTGTTTAGTCGAAATGAAAATCTGATTTGCCAAAAAAATCAAGAGATATCTGACAACATATGTTAAAACCTTAAATATTTAAAAAATGAAAGGCAAAAGGAGAGTAACAATTCATACATGCGTATTTCTCAAAATCTGTTTTAAGATTAAATTACACTGCCTTAGGCTGGAATCAACACGTTCAGCATATGAAATACCTGCTGCAGCAAGAATACGATCTAGATTTTCTATCCTAATCATCCAGCAGCTTTGGAAACACCTTCCTTCTGCTAGAGGCGTTACAAGCTAACCACTCGCATGGACACAGCACAAAACCACACCTTCAGATATCAGACTCCCCACCCATTCACTTTCTGGCTGCTGGGTCATGCAAAGCCTGCTATGTCAACTGAGCCAGAGCTTCCCTGATCTCACACAAAAAGAAAACGCACAGAAGGAACAAAAGCAACGCTTGTTAGTGAGAACACAAGCCATGAAATGAGATGCAGCTCATAGAGTCATCTGTAAACAGATTAGCCAGAGAAGGAAGAGCAAAACAAGTGCAGAACAGCTGCTTGAATGAGAGAAAGTATCAGCAGAATGCCCAAGGAAATCAAAATAATGCCCTCCTGGTTTATGGCAGTTTCTACTAACAAGGCTGAGTTATTTCATGCAATTAATACCAGCTGCAAAAGCATTAAATGCAGACAGGGCAGAGGAAGTTACTGGAAATCATGTAGAACAGTTTGCCAGGTTTCATACGCTTCATCTGACTCCTTAAAAAAAAAAAGCATTGAATAAGTCTCAGAACTGTTAAATTGTTACATTTTATTAATAAGATCTAGGAGTTACAGAACCTGGTTTTCATTCAGCAATTGTATAAGATCAGAGGTGGGCAGAAATAGGGATGCAGAAATCATTGCCTTTGCCAGACTCAGGAAACCCATTTTCACCCTTACAAAGGAGGAGAACAGCACTTCAAACTTCACCATTATCCTGCAAAGAAAAAAAAAAAAAGAAAAGGAAAAGACACCCCAAACTGAACCTCTCTGCCACACCTAATACCTGACACCCTATGGTGCTCAGCTGTCTGGACACACCTCGAAGGCCCTCAAGGCAAACTTCTGGCAACAGCACAAGTAACAGAGCAAGGAGAGGAACAACAGTCTGCCCATAGCCACAGGCCACACACACCAAAACTGCAGCCACCTGCTTTAAATAGTTAACGTACATTCTGGTAATAATGCTCAGGATACACAGTCTTCCAGTGGGACATGGAAAAGGGGAGAGTTTAGTCAGTATTCAGTTAGACTTGGTGCTGTGCTTCCCAGATGCATCTCATCATGTGGAAAATTAGCAGAGACTTGACACAAGGATAGATCTTAAAGCTTTGTCCCTGTGGTCAGCCACAGAGACTCATCAGCAATTTCCCTTCTTCCCTCGACACAAACGGATGTGAAAACTGGAGGTGTTTATGGTCTCCTGGGTAAGATAACTGCAAGATAATGAAATTGAGATAATGAAAGCACATCAGGTGGAAGAGCCACACTAACCAGCAAGGAACAAATTCTTCCTAGTTTGCAACCGCTTAGAAGAGCTTCAGAAAAACTGAACAAAATATTTTGCTCCTCTTGCAGCAAGGCATAATATAACTATGACTATGGCCAATCAAAAAAAAAAAAACTGCCACAGGCTAACTTGCAAGCAGACTGAATCAATACCTTCAACTCTTAAATGTGAGGCTCGCTCCTACTTGCCCTTCGTGAACACTTCAGAGATTACATGGCCTGCCTGTGATAACATCAGAACACAAGAAAAGCAAGTGCAAGGCAACAATATCATGACCAAGTTTTGCCTGCAGAGCAATGACAAAAAAAAGAATACTACTAAATGAAAAGCATTCAGATACTCCAAAATATATATCCAGTAGTTGTGAATGCACTGTATATTCAGTAAACAAGAAACAAAGCACTGGAACAGGTTGCCCAAGAAGGCTGTGGATGCCTCATGCTTGGATACATTCAAGGCCAAGCTGGATATGGCTCTGTGCAGTCTGTTCTAGTGGTTGGCAACCCTGCACATAGCAGGAGGGGTTGAAACTAAATGATCATTGTGGTCCTTTTCAACCCAGACCATTCTGTGATTCCATCATTCTAAAGTGAACAGTCTTCTGTGCAAAGGATGTACATGGTAAGCTGCATACTGCAAGAGAAAGCATGAATGCTGCAGATGTCCAAGCATCCCACAGATCTACTGCAAGAAGGTAGCTCAGCAGTGACAACAGATACCAGGACATAGAACAACTCAGATATAAGTATAAAGAATTACTGTCACTTGGGTTTATTTCCACCTTCCACTGTGAAAATGGGAGCAGTAAGTCCAAGCATTTGCATGACATCTTAATGCATCGTTCACATACTCATATCAGACATACAAACATCTCACCAGCAGTTAAGTTTTACAAACTTAAATTCTTAGAGTTAGAAAACAGTCCCATCAAGCTGCAGGAAGATATACGGTTCAACAGCAGAGCTCTCCTCCAACTAGCAAAAAGGAAGAGGAAGCTTTATAATTGTTTTATCATTTTATTGCAATTTAAATGTTTATATCTATTTTCCTTCACACACAAAAAAAAAGCCAGGAAAAAACCAATCCACTATAAGACTGAAGCCACATCACTTTCCACTGCCAAGGTGACCTCATGCAAATTATGAAAACATCTGTTCTTTCATATTGTGAGTTCCTTTTGCTCACAGAAGGGTTGTGAAAGGAACTTTCAAGCTACAAAAGTTTAAGCCCAAACTACCTCCTGCGATTTGGTGTTGGCTCTGCTCCAGGACAAACCCACTAGGAAA
This sequence comes from Meleagris gallopavo, assembly GCF_905368555.1. NCBI lineage: Eukaryota > Metazoa > Chordata > Aves > Galliformes > Phasianidae > Meleagris > Meleagris gallopavo. The sequence continues at coordinate 11,418,352 of NC_139405.1, forward strand.
TCGAGGAGGAAGCTAACGAGCTCTTAGACTAGAGAACACTGTTCAAATTTCAGACATTCCAGTGAAGTTTTTCAGGCTTGTAAACAAGCTGATTGCTGAACACTTGTTTCAGAGGACATTCCTAGCTCGGTGCAGGCAAATTTCAAATGAACAGAACCAAAGCTGTCAAAATAGTGTTCACCTTGAACACTAGCTCAGATCAGCAGAGACCGCTCCAGATGGACCACACAGTGTCACATCTTACTGAGACCCAAGCTGAAGTACTGCATAATACCTATATTGAAGCCGCTTCTGATGCGCACACAGGAGAACTGAATGGTGATGCAGCAATACTAGCTCATGTGTCCCCCCTTCCAGTTCTATTGCCCGGTACTGAAATGCAAGACATGAGAGTTTTGCCAAATTCTGGCTTTGCTCTAAATCAGTCTGAATATACTAGTTAGAAAACAGATAATTTTCAGGCATAGTTTTAGAGTCATGCATCTGTGCTATCTTTGTTTGTTAAACAACTTGCATCCTTTAATGCCTGCAGTTTAACACAGTAAAACTTCTCTAGGTTTTGCTGCTACTCAAGAAAGTTTTTTGCTTGATTCCCCAGGAAATCTTTCCATAGTTTCCATCTACCACAGAAAAAAAAAAAATCTAATATATGAATTGGAACAAAGTAAATTTGGTTGCAAACACAAACATCCATTGAGAAGGCAAAATACAAATAGTAATTTTACAAAGTTTATGACATTTTGATGTTCTTCAGTTAGTCCTTGAAAAGCATTTCCTTCTGTCATCTTAAGGCATCATAGCATCTCTAGGACCATCATCTGTTACTAATAATCACTGATGATACATTGACAGCATGATACTTAAAGGACAATACTTTTCAGCACTTCAGATATTTGTGTACTGCACTGAATTAATTGCTTGACTCCATCTGCAGGACAAGTTATTCCACTGGAAAACTGAACCATGTATCAGTTATATCACATTCCTTCTGGCTTCACTCTTTATATTTAAAATTTTACAGTATAATGGCAGGAAACTACAGGGCATGAAAGATGATCAAGATATCATAGATTAAAAAACCTGAAACTTGTTAAGTTTAGCCTAGCCAGTGAGGGAAGCAAGACATTTACATTATCAGTGTAGTGGAGGTACGCAGTGGCCCATGATGGAGAAAGTTAAAACTATTTGCATGTGATATACCCTGATGATTTTTTTGGGAAGGAGAGAAAAAAGTTAAATACTAAAGACACTGTAATTTCAATATATTTATATTTTAGTAGAATCTTGTAGAATTGCAAGAGAGTGAATGAGAGTGTGAGTAGACAAACAGAAAATCATGCATCTCTACAGGGCTTAACAGGACTTTGATTAGCAAGCACCATGGGAAAGATGTTCTGCTTCTTCATTATCCTATATCAAAGAAATCTGCAGCTTAGATGAAGACTTCAGGCAGTTCTACCCTCATTTATATCCTTCATTTTATCCTTCAGATAAAAGTTAGTAATAAATCAAGTCAGCAAGGAGATAGAAACTTAAAACCTCAAATAGCACTATATATAGTGCATAGGTCTTAAAAAAGTTGAATATTAAGACAGATCATGAGTTTGTATCTCTTGTAAAACTCACTCATGAGAACAATTTTTTCAGAAAGTGTTATGCTTGATCTGAGGTGTAACATTCAAATACACTGGCAAACGTTGACTGAAGCGTTACTTCTACAACTTTTTTCTGAAGTGAGGAATGATGCAATATTAACAAAGACAGTTTCGTATTTTCCTGCAACACACCACTGCAGTTTATGACTGCCAGTTTATAAAGACACCTTTTTTCTTCTTTAAAAATATGACTATATTTCCCTTTAAGTACTCTGCTGCATCCATTCACAATTCTGAATGGAAGTTTCAGCAACTCTAGAGTTGCTTTATGTTACATCTTGCAATTTAGGAGATGAAATTCTTTATGCAGTGAATGGTGAGAAGTCAATGGAACAATTCAGAGCATCTGTGCTAGATGCACAAGTCGGATGACACGAAGACCTATCTGAAGTGCTGAAATTTGAATTATTTATTCAAGCTACAAATATGTTAACAAATTATTTCTATTCAAGAAATTAAATCCAAGAAAAACAAGAAGTTGCTCGTATCATAGTTTTCAAAAGGATCAAAGGCATATCATTACAAACATGGTTCAGCTTTCTGTCTACTTCAGTGATGCTGCTTGTTTGTTTTCAATAATATAAAAATCATTCTTTGTTATTATCAAGTCTTTTTACCTATTTCTGCACTGCTGCTATCAACTTCAATGCTTTAAGCCTGGAACGCCCAGCAACTTTTTCCTTTAATGAAGTACAGAACCCTATAATATCTCCCATTTAAACTACATATTGCCCCTCTACCATCTACCCTGTCCTGCAGGACACTGAACAGCATTACTTGCAGTGAAACGCATGGCAATAAGCCCAACCTTAAGCTTAGAGCAAGGCACCAAGCCAAACTAATGGCTGCCACAGTGGTCACCCAAGTCAGGCTCAGTACATACACCAGATCACCATTCAGGGCTTGATCTGGACAGCAATTTTCTAGGGAGAAAATCTCCTAGGTTTACTGAATTTTTATTCAGTACTGAGCTCTTCTGCTATTGCAATTGTTCTAGGAGATGTCAGCTCTTGACAGCTGGAAGAATATTACTGCTGTCTGCAGTATGTCTTCTCATAAATGCCCCCTTCCTCAAGGGAAACAACAGTACACTCCCAGCTAGACAGATGCACTGGTGGCAATGCTGTCATTCCTTCTAACAACTGACAGTAGCCGTGATGCTCAGCACTATATTTAATAGCAGTAAAAAAATTTAACATACCAACAGCAGTAAACATAGTTGTCAGTACCTTGCTGCTTATTAAAATCCGTAGCAGGTATTTATATTGCCCTTTAAATGTACAAGGCAATTCATAAGACATATCCGTAATTTAACTCTCCAAATTAGCAGCTGTAATTTATGGCAAGGGCACCAGCACAGTTTTTCTGCAATAAAACTGTCAGCATCAGTGTTCAGGTAAACCTGATCTATAAAAACTTATCTGCCAGAACCAAAACAAGCATGACAGAGTAAACGAACGTAAGTAGGAGGGATGACAGAAGGACAACAAATATTTTTCTTCATCTAGCTGGAACGGCATGTTCAGATTTCTCTACTGTAAAATACAGAAGGTCAAGTGCTAGCATTCCCCACATCTCACATGTAAATATGCACTCCAGTACAATTTCAGCTTCCTCCCTTCATACAGGTGGGATCACAGAGCTTTTTTGCTAAGGCCCAAGACAAAAGCCAGCCTAATACAAGCAGAGGGAGAAGATTTACTAAAACATTTACTAAGCACAAATTTAAGCCAAATAAAAGAACCCTTCCAGGAGTTTAGGTCTTCCTGGAAATCAAGTAACCTTCACTATCTGAATTCCACATAGTAAGATCATTCAAGCTACTATGGAGCTGTAGGATCTTGTGTACTGTATACTACTTCCCAATTATTTGGGTTCTGGCAGTTATTTACTTGGGAGATAGAAAAAAATTGATTAGAAGAATTAGAAGGCTTTGTTAGTGCTTTTTCATCTCTGTAGAAGACCCTGCACATCTTTCAAGTGTGAAATTCAAGTGTGAAGCCTGTGAGATACAGCAGACTGTCACTCCTCAGGGATATTTCCCAGATATCAAGGAGCAGTTTGGGCAGCAGCTGACCAAAAAAAGCAGTGGAGCTCCTCCTTGCTGCATTACAAGGGTATCCTAATGATAAAAAGGTAGCGTTTAACAGCCACTGAGCCCACAGCTTCCCACAGATAAAAACCACCGCTGAGGGAAAAGAGCACTTGGAGCCAGAGGCTGAAGTAGGCAGAAGACCCTGGTGCTTGTGACCCAGGAGCAGCAGTAAGCCCTGCTCACCAATGCACCTGGATTATAACAGCAGCTTAGGAAATTTTGACTGTTTCAAAGTTATTCACACTCCATGTTTGTTTGTTTTCCAGAATCTGCCTTTATTCCCTTTATTAGCCTACTAAGGGTGTTTTACACTCATTCATGTGTTTCACTGGTGAGAGAAGCACACTTGTGTGAAGCAAAGCCATTCTTATTCACTAGAATGCTGATGCAATTGATAAAAAAAAAAATCAGTGCTAGCAATGCTCCATAATCCTAATCTATATTTAAGCACAGACAAATCCTAATTATGAGCTAAAATGTAAAGTATAGAGCAAAACAAGGAACAAACTACATCCACAGGGTCACTCTCACAGTGACAGAATAGTATGAAACAGTAACAGACTCTCAATGATCAGTTCATCAGCCTTATTTCTAAATATTTGGTTATCATGTACTATAGAACAGCCAAATCTTAAAACTATATTGCAATATATCTTCAGTTTTACAGATGAAATTAATGCTCCAGTGTTGTTCCAAAATACTTGACTGCTTACAGTTGTTTTATCATAAAATGATGGGTATTCATCTTACACTGGGCTGTCAAGTGGTCATTGGCTTTTCCATTGCCATCTGTAGTGGTAATTTTAGAGACTGAATATATATAAGGAGGTATCATTATTGGGAACAGGGACACTTCTAATTGTCTTTCCACCAGAGTACAAGGATAAAACAACAGAACGGAGAATCACAGTACTCAGTCATCTTTCAGTCCTGGTTAGAATCAATAAGAGGCTGTGAATGACCACTCTTCTGACAACACAGCCTCCAGAAAAGAAAAAGTAGAGAAAGGGAACGCTAATCACTGTAAATCAATAGAGTAATGAAATCTTATTCCTTTGGAAATAACAAAAAGGGCACTTTATTTAATCATAATTTGCCACAGTCTAGACTCACTTTCTACTTGGATTCATGTACATGCATACAGAGAAAAAGCAGCCATCCCTAAAAGCACCACACACTTGTGTGTGTGGAAGAAACCTCCTAAAACAAACTTTTTTCTTCTCTTGAGGATATTTTCAAACAAAAGATATTTTAGTAATGAGAGTTATCAATCTAAGTGACTTTTTTCTCATTCTAAAAAGTCGCAACTTGTGTTTTTGTGTTGTAAAAGCTAGAATGTAACAGTAACTAGTTCTGCACAATGGATCAGATGATTCCAGAAAACTGATTTTTAGCATTTTGCATCCAGATGTACAAAAGAAAACAAAAAGGAGATGAAATCAGAGCAAAGACTGAAGAAATATTTCACTAGTTCTCCTATAGACAGCATTAGTGGTATTGACCAGAGGAAAGAACACAGATACCTATTCCTTCCTTTGAATGGAGGAGCTTTATAAAGATTATAAATGTATTCCTCCAGTCCAAGAGAATAGCTTAAGCAGAAAAGCATTTTTCTTGTGCTTTTAAGATTCAGAGTCTTACACTAATGCTTCAGGAGCTGAATAATACCTGCACTTCTTGCCTTTACATTTTGAGAGAGAATGACACAGCTTTTAGACAAATTAAACCGTATCTGCTGTAGTGACCCACTTACAGGTTATAATTGGGATTCAGAAGTTCAATACAATTGGTTTAGGCTAACCTGGTTGAACTCATCTTCTGTTGCTTGCCAAAATCCACTGCTTCAGGAAGTCTCAAGCTTTTTGTAGTCAAACCTTCTTTGAAAAAGAAATGAGTAACATTCTCTGCTTCACTGGTAGACTACAAAAGAGCTTCAGGCTCGAGGCTGTCTTAAAGTGCGAAGTAATAATAAGTTTGTTTTTTTTTATAAAAAAAATCAGCACTATTTAATTCTTCCCTCTATTAGAGGGCTGCGGCTGCCTTTCTTTACACAGTCGTGGCAAAGTAGTGACAAATCAGAGAACATGGCCAACACACAGGGGCAGGGCTGACACAGAGCCATTAACCACCATCTTCTGTGTGGTGCACTGCCTTTGGTAGCAGAGCCCTGTGCAGCGTGATGGGGCTGAGCTGCCAACCAGTCCATGCAGATAGGGATGGGTCAATGCACATCCCCGTGGCTACCATCAGAGAAGGCAGCAGAGAATTGAGGTTCCAGCCCAGAATCATGCTGCACCTATAATGAGTCCCTACTTTACCAGTAAAAAAAAAAGTTGACAGCTCTATCAACAAAGAAGCTTTTTCTGGAAATCATGTGTGAGCTTCTTTTCCAGATTTTTCACTGCTCAGAAAATGTCTCCTAGTCTGCCTGTGCTCTCATTCATGTCTGGGTCACCTACTGCTGCAGGGCATGACCTCCTCCTCCTCCTCCTCCATGCTTTTGTTTCTTACCTTAACAATGCCATCTGCTATTCTTTCCAGCAGCTCTGCATATCTCACTGCAGAGACAAAGCAACAGCTCAAATACAAGGGAAACCCACACTTGTCCAATTGTCGTAAAAGGTAAGAGTCTTTATATTCTAATGATTCATTTTCCCCACAAAGCAAGGTGAACGGGGCTCTCTCAGGAGTACAAAAAGGGCAAAGCCCAAAGTTCTCACCATCACCATAATGGCTTAAAGCTCTGCCATGGGAAGTTCAAATCGTATACTAAAAAAAAGTTTGTCACTGTAAAAGTGGTCAGGCACTGGAACAAGCTCCTCAGGGAAGTAGGCATGGCCACAAGGCTGTCAGGGTTAAAGAAGCTTTTGGGAAATGCACCTAGATGCATGGTTTAACTTTTATATTGCCCTGTGTGGAGTCAGGAGTTGGGCTCAGTGATCCCTGACAACTCTGTTATACTATGGTATTGGAAGCATAAGCAGTCACTTCCTCCAATTAAAAACTGAAGTAATCAGGCTAATCCATTCACATTATGTCAATTTTCTACTTGCTTACAATACTTTCACACCAAACCAGAATAGCTGAACATTATGCCATTCTTCAATTAACTCACCAAATTCACACCAAGATAAGTTTCCTCCTGCCTCTATGAGGCCTTCAAATTGCCTGCTGTGGTGTTTTGTACCATTCAGGCACTACTGTGCATTTCAACTAACATACAAAACCACAATTTAAAATTAGTTTCTACTGTGACACATCACAGTAGCATCAGAGGCAGAAAATCAGCAGCCACAAAGGGATTGCAGGAGATGCAGGAGAACAAAGCAACTAACCAGAGAAGCATTTGGAGAAGAAAAAAAAAAAAACACCACACAAACACACACCTATGGTCTTCAGATCATTTCTTTTTAAAATCATCTTTTCCCCTTCTAAGGAAAGATAACCACCTAGTTAATATTCATATATATTCATATGCTTGACAGAATATAGCTATCTAACAGCCTGCTACACAGCAGTCTAACAAGGCCATGTGATAGCAAGCTGAATTTCTCATCTACAACCAATAGTCTGATCAGGTTGTCTCTGGCAACCCAGCAAACAGATCAGCCCTCTTTCAAAGAGAGACTACACCGCTGTCAGACCTGTTCTCAACTGCAGTAAGAAAGCTTGCATGCTCTTACCCCAGCTGTTACCTCCTTTAAGGCTCTTTCATCAACTCAGGTTGCAGAGGCAGCAATCAAATGGCTTGAGAAGTGCACTAGCAGAATTCCATGTCATGCTTTGCTTAGTGAACAATACCATGAGAAGCCTGGGAAAACACATTTTCGTGCAGACTATAAGATTCCTGTCACAATAGATCACTCTTGTCCACCCAAGGGCTTCTTCCAGGAGAAAGGTCATAGAAAACAAAAACTATATATAATGTACTAAGTTAAATGTTCTGCTTTAAAGATTTTCTTTGTTGTGTATGCTGCTTCAGAATGAAAGGGAAAAACACTTAAGCATCTTCCTTGCATAGATATAGTCATCTCAACTTTCCCATGTACACAGTCACTATTTTCCAAAATAGACATCCCACAATGTTTCCTAGAACATACACAAATTGTGTATTAATTGCTTAAACATGTAGTCAGCAAACAAGCTTTCTTCTTTTTCACCGGAAGCACTTCTGACCAAAAGGCAAATGCCCACAGCGATTACGCCAACAGTAAGAAGCCCTTAGAATATCTGTGATGTTTCTTTCTACTGCCTCACTATCAAAAGGTCTGACAAAGCTGTGGAAAGTGAACTTCAATATATCCAACAGGTAGCAGATTTAACTGAACATTACTAGGAGGATCCTTAATTCCATGAGTACAATGCTATACAGCCTCCCTCTTGTTTTGGATACCTGCTAGCAGCCTCTGAATCTGAGAAGCACATAAATGCATTTCTATTTGATTTATTCAAAAAAAGCAGCAGCCCTCTTTTAGAAATAGCATCATGCATCAAGCACAGCACTCTGAGATTACAACAGACTTCAACATTTGTATTGGAATACACTGTTCCAATTCAGCAGGTTCCACATCCTTTTTTGAAAAGGCTTCATTCTTTCTTAAGTCAGTGACTCGTTATTTTTCCATAGTGTCATTTTACTACAAACTGTGTAAATCTGCTGTGCTCTATGGCTAGGAATATGTCTCTTGCTCTCTAGCAGGTGATAAACCTAAATGATCAAATAAGGAAATAGACAAACATTTCCTAGCTCACACCCAGTCAGAAAGTGAAACTGCATTGAGTAAATTCAATCTGCTACAAAAATATCTTCTTTGAAGCTGCCTTTCTTCACTCATGTTTCTTCTTTAGCAAATCCTAGTGGGTCAATAAAAAAAACAACAATCTTCCTTGATAAATATCAGCAGTAGATACCAGGAATCCAATTTTTCCTCCATGTATACATACAAATTCAGCATAGCTTGAGAATTTCTCTCCAATTAATTAGATCAGAAACTAATGCAGCTCTTGAGCAACAACATTATTAAAATGATGACAGTCACTCAGTAGTGTTTGGAAACAAGTTATATAGCACAGATACTCATATTTGATCTTTGTTACCAGCCTGTAACAAGTGACATTAGCATCCCAAATGGCCACAATTTGCCCTGCAGAATTGCCAACTGAAAATTTCCACAATATTCAGTGTTTTCCATTATGTGTCAGCTCAGATCATATGGTTTAACCACAGATTCATACAATCTGCAGATCATAGCTTTTGTGATGGAAATATCTGTTCCCAAAACTTGTTCAGTAAAGGCTCATTCTACCATTTATTAGATAAAATCCAGCCCACCCTACATATAGAGTAGCACAACACTTGCCCTGTTTCTTCACACACACACCTACTCAATCACAAGCCCTGCACATTCTTGATGCATTACCTTCAGTACCTTCTCCCTGCTGTAAGAAAGTACTTTCAGGTTTGTATATTTATATTCAGTATCTCGTGGTCCAACTCACACCAGAGTCCAAAGCAGCTTGCCCAATGAAGGACTAAAGAGTGCGATGTTCTTAATTTAAAGGAGAATTAGCTGTTGTTTTATTTACTATCAAAGTATCTTCTGGTGAATTTCTGAACTAACATAAGCAGTGCTTTTACTACTGCATGAAGAACGTTCATTCACAAGGGCATGCCATGCATTAGGCCCGGTAGAGGAATCCCAGCTTTGCTTCTGTATTAATACAGAACTAATGTGTTAACAAATGGAAGCAATAAGTGATCCAAACCTACTTTAGGCAGAGAAAAAAATAAAAATGATAATCATATTGCATAGTAAGAGGTGGGGTGGAGAGAATTTGTTAGCGTCCTGGAAGGCTGGCTACAGATCTGTCAGACTCCACAGGCATCTAAAGAGAATAACACTGCTATGAAAGGCAACTAAAGTACATTTCAAGAATAAAATGTTCTCAGAAAGTGAGATCATCAGTAGGGCAAAGGCAAGTTTATTTTTCTGTGAAACCAGACAAGCTGCACTGATCTATTCTAGCTGAATATCTCACCTCTGGCTTTCACCCAGTCCTGAGGAAAAGATTTACCTATATCAGCTTCAAATAGTAGCAAGATAAAAGAAAACAAGTGATGCAATCCATCCAGAGGAGTTACTTAGAGTATTTTAAAGATGGAGTTAAGTCATGTAGACTGAAAGTACATTATTTATGAAGCACAATATCCACATATGTTGTTTCATAGACACAAAACAAAACAACCAAACAACAAAGATGCAAAACAGATTCTTGTTGGAAACCAATCATATCTCAAGGACACATTTCTAGCTGACTAAAAGACCATCAGTTCACAGGGCATACTATACATAATGTATTCAGCTAGTAAATGTTAATTAAACTATCTTCTTCAGTGTGGAAGACTGACAAGTTTCATTTTTTTGGCTTAATCATCAGAATCCAGTTCATGAATTTAGCACTGGAAGATGCATGTAAGCACCTAGCCTATTAGCAACTGCATCCTCAAAAAATACAATGTTTATGTATAGACACATGATTTTTACGTAAACTGTGAATTCATATCAAAATCATCATATCACTTGTTTGATTGTATTGAAGGCGCGTATTTAAAAGAAAAGTTGGCCAGAAAAAAAGAAAGCTTTCATTCACAGGATCAAGGTGAACAATAATGTTTACAAGTAGTAGATCAAATCACTTCATTCTTCCTTCTCTTTTCTAAAACCACAATAAGGTCCAGTGGGCAGCTGTAAATTGTTACTATACCCCTCTGCTAACATTAGGCAGATTGATATTGACAGACCAGCACCTCAAAAGGCAATGAGGAAAATTAAATGCACCCTAAGTGCTTTCATATGAAGAAACAGTCATCATAAAATATTCCTGTAATTTTGCATAATGAATGATTTCTGCCCCCCATTTCCCATGTAGTCGTCAAATTCCCTCTCATTACACACAAACAAAAATTAGAGGTCTTCTTTGAAGTTCAAATAATCACGTAGAGCTTAACTTCTTTTCTTATGCCTCTGCCTTTATTATGTACTCACCAATTCAGAAAAATAAGTTTCTTTACTTAAATGCATAACACTAAAGTAAATGTTGAACTGGGGGGAAGGGAAAATGGAAGGGCAACACATGGAACAAAGCACAGAAAATTGCTTTTCTGTAGATGCTCAGAGTATGCCAGCCAAACTACAGAAAATTCAGGCTACCTGTAACTTCTCACAAAGCTGGAAGATAAATTATTGCACCTCCTGCAAAAATGTTATAAGGCAGAAAACTGACATAATTTGTGCTGATATCTAATATTCTGAATTAATATGGGAACTACTTCTGAAGACTTTAATTCCTTGTTAAAGGAAAAATCCCACTCAAGTCAAACACACCCCACACAATCTCCTTAACAACTGCAGTACAGAAGAGTACAATACCAGATATTCCATGAGAAAAAATAATTTTATTTGCATATAACTACCCTTGCAACAAACACCAAAATGATCAAAAGTCTCACAGGGTTCTGATTTCATTTTAATTTGAATTGAAACATTTCAAAACAGTTCTTGAAGTATATCAAACTCAAAAGCAGTCCCAGGCTTAGTTATACAAGCAGCCACAAAAGCCTCTGTATAGGTTTACACAAAAAGAATTATGTGAAAATGTATGATTTTTGCTTCTTTCAGTTGTTGTTTTCTCTAAAGTATACTTTTTAGGATAAATCAAAAGAAACAAAACCAAGATCACAAGAGCAACTGTGTCTGTCGTTACACCTAAACGAGTGTCCCAGAGGTAACAAGAAGTGCTTCAGAGAGAAACTAAAGACAGTGGATTGTAGAGGGACATTTGGAGTCACAGACTCTGATTCTGCTCTGCTTAGTGACCAAGTTATTGCTAGTTAGGGCAGGAAAATATGAGCTTGGCACAAACCTTCTATGTGATCTAACAGAATAAATCCCTTAAGAAGCCTTGCAGAAAATAATTGAAAAATCTTATTCTCAAGGAATGTTTCTCCTAGAAATCTCTGCAGTTAGACATTTGGCTTATCCTTGAAGCATGAAAATTTACTCTTAAATATGGTTCTTTTATTGGAGTAGAAACTCTCAAACTCTTCCTGAAACTTGCTTGGTTGTTCTGAGAATAGGGGGGAAAGAGGGCATCAGCCTCATGAGTCATTAATGTCCTTGAAATCTCAAGCTGATCATTCCTCCTTTATTTTCTACAAAGAACACATTCTTTATCTGTCTGTCCATGAGTTCTCTCCTCATGCACTGAATTCCCCAACACTGTGAGACATAGTGCAATACTAAGAAATATCCTTTATTCGCTATTCTGTTTTTAATGTATATTTATCTCTTATATGCTTCACTTCAGATGCAATTCCTTCAAGTGAAAAATTAACTATTTAAAAATCTGATCATTCAAAAACCACATCATTACCCCTTCCCTTTAGCACTTTGGAATTTTTCAATTTGAAGAGATAATATGATATCAAGTCATCTAGTTTGGATTCATGCTCAAATTCAGCCTCCTTTGAACTTTGATTAAGTTACCATACACAATCATCCAACTTTGCAATTTTATTCATATTTTTGTGAAAAGTTTGAGAGCAAAGCATCATTGATGTACAGCTTAGCTGATACATGATATTGACCTTGGATGAAATATTTATGTTTTCCTCCCTTCTAAGATTCCAGACAGCGCCTGATTCATAACAGTGCTTTGACCCTCTCATTAGGACAACTGGCATCAGTAATACTTTGCTATGAAGGACTCTTTGTGGGGTATATCCATAAATCTCTGCAGGCTTCACAGAATACAACAGCTGACACCACCTAAAGCATGCAGTGGTCGCAGCACTCTCTTCTATACTCTGCCAGAAGAAACAGAGCTTTGAAATCTTCCCATCTAAACTCAGCATTAGCAAGCGTCTGACCTCCTAACACTGCAGCGATCTGCACCCACAAAGCAGTGAATTTAAGGGTAGGCACCAGCATTAGAAGAGCTATAGAAATCTACAGCTTTGCAGAGCTCCTCATGCAGATGTGTGCTGCTTCACTGCTACCAGGATGAATTGCTCCACTAGCTCACATGCCTCTGGGCCCCTCTCTGCAGCCTAAAGAGACAAACCTTCATGATACCAAAGAAACAACACCCAGTTTGCCCTAGTAAGGAGCAACACTGTTTCTCCCCCATATTATTCTTCTGCATGTTAAGATTTCCCTTGGAAGCACACCAAAGTCTTGCAGCACATTCTTTGGAGTACTAAATACCAAAGCCATTAAAAATAACAAGTTTTTCTGACACACATGCACAAAAGTCTTTCTACCACAGGAACTTCTTTCTCATGAATTAAGAAATAAGGATCTTTAAGAAAGTATTTCAGTAAGCAAATCTTCACACTTCCTGCCTTCAGAAGTTAACCAAACTGTACTGGTTGGCCATTTGGGTCACTCCCTAAAGCCGTGTCTGCTGGCTTTTTTACAGATAGAATGTCATCACACCACTTTATTCCCCAGTCACGTTTTGTAGTCTTACTGTCACACCATTTGAGTTCCCACTCATGAAAAGGAACATACAAACATTAGTTAATATGCTCTAAGTCAGAAGTTACCGTCAAAGTCTGGAGCAGAACACTTTGCCCCTCTTTCCTTTTCAGTAGTATAGATAATTGCTACCCAACACGCAATAAAATGGCACAATCACTCCTCTATTACTGGAAGAGCAAAATATCATTTAATGTCTCTGCTTGCTCAAGTGTTTTTCTAGAATATCACCTCCTCTATACTTCAAGTGTTTTAATTATATTAGTGTTTGGGTTTTTTTCCCCCCCACATTACTGCAATATCCATTAATTTGAGCAAAAAAAAAATAAAATTTAGGAAAGACTGGCATGAATTTCTTGAACAGAAGCAGCACAGCAAAGCTGAACAGTCTTCAGAATAGAGAACTGTTATGCAAGAACTGTATGACTGATCCACCCTAAGATAATTGCTATAGGGAACAAAGGTGTTTTTTTTTTTCCAGTCAGATGTATGATATCATAAGAGTTAATGCTGGAACTTCTAAGCAGCCATTACGAATCTGAGAAATGTCACAACTTCTTTGCAGTCTGAAAAAGTCTCTTCCTTTTGCTTCTGAAGCAACATTACGCTTCAGCAGGCATCAAAAAGCTTGAAAGTAATGGAATTGGATCAACATCACAGTTTTTTCACAAAGCCTTGCTTTTTGCCTCTGAGAAATTAATCTTTTTTTGTGAAACACTACTTTAAATATAGCATCTTTCTCACTGAAACTCAAGGTACTGAGATTAATAATACAAGAGGTGCATCTGCCCCAGTCAAGATATCTACTTTTGAAAGATTACACCATTCTCACCTGTGGTTCCAAATTTTAGAAAAGTCTTTGACATCTGCATACACATGCTCACCAAAAGGTTATTTTTTCCCTAGCCAAGCTATCAAAAGACAAGTAATTCGATTGACATTTTGTTTAGATACTACATGTACTTCATTTTGAAGACAAAGAGTCCAGACACATTCAAGCCTTAACAAAGCCTTCATTAGAGTACGCTTTTCCATGCAGCTGCAATATCTAAACATATCTGAAGCACGGGACACAGCCTCCAACGAAAGCAGAGCCAAGATTCCAGCAAGCAATGATTTTCAAACACTGTAACTGACAGAATAGACAGTTTCATGGCACATGAAAAATACCCACCACAGAACAGTACGAGAGATACAGAAGTGACAAACTTTGCTCTAAAAATCTGTGCCATTAACTGAGCCTCGCAATAACCACCAGGTAGTAACACTTCTGCATCTGCCAAACAAATATTTTTGGTCCTAGTTTGGAAATATCCTGTATATTCAGTACAACCTCTCTGCGATTATTTGGTTTTGCTATACTACTTTTCAAGTTATCATTGTTCAGGATACTTCTGAACTGACAACTCGTGGCCATCTAGCTACAATTTTCTAGAGAGGCACAACTTCAAATGCTGAGGGAAAAACCAGAACAAACCTTTCTTTCAATCACAAACACACACTTCTGAAGTTCTTGTGAACCACTACAGACTCTGAGAAGTAAAGAAAAGCAAACTTAGCCCTGAAACAGTATGGAATAAGACTGAAGGAGACACAGATCCTGCATGAGTTGGCAGCAAGAGAATGCTCTCTAAGCAGGTTCCGAAACTCCATCACCTTTGAATAGTCCCTCTTCCATCTTTTTCTTCCTCTTCCTTCTATTTCAAATCACCTCCAAGGTTTAGGTGATAAGCAATTAATTCTACTATGTAAATTCTCTCCTCACAGTTTAGAAAATACACACCTTTTGCACTTGCTTCTTCCAGACCAGTTGTTTGCTTGATTGTTCTTTCCAAGGTGATCTTTAGAAGGTAGAATGACAGACTGACCTATCAAACCAATGTTTCCTTTTCTTACATTTCCAATCTCTCCACAATCAAACAAGCCCAGAACTCTCAGGCTTTTCCAAAGCCGAAGGTCAGTTTGATCTTAAGTATTTGCAGAGCTCTTGAGAGCTTACACATTGCAGGATGAAAGGATCAACACTGCTAGTTGCAGTTCCAGCCTCAGAAGGATAATGAGGTTGACTCAAAAAACCTCTCGTGGGACTCTGAGGTTAGAGCTCCCTTCTCAGCTGCTCAAGAGACTATTATTTCTTTTTGCAAGCTTTGTCCATGCATGAGTACATTTCCTTGAATCAATGGGAGAGCTCTGGAGGGTAAAATGAGATGTGTATGCAATAGCTATTTTTCACTTTCACATTCTGTGTGCAGAATCCAGATGTCTCAGATTCTGTAAATAATTATGTATTTTTAAGGTACATTTACCAGGGGGAAGGAAGAAGGAAAAAAAATTGTCAGAGAAGACTTCCATAATTTCTGCAAGATTATCCAGCACTAGCTTGTCATGACTGTGGTACCAACTCCTAGCTGAATAGAATGACGGAAGATACAACTATCAGAAGCACAATGACACAGATAAGATAGTTGTGATTACACAAAAATCCTCTCATAAGCTTCCACTTGCTTTGAAACAGGACAGATAGTTGATCAGAAAACTGGCTGTTGCAAAAGAGAAAGTAATTGAGAGTACATGATTTTAGGCATGTTACTGCTCTCGGATAGTTAAGACACTCAAATACTGGAAGTACGCATCAGTAACCCTTTTGCTTGTCTCGTGGCCTAGAGATTTTTAAAATAATATCAATTTTTGTTTAAGTGATTGACAACTGGATAATACCTAAAAGTGATGACTTAATTGAGGGTTTTATTTCTTGTTGTAACATATTGGATCACCCTATTGGATGTTCAGGCATAAATAGACATACTGAAATCTCAATGCTAAATACCTGAAGTGTTTAGAATATTTTACTCCAAGTTCTGTAAAACTAGTCCCTCTTTATCTACTTAATATTTAGTCAAAGCAGCAGCTGTGTTATGATGCTGATCAGAAACTAAGATTTAAATATTGCTTGGCAAAATAAAAAGATAAGTTAAAACCAACTCTTTTACGAATTGCTGGAATAAAATAAGTTGAAAACAACAAAGTTGTTTTCATGTATGTGGATAACATGAGAAAGCAGCTATGAGGTATTATCAATCTCGTAAGTATCAGCAATCACATCACCACGGCTGCCCATAAATCACTTCACATAGCTGTGCATTTACACTTCCAAATTTACGCTGAAAAGGTCCAGTAATAAGTAGTCCTTCAAACAATTTGAGCGTACATAAAAAGTTTTTAGTCCCTAGTTTCAGAGTTCTTCTCAACTACAGACTGACACAGATGATCAGCCAAATTATTATATTTGTTTGTATAAATACAAGGGACTGTTAAAAGTGAAAAAAATAGATGCAATCAAAATCAGCCAAGAGTCTGTGGCAGAACTTGGCAGAGAATACTTGAAATACTGGATTCTGATGCCCCAGCTTAACCACAAAAAGAAAGTTCATCTTCTCATTTTCAGTATCTGTTTCTAAGTCTCTAAGGAAGAGCTATAGATGACTCCTTCTTTAGTCTCTTCACTGACATAGTTTGTACAGAACAGTAATGAGATTTTTTTCATTTCTTCTTCTTCTTGTCCCCCCAGTGAGGTATTTTGATTTTAAATACCAGACACACAAACCCAGTCTCTATTGTAGAGTGAAATTGGAAAGATAAATGGAGCAGAAATATCACATTGTGGATTGAATGCTTTCTCATTAGATTGAAACACACATGGATTTCCTAGACTACTAGATTTGTCAAAAAAAAAAAAAATACCCAGAACATTTCCACATTCCTGAGCACCTTGCAAGAGGGCAGAAAAGCTGTCAAAAAAAAAAAAAAAAATCAAAACTGAAAGAAAAATGTGACTCTATAGTTACTTGTTATGTGTCTGTCACTTTGCATGGCTATAACTGAAAAGAAATCCCCTTGGAAATGATGCTAGCATTGAATTATTTATTTATTGTGCAAGCTTCCCTAGAGAATTCAAATTGTTCTGTCAGTAAAGCAGTGTACATGAACCGATGCTCTGTCAATTTACATTTAAGCCTGAACAAATAATAATGTTGTAGCATACATTCTAAGCCAGTAAAAAAAAGAAAAGTAAATTAAAAAAAAACACTGAAAGGTAGTCAGCACTTAAAAAATAGATATATACACTTTATACAAGAAACTGTCTTCACTCAAATGACTACAGCTGTCATTAGATTTGCCTCCATTATATTGAGAGCTTATGTATGAAAAGAATATTGGACATGCGTAAGTTACCCTACTGTCACTCTGGTTCTCTCAACAAATAATGAGAAATCTAATTTAAGATGATTTTAAGAGCTTTTATGTACAAATGATTTTAATGCAGAATTTACTGCCTTAACCAGCTGTGTTGGTACTGACCAGTGATTAAAACTCCAAGCATAGAAGCTTTAAAAAGATAAGATCAAAAGCACACACACTTCATTAGTACCTAAGACCGTCAAATCACACTCTGAAAAAGTGCTTTGCATCTGATATAAGGAAACATTTAACATAGTAACAAGAGTAGAAAGTTTGTGATTTGTTTACTGAAGTAAAAAGCAGATATCAAGTAGTGTTCATTGTGTAGTTTTTCATGTTGTTTAAAAAGGATGGTAACAAGATTAAATCAAAGTAGATGGAAAGTAAAGCTGGGAGTTTGGTAGGAAGGCAAAGGAGGGGTAGAGATGCTAAGTAGCAATGCTATTTCCCTATTTCAAAGCAATTCCAAGAAAAGAGAAAGAGACTAACAGATATAAGAGATACTAAGAAATACCTGAGGGTCATTGCACATTAAACGAGAAGCAGAAAGAGATACAATGTAGATGTCAATATCACAGGTAGTCTTTTCACTCCACTGTAACAGAAATTTACACCACTGGAGAACTCAGCACTTCCTCAAGTAGAGGAACATGAGCACCAAGGGGAGAAAAATGTAGAAAGGCTAAAAAAAAAAAAACTCTCCTCTGAGATATTCTACATTAGGTAGGCATAGAGCTAGCAGCAATGTAGAACACATTGATCACAATGCTTAAAATAATGCTTGAATACTTCAAGTTTGCCAGGAGAAAGGCATTGAGCCTCCCAAAATATCATTTTCAGTAGAGTATGACTTTCTTGAGAGTTCAGAAATAAATTAACTCATAAATTAGAATGGTTAAATTGGCCCTTCAGGAAATACAGTCACATAAAAGTGTAAGAGATCACATTTGTTACTTTTCCCAAATAACCCATATTAAAAAAAAAAAAACATGAATCTGAGTTAATTCACATTTAAGCTTGAAGACTGTTTTTCTTTGTTCTTCATAAATAAAAGCTTATTATTCTGCACAAAGATCAAACAAGAATAGATGTTCTCCAAGAACAATTGCATGATTTTCAACCAGTTCCATTTAAACTCAGTTCCTCAATAATTACTACAGTTACATTGCTACAAAGGAGGACCCAGCAACTACACTGATATTTATTAGTGGCACTTGAGTTCAAGTCTTCTCTCTCCAAAATCACTATGAAGTTCTTCTCATATTTAAGTTGTGACTAAGGTAAATTAGGATGAGACATGGAAAATTTCATCCTTCAACGATAAAGGGTCAGGCTATTGTAACTAGCAGAAACCAGCAGAGCAAAGCAGAGTTGCTTATGTAATATCAACTATTGCAGTTACCACCATCTATATTTATCTGATTAATAGAGTTAGTAACTTGTTCATTCTGAAATCAATTTAAATTTTACTCTGCTTACTGACACATAACTAAGAAACAAAACCCATCACGTCCAACTGAGCTTTACTCAGCCTAAGCTAAAAAACACTCAATAGCATCTGAATGGGCAACAAACATGTAAAATGAATGCTGAGATTCTTCTCACTTATGCAGAAGTATAATTTATTAACTTTAGATTGCGTAGGTCGGCTACTGCAAAAGACAGATACTGTTCAACATTCCTTGATTTTTCAGATACCTAGTTCCCAAACCAAGAACTGAGACATTGCTTTTCAAACTCAATAGCATTTAAAAGGTACAGGGAAGCTACTCACCATTCAAGTAGGAGATTGGAGAAAAGACAGTGCTACATTCTGACAAATGGGAAAATACTAAGGTTACTGCTGGTTTTAGGATGTTTCTGGGACTGATACCATCAACTGAGACTTCTGATAGAGTCACAATTTAATGCCCTGGAGTAGCCCTGCTGTCAGGATCTGTACCAACCTGTCCAGCTCACTCTTTTTCCATCATTGCTGTCACTGGGGAGAATCCTCCATAGGATTTACATCCAGGCAGGTACAACAATAGGAAAGATCACTGGGTCTTGCAGAGCTCACCTTGCTTAAGCTGCCCTAACGTAGTGACAACATTGGGAAAGCATGTATGAGGTCAGTGCATATCCATTAGTACTCCTCTATTAGCTCTTCCCCACCCCCATGCACACTGAACACTCTCCAAGACTGCTTGAATATTAAGCTGCAGTAAAAGTGAGGCAGTAATTCTGCTAAACAGGAAATAGCCTAATTGCATCCAACACTCACTTTTTCCCTAAGGCCACCGTGACCAAGAGTCTACTTCAAACATCCCTAGGACTGGAATACAGATTTATGAGCACACCATGAAGCTTCAGCAGCCCTTTATCATACCATGACTATCTTGCATCACAGACGCACGCTTTCTCCTTACTCTGCTATAAAATAAAAACAGGACAGAAAAAAAAAGAAAAAATCCAACTGTTTTCAAATAGGAAAAAATCCTTTTTACATGTCAGAACTCAAGTTGAAACACATTACCTCTCAGTTGA
Source organism: Meleagris gallopavo (assembly GCF_905368555.1). Taxonomy (NCBI): domain Eukaryota; kingdom Metazoa; phylum Chordata; class Aves; order Galliformes; family Phasianidae; genus Meleagris; species Meleagris gallopavo. Next base: position 11,438,406 of record NC_139405.1, read on the forward strand.
TTTTGCCTACATAAGTTTACACAAGCACAACACTGCATCTGACACTTCTTTCTGCTTCTGAGTGTTTTCCCAAGTACTTACTATCTGGGAAATCCTAATCATTTACTTATAGGGCAGGATTCAGTTCTGCTGGTTTTTTTTGTTTGTTTTTTGTTTTTTTCTTTAACATAACTCCTCTCAAGCCATGAGTAGCCTCTAGAAGGGATTATTTTGACCAAATTCAGAACACTGAGAAATTGGTTTGAGCTTAAGAGATGCTAGAAGTTAACATTTAGTGGTAACATTTCTTGGCATCAGTAATGAAAATCCACTCTTGAAAAAAAAAAAAAAAAAACACAACACAGTAGCTACCACACAGCAGCAAGCTTGAATAAAAAGAAATTTGGAACAGAAAGCAGTTTACTGTGCCTAATTTCCCCTACCCCTATTGGCTTGCTAATTACGGACATTTTTATGTTCAACTTCTCTCAGACTAGGTTTTACTTCATTCTTCATAACCCAGTTCCATTGCTGAATAGTGTATATGACGTAACTTTTATTGCCAAAACTCATCAGTAATCTCACAAGTATCGACCACAATGACTTTGAAGCAGAATCCAGAGTGGAGTAGAGAACATTTTCCCCCAGAAAGAAGTATTGTCATTTCTGATAATTAGTTCAAACAACAGTTATTTAAAAGTGTGGCAGGGACACAAGTCCACATTTAAATACAACACATGGTCCTCAAGGAACTTGGATTCTTAATAACCCATTTTCGCATAATAGGAGAAGTGGATATCTTCCCTGCCATGCATCATTTGCACCAGAAATTCCCCTGAATCTGAATCCTCATTTATCTGAATGAATTCTCTCTCCCCACTCTGCTCAGGGAAATGTAGTTCTACTCTATGCTTGATTCTCATAGTACCCACATACAAAACATCATAGAATTACATTTCTACAATTCACCTGCATTATATATCTCCATATTTGCCTAGATCTTCACACATACATACAGGGCTAGCTTAAGGCATATGAGCATCTATGCTGTTTCTGAACAGACCTCTAGATTTCCTTGAAACAAACTTGTAAAATACTAGCAGTCCTATCACACCTGTATGCACTGTACTGGTACAACTCTGCTGTCACCTCATTTACAAACTGGTTAACATCTAATATACTGATAGAACAGACAAATATATTTTATTATGAAGTTATGAGCAATTTCAAGTGTCCTGTGTACTTGAGCTAACAGCTACAGTATGCTCAAACGTAAATTCTTTTACTGTAAAAGTAGTTAATAGCTCTCGAAGATTTAATGGCATTTTGAAGGTTTATTATGGAATAATATTTGAAATGTGATGAAAAGTGATTTTTTATTTCTGCGACATTCAGGATAATAAAAGCATTAAGCCACAACAGACACAAAAGTAATGCCTATGCTTATAGACATTTAAGAGACTATTACAAAATAGAAATTTAAGAGTATTTTTGGTTTCCCACTCATAAACACTTCATTATTTTATTACCTTATAACAATAAAATTGCAATTTCTAGTTATTGCAGTTCATCATAGTGAACATTTAACATGATTTACTTTTTAATTAGGGAGCACTTTCTGAGACTGAACTAGTTCATTTTTATCAAGAATAAAGTCATCATCTTTTTTTCCCCTATAAACTGTGAATCCTTGAAGGGCTTAACAAGCTACAAGGCTGACTCTGCAATCATTACTCTCAGTAAAAACTGAGACTATTAAAGTTTTTTTTATTAAGTAGAGCAGCTAACATGGTGCATTGTCTCAATATTCCTGGGGATACAATAGGCTGGATTTTATAACTAGTTAGTTCTATCTGTACCTTCTTCTGCAGGATAATGGAGATTTGTAAATAGCTGGGAAATCATAGACAAGCAATCTTTAATTTCAGAGAATGTCTTGACCCTCTGAAGGTGACCTTGCATAGAGCAGTGCAGCATGCTGCCTTTCCTTCAGCCTGCTGACAGAATGACTCACCGCAATATTGGGGGGAGTGGTTAAGAGAAAGAAGCATTGAGCAGAGATATCACCGGCCACAAGCAGATTTCCACGGAGTATCTGAGAAATGTTCCTCAGCCACCAAAGTGCTGAGGCACAAGAACAAAACATTTCTTTGCAGGTAGATGCTCATAAAGCTAAAGTAGTAGAGTACATGAGGGCGTGGAACAATAGTAAAGCCCAGTGAACTCCATAACACTATACTTCTATTTGGAAGAAAAGCAGGCGTCAAGTGGGAGATTCATGGTAAAGTACCTTGGCCTGCCCCTCCTACTCTCCTTCACTTTCCATGAACTCTATCATCTGTTTAGGGTTTGAGAAGAGAGTCTTTTTAAAATGCAATAATGTTAACAAAGCAAAAAAAAAAAAAAAAAAAATCAAGAAGACTGCCATGCAGAGTTTGGAAGGAAAAGACAGGCTGTGAACCCAGGTCTGCAGCCTGCTAAAACTGGGAAGCCTGACCAGGCCCAGCAGCACTGCCATGGTTACCATCAACAATGCAGTAAGATGGGGGTGCACATGCACAACATCACTGTTGCACCCCTGCTTCGAGATTCGAGAATATCCCCCATACAATTAACACAGGATTTGGTTGTTTCTTGTTTGACTGTTCCCAAAGTTCAACATCCTTGAACAGAAATCAGAATTTCAAGGCACACTGAAACACATAACTGGCACAACTAGAAGCGTTACACAATTATATTTCTAGTTCATGTACCCTATTCACGTACCGAAAAGAGTGGATTAATTTATATTTTGCAAATATAATCGCATTAGTAAGCAAGCAGAGCCAGTCTAAAAGAGAAGGGACAGATTCAGAAGTTTTATCCCAAACCTCACATTTGCTGCTCCTGATAGAAATAAGGATGATATCCCATGAGCAAAAGATCTGATAGCATTTTTCATTAATTATATATACATTTATTAAAAATATTCAGGACAGGCTGGACAAGCCTTGATGGATTTCAAAGGCCAGCCTCTATGTACTAAATAGCCCACGTTTATTAAAATTCAGCTTTCAGCTATATATACACTGTACATTGCCACTCCAATAACTTCCCATAAATTGATGATCTTAGAAATGTAGATTAATTGAGGCAATGAAATAGCAGCTACAGTAAAGAAATTACATATTCCCTTTCATAATTTCTTCCCTTGAACTTTCAGATTTATCTGTGGTGGCAAATTCTCCAAAACAAGCCAGCAACGGAATATAAACTCATACAGCACTTATTAACTCCAGCAGCAAAATTGATAGATGGTTGCATGTTGACTTTTCTTTCTGCCACATCATTTTGAAGCAACCAAATAAATAAACACATGGTTGAGCATTGTGGCTGGACACTTAGCTTGTTAAAGAAAAATGAGAAAAAAGCAAGCATAATTTGGTTTGTCATCCTTCTTTGTCAGTAAACTACAGATGCTTTTAGAAACAGTGTATTCGCTTCCTAAGACAAGTAATTTTTTGCTTTTCAAGAAGTAATAAACTCAGCAAAGCTCATGGGCCGTTTAGTTTCCTGAACAGACTTTGATGCTTTAAGCATACGCCCAGCATTACATGGATGATTTCTTACTCAGTTGTCTCTGGATGGCTCCAAACCACGCGGTTACTGGAGGATTTTTATGCTGTGAATGCAGTCATGCATTCAGCTAGCTAAATAACAAAGGCATGGAAGTCAAGGGTTTTTAGTGGGGGATTCTTCACTAATCACATCTACGTTACTACAAGTAAACTTGTTAACTAATAAGTTGTTAGAAGATCACAACCTATAAAAACAGCATGAGTCCAGAACCACTAGCAAACCCACAAACTGAAGTCTCCTCCTGCATGAAAAGTTACCTTGAGCAGAATTAAAACTAAAAATTAAACTTCCTGTTCCTGCCCCCTGCTACCAGCACCTAACTCACGAGCAGCCTTTTTTCTAGAACCATCGATGAGAGGCAGCAGCCATAATTGCCTTTTGTAGTTTCTAGGTCACCTAAGATATTAGACCAGTAACAAAGAATAGCTTACCGTATTCCAAGGATCAGTGCTTTCCAGAAACATCCGAAGGAAACCACCTCTAGGTAAACGTGTTTACCCGTCGCCTGCCTGCCGTTAAATGAGGTCAGGGAGGAGTGGATCCAGGCCCCCTCCTTCTGGCCACACAAGTGAATTGCTTGCACCTGTGCTCCCAGGGCTGGCCCCGCCCCTTCACCAGGTGCTCAATCAGTGGTTCAGGCCATGACCTAACGGCTCCTACACGCCGTCCCGTCCCCCCTTTATACCTTTCATGTCCCGCCTTCGGGTTGACTGAGGCCAGGCTCACCATCTGGGAAGTGCACCAAGAAGTAGATAAAATGTAAATGCTTCAGAGGAGTGTTTCACCTTGTTCTTTCTTTTCCTTCGTGTAGTGTTTCCAGACACACAACTGCTACAGCAGCATGGCTGCTCCTAAGCCTCTGAAAAGCCAGACTCTGGTAGTTCCCCAATCTTGTTTTCTCTTCCATCAGTGGAAAGGTAGCTACATGATGCTGATTATCATTCAGAAAGCACGCATCTAATATAACTGCACTGGCCTGGTTACAAAGCTAACAGAATCAATAATAACAATAACAGAAAACAATAATGATGAAGCAGCTCAGTCTGCATTTAAAATGAGCTGGAAGTATCTAGCTCCAAATTAAAAAAAAATAAAAATAAAAAAAATTAGCAAATAAAGTATTTTTTCTACAAGTTCTCCTGTTCAACCTTTCAACTGTTTTTAAGCTACTCGCAGCTTTAAAATCCTGTCAAAAAGATTTGCAAAAGTCTCGCAGATGGATGAGGCAAGGAAATAGATCCAGGTCAACTCAGCTAATTCAAAGAGCAAATCGGGAGAAGAACTAGTAGCAAATACACCAACAGCATAATTCAGGCAAGAAGAAACCACATGACAGTGTAGGCAGAGCTTCTGCAGTAACATCCAGAAGGTAGAGGGCCAGGTGGCAGCAGGTCCCAAGTGCGGCTGATTTGGCAGTTAAGGCTCACTGATGCCTCTGAAGGCCCTGACACTGTTTTGTTTGAATGACCTTTAGTGATCAGAGCCTTTTGGAGAGTACACTGTTGCAAGCAAATATTGCATTGTAAGATGTATCAACTGATTTCTTGTTTGCACCAAAGGCTTACATGGTGTAGATTAATGGAAATCTATTTCACAAAGAATTCTACACACATTACACATAAAATCCATAGGAAACTCAGTGGGAAACAGCAATCTACAATTAATAAGTTTCCAAATTGCATACTTTGAGGTTTCTGTCTTTTGGCCTGCTTTTATAGCATTTTAATTCTGACAATGGACAAGAGGCCAGCTGTTTTGCAAGGATATTACTATCAGAGATCACATCCAAACCTGAATCTGGAAAAAATAGCACGGAAACAGGGTGATCCCAGGAGCACTTTTCATGTTAGCAACACTGGAAGACGGGAAGATCTGAGCAGCAGCTCATTTTCCCTGCCTGAAGTATGTATGGTCATGTCTGTGTGCATCTCTGTAAATTCCAATCTGAGAGTTATCCACACACATAGCAGTGTAGTTACCAGCTCCTCAGCCTGCCTTAGCCTTGGTACAGACATTCCTTGAAGTTTAGTGCATCTCTCTCAAGACATATTTCCCCAGTACTATTCCCTGCAAATATGGACCTCCGTCTCTCCCAGGCAAGGAATGGCTAATATTTTCTATGTATGGGATTTAGAGAACCCTTCAAAATGTGTAAGCATCAGAACAGATCTTTTTTTTCAAATAAATAAAATGTATGAGATTGTGAGTTGCTCTCTCACTTCTGAAAAATCTTCCTCAAGCCCAGAAGATAACTTGTTTACCTCCACCATATTCCTACAGCCCTTTTTAAACTTCTTCATACACTGTTCCAGAATACATCAAAAAGCCATCTTTGATTCTAAAAATACTCATCGCTCCCTCTTGAATAACACCAGACCACTGGTATGGTTGCACTTCACATGAAGCAAAGCCCAGACACAATTAGAAGAATGTACCCATCAAGTACTTCATCAGCCTGTTTAAAGGAATGCAGCTTGCTTCACAGAACATTAAAAGAAAAAAAAAAAACTCAGAAGACTGAGCACTCCAAACATACTCACTTGCCAGTGTTTTTGTAGACTATTGCTGCTTGAAGCCACTAGTTTGAAACAAGTTTCAGATAACAAATGTTATAATAAACTATTAAATGCATGTATTTTTTAAATACATATTTTTATGGAATGTAAAATAATCTTCAAACTTAAGCCAAAGCGCACCCAGACAAGAAGATAGCAAGTGTGGCTTTCACCTTGAAAAGGAAAAATGCCTGCCTGCTTTCACAGCAATATGCCAGCACACATGTACATGGAGACAGTGCAGCCACCTAAAGCAGCAGCATGAAACTGCAGAAGAAGAAAGAGCTTTTTCTCCCTCTTCTTTTTATTATACCTCATGTGATGACATTGACTCAGCAGCAAGCAAGGCAGATTCATCCACAGAAACAGAACAGCTTTAAGTGCTTCCACAAAAACAACAGCAGAAACAATAGTACAAAAACAAATGTCCCTAACAAACAGCACTGCCTATTAATTTTCTTGCACTACTGTCAAGTTTCAGGGATATCATTTCCTGAGCATCTTTTTTCCTTTTATTTTCATCTGCCAGACACTCATTGAGGGCAGCCAGCTAACTTTTGCTTTTGGCGGAGAAAAGCTCTACTGAACTTGAAGCTTACATTTCTCAAGAGTTCTGCTCAGCTGCTGTAAAATTTGATGAGTGAAAACACCATTTCTACATCCACACTTTTTCTGACAATCATAGACATTTTTTCTGACCCTCCTCAGCAGTGAAACACCACAGTCTTCCAGTTTTAAATCAAATAGAGACAAGAAAGAATGGTGGTGGTACTATTGCTTTCATTACTACACTCTTTTATCCTTATTCCTTGCTAATATTAAATAGCAGCTATGATATAGGCCTGAATGAGATTGATCCTTGTACTTGTTTTCCAGAAACAGACAGATGTCATCATTTGCCATTCCTCAATTCCTTACAAAGGGCAGAAGCGGGAACTTACTGAGTTCCCCCCAGTTCCTGGGGGGAACTGGCTTTTATTGGAAATCAAGTTGTACCCACTCTGCCTTCATCACTGAGAACTTGGGCTTCTCTCACACCCAGGTCATTACTTGTCTCACCAAAGCCAGGACAAGATCTATATGGGCAATACAGATTATTAAAAAGAATGCAGGATCCAGTAATAGCTGTGCTCTACCAGCTGTGCAGGTAGAGTCAACACTACACTGCCAGATGCTTGATGACTGAGGCTGGATAGAGGAGAGACACTGCATAGTCCTTGCCAAGGGACAAAATAAAACATTTTCAAGTGCCCTGGGATCAACAAAGGAATGACAGAAATATCCTAATAGGAAGAAGTCACAGTTCAATAAATCCTGTCCTGTCAAGATAGTGGGTGCAAATTCATAAAACATCACATTTCATTTGCCCTGGTGCTCAGAGAATTATTCATTTAATGATAGTTCCTGATGTGACTTTAATCTCATATTATTTGATAATTTAGCCAACGTGTTCTTTGCATAGGCAATTTTATGAGATAAATTCAAATTATAAGCAGCAAGCAGCAATTAAGACATCAGCACTGACTTTGATAGGTGGTCATTCCAAAGGACTGTTTCGCTAATGTCTTTATTATTCTTCTCTCTCACCCACATATACACGAACTTCTTTCATTAGCTTCCTGCATGGTTTTGAAAGTGCAGGCCTGACAGAAGTAACATGAGTTTAGCAGTCCCTGTGCAGACTTCCAGCCATTACAGGAGCTCAAGTCTCACTTGTTCCCTGCTCTCTTTGAACAGTGACAATGAATCATGTCAACTTGTGCCAGATGCCAAAGCAGTTTTGTGGTGCCAATAAATATTCAGAGGAGACATGCTTCAGATAAAGACAGCGATTTATTTCAAACAATGATCTAAGCAGGGTTCAGACCTAGAGGTAAGAGGATGTTGGACTAATTTACTGCATATCCTTCATCTCGTCAATCCTGGGAATATGAAGTCATATTTTAGGAATGAGAATTAATATTTTTTTCACTGATTCCAATGCATGCTAACCTCATCCTGGAGTCTTTATAACTAGGAATAATTCATTGGACTTTGTTAGAGTACACCCACAACAATTTCAGGACAGCAATTTCTGTTCTATTAAAATAGAATCAAACTCTCTCCTTCCTTTTTTATAACGCTAGTTTACATTCCAGGATTTAAATAAATTTTTTCTTTCACACTGGACTGTAGATACTGGTCAACAGCCCTGGTTAATTCCCACAGCAAGGCATTTTGGAGTTTTTTTCTCCTTCATCTTCACATCAGATCATTTTAATTCCGGCAGAGACTGAGCGAAGCAATGCTGATTTCCCCAGATGGTTCTGCTTTCTTAGAATCCTGATGGAATGACAATTACAGCTGTGGAGATAGGCAAAGCTGTGAAATAAATGATAGAAAAAACAATAACTAGATTTCACTGGCATGCACAAGCTAACTGAAGCGATCATATGATTCATTATTGGCCCCATGCACAGTGCTGCCAGGCATATCTTTTATTCTTCATCAGATTTCACTAGGGCTCTTCCAGACCTCTTTTCTATGAATCCAAAATGATTGGCAAATTCCTAAAGCAAGAAAAATGCTTTTCTTCCAGACTTCTCCCCTGTGACAAATAGGGTGTTATCAGCAAGAGAAAAGCCATTTACTGGATTATCAAAGATGCTACTTCTTGGTATTTCCTTCAGGAACACGTGAAATTCTTTTTAATTTTGAGACAGTTTTGCTGCACTACTGATGGGAGTGGAGTCCCCTGCATGATATCAGCAGCCAAAACCAAAAGCAGAGCCGATAGGCTCTGGCTGTCTCACAGTAACTGACAGCACTGAATAAATATGGATGATATTTGTTTGAGCAGGATTGCAAGGCCTCAGAACAGCTTATGTATGCTCAGTAATAGAAAAATAGCAGCAAATCATGGCTGTCAGTAGACATTAAGTAAAATAGACTGTTTGGGTGGGAGGGAGTTGAGGAAATTGTTGTTTATACTGAAGTATTTTAGTTTCCTGTGAAGTTGCTGATTCAACACCTAACTTATAACAGCTTTTTTTATTTGCAGATATCCTGGGATAATGGTAGGTAAAGCTAGTAATCAGCCCAGCAGCTGTCCATGAGATCTTCTCTGATTACGCCTATTTCTTTCTAATACAAGACTTTCTATGAGTTGCCCATTAGCAGCACATTTCACAGAAATGAGAGAGCGGGCTTGCTTTCTTCCCACACCTTGAAAATGCACAAAAGCAGCTAAACAGGGAGTGCCTGTGGCAGCCAAATTGCCTGTTAAACAGGCAAGTCAGCAGAGACTCAGCCTAGCAGACATCCATGTGTGAAGCATCTGCATAAAGCAGGGCTATCTCATATCCCCCACTGATGTTAAACTCTTAACTAGAGTGTGCTACAATTTATCTACCCTCCAACTGAGCAAATGGTGGGGGTAGGCCATTCCTAGGATTGTTATTATTCATTATTATTTTATAATACCTGCTGGTGTTATTTTAGCAGCTGCTTGCATGAAGGAGTACCTAAAAGCCAGACCACCTTTGTGGCATCAGCATGGGGCACATGCATTGGGAACGGAGAGCAAGGACAGAATGATGCTGGGTATCTGTGTCAGTGCTAGTATTACCTCACTGTGACATACGTATTAGAATCATGCAAGTTCTACGAGTGCAGGAATCACCTTTTCATAAATTAACTGAGCTAGCCTAAAGTTAGGCTTGGTTTTTGGGCTTGCTGGCTACCTGCAGTGCCAACTGAACTGCAATGGCAGAAGCCTCAGCTGAGATAACTACTAAGAGCTCATAGCACATGATAAAACCTGTCAGGAGGAGAAATACCAGCAAATCCTTACCATTTTTACAGTGTCATTTGCTCTGCTTCTGTAAAGGGTTCTCCAGTGTGAGGCCTGGGAGAGGGAGGCACTAACTGAGGCAGCTGGGTAATTCAGAAGATCTCTCGAGTCCTGTGCTCCTACTCTACTCCATGCACTCCAAACCTCAGAACTCATCACAAGCAGGTGCCAAGTGGCATGATCACACTGTTCTTTTAATATTGGCCTACAAGAGAAGAAATGTGAAGACATTTGATAAGAAAATGATCAGTGATCATATGTAGTATTATAAATAACAGGGTTACATGCTGTACACTTTCCTTGACCGGGGGAAGCTGCTTTCAGAGACCTAATTCTGATACAGCATACTACCAAATTTACCTAAAGTTTACAAAAGTTACAGAACTCCCACTTGGATTCTCTCATTTCCTTCAATTCCTTTCCCTTCTATTCTACCTCAGTGTCCCACAATTCTGCTGCACACTGCAGTCCCAATCCTCCACTGTTCTGCACTTAAATCCCTTTCCCACAGCTCCTTCCCAATCTCCCCATAGATACAGTTCAGTCGAAGCTAAACACGAAACTCAGCACCTTGATATCAGCACAGAGTGAAGGAGATCCGTTCTGCAAAATGTCCAGGGTCTCCAGAATGTCAGGGCGTCTTGGGAAGCAAAACTGAGTCCTTTCCAACAATTCTGCAAAATTGGAGGGTGACAAAGGAATCTGAAGACTCTAGAGTCTGGCAGCTACATCACTGCTGTGGGAAATGGCTCTTTATTTTTCCTCATGTTTATCATCACAGACAACACAATCAGAAACTCAAGAGATCTCCCAAGCTAGTTCCATGGTTTTAGATTTACTATCTTTCCCTTGGGGAAGAAAAAAACACAAAATCTCCTATCTGTGAAATGATCTAATTGCTGCTCACTCAGTTTCTGTAAGTTAGCTCAAGTATATTTCTGCTAAAGATTTTTAGCTTTATAAAGCTGTACCTTATTAAAATCCCCTTATTAAAGTTTCCTTTTATCTCATGAATATTCAGCTTGGGCTAGGAAGAAAACAGTAAAATTAGTATATTCTAGCACTTCAGTGAGTGGAGTCATCTGCAGAACAATGAATGACTGTATTGGTAAAAGCATTCACAATTAATACACTATTGACATAGGCACTGTAAAATATTTAAATGTTTATTGGCATCAACATCTATTATGAAATCAATATAATTGAAGTTACTGTAAAAATAACTGAATTTCATGACATCCTAAATAATTACTGTAGTTAAAAAAAAAAAATAGATAGGTATTTACATGAAATAACACTACAGAAGAATATGATAAGCCAAAAAATCTACATAAGGACGATATCATTTAAGACAGGCAGAGTGTTAATTAGAAGACAATATTTCTGATGAGTTAAACAGATCAGTATGGACATTTTCATTTAATCAAACATTGCAACTGATGCCATGCAGATTACTTAATCTGTATCCCAAATGCAGAACAGCACTTGTCCAGTTTTCACCAAAACTGTGTTTATAACTTGTAAATTATATACTACAAGGACAAAGCAAATGTTAGATACTGTGATCTGCGTGTATTTTGCTGTGACCTGAGATAGGTCATTCAGTGATGAGATGATTCAGTATTAAGAATAATGAGCAATCACACACTCCAAATTCAGAGTGCTAACAAACCTCAGCCTTTTCTCTTTCCTTTCTATTATTTCTTCTCATCTGATCTAAACATAGTGTCTTTTCATATTGGTTTGTATGGTTTTAATCTGATTCCAAAACACGTGAAAAAATTACATACATGATACACTGGGAATATAATGGGACTGTAAGAGTATTTGTCATCCCTTTAATAAAAATATGGTGAAAAGCTAGAACATCAGGAATCTTATGCTAGGTCCTTGTGCTTGTTTTTAGTATAGTTACAACCATTCCAGTTATTACAGACTTCACAGAGAAGATTCAACTTTCTTTCCTTAGCACATCACAACAAACTGCTGGACATCTAAACCTCTGCTCTCTGCAAAAAGCACAGTAGGTACATACCAAGATTATTAGCACAGATACTCCACTGTGAGGGTTCCATCCAAATAATCTGAAAATAAGTCATACATGCCTGCTTTTCTCCAAGAGCACAGCTTTAGCAATGAAATTTCCTACTGCTTTAGCATACAGGTCTCTTGAAATTTCCTGCATGCTCCTGCTTGCTTTCACTCCATAAATAATTAATAGGTAGCCTTTAAGTTGAACTCTGCCTGATTAGTTTTGAGGTTTGGTGGTTGGTTGGGCTTTGTTTTATTTCGCTTTGTTTTGGCAGTTCTACTCTCCTTACTGTAAATAACCCACAGTGAAAAGTTTCTGAGGAAGAAGAATGATAGTCTGGAAATTCTTATTCTCGTAATGGTACGAATATCAACAATTCTGCTTGATTTCTCATGGAATATTCTACCCTACAAACTGCAATATTATTCCAGAATCAGCTGCAAACCTACTATTGTCTCGGAAATCATGTCACTGCTGCATCTACATTGCTTCTGGTACCAATGCTAACTACTGCAGATGCAGTTGGTGTACCTCTGCTGCTCTAAGCTGACATCAGGGACCTAATACATTCCAGTCACAATGGGAAGTGAGGAGTAGGGGTTGGGGTGGATTTTTGTACTGTTTGATATCATTCAAAGCTCAATAACTCCAAGAATTCAAGAAACACAGTTCAGCTTGCAAAATCACTTCCTAAAGCTGTGAACATCTAGGTTCTCCACGGAATACCCTATTCCTTTAAAACCTCAGTCTTTTTGTTGTCTTTATTGAGTCTAAATTCTCAAATATCAGTTCCTAAATTCACTGGCCTGATGACAAAAAACAGAATAACTCCTATGACTGTGGAACAAGCCCACTGTTCTCTTTCTGTTTCTGTGTACCCTCTCTATTATTCACAAATATTTCAAACTTTCAAAGAAGGAAAAAAGAAATACCTTCATGACATGAGAGACAGGCCATATTTAACAGGGGAATAGAAAATTTATTCCTCTTGTGGAAAGTACAGCTGCAGGTTCATTATCATTATTTCCTTCTTATTTTATGCTTTTGAAGAAGTCTCCTTACAGGTAGCTGGGAAGCTGGACATGAGCCAGCAGTGCGCTCTTGCAGCCTGGAAGGCCAATTGTATTCTGCATCAACAGAGCGATGGCCAGCAGTTGTGAGACAGAGGTATAGCGGTAAAGGAAAAATGCAGTGAGAGTAAAAAGGAAAAGGATAGTAAAGAAGGTTAAATATATAAGCAATGGATTGCAGTGAGAACATTCCTGTTTTACTTGATACTATTATCATAAAAACTCACACAAAGATCTATATAAACAAACACACCTTACACGAAGGCTGATTATACAAAAATACTGCTGTAAAATTAGCAATTTTACCTACTACTCTTATGTTAATGATACCTACAACAGTGCAAATTTATTTCACATCTCTTATCAGCAAGACACATTACCATTATTAGAAAATATACTATAAGAGTTCCAATGAACTTTTCATCCTTATTTTTATCATATTTTTATCTTATCTTCTAAGTTTACTTTTATTTTAGTACCATTACTCTGCTTTGATTTACTCTAGTGCTTTGCATCTGATTGCAGAGCCACTCCAATCATATTTTCCAAAAAATTAAAGCCCCCTTCCAAGGAGTTTGGTTGCATATTATGACGCAGTGTCATGCCACTCTTGTTGAATTATAACTTAATCACAAGTAACCAATCGTAGCCTGAAACAGTTAATCATGAAGCTACACAAATAGGCAACATGAAAGGAAAAGGAATTAAATGTACACAATTAAATTATATTTCTTCTGATACGACTCAACTCTCAAGTCTCTGCTGCACATCAGCAGCTAGCTAGTTGATTCAAACACTTCTTGATTACAATTTAATTATAGGATTATAAATGTGATGTCATTTAGCATTTTGACAGTCAAATTAACCAAATACATTACTTAACACATCAGCTTAGGGTGGTAAAGTTGCATGCATGAAAGACAAATTATACTTATCTCAAGCGTTCCTTATAGAGCAAGCTTTATATCTCTGGGGTTTCAGAAGACACTCAGAACAAATTTCAGGGCTTCTTTTCTTGTGGTCCCAGGTCTCCTTGAAAAATCATGGTAAGATTTTTGTCTTTTCAGGGCTAAATTTTCACAGTGAATCCTGCCCTTTCTCAAAACTGATGAGAATTGCCACATCAACAAAAGTGGGGATGTGTGAGGGCCCCCTTCACCCCAAAGGAGCTCTTCACAATCCCGAAAATAGACCACTGGTGCCTCTCACAAGTGAAGGTCTCCCAAAGTTCAAAACATATGCCTAATTCCAAGGACCGGTGAAAAATCAGACAAATGATAAAATTCAGGTCTGGGGCCATGAGAAAACACCAAAAAGGAAGTAGCAGGATGGCAGTGTTGTGGGAAAGGTGTTGCTATTCTGACCTTTTTGTGTTTTACACTGGTTCCATGCTAACAATAAGGATTCTGTTTATTAGTTCTTGTTTCTAATCAACAAAGTTTGAACTCTGCTACCCAAGTCAGAGTGGATTTCAGGTGTGGAGGTACAAACTGACAGGAATTTTGGTCCTTAGGACAAATTCCAGATAAGTCTTTTAAAAATTAAGGAAGCAATACGCTATTCAAATACTGAATTTTGTTAGCTCTGCTTCTTCATCTCTAATATGAGGTATAAATGAGAAGACTTGTAGCAACTTTTAGATCTTAATTAGCGGGTCCAAACCAGGAAACACCGCAGTCTGCTGAGCAGTGCCGATAAGCACACACTGGACTAATTACAAATATCCTTTAGATGAGCAAAACTTTAAAACTGCCATGGATTTAAGCCATATTGTAAATTTAATTGCAATTACTCACACACAAGTGGAATGAGCCATTTCCCCTTTTCTAGTGAAGTTCATTTATCCTCTTTTAATGCCACCGCACATCGTTTGGCAAGGACCGCTGTTATTGCAACTTCATCATACCATTTCTGGAGAGCAATCATTTTGGCACAGCAATATATGAGACTGTACCATATGGCATTAGCATGTAAAGGGGATAGGATCTTCTCCTTTCCTCTTCACAATGCTTTACGTATAAATATATATCACTACATCTTCTATGAAGTATATGAAATTGTGCATTTTTGTCAAGTCTCCAGTCACTAAAAAATTCCCAGGCCTTTCAGTCTGGAGTCTCATTACTGCTATGTCTGCCAATGCTAAAAGTTAACTTAAATTCAAGATGTTAAATTTAAATTTTCATCCAAAGTAAAGATTTTAATTCAGTGGGTTTCATATCACTTAAAAAGGTAGAAACAGGAACAACAAAGGTGCATTAATCAGATCACCATCTTTCAAGAATCATCAAGTAGCTTGATCACCAATTTCTGGATGACATCAACAGAAACTGAAAAGGAGGTTATATATGAAAAATACTAAAAGTTGTTCAGTTTTGGCACATACTTTCATAATCTGATTGATTAAGGAAAAATAATTTTCTGTAATCTGGCAGTTCTGAAACTTTAAACCTTCTACCAAAATTATTTAAGTATGGAAAACTGTAAATGATAGTTTTACAGTCTTAAGACATAATTTTGACATAGAAAACACACAAGAAGATTACTCTGAAGCTTGTGGAAGGGAGTAATAAAATGGAATATACTGTAATTAGTTCACCAGAAAAAGTCTTGACTAAAATAATTCTGAACATTTCTGGAGTAAAAAGTGCACTGCAAAATTAGGTACTAGTTTGTTTGAACAGAGAAGAAAAATGAGATGCAAGAATATTAGAACACTGATCAGGAGGAACCTCAGCTGCACTGAGAATGAGAGTAGTAAAACAGCAGAATAACTACTATAAAAGTTTTGTATTTTAAACAGTTTTCCTTCCATAGTTTATTTAATCAGGAAATAAAAGAAGAAAGAAAGAAAAAAAAAGAAAAGCAAGAAAAATTCTGGGGTGGTAGAAACAAAACAAAGCCAGCTAGAATAAACGGAGCAGAAAGCAATAGAAACCTAAAGTTCAGTGATTATATTTACCATATCAGGAAAAAATACCTCCAGGCACACAGAGGGAAAGGGAGCCACAAAAGAAAGGGACATGCACTGATTAACTACACCTATTCAGCAAATAGCTTGATATGTTTCATTCCATTTGCCAAGTCTTAAGACTTAGAGGAATTTAATACAAGAGATGAGAAGATACTCAGCTACATGGACTTACATCAGCCGTGGAGCTGACCCAATACCTTGCAATATAAGGCCCTCATCTTGCTGTTACAGACTGCTCCATGACACTATCTGATACACGTCTCTGAAAATGAAAACTCTGTACAAGATGCTCCATATGGAGGCTGGCTGCAGGAGCTCCTCTTTCACTCATCTCCCAGAGCAATGGAAAACAAATATTCTACTTCAAGGAACAGTGCAGTGTATTTCCTGAGAAGTTTTCCCTCTCTGACCATGCCCTGCTGACCATGTACTACATGGCTAGTGAGGCCTGTGACAGAGAGGTGTGTCAAGATATTGAAATTTGTTTTTCAGGGGAGAACTGTCATTTTGTTTCATAACTTTCCCCATTCTAGAGGTAGTTGGTAATGTTCCCCTACAATAATGTTTCTTTTTTAGACTATGTATAACATACTGCACTGAACTGTCTGAAAGGACTCATTTCCCCCTTATTCAAGTTTCAGACATGGATTACATTCCCAGACTTCTGTTGGATTTGTGACATAACCCCACACATGCAACTTACTGACTCAGGCACTCACAGGACTCTGAAAAGCAGAAGGATGGGTTGACTGAGTGCACCACAAAAAGTTCTATGAAATTGATGGATGAAAATTAATATCTAAGTGCTAAATATTATATTGAGCAATTTCTTAATTATTCTAATCAGGTTTTCCATATCCTTAATTAAGTGTCATTTGAGAGTATGATTCGAAGCTGCTTTTTCTACCCTAACTAAGCACTTTAGACGGGGTCCCACCAAGCCCCATATGAGACCATCATTTAATGCACCATATGCCTTAGCTTCTTTCAGTCTATTCCCTTAAAGGCTTTTCAATCCATAGTTACAAGCCAGGCACCTGCAGTCAACAAACTTGTGCTTGAATATCTACCTACAACCCATCATTTCCTCATCCTTTGATGGTCAGGAAATACATGTAGCTTGCTTCTAATGTGATCTCCTTTTAGATTTTTCTTTTAATATTCTCTGAACATCTACTGACTCACTGTGTTTCTTTACAGGAGATGGCAAGCAGAGCCTCTTTATCATAAGTGTCCTTTGATCCTGTTTTCAGACTTGCCTGTCTCTCCCTCGTTTGTTCAGTCCACCCTATGAGTGCCCTTTGATCTCGTGCACTCTGGCCTCCCTTATTCATTCTTACAGTACAAAGGAAATTGCCTTTTCCAAATTAATAGGTGGACCTCTTCTTCTGAAACCCATACACTTACTAGAACTTTCAATGTTTTAGTGTTATTATTTTTGGTTCTACAAGCTTTAGTTTTTTAATGGCACATTGCATCACTTTGCACATTTCCCTACACCTGAAGCATAAGCTTTTTTTTTTTTTTGGTGAAATAATGTATATTTCCTTTACAATATTCCTTTGTATATAATCTTCAACTTGTGTTTTTTTTTCTACACAGACTGTTCTGCACCAAGATAGCTCTGCAAAGATTGTTAACACTTAATGTACTCAATACATTAATTCTCAGTTATTGGTAGGCAGCTTGAGGATCCCTTTATTGCTTTTCAGCAAAATCAGCCCAACCTAAAACTTAAACCTGAAAGTAAAAATCCTTCCACAAGTCTCCAAATTATTTTATTCACAAAGAGTTAAGAGCAGACAGGCCAGTTCTTTCTCAGGGAACCCCTGAAGGACAGGTGTGCCTCCTGCCTGTGTACATGATGCTTTCAGCCTCTCTCTATAACTCCCCACTGCATCCATGATCCCACAGAAACCTTATTTCTGGAGGGACAGGAGGAGGAGCTGAGGCTGCATTGTGATTTTTCACTCACAAAATGCAGCACCATAATTTAAAAAATTTAAAGTAATAAAAAATCACCAAAAAACAGAGACAGATGCACTGTCGGTACCCTGCTGCAAGCTCTGAGACAGATGGAATGGCAAGAAGTGTCAGCACTGCACCCCCTTTTTCCTTCAACTCTTTGAGATTAAGTCCTTCCCATGCTACTTCCTCTTGTATGAAGTACTTCTTCCTTCCTATGTTTTTTTTACAATTTTATTTGCAATATCTCATAAAATACCATAAAGTTCTGATAAATCAGTGCAAAACAACCAGCTACACATCCCACAGCATTTGAGAGCTCAGTTCTCCTTCCTGGTGATGACCCAATAACATCATCCAGTTCAGATGTTTGTTGTGGTGTCCTATGAAAGTGGCCCCCTCAAATTATACTCAGATAGTATTTTCCTGTACCAGCTCTTCAGTGCATCTGCTAGTTCAAAGGGGAACCAGTACCTTCTAACATGACCAGCCAGCTTCAGCTTAAGGCCCTGTAGCTGCTGACTGTGGATGAGAAACCTGCTGCAGGCCATGTGACTACACAACTTATCTTTGACGTTTTATATAAGCTCCATTTTGAAATCTCAGTCTCTCCATGCACTTGACTGTTTCCTCTGAGTTCATTTTCAGCTGCTTTCCTTCATCATGTGCAGATGCTTAGCTTAGGCTAAAGCCTGTAGGTATTGCTGACCTGAGAAAATATTGAACTGCCTTGCCTTCAGTGCTATCCTGACTCAGGTAGAGACATGCTGTTTTCTGGCATTTTAAAAAATTCTTTCTATACACAGTGCAGTGTATGCCAAGCGGTGCTGCAATTCAAGTCTTTCCAAATGTGAGAATCTTTCCATCCCTTGCTGTTCCCTTGTTTTTTTATTGTCACACAGCTAAATTCTGTTGTCCAATTCAAAATCTTTTTGCAGCCTTTAAAGTCAGCTGAAAGTGTTAAATTCTAATTTGTCAGTGCCAAGAAGCATCAAATCTCTGACCGAGTCCTTTTTTAAAAAGCATCTGAGGAGATTGCTCTCAAACTTTTGTGTGCCACGTACTTACTGTGAAGTCTGACAGAGAAAAATGTGTGTTGGCAACACTGCTTAATCCACATTGAAAAAAAGAAAATTGAAGCCATACTTCTAGCAAGATTGGTTAATGATCAATAGCGACAGGTAGCTATAAATACAGTAATGGAGATCCTCTCATATTCTCTCTCATCCTCTCATGCAGCCCTCCCATAACTACATTTCAGGAAAATGAATTTGTTCTGACTCCCACTCTGGGCAAGCTACCACAGAAATAACATGAGATTGGAAAAAAAAAAAAAAAAAGAAAGAAAAAAAAAGAAATTTCCCATGAAGAGAAATACAAACAGCTGTAATGATAAACAAAAACAGCGTAACCCATCTGTAAAATAAAAAAAATGCAATGACCGTAGAGTAAAAGAAGAAGGTGCTCCTGAAGAGTATTCTCTGTTGGAATCTTAATATCTGTAGAATAGCACTGTTAAGAGGTGAGAGGAGACAGAAGTTTATGGACAGTCTGAAAAGCACTTTTTTTTTCTGGTAAAATGCCTAGAGGTTTGGCCATTAATGGTTAAAATTCTGATTTTCCTGAGCCTATTTCTTACTTATTAATGGGATGTTCCCAGAAGCACTCCCAAGAAGAGAGGAACCATAATTTCCACTTAAAAATATCACATTTTTTGACTTCTTAAAACAGGCAGTCTAGAAGAAGGGGCTGAATTTCAATCACTATGAGGAAAGGAAAATACTGCTTTCAAAATAACTAAATCATTTCTCAACTGACAGCAGAGCAAATAAGACAGTGAAGGTTCTGCAGTTGCTGGGTTAACCACACTCAGCAGCAGCCTCTTGGACTGGGAAGACACAAACAGGAACACAGCAACCTGAAGTTTCTTATTCGGAGCCAAAAGAAGTCTGATGGCTTCCTAATGTAACACAACCGGTGGGTTTACTTGAACTACTGAAGTCACTGGAAAGATTTCATTCTCTCACTGAGATATTTTGATGTAAATTCCAGCTCTATCCAAGAGTATTTCCCACTTCAGCTGACTGACCTGGCATCTGGCATGGTACCTGGACATAGTTTCAGAGTGCCTGTGCCTGGACACTACATTGCTACACTGAGCATCCTCCTGTCAGGGACACACAACTCAAATTTCTTAATACAGCTCATCTGGTTGTGAATGTATTGTCAGGAGACTTTCATGTCTATATTCTTAAACTACAATGGGCAGATTTCTTACTTATTATATTAGATTAACGATCATGATTTCATTTAGCACTAGCAAGGATGTCAGTTCTATTTCAGTGAAAGTCTCATTAATTCAGGGTAATTTATATAGGATTTTAAATGTGTTTAAGTAGCTTCCTGCAATGAAAGTGATTTCTAAGCTTCCTGGAGTGATTATATGTTCATTATCACTTTGTGCATGCTTCGACATGTTACAAAGACTCCACTGTTTCAGACAACTACATTTGGAGGTCTGAATTTAAAATGTGGGAATATTAAGTACTCGACACACATGGATCTGCAGAATCAAGACATCTAGTCTGAGCACTCTCAGACATAACTTAAAATATAAGAGAGCATACCAGAAAGCATACTGGCAGTAACAATTTCTCAGTAAAAGAACATACCTCTACACTTTCAAAAAGAAAATAAACACAAACAAATAACAATTTTGCCTGTCTTAAGCGAGCTATAAAAACATTAAATCAAAGGTACTAATTAAAGGAAAACTTCATTAACCATTATTTCTTTGCAAGATATAAGTGTAACAGGATAACAGTCAAGATAAATAAATACAGCACATACGTAAAATGCATATGTGTATATTTGAGATATAGTAGAATTGACTAAGCAGAAGTATCAACACAAAACGAATTTGCACAGTTACCTAAGAGCAGATAAAGCTCAAATCTGTATTTATTAGATCTAAAAATTATGAATTAAATTAAAACATAGTATCACAGAATTGCAGGGTTTAGAAGGGACCTCAAGAGATCGTCAAGTCCAATCCCCTGCTAAGTAGTTTCCTACAATAGTTCAAACAGATAGGGCTCCAGTTAGGTCTTGAATGCCTCCAAAGAAGGAGTCTCTACAGTCTTTTCTGGGCAGTCTGTTCCAGTGCTCTGTCACTCACAGGAAATAAGTTCTTCATGTTTGTATGGAACTTCCTGTGTTACAGTTTCTGCCCATTGCCCCTTTTCACATCACATACCACTGAAAAGATCCATCCACTTGACTCCCACCCACTGGATATTTAAAAACTCTTATGAGATCCCCTCTAAGTCTTCTCCAGACTGAAAAGCCCTGGGTCTCTCGCCTTTCCTCGAACAGAAGATGCTCCAGGCCCCTAACCATCTTTGTGGCCCTCCATTGGACTCTCTTCAGGAGATCCCCGTCCTTTTTGAACTGAGGAGCCCAGAGCTGGATATAGTACTCCAGATGTGGCCTCCCCAGGGCAGAGTAGAGAGGGGGGAATCACCTTCTTCAACATTCTGGCCACGTTATTTTTGGTTTCCCCAGGATACCATTGGCCCTCTTGGCCACAAGGGCACACTGCTGACTCATGGCCTACGTGCTGTCCACATGGGTAAACAAAAGCAACATTAGTATCTGATCTATTTACTTTTGCATAAGAAGGAGCAAAACGCCTAGTGCTACCTTGAAGACTTAGAAATATTTAAAGCTGCAAAGTTTCTTCTTTGTGGTATTCCACCCAGACAAGGCTGAGTCTGGTGTCTATCCTCTTAGAGTTCAGAAGAAGGTTGAGAAAGATTGCCACACAACCCATATAAAAAAATCCTGAGGCCATTTGAAAACTATATCAGTCAAGACTTCTGCATTTTCCACTGGCTTTTGGGCATCCAGAGAAGTACAAAACAAACTGTGCTTACAAAGAACATCCTGTAAATGTTGTAAGCAAATCTGGCTCATTGTAGGAGTGATTTTTCTTCTAGATTTGTCCTACCTTTCAGCCTTTAAAATCTGATAACCTCTAGAAAAGAGCTACCACACTACCACAGCATCTCACTGATTGCAGAAGTTCTGTCTCTAGTCCTTGAGAAAAACACTTTTTTATTCATGTTTATCCTAATCCACATTTAAGGAGATGTTACTGCATAGATAATTCTTTGCTACGGTTAAACAGACCAGAGCTCCTTTTCTTTGCAGTCTCCATTTCAGTCTGTATTGTGAGTTTCCATGGAGATTTGCAAAGGGAGAGATCTCTGCTATGTCAAATCTGGAGAGCACATTTTCTTTCCAATATTTAAGCAAACAAATCTAGAAAGAACATCTTGCCCTTAAGCTCCTTCCCTTGATTCACAGCTTCAGCCTCCTGCCTGATCTTAGAAAAAGTTAAAATCTCTGAACTTCACTTTCCTATAAATATAACTATTCTTCTTTTCTGCCACATTGTGCCATTCTTGTGTACTTCAAAGAATGATCTTTAGGGCATGGAGTCTCTTACTAAAATTTTGCATATCACTTAAAGGAAAAAGGAAAAGAAAAAGCAAACATTATTAGTTTGAGAATTCATAAAAGAAGTATTCACTCTTGTTCACACCAATTAATGCCAAAGAAGTAATTTTCTATAAGCTTGGTAACCTCCCGAGCTTCTGTAGGATATTTTTCCATTTCTCTCAACAGGTGCAACTAGTGCTTTCAACCACCAGTGATTAGACCTTGTCATCTGAGCATATATATGTAAAGTTCAGAGCAGAACTAGCTTAATTATGGTGATAGGTATAATCAGATACTGCTAAATAAACAATTAAAACAATTAACTGAATTTATAAGACACTGAATACACACACAGGAACACTATATGCTTTCAAACATTGCAGATGATTTGGTTTCTTATTATAATACTTAGGGGAAAGCCATTTGCACTGACAATAAACTAATCTAAGAATTTTGTCTACACAGTTTCTTGAAAACTGTAAACAGCTAGCACTGAGGAAAAGGAAAGGGAAACATCTAAAGAGAAGTTGTGTAGCAAACATACTATTTTCCAAAGGATTTTAACTCCTTTTTCTGTCTTATATTCTTTCTTGATTTTTGTCAGTGTCTTACACAAATGCTTTCTCTGAGCAGTTTTTCTATAAGGTTGAATATTAGCACATTTTTATCAGTTGATTTTTTTAAGTAACTTCATCAAAGTAGGATTCAGTAAATTGAGCCTAGAGAGCAGTCCAAGATTAAATGCTATGGAAAAGCTTCAACTCAGCATTCTGTCTTTCCCCTAACGTTGTAGTATATACATTAAAGAATAATCAGAAAGAAAAAATCACTTTATTTCTCATGCTGAAGCTGGTTCCCAGGTCTAAATTTTATGGGTAATATTCCTGATCAAGCTTTAAAGATAAAGTAATAGATACTAGAGGTGAAAGATCAGTTAAATAGTAGGTTCCATAGTTTTGTAAAAATAAAATCTGATTTAATTTACTGTATGGGAACTGCTGAATCATGGCCTGAACGTCCGATTGATCACCTGAGGTGAGCAATGAGTCAACCATGGGAACACGGGTGAAGGCAATTCACCTGTGCTGCCGGAAGGCGTGGAGCCTGGCTGCACCTCTCCTACACCCATTTAAGAGCTGACTACCAGTAGGGAAGGATCTCTTTCTGGAGATCCCTCCTTTTGGAGATTACCAGTGAGCCTAAGACAAGGATAAGCCCTCTATTTATTCTTTTTTGGTGTGATAATCTGCTTAGCCAAACTCTCTTGTGTATTTCTTAATTATAACATCTGTATATTCATTTATTATACATTTACCAAGTTTTTGCAACATGTATGAAATTTACCAGTCAAAAATTATGAAATCATCTATTCCCCTTTTCTCATTTAAAAATAAGGATCCTTTCTCTTCTTTCCTGCTGTCTTCTCACCTATATCTTTTTTCCCTTTCAACTCCATTAGCATAATTTCTTACTGTTACATTCTCAAGTACATCGAGCTGAGAACAAAAATCTTGCAAGGGAAACATCTGCGCAGTTTTGAGAGAATGAAGACTCACAGCAATAGGAATCTTTTGAGCACTATTTTTCACAAAGGTTCACCAATAAAATGATCATCGCAGGGCTCTGCAGTTTCCAAAAAAAAAAATAGAATGTTAAAACAATTCAGTGTATACTTTAAACTGTAGCACAGTACATTTATTTTGGCATTTAAATTCCTCATTTCCCCAAGGACGAACTGCGTACGTCTCTAGTAATGATGCCCAGATGGCTCTATGGATACGGCTTAGCAGTCAAGTTTCTGCTGGTGCAAACTGGCAAATTCACTGATATTTCACGCTCTCTTGAAAACTCACAAGCTATTTAATCTTCAGGATAGCAAAGTATTGTTAGTAGGTCCAACAGCCTGCTTAAGAAACGATTTTTCAGTAGTAACATTTGTCATTACGATTTTGAAATGTACTTTCCAGAAATACACAGTATTTATTCAAAATACATTGCTTTGCAACCATTCATGCCACTAAGCTTGCAAGTGAAAGGAAATCTCCAAGGGTGTGAACAGTGCCAAAACAAATGCACGTATTAAGTCACATAAATATTTGCAGATTTCATTTCAGCATTCACCAAGCTTTAGTGTCAACACATTTGCAATCACTGCAATTAGCAGTGAGACTTCAAGACTGTGATGTAGGGAAATATTCTTAAAGAAGGAAGAGACCTCACTTGACTTACTAGAATGAAGGGGAGATAAACTGGAACTGAACAAGCAGCACATGGTGTTTCTAAGGAGTTATACAAGTTTAGCAGAAAGAGCTGCACCATTAGTTCAGTTAATAGAACATTCTGTTATTGTTAATTTGCTCTGTTGCTGTGCAGAACAAAAGAGGAATATATAACTTTATTTTAAACAGAATTAGAGCCTAGTGAAATAAGACCATAAAAAATAATTACACTATTATGAGACTAGATTTACTGCCAGAATTCCTAGGACTCTCTCTTCATTGTCTTTTTAATCGGTATGTATATTCAAACATAAATCACCATATATGGAAAACTGACACTCTGACTTCAAGAGTAAGGAAAGGGATTTATTTATGTATTTATTTTTCCATAAGCGTCATTAATAGGCTACAGGCAGAATAAATTCATGTGTTTATTTTGATCATTACAGAATTCAAAGATGAAGGCATCTCCTTCATTTCATCACATCACCTTATGGCTGACTTCATAGAGCTAAAATATATCTAGTTTGCTTAATGACATAATAAAAGCAAGAGAAAGGTGGAAAGAGTGGAAAATTAAAAGGAAATGAATATTTTGGTCTTTGCAATACAACTTAAAAAGGCAATGCTCTTCTGGAATTAAAAAGCACCATATTAAACCACATAATAACTTCATTTTCTCCCCCCAAAAAATGTAATTATTCACAGAATGCAAACTAGAGGAATCTGCTGTGATTTATAGCTAAATATCTCACGAATTTTTGAATAAAAGAAGGGCTTTCTTTTTTTTTTTGAAAACAGAATCTTGAGCATCTGGGCAAGATAGTGAATGGGCAGAACAAACTTTCCCTCTTATTTTCCTACTATCAATTTACTCAAAAGAAAATTACAACAGAAAGGACATCACACTGAGGAAAGTCCCTCAGGTTTTTCATCCTCAACGAAACACACAACTTTGTCATCTACTGTTAAAATCTAGCAGACTTTAACAATAAACCTTCCGAAAGAGGTAATTTTTATCTTACAGTCATTATAGTTGTGGTTTTCCTCCCTTCTTATTATTCTTCAATTTCCATTTTGATTGTTTAATGAAAGGATGATAAACTCTTGACCTTTAAATCACAGGCTGTCAGGTGTGGCATTTGGTAAAACACATTTGATAGGTGTTCTCTGTGATAGAACACCTTGCTGTGGGGTCTCCATATATTGTATGCTATGCAGTTTCTGGGGACCAGTAAAGTGTCAGTGTTTTGTTGGGTTTTTTTTTCCCACGTTTGGAACATTTTCAATATTTTTTTGATACAGCAATTCTGATTGCTTGTATGAATGCAAGTTTGGGCTTTTTTGTTTGTTCATCTTTATTTTTAAGGTTGCTAATTCAGATCAGTTAGGTCAATATTCACTTACAGTTGCAGACTCCAGACCATTTGTGACCACAAACACCAACGGTGATTATATACCATCTGTACCCCAAATATTTGATAGTTATCCATGTACATATTTATGATTACATAAATATATTCAGTCAGATCATTCCACTGATTTCATGTGCAGATCAAAATATACCAAGACTTTTCCATCATCGCTTCTCTCTACCTTTACCATTATTATTACTAGAGGAAACAATTCACAATAAAACACAGATTTCCTTGTTCTTTTCAGCTTAACAACCAGTTTAGATCATTTCGCATAACTAATCTTTTCTTTTCCAGCAACAATTATACTTCCAAAACTTGTGTCACTTTTGAACTTCACTAGTGGTACACATATTATTAAGCCAATACTAGAAAGACACAAAAGGAAGCATTTCAGACAGGAATTGTTTCTCAGTGACTTCTTGTTTACAGTTCAATTTGAGACAAAACTTTTAGATATTCTTCATCCACACATTTTATAACAATTTTATTTTGAGTCATTTTAGTTGCTAATGAGAAAGCTGGGTAGTATCAATATGATATCTCATCAAATTATCAATGTTTCCCATTCATTAGGAACAACAGTAACAGATATTTCTAAAACAGAATCACAGAATGGCCCAGGTTGGAAGGGACCTCAAGGATCATGAATCTCCAACCCCCCTGCCACAGGCAGGTCCATCAACCTCCCCATTTTATACTAAACCAGGCTGCTCAGGGCCCCATCCAATCTGGCCTTGAACACCTCCAGGGACAGGAAGGTTTCTGTTTAAGAAACTGCTGAGTTGCAACTCTCTTTCCTTTTTCATAAAATATGAGACTTCAGTATCCATTTGAAAGCAGACCCAGTAAAGCACAGAGGTCCATACACATTCTGCTATGTAAACCAATGAAAAACTGGATTTGTGAGGAAGCGTCTCAAGATTTTTATTTATATATTTATATATTTATATATAATATATAAATATAAAAATAAATATATAAATATATTTATATATTTTTAGGCTAATATATTAGTGATGTGTTCACAAAGTTATTTAACCCATTCAGGCTTCTGTTTTTCTTTGTTAGCAAAGGTTTTGATGTGTTTAACATGGCTAATATCTGTCCATTGGTGAGAGAAATAAGATATTAACCTTGCTTTCATATCCTCTCTCATCAGAGTATTTTTCTCTAATGCACACACTTTTCACATTGAGTATCTACACTGTTGGTTTGATTATCAATTTGCAAACATTTACTGACATGTTCCTAACTAATTCTAGTTATCATTCCTATCTTTTTCTGCCCAAATTCATGGCTAATGAATTTAGCTATGACTAATAGCAGTTTCAGCATTTGGAAACTGCCAAAAGTGAATACAATTTATCTATAAGGTATCAGTTATTTAGCAACAGGATATGCACAGTTTGCCACTTCCTCTTCCATTTTTTTAACTTGGTATACCATGATCACTATTTCTACTCCCATAATAAAAACCTCCTCCTCAGGATTCTTTAGTACTAATACTGGTAATATCAACAAAATTACTGTCTATAAATAAGTAATATTTCTCTACTTTGTTACCAGTGAAACTGGTGCTAAAGTAAGCACGTGAAACAATTTTGTTCAACTTCTTTCTTTAGTTTTATAAATTCACAGGTCTGATTTGGATTTGTACTCAGTTGGCTCTAGCATCCACTTTCCACTTTCTTTTGTTCTTTAATACTCTCCTAATGTCTTTTTGTCTTTGTTTTCAGAATAATTCCAGCAAAAAACAGGCTTCCTTCTCACAGTTTCCCCAGCTATCCATCACCCATGTTTTGAAGGAAGTTAGCACGCAAAGACTAATCATCATTCTCTGAGGGCTTAGCTACTAATAAAATCCTTCTTACTCAGTGGGGAAACTGAAGGCTGATAGAATATGATTTTTAGAATGAAATGAAATAAATTTTATTCAGCAAATTCTATTAGGTAACTCAGTTTCAGAATAGCCATTGGAACCATAGGGATTCAACAAATATTGATTATTCTTTCACTGATACTAGCCATGCAGCTAGTCATATGATTAATACCAGCATAGGTAAATATTTCTACAACCAAAAAGCTTTCAGTATCTTAACACCAAAAAACCCTCACATCATTGTGATGTATTTTAATACCATTCCTATCAGTAATGTCACATATATGAACACAAAGTTTTATCTTTTTTTTTCTTTTTTTTAAGCAAACTAAATATGCCTACATTATGTCAGTAGAGGGGCAGTCTGACAAAATGGTGTCTGACATGGAAGTGCATATGAAGCAAAACCATAACTGAATTCCTCCATGCATACAAAATGGCACCCACTGACATTCATCAATGCTTGCTGAATATTTATGGAGACCAAACAGTGGATGTGAGCGCAGTAAGATGGTGGGTGGTACATTTCAGCAGTGACAACAGTGGGTCACCTCTACTGGTGCAGATTTTTACGAGTGCAACATGCAAGCTTTTGTTCATCACTAGCAAAAAATGCACAGCTAATGGAGGAGTATCATATGCAAACTCTTCTGAAAGCCTCTCTGGAAGTCTTTGTGCATTTTAAGGTAGACAGAAGATAAAGACCACTGGCTGATATTTTCCCTAGCTCCAAGCAGGAATATCATTCCTGTTTCTCAGCAGTCTGCAAGACAACTTACAGCTGATCAGAGGTGTTTTAGAATCAAAAACTGTAATGGCTATAAGGATCTCTGAGGCAATATCCTAAGCAGCTCAAAATGTACTAGGATCAATTATATAGAGAGGAAAAAGTATAAAGCAACTTTTAAAGAAAACACACTTTAAGCATATTTTACTCATTACAGCAATTTACAAGAAGCATTTTGTTCACTCTACTTTCCACATATATCTATCAGTATATACGGTTACGGTTGCATACAGATCTAGCAATTTAAAGAAAAGTCATATATGATTCAATGTGAAATCCAGGGCTACCAAACATGCTTCAGTCAATGTTGCCCTAGTGCACTACAGATGCAGTAAAGCATAGAAATACACAAGAGAGCTGAAGAATGGAAGCAGGCTGAGTCAGCACTTAATGCAAGTTGACTTTTCCTTAGGCTCCCTCTCAACACAACAAAAGAATCATAAAAATGTCCATCATTTAAACATTTTCTAAGTAATTCTAGGATACTTCAATTAAATTGCATTACATTTACAGAAAAAAGTTCTCTTCCGTTTGCTTACTTGACTGATTATTCGTAATGATGTAGTTTGAAGGCTGCTCCTAAGAAAAATTTCAAAAATTGTAAGTGCTGTGGTTTTGCTTTGAAGTAAAATTAAGCTGCTTTGAATGTTTCGGCCAGTTCAGTACACACCACCCCTCTTTTGAGAGGACTCAACTGCAGGCACACAAAGCAATTGTCAACATTAAAAATAAAAGAAAGTAGTAAAAATCATGCAAAATATCTTAACATCATAGTTAGCCTCAGCTTTTCATCTAGCTTTTGGTGTTTTGTATGCAGAGAGGAAACCATAACTGTATCTTAAATGACGACTGAAAATCACTTTGTTCAGCAAGAAATTTTAGGGAAGTCTATAGGGAAATGCTTCACAAACACTGTGAAGCCTGAGCAACTAAGGGGTGATAATTAGGAATCTTCTTTAGAGAGAACATACTTAGAAGCACTCTCAAATTTTAGAGCACTTTACTTGGAGACAAAAATGCCAGTTGCCTGCCTTTTCTTTAGATTATGCGTGGTAAATCCAGGTTATGCTTAAATCCATTGCCCATTTTCTCATGTGTCTTAATTAGTCCTTCCTTCAAGCTTTGTTTTAAGCCATGTATGCAACTGAGGGGAGATTAATGGCCTGTCCTTTTCCTCATCACTTTTTCTCTCTATTCTTAAATAAAGGTAGTACATTTGCTATTCGGTATTCATATCCACTCTCCCCTGAGGTTTACTAAAAATATTCACCAGCAGTCTTGCAGTTTCATGTGCCAGCCCTTTCAGCAATGTGGGATGGAAATTAGTTGGTCTCCAGGCTTGAAAAGATTATATTCTTTGGGTTCCCATTTAAGAAGTGGTAATTTCTACCTATATAACTTCACTCCTCTTAGCCATCTTGCCCTTGCTGTAATGGTCAACACCACAGGCCTGCAAAATTCCAACACAAACCAACAGAAATTTTGATTCCTAGCTATGCTTGGATTATGCTTTCTCTCTCTCTCACTGTGTACCAAACCATTCTTCACTCGTTGCTCGTTATGTTGGGTTTTTTTCTGTGTGTCTGTGGTTTTTGTTTGCTTTCAAGGCTGAAGAATCTTTTGCTTTTTCCTATCAATATTTCTTCCAAAGTCTCTCTCAACCTTGCTTGTGGCAGTTCCATTTTTATTCCTATTTCTCTTGACTTCTTATCTAATATGGTCATTTTGAAGAATTTTCTCCTTTTCTCTGTTTAGGATCTGTACTTTCAATCATTGGAGCATAAGTCCTTACTTGCATTCTCAGGCATTTTAATAATATACAAATCCACACATTTGTGACAGGACAGCACAAGACACAAATAGTTGAGAGTGAATGACTTTTGCAAACTGAAAAGAAAAAACTGCAAAGACCTACAGGTGTAACAAAGCAAAAGAAATACCAGTGATGTCAAGTATATAATGAGGTCTTTGTATGTGAGACAACTCTCCTTCAGACACTCAGATTAGGAAAATTTCCACTGAAGTCAGAGGAATTACTCTTCATTAACTACGAAGTAATACAGATAGGACTTAGGACTGCAGAAAGTAAATACTTGTAAGATTTCCTCCTCCATTTGGTTTTAAGTTCTCACTCTCATTCACTAAGATCTTCTTCAGAGAAACATAAACCAAATCCTGAAGCCTGCATACAGTCAAACCCTATATCAACACTCAGAATTTGCCAGCATTAGGATCCAGACTTCCTCTAATATTCACTTTTTGCATGGCCCAGGTGTGTTCTTCCCACAAGGCAGTGTAAAGTGTTTGAACATTCAGGACTGTCTGTACAAAATGGAGGAGAACTGATGTTTCCCACAGACTATATGCAAGCCACTAGAAAGAAGGCCACATTCCAGTGACATCTCTCAATATCAATTATATCAACTGCTGCTGCCACCTAATACAGAGTAGAAAATCAGGAACTGACAGCACTGTTGCTGTTACTGTCAAGGATGGAATGTTACCTTAAACCTTGCAGGTGCTCTTGTACTTTATGGTACATCCTCTAGGCAGTTGGGTGGTAAGAAAGATCACAAGTATAAGAAAGTGATCCCTTGGGATTTTAGGAAGTGGCTAAATGCATGAGTCCTTCTGTACTTGTGCTCCTCTGCCCGTGAGCAAATTAAGGTTAAGAATTCATGTATTAGGTAAATTCATGTTTAAATGACTTCTCCATGTTTCTGACAAGACCGGAAAAAAAAAAAAAAACAAAAGAAAAAAAAATCCAGCCACACCTGCAATGGATTCTTAAAAAAAAAAAAACAAAAAAACAGGGTTTATTGAACAATTAACATGGTTAATGTTTCTACTTGAATATTTTTCACACTTGCTCACTCCTCACCGTAGCCTTATGTTTATTAGATCTTAAAATAAGCCCACAGTGGTTGCAGTGAGCAAATACTAAGCTTCTCCTTGGAAGTTCACAAGCTCAATTTTTAACATTCACTGCCACTCATTCATATGCAATTGACTTTATTTTGCCTATGACACTCCCCAGTCAAAGAAAGTTTCTATCACTTTCTTCCATATTAGAAACTAGGAAATCTTCCTAGTCTCAATACTATTACTACAAATACCGAGAAGTCAGTAAGAGAAACATAAACAAGAGATGTAATGTACCAAAGTGAAACTTAACCTTCTACTCTAATGTCTTTCAAATTGTTAAATTTGAAGTCTTAAGACAGCATCTTGATATAATAGATCAATCAACACTTTGGTTTGTACTGCACTCCAGTATATTTATAAACTTTTTTTTAAATGCCAACTATTTCTATTTTGTTGTACGTAGCTCTGAGGTATTTTAACATTTGTTTTGCAGTCCACGAAGGAATAGTCATGCTGTTATGATGGTTGTTTCTGAATCAAGGCTATCAGTTCTATATAAATTGCACACAAAACCAGTTTCACCAGCCACATCATGAATTCCATTAATTGGCAGTCTCCTGGAAGCTTTAAATGGACCATCTGCATGTAAAGATAAGAATTGTAGATGATCAACCTCTATCAAGCTTTAGTAGCCCAATATATCTAACACAACTCAAGGAACATTTACAGATGTTCATTTTATCACTCTATAATGTAATGCACCACAAACTGGGAAAATATCACTGAGTAAATCTCAAGAGTGTATTTGATAATCCATCATTATTCAAATTCACGTATGCACTTCCCATAGATTCTTGGACCCCAAAGCACTTCTCAGTCCTCTTGTTAATTCTACTCACTACTCAGAGTAAATCCATTGTAAATAATGGAGCAGATTACATTTAACAGTCAGATACACAAAAAACAAAGCTAACCACCTGAATTCAATGAGAGGCTGAGCAACAGGTATGATTGACTAAAGAGATGCTAGTATCTATAGACTGTAATGGCCCAAGATTTAAAAGAAAACCTGAGCGTAAGAGCAGAGAGAGGGTATTTCCTTGTGTGTGCTGTTCTGATCTCTAAAGTGTCACTAACTGCCAAAATCAACACAAGAGTAGTCATCCTCACTAAGACTAATAGCAAAAAAGATGTGCACAATTGACCTAGGCATTAAAAAAGACAAAAAAAATCCTCAGTCTCTAAGTGTTCATTTCACTCTCAGTGAGCAATAACTCCAACTAATCTCATATCATGGAGGTGGGTATAACTGTAGCAGAAGGAAGCTACAAAGGAGTATTAAAATATAGTGCTCTGACTGTGTGCTGGGCTGTATGGAGGTGAATCAATCAGGTTTTTCGAACCTGCTATGGAAACCAGACTGCTACAACTTACATCTAACATGCTGTTTCCTGCCAAACCATCTCTCCTCTCCAGATGCATGCATGTAACAGTTTTTCAAGGGGTTTTTCCTAGGGTCTTCCTCACCTCCCAGTCTCTGTGGGACTCCAACACCGGATGGAGTTTTACATGCAAGTTGAACACAGCCATATCATCCACCTTGATTTTGTTTTGTTTCTGAAATAGATTTCATTATTGCTGAAATGCATGTCATTATCTACTTGCCCTGACTGATGACAAACAAAAGAAAATAAGGTGAATACAGAGAAAGGTAATAAAGTATGGCTGTAGGCTTATGAGATCTGTAGTACAGGTGTTCAGTATCAGACAGCTAACAATAACAGACATTTCAGCTTCATCTAACATTACTCTTCTTACTCAAATATGCAGTATCTCTCCCTTTTAGAACTGTCTGCCCTTACCTTGGATCCTATATACATACCGTAACATGTCTGTTCAAATTCTCTTTCACTGCTTGCTGCTTGAACGCCTTGCTCTCCATTGCTGACTTTGCATGCATCCTCATCCTGAATTCTTAACATTTCTTACTGAAGAAAACCAGACCAGATATCTACTATGGATTTGTCTCAACAGCATTTAGCTCATTAAGCAAATCTCTTTCACTTGAATTAAATTCTATGTCATCATGCAATTGCTTTGCTACTGTTGCACGTATTTATCTTCAATCAGTGTACAGTTGGGTCAGGTGGACCTTCTGGTAGGAAGTGTAGAGGTAAGGGAAATCAAATATCCAGCCTGCTTAAGTGTAGTCCAAGACGTGAATAAAGGGAGGACAAGAGGTCAGCACAGAGATCCTAGCAGCCCAGGATAACCAGTTCCTCAGGAGCCAGCAAATACTAATGTTACCTGTAACAGCCTCACAACTGTGGCTCAGATGTAAAGGGAAGAAAGAGACACTGACAAACCTGCGTAGAGCTCTCTGAGGAAGAAATCCAAGTTGATAAGAAGCAAGAATGAAAGACTATCACCTTGCATGAGCAGAGCAGAGAGGGGCAGTTTTGTTTACAACTTCTTTTTATCTGTCTCACCTCAAGTTTTCTCTGTTTTCAAAGATTTCCTTCTAGTTTATGTTCTAATAGACTTGGCTATTGAATTTACAGTCCTTTTAGACTGTTCCAGTGTGCTCACTGTAAGAAGCAGGTCATCTGGGGATCCTGTTGTTCATTTCTAGAATCATTGCAAACTTTTCAACATCTTTGGCTCCTCAAATAGACATTCTCACTTTGACTTCTGTTTCTGCACAGAAGCTGAGTGTCTTACTTCTAGGGAGCACTGACACAATATATTCTGTTTTTCTTCACTTGCTTCCTTTCCTCTTTTATTCTCCCTCCAACAGATGAAGAATTAATCATTTCCTTTCCTTCTCTAATCCTTCATATGTCTCAGTCTTGTTGCTCTTCTTCTCTCTCCCCTGTTGCTTTTTCCCCTCAAATTGCAGCGTATTTTTGCATACCCATGACTTCATGTCTCTTTCCTTTTGTCACCTTCTATCACCTTTCACTTCTGAGATCTTAAACTGCTGCTACTGGCTATCAGGTATCTCCTTTTCTATAGTTCAGTCTCAATCACTTCCTACCTAGCTTCAGCTTTTCTGGTCCATACACTCTACTGAGAGCCAACCAGTCCCTAATGGCTGTTTCATAGTTTTGATTTTAGAATAGGAACTCCATTTTCATGTGCTTTGATATACATTCTTCTTGGTATTACTGTTTTCTATTATTTTATTCTTCTTTCTCCTTACTCTCATGTTGTACCTACATGAATCTAACATCCCTCATTTCTGAAAGGACCCAGTTCTTCTACAGCATATCCCATTTAACATGAGATCAGAAATGCAGATATCTTCACCTTGCCATCACCTCAAATATCTACGTATGTTTTATATTTGACTCCTATGCAAACGCTATCTTGGCCCACTTCCCAGTGACTGTTTGCCATGAAGAGCAACAAAACCTAAAAAGGAGTTACTGATCCATCCATTCCACAGACCCTCCCTCTTTTCTTCAATCAATATAACTTGCTATTTCACCTGTTACTCAGGTTGATAAAGCCCAACCTTACCTGAGCACTTGTCTAAACTCAGTAGGGTATCTTGCATAGAATTTTTGCGTTAAATCCTGTCTAGCTACTGCCATGCTACTAAAAATTACTTTCATACTTCCCCTTCTACTTTGCTTAGTACAATGTCATTTACTCTAGCTTTGAAAAATAAAGCCTGTAACTGTTCATAGCCATCCCAAACACTGCAGGAAGGATCATATTCCTAGGCAATCATTTAAACTACACATTTAATTACATAAAGGGCACTTTCCTTCTAATCTTTCATTATCACTGAAAGATTATTTCCAGTCCCTATTTGTTTTGTGACCCCTTCCTGCCACATTTATTTGTGGTGGTGTAGTTCTTTAAAAATGAATATTTTTCTATCTGTCTTTCCACTGTCCCTTATACCATCTTCCCTCTAAACTTCACATTCTCCTCAGCTATCCAACAAGTCATACACAAAGATGACAAAATATCATTTTCCTGTTTCCTCTCAGCCTCTTTGGTAGCTGGATATGCTCACTTGTGGAAATTTCCTTAAAGAGAGAAATTATTTTCTGTGTTTCTCCAGTCCCTAAGACAGTAGGCTTGATCAGAGATGAATGCTCCTTATTGGTATTATAATACAAATAAATGGTAGTAACAGTATAATTACAGCAAGATGTCATTGAAGTCTGTTTTTTTTTTGTCAGCTGCCTTTGCCAACATCTCAGTGAAAAAGCATCATGAAGAATCAACATTGGGGCAGTATGAAAGTGCATGTCATTCATGCTGGAAAGAACTTTTAGACTGCAAATGCATTGTATGCTTGAAAAAAGGCTGATAATTTATTTATTTCAGAGAAATAAAAGCCACATGTCTCAATTGTATTCTGACGCCATATCTTTAAATGTTTGGAAACTTTACATTATTTTGATATAATCTACCTGTGTGTCATTATTACTGATATTATGGCAGTACACTCAGAACATGGACCAGGACTCCAAAGTTAAGGGGTTATTCATGAAGAGCACTAGATGGGGCATCCATTCTCAGCTATGATAGGGTTTATTCTGAATAGTAGTACAAGCCATGTTTTCAAAATTGTCTCTCAAAATTAGTCAAATAAAAATGAAAAGAAAAAGAATTTCTGCATTTCTGCACTAAGACAATGCAGATCATTTTGTATACCATCTGCAGAGTGCTAATTATACACACCGTTGTCATTTGTCAGTATAAGATATTTCAGAATGATATCTGTAAGCCATCTGCCAGCTATCTTACTCACATTCTTTAGATCATCAGCAAGAAATCTTACACATTTTTTCCATAGGTAACAATATGCAATATACAAAAGTAGTTAAATGGGAATGACTTTCTAAAAATGACTTCTTAACATATAACGGAATTCAAGCGAATTATTTGGAATTGTTTAGAAATGTCACATATGAAGTCATGTTTTTGATACTCCACGTGAGGTGTTAGGTAAGAATTCCTGACACAGCCTTCTGCACAATATTTAATCTCTCCTTATTCAGGTCTTCAGATGTTTATATATATACATATCCCACCATAAAGCCACAGTAATTCTTAATCTCCACTCTAATAGTACTTAATCTCAACCTTTGCCCATTTGCTTGCTAAGAATGCAAACAATGAGAATTCCTATCATCCCTTACTTTGCATGTAGACAGGATTCATGCCATCAGTGCTTTAGTTTCAGCAAGACTCACTGCTAGTACTGCAGGATATGCAGGAAACACTCTGGACCATACCAGTAATCCTACTGTTAAATTTGCCAAGCTGTGATGACAGTTGCTTATTGCTGTTGAATTTAAAACATAAGTTCCAAAAAAACCAGTGAGGTGATCTAAGAAAAGATTATAACATGATAAAAAGAGTTGTAATGTTTGTTCTAACAGATTTGTGCTTCTACTTAAAATGTCACCATGTAGGAAATTTTAAGATAATTGTTCGTACTCTTCTTAATTCACTATTATTTTTACAAGCTTCAGGAGTACTGCTATTTATTGTCCTGACTAGAGATCAGCAAGTTACTGTAGTAAGTACTTTACAAATGTGGAACAAAAAAATCCACCAAATTTCTTTATCAAAGAAGATAAAATTTAGTACAGGATGTTTGAACATCTATAGACACAGAAGGGATTTTTTTAGATGTCTTTTCAGAAGATAATTAAGATGATATGCGAATGTCTATAAACAAATTCTTAGCATGTATGTTCTCCAGAATCATGAATCAAATCATTCAGGCAGGCTTTGTTCTTGCGCTCAGCACCTGTCAGAATTTCCCAACAAATGTATATAGAAAGAGATCATAAGAAAATATTCACAAAATCAGAACCAACTATCGATAAAAGAAGAAAAAAAGAAGACAAAAAAAAAAAAAAGTACCCTTCAACACAGAACCAAATGGGTTACTTTCTATTCCCTTCATAAGAACATTAGCTTCTACCTTCACCACCCTCACTCCATCTGATGGAGTTTTTCTACTGTCATGTACATTGAATTTATATTTTCATCGCCAGAAAAAAAGTTGGCTATTTGACAGCAGCACAACTAACCTGATTTAGTTAGAACATTTTGTAAGAAAAACAGCTTTGTAAATGTCACATTAATATAGCTGACTTAGGTCAGCTTATAGTCAAGAGGACATTATTATCAATTTCCCCTAGCTATGTTAAGTTTAAGGATCTCTTGACTCCAGCTAAGATTTTGCCACAAAGCAACTATCTGGATTAATTATCTACTAAAACAAGAAAAACCACACACACTATTTCAGTTTTTAAGTCATTTCACAAGCATCTCTGTTTGAATGTCCTCTAAATCCTGTTCAGTCCCCACTTTAGGCTGCCTCTTAGTGATGAGTCCAACCAGTGTAAAGCCAATAGAGACAAGTTAGAATCATCTTGTTGAATCTAGGACAGTTAAAAACAAGATTGTTTGCTATGTGCATTCCAAATCATATGGCTAGTGCAAAAATATTAGTCGGATAAAGAAAGTCTTTCTCAGCAGAAAACAATACTACACTTACTGTTCAAATTCAGTGCTCCCAAATACTTCCTTTATTGTATCAATTATACATTATATACTCATATATATACAATATATACTCAGCTGCTTCCCTCTCCATTTCATTTATTTTCTTTTCAAATAAACACTTTTACACTTACTGCATAAATCTTATTTACCAGTTACATTATGGTTTTCATGTATGTCACCAGCACTGCCTCAAAGAGCTCACTGCCCACTTTTCAAGGAAACGCTGTTAGTGCATGTAAGAAAGAGAAATAAGACATGATCTACACTGAAAGAGATCATTCAGCTTCTGCCTTCAAGCAAGCACACAGCTTTAATCAGAAGTGAAGTTTTCATTTAGACTCACAGACTCACCTCTTGTTGGCTTTGTGGAAATGGTGTTAAGAAGGAATATAAAAGAAAAATGCAAAGATTTATCAAACAACCTGAAAGAATATTCTCCAAGCATAAAACAATAAAGAAAAAGGCACAGACTATGTTTATGTATGAATGGAGAAAAAGTACATTTAAGAGAAGATAAGTAATCAGGCAGGAGGTGCGGACAAACGTGGACTTAAGCAGGGTAGTAGGAAAAGCAAAGTCCAAATCTCTGTGGCATGGTGACAGAAGGGTAAAAAGACTTCATCGCCACATATTAAGTGAATGGGAACAGCATGGGGAAGGTACTGAGAAAATCCAAAGAAGGAAGATTGGGGCAAGAGGATAAGGGGAGTTATCTGGGCTCTGGTTCCTTGCTGATAGACAGAGTTTTAGTTCTTCAGAGGAAAGTAAAAGAAGGAACAGCAAGATTGGGGGCAAAAGCAATAATCAAAAAAAAAGCATCTCCTAGCACTACTACATTATCAGTCTAAGTAGCAGTACTAGTAGTCATAAGGTAATACATGTGATGAAGAAAGGTTGGGGGAGGAAAATTAGTTATTCTCTGCACAAGATTTAGGAAAGAAACATCTATTCAATCCCAGACATACCTGGAGAAGAGACAATTTCAGGTCTGAAACGTCATGGAGAGCCAAGGCATCTCCCTGCAGTGATTCTTCCACTTACATGTGAACATATTGGTGCAGAGATGCTCTGAAAAGCGCAGTCGCATTCAAGTATATAGTGAATAAGTAGGCAAGGTTATACTTTAGCACTTTACATTACCTTGAGAATGTTACCTCAGTATTGTAAGCATGTGCTTCACCATGTTGTCTCTAACTTTCATTTAAATCCAAAAGATAAACAAACTCTGCTTAAACCATCTCTTGAAAAGAGAACTTGAAGAAGACAATTATTAGAAAAAAAACTTTAGAACTTTGAAGGTACATAAAGGAAAAAGACATCACGTTTCCTCTAGTGTATATGCACCTTATTTCTTCATTTGCAAAGGTCACCTCTTTTAGATTAGACTGTAAGAAAGTTAATACCCGGCTTCAACAGAAGAGGTACTTTGTAAATCCCACATTAATTTTGATTCTCCCTAGCATATGGCTTTGAAAGCTTTTTAAGAAATTCTTCATGCCAAAAGAGCAACCATTAATAGCAGCAAAACAGAGACCTACCTCTTCCAGACCAAAAGGGACGTGGCTGGAGAGTTTCAGGATGTTCTCCACTAATCCG
Organism: Meleagris gallopavo; assembly: GCF_905368555.1. NCBI lineage: Eukaryota > Metazoa > Chordata > Aves > Galliformes > Phasianidae > Meleagris > Meleagris gallopavo. The sequence goes on from NC_139405.1 coordinate 11,478,241, forward strand.
CAAAAACCTTTTATAATCTTGTAATTTTTACATTGTTTAAAAGCTAGGTAAATAAACTACTGAGATTATTTAGACCTTTTTTTTGCTGTATACGTACAGCCTGACTGCTGTTCACTGGGTATAGTGTCTGTGCTTTGAGTGCTTTCCCAAAACAAGTTGTCATCAGCGGCCCCTACAAATTGTTTAATTGATTTCCCTTAAGTAATCAAACTCTGTAGCAGCTTTAGTGCCTCATTACCTGTATCAGATATTACAGTTATCTTACATGGTGGCCTTGTTCTCCTATGTTATAACTTAATTGTAATGTAAATGTAAAACATTTGTCAGGAATCTTTACAAGAAGTAATTTTCTCTAGGGAAAGATAAAGAAAAGTGAAAATTATTTAAATTTGTGGCAGTCATTGACCTGGTGGTCATCCCAAAACAACAGAATGTATTCCATAGGAAAGGAACTCCTTCCCCCAAAAATGTAGACTTCCAGGCCATAACAATCCCAAGTTGAGGAAATAAAATCAATAAAATAGTCAATACGTAAAATCAATCAGTATAAATAAAGTTTTTTCCAGCTATTCTTGCTGCCAAATATTTTTTTCCACTGTACAGTAACTCAGCACCACACAGTAACTCAGCTTCATAGCTTCTTCTCTATGATGGAAATAGGAGAGAAATTAGCTTTTTATTAATGCATCCACCATCTTTTTTTGCATGAAAATCACTAACAGATGAGTATTTATATTTAGGATTGGAATTTTGCACAGAGAAACTGCAAATAAATGTGCCCTTGGTATCCGAGTTACATCCTTTAATGATATACAAATACATGCCAGGAGCAATTTAACTGCATTCAGGAAAAAGTAAAAAATATGAGAAATGTAAAAGAAAGTGTAAGATACAATGAGATATAACAAATAAGAACTAGAAAGTTGCAAGTCAGAGCAATGTTCAAGATTATTTACAAGTCCAAGGAAAAAATAATCACCCTCAGGTTCAAGAAAAAGCCTTTATGGTGACTCACATCACTGCTAGATTTTAATAATCTAGTCTATATTTCACAGAACAGATTTGCCTCCATTTGTGACCCTTTTGGCTAGCCAGGGCCTGGAGGATAGCAGAAGCCATGCTTCTCTCTGAGTAATCCAAAACTGGTCATGATTGCCTGAATCACAGAATCACAGAATTGTAGGGGTTGGAAGGGACCTCTAGAGATCATCGAGACCAACCCCCCAACTGCCTGCCTACACACTACACACTGTGGCAGAAGCAATGTGCAGCTGAAGCGCAGCATGAATGATGCAGATGAAATAAACATCAAGGCAAATGCATGCAACCATGATTCTGGTTTCTGCAGTGGAATACAGGGACCACTGCAGGAAAGCTGGAAGATTTCCGAAGATCTTTCTGAAGGCCAAACCAGCTCTTTTCATTTCGGTCTTTCTAGTGTTGCCTTTATTTCCTTCTCCCTGGTAAGACTGACAAGGTTCGGAACTACAAAGAGACTGCAGAAGACATGGTTATCTTGTTTCAGCAACTTCAAAACTGAGAGGAAGCAAAAATGCAGCCTACTCAAATACGTAAAAGCAAAGCTCAAGGCTAAGAGCAGTATTTCAACCTGCGTCCTTGAGCAGAGTGTGCCTAGAAATCTTAGATCACTACAACTGTCTTACTGACGGACCTTCAAAGCAGTCGGTATATTCTGCTACATGAAAGAAAGGTTTCAGTGTTACTTTCTTCTTGAGCAAGTGAAATATAGTATATACGCCTTATACTGGCAAATAAACAGAAGTGAAAAATGGCTGTAGCACAGATGTGCTTGCAAGAAAACATAGCCAAATAAATGAAAGAGAACCACTGTAGCAATGATTCATGCATAGCAAAGGTATTCTACTCATCTGCTTGTTATTCTGCAAGGTGGCTCAGTTTGTCCAGATATACCAGCCTGTTTGTTTGCTCACTGTTGGCTACAACTGACCCACAGCATCCCATTCACCTGAGAGTTCTTTTTCCTCGAGTGTTCATACCAACAAATCTTTTCCAAATAGTTTCAGAATGGTGGTCCCTTCTAGCAGATGAAACCACTGTGGACAGACTGATCACTACTGAAAGCTAGGGGAAGTAATGCAAAATACGTGGAGCCATATTAATCAGCTGGACTACACAGCACACAATGAAAAAAAAAATAATGGATGTATGAAGACTTTAGCAAGAAAACTATTATTTGCCATTCACTGTTTTTTTTTATCTACCTGTTTAACATTTTTCAGCTGCCCAATCAGGAAGACTAATCAATACTTTGTGTCCTACATTTGCCAAATTCAAGAGCAAAATTCTTAATTTCACTTCACTGTGAAAGGAAGACCTCAAAGAACACCACATAATTTGCAAACCTCAGCCTTTGGCTGAACAAATACTCCCGCACTTCCCAAACAGTTTATGAACATTGCATTAAGTGCAATAAATAATTCAGTTTGCATTGCTCCTGGTACAAACCATTTTAAGAACCTGGTAAGATATACAGAGAGCACATGCCCAGACACAACAGATAAAACCTGGGAGAGGGCAAAGACAACACCTGACTGTCAAACAGTGTTGCACTATAGAATGTGAGAAGTGTTTTCTTGGAACCTACCCTTCTCCTATTTTCTCTGAGGTTTGAGCCTCAGCTTATCTGGGTAGCTGGAATCATATTTAGAATGATGCTATGACAAAGAGATGCTGCCTCATGCAACCTGATTTCAGAGGCTCCAGCGCTCATCACAGTCAGACCTGAAAGCTTCATAATTTCCAGTGATTTGATGGCTCAACAGCACAGTTCTTCTTGACCCCCTGCATGAACTGAGCTTGTGACATAAAGGTGACAAGTTTAAAGGAGCCAGATCAGAGTCTGAACAGTGTTTTCACTACCTTTAATGCTCTCTGCTTTTTACTAGGTGCTTTCACAGACCATAAAGAATGGTGCAGCATTTCTTGCTCTAAGAGACCTTAGTTCATAGTTTTCCCAGTCCTCAGCAGGACACTGATTGCAATGCTTCTGTTGGGAACTAAGAGCATATCCTACTTTTTTCAGATACTCCTTAGCTTGCTGCCTAAAGCCCCAGACATCAGTTAGTTCAGGGCCCTGTGACAGAGTAGGCATTGAAGCCCATAGCCCAGGTAGCATCCGCGGGTAAAACCGAGTGGGGTTTCTTTGGCTCACACTGAAGGATTAGGATTAACAGAAACATTTTGCTCAGATTAGGTGATAATCTTTAATACTACTGCTGCTTACAGATGTGATCATTTGGATCTACATATTCTGTGATCTTCTGTTCTGTTCTAAATACAATTAAGAAAACACCCTCCCTCCAAAAAAATGTCACCACCACATTCACAACTATTAATTTGAATATTTTAAGTATTTTTTCAACTCTGTTTGAAGCCTTTGGTTTTCTGACAATATTTGACTCACCTTGTTCTTCTGACTTAAGTCTGTGGAGAAATTTTAAAAATTCTAGAGTGTCCCTGGCAAACCAGGCCTCAGTTTTGCCAATACTATTATTTGTGCTAGAGTACCTGTATGTTTGTCTAATGAACGAGTAGAAAATTCATTACAAAATGTTTCTAATCAATAGCCTGTAGGCACAAAGCTCGTAGGCACAGAGCTTAAACACTGAATATTCACTGTCAATCAATACAGTAAACATTCAAAAGCACCTGCTGAAAAAAATCAAAAAACTGTCTAACCACAGCCCACTCCCAAATATACTGCCAATGCTAAAAGGAGCATTCTTCCATTCTTCTAAATGCTGTTCCCTGCAGACTGTCAATTCCTTTCCAACTACATATTTAAGTTGCTTAAAGCTTGCTATAAAGTAGATAGTTTTCTGGATTTAATAGTTCTTTTCAGGTCAGGAAGAAAGAAAAGCCTAGTTAAAAGACAAGGAGGGGCATTTAGAAAGACTGACATTTGGACAGACAAGATTTTTAAACCAACTTCATGTCAGGAATCAACAGCTATGTGCCATTCGCATAAGCACCGCAAGAGGCATGAGAAGGAATGATATAAAACTGTAGTTGTATGTTTTTCTATTAAAGGAAGATGCCTTCTCAGACTTTTAACCCAGGAGCTTTACAAATAATATGTTAAGCACAATTTATTTTTGCAGTACTTCTGAAAAAGCATGTGAGACATCATATGTGGATTACATAGCACCACACTTCACTTGCAACACTTAAAATGTGTGTATGAAAACTTTCAAACAGGCAGTCATCTTGCAAGTAAACAATTTCTTCATTTATTTCAATGTATTTCAAAGGGAAAAAACACTTTCACACTTCAGCAGTACAGTCCCTAGGGACATGAAGATGATTTAGCAATACCTGGATAGTGTTCAGTTATGTATATATCTCAGTGCTTCTTCAGTTTGCTGAGCCATATACTGTGGTGCACTGCTTATAATTTGCACTTTTATGACTTCATCCAGATGAGAATCTCTAAGAATTTTTCAACAAGAATGAATTAATCCTTGCAACTGAAGCAAGGAGAGAGGTTCAGTGACTCCCTCAAGGACACAAAACCCAGCTTTGACTCAACTCTCAGGCTCCAGTCTGGCACATAGCAAATTCTCCGTGTCCAAATTTCCCTAGAAGTATTCAGCAACATTTCTCTTTACAGCTCTGATTTTGCTAAGATGATGCAAATAAATGAAAGAATTGTAGTTGCAGAAATGAACTAGCATACAACAATGCCAGGAGTCAGATCTCTCCATTCTTTCTAGTCATCACACCAGATTTTCTAATTGGAAATTTCTGGAAATTAGTTGGGGCAGTGGATGGGTCTGGAAAGCCAAGCTAAATATCATAGAAGAAAATGAACAGCAAGTATTGCCATATTGTCTCATCATTTTTCAACTAATGAAAGTAAATTGCAGAGAAAGAGCTGATCGCTTTGCAGGAGAAACAGTAAATGCCGTTGGGGAGATGTGACATGCAAACCTAAGCCATTGTTTCTTCCTTTAAGCCAAGTGGGTTGCTGGAAGATCTAAGACTAATGCACACCATAAGTCAAAACTTAAGACAGAAAATATTACCTTTCAAACAGAAAATATTCTTTCCTCTTTTTTTTTCTGCAAAGAAATAAAGCATATCAATATCAATAGCATGATAACCAAACTGGAAACAATGCAGAACTTGATTCCCCTATATACTACTGAAAGCTCCACTTCAGGATTCTCACGTAGGCAGCAGAGAAAATCTTCATTATGCAACAAAATCAGGTATTAGATGTCCAGACAATAATTAATGGGGTTATTTCAGGACTGGAGAAACAATCTGTTTTTAGAGTACCTTCATTTATTAGTTTGTTTTCAGCCATTTGTAGCAAAAGCACGTTATTCAAACCATAAAACATGCAAAATATATCAAAAGGCATGCAGGAAAGAGGAGAGATTCACAGAGGGAGATGATATTAACGTAACTGTACTCAAGTACCTGTTGCCTCAGTAAATAGCTCATTTTTCAGAGCTGCACTGCACAATACAGTTATTCACTTTTTATTCCACCTATGTATTCGACCTATTTATTTATTTATTTTTACAAAAGATTAATCTAATATCAAAAAATACTGACGACTTCTACCTTGTAGGGATTATAAGAAGTATTGGTATGCACAGTGCACCTTGAAAGATTCTCTCTTCTGCGTAGATGAATAGCCAGAGTATCAAAGTTTCTGATTCACCTCTTAGCTGAAGATGTTTTCAGTGTTATGCTTAAAACCTTTAAGCTCAGAGGCTTGATCAAGCATTAACACTTCGCTAAAGCAGGAGCCCTGGTGCTTAAGAACAAACACTGAGTGAATAATACGGTGTTAAAGATCATACTGGAGATTTTAATAGAAACCAGGCATATCTACCTCATTACACAACGAAACCATCTCTTCTCACTTGGTTGCTTTTATCTACTTCCATATATGCAATGCGTTCACGAGACAATGTGGAATATGCTCCCAGGTTAGAAAACAGGCATATCTATTGACTTGAATAGAACATACACAAACTGAGGATATGACCTCCATATGACACAAGGCTCTCCCAATGAAAGAACACACTGTCTGAAAGGATGGTTTGCCTAGCAGCAGGAAGCCAATTAGAACGGATACAAAAGGTCAAATTGTCCAACTATTTCTGATCTTACCCTGAAATCAGCAGAATTATTTGCACAGACAGAAAGGAGTTTTGCTGTGATGTAAGATGTGAATAAAATTCACAGAATTCTAACATCGAATTCCAACCACTCCCTACTTACACGTTTTTTTACATTACCTGAATTCCATTTTAAATCAGCGAGACTAATTTTTTTTTCATTTTTGTTAATTCAATTAAACTAAGTCTTTTGATTAATTTAGTCCTGGTGGAAAGTCAGAATTGTACCCTAAATCTGTAGACAGTTAACTCAGTATTTTATAGCTCATGTGAGAAGAAAATAAAAACAGAGTTAAAAGATTCCTCTCTCATGTAGACTGCAAAAAGTATGCTTCATGCGTACAGAACAGCAGTGAGCACTGCAGTGAAGCAGGAGTCCATCACATACAACAAGCACAGCACCCTCAGTCCCCCAGAAAAAGGTTCCACAAATTCTAAAAGCATTAGGATTTCAGTCATAAGCTTGCCAGTTGCTGCATTAGCTCAGGCAGCCAGCATTTCCAAGGGAGATAAACTAATGCCTCACTAATATATTGGCCACACTTCAGTGACATTCCTAGAAGAGCTTTTGTGGTAGGAACTGGAGGTAAAACACCATTTATTTGAGAAATCTGCTTTGGTCCTCATAAAAATCACTGTATGCTTTTATACACTTTCCACTTCTTAAGAGACATACTTCTTGTTATCCTATACCAGCTCTTCCATCAGATCGACAGTGGTGCATTTATTTCTCATAGAAAGAGATGCAGAAGGAGACAGCTGACCCACTACATTTTGCAGTGAGCAGTAACAATGGCAATCACCCTTTAATATGGCTACATATACATTACTGGGCAGCAGCCCTGTAAGTATGGGATGTGCTAGCATGAAGAGCATTCTCATCCTGACCAGAAAGGACTGACAGAAGTACCACCAACCTATCCTATTGTTCCCACCATGTCAGCAATGTTGTCTTTGCAAGTAGCAGAATATTAAAGCCATAATGAAATTCCCATGTAATTAAATCAACATCAGTGTTGGTCTCTAATATCTCCACTGTGACCAGTGGAATTAATTTGTGCTAAATTTCAAGGTAACAAGATCAGGATCCAGTAGCAGTGTTACTTGTGATGTGGTCATACCACATCTGTGTCATGACAGAGCCCCATACCACCAGAGAGAAAAAAAAAGCTTGCTACAACTCTCAAGTAAAGGCATTTAAGTTTAAACAAGACTTGGCTTTTTAGATTCTCCTTCTTCTAAATACATACAGTCCTTTTATTACTGCTTTATATGCCAAACTCATTCAGAGCCTCAATTATGGCACTTTAGCATTATTCTCCTCAAACTATATGAAAGATTCAGAATTAAAGAGACAAATATTTATGCAAGACAGACAAGCAGACAAAGAGAGGCAAAAAACTCACTCTTAAGGTGTTATCTTCTGCCAAACACATTGCACAAGATGCTGAGATCAATTTTTCTACGATATTACAAACTGTCTTCAGCATTTGTTCAGGACATTCAGTGACAGTAGGTTAAGGCCAAGGGAAGAGAAAAGCGGATCATGCACTAAGTGGAATATCTCAGGTTTTTCAGGGCAGCAATCACTTCTCACTGTAATGAGCAGAACACATGGTAATGCGCCATGGTGCACTGCAGCCAGGAGAAAAGGTCATGCTTAACAGAGGGCTGCAGAATTCACTGCAAAATGAGCATCTATTTAATCACCACAACGAGGTCAAGAGCATTATCCACGGGTAATCATATTATTTCTCAAATACAGTTTGTCATGTTAAAACAGTATTCCACCAGAATGAGAAGCTATTTGTGCCACTGCGCGACACTTTAAAGCTGTGACTATCAGTCTGGTGGATTTGTGTCAAATGTACAGAATGCATGAGTGATAATTCCCTTTGAGTTTTCCCATTAAAAAGAACTTCGTGACAAAGAATTTAAGCAAAGATGTGCTGATACTATTTGGGCAACTATTTCAGGCAAGGGTGCAGATGATCTCCTGTTAATTGTATTACTGATAAAGGTACTAGGCAAGTAGAACAGAATAATTTTATCCAGAAGTTCTTCAGTAGTGTTTACATGAAAAAAATAATACATTAGGTCAAAGAAAAACTAAGTTGAGGTATTACGGTGAAAAGAAATCTTTAATATGTACTTAAGCATTTTTATCTCATGTATTATTCTGGGCTCTAGTGACTGCAAGATACCCAGAAACAGATTTATCTTGTTTGTCAATATGGAGATAGCTTTAGTAGTAGCTTTTCTAAATCATTTAAAGATGAGATTAGCACTCACTTTGATTTCCATAAGTAGAAATAACAAAGATCTTCAGTGAAAAAATTTTTCTCTACAACTACCTGAAGGGAGGTTGCAGTGAGGTGGGGGTCAGCTTCTTCTCCCATGTAACTGGCAATTGGAGGGAAGGGCCTCAAATTGCTCCATGGGAGACTCAGATTGGACGTTAGGAAATACTACTTCTCCAAGAGTGTGGTGAGGCGTGGGAATGGACTGCCCAGGGAGGTAGTGGAGTCACTGACCCTGCAGGTGTTTGAGAAATCTTTAGATGTTGTACCGAGAAGCATGGCTTAGTGAGAAATACTGGTGATAGGTGTATGGTTGGACTGGATGATCTAAGAGGTCTTTTCCAACATTGGTGATTCTATGATTCTAAGATGACTTAATAAAAAGAGTAAGATCAATCATTGCTCAATGTGCACTTCTGCCATAAAACTATGGAAATCAGGTAAAATCTGCCACTGATGAAGCTGAATAAATTTAACTGAGAAAATCAGATACTATTCCACATTTCAGATAACCATTTCCTCCATTAGCCTCCACTCTTTCCCTTAAAACCTGCTAGATTCATTATTACAAAGTTGAAAGTCTTTACTTCTTCATCTCTGAAGACAGCCCCAATTTGTGCTGTTTCCAATTAGGATTCAGCTGCAGACAGCAGATCAGCTGGAGTCTGGGAGAAAGGGTGGGTGTATTGCTGGAAACCCTGGTCTCTGCAAATGAGTTCTCAGAGCTTCAGCATCATGTTTCCATGCCAACAAACAGCACATGAAGACACATGTAAGTAGCAGGCTTTGTGAAGAAAAAGAACTATAAATTTTACTTGTTCTGCCCTCTGGAAGATTCCTTATAGGGCTGATGAATATCTATCCAGGCACTTTCTAGATCGCTTAAGAGAATTAAACATTCAGATTGCACTTCCTTCCCTACCGGTATGTTCACAGAGTTTATCTGGCTCTGGACCTAGTCTGTTCTGTGGTTAAACTGTCCACATTAAGACTCTGGATCTCCTGACCCAAAGGATGTCAGGGTGCTCTGTACCATTAGAGTGTGCTGGCTGCAGGCTTCTCTCTTTTCAGACTCTTAATTTTGGGGCTATCACAAACCACTGCTATCAGTGTCCTCTGCTCCCTTGCCAAGTGCATTTGGTTCTGGCCAAAATAAAGCACCACGCAGGCACCAGAAGTGAGACTGAAATAGCAGGCTGCAAAGTAACGCTAGGCATAGACATATAAATAAATAGGTATCTATTTCAGATCTCCAAAATCGGTCCCTTTCAGCATCCAGCATAAGATCAAGCACATCTCTTTTTCAGGCATCAGCTAAAAATTGCTAAACAGCCTGGTCCCCAGCGGCTGCATTTTCTAAGACTTAGCAGTCCTTCCAGCTCCATTCCTCTCACAGGGCTGGCCCCTAACCTTGACTAAAGATCCTTATTTCCTTATTATTTACATCAGTGAACTGGGTCTTGACTATTTCACATCTCTTGAACCTGTCTGCTGGGTCTCATTCTGGTCTGAAACTGAGATGCATTTACATGCCCAGACATTTGACCTAGTCAACATAAGCAAAGCAAAACATATTCTGAGATAAAAATGAAAGACTAAAAATATATACTGGGAGGAATTTGCAGATATAAATTCAAAGGCCAGACTAACATCAAAAACAAAAAAAAAAAAAAAACAAAACACCATGCTAATTACTGGCTAAGCATGAAGGATTATCCCAAGGGCATGTCTATGTTGCACAGGACAGGGGAGAAATTCCCAAAGCCATGTGTCAACATACTTCATTGCTAGTTAAAGATGCTCAGGCCCACTGAGCATCTCCTGTGACCCAAGCAATGCTAATATGGTATGCTACTTCTGGACTTCAAACCAGTGATCTTGGCAGCAGCTTTCCTCACGCATTTTATTCAATTACTCTTTTGGCGATCTTCACTTGGTGGCTTCCATACTCAGGGCATCAATTTTTCCCACACTCCTCTGAATGCTGTACACAACAGAAGCTGTGAAGAGGGGACCACCACTTTGTCTGCGGTCAAAAGAAAAGGATACAATGGGAGGCAGAAGTAGCAGTGGCAGATAAAACTTGAAAGCTGCCTCTATTCCCTCTTTCTCAAAGCAAAGCCCATGCCATACCATTCCGCTTTTGCAATGGCTCTGCTTAGGATGGACCATTCACTCTGTAATGTTTGGCACAAGCCTGTCATCTAAGATGAAGTTGTGCAATACACAGTCTTGCCAGCATCATCCTTGGAAAACAAACTGTAGCATTTTGAAAACCATAATCCATCTCTTCTCATATGACTGTAGCGTTCAATTTACTTAAGTACCATGCATTTGTGATGTACTAAGATATTATACGGAGTATAAGCAAATATATTGTAAAAGAGACTAAAAACCAGTCGTAAAATTCACATCCAGTTATCCACTGCAACAGTACATCTATGCTGTAGCATCAGCATATGAACATAAACAGCTACTGTGAGGTCACAAAGCCTGAAAATCCAACACTACATTTTCAGGGGGTAAGCTTCATATGGTCTGGCTCCCATGGAGCTAGCAATGTAAAGCAACGCTTAAAATCTGTAATGGAGCTATTCTGTTTAACAAATACCACTTAATTTCAAACAAGATGGGAAATACATCCCTACTGATTTTCAACATTATTTCCACATCTCATGGACTTTTATACAGTAATAAATCGGGCACAGTGGTAATTTATCCCCTAAGTTTGTATCTACTATTTACTAGCTCCATTAATGATCTGAGCTCTGTCTATTTAAGCCTCTGTTTAATGACACCATTCCCCGTATTTGTCCTTAATGCCTTTACAGTTTAATGTAGCATGACAAATGAACACTGTGCATTTCATATAGTTGCAACTACAGTAATGCCCCATTTTGTATTCCTATCAAGTGGAAGTAGAACAAGCAGACAAGAATGTGCTAGAAATGCAAACAGACTTAGGGAAAAATATTCAGTGTTCACAAGTTGTACACTGCTTCAAGCATTTCACTTTTCTGTATTCACCTGAAGTGAGTTTTCCAAGCAGTTTAGGTCACAATGGAATTAATCTCACAGAAAAGTCTTCAGATTTGGCTTACTGCTAACTTTCAATTTGTTGCTGTAGAAGAGTTGCTTCAAACTCATCATTTGAATTCACATTATCTTAAGGGCTACAAAATCTAGAAGTTATTTTACATGTAAGGGGTTGTTATAGTGAACAGCCTAGAAATTTTTAGCATGTTCTCTTACATACATTTCCTACTGTGGTATTAATAACTAAATAGATAAAGCGCAACATGTCAACAGATTAAGAAAGAATCAAATTTTATTTCTTAAACTACTTAGTCCATTTCTATACATGTTCTTGATTGTTCTGCTGTCCTAGTCTCAACAGTGACTTCCTCTTCTATCCATGTGGCAGTTCTTTATATCTTCCCTGATATGTAACAGTTATTCATCATTTCTATGCTGTGATGAGAATCAGGGGTTATAGTTTTGTTTAAGATTTTCTTATTGTACTGTACGACAGACAGATATAAGATGTACATCCTCATCTTATTTTGGGTTCTGCTCCGCTCTCTCCAGAAATGATTCTTAAAATCACACTCAGTTTAACTCATCTTCCTCCAGGCTCCTTTCTCTGTCAATCTCCTTATCTCCAAGGCAAGAATCATCTTTTTTTTCTCCTTTTCTTCTGCATCAAATCCTTAAGTTCATCAGTGCTCTAGTTTCATCCTTTACTGCTAAAACAACCCTTTTCTCCCTGCTAGCTGGCTCACCAATACACTCAATGTTACTCATCTTTCTTACCACAGTATGCCATTAAACTTAACTCTCTCTCATATGCCTTTCTGCTTTGTTTCCAAAACACCACTTCCAGAATCAGCTTTGCAAGGCATCAACTTCAGGTACTTTCTTTCCTAAAAAAAATTATTCTCAAAAAAATTTAAAAAAGCAGGCATAATCCCAGTGGAGGCGGCTGCTCTGTCTTTCACTATCTAAGAATAAACTTCATTATGCTGTGAGCAACTTGTTAGACAACTGAGTGACAGAATTATTGAAAGATTACATTTAAAAATTAGGTGAAGGTGTTACAAAGCTGAAAATAAAATAATCTGCACACATTTTCAGAATTACAGAAGATCTGTTGTAGCTATGCTTAATATAGATATCATGCAGCTGGTTAGCGCATGAATGCAGGTTCTAATAAAGAAGGACTTTTTAAAAAGATATTTAAGTAATTACAATACAATGTACAAGAGGAACACTGATTTCATCTAAGATCAGTTAATAATCTTTGAAGGAAACTTTATCCTAAAATGAGTCATGAGTCACAAACATCTTAGGAGTTGAAGAGGCATAATGTGGAGTTGAAAATAGTTCCACTTTTAACAATAAAATATTTTTCAAAGTCCTTTTTATACCATTCCCATTTAACTAGCAATTTTGATCATTAGGAAAATACTGCAGGAAAAAGTAAAAGATGAGAGCTGGGTGTTTCTTTGGGTCTTAATTGCAGGGTGCAAAAAGACACAAAAACAGAGACTGCAGCAAATTTTGGGATAAAAGCCAAGATTGCAATTTTTAGACACAGACTTCTAGCCAAGAGATCAGCCTGACCTTGTGTTATGAGACACAGCACTCAAAGACACTCTACTGGAGGGCCTAGAATTAATCCCTGGTACAGCAAAAGAATTTTCAAGCAAAGGATTACTCTTGAGAGAAGTTTATAGAAGAATGTCCTGACACTAATGCAGTAGACAATATAATTTTTCTTTAAGCTCAAGAAGACTTCAGACACTAAAGAATTCAAAATAGGAAAGTTCATCTCATCCTCAGGGAGATGCAAACAGAAAAGCTGGAAGGGCTTACTGCTTTAAAGTCACAGTGCAACAGGGGAAAAAAGAAACAACCAAATTTAAAAATGAATGTTTTCTACATTTTTTGTATGAAAGACAGTTTTTGAGAAACAGACAAATTTTTTACTTCACTTACATGAATAACCATAATTGTAGGACACAGTCAATGCTGATACATCAAATATGGTACAACTTTTCTCACTCACTTAACAGTTTTAGGAAACTTTCATTAGTTTGCCACTCAATTGTTGGCAGTATCACATGCACTGGATAGAAGGGAATAATGTCTTCCCTACATGCTAGATGTGTGCATTTGGCCTTTTTCCATGCAACAGCACCATGTTAATTCAATGGCACTCTTCTTCCAGAACAAGGAGAAGTGCAATAATGTGCTCCCAGAACCTCATCTCCAAAAAATATTTGCATAAACTTTGAAGTTCAGTGTTTGAACTCCATTCAGAAGTCACTTATCATTAATTAGAGCAGCTATGGATATCCAATACAAATATCTACTTCATCATCTCATAAGTTTTATTTTCTTGACCTCAATATCTTCCTGCGTCTGGAACTTCAACAGTTTAATCAAAAGTTGCATAGAAAAGATTTACATTTATCAGTTCTGCATTTCCCATTTTAATGTAATCGTGTTTGTTCTAATCTTCTGCTTTCTCAGTCAATTGGATTCTTCAACTGAAGTTAAAAATGAAGTGATAAAAGAATTTGGTATCAAAATGTTTCAAGGCTGTCCCTCAAATTCTGTACATTGTACTTCCCCTGGATAGGAATCTGAGTTCTCTTGATCTCTGACATTCTTTCTTCTGAGGAAATGCCACAGTGTAGCCAATCAATTACCACTTAGTGACCATTTTTTGTATTCTTCTGCATTGTCCATAATACCACAAAGTTACCCATAGGTGATGCATCGTTATACTCCTACAGATGCTCTTTACTGTTCAACATTAGTTTACAGGCAAGAAAGCATTTCCTTCCATTTGGCGCTCTAGTGAGGACTAGCCACTACAGCTAATGCAAAAATTGACCAACAGAAATTATTTCAAAAAGCATTTGTTTGGTATAAAACTTCTTTGACACTGTGCACACTCACAGCTGTCAAACCCACAACTTCCATTTCTCTCCCCAGAGGTTATTATAGATTTCCACTGGCTTGTGTACTGAGGAAGTCAAGACTGTATTTTCTATTGATTCCAGCACAGTAGCATTAAAAAAAAAAAAAAAGTTAAAGAAGTGCAATTTAAAAAAAAGTTTGTTTAAAGGCACAGATAAAAGGGAAGTTAAATATTCTACAGTTAAAGAACTGGAAAATGATTACATTCCTAGCAACAGCTCGTAATGTGAGTCTGTCAGAGGAAACAGCCTTTGCATTTCTTCCCTACAGAAGTAGATTAGTTGGCCCAGACAAAGTCCCCTTAACCTCCCAGAGTTCTCACGCCTGGAATAACATCCTGTCTTCATGTATTTTTCTTTAATACAACAGCAGTTACTCAAAGAAAGAGAAAAAACTCACTAGTTATTCATTCTGCATCCAAAATGGGGTCAGAGTAGAGTGCATTAAATGGGGCTTTCAGTGACAACAAAGTACTGAACAGGTGTATGTTTTCTGAGCAATATTCACGTCTGTGCTTTTAAGTGGTCATAGGTCTTGTAGGGGAGAAAATACATAAATGGTCTACTGACAAAATAATGCTTATCTTAGAAAACACTCATTCAGTATAACTGCATTTTCCATGGAAACATATCAGTGCCATTGAACAGTTTGACTTGAAAGGCAGTAAGACAGCCCAGAGCTTATTTGAACTTTGGTTTGATTCCAGATTTCTCAAAAGTCAAACAACACTGATTTTGTTGTTGTTGTTTGCTGGTTCTCCTTTTGCTTGCCCAGAAAGCCCTGCTTTCTTTTCAAGGAGCCTGGAGAATTTTTTCAGCTTTATGTTCCCCCTGCCTTTCACGTGCATTTCAATTTTTTTTTTTGTTTAATGAATAAAGTTTCCAAAGATGTGTAATGTATTTATTGATTATTTCACAGTCAGAAAAATCCCCACTCTAGTCAATTCTAACTATGAGCATTACATGGGCCTTTATGAAGGATAAAATAGCCTTCAAAGACAACTCCATCTAGTTTACTTTGCCAGAGGTTTGATTTTTAGTTTAGTTTGTTTTAACTAGTCTGTACGTACTCTGGAAAAATGCCTTCCTTGTCAGAAAAGTCAGAATTTGATATCTTGGCATTAATGCAGCTTCTCCTCTTCATAGTTGTACCAGAGGATGTGACTGCCAGAAGTTTCCAACCGGTGCTGGATGAAAACAGCAGTAAAATACCTGTGTACATACATATATATACATTCACATCTATTTCCCATGTTTTAGCTTCAGCAGCTTAGCAAATCAAAGACTTTACCTATTTTTTTTTTAATTATTATTATTTTTTTTTTAATTCAGCTTTTCTGTCTACTCCACCATGCTGCACAGCAGGTAAGGAGAGGAGAGAGAAATGAGAGAGAAGCAGCCCTGCAGTCCCCAAGGTCAATTCAGAAGGAGGGAAGCAGCTCCCTGCAGCCCAGGGGAGGCGCATGGAGAAGCAGGCTGTCCTGCAGCCCACGGGCACCAGATCTCCACGGTGCAGCCTATGGATACCCTTGCAGGAGCAGCCTCTTTGGAGGGTGGGAAGTGAAAGACTGATGTGGTTGTGTGTAGCTATCTACTAATATTAAACCATCACAAGCCATATCTACTCTCCTTTCTTCCTCCCCCACTCTGATGAAAACAGACAAATCAAAGCGAAACAAAATACCTTTCATTCTGAACTCACATTTTGCTCAGATTATAATTATTTCCTCAAAAGATCAGATTGCTGGCTATCGGCAAATTATGGTATATTATCAGATTGCAGCAATCTGATTGTATGTGTATAGAGTACAAAAAAACAAACACACAAGTTCCTTAGCTAGACCATTCTCCATCTTAAAACAAAATAGTTTGATTACCTTTTCAACAGTCCTACTCACATTTCCAATCTGCCAATTTTTAAATTGGTTTATCACCTTCATCAAGTTTCAAGTAGAGGTGTATTGCACTTATTTAAATACTACTCAGTGACCTTAGCATAGTCGTTCTTATCTACTGTCTTTACAACAAGCACAACTGAAGAAGTCTCAGGAGACAGAGCAGCCAAGGTGAGTTTCTGTATTCCTAACACAAATGAAATGGAAAAATAAACCTGGGTTAAGCTTTACAACATTCATGGAACAACTTTGTTTTGTCCTTTCTGTAGCTGCTAGTGAAAGAAGGATCCAGATACTGCTGTCTGGTTGTGGTAGAGTCTTAGAGCTCAAACTCATCATTTCTGTATTGCTTTAAAACAGAACAACTGCCAAAGTGCTGACTGTTATGCACAAGTTCCTTAAAGAAATCCAGCTGTTTTAGCTGGAGACAAAATTGATAATGTATTTAAAGATAATTTATTAAAGTTACTTATAAAAAGTAATTTATTTTGCAGCTTAAATTCCAACTGACCTCATTATTCTCTTAGAATCTAACAGGAATGCCAAAAAAATATATGGAGTTTCAGTATGCTGAGATCCTTCACTGAAAGGAAGGCAGGGATGGGAAAAGAAAACAAAGCTGATTTTGTGAAGTCTTAATTTTAAACTAACATCCTTCCTTGCTTAGACAGAAACGTGGAAGAAACAAATCTTCCTTTAGCAGTCAGAACACCTAAACCTCTTTAAGCAGTAGTTGCCATGAAGATATTTTCTCATATTCCAAATGTTTGTTCTACAATTGATTAGTGCAGGGCCACCCCTGCTGGTACCCATACAGTAGAGTGCCAGGACTAACAGCCAGGCCAACATGAAGAACTGCAGCCCTCCTCATCTCAATGAAAGTTCATATATGAGAAGTGGTCCAGGCAAATAATGAAATCTACGGTAAAATAATTTCACTAGACTATTACAAAAAGAAGTACTAAAAAAAACATAGGCCCAAACTCAGCTGGTATCTGCTTAGCAACCTAAATTCTGGAGCTATACTCTTCTGCTCAAAGTTTTACAGTGGATTCAAGAGAGAATATGTAAAACATGTTCTGATATCATCTTCATATTTCAAATACTCCACACCTCTTTTGATTCAGTTTCTCAACTAAAACTGAAATAAACTGTGGGACTATGTGGAAACAGACCCTTCTGACCTTTCTGTAGCTCATTTCATAATGATGAACAACAAAGTTATCCAGCTAGAGAAATCACAAAATGCAATATGGTATTAAGAAATTGATCCAAAAATCCCAGAAGAGGTAAAATATCTATACGTAAACTGATAACTGAAAATATCTTACAACAACAAATTTTCAAAAAAACTCATGTTGGTCTCAAACATTAAGTATGGCTAATAAAATAATATCTTACAGAGCATGCTAAGTGGCTTTTTGAAATTGTGCTATTTGTTACATATATTCCAATAAATAAAAACACGCTGCATGCTTTTCCCCTTAGATTCATGACATTTTTTGATAAAGGTATCAATATTGCACACATTCTCTCTCTTCATTGCCAATGCATAAGCACACTACTGAAAGAACACTTTTACAGGCCACACACTTATCTACTAACAGACAATGTGAGAAACAGAATAGCTAAGTAGGCTTAAAACATATAAAGTGTGCTATAAACCAACCATTAAGCAAACATTTCTTCTTAGATTAATGAAGACAACACCACTACTCAATTAATGAAGGTATTATGAAACACTTGTTTCATGTCCTATTTTTTCCTAGGACTCTAGTATGTCATTAATTTCCTCCTCAGATTGGAAGTTCCATCCATGGAGATGTTCAAGGCCAGATCAGATAGGGCCCTGGGCAGCCTGATCTGGTTGGAGATGTCCCTGTCCATGGCATGAGTGTTGGGATCAGGTGATCCTTAAAGAACCCAAAACATTCTATGATTCTGTGGTACTTAGCTGTATTATAAAATAAATAAATAAATACCGCTAATGGAAATATTCTCCTTTGATTTTCATGGAACTTAACATCTGAATCAAATTTAAAGGGTAATAATTTTTGAAGAAGATATTCCTACTCCAAAAAAAAAAAAACCCTGTAATTCCTAAACTGAAACAAGACAAACTGAACTAAGATATCCTTTAAGCTATTAAAATAGCATCATAAAAATCTTTTTTTTTTACAACATAGAATTTGAATTATTTTGTACTAAGTAGGCATCTGAACATAGGTTCTTAGGCTTGATGAATTGGATCAGTGATTTTTATCAGCGAACAATCACATACTATTAAATTAGTGTTTCTTGATAGCTATGACAATGACTTCTTAATCTTTCATTTGTCCAAAAACTGCTACTCATTGATATCTCCAGTCCATGGCCTAGAATGGTACAACAGACAAATTATATACAGTAGGATAAGGGAAAGTAAAAATACACCACTCTCATTTCCTCAATATTCAATAAGTAGTTCTGTAATAACAAGGAAAGAAACTTAACAAGATGGAAATAACAAGAATTTGTGAATGGCAAAGATAAAGTCTTCACAAACTTTGTCTTGAAACAGGCAGCACATCAGGGTCCTCCAGTCACACAGAGCACTACAGCTGCGCTGTTAGCAAGTAATGTACAAATGAACAGCACACCAGAAAAAAAAAGCCTGGAGCATGGCCAAAGTAAAGTATCTTGATAGAGTGCGCTCACCTGAAATGAGAGGTGCAAACAGATAACAGATAAGATACAAAGCTGAATTCCAGGCAGCAAAGGGAAAAATCCCCTGCAGTAGGAAGTAGAGGGTATGGCACAGAGGTCACCTGGTTACTGCTCAAGGCAAGCTTACAGCAAAATGGGATGGCTCATTCCTCAGAGATAAAGCTTGCATTAACAAATGCAAAGGCCCGTGATCTAAAATAAATGGAATCCCTTATTTTTCGAACATAGGAATGTAACTACATGAAAGAAGAGGTAGCACTCAGGAATAAGAGTTAATTAAAGTAAAGGCTGGAAGTAACAGTCAGCAAGAGAAAAGAGAAATAACAGACTGCCTTCAGCAGTCACTGTGCCTATGTATTTATCAGAAGGCAGATTCATCTTTTTTGACTTTAGGCAGATTTTGATTTCTTGCTTGCCAGTATTTCTAGCCTTCCAACTTTATGCTTTCACAATGGCCAGCCCTTCACCTAGCTCAGCAGAAGCCAGACCCGTCCTGTTGATTCTATCACCATCATTTAACTACATCAAAATAAACATGTAATTATTGTGGCTATTAAATCTTCATTTAGCCATGTAGAAAGTAAACATTGTGGTGATTATGTGCAAAATGCACCCATTTTGAATGGTAAGTTTAAATACCTTTGGAGATATTACTTAGATGCCATGAAAAAGCTCATAAGGGCAACAAAATGGAACAAGAAGGAAAAAGAATAGCAAGAAGGATGCTCTTTCTATTCTGGTCTTGCTCAGGAACAAATTATTATACCAGATACAAAGTGAGTAGCATAAAGATCACCTGCCTAATTTTACATTAATTCTAGGTGTACAGGACTAAAGATAGTGCAAGTCAGAGAAATAAGTCTAAAATATTATTTTGATTAGTCTGTTTTTTGTTAATAAGGATAAAATAGTTACAAACATACAGGATGTCCTTAGAGAACATTGGTTTACTTATATTCCAAACAGAGCAATTTCAAATTTTTGTAAAATGTTCATTGAAACATACACAACTTCAACAGTTTTCTCTTAAAATGTCTCTTCTTTGTAATCTCTCATTTCCAAGAAAAGCTGGATTAACATGAACATATTGGAGCCTGAAATGGAAAACTGTTGTGAGGTTTCTTCTAGCCATTCTACCCTCTCTGTGGCAGAATCTCTGCCATCTGTTCCCACACTAAATTCTAAATTGTAGTTTAAGCACCCAAGTGAAAATGAACTATCCATAACATTAAGAGTGCAGAGGTAGTTACTCAGGCCAGTTCAGAAATAAAGGAAATGAAGGTACAAACATAACAGCCTTTAAAGATGTTCATGAAAGGCATAGAGTATTAGCAGAGAGAAAATTCATGAAACACTGCACAGCAGTACACTGATAAATCACTTCAGCTGGTTTTAGCCCTGTGAATATGCACTACTTCTCTAGAATGGAAATCTGGGTATTAAATAGAGTAACTCATAACATACAAAGTAGGCATACGTGAACAACTCATTCAGGCAATTAAGAAAACCCAGGTGGCTCATGTTTTTTTAGTTCAAAAATACCTTCTCATTTAGTGGTATAAATCAAAAGTAATTGCATTAAAAATTAAGAAATCAAACCAGTATGGGAAGAGATACAGATCCATTTAAAGTTATGTAGAAAGCCAAATTTCAGACTCAAGAGAATTCCTAATACTTCAGCAGTAATTTCAATGTCAAAAGAGAAGGCACATTGAGGCATAATACAATGTATTATAACAGACAGGTCTGACATACTTAGCTAAAAAACCTTAAATTGCATTGTTAAAATTTAAGCTATCTGCAGAGTTCTTATTCTCCAATATTGATTAAAAAACTAATTATCTTCATTGGAAATTTCTCCATTTCTAAAGTTGAAGAGTTTAAGGTGCTTGTTCTAAACTTTCCTATAAAAAAAAAACTGAGAAATATAAACCATCATTTAATAAGAAAAGCATACATTCTATCAATAGCCAATATATTAATCAGGAAGATTCTTTTATAAATTTTAAGATTTTCGTAATGTTAATGAACAACTGTTTTACTGTCTTGCAATGTAATGAGAACTTCATTAAACAGTTACTCCTTTCCTCATGTAAAGACAGTTGACCGAGTAAAATAGTGAGCAGTGTTTTCTCAGTCTTTTGCTTCTTCAGTAGATTAATCAGGGAAGGATGCAATAAGAATTTTCTTATTTTGAATTAATAAAGACATAATCATATGGTTTCCCCTGGTGTACAAATAAATGTGTTCCTGAACCATTTTCAAAGATAGTATCACTTCATTGCAGAACTCGTTTATATTTATGACACTATAAATGTTCTTTACAATGGCTACAGTACATGAGGACGGCTCTGAAACTAATGCCTCCTATTTTATTATTCAGACCAGTGACGTCAGAGGCAGAAGTTGGTGGTATGGCAGTAGAGGTTGAAACTTCCCACCAATACGCCATTATAGTTTGTTGCCATGTGACAGATGGCAGCAGAGGAGCAGTCTGACAATAAGGCATCTGACACGGTAATGCATATGGAGCCAAACTGTGGAACTGAATTCCTTCAAGTGGAAAAAGTAGCCTCCATTGCCATTCATTGACACTTGCTGAACAGTTATGGAGACCCAACAGTGGATGCAAGCACAATGAGATTATGGGTGGTGCATTTCAACAGTGCCAGCTCTGGGTCACCTCCACTGATGCAGATCTTTAAGACTGGGTCAAGCAAGACCTTGTTTGCTGCTGCAAACACATAGCTAATGGTGATGACTATGTAGAAAAATATTGCGTTGCAGCTAAGAACTTGCTCTACTCTTTATGTGCCATAGTTTCCATGGAAATAAATAGGAGGCATTACTTTCAGAGCAACCTACATATTTAACAGAAATCTTGAGTTTATTGTATGTAGGGAAATACAATCTACTCTACCACTTTTTTTTTTTTTTTCCACAAGCATAGCCAGATCTCTTTTCTTTTCAATCACTCTCACATATTGTGAAATTAGTGGTAGATCTCAGCTTTGGGTCAGGCCCAAAGGGCAAAGATATAAACAAATCAGTCTTCTTGTCGATCGCAGGTAAATTTGTTCATGGTAAAATCAGAATTAGGCTGACATTTCATTTGGTGTTTTTAATATTTACATCCCATCTTAATTTTGAACTCTTTAATTCAACACAGAAAGACTAAAACAGTTAATAATGCAAAATCTGCCATCTTTAAGTCACACCCACAGCATCTAGGATGAGAATCACACCTCTTGTCTTGTGACTCATGTCTGCAAGATTCTGTCTACTAAATGAGAAACTTCTGATAACATCAGAAAAGCTTCAGAAAATGTGAACTCTTGGAGACTCACTTTGCCTAAGCATAGCAACAGGTTTTGCAAACTGTCCTGCCTTTCAGCTCTGCACATCCCCAAGCTGTGGCTGCCTGTCATCAGGGTAGCTCTGCTATCACCCAGTGTGTAACCTGGGACCAGACTACTATGAATAGGTTTGTAAGAAGTTTTGTTGTGTCTCCCACCCATCTTGGATCAGGAACTGTATGTAAGCTCAGGCATTTGCCTTGCACCTTGCTGATTGGGACTTGTCTTCTTGGCCTAAGTTGTCTCTTTACTGTGGATTGAGGTCCTAAACACTTGGTTGAACTCAGCAGCCACTCCTGATCCTGTTCTGCTTTTCTTTGTCACGTGCTGTGGGCCTGTCCCTTTGTCAAGGAGGACACTTCGTGTATGTGCAGACTTGTCACCCTTGCTTCCATCTTGTTTTCCCTTGCACAGAACAGCTCTCTCCTTTTGTTCCTTGATTCCTGGTCTTCAGCTTCTCAGAAACATTGGTAACTTCCCACACACTATTTAATCCATCCTAATTAACTTGAGACAGTTGACGATGACATAATACACTCTACATCCAAGAAGATAGAATCATGGGTTATCTCTAAAAAGCTAAATAGAAGTGAGGAGATTTTTGGAACTCATTAACTCCATATCAAGAAAATATGTAACTCTGATCCAAATTAACCCCACAATAGGCAAGATAATTGTACAACATTTTAGGTGTTTAAGCCTAAAGAATGTAGTCTAGTAAAGAAAAGTTTGCCTGGCTGAATCCTACATGCCAGAATTATGCACAGTATGCTGGCTGCTGATAATTTTCTGGGGCAGATGAAAATAGCAACTAGGAAAATCAAGCAAAAAGCTTAGCCAGCATAGAAAGCAATCTCTTAATTAAGCAGGTTAATCTCTTTCTCCCATTTACGTAAAGAAAGAAGATGGTAATCAAAATGTAGTCTTAAATCTGGAGGAAGAGAATACCAGTGTCACCAGTTTCTCAAAGCACAGTCTGTCGATGACAATTACTGTTATAAATTGAATTACATCTGGTTTTTAGCAAACTATATATACAGCACGTACGCCTGAAGCCTTTTATCTGCTGTTTTTTCATCTGCTATTTCTGTATGTAGCCTACTTACTCACATTTTGTCCTGTAAATAATGCATATCTTTCTTTTTATTTTCATTTAGCTAGCTGAAGTGGGTTTTCTTGAATGCTGCAATAAAATTTAACAAATCTTCATGATAATATTCTGCATCTAAAGAAAGCTGTTGAGAATGAAGCTTTATTTCAGTTAAATCATCTTTAAAATAGATTTTATTAACAGGAAAGTAAAAGATATCTTTAAATTTTAGTGACCCTAAACCATAGCTGGCTGAGGGCAGTCTATAAGAAGTGTTGAAGAGACAGTGAAACTGAGGATTCAGATTCAGCTTGTGCTTTCCTACTGACATCAGTATAATACCAAATACGATTGTAGCAGTGGGAAAACGAAACTACAGAACAAATTTTAGGTTTTAGATCAAGCCCAAAATGTTTAAAACACATGGTCATAAGTCAGACCTCCACATTCTGCTCCCAGCTCTGCTATTCACCTGCAAAGAAATGCTCATTTTTCCTTGCTATTGATTTTCAAATAAATTTGCTTTCTTCAAGCTTTTGTGGAAAGAGCTTTCCACAGCTACCAACAGATTTCAAAATCTTTGAATGAAAGGAGATACATACATGCAGCTTGGGGATATTTGTCTGGGACTTTACAGTAGGTCTGCATTGCCTGTAATACTAGCCCATACAGCCATAAGCACAGGATGCTGAATGTGGTGAGCACAAATAGAGATCATCCACAAACTGAAATGTTCTTCAACTTAAAGAGATTTTTTTTCCAAGCAAGTTCTGCCTATTTTGTTTCACTCAGATTAGTTTGTTTGCTTTCTTGTTTGTTTTCTTGTTGTTGTTTGTCTGAATGTATCTTTAAATATATAAAAATCTCAGTCACACAGGGCTAACAAACAGCTGTTCCAGGCTCACATTTATTTCCTTGTCTTTCTTACAAAACAATGCTATCACCTGCACTTTAAAAATAAAAATAAAATCAGCAAAACTTTGATTTCAAATGCCAGCCTAAATGATATCCTCGTCATTCAAACACAGGTTGATACAGGCTGATGGCCTTTAATAGACTAAATCATGAAAATTCTGTTTTAGAGGACTTCTTCTGGGCTAATTAGATTCATTGCAACTAAACATAATCCTCATAGCCATGTTGTTTTCACAAAGGACAAACTTTACAAATTTTCAGGAGAAATTTATATTGGTTTTTATTTAGATTTCTCAAGTCTGATTTTGAAGCTGACCTTTGATTTCTTCCCCATAAGTACCATTTTGTCTCAGAAAAGGGACTGAGCAGGAATGAATTAAACTATATTACTAAATGCATTTCTGAATTTCGTTCTTAGCATATATTTCATAACAAAGAACATCAGTAGGAGCTTAAATTCAAGTCTGAAAACAGTTTCAATAGTAATCAAGAGTGAGATTCATAGGCTAAAGGTGAACCATACTCTTAAGTGCTTTTCTGAATGAGTGCCTTGGTCAAATTGGTAATTTCATATTGTTTTGAAGTACTTAAGATTTATTCTATACTGTGCTGAGTCTCTAACATACTGCTAAGATTATAATTACTTTATACAGAGTACAAGAACAGTAAAATAGCCCCTGACCAAAGTCCTGGTTGTCTAACTAAAGAAAAAAAAAAGTAAAAATGAGAGAGAAAAGAGATACTGAGAGGGAATAGAACTGAAGATTTTTAATTCTTAGATTACCAAGAAAACCACGTTACATACACAGGCAAACTTCACTAGTTATTTCAACTGCTTATAGGTAGGTACAGCTTACAGAGAATGCTGAAATTTCTCAGTCTCCTACAGAATTTCATGAAGTCAGTATGGTCTCAATGCTCCTCCAAGAAATGTAATTTTTTGGAATTATTTTTGGAAACATCTTGAAAACAAAGGAGGCAGACGATCATAAAATATGTCAAACTGTAAGTTAAATGCATGTGCTTAAATGTAGGATTCAGAATCTTAAGTATTTAAATATCTACTATATATACATATTATTTCATATTAAAAAGAAAAAATATTGTAATATATTGAAGGATTAGTACTAGGATAGTTATCAAAACTGAAAACCTTCAAATTCCCTTATTGCCAATTTTCAGAAATAAGCAATGGCAATACCCAACAAGTTCTTGGCCAGAGAATTAAGCTGCTCAACTAGCAATCAAGTAGAACGCTCTTTAACAATGGTTTTTAGAAAGGAAAATGAGTTTGCCAAAGAGAGGAGACAAAAGAAAAGCTTTATCCAGTGAGTGCTTCATAGTTACTGACAGTGTCAGTCATTTATTTCTTGCCAGAAAAAAATGAATCACATCAAGTCATTCCAAGATCAACAGCATCCGTTACTATCTGGCAGAGGAAATAAACCAGTCAGATAGCTCTTCATTACTCGCGCTTTTTAATAAGCACTGCAATGTTAGTTCCAATCTTCTGGCCAAATTCCAGTTCAGGTAATTGCTTCTCAAATTTGCTTCTCCCAAAACTCCCTGTGAAATTCACTTAGTTCAAACACTCTTCTGCCTGCTCTAAGCTGCCCATATACTATTAAACACTAGAACTGACTACTTCCAGTAAGTGGATTATACAGTGAGCCAATGCCTCCAGTTCTTTCTCAGACTGGAATTCACAAAATGTCCATACACGATGAGAAACATAACTGAAATTTGCAGTAGAGTACACTGGCATGCATGAAGCATTTTGCTAACTGTTACTGGACCTACCAGTAAGTTTTAATTAATTCTGAATTCACTGGATGCATAGTTTAGTATGAGATTGAGTGTTTTGCTGGTTTGCAGGCCTCAGCCAATAGGACCACATTCAAAATGCGTTGTGTTATACATAAGCATTCTCCACTGGGCTATCAATAGATTGTGTCATGAGCCCAAAGGCACAAATTTTGTCCTAGCTTTTTAAAGGGTCTGACTAATTTTTATTTCTATCTTCTGTATCACAAAAATAGGAAAAATCAGGATATACAAAACCTGCCTGCTATAAAGAAACAAATTCTTACCATCTCTGCCTGGCCGCTTTGACCTTTACCAGGAATTTCTGTCATCCCATCCTCTTGGAATATTGCATACACAGCCCTCAAGGTCAGTACCACAACTCCACTGCAATTCCCTTAAAATTGAAAAGAAATAAGAATTATGATTTTACCACAAGGATGTGGAAAGTATGTCTCCCAATTAACAGGGAAAATTACTTGTATGGTCTAGAAGTCTGCATCTCCAGTATTCATAATCTTTAAAGACAAGGGAACCCTAATGTGAATAGGTAAGCTTTAGGCAGCAAAAAGATTCACTGTTCCTCTCATTTCTTTCTCAAAACACTAAACTACATATTGTCAGTCATTTCACATTTGGCTAAATTTCAATACTTCCTCACATAAACAAAAATGAATGAACGACTTATATCTAACATAGACACTCTTGGCACTTACTTTGACCTTTAGGTTGCAATTACAAATAATTTTTCATTTTTGCATATTTTGCTTTTCAAGTGTGTGTTCTTTAAGCATTTTAATTTTAAAAAATTATCTAGTGAAAAAAATTAATACAAATTTAAAATAATTTCAAGTGCTGTACAGATACCAGAATATGTCTCTTCTATCAGTAAAACAAAAAGAAAAAAACTATATGTTGGAAACAAAATACTTTAAGTTGCAGTTTTATATTTGGTTTAGTCAAAGACATGAGCTTCATCCATAAAACACCATCATGAATTTTTTATTTTTTCATTTCCAAGTTATCAATATGCAATTCCTTTTCTTTTTCGAATAAGCATTTATTTTCCACATTTTCATTATTTTCTCAATCCCTTTCCAAATTCCAATATTCAGCTGCCATATACACCATATCTAAGGGCAACAAAGAGATTGCCTGAGACTTGCAGACAACATACAATCGTGAGAAAATACAATTTCCTTTTGATGATGAACAGTCATCTTTGATAGTCTCTTGCTGTAAGGGACTGGCATAGGAGCTTGTTTTTCTACAGATTTAATGAAGAATCAAAGCCAAATTGTGTCTGTGAGGACAAGGCTGCCCAATCAGCTCATCATTACATCAACTGTATGACAGACTCCAAAAGTAGCTCCAGAACCCATCACAAGAATTACCTCATTTGCCTGCAATTTCAGCCAAGGAATAAAATATTGCCTTGCATCAGGGCACTTGGATTTGCAGCTAAATACAACAAAGTAGGACAGACAAAATCCTTTCTGAATAAAATTGTTCAAATACGTAGCACATAGAAAAAACAGAAATAAGCAACAAAAAAAAAAGTCATATGCAGCTCTCTAGAAACTGTAGTATGTACGTCAGGCCAAGAGCTCAATTCTGCATTACTTTATGAAAAAAAGTTTGGAAGAAAGCATTCCTTTTATGCAGTTAATCAGTTACAACAGAAATTATTTTTCCTTCAGTAGAGAAAATGGTCCATCCAGAAGGCCTGAAGCTGCCCGGAAGTGCCAGAGTTTCTGGAGGACAGAGCTCCTCTTAAAAACAGGTAGGTGTTCACCAAGTTGTTTTCAAAGTAATAGCGAGGTGTAAGCACAGAATTACTTTTGAACAGTGCCCATCTGAAATCATACTGTAAATAATTTTGTAAAAACAAAACAAACAATAGCAACCAAACTTTCTGTTACAGAGCAAGATGGGCTTTGTGGCCAAGGCAGAGCACTCAGATTAGACAGGCATAACTCCCAGCTCTAACAGCACCATTACAATGACATCTGGGAAAACCATAGATGATCCTCTGAGCATGATTCCCCCTTTATGCAAACAAGAATCTCCAAAAAATCTTATTTTTTGTCATGTTACTTTAGAATATAAACTCTTCATGTTCAGAAACCCTTTATAATGTTTAGATGCTCTGACTAACATAATAATTCTCCAGTTGCTGCTGCCTGCCTGGTGTAGTACAAATAATAACCAGCTACCCTGTGTGCCAAACATCAAGAAAAAAGAAACAGACTAATTTAAACCGTAAGCCCCTCATTATGAATTTAAGTTATTTCAGAAATGACCATGGGATACTATATTCTTTCACTTTTTTTTCTGGTATCTATTTGGCACTGTAAATTCACATTCTTCCAATCAAAAGGTTTTAGAAATAAAATACACCTATCAAAAAATAATTAAGAAGAAATTAAATTTTCCCATACACCTCAAGATTACAAACTCTAGAGGTAACTAACTAACCGTTCTGAATAAAACACTTTCTTTGGAACAAAAGACAATCACATTTCCATCAGTAAGATCCAACTTCCACTTAAAGGCACAAGCACTGTTGCATTGAGGACAACACTAGTTAAGATCCATAAAGCCCTTCATGAATTGCTTTTAGTTAGGGTTCACCTGATTCACAGGTTTCAAACCTGAACAAAGAAAGAAAAAGGGAGGAAAGGAATAAAAACAAAAGACAAGTAAAATTACAGGATTGCAAAACCACAAACTCATTATTTGGACTTGCAAAATCAAGACAGTCATAACTCCACACTTGCACTTCAGCAGCTTGCTTTTGGCTCTGCTTTGCAGAAACTGCAAAAACATCCCAGGAAGAGGAAGGTGCATTGCTACACTGTGCAGATGTACCACCCAGAAGCGCAGCAGTCCCTTTCCAGGAAAAAATGAGCAGAGGAGCACCACTCTGGTAAGGCCTTAGAGGGGGAGGAGAGGAGAGGCTTGTGCTTTTAGCCTAGGCTTTTTTTTTTTTTTTTTTTTTTTCCCCAGTGCGTTTAGGTGCACCTACAGTCCCTTTGGGTTAGCCAGAATGTTGCAGCTGGAATCGACTCTGAAAAGTGTTATAATAAGCTATATTGAATATAAAACAACCACAAGATTGTGAGATATTGCAAGGCCTTCTGTGATAACAGAATCTAGAGAATATCTACTCTGGACAGATAGATTAGATTAGATATTAGGAAGAATTTCTTCTCAGAACGAGTGGTGATGCATTAGCACAAGCTGCCCAGGGAGGTGGTGGAGTCACCATCCCTGGAGGTGTTTAAGAACTGTGGAAATGTGTCACTGAGGGACATGGTTAGTGGGCATGGTGGGGGTGGGTCAAAGGTTGGACACGATGATCTTAGAGGTCTTTTCCAAACCTTAATGATTCTTTGTTTATCCCCATATATCCATTTAAAAGAAAACAAAAACTTCGTCAGTAGAAGCATGATTTTTTAATAAAACTAATACAAGGAAAGGACATCAAAAAACCTCTTCAAAGACTGGAAGCAATGCCGCATGGTATGATACTGTTTTCCTTTTGTTACTTACGGGTATGCTGTTACAAATCAGACTTGATGTAATGTGACATGCCAGAACAGTGTGACTGAGCACAGTATGCAGTGTGACAGGAATCCCTACACATATCATATCTAGCTTTCTTTGATACTGGACTTGCTATTTTATGGAAGGTTTGGAAAGTGAGGGAGCTACTTGTTTTGTTTTCAGCCTTTTGTACTATGCTGCCCTGTGTAGCATGATGAAAAAACATTCTGCAAATGTGCTGGATAAATTACTGTGCATACATTTCAAGAGAAGGTTTCAAGGCTTTTCTATATCTTAAATAACAAAACTGTGTAAAACCAAATGCTTTCCTTTTTTTTATTAATACATTAAAAAAATCTATTAAAGTGCATACAAGTAAGCAAATAATGTTGGATATTGATTGACAAGCTAGGCAGATGTTAAAGGATATTGACTGGTTACAGTTGCCTTGCTATAATGGGGTTCTTTCTCATAAACAGCATCAGGAATAATACGCAATGCTTATCCCCAGAAAAAGATACTCAGTCTCCATTATAAAAATAAGGTTTTCATAACAGGCTTGCCAGTGAACACTCAAGATTTACAAGAGTAAAAAGATGCCAATTTTACATGCCAGTAGGTCACTTAAAAGGCATGATATTAAAACTTGAGAAAAGAACAGGTGAATAAGATGAGCAGAGAGCACTCCAAGTTGGTGGACTCACAAATGGTAAAGAACTACACAGGCACCACTGAACTGCACAGCTGTCAAAGCAAGTGCTTTGGAGCACAGACATTGCTAGCATGCTCAACTGCATCAAGAGTACTTCAAAAGAGAGAAAACAGTCAGCTACTCTTGGTTGTTATAAGACTAACCCTACTGCAAATCAACCACCACAGAGTGAAGATTCTGATTCATAACCGAAACAAGGACACAAAAAAGTATGACCTTCCCTGCCTATTTTCTCCTTCTTCCTTGTCTTTTCTCTGAAAATGAAACCCTCTGGCTATTCACTTAAAGACTGTTTTTTGCCATAAATTTCAGCTGAGTCAAGAAATCACCACATATGACTCTCCTAACTCTAAGACCCAATAGTTTTGATTGTGTTAAGAGCTACAGATTGCACCTTCCAAGCTGTACAAGGTCAGGACCTGCTTTTGTGACCATATTCTGGCAGTGAGGTGTACAGAATTCTCAAGGCATTTGCCTAGGAAGAAACCAACAAGAGCAACTACCTACTAGGTACCAGTCTGAGCAGATGCACCGCTTTCCCATATACACAGACAACTGGCAGTTATACACAAAATACACAGCCTGCTGCAAAATGCAGCAGTGCTATCATTGCCTACACCTGTGGCTGGAAAAAGAAAGTCTGGGAAGCCCTTCTGAACAACATATGCCTGCAAGAGTGGTATTTGTAGAATAACTAAAAACACACCAAAAAAATACACTGTTAAATTTTGCATCATGTTAAACTGTGCTCAATAATCATGCCATTAGCAATGCAATATGAAGCCTTGACCTTTAGTCTAACAAATTTCTTTATCTTACCTATAAAAAAAGAAACAAACAAACAAAAAACCCTAAACCAATTAAGTAAATGCAGTAAAAATAGTGGCACATCTCATCCAAAAATCCAGAATGTGAAATATCAAAACATATACTGCTAGAGAGAAAAAAGAACCACAAATACTCATCTCAGACTTTCAGCAATACAACATTGATCATACACAAATCAGGGAGAGGAAACTGGCCTTGAAAACAAAGATCTACCTCTTATCACTGATTTTGCTGAATTTCTATTTCATCTTTCAAAGTCAAATATCTGGTAAGTAATTTGTGATACATACAAACTGAGAATATCAGTATAAGTTTCTCATTCTGTTTTGCCAATGAAAGAGCAAACCAGCTATCTAGGACACGTGTAACCTTTCTTTACTGATAGCAAAGGCTTCATCCAGAAATCTCCTTTTAACCAAACTATAAGGCCTCTGGAATATTATATGAGAATATCAGCTCTGATAAGAACTGTAAAGATCATAAATCAGCAAAGGATATCACATGCATTATCACAAGGCTATGTCTACTACAAAACATTCAAAATCAAAAGATTTTCAACGTGTAGCAAGGCATGCCTGCACCTCCACTCCATCACATTTCTTGAGGACCAAAATTTATGATCAAAGTGGTTTTAGTGAATCAATTAAACGGTCCACTCTCTTACTTATTAATTGTGCTCCGGAGTATAAAACCCTGACTTACAAAAGAAATTAAGGATTAACTTCTCAGGGAAGCCAGTCCTTGATCATTTTCACTGATGTCATTTGAAGTGATCGGTGTTCAACACTTCTGGGAAAAGGAAAAGCCCTGCCAATCTCATGCAGCTGTCATTGAAATCAGCAGCAGATTAATGATGTATAAGCTAGAGTTTCAGAAGTTCAAATGGCATTTTTATATCAACATCTCCTTGGAAGAAAAGAAGAGTTCAGCTCCTAACATATGAAAACATCCCACACATTTTCTGTTGTTTTCTAAAACAAGGGGCCACGAACAGACAATTATTTTAAGGCTTTTTTTTTTATCTTGGCTGTGTGTTACAAAGAAAGACACCATATTTACCTTAGCTACTCTCTGAGCACCTTGCTATTTTCAGTCTTCTCTGTTGTCTTTCTAACATTTTTTTCTGAACTAAACAGATGATCTCTTCTGTTTCGATTCACACAGAGATACTTCTATGTCTAAAGAACAATGATATGTTTTATTTTTAGTGAACAACTTAAATTTCACAATAAATCCATTGTGGTGCGATAAGTAGGAGTTAACATCATGCTCAAAGTGTATTTTAAATCAAGTTGTGTTAGTATAGCTCTCTGTACTGTGAAAGAAAATATGATCATCTCCAAGCAGATTCCTCCTCACACTTGTAACCACTCCAAAACGGTTCGTTTTAGCAGCTTCATCATGAAACAAGATCAGGCCAGTTTGAGACAAAGATTACAAATAGCTGATGCTTTGAAAAATGCCTCTTAAAAAAAATAATTAAAAAAAAATCTCCCTGTGAGGGTGCCATTGTTACACTTTTCGTTTTTAAAAACATTTAATCCTGGAAAAATATGCTACTACATTTTAGTAACTCAAGATATGCACAAACACTGACTCTCAAGAATAAAAGCTCTATATATGCACAAGGAGGAAGCTCATACCTCTGAGCAGAGTTGTTTTGCTCTCTAGAAAATGGTGTCTGTTGGGCTGAAACTGGGAACTGCTGACTGGGCATCCTAATTCCCTCTGACTGACAACCTGCATATTTGGTTTAAAAAACAATGCTTAAACTTAGACTATACACAAAGAAGCGAATCAGCAAGATTCAAGACAGCCACTGCAACTTGAGAGAGACTCAAACATACTTCATTTAGTATTTGCTGTTATATACCATTCCTATTGATTATGGCAACACATTGAGAGCTTTATGAGATGGAAGTGAATTTGCCTTACAATACACTGAATTCTGATCATATTGTAAATGCTGCTGCATTGTGCTATTTCCTATAAGATGAAAACAAACTCTTTTAACCTTGCAAGAGGTAATAAAGATTATCAGGCTCAGAAGTCTGAATGCTTTGCATCTATCCCTCCTTGCTGCAGCATACACTCACACTCCTGCCTGGCAGCCAATTAACTCAGCAGCCCTTGGGAAAGGATTTCTTTCTGAAGAAATAAAGACTGTAGTCTCTTTAATATACTTCTACATGAAAAATACTTTAAGGTTAATGTTAAATAACTTTCTTTATTAACTGTTCTTATGGCTTTTATGTTGTTTTCCATCTGATCATATGCTACAGTGGTTGCACATTATGGAGCGCTCCCGTCAGCAAGGGTTTGATGCACACCAAGGGCAACCCTTTATTTAACTCAGTGCATTGAGATTTCACATTAAAGGCACCTTTGTGGAGAGGCACTCCACAAAGTTACACAGACTTTTCAGTGAGCATATAAAAACACAATATATATATGTAGGTTGCTTTGAAAGACATGCTTCTTACTTATTTCCATGGAAACCACAACAGATGCAAAGAGCACAATAACGCTGTGTGATAGACCAAATGCTCAGATACAAGACATTATTCTTCAACATATGCACCACCATGAACTCTGCACTTTTGCCAGTGATGAACAAGAGCCTGCATGACCCAGTCTTAAAAATTTGCACCAGTGGAGATGAACTTCTGCTGCTGCTGCCACTGTTGAAATGCACCACCCACAATATCATTGTGCTCACATCTACTATTGGGTCCCCATAAGCATTCAGCAAGCATCAATGAATGGAATGAGGGCTACTTTTTCCACTTGAAAGAATTCAGTTCCACACTTTGTCTCCATATACGCATCCATATCAAATGCTTTTTTGTCAGACTGCCCCTCTGCTGCCATCTGTCACATGGCAACAAAATGTAATGCAATATTGGCAGTAAGTTTCAGTCTCTACTGCCATACCATCAACATCCACTTCTGACATTGTGGACCAATGTAATAAAATAGGAGGTAATACTTTCAGAGCAGCCTTCATAATTCTCCAGGTATGACACACAAAATTTGAACGTACACCAATTTCAGGATGTACAAACCTTTCTGACAACCTAGCTATGTGGGCTAGGTTTGCTTACTTACATCTAAATGAAGACGTTAAAGAGAAAACACTTCCTCAAAAATCGTTAGATACCATACGCATAAGAATTTTGATAATATGGGAAGAAATTTACACCGTGGTACTTTATACTAAAAATTAGCTTGCCATAAAGATCAAAACACACCAACAGAATAAAAGTAACTACACAAAGCACAAAAGTATCCATGTTACATACTGTGAGAACTTCTGCTTTGAAAAACAAGGCTACTTGAAAATTTGTTACACAGATCTGTTGATGTTTTTAGCAGGAAAGGGATTACACTGATTACATTCGATCCGTTGGTTGTTTTGGTAGGTAGTAGAAGCCATACTGACTTCCTTCTTCTGAGACATGCCAGTGAGAAATACACAGTTAACAGCAAGAGAAAATGACTGCATTGCCCTTTGTGAGATGGGATGGTTGGACAAATGAAGGTAATTTATCACAAATACCCTAAGCACACACCTAGGACCTAAGACGTACTTCATTTCTCATCGGCTGTTCTTGCCGCCTTCTATTCTTCATGCAGCTGCTGAGTACTTGCTAGGAAATTCCACATCCGCACGTTCTTCTTTCAGAGTTGCCTAACTCATAGCTCATTCTGTCTCTTTTACTTCTAAATATCTTTTGTCTCATCTCTCTGCAGTTTCTTTGGTCATTAGCCCCACTGACTCTTGCCTACACTTTATCCTTCTCCATCAGCAGATCCTTCTCGTGCTCCAAAGCACTTTGTTAGTTGCTGAAAAGCAAATACCCAGCAAAGATTTGTGCTTCTATTCGAGCTTTAATTTTCTCTTTTGGGACCTATCTTTAATACATGAATGAGCTTCGATGCACCTTTTTTCCATATTTGCACTGCTTTCTTTATCTGTCTTCCTCTCAAGATTTTTCCTCTGCAATATCCCTAGACCATTTTCTGCTCTCTTGCTGTGTCTGATTTTATTAATTCAGGCCTTGAACCTGCTTGAGGGTTTGTGGAACGTGCTCTTCTGCGGCCACATGGTGGAATTTAGCAGAGACATGGGAAATTGACTACATATACCAACTTGGGAAATATGGAACTTTAAATAATCATATATTTAGAGCAAAAAAGAACGTATATAATGCATTGCATATATTTAAAATTGCTTAGGAGTTATCTTTAATTCCTCCATAGTGTAGCAGATACTTTCAACAAAAAAAGAGATGCAAGTTTCTCATTGCCAATGGTCATAGACTCTAATAATTATATTCTTTGCCTTTCAAACTGTCTTATTTTGACCCCATTTTATCCCAAACACTCAAATGATTTTTAAGCCAATGTTAATCTAAAAATATATGCTTCTGAAATTAATGCATTACCAGATAATAAAAGTTCAAATTTAAAGAATGAGTTCCCTTGAGTGATAAAGCTCCAGCAACCACCCACAGCTAATTTATTTTAGATGTATGTACATGGTTCAAATTTTATAATATCCCAGCAGAACAAGGCAATCTTAACCTTGACTAGATTATTATAATTTCCAAATTAGTTGCCCATCTTGCTTTGTGCCTTAGGGAAGTTTGTATCAAATGCATTGTTAGAGCAGGCGAACCCCTGGAATGGGGCTTTGGAGAAAATGATTAAAACACAAGGATGGCATTAAAGCTTCAGTACTGTACTTTTAAATAGTAAAATTATAAAAATGGTCCCTCAATCTTTCTTCATAAGAGAGTTGTTCCAGCCCTACTAAAATGTGTTCCACATGACACCAACAGTACAAGTCAAGGATAGTTTCCTATGTATCAAGGATAGATCTAGTATAAATATTTTTCTTAAGGACTATCTGCTGATTTGCTGCTAGCATTATGTACTTTCACACCACATTTCACTTGTTGGAATTCAATTCTGAATTGTGAAGATCACTTGCTTCTGAGCTATACATGATGAAAAGCAACAGTTTGACTTCTTTTCTGTCTGATCCTTTCTATGCCATTGGTTTCAACACTTCAATCGCGCATCTCTTCTAGGTCTCTGTTGTGCCATGTAAGTTATACCTAAGTTCACAAATTAGGAGTTTCAGTACTAATTGACTATCATTACAACCTCTCCCATTAACATTCTGCCAGTCAAGGAGCTGTCCTCTTGTGCCAAGGTTGTCCTCACACTACTCATGCCGATTACACAAAATGTGACCATCTTTTAACTCTAGTTCCACGCCTCCAAAAAATTGACATCTATTTTAAATAAAGGATTAAAAGCATACATCCCTCCTCCTCACAGTCCTGGAATATCCTTCCCTCAAAATTCCAAAGCCTTTTAAACTCCAAACCCTTTATCTAAATTTCTTGTCCAGTTCAACAATTCACATCTAAGATCTTCTGCTTGCTTTCTTGAATGAATTCCTGACCATTTTTCGCTACATCAGCTAATGCCATCCTAGTTAGTACCAATCAAGTCAGCAGACTGGCATCAATTTATACCACAAGCTTTCATAGTCAGCATTCATTATGCACCTGACACATTATCAATACTACACCAAATGAAGGTAGCATTGTACTTTATAACATCAAAGTTTCAATCAAAGAAAAACATTCATATTCCAATACATTGCCAATTTCTCGCCATGTGCTTGTTATCAAATTTAAAAAAAAAATTAAACAGATATTGACATTCCAAAAAATATAGTTTTTTTTAATTAAATGAAGTTAAGTTTCATTTACTTGAAACAGAAAACAAAGTAAAATCAATATAATATAAAACTTTTCACTATTATAACTAAGATGTTTCATTCTGTATTATAATAACATTGTGAAGCAATTTCCTCATTTCATTTGTGCTGTAGATTTCTCACTTCTTTTAATCAAGGCAATGGTTTGTATAGCCTAAGAGAAAAAAACATGTTTACTTATGGAATATTACTCAGGTAAAGCAGAAATCCACATTTTATTCATGTTAGCATGTAACAAAATGCTATGGGGTCAGGCTGAAATCTACGTGCTGAAGTTTGGCTTCTTGTTTGTGGGATAGAAGTGGAAGGTGTTCAGCACCTTTCAAAATTCAGCTATGAGTATTCAGAAAGTGAAACTGTTCAATGTTACTTAACATCACGCTGCTTAAACGCAAGGACCGGAATACATACTCACACTAAATTCCTCAACTTTTCCACATTCCTTGGAATTTGTAGTAAACCAGTCAGATAATATTTGGCCTCATTTGGTCTTAGTCTCACTGCAGGCATAGATATATCAAGCCATCACCTCCGATAATTGGCATGAGACACTGTCTTCACTGGCCTACTTCTCTGATAATTAGCGTGAATCAATGGACTGGAGTTAAACATTTGTTTCTTTTATCACATTTATGAGCTACTCATGCTCTAAAGATAGATGTCTCATGTAACCTAAAACAACTCACACTGATACGTTCCAAGTGTTTATACAGTTATCTCTATTTTTATGTATAGTTGGTTTTGATAGCAAAAGCAGGAAATAAGAAAAAATAAAAAAACAGGAGCGGACCCCCAGTGTTACCTGTGCTCCTATCCAGACTTCATTGATTTCCGTGGCAATTAGGCACATAAATGCAAATTTGAGTACCAGGGCCTGATTTGCAAAGACTCTTGAAGCTAGCTAGTGGAATCATTTTGAAAATCCCAGTAGGTACATATCTTCACATTTTGCCCTGTAACTCTCTGTACTGTTAGCCCAAATTCTCAGCCAAAATGAGGCTATGCTGAAATACATTAAGCTCTTAAAAGTTCTTCAATTCTACCTCATCTGGCTTAGCCAACTTCTAGTACTTTAACCCTAGGTTCACTCATCACAGAATGGAAGTCACAAGGTGACTCAGTAATAGTCTGGAGGTAAATAAGGGCATAGAAAAGCATGACTATCCAAAATACAATACTTAGAAGTTCTGATATAGTGGTTTTCTTCCAGAAGATATCAGTGGATCTAGATCTCTTCTTCATATGCTAGATTATTTTTGCTGAACTGCTACAAGTCTGATTACATCTTACAAACCTGAGGGAAACAGGCTTCACTGCCATCTGTCAAGTTTAGTGAAACACAGACAAATCTGAATTTGAAAGTCTTTAATTCTCCATATCCTGTCCCCTACGATGTGGTTAACTCCTTTATAAAGCACCTTCAGTCATGTGCTGTTCCTGTACTCAGGCAAACATTGGTCCTGCCGGTTTAAACACCCATTCCATATTGCTCTCGGATGCATTACAAAGCTACCATTCTTATACTGAAAATGTTATAAAGCTTTCAAACTGGCAGTCTAAACTATTGCATCCCTAGGCCCAAAGCTGAACATACACCTGCTAGCTGTTTCACCTCAGTTCTGCACTTCGAAACAACTATCTTACAACAATGAACACCAAAAATTAAGAAATAGCAAGACTTTTACAGGTTAAAAAAAAAAAAAAAGGAAATAAAATCTGTTGCCCTTTTCCTAAACGTTTTTCTAATAAGACTGCTAGAAGATAATGTATCAAACCTTAAATTTCCTTATAAGAACTTCCAACACAGGGCAATTAACTAGCTTAACAGTCACACCAGCTTAGCAGCTAATCAGCATTTACTGTGGTATCAAGGGTGAAAAAATTACTTATATTTTGAGAGATGAGAATTCTATCAAGGAGATGTAAAAGTCAGACACATACCTTGGCAGAAGATTAGCTTCAGTTACTAAGCAGAGGACCACTACTTGCATCAAAAAGTAATGAACAACTATGGCCCAAATTTCTCTAATAAACTCTCCTTTAAATCCATTCACATTTTAATTAAATCTACAGTTTAATTAAAACTGAAAAAAGTGAAAAAAAAATGTCAATCTGGGCCACAACTCCACATGAAATAGTTTCTAAATGAGGTTCCTACAAAAATATTCAAAAGCAAAATTAAACCTTTCTTTTTCTAATAAGGCTGTGAAACACATCAAAGATCTATTTAAAATAAGCATAGCTTCATTTTAGTAAGAATTCATAATAAAATTTGAAAGTTGTGTGGTAGTGTTTGAAATATAGTTATATGTATTGAAAAATAGGAACCTATTTGAAATGTGAGAACACTTGAAAATAATTTCTAGGTTTGGGTTTTGAGTTAGAGTATAAGTTTCTACTAAAAAGGTCTTCATTCACATAAAAAATATTATGTGAAATATTACATAAATACTCCAATATTGCAAGGATTTCAAGACTCAAGCTGACAATTGCAATTAAGAGTAAAGGAAAAGAGAAACAAGCAGCTTTTATGGAGAGGTGATAGCAATCACTGGAGTTTATTGGTTTTACTGTAGCTAGCTGAAAAATGTATGTGAAAACATTTATAGTAAACCATAAATGTAACTTAGAAGCAGCTAGAATGAGACTCCTTAATGAAAGAGAGCATCTCTCAATACAAGCATCGCTGACATTGATAGGCTAAGTTAAATCTTAGCTGGTCCTCCAGTATTTTGAGCAGCACATGTCCTCATGAATATGGATAAATGAAAACAGTATATTTCCGACTTGTGTTTGTCATCTTTATGCAACTATACATGCCCTGAAGTCTCAGAACCACATTATTAGATAGTTCAAGCAAATTATCCCTTCCAGTACCTCACAAAAGAGAGATGGATTCATCTCAGAATGTTAAGCTAAACACTAACATTCCT
The DNA here is from genome assembly GCF_905368555.1 of Meleagris gallopavo. Taxonomy (NCBI): domain Eukaryota; kingdom Metazoa; phylum Chordata; class Aves; order Galliformes; family Phasianidae; genus Meleagris; species Meleagris gallopavo. Next base: position 11,518,288 of record NC_139405.1, read on the forward strand.
GCAAAGGTGAAGGGGAAAAGTCATCCTATAAAAAGTCACCCTATGTCATCCTATACTAAAAATGAGACTACTACCAGCCAATCCACCTAACAATAATTTACACTCAAGTTAAACAGCCACTGAGTATGTCTTAATGCATATGAAGATATGTACAAAGTATGACCCACAACTCTTCTCATGGTGGGAAAAAAATTCTCTTATATCTTTTCTTTTGTTAAGTCAAATTTTTGCTTTGCTACACAGACCTTATTATCTTTTACCACAGCTCTTATTATATTTTAATAATTCAAAGGAGGTGTTTTATTGTTTCAGATACTCCTCAGGACAGGATGGACATTATGCAGCAGCATGAAGAGATGATAAATGTCTTCAGCCTTCTGAGCTAACAGTGGAAGTCACAGTCTCTTTCTTCATGTCAAAAAGACCTTTGAGTGAGTGGATTGCTTTTTCCCTGAAGATAATTATATTTAATAATTTTTTCCTAGATATTAGTTCACAATACTTCCCATGAAGAAGATCATCCAATGCAAAGCTGCAACAAGCTGTCCTGCGTTATATTCTGATGTATTTTGATATTGGGAGTCTCACAGATGTCTCTAGATAGAAGGTGTATGATTTAGCTTCGCCAGTCAGAAAAAAAAGAGTAAGGAATGAATGCAACTATGATAGCATGGGATCAAAATCAGGTCTTGAAACTACTATAGAAATCACAAGGTCATCTGTATACACACATGTACTTGCCATGTGTAATTTATATGTCTAATTATATTATCAATTACTTTAGACTGCAATCTAGCTTGTCTGATAACTGAAGTAGATGAAATCAGTAATTCAGCTTATACAAGAAAGTCTCATGCACAGCTTCTGCTTCAGCCCTTTTTTCAGGATGCAAATATTTCATCATGATTATTATTTCTTTGATTTGAAAGGGCATCATACTCTTTAATTAGAGTTTAATAAAGGTGACTTCATCTTAACTACTGATTTGTAACTTCAGTTGCTAAGAAAAAATAAAGCAAATCACAAAAGTAGGTGTTGTGAGATAGAAAGGAAAAATCTAATTGCATCAAATTGCAGCCCTTAATAAAAATAGTTGTTCTCCAAAGCTCCCTACATTTCACTTATTTCACCTTCTTTGGCATTGTCAGCTACCTCTTCAATGGGCTCAGTTTTGCTTATGTCAAAAAACACCTTCAATTTTTAGAGGCCAGACATAAAACACTACATTTAACTTGGGACAAAGAGAAGAATCACGATAGTCTTATTACCCTACAAATGGCGTCAAAGTGTAATTCTCATGGAGAACAGAGACTTCAATATGCCTGATGTTCCCTTGAGTAACTATACAAAACAGTATGCCATTTCTTAAACAATGGTTGGACAAGAGTAGATTCAATAACATTCACACTTTTCATTATTATATGGCATAGAATTCTTTTCGGCTGAGTCATGAAACAAAGTGTCATTGCTGCTGCTGCTACTAAATTTGCCTTCCAGAATTTAACATAATTTGCATGTGCTTTCACAAGTGTCTAAATCCAATAGAGTATACTGTCATACTTTAAAAATATCCACAATCTGATAACAGCAGAAGATTTTGCTCATCAAATGTAATAAGTGTTTATATTATTATCTAATGATTTAAAAAATATATATATATTTTAAGATTTGAAAAAAAAAATCATATTTTGGTAATGCCCGCAGATCTGCTACAGAGTATAGTCAGGAAAGAGTTCAAAAGAGTACTGCATAATAAGCAATTTTATCAGTACTCTCCGTCTCTAGAATCTATTACTAACTATGCTATAAAAGCAGTGCAATCTGGTACTATATAAAACATAAGGAAGAAACAATCATCCAGTCATTTCCTGGTAAGCAGCAGAAAATATGCCTGCAATTAGGAAGTTCTCCATATGAGCAGACACTGGTCTTGACTTAATATGCATGGTTATTTCTTAACTGCAAATTATCCAAGAGCTGCAGGAGATACAGCACCAAAGTCTGCATTACTACGCACTAGCCTCGCTGGCTCCACACCACACTAAAGCTAATGAGGAAAATGCCAAATGTAAGCAATGAAGGGGGACAACACACCTGACTGCCTTAAACTAAACAAACACAAGTGCTTAATTCAGTCACAGATAGGTTAGGAAATAGATTAGATTCATCTGTCTGCACAACCTCAACTCAGCCCTCTTTTTCCCTCATTGTTCACAGGCACTGTTAATATGGAATTAAGACATCATCTGACTTTCTTACACGTGTAAATGGAAAAGTCAGTATCTGCTAATGCAGACAGACCATCACTGATGAAAGGTCCCAGAGAAAGATTACCTGATCCATTATCACTAGCAGCAGCAGTTCCAAGTTTTGCCCTCATCCACATGTGCATGCAGAGCTGCCCCAGTCATTTCTTTCCCCTCTCCCGTATCGTATCACCCAAATTCCAGTAGGATTGCTGCCTAATCCTCTCACCGCCCCAACCATACTTCTTAGCTCCAAAAACCAAGACCACAATTCTCCTTGAAGAGCAGTCCCCTTCCTCTGGAGCGAAACTCAAACGTAGCTACTTCTGTGAATGTGCAAAGCCTTTCTTTCCTCTCTCAGCCTGCTTTAATCTCCACGGCACAAGGAGCCAGAAGACAACTGAGGTCCTTATGTAGCAGAATATGACATGGCAGCTGGTGCTGCTCCTGCATGCAACAGCCAAATGTGACCAACTAGCTGCAGGCAATTTTGAGGTAGCTTATAGAACTCTTCCAGATTACAGTGAACTTTTAAAAATAAAGGAGAATTTCTGAAAGCACAAAGGAACTTTTCCAATCACTCTGACTGGCAGTACAATAGAAATGCCTAATTAGGCGACAGAAAGGTCAGCAGTATACTTATGTGCTTTCAGTAACAGTACAGCAGTGCAAAATATTAAAATGTATTTTGCATTTCCTACAAAAGAATTATTATAATGAAATCTGATACTACAAATAGTTAAAATAAAAAAACAAGGGATTTTTGTAGGTATTCAGAGAGTGTTCTATTTTCAGTGTATATTCCTGAAGCAAACTTTATAGCTAGACTTTATTTACACAACCTCCACTATTAGTCTTCCATGTTACGTATGTGTGTATGATATGTTTGACTGGTTTCTTTCTTGTTTTTATAATACTACTCTACTACACTTCATCTCCATGTTGACTATATTCTCCCAAGCTGGTATCTTAGTTTGTTGTTGCATCATTATAATTTCCCTTTGATACACCTGCTACCATTATCCAGAAAGTCTCTTAAGAATCCATATAGCTTGTTTGGGCACTCATACTTTTCTCAGATGTTTATACAAATATTAGGTCCAACAAGTTTTTGGTAGAATTTTTCCCAAGAACAGTTTCTAGCTGCCTCAGAAATAACAGGTATTTGATTCCAGGCCAAACCAAAATAAAATTTTTTATGTTCTCGAAGCTGCTACAAGTCCTTTACTGCTACATGGGGTTCACCTGCCACTTTCACCTCTCATTTATTATGTTCTTATTTCTACATGAATTGTTAGATATAACTGCAATAATGTCAGTGAGACACTGAGCACTGTGACTAGCTAATGGTCTACCGCCTCGCCTGGATGCTTATTTTCTATAATTTCCCATCTATGAATTAGCATTTATCTTGCTGATAGGGACTATTATCCAGTTGAAATCCATATGCTACTGAAATGGATAGCTTAATTAACACCACAGTGCAATTCTTATTGTGTATAGAAGTATTTCCCCATCATTTACAGTACACTGAATGCTATTATAGCTATAGGAGCTGTGCAGTATAATAATATACTCTCGAATAATAATTTGCACTTATAAAGCAAAAAGGTGGCTAGTATTTTTCAAAGAGCACCACAGTATGCACCCTTTAACTTGTTTTATTCAAACTGTGAATGAATGGACACAAATGTATTTTCTGTTAATATTCCCAGTAATCACATCAGATCTTTTCTGACTAAAATTCTGAAGGATCTTTAAGGAAAATAAGCAGATTGAAAACACTAAAAACACTCCAATCTAATAATTGTTTTATCTACCTATAATATTGTATTTATTTAATGAAGAAATTGCAGGATTTCAAAATTAGCAGTTCCATGTATGCTATTGAAATCTCAGTGGCAGTTGTACTCTTCTCTTAGACACCAAAGAGGGTAAAGATTCCCATTGCTATCAAAGGAATTTGGAACAGTCACATTGAAACAATGGATTTTTTTTTTCCTTATAGACTGTCTTGAACTTATAGCTGCCAAGACAGTTTCTAACAGCACAGATATTACTTCAACACTGCACTTTCTTAACAACTAGAACTATCACAGAGGTAGTATGTGATTTCCAATGGGGGAAATATTGGCCTTTATGGCAGAAAATAAGAGGACTGATAGCGAGTAATACACTTGTTGTAGTAAAATAAAATGCTTACACAGTAAACATCAGAGCCCTACTGTGGATCATCCCTACTTGAAACAAAACGCAATGAAATACTTCTTTTTGATCAGCTTTGGACACAGCCTCATCACTCAGTCATAAAAGAATATTTGTTCTCTCATAGAAATCCCCTAGAATTCATTTTTAGAACAACATTTTCATCAATTTTATCAATAGAGAAAGAAAAAAGAACGCACTTACAATAATTCTGTAGGAATATAAACACTAACAAGAAATGAAACAACCTATATTTTCTAAAATCTCAGGTTCATCCCTTTAGTTGAAAAAAAAAAGAAAAGAGAGTTCAGATTTAAAATACAGTTTCTGTTTCTCCAGCTGAACTATCAACTCAAAACACCTCAGAGTTCCAAAAATCGATGAGGACTGCTCTTCTTTCCCAGTCCTATAATTACCTTTCACCTCCACGTTGACAATATTTATTCCTATAATTTCAACGTCTAGCCTTGGCTTGGAGAAAAGTGGAGATACTTCAGCTTTGTTAAGGGAAAGCCCCCATTCCATTACCAGTTCTTCAAAACATTCAGTTCCCTGCGATCTTCTACATCAACTTTTCCCTAACCCACAGAGAGACAAAAACTGTAATCGTTATGCATTGTCAATGTAGCTTTTCCTTCATCATTGCTACCATTACCATAATACAACTAAATTTCCCAGAGGCATCTGGAGAGGAGATCATGAATTACTTAACATGGCAAAGAGGAAAGAACCTATCAAAAGCCATGATCTCAACCCGATCTCCCTGTTTTTACACAGAGGAAAAACATTTACCTGTTACTCCATTTGCAAGTTGGAATCAGGACACTCACTGTAGACCCTGTCTTCAATACAGGATAATTCTTCCTTTCACCCAAATTTCAGGGCAATTATAGTTTAACTCCAGCACTTTGATCATTTCAGAGAAGTAGTAAGTAGCTTATAAATATGCCTTCTAATAATATTAAAAGATTCTTAAGTGTCAGGACAGTAATATGAGGCAGAACCTCAAAAAGCTGACGCTTGAACTTCTTTAAAACTAAAATTAAATAAAGTGTTTGTGAGAATTCTTTATGTAATTAAAAACAGTCATTGCTAAGGAATTAATTTTCCTACCTATCAACTAGATTTTACAAGTGCCAAGGTGGACATAAAATTCAGTGAGTGTTTTTAACATCTTCATGGTTAATAAATAAACCATTAAATTGCTTAGTCTGTTAAAATAAATTGATTTACTTACATAAACTATTGAAGGAAGAATTAATATATAGTAGTAGCAGACAAATCATTGTCCTACAAGGTCACTCATGGATTACACATTTTTAATAAGGCCACTGAACCTCTTATGAAAAGTTTTCAAAGAGAAAACATAGTATTAATACACAAGCATATACTTATTTCAGAAGAATTCAATAAGGTATGTCATGAGATAATGCACAAGAAATTAAAGGCATTTCTAGACTACATACCTGTTTCTAAAAAAAAATTGGGCAGAAAGTATCATATACCTGCTTTGCATTTCATCACCTCTGTACTCACCTGTTTCTACTTTCTGCAGATCTGAATAGGGACAAATTGAGTTTCTAACCAAGAGTTTACAGATAGCAGATCTTAATAATACACCTTAAAGTGTGTGTTGTGGAATCATATACTTTTCCTAGAAGAGATAAATGAGCAATTTTGATGCTGCAATGTCTCAGTTGCAAACTTTGCTGAAAATTCTTTACATTCAAATGATCCTTCCTCATTGAAGTGAAATAACCTGGGTCAAGAAGTCCCTTCTACCATGCTGTTGCTCTCCATGCAAGTCAATCAGAAGTTCTTGTCTGAAGCTCAAAACACCATACAGCTCTATACGTAAGTTACATTTGGAATGTCTTTGGTGTTAAACTTGAATTATGCATTCCCTTGAAACATAAGACTATCATTTTGAACCACCCTTCCTGATGGCATTTTACATACTGGCCAAAGTTAAGGTAGATGCACTTATAAAAATATTGTATTCCCCCTTACTCTTCCAAAATATGTCTCTCTGTCCAGCATTTGTCAAAAAACTGTCCATCTGCATGAGGAGGGCTTGTCAGTGAAACCAGTATAGATAATTATTGCTTGCTTACTTTGAGCAGGTTGTAGATAAATACCTAACGGATTTTTTTCACTCTCAAAATACCATTTCAACTTTTAAAATAGCATTGTGTACTTCTCATTACTTTTAAATTTTAGCTGTTTCTGGATACAAACTTGAAAATAATTCTCAATGAGTTAACCAATGTTACCTAAAAATAGGCAGGACAACCTGACTATATTAAGCAGAGGGAGGAAAAGCAGGGAAAGTAAAAATAAAAGAGTAATAAATCCTCTACTTCTTCCCAGAGGCAAAATTCTGAGAGACTGTGAAGTCTTTATATCATAATTTAGTAGGTCAACCCTACAGATAGGAGAACTACTCACTTTTAACAACGTGTGGCATATTTTGCCATTTCTACTGCTGCAAACTGTGAACTGATTTTCATTTCTTTATGGGTTTTTATTACAGAAATAGTTCAAGTAAACAACGTCCAAATGAAGGCAAGGTATGTATGCTTTGGGTTTTTTCCTTCACTTTGAAAAAATAAACAATAATGCTGAGATTAAAATTTAGAAGCTTTAGAATTCCACCCAGTAACTGACTTCAGTGAGATCTTACGTCAATCCATGTACCATTATTTAAAACCTACAAAATAAAGGTCTCTCATGCACTTTGAAGAATAACCACCTGTAAATATATTTTAAAAATAATTGAGTTTATGAGTTATGAAACAAATGGTCTGTTGACCTAAGGGAAATAAACTTTTTTTCTTTTTTTCTTTTTTTAAACCAATCTGTGCAGTCTTTCTAGCTTTACACCTGCTTACAGGCTACCCAAAATAATATAGTTGACAGTTTTAAAAATCACTCTTATTTTTACAGCACCACATAAGCATAGTCTCTCAAAATACATTTATGGAGAAATGATCACAGTAAAGCTGACAAACTGCGTAGTTTCAAAACAACATAAATTAAAATGGCCATACTGGCACGCAATGCCTCTATTACAGAGATTTATTAAGGAAAAGCTGAGCAAACTTTAATTACAGCAGCATTCCCTGTGCCGCTGTATTACTGACAGGTCTATTGCCTCTTGCTCCAAGCTAGGATTATAGCTTTACTCAAGGGCTTTCTGTTTGAGAACCTCATGCATAAGCTTTCTATGACAAAGTGTATGAGTAAAGTACCTAGAATTGCACTGTCTAAACCAGCGTAGCTCAGTGTTTTTCAAAACAAAAATCTGGCATCCTGTGGGAGCCCAAATCACTTTTAGAGCAGGCAAAGTCCAGCAATGACATAAGGCAGGATACAGTTCAGAGATAGTGGCAGTGGGAACCATAAAAGCTAGCTACAACTGGTAGTTTTCAAAAACATTAAAGCAACATTACAATTAAGAAATCAAGCAGTCAAAAAACATAATGAAATTCAAGTTTTATGATTACTTCTTCACTATTAGATCAGACACATTCCATATAACACTTTAAATATAAACGCTATATAAACACTTTAGACAACTACAATAGAAATCTGGTCTAGATGGTACTCATCTCTAGCTGCTACAAAATGTAATTTCCTTAAGAAAGGCACTGAAGATTCTGATTTAGATCAGCTAAAAATCTGGTGAAATAGTCAATACGTTACTAAAGTCATTAAGTGTCCGAGTTAGAAAGTACAGAAGCAGGCCAGAAATGTCAAAAGCCCAAACTTTTCTTGCTGCTTCTCTCTGATTTGGGGAGCAGGGGTGTAATCAAATTTGCAAATGTTTTTAAAAGGTAGAAGAAAACATTAAGACCATTTAGTGTCTAGAACTGCTAAGGAGGAAACAAGCCTTCTTTCCTCAAGCTTAGTGATAACAATCACAGAGAACTACTAAATACTAGGAATTTCAAGGAAGATCTTTGAGCAGCTTAGCCTATTGGAAGGAGGCAGGAGGACTGGATGTAGATAATCTTTATGATTTTTTTCTAACACAAACCATTCTACATTTCTATGATCTGACACCAAATTGGTCACTGGGAATGTTAAAAGTAAAGAGCCTTGACAGCGTAATGAACTCACACCTTACATTGTGCTTTCAGGGATTTCTTCAGACTCAGCTAAGGTTCTGTGAGACTACAGCTCAATGGGACTGTGCATGACAGAGGCATAGAAGATGACAAATCAAGAAATTGTTTCACCCTCTTGACTCAATTCCGGTTGCAGTTTGTGCGTACAAATTCTGCTGCCAGACACCTTTTAACTCCAACCACTCCTTTGAAGTCAGTAAAGGATTTTCATACCTGTAGGACAGCCATACATGCAAATGCAACCTCACTTTGCACATCTCTCTACCAAGAACTGCCTAGTGAAGCAACAAAATTTCCCGGTAGAGACAATTCTGTTCTGGGGATGTGCTTCTGAAAGCCAGAATGCAAAAACTTTTTGCAGATGCAAAAGTCAAGCTCCTTTTTTTTTTTAAACGATGTAATATACCAATTTCTACCTCATAAGAGAATCTCAGTACAAGATCAGACTAACAAAAAAACCCACATACTTATGTAGGCAAAAAACAGTAATACTGAAACCCTTCATAGTTAATTAGCATGTACACAGTCTGTCTGTCTGAATAATTGTAGATCTCAGTGTTATTTTCTGTGCTATCTTAACAATTAGATGCAGGGACTGGAAAGCCAGTTGTGAGAACATCTGGAGAAATACACAATATATTGTCACTGTGTCTCTGACTTTGAAGCTTTTATCTAGTAGCTAGTTGTCCTTTCACTGATCTAAACCTCCAGAAAGTGAAAATATGTACTCTCCAGAGAAACTGGAGATATTCTCAGTAGCCACCCAGTCATTTTCATCTCATACCACATGGGCAGGTCTGCAACAAAGGATGTGCTAGAGTAACACAGCTTCAGCTTCACTCTGGCCCTAGATTCTGGAGTTGTAATGAGCTGATCTGTGTGTACTTATTTACCATAAAGATACCATAACTAGACGAAAACCCTTTACCTTCTAACTCCTTCCTTCAGACTCTCTCTTCATGGAAGTCAGATGACGAATAAAGACTCCTTTCAAAGCACCACTTTGTGGACCAACAAATGGAAGAAAATCATAGTTGAGAAGTCCTTCTCCTTGGGCCTTGCAGAGCAATCTCATTCTGCATTAGCAATTAAAATATTTATAAAGGAAAAGCAGAGGACTCTGATGAGGGTCTGAATATTGGCCTAACATCGTTGTTTGCTTAAGTTTATATTGAGGCTTCCTGGCTCTGCAAGTTACATTCATTAAAGCTGCTCTTTCTCTACTGTTAAACTAAGATCAAATTAATTCACTCAGGATCTCACAATAGCCTACACCTATCTCCCATGCTGCACACAGATTATTCTCCTCATGCATTCTGCCACAGCTTATCACCACTTTGCTGCCTCCAAGATTCACAATTTTTGCCAGGACGGACAGACAGCATGTCAGGTATCTGTCCTCGTGTTGCCCAGTTAAAGATAAAATTAGTAATGCCAGAATAGCTGTAATTCGGAACCATCATTACAAAGATGTTCAAGCATTGTTGATAGCAAGTGAACAACACCGAACAACAGCTAAAAATGGGATGGCTGTAACTCAGGGGCCCACAGTGACATCTGCTGGAATGATTGGGCTTGAAGTACTGTTAAAAGACGTCGTTAAAGATAACAGAGGAGCTTTTTTTCCTTTCCATACAAAAGGGATGGAAAATGATAATATGAAATCATCTATAATCTTGAAAGATGAGCGGAACATACTAGAATTCAGTGCCTGAGTTTAAGGCAGGCTAGAATACTGAATCCAGCTCACACTGAAAAATGAATCCCGAAACCTTTGGTGCGCTCATCTGCTACCCACTTTTTCTCTTCCCTCCCCCTCTCCTTCACACTGCAGCCTAAAGAAACAAAGATTCCAAGCACTCCCAGAGTGTAGTCAGAAATAATATGAACATAGGTTGCCATCTCCTTATGCTTATTTCACTGAAAGCACAGCTCCTGATCAGAGTGGGTGAGATGCCAGTTTTCTAACAGTGTTAAATCCTTCCAAGTTTTCTCAACCATAGTTTTTTTCTCCTTTCTTCAAAGCAGAGTGTTAAAATCCTCCAAATCTAAACTGACCAACTTTAGCATACTCCTAGAGCACATCAACCTCATTTAAAAACTTGGAACTTCTTTTCAGCAACATTTGTAGTAGGCTTTTAACAATAATAATTCCCTTCAGTCACCCTACTTACATGTGGCCTTTTTCTTTATATATATAAATAAATAAAGTATATATATATATATATATACTTACTTTATTTTTTGCTACTATAGTTGTTAACTGAAATGTCTTTCTTTAAAGCTGTAGTCCTTCACAGCACTAATAAACAACAATTTGGGCACTGTGGGGCCAAGACCTTTCAGGTCGCCCTTCTGCATACTACGACAAGAGGAGGAATGTACAGCCAAGATGCCTGATCATCCTGATGACAGCATAGCAATACATTTTGGGATGTGTTTGAACATCCAGGCACAATGCTGAGTGACTATAAGAGAAGCCTACTAGGTCAGGAATTTCTTTTCAAACAGCAGCATCTATAAGAAAGGAGAAACTAGCGGGTGATAGCTTAACCTGGGAAGGAGAGCAGAGAAGTCCATTATATATCTCATAGGATTCAGAGCAGCTGGAACTGCAGGAGAAACAGAAGATGGAAAAAAGCTCTTAGAAAACTCCTAGCAAGAAAAAGCAGCAATTGTTCTTGCATACATTTCTGTGTCAAAAATTTGAAGAACTGCAATGCATTCCCTTCCTCAAAATAAAATGCATAAGCTGAAAGCCATATTTTAGGTATCAATTTATGAAGTCTTTATGCATGCACTAACATGGCTATAAATTCGTGCTTTATCTAGGTTTGCAACATCTAATATGCAGGCATCCCATTACCTATAGGGCCTTCAGCTCCAAAATAAGTGCCCAAAACTTTGTACATTATACAGAAATACAAAGAACATTGTCAAGACAAAGCTGGGACCCTGCACAGCTTATCTGGCAGGGAAAGACATGGAAAATAAGTGGCATGGAGAGTCTAATTTGGCATATGGCAAGTAGGCTCAGCATTCTGCACTGTAAGCACTTTCCTGAAGTTAGGTACATATATAACTATATATATATATCAGTTGCTTAGGCCACCCCCATATCAATTCCCTAGTCCATTTGAAAAGCTAATAAAAGACAAAAAGAAGGAAAAACACCAAAATAACCAGTAGCCTACTGGCTACTGCATTGATCCAGCATACATGAGATCCAATTTCAAATCACTCCTACAAAGGACAAAGTTAATTGTCTTAATAATGGACTTAATCCTATTTTGAAAGCTGAGAGACATTCACCATACCAAGGTATTAGCAGAAAAAACTGTCAGGCAGACGTTGTCACCAGTATGTAGGACATTGTTTGTGGACACAGATGTCAGCTGAGTGACAATTTAGAGTGTGAGTACTGTCAATTGAAAACTGAACAGTCACATTATATAGATCTTCAAATAAAAGACAGAGCATATTACCTTATTTTCAACAAAAACTTGATGAAAATTGTAAAATAATATGGAATATGAGTAAACTTAAAGAAACACAATTGGCTTATAATTAAGCATAGGAAGGGAAAGAAATCTCTATGATAAAGCACTTTTCTTTAAAAATATTAAACAGTCATTTAATCCAGCTGATAGCTCTAATGCTTCAAGAGCTTCAAAAATTTCTCAGCTAGACACATAGTTGTGCCAAAAATGTGTCAAACAGGCTTTTAAGAAGTCATGCCATCTGCTATGTTAACACTGCAGTTCTTGATCACTGGCTTCAGTTCCAACAACTCATGGAATGGATGAATTATTTTTCACCCTTTCCACAGTTCTCCTGCACAAGCTTAATCTGCTACTTTGTCTTCTCTGTAAGACAGACAAGGGACATTCTGTAATTAGACTGCAACTTCATTAAATCCTTTGGGAACCATTCACAATATACCACGAAGAAGAACAGCAAAGCCTTTGACACCATCTCCCACAGTATACTCCTGGACAAGCTGAAAACCCATGGCTTGGACAGGTACACTCTTTGCTGGGTAAAGAACTGCCTGGATAGCCAGACTCAAAGAGTGGTGGTGAATGGAATTAAATCCAGCTGGCAACCTGTCACAAGTGGTGCTCCCAGGGGTTGGAACTGGGGTCTGTCCTGTTTAACAACTTTATTGATGGACTGAATGAGGGAACAGAGTGCACTCTCAGTAAATTTGTAGACCAGGCTGGGGGGAAACATTGGTCTGCCTGAGTGTAGGAAGGCCCCACAGAAAGATCTGGGCAGGATGGTTCACTGGGCTGAGACCAACAGGATGAAGTTCAACAAGGCCAAGTACCAGGTTCCTGCACTTTGGTCTCAACAACTCCATATAACACTACTGGCTTGCAGCAGAGTGGCTAGAAGACTGTGCAGAGGAAAATGACCTGGGGATGTTGGTCTATGTTTGTCTAAACATGAGCCAACAGTGTGCCGGTGGCCTTCTTGAAAAGAAGGCTGTGGTGAGGTAGATGTTGGCCTTTGCTCCCAGATAACTAGCAATAGGACAAGAGGGAACAGCTTAAGTTGCTTCAGGGGAGGTTCAGGTTGGATGTTAGGAAGAATTTCTACTCAGAAAGAGTACTGAGGCACTGGAACAGGCTGCCCAGGGAGGTGGAAGAGTCACCATTCCTGGAGGTGTTGAAGGAAAGGGTAGATGTAGTACATACAGACATGGGTTAGTGAGCAATACAAGTGGTAGGTGGATGGTTGGAACAAGATGATCTTCAAGGTCTTTTCCAACCTTAATGATTCTATGATTATTCATCTGTTAATAATTTTTATCAGTCTGAGTGCTGTTGTCACTCTTTTATCCCACCTCAGTTCCGATTAAGCATTCTGTTAGGCCCACCCCCCAACCCTGTTACCCTGCAAGCCTTCAAGCAAGTAAAATAATGAGGGGCTTCTTCAAGTCCCTCTTCTGTTTGAACTGTTAGGACATCAGCTCCCCTTAGAAAATAAATGCTTCAAGACATAGCTATTAATTAATTGCTAGGCTGGCGGCAGTTCCCATCCTGATGCTATGCAACAAAGTACCTTTTCCCTGACTAGGCCCATGCACTCCATCAAATCCTGGTTGTTCAGTACTACCTGGTAAGTAATTATCAATCTTCTCTGCCTGTGGCCAGGCCAGCTGCAACCACCTGCTGGCTGTGCATGCCAGCCTGCACAAACACAGGTCATTGCAACAGAACATTTTGGTCAGCTAGCATGTAGTCAGCTAGATGAGAAAGTCCCAGATTAGCCACAGATCTCTCTCTGATAAGTATTAATCCTCTCATAAAATTTCAAACTTTTCTCATATGAATACAACATTATTATTTTTTTTCTGTCAAGAAAATCAAGGTAGTGCATCATACAATATTATGGCTTCCTTAGGTGGAACAAGCACAACAAATACCTTCTCTCTTCACTAACAGACTTGTGACTGATATGTCTTACATTCAAGCAACCATTGGAATCTTCTTTATGTATCACTTATCCTTTCAAACCTCCTCATTAAAAAGACACAGCAAACCTAGGAAAAGTATACCTCATAGAAAAGTTGATGAATCACACAAGTGTAAAAGTGATAATACTATATTATCAAACACATATCTTACCTGCAGAGATAAGTTAAAGCAAAATCAAAGCCAGATCTATGCATTAATATCTCTTTTTGTTAAACCACAAATAAAATGGAAACCTTTGTTCCTCATCAGGTTGAGTTTCACTGGTTAATGTTCAAACACCAACCAGTTCACTAGCTGCTCAATTAGCAGTAAAACAGGCATAACAAATTGAATGCCAGACACTAACCAGTCAGAGCAACTTGAGGCCTGGTTGTTCACATTGTGCCACAGTGATACTATTAGACCAGAAATTCATTCTTTCATTTGTAAACTACTCTCTCCACATAATTACTTTGGCAAAGTGCAGAAGAACTGATAAATCACGGGTGAAGAGAGTAGCAGAAGCCGGTTATTTGATAGTTCCAATTCTTTTTTAAATGTTGCTGATTTTAATCTACATTTTACATGGCAGTAGGCTGTTTCTCCATCTCTTCCAGGGAAACAGAGAGATAGATTTGAGGTAAATTTATGAATAAATGATAATCCTCAAATAAGTTGCAATTTTGCCAAACTTCAACCAGCAAATTCTCACTCTGTTTAGCATGGTTTTAAAGCACCCTGGTGGGATGAAAGTGGTAGAGTCACAGGCATCTGCTGCCACGTCTGCAGAAAGATGAATCCAGTTAGTATGTACTAAAAGTACATATAGCAGCACAAGACATCTCTTAGTCATACTGGGAGCTGTTCCAAAGACTCCCTCTGAGCTGTTGTTTCTTTTCTCAGCCCCTTAAACAGCACTCATCCCCTCTATAGCTTTTACACATTTTGTCCATAGATTTCTAACCTCTCACTACACACAGACATCTCTGGAGCCTAGAGAATGAACTAACATAAATCCAGCTATGTCTTTCTAAAACATATTCAAAATTAGCTATTCACAAAGCAGTTTATAAAATGCTAGCTGGGATAAGCTCAACAATAAATTCTTAACCACCTTCTCGGACAAATCATATCTGTCTCCTGAAGTGATTTCTGATTCAAACAGGATCTACAGATTCTAAAGAGTTGTGTTAGCATACTACAGTCCAAACACATATAACGCTTTATAATGATCAAAGGCAACAATGCCAACACTTCAAGAGATGTACTTTCAAAACACCCTGTTTCTGACACTCAAATCTCTACATCAACAGTCTTTTTTCCCAGAAGAAATTGCAACGTTTTAACAGGCATAGTACAGCTCGCATTTACTAGTGTTATGTTTCACATCCCCTTGCAAACAGGCACTCAGGTTTTTCTCTCACCCAGTTTCTTTCTTCGTGTGTAGAATCCAGCATCATAAAGAAAGTTTCAACGTGCAAAATATACTCCAAAACCGCAGCCACTTTGTGCACTGCTTCTGTCTTTAAACAATCAAGCCACTTTTGCATTCTTAGGAAGTAAATGTAGCAGAAAAAGTTACAAGACTTAACAGAAAAAGAACGGTGAATGTTAAAAATCTTAAACTTTCAACAGGCAATAAGAAAGTTTCCCATCAACACAGTAGATTTTTAACGCTAGTCGCATAGATGTTATCACTAATTCATACAGCATATTTCCAGCCATACTGAGGTTGACAGTAACTCTCTCATTGGTTTAATGAGAACAAGCTTTTCTGTCTAGATTCTGAAGATAGACGGGACCAATTAAACTGATCTAGCTGAGCTGCAGAACACCAACAGCCATAGAAAGTCACCAGCTGTTTCCATGTCGTGTTAAAATAATTCACAGATGAACTAGCATATTCATCTTCCAAAAAATATCCAGTTCCATTTCAAAATTTTGCCCAGGGAAGTATATCCATTTCTGCTTTTAGTTCTTTTCTTCTAGCTGATCTTCACACATCTTTGTTTCTTAAAGAAATTTCCAGAGTCAGGTAGATTTCTCTTATACAAGAGATTCTAGGCATCAGTAATTACTTCTTAACCCTCTTTTCAGTATATTAATATTTATAAACTATATCTATAAATTCAAGAAGAATATCTTTAAAAGGTGCTGCTTAGTCACTGAGGACGAATAGAATGACTCATAAAGACTTAGATGGTAAGGCAGTTAATACAAATTGTACACTGTACCAAATGTTTCCTTACTGGGATCTAACAACCCCTGAAATTCTGCTGCTTGTGAAGAATGAAACTGCTCAGTGTGCCTCTTCTTGCTTGAGCTATAAGAGTGTTTTAATTGTGGTGGTTTGGTTAGACTGTATACATAGGACACAGCGGTGAAGATCAAAGACAATATTTCATCCGTTTTCCAACCAAATTTCAACAGTCCATCACCTCGGGCACCACTGAGTCACAGTGCAGATTGATATATAAAGATTCCTGCACAGCTACCATCATCATCAGAAAAAGGTTGAGTTTCACTCAATTTATTCATTTTGAATAAGTGGTTTTCAAAGATTAAGGAAACTGGTGCTTTCAACCAGTTCAAAATACTCAATTCCAGTGCTAATATTATTAAACAATCATTTTGGCAAGTGTAATTTAACCCTGCACAACTCATTAACACTTCCCCTTAGTGGTTTAATTTTGGCCAAATGACAGCTCCAATTGTTCCTGATGCTTAGGTTATGCTATTGTAAAAGCAAAGCATTTCCTTTAGGGTGTGCTGGTCATACATCATATAATAGGGAGTCATGAACTCTTAAGGTATGCCAGTACTGCTAAATACAAGAGCAGAAGAGCAAATTCAAGTCCAGACCTTTGCCTATTCAAATTGCCTCATTGTTAGTTCAGTTTTAGATGTGTTACAAAATGCTCTCTACAGTTTGCTATCCAAGAAGAATATTCCAAAAACTACTAGTGTCTCCTTCCTTCATTTAGCAATACAACTGTACTGCTACCACCTTAGGATGGTATTTCTGAGTGCGACAAAAGTCGCAGAAAAAACCACTTTCCTTCATTTTTCCCTCAGTCATGACTAAGTTGAAACCAGGAATAAATCTTCACAAGGTAATTATAAGAACAAAACCTACTAGTTTTGATCATCTGTGCTTTCTCTCACTTTTAAAGATACAGGATAAATTACATATCCAGATATTAGCTGCTACAAGCTTTTCATTTCATGCCTGAAAGACAAATGTCATTAATTTTGTTCATCAATTAAAATTAGCTCAGTGTAATTTTCACAGTCTCCTTTCCCCCTCACTTTACTTCTTTCTCCTATCTTGAGCACTACAACTGTGTTAAAAACAAAATAGACCACACAAATTACCCTAATCTGAATTATAAGGGATTTTTCATTCACATCGCTAATTCAATTGTTTCACACAACTTGCCTATTCCAAAGCTAATTTTAAATCTAGTGTCGGTGGTTGAATTTTTATACTTAGCAGCAGTAGCAGCAGAAGACCCTTTCTTCTCCCATCCTCTCCTTCTATTTGGAAAGATTCTCAGCAACTGTCAGATCTGTAGCATCTAAGGTCAGTTTCCATGGATATAAATAATTAGCTCTATGTTCTCGTCCATCAGCAGAGCTTCTTGGTCCAGTATGATTTATTTCCCACTGCCAGTGTGTATCACAGACAAAAAGTATGCCTTGCCTCCAATTTAAGGAGAATTCAGAGAAAATAAGTCTTTTTGCCATCCTCTGCCACAGATTTTAAATCCTATCAGCTCTCCCTGTGCCTGTTCATTGCCAAGTCTGTTCTTTTGCCACATCTTCTATTTATCCTTGTACTTTTACCAATGCCCATGCCTACAGTTCAAGTTACATAGTTCATCACATCCACTCATAATTCAAGTCAGCAATATCACTAGCAAATAAAACTTAATTTCACTAGTCATCTGCAATGAATGACAAATGAAATGAAAATGTACATCTGAAGTCTTTCCCAAAAGCCTCTGTTCAATCTTTCACACCTTTATTTTCAGCCATATTGCTTGATGAGGAAAACTAATACTTCAAACAAATATTAAAGATCAGATAGTTATGATACATTGTTCTATATATTTAGTAAGAGTGAAAAAGACTGAGAAGATTGCTGCCAAATTGATTTTCTACATAGATTAATATTGAAAGATGAGAAGACTAAATAGCTTCCAAAAATCATCAATCTGAAAGAGAGAATTGTGATGAAAATCTCCATATGTTGTGTGCAGATACAGAAAAGGAAAATGAATAGAAGACAATTAAATGGGCAGCTCTAATAACATTATAAAGGGGGAAACTTCAGAAATGCTACTCAACTGCAATCTTTTACTTTCTGTTAATACAAAAATGAGGAAGCATGTAAAAATAGGAAGTTATAATTAATACAAACTTTAAAGAAGATATAAATAGAAGGAAATCATTCTATAGAAACAGACGCACAAACACACAAGAACAGGATATTAAGAATAAAATTATTATAGAGACAGGTGATCGTCCCTATATGTCTGTTATATGATACACCATTTATGCTCATAAACACTATCTAAATACTGAATGGTAAATTGACAGTCATTGACAGTAATTTAAATCTTCTGTCTTTGAATTATTTTATAAACTGCTAGGAGGAGCTTGTTTCCAGGAAAACTTCAGTATTGAAGTTATTGCTCAATACAAGGACATACCCATGACAAGAAGGATATTTGAGATACAAAGCAAACAGCCTCAAGCCAACACCATCTTCAGCTCAATTTCAGTTACTACTGAGTAGAGAAATCCACCAGTGAGTTTCTTTCTGAAAAATGTGATCAGCTACAGATCTCCCAGCAGCAGAAGAGAAACACAAATTCTTGAATAACAAAAACTCTTTAGTGGTACGTTCGTATCAGGCATGGCTCTTACTGTTTGGCAATTAAATAAACAAGTCTTGAGTTGCCCCAGAAATAATGATTAGTGATCAAGAACTGAATTCTCTCCCTTCTCATAACAAGAACAAAAAATACATTTTTTGTTTATTACAGCTTTATAAACAGGAGTTTATTACAACTTAAAATTTTAACAAAAATTTGAATTTAACACAGTGAGGTTCTTTGACAGGATGGATGAGGAATAGATTAAACATGATATGAATCTGTGTTGAAAGCCTGGCTCTCCTGATCTTGCTAGTTTTGTTACTAAGCCCAATCAGGAATTTATATTTTTTATTTTATATATTTTAATATATATATATATATATATATATTCTGTAGCATAGACCTTAATCAACTTCCACTTGCTGCTATTTTGATGTATAATCCAGAGCTCACCAGAAAGTCTCATTGATTTTATGGACTTTGTAAAAAGATCTGAATTCTATTTTAGCCTCTTCTTTTTAAAATAAATAGGGAAGGAAAATGGAAGTGAGGAATAACTAAAATTCCAGAAATGATAGGTCTCTATTCTTTATACTACCATGTCATCTGTTTATCAATCCATACACTATGTAGCAACTACTGTTCTGAACTGCAAGACAAAGAAAAAGCTGTTTGCAGCTTCTGGTCAGAGGGGAGAAAAAAAAACAAACAACAAAAAAAAAAACACACAAAACAAATGTGAAGTAGAGAATGAATAACCAACTACTCCATTAAAGTTATGTAATCCTCTGAATTTGGCTTATGTATTTTCTGGCTTTATTTCATATGGACAATGACCAGTGAAACAATTTATACAGAAGTATTTTCACGTAGTCTATGATGTCTATGCCATCAATTTTGCTTCTGACTTTGAAATGAGAGTAGAATAAGACATCTATGGTATGCAGGTGAGGGTGTGTTGGGCAGTCCAAGAAATAATTAGTCTGACTCCCTAAGGCTGTCAAAATATGTTAATTTGTTCTTACGACTGTGCAAATTGACAATACTATCACTGCTAGTGCCACCTCAAGAGAAAAACAGAGCCTTTAAAGTTAAATAACAAGATAAAATTCTCCTAGTAATGAAAACATGAATTTTTGAATTCGTTTGTAATTCTGTGGGAGGTAATATTGCTTTACTATCCTTTATAGAAGACGAAAAAATCCCTGAATGAAATAGAAAAAAAAATATATATATATATATATATGTGTATTTGGTTGCTGAGAAGTGAATATAATAAATTATATGCCTGTGTATTGTGTGTGTAGGAATCAGACTCCTTTTTTATTCTATTAAAAACATTTGAACACCACAGATACCCTTTTGGAACTGGGATGGTACTTTTGCCAGCTGCACTGCTGATCAACTGTAATTTCTGATTGACACAAGTGGTCTCTGTAAGGATGGTTGTTCATTTGCTGGAGACAAGTAGGTTTGGAATCCAATGTTTTGTAGAGTCTTAGCTATTTCTACAAAAATTCTCAATGTAAATGTGATAAAGCAGAGAGATGTATTTTGCATCCTAAAAGCAAAACTCAAATAGCATTCCTTATAAAGGTTTCTGGCTAATCCTGTATGTTAAAGCATCTGCAAACAAGAGCAAGGTCCATTAATCTTACATCACATCTGAGGGGATAATAGGCCAAAAAATTTAAGACCAAAGACAGCTAAAATTGTAGTGCCTAAGTGACACACAGCAATCTCTGGCTAGATAGCAATATAATGAGAAAAGGAGGGGAAAAAAAAGAAAATTGGCAATAAGTAACATTCTCAACTCCCCAAAGCCAGTGAGTGACAGAACTGCAAATAGAGCCCAGGCATCCTAACTTGCACACTAATGCCCAACACCGTCAGCTTAGCAAACTTGCAGAAGTATTCATATAATATTGCTAGTTACTGAATATCATTCTAACCCAAACATGCATGCGACTACAGGCTATTTCTGCATTTGGAAAGCAAATCACCAAGCGATAAATAGGAACATCCAGCAAATGGTGCAACGTATCACATCCTATGCAGGAAAAGCAGCCCTCTTCCACTTTGCAGCCAATAAGCATAATACACAAAGCCACCTGAGTCACGGCACTTCCACACGAAACATAAGAAAATGGATATCTCAAATAAAGCACTTTGAGTAGAACAATATTTGACTTACATAGATTGTTACAATGCAGATTTTCCCCCCAAGCCTACAGAATAAGGGGGTGAGAATGGACATGATAATTAAAGTATTGTTTTGATGAGTGTTCATCTTACTTGAAAACTGTCACAGAGCTGGAATCAAATCCAGTCTGTGCTGGCCTTGTCTTGCTCATGTGACTTTACTTAGATGATGACATCTTCATTGCAAAATCCATTCAGTACCACGTGTATTTTGAGTATTGAACATCATAAGTAAATATATCTATATGCCACTATATTTAAAGATAAATGAATTTTGCTTTTCTGTTTAACACCTACTCATAAGAACATACACAACCAGTGCTTCACAGCCAGTCCTGAAAGGAAATATGTCTGGGTAAAATACATTCTAATAGATTCTCCAATGTGACAGGTGCTGTAAAATTATAGTATAACTGGCAAAATACCCATAAATGTGATTAGAACAAACTCTTTATATCATAGCAAAAGACAGGGCAAGAGCCAATTAAAAAATAGTCAGTTACTACATTTTGACTAGTGAGCATGTAATCCAGGCAATTTCTCTCTCAATCTTCCCATTCTCTATCTAAACATAATTATAGACATTTCAAAGATTTTCTTATTAAATTCCTTAACAAAACAGTTTTTACTGGGCACCTTGTTGACAGCAATCCAAGTTTAATGGAATGAGTCATAACTTTTGGTTATAATCTAATAACAGCAGCCCAAAACTGAATACACATCTAAAAATACACTTTGGCACTAGGGCTCCACTGCAACAAGGTGACTGGAGACAAAGCCATTTTGGATACAAGACATCATGCAAGTGAGAAGAAAAGTGGAAATCACTACATGTATCTTTTTGATAAAAATAAATAAAAGTTGTTTCAAGGATTTTATACCCATATAGTAAAATCTGAACACTTTCTTTGTAATTGTAACAGTTTTTAATACAAGCCCACCATTGTAAGAATATACACTGGAAAATAGACGTGCTTCTGTCTGGCATTAACATTTTCATAAGAGAACAAGAGTAAGAGGAAAATAAACAAACAAAAAAAAAAGATGTATTTTTAGATTTAATGACTCTAATAAACATACTGTTGTGCTGCAAGAGTTCAAATAATTCTGGTCACTTACTTCTATAATTTTCAAGGAACTAGAAGTGAAGAGCTTCTGTTCCTGTCCCCTTGTTTGAAACAATAATTAATTTCAGTGTTGATAGCGGAGAGAAAATTATTTCAAAAACTCTTCAAGTAATTTTATTATTGCAAATTTATCAAGTCACTTTATACAGAGCATCAAGCATAGCTCCCTGCTTTCATTTGTGTGTCCTGGATTCCTTTCTAGTCAGACACATACTTGTTCAATAAGCTGCAGAAGCAATTAATATTCTTCATCACTCTTCTCATAGCAGAATATAAAATTAGTAGAGTTTTGAAAATAAATTATTCTCACATAGCTTCTATTATCTCATAGAAAGAATCTGAAAATAAAGCTTCCATTTTTGTTGGGCAGGTTGTGAAAGTTTACCCAATGTATAATAGACTCTTGTAATATAATTTTCCCAGAAATCTGATTTTGTTTCCTCGCTCTTAACAGACAAGGCGAGTAAACCATCAAAATTAATACAGGCTTTGACTCAAACATGAGCTTAGCGCCCAAGTGTGCACTTTGGAGAAAACACAAGGAGTTTTGAAAAAAAGAACTGAGCCACCAATTTCTCTATTAGATATCACACCCATAACAAGAATATCGCAGCAAATATTCATTTTTTGCTGAGTTTTCTTTCCATATATTTGACAAATGATGACTTAATTCAAGCAAGGTAACATTTAAATATTTACAGCATGATTACTTAGATCAGATTTCAGTCATTTCTCTAAGCAATTTGAGAAGGAAAAAACTTTAAAAAAAAAAGTAATAATAAATAACCAGCATATGTGACTACAGCACTGTGTCCATGCTTGCAGAAATACTGAATTTAATGTATAGTATAAATCATTTTTAGCCCTATTAAGATTTTTAAATAAGTCATCTAGGACTTTCAATCAAAGCAATTCGTTGAGGGTGCAGACAACTCCAGAAACTAATAAATAATCAGTACTAATAGGCAAAATGTCAAATATCACACTGCTTCAGCACTAGTATCTGCAACCTGCTAAAAAAATAAGAGTTCTAACAGGAATCAAACATACAAACCTATCTCCAGAGATACCTGTATACATATTTGTACAGAAAAATTACCTTTTCCAGTCAATTGTTTGATTAGCATCAGCACGTCAGATTTATAGTTTCAGACTTGGGTGTCTAAGAAGATGTAAAAATCCTGGTATCATAAAATTACCTAACACAGGAAACACATCAGGAAAGCATGCAAAGTAATAGAACATTAAAGGCAGCAGTTTCAAGCAGTCAACTTCAGAAGGACCAACTCTGATTTCATTTATACTAGCTGAAGTTAGAATCTCATTATATCTACCTAATAATCCATCTTCCTGACAAGAAGGCTGGGTGCCTTTGCAGGCCTCGATGGCTCAACTGTTGATGCAATCCTACTAGGAAATGTTAACTTAGCCCTGCTGACTCATTCTAGCACTTGATTTATTTCAGCAGGCAACAAGAGGAGACAGAGTGTGTCTGTGAGCTGTGTAGTATGACTGCATAGCTATCAGATGGGCCATGCCTTTAGCATGGGGGGGGAGGGGGGAACAGGGGGTTACCTTGCTGTTTAAGCAAAAAAGCACGAAGTCCAACTGATCTCCACCTCCTTGATACCCTGAACATTTGCTCAGGTGTAACAGGAAGGCAGGCATAGAGGTTTGGAAAATTGGATTAACTTTGATGGCACACCTTCCAAACCTGTACACTGTTTGGGTTCAGTTTGTTCAGTTTGCATATTGCTTACATTTGCCTCTAATCCGCATATGTATTTTAAACAATCCACCAAAAGTGTGCTCTTACAATTGAGAGCAATCTTCAATTACTTCCAGCCAGTACGCAATCTTACCTGCCAATTAATTGCAGAGTTTACAAATTAGGCAATCGAAAGACTAAACAAGGCAGAGGAGTCAATCTGATGAGGCAAGAAAAAAGAATAATTTATGACTCAGTTCTGGTGTCCACTACTGAAGACTGAAAGGAATGCACTAAAAGTCAATTGGTGATTTTCCAGGGTGCCAAAATGATGTTTCACACATAACAGGTCTCCACAATTTGTAAGATTTATGGTGCATTCCAAAATATGAGGCTCGTAACGGCAGCAATAGATCAGTCCTTGTTTTACAAGTTACAAATTCTTTTTAAGAGCTTTTTTCCTAATAGCCTTCTGATTTCATAACAACTGAAATTAATGTTGACAAGAGCTGTGCTTCCTAATTTTTTCATGTTTTGCAAAAAGATAGATATACCATCAGTGATTTAAAAATTAAAGAATAGGGATATCTTATAGTAAAAGAATACCTGGGTGATTAAGTTCCTTCACCTATTATAATTTTCTGATGAACTTCTCATGTTCCTTCTTTGGACCAGTTTGATTTTTTACCCTTACAGTCTGACTGCTCTTCTAATTTCTAAACTAAGTACCGTCATATCCAGTTGCTTTTATGCCAATGCTGACTTAAGCAGGTGGAATTTTTTCCTGAAAAGACATAACTGCATTGTGGAACTCATTACCACAAGATGATAGAAATATAAATGGATAAATTAGAAAGCAGGGATTTATGTAAGAAATACATAAGCTCAAATACTAATCAAATAAATGATTGAAAGTGTATCAAGGGCTATTAAAAATACACATGTACTTTCCTGAAGTTTCCACACTTCAGACTGAAAGTGTAAACTGAGAAAGAATATGACTCTGCATTTGTCACTTCCTATGTTATTGTCATAAGCATCCAGTGCTAGCAACTAGAACAGAAAAAGAACTAAGATGAACTATAACTCCTGGATTATCCCTGAACAATATTTCTCACGTAAATATAAATCAAGAAAAAGACCTCTATTAATCAAAGGCTGTTTTCCACTTTATTTCCTGACTAGTTTTTTTCACTTGGAATTGCAGAAAAGAACTGACTCACTTTTGGTACTGAAACATGCTGAAGGTTTCTAACATGGTCACTGCTGGATGCTGCTTGGAAGGGACGTTTAAGATAATCTAGTTTCAATCCCCTGCTATGGGTGAGAGACACTTTCCACTGAATCAAGATGCCGAGGGCCCCATCCAACCTGACCTTGAACATCTCCACGGATGGGGCACCCACAGCTCTCTGGACAGCAGTACCAGCGCCTTTTCGTTCTGTGAGTAATGAATTCAAGATGGTTTGTTCCAAGTTGTTAAGTTATTTGTGAAACCACGAGAACCTCTGCAAATAGGAAATGCAGTATCTTTTACTGCTTTCTGATGAGGCAGGGTGGGGCACCATCTCCATAGGATAGCAGCAATCAAACACTTTTAATTTCAAAGAATTCCTGAAAAAGCCCCTAGACAATAAAATCAACTAGGAATTGGTCTAGGATGCAAGAATTCATTAAGAGATGCTTTAAATAGCAACTTTCTGAGTAGCCTTGGCCATGTGAATAAAGGTTTCCATCAGTTTAATTGACTTTGTCAAGTACTATACAAAACACTGAATCTGACTTGATAGCAGGTGATATGAAAGTAACAATAAGACCAATCTCGTCTCCTTGTCCTTGCGCTCTGAACATATTGCCATGGAAACTTTTCTGTCTTTACCCAGGATCTGTTCCCTTGATCGTGTCCAGATACATAAGGCTGTTGGCCGTTTTAAGAGCAGCTGAGGGAGAGACAGGAGGGCCATGGGAAGACAGACACAATGCTCATACAGCCTAGAGCAATATGTTTATGAAAATTCCCTTGCAGCAAACTATATCTCATCCTGATTGAAGTATCCTTTCCATGTTCCCCCTAAACTATGACCAACCATACATCTTAGACAAGTATCAAAACACACTATCATATAGAAATAGCAGACAGGCAGAGAGCCCTGCAAAGGCATCTTCTGAAATGGAATCAATCCCAGCTCAAATCTCAAAAAGGAGTACGTGCTTCTCCTGACAGCAAAGAAAGCAAATGGCTAGGCTACAGCAGGACTGAAGAAAGGCAATTTATTTTCTCCTCTCAATTAGTATGTTGCATTAACTACAAATAATAGGATTCTCCATGTGGATTCTTTCATAGAAAATGAAAGACTAAAGGATCACAAGGGTTCTCTAGCTGCACATTTCAAGCAGCATGTATACTTTCTGTTGTAGTCTGGAAACACTTTACTTTGCAATGTTAACACACCAAGACCAAAATATCTATTTCCTTAATATGCATAGCACAAGTCTTCAAATCCTAAGAGCTTTTCTTCCTCGAAATCAGTGGAGGGTATTCATCATCAGATCTATCTCCTTGACTGAAAGTATGCTTCCATATTTCCAGCTACAAGTTTAGAAGGATCATTGTTGCTCACTATAATGGAAATTAGATCAACTTTAATTTACTAACAAATGTCTACATTAAGTGACCATTTTTGGATTTTAATTTCTATTTGGTACTTTTACCTTGCAAAGGTTTTTGTAATATTTGTTATCTTTAAAACTGAAGCTTATTAGGTTAATTTTTTGCATCCCCAGAAAATCCATCTGTCCAATTCAGGATGTTTTGGGGCAGAAAACCCTTCTCTCTCTCTGCATCACATACAGGCTTGATTTCATGACTGGAACCAAAAAGATACAAGCGGCATGCTGGGCTGTAATTTTGCTGCATGTACAGTTTTTCATACATCAGTACCTCCAAGCCCTTCTTCACTTGGCTGCTCTCAATCCATTCATCACTCAGTCTGCATGGATGTTTGAGGTTGCCCTGACCCATGTGCAGCATCTTACACTTGGCCTTGTTGAACTTCACGAGGTTTGCATAGGCCAACCTCACAAGCCTGTTCAGGTCTCTCTGGGTGGCCTCTGAAGTGTTAACTGCAGCACTCAGCTGAGTTCATCCACAAACTTGTTGGTGTTCCATGTCACCAATAAAGATATTAAACAATACCAGTCCCAATATGACCCTTGAGAGACACCACTCATCACTAGTCTCCACCAGGACATTCACAAGATAAAGATACTAAGCCAGATCCACACACCATTAAGCAGAACAGAAAAGCTTCTACTGACTACTGTCATTAGATAAATCATTTTGAAATTGAAACTAGCTACATATGACTCCAGAATGTACTGCAATAACACAAAATCCTATCTGAACAAAAATAACTATCAGGGAGCAAGATGCCTGTGACAATTCTGGAACAAAGATCCAGCAACTTTCAAGGGCAATTAAATGAGGAACTGCAATGATGTTTCTGCACTCAGTCTTGGGTTATATATGAAGTATCTAATATATAGAAATCTTCAGAAATGAAATAACCTAATGTTTTAAAACCAAAATAAATTTTAAATATGCAAAAATCTGGAGAACCTTATTAAATTTTCCTTCTGAAATGAATGAAAATCACATGGAAATTTATCAAAAAGGAGCATATTTTGTTATGTAAAGTGACAGAAGATGAAGGGAGAATTATAACCTGAAGGAGCTTAGCTCAGAGCCACAGTTCTAAGCATCTACAAATTAGAGTCAGATTTAAGATAACTTATCTGAAATCTGAAAGCCCAAATATATCCCATTGGTTCTCTTCCTTCTTAAAACCTAACTTTCAGTACAAAAATCTGAACAAAAGGAAGATATGTTTCTGTTTTGGGATGCTGAATAGACATTAGTCAGAGACTTTTCAAAAGAATACTTGTGTTTTGTTGTTTGTTTCTTTAATTGGGGATTAAAATGGGGATAAACTCAACATCAGTATCCTACTGGTGACTCTGGTCCACAAAAAAATCCCTTAATGGCTGGTTTTTACAATGAAACATTCAGATGTCTCATTTCAATATTACTTCTCATTTGAAACTTTTTTTGGTACTGTATTGATGTTATTTTTATAAAATAGCAAAATTAAACAGCTGTTTTAAATGCTACGGAAGTGTCATCCACTATAGGGGGTTACTGTAAATGAAATTGGAAGTGGAGAAAAGGAAAAGGTTACAATTAGTGTTTATATACAGATGTACTGAAAAGCAGAATTCTGAGTCAGAAGGGCACTTTTATACAAATGTAGGCTTCCTTTCAATTAAGTGTACTAACTTAACTCAGCGTTAGATTTTTATTGGCACATGGGCTTATTTAGAACAATAGCAGCTTGAGTCACCCTCATACCAGGGAAACCCAGTGTCTGCCACTGTGAGACCAGATATTCCACCCCACTAAAACCAATAACATCAAGAGGAGAACACGTTATCAAAGCAGCATGCCTGAAGTACTGGACTGAAGTGGAATCTCTCTCCTCAGAGACCTTCAGCTGCAGACAGACCCACATCCTGGAGATTTGGGGGAAACACAATAGCACAAAGATATAGATGAGTCCTGGTGAATGAGAACAGCAACGAGACAGAGTATGCTGTAATTTGGCAGTGGATATTATCAGCCCTGGAAGAAATAGAAGAGCTGCATAGCCTACAGATCTTTGTATTTCTAAGCACCTCAAATCAGTGTCAGCCAGAACAAGGAGAAATGCTTGAATAAAAGACACTGTTGCCCCAGAAAAGCACAAAGACAAAACTCCAAACTGGTAATAAAGAAAAAAAGAGCTCCCATACTGTACTCAACCATTTTTTCAACTTCTTAATTTTTTTTTTTTTTAAAGAGATTTATTCTCATTTCCTCTTATGTAAGTAATCTCCTACTTAGGGAATAATCAAAAGTGAGACTGAACAGTACTGGAATTTAAGGAATTGAGCTTCTAATAACTTTCACTAGCTCCTACATTTTATTATTTTTTAAATTTCTTTTACTAAGGAGACCCAGATTAAAATCAAATTGCAGATTGGTAACTTGGGAAAGCTACCTAGTGACCATGCCAGACACACCACATGAATATCATTCATGATGTCAAGAAAGCATAGGCAGTAGCTACAGTGGAAAAAATATATATATATTAACAGAGAATAGCATGTTGCCCAAAATCCAACAGGGCACAGTGCTGCACTAATTCTTACAACTGTGACAGAGCCACACATGCACAAAAAAAATTATAACTGAGTTAGACAAAGCAGCACCAAAAATGTGCTTATTCTAAAAGATTATTCTTGTTATTTATTTTCCCTGTATTCCCTGCTTCAATCATCAGTGTTCAGCTGCTACCAAGCTTAGAAATTTCTTAGATGCAACACATTGATGACTTCTGTAAGTTTTAAAACAGGCTGAATCAAAAGCCAAAGAGGGGGCTCATGGGATTTCCTGGAGGACCATCTCTTCAAACAACTTCTACCCTTCAGCAGCCATGTTGCCCAAGATCATCACCACATTTCCTCATTCTGTGAGGGCTTCTCTGAAAGTAAATCTTCCTACTTTATTATATTGGCCCATGACATCAAAATCAGGTGGTGGTGGCATTACAGATGAGGTTGAACAATGTTCGGTTACATTTTGTTGCCATGTGACAGATGGCAGCGGAGGGGCAGTTGGACAGAATGGGATCTGACATGGGAATGCATGTGAAGCAACCTCCATGCAGTAAAAAAATGGCACCCACTGGCATTCGTTAATATCTGCTGAATGTTTATGGAGACCAAACAGTGGATGTGAGCACAGTGAGGTGGTGGGTGGTGCATTTCAACAGCAGTGACAGCACCAGTGAGTCACATCTGGTACAGAGTTCTACGAGCATGACATGCAGCCTATTGTTCATTGCTGGCCAAAATGCACACCTAATGATAGTGACTATGTTGAAAAATAGTGTTTTGTAGTGTTATTCATAGTATTACTAATAAACAGTGTTACTGTGCTCTTTGTAGCTGTTATAGGTTCCATGGAAATAAATAGGAGGCACTACTTTCGGAGCAACCTATGTACAAAAAACATTCTCATTTCAAATAATATGGAAATACACTCATTCCAACTTTTAATCTTCCTGCTGAATCAGGAGGATTTACATGTGTAAATATTTCTAGCACTTCAGATGCCAGACTCCCTACACAGAGAGGCAAGGTAATTTCATCCTAGAAACTGAACATAATGCAAGTATTAATAAGCAACAGAAAACATAGAAAAAGAATGTAAGTCATTTTATAGCAGTAAGGTTCTGATATACTCTCTCAGTAGTTTCAGACATTAGAAAGGGTGCAGTTAAAACACAGACCAGATAGAATCATTAGTGTCATTGCACAGTCTCTACAAAAGAGGTTTGTTGAGCCAAAAGAGGGAGACATACATGGTTAGAATAAAAGCCTGTTTGTGCCATCCTGAATCTTCACCAGTAACAGTAAAAGAAATCTATGTCTACAGAGAGGAACAGAGGAAAGGAAACTTTTGATAGAGTAATAAAACTCTATCAGCTTCCCTTTATCACCTGAGGTCTCTTGAAGAGGAACTTTCCAAAGAAAAAGACATATTGCAGGTACTGAACAACAGTCATGATTTTGTAATGCCATCAGATAGGTTTTAAACATTAGTAGGGACTGTAATTCCCTTTGTAGTACCCACGTAAACGTGTATCTTCAGAAAAAAAAACAAACAACACAAGACAGTCACATTGACACTGCAGACAGAAAGTCTGTGCCTAATGGGCTGGAGAAAAAGTCTGAAAGTGGTTCATCTCTCTGAACTCCCTGAATGACCCCTGTAACGCAGTTGTGGCGAGCAAGACATATTGCTACAAAATGGGCAAGAGACAATTGTGTGAAGGACAGTTAAATCTTGCACATGTGGTCAATTTTTCAGAATATTTTGAGGCAAGGCATCAGTCTGTCTCCTAATTCATCTGGACAGCCTAATACAGCCACCTTCAGTCCCATTAATGTATTAACCTAGACTCTGGCAACCTATTTAAGGCTTAGTAAATTGAAGCTCTACATAAGGTTTATTATTTTCTATCTGTCTTCAGGTGAAAAACTACTATTTAACCCTCTATTTACTGCAAACACATTACCAAGAGCTATGATCTCACGAGGGCTGTACTTCCTACAACGCAGAACAGGATCACATATTTGATCTCCACACATCACATCAGCATTAACCGGGAACAAAGAACAATGGTTACCCACTGGATAGCAATATTCAGACGTTGCAAAGGAGTCATTCATATAACATACTACTCACTTCAGCACTATGACAAGGTTAGCACAGATACAGTGGAGGTTATTTCTTTTTTACTGCTGCACATTGCTTAGAAAATAGTGCTGGTTTTCCAAAATAAAAGAGCTGATTGTCAGAGCGAGTATTTAGTTTCACCCAAGCTCCAGGCATCCTTTGCTTTCCAGCCAGGTACACCTCAATGCAGAGTGCTCAAAATCAAAGTACTAATTCATCTTAGTAGAGTACGAATGAATTCTGGGATATTTAACCAACAAATTTTCGTATCTAAAGGCGCAAAAGAGCTACTTCAAAGCTGAAGTTCTACTAAAACTAAAACAAAAAATAATAACAAGGCAAATAAAATGTCATGGATAATTTCCCTGAAAATGCTGCTGCTTTTCATTCAACATGGATACCCAAAGCACTCAAATTTTAGGGTAGGCATTTCCCTGCTCAGAAAGAAAAAGGACCAAAGCAAGAGAATGGGGTAGGCCACTGCCTGCCCTTGGGCGTGCTGAGCTCACCAGCCTCTCTGTTAATCATAGACAGAAGCAGTAGGAAGTATGGAAACAAACAGCTTTGTTTTCTGCTGAGAGGAAAAAGTAGCAATTTGGTTGGACCTTATTTAGTGCTACAAACTGGGGAGCAAACAGAAAACTCCACCTCCCTTTGGCATGTGCTTGCTCAGTAGCAGGGTCCCCAGTTGTCTCATCTCCCCCAGCAGTTTTTCAGGTAGAATGGAAGAAGTGAAATGAAAGCCTCCCTTTGGGACAACATTTGACTTGCCAAGTCTTTTCTTCTGTCCAGAGTGTGTAAGTCAGAAGATTGGCTGTTGTGTCCCAGGTTGTTCTTAGGGCAGATAGGAAAGATCAGGTGGTTCGTCTTTAGACTCAAATCAACTAAAGTAAATTAACAAGTTCTAGGCTAAAATAATTCTGCAACTATTTTCTAGTAACAGAAACAATTTCTGTCTGCTTGCAGCCCTGCAATATCATTGTCACAAAATCATTTCCCAGAAGAGAAATATATTTTAAGGAGAAAATATCTTCCAAGCAAGGAAGACAAACTGTTTTGTGCTCCCCCCATTCCCTATAGTAAATGGCTGTAATAATTATGAAGATCCCATCTCAATGGGAATAAGGATATTGCATCCCTCTCCCCATAGAAAGCACTTGCTTTTTATTAGAGATAGCAATAAGAAAGGTTGTCACTGACCTTAATATTGCAGTTCAGAATACAATGAAAGTCTGAAAATCCCTGTTGAACTTACTGACAGCTGCACACATACAGAACACTTTGAAAAATAGGTCCATGTCTCTTTTAAGGTCAACTCTGCCAGCAATCTCCTCTGACAGGGCTGGAAAAACTCACAGTAATCCTCCAATAAACATACCACAATGAAACAGAAGAGAGGGTCAGCGTTTTAGTTATCCTGTTGCAGTTTTTCACAGTGTTCTGGGCCCTCCACAATAAAAGTGCAACCTTAAAACTGCAGATCAGAGCTCCATAGCAACTCTGCTTGGCTTCACAATGGAGTAAAATGCCTGAATGTTGTTCTTTCATAGGATTTTTGGCTGAGGACACCAGAATGATGGCTCTGCGTATAAAATTTGGCTGAAAAATGAGAGTTGTAATTTAGCAACTGTGGGCTAACGCAGTGAGGTTGCATGAATAGGAACTCATTTTTCTATCTCTTAACTGTATTTCTAAGCAGTTCTCCACTGTTCTAACCTTTCTGGGAGGGATTATGGAGATTTTCCTTGCATCAGTGAATGTGAACTGCCACAGATTTTAATACTTGGAATTCATTTTAGAGTCAGGGTTAAATCTTTACTCTTCATAGCCTAAGATGAGAAATGTTGGAAGACTTATACCATACCACTTTCTTTTTCTTTTCCATACTAAGTCTGCTTTTGTCTCAGTGGAGTTTAAGAGTTATGAGGTATCTTAGTATCTACTGCAATATATGTTTGCCTGTGAAAGCAACAAGATCAATAACAACATCCACTCTGACCAAACAGCCAAGCTAACTCAATCCTGAGAACCATTTTACTTTGAGGTTCAAAGTACTTTTATACAGGTAAAAAGTGTGATAACCTTCCTCAAAAACAAACATTAGATAGGCTGTGCTTGCTTCTTTTCTCTTTTTTTTTTTCTTTTTACCTTATACAGGAGCAGACCATCAGAACTCCAAAAATAGCCTTAGGCAGAGAAGAGACAGCAATGTCTTTAATTTTACTTTTTTTGAAAGTAGACTTTACCCTGCCATATGCCTAAAATCCCTACATTCACCATAGAACTCAATTCTGTAATATATTTCCTGTTACAATAGGTAGAGGAGCTTAAGGACAACAGATAAATCCACATACTGTGACATATTCACTTATCCTGAATCAATAATCACAAAATCAGCAGTGTAGAGCTCTCACCTATGTGTAATAAATAGCAGGGAAGAGCTGGGCACACAGTTTGCATCCACAGGGATGCAATACATCACCCATTTACGGCTGGAGAGTGGACAGACAGAATTAAAGAGTTATATGTAAAACTGATAATTCTACATGATTTTCCTTTTTAACCTTTCCCTTTGTGTTGTTTGCAATATAAATATCACTAATCAACTCACAGTCATTTTACCAACATTAATCAAGGTGGACAGCATGCCTATTTCACAGAATGGCCCAGATTAGAAGGGACCTCCAGGATCATGAGTCTCCAACCCCCCTGCCACATGTAAGGCCACCAATCTCCACATTTAATACTAGACCAGGGTGCCCAGGGCCCCATCCAATCTGGCTTTGAACACCTCCAGGAATGGGACATCCATAACCTCTCTGGGCAGCCTGTTCCAGCACCTCACCCACTCTCACAGCAAAGAATTTCCCTCTGACATGCAACCTAAATCTTCCCTCCCTCAACTTAAAACCATTTCCCCTTGTCCTGCTGTTATCTACCCTTTCAAAGAGTTGATTCCCTTCCTGTTTGTAGGCTCCCTTTAGGTACTGAGATGCTGCAATGAGGTCACCCCGCAGCCTTCTTTTCTCCAGGCTGAATAAGCCTAGCTCCCTCAGCCTTTGTAGGGGAGGTGCTCTGACGTAGCTAGTTCATTTTATCATAACAACATTTCTGTGTTGTAAATGGAATCATAGGGAAGGCAGTCAGCAGGAGAAGCAGGACCAGCATAAAATCTCCCAGTGCTACTCAGGGAAAGGTGCATTGCCAGCACTAGCTTTGCCACTGGCCCACTCCTTTATCTCACCCTCTGTATCCATACAGTGGAAATAAAAATGGTTAGTGGCTTTTAAAGTAATCTGAGATATAAAACACTGAATAGAATCAAAGCATTGCAATTTGCATCATTACTAATAATTGCAGTGTATACAACTCCCTGATATTTAAAAAAAAGTAAAAGAAAAGAAAAGGAAATAGTAAAATAATGACTCCCAATGTTAATTTGAAAATCATGGCCCATTTCTGGGGCCCGAATACATACTCATCTCTGGCCACTCATCAACCTACATCTACCACATTGTATTCCATATCTCATTAGTGACTTGGTGATGTACTTGAAAAATCAGCACATGAGGAGAATTGGGTTCAAGCAGGTCAAGATCAAAATCCAAACTGAGCCTGGTAAACTGGAAAGAAAGTTTTAAATCAACAGGATGTAGTTCAGTAAAGGCAAGCTTCAAGTGTTACACAGGATGAAGAGAAATCAAAATCAAATACAAAATGGGATGTAAGTAGTGATGCAGCCGTGCAACCCAAAAAGGAGAAAAAAAAAGAAACTGTTTATCACATAGAGATTACAGGCCAACACACAGCAGTACAGACAAAACGGCAAGTCTCAACTCTAGGTACATTAATGCAATGTCAAACACTGCACGATGTATTTCTTCCTCACTCAGGTGCAGCCTCAGTATGTAGCCAGCTTTGCATAGGGTGCTCAAAATAACTAGCAGACCAATTAGACAAAATCTAAATGAGAGAATTGAGAAGGGAAAGAAAAAAAGCCGTGAGAAAAGACTGAGGGACTTGGTAGCAAACATAAAGATCTTGTATGGAAGGAAGGAAGGGTGTGGATTATTTGGAGCAAATTTAAAGACTATGATGAATTTAATAATCAAACTGGTGAAATAGATATTGACTGGGTAGGGCTGTTGAGGCAGCTCCTTAATTAGAAGTTTTTAAGGACAAGGTATGTTAGCGACTGTGTAGGTATACTTGTCCGTGCACATCTGAGACATGAGCTGGTGACCTACTTTGGTTGAAGTTGCCCTACTGCCCTGCCTAAAGCCTAATCTGGAAAGTGCATGTTACTCTTTTTCTTATCACGTGCTGAAAATACACTGCATAAATTGCCGTTTTGTTTTGGGATTTTTTTCAACTTTTGAAAAATTCATTTATTTAGAGCAGAATCAAAAATGGGGATGTAGCATCTAGAAACTTACGTAGGCTTAATTTTTACATAATACTGACATACTCATAGAAAAAATGTAACAGCAAAATTTAAACAGGCAAGAACAAGCTACATAAACCTAGAATGTGCAAATCAATGCCAACATAGTCTGCTATAGACCTGGCAGATTACTCCAGCATGCTCAAGTGGACTCTCAGCTGCTTGGTGTTTGTTCATTCTTCCCCACATTCTTTCCCTCAGTGCAGAATGCATTCAAGCTTTGAATTTCAAGAGCAAGTGTATGCCAGCCCGTTTTCTGATTGCTGCTTCTTTGTTTAAATTACAAGCTCTCAGCAGCAAGCACCTTGTTTCATATTATACTACAAAACATCCACCACTGTGCTGATGTTCTAACAAAGACAGACAAGACAATAGCATTTCAAAAGGCTGATTAAGAAAAGCCATTACTCATCTCCAGGGTCTCATACAATCCCTTTTGGGAAGATGAATAGTGTTACAGATATAGGGCTTTCTGAATAAGGCACTGAGATGATAAGAATTTAATTTCCATAAGAGGAAAGATACATGTTTAAGTTATAGCTGCTCTTATTGTTGTGAGCTCTTCCAGACAGAATTTAACTGTAGTGTCACTAAGCAGATTAAAAGATTGGGTACCGGTTAAGGCATACTACAACATATGGCTGCTATTAATTTCTCAAGATGGACTTTCGTCAGTAACTACCATGTGAGAAGGGAGTACACAGTTAATGTAAAAATCTACAAGTTTTGTGGATGTGTCTGGCCTACCTAGCCTTTCTGTATTATATGAATCCTCCAAGCTGTGACAGTGTACTTCAGCCTGCCTCAAACAGCTAAAACATAGGCTCGCATTGAAAGGAACCTAGAGAAAACTGGTTAGTTCTTGAGTTACTAAAGACTCTTGAAGACATGATGATTAAAGATTTCCTGGTATTACTTAAAATTAAATGTGCATCCAGAGAAGAAAAGTTATCTGAGTGCATAATCTGCAAAATGTAATGAACTTTCAAAAAACAAATAGATGTTTCCCAAAAGAAGAAAGTTCTTTCATATTTGCACTATTAAAGTATTCAGCCTTCTAGCTTTAAGAATAATGCCTATCTGGATTTTAAAGCATTTCACTGCAGTGTCAAACGCACATCTCAAATAAAAACTTCATTTTAAGTAACCCCCAGTAGTTTTTGCCATGTTTGTGGTTTTAAAGTTGCGTTAGGAAGCAAAGATTACATTTCAAGTATACTTTCTTTAAACAGCTATTTTTTCTTGCTTTCATGTTATTCTTACATCTTAAAGATCTAATCACATAGAAGAATCTCCATAGGTACCCATATGTAGATTTATTATGCACATCCCCACAGAAGGTCCCTGCAGTACAACAACCATGACATACTCCATTACATGTTTGACCTAAGTTCTTTTGAAACACAACTCTCCATCACATAGAAAAAGAAAAATCAGTCCAAACAGTCCCACCATGTTTCCTATTTCAATCTAGGAAGCTGGAAAAAAGACTGTATTCCCAACTACAACAAAGAGAGTACTCTGAAATACTCCAAACAGCAGCAAATATTGAATGCGAGTGACTCCATCCAAGCTGAGTTACTGCATTCTGATGGAAGAAAAGCAGGGATTTACAGCTCTTTCGTTGGTTTCAAATGAGTATTGTAAAAAAATCTCATTTTTAGACACAGCTCTCCAGTAGCGGATTGCTTACCTTAAAAGACAAATGCCACTACAAGGTTGGTGTGCATGACTTTGCCAACACCTGCAGAAATACAAATCATAGCTGGCAGTCAAGAGAGTTTCCATATTAATACCTATAAAAAGAAATGAGAATTCCTTAGGGGAAGTCCTTTCCTAAACAATTAAATTTCAATTAACAATTCCTCCTGCATTTTAAAAAACTTATCCAAAGAATTAGAAATGCCTATTGGCTACTCAGTTGCTAATTCAGAAATGTCAAAAATAAACCTCTTCAGACTTACGCTTCTCTTACTTGGAAAACAAAAAGTATTTGAAAATTAACCTTCAAATTCTATGAGGACCACTCCAAAAGTAATGCTTCTTATTTTATGATGTTAGCTCATGACATCAGAGGCAGATGCTGATAGCATGGCAGTAGAGGCTAAACCTTTCTGCCCATTGGATTTTGTTGCCATGTTACAGATGGCAGGAGGGATACATTCTGACACAATTGCATCTGACATGGAAGTGCATATAAAGCAAAGGTATGAAACTGAATTTCTCCAGGAAGAAAAAAATGGCACCTACTGACCTTCATCGATGATTGTTGAATATGTGAACACATAAAGGTGCTGGGTGGTGCATTTCAGCAGCAGCAAGGTGATGTGAAAGACAAACTGCATTTCAGACAGACATGCACAGGTGTCACCCCCTGAAATGAGGAGTGACTCTATCAGTTCTTCTGTGTAATCAACAGATTATGAACAGGGAATTGTGTACAGAGCTGAATACTGGCTTCAATACATTGGAAATGATACTGCCAGTGCTGGAATATCAGAAGGTTTTGTGCCATGTGAGTTCCACAAATGCTCACATAAGAACAGAAAGAACAATATATGGCCAAGCTCTTCTTGGTGATGCATAGTGATAGGACAGGGATAAACAGCCTAAAACTTGAACATCAGAATTCAGTGCAAACATGCAAAACTTTACACTAAGAGTGAGGGAGTACTGGAACAGGTCACCCAGAGAAGTTATGGAATCTCCTTCTGTGGAGATATTCAAGACTTGCCTGGATGCCTACCTGTGTGACCTATTGTAGGAAACCTGTTTTAGCAGGGAGGTTGGACCTGATCTCTTGAGTTCCCTTCCAAATGCTGCAATTCCGTGATACACAAGTTTGTGTGGATCCATTGAACAAATTGGAGGCTGAAGGTGGCAGTTTCTTGGATCATATCATTAGCAGTAACAAAATGGAATGTCACAACTATGAGCAAGAGTTAAAAAAAAAAAAAGAAAAAGAAAAAAAAAGCACAGTCTATTGAGTGGTGACATATGAATTTTCCATCAAAGAAAATGTTCAAGATGCAGCCCTCAGCAGTTAAAGCATTCTGCATTGTTTTTTGGAAAGTGGTGGTCCTTCTGGACTCCCTGAAGCCCAGAGAAACTATCAGTGCTGACCATTATATTTCAATGCTGACTAAACTGAAGGCATGAACTTCCAGATCAGAGCACAAGAGAACTTCTCTCTTATAATACAGTGACACCAGACCCCACACCAATTTGAAGACTACAGAGCACATTGCCAATCTTAGCTGGACTGTCCTACAACACCCACAGCATAGTCAAGAATTAGCACCTTCTGACTTCCATGTGTTAAGGTTGATGAAAAACAGACTGTGTGAGCAACATTTTCCTAGCAACAATGCCATTATAGCAGTTATGAAACAGTGGGTCACCTCAACTGGTGCGGAGTTTTACTGCCACAGCATGCAGACACTTGTTCATGGTTAGCAAAAATGCAGAGCTAATGGTGGTGACTATGCTGAGAAATGGTGTTTTATTGCTGAGAATTTGCTTTATTGAAATGTTTTTGTGCTCTTTGTATCTCTTACAGGTTCCATGGAAATAAATAGAAGTTACTTTCAGAGCAACCTAAGTAGCATGCCTTATACTGTCAAATGCCAACAAGACCCAGAAATATAGATTCCCTGACACCAGAAAATTTTTGGAAAACTGTTACAAGAGATGGGTTATTATAAAAAAATCTTTTTTAACAAGGAAAAAAATTATAGCTACTTTCATAAATTCAACTTATCCTGATGTTCAAACAATTTTTACACTTTTCCTTTTCCCTTGAAAGGAAGTAAAGGCCTCAGAGCATCTTTATTTCCTAATCCAGAGATAGAAAAAACAACAAAATGGCATGGGTCTGCTCTCATCCAGCATTGGCTTCTCCAGATGTGTTAAGCAACCAGAGAGTGTTGCAGTGTTGTTGCTATCTTGTTGTTTCTGTTGTATTCTTTTTTGAACACGAAACATGGAAAGTTATGTTAATGTAGAGAAAAAGGATCTCCCATGAAGGAAGAACTCTGTTTGTTAAAGTAAGCTCAGCCAAAGAGAATGATCCCTATCCTCAACTCAATTGGTAAGAAAGACTTATTTCTTCTCTTCTGTACAGAAGTCAATCGAAGCTATCTCTGGAGATCGGAAACCTTGATGATTTTCCCTAGTTAAATCAGGGATTTTTGCAGGTTTTACTGTAAGGGGAAATAGAGTTATTCTGTGTCTCTCACAAAGATGCAGAATTGTTTTCTTTCCAGTTCACAGAGCATTGCTCTACCAGAAGTCTTGCTATGAGAGGGGCAGAAGGATTAAATTATTTTGGTTCCTTGTTGTCCTTTTAGAAGTCTCCCAAACTGCTTTCCCCTCTGACACCTACCATGGCTTCTGTATTTACTCATCTTCTTTTTGAGTATTCAGCCTGTCTTTATATAAGTAGACTATTTATCTTGAGTATGAATCTCAGCAGCACAACCCTGTGTGTTTCAACAGTCACCTAACATAAAGAAAAATGTAGAGAAAATACTATGTTTGAATTTAGGTCATCAGAAGAATTTTACAGGAATGCCAATCAGGAGAAAACATGGAAGCCATCTAGCTGTTAGGAAATGCAGCACACAGATATTTAATGTTCTTTGTGGCTCTAACTCAAAGATACTTTGACACAGGCAGTATGTATATCATTTCCATCTTACATATTAACAGCATATGAAAATCTTTCTGCTAAAGAATATATTTGATTTTTTTTTTTCCATTATATGAAATATTTTGTATTTTTTTGTCTCCTACTTCGGTAAAACAAAACTTCCCTCGAATTTCAGGTACTCCAGTCCTTCCTTATTTTCAGGTCCAAAACTATTTGGAAAGAGATCAAATTATACTGAAATAGAAACCTAGAAAAATATGTTTAAATATGAAGTTACTCTTGTTTATTAATCTTCAATTAGAAAACTCAGCTATTTCTCCTTAGTAGAGAAAAAAATGTCAGGGCAATCATAATTCCCCTAAAACTCTCTCTTTCCCTAAAATTAAGCCATTTCTTTTGCATTTTTGCAGATAGATGAGCCATACAGCAATTCAAGATAAATAGAGCAGAATATTTAACTAAATGAAGCTACAGGAGGAGTTTCATGTAGGAAGAATGCAATTACCCAAACTAGATATTTTTTCTCAAAATTATGATTAATTCCTTCAGAAAATAGGAAAGAGTTTTAAAGATAATAAATCACAGAAATATGAACTTCACATAACATCTGAAAGATATTCTCTTGCATTTGTTTTTTTTTTTTCCAGCACCTTAAAAGAAATTCCTATCAGTGTGTACGCATAGAGGCACAATCTGCACATGTATGCACAAAGGGAGAAGAAAGGTAGGAGTATTTTTAATTATGCCAGAATAAAGGAACACTGGTTACAAAACAGGTGCTATCACTTGTGATTTTCCTCACAGTCTCACTGAATTTATAAAGCAATACGACTCTTCTTAATGCCAACAAATTGTCTGAAACTGAAACACCATACAGAAACACTCCTACCACAAATTACAAGAAAATGCAATCTTCATCTATTTCAAGTTACACCTACAATATTTTTCTCTTACGGCAATTTATTATGCTTTGATGCTCTAATAAACACGAACTGTACTCATATTTTAAAATAATTATGTTTTTCAGATAAATCCGAATAACCCCAAGATTTTTCTTCAGCCCCTCACAATCCTCTCTCGTGTGTACCACTGACACCAATGAAAAAAAAAAAATCTATCTGATCAGAAAGGTTTCTGGATATCCCAAGCATTCATTAGAGAGTTTAATTTATCCTTTATTTTGAGTCAAAATATGGGTTTCCACACCTCATTTTATTTATCCATATGCCCAAGTTGTCTGGTAGAAATCTACAAGAATGTACTGTAGCACAGTTTCAAACATAAATGAACCCTTGTAAGGGTGGAACAGTCTTGCCAGTAAGGTTTCTTCATGAAAAATTAGAGGAACCCTTTGAATACTGCTATTGAAATAGTATTTCAAAGAAAACCTGGTAGGAAGATTTGGGAATTTTGTGTGCCAGTTAAATTAAAAGGAAATTTATTGGCTTCAATAAACAATATCTAGTGAACATAGCTACAGTTAATATGATCGCATCCTCTGCTTATGCATTTTAGGATGAATGTCAGGAGAAAAACATTAAATCAAGAAAAGAGAATTATGTATACTCATTAAAAGACTTGTTTCTGCAAAAAAAAATTACAATCAAAGCTCTACTTCATGCAATGAAGGTAATATGCCATCAGCATCTTAGAAAAAGACAATCACAAGCCTACAAAGGTCTCGTTTTTCATCAAGTACAGCGTCATGTATTTTCTAATTTGTGACAGTTACTCATGCTTGCACCAATGCAGTATTCAGAATAGACTTAATTTTGCTCATCAGCAGGTTGGCTGTTAACTTTTTTTTATAT
The DNA here is from genome assembly GCF_905368555.1 of Meleagris gallopavo. Classification (NCBI taxonomy): domain Eukaryota; kingdom Metazoa; phylum Chordata; class Aves; order Galliformes; family Phasianidae; genus Meleagris; species Meleagris gallopavo. The sequence goes on from NC_139405.1 coordinate 11,560,496, forward strand.
ACTTACTGGAGTTTTAATTATTCAATACATTATTTAGTATATTTGTATTTTAATTGACAATTTTCATTATACTCTCATAAGCAGCAAAATCTCTCAGCTTTCAGATATTTCAAAATCACTTGAGCAGTAACATTTCTTTTGAGGTTGCTAAACTCTATTGAGCTATGTACTGTCTACTAAGGGCCCTGCAGGCATGTTGTGGTAAAAGGTTTTTGATGCTCAGCTGCTAAATAATTAGATGGTAGAAGCCAAATGGAAATTAGCTTTAGTTCAATCAGCCTCACTGTGCAATTATATCTAGAAAGTTGTCAGATGCTGATTAACCAGAACTGTTCAGAACACTTTTGACGAGGTAGTCAGAACTTGGAGGGAGCTAAAAAAGTAAGGAGTAAGGAAGTTTAAAAAAAAAAAAGAAGTCTTTTAATATGACAGTTTTTGACGTATGTCTTTTGGAATTTAATGAGCAGCATCAACAGTATTTTATTTAGATGATAAAATTTAAATAATACTCTGTCAACAGCAATAAGATAAAAAGTGAAATGATTTAATTCCTTACAGAAGAGGCTTACAGGGTCACAATATATGTGTTTGAACTTGTTAACAGCCTATTTTTTTCTGAACCTGTAATGAAGTAAGACAGATCATTCATCTCTGATAAACCTGCAAAATTTCCTTGATCAGTAAAAGTGAAATAGATTAATAAAGCAATTTAGACAGTTATAGAGAACCAAGTCCTATTATCAGATATTATTATTATTGTTCCTGACAGCTAAGAAATTTGAAATTATCAAAAACCACACATAACCACAAAGAACAGAGAAGTGACAGAATTATTTTAAGTAAAATATAAGAAATACAAATTGGTAGGCTACTCATATCACTGCTGGAGCACTTGAGCAGAATATCAAAAGTTTTGTTCTGGACGCAATGTAGAAAAACTCTTACTTGTTTCTTATCCCACAAGAAAACTTTTCATATTTCTTTCATATTCTGTTTGAGAAAACTACAAAGGCTGCAACAAAGCTAAGAGATAAAAATGCTAAATATATTTCTGGTAACTAAACACAAGTAACAAAACTGATGAAATAGAGCTATGAACAAAGCTTGAAGAGACACATACTTAATTTAGGTAACTTCAAAACTATCTAACACCAAACTGCAGAAAATTCACTTTTTTCCTCCACGCATTTAGAGTGCGAATTTTCCATCAAAATCTGTGAGAAAATACCATAGGTTTCAATAGAACCAATACTGTCATTCTGTCCAGCTGAAATGGTAACTGTATTTTTAAAACCATTACACACAGGAGGCTCAAGAAAAATGGTAGAATGCTGAGATTTCTTTAGTAGGAATAAATGTGACACTGAGATTTTAAGTGACTTACAGAGTGGTTAGAATGGGGAAAAGAAGATGGAAGGAAAAAAAAAAAAAGCAGCTAATTCTTGTTGCAGACCAAAAAGTAGAACTTCAAAAAGGGATTTCCAACACAGAGGGAAGTCAACAAAAAAGATCTATAGGTTGAAGGTGAGGAGGTGGTGCATGCTCTGTTAAAATAATTCATCCTACCTTCCACCAACATATCATCCTATATGTACTCTTAGATAACCATGGAATTGTTATCCATTCATCTTTATGCGCTGTCCCTGAATATATTCCCCTAAAGTAAAATAAAATATTTGATATACCCAAAATAAAGCTTATGTGGCATAAAATATTTCTACCCAAAAGAATCCACAGTTCATACTCTGTAACAGTGCATTACACATTAGTGTTCCCAATAAGTGCCAAGCTTAGAAGTTAGCCTATTCTGAGTTCTGAGGAGGCAAGGCCCTCAGCTTGTAAAGAAAAACTCATATACAGTTCTGCTTGAGGCCACATTTTTGGCTGCCCCCTTCCTACTCCAGTGGTCTAGCAGATCAATCATTTTTCTGTATAGGCAGGGTACTTCTGATCACCTTAAATCACTTATTTCTTGTCTTTGTATCTCTGAGTACTACTTCTTCAAACACCTATTTGCCTTTTCTCATCTGCCAAATTTCCTTTCCTTTTATTAGAATGGTTTTGACTTCAAGTCTATTTTTAAAGGATAGATTTTAGCTTCAACAAGCTATTGTATCTTATCCCTTGAACACATTACAGGGACTTTCACCTTCCTCCATTTTCTTTTTATATTCTCAGGTGTGCATACTGTCCCTTCTGTGATGCTAATAAGATGCTTTTTGAGTGCCTTCATTCAAAGGATCTAATTTCCTAACTTCTTCCCTTCAGACAGCTTTTAACTCCTTTTAAACAGAAAGAAAAAAAACACCTTTCCTTTTTCAGGGTTAGCATTCCATTTTAACCCCTTGGCCTGTTACCACATTCAACTGCTTAGCCTCACCCTATTTCCACTCATCTCCTCACAAACACCAAGGACTACAGAGACCTATTCAAAGATGCATACTTTGTAGTTATAGAGATAAAACTTTAGCTAACTAACAGTAATTCTGCAAGAATTGTTTACACAAAGGAGGTCTAACACTTATTTTACAAAATAGGTGTGATTCCCACATGTAGAATTTATCTCCAGTAAAATTCAGGGGAGTTGTCCAAACCGTAGGTGCAGTTCCTAATCCCAGATCTTGGAACTTCAGTGCCAGTTTGGCTACTTAGAAGCATTATTTCGTATCTAATGTGTCTTTGTAAATGTTAGACAGAATGAGGCGGGTGCAAGGAAAAGTGAGAAAGATCAAAGAGTACCAAAGCAGAGACGCCCTGCAGGCAGTGGAAGACCCAGGTTGGAGCAGTTGGATGATTCCTGAAGGAAACTGAGGCCCATGGGAAGCCCACGCAGGAGCAGGTTTATTCTACAGGACTGCAGCATGTGAAAAGCCCATGCTAGAGCAAGGGGGAAAAAAAGAGGAGAAAGGAGCGTCAGAGAGGAGCTGTTAGGGACAGATGCCATCCCTGTATTGTCCAGTCTTTCTGTGCCACTTACAGATTAGAAATGTAGAGGAGTCTAAAGTAAATGAGTGAAATTAAGCCTGGGAAAGGGAAGAAGAAATTAGTCGTTTTATTGTACATTATGCTTCCACTGTTTAACTTTTGGCTTCTCACTGCCGAATTTATTTTAATTGGCTGTAAATTAACTTTTGACAAGTCAAGCCTCTTTTGCATGCAACAGTAACTTGCAAATGATCTCCTGTCTTTATCTTGAACCAAGAATTCCCTTATCCTAATTTCTGCCTCATTCCACTAAGTGGGGGATGAGAAAGCTGCTGGGAACAGCTTTTGCTGCTGGCCAATGCTAACTCACCACACCAGCCTTGATGATGTTTGAGATTAAGGAAAATACAGTTCTCAATCAGGTTAGCACGGAGTGAAGCAAGAGGCCAGGAGGCCTATGTAATGGCGGGGAACATTACTTCAGCACAAATGTCCTGAAATGTCCAAGAATTCCAGAAATATTCTAAATATTTTAAATGGAGTCTCCATTCCTCAAGACACATAAGTTGCTAGACCTGAAATTAATCTCTTATTTCACTAGCTAATGGTTTTTCTGTACCATGTCAGTTAACTATAGAATTTGGGGAAGATAACAGAGACATTGGAAGTGCTGCAGTTCCTTTATAATTTACAACAGAGAGACTGTGAAACTACTAGAGTCTTTTTAGCGCCACTCCTTGTGACATAAGATATGCAGGAGAAGAATGTATATTGTAACCTGCTCCAGATGCTAAGTCCTATTCTCCACATTTGTGGTAGAGATAAAATTCTGTGTTTCCATTTCAAACAAAAGTTTGCCTGTGGTGAGCTTTTTCTTACCTTCAGACCTGGCAGAAAAGCAACAATCTCAGCAGGGAAGCTGAAACAGGAATTAGGACAGTTGAAGAACCCTCCAGATTACAAGCTTTTGAGGCAAGCTAGTACAGATTGCATCAGCAAGGTCAGCTCACAAGGAGGAACGCTCTGTTCCACTGTGAAACAAAACGGTACTAAGCTTTTAATGGCAACAAACAGGTTGTTCCAAGATGAGCAGAATGAATTGTCCCACCTTTCCCAACGGTTTGTACATTAACCTTCACTCTCTGATAGCAAAAACACCATTCACTAATGCTGCTAGTTCACCTTCATATCCACTTGTACTCTCTCATATTGCTACGTTAGTCTACTTACTCTGCAGCTACAATAGCTCCAGTATACCCCGTACTTCTCCCCAGCATTGACTATAGGTATTTTGAAGCTTTGTATGTCAGCTAACAAATGTGGTTGTGTTAAACATTCAAATGACAGGCCAAACAGAACACATACCCAACTGGTTACTTTTGCACTGAGGATACAACAGATTCAGAGAATACAGAAGTGATTAAAACCTGCCAACATTTGTAGGCAAGCAAACATAGGGAAGGGAGAAAGTCACTTCACAGACAGCAAACTTAATTTTTCCTCCAGAAATGAAAATAAAATAATAATATTTGGAATGTGCCTGTGCTATTAAAATTATCCTTGACCAAAAGATCAGGAACAGCATATATTGCAGGAATGAGGTCCTTAGGTGCATCACGCCCTATGATCCCTTTCACTCATTCTTGTGCTTGTTTATCTACAAATTGGGCAGGATAAATAAAATATCACCAGTAGCAGACTGATATGGGAAAATATACATACATTCAGTAATTTGTGAAGTTTCTGATATAAGAATTTAAATACTTATATATATCATTTGGAAAATGTAATGCACTCTGCTAGATGATACTGCATTATAGTTGATAATAAAGAGGCTTTTCCAAAGCAAATACATAATTTAGCAATGATTCCTGACCTTTCCCATTAAGGAGTCTCTGGAGAGTAAGTATTTTATATACATGTATACATATACCTTCCATAAATAAGCATATAATCAACACTAACTTTGCCAAACACCTTCCACCCCCAGTAGAACATAAAGTGAAAGAAAAAGATAACATTGTTAGATTTAAACATCTAATTTAATGTTTCAACAGCAATCTACTTGCTTCTAGGCTAAAAATATCAAGGAGACTAAATTAGTTGGAGCTTTAAAATTAAGACGATTTCATGCCTCTGGTTTGTCTTTTCTATGCTATTTGGTATGGCAAAAGCAACAGGATTAAAGCATTTGAAAACATGCTAATTTGTTTATACTATATTTTGGCAATAACCCAAGTGGGGAAAAAAAGCTCTCTGGCAAGAAGCTCAAAATCAAGTAACAGAAAATTAGGTTTCATAATGCATTCAAAAAAGAGAAGACGATGAAGAATAAACTCAATTGTTTTCTTCATAGTCAGAAATTCTCTGAGGCTCAAGCTACCCTTGATCTGTTCCCTCGTGATACTTTCCAGAAGAAAGCCCATCCACAAAAAGTTCTAAATTAATATGAAGAGTTCACTTATGTTTGGCAACTGTGAATTATTAATTTGCAGTGGATCTCACCATAGAGGATTGCAAGGTAATTACTGTCTCAGAGGTATTCCTTACACTGCAGTTGAGAAGATGTATAGCATAGTTGAGATGATACATCTTTGTCAAATAAATATTTTTAAAACCACACACTTGAACTGCTCTTGAGGTGCCTTTTCACACTGACAGACCACAGATAGATGACCTATAAAGTTTTGCTGTCTTGGACATTTCAATGGAACTAAAGTATTGTGAAGTAAGACACCAGAACTAAGAACCATCCATCCATGCCTTCTGTTGAGACTGCAACTTGTGGAGTGCAAATCCTGAATCTCTTAAGACGATGTTTGCTTCTTTAATCTATTGATTTGCTATGATCAAACTGAATATGTTGTTCAACACTCCACTGGTATATAGTTTAGTATTCCCCTTTAAGATCTTCCTTCTCGTGTTACAACGAGAGTATTACAACTTCTCACTTACTCTGAAAGTTCTCAGTATTTAAGGGATTTTTCATGGTATGTGTACAAACAGCTTTGTCCTAAAGTCTTCAGAAAGGAGCTAGCAGTAATGGAAGAAGGCTGGGGCTAGTAGCAAATGGATGCATCAACTCGCTGACCCATAAATACAGTCAAGATACGCTGTTTCTCTCATTAATTTTCATCTGTGCCTCAGGATGCAGAATATTGTCCACTAAGACTAACAGTGGACTTATCTCCAAACTTTTCAAATAGTTACCATCTTCACTATTTTAAAAGTTCTGCTTTCATTATAATGGTGAAAAAAATTAGCATACTTTCTATCCTGAAGCTGTGATTTCCATGCTTGCAGTGCAGACAGTACAGAAACTTGCTGAGTTATATCATATGGTAACAAAAAAAAAGTCCATGAAAGTTCATGATGAAAATACAACAGAGCATGAACTATCCTTAGAAATAATGTATCTATATCCTTAGAAATAATTCCAGAAGCAGTTTCTTCCTAAGTGAAACCAAACTTTCAACAAACTAGAACAATAGATCTTTAGGGACATACACCAAAAAGTACATTTGTCATTGTTAACATGGAAATGGCTTATATGGCTCATGGAGAAAGAAGCAGCATAGTCTCTTTGACTGTGGCTTTGTAGGTGAAACTGTGGAAAACCATCATTACAACAGCACCATGCAGAACTCCTCTCCAGCAGCCTGAGATCAGTATGTTTTACATTTTCAGAATCATGATCAAGGATAAACAAGCAGTATAGCAGAGTACACTCTTCACTTTAGGAAATGAAGAGATTCTGCACCACCAGTACTTCTATGTCAGTGTGGGGTTTAAAGCGTTTGTTATCTGGATAGCTAGATGTTGTCATCTTGCCCACATTTTGAACGTGACAGCACAATCAAATAGATTAGACTGATCTAGAATACAGTAGATTTTGACTGCTGTCCCAGCGACTAATCTGCTGGGTTATCCTGAGCTAAGTCCCTCCACCTCCGTAGCTTTATTTTCTTTCATAACTCTGGAGGAGTAGGGTCTTTCAATCTTCAACAATAAACTTCAAGGGTGTCCTGCAGCAGCCTGGGAAAAACAAAATGTTGACATCAGAAGTACAAAATTACAGATTTCTCTGTTGATTACTTATCACCTTGGATGCTGGGTGCTTAGCATAGCAGTGAGACCAGAATTTCGAGGATAGAAAAAAGCAGGCTAAATACCTTAATTATTTTTCTGGCTAAGCAAAGATTTTGAGGGTCAGCTTAGCACAATGATACGTTCATTATACATCAGCTGCAGACAATTTTAGACCTGAATGGAGAAAAGATACCAGATAATAAAAAGTTGCAGAAATGAGGCCATCTTCTACCTATCTGTTGATTTCACCAATTTTCAAGTAGACTCTCCTAGACCATACTGACAGCTATCATCAAGTCCTGCAGCAACAAACATATGAAGGACACAGTATTTCCTTGCTTAGTCAGCAGGGCTGTATGAAATAACAAAGAGCTGTCATGCAGGGTTGCAACAGGGGAGGCTATTTAGGAAATACACAAACAAATTCTCTTATACCTAGAAAATTTTGAGTAGTAATAGAGAATAGAACAGCACATGGATTTCATAATGCCAATAAAGATGGATCTACTTGTACAAAAGAACTTACAAACTAAGTTAAGAGAAAAAGCAAAGGAGAAAGAAGGATAAGACAGAAGGACAATAGGATTATGCGGTCACCTGGGAAACTAATAAATATGAATTGGAGATAACACACTAGGTTTTTGTTTTGTTTTCAATATAATTCTATTAACTTGAACTTTTAGTCTGTAAATACCTAAATGAAAAAATGTTCTAGGCAGAACACGTTCAAGGAGCAAATTCAGCAGGAAAGTAAAGGATGCATGTCCCTACTCAGGCAGGGAGTTCCTGGCAAAGGAGACGTTTTGCATGAGAAGGCAATGAACTAAGCTTGCTTTGAGCTCATCTGCCTGGCAAACCACACAAAAAGCAACCATGCTTTTATTGAACCATGATTACAAAAGTACGAACAAGGAAGAAATGAAAGATTAGCACATTTTAAAACAAAGAAAACAGCAATCTTGTACTATGTGCATTTAACCACAGAAACTCACTCCATCACAAAGAAACATAACACCACAAGTCAAATACAGAAATGTATATGCTGAGAAATCTGTCTGAGAAGGTCTGACAACCCCCAGACTAGTTGAATACCATTGAATCAGCAAAAAATGATAAAGCTATGACACCAACAGCCTGCCAAAGGCCTCAGATGCATAGTGGCATCAACAGACAGTGGCACCAACAACAGGTGGCACATTCATCCAGATCCTATCAAGATTCTGGTTTGCTATATGAAGACCACAGGACTGTATTTACACCTGATGAAACACAGAAGCCTCTCAAGGACTTTTTGGGCAACTATGAATCAGATGCCATTGACACATCCATAAAGTGCTTCTTCCTCCCCCCACCTAGGAAACAGCTGGAGTTGGCCAAGTCCAGGTAATCATCTCTCACCACATAGCCTATCACCCATTCCCTGAAGTACTGCTACTCTTGGATTTCTGAGGCTTTAGTCAGTGATTATGCACTGCACTTATAGCTTCCCCATCACCAAGACAGGGAAAGAGGACTGATGGAAGTTAATGAAAAGATACTCCAGCATTTTAGATCATAATTCAGAGACAGTAACAGAGAACTCAGGCAGTTATTTTGCTTCTGTCAGCCTCGGGTTTACAGGGAGCATTGCACTGTTTTCTTCACTCCTGACAAATAAAAAAAAATCAAATGATTACAGTGAGCAGCCGTAACATTGTGATATATACACTGTATTGTGTACATATATATACAATACTTTTTAAAACATACTGTAAAGAAGATAGTATCTAACCAGCAGCTCAGTTAAAGGCAGCACATTGCCAGTGACCCTCAAGTCTATGTGATGCATACAAACTGCCTGTTGGCATTTCAGAGGGGTGGAAGAATACAGTGCTATGATCTGCTGACACTTCATGGCACACACTACAATAAATAAAATTTCGCATCAGCAGTGATTGCTGCCAAATTCCTTACTTCCAAAGCCATGGCACAGAAGCTCTTCTGTTTGAGTGATATCCCATAATACAAAATATTGCTTTTCTTTCTCACCTCTGGTTTTACGTTATTTTAATTATGGCAACATCCAGAGTGCTGAGTAGCAGTCAGCACACATAAGAGATAGCTGAGTTTCCAGCAGAAGTAAACAGCACATAAAAGTTAAGAGGTATAAGTTTAAAAGTATGTGGTGGGGATGGATATGCAGATGGTTTAAGTGACTTGCCCAGGGTCAGAGATGAAGTCTGGCTGGAAAATTAATCTATGCAATTTCCTTGAGATTAATCCGGTTTGGAGAGGGAATTCATATTTTTCCCCAAGTACTGTGGGTAGGAAAGTTATACTGCTAGGAGATTTGATCAGGGTAATACACCATGCTTTTCCTACACAACGAACAGCACACACAGAGACTCTCATCCAAAAAGCTAAATTTAAGGTCATGGACTTCAGCCAGCATAAAGCTAAGCATGTAATTAAGGCATTGGCTAGAGGTTAAGGTTGCAAAACAGCCATCCCCTGATTTCAGAACACCTGTACTTCTGCAACAACAGTCCCTGTTCTTAGGAAAAGAGCTTAATACAGCTGTATCAATAGGAATCACATTCATGCGTCAGAAAGGTATAATTTTCTACTCTTACGAATCAGTGAAGTTCTTCCAGACTTTCATAATAAAATGAAAATTGCTGTTCAATTCCTTGATATCTTGCTGATTTTTCCCTCCCACTGAATAAGCTGAATTATTTTCCAGACATATTACGTTCAATTCCCTGAACTTTAGTTTCTTAATATATTTTCTCTCCCTATCTTCAGCTTTTAAGTGCCTGAGTAAATGTACGCTTGTCCATCTTCTCCAGCCTTCTTCTGATTTTCTTTATTTAGCTCTTTCTCGGAATCTCCATTTTATTTCTCTTTAAGATCAATAACAAAGATATTTAGTATGATATGCAAGTTACTCAACCAGACATCTTTCCTATATATTTACCACTAGATATCCCAGTTTTCAGAGGATTTGACCAAACCTTGCGTAAGTCAATCAGAAATAATTTTCAGCTACGCTTTCAGGAGGTTTTCAACCTCCTCTCTCCGCTCTCCTGTGAAATTCATGGGCATAACTGAGATGTTTGTATCATGTGGTACCAGTGGAGACTAAAGAGTATAACAGATCCTGACAAGTAAAGTTAAATTACGGAAAGTGTATAGCCAAGCTTGAAGTATACCACAATCCCCACATCACTTACAGAGCGTTTCCTCTGAACTCCCTTTCTGGAGACACAGGGCTTCACTCAGCTGATTCTCACCTGTGGAAGCACTCATTTCAGAGCATGGACAAGCCAATTAATAGATAAGTTTTTCCTCAACTACAGCATCATAGATCACAAAGGCCTTTGTTGCACACAAATAGCCCCACATGGCTTTTTAATCACTCTCATTCCTCTCAGTATACTTGCTGTTAGATATCCACAAGAGCAAGCTGTTTGTTTTGTACATAGCTTCTCAATGAACATGTTAGTATTGTAGTGTATTCATATTTTACCCTTACCATCCACTGAAATCTGCATTATCACATTTAGTAAGAGCACTTCAGATAATAAACGTATTTTTTCTGGGTTTTTGTTGTTGTTGGTTTTGTTGGGTTTTTTTTTTTTTTTGAAGAAACAAACACTTTCTTTGACAGGTCTGTCACACCCAATATTTTTATTCCTGCTGATGTGCAATATCAATACCTCTGACACAGTGCTTTTAAATTATAAACTTCCTCTAAGTAGATTATTTGCTACCAAAGCACTTCATTAAACCTATCAACTCCTCTCTTGGATTACTAATTCACTTCTAATTTTGAAGGACAAGGTTAGGAGGGTACATATGGCTCTTGCAGCATTTATTATTTAAAACAAAACACCTGTTATAAATTCAGGCAGCACCACAGCCATCTGCGATTAAAAGGCAAAAACAAAATGACAAAAACCACTAAAACCATACAGACACTTGGGCATTAAGGATAGCTTTTTTTTTTTTTAAACTTGGAACACAGCTAGTAGACAGTATGACAATTTTAACATGTAAATAGAGACAGAAATAATATTCCTGGCTTTGTTTCCAGAATGCTAAGCAATATTTATCCTTTCACATAAAGTTAAGGTGTGTTGCCTACAGAATTTTATTTAAGTAATTCACAAAAGACAGGAATGTATTAGCAGCCTCTCAAGGGATTGACACCATCTTTACTTACTAGTACTTCACTGCAATTTCTAGGTATAATTTCCTAGATCATGGGCCCTTGAAGCCACCCCAATTAGAAGATGACAAAATCGCTCAGTACGTTTCTGCATATACCGAATAAGGGAAATGCAATATCAATTAGTCAGAGTCCTGACATCAAGTACTATACTTATATAAGATAGAGGCTTATAGTTCCTGCTCTCCTTAGCTATTCCCTGATGAAGACTGACCCTCAGTCATCAACTAGCTTTAGTGGTGGACTCTACACAACAATAAAAGTTTAGGTTTTTCTTTAATTCTTATACTTAAATATGATCATTTTCCTGCTCAAGTGCAGTACAATTGGCCATGCATACTGACCCCCCTCCCCCCCCCCACCATTCAAACTGCTTGTCCAATAACAGAACTACACATTGACTCCCCATCTTTCAGAGCTTTTTAGAAATGCTGCTTGGTCTGATTGCCAGCTCTTGCAAGCAAAGCTCTGTCACACACTCCTGCAGCTCCCAGTCAAGCGTGAAGCTTTGCAGGTTTGTGGCCACAAGAGATTATGTGGTTTAGGTGACGTCAGACCTTCTCAAACCTGCTAAGAGGAATAAGGCTTTTCATACGGTGTTCTGGCAAAAACAGTCAAGGCTAAAGGCTAAGGTGGGTTAACGAGCTCCAACAACTACCAATTACCACATGAGCATCCCTGTGAAGCCTAGAAGCAGAAAGAGGGGGGAAGAGAGGGGGAAGGGCCATGACAAACTTCACGAAGGTTTGAACCCCCATCAAGCATGACAGAATGAGAACTAATGATAATTTACCCAGGAAAGGAAGGGACAAAAGTCCCACTTTGTTTAGCTCTATCTGCATCTAGTCAAATATCCTACTTTATGTCATAAAGACCAATTTTATCTATCTTTGCCTTCCTCATTAATTTTTTCCATATGATGTAAAATCTGAAACAATAAAATATCTTTGAGTTATTACAGTCAGGTAAGATCCTAGTTTCCTGAAATTAGAGTCAATCTCAAGACCTTCAAAGTAATTCCAGAGAAACAATAACGCTCAGAATAAGAGAGTTAGAAATGCAATGGCATATAGACCAAACAGATTTTCTTATAAAATCAAAATTTTAGTGGAATTTGCTCTGTTTATAAGACAGTGGACTCCTCCACTTTCCACTGTTAGAAAAATCTCTTCTGTCATTTTCCTTAACAAGAAAATAACATACAGAGTATCTGCATATAAAACTTAAAAGAAATACGTATCACTCTCTTTCTGAAAGTGATATACCATAATTTGATTATGTCAAATACTATCCCTATAATTATAAATCATCTTACAATCATTTCTTATAGATTTCAATTTGAATCACTGTTTTAGCACCTGATGAATAAAATTAATGTGTCAAACACATAAAGGAGATTCATTTTGAAACCATATATGGAAACAATTATACAGCAATTAAAGTACAATTTCATGATAATTACTAGAAAATTTATAGCAACTGACATAGTAAAGGCATAATTCTCTTTTTATACGGTGTGTTAGTTGATTTACTTTATTTTATATTAGAAGTTCCATTGTCTTGATTTTTTTAATGGTTAATTTTACATGGAAACTTACTCAAAAACAGTTTCTCAGAGACCCTTAAGTTTCTTGGGCTGCACATACAATATAAATCAATGTTTAGGTAACATCACTATCATCTTACAGTTCTGAGGGTCAAACTAGCTCTCAATTCAAAATGTTTGGTCATTCAGTGGGTAACAAGAGCCTTGCTTTAGAAAATCATATATATTCAAAACAAAAATAATTGAAATCTCTCTTGAAAGCAATTCTTAACAATTTACCAAACATTGTAACATGTACCATCCTTTGTATCAGGTCCCAAATCTGTAAAGCATTTGAGATGTGCTTAGATCTCGCCAAAATGACCAAATGATTGAATCAAACTTCTGAAGACTCTCACTCTTAATGCAGTGGATAAGTTTTCAGTAGTGTAATGAAGTTCTCCCTTATTCCCCCCCACATTTCTCTTATTTTTCCACAGAGAACCTCTGTAATCAGCTTCAGCAGTTCTATCATTCTTACTGGCTCTAGCTGCCCTCTACCCTAATGGAGCCCACAAATATCTATATCACATTAAAAGTGTAATAGCTGTGTCCGGAGGGAGATGCATTTTCTAATATCTGTAATTTGCACAATGGACCCTAGGCTATAAGTGGCAGACTTTTTTTTGGAGCGAAGTCTTTTTGTATTCACAGTATAAAAAGAAATTGTTCTTGGTTCACATAACTACTAGATTAAGTATCTGTACGTTTTTCATCTGTGCAAACAAACTTGGTAACAGGCATGAATATGCAGATTTTGAACTCTACACATTATTTAAAAGATTAGGCCATGATATTTCAGTCGCTTTCTTCAGTGTATTTAATCAAGGGCCTTGTTTAATACTTAAACACAATTCAGGTAACTATAAACAATGTATGACTGAGAAAGCAAGAGAAAAGACTAAGAGCTACTGCAAAATAAATGAATGTAATAGATTTTATAACAACAGTCAATTTTTGTGAATTAATGTGCAGCTGATGAGCGAGATGTCCTTGAAACAATCTGCTGTATTGATATATACCAACAGGTAAGTTCAGGTAGAAGACAGATTTTCTAAATGTGAATTTATACTTGTTAGAAAATAATGTTTTTTTTTCAAGAAAAATGTGTGATGTAATGCACTTCAACTGAGTGACTTCTCCCGAAGACGGTCTGAACAAATACCATACAGAAAAAACACATGCAAAATAAAGTCCACTCCCCTTGAACTCTGCTTTCAAAATGTGTCAAAGAAAGAAGCAGAGTAGCACCCTGAATAAATAATGACAAAGCAGAACAGAGACAGAAATTCAGCAACAGGAGAGGCCCCTAAAAGTTAATTCTTTTCAGCATTATTCAAACTGTTGGCATTAGAATATCTCATCTGCTATGTGACCAGGAACAACTCTGCTTCCCATACTTTCCTGCTTGCTTCTATTTTGGAATGCAACAATCTCTTTAAGATAAATTCAAGACCTATCAAGTCCTATGTAGGCCTGAGATTCAAGCAAAAAGAGAAATCTGGCAGTGATTTCACATTAGAATGAAAATAGAATACTGAATCTTTTATCTTACTGAATTTACTACACCAATTTACTGCTGTGATGTGGTGGATGCATTGACAAGTTTTTTTTTGTTATTTCATTTCCTACAGCAACAAGACTTTCAGCTGGTAATTCTGCTGCTATTTGTGATGGTTTGTTTCATATTAGAGGAACTTTCTGAAAGGCAGTCTCAGTGTAATGTTAGTGTTGCAAGGCTAGGAGAAAGGTATGGTCCACATCTGTCAGGGTCCTGGGGAGCTTGCACTCATACAGGCAGACAAGAGTGAACTGAAGTAATGCCAAGGGACTGCAGAGGGGACTTGAATCAGTCTGCACTGCCTGAGGTGATAAAAGTGCCTTTAGGGGCAGATGAGAACAAGTATAAAGCCCTGAATCTAGATTGATGGGACAGGGACACAAGGGTGCATAGAAAGAAAGGGAGGTCTTGAGTTATTTGCTTTTCCATTACTTGCAAATCTTGTAAATTTTTTTTTTCTCCTTAAAAGGTACATTCATAATTTATATTTCTAAAGCCAAAATCCACAAAGTGTACACTTAGAAAGTGGAAATGAATTATGCAGAAGCTACGGGTGCATAAGTCCTCACATAAGAGCCTTCATGATCTAGTTGCCTTGGCATTAAGAAATTTTGAATTAAGTGAAATTTTACCATCCACCCAAAATTCAACCCATCACATCATCACTGCTTGCCCTCTTACCAGCTGAGTAGTGGTATGAAGGTGTTTAAAACATCACACTTTTTGCTAGCATTGGTGCTAGTATTTGCTAGCACCAGCAGAAGCTGCCAGCATTGTGCAGTGACACTGGTTACAGCTCCAACACCCAGCATAGCCTGCCTCTCCCCATGGCCTCCCAACTCTGCCCTTCCTGATACATGGACACCAGGATGGCACCAAAGGCACAGCTCTGTACAGGAGCACGGAGTCCTCTCTACCTCTTCCGCTCAGCCCTTAGATACTGCAGTGTTATGCATGTAAATTGACTGTGAATCCAGACAACTTGATGCAATTATAGTATGTCCCTACCTCTGCCTCATCACTTCTGTTCCTTGCCCAAGGCACAAGTTGTGTGGCAGTTCTTACAGCAAATCATCATATGTTTAAGCCAAGGACAATCTGTGCAGCAAGCACATGAATCTTGTTCACCAGATTAGGAGCATTTCCATATTTACCATCAGATCTTTCCCTGAAAATGACTGTTTAGCTAGCTCCGTTATGGTCCATCTGCAGCGCTGTCAAGACAGCTGTACAAGCAAGACCCTGATGCAATTTCCCATTCAGGTTGTAGAGGCAGAACAGATTATTAATTTTGTTTAAACCAAGCAAAAATTCAAAGACTCAGAAGGGAGTGCTCAAGTGCATTCAGAGTATTATATATATTACCTAAATACCAGCTAGAATAAAGGCTAAAATGAGCTATGCTAGCCACATCATTACCACTATGTTCGTTAATTACATATGCATCTCATATTTGAATATTCTCATCTGAACTGATTTATTTGAAAGCATTTTAGTCTAAAAGACTGTTCTCTGTTTCTCTCAACTGTGAAAACACTATGAAATATACCTAGTATAGTCCAAGAGCATAACATATTCTCCTTCAGAAGTTGACAAAAACTTCAAAATCATCAACAGTGATCACTAATTTTTGGATGTGGTTGACTTTGGTTTTCAAATATTATTTTCAGTGCTTTATGTACTTATAAGCAGAGATAAATACATGCCTTAACATTTTGTTCGGTTTAAGTGCCAGAGGTCAATATATGAGCCGTCTACAATCATCAGTAGACTGTGATCTATCAACAATAAAAAGCATACACCAAATTCTTGAGAAAGCAATTAATGGAAAATCAACAGTTATAAAACTCAAAAATTAATTATTAGGAATATAGGCAGCAACTGTACCTATCAATATATGAAAGGAGTACATTACCCATGTACAAAATACGGAAATACAACACTAGATGTGAGATGTCACCAGGCAAGGTGCAATGAAATATCATGATGTGTCACAGCATTTACTGAAAGTCTGAAAGCAGAAATTTAACCACAGTAGAACCCTCTGAATCTTCTACAACCTTACTGATTTGTCCTTCAACTAAAAAAGGCTTAATGCCCAAAGGCAGGCTTTCCCTTTCCTACAGCCACAAGAAGTTTTTTTTTCTCCCTTTGCAGCTTGTCTGAAATCTGCAGGAAAGACTATTGATGACCTAATGATAGAAGCTAAGGTTCAACTATCAGTATCTCCTTTCTGCATGCAGTCTGGCATTGTTATCAGAAAGAAGAATCAGGCTGTACTTCTCCCAGTTCAAATATGGTAAGATTTCTTTGTGCTTCAGTCATGAACATACCTACAACATTTACAGAAGCAGCATGCATGGCAAAGGATTAAAATCCAACAAAGGTCTATCACCATCTAATTAATGGTAGATTATCTATTTATTTGTTGATTCTTCTTTTTAGGTTATTAACCAATATTAAAATAACTGTTTTGGCAACTACTGGGTCAAGCAATCCTATGATTCTGCAGGTTTGATGAATGAGTAAATCTTTATATTAAAAGAGACTAAGTTGAATTCTTAATAAGCTTTTATCATAACTGTTTAAAAAAAAATAAAACAACCCTTCTCTGTCTCTTCACATCAGATAAAGGTTCAGAAATCTTTCCCTGACACTCTTACTGATCTCTAACTTACTCATCTGCCCTTCTGTGCTCTTTTTCTTCCATTTTCCATTTTGTTGTGTGCCTCTGTCATTAGAGCAAGATATTTTTCTTTACTCCTCAACATTATACCTCACACCTTTCCAGTGCTCCTCCTACCAGAATTCTGGGTACACCAGAAGCATCAATTCCTACATCTTCCTTTCCATCCTGGGACTCCAGAAAAGTGTTCTTTCTTCCTCTGAACCAGATAATACAGGCATAACATGACCTGCTGAAATCTGGACAGCAATATGTCAAGCATAAATGCTAATTTTGACCACATCAGAGCACTTCTTGCAAGCAGAGATAAACCCTTAAAATTCTGTGGGAAACAGAACAAAGTTCTTTGGTACTTAAGAGATTTACATTAACTTCAAATATATTCTTGTCGCAATTAGTCAAATCATGTATTTTTCCTCATTCTTCTCAAAACATGTCTTTTCTCACTAAGTTATAGTTTCAACAAATATAGAGGAAGATTCTACTTTTCTGCATGGATGCTCAATAAGAATATTTAGCTGGCAAGAGCTATAGAGGTCACCCTCGTCGGTGTTTCATTATTTCTGTGTTGTATGACTGTATTTGCAACGCTTTCTTCTCTACTTTTACATTTTGGTTAATGCTTATCTACCTCAGGCAATGTAAACAGACAAACAAAGAAAATATGTCAGGCCTTTAAGATTTGTGAGACCCATGCTATCACTTTTATTTATATGTATTCTTGGACTGACAAAGGAACTACCCATAACATACCTACTTATGAGTTTTATGCACCTTCATGAAGTCTGGCAATAAGTTCTTAAAATATTCAGATTCCTCGACCAGCTCCCATACACGATGTACTAAAAGCTGCTGATTCTATTCCAGAAAATGTAACTTCCTCTCTAGCATCTTGTGTCATGTGTTTGATTGACTTACACCCATCACAGTATTGCCTTGTCATCTTTGTCACTGAGAAATTCTAAGAACTTGATCCTCTCTGATCAATAGGTTCAGTTGTTAGAGGTGGTAACAAATATTTTGTTTTTTAATGAGCTGATTTCAGAATACCTAAGCAAGCTTTTAAAACCTTCAGTCCAGCTATATTTATCACAATAATCAAATATTTTTTTTAGATTTCTGTCACATGGCAGCATGTCAGAACTCTGTTACTTCTGAGACATCTGCTATTTACATAGAAAGAAATATCTGCCTAAAGAAACCTAAAATGAAACATTTCTGCATACATAAAATAGAATTCATGTAGAAGTATGAAGAAAGGTACGCTCTTTTTACCCTAACAGCAATGACTCACATAGAAAAACTTATTTTTCCAGAACTAACAGAGTAATATTTTTTTCCCAAAATAATTATGGAACTGAATCACTCCTCCATTACTCTAATCCCAAAATACATTGAAATCAACTGACTTTAGAAACTGAAATTATGCTGCAATGAATCAGTTTTTACATATACTTAACACAAACTATTTCTAGATATTGGTTCTTTTAATATTAAACAACCTCTGTAATGCATATATTTTTGCACCTAAGTATTGAACTAATCACATGTACCCTAAAAAACCCTTACATCTTTCCTTGCCCACTTTTTGTTTGTGCAAAATAGAGTTACAAATTATTGAAAATTCATATAAAAAAATAAGAGGTGAAGATTTCTGCTTTAGTATCTCGTAAGTGGAGATGGACTTTCAAATCACCAGATTTCTTATCTACAACAGTCTTCATATTATTTATATTTAGTGTGCAAGGAACAACACACCTGCTGCTGATGAGGAGAGCTATCCTGTACAGGAGATTGGAATGAATTTGTATATCATTAAAGAACAACTGACAGAAGGCACCAGATAGAAACTTCTAGACTCCAGTGCTCCTGATGATTTTTCAGGCATCTCTGTGCTTTTGGCAAATAAAGTATTTTACATGCCAAAAAGGAAGAGGGAAAGAGTTAGAAGAGTTCTATCATTGCCTCTTTCAAAATAAATTGTAAAAAGCCCATGGAAATCACGATGACAAAACTGAGGTTTTAGCTATTTAGCAAATTCAATCACATGATGAAAGTGAAGCATCATGAAGTCTCATAAGTGTCTACCACTGTCATAGATACTCAAGTGTGAACAGTTCCTATTCTGAAAAAGAACACATATACGCTGACACAGCAACTAAGTACACAGCAGATGAACAGAAGCAATAGTTAAAATCATTTTAGGTTTTATGGAAGACACTAGGTAAAGAAGTAAGCCTGAATTTCTGCTTAACTGACTTTATGAGTAGGCTTGCAAGAGAAACACAGTTTCAAAATCAAGAATTGTCTTTAAATAAACTCACATTGTTGAAAACGTTACCTCATATACTGCCCGCTCAAACTAAGTTGATTTCACTGTTAAATTCACTAATAGGTTACAGCTCATTCTCAAAATTGAAATTAAAATTTAACTTCATTCATTAATAGATACAGAGGAACATACAAATGAGAATCCATTTTCTGAACTGTGCCTTTTCATGTTTAAGCATGACTCCAAACCAGTCAGAAAATCTCTGAATTTACTTAGTTTCAGTTTATGGCTTTAATCACTCTAAAATGTGCACACTCTGCTCATATGTTTCTCCTACTCAAAAATTTCAGCCTTCAGACCTGTTAAGCTAGCCTTATGGGTATCACACATCTCATATTTATTAATAAATTCCTTCCAACACAGAACTACTACCCCTTCCTCTGACTTTCTGAGGAAGATCAGTAGAGAGGCCCTTTAACTTTTAGCTTTTAAACACTCCACAGAAAAAGGGTCTAAAATGTCAATCAAAAATGTGTAATCATCAATATTAACAGTCAAGTAGTAATCAAGGATGACAACTGATGGTATTTCTTTACATTTTCAGTACTTTCCAAAGTCTTTGCCTGACTCCAGAAAAAAACCCCAAGACATTGCACAATTCCAAGTGTGTGTAAATTTCTCCTAAATTTCCTTTTTTTGTTTTCCCTTTCAGCTTTTAAACAAAGCATTCACTACTGTGACAGAATAGTCTGTACTCAAGAAGATAACCTACTTTGCTGAGATAGTTATATGAGATTTATAATAAAAAATAAAATGTATTAAAAAATTTAAATCAGTGAAAAAATAACGTTGGACCAGGGATTTTCCATCTTAATAATCAAAGCATTGTTCTTCCCAGATTTCTATGAAAATACATGGCTATTTTCCTCCATTTTTTTTTTTTCCAATTTTTGATTGCACACAAGTGGATGCAATGCAGCAGAATCCATATTAAATATGTCAACTCTTTACCAAGTGTGCAGACTAAACAAGCAGATCATAACTTTATGCAAATCACATAACCACCACTTGGTGACTTTTTTGCCAACAAGCATCTCAAATTGACATAGATACTGGATTAAGTACTAGAAAGGGGACAAATCTGTTTTCCATATCACCACAAAAAATATTCATGATTGAGATTTCATACAAGTCTCTGCATTGCACTGGAAACATTCAGTACAGCCATCCTATGATAATGGCTGTGATAACAGAGATTTACTTTCTATCTGCTTCCTCGGGCACTTGTTGTCATTTACTGTATAAGTAGTAGTTATTAAGGACATATATGTCCTAAATTAAGCTTCAAAATAATTAGTCAAGAAGTTAATCAGCATTAAATGCCTGATCACACATGCAAAACATCTGTTACAAGTGCTTATGGATCTGTAGCAATGGAGTGACCAGAAGCAGTTAACAGGTAAAAGCCAAAATCGCTGTTTTGTTTGATTTTCTCTAGCTGCACAATTATACAGGCACTAAAGCAACTCAGGAGTCCTGTCTCTTTAGCTTCATGCATAAAAAAAAAATCACAAATATGCTAGATTATCAAGATCCAATTTCTACATTCTTCAAGTATCTGTGAGCAGCCACTGACAGTTCAAGGCCTTTAGCATCTTACTGGCAACAAAGAGATGGGAAACTAAAGGAATGGTTGATGGGGCAGACATTTTGGAAATAAATTGCATGTTTTAGCCCAAATTAAGAAAAGGGTATAGAGTGGGAGAGGAATCAGAAGACTCCAAAAAAATCTGTAAGTGTGCAAGTTTGGATAACAGGTTTGCAAAATCACACTCGCATTATTACTATTGGTCTGCTGGAAGAATCTTGTTCAATAGGACACTTTGATAATGCAGAACACATCCAAAAACACCCAAAGTCTGCAAAATCTAAAAAAATAACAGAAACCTGGACATAGTGTTCTTCTTTAATGCGATTCCAGTTAATGCACAACACGGAGCAGAAATCATCTGACTTACTCATAGAAGGAGGCTAGGATCTCTACTTTGAATTTCAGAAGTTCAAAATGAGTTTGCTGCTGAATGTACTACACATAAATACAGTATATCTGATGCATAATATAAACATGCAAGTGAGCACCACAGTATATATGAAAATTCTGAAGCACATTCAAGCATCAGCACAGCCAGTTCATCAGCAGTATGGACTTCCAGTGCTTGTTATACTCCAGCTAGAAAACAGCACCCAATTTTCAGACTCCCAATAAACCTCAGACATGACTGAATAGGATCAAGTTCAGCAGAGTGTCAGCAAGACAACTAGAAGTTGGAGCACTTTCCATTTAAGAATAGGCCAAAGGAGCTGGGCTTGTTCAGCATGGAAAATAGATGGTTTTGGAAAGAGATCTACCTGCAGCCTACCACTAGCTATGAAGATATTGCAGAAAACATTGAATCAAGATCTTTGCAAGCCCCGCAGAGCAGGAGGATGAGAGTCAATGGGCTTAAATTTCAACTGCATTTTATTCAGTGGTGCCAGGATATGCCTAGAGAGGTCATATGGTCTCCACCCTTGAGTGTTTTAAAGACTTAACTGCATAAAGCTCTGAGCAACTTGGTTTGATCTTACAGTTGAAGTTCCTTTCATCTAGAGATTGGATTAGAAACCTCTTGAGGTCCCTTTCCCACCTGAGGTGTACCTATGCTATAATTCAGCTGTGTTCAGTAATACAGTTCTGAGTCTGATCAGAGAGAGTAAATAAATTTAAAAATACCTGTCTTTCCACTGGAACGAGTAATTTTTCAGGTACTCTGAAACTCAGTAGATCCAGGATTACATCCCTGTGTGATTCTTATAGTTATCACAGGTGTTAAACATAGCTACATAGAAGTCAAGCTTGCATTCTAAGCTTGTTATCTACAGGCAGTAAGATACCTGTAAGTTCCTGCCATTCTTATTGGATTTAATAAGTTCACATTCAATCACCACAGAAGCACTGCCACTTCTCTGGCAGCCAGTAGCTCATAGAAAACAGCTGGCATCTATCCTTCTTCTGCCTATTAGTAACACTGCCACCGCAACAACACCGTTGTAGGTGCTCACAATGGATGTTTTCACCTTATGTACAAGTACCTCTACTTTTGGATTTTAGCCAGCTTTGATTGCTAGGCAAACATGCAGTTTCACAGACAATGCTATAGTAAAACAGTTGGCAAATGCTGCCTCAGTAACTGTGACCTCTGTACCAGAAGGCATGTATAATAGTGCTTGTACAATAAAGCATCTGACTAGTATGTGTGTACATACATTACCATTAAAATGACATTACTTTAATAGTTGCAGCGCGACAACAGCCATAAGGATTAACAGGAGAAAACCTGCCATCATTTTAATAGAGTCTATTGAAAATATTTTTTCATTAATAAAGTTGGAGGATAGATCCTCCTACTAAATTAGCTGAGGAGTTTATGATCCTTTGCAAGCCATATATGCATTAGTCTCTGGGTTGTTAACTCAGGATAGTATTTTAGGCTTAGTGAACCTACAATATAGTAAAACTTTAGAAAACAAAGTTAAACTCAATATATTCCAAAATAAGTTCAATTTTTGACAGTCTTACATGATTAATAAGCTTGCCATACCAACTTTATACCTGTTTTAACCCCAATCTGAACATCATTTTGCCTCATTCTGAATACTAGGACTTCTACCCTGATTACACATTTATAAATACTCAACGTGAAAACACCAGACAACCAGTTTCTAAACAGTGAAGCAATTTCAAATATTAGTAGGAAGCTCTCAAAAAAAGCATAGTCTTAAGTGTGCTCCAGATACATCCAGATACAAAACATAATAATGGTTTTATTATAATTTATATGAACTTAAGGATATAGGAACAGAAAGATTAGGTACTATAGACAGATTTTAATATTCATAGACCTATTGTATCATCATACCTGTCGTTTGAATGGGAGAAAGTTCTTAAAGTAAAAGGAAAGGGCACTCATGACCTTCTTAACAGAGTTTTGTCCAAAGATTTCCATAATTTTTTGTTTTGAAGAATATACTTCATATACTTTACAATATATCAATTCAATGGTTACAATGCAAGGATGCCTTAGTTTGACAGCTCAGCATCTTCACAGATAACCTCCCAAAGATGGACAACAATACAGTATCTGATCTGTCTATTCTCCAATTTCTAAACTCCACATTAACAAAAAAAAATTGTCTAAACCAGGTTGCGTTTTGCAATTTTTTCAAAAAGTTTATCCCCATCTCACTTTTCTCATTAATTTGATACAGTTTTTCAGTAAGAGATGTCTTAGAATATGTCTCAAAATTGCATCACTTCTTTCCTACCATTGAAGTTAGCACAATATTTCTATTATTGAATTGAATTTCAAGAGTGAGTGTAGGAAGTGCCAAGGAGCCTCCATCCTCCTCAAGTGGAGCAGACCGAAAAGGGTTCAAGAGAACTAATTGCTATCAACAAGATATTTTTTCTTTTCTTCTAGCTCCAAAGAATGGCTTTAGGGGAGTAGTCATTTATATAAAGTTGCTGTTGTTTTTTTGGTTGGATTTTCTTGTTGATAGCACAAAACAGTGCTGTCTTGGTTCTGAAAGCCAAAAAATGGTTTCATTCTTGGCTCCCCTGACATCCAGGAACTAGATGAAATGATGCACCTAACCAAGGGCCAGTCCAGTTTTGTTACTGTTGTGTATATGTGTACACCTGTGCGCACACATGAATAAATTAAAGTAACATTTCTTAAGGCATTCTGAGTTTCAAGATCTTAACCAGTTTCTTTCTATCAGCCTTACTCTCACATTAAAGCTACGCTGTTCTCAGATTATTTGTGTCATTTTATAATACTGTCTTTGTTGCAGCCTCTCCCCTCATTTTCCTTTCTTTGCACCTGTTGCCTTTTTGCTGCAATAGCCCTCAAAGAGTGGAAAACAACACTTCTGTATTGCTCAGAAAACAAACCTACATCCTGACTCCCAGCTGTTACACAAAAGCACTCTGCATAGAATTTCTCATCAAGCAAGGCACTTCATCTTCTAATACCTCAAAACCAGTGAGAAGAAAATTAAGGACCACTAATTCGCAATAAAAATATTCATATTAAAGTGACAATTAAAAGCAACCTCTATAGATAGCAGTCAAACAAGACAAAAAATAGTATAACAGGAGGAGAAATAAAAAGAATAAAAAGGCTGTGGAATAATATCAGTATATCCTGACTAGATCATGTTCTCAAATACGACACTGAAATCAGTTTTATTTTCCTCAGAAGGATGCATTCACAATCTTGCTTTTATATCACAAGGTTTTTGTACAGGAGCTTTTGTACTCATTATTTTCAGGCTTGTTGCTTTTCTTTATGGCATCATAAGTATCTTCCAGTGCCACATGCTTCAACCTGGGGCCGATCACCTGAATCCTGCTCTCCAAAGGCAGCAAGACTTTCTGATCACCGGGGCTTTGTTGTCGAAGTGCTGTTTATTTTATACAGCAGCACATATTTCTGTCTTCCCACTGTTAGGCAGCCACAGAGAGCTGATGTGCTTTACTTTCCTGCCTCTTTGGCATCCACTTAAGGTTCCATATTCTCACAGCTAATCTAAGAAAATCAGAACCTGCTTCCATCAGATGAAGGGTGCTGAATGAGGGCTTAAACTTAAAAGTGTTATTGCCACATACTACTTTGTACTGACTAGGGTTCTGTCAAGGAAGAAAAATGGTCATATGAATCAAAATTATTTTCTCTTAAGAATCAAACTTCATTTTTGTTACTGATAACAAGCAGACTTATTTTTTTAAAAAAATAAGCCCTCTTAAAATGCACATTTATCTTTTAAACTTCTTGGGGGGGAGGGGATGAGCAGTTTGTTATTAATTTGTCTTGTGTTTAGGGATTTATGAAAGGCTCTTCTAATTACAGCTTTGGGAGAGGGCTGATGTTGGGCTGGGTAGGGAGGAATGAACGAAACAGGGATAGGATTATTAGCTCAGCTATTAAAAATCAACATTTTTTCCTGCCATACCCTGAATATCATGAAAGCCCTACCACAGCTAAGTAAAATTCATCTAAAAAAGATGGACTACACATAAAATTAAATTAGACAAGCAGCTTGACTGTTTTCATAAAAACTATGAACTGATACACCTGTATTACCCAGAACAGCTGATGTAGATGAGATCTCAAACTCAAAAAAACAGTAATAGCTCTTGTATTTGAGAAATGTGATGATATAAAACTGCTTTCTAGTTACTAAAATTAAATATATTATCAAATGCTTCTACGAATATGGAATTAGTTATCAGTAAGGGCTTTATCTGATCATGGACATTAGAGAACGAACAAATCCTTATGAGTACCTGCTCAAATAGAGGATTTTTAGCCAGTTGAATGACTGACAGTAGGTTTCCTACTAGAAGCATCAGAAAGAATATTTCCTCAGAAACAAGAGACAGCACCATTTGAAACAACTGATATTAAAAACAGAGTGATCAAGAAGAGACTTGTGTTCTCAAGAACATCCTAGTATAGAGAAGCAAAGCACATCCTCAAATAATCACAGACATCTACACTTTTGCATATGTTTACACCTATGGAGAGTGACAGAATGAAATTCAGGAACCTGTGGAATCATTTATCCCACAACAGGGAGGAAGCAGAGCCCACTCTTACTGAACAGGAGTCTGTTCTCATCTCGAGAATTATCAGTTTTATTTATAGGATACTTGTAAAAGGTCTAAAGATGATTGCTATCCGATTAAATTGCCTGAGGTGCAATACTAGTTACAACAACAGAAGTATTTCTTATGCAATTAAAATTGCATATAGGCAATGAAATCAATAAAGCCCAAAACAATTCCCACATTTTAAATCTTCTTTACTTTCTAAAGACGACAGAATTCAGATTCCCTACAGAGCTATACTTCCTACTTAGTTCATATTGCCATAACTTTGCATAAGGATCACAGCAATAAATCTGTAAAGCTCATTGAATTTGGGGATTGTTTTAAAAATATATATATATATCCCTCCCTCCAATGGGTAGTTTCAGTAATTAATAACTACTCTTCCACAGTTATTCACTCTCACTTTAGACTGATTATACATATTTACACTGACACCTTTATCCAGAAAAGGCAATGACAAATGGATACTAGAAAAGACCCAACTAGTTGCATAAATAATGCATGAAATATAATAGCTAAGAATATTTGTATGTATTTCACCTGAAGACCTGAGAGATACCAAAACTGAAGCCTAAGCTGCTATTCAGCATAGCAAGATTTCACTACAGACTAGAAGAATACTTTTTCTGACTCCAGTCAAATTCAATACGCTAGTCACAGATAAAATTTCAGGGTGTATCAGATGTTTCTCCTATCCTATCATAGAACGCAAACTGCAAGAAACCCAATTAGACTTTCTTATGAGTTCCCACCCTTTATCAGAGATGTGGCAACTAGTTGTGTGCGCAATATTAATTATCTGCAAATATGAAGCTAAAAAGGTTAATTTAATTTCATTATTATTATAATTCTTCAAATACCACACCATTTCCCCATCTGCCAAAGGGTATTCTTCTCATATTTCAAATAGCACTCTCATCCCCATCTGCCAGTGGGCCATGCTGGTGTTCCTATACAAAGCAAAGAACTCAGATCAGATTGTTAAGGACAAAATTCCTCAGTTAATTTCACTGGCACATGAAGTAACTTCATTTTCTATTGAGTTTCTTGTATTATGTCATGTACTATCATATTCAAAATTTATTTGCCTAAATCTGTTATTGATAGCAAGAGGATGTAGTGTGCCATACAGAAGAATTTGCAGTCTTTGTGATGCAACATAAACAATCTTATATGCAGATTTTACTTCATATAGTTTCATAAAGTGCAAGCATATATGGCATATAGTGTGTGTGCAGTGCCATAAATCACAGCATTTATTGTACTGTAGTAATTAGGAGCTGGTTTGGGGCTCCTCGCCTCCTCTCTCTCTACAGCAAAAAGGATCCCTTCATAGTGTGACAATAATGAGAGCGGTGAACTGCGATACCAGCTGTTGTCTCAGCTGCATCAACAACTACCAGATCCTATTTTCCCTTATCCTAGTGCCTGATGATGGAGTTCCGCCTGGCAGCAGCACCCAGACCTCACTGGCACAGTCTAAGCCCAGCAAATCTAGAGAATCTACATTTCACACAAAGCCCAGCTAGCTGCACGCAGAGTGAAACACCACGCAGATGCTCCACTTTTTGGAAATCTTGTCCCAGGTATTGTCAGAATTATCTTCTGACAATATTAATAATAGATATAACTAATGAGCAGACACCCCTGTACTGAGTCCCTTTGGAAGATATTTCTACTCTATTCACATTTTTTCTTTTGTGTACTTTAAGAATAAACATAACTCAAGGTGGAAAAGAGACACTATAGATAATAATTTATTACCTGCCTTAAAAAAGAGGGAGTATTTATGACATACAACTACAGAAACGTTATGTAAACAATTAAGGAGGTACTGCTGTTTGCTATTTCTTAGGGGCTACTGGAGCATGCAGCGTTTGACACGAGTGATTAGTGGACCCCAATGAAAGTTTCTGTCCTGTCATACAAAGGTCTCCCTTGATTTTAAACAGTCATCCAGTATGGGAGGTAAAAATGTAATACTGACTATTAGTCGCCAAATCAAACAAGGCTTTGAGCTTACCTGGATAATACATGCATTGGAATACCAAAACAGTCTGGGTAGCATTCAGAAGTATTAAATATAAGTACTGAAGAAAATAAGCACTTCTCACTTTACTCTGAAATGAGTTACAGTATAAATACTGCAACTGCGGTGTCTGTAGTTGTACGCACAGGAGGCATTTATTGTTACTTTACAAATACTTCTTCTCTCAGTCCTAGTTCCTAACACAATTGCTCTTCAATTCTTTCCCAATGCTAACTCAAATCACAAGCAAACAAATAATCAAAATCCCTCCTGTTCTAATTAGAGAGGGTTAGACTCATATTGTCATGGGGTCACCTTCTGTCCCCTCCCAGGAAGTTTGACTGTCTCTGTTTTGAGAGATATGAACAGGGCAAATGAGTTTGAGTCATGTTCCCTCCTTCTGCAATGCAATAATTAAAACTGACAGACAGAAAGAATGCTCAAGTTTGACATTCTCTTATCAGGGTCAGCTAATTAAACCATGACATTTTGAAGTACCTATCACTTTCATATTTTTTCAACATATCTTCAGGAGTCAGGGCTTTAAGAAACAATTATTAAAAGTCAGATTTATTTAGAACCTTGAGTCCTACTGACAAGGAATAAGTCTCCAACTTCAAAGTAATCTGGCATTATTTTTTTGAAAACGCCAGCCTGAGAGCAAAGTTGCAATTCATAGCCAGTCAAACACAAGAAAGCTAATAGATTCTAAGGGGAGGTCAATCCTTTGCTAAGGATGTGCAATTCCCATGCCCACTGGCAGTATAGATGGTCAGCATCTCACCAAATCCTACATGCAGACATGGGCCCCTCTCCATAAGCCCAGCACGGTGAAAGACGGTGCCTCAGCAGAGCTGCTTTCAGACAGAGCTCATTAGCTAATATATAAATTATGAGAGAAAAATAATATGTTTCAGAAATTGCACAAAGGCATTTTTCAATTAACAGAACTAGGCTGTGATGTTCAGAACAGATCTTTTCCTCAGTAGATGACAGACATGGCTCCACTGAACTTAATGGAGCTGGACTGGCTGATAGCAGCAGAAGCTAACTCAAGATTTGACTGTTTTAACACTAAACAGATTTCATTTGCACTCTTAATTTCAACATGCCACACCTCCCCTCAGGCATTCATCTGATATCCTGCATGGCTAATTTGTGCTAAACATAAAATATGCATGCTTGCTGCTGCCTATGGGACTAAAATATTCAACTTAGCCAAGCATGCTAATGTCAGGTTCCCTCTGTACACTCCAGAGTCATAAGAATATGCTATAATAGGCAGATCTGTGAATTGGGAATGCACCTGAAATGATATAAAAACATTTTCAACAGCTTACTAAGTCTTTAATTGCAGGCACTGATGTGTTTACTTCTCACACAATTGCACAACAATTAAAAGACCTACTTGCACACCTACAAATTCTGAAATTTAACAAAATTCTCATTCTAGAATGAACTCGAATCCCATTTGTGTAAGGCAGCCCTTGCATAAAAAAAAACTTTCTAGAGAAAACTAGAAGTAAATAAAAATCAAAGCTAATGAGCTACTCCTCTCCTTGCCTCTGTACCAATAGAGTACACTCTAAATCTTGGGCATTACGTTCGCATCTGAAGCAGAGACACTGTCGAACAAAACAGCCAAGCAGCACTGCCACCCTGCTGAGAGCAGCAGTGTGCTGCCTGTTGGGTTACGTCGGTAAAGCTGTCACAAAGCAAAGGCAGGCACCCTGCTTCTCCCAAGTCTAATGTGCTGCATTTTGGTTGCACTTTGTTAAACACAAGGATGGTTTCACATTGGCATCTGCCATAAAATGTAGTGCTGTACCTGGTCCACACTGGTAAAAGAGTAGGATTCAAACTTTCAATTAGGGAAATTATTCTGCACTAAATTTGTTACCTTACTAATTCACTTCCAATGGGAGCCATAAAAATTCAATTTGAAAAAAACTCACAGATCAGATTGAGAAATCCCAAGCCTTAAAAACACTCAGAAGAATTCCCCAAATTATCCAAGCATTCAGAATTCAGAGAAGCTGAAGGGAATTTGTGCCCCATTCCTTCTGGTGTGTAACTTGACCAACATTTGAAGCTGCTAACAGCTCTGAGGTCCCTCGGCTATTTCTTGCTACTATAGTCAGAATAAAAATCTTCTGGAAAATTGGATTTTTTCTTGTTTTAGCTCTAATGTGCATGGCAAAGTCTTTTAATTGGCCCTGCAGACCCACCGTGCTGCCTGCTGGGAAGCTCCACCAGATCTCCAAGCTCTAAGACTGGCACAGTCACAGCACTTCACAGATCCCAAATAAGTTGAGCCCACCCAAACACATCCCTCAGGCCAGACTCCTTGGAAGAAGGGCAGGTCTAACAGTGGCTGAAGACCCAGACTTCGGCACAAGCTTCACAATGGCCTCAAGGAAGTCATCTTAAAGACAATCTCTGACTTCTTCTCTACTTCAGCTTCCTTTGTCAAATCTCCCTTAACATTGGTTTGGATATGACACTTTTCAAAAGTAAGAGCCGTACTGCTCCTGGCTCAATTCCCTGTAATAAATACACAGGTGAGGTGTGACAGATGGCATTGTGTTTATCCTAGCCATGACTGGAAACTGCTCCAGGACTAAAGTGTTAAGTTTGGCAAAATAAGATAACCAGAATACAGACTCAAGAAAAATAACAACACCAATATTTCAAGGCATGAGCCTAAAAGGAATGCCTTCAAATCTTGAATGACATTTGAAAAAACATCACTGCCATCATCACTACCTGATATCTTGTGGAACAAAACCTGTAGGGCCAGGGGTGAAGATGTTAATTGGACATGTATTTTGTGACTAAATTAAGAGTGACATGAGTTATCACACCTGTGCCAAGAGAGCACCATTCACTGTATGAAGTGGAGATGCCACCAAATTAGGGTGGACTGTTGAAAGTGGCTCTTTACAATATACTACATGCAATCTGACCACACAGTAGATGTTTTTTCCTCCCAAGAGAAAACATGTTGCAGCAGTAAGGTACATACTCCTAGCCTCTAAGCTATAGAAGTCTTACACAATATCCAGGCTCTGGAAAAGATTTCAACCAACACTTATTAGATTGAAATCTAACAAAGACTCTACACTGCCAGCAACCAGAACCTCTCAGCAAGTCAACAATATTAAGACAAACTGTTGCTTCTATATCTCACTTTATATTCAAGTCATAACCTCTACAGTTTTCACTGTAGTCTGGTTAAGTAGTCTGGTTAGCATGAACACTCAGATCTTGTCAATGTGATCTATATATATATATATATTTTTTTTTAAAAGGAACATTCTATGATTAATTTCTCTCCTAAAATACCATGATGATGAAATCTGTGATTTAATTTCTCTGCAGTTAAAGCTCTCTGACTACAGTCTAGCATTCAAAGTATTCGTCAGCTATCATGTGTTCTACCAAGCATAGGCCTTTTGCTGCCAAAGATTTCATGAGAAGTTGAATTTTAAGTACTACTAGATTAGCGTGGCAAATTGAAGTTCTATTAGACATTCAACAACTGTTCACACACAGCCTGGAACATAAAACGCAAGATGATGAAACAGCTCGACAGAGAAATAAAGGGCACAAAAATATTAGTTTTGTCTTTTTCCCCAGAGAGCTCTGAGATAGCAAACAAAGAATATATATCGCCCACCGTACAAAAACAAAGTAGTCAGGCTAGATTTAGATTTGGTACAAAACCTCTGTAGACTAAAAATGTACCACCTTTATGTAGCAAGAGATGGTTCAACGTCTAATCCACAGTATGGCAGAACTCTGTGCTTACAGCAGCACTTGATCATTTGATCATTGTCTGTTGATGGAAGATTCAACATGAGCAGCCCTGAAGACCAACAGTACCTTGAGTTGCAACAAGAAAAGCATGACCAAGGGAGGTGACTCTCCCCCTCTACCCTGCTCCCACTTGAAGTACTGCTTCCAGTTCTGAGGCTCCAACACAAGGAGGACGTAGAGCTGTTGGAGCAGGTCCAGAGGAGGGCCATAAAGATGATCAGAAAGCTGGAGCACCTCCCCTAGGAGAACAGGCTGAGAGAGCTGGGGCTCTTCAGCCTGGAGAAGGATCTGGGGGGACCTTACAGCAGCCTTGCAGTACCTGAAGGGTACTAAAGGATGGATAGGAAGGGACTTTTAATAAGGACATGTAGCAACAGGACATAGTTTTTAACTGAAAGATAGTAGATTTAGACTAGATATTAGGAAGAAATTCTTTGCTGTGAGGGCATTGGGACACTGGAACAAGTTGCCCAGAGGGGCTGCGGATGCCTCCTCCCTGGTGGCATTCATGGCCAGACTGGATGGGGCTTTGAGCAACTTGGACTAGAGGGAGGTGTCCCTGCCTATAGCAGGGGTGTTGGAAGTAGGTCTTAAAGGTCCCTTCCAACCCAAACCATTTAATGATTTTTCTCTCAGCAATGAACTCACTTTTTCTAAGGACTCCACACCATAACCAAAGAGTGAAAATGCTGTAAAGAAATTTTTTTGCTCCAAATTAATGAAATTCTTATCTTTCATAAAATAGCTTTCATGTTGAAATCACTGAGACTGTGGTGGATTTTAAAGATCTAGTATTCAAAACAAATATTAAGATTCTAGAGTTCAAAAGACAATTTTCCTTTAGGCATTCAAAAATTCCTCTGTGTTTTTTCTGGCTATAGAATGACCATGAACTGATGGACATGCACCTCTGTCTAAAAATGCATTCAGGGAGATGTACAACTCCAGCATGCATCTCCAAAGCCACCTTTTTTTTGTCCCATGGCACTCTGTTCTTCCTAATGAAAAAGCCTAATAATCTTTACAAACCACATTAGCAATGCCAGAAAGTCATCTTTAGTCAAAAAAAAAAAAAGCACCAACTCTTAAAATTAACTGCAACATCTCATTATGAGTACACAGTGCATTATAATCCTACAGTTCTAGAGGCATGCAAACTTGGCAGAGTTATTTCCAGCTGAAAAGCATCCATCAAAAATTTTGGAGAAGGCGAAACGTTTTAACAGTTGAAATATATATATCTTTTCAGTTTTGTCTGTAAACAGCCATTTAGTACAATATATGGGAAATTTTTACTGATGTACCACAACCCAAATTTAACTCATCTTTTATTTTCAGCACACAAAATACTTTTTCCTTCTCGAAAGCAAAATATTTTGCAACAAGTCTGGATATTTTTTCTGGTAGAAGAAAGGACATCTCCAGCAAAATATTAAAATCCTTCTGGTTTTGTGGGCATATATTTTTTCTGACATAGGGCCCCATTTTTTTTTGTTGTTCTGTTGAAAAAATTTGCGATGATAATTTTTCATTTCTGATAAGTAACGATGATGAGGGCCCACCTTCTCCATTCAACTCCACAGACAAAAACACTTTGCTGATCATTAAAACCAGCCTCTAGATAACTGCAGAACCATATAGCCAAAAAAAAGTTTATAATTAAAAGAAAAAAGACAGATCCAAATATACAGATCAGAAGTGGAGGATTATGGAGCAAAGATAAAGTGCTCACCAAAGGTAGCATGCATAAAGAGAAAAGCCCAGAGAAGAGCTTGGAGCTTTATATGATTGTAGAAGGTCATCCTGAAGGAAGCCAGGAACACGTAGAACCTGCAAAACTTGGCAAAGGTTCTGCAGAAGTCCTGTAGTGATGTAGCCTCAGCACAGCATGAAGAAACTTGATGCTTTAAAGAAAAGATTCAAGACAAGAGAACCCACACAGCATCTTCTCCAATGCTTATGAAGAATAAGGCAGTATTTTTAGTCTATAAGAGAATTAAATATTACCATAACTTCATTCTATCTGTGAAGCTGATTTTTCAGAATCCACAAACCTGTTACCTTCCATAGTAGACTGGCCTAGGTTTAAACCACCGGCAGAGACAATGGCTGTTTCTTAATTCTTCTAACACTTAACTGAGCATTGTTTTAACCTGCATTTTAGTTGCATTGTTTTACTCTTCTTCATGTCTGAGATATATCTAACATTGTCTCCTAGTCACCAGGGAAGCAATAGCAGGATTAACAGAAGAGGTGTGATTAAGTAAAGGAGCCATCTTTGTCAATACATTACTATTTTCTGAATGGTTTAATTAAAGATCTTGACATAAAGAGAATTATTTCTGGTCATCTTTTCAGTGCCCGCTGCCTTGGAAACAATCACCAATAGGATGCCATAGAGAGTTTTAACAGTACAGACATAGAATCATACTAGAAAAATAAAAGAGAGAAGTAGGTATGTGTAGTTTTTCCTCTTACAGAGATCTGTATTAGAGTACAAATGAATCCTCACATTTTCTAAGTGAAAACTACGTTTGTAAATGTTTAAGCTCTCACTCTGACGCCTAGTGAAAAGAGAACAAACAAGTCAAAATGACGTCTCAGAAACACTGGCCACCAAACTGCTCTGCAGCAAAAAATAAGGCAGATATTTCAAGATTTGCTCTCAGTACAAAGACCTTCAGGCAAGAAGCACTTTTCCAACATCTTTCCTTTAAAAAAATAAAAGTTTAGCATTATTGCCAGAAGGTGAACACTTTGTCTATTTGAGCTGGTGAGAATAATGCACTCGAAAAGACAGAAACCTTCCATAAGAACATTGCAATAGCAGCAACATCTGGTTTGTATTAATATGTCTTGTTTGCCTGCAGACCTTAGATGAACTGGGGTTTTGCAGAGTAGAGAACATAAGAACATACCATAGACAGAACAGTACAGTTGTTGACAGTTAGCTCTTGTGTGCAAAACCAGCTCACAAACATCTTCAGGACAGAGTAGCAGGAAATTGAGGGTATCAGAATGAAAGCCTAAATTCAGATATCATGACACCTGTTCAACAGATTAAAGAACAGAAAAATTAATGACCCAAATCTAAACTGTATCTACTGCTCTCCTCACGCATCGACATGTCTTGTTTTAGTTGTGCTGCACTCAGGACATGATTGCTTTGGCTTTGACTCTTCCTTCCACCAGCATTCAACTTCTGTGGGAAAAAAAAGTAGTCTTTACAGCAGAAATTTCAGAACTGTTAAGATTGCTTTATTGTGAAAAAGGGTTTGTGCTGCTTTTTAAATAAGTCCTGGAAAGGCTATCATTTCTATTTCAGGAAGCAATGTTCCTTGTCCACAAATGACATTTTTTATTTTTATACAATAAAAAAAATCTATAATAAGCTTCATACGTTATAAAATGCACATGAAATTGATCAGATGAGGGAACAAACAGCCTCCCCTGGAGTACCATAGCAAGAAATGAAGCACTGCACATTTTGCTCTATAAACATCTGCTTCAGAAATATGTTTGCATCAGCAAAACAATCAAACACCTTTTCCACTATTGCAGGCATCAGCTGGGATTAGACACCGGAAGATGCTAACTCAATAGGAATCAAAAGTGCTTAATATCTCACAGCTAAAATATAGCTTGCTGTGGGGTCTCACCTGAAGCATTAAGAACCTGCCTGTGTTTTGGATTTTTGCATGGATGCACAAACAAACCCACGATGAATAACAGACATTTCTGTCATGCTTCTCAGAGCTAAACTCACGATTTTCGTCTATAAAGAACAGCAGCAGTGTTTCAGCACTGCTGTTCCAGTGACCTCCGTGAGACATTTAATCAAGACTAGCATATTGCCGGTGCTTCAGAGATTATTTGATTTCTTCTCAGAAAGGAGTGAGACAGCTCTTGTTTCAATTAATATTTCAATTTCTCAGAGCACTGCATAATCAAAAAATGTAAGAGGCCTCTGCAATTTCGAAAAATACTGAACTCCATAATTAAAATAAAGATTAAAAATATCATGCAATCCTTTGGTGGCCATAGCAGTATAAATACACCTCACACTACCATAGCAACACTTCCTTTTTATTATTAAATATATTAATTATCTTGCAGGCTTCTAAGGCATCACTCTCTGTAGAGGGATTTGGGGTATCATTCCATCAAGCTTTACTGGTCTCCTCCTACTCAGCTTGCCAGGTGAAACACCAGAGGTCAGTCTCCCAAAGACAACTAATCACTGCTCTGCTCTAAATTCACAGGAGTTATGGGACTTGAACCACATCGCATTAAAACTGGCTCTAGGATTCATCACTCAGCAGAACGCCAGGTTGAAATCACACAAAACCTCACAAGGGTGTCAGGCTGGGGGAATGGCTTTGTTCTTAAGACAGTGTTCTTTGAGTATTGACTGATGGAGACTGAACCAGCTAGACAAATGGGAATTTTGCATTGTAGTTCATAGGCAGCCGTGTGAAGCCAAGCCAACAAGAACAGAGATAGAATAAACAAAGGAAACCACCATATTTTTTACAAGGGCAGAGAACACAGAACTCAAATTCTCCCCCACGCTTTTGTTTCTTTTTATTTTTTTTTCTTTTCTTGTGCATGTGGCCTGGCTTAGGTTCACAGGAATTTCCAAAAATCTAAAGGAGCAAGCAGCAATACAACTGTTTATTTGAAACAAAACAGAAAAGAAAACTACTCTTGTCCAGAAAGAGAAAAAAAGATTAGTTTTTTGCACAAGAAATAGAGCCAACTTCTATTTCTTTGCTTGTTTTGACTAGCCTTGTTGTAATTTCCCAGGATAAATCACACAAGAGTAACAAGAATGCCTTCTAGAGTAGAATGAATGGATTTACTGGATTTGTGAACAGGGAGAGAGCAATTTATATCATTTACCTCAACTTCAGCACTGCTTTTGACAATTTTCCCTGAAAAAAAGCACATATTCAAGTTTACACACTAAAATGCACTGGATGCATAGTTTCAGTAGTCAAGTCTAGCACACACAGTAGAATCATCTGAGTAAGAAGGCTAAGAAACAGCTGAGGTAGTAGAAGGAAACTGAGATGAAGACAGACAGGAATATTCTACAACAGACAAAGCTTCCTCCTGCCTTGTGTAATTTAAGTCATGTATTTATAAAACATAACAAAGGTCTAATTATGTTAGCTTGTAATGGACACTTAATTGTAATTAGCCACAGTTTCAAGCTGAAGGAAATGTTTTTTTCCTTAGTGCTAATTGATGTACAGAATGCTGTGAAGGATTTTTTTTCCTAATTCTAAGTGACCTCACCTACCGCATTACTTTCCCATCTTTTATTATGTCAGGTTGCAGCTCTGTTTTCTCTGATGCTCATCACAATCCCATATTATTTATTCTTCCATTACTTCTATTTTCTTAAGCTGCGTAATTTCTCTCCACAAAACCAGCAAGATATTAAAGTAACTACACATTATCTTAGCATAGGTATAGTCCCATTGGCTCCAATGGATTTCTCAGAACAGGATTTCAAAGAACTTGATTTTGGATACGGCAGATAATTTCCTGAAAATTATTTTGCTTTGGCTGGTTTTATTTTTTTTTGTTGGCTTTCATTTCCCATCTCAGGTGCACAAATGAAAAAAAGTGTTCAGTTTTTGGCTGAAACTTCCTTAATTTCCAAGTTACACAAATAAAATATCCACCTTTTCCACATCTTTGAAAAGTGAAATTACTGGGTAAAATTATTCATATGGACTAAGGAAAGTTGGGTACGGTTGTTTTCTCCTGTAAGTGGGATCTGTACCACAGCCAGAAGTACCACCACAAAAAGCATTTTTGGCATTTTTCCACTACTTTTCATTCCTTGTTTCATATCAGTACTCACCTACTATTCTCACTAAATTAGCTTTTAGGTGTTTCTTCTCCTGCCTTCTCCTGACAGCCCAGATCTGGGACTATGGAATCAGGTTCGTGTTCACATCTTTGATATCCTCCTAGTAACCTTTCAAAAATCAACCAGCATTAACCCCATTATTCGTCTTTATCTCTGGGAATAATTAGGACTGTTTCTAATTCTTGGAAAATTTTCATCATGTGGCTTCCACATAATTCCCAACAGCTGTATCATTACAGAAGAAAATTATAGTCTTCTACCAAACCTAGCATATTCTGAAAATTCAGAAAGAGAGCAGCACTACTCAGCACATTCCAGCTTGGCAAGCCTTTCCAAAAAAAAAAAAATCTGCGTTTAAAATCAGCCTTTCCCACTTTATTGCATGATAATAGGCCAATAGGGGAAAGATTGCTTTCCATTTGTATCATATCTAGGTCGCACAAACTGAAAGATTACATTTTCTAGAGAGCATGAGAAACATTACAATTCATAGAAGGAGAACTAGTCACAACTCACACACGCCTGGTACCTTTTCAGAAGAAAAGGAGTCCAGGATTTTTAAGTATATATGCTACAATCTTACATTTGACTATGTTATTTAATTCAGTTAAGAAAAAACAACAAACAAAAACCACAAGGAAAGCAGAATTCAAACTCTACAGGTTAAGGATTAGGATAGCTTCAAGGAGGAGGTCATGACAACTCTTTAACGTGTTCACTGAGACACGTAGTACTGCCTATAACTGTCAGACAGATATGGACACCAGAGCAAAAGGACCTTCATGGTTAGTCCCATATCTTCTCCTGGTCATTGTCACATAAAAGTATTGATTGCCATCCTCATGTACTCTCTAAATCCAGACATAGAATCACCTTTGAGAACACCTGCAAAAAAAATCTCATCCAAGAGAGCCCACAAAAATAATCATTATCTTTCTATAATTGCTGAACAACAGGAGCAATGATCCCAGACAAAATCTTAAGGCAGGCTTTGTTACTCCATAACTGGTAAATGCAAGACCTGTTTTTTTGTTTTTTGTTTTTCTATTTGCAGTAAGACTTTATACAAATTAACAAGGCAAATGTATTTTAAATGTGTTGGTGCATGTGTCACCTCAGGATAACCTATCATTGAATAGTGAGCTGTATGGTTTCCAAGGGTTACTACTGTGAGACACTGGGTTCAGAGAAAACAATCCTCAGAGAGGGCTCAGCTCACTCAGCTTAAGTACAGCTCACAGACATACCTAAGGAGCATGTTAGTTTTCACAATGTAGGATTCACCACTTCACAGATAACCACATTTCAGAACAGACAAAAAGCCCTTTGTGTAAAAGCTTGTTCTGTATTTTTCCGCAGAGATTAAGTGATAGACCCACAATAACCTACAATGTTGTATGTGTTAAGTGCTACTTTACTATTCTGTGTTTCTTTCCTACTGTTTTTTCCTACCCTGGTTTACATTTGTTTGGAGTGGTTTTTCAAACCAATTTCCCCATACTGCTGACATTAATGAGTAAAGAAGCTCCAAAGATGCCTGAAAGAGGTATTTCAAATCCTCCATAGTAATACTCAGGTACATTAAAATAGCTCACAGCATTCGAGCTATTACCAGGAGGCACGTTTTAATGACAGATGCATAGCAGCTTATCTTTTCTGGATGCACAGAAAGGAAGGAAAGAATACAGAGTTCTGTGAGCACTTCACTACATGCCTGATTTATGTAATCCACACATTAATGAGAAAAAGAAAAGGCAGATTCCCTTGCTGAAATCCCAAGCAGCCAATGCGATATGTCCACTCTAACTATAGTTCTTTACTTAACATAAAAAAAGGCTAGTCACTGAAGATGCCTTTAGATTTCCTG
The DNA here is from genome assembly GCF_905368555.1 of Meleagris gallopavo. Taxonomy (NCBI): domain Eukaryota; kingdom Metazoa; phylum Chordata; class Aves; order Galliformes; family Phasianidae; genus Meleagris; species Meleagris gallopavo. The sequence continues at coordinate 11,600,138 of NC_139405.1, forward strand.
AACAGTGGAGCAGCTCCTGAGAAGCTTCTGCATCCAGCACAGGTCTGGCCTTTAGCACATGACCACCTGGGGAACTTTGCTGCAATGATTTAATACACTGCAGTCTGCTCTTCCCCTTAGTGAGAGGGATGCATGCAACAGTACCCACGCTCAAGCAGCCATCGCACAAGTCACAGCATAATCAACTCTGTATCAGAGACAAAAAAATTAAAAGATTTGAACAGAGGAGTCAGATTCTGAATCATGGGAGCTGCTGAAAACGGAGACTTATTTCAGGTTTATTCTGCTGCTCTGCACTGTCAGCAATGACTGCCACAAAACAAACCACAGAGGGGCAGGAGAAGCTCATGCTGCTATTGCCAGATTCACAGTATCCACAAGAAACTTAAAGATGTTCTCTGGATTCCCTGACACACTATACCCTGAATTCACCGCACACTTTTAAGATTCAATTAGTAATTAAGTCATGAGGTTTAAGAATCCTTACTAAGTATAGCATTATTGTGAAGGACAATAGATCTGCTCTTCATGTGTATTCAAAAAAAAAAAAAACAGAAATAAAATTACAATCTTGATTTACTTTTCCTCTTTACTACACCACAGCTCAAGAACAAAGGAAAAAGCAACAACTTATAAATAGCATTAAAGCATACATCAGATATCTTTTCAGTCTCTTTTCAGTGGTACGTGGAGACAGGACGAGGGGAAACGGACATCAGCTGCAGCACAGGAAGTTTTGCACAAATGTGCATAAGAACTTCTTCACGGTGAGGTGACGGAGCACTGGAACAGGCTGCCCAGGGAGGTTGTGGAGTCTCCTTCTCTGGAGATATTCAAGTCTCGCCTGGACGCCTACCTGTGCGACCTGGTGTAGAGAACCTGCTTTGGCAGGGGGGTTGGTCTCGATGATCTCTAGAGGTCCCTTCCAACCCCTACAGTTCTGTGAGATCACTCAGCTTCTAAGACAGAATGACAGTAGGGACAACAAGAATTCCCTGACCTGTGCCACACAAATCTTTCATGTTGATTTCATGTTTTTCATTTTTTTCAGATATTTTAGTAACATACAGCTCTGCAGTTGACATTAATCTTAGTTATAGAATAGTTTTCTTTTTTGGAAGGACATCAACACCAATGATATACCAGCCTACATAACACACAGGGTTCAGGCACTTAAAAGTAGAGCGGTCTCCTCAGGCAGATTAAAAAGCAGCAGCCTTATACCAGCAGCAGAGGTCTTCATGAGGAGGAATTCATTGCTGAGGGTGCCAGTCCTTTCTCCCTCAGATTCACTAAGGATCACTCTTATGTTTGCTTAACAGAGCTTGCTCTTATAATCATTCTTTTGTTTCACAGTTGGTTGGCTTTATTTGTTCTCTGGTATCTCTAAACTAGCTTTATCTGACTGACAAGGCAGGTCTCCTGTAGAAACCTCTTACTGACAGAGACCTCCAATATCACCTTGCATTTTCACTTCACTGCACAATATTGTATTTTAGAGATGGTTACTTGCTATTGGAATAAAATAAAGCTAAACTAAAGCCAAATGACTTCTAGATAATCACAGCTATCATCAGCTTAGCTGAGGCAAGCTTAGATGAGACCCTTGCATTGCCATACCAGGCTTTACAGAGAATGTGGATTTTTACTAAGAATGAACAAAATTACATTCATAGCACTGTGAGTGTTCTGATCAAAACTGATCCATTGGATATAAAACTTCAAATGCTGGAAAATTTGTTGTTTTTTTTTTTTACAGTTAAGTGTCAAAAATATTACAGTCCATGCATTAATGAGCAAACCTATCCATCCTGTGTCATCAGTAGCCATTCTCAATGGGCTAGTCATAGAATAGTTTAGTTTGGAGGGGAACTTAAATATCATTCAGTCCTTCTCCAGACATGTGCCACCAGCTTAGAGTGCCCAGGATGCTATGGAACCTGGCCTTGATCATTTCTAAGGCATCCACCTCTTCTCTGACAACCTGTTCTAATGTCTCATCATTTTCACAGTGAAGAATGTCATCCTTATATCTAATCTAACTCTACACTCTTTCCATTTAAAAGGTTTTAAAAGCCTTTGTCCTATCACTACCTTCCTTGTAAAAAGTTCCTCTTTACCAAAAGCAGCAGCTCTCTTTACGTATTAAAAGGCTGCAATGAAGTCTTCACAGAGCCTTCTCTTCAACAGACTAAATCCCAACTCTTTCTTGATAGAAGAGTTACTCCAGCCCTCTAATCATTCTAATGACCTTCTCTGTTGACTTCAGCAGGCCCACATCTTTCTTGTGCTAGGTGTCCGAAAACTGAATGCAGTACTGCAGGTTGGGCCTCACAAGAATGGAGGGGGACAATCACCTCCCTTTTACTTTTGGTACACTTCTTTTGATGTAGCCCAGAATTAGATGTGTGAAAGCCAATCTTATTTTTCATCCACCAGTACCTCCGAGTCCTCCTACACATGGCTGCTCTCAATCCATTAATTCCCCAGTCTGTATGGGTGTTCAGGATTGCCCAAAACCACATGTTGCACTTGGCCTTGTTGAACTTCATGAAATTCACATGGACTCAAGGTCCCTCTGGATAGCATTCCTTCAATTATAACAACTGCACCACTCAGCTTGATATTACTTGAAAACCTGCTGAGTTACTCCAGATTTAGAACAGCTCAGTTGGATCCCATTACTGTCATGAATAAATACTATTCAATATCTTTTATTAAAATACAAACTTCTGAAGGATACTGCTCATCATTGACCTCCACCTGGGTATTGAGTCATTGACCCAAACATTCTGGATGCAGTCATCCAGTCAATTCCCTATACAATAGGTAGTCTGCTGTTCAAATTCATCTCTCCAACTTAGAGACAATAACACTGCGCAGGATTTGTCATAGGCCTTACATAAGTTTGAGTAGATAAGTTGCTTTTCTCTTGTTCACTGATGCAATCATCCCATCATAAAAGACAACCAGATCAGTCAGGCTATGAGTTGCTCTTGGTGAAGCAATGTTGACTGTCACAAATCCACTCCATCTTCCATATAGCCCTAATAGAGCTTTGGTGTGGATCTGTTCCATGATCTTCCCAGGCAGAAATGAAATCAACTAGTCTAGAGTTCCTAGAGTCTTCCTTTGTTTTCCTTTTTAAAAACAGGTGTATGCTTCTCTTTTTCCCCATAGCTTGTGTCCTCATTCAAGACTGCCATGACTTCTCAAATATGAAGAGTGCTTTGGAAACTGTGTCGGGTTCCTGGGATGCATTTTATCAAGCCCCATAGACTTACATATTTTCAGATTTCTCAGATGTGAGGAATTTCACGTCTCCAGACCCTGCCTTGAGGTTCAGGGGCTTTATAGAGATGTAGAAAGAATGATTGCCAGTAAAGGCTGAGACAAAAACATTGAGTACCACAGATTTTAAGCCTGTTTTCCATCAGCTGCTGTAGATAATTATAATGCCCTGTAATAGCAACTTTTTTCTTTCAACATTACTAATACATAAGACACCATCAAGGAGAATTTTAAAAATTGTATTTTAGCGTTCAACACAGAGCAAAGTATGTGGTTAATTTAACAATACCCTTTTATGAGACTGAAATCTGACCAAAAATTTTCACTCTAAGGAAATGATCCCCACCCTTCACCACAGAATTAGCCCAACTCTTCTGTCTCCTCAGTATCTTATGGCAGTCTCAGATACAGAACCCTTTTAACTTACTTGGCAGTGCTGTATCTAAATATTTTCCTTACCAAATATCCTAAATAATTCTATTCTGTAAGTTATGAAAGTCCAACAATCTCTCCTGATCTCATCTGCCCACAGCTTTGAAGCATTTGATGTTAAAAGAGAAAGTTTGAAGAGTGCAGCAGCTTCCTCCTGCTGCTGGGGCAGGACAGGTTTCCTTTTTGTAGGTTCAGCCAGTGGCTAAGCTGAGTATCTGTCCCAGAGCGTCCTGGTTTTAGCTAAGAGAGATACACTTCCTTTTTACTAGATAGTATGGTGCCTTGGAGAAGTTCCTTGATCTGGGACCCTTAAAGGAACAGACTCTTTCTACACATCCTCACATTTCAAACCTTAATAAATAGGCTTTTCATAATTCACCTCCTTCAGATACATTAAACACAAGCATAATCGCTGTCACTTCAGAATGGTATAGGACAAAATAGGAAAATCCTGACAGTGGAGAATGTACAAAGAGCATCAGAACAAGTGCAAATTTTTTTTGCTTTAGTACAATCCAGTTCCCACTTGGTTCTAAAAACCTGAGGTTCAAGCCTATGACAGATGTTTTCTCCTCATGAGGAAAGATGCACCCCTAAAATACTTTTAGAAATATCAGTCTTCACCACCAGAATAAACTGAAGCCTCGTATACTAATGGAGTCAGTGGAAGGCACTATCCAATGCAGCAAGCACTAACAGATTTATTCCTTAGGCTTGCCTCCTTCATGCATCATCTGCTTTTTATAAAGAGGGCACACATCTCACACAATGACATTTTTCGACATTTCACATCCTACAGAGTCAGCAAATCCTTCTTCAGAACCTAGGCCAAAACCATATAGTTCAATTAAGGAAAGATCCCAAATGAATCCCATCAAGAACTGAATGCATCTATTTTCACTCATCTATTCATAAATCATTTTATATTAAAGAGATGCATCATGCAGATGTTTCATTTTAGCCATTATTAGAACTGAAAGTTACAACAATTTCTTCATTTCTAGGGATTAGTGATTAGCCTACTCTCAGCAGCCTAGAAATCTCACCTGGGTTGAGATGGTCATTTTTCAGAACCCAAAAAAACTTCATTGCCAAATCAACAGAGTCCTACTAAATTACAACAGCAAGGAGCATAGCACCAAAACTCAGTGACTGGATTTGGCTCATGTCACAGAGCTGACAGCCTCCCTCCCATGAATAACCTTTCAGCATATCAGCAAATAGCAATGTCAGAGCCTAGTAGTATCTTATCACTCCTGCACCAGAAGGAAACAAGCACTAACGGGGAAATGAGGATGTGAACACCTATGAGAACCTAGGACTTGCATAGCGCAGCCTAATGAACATGGTCAGCATCATAGATCTTGTGCCAAACTTCCGCATGTCATCTCCTCCCCACTTTCATGATGACAACCTGCTTGCCTCAGAAGTAGACACAGCCATGATACTTCATACAAATTATTTCAAAATCCTACATTATAATGCCTGAAATACTTTTTATAATTACTGTGTAACTGTCAGGTGTCTGTTCTAAGGAGATGGTGAGCCAGAAATAAGTGCCACAGCCCACAGTGCATTGTTCTTACATTAGATTTAGGAAGGCAACAAATAAAGAAACAGGAACATAGAGATTAAGTCATTCCAGGCAGGAAAGGTCAGAGACCATCTATGCTCAATTCAGCAAATTTAAACAACAATCCAGAAACAGACAGAGGTTGACAACCCTGCCTGTAGAAGGGGGTTGAAACTAGATGATCTTTGACGTCCTTTTCAACCTAGGCCATTCTATGATTCTATGAAGAACTATAACACAAGTACTAAGTGTCCAAGCATAAGCTGAAATGAAGCCCCAGGTCCAGTACATGGGGGTGTAAGGGTGTATCCAGGCAGGATAAGTGAGGTAAAGAAGCCAGAAGCAGCAGCTAAATCCTTAAGACTTGTCAGTAACAAGGTTTGAGGGCTAACTGCAGTGCTAGAAAGACCTTCTCAGAAAGCAATGCCTTCTTTCCACAAGAACTCCAGTCTTGTATCACATGACCTGCAAAAAAAATTCACGATTGAGAAGGAAAGTCCTGAGAAAAGCATTTCTATTCAAAATTTGATCCATGTGGGTATTTTTATTTAAGACGTGACTGAGCTTTAGTTAACAGCCAAAGCAAGTCTGCACTAATACACTATACTTGAATGCAGCTGGCTAAGACAGTTAGATGAGATAGACTGCCCAGACCTGGCTTCAGGCTCTTCATAACAGCCCGGGTCCCTGGGGAGAGGAGCAATGAATCAGCAGTGGTGAGGAACAGCATTGCTCCTGAGAGAGCAGAAGGAGCCGTGCTGGGCCCTGCATAAATTGCGTATAAATATTATGGAATATCATGTCTTCTCCTCAATCTGCACCAATCCTCATCAAGAATGGGTGCAGGGAACTCATCTTTGCTTCTTGCAGGTTTTCTGAGGCAATTTGTGTGCTGGAGAGAATGCAAAGAGGATTACACTGCTTCAGCTCACGCTCACTTCCCTGAGGTTAGCTCAAGCCTTGGCCATGTCTGCTGAGCCATCCCACAGTCCTTTATACGCAAAGGAAAGATAAGATGCCTACGTGTCACCAGTGACTACACCCTGACCACAACTATTTCCAATGGTATGCTGGTGCCACATGCACCTTTCTTTGGGAAAAGAGTCATGTGAGATCCCCTTCCTTTACATTAGACAGAACACAAAGATACCACCCCAAACTCCTCAGATTGTTTGAAATAATTCAGAGGACTTTGCCTGTCATAGATTAGCACTGCTGGAAACAGTTACTGCTAATGGAAGGTTGATTATGAAGAGTGGGGGGCACAAAAACCAAAACTACTTCAAGCAAGCTTCAGAAGAGGTCTCTAATAGAAGAGATTAATTTCACTTCTGTTTGAAGAGTAATATTATGCTTTATAGCAGCTAGAGATGTCTGAGCAAAATAAAAATCTGATTAGAAATCAAGAGTTGGGTGCTTGCTTGAAGTTAATGAAGCAGGGTCTAGGACGAATTAACTTCAAGTGAAAATAACAGGCTGTGTCTCATGAAAGACTGGGACAACAGTTGTTCTGAACATGGTCAGCACTTCTAGAGAGAAGCATAAAATCAGCAGTCAAGAAAATGAAATATATGTAGGTCACTGAAAGTAATGCCACCTATTAATTTCCACGGAAATTACAACAGATGCAAAGAGCAAAATAACACTATTTGATAGGGGAAGTTCTCAGCTACAAAACACTTTTTCAACAGTCACCACCATTAGCTGAGCATTTTTGTTAGTGATGCACAAGAACCTGCCACACTCATACAAATCTGCAGCAGAGGAGGTGAACCACTGTCACTGTTACCACTGCTGAAACACATCATCCACCACCTTGATGTCCTCACATCCATTATTTTGTCTCCAAAAACATTCAGCAAGTGTTTGATCCACTGACTTTCATCAACTTTCTGTGCATGGAGGAATTCAGTACCATCCCTTTGTTCCATATATACTTCTAGGTCAGACACCCTTTTGTCAGGCTATCCCCCTGCTGCCATCTGTCACACAGCAACAACACGTAGAAGAGTATTGATGGGAAGGTTCAAGCTCTACTGCCATAACACCAACATTTGTCTGCGATGCTGTGGGCCAACACAGTAAAATAAGAGGCATTACTTCCTGATAAGCCCTTGTATAGTCATACACACACACAGTTCAGGGTAATCTTAATGAAACTAAGTTCACATTGTATTTCTGCTCCTTTGGTAAACCATTTGAAACAAATGTCTGACAATACCTTGTTCTCATGTTGATTGAAAAAGGCCTGAGTAATCACATATTTCCAGGGGTTTAAACTTGGGGGAAAAAAAATGAACTGGAAACAGAGTAATGCATCATGATGCACACAGTAAAGGAACAGATCTGCAGAGTACAAAAATAATCATCATTATCAGTTTAAAAGGGCTTCCTGAATGTTAAATTGAAGCACTAGAGCCTGTTGACTGTAGAATTCTGTTCTATCAAAGTCAACACAACATTCATTCACATGTACCTCCCCAACCCCCACATTCTGAATATTTGCACCCTACTGTAGTATGCTACAAAAAGAAGCCAAATATGCATAAGAGATAGAAGATCAAATGCAGTAAAAATACATAAGGCTTAAGTGTTTCTTTGGTTGTGTAAGTGACACTTGATGTACTAAAACAGATGAAATATGCACTGGGTAAAGGTTTTTATCAACACTCACTGGTTTGTTTACACAATAAAGCAACATCTGCAATAAACAAAGTAACCAGACTTCTCTTACACGCTTTGCTAGTCTAGCAGCACAAGAAGGACAATGCTGGTAGATCATACTGAGCAGAGAGATGTTATCTAATATGCAGTGCCCAAAGAAACTAAGAACTGAAGAAAGATCAAAGGATTTTGGCATTTGGAGGTTTGATTATGAGGGAATTTGAAACAACTATGGAATTACGACTCTGCTTCAGTAGGGTATAGAGAAGCCCACTACAGAAAGAAGAGAAATAAAAAGGTGATATATAATTGAAATCCATCCTAATTAATTTTTTGAGAGTTAGATTGTGTTTGTGCAGTAGAAAACTTCTAGCACTAAGGTATAAGCCTTCACTAAACTTTCTTACAAAATGGCTGTAGGGTTTGCTATTCACAATGAGTTGTTAAGGCAATGCTCAGTACAGGTTAGAGAAAGTCTAGTATGCGTATCCTCCTGTCCCCTTGAAAAATGGGGACCTGCAGGTGGGTCTAGTGTACATTGCCTCTCGTCCCCTTGATGAATGGGGAACCAGAGGGCCTAGTATATATTGGCCACCTGTCACCTTTTGAAAAATGAAAAACAACAGGTGGGTGATTAAGTGTATATGGAAGCATACCTTAGCAAGCATGTTGAGTAGACTACAAGCCTGGGATGCTCTGTCAATGAGCAACAGGAGAGATGTCGCATGCATCAGTGAAAGAGTATTTAGTATGGATTTCAGTGCGATTTTTCCCTTGCCACAAGGGGGTGTGCACCAAATATTGCAATAATGAATAAACTTCACTGCTTCACGAAGATCTTTGCCTGATTGGAAGTTATTGATTTTTGAGCTTTTCTCACAAGTTAAAGGGCAGTAGAGGCTGATGCAGTTCAATGGGAATGCAAAAGTGATAAGCAAACAGCCGCTAAAAATACAACCAAGTCTCACAGGTAGGATTGCACATTCAAAAGTAAAAACCAAATAAAAGATGTATCAAGAGAAATATTGAATTTCAAATTGCAAGGACTGTTCCAAATAACTGTAGAAATATTTTAAGAATTAGAGTCACCTGAGACAGAAGGCAGCAAAAGAGTCAATCCTTCCAAAAGCAGCATAACTCTTTAGAAAAGCAAGGAAGAAAAAGCAAGATACAAGAATTACATTTCTAAAGATGGTGAAAACTAAGGACTTCTAAGTCAGACAGGTGGCAAGTGCCAGGATAAGTGGTTATATTCTTTTTATTGCCAAGGGGAAGTATTTGTGAACAGCATGCAAACAATCAGTGCACGTGCAGGGGAGAGGAACCAAAGCTGAGTTAACTTGTTCTCTTTTTCTTGCCCATCCCAGCTTTCTTTTGTCTTCATCCTCATCCAGCCACACCTCCAAATAATCATCCTAAGCAATTTGCTGAAATGTGCAGAGCATGTAAATCATAACCATTTTCTATATTCCCTAATGGTTAAGGAACAGCACCATCCACAGTCCCCAAATAACAGGGGGCAGCTCAGACTGCAACTGTCAACCTGAAGTCCTTCCACATGAACTGCATTAACATGCAGAATGTGCTGCTGTTGTTCTCATCATTTGCGTATTTTTTTTTTTTCCCCACCTTGTGCTCATTAGGAGGCTGGACAGAACACCATCAGTGGAAAAAAATCAGATTCCACAATGATTAGTTAAAAAAAAGTTTGTGTCAGAAGCAGAGGCAAATGGTTAGAGGAAGGCTGATCTTATTGCTTGTTTTACATACATTGTTGCTTTGTTACATGCTTCTTCATTCTTCTTGTCCTGATATTAGCCACCATGAAGCAAGTTGCTGAAAGGCTCAGCAAGAAACTTGGGGAAGAGCCCAGTGTAGCCAATAGCAGAAGTGAAGCAAACAGGTGGAAAAGAGAGGTTTTGATAAGTGTCTACTCACAGGAGAGTGCTCAGACATGAAGACAACTAGAAAAAGACTAAGATTGGCATTTGTGAAATTTAAAGTATAAAAAAAAAAGCCTTGTTATTTTTCAAAGTTTAAGAACAGGTTATAAAAGGTTGTCAATGGTTTTTAGATAACCAGAAAGCTAACTGCTCTTTGTTCCACTGAAATCTTAAAGCTACAGTTTGAAGACAATACTCACATTGCTAGATTTTGCCCAGCCTCTGCATCTGGCATCCTGGTTAAAGATCCTTATAGACTCCAGCCCAATGCTAATCTTCCTTCAATAGCATCTCTCACCAGCAATTAGTCTTCTGCTCATCATAAAATCGTTTGAGTTGGAAAGAAGCCTTAAAGGCCATCTCATCTAACACCCCTGCAATGAACATGGATGCCTACTGCTAGATCACAGTGCTCAGAGACACACCTAGCCTAATCTTGAGTGTCTCCAGGAATGGGGCATTCACTACCTCTTTGGGCAACCTGTGCCAGTGCCTCACTATTCTCACTTTTTCCCTATATCTAACCAAAACCTTTTAGTTTGAAACCATTTCCCCTTGTCATAAAATCATAGAATCACCAAGGTTGGAAAAGACCTCTGATCATGCAGTCCAGCTCTTCACCCGTCACCAATATTTCCCACTAAACTATGTTCCACAGCACAACATATGTTTCTTGAACATGTCCAGGGATGGTGACCCTACCACCTCTCCTGTTCCAGACCCAACTACTCTCTCAGAGTAGTAGTATTTCCTAACATCCAACTTGAATCTCTCTTGGCTCAACTTGAAGCCATTCCCTCTAGTCCTATCACTAGTTAATAGGAGAAGTTGATTTCCACCTCGCCACAACCTCCCTTCAGGTAGTTGTAGAGAAAGAGGTGGTCTCTTTGTCCTATCACTACAAGATTCTTTCCATTGCCTGCCCCCATGCATTTTCTCTTTTATTCCTTGGGGCCTTAATTGTCTGCCTTGCATTTTGTCCTTTTTTCTGAGACCCTTCACAGATCATGTTTTGACACAGGTGGCCTACATTAACTTTTTTTTTTTAACCCATCACCTCCCTCAGACAATCTGACTTAAAGAGAACTCAAAACTCTTCAAAAGGTGATATTTAGCTTGCCTCACCCACAAGTACACCACCACCTTTGGAAGTTTTTCTTTCAAAATCCCCAACCTTTCCCTTTCATATATCAGCATTTTCTAAAAGCCACAAAATAGTTTCCCCATATCTCATACTACATAACTGTCCTGTCTACAAACACAGACAATATAACAAAGAAGCCACATAGCATTTATTCATATTTTGCTATGGTACAAATAATCACTCTGCCATCATTTGCTGTGCTAGAGATCTAATTTTTAGTCAGAAAGACTTCAGTTCAGTAGTGTTAGACTACAGAATATGCAATCATTCTGCAAAATTGCAGCTTCAAACCATTTCTTGCAGATCCAGCAGAATTGTTAATATTCAGTGTCATTTTGCTGAATGTGTAAGGCAACTGAAGCATAGCCATCTGTAATTATAAAGATTGTCCTGTCAGTAAGAAGAGAAACATTTGATTCATACATCACCTATCCTCTTACAAAGATTATTCCCCATTCATCCATGAAAGAAACAGAAATTTAGCCTCAGAGATAGTGGCCAATTCATAAGCCAGGAAGTATCTCCTATGTCTCTATCATTAAAAAGTACATCCTTCAGGCTGTGCTGTATCCACCTGTTAAAACTGGCTTTTGACTGCAAAACATTTCAATATTAACATGTGGCTGCATCATCAGCAAATAACAACCTAACAGAACCTGGTTCTGTCTGGAATAAAGCTCTCAGTTCAGTCATATAATGAAAACTTGTGGTCTACAAGACACTGAAGCCTTATTCCAAGTGGATAAATTGTCTGAATTATTAGCCCACAGTGCCACCCTACAATCCCACTCTACAATGCAGAAGATTACCTCCTAGAAATTCTTTATAATCATCTCAGTTACCAACATAACCAAGCAGAGTTTAGTGTGGCCTGTATACAGCAGGGTCTTACACCTCAGCCACCATTGGCAGTGCTTATTTACCAAAGACACTGGAAAATATCCTAAGTGCCTCTGTACTCGCACCCTTATGACTCCTAGTTTAAGATACTAACTGGTGTGAGATTAGTTGACACTTTGAAAGTGTGACAGTTTGGATTTTAAGCCAAGCTTGTGTGGTGTATCTCTAGGAAACTGATTAATCAGGTTGAAAATTCTTTGTGTGGAACAGAGTTATCAGCAATAGGCAGCAAAACAGTTGCATTCCACACGATTAACATCTGGGAAAAAAAGGATGCAGAAGAAAATAAGGATAGAACACCAACTTAAAAGAAGTAGATGCTAAATTTCTTGAAATTTACATGAAGAAGAAACGATAACCCAATGAAAAGAAATGGAAAGGAGCCAGGAGAAGATACTATTTCCACAATTCATACAACAGACATACTCCTAATTCAGATGCTTCATAGTTTTAAGAATGGACATTGTTTGCCACTTCCAGAGTGTAGTTGAATGAACAGCCCTTAGCAAGATCCAGATGTGTTGCTTTATTTGCTCTTTGGAAGCTATTGAAATATTCAGGAGTGATCATCCCATCCCAACTCAACATTAAGTACTTCCAAAGGAAATTTCCACTACTCTCCAGCCCCAGCACAGATTAAAGACTGAATATCTCTTCATTAGATGTAAACATAGCAAGAGACGATCTCTGTTGAAAACCTCTTATTGCTTTAGTCCTATGAGACAAGCAAGGTTACGGAAGCATGTGAAGAGCAGAGTTCTGCATACTTCCTGACACATCAAATTCCTCATCAACAGTGGAGGGCATTACCGTAGGGAATTACAGTTCAGAAGAGAACTAGACCAGAAAAATACAGTAGAGCAGAACAGTTTAAACAAATTTCATAACATGAATCAGTCTTCCATCATTTCTGTCTGTTACGAAAAACAAATAGCAATTTCTTCAAGTGATATTAATTAAGGGGAACGCCTACTGGGTGTTCAAAATTGTAACATACTTCTACATAACAAAATTGTCATACTTCTGTATCATCTCTATTGTTTTTCCATACATGTTGGCTCAGTTGTTAATGCTGAAGGCATTCCAGTGCAGATGATTTTCCAGATAGGTAGCACCTTTGTGTTAGGCTTGGAAAGGCACTGGAACATGTCGCAATATTTGTAAAAAAAGGAGATCGTTTCCTGTGCTAGAAAGATACCTCTACTAGAGCATCATTATTGTCTAAAGGCAATTGTAATTGTGGCTTCATTTTCAGCAACATAAAATAGAATGTTGCAAAGATTGTGTTTGGGATACTAAACCCCTTTTTTTTGTCCTGAAGATATTCAGCTAATAATAGTATAATAAAACAATATAATAGAACAATAAAAAATAAGCTTATATGTACTGTTCAGTGAAGCACAGAGATAGCTCAAGAATCGTCAGAAAGCAATCTGACCTTTGAGATACTATAAAGCAGTTCTACTAAGATGCACACATTCTAATAGACCAACGGAAAGATCTCCTATGAAATATGCACTTTGGCATAGTCTTCATTGTGCAAGGAACAGAATTCCTAACTGAAAAAGCAGCAAATCTTCAATAGAGATCACAGCTTTTTGTACCGTTTTTGCTGACACAAACAGAGAATAAAGGTGTTGTACTTATATTACACCTACCAAGAGGATGCAATATCTTAGTGTCAACAGTACCCTGTTTTAAAAGGTAGACCCATCAGGGTCTTTGCTTCCTGCAAGAAAATACAAACATAAATAGCTATCTTTTTTACTTGTTCCAGTACAATGGCTGACCATCAAAACCTTTCAACTATTCAAGCTTTTCAAAAACAGAATTTTTAGTACAATTACAGCCAAGTTCTGCCTTCTCCAGGATGCAGGACTGTTTCTTATTTTGTTGCTGAACTCTCCAGTACTTTACAACATTTCAAAGCAATGTGTCTTTACACATGGGTATTACTAGCTGTACAGAATCCCCTTTTGAAGTTCTTCACACGGTTCAGGTGCACAAATGCATACTGAAATCTTTTAGTTTGAATGCCAATACTCAGATGCCAGGAACACTTGTGAACAGTAGTTATCATTAACAAACAAAGTGGCTTCAAGACCAGCAGTAGGTGAAGGAGCATTTCATCTTTAGGTTTGTTATTTTTACATTTTAATTTATACATGAACCAAACTGCCATGGTTGAACTACAATTTGTTAAAATATCATCTTGTGTACAGCAAAAAGCATATGTCTAAATAATTCATTTGATAATATAGAAACTTGCTTCATACATTATAAGCCAGCATCACAAATATTTTTCTGTTATTTCTTAAAATCCCAAAGTATTCTATAAATCCTCCTGGTGCCTCTCAGCATCTGTATGCTTGGGAAGACTAAAGAATAGAGAGGCTAAGTGATTCACAGTTACACAGTATGTAACAGCAGCATGGGGTCCAGTTCAAATGGAGAGTAGCCAGCAAACCACACAGACACTGTATCATCACATGATTTGCAACTCCTGTGCTGAGAAGAAAAAAGTACTTTATCTTTACAGCTTATCAAGCTTTCTCTCTGCCAGTACTGTCTGGAAACTAAATTTTTCTATCATTTTCAACACATTATCACTGTTAATAACTTTTACAGAAAGATGGTTCAATTAGAGACATATAAACAAATCATTTCTGGAAAAATGAAAGAAACAACTCAATGGTCCAGATTGAGATCATCTACAGTTGTGCTGAGCTGTGTCATAGAAACTCTGACCTGAGGAGTACGAGCATAATTTCCCTTTTCAACATCAGGGAAGTCTCTATAGGTAAATGGAGGTTACCCTCAAAGAAGGTCCAAAAAGGAAAACAAGGAAAATGACTGTAAATAGGTTGTTTACTTAAGGTAAATAAACACACTGATCCATTTACCAGAGTAAAATATGTGGAAGAAACAATTTTTAGTTAAACAATTTTATCCAAAGTTTTCACTTGAAAAAAGCATTTGGTGCAGATTGTCTGAGTCAGTCATTCTGCTTTCACAGCTACTTTCAAATTATTTTCAGTAACACCCTGCTGCCATAAGACCAGGATACAACTATTGATAGGGCACAGCAGCCAGAGGGCCATTCTAACAAGCTTCTGAGCCAAGATGAACCACAGATAGGAAATTTCCAGCAGGATTACAGAGAGATCCCTTTTTCTGGGCTAAATAAAAAGGCATTGCTAATATAAATCAGGAAAAACCTTTGGATTCTTCACACAGCAGTTTTGATACTTATTTGCTTGCACAATCTTAGCTTTCCTTCAGTAGCTCAGTTTTACAGTAAATGATGAATTTAGACATATGGAGGTTAAAAATATTAAAAATACCCTCAGCACAACTTGCAAAATATGACAATGGAGATTTTATTAATGTTTGGCTAAGAATGAGTTGTACCCATGCTTGGAAGAGATTCACAACTTTCGTCATAAAACTAGCTATGTTCCTGAAACAAACGCAGCTTATCTTAAATCATTCCATCATGAATTATTGTTTCAAGACATATATAAACACACTGGAGTCCCCGAGGTTAAAGTGTTATTGTAGAAAACACAACAGAAATAATGTATAGATGTCTAAGTCTCCAAAAGAAATCATAAGATGATCAAATGTCAACACTTCTGTGCAGTTTCCTAAACTCTGAACTCAAGGACATTGGGCATCAAATCTTTCCAGCCTTGTATTCCTCATCTCTAGAGCCAGCATTAGCTATGAAAATCCCAAGATGTATTTCTCTATATATGTCACCCTGGCTTGCATCAGCAAGATGGACTTTCCCCAGACACAGCTGGAGTCTCTGCACTCTCACTATTGGCAAAAGGAGAACTGGCCCAGTGTTAGCTCTACACGTTCCTCCTCCTGTCTCATGGAATCATGCACACCTCACACACAAATCAGAGAACTGTAATCAAAGCCTGCCTTCTTAGTGTCCGTAAAAACACATCACAGCTTCCTTACGCATCTCCTAGTACTAAGATGAAAAAACTTTGTTTAAGCAATTCACTTAATCCCTGTCTATTACCTTGACAACTGAAGTCAAAGTACACTATTCCAAACTCTTCATTACTTCTGTTATTATTATTAAAAACTTGAATCATTCTGTTTTGTCTTTGGCATTCATTTCTCTCTCCTCTTCCATTTTTCTTTTTCACCTTTTGTGTTTCACCACATTCCTGAGTATCCCAGATCAAGCTCATCACAATGCTGCATGCAGATTCATCTTCCTCCTGTTCATTCTTTTTTAACAGCACGTAGAGCTGTGCCTTTTGACTCATACTTTCTGGGTGCTTTTTTTTTAAGCCCTGTTTTATGAAACAGTCTGAAGTGAAAAGAATTCAAAGTCACCATTCCACATACATCTACAGTGAACCAACTTTTTTTTATCTATTATCCCTTAAAGGATCTAAAGCTTCCTATCTGCTGTATTCCTCTTCATTATCTGCTGTTCTCTCTCATCCATTTCTTACCAGCACTGCCTTTGTTCTCTGCCTTTCATTTTTTTTGCACCAATATTAATACTGCTCACAGCAATCTAGAGATTCACAATACGAAGTCACACAAATGGTTTGCTAAATATGATGCGGATCACAAAGAAGCCTTTTAGTTGCTCATTTGGATAGTGTTATTACTCTAAGGTCCGCTCTGCAGTAAGTGCCCTGACTGCTCCCTTACCTTCCAATGTTTTTCTCCAAGAGCACTTGTGAAATTGCACTGTTATACATTAACTAATGACAGAAGATGACATGACTTTCACATATCCACAGCTACACCTTTAATCTCCATGCTTAATGCTACACACACTTGGCTTTGTGACATTTTTTAATTTCAGACTTTAAACAGCATACACACAGACTGATGTACATCTCTCTGTAGCTGTGACATGATTTATTAGCAGTGGGTGAATTGCCCATCACACTATTAACCCTTCAGAAGATGCCTCCCTTTATACACAAGAGCCAGCTGTAGTCTTTATCAGTATTCAGCAGAGTTACCACTGCTGCAAATGGCAAGTGACTAAAATAATCAAGTGTAGTATGCTTATGACTTTGTTATTTCATAGCCGGGAGTTCATCAGTCCTCAGGTAGGTACCAACTTTCAGACCCCAAATGGAGCTAACTTGTCTCTGAAAAATGCTGGAAGTTTCCAGCTCTCAGGATGCTGAAAGGATTGAAGGATTGCAGCACTCCCTTCTGCTCCTTTTCTGTATTAGTTACTCATGATATATATGTATGACATACAGACCACAAGTCAACAGGACGAAAACCACAAGAATACGTTACAGGAAAAATTGTTCTAGCAAAAATAGCCCTTCCCTAGCATGAGCTCCCTCCCATGGGTGCTGTCCTTCTCAAACTGACCCCACATTGCCTTACCACAGCTCTCCCAGCACTGCTCCAAGATGTCTCCATACCACAGGGTCTACCCTGCAGGTCCTGCTCCACATAGTGCCCCGCAGGCAGCAGCTCTTCCAGCCCACCTGCCCCACTGCAGACTGCTCCAGCTTCTAGAATCTGCTTGCTGTCTACTTGGATGTTAGGGATTATCGGAAAAACAGTCAGCACAGAGAAGGGCAGAAATAGCTCTGCAGTCCATTTAAGGTCTTGTCATCTCAATAAAATGTCACAGATTACTAGACTCAATCAGCTAACGTACCTTACTTAAGCCACTCTCACCTGAAGTTTAACTAAGGCTAAAATGGAAGACATTTGATATAAAAAAAAAAAAGCAAAAAACAAATACCTAGCTGGAAAATCTCTTCCATCAGATAACTACGTACACACACTTCAAAGACTTACGCTATCAATCTGAATCAACACAATGACATTTGAATACCAGGATGTGAAGAAATGAAACCAAAAAAGGAAAATCTAGCAGTATTCATTACCTCACTCAATTACCACTACTGCCTGGAAGGAAGACTTTCACACAGCTTCAACAACTACTATGAAAACATCATACTACTCCTCCTGCCTTATAGTGAAACTTACAATACTTCTGTATTTCCCATTTGAATCTCTGATCCTATTAAAAACCCTGGTGGCACTGCTCATGCTTGTGCTTGCTCAGTAAAGAGAGGAACTTCTTCCTGTTCTTCTATAGGAAGAAAAGCAATAAAAGCCAGTAAAGCATATTTTGCTATACATTTGTACTCAAAACTCTCCCAGTACTTCCTCCACCCATGTGTCTAATGCTACTTATTTGCTGGTCAAAAACATTGGGATAAAAATTTCCTTCCATGTGTGCACATTCCAGAACGCGATATGCCTCTAGCACAGGAAGCACAGTACAGGACCTCAAGTTCACTCTGCAAGACAAGGAGTGTTGGAGTAGTCAGCTTGACTTTCACATACTGAAAGGGGACAGTTCTGAACACTTCCGAAGGTTTGGAAATGCCGGCAGCTAATATTGTCATACCAATGAGAACACATTTTGCTTTCCAAAGAATAAGATTTCTGATAATCATTGTGAAGAGATATGTCAATCAAGTTGACAAAGTCCAGATTTCAGTTCACATAAGCCCTGATAAGTTTACAATGGATCAGAACACCACCATCCTCAAAAAAAACTTAGAGCAGCTCATTTTAGTTGAGGGCTTTAAACCAGATATGAAGGGAGAAGGAGATAAAACCAGGCCCGCTAGAAATGAGCCTGGGGGAGCAGTAATGGGATTAGGGTTGAGGCAAGGGGCTCAGCTGAAATGCATGTACACCAATGCACACAGCATGGGCAACTAACAAGAAGAGTTGGAAGCCATTGTGTGGCTGGCTAACTATAACCTAGTTGCCATTACGGAAACACAGTGGGACCATTCCCATGACTAGAGTGCTGCAACGACTGGCTACAAACTCTTCAGGAAGGATAGGCAAGGAAGGAGGGGTGGGAGTGTGACTCTCTAATATAGAGAGTGCTTTGTTGTTATTCAGCTTGAGGCTGGAGATGATAAGGTTGAATCCCTATGGGTAAAGATCAGGGGAAGGACTGACAAGGCTTCCTGGTGGGCATCTGTTATAGACCACTGAACCAGGATGAAGAGACAGTTGAGGAGTTCTACAAGCAGCTGGTGGAAGCTGCATGATCACCAGCCCTTGTCCTCATGGGGGACTTCAACTTCCCCAGCATATGCTGGAAATACAACACAGAGCAGAAGCAGCAGTCCAGGAGGTTTCTGGAGTGTATGGAGGATAACTTTCTGATGCAGCTGGTGAGAGAGCCAACAAGAGGAACTGTCCCACTTGACCTGCTGTTCAAAAACAGAGTCTGATGGGAGATGTGGAGGTCAGGGGCTGTCTTGGACAGAGTGACCATGAAATGGTAGAGTTTTTGATTCTTGGTGGAGCCAGGAGGGAGAACAGCAAAACTGCTACCTTGGAGTTCCTGAGGGTGGACTTTGAATTATTCAGAAGACCAGGAGGGGGAATCCCCTGGGTTTCACTCTTAGAGAGGTCCAAGATGGCTGGTCGCTCTTCAAGAAGGAAGTCTTAAAGGCACTGGAGCTGGCTGTCACCCTGAGCTGCAAAATGAGGTGGCAGGGAAGACCACCACCGTGGATGAATAGGGAGCTGTTCTTGAGGCTCTGGGAGAAAGAGAGAATCTACCTCCTATGGAAGAAGGGACGAGCAACTCAGAAAGAGTACAGAGAAGTTGTTAAGATGCGTAGAAAGAAAATCAGAAAGGCAAAAGCCCAGCTTGAACTCAACCTGGCCACTGGGGTAAAAAGAAACAAGAAACCCTTCTACAAATACATCAGCCATCAGAAGAGGACTAAGGAGAATCTTCATTCTTTAGTGGATGAGGCTGGGAATGTGACCACTGAGGATAAGGAAAAGGCAGAGGTTTTGAATGCCTTCTTTACATCTATCTTTAAAGGTTACACCAGTTATCCTCAGGGTACTCCACTTTCTAACCTGGTAGTCTCAGTTTCAAGCTGCGCCAGGAGAGATTTAAGCTAGACATTAGGAAATACTACTTTTCTGAAAGAGTGGTCAGGCACTGAAATGAGCTGCCTAGAGAGGCGGTGGAGTCACCGATCCTGGAGGTGCTCAAGGAACATTTTGAAGTTATATTGAGAGACATTGTTTAGAGAGAACTATTGGTAATAGGTAGATGGTTGGACTGGATGATCTTGAAGGTCTTTTCCAACCTCAGTGATTCAGTGACAAAATGATCTGAAACAAAAGATGTGGAAGGTAACCACACTTGTGTCTGTCTCACTTGAGGGTGTGAGGGACTAGGTAGGCGTTGAGTGGAAACAGGATATGAAAACTATAGATTGATCTATGTTAAGACATATGCGCACATAAGATAAAGATGCTTGTTCCTTAAAAGACCTGACTATTTCTCAGTTACAATTGACTTTTCTTGCCGGAAGGAAGTTTCATGTTTCTAGTACTCTTTTTTTTTTTTTTTTTTTTTTTAAGTTTTTAAAGTACAGTTACTAAATGATAGATTAGCAGAAAAGTGAATAAATAGATTGGAAAAGCCTCTCTGAGAACCTGCTGCTATCGCACTGGGAAGGCTATAACTCAGGAATTAGCAGGTACACTACAAGGACATGAATGGCTTATTTGTTGTCAGTTTATCTCTGTTCAATTGGGCCTGATCTCAGTTCATTTCTCCCAATTCTAGCCCTGAATACTTACTCAGAAAAAAAATCTTTAATACTTTTCACACAGTTTCTACACACTTCTTAGTTTTGAAAATTGTTATCCTTTAATCGTACTTTCATAGGTATCAATGAATCTACTTGAACATCCTGTACTAGGAGAGAAGAAAACATGACCACATTAGGAAGAGAAAAATCTTTGATCCCTTTCCTATCCTTAAGAATCATATTTTATATTTTTTTTTAAACTCAAACATGGAAACAGGTTGTCTGAAGAAGAATTAAAATCTTCACATATAGAGATGCTCACAACAAAACTGGACAACAATCCTGGGCAACCTCTACCTGACCCTTCTAACAAACATTTCTGTAAATTTGAAATGAACAAGCACAGAATTTTGAGGTTTTCAGGGGATAAGGGAAACGTTTGCTGGGTGAACTCAAGTTTCTGCATCCCTTTTGTATCTTGAATTTTCTACTATCTCTCTGTGACACACTGTTTTAATATATACAACTGATAACCTGAGACAAATAGTAGTAGATACTGTAAATGAAACTAGTTTGTTTCTTTCAGTTCAAAGAAAGAGTGGCTAAAGCTGTAGCTGTTTTTACTTTGATCTACCTGATAGGATGGAAATTCAAAAAAATATATATTCACCTTAAGGAATTACATCTATCGAATGCACAGCACTGCAACCCCGCAGGGATGGAGGCTCTGGATCTGTAAGCTTAACAGCATGAACCTTTCTTGTGCTCAGCTAATGCAACAGTACACCAGAGATAATAAAGGCTTGCTGACTTTAGTACCTTTTGTTCCTCTAAGACTCCATAAAGAATATTTGAAGGCAATATTTTATCTCAGCATTAGTCTCTGGCAAGACTTTCTCAGTTCACCGTTGGAACGCCTCTGTGAGCTCTTCTCACATTAGACAGCACACACATCTTAAGATTTTTGTGAGAACAGATCTCAGTATTCAAAGTTTCTGAGTAGCAACACTATTTTGAAACAATTTTGCTATCTTCCACTCTTTAAAACTTATTTCTAGGCATTCATGATATAATTTAGACTGCCATTAAATTAAACAGTAAAGAAAATACTTCATACTACATAAAATCACTCTGAAGCTGTCTGCTTCTGTTGTCCTAGTGACAGTTAACTGCCCAAATTCCCTGCTACAGTTATTCTATTCTACCATCTAGATTTGTCTCTTGTAAGATAGACTTGAAGTCTTACAGGCCTCCAGCACTGGCAGCCAGAACCACCAGCTGCGCAAAGTTTACAGAAAAAAAAAAAAAAAAGGATGGTGGGGTGAGGGCTGTGGAATTTAATAACCAGGATTCCATCCACAACAGAAATAAACTGGGAGTAAGACGACAACGAAGGTTTATCAAGAGTAATACTGCCCATGAGCTAGCAATGTGCCTTTGTGACAAGGATGGCCAACAGCATCCTGAGCTTGGAGTAGTACTGGGGGATCTACGCAACATAAAAAGATACCTGAAGGATGCAAAGACGACAGACCCAGGCTTTTTTCAGTGGTATCAAAGTGGCAGATAAGAGGTAATGGGCAGAAGTTAACACTTAAAAAGACGTCAAGATACACAAAAACACTTCTTTACTAATAGAGTAGTCAAACACCAGCACAGGCTGTCCTCAGAGGTTGCAGAATCTCTGTTCTTGGAGATGCAACTCAATCACACGTGGTTCTGAATAATTTGCTCTTGCTGGCTCCTCTTGGGAAGGGAGTTTGACCAGATGATCCTGAGAGGTCCCTTCCAATCTAAATATTTGTTTTAGTTGCATGTCCATGGCAACTCACTCCAGCTTTGCTTTATATTTACCTGTGCTCATAAGAGTTCATTTCAGTGATGAAACCAATTTACAGAGCTAAAATAGTGATTTTTATTGAGCATTACTTCATTGTCTTCATTTACATGTTATCTGTAGAAGGCCGAGTTAAATGTCTGCACATTAGACTGAAGGAGCAGGAGAAGAAAAGTAGCATTTTATAGCCTGTAGTTAATGAATCAGTCAGCTTGAGGACAAATATTCTGAATACCAATTGCAGCAGCCATCATTCCTACACCCATCGCTTGCATCACCAACAACAGCAGGAGCTCTCTGACCCCCAAAGCCTCAACTCTCAGCCTTACAGAGCCAGACTGCAATTACTGGAGAGAGGACAATTAAAGGACACAGCCATCACTTAAGGAGGCAAGTAAGGGATATTAAGGGATCACCTACTGCCTCAAGCATATTAATTGTTTATCCCAAATGATTACACTGACCCACAATAGAGTTGTTCAGATCTGGCCTGAAAAAGGACAGCAAGGAGCCTAATTCAACAGGAAACAAGATTCAGATTCATACAGACTAGTGCGAGTTCTTATCAGTTTGCCTATGGTAGCACTACTTGTCTTTTTAATTCACATGCAGAATTAGACACGTGAAGGATATACATTATACTGTTGGTTTTAAAGCATGCTCAGCCTGAACTAGGAGACAAGCACGTATTCTTCTACCAAAACATTCACAACTGCTTAATACCTAATAGCTGTTGTCCCTGCATGACAAACTTTCACTGCTCTGCCCTCCTCCCTGTCCCCTTAAAGGAAGAATCTGCAAGAAGGTATATGACAAACAGCAGGTTGTCACTACAGGGTTGTACTGCAATAATCATCTATTGACAAATTATGCCATTAATATGTAATAGCTAACACTTCCAAACACACGCTGCATCACCTCCATAAAGATCTTTATCATTTGTTTTTTTCAGAGCCATTTGCCTGCAGCATGAGAATTCTCACGCATTAGAACACAGACCAACCACCATATGTTCTTTAGCACCTGTTTGAAAGGCAGTTTTATTCAAATTTTTATAATAAATACATACTTTAACTAACAAGTGTTTTGAGGAGATCACAGGCCTGGTTTATTTAGCAAACTTTTTAAAGCTCCCATTGGTGATTCATAAATACTTCAAGGCAATTAAAAATGTTGTGTTATTTGCCTGGTCTGACCATTTACCTATTATCTGAATTACCCACCTCATTAGCTGGAACTACAGGCTAACACATGCTGATCTACTCAAGAACAGCAACCACTGAGGATGCAGAATGAAGCACTGATGTCTGGATGAAGCGTGAACAAAATCTAGTGCATCTTAACAAATATTGATCCTTTTGTTTTTCTACTTTTAATTAAAAATTGACTTTTTCAGTCATTAGTAACAGATGGGGATGAAATAAGGATATACAAAGATTTGCTTCTAGTACCTAGAAGATCTAATATTGCAGCAGTTTAGAGAAATGAGCTCAAAATAATCCTGTGCATGTGCTTGCCAGCAGCCTTCCATAGCACAATAGCCAAGAAAGTGACAGCATCAGCCATGGGGGAGGAGAGTGCTGGTTAAATTCAAATTCACAATAGCCCAGGTGATTGGATTCCTGACAAGTTTTAGTGTATTTTAAACCCAAAGGAATGCATATGGAAAGCTAATAGTAGGAGCATTACTAGCTACCCAATTATATCACAAGTCTCATATTTTGTATCTTCCTTAGAGACTTATTTCAGAAAAATCTACTTTTTTTTTTTTTTTTTTTTTTTTACTTTCTGGGCCTTCTGCCTTCTGGTAGAGGAGAGATTAAGAATTTAAACCAATCCCCCACTATGAGATAGTTCTTTGGAAAAGAATGAAGACAAAGTCTATGGATTTTTAAGCTAGTCCTGTGATTCGGGGATGCCTGATGCTGGAATTACTGTACCGACATAGAAGCAATCTATTTGATTTCCTGTAGTACACTTCTGAGGGAGACAGGGAAACCGGGAGTTTGATCATGCATTAACCTCTCACGTGTGCGTACATGTCCAGATACAATATTCCTACTGAACAGGTAGCATTTTTGATAGCCTCATTTTCCTTCTAAAAGAAAAGGAACAGTTCTAGTTTACCCTACTGCTTCCCTCATCTGCCTTTAGTAGAAACAAATCAAGCATAATATACTTGCTTAAAATTTATTGCAGGAAGAACCGTTTACATACATGTTACCTATATTGCATAACTTGGCTTTGGAAGCCTCATGCCAGATGTTATCTATTCTTAAATAATATACAGCATAGGACAATCAGAAGGAAATATTTCTTCAAGCATGTCCAATACTTAAGCTTCCAAAGCAACAACTGAAAATCAGCAAAGCAACAGAAAACAAGGGATGGAGAACTCCTGTGTGTACACAGGCACATGACCACCATCAGCACTCAGCCATGACACATCGTGCCAAGACAAGGTAAAGAACTGGTCTCACCAGACAGGCAGACATCTGCGCTTCAAGTGGGCACAGTACTCCGATGCAATCAACAAAAGCACAAAGCAGCAGCACAAAATAACATGCAAATCTACTCCCATCTGTAATATTATGGACTCCATGCTTGTACTGTCCAGTTTGGAATCCATGGATTGGCTTTAATTATGAAGAATGCTCATTTGAATTTCTACACAGTACTTGCTTCTGTTTTTAAGTTATCCTCTGATAAGCCTGGAAGCTCATACAAGCTTTTTTTTTTAATCTCAGCTTTAAGAGAGAGAAACTAGAAAAACAAGGCAAATATTAAAACACATAATGACACATGCACAAATGTCTAATATTGTTATCTATCATATGATTATGCTATCCTCATAAATAATTATATCAGAATTTAAAGAGACCTTCATTTATGGATTACAGCTATCAGCAACACAGGAAAACCCTAGGTACTGCTTTGCTTCAGCTCTGCCTACTCAGTCCTAGTATCATTCATAGAGCCACAATGTCACAGCAATGAATGCTCTGTTCAAGGGAGATACAGCTGTGCCAGTCTCACCTCAGCCAACCACGTTCAAATGTAAGCATTTCTGGGAGCATTAATAATGCAAGGTAGGCAAAGTACAAGGCTTGGCACAGCCTCATGTGTGCATTAGCTAAGGTAACCAGAACAAACAAAAGTTAAATATGGCTAGATGAGTCGACAGACTGCATGGATTCCTGGTACCCTTTTCCATCACCCTGAAGGGCTTCATGAATAAAGATAAGCTAGACAAACACTCAACATCTATTTTTTCTCCTCCAACATCATTGTATGTGCACACTTAATAAACTTCCTTATCTCTTTTGGTAGCAATGACCTGGAAGATTCAACAAACTCAAGCCTGGATAATTTAAAAATAACCAAACAAATAGCTGAGAAAAATGATAAGAGAATGTTTAGCAGAAAATGGTGGACAAAACTTATCTTCAACAGACAATGCATGATGTCAACACAACAAAAATTGCATCAAATAAACAACAAACAAAAGTTACCTTGACCTTTCTTGTTGGTATTTGGTGACTTCAAGTGAAAAGCCTGCAGCTAAGAAAATCCAAGAAAGAAAAAGGAAAAAACACTGATATTTGTTATGACTTTGCACTAAGAATTTCAGGTTTTGAAAATCCGTAGATTTAGCATTTGAGTTAATGCAGAGTCCTTAGTCTCTTCCACTCTTATTTCAGGGTTTGAGCCACTTCTACACACCTCCCGCTCCACAGCGAGACAACATACTATTGTTTATCGGAAAAGGAAGGGAAAAGACACTGCGCTTTGCTACAAAGCTGCCTCAAAGCATTTGTCTTTAATAGTCTTATTAGCAGTGTTGCTTGAATTTGATAAACCTTGCTAAAGTTAACGCAGCCTAAAAATAGCATGGGTGAGCATTAAGCAGCTGAGGCTTGGCTCCACATAGAGAGCTGCCTCTTTATCAAAACCAATTCTGCTGGCATCACCAACCAGAAAAATGCACATGTCGGGGAGGCAGCTCCCAAGAAGCAATCCCAGTTTTTCCTTAATAAATACCATACTCATAACTCTATTATCATCAAAATATGCTTTTTAGTATGGTTCAAGTCAGTCTGAAGACAGAGGTGTTTGCAAAAAAGAATAATGAACGCATGCAGAAGTTCCAGTCTAAATCATGGTGAGTTTATCTGCCTTTGACAATAGTGACAGCCAGCATCTATGGTACGTCATAGAATGCCTAGTCATCCAACCTGTGGCATTCCCCAGCATTCATTTGTGGCTGCCATTGGAATTCATGCAAATGACTGCAAAGTAACAACATATGGAAGTCTCAAGGGTTTGCGTTGTTTCAGTACATTTAAGGACAAATGCATTTAGCAATTTCTTAAGCAACTTGATTACAAATTGCAGTAGAACTTAAATATTTAGAGTAAAAATTGCTTTTAATATTGCTTCTCTAACTTAAAGATGCTCTACCACTTCAAAAATAAGCTGTATGAAAGCTAAGCTCACAACAGTGAGGCTATAGTAACTGAATTCCCACAACCACCAGGCCAGAACTCGCAACAAGTACACCACAGAGAACTAAGTGTCTAGGTTAGTGCAACATAACATCAGCTGGGAAATTTTCACCAGCTCCTGCAGACCTTGGATCAAGCTCCTGGGGAGGAAGTAAAAAAAAAAAAAAAAAAAGAAGGGTGTAGGAGAGGGGTACATACTAACATATCAAGATAACTTTGTTTTAATTTATTAGCATTAGACTAATAACTTTATAGCAATATCTATATAGCAATAACAAATGTCACATTTCAAAAATAACAAAAGACACCAAGACAACAAGAACAGACTGATGCAACACAACTGTTGTCCACATGTTGTGTCTTTTACAGATTGTTCATAAATTCCATGTACCTACAACAAAAAATTCAATGTCTGAATTTTTCCATGCATGTTCAAGATAAAGAAAGCATACATTTTCTATAGAGACAGAAGAGCCTCTCGCCACGTTTAGAAAATACACAGGTAAATTAGCTTCGATATAAAGGTACCATACATCCTATATACAGAAAGAATACCCTTTCCTTGCAATGTTTTTCTTACTATACACGAGAAATCTTAGAGAGCATTAAGGAAGGGATTAACACAAGGCTGCACAGAACATTTCCTAAATAGCCATGCAGGAATGTTTAATCACAAGCAGCTGAGGAATTCTGGTAAAGTAGCAGTAGAGTTCTCCAGAAATATAATAGACGAATCCTAAAAAGCATGGATAATTCCTACACACAACATGAGAGTATTAGAAAATTTCTGGAAAGTATCAGCTGCAATACTAAAAATAAGAAGTGTGGATTCCTAAAAAGCAAAAACATTTTCGTACAAACTATGAAAAAGATTCTTGACACCAAAAAGGCGATGATCCTAGAGAGTAGTGAGTGATGAGTTCAAGATATAAATTTAGAAAACTCCTCCTCCCCTAAAAACAAACATATCACCAAAACTATGCAGTTCCTATAAAGTAAATAGGGGAGGATTTGTAGAACACAGTGCGGCTGTGCAGTTGGAATCCTACACTGGAGTTCTGTTCTGAAGATCTCATTATATAAAAAATCAACAGAAAATAGCTCAAGCCAAACCCCTAAATATTTAAACTGTGAAAAATCATTAAGTCTCGGAGAACTTCAGAGCTGAACAGAAAGTTCAGTTTGAATCTAGTTCTTAAGTTAAAAAGGAAGTCTTTGGAACAAGATGGTCTCCAGTGTCCCTTTCAACCCAAACCATTCTGTGATTCCATGATTATGACATACCCACCAAAGAAAGCATTTTGCCTTCACCAATGATGTCCTCCCAAACAACTGTGATCTCAACTCACAAAATGTCAGTCTGCCTGCAAACACTGGAAAAATTTTAAAAAGAACAGATCTGTATAGAAAGGTCAGAATGTGTACACTGAGGTTTGCCCATGTTATTTTAGGAATCTTATCTGTGCACCTGTGCACTCAGCAGCCTCTTGTGTTAACCTTTGTGTAATTTCTGTAAGAATATCTATGTATTAATCTGTGTATTCTATGGAAACCACCACTGCAAGCTGAAACACAGGAGAGTATCTACCACTGCTTCTACCATTAAGTGAAAAGCAAATAAAAGTATGTATTTTCACTGTCTTTGGATAAGTTATTAAGTTCTTACTACTTGGACCACAAGGTACATACAGGAAGCAGGGTAACATCCCTAGCCACCAAAGCCACCCCCACTGACGGCTGCAAAAACACCAAAGAAGCTGGATTTAAGCATCCATTTCTGTTTCATTGCTTGCCTCTGCCTTTTTCATATTCTGACTGGCTCCCTTCCGAAGCAATGAACTCCTCTGGGCCAGAATTTGACTCTCCTGTCTTCCCCCTCCCACACTTCTTTTCTATTTAAGGAATCCCTTCCTCACTTTATATTCAAAGGAGGCTACGTGCAAGGACCATATGCTTATTCATCACCATATCCCATCAATCTTTTCAGACATGACAGACTGAAAAAGCATAAGCCTGTGTTTCTGAACCTACCTGAATGCTCTTGCATCAGATGGCATATGGGGAATGGGATACAGCCCTTGCTAACAGAAAGACATCAGGAATGGAAATAAAAAAAAGCTTAGTTTTAACTGTCATCTTAGGTCTGCAACACTGAAAAGCAAATCAGTTTGTTAACAAGAGCAATTTAAGATAGGCTCCAGCAAAAATGAGGTTAGTACTAGTGAAAATGAAATAACAGAAACAGTGTACTTCACACAGGACAGATCTGCCAGGAATCCTGAGCAAGCTACATAAACTGCTAGGTGCAGAGAGGGATGTTACTTCCCAATGGATCCGCATTTTGGAAAAAAAAAAAACACAATAGCTGCAAAATGGCTGAGAAGTTGCACCATTTATAACACTGGGGCTCTAAAAACTCTAAGCTGAGCTGAAAACGAAGAGTGGGCAAAAGGACAAAGTCTTGTTTGATAGCCCTGGATATTAAAGATTGTCACAAACAAACTGAGCTTCCAGCCCTGCTGGTACTCCTCCTTGCCCCTTGCCCAGGCAGCTACCAAAGCACAGAGGACCACAATCACTCCCTGTCTTTTATTTTATCTGGGAAATTCTCTATACTTCTTGATACATACATGGTCCATTGACTGTTACCTTGCTAAGAGTGCAAGGGATAAGAAATAAAGATGCTATTAAGCTAACCATGATGCAGAAATGGAGCAGGTTCTTGCTCCAGGCAATAGGAGGGCATTTCCAAGGAATAAAGGCACAGCACCCACATAATCCCAGTCTAATCTGTCAAAACATGCATATAGCATATTTATAATATATCTGCAAGGCACAAAGGTGTTGATTCAACACCAGCTCAGTCCTACCATGGACTTAAAGTTCAGACCAAGGGATATGCAAAGCTGCCCTCAGTCTCAAGCTCTGGATTGGCTTTTGTTCCAACTCCTACCTGACAAATTCCAGCCCCTGGATCACCAGTGACAACCATAGTTCTGGAGTTTACAATTTCTACTTACTCTGTTGGTCTTCTGACCTCTCCAGAAGATTTCACCCCTAAATATAGTCTTGGCACACTCATTATATGATTGTCATATATGGTATCAAAGAAAGTTACCAGTAATTTTCAACAAGTGTTTGACTTACTTTAGCCAAACATCATTCCTTGTGCATCCTTATGATCCAGTGCTGTGGAAACAAAAATCTGTTAGGGTTTGTAGGAAAATGCCTGCTCCCATAAGGATACATAGCCAATGATCTTTTCCAAGGCAAAAAGGGATAAGGAGAGGGAGACAGTGATTGGAACCAAGTCTGATTAGGCAGAGCTGGAGCAAGGCCGCAGGTTACAGCCCATGTGCCTGTACCTTCCTCAACCTGATGAGGTGTGTGAGGTGCATATCCTGGGCTGGAGACAGCAGTTGCACTCACATCACTCTTTGCCTCCCTTATTTGTTTTTCCTTACAGGCATTCTATACAATACCATGTAAATCTTGATGCAGTAAAGTAGTA
Source organism: Meleagris gallopavo (assembly GCF_905368555.1). Taxonomy (NCBI): domain Eukaryota; kingdom Metazoa; phylum Chordata; class Aves; order Galliformes; family Phasianidae; genus Meleagris; species Meleagris gallopavo. Next base: position 11,630,544 of record NC_139405.1, read on the forward strand.
ACTCAGAGAAGGATAAAATAAACCTTTACTTAAAAAAATTAGATAGGAGGTAAGATGTTTTTATTCTTATCAAGACATTTCTAGATTATCCTACAGTCTCCATTAACACAACAGAAAATAATCTCTTTGGTCTGCATTTATCTTTCAGACATTGTGCATTTTCTGTAAAAAAAAAAAAGTGTTCCTGTGACTTTTGTTGTTTCACTTCTTCACTTGTTCTCTAATAAATTACCTTCTGACAGCCTGAGCTTCACAACCTATTTGTGTAGCCTCTCTACCTTGGAGATATGGGTGATGTATTCTCTTTCAGGATAGTCAATACCAAATATCTTCAACGCTTCACTCTGTGAAAGGATGCTGATTATAATCCACTTTTAATTTCAAAGCAAATACCACAAATGCCTACATAATTCTGAAGTGGTCTTTTAAACTAGTAAACAGCTGGCGTATTGAAATGCCTACACTACATCATGCTTTTTTTTTTTCCCTGATGGATACACTAGTAGTGCAAAATACACTACTAAAATGATAATAGGCCTAATGTTTATCCAGGCGAAGCAAAAAACTGATATTATTGTGCTGCAAACTGTCAGAGCAGTATTACTTACCAAGTTGACTACAGATAGAACAGGTAATTGTCCTTTGTCATAGGGCTTAATCTGAGAGAAAACAGAAAGGCTGAACACTTTACCAATTAACAAGCTGATGTGTAACCATCCAGAGAGACTCACTTCTCCTCTACACATCCATCACCTTTCATTGCACACACAACTAATGTACATGCCAGACCAGTTTTGATCCAGAGGCACATGGCACTTACATCTCACAAGGATTACTCAGTAGGACAATTAAAGCCCACTTGGATATCTTTTTATAAGTGCTTAACACTTCTACTTTAGGAAAGAACACTGCAAAGAGTAGAATGATTAAACACCAGCTTAACCTCAGAAAACATCTCGCTTCTGCAGGATTTAGCTCCCTCCTCAACAATTCTGTTTTGGTGCCCTACAGGTGGCCAGGCCACCACAAACATCATAAGAGCAGAAGAGTTTGATATGAAGGGAGAACATTTCTGAGTTAAATAGGTTTGCACTAAGCCATTACTGCCCAACTACAAATTCAGTGGCTGTAGCATCATTTAAAATTCCTTCCCCTGCAGCTGTTTCAGTTTCTACTCTTGTATATGAACATTTCTTCTCTCCCATACTTATTTGCTAGTGCAGATGAAGGTCAGAGAGACCAGTTCAGACCAGAAATTCACAGCTCACCTCACCATACAGATATAACCAAGGCATCCAACCTGATGCATCCACTTCCCACTTGGAATATGCATCAGAGACCAAAATTCAAACCAGATGGTGATCCACTCTTTCATAAACACATTTTATTCATCATAAAGTCTTTTTCCAGCAACAGCATATGTCACCTGTCAGGGTAAATGCAGATGAGTCTTCTCCAATTTCATATTGAAATTGGCCCACATTTGGTAAACAGGGAGACTAAACGTAGTTGCATGTTTTGGGCATTCTCAAGCCAAAATGCCCTTGGTTTAGTTCAACACAGGACCACAGTGGGGACAAGATGTCAGAGACTTTAAAGACTGAGTTTTCACAGAAGGCCAAGGTCCTTAGTAACTTGCAAACTATCCACAAGATTAGACATGGCCATAGCAGGCTTTATATATATATATATGCATTATATATATATATGTGTGTGTGTATATGTGTATATATATATATATATATATATATATATATATATATATAAAATATATGCAGCCAAGGTTCCCAGATGAAAGGAAAAAAAATGAAGTTTATATATATACACACATACCTACATCTCCACCTGTTCTACAATGCCCTAAAGGTGTCAGTCATTCACTTGACACATGCACCTTGTATCCTGGTAACCCAGGCACACATTCCACACTCCCATAAGTCTTCAAGGGAGGCATCACACTGGAGACAGATGCTGTGGTTAGAAGTGACATTCTTGGCAGCTGCTATTGTGAATATTCCTTAGAAATTCATGCCACTTATCTACCTGCTCTTCTGTGACTGGCAGAGCTAAAAGCAAGTCAAATATTGATTCAGCTGTGACAGATGTGTCATCTTATTCACCATCATCACAAGCCTCTGCTAGATGGGCTGGAATTAAAAAGACCTACTGCAGGAGGATGCCCAGGATGAACCTGCATCCCTAGCTACCAATAGGGGTCACAGAAAGAAAGAGGCTAGAAAAGCAAGGAGCTAGGCAGGGCCTGTTCACATGCATGGGTCTGCTCTTATCTTTGGAACCAGTATCTCCTTATAGAGTACCCTTACTAAACAGTTGACCTTACAAACCTGATCTGCTTTGTCTTTGCAGTCTTCTTCCTTCTGACTGATCAATTCTGTCCTACTGTCAGTCTCTCACTTCCACATTCTTGTGAGACTCAGACCCCACACCCAGAATAGTTACTACCTCCTACTTCCTATCATGCTTCAGAACTTACAGCCATCTCCCACCATTCGCCCTCAGCTGACACCACCAAAACTTTTGACCAGAACAAAGCCCAACTAGCAGCTGTGCAACAGCAGCAGAACCAGCACAGTGAGATGTTACAAAAAAGAATGCTCACCCACTTCTGAAGATCTAAGCTTGGAGAAAGACTCCACAGAGAAGGGATCCCCAACCAGAGATCCTTCCTCAGTGGCAGTCAACCCTTAAATGGCATCTAAGAGAGGTGCAGCCAGGCTCCATCCCTTCCAGTCAAACAGCTGAATTTCCTTCACCTGTGCTCCCATAGCTGACCAGGTCCTTTTTCCAGAGTCTCAACCAGTGGTTCAGGCCATGACTCAATTCCCAAACAAGCAATCACAAGCCTGACCTCCCACTTGCCCCATCAATTCATCAATAAGTCTGTACACCTGCAATTCAGAACACATTCCCCTTTCTGTAAGGTCTCCCCCAGCCTCCCAGGCAGAGTCCTGGTAGCAGTGGGACAAGAAATACGATGTTAGTACACAGGAAGAAGAAAACAAAGAACCACAGCAGTGTGATGTGCTGTTCTGTGCACTTCACAACAGCTGAAAAACAACATCTTCTATCATGCTGTCACCAGAAAGACAGACTGGCACCTATAATGCAATTTACCTAATAATAAGAATAGATATAACAGTTTATCTCCTTAGATAATTTTAAATCCAACACTTAGATCTCTAGCAATTGTCATTCATATCAGCATTGTCCCTCTCACCTACCTCCACCTCCCTTTCCCCAAAAAATTTTTGAGGGATTAGACTATCTGATCCTGGAAATAACCTCAATTACTGCAATTATTACATGCATTCAAGGGCATATTAAAACATTATAACAGCCATAATGTTTCTCAGCACACTGCTCCCACCACTCTCCCTAAACAAATACACTTGTTTTGGAAGCCTGATTCACAATGGTTTCAGTTAGCTTTTACTGGGGACAATAAGGCAAGGCTGAGGTAGACCAAAGGCATTATATGTACACTGTTATAACAGAGCTTTTATGCTACAGAAACCTGTAGTCAATCTATTTTTTGAAGAAACCTGACATACTACCTGAATTCTTTTGAGAGTAAATTGTAATTGGCAGTATTATACTGATGACAAGCTGAGTCACTAATCAGAGCTCAAATAAGAATGAATAAAACTGAGGTTAGAGCCCAAGCTTAAAAAAAAACCCGTAATTAAATAAGTTGCAAATTTCACACATGGCAGACAGACATTTAGCTCTGTTTGAGGGTTTGATTGTCTCAGCCATGCACGTAGATTAATTATTCTAAATTAAAATACAGAGCTGTCAATATCAATGTCATTAACAAGAACAGATTTATAAGCTTGAGCCTGAGATTCAGGATGTTTCCACTTCCATGTTTTGTTCTCCATAATCTGATTTACAAGATGCTGTGTGGCCTTACAGTCACCATACAGCTCTGCTGTGTACACACTGCAATATGAAACAGTAAGATTACATAGTACCAAAAGCAATGTTGCCCCACCAATAGATAACGTTGAAGTGTATATAGATACACAGATGTACATACATTGCTGTTAAGCTTCCAGAGAGAATGCAGTGATAACCAAGTTTTCCCATTAAAGAAGTTCCAAAAGAACCTGACACTAGGGTTGAAAAACACACTCATAACACAATTCAAGGAAACACCATCAACTGCATTCATGATGCCAGAGTTCTCTTCCCTGCACACAGGTTTAAATCCAGCATAGTCCTGGCAAAGTAACACTCAGCTTCTCTACATTTCCTCATCTACAGTGAGCATCTCTGAGCAGAGAAAGGGCTCAGCTGAGGAAGAGGATGCAGAAGAGGTACCAGGAGTGCTACCAGGTAGATGCAACCCTTGCCCTCCCAAACCATGAGGCAGCCCCTTCCTATACCATCATGCCTCAGTCCAGCTACAGCAGTCCTCTCCTACCCTGCCTCACCCCTCTGTGCTCAGCACATCTAAATCTTCCATTCAAAGGAAACAGGCTATGATCCTTATTACCATTTCTCAGGAGGGAGGATGCGAATTCTGCACCTTCAAAAGTTGCAGGAGAGGATTTGAATGCATGGGAAACATGGCAAATATTGTGGAGAAAGCAGAGTAGAGAAACCTTAACTTAAAAAGGATAACGAAGGGCAAACCCCAGGTGCAGACTAAAGTAATTAAATCTACACAAGGAAAGGCTTCATTCAAGGAAAAGCGATATTAAGTACCACACTGATCTTGCTCTAAAGCCAGTAAAGGCAATCTGATGCCTCTCCTGGAAAGGTTATAGATTTTATGGTTAATGCAGACACCTCAAGCAACACTGAGTCAGAGTTAAAATAAACAGGACTTCAGATACAATTTCAAGAACTTCAGGCAGGCTGAAATGCATAGTGCCTTGTTTCAAATTTATTTCAGTCTGAAAAGCTGGAGGTAATTTTTTTTTTAAATAAAAACCTCAAATCCAGGAGCATGGCAAGCAATGAGAGTCATATAACATGAGGAGCCTTGACCAAGCCATGTGGTGTTTCAAACTGAGAAATAAAAGAAATTCCACCATCCACCTCTGTGACAAAGCTGGGCTTCGGAAGGGGCTGGCACATCTGCAGCCACATTGATGCCACAGAAACACAACTATGGCATGTGACTAACAGCCCACAGCAAGGGGCATCACAGCCTCCACATTCCTTCTGTGCTCTTACTCTCATCAGCCAGCATGAGGCATCAGATGCATTCACCAGTTTCACAGTTCAGTGCCTAAGAGCAGAGTTCAGTGCAACAAGTGCCTTACTGCTTCAGCACATGCTATGACATGTCATCCTCTCTGGTGAGGCTCAGAAAGCTACAGAACTATTTTGGTAGCTATACAGTACATCACTTGACAGCCACACAGTTAAGCAACGGCTCTGTTTTCTCACAGCAAAAAAGCTGTCAGGGTGAGATTTGTCCTTTTGTTTAACTGATGCTGGCTTAAGCTTCAGTCTTTTCTCATTTGGCATCTCTTATATCTTCTCTGTTACGGGGGTTGCAAATCCCACTGCTAGTGTCAGCAGCAAGCATGAAGCCATACCGATCATCAGACAATCATCAATAAGTGCATTCTGAGATTTCAGCGTGGTGCGAGGCAGCTCAGGATGTTCCAGTTGGCAAAAGTCTGGTATCACACCTCTTGCAAGAAAACTTCTCTCAGTGCTATGCACTGAAAAGAGTTCCAGCCGCTGTGTCAACAACAGCACCGCTCATTAAGAGGAAACTGAGTGGGTTATTTTTAATATAATTGCATCCTGGAAGAGACTGCACCTTTGGAGTCTCATCACTGGATGTTGACACAGCCTTAAGAAGGAACAGCAAGAGCTGCTGGGATTTGTCTGAACATCTTGATAGAGGGAATAAGCAAAGTAATGACTGCTTAAAATGATAGAAATTAGTACCTGCTAATTATGGTAGATAAATATTTGTTGATTCCTTACATATCACCTGCTAGTAAAGGAGGCTTTTGTGATAGGTTGTCTATTTTTTTTTCCCCCCTTTTGGAAGGAGTTCTTTCCTTCACTAACTGAGCATTTAAATAGCACGAAGAATGTTTTCCTTGCATCTTCCACATACACAACACCAATTACATAACACAGTCATTTAAAGGAAGAATTGTCTATGGAGTCCCTTAATAGGCCTTCATTTTGTGCCATCACAATTAGTCCAAAATGAGTTTGGTCAATGAGAAGAGCAGTAAGCAGAAAAACAACCAAATGTCACTGGCTGAGGGGAACAAGGCAGTTATGAAATCAAACCTGAATGAGGTCAAACTCTGAAGGAGGTTGGGCTGAATGGAAATACCAAAAATTGCTAGGCATTTTTGCATAACCAGGGTAAAAGTGAAACTATCCAAAGTTATCTGGAAGGAAAAAAGGTTACTCTTTTCTACAGATAAATGGAGTGCATAATTAGGAGTAGTCTAGATTTTCAATCTATCCTACCAACCACTGCAGTGTCCTCCTTCCATTGAATCATTGGTGCCCACACACATACAAAAAAGAAAAAAGTCAACTTCTTTACAGAGGCAAACCACAATGTATGAATACTCTTGCTAACTTCTGTCAGAAGAAATTTATCAGATTTAGCTGTGAAAGGAGTTTTGGTTTCTGTTTTCATTGAAGAGTTAACTAGCCCTCTTACATTTGATCAGCTCTACCTTGGTCATTACTGAATGTTTTCACAAGCACATGGGCAAAGCAAAGTCTAAAAATTCAAATGAGGATGCATTCTGGCTTTCCAGCTATCTTGCACAGTCTGCATTTCACACTAGAGGCAATGCGAAAGAAAGCATTAAGGCACATAAGATATACCAACAGACAATGAAGGCCAATTGGTTTTCCATAATAAACAATTTCCTTCAACACGGTAACAACCCAACATGTACACCTTCCTTCCTGCACGCAAGAGAAAAAACGTGTACAAAAAAAGAAACTTGTACTTCTCCATTACTTCCTCCCTCCGTCTGACCTTTAATTAGTTATCTAATAAGTCATATTCATAGATGCCTTCAAGATTGTCTTTCAGGACAAATGACTTCACTAAGTTTGTACTGTCAAAGATGCTTATCAGATAATAAACAGCCTACTCCTGAGCTGTGTCACAGGACTCTAAGAACCACGATTGTGAAGTGTGCCACCAGAAAAATGGAGGTTCACAGCAAAGGACTGGCACCCATCAGAAATATTGGCACAAGCTTCTATGATGTACAAAGAGCATTACCACAAGTACCTATCCAAATAGGAGCCTAATATGCTGTGCATGGACAGTTCAAAGACATGAAAAAATTCTTGGTTTAGATTAGTTTCAGCATCATTAGAAATCATCTTTTCCACAGTTTAATTCTTTCTTTCAGGTTTCTAATCTTAGATATTTCTCTCAATAGTTCACCTTCCACTCCTAAACTTTGCACCCTCACATCTCAATTCCTTTCCTTGCCATTCCAACAAAAGATACATTCCTGTCATCTGGATCTTCTTGAATACCTGGATCCATGCTGAGAAAATTCATTGTTAGACATCATGCCAACAGCCCTAGAACTGCTCCATCCTCATTCTATAAGGCACCAAAGAGAAAGCAGAAGTTATGAGCAAGACTTCCCCCTCACCTACCTTACATAGATCGCTTTGAATTACAGCTTTAATTACAATGCCAACAGTCCTGTGGAAAAAAGTAATTTTTTCAAAGAAGAAAACTACTACTGCATGCACATTTACTTATCTCCCTCAAAAGAAAGGCAGAAATGCAACAGATTCAACTCTTAGGAATCTTTTGCATAAATCTTCTGACTCTAAGAAGTTAGATTATTTAAATCCATTATCACCATCATCTGTCTTAAATCCGAGTCAGAGATCAAGTGAAGATATACTATGTTTTGTAGCCTAGAATGTCTTGAAATCATTAGAGAGTTACCAAGTAAACAGTCTTTAGATAGAGTAGGCACCAAAATAAAGCACATGTTAACCTGTGTAAATAGTTTTTTTTTTTTTTAATCAAAGTAACTCCTACAAATTCTAAATGATGTTTATCCAAGAATCCAACATAGCTCCCAAGTTACCACAGCCTTTACATTTTTCCAAATTAATTTAAATTGAAGCACATACAACTGCTGATCCATGTCAGTGGTGTATTACCATTTCCAAACAAAATCTTTTATTACCAGGAAGATGGTGCTGGGTTTCTGGGGAATGCTTTTTCTGTATGTCAAGTGGATGAGAACACTGAATCTCAGTGCCACACGTACATATATCTATTCCCTGCATCCTGAAACCCTCAAAAGTACCATGGTGCTGAGAACATCACCACAACATCGGCTACTTTAAGGATACAGTTTACCAAACAGTATTCTTTGGGTCATTACTACTGCTGCTGAAGATTTTCTTTGCTTCCTTATTTACGCAGCATATATTGTCCCTATGTGGATTTCTTGCTTCATAAATTGACATGACTCCTGTTAAATTGTAGGGTGCTAAAGCTCAGCAGATACTTATTGGAGGGCTGAAAATAAGCAGTAACCTGGCTGCATGTGACTATGCAAGAGGACAGCAAACTTATGGATTGCTGAAAATGGTTGACAAATCAAAAAGGAAGCAAACAGTAATCCACAAGAGTAACTAATTTGAGAATTGACCAAAACCTCTTATTGTCAAGAGCTCACAGCAATGTAATCCCTGAATTTCTTCCTTTCCTTGGCTTTGAGTTTTCTTGCTACTCCTTCCCTGTAGAACCAGCTGTATAAGAACTAGCCTTTGAACTCACTCTTCAGACTGTTAATACAGCAATTAGCTTAAGCCCCAAGAGAGGTAGGTGAAAGCTAAAAATTATTTGTTGGAAGGATTACATTATACTAGTGGTAACAATAATGGCTTTGTTCCTTTCTTGTTTGTACATTGTTCTTTGTAGTATAGATGACCTATGTAATTACCTATTTCATCATGCTCCACAAAGGAGACCTCATTGCTCTGGTTCAAATTATTCATGCAGAATAACCTAGAATTGTTAACTCCACATTCTAACTGCAAATAATAAATCAAAGAGCAAGAATCAGTACAAAACATACCCACTATAATTACAAGCTAAATTAACACTTCTGCACTGAATACACCCTCTTCTTTCCAAGTATTATTTCCTGTCCTACCCACATCCATAGATTCAGTGTTCCCCTACACTTCATATTTCACTCATTTCTTTCACCCTACACTTCATATTTCACTGACTCAGTTCTTTCACCCATAGTCATGCTGAACCATTCTGCCTGGCCCCAGCACTGATACTGCTGGTATGGTTCTAGTCAGGGACAGTAGCATTGGGCCCCAGAGGAGGTGGTTAGGGCAGTGCCTGAGAAACAGGCAGCTAAACTACACATCCTCTGTTCACAAAATAAAAATTAGCATTTATTTAGCTCATTTTAAAATAAATCTTTCCTTAAATGGAATCACAAAATCAGTAACAAATAATCAAGTGACAATATTTCTCTACACATCTACATGTAAATAGACAGTGTAAGTAAAGTGCTAGAGCCCCGTGTGGAATGGTAGACCCTTAACCACCCCAAATAGCCTCACTTTGGGTGAGGCTGACAATCAAACCTTTGTCCACAGGCACAGGATCAGAGAGTGGCTTGGGTGGGACAGTGTCCCTTCCAACCCAGTTCAAATCCCCCTGCCATGGGCAGGGCTGCCTCTTGCCAGATCAGGCTGCCCAGGCCCCCATCCAACCTGGCCTGGGCACTATCAGGGATAGGGCAACCACCAATTCTCTGTGCAGCCCATGTCCATGCCTCCCCACCCACTCAGTAAAGAGTTTCCTCTATTATCCAATCTAAACCTTGCCATTTTGGTTTAAAACCATTTCCCTTTATCCTATCATTACAGACCCTGCTAAAGAGTCAGTCCCGTTCTTTCTTATAGCCCCATTTCAGATATCAAAACTGCCATTATCAGGTCTCCTCAGAGCCTTCTCCAGGCCGAACAGCCCCAGCTTCCCCAGACCATCTTCATAGAAGAGGTGCTCCAGAAGCTCTAGTTAAGTTCAGGTCATCTAGCTCCATCTCCTTAGACCTGCGTTGTAGTTCATAAGGACAGGCAGCAGCAGGTATAGTTGCTTTAAACAAAATAAAGGTAATGGTCATAATCCAGAAATAAAGAAGATATTTCTTACCCCCTTCTGAGGATTAGGGTTTGCAAGGCTCTCTGAACACTCTAAAGGAGGCCATCTGTAAGTAGAGATGCTTCCCTTGTGGCTTCCAACCCTTAAATGAGGTTAGAGAGGGGTGGCCTCAACTGCTTTCACCTGTGCTCCCATGGCTGCCTCCACCTTTTCTCTAGGTGCTCAATCACTGGTTCAGGCCATGACCTAACCATGCCCATACACAGTCATACATCCACATCTGGTATTACATTGATTTCCCCTTCCCATACACCACTGCGGTTTCTGGCCTTGCCTGCTGCTGAGATGGACCCTGGCATCCCCTGCCTTGTTCAGTACAAGCACAGCAGTATCTGTACCCTAATGAAAAATGGTCTTTACCTTAGTTTTCAGTGGTTATCTAAGCTTAACCATGATTTTTACATATATCATTAGGAAAAGTCAGAAGGAAAGCTAATGAGGCACAGCTGTTAGCAAGAAACCTTCTTTCAGACACAAATGGAAAAAGTGACCCACTGAAAATTATTTAAGTGGTGACTAGGTGAGACATCAACGACAGGACTCTGTCCCTCCATTTTCTATGCAGTGAATATACAAATCTTAAGATGAGGACTGGTCTGTTAAAAAGCAGACAATATTTGTACAAGCACTAGTTCAGTGATAGCTGGGATACAGCAACATACGTGACACAGCTAATTAAAATAAGCAGTAATAAATAGCAGAATTGAGTTGGCATTTCATTGTAGGCAACACTGCACATTCTTTCCCTGGGAACAGGTGGAGCACAGCATTAAATGAGAACCTCACCACCCCCATTCTGACCTACATGTCAATTGCACCCCTACTTATCAGACCAATTCTTAGCCCCCAAGTTTCAGAGCAGTCCACTTCTCAAAGAATATTAGGTATTAAAGAGAAAGTTACAACAAAGAACAACAAGCAAAAATTTAAGTCAGATTATTCAGATTACAAACAAGGCATTTTTCCACAGTGAAAGTAACGGCCCACTGGAAAAAATTGATCAAGGAATGTTCCAAATTAAAGGTTGCACCTGAAAGCAGTGCACTTTCTGAATGACAGGTTCTAGCTAAATTAAGTTACTGAGTTCCAGGTGCAACAGGGAGAAACTGATGGAAGGGAAGAGTAAATGACATGACCAGCAGTTATCAAACAAAATACATTCCTTCCCTTGTAAAACTGAGATGTAGCAGTTGCAGTACAGAAAGCAAAAGTTATTTCAGAGTACTGCAAGTAATTTTAACAAGTGAGCACTGTAGAAGTTACATAAAGACAATTAGATGATTAAGTAAGCACACAAAAGGTTTACTGCTACCTTACACTACCACAGCCCCTGGAAACATGAAATATAGTAGAGTGAAAATTCAGAGATTAGTTTGCCAATTAGACATCAGACCTCATAGCTAACTGAGAAGAACTTATGTGCCTATCATCCCACTTTTGAAGGGCTCAAAATGGAATAAGCCTGGAAGAATAGAAGGCTAAGGTGTTTGTGAGATCAACTAGAATCAGAGGAGCAGTTTTCAGATCATTGTTTGTCTCTCCATTACTCAGTGAAATTAAAGATTTACTACAATATCTTCTCATCCCAGTCATTAAAGACATCCTAGTGCAACCAGGCCAGATACGGTGACAGAAAAACCATCCTATTTCCACTACAGAAGTACAGAACTACAACAAAACATAGGATAGGAGACAGATTCATGCTGTCATACCAACCTTCCAGGGGAAATTTTCTTCCTTACTTCATTCCTTGTGTGTTTTTGTTTTTGTGGTGGTGGTTGGTTTCATCCTTCTGAATTTTTAGGTTTTTCCCCCTCTCTTCTCTGTTGAGCTTTACAGAAGACCAGCTTAACTGGACCAGATTGCCCTTCTTCCTCTGGCTGGGAAAGCCTGTGATCAGCAGGGAGCCCAGCACAGCACTGCTGCCACAGGGTCTTGAGGAAGCTGTGCCAGAGCACCAGCTGGGCTGGCCTTCCTCCAGCAGCCAGGATACCACAAAAATCCCTTCTGCCTTTAGTTTATCCTTTCACTCCCTCTTTTCTCACCTGTTTCTTATTTGTCTACAAACAGAGATGAGATTTTAAACAATCCATTCCTCAGTTCCTCCACAAAGGTTATCCATAGCCATCCCTAATATCCAGGCTTCAAAAGTGACAGATATTTCTCTACCTACTTCTTATAAGAATTGATTAAAGCCAAAAGACAGTCCTGAAAACATTACTTAATACTTCCACTTCCAAGCACTTCAATTTGTTATTCCTTTTTCAATTGCTAATAAAAGATTGAGAAGTGTTTTCCCATGGCAGAAGCCATGGGACCAACCTAACACCCTCATGATACATCCTGAGCTGTGCTTCACTGTCACAGACCCAGCCTCACAAACAAACTGGGCAATCCTCCCAGGCAAAGGTTGCTGACTGGTGTAAACCTACACAGTTCTTGCAGCAGCTTGTCTACATAACTGCTAGTTAACAGGGCACTCATCTCCTCATGCTCTCTTTTACTTGTTGTATTTATAGTCAAGATAATAAGAAAAATAAGTTTCAAAGTCTTTCAGATGTACTTAGAGCTAAGCAAAGTGGCACACATGGACTACCTCTCCATGTCCAGAAGCACAGTTTCTATTCTCTTACATAACTAAGATTTTTTTCGTTTACTGTTGCACTAAGACTGAATACCTTTAGCAATTCATTTTCAAGCTCAGGTATTTACCAAAAGACCATTTTGTTGCTGGTTGCAAAGTTCACAGCTCACACAGTCAGCACCTGAATTCATTCAATGAGCAAAACTCTTCCATTCTCCAAAAACAGAAGTCAGAGCTCATTGGTCTGAATTTCAAACTTAGGACACAAGCAGGTGCTTTGCAAACAGCTGACATCTGCTCTGAAAAGGTCCAGAGCACTTTCAAAACAGTCCAAGATAGACACAAACAAGCTTTAGAAACTGGGAGACATAGAATTTGTGATTGTTTAGAAATGCATTAGAAAAAAATATATCTGAGATGTAAAGTAATATTAATACATAATTTCAACTAATTTGAGAGGACTGAGTTTCAGCAACTTAGTGCCAATCAGCTTCCAGAAAAAAAAAAAATCAGTCTTTTCTGGAGTGTACTCCTAGCTTAGAACTTCAAAACAGCACTGGAAAGTCAGTACTAAACAACCTTGGCATGAACAGCAGTCTCTGTGTCCCCCAAAGCTACACATAAGCTTGCCACTGCATACTGGAGCTTGAAACCATGTTTTACATTCTTGGCTTAGTTGTTTTAAAGTTATACCATGATCTCAAATACACATCACAAGTCCTTTTAAAGTAAGAGGTGAAAATGAACCGCAATATGACTACCAAAGTGAAAGCTGTCAGCCTTACAACAAGAGTAAAGAGAGCCCAGGTATCTGTGTTCCTGATTTGCTGACACTGTTCCAAAGCAAACACTGCACTGTCACCTCTAAGACTTGCAGCTGGAGACAGCTGTACTCAGACTACAAGCCCACCTACCAGCTGAACAATTTTGCTTCCTTCTGTAGAAGTATATATGCTTCCCAGACTTCCCTCCCCCCACAAGTATTTAATTACATACAGCAGATACTGCATCAAGCAAAACCAATCCTATGTTCTCTGGGCAGTAGATCTCATGGAGGAACTCAAGCCCACAATTTGTAATTTGCCTGGGTTACGTTAATTTTCAGTTTGAAGATGCAAAAAGCATTTTAAAACAAATCAGTTTGCATCCAGTTGTCTAGAAGGCCAATGTGGTCTAAGGAGAGGAACAGATCAGCAGTAGAAAGCAGGTGGCAGCTGCGGATAAACAACGCTCACAGGACTCCAAGAGAAAACGCAAGGATCACCTTCACAGAGAGTATTTTAGTCTCCATTCTTACTCCCAACAGGAGCAGCAACCCGGTACACCTTGATATGGTAGGAAATACAGGAAGAAAAAAAAAAAAACTGTGCCTCTTAGGTCCGTAAGACCAAGCACGGATTTTCGGGGAGAAAGAAAGCCCGCAAGCGCCGTTAACCCTCCTACCTCCGCTCCGCAGAACGGGGACTGGTGGGAGCTGCTTCTGCAGCTCCTCAGCGCTTTGCTGCCTGCCGAGGATCTCACTGCTGGGCTGAAAGCACCACCTAGCGTATGCAGCGTCCCATCTCGTTTCTAAACGTGGTTTTAATTGCGTGGGGACAGACTGCAGGAACGATTCAAAGCCTAGTTCTCCGTTCCCTCGTAATTCAAGGTTACTCACTCCTTTGCGAGACTGACCACCAACAAGGCACCCTGCATGGTTTTACTATTACGAGATCAAAGCAGAAGTCAGACCCCAGGGGGACACAATCAGACTCAGAGCTTAATTAACGGTAGATTAAAAGGTTGCTACAAAGCAAGAATTTCAGTATTATTGTATAATATTATTTTAATAATCTAATTAAAACTGTTTGGTGCTCAGCAGAAATAAATGACAGTGATTAGAGAACATAAAACTCTCTCACACTATGTAAACTTACATACCTTTATTTTCAGAGTAGTTATGAGGTCTGCTCCAAAAGTAATGCCTCCTATTTTACTATGTTGGCCTACAACATTAGAAATGGATGTTGGTGAGATGACACCATCCCATCATTGAATCTTCCCACCATTATTCCATTGAATTTTGTTGCCCATGTAACAGATGGCAGCAGGGAGGGCAGTCTGGCATAACAACATCTAACATGGAAGTGCATATGAAGTCAAAGTGTATAATTAAAACCTTTCAGGAGGAAAAAATGGCCCCCACTGACTTTTAATGATGCTTGCTGAATGTTTATGGAGACCAAACAGTGGAAGCAAGCACAGTCATACGGTGCGCAGCAGTGGTGGGTCACATCCCCTATGCTGATTTGTATGAGCACAGCTCCAGGCCCTTGTTCATTGCTGGTGAAAATGCATAGCTAGTGGTATGACTATGTTGAAAAAGAGTGTTTTGTAGCTAGGAACTTGCTCTATCAAATAGTGTTAATGTGCTTTTCATATCTGTTCTTCTTTCCATGGAAATAAATAGGAGGCATTCCTTTCAGAGCAACCTGTGCATAAATAACACCACTTCCTCCTAAGGAAGTGTCTTAATAGAGTATTTTTTAACTTACGTGGAGCTGAACCCTACTCAAACATGTTTTCTGCAATCATCTTCAGGGAAGCTATGCTTTACAGATAACAGCTAATATTCTTACCACTAAATAATATTCCACTTGAAAATGAAATTAAAACTTTTGTTTTAATCAGCAGGATGTTACATACACATGCAACAGCCACAAACTTAGCCACGTCATCTTTATTATTCTGAACTGTATGTCATTACCTTATGTCTAATGTCATTTAGTTAGAGACGCAATTAAGTTTATTGAAGCTGTACTCCTTCCAAACATATAACCTTATTTACCTTGCCCAGTTATCGTAACAAGAACTCTCTGAAGTTTCCAACAGACAATGATCAGTCAAAATTTAAAGTACATTGACTTTAGAAAATAAACATTCTCTAATAGAATGCTGTTTGCATACAATGGATACAAAAATATAGCTTAGAGAAGAAGTTATCAAAAGAAACAGAACTCACGACCTCTAGCATGACTAAGTTGAAGATAGAGCAACCAACACGCTATATAAGCAATAACATGTCTCAGCTGCACACATACACTGTGCTGGAGATTAACTATAATTTCTTTGGATAACACAGGTTGAACCATCAGCCTAAGTCAAATTTTCCAGAACATCAGCCACGTTCCCCCAGCAGTATTTTCTAGGCCCTGATGTCCTCCTTCCTATTCAGCAGGACTGGTCATGCTGATAGATGCACTCCAACTAAGGACAAAATAGCTCCCCAGATATTGTCCCTCCCTGCTTTTGACTCTGTTAGGACACATTGCGCTTCCACATCACCAGATTAGCTAGTAATACAACAAGACGAAAGCCCATAAGACAAGCAAGAAGCCCATAGCTTATATATTTCAGTCAAAAACAGACTATACTAGGTGAAGTAGTGCAAACCACACCCCAGAATAAGCGATCAGTCAGAACAATCTTCAGGTTGATCATAACTTGTTTTCTGTATTATAATTACTATATTTGAGTTCAGTGTGATTTAAACACCTGAAAGCATTACATTCCTTTAAGCACCATAGAACACTGTAACAGAAGACAGACCAACATAATGAGAAAATGTTAAAAAAATTATAGTGGCAAAAGGACCAGTGCAATAAGAATACATTACTAAAGAAAGAAGTATTCACCCACCTCTGAGGCCTAGGCTCACCACAGAAATCCCACAGAGAAGGGAACTCTAACCAGAGAACCAACCCCAGTGGGGGTCAGCCCTTAAAAGAGGTCTAAGAGAGGTGCAGCCAGGCTTCACCCCTTCCAGTCACACAGCTGAATTGCCTTCACCTGTGCTCCCAGGGCTGACCGGGTCCTTTCCCCAGCTGATCAATCAGTGGTTCAGGCCATGACTCAACAGTTCTCTCAAAAACCCTATCTGCAATAGTTGCAAAAGTGCTAAAATCACGTTTTACAACTAGGAGACTTGTAACAAGAAGGGAGAATTTTAAATGGTCTGTTAAGTATACCAAATTTGCAATAGTATATGAAGATTGTACTAATCAAATAAAATGGATAATATCTATTAATAAATAAGAAAGTATGAATACTGGAAAAAGCAAGCATAACCCTGGATAGTATATAGGACACAGCTGCACTTGCTAACAGACAGTAATTGTTTTGTCTTATACTTTTTGCATGAAGATGTTCATCAAACAGAATCTAGGTATTGCAGCTGTATGAGAACTGCTGAGTCCTGCCTGAACCACTGATTGAGCACCTGGGGAAAGGACCCGGTCAGCCCTGGGAGCACAGTTGGAGGCAATTCAGCTGTGTGTGCGGAAGGGGAGGAGCCTGCCTGCACCTCTCCTAGACATCGTTTAAGGCCTAGCTGCCACTGGGGAAGGATCTCTTTCTGGAGATTCCTTCTTCTGGAACTTTCTACCGTGAGTGTAGGACATAGGTGAACATTTCTTTTTTGATTGCCTTTTCTACCAGACTAACCTTTCTAACTATGAACCTGTAAAATATCATCCTAACCATGCTGCTCTTCTAACTCTACACTTGTTAATTGTACAGCAGCTGCCCAGGTACTGTCTGCAGTACATTACCACTCTTTACTTGCCACAGTATGTTCAGTTAGATGAACACAAGTCTGCAGCCCTGTGCATAGCACATCCTGTATTGCATACCTTCCCATTCATTATTACTTTCTGTTCTTAAGGCTCAGAAGTACGTGGTTCACCTAAGTAGACTCTTACTCTATTTAAGTGCTATCTGAACTTTGCTAAGTGTTGTGTAGTTGGAAAGTTCCATTTTTACCTGTTTGCTATGTAAATATTCTTAGTTCCAGCTGCTCTGATACCAATTAAGAAACATAAGGATGCTGTATGAACAGAGTCAGAGCAGTACTACTCACAGCCTGTGTTTTTGTAAGAGCCCAAGTCTAACAAGCAGCTTGTTGGGAGAAGCCCTCCTGCTGAGTCACTCATTCAGAAATGAGCCCTTTGCTTTCTAAACTCTTTCTCAGAGAAGCCCAGGTCTGTCCAGGTCAAGTCTTAGTCCCAGACCTCATCAACAGATTTATATGCATAGTAACTTATCAGAATCAACATTTGCCTCTCAGAGTGCCCTTAAGAAACCCACTGAAATAGATTCACAATCACTTACCTGCTCTCCACCTACTCCAGCATTTTGTACTGAAATGGGTTCGTACTGTCAAAAACAGGTTTTTTTTGTTTTTTTGTTTTTTTTAATTGAGGTAACAGTTAACAGATTCAGGATTGCTATTAATAAATGTACTGGGTGCATAAGCACTAAATACTGAGATACTGAGTCAGTAATTTGTTAACTATTTCTCCAGGTGTCATCTACAAAATATTAGAGACACAATGTCTTACTATATAAGTTGTCTTATTAACAGAAGAAGGAGAATAAGCCAACCCCATAAACCTACCGAAGTTAGTGAAATGCATTCTCTCAACAATGTACACAGGGAGAGACAGATTTATACTCTTAATGAGGTAGAATTGAGTCAAATGCACTGACAATCATCTTAAAAAGGCTTGTTGTGTTATCAGTTTAGGGAGTTGAGGCCAATGCTTGTCACAGAGGCATGGTTGCTTTGCCTCTACTGAAACGATAACATCACTGAAACAACGCTGGGCTGTGCCCATTTAGACACAATCAGCCAGCTTTAGGAAAGGTGCGCATCTCTGCATCTTACGTGTGCTTTGACCAGATAAGCAAGTTGCTCTGCTCCCAACTTAATTCAAGCATGATGCAAGATACGCATACTTATTAAATCGTATTTTTATTCAAACTGCCCTTCTCTGCTGATTCATAATCATTCTTTCTCTTGACATACCAAGCCTGTTGATTTCCTACCTGTCATGGTTTTGGGGAACATGCTAAACTATCCTCACCTGACACTTGAAATCTGTAAATGTTATCTCTTCATCTGATTCATCCAACTGCTTGAATATTTTTGCAGGCAAGGATGCATATGGGGGCTTTGGAACAGATTGGGATTTAGGGCCAGTAGACTTTGAGCAAGTGAGAGATGCTGCACAGAACTGAGATTTGAGATTGCTCCATGCTTATCAATAATATTATTACTCTATGGTCCAGTCTATAGCACTTGAAAGAACTGTCTCTCTCCAAGTCACTCTTCAGAAGAAAATCGAATGCCAGAAAATCTTTAGATTTCCACTGTATGTTTGGAGCTTTGTATTTAAATAGTTGCAGTGGAAATGCTAAGTCACTGCTTGAAGCAGTGATTGAGCATCTGGTGGGGAGGCAGGGCCAACCCAGGGGAGCTCAGTTGCATGCAGTGTGCCTGAGTGACTGGAAGAGCTGGAGCCAGGATCCTTCATTTAAGGGTTGGCAGTGGAGGCAAGGGGCTTTTGCTGGAGAACCCTGTGTACTTGAGGCCTTCTGAAGATAAGCAGCTTTTTCCTTTATTTCTGTGCCCTCATCCGTTGTATTTGAGTAAATCTTTACTTGCTGCAGCTCAGTTGCCAGTGGGGAATTGCAATTTTAAACTTTAATTTCTACAAGGTCTCCTGTAATTCAGAATTGCTATTTATTATTTTAATTCCTCAGCACACGGAGAACTAGTTGTATCTAGGATCCACAAACCCTGATGAATGAGTAAATCTGAACTGGTCAATGAGACAGACAAAAGAGGCGTGTATCTCTGGATAGGAGGGAAACGTCTATTCTTGTTTTGAATCTACAACAATGACTCCTTAACTCAAGACAGGTCATCATCCACATCTATCTGAAACATAAGGAGGATATGTTCTTTCTTTGCTTGTAATGACCCAGCTCACATTCCAATTCTACTTTTGTAGAAGGAACTCTCCTCTAAAACTTTTGCTCCTTCTCATGAGGTACTGACCTCCCACCTACCTCATGCCAAACAAACCAAGTATGCTGTGCTCATGGGCACCTGCAGCAAATAGAGGAGGACTCCTAAAGAAAACCCTCTAAACTTAATAATGTCTGTAATCAAAGTACCAATACAGATACTGGTCTTAATGATATATCTCTGCCCTTAAACTTGAATGCACACAACACATCTGCAGGTGCAAACTGCGGATCTCAATTGATTGCATGATGCTACACGCTCCAGAGCTACCTGGATTTTTCCAGTAGAGATCCAGAATTTCAAGTGAGTACCGATTATCTTGTTGCAGGATAGCTGGCATTAGTGTTGTCACAGTTTAGTCTGCCTGCAGTGTATTCCTGCTATTTGTTTTCTTATTTTAGTGAAGTTTGATTTGCCTTTTTTCCCATTTTTCATCAGTTCACCAGTGCACATCTGCCAAAAAGCAATTATGAATAAGGTGTGGTTGTGAAGCAAGGGAGGCTTTTCTCTAGTAAGAAAGGGCTTAAGGAAGTCTAATAAAGAGACATGATCAAGTTTCTCTTTGTGTTGAATGTGTGACTGTAACTCTATACCTTACATTTGAAAACTTGCAAGTATTGTATTTACGTTGACTAAAAATTGAGTTGCAAACACAGCAAAAAAAGATATTTTCAGAAATCTTGAAGCCTATTCTCAAATTCCCGTATAAAAACGGAAAGCACAGCTGCATAGTTTTCACTGTTCAAAGCACTGGGTTTAGCCAACATATCAAAATGAATAAGATTAGTTGCCGTAACTTGAGTTTGTTATAACTGAAGTTTCATTTCAAATGCTGGTATCACTTGAAATATAACACAGAGGTTGTTGGTTTTTTGTTTTGTTTTGTTTTGTTTCCTTGAATATGTATGTTTAACTCATTCAAATGAGTGGTTAAACTCATCAGAAGGTGCTAAATCGGTGAATTATTTTTACAGTCTTTAAGTTCTGGCACAACTTTTTTCTTTTGATTCTATTAACCACTGGATTTCATTTCACAGATCATGAAATCTTGCTACATTTTGCCCAAACTTAGCCATCTTACCTCAGAAAATGGCATCCTTGTAATCAGCCTTCATACTTCTAAGGAAATATTATAAATACATTTGTTTTACTCACCAAACAGCACAGGCACACGGCATGTGTAACACATACAGGTTGTGAACTGACTGCATGTGGCAGGTACAAGAGGCAGGATTGGCCCTGAACTGCACCTTCCCTTCCACATCATTCCATTATCACCTAGCATTCTAGCATGCACTCACACAATTGGCTCATTGTGACAGCATGCTCCCCCACCCCTCTCATTGCCCTCTTTCCTTACCCCAACTCCCTCCTTCAACCTGGTCTTGCAAACAAGACTTTATACAGGGTTGATAACTTTCAATAAAACAGATTAACAACTACAAATCTGTCTCAAAGTGGGGGCTGAAATAACTGATAGCAGACACCTGGTTCAACAGCTGAGGGCCAGTTGAGTATGTGCCAAGAAAACCATCTGTCATCCCATAAATAGTGAGCAGCCCAAAAGACCCTTCAGGATCTCCAGTACTGCAGTGAGCTGCATGGCAGGACCTTTCCCTCAGTAGTGACAGCTCTTGAGACTATATCTGCATTGATATCCCTTACATCTTGATATCAAGATGCCTTGCTAATACAGATCCTCAGTAAGTGCAAGATCTTCCTGAAGATCAGCTAACAGCATGTGCTATCTCCCTAAGGACTCCCCAATGACTCTAGGACTCTAAGATGTCTTGAGGATCATCTTGTGATGGCTTGTTGGTGAACTGCAGACAAAATGTGTATGACAATGTCATGATTCTTAAATCATTCTGTGACAACTGAGGTGATACCGTGACTACTCTGTGATAATCCCCTCTTGATTCCATGTCTCAGTGATGACTCAGTGTCTTGATGACAGCTCCATGGCAACTCTGAGATCACTTGGTGATGACTCCATAATGATATAACAACAGATCCATGAATTCTTGGTGCTGATTCCAGCACAACTCCTTCATAAGCTCGTGATGGCTTTGTGAAGACTTCATGAGGAATCTGTCACAATCTGAGAACTGAGATAGGATTGCGTTGACTATGTGACAATACTGAGGCTTCCAAAATGCTTCCTTTGATATTAAATCAATTACAACTTAAACAATTACATCGATGTTAGGATATTTCTTTTCCCTCCAGTTTGAATTTACCCTGCAGTCCATGGTTTGGAAAACTATTCCAGAATGAGTGAACTAGAGGTGCACTTAATTACTGCTTGGATCTGGGTGAGAAGCACTGTTTCTAAAAAAAGCAGTGTGAATGCTATAAATTATTGAATAGGAGAAGTGGTAACAAGATCAGCAGAAGAACGAAACTGTTATTTTGTCTTTTCTATATCTCTCTACTGTGATGTTTGTCCTTTCCCCTGTAGCAAGGTTAGCCACCCTGATGGATTCCTCTGGGAAACTAACATAAATATAATGTCAAACTGTTACCTCACAGGCTGAATGGTGGAACCAGTCTTTGATTGTCACCTCTGATCGTGAATAGCTTATTGTATTTAGCATTCATGTTTTGGTTTTTTTAACTGAGTCTTTTGGAGGATGCGTTCGGAAAGCTCTCAGATGAAAAAACACAGACTGGTAAAAAGCAGATGGATAAGAGAAGAGGAAAGTTGTAAGCAAGGAATACAAGGAATGGGGAAAGAGAATGCATGTTGGTAGAGAAAAGCAAGGAAAACAATTCAAGGAAAATAATTTGCAAGGATTAGTAGCCGCCACCAGGAGATTTCCACGGTTTACTATTTATGCTGTCCATAAAAGATTGAGGAAAGTAAGGGGAAAACGTGGAGCGTTTCCCCTGGCTTCGATTTAATGTGAGGTACTGAACACTGTTGCATGGACGATCCTACATTGCTTAGGAGCCGATCGGTCAGGTCAAGAGCTACCAGGAGAGGGCAGCATGGCCTTAAATATATGTTAAGAGCTGATTTTCAGCGTTTGGGGAAACTACTACCGACAAACAGCTCGTTATGGGTTACCGGGCAATATACTGACGAAGGGAGTTTGCTGGCAGGCACCTCGCTGGAAGAAATATCATAATAGGAGAAGAACGAAAAGATTTTAAAAACGAGAGGAGACAGAATGTAATATTTTAGTGGTGCTTTTCTGCTCAATTGCTGAAGAGGCATGAAGAGCACTGCATTAAGTAGCACGAGCATAATGGCAGAGACTTACAGCAGCTCATTCAGTCACATTGTATATCATTCAAAGATCATTATACATTTTCAAGATAAGAGAACTTTTTTAAAGGCACAGAAGAATGGGTAGAAAGTACCCTGCCCAGTGTGCCATGGCATCAGGAAGGGCCTGTATTGCTGTGCTCAAAGACTAACCATTGGACCACATCAAGCGTGTCCTTTGCAGGTGTGTAGAGCACTGTTTTAATAGCACATGAATTTCCAAGGTGCACCTGGCTGACTATCGTTGCTGATTCTGCTTCAGATGAAAAATTAATGCCCTGCTCTAGTGCATTGCTTGAATTCAGTTTATTTGGTTACACAAATATGAGAACTTCATAAACTTTAGCAAAGATACAGTAGCTTTGGTTACAACACTGGAAACTGTAGTACACCATCTTCAAATAGGAGAACTTTGGGTGTGTTAACTTGTATTTATCTTCTCTGCTAGTAGTTATCAGAGGCAATTGTGGATTAATGAACTGCTTTAGGTATACTTTCTCGGTGAAATAACTTCAAAGCCAAGCACTGTATAAAATCACACGGCAGAAAATTCACAGAAAAAAAATAGTACACCTATTAGTTGGAACCTTGTCTCTGCTTCCTTTCTGCCACTTTTACGCTTACTTCAGTGAAGAGAAATTAATGTTAGAGTTGATGGATTCTGCCAGCTTGTAACTAAGACTGCAGAGCCATCCTGGATTTGCTGCGCTGCCCGCTTTTAAAATCATAGAGGAAAAATGCCATTGAAAAGAGAGGAGTAGTGTGTTAGTTTCACAGGGAGTCATTTCTTCTGTTAAATGTTTTGCAGTGTAAGTGAATCACAGAAACCCTCATTTCCTAGACAGTGTTTTAATATCTTTGTTCCATTTCAAAGACATAGAGCGAGAAAACTGGGTTTTCCTTTACTTTTGTTTAACAGCATTTCACCACCTATGCCACTCAATCATTTGATGTCTCCATGGAAATTATCAATAGAATACCAATAATGAAAGAAGTACTTGGAGCTGACTGCGGGAAGAGTGGGAACAAGAATGCTAAATACATGTAAATCCACATAAACAGCTGAACAACTGGCATGCTAACTGGACAGGGACATAAGTTTGGAAATACAGAGATGAGCAACTGCCTGACCAACACTGATCAACACAGATATTTCAAGTAACATTTTTCTAGCTGTAATAGCATCTTTGGTCCACTATCCTGTTAAATATGAAGTAATAGTGATTACAAAGTATTTTCAGAGAGATGTTGAAATTTATATGGTTTGATTTTGGCAGTTTTTTAAAATTTTATTTTAAAAAACAAAAAATAAAGTATCTAATTTCACTAGCAGTACTGGAGCAAATAAATCCTTACTGATCCTGTCATACAACTGAAGGATTCATAATGCAGAGGATAACCAAAACATGCTACTTGACGGATTTTTAAATTAATACTGCCAGCTGCTCTTTATTACTAAATGAAACTTCTCACCTTTTCTAGTCCAGTAAGCAGGGAGGGCATCCAAGGATTTAAAAACAAGTTGCCACATCATGTAATGAAAATTAAAAATATTCTGAAAGGAAAATTTAAAAAATACATAAATAAAAAAGGTCTGAAATAATGGTATATTGGGTTTTTGCTTTATGGGAATGTTTCTGTTCTGAGTATTCCGAATCAGAATAAAAATAATATGCCCCAGAAATCAAGAAATCTGTATATTGACCAACTGTAACTGCCAAATGAGTGAGTAACCCATTTCCTCCCAAGTCCTCAGGTTTTCAGCTCAAAATCTACCTACGATTATTTTTAAGGAGATGTGGGAGGAAATGCATAAATGCCAAGAACTTCAGGGAAAGACACACTGTCCTTTTCCCAACATCTGGTTATTCACGAAGGGTTGACAAATCTTTTGGTCTTATTAAGCACAAAGATATCTATTCTGAGGGATCTGTGATAAAAGCCATTTTCTTACTACAGGGAACCTTGGACTGAAGACTAGCACAGACAGCAAAAGACACAGAAGGGAAGCTAACTGCTTTTGCTGGTCTGTGTGCCTCTCCAGATCTTTATTTTTAGATCTTCAGTGTATTAGATCAAATGTATAAACTGGAAGAGGTCAAACTGTATCTCTCTGTGACTAAGCAGAGGTGTGGAAGTGACTGGGGAATGTAGCTAGCTGGTGCTAACCTGAACCTAGTCAAGATCAGATTGCAATATCTGCCTGATTAAACATGGGCCTAATAATCTTTTGGCAATTTGAAGTTAAATTCTCATTTGATGTATAGATGTCAGCAGGGATTATTTTTAGTTTCATGTTATTTTCCTTCATTCATAACTACCTGTTTGCTATCATAAAATGTCTTTGCAGGAAAAATATTTTAATCGCTGAGAATAGTAGTGAAATTGACCAAGGACAAGGCAACCCTATGACTTCTAGTTTTGCAGCAGTTTAATTTCATTCTAATCTGTTATCAGAGAAGATTTTTTAGATGGGGCATATTTCTGTGGTTGTGGGTATATATTTAAACAAAAATACACAGTATATAGCAATTTATTATCCAAGCAATCAAATAGATAAGCAAGCACACCTCTACACATCACACAAATCTCTTGCTGTAAGTCTCCTTTTGCAAAGTATGAGCCCTCTATGCTTTGTGTAGCTCTGAGTGATCTGAATATCATGTGTCATATATGTGTCATACATATCACGTATTTGTTTAGTGCTTGAACCAAGAAGGGAATTCCACCTCAAAACTTGGCAGTGTGAGCTGGCAGCCCAGAGCTCTGCAAGATTTATGTGAGGCTGCTGGTAGTGTCACGTCACCTGGTAACGTAAGGCTGTGTCTGTGGAGCGAATACAATGCAGTGTGGCAGTGAGCTAGGGAATTAAATGGGATGGGATTTGCACTACAGCATCACCAGAGTTAATCAGCTTTGTCCCTGAAATCTGGCTGCAGCACTACAATTTGCTGTACGGCTTCCTGCTCTGGTCGACAGAAACTCTAAGACTACAGCACATAAAAATGCCTTGAAGAAATACAGGACAAAAGGAAGCAATTATTCCAGTTCAGCTAGATAAGTGCCTAAGGGATCAAACATATCCACACCCACCCCTGTCTGAAAATCATATTAGCATCTCAGCCTCATGACAGACTCCGAAATGAAAATCTGCACATAGAATGAGGTCAAAAAGTTAGCAGCAAGTGTACTGTCTGGGATTTAAATTTAACCTTTCCTTATGTCTAAACCCAGATGACTGAAGCATTCTGCCGAGTTTTTGTTGTTTGTGATTACATATATTTTAAAATATGTGGAAAGCTCTGTGGTTCTGTCTCTTCCAATGGAAGTCGGATTCAGTTCAGCAAGGATACAGACTGATACGTACAAAAGTCACAAGTTACTTCTTGCAGCAAACAGTTATTTTACTGAGTATACCCATTATTCGTCCTGTTATTACCCAGTGCCCAGATTAGACTGAAATGTGTCTGGATTCAAATTCATAGAGAGATGAGAATTGCCAGACTGGACTAGACTAGCATCAGTCCACATACTCCAGCAATCTGTCTTTGATAATAACTAGCACCAGATATCTAAAGGAAAAAAGCCTCTGTGGAGTAATAACCTCAATCAATGAAGTGTTTTACCCCAATCAGAGAGAAGTTGGTGCCCAAACCATGAGGTCTTTTCCAAACATTTGCTAATCCAACTGGAACATTATCAATGTAAATGTCTGATTCTTTCCAGATCTTGCTAGCTTCTTCAGAGAAACTGTGTTGAATAAAATAGCAGTTACATGAAGAAGAACTTTCCAAAATGTGGGTTATAAACAAAGAAGATTTGGGGCAGAATGAAAAATAAACAGGGACAGTGTCTGGAAAGGAGGAGAGAATGAAAGAAGAATTCTCTCCTTTAAAAATAACACAGGCTTCCTTTACTGCTTACAAACCAGTGAGGTTTACTTTACATGGAATAGTTTGTGACTCGTACTCTGTTTTGGAAGTCCAACAGAAATCATCAAGATGTCAAGCTGAAATTCAGCACTCTCTGCAAATGCTGACCAAAGTCCTGCCCAAGATGGAGCAGCAGATGCAGTAGATTGTGCTGACTCAGTGAAGCCATAGATAAGCAAGGAGGATCTGCAAGCCCCCTGCAGAGTATGAAAAAGTGAGGGTTTGATGTAGAAAAGGACTGGGATTTTACTTACAAAGAGTGCCAAGGACAATCTCACTTCACTGATAGCACAAGATTTGAAGATTTCAATTGCACCAATGATAAGAATCCAGGACTAGAAAGATCTGACCCCTAGCAATTTATGCTTTCAAAGAACTAACATGTAGAAGTATTTCAATCTCATGGCCATGAAAGCCAATAGATGTAGCATTAGGATAGTATTTTCTAAATATGGCTCCCAAATCAGTCCAACGTGAACATCCTGCTTTGGGACAGTTGAATAACAACTACTTTCTCAGAGACTCAGTATACAAGGTGAGACTGAAGGTAAAATGTAAAAATCAAGAGTTTGTGGAACTGGGAAAGACTGAATTTTGAGAGAGTCTAACCCTCAAATATACCAGAGAAACATCTGTTTTTAGGGTTCCGGTAGTGAGATATCTTTTTACAAATGTAGACTCTATGCATGATAAAGAACTTTATTTCTACATCTCCTGAAAAAGGGGGGAAAAAAAAAAAAAAAAACTTAAGAAAAGAGCTAAATACATTTTTTAAAAAGATTTCTATTCTGATAGATGGTAGCAGTGACATTTTACATTTATTAGGTAAGATTGCTTTTCACTTGGAGGAACAGTAAGTGCGTGCATTTTGAAACTGATAGTAATTTGACATTCATAAATGTCTTGTTACCTGGAAAGGTCTGTTAAGGTGTTTTAAGCCATTATTTCAATCTTGTAACAAATTAATCAGACTTTAGAACATCAGTTCTGGAAATAAATTTTAAATGCTAATACTGATAAATTACTCTTGTGAATGGATCATTACGCAGAGGAAACAGTTTGTTTAATTGGAGTTGTTCCTGAGTAACTCTACATTCATTATAGGCTGCAAGAAGCTGAAAGAAGTTTCTGTCCTTTTGAAGAAAAACTAGAGCCTTATCCTGGTTTTAACCTTTCTTGTTAATCGAGTAGGGAAAGTCAGATCGGCGTAGGTGCTTTACTTGGATTGTTGTTCTTTAATACAGCAGATGCCTCCAATCAAACTGAAAGTATTCAGAGAAAAAGATTTGGCAGAACAGTCTAAAACAAAGGCTTTACTATGGCTCTCCCATCTTTGAAATAGACATAACGTGGTTTTACAGTTTAACAGATACCACAGAATCTACATAAGACTGAGACCAAATCAATAAGGTACCAGGTCTATTCTTCCAGGTCATTTAGGAACATCTCTATGCAAGAGAAGATATTCAAGGCTGTTTAAAATGCATTTGTTCAATGATATTTGAAAGCCATTTTAATTTTCCATCCATTCATAATGCCATGATTCTGTATCTATCTGAAGACATAACAGCTGCAATTAGGCAAAAATGTTGGTGTGCAGTCTTTCTCCAACAAAACTCTCTGGGAAAATCCTGTGCTATGTTGGCAACCAAGATGGATAAGCAATAGTTAAACTGTGCGGATCTGATGTATCACAGTGACATCTCCATTAGACTAGGAATATCTATTATTGGCAGATAGTTCTTGCTGGAAACACAGTATTAAGTGAACATAACACTCTGAATAACATTATTTGGATTTTTTTTTTTTTTTTTTTTTGAGGTCTTGAGTATCTTCAGCACCTCTGTTGTTTGGGCTGGGTGGCCTCCCTTGAAGAGCCTAAAGTGCTGTGAAAAATCAAGCTTGACCCTTGACTCTCAGTCCTGACCTGTGACTCCTTAGTGTCTATGCATATGCCTGAATCTTGACATTTATGCAGGATGTCAGTTCCAAGCAAGCCAGATGAGGTCTAGCCATCTAAGAAGGTAAGAGACTATTGAGTAACAACTTCTAACAGTATCTGAAAGCTAGCTTCTTTTGGGAGACAAGGGTTTTTGAGAAGTTCTTCTTGCACCTTCCACATGAAAAAAAGACAAAAAAAACTACAACAACAAGGAAGCTAGCTTTCAAATGCCAGGATCTTCTGGAAGTGTTGTTCTTCTCCACAAAGGTTTGTGTTTTCTCTCTGACTCTTAGATCCTACATGTTGTGCACAATGTGCCTCTAAAAGATGGAATTTGTCTCCTTACAAACTATGGTCTCTTCAGTATTCCCCACCACAGGAAAGGCCAACATGATGGGCCAGCATGACACGACCATTTCTTCGTTAGGGAAGATACTGCTGCCAGAAAGGTGACTGACAGCATGCAGTGTTCCTATGGAGGCAGTCACACTGCCCTGACAGCAAATACTGAGCTGGGTCCTACACATAGACCCTGGGGTTCTGTGTTTTATTAGCCGGTGTAGTGAACTTGAACTATTTCAGACTAACAATCTGCTCATAATAACGTCCTAGGCTGTTACTGAGATGAGTTAGATTCAAATCCGTGCATGAAGGTGGAAGTTTTGTTTTCCACTCCTGGAGCCAAACACCGTTTTCTCACTTGGCTCCTTTCATTACCATGTGTTTCAAAGCTGTTAGAAAGAACCCATTTGCACTTCATTCTCTGTAGTTAATCTAATAAAGGGACAAGTGACATGGGAAGGAGGAGAAGGTGGGCAGGAATTACATCCAAATTAAGTGTTAAACATTGGCTTCTGCCCCTACCTTGAGTACGGGTTACAAGGATTAGCGTGGAAAGGGGGAAAGGAACTTCTATTCCTAGAGCATGACTCTGAATATATATACACTGGTAAGAATGAACAAAATGGAAAAAGTAAATACAGACCATGAAGTAACACCATCGGGAAAACAAGTATTCTCAAAGAAGAGTTTCAGAAACCGCATGAAGCATTGAGACCCAAGGTTTGTTTTTTTGGAAGAGCTCCTTTCCATCTGGATCCCCATCAGACCTGGAAGTAGTAGTCTAGGAAGGCTGTGGTTTGAAGAGTGCAGGCACTCTCATTGTGCGTTCTGTTTTCTTTGCCGTCTGACATAGCTAATCCCTGCTACTTTGTCACACCTGAGATGTTTCTCGCACAACAATCGATACACCAGGGAACTATAAGCAAGCAGAAGTAGAGGCTGGATATCAACCCCAAATTCAGATCCAAATTACACACACACTATTTTTGAAGATTTGCCTTACTATCAGGCATAGCTTGCCTCAAGCCTTGCTTTTGCACTTTGTGTATGAGAAAGGATTCAACACAGATAGTGGCAGAAGCTGGAAAAAAAAAAAAGAGTATACACTTGCCCTACTCAACTCCCAGGCAAAATATGTTACAGAGTATTGTGACAACTTCAGCATGTTTTCAATGCTGGAACAACAGCTATTAATTATGTCAGACCATCATTCTGGGTAGCATCTGCCTAAGAACAGCAAAGCTAGTGAGCTAGTGCAGTGTATTTATGTATAAAACATTAAACAGCATCTCACTTTCAGTAATTCATCTTAACTCTGTTGTCAGTAATGTTGCCTTTGAGCTAGAAACACCTCAGTTTCCATCAGTTAAGAGTCATTGATAAACTGTACCTCTCTGACTTGAATAAAGTGCTTAAGCATGCTTCCTTTTCCTGTCTCCTTCCATTCCTCCACTTCTCAGGAGTTTTCATGAACCAGCCTTGAGGCCTTGACTCTATCAGGAGTAATCCCTGTATATATGAAAGGGTATTACAAAACAGAACAAATTCTATTTCAGTTATAAATTACTGAGAATGCCATCAGCCAGAGAGAGCAGAACAATTTTTGGGCTTAGGGAGTGATACATAATCCAAAAGTCATGCTCGCTGGAAATTCCATGGGAAAATTATCAGCAGGTTTTTGTCTTCCAGATTATTTTTTAAGACTGGTGGCAAATGTTTTCATGCATTTGTTGACGTATCCAATGTGCTTGGCAACACAATTTTAGAATCACAGAATATTTGGAGTTGGAAGGGACCCACAAGGATCACTGAGTCCAACCCCCAGCTACACACAGCACCACCCCAAATCCGATGTCTGAGAGCAGTGTCCAAATGCTCCCTAAGCTCATGCACCGGCGTTATGCCTGCTGCCCTCTGGGGCAGACCCTTTCCCTAAACCCCCTGGTCCTTCCCTAACACAGCTCCTTACCGTTTGTTGCCATCCCCAGAGAGCAGAGCTCAGCGCTGCCCTCCGCTCCCTGTGAGAAGCTGCAGTTGCCATGAGGCCTCCCCTCAGCTCCTCTGCTCTGCACTGAGCAATCCCAAGCGCCTCTGCACTCCTCACACACCTTGTCCACCAGGACCTTCACCATCTCCACAGTTCTCCTCTGACCACTCTCTAAGAGTTTTATGTCCTCCTTACACTGTGGCACCCAGACTGCACCCAGTGCAGGAGGTGAGGCTGTGCAGAGCAGAGGGTACAGCCCCTCCCCTCACCCGATGGCAGCACTGGGCCTGGTGCCCCCATGGTGTGGTTGGCCCTCCTGGTGCCAGGGCACACTGCTGGCTCACATTCAACTTACTGTCAGCCAGAGCCCCCAGCTATTTTGATCAGGCAAGTATCCTCAAAAACAGGACAGCTCAATACACCTTCCAAGCTGGGCTGTGCCAGATGTTTTGCTCTGGGTCAGTACAAGTGGCTGTTCAGGACAACCTCTGACAATTCCTGTTGTCTTTATAGGCAGCTGAATTCATTGGCACTGCCTCGCCTCCTCTTCCTCTTTCCAACCATTCAAGGTCAGACCCAGGAATCTATTTCCTGACATGTGGGACAAGTAGAGACACTGCAATCTTCACCAACTCCTTATCTCTACCTCTTGACCCCAGACACATGACTAGCTGCTATACTCCTTTGGCAATATTCCCTGGTCTCATGTCTGTCTGTCAGAAGTCACAACAGAGAGATAGAAAGACAAGTGTGCCATAACAGAAGAGCTTCTCTCTTCCCAGAATGTCAAGCCTCTACATAAGAAGAGCTCTTTGGTGCATTTGTATAACCACACTGCATGAACCAATTGAATAAACAGCACTTATTTACTACATGCAGGAGATACATCTTTAGGTATTTCACCTCTCACTATTAGGTCCTGATTATTTGATATAGAAAGCAGGGTTCTGGTGCTTGGTCACCTCCAACAAACCCTACTCTCCTAGTCCAGTTGCTGTCTGCTGCTTTGTGCCACTGATAACCTGATATCAGAAGCCAATGTGTGTTTAGTGGTAAATGTAACTTCTTTAAAGAGGAACATGATTTTACAAAAGTTAAAGAACTAAAGAAAAGTTTATCCTGATTAGTAAGCTTGTTATCTTCAACACTTCGATACAAACCTGTTCAAAACACGTTGTCCTCGCTTAGATTAAGAGCTTTTCTATTGAGCAACAAACATGAAAATTCAACAATAACTATAAGACTCAGATTACTTTGTCACTTTAGCACGTATTAAACTATACTAGTCCTCTTGGATGAGCAACTGGCTTATTTTAGGCATGTACATAATAAGATCCTAAGTGTACCTTTGAAGCCTTAACTTAAGCTACAGCACACATGACAGGAGGTAAAATCTAGGGAACAAGATTTGTCAAAAACACCAAAATGAAAGAAAATCAGCCCATCTCTTGGTGATAAAAACATAGATGTTGAAATATATTCATATTTACATCAAATATTTGTCAAGTACTGGAGGTCTTCATTTTGCAGAATACATAAACAGCATTCAGCACACGATTTCTCTCCTTACCACTTTTTATACTGGCAGTCAGGCAAATCCAGTGCA
The DNA here is from genome assembly GCF_905368555.1 of Meleagris gallopavo. NCBI lineage: Eukaryota > Metazoa > Chordata > Aves > Galliformes > Phasianidae > Meleagris > Meleagris gallopavo. The sequence continues at coordinate 11,663,259 of NC_139405.1, forward strand.
AACACTGTCTCTTCTCCTTTCCAACACTTCACAGCTGCTGCATTTAAGCAATTTCCTATACAGGATTTCTCATCCCATGTACCTCAGATCTCCAGAGGAAAGGCATGGTATAATACCATGAAGGTATGCACTCTCTAGGAGAACCAAAGGTGTTTGGGAAGTGGTAGGTGAGCACACTGGAGGACAAAGCACAGAGCATCTTCCCTGCTTTTCGTACTATGACTCCTGAAGCGCTTCCACCAAAGCCCAGTTCAGGCAGTCCATCTCAGTCTGAAGAGTACTGGAAAATACATTGTTCTTTCATATTGTGACAATGTGTCCAGAGTGCCCAAGAAGGCATTGACAGGAAGGTCTGATGAGTTCCTGCTATCTTCTTGAAAGAGATGTGTTGCAGCTACAAGGAGCGGATAAGACGAAATCTTGTCCTAATTATGTTAACAGGAGTATTGTCATAATCTTCAGTGGAATTAAGCTTTCGTTACAGGGAACTTGCCAGAAAATTCCAATACTCACTGGTATTTTTATGCTTCAGGATGAAAATTAGGTACAGCACATATTTCATCCAGTAGTGTGCAGCTGTCACCATGGAAACCCTGTTCAACAGAGTGTGAAAACTTTTACAGTATTGGCTGGATTCACAGAGTACTGAGAACTATTTCTTTTCCCATTAATTTTATTGTAGGTTTTATTATTCAAAATTTAGGCTACCCACATGTGCACAAAATAGCTGTAATAGCTACACACTGTTGTACGTCTTCTACAACAAATCCTATACTGTATTTCTAAACTAAATTCCACTCTTCAAACATACCATGATGATAGAACAAGAACTTCTCTATTTTTCCAAGTATATGTTAATTATGTTTTCCATTGCAACATCCTATGAGTAGATACTGCCTCATTTTTAAATGGGGAAAGCAGGCTATACAGAAGTTTACAGACCTTGTCAAAACCACATGGCCAAGACCTGGCAGATTTTGGAATGGAATCCATGAGTCCTGACTCTTTAGTTCCCTGCTCTGATCACCAGACAACACTCCCTTCCTCTGAAATAGGCTATTTTGATTGGAAACAGATGGTGTACATTTTTGGCACAGTGTTTAAACTATATTAAAATGGTCTGAATGAATATGAGCTTATATCATATCTATATATGTGCACATGTATATACAAGCATACTAGATCTACACATGCAGAAATAGGTATGAGTTAGAGTCATTAATTTACATATATCATATGCAAATGGAATGGATATGCTGAAAGATTCTTAAGTGCTGCTGGACAGCTGAAATACCTAAATACATAAGCTGCATTCTTCTATGGTATTGTAATTACAGACTATGTATTCCTCTCTATCTCTTAGCAACATTACATTGCTGATGTACATATACTTTGATGTAACTCACGTATTCATGTTTTTTATTGTTTCATGGAAATTTTAGTGTAGTTTCAGTAAGGAATGAATCACATCCTTTTCATTAGCTCCAGACCAACCTCCAGCCTGGCTTGAACAATGCACAGAATGGACATTGACAGCACTTGCAGCTTTTCTTTTTTTTCCCTGCAACTGCATTGTTGCATCTTAAATAACATGCTTATCTTTTGAATTTGCTTTCTGTCATAAGATTTGTCCCTGCATGATGTCTTCTCTAAATAGTTTGTTTCCAACTAAGGATTGGCAAATTCCGCCTTGGACATGTCGTATGTCAGAGTGATCTTCCCACACATTATGCTTGTAGATTACAAAGGTGAGTTTTTAATTCCTGATAGTGTTTTTTTTTTTTTTTTTTTTTTTTTTTTACAGCCATACGTTAAGTAGAGATGATAGATTATACTACCTGGCAAACAGCTCAGGCGATCTTTCCCACAGTTGGAAATCACCAGAACAGAATGGTATCTCTTGCTCTCTCCAAAGCACTCCTAACAAAGATGGAAGCATGGGCATTGAAAGCTACATAAGGAGAGGAGTGCATTAGCAAGATAATAGCCTACTCACAAGCTCCTTTCCACAAACCCCTTTCCACTGACTGTTTCCATTTCTTCCACTGGTCAGTTGGATTTTCACTTTCACTTGCTGTAAAAGTAGTAAGGAAATAAGCCTTCGAACCCACAGTTATGCCAGAGGAGTTGGCAGCAGCTCATTCCCCATCAATGTTAATCCTTTACCTGCACACTGGCCCCAGCTACCTCACACATTATATACACATGAATTGAGCTGGTGTCAGGGGTGAGACTTGAATCTCAGAATCCCGCTCCTTGCACAAAGGGGAGCACAAACAGTTATTTCAATTTGATGCTAATTCTTACTGGACTGACCAGTGAGTGTGCAACAGAAAAAGGAAATCTTGCTGATATTTGCTGCTCTTTGGTCTTTTTTGGTTCTAAATCTGCAGAACTCAGGAACCAGGAAATGCCTGCAGAAAGTTTTTGAGAAGGTGACAGAAACAGAAGTATGGCATAGTGCTGCTTTATCTATGGATAAACAAAATATGGCCCTTCAGATAAAGCTGATTCTCTTGCAGATCTGTCACTCAAAATCCCTGAAAAAGTACTATTTTGCATTTTCTAGCTTCATAAACAATGCCTGTGAATTACTGTGTAATAGGAAGATTTCCACAGCAGTGCTGGCAATAAGTCATCCATCAGAATACCTTACCTCAGCTTTTATCTTGCATAAAATGGATTATCATGTTTTTATTTTCTTACTTCCTTATCATGCTATCAACTATTATTCCAGTAAAATCTAGTCTTAATTAAGATTTTTTACTGCTAGTTTTTTCTGTATTGAAAGATACAGTAGTTAAATGAATTCTGGATATCTCTCTTTCAATTTAATACACTAAGCTATTTTGCTCTAACTTCGCAAAACATAATAGCAATTTCAAAGTAGAAAAAGCATAAAAAAAGGCTGTTCTTGCAAACTTTTATGAGGAAACCTGGACTCTCTCATATCGATAAGAAGGTCTCCACAGTGACACTCCAGCCCTTTTTCTGTCCACTTTCTGCCAGGTAAGAGTCAGAGAAATGTGAAACAGCCTTAAAAGCTCCCTATCTGATCAAAGGAAATTCTCCCAGTGCAGGCCAGGCAGAAACTGCCAAAGGCTTTGCTCCAGTTACTTTTTAACAAGCCACTGCAGAGTGGACTGAATTAACTTTTCAGGCTGCTGTATGGCACAAAGGCAACAGCCTGGACAAAATCTGCTGGAATTGTCTCCTATAGCAGTCCAGTGCTAGGAGAACGACAAGATTGCTTAAAGGCAATCCACCCTGAGACAGCTAGGACTGCTAGCTTCATTCAACACTGGATCTTCCATCAGTTTCTGTAGGACTCAGGATACGCTTGAACCATTTCAAGTACAACCAGACACTGCAGATAAGCTACCCAACAATTTTCCTAAAAAAAATTAGAAAATATGCTGAGAAAATATCATAAGAAGTTCATATCACAGTGTACACTCAAAACAGAAGAGTTCTTTTTCTTTAACACATTTCCCTTCTATGAGGCTCTAAAATAATTTTTCACGTTCTCTCATTATTGCCCTGTCTTTAACTATCCAAATGTAAACCTTATGGTAAACATGCGCAGGAAACCAAGGCACAGAGCAACAACAAGATTAACCTAGGACTACTTGGTGAACTGTTTGGAGATGGGAAGACTGCCCAATTCTCTCAGTAATCCACTCTTGGCCCCCATTCAGTGGAGCACTTAGGTACTTGTTAACTTAAACAAGACACAGTGCTTTACTGTGAATCACAAACTTCCTTATTATCACTTTCACTGTAGGGCAATGGAATTACATCTTAGGAAAGGCCTTAGAGCAAAGAGAGCAATAAATTAAACATCCTAAGACTCTGTACTCTAGGTCTGTCAGAGTCCCTGACCAAAGGGAGAATGAGGTTCAGCAGCAGCAATATAGCTGATCTTCTTGACAGGAATCAGGCTGGGGACTGCAGTGTGTACAATCAATGAATATACAGATGATAGAGTATATCCAGGAGTTTGGCTGATATAATTATTATACTATAGCATGAAAAAAGGACACTCACCCTATCCTGGGCTTGCATGATAGACTCCAGTGGAGCAGATCACCAGAAGAGATCCTTCTCCACTGGTGATCAGCTCTTAAATGCGTGTAGGAGAGGTGCAGCCAGGCTCCACCCCTTCCGGCAGCACAGGTGAATTGCCTTCACCTGTGCTCTCATGGCTGATTCATTGCTCACCTCAGGTGATCAATCAGAGGTTCAGGCTGTGATTCAGCAGCTCCATACACTGTATAAAGCTGCGCTAGCTGTAGCTGGAAGATACCTTGAAATCTACTTTGCCACTTTCCTCGTTATTTAGTCAAATGAGAAAAATCTTCAACTTGTTGAAAACAACAAGCATCTAGTAATTGCTGACTTCTTTTTTTTTTTTTTTTTTTTTTTTTTTTTTTTTTTTTTTTTTTTTTGGGGGGGGGAGAATATGTAACTATGGCTATCACTTTTTATAGTAAAAATATAGACCTAACACCTTCAATTTTTTATTTTCATTATTACAAATACACACACACAGATTTTACAGCCTCTGAAACGAAAACCAGTGATTCTCCAGAGAGAGTCAAGGACTCAATCGCAACAAACTCTGGGCTCCAGTCAGTGAATCCAACCGGACCTTGGAAATTGATAGTTTTCTGGGCAAAAGGTGCTAGTCACCATGTTTGAGGAAGAAAAGGTTTGAGCTATATTGTAAGTAATGTTTCTGTTTTACAAATACTTTATGTTATTATTTTAATTCATTTACTGTGTGCTTTGGTATAATGGAAAAATGTTAAGGGGAGGCAGCAACATACCTGTGGTTAAGGATGAACCTAGCTTCTCTTATAGTACCCTATTTCCCTCCCTTCATCAAAACTTTGGAAAGCTAGGTAAATGCGAAGCTTGCCAGTTATATTTTAGTCATCTCAGCAAAAATTGAAGAAGATCAGCCAAATGATTACAAAGTTTTGGATTTCTGAAGCTTACTGTGATTGGAAATGTTTTCTCTGAATTAGTATTTCCTAGTCCTCATCTTCGGTTTGACTGATTTAGTTGAATTAATGCAATCCATAGTAACATATTTGCCTTGGAAAATTTTGCTGTAAGTTAAATTTCTCTCCAGCTGAATGACTGTGGTAACAGACAAACATCTTCCTGACCTATGTGCGTCCCATTGGTAGAGATTGTTGTCCACAGCCAAAATGCTTGAGCTTGTCTTTGCTCATCTGCTAAAGACTGCCCCTCCTTTTGATGTCTTGAGAGGACAAAATGGACCCCAATTTATTTCTGTGAAGGTGATTTGGGTACTTTAAAGAATTATGTATGGATTCTACATATGTATGGATATGCTAACTTTGCTCTTTCACACAGAGGCAGATGGGGAGCACTCCTATTAGCACACCTACTCTCACATTTATAAGAAAGGTTACTTTTCACTGTTAATGAGGCTGTACCCCTGGGGAGCAGCTCCTTCCACAAGTAAAATAACTTCCAACAAGTTCAGTTATTTCCAGTGCATAGGCCTCAATGTCCACACACAAGGCTCTGAGCTAGTGTTCACACTTCTGACTAATATACAACAAAAATTTCTCTTTTTCTACTTCAAAATGCAGTTGGAGTCACACTTCTAATCTTTCCATATAATCATTTCTTCTTAATTTGTGATAGTATGTAAAGAAAAATGGTTGACATTGTGCAAAGATGTAAATCATTCCCATTATAAATAAATCTGTGTCCAACCTTTTTTGTTGTTGTTTCAGAAGGTATTACATGTTCACTTACGTTCTTGCTGAGATCAAGGAAGCCTTTTTGACACTGGTTTGTGAAGAACCATGACTGAACACTGATTTTCTTCTGGTGTCCATTTCTTCCCAAGATCTTCTTTCTTCATGAGGTGACCCCAATTTATTGGTGAGTGGGGGTGATTTTCATTTACAACAAATGATTTCCACAAGTCCCTCAAGCTTTGTAGAGCACTTTGTTTTCCTATCAGTTTTCACTGCATGAAGAATCAATCCACAAAGTGTTTTAGTGGCAAATAATAAAGGTGCTGAATTCTAGTTGTTAATAGCTGAACCATTGCCATAATATGCTTAAAACAAGATGATTGGTAGTAACTGTACCCACTTAAGACAGAGACATTTTACGAACTAAAAATGCCTGCCAATTTTTGAGAAAACATTATAGTGTGATTTCAATTCTCAGCTCAATACAGAGATGTCTCTTTGCCTTTTGTCTTGTCTCTGACTGAAACAACTACTCCTGCTTGAATTGTAAGTCACTGTCATCTCTATTTTACTAATGAAACACACATTTAAGCCTTGTTGCTTAAAGTTATGCATAAATAAAACAAAATAGGCATACTGACGCTATTAACATATCAGTGTTCTTTCAGTTGAAACTTAAGTAGATTGCAATATTGTTTAAAAACAAGGAACAAAATGGAACTGGTCAGACTTCTAAAGTGAAAACTACAAGACTCTGGGGAAATTGATAGCGACTTGTGATCTCTCACATTCCCTTTTATAATGAACTGAGTACACTGAGCCCTTCTCTGATATAAAGCTGACCAGATCAATCCTACACTCCCAGTTATGCTTGTTCGTGGGTTTGCTTTCATTTAAGCACAGAATTTGCTGTTTTTTTACGAATCAGTTTTTTTCCCCCTCTCTGTTTATAGGCTTTACTCCCACTCTTGCCAAATTCCTTGCTGTTGGCTTCCCTTGTCTAAATTACTCTTCCCTCCCTTGTGATCTCCGAATTAATCACCACTCTCCCTCCCTCTCTCATCTGTATCCCATTTTTCCTCAGTTTGTCCCGCTTCCTTCCCCTGTCAAAGATCTCAGTCACAAATTTCCTCATTCTTTGTCTAATTCATCATTGTTACTTACATGACAATAGTAGCTTGTTTCATTTTTTTTTAAATCACCATCACAGTTAGGCCTTCACTGCATTCATATCCACTGCACGCTATCCACTTTTTTGCTTAAAACCATAATACTGAACTGATAGTTTATTAGAATATCAGATACTGGTTTTAGAAGTTCTGATAATTAAAGTCTTTATTGTGATCAGTAGAAATTATGAAATATTGCAAATAAAAATGTTTAGAAGCAGCTCTCATGCTGAGCTATTGCAACTGGCAGATGAGCAATACTTGTGTTGAATGGGTACCAATTACACAGACTGCTCCGAAAGTAATGCCTCCTCTTTATTTCAATGGAAATGACAACAAATAACATAACAGCACTATTTGATAGAGCAAATTCTCAGCTACTTCAAAATAGTCACCACCCATAGCTGTGCATTTTCAGCAGTGATGAACAAGAGCCTGCATGTCACACTTATAAAATGTCTGCATGACTGTCTGAAATGCGGCTTGTCTTTCATGCTACTGTTGCCACTGCTGAAATGCACCACCCAGCACCTCATCGTGATCACATCCACTGTTTGGCCTCCAAAAACATTCAGCAAATGTCAGTGAATGTAATGGGGGCCATTTTTTCTGCACAGAGGACTTCAGTTCCACACCTTTGCCCCATACACACTTCCATATCAGATGCCATTCTGTCAGATTGCCCTTCTGCTGCTATCTGTTGCACAGTGACAATATGTAATGGAATACTGGTGGAAGGGTTTCACCTCTGCTGCCATCCCACCAACATCCACCTATGACATTGTGGGCAACAAAATAAAATAGGAGGCATTACTTTCAGAGCAGACCTCATAAATTTATCCACTTTTCTATTGAATCAATGGATTTTCTTGCAGTGCCTCATGTTGCAAAGCCAGACATTTGTTTCCATCCAGCTACACAGACGATTGCATGCTTTTCCTGATAACGCTTTAATTTGAAAACCAACTTGGCCTGCTGAAGAGTTCCACCTTATTAAATAGCTCCATTTAAGAGATTGTAGTTTCTGATGAGAGTTAAATATTCTAAGGTGGTAACAGATTCTGAAGATGGCAGAAGAAATTTTCAGCGTAGACAGAGGAATCCACAGGAGATAAAAAGACTATAGAGGGGCTACAGGTTTGAAAAGCTGCAGATATTGAAGACTACTAAAACAAGAGAGGGTCTCAGTGCAGACAAGTTCCTATTTGAGGACTGTCTGACATGATTTTTATCAGTTTCCAGGATTCAAAATAATGGCAATTCCATGTATTATAAATGTAATCTTGTTTCTTCTCCTCTTCCTTAATCCCAGAGGTTATTTTTGTTTCTCTTCATAGCACAGCATCCTTGGATACTTCAGTAGGGACAAAAGCACTACATATCTTTACAGAAAATTGTATCCTGATCTTCTCATTAACTTTAAATGTAGCCAAATCAAAGGAGTGAGGCTGGTACTGAACCAGTGATGTGAGATCACGATGATGCAATTTGTCTCTTTGGTAAAATTAATCAGTTCAGCCATTCACAGAAAATAGCACTGTAAATGAGTCTCTAAAGAGCAATAAAAGAAGCGCGAGAGAAGAGAAAAATAATGCTCTATTTATAATGTTTGTGCATACATATACATTTACAATCACTGTTTTGGGAATAAGTAAATAATAAGTACTGATTTTGCCAGGTACCATGTAAAGCTTGTACTTTGACTTTACTGTAGACCTCAAGAAAAATTGGTTTTGGTAAGGCAGTTAAAGACGAAAAGAAAAATAGATTTACAAGTTTTTAACAACCTTAAAGCAAGTTGCTAACTACATTGCTATAGTTACTGAGATTAATTTACTTCTATGATAGAATTGTTAGCTTCGTTGAAGAGATCTCTCTGTCCACTAGGATTAAGCTTTCCCTAATGGTAAGATCTATGTGGAATGACAGTACTACAGATATTAGAGAAAGATTTGCTCACTTTGCACGTGCATGTCTTGAGAACCATCCTTGTCAGCAACCAGTGTGTACTCTTAGTCATCTGAATTCTCTTATAATAACCAAAGTTACTATCATCTTTCAGATGACAGCAGTAGGACCCTTTTTCAAACTGAACCAATTTGTGTCTAAATACACATTCTCTAAACAGTATTCACACAGAATACTGCCCAAACTTTCCTCAGAAAATAAACTGCTATATCAGTGCAAACAGTGTCTACAAGGTGAAGTTCTGGAGAACAGAAAAGTCTGGATGCAAAATTTTGTGAACAAATAAAGGCTATTCTTGAGCACTTATCCCTGAACGTGTAACACATCCAGTAAGTAACAAGAGAAGCGTAAGCGATTGCTCTTAAATGATTTGCATGACATTAGCAAATCTCTGCAGTATTTCACCAAAGCCAACAAATCTCATGCCCCCAGAGAGAAAAGCGTGTTTACTCTATTATGCTAACATCAAGTTTTGCAACACTCAACATACACATTGTTAATGCATAAACTGTATTGTTTCAGCTGCAGCCTCCTCATTTCCCACTATTCCCTGTGTTGCTATCAGCTTTGTTAATTTGTTGTGTGATGTGTATTTCTTTTTATCCCGTATTTTTTTCTATGCTGTAAACATTTGCAAAGCTAAATAAGCAAATATGACTGTGATTTTATTAAAATAAGAATAGAGTGAAACTAACACATGATAATTATCAAAGACAGAGGGACGCGTTTGCACAATTTGTGTGTGTGTAATTTCAAGATGTGCTATATCTTCATGACAGAACATAAGAGAGATAAAGAACTTCTGAGTTTTATACTTCTTTTGCCAGTTTCCTAAATACTCTTGACCAATGTCTCTTGCATTCTTTCTTAAAAAACTGAGAATGTATTTTTTCAGTCCCATGGGAGTGCTGTGAGAATTATACAGAGATACATAGATAATTTCCAGCAAATGAAAGCACTGCTGGTTGCTGTTCCTATTACCTGTTCCTCACACTTTCTGTGACAGAACCACTGGCTGGAGCCTACCGAGCATATCACACTTCACTGTGGGAATTGCTTACATATTTTTGGACAAATTGTAGGCTATCAAATGATTAGAGAACAGATAACTCCTTCTTTTTATTTTTATTTTTTAGATTTAATTGGGGCTTCAAGTGAACAATTTTAATACACAAAATTTACCCTGTGCCTCTTGCAGCCTCACTTGAGCTGGAAGCAGGCTGAAAAGAACTGCCCTAATGTGTAACTTCTAAGTGCCTTTGATAGAAACAAGGGTTAGATGTTAAAACCAGAAATATAGGGAAAGTGAGTGCTTTTGCTAGGTATCCTTAAGAGGCAATTCTTTCTTGTTTGCAAACATTTAGTCTGTGATTAAAACATGAGAAGACTTTATTAATGGTTGAGGAAAACACAGTAACATAAGTAAATAAATGAAATATCCACACCCATCATATCTCTGGCAGCAGTTCTTTAGTTCACTTCCCTACCAAGCAGTGCCAAAATCCAAGGAGCTTTAACTCTTTGTGTTCTCCTTTTTCCCTCCACAACACTATTACTGGTTAACAGTCAATACCAACTTGGCTGATGGGTCCTGGGCTCTCCCACAGGAAGTGGTATCTACTCTGGTCCATCTACTCTGGCAACAGCAATTTATTTTTACTGTCATCACCAGACATCTCTACACCCAGATTTGATACTGATTTCCACAGATTCTGTAGAGAGTCAGCAGGAAACACCTCATTCTTGGTGTAAAATTGCCTGTGAGCCACAGCCTCATCGTGGGTTCCCATCATGGAACCACTGCTGAGACTCATTCCATGAAGATGGACATGAAGTAACAGCCTCAAGACGCAGCAGAGGAGGCTCAGGTTGGACATCAGGAGGAAATATTTCCTCACAGCGTGATGGTGCATTGCAACATGCTAATGGTGGAGCCATTGTCCCTGTAGGTATTCAAGAAACATGCTGATGTGGCACTGAGTGATAGGGGTTAGTGAGCACAGTAGGGATGGGTAGGTGGTTGGACATGATCATCTCAGCAGACTTTTCCAGCCAAATACTATGAATACTAAGATTTTAGTACATGAGAATGAACAGCACACCCAATCTCAACACATGGCTCTTGTTATATCAGTGGTGTTCCCCAGGAGAGGAAGGAAACCTTTCCCTTGTCCCCATCATCATAGCTTAATTTTATTTCTTCTGCTTATGACAAGTTCACTTAAATTTTTATCAGTTCCTAAAGATGTTTCTCTGAGGGTTTCTGCGTAAAAAGATTTTAGAATTAAATTATCTGTACATCTCTCTCTCCATTCACCACGAGCTGTTGCTCCAACTGTTGCGCCACCTTCCCATGCCTACCAGCACAAAGCAGGCAGGGACTCTGCAGCCTGGCTTCCCGCTAGCACAAGGTGGTGGTCACTGTTCTCTGTGGTTTCACACCACATACATCAGTGATTCTGAACACATTTTTCTATAGGTCTAAGTGAACTGTGTGGGACTTCTGATTAATCCTAATGCTGTTTTTCCTTCAGCTAGCTAAGAGATTTTATGTATTACACCATCCAGGAGATGTAGACTAGCCACAGCAATTTATTACATGGGTGCTTGTTATGGCAAAAACCACCTGAAGGGCTTCTGTGCTGGTTATCAAATCAAGAGAACATGTGCCTGAGCTGCTTCTTCCCCCTCGGCTCCAACAGCTTTGGGATTTTGTGGCTTTCCACAGATTACCGAACTCTTCCTCTTCCCAACGACCCATCACAGCACGGCACGTGGCCGCCGGGCCACCTTTTTTCTGCTTCAAGAATGAGCTTGACTTGCGAGCCGTTGTGCAGGTGATACGTCAGCCCGAGCGCGATCCCACATCTCCCACTCCTCAGGAGAGGCCATTCACCGTCCCGCACTCCGACGACTGCCATTTTCCACCGCTGTGACGCTCCGCTGGAGCACGGCCCCCTCGGCGGTGCGCCGTGAGGACAGCTGCGATCCCAGTGGAGCCCGGCCTGAACCGCCCAGGGAGCCGAGCCGAGCCGAGCCAGGCGGCGCACCCCTCAGCACCGGCAGAGCCCCGCGCGCAGCTCCCGTCCAGCCCTCGCACACTCCGTCTCCTCCCTCCGCCAGGGCCCGCCCGTATCCCTGCATTCCCCGCTCCGGCATCCACCCCCTCGCTTCCCTCCTCCCCTCAATCCCATCAGTAGCGGCGGCGCCCGGGCTCGGCTCCCCGCGCTGCGGCGGCGCTCGGCGGCGGCTCCCCTCCCGCCGCGGCCGCCATGTTGGGCAGCTGCGAGCTCGGCGGCGGCTGCTGCGTGTGACCGCGGGAGGGAGGCAGGGAGAAGGCGACGAGAACGGGAGGAAGGGCGGTAGGGAGGCGGCCCTCCCCGCGCCGCCGCTCGGCGCACGCACGCACACACACACACACACACGCCGGGAAGGAAGGATGCCCTTTGCCTGTTTAGGCGAGGCCGGAGGAGCATCTCCTCGCCGGCGGGAGTGAAGCCGCCGGGGCCTCCCGGCCCGCAGCCAGAGCGGGGCCGCCGCGTTCCCTCCCGCCGCAGGACGCGCAGCGGAGGAGCAGCAGGAGGAGCGGAGCGGGCGGCTATGGAGCAGCCGTGACAGGGCTCCGGGCGTTCTCCCGCCGCCCTTCGGCGCAGCAGAGGAGGAGAGGGCGGCGATGAAGACTTGAGTTTTTTCCAATCCCTGAAAGGCCTTAAAAGGAGACTCGGTAAGGAGGAGGCGGCGGCAGGGGACGGCTCCCCGGGGCAGGACGTGGCTGCGCCCTGAGGACGGGCCCCACCCCCACGGCGGCGGCGAGGGGACCGCCGGGCACTGCCCCTGCCCGGGAGGTCGAGGCCCAGGCGGCCGTGCCGCTCCCCGCCCCGTTGTTCACTCCCGACGTCAATATATATATTTATTCCGTTTTTTTTTTTTTTTCCCTCCCTTCCGATCCTTTCTTGGAAGCGAAATCCGATGCGGACGGAATGGGGCTTTTACACTTTAATGATGCAGTGGGATTCGTTTCAGGGTTGTGTTGCATGATCTGAATTTTGAATGAAGGAGAAGGACGTTTTTAAAGATATAAAAGCTTACATCCATCTATGCGCGGTAAAATCGGTGTCAGGCAGTCCTGGTGGGATTTCAGAGTGATTATTATCACTGAAGTGTCAGAAGAAGCAATCTATTTTTCCTTATTAAGCATAGTAGAAGATTTTTCTTTATTTTCTTAAATTAAAAAATTATATATACGCCTATATATGTACATATATATATACACACGCTCACACACGTAGCGTTTATCTGCGTGTGCCTGAAACTTCCCCAAGCTCAGCCTCAGGCTGGGAGCCGAGGTGGGCTGTAAATAAGGCACCACCAGGGCTTGACACTTGGTAAGAATACTGCAGGCTTCTTTTCAAACAACACCTTGAAAAGCTGGTTTTTGGATTTTTTTTTTTTTTTGGACGAAGTAATAATAATAATTAAAAAGGAAACCCCATTGCAAACAACCATGTCTGGAGAAGTGCGTCTGAAGCAGTTGGAGCAGTTTATTTTGGATGGGCCAACTCAGACTAATGGGCAGTGCTTCAGCGTGGAAACCTTGCTGGATATACTCATCTGCCTGTACGATGAATGTAACAATTCCCCTCTGAGAAGAGAGAAGAACATCCTCGAGTATCTAGAATGGGGTGAGTTGGAATGTATGTCATGTATGTCTGTCCATGTTCTTGTCTGCTTTGTTATTTATGTGTAAGAAGGGATTGTGCGGAACTTGGTGTTTCACTGGGAGGTGTTATCGTTTGTGCTGCATTTGAACGTGGTGGTGCCAAAAAGAAATCTATATTGGTTATTTATCCCTGAGTTATGCTTTTTTTTTTTTTTTAAACCTGAATCAAATTCTGGTATATGAAGTATATTTCTGTGCCTATAGGCCCAACTGTTGAGCTTTGTATCCTAGAGCTAGTGGGAATGTAGAAGAATGGAAGATAAATCCCCTGATGGCTGGAGAAAGGATCAGTAGACAACTCTCTGACTTGTATCTGCAGTCAGAGCTATGCTGCTTTAGAGTAGAAGGTGTTAATCAAAGAGAAAATCCTTTAGCTCTCTTAAAGGAAATGCTTGAAGTGTCTGTGAAAATGGAGAAAAATACATTCTTTCATATGGTGGAATTGCTGGTTTAATTACATGCAGTTGAAAAGTAGAATGAAATTGTCTCTTCACCATCCCCCATTCCATTTTCTTGTTTAATTTTAGGGGAATATTCCAGTGGCTATAGGTCTTTAAATGAGAACAAGTGGATTACAATTCTTCTAGAGTTATCGCAGAACTGGTTCTTGTTATTTTTTCTTACTTCATTTTCCTCCTCCTAAGTATAGGTGAAAAACAGAAGATGCATCTGACACAAGAGCCTTGATGTTAATGCATACTGTATGTGACCTTCAAAGTTCAAAGTCATGCTGTACTTAAGCATTTACATTCGGAACTACTTATCACATCTGGTTTGCCATAAATACATCAGCAAGCTACCTGCCTTTAGAAAAGCACATTTCAAAACATAACAGGTTAATTAGCTGGTTGAGTTCCTCCTAATGAAGTCACTGAGGAAAGACATTGTTTTGATAACTGATCTAACAACTGGAGGCTGATAGGTGTGTGTTGTGTGTGTTTTACTTTCCTGCTCCTCACTGTAGTCAGACTGACATCTGAAGGGCATCTGACTCAGTAATTAAGTTTCTTATGCTGTTCATATTGCACTTGTCTTTGTTTTCTTATTATCAGAAGGTAAAGCCTACAATTAATGCATTCTAGCTAAGGAGGAAATAGTAATTAAAGTACTTCTAAGGAATCTTCTCTTTAAAATTATGGCATACAGAAGCTATAGAAGACTTGGAAAACACACTGACTCACAGTACTTTTTGTATGTAAGAGTATAGTCTGCAGTGGGCTTAGCAAGCTGACAGCCTGTAAATAATAATAATAAATTAACCATGTCAGTAGAATTAGAATAGCGGTGTTTGGAGCCCATCTTGTTGAATAGCTGGTACATTTAATGTTATCTTTTGGAGGAAAAAATGCATTATTCTGAGGGTCTGACAGTACCTGAAGATTTCTGTGGTAGATCTTACGGGCTGCTAATGGAAAGGCTGGAATAAGGTTTCATACTGGCCTGCTTTTCCTGCTGCTTTTCTCCTTTCCAGTTATGCCTTAGCTTCAGATTAAAAGCAGTCCCTCCCATTTTCAAGATAGTGTTGCCAGAGTCCTGTGATTCCTACCAGCTTTGCTCTCCAGACTTAAAACTTAAGATGTTTCAAGAGGGTTTGTGAGGTGAAATGTGGGAGCAAAGGTTTCTAGTGCCTGCTGTTGGAAGTGTCCAGATGAATGATGTCTTTATCTGGCAAACTCTTGAGCTGTCTCTCCTGAAAGCCAGCACTCCTAGTGAAACCAACAGCCCTTGGCGTTTCTGTTCAGATGAGGGGCTCAGCAAAACGAGGTTATTATAGAAGTGCTGTGTGCTCCAGCTCTTGGGTGCGGTGAGCGGACTGTGAGCATCCTGTTCCTTGATGCCTTCGTAACCTCACATTTCTCTTTGCCAGAGAGGTGAAGCAATGTAAATGATGGATTACAGAGAGGTTATATGTGCTTTAGAAGTCAGAAGCACGCTGAGCAGTGGCAGCGGTGGAAAGCTGGCAGCCAGAAATCATACTTTCTGTCATGGCCTCCATCGGTGAATCGATGTCTAAATGCTTTTTTTCAACTTCTCTACTCGACCATTAGGGCAAATAATACCAATTTTACACCAGGGCTAACTCTTTGTTTTGAATATACTGTGTGAAATAAAGTGCATATTAATCTATTTCTCCCATCAGTGAAATAGAACTTGGTGCCTGGTATATCTTCTGGTGAGTGTCAGTGCTGTTGTGGAAAGACGTGGGTTTATGCCAAGCATTCACAAATCTGCATTATTACTGCCAGTAGTTCAGTCTGCAATTATTGGAATTGGTCTTGGAGTGGTATGAATTGTTTGTTATGTTTGTGCATTTACTAATTACAAAACACAAATTTACTCCAGAGCACTATTCATCTTCCAAAGTTCAGAATTTAAAAATTGATTTACTCCTAGAAAAAGTAATCTTACTTTCTTATGACTAATAAATATCTATTTGGTGATCACAGACTACTTTTGAATACAGTAAGAATTATTATTTTTTGGTAGCACAGTTTAGGTAGGTAGCACAGGTAGGACTGTTAGGCTGTTTAATTTTGCGGATTTTTGTTTTTTTTTTGTTATTGTTATGTATTTTTGTTTAAACTGTTCTAGGTCTGAGATGCTTCATTTCATGTGAAACTGAATGTTCACAGCACAATGTGAAATTTTGGGGGTGAAAGATTTAGAATCTATTCTAGCATGGAAAAGCTGATGTGGTCTTAGCAATAGCCACGTGACTGCTGCTATATTTAGGGAAGTTAAGAAGTTCATCTTCTGGTCCTCAGATCTTTTTAGGACTGTTTCATGAACAGTCCTAAAACTAGTTCTAGACCTCAGTAAAAAATGAAGCAAGGTGAAACAGATGAGCATCTGAGATGGTTTTTTGTCTCTTGTTTTGGATTGGTTTTCCTAGATTAGTTCAGCAAGCGGGGAAAGTCAAGTTTCTGCAATATGTCTGAGCTACAGCTTCACAGGTTTTCAGTCCCTATCAAGCTCTTGAAATGACTTCAACTTGAAGTGCCACGTTGTTTTTTTTGCGATTTAGAATCTGCATTTTAAAATCATTTTTTTATTTAAAGTGAAGACGGTTACTTTGCCCATTTTTAGACCTGATTTGCTTTGTGAAGTGTTGATGATTTGGTTTATTTTATATAGGAGCTGTAGCTGCAGAAATGCCCTTGGAAACAATCAGTGTGTTTGAGTTCTGGTAGCTAATTAGGGCACATTTTGAGATCATGGGAAGGAAACAAAACTCCTACACTTGGCTTGTTCTACTTATTTGGTGGTAGCTTTAATTTATATCTCTGTTGACAGCATTTGTGATTTAGAAATGGGATTGGCTAATTTTAGCAACCAGGGCTTACCTGAGAAAGCCATTGGGGTTCCTGGCATTTTGCTTATTCTTTTCTACATGTATATGAATTACTCACTGTTACTTAGGACTGAGGAAGGTAAATGCAGGTTCATAAGCTCAACTTGAAAGAAAAATGTGACAGAAAGTAGCTTTAGAACTTTTTTGATCTAAGAAACATCCTTTTACAGTGACACCAATTTGAAATGATTTTAAGAAGAAATTAGATCAGTTTTACTTAGAATGCATTAATAGAGAAATAGAGAGAACTCTTCAGCATATGTGAAGGTATAAGGGAAGGAAGATGCAGGAAACTACAAATGGCTCGGTGCGGTCAATGACTCAATTCAGTCTGTTCTTGTGTGAATAACACGTAAACAGTCCTTTACTGTGTTTATTTCCTTTTGGTTTTCTTTGCCTTTGGTAGATAGCTTTAATTGTTCTCATTTCATCTTTAATAGAGCTGAAATGCTGTGATATTTAGGCAGTGCTGTTATGGTCACAAAATAGACCGCCAGCTTTGCTCTCGTACTTCTGTTACTCAGATGTGCAGCGTCTCTTCTGGCCATTGAAAATGGTTCTACATCATGTAACTTTTCCCAAGACAAAGCTGTGGAGATGCTGTTGTGCTCTCTTTGTAGAGCTCTCTAAAGAAAAAAAAAATGGTATGCCAACTTTCTGGTTTGGTTTGTTTTAAAATATTATTAACAAGAGAAAACTTGCATATGGACTTCTGTACCCCTTTTCTGTTATTCATCTGTTTGTAAGTCACGAAAGAAACTGCAGACATTTTCAGATACAATTTGTTTATATTTTCTTTTTAAAAGAGACTTAAAAAAAATCCTTCACTTAGGTCATTTTTTTGCAGAGGCAGCAGCAAAATATATATATTTTTTAGAGTAGATGTTGGTACTAAGTATTATCTAGTCAATTGAAATATATTTTGCCATAGAAATGACATCTTAGGAATTATTATTGATGCCTTTCTGCTATAGTCATACAGTTGGGAACATGGCTTGGTCTGAATGATGTGAGAACAGCTATTAAATTCTATATATGAAGGAATGGGCGCATTTCCTGCCAAGGCATTCTGTGTGCTTAATCAAAGGTGAGTTGTGTCATTGCCTGCAGTGGAGGTATGTGGAAATATGGGGAACCATCTGTGTAGAAGTTACTGTGGCATTCTTGACATGCAAATTTCTGCCATTGTTAGCCATAACATGAAATTGCCCATTTGTATTAGCTGTTGCTTCTGCTGTGCATTTGAAGCTAGCAATTAAATGCTTTTTATTGATTAGTGTGAAAGGAGGTTCTTAAGTGCTGCCAAATAGAAGTGACCTCCAAATCCGTGTTACAGAACATTGTATAAACAGCGCTTATGGAGATAATAGTTTTATAATAATTTTTTAATGAAAGAAAAAAGGTATTGCTGTAAAGTACATAGAAAAAGAGTTTCACAGAATTGCAGCACGTGCACCTTTCTGTCAGGTAGCTCTGTGTTTAACCTTTGTATTTTGGTAACTGTGACCTTATGAACATTTATTTCAGTTCTGATTTTTGTCTTGTACAGAGGAAAGCAATTACTGTAAATTAATCGACGTTTACGGTGTGGTGAAGTGAACTGTGAGGCCATCCAGTTAATTCTTCTTGTTTTACTTAGGGTTAAATCCAGTTTACTGAGGAATGAGACGTTAACCCATTGTGACAAATTTGTTTTCTAAATATCTTCACAGTACCAAGACCGAGCTTTTTGCACCTCTTTTTGCTTAACTTTAAGTTGGTGAAGGAGTTTGTTGTTGTTGTGGGTTTTTTTTTGTGGTTTTTGTTCCTTTGGAATGGAGAAGGTTGGACTGGGGAGCACATACTTAGGCTGACTGGCTTCTGTTGGTGATATTCTTTTAGTTGCAAAGGAACATGCCTTGCAGAGGTAGAAAGGCTTCTATTACTTCAATTTTCAGGAATTTTAGGCATGCCTTTATTCTGTGCAGAAATTCCTAGTATGCTTTGGTCTAACAGGGACAAATGGAGAAATACTATGATTTGCTCAGTGTGCTCTCACAGCAAAGCAATCAATTCCCTGCTACTAAGGTGCTTTACATTAGTGTTAATCCGTTGGGTTGTTTGTGGGTTGGTGTAACTGTAAAAAGCACTGCTGCAGTAGGCTGAAGGTGTGTTTGTGTTCTTAACCTCTGCATAGCGTGTGACACTGAGTGTATGTGCCTTATTGAAACTCTGCAGCATCTCTGTCTTTTCTCCCCTGAATTTTACTGACATACTCTTTTGTAATTGTAGCCTATCATTAGTTCATAGTTGACTGAAAGAAGATACTATGCTGTAAGAACAGTGAACCATTTTTTCTTGGTATTGTTTAATAATTTGGAATATCCATATGTACAAAGATGCAAAGAAGCTGCCTTTCTTTTTTTGAAGCTTGATCTTATGTCCATAGATTGATGCTTGAATTCTGAATTGTAACAGCAAATTGAAGCGATTCACTTTTGTCAACCTACAGCTAAATGGTCAAGTGCTGGTGTTTTTGATATTAGATTGCAATTAAACTGCAAATAAAAATTTCCTGGTACAGAGTGGATGCAGGTTGTCCCAGTTGTTGTTGTTTTTATTCCTCACATTTTCGGAAAATTGACTTGCAAATTATACTGGACGTAACATTGCAAAATATTCACCCATACATAGCAACCCTAATGACTTTTATACTGTAAAAAATTTACCACCTCTATTGTCTATTCGTACAGTAAGCTTCTAGAATCAATTAGCTTCTGTTTGCCAAGCTATGAAACCTGGCCGTAAAAGGTACAATGCATAGATGAGCCAGATTGAGAAGAAGAGGCCAGCTCCCGGACTCCCAGCTCTCATCTCTTGGCAAGTTAGGCATATCTTCCCTGAGCACTTCTGCTTCTTCCATTTGGTTTCCTGAGTGAAGAAATAGTATATTTTGTTCTGCTCTGGTCTAACTTACATCAACATATTATTTTACTGAAATCCTCATTAAGCTCAGGAATGTGGTTGAAAATCTTTAAAAAATGTGAGTGAATTAGCTCAGTCGTGCAAGTTTTTGTTAACGGCGAGGTTTTTCTTTCAAATAATTTAAGGATGACATTAAGTGTAGAGAGAGCTGTTCAGAGTGGTCAGCTTGCTTATTTCCAGTAATGCAGCCTAATGTGCTTTACTAGTGGCCACTGGAAAAATCCCACATGAGGTGGATGCAGACTATGTAGACACTGTGTTCCGTAAATCTTCCTTATCCATACTTACCCAGACTTCCAATTTAATTTAAATTAATTTTGTTACACAGTATTGTAGGTTTCTTTTGTTCTTAAGGATTCTTTTGTTCTTAATGCTCTTTCTCACTGCATGTTTTTGAGAAGTGCTTGATCCAGAGTTTGTGTGCCTTATGAGCTACTGCAGGTTGTTTGGGGGCAGGGAGAGACCTTTCACATGGAATATTTGTTTTGCTTAGTAACTTAGTAGAAGTAGTAATTCTTTTAATGGAAAGACCAGGTGAGTTCAGAGTGGCATTCTAAATGGAAGGAAAATATTGTTTCAGTTATTAACAACTATAATTGCATTTCCCTCAAACTCTGTGGAGTTACGTTTACTGTGCTTGGGTCAGACCGGTGTTGCTTTAGCTCAGGGGCTTGGAAGTACTTCATTCTCAGGGTGGAGGATATGTGAGCATTTTTTCTGTGTAAAGTGAAATTCCTGAAGAGTATGCCCTCTCACTGTTTCCCTGTGCTCATCCTTTTCATCTTAAAATCTTT
This sequence comes from Meleagris gallopavo, assembly GCF_905368555.1. Lineage (NCBI taxonomy): Eukaryota > Metazoa > Chordata > Aves > Galliformes > Phasianidae > Meleagris > Meleagris gallopavo. The sequence continues at coordinate 11,683,967 of NC_139405.1, forward strand.
CCTCGTTTCAGCCTTTTGTGACTGCCCTCTTTGCTATTCTGCTGCCCTTCTGATGGTTCCTGCTGACCGTAATTCACTTCCACATGTGGTGTGGGACTGACTCTCAGGTCTCCTTTTTTGAGTTCTTGTTTCCTTTCTAAGCATTTTTTTCATGGATAATGTTGTTCTAAACCAAAGCTTTAGTTTGTCTTGTGCTGAGGCTACTTCTCTTCTTCCCAATGTCCATTCTCTTGCTTTCATCTGAGCAAAATCTCCGTTTATCCTTCTGATATGACCTGGATATCCTGTCTCGGTCTGAACTTCCTATGGCCAAAACCATGGCTTCTGGATTTTTTTCTTTTTTTCTCTATAGTCATCTTCAAACTTGCACGATTTTGTTGGTCAGCTTTCATAATACAGAAATTACGTGTAGAGATTGGTAACAAAAAAGCCTGTGTGTATTTCTCAGTAGATTACTTCTTCATATACAGGTGTAACCACCCGTTGTTTTCTGTGAACTCCCTGTTTATTTCCTATTTGATTCATTATGTAGCAATTGGTTTACTAACGTGAGCAGTTGGTGTATTGTAAGCTCTTGTAGAGCCGGGGGTCTGGGGCTCTTTGGTCTGGCAGCAGTTAGGATGTGATTTCTTCTGCTCCTGTGGTCTAAACTCAAAGAGATGCAAACTGAAAGCACAGTTTTATAACTTCAACACCTAAAGCTAAAATAGAGAATTGATAGAAACAGTAACAAAGACTTTTGGTACAGGAATGCAAAGTGGCTGAAGAAAAAGTGATTTGTGCTGTTGGGATGTGGTAGTTGCAAGGTATTTCATGCTGCTGCTCTTTGAAACTCTTTGGCCTTTTCCCCATCTTTTGTAAATAAAGCACTGTGTTATGAGAGTGTTTTGCAGGACACCTAGTAACAAGAAAAGGAGGAAATAGATGTTGGTATTTTAGTTGTAACTTTGCTGTTATCTTGGGTGGAGGCTGGCTGAGACCAGTCTGTCACCGCTCTCTGTTCTGCCAGTGCTTACTTGAACAAGAAGGGCATAATTCAGGCTAAAGCTAACCCTGCACAAACATGCTGAAGTCTGTCCAGCGCTGTGAAGAGGTGGTACTGGTGTTTGTAGTACAAGGAGAGGGATACCTCAAATCTATACGGCTTTGCCGGAGTTTCTGTGCTCCAAGTCCCAAGGCTGCCCCTAAGATCCCTACCGGTGTGCAAGGAGGATGTAATTTAGAGCTGAATTTTGATGTTACCAGCTTCTTCAAACGGGCGTTTGGTACCTGTCATCTCATCAGTAGCAGCCTAGTGACTTACTCTTTGAGGTGGAAAAAAGAGGGGACAGTGGGAGCAAGAAGTTGCCGATCTGCGATATGGCTGCACTCTTCTTACACTTCTACCTTCCTTTTATTCAAAACTGAGGTAACTTAATGGAATTACTCGGTGTTACTTACTGGCAGTAGCATGTTCTTGCAATCCTTGGTACTGTTGTAGAATGGAATTAGAGGAAACTCCGTTTTTCTTGACATCAGTACTTAAAATTTTGCTTCAATTTTGCCATGAAGATTTTTTCATGGTGGAGTACTCTGTTTCCAAGTGGGTTTCCTTATCTTGGTCATGTAGGTTACATTGGCACTGAACTTATTTAACAATGTGTGTGGTAATAGTAAGACTTTGAAAAGCTTCCTAAGCACTCTGTAATCTGTAGGATGTGTAACTTTTCCTAAATCCTCAATATATTCACTTTAAAAGCATGTTAAATTTCTGTTACTGCAATCTTCAAACAGTGTCAGGCTGCCATGTGGTTATTTGTAACTTGTTTAATTTTATTTTGTGAGATCTTGTGATTTTTTTTTTCCACCACCTTAATAAAGAAATAGAAGATAATGGACTATTCTTGATGATAACTGCTCATGATCAACAAAATTAAAATTTATGTTTTAATCAAGGAATTAAACAAATGTTTCTCTTTTTCTGTCACGAGTCTTTCACTGTAGTGAGAGGTAACAGCTATGGGGGATTTCTGCTCCACTCCCTTTTGATGTGTAAGGGAACCAATTTCCTGTTGCTGTCCTCAGCCTGTGGAGTCATACACTCTTATGGGGTGCATTGGTCGTTCTTAGTACTGTTCCAGTGTCAAAATCATTGCCTGTGGGAAACGACTTGAGGGAGATGGTAAATAAAGCGATTTTGGCACAGTTACAAGGATTTCTTCTTGATGTGCTGATCATTGTTTATTAGCTTTAGGAGAAGCCAAGTCAAGCAACTCAACTCCATATTTGAGTTGGGCATTAACACCTATTGTAGGTGTTTGGGGCTCCTGTGTGTGTGTTATCAATGCCATGCAGCTGTTCTGCGTCATGGAATACCTGATGGTCTTTCTCAGAGTTGTAAAATGTGACTGCAGTATTTGAAATCTGTAATTATGCTGTTCACAGACATTTTGAGCCTATGAATTTCAGCCTAGAATGGCATGAGTAGACCCAGATTCTCATCTTTCTTTCTATTTCAGTGTCCACCTCACTGTGCTGTGCCTGGCACTTCTTGTGCTGCTTTCCTCTCGTTTAGAGAAAGATGGGATCTCTGCTGAAGGGCACGTTTCCTGGGTCAGGTCTTCAGAAAGATAACTTGTCTGAATGAGGATAGATTCACTAGTGGATCTTTGAGAAAGAAGAGTGTATCTTTCAAAATGAATATGTGTAAAATAGCAATTTGGATGGTATGTGTAGAAGGCTGTGTGTGTGTGTGTCCGTGTATAGATATGGATTATGTGTATATGAAAACACTTGTGTTTTTTTTTAAATACAGTAAGCTTGTACAGACTTCAAGTGGTAGGAGTTGCCTTACAACGGTGAAACAAAATGGTGGTATCTGTCTAGTATGAAGAAGAAAGCAACTGTAAGCAAAATCCTACTCTTGCTTAATGGACGTAAGAATGATGTTAATTCACTGTTAACACAGTTTATGTTTGTTGCTGAGCTTTTAAAGTCAAACTAATTGCTTGAAGGCATTAACTGGCTATATAAAACTAGAACTCAAGTACTGTAGCTTTTTCTAGATGTCCAGAAAGAATATTTCCTTTATTTTGATGTAGTTTCTAAAAGTGCATTTAACAGTTTATATTTCTTTCCAATTTGGGAAGGTTGTGAATGTTCTTTTCTTTCAGTGATATGATTCCTGGTGAGAAGGTGATTTACAGTGGTGCTGGGCACTCCTGTATATTGCCTTAAAAATCTGTTGGAGAAAAGGGGGTGGTTGTCAACATCTTAAACATCTCCGGAAAGAAATGGAGGGAGAATGGTGATTTGTTGAAGACGATTCAAAAATGCAGAGGAAAAGTAATTTTGTAAGGCCTAGGTTATCTAATAAGTTCCTTCCAAACTTATTTTCCAAGTTTTTATAATGTTTACTGGGGAAATTGCTGGAAGTGTGGGCGGTTTGTAACTTGTGCGCTTTGTTTGTTTGGATTTTCAGCATGCTGTTTGGATACTCCTATTTTTGGTGTAATTGCTCAAGTGCCAAATCTCATTTTTGTGGTCCTGCTCCTGTGACACCTCTTTCCTTTCTCTCCTGTGATTTTTAGTACAGCATAGCTCAGAACAGTGGCAATTGTTTTGTTTTCGCATAAGGGAAGTGCTGCAGTGGACAAGGCAGTGCTTGCCAGAGTTGTGTTTGGAACAGCTGTTAATGTATTTTGAACTCGGCACTCCAGACATATTTTAACTGGTAAGGAGGTTTATGTGTTGCTTTTCCAAAATCTCTCCTGAAGCCTGGTAAAGTGTGTGCACACCAGTGGTATTTCAGAGAAGTTCTTTCAAAGTGTCTGTTTTGTGCGTTGTATGATGCTGTACCTTCAAATCTGGCATCGTACTCTATTTACTGAACGAGCCTGTGCTGACTCCTGCTGTGCATAGGGCTTGCTTAACCTGAATAGGTTTGGAGAATACTGTTGGTGGTATCAGAGCATGCAACTGTTAGACCAGAACATTCAGTTCAGAGGGGAGAAAAGGAACATTCGTTACAGTAGAAACTTTTTCCTTAAAACCTGGTTATGTGTTCAGGAAGTCGAGTTTGATGGCAAGAGTGATAAGCAGAAACGCCTGACTGGTCTCCAGATAAAGCTTTTCAGGGTGGCAATTCCCCATGTTATGCACAGAAGTAATTCTAGAAGTTGTAACCCAAGGATGAAGTAAGTCCTTGTGTGACCTTGGGTAGTCATTTGCTGAGGTAAAGAAGACAGAGTCAGTCTTGTCACAGTATGGTTACTTCTGTGGGTGAGGAAATCACTCCTGCCTGCTTCTTTTTTTTTCCTTCTCTTTCTAATTCTCATGAGCACCTGCTTCCTGCCCGTTCCCACTTCACTCCCTGCAAGGAATCGATCTTAAAGCAACAGTGCAAAATAAAACTCTGCTTCTTGCTGTTAATGGACCTCTCAGTAAGAATGGGTGCTCTGCATTTATAGTTAATTTTATTCTGATCTTTTTGTGATTTAGAACTTCTAAACCTGTTCTGAGGTTGGTTGGTGTGTCATACCTTGTCAGAATAGAAATACTGATCTATCTGTGTTCTTACCTTATCAGTACTGTAAAAGAACAATTGAAAAATTATTGTTGAGATAACAGCTGCCTTCCAGACACAATGTAGTTTTTGTAGTATGTGATGCTTTGCATAATGAATGAGCATGCTTCATCTATGGAGGGGGGTTTGTCTAATAAGGATATTCTTGACTGATTTTACTGTTTCGTTAGAATCTGTTTACTTGGTATTTTGTTTGGGCAGAAACATGCTCAGTACAAATCACTGTAATTTGTGTTTTTTTTCTGTCGGGTTCAAATAGCAAAAATTAGTGTCCCAAGGTAGTTATTAATGATGGACCCAGACTAGAGGAATCAAGGAGCACGCATTGAAGTTCTCACAGCTCCTCTTTGGGAGATGCTAAAGGTTGGATTCCCCTTCCATGGCTTGCTGCCATAGCCAGCCCTTGTGTGCGCTTCTGGGGTGTGGAGAAGGAGTAGCTATTTCTTTAATATTGCACAGTTAGCATTTGTAAAATGACTGTGACTGATGGTCTCACCTTGACTAGGGATACTAGGATTTTAAAAGCTATTCCTTCCTTTGCTGTTGTGTGTGGAAGGTCATGAACGAATGGGTGTTCTGAAGTGTCAGGATGGACTAAAAAGAACTTGTTTTCTTGCTAATGTGTGAAGAGTGAAATTGAGTATTTGTGTCCAGGCTTGGCTCAGTTAGCAGGTGGACAGGGAAAAGAGTAACTTTTAATGACTTCTTTGGTGTTTTAAGTGAGCTTTCTTGTAAAAGGTGTTAATGCAGTAGCAGTTTTCAGCCAGACAACATGACGTCTGAAATAATGGATAGTCCTTCACACCTGTGTAAAATCAAAGGCAGTCAGGGAAGCAGAGGAGGCTTGTTTGTTTGTTTATTTATTAGCATGGAACAGTAACATCTGAACGAAGTGCCAACAGTGCAAAAGGAGATCCTATGTTAGTATTTGTTTTGGAGAGCTTTGGTAGCTCATTGTGGGTTTGCTGCTTGTATACATGCAGTTGGCCCATCTTCCATCTCCTGCTGAATGCTTTTGTTCTTTGTATTTTCTGCTGCTGGGTCTATCTGTATCTCTGAACTGCTGAGGAAGGGTGCAGAGCCAGTTGCTCATTGATTTGAGTTGCATAGAGGAGTTTTTCATTCTCCTGTAGGCTCTTGGGTGCTTTCTGTTTCTTAATCTGTGTAACAGAAGAACTTTATATACAATGTTAGTATAGTACTCTTCTATTCCATTTTGTGGGGTCAGTACTGTAGTATGTGAGTTGTAGATTAAATGGAGAGTATTATCTCTGCTCACCCTTTTGGTTTTTCGTTTTGCTTCTTGTTCTTTAAGCGGTTGTCCAGGACTCTGGATTACCATTCTCAGCACAGCCAAAATAATTTTATCAGCAGACTTCATCAGCACAGCCAAAATACTTTTTTGTTTTAATATACTTTTCTGTACCAAGTATAATAGGAAAGGTACTGTATGTCTATTTAATTCCTCAAAAAGACTACTGCAGGCTATTGTGTTGGAAAAGAAATGTTTCTCCCTTGTGATTTCAATAACTGCTTACTTCATGGTGTTTTGGGCATCATTAGCTGAGATGAGTAGTTAGAATTCAAAACAAATAATTGAAGTAATAATAATTGAAGGTTTTCTTTTTTATATTTTTAAGAGAAGGAAAAATACAAAAAAAGTTAATGTGATTGGTTTTGTTTTTTTCTTTTCCTTTTATTTTCAAGTCTGTGAGTTTGGGAAGGAAACCTTAACATGACAAGAGAATTTCATCCATTGCCATTTCAGTGGTGCAGCAGAGCATTGGCATTCTGGTTGCCTTCAGGACACTGCCCTCTGCTTAGCTCTTGCAGAAGCATAGGACAAACAGATTGTATTTCAGACCTGTTGTTTCTCTTTTGCTAAGGGCTTCAACTCCTTGCAGAACCTTAGCAGTTTATGAACTGAAGTCTCTTCATATGTTATGTATCTTGCTTTTAAATGGTTTCAAGTCAATGAAAGGACATGTGGGATCAAGTCTTACTTACTGGTCTCTCAAAATTATTGTAAGTTCTCTGTGCTTTCTGTATAAAGTGCTCTGTGCATTAACGATGACTAGAAAGTTAAGCAACAGTCATCTTTGAGATTTGGCTTGGGATACTATTTCTGTTGTATTTGTGAAGTTTGTATGAGATGCGAAAGAGCTGCCCACTGCCTGCAAGTAGCTCCATCTCAAGCAGTCTCTATTAAGAGCAGGAAGCCAGGCTTACCTGTCATTTGGGAACGCAAAGCCCAATTCATGTGTTCCTGTGTGTTTCCTTGATGTCACCTAGTATTTGGAAGACTCTTACCAAAGTAAGATCACTTGATCAAGTGACTTTAGCTTTTTTTGGCCAGCCTTTTATTTGCTGTTTTGGTGCCACAGATGTACAGCTGGGCACTGCAGTCTGACATGTGCACACCTGAGGGCAGTGAACTAATCTCAGGGTGAAATCTATGATAGCAGCAAAGCTTGCTTAGTAAATTGAAGATGCATTGTGTAACTGTACCTTGTGGAGCAGTCAGGAAATGATTTAACTCTTTCCCAGAAATATAGCACCAGATCCTAAGGGTATAAGAAGGGAATAAGAAAGGACAGTGTTAGCATTATGAAGAAATTTACACTGTTCTTCACACGTCTCTGAAATATTTTGGCTTCATAATGGCTTAAGCTAGTCATAGCTCAATCGTGGCTCTGCGTTTAAAGGTCAGGGAACTCCTTCTAGTTTGAAAAACAGGAAATGCAAGTATCATGTATAGCTTTAGCCAAAGTCACCCATACTGCATTTCATTTTATTCTCATATGAAAAGGTAAGATAGACTCTCACTGCAGTTTGACATCTTTCTGGGAATTTCTTTGAATGTAAAGTGTTCAATTCTGTGTGTTGTGTTTTTTTTTTTTTTTTTTTTTTTTTTTTTTTTTTTTTTTTAACTTGCACACACTTGAGAATGTTGAGAGCATCAGAAGTCAGGAGGAAGGAGCTTTTGGCAGCAGCTCTTTACAGAAGCTCTGACATGGAGCAACCTGAAAGCATGCTGTAGGAAATAGGGGAGAATGTTCGCTGCACATTTCAGGGGTTGTGCTTACTGCCCTTGCTGGGAGTTTCAAGCTTGGAGGATTGGTAGAAATTGGATTTAGGAGCAACTTGAAGGCCATTTTTGTGTAGATGTATCAAGAATATTATGCAAGTGGATTTAGGGTGAAAGTTTTGATGTTTTTGAAGTGATTATTAAATGATTTAGTAATGTGGTAAACATCTAAGAGTTCTTTCCTATTTTTCTGTAGTATTTGAAATATGTTCTTAATATGCATTTCTGGTAGAAATACTAAAAAATCATTCAAACACGAATGTGGATTGATAGAATTAACAATGTATACATACTGTATTTAGTCTGTGGTTTTCCCAGCCTTTCACCTCCCGCCACCCCACAGCTTTTTGCTTTTTGTGTAGGATAATAGGACTATACTAACATTGTGTTCTGGAGTAAACTGTGAAGCTTAGAGTGAATGAAGCTGTGATTTTGCAGAAAAGGAAAATGTTTTTATGGGGGAAAATGAATGATGTGCTGAAGAGTGTGATTCTTTTGCTGACTGCTACAAAGCTCTTTTTGCAGTGCTGGAACAGGTTACTTGACCACTTACTTTGTACGTAGCCATTAGATATGTGTCCATCAGCATCCACATCAGCTGGTTGACTTCTTGTGGTTTGATGTGAAGAGATACTGAGAGCTCAGCTGTCGCTGGGTGAGTTGCAGGTCTGCTGTACGCTTTGTAGGGTTGGGTGCTCTAACGAGTTCATATCCGGAGTTCTGAAATTATTGGTTAACGTTACATGAACACTTTTTCCCTTAATTTATTCTATCCTAACTCTCTTTGTCTTCAATATAAGGAACACTGCCATAAGAAGTACTTTTAACAAATTTTGTGAAAATTCACAAAACTTACTGCAAAGTAAGATGTACAAATTCCAGGAATGACCAGAATATATTTTATCTGAGCATTGAAAAGATTATAGACTGTCATCGTTCTCATGCCTATCCCCTGTAATTTGTAACTATTCTGAAATTGACTTCTTAGCCCTGTTCCACATTTTTTTTTCTTTGATCCATCTTTGTCCATGCACAATTTTATTTCAGTGAATAGTCCTTTTGTTTTTTAACAGGCAGTTTATAAATTGTACATTATAAGACATACATGGAAATCACATATATTTTTCTACTTTGTTTTTAATCAGAACAACCAGTTCCCTAAACACAGTAGATACTGTTCTTGAAAACAACTTCTGTTCTCAATTTTTTTTTAAAATAATTTTAAATAAAGTGTGCTGGAGCTGCTGATAGATGAGGAAAGGGAAAAATTTATAAAGCAGTGATATAACATTCAGTTTGGCTCACTCGATGTCACTATATATATTTTTCAGTGTAAGAGGGGCTGTGCTGAGTAACAGAGAAATAAGCACATTTTAAAGCAAGTTTGAAATTTCTCTAATGCAGTAACAGTACATAAATATTTTAAAGGCTTCTGGAGATGTATCTTGTCTACCTCAATTAGAGGCTTTTTGTCGTGTGCTATTTTGTCTTTGGGAGCATTGTCCAGTTCTTATATGTTGCACCTGTTAGTTTGCTTGACCTATGCTTTGGTGATGTTGCTGTTTTGTTAAACACCCAGAGATAGCTCTACAGTCATAGTCCAGAATGTTTTCCTTATGCATCTGAAGGAGGAGTGATCCTAGGGAAGCTGCAGCTGCAAGTTGTTTCAGTGTTTGAAGTGGGGTTTCTCTGCCAGTAGGGAAGGAAGCCAGCATTTCAATTCCAGTTCTAGACACTTGTGGCTGGAACATAGCATCCAAGACCAAAGAGAAAGGACATCTTGTATCTCTTCTATGTAACCATGTTGGGGAACTGAGCACTGTGTTTTTCTTCTCAAGTGATAATCTTAGTAGTAGGACCCTACTTTAACCAGCTTTAAATTAAGAGGCATGAGACTGATTGTGTTTCCAAAATCCGAAGTATTGCTTTTTGTGCAGAACAGAAATAAAAAAAAAAAAGGCTGCTTCTCAGTTAACGACAAAAATACTTAAAGCTGTGCTGCTGTCATTGTGCCATGGATCTGGTTTAGAAAAATGGCTCTTATTGACAGCGTTGTGGACATCTTGAGTCCCTGTTCTGTCTTCATAGGTACACTTCTAGACCTGGTACTCTTACCTGGATTCAGAGAGTGCAGAACAGTGCGAGAGAGAATACTTCCAGTAATAGCTAACTCTCTCATCCTTACATCCACATGGCTACTTCCATCTGTGTGGAGAAAGGAAATTGGAACGCTACACAAGTCCTGCCTTAAAATATATTTCCGTGTTTCTATTGCTTAAAACAGGCTCTCTCATTTTTAGTTTTCCTTGCCTGAACATGGAAGCTTGCTCACTAGACATGGCACATCAGATTTGAGATCTCTTTGGGTAAAATCTTTTCTTTAAGCATATTTAAGGGATTAGTTAATACCAGCATTGGATACTCAATCTGTAGATCTCCTCCTGGCAGCATAGAGGTATTGCTGTACCTGGAGAGATACAGGTAGCAAAGATACAATTATAGGAGGCGGAACAGTTGCTGAACCTTATTAGTTTGTACAGAATGATGTAAACTGCTTATAGGGTCAAGGCAAGAAAGTTGAAGACAGATTTATTACTGAATGAATACGATTTTTTCTGATGGAGCCACAGAAGCAGTCTGAAATATGGAAATGTAATACTTCTCTGCAGTCTGGCAGTAGATTTGCAGAGTATAGAGAAATTATCTCCCAGACTGTCTTCAGAGTGTCTCTGAAACAGTGTATTTTCATTTTATAGGTTCTAGTTTATTAGTTTACCAAAGAGAGAAAAGAAATGGCATAGCCTTGTATCCTGTTTTCTGCAGTGTTTTATAGTAGGATCAGTCCACCTGTATGCTTAATTCTAATCCAATTCCCAATACTTAACTTCCTTAGTTCTTTTACTGTGAAATGTAGGCAACAATTGACATGTTGTTCTCAGGAGTCTTAAGACTTCATTATTTGTAATATATGATGGGCTTTGGAGAATTCGTGAAACACAATAGTATTGAAAGTCATAAACTAATAGTTAATAGTGTTTAATAAACTGTGTTTTCTTGAGTGTTTTTTTCTGTTTGGTATTTCTAAAGTCTTAAAGTAAAACTTAAAGACTTTTGTGAATTAAAATCTGAATGTATTTTAGTTTTGGAAAGTAAGCTACTCTGTGAAAGCTGAATGTTGCAAAGATTACAAATGTGTACTATTTTTAATTCAGAAGAGGTATTCCATAGTGATGTAGTAAAACTCCAGTGCTCCAATGGTTTCCTCTTTAGAAGGTGTGGTCATGACTAATATTGTTTCTGAAGTTATTCTTGCTGTACTTATAGCTTTCCATATATTGATTGCAGTTAAGTTAAATTTGATTGGATTCTGGGTAGGAATTAATTAGTTTTTTATGGTTTGTTTTACTTGGGTTCATTTGAAACGCCTTAATGAATGTCTTGGGGTTTTGGAAGTCTGGAGCACACCATTGGAAGACAATACTGAAAAAACGACTGTTTCCAAACAGCAAAAACATGCTTTAGTGGTGGTGTTATATTGGAAGAGTCTAGTGTAAAAGAAACAGAACTGTCTTCTGGCTGCTAACAGTAATGTATGACTTGTAAAGCTGTCAGATGGTTGAACTTTCTTTTGGACCTCAATAGCGTTTGCATGTTGCGATAGATGCATATTTTACACTGCAGTGTGGAAAGGCCTTTTTTGCAGCTTTCCTGTGCTGTGTGGATTAGAAAGGGCCCAGCACGGTCTCTTCTCACAGGCTCCTAGGGAGCTTCTGCCCCGCTGTGACGGTCTCTCGGGCTGCAGGGCGATCTCTGCTCTGGTGCCTGTAGCACCTCTTCTCCTGCTTTGACCCCACTGTTGGTAAGACTGCTTCTCACATTTTCCCTCACTCCTCTCTGGCATTTTGCCCTTTCGAGTATGTTTTCCCCCAAGCAGCATGTTTGACTGAGGGGCTCAGCTGTATCTGTGGTGTGGGGTGCTGGAGTCAGTCGGTGCTGCCTGCAAGCAGCCATGCCTGGCACAGGGTCACACTCCTCGAGAGCCCTGCGGCTGCCCCACTGCCAGCACCTCGCCATCTGCACCCAGTATGCCTTGACGGGTGACAGTGGTGAGAAGTAGTCAATAATAAATTTTTTTTTTTTTTTTTTTTGTAGCTATGTTCATAAATTTTGTAGCTAGGTTCATAAATTTGTAATTAGGCTACTTGACCTAGAAGTGCATAGGTCAAGTAGACTAGAAGTCAGTTTGTTAAATTGACAGCTTGTTGCACAGCTGTATTTTCTTTGCCACATTGTAGCAGAATTTCAGAGTTGTAATAGAGTGTAAAATGATAACAAAATGTGCAGTTCTTAATGGTATAGGTACTAGAGTTGAATGCATCCTTAGCAAGTTTGCTGCAAGACTAAGCTGGGAGGTGCTGTAGACTTTGCAGGGGTGGAAAGCCTTATAAGAGGGGTCTGAATTGAATCACAAAATATCATAAGTTGGAAGGGACCCACAAGGATCACTGAGTCCAGTCCCTGGCTCCACACAGCACCACCTCCATCCCAGGATGGGAATGGCACAAAGCTTCACCAGAGATGTTCAAACTGGGCATGAGGGAAAATTTTGTTACCCTGATGTGGCCAAACATTGGAACAAACTTCCTAGCGAGGTAGTTGATGCCCCATCCCATGCCTGTCAGTGTTCAAGAGGCATTTGAATAATGCCCTGGATAGTATGCTTTAACTTTTGGTTAGCCTTGAAGTGATCAGGAATGATGGTCTTTGTAAGTCCTTTCCAACTGGACATCCTCTAAAAAATTCTAAAAAATCTATCTAGTTAAATCAGATAAATGAAAGATCGGTGGCCTTTTTTTTTTTTTTTTTTTTTTTTTTTTTTCCTCTTTACGATGTTTTCCAGTTCTAATTGAAAATTTCTTCTCTTCATACCATCAGGTTTTGGTGATTTGAAGATTGTCAACATTGCTTTTAATGTTGTGAAGCGCAAGAATTTCTAAGTTCACTTATAGGATCGTAATGGCTTTACTCGCTCATACTGGCCTGAAATCATTATGGTACAAATCAAAGTTTTTTGTGTTGCATCTGGGCCAACGCAATCTCATCAGTTCTGTCGTCGTCTTATTAGAGAACATAAACAGCTTTTTGGTGCAATTTAACCAATGTTCGTTGTTTTTTTTTTTTTTGTCAGCTTTCTGTTTTTGAGACCTGTAAGGAAGCTTTTAACTTCACCATTTTAAGACCAGAGAATATCTTCAGTGAGTGTTAAGTAACAAGTAGACCATTGTCTGCGAAGTGTGCATTATGTTTAGATCCCTTCATGGACAGCTCTTGGTGTGCCCACAAGTTAGACTAACTTAGCTTACAGTGGCTGCACTGGAGATCAGTCTGTTTTGAGTGAGAGCAAAATATGAACAAGTAAACCCTCTTTCTTCCCAGTAACTGAATTTTTAAATTTATCAGTTTAAAATAAATTAATACATTTAATGCGTTTAGACTTGTATGCTAGTTAATGATCAGTCTTTATTTTATCATTTTATCATTTTATCTTGAAAGGTGGAATTGTCCTTCTGGCATTGGTGATGGTGGGTAAATCTTGAAATTATGAAATATAGTAACTAATTTGCTGTATTTACTGGAATCATTGTTTTAAAGTACAAATTAGCTCATCTCTGACAAGTGCAGTGTTCATGACAAACCTGCTTAGGAGTAGCCTGCAGAACAACTTCTTCAGGCTCTGTTGTTTTTAAATAATCCCTGTCAACACTAGGCATTGAAAATGTACTAGCTATGCCATGGTCTTAAACAGCTGCCAAGCGTCGCTTCTGGCACATGGCCATCTTTAGATTTTGTTGTAACCTGTTAATACAGAAAATGAGAAGACCACTTTCTTCCAGATCGGTTAGATTGTGATCAGTGAGAAGAAGAAGAAAAGGTTCCAAGTTGTGAGAAATATTTGTTCTTTTCAAGGAAGGTGTAAATGAGACGTAATTGGTGGCTGCTGTTACTTCATGAAGCGCTTTCCTGAGTAGAAGGATGTACTTACCACGTGCTTTCCTGAATCCAGTTCAAAGCTCATACTGCTATTTGTCTTTGGGCTGAGTTAAGCTGTGCAATTGTAATTACAACCAGATATTAGCCAGAAAGTGTATTTAAAATTATTAAAGGAAAGAGAAGTTTACAGATGTTTTCCTTTTCTGATGAACCAAAAAGACAAATGCAATGATGAATTTGAAACTTGAAATAAGTGAGAAGACAGCTATTGTAGGGAATTCAGTAAGGGGAAACTTTGGGGGGGAGAAGAAAGGGAAGTCATGTACTTTTGTGTCTTTATTTACATACAGCTTTCACCTTAAATAGGACTGTCTAAGTGGCAAAAATCAGTTCATAAAATGGAACTTGCATAGTCATTCAGTGATGTCCCACTGAGTGCTGAGCTGATCAGAGAACTTGCAGTTTGGAGAACCATGTGGGCTTAAGTTTGGAAGGTTGGTTATCATTTTTTCAACTAGAGGGTGCAGCATCTTGCATGGGTTCTTCACTTGAACTACATAATAGAAGCTTATATTTAATTCTTGTTCATCCCTTGACAAAGCCTTTACAGTTTCCTTCAATTGCAGAAATTAAAACTGGGGGGGGAGGGAGGGAGGAAAGAAAAGAAAAAAAAACACCAGGAGTAGATTGTCCAGCACGTTCACTTGCCGGAAGGATTTTCACCAATTTCTTTGTACATTCTCTTTCTTTATTCTGAAGTTCCTTATGGTATCCATCAAAGATTTTGCTAGAGCTGAACTGAATAAGGACTTATTTTGGGGCCTGCTAATTAATCTTACTGGATTAGAGCACCAAAATAAATGATACTAGGTTGACACCATGATTTCTTGGGTTAGACAAAATAGCTTGCTTTAGAAGGTTCGTGTTCTTTTGATAGAATGGTTAAGGAGGATAATGCTGCAGGCTGTGCTTAAGCGTTGTCATTACATAGTTATCATGTTATAAATTACTGCCCAGAAATCAGAATTGCATGTAATCTTCACTTAATCGTTATCTCATAGTCATTATGTATTACTGGAAAACCACAAGCGTGTGCTAAAAATCAGTGCCTGTGTAATAACAAATACTGCAAAAAGTAAAAGAATGAAAGCAAAAGTTGATCTTATACAAAGATGAAAAGACAATGCATAGATGTAATTTACATCATGTTAAAAAATGTATTTACAGCCTGGTGAAGCATTGTTTATAGAAAATCCAGCTGGTACAGGTTTTAACCATCTACTCCAGGTAATGAGCTGTGAAATTGAATGGAATTATATAGACCAATTATACTTAGTGGTTTGCAGATATGTAACTTTCTTTAACTCTTCACTTATTGTAACCAAAATGGATTGACATTTATTTGACATTTGCTGTTTTTTTGTTTGTTGTTGTTGTTTTTTTTTTTTTTTGAAAAAAAACAATCAATACCACGTGTCTAATACTATCATTTGTTAAAGAACTAACGTGCTGATGTTTATTTGGGTGAGCACTGCTAGGTGTTTTATGGGGAATATCCTCTGACACTTGTTAGATGCTCTCTTATTTATTGATTTCTCCTAAACTCAGGTTTCAGTAATGCAACAGTTGCATCGCGGTGCCTGCAGGCCACTTTTATGCCTTAAGATGTTTGTAGCTACTTAGGGACTCTTTGACTTTTGGTTTTTTCAGATAGCTTTTGGCAACCACATACAGGTTACATATTAGTATGTCACAACATGCATACTAGAAAACACTTCCATACCCTTTGTTTCCTCCTCTTGTCCATCTGACCTTATTTGCATTATACCTCACATAGTAGTTGAAAACAGGTCAAAGATGCATGCAGTGTATCTGTCTTGATACTTCTTTAGTTTGAAACCTTGCACTTCATGATCACTTAGTGAAGCCACAAAGCATACTAATTTATAAATAGATTTAATTTAATAGTTGCTATGGTTATTTTTCTATTTGTATAGACCAAGTTAGATCTTCAGGTTACAAACATACTGGTAATGCAATTTCTATTTAGGTATGTTCATTAAATCACCTGAACTGAAAGAGGCCTTATGTTATACCTTATGGCTTGCAGTATGGTAGAAACAAATCAGAGCTGCTTTGTTACTGCGTGGTTATTGTTCTTCTAATCGCTTTGGTTTTCTCCTTTCAGTGAATCTAAGTATTCTTTGTAGATATTTATGGGCTATTTGTGATCTCTGATATCACTGAGACTTGCTGTATTTGCTTTATTCTTTTGTAATACTGGTTGACAGATGGGTGAGTTCCTCCTGGCTTCCTCATGCGGTGTCATAGGAAGCCACATTTAACTGATTATGTGACTGAAGAGTAATGATACAACCACAGGAAATCCTGTGGCTGAAAGCAGCTTAGTTCTCTACTTCTGATAATAATTTTGTATTTGCAAGATATTGTTGTGAGTTTTAAAAGGTGGTGCTTATTGCAACGTACAAACAGAATAGTTATCTATCTATATATAAATAAAAATAATTATATATATAAAATATTTAAAATAAAATATGTATTAAATTTTGTGAAGAAACTTTAGGTACAGTTGCAGATATTTTTTCCCCTTCATTTTTTTAAGTATTTAAAAAAAATTGGATATCATGCTAGGTAAAACCAGGGAAAAGCGTGAAATTCATCACCATGTCTGCTTTTTTTTCAGCACATACTGTTACTGAGATGCCTTCTTATTTATAAGTTAAGGAAATAAATATATTCCTAAAATAAAGGGCAAGGGAAGAATAAAATGTTTTGAACAGGAAGGTGATGTGAGAACTAAATGGGATGGGGAAAGAAGGTCAGGAAATGCTGAGCTGTGCAGCCCCCAGGTTATTGGTATCCTTGAAATTTGTAGTCTCTGACTCCTGAGCTCTGAGCATCAGCCATCTAGTATTGCTGGTGGCAGTTACTTACTGGATGTAAGTACTGGTGCTGGAGTTGCTCATTGTGGCCAGGAAACCGTGCTTTTGTGTTGCTGCCCTGTGTCACGGAGTGCTGGAGTGGGCATTGTTCCCTACCTCCTGCATGGGATGTAGCTAGCTGTGGCACTATTCATCTGCTTGGGGTGCTTAGATTATGCATCTGAAGCCTTCCGAGGATGGTGTTCTCTCTGGGTAGTTGATGTGAAGACTTAGAAGGAGAGAGGAAGGAGGCAGCAATGGTAGAGGCAGCAATACAAAGCCAACTAGTTTGGGAAATGCTGATTTAATCTTAATTTGTTTGTCTTTATATTCTGTTCCTGTAGTTCTCTCTCTTTCTCTTAGAGACCAGTATGCAGAGCTTCCTATAGATCTAACAGAAATGTTACAGGTAGAAGTGTTGACTGTAAAAATTTATGTAATGTGTCCAAGTACTTGTTTACTCAAACAGGAGAGAACTGTTGAATACTTACAGTATTAATGTGCACTTCCACTGTTGAACTGAGCATATACATCTTGAATACATTGCTCTTCAGAACTTAAAATGAAATCTAAAGCTCCGAAAACATGGAAATTTATTTTGAAGGTTGATAACATTTAAAAACTGTCTAGAATAACTTGTGGAAAGTGGTATTTTGGAAATAGTAGCAGTACTGAATTTGCTTTATTTCCTTCCTTGCTTGAAGCATTAAGAACGCTCTGTAATGGAATGATTATTTGTTGTCACCAGTAACAAATCTGGGGAAGAAGCAAGCTGGTTGCTGAAAGAATTAAGATGACTGATTATCTAATGCAGAAGTCTGGACCAGAGGTGGGGATGTGGGTGGCTTTGCCAGACTGCTTGAGTCTTCAGAGAGCGCCTGTGAAGTTTACTTAAGAAGCACTCTAGGTATGCTTTTTTGGAAAATGCTTTTTTGCTTCACAACAAAGATTAGGGATGTTTCTGTAACATTTCACTTGAGCTGTGTTTTCATGCGATTTTCTGACCAACATAGAAAGACTGTGGAATGAAAGAGTGCAGAAATTGACTTTTGATTATGTGCAATTATACAGTAGAAAAGCCAAAGGAACTCCAGCATAGCTTAAGGCTTTGCAGAGTTAGCTCCTTCTTATGTAACTATGTCAGAGTTAGGTAGCACTCTCCTAATTTAATCACAAAATATACAATGTGGTCTTCTGATGACTTAGACATCACCCAACAACAAAATAGACCAAAGCTCAGAACATTATCCAAGAAAACCTAACAGCTTGACCGTAGTGACCTGAGTGTGAACAGCGTGAGAACTGGGAACTGATGAACACTTGACTGGTTTATGTCAGCTGGAGATCTGGCTTACTACTTCAAATGAAGCAATTCACTGTTCTTGTTAGTTTACTTATTTCCTCTTCTAATAGTTCTTAATGCGCAGTTCCTAAAATATAAGAATGATAACACCATATGAATTTTTGTATGCGTAGCAGAAATGCTAAGTCACAGCTTGAACCAGTGATTGAGCACCTGGTGGGAAGGCAGGGCCAACCCAGGGGAGCTCAGGTGCATGCAATGCTCCTGAGTGACCAGAACAATTGAAGCCAGGATCCACCCCTTCCCAGACCTCATTTAAGGTTTGGCAGTGGAAGCTAGGGGGTCTTGCTGGAGATCCTTGTGTACCTGAGGCCTTCTGAAAGTAAGCAGTTTTTTTCCCCTTTGTTTCTGTGTCAGTGGCTGCTGTGTTTGTTCTCATTTGCTGCAGCCTAGGATTGTGCCACTACTGTTATTGTTGTACTTTTCATCATGTTATAGCATTACAGTATGAAATAGTTAAACCACCAAACAGTACCTCCTATCAACTCCCAATCTCCTTCAAGATGACATAGGTAGCCAGGGAGGAAGAAGTTGCATAAGAATGCAACTTGCAGTCCATTCCATCTTTTGAAATGGTCATTTTGGGCAACTAGAACTGTTCTCTGCTATCTTCTCCTTGCTTTTTAATTGCTGTGACCCACCCCAATATTTTTAGAGCTTTAATAACCCATAGCAGGATGAGAAAATGTGGAACTTTCTATTTTTCCTCATCTAAAATGAAGATATTACTAGAACTGGATTATATAGGAACACCTAATGCATAGCCAAAAAGAGGCAACACCTTTTTCCTGATAGCAATTGCAGGCTGACGGAAAGTGGATGAAAGAAGTAATACTGCTGGAAACTGGCAGAGAAGGGAGAAATCTTTCCTTGGAAAGGCTGAGTTCCTCTTTGTAGCAGTGTTGCGGAACATGTTCATTAAATGTAGAGGTGGGAGTAGAGATGATTAGCTTTAAGAGTAAACCAAATACGTAATGTTTTTGAGGTAGCTTACTTCAAAGCATTCAGTGTGGATGAGTGCTGACTTTTTTTTTTTTTTTTAAGACAGCAGGTAATTTTCCTTTTAGGTTTAGCGTTGATGGTATTCCTCTTAGTGTAGAGCGCGTCAGCACGTGTAATTAAAATTAAAATGTAATTTTAATGTAATTAAAATTAAAATGCTATGTAATTAAAAATTATATAGCACATGTAATAAATTAATGATTAGTATGGATATTAACGTATTTCTTCACTTAATGAGAGACCCTTGCTTTCTTCAGGTCAGTGTATGTGCTATGCTAAAACCATAGCTTCAGCTAATTTGCTGGCATCAGCTAAGCCTTCAGGATCTTCATTTCTGGAAGAAAATACTTTCTGTGTAGGTGTTTTAAGGAATGTGTGAGGTTACTTTGGATCAAGCATCTTCCCAGTATTAGACACTATTTAGTGGTGGTAATGTTTTAATACGTATTTCTTTTTTTCTTCTTCTTTTTTCCCCCTCAATTAAATGCTTGGAGAACTAAATAACAAGATACAGGCTTACCAGTTATGCATAGGAAAGTTTGCAATATAAGCTTGTCCCAGTGGTGAAAATCTGAAGGTAGTGCCAGAAGTCGTGCAGTATAAAACAGTACCTAACTGCTCCGAATTGTGATGGAATCATGTGACTAAGGCCCTCTGGAATTTACAGGTTGTATTTAATTCATATACAAAATTTCACATCGTTCTACATGAGCATAGCTGTCTTGTGTTCATATGCATGTATAGGTGAATGTACACATAAACATGTCTCCACACGTTTGTGTGTGTATATATGTTTGTGTATTTAAAAGGAAATAAAGTACGTGTGATGCTTTGGCACTTGGTCTTGGCTGGAATCTAACAACAATTCAATAAATTTCTGATACCTTTCAGAAATGTTTTAAACTCCGAGTTCCCAGAAAGAATTATTAAGGTATTGTGTTTAGTGCATTGGAAAGAAGTAATTAAAAGAAATAATTACCTCCATGATTTAATACTGGCTTAGCTGATGAGTATGTTGTGCTCATTAGTGTGATATTTGTTAGTGTCTGATGGAAAGGCTGCTGAAAAATGTGTAAAGACTCTTGATTTTGGAAAGCTGTCAAAATGAGGTGGTTATTAAACTGAGAGTAAAACTTCGTGGAGAAAAATGACATCAGATGGAGTTGTTACGTTCCTAGGTTGCCCTGCCTTCTCTTCTGCCTTTCTGAATTTGTGCACAAGGATGGGATCAGATGTTTAAATTGTGGAGTCAATTTCTTCTTGATGCACGTAGTTGATGCTATAATACATACATATTTTAATGCCTGAATTCTAAGAAAGAACAAATGTAGTTGCCATAGCATATAGCAAAAAGTGCTATATGCCAAAGAAGCTCTTAGGCAGATGTACATGCTTGACAGAAATCATTTTAAAATAGGATTTGTTTTAGTGTTCCAGACTTCGCAATCCAGGTAAGATGGAAAAGCCATCAGAGGGAAGATGAAGCACTAGAAGAGAGATGTACATGTGAAATGCACCTAATTTTTGTTGCTGAGAACAACTAAGAATTTTTTTATAAAAAAAAAAAAATGGCTAGAAATAAAATATAGAATTGCTATAAATATCTATACCAATTCAAGTATAGTATGATCTTTTGGAAGATCCTTAACTGCAGTTTTGACTATTTAAAGTATGGATTTTTATACCAATTTCTCTACTATGTTATAGTAGATATTAACTACTATGGTTAAAGGTATAAACTATGTAGGTAAACTGCTAAGGTAAAGAGCAACAATATTTGTGAAGTGTTGAAAAATCAACATTTTGGTCTTTCTGATGTAAGTTGATGTGAGTTATCAGTATTTTAAAGGATCGTATATTTGAATATAAATACATTTGCATGCTTTTCTTATTGTAAAAACAGTTTATTTCCAATCCCTTCTACGGGGAGATAATCAAGATATTCCCAGCTATAAATTGTTTGCTGGCAAAAATATCAAGATGTCTTTCCTCCAGGAGCAGTCTTTTATTTGTGTTTCTTTGCTTATCTAAGTCTCATCTACAAATGAATGTGTTATCACATGGAGTTGATACCTAATTGAATCTAGAATATAGATATGAGGATACTCCCTAAGACAGATGTTTCGGTCTCAGATGAGTGTGATTTTTGCAGGCAGAGAGAAGGACTGTTTGTAGTTGTAAGTTGAATGCATTGGAGTTAGATGAACAAGTTGAAGACATTTGGAAGTTGTGCTATTTTTCCCTCCTAGCAAAAGCTCTGAGGAATAATGTCACGGTTATTTAGAAATGCTGAGCATTTGGTGCAAAAATGCAGTGGTGTGTTCTTTCAGGCCTTGATTCCTCCAGTGGGTTTACCTTAATCTGTGTGTTTGTATGAAATTACCTCACTAGCCACTGGAAAGGCAAGGGTGCTCCAGGCCTTTTGGCTGGCTCTCAGGAGATGTTTGCCCTGTGGGATTGCTCAGGGAGCCCTTTTGGAGGGCAGGAAGGAGTGCAGCCTTGGGTAGAGCCGTGAGGGATGCAAAGCTTCTCCCTGTAGCTTCTGCTTAGCACTGTGCCTCAGGCACTCACTGAGCCAGGCCATGGGGTCCTTTGTGATTGATAGACATGTGCGTTTTTGTTTATATATGTATTTAAATCGCTTTTCTCCTGGTTTCTGTACTTTGTGAAAATGGCCCTGAACTTGGGAAAAGGTGCAAGAAAACTTCCAACTTGCTCTTGAGCCTTAGCCCGTTATTTGGCATTAAGACTCTTCTGTTTGCTTCTGTATTGCTGTTTTCTCATATGTTCCTGGTCTAATTTTTAGGAACTTCAGCTTTCTCCCGATGCTAGAGATACTTTGCTACAGAAAATATAGTAGTTCAAAGGGAGCAGACTTCTTTGAAATGTAGTTGTCTGCTGCTGTCCCAAGTTTTCTTTATAGCTGTGAAGTCTTATGTATAAATATAAACATGACAGATCTTAAGGCAAGTGATATCTCAAGACTTGCACTGTAGGTACGACATCTTGAGGACCAAGCTGTAGATGAACCTGTGTAGCACATTCTGCCGTAGCTGGATTTCATGATCAGATACATACATGGTTGCCATAGGGATACATAATATTGTCCAAAGTGAAAGTGGATGCATACTGGAGTATGGTCCAGTTGATAAATGTCTTTCTTTCTGATCTGAAGTACGCAGTACTGATCATAATTGAATTTCTAAGGTCAGCGCTTTCTGTGAGCTTCTGAAGCCCTTCAGGTTGAAGTCCTCCTTGACATCACAACGAAGTTGTGCCATTCACAGAAATATTTGTTAAAAGCTTGTTAAAACATGTTAAAAGTATGGTTGGAGTAAATTAACACAGTATAGAGGAAATTACAGTGTGACACTTCTGAGTTGTGGCATAAGCGAGTTGTCATTCTGACCCTTTTGTAACTTTACAGATAAAAATGAAAGCTGGAGGGCATTTAAAAAGTTGTTGAACCCTGAACAGGGAAAATGTGTTGAGTCTTAGGGGAGCTGCTGCGGAAATGACAGCTGCTTTGCTTTATGAGATCTGTGTCGTTGTTGATCAGATGCGTTGTGCTTGGATCAGACAGCTCATGCATGGAGCCTTTGGAGAGCTGTGCTTGTTATGGTCTGAAGGAGTTGAATTTGTCTCTAAATTTAATGCCAGATGACCGTTTCTTAAAAGACTGCAGCTGTTATTTGCTCAGACCAGTGTAACTAATTTTTTTTTTTGTCAGCTGCAGAGCTAATAAATCACTTTGGCATTTTACCAGGTACCATATATCCATAAACTATTATTTCCAATAGCACCTTATGCCGCACCTGTTTAAGGAGGGTGTATGTTATTAAGGTACTAAATATAATGTAAAGGAGGTACTAAATGTAACGGGCTTCCTCAATTTTGAATTCTCACCCTTAGTTGATTTAATAATAAAAATATTTGTGAAGCAAACAAATAATATGGCAACTCTGCCCAGCTCATATTCCTGGCAGCTTATTTAGGCATCATAGCAGGGACACAGGGGAGCTATAGAGCAGAAGAGATGGCAATAGGAGAGGTTTTGGTGTGGGAACTGGTGTCAGTTCTGAGTCATGGCATTCTGCACTGGTGACTGTCTGGGAGAGCACATAACGTAATGACTCTTTGGCAGAGGCAGTTCCTCTTCGCTGCTTCTGGTGAAGGAATACTGGCAGATCAATTTGAAACTGAATCTTCTAAGCTGGGCTGTTTGTATCACGCAGCTTTGATTTGTTCTCATGCATTCATTTGTATAAAAGCTAACGAAGCTAATCAGTATTCAGATGATATTTTATACTTTACACAGTGAAAGCGGAGGGCGTTTGGGGTGGTAGAAATGTGTTTTTTAAACTTCTAGTGAACATTAGCGTCTGCGTGCATTGGGAATGGGTAGACTTATGGATATATCAATTTCAAGTGTTCTTGATTTGT
The DNA here is from genome assembly GCF_905368555.1 of Meleagris gallopavo. NCBI lineage: Eukaryota > Metazoa > Chordata > Aves > Galliformes > Phasianidae > Meleagris > Meleagris gallopavo. The sequence continues at coordinate 11,707,360 of NC_139405.1, forward strand.
TCTGATTTGTAGGACAAAACATCACAGAATAATGATAGAATTTGTCAATTATCAATGAATACACTGTAGACAGGATAAACAAAATTGTGGCTGGAAGCTTTTTTTAACTATTTGTCATTACTTGGATTACTTGGATTTTCTGACCTGTTTCTGACCTGTTTTGTTCTTTGCAGTTCTGAGTACTTCAAAAAGATAGCTGGTGAGTGTCTTTTGGGAACTGCTCTAGGATAATCAGTATTTGTTCCTGAAGATTTTGTGCTGAGTATTTTCTGTGCTACTCTCTGTTGTTGTTCTGGTAGGCTACATTGTTATCAACAAACCCTTAGGAGGTTTGAAGTGGGGAGTAAGTGTGGGGGAAACCTGTAACCTTTTACAAAGACGCTCCTATAACAGAGGCTTTGATAACATAGATATTACAGGAAGGACAGTAAATAAAATCAGATTAGAGATTTTGGAAATGCTTCAGCTTTAGCTTTAGCAGCGTTTAGAATCCCTTAGTACTAGCTTTCTGCCTTTTTGTGTTGAAAAGTATTCAATTGAAAATGTGAAGTTCCATACACAACGTTTAAATTTGACATCAGTCCGTTTATTGCAATTACTCACACAGGCCCTAAAGAGCTCGCAGTCTAGGTAGAGGCCAAAGAGTCGTGAGCTGGAAGACTTATCTGACCTGAGGGAAGGAAGAGAGGAAAGACAGGTGGTGTGTCTGTTATTCAGGAATTTTTGTTCATGACAAATACAGAACTAAACTAAAGAATGTTTCTAGGAATGGTCTCCAACTTGGAGAGTGCTCAGAAGTCTGTAGACACAAATAAAGTGATAAGGGCTGAATGTTTTCCTCTTTGTTTTGATGCAAATAATTAGAGTTATTCTGTATTTGGAAACTTCTTTTTTTCTTTCAGATATGCTGTTGCTTAGGTTTTAGTTTGGGGCAGTATTTAGTATTGGGGTGGTGTGGTGTGGTCACAGACACTGACTGTTTTATTTTGCAGCTCTTGACCATTGATTTTATTCATTTCTCTTGTGACAAAAGTCTAACAAATGTAACATTAGCAGTGGTTTTCAAAGTTCAAAGAGAGATTTCCCACTGAAACCCCTCAGCTGTTTTGTGTCTGTATGTCCTGTTAGCTGCTCATCTTGAGTATGTGGTCACAAGATTAGCATGGTCAGGTGGAGTATTCATAACCAATATCTTTGATTATTCAATCTGGTTTTCAGGACTTTGAGTGGCAGACAAGATCCTCTCATCCTAACTGTTGGTCAGGACAACTACATATTTGATTCCTTTGCTGTTAATGCTTCCTATGTTAATTCATTAGCTAGTGCTTAATTACAGCTGTAATAACTACTTGAGTACTTTCTTCTGGTAAATATGCTACCATATTTAATAAGCTTAACGCTCTGCTGTGGCTGATTTTACCTGATTGGTTTGTATGTTTTATTCACATGAGTAAGTGTCCCAGAGGGAAGTTTTGCCAGGAAATATTCTGCCTTCCAGCTGTAATTGAATGGATTTGAACAAGCAGAGACAGCTGGGTCCTGTTTTGGTCTTGATTTGTAGGGACCCAAGGGACTGGGAGAGTGGGAAAGGGATCCTGTGCCAGTTGAGTGAGTTCAAATGAGGAAAAAGCTTTACTCCCTTGACTATTCTGTATTTCAACTATTAATACAGCAATAGAGCCTATTCAAATAGTTGTATGCTCTTTGTGTTTTTGTAAAAGAAGGCTTGTGTACTTAGGTATTGTCTTTTTTGAAATGTGCTTTATGCAGCAAGACACAATTTTCCAGGTCAACCACCCAGCTGTAATCATAAGATCTTATGGAGTGCAGGAAGGAAGCTGAGAAGTCCTTACAATAACCAAGGAATAACATGCTATTGGAATGTTCATGGGAACATTCACACCATAATTAAAACAACAAGGAACGCAAACAAAACAAAAACCTCCAGCATGACAGGAGAAGCAAGTAGCTGAGAGAATTTGGACTTGAATCTGACTGAATTTAGAGAACTTCAAATCCTTCTTGTATCTGTATTTTGTAGTGGTCTTGATGTGCAACATAAGTTCTTTTAAATGATGCTTTTGGAGCAGGTCCAGAGGAGGGGCACGAAGTTGATCAGAGGGCTGGAGCATCTCCTCTATGGGCACAGGCTGAGAGAGCTGGAGCTCTTCAGCCTGGAGAACAGAAGGCTTGGGGAGACCTGATGAATTATGATGTACCCATTATTTTTAAATCTAGAAAAGGTGATGATAAGAGTAGATAGCAATTGTGTTTCATTCAAATGTAGCAAGAAATTTTTTGCATTGGAGTCAGTCAGACTTAGGAATGACTGCTGTTGTGAAGCCAAAAGGTTGTAGTCTAGCTGAATTAATGCATTGTTTTTCCTTATTTGTCTATTTTCTTCTAAATTTTAGATATAGTACAGTGGCCTAAAATGTTCCTCTGAGGTTTTTTTGTGTGGGCAGAGTTGCAATTCTGATATATTGCAGAGCTTTATTTGACATTTTTAAGCACAGTGGCCTTATAGTACTCCTTTGTGACTACTTTCAGTTTTACAATATCAGGGCAAGACCTTGGATTTCCTGAAAGTAGTGTTTCTCCTAATTTTATGTATTGATATACGTAGATTTCCCCACCCTGCATTTTACTAAGTCTTCAAAGTTTATTTGTAGCTAGTGAATTTTCTTTTGCATTTGGTGATTCTGTAAAATTGATTTCTTCCCCCTATTTCCTAGCATTCATTTTTCTTATGACTTAAGCAAATTTCTGAAGTATTTTAATACCTGTAATTAGAATACATATATATATATATATTTTTTTAGAGTGCAGTTTCCATTGAAATACTTATATGAAATAGCTGAACTGTGGTAATAATTGAAAACAATAAACACTAAAAGCTGTGCAATAACCTGCCTGGAAAGTGTGCTTGCTTCATGGAAGTAACGAAATGGGTATTCCCTCTCCAAAAAACTTGTGCATTTGTATATAAATTAAAGGATTTATCTTTTATGCTCTTCTAAAATATTATCCGTTACTTTTTTGTGCGTGCATTGTTTTTTCCATGGCTTTTCCTTTCAAGTTTCTCATAAACAAATCTTTGAGATGACACTTGGCTAAAAAGCAAAGAATTTTCGGTGTTCACTGAGTGTTTTATTTATCTAAACAAATGGGCTGCAGTATCACAGTTTGCAAATAATTTCTCCTTCGTGGCATTGCATCCATACAGGATCCTCTCTCCTGTCTGCGTGCAGAAGAAATTAAGGCATAGAGCAAAGAAAGCAAAGAATATTAGGGAAAAATGCCTTGTCTTTGGAGATTCAGTACAGTTAGTACTGAAGTGAGTTTTTCTCTATCAGTTAGTTTGAAATGGAAACAATAAGTCCTTGACTTAGAAGAAAAAAGAATTAGTTCTACGTGCCACCTCTTTTCCTCTTAAGCTGGTAAATACAACCAAATATAATCCTATTGTGTTATATAAGTATCATCAGAGAAAAATTACCTTTAATCAATGTAGTAGTAAAGAAATGCTTTAATCTGAGTGTAGCCTATCATACAGGCATATGGCATGCATCTCCTCGTTACTTCAGGGAATGAGGTTTAAAAAATATGCAAGTTTCACTGCCCTGCCAACACATACATGTGAGAGCTCACAGGTTTGAGGTGTCCTTTCTGATGTAGCTGGTGGGGATACTGGAATCAGAGTATGTTTCATGCAGCAGCATGGAGGGCAGTGCCCTGTGAGAACCCCTTCATCTGCTGCATTAGGAACTCTAAAGGTTTAGTTTGAAGCTTCCCTTAAAGGTGCTTTGAAAACCCTTTTGTTGTTTAGGAAAATGTTTGCGCTACGGTCAAAATCAAGATTCTGTTAGAAGTTTTTATTAATGGCTATTAGTGATATTTTTGGAAGTAGCAGTAGATTTCAGTGATGCAAATGCACTGAAGTTTGAATAATTAAAGTTGCCATGAGGTGAAATTGCAATAAAAGATTATTAATCAGCATTATTTTACAGTGATCTCTTAATCAGGAGGAAAGCAAAGATGATTGTAGCTGAGAAATAAAGTGCTGGATCTGGTGCACAGTTGTGTACTTGGCCCATTTGAGCAGAAAGAACATTTCATCATGCTGAAGTCAGGCTTATTGCAGGCAGCTCACATTCGAATGGCACTGAACTTTTAAATGATTTTTTTAATTTTAATTAGAAAGGATTACGTTAAAGCTAAGTTCTCTGAAGATCTTCAAAGAGTGCTGATAAGTTATTAAAGGATTGTTATTGAAGTCAGTTGAATCATGACTAAAAATCATATTTTGTGAAACAAATGAAACTACTCATGCTTTTGTGGTTGTGCCAGTGCATAAGAACCAGTTGTATTGCTCTGCTTGCATAGAGCAAGCAAAAAGTGTGCTGTTACACTGCAGTGGAATTAATATGGGGTGATGGCATTGAAATGGTATGGGGAGTGGCATATAGACTAAGCTATGGAGGTGGAAAAACTTCTGTGGCTTTAGGAATGGCGCTGCATTTTGTGAACAGGAACTTAAATTGTAGAAAGCACTCAAACTGCAGTAGTGTATTTTTTGTTGTTGCACTTAGAGACTTGATGCTCAGAATCAACATTTTACTGTGGTATATTAATGATGTGCTGTACCATTTTATTGTAGTATTTCATTTTTGCTGACAGAGCAGCCTATCAGACATATCAGTCAGTGTAAAATAAATGCAGGCAGCATTCAAAAGTCAATTTATCTGATGGCAGAGTGATAACTAAAATAAAAGAATCACTTAGATGTATTTTGAACTTGCTTTTCATGTTTGAACTTCAGTTAGCTCTGAGGCCTGGTTCACAACTGCGTGACTTCAGACAGCAGCTTTCATTTTAAACCTGTTGTCCATGGGGGCAGAAGGATGTAACTGTATGTGCTTGTATGATACTGGTCTTCAGGAGTTCTTGTGACTGGGACTTCGGAGAACTGTTGCAATGCAAACATGAATAACAGCATCAGTGAAATATGCTGTCTGGGGTATACTCATGTGGTTTTGAGCAGGCTTATGCTATGCTTGTGAAGAGGAAAGAAGATATTCTGTTACATGATACGTCAGTTCATTTGGTGGGTGCTTGCCTCTAACATGCTGTAGAGCAGTGTGTCTGCTATTACAGCTTGACTCTATTATCAGCCTTTTGCTCCGAGGCCCTTGCAGCTTGCTGGGATGGGTCTGAAATTAAGCCTAGTGAATACTTCAGGATAAAAGCACTGCGATGGAGGACAGAAACAAGACTGAAATGACTCATGTGCTCAGTGTGTGAGATTTGGCAGGTGTGCATTTTTACAAGTTTTAAGGGTATGTAGGTGCTAAAAATATATAGCTACACAAACAAGTCATTTTAGCGGAGGGAAGTTTGTGAAGAATCTGATCACCCCCACTATTCTCAAGTCTTACAACACATCTTTTAATTCAAGGAGATTAAACGAGCTTTGGAGTTTGACAAAGTTTTTATTACTTTTTCTTGGAACTGCAAATGAATGAAGTGAGTTGCTCGCATAAGTCAGTATCAGCAAAACATTAAATGTAACTGGAGTATATTTTCTTTACGTAAAAACGGACTTTAAAATTGTAAATGAAAAGGAAGGACTGTTGTACAGTTCAAGTACTTGTTAGTTTGCTGCAACTTAATGGAAAATAAGTAGGATTAAAGCCTTCAAAACTAGTTGTGGTAAGGGGAGAAAGGAAATGTACTGGGAAACTGGAGGAAGGGTGGTGGCAGGTCTTCATTGCCAGCACTGGGACTTCAGTAGAGAGACTTCAGATGGGCAGAAGAGAGTTAGGAAGGAAAGGGAGGAAACCACAAAACTAGCAATTAGGGCTGCAGAGAGCTGGGCTCAGCTGGAGGCTTCTGTGACTTGCAGGATGAGGGAGTGGTGTTGTGCTGGTGAATAAGGACAGCCATGAGCAGATTGACTTAAAAGTAAGTGAAGTACGCGTGTGGAGAAACTGGAGGTGGCTGCGTGGTAAAGTGACATGGGGATAAAGCAGAGTGATGCTGAGTGCTGGTTCTTGGGGTGGAGATGGGGCTGAATAGCTGAGATGGAAAGCGATGGGATGAAGGTTGCAGGAGGTGAAACTGATCATCTACTTGTGAGAGGAAGGGAAAGTAGTCTAACTCATTCTGCAGTATTAAGTGTTGGACTGAAATCCTTAGCGTTCTTCTTCCTTTGTCTTCAGAAATCAAATGGAGGACTCTTAAAGTGCTGTGAAATACTAAATAAACAGGCAGCTTATAGAGAGTGAATAGCAGCCTGCAGCACAGGCCCTTCAGTTGCTGAGCAGTCAGTGGTAGGTAGGTGCCTGCCTTTGGGCCCAAGTCACTGCCTTTGTTCGAGTAAGACACTCCTATGTTATTATAGTACGCAGCAGAATTTCTAGAGGTTATTTTTTATTTTTATTCAGATGAGAGAATTATCTAAATTGTGTATTTTGAACGACTGTTTAATTAAGAATGCAAAACCATGCATGCAGAACAAAGGAAATTGCAGAATTAATGATGTCTCCACAGCACCCTTGAGGGGGCTTTACAAGCATCCTTTGTAGTTAGAGAATACCATTCTTCAGAAGGGAGATCTGTAACTTGACAGGTGCTCGTTCCCCTCCCTCTCCCTTTTTTTTCCCCACTCATAGAAACTTGCTGTGTGGTTGCATGATTTGTCTCTTGACTAATAGCTTCATGTTGCGCAGTTAGTCGCCAACTCATAATCTTCATGAAGAGTAAGGTAGTACTTTCAAGAGATTAGTCATTAAATGGTGATATCTTCTTTTTATGTGATAAAATTAAGGACTTAAGAGTTTATAAATTCTAAACAGACATTAAAAAGGAATACTTCTAGTTTGATTCTTCAGAATGTTTAGTAATTCTAAACATGGGTCCAATTGATTTGAGTGTAAGCATGCAGTGATTCTAGGCAGTCAAATAACAGGAAATTTAGTTATGTCAACTACTGAGGAATATGAAGTTTCATCTTGTCTTGTCAGATGGTATGAGGAATAGTGCCTAAACTGCATTCAGCTTTACGGGCACGTGACCACCTTCTTCCTCTATTAGCCTTTCAGATTTTCTAAATACCACATATATTTCGGAGGAATTTTTTTCACTCCAAAGGTGGTGATACACTGGAACAGGTTGCCCAAGGAGGTTGTGGATGCCCCATCCCTGGAGGCATTCAAGGCCAGGCTGGATGTGGCTCTGGGCAGCCTGGCCTGCTGGTTGGTGACCCTGCACATAGCAGGGGGTTGAAAGTAGATGAGCATTGTGATCCTTTTCAACCCAGGCCATTCTATGATATATTATTATTTTTTTCACTGCTCTTATTTTACTTCCAGAGCACCTCTACACTGTCTGCTAGGTGGAAGAGGAGTCCTGTGGTAAAGCTTGTACTGACAGTGCTACAAGAACTGCGTCAGAATTCAGTGCACAGCAGGACTAATTGAAGTTCAATATTTCATTTTGCTGTTTATATAATAATATTTAAATATAAAGTGGTTCACCAAAACTTGTGTGACGAGAAAGAACAGTAACACAAAAAAGTAATGGCTGTATCTTGCTGTAGTGTGGAAGGGTTACCCAGACCTGCAGCAAATGTTTTATGAATGCATGGATTATTTTTCATTTGAGACTTTGGGGGTGGAACAGAACTATTCTTATATGTTTGGGAAAGAGATTTTATTTCTGTCTCTGATTTTAAAATTCCTGCTGAAGAATCTTTTGTGGTAGCTGCAGCCAAAGATGGCTGGATGGTCTCCAGTTGACCTAGATGAGAACAGATTACTTTTTTTTTCTTTTCCCTCAGGATCCAGAATAGTGTGTCTGCCTGTACCATAGTACAGGAATTTGTGGACATACTTCTCATTCTTGGAAAATGACAGATTCTTAACTTGTGCATACAGATGTTGGCACTTAATTGTTCATCAGGAAAAACATGTTAAAATGTTCTGAGGGACTGACAATTGAATCTTAACTGTGAAAACTTAAAGTGTATTTGAAGCTTGTATTTTTTTTGCATAGTCTTAAATAAAGTTTTGTGGTTCGGCCGGTATCTGCCATGCTTTGTCCCTGATATGTTCCAAAGAGACAAGCAGCTGCCAGAAAGCTTTCTTGTGCTGCCCTGCCAGTTTTAGGTGGGTAGAGAGGAGGGGATGCTTCATCTCTCAGTTAAGTTGAGCATCTCTTTCAGCAGCTCTGCCTTGCTGACTGTCTGTTATTTCTTTAGAGGAGTTGTGTTGGTTTCGGATGGAGCATTCTCACGCCTCCTCTCTGGAGCTTTTTGAAGCATCCAGTTGTGGTTTTCTTAACTCAGACTGCGTTTTATGCATTTCATAATCACGACTGATAAAGCCAGTTGAAAATAATTTCAAGATTGAGCATGTAAAATGCAAACACTTGTTAACTTTCAGGAATTTAGCAGAAATTCAAAACAGCAGAATGTCTTCAAAAGTGGGGCTATCTCAGTGTATTCTGCTTTCTTGTTTGGTTTTGTTTTGTTGGTTTTGTGTTTGCAAGAACTGGCAGGAGAAATCCAAGAGTCTTCTGGGAGTGTGTTGAGTGGCAGTGTCTCAGGTTGTGTGGGTTTTCTCCTTAGCAAGGGAATGCTCTCTATGTATTTTTATAATGATTTTTTAACTGGTGAAGGGAAGGAGGTTTTCTCTTGAGATGGCAAGCAGCTACTTTTCCATGGCTGCTGTTTTCTTTTTTTGTTGTTGTTGTTCTTGTTTCCTTCATAATGAACTTCCATCATTTCTGTCAACAGTTCTGATGGATACAGCATTTAGTTTCTAAATCTTTGGCTTACTGAGGTATGTTATATGGAGTAGTGCAGTGGGCAGAAGCCTGTTTTTGCTGCGTGACACCTGGATTACTGAGGAGGAAGCACATTTTATCATTCCTTGGAGAGGCAGGGCATAGATACCTTACTGAGACCTGCCAGTAGAAGATGCACACTTTCATTGAAGCTGAGTTAGTTGTCCTGCTTACCAGTAAAATAACCTTGACATCAGTGAGGCACCAAGGAGAATTTGGAATTCCCTGACATTGTCCCTTTGTGTTTCATTAAATTTATGAATCAGTTGAGGGTGTGCATTTTCGGTTAGTTGCAGCTCCAGGCCTGCAGATGTTCAGCACTTTCTTCAGACAGTCAATCTGATCCTCATCTCATTGGGTGTAATTTCAGCCCATGCATAAAGCAACTCCGGTCCTCTGCAGTGCTTTGCAGGGGAGGGAAAGGGTCAGTTGCAGATGAGGGAGAGAGAGAAGGAGTTCCGCCACCCCAGCCAGAGGTCAGCCCTGACAGATGAGAATTTCAGGACTTGCTGTGCCCAATCTCTGCAAACTGGGGACTGGAGAGAAAGAGAAGAAGACAGGAAGACTAACTTTGCAAATGAGATTCTAGTATTGCTCTATTTTCTGTGTGTGTTTTTGTGTTGCTTTTTAAATTACTATCGATTGTTGTTCGTTATCATGCACATTTACAGTGACAATACTGAACTGCATTGAGTTGACAGTTTTGCGGTCCTCCCCATCAGCTCTTCAGGAGATGGACTTTTATCTCTAACAGTTTAAAAATCTCTTGATATTAAGTATTTCTTAGGGCTGCTTACAGAATGCTTCACCTTGCACCTTGCCAGGCTTTTGATGTCTTACTTCAGAACCCATACGAGCTGGAATGTGAGCTCCTCAGTATGTCTGGTTTGGCAGAGGGAGCCCTGGTGATTGGTTTGGCGTGTTTTTAACGTGTTTCTCCAGGTGAAGTTACAGACTGGTTTTAGCTGGAAGAATTTGAAACAATTATAGAATTCTTCTCATACTGTTGTTTTTTTTTTTTTTTTATGAGTTTGATTGCTTTGTAAACAGAAATAGAATGAATGTCTTGAACATAAAATGTGAGGAACAACCCATAGAGACTTAAATTACTTAAAATAGTCATGACAGGTTCACCTCATTAGAAAATAGCTTAGCCTAGCTTCTAGTATGTTGGTTTCCCTTGAGGCTGAGTTATCAGATGGCTTTTTCTTGCCATCTGTAATTGATTAATTGTAAGGAATCTTTGCCAAGAGGATGGTGGTTCAGTTTTCCCAGGCAGGTCAAGATCCAATGTGTTGGCCAGGTTGGGTGGCCAATGTTTTTGTAGAATAGGTCTTACAGATAAAGAATATCCCTCAAACTCTGTGGCAATAACAACAGCATATCAATATTTTTCGGAATAACCGTCTCTATATATGACTTAGCAGCTTGTGGCCATAAATGACATACTGGCAAATACTTAATTTTTATATAATGAGACTGTACTCCTGCTAAGTTGAGAATCTCTGAGCTGAATGAATACACGAGCCAGGGACATGCTGCCCGTACTTCTCTGCTGCTTTGAAAGAGAGAAAATTCAATTTGACATAACTAACTGCTGCTCCTTGGTGCTTTGTTAGTAGTTGTGAAAAGGGATGTGGGAGGGGGAAGAGCTATCGCTCTGTATTTCTGTTTGTTGAATGAAGTGCTGAAGAGAATGCCCACCCCTCCCATGGCACCTTTTGCTATTAAAAAGCTGCAGACAGGCACTAGTATTCATCAAGGAAACTGCAACTCTCTGATAAAGGGGATGTTATTTTCTAATTGTTAATTTGCTTATGATTCTGTTAGAGGAGATGAGCATGTAAATAGAGGAGAGGGCTATATCCCCAGATATTTAAATTCAGGAGCCTTTTGTATTGCAGGGACCCCTGTGTGCAAATTGCATTTTGAAAACTGCTTCCTGACCTTGGGGTTTGCTGTCTTCATAACAGCTCATAGAGCATTGCCAAACTAGTTGCGAAAAATCTGCCCGTTAACCTCATAGTCTGCAGAGCTCAATGCATGAAATTGCTGTCTGAAGATATGCCTTCCAAGACCCTTGACCAGGCCAGATTTTCTGTACTAAAGATTGCTGTTGCCACAAAAATACCAAATGTTTGCACAGCAGACAAACAACGTTGATGATGAAGCACACTGACCTTTTTTAGAACAAGCTATTTAGAGCACATTCCTAGGGCAAGTCTCTTTTGCTTTTCTTGGACTGTATCTTGCTTCCTAGAACTGTTGGCTATACATTGACATGTCTGTTGCTAGAGATGATTAAAAATATTAAAGAGAAGGTTTACAAACTTCTCTGCTAACACTGATACTACAAATCATTAAACCAAATCCAAGCGTATTTTAGTCTGTTGTATTTTACTGAATCAGTTTTAATGATGTTTATTTTTCTGTTGTCCCTATGGGAACCCTGGAAGATTCCAAAATGTAATAATTAAAGAACGACAGGCCTTTCCTTACAATATAAAGTGAGAAAGAGTTTTGTGGTTTAGACAGCTATGCTGTTGCTTGTTAACAAGATTTTTTGCCTGTTACTCTAGCCAGGCCTATAATGGTCAAAAAATGTTGAAGTCAAGAACGGAGGGTTTGTTTTCAATCAGTTGTTTTTCAAGTTAGAAGACTTTAACGACTGGTTTCAATTTGTTCAGTAGTGTTCATCAGTGGTACTAATACTTGTGTTAAATCACTCATGTTCTCCCAGTGAAGGAGTACTTGTCACTCGTTTCACCTATTCTGAGACCTTTATTCTTTTTTATTAAGTTACAAGCAACTGATTTTGAGATCTCTGTGGACTTGAGAAAAGTACTTTTTAAAATTTACACCTTGAAAGAATGCCTGTGCTTTAACTGTCATAAGTATTCTGAGTGAAGCAGTTGTAAGTTTAAGGTAAAAACATTAGTTTATTTTCCGTGCAAATCTCAGTGTCTTGTGGCTGTGTTATTACTGTTTGGACCTAAAATCCTTTTTTTTCAGTCTATTTCTTGAAGCCAGAGCTGATGTTTCCAGAGCTAGAACAAACAGAACTGCTGTTAGAGAGTTGATTGTTTGCATCTGAGGTATCTTAGAAAAAGTTAAGTTCAGATTTCTTGACCTCTGCGTCAGCTTGTACAATTTTTGCTGCACTGCCAGGGATATTAGGAAGGAAAAATGGGGCTGATTGGAAAATTCTAAGGAACGCTGTTACTTTTGTAGTGCAGTGATACCAGTTATGTTATGGCTTGTATGGTCAAACTATACGAGAATGCAGAAAAATCTTACTTTCATATTTGGATTTGGGTGGGTGGGCATCTCTTTGTTTTGGGTTCTTCTGTTCATTCAGCTTTATACCTGTGTGGTTTTTCCACTAAATGTGGAATTAATGCCTTTGTGAATACAACTGTTTTCACTTCAGAAGCTAAGAATTAAGTGTTCTTGAAGTTGTCTGTAAAACTGTTGCATGATATAGAGTCGGGACCAGTGCTGCCCAAACTAGTCTTCTTTCATCTGCGTTTTAATTTTCTATCAAATACAAGAGCTGTTTGGCAGAGAAATGAATAGCATCCAAAGGTCAAAAGTGAATACCTCAATGAATTAAACTTCGCTTCTGCAGTAACGGATAACGTGAAATAGAGCTGCGGTGGACAACTATGAACGTAAAAGACTATGTTGTTCAGTGGACTGTTTTCTTCAGGGCAAAAACACCCTTTCACTAACAGCAGTTTCGGCTTAGTTTTTATCGGTTATTATTTCCAGCTTTGAATTCACAATATTGCATTATAGAATACAGATATATAAGTAGTCTGTTGTTTTCAGGACTCTAATTACATCTATTTTATGCTGCTGTTACGTTGTTTTTTGTTGGTTTTTAATGATTGATATTTCTCTTTTGTTTCAGCCAAACCATTTACATCTAAAGTGAAACAGATGCGACTACATAAAGAAGATTTTGAAATCCTAAAGGTGATTGGTCGAGGAGCCTTTGGTGAGGTATGTACATGAAGTAGGCAGGAGGAAGGATTTGAATATGCTTTTGCAGATATGCGATGCTGAAGAGAGACAGTTGACAGCCCGTTTATCATGTACATATGTACAATTTTACGTTATGCAGACGTAATGGATGATAAGATCAACCTAACAATTGATGCAAGTATATTTGGTTTTGTATATGTTCTGATAGCTCACTGTAGTTTAAGTCTCTTAAATTTTGAGAGGAAACATCTATACATGGGGTGAGAGACAGCGTTTCAACCATCTGATGATGAGCTATTTGCTTGACTCTAATTCTTTCTAGTCAGCAGATGGACGCTGCCGAGTTACTGACAGTGTAAAGATCTAGTCTTTTCTAATTATACTAATGACTAAATTGTCTGAAAGCAGTTTTCAAGAACTTAAGTGAACATATTGGTACTGACATCCTAGGAACAGAGAAATCTCTCTATTCTTGTCACTTTATTTCCTCAACTTGATATTTAAACTTTGTTTTCCTGCATTTCTTCTTACTATTGAGTTATAAAAAGCTTTTGTTGCTTCTAATTGAATAAACCCTTATTTTAAGTTGTCAAACAAGGCCGTTCATTACTAGGTTTTATGGACACTAGAAGTGTAAGAATATGCAGACTGAGGAAGCCTGAATGAATAAATCCTACTTTTCAGCCTCTGCTTCTTGGTACTAAGTACGTGTGCTTTCCTCTTCGTGCAAGGCACTATTTATGTCAAAAGAACAACTTTATATATAACAGTGGCTGATTTTTTTTTTTTTTTTGGTGGTCAAATGTGCTAAAATGGGAATAGTATGTGAAGTCTGTGCAGAACATTGCCTATTTGCCTCAAAAAATCTAAGAGCTAAAATCAGTCTTTTCCTTCTACTTTGGGAAATGTTTTTCAAACTGTGACATTCTGCAAGGTTTGAGAGCATCTCTGAAGGCTTCATGGCAGATGAGGAAGAGTTGGTTAAAGCTTTGCTGATCTACTTGTTTAGTGTGAAAATTTGGCTTTGCTAATCTGTGATTATGGAAAATCAAATTTCTGTAGTTTTAAGAAACTTTAAGAAGATTTTTTACTGTAGTGTATCATCGGAGCTCTCAGTGATATACCTCAGTGTAAATGTCATCACTGGGCAGATATAAAAAACAACAATGAAAGGATAGCATTTACTTCATCACCCTTTGGTTGTTTTGGCTCTGTCTGGACTGATGATTCCTTATAGAAAAGACTAAAGACTATACTGTGAATATTATCCGTTCATGGATAATTGGTCTTTAATCTTTTGCCACAGAGAAAATGCTGGATTCACACCATTTTGAGACAAATGTTTCTGCATGAAACAATGATTTTTCTCATTACTATCATAGCAGTTGCAGCTTAGTTCATGTACGGATCACATAAGATGCAAGGAAAATCAGTGATGTAAGCACTTTCTTGTCAGAAGAACCATGTGTAAACCATGTGTATCTTGTTTTTGTCTGCTGAATCAGCATCAAAATGCACAGCGGCTAAACCACCACACCACACACACACACACACACACACACACACACACACACACAACCCCCCAAAAAAAAACAAAACAAAAAAAAAAAAACAAAAAAAATCCTGTAGTGCTTTCTTAAGTTTCTTTGCAATGAATCATACCATGAATAGTGAGAGCTTAATTTTTCCCATCTTTTTCTGGAGACTGTGCATAAAGTTCTAGGAACAGTGTTTCTTTGTAATGCCCTACCTGGGAAAGACAGCTTGAGTACTTAATTAATTGTGAAAATCTTCAGCAGGGAGAAAACTTGTTCTTACATGTTCTTAAAGAAGGACTTAAAATATATCAATACAAGTATTTATGAAGTATACTGACTAGTTTAAAAACAAATTTCCAGTCTTACTTAGGCATCTGTCTAGGAAAACAAGTTCTGTGTGAAAGTACAGCAATGTTTAAAGAAGGGCAGACAAATTTTACTACTTTTTTAGCCACTGAACACTATATTAATATTCAACTGTGAAATACCTTTGTGATGCAGCAGATGATAATAGTTTGCTGAGACAGATTAAGAAATCTGGAAAAAATATACTTTCTTTCCAGCCGACTGTAAAGGAGACCAAAGCTAATCCAGGTAGCAAGTCTCAGGCTTTTACACTACTCAATGTCTTTAATTTGCATACTCAATATTTCCCTTTTTATTTATGCGTGTTTGATGGAGAAAAGTAGTTTAAAGATGGCTTACAACTGTAAGAGATTCCTGGTTTTCTTTTTCCCTTAAGTTCTTAGCCTGCTCGCCGTCATTATGAGAACGCTTCCTTTTTGTCAAATGAATGATGTCTACTTTCCCTCTCCATGTGTACATTTACTTTTTTAAGATTTTGAGTAAAAGAGTGCTGTCTCTAGAAAATACAGATGTCTTCCCGATGTGGTCGTCAGGTGTTTTCATTGTGCTTGCTTGCAGCATGTGGTTTGACAAATTTTAATGGACAGCCCTAAACGAGAAGAATTTGTGCTTGGAAACTGAAGGAGGCTGCTAGAGAGAGTGCACGAGCACTGCTGATTCCAGTAGGCAGTTCTTACTGGTGTCTCTTAGTAGTATAAAAACATCCTGAATTTTGGCACCCAGTTATGAACAGTAACAGTCTTCCCCAGCCATCAATCCAGAGGTTTACCGTAAGACTGAAACTGTAAGAAAAGCTGAAGGAGAGCTGTGCTCAGATGATGTTAGTTTCTCAAGAGAGAAGAGGCTGTTAGTTCCCTATATGTTCCTTTCAAACTCATTTCCTGGGGGGCTGGCTACTCCTCATCAACCAGTGCTGGCCTTCCCTTTTTTTTTTTTTCCTTTTCAGTAGTAGCTTCTGGCCTAGCTTCATTATATTATGCATAATTATGATTTTATTTTTAAGATCGTTACTTTTTGCGGTAGAAGATATGTGACTGGCAGAATACCAGACAGTACTGCTGTTTGTGGGAAGTACAGAAAGCTGTTGGAGGAATGAAGGAAAAAAAAATATGACTAAACCAAAGTGTTTACATCAGCACATACCAATAATTTTTGTTGAGCTGCTCACAGGAAAATGTAAATTAAAAAAAGCAAGCAAACAAAACTTCCACCGCAAAAAAAAAAAATATATATATGTATTTTATTGAGTGTCCAATTTTAGTAAATTCCAGTAGGAAGGCACTTCAGGATAACTACTTGGGAATGGCTGTTCATTCTTCTGTCTTGACGGCTTCTTTGGGAAAGAGAGTACATCAAAACAGCACTCAGTCTTTGTGCATTTATACAAAGAGCATATAGTGTGTGTGTGTGTGCGTGTGTGTGAGAGCACTGTGGTGTCTGTAATCAGCTTTCAGACTTTTTTGTTGCATTGGACTGTTCTTTGTTAAGTGTCAGATTATTGTTTCACAGTCAAATCCTGAGATAAGCAGTTTAGAGTTTACTTCGATAAAGCTCTGAGACACCTGCAAAAAGGTGTTGTGATTGCCAGGGAGTTGTGATGTTTTTGATCTGGTTTTGTGCGTACATAGTGGCTATTGATATGGAATAACATTAATGACTTCCATGAGCTAAAAGGTTGCCTCTGGTTGTAAACACAGCTGGGAAACATGAACTCATTTTTATTCTTTAGTCACTGCTCAATACTGGTCGACATTCTAGGGTACCAAATCCCCGACTGTGTGAAACCCTGTCCTCCAGCTGTTAACCAGAGGCAGCAGTGTGACTCCTTTGGTTGTGTCCAAGTGAGTGCTGTACAGGGCACTGCAATTTTAGATGGTTATGAAATGACCATGTGTAATTCAGAGACTAAGGAATATAGTTTTTGGGGGAAAAACCATAGCAAACACACAAAAAGCCTTTCACTGAGCAGCAATGAAAGAACCCTGGAGTTGGATTAAAAATCCCTGTGTTCTGCCTAATCCTCTGCCTGACTGTCCTACAATGTCAGTGGTGCTGGAGGTAAAAAATACTTTCCCTCCAAGCAGCAGCAATCTTGTCAACTCTTGGACCAACATGTTTATTTTTCTCCACAACAGTGGCAGAATCCTTTAATGTGTTTTAGGCATAATTATGTAGTAGCTTCATATTGTAGAGGGCACCCGTGTCATCCAAGGTAAGATAGAATTTAAATGCTGGCCGGTTGCAGCATTTCTCTTCCTGCCATTTCTCATTAAAGCTGGTACAGATGTGGCTTGACAAATTCCTAGCTGGTAAAGTAAAAAGAGACTGAAGTTTCAAAGTTGCATAGCAGTTCATGTATCACTGCAGAGGATTCATCTTTTCCTCCTATGGAAAACTGATGCTCAGTATGGGTGTGATTTATGAAATAACATGAGATTGTCTAACAATCTACTTTGGCGTTTCATATTCGAAAGTACTGTGGAGGGATTTCAGATCTGGACATCGGCCTCAGTTTTTATGCTTGGAGTAGCCTCTGAAAATGTCACCTCATAAGCTAAACATGTAGTTGATCTAGTACCTTTTTCTATTCTGTCACTTTTTTTTTTTTTTCTTGCTTCCAGCCCCCCAGGCAACAGTGTAAGCAGCAGGACTGATAATGCATTGCTGCCCATATGGAAGGTGACAGCTGCTTTGTCAATGAATCTGTACTAAGCAGAAGATACACTTTTAGATATACTTAAGTTAGACATCTGATTATTGCAGTTCTGCTAAGTGTACTTTTGGCCTATAAAGCTGCTGCAGCTGATGACACATTTGAAGGTGGTGGAAAGATGTTTGTGGGATATTCTTGTGTTCTTTTTGTTATTACTGTTTTCGCACAGACTTTGTTTGCTGATTATGAAAGAGGCAGAAGGAATGTAGGAGTCGATCTTGGTTGTTTTTTGTTTTTTTTTTTTTTGTCACTGTCCTGCAGGGTGAAGATGATGATCTGGGTGAAAGCATGTTGGTTTGTAACCAAGTGTGCACAGAAATGAGCTTACTTCTTGAAGTCTTAGGGTTTATTTGAAAGGGAGTAGGCAAAATGGGGTAGTTGGGGAATGACTGATAAAATGTTTTGCTAGTGGAGCTTTTTCTATAATTGGGATGTATTAGAGTGGGTCAGTCTCACTTTGATTGGCAGCTCTGAGTGTGTGAAAGATTGATGGCCAGTTGGATTAAGACTCACAGCTTTCCTGCCCAGGGAATCCTGATAGTGAAAACATGTTTATGGAAATTTCTTCCGTTACTCTTTTAAAAATCTTTTAAAAATACTCTTTCTTAGCTTTTAACCCATCAACCCAAGCTATAAATTTCTTAGAAAAAGACTAGGTCAGTTGATTTTGTTAATATATTATGACAAGTGCCTATGATATGTAATCTTTAGCAGACAACAAAGAGGAGCAGGGCTTGTATTTCTTAAATTTTGCTTTTCTGGAAGATATGAATTTCAGTGTTTTGATACCACTGACAAGAGACATCATAAAAAGGCTCATTGGACTTCAGGTGGAAAAATGTGAAGGAATACCTTACCTTCAGAGAAAGTCTAGTGAGTTTTTTTTGAAATGTGGGTAGAAATTGTAGCAGATCTACAGTCATAATTTTTGTCAAAAACCTAAAATATATTGTTTCTTGGTTTTATGAACTGACTAATAGATCGTTGTCTTTTCTAGGCAGGTCTGTAATTTAAAGTACTGTGTAATACTGGAAGCAGGAGTCAAGAACATGAAGTGTGCAGTCCTTGGTAACTTCATGCAGATGATAGAGCAAAAAGTGTGATAGTAAAAAATAGCATTGTTCATCTACAATCACTTGGAAAGAATGATGCTTAATGGAAGTGTGATACATAATGAAAGCTTGAAATAGACTTGAATCTCTTCCAGAATAAATATCCTGTACTGCTGTGATGTTACTCTTTCTGGATAGTGGTGGTATGGTAGTGTGCATGGATAATGAAGTTAAGTGTAAAAAACACTGAGGAAAAAAAACAATTACACAACATCCTCAAGATTTCCTGAAATGAAAAGCAATGTCTTTTGATGTTTTAGCTTATCCTTTATTTATCTTTTCCAGGTTGCAGTAGTAAAACTGAAGAATGCAGATAAGGTTTTTGCCATGAAGATACTTAATAAGTGGGAGATGCTGAAGAGAGCTGAAGTAAGATTAGAGAAATGTTCTTTATAATAATCACGTACCCTCTTACTGTTCTGAATTACTACTTTTTCAACTAGAAAACGGTGTATATAGAGATTAAGGAGGTGCTTCAGTACTTAATGACAGCGTGAAGATTAATTTTAAAATACGATTAAAGCAGTTTATAAGAAGAATTGATGGCACGATGTCTTGATTTAGGTGGGGTTGAATATGGTACCCCTTTTTTGCAATTGCCCAAGAATTACCTACTATGTGAGCAACATTATAGTGCATGATTTTCAGTAGTCTTTACCGGGTATATTTTTTGTGATATAATGAAGTTGCAAAGCTCAAACTCCTGATATTTGAGGTTCAATTTTTAGATTGAGAAATTAGAAAGAAAAGTTTCAAATTAACTTGAGAATGTTTTGTGAAAACGTCAATTTACAAAACTTTGTGATGAAAATTTCCTTTTACAGCTTAAGTCAATTCTGTGTTCTTAAAATACTCTTCCATTGGCACTGTTTTGCCTTGATTTTCGACTTTTATGACTCCACCCTCAGTATCTTTCCCTGGATTTTTATAGAAGGTAATTTAAAGAAAAAAAAATTAAAAAATGCAGTCTGCAACTGAAGATAGGTGTATATTTTTTTTAAATGAAACATGTATTTGACTCGAAATTGCATTAAAATCTTTCATCTTTGCATAGTGAAAATAAACTACTTTAAAAAATAGACTTACAAAATTCAGTAAAAGCAAAAATGTTGCTTCAAAATCAATGGGAAACCATCATGCTTGAAATAATAAGAGAAATTATACTGATGAATTAAAGCCAGTTTCTTATGTTTGCGCATCAGATCCTGTATCTCTTAATGCAAACGTTATTATATGAAGTGGTATAGATGGCATGCAGACTGTTGTTAGACATACATAATGGGTTTCATCTTAATTGAGAAATTATTCAGATACTGAACAGTCTTAATACAAAGAGGTATTTCTCATGAAGACATGTCTTTATTGTAGGTTTTATTTTAGTGAAAAAAGAAGACCAGAAAGAAAGTTCCATTCTATTTTCAGATGTATACTTTTCAAGTTAGTTTAATTGCCAATTCTTTCCATTAAATCAAAGTTATAAATAGGTTTGCAAGATTTGCTCTGCAAAAGGTATTAAAAATACTTTTCCCTTGAGTCTAGATTAGTTTCTGAAAGTCTGTTAGCCTAAAAAGAATTACAGCTCTGTTTTTCCATGTATTTGTAATCCATGGGCATGCAGAGGGAAGGGAACCATCTGGAGGGAAAATGCATTACAAGGCATGATGTGCAGCAGCTATAACCTGTCACTCATGATGTCGATGAATGAATTGCTGTCATTACTTCTGGAACAGTGATGACTCATTTTGGCTCTGTTAGCAATGTGCTGTATTAACACAGAAATACATGGGAAAAATACACAGTTCAAGAATACAGGCATGTAGGTGTATGTGTAAATGGTAGAGTTAAGTTGTTTGTATATGCCTGTATTGCCTTCATGGGAAGTGAGATTCATTTGTGAAAGCACAAATGGAGTATGTGTTAGGGGGTTTGTGAATGCCAGATTGAAGTATTCACTGCAAACTCTTGAGAGGGTAATTGTATGCAAAAACTTCATCACAAGGAAGTTAAATGAGGTATGAGGTCACTGTCCTCTTTTGTATTATAAAGAGCAGTGTTCCAAATGCTTGCCTGTGACAATTCAGATGCGGAATAGAGCTGGACGTTACCGATACAAGGAGAACCTGAGTGTCTGCAATGGCTTCCTGCTGCGTTCTCAGACCTGTTACCATGAGTGCATTTGTGCCACACCGGGGCCAGTTGAGGCTCAGGAGAGATGAGGGCATGCGTTATGCAGCGTGGAAGCAGTCAGCACTGCTTAGGAAGTGGTAACGCTGAGCTGCTAAGACACCCACAACCTGAATCCTTTGCTGGTTGAAGGCCATGGTAACATGATAGATGTACGTGGAGACCATTGAGTTGTCTGTGCCAGGGAGTTTGATCAGATGATCTCTAGAAGTCTCTGCCAGCAGTTCAAATGGACAGTGCTTAAGGAAGAGTACATGTAATTGTTGTACTTACTTGCAGCCTTTCGGTACCTAAAGGCAGCCTACAAACAGGAGTGGAATCAACTCTTTGAAAGGGAAGATAACAGCAGGACAAGGGGAAATTAAGTTGAGGGAGAGAAGATTTAGGTTGGATGTCAGGGGGATGTTCTTTACTGCGAGAGTGGTGAGGTGCTGGAACAGACTGCCCAGAGAGGCTGTGGATGCCCCATCCCTGAAAGTGTTCAAGGCCAGATTGGATGGGGCCCTGGGCAGCCTGGTCTAGTATTAAATGGGGAGGTTGGTGGGCCTGCATGTGGCAGGGGGGTTGGAGCTTCATGATCCTTGAGGTCCCTTCCAAACCCAGCCATTCTGTGATTCTGTATCATTGAGATAAAGCATTCAGTCTTCCCCCATTTACAGAGGTTTCAGTAAGGCCGGAGTCATTACATTCCAGAAAGTCAGACCCCAGAGATGCATATTGAGTCTATGGAAAAAAGAATAGAGTTTGCTGTGCATCTCTTCCTTTCATCCATGAGAAGGTATTGCTTTGTCCTATGCTCTGGGTGTTGTGATGGAAGCCCTCAGCCACATGGTTCTCTGGCGATCTAGAAAGGGAGGGCACAAATGCAAACCTTTCTTTAGGGAATAGGTTCAGTTATTAGTCACATTAAATAATAACTATACGTCCTTGTGCGAACGGGGTTGTATTGATATATAAATTGCTTTTACTGATGCACTTACAGCTACTCTAGAATTTTCTCTCATTTGGAAGCAGAGTAAAGGCACAAAAAAAAGCATGAATTTATACAATTGAACTCTTAAAGTAATTACAGGAACCACTTCTACTGTCTTTTTTTGGCCATGAATTAACACCAAATCCAGGAACCACTTAGACTACTCGGCTGTGCACTGTCTCAACTGATCTGCTGTGATAATAGCTGTTGCTGTTAGCTCTAGGCACGTTGCCCAGATGTAGGTATCTAGGGTGCATGAGGAATGCACAGCCTCCTGTTAAATCATGGCAAAAACAACCGGAATTATATAACCTCCGAATTGTGTAACAACAAGTAGACAAACTACGTGTCATACTTGCGAAGAGTTTGTGGTATCTCCTGAAATATCCTAAGAGTTTGCTAATAAGGAAGGAAAAAATGTAACGGAGGCACGAGCAGCTGTTCTTCCATCTGAAGATCATCCTCTTTCTCCTCCTGTCCTCAAGTCTACTTTTTGATTAATAACTTTTGACAGTATTTGTTTAAAGTATTTAATCAGATTTCAGTGCTTTATCTCATGCATTGTGCTCTGATTAAAACATAGCATATTTATTTTCCTTATTCATACTCACTGTATTCACCAAAATGAGGTCTATTTAATCATACACTGAATGATAAGCAGCAGCTTTTTCTCCCCTTGCATCACTTAGCTATATAGTATAATTTCACGTTTGAAGAAAGTGGGCTTTTCTGATGCATAATTTTGGTGTGATTAAAAAAATATAATAAGTGACATTTTAAGAGTGAGATTTATTTTTTTTCCATGCGTGATGTTAAAAAGTAGCCAACTTGCAAAGTGTTTCTTTGTGTATTTTACTTAAATGCCTATAATAATTTTTTTTTCCCCCTTCAGACAGCATGTTTTCGAGAAGAGAGAGATGTGTTAGTGAATGGAGATAACCAGTGGATCACAACATTACATTACGCGTTCCAGGATGAAAACTATTTAGTGAGTTTTGTTTTTATGTATGTATTAACAGGAGTTCAGATTATTGGTTGTGATGTGAGAGACAAACATAGCTTACTAATTGTGTATTCTGGACCATACAAACCTTATGAGCAACTGTGATGGGATTTAATTGGATAGCTTACCTTTGATTAACAAAAATGAAAGTGTTTACTGACTTAAATGTTCTATTTGACTTGTTTTTACATGGTAAATGTTACTGATTGCTGCTGTGCAGTTAAAATATGGAATAGTCCCATTTTTGAAATAATGGTTGCTGCTTGTTTTTTTTTAAATCCA
Organism: Meleagris gallopavo; assembly: GCF_905368555.1. Classification (NCBI taxonomy): domain Eukaryota; kingdom Metazoa; phylum Chordata; class Aves; order Galliformes; family Phasianidae; genus Meleagris; species Meleagris gallopavo. Next base: position 11,730,365 of record NC_139405.1, read on the forward strand.
CTTATGTGTTGTAAAGCAGCATTCATCCAAGCAAGAATGTTTGCCAAGTCATCTTAAAAAAGAATTGGAAGATGTAGCTGTAGATTAAAGCATCTCTTAATATTGACTATTAGTTTTCAAGTATTTTGAAAGACTTGCAAAGAAGAAGATAGTATGAGAAAACATACTGATTTTCTGTAAAATTTTTCCACATGTGTTTTGATTGTGGTATTGCAGTTATGGTAACACTTACGACTCAAAATGTGAATAACTATGCATTGGTAGGTTTTGATAATTTAGACTGTATTACTTTGTGCTTTTGAATCTGTATCAATGGTAAGTTCTAATGTTTTCTTAAAAATCTGATACATACACAATCTTTTGTTGTGTGCAGTAGAAGAAGTGCTATGCTCAGAATCTTTGTACAGTTGCAATATTTATAGCTTTTCTGTTCACTCAGCTCAGATTCTCGGAGATATATGGATTTTGGGGTAGTTTATATAGAAAAAAGGTTCTGCATTTATGAATCTAAGTATTGTCTTAAAAACCTACCAACCTGTTTTATGCTTTAATGTGGGCAGCAAACATGATCTCATGTTTTATGTAGTACGGATCTTCCTTTCAACAGTACTACAGGGTAAATACTATATATTCAGCATCAGCCTACTGGCATTTGTGGCGGTCTTTCCACTTTGTCTATTTTCATTAAGCACAGAGCAGCTTCTGTTTTTCCATAGTCTGTTAGTGGGAGCGAGTCTTGCAGCCTTTTGGAGAAAACCTCAGTAACACTGTTTCTCATCATTTTTGTTTGCGTACTAATACTCCTCTACATTGTTTTTATCAAAACAAAATAGGATATAACAGAAGTGTCTTTAAAAAAAAAAAACAAAAAAACAAAAAAACCCCCAGAAAACAGTTGAGCAGTGGATATTGTTGGGAAGTGGATACTGGTTAGCTTGAATTTAGGAATGCCCTTGTCACTCTCTCACCTAACATCATCGTAGACAAGCTGACAGAATACAAGTTAAGTTGGCAATATGGTGGGTTGAAAATTAGATTGGCTAGAGTGAGTTCTGATCTGTGACAAAACCAGTGTTCCATACTGGAGCAAACATCTTCATTAGTGGGGTGGCATGGACCCTCAGCAGGTTAGCAGACAAAAATCTAGAAGTGGCTTGTATGCTCAGTAGTTATGCAGTCATTCAGAGACTAGAGAACTGAAAACAAAATGCTGATGAAGTTCCACAAAGGGAAATGTGTTGTCCTGCATCTGCAGAGGAATAACCTCAGGCATCAGCACGTGCTGAGTGTTTGTTAGCTGGAATGCAGCTTTGCTGAGAGAGGCCCTGAGGTACTGGTGGGCAAGCTGACCATGAGCCAGCAATGCACCCTTGCAGGATAAAGAGTATCTTCAGCTGTATTAGAAAAAGTCTTGACAGTAGTCAAAGGAGATTTTCCTCTCTGTCCTGCACCGGTGAGGCTGCATCTGGAGTACTGGCACAGCTGTGGGTTCCCTACAGTACAAGGGAAAGGTGGAGCTACTGGAGCAAGTCCATTCCAAGACCTGAAAGATGACAAAAAGGGTTGGAGCATCTTTCGTATAAGAAGAGGCTGAGAGCTTCAGACTCTTCAGCCTAGAGAAGTAAAATCTTGGGTGGATCTCTAATCAGTGTGTATAAGTGCATGATGGCATGGGATTGAAGACCAGGAAAACAGATGTTTTTCCCTGGCACCCAGAGACAGAAGAAGAGACAACAGACACTGACTTAAACGTGTGAGATTTCATCTGAATGCAAGAAAATGCTTTTCTGCTCTGAGGGTAGTCAACCACTGAAACAAACTGCTCAGGGAGTCTTCATCCATAGAGATATTCAAACTGCAGCTGGCCTCCATAGTCCTGGTCAGCCTATGTAACTGATCCTCCTTGAGCACACGGAGTTGAACTAGGTGATAAGAACAGGTCTCATCCAGCTTAAATTATAATAGGGATTAAATGACCATTTGAACTTGTAATAATTACAAGTATGAAATAATGTCCTTAAATCTGTGGGATGTTTTCTCTTGGAAGGATGGCGCTCTTGTTCAGTAATATTTTGTGAAGTATTTAAGACTTGAGTATTTAAGTATCATTACTGTGTTTGACAGAAGAATACTGGATGAAGCTAATAATGTTTTGTTGTGAGATTCACTGTATATGGATACATATAAATAAGAAAAAATGCACAAGTAGGTCAAATATTTAAATGAGACTGAAACAGATATAGTTCTTGGAATATACGAACATCTTGGAATTTGTAAAGCTCATGGTAATTTTTGTAATTAATAAATTCTTATGCATCAATTAGGTTTAGGTTTCAAGTTCACTCAGTAAATTGTTTCTTCCTTTGTTTTCTTACCTTCCCCACACCAAAGTACCTGGTTATGGATTATTACGTTGGAGGAGACCTGCTTACATTGCTCAGCAAGTTTGAGGACAGATTACCTGAAGATATGGCTCGTTTTTATTTGGCTGAAATGGTGATAGCCATCGATTCTGTGCATCAGTTGCATTATGTCCACAGGTAAGCAATTTTGGCTCCAGATTCCTGTTGGAATTAGAATTACTTGCTGGAGTAAAAATAATTCCCGTTAAAGTGTTTAAGTTACTAACAAGTATTTACCATAACAGTAAGCATGACTGCGTTCATCTTCTGAATATTGAGATCTGTTGATAGCCTTGTACCATCTGATCAGAGACATGAGTAGGGAGATTTCATGATTATCCAAAAGAATGCACTGGATCTTGCACGTGTGTTCAAATTAATGATCCTTCAGTTATAAAAGCAAAACTGGAAACCTATTCGTGAAATGTGTCCATCTGTGAACAGGTTTATTGAAGGATTAGATTCTGGTTCTTGGTTAATTTGTTCAACCTATAAAAGCTGAAAGTACGCTATTTTTGTATTCTGCTTTGGATTTCTCACACCCCTCCCTCGCATATTCTTTTGAACTTGAACAAATTGTCTTGAAAATGAAATGATGACAACGTTTCCCTAAACAGGAAGAAGGACACAATGGTACTTACCTATACATTGGCATATTAAAGAATAATATATTTTGTTCAAAGGAAATTTTTAAGTTGCTTGTCCCTCACATACCTGTAGGCTGTGTTTGCTTCTGTAAACCTAGCATCATCTTTGCTTTATTGTATCATTCTCTACTGAATTCCATGGCAGTTCTTTTAAGCTGAGCAAAGGATTACTTTACAAGATGCAGAAGTTTTAAATACACACTGAATAAATTTACTTTGCTTGCTGTGATGGAAATCAGTGGGAAAACTCAGCTGCTTAAACTGCGTCATCAACCTGGCTGAACCAGCTTTTTTGATAGGTCTGTCATTGTCCTTTGTCTGTACTGGGCAGTTCTGCTGTTACTGTTCACATTTCTGTGATTGACTTCAGAAGAATGGATTTTTTGTATGTTTTTGTTGTTTGTTTTGTTCAAAAAGTGTACTTCAGTTGGCTTTGGTTTTGGTTCAGAAAACTGAGTTGTTTTCTTTTCTTTGACGTTGTGGTTTTTCATCAAGGAGCTATAACTAGAAGTGCTTCGGTATGAGATTGATGCTAAACTGCGAATGGCTTTTCTGGAGTATTTTGAAGTCTGCTAGTTTTGATGAAGAGCTGTGTTCTTGATAAGGAGGTCTTTGTGATGATGCCTTTTGGAGAAGCCCAAGCCAAGTATTTTCCTTAACGAGTTTCTTGAATTTTGAGTATTTCAACTGTATATTTCTGACAAACTGTTTCTGCGTTTAGGATGTAATGTGGAAGGTATTCAGTTTTAATTTGGATCTAGCATTTCAAATGCATTTGTTAGTGAACTGTTGACATGCTTTTGTTACCAGGTGGAAAGCTCCCCACTTACTACACAGACTGTTTTAACCGATAAGCCTGCAGTAGTAACTTCTGAGGAGAAAATCTCATGTAGGTGTAAAGTTTGGATAGAACATGAAGTAGAGTTGCAGTCCAAAGCAACATACTAGTTTTTATGCCTGTGCATCTATTACTATTGAATGCTTAACAAAAAAGCCTAAGTGAATTCTGTTTGTTTTGCCAGTGGGATTCCTATGTTTACAAACCAAATTCTAAATTTGGCATTTTGGCCCTTGGCACAAGCAGTCTGCACAGTTCATCGTTAATACTGCTGTAATACAATGCCTGTTTCTTGGGGAATGTTTTGCAAAGATTAAAATTGTGATGGGAACCTAAGCGTATATTAAATGATCAGCCTCTGAAACGTGACCCCTCTAGTATTAGTAGGGTGTTAGCTACAGTTACGCATATTATCTTACCTCAAATATGTTGAATTTGTTTTTTTCCATACAACAGAGATTAAAAAAAAAAAAATCTGATTATTTCAGTGGTAACATAGGTTTTTATGTATTTTATCTGCAGATGGAAATTGAGGTGGTAAGTGCTTCTTCTTGTTTAAATCCTTTTAAATTAAAAACAAACAAAAAAAAAAACAACAAAAAAGCCTTTAGAAGGCCTGCTTGTGCCACTGGAAGAAAAACAAACCTCACTTACTTTCTTACTAAGAAAATGTTTTGGAAGGATTATGGAACACCTATGTTAATTATTATTTTTGGTGGTTATGTTTATGGGAGGAGAGCTATGACTGCAAGGCAAGCTCTCAAGTTACATGCATTTCAGATGTCCTCTTTTACATGTGAAAGGATAGGTATGCAAAGTGTGAACATAACTAGTTCTATGAGGTATGTGAGAATCCTGTTAGTTTGATCAGTGCGTTTCTGGATTTCTAGTTGCCACTCTTTTCTTGTGAAGCATTTCAGCATTTCGAATAACAATACATTTATTTTTCTTTTCTTTCCATTTTCTGTATCACCATCCAAAATTTAAGTCAGGCTTCACTGGAATACTTGAGTTCTTAAAATGTAGAGCAGCTGAATTCTCAATGGAAGTGACATCCTTTTTGAGGAAATACTGACATAAGGGAATAAGTCCATTAGGGGGGTAAAGGAGCTGTCTATTCCCTATCAAGCCTGCCTCTGCTTTATTTCTAGTAAGTTACCATTTGTTCTCAGTAAAAATCATCTTAGGGACATCCCTGAGATATTTACAGTAGCTAGCAGGCAGTTGAAATCTGGGATTCTTTTTAGGATACATTTTACTTTCAACTATAAGTTCCAGTGCCAATGTATCCATTTCTGACTTGCTGAATAAGTGGTTTTCTGTATTCTGGGTGTATCCCATCTTTCCTGATCATTAATTTGCCTAAGTGGAAAATTTGGGGGTGGAAGGCACGTCCAGGGAGTTAGCTGCATTGCGCGGTATGTCTGAGTTGAGTTGGCACCAAGAAGTGCCAAGTGCTGTGGCCTTTGGTAAAGTGAACTGTAATTGTGGGTTCGAAAGAAAGCAGCAACATATTTTAGATGTTTATCAGACTTTGCAGCAGACGTAATGTCAAACACACACATGAAGATGTCCTTACAAAATGCTGAGAATGAAGGAAATGGGGATAGAAAATTAAGGAAAAAATAACATAAGAGTATTTTGATAGTCTGCTGAAAATGTATTACTTTGAACTGTTGTAGGATTTAGTTTTACATGGAAAACTGGAGGACAAAGTTATTTTTGTGGGTATTTGGTAAGATAGTGTTGTCTTGCAAGTTACTCCTCTATGTAGGTAGGAGAGCTCCATGAGTCTAGGCTTGCTCTTCATTTTTTTTTTCACTGAGAAAGGATTGAAAACAAAGTTCATATTTACAAACTCAGGGCTTTCATTTTGCTCCACGACCCCTTATGTTTTAAGTTCTGCTGGCTATTGCTGTAGTATCCCTTCAGGGTGGCACCCAATCTGCCGTGGGGACTGTGCAAGGCTAATGATATTTGACTTGAATTTGCTGAGGGGATTTCCTGAGGAGGATGTGATGAACCAGAAATATTTGAAATAAAAGACCTATATATGCTTCCAGTGTCAAGAGTGAGTGGATTTACTATGCTGTGAAAGTCAAACAGTTTCGTACAATATTGTGTCTAGTGGAAGTGTTAATTGAAGTGAAATGTGCGTAATGGATGCATTAGCTACTGTGGACTCGCATTCTGTGTTACTTGAGCAGAAGGAATTGAGAAACCCTAACTGTAATGCCTTAAGTGATGGTAGCCTTGAGTGGTCCTTTCAGCAGAGGCACTTTTCCAAACCCATCTTTCTTCTCTCCCATTGTTCCACTCTCCCGAAGATCCAGGCTCCAAACATCGCTTCAGCTCTGCTGAAGGGGTTTGTTGGGGCTGTGCAGTGAACTGAATTGAGGACACTGGTCCAAGCTAAAAGTGACTTTACACTTTAATCTGGGTCAGTTCTCCAGTCTGTTTGATGGAGAATGAAAGAATGGGGAGACAGAGAGAATTATTTTAAGTTGAACTTGGCAGTAAAATCATGTTTCTAACACTGTGACTTTCCCAGCATCCAGTGACTGCTACTCGAGATATCTGAATATTTTTTGAATTAAAAATATAATAATAATAAAAAAAAAAACATGAGAAACTCTTAGGGCTGCAGTTCCTTAAATGTACGTAGGTACAGAACTCTTCGGAAATATAACTTTCTCCTTTCATGTCTGATAGCTCCCCACGAAAGGACATTCTCTATTCAGTGGAGGAAGGCCAGCAAGGCAAGGAGCACATCTCTGTTCTTTCTGGTGTCCCTGTCAGTCTTTTAGCGTGATAACTATCTCTTATTAGAAAAGAGACTCACAAAAAATCATCTTCTAAACATTTGTTCTTTACCTATGATTTTTTTCTTTTAATGTAGATTAGTGTATCTTCTGGGTGCAGTTGCTTCAAAGCAGATAGATGAGAGCATTCTGTTAGCTATTATGGAATCCTGTTTAGGAATTGGATGTGGTTATCGTAAAACAGAAGCATGCAAAACTGCTAAAATTGAAAATGAGAAAGATGGCTGGGAAATAGAGCTTGATTGAGAAGAGTCCTTTTTAACCACGTGCCTTAATGGAAAAATTCTTACTGCAAAATATCTTCCACTGAATTACTCCATATTTAAAACAAAACAAAAAACTTAGTCTTGCCTTCCAAGTAAAAATGTTTATAGCAGGGCTCAGTGGATACCAAATGTGTTGGAACTTCTGAAGAGACTTTGAGCATAAAAACTTGTCATCTGTAGTGGTCACAGAAGAAAACTGTCTGCATTACAACTAACAGATCTGAGATGAGAACTTTCTCAGTGTCTTCTGAAGATGGAGGTGTTTTCAGAATTTTGAAACTTCTTTTGAAGACAAACGTTCCCATTTGTGAGCTGTTATTATATGAATTAAGCTATAATTTTACACTCATTCTTTTCTGATTATTTCAGACCTGGAAACATTTTTTCCTTTGATATCCAGAATCAATAGTAGGAAAATAAGGCAGAAACATTTTTACTGTTTCTGAATTTTTAGTCCTGATGACTGTGGTTTGGAGGGTGCAGTTAGCTCATTGTTTGGTGACTGACGATAGAGTTGGTTGCTAGTGCTTCCATTGATTTTGTTTTTGCTTGGAAGGTTCAGAATGATTCTGGTAGGAATGAGCATGACAGTTATAGGATGGATTCTTTCCTTCTCTGGAGGCTTTTGTTATGTTAGAGCTAGGTTAGCTACCTGTTTTGTTTTCTATAAAATTTGTTTGATTTTTTTGTATAATTGTGAACTGACTATTTCATACTACCTCCCTTAATACCCTTAAATTTTCATTTTATTAATACCCTGTGTGGTATCCTTTTCCTTCTCAGTAAATGAAAATATCTTTGCATGAAGTGGGGGAGTTTGATTCCTGAAAAAGCAGTTAAGGAAATGCTGTCCAGGTTAACTTCTATACGTTGATGCTGTCCTACAGTAAACATTTGCCCAAGCTGTTCTGTTGTTAGAAGATGCTACACCATGTTCCTTTTTAATAATGACAAAATGTTATTAGCTTATAAATTCTTAAGTGAGTTAAAAAGTAGGTTGCTTAATATCCTGCAAATTAGAATACTGCTTACAAGGCAAATGCTTGAGTAGGGTTGTGAGTGGTTCTGTTAGGGAAGGCTTTGTGGTTGGGGTCATGGAAGGAAGACCTTGTGCAGTTTTATTGGGAAAGTTGTGTAAAACTCTTTATTGACTCAGGTGCAGTGATGTTTATGCTGTCAGTTTTTCTTTATTAGCTACTGGGAGTCAGCCTTTAGCATTTCCTCATGCAGCAGGAAACTGATACTGTAACTCAGTAATTTTCTTTTAGTTATTGTGTGTGAAATCCGGGAAAAGGGTTTTGGAAAGGGACAAAACAGAAAACGCTGTGTAGAAGAGGAAAAGTGGGGAGGAAGTCTGAAATTTCATCTGAATCAGATCTGGTGTAATGGTGTCAAAATTGTGTTTTCCTGTTATAGGAAGTTGAGCATTTAGCACAGAAAGGAGGCAGCTCTTACACTGCTCTGTCACAGCTCTTTTATGATTCTGCGTAAGTGTAATGGCTGGAAATTCAGGCCTTAAATTTCTGCCTGAGATGTTAAAAAATGATTCATTTATTTTCTCTTTAAGCAGTCGCTATGACTTATGCTTTTTCTTACGTTGAAAGAAAATATTTCACATATGCAACTTGCTTTTGAAGACTTTCAATAAAATTATCCTTTATTCTTAATGAGTGTAATTTTGGTGTGTTTAAGCAAGCAGTGCACTTTTTGTTTTTCTCATTATTTTTGAAGTTTGGGGGTGTTTCTCTGCCAAGCTACTGCAGGAGTTAGTGGGTTACATTTAGACTAAATGATTTCTTCTGGTACAAGTTCTGGCTACATTCTTCATTCAGTCTGCTATCAGGGATTTTAGGGAGGTACTACAGTGCTTATTTTATCTGGATCGTAATTTCAATATGCTTTTTGTTTTAACAACAATGAAAGGAAAAAACACACAGAACTATTTACAGCTTACATTCGTTAATGAATGTCTGTGTAGTAGAACTGTAGATGTACATTCAACCTTTATTCCTGCATGTTTTCTTGATTTTCTGGTGTTATAAAGATTCTCTTACAAGTTGAACCTACCTGAACACATTCTGAATGGCTTATGGGAAGAAAGCCTTCAGGATGCACTTCTATTCTTTCCCTTCATTTCTGTTTTGTAAGAATAATCCATTAATTATTTTCAGATTTTTTTTTTTTTTGGTTTCATAGTTACTGCTTTTGTGTGATTTAAGCATAAATGCCTATTCATTAAAGAGATCTTCTGTACCATCTGAGGAGTCATTTCTACAGACTATAAAATATTCTTAAGTAAAAGTAAGGAATTCAAATTTTTATCTGTAGTTCACTGATCTTTCAGAAAAAGAATTTTCTTAAAATCTACTTGAGATGCCAGAGATATCATAGACTTAATTGAATGCTTATTTTATGTGTTAACATCTTGGTATGTTATGTTTATACAAGCACACTTAAACACAACTAATCAAATTAAATATTTTGTAGACCTGTGATATCTTTGCTCAGCAAGTTATTACCAGAAGTTGTTTCGGATTGACTTATCTTTTACACCAGAAACTTTATACTGTCTGCAGTTGAAGGCTGAACATACAGAATCATCAAATTTCCTGAGGAAGAAGCGATCCACAGGGATCATTGAGTCCAAGTCCCAGTTCCACACTGCACCACCCAAAATCCAAACCCTATGTCTGAGAGAGTTGTCCAAACACCCCTTGAATTCTGGCAGCTTGGGGTTGTGCCCACTGCCCTGGGCAGCCTGTTTCATGCCCTCTGCCCTCTGGGGCAGAGCTTTTCCCTAACCCCCTGACCCTCCCTTGACTCGGCTCCATGCCATTCCCTTGTGTCACCAGAGAAAATGTATTTTTTTTTTTTTCTATGGACTTGTATCACAAAGCTGGTTTTTTTTTGTTGTTGTTGTTTATTTTCAAGAACATGAAAACTGAATGGATGTCAAAAACAAAAATATGATTTACAGTGATGTCTATTGCCTAATGTACTCAAAAATAAATTGTTGCAAAGGTGCACCTCTTACATAAACATTAATTTGCTTATTTTGTTGCTTTAAACCGTAGTTCATAGAAAATGTTTGCATGAGATTCCTTATTACTAATGTCATGATTGCTTTTGACGGTTAAATGCACAGGAGAGTTGTGAATACTGAAGTTTATAACAAATGGGTTGTTGATTCCCGTTTGAATATCATAAATGAGAAAAAATGTCTCTTTTCATCAAAAAAATCAAAGGGATTCTGGAGATATCAAGGGCAAGAAATGCAGCAATTGTTTATTGCAGTGTTCAACGTCAAGCTTCATTCTCACAGATTTAATTCCAGTTATAAATAGCTTTTTTCCTTTTAATCACGGTATCTGAAGTTAACATAATAAGACGCCTTATCGAAAAAAGAACAAAACATAAGGCACAGACACGGATTGGGACTAACTAACGATTATGCCAGCTCAGTTAGAAACTCAAACACGAACTACATGTGGAAGCTGCTCACTGCAGTTTCCTTGGAGAGATACGAGCTTTTTCTATGGATGTGACGACATCCAAACTTTGTCCAGTGGTTTTTGAATGAGTTATTCAAAACTTCTGCACTATGCCAGCACGGCTTGTTGATTTGCCTCCTTATCTTTTAAATGTGTTGGCACAATCTTTCCATGATGCTATCTGCCAAAACTGTGCCTGTCTCAATTTATTTGTATGTTTTCATTATGATTTACACTAATATTTTACAGTATGGTCATGAAGCCAACGTAAAATCTCTAATGTGCTGAAATATTTTGCAAAATATTATGGAGAAAAAAGCAGATTTTCACTTCCAGTGTCTTTTTTCTTTAAGAAAGATGAGTAAGCATTTCACAAACATCTTCTGTTCCTTTTATTACTTCCTAATTCCCCAGTACTAGGTCTGTGCAATTTGACATGAATGTAATATTATTAGCAGTATCAAAAATCTTTTCCTTACCTCTGTTCTTGAGACAGTAATGAAATAATAACCTGTTTCTCAACAAACAGGAAATTCCTGTTGGTGCATAAAAAAAGAATTCCATGAACAGGAATAAAGATGTTTCCAGGACCCTGTCAGAAATTTTGATAATTTTGACACAGTTCCAGTTTAGTTCTGTTATGATTTAAATTGTTTAAACTGATCTACTTGAACATGGTGCAGTCATTACTGAAGATTGCATGTACATTTGAGCTGAAAAAACAGTTGATGTTTTGGGACGTATATGATTGTATGGGATGGATATTGCAGACTTTGACTTCATATTATGGCAATAAGAGCTCTTGTCTGAAAGTGTCTGATGGTGTGATGCTGGTTTGCACAGGTTGTGGTTTAACCTGGCAGGCAGCTCAGCACCACGCTGCTGTTTGCATACCACCTCTGCAGGGAGATGGGGGGTGGGAATCAGAAAAGATAGAACTTGCAGGTTGAGATGAAGAAAGTTTAATAGGACAAATTGAAGGAAAAATAGTGATTAAAAAGAAAACACAACGCAAGTGATGCACAGTGTAGTTGCTTACCTCCAGATGACCCATGCCTACCTGATTTCTGAGTAGCAGCAGCCCTCCTGGCCTATGCCCCTCAATTTTCTTGTTCAGTGTGGTGCTGTGTGGTATGGAATATCTTCTTCGCCATTTGGGGTCAACTGTCTTGATTCTGTTGCATTCCAGCTTCTTGTGCTCTTCCAGGTTCCTCTCTGGTGGAGTGATATGAAAAGCTGGAAAATCCCTAAATTAATGTAAGCACTGCTCAGCAACAACTGCAACACCAGTGTGTTATCAACATTGTTCTTCTCCTAAATCCAAAGCGTGGCATTGTATCAGCTACTAGGAAGAAAATTAACGCTATGCCAGTCAAAACTTAGACTTCATTCAGATAGCATCAATAATAATTTTATCAAGGTTTGAAATTATATTTGCATTAGTTATTAAACAGAAGAACTCTGGATATTCTTACCTGCTGTACAGTACCATGCAGAAGGTCAGAATTATTCCCTTAGTAGATTTTATTACAGAGCTTAAAAGCTGAATGTAGCAGAACAAGAAACTGAAAAAAGAAATGGGTCTAGCTAAGAGGAAAAACGTGATTAGCCCAAACAGTGCAACTGGTAAATTCTTGTTAGTTGCCTTAAATAATTATTCTCTCATAATAGCATGCTTAGTTAAACGTGTCAATAATAGGTTGTTGTTTTTGTCATTATTATTTTATTGGGTCTTACAGAACCATAGAATCATCTAGATTGGAAAAGACCTTCAAGATCTTGGTAGGTCAGGTTGATGGTTGGACTCCAATTCCCATCACTAAATCATGTCCCTTAGTGCAGCATCCACAGTTTAAATATCTCCAGGGATGGGACTTGATTACTACTGTGGGCAGCTCATCCTAATGCCTGACCACCACCTCCATGAAGAAATTTTTCAGATGTCTAACATGGGATAGCTTAAGACCATTTCCTCACAACTTACTGCTTCTCACTCAAGAAAGGAGACTGATGCCCTCCTTTCTACAACCTCCCAATAGCTGTAGAGAGTGATGAAATTCCTTTTCCCTTGCAACAAGGGCTTTAAATTATGAATGCAAGTGAATTGTAGGGAACAAGCCACAAAGATCCTCAGAATTCAGCTAGCTAGATTCATGTTACTTTTTTTGTATTTGAGCATTTCTTGAAAAAAAGATAGCTGAATCACTTGCAGTCTGGTTTTCTATTTGCTGCTGAAGAATATCTTTGTAAATAGATTGAGTTGAATTGAATTTAGATGCAGTTTTCAGGAGAGGCAAAGGGTTATTTTTTTATTTTTTCTCTCTATATAAAATTTGAATCTAGCTGATTGTTCTTCAATGATAATTTTATATCCATAACTACATATTTATGTCATTTAAATGTGTGAGGTTTTTTCTTTATTGTATTAAAGAAACATCAGGTGTTGTTTTTCTACTGCTATATCTGGATGGTATAATGTTTTGCTCTAGGCTTAAGAAAGATAATTTAGGCTGACATTTTAGGCAGTGTTTTCATTTATTAAAGGAACCGAGTATTCATTTGGTCCATCTATTTATTACAGATTGTCTCAAATTGCATACTAAAAATTCAGTATTTAAAGTGTCCTTTGTTTTTCAGTATTTTTCTTTAAATCTGTGAAAACAAAAAATCTTTAAGCACGTAGGCAACTTTTCTAACTTTTGTACGGAGTGTTATTTATTTTTTTTTTTAATTTTGAAATATTGTGTTGATTATGTTGAGAACTGCGGGGAAAATTTTTTTGTTTGTTTGTTTCTTTTTTTTAAATAAAAGCAGTGCTGGAGGCCATTGGCTGCTGTTGGGTTCAGAAAAATTCTCCTGGTTAGAGCTTAATGCACTGGTTATGAGTGATTGATCTCTCCGTGCTTTTGAAAGTAAAAGGAGGTTTTACAGGATTTTCACTTCTTGTACTTTGTTTTTTATTCAGACTCTTCCTGGCACACATGGCCAAGAAAGGCTTTTGACTACCTGTTCTAATGTATTCTTCAGTAAATCATGTGTATGTGTATCTGGTTTACTTGCCAATTTAAGATCTAAATTCCTGTTTGCCATTCTTGCCACTCTTGCTTTGCAATTTGAATTCTAGAGAGAGGAAAGGCAGAGAATGATTGTATTGACATTAATCAAATCGTAAGTACATCAACTCACTCTATAAAAAGCAAGTGTTAAAACTGCTTGTTAATATGAGTTCTGAAACACACCTGTAACATTACCTATAAACAAGGACTTAATGTCAGTCTCCTTGTTAGCCAATAGATGCACAGTAGGCAACTAATTCTACTTAAAAGACAAGCAACAATGAGATTAACTTTAGGTTAAATGACTGAAAATAGCAACTTTGATCCTTCGAGTGACCAGCTATTTAAGTAGAGGAGGAATGAGAAGGTAAACAAGCATGGGAGTAAGGGAAGCAAAAAGACTGAAAGCATGAGTGATTTCTGAGAGTTGTGGGTCGTGGTTTTGTTTTTATTTTTTTGTACATTTGAGTTTTCTTAAATACTGTTTGTCTGAAGATGGTGTACTCTGACTAACCTTCAATAACGTGATTTCAACCACAGCTTTCACTTAGTAGCTGCAGTTCTTGGCATGAGTGTCTTTAATGCAACACTCGCAATTTAGGTATATCAAATCAATAATGTTTTAATTTAGTTAAAAAAAAAAAAGTACTATCGTAGTTTCCTACCATATATTTTCTCACTGTAACTTTTCAATATGTATTGAGCTAAAGATGATGGACCTTGATTCACTTTGTGGTTTGCACCAAGAGACAGGCTTCTGATTCACCTGGCTGCTCCAGAAAATTTGATGCAGTTGGACATGTGTCACCTTACCACTCAGCTATCTGCACAGAATACTTTTTTCCCCAGCATTTTAAAGACTTCAGGATTCTTTCTCTATCAGGCTTCTAACTTCTGCAGTTCACAACTTCTACGATATCAAATCTGAAAAAGCATATTGGGAAAAAAAAAACCCATAAAATTGGCTGCTGTTAAAATAATCTCCTTAATTGTTAGTGTAGGAATTTGAAACGCATCTCACATGGGTCACAGCCACCTTGTGTGAAGAGCTGAAGTGAATTCCAGATCCAAACTGTGTAAGTCAGAAGTCTGTTACTTTGACTGTAAGTTTGTTGTCAAAAAGTAAAATACCCATACTGTCTCAAAATAGCAAAATAAGAGCAAAAATCTTGTTCAGGCAGTAAAGCCTTTTCAGATTGGCACAACAGCTTTCTAGGAGTCTTCTGTTTCTACCTTGGGATCCTCCTGGACCAAAAATAAACCTGCATGCTTTTCACATTGAATTAACTCTGAACAGCTGAAAAGCTCATGTCAAATATCCATGTAAATGTATCTCAAAAGATTCCTTGGCAGCCTCTCCTTCATTCAGACTGAGGAAGGCTGGTTCTGTGGGTGAGGATGCTGGCCAGGTATGGCTGCTGTGATATGATGCATTAGGTGTTTCAACAGAGTAGCATTGTGTTCCAGGTCAGCATGTTCAGATTCAGCAGCCTGGGTATGATGTCCACTTTCCATCTGTTTAAAATGTATGCATATATAATTTGAGGTCTTAAATGATGTAGTAAAAAAATTACAGTCATAGAATGCATTGTAGTGGAGGTGTGTGGATTTGTATGTTTGTCGTGCATTTGGAGTCATTTATTTTCTTTCTGGCTCCTACTGATGGATGTGTGTTTCTCTCTGTAGAAGACTTTGTTGGGGGTTTCATGAGAGAGCAGTGATAGAGCTACTTATCTGGATATGTGATAACACACAGGAGAAGATAGTCTGTCTCTGCTTCTTTCTTTCCCTATTAAACTTTGCAATTGCCCACCACTCTGAGATACTCATTTGTTTTTCTTAGTGTCCCCCAGTAAAGCTTGGGGGGCTTCAGCTTGGGCTAAACCTTTATCAGTAGCATTGGTCAGGCTGAACGAGCAGCTGTGCATGTGGTTGGCGTAGAATACGTAGCATGAAGTGATCTGAATTGCAAGTGAAAGACAGTTTCTTTTCCTTATCTTGCAACTTTACATAAGCATGCCTACGTGCACACTCTTGTTCTCTTTTCTCTGTACTTAAAACTTTCTTTGCATTACTTGTATTTAACAGCACTATCTTTTGTTGGCTTTAACAACTTGAAAACAACAACTACAATTCTTTCAACAGTTTTTTTTTTTTTTTAACAAATAATCAGAAGGTAATAAATAGTGCCATATTTGCAATACAGTAAAGAACATGATCAAGTTGTGATGGGGAAGCAGAAGAGATTATCCTGAATCTAGTTTTATTCTTTCAGGAGAAATAGATTCTTTGCTCTCCACTGTTCTACTTTTTTAATTGCTGACTTTGAAAGAATCTGCTTTCCTGTTAGCATTTAACCTAAATGTTATTAATTTAGGATACAGATAAGTGGAAGATGTATTTAAAAAAAAAAAAAAAAAAACCCACATGCTTTTCTTTGTTGTTCTTCAGTAGCTTTTCCCCTAACCCCACCTTTTGCTCAGTAGGCATTCTGAACGACGCTGACTTCTGTTGAAAAAAGAGGGATCACGGGTATCTGTGTAGCTACCGAATATAACTTTATTGGATGAAGGAAGAAGAAAAAGGATCTGTGCCGTACATTAAAGCGGCTGTGTAGCACTGCTGTTTTCTGAAACTTCTTTCTTTTAGGCAGCCTTAAAAAAAAAGGAAATCTAACTCCACACCGGCCTAGGGGAAGGACAGTAAAATATATAGGATGTAACAGTGCTGCTTCATGTAGTTACAGCAGCAATAGCAAGTGTGTGATGTATATACTTGTTTTCTCAGGGTGATATTACTTCTCAACATAAACATTTTTAAAAATTATTTTAGCATCCAGAGTTTACTTCACATAACACAAGAATAAGAAACAATTACTTTATAAACTTTGTAATTATTTTTTGTTTTACGTGTCTTTAATGTACATTGTACTTTCTTTTGTATATCCCCTCTATCCCTTGATATATTTTTATGACTTTGTCACGATTTTTATTACCACCACGTAAGTGGAGGGGAGACAGATAAAATCAACCTCATATTAAGGCTGTATATCCTTAGTTTGGGAAAGTAAAAGGCATCTATTGTTCCCAAAACTCATTTATGTACAGGCCTCCTTTTCCCTTATCTCTCATAATCTTTTGTGTATTCATAGCTCCATATTTCTTCCTGGAAGGTGAGAAAGGTTTAGGGTTGCTGTAAGGTGCAGCATGGACCCAGCAGGTTAGTTTGTTTCTTGATCAGTCCCAGAAATTTTCTAGTGATTTGCAACTCACATCTTGCTTCAGCTTACAGATATTGCTGACAATTAAAAAAACACTGTATGTTTGTCAATGCAGATGTACATGAATAAAAACACATATTAAAAGCTGTTGTATGTACAAAAAATATGGCTTTTGAATGAGATTTCTTCCATAAGTTACTTGGTTAGTATTGTCAATGCATTTAAAAGATGTGAAAAATATTTTTTGATTATCATTGTCAAAAACAATCAAACCCTCAGATTATGTTGTCTAGTTTACTCTTAGAATTATTCAGTGCAATCAGATGTCTCAGACAATGTATGGTTATATTGAAATGCAGAGAGCAAGGATTATCCAAAATAAGAATAAAAAGAAAGTATTTATCTGCTTATAAATATGTATTAATGTTTGCTAGTATAGGTAGTAATTTACGGGATAACAGCTGGGCATATTCTGGATTCCTTTTTAGCCTCTTCTTTCAGGATTTCTTTGGCAGATGGCACTCACAGATGGACATAACATTCTTAAGGAGCTTACTCTTTCTACTTCTTTACCCTCCAGTAACTCATGATACTATTAGAAAACTAAAAGCTTTGACATGAATTAGCCTTACTTAGCAGACTTTAATTTTTTAATCTTTAGAATATGCTGCTTGGCAGTGGTGGTGGAGTTCTTAATCTGTTTACTTAGTCCTTAGAAGCCAAAACACAATTCTGATAGAGCTGGGTTGGCAAAATTTAGCGCAAATAGTGTTTTTCAAATATTTTTGAATTGTCATTTTATTTTTCTTCCTAAATTGCAGAGGGAAAAAATGGAGAAGGATACAAAAGAATACAGTTCAGCTACCCCCAAAAAAACTGTCAGCGGAAGCTCTCGAGTTCAAACAAGCTACCTGGTGTTCTGTTGTAATTACACTGAAATATTAGTAAATAAACCTAATATCTTAAATTTGGTCAAAGTTGTTTTTATCAGCATTCATATAAAGCTGTTTTTAGCAAGCGTGTTTGCGTATCCACCTAATAGCCTGTTACATAAAGAGCAACTTGTGTTAAAGCTTGCTGAGTGTGCTTGTCTGATAGTTATTTGTCTATCATGTGCTTAGTGTTGTTTCTAATATTTGTGCAGCTTTGGCCTTGAACATGAAGGCTCTAATTATCTCAAGTGTTTACTCAAATGGTCATCTTCTGTGATGAATGTAATCAGTGTGGAGTTTCTGTTGAGGAATGTGAAACTGTAAGTAGAATGATTGGATCCAAAAAAAGCATTGTGACAGCTGGACAAGTTAGAGATGCCCTCAGCTAGATCCTCCATTTTTATGTGTTAGTAATTCATTAGAAAACTGGAAGATAACAGATGGAGATAAAGAAATGAAATCTCTTCTGTTTTTTTTTTTTCCCCTCAATTATATGTTAATGAAAGTTTTTCAACTTCTCTTTCTCAAATACTATGTAGTCTACTGTAGTAATACCTCTGGTTCACAACTCATTTATTTTTATTTCAGGGCCCTTCTGGTGTGGACTAGCAGAGCAGTCCATTCCTTCTCATCACTTTTTTTCCACAGAGGCCTCTTAAAGTTATTGTTGTGTATTCAGTGTAGACATAGTTACTCAGTGAATAAAGGTATAAAGTAAGCATTGCTTTTCAATCTTCTTCTGGGAAGTAGTTGGGTTCTGCAGAAAAAACCTGATGTGTCTTCCTTGTACCAGGGCCCCCAAGCCTGGATATAGCACTCCAGATGGAGTCTTGTGAGGGTAGAGGGGGACAATCCCCTCCCTCTCCTTGCTGGCCACTCCACACCCAGGATACCATACCGTTGGCCTTCTAGGCAGCAGCCCCACACAGATGGCTCATGTCTTGCTTTTGTAGATCCACCAGGCCCTACAAGTTCTTCTCCACAGGGCTTCTCTCACTGAGTTCTTTACTCTGTCTGTACACATATCGGAGATACTGGAGGTTGCCTTGACCCAGCTGCACCACCTTGCACTTAGTCTTTTTGAACCTCATTATGTTCTCATTTGCCCACTTTTCAAACCACTCCAGGTCCCTCTGGATGGCATCCTTTCTTCTGCTGTATCAACTGCACCACTGAGCTTGGTGTCATCAGTAGACTTCCTGAAAGTGCTCTCAATCTCACTGTCTATGCCCTTGATAAAGATATTGAAGAGCACTGGCCTGAAGATCACAGAATCACCAAGGTTGGAAAAGACCTTCAACAGCCCTTTGTGAACCCATGCTGGCAAGGCCTGATCCGTGTGTGATCTTTAAAGACAGATGTAAAGAAGGCATTCGGAACCTCTGCCTTTTCCTTATCCTCAGTGGTCACGTTCCCAGCCTCATTCAGTAAAGAATGAAGATTCTCCTTAGTCCTCCTCTGACGGTTGATGTATTTGTAGAAGGGTTTCTTGTTTCTTTTTACCCCAGTGGCCAGGTTGAGTTCAAGCTGGGCTTTTGCCTTTCTGATTTTCTCTCTACACATCTTAACAACTTCTCTGTACTCTTTTTCAGTCTTCTGTATCTTCTTCCATAGGAGGTAGATTCTCTCTTTCTCCCAGAGCCTCAAGAACAGCTCCCTATTCATCCACGCTGGTGGTCTTTCCCGCTGGCTCATTTTGCTGCTCAGGGGGACAGCCAGTTCCTGGGCCTCTGAGACTTCCTTCGCTTGAAGAGCGACCAGCCATCTTGGACCCCTTTACTCCCTAAGAGTGAAACCCAGGGGATTCCCCCTACTGGTCTTCTGAATAATTCAAAGTCTGCCCTCCAGAAGTCCAGGGTAGCAGTTTTGCTGTTGTCCCTCCTGGCTCCACCAAGAATCGAGAACTTTACCATTTCATGGTCACTCTGTCCAAGACAGCCCCTGACCTCCACATCTCCCACCAGACCTTCTCTGTTTGCGAGCAGCAGGTCAAGTGGGGCAGCTCCTCTTGGTGGCTCTCTTATCAGCTGCAAGATGAATCACTGGAGGACAGACACTGCTTGTGATTGGCCTCCACCTGGATGTACATCTGTTGACCACAGCCTTCTGACTGTGACCATCCAAACAGTTCTTTATCCACAGAATAGCCTCCGAATCCTTGCTTCTCCAATTAAGAAATGAGGATATCGTTTAGGACCGTGTCAAAGGCCTTGCACGACTCCAGATTGATGGCATCAGTTGCCTTCTCTTTGCCAACCGATGCTGTCGCAACATCATAGCAGCCCACCAGATTGGTCAGGCACAATCTGCCTTGTATCACCTGCTCATCCTTCGTGTGCCTGAGCATAGCTTCCAGGAGGATCTGCTCTGTGATCTTCCCAGGCACAAAGGTGAGGCTTATCAACCTAGAGTTCCCCGGGTCTTCCTTTTCTAAAAAATGGGGGAGAATTGTTGTGCAGTGAATTACAGTATGACTAACTCTTGAGCCAGGTTGAAGGCAAAGTCCTCAGATAAGAAAAGCAAGAGGTACTGGGGGAAGCTGTGATCATAGCTGGTGGTGCTGATGTTGGAGAGAAACCGTATAACGATGCTGGGTTTCAACAGAATAAAACAGGTAGCTAATCTGTTAATAGTATTTAGTACCAAGTGTCAACTCTTCCTGAAATTGCTGTGTGAAAAAAAGACTGTTTTAAGGCAACAGTCATAGATCTTTTGATTACCATACTTCTGAGACACAAGAAGACTTGTACTCTGTGCCCTGCTGCAACTGCTGGCTTGTGTTCTGAAGTCATGCTTATTAGGATAGTCTTCTATGAAAGCAAGAGTTCTTATGCAGAGAAAATGGAGGGAAAGGATCAGCAGTGTGGATGGCAGCTTGTTTTGCAATGGTTTGGGGGCTGTCCAGCATTTGTTATTTTTCACAGTGTCAGTAATGTCAAAGACTAACCTTGATTGCTGTGTGTTTTGGGTAAGTAAGGGTTTTGTGTTTGTCAGGCTTTAGAGCAGGAAAAGGAAATGGTACAGTTGAACCAATTTTATAAGCTTGTGTGCTATTAAATGTCAAGACATGATCAAGGCAATTTTGCCTTTTTACCTGTGATATCCTTGCAAAGTTTAGAGTTTTATGAACTAGAATTTCCAGAGCAAAAATGTTCAGGTTACTGATGCTGAGGCATGTTCTGTCTTAAGCTAATAGAACTTGGAAGTACATGTCCTTCAACTAGATATAGTATCATAGTGATTTAAGTTCCTGTTTTTTCTTCCATTTTTGGTTTGTACATCTTTCAAAGTTTTTATGCCTTAGATTTTCTGCATCCCAAGAGACCGTCAAAAATAACTATTTAAAGTATTAGAATTACCTGAGAAGCATGAAAGTGCAAAGCTCTCAAGCTTTTGTGCACGAGTAATTACCTAACGATACTACTGTTTTAAAGATCAAATGTTCAGTTCCCTACATGTGCCTTATTTTGTGTTTTATTACCTGCAAAGTTTTTTGGTCAGCAAGACAAGTAAAGTAAGTTTTCTATCTCTTGTGTTCTTGATTTACTACAAGATCCTAGTCCATTTTTCTTTCTCTCTTTTTTTTTTTTTTTTTTCCCTTCTAGTTCCAATGCTTGGTAGTCAGACTATTTCTTTTAAGTTCCATATTTTTTTTTTGTCTGAAATTTTGTTTAGTTCCAGAATGCATTGGCTACCTGAGTTTCTATGCCTGAGATTGTCTGCCATAAGGAAATGAAGGCATTCTAGAAAAGCAACTTATGTTTTTTATTTCATAGGTGTTTAAAATAACATCTGTAAATCAGCATTGTAAGGTATTACCTTTAAAATGTTTCTAAAATGACACGCTGTCTTTCTGGTTTCAGTCTGTAAAACTGACTAGACAGTGAAGATAATGGTTAGGCATGCAAGAGACTTTACCTTGATATGTCATCTAAATCCTTAGCAGAATGACAGTATTTAGCCTGAATGTGAGAGTTTTCTCCCTGGCTGTCTGGTTCTGACAGTTGATTAGCATTTTAGATGAAAAATAATAGCTACAAGGAGTATGTAGCAACTGAATACTAATCAAAAGGAATTTTTCAAGTCATTTATTTTTTGAGAAAAAGAAAAACAAGTGAATGAAGGCAGTTTCTAAAAATAACTATCCTTATTTTTGAACTGTTATCATAGTTGAGATGGCCATTATTTTGAAACCAGTACATTTATACAAAGGTCACAGGGAGATATTTTTCCTAAGTAAAAAAAAAAAAAAAACCTACTGTGATATTATAGTGTTATGTAGTAGAGCATTTATTTATAAGCCAGTAACTCCACTCCAACTCAAGTGCCCAGGAATGAGTATTAGTGCCTGAACAAACTGAGGATGTGTATGTGTTGGCTGATGTACACGTTCCTTGTTGTTTGTCGTTATTTCCTTTATTAGCATTTGAGAATGCATAAAACATGTTGGATTCAAAATGCTAAATACTGCATTGTGTCCAGAAGACTTGTCTGAGTGGCAGAAGTTAGATCAGTGTAGAACCGTAGAGAAAAGGGAAAGGACTTGGAGAGGTTGATACTTTTCCACTGCTGCAAGGCAACATGAAATTGGAGTGAAACTATTCTTGAAAGATATTTGTCTAACCGGTTCTTAAAAAAATACAGTGATGGATATGATGAAATGTCCTGAAGCAATTTGTTGCAGTGTGCTGCTGTCATTATTATGCAAGTGCTTTCTCATGTCTAATTCAAGGATCTTTCATTGGAATTAAAATTCTTTACTACTTGCGTTGCCCACACTCAGTGCTTTCAATCTTTGTACTGTATACCTTAAGAATATAATGCAAATTCTCTGTGGTAAAGAGGAAATTAGTAGCTTCTGTGTCTACTAAAAATGAGGTAATTTCTCTCAATCTGGTACTCATCTAGTACTTGAAACCTTGAGCTCAATATTGTGTTTCATTTAGTCTTGGTGTGTGACTCAGACTAAATGTAAATCTTGCTTAGGAATATAGAATTGCACACACTGATCACTAAGTACAATCATATTCCTGATCTAAACTTTTGTCATCCTGGTTCTGTTGAGCTGCCCTAGTAGGAGTCTGTCCACTGGCTTTAATGAGATTTAGATGAATCTCCTGCTGCTGAGAGTGGTGAGATTGTTTTAACAGAGGTGACTTCCTGGATGTTCGTGGAACACACATACATAATGATTTATTATCAAGACTTACTGAGAAAACAAAGGAGTTTTACATTATTAATATACTGCTTAAGAAAAAAAACAACCCAGAAATGACCTCACTGCAAGCACTGCAAGTTTGAAATGCAATTGTTTATAGCTTTTTTTTTTTAATGTGGTTTCTTTGCTTGTTAAGACATACATTCTAAAGTGTTTTGTCTTATTCTTCAAGGCTGTACACATGGCCACTGTATCATTTTCCTTTTGGAGCTTCAGTTTGTCATCTTCACGTGAAGGAGGTTTTGTTTAGTATACAAACATGATGCAACTGTTTGGGTGCAATGCAAATTATAAGGCTGTAATCAAAGTTCTTTAAATGATTTTGAAATCAATAGAAAATGGATGCTTTCTGGATTCCACCCAAAGTGGAGGAGTATTTGTTTAGGAGAAGGTGCAGGAGAGTCTTGATAAGAGGAACAGTTAATGAAGTACAGCGTGTTCCATATTCTCAGGGTGTTATCTTGTGCAGCCTATCTTATTGGGATTACTAAAGAATAACTGCCAACTGTCTGAATCTAATTTGGCTCAGTGCACACTGGTCTTTCTGCCAGATGGAGTGTATTTCTAGTTTTGCTCACTAGAATGTAGATAAAGTTTAGTTGTCAGAATATGACAACTTTGATATAAACTGGCTCGCTGTAATGGAAAATAGAAATAAGCTCCTGGATATCAGTGGCCGTAGATGTGACTGAAAAACTGAATCAACCAACTAGCATTCTTGATGGAAGGTGACCACTTGTTTCACTCTGCGTATCTAAAGCGGGCATTGCAGGTATTACATTGCTGAATACCTTAATGCAAATTTCACAGGCACCAAATTTTCTGCTGTCATTTCAATGCTGCCAAAAACAAATGTCTTTTATTGTGGATGTAGCATTTCTCTGTGAGAAGGAGTGCGGAAGAAAAGCTTGTCTGAAATAACAGAAGGAATTGGAATAAACTGCTTGCAAAACCTGTCCTGGCTAAGAATAACTCTAAGAATAATGTTTTGAAGGAATTTTGGATAAGAAGTCCGGGCATTTTGACAGTAAAATCTTGGTGGTTTTTTTTTTTTTTTTTTAGGAGGTAACTTGGTGGAGAGTGATATGTCTCCTCAAAGAATGGATAATAATAACGATATAATAATGATATTTGCTTTTTAATTTTGGTTTATGCTGTAGGAGAATTTTCCTGCATGCATAATGAACATGTAATTTACTGTGATATTCTCAATTAGTAATATGTTGTCTGGTCCTTCTGTGCCAGCAGTTACACCTGAATCTATTTTTTTCCTCTCCTGTACTTTGGTTTTAATTGGTAGCATGAAAAAAGATGTTGTTCATCTGAAAATAATTTAATATAACCTATTCATTATGCATCACCCTCAAGATTATATCTTGGAATGTGTGATCGCTTTAGAAGAGTGAATTCACTTCTGTATTTTTCTAATGTTAACATTAGAAATAAAAAGTTGTTCTCCAAATTATCACTTTCTTAGTCAGTGTCCTAAGATAAACTAGTAGCTCTGCTGTCGAATTACTCCTTCCATTTCAGACAGGTCCATTTCTTTCTTCAGGCTTAGCTGACTCTGCAGTTGTTGCATTTAGAAACTCATGTAGACCTTTATTGTCATTTCAGTTCTAGTGCTTTTTTAAGAGTTTATCTGTGTTTCTGAGGACAGTCCATTAGCATCTGAAGTTTAGTCCAAGGAGAACACATCCTGCTCTCTTGCCCCATCTGTCTGCCTTTTGTTTGGATTATTTACAGAGGAGGAGTCACCTTTTCCTCCATTTCTACCTGATAATTTTTGTTTTGAAAATAAGAGGTAAATAAGTTGCAAATGAGTAACATAAACCAAGTTCATTTGTATCATTACTGTACAGTTTCTGAGAAGAGTGATCCCTACTGATTGCAAGTTCTTCAATCCAGAAATGTTTTTATCGCATAAAATCAAATGTGTGGGCCTGTGAGTTGTTCTGTTAGCATAATCTTTAGTATTGGCTTACGCAGTTGCTTCTTAATAATTGTTACAGTTTTTGCATTAAATATCACTCTATTTTTTGGGTAATTTCCTTTCCCTTAGCTGTTCTTCATCTGTGAGGCTGCCCATGAAACAAAATTAGAATAGAATGGATGAGTTGGAAGTGTCCTTCAAAGATTGTTCCAACCTCCTGACCCCACTCAGGGCTGGCCAAAAGCTAAAGCATGTTTTTCAGGGCATTATCCACTTTCCTCTTGGCTTCTGACAGGCATGAGGCATCCGCCACCTTGCTAGGAAGCTGGTGTTTGACCACCCTCTGAAGAAAGAAGCTGTTTCTCATGTCCAACCTGATGTAGCTTAAGATTATTCTTGAAACCTTGCTTCCTGTGCTGTAGACTTGGGAAAATGCGTATTGTCTTCTGAATAACTAGAGAACATTGATTCAGTGATTCAGAGAATGGTGTAGATGAATGTCAGGAACAGATATACTTTGAAATCTCAAAATCATCAGATAGTTCATGTTGGAAAGAGCTTCAGGAGATCATCTGGAATTTCAATATGCAAGACCTCCCAATTTAGTATCAGAAATGAATCCAGGGAAAAAAAAATGCATTCACGTTATTTCTTTTGTAACTGGAATGTTCTATGGGTTTAGCAAGTCTCAGAGGGAGTACTTTGTCATGGGTCTTACTGAACAAGTGAAATTCTACCTTCACTAACAGAGAAATCAAAATAAATGGCAATAATCCCAATGTCTGCTATAGTCTCATTTTAGAATTTTGTTTATATTAACACAGTTCCTATGTAAAATGTTTGGGTTTTAATTACGGCTTAAGAAGGTTAACTTATTTTAAAGGGAATTTAATGAAGTCATCTGAATAAACAAGCCAATCTGAAGAATGAAAAGTTCATATTAAAGCAGGAAGTATTATGAAGTTTGAGGAATGATTCTTTAAAGACTTGTTCAGTTTTTATCAGAAGCCCCCACTCTCTGTTTTCCATACAAGTGAAGTTGCCAGCATCACACAAACTGGTTGTTCCTATAGCATTTGTCAGCTGAACAGAAGCAAATAACGAAAGTCTGCATAGTATACAAATAGCGTTGGTTTGTCCAAGCTGTTGTACAGTGCTGATTTTCTCTCATAATCAAGGCCAAAGCAGCTTAAAAAAAAACCCACAAAACTCTTAACTATTGACTTTTGGTCTGTTCAATAAACCATATTACTCTAAACCATTTAATTTTGCCAAATTGTAGGTGCTTCTGGAACTTTGCATCCTGAATATCTATCTGAAGCTGCATCATTTCTTTCTAGGAATGAGATGGGAAGCATATTTTGCTTTTCCTGGGTAGATTACTAATGGGAAAAAAAATAATTTTAAGAGTTTCAAGAAATTCTTCTGCTGTGAGATACTACTGAAATTAATGAGAGAAGCTTCTTTGAGTCATCAGTTAATTTTCATTCTTCTCCTTCCTGCCATGCCTCCTAGCAGTACATAAGATTATAACTCTTCTCACACTATAGTAGTTATTATGAGTTTCAAATAAATGTGTGTAGTTTTGGGTCCTGTATTTGTAGGGTTTTTTTTTTTTCTTTTTTTCTGTTGTAGGTTTGCTCTATGAGAATGAATAGTGCTCTTCCTTTCAGTGCCAAGAAAGATTCCTGTGTACCAGAACAAAAAGATGATGAGGAAAGAGGAAGTAAGGAAAAGAGGAATAGGAAGCCGATGGGAAAGGAAAGGGAATCTGTGAGATGACCATGTAAAATACTGACTGCTGTGATCTGTAATGGGAGAAAAAAAGTTGATGTGTGTAAGGGAGACTAGGACTAAGGAGTGAAGAAACTGACAGTGGAAGAATGGAATTGGAGCGGAGGTGATTTTGGTTTGACTGGAGGTAGAGGACCGGGCATCTCAAATACTAAGGTGTATTTAGAAGGCAGAGGGTGCTAGGAATAGAATTACAGCTGAGATGGAAGCTTAGTTCCACTGTAAGGAAGCTGGGATGTGCCAGAGAATATGAGGAAGACCGTCCTCTGTTTAGAATAGAAGAATAAGTCCTGACCAAAGGAATGGTACTAAATATCTTCAAAACAAAAATCTGGAGAAAAGCATAGTTATAGATTAATTTTTGGAATAGATTCTATTACGCAACTATAATGGCATCTAACAACTGCAGGCTTTAGTGGAGGTGCAGGGTTTATGACTTGTTTTCCCCCACAGTTACCTCCTCCTAACTCTTCAGTTACACTGGCAATAATTACTCCCCTTCCTTGTTCTCTGCTGGGGCTGATAATTTTCCTAACTTTCCGTTTATTTACAGCCTTCCCTGCTCTGCAGGTGCCAGCAATTCTTGTCTTTCAAACTGTATTTCAGTAATGTAGTTCAGCTGAATTCAGAACGGTTGTTCAAAATCCATACCTTTTATTGTAAGAGCTGTAAAAATTACTCCGTTGTTGCTGAGCCTTACAAATGTGGCTGTGCAAGAACTACCTGTCCTCTGAGCACTTCAGTGTTTGCACTTTTGTTCTTGCAGAGTGAGCTTTTTATTGTGTTTTTTGCTGCTTTGGGAGTTCAGGTAGGAGGAAGACAGTTTGGTTTTATTCTAATAATTACTATTATTATTTATCTTAGGAATGTATTAAAAGATAGAGCGTGGATAAATGGAGCCTTGAAAGTGGCTCCTATTTTTGTTTGGCTTGAACTAGGTCCAGCTTCTAGAAGGAACAAGATGTGTGTTTTTACAAAGTATTTTAAGCTGAAGTTAGATTAGGCTTGCATCAGGAGAGCTGCAAGGT
Source organism: Meleagris gallopavo (assembly GCF_905368555.1). Taxonomy (NCBI): domain Eukaryota; kingdom Metazoa; phylum Chordata; class Aves; order Galliformes; family Phasianidae; genus Meleagris; species Meleagris gallopavo. Next base: position 11,758,012 of record NC_139405.1, read on the forward strand.
TGCACATCGCTTGTGACCTGGGACATGCTGGCATGTTCCAGCTCTGCTTGACACTTCTCTGCATCTTCTGCATGCTGTCAGTTCTGTTGAGTGGGACAGTGGAGGACATAAAGAATGGAAGAGTTGCAGCTTCAGTACTAAACAGAGCCATACCTCCTCACCCAACTGCATGTGAACCATGGGCGGTCAGGTGCCCGAGTCAAATTTTAGTTGTAATAAAAATACTGCTTTGAAGAGACAGGGAAAAAAAATGTGAGGTGGAGTAACAGCTCCACCTTATAAAATAAGGATCTAAGTTCAGTGCCAGATGCGAGATGTGAATTGTTGCATATGGAAAATATGTGAAAATATTTATTGGGGTAAAAGCCTGTTAGAAAACTGCTGGCTTAATTAATATGGAGTAAGCGTAAGTCACAAAGTGCAGAATGGGAAAGCTGGGGAGGGACTCCTTTATCAGCAAGTCTAGTGATAGAACAAGGGGTAAGAGCTTTAAACTAAAAGAGGGGAGATTAGGTTAAATGTTAGGAGGAAATTCTTTACTCAGATGGCAGTGAGGCTCTGGCACTGCTGCCCAGAGCTGTGGGTGTCCCATCCCTGCGCTAGACCTTACTACAATTAACATATATTACTTGATTTAATCTACTAGTCCTGTCATGAAACACCCTTGGTGTAAATTTTGTTACGTAATGTGATTGTCTATCATCCGCTGATTTTTTTTTTTCTTTTTTCTTCAATGTTGAGTGTTAATGATTGAGCTATGTATTATGCAGTAGATTTTTGTACTAATTTTGAAATGTGTTTTTTTTGTTTGTTTGTTTGCAGGGATATTAAACCAGACAACATCTTGATGGATATGAATGGCCATATTCGATTAGCAGATTTTGGTTCTTGTCTGAAACTGATGGAAGATGGAACGGTAAATGAGAAGGAGTGATATATTCCTAAATGCTTTATGCTCAGTCCTTTGCTAGCCTCTAAAATATATGTTAATAAAGAGAAAAGGTGCTTTATTGTAAATCGAATTATAGTGGTATTGGTTTGCATCTAGCTTCAGCTCAAGGTATGACTGTGTGCTGTTTGGACTTCAAAAGCTTTTTAGATGTGTGTAGTCAATTCATTAATAAAGAGATGCTGCACTATCAGTACTGAATAGGTGTTTGTTGATGAATCATGAATGAACAGCTTTGAGCTCTAAGCTCTAATTTTTTACTGGAAATGGCATCTTTTGTATAAGCAGGGCAAGATACAGTTCTCATATCATCATCATGTTTCAGTAGCATATTTAAACTTGCACAGTGTCTAGAAGGTAACCTGGTGGTGTAAATCATGCCCCGGAGTGTTAAAGAGATTTAATTTATGTGGTTACTTAAAATGTAATTAATGAATAACTTGAGCCTAAGCATTGGCATTTTGTTCTTTCTCTGTTACTAGATATACATAAGAGTTTTTTGAAAATGTATCCTTGGGATGCTTTTTAATGAAGTGTCTTGAATGCTTTAATATTCTCTTATAAATTTAGAGCCTTTTTTTTTGTGTTTCAGTGTTATTGTTATAACCAGAACGTTAGGCTAAATTTAAACACATTGCCACGAACAGTAGTGTCTGTAATGATGGAGACTGTTCTTAGTCTTGCAAATGTAATTTCTACAGGTTCAATCTTCAGTAGCTGTTGGGACGCCAGACTACATCTCTCCAGAAATATTGCAGGCCATGGAAGATGGAAAAGGGAAGTATGGGCCTGAGTGTGACTGGTGGTCCCTAGGCGTTTGCATGTATGAAATGCTTTATGGAGAAACACCCTTTTATGCTGAGTCCTTGGTGGAGACCTATGGGAAAATAATGAACCACAAAGTTAGTGCATTTTCTCTTTCTGTCTCTCTCTAAGCTAATTTTCGTAAGCAGTAGGGTAACTTGGAGGCATATTTTAAAATGATTTTTTTAATGTAATAATTGTGTTAATGTTCATTAATGTAGAACATAAAATGTTTCCACATGAAGAGTTTATGGTTATGGTTTGCAGATGGATTTCCTTTGGGATAAAGCAGTTCAAAATTAAAAATCTGGATTTAGCAAAATGGCTGTTAGTTCACTCACTGGAGTAAGTCTTGGCTGTGTTGCCTCGCTCCTTTTGCACTCTTTTTTTCTCTTGGATACATTGGTTGGCTTATGGAGCAGATTCTTAAACGTTCTTCCACCTGGAGGCAGCTGTAGAATCCAGTGGTTTAAGAGCAATTCAAATAAACAAGAAAAAGCAGAATACAAAAAAAATTCAATAGTTTCTATCCTTTGGGGAAAGTCTTTTTCCTAGAAACCTTACTGTTTACTTTTAATAACTTGAGTATTTGCACGTTTATTTTTCTTCTTAATAATTATCACTTGGAGGGGTGACTTTTCCAACTTTTACTTGGTAATAAACTATTTTCTGTTATTTTAATCTTTAAGGAGAGGTTCCAGTTTCCTGCTCAAGTGACAGATGTCTCTGAAAGTGCAAAGGACCTCATCCGAAGGCTAATTTGTAGCAGAGAGCATCGACTTGGACAGAATGGGATAGAAGACTTTAAGAACCATCCATTTTTTGCTGGGATTGACTGGGACAACATTAGAAACTGTGATGCACCTTACATCCCAGAAGTCAGCAGCCCCACTGATACATCAAATTTTGACGTGGATGATGATTGCTTAAAAAATTCTGTAAGTACAGAATTAATATTTTGACAAATCTGTTTTTGTAGTGTGCTTCAAAAATACATGGAAATGGAAGTTTATTTTTTGTGTTTGTTATGTTCTGCACAAATAACAATCAAATGCAGCTTTGAAGATCCTGTATGAGATGCGCATACATAATTTGGAAGCTGATGCTCCAAGTATGTATTTGTAGGGATAATTTCAGTTAAAAATTTTGAAGTCATTATAACCTTACTTCTAATGAATATATCTGTTATTTGCAGTGACAATTTTTTGTGTCCAGGTTTCATAAAGAATATATTTTACGTATATATTCGCACCTACGAGATGCTGTTTCTAGTAGAGCACTGCAGATATTTGTTTACATAATGCATTTCATTTAGCACTCTATTTGTAACTGCCCATCTCTCTGCCAGATTTCATTTCAGTTCATACTGACTAAAATTTTTCGAGGTTGTTTTCTGACTTAGGTTGAGCTTAGGAAACTTTAGGAAAAGAGTAACAGCCCTTATTTTCAGGAGGACAATCTTACGGTAACTGTAATCTCAGTAAGAAATAAATAGTTTTACCTTTGCTAAAAAAATCTTTGCAACTGATGATTGTTAACAGTCCTAGTGTTTCTATGCCTTTAAATAGGACCTTTGCCAGATGGTAGGGATTGTAGCATCTGAGAAAAGCCTTCTGTTCTCTCTGTGGAGATGCATTTTTATTTATTGAAGGATGCAGAAATCCTGTTATTTGTATATGAGGTTGGACTTCGTTTTGTTTTAATTTGAGAAGGTTAAGCTTTTACCATTTCTTTTGACACCTTGTACCTCAGGACCTCTGAGAAAAATAGCTTAAGGCATTGCATGGTAGAGGATATAGTGCGTTTTTGCTTCAACTAGAGGATATTGTGTTTCTTCACCTCAAATTCTTCATGTGTGACTTTGAAATGCTTTCCCATCCATCTTTCATATGCATCTTCTGAGGAAGTTTCACCTACTTGTACTATACTATTGTATATTCACCTATTGTACATTGTATTCATCTGTTGTGTACTACAGATGTGAGCATCATAGAAAAGTACATGAGAATTATTATTTTTTAATTCATTGGAAGGTTTGAATGACATACAGCAAATGAGGAATATCCAGTACTGAAGGTAAAAGGCAGCTCTGAAAAGCCATGATTGTTGTTTTTCTTCCTGGACTTGGAAAGAGACAGTGATTGCACGGAAAAATTATATGCATAACAATGATTGTGTGTTAAAAGTGCACAAGAGGACAAAACAGTGTTGTCCGGGCAGCCTGAGTTGTGTTGATTTTTAGCTTTTCACTGTTCCATTTAGTACATTTATTGACATTGGCTTGAGAGACTTGGATTCAGTTATAATGTTGTCAGTATGGTAACACACTTGCATTCACATAAATGGTAGGAAGTATGTATTTTTTAAACTACTACCAAAATCAGCAAAGAAACATATTATTTTCAAATTCCTGCATCATTATCAGTAGAGATGATATTAGAACCAATGTAATCCATATGGATGCCTGTGTGATAACTGAAGACTGTTTGTCATACAGATTACAATTATGCATTTGATATTTTTTAAGTTCTTCACGTAGAAGCTTTTGAAACTTAAAATCTATGAGAAATAAAAACAAAATACAAAGGAAAAGTGAAGAATTTTACTTTCCCAAAGTGCAGAGTGTAATAACTTATATTTTTAATAACTGTTAGTGGAAAGATGAGACTTTGGATTTTGGCTTTGTTTCTAGTTTCCAAAATGTCTAACAGACTTGATGTATTTTGGTGGTCTAACCATATCATTGGTTTAGTTTTTATTCTAGCAACTCTTTTTTTTGTATGAAGGTCTTTTTTTTACTAAAAGGTCAAAGTTATGACATAGAGTAGCTGATGCCAGCACCAAAAAAGTAAATTTGGATTTCTTTTGAGTGCATTCTTGCTCCCTGTTGTCCTGCTGAATTTTACTTTACAGCATGCACAACTAGTTCCCTTTTTTGTTTTGAGTTTGAAAAGAAATAATGACATTAGATTTTCTTATATTTTGAACCTTTTAGCACTTTCAGTGCTTATAAGCTTCTTCATAGGAGGTTTCTTTTGATGACCAGTATGTAAGCAGGTATGCAAGACAGATTGTAAGGCCACCTCTAGTGTAACAATATAAACCAGGCATTTCGGTTTTAAACAGGAAAATTCCAACAGTATACTTAAGAATTTTAGAATTCCTAATGGTTCCAGAAATATAGCAACAGAGTCATTTTAGCTTGAGGAGAAAACTGAAAGATTGTCTTGCTTTTTAGTTTTTTTGTCTGGTTGGAGTAAAGGAGTACTGATGATATAAACGTTCAAAACACTGATGGGGTTAGAAAATTTTGTTATATTACTTTTTTCTATTAAATGACTATTGTTCTCTCCAAATATAGAGAGGCTACACAGAAAAAAGGATGGTAAATCTACGGGTAGGAAGCACTGCTGACTGAAGAGCAGGGAAGTATGAAAGAGGGAATAAAAGATATGCTGCGTGCTAAGAATGTCTTGGAAAAAGGAGAGAGTTAACTGCCTTTTAAAAATTGTTGTATTCTCCTTTTCTCCAGTGATAGCCTGTTTAATTAGAAAAACATGTTCATGCTAACCTGCATGAAATAATATATATTACATATTTCATGCTATTATAGACTTAGGTGGTGTGTTTCATATTTGAGCTGTAGGTAAGGATAACTGAGAATCCAGTTACCGTGACATTGTCACTAGCACTTCACACATGATTAAACTCAGTTTTTTTGTCAATGGATTATTACTCTCTCAATTATAATTTTTTTTAGGAGACGATGCCTCCACCATCACACACTGCGTTTTCTGGCCATCATTTACCATTTGTAGGTTTCACATATACAAGTAGCTGGTAAGTAAGAGTTCTGAAATTATCTGGAGGACAGTTACATAATTTCCTGTTTCTCTCTGGTACCCACTGCAAACAAATAACTAAGTATTGTGGTCTGCTGGGGAGATTAACAGAGTATAAGCTAAAATGCAGTTTGTCTGAAAAGAATGAACTCTCTGCAGGTAAAATTTACATCAGTATAAAGGTCACCAAATGTGCACAGGGGAGTTCTCTTGAGAATGGTGTTTTTCAGGCAATGTAAGAAGTTGACCACATAAGAGTATGACAAAGATAATAGCAGATGTGTGGATCCATAGGGAACTTGGCTTAAAAGAATTAAAAAAACTGTTTTATTTCGAGTCATTTAACACTCTTGTATCTCTGAATGGAAACAATACTTAGTATTTATGTAGCATTTATGTTCATCTCTGCTGCTAAGTTAAACAATAACAAGAACATTTACTCTTCCATGAACATTTATGAAAATAAATAAATAATGATTACAGCTATTGAAAATCCAGCCATGCTTCTGCAAACACATATGCTTGATTTGATGCTATGCTATTAATATGAGATCACCAGTAGATATCAAAAGGATTTTTTACATACTTAGCAAGTGTACATGATTATACGCAGAACCAGGGTTTCATATTATTTTTGATATATAGATACCCTGGTTTTCACATGAAAATTTCACAGTTTTTTGTAGTTTTTATATTTAAAATGATTGGAGAACTTCATTAATTATTTTAAAACAAGCCATTTCTATAATCTTATAAACTATCTAGAAGGGTCACTTTTTGCTGTCTGGCTAACTTGGATGTCAATGGCGGTCATTTTTAATCAGAGAGTTGAAAATAAATTGAGATCAGTCATGCTAGGTAAAAATGAATTTCTAGTAATACTAACCAAGTGTTATTTTATTGTATAAATACATTGTATAAGAATTTGCATATTATTTACAATTTAAACAACTTTACTGGTCTTTCTGTTTTGTTTTGTTGTTGTTGTTTGTTCTTAATTTTAAAGATGACCTGTTGTAAAATCAAATACTGTTGAACTTTTTTTCCCAGTGTGCTTTCAGACCGCAGCTGTCTAAGACTGACAGCTGGACCACCCTCCATGGATCTTGATGCCAACATTCAAAGAACTTTGGAGGACAGTTTAGCAACAGAAGCTTATGAGAGGAGAATAAGACGTCTAGAGCAGGAAAAGCTTGAACTTAGTAGAAAACTGCAAGGTATAAAAAGATACTTCAGTCACTCTTCTGACCTAATTAGCCTGCAGTTCTGTGAAGCAGTTTATCCTGTGGGAAAAAAAAAAAACAACCAAAACCTCCTGGAATGTCTTGTAGCAGAAAAGACATCTCTTTATTATTTCTATTGATGACAAATTAAACTTTTGATAGCCTTTATGCCTGAAATATCCCACAAATGCAGTTCCTTAAAACATGCTGTCTCTGCACTATGTCTAAAAGAATTTAACTTGTCCACCTGACAAACGCTGAAAAATTGGCACTTAGACATTCAAAATTTTAAACTGTAGGATGCTAATATATAGATATGTATAGTTTTTTACAAGAGTAAGACATGGTCTTGCTGGGAACAGGTAAAGGTCTTACAGCAGAAATGCTTAAATTATTTCAGGTATATATTGCTCTGTTGTTTGGAGAAAAAGCCATTTTTTACTTGCTGTTGTGGTTTGTTTTTTTTTTTTATTTAATGTTCGTTATAATTTTTGATTTAAGCTTTTGTGTCTGTGAGTTACACGTTAACATTTGTGAAATGGCCTTAAGCATACATCTACCATGCTGTAGCAGAGAGTTTTTTGCTGTATCTTCATTTATCAGTAACATCCTTCTGACCACCTCTGTCCCTATCTCTTGTCTCTCTTTCTAGAGTCCACTCAGACAGTCCAGGCTCTTCAGTATTCAACAGTGGATGGCCCAATTGCAGCAAGCAAAGATTTAGAAATTAAAAGCTTAAAAGAAGAAATTGAAAAGTTGAAGAAACAGGTAACAGGTAAGTTATTAATATAAAGCCTGCAGCAGTAAGCAAGAATTGTGACCTTATTTTTCTCTAAGATAATGCTTGTTTTCCTTTTTTAGAGAGTTTCCTAGTGTATTTTTACTTCTCATTATACTGCTCACTTCTAGTGCAATGTTTCCTTTGAATTCAACTTAATACTCAGTACTTCAGTAATTCTTACTACAAGAGGGAAGGGAAGTTTAAGTGACTTCTGCTGTTATTGTTAGTGGTAAAGTTCTATTGAATTCAAAGTGTGGTATTGCTAGTTTTCCAGGTTGATCAGGCACTACCTGAGAATTTTCACTTGTATTACCTTGGTTTTTTTCCCCTCAACAATGTAGTACAAGAGATGGAGCACTTGTTTGCTTATTTTTGCAATATCAAAAGTCATTGTTGTCCTTTTACAAGTCACAGTCATCATAACATACCTTAGTACTTCTTGCTTTCTATGCAAAAGGTGAGGTGGTTCCGGAGGTGAGGAAGGTGTTGATTCTTGATTACAAAGGTAAACATGAGAAATGAAGACATTAGTCTAGTAGTTTTTTTGCGGTTTGTCTGCAAAATGCTTGTCTTGTGGTTTAACCTGGCAGACAGCTACACACCACACAGCTTTTCACTCACTCCCCACCCCTGCAATGAGATGGGCCAGAAAGTTGAAAGGACAAGTGCAATAACTCCTGAGTTGAGATAAGGACAGCTTAATAAGAAAGAAAGAAAGAAAGAAAGAAAGGGGAAAAAAAAAAAAAGATCAACAGCAAAGCACTAAAAAGAATAAGGTAAGCAAGTGATGCACAATGCAGTTGCTCACCACCAGCTGATCCCTGTCCAGTTAGTCACCAGCAACAGCTACGCTCTGGACAGCTGCCCCACTTTATGGTATGGGACATTCCTTTGGTCCGTTTGGGTCAGTTATCCTGGTTCTGTCCCATTCCAGCTTAGTGTGCTCCTGTAGCTACTTCTGTGCAGGGCAGCACAAGCAGCTCAAAACTCCTTGACTTAATGGAGGTACTGCTCAGTAGTGACTAAAACATCTGTGTGTTATCACCATAATTCTCATTCTAAATCCAAAGCACAGTACCATGCTGGCTATCGAGAAGAAAATTAACTCTATTTGAGCCAAAACCAAAACAACCTGATGGATGGATCTTTATTTATTTTTTTAAATGTCAATTGATTTTTTTTTTTTCATTACCTCCTTTTCTGCTCAATTTTGCTTTGAAATTTTGATCATATTCTTGGAAATTAAGTTTATTTTCTGATACATAATTTTGTTATTTTGACAAATCTGATTTCTCTTGTCAACCTAGATAGGTAAATGTCCAGATTTTATGTGGGAAAAGTCAGACACAAGTGATGGTTACTTAATGTTAGTTAGGGTAGTATGGTTAGGTTGTGGTTGCACTCAGTGATCTTTAAGGCCTTTTCCAACTTGAGCAATTCTGTGATTCTATTCTATGATTCTATGATCTCTGCTTATATGCTCATAGGTTACCTGTGGCAACGGAAAACCCAATGAGAAAGGCTCAAGTAAAGAGTTGATTTGATTTGTACTTGTGAAAAAACTTTCTAAAAGTGTCAGGAATGCCAGCAGGGACATCCGTAGAAAGAGAACTTCTGAATATTACTTGGTGTGTTTACACTCTGCTGCTGTGTTATGGGGCAGAAGCACACTATGAACTGCAGATTGAAGTGCGTAGATTATATATTGCTAAAATTATGTTGTCTGAAAGAGACTGTGTTATGGATGTCCATTTGGACAGCTTCTCTGGCATGTTCTCTGACAGTTTTTCATTGTGCCTTAAATATTACTTTTGAATGTGAACATTGCTTAAGTAGCTCAGGGAGGATCTTGCCTATATAGATGCTGTGTCAGGACAGAAGTTTTTGTGAAACTTCTGTTCAGTTCCTGGTGTTGCTGCTGTAATGAAGGACGTAGCGTCATTGGAAATCTCTGTTCTGAATCAATTCTCTGGTTTTGGCTCCTTAGAACCACAGAATAGCAACATTTGTTACAACAGCTTTTGCAAAGACTAGCTCCTTAGAAAAACGGCACTGTCAGCTTTAAATTATATTTTGCTCTTGACTTACTGAGCTGCAGCTCAGATATCAGTTCATTCTTGCAGGTGATGAAAAACAAAGACAAGGTGTGAAACATTTTTGAACACAACTCATAACCATTTCTACATATAAAAGAAGTCAATATCTGGTAAAGGCAGTTAATAGTGAGATTTCCCCATAAGTATCCATGAAGTGTTTTCTCTTTCATACCACATGCATATTTTTATATTTAGTCCTACAAAAAACACATGCCTTTGATTTTGGGGTTGGAAGTGAAAAATGTGATCAAATAAACAACATGCAGAATCATCTAATCCATCCAGTCACTTTGTAACTTTTCCAGTATATGCTTGAATGCCTTCACTGGTCCAGACAATATATTTAACAGAAGGCATGCATCTGTGCCTTGAGTTTTTACTAATACGAGGTAATCTGATAAAATTGGAAATAGAGAATGTTTTACTTGATCTTATGGATTTATGTTTTTTTGGTTGGTTGGTTTGTTGGTTGTTTTGATGTTGTTTTTATAAGATAGATATTAAAACTGATTATGAGATAGATATTAAAACTAATTAAAACTAACTACAGAAGGCAGACACAAACCAGATGATGATCCTGTCTGGATTCCAAGTTCAGTGGAGCCAGTTTCAGACTTTCTGGATGGCCTTCCAAGCCTAGATCTATTGAACTTTAAGAAGGTAGATTTGAGGTGCAGAGCTGAACTTTGTAGTTTGGGCTTATCTCTTGAGTACTTAAGTGCAATGCAGTAATTTCCTACAGGACGTGTTTGCTTATGTTACCTAAAGTGTTAGCAAAAACTAGAGTGATTAGACAGAAGATTGCTGTGTAGTATTTGTAAGTTACAACCTGCTTTAATCTTTTTTACTGCCTTATTTTGAACTGTAGGTGTAAGCAGCCATTTGAAAAGGTAATAAAAATAATGTGAAATTGTGTAAAATTCAAGACTGTAACAAAAGGAACCTTAAAAAAAAATACAGCATTTTTTTGTCTCTATGGTTTTTTGTGGAATGACACTAGCCATATGCTTCCACTCTTTGAGGTCAAAGTTGTATTTTTTTGTTCAGCAAGTTACTGAGGAGAAAACTTTGAGGAATCTTTAACATTGCCAGATATATAAAGGGCAGCAATAGAGGAAGAAAGTAGAGCTATGGAACAAAGTAGGTCATGCACAGAAGAGAAATTTATCTTGGCTCAGCAGGGCCATATATAAACTTTCTTTTTGCTAGTGGCTTTAGAGAAACCTACATAAGGCAGGCAGTTAATAATTTATAGCTCTGAACTACATCTCTTATTTAAATGCACTCTTACGTTAATAAAAGTCAATGAATTAAAACAATAACGAATAATTGTATGAGGACAAGATAATGGTGGTGTTCTCCTTTTAAAGTTCTTCTGTTTCAGAAATTGCAACTGTTAAATTTTTTTTTTCCTATTTGACTTCTCTAGGAGCCAGTCTCCTAGGGGTACATTTGTGAAAATGTAGTAAAAAGGTTGTATTAACAGTATGGATGAGTTACTGGTCTGTGGATAAATGCATAGTATGAATTCCCACTACGACTGAAATCAAAGGCAAAATGTCTGTAGACTTCGTAGAAATTAGAATTAACCCACTTTCACATATATCTTTCTTTCAATATCTGTTTTTGAGTGAAATCCTAGGAAGAAAACACTAATTAGAATTTTTAGTTTTCTGTGATATTTTACTCATTTCAACTTTTTATTTTAGAACATTTGAAAGTATTTGACATTACTTATCTCTGCCTTAGTATTGCATTTTTGTAATGTAATTGACAGTAAGAAACTGGCTATAGTACTTTTCTTGTATTTATAGTAGTAATGAAGCATATAATATAAATACAAATGGTTTTCACACTAAAAATAAGTAAAATCTTCTGAAGTTAATTTTAAGTCTGTCAACAGGAGAACCTTTGCCAGCTCTTGAGAGTGACCTGATACTTTTGCTGATTCCTTCTGGAGGAGTTTGTGTAGAGAAAAGAGACTGCTTATAGTTAAGATACGGTGTAAGAAAATGAACATTATATATTACATCACAGTGCACACAGGTCAAATGCTTAGGTCATGTTGAAGTGTAAAATAGAGTTATGTGTATGTTTGATTGTTGCAGTGTAAAAAGTATGACAAGTTGTCATTTCTGTGTTGCATTACAGTAATCTGTGAGCTTCTGTTCTATTCTGCTAAAGAACAGCTAGAGTAATTGAAACAACTTACTCTCTATTCTGAAATCAGATAAGAATTGCTTTAGTTTGTGGTTGAGACAAGAATAAGTACTGAAGGGAGATTAAAAACAGCTAGACAGTGCTATTGTGGGATAACTTTCTCCTTAACATATTTAAAATATGCTGCTTTTCCTAGATTCTGGTCATCTGGAACAGCAACTTGAAGAGGCCAGCACTGCTAGGCGGGAGTTGGACGATGCTTCCAGACAAATAAAGGCTTTTGAGAAACAGGTTAGAACGCTGAAGCAAGAGAGGGAAGATCTTAATAAGGTAAAAGTGTTTAGTCAGTGATTATTCTGAAACCTAAAGACTATTTTTATGCTTTAATTTTGATTAAAATAACTTTAAGATATAAAATTAATGAGTAGATGATAAATGTGTAATGTGACCTACTTTGCTTTCTGACTTGTTTTAAGACAAGGACACTGCTTAAAGCATTTTGTGTATGATTGTTGGGTGGTCCTGGGTGATTAATTCCAGGTAATAAACTACACGATGATCCAAATTTGGAATGGCTGCAAAGAAAGTTTTGTAGTGTTAGACTAAGGTGATAATTATACTGGTTAAAAGATGAAGAAGAGCAATTCCAGACAAATAATTTAATTTGAGGTATGAGTGAGAGTGTAGCAGGGAAAAAATGCTGAGAATTTGCTGTTAGGGATGTGGCATGGAAGCATTCCAAGAAGGGAGATGTGAAAAATTTCCCAAACATAAAGATTTGAAAAGTTACTTGGAATAACTACGGTAACAAATACTGACTTTTTTTTTCTCTATCACCGATTCCTCATTCTTAATTTAGTGTGTACTGTCTTCCATGCCTGCTTTGTGTTCATGATTGAATCACATTGAAAATATAATCGGCTACAAAATACATTAGGCTTTTTGTCATCACGATCTGTATTAGCCCAGTATTTTAGAGTCCGTGTTCAATATTGACCTGCCATCTGTATTTCTCATTGTTTCTTTTAACTCATAAAGTTCTTAAAATCTTGAGTGCTGTCAGCTAGTCTAAGAAAGACCATTCTGAAACAATTTATAGTGATTAAGATGTCTTTTAACAACCTTAGAAAACGCTGTTAAATTTGCATAGGTGCCAAATATTCTTTCTTCCTCCTGCTTTTCTTTTCATTCTCAGACACACTTTTCCTTGCTTCTTTGTTCAACTCTGTTTTGGCTGAACATCATTAAACCATATAAACTGCTGTGGTCCTTCATTGATAGTGTAATAGCACAGATCTAAGAACGTTTTGTGAAAGATTTACACCATAGGAGTGGCAGTGTTCTCTATGTAGGTTCTTTTGAAAGGGTAATTATTTACTATTGTTGAACACAGTGTTTTGTGTTATCTGAAACATTCTGTAATATTTTATATTATGGTATAGTATGTGAAAATCATAATTGCCACGTGCATCAGTTCTCAGAAGCTTCAAAAGCAGAAGTCCTGACATATGAGGGTTTTCCGTTCAACTAATGCAAAAAACTTTTTAATTATCATTATTTATCAGTTGAGTCCTTTTTGTTGATTTTTAAGTAGTTCATGGAAAAACTGGGCAGATGAAGTTTTTTAAGACAGCAAGGCTTTTTTATATTTTATTGTGAGTGCTTGTATTGAACCTATAATAATGGAGCAAATTCAGACTTTGTATAAGTTTATGCAGTTTAACTGACTTCTGTAGTAAAATCTGATTTATAGGAGCATGCAGTCTTTATTGTGGATGCATTTATCAACATAAATGAGTATCTAGTTTCTCATTACTTTGGAGAAGTTTGAGATGCACATCCAGAGAATTAGCCTTGCAGCTTTCTAGGTTTATTACTTCATTCTTTTTTTAAACTGTAGGAACTGGCAGAGTCTAGTGACAGATTAAAATCTCAAGCCAAAGAGCTGAAAGATGCACACAGCCAGCGGAAATTGGCAATGCAGGAGTTCTCAGAGATGAACGAGCGGCTGACAGACTTGCACTCTCAAAAACAAAAGCTTGCCCGCCAGCTCCGAGATAAGGAAGAAGAAATGGAAGTGGTGATGCAAAAAGTGGAAAGTTTAAGGCAAGAGTTACGCAGAACAGAGAGACTTAAAAAAGAAGTAAGTAGTAAGTTTAGAATTTATGAACTAGTAGTTATATGTAAGGTTTTCTGATGAAACATTTTTTTTTAATGTTGTTTGTAAGTCTTTTAAATTTTTCTTATTTTAAACAATACCATTTTTGTTTCATAAGAATTTGAAGTGTCCAGGTTAGTGTTGAAATTGTGTCTCTCTTCCTAAAAATATAAATAGGTTTTGAAAAAATGGAGAGAACCCTGCCCATTAATAAATGCATGTATTTTTGTAGCTGGAAGTCCAAGCTGAAGCTGCGGCTGCTGAAGCATCCAAAGACAGGAAATTGCGAGAGCGAAGTGAGCAGTACTCTAAGCAGCTGGAAAGCGAAGTGGAAGGGCTAAAGGTTAGTCTGTTCTAATATTAACACCTGTAGACTTAGCAGGCAACAAGCACTGGATCTTTGATTGCTTTCAGCTGTAAGAGAAAAAGATATTATCAGTTTGACACGTCAGTTGGTGCTGAATACATGAATTGTGTTATTGTCCAGAAGAATCAACATTTACCTATTGCAGTTTTCAGACCACTGTATTCACTGCTCACTGAAGAGTTTCTCAATAATTTTTTTTACCAAATTGCTTCAGTTATTACTTTGTTTAAAGGCTTTTTTAAGTGTAGAATGGCTGAGTATTTGAAGATAAACTTAAAGCTTCTGCAGGTTTCTTTATAAGTGTTTCACGTACTGTGTTTTAAATGAGAAGAAAGGTAGGTTTCTCCGAAATGGAAATCAACCGATGTAGCTGTAAAGGAAAAGTGTTAGTGTATTTAGATTGCTCACACATGCGTACATTTTTTTAGGAACAGAAATTTAAATAAGCCAAGAATGGTAACTGTTATTTTATTCTGTGCTTCAGTGTTATATACAATGCTCTAAAGAAATTAGACTTTCTCAAAAATAGAACGGCAAGTTTTTTTTTTTTGTTTCTGCACTGGGACTGTTGTTCATTTACAGCTGGGATATTTCTGGGATAATTCTGTATTTTTTTGTGCAGAATGTCAAGTTAAGTCTATTCTGGTCTTAAATCACATGAATAATAATTTCATTATTAGAATTCCATAGAACGTTTGTTAACATTAAGTCACTGCACAGAAGTTTTTGTTTTGATTGCACATTCTTTTATTTTGCCTTCCTTCCTTGAATGAAAATAAGGAAATCCATTCATTATGAAATTCGTATTTTTAGAGCTCCTTATGCTGTCAATTCAGATTGTTGTCTGAAAATGGACATATATTTGTTCTGCTTTCATTAATCTTCACCATCAGGAAAGAGTTAGTATATCTCTCTCAGGCATGAGTGGAATTTATGGGAGATCTACTGAGAAAAGATGGTAAGCTGATTTACAGCAACAAGGCAAGTTTATCAGAATAGGAAAGGGAAGTTGTGGCTTGATTTTCATCAGGTATGGCAATATAATAATACCTGCAAATGCACAAATACCATCTACAAATATAATACAAAAATACCTACAAATGTCTCTCTGCTCTTCTGCTGTTGATGGGCATGTTTATTGGTATTTTTATGGCACTGCATAGATTTGTTGGAAGATCTTATCCCTCCTATTTACTTTGGTAAACTTATTTTCCCACCTTTGGATATATACTTAGACAAAATTCTGCTCAAATCCCAGTGCTTTGTGCTTCTCACCTGCTGGCTTTAGCACTTCAGAGACCCAAATCAGGTGTAGATTCAGTGATGCAGGTGAAGTTCGGATTGTATAGATAGAAGCCTAAGTTCTTTAATGTGGAAAATACTAACCAACACATTTATTTTCTTTCTGTTATTAGATATTTTAAGTATGTTCATAGGCTAGAATTTTGAAATAAGCATATTTGTCCAGGCTGATTCTGGACTGAAAAGGACTAATTACGTAGTGTCTGTTTTCATGACGAGGTGATTCTGGTGCTAATTTGTATGGCTACTTTTTTTATTACTTATTAAATTTGTAAATTCAATTCAAGCAAATTTAGACTACGTTCTGCATGCTAAAGTTTTAGATTACATACTGAAAATGAAATGATTTCATTCTTACCCGAGCAATAGCAAATTATTAAATCAGGAGGAATAATGTAGTAATATAAATAAGTGATAATTTATATGATTGTTAAAAAAAAAAAAAAAAGAATCTTTCTTAATATGCTGCATTTGGCAAGTATTTCTACCATAAAACTGCTGTAACAATCCTAAGTTTCTTCATATTTCTAGCATAGTAAATTATCATTACCATCTGCAGAATGCAAGATATGAATTTTGAAGCAGTGTATAATACCAGAGGCTTATCACATTAAAGCCAAGCCAAAAGTCTTCCAAGATTTTTACTAGTATGTTTATTTAATATTAGATTGCTCAATTAGTAAGTTTTTCCATGCCATCTGATATATTATTGCAATATTTAATGATTATTATTCTTTATTCTACAAGTACAAAACTTGATGTCTGTTTCGTTGCACTTACAGCATTTGTAGTACATGATGTACATGTCAAGCCATATAGTCTTATTTACAGCACTGCTGCCAATTTGCACTTAGTCAGCTACATAGGTGTCCAGTGAAAGAGCTGCTGTGTGCTGCCTTTATTGTTTGTGTGTGCCTGTGAGAGAGGGAGAGAGAAGGAAAAATTCCTGCACTGAGTTATGGCATCTATCTACGTGCCAAATGATGCATTATGTCTCAGTTGCTCTATTAGGCCACTTGAAACAGGCATGTATGAAAACATCTATTTGGAATTTGTGCTTACATCAATTCAAAACATTTTTTGTTTCTTCTGTTACTCTAGTTCTGTTTGCCATTGTACAATACCACCCAGCTCTCTCTTCTGCTGCAGCATTTGTTTTATCCAGAATCACAGAATTGCAGGGGTTGGAAGGGGACCTTTGGTAGTCACTGAGTCCAACCCCCTGCTAAAGCAGCAACCTACAGCAAACCACACAGGAAGGTGTCCTAAGGAGTCTTGAATATTCCCAGAGAAAGGGAATAGCCTCTCTAGGCAGCCTGTTCCAGTGCTCTGTCACCCTAAATGTAAAAAAATTTTTCCTCACGTCTGTATGGAACTTGCTGTGTTCCAGCTTGTGCCTGTTGTCCCTTGCTTTGCTGTTGGACATTACTGAAAAGCAGGCCTAAGCAGCCACCAGCAAGGCCCAGTAGCCCCAACTGCCACAGCCTCATGCCCAAAGCTCCTGCATGGCTCCCTGACTGCTCACTTTCTCAGTTTTGCACCCAGTAGGATCTTTTCAAATAAAATGTGAAAAAACATTAAGACCATGATGTTGCAAACAGATGTTTTGCATGCTCCACTGTTACATATGTGTAGGCAGTGAAGCATTTTGGGCAGTAAAAAGCAAGTTCAGTAGTTGACTGCTTGGGCATGGAAGAAAATTCCTTCCTTTTCCTCTCTGAACCATCTTCATTTAGTATGGCATCTTTTTTCTCTGATTAACCATTCTCCATCAGGACAGCAGGATTTTGTTCTTTGATTGAAACAGATGGTTATTTTGATGAGGATAAGTTAGAGAAAACAATGAGGTAGCAGCGTGTATCTGGCTTATACAGTTAGGGGTTTTACAGCATTAGGTTGGCTCTCAGAGCAAGGCCATTTTCTCACAGATTTCATCATAATAATAATTCAGATAATCTGAATTTCTTCAGTGACTTCTAGCTCTTGAAATCTGTTCAGCAAAGTAAACTAAGGAAAGCTATGTTTACTTGCAGTAAGAATGGAGTTAGTTACAAAATATTGTAGAACCTCCTACAAGTGTGAGATAGTTATCCTAAGGAAGAAGGTTTTTCAGTTATCTGCCATTTTTTGAAGCAGTCTTTTTATTAATTTGCTTTATTATATATTATTTATTTAGACTGCGTTTTCTTCCATATTAAAAATAGAAAAAAAATCCAAGCCAAGTTATACATGTATTTACATTAAATATAAATGTATCTATGTTTCCATGCTTGGATTTCAATGCGTATGTAATACCACAATCTCAGTTTGTCCTGTTACTGTAGGACCTTGAGTGATACAAATGCATATGTGTCCTTAAGCAATGGGTGAAGACTACTGAAATGCCAGATCTCACCAAGAGAGGTTTGCAGCTGTGGAAAGTGAAGTACTCTTATTGTTTTTTCTGTTAATCTGCTGTGATGTAAATGGTTAGGTTAGGTAGAATAGATCAGGTTTTCCTGACTGATGCAATCCATATAGTATTAGTGTTTTTGTAGCTAGAATTTAGCCTTTAGTCTCTGCCTGCCTTTGTATAGCTTTTCCACAAATTATTTGTGCTTTGAAATATATTGACTATATGTCATTGTCCTTTTTCTGCATTCCTGAAAGTCTCTTGGTTTTGTTGCTGTGAACTGGATGAATGGGAACATAAGTCTTTCAATGCTGCGGTCACTTTCTGACCATGTGTAAGGGGAGTCACAGTGTGTCACGTGGTGTTTAAAGTAATGATTTCCATGTTTTGAAAACTATTACTGCATTTAAATTGCAAAATGATAAAAGTACAGTTCAGATTTATGATGAACAAATTTTCAGAAAGATAGATACATGGGATATTTTCTAAACACAGACTTAAGAGTATTGAGTTGCTGCTAAGCATTGTTTTCAGCATTCTTGAGTGCTAACTTGGAGCTTCTTGTTTTAGCAAAAACAGATTGGTCGCTCTCCCGGGGTAAGCAGTATAGAACACCAGCAAGAGATCACTAAATTAAAGGCAGACTTGGAAAAGAAAAGTGTTTTCTATGAAGAGGAACTATCTAAACGTGAAATAATGCATGCTAATGAAATAAAAAGTCTGAAGAAGGAACTACGGGATGCAGAGAGCCAGCAGCTTGCACTTAAGAAGGAGATCATGATTTTGAAAGACAAGTTAGAGAAAACCAGAAGAGAAAAGTGAGTATTTTATGGAATAAAATAAAAAAGCTGAGACTATCTTTCTAAGGCTCCTATTGTATTTCCTGACACAGTATGGTTTTGGCTGAGCTAATTGGGTGACTGAAAGTAAAGTCACCTTTAAAAGTGAAACAACAATGACAACAAAATACACAATATTGTAATGAAACAGTTAATCTTACACCAGAACTCTGACACTGTCTGATGGTTCCAAGGTATGTAACGTGAGTTTCAGAATTGCTGCTCAGGATATATTGACCCCAGATATTTATGTTGCAGTTTAAAATATTTGTTTACTTTTTTTTGTTTGGTATTTTCATCCTTTGATGCAAAAGAAATGTGTTAAAGGTCAACAATTGCTTACATTTCTTCTTCCACAGGAACTTAATGCGGACTAGGGTTAATCCATGCTGAGTTGTATCCAGTGTTAACATCAGTCATCAGACTACTGTAGGCATAAGCTGCTTTATCTCTTTTGGCATGGTAATTTGTCAGAGAAGTGCTTTTTTCTCTCCCATGCAGTGGAGCTTATAACTAGCCTTGACAGTGTTGCTTGAGGCATTCATCAGTAGAAATGAGTTTTTCTGTTAAATATAGTGTAGTGTTGAAAATACTAATAGTTGTAGCTTGAATGTGTTCGTCATTTCCATTCATAAAAATCAGAGTACTTTATAGACATTGAAGTAGGTGTTCCTTTTTGCTGCTGTGATATTAGAAAAAGCATGAAGGAGAGATTCCTACTGAAAGCCTAAGCTGTAGTAGTCCTTGAATATAAGCAGTAAATAAAATAAAAGTGTTTTTCAAAAAGCCTGTGCAAATTTGTAAGCTGAACATATTATTGCAGCAGTTTGCTGCTTCATTAGATGTTGAGAGGTGAAGCATGCCATCAGTAGTGCGTTTTCATTGTATCACAACTTAACAGTCTTGCTGACCTATGGCTTATAAATACTGAAGAGGCTTTATTGTCTTGTAATCAATGAAGGGGATAGTATGATACTCTTTTAATGACGTCAGCTCATTAGTGCCTCTAAAGGAGGGAATATTGAATCATTAATACTTCTTTCTTCAGCCTAAGCTGTTCTTAGAGATGAAATCTTCAAACGTCAACCAATACAAAAACTCTGTGGAGCTCTGTCAGAGCTATTCTAATGCACAGCTGCAGAGCCTAGAACTAGATGTTCATCTACTGACAAATGGCCTAACGATGCAGATCTCCTTCATGCTGGCTTTTTGTCTTACAGCTTCTCTCTCTAAATAGAAAATGAGCTGCATCAAAATCTGAAGTGAAGGCTGATGTAGTCATGTATTTCTGTATTTCAAATGTTGATGTAAGAAAAAATTATAAGGATTGAACAGAAATGTATTACACATCGGAATCCAACATTTAGCCCCTTAGTGGAAAGGGCTTAAGCATCATATCAAGTCAGGTGTCCAAACACAGCAGGAGGGATTAATGAAGATTTGACCTTCAACTGGGTTTTGTTAAACTGATAGACAGAATTTCACTGGGTCGCCACAGAAATGCAGAAATTCACTGTTCAATGTATGCTGCAGATTGACATCTGTAGTAATTCTGGGATTTAGAAGGAGCTCCTAAGTATTAAGAATGGATGAATTGTAGTATTTGGTAGTTTTTCTCATGAGAGCATTACTTTTTTTGTTTCTCCTTGCATGTGTTGTGTTTAGTTTTTGTAATCAGGCATACACAGCTTTTTGTGAGTCTGCCAATACAGAATTACAGAGATGTTCTTCAGTGTAAGTGTTGAAAGGAAGCACCTGAAGTCTTCATGATGAAATAAGTAGAACTATTTAAACAATAGGTTTGGAGTGGGCTCAACATTGAAGTGTATTTGGTAGTCTAAAAACAAACTTTAGTGTATGTTAGAAGGATAGAGTTGCGTTGCTTTATAAAGGCTATAGTGAAGAGTTAATTCTGTATGTTATTCTAAGCAAGGGTCAGTTAGGTCTCAATCAGAATCTGCTCTGGGATCTTTTGTTTTTAAACTTGCATGCTTTTGGTTTCCGTTTCATTTTTTAAAGCAGGGGCTTTTTTTTATTTGTTCGTTTCCTTTAAATTTAGGATTTATTCCCTGTTATCCCAGTAGTATAAGTGTTCAAGGAAGAGAAACTACCCCTCTGTACTCTTTGCAAATAGTCTGATAAAGTGTGTACTACTAAAATTGGAGATATAGGGGCGTGGTATCAGGTCAGTGATATATGCAATACAATATCCAATTTCTTAGAATTGTTATTATGAAATATTTCAGGAGGATGAAGAATAGGGTGAAGAATAAATTGTGTGTGGAGTTTTAAGTCTATTAATGATGGATTTATAAAGCAAGAAAGTTCTATAAAATAGTGTTTGCTTTTTCAGATTTACGATATTTAGAAGCCTGAGGGTGGTGTTTGTTTTGGGTCTAGTTTTCTTGTTTTTTCAAAGCAGTAAGGTAAAATGCCAATCCACTTTGTTCATCCACAGCTAAGAGCTGAAATGACAAAAGCATATCATAAAGCTATATTTCATGTTGTTTGCATGTGGTTTGTGATAATTTGTTTTGTTTTGTTTTTGTTTTTTTTTAACTAACAAAAAAATCTGGATCGCGTATCATCTCTTAAACTTCTGAAGTGAATACATAACTAAATTTTAGATGAGAGAAGAAGCTTGATGGGAGAGGAGGATGCTAGGCTTCAAAGCAAATGTTGTATTTTGATCTTCTTGGCTATCCAAGATACGTCTGTGGAGTTTGTCAGAGTACTGTGGCTTGCTGAATTGGTATTTGGGTGTAATAGATTATATTCATATTTTCTTTGTGTACCATACTGTGGCAATTTGGCTTACTAGGTTAGTGACAATTAGCAGCTTAATTAAGAACGTAAAGTACAGAGAACTACAAGCATGTTGGGTTACTATCCATAATTTATCACCTTTTTTGACCACTTTGAGCCTTAAAGCTTTAAAATAACAAGAAACACAGAACATAAATGCTACAAATAAAAAAATCCCCACAAAAACATTCATATGTAAAAGCTAAATAAAAGGAGTTAGAGAAATTAAAATTAAGCTTGTTCTACACTCTAAGAAATTAGTTTTGAATCTCTGCCTTGCAAACAGAAGCAAGACCTGTTATTAATTCCCCTGACAGCCAGTCTTTAATCTTTTCCTGCCTTTTCCCAGGACGGCTCATCATATACAGGGAATCTGTTGATACAGAAAAGGAGTGGTGGTGAATTTCAAACTTGGCATTTTAAACAGTAATGATAGTATGTTACTTTGCCAGGAAGTAGTGTTATGTTTCAAAGGATGCCTAGCAACATAGGATTTCGCCATGAATCTAACATGCTGTACTAGATTTCAAAGAGAAGTTGAAGTGCTAAATGAATTTCAAATTAGGGATAGGAAATTCAAACCAGCATTACTCTTAACTGGGTTCACTGTAACCACTGGCGCTTCTCTGGTTTTTTTAAGGGTGTTCTTGCAATTTGGTACATTTGTACTAGTCTCAGAAGCAGTGGTGAGGTTATAATTCCTCTATTGTGCAACATAAAATTCTGGTTGGTATCCAGAAGACAAGACAAAATTGCACCTGGATTTGATTATTTTTTTTTAAAGAACTGCATGTTTTTAAACCTTTTTAAGCCAGACAGTGATGTTTACTGATGAGTATTTTCTGTACCTTTGGCATTCATAATGCAGTTCTATCAATCTACATGAACTTTGTACCAGTTACCCATCGCAGTGAATACAAGATGCTACGGTGCCATCTTCTGAATCTTTCAGTTGTAGAGAGTGTCAGAATAGAAGTTGTATTTCTGATGGGAGTTGGAGATCTGCAGCTTTGCAGTACAGCTCTTTAAGGAAACAGCAGTGTTTTTTGTCAAAACATGAATTTAATTTCAGGTTCTCAAGTTCATTACACAGCATCTGTACATTCTGGTTACGTACATTGTGGTTTTCACCTGTCGTTCTGTATGAAACCTGGAACTATGGAAACATGAAAATTAAAATAGCATTTCTGTGGACTTTAAGAGAAGTTGTCTAGAATGTCTCAGAATATTGACAGACTTCAATCTGCAGAATTCAGCTGCTCAGTGTTTGAGGGATTCATTAAAGAATAAAATGTGTGCAAGTGGATTGATAAACAATGGCTTGGGGGAGTTCTTTTAATATTGTATTGAAGGGAAGTTAATTGATGATGAAATTAAAGACTATTTGACAGTACTAAAAGGGTAGTTTAACATGTGATGTGCTTTAGTCTTGGTAGACTGGGATATTACCAGTGTAGTACTTTCCTTTCAACTACTATCTATATCGATCGTTATATATTTAAGTGAAGAGTGTGATACATTTTTGAAAGGGAGTTTTCTAAATCTAGTCCATTTTATTTCTTAGTCAAAGTGAAAGAGAGGAATTTGAAACAGAGTTCAAACAGAAGTATGAACGAGAAAAGATTCTGCTAACAGAGGAAAACAAGAAACTTTCAAATGAACTTGATAAGGTAAGTGCTGATTAGCTGAGTCCTGAGGTTACAATTAGTGTAGGCTGTGTACAGATTTGGTAATACAAAGCTTCAGTGGTTAACAGAACTCTTACTAGAAGATAATATTACACAACAAAAGTTGTCGTTAATATTTGAATAGAGAATATCTACAGGCATCTGAATTTGAGATTGTGTTCATATATATATATGTATATGTGCAGGTGTATGTATGGGTGGGTATTAAGTTTGCTAAGATTAATTTTATACAATATTCTAAGTCAAAAGCCTGTGTGATTCAAACATAGTCATATGTTTAATGATTTTGATGTTTTCTGATGATTTTTGAAAGTTATAGATTAATGATTAATGATGTTTAATGTGATTGTGTAGAGTCTATTTGCTTGTCAAAATAGCCCCTCCTGCTTGGTGAGACTGTGTATTACTTCAAGTCACTGAAAAAATACAAACAGTATGACAATTTGATTGAAGTGTATTGAGCAAGGAATGCTTAGATTTTGTATATTTAGGTTATTGTTCATTTCATTTTCCTCTGTTTTTCAAAATTTGATTAGCTTTGTATTTATTTTGTAAAGCAACGCTGAAAAAATAGACATTTAAATCAGAGGCCCATTGAAATGATAAATATGTAGCTAAGTATTCACATAAGGAATAAAAAAGAATAGCTTAAAAATTGGTATTTTTTCATCATTTTGATTTGTTAATGCATTTCAATGCAAAAAGCAACATTTCATGTGAGATTTATTCTCCTCTTCATGCCTTTCTATTAAGTCTATCTGATGTCTAATTTCATTTTGATTTTGGGAATATTTAGCATAATAAAGTTTTAGTTTCCCATAAGAAATCAGGTTAGCTGTGGCTTTTGCCTTTCAGAAGGTGCTTGTATGAATGACAGCTGTGTGAATGCAAGGAAGGTTAATTGCTAGGTATTCCATTTTGTACTTACAGATGTGCATTTAATTTCAATTTCTCTGTCTGCGAGAGAGTAAAATGAAAAACGGGAATGTGAAATACCTGGAGAATCTCCTGACTGATTTGTGGCTATATCTGTTAAGCCTCATTCTCCATGGTTACTAGACAAGGGAAAGATTCAGTAGTTTTATCTGAGCTGTAACATTTTTTGTGCCCTTGTTTTGCCTTTTTAATTTATTTTTTCATAGAGAGCATTCTACAAATATATGGTGTGAAACAGAAACCCCTTAAGAGTTGTACAGTCATATGGAGACTAGTTCTCTAGAAACTGATGTGTTGTTTTTTAGAGCAAAAATGTAGTTCTAGTCCCTAAAAAGACCTTTAAGCACAGCTGAGGTCATACATGAAGAAAGATTCTGGCTTTTATTGTTGCATGCTGTTCATTGTGATGGGTGTTAACAAATTTTAGAGCAGTTACATAAACTGAGAGAGAGAAGAGATGCTTGGTTCTGAGTCTGTAGAGAGATGGAGTCACAATAGCTTATATATTTAACAATTTGTTTAATTTCTCATTCAGCTCACCACCATGTTTGAGAGGCTGAGTATGAATAACCGGCAGCTGGAAGAAGAAATGAGAGACCTAGCTGATAAAAAGGAGTCTGTGGCCCACTGGGAGGCCCAAATTACTGAGATCATCCAATGGTGAGTACTCAGTCTGTGGTAGGGCTGTTGCTGAGTTTTGCATTTGTATTTGACACTTGCAAGTGCTTAGGTGAAATCCCACACCTGTCTGGGATTCTGCTGTATTTTTGCCTGAGATTTTCATAACATTCGTATCTGGAAAATTGTGTTCCTCCTTAAGAAGGAAAGTGTCTTTTCAAATTCAAGGATTGAAGCGCAAAATGATCATGGCTGTTGGGTGTGGCTTGTGGCTTTGGAAGAATGCTGAAAGGAATCATGTGCTGAGCTCACGTCTCCAAGAAGGAGCAAGCCTGGGAAAAGCGGTGGCTGACAGCATTTCTGTCTCAGCATTAATGTCCTTCATCTGCTTGGCATGTGTCAGAATGAAACAAATGCAGTGCAACTTCTATATGATTTTTACAAGGCAGAAAGGCAGAAGACTTGAGATTGTTTCAATGCCAGTCAGATGATGTTTCTAATAATACTTTAGTTAAATGATGATTGTTACACTTATAAAGTGTTCTGTCCACTTCTAGTAAATGGAGGGAAAAAAAAAAAGTTGAAACTATTGACAGAAAGAGATTGCTTTTTCTAGATATCTTTCATTTTTCTCCTCCGTTCCTGTTTTTCTCTCTCCTCCCTTTGTATGGCTCAATGTAGTGTTTAGTATCTATGAAAACATTTTGTATCTCAACATTTCTTCCACTTCTGTGAAGATATCATTATTACATATGAATATATTTTTTTATTTACTACTTGAATTCTTCCCTATTTCTTCTGCCTCGTGGTAACTAAATAATCTAACTTGTTATGCCAAAGAAAGAATCAGAAGCATTTGTTTTAATGAACCCTAGTATGCCGATTGTTGTAAGTATAATTCTGTTGTTCAAATACACAGAAAGTTTGCCTTTGAATTTAAATGTGTGATATGTAACAAGAAAGCAAGATTGTCCTCTGGCTTTCTAGAAGTGTTTTGAACTGTTTGTTACATTAAATGATATAACTACGATCTGTTTTATGAAGTTCATAGTGTGTCAAGGCATTGAATTCATGCAGAGATGATGAAATTTAAAAGGTCCAATTGTACAGGTTTGTCTGTCCCATTTGTAAATGTAGTAGACTGTCTGCATCGGAGAAACATATATTTATTTGCTAAAACTCTGTTAGTTTTTAGCGGATTGGAAATATTTATTCAGAAAAAAATCAAGGTAAAAGAGACACAAGTCTGTTTTACATTCCATGTTGTTGGAAAGCACTCAAAAGTTTGGAGCTACAGAAAAAGACAAGTCAGCATTAAATGTGGATTGTTTTACTTGACACTATGTAAAAGTGTACCCACAGCCATTAAGAAGGTCCGTTCTCCAATTTATGAGAGCGTTTAATATTTTAGGATGTACTACTGACGTAGTTCAGATACACTATAAGGCATCTTGCACGCATCAGATGTCACTGAGGAAAAGAGGAGGAAGAGGAGGTTTGGGATTGTTTTTTTTTTTTTTTGGTGTCCCTAAAGATACTAAATGAAACGAAGTTAGCAACGTGCAAGAATAACTTTCTTAAAAGCATTTTACTAATCTCTTTCAATAGTACAGTGTATTTTAATAAGTATGGAGCTAAAAATTAATTTTTTTTTTTAAAAGGCAAAGAAAGAAATACTACGGGCAGACATTAAGGAGAGAGAAAACATGATTTAGTTTCAGTTTTTAATTACCCTATGCATCTCAATTTTCCTGTTGTATTTCTTTCCACCTGTATTAAAATGTTCAGCATTGTGAGGCGACATAGCTGCTCACATTTCTTTCTGATTGTGTTTGGATTTCCCTTGTGTTAGCCAGATGATCTGGTAATGTCCCTCTGCTGTCGTACTGAAACTAGGTCCTTTATCTGGGAGCTTTTTTTGCTGTGGAACATGGGCTGCTGTATAAATTATTATCCATTATAACGGTAAACATTAGAGAAGTATCTACATTCTTTTTAAACTAATTTAGTCAGTCACATATCTGTGTTTTCTTTAGAAGGACATAGAAATTCGATCCATACCTGACCACATCTTCAAACTGGAAATAGCATGCCTGGGAGCTAACAAACTATGATAGATCTTCTAGAGCTGCATCTCCTCACCTAACAGATTTTCATATAATACCAAATCAAAATATAAATTTTGGGTGCACACTTTAAACCACCTTTAAAATATATTTTTTTGTCCTCTTGTCTAATTTTTCTACCAAGATTCGTGAAGGATTGGAGGCAGTATATGCAATTAACCACTATTTTCATAAGTAGATTGTTTGGCTCTCTGTGAGTTCAAGGTATTTGTTGTAGCTCTGTTTTAAGTAACACAAGCCTAAGGAATCCTTCACTTCGAGTGTGCTACCATCTTGCAGATCTCTCTCAGGACAAGTGTGGCACTCTTTGAGTTCACATTTTGGGCAGTTAAGACTGTTGCTCTTTTCACAACTCCTTGTGACTTTCTCAATTTTATTTTTTTCAAATTTTGTAACATGAAAATTATAAAACTGACCTAACATGTTCCTTTAGCCTTTTTCTACATTCTTACTGTGGTCTCTTGCATCTTGTTTATGGAAGATGTGCAAAACTCTTTTTATTTTTGCTATTATTATCCCAAGGCACCATATATGTAGCCAACTTGTTAATATAAATATTCAACCAAAATTTAATTGCATATTCTAATATTGGTAGCAATAGACCTTCACAAACCGTTTAGCTTTAATGGAGCTATTATAATGACATGCTTATGTTGGCCAAATCACTCATCATTCCTTGACAAGAATAAGAGATGTTGAGGATTTTATAGTTAGCTATAAATTTTCCTATGGGAGATAGGAAAGAAATTCATTGTCTGTGAGGTTAACACAGTCACTTTAAAAGAGAAACTTTTGAATAGGCATGGTACTGTATTTCTGATTTACTGCTGAGAGGAGATTCATGGAAATCTTGGTAGAGATTCCCAGAGTATTTGTCAAAAATCTGAACTTACTAGCCCTCTCTGGGAGGCTATAAGCCAACTTTAAAAATCGTAAAGGTAGACAATCCCATAAGTAATACTGTAGAAGTCTCTTTTTCTCTCCACTGATTGAAAAGGAATCTTTAACAATGAGTTCAAATTAATAACTTTGTATGTTGAGTATGTATGTAAAAATAAATTAAATCCTATCTAATTTACTCAGAGTGAAACATTAACGGAGGCCAGAAGGTATGGCTATTGTTACAGAGAAGATCTGGTGAATATTCTCCTTGTTAACTAGATTTCTTTCTACCAACTGCAGTATAGTTGATTTTATCTTGATTATACATTTCATTTTTTTTAAAGTACCACAAGTACTTTAAAGTTCTTTGAGTTTTGATATCTGCTTGTTCTCAGAAGAAAGCATACACAAATGAAATATGAGATTTAGAGTAGGATGGGACTTCTGATAACAATCAAAAAGTTGCAGGAAATTCAGCTGAAAACCTGAGGTGTTCTGAGATTCACGGTGTTCAAAGTAGGAATAATCAGAGATTAATCATCTATTAAATAGAAATTATGGAGAGTAATGGGAAACTTCAGTGTTTGTGAGCAAAGAAAAGTGCTGAAAGTTTAGAGAAGTAGGATTGGTTAGTTTGTTTCTTTTAAATAGATTAGGGGAGAAATAGAATGGAGACTTTTAAGGATATTGATAGAAAGACAGAGATTTAAAAGCTCTGAGAACCTATGGGAGGATTAAGAGTGATAGCCTTCAGACTTCCCTGAGGGTTTTAAATGAAATGAGATGCAGCTTGGTATATGATCCCCGGGCTTCAAGATCCCTTCTGTTTAGCAAATAATAATAATAATAATAACAATAATAATAACAAATCATAATAATAAAAAAAATCTCTGGTGTCGATTCATTTTGTGTCGTAAAGTATTCTGGGTACAGACACAGACGATCCCACTTTCCTAATAGCATGACAAATAAACTACCAGATGTTTGTGAGTGTTTATTTGAAGGTTAACGTGATGTTGTCTCCAAGTACATTAGGAAATTTTAGTTTTAGTCAGTTACTTTCCAACAGCAGCATAATAATCACCAGCAAAACAGTAACAAATCCAAATGCTCTTAAGAAATCAGCATTTGATCAATATGTAAATCATTTTGGAGAAAATGTTGCCATCTAGTGGACAACAGCACCATTTCTACTTCAAATTGCACTATTTATTGTCTTTAATAGACTAAAGAGTCTGCTTAAACATGGCATCAATTTTTGTAAAAAAACAAACAAACAAAAAAAAACAACAAAAAAAACCAACACAACATTCTTTCTAACATGGTAAGTGAATCTTTCTGTTCCCACTTGTACTTTGTTCTTTTTAGTATCCATTTTGTTACGTATAAGCTTCTTATGCTGATTCCTGCAACTTTTGCCCACTCTTGTATCATAAATGGTTTGTACAGGACAGGATCTTTTCACCTAGTCATCAAAATGGGTTACGTGTGGAATGTTAGAAAGTTGATAGTCTGCTTCCATTGAGTCCTCGTATACCTTGGGAAATTGCTAACCTATTCATATCAAAACTATCTCACTGACTTAAATGGAATCAGGAGATGGTTTTTAGTTTTGTTTTGTTATGTTTTTAAGTTTCCTCCTTACCATTGAGCTAAATTGTAAGCAAGAGACAAAGAGATAAGAACTTACTTATTCTGTCAGCTTTAACTTTTTCATGTTGGGTAGGAGTTTTGTGGCACGTAGTCTCTAGCTTCTCTGATTAAAGCATTCTTCCTTATATAAATCTTAAACTGCACACCCAGAAGTCACTACAACCTGTAGGTATTTACTCTATAGCTTTTACTATGGTAAAACTCTTCTGTTCCTCCCAAGCCCATGGCAGTTCAAAGTGAGAGCTCCTCTCTGGCTTGTTGTCTGTTGTTGAAGCATTATTTTATTTTCGTTAATTAAAAAAACTTGAATAAAAATTCAAGTTGCACCGTTTCCATATTCACAGTGTAAAATCAACAAGAGAAATTTGTATTGCTTTATATGCAATGAGAGGAAATCCCTTTCTGCAGACAAGTCACTAGGAGAAGCTGGAAAAAAGGCAATGCTGCAGCCATTCTTAAGAAGGGTAGAAAGGATGACCCCGGGAACTACCGACCTGTCAGCCTCACCTCTGTGCCAGGGAAGATCATGGAGCTGATCTTCCTGAAAGCTATGCTAAGGCACATGGAAGAGAGGGAGATGATACGAGATAACCACCATGGCTTCACTAAGAGCAGGTCCAGCCTGACTAACTTAGTGTTTTGTTACGATGGCATAACTGCATTAGTGAGCAAGGGAGGAGTCAGTGATGTCATCTGTCTGGAGTTCAGTAAGGCTTTTGTCCCTCCTAACTCCCTTCTCTCTGGAGTGAAAATGTGACTGCTCAGTGGACTAGGAACTTGTTGCAAGATCGCATGCAGGCAGTGGTAGTCTACAAATCAATGTCTGGATGGAGATCAGTGACAAGTGGTGTCTCTCAAGGTTCAGTGCTGGAACCAATACTCGTTACTGTCTTCACCAATGACAGGGGAGTTGAGTGCACCCTCAACAAGTTTTACCAACATTAAGCATGTTTCTTTTCCTGTGTCTTGACTGTTAGCCATGACGTTTCTTCTTTTTTTTCATCCCGAGCCTCATATGTGTTGTGTAGGGGCAGTTTGGGGGCCAAAGAGAGGCTCTTCCATCTGCTCTGAGCAGAGATGAGGATCCACTTTTTCTCATCTTGTATGTCAGTGCAATTCCTCAGGTTTGGATGCTAGCTTACCTTCCTCTTGCAGAGACTTAAGTTAGGGTTCTTGCTTAGCCTATGTCAGTACACTAAGAAAAATGAAGAGACTTTTATTTTTTGTTTAGGTTGTTTAGTTAAAACATTTTTCTTCTAATGTAATTGTCTAGGGTAAGTGATGAAAAAGATGCTCGAGGTTATCTTCAAGCCTTGGCCTCTAAAATGACAGAAGAACTAGAGGCCCTGAGGAACTCCAGCTTGGGTGCAAGAGCTACAGTAAGACTGATAATTCTGCATATCAGATGTTTTGTTTGTTTAAAAACGGTAATGGTAATTTGATAGTTTCAGCTGCAGTATTAATATTCTTTCTGTAGAGGCTGTGTTAGTCAAAAGTTAAACTTCTCTAGTGCTTTCCTTCTGAATAACGGACTAGCAGATTTATTGTTTATCACATAATGTAATTTTTTCTACAATATTCTTGAAGTAGCTACTTTCTAATCATATATTTATCTACTGAAGGAAATGTATACTATGCTGCATGGAAAGCTTGAAGTCTTTCACTTGTGCCTGTCCTTCATAGTAGTCGTTTAAATTGAGGCACATCAAAAGTAGAAATTGCAGAGTCTCTTTGCTTTTGAGACTATGACAGCATATGATATTCATCTTGCCTATTTATTACTTGAGTTTAAGAATCATAAGAATACTCTCAAGAATTTTTTTGATTACTTTGAAATTAAGGAACTGTTATGTCAAGAACATAGTAGACTAAGATATATAATTCTTCAATTTAGTTACATTCCTCCTTTTCTGCCTTCTTTTGCCTTACTCTTCCTTCTCCCTTTTATCATTTTTTACTAGGATATGCCCTGGAAGATGCGCCGTTTTGCAAAGCTAGATATGTCTGCAAGGTTGGAACTACAGTCAGCTCTCGATGCTGAAATCCGAGCCAAACAGGCTATTCAAGATGAGTTGAATAAAGTCAAAGCTTCCTGTATCTCTACAGAGTGGTAAGACTGAATTGTTCTATGGGAAACTTTCTTGGATTCCTACCAGAGAGTGTCAGTGTATCGTCATTTAATTTACATTTTCTGTCAAAATTTGATAATGAATGATGCTAGTTTCTTATATCCAAATGTGAAGAAAAAAAAAAAAAGGATATCTGTCTTCACAGTGCAAGCAGCTGGGTGCTTTCTTTGAAGTTTTGGAGTCTGGTGACTTTCAGAGGGGACACTTTGTTTTCAGTAATGTAATGTCTCCTAGTTTAGTAACAAGTTCAAATGTAGAGTACAAAATACGTGCTATTTGCATACCTCCTGTCATATGTTGTAATTTGACTTACGCTAAAGCATTGCAAGTGTGCCATGAGAAGAAAGTTGGTGCTGCACTATGATGTAATAGAAGTTACATTTCCAAATAACAAATCTCACTGAACTGTTGCAGTGCTCGTCCTTTGAGTTGGTGTAGGTTGAAGTAGGTGCTTAAGCTGAAATATGACTTTTGAGCCTTCTCTTGCAGTCCCACACATTCTGTTCCTTCTTTCTCTATAAAAGTACTTTTTATAGGAGCATTTCTGTCATCTTGCAGTGGCTAAACACGTAAAAGGGCAATACAAAGCATGGAAACAGCTCCTAGCAGAGAAGGGGTAGGATGTGATGTAAGAATTTCAAATAGAAGCGAAATGAAGAATTTTTCTTTAATCATATTTGTGGGACATTGACTTGTTTTGCAGCTTTAGGAAATAGTTCGGACAGATCTGAGGTATCTGTGAAGTGGGAATACCATTTCTGCCTTAAGTGCGAGGTTTTCACACCAGATAACCTGATGATAGGCAGCGGTGTAGATCCTCTAAGAATAGGAAGAATAGGAAAGCTACTGTTTTCTTTGATCAGCAAGGATGAGGAGCGCTGACTCAGAAAGAAAGCTGACGGTTATACATAATCTATTATATCACAGATACTATGAATGAACAAAATAAAAACACAATTTATAAGTTTATAAGTACATATGGTCTTGTTTTTTTTCTTATCCACAGGATACAGGCTCACACAATTACTCATAAATTAGAGATGTGAGCCTACCTAAACAAGGTTAAACAAGGGCAATTAATGCTTGTTCTGTTTCTTTAAGATACCTTACTAAAGAGGTCCGAACTGGTTTCTGAGTTCATTCTTGCATGTGATGAGATCATGCAACTTGCGGGGCGTTGATTTTTTACTGAGCAGTAGTCCATATAGCATGCAAACATGAACAAAGAAAAAGTGACTTATAACATTGGTTCTTGATATTTACAAAGGATTTTTGTTTGTGTTCTTTTGAAGTAAATTGCAAGAATCTGAGAAGAAGAACTTGGAACTGTTGTCAGATATTGAAAGGCTGAAGAAGGAGACAGAAGAACTTAGATCAGAAAAGGGTATGGCAACTGATATCCAACTAAATAAGATCATATTTCACATTTGTGGGTACATCTTATCAATTAAGTGTCGTCTTGTCTCTAAAATATGATACCAAGAAACTTTGGCATACAAAATGTGAGCACAGCTATTGCATTGTGAGATGTACCCACAGTTGAATTTGCTCATGTGTACTTGCATCAGTTTTGATGATACACTTGAATGAGTAAGTTACTATCCATGTTGGAGTGATATTTTATTTGGCATATGTGTGGTATTTGACTGCCAGAAAACTGCTGAAAGTATGGATTTTTTGGTAATTATTTCCCATCTTTGATGAATGAAAGGTATTTAAACTTTAGCACTAATCACTGTATTTTTCGTCTGTGAACATTTGAGGCCCATAAGAAGAAAAACAACTACAGAGGCACTGTGCAGTTCATTCATTGGTTTCTTCAATGGCTTCATTGATTGGCTTTGTAAACATGTAGTGATCAGTGTGGTCATGTTTGTTTTGTTGTGGTTGTAAGAGAATATTCTGGGATTTCTGTTGCTTCTGCCTGTTTTGCATTAGAGAAGAGACTTTTAGTAAGTCTGAAATGAAAAAAATTCATTGAGGTAAGATTAATGATTTGGCTAATTCTTTACAGTTCCTGTAGTACCTCTAATATTTGTATCTTATGAGTTATGTGGGAAGAAGTGATTTTTCAGGCCAAATGGAACTACTAGATTTTTTGTAGGAAACTGCTTGAACTTGAGTTTCAAATTCTAGCAACAGTTGCTGCATAGAGATTTCAAATGTTGTTTACTGTCACGACAGCCAATAATGCATTGTAGTTAACATTCATTTCCCATATATAGGCCTCCAAGTGTTGGTTGACTGGTAAAAAGGATATAAACCTATACAAAATATTCAGAAATCACTGGTGCAGATTAGCAAATACCACTTAGGGAATTGTTTATTTTTCATCTTGATGTTTGTCCTAATATCAGGAATATACTGCTGAGTGTTTGGAGAGGAACATGTGATAGCATTTTCATGGGGACATTAATGTTTTGTCACGTTTAGCTTTTACTTTTAGATTTTTGAACTACCTTAAATATTGTCCATAGTTACTCTACTTATGAAATCTACCTTTCCATGAAGGAATCTGTTAAGAACTTGTAATTAATGTTTTATCTTGTATTTTTTCTAGTCTTAATACTTTATTTTTGTGGAAATGGAGATAAACATCTGCTCCTTTTCTTTTCTTTTCTTTTCTTTTCTTTTCTTTTCTTTTCTTTTCTTTTCTTTTCTTTTCTTTTCTTTTCTTTTCTTTTCTTTTCTTTTCTTTTCTTTTCTTTTCTTTTCTTTTCTTTTCTTTTTTCTGTTCCTTTCCTTTCTTTTTTTAAAAAAAGGAGTATTAATTATTATGTTTCCAGAAGTAAATGTGTAAGATTCTATTGTAATTATTCAAATATTTTGATAGAAATATACCTTAATTCAACATACCTATTATCTTTGGACTTGATTCTCCTTTGTAAGAAGAACTGTATAGTTGTGTCAATCATTACTTGTGTTGAGGATTCAGCTGCAAACAATATTTCGTGGTAGACTAACTTTCTCGTATGTGTAGATTGATTTCTACCATCTTTTGCTCTTGATAAATGCATTGCAGAAACCAAGGAGGGTGGGGAAAATGATTGCAAAAATGGTTCTGTAAAGAAGTAGGTAATCAGGGAATTTTTTTTTTTAGTCTTTTTCTAGGATTTTAGTGTATATGCATAGAAATTGTATAATTTGAAAATACTGTGTATTCCCCAAAGAGCATGTTTTGTGTGCTTTTTGTTGAATCTCACTGTTTGCTTTTATCTACAATCTTGTCACAGTAGACTGTCCATTGTGCAGGCAGTGCAGGGGTGACACCTCCTGTGTTATTGGTTAAGCCTGTATGATTCAGTGCGTGTTGGAGATGGCCATAAGTACATTAGAAACTTGTGTATTACACAGAAGGCACACAAGTATGTTTTCATGTTCAGTTCACACCACACACATCCTAGTTTGGAAAAGATTAATTAAACATTTGTTGCTTGCTTTAGTGGGTGTATTTCTATTAAAAAAATCTTTTACTATGGAAAACAGACCAAACATGACAATTGCTTTAAAAAAATGTAGCTGGCTCAGGTGGATTCCCAGACCCTGAATACAGCAAGGCAAAGGTCCTCCATAAAAAAGTCATTTTTCTGTAGCTTAAAAACCTGCTGCTGTTTTCTAGGTGTAAAGCACCAAGACTCACAGAATTCTTTCTTGGCATTTTTGAATGCGCCTACCTCTGCTCTGGATCAATTTGAAGTAAGTGTACAGCTGTTCTCTCTCTCAATTAGTCAATGAAACTTTTTACTATTGCTGTTTTATACAGAATACACGTTTGCTGACAGTTTGTTATCATTGTTTTAATGATATTATCCCGCATTTACTTGTATAGAACAATATGTGAATATTGCTCATCGTTTGCAGTGCTGACTGTCTTCTCTTGAACACTTAATCATAGTGAATTCTCCCCCTAGAATGCTGAATGCAGGAATTTTCCTAATTTCATAGCAAACGCTTAAAGCAGAGGTGCTCAAATAACTTTGGTACATGTTTAGAATAATGCTAAGTAATGTGAATGCTGGTTTTGTAAACATGAAAGTATGTAAATAATCCTTGATTGCGTTCTGTGAAGTGGTTGATACTGTGTATTTATTAGGATGTTTTCATTGTTTGTTCATTTTCATTCACAGATTTCTAAAACCCAGATAATTGCTGTTCATTTCCTCTCTACAGAACTTATATTCCTAAAAAATAAATCTGTTTAATTCCTTTGTCACTTTTAGAATAGAGGCCAATTTAGGTAGAAAGCACTGATGTGGAAAATTGAAACAATACTATACATTTCTTATCCTCTATTTTAATCAACAGCAAACAGTGCATTGTTTTTCTTTTAAGAAAAACAGCTAGGGTGAAATACTGGTCAAACTAAATTCAGTGGGGACAACACACCACCTTCACAGTTATACATTTGTTGTAAAATCTGTGCTTGTTTTTTTCCTGATATATATACAAGATCATATTTAGCTACAAAAGACATCCCTGATCTTATTAATCTTCCAAAGTTAACTTGCTTTTTATTGTGTATTCATTATTCCATTGTTGTCTCATGTTTCATAATTAATACATTTTTTTCAGTTCTTTTTAAAATTATTTCCCTTATAAGTTACTTTTAAAAAAAATTCCTCTTGGAGTGTAGGAATCTTGTTTTATCGAGTCAATGCAAGAAAAACATCTGATTTGATGTGTTGATTATTAATTGTCTATGAAAGGCAATTAATGAAAACTTGGGTAACATTTTGGCATTTGTCATTTATAGTTGTTTACTTTTGTATTTTTATTTTTACTGAAGTTTTCTTCATCCGTTTCTTTTTCTGTCTCTCTCCCTTCCTTTGTTTTTTTCTTTACTGCTGATTTCATTAAAATAGGACTCCTTTTCCTCCTCTTCATCCTCATTGATTGATTTTATGGATGACGTAAGTCTTTGGCTTTCAAACCAGTAAATCCCTCAGTAACAGAGATCAGTTGATTGATTTGGAGTATTTGAACAATAATGCAGTCAAATAAAATGCTGCAAGTGCAGTGGAGAACTATACCTGTTATACTTAACCTGTCTATATAGATAGAATTAAATGGTTTTCTTTATGTGAATAATTCTATATTGGAGAAGGTTGTTTTTTAATGGGGAGAAGCTGCTTTGGGGCCTTTACTTTAGAAAATGGTTCTAAAATTACTGGCATGCTTCTGTCACTTAGTTCTATTGCTTCGTGTCATTCTGTCTGTCAGTTGTTTCCAAAACTCTTCTGGTCTCTTCAATGGAAATGTTTCCTTTTAAGCCTTTAAGTATTGCAGGAAGTAATCTTTATTTCGGCTGTGAGGTGACCTTCTTGATTGATTTCTTTTTACTGCTTTTTGAGATGCTAATTTTTAATCACAGCAGTGATTAAAAATTTGCCTTGATTAGCTGCTTGCTAAGGAAATTAAATTACAACCTGAAAATTGACTGCATTATATTTCTTCCAGGCTGAAGTAATAAGCACATAATTGTAAATGCTCAGAGGCTTTAAATACTCTACATCATTTGTAGAAAACCATCCATTATCATTCTTTGCATACTGTGTGTACATCTGTGTGTCTTTCGCGTGTATGTGATATACACATACAAAAATATGTAGCATTTTAAGTACAATAATCATATTTGCATTAAAATGCAGTATAATTTATTCTAGAAACATTTGTTGTGAATGATGTAACAAAGAAAGTATTGTATACAGATCTATTCTACTGATTGCATTTCCTTTCACCAATTCTGAAAGAACACTTTTCGTAGAGATATTTTTTTTTCTTTAAATTATGTCCCATAGACAAATTGTGAATCTACATTCTGCAGAAGTAGAAGATTTTTGTCCTCATTTTTGTATAGAATATAGAAAACCTTGTTTTACTTGTTGGAATTTTATTGCACCGAAAATAATACAGGTATAGTTTCCTGTCTTGTAAAATGTGTAATAAATGAATTTTTATGTCCTTTACTGGATTAAGGAAGTGTTCTGTTATGTTGCCATAGCATTAGGAGCACTTAGTTTGTGTCAGCAGGCTCTTTCATACAGAGGTACTTCTG
The DNA here is from genome assembly GCF_905368555.1 of Meleagris gallopavo. Classification (NCBI taxonomy): domain Eukaryota; kingdom Metazoa; phylum Chordata; class Aves; order Galliformes; family Phasianidae; genus Meleagris; species Meleagris gallopavo. Next base: position 11,795,817 of record NC_139405.1, read on the forward strand.
AAAGAGGTATCTATTACTCTACTACAATGATTGTTGAAGGCATTGGAGTGCACACTCAGATGAAGTCTTGTTTGGTACCCAGATTTTATTTTTGTAGTATCTCCAGATATTAATGTGTATAATGTTGCATCTGGATGACGTAATACATACAGAATCAAACTTCCAATGCTGTATCTTCTAACTGAGTCCAACAGCTGTTTTTTTTCTCAATTGCTTTGGGCAGGAGTGCGTTTCTGGATTGCACTGGTGAGGGGCTAACCTCGCTAACAGAGAGGCAGAATACTTTCTCACAATCTGCTAAAACTCCAGACCCAGAGAGCTGAGTGTTCAAAGATGAGAAAAGTGTTTTGCAGACGAGTACAGTGTCTGTTGAGTTACCTTTCTTTTTTAAAAGAGAAATGTCTGTTGACCTCATTAGTAGTGGAAAGTGGTGTAATTAAATTGTGTTTAAAGTCAATTCTGCATCCTTCTTTACTCGGACGACTATTTGTTTCATTCCTGGATTCTTAATAGCTAGCTTCCATTGTCAAGATGAATAGTTTATATGTTTCAGCTAATTAAGTAGGTTCAATGTCCATATATTTGGCTGAACTTAAAATGAGAGGGTCCTCATCTCTCTGTCCACATCAGGATCTCTTCCTCTCCCCCCAGATGAAAGAAAAGCAGCGTATTTGCTGGATATGACCTCCATTCCCTTTTCAGTGTCTCTTTTTTTTTTTTTTGACAGCAGTTACCTTGAATGTTTCCTGTAGCATCTCAAGGAGAGCTAAACCTATGCTCAGTCATACCTGAGAAGTGGATGGGTTCCTTAAATTAAGTCCAGGGAAGCATTAGAAGTCCTTAGGTTAGACTCAGTGTGGGATGGTTTTCAGGAAAGCCTCTTCTGTAATCGGGATCCCAAAGTAAATATTAACAATGGCCTGTAATGTTTCTCCACCCTCTGTGCTTCATTACAAAATGACAGGTTGTAAGCAGTGCTGATTTTGACTTGCTGGTTATGTTTGACATTGATTAGGTGGGTAACGTATTCTGTGTCTGCCGTCCAAATAGAGTAGTTGTTTATCTGCTGAGAATGATTGCAGTAAATGCTAATTGTGTCAGTGAGGAAAACAATAGCTGTGTGTTTTCCTCTGGAGAGAATTAAAAAACAGATATCTCACTGTCTGTAGCCTGCAGATGCTGAGCAAGAAAACGAGTAGCTCAGTACTCTGAGTAACAGTCACTGCTGCTTCCAGCTGTTCCTCCTTAAATCCTCAATACTTGGTCAGATCTACAGAACTAGTGCTGAGATCTTCATGGTTGCGGAAGCTGACTTGTCCAGAAATGATTCTTGTTTCTGCTGTGTGCATGGGAGAGTGTGAAGAGGAGTAGGAATAGGTTTTGCTGCCTGTGGTTTCAGATTTTGGTGGGAGGGCAGTCATTCTCAGTGACTCTGCTGGACTTTCTTCTAAATCTTCACCTTTGTTGCCTTGTGTATCACAGACTGTTGGTACTGTCATGTAGGTCTGAAGTCTGCTGTGTTCCCTGGAAGTGTCTGATAATGGCACTGCTGAGCAGTGGGTTTTGAGCTTGTTTTATTTTTTATTAAGGTTGATCTTTGTGTATCTCACCAGCTAATGGAAGCAATCAAGTTGTTTTGTTTAAAGTTGAGTCAGTGATTATTTAGTAACAGTAAAATGGAATTCCATTTACCCTTGACAAAATCTTTTTTTTTTTTAATTATTTTTTTCCTGTTGTAACGCATTATGAATTAAAAATAGCTTTCTTAAATCTTCCTGTGGGTTTTGGTTAAACTAAACAAATCTTAGCTTTGTAAATAACGACAGAATAAGTCATGTTCTCAATTTTCATTTTTAAATAGTCTAGTAGGGTGCTCTGACTGTACCTGCACATTCGTAATTAAGTACAGAATAATCCTTAATGATACTTTAAATTGGATATGTTGCACCTCCAAGAGATTGCCTTATTCATCTTGTTCAGAACACAGAGATATACTGACTGCAAATTGTGCTGCTTTGGTGTAACGTAGTCTACAGTTTCACTGTTACTGTCCAATGTAAAGATGCAAACTTTAAAATAACTGTTCCTTTTTGTGATGTTTCTTTTCTCTTGTTGCCCCAGAATACTGTTTTGAAAATACTTTTAAAAATAAACATGTCTGTGTGTGTCTAAAAACTACATCTGCAAATGTACAGCAATGAATACTGAGCTGATTTCCGTGTCACTGTTTGGTTTTGTAACATATTCTCCTCCTTTCTTTGTTAAAGCGCTCTCCTTCCTGTATTCCAGCTAACAAAGGCAGACGTGTAAGAGGCTGTCTTACTCTATGTGGCCCTTTATTTTTGCCTGTTGTGTACATGCCTTCGTTTAATGTATGGATCGTCTGCATGTCTTGTGCTGCTGCTGCTCTTTGCTGCTGCTGCTGCTGCTGCTGTGCTTTTTGTTGTTTTACAGCCCTGGACTAAAAGCTTTTGGATAATTTGATTTGGTAATACTTCCATGAGCCGAATATCATTGTAGCTTTGTCTACTTCTTCATCTCAGTGTGGAAGTTCATTGTGAGAGCTGTTGAGGTTGCTGCAGGATGAGAGATGTCAAATAAGCAAGATAAGAACATGCCAAATGATGGCCTGTTTGAAGAGGGTGTGTGTAGGATTATAGGAATTTCCTACAGAAGATAAATTTTGGCATTCAGGAGGCCTATCATAGCAAGTGATTGAAAATAGCACAGAGATAAATAGCAAGAGGGAAACTGAGTGTTGAAGAGGACAAGACAAATTTATACAAGGAAAACAGAGTTGTATGTGTTATAGTCTGTTAAGCTATGATGTTTCAAAAAACAAAGTGGAATTCAAAACATGATGTTATCCATGCTTTGTCAGACTGCTTTGGTACTAGGTATGCTGTGCACATTTTGAACTCACATTGCTTCTTTTGATTCTTTTATGTATAGAAGATAATAGGAACAGGAAAGTGTAGACAGCATTTATAGTGAATTTTCAATAAACAATAGTTACCTTCATCTGTAAATCAAAGCACACATCTCTGTGTTCAGGGCAAGCTTACAGTAACTGCTTGCTTTTGCCTACTGTGGCTCCAGTTCAGATGTGTTTGCACAGTGGCCAACTTTGTCTCAGGCCTTCACAGGTGACACTGTGTAGACCACCAACACAGAGTGGTGGAAGCCAACAAGGCTATTACAATTTGATCTGAAATGTTGTTTTCCTAATCTAATGACTTGGTTTAAAACTAATTTTAATGATGCAATATGAGCCACTTAAGTTGAGTTCAGTTGCTTCTATAACTTTCTTCTCCTTGAAATAAGGAACCTGAAGATTACTGCAGCAGTACAGCTAAGGGCTCTGTTTCTACAGTGGAGTTGGTGGTTAAATTCCCTTCAAAGTCAGTAATAGTAGATCAGGTTCTGTCTGTTTTGTGGGCTTTTTATGTTCATAACCAAAGTAAAAATAGATTTGTAACTAGTTCAGCAGTCGATTTTGCACCACAAAGGCTTTGTAGGACATTCCAGAACAGTTCCATCATTTATATTGTTCTGGTACCAAAGTTTTTAACAGACACCATGAAAATTGTTTGGTATGCAGATGCTACTTTGAAGGGAGAACCTTCTGAGTATGTGGAAATGTTTATGCAACTGTAGATATGATCTCTGGACATAATTTACAGAAGACAAGGAACATCTGCTTCTTGCTATGAAAAATTTTCCCGTGGTTACACTTTGGGTTTATTTTTTAAATACGATTGTTAAGAAGGAGCTAGATTTTTTGAGGTTCAACAGTCTTCCAGTACGTGTCACGTTATCACATCTTTAGGCTTTATTTATTTAAAAAAAAAAAAAAAGTTTAAAGTGCTTAAAACAACTCAATGTGTCTAAGGATTTACAAGTGCTTCTGATGCTGGGTAAAGCTTCCAATTATAATTTGCTTTTGATAAATCAGAGTTCAGAATGTTTGCTTTTCTGCTATTTTTTGCCTCAGTGCTTGAAATACATGATCTGTGTGTGGAAAAGAGGTGTATTGCATGGTGAGAAAGTCTGTTCTCACTACAGAAGGAAGATGCATCTTAGTATGCCTGTGTTGATTAAGCTGATAAGCCTTTTTTTTTTTTTTTTTTGAAGGCTATGACAAAGATGCCATTAAACTTAACTCACTACAATTGAAAAATAAACAAACAAAAAAAACCAGAACAACCAAACAACAAGAGAACTTCATCTGCACCTGTTCACTACCATAACTAAATTTTTTGAGAACAGTATATGAATGTATAAGATTGGCTTGGCATTATGTTTTATAAACACAAAGCAGTAAAGTTTTTGGAATTCCTATTGTGATGTCAGTGACAAATGAGGAAAAAAAAATAATTGGAATATTCAAATATATCTGTAGAAGTTGCTGCAGATTTTATTTTTTGCTCAAGGTAGCCAAATCCTTAGCAATGATTAACAGTTGATAATGTTGCTTCAGAAAAGCCCAACAGGTAGTGGAGCCATCTGTAGGCCTCCAGCTTTTAGTTTTATTAGTAGGAGAGAAAAGCATCCTCATTTCACTTTAATTTTAGAATTGAAATTAACAAAGAAAACTTTGATGTGGAGATGCCATATTTTCAATGAAGAATCTTGCATTCTCTTGAAGACAACTTGTTTTATAGAACATCAAATCATACTCATACGAGGGCTGCTCCAAAAGTAATGTCTCCTATTTTATTATGTTGGCCCACCACGTCAGAGGCAGATGTTGGAGGGATGGCAGCAGAGGTTGAACCTTCCCACCAATATTGTGCTATGCAACAGATGGGCAGCAGAGGGGCAGTGTGACAAATCGGCATCTGACATGGAAGTGCGCATGAAGCAAAGGGGTGTCCTTGAATTCCATTATGCAGAAAAAAAATGGCACCCATTGACATTCATCAGTGCTTGCTGAATGTTTATGGAGACCCAACAATGGATGTGAGCATGGTGAGGCTGTGAGTGGTGGTGGCAGTGACAGTAGAGGTCACCTCTGCCAGTGCAGATTTTTACAAGCACAGCATGCAGAGCCTTGTGCATTGCTAGTGAAAATGCAGAGCTGATGGTGCTGACTGCTGAAGAAGTGTCTTTTGTAGCTGAGCATTTGCTCTATCAAACAGCGTTATTGTGCTCTTTGTATCTGTTGTGGCTTCCATGGAAATAAATAAGAGGCATTACTTTCAGAGGAACATGCATACTATGCTGTCAGTATAATTCCGTGTTTGGCTTAGTTTCATTGTATATCAAAGTCTGGAAAAACAGCCCGCTGAAGAAACTATATTCCTAATAAAGTTATTTTCCTTTTTTTGTAGTTCAGATGGAGTACAAAAAAACCTCAATTCTCCGTGAAGCACTGATTTAAGGAGATGCAGTATTTGCTCTACTTTTTCTCCTAATTTTATTCTAAATACGATTGCAGTGATTTTCATAGGCTATATGGGAATTCACTCCTAACAGATCTCTCTTACTGATTGACAAAAAAGAGTTGCAATTAGGAAATACTCTTTAAAAATGCTGAATTAAAAATCTCCTTGAGTATTTATCAGGCCCTTGAACTAGCAGTTCTTACGCATGTGTTCACCTTTCATCCGAAGCCATAATGTATTCATAGTGAGTAATTTTTGCTGTAATTTTGTAGCTTGATTAAGAAGTTGCTTAAAACTGAATTTTTCTCTCTCAGTTCTCTCTTAGGAATTCTACTGTTTCCTTATCTTATTTTGGTAAGAGTCAAGAATTCTGTTTTAGTGATGCCTTTGATTATATTTTTTTTCTTTTTTTTTTTTTCCCCTTCTGGAATTATTCTCCTAGATTGATTCAGTTGAGAACTTCACGTTATCCAATACACCGTCACGGGATGAAGATAGCAAGTCTCACCTCCATTCAAGATCAAGATCTCCTTCTACAGCTAGTGAAATTGAACCAATTGAGGTACTGGGAGTTGACTTTTTTTTTTGTTTAAGGAGTACTCATATAAAAATTGCTCTAGCAAGTCTTTTTGTTTAGAATTAAACTCATCATTCTGCAGAGATTGTTTAGGACCTTATAAATAGCCTTCTGCTGCATGAGCAGTGAGCTGTATTTAGGGGAACTTTTATATCTGATTAGTTGATTGAGGATGGGGACTGTAAAATCAGTTACTAGATACAGTCTCTCTTCATAATGTATTCTTAGCTATGAACTTTAAAAATATTTGTGCAAAGTTATTGTCATATTGCACTTCATAAGAGCATGTTACGGAGCCTTGCTGAAAGTCTTACTGATACAAAATATTGGCAAATCTCTGCAACTGTAATAAAATATCTCCTTTCCCTCTTAAAATATTAAATTTGCTAATTGTTTTGTGTTAGAAAATAATCAAATAGAGATTATGCAAAATAACTTTAGACATTTAAGAAATGAAAATGACACATCTTTGTAATGACAAATAAGATTTGTATTCCTGTGTCCATATTTTGTTAGTCAGTTTGGTTTCTTTGCTTGTGTATCTGGGGATGGAGCAGATGGCAGACTGTAATCTTTTTATTTTTTTCAAGCTGTCTTTGATAGTGTGTATTTGATGTCAATTTGATCTTTTGGGGACTAATTCAGGTTACGGATCATCCTCCTCGATCAATTCACACACCAACCATGCGGACAGCGTATATTGGATCGGGACTCTCTGCACCAAAGGTATTCAGTCATGTGTCCATGAGTTTTGTATTGTAAAGGAAAAAATATCACCCCTGGGCCACAGCTTCAGGAGTCTCAAAAGAGTTCTCCTAGTGCAAAAACTGATTGCTTTCTAAAATTTAACAACACGATTCTTACGTTATGTTGACAAGTTATAGTAGGCATTCCAGCATAGCAACACATAGCCATTTGATTATTTGATTATATTGCACATTGATATTAATTATCAATATGTTAACATATTCGGTTACAAGTTTGAACTTTAGAAAGACATAAATGAACCAGAATACGAAAGGAAAAAAGATTTCCTAGGGAGACTTTTTTTCCAGCATCTATTTGACTAATCTGCCTCTATTCTCTGCATACAGTAAAACCCATGTCACTATGGGACAGTCTCAGGTTGGCCTAAAGTTTGGCCTTAGAAAATTATATTGCAAAAGGGCAAAGACTGAGCCTAAAATGAAACCGTAGATTTGGGGGAATTTTTTGGTAAGTAACATAGAGTGAGCACTAAATTCAGCTCTGGGAGAAGGAATTTATTTTTTTCTGTTTTCTGGCTTTCGCCCACATAAACGCTGATTTTATGTCAGTTGTTGAAATTAATTTGCAGTTGGCCTGTTGACAACATCTTAATAGAGTGATTAAAAACATTATGTGTGTGCACATGGAATCATGCAAAACAGACTTAACTGTGCTCATCATTTTATTTTTGCAAATTGTTGTGCTTAAACAATAAGTAATGATTGTTTTTCTTATTTATTATATTACCTGTAGAACCTTCTTACTTTTATTGCATTGGTTTTCAAGGCTAAGTACTGTTACTATACAAGTTTCAAAAGAAAGCCATCTGTAGGCAGAAAGCTTCCATTCTAACAGTACAACTGTTATTTAGTATGAAGTTGGAGCCCTTATCTGTGATACATGCTGTGAAAAATAGGAAAGTGAATAAAATTTTAGAATACCTCCCTATTAAGGTAACCTGCACAATTCTCTTATTTGGGACCATTACATACCTTGTCCAGAATGTCCATTTTCAATGGCTTTCTTTACAGAGGATAGTAAGTTATGAGTAACAAGCCTCGATAAGGAGCACTTGCAGCCTGTGCTATGAGCTCAGATCTCACTTCAGCAAACACGCTTATGTCTGTGAAAAAATAACTGTTCTTCAGAAGCATTATAGGTACTAACATCCTTTTCTGCTTGTTTCACAGCCTAAAGCGCACCAGTTTGTAGTGAAGTCATTTAATACCCCAACAAAATGCAATCAATGCACATCTCTGATGGTTGGTTTGATAAGACAGGGCTGCACTTGTGAAGGTAAGTAAGGCAGGAAATGGGAACCGAAATCCATACAGATGTAGATTTTCAATGAACGCTGTGGTGCGAGAGTGCAGGTGTCTTCTATTCACATTTTGAATAACAGAATATATGCATATGCTGCCATCTTCTAATAGTAGAAGTCAAGCACTGTGAATCTCTCATGTAAAAGATTACCAAGTTATCTGGTAAAATACTAATTCTGGTTGGTGGCAGAAGAGTTCAGTTGAGTTTATTTAAAATAGCAGTAAGGGGCCACAGTCAGTGGTTAAGTGTGCTGACAGAAGCCTTGCTTATGTGAGGTCATTGTGTAAGGCAGTATTTCCATTTTGTTTCTTTCTAGGACTGATTTATTCTAGGATTATATATTCACAGAATAACATACATCACTTAGTAGAGTTGCCAGCTTTTTGTTTACTAGTAGATATGGGCCTGGAAAAAAAAATCAGGGAAATTATTTCAATATGAGCTTCTAATTTTTCTTACTTGAATGAAACCAGACTATAGCCATACAGCTCTGAAACTGTACAGCTCTGAATTCAGATCATATCGGACCACATGCACGAATTTACATTTCTGTCTCAGTGTAGCAAAGTTCAGTACAAATATTTGGTTGTTAGCAAAAAAAAAAAAAAAAAGTGTTGTCATCACATAGCTTTTGCATTGCAGGAAATAACCATTAAATCCATTTGTTCCTTTTCCTCTTCACAAGTGTGTGGATTCTCCTGCCACGTGACCTGTGCAGACAAGGCCCCTGCAGTATGTCCAATCCCTCCTGAACAGACTAAGGGCCCTTTGGGAATAGATCCTCAGAAAGGTATAGGAACAGCTTACGAAGGACATGTCCGAGTAAGTATCAGGTGGCTGCAATTGGGACACTTAGGTTAAATTTTTTGCTTTCTGGAGTGGGAATTAAACTGCAATTTTTGAAGAGGCATTTAAGGCCAGGTTGGACGGGCTCTGTACAGCCCCGTTCTGGAGGTTGACAACCCTGCCCATAGGAGGGGCTTGGACATCAATGGTTTTTAAGGTCCCTTCCAACCTATGATCCTGTGATTTTTATACTGTAAGTTTGATCTTTGCACACAAAGTTACAAAGAAGTGATCAGAATTTATTTTGCTATAGGTACCAAAACCAGCTGGTGTAAAGAAAGGTTGGCAGAGAGCGCTGGCAGTAATCTGTGATTTTAAACTCTTCCTGTATGATATAGCAGAAGGAAAAGCATCCCAGCCAAGTGTGGTAGTGAGTCAGGTCATAGACATGAGGTAAGCTTTTTGGTGCTGAGTGGGAACTTGCTGTGGGATTGGGGGATGGCAATTCAGCCTTCATTACTACTTCATATACTACATTTCATTTCCTGAGTGTAGTAGATTTAGAATGAGTAAAGAAGATAATTATATTCTTTTCAGGTTGGATAGAGTTTTTGAAGACAGATTGATCTTTGTGGTTAAAATTAGTATAACTTTTTACGCAGAAGGATTTGTATCTTGTTCATCTTCAGCATTATTGAAGTGCTACCGATGTCACTGAGAGTTGAGGACATGTAAGCTATAATTGAATACATTAAAACTTCTAGAGTGTTTGGATTTTTATGAAATACTTGGAAGGATGTTCTTACTTCAGTATCGTCTCTATAGTTTGATTTTTGAAAAGTTTTAAATTTAAACAGACATAAAAACAAGTATCTGGAGTAGATTTTTTTCTCTCTGCATGTACCAGGAATTAGTTATGTAGCAATGCATTTCTGAGTTTCATCTGCAGGTAACAGGGAAAGTTGCAATGACTTTAAAAGTTAGATCCCAGTACTATCTTCTTGTGCCCTTAGCAAATCAAGGTTATTGGTACTATAGAAATTAAGTTTAAAAAAAACACAACAACAGCAAACATACAGATTTGACTCTGTTTAACTCTTTTGCAATAATGTTTATGGTCTCCACAAGGGATGAAGAATTCTCAGTGAGTTCTGTCTTGGCTTCGGATGTCATCCATGCAAATCGAAAAGATATCCCCTGTATCTTTAGAGTAAGTATGTATGCCTTGAACTTATTAACTCTGAAGGAGAGGATTTCACTCTGTGATGTGCGATGTGCATTCACAGAGTGCTTACTAATGTTTAAATTCTTCTGCAAGTTCTGGCTGTGCGGTATTCGTGGCTGCAGCAGTGCATAAAGCTCTGTACTTATATCCATACATATCATACATTTTTTCATGGTAAAATAGCACTGATACATTTAGACTAGCACCCATCTCCATTTTACAGAGTTTTGTTTTTTTTCTAATCTTCTCATTAAGACCTATGTCTTACAAGCTTTCTGTTTTTCATTTGGAATTCTTTTGTTCATGATTTTTTACATTTTCATTTCCCAGAGTTGTTTTCTTCTTCTTAGTTTGATTTGTTGAATTACTCCTGAAGCCTTTATTATGTATTAATTCTTGGTATATGAGCACTGGATCTCATGACTACCTTATCAGATAGTTATTACAGAAATCCAGTGTAACATATTCATAAAAATCTGTCATTTACATTGTATCAGAGGATTTTGCCATCATTGATTTTTCTATAACTCTTCTGGATATGTAATTGAAGATTTGACCTCTGTGAAAAATCTTTGGTGTCTAATTCCCGTATCATTTCTTTTCTGTTCCATTGTATTCCACTCCTTGACTTTCCTGCTTTCAGACTGTTCATTGCTCTGCATGCTAAGAGGAGATAAATATTCCAAAGTAGTTTTCACTTTTATCTGTTTCAGTTGTACCAAGTACATGAAAAATTTCGTAAATCATTCTTATGTATATACCATTCCTATTGTATTAATTAACAGTGAAAACTGTCATTTAAAAAATGTGGTACGCTTTGTGAGAAATGCTCTACGTTACAAAATTACTGAGATGAACAGATGTCTGTCTGATTCAGAGTGAGTGTTTCCTTATTACAGAATGAGTATAAACGCATATAAGAAAATAAAATTTTCAGATTTTGCTGAGTTATTCACATTAGCTTTTTCTGTGATAGAGTTTTTCTATTAAGTAAGGCTAAATTTTTTGCATTCTTAGCTCAGACAGCTAATTGAAGAAACATCTAAATGCATTTGATATCCTTGTATAAATGATCAGGATGAAATCTTTTATTGCTTAAGATTTAAAATATATATTTAAAATTTTTTCAGGTCACAGCTTCCCAACTCTCTGCAACCAGTAATAAGTGTTCAATCCTGATTCTAACAGACGGTGAGAATGAAAAAAGCAAGTGGGTAGGAGTGCTGAATGAATTGCATAGGATCTTGAAGAAGAACAAACTCAAAGACCGCTCAGTCTATGTTCCCAAAGAAGCTTATGACAGCACCTTACCCCTCATCAAAACAACACAGTCAGCAGCAATCATAGGTATGAAATAAATAAGAAGTCTGATTCAGTAATAGCATTCCCCCATACATACACATTCATAATAATGAGCTGTATTGGCTAACAGTTGGATTTTACTGTTTTGCTATTCTGTAAAGATAAGTCCTTCCCTGGGCAAAATTAGAGCCATAAAATAGTGTAAATCACTGATTTTTACAATAGTCTGCTTCTGCTACCAGAGAGAGAATTGGAGAGTTGAAAAAGAGTTTAGTAATTTTAAATGCAACCACACAAAATATGTTGAACTCAGATTATTTGAATTTGATGTTCTAATTATTTCAGTGTCAGTAGTATACTTAAATAGTCCAAGTGATTTATTAAAAATAATGTTTCTTGTGTTATATCTGCTAACAGAAGAAATGGGAAAATGTGGGTGTTTTTTTTTGTTTTTTTTTTTTTTAGAAATTTGAAAGTCTGGGTGGTTTCCAGTGTTTTGTTTAGTTTTGGTAGATCATAGAATCATTAAGGCTGGAAAAGACCTCTAAGATCATCTAGTCCAGCCGTCCACCTACCACCAGTATCATCGTCTAAATCACAGCTCGAAGTACTACATCTGCCCTTTCCTTAAACACTTCCAGGGAAAGTGACTCCACCACTTCCCTGAGCAACCTGTTCCAATGCCTGACCAGTGCCTTCTTTCTGAAAAGTAGTCCTTCCAGATATCCAACCTGAATCTGCCTTGGTACAACTAGAGGCCATTCCCTCTTGTTCTGTCACTAGTTACCTGGGAAAAGAGGCTGTGTTGGTTAAGGCTTTTTATTTCAAGATATTAAAAAACTGTTAATCAGAATTATCACACTTGTTGAAAAGGTATTTTGAAACAAAAATAACCTATTTTCTTCCTTCTTTTTTTTTTTTGATTAATATCACAGATCATGAAAGAATAGCACTGGGGAATGAAGAAGGGTTATTTGTTGTGCATGTCACCAAAGACGGTAAGAGACTGGAAACTGATAATAATTTCCCTTAATAATCAGAAAGTGACTTCATGAGGTTTTTTCTCTTTCAGTATCCCCCAGTTTCATTTTACTTGGTTTTTCTGTATTATCAGCTGGGCAGCCCTATGCGAGAGCAGATGATCAAGAAGCTGTTCTGTGTGCTTTCTGTTTTGGGTATCTATGACTTTTGCCTTCTCTTCTGCTGCGCACTTCAGTAAGGAGGCTGGCTTGGTCTTCACTGTAACCTCCTCCTTAGTGCTGGAAATTAAACCTCAGATTCAATAGAGAGGAGACATGACTATTTTTAAAATGAATTCTTAATAACACTTATTGAAGTGCCTGCTTGTCCCTTTTTCTGATGAGTCAGATTTTATCCAGCCATTATCAGTTTTGGTATCATTAAAATACAAGTTTTTATTCTTGTATATTTAAATAAAGCAAAGGAGCAATAAAGGGAATTTCTTGTGCTTAGCCAACAGAGTTTTTAATTGGTTCACATTTTACCATCATATATTTGAGTTTTGGTGTTTCTGTTTGGTTTTATTTTAGAGATAATCCGTGTTGGTGATAATAAGAAGGTTCATCAGATTGAGCTTATCCCAAGCGAACAGCTCATTGCAGTAATCTCAGGACGAAACCGTCACGTGCGACTTTTCCCTATGACAGCCCTGGATGGAAGGGAGACTGAGTTTTATAAGCTGGCAGAAACAAAGGGCTGCCAGTCAATAGTTTCTGGACATGTGCGCCATGGAGCCCTTACATGCCTGTGTGTAGCTATGAAAAGGCAGGTCCTCTGTTATGAACTAAATCAGAGTAAGACACGTCACAAAAAGATCAAGGAGATCCAAGTCCAGGGGAACGTCCAGTGGATGTCGATCTTCAGTGAGCGACTTTGTGTGGGCTACCAGTCAGGTTTCTTAAAACATCCCCTTCATGGAGAAGGCAGCCCATACAGTCTGCTCCATCCAGATGACCACACACTATCATTTATCTCACAGCAGCCAACTGATGCCATCTGTGCAGTCGAGATCTCAAATAAAGAATACCTGCTGTGTTTTAGCAGCGTAGGGGTTTACGTTGACTGCCAGGGCCGAAGGTCGAGACAACAAGAATTGATGTGGCCTGCAACTCCATCATCTTGCTGTAAGTTGCTCTGTGTGTCACTTTAACTTGCTCTTATACATTGAAGTGATCTCTGCTCCTATTAATATTCACAGAAAGTGAAATACAAGGAAAATTGCCCAACAGTTAAATGAAGACTCAGTTTCTGTGTCAGCAGCTTTAAATCTCATCAGAGGGTTTAAACTTGATCTCATTTACACTAGCTTTGCAAGCTCTGTAACATACATATGCTGTTGTAGCTAGCATAAAAAGAAATCAAAGGTCTGGATTTTGAAGTAAGTTGCCCGATGTCTGATTTGTAAACTCATGGCCTGTACTCTAGAACAGCTGAAAGCCTTAGGTCCTAGAGGGGCTATTTGGGATCTTTTTGCATTCACTACTACTGAAACTAGACTGTTGTTGTTTAAAACCTTGAAATTTGATTGATCTTTGTCTCAGCATTGTGATTCAAACTTTCTTGATGTCATCAGGATCTGATAGTTTAACTTGTCTTTCTCTTAATGGTACTGAGTCTTGCTTATTATGTTTTTTTCTTTTCGTGTTCCTCCTTCATTCTCTCAACTTGTTTCTTGTTCATCTTGTTCATATTCTCTCTTTCCTCACTTTTTTTTTTTTTTTTTAATTCAGCTTTTAATTTTTTACCTCCTCTTCCTCCTCTCCCTCTTCCTCTCCGAAATACAACATCTGGCAGGCAATGTAGAAAATGTATTTCCTAACCTTAAGGAAAAAAAAAACCATGATGTTTTTCAAAATTTCAATTACCAATAAGACATATGTTAAGCATTTATTATATATATATTTTTAAAGTTGGAGCTTTATATTTGTGACAGAGGAAAAAGTGCAATGCCTAGCTTCCTCTTTTTGTTGCCTTTCTAAGTGTTCTTGAAGAGTAGCCAAATTTGTCCTCAGATTGTTTGCAAATGAGCACAGTCTTAGGCTGATTTTTAAGACAGCCTGCCTTCTTACTTCACTGTGGCAGCTCTGCAGTCATGCTGCAGGGGGAGATTAATGTTTTTCCTGGTCTGAGTGAAGCCCCTTCTGAATGTGAAAGGATCCATTTTTACAGGTTGTGCGTCACTTCTGTTTTTCAAGCAAGAGCATGATTATTACAGTATCAGTACTCAAATAGTGAATGAATCAAAACGAAAGTTAAAAAACAGATATTTTCACATGTATGACGTCTGTGTCATTGACACTTGTGGAATTTCTTTCATTGCCCTTAAACAAAGCAATTTGATTTAGTTCCAACTGAAAATAGTGGTATATTTTATAGCAAAACTGTTACAGTTAAACATAAATTTGATGCTTTTGTTATTCTTGGCAGACCATGGCAGTCTTTTTGGCGACATGGAAATACTGAATTCTCTTTAGTGGTCCCAGTGGAACAAATTTCATGTTGGGGACATGTGCCAGATGAGTAGCATAGAATTCTCTTTACAGTCTGGAAAACACAAAAAGAGAATTAGAGCTAGAAGGAAACATGAGCACTATGTCATGGTGCTTAGTGCCAACTGATGTTCACTTAGTATGGACTCCAGAGACCAAACTCATTCAAACAACTGACGGCTCTTAAATAACAATAAATTAAATACACATCATGTACTAAAAACTCTTAAAAATAGAATTTTTAGAGGAAAAAAGCATTGAAACACATCAGTGCTTGGCATTGTAAGTTGGAACCCCATGTAGTAAAAATAGTTTGGTTCTGCATAGTTAAAAGAAAAATCTTCTGATGGTTTTGGGTTTTAGGTGTTGGTTTGCTTTTACAATAGATTTCATGATCTTTTTTTTAGTTATAACATATTTTTTAAGCCAAGGTTGTTGTTGGATTGTAGTTTTGTTTTGTGTGTTTCTTAGTAGTAGTAGTATGGTCAGACCCTGAGAAGTTGTGTATCACCAGCCCTGTCTAAAAGCACATGACAATATATCATTCCGTCTCAGGTTACAATGCACCATACCTCTCTGTGTATAGCGAAAATGCAATTGATATCTTTGACGTGAACTCCATGGAGTGGATTCAGACTATTCCTCTCAAAAAGGTAACTTGCTGTTTTGATATCAGTTAAAGAATATGGCTACACTGTGATATTTCTTTGTTGTGGTCATACAGTGCTGTTTTTAAGGACATTAGAGATTGTCATTAAAACTGCCTGTTTTAAACATAATTGAATTAAAAGAAGTATTACAACAGAATTCTGTCAGGTTTTGATCACTTATTGAATGGAAGCACTTTTTGAAAACCTGGCACTACCTTGATATTTAGGAGGTTTTGCAGCTGCAGCAAGCTTCATAGCCAGGGCAGTTGATACCTCACGCCTATCCATGTTGGAGAGGCATTTGAATAGTATCCTTGGTAGTATGCTCTGACTGAAGTAGTCAGGCAGTTGGACTCAATCTTTGTAGGTCCCTTCCAACTGAATCGTTCTCTATTTAAAGCTGGGGAGAGAAAGGGTTGTTTCTAACACAGTTGGAGAGTGGAATGGTTGTTTCCTTATGAAGCCGTAGGTCAAAAATATTAGTAGGTTTTAGCAATCTGTATATAGTCTTAACAAGTCAAAAAGTGTAATTGTGACATAATACTAACGCAAACCAAAGGCACAGCTTAGTGGTTTGTGCACGTCTTAGATAAAACTATACTGTTATATGAAGTAGGCTTCTTATGGAAATATTTATATGAATGCTGGTAGGAATGGTGTTAAGCCTGGGTCTTTAAAGGGAATTTTAGGCAGCTCTCTGTGTTCTAGATCTCCAAACAGGAGTTTAAAATCTAAAATTGCCCTTACCTCAGCTTTGAGGATTTAATGACTCACAACTGTTACTTCTGAGAGCATGCATGTGTCATGAGAGGGGAAAACACTGCTTCCTCCAGCCTCTTTTCTTCTTTGAAGCAAACTTTACTCTGGCCGGTTACACTGTTCTGCTGTCTGGTTGATTTTATAACAGTACTGCATTTATTAAGTTTATATTGCTCCCTGGAGCTTTTAGAAGAAGATGTGCTATATAAATATGAGTTACTAAAAAGCTGTTTTCCTTGCTTCAGGTACGACCCTTGAATACAGAAGGATCACTCAACCTTTTAGGTTTGGAGACAGTTAGATTAATATATTTCAAAAACAAAATGGCAGGTAAGTAAAGAGGACCTGATTTTCATCACAAATGTTTTTGTTTAGTAAGAGCATTTTGGGAGAGAGCCATGCTTATAGATTCCACAGTAGTTGTAATGACATAGTAGTCTGATAGGCAGATAGTCTTGATATATATATATTTTTTTTCCTCCTAAATATGCACTGAAAACTTTTAAATGTCTGGAAACAAGAGAATGATGAGTTTTCCCCCCAGATCTGCTAGTAAATGCCAAAATGACATCTACCTATGCCTTCATAGTTTAAGGATTAATAGTTATCTTGGCAGCGCTGGATAGAAATTAATACTATACTTGACCTAAAGAAGCCTTTCCCAAGGATAAAAAAAAGTATAGTTTTATATATTCTTAACTTATAATTAGGGCCATAGATGATTGTGTGCCAAAGTGTCAGTTTTATAAGTGAATTTATGTTATGAGTCTTCTTTTTTTCTTTGTTGGAACACACTTCGTAAGCATAAAACTGCGTAATATACTTTACTTAAGTGAGAGGTGTGATCTATGCAGTTTAGCAATCAAAAGCTGTGTGTGTTTTTAGCAACTATTCTGAAAGTAGTGAAAATAAACTCTCAAGTATACTGTTGTTGACAGTATTTCATTGTTTACTTAAATTATCTGTGAGCAAATTAGTGCAAAAGAAGTGGCACCCATAGAGAGGAACAATCTCGTGGATGTGTCATGAAGTCTGCAGTTGATCTTAGGGAAAAAGGAGGTTTCAATTCCATACAAAAACTATTCTTGTTCTCAGCAGTAGTTGCTGGATATGTTCAAGTGTATTAAATTTAACCTTAGTTTTAGTGTGTATAAAAGAAGGCGAAGCAGTTGCATTCATTCAAAACGATATTCCTGTTGTATGTTGATCATCACTGCACATTTCACATTTTTATTGAAGATGCCTTGCCAGACCTACACATATGGAATAAAAATCTTCCCGCTTCCCACAGTTGCAGCAAAAAATATCAGAGTTCAAATATTTGAGGAAATGAATGGAATAGGATATTGCATTGAGTTTCCAGGTGATTGGCAGAACAGGGCTTTTAGCGGTTTTCACTGAAGGTTGCCAAAAAAAGTTTGAGAAAGAGGACTGAGATCCTTTCCTGCACACCTAAATGTTTCCAGGCTCTTGGTTCTTCACTGTGAGAAGACACATAGTAGACTTGTTTACGTGTCAAAGTATGTTTCATACTGTAAAGATTTTTCAAGAATGTTTTCCTTTTAAAGGGAAGATAAAGGTTTTGTTTGAAGGAATCTATACTATTTTGAGAAATAGTTGTGGCAACTTGCATGTGAAGATGGATTAAGTCTGCTTTTGTATAACAGAGTAAAAAGTGATCAAGAAAACTCCTAAATCAAGGAGCGTTTATTCAGGGAAATTCATGGGAAATGGGTGGTGTGCTGCACTAGCAAGAGCAGAGAAAATGTCTTTTGGTTATTATTCCATGTATGCCCAATGAAGTGGCCCACTGGATCATTTTTGTATTGATTCCAGAGGGTGATGAACTGGTGGTTCCTGAAACATCAGATAACAGCCGGAAGCAAATGGTTCGAAACATCAACAACAAGCGCCGCTATTCATTCAGGGTACCAGAAGAGGAGAGGATGCAGCAGAGGAGGTCAGTGTTCAACCTGTACTTGTCTTCTGCACTGGCTGCACAAGTAATTTCACTGATTGAAATAATCTGAAACAGCTGTTGTTTGGAATGCAAGTTTCTACATACAGTGTAGAGGTGCAATATGTAGGTGTAATACAGCAGTGTGAGTTCTGCTCTTGCTCATCCCACAGAGCTTTTTATCAGCTCATAGTGTTTGTATATTCTTAATGGTAGCTGTTAGGTGTATGGGCAGTTAGCTTGCAAAACAGCATTCATTTGTTCTGGGCCATAACTCTCTTCAGGGTAAAAATCTGTACATACTAGTGCTGAGAGCAAGAGTTTATTACTGTTAAAATGGCTAAATAGTTAATTTCCATTTAAAATAGCTGATAATCAGAGCTTTAAATGACTATTCTCACCTTGCACAAGATTCCTGAACAGTATTTTCTCTTCCAGGGAGATGCTACGCGATCCAGAAATGAGAAATAAATTAATTTCTAACCCAACTAATTTTAACCACATAGCACATATGGGTCCTGGAGATGGTATACAGATTCTCAAAGACCTTCCAATGGTAAGTGCAGAAGTATATGTGAGAGTGACTTACTTCAAGAGGCTACAAATAAGAAAAACAACTACAATTTTGGATGTATGTTGAGAGTGTTTGATCTGTTTCGTATCAGTGGCAATGTAACTAGGTAAATGACATGGAACATGCTCAGATGTTAGTGATTAAATGAACAGGATGACACTTGAGGGCGAAGGAAGGAATGACTAATATCTCCTGGGTTTAAAGACAGATTAGTCTCTCAGTACTGATTATAGTTTTTCTAACACATAAGAAGATACACAATTAAGAGGATTTGTGCCAGGATTCTGTATGGAAATGGAAAGAGAAATTCCTTTCTTCATGAACTATATTACTGTAAGTTCAATTCCTTTCTTCTCTTCTCGTCCTTACATCCAGTTTAGCCTCTCTCTCTCCAATCTCTTCTCCTTAGACAAGTGAAAGTTTAGCAGTATATAGTAACCAAATTTCTTTCTGTGAATAAGATGCTATTTTCTCATTTCCTTTCCAAATTAATTATTATCAGTGAAACAGAACTTCTTACTTAAATACTAACCATAGTGCACACGTATGTCTGTTTCCACAAAGCCTTATTTAGGAAATACTCTCCTTGAAGTTAGTGTAGTTTTTGCTGAGATACAGGTGAATTAATATTAGGATTTTATCATATAGCTTACTTGTAGCTATGTTGAGCATCTTGTTTGTGTGTTATGTATTACTTTCTAAATTCATTCATGATAGATGTGATGCAGGATATGATAATGAACTCTGTAAGAAAGATCAGATTATATGATACTAATAGATGATATGAGTACCTCCATAAGACATAGGCATATAGCATATTTGTTAACTAAATGGAAGAGTGGGATGCCAACGAGAGAGACCTGAACATGCCCGAAAGTGAGCACATGAGAATCTAATGAGATTTAACAAGGCTACATGCAAAGTGTTGCACTTGGATCGAGGCAATCCCAGGTATGAATACAGACTAGGAAAAGAACTCCTTAAGAGAGCCCTGTGGAGAAGGATTTGAGCATTCTGGTGGATGAAAAGCTAGACATGAGCAGCAGGCTTGCAACCTGAAAGTCCATCAGTTTTCTGGGCTGCATCCAGAGTGGAGTGGCCAGCGTGGAGAGGGAGGGGAATTGTCCCCCTCTGCTCTGTTCTTGTGGGGCTGCATCTGGAGTACTGTGTCCAGGCCTGGGGCCGCCACAGTACAGGAAGGATGTGGAGCCGTTGAAGCAGGTCTAGAGGAGTTGATCAGAGGGCTGGAGCAGCTCTCCTAAGAGATAAGATTAATGGAGTTGGGCTTATTCAGCCTGGAGAAATGAAGGTCCAAGTGAGACCTAAGTGTGGCCTTCCAATACTTGAAGGGAGCTTACGAACAGGAAGGGACTGACTTTTTACACTATCTGACAGTGGTAGGACAAAGGGAAATAATTTTAAACTAAAAGATTTAAGTTAGATGTTAGGAAGAAATTCTTTACTCAGAAGGCAGTGAGGCCCTGGCACTGCTGCCTAGATCTGTGGGTCCCCCATCCTTGGAGGCTCTCAATGCCAGGTTGGATGGGCCTTGGGCAGCCTGAATTGATGGGGGTAGCCCTGCCCACGACTGGGGGTTTGAACTAGATGATATTTAACATCCTCTCTAACCTAAGCCATGCTACAATCACTTTGGCAGTGCTGTCTAAAATAATCATCACAATTGCTTGGAGTCAAGGCAGGATGTAGGAGGGCTTTTCAGTATCTGAAAAACTAAACAGAAGTAACAGTAAGACTGGAAAAGAAACCTTGCAGCTGCAGTAGTTCATTGGTTTAGCATCTTCTGGTTTTCAGGTTTCCAGGTTCTTGTTTTATCTCACTTTTGCAAAAACTGTGCTTTATGTTACACTGTACTTTAAGATCTTCATCTTGTACATGAACCCTTTTGGCACTAGCTTTTACTTGTGTGAGGATAGGCAGGGAAGAGAAAGGATTTCCTTTAGATCTCATGAGAGACACTTAGAAGAGCCAATAAGACTCAGTGCAGTTGAGCAATGAGCAATGAGTGTTTTGTGTATGTGTGTGTTTATAAATGAACTAATAATGAAAAGGAGAAGGCTGGTTCTAGGAAACAAGACAAATCCAAGAGGAGTTGGCTGACTTTTTCTCAGTTGGCTGTATGTATATATATGTACAGTGTTTAACAAGTAATGATAATTTGCTTCAGGGCAAGATGCAAATCCAGACTTCTTTGTAACTTTCTTTTCTGCTGGGTTCCTTCAAGTACTTCTGGCTTTTCCTTAGCAAAGAAAATAAACTACTACTGCTAAAAGATGTCATAATTCACACAATTGTTGAAAGTTCATGGGAATCGAAAGTTGAAAAGACTCTTAATCAAAACATTGCCCAAATCTGTCAACTGTAAAATAAGGAATAATGTTACCTATTGCTGGAAGTTTTCCAGATTCTCAACTGGATTAATATTTCTTCAGCTGTGTCATCATTAAATGGCTTTTGGCTTTAAATTCATTCCAGTTACACAAATCTTGTATTGGGTCAAAGGTCATGTTTGGAGATATGACTGGTACTTTGCTTATTAACCATCAACATGATGTTTTAAAAGAAATTTAGGAGTCACTTTCTACGCTATAGAAGGAACAATAGAAGATGCTAACAGTATAGAATTGGCTTCTGCACTCATTTGACTGCTTCTTTCTAAAATTGCTATTGAAAACTCCCTTGTTGCAAGTAGTCTTAATGCTTGCAGAAGTCACTGCAGGTAAAGCAAATTTGGTGTCTGTTATCCCAGTAGCTCCTTGCAGTGTCATTGTTTGTATTCCTTCCAGTACAGCACCAACCATGGGACTTAGAAGTAGGTGAACTTGAAAGTGTAACTTGAGATTAGGAAAAAGAAATTCTCTTACAATCTAATTCTGCCCAGGCCGCTTTCTCTTTCCTACCCATTTCCTGTAAGGTGTTTGACTGGACACAGTCTTGGCGTAGTCTGATCCAAGCTGCCTGCTTTGTTTTCTCTGGCATGAAAACAGAGGACAGGGAGAGCTGTGTTTGCAGCTGGCATTATATTTGGAGTCCAATGTCTTATTGGAAAGACAAAAAAAAAAAAAAGAATAAAAAGAGAGGATGGATATAGGACATTCTCTGGAAAGTCAGTACGTGAAGTAAAGAATACTCATCCAGTCTTACATACAGTTCATCTGTACGACGGTTTCTTTTCAAAGATATAAAATTATTTCAATAGATTCAAGCCTTGCTCCAAATGGTGAAGAGCTTTGTTTGTTTGTTTGTTTGTTTGTTTGTGTGTGTTTCTTAGCATGTGTGATTATTTTGCAGCCAGAGTATCTACTTTATGTATTAAATAGGATGTAATTTTTCAGAAGAAAAGGTATTTATCCTTTAAGGTATGTGGGAAAAATTGCAGCATTTTACTTTGGGAATGCTTTGTTTTGTTTGCCCAAAGGGGATGAGGAAATACATTTTTACATTGAAAGGGTGCTGCCACTAGAGGGAACAAGTGGTGCAAGGTCAATGGTTTTCTCAAATTGCCATCATCCAACTATTTTGGTCGATGTTGTTTATGGAATGCAGAAAGTGAATGAAAATGATGGACCAAGCCTTTTTTACTTGCTGTTTCTTCTTGACTTATTCGAGCAATTTCAGATTTGGCTGGGTCTGCTGATAGGAATTTGTTCATCTAGCGTGAATTTTCATGGAATCAGTATAGTATTATGCAGGCAGAAAGGTCCTTGTTAATAGGATTTGATAGAGAATGGATATTTTAATCTCTGCACTGAATGTTATTGTCACAAAGTAACAGCCTAGCTTTTATCTAGCACGCATGGGTGAACTTTCTAAAGCAAATGACAATTTAAATTTTCATTTACTTATTTTTATTTATGATACACACTTTATACATAGCGTGTATATGTATATATAGTGTGTACATATATATGCATGTATAATATAGATATATATGTATACATGAAGTGAATCCAATCAAAACTTGTCTCTGCAAGTCTCACTAACCTGCCTCTGACCTTTTCCAGGCAAAGTGCCTAGAATTGAACAGAGCACGGCATTAAAAGTGGTAGCAGCAGCCTTTGCATGGCAGGCTGCAGTGTACAAGGAGGGCAGGTCACTGCCTGCTGGATGCAGGGCCAACAGGAGTTTGCTGGCTGGCAGCTTACTACTGTCTTAGTGATGTGTTTTAGAAGATCAACTTCAGAGAGCTTAATTTGAATTGCAAAAGTACAAAGTGAAAACCAGATAAATGGAGAATTTAATATGATTACTGTCTGTTTGATGTGCTGTGTAGTAAACAGATGCCTCCGTATGCACAGCATGTCTGTCTGCATGTGAATGTCCTTGCTGATGCAGCCACTCGAGGAGAAAAGTTGCTTTCTCTGTGTGTTGTTTCCAAAGTCTTGGTATGCAACAAGCACGTGACATGAGCAGTGAGATGTGTTTATGGCAAATTGCAGCCTATTCACCTAGTTCTACGGTCTCTCTGTGATGGACACTCTTGTCTTCAGCACAGTCCTGTATTTACACAGAAATGAATATGCCCAAGGCTCAGAATGAGATCACATTTGAAGGAGAATATATTAGAGGCTCAGACAACTTTGCATCCTTCTTTTCTTCATCGCTAGCAGTAACTTAGGAGTCTGGCTTTGACTAGTAAGGATGTGGGCTACAGCATAGCAGAAACTAGAAATTCTTAATTGCAATTTGCAGAGCTGTAATCAGTTCAGATTTGTATTTTATTGACATGGATACTTGATTGGGGTCATTGTTTTGCTGTGTACAATTTAGAATGGTTCGTGTTAGTATATCCCCAAACTTATTTCTGTACGTGTTTTTCTTCCCTAGCAGCCTGTCACCAATTAGCTGGCCGTACAGTCTGGCCTCCCTTCTGCCCTCTTGTCCCTTGAAGCCACTTTATCGTGGATGCTCCTTTGTAGTGAAGATCTGAAATCTGGAACTGCACTAACTGCAGCACAGACCACCTCTCTGTGCACATCAGATTTACAGGATTGATTTTGCTTTCATATTCTGCATGCCTGAGTATTTTACATACAGCAGCTAGTCTCAACTGCCATTATATTTGAACATTATGCTTCAGTTTGATCTCATCATACATGAGCCATTATACTTCCATTACAGATTATGTGTGAAGCTTTGCTTGTTTCAAGTGAGAAACTTTCAGAGTAAATATATATTTGGTATTCTTTAAAGAAAGTGGGAGCCGCATGCATGCATCTAATGGCAGAGTCCATGGAGAGAGTTCCAAGGATTGTTTTTAAAATGTTGCCATATATCGTGGCTTCTTCACATTCATGAATGCTGGCTAAATATCTTCATGGTCTGCAGTTGTCCTACCCTCTGCTTTTCAGCTTGCAATTTTAGGCTCTCCCTTCTCTCCCTCATTGGCTTTTAAGAATGTAGCTGGCTTTGCTGCTGGTTCTCTTGGTAGCAGGTGACTTGCCAAAGTGTGCTTTCATGGACCATTATTGGAATGGTGGGTTCTAGTACTCATATTTAGATGCTGCTAAACTTTCTAATAACAACCTAATGTGTATTATGTCTTAAATGCCATAATGTGGTAATTGATGTTTCATTTAACATGCAAAGCCTCATAATACCTGTGCATTTAAAAAAAAAAAAAAAAAAACACCACAACAACAAAGTTGGATTTTACCAGCTGAGGGAAATGAAGAACAATAACAGTAATGTTTGCTAATATGTATTGGAATGTTATTTAATATTCTTTCAAACTTCAATATGTTCCACATACAAAAAGTAGTGCCTTAGATTTAGTAGAGGGGTAAGCTGAATTTCTACCATGTTGTTTTGTTTCTGTTTTTTAAGTCCTAACATTTCGAATGGTACCCAGATCTGTTTCTTTTAAGGTGATAAAATCAGTTACACAAGGGGAAGGGAAAATTAGATCTGGTGTTTTGATTTACTGGTGGCCTTTGGGCACCATCCACACATCAGGCTGGCCTGCTGGAAGTGTGCAGATGGCACAGGGAGTGAGGTCAAGCCCTGAAACTTCTGTTACATTTAGGTTTACCTGAGTTTTAATAACAAGAGCACTTGTGTCAGCACATTCTATAGAGATCAATCAGAAATTGTTCCTGTTTAATCTACAGCATTAGTTTTCTCCTCCTTTTATGTCACACTTTGGGAGCACATTGCTCAGTTTACCTATTAAAAAAATTTGAATTTCCCAGCACTTTTGCACCTTATCTGGTAAGGGCATACACTTCTGCAGCAAGCAGATGGCGGAGCAAAGTCTGAACGCCTCACTAAAGCTCTGTAAGACGCAGTGATCACACAGAAGGATGTAGGCCTTGTGTTGTCTGTCTACAACGGAGTAAATTGTCCCCGTTGTCTGACTAACCAGTTCACCTTCCTACCCAGTCTGTGTCCCTATCCTGTTGAAACACTGTTCACTCCCGTTAGAAATACTCTGTGTTTGTTGTACGGGTGATACTTAATCTTAATGGAACCGTTAAAATGCATGAAAAACAGAAGAAAATCTCTTACAGTCTTTAACTGTTGTGTATTCTCATCTTTTTTTCTCCCCACTCCATCTCACCTGTGCTCACCTTCCTTTGTGTTATGTCTGTTTTAGATTGTAAGCTCCTCAAGGCAGGGAACTGATTGCTTCTCAACTGTCTGTAAAGCACCTTCTACAACTGTGGTGCTCTTTGAAATACAAATTATAATAAATATTAGAATCGATTCCCAATGAGTTAAAAGTTTTATTTGTTTTTAATGTTTTAGCAACAGCAAGGGCAGCAGGCCCAAGTGACACCATGTAAGGAAGGTGCTCAGAGGACTGGGGGTGACAATGTAAGAACCCGTGTGCTGATGAGTGAGCAGGGCTGCTGTTCGGCTGTCCGTCAGTGTTTGACTGCTCTTGCAGACTGCTGTTGCTAGTGTAACCTGTACAACCATCCTTCATTGCTTTCTCTCTCTGTTGTCTTTGATAGCAGCGCTCCCCTTATCAATTCCCTCATCATCACTCCCGTCTGATCTCCTCTCCGAGCAACTTTGAACACATCTACCACATGACTGTTAATTCAGCTGAAAAATTCCTCTCTTACGATTCCATAAACACTGCATTTTCCCCGCCTCCGTGCTCTGCCCTGGGTACTCCAAACTTTATGACTCAGAGGGTATGGATGGCTGGGTCAGGCGTTCACTCTACTAATACTGTGTGGTTTTCCTTTTGCCTGGCTATTAACATGGGAGAAAAACCCTTGGAAAGTGGTTTCCTTCGCCTGTTCACTGTCTTCTATCACAGCTGATTTGTCTTCTGCTGCCGGCTGTGGTCTTTCAACAGCTCTGATGAGCTAAAAAACAGATACAGATAAACAGAAAAAATGTTTACCAACTGGGCTGAACCTTTTACTGTGAAAATGGCATTTTTAGTTACTAGAAAGGTAACTAGGTGCGGGAAATCTGAATAATGTTTGTGTTTCACACCATACATCTCCAGCAGTCAATGGCAGAGACAGGATGCTGTGTATCAGGTTGTGCTAGGAAAAGGATTCTGGATCTGTCTCTGTTGGACCAAAATTTCAAGCTGTTTGTTTACAGTGAAATAGTGAGAGTGCAGTAATGTTACACGGTACTGTGCACAGTTGGAGAGAGACACAGATTGTGCCTGGGTGGTTTCTTGGTTCAGTTAAAAGAAAATTGGAATACATACAAGCAGGAAGATCAGAAATTAAAGATATCGGGTACTTGTTCATATAGATCCTGTTAATCCTGGTAGTTTTAAAAAGAGTCTGAGGTAAGATACTGTGCTGTAATTATCCTTCCAGTTGGAAAGTAAAATGTGAGGGATGGAAGCGATGCTTTCTTTTTGCTTGTTTTTGTGTATCCTGGCCTGACTTATGTGAGGTTGCTATATCCTATGGTAATACAAGGCCGTACTAAAACAAGCCCTTATATACCTCCTGCTGCATTGTAATTGTGTTCTGTGCTGTGGCCTGCAGTTCTGCTTTGGAACAGTTTTGCAGATAGATCATGAATAATCTGTGAAGCAGATGTGTATAAAAGAAGGGTGGACAGCAGGGCTAGGGAGGCAATTGTTCCCTCCGCTCTGCCCCTGTGAGGTCACATCTGCAGTGTTGTGGCCAGGCCTGGGGCCCCCAGTGCAGGAAGGACATGGAGCTGTTGGACCAGGTTCAGAGCAGGCCACAGAGTTGCTCAGAGGGCTGGAACATCTTTCCTAAGGCAGGCTGAGGGAGCTGGACTTATTCAGTCTGGGGAAATGAAGGGTCCAGTGAGACCTCACTGTGGCCTTCCAGTACCTTGAAGAGAGCTTACAAGTAGGAGGGGGACCAACTTTTTACATGGTCTGATAGTGACCGGACAACAGGGAATGGCTTTAAACTAAAAGAGAGGGGAGTTAGGTTCGCTGTTAGGAAGAAATTCTTTGCTCAGAGGGCGTTGAGGTCCTGGCACTGCTGCCGAGAGCTGTGGGTGCCCCATCCCTGGAGGTGTTCAAGGCCATATTGGGTGGGCCCTGGGCAGCCTGAGCTGGTGGGTGATCTGTGATTCTTCAGTGGTGGATGGTTGCTGAAGGTTTGCATGTGTCTGAGCCGTGCCTGCCACTGTGATGGAAACACTGCTGTTGGTTTCTGTGGCCTTTCAACACTCTTCAGACACATACAGCAAACCTTCACTGCCAGACTGGTTTGCTGTTCTTGATCCCTGTCACTGGGAAGGGGTTTGTAATGCAAATCTGCATCGAACACTAAAGAGAATTTAAAAATACAGGAGGAAAATAAATATTTTTTCCATAAAGCCCCAGAACAAAATTTCACACCATGAACTTCGACTGGTCATGTGCACACTCATGTCACTGTTGTGTAGTGGTCACATACATTAATATCCAAAAATGAAATTGCAGCATTTTGGAAAATACCCTGTGATGACAGGTCTGCATCCATCCTGGCTTTTCTGGAGAAACAGCCTGGAGCATTGAAATTTTGTGCCTCTTTGCCCCTTAGAAGCACTGGAGGTTTAGGCTCGTGTGAAGGAAAGCAGTTGTCTCTTTTTGGCTTCAGGGAAGAGATACTTTAAGCTGTCTCTGGAAAGTAAAGCCGTGGATTTTGCTTTTGTGTCTGCCCATATTCCTCTCCGTGTTTGGAGTTTGTAGTACAGGAACAATAGCAGTCCCTGTGCAGGACTGAATATTGAAACCTGGAGTGTGTAGCAAGAGTTGAAAACGAACCCTTAAAATAGGCTTTTAAGTCATGTCCTGCCATTTCATGAAAGAAGAGCTTAGGTTTACATCATAATGAACAGAACCTCAATTAATACAAGAAAACAAACAACATGATGCACCGTGGACAGAGAAATGCAGGCAAGCACGGTGGGCACTGTGGCAGGTGCTGGGTACAAGCTGGGGCTCAGGAGCACTGCCTCCCAGTGGGGCTGCACCCACTGACTGGTCATTCACTGCTGCATGGCGGGTAACTGCTCAGCAAGCAGCTTCTCTGCTGCTGAGGTTTTTTCTTCAAAGAGAAATCCTGTCACATTTCTCCATTTGGTTCAGCAGCAGGGATGAATTTACCTGCTAGGATTTGTATTGTTAATCCTTATGAGGGGTTTTTGTCTCTAAGTAAAGCAAGCTCGAGTTTTTTGTTTTTTTTTTTTCCCCCTCTGTTTTTAATTTGCTGTGTTTGCTGCTTGATAACTACCGCTAACTGCCATTTATTTTTCTTTGAATCCCCTTTCTGCATTGTGTGCGTATCACTTTGGGTGCAAAGTGCCAGGCTCTCCAGCATGTGCTTCTTTTATTTTAGATCAAAGAACAAGGGAAGATTTGCTTTGTGGAAAAACTTTCTACAAGGAATTACATGGACTTTGCAAACTGAGGTCAAAAAAATAACTATAAGACTACACAACTAAAATAAATTAGTCTTTTTAATGCACCCATTCCTTCCTTCCCCTGATGCCTGTATGTTGCCTGCTCAGTCAGTGTTAAGAAGGTTGGTTTCCTTATCGTTATATATAATTGCTGTCCCTGCTACATGAAATATTGTCAGTTTCTACAAGTACAGAGCTCCTTCCATGCAGCTCCGGCGCACTGGCCACTGCTGCTGCACTTGGCTCTCCTGTACCGTTCTCAAAACACAGCAGCGAGCCATTCCCTGTCCCCGTGGTTCCTTTTGTATCTACTGTAGGGCCACTGGTGTCGGTGCACAGCCAGACTGCTCGCACGGAGCTGTAGTGCAGATCGCTTATGGCATGGTGAGGGACACCAGGAGAGAAATTCAGTGCTGCAGGTTATTTGTCCTCATTTGGGAAACAAAGAGTAAGCAGGAGGCAGCAGTGTGATCCTCAATGGATTTTTGGAAGAGATTTGAAAACAGTGCAGCAGTAGCTACAGGGAGAAGTAAACAGGGCTTTTTCACTGGTAAGCTCTCGTGTATTTTGTTGGTATTTGAGAGATTTTTAATTCTTTCTTTTTTGCATGCTAAAAATCTGTCATTCCTAGGCCACTGGAAGGGCAAAAAGCAGAGTTGACTTTAGTAGCAAAGAGGTCTGTAACAGCAGTGACTCTAAGGGTCATTGTAAAATTGGACTGACAGCAGGTTTTTAACAATTGTCTGATAAAGTCTGCACCACCTGATACCTGTTTTTATAAAGCCTCTATCTGATTATTCATTTTAGAATAGGGCTAGAGAAATGGTGTCTGAGGGTCTTTCAGAGTATCCATCCAGGGGGTGGAAATTTCTCTTCTGTAACATTTCAGCCTAGACAGGTATTGCAATAGGAAATGTGGGGTTTTTTTTGGTTACTTTCTCAGAGTGAGGGTGGGGAAATAATGACATATGAATGGGAAGAAATAACCATTATTGCAGCAAGTGTTTGGTGAAGTGGAAACAAAGTAATATTCAGGGATACCTGCAGCTCTTTTCACAGTCTGCAGCTGTAAATGTTTCCCGAGCCTAATTCTCATTAATGCTAATCACTTAATAGTGTAAATCACATTTGTCTCTTGCTTAGGCAGAGATAAAACAATGGGTATGGATATTTTGGGCTAAAAAGACAGCTTGTATACAAAGAGATGGGTTAAATAAGCTGAGAAGCCTTTTCTCCTAAAGTCAGCTGTAAGCTAACAGAAGCAGAAATAAAATCTCCCAGAAATTATATCAAAGTATTTTTTTTCTTTTAAAGACCTGTGTTTAAGGAGCTGCCATATTCGAATAAAGACACTGTTTTATCTGTTCCCTCAGTATAGGACCGCTTCAATTCAGTGACAGTTTTCAAAAATCTCACTGGGACTCTTAGGCTGCAAACCAGGAGTGATAATGGCAATCCGTAGAGTAACCAGTGGTGGGTGCTCTGAGACTGAAACCATGAAGCTGATTCTGGCTTTGGTTCAGCTGGTGTAGGTCTGAAGAAATGCTGTCCGTATCTTTGGAACCACCTCAGTTATCTGACAGATTGATCCTATGATCCAGTATGTGGATCCATAACTCCACAGGCATTGGGGATTCATATGATGTCCGTACAAAATTGCACGTGCAAGCCACAAGTGGTGGTATCACAGGGAAATTTGAACAAAATCCATAGAAGCATGTGCTCAGAACGCATTATGCAATAGGCATGGAATTACGTCTGTAGCAGCTTAGGCTTGCAAACCATCCTTTCAAGGAAATTCTTGAATTATTAGACCTACCTTTTCAGTTGTCTGCATATGTCCATGTAATTCAGCACTTCATTGTCAGCTGTGTGTGCTTCCATTCTCTGCACTAAATTGCAGAATATTACTTTGCAAATTTTGCTGACTTGCTGCTCAGATAATTCAGCTCTGGTAAGGTTGGGGATTTGTTGCATTCTGAGACCTTCCTCCGTGATGTCCAAGGTTGAGCCAGCAGTCAATAAGAAACATGTTGTTGTGTGTCTGCATTGCAGAATCTTCGGCCTCAGGAAAGTCGGACCGTATTCAGTGGCTCTGTCAGTATCCCATCGATCACGAAATCCCGCACAGAACCAGGACGATCGATGAGCGCGAGCAGTGGGTTAGCAGCAAGTAAGCAATCAGATCTGTGTTGCTTTGGGGCTGTGCACACGTGTGTTAGGGAAGAGCTACCTGCACTGCTTCTCTCTGTGCTGCCACTAGACAGGACTTTCAGAGGCCATGGCTGGCTGTCCTCCCTCTGTGGGCTGGACGGAACTGTAATCTTACTTTCAAAGAAGCCCATCAATAAGGAGCTAGCAGGTTTGACTTCCCACATTTGGCATTTGTCAATTTTTTACAACCGCAGTTAGAATTGAAAAGACATTCTTACTCTTGGGACTTCTTTGCTGCAGCTGAAGTGGTGTAAATTGTTGACAAGTTGTTCACAAGCTCCGCATTTATTAATTTTGTTGCTGAACTCTCTAGAGCTCCTGATGCCTCTCTTGCTGCTAGTGCAAAGAGAGTGTAGTAGAAAACCTGCTGGTACAGAAGAGTTACAATGCATAGGGAACAGCTTTCCTACTGCTGCCATGCTGTCTTTGTGTGCCACAGTCAGCAAAGTGATCTGCGCTGAGATGAGGCAAGCGACTGAATAACGGAGCATGTGAAGATAGCCAACAGACTGCAGAAAGCCTGTATGTCTGCTGTAGTCTGCATGTTCCAGTACGACTCTACCTCTCCCCAGTATAGCTGGGGAGAGATGCCTAGAACAAGGCTGCCACCACAGCAGTTTATTCAACTGCTGTCTTTGTTAGGGACACAGTGACTACTCTCTGCTGTATGCTAACCCTGACATGTCGAGGAGCAGCGGAAAAACTGCATCTAGCATCAGACAAGATAAAAGCACACATTGACGGCAAGCCACGAGCTGAGCATCCTGGGACATGCCAGAGGAAAGCAGAAGTAGCCAGCCAAATAGCCTAACATCTTTTTAGTACCTTGTCTGGGCATCTGCAATGGTTTAATTCCTCTGCACATTTTAGGATCATCTGCACAAAATGGCAGTGCATTGCGGAGGGAATTCTCAGGAGGTAGCTATGGAGCAAAGCGTCAGCCTATGGCATCGCCCTCAGATGGTTCCTTATCCTCTGGTGGCCTGGACCAGGGCAGTGATGCACCAACAAGGGACTATGAGCGAGAGGTGAGTGATAGGATAAAGAGGAAAAAATCTAAGTGCATTGATAAAGATGAGGAAGTTAAATTATGTTGTGGGTTTGGTGTAACTCCTTGATTGCCTGTGAGTTTGGGAATTGCTGTTGAAATGAAAACTCGCTGTTGAAATGAAAACTCACTGTTGAATTTGCGAACTTCTATTTCGTGTGTTTCAAGTTGTGCTGACAAGACTTTGTATGTGATTGTCCCCTGGTATGTGGTAGTGGTGACACTGCACCTCAAATATTGTGGTCAGTTCTGGGCCTCTCACTACAAGGATATTGAGTTGCTTACGTGCGTGCTGAGGAAAGCAACAAAGTTGGTGAAGGGACTAGAAAACAAGGCTTGTGAGGGAATTGGGGTTATTTAGTCTGCAGAGAATGAGGCTGAGGGGAGACCTCATTGCTCTCTACAATTACTTGAAAGGAGGTTGCAGCGAGGAGGATGTCAGTCTCTTTTCTCAGGAGACAAGTGATAAGGTGTGAGAAAACAGCCTCCAGTTGCACCAGTGCAGGTTCAGGCTGGACATTTGCAAGAATTTCTTCACCGGAAGGGCGGTCAAGCATTAGAGCTGGCTGCACAGGGAAGTGCTGGAGTCTCCATCCCTGGAGGTATTTCAGAGATGTATGAATGTGGCACTCAGGGATATGGTTTACAGATGGGACTTGGTAGGTCGGCTTGATGTTTGGACTTGATATTGAAGTGTTTTCCAACCTAGATGGTTCTGATTCTTTTTCAACTCTGGTCCTGGTATTTAACGTGTAGAAAATTCTCACTGTGCTCCTTACATGGGATTTCAGGAGCAGTGAGGCTTCCAAAGATACTGACTGAGCAGACTAACAGCTTGATAGCAACCTCTCACAGCTTGAAGTGCTGATACTCCTTCTGTCCTTTATTTGCAAAGACTCTTAAGCTGTAGTAGCAAACATTTCACAGCAGGTATTTTGTTGTAGTATTCACTCTTGAGTGTCTGAGGTTAATGAGGTTACTTAAGAATTATCATGTAACAATTTCATTTAGAGCAGAAACTGGATTTAATCATTTATATACTGTGCAAAATAAATGCATCATTACAATAGGACAGCAGTGCTAAACTCAGTCCTTTCAACCAAGAAAATTATATGTAGAAGAGAAGTTGACTAGCAAAACTTCCCCAGATTGTGTTCTAACCAAGAAATGTGAAAATTTAGAGCTCACACAGGATTTTCACTGTACAGAAAATATATCCTTCCAGTTAAAACTGGCAGGCAAGTGTCAACCCAAATATGGGTCAGACGTATTTGCACTCTGCTGTACTGTGGAAGAGCTAACTAGACTGACTTGATCTGGATGGATTGAATTAATTTCCTGGGAGCATCACAGAAGAAACTGTGATGAAGCCCATACAATGAAGATTCCACTGTTTAGTACAAGAGCATCTCAGATCTGTGAAAAGGCAGGAGATGTAGCTTACAGCCTGACGCTACACACTGTCATTGCAGAGTGATCTGTAATCTGCAAGAATCCCACAGCTGCTGTGTCCTTCTATCTCCAGGTTATGCCTGCTGTAAGCAAACTGATCTACTCTTAATTCACACCCCTGCCAAGAAAACTTCTCAGAATTTTTGGGCACAAAATATGTGCATGCCTCTGAATCCAGTCACTTGTTGCTCAGACACCTGCGCTCACTCAGACTTTCCATCCTGTTACTTACTGGTGTTTTTCTGTGTATTTTGGCTGCAGGACTCCGACTCGCCGAGACACTCCACTGCATCAAACAGCTCCAACCTCAGCAGCCCTCCCAGCCCTGTTTCTCCTCACAAGACCAAGAGCCTCTCCCTGGAGAGCTCTGACCACGTGAGTTGGGACTCATGAACTGCTTCAGCATTCAGATTTGACACTACAGCAGCTTGCTGTCCCCTTCACTTGCTCCAGTTCACACCTTCACCATCTTAACCCTCCTCATTCCCCACCCGAAAGTCAACTGGGAGTCAGGTAGAGAGGAAGGTAGAAGCTGGTTGTCTGCAGCACTGCCTCACCCTCCCTTCCCCAGATTTGACAGCAGCGAATGAGCAAAGCTAGGGTGTTGGTAAATATCAGATGCTGTAGATTTGTATTAGCATTGGTTTCATCTTTCGCGATTACAGCTGCTTTCATTTTCAAAGACATATATTTATCCTACCCCACAATTCCCTCAAAAGTAACTTAAATAGACCAGACCAGTATCAGCAAGAGAAAATTTAGAGGGATTTGTTTTCGTACAATAGCTCATTGTACTGTACAGAAGCAGCACAGAGACTCCTTCCCCTGCACGGGGAATGATTGGTATGTCAGAGGCACATAAAAGCTTTCAGCCACCATGTTTGAATGTCTATCTGATTGTTGCCAGCAAATCCTTATTGATTAAGATGATGCATATTTTACTACAGTACAGAGTTTAAATAAATACACAGATGTTAGAGTAAAATATGTATGTATATATTAAAAAAGAAAAAAAAAGAAAAAAAAAAAGAAAAAAAAAAGCATTGTGTATGCAGCAGAAGATGGATGCTTATTTAAGAGAGCCTTTAATTTAAGATTTGTGTTGTCCCTGTTTTCATACTCAGTGATATACAGACTTGGAGGCCTGGCCTAAAACCTTTCACAGGACAGATATTCCTTTTGCAAATCATTTGCTGCACTGCTGGGAGAAGCCCCTGCAGTACTTTCCCAACGTTTCTTTATTTCTGGCAGTAGCATCTGAGGCTGTAGTTCCTAAGTTCGTGTTAATCCCCATCCTTTGCAAAAATGACAATGATTGGAAAGCGACCTCCCCGCCCCAACACCCAAGGGCACCCGTCAGCCAGCTGGCCATGCTGGGTGCTGGTGTGTGGCTGTGCAGCTGAGAAACCTGCAGTGGAGGTCCTTACAGAAGCAAGGGAGCTCAGTGCCACAGGATTCAGCAGGAAAACTGTTTCCCTGGGTCAGACTTTGACCGAGCTTCACTAGGAAGGGAGCAGTCTTCCACATCTCTTTCACCATCCCTTAACAGAAACCTGTTACTGTTGTTACCAAATAATAGTTTATAATACACATCAGCCAAACCAGTGCTCTTACTCTGAAGCTAGCTACTGCTGGCTGTGCTGTCACTGTAGCAACGACAAACCTTGAAGACTGACCTCACACTGTTCACACTGTGGCCATCACAGATGCCTGGTCACCCACAACTGCCGTGCGGGTAAGGTTGGTTTTCCTCTCCCTCCCAACCCGTGCTGTGGGTCTGTGCAATTTGCAGTTGTTTCTTTGTGCTCACCTGCTGTTTGGTTCCAGTCGCAGGCCAGGAAGACAGAAAGTATTGCAGTGGGTGACAGAGGCCACTGAGGTTGCAAAAATAAGTAAAAAGCTGAAGCTGGTCATGCAGTCACCGGAATAAATTGAGAAACTGATGTACAAAGGGATGGTAAGAGGAAGATCTCTCTCTCTCTTTAGGTAGCAAAGCAGATGTGTTTTTCATTTAGGAGTGTTCAGATGAGCCTCTTTTCTCAGTAGTATTGTTGCTGGCATTATACTATGACCATACTCAAACATGTAAGGGCTTTTTGTATTTAGAATACTGTTTTTTGTGGGTTTCAGAAACTTGCTATGGCTCTAAAACCATTCCATATTCTTGCAGTTAGCAGTAATATTGTGTTTCAACCGCATAGAAATGT
Source organism: Meleagris gallopavo (assembly GCF_905368555.1). NCBI lineage: Eukaryota > Metazoa > Chordata > Aves > Galliformes > Phasianidae > Meleagris > Meleagris gallopavo. Next base: position 11,831,401 of record NC_139405.1, read on the forward strand.
TTGGAGTTTTCCAGTTTCTGTCTTCTGTAATGGAAGTTATAGGTAAGTTCAGACTGTGTACAGTAATTTCCAGGTATGAGCTAAGTGTGGAACAGGGGATGAGACACAGAGATCATCGCCTGTATCATTTTATCCTGCTGGGTCTCCTCAGTAAGATTTCTTTTTCACCTTGAATCACAGCTTGTCCAAGCTTGTCACTGTTACATTAGGACAGGAATTCAACATTTTGTTTTAATAACTGTTGTTTCAAAACCTGTCTCTCTCCAGTTTGGGTTTTTTGGAGTAGCAAAATGGTAATGGTGGTTTGTTTTCACTTCAAAGCTACTACTGTTGCAAGCCCGGCATTTAATACTAAAGGCCTTAGCCAGCAGCTTAGCACTTGCAATCAATTCCTCCTAGAACTGGTTTTCATCCTTGTGAGGGACAGAGAGGCAGGGCATTATTGGCATCACTAGAACTCCACATCAGCTTCTTTTTACAGACTGCCTATTGCTTCCAGTATAGCCACTGATTTTCCCCACAATTCCCTCCTTTTGGTGAAGCATGTCCACACACTTCTCAAAGCCTTTGCAGACTAGTTTTATATTTACTGTATGTTGTATTTAAACATTAATCTTATTTTGATATCGAGAGAAGGCATTTAAACAATAGTCACGTAAGGTAGAGCCGCCTGTGCGACACGTCCCCTGAGAGAGGGTCACCGCATCGTCTTTGTGGACGTTTTTGTAGCTGAGTTAATGCTCTGTCTGAAAATGGAACCCCCAGTGCCACGACACAGCAAACAAAACGACCCAATGTGCCCGTTTGCTGTGTCCTGGTGCCTGCAATCTATTGCTTCTCCAACCCGCTACAAACAGGCATTTTCAGGCAGAGCAGAGGGCAGCTGTGTGACACAACACTCCACAGGAGGAGAGCTCCACAGGACTGCACTGTTTGTGCACCACAGTTTCTAAGCCTGGGCATTTTCCTTTAGGATTACTGTATTTAATCAGTAGGTTGGTACTGTGCATTTTGTTACGCATCTGTTAAAAAGAGAAACAGCAACTGTTCTCTCAGTTGAAAAGCAAATGACCACATCGCTTCTTGGTAAAGAGAAATGTCGTCCTGGGACTTGAATAGTTCTTACGTATTTGGGGACCATTTGATTATACATTCGATTTTAAACCACGCTCATCTTTTTTGTTGGCACAAACACTGAAAAGAAAAGCATTCTGTAGCTGAGCTTTACGCGTTGGGCTGGGGCAAGCAGCTCGGTCATTTGAACTGTAGGACTTTTGCCTGGTATCTCAATGACAGTTGTCTCTTAAGGTTTGATGTCTGCTGCTTTGCACTGTAGCATTGTTTCACCTCCACAGTTTGAGGGCTGCAACTTGTCTGGGGAGCTTGAAACCTCCCCTTCAGTCTGTGACTGTAGCATATGTTCTGTGTACACAGTTATGTGTCTAGCTGATTTTTTCCTTTTGGCTGAGACTGAAGGTATCTCGCATTTATGACACAAACATATGGGCTGTTGGTTTTTGCTTTTTATTGTTAATTTTGCAGGCAACAAAGGATGTGAAGATTCAGGCAGCTACTAAGGACTCCAGATTAGAGAATGCAAAGGTTTGGTCAGTAGGTTTCCCCTGTGCGTGCACGGACACAGACATGTGCTTTCCTTCCACATTTCCTACACCCAAAAGCAGGGTTGGAATATACTCTGCTCCATTTTATCTGACCTGTAGAAAACAGCGCTGACTCCAGAAACCCATCCACGTAGCTGTGGAAGTGGCTGCTTTTCCTCTCTGTTAGCTGCTGCAGCTTGTTAGGAATGCACGTTTTGCTCATCTTAGCGAGTTTCATAACTTGCTGTGCCTGATTTGGTTCTGATAAACTGAACAGCCAACTGTGTTAGTCTCAGGTATGCAGCAGAGGGAAGTAAAGGGTCTTGTCGTAACAAAGAGGTCCCCAGAGCATCGTGTTCTTTCTCATTCCGTTTTATGCACTTCGTTTAGTTTTATACAAATACATTAAAGGTCAAACTATCACAGTGCAACTACCCCTACCTCCTTAGCCTGGGAATCGAAGTGGCACATGTAGCTTCTGCTGTGGGTTTTGGGGTTTTTTCTTTTTACATAGGAGCCGGTTGCTCTAAGGAAATGGGATGGTTTTCTGCACTAGCACCAAAGCACGCAGAAGGGCGCAGGTGTGTTCAGGCTGTGTTTGGCAGGTGCCCTCAGAAGCAGGCCTATGGACTTTCCGTGCTAAATTCCAACTCTGCTTTGTCTTTCTTTCCAGCCGCAGCTTTGTGTAACCTGTTTTCACTTTGTGTTTAAGAAAGTCTCATCCACAGGGAAGAAATCCACAAACAAACCAGTGTTGGTAATTCAGAGCAATTATACCTGCCTTTTTATGTATGACAGTTTCATATCATTTATTTTTAAAATATGGGATTTTTTAGGTTTTTCATTGTAATATTATTGTACAGTTTTGCATGGCATAGATGTAATCACTTTTTTGTTTTAGATTATAAAAGCTGACAAGTGTGCGTGTGGGGGAAAGATTCTGCTTTTTGCCTCTTCTCACTATTTTGTTTAATGCCCTCAGTGTTGTAGGGGACATTGTTAAGAGATTCTCTGCTACAGAACAATGATGTAGATTCTTTTGCACAGAAATATTTAAGGTGGAAAAGTCAACAATGTAAAAATGACTCACCACCAATATTTTATGTTGGTAACACTTAATATTAACCTACTTTGATGTACTGCAATAAAACAGGGAACTGTTAGAAATGTAGATGTTTTGTCTCTTTTTTCTTCTCATACCTCTGCTTTAGCTTTGAGGAGGTGATGTAATTGTGTTTTTGAAAATTTAATGGGCTTATTTAATGCATCTGCATGAGGACACAGGGAAGAAAAGTAGCGGATGTGCAATTCTATTCAGCTTATTACCTTTCAGAAAAACTTACCCAAACCCTTATGTTTTTTGCTGTAGCTTGGTGGAACACTGCCTATTCCTTGCGCTGTGACCTGTGCAGTCACCTTTGGTTCCACAGTACATGGCAGTGGGCCTTCTGTTGTCGAGGCATTAGAGAAGTAGAAAGTGAGCTGTGCGTTAGGGGCCCTGTTCATCTCCCAGCACTCATTTTCTGTCTTGATGCAATACACAGGTTGAGTAAAAGAAGTCTGTACAGCACTGCTACCATGTAGCTTCACAAAAGCAAATGTAACCTCTGGTTTGCCCTGTGGAACTAAGAACTGTTTCTGCAAGAGGAACTTTCTGGAACTTACAAGTTTGCTGCAGCAGAGGAACATTCATACCCATGCCCTGCTTGCTCAAGCAAATTCACTAGCAGCATCGAGCAAGCAGCAGTGATATGATGGTCTTGCTCCTTGAAAAATGTCATGACTCCTTTGACTTCAAGCCAGAGCACAGCATTTCTTGCTCTGTTATACTCTGAAGCAATTCATCATCTCACAAAACTCTGGCCAAATCTGCAGAAATTATTAAGGCTTTTGGAACGTGCACAAAAGGCCAGGAGAAGTAGGGCCTGAGCTCTCCTTAGCTCTCCTAATAAGGGAACAGCTCACCTTCCGCTGCTTGTTATCCTTAAGGCAAATGCAAAACAACTCCATTGTTCATTCTTTAACAAACAGTCTCTCTCTAGGGAAGGGAATTGTTTGCTGGGAATTAAACACTCGTGCCCCAGCATGGCATCCAGAGCTGTAGTCACACAGATACTGCATAGCAAATCTCACTAGCTGTGCCTGCTGGAAAAATTGAACAGTAATGCAGTTGTGTGTTTTTGGTTGTTTTTTTTTTTTTTTGTCTTCCTCACAAGCAAGTCTTCTAAGCATGCTAGCTGTCAGTCTTCAGGGGCAGAAGCTTTGCTCTGAAGCTTACCTAGCCCAAGGCATGACAGCTTTTTGTACTTTGCTTCTTAAGCTCTAATGTAAGCATTAATATGTTAAACAATTCCAACGTTTTTTACAGCTGCAAGGTGTAGATCCAGAAGAAACTACTAACTACATCATGTAGATCAGAACCCAAAGCACCAAGATAAGCTACTCCACTAAAGTTAAGCAGCTTTATGCCAAATGATTATTTCGCTGAATAGCAGAGTTCATACTTCTCAAAGGATTAGGACTTACCCAAGGAGGACTTTCAGTACTGAATCTTTCTGAAACAAAGTCTTAAATGAAGCAGATACATGTTTATGGTCGTGGAAGAAAGGTAATGCAATAACCTGTTCCCTTATTTCTTAGCTCCTGAGAGAGGCTGTACATTCACTTACCTATTCTTTACCTCTGGAAGCATCAGAGGTAAGGATTTCTCAGTGTACCAAAATCTAAGATCATACAACCCTTTGGCATCCTGGGCTGCATTAACTCAATAGGATCAGCGGAGTCTGCTGCTGAGGACACCTGCCTTACTAGCACCAGGTAAGCATCAACTCTGCCACTTTTTTCACAAGTGGGAGAAGGGCAAAAATACCCATGTCCAGAATACTTGTAAGAGTGGAAAGGGAAAAACAAACAAAACAAGTCTTGCTAGGGATTTTTAGTGTGCAGGCAGATGTTCAGGCTGGCATTGCTCTGGCTCCTGGTAACCTTATTAGCACCACTGTTAGCATGTGACAGAGCTGCAGTGAAAAGATGAAGGAATAAACAGGCTACAGATGATTTTGCAATGGTCACAACAACTTGTGGAACCAAAAAACACAACAGGAAGGCATTTGGAAGCTTCCCCTTCTCCTCTGCTGCTTATTCCACAGAATAGCACCTGGGTCAATTGGGTACTCGTTACTCCAACAGAAGACAGAAAAACTGCAGGCCCACCGCACAAGCACTTGTTTATTGAAATCAGAACTCGTACAGGTACAGGGCTTTGTACAAAAATCTAAGAAAGTTTGCTAGCTTGACTTCAATAGTTGAAAATTGTGCGTCTGGTTTTAAATGTGTCATATCAGCAAAAGCTTGAAATCTTCACGAGAGACAGGAGGTGTTTGGCTGCCTTGCCATAAGCTTTGCATTACCAGAAAACAGCCACAAAGACAGACTCACTTGTTAGTTAAGAGTCCAGCAAGCAATCAGTGTCAGAGATGGAACTTATCTAACTCAATATCAGGAAAAATGATACCTACCAGACAGCGAAGAAACCCACTATCTGTGCTGAGATATAGTACTGTTGGTTAAGCGTTTGTCTCCCAGAACCAAAGACTGTGAGAGTATGCCTGTGTCTGTGTGTGTGTATGTGTGTGTGTGTTTAAAAAATCTTGGCACTCAATTCTCAGACTTCTTTTTAAATGTTTCCTATGTTTGTTTTGCAAGCCAAAAAGGAGCAGAAAGCTTAAAACCTCATGCTATACACACACACACACACACACACACACACACACACGTACACCCCTTGTATTAAATCAGTGTCAGTAAAATCCAGGGGGGTTCTTGGAGTGCCACCACGACTTACAAAACCAGGGCAAAAGGGGGGGGACCTCGTGGTAGGGGTACACCTTGGTATTTCATTCTATAATGAAAACTACTTGAATTCCACCTTATCAAGAAAGAATGAAGGTTTTTTTTAAAAACAAGTATTTCTGGGGAAAGAATTACCAACGGGTTTCAGTACTGAATTCCACTCTTGCTCTCCTTCACCTACCCATTATAAAACCCGATCACAATCAGCCACCATCACAATGTTAAAAATGTATTCAAGGTAGTTGGCTGGTGCCTTGAAACAGTACAGAAGCACTTGAGCTATTTTCCTGCAAGCTGCAGACTGTACTGGCAGTCTTAGTGTAGGATAGACAGAACATGAAAGAACAAACTTTGTCCTCATGAAATGCACGCTTGGCTTCCAAGGCACAGGCTGCTGCATCTTAAGAGGATGGAGAGCTACAACGGAACACATGGGAGGCTAGAACGCTCTTTGCAAGGCGCAAACCGTGCCCTCAGAACAAGGTACATTAGTTCATTCTTACTAATCCTCTGGCTTCTTGCCCCTACTGCTCCAATATTTGCTGTATGCCTCTTTGAACATGTTTTTGCAAGGAATTTTGGCCTTCAGTTTGGTGCAGATAAGGAAAGAACCCCCCATCTTCCGATGAAGAGAGTAGGTCTCTTCTGGTGGAGGAACAAGCCGATGCTTCAGCATGACTGGAATTAAACCATGGATCTTTTCAGTGGTGCTTTGGTTGCCAAAATCAAAAGGTTCTTCAGATGCAAAAGCCTCTCCCAGGATGAGGACAGCGTTTAAGTGGGCATCTTCCATTTCCTGCATAAAGTAAAGAGGCACAAATAGCATCACTGAATATCTTAAAGATCAGAGAGGAAAAAAAGAAATGCTAGTACTAACAACTGCAGCTTAGAGAAATACCTAGCTATACCCACAATGAATATGGGCCCCAGATCCTGACAGACCAATCAACAGGTGTTTAATGTAGCTTCAAGCAACTGTTCAGCCACAAGACTGCGGCAGCATCAGCACCTGCAAGGTCGTGCCAGGGGATAAAGAGAGGAGGGAACTGCGGGATATCACTGTGGCTCTTGCTGTCATATGAAATGGGAGAACAAGAGCTGAAGCACTTTTTGTCCTCCTCCCTCAGCCCAGGAACAGGGCTTTCACTCCACCGTCAAGAAATTGTAAAAGTTAAAGACCTGCATTCTTCAAACCTTTCACTGCCCATCACTAAAAGCAGATGCTTCACCTCCATACCTTGACTTCATAGCCAGTGAGGAATTTCATTTCAATGGACTTCTTCAGTACTCTCTCTCTGTCCATGTCAGCAGCTGCCTTGATTACCTGAATAGGAACATCACTTTCAGGAGATCTGGATGATAACTGACACGTTTTCAGACTACAGTCTCACTTTTTTGCCTCTATTCCCCTTTTTTAGGGGTCTGCACATTGACCAGTCTAAGAGCTACTGAAAAGAAGATGCAGCTAGTGGCTCTGCAAAGCTTTCTCCTGTAACTGTACACAGGCCAGAGAACATAAAAGATAAAAAAAGCTGCATGGCCAATCACTTGATCACTGCAAAAATACAATAGAACTAACTGTGAGAAGCTTTAGGTGAGGTCTGCTGGCCCCTGCAGTTCAATTTAGCAAATGCAGAAAAAGGTGATCAAGAAGGAAGCACACGTGACTGCAGAAATTTGCAAGTCTGTGACAGGAAAAGACAGTGAACAGAACAAGCAATTCCTGCGCACCCTCATATAAAAAAAAACTAAAAAAAAAAAAAAAAAAAAAAATCAATGAATTCCAAGTGAGTGAGTGAGAAAAGGGCATGCCCTTCCAGACACTCTGCTCCCTAACTCCCCTGGTAAGCAGCATTATAGTCCTCCACATTTGTCATTTAGTTTAAACATCAGAATACTGGAAGCCAGAGGTTTGCAGCAGACATGCATAAGGCACGGGACAAAATTAAGGGATAAAACCGGAACAGAGATTTCATCTCCATCCCTTCTTCCCTCCACAACTGAAAGCAGATTCAAATACAAACACAAAGTGGTACAGCTAAGAGAAATGAACTTTGGAAATACTCCTAAGAACCCCAGTGCAGCATTCTAAGAGACACTGCAACATTCTAAGATACACTGCAAGTTCTCACCTCGATGTAAACATCGGTGAACTTCTCATCAAACCCTCGTGTTGCTCCAAAGTCCAGCAGAGCCACCTGGAAATGGACAAACCTTTTTGTATTACAGCACCAACCACTTAAGGAAAGCCTGTCATCAGAAGACACCCAACACATTCAGGAACTCATAAAACTTTGGGAGGGGGGGAACAATCAAGAACTGGTGAAAAGCAGCTCTTGTACAGGCAGAAGGGGTGCTGCCTGAACTTACCTTGTGCAGCTGTGGGTCATAGAAGAAGTTGGACCAGTTCGGATCAGTCTGCATGTACCTGAACTCAAACAGCTCCCGCAGACACAGAACCAGAATGTTGTGACAAATCTTGAAAATCAGAGTAAGAAAAAGTCAGCTGGGTGGAAGGCCTATTCGCACATGTAATTCACAGCACACATTATTAGCACATAAGGAACGCATCTCCACACTGGCAGAAACTATCTGCTTCATACTGCAAAACTCCTGAATTTGCTGAGGTTGCCTCTCAGGAGTGTCTTTACTGTGCAAGAATGGGTGCAGCAGCAGAGGTGAGGAACACAGCAGGGTATTACAGCCTACCCTGTAATAGCCCTGAAGAGCGTGCCAAAGTGAAGCCAGCATGGCTCACAGGACTCAAGATGCCATGTTCCGCAGCATTTTGAGTTAAAGGTGCAAAAGAACCTAAAAGAGGAGAACCTCTTCCTTTAAAGCTACTCAACAATGTACAGAGCTAGGTCCATCCAAACCATTAAGGGAGAAGCAGCAAGCAGACAGCTTGGGCCTGGCAGGCATAGGGGGCAGCAAGAACAGTAGTTTCCAGAAAGCCCACAACTGTATTACATACAGCAAAGCTTCCATGTGAGGATTTTTAAGCTACAGCCTAAGAACTGCCAGCCTCATTGTGACTGTCTTCCAGCAAAGCACTGCTTTCAAAAGAGAGAAGAGCAGCAAATGCAAGCCAGGCCCTGTTACAAGATGTTGCTGTTTGGGTCAGAAGGCCACACCAATCACTTCAGTTCATCACTTAAAGGAAAAAAGCTGTACCACCCCAGGTCATAGCCTGCTAAACTGTTAAAAGTAGCCCTGATGATGTAGCAGCCCATTCAAGAGGACAAGCAGCTCAGGGATCACAGGCAACCAGCTCTGGCATAATATCAAGCCCACTGTGGTGCACTTTTCCCCAGTGACCTGCTAACAGCTGGTAACTCACACCAAGGCAAAAAAAACAAAAACAACACAACCAAACCCATATCCAAATACCAGGATAGTTATTTCTGCTACTAGAGCAGCTGCTTCTCCTACAACAGTACTCCAGTCCCTTGCTATATTCAGCACCAATGCCTGGCCAGGACCACATCCTTGCTCCTTTTTACTGCAAGGTACTCTTCCAGCAGACCTCAGCCCCAGAGGTGATACCCAGCCATTTGGGTGTGGGGGGAAGTAGAGATACTTCTGCACTCTTACCCAAGAAAACAACTGAAAAACAAAATCTTTCTTCCCCCGGCTGGCAATTGCTCCCAGGCTTAGGGTCATCTGAGAGAAACAGCAGCTAGAAGTTACTCAGGCTACCTTTCCTTCACCTACCCTTGCCACTCACCCTCTTCAAACTGCTCCCTGTGCACAACTGCCAGTGCCTGTAAGGTCTAAATCAGCCTAGGGAAAGCTCCCAAATTCACTACACAGAAAGCTTTTGAGAGACTCCAGGCAATTGCTGACTCCAGCCCTGCATTATACTTCTCAGAGTTTGCCCTCCCACAAACCCTCAGACTCCCACTCAGCAGGGAGGCCCCAGCCGTGCTTCTCTGAGCGAGGTGAAAAGAGACCACCCAACAGTACCTCATTTCGGATCTCCTGGCTCAGCCCTACAGCTTGATCCAAGGGGAAGCCAGACACCAGCTCTGTGGTCAGGACATGTTTGCTGCACAGCTCATCCACTACTCTTGGAACGTAAAAGAAGGGGTGGTCTTTCAGCAGCTCCCTAGGACGTGGAGAAAGGAGAGAGAAAGGTTAGGAGTGCCATGAGCACGCAAGTCCCTCTGCAACACCTTGCACAACACACAGCCCCTTCATGCAACCTATGGCAGCATTGCTGCACACTCCTCACACCCTGGCTGCAGCTGCCAGGGGACGTTTTGCTCAACAGATACAATAAGGATCAAGTCACCAGGAGCCACCCAGTTACAGCTGCTGATGACTCCTGAGGTCACATCATCTGCTGAAGCAGCAGCATTAGGACACTGAGGGCACTGGGCTCCTTTGCTCAACCTACTCCACTTCAGAGCAAGACTACATTTACAGAAGAAACTGTGAGAGAGAAAGAGAGCAAGCTGTGCCACAGGAACAGTTCTGCAGGGGGCAAAGCCTGCCTGCAGCAGCACTCCCAGGTCCAGGCTTAGTGTAAAAGCAATCTGTATGCCAGCACTGTAATGAGAAAAGGGAGCAGCCAGTGCTGGTGACAATAATTGCTGTGAGAGGGCTGAACTGAAAACACTCCTAGATGAAAGAGAATCTTGCCATAGTTACAACAGTACTGCAGCCTGGTCTCAAGAGTTACTACAGTACCTTCATGCTGAAAAAGAGGACACCTGGTGCCTGCTGCATCCCCTAGCTCCAATATTCAGCAACAGTTCAGCTAAATGAAAACATACCTAGCTGAGAAGAGGTGGTAACACAAGGGGTCACGAGCACAGACTATTCCCTTGTGTCCCTAGGGCATGCAATTCACCTCCCATTTGTCCCTGAAGTTAAGGCACCTCTCTGCATTTCACATGCACACGCAGAGAAAGGTTGAAGGCACTGATGTGAACGTACTGGAATTTCTTCGCACAGGCAGCTTCTCTCTGGTAGTCACACTCCAGGGCCAGCTCTCTGCTCAGGACTTCAATCAAGTGCTCAGGGAACAAACCTTAAAAGCCAAACAGCAGAAAATAAAGAAAGCTTAGGGGGACAGAAAGAAAAACAGCTCCTCAGATTAAGCTTGCCAGAGCTGCAGCTGAGGAACAGCCTGCCACCCAGCCAGCTCTGGGCTGTAGAGTGGAAGAAGCCCCAAAGACCAACATGCATTTTCAAGTTAATACAAGTTCTGCATGTAATCCCAGGCTGTGGCAAAGCAGCTAATGCATAGCAGTGTAAATTCACACTGTGCTTGTACAGCCAGACCCACCTCTTTCACTCTCCCACCCTTAACCCAAGCTGCTTGTTCCTGCTGTTGTACTCAGGGCAGCTCTGGTGTGTGCTGACAAGGCTCCGCAGTGAGACACATCAAGGAGCAGAAACACCCAAAAACCAGCCTTGGCAAATGCAAGAAAAACAAATACAAAAACAAAACAAAAAACCCTCCAGTGTCTGCCTGCAGCTAGGAGCACTGCATAAAAACAGTCACGTGACTACACGTGAGCTGCAGCAGCGCATGGCCAGGGCCTGAACTGCCAAATCTGGAACTTCCCAGACTTGGAGGTGGAAAACCCAACTGTGCCTTGGGTCAGACACAGCTTGAACTACAGCTTCTGCAGGCTCTGCCCAGTCACCATAGAGGAACTGTCACTTTGTCAGCACGCAGCCTGGTTTAAGGGCAACATTTGTACAGTCCTGCTGAGATTTACAGCTGCTGCACATGGTGTGGGGGAAGAAAAGCATTCACTCCTGAAAAATGAGTGTACTCAAGTGCTGAAACTTCGAGATATGCCCAGTTCAGCATTTACACCTCTCCACAACTCTGGGATAAGCAGAGAATGACAGGCAGAGGGCTACAGAAAACACAGGGAAGAATGAGTTCTGCCAGCTGTGCCAGAAAATAACAGGGACAAAGCATGACTACATGTCAACACTGCCATGCTTCAAGCCTAGAAAGCCATCAAAAGTGAGTATACCCAGACACTTCAGACTTTGCAAAGAGTACCTTGACTATAAAGAGCAAACAGACAAAAGCACTTGACTTTCTGTGTGCATGCATTTTTTTTGTCATGCTCATGCACGCATAAACAACAAACAGGTGAACTTCCCATCCCATTGAGTGATGCAGTGGCAGCTCTGCATTTGGAGAGGGAAGTGAAGTATAGCAGTTGGCCCTGCATCCACAGCCACTACATTCTGCTTTCTGTAAGAAATCACCTCCTAGAGAGACTAAGGAGTTCTAGATTCTTTCCACTGTTTCCTCTCTCCAGTGTATGGAGAGAAGCAGGCAAGATGCAGTTTGAAAGGTGTTGGCAGATCTCAACATGTACCAGAGGAACAAAATTGGGTCTTTTTACCTTCAGGCAGAATATTGCTCATGCTCAGGACAGTCATCAGGTTATTAACATCGCTGTTAATGCTCTGGGCAACTCCAGGGTACTGCAGAACAGAATTGAAAATTACAGTGTTGAGACTAGGTAAACTCAGGGAATCTAGTTTTACAGGGTAAGATAAAATTGACTCTCAGCTCAACATGAACTGAATCTCTATACAGCCATCTACAGCCCACAAATATACGACGGCATACTTCTTTAACAGCTTGTTTAGAGCCCAGCATCTAAAATGGGTCACAGAGAGCCCGGGTGACATTTACCCCTGGCAAACAGAACAACCTCTCAGTTCCACTGACATGGAATCTTTAACCTAAGAAAGAAATCCTGAGTCATGAAACCCAGCAACACACAAATCCCTTAGAAACACAAATCCCAGTGGCAGCAGTCAGCCATTTCCCTAACACAGCTGAAAGCACATGTCACTGATAGCACCAGAGTGTTTCACGCATAGCAGCACAGCAAACAATGAGACCTCAGCCCATTTCTGGCAAAGGTTCCTACTCCTGTTTTTTTTCACCTAGTCTGTAAAGATGTGAGACAGCCTATACTGTTGTGGAGCAGAATGCACATTGGTGCCACTTTCCATTGCTACTGCCTTGGCGTAACTTCAGAGATCACTCTGGACAGAACTAGTTTGAAAAAAAGCTTCTTCTCAAGGCCTGTGTGCATCCCAGAGACAGGGCCAACCCATGGAGCAGGTAGGACCCTTACACACAGCATTAGCAGGTATAATCAATCCCTCACCACCATTAGCCCCACACTGCAGAGATGTGTGAGAGGTCATCTAGGCTCAGAGAGTGCCCCAAACTAATTCTGCTGGAATCAGGGTATGACACTGCTGGATCCAAGTTTCATTTGTATGAAAATGTTTATTTAGCAGTAAACATATTTATGCAACTCCACTGCCTATCTGAGGAGCACAAGCAAGAGAAGAGGCTGGTCTGTAAAGCTCACCTGAATTTTCATAGCAACTTCTTTTCCATTTTTTAAGCGTGCCAGGTGAACCTGACCAATTGAAGCAGCAGCAAAAGGGCGTTCTTCAAAGGATTCCAGTTTGTCTCTCCAGTTGGGGCCAAGGTCATTGTTCAGCGTTTTCTACAAATGGAAGGAAAGCATTAGGAGACAGAAGGCAAGGATTTAAGGTTTTTTTTGTTTGAAGTCATGTTCCTCTAAGGTTACTTGCACTGAGTACCTACACTCTGCTTTCTAGATTGCCCTCTCTTCCTCCCACTGAGCATACAATTGCATGGAGTGGTCCAGCCAGCAGTGGTTTCCCCTCACTAGACAGATTCTGAGTAAATCTACTTGAGGCTGTGTTACTGTGGCCAAAAGAGCAGTATCCTGAGCACAAACACCACAGTCTTAGGAATAAAAGTGGCCTTCTTCTTGGGGCCACTTGTTATCTTCCAGAGAATGAGCAAGGAGTTAGATATTGTTTCTCTTCCATCATGACGAGCTGATCAGAAGCAAGCCAGGCATGCAAGAAATGACTCTCTCTAAAGGCAATATTGAAAATTAAACACCACAACTTGCATTAACAGCTTTTTTGTTACACTGCCAGACTGCCATGCTTAGGTGCTGGCTCTGCTCAGTGTCTTTCAGAAGGAAAGTAGTACTGGCAACTGCTTTTGCATTACCCTTCACATCTTAATTATCCAAGAGAGGGAGAGAAAGAGAACATCTACAAAAGGAAAGCAAACAGCTTGCTTCATTCAAACTCTTCTTGAAGCTGGGTTAGATATAACCAAAAAGACAAAATTGCCAAAATTTCCATTAGACTAAGACTTGCGAGTTTGTTTTTAAAACAGGATTTAGGCAATTCTAAACACTGGTTTAAACACCCACGAGAAAGAAAGAGAGGCTATATTAAATAAGACCCACATGTTCATATTTGTATGCAACTTCGTGTTTCACTAACATGGCCTCAGGAAATAAGCCACATTTTTCCTTTGCCTAGAGCTATATTTCTATGTATGGGAGAGAAATAGCAGCACATAGTTGAGATTAGGAATCAGATGTCACCAACAATTGAAAAAAAAAATATATATATATGCAACCTTTACTGAGGGAGTACTCTTACAAAAATACTTGTCAGCCTCCCCCACCGGGGTATGTAACAGATGACATTTATTCTGTTATTGCCCCTCCTACCCAGTAAGCAGGAAGGAACAGGAATATTCCTTACCATCATCTGCTTTATTGGCATGAAGTCGGCACTCTGACGTACGCGCTCAAAAATCCTCTGGAGGTGTGGATTGATGAAGGCATCATCTGCCGAGGGGAAAAGCAAACAACAGTCAGTGCAGGCACTGCATTCTCCAGTTGTTCTTCAGCACACAAAGTAACAGACGCCTGCAGTTCAACAAGTCAGGTTCTCCTGTCCCCAAGCACAGGATCCAGTGATGGTTATGAAAGTAATTCTAGTTCAGAAATAGCATGCCCACAAGTGAACCCTTAGGCAGACCTCCTGAAGCATCACACCTCTGGAAATGAGCCAAACACAAGTCCTGCACGCACGCAGCAAGAGAGGAAAAACTACTCGTTCCTTCTCACTTCCATCAAAAACTGCATATTACCTGAAATTCTCCTAGGCTCATCTCCTGCTGCAGCTAGAGGAAGTTTCTGGACCCTCTCCCCCAGTCAACAATGAAAAGACAAAATATGAATACACCAGAAAACACGCTGAGAAACCTCTTATACTTTGGAATCACACATCTGTTGTCATGATGGTCACTGTCCAGGTTGGGAGAAGTCACAGATCTCACACATCCAGTAGCAGCTCCACCAGGAGCAATGGGCAGCTCTGCACAGCACAGAGGCTTTTGCTACAATGGCAGGTTGCATAACCCCAAAGAGCAAAGTGCTCTGCCCAAGCCTGTCATCTGCCAGCCGTACAGCATTCAGACAGGATGCCATGTCGTGGCATAGATTACAGAAGAAACCTTCTGGAGAGTCATTCCAATGACCCCATGTTCACGGTGTGGTTTAATCCAATTCATTCCAAGGGGCAGCAGTTTCTCTAGAAAGCTGTGCAATATTAAAACACCACTTACGCAAGTGCTGGACTCAGAAGAGTAACCACTGTTCAGCATCTGCTTTTGTAAACAATTCAAATGAAAAGCAGCTACACTGACAGAGAAGACAACTAAAAGTGACTTGTTTTGTCAGTGAAAATTTAGCAAACATATTTTTACCTTTGTAAGAAAGCATGGGAGAAGAGGGGGTCTTGAAAGATTGGCCCTCTCCCTCAAGCAAAAGGCTTCTACAACAGAGAAAGCCACCTGCCCTGGCAAACATTTGGTTCCATTAAGACTTGTAGAGGAATGAGATTTCCCTGCTGCTCTCCCAGCTCTGGAAACAAGCCCTGGCTACCAGCCTTACTTTTGAGAACCTGCATGTATGTTTCTGATATTCATGTGAAAGTGCATCATTGATTTGCATTTACAAATACACGTTTAGCTGTAAGCCTATCCCAGGAAACAAACAGCCACTTTAAGAGCACTGCCCACTCTCCTGGGAAGTGGAGTGGAAAGGAACTGAGGAGGAAAAGGGAAGGGAGTAAAAACACATAACACAGAGAGAGCGTAAAAAGGCAACAAAACTCCCCTTCAGACTGTCAAATCTCCAATATTTCCTAGAGCACATGCACCTTAACTGAGTGGTTTTGGCATCCCTGTGCATGACCTTCAAGAATGTGAGTTCCTAACAGAACTGCTGATTTCCAGAAGCAGACACCAAGGTTTTTAAGGTCACTGTTTTGAAACTTCTGGCTGGTTTAGCCTGCAGGTGCTCAGCTGCACCTGGACAAAGCAACACTGCATACCTACATTCAATTAGCACATAACTCTGTCAAGAGAAGAAGCCATTTCAAACTCATAGCTCACTGAGAAGCCCAAGAAGTGGCAGGAACTGTGCTAAAACAACTTGTTCAAATTGTCAGTCCAAGAACACGGGCTGCCGCACTGTTGAAAGTATCTTTCACCACGACTGTACCACGGCAGGATTCCAAGGGCCTGTGATCTCCCTAAGCAAAGTAGCACACACACCACACACTTGTCACAGGAGTCAGATGAAGGCTGCACAGTACCACCGTGGTTGGTAAAGTCCTGTATGTTCTTGACACCTGAGTGAAGTCAATTGGCACGTGTCCCAAACTCCTGCCAAAGCTCAGTAACATTAGGAGATATCAGGAAAGTGACAAAAATGCAGAGTAGTTCTGTTCCTCAGAACTGGTCTTTCATAGCTAGTACCTTTGCAACCAGGCTCTGGGCACACATCAGGTGCAACTCATAAGAGTGTTCTAAGAATTTTAAGTTAATCTCCATCTACAGTACACAAGTCAACTTCAGAACCTTTTCCAGACATGGTTCACTTATCCCACATGTGAGACACTGGCCACACAAAGTAAGGAACAGATAACTCCCAAATCTGCACTGTGAACTACTGGTAGCAACACCTGGCAGCTTCTGGAGGGTGAGAAAAGAGCATACTGCTTTTGACATACCAACTGGTGCCTGCTACCTAGCTTTGTTAGTGCTGCCATCTGCCCAGCACACACTCAGAACACGTGATGAGCAAATGAACAATAATGTAATACCACTATTGGCTAGCCCAAGTTATATAATACTATATGAGATCCAGCCTTAGTAAACACCTACAAAAAATCAGGTAGAAGCACAAACCAAACAGTCTGAGCACTTCAAACTCCCAGACAACTGACTCTGTTTCAGCAACATCTTAAAAGTTATTTCCAGAGAAGTTTAAAAGCTATTCTTTGCTGGCTCTTTCCTTCCCCACTTTGTTGGGCAGGAAGGTGAAGCAGACAAGTTCAGATAAGGTTTGAAATCAACACAGCTGCTGTCTTCCAGGAGTAATCTAACTAGTAAGTTAAGTACAAAGACACAGCTTACTCTCATGACTTCACCTGTGATCACAGACTTCAGAGCCTGATGCAGTAAGTCGGTATGAAATCTCTTCTGGAGAAAAAACTTTTTTGTACTTGATAAGATTATCAGCTATGCTGTTTTTTCTAGCAAAGTTTCTGAGCATGTAAATCACAAACAGGTTGCTGTAGTAGGAGAGGGCTGTGGATATAACTTCAAACACTTCTGGTGAACAAAGAACAGGATTATGTTCCTGTCTTCTCCTCCTTTCTAGCAGGAAGCTTGTGAGCAGAGTGTGATACAGCTCTGCTTCTCCACTGCTTTTTAGCACAGGCAGTAAAATTCCAGAGAGTCATCTAATTTTCAATTGATTTCAGTTGTGTGCTTAACTGATCTACAATAGGGGCAGTGGGAAAGCAGCAGTATCTATACATAAGTTGTTTCAGACTGAAATAGGCTGAACTGAATCAAACACATCACCATTGCTCTTCTCACATTAGAAAGCTGCATGCCTAGTGTCCACGTTCACTTTGCGCTGACACATTTCAGATGGCTCACAGCGTATCACAAGAAACTGACAGGCAGCACAGCTGCTGAGGGTAGCTGAGGACCTATGCCTCCACTTACCTTGGATGCTTAACATCTGTCCCAGCTTCAGTGCTGCCCCCCGGACCTTGCACAAGGTTCTCACAATTCTTTCTGCATTGGCCTCCGACAGGAACGGGCTGGAATCCATCACCGCTTTCTTTCCTGAGGGCAAGGAGAGAAAGTTTATGGATAAAAATCACCCTCAACTCAGTAAGCTCACTCCTCTTGAGCCCACACTCAAGAAGAGACTTGCTTTTCCTTGGAGAAAAACAAATTAGGACTAAAACCCAGTCTTCACTGCAACCCAGGGGCATGAATATATTTGCATCATACTCTCTGGTTTGGGCATTGCTGGCTTGAGGGCCAACAACGAGACATAGCAGCACAGGCATCCATGGAGGCTATGAAAAGTGTCCAGAATATTGGTGTTTGAATTGGCTGTACCAGATAGCTCAGTCTAACACAGTACACAAAGGTCTCCCAAGTCTTATGGCATAGGCTGCTGTATAGCCATAGCTTCAGAAGAGCAGCAAGAGTGAGACACAGCAAGGGGAACTGTCAAAAACCTTGACAGCACACTGGGATTGTCTGAGAATGTGCTGACAGGGTGGGAGCAGAGCTCATACCAGCACCCAACCTCCTTTCCCATATCCAGTATTCTTGCCTGAAACACAAAGATGAACACACTGCTGTGCAGCTGTACTTCTAAAGCATGCACTAGGCATCAGTAGAAAGCAGACTACTTTTCACGTTTCTGAGTCCATAATTACATTCTTCATACTCAAACTGAAATCCACTGTCTCCTAATGCACAGGTAAAGCTGTCCAACACCATATCCCTAAAATAACACGGTTGCACACAGCATCTTGAAAAAGCAGATTTTGTGATGAGGTTATAAAGCCAGTGAAATCTAAGGACGTTGTTCTCACAGGAGAAGCCCAGTAGGAGCTCTCATCTGGGATACCACATTTTTCTTTGACAGCTGTCAGAGGAAATCAATTCCAGATATCTTTCCCTCCTACATCCTCAAATACAAGTACCATTTCTCACCACATTCTTACAAGCAACTTGCTACTGAGAAGAATACCTGGTTTAGACAGAAGAACATCCCAGAGATGGTACGGTTCCAATGCAAGCAACAGCTCATGCAGAACATGGTCCAAAATATTCAGACTCAAACATATACATTCCTGTCCCCAAAGGGCAAAGATTGACTTAATTTTATTTCTTTTTAAAGAGGAAAGGGAAGGAGGAGAGAAAGAGAGTGACTGGATTTTTTGATCCTGGTGAGTGAAGCAACCCAGAACTCCTTCTCCAGTAGGACAGCTCCTCCAGCTCCCAGAGCAGGGACAGAAGGGGTGGGCAGGCATCCACCAACCACTTCTCTTGGAGCTGCTGCTCAGCGCCTGCTGACAGAGAGCCAAGCAGGAGGGAGGTCAGGCCTTACAGCCAGGCTGCAGAGATCGGAGCTGATATGTTGATCTTCAAGCTACTCTGTTTTCAACACTTCAGAGGAAAGGGTACAAAGGATAAAACAGCTGAAGCCAACATGTACGATAAGCAGAGCCTGAAAGGGCACAGCAGCTGCAATGGCGCTGATGATCTCAGACAGATGGAAATTACTGGTGTGCTGTACAGTGATTACAGCAACAAGAGATCCTCTCCATCTCCAGCTAGCTCTCAGGAATGTATACAGAGAGAGCTCAGACTGGCCAGGGGACAGGGGAAAAAAAAGTACTGGAATGCTCGAAGGCATGTACTGAGTTCTGGCTCTCAACTGTCCCATGAGAAAAATTCTGGGTCCTTAGCAATGATGAGACAAACAGTCCTTCTCACAAGCTCCAGACACATAGGAGCTAAGGAAACTACTAAGTTAGAGCCCTGCCTTCCTTCATAACGCCTGCATACATAAATACCCTATTCTGAGAGTACAGCAGGATGAAAGAGTTAGTTAATGATTAAAGTCACTTCCAGAAGCCAACGAATCCTAACAAAGAGTTTTTATCAGAGAAGCAGCCCAACAGAGGCACTCGTTCTCTTTTCCTGGCAAGCACCTCATTGAAATCAAGATGAGAAGGGCACTACCCAATCAACAATCTGTCCAAAAGTAGGTGATTAGCTGTTGTTTGTTTACGTACATTGCTAAAAGTGGGCATGAACAAGCAGCTAACCTGAAAGCAAGAGTCAAAAGCAGTTTTATGTAAATTTCAGTGAAGAAACAACACAGAAAACAGGCAATCTTCCATGAGTAGGTGGAAGACAACAGGTATAACAACAGAGTTCATCAAAATATGTTCTGTGTCAATTTTCATTAAGTTCTTCCCAGAGATAGCAAGGAACTATTGATTCTAGAAACTATTTACTTTTCACTTCAAGATCAGACTGCCCAGAGAAGCTCTGGATGCCCCATCTCTAGAAGTGTTCAAAGCCAGGTTGCATGGGGCCCTGAGTAGCCAACCACGACATAAGGGTTGAAACCAGATGATCTCTAAGGTTCCTTCCACCCTAAATCAATCTATAATTCTATGACTTGGCATGTATTTGTTTTTAGGACCATCTGTCATACAAAACTTGGAGCAAGGGAACAGTCCAGAACATAACCCAAGCACTTAAGACTAACAATTCAAGGAGATTGCGTTTCTTCTTTCCTTAAGTAAATACACACATGTTCAAACCTGGGCTGATGGTCAGCCTTTTGGGCTTTGCCAGGCCCAGCACACTGCCTATCAGGACAGCCTAGTATATAAGCCATTAATAAGTAACTAATTCGACCTTGAATCCACAACGCCTTTCTGCTAATAATGGCAATATTTAACTGGGCACTGTTTCATTCTTATTCATGGAAATTTGTTCTCCTCTCCCCTACCCAGCCCCTCTAACACTATGCACTTACACACTAAATACAGGACTGCCACTGCAGACACCAATGACCGAAGAGGCTATTTTAAAATCAGTCTAACAAGAAAATTCTCACTGGAAATAAAGCGTGGCCATTTTTTTTTTTTTTAATTTTTTTAATTTTATTTTTTAGAGTAAGATGAAAACCAAACCAGTTATTAAAGCACTTACAAAGGGCATCATATGCCTCCAAGCCCTTAAAAAGGCCCCTGCAATTCCACACTGAAATTGGTGGTGAAAATTATTTATGCTAGCACTGTTACTAGAGAACACACAGGAAAGCAGACATTTGTAGTCTGTTTGATAACAGCAGGGGCAAGAGAAGAAAAGTACAAACCATTCTAGAAGGACCCGCTGCTCAGGAGTTTGGGGCTTGCAATTTTGTGTTTGTAGGATGTTTCTAGCCCCATTTCACAGGAGTGACATTTTCAGTTCTACTTACTGAACAGGAGGAAAGGAAACCAAGAGAAGACTCCTTCCCGTCACAGAATCACAGAATCGTAGGGGTTGGATGGGAGCTCCAGAGTCCAACCCCCCTGCCAAAGCAGGTTCCCTACACCAGGTCGCACAAGTAGGTGTCCAGGCAGGTCTTGAATATCTCCAGAGAAGGAGACTCCACAACCTCCCTGGGCAGCCAGTCACTCCTAGATGCCACCGCAAGTGTGAAATTCTCAGGCATGCCTTTCATCGTATGTGTGTCCTGCTTGTTTGGTGTTCCAAGAAATTACTGTTAATATAGTGTAGCAGTGGTAAGAGAAATGACTTCTAATTAACTTCCAGAAAACAGGACAATATGTCATTCTCAGACAAAAGCCTTAGTGACCTTATGGTGCTGGCAGCCAGAAAAATCTTTCAACATAGGCATAAATGCCTCAAGTTGAAGTCATCAGTGGAGTGCAGAGATACTTTTTTGTTTGCCTGTTTACAGAAAAAAGAAACAAGAGGTAGAGGTACTACACAAGAAGTTTCCTCCCACAATAGCAAAGGCTGGCATTGCCAGAAAGAGCACTAAGAAAATGGGATCTTGGACTCAAATCTGCATACATGTCCTCTGCCATGCATGTCTGCAGCAGCAGAGCCCTCAAAGAGTTCTCATCCAGAATCATAGAATGGCTTGGGTTGGAAGGGACCTTATAGATCATCTATTTCCAACCCTCAGCACCCCCACCAGCTCAGGCTGCCCAGGGCCCACTCAACCTGGCCTGGAGCGCCTCCAGGGATGAAGCACCCACAGCTCTCTGGGCAACCTTCACTCTCAGAGTGAAGAATTTCTTAACTTTTAACCTAAACTTCCACTCTTTCAGTTTAAATCCATTCCCCCTTGTCCTGTCACTACCAACCGTCATAAAAAGGTGGTTTGCAGTGAGGTCTCCCTGGATAAAGTCATACCCACTGTAAAGTCCTATGGAAAACATGGCCAAGGACACTATAGCTAGAGGCTGTGGTTAACTGAAGAGCAGCGAGAGTGAGAGCCTAGATCATCCAGAGTCCTCTTCATGTTCTTGGTTTGAGACACTCCAAGAAAGCAAGAGGGCTAAAATAGTCTTTTCCTTCTGCCCTTACTTCAACACACTCTTGTCCAGTTCTCCTCTACGCAGTATAGCCACTGCTCCAAGATCTTATCTAAGCAGACAACAGCAAGAAGCAAAAATGAAAGCAAGCAAGACAGCTAAAAATAAAATCCAGGTAATTTATCCAGCTCCCTTGGCCAGCAGCCTTCACTGCCATATATACTAATCAAGGTTTGTTCAAGAAAATTACTTTTTCCAGAACATGACTCAGTCTGCAGAGCAGACATCTGGCCCCAGGTTACGGTTACAGGGGAAAACAATCATTTCCCTGGCAAGAAGAAAAATATATTGAGCCACAATTTTCTTATTTCAAGAAAAAAAAAAAGTGTCTTTTGCCTTCCAAATAAATAAATAAATACGTATCTTTTCATGCTGTAAGGCTGAGAAACAAAGCTTATGTACTCCAGCAAATTTCATAGCTCTGCAAGCTCTTGTTTATGCTTTAGTGTGTGCCTAATTAGAAAATAATCTGACAAGCAGAGAAATACCAACAACCGTGCAATTCCTTCTCTGCTTAAAGCAAGGCAAATCATTAACTTCCAACAGGTATGAACCACCTGTCAAACATCACAAGCACAAAAAGCAAAAGATTTCAAGTATTCTCTAGAGGATGGGTCATGTTTACCTACATGCCTGCTCTTAAATCAAAGCAAAGAAACTCATCCAGCCTCAAAAACCTCAGGTCATGGAGAGAAAAATCTTTGCCAAGGATCCTCCTATTTTGCTGGGCTGCTCTGCATTGCCTATTGTAAAGGAATACAAAAATGCACATTATCAGGTAGTGTCCAGAGCAGTACACAACCCTTTCCTTCCCCTCTACCACCAGGAATGTATCAGTTCTTCTGTGGGTTTGCTTTTATTTTGTTTTTGAGGTTTTGGTGGTTTAATTTGTTTCAGGGAGTGAGATACAAAAGTGTAATTTGGTTGGTTGGTTTTTATTTCTCCAATTTCAAGCCATTCCAGTATCTCCTGAAATAGAGGTTCTCACTTCCTCAGTCTCCATCTGTCTCTCACTACTAAAAAAGGGTGGAGAAGACACAAACTGGCCTGGTAGTACACTACTAATGGCCACAGAATAAGTGAGAACTGCTGGGTACTCCTAAGTTATCACAAAGCAATGCTTCTGAACAAAACAACGTATGATTCTTTTTTTTCTTTTGAACTTCTAAGTGCAAAAGGTTATCCTTTTCGTTAGTCCCTTCTTGTCACTGAAAATTATCTAAACATAAACATACAAGGCAAACCATACAGAGCAGCTGAAGACCATGCAGCCTGCAATAATTCTAACAACTTTATACTTTGCAGCATGCCACCAAAACGTTTCACTGATAAGGAACAAGCCTTGAACCAAAAGTCTAAAATAATCTTGCAATTTCTAGGAAGGAACACCATGTACTTTTTATGCCATTCACCCACATGGTGCCATTCTATACCACTGAAGACTACCATAAGCTTAGAAAACAGCCACCATCATAATGCAGCCAAGTGTAACTCAGCAACATTTTTACCTCCAACTTCAAGTAAGCTGCATGGATACAAAAAGTTTTCAGAGAAAGTTAAAAAAAAAAAGATACTACAAGTAGAGAAATGCCATTTAGCAGGTACATGAAGTGTTTTGTCTCTCTTAAGAGCAGAACAGCCAGCCTCCAATTCCCACTATGCAGAACCTCCTTATATTTTTAATAGTCTGTAACCAACAGCACCATTAAGTTTTCAGACATAAGGGCCCTTTTACACTACGTGGTTTCAATGCACAGTTCAAAAAACATTGTACCAATACAATCCAAGAGGACATAAGTACGACATTCATGCTCACGTGTGATTATGAGAAAATAAACTCTGTGAACAATGCTAGCAAAAGTATTCTCCCAAATATATCTCCATCTTTATCTACACACTGAGGTTGTGGCTTACTTCAATAGGAAGAGAGAAAGCTTAGAAGGATTATGTTAAAAAGAAAAGAACTAACCAATCTCCCAACTTTCATAAGAATGCAATCTTTCAAATAGCTACGCAAGCAGTCAGTGGCTGCAGGGGAAAAAAAAAAGAAAAGGGGAAAGAAACAAAGAAAGAAAAAGGATGAGAATGCAAAAAGAGCTTACCATTACGTTCTTCAGGTCTAAGGCTCTTCTTTGCAACTTCTGCCAACGCCCCAATGCCAAGACCAACAGCTAATCCTTTAAAATAAGAGGCAGGTCAGAGTGAAAATACCACAACCACTGAGCACATATCTTTTGCACTTGAAATTCAGTCGTCTTCAATCAGATCCCACATACCAAATAGTTAGTTGGAGGAGAAAGTATCAGGAGTCAAGAAACAATACAGTGAAGATGTGAATCTCGTCAACAAATATTACATACAAAAGAAATGGCAAGTCACTCACACAGTACTTTTCCTATTGCCCTTGACTCCACACTCTAAGCAAAGTTTTGGACTGTAACGAACTTTAAAAGAGCTACAACCACATTAGATCTAGACTTTACGGCAAACTTCCAGAATTTTCTTTATTGCAAAAATATTTTATTATACTACTAAAAGAACAGACTTACAAACCAGAAATGTGAATAAGGGAGACGCAAACTGAACAGAAAAGTCAAATCATATGTAAAGAGATCAAGAACAGTGAGAGTGGAACTGGTGACCCATTAGGGCTACAAAACAAGTAACAAAAACTAATTTATTTCACCATTTCAAACTGCAGTAAGGAAAAATAAAGAATGATACTTAGTACTATAAATGCAGCTACCAGTAGTCACTCCAGCTGCAGCAAGTAGCATATGAAAATGCAAATGACAAAGTTCAGCAGTGCCTCACACTAATCACAGAGAAACATGAGCTCAGTAGGGAGAGCAAGAAAAAAAATCCTTAATTGTTTCAGCAACGCATTCTTTGCTCCCAGAACTCTGCTGTCCATGTAATTGTGCCTCCTGTTACTGATATGTTCATCACCCCGCAATGCCTTAATGCCCCAGCAGAGAGATCAACACTCCCAAGTACATCTGGGAACAATGGAAAAAATACGTAAAGAAATGAACAAGGAGGAGGAATAATTCAAGTGTGATTGCCAAGAGTATGGGAATTCAGCTTTCTGAACCCCAGGAACAGTTAAAAGAAAACCCCTTTTAACCTTCTCAGTATTTTTTTTTTTTCCCCTTCAAATTTACTTGATCTTGAGCACAAAAAACAACTCAAATCTAGTGAGGACTGCCAGTAGCAAAGGGAGACACACAAGTACTACCTTCCACAGCAGTTAGAAAAGATAAAAGAGCAACAAAGATGGATGAAAAGTGTAACTTCTTTCTGACTAAAGGCTAAGAGCCATAAAGGTAATGAAAAAGCCCAAATCAAGCTCTGGAGCCACACCATCCATTTGTGAGAGAGCACTTTCCTATCAGCAAGCTTAACACGAAAATGGAACCACCTCTGCTTTAGCAGGAACGCTGTCACAGCCAGCCATCAGTCCATGCAATTGTAGTGACTTTGCAGATGCAGGTGTGCAAACTCACCTCCAAAGTTGGCAAGCCTCCCGATCCTTGTGACAGGAACCTTTCGCTCCCGGGCCCGTTCACTGAGCTGCCACAGAAAGACAGGGCAAGGAAAATAAACAAACAAATCAGTTACCTGCAAATACAGAGTACAACCTCAGAAAACACTTGAAAGGCGTATCTGTGCTACAGAAAGCTCTTCTGGAATGCCAAGGCAAATATACAGTGGGAGATTTTCAAATGAGCACACTGCAAAAATATAGCTACCAAAAAAAAAATACATTAAACCAAGAAATGGACAAGAGTGGGAAATACAGAAAAGCTGATAACCATGTTTAGAAAGCCCATGTTCACTTTTACCTCAACAGCCCTTAAATTCTGAACTTGGAGAAGCAGTGCAATATCAACCAATGCTAAACTCTCTTCTACGCGTGTAGTTAAAACTCTTGGCAAGTCATCAGATCTACAGATCCCCACAAAACAGCCAAAGCAGAAGCATACAGTTTCACTGAAGCAATACCCTGAATAAGTGAACCCACAGCAGCATCTGATGCTGGGTTTGAAGGACGCAGGTTAGAGCAGAGGGCAAGTATCACCACTGTGAATTCTCCTGTGAGTTTTCAGTGCTGGCTTGCACAAGGACATAAATCACAACTGTTGCTTCAGGGCTCTGTATTACTCTCCAATCTACTAATGCTGAGGACAACATTCCATCCACTTCTAGGAGGACAACAAGACATAGTGCAGGAAGCCATGGCCTTCGCTGAGTAAAGTGTAGATCCAATCCATTCTTCATGGCCATAGCAAGACCAATAGCTAAAGGAGACAGAGCCCTCCAAGAAGAAGACAGACCCTTCAGGGCAGCTTTCAAATCATTGTGGCCTACAAAGTGTCCACACTTTCTCAACGTTTCACTTCAAAAACTGTGATGAAATACAGGCTCTTCATTATTGTAACCTGCATCAACACATTGAGTCCACACAGTCCAGTGAATGAAAGGAAAACTCCTGTCAACACAAAGTTTAAGTCTAATCCTACACAGGCATTTTAAACATCCTCCCACATCAGAATATTGGATATATAGGGGGTAGATGTGACAAGAGATCCTGTCATAGAAACCTGGGATAAAAAGCATTGACACTACTATCTTTTCTTCTCCAAAAGGGAATTTCAGAAAGAGAAAAAAAAAATAGAAACACAGGAGAAGGTGACTTATGGATAATCCAGAATAGTAACGAGAACCTGTAATTATAAACAATACACACAAACATACACATACCATCTGTTTGTAAGGTTTCTGTTCAGTTTTGGCTTGTCTGGCTTTATCGATATCTTCAGCTGTTAATCCCCCAACAGAGGAATGATCTTGGTGAAAAGCCCTATTTTGTCCAAAGACAGCAGCAAAAGGATTTCCAGGGTCCCTAAAGCCTCCAAATAACCTTGCATCCATTTTGGGAGGGAAAGGCTTCTGACCCAGGCCAGAATCTCCAGTCTCACCAACATTTTTAAGAGGTCCATTTGTAGTGTAAGAGTAAGCAGGGCCTTCGCTGCTGTGTTCATGAGGCTTGCTGGGTGCAGTAGAGAAGTCCCTTGAAGCATCTGATGGCTCTTGTGCCAAGAAGTCATAGTCTTTCCCAAAATCCTCACTGAAATCACTTAAGTTCTCCTGTTGTTTGCCCAGTTCCTGTAAACAGTAATAGAAACACTTTAAGTAAAGAACTTAAAACCTGCTCCCTACTTATCCACAATCCTCAGAAAAGGGCATGCAGTTTGGCACAAAGTCAAAAAAATAACCTGTTGACACTTTGGCACATTCACAGCAAAATATGGGGAAAAAAAAAAAAAAAGGGATGTTGAGGACATCCAGAACTACTGGCAATCTTGGCAATCTTTCAGCACCGCTTGTTGAGCAAATTCATAGAGTCTCAAACACCAGTACCTGGAGATGCAAGTCAACAGGATTGTAATCCCGCTGTGGTCATTAAGCAGTCAGCGTATTTTAGACTCTCTCCTAAACAATGAATACATTTCCTCTCCTTATAAAAGAACGCCACCAGAACATCTCTGTGATTATTCAGCAGGTCTCATGCTATTCTGAACTTCCACAAGCAAGGGCAGAGGAGAAATCTGTTTGCAGGGACTGTGGCCAAGCACTGACTGGCAATTTCAAGCTTCAGACTGCAGATTTCTTACAAAGTTCTTTTGGCAGCAGCTTCTCAAGCAACTTCTACTCAGAATGCAGTCTTGCAGGTGTTTTGACGTGACCTCTCTTGTGCAGAGAAACATGCACAGAAACAGGAGAATATTCTCTCCCTTCTTGAATGGGAAAGGAAGACAAAGCAAAACAGAACATTGTCCCCGTAAACAAATAAACTTAGGGTATTTCTCAAGACAAAGCTATTGCAAGCTTAGGTAGAAATAAGGTAACAGACAGGTTCTAGAATTGAAGCTTAAGGAGGCCTCCAGGACAGCCCAAGCTTATTACATGAAAAATCATTAAAACCTCACCCATTAGCTTTTGCTTTAAAATCATTATCTGAGCCACATCATTGCTCTAAAGAATGATTCTCTTGATGTAGATAAGCCCCACTTTTTCAAGAGACTGCAACACAGCAAATGTGAAGTTCTTATAAATCCATCATCCTTGTGCCTAGTAAGAGAAGCTACTGCTTAAAAAAAAAAAAAAAAAAAGCTGACTTCCATTATGATCCTCACTTGCAAACCTGTCCTTCTGAAAATCCAACCTCAGCTGTGAGTGAGGAACACATGAATACCTGACCTATTCTGAAACACATTACCTGTACCAATTCTGTAAGGAAAGAAAGCAACACTGCCAATAAATTCTAACAAATTCCGAGAGCTCATTCTCTTAGTCAAAGAAGAGGCAATCAATTACTGAAGTCTGAAGAAGACTTTAAATAACAAAGCTACCAGCCAGTTTTACTTGATCTTTGACAAGACCAGGTAAGCAAACCACATTTCATCCTCAGCA
Organism: Meleagris gallopavo; assembly: GCF_905368555.1. Taxonomy (NCBI): domain Eukaryota; kingdom Metazoa; phylum Chordata; class Aves; order Galliformes; family Phasianidae; genus Meleagris; species Meleagris gallopavo. The sequence continues at coordinate 11,859,687 of NC_139405.1, forward strand.
GGCCTTAAACTCTAAGTAATAGAAACCAGTACACTAGTAACCACCCTCTTACACTCCTGTCCAAGCACCTATGGCATACTGCTGATGTTTTGGACAATTCCTGGCATATTCCAACATTTGTAATAGTTATTTTAGTAACTCAGAGAGCTAGGCTTATGATAGGATTTCCTCAGCTCTGCACAACACAGAGAGTACCTGGAGGAAAGACATCATACTAGACTGTGCACATAAGAACTTATCTTACCTGCATTTTCCCCCAGGCAGAACTAAACTGCTCTTCAGCAGTTGCCTGGAGACTCCTTGCAATGGTAACTGCATCGCCCCCAAGCATCACCTGCCGCAGCTGCCCTGCTTGGGTTTCCAGGACTGCTTTACTGAGCTTTGTCAAACCTCTCATGACCATGATGGCATCTGCCGCCATGATTGAACTTCTCTGCTGAAAAAAAGCACAAAAAAACAACAGGAGAAGAGGTCAAGGAATATGTTTGCAACCTTGTTCACATCACCTAAGAGCTTGTGGCATATAGCAGACAATCTTGTTTCAGTCTGACTACCAGCCACCATGAGAATTTGTTTGCAGCTCAGCTAACACTTCAGCCAGCTTGAATGACAGCTAGTTACCTTACCAGGAAAAGTGAGACCTCTTAGGACTATCCATGAATTAAGACAGCATTCCAGGATTTCACACAAATATTTAAGTTACCAGTGACCAGAGGAAGCAAAGACAGATACATTTCAGCCACACAGCTAAGATAGTCTTAATTCTTCTCAAATATTTAAAAAGCGCTAAAAGCATTAGTGTTTGACCTTTGATTATCAGGACATGGAACATGTTCTCAGCGACTGATAGCACGGATGAAGTGTACTGACAACTGTCACATCCCATTCCTGCCCCGGAGTCATGCCTGCTCATTTTACATAGCCAAATTTCTTCACCCTCACATCAATGAGTAAGCTTTGTCTGCCCTCCAAAGGTTGTCCGCTCAGTCCTCAACTCACTCTACTATTTTAAGTTGGAAACTTAAGCAGGCTCAGAACACTCACCTACCACAACCTAGCACTCAATTTGAAGGTATCAATTTGCAATGATCTGTCTTTTTATCCATATCCCTTCCTGCTGGAGAGGCACTGATTCCTTACAGTTAATCAGTTTCAGTATCTTCAGATACAAAGCAAGCACTGTAGGGTGCAGGATGGTGTGTCTGTGAAGAACAAGTTACACTGACTCCTTTATGTGCACGGGAACTAAGCTCAGGCTCAGGGCACTGCTTTTCCTTCATGTCTGTGATTCACGTAAAAGCAAATCAGGAGTGGCCAGGATATGCCTTAACTATACAGAATGGAGACTTTCACCTTCTTATTTCATTCACCTCTGAGCACTATAAGGCCACAGATCTACGTTATTTTGTAGGCAGGTACACAGACACCAATTCATTTTCAGAAGATAACCTTCCGGCATCTACACACACACAACAAACAAAAGGTTAACACACTGAAGTGGTATGAGTGACACTAAGTCAACAGCCCTCATGGTTTTACATGCAAACCACAAGCAGCCTTTCCAGAAAAAGCAGAGCCTGTTTCAGAAACACATCCTATAGCTGAATTCTGTAAGCACATTAGGCAAATGTAGAGTAAGCTGTGGTAACTGGAGTACTTAACCAGCAATGGTTAATCAGTGATCAAAATCAGCAACAACTGCCGTAGCCAGGAAGTACTGCACATTCTGGGCTTTGAAGTATGGTTGTTAGAAGGACACTCAAGTGTTAGCAGCATATCTGGGCTACAGTTAGCTCTAAAAATAAAAATGAAGTCAACCTAGGTCATTATTCTGTGGTCACCTTACAAAGCCTGTCCGCAAGCTACAGACCTATAACAAATGTTATTTCTCAACGTCAACAGCACTTAACCAATGGTTCAATGCTGCATAATGCACTTTCTAAACTTGAAAGCTGCCTGTCAGTTAAGGAGATGTATCCTGTGGACAGGATGGTCTATTTCTTCACACCTACAGCATTTCTCACACACTTTGTCCTCCAGATCCTTCCCCAAAAACCCAGCCTTCCTTTGGACACTCTCCGGCAGTTTTACGTCCTTCTTACACTGCAGCATAGAGGGAACAGTCCCTCCCTGCACCCCATGGCAGCGCTGGGCCCGGTGCCCCCAAGGCACACTGCTGGCTCACATTCAACCTGCCATCAGACAGAGCCCCGGCTCCCTTCACACAGGGCTGCCCTCCAGCCTCCAATTTCCTAGACCATACATACACAAATCATCTTCCAAAGTAATTCCTCCAACTTATTTCCATGGAAATGGCAATGGATACAAAGAGCACAATGACCCTACTTGATAGAGCAAATTCTCAGCTACAGAACTCTGCTTTTCAACATAATCATCAGCATGAGCTCTGCATTTTCACCAGCAGTGAACAAGAGCCTGTGTGCTTCACCTGTGAACATCTGCATGGTCTCTGACGTCGTAGGCCAACATAATAAAACAGGAGGCATAACTTTCAGAGCAACCCTCATACATCCAGGACTGCCCCATCCCAGTTGCAGAATCCAGCACTCTCCAAGGACATTCACTGACACAGAGGCTAAGGAGGAGGAGCACGTTTTCAAAAGTGAGCCCATACTCTCTTTTCTTAAACAGGTTTGCACCTCTAAGCCATCTTCTTCCAGCTCCTCATCTTTTGAGCACCAAGCACTAGCCTTTCACAAAGCAAAGTCAGGAAAAGGCAGAGGAGGAAAAAAATTTATACTGCAATGATTGCTCCTTCAGCACTAGGCATCAGGAGAAGGAACATTCACCTCTTGTCAAGAGCTACGCAGCTAAGTACAACAAAAACTGAACTGATACTGGAGACATTTTCCACAATTGGAAGAAGTCCCAGCATATCTAGTTTTGTAGATCCCTCATTTAGCAGGGCACATGGGTTAATTATCCTGAAAATGACACAGAAAACAGACACTAATGAAGTTATTGCAGCCAGAATGAGAAAGATGAAAAAAACCACGTGTTAGATAATCAAGGGGAAAAAAAAAAAAGACTTCACATAAAAAATAGCTAAGAATTATTAGAATTTTTTTTTTCTCCCACAGAAAAGCAATAAGCACAAGTAAAAACAAGAAATATAAAAACTGGAAGCATGTACTTACAAGGCAGAAGTCTGATATGTAACCCCAACAGTATACACAGATTGATACCTAGTGTAGGCTGAAGGGATTCTTTCCTTACACTAAGCTCTATTCATGCTATTACTAAATCAAGAAAAAACAGCATAAGCAAGCTTTATCAAAGTGATTTAAAGGAGTCATTTCAAGCTGAATTGGTTCCAGCATAGATAGTCTGCATTACACTTGACTTGTCTCCTGAAGATTCATTATCTGGAACTGGCAGAGGAGACACTTTTCTGTATGCATACACACAAGTCATCACATCTGCACAAGTTGTCAGAGCGCCTGCAAAGCTATATCAAAGGGAGCTGACAAATGCCAATCAAGAGCTATTCTCCCAGTGTAGGCTGTGTCACAGTTTCCCAGTTTCTATGGAAAGCACTCACACCTACAAGCAGCATGTGACTGAGGAGACTAGAACAAAGTCATCCACAGACACCAGACAAGACCCACAGAGGGCCAGAGAGAAGGCAGAGGGGCTGATATGGGTTAGATACCACACTGATAGATAAATAGCTTCCTGACATCACATGAGACTTTGAACCCTCTTGTAATGCCACACAACTAAACCATGTAATAAAGCAAATTGCCCGAGATGCTCCTGTGTGCAACACCCACCCACCTAGCAAGCCACTTTCCTTCAACGAAAAGCACCATTTCTTTCCTTTATCAGCATGCCAACTACTGGACTGCAAGATTAGCAAGTATAACATGACACTAAGTACAGTGACAAACAGCCTCACAACAGAGAGCTAACTAACAAATGCTGGTTTCAAAACATTTCTCCATCTGTCTCCCTTCTCTTCCCCACACTAGCAAGTGCCCTACAAACCTACAGGCTGGTCTGACTCCTAGACTTTTTTCCTCCCGTAATCCTAAACGGCCAAAAATCTTATTCATATCTATACATACAAACGCTTAAGACAAAAATTAAACCCAAGAAGATTTCTAGTTGTACAGAAATACACCAAAATATTTTTTGAAAGTCTGCTTCCAAAAATACAGCTCTCTCAATGTAAGGGAATTAATTCTCTGCCATCAACAGTATGTTACCCACACAAGACGGAAACTCATCCACCGTCAATTCAAACAAACTCCACACACACACACACTGCTATGCAGCAGTTTTGCAGTAGCCCACATTTCCCTCAGGTCTCCACAAAATTTTAACCGCCTTCTTTATCTCCAACTTCTCTTTTAAACAAATTATAGTAAGGCAGACAACAATTACATGCTCATGAAGAAAATGATTTAAACAGTCTCTGTGTGTTCTGCCACTTCATTATTTCCATTACTGCAATCACTGCTATCTTAGCTGTATCTACACAAGGGCTGTAATCCTGGTATCAGTGATAAAACCACATCGTGAACACCAGACTGACTGTGGTACCAGTATGAAACATAACCAAAAAACACAACTAAATTCCCACAACCACAAGGTACAGATCCCACAAAACAAGATATAGATCACCAGCTAATCAGCACATTTGTTACGTGGCCACAGATCTATCAGTAGACTGTAACTTCAAAAGAAGTATTCATTAAGCTTTTCTGTAATTTATCCTATTTCCAGATTCTTCCATTTCTTTTCATGTGTTGCCATAACAGCCCTTTCAAGTGATCCTGTCGTTCACAGTCTTTTTCCGTTCCATCACATACCTCCCCACCAACCCCCTTTATACCAGATTTCCAGGTTTCTGCTTGGACAAATTTTCAGTAGCTAGATTCCTTGGGTCGCAGCTGACACAGTTTTCAACCATACTGGGCACAGAGAAAACAGCATTTTAAGAGGAGGTTGCCATCATCCTCATCATCCCTTAAACTGAGCTGAAGACCTATTCTGCTTCATTTTCATTCTTCCTGCTCTCCATATCTCGTACACACTTCAGGTCCAAATTTGTTCCAAGATCCAACCTATTACAGAACCAAGGGCTCCTATATTTGCCTCCTGACACATAGCTTTGTCTCAAGCCTCCTTAAGCTGAGTTCTTCCAAGTCTCTGAAAGAGCTTTTAAAACTACTCTTGTACAAGAGAATTTGCCAATGCAATTCAGACAAACGCCTACAAAAAGCAGGCAGAATTTGCTTACTCTTTAATCACTGTAACAGCAATACGTACACTGATAGAATTGGCTGCTTGGCAGACAAACATATCTTTCCACTAAAATTCAGAAAGCTTCACAGTCATTTATGGCAAAAGACAGCTACTTCAAAATCCAGCATGAACAATTTTCCCCATAAATGGCTTGATACACAATGTAAGAGTGAAAAAAATAATAATAATAAAACACTTGAATACTTAGAAGTAAGCACAGCCTGCCTTATTTTAGGCACAGACATCGATGCAAAGCGAATGCTCCGGTCCAACTGCTCTATTTACTTCTTTCTGGATGCTGTCTGGGGTCATGCAAAGGCACAGTTGCAGCCACATGCCCGGAATGTGCAGCAGCTCTTTCTACCACGATCATGATCTAGAAATAATTCACTCACAATTAAGATCCTAGGAAGGGAGTGCACTCCCTCATTACAGGCCAACTTTCCTCTACTTCCCTCCATACATCTTAACACACCAATACATTCTGTCCCAGGCACAAGCTGTTCCCCACTACACTGGGGCAGTTTTGTCTCTGATTTTAAGGCCACCGCTCGCTAGCTTTTCCCCAAGACTGAGCTCTGCCACTGTTCCTAGGTGATAAGTACATGCAAGGAGGAGACAAATTAAAGCTGTTTTACTTCACTGGCCTTTGACTGGAATTATGAGGCTGACTTTTTTCCAATCCCCGCTTCACCCAACACCGACAGCAAAGAAGTCCTTGCAGTCCATCTTCCTCCAGGAACTGAAGTGGCACAAACAAAAGCAGCAGACTATTCACTAGCTGTTCTTAGAGGAATGGATCAAAAGCTCTGTTGTGCTACCACCTAATTTAATTTCACAAATAATTACATTAATCCTCATTGGTCCTATGGGGGACTACTGTAGCCTATCTGCCAGTTTGCAGAGCTGACAAGTTCTGAGGCATCCCTTGTATCAGTGCCACCATGAAGTATCCCTTCAAAAACAATGTTTTCCCACAACACCCACCATTTGTAAGATTTGTAACTTGTAGTATTTATAAAAATGTTACACTAAAGCTCTGCTGACCAAATCCAGATGTTTGTACTCTCTCAGAGCCAGACAGAAGTTATCACCAAAGCTCAGCTCCCTGCTGGATGCCATCAGGATGCTGCACAGCCCCCTAGCATGATGCTCTGCACAAGTAATCAACAAGGTTGCCTACTGATTCGGGTTGTTTGGGTTCTCCCCCTCCCCTTCGATACGCTCTCATATTGTAATTGCCTTTATTTCAAGTTTTAACTTTCTTAAAGCACACAGAATCCAATATGGAAACTGGAAACCAATACAAAAGCTATGTTTCACAAACAAGTGAGATTCCTTTAGACTCAAATACATCATTACTTAAGATCATATTCTTGAGAAAATAGAAGTTTTTCCTCTCTCACTGAAAGGCACAACACTCTTCACTAGTAGGTCTCAGAGAGCTACACAAAGGAGATTAATTTGAAAGTTCTCTATTTTAGAAAATAACAGGTAATTTACCCAAAGTCACACAGCACCTCAGTGCTGGAGCTCGGAAGAGAATCCCTGTTCTGAGCACGACAATTCTTATAGTATAACTCCCCAGAAATGCAGAAAAAAACCCTCAGATTCATGACCAGTTTGTCAAGTATCTTACTGGTACATTGTTAACAGACATATTTAAAGGATTAAATGATGCACCAGCAAAGGTTTTCAGGCAAAAACTTTTTAATTATAGCTTACTGGAAAACTATCTACATCCTGTAACTTTATTGTAAATCTATCTCCCTGTGTGCGAGATGACCTTTTTCTAATAAGCCTTTTTGGAGAGAGAGAGAGAACTGTGCATGTTATGTCTCAAGTCACTACTTTAAGAAGTCAGGAATAGGCATTCCACACATGCACCTTCAGGTGGTACAGATGCCTTCTCTGTGTGCACAGTGATCATAACCCCTCCGTTATCATTGTGAACAGCAGGTCAAACACCACAGCCTCCCACTATTGATTCTGGAGGTGTGCTTATCTATACAGATCCCATGCCTTTCAACCTTGCCCTGGAAACTAGGGTTATGATCAAATTTAGAAACTTACACGACGGGCTATTCATAGACCCCTTAGCTCACATAGTTAGGGCACTGGTAATGCTTCTCCTACTGGCTGTGTCAGAACCTCTCTGTAAGAAGAATATAGGATGCAACAAGAGGTCTGTAGGCAAAAGAGAATGCTTTAAGAAAAAAACAAATTTATCTCATTTTCACCAAAAAAGAGGGGCTTATTGGGAAAGTGAAAAATCAAAGGCAGTTATGGCTGCAGTGACTATGAAACGATGGAGTTCAAGATCATTAGAACAGCAAGGAGGATGCACAGCAAGCTCACTACCCTACACTTCAGAACAGACTTTGGTCTTCTCCACAGATCTGCTTGGTAGAGTTTCATAGGATAGGGCTCTGGAAGGAAGAGGGGCCCCTGACAGCTGGTTGATATTCAAGGATCACCACTTCCCAGCTCAAAAGCAATTCATACCAACAAAAAGGACAACGGGTAAAATTGTCAGGAGACCTGGCAACAAAAAGGAAGCCTACAGTGGAAGCAAGGACAGTAATCTGGGAGAAATACAGAGATGGTCAAAGAACTCAGGGATGGAGTTAGGAAAGTTACAGCCCAAATGGAATTGAAACTGGGCAGGGATGCTAAGGGCAACAAGAAGGGCTTCTACAAGTACATCAATTACAAGAGTAAGACTAGGGAAAATGCGGGTCCTCTCCTGAGGGAAACAGGAGACCTGGTCACACAGGACAGTGGAAAAGCTTCTTTCTATGCCTTGGCAAGACCGGCATTCAGAAATCACAGGTCCCAGAGGCCAGACAGAAAGGCTGGAGCAAGGAAAATGGACCCTTGGTGAAAGATGATCATGTGAGGGAATACTTGAACAAACTGGACATCCAGAAGCCCTTTGGTGCTGATGGGATCCACTCACGAATCTATGGTCAATTATGTCAACAGGGAGAAGTGCCTAAAGACTGGAGGAAAGCAAATGTTAGTCCTATCTTCAAGAAGGATGATCCAGGGAACGACAGGCTGGTCAGCCTCACCTTGATCCCAAAGAAGGTGATGAAACCATTTCCAAGTGCATGACGGGAAATCACCAGACATAGTCAGCAGGAGTTCACCAAGGGAAAGTCATGCTTGACCAACCTGGTATGCTTCTACAACAAAATGCCCAACCTGATGGATGAGGGGAGAGCAGTGGATATAGTCTTCCTGGCCCTCAGGAACCTGATGGTGTTCAACAAGGAGAAGTTCAAAGTACTGCACCTGGAAAAGAACAATGCCTAGGGCCATCCAGCTGGAAAGCATCTCTGCATTAAAGAGCCTGGGGGTCCTAGCGGACACCAAGTTGAATATGAGTCAGCAACATGCACTTGCTGCTAAGAAGGCTGATGGTATAATTGGCTGCATTAGGCAAAGTCTTGCCAGGAAGGCAGAAGAGGCAATCCATCCCTTCTATTCAGCATTTGTGAAGCTGCATACGGAGTGCTGAGCCCAGTTCTGGGCACTCCAGTACAAAAGAAACATGGACATATTGCACAGGAAGAGTCCAACAGAGAGCTTCTAAGAGGAGACAAAGTAGGAACTGTTCATTCTAGAGGAGGCTGAACAGAGATCTTATCAGTGTGTACAAACACCTGATATATGTGTGCAAAGAGGATGGAGCCAGGCTCTTTTCAGCTGTGCTCAGTGCCAGGACTGGAAGCAGTGGTTACAAGCTGAAAAGCAAAGGGTTCCATCACAAAGCACTTCAGGAGTTCACAGAAAGGAAGAATCATTTTACTTGCAGCCTACTATCCAATCTTTCCTAGTCCCGATCACTAAGCACTTGGACTGTATCAGACTGAAATGAGGATTTAATACTCCCAAATGGCATAATTCAGATAGCAGAAGAGCTATGACGTTTCAGAATACTACATTAAGCCCTTTTACAGTACATTTGCTCAGCACATCAAAAAAGCATGGTATATGGCTGGTTAAAAAGGAGACCTGAATGACAACAAAGAAGCTACATGAAGATCTAATCCACATACATAGAAAGAAAAAAAACAAAACAACAGAGGAGAAACTGTAAAGGCAGAACACAGTAAGAGAACTTCATAAGCAAAAGATACTACCTGCACAACATAGAACAGCCCTGCGACCACATCTAGTTCTACCTCCTACGCTGAGAAGCGCATCAAACACTTCAGGTACACAAGAACTGGGAATTTTAGATCTTTGCTTTAGCTCCACACATCTCTGCTGACTGACAAAACACAAATGCCTGACAAACAAGGCGCGAAAAAACAGTCCCCCACTTGCCTGTAAAAGGACTGTTGGAAGACTGGATGCCAAAACAAGTTCTGCTCTTGCTGCACAGATTCAATACGAGCTATTATTAACCTGCTCTAAATATCACAAATGAAACAAGCAGAGTTGCATTACACAGCACAGAATTCTCCTTGACCGCAACAAAACAAGGTGATGAGCACTCAGACAGTAAACACGTCAGGGAATTCTCTACATCTGACCTTTTCTTCTACTTATCACACCACTTTATTTTGGACAGGGAGATGCCTTCAAAGCACAGCCAGCAGCCTATTTTTTTTTTCTCCTCTTGATTAAGACTGGAAAACATGCTACTGTTTATTTTAAGCATATCTTGCTCAAGGTTACTAAGGTCACTGCTAACAGAAGAAGTGTTTACAAAAGGAAGAAATAAGTCCTGGGGGGTAAGAGCGAGCAGATCCACAAGCACACGAGCCACTGCTGAACTTTTCCTTCTATCTATGCAAAAGTGAGAGACAAAGTACTCATGACACGGAGGAAAAATGCAAGAGCCCCAATGCTCTGCTGAGGTGACGGATCTGCTTACAGCATTTAGCTCCAAGCAATTCCCGAGCCCCTTCTGAAGCCTCTCAACGACCTGCTGCTGACTTTGACCACAATCTTCCCGCACCCGGTGCTGAGAATCATTTTCCATACGCTCAGAGCACACAGCCCAGCTCAGCGGAGCAGTCCAAAGACAAGCGGCTCGAGAGATAAAGCTCAGTAGTTGACAGGTTCAATCCTTACAGAAAATGAAGGAGTCGGGTTATTAAAAGAAGAACCTTTCACACCTTTTCCTTGTGTCTGTGCTGAAGCACTGGGTAAAGGCACAATGAGATATAACTTCGTTATTCTTACGAAGCCCTCCTAACTCGTTTACTTTCCCTCCAAGCGCGGCACAGAGTTCAGGCTCCGTCCCCCGAGGCACCGCGCCGCTCCCACCTCCATTCCCGCTGGATGCGGCAGAAACGCGGCGGCTCTCAGCAGCAACAGCCCTCCCACACGGCGGGCATTCCTGCACGCGCTGGAACGGCCGGCAGGGGAGGCCGGGCGCCCCGTAAAGCGTCGAAGCGAATTCCGGCCGAGAAGGCCGCCCCGGAGGCCCGTTCCTGCAGCTCCTACAGCCTCCTGCAGCCCCCCGCGCCGTCCCACCGCAGGGAGCGCCGGGTGCCGCCTCCCTAAGGCCGCCCGCCCGCCCCGCGCTCACCTGCCGCCGGCCAACACGGCCACCTCCACGCGTGCAGCGCCGCGCCGCGTGCCCCGCGCGACTGTTTACCGTCGCGTCCGACCCCGGCCTCCGTCCGACCTCGGGCCCCGCCCCCTCCGCGCTCTCATTGGCTTCTCCGCACCACTCGCCCCGCCCCCGGCGGAAGGGGCCGCGAGGAGCGTGCTGAGCCCGTGCGCGGCGCGCCCCCACCAATGGCAGGCGGGGGAGGGCGGGGCGCGCGGCGGCTGCAGGGGGACGTGAGGCCCGTGAGGTCCGTGCGGCGGTGGCGGGCGCTGGGCGCGAGGCGCGTGTGGCACGGCACGGCGCGGCAGGGCGGGGCGGGGCCGCCTGGGATGGGCCTGGCTGCGGGAGCGAATGGCAGCGGGAAAGGCAGCGGGGATGGCGGTTTCCCGTCAGAGCTGTGGCGGGAGTGCGGCAGGCAGCGCCGCTCGGCGGGGCTCCGTGCTGAAGAGACGTTCGTGTGGGGGCGCGCGCTGGCTGACGGCGCTGCTCCCCACGGGCTGCTTTCCCGCGCTGTCCCGGGGCTGCCCGGAACCGCTGTGGTGATTGCGGTCAGCAGCTTTCCTGCACGGCCCATAACCCGGCAGTGCGCGTGCTGCGAGGCTGCGGTACCGCGGCGGTGTATTTGCACAAGGTATGAGGCTTAAATAGTCCTCTTCTTAAACAGGATTCGTAGGTGTCCTCCAGTCTTAGCGTAGTTTACAGGAGTGACCAACAAACAGCCCTGAGCTTTAATTTCAGACGTGTTAATTGCTTGTTTTGGCTCAGGCTGTAAGCTAACCAGCAACCCGAAATGCACACTGAAGGACATTTCATAGCCGGCTGTGTACAGGGCTCAGTCCCACGGCTGGCCAGTGGTCCATCTGCTAGTTCCAAGCCTCCCTGCACTATAAGGGGGCACTTGTAGCCCTTACTTACAGCTGCTGATTTGGCCGGTATTCATAAACACATTAAATATTGCTTCAACCTTACATACGCTCCTTCATGTGTTTTGTTTTAGATAAAAAAAGAATAGCATCCATCCCAAGCCCTGAGCCGTGAGAAGCTCCTTGTCCAGAACTGAACAGACAGCTACAGTACAGGTACGTTTAATAAAACTTATCACCCAGCTGCTATCCAGATTGGAAGGTCAGTACTAGAAAGGCTAAATTTGAACTTAAAAGGTTAAGGTGCATTATTGGCTTCATTGCAATACACCCAGGCCTTGCACAGACACGATACGTCTGAAATGCAAAGGCAAAATACAATGCTTTCATGTCTGAGAACTGGATGTAGATGAGACATGCTACGTGATGCTAAAATGTGGCTTTAATAAGACACTAGCCTTGAGAATTTTGTCTCAAAACACAGTCAGTACTGACGTCTCCAGAAATACATATGAATTAACTGTTGTTATTTTTTCCCTAAAAGAAAGATAATCTTTACCCTCATCTGGAAATAGATATATTTGAGATATCTTTCTTTAAAGTATGCTCTTTCATCTACAACTGTACTGAATTTGGATGCCAGCTCTAAGTTTTTGTGTAACACCACTTAATTTGCGTCAGCTCAGCATTAATTGTGAAATATACGTTACTCACTGTGCTGAGCACAGAGAATTCCATGGGTTTCTGCATGAACACGCTGTCATAGTTTGAGATGTAGGCAGAACAAGCAAAGGATCAAGTTCTCCCCATCTTTCCAAGACAGGCCTGGCTGGTTCACTTCATTCCCATGTGGTAAACCATTCTTGCAGCTGCTATTTAATTTGTATCACACCTTCTACTGCCAGGCTTCCTGCATCCTTAAAAGACCCCTTGTATTTGAATGCAAGGCAGACTTCTATACTTAGACTGAAGAAGTGAGAAGAGACCGTTCTCCATGGAAGTTGGAATGGAAGGAATTGGGATTAAAAAACTGGATTGAAGCTGGCAGAAATTATACTTCATACTTTTTTGTTGTTGTTACCATTTAGTTCTGCAGGGGGAATAGGAACAGGACACCCAGGATTCAAAGTCTGTAATCCAGAGGCTAACTTGTGGCATTTGGTTGACTAATAGTGCTCACGATCTTAAATGTAAAGGCAAATGTTGCACGTAGTGCACAGGGAGAATTGAGCCATGGCATAAGTCCTGCAAGGTCGCCATGCAGAGTAACGGCAAAAGATAAAATATAATCAATATTTAGTGCTACCAATAATTAAATTTATAGTTCTGGATTCTGGAGAAAGGAGAGGCAAACTACTTCAGAAATAAACCAAGGAGTCAAATATCAGTGATTTATTTAATAGCCTAGTGGTTAACAACCCCCATGGGCTTTAAAAGATCCAAATTCAGCTTCCTTCTTTGCTTGTGAAAACTTCAAGCATTCCACCCTCACACTGAGATTCTAGTTGTTACGCATGTTCTTGCCTTCTGCCCTCTAACCTTACAAATATTATTATTACTGCTTGTTATGCTATACCTGATGGAAAAGCTCAGCAATGAGAATAGAGTACTCATCCATCTTTTCCAAATCCCAGACAAATGTACTGTCTTCCCTCGTGCAAACTGTTTTCAGAGGTAGGACATGCGAATGTGAATTCAGTAGAGGTCAGTCCGGGCCACCCCTTCTGATTGTATGTTTCATGTTAAAAACTGTGGCATCCATTGATGCCTCAGGGCCTCCAGTATGATGTGAAGAAGAATGAGGCTGTTACGTGAGTTTGTACTTCAGTGTCTAAATCCCGTGTAATTTCTGTGTTAGATTCTTGTATCCTTTTGCAGATCTGTGCAATGCAGATCTAAATTGACAGAGCAAGCTCGAGCAGTTCTGTGAAAAATCAAGTTCTGGAAGTTTAAAGAGTCTCTTGTTGGACTATAAGGAGAAGATGCAATAAGAACTCAACCGCAGTCTATCTTTGGTACTATGGCTTTCATTTGCTTCTCACATCTTATTCAATATTGTTACATTCAGTCAACTTTCAATGTATTTGCTGTCTTATTCAGAAATGTGAGCACCTCTAGAGAATGCTTGATGTAGCAGCTGGAAGTTATGGATTTGTGCAGATGCTTTAGCATTGCCATCATATCTTTACCTTGTATTGCCTGTTGACAGTTTCATAACAAAGGGCTTAATTATGTAATTTCATAAGGTGGATAAACAGCTCTGCTGCAGGTCTCAGTAAAATCAGCAAGAGCAACATGGGGAAGAGAGAATCTAGGACTCTGATTCTTTAAATGTGACTTCCAGCAAGCTCACTGTCAGGCCTTGGGTGAGGTTACTTTTCTCCTCCTGCTTGCTGTTTTCTGAGGGAAGTCTGTTTGCTCATCAGCTAGCAGCGCACTGCTTACTGAATGCCAGGGAACACCCAAAAAAAAGCTTGCCAGTTCTGATGTTGATTGCTTTGAAGAACTCAGGAAAAGCTGGCTTCTGTCAGAGCTTTGTGCAAAGTGGGCCAAGTTCTCAGGCGTGTAGGAGAGGAATTGGTCAGGCTGTCTCAACTTCAGAAAAACAAAGTTAGAGAATCGGAGCCTGGAAGGATCCTTGGGCCCTGCAGTCAGAAGGGTTCCACTGCAATGGGAAATTAGTAATCAGACAACTAACCTGAAGGAAAAAAAGTTAATGTATTTTCAATTAAGCAACTATTGGTCTTGTCATCAGGTTGATGAGCATCAGGACTATGCGGAGAACGCGCAGAAATCCTCTTACATAGACACAGGACAGGCCCAAGCTGTTTCTCTGACCACAATAAAATATGCGTCACCATCCTTCTCCCACATTCACACAGCTAACCACAAGGCAAAAACTACTTTGGAAATGCTTCTGTCAGTTCTTCCTCTCCAACTAACCACCGAAGCTCAGATAAGCTACATCTTGGAAAACTTCACCTTGTGTTCACTCATCTTTAGAAGGAAGTTTCTGTAGGGCAGAAAGAATGTAGTATCTGCCTACATAGGTTTATGGCGTTCCATCAACATAATGCTGCAATGATGATGAACTGGAACAGCTCAAGGAAAACTTACTGGACAGGTGGCTTGGTTTCAGTAGTTGACTTTAAGTATTTCAAAACTTTGGCAGGTTTCAGTGACGCTGTTTGTACCATATGTTATTTACACAGCTTTATGGCCAAGAATGAGAGCAACAGCCTTGTAAAGAAATGAGATCCCTCTGACTTCAATCACTGGCAGATGCACATCCACTATCATCATAGGATCCAAATGATGAGCTATTTTTATAGCACTTTGGAATGCTTTGACTCCTGAATTGTGTATTTTCACCCCCAAACGCTCAAGCTTTCTTTGTATTTGACCTTCTTTTCTCTCTCCCCTCGCTGTAAAGGGAAGGAGACAAGGCTCAATTTCATTTTGTTGGTGAAAAGTTTATTCCAAGATGATTCAGCTCTCTTGGAAGGAGGCAGCATGTCAGTTCTCGCAACAAATGTTTTCTGACCAAGATGCAGTGCAGGGAATGGGACAGGTATTTCATGAACTTCCACCCCCTATTTTCAGTCCAGGGCTCTCAGCAAGCAGCCTTGCTCTACATGGCTGGAGAAGGCAGGGGAGGCCAGTGGGGCTGCTGGAAGGCTGAGATCCCTTGCTAGGAGGAGGTGGGCAGGGACTGTGAGGTTATATACAGTGGGGCTTTTGACAGAGTATTAGTTGCTAGAGCTATATAGCTCCAGGCAATTTACTATACAGTACTGACTTCTAATAGGAAGTGGTGGCAGGCCCACTAATGCTGGGATTATCTTTAATAATCAGGGAATAAATACCAAGTCTACTCTTTTAGAGAGGCATTTTAGAGAGCATCCTCCCAGATTGCTCAGGGATGTGAGAGAGATCACAGCCCTCTTAATCTTTCACCAGGGTTTGCCCCTGCTCCCCAGCACACACACATTCTCACTATCAGATAAAGTTTTCTTCCCACTGGGAGAAGTGTTGCAAACATCTCTCAAAGTGGAAATTTACATGCAGGTATCTTCTTTTCCTTACTTTATGAAAGAACATAGAAGTAGTTGTTATTCTCTAGCTGGGGTGGTAACAAGACACAACAAGTCAAAGCTACAAACATGTTCCTCACTGACAGAGGATGGCTGGAAAAAGTTGCAGCACACCACACTTACCACCACACTGCTTGGCTGTAGTTCGTACCAGCCACTGTTGCCTCCAAACTTTGCCACGTGGCTGCAGTGGGCACCGGGTGCTTTGGAAAGTTGGAGATGAGCCAGTGGGGGTGTAGGGTGCTGAGAGAAGGACAGAAACAGGTGACAAGACTGCACAAAGAGCACTAAATGTAAGAAAGCAATACTAGTCCTTATCTTCATGTTGCTTGTGGGATAGCACATTTGGCTGGCACCTTAGCAATTAATCCTAGTCATAAGAGAGCCCAGGTTGGAAAGAACCTTGGAAAATCATCAAGTCCAACATTCTGTGAGAAAAGAGAGCCCAGATGAGATTATCTAGCACTCTGAGCAACTGCATCTCAAAAACCTTGTGATGGGGGATTCTGCAGTATCACTGGGGTGGTCATCCAGTGATGGGAAGTTCTCAGCGTAAAGAACTTCTCTTATTTCAAGACAGTAGTTCTTTGTTCCTAGGCTAGGAAGACCCGTTATTTTCGCTCACTGTAATCTGCATTTGCTTGTGTAGTTTAGCACGTGCTTTGCCTTTTCCTCCTGCCACCTAACTGATTTTACACGTACCACAGCAGAGCCTGCAGAAACAGAATGAAAAGGCAGTTCGTTGTAGCTTCCAGGCAGGGTTCACTGTGCAGATAATAACTAGTGAAGCCATTCACTCCTTAGATAAACGCAGAAACTAATTTTGAAGCTAGGCAAACAGAAGCACGTCCCTCACCTGCATTTAGCCACTCTGAAGACTCTTAGATGAAGGACAGGAGGGTCATCTAGAAGAGTTTCCACAGACTCAATCTAAACAGGAAGACAGGATGGAGAATACAGGAGAAATGGGTCTGTTTTGGAACATTTCAGTAGGTTTTGGAGAACTTAGACCAAACTAAGAATTAGCACTAGTCGTGGCAGTTTGGTGGTTAACAGTAAAGCTTGCTGCCAAACACAGCCGCTTTGGTAAAGTATGGCTGCAGCACCGTGTTGGCCCAGCCTGGACTCAGCCTCAACACAGTGCGCTTGCTTTCACTGCCCCAACAGCTGCTCCACCTTCTGGCTTCCTGGCACCTTGCCTTGGTCTTCCAGCACACAGCATGGAGCACACGGGAAAGAGGACAAGCTGGGGGGTTTCTGAGCACCTGTGTGGCGAACAGGCAATCTCCTCGACTCTGCCCACTTGTGGGAAGGTGATTCACAGAGTCCTAACCGTTGACTTTTAGTAGTCAGTCTAGGGGGCAAGCTGAATCACTGCTAACTTTGGGTGCTGACTGACCCTTTTCCTGCTTTGTTATGGCTATTGATTTCTACACATGAGGTCAGCTGAGAAAGGCTATGTAATCTGATCTCTAGTATCTATATTTGTGTGATCACAGCTGGAGAAGAGGATTCACAAGTGACTGACACATATCTGAGTTCAGCTGAGGGGGCACTCTAGCAGTTAACACTTCTAGAAAGAATGACACATCAAGAAATGGTCCAGACATTCAGGTTAAGCCCTTCATTTGACCCACAGTAAATATTTCAACTCCTATCTGTAAAACAAAGCTGCAGGTAATTTTCTGCTCTGTCATGCTCTTGAAGCCTGGCTCTTAAAGAAGCACATGGAAAGGCTCACTGGAAGCACAGCAGAATACTTTCAACATGCACTGCAGCTGTGTACTGTGAAAAGAGCTTGCCTTCAGGGACAGCAGCACCAAGAACCAGCAGTACAGGTTCACTCTCCCATAGTGAACTCTCAGATGTTACCAAAGGAATTGCTAGCCTGGAGGAGCCCAGGGTGTGGGATCAGAGGTGTCCCTTTACTTCAGCAGTCCCCCTAGATACAGAATCTAATGATGAAGCAAGTGACTATTCTGTGCCATCCACTCCATGGACTTTGAGAATTGTCACTCTAGTTTAATTGGTGGCCTGCTTTCACAACACAAGGGGCAGTTCCTTTCCTGGGAGACAGATCTCTGTTCTCTGCAGCAGAACTTTATTTCATGATGGCACTGAAAAGCACAGAGACACACTGACAGCAAGTAAGGTAACTTAACCCTTTAGATAAGTGCTTTGGATGCAGCTTTATGTTCCCTTCTAGCCCCGATTTTCCCTTCATTTCCATCTTTAAAACTATAACTGCACTGCTATGATAATCCTGGATAGAGAAACCCTACTTCTCTTTCGTAAATCTAACTTATGCCTCAGGTATATTTTCTTTCTTCTAACCTTGTATTGATCCATGGGCTAAGTGTGCAGATTGTAGCCTCTATAGCCAAAAGCATTTGCTGGATTTCTGTTCCCTGTTAGTTCTCCTCACAACCCAGAGTTTAGATTGCCTGCGTGATGAATTCTCTGAAATTAGTCAGTGTTTGCCATTTTGGTCCTTGGTTTGCTCACCCAAATCACAGAAGGCCAAAAATCACAGATTTTTTCTTTTCCCCTCCATATTAAGGAAGAAAATCAAATAGTTTCCATGCCTCTTGAAACCTGCATATAACTGCTGTGAGACTAATTATTAGCACAATATTTGGAAAGTAAGAATAGCTCTGATTTCCAGGAATATACAAAAGCTGTATTTGGTGGGGGCTTAAAGAGATGGCATGTGTCGAATGGTAAAGGGGCAAGGAGATCCTGCTGGAATAATCCTGTTTGCACTATTATCATTTTATTGTTATTAACTATTTGTTGGTACATCAAAGCTGTGGCTTTAAAAATAACCCTGACTGCCTACCTACCTGCAGCCATAGATACCCTGCCCTGCCTACGTCAGTTCTGAATAATGACTTGAGTTCTTCCATAATTAGATGCAGCTCTACCAAGTCAGGGAGAATTCTAACTGCTTATATTTAGCTTTGTAAAGCTTGAGGACAGGTACTGTGTAAGTTAAAATGTTGGATTGGTTTTCTGCATTTGCTGTTACCCTTCTTAAATGCAAGTTAGCTGTAGAGTTGCTCAGATTTTATGCTGGGATGAGTAAAGGTTCTCCTTGAATTCATGCCAACCAGAGACACTGGAGAAAATAGACCTAAAGCTTTCCCTACTCTGCCTCCTTCTGATTCTTCAGACCCTGCAAGGCAGCAGTTAAGGAGCACCAGGCTTCACACCATTTATTTCTGCGCTGTCCTAACCCCTGAGTTGGCCTAGAAGCTGCCACATTGTTCAGACTGCATTCGATCGAACTCAAACAGTTCTCAGTTCTGGAAAACTTCCACTCCCACTGCTTGGCCCCAAATCTGGCTCAGGTTTCTATATCAAGAAGCTTAGCTAGTTCCACTTCATAGTCTGGATTTATTTATATCTTTTTAATACTGAGCGATAAATAGTACTGAGCACTGACACCTCCCAAAAATGTGCTCCTGGGCACCTGTCAAACAAATGAGTCGCATGAAGGAGAAAAAAACAGTTCATATTCACTTAACTCCTTGACAGCTGACAATATCAACTTCAAACATCTTGAATTTAGTGGGAAATAATAGAAAGTCTGTAGCAATATGATGGAAATGAAGGAAGGCACTAAATGCTGCATATCCCCCAGCATTAGGCAGGCTTACCACTGCATTTTTGTTCCTGGATATTGCTTCAGTCTTACACATTAGGGATTGTTCTATGCCCAAGCTATGCTTTAGTCCGGATGCAATGAAACACTCATCCTAAACTAGAAAGAAGCTTTGATAGGTAGATGTAGGAAAATACAAACACATGGCATCTATAGGACTTCAAGCTGTTGAGTGGCACCTACATTAAGGTAGTTATCCTAACCTACCTGACAGCCGTACATTTTCATGGAGGCAAATCAACAGCAGTATTTAGGATTTCTCCAAGGTTGATCTGCAGTTTAGCAGAGCATGCAGCAAGGTGAAATAAGTGAGTGCACAGAAGAGACAGACAACCACTTAGCTACACACACACACACGCTCACTCAAGTTGCAAGATCACTGAGCCCATTCCTCACATAGCCCCTAGGCTACAGTTCATCCTTTTTGAAGGGCATAACATAAATCCTGTGCCATCCTGTGCAACGCTAACACCACGAGCAGAACTTCACTTTTATACACAAGTGAAAATGTCCAATGAGATGAGAGATCACTCGACATCATTTTAAAACTCTTGTATGTGTGTATATACATACATATACACACACTCACAGTGAATATATATTAGTAAATACATATGAACATTTACACAGTTAGAACCACTCCAGTATATACACACACAATGTACCCCTTTACTCACCAAGCAAGTACATTTAGTTGCACTGACAGAATCCATTGCTCAGTCACCTTTTAAATTTTATAAGTTACGCAGAATTTGCTCAGGGGCCAGTCTTTGTAAGCACAAATCTACATAGAACTCAAGCTCTATTAATGATACTTCAGTAAGAAGGATCCACCCAGTTTCCTTCATATATCAACTTAATTCCAGAAAAATAAATTACTTCTAACAATATGCTACAGCCCTGTTAAGCCAAGCAGGATTTTTTCTTAGTTATAAAGTATTTCACATCATCTACACCATGCAGTATAAAATATAAAATCATGATTGCAAGTGATTGTATTTTGATTTGGCCCCGTAACTGTTTTCATAAAAAAGAAAAAGAACAACTAATTTATATAAACCTTAAAAAACAAGCAGATAGTTTGTTTCCAAAGGAAAATAGCTATCAGTAATAATTAGTTGTCTGCAAATTTTACATTCAAACATTGCAAATGTAAGTAGCAAGAATAGCAAACTAAACCAAGAGCAAAAATTAAGAACTTGTCCAAACTAAGACACCTTACATGCTTTTTAAAGATTTGTTTGAAGCACCTACCTGATGTTCTTGTTAAAATATCAAAAAGTAGATTACCTTGAAGAAGTCTACTGGAAAAAAACATTATCTTAAAAAGGCATACTTCAAAGTCTTATCTAAAAAGGATTCTCAGACCTGAAGTTCTGTATCTCTCAGTGACGTTGCATTGTTCAAAAAGCCCTGCATAATGTTACAATTTTAAACACTGATACTGATCAGCTGTCAAAGAAAACAGAGCTTGTTTGTTACACACTCAAGTAAGAGGAAAAAAGGAAGTCACAAAACTATTGCTAAAAATGACCCTCAGAGTAGAAATAAAATGTTTTTAAAATCTGGAGGAAAACAGTGATTAAGTAATAACTGGAAGGAATAACTAGTAAGGATAGAGTCAGACCTGTTTTTCTTTACTGGCAACACGCAGTGTGATTTTTTTTTTTTTAAATGAAGTCACTTGAGGCTGTGTCAACATTTCCAGCATTAGTGGTGCCTTATGTAATGTCACAGCAGATTGGTGTTTGCACCCCTGTATTTTGATACAAATTATGACACTATTTTCAAAAGAGTTCCTTTTACATTAAATAGCTATTTTAAAATTTGTAATAAAAGCTCTTTAAACAACAGTACCAAAAACTAGGTAAACCAAGCTTCAGTCAGCATCAAAGGACCTCTTCATAGAGGGAAGGTAAGTCCTCCTGTGGAATAGTTATGACAATGTACAGAAATGAGACCAAAGATACACACAAAAAGTTACAGGTCAACTGATTTACTGGGAGCTGTGCAAAGATTTCCACGCTGAGGATCCGATCTGCTTAACAGTCAGCCCTGTCTTCAGCTGTTAGATGCCCAGGTGGATGCACTCAGAAACAGAAGCCTGATGTTCAGACATCCTACTGCTGAAATCTCATCTAGAACCATGGCAGCCATGTCTCACTAGGCTCAGAACAAAGAGAAATAACGGGCAATTACACAGCCTAACATAAAGTTCGGCATCACACATCAGTGTAGTGCTCACAGAGAGGTGTGACACTGCTCTCTGCATACTGCTGTGCTTTTCTAATTACAAGCAAGACTGACTTTCACCACACGTGCACACAACACTTCAAAAGTGTGAAATGCTAACAACTCCAGAGCACAGCAAAACTTGACTGCAATTCCAAGGCTAGAACGCCTGAGCTTCTGGAAGCACAGATCAGACCCTTCATCTCTCCAGTACCCCACATTACATATAGGTTTTGTTTTCCTTGCTCATTAGAGCCAGTTTGCACATTAAATAACATTTCAGTAATGCTCTGACATCTGCAATGAGCCAGGCTTTCCATTGGAGTCCGAGAGTTAGGAGTCCTGTGAAAAAGTTCAGCTTAACATGTTGCTAGCTTTTTAGTACACATCATGTCACAGAGTTACTGTTTTCCTTACAAATATATGGCACTAGGTGAAAAACGTTATGACTTATTCCAAACGGTGTACCATACTTCACTGCAAAGCTTAAAAAGAATTCTTCAACTCCCTCTTCTTCTAAATATACAGCTGGTGGGAGGCCAGGGTGTCCATGAACGGTCGCACAAGGTTGTCTGTTGAGAAGTAAAAGATCAAGCCGAAGGTGATGGAGATGGGAAGAGCAGGTAGTGCTTTCTTAAAAACAGCCAGTAATAAGAGAGTTAAGCATAAACCCTGCCAGAGAGAATAAAAACACAAGGAAATAAAGTAAGAAGCCCAGAAACATACCTCTGGTAACAATTTCATATATAAGGAAGCTAGATACACTGTACAGAGATTGAAGCCTGCCTGAACTACCAATGAAATGAGATATATTTCCCCACATCTTCATCTTTCTAAACAGCTGGCCAAGTATATTCTTCAGCAATCTTGGAGCACAGTTCCAGAAATTAGTGTAAACAGCTTGTGCTGACATATTGAGAGGTTAATTTATTTTCAGATTATTTTACACTTTGTTCTACACCATTCTGTACCAATTACTGAACCAGCAGATAAACCATGTAGTCCTGTTGAATTGCAAGGAGTTTCACTGGATGGCTCTAACACACAGCAGCACATACTTGTACCACCTTCACACATTTCAAGGTCTCTTAGGGGGAAGAAAAAAAAAAAAAATCACCAAAAGATATCCCACTGCTGTTCTTTTGACTGGATTGGTTAGTATAAGAAATGAATTCTGCTTTTATTTCGTAGCAGGCCAAAATCCATCTCCTAGAAAACATATGGAAGCTTTTGAAGGTTTGGGATATACAGTACAGTTGGATTTAGTATATTTAGGTATGGATTACTTCTCTTATCTGAGCCCTTTTGTCTTCCTTTATGATGATGAAACTTCAGAGACAACGTTCACGCTGGGCTCCACCAAAAATCCGTTTGCTAGGGATCAGCTGGTGGGATTTTATTTATTTATTTTTAAATCAGTGTTTCTGGGCTGCATGGCTGGCTACAATCCAACTGACTCTATGGCTCTGTTCTTCACACTCTTCGTGGACCATATGTGGCTTACACCTACTCCACAGTGTAATTAAAAGATGTGCCCACTGCCTGGACACTGCAGGGACAGTTTTGGAACCAGAAAGCCACATAGCACCAGAATTATGAAACTGAGAAGAAACCAGAACAAACTTCACAGCACCGTAAAAGACACAGAATAGGGTATAAGGCCTGAGAGATAAGGAGTGCTTTCCCACAGAAAAGGGATCCTGTGCTGGACCTGAGGATACAGAGAGAGGCAACTGTATAGGCATCTCTGACCTATGAGGTAGGACACGTCAGGAAAGGTAGCCAACACACTACTTGATTGATTAGATTTCTAGTTCTAGTGCTCTCTGAGCCATGTTCTTCCTGAGAGTCACTGTATTTCTCTACCCTTGAGGCCTAATTATGGAAATGGAAGCTCAAGAAAGACACAATAATTCATTTTCTTTTGTCTCCCAGAACTCCTGCCACTGCTCTTCTTAGTTTCAACAAGGATGCTGGTATAAAGAACTAGTTACTATTAATAATTTTCTGCCTAAGTGAAAGCTCAACAGTGTATAGTCATTAGATCTGCCAGGCCTGAGGGCCTGAGTCTTTAAGCAGGTATTTACTCATAATTTCTATAGATTTTTTAGTCTCCTTATGTTCTGTTTTTTTTTTTTTTGTTGTTTGTTTGTTTTTTCCCCAGCTCAAACACAAGAATGAACTATGCCTTCATCCTCTTATATCATGTTCTCCTTAGCAAAAGGGAGTTAGTTAGCCTCCTTGACTACATGGAGTTCATAATATTGACTCTTGCTTCCCCAGTCCCCAGTCTCTAACACTGAAGCAAACGTGCAAGCAGTTCAGCTGTTGCTGTTTTCCTTCAGTCTGTCTGACCAACACCATCTCCACATTTGGCTCTGCTCTGGAGTCCTCCCTCCCAGCCTATGTCACCCAGCTTCTCCTAGAAGTCACTTAAAGCCTGTCTTCATAGACAGAGTGCTGAGCTAGGAAATCCACGGGTGCTTTCACCTGAGTACCCAGGACATTACCTGGAGTGATTTAGTAGTTGTTAGTTGTTTGTACTTGTCCTTAGCTGTAGGCAATATACTGCTATGCTAAGTAAGACTATGGCAGTTTCAAAAACTTGCTCACTTACTATGAGAATGGCTACAAAGCAGGCCAGTGTAGTATTCCAGTCTCCACTAGGTGTGGCAGCTGCTTTCCCAACCAGCACACTGTAAAATATGAAGTCTCCAAGGCCCAGTTTCACACCTCCTACAAGTGGAAGGGAAAAGAAAACAAGTCTTATTTCTCCTGTTTTGCTTCCTCCTGAACCAAGTCTTGTCCCCTGGGGACCAGGTGAAGGTTGCTAGTCCTGGCTACTAACCAAGCTAAACCTTCTGCATTCTGCAGAGGTTTTAAAAGGGATTACCTCCACAGATTACTGAGGAGGCCAAGACTTCCAACTCTTCTTCTGCAATTATTTTTTACGTAACCTAATTCTCAGAGGCGCTTCCTTGTGCTGCCCTCCAGCTGAGGAAGTGTGGAGAGAGAAAGGAGGGGGATGCAAGGGGAAGAAGGAACTGCTTAAGTTGTCTGCATAGCCAAAGGCATGTCACTGGAACCGCAAGCTCAGAACAGATACTGTAGCAGTAAGTAATAGAGTTGGAATAGGTCCTTTAGTTCCTCAGCAAGTCAAAGCTTTTCAAATAAACTGCAGTTAGGCCCAAATGAGTTACAGTGTTAACCACCAGGAGTAAAAATGCCAGGCCACGGTCCTGACTGCACTGAAAACAATGTATCAAGCTTCTCTTACGTTCCTCCTCTTCCATTTCCTCTAAAGTGATGGGATGGCTGGGAGGAGGGCTCCTTGTGTCCAAAATCTGGGAGTCTGAATGTGAAGTGCTACTGTGGTTCTCTCTCCCATCTCCTTGTTGGTTCCACAAACATAGGCCAAGAAGGAAAAAAAAAAAAAAAAAACAAAACAAACCAGCTCAATCATAGACATTCAGTGTATTTGGTGAAAACATGCATGTTGTTATTTGGAACAGTCCTGATAGTTGCATGCTCACAGCTTGCTTGGCTGCTATCCAGGAGCTCAATGGCCTAAACAGGTGAGTAAATGCACAAAACTAAGTATTTATCTACCAGTTATTAAAGACAAAGGGAGTTTTCACCTCAATTCTCAATCTCTGGATCAAATTGTCACATTAGCCTGCACAAACAGCAGTTTCAGGCTAATGTGACAAGTGAAACAGAGTAAAGTTAACACATTGTGCCATGTTGTTACTTCTTTAGGGTGGAGGTGCTCAGGTAGCACAACAAAAAACAAGTGGATGACTAGGAGAACAGCCATTTGTGAGAAAAGTTCTGCCCTGAATCACATTGACGTTGGAATTGGCTGATCATGCACAGGTAAGTTTTGTTGGGGTTTTTTTGTTTGTTTGTTTTAATCCTGTTAAACACGTCTAACCAATAGCTTTCACCTTTCCCATGTGCTTTCAGAAGCATCTAGTCTGTGAGACATTACTCCAGCTGACAGTTCATATTTTTCAGAAGTGCTCATACAAACTTTCCAGTTCATGTCAGCCTGACTGGATGCTGCCACTGCAGATGTAAGCAGACCATGACTTGGGACACACAGAGTTTCCACTGATGCATTCAGTAAACCCAACAGTATAGTTTGCTCCTGCTCTGTGCTAGATTTAAAAGTAGGATTGTGTCCCCGTGGTCTGTTGTACGTCAGCTACTTCAGCCTGAAAATAAGCAGTATGTTCCATTATTAAACCTCAGAATGCAATGTATTTCTTTAGCATAAAAAGCTGCTCTGAAGTGCAATAGGACCAAATAGGAAATACTTGCAACACCAGAAGTCAGATTTTATTCAATTACTCCCAAAGCGCAGTTTAATTTGCATTTTAAGAGGGTATAAGCAGTGACACACAAATTGACACAGTACCAGCTAGAACGTAAATTTTGAACACATCAGCTACTGCTGTGTAACTACCCAAACCTTTACCCAAGGGTAATAGTTAGAATGTCCATTTTCTTTGTCAGAGTAAGCCAGATTGAACTTAGAGCTAGGTTAGAGCACATCTGTTTCATGGCAGTTGTCTGAACACGATACGCTGAAATGCACTCAAGTTAACCAGTTCATTGGCATTATTGTTATGAGCCTATGCTGTAATTAACCATCACCAGCTGAAAGCTGTTAAACAAACAAAAACCTCAGAACCCACTTCCACCTTTGACTTCAGTACATCTCAAGATGGGTTTTTGTTAGTTTGAATAAAGGCAGCCTGAATACTGCAACTCCCAACATCATCTAATAATTTTTGCTGCCGGTTCAAAGAGGAGATTTTAAGAGCAGCATTAAGTTCTGCAACTAATGTAGCAATACTACAAAAAAGCGTGTCCTTTGAGATTCAAGGGCTTGCATTTGCTTGCAGTCGCAAATGCATGTATTATTTCTAAGGGCCACTGCTCCACGTAAGAGAGTGACATGCAAGCATACCTGCATTCCATGTCTGTTGGCTTTGTCCTTTTGCTGCTGTGTCTGGTTTTGCCATTCCAACTGTCCACATCATGGCAGCTAGAAGAAAGAGCAAGTTAGCTGCTTAGAACACCAGTCACTGTAGCTCAGTTAAGTATTTAGCTATCGCTGACAACACTTCCCCCTGTAAACGCTACTGGCTCCCTGTTTCCCTAGTTCCTTAGAAGGCAAGGTCAGAGCAAGTTAAGACAGTGTATCTGTTCAATTTTTAAGAGTCTTAGAGCACAAGTCAGTATAGTCTTCTCTATAGGTGAAGAAAGCAAAAATACAAAACAAGGGTCCTCATCTCCTTTGTTTTCGTCCTGGTTTCTGTCTCTGTTCAAAGGGAACAGTTGCACAGGAAATGGTGCTAGTACAAATCTAACCAGAGGTTAAGTTGGATGGCATACTCCCCCTCTTCTGCTAAAGGTAAACCACACAAGCGAAGGACACATTGGAGCTCAGTGTTGGTTTTCTTTCTGCCTTTTTCTTTGTTATTATTTTTCTTGTCAAAATATGGGCAATTTCTGTTTTGGTCCCAAGAACAACTGAAGAATGTTTGTGGGTTTATTTTTGAGATCCCTAATTTAAGAAGGGATACAAGCCATTCTGAGATCAGTGGAAGGGAACTCAAATCAGCTTTTTATTTAAGTGTACATCAGTCTTCCTGTTTTCACTGAAGCTAAACTAAACTAACAGAAGAGCCAAGGCAAACAGCATCTGCTATTCCAGTACAAGCTCAGCCAACATGATGTTTTTACATCTAGAGATATCCACAGAATGTGGTCTTGCAATGGAGACGCTGACATTCTGCACAAGAACTTGTGGTTCAGTATTTATTATTTATTGAATTGCATTCTACTTTAAGGAAACTGTTGTATGTTAACTAAAACAACTAGGAGGCTTCATCTAGGTTGTCTAAGGCCAATGTAACAGAATCTCAAATAAAAAGGACTTCTGTTTCACTTCCATTCCAAGCTGAAGCCAACAGTACCTCTACTTGGAACACAAAAGAGCATTTATATAGCAGTAAATTCTTGAAAAACCGTAACAGCCAAGTCGTAGGCATCCTCAGCATGGCACCCGATGTTTGGAAATACCCTTTCATCTTAAGAAAGATGTAATGGAAGTCATTGAGGCCCATGAAGCGCTTGAGCCCAGATCCTGGGATTCCTAAGTCTCCTACCTTCTACCTAACCTAATCTTAAGCATACAAATGCCTTTGTGGACAAAGGTACAGGAGACAGCTAAGGGCACAGCTAAGCAGCCTACAAAAGCCAGTGAAGGGATGACTGATTTTGTTTGCAGAGCAATATTTGCATAAAGCCACTTGAAGGGAGCAGCAACACAATGAAAAAACAAAGCAAGTACATTCTAAGCACTTCCATCTATACTGTGCACAAAAGAGAAAGCTACAGGAAAAGATGGAACCTCATTAAACACTTAAAGTATGTTTATAAAGCATGTGCAGAAAGAATATGGGTACTAAGAGGGCACCATCTAACTAAATAACTTTGCAAACACTGCTGTCCACACAAGGCTTTTGTATGCAGAACAAAGAGGCACGTTCTGCAGTGTACTCATGGAAAGACAAATCAACATTTGAATGCTTCAGCTTCACAAGGCAAACCTGCCCCTGCTGCAGCTAATTAGAGTTAATACCATTATAAGTGATAAACAAGGCCTTCCACAGTGTGTTACAGGACATAAATGCACACTAATCTGAGGCAAGGAAGTAACTAAAATAGTGCTTATTGATTTGACACAGAAAATGGCTGCAATTTTAATGTGGTTAAAAACATTAATATTCTGATCTTACTCACAGGAATATATTAATGCAGGAAAAATAGGCTCGTTTCTCTCCTGTGCAGTTTCTACCAGCATTCTCAGTGGCCCCTTAGGACAGAGAACAGCAATCAGATCTGCAAAGAGAAAGGGGCCAGACAATCTCATCTTAAGCTGTAATACATTTTACATTCCTACTACTTGAAAAACTATTCATGCCTCATACTGGCATCTATCAGTATTTACTGGATGACTTTCTGCATAGAGTTTCCTGCCACTCTGTGTAATTCCAGCTGCTAGTCTCTAAAGACATATTTCACTTAATTACCATCCCCAAGGCTTAATATGACAATTAAGAGTTTTCATTGTGTTAATACTTAAGAGTTGTTTTTTTGTTTATTTTTTTGAGAGCACATTATTTCTATGAAAGTAGATGACCAGATTACACAAAATAGTTAGTTTAGACAAGGACTGAGGGTACTTCATGTTCTACAATCTGTCACTACATACACTAAGTCTGTTTTTCAGGTGAATCAAGCCCTTTGGTCCAATTCCTCTTTGCTTACTCTCTCTCTCTGTCACAGCTCCTCACCAATCTAAATGTTACCTTGCAGATACCTCCTGTTCTGCAGGTTCCCTTCAAACTTTTAACTCATACCAAAATCTATGATTTCTTCATAATTGGCAGTTGAAGCCTGCAAGACTATCAGGTTGCTACTGATAAAAATCCAACCATCCTTGCCAACCAATTAGATGTGGTTCAGCACTTCCTCAAGTCAGCATTCCACTCTAAGGAAGGAATGACATGGTAGAAGTACAGTACCTACAGGAACAAGCGAACAAGTCAGGGAATCAACTTAACTGCCCACCTGCCTCTTTCTGAAGCTCTAAGCATGATAAAGTCATTTTCTGAATTATACATACAGCCATGAGATTGCCACAGAGTAACTTCTCCATGAGCCTTGAGATTCACAACCTGGACTTACCATAAATTGAGATTGCACCAAGAATCACCCATGCTGACCACTCAGGTAAATATTTAATAAAAACTAGTGCCATCAGAGCACTGATCATAATGAGATATGCTTGCTGGAGCTGCAAGGGACCTTTCCAGTGGATGCAAATCATTCCAACAGCTCCAAAATTCCAGATGATTAAGATAACTGTGGGGTAATCCATGGCCACATTGTATGTCTTCAACACTTCACTGAAATACAAGAGGGAAATTCAGCTGAGCCAAAAACAAAAAAAAAACAAAAAAAAACCACCAAAAAAGCCTGACAAAAAGCATCTCACTAGCTGTAGTTAAACAAGCCTACTATGACACCAAAAGGAAGCAGGACAGAAACAGGCCTCATCACAAGAGGGGAACCTGCTTTGCAGCCAGCTGGTGTTCTCAACTCTCTGTTCCCTGTACAGGAGATTAGACACCCTATGCATGCAGGCAAGGACCACGCTGCCTTAATCCTGAGGTGATTCCAAGGATTTTAGCAGGCCACATTTCAAAAGTAGATTTAACATAGGCTATATGACAGTCTTTAGCTAAGAAGTCAAATGCAGGTAAACCACCAGAACTATGATGTTCAATACTGAAATGAATTAGAAATATATAAACTGAAAGCTAGAAACTTTATTCTTTTTAAGCTTGGATGCAGTGAAATGAGCTTGAAGAGATACAGCCTGAGGATAAAGTGAGACAAATCAGAGAAACAGCTTAGCACATAAAGTTCCTTTACATTTGGTTCTCAGAGGCTACACACAAACTGACAGCATGTATTGGGAACCTCCACCTAACCAGTTTGTCGTGACAACTCTTAAAACAATTTATAACATATCCTAGGATAATGGCAATTTATACCCTGAGTTGTATTTCCTGAGTTGTTATCAAGGCACCTCTGTACAACAAAGTTCAGTCAGTTCATGTTATGCTCACTGTATCACTTCCCAGTGAATTTTGTAGAGTATGTACTGTAAAAATCAGGCATTGTTCATTAAAGAACTAGTCTTTCGTCTTTCATTTTTTTTAAAAAAAGGTCACTTTGGAGAAGGGGAAAGACATTCTGTTGGGGATTATTGTCAAAGAGGTGAAAGAGTTAGTTGTGAGCTGCCAGGTTACCTGCAACATCTCTACTTACCCGAGATATATGTAGGTGAAGAGGAACAGCAACATAAAAGAGGACAGGATTAGCCAACCGTGGATGAACTATTAAGGGTAAAAAAAGACAGTGACTGAAGGGGCTGTTCCTCACTGCACAGTTTGCAGCGCTGCATGCATTACTGACAGAACTTTGCACTGTCCAACTTTCTTTTTTCACTTCTCCAGTTTCCAAAGACCTTCCCCACAGCTGGTGAAGGAGGAGAGACAGTCAGTTGCTGCTGTTCACCCTATCTTTCATTCTGCATTCCATCCTTCTCGTCCACTGGTACCTCCACAGGCAAGAATAATACTAACTCAGCTTGTCCAGAATTTTACACAGCGTATCCAGAATTTCAGAGAAGGCATTTGCAGTGAACAATACAACTTAGTCCATAAATACAAGCTGCCAAATTTTTTGATTGTGTGGAGAATACTTAGATCTGACTAGCACAAGTAACAGGCCTTGTTTCAATATCCTAACATTTGTGGCAAAATAAGACTCTGGAGCAGAGTTCTACCACTGCTAGCAAAGGCTTCTCTACAATGACATTATTGCCATGACTAAGCTGTGCACTAACCCATGTGGTGCCTTAATTTCTCACTGACATGCATGCACTTGAACACGGTTACAGAATACGTGTGGAGAAGGCTCTGTCATGAATTCTTTACCTTATAACAGCGGTACTTATAAAGCACAACTAAGAACACAGTCATTACAACGATGACGCTGATCATTATGATAGTGTTCAACACCGAGTTCAAGAGACGCTGGCCCACAGATGGGGTGTCCTCACTGAAAGGGGTGTAGATCCTGCAATATAAAGCAAAGACATGTGAATTACATACATTCTCTTCTAAATAATTGCCCTAAGATAAAAACAGATCTCTGTGTGCACAGAGGGAAAGAAAGGGAAATATGACTGCCAAGGGCAGTAAACGTGAGATGTATCCTTTGAAGGGGCCGGGCTCCAGTTAATTATCAACTAAAGATTAGTTGTTTTTAACAAAAGCGTATTCCTACAGAGTAGCTGTGGCTGGCAAAGCTCTAAAGAAAAACTCCGAGAGCGTAAGTGACTAAGAATCTCTCTCCAGGCCACTAATTTTTACTTCATGCCTCTGGACCCTCTTCATGATGATGACAAGGATACATCCCAGGTGTTGCTCTGCAAAAGGAACCCAGTGTCATAGGCTGTTTTACTCCTTTTCATCACATCCCTTCCCCCGCCCCCCCCCCCCCCCCCCCTTTTTCTTTGATTCCATTTATCTACCCAACATGATAAGTGCAGTTACAGCCCCAGGAACACTCTTGGACACAATCAGCAAGAGCTAGATGGAATTATGTATCCACACCATGAGTCTTTAAGAAACAAAAACGTCATCAGGAAATGAGACACTCATCCAAATGAACATGCTATTCCCTGATTGCTGCCAGCCACTGAGTGAACAGACTAGGAGTTAAGCCTGGGTCTTTTATACCGCAGTATGAAGCAACTTCATTACTATGCTACTCCCAGGCGAATGCCTAATGACAGCACTAATGAATCAGTGTAACGCAGGTACAGAAAAAAAAAACTTACTAAAAGTATGCTGCGTTCACCTTTGTAAGGTCTTGGTATGCTTACACAGCCACCTGTAGCTGTGTAAAGGCTCCCCCAGCCTGCCAGGTAAGCACTCTGTGTACACAGATGCGTGTGCGTGGAACACGTGTGCAATACTAGGGATCCTATGTACTCAGAGGCTGTTTTGAAGACCCCACTTACAGCTGCCCGTTTTTCTCCGTATAGAAGCGCACTGACTTTATGGTGGCGACGACAACAATCATACAAAGGGTGACAGGCACAAAAAGCATGATTACATGCTTTGCTCCATATTTCAGAGTCAGTTCCTCCTCTTCGTTTTCCAAGGCACTCTCTCTCACTCGAACATCCGAGTCAGACGCATCCTCATCAGCAACATTGTTTGGGCTACGGCTGCTACCTGTTTGCCTCTTCTGAAAAGAAGAATTAGCAAATACGTAAGACTTTGTCCTTTGTGCTCAAAGCTTCATTCCATCATATTGGCTGAGGCTTCTGTGGGCAACCACAGCACACCAACTTGTTCCTAATAAGACGGTACCAACTGAGCAATGCAACTAGAAATTCCATTACAAACAGGCTGCAACAGAGTTTTTAATAAAGAACCATGAACATCTGAGGGCTCTTCAATGCATATACAGAGAGACTGACACATACACATGAAGGACAAGGTGCAGAGAACTGGAAGAGAATAAATTCTAAGGTAGTACAAAAGCCTGAGTGATGCCTGCTCCCACAGCAGCACTGTGCTTGCTTTAGCATGCTGCTTCACTAGTGGTAGGACTAGATTTTGTTCCAACACTTCTGGCAAAACAAAAAGGCTGGAAAGGATATCCTGCAAGAGCCATATGTACATCACATCCTGATTAAAAGCTTGCATCTTTACCAAAAGGAAGGAAAGGGGAGGAGTATATATGAGGAGTAAAAAGGGGGAAAGTCACAGTGGAGGAAATAGGAACAGCCATTACAGCTGCTGGCCAAGGGCAGCAATAACACAGGCTATAGCCAATCCTAGAAGCCAGCCTCCTGGGAGGGACTGAGGGGGGTAACGAGACGACATTTATCCTCATAACTCACTTCTTTACTCCCAAGAAGGGTGCATACATACCCTATGTGTCTGTGCTTCCCTTGTTTCTGAGGCTTGCAGACCATCCTGGTAGGAAGGTACTGGAGGGCTCTCTGCAGACATCAGAGATGTTCTCTCATTACAGGGCTCATCCTCACTGTCCGAGTTGTTCATGAACGTGATCATCGTTGTTTGCACAGGGAGCACTCAGGAGGGGCTCAGCCAAGCACTACACAAGACTTGAGAGGACAAGGAAAGCCAAAAGAAAGAGAATCAGTAAATACTGCAGTGCAAACAATTGGAAGCCTGAAAAAGAGGCACAATTTCAGCAGGCAGGCTTTGTGACTGCTAGTTGCTGATTTTATCTGCTGTCACAGCAGGCACAACAATCCATTCAGTTAAAATCATTTGCAGTTAGGGAGAACAGCAAACACAGCACTGACCCAACTGGACGTGGTCAACTTAGCATTTTTTCTCTGCCACAGCTTTCGTAGTTTCTGTCTCTACGCTTTGCCTCTCCCATTAGCACCCTGATATTCAAAAGAGATTTCTCAGTGCTTCGTATTTGTTTTGCATGAGCCACACAACATTTCACTTCAAATGCTGGCTGACTGCTAAACAAGTTAGAGAGCTCAGCTCTTGCACAACACTCCTACAAGTGTTAGCAGGTAGCAGAAGTTTCCTAGTAACCTGCAGCCTCAGCTTTACATAAGCCAGTAAGCAGGAGCTACGTTCTGTCTTCCCTGTTTTGACTGTTGATTAACCAGATGAATTTCAGAAGCAGTTCTTCTCTTTGCTCAGAGACTGCTGAGAAAAGAAGGGGAAAGACATGATCTTTAAGTGAGCCACTTCTTTCTCACTGCCTCATATCTCCCCCCCCATGTTGTCTTGTGCTTAAAAGCAAAGCTACTTGGATGGGCAACAGTTGGGGGCTGGAAATTTTTGACCTCTTTCCACACTATTGCTGTGCAGAATAGCAAAGAAAGGAGTGGCACGGTGCAGAAAGCAAAGAAACAGCTGGTTTTTGTTTGCGTTGTCATTTTTTATTTTGTTTTTAAGGCATCAGAGAGAGGAAGTATGCTCTGCTCCTGCTGAGACCAATACAAAACAGCCTTAGAGCTATGATTTCAGGAAGCTCTAAAGAGAGGTGATAGCAGAAATTCCTTTTATCACTTATTAAGTCAGCTCAGCAAAGCAGCAGCTTCAGACACTTGATTCTCAGCCACCCATCCATAAGCAAAACCAGACCACTAATCCAGCTCAGAGAAGGAAGCTGAAGAAGCCATGTGATTTGGACACAGTCACATGGGAATCAAGCACTTGCAGGTCAACCAATAGATTTCACTGTCTACCTGCGAGCCTGAGAGGTCAAGTAGACGCCTTGAAGCTCCGTGACAGATTCTTGCTTCTCATTAAAGAAACTAAAATTCACTTCAAGGGATGAAAAGAGGGAGGAGTGTGAGATTCTGCTCTTTCACAAAACTTTGAACACATCTAGCACCTTCAAGATATTTTAGAAAGCAAACCTCATTCCGCCCAAGCAAATCTTCAGACAGCTGTTCCTCCCCTGCCTTCTCTTCAAGCCTTTTCCTCTCATTTTGTTCCTCTTTCGGTGATAAAAATTGTACATTTATGGGAAACAAATTCAGGGACAGCCCTGAAACCAGGCCTGTCAGCTTTACAGTGATATCATGTTCTTTCTGAGCAAGTTGCCTGACACTTACATTTTTGTACTGATTTTTGTCTTACTGAGGCAGAAATCTCCACTTGCAGGTGCTTAACATGCTATTTCCACTTAACACGTGGGGGCTCACAGATCATGGCTGAGAGCCTAGATTCTGGTTCATTTAGAAGATTTAGGCCTTATTTAAAGTAACATATACATATAATTGCAACGATATAAATATAACATACTTCTAGACCTGCCTACGGGTTAAAATATGCATGCCATGGGATTCAAAATACTTAAATCTGTGAGCTGTGGAATTTAAATAATTCTTAAAACTTCTTACTAGTGTCAAGAAACCAGAGAAGGAAAAAAAAAAAAATTAGATTTTACTCTTTCATAGTTTGGGACCAGTATTAAGGTTTTAACAACCCAACAAAAACATTAAAGGTTTTTTTCTCCCAACATTTAAGAAACCACAACACAATTGAGCAAAGCAATGCTGCAGATTTCAGAAGCGGAAGCCAGTAAGCCTACTTGGTACATCACAGTCGTGCCATGACCACTGGAAGAGTTGAAAACAAACAGCAAAAATATTCCATTAATTACTAAACCTCATGATTACTTGGAAGAAGAGTCTTGTGTTATATTACAGGCAGACATTTTTGTGCCAGACAGATTCTGTTATTCACTCTCAGAAAGGACAGTGGCAGAAATATAACAATACTTTCATCAGCAGGCAGATTCACACCTGAACTCTGTTTTACCACCCCTTGTTTATTGCACTCTGCATTCAGCAAAAGGTGAAACTGCCTCCAAAGCATTACGGATTTTACTGGAGCCACTGGCTCTCAACAAATCCTCTCAACAAATCCTCTGAAGTTGTATTCACAGCTGCCTTAAAGTGACCTAAATCTGTGTTAGTGCCAAAGGGGCTGTCCCACCATCCTCAGCTTATAGCACAAATATCAGGTGCTCATCAGAAACCCAGTTCTTTTGAAGAGACAATGGGCATTTCTCTTCCAGGTTTCAGCAGGACTGGCACCCACATTGCCTCCTGAGCAGCCCCACTGCCAGTGTCCACGGTAAGAAACAAGTGCTGGGCCAAGCAAGGGCCTTGGATAATGGCTTACAGAGGAGGGGACCTTCTGCTGCACCACTGCCCCCTTATGAGTCGATGAATGAATGGTGGCATTAGACCCAGGCTACACTACAAACTGGCACCAAGGCCATGCTGACTGCCACACAGAGCCTTGGTTTACACAGTCTCTCCTTTAAGGACAGAAGGACCCGCCTGGCAACTCCCATAATCGTGCCCTGAGCACAGACTGAGCAAAAAGAAAGGAGAGGAAGTGTCTGCCCAAGGATCTCACTTGAAGAATGGGAAGGAAGCCAACAAAACACCTGATTACCAAAGTCACACACTCTTCTGATACTGCTTCTTTGGATAGAGAGAAAAGGTCTTAAAGCATCCTTGGGAGGCAGAAATCATATCTGCATCTATATGCAGACAACTGATGAGTGGTGTCTACCAAAAGACAGGAATGACAAGTGCCAGTCTTCAAATTTACTCCGTAAGTCACAGATATTGGGCAAGGTTTTCCCCTTTTCCTCTGTGGATGGATACAAACTGTTAGGACAAATTCAAAAAATTGTAAAATGTTTAAGAGATAAAGGACCAAACCCTCAAAAAAAGTGGCAAAGATGAAAAGGGAAAAAAAAAAAAAAAAAAAGTAGGCCAGGAGTTGAGTACTGCTTTGAATGGAGCAGCTGTGGTGGAACTACAGCAAGTCCTGCTTTAGGGCAGCCCTGTGAAGCTTACAGAAAGGTGTGAGGTACTGATTCTCTCTTTGCAGATGTACTTTGTGCAAGGGACCGCTTTCCTCTGTTGTGATAAAACAGCATAATGGATTTCAGTGAAACTGGGCCTACTCACACTGGCATCAGAATCCAGCCTTGGCTTGCCTTTTACTTTCATGCTGCTATGCTGCAACAAACCCAAATCCTTCACTTTGTATTTCATCCACTGTGAAAAATATCAATATAAAATACAGCACAAGACAGCTGCTGTTGCCTGGCAAAATATTTAAACTCTCAAGCAGAGTATTAAACTCCTGCTTATGCAGGCTGTTCTCTTAGATGATAATTAGATGGAGAGAAGCATTTTCCTTTGCTACACTTAGATCAAGCGCAAACTGGACCGAGACTGACAGCCCACCTGTTCTCCTAAGTTTCAGCCACAACAATCGCTGCTGTTGGTAAATACAAAGAGGAGGAAAACGCTTTTAGAAAGCCTAAGTGACACACTAAACTATTGGAGAAGAGACTTCCAGATTCTTGCCAATAAGCACAGCCACGCCGTGCATGCCGCTACAATCACAGCTCACTCGGGACGCACCTCCAAACACACAGGAGCTACAATTGCCATTCACGTTTCACTTTGCCCCAGAGCGCAAAAAATAACAAAGCCGGAGGTGCCAAGCAAAGACTCGAAGCGCTCCCTCCGCTTTCTAAGGCTCACCAACGCTCTCTCTTCTTCCCAAGGGCACGGCGTGCAGCCGGCGAGCCGTGCGCTGCGCAGGACTCCGCGCCCTCGTCCATCCGAGCGCACGGCCGGCCGCATCCCGGCGCGCCATACGGAGCTGGCGGCGGGCAGCAGGAGAATGGAAGGCTTACCGAAGGAAAACGCGAGCCGAAGCCTTACGGTGGCCCAACGCCACGTCCCAGCGCCGCTCCAGGCAGGCGTACCGCCCCGGAGAAAGCAGAGGTATTTGATTTTCTACTTTACACAGCTATGTAAGCGTTACGTTACGCGCCCAGCCACGCAGCTCCCACCAGCATGAGCCAGCAAAGCTGCCGGACCTACTTGCTGCCGTGCCGGGCCGTGCCCTGCCTTCACGCCGGGCCCAGAGCGGAGCTGAGCGGCCGCACGCAGCACAAGCAGCGCGATGCCGGCTGCCGCCGGGCAGCCCCGTGCCGGAGCCCCCCGCCCACCCGCTAAGGAGCCGACTCAAGCGGAGACCCCTCAGCTGGCGCCCGATCCGCGCACTCCCCCCCCCCCCAATACCTGCGCTCGGCCCGTACCCGGCCCGGCCGGCTCCCCCTCTCTCCTTTCCCATTGGCTCCAGCGTGTTCTGGCCGCACCGCTGGCCGTGGGGACGATTGCCCTTCCACCATGATTCGCTGCTGTGACTGCCACTCAGTGAGTGTCTCCACCCATCCGGCAGTCTCCTCCAATAGGAGAGAAGGGTGGGAAGAGGGACGGCCAATAGAGAGGGAGCTCTCCCCACCCAATCCCCGGCGGTGGAGGTGCCTGTCATGGCGGGTGGTGGGGGCTGTGGAGTTCACGGGCGGCCGTGAGGAGTAATGTGACATTGCAAACGTTTTAACATTATTTGATGCGGATGTAAGAAGTTTTTATTTTCAGAGTGTAAGTGTTCTTGCTTTAAAAAGTCAAAGAGTAACAGCGAGCAAGGTAACACAGACAGAGTCTTTCCAGTCAGCACACGAGCTGCTCCTGTCCCTCTTGTTACCTATTGCTGTGCAGGATCGTCGAATCATTACGGTTGGAAAAGGCCGCTGTGTGATCATGTCTAACCAGTAACAGCAGGAACTCACATCCAGGCAGTTCTGTAGCACTTCCTCATCACTTTGTGTCTCTGCCCTCAGTGACGGAGCAGCTTCCCTCTGCTGCTGCCGTTCTTAGGAGGAACATTAAGCACAGGCATGCAGTATTTAAGCAGAGCTTCACCTTTACTTGGTGTCGTCACTGATAATTGAGCTTCAACTATGACAAGTCATTCCATTTCTCTTTTAATAGGGCCTTGTCCCACTCTCACTGCCAGCCTTCTTGTCCAGTAGCTGGGGTGGGATCAGCTGGCCTCTTATGAAGGCCCTTGGAAACTAGGCTTGCAGCTTTGTTCTCAGTTAGAATGACTTCTCTGAAGTGTGAAGACCTCAGAGAGAAGAATATTTAAAAAGACTTCTAGCTCTGTAGCCTGAAAGTTAGAGACTAAAATTTGGCTCAACTCAGTGTTCCTTTTCTGTACAAGTGGATAATATGATGGCAAAGCGTATTTCAGTCCATCCTTTCCTGAAAGATGTTATGATACAGCTTTCAGTCAGAATCTCCCTTAACATGGGTTTTCTTGCTTGCTTTTTTTCTAACTGCATCACATGAGAACCATCTGACCCAAGAGCGTGTTAAAAGACTCTTTGAACAGCCCCCCCACACACATTTGCTATATGGCCATCAAAAATATTTCTTTTTCTCTCTTTAAACAGATCTGTGCAGTCATTTCCTTGAAGGATCTCTCACAGATAGTGTGAAGTATGCCAGTTCCTAAAATGGCAGTGTGACAAGCTGCATCACAGCTTTTTGATTTGGGTATCGCAGTGCCTCACTGAAGTACGTAAGGACATTCTCTGGGGTTGCCGTAATTTGATTCCTTTACAATTTGAACCTTTACAATAGGAGATCTTAAAGAGTTTTTGGTCATAAACTGTTACAGTCATCCAAATGTGTCAGAAGAATTACAACCGTTTTATTTCAGGAGGTATAAATAATATCTGTAAATAGAACTACTGACACAAATTTAAACACTTCAATGCTCCCTTGGCTTTCAAACAGAAAGACACAACGCCATCTTTAAAAACAAAACAAAACAAAACAAGTCAAAAAACAATACAGCAGCAACAGCAAAAAAAAACAACAAACGTCAAAAGCCTCTTGTGCCTACCCAGAAGGTCTGAGTAGGGTCAGGCCCAGCATATGTGAGGTTTTATGCTAGAATAGGCAGTACTTTGAAATACAATCACAAAATATCCAAAGTCCCTCAGATCTTATTGTTAAAAGCACATCCAAATTGTATGGCAGTACTGACGAGTGGACAGTTGACACTTTGCTGTGGGTGTTCATGCACTACATGTCTCCTATGGTATTAAACAGATCAGATTAAAAAGATCATTGTAGTCCATTGATTCCAGCATTTGTAGCATTATGGAAACTTTATAGATGACTGCGTTCTCATGTATGTAGAAAGGAGTCAAACATGAGAGCTCAATCAAACCGACAAAGTCAAGGTATTAGGATAACAGGAATTAAAACTGCTTAGGTCTGCAGTCAGAAAGCAATTGGTGATGCATCCAGATCAATGCAATACCAGCAAAGTCTTGCTTTGCTTTGAGCCTTACAAACTTTGCAGGACCATTAAGCACAGGTCTAGGGTGGGAGCAGGACTGCTCCAATGGGAGCAGCAGCAAAGGGAATTTCCAGCTGCCACAATGCCCTCTGGACCACTGTGTCATTTAATCCACTTCTTCTGTCTCTTCATGTATTTGTTTTGTACAGTTTTGCTAAAAAGTCAAATATCTCCTTAGGGAAACAAATACATTAACTTGAAAAGAAGTATTATGGCTTTAATGGTTGGTATCTCTTTGGACGTCTAGATCTCAGGACAAA
Source organism: Meleagris gallopavo (assembly GCF_905368555.1). NCBI lineage: Eukaryota > Metazoa > Chordata > Aves > Galliformes > Phasianidae > Meleagris > Meleagris gallopavo. The sequence goes on from NC_139405.1 coordinate 11,900,065, forward strand.
TCCTTCACACAAGTCTCAGGCCCCAAGAAGTCAGCAGATCTGTTCACATGACTGAGAAAACTGAGTTAATACCACTCTGCACTGCCTGAAGCCAATGGTGAATCAATAAGGACTTCAGCTGAAATAAGGTCAGTCCAAGGAAAAAAGAAAAGACATGTCTAACAGCTTTTAAAAATGCACCTCAGACAAAACAAGATGTTCACCATAACAATGCAGGGGACCCTTAACAATTTACCCTGGGCTCTCTGCTTATGTAGGAGAAGACATGGATGAAGCGTGTAAATTATACATTAACATTCAAAAAAATGGTTCCTCTTTCTATTTCAAGGAGGTTCACTGCCCCATATCCTATGAAAAAGAGCCTTGCTATACATACACTAGGGGGCAGAGGCTTTCTATGCATGGACTTTGTTGTAACTAGCTTAACTGTTCAACATGCACATATTTCCAGTCTGAACTCCATTACACTACGTGATAATCCTTGGAGATTTTATTGTCATCAGATTCTTGCAAAATACATTGGGTGGTCCTATAGCCCTCTGTTGAGAATTTATCTGTGAAATATCTCATGTTGCAAACATCCTGACAGTAGCAAAGCAAATGTTTTGAGAGCTGTTGTTTGCCAGATTACATCGCACCATTGGGGCACTTGGGGTCAGCCCTGCTGGTTTCTCTTAGCATGGATCAGTGTTTTCAGTGTTGGAGTTGCAATTGTAGCAACAATAGCAAGAAATCAGGGAATGTAATGAAAAGACATTTTTCATTCCCCTGCATGGTAAGTGGAAAAAATGTCCTATTTTGAGTTTTGTTTTAAAAAAAACAAACAGCAACAACAACCAGCCCACGGGGTTTTATTTCCTTTGATTTCTGAAATTCGCTCCTGTCTTCTGCTGAGCAGCAGCTTTCCAAAGGATTTGTTGTCATACTTCCGTAAGTTTCTCTACATGGAAGCACTTAGCATAGTTTATCTTATTAACTTTTAAAGTAAATTAATTTAGTTTGTTTTAAAACCCTTCCCCTTCAGCAGGAGCAGCCATTCCTAAAATAGCCTTCGCTGGCATGTAGTTTATTTAACTTTGCATTAATAGCATTTAATCAAGCCTTAAATTAGGTTTTTGAACCAACTTAGATAAACTGGATCAAGCCAGTTTGATTTTTCAGTTATGCAGTAGCTGAAGAGTCATTTCATTTTGAGATAAACGAAATAAGAGATGTTACATAGGGGTTTTCTACTGATCAGACAAAGCAGTTTTAAGTTAAGCCTACAGTTAAACCACTGTGGCTTTCAAAACCATAGAGCTTTATTATTCTTCTTGTACAATGAAACTGTAAGTAAATTGAAAAAAATGTGCCGAAAGATTTCTCTTATGTATCAAGGATGTTCAGGTATATGTCTAAAATTAAAAAATAGTAGTAATTGGTACCTCCTCATCCCAAAATGGGCCTGGGGGTGTGTGCTGAGCACCCCAAAACACACCCATTGTGCAGAGTCCCCACATGGCAAAGGAAGTGAATGCAGACCTCCTCTCAACCCAAAGCACCCCAGGTCCCTTCAAACCATCCCCAGCAAGGGCTTCCTTTTATTTCCTTGCAGCACTCCATTTTGGGGCTTTTATACACATACAGATGGCTGTACAGTGGGTCGCGTGAAAATGAGGCGTGAAAAAAAAGTATACCTTCCAACCCAAGCCACTCTACAGTTTGTCTCTGTAACTTCCCTCCTTTCTTCCCACGTGACAAACATAAATTGCTTCACAAAGAACTTCAGAAGGTAATCATTTTTACACGCTGCAAGGTGTTGCACTTTGCTGATGAATCACACTTCTGTAATTTTTTGTAGGCACTGTTACGCTTGCCATTTTCCATTTCACCGCCATTTTTCAACCAAATCACGTTGGTGTTCCCATCTTGCCGCAGTGATATCACTGTACATCTCACGGCTGTTTTCATATCCCAGCAGCAAGCGTTTCCAGAGCAGCAAAATGTTGTAGGCACTATGGTCGTAAGCAATCTTCGTGCAACAGTCATACTGCAATTCTCATAGACAGCTCAGAGTTGACTGCAGGTGCTTAAGCACTATCAGTTTGAGCCTGGCTGTGTTTGTTTCCCAAAGCCCTGTTAGAGCCTGCAGGTCATTTCAGCTAGGTCTGGGTTTAAGCACAGCTGCTATTTAACAGTATCGTGGGACCAATAGTCAAGGAGAGAGAAGTAAAAGAGAACAGCACATAGATCTGACGTTGTCAAGGTACAGTTAGCCTGTCAGAAAGTCATTACCCAATAGGGAAGTGCAAACAAGAGGACAGTGCAAATAAATAAAAATCACAAACATTCAGTTGAATGCAAGCTATCGGTTTTCCTAAACGTCTCTCTTATCGGTGGAAGTGTAGTTGATTTTTCTTAAATCCATACAAGGAACTGAGTATTTGCACAGTGCAAATAGCAGCAGTGTGGTTGTCATGTAAGGAGAAGGGGAAAATAGCAGGATGGAGAACACACTGTGATTGAGCCTATGTGAGCATCTGAGCTGCATCAGAATTTGGATCTGTGCTCAGTGAGGCAATCTGAATTCACTGATGGGTCCTGCAAAGCAGCCCCGTGAAAATCCAGGAAGGCAGTCTACTTGCTTTCTGCGTGGTTCATTCAGGAGCTTTTCTGTGCTCAAAATCTTTGGTAAAAGAACAACACAGCTCTGTGGACACACTTCCTGGTGTCACTAAGGAGTCCTAGCATCTGTGCTGTCATAGAAGGCAGCATAAGACTCAGACAGAAGGTGGGCGCAGCGTTGTCAGAAGAGCTGCAATATCCATGCCCAAAACAAAATACAGTTCTTTATGACTTATAAGTAAGATACATTTTCCTTGCTGAGTTAGATACTCATACAAACATCTGGAAAAAGCAAATGCAACTCCACAGATATCTCCATGTTATGCATGGATGACCTAGAGTTTGTATTCAAGTGTTAATGCAAAAAGTGTAATAAACAACATAAAAATCAAATACATTATTTAAAAAGAAGAAAGCAACCTTCATTGTAACTTAGAAAAAGAAACACTAATGGCATTGACTTTCTGTATGAGCAAAAGTAGCATAAATGAGACCAATTTTTCCCATACGTACTCATTTCAGATGTTGAATTTGAGACATCTTGTGCCTCTTTTTTGTACATACTGAACAGAAAATACTTCACATTTCCTGAAAAACATTGTTCATGAAAGTCGTGGCTTAATCCATATCAGGTTCTTTTTACACATGCAGAAACAGAGACACTGAAAATCAGTGGCCAGTTTTAAGAATGTTAGTCTTTACCTCTCTCTGCCTTAGTTTTCTCATCTGCATAATGTAAAAAATGAGACTTGTCCTGGGTGACAAGTGCCTTGATATCCAGGGAGGGGGTAGCAAAGTCTCTGTAATGAAAGTAAGCAGTGCCCACTACACTGTATGGAATGTCAACACTTAGATCACTTCTCACCCTCTGTTGCTTTTCTCTATAAATTAGGTTTCTGTCTCCCATGTCTTTCTGCAGAACTATTCATACTCCTGTTTATTTCAGCATTCATACAGGAGGTTCCATAACCTCATCATTTCATTCTTCCACCCAGCACAAAGGTCTTGGAAGCCAGTCAGATCATTTCATCTATTAAAATAATATTCTGTCCCAGAAGGCATGTGTGATGCTTTTCATAAGCTCAAAGCCTACCCTGCTTATTCCGGAAAGACTCCATGTGAATGCTGAAAGCAAGTCTAGCCTGCAGATCCTGATATGTAGTTAAAATAGGCAATGGCACAGCAGCTGTTTTGGCAGGTGGTTACAGATGAGAAGTTTTTCTAGACCTTGAAAAGAAGAACTTGTTCCCACTGTAGAGGTTGTATCCAAACACAGAATGTCTGTTTGTTGCTAATCTCAGCACTGAGCTGTGTCTGAGGGTCTCTGGATAGCTGCCTTGTGCACATGAAGTGAATAAAGAAGCTAATGCTTCTGATACCAAGGAGAGCCTTTAGTCACTATAGATGGAACAGTTTTGCTGCAGAAAGGAAGTGGGAGATTTGAGCAGCAAGGAGAACAGAGCTTGAGGCTTGGTCACTGATATAGGATGCTGGCGGTCCAGGTTGGCTTCCCAATTCTTGCTCAGTGTCCTAAATGTCCATGCAACATGGAGATGGGAATCTTGTTGGGAGCTGAGTTGTTCCTGAGAGAGTAAACTCTTGGACAGAGAGACTTCTGCTTATTATAGAGGTGCACGTCATTTATGTCAAGGAAATTCTGCCTCTAAGGTCATTGGAATATGTTTTCACTTTTGTGGCTGAGCCAAAGAAATCAGAATAGGGCTGAAATCAGTTTGAACTGATTGTGATAGAGATATATTTTTGTGTGTGTGTGTGTGTGTGTTCACAAGAAAAACTCTAAAATGTTGCTCTGAGTTGTGGCACATACATTACTCAACCCCAAATGGAAGCTTTCCTTACTCAGATTGAAAAAAACTAGTTAGCAGGCTAACTTAAAATTGCTGACGGCAGCAGCCACAATTTGTAAAAGCAGGCACTCATCTAGGCTGTGTAATACCCAGATTTGAATACACTCTGCATCTGAGAGGATCCGATCTGCATCTCCCTTTCTCACAGATGTATCTTCTCAAGGCTGTTGTACATCAACCAGACGTAGTCAAAAGGAGGAACCTTGCCTAATGCAGTGATTTATCTTGTCTTATGATTTAATCTTGTTAAAAGGCAATACATTTCTGACATGCTGAAATAGGTTTGTTTTTTTTCAGGTGTTTTGTTGTTGTTGCGTTTTGTTTGGTTTTTTGGTTCAAAGAAAATTGTAATTCTGAAAGAGGCCAGTTCATAGCATCTATTATTTTTCTTTGCTTTTTGATTGTTGTTTTGGTTTGGTTTTGAACTGTCCAATGGACTCCTAAAAATAGGATATAGTCTTCTACTGAAATCTGTGGGAGAGTAGAAAAAGGATACAAATGATACTAGTCTCCTGGGGACTTTTCTAGAAAGGCCTCTGCTTTATCATAAAAAAAATACGAAATATAACATGTTTTAAGTCATGTGCCAAATAGTTTGATTTAAACTTCAGATGGGATTGAAAAGCTTTTTTAATGTAAAATATTTCTTGCAAAATCTGAAACAAGCATATGTTGACTCATAGCAGAAAAAATGAATCATAAAGTATAGCTACTTGGATATTCACAGCAATGCACATCAAAACCTCCAACAATTTTAGCAAATTGTAAAACACTCTACACACCAAGTGGGCTGACCAGGCTCCTCCAAAGGAGCAAGAAGAACTAAAAAGGGAAAGAGAGAACAACAGACAGGGAGGGCAAGGAAAGAATTACCAAAATAACTTAAAATCTGCTGCCTTAAAAATCAAGAATCTCTTGGATGTCTACAGTCCTGAAGTCCTGATAAAAACAATGAAATCTGAATAGAGATCATGATGAGAAATGGAGCTCTAAACAAATATCTGTATTCTTACATTGCCTATCTAATCCCAGAATGTGAGGGAGAGAGGAAGGGAGGAAGGGAGGAAGGGAGGAAGCGAGGAAGGGACAGGAAGGAAGCGAGGAAGGCAGACAGGAAGGAAGGAAGGAAGGCAGACAGGAAGGAAAGAAGCAGGGAGAAGCAGAGGTGCCCCGATCTTGGTCTTTACTGGGCTAGAACAACACAGTTCCTCTCCTTGAAGGCAATCTCCCTACCCTAGAGAGGAACACTAACTGTGAAACTGAAGAAAGAGAACAGCACAAATGGAAAACTTTAATTATTCATTAGTTTATTTCAAGATCTACTACATTCTATTAGCGGGTATGTAGCACGTAGAGACGTTTAGTTTTTCCCATGCTGGGGTCCTACCTCATTACCAGCGGATGTGTTCTTGGGCTTGCAAGAAGGGCACTGAGGGTGTGTTGGAGCTGGGCAGGGAAATAATGGGCACAGTATAGCAAGAGAAGAGACTGCTGCCAGCAAGAACATGGAAAGCTATGGGGAAGCTAGCTAGCCCAGGGAGCCTGCATACTCAATGCTTCATGATTGGAAAGGTGGGAAGTTGCATCCCTAGTGGAAAAGATCTGGCACATGAGATGTCTATGCATTGGAAACTAATTTGAATTCAGTAGATTATTTATGAGCTTATATGTAAATCCTCACTCTCAGTTTTTGAATAGTTTAAGTTTAAAAAAATAAACATGGAAAAAGTACTTCCTGGGAAACAGTGCTTGTAAAAATTTTGAAGTGAATTCTAAAAGGGTTCTTCATCAGTTTCTAATGAAGAGACAGCTGAATTTCTTAAGTAAGTTTACAATATAAGACCTCGTTCACAGCCCATTCTAACCAGCAGATATTTTCTTTGGACATTGTTAGATCACATTTGTGAACTATCATTTGTGTTTTCTGCTGAAATTGTTAATCACTTGGGGATTTTTTCAGAGATACTCTAAATACCAGAGGAAAAAACAAAACTTATTTCAGGTATGATGTAATGCACTTTAGTGGAATCTTCCCAGGGATTTATCTGGTTTACTATTCACAAATTATGATTATTTGAAATGTAACTAAAATTAATTACAGGCTTTCAAGTCCTGTTGGTACTTTGAACTGCTGCAATAATTTTGCATTTACTTATGAAAAAGCTTCTACAACTGTAAATGCTTAAACCTATTAGCAGAAAGTATTTGACTCTAATCTCATTCTTCTGTAATTATTTGGAAAACTGTAAACAGAAATGGCTATTTAATTCAGTTTACCTGTAATGCAGCTCATATCTCAACGAGATGAATCTGCAAACTCATCAACATGTATGCTCATAGTGTTATATATTCTAAAATGCTTGAAAATTAAGATGGAAAATGAACCACTTGAGGTATTTCAAAACCAACTTGTCAAGATTACCTTGTCAAAGACAGCATTTTTCATTGAGAAGAGGTTAGACCAAATGTGAGCTTTCTAAATGGACACTCTGTTGGAGATAGAAGTTGACAAAATGAAAACAAAAACAAATAAACAAACAAAAAAAGCCCACATTTGAGAGAATATAAGGCCCCACCTTACTCTTTTACAACTTACTGTACTGGCAAATGCCTCTGACTCACTCCAAACATTAGGAAAAAGAAACAAACCACTGAGAATCATTCAAGCATTAAGAATGGCAGAACAAAGTTTTGATAGAGAAAAAGATGAGAATTACAAATCAGTGTTTTTATGGAAAATGAAGTATAATATTGACTCCAGAAAAACTCCCATTTCTGGTAAACCTGGGAGACATTGTCAGTTAACAACTGCCAAGCAAATGTAATCAACATTAGAGTGTTCTGCACCCTTCCTGCAAAGACCATCATCCTTTTTCCAAAGCGCCTAAAAACTGAGACATATTTGTTTCCATGTAAATGCAAGTGTTATCCTTGCTCCTATTGGCAGCTTGCATTTGAGGGAATCTGACTTCCTTCTATTCGCTTTTCATCTGAAACAAAAATCTGTCTGATCAGCTTGGGGCAATGAAGTTGCCCTGGCACTGCTTTTCTTGGTTGTCCAGGCCTGTAAGTACACCCCTGGTCCTTGATGTACATATTTCTTCAATACACTGCCACTGTATTTACTGCTCAGAGTCTTGTTGTGGAAGTTAATTTTTTTTCCATCAGCAAGCAAGCAAGCTGGGGAAAGATGAGAAAACAGAGAAAAGGAATGTTAAATCTGTGTGCAGAGACTCAAGCTGACTGTCAGTCAGCAAAGCCATTGCTGCCTAAGTTATTTAGTTAAAAGAATACATGAGAAATGTAACATTAGATGACGGAGTCCATGACATCATCAGTTTTCAGCTGCTGATTAATCATGCAAAAGAAATTAATTTGGATATGGACGAGTATGAATCTAACTTTTGGGACATTCATAAGGGAAGTAGAAGGGAAGAATTTACCAAGTCTTTGGTCAAGTTAAATCATTTCTTTTAGAACTGACATAACCATCAGTTCTCTCCGTTCCTGTCAGATACATCACCAAATCCTAAGGGCTCAATTGCAGTTTTGCATTATTCAGTCTTCTGGCTTCTGAAGAATTACTGGAGGTTTCCCCATGTGCAGATCTGGTCATCAGCTTGAGAGAAAGGAGATGGGAAAAGGAGTGGAAGAAAATTAAAACCAGTGAAAATTTAGGAGTTTCAGTGAGACTGAGCAGCAAAAGAGCCCCTGGCTTTTTTGTCTCAAGGGCTTTGGGAAGGTTTCCTAGGGCACTCAGCACTCCAAGTAACATGGATCTTTTAGCTCTGTCATTCACCTTATCTCAGCTTTCAAAAACATTCACAAAACCTGGACTCATGTAAAGCATCTGACAGTGTCCCACATAACATCCCGGTCTCTAAATTGGAGAGATGAATTTGACAGATGGTCCCCTCAACGCATAAGGGTTTGGCTGCATGGTTGCACTCAGAGTTACGGTCAAGTGGTGTTCCTCAGGGGCCAGTACTGGGATCGGTAGTGTTTAACATCTGTGTCAGTGACGGGGGCGGTAGGACTGTATTTTCAATTGGCAGTTTTGCAGATGGCACCAATTTGTGTGGTGCTGACAATAAATTGGAGGGAAGGGATGCCATCCAGAGGGACCTGAACAGCCTGGAGAAGTGGGCCTGTGTGGACATCATAAAGTCTAACAAGGCCAACTGCAATGTCTTGCATGTGGGTGAGGGCAATCCCAATAGTAAGTACAGGTTGGGTGACGCGTGAATAGAGAGCAACCCTGTGGAGAAGGATTTTTGGGGTACGGGTGAATGGATAGCGCAACAAGAGACAGAAATCTGCGTTTGCAGCCCAAAAGGCCAAGTATATCCTGGGTTGCATCAGAAGCGTGTCCAGCAGGTTAAGGGAGGTGATTCTTCCCCTCTGCTTCATTCTTGTGAGGCCCAACTTATAGCACTGCATTCAGCTCTAGGGCACCACAAGAAAGAATTTGTTGGAGTGAGTAGGTCCAAAGGAGACCATGAAGTTATCAGAGGGCTGGAGCACCTCTCTCATGGAGACAGGCTGAAGAAGCCGGGCTTGTTCAGTCTGGAGAAGAGAAAACTCCAGGGAGACCTCATCGTGTCCTTGCAGTACCTAAAGGGGGCCTACAAGAAGGCTGGAGAAGGATACTTTATCAGGAAGTGTAGTGATAGAACAAGGAATAAGAGCTTTAAACTAAAAGAGGGGAGATTTAAGTTAGATGTTAGGAGGAAATTCTTTACTCAGAGGGTGGTGAGGCCCTGGCACTGCTGCCCAGAGAAGCTGTGGGTGCCCATCCCTGGAGGCACTCAAGGCCAAGTTGGATGGGGCCCTGGGCAGCCTGAGCTGGTGGGAAGTGTCCCTGATGATGGCAAGGGGAGTGGAACTGGATGGTGTTTAAAGTCTTTTCCAACCCAATCCATTCTGTGATTCTTTGATATACAAGGGATGACTTGGCCCAGTTTGCTGAGCAGGATAGCTCTAATGAACTTCACTCTTTGCATCAGCACCATCGCACCACTTTCTTAAGTGCTTTAGCACTCTAACAGTCTTTCTTGAAGGTTTTAAGTCCAAGTATGCTCATGAGATGCTCCTTCCAAAATCAGGGCCCTGCCTCACACAGGGGCTGTTCCTGCAAATAATCAAAATTTTAATTTGTCTAACTTTAAATTCCATTCCACAAACCATAATAAATTATGGGCTGAATCATTTTCCCTCCACGTCTCTTTTTGAAACAAGAAGATTGGTAGATAGTTCTCTGATTACCACTGTTGCTGTTGATGCAAACGGCCCCTCACTAGATCCTCTAGTTCTTGTTCAGCCCCATCCATCACCTTCACTGGGCAGAAGAACTGTTCAGTAAACTGTCTCTTAGTGCCAGATGGGTTTATAAGAAGAATAAAAAGAAGACATTTCATTGTTTCAACATTTTGTTCTTTTCAGGAAATATCAGAAATGTGAAACAGAAGGAAACAAAATGTGTTGCTGTTGGATTTATTTTTAATAATATATACTTGAGATCCAGTTCAAAGATGACCCTTAAGAGAGTTAAAGAAATTTGGTTCTGTAGTTAAGAAAAGAAGTATCTCTGCCAACAAATGATGGGTGTTTCCAGAATACTGTTTCTCCGATTGGGAAGGGTCATTCCAAAGCATTCCTCTGGCAGCTTTTAGTAATACATCTCCTTCTGCCTGAGGAAGATATTCTCTTAATCAGGACAAGGCTGTTCTCAGCCAGCAGGAGAGAATGTAAGGGAACTAGCAAATCTCTAACATTCTGTCACAGGGAGATGCATGTGTAAAGTTCCTTGGAGGTACTCCCTTCCCGTTCCTTGTAAAATATCCCTGAATAAAAGCTGTGCTCTGTTCTTGGTGGAGAGAAGACCACAAAGGTTGCCAGTTTTCTCAATGCCTTTGGCTGGACTCCCACTCTGAGGCACCATCCTCCATTCTGCCCATCTCAGCAGTCCTTGGTAATCCAGTCCTGAATGCTGCTGACTGGCGGCATGGGAGAATCAGTCTCAAACAGCTAGGGCTACCAGCCTCTGTAGATGTGTCTGGAAAGGAAAGCAAAGGATGAAAACGGATCAAAGAGCTGGTGAGAAGAGAATGCTGAGGACCTGCGGGCCCCACAGCTCTCTCTCCTCTTTGGTCTTTTGCATCTCAGTATGTTTGTTACTCAGGCAGTTAGGTGAATTCCCCTGGGAAAAAGAGAGCAGCCAACTGGAACTCTGTCGCTCATCATAGCCCGGCAGGATGCAGAGAGCAAATATACCATCTTCAGGAACCCATTAGAGTCAGGCTCATCACCTCTCATCCAGTAAGCACAGAAACGGACAGTTAATCTCTCTTCTCTGGGTCAGATCTTCATCTTCCTTTTCCAGATGTAATGGCTTTTAAGATATCTAACTTCAAGCAGCTTCACTCTGGCTCCTGCCAGACCATGCAGTATCTTTCACCTTTTCCAAAGGAAAAGAAGAACAGACAGTCCTTTCCTTGGAGCGTGGAAAAACAGTGCAGAGAAGGGCACACCTGAGAAGAGTGGCAAACTTCATGGGGAAGCGAACAACCATCCGTACTTTTGAAATCTGCCTTCTCGCTCAGGCACCTGAATATGACTTTACATGTTTCAGTTCAGTTACATATAAATGTAAACTGGTCATAGAAACATACCCAAGGTTTGTGAGAGCATGCTATTAATGTGCAAAATGTCAAAAATCTGAAACTTTATATAGACTGCAGCAATGGCTTAAAAATCTTTTACGTGTGTTCCATCAGAGACGAATAACTCAAACAATTCAGAAGCAGCCTGGAAACACTTGGAGGTAGAGGAGCCTTGTCCCAGACTTACAAGATAGGGCAGGTGGGAGGCAGCAAAGAAAACTGCTGTGTTGCTGGATTTGCTGCAGACAGGGGTGGCAGTTTGAGGGCAGTGCACAGTTGCAAGGATGGATGTCTGCAGAGCTGGGCAGGGAGCAGTGGGGAGATAAGGCTCTGGGTACTAGTTGGTACTAGTACAGGTTGTGGATGGAAAACTGCTCTTGGTACTATCCAAAAAAACAGGGGCTGTGCCAGCAAGGGTGTGCTGTGGAGGTGAGTGCCTGTGCAGATATGCCAGCCTGTCAGGATACAGAGAAGAGAAGGTAACAGAGCAGCAGTTTCTGTGTGCTCATGTGTATCATCCCAGGAGTACCTGTGGTCATGCAATGTGTACTTCAACTCTTATTACGCCCAAGTGTTAAAACAATAATGAAAATTATGTAAAATCAACATAGATCTGCCAGTTTAATAAATTCTCCTGCACTCATTCAAAGATCTTTTTTTTTTCCTTTCACAGTGGAACAGACAAAAGCAAGCATCTGTCCTTTCTTCTCTGTGCACTATTAGGAATATAGTGGTAAATCCTTAAAAAGGATTGTTATACCATGGGCTTTCAGTTGAATGCAAAAACAGATTCTTAGAGACAGCAACACGGTTTGTTTAAAATTAAATGTCCACATCCCAGTATGGGCTTTAAAATTACTAATTATGGCCTCTTCAGTGCCCTCTCTTTACCAGTTTTTCAGAACAGAGATCCTTCACTGCAGAGTGGAAACTTGGACAGCATTTCTTGTGATTTCGTGTTCATCTAGGTGCAGTGGAATTTCATGGCTCTGGAGACTGCACGTCCTGCTGTGTACTGCGAAACCCAAAGCAATCACACAGACACGCTGTACATTTAATAAATAGCTTATCTTTTTTCCTGCCGCTATCGTATCTATCTCAAACAAACGCAAAGCTGCCCAATTATGGCCATGTGGTCACAGCCTAGTGGAATAAGTATGACCCATGAGTAGGAAAAACCTCTTCAAACAATGAAGCAGTATATCTCTGCAGTTGTTTTATCCCCACAACCACAGAACGAGGTACAACTTTTAATAGCCTCAGGGTTCAGCTGGGATGGATTTCCCTTTGTTATTTCATTTCTACTGAAGCTCAGTAACAGTGCAGAGTTCACTCTGTTCACTTCTCTGCTCCTCGTGCTTCTTGTTTGGTCTGTGCAAAAAAAGGAAACATTAATGCTGAATCATGGGTCACTCCCCAGATATGCATGTGTTTGTATTCTTATTATCAGCAAATAGCAACCATGAGCCTAGTTGCCAATGCTGCAGCTCAGAGGACTGCAGTTATGGTGCACACTGGGCTCTTCTCTGGCATGAGGCAAAACTAGGAACAGCGGAACTGTCGGGTATATCAGGGTGTAAAACACCCAGCAGGCATTCACATTAGCCTTTCACATCTTCATTTGATTAATTTACTAGCTGGGGGAAAAATAAAGGGGCCACTGACATGTGTGCATTGAATCAGGAGAAAAGTAAACTCTTGTGCTTGCGATAGGGTTTCCTAACCTTTCTTGCCTTACGTCTATGTATGTAATTCCTTGTCAGATTACTTCACTATGAATAATATTTTCCATATATACATTTTAAATCTCTTGAGCTCTGTAACAGCTCACCAAAGTCCTGCAGCAAAACCTGATCTTCTTAACCCTGCACTAATGCTCTGCATGCAGGTGCTGTGCATGGCTATATGGATCTTCCTCCAAAGGCCACTGAGATCTTTGGCTGCTTTCTGAGCTGTACTGAACCATATTGCTTGGTGCAGCACAGGGTGAGGTGTGGGCAGGAATGTGTGGAGGAGGCTCTTGGAAAACAAAACTGGTTCCTGTGTGATCCAGGTGGATGCACAAGCTCAGACAGACGTGAGTGCAAAACACAGTCTGCCCGGAATCACATCAGCTTGCTACTGGTGCTTCTGCAGAGCTCTTGATGTTCTTAGTGTTCTTAGTCCCAGAGTAGGAGCTGGCACAACAAATACTAACCATTCCCTCCTTAATTCTGCCTTCCTATTTGTGTCTGCAAGACAGCAGGAGGGGGCAAATGACCAGGTAACCCAGCTCAGAGGTCACTGAGAGCTGGGCAAAGCTGCTGCTTTCTGAGCTGTTTTTGCACTGAAGCAGTGCAGGTTTGATGCAAGACAAACACCAGAGTCCTATTCACTAGCTTTGCCTGCCAACCAGCCAGGCCAGAAATGTGCTGTCGCTGTGACAGCCACCTGCCCAAACAGCAGCCAGTGTCAGCACATAGCTCAGTGTTCCTTCACCTCCTCTGCGGTTCCTTTTCTCATGAAGTATCAGCCAAATTGATTTTCCATCACACTTTCTGGCTATAGAATTACTCCGTATTTGTCCATTTCTATATTTTACAAGATGATGATATTCAACTCACTGGTGAGAAAGTGCTATAAGGCTTTCACTGCAGTGATGCTGACAGTCCTTCTGGTGCTGAAATTGATAAATTGTGACCATTTAAAAGACTCAACTCTGAAATACAGTGAAGGCTGACTTGTCCAACCAGTCCAAAACATGAGAAAGTAATAATTTACAAAATGAATCTTATTACAAAGGAAGAATGGAAGAAGGATACTTAAGGAATCTGCATTTTATGACTCTGCTTTTATGCTGTTTTTCTGTGTGTTTTTTTAACAAGTGGATTGATACTAAGTGGATTGTGGTCCTTTCTGTCCTATTCTAGCTTTACAACGCAGCCCACGCCATATGAATTGAGTGCCTCTAAGTGTTTGAGTAGGATGACCACCATCTATCATGCAACTGTTCTGCCCTCTCCATAGAAGGAGGTGTTTCTGCAGTACAGGACCTTGTTTCCATAATCTGTGTTTTTGTTTTTTTTCATTGTTACTGTTGTTTGGATTGGGGAATGTGTCCCTTAAAGCAGTACACATCTTCTTTAGTTTTCCCTAAGGAAGGCAGATCAGGGGAATATGCCATGCACTTGGAGTGTAAAGTACTGAGACTTGCTCATGTTCACTGGGTGCAGGGAACACATTTGGAACAACTGTTTTTTAATAAAGCACAATAATTAATTGGTCTGCCTTCAAGTGCACTGAGGTGCTGGGAAGACATTAGTTTTGACAGCTGTGATATTTCTTTCCCAAAACACTTATAGCCGTGTGTCAGCAGGAGATGTTACACAGCCAGGACAGCTTTGTGACCTTAATTGTCTGTCCTTGCTTTGTTTCAGGAATAAATACATCCTGCTGTGAACATGAGCCCTTCCTAAGTGGAAGAGTCTGCTCATTTTAATGGCCTCACACTCTAGAACAAGGAGAAGGTGCTCACACAAGTGTTTGCATACAAAGACATAACCCATAAGCCTGCTTTGATAACCTCACGCACTGTGATACTTTTCTTTGGAAGCAAGAAATATAAATTCAAATGAAGAACACAGATTAAGCATAACTGAGTTCTTTTGGGAATGCAAATTGCGCTTTTGCTTGATGATGTGTGCTGAGATGGAAAGTGAGTCAGAGTGGGGCTGTCCTTATTTTCTCTTTGTAGAGCACTGAATGCAAAAGTGCCAAAGACACGTAGGGGGTCCTCAGCAGCACCAAGCAGCTACAGCTGCTCTGGTGTCTGGAGACATCCATCTGGTCTAGGAAAGAAACTTGCCTGCTTTCTTACCTCCATTCTTGTTGCTGGTTTGGACTAACAGTGTGTTTCAGTTTGTGCTTTCCACTTAGTCCAAGCTCGGACACTTGGTTTCCACTTGATTGGAAACAAGTGCGCTGAAAGCTGCCTGCACTTTCTTCACTACACAATGTGGACTGCTGCCTGGCTCCAATCTGGAAGTAATTATTTTCCACCCATACCTGCCCATTCTGAAAAGGTATTTATCCCCAGGTGTATATTTTTTTTCTCTCTTAACTTTTATTAGCGGCTTCCTTCATAAAGAGAAACTTGTTGCTGTGTGTAATGTCCACAGAATAGTTCTAGCTCTCTCTCTGGACATGACGTATTGCAATTCTTTGGCCCAAATTCTGCAATATTTTAAGGGGCCATGACCCATTAGATAGTTCTGAATCAGTAAATATGCTGCAGTGAGTTCACTACTCCCTTGTCTTGACCTCTGCAGATAGGATGGATATCAGAAGGGGCTTGAATTTGTGTGACTTGTGTGATCTGGATGGGCTGGATAGCTGGGCTGAGGACAAAACCAAGTGCTGGGTCCTTCACTTTGGCTACAACAAATCCAGGCAACACTACAGATATAGGGCAGAGTGGCTGGAACTGTATAGAGGAAACAGATCTGGGGATATTGGTCAACACTCACCTGAACATGAGCCAGCACTGTGCCCAGGTGGCCAAGAAGACCAATGACATCCTGGCTTTTATCAGAAATAGTGTTGCCAGCAGGAGCAAGGGATGTGATCATCCCTCTGTACTCAGCCCTGGTGAGGCTGCACCTTGAGTACCACATTCACATCTGGGCCCTTCACTACAATTAAGATGTTGAGACCTTGGAATCTGAAGGGCAACAAAGCTGTGAGGGGTCTGAAGCACAAGTCTTATGGGGAGCAGCTGAGGGAATTGGGGTGATTCTGTTGGAGGAGGCTCAGGGGAGACCTTATCACTCTCTACAACTGCCTGTAGGGAGACTGACGAGATGGAGGTTGGCCTCTTCTCCCATGTAACTAGCAATACGACTAGAGGGAATGGCCTCAAGTTGTGCCAGGGGAGGTTTAGCTTGGCCATTAGGAAATATTTCTTCTCTGAAAGAGTGGTCAGGCACTGGAACGGGCTGCCCAGGGAGGTGGTGGAGTCACAATCCCTGGAGGTGTTCAAGGAACATTTAGATGTTGTACTAAGGAATGTGGTTTAGTGGGAAATATTGGTGATAGGTGAATGGATGGACTGCATGATTTTGGAGGTCTTTTCCAACCTTGATGATTCTGTGATTCTTTGACTTTAAGGAAGGACTTTAAGCACCCATCATGGTTATGCTGGTGTGAATTCTCTCAATGTAAATAACCCCAAAGAACAGTCAAAACATGCAAACATATGCAGCAGTGCTTGCAAGTACATGCATATTATATTAGCATAGCACAGTGCTGCTCTTTTAAGCTCTTTTAAGAAGGAAGATACCTGTTCATCTGCGTCTATCTAAATTCATTTTTTCTTTCAAATGTTCCTATTTTTGGCTGACATGAGGGAATGGGAGCAACAAAAAAATGGAATCTGCAGATATTTGCACACATGAGTAAGCTTGTGCCCATGAATAGTGCCATTATACTCAGTGGGGTCACTTTGCTGAGAAAGATTGATCACAGGCTTTATTTCATGAAAGGCCAGTTCCTAACCGAGCTCAGACACTGAGGGAACAGACTCAAGTGGAAAAAGTCTAAAAATCTCTTTTCCTGCCCTGAATTCAAAATAACATTTCTCTACTGGAAAAACAAACATAAGCTCATTCTGGGTGTCCGTCTGTCTGCCTGTGGGATTGGCAATCCGCACCTTCGGCAGATTCAGAGGCCTTTCTGCCCCTTGTTTACACTCAGGAGGTTACGCCTTAATGACAAAAAGCTGGTCTGCTGTGACATACATTTCCCCCTCTAGGGAAAATACCTAGCTGTGAAATCCCAGCAGAGACATCTCAACATCTCACAGCTGGTTGGTTTTTTTTTGTCTTTTTCCATGACCAATCCAGAACAACCCAAAAGTTGCCATCTAGGTCTGACCTTGACACTACTTGAGAGCAAATTACAGAGCCTTCTCTCCTGAAGTGCTGACACAGGGACAACTATATCCAATGAGTTATCTTGATACAGAAATCATGCTGTATCACAGCCAAGAGCCTGCTCCTTCTGCCAAGTGGGACCCGTGCCTGGGGGCTGAGGAGCTGAGGAAGAACTGCCTGTGGCCTCCCATGCCCCAGAGAGGACAGCAGTGTCCTGGAAGTGGCTGCACCGCCCGAAGCCAAGGTAGAGCCACAGGAACAGATGTGCCTGACAGCTTCCATCCCTTGGGTTTGGCCACCGGTGGCCACCCACCCCACGGGATGTGCGCATGCAAGGCTGCCCAACGCAGTGGCGTAGAACCGAGTTGGAAGGGACCCCTAAAGGCCATCTGGTCCTACTCCCCTGCATTGAGCAGGGACACCTACAGCTCCATCCGGCGCTCAGAGCCTGTCCAGCCTGACTTTGGTCTGATGCGGGTGACCAACGTGCTGAAAAGCACCAGGACCGAGCTGTCGTGACTGGCTAGGCAGATCTCTGCTTTACAGTGGGCGCATGGGGGGATGGGGACCTTCAGGTCTTTGCTTCCATGGGTGCAGGCACAAGACTTTGCCCCAGTGGTTGTGCGCAGAGGAGGAATATGAAGGCTAAAGGGGAGGCTGGAAAGAGAAGCAGAGGTACGAGAGGAGAGTGGGAGGGTACGTCTCTCCTTTTGTCCCTGCCAGCTGTCCCGGGCACCATGTGGAGCCCCATAGGGCCAGGCCCCGTGCAGAGTTGCGGGTGCAGGACTCGCAGCGAGCCAGCCGCAGGGCGCCGGGGAGAGGGGTGGAAAACGGATCGTGTATCTTTAACCCACAGAGGCCGAAACGTGGTTTTTTTCTTAGTTAACAATGGAAACTTTTTTTTTTTTTTTAGTGTTTCCCTCCAGCCGTCCTGCCAAGCAGCACAGAGCGACCGAGAGAGCGAGCGAGAGAGCGAAAAAAAAAAAGAAACTTGTTCCGCTGAGTTCAACCCCAGACAGGCTCACAACTTCCTTCCTGCTTTCCTACCCCCTCCCTCCGCTCTCCTCCTTCTCTCGGCTCCTCTCCCTCTCCTCCTCCTCCTCCCGCTCCTCCCGCTGCTCCTGCTCTCCCCGCCGTTCCGGCCGCAAGACGAGAGGGCTCTGCGGCCGCCTCGCGGACCTGGCCGCAGCGCGGAGCGGGGAACGCGGCTCTCCCGTCCCCGAGGGGCGATATACCCGCGGGGAGCGCCCAGCTCCGACGGCGCAGCGCGCACCGCGCCCGCGGAGATGGCTCCGGCAGCACGCTGCGGCCGGCGGGGCGGCGCGCACTGAGGCGGGCGCGGAGCCTGCTCCAGGTAAGCTCCTCCGGGCGGCCCGGGCTGCCCTCCGGGAGGGCCGAGAGGGAGGAGGAAGGCGGGAGGGGACGGAGCCGGGTTCCAGGTGCCGGGGGCTGCGCGGAAACCTGGGGGCGCTTATCTGCCCGGAGCCGCGCGGGGATGCGCGGGGGGCGCGTCTGTTGGGATCGCGGCACTTCCGAAGAAGTGTACGCCCGTCGCCGGGGTTAGCACATAGGGGCATAAACAAGCCCACACCCTCGCGTAGGTTGCGTTTCTGTGTGGATGTCGTGGGGTTCCCATCGCCGGGCACGGGATGAGGATTGCGGCTCCGGAGGCGTACGGAACAAACGGGCACAAAAGCAAGGCGGGCAGGAGAGCAGAGGGACTCCAGGAGCCAAAAGCAGAGCTCCTCTTGGGTGCACGCAGAGCTGCCGCCACCAGCTGCCTCCGGGACGCGGGCTGTTACTGGGGCGGCTGCACAGCCCGGGGGGTGTGTGCAGGGAAATGGGACAGAGCACGCGTGCAGCTGTGCACACCCGTGCTGTTGTGTGTAGGTGGGTAGGGTGGTGGGGATGTGGTCCTGTCCCATGCCAATTGGGCAGGCAGGTATCATTGAATGAAATCACTGAATGAGACTGGGTCGTTGGTTGTAGGTGACAAACCAGAAGGTGGCAAATTTGAGCTGTTTGGACTTTTTCGCTTCCCTCCAAAAATGTCAGCTTTTGGAGTAAGCACTCAGAAGCTTCCAACTTTCAGCTCCCACTGGTTGGGCCACCGCTCCCTAACTGTTGCAGGAATGGCTGCCCGCTGTGCACAGAGTCCCTCTCATTTTTCCCTCTCCCTCTCTGTAGGCATCCTGTTTTATGGAGCTGCGGACCAGGACCAGCCCAGCTCCCCTGCTGCTCGCTGGAGATGCTGCTGATCCTGGCGTGGAGAGAGCCCCGGCAGCCCCGCTGAGCCTGAGTGCCGAGGCGGCGGCCTGCCTGTGCACCCCGGCTGACTACTATGGCTGTGTACTGCTATGCGCTCAATAGCTTGGTGATGATGAATAGCAATAGTGAGGTGAAAAGCAGCGGGAGCAAGACACCACCTCCCTCCAGGCAAGCACTGCCCAGGAGCCCCGAGACAGCTGGCAGCTGCTGCCCGCTCCCTGCCTTCAGCCCGACCACTGTGCCTCCCCGCTCCCCGCGCCTCAGCTCCGCATTCCTCTTCCCTCCGCCTGAGGAGCCCCCTCCGCAGCTGGGCAGCCCCGGGGGCCGGCGGGGCAGTCGGGGAGGAGATAGGCCACCAGGCTCCCCTGCGGCACGGCGCCTGCAGCGAGAGCTGCACAACGTTCAGGTGAACCAGAAAGTGGGGCTCTTCGAGGCACACATCCAGGCACACAGCTCCGGGGCCCACTTGCTGTGGAGCCCCCCGCCATCCTCTCCTCGGCCGTCTTCACCCCAGCCATCCTCGCCTCGGCCATCTTCATCTTGGCCATCCTCGCCTCGGCCATCCTCGCTTCGGCCTTCTTCACCCCGGCCATCCTCACCCCGGCCTGCCAGCCCCACAGTGCCAATGATGGGGCTTGGCACAGGACCCCGGCCACGGGCCTATGGGGAGAGCGAGGATCCAGACTCTGGTGGGGCCCAGGATCGGCTGAGCACCGCAGGCCTCGCGGTGATGGAGGGGCAGGCTGTGGGGCAGGTGGTGGGGATGGAGCCATCAGATCCCAGCCCGCAGCAAAGTGAGGTGGTGATGGCCACCTCAGGACCGGAGGGCCAGTACCCAGTCATTGGTGGTAGCATCCCCGCCGTCATCATCACAGACCTGGGAGGCCCAGAGGAGGAGGCAGGTGCCGTGCCTCCCAGCAGCTTGCCTGTCCGGAAGCTGTCCTCATCGTCAGCCTCTTCCACTGGCTTCTCATCATCCTGGGAGGAGTCTGAGGAGGACATCTCCAGTGACCCTGAGCGCACCCTGGACCAGGCACCTGCCTTTCTGCAGACTCTGGACCAGCAGAAGCCCCGAGTGGTGAGTCCTGGGGCAGCCCTGAGGAGGGAGGAGCAGCCCCACAGTGGTGACATGGGCAGAGGGTAGAGGTCTGTGGCAGCAGAGATCCATGGAGAAATTGTATCCCTGGGTTTCCCATGAGGATTCCCATGATCTGCATGAGCCTAAGGGAGAATTTAATTCCTCTTCAGAGTGGAAATCTTGCTGACCAAGCATCTGTTAAGCTTTGTTTATACATGGTGATGCCCATCACTGTGGTGTCTGTGTGCCTTTCATATGGAAGCACATTTCTCTAGAATCTCTGCTACCTCCCATTTATAAAAAAAAAACTTTTTGCTTATGGAGTATCTTATATTTTAGGTAAGCATATTTTTAGGTATTTAAATTAAGTTCATTTCTTTCTGGATCTTTCTTTCTTGTATGGCTGGCTGGGAAGCTTCAGGTAAGAGAAAGCATTGGTGCCGTCTTACCCATAAAGCAGAGAGGTCTCCTTGGAGAAGATGCTTTGGGGCATTCTCCAAAGGCAGACGCTCAAGAGATTTGTTGTGTCACACTGGGGATCCATCCTGTGTCTGAATGCTCCACACAGAGGTTTGCTTTGAGCTATCACACTGTTTCTGTAGAGGGCTTTGAACCTCCCGGGGTGGATGTCACGAGGTTGTCTGATCGGCATGTGGGCTTATCATCCAGATGGGAGACATCACCCTGTTTTGAGATCAGCGCTGAATTTTGAGACCGCACTGACAAACCCTGAAAAATGCAGGGCTGCCCATTGCCTCCTTCCTTGTAAAAAGCCTGGTAATGGCCCGTCAGCTGTCAGTGGTGTGGTTCACTCTGTTTAATTTGCAAAGATATGTGATAATGAAACTCAATTGCTAAGATCAGTTACACAAAGAAGACCAAAGCAGAGTAAAGTTATCAAAATCATGAAGCACTGACACGCTGCGGTTAGCAAACACTCAGCAGACTGAAATAAACATATTTGCTTTCCTACGTGCTTCATTCTGTTCCAAGAACTGGGGCTCAATTCCGCTCAGGACAGAGCAGCAGTTGAGTAAAAGCACAGTAATTGAAGTTACGAATGCGTGGCTTGTCGTGTTTGCACACAGTTTTGTATTTTGGGACTCTTGACAGATGAATCAGATCACTGCCTTTTATCGTTGCTTCTGCTGATTAAATTCCACTGCTTTTGTGCACAAGCTGTAGTAATCTAGTAATCTCTGCTCCGTCCTCCACACTGACAACTGTTCCTTCTGCCGGGTGGCACTGATGTCCTGAGAACAGCTCACTGATGGGCAAAGCTGTCCCTGATGTTGCTGCAGAAAGTGTCCCGGGGCCTTGGGCTGACTGTGCGACTGGTTGACAACATCTTAAATCCATAGTGACAGCAGAAGACAGCTACTGAAGCAGTCTCATGTTGCACACTCATTTGTTTTGTGAACTCACTATTTCACTGTCAGGAAGTGAGTTGTGAGAATGTGTGAGAAGCTCGCTCTGCATCTCATGCTTTACTGTCAAAATCAATCCATCTCCAAACCATCTCCTCTCTGAGCCAAGTAGGTCGGTGCTGGGCAGGCAGGGCACTGCCAGTCTGTGCCAGGTGCCACAGGGAAGGTCTCGGGAACCTGTGGGAGAGGAGGAGTGTTGAGCGGTGGGAAAGCCATTCTCACTGCAGATATGTTCTGCACTGCGTATCTTCCATAGCTTGTTTACAGATTTGATAAACAGCAGGCCTGCTGCTGCCCTTCCTTTCTGGAGGCTGTCAGGCTCAGCCGATCTGTTCGGGATGTCCGGCTGTCTGCTGTAGTTCCTCCCGGTGTTCCCGGGGAAGGGGCAGATCCCTGCATCTGGCACGGCCTCATCCTCTGGTGTACTTCAGGTAGAGAGTTTCACCTGCAGTTGGGTCTGTGTGCTAAATGGTCGGCTGAAGAGAATGGTGTCTCCCTGTGAAAGGGACGAAGGTGGCAGGACCGCTTTGTTTGACCCCAGAGACCTGCAGCAGCTCTGTGGCTGAATATCTGCCGCAGGCTCATTGTTGGTTTGCTGAAATTGTTTGCTCAGTGCATTGCCTTGCCCTGGAGCACGGTGGCCGTGCAGCACTTGGAAACAGCAACTATGCTGTGATTGTGAAAGACCTGTGAAGCACAGTGACACTAAGAGCAGTCTGACATTTTGCTGTTGTCTAATTGCAAATCCACTTAAGGTCTGAGTAAACCTCCACATAAGGGCTTTCTCAGCTGTGGCTTTCCCCAGGCTGTGGGCTGCTGCTAGAGAAACCCCACACTTGTTTATTGATGCTTGCAGGGTTTCAAAGATGCTGAAGCGATGACACTTCTTGGGCTGTGTGGGAGGACTGTCTGTCCAGCACGCTGCAGTTCGACACGCCGTGGGACAACCCTTGCTGCGTACCCTGCATGGCAGCCTGGGCAGCTGCAGGAAGGAGCGGCTGTCTCCATCCACCCACTGCCTGAGCTGAGGGGACATTGCAGCTTTTGGAAGGGCTCTGTCACAACACGTGTTGTGCTGGGGGAGGATTTCTTCTCTCCTGGCTGGTTGGGCAGGTTGGATATGCAGGGAGGGAGAGTGTTCTCCCCATCCTACTGCAAGCGGCGCAGTTAGCTCAGGGCGGTGACCTGGCTCCTAGAGGGGGTTTCTCACCCCAAAGAAGCCCCATTCTAGCAGTGGCTCCTGCTGACATCAGTGGGAAAATATGGACTTGTGAGTTTGTCTGTTTCCGGGGGACCCTGTTTGTGAAGTGCAAGGAAAAGCTGGTAAACTGAGGTATGCTTCACAGCAGGACAGCTAGCCCCAGTTCAGCTGTATTCCTTTAGCAAAAGCGAGTCCAGTGCCAATTATTACAGTAAGTCATCATCATTGAACTAAATCCTCTCGTTTCTTAATTCTTGAGTGCTAGAAGCAAGGCAAGAGGAGTCAAAGGAAATGCAGAAATTGTGCAAGTGTGTACTAGAGAAAAATGCCATGTCAAGGGAAAAAAAATAAACTTCCTGGAAAAACAGAGCAAAATACTATAGCGTTCCTCATCCTGTCCTTCTCACAGCTGCTGTGCAGGCACAAGGATATATGCTGAATAGTAATCAAGAAGCTCTCAGTTCATTGTGAAGCCTCTCCTCCCTTCAATAGGCAGAGCTGTTTGCTTAGGGTTAGAGACTTCCATTAACATGTGCAAAATGGCAAGAGCGTTTGGAAAATGCTAATGACATTGCTGCTGACCAGCATTTTTTAAATTGATTTATTTGTTTGACTTGCGGTATTTCTGAAAGGAGCCAGGTCTAGATAAGGTTTGCGTCAGCCAAAGGCCAGTGGGACCCTTGCTTATTTCTCTTTGAGATCTTCCACAATGTAAGCGGGGTTTGTTCCTATAAAAATCCGTCAAAGTAAACACGCCTTCATTCCCTTTCCTAGCTGTCACTGTGATCAGGAAGTCTCTGTGTAACAGAAACCATGACTGCATGGCTGTGGTGATGTGTGGAAGCCCTTGTGAATATGCATTTTTATGCTCACTGTGTTTATGTATTTTGCTTCTTCCTCCTGTCACATTGGTATTAAAAGCTCCCAAGCTTATGAGCTTGAGTAGTATCAGCAGTACAGTATCAATACAATGCGTAGCATGTTAGCATGCTTGCTCTGGCAATGTGTACTGTATGTTAAGCAGTATGTATGGCACTGCCCAGGGAAGATGCTTAGTCCTCCAGGTGAGGGGACAGAGAGTCATAGAATCATAGGATGACAGAATATCCTGAATTGGAAGGATCATCAAGCCCGATTCCTGGCTCCACACAGCACCACCAGAAAATCAGACCCTACGTCTGATAGTGTTGTCCAGATGCTCCTTGAACTCCAGCAGCTTGAGGCCCACTGTCCTGGCAGCCTGTTCCCTGTTTACCGTCCTCTGGGGCAGAGCCTTTTCCACCTGCCTCTCCCCAGACACAGCTCCATGCCATTCCCTTGAGGACGAACCTCTTTCAGCACTGCTGTGGGAAGGCTCAGAGACAGAGGAGGCTGAGGTGGGCACCTCCATTTTTCCATGCTTCTGCACACTCAGCAGACCTGATGACACAGCATATTTTGGCTGACCCACCTACAGCAGGCAGGATGGGCAGAGCGTGAGGCTGTCAGTGAGCAGAGTCTGTGCACTCTTGGGAATTCACAAAGCATTGCACCATGGTAGCTCATCTCCTACCTACTCATGTGGCCTGCTCTGCAGATAAGCAGCTTTCTTCTGGGCTCCCACCCATGCAGGCTAAATGAGGGTGCTGCCATAACCTGATGGAAGATAAGCAGTGCTATTTCAGATCCATTTTCATCAACACATTTAAGTTCATTGGGAAGGGCTTCTTCTCTGCTAATGTTCCACGATTGACAGCACAGGAATGACAGGGTGCATAGCAGATGCCTTACTTGCTAGCACAGCTGACGTCTCTTGCATATTTTGTTTTTAAAACAATTTCACACTGAAGATGTTCATAAAGAAATGGAAGAAAACCCAAAGCATTTCTGAGGTGCAGGAAGAACAGGCAAGAGCAAGCATTAGGCTCATCATCTCTAAGATCTCCGGCTGCAGATGGCAACTGCAGGATGTCAGGAGCTTTGCTGGTTGGACCCATGTGGTGTTAAGGTGAATGTGCTCAAAATTAAACTCTCAGATCAGTGGAAACTTTACAGTTTTGTCTTTAACATTCTAGAGCCTTGCAAAGACAAAAAACAATCAAACTGTAGTCAGCACCTGTCTCATGTTTTCCATATTATTTCTGTAATGTGTTAGGACAGATTTGCATGCGAAGAAAGTATTAGCGCAGCACCGAGCTCTTGCATGCCACACAGTGACTGAAAGCCAGCGCTGAGCTAATGTTTTCTTTACATGTAAATCTGTTCTAACTCACTAGAGAAATAATGGCATCTATGTACAGTGTTAAGCTTTGCTCCAGCTAAGATTAGTCTTCTGTAATTGTTAGAGATTATTTTTGTTTATAGCAGTAGGTAAATTTGTGCAGTAAATTTGACCTGCTTTCATCCAATAAAGCCCAGCCAAGCTTTCTAAGAAAGATATGTTAATATTTAACAGACGGTGAAAACTAAATGTTAACATTTGCAAATCACCAAGTAACTTAGCAGCCTAATCCCCGTTCTCAAATGTGACTTTTAGGGCGACATGGGCTTCCATGCCTGCTGGGTCACTTGGCTTGGCCTCCATACAGAATTCATTGCACTCAGCCTCCCTCTCCAGGAAAAGTCCTCTCCTCCAGTACCTTTCTTTTCTATTTGCTCCCGTAGTATCTTTAGCTGAAGAGTGTTCTTAAGACAGGAAGCTGACCTTAAATTGCTCACTAATGTCTTCTGTAATACTTACATACGATAAACACATTCACATTCATCACGCACACGAAGAGCCAGGCACAGCATTTGCGCAAGGGCTGCAAAGGCTGCAGTCTGAGGTTCACCACTTTCAAATGAAAGTGCCCATCGTTTGGCTATTTGGTCAGTGTTCAGGAAGCATAATGTGCAGTTTGCTCTGCAGAGAGGTTCAACACTCAGCAGCACCTTTCAGTTGGCATGGGTACACTTAAAAACTCCCCATCTCCACCTGCGAAGTGGATGTTTTTGGAAAATGCAGATTACAGCCACTTCTTTCCATGGCTTTGTGTCTGCAGAGAGACCCTCTGCTGCCATCAGCTGTGGGCTGTGCAGGGCTTCCCTGCCACGCAGTTTCTTGTTGAACAGTGATATCAAAACCAGAAGTAGCTGCAGGCTGCTAAGACCCATGTTAACCTTCTTTCACTACATTGATTCCAGCATTATCAGACGTTTCAGCTATGGGAAGAAGTCTGTGGTTGGTTGTTTTTTTCTTTTAAATAGTAAAGAACATTCTTTTCGTTAATGGTTTAGAGAAGGGGAGAGAGCCTGCTAGAAGGAATTCAGTTTTTCCTTTTAGATCCGTGATATGTGGTTAGCCAAAACGTGAGGATTGCTCCTGGGAGGAGAACTGTGGTGTAGTTCTGCTTAGCATTTGAAACTTCTTGTAGTACAGTGCATCATCTGATCAGCACTACACAACAGGAACTACATTAGCATTCAGCACTGTTGTGGTTCTTAAGGAGTAGTTAAGCATCCCTCAACACCCAGACAGACATTTGAGAGCTCTGAAGTGCCACGCTCACAAACATTTTAATGAGGTTTGGTTCAAAGTACAGAATTAGATTCTCTTCACCTTTCAGATCACACATTTGGTTTGCAGAGCGGTCAGCACCTGCAGTTCCCATGTTGTGGTCCTCATTGAATTGATGTAGGGCTCACTGTTGGCTTCTGGAGTTTCGTCCTTGCTTTACACTTTACACTTGATGTTTTGGAAAATGGGGACCTTAAGACTTTGTGAAGCAGAGGAGGATCTCCCACGGACGTTATCGTCACCGAACTCTCTTCAACCCAAATGCCTTGGGCTTTGCCTGAATTAAGACCGATGTATCATTACCTGGAATACCCAGCATTACTGGTCAGTAGGGTTGTGATGCCAGGGAGCAGGCAGAAGTGTGCACCAAGTGGAGGATAGCAGAAGGCTGAGCAACGGCTGCACCTACCTTCAGCAACACCTCCTCCTCCCCCTTCGCTTCCTGTCCCTTTGCCCTTGCTTGGGCAATTCATCTGCAGCAAGATACAATCAAAGAACCCTCTTCCTTTGCTAAACAATTCACTGCTTTTGTTAGGGTCAGATAAAATGCTGATAAAAGCTGTTGTAGCTCCGCTGAGGCCAGCAGGAGTATACTGCAGATTCGGTCCTTGATCATTTTCCCCTTTGTCTTCCCTGCACATATCCAGTTACACCTTGCAGCATGCCCAATGTGAAGCTGAGTTAATGGAACAGAGAAGCAGTCCCCACACAGGTTCTGTCTGTTGATGCACACAGCCTTTGGGCAGGAGCTTCCAAGCAGAGATCTGCACGGTGGCTTTTTGGAAACTGCATTTAAGGTTGAGCGTTTTTTCTTGTTCCTTGCTAAAGTCTCCGTTCCCTGCTAATAGAGTGGGTGGGAGCAGAGCCTTGCCTTCAGCTCACTGCTAAGCCCCATTCATTGCAGCCATATTTTGACAAAGTGTTCTGGGGAGGTGTAAGAATAGGTTCTATCCCACTGAGCTAAACACAAAACGTCTTTCAATAACGGGTACGTAAATACAGTGGGTGAGGGAGTCTGTGTGTGCCCCTTAAAAGAGCTGAGCCCCAAGGGGTTGGGGCGAGGGGGTGGTGAGCAGGTTCCTTCCCACCGTGAGCACCGCAGGGATCGCTCTGCCGGCTGTGAGCCTCGTCAGGCATCCAAGGCACAGAGCAGCCGGGGGAGAATTAATAACACGTCCAAATGTAATATGGTTGCTATTATGGGTAATATATATTTAACACTCTGCAGGGACCATTCAAACCTGCATCTGTAGGAAGGGAGAAAAAGTCAATCTTGCTTTTTTGGCAGGCTGCAGATCAGAGTCCGATCTGCAATCTCTCTCGGTATGTTTTATGTGGGTGGGTTTTGTTAAATTACAGGCAAAGTTATTGCACCCCTAGGCTACTCACACTAAATGTTTGTCCAATTTTAGCAACATTCTTTCCAGGCTCAGCTACATTTGTTTTTATCTTCTCTATGGCAATTGATGATCTGAGTCTAAAACGTCTAACTCTGCAGGATCTCCCGTTATATGTTTCTTCCCCAGCTGTAGCTGAATCAGGACAATATAATACTATGACATGTTGTAATGCCTCGTGCCTTCTTTAATACATTCCAGATTTAAGGAGTCAGCAAAGTTTACATATCCAAAGTAATAAATTTAAACAGTAATAACGACAAGTCCTGAACCGTGACTGTATCTTAAAAGTGTTTTTTTCCCTTCTATCTGCTTTGGTCTGGCTAAGGTCTGTTTGTAGGAAATTCAACAGGACAGATAAAAGATGATGAGGCAAACAACTTAATCCCTTAATAATGTTAAGTGGAAAATCCAACAACAGATTGGCAAGGAACTCAAATAACAACTGCAAAGTGGCTCTTTCTGAGGACTACAGGGCTGGTTTAAAAGGCAGAGCCCACGGAATAACCAAAGACAAGCTTGAATAAGACCCCACAGGTTCAGATACTTCTTTGAAATACAAACTGAAGCCCAATTTATTTTTTTAATCTATGTCTGTATAGTTCAGCTCCACCAGAGCCCAGTTTTTCAACGTTGTCTCATGCCTCCTGCCATTCACAGTACCCACAACAAATGACCACAAAGGGCTGTGGTGTGTGTGGGTGCTGGTACAGGAAAGACTGCTGGTGGGGGTGCACGTGGAGGTGCCAGTGCCTCCTGGCAGCATCAGGCAGAGGAGAGCTGGGCTCAGCTTGCTGGCACCATGCTGGTCCCCACATCCCACCACCTGCCTGGCACCCAGCTGCACCCCACGCAGCCTCCCCCGTGCCCATTCCTGCTGCCTAGGGCCATCTCAGCTGCTGATAGTCGATATGCCTTGAAAGCAAAGCGGCATCACATAGAAATCACACTCAGAAATGCAATTGCCAAGCAGCTTCAGAAAATAAGTTGTTAGTTATTATCTCTTCAGAGCCATATTTACTTAGAGCTGACAGCCCTTCAGCCTGCGCTTTCGTAGTGGGAGTGTCTTACTCGGGTAGAGGTGAGGGCATCCAGAAAGGAAACAAAGGAATGAGATTTTGGAATGGTACACATTGTCTCAATCCACATGAATCACTACTATATTTTAAAAGGCAGTGCAGTGCAACAGGTTGTTTGAAAAAAGCCTTAGTGCCATTTCCCATCTCCATTGATTTCATATTCTCCTAGAAATTTGTATACAGAATGTTCCCAATCCACTTTATCTTTCTCTGCTTGACAAATCCTGCATTTTCCTTCAGCAGAAGGAGATCTAATCTTGATCTTTTTTGCAAAGCCCACAGAATTGCCTCGTCAGGTGTCATTCTGCTACCTTCATGCACAACCTGCGTATGCCACAGCTTTTCAGCTAGGTGTGCCACCACTGGAAAATAATCTGCTTAAAATTCATTCGTCCCAGAACAAGGGGAAGAAAACCAGCCTGGAGCCAAAAGAGACCCTCTCTCAGAGGAGGGTGCAGCTAATGCCGGCTGGCTCTTGGGGAAGCCTCCTTGCACAAGAGGTTAAAACAAGTGCATAGCCCCTCATTTACATGTCAGTTTGAGGAGAACAGTTTTGGCCTCTCTCCTCTGGTCTCTGTTTTCTCATGTTGCTTCCCATTGCTGGAATGGCTTTTCTGAGCTGCTGAAAACAGCATGTGAATCTGGGTCACCAGAAGTATCTGTGGCATGAAACAGGTGCCAGGCCAGCGATGAGGGAGATGCAGAGGTAGCACAGTGCCACCTGGGGTGTTTTGTCTGTTCCATGTTGTACAGCCCAACTAGCTCTGGTACTGGGTCTCTGAGCTTTTAACGAGCCTAAAAACAACTCCATATCCCAGGTCTGTTCTTGTGGATGGGAACCCTTCCCAGAAAGGGAAAAAAACACAGAGGTGCCTGCTTAATATAGGCTGATCTCATGCTTGAGCATACGCAGGAGTTGACCTTTCAGCTCTGAAATATGTGATGGGAATAGAATAAATCACATTTGGAAAGAAAAGCCAAGTAGCTGAGGCTTGATGCACCTAGAGGGAAGGAATTGAGATGAAGAGGCTGAAAGAGATGCAGAGGGGCCAGATGACAGAATTGGAAAGTCATCTTTCAGCAGTGGGTTTGACAGATCTTTGCAAAGCAAGTCTGCAGAGATGTGAAACTGAGATAGGAGATGGTGAACCCGGGAGGTGAGTTTTAGCTGGGTAGGTAAGTCGGAAAGATGCTGTTGGGGATGTCATCCTAAGAGGCTGCAAGGCTTACAGGCAGGTTGGACATGGGAACTGAGAGGCATCCAAGTTTCCCACTTGCTAAAAGTTTCGGGTTAGGAGCAAAACACTCGCAAATGAGAGCAGTGATATTTACACTCACATTGCAGAGACATAAATGGTGCTACGAATCACCAGTCTGCAAAGAATCATGTCTCTGTATCGCCTTTCAAGCCTGGGTACAATTGTGTTTCCATCAAAGTCAAAGCCAACGTTTCCATAAACTTGTGTGAAAGCAGCTCCAAGCCCCAAGTCACAAGCCCTTCACCCTCAGGGCCCAGTGTGGATTTGAACATTCTTCCAAGAGAACCAAAACTCTACACTCTCCCCCGGCACTCGGAAGCCAACACAGCCTCACTGAGGAACTCGCTCTGCGTGGTGGCTTCTATTGGAGACCAACTGCCTGGGTGTTTGCAAGGCTTTTTCAGGCAGCAGCAGAGGGTAGGACTGCTCTGCACTAGAGTCTATAGCCTGCCTGAAGAGATGCTGGGGTTCTCCCTCCTGTCCTGCTCATAGCCCTAGAACATCTGTAGTGTGTCCCCCAGACAGCTAGACCCTCAGTACTATCCAGAAAAAGTCTTGGCAGGACGGATGTTGTAGGAGCTGGCTGGAGCTGGAGGAATAATTTTTTGGCAAAGAGTACATTTTCCAGCAAATGTCAAGGGAGAGGGGGAGCAAAATGATTCACAAATTCAAACACATTTCCTGAATAGTTCTGGCCTAGGAAAAAAAAACAAAAAACAAAAAAACAAAACAACAGAGGTGGGGAAGAGGGAGGGAGTTAAAAATAACAGCGCGTGTCATTTTGACACTTTCAGAATGAAGTATTTCTTTTTGGGAATGGTTTGTTGGTGTATTGCAAGCATTTGAAATGTAGATTTGATTCAAAATGGCATTTTTTTTTCACTTAAAAGTTGACCTCGGCATTAAAACGCATTCAAAAAAGAAAAGAGAAAGGATTTTTTGAAAGTTACATAACCCAAAATGAAACACCACCTTTTGCTGTGACTCCAAATGAGACATTTCAGAGTTTTCCTTCCACCGCCCCACGACTTCATCCTGTGTTTGGTTTGACCTGAACATCCTCTCTTCCCTTCTTTTTTCAGTTGAGTTCTGATAGCAAGAAAGCCGTGCTCCATCCAGCTCCCACGCTGCCCAACCCTTCGATGCGATGCCATGGAGCACGGGCTTTAGTTTAGTCTGAGGTCAGTCACCCTTCGTTGTGATTCAGACTGAAACCTGTGGTATCAAATTAATAAGAGCTGTAGGTTTTGTAGATAACTGGCAGCTTCTCCGGAAGATGCAATGTGGAACCTCGGTTAGAAAAATAACCCAAACTCATGGGGCCCTGAAATCTGATCTGGAAATCTTTAGAAAAGCCAGAGTTTGCACACAGCTGAATGGCAGACTTTCACTCCCCCGGCAGTCACACTGGGCTCATTCAGCTGATTTATTAAAGAGCAGCAAGCAAACAGCTAGCAGATGCTCTGCTGCAGCCAAAATGTGCACAGGGTTTCCCTAGGCAGTGGGGAAGGAACGGGCACATTTGCTGCACAATGAGCCATCGCTGAGTTCTCTGTCCCTTGCTGTGTTTTCTGCCTTGTTGGGACATTTCGTGCCGTTTCCTCCACAGAAGGCAATCCCTTGGTGCCTGGAGTGGAGCTGCCTTTGCTGGGGTTTACCTTGACAGTCTCCTGACCCCCTTGCCTCCACGCCTTGGGAGGGTGCAGGCACAAAGTACATGCTGTGGTGCAGGACAGCAGACTTTTCAGCAGCAGCTTCTCTTGGTCGGGGGCTGGAGAAAATACCTTTTCCATTCAGCTGTAATTGTAACATGATCCACCACCAAAAGGGTGGGTGGATCTTATGGGGAGGGCAGGGGCTGGTGGTGCCCCAGGGCAGAGCCCAGCAGGAGAGGAGCGGGCTGTGCAGGGATGGAGTCGGGCTGTGGCTCCCTCCTGCTGGTGGGCAGTGAGTGCCTGCAGCACAGCAACACGAGGTCAGGCTGTGCACAGCAGCTCTGCAGAAATCTCAATCATGCATGTACTGTTAAAGCACTGCCAACTCACGGTCTCCTCAAGATAATGAGGATTGTCCTAAAGAAACACCAAAGTTTTTATTAAATTTTGTTCTGCCTTTACTTACACTTGAAACAACGTAACAGTCCTTTCTGCTAGCTGCCGTTAGGCTGCCTTCTTTTTAAAAATGAAAACTCGGAGCCTCAGCCACCTGAATGCAAGGGCTGGGGGTGGTGAAAACAAGGCAGAACTCTCAGTGAACTGCACAAGTGGGCAAACACGCTATTGAAATAGCTTCTTCCCGCGGTCAAGAAATGGGCTGAATGGAAAGAAAGGCCAGAAGGGCAGAGCATGTAAGCTGATTCTGCTTTCCTGTAACAAACCGAGAAAGACAGCTCTCCCTCCCCGCCCCAGCCGAAACAAAAAGCCCATAGACAAGTAGAGCAAAATCTGCCTTCCTGTTTGTACGTGTGACATGAGGGTGGGATGGCAGGTGGCATTGACTCTTACAGCTCCGTGGAAACTGGGCATCATTTCTAAGGCAAAGCTGGGAGGTGGGAGCTCAGACAGACAAAAGCAGTGACTGGAGGACAGGGGCTGTGCAAACTGCATGTTGCTTCTCTGTCCAGTTTTACATGAAATACGGTTTGAGCACTTTTTCCACAGGTAAAGGGGATTCAGAGATCTTTGACACGAGCAGCTACCAGGAGATAGGGAAGCATCTGGCTGTGTTCATCTTAAAATGGGAAAGCAGTGAAGAGCCTGCCGGTGCGAACTGTGAGATCGTAGCAAAAATAGCAAAAATGTCAGCTTTTCAAGTGAACGATTGCATTGAGACAATGATCTAGTGAAGGCTGAACAGATCTTTTTGCCAGAAATGTTAGGCTTTTACAGTGTGTGGAAAACACCAAGCAAGGCAGTTTAATCATCCTAAACTACCATCTAATTGAATGATGCAAAGGTCTTGAAGTGATGCCAAGCTCTCCATTCTCTAGCTGCATTATGGGTGTTTGGGCTTAGATCTACTTGCACTGGATATACTGACACGTTCTCCAGCTCACCTCTTAAGATGCCGCTCTGTTCTTTTTCCTTTCCATCTGGTAGATTTGCATCTTCGTTTCACCGAGGGGAACGAGGCAAGGATGTTCTTTTTAGTGCATTGTTAAAGCTGGTACGTGTTTAAAGGAAATAATTCCAAAA
This sequence comes from Meleagris gallopavo, assembly GCF_905368555.1. Lineage (NCBI taxonomy): Eukaryota > Metazoa > Chordata > Aves > Galliformes > Phasianidae > Meleagris > Meleagris gallopavo. The sequence goes on from NC_139405.1 coordinate 11,933,546, forward strand.
CAGAGGTTGGCTATATTCCATCTCCTCTTTCCTTAGGCGCCCCATCTGCAGGGGGAGCTTCAGTGCCATAGCATCACTAGGGCAGTTGTAGAGATTATGTACCGCATGGATACGGTCTTCTGGACAGCAGCTGCCTCTGGAAAACTTGCTAAAATACTGCTGGCCTTGTAAGTAGAATATTTCCAGTGTATAAGATTTAGTGAGGAAAGCTATTGTCAGAAAACATAGGTTTGCAAAACAGCAACATTTTCTGTATACTGTGCAGTGAAGTAACTTACTTGGGAATTTAACTGCAAGTCAGTTTAAACAGCGTGGCCAGCTGTAAGACACCGCACGTTATGACACACGTGCTGAATGTTACTGCTCTGTGTCAGTGTTTATTGAACAGAGTAGGGCTTTGAGAAACATGCCTTGTCCCAGGAAGCTCTAACAATGTCACGGCACTTCACATCTGTAGAGCAGTGCAGATAACACTCTGTTTTTTTTGGAGTAAGTTCTCCAAAGACAAAATACTTCTGAAAACAACTGCTAAACCCTTAAAGCCCCTAAGAAATATTAATTTTCTGATTGGGTAATGGAAGACCATGGATGTCACAGGTTTTCCTATTCTGAAAAATGCTCTGCCTTTTTTTGGAGTAGCAGGAGACTCCAGGTGTGGCTTGGAGGCTGATTTTGCAGCGGCAGTTCCAGCTGCTCTCACTGTAGAGTGTTTATTTGCTGCTGTCTGCTGGTCCTTTGCTGCTTACTTTTGCTACTGCAGGAACCGAGGCCTTCAAACAAAGCTTACTGGCCCTTTGAGCTGTGTTTCTCTCTCATTTTTTTCGTGAATAACTGACAGTACAGAGCATCACTCCATTTAAGTTGTAAGGCTGAGATGAGACTGGGCCAAGTCCGATCTGGTGTAGCTCCACTGTAGCATCTGGTGGGCTTACACCAGGGATAAAGGTTAGTAAGAGTGACATGAAATGGGTGAGCTGGGCTGTGTGTGTGTGTGTGTGTGTTGTATAAACAGCTCCACTGTGGAGAGCCGCCCACATTGCAAAATCCCCCTCACAGCTGGAATGGATCGGGATCCGTCAGAAAGCACAGCATGGGCAGATCAGCAGGAAAACATGTCACAGGGGTTACATATCCCATCTCTTCCCAAAGCAGGGCTGTTGTGTGCACAGGCGGTGCCACTGGGGCTCAGCACTCACTGCTCACTGCATTGGCACCACAAAGAGGAGGACGGGTCAGGGTTGCCATGCCCTCCAATGGGAGTAAAGTTATAAATACATTTTGGAGCAGAAAAAGGAACCATCCACCAGAGCTATTTCTGATGACCTTGAAATAAAGTTAGAATCTGTTCTTTACCCTGTTTCTTAGTGCAGCTGCTGAGCTCTCCAGCAGAACAGGAAGCAGTCTGAGGAGCTGTGTGAGTAACCAGAGTCATCAGATCAATGGAAAAAGTGGTGCAAGTACGTTTTGTGAAAGTGCAACCAACGATTTTGAAATGTCTGCCATTTCTCTTTCTAGATCAGAGCTGTTGTTCATGATAAAGGGACTTAGGTTCACCACTGCTATGTCTGTAAGCAAACAAAGCGTTTCTTTTTGATGGTACACATGATGTTCACCCAGGGTTGAAGCAGAAGTCTTTCCCTTGGTGTCCTGGAGTCAGGTGTCAGATGAGTCAATTTCTCCATGTGATCGGGATCCTTGCAACCGCTTCTGTGCAATGTGGAACTAAAATAAACCTGCAGTTATTGGTAGCTGGACACGGGGAGCTGAGGATCTGTGAGGAGGGAGGGAGAGGATGAGGGACACCATTTTGCTGTCTGAGAGGAAGACGCACAGCTCTTGCTCTCAGAACGGAGGCCGGTCCTTCATTTTAGTAACACTTGCAACTTCTTTCATGTTTTGCAAGCTCATCTGAGAATTGAATGCATGCCAAGTTCATCTTTCAAGGGAAGCGGAGCTGGGCTGAAAATACCTCCAGCACCAATAATTCAAAGGAAGTGCAACTTTTGTCAAGGCGTGCCAAGTGCATCTAAGAATCTACCTGTTTTTTCCTGTTTCCTTTTTCCCTTTTTCTCTGTCCTCTTGATCCCAAAAACTGCTTCTTCACTGTCCTATCGTTTCTCCCAGAAGCACATCTGGGTTTGATGCCATCACACGGTCCAGCTGGAAATAGAGCACGATTTTTTTCTGAACGTTGTTTCTCTGGGATTTTGTGAAGTGTAGGGCAGACACCCCCCAGCTTTTTGCTGATGGCCCTCCAAGCTGTCCTCCGCTTGCAACACCTGCAGACAGGCAAAGGTCAGCTGGAGCTGCAAAGCAGAGAGGATGCCGTGAGTGTGGGAGCTCTTGGGACTGCAAGGGTGCCCATGGCAAGCAGGACGGGGTAGCTGCAGGGAGGGAACAGTGCGACGTGGGAGCACAGGGTCAGAGAGAGAGATAAGGCGGGCAGGAAGGGGAACGGCAGGTAGAAAAGGGAAATGACCACTGGGGCCAGGAAGACTGAAGAGAATACAGGGGAAGCTGCGAAGCCATCTGGGAATCTGCTTTAGCCATGTGTAAATCACAGGCGTCCCTGCGGCTCAGCTTCTCCTTGTACAGAGCACACCGGCGCCCAGAGGAGGGCGGGCAGAGCCAGGATGGCGGCGTGCGGCTGCACGGGGTGAGCCTGCGTGGCGAGCGGCAGGGGACGTGGGGTGTGTGGGGCGAGGGAAGCAAGTGGGCACTTCGGGGTGCAGGCAGAACTCTGCGGTGCTCAGGGAGCAGAGATGCAGAGAGCAGTGCAGCTATGACTGGTGGACATGGGAGGAATGCGTGGCGGAGGAGGGGGAGCTCAGATGGAAGCTGCTGACCAGGGAAGGAAAGAGAAGGGAAAAATCATGTGGAAGGCTGCAGGGAGTGGGAAGATGTGTTGTGGAAGTGCAGGGGAAAGCAAGGAGAGCTCAGAGGGTTTTCAAAGCGCTTGGTGATGTCTGGGGTGGGATCTGTAGCAAGAAGCTCGGTCTGGGCCAACCTCATGTTGGCATCAGTGGGTAGAAATAGGCCCTACAGAGCACAGCTGATGTGGCCTGCATGCTCAGCGTAAGCACAGCTGTGGCTAAGCAGTGCCTTGACTGTAAAAGGAGTTAACTTGCATCAGTGAGGTCATCTGCACTGAACATGTCTAAAAATAGGTGAGATGAATTGCAGTCCCGAGAACAAAATATTGCAATGAATGAACATAAACAGCCTTACATTGTAATGCTGTGTGTATTCATGCCTGCTGTGTGTATGTGCATAGACCCAGGTGTGGGACTCGTACATGCAAGGTGCAGCGCAGACCATCCTGAGACATGGACGTCTCCCATCTTCTGTGCAAAACTCCTCTGCACCTTGAAAAATGAAAAACTGGGCCATGGCACTGGAGCAGACTGCAACTCCTCAGGCACCTTCTGACTGCCCAACCAGCTCCCTGCTCCTTGCTGTCCCTACCCCAAGTTTCTGCCATTAAGTCTCCAGGTGCCTTGGCTCAACTTTCGCATTCTTGTCACAATGGTGTGCACACGCATATACCTGGCTGGCACTACCCTCAAAGGGTTCACAAGGAGGGGTGCGTGCAGTTTGGTTCTGACTGTAGCTGAGGCTTTTGGTTATTTGTAGGAAAGCCTGTGAAGGTATTTCTGTGCATGGGAAGCAGCAGTCTGCTTATAGTAATTCCGAATCTGAGAGCCTCTGGTGATGCACTGAGCTTGTTCTTCCACTGTGGAAGAGAACAGATTTTAAATCAGGTTATGGTGATGCTGGAAAACACTTTCAGTGCTTAGGTCTGATCGGTCATAAACAAACTCCTCTATTGCTCCATCCTTTATTACAGGCTGCTACATTCCCTCCGCCTGTAAGAGCACTTGGAAAAGCTTGCATCCCAAACTCACTTACTCTCAATAGTTATGTCCAGCACGTGATGTTCTATGAAAGCTCTTAATCTTACAAGCCAAGAAAAGATGTGTATTTGTCAGAACTAATGCCAGCAAGGGGCAGAGTCCATTCTCAGGCACCAGGTGGGTTAAAAATCCTTCTATTTGTGCAGTTAATTTTCTTTATGCTTTCATTTGCTTCTGTGCCCTGAGGTCTCTGAAGACAAGAATTTCTAAGGGCCAATGTCAGTCTTCAGATCACTTGCTGGTAATGCTCACGGGAGCAGCATAGAGACCGCAATCCCTGTATTTCCACAGCCATGTCTCACCAGAGCTATGGGATATCATCCCACTACATTTGCTCAAGTTCAGAGGGGATCAGCAAAATCCCAGTAAGCCAGTTCCTGACTTTCTGTGGAATTTCAACAGCCGCCATAAGCTCATGATGTGAAAGGAACCAGACAGGATTTCTGCACTGTGTGGGTGGCATTGCACAACAATCTCCTGTAGCCAGTGGGTTCAGGATCAGGACCCAAAGGGGAGGCATTTCTCCCCATAGATGGAGAGTGTAAACTTCAGTACACATCATGCAAAGCCTGTGCCTTTGCTGGATGGCTGCTCCAGGAAGGTGCTAGCCACAGGGCATTCCCAAGCATCCTCCACCCATGGGCCTGGGGAGCAAAGCCTTCCCTGGTGTGATGTCCCCAGGCTGCCTTTGTTTCAGCACAGCTCTCAGCTGAGGGTCTGGCTGCTGTCTCAAATGGTTGCAAAAATAACACGCGGCTTGAGCTGCATTCAAAACCACACCCTTTCCTGCAGCTTTAGCCAGAGAGGTTGTGCCGCTCACGTTGCATTACGGCAGAAAATGAAGAGAATCTGAGGGAAACGAGGTAATGGGACGGCAGTTCACAGGTGGGGTCTTTGGCCTGTGGGGAGGGAAGGTGTCCTTTCTTCAGGAGGGGTTTTTAAATTACATTTTTAAAGCAGAGTGAAGTGGGCCTAAAAATTACCAGCATGGTCTTAATTGTGGTTCTCTTTAAGGGAGTGTTTAATGGGAAAGATGGTGAGTTTGGGAGCTACATGGGCATTGTTCAGAGATTGAGAGCACCTGTCCTGGACTCTGGTTTTAGCTCTTGAGGTGAAGCTGATGTGCTGGCCCCAGAACAGGGAGCCGATGGAGGTAGCACCATCGGTCAAGCCCCAGCTTGCATCCCCATTGACCTAGGTGGGGTGTGATTTTAGTGGGACTGCACTGCCTGTTTTGTGAGACCCTCTGCTGCTCCTCTTGATCTGGACAGGCCACACAGCTCTGATGGAAGCACATCAGGCACCACTGGGCTGCATGGTCCCCTGGGAAGGGATGTGCTCCCTGCCTTTTCCTGTCCTCTGCTGGAGCTGGGGCAAACAGTGGCTTTTTGCTTCCTCGGTCCAATAAAATGTGCTTCTCCTGGGTGAGTCCTCTGGCACTGCCCTCTTATGACCCCAGAGTTTCAGTCCGTGCCAGGATTTCTGCAGAAGTTCCCTTGTCCTGTGCTGGGATCTTCCCCCATAGGGAATGGGACTGGCTCTTCTCAGCATCCATTGGCTCTGGGAGCTCTGCCAGCTTGCAGCCAGGCTCCGCTGCACATGCGGGACAATAAAGCTTGTCTCTGACAACTGACTGCTTTCTGGCCTGGGCTTTGCTCTGGGGAGAGGCAGCATTTCTAGTCCTGTGGGAGTTTCATCTCTTCCCATGTTTAGTTTGAATCGAGGGTCTATACAGCTCCTTGCAACAATTAGCTCCGTGAATTACAGTCCTCATTACTTTGCCTATGCCGGGTCCTCTCCTCCCCTCCTTTTTCTCTGCTCACCTCCCTCAGTAGCTGCTGTAGCAGATGAAGCTGGTCAGCAGAGCAGATATTTCGGGGTATGTGAGACTGCAGATTTGCATCGCCTCACAGCAGGGGAGTCCTTAGTCTCTCATGCAAGAAGAGAGCAGCAGTACATTTCCTTCTGGTGGCAGGCAGGGTAGCCCCAATATAAACATCTCTGTGCAACTCTCAGACTGGGGCATACGGGTTTCCTCTTTGGATCTCCATTTCCCTTGCCACCCCTTTCAGTTGACGTGAGGTGCAGTAGCGTGCAGGTTTGTGCTGCAAGGCTGATTGTAAGTGGTGCGAGGGGGAGAGGGGAGTACAAGCGCGTACACACAGATACACAAAACCCAAAAGCCAAAACCCACTGTCTGATGCAGATTAGTGTTGTTTCGTGCCGTGCAGCTGCTCAGTGTGCTGCAGCCATGGGACAGGAACAGCTCATGAGCACCTATGGCACATGCATGCCCAAGCACCGGTGCATACTGGCAGCACAGCAACAGTGCAGCGGCAATCAGCGTTGCCACTGCTTGAACCTTTGGAGCTGCCAGCAACCCTCAAAGCCAAAGATGTGAACTTTGCATTGTGGGATGATGAACATGACATGAGAAGGGATTTACAGAGAGAGCCACATCCTTTGCGTCATGGTGCAAGGCGTAGATGGGGACAGGCACTGCCATGTGGGAGGGACCAGAAGTAACATCCTCTCTGTCCGCTCCTGCATGCAGTGTGAGTGCTTCCAGCTGTGTGTTAGCAGCATCTGTGCATCACATTTGTACCACGTGGATCCAATTCCAAAACCATCTTTCAGTTTTCCCTCTGTCCTTATTGGAAAGCAAAGCTCTTGATGAAACTGTAATGAAGGTAAGCTTTTTCCAAATAAGGATTCTAAAAACTGAAAAAGAACATCAGGATTTGGTCCTGTATAAAGGTCACTTTTGCTTTTATCTTCACAAAAATGACAAGCATCCCTAGTTGCTGTAGTAATTGAGGTCAAAATAGAAGCAAACAAGGAGGAGCAGTGAGAGAGCTAGAGAGCCTTTAAACCCACAGCATCTCTGTGCTGCTCGCCAAACATAGAACAAAAAGCCTCCTCATTAGGATGGCTAGTCATGGACCAGCCTGGCAGAGCCGTGTGTGGCATTCATTGCAAGACTCAGAGCTAGCAGTGTCTCCTCCACCATCACTATTTCATGCTGATGCTCAGCTCTGCTTGATATCTCCCTGCTTGCAGCAGACTGATTGCTGGGTGCACAGGGGTGCTCCACTGCAAGGACTTGCCTGAGAAGGCTCACGCTGTGCCTCTGTTAGTAGGGGATGTCTTGTCTGCCCTTGTGTTTCTGATGTCAGCATGAAATGTCCATCTAGGCTTACTGGACGCTTTGTTCCCATGCTGGGATTACAGCCTGAGAGGGACTTGTTTGCATCTAGCAGCTCATGGGAGCACGGTAGCCCTGAAGGCAGAAAAGCTCCATCCTTTGGAGGAAGCTCAGTGCTTGACCCTCAGCTGCTGATCATGGCTGGTTCTCCCAGGACTGAGCATTGCTTCTCTGGACTTGGATTCCTTCCTGAGCACTGTGCTAGTCCTGATTCTTCTCTTGCCTTCTCTAATTTTCCCGAATATGTCTCATTACCCTCTCTCTCTGTCAGGTCAGTGCACCAAATGCAGAGGGACACAGCTCCAATGAGGGCTCTGCAATCTCCTTATTAACTTTGTGTCCTTCTGTGAAGTGGTTTGGCTGCTTCTGTCAGTCCCTTCTGCCTATAGACTCTCTGACTTGTGCCTGTCAGGATTCAGAGAGTTCTTTTGCCTTTGAAACACAGAAGGTTTTATTAGGTGCTCTGCATACAGTTTTAGTGGCAATAGTTTGTCTTTTCATCCTTTTATTGTACAGGATGTACCAGAGGCAGGCTCCAATTCCTGTTTACTTTAAGTGCTATCACAACATTATTACACATGCTTTCCTGATTATATCTCCTCCTCTGCCAGAGGGCTTTCAAGAATTTAAATGTCACACTGGTCAAACATTATGTATCATAATCAATACAGGAAGTAGAACTGAAATACAAAACTTTCCAAGAGGAAAGAGCCCAGAAAAGATGCACGGTTAGGAGTGTAGAGGTGGATGCAGCCCCAGAACTAGTGCAAGCGCCGGAGGAACTGCCCTGTTTTGGGAGCAGCAGCAGGGAATGGGAGGTGACAGCAGAGCTGCAAACCTGCTGGGCTGCTGGGTATCTCCCCCAGCTGAGGTGGGGGTGCGTTTTTGTTTAAATGAGACCCACTATGTTTTTAGGCCTTTTGGTGAACGTGTTTGTAGCCATGGGGAGCAGTGCTGGGAGCTGTGGGATGCACCCAGGACTGGGCTTGTGAACACTTCCTTCCTTCCAGGTCTGACAGCTCTATGGGAATAATTAATGTCCTGGGCATTCGTCACAGCTTCCCTGGCAGGCAATCTAAGTGCACTCCATTTTAGCATGGTTGTTTGGCAGAGAAACCAGCGTTTTCATCAGTACCTATTGACTTTCATAGAATCAGAATGTTATGGATCAGAAAGGTCCTTAGAGACCATCCAGTTCCCAGTCCCTGCTGTGGGCAGGGTTGTTACCCACTGCACGGCCACTCTTTGAGTCTGACCATCCAGACAATTCCTTATCCACAAAGCGGTCTATCCATCAAATCCAGGCCTCTCCCATTTGGAGTCCAGGATATCAGCTGGGACAGTGTCAGATGCTTTTGTACAAATCCAAATACTTTGGGCACCTGTGTTTTAGACCCTGTTTTGAAACAAGCAAGAGTGGAGACCAGCTCTTGATTTGGATACGGTCTGCAGGGTCTCATGTCTCCTCACGCAATGCCACTCCAATTTTGTAACAGTGAGTCAAAACTGCTGACTTTGGTGATTTATCCCTTGCCTGTGACAGGCTTAGGAGTGCTTGTCAGTCCCCCTCACGCACACGCAGCACCCAGTCAGACACCTCCCACCAGCTCTAACAAGACTTCCTAGCTTGTTTAGCTTGTTTTTATTCTTATTTATGACTGTAAAGTAAGTTTTGTCCAGTCTGGCAGGGAACAGGGAATATAGAAAACAATATACAATTCAGTTTGCTGAGTTGCATCCAATTTACAGGAGCTGGTGACTTTGTACAGTACATGCTGTGAAATAGCAGCTCTGACTTGGCACTGGCTGGACAAACAGAGGTGACTAAGCAGTCTGTTTGATTCATGGCAAATAGCCTTGTACAGAAGATCCGGGAAACCTCTGGGAAAACTGCCTATAGCTTAAGGAATTGCCACCTGAGAATTATAAAGCCGCTGGGGCACAGCATAGAGCTGTTCACAGAGCTGGGTGAGTGCACCATGAGGCAGGGGAGCTCCTAGCTTTTGGGCACCACGTCTCCTGGAGCTGCTGGCGAACAGGATTGTGATGCAGGGTAGCCCTGGGACAGCCAGCAGTGATGGGCTTCTGCAGCTGCTGTGGGATCTCCTGTCTCAGGTAGGGCTGTGGGGACAGAGCGGGAGGAGCAGGAGGTGCTGGCAGCGCTGGTACACAGTGGGTGCTCTGTGATAGAAGTGGGAGAAGTGGGGGAGGGAGATAGAATGCCCCGGTGCTGCTGAGCAGGGTGATGTGGAAGGGCAGAGGTCTGCTTTCAGAGGTGCTGGGAACCCAAGTCTCAGAGGGAAAGAAGGGGGGCTTGAGATGCTTGTTGTTACAGCATACAGTGTTTTGCTGTGGGAAATTGTGGATTAGGTGGAGATGCAGAGAGTGCTCTTGTGAACAGGGGGGGAAAGTTACTTGATTTCTCTTATTCACACAATAAAAAGGCTATCTGTCATAAAAGGGTATACTTACGCAGCCTCTGAACATGAGCTGTGATGCCTCTGTGGTCTGCCGTTAGACTTGTGCATTGGTTTTCCCTTTGCCTAATGCACTTGCATCCTTAAGAATGTGTCCTCGCACCCCACCACCCCTCAGTTTAGATTTTCCCAGCTTGACCTGCAGGATATTTTTGTTTTTAACAGTAGCTGAGATTCACTGAACTAAGTGTTATAAGGAACTGTTTTGCCAGGCAGGGTTCTTTGGAGTTAAGTAGGTAGGGAAGGAGCTTGGTAGGCTGTCTGAGGGCATTAATTAGCAGAAGGTGCACTTGTTTCTAATGGCAAAGGGCCGCTCTGCCTTCCTCCCCATTCATACTCCTCACCAGCACCATCCCCTCACCCCTCACTCCCTTGCTCTTTGCTCTGGAATGCTCTGGAAACACGTTGCGGTGATTTGCAAGCTGGTGTGGCTGCAGAGGACCACGGTCACCCTGCCTACCCCCTGCTCTGGCAGTGGCAGAGCTCAGGGCCCTCAGTGGTGCCAGCGACTGCCCACGGGAGGTAACAGGGATGGAGAAAGGCACAACCCACGCCACTGGGGTTGGCAAATGCTGGGTGCGGTGTTTCTTTTCAAGCAAGAGAGAAAGGGATGAGCGCTTGCCACACTTCTCAGGAAAACAGGAGGGAACAAGTGTGCGTGGATAGGGCATGAAATACAGGATTTGCTGGTGGAGAGGAGAGCAACTACTCTGCCTGCTGGTCTGGCCACTGGTGCAGTGTATGTAAAGCACCTCTCTATCACCTGCACAGCAGGGGAAGCAGGGAGGTGCCAGCCATGGCTTCTCTCTGAGGGGGCTGGCCATTATGAGCAAGTAGGGACGAGGCTTGCCAGGCTGTGCTGCTTTTCCAGCATCTCCACAGTTCCTCATGGGGCACAACCCAGAAGCAGAGATCTCAAACCTGCATGGGTTTGCACTGCTGTGTGGCTCTGTTGTCCCTTCCCCTCCCCTCAGCCCTGGGTTTCTTCGCTGGCCGTGGCAGCTGTCTCAGCCCTGATTGATTCCTGCAGGATTCCTGCATGTAGGTGCTCTGACAGAGCAAAATGGGGGCAGAGGGAGGAGGCAGGGATCAGCAGCCGCCACGCAAACTGGGATTGCAGCTTATGAAGCTGCTGTGTGCAATGAGCTGTGGATAAAAGTGCTTGTATGCCTGATCCAAAGGCGTTTGTGCTTATGTAGGCACTGCTCTTGCATACCGCGGTTCCTTTGTACATAAACTCCTTGTGTCAGTGTCTTATCAAAAATCTAAGGCAGAACCCAAAGAAGCTGCGCAATATGGGAAACCTGCCAGGTGAGAGCAGCATTCAGGAGCTGCTTCTCTGGGTAGCTGTGGTGTTCTTCTCCATCAATTTGGCTGCACGTAATTCAGCTGTCAGTTGAAACTGCTTTCTGTGAAAGCATCCCTTGTTGCCAGAGCCCAGGCATTCCTGCTCTGGTGCTCCCTGGGGGGCATAGGGCTGATGGGGACAGGAGAACGGGGTCTCCTGAGCCAGGGACATGTGTCTCACTAGAGATTGATCAGAGGGTGGGTGGGTTTGTGTTACTTCTTAAAAAGTAATGGTTGAGTTTATTCAATGTGGGGTTAGGATTTTACTTTTGAACAAATGGCACTCAAACGAAACAGTCTCAAACAAGAGCCCTTTAGGTGTCATAGCCTCTGCCTTTCCTGTTCTTCTGCTCTGTGTGCGTGTGTGTTGAAAGGAGCGTGATTTAATATGGTTGCCCTGCAGTTTAGAAATGTTGTGCTAAAGGGCTGGCTGCTAGATTGCTCTTGCAAAGTTTCTTCTGGATCCCATGGAAGTAGCAGATGTTACTGCTCAACAGTGAAGACAGAAGCTTAAAGTTCAAGGAAAGCTTTGCATCAGGCTGGGAGAACAAAGCCAAATCTTGATATTTCCTTGTCAGAGCTTTTGCCTGATAGTAAATCTCGACGATGAATGTGGTGTGGATATGCAGTTCATTACCACCTGACTTCCCATGCAGATGTAGCAACACATGCATGTTCTCATCTCTCTCGGTTTGTCATGTGCAGCTGGAGTAAGTGTGTCCTGGGAAAAGCGAACATGTCCTGGGGAAAAAAAGAAAAAAGGCAGAACTTGCTTTTTCAGGCTCAGACACTTAAAATATGTGCTTTAGGTGATGACAGTCCCAGGATACAGAAGATGAGAGCTCACTTTCTTGGGCTCCTGGGAAGGTCTTTGTAGATGAATCAGGGCCAATGACCTCATTTTCAGTAAGCGAGGAGGGGAGGTACTTGCTGATTTGTCTGTGGAGATGCCTGATTAAGCTGCAGAGTAAATAATAGGAACAAATTTTTCAGAAGGACCTTTCCCTGGGGGCTTGTTCCCACTGAGTCAGTCACGGTAACGTCAACAAGCAGTGCTACTTCAGTGACTGGAGGAGTCACCAGGGCTGAGTGCTCCTTTCCCCTCAGCTGAGTCGTCACCATGGCTTTCTATTTCCAGCGTACTGCAGCACAAATGCGTTGTAAGTATGCATCGTAGCGGGACCTTGAGTTCAGAGAGCAGGGATGGGGTGGCGGTCTGAGCTTTGCTTTCCTATTTCCCAAACATCCACAGTTACTGGGATGATGTCCTCCACTGGAAAACATCCAGAAAAGCCCAGCAAAGAGGAAGAGAGGTAAGCAAAGGAGCACGAGTGGGGATGCAGTAATAATGCGGGCATCGGTGGAAATTTTTTCAGCAGATGAAATGCAGGCTCAGGGCAGCTGGGCTCAGCCAAGCAGACAGCTGAGTCAGCACATCGTGCTGTTGTCTTGCCTTCCTCCCTGGAAAGGGAAAAGGACATGCACATGCCTCCTCCTCCAAGTGTTCTGGATGAATTTCCCAGTGTTCTGGAGCCTGCAAAGCTCTGTGCAGGGTGGGCAAGCCCAGAGGAAGCACAATAGCTGCAGGGTGAGCCTGGCATTGCTTCAGGAGTAGCAGGTTTTGTGGTGCCGGGCTCAGAACTGCCTCTAAACATCACTGGAAAATACTTTGGTCTAATAACACTTTTCTGTTTTCCTGTTTTCCCTAAGTTCACATTCTTTGCCCTGGTTTTTGGCTGACTGATGAATTGATTTATTACTTTAATAGTAGAAAATGACCATCAGTAAATCCCTTGCTGCCTCCAAGGCAAACTGCTCATGGTTTGTTTGTACTCCAGAGCACACATACTTCACAGGGTGATTTTCCAGCCTTGGTTCTCAGGCTGACTGCGGGGAGCGGGCTCCTTCTGGTGCACTTCCACGCATGGATGGAAGTGCATTTCCCAGGCAGAGTTTTGTCCTGACTAAGGTTTTGTATATCCATACTCTGCCAGCAGCTTGGGCCGGTTTGGATGTACATGCTGGATGCAGCTGCATTCATGTGACTTCCTGGGCTAAACTTTCTTATGGGGGAAGAAGCAAAGTCTTTGTTTACCCGTCTCAATGGAAAAGTTTAGCTCTGGCCTGTCTTGCCAAGGAGGGAAGGAGTGTGCCAGACTGATAGCGCGGCGGGCTCTGGCTGCTGGTGGAGCAGAGGCAGGACTGGTGCTGGGCATGCTGCTGGCATTGCACCCAGCAGTGAGGGGTGCCCTGGGCCATGGGGATCCTGTGGCTATTTTTTGGTTCTCTTGGCTGCTAAAGATAGAGCTGAGCAAGTGCCTTCAATGTCCATCAGGGAATAAGCAGGAGAAGCTGTGTTTGTGGGGAATAGCAGTGGGTTGGGAAGGGAAATGTCTTCAGGCATTGATGCACAGAGTAAGGGATATTGAGCTGGCATGGGATGCTCTCTTGCAGGGCTAAAAGGCACAAACTTCCTATATGGCTTTCGTTTAAATGGATCGAAACTGCTGCAAAATTAAATTTTAATCAGGCAATACACCTTTGTGCTTTGAAAACTGTAGGCGTGTGGCACAGCTCCTGTTAGAGTCGTTTAAACAAGATCTGCAAAGGGACAGTGGTATCCCATGCTTTCAGATGTGTGGGCTGCTCTCCCTCTTCTGATCCCGGCTGCAGCAGCACCATATAAAAGGAAGGTTGGACTGAAGAACATTTGTTTAACATATATTTTCCAGTGAAAGGCTCAACTGGACCCAGGACTTAGTCACTAAGTCCAGCTCTTGAGATCAGCCACTCAGAAAAAATAACGTTTTATATTGTCCTCTACTAATGGTAGGAAGCAGAAGAGCAGGCCCCACATACGCATTACCTGTCCCCCAGCATTTAAAGCCTTCTGCTGGAGCAGGAGAGCCTGTGTGAAGCTGCTGCTAACCCACAGCCCCAGCTCTTGTTGCAGCAGCTTCCCTGCTGATTTTGTCCAGATCCCCACTCCTGCGAGTGCTTCTGCTCCTTGCCTTTGAAGCTGCTTGGACTCAAATTAACTATGCTTTAATGGGATGAGCATCTTCCAAATGAGACTGTTGGCTGCTAGCCATCACTGCCACTTTCCAGATGCTTTAGATGACCCCTTTTTAACAACATTTCTCAGAAGGAAACCAGAATTCCCCTACCATTTCCAAATCTAGCTGCTCTCCAAGCCGTGCCAGTCGCTGCCTTGTGATTACTTTGCTGGTGTCAGACTGTGACACAAATAATCGCCTCCTCAACACATCTTTTGTTAGCAGCTCTAACAGTCTGGCTGTTAGAATACCTAGGTTCATTAGTGAGACGCTGTTTCCAGCACATAAACATTTCCATCCCAGAATGAGTGGCTGTTAGTACCTGAAACGCTTGCTCTTGTTTATAAGCTGAATAAAGCAGAACACCTTCCGTGCTTATGCCCACGAGACAGCCTTGTGAGTGGGACTGCACTGTGCTCCTAGTCCCATAGCATTCACTGGCAGAAGTGATACGAGTGATACGCTTTTATTTGCAGATTTATGGTTCTACGGGTGCATCAGCCATATCACTTCTGGGCAGTCATGTTTGCATTTTAAAATCCAGCTGCAGCTCTCATGAGGTTTCTAAGTCTGCCCTTGTGAGCTCCAGCTTCAGCTGACCCCCTGTACTTGGGGTCCTTCCTGCTCTATCCCATGAAGGTGATTGAATTGTGGCCACCAGCCAGGCAGTAGCTAGATGAGTGTTCAGGAGCCACATGGTTTTTGCATGCACAGTTACGTTTGGGATTGAGAATGGGAAGGATTTAGCCACAATATTTGCATAGCTCTTGTGCAGAGCTCTGAGGTGTTCAGCCTGGAGAAGAGAAGGCCCAGGGGAGACCTGGTAGTGGCCTTTCAGTATGTAAAGGGAAATGATAAGAAAGAAGGGGATGGACTCTTCAGCAGGATCTGTTGTGACAGGACAAGGGCAGAGGGTTTCAAACTAGAAGAGGGGAGATTTGGAGTGGGCAGAAGGAAGAAATTTTTTCTTATGATAAGGGTAGAGAAGAACTGAAACAGGTTGCCCATAGATGTGGTGGATGCTCCATCCCTGGAGACATTCAGAGTCAGGCTGGAAGGGGCTCTGAGCACCTGAGCTATAGGTGTCCCTGTTCACTGCAGGGGAGTTACAGTAGATGACCTTTAAGGATCCCTTCTAACTCAATTGATTCTGTGATTCTATGAATGTGCTGCTGTACATCCCAGCTGAGTAGTGCCAATGGATGTGTGAGCCTCCTGCACCAATGGTGCTGTCACTGGGACTCTAAAGGCTTGTGATGGCAACAGCTGGGAGACCTTTGCCTACTGGAAGAGGAGCAAATGGAGCCTTTTTAGTAATTCCTGACACATTGGGAATGCCACTCCTTGTAGCTTCCTGATTTGCTTTTAATGCAGAGCGTCTTGATGTTTATGCAGGTGAAGAAACAGTGAATCCTAAATGGTCCCATGCAAAAAAAATGCAAACACTGCTGTGGTTAGCTTTCCATCCCAGGTGACAGGGACAGAATGTTTGCAAAGCAGCACAGCTTATTTTCTGCAGATCTCACCTCCTTACTCCTAAGGCTGAGGAACCTTGGGCACTACATTCCCGGAGAGGCCCCAGCTCCAGCAGCCCTACACTACTGCACATAGTTGTGGCTTTGTTTGCACTAACAGTGTAGGATCTTCTCCTTCGCTTGCTGAGCAATGCTCCTGAGCAGTGCTAGCCAGCTGGGCAGGGGAGGCAAAGTCTCCAAAAGGCATGTAGCTCTAAGCTGAAATGTCGATGGGTAACGTGATCTCTGATTAATCTTGGTATCACTCAGTGTGAGGCTGTGAAGTTCTCAGCACTCTTCTGCAGAGAGCTGGACTGCCTTTTCACTTAGGAAATCGTCAGAGGAGGTATGGGGAGCTTTTAGCAGTCATCACATAGGTGAATTCACCTTTCTGTAGCTTCTTTCCATTTCTAACCAGCAACAGGAGCAACCTGACAGTTTGGAAATGCCTGTGGAGTTGGGTTTTTTTGTGGGTTTTTTTCCCCCCTTTTCTGTTTTACTCCAGGAAAAGAAGACTGCTTAAGCCTTTTCATTCAATACCACTGAACAAATGCTTTAATTCTCCACTGGTCCCTGACTCTGAAAGGATGGCTGTGCTGCAGCCAGCATGCCGGTGGGGGCTGGTGGCCACAGCAGCCACCTCTCAGTACCCATCAGGGATGCAGGGATCAGCCTGCAGGGCACAAGATGCTGCACA
Source organism: Meleagris gallopavo (assembly GCF_905368555.1). Taxonomy (NCBI): domain Eukaryota; kingdom Metazoa; phylum Chordata; class Aves; order Galliformes; family Phasianidae; genus Meleagris; species Meleagris gallopavo. The sequence continues at coordinate 11,949,756 of NC_139405.1, forward strand.
AGGACACGATGCTGAGCTTTTTGGTTTTGTGCATGGGGGATACACAAACAGGTTTGCTAACACAGCAGCAGTGGCTGAACGGAAGAGGAAATGCTAACTTTCATCCTAAAATGCCACCATGAGGTTGCAAAATCACTGAACAATTTGGCTGCTAGAAAGCATCCCCAAAATGTTAGAATTGTACCTAGCGGGTATGTCCAACATCTGGCTTGTTAGCTCCCCGCTTCCCACGTCTGAAGCTCTGCGGTCTGTGAATTGCTGTGCCTGGTGCCTTACAGCTCTGGCCAGTGGGTGGTGGATGAACTCCCACACGGCCGGGCCCCGGGGATGGCAGAGCAATCGGGAGGAGTCTGCAATTAGTTGGGCAACAAACATCTCCTAGGGGACCTGACCTCAGGGCCACCCGTGTGTGGAGGGATGAGCAGCGGTTGTCAGTAGGAGCTGCGATCTGGGATTTGCCTCATCCCACACCCGCACCATGCTGTTTCAGAACAGTCTGAGAAGCGCAGTAGTTCAGCCAGATCTGAACCACACACACGCTCTTACTCTGCACCAGGCATGTTTCTGGCTCCGTCCTGTGCTTCTTCATTCAAACGCAGTGCAAGCAGCGCGCAGCACGCCCTGCAGGATCCTGCCGCGTCTTGCTGATCTCTCGATAGCTTGCTCAAGAAAGCCACCTCCTGTTCTGTGAGCTTCAACACCATGTAATGGAAAAATGTAGAAGTGGGGCCCAGCTGTGCGTCACCGGCTGCCTTGGCAACCTCCGCCCGCGCTCAGCTCGGCCATAGGCGCGCAGGGCTGTCTGTCTGCTGCGGCGATGGGACGCAGTGCTCAGCATCCCCTGGCCCTTAGCGGGGTGGTGAGGGAGAACAAGGAAATACCAGGGCTTGCTCGTGTCACTGGAGCCTGCTGGGCGCTAACGCAGCAGGAATTTAGGAGCTCTGCAAGGAATTCCGTCAATCTTCAAAGAAGGGCAGAAGCATCTGGCATTTGGCCATTGCGCTTATGTTAGTACAGGAAAAACACCAAATTTTTCCAACACTGCTACAGCGTTTCCTATTTGTAGGTTAACAGTGTGCATTTTGCTTTATGGTACCGAATGTCAATGAGGAAAAAGGACCTATTTATGTTGCTTTGTAGTAAAGCTTAAGCTTTACTTGCAAGCTTTCCTTAAAGCAACAGGAAGCCGTGAGCTCTGCGGGTGTCTTCTGAGACCTCCAAAAAACCCTTCCTGAATCGATTGGAAAGTGCACGAGGTTGTTGCTGCTGTTGCAGCAGGCTTGCTCTCTGAGGGGGGGCTGGAGGATGGGAATCAGGTGCAGGCATTGGGCATGGACCCTTTGAGGAACTGGGGTTGCTCAGCTATCGATCACACTTGCTGCTGTCGAATGGAAATGCCAGCAGGCTCTTGTTCTTGACAGACCTTCTCCTGGGCTTCTTCAGCACCCCTACAGGGTGAAGTCCTGGCCATTAGCCGCTTACTGTCTCCAAATCACCCCACTTACGTGGAGAGGAGTTTCCTTTTTCTCTTATTTTCTTTGAAAAAAAATACTAAAAATAGCCTGTTGGAGACCTAGTGACTAAGTCAAGTGCTGCTGAAGTAAACAAACAACAAAGTGTCTGAGGGAAGATGACTAAATTTTTCTACCTCCTCTTCTGCTTCCCTCACCCTCAGAGCTAAACATAGTCTCCTTCAGCTGCCCACGGTGACAGCCTCGCAGATATGGGCTTGCCGAGCCCCAGCCATATGGAGAACCAGGCACCTTCCCTACATTCGTTTCTCTTCTCGCTCACTCTTCCCCAAGAGAAAATATATTTAGAAATGCCAAGACACAATGAGCTAAACTCTGCCTTTGTTCCACCCACGTTTATAATGGGTTCATTGTATCGCATCCGCCAGCGCCTCTGCGATTATATGGCTAGATATAACAGCCTCCTACCCTTCACTTTCTTGTCCTTATTTGGACCAGAAAATGGCTCCAGCCTTTTCTTCAAATTTGATAGGGCTGTTCTGGGAAAGTCTATTTGGATTTTAGTGTGAAACTTGCCATTTCTGCTTCTTGAAAGGATGTCACAGTTTATTGGGGGGAAGCTGCTTGTTGCTGAACTGGCGCTTAGAGGCTGGTGCTGGAGTTATGTGCTCAAACACCACGCCGTGCCGCGTGCCTGGCTTCTGCTGCTCGCCTCAAATACAGCCTCTTTCAAGAGAAATATTTATTTTAGAAACTACTTGCTTAAAAAAAAAAAAAAAAAAAAAAAAAGGAAGAAGACAAATGTGCATTTTCAGATCTCACTCTTTAAATGAGGAATCTGAACTGGCCGGGTCACTCCTGGGTGTGCTGCATGCAGTTAGCAATGCTGGGCTGCTTGGACCCTCTCCTCCTACACCCCAGGAGGGGGATGACAGCACGTGGGAGGCAGACTTCTACTTATTTAGAATCATAGAATCTAGAATCATAGCACACCGCAAACTGAAAGGGACCCATAAGCATTACTGAGTCCAGCTCCTTTGAGACTGTCCTGCATCCCAGCGCCTCCTCCATGTGCCTGTGCCAACGTCAGCCCTATGGGGTTACATGCTGTCCTGAATGTGGTGCTGTTTTAGGATCAGCATGGTTCTTCTTCAGTATCTTAGGACTTTACAACTGAAATCTTTTTCCTCTCCTGCGCCAGCCCTGTGTGTCGGCACATGGCTGGGTTGGAAAGCCACGGACCTGTGGCTGAGGCAGGCTGGTGCTCCCAGCAGCTGCTATGTCAGCAGGGGCTCCTCCAGCCATGCAGCACCAGCTTCTCTGACATGAGAGCCAATAAAGTCTACAGAGCACTTTGCTCCGTCAAAGTGCTATCCAAACACAAGGGATTCCAAGTGCAAATGAAAGTGCTAAACTGATTTAAAGGCAAATTAAAAGGTTGTGCCTGTTGAACATTCAGCTTTATGGTTTGGTTGTGTTTATGAAACTTATAACTGCTCTTTTAAACTAGTTTTTTACACTCTGTGTACCCAGTAAATGCAGGCGTGGTCAGGGCTTATGACTAATTTTAAAAAACATATTTATTCTAAGCAAACTATTGTAGCCCTCGCCATGACTTTCCCTTCCATGTGTCCCTCCTGCAGCCTCCAGCACTTAGGCTATTCATAGAGCATTGCACTTCTTTGTGGTAGAAGGGTGCATTTCCAATTTACATATTCCGTAATGTGGCATTTGGTCATGGCCACACAGTGTCAGAGCAGTAAGTGATCTCCATAAGCGAGCAGAGCAAGGGAACAGCGGTGGGAACATTTTCTGGGAGTTTGTACAACGGAAGGGCTCACATCTAAAAACTGGGCCTCAGGCATCCAGCCTCTCCTGCAGACTGCATCATTAACTTTTCATGATGTGGCATTGGTTTTGCAGAATCTTGCTTGTGTGGCCCTGATGGCTTGTGGACAGGATGCTCCCAGAGCTTTGTATTTATAGCATCTACACTGATGCTCTCCGTGCTTATCTCCAGGTAAATAGCTCAGGTGGCCACCCAGGCACTAGAAGTCTGAGGTTGCCCTGCTCGTTCATAAGGCAGGCTGAAGGGAGGGGGGATGAGCCCTCTCACCTTACCATGTGCTGGTGGGGCGTCTTGAGCTGGGGGAAATCTCTCCAAACAACCTTTTGTTTTGGGATTGCTTTGGGCATCCCAGCTCACTTCACAGCATGTCGAGGAGCAGGCTGGTTCCGTCCCATACTGTTCTGGGTCACATCCAGAAGCAGATAGGAATAAACAGGACTAAAAAGCCCAAGAATTAGAAGCACATTTGTTCTGCCTATGGATGCTACTCTATGTTTGGTGCTTCAGTCCCAAATTCCTCTAAGCAGGCTGGAAATGCAGTGTCATGGCTTAAATCCCTGAAAACTTGCCTTCAAATTGTAGGAGAGGGTGTTGGCAGCTGGCATTTGGGGGGGGTTCCCTGACTTGTGCCACACTGCTCTCTCAGCTGGCTGCCTGACCCACTGCCCAGCCCTGGGCCTGCTTTGTGCTGGTGAGCATTTTTATTATTGGCTGCCTTTTAAAAGGGAGCTGCTTGCTGTGGAAGCAGCAGCACTGGACTTCTCTACCAGTCCACCAGAAGTGATCAACTGTTTCTGTTTCCCTTGAATTCTCTAAGCCGAATATTGCTCAACAAACGTAATTTGTATGTACCTAATGAGTAACAAAGACATTTCCAGAGATCTGGATCAGTTCCCTCGCAGGAAAGTGGGCTGGACTTGCCTAATGCGTACAATTAATTCATGCAGCTTTACTGGAAAGCCAGTTATGACTGATCCGTGCTAGGAAGATTTCGTCTTGATTGAAGGGGAGGCTGCTAGTCAGGAAGAAACACTCACAGAGACAACTGCAGCTCCAGAGCCACTTCTGCCTTTCTCCCACCCGATGCTTTGGCACTGCCTCTGCTCAGGCCCCTGCACATGCCCACGCATCGCTCTGCACTGCGAATGAGCAGGCGGAGGCTGCGACCATCCCCGCACACCAGGTGCTGCTGCCGGTCCCACAGCCACGGGGCTTCCTCCTATTGTCAGAGGGAAGGCCACATCCAAGCACCACGGACACCCATCTGGGCTTTCTCCTCTCCAGCATCGTAAGCAGGAAGGGGGAGTCTGCAAAGAGCTCCTGTTTTTTTCCAATAGGCTGGAATAATTTTCGATGATCCCAGCAGATGTTCCTGGCTCCCTTGCTTTCTGGCCGAGGCTCCTCTGTCACTCGTGTTAATCTCCCGCAGATGGCAGAGAAGGCAGCAACTTTGGCCACATTGGTGTGGATGTGGGCGGTTTGCATTGGAAGAAGACTGCATAAGACATGGGGCTGCCTGGGCTCCCCTCCCAGAAGGCTGCCCAGCAGCAGGGCACAGCTTGAGCTCCATGTTAGCGACCTGGAGCATATCATGAGTGGTTTCGGCAGGGGGTACAGAGGAGGCACCTGGCAGCATACAGGTCCCTGCCTGCCCTGCCCCGTGCCCTCTGCTGCCACCACCCTGCACAGTGAGCAGAGCTGGCCCCTCACCTCCCCGATGGAGCTTTTCCCAGTGAGGGGAAACAATCATCACTAGGGAAACCTTAACTACTTTCTAAAGACCAAAAGAAAAGAAAACACATTCGTTCTTTTAAACATGGAAAACAAAATGGCTTCCTTTCCCTTGGCTGTGTGCATGTGGCCCTCGAGCAAGCCGACACAGAGTGAACTCTGTGGGCAACTTATTTATGTGTTGCAGGGGAGGCCTCTCCAGTGCAAAGTCTGCTCTCCTCTGCTGCTTCAGTTGCTGTTTGTCAAACCACAAGGCTGCGGACACAAGGAGCAGCTCACCAGCCCAGCTCAGGAGTGAGGCATGTCCTGGGCCTCACCAAAGCCCCTTCCCAAGGAGGCCTCAGCAGCAAGTTACCATTTTGGAACGGCTAGAAGTGAAAGCAAAGAACAGTGAGGCCGTGCTGTCTGCTCTCAGTTTTCCTGTCTTCTGCTTCTCATTTATTTCAAGGTCTTCCAGGAAGAAAGGGATGAAGTTCTCTAATTGTTCATGTAATGCTACTCCCACTCTTCCCTGCTCCAGCTGCATGACCTTGACTCCAGTGGTTCATAAAAAGGATTCATCTCCATCTATTTTCAGGAATGTTCAGTCCTGTCAAACTACAGGAAACCATATTGATTGGATATTAGGAAAAGTTTTTTCTCAGAAGTGAGGCATTGGCACAGGCTGCCCAGGGAGGTGGTGGGGTCACCATCTCTGGAGGTGTTCAAGGAATGTGGAGATGTGGCACTGAGGGACATGGTTAGTGGGCATGGTAGGGGTGGGTTGGTGGTTGGACATGACGATCTGAGTGGTCTTTTCCGATCTTACTGATTCTATGATAATTCCAGCAAGTGAAATTGTTTTTTGCCCATCTCTCTGGCTCGATGCACGGGAAGGGCAAAGCTGCCCCAACTCCCCATAGCACCAACCAAACCTTGCGTTGAGAAGAGGACAGGAGTGGCCAGAAAAGCACATATCCCTGAGCAGGCACGAGAGGAAAGCCATCTGCCAGAGGGAAAATGTGCAGTGACCACTGAGCTCATCAGTCACTTTTTTGTTTAATCTAATTAAACACAAAGTATCCTCTGACCTTCTGGGTTGGCCTAAGTTCTCCCATGTTGTTCTTTCCGTATAAAGCTCTATTGACAGACGGGGAAAGCCTGGCGTTTGCCTTAAGCTCCAGATAAGCAAAGTTAAACACAGAGAAGATAAAATTGTTTTCCCAGCAGTCCTCTCCCCTTGCCTAGTTATGGGTGCTGGTTGGGGGGGCTCAGCTCCTCTGGTCCTGTTCACCACAGCTGAGATGAGCTGGTGAAGGGCTGGGAGAAAGCAGAGACAGAAATTGGCTCTACCAGGTGCTCAGCTTCATTTCCATGCGGCAGATGATGAGTGCAAATGGTGCTTGCTCTTCACCACGTTTATTTTCAGAGTCACTAAATTGCTGCATAGTAGCTGATGGATCGGTGTGTGCCGATGTTCAAAGAGGTTTTAACTAAAAAGTGTCAAACTGCATCGGACACCTTCTGCATATTCCCAGCTTATCTAGGCTACATATAAGAGCTCAATTGGTCAATATAGCTTTGTGAGTTTTTGGGGAGGGGAAGCAGCTGGGGCTGGAATTTGGGGAGAGCAGGGTGTCAGGATGCCACAAGCAGCTGTAAGCAATGCATGTGTGGCACGGGCTCTGCCAAACAAGTGTGTTGAGCTTTTGGCGTGATGTGTTGCCTGCTCGCTTCATTGTGGGCAAATGAGATTTCAGCAGTGATAGAGGTTGAGCACTCCCTTTGCATCCTAACAGAGCAGGAGATCTCCCTGCTCTCAGTTCAGAACTGTCTTCTGCAGCTTTATTTTGTTCAGATGTAGCCCCACAGCCGTGCCTGAACCTGCATGTCAGTGAGGCTTCAGCATCTCTGTCTCAGGCCTCTGTGCTTGGCCCGACTGTTGAGCCCAGATCCTGTGTGTTTGTGGTGCTGCCAAAAACATGGTCCTTAGCCACAGCCCTAAAACTTGGGTTGGAAATGTCTAACCAAAGGCATATGTTAGCTAAGCACATCTAGGGCTTGGGCAGCCCTAGCAAAGTGGGACCAGTGGTTTGCACTGCTCTGAGGGACACTTGGTTTCATTCTGCCTCCATCTTGTTGCACATCAAAGTTTTAGCTGCAGAGCTGTAACCCCCAAAAAACAAAATCTTGGCCTGGGGAGTTGCATTGCCTTGGCTGGTTTCCTGAGACTGAGGGACTTACAGAGCTGTTGTAGGGTAGCAGGACACCTTTTCTTTGTTTCAGACGAAGTGGGTTGTGCTTGTCTGGGGTCTAGACTCCCTTGGAGGTTTTTTCCTCCCTCTTTTTTCATGACATAAGTCAGGACTTGATGTTACTATTTTAAAAACAAAAAGAGGGACCCCCACCTCCCTCCCCCAGCTTTCCTCCCACTCTGCCAAGAGGAGAACAAAGAGCAGCTATAGCACACCAGTTCTGGCACAGTACTTGGAAATAAAAACATCCATCCTCATGTCAGGTAAGGAGCTGCCCTGCCAAGGCCAGCAAGCCCTGCTGCCGAGCAAAGCTGCTGTGCAGAGGGGTCTGGGTGCAGGGAATGCCTGGTGTCACCCCTGTGGCAGAGCTCCGTGTCAAGCTGCTGTGCTCCCATGCTGGTACCAGCATGTGCTTGGATGCTCCTAGTACCAGGCAGTGGTCTATGGGAAGGGCCAGCTTTACCTCTTGGCTGGGAAGAGGAAAGGGGATGGGGAAAGGACTTTGTTCCCGACCTCTATCCCCCTACCTGTGCTGTGCAGTACCCTGCTGCCTCAGGGCTGGGGTGCAGTGCCGTGTAACTCAGTGGAGTTTCCACACTGCAGACACTGACATCCTTGTCTGGCTCTTCCTATCCTTTTAAACATGTCAGCAGTTCCCAGCACAGATTCCTGCGCTGTGAGTTCACTCCAGACAAGCATCCAAGCTGCAAGTTGGGGCTGCTGGCTCTTCTCCACCTGTCTGCAAAGTGTTACTGGAATGGAGGCCAGCTCTCCAAACACAAGGAAGATATTACTGGGCCTTTCTGGAAGGCTCCCTCACATGCATTAGAAGTGGAGCAAGTGAGGATAATTTATCTGTGGACTTCCAGCTGAACCTAGTAGCTCCTTGTGGCCAGGATAAAGATTGTTTGTCTCCTCTTCTACAAGAAGGCATTTTTCCATTGTCGCTCCCTTTTGTTAGCAGTGTGTTTCGTGTGTTTCCCAGAACAATCCAGGGAAAACCTCTCCCCAGGAAGAGCACGCCTTCAAGAGAGGCTTTCATGTATCCAAAGACACTCTCACTGAAGTAGTGTAAATAGTTTTGTGCGATCCATCTGGCAAAGAACACAACGTATCAGAAAGGAATTCTTCTCCAAAACGTGGTTACTGATCAGCTAAAGCAAGCAGGTCAGATGTGAGCATGTTGAAAACCTGACAAACAAAGCAGCTGTCATTCAGTGGGGAGCAAAAAATGCCTTGGTGAGCTTTTGTATGTGTCTCTTCCTACCCACTGGATCCAGAGCAGAGCTTTGTGACCAAGAGGAACCTTGCGCTCCCTTCCCCACTTGGTCTGCTGTGATCTGCAGCAGCAGTGCATTCTCAAAGATGGGCAAATGTCCTCATGGTGCTGGGATACAGGGGATTGGAGACAAGGTGATGGATATGGCTGAGCTGTCATTATCAGAAGCAGCCAGCTGGAAGAAAGGCTGCCTACTTTACAGAAGTTACTCGTGATTTTTGAATGTAGTGCTGAGGCCCAATGACTCTTCCTTGGCACAGAGTGATGGGAAAAGAGCAGATTCTCTATTTGCTTTCCATTCTGTGCTGGCTCCGGTGCCTCCTGCTCTGTCCAAGATGGCCACGTGCTGCCTGGAGTGACTTTATGGACAGTAAAAGCTTAAGACATTGCATTCACCTTCACAATTTTTTTTCCCCTTAGAGCAAGTCATGGCGGAAGATCAAGAACATGGTGCACTGGTCCCCGTTTGTGATGTCCTTCAAGAAGAAGTACCCCTGGATCCAGCTTGCAGGACATGCAGGTAGAGAGCAGTGGGAATGCCAGGGGCTCTTTCGGGCATGGAGATGCTTCTGATGTGTTGGGCTGGCTCTCTTGTTTTGGGGAGGCACCTTGTCACCCCACACCCAGATTTAGTGCCACGTGGCCTCTTGTCACCCTCAGGTAGTTTCAAGGCAGCAGCCAATGGCAGGATACTGAAGAAGCACTGTGAATCAGAGCAGCGCTGCCTTGACCGCCTGATGAACGATGTCCTGAAGCCCTATGTTCCTGCCTACCACGGGGATGTCATGAAGGACGGGGAGCGATACAACCAGATGGAAGATCTGCTAGCTGAATTTGACTCCCCCTGCGTTATGGACTGCAAGATGGGGGTCAGGTGAGTGAGTAACTCTGGGGGTATTTCTTGAGTTCTAAGATACTGAAAGCAGAGGATGAAACCCTCTGAAACACACAGATGAGAGTACCATTTCCAGCCAAAGCTGAGCCAAAGCATGAGAAGGGTGTGAGGGAAGTCTGGGCTTGGGAAGGACCTGGTAGCACAGGTTCAGTCTCCTTCACCGGCTTCAGGGTAGCTCAGGTCTGGCAGAGATGCTTGGATGCTTGCACTGCACTGGTTTCTGTGCAAGGGAGGAATGTTTTTTTGTTCGTTTTTTTTTCTTTCCATCCCAAACACTCAGTGTGAAATTTGACCTGGGGTGTCAGGCAGAAGGCAGGCAAGGAATACTTCCTATTGGAGGGTGTGGGAAGGAAGGCAGGCTGCATGCACTGCGCTGCCATAGGGTCAAGACAGGACTCACTGTGGACAAGGAGATAACAGCTGTGTCAGGAGAAGACCTACCAGTCTCTGGTCATCCCCAAAGGAAGCTTTGTCATGCATAAGGCCTGGTTATGGGTCAAGCCTGGAGCAATGTCAGAGACCAAACCATACATGAAGATTATCTGTTGCTTTGATTAAGGAAATCTAGCTCTCTGAGCAGTATTAGAAACATTTCTGAGAACACAGATTCTCTATTCTGCTGTTTCATTCTGCCTACCCCAAAGTCATAGGTTTGGTGATGTCAGCTGAAGCCTTTTTATCTGCAGTGTTGCTCGAAGGAGTTGCTGCGCTGAGGATGGCTACTCTGTGATCATATGCCGCCTCTGAGAGAAACACCAGAAATACACAAACTTCATCCCACAAGGGCTAGCAGCATCCTCTCCTTACATTTTGTAAACCACATGTTCCTTGCTGAGATTTTATTGCAAGCAACCTGGGGAGTTGGCTCAGCCCTTCCGCATTGCTGTGTATGTTGAAGGTGAAGTTTAGCTATGGGGAAAAGGAGGGGACTGATGGGGTCTCTCCTAAGTTTTTTTGCTGGGACACCTCTCCTGGCTTGGCAAGATGTTTGCAGAGAGCCTGGATACCAGCTGGTCTCAGCTGAGGCATCCTTGAGAGCTGCAAGTGGAGCTGTGTAGTGGCTTATTGCTGCTGCAGGAAGTCTTGTTTTCTAGAGGAAGGTTTCCTGCCTGCCAGAGTGAAGAAAATGTGTCAGTGCATTCTGGCACATGGGGTGCATAAAACCAAGCTCTTTGCATACTACCCTGCAGTCTCTCCCCTTATTTCCTAAAATTAGCTGCACCCTGGAGTCGTGAGGGTGATAGTGAGCACCTGGTCAAAGCTGCATCCCTTCCGCTTCTCTGTTCTGTACAGAAGATTTTGCTACATAGTCCAGTTAAACCAGATAGATACTGGACAAAATCATCATCAGCATAACAGCTCTGCTTGAAAGCAACCTGCTCAGCAGCCAGTGAGCCACATCCCCTGTGATGGGAAGGTGAGAGGACAGCAAAGCTCATGGGAGATTTTGGCAGTAGCTGCCTGCATTGACTGGAGATCAAAAGGAGCAGCAGATACCACTAACACTGAGGAGTGGGACGTGGCCACCTCTCTGTTGCCTTCAGTGCTCCCAAAGCACGTGGAAAGCTTCTGGGGCATGTTTTGAAAGCTGCATCCTGTTTGTGAGATTAAGAACCTGCTCAGGTTTGCTGAGCATTGGCCTCCCAGTACCAAGGGTTGGTAATGAGAAGGTGCCAGTAGGGCAGCAACACTGGGCACCTGCAAGAAGTAACCTCCCTTGTCATTGCTAGGCTGGTCTTGATTCCTTGGTAAGGAAGGCGTTGATGATGGGATGCTGATTACTGCAGGATTATAGCTCTGAGGTGCAAACTGGATCACAGAATCATAGAAAGGTTTGGAATAGACCTTCTAAGATGATTTTTAAAGATGTTCATAGCCCTGAGGTGTCTCATGGCCCTTTGACCCTGCTGATGTTTCCCCCATCTCCTTACAGAACTTATTTGGAGGAGGAGCTGATAAAGGCCCGGAAGAAGCCAAGCCTGAGGAAGGACATGTACCAGAAGATGATCGAGGTGGACCCCGATGCTCCCACTGAAGAGGAGAACGTGCTGCGGGCAGTCACCAAGCCTCGCTACATGCAGTGGAGGGAGACCATTAGCTCCACTGCCACACTGGGCTTCAGGATTGAGGGGATAAAGGTGAGGCTGCCCTGTGGGTGCGCAGCCAGGGGGAAGAGCTGCTGGGGGCTTTTGGTAACCACTTGCAGTAGCATGCACACATAGAGCAGGCTGGTGGTGGGACAGTGTCACAGGAGAGTTCCTTACCAGACACCTGGCTGTGCTCTTCTAAAAGCACAGCTGAGCTCAGGGCATCAATGAAAAGTGACAGTTTTAGTCATAATTCTGTTAAATCAGGCACTCCGTTGTTTTCCCTGCAGCTGGGCAATTGCTTTGCTCTGAGCTGCTGTCCGTATTTCTGGAGATGCATTTCATGGCCAGTGTTCATCTCTAACACAGCCATGCTCTCACACCCAAGGAGAAGCTCTGAGGTTGAGCCCCTTGCAGTGTTTCCCAGCATACAGTAACACGAGGAGCCCCAGCCTGCCCTGTGCTTGGGCTGCTGTCTGTAGTAGCTCTCTGCAGTGCCTGAGTGGGTCAGGTGGCTCTTTGCCACGATCCCCAGCCCTTGAAATCCCTTTTCTGCTGCAAATATCTGCAAGCACACCATGAGCTGCTCCAGCCTACTCTTTGCCTAGTTCCCATTACTGGTGCTTATTATAAAACTGCAGCTATACAAAAAGGGAGTGGGCCAGCTGGGGCTAAAGCTCATGTGCGCTCTTTCTTCTCCCTCCTTACATGCTATAATCAAAAGTATCTGCCTATTTATAGGCCAACTTGATATGTCCTTGGCCTCCAGTGATGCTTCTCAGTCTGTGCTTTGGGGACGTTTTTGGACTTTATAGCAAAAACAGGTCATATATGAAATGCTTGAAATGAAAAAGTAAAAAAAGCAACAACCCAAACCAACAAATCTTGTTCCCACACAGGCTAGAAAATGCTGTGAAGGGACATAAAAGCCAGGGCTGATGGGGGAGAGTTGCATCCTGCTTTAGTCAGCTGTAAGAGAGCTGCAGCATGATGTTGGCAGTGGATTTTTTCCAAGCAGTGAAACAGCCCTTTAATTTTAAAATGTTGGAAAGTGCTGACCTCCAGGGGTAATCCTGCCACTGCTGCCAGTGGCTGGCTAATTTGATCAAGGCTCTAATTACTGTAATTCTCCTTAAATCCCATGGCTTCTGGTTTATATTCCCCTAAGCTAAAACATTAGCAGTTTATGCTGATTTGTGGCTGTTGGAGCCAGGTGAGTTGTGCTGTGATGCTGCATCTCCTCTGTTCTGGAGACATTCAACCACAAATCTCCCCCTGCTTTCTTTCCTACTGAGGGAAAAGAGGGAGCAAACCCTTCGCTTATGGGCTGATGCTGATGAGGGAGGCATGTTTTGAGCCAGCAGCTGAGTGCCTGCAGAAGGGGCTGGGTCTGGTCCTGGGGGCTGGAGGGGGCACAGCAGGAGGAGGAGAGCAGCAGCACAAGTTCGGCATGGGCAGTGCAGGGCAGTGAGGCAGTGAGGATGAGGACAGGCATGGGGAGGCTCTGCCAGCAGAGTTTCCGCTTTCCAGGTGACCTCAAGGTTATGGTTCTTCCTCTCCAAAACGGAGATCTTCCTCAGCATAATGTAGCTGGTGCTACTTACTTAACTTTCTGGAGTTATGAACAGCAATTATTAACAACGTTAGTGAGTTAAAAGAAGTACAGATGATCCCTCTTGACCCAATTTGAGCTTTCTGGAGAGTTGCTCTCGGCAAAAAAAATATTGTTCAAGTTCCTGCTGTGACCTGAGAGTTGTTCACCACTTCCCACAGCAAGGCCATGGTCAGATATTGCTGCAGAAACATTCATGGGGCTGGGCCATTGGTGGGGGCTGATAACAGCTCCTAAGTACCTGTGCCTATTACCTCCCAGCTGGGCAGCTTGTGAATCCTTTGGCCAATGTGCTGGTGGCTGGTGGCCAAACTCAGCCCTGTCCCAGTGCCACCATCACCAATTGGACCTGCTGGCAGGGAAAGCAGCCATAGCTCTTATCAGCCCCCTCACACTTGTGCTATGTGGAAGCCAATCCCCATGGGGCTCAGACACCTGGAAATGTCACCTCAGTCATCGGCCCTGTGGCAGCAGCATCTGGCTAGGCAAGGAAGCTGTGGGAGGGAGGTAACTGTGGGAGCAGCGTTATGGGCAGCCTGCTTGGCTTTCATGAAGACTGCCTTATCGGAGACGCCATCTGCAGCTTGCATTATTTTTATGAGCACTTAGAAGTCCATCTCCTTTCTGGGATGCTTTGTGGAAAAAGTCGTGCTCCTTACGTGTGGAATTCATGCCGTGGCACTCCTACAGACTGATGGCCCCCTGGGAGAGGGTGGGCTGACGTTGGAGCCACCACATCAGGATTCACGTGACGGATGTGTGGCAGTGCTGTCCACTTCCCCTATACATTGTGTGCGTGCTCAGTGAGTCCTCATACATACGTGGCTGCAGCCAAAGCCAGGTAGTGAAAGCTGAGCACATGTGGCCCACAGACAGGATGCTTACTTAGGCAGGAGGTCCTGAACTGCACACAGGTTCTGCTCTTGGTACTGGGCTCGCCTTGCCCAGCCTCTGCTCTGCTTCTTCATCCTCACTGATCTTCCCCAGCCTACAAGATGTATGTTGGTCTCTGTCCCCTCACTCCACTGCCCACCCTGCATAGAGACGCATGGCTGCTGAAACACTCATCCTCTCCCCTGGCTGCCTCTCTCTCTGTCCCGCTCACAGCGCTGCCTTCCTTTCCAGAAAGAGGACGGCACTGTGAACCGGGACTTCAAGAAGACGCGGACAAAGGAACAGGTCACTGAGGCCTTCAGGGAGTTCACAAGGGGGAACCGCAACGTTCTGGTGAGTGGGAAATGCTGCAGGATCTGCAGGGAGAGGGTTCCTCTGGTGGCTGCTCTGCAGCCCAGGGAAGCTCTCTGAAAGGAGAGATGAGGAAGAGAAACTCCATCCTGGCATGAGAGTGGAGGGAGGGCAGCAGAAGGCTGGAGAGTGGCACGCGTTTGCTGCAGCAGCACCGACCAGCTCAAAGGCCACTGAGAGTGCTCAAGGTTCAGCCCCAGAACCCACTGCAGAAGCTCTGTCCCCCATCCCTGGGGCTAAGGGCAGCTCCCAACCTCGCTTTTGGCCTGAGGTGTGACAGGGCCAGGACTGCTGCACTGCAGGGTGGGCTGCCACACACAGTGTGCCCTAGGCACAGGCACACCACAGTATCTCCCAGGTTGCACCGCATTGCCCAGAGAGTAAGAGATCTGGCTGTAAGCAATTTATACAGGCTGTGTCGAATTCTGTTTGATAAAGGACTCCCATTTTAAGTTGTACAATATCAAGCCTACAGATGAATTGCTGCAGCTGCGGTGGCCCTGTGCCCTGCCTCCCTCAGACCTACTTTGACTGTAGTTACCCAGGAATTATTCTTGGATCTGCTAATTAGGTTACCAGTGCATCATGCAGTGGTTCATGACAGGGCTCCTCAGTCAAACCATTGCCACCCCAAGCCTCCCCACACATTGGGAACAATTGAGTTGCATTACATTGCCCAGGTACCTGCTGTGCACAGGCTTTCTGTCTCAGCCTTGGAGATGAATTACCTGAGGGGCCACAGAGCGCCCTTAGTACCTTTCAGCAGTGCACAGGGGTGCTTGAACCAGGTGCCTGGATCTCAATCTGTGTGCTGACTGTGTGAAAGCATTCCAACGTGTGATACTGAATTTGCAGAAGTGCTGATAGTGAGTTATAAAACTATCTTGTGATTCATGAGTGACGGAGTGATAAAATGGCAAATGAGATGAAGCGTTGAGCTCTTAGAATAAGTCTAAGTGGGAAAAGAAAGCAGCATCAGAGCAGGGTCTGCTACATTACCTCTGCAGGAGCATCGTGAGTGCTTCAGGAAAAGTACATGCTTACCAAAGCAAATGCTCTCAACCTGTGGTACTTGACCCATGCGATGTTACAGAGGTGAAAAGGCAGATCCCCAAAAGAGAGGACACCATCTCTCTGTATATATACACTATCAGAGAGGGGATTCTGGAAGGGAAGCCTTCTATCTGCCCTGTGCAGCAGTTTCCCTGCAGGCCTCCCACAGAGCTGACTGCTTCTTTTTCTTTGTCATTCCAGAATAGTTACCTGAACCGGTTGAAGGGGATCCGTGCCACCCTGGAGACATCTCCATTCTTCAAGTGCCACGAGGTAACACGCTCCTTCCTCACGTATCACTTAGGTACACCTGACTGGTTTAGCTCAGCTTGCTCAAAGAGAGAGGAGGAGTTGAAGTCAGAGGTTAATTTCTAGAACTTTCAATTAATTCTAATATCCGTATTTTCATACCTGTTGATCTAATCCTCATGTGGAAATATGGCAGATGACTGATGCAATATTCATGCATCTGATATGGGCTCAAATCTGATAGAAACCAATGCTCATACAGTTTAGAAGTGACCGAGGAGGAATTCAAGCTGCTTATGGTTCTGCATGACTGGGAAAAGTTCCTAGTGTGAAAGTGTAGAGGTCTTCTGGAGAGAAACTCCTGCCTGGCTGCACAGGTGAGGTACCATGTGGCTGTCGGCTTGTCCATGCCTCCGAACAAGGCTTCATTTTAGCCATGAATTGCAGACCTCCCCCAGACTGCTTTTGCTGAGCCAGGGCATCACAGTCGGGACATTTCCCTGGAAGGACACTAGCACTGGCAAAGAGTATTTGATGCTGCGTCTGGTTAATGAACTCTGAGAGTGCATTTCCTTGGCATCTTACGGGCAAGAGAAGCTGGCAGAGATGCCTGACTCGAAGGGACTGGAGCACAGCTCCCCCTGCCTGCAGCACGGCAGCGGGGAAATGCAGGGAAACGCCACTTCTGAGCGTTTCAGGTCAGTGCAGTGATGGAAACAAAACTCTCCCTGAAATGAAGTGCCAGGAGTCCATTTGAAAACACAGAAACAAAACAGCCTTTCAAAGATGTTTTGAAAGCGGTTTCCAAGCCTTAAAAATTACGAAGAAGAGGCATTAACTTTCCATCCTGCTTCAGGACGAAGCACAGCAGAGGAGCTGCCAGGCTCCTTGCACCCCAGGGGCCGGAGCTTCTCCAGGGAGCTGTGGGAGGATCCAGCCAGCCAGACTAGGCAGCAAAATGTCAGCAAAAGGTTGTTCTTCAGATGCTCTAGTCTAGCCATGAGAGGTCCCTGAGAGCTTTAGAGGGGGATCTGGGTGTGACAGAATGGCGCTTTAGGCAGGATAGCGCAGCAAGGATCCTTTGCTCTGGGAGTGCACGGTTCTGCAGTGTTGCCTATGGGTCTGGTGAGCGTGAACAGTGCCAGCAGGCTGCCAGGAGCCTGCCTTGGGAAGGCCTCCATTGGAAGGCTGAGGTTCATCCCACTTCTTCCCCAAGGACCTCGCCTCAGTTTCTGAAATTCCATCTCTCCCTTCTATGCCTGTGTTTTGCTGACCTTCTCCTTCTGCCAGAAGCAGGGATTGAAGTAAATCAGCTGCTCTGAATACCTGGTTTGCATGTGCAAAGACTGCCTGGCAAAGCACTGCTCTTGCTTTTGCTCATGCAAAATCTTGACATAATCTCTTGCAAATGCAGCCTGAGCTGCTCCCCAGCTGGCTGAGGAGGATATGGCTGGGCCGGTCCACCTCTAACTGTCCCCCTCTCTCTGCAGGTAATAGGGAGCTCCCTCCTCTTCATTCACGACAAAAAGGAACAAGCCAAAGTCTGGATGATCGACTTTGGGAAAACCACCCCGCTGCCCGAGGGACAAGTTCTCCAGCACAATGTGCCCTGGGTGGAAGGGAACAGAGAGGATGGCTACCTCTGGGGGCTGGACAACCTCATCCAGATCCTGACAGACTTGTCCCAGAGCGAGGACTTGCATTAAAGCCTGCGTCCGACTCTGCCACTACCCAAACCTGCCCCCAACTGACTCTTCTGAACTGCACTACAAGACACTTTCCAACCCTTGCCCTTCCAATTTTAAATCTATACTCTCCCTATTTAAGGTGGTTTTGTTGTGGTTTTATTATTTTTTAGGGTATTTCCCCCCCCCCACATGTAAATACAAAACTAACCTGCCAGAACAAATGCTGAACTTGAAACCTTAGCTTCACAGAGTTGGTGGCAGCCTGGGAGGGGCTGGTTAGATGGGCATGTGCTTTTGCCTTTTGTGCAGCTTGGTTTTCAGGGAACCTTCCTCCCAGCTGGTTGTGGATCAGGAATGCTGCAGCCAGGCTCTGTGGTGCTGAAGGGCCCTCCCTACTCCAGCTTTAGAGGCTTCATCCCAAAAACACCTCTGCCTGGGACCCTCCCATACACAGGGGGCATTAGCAAGGCTTAGAGATGGTGAAGGGTTCTTGGTGGGAGGTATCCTGTAGCTGCCTTTGCCAGCATCTTTTGCCCTAGGAAACTGGCTGAGTCCTTAAGAGTCACTAGGAAGGCAGGTTTGGGTTTTTCTCTTTGTGTTGGAGCCATCCACTTAACTCTGTTGAGGCTGCTCCACCATTGATGAGTTACTGCAGGGCCACGTGCTGGGTGCAGGGACCCATCACGGCCAGGTGCAGGCATTAGCACACTCCTGCCTGCAGTGGCATGGGGGTGATGCCATGACTCCCTTGTTGGAGATCCACCTCCAGCTCTCCCCAGCAAGCATTTCCAACCCTCTGCAGGAACAAAGACTTTGCTAGGGCTGCAGGGAGAAAAGCAGCATAGAGGAGACCACTGAAACCTAAGGCCAACCAGGTTGGCCGCTCTTCTTCTGGTGCATGCTAAGGGCTGTGCTGCTGTAAGGGCTGTGCTGCCATAGGGGCCGTGCTGCCAGCACCTGCTCCTGGCCAGGACCTCCCTCCTGCCCGCAGCACCTCCAACATTCCCCTGGGGCCAGTTTCATGCTCAGCAGGCAGGGGCTAGGGGGTTGCAGGGACGAGCAGCGTTCAAGGTGCCATACCAGTCTTGATCGGCAAAGCAGGGAGGGAGAAGGCACCCCTGTGCCTTCCCTTTTTTTTTTTTGCAATGCTTGCAGGCTCTGCCCTCGGCCATGAGCTCCCCAGCCTGCGTCCGGCCTCCTTGCTCCAAGTCCTGTAAAAACAAGCAGTTCCCTATTCAGGGCGGAGGCTATTTTTTGACTTCCTGGAACATTTGAACTAAGCAGCTTGCTCGCATCAGCGCTGGCTCACTAAAGGTCAGCTATTGACAGACGGCGGGGCTGAGCTGCAGCCCCAGGCCCCGCTCATCCCTCTGCAGGGGCGATGCTCTGGGGCCGCCCCCTGGCACCACTCCCGGCTGCAGGTCGGTTTCTGGCAGTGACGATGGGGACCAGGCCATCAATCTAGTCACAGCCGTGCCCCGGCCTCTGTCCCTGGTATTGAGGTCCTCAAGGTTTACTTCAGCCCATAGCTCTCCATTGGAAATGGTCACAGTGCTGCAGCTCTTTGTCAGGCTTTTGGGAGCAGCCCATGCAGAAGTGCCTTACAGACTTGCCTCTGCTCCTTTAGCGTCACGGAAAAGGTTGGGTTGGTGGTTTTTTGTTTTTTTTTTTAAGTTATATTTATTTCATCCCATTTTAATTGCACAAAACACTAAAACTTAATGCATGGAATCCCTGTTGTTTTAACTGTTTTCAGTTTTTAAACCATCCCTTTTCCAGCTTTGGAGAAAGGATTTGAACAGATATGCTTAGATATGTACCAGTTATCGCTGTACTTTAGCTCTGAGTTGCTCTTATATATATATATATTAATTTTTAAGCCTGTTTATAAACCAGATCCCTCACTTGGTGGCTTCAGAAGAAGCGGACTGTTTCTCTCAGATGCTGTTCCTGGAGGCCGGGATGGTTGTTGTGAGCTGCTCCCCACTCCCACCTCCCCTTTGGACCATTGGGTAACTGCTCTGGAACACCAACGCACAGTGCCTGTACCAAACTCCTGTAACGTTCCCAATAAAGGCCTATGGGAAGCAGCCTCTGGCATGGCTGTGTGTGTGTACAGCTCGCAGTAGGGCTGGGTTTGCTGTCCCTGTGAGCACTCAGCCTGGAGAACAGACCCGGCAGCACTTCTGCTGCTCACCGCAGGAGTCCTGAAGCCAACTGTGGGATGACTTTTGCTTAGGGACATGAAAGCTCTTTGTATCCAAAATAATTCCTAGTAGCACAGAGCTGACTCTGCTCTAACCTCCCCCAGCGGTTTCGGGTTTGCTGCGCTCCTGCAGCCCTGCTGCTGCCCCCTGGTGCTGTGCTGGGACTTTGGAGGGCTTCCAAAGCAGCTTCCAAACAAACCGAGCTGCACCCCAAAATGCAAACCTTACGGGTCAGCAACGGCATCTTAATTCTGTTCCACAGAAACCTCCACTCATGCTGCCTGTCTTCAGGTTATTCTTGTCTTAATTATCTAATTAGGTAGCACCTGTGAGAATGAACATCCTATAAATCCACTTGTGGTGGGGGTGCTGTGGGGTGTGTGTGGTTCAGTTGCTTGGGGGCTGGGCTTCCTTGAGGAGCTGCTTGGCTCTCCCACAGCCCTAAGCTGAGCCTCTGGGATGGGAGGAGGCATCAGGTTAAAAGGCTTCAGTTCCTGCCATGTAAGCAAAGCTAACTAAGTGAAGGTGGAGAAAGGCTGGGGAGAAAGCAAGCTTTGTGGCTGTGTGAGGTCTTGCAAGTTCTTTGCTGGAGCTGCAAAGCTGAGCTTCCCTTCCATCTGTGCGTTGCAGCAATCCTGGGTGTGGAGAGCCCTCATGGCCCTCCCTGCATGTGAGGAACTATGGAGCACAAGGGGAGGTTGCAGCTAAGGCAGAGAGAAAGCCACAGGAGGTGCCTGCTGTATTTGTTCTCCAGAGATATAAGCTAAGTTTACTGCCAATGCTCACACAAAGCAGCATCTCCTTGGAGAATCCTATCCTATCCTACAAGGTAGGAAGAATCTCTAAGAATCTCTGCTGGTTCATGAAAAGTTACTGACTGTAACTTTAGGCTTGAGAGTGTTTTAGGTGAGTGTCCACTTTCATCCCTGTGAGCACCATTTAGAGTGGAACTGCTGTGATAGCTAGCTATTGCCTGGTGGGGATCTCAGGGTGGATGGGCCTTGCACAGAGGACAGTTAGGGCTGTTCTGTGAAGTGTAGTGGGCTCTATATGGTGGGGGTGCTGTACTGAAGAGGACACTACAGAGTGGGTAAGCATTACAAGTGTGGGGAGTTGTATGCGGGTGTGAGCACTGCTTGCCAGGTGGATGTTACTTGGAGGGCAGTTGGCAGAAGTACTGCACTGTCTGCATACGTGGTACTGTATGAGCTGACCTCAGGTGGCCCCAAGGATATCCCATACCATGTTGCATCTTGTTGAAGAAACTTTTAAAGCTGAGGAGAGCTGGCTGAGGGCGGCTGCTGCTCAGGGGTGGGCTGGTTGGGTGGTGAGCAGTTGTGCTGTGCTACTTGTTTTGCAAACACACACTGTCATTAATACATTAAGACTTCTGACTGCTTTCCTATTCGGACTGTGCACCATCCTATCGAACTCCACCTGCTGGATGATCTCCATACAGCAGGCTGAGAGAAGCTTTATTGCATCAATACACCGCCTAGATACAGCAATAAAGTTGTTGGAATGATAGACTTAGTTTTCACTCTTCTCCTTCCCACAGTCTGTCAGTACTACAATCAAGTGAAATTATCTGGTAAACTATGTTTTCATTAACGTGTCAGGTTATTGGGCCACGTTCATAACACTCCCCAACTTCCAGCCTCTAAAAGTAGATGTACAAGTGGTATAAAGTACCTTGTAACTCTGAAAGAATACCAACTCCAGAGAATGCCAATTGTAAGCTAAGGCAGTGATGGTTTGATGGTTGCACTAAATGGTCTTAATGGCCTTTTCCAATGTTCATGATTCTATGACTCTAATGAAGGTGAAGCCCATCTGCGTGCCACTTGAGTTCTCTGCTTGCTACTCTTTTCAGCAAACTTACTCAAAGTGTGATTGATTCTGATAAAGCTGGAATGAAGTATCAGTATTCTGATACTGATATGTGGATACCCTCTTTTACTTATGTACAGAAATAATGACTTCTGTCTTTGCAAGTGGAGGGAGAAGTAAGTGAATTTGTTTGCAGGTGAAAAGTAACAACTCAAGATTATTTTACACTACAGAACTTAGTCACTTCATTTTATACAAGTTAAACATTGAAACGAAAGCTGACAGTATATTTTCACCCTTCATTTCCAACTAACAAAAAACATATCAAGTTAGATCTGTGTATTTGCTGATGTATGTATTTGATGATGTTGTATTTGATGTTCATATGAAGAACAGTACTTGGTGACAAATCTATTTATTATGATCCACCATCTTTTAGGAATAATTTGAAGATAATACAGAGTGATATACACTCAAGACTTGCCAATAATACTTGGAGCAGTCTGTGCTACTGAAATACTGGGAAAGGAGTTAATTTGAGAACAGTAATTTAATCAAATAGGGAGAGCATGTACTACTTAGCATACTGCTCAAATATTTCTCTGGGGGGAAAAAAAATGACCACCATTTTACACAACTAATGTAGCAGAGGCATGCAGATTATCACTTCAAAATGTAACAAAGTAAGCGAAGGATACCTGCACTGACAAGTTTTATAGGAGCTCAAAAACAACTTTTATTTCTCATGAAGAAGTTTATCTATTTTTGCCAGATCTCCCAATGAAACTGTTGCAGAACCTCTCTGTGCAGGTTTCGCCTAGGAGGAAAAGAAAACAGAAGGATGATCACTTAAGATATTTTATAAAAGTCCTTTTAAAGCGTAAGTCATTTAAAATGCACCTTCAGGCAGAAAATAGTTGAGCTTCACATTACCTGTGACTCGTGGAATTTCCATCCAATCATGTAGAAGATCTGAAAAGTGGCAGGTACTGAGCCATCGCTATTGCCATACATCTCTGCCAGACAAAGAAAATACAGACAACAGCAGTATTAGCAAATGATTCGTTTCCCAAACAGCAGAACTAAGCACGGCACATTCATCATAATGGATTGTGGGGAAAAATTTGGGACAATAATAGTATCACATACTGATATATTAATGAAGTTCAAATTGCCACTAATTAAGGTTAAAAATATATATATTAAGAGAGTATTTTTTTTTAGAGAGGGCAGAGAAAAAGACAAGATGTCATTAGTCATTTCAGGTTAAATCCTCACCTATTAAATACGTACCTTGGTATATTGCTGCAGCTGCCAACATTGTGTCCCTGTGTAGCAGAGGTTTTCTATTCCAAGAGCAATTACTTTCTCCCATACCTAAAAATATGTTTTAGCTTTAAGAAAAAGAAGATACAGCATATACCATGAGTTTCATGCAGATTTTTACTAACCAAATAACTACAGCATCCTCTGAATCTCACTGTAAGAGTACAATCTACAGCAGCAAAGATTCTTACCTTCGTGATTCAAAACCTCTTAATGCCAATGCTTTGCAATGAACTGTTTGTATTGCTAGGAATGATTTTAGATTATTACTTTTCAGCCAGAGGCTTCAAGCATTTTGTTTCTCTAATATAACTTCTATCAAGCACCCAGTGCAAAGTGTTTATTGAGAGATACCACTTTTTTTTTTTCCCCAAATAGGTAATAATGAAAATAATTACCCCAGAAGATCTAATCCACATCTAATATTATACAACTCTCTTTAATCACTTACTGCATCCCAGCATTTCTGCAGGGAATGGAAGTCCTGTTTTCATTAAGGAATTAACTCCACATCTCAGGAGATGATCCTTGACTTGTTCCATGACTACTGACTGCATACGAACAACTACTTCGTAATTCATGACAGCTGCATTTATAATCCTGTCCTAATTGTTAAGAACCTCAATTTGTTTGTTCTCCTGCAGACTCAAGTCTGTGGGCTTATCTAGTCTTGCTCCACAGCACTGTCCTGAGCATCATGTTACTTAGGCTCACAGAAAAAGTCATTATGTTGGATGTATGCTTCTGTCTTCCTTTCAAGATTTTTCAGCAGCTTATGCAAAGAACAGGAATAAAACAGAACCAGAAAACTCACAGGAGACAAATTACAAATCTTTGACTCTGGCTTGCCAATGGGGATCTGCTGATGAGTTCACTGTCCTGACTTCCTAGATATCAGAAAAAAAGTAATGCTTCCACTACTACAATAAGCTTTATTTATTTATATGCTGATAGACTTCAGAAACAAACATCTTCTGTATACTTGCCTTGCAAGTCTTCCATAACCTCAAACAACCCTGGATAGTTTACTTGAATTTCATCAGTATCCTAAAAGAATTCAAAGGCTTAATTTTAGAACATATCAAATTTAGACCATAGCATTATGTTAGCTTTCAGTGCTGGCCACTTCTGCTCAGATAGAATATTACTCAAAAAATACACTCAATATTTCTGAAGAACTGTTTAACAGCTTAAATACAATCAGGTTTTAAACAAAGTGCTGTTAGTTTCTTCTGAGTTTTAGAAGAAGCAGCAAGGGCATCATAAGTTCTTTTAAGTAAATGAAACATACTCTGACACCCTTGCCCATACAGACTCTCGTGGGCCACTAGCTAAAGATACATTTCAGTTGGTTTCTTTAATCACTGCACAGCCAAAAACGGAGCAGTCCAGGCTATTTCAGAAACTTATTCAGCTAAGTGCACTACATGCAAAAGAAAGGAAGCACTGTTACTAATGCACCTGACATAGTAGCTCTTATACACCTGCAGCTCTGAAATTCTGGATTATTCTGATTGTTCTTTTATTTATAGTTACCACAGTCAAGGTGTTAAACCCAGCTCTTGACAGGAGATGTCCCAGATCTGACACAGCAACAAACGGGGACACATGAGGAGAAAATCCCCCTTCTCTCTCCAATTCTGCTAGCTGCAGAGAGCAGCGAAGCTCATACAGGGTGTCTCCCCCAAACATTGCACCAATGAAGACTCCATCTGGCTTAAGAACTTGGTGAATCTACAAAACAGAAGGAAAAAGAAACTACTGTGCTGTTAATACCAATTAAATTCCTGGGTGTTTTTTTTTTTTTTTAAATGAACTTAAAGCAATTGTTATAATGGCTCCAGTACATTTTTAATATTGACACTATTCCACAAAAGGAGCTACAAAAAATCTTTTGGTAACGTTGCAAGATATATCATCTCTTCAAAAAAAGAGACCATCTGGTCTTAAAAAGAGTAAATTCCTGGAAATTACATTCATGGGAAACAAGAAATGCACTGCTGATCTTGGGTAAGACTACTTTTAGAAAGAAGCTCCTAAAATGAAAACCTCAACTGACTTATTTCCAAAAAGGTAGAGCTTAAGATACTTCTTTCACTGCCTTCTTCGGCAGTGAAAGTACTTCATGAATGGCTTAAGAGATATACAGATTTCCAATAGTGGTTTTTGCACTTCTACAAGCACAACAGAGTAGCGTCATTCTTGTTATGGTCAAGCAATATAGCTTGAAGAACAGCAATATAGCAACTCAAGTGCCAGACTGACAGGCTGCTTTCCTGACTAGTAAGACCATGCCGCTTTCCTAGCAAGGATGTCAACAAATTCAGTGCCTTTTTTGTGAAGCACTGGCAACAACTGCTGGCTGAGAGACAGGAGCCATGTTACATATCCCAAGCTAACAAGGAAAAGCCTCAATTAATTTACCTCGCTTACTCATTTGACACAAAAACCCTTCCAGTTGGTTTTCAGTGCTACCTTTACCTACGCTAAAAGGAAAAAAAAAAAATCCTTTAATTAATCAGTAAGAAATTTAAGCAGTTGAAAAGAGTTTCCATTACTTAAATCCAGGGGTCCAGAAGCACAAAATGAGCATTCAAGATGGACATTGGCCAAGACCCCCATTTTTTTTGCCCTTTTTGGGACATCATAATATGTCAGTTATTTTTACTGTGGTAAAAATATTTGTCAGACTATGTAATACATTACGGTCTCTACTTTTCCTATTTCATAACAGGGTACTCCTTTTCGTACAGAGAGGTGACAGGATAGCGCTGCTCTGACTGACATGTCTGAAATAAAGGAGGAAACCAAACAAGACGAAGATATTCCTTGCTCTTGCTCCAAAGGCAGCCAATTTGAAAAGCAGCTTTTACCTGCAGTAAGGAGTTTGAATAATCCCAAATCTGATTTCTTCCATAATGTTTGCAGTTTCTCCTCCTCAACAAATATTCACTTCTCTTAAGAATCTAAAAGCCTTTATCTGGTTCAAGCTGTATTTCAAAACAAATACCTAAGGTAAATGTGGAGTACAAGTTCCCAGAACCAGGTCTGGACTAGTTTGGTTTAGAAAACTACTAAGTGCAACAGACAACAAAATCAACAGCATTGCCTCAGTTTACATTAGTTCTTATGATCTCAGCTGTTGTGACTGTGAAATACTATACAAACATGTTTTGTTGTTATTTATCCTAAATTGAATTGAGACAGCAAGCTAACAGAAGCATCAACTGATACGCCTCAAACTGACAGAAAGATTACAAAAAATAGTTGAGTGTAACACGAGCTATTTATCAGGTAGGAAGTGGTCAGAGCTTTGAGTGTGAGTAATAATAAGTGTTGTTTTTTTATTTAAAAAGTTGTATTAAAAAAAAAATTCTCACCTCTCTAAAAGCTTTTGGAAGGTCATTCACCCAGTGTAAACTGAAATACCAGAAATGGACATTTTGTAATTGCATAATGAAATTTGGGGGAAGGCAAAAAAATATATGTTATACATAATATATACGTACAGGTGTTAAATTAACAAACAAGTTCTCAGCCTGCCAAAGTTCTGAAACTCTCACAGATGAAGCATGGTGATACTGAATGAAAACATAAGTTCATATACATAGCTAAGAGGTTGCTGTGTTGGCTTTTTTAAGGACTTGAAAAGCTGCAAATCAATTAGTCAAAATACAAGAAAAAGAGATGTGTGCATGTGTTCTCATAGAATGTTATGGATCAGAAGGGACCTCCAAGCCCATCCAGCCCCAACCCCAGCCGTGGGCAGGGCTGCTCCCCACCAGCTCAGCTGCCCAGGGCCCATCCAACCTGCCACTGAGTGCCTCCAGGGATGGGGCACCACAGCTCTGGGCAGCAGTGCCAGGGCCTCACCAACCTCTGAGCAAAGAATTGCTTCCTAACATTTAACCTATCCCTGCTGTTTAAGGCACTGATTTTCTAACATCAATGTGGGAAAAAATAAATAAATAAATAAATATATATATATATATATGTATGTATGTATGTAAATGAAGTGTAAATAAGCAATCACCTCAAGCTGCTCACAACAAGATCAAACGTGTCTTCTTTGAAAGGCAGGAACTCCTCATCAGCGACCACGCTGACTGTGGGGATTTCGGACTCCACAGTGCTTTTCTAAGGTCGGGTTCAGGATAAAAAGCATCACCAGAAATGTACCTGCACACCTGCCGTGATGTTTCTGCATCACGGCCCCGAAGCGCTTCAGCCCTCACAAGGCTACTTACGAAGACATTCTCCGCAATATCGACCTGAACGAGTTTTTCAATGACCTCCTGAAACGAGAAGCACGCCAGTCAAACGCGTGCGGGCCGCCGGCGGGCTCGGCACAGAGCGCCCAGCGGGAAGGCACCTCCTCAGCGCTCCGTACCCGGTTCAGGTGCCGAGCGATGTAACCTCTCCCGGAGCCGAGGTCCAAAGCCAGAGGGAACGTCCTGCGGGACGAGCGCCACAGCGTCAGGCACCGCGGCAACGCGCCGCGCCCGCCGCTCCGGGGAAACGCGCGTACCTGGGGATGTCGAGCACCCGGTCCGCCACGCCGCCCCCGACCTACGGGAGGGAGAGCCGCCCGTCAGCGCCGCGCCGCGCCGCGCCCGGCCCGGCGCCGCGCCGCCCCGCCCCGCACCTCGTCCCGCAGGTACTCGCACTCGGCCGGCCGCGGCCGCAGCGCCGCCCAGTTCTTCTGCTTCCGCTTCAGCCGCCGGTCGAAGGGGCTCCGCGCGCCCGGCGAAGCACCGCTAGGAGGAGGGGGGGCGGCGGCCGCGCGCCCCGTCGGCGCCCAGAGCCGGCCGCAGCCCCGCGGGGCGGGCAGGACGGGCCGGACGGGCCGCCACAGCGCTCGCGCCGCCGCCATGCTGCCGCCCGCCGCCGCTCCGCATTCTGCGCACGCGCGGGCCGCTCGCAGCCGCAGTTCTGCCGCCGCGTGGAAAGAGGTGAGAAAAGCAATGTAGGGCCTTACCTAGCTGGGGGCGAAGGGAATGTAGAAACGAGCTCGGAGCGTGGCGGTGAATTAGCTGAACTGCTTCCAGCGGGGACACATTGATGGGAGATGCCGCTCGTGGAGACGAGGTGAAATTGTTCTGTGTGCGAAAAGTTACCGTGGAGTAACACCGGGCGTGTGCTCCTGTCAGTTCGTTGTCAGCCTTCATTGGCAGGACAGTTTGTGAAAGTGTTCTTTATAATGGGTTTTTGACCTTACTGAGTACAGAATGCAAGTGATAATGAAATCGAGTCACAGCCTGAAGCAGTGATGGAGCACCTGGTGGGAAGGCAGGGCCAACCCAGGGGAGCTCAGGCCCATGCCGTGTACCTGAGTGACCAGAAGGGCTGGAACCAGGATCCACCCCTTCCAGGCCTCATTTAACGGTTGGCAGTGGAGGCAAGGGGATCTCTGGAGATCCCTGGGTGCATGAGGCTTCCTAAAGGTGAGTGGTTTCTTTATTCCTGTGCCCCCAGCTGTTGTGTTTGAACAAGTCTTTACTTGCCGCAGCCTGGGACATCGCAGCTCTGCTGTCACTGTTGCACTTTCCATTGCTTTACGTTCTCTTTGAAGAGGGCTGTAGTAAAATGGGTTAAGTTATGGTTCCTGTTAACCTGTCCTAAAGCATTCTAGTTTTTAACCGTCAGCCTGTTTATTCCTTTGTCTTTTCCTAAAGTTAAGAGGGTATTAAAGTTTATACGATTGATCCCTTTATCATTTTCCTCTAAAATCAATGTATTGTAAAAGGCTTGGTGAGAATTTTACTTAACTGGTGTACAGAATGTTACTGGAGTTGAAATTTATTTTCTTACTGTTGTTTTTGTGGATTTATCCTTTGGAGTTTGAGAAAGAGAGAGATTGGAAGAGGAAGAACAGTAAGGACCTCCAGAGCTGGTTTTCCAGAGAATAGCACAGAGAAAGACATATTAACTTAATCTTCAAATCAGGGATACAAGTCCAGTTCTCAGTGAAGATACTGATTAGCTATTTGTTACAGAACTTCATTTGTTGGAGTCTCCCATAGCTTTTTTGGGGAATGTCTTAGAGCTTACCCTGGTTCAATGTCAATGTGTGTAATATATGCATTATGATAAAGATTAAAAAAAAAAAGCCCTTGCTGATAAGAGACTTCAAAAATCTTGTTACGTAAAAAAAGTGTGAATGCATAGAGAGCTTAATAAAGCATTTTTCTCTATAAATTGCCATTCATGTAGGAAAACCCTTAGTTGTTCACTCCTTATATTTTTATCTGTGTAGCCAACAGGAACCATAATTTAGCTCAAGAATTCCCTGGCGGAGATTTCTTGAATGCTGCCAGCAGCAGCCCTGGCAGGCTGAGCTCATCAGGACTACCACAGTCCAGGCTTCTTCAGGCATGTCTTTTGTTTTCTTTCTTTTGTTCTGCTTGCAAGTCTTTTCTATATGGAACTTAAGAAATTTTGCTTTAATATTTTTCTAGAATTTCCAGATGTTTAGCAGTCGAACTGGAGCCAGTTTTGTATAATGCATCCCCCTGGACTGCCCTATATTTGAGCAATCTGGATACTTCTAAAACAAACATAAATATCTTGAAAAATTCTCTGTTGCATTAGGGAATTGTATGATGAACTTAGTCTGTGCTGAAGTCAGCTTCACTGTGTGCACTGAGGTGCCTCAAAGCTTTGGATTTACAACTCAGTGGGATATGCTGGAATAGTTATAGCTATTGGAAATCCAGATATTGCAGAGTGATACCTGTGTGCATACCTTTAAATTCACAGGCCAGGACCTCAGCCTTGTGATTTGTCTCCTTCGTCTTTCCACTGAGCCATTCACTTATCAACCTCTTTTGGGGTTTTTTGGGGCATTTTGCTGTCACCGTCAATGACAAAACCACCGCCTGTGCAACCACAGTTAGTATCCTGATGCCCTTCCTCAGCCATATCACTTTCTTATTTATCACTACTATGCTGTCTTTATCCAGCTTGAGGATCTTACAGCCTTGCAGCTAGTGCCACGCTCCTAACAGGCAACTTTATTTATATATGGAAACACTCTTTCATCATCCTCGCCAAGAGTTAAGATGGCAGGTGGTCAGCTCACCTAAATAAGCTCAGACACTTTTGATGGGAAATATTAGATGTTACTTTCTGTGGCCTGCTTAGATGCATGTGAAGATGCCATCTGCATGCCCTGTGCAGGGACTCTAACCTCCCAGTGCCTGTAGGAGGCAGAGTCAGATAGAGTTGCTGTTACATCACACGTTCGAGTGATTTGAGCACTGCTAGTAATTAAAAAAACAATCAGAATGTAATAATTTCAGTCCTAGTATCATAGCTGTGTGAGTGGAAAACACTGTTAAACAGCACTGACCACCACCTCCATTACTCAAACTGTGTGAACTGGTCTTTTGAGTGAAACTGAATAGATAGTTAGGGTTTCATGCTGTTTAACATCTAGTCTTAATGAAAGATGGGGAGAGTGTTTCAGAGGCACACATTTTGAATGAGTAGAATTAAAACAGTTTGCAGATGAAAACTTGTTTAAGCCAGCTCACTTGGTGCTGCTTTCTGCTTTTGCAGGCTTTATAAGGAAAACTGAAGGAGCATCAGTTGAAGTGACTGAAATCCTTCTATGCAGACGTAGAATGTGATTCTTCTGAAGCAGCTGGTAAAATTTACAAGAAATGCAGTTTGGAATTTGAAAGTAGTTCTTTTGTTGACTCGAAGTGAATCTAATGGCAGCTTTCTCATGTATCCTTGGGGGAGGAGAGGCTGCTAGTTTAAAACTGTTTAAAAATAATATGGGCTAAACAATATTCATTGTATATTTTGCAACCAAAATGAGATTTTTTTTTTTTTAATAAATTCAGCATGCATTGAATTGTCAAGGTATTGGGAATATAGTGTTTATTGTTTATTTATTCCTGGAGTATTTTTATGTGGAAATGGAAAGTTTGAGTGCATCACTGCACGGGGCAACATTCTCAGGGAAAATATTCTGGTTGCACCTTCGACCTACTGGTAAAATTAAGTGAAGTTATAAGATGCTGGTTGAGAATGCAGAACTACGTACCGCTCTTGTGAATTTTCTCAGCCAAGGGTCTAGAAGTAGGGTTTTTTTCCTTTTTTCCTGAGTTGCTTACCACAGGGTAAGAATATAGCTGCTGCTGTTCTCAAGCTGCAATAAATCACTGTGCTTGTCCCTATGAATGAGCTGGAAGCTCTAATATTTCAAAAGTCACGTTTGGGAAGGAAAGAATTTAAAATTATGGTTGTGCTTTGTTCATAAAGTTCATTATGAAAAAGTCTTCTAGTCTGAGCAGAGGAGATGTTACTAAATCACATGGAGATCTGACAGAAGCTGGCTTTGCCTCCTGGAGGCCATGCTATGGGCACACTTGGAAACCATGATAGATAAGTTCCATGCTGAATGAACGTGAAACTTTTCGTGCTTCTAACCATAGAAAGATAACGTTCTACAGCAGACAGCTGTTTGAAATTCCCAGGTGCTTTTTCTGATTTTTCCACTTCATTACATTTTAATGTTGAATAATATTCATCGTATTACACTTGCAAAAAAAAAAAAAAAAAGCAAAAACAACCCCAGAACAAACAAAAAAAAGCAACCATGCAACCTCAAGTAGTTTCTCGTGTAGTGGGTTTTTTTTTGTTTCCTCTTCAGACTTTCTGACTCTATATTGTAACATTCTTTTGTGCACGTTCCATATTTGTGAATAATTCAGGCTGTTTATACTATGAGATTTCCCCCTGTATTTGTATAACAGCATGTTTTATCTGCCTGTAAGATTTACTCCAGATAACGTTACATGTGATGCTAAGCCAGAAGATGTAGCCTCAGAAGTGAATGTATCCGTGTGTAAGCCAAAGTACTTCCCATCTGCTGCAATGGAACATCAAAGCTGTCTCTACAATGTTTTCATAATGTTAACAATGTTTTTCTAATTTGTTTAGTTTTATTGTCAGCTTATAAATGACAAAAGTAGTGGGGAAAACCTTTCTGCTTATCTTCACCATTTCAAAATAGAGACATCAAACATGCTACAGGATGTAAGCATGTTACACAATCGCAAGTTGTGACTCCATAAATAAGCTCAAGTTTTGTTGTTCTTTTTTTTTTTTTAAGAGATTCAGCTTCTTGGTTACAAATTGAATACTACATTTTGACCTCATTATACCTCTGTTAAAGTTGCACATGAACTCACTTTGTTATCCACAATTAAATCTTGTAATTTGCTGGAAACGAATATTTGGGCGTAGTTCAATAAGAGCCTTTTTGGTGGTGGTGTCAGGCTTAAGCTGTTGCTTCCCCTCCTTGTAGCAATCCGTTCTTGCTCTGTCTAATGTGACAGCCAAAACATTCTTCTGGCCATGAAATGAAGCCAGATTGGAGAAGTGATTAGTTGAGAAGTAAGTAATTTCTGTGGGATCATTTGTCAGACATGTCTAATCTTCAAGGTGCCGTTGTGCAAACGCTTTTATTGTCCCTGTTGCAATCCACTCATGATTCCAGGAATGAGTTTGTGCTGGAGGAGAGGGGAGAAGTTGGTGGCTGCTGCTTCAGTACCACTATCTGCTGCCACAAGGAAAATTCCACCTATGGAGACTTAGTGTTCTGTGACCTGATGTTACAGAATCCTTCAGTGCAAAAGGAGACTTCTTCACTCTCTCATGTAGCTAAAACTCCTGCTTTTTTTTTTTATTTTTTATTTTCTTTTTTATTTTCTTTTTTTTTTTTGGTGGAAGAAATTAAAGTTGTGATTGAATGGATTTTAATAAATGGTTGTTTTAGGTATTGTTGTGGAGTACGTTAGTAACGGCTTTGCATTGTTTCTTAAACAGAAAGTGTATTTAATTTTCCTCTAAAAAATCTATCTTAAAATGTTTAATTTTAGCACAATGCACTTCAAGTGGCTTTCCTGTTTTTAAGGTAGATATCACATGGGATGAAACAGATCATGAAAGAGTAATGTCGCTTAGCAGAATTTTTAAAAAAGGAACATCTTGACATGGATGTTCAAACTTACCTGGCTTTACCTTGTGAAGAAGGAAGGGCAGTAGTGAGGTACCTTCATTAATAAGTGTGGTTCACGAAGTCATTAGCTACAGTGCTTTTAGTTTAATGTACAAATTCCACGTCATCAGAAAATACTTTAAACATCTCCCTTTACAGTGACAATATTATCCTGATTACTGGAAAGCTATGGTCAGGTTCTCCTATGAAAATAACTTACTCTTCCTCCAGAGCTAAGCATCTCTGAAAGGGGCATATGCTTGCTCTTTTGTATGGTGACCTAAAGGTGTTGGTGAGCGTGATGGTATCTTTGATTCACTCTTTTTCAATTAGGAAATAAATGGGTTGTTGATAGAATGCTGACAGATGACGAAAAAAATTTGAATCAGGCCTGATAACATGAAAGCTGTAGAGTCCCTCATTTAATTTTTCCCCTTTCATTTCTTTTTTTCTGGAGGGGGACGGGGGTTAAATACAGACTTCAGAAAGTTTTCCAGTGTTTTGTGTACATAGTAAGAAAACACATGTTGAAGTTTCTACAGTGTCTCTAAAGCCACAGATGAGATTAATTATGTTGACTTATTTCTGATTCTCCAAATAAGGTAATATCACTCGTATGACCAAATGGCCAAATTCTTTATGAAGATAAAGGAAACACTTCTGCTTTTGCATCCAGATGTGTAGTCCTCTGTACAGGAGAGACATGGACTTGCTGGAGCGTGCCCAGAGGAAGGCCACAAAAATGATCCAAGGGATGGAAAACCTCTCCTACAAGGACAGGCTGAGAGAGCTGGGGCTGTTCAGCCTCGAGAAGAGAAGGGTCCAGGGAGACCTGAGAACAGCCTTTCAGTATCTAAAGGGGAGCTACAGGAAAGGAGGGGACAGACTCATCAGCATGGTCTGTGGTGACAGAACAAGGGGAAATGGCTTCAAGAGGGTAGATTTAGGTTAGATGAGGGTGGTGAGGCACTGGAACAGGCTGCTCAGAGATGTGATTGATGCCCTGTCCCTGGAGACTTTCAAGGCAAGGCTGGTTGGGGCTCTGAGCCAGCTGTGGTGTCCCTGTTCATTGCAGGGAAGTTGGACTGGGTGACATTTAAAGGTCCCTTCCAACTCTAAGGATTCTATGAGTCTATGATTCTATGCTGTACAACTGAAGAAGTGTATCAACTGATTTGGAGGTCAGATTACTTAGAAGATTAATTAGTGAGACAGCTTTGAAAGAGCTTCCTGTTTTTTACTCATTTGTCATGCAAAATCTACCTGATGCAACTAAAAGTTAAGCCAGGTGTAATGGTTATAATTGGAGTGATTTCAGGTTGCAAGATCACAGTTAAGCAAAATGATTATTCCTTTTCTTTATTGCTGATACGATAATTCTTTTAAAGAAAAGATGCTTTTCATTATACATTTGACTGATTTTTTTCTAGAGGTTGTGGTAGTTAATTAATGGAGAAAACTGCCGTGAGATTTCTGATTCACTTAAGCTTTGCCTGTGAATTTTACATAGTGAAGGCAAAGATGAGCTGCAGAAAATACTTAAGGGAATTTTATTATCGAAGACTGTAGAGGCAGCAGATTTTAATTGCTTGATGATTCTCATAAGTTCTTAAGCATACAGAAAGAATTTCGTCTGGCATCATGAGTCTTCTCTGAATGGTGTGAATTCCTTAATTACCTCACTTGCTTTCACTCTAAAGTTCATCTGCTCTTAACTGATCTTATGTATAGTATGAAGGGCTAGGAAAAAACATGTCATTAAGCCTTAATTGGGTCTTTTAAACATGTTAAAATTGGTTTACACTGCATTAAAGTGGGTTTTTGTAATCAAAGACGTTTCTGAAGAGCACAAAAGAGCATGACAGATTTTTCTTGTAATGGAGTTGGGAAATCTTGACAGCAAGCTCGGCTTGGCATTGTCTTGGCAGGATAAATGTCTGTCTGTTTCTCATCTTACAGGAAAAGTATATTTATAAGCTGCACCTCCATGAGATATTTTTTTTTTCCCAGTGATGCTTAATAAGGTGTAGTAGGAGCAATAGATGCAGAGAAAAGCATTTCTGTTTTCTTTATTCAATTTGTATTTTTATGAGAAGGAAGAGAGATTGACCTAAAGTTACTTTATCGTGCAATAGATTTTAGACCTGGAATTGTTTAGTTTCTAATAGTTGTTCTCAGAAGTAAGTTATTAACAGAGGAATTATGTTGCCATATCTTTAATGTGTTCCTGACATGTTATCCACTGGGCTGTGTGATGCAAGCCAGGATGCCACCCAGCAGAATTGTGTGGCACTATGGACAAAAGAGAAAAATCAGTGTCAGCTGTTTGAATGGGAATGTAAGAGTGTGATAGGAATGAAAAAAGGTTTTCCACTTTTTTTTTGTTTGTTTATTGAAACACTTTATAAACAGTTTTTGGTTGCCTTATTGTAATCTTTCTGTGGAATTTTTTGAGTTAGAATGTCATGAATGTTATTAGTGCTGTATAATATTTTTGTAATGTCAAGTATTTCAGTCATCTGGTATGAGTATTTCATAGTACAGAGTATCTCCTACATTTCTACTCATTCTTCTGTTACGTGGATATGTTTGTTCTGCTCAGAAAACCTTTGTGGTGTGCATCAATATCAAGGCCATAGTTGCTGTTTTGACTATGAACACCACTTACCTAGTTAATGGCACTTTAAATAACATTTTTAAATTAAGCAGTATGGTGATTATGCCTACATTTTTTTATCTTTTTTTTTTATCTTTTGCGAGGATGATAATATCTTCAGTTTTACTGCCATGCAGATACTTGACTCTGTGACCAGTTTCATCAGTATATTTCTGATAAGTTGCTCCTGGTGTGGTATCGTTATGTGCAGGGTGTTCTGTATAAAGCTATCTCTCCTCACCAGGACTTTGAGCAGGGAGCAGTCTCCTGTATTATGGGGTTTCTCATACAAAATTCAACAAAGGCAGCCAGTTCATGCTGCAGCACCAGTGCTGGAGAGGCACATGTATAGAGAAAGTGCAATTGTTGGAAGAAGGAATTGCTGGCTTAATTCTGCTGCTGATCTAACTTTCAGTGAGTAATGGTAAATAAAAGGATTTAATAAGCTTTGATTTTACGGTCTTGAAATTAATTTGCTCACTTGCTTAGTTAGATAAATGTGAATGTGTCTTTAATATTTTAATGTGGCTGTACAGTCTTCCATGTTGTTTGAAAAATGAACAGTATTCTTAAGAATGTGTGAACTGAAACTGTTACAGAAGACTAATAAGCAGAAGATAAGACACGCAATATTGTTTCTGAATCTGGTGAGTATTTATAAAATGCCTTGAATAGGACTTTACTTGTGTATGGGGCTGCTGAATCACAGCCTGAACCTCTGATTAATCACCTGAGGCGAGCAATGAGTCAGCCATGGGAGCACAGGTGAAGGCAATTCACCTGTGCTGCCGGAAGGGGTGGAGCCCGGCTGCACCTCTCCTAGAATCATTTAAGAGCTGACTGCCAGTAGGGAAGGATCTCTCTGGAGATTCGCTCCACTGGAGTCCATCTTGCGAGCCCAGGATAGGGTGAGTGACTTTCTTTCCTTACTCCAATGTAACAATTACGTTAGCTAAGTTCCTGGATATACCATACTATCTATATGTCCATTGATTATATAACTTGGGTCGAGTTCTTTACTACTGTGTAGATAATTTGGCCTTTGCTGCATTGTTACTGCTTCAGTACTAACAAGGATCTGACTTCTCAGTAGGCTATTGAGTTAGCGCTGGTGTATTGCTCAAATGTTTCCTAAGGAAAAAATGTTTCCTAAGGAAATAAGCCAGGGAGAGGAGTTACTGTGCAAGGACTTAACCAAGCTTTGGCAGAATGTCATGGGGTAGAGCAAAAGCAGCACAACCTAGTTGTTTCTTTTTGTGAAGCATCACAAGCTTGGTGTAACTGATGCTGCTGGTACTGGAAACCCAGTAACGAGGGTTAACTGATCTAAACATTCATACAAGCTCTCGAGGCTGTCCAGTAACTTAAAACTGAAGGATGCCTCTGTGTGCTGGTGCAGGCCGGTGTGTCGCTACTCAGAAGAGTCAACAGGAGCCAACTGTGATTGGAGTGTGTTCATCTCACTTGTGTCTGGCTGGCTCAGCAGCATTGCTGTGGCGATGCCCAATCACCTCTCATGAAGCAAGATGCTTCAAGGTTTGCAGCAGCTACACTCACCTGTTTGCCACAGGAGTTTTAAGAACTGCCTCAGGTGCGTACCTCTGAAATGGTTAGACTACCCTGACCTGAAAGCAATATAAAAGCCTGGATGTAAGATGCAACCGTTAATGCATCCGGACATTTTGTTGTGGCTGTTTTTTCTTTCTTCAAAAAAGCCTTTGAAAAATCTATTGGCAGAAATCATTACTGCCTTAATATCCATCACAAAGTGGCTCCTCATGTTGGACCATGCTGTGTGATACTTGAAAGCTAGCAGCAAGGTCATTTTAACTCTGAGCAAACTTTGAGAATGTATTCAGCCTCATTTCCCTTTTCTTACAGCAGTTGTCAAGTGTTCTTTATTTGCTTATAGAGTGAAAAGGCTCTTAAGACTTTTTGAGGGCAATGTTGCACATTTGTTTTAAAGCTATTAGTTTTTACAAAAGAAATACATGTTTTATCAAAATTGGAAAGTATGGCACTATTGTCACCACTTAAATTTCTCCTGGCAAAATTACCCAAAACTCTCATAAATACAAATTAGCATCCCTTTCATTACTCAGTTTCAAGGGAGTTTTTCTTAGCCCAAGAACCTCTTCAGTTTCCATCCAGTGTAGCTCTACTTACAATTTCACATGACATCAGGGGGGAAAAAAAGCAACCAAATCACTTATTTATTTTTTCCTTCTCGCTCGTAAGATCTGATTGTCTTTTGCTTGCTGTGTGAGCTCTGCTACCTGTGAGGAAAGTGGAAAAGCAGCTGAAGATAAGTGCAGTCAAGATTTCTGCTCCTAGCCAACAGCCAACATCCTATGGTTAGGGGTGGAAAGAACAACAATGTCACACTTAACTTTTAGCCACAGGCCACTGTGAACTTACAGCACTAGTCTGCCTTTCTAGGCACTAGTTATACTGTCCATGCAACTTGATACTGTAGGAAGCACAGCTTTGCTGCTAAACTAGAGATACTTTTGCAAAGTATCCAAGAAAAAGAGAAAAAGCAGGAAGAATTTATAATGGAGATTAAATGGGTTCCAGGTAGGCTTTAAGTTTTCCTTTTAGTAACTTGGAGGATATGCAGTATTGGCCTGTTAATATGGTTACAGTGTAAAATATACAAGTGATAGAATAAACTGACCTTTTTTTTTCTCCTTAAATTGAAGTCCAGATGGATTACAATGAAGAAAATAGCAGAAATATGACTGAACCATGTTCCTCAGCTGCTAGCTTGTCTGCGTAGCTTACTAATTTGCCAGCTTTTCTTGTACTTTCTTTTACATTTGTCACTTTATAGAATTTCTTGAACAGAATTCATGATTGCCATGGAGTCATAAAACATGCCTCCACTTTTAAAAATGAAAAGCAATATGATTTGGAAACATAGCACAAAATTGGAGGAGGATGGTTTTTAAAATCTCATCCAGCTTGCACAGTGCTGAAGATTTAAGGAAACAGAAGTGAAAGAGTCTGATCTTCTGGTGGGACTTTTCTGTGGGAAAGAAAGCTACTGAGAAGAAGATTTGGAGGATATTTAATTGTATTTGGTGATGTCCCAGTTTTTATCTGGAAAGTTAAATAGATAATTTTACCATACAGCACCCCAGCAGATCTCATTCTGAGGTCTGGAAACCAATGTGTTTTTTTCCTTTGTAACAAAAACACATTGAGGGTGATTTTTATTGTTTTGTTTATGGGTGTGTGCTTTTTCTGAGATGTAATGAGCCATTTTAACAATGCTCTACATCCAAAAAGAGAAAGCTTTCTCTGCAGCCTTTCCTCCTCCTTTCTGTTCCCTAAGCTCATTCTGACAGCACGCACAAGCCCTGGATCTTCTTAGATTCATTTGCAAGTTCACTTAATTTGCTGAAATGGTGGAACTCATCTGGAAAAGAAGAAACTGGATATCATCCTCTTGGTTAGAGTCAGGCAAATAGGAGCATTTGGTGTTTAATTACACACTGGCACAATGTGATGTGCCTGTTTTGGGGCAGAAAGTGTTGCATTGGTTTGGTAGGTGTGGGACTGCAGCCTGTGTAAGAACAGCACCTGATCTGCTATTGCAAATAGTGAGACTGAGGCTGTGCTACAATCCAGCCCCTTCTCTTAGAAGAAATTCCATCTGGAATGCATATCTCACTTGTGCTGTTATTTTGAATTCACTTGGGCGACTTCTGTTGTGTATAAATGCTCCTTTTTAAAATCTCATCCCAGCGTGCGCTGATATAGTGAAATCAATTGAATTGAATGGATTTGTGTCCTGCCTAATTCTTGATAAGGCCTGCCTTTGAAAGTATGCACTGTGCTAAAATAGCTGTGAGCTTCTGTTGTGCTTATACGATTCCAATAACTTCTGGCAAAGTGTTCTCTCAAAGCTCTTCAGAGAAGGCATCCGACATGCAGTATAGGACAAGTGCTTGCTAACAACGCTGTATTGATGTGTTTTACTTCAAGTGCCCACAGTGTGTCAGTATTTGCATACCTGGAGTTGCTTGCTTCATGTCTTCTAATTCTTTGTATGCCTGACTATTTGAGGCTGCATTTGAGTTCTTATAAATGGGCAGTTACTCTAAGATTTTTGCACGGACTCTTCTGTTGTAGCATTTTATAGCGAAGCTGGAAATCACAGTGGAAACAATTACTGTTAGGAATATGTTCTGGCCTGTATAAATAACAGAACCTTTTATAACTATTTAAATAATGCCTATCTTTTCTTGCGCTGGTGTATTTTGTTTAATGGGATTTTTTTTTGGATGCACTTTGCCTTCCATGTGAGGAGGAACCTTGCGAGTTGCATGTGAATTAAATTCCTTACACTAAAAAAAGGATAACGTATTAGTTAAGAATCTAGAGCAAATGTTCAGTGGAGGAAATGGAAAATTTTGAATGAACTTGGTAGCACAGGGAAAGCAAGAAGCTTGCTGAAGCATTCTGCCTCTTAAAACTGCATCTTACGTGTTGCAAGAAAGTTGTACTGTTTAGGAGCCATAGTAGGTATGGAATCCAAGGGCCCCTAGCAGAGGGGCTCCCTTGTTTTTGTTGTTGTTGTTTGCTCTTTGATATTGAACTGTACTTTAGAAAATGAGTTTTATTTTATATCTCATCTAGGTGAATCCCTTCAATATTACAACTTCCTGCTGAGCTCCTAGGGCTTTTTGCTGGCAGAAGGGGTGGAAAGGAGCATCAGTACTCCTCGTACTTCCAGTCACTGTCAGGCCAAATGGTTGTGGGGCTGTTTTTTTTGTTTTTTTGTTTTTGTTTTTTG
The DNA here is from genome assembly GCF_905368555.1 of Meleagris gallopavo. Classification (NCBI taxonomy): domain Eukaryota; kingdom Metazoa; phylum Chordata; class Aves; order Galliformes; family Phasianidae; genus Meleagris; species Meleagris gallopavo. Next base: position 11,989,982 of record NC_139405.1, read on the forward strand.
GTTGATTGTTTGGTTTTACAAAGCAGTGGCAAAATAAAAAAAAAATCAACCTTGTAAATATGACTTTGTCTAGAGTCAGTTGGATGCCCACGTGTTGTTTCAGATGCTCTCATATCATGTTGAGTTGAGCATGCATACTCACACAGTGAAGTTTACGTTGGTGATTTATGATGTTTGATATCAGTTTTGTACCTGTAATTTTGCAGCATATGTTAGTGTTTCCTCATTTCTTGCCCTGAAAAAACTGAAGTATTTTCAAAGAGCAGAGGTTCTGGAAATCACAGAAGCATTCACTGACAATCTTAACTTATTCATCTCTGTGAGATCAGTCAATAACTCCACTAGATATTAGCTATTGGAATGTAGCCAGCTGCATCAGTTTTACCCATAGTTTTTGGAGTTCATTTCTTAGGACAAGAGCATTCAGATTTTGGAAACCTGAGTTTAGTTTCTGGTGTTGTTACCCAGCTGTCTTGCCTCTATTGGCTCTAAGTCTGTCAATCTGCTCTCAAAATCCTGTTTGTATTCTACCTCCTTTTCCTTTGACGTGAATTATATCATAGAATCATTAAGGTTGGAAAACACCTCTAAGATACCTGCTTCAACTGTGAACCCATCACCGCCATGCCCACTCAAGTGTTAGATGTAACAAGTTTGTACGTGCTTCCACATCCCTGTGCATTAGTACTTCTAATATGACATGGCTTTCTCTCTTTTTAAAAGCAAAGAAGAACATCTTAACCTTGTCTACAGGTCCAATGTATGGCAACAATGTATGCCTTCATTGATTTCAGGCAGCACTTGGAGAGCAGATCCTGCACACCTGAAGGGGAGAATTTTGGGGATGGGCTGTAGTCACTGCATGCTGAACAGTAGTTTATAGTTCTGGCAATACAAACCATTGAGATTATGGTTTCTTAGGGGAAAGAAGTATGTTAGTTATTATCTTATTTTTCCTTGAGCGAACGTGCTTATTTAAATTCCAAGAGAATTAATTATGTTCCGCATAGAGAATTCTGGGAATTCCAAAATAGGTTTTGTGTTAATCTCTTAAGACTCCTTTAACTAAAGTAGTTTTGTCTGTTGAAATATTCTTATTATCGAACTCCGATTCTGATTGCCTTCAAAATCACTTTCGTGCCCATATGTTTAATATAGAGGGTTACAACAGTTAAATCTAGGATTTTTTTCAATTGAAAGTCAGATTTGAATTCATTTAAAAATTTGAGTTTTGGCACAAATATTTACGCGTGATTATGGAACGCATACTTTGTGAATGATTCAGTTATTCTTGAATCATTATAGTTTTACATAAACCACAGTGCCAGCAAAAACAAATCAGATGTAGTTCCAACTTTCTTTGGTCTGTTTTTTCTAGGCACAAAATGAATGTTAGATTTAAGCATCCATCTGTTTTTGTAATCATATCTCATTTGAGCAACAATGACTATGCATCCTTCTCCAGCTTCCAGAGCTCTCTTTAGAAGGTGAAGAGGAAGAGGACCACAGTTGCCTCCCATGATGACATTCTGCCAGGTTTTCAGGCGGCTTTTTTTATTGGACTTAAAAATTCTTCCTTTGGGAAGAATATTTAGCGAGGCTTAAAGGCAACTTTGCAGTTTGGTTTCATCAGAGGTAGGCTAGTAGGCAGTTACGTCCCTCCAAAGTACACAGCAGATCCCACCTGTATGTTGTTATACGTTGCACTGAACAAGAAAAGCCTACTGGAGAATCTGTTTCGGTCTAGATCATTGCGTCCTTGTCGTTTCCTGTAGCTGAAGCAGCCTTACCTCATGCAGCACAAAGAAGAGTGCTCTGCTCTGTGGTTCTTTGCACTTGATGTTTTAGTAGCTAAGGGTTTGTTGGTTTTTTTTTAATTAAGGGAATTATGCTGTGTTAGGAAAACAGTCTTGACGTAAGATGTGTTACACTTAGGGCTAGGAAATTCTAATGTTACCAGATCATTTTGGTCAGCTGTTCCTTTTATCTACCTGCAATGACAGGTGTGTGTATACTGAGATGCGAGTTAGTTTTTTTTTTGTAAGGTGTTCCATGTAAGATGAACTTGCTCATTTAGATATCCTGAATATACAGAAGTATCTCTCTAGCTCTTAACTGACAGTTGCGAGCTGTTAAACTTTGGGAAGTTTTCAAACTAACTGTTCAGAGAAGCAAAAATTCTGTCTCAGCCTCCCTCCATCATCATCCTTCCAGCAGTGTGAGAGACAAATACGTATCACACTTGCAATCCTTTAGTTTGATTATGATCTAGTTGTATGCTAACATACCTTTTTACCCTCTTTTTGTGGCCTTTGCATGTAAAGATTACGAAGGATTAATAATTCATTAATTTAAAATAGATAAGGTATAAATTAATCTTTTCTATGGCTCATTAATAATTCTACCTAAAGTAGTCAATTCCTTTCCACTTCTGCAATCAAAACTCTTTTGACCACTTAAGTATACTCTTATTCTCAGGAAGTGGTCTGGACAGTAGTTTCTAAGCCATTCTAATCTGTGGAGAAACTAATGCCTTTCATGAGACTGCCAAATACCACAAGAAAGGACTGTATTTTCCTCCAAGCCCTTCTGTGCCAGATGGATCAAATGATTCCATTTTCCAGGCAAATAAATCAGAAATCTTGTAATGTCCTTTGTGATTTTGGGTCTTTTTTTTTTTTTTGCTTTGCTTCTGGAGTCGTGACATATTTCTTAATTCAGTGTTTACGGTCTTCAGAGAGAACCTGCAAGGTTGCTACCTGACCAGTAATTTTGTTCCCAAAACTACTGAAAAATAACCCAAAGTAATAGTCCAGCTTCTGGGAGGCTAACGATTCCACTTCTATTGACTTCGGAGATGAAGAAGTATTGAGGGGGAAAAAAACCTAAATTGTGGCTTTGGTTGTACCAGAGTTTCTTCATGGCATAATTTTGGTGAACGAGTACAGTATCCGTCCTTTACTTTGTCATGGCTTTGCATGTTTGCTGTTTCATACCTTGTTTTTGTGATGGTACTTTATTGACACTTACTGTTAATTGCGGCATCTTTCCACCATATTAGAATGCTTTATCTTTACTTGCTCCATTCCTTTCTTTAAGACATGGTTTAATCCATTCTGGTCATACAGTTCAGTTCATAGCGTGTGTTCAGGAACTTAGCTGTATGTTGAGTAGGGATGCAAAATATTTAGGAGCTATACGTCAAATACTTGTATATCGAGCAGGGTTATGGTCCTCTTGAAAAGATAAAAATGCAGTCAATCATGTGATGAGAAAAGTTCGGTTTCATCTTTTTTTTAGCTTGATTTTTTTTTTTTTCCTGGGCCTCTATTTTTCATATTCTTTTTAAGCATCAGTAATATGAAAGGACCTTATGTACTACATCCTCTGCATTGTTACAGGCTACTGCTAAGAGAAATGAGTGAAGATGAATGTCCAACTTAGGTTGATCTCACAAATCCATATTTTGCTGAAGAAGTTAGGAAAACAGGTGGGTTAAGTCAGGTAACTTCTTTGCTTTTTTAAATAACGTACTTTAGAAACAAAAGCTAGAAAATGCAGAGGTGACATGTCCAGAATGAAATAAAGTAGATGTCATTTGCCTGAAATTGCAGGTGTTATTCCTGATAAAATGATACAAACTATGATATATGGAATGGTAGTGAAAATCTCCTAGCTGTAATCGGAGACTGTTCTATCCAATTCCTAGGAATGGCTGTTGAGAACAAGCAAACAAACTGTTCCTGTAAGTATTCCATAAAAAAAAAAAACTTAGTTGACTTGGAAGCATTTTTCCAGCTGGATACAAATGGCCCCATTGACAATTAGACAATATTGTTTCCATCATTAAAATTGCCTGTCTTTCGTAAGCAATCAGTTATGTTTCCTCTTAATCTGATGCATGATTTTACTAGTATAGTGTGGCTGCCTAAGAAATCAAATGGTGAAATAATAAACTTACAATGCTTCTGTGATTTTTTTTTTATTTATTTATTTATGGAAAGCTTTGGGTATTTCTACATGAAACATAAAAACCGTAGGAAAGTATAAATTGTATTTCTGAAGATAGGTCTTTAAAACATGTAGCATTTCTTAATAGAAGGTGAAGAACTATTCAAGCTTTCATTATTGTGATGATCTTATGCTAAAGAGATAGTGGAATTGTCATGTTTATTTTAGTCTGGAAATCTACATTTCTTAGAAAGTACCAGGTTAAGGTGTCATGCAGTGCTGTTTTCTGCCATGCTCTCCTGATGAGTTGTATGTAGGTTATTTCTGAACTTGTTGGAAAGATGCCACTTCTCCTTGCACCTTTTTGTTTTTCTGTTAGCAGGGATATGTAGGTACTCTCATACTAAAATTTGATATTTCAGTGTTGTCTGAAAAATCTTCAAACCAACAGCTTTTCTGCCATATGTAAGAAGTTCTTTGTGTCGTAGCGGGGCTTAGCAGAGAATGGTCATATCTGTAGATGATTAAATTTTCTTGTCCATTATAGATGTCTAGTGTGCATGAAGTCTTGAGGATACCACTACGAACATAAAGGTTATCAAAATGAAACTTCTGGCTGCAGGATTACTGATAATCTACTGAGAAAGAAGAGAAGAGTATAATGTGGCTAACCGTAGAGAAGTTTTAAAGGGAGAGTACAGTGGTTGACTGAGATCCAGCTGACATTTGAATCATGATTACACAGCATAACTTTGTCTGGCTTTCACCAACTTTACCCAGAACAGCCTTTGTCTCATAGCTGGGGTTGTTTTTAAGCACAGCCAGTTTATTCAGTTGGGGAAAATGGGTTACAATCTTCTCTGAAATAGGCTGTAGCTGTGCCAGCTTTGTGTCTAGGGTACTGGCAATAATAACCTGAATGATGGTAATTTTTCATAAGTCTTCCACAATTCCCCTGAAAGACTGAAATTGTTCTCTTAAACTGACAGTCATGTGATCTTAAATTATACTGGAAAAGCCTACAATGGGGTATGCTACAGACTCAGGTGGACCAGAGCAAAAACTGAGGACATAGTTGTGCTGTTGGTGTTTTGCAATGGTATATTTACTTCCATACTAGATTGACTTGTTGGCTGTAACTTAAGTTCATTTTTGACAAAGCGGGGCATTTGAAGAGAAGCGAGACTGTAAGGAGGTGTTAGACACAGGGCTGCTATTTTTCATATTCTGTGTAAGCATCAGTGCTATAAAAGGAAAACTTGAAGTTCTGGGAAGTCTAATCAAGTGTGTATTTGTCAGGTTTGTCTTACTTTCTTTTATGGTTCCTACTCTGGGCAATGCTTCAGCTTGGGAGAGGTAAAAGAGAACAACTTCTTTGTGCCTGGTGTACCCAAAGAGTATCCATGCATGATGCAGGTATGTGCAAATTAGCACTTTGAAATTCATGAGAAAATTCATGACTTTGCACAGAGTCGTCTTGTGTACATAATTCCTGTGGCTCCTCAGTCGTACTGTGGACTAAGATATAAAGTACTGTATGTACATCTTGATGCTGTATTTCAGATGCTTGATTCTGGTTAGATGTTGTCGAGGGAAAAGGGAAGCACTTGTAACTTCTGTTTTATATTAATATGTACACAACTTCTGAAAGTGCTATGAACCTTTAATTTGACTTGGTCCCTTTCGGTCTTAGTGTGTCTGTTTCTGTGGAGTCTCAGGAAAGTCTCACGTAAGGAAAAATGTTTTTCTTCTAGCTTAAACTGCTTGAGGGTGAGTTGTAGTGTAATTCCTTATTAATGTGATAGCTTCCAACTCAAGATATTCCATATGATGTGTCTGCAAATGGAAGAAGGGATTGACATCCAGAATATGTTTAAAAAGATTTAAGATGCATTTGTGAGTTCTGAAACCAAATTAATTTCACTGTAATGCAAAGTGTTTAGTGCTGATAGTAATTACAACTTCAGCTGCATAAGATCATAGTAAGAAACTAATATATATATTTTTAATTCTTTTTTAATTCTCCCCTTCCTCAAAGGAAAAGAGCATTGATACTGGCTCTTGATTCATCTCCATCTGCAACAACACACATCTTTTGGATGCTTAACAGTAAACTATCTTCACTTTTGTGATTCTACATAGAATGAAAGATGAGGGAAGATAATTTGAGGGGGCTTCTTTAGCAGATAGCAGAAAGGATAAGATATTTACTTAGCCAATTCTAGAATAATTGTTACTATTTTGTATTCCATGCCCTGTTTTCTTTGCTCTAGCATAGTCAGTTCTGCAAAGATATAAAAGGTTTCAAAATTGTTGAAGCCTATGTAATGTAGACTTTTTGCTCCCCACCATGCATTAAAATAAGATGTGTAGGTTAGGTAACAATATTATCTGAATCTGATTTTCTTTTCCTGCAAATTTTCTGGAATTGCTAAATCAACAGTTCAGTTCTTGAGCTGATGCCACTGTGCCTCTGGATATTTTTTTTTTTTGTGTGGCAATAGTTTCTTCTAGAAATCCATTTCAAGCTTGGAATCTATTTAGAAATGGTCAGGAGAGTAGTTAAGAGAGGAAAAAGTGTTCTTCAAGAAATACATCCTTTTCCAGAGAATACTTAGTGATGTAACTTGACATTTCTCTGGCGTGATTGTACTTCCAGTCTGACTACAAATATGGCTCAACAAAACGGAGTTAAACATCTTCCTTAAGAATACCCCCAGTGGACTGTAGTAAATTGCCTGGGAATGTAATTTCAGGCTCAAAGATCAGAATCAGGAAGACCAGCCTACTTTTCTGCTTTCTTGGTCTAGTTTTATAGGCATTCCAAAGAGAAAAATTTGATTTTGAAGGATTTATATATAGGGCTGTTCTCATGAAAAGCTATCGTTGACATGTTTTATGCAGTTACTCATCATTATGTCTCTCTAATCAGCGCCATGCATCTAAAGTTATATGTAAGAGGGTAAGAAAGCTTTATCAAATGAAACTCAGTCTGAATGGAGTCAATCATATTCTCATCACCATCGTTCTGTTTGAGTATTTTTTGCACTGTCTTTCTTGCACCTGATAGTACAGCATGGCTTCAGGCTTCCATATACATCTCAGAAATCATTTGTGTGTTTTTTCATTGGACTAATGTATTTTTATCTGCTCAGCTGACAGGCTTAACCTTCTGTTCTGTTTTTTTTTTTTTTGACTTGTTTATGCCATTTGAATATTGCTGCCTCCTTGAAATAGGCAAATATTCAGTACATTTTTGTATTTGGTTTCTTACACGTTACACTGAAGTAAGAAAGAAAATGAGAAGCGATTTGAGCAGCTCATTTTACTATATTTAAAAGCCCTCTTAATATATGGGAAATGTTACCTAAAATAAAAATTCTTTTACAGTCTTCAGGTAATATTGCTGACATGAGGTTTCAGGCCATGTTTACTTCTCCGTTATGTAATGTGGTTCCTTCAAGTCCAAATGTCAAGAAGACAGAAGTAGTAGAAAGGACCTTGGAAGAGCAATCTTGCTGATGGGAGGAAAACTATCAAGATCTTATGGAGGAAAGCAAGCAGAAGAAGAACGGGATGAAAAAGAGTTTGCTGAGAAATCCATGGATCCCACCTTATCGATACTAGTAAAATCTGTCAGAAACAAAACTGAACAGTTTCAGGAAAGGAAAAAGCATAAAATCAAGTAACTGATCTTTGTTTTTACACAGACTTTACTTTTGTACGTGTTCTTCTAACTGACAACCTCTATTGAAGCTACTGCAGTCACTTCCTATCCACTTAAAATTTTCAGAAAGGTCACATAAATCTAGTGGCTAGTTTTGCAGTAACTAGAGTAACATTAGCCCTTTCCTTCTGCCCCCAAATAGTTTTGTACTGTTGTTGGAAAAACAGCACCTTGAGTATATAGCTAAGAAATTGTTCATTTAAGAGCTCTGTTTTTTTTTGTTTTGCCTGATTAAAAAAAAAACCACAAAAACAATCTCTTAAAGGTAATAGAAGTACTGAAGGTATCTACAAAAACTAGCCGTGATTGTGCTTCTATTTAAAAATAACAAAATCACTTCTGCAGAGTGCTTAGAGCTGAGGCTCATTAGTCTAAATGCTTTTAATTCTGAAGAAGTCTGTAAACATACCTGTTGATTAAAGAAGGTATTAATGTAACTAAAATTGAAGAAATGTTGTATACTGATCTCTTTTGCGTATTTTTAAATGATTCCATACATGCTAGATGATTAAGTAATTGAAGATTTTGTGGATCTCATTAGAACTAATGAATAGGAAAAAAAAAAAAATGCAGTTTAGAAGAATGCTATTAATATATATCTGAAGTAAATGGTTAAAAATTTGCCCTGAGGAGTTTTGGGCATTTAACTGTGTTTCTATGCCTAAGTAGATCTTCGTTTAAATTAAACTTTCTCCTACCAATATATATATATATAATATATGTATATTTATATATTTTTTTCCCCAATAATATTGTTCTATTTACTCAAAGTGCAAGTGTTGGGGGAAGAAAAAATCAAAAGCTGATCTAGACGAAAGAATTTTAGAAACCTTGCTGTTGTGCAGTGTTACTATGCGTGCCAGTGACAAAAGTGACCAACAGTGCAGTGAAATACAGGAAGTAGAATTTTTTTTTTCCTGTGAATTATTTTGTCTTAAGTTTTTCTTTGTTTATTAAGTGTGTGCTGTGTCAGTTGGTAGTACAACTCTGTATAGTGATCAAATGTGATGGTGATCAGGGATAACCTGTCCTGCTGGGAATGGCAAGAAACCTCTGAGCATGGGCTTATGGTAGAGAACAGCATAATGATATTCAGAAAGCTGTGAATTTACAAAGAAGAGAGATGCTTTGGAAAAAAGCATTTTCCACAAAGGGAAGCATCTCTCCATTTCTGTTGAGCAGGAGAGCCAGTGGTTGCGATTGTAAGAAAATGCGTCATATGAAAATGGTAAAAGTTATACATGCATGTGACAGAGTGGATAAGGAGACACATTTATCTCATAAAAAGTCATATTAATTTTACAGCAAAATTTACTGCATTGAAAACTTAAGTTACCTAAAGCAGTTTCTTAAAGCCACCATGTGAGAGTATATGATACTTCGTGCCTGGAAATTGTAACAAAACAAAGCTGTAAAATTTAATATGATGTGTATTTGCGTGGACGTTTCTAAATGTGATTGATTGTATGACTTACATATTGTAGGGGTATGAAGTGCACTAGGGACAGCACCATGAATTTAATATGACTTGAAGACTGGGCAGACAAATTGTTGGTAGGGCACGCAGTTCTGCTTATGTATAGCATCTGGAAAATTGTATGGCCAAGAACAAAAACAAAAGGTTTGGTCACAAACTCAGCTCAGACAGATACTGACCAATAACAGGAGATAATAACTGTAATTACTATATTACTTCTTGAGATATCCTTCTGTCTTCCATCAGTTTGATTTATTGGGCTGATGTTGTGTCATATTTAATCGCCCTCAATGGGAAGATGCAATGACAAATCTGCTGCCTTTTGAACCTAAACTTTTAGCCACTGCAACATCCTTTGATGGATTCCACAGATTATGCAAGTTCTGTATAGAGGCTTTTCTGTACACTTGACCATCCTTATCAGTGGGTGGCTCGGCTCATGATTGTATTCACTTTTTCTTTCAAAAGTAGAGTGTGGGTAGGATTAAAAAGCAAAATGCCCAAAAAACCCTAGCACTTCTTAGAACTGTGGAAAAGCTGAATGTTTCATTCTGTATTGGTGCTGTCTTACAAATTCTGTTTTAATACCAAGTCCACAGGCAGTCTGATGTAATACGTTTTCCATAATTTGTATGGAAAAGGAAATTTGGAGGGAGATGGGGTACTAACTGCGCTCTCCCTAGCCTCCAGCCCTGTAAAATGTGTATGTTGATGCAGTTGCATGTGCTTTTACAAAGGAGCACCTACTCAGGGGAGGCATACCTTGCTGTTTGACTTCCTGGCAGTAGTTGAGTAGAGGGATTTAAATTATTAATGCTTTTCTTTTTTGGCTCCGTTCTTTTATGACTTTACTGATGCTAAATAATAGGTGACATCATTGAATTTATGCTCCTTAAGAACCGCCCAGATGTACTCAAAGATTTGCTGTTAGAATGCTTTTAAGCAAAATCTGGGCTTCTGAAATGCACTTCCCCTGTACGGTACCTGTGCAAGAGGAGTAATTTGAAAAATAAAATAGGTTGTAAAATTAAGAAGTCACTCATAATGTCCCTGTTAGCTGTGTCTCCTTTTACAATAAGATATTGTGTTACTTTGCAAATAATACCCAGGTGAACTGATAATTAATTACTGGTGTTTGAGTACTGGAGTTTGACGTTAGCTCTAACATGGTTACTGAATTTATCAGCAGCAATTTTGAATGTCATCTGTGGCCTCTGAGGAGATCAGAAGTATGGGGGTCCTTTCTGAGCCTTGTTACCTAACAAGTTGGCTTCACCAACCAGCCATGCATCAGACTCATACTCTTAAATGATAGTTGGTATAAGCAAAAAAAAAAAAAAAAAAAAGATTTTGGCCTTCTCATCATTTGCAAATATGAAAATGGCACCTGAAAGTTCTAAACTCTCTGAATTTTCAACGTTTTTCCTTTTCACTAAAGCATAACCAGCAGAAGGTAGTTAAGTACAATGACACAATAAAAAACAGGACTGTCGAAAGTGATACAAAATTAATTTTTCTAGTAACTTAACGCAGGTCTGATAACTCAGTTTGACTCCAAGTTGGCCATTTCTAGAGCTCACACTGGAGCGTCAGCTAGGCTTATAAAGAGTTAGTATTACAAGTGGAAATCACAGGAGGGTTTGATTTACTTCTGTACTTGAGAAAGATCAGACAACTAGAGATGAAGAGCCATGTATGTTTTCTATTTTACCTTCAAAAAATGTGTTCTTTTCAATCAAGAGCAAGTCAGCTTTTTGTTCTCTTCATATTTCAGTTAATGTCCAAAAATAACAGTAAGTCGTGCCATTACATTAAAAACAACAAAACATGAATGAATCAACCAACTAAAATACTATTTTCTTCAAAAATAATGGTATGAGCATATTGCTATTTAGAACTCCTACAGTAATTAGATCATTTTTGCCCTTGTCGTAAACCAGGAGTTGAATACCTCAACTTCAGTTCTATACCAAAAAGTAGTAGCTATGATGGTAGGGTAATTTTCATTATTCATTTTTATAAAGCACTTTGAAAATATGCTATCTTTTGAATGGAAAAAAAAAAAAAGAGCAAATTTACACGCAGAGGTCTGTTACCCTTTTGCTGCAAAAAGCAAGAAGAGGTGTGACGGGAAGGCCTGCTGTCTAGTTTATCTTTCCTGTGTTTCACGCAGTGTTACAGATGAGAATATTTTTGTCTGGGCTTTGAATCCAATCTAGATAAATGTCACTTAAGGTCATGATTACTTTATATCCTCCTCTTCACTAATGTATGAGTAATCTGTACTTGGTACTGTTCCAGCTCTGTATTTCAGCCTTGAGAGACTGTGCATGTTTTAAACAACTTTGCTCCTAGCCTCCAGCAATCACACTGGCAAGCATTGCTCCTGGCCCATTCCTGAAGAGACTCACAATTCAAAGGCTGGTTGCCACATCTTCTTGGGCAGATGCTCTCGGATCACATCCCACACACTGCTTGGCATTGCACAGCTCCATAGCTTTGCACAGGAATTCTGCTTGTTGCACTTGGACCTTCTGCTCTTTACATTTCTGGGGTAAGGGAGAAGGGAAGGATGGTTGAGGCAAGTATGGTTTGTATTGACTTCTGACAGCATGAGTCAGAAGAGCATTGTAAGTCTGAGCTGCTGTGAAAAAACTGTCCATCGCAGTCCACATCGTGTGCGGCTCAACCACTGCTCAAGTGAGTTGGCAATTTGTTTGTGGAAAATTTAAGTCTTAACAGAACTGGTTAGTAAAGTGACTAAGAATAGCAAAGTGACTGTACTAGGGTGATTGTGATGCATACATGTGATTAGAGTTGAAATCATGTAGCTAGGATTCATTCTTGGGGAGTGCAAAATCCTTCTGCATAAACTTCTTCTCTTCCTCATCAACTCATCTGCTTCTCTCCTTAGGTCAATGCTTGGGCAACCCAAACAAGACTGGCTGAGCCCCAGGTGTAGATGCTTTAGGCTGGAGAGGGGTTTGAGCTGGGTGGCACAGCCAGAGCCATCGGTCCCTTTCCTGGAAGTGGTGACTGAGTGGCACCAGCGGGGGGGAGAGGTGGGGAGCTGTGTGGTGATAAACGATGCGTGTGGTTTTGACCAAGGGTGTCCTGACAGCCAGATGTGGGAAAGACGGTCAGTAATTACCAAACTAACCACAAGTTATGCTTCCCCTCCTACCCCCAAATACATGAGAAGCTTCCATGTCTGTTCAATCACTGGCAGGTGAAGAGTCAAATGAGAAACATTTGGTGACTTTTAGAGTTTTGTGTGAGAAAATTAAATTTGAGTGCTTACAAACCAAACCATGTCAGAGAGAAAACCAAGAGTGAAGCTTTTGAAATTAGCTGGCGTTTTTTTCTGGTTACTACCAATGGATTCTTTTCTTTGAGCTGTGGTCTGTGAGGAAGATGCCGTGATGGGAAGCGTTATGCTATATCTTGATGTTCTACTGCTTGGCTTTTGCAGAATAACTGTTTTGATTGAGGATTTCTAATCTAAATGTATTCCAGTGTGGGGAAATAAAAAGCCCAGAACCCTCATTCTTCATGGAAGCGCATCTTCCTCACCTGGCTTACCACCTCAATCCATAGGAGCTGACAGACCACATCAGTGAACATAGTAACTGTTCACAGTGATGTGCTGCATAAGGGGCACCTACAGAGTTTGCAGTTGGAAGGATGCTGCGTGAGTTGTAACAAGCTCAACAGCTGTCACCACTTTTGTATTAACATTGAAACAGATGTTTCTGCTGCAGCACTGGTGCAGCAGACCAGTGGTATAGAAAAGGAACACAAATGTGGGACTTAGTTTAAAGGCAGCTGGTTTTCTTAAGAGGACAAAAATTTACACTTGATGGCAAAGCATGCTGCCTTGGTTGGCAAAGATGCATTCATCACAGACTGGCTACCGTACTGTGCTGTAAACCAAATTTTTGGTAAGGTGGAAGGTACAATATGAAGAAGGCTAACAGCAGTGAACTTAAATGCATGTATTAAAAAGCTTGTAGATAAAAAAGTGCAAATTCTGTCCTGAAGTAAACTTGCATAGATCTTTGAATTGATCTCTATCTCTCCGAAATGTGAATTTGCTGATAGAGCTCAAGAGCAGGAACTGAGGGAGGAGAATGAAATTTTTCCCCCATTTGACATCCTGAGAATGAAAGCTTCCAACAAAAGAGAATGATTTTGCCAATTTTTCTTAAGGTTTCATAGTGAATTTAAGACTCTCAAACTCTCTTTATTGCAGTTGGATCAGTATCACAGTGTTTGAAGAGGAGGTTATTGCAAAGACTGATCTACTGAAACTGTATCATACCTTAACTGCAATAAAACAACTTCGGTTTGGACTAAATCATTATCCATGGAGAGCTGCAGAAAGCTACCAGGCATGTCTAAACTCATAAAAATAATGAGATGGTAAAACCCGTGGAGAGAACTAGTCCAGGATTTACTTAGTCACCAACTTGGCCTCTTTTGCCAAACTATGTACTTACAAATTGTCATATTGGAATCTGCACTGTGTTTTGTGTGGGCTCAAAGAGAAATGATATCTGACTCTGAAAACCACTGTTCTGAGTCCCGGCTTACTGGTTTCCCATAATGGTTGATGGAGAGTTGACTCTCCTGCTGCAATGACCAGTACTTACTCAGTACACATATAAATCACTTTCCATATTTGAGGAGTAAAGACAAAACCTTGCAGGGATTTACTGCTAGTGGTTATTTTGGCAACAGCTGATGAATGCATATTTGAAACATCATTTCTCATAATTCCTGTGCCTTAGGATTTGGCTGCCATCTAGTTATAACTGTGAAAGCTGGCTGAGAGAGGAACGCAATCTTCTCGAGTTAGCATCTCCTGAGATGCTATGGAACCAACACTGGAAATAACTGTGAGTGGGTGTTGAGCAGAAGGGGGTACTTGGAATGCTATTTAGACAGGTCCAGGGTGCTCGAGTATTTTCCTCATGTAAAGTGTCCCATTATCTGGAAAAAGTATTATTTTACTGGCTGGAAGTTAAAGAAGGGGCCTCTTCATTTGCAGAGGAAACAACAAGTGTGCCTGGAAAAGATTGGGGGCTTACTTGTGCTACCTGCAAAGATCAGACAGTCTTTTAGGGAGATTAATAGTCTAATATCTGAGTGGATTGATTCCAGTCTCTACAGTTGCCTTCAGATCTTGTTCTCCTTGTGCATGCAATCACTCAGATGTCAATTCCAGTTCATATTTGCTGGTGCATCCAGCTTCTTTTTCTGTTAAACATAGAAAAGAGTTGCAAAGGTCCTGAACTGAACTGGAATGGTTGATATAGGGTTGTATTTTTATGTTCCTGTTTTTTTTTTTTTTTTTTTTTTTTTTTTTTTTAAGAAATATATGTATTTATTAGTTCTACATGGCTGCTTCCCAGATAGCTTTGGCACTCCAACCAAGAATCTGTCTTTGAATGGATTGTTTGAGGTTCCCTCTCATCTGGGCCAAAGGGAATAGAAGGATGCAAGTCTCTCTCTTCCTCCTTTTCTGCTGTCTTTTCTCAGCTTTTTTGTCCTTTAGTATGCTTCCAAAAGCACTAAAACACCCCAAAGTGAAGGTTCAACAATTTGTTGCCTGAAATGCCTCCTGTCTGAAAATGGGGATAAAATGGGTTTGTTTGGTCAGAAGCTCTTTGTCTAGAGAAATTTTCTGCTTGCCCCATTTAAAAAAATAAAAAATAAAAAATAAAAAGAAGTATTAACAATGAAATATGAACTCTGATGAAAAAGCTATCTTTCTTATCTCCATAAGTATTTCTATTTCTGCTTCATTTTTTCCCAGGAGCCACAGCTTAGCATCTTCAGCTCCAAATTATAGTCTGCCTTCAAGTTTTTAAGTGAAGTTATATGTTCTTTCTAGTTTAAAATCATCAGTCCTAAGTAGGTTGTAAATATCAGAGGTATCAGATGGTTTCTTCCCTCTCTTTTTACTTTGTTGACATCACTGTAACAAACTAGTAAAATATCTGAGTGTCATAGAATCACAGAATCATTTGATTTGGAAGGGACCGCTGAAGGCCATCTCATTCACCTCCCCTGAATGGAAGCATCTACATTACATCAGGTGCTCAGAGCCCTGTCCAACCTGACCTTGAGTGTCTTCAAGGATGGGGCATTCATCACCTCTCTGGGCAACATGTTCCAGATGGCCTGATTTGAGTGGATCTCATGCTGTGTTGCCTGGACTTGCTCAAAGGAGCTCCAAAATTTACCCACAAATTTCTGCAATGAATTTCCTCTGCTCAAAGGAGAAATTTCCAGCTACGGCATGTTAAAATGCTTCTTATAGGGATGTGCTTGTATCAGTTTGAATGTTAGCGAGCCTGCCTGGCTGCAAACACATTTAAATTCATATTGAGTACATGGGATCTCCTCCTTTGATGTTCAGTCAAAGAATAACTACCTACCCTCTGATGCCCTGCATTTCCCTAAACAGAAACCCAACATTAAAACAGTCATTCTAAGATCCAAAAATTAATTGGCTTGTCTAATATACACCTTCATTTCTCCTCAGATTTTATTTAGTTCTTTAATTATAGTACAGCAAGTTAGATGAAGCCTCACTGAAACCTCTCTGTTTGACATTCTTATTCTCTCTGCATTCATTCTTATTCTTATTAATAAACTAAGATAGGAAATAAGATCTTTTTCAATAGGAAATAAAACTAGAAGTGTACACTTCAAAACTCAAAGTGCAAGAAGAAATCTGAGATGATGAGCAAGACCAAAATCAAGTACAAGTGGAAATGTAAAAAGAATAAAGGAAGCCTTTCATTTAAAATATGTATGCTGAGGAATGATTTATAGAAGAAGATCACCTTCTTGTTGGAGTAGCACTGCAAATCTAGAAGAAAAACAAGGACCAGAAATAAAGAAGAAATAAGGAATATTTAATTTGGAAATAGGCACCAGTGGCAAGGAAGAACTTAAGTTAATTAGAAACATCACAAAACAAGCAGAAGTGGACATCTGGATTTGAAACACCGTTCTCCTGGAGAGGACGGCAGGACTGAACTGACAACACTTCTAGCTTCCCCTCTAAAGGAAGGAGGGTTCTATGATCATACTGCTCATCCTTCAGTCTGTCAGCATACCTTTCATAATTTGAACCTGTTGGTCAACTTCAAGGAGATTTGACAATATTAAAGTCAAAATCTGTGTAGCTCACAATCAGCCAGGTGTTGTGTTGCCTCTTAGCTGCAAGAAAGGACCGTTGGGAAGAGAAAACTGGAAGCAAAAGGAGCATAGGACCTTATACGAGATGTGAAGATGAATGCAAAAAGTGGAATTGAAGCTTTGTGTAGCCCTGAAGTCCATCTTTGGCAGGGTCAACGCTGTGTGTCAAAGGAAAACTGCACAAGTGCCATGCTTGAAAAGTTAGACAGTTCCATCTCAGATATAACGATTGCGATCTGAGAGTCAAAAAAGTACATCAAGAAATCTATTCAGCTCAACTCAACATCACAGTGAAGAATAAGATTTATTTTTTTTTTAATTTATTTTACGGAAGAAAAAAAAAAGGAAAAAGAATTGGCAACACAGCAACTCATAACTGAGGTATGGGTTGCATGTTATAACCCAAAGATTTGGGTTATATGAGGCCAAAGATTTTCAAAGGGTTTTTGGACTTCACGTTATTTCCTTGTGGTTTTATCCAGGAGAAAAGGAAGCACCTGATAGCACCAGAGACAAAAGCTTATCTCTATAAGCCATATAATTCTGCATCTATGAAATGTTTTACTTCTGTAAGAGACCTTAGCTGAAATGAAACTGATGGTGAGAGATATCTTGTACAAAGCATAAGTTTACTTCATCCATACTGTTCAATATATGCTATTTTTTTTTTACTTATCCAATCTATAAACAGAGATGTATAGATACATGCTTGTAGTGCATTACTCAGTAAGCACAATGTAATTTTTATATGGATATGTAAATAATTTCTAATTGAAGAGTGAAGAAGTGTCTTCTTTTTATTTTTTTAAATATCTGTAACTACCAAATCGCATCTAGAAGAAGTTAAAAATCAGATAGGTCTTTTAAATGTCTCTTCCTCTATCACATCTTCATTTTGCAAATCACTTATCTGACTTCCTCCTCTCCAGCCTTCTTTTATCCTCTATGACTGACATACTCTTCTCTGACCTTCACTTCTTTGGTCTTTTCTGGCCTCCTTTTTCCTAATCCCACCTCATTTTTTGTTTTGTTTTGGTTTTTTATTTGTTTTTTAAATTCATATGTGTATGTGTTTTATTTTGTTTTCTCTGACTATTTTTCCTAGTATCTTCTCTGCCTGATCTTTTTTACATATCTGTCTCTCATAACCTTCTCCAACTTTTCTCTTTTCTTCTCATTATCTGTGATATCCTTTTCACTGATCTTTGACCTTCTTTGACCATATTTTCTCAGACTTTCTTTCCTTTCTCCTTCTATGCTCCTTTTCTAAAACCTCTTTATCTTTGCTCTGCTTTTCTGTGTTCTGCTCTCTCCTTCTCTTCTCTAGTTCTTCCTGGCTGCTTGGACATCTCTAGAGCTGGCCTTTGACCTTCTTCCGCATGTTGCCTTACATTCTTTTCTCTTGTCCCTACTTGATCACTGCTTTGGCCCCATTGACCCCAGCTGATACATTTTGATGTTCTTACTTTGTGCTTCTCTTACCTTCTTCAGCACTACTTCACCTTCTAATTCTTCTTTTCCCTACTCTCCTCTTCCAGCCTTTCCAGCCTCTCATTTCCTTCCTCTCCCAACTTCTGTTAATGCCATTCTAAATCCTGAAATGCTCTTGACTTTTGTTTTAATTATATTCCAAATGTTTGTTTAATGCTGTTTTTTGCTTTGGGGTTTTTTGTTTGTTTTTTGTTTTGTTTTGTTTTTGAGAAAAAGCTGATTGTGGGTCATGTCTGATTGCAGAGAAAAATAACAACTCCTGATTCTAAGTGCGTGATATGCTTTTAACGTTGCTCCAGACATACATCCTACAGTCATAGTGGTCAGTACATTGAAGTGTGTATTCACATGAGAATAAAATAATAAGCAATATAATGCCCTGAATTTGCAAGATTAATTTACAGGTGCGACGAAAGTGCCAAATATTCCAACTTTCTGAACTTTTACAAAACAAACCCAAACTTTCCTGCCAGCCATCACCTTTTCTAAAGTAGGCTTTTTTGCTACTTACGAGGTCCTGACTAGCTTCTGTGTTGTATGAGAGGGGTTACATTTTGCTCATCCATTGCATAGATTCGATAGATACAAGTTGAGGAGGTATTGAAGAATGCAGGTCGAAATGATTACCTGTTCGTATTGTGTGAGGTAACACTCCTAGTGAGTATTAATCCATGGTTTAAGACTACATACAAGGGTCAAATATCTGTGGAACATCCTTCTTCTCTTCCTCATATGCCTTCAAGTGGTATAGTGATTATTCAGAATAGATACAGTCACAGCCAAATTGCATGAATGTGTAGTGCTGCTTAGGGACTCTTTATGTGTAAGCTCTGACTTGTTTTTTTTCCTCAGGCTCTCCAGGGAAATTATGTGATATAATCTGATCATCTGTTTTGCTTGCTTTTCCATCTCTTAAGCATCTACTTGCTTTACATTTTAAGCAATTTTTAGAGCTTGTGCTTCATCTCTCTCTGTTGCTCGAAAAATGGCTACAACAATATATGTAGTATGTTGGACATTGGCAATGACAAGGAAGTGGCCTTGAAGGAAAGGCTTCTAGCCTTTCCAAGTTAGAAAATGCCCTTTGCCTGCTAGTTGACTACTAGTACTTGTTTTTTACTTAGACAAAGAGCTACAAAAAATATTGGGAAAAAAATAATAAGGGAATTATTAACTTTATTTTGGAGACTTCAGAACAACACAGAACGAAACTTCTTGGATTATTTCCTTCTGAAAATAAAGCTGTAGTTTTGTAGCTAACAAAGTAATTCCTTTTGCTTCACGTTACACACAGTTTCTACTCTTCAAAAGCTTTTAAATTGTACTGTTAATTGCAAGGGCAAAACAGTTACGCTTTAAGCTCCCCGTGTTCTCCTACCCATTTGGTAAAACTGTGTTGCATTGAAAAAATAGTGTGATTGACATGGCTCCGCATTTTTCTTAGTTTTGCTAATAAAACAGATGATGTATTGGCAGGATTTTGAATGGTACATCTTGTACTGAGTATTAGCAGCTTCATATTGTTGGGGGCTATGGTTTTTTTGTTGTTTTATATTTGTTTGGGTTTCTTTTAGATTTGGTTTGGGTTTGGTTGTCTTCTGCTTTGGAGCCGTGTGAAGATATTCTTTCATCTGGAAAACTCTGAGATCAGTAATAAGATTTTACAGAAAGGTCAGTCTGATTGGTAAGTAAATTGGCTAAATTCCACTAAAATTAAGGGAGTTATGCCAGACTACAGTATCAGGAGGTCTGTGATCAAAAGCATTTCTATTAAATGAGTGGATCTACTGTTTCCAGCAAAAGAACATCAAAACTGTGTGAAAAATTAACTTTCCTCTTGGGACAACATAAGTGTGCCTTCTCTCTCTCAGGCTATTGCTGCAGCTCTGCATAAGCCTGGCAAGAGACAGAATTGTAGAATGGCTTGGGTTGGGAGGAACCTTAAAGATCACTGAGCTCCAACCCCTTGCCATAGACAGACACCTCCCACCAGCTCAGGCTGCCCAGGGCCCCATCCAACCTGGCCTTAAGTGCTTCCAGGGATGGATCACCACAACTTCTCTGGTTAAAAAAAAAAAAAAAAAAAGAAGAAGAAAAGGGGAAAAAAAAAATAAAAATAGGCAACACACAAAAGGAAGTAGCATGTTATTCTTTCTTTGCCTGAAAGGAGTATCCAATGTGTTTCTCCCAGTTCATGATAACTTGATTTTACAAGCAGAAGAGATGATCAAAGAGGATAAATCATACTATATTATAATTCTTCCACTGGAATGTTGATTTCTTGCTGTATGAAAAAGTCTCTTGACTTTCCTGTCTACTTTGTGGAAATAAAGCTTATTTGTTTACAGTTACAATAAAGGTAAACTTGGAAATCTTTGCTCTTTCCCTAGAAGGAGAGAGAATGCTGAAGATACAGTCTGAAGAAGTAATAGGAATGTGGCTTTAAAAAAATAAAAAAAGCCCATCTCAAAATTTCTAAGTGAGATGGGCTTTGGACTATGAGTGAATTCTATATATTGCAGTATAAAAATAAATATAAATATATATATATATATAAATGTATTTTGGTCCAGTTGAGCTTAATTAGAGAGAAGAGCATGACTGAAAAATTATTTTTCGTTGCCAACAGCTGGCTCAGTGCTGAAGTGTGGCTAAGATAGGAGAATAAAATGTGTTAATAGTTCATAGTTATATCCCAGAGATGTGCATTTATATAACTAAGGACACCACTTATCCAAGCTTCTGGTCAGACAAAGAAGCTATTAAAAGTATTAACTGCAGTTGGTAAAATATTCATGAGCTTCTTTCTTCACTTGTTGTCTTCTCCAAACGAGGCTTTTTTAGCATCTTTTGGTCTGTTTTCTGTCAAGCACAGATGTATCAGTAATTAGAAAGGCCAGGCTTTTTCATGCTATTGTTTGTGAGTAGTGAATAATGAGAAAGGATAGATATTATGCATTGCATAATGTGCTTCCTTAAGGCACGTGCTTAAAGACTAGCGAACATAGAAGGATAAATATTTAATTTCAAATAATGCTTTGTGAGGGAAAAAAAGCAGTTTGTTACAAATCTAATCCAAATCAATCACATAAGGGGAAGAGATTGCTCAATTCACGATGGCGCTGATTTCGCTGTGTAAAACCTAAAAACCTCTTGCCATCACTGTCTAATATAGGGCGCTCGATGAGACTGAAATTCTGTTGCTAAAATCATCCAACTGTAAAAAAGCAAAGCAAAGCAAAACAACCAACCCTCGAAAAAGAGCATCCAGATATGATTTTGTTATGCACCTTGCTTACAGCTCCTCATAACTGTATGTAATGCCAACAGTTTTTGGCATGGGATAATGACTTAGGTTTGTCACTGTGTTCTGCTTATTGTGTTGTGTGGCTGTTTTCAGTACATTTTTTTTCTGCCTTTCTTTGTTGTGGAGGAGGAAGAGAGAAGGAATGAGAAGTTTGTTAATCAATACTGCGCTGCAGGGGTGTGGAGAGGTGGGGGTCAGCCTTTTCTCCCAGGGAGCAGTGTTAGGATGAGAGGGAATGGCCTCAAGCTGTGCCAGGGGAGGTTCAGGTCGGATACTGGGAAAAGTCAATTCTCAGGACGTGGCGATGCCTCGGAGCGAGCTGCCCAGGGAGGTGCTGGAGGTGTCCCGGCACAAGGCCCGCACCTCACGTGCCTCTGCAGAGGCCGAGGGCCGGCCGGGGGAGAGGGGGAAGCCGAGGAGCAGGAGAGCTGCCTGGCACGACTAGTGACAGAAACGCACAGAATCGGTGAATTTCATTTCATTTGATTGTATTGCAGGTAGCCATGAGGAGCCGCTTCGGCTGGTGTGCCTGAAGGGGGCGGCTATGACAAACCAGCCCTAAGGAAAGGCGGCAGGGGGAGCGGTAGGAGCAAGGCCGGTGCCGAACGCCTTCCTACCCCCGCGAAACGCAAGGCGCCTCGCCGCCATTTCCGCTCCGAGCGGCGCGGCGGACAGCGGCAGCAGGCCGTCCGGGGCCGAAGCACCGCGGTCGGCGCCTTCGCGCCAGAGGGCGGGGCTTTCCCGCTCCGCCCACCAATCGGCCACTTCCCCTACGCGAGGCTACTTCCGGTCGCCTGGCCCGCCGCGCCCAATGGGAGAGAGGCAGCGGGGCGGGACGCCTCATCCTCACCGAGGCAACGGGCGGGCGGACGGTTCCGGGTGTGCGCGAGGCTGACGGCAGCGGCGGGTGAGTGCTGCGCGCCTGGGTCCGCCCTGCCCCGCCTTAGCCCGCCAATCCCCGCCTCCTCTCGGCCCGGCCTCTCCCGCCTGCCCGCTCCCCCTCGTCCCCCCGAGCCTCCGCTGTTGGCGGCGGGGCGGTAGCGGCCGCACGGGCGGCTGCTGTCCGCGCGCGTCCGGCGGGGCGGGCTTCCCGGTGACGTCAGCCCCGCGCGGCGGCCCCGCCCCCCTGCGCGTTGCCACGGCGACGGCGGGACCACGGCGGGCCCGCGGCCCTCGGGCGCCCCCGGGCCGGGACCCGAGGCGCGGTCGTGCGGGGGTTCCTCGCTTCGTCCTCCCGGGAATTTTCCCCAATAAAAGTTTCTTTTACGCGTTATTCGTATGCTGGGATTCAGTGGAAATAGTGCTAGTTGCTTGTACGACTGCTGACTCTGTGTTAACACGCGGTTTCTACGTCCTCCTCGTAACATAACGGCATCACGCAGGTGGATGCGGTGTATGGCTTCAGGGCAGCGGGTCGTGCAGGTCACATGTAAAACTCTTGTGTATGGGTTTTGGCTTTTGCCAGGGTTGTAGTAGTGCTGCTTAGGATCTTCAGCATCGGCTGGGATCTTCACTCTTAAGAGGTATGGGTGGTGCCTATCAAACATCACTGCGTTAGGAACTAATTAGTCTTGCTAGGTTTTAATAGGTTTTAATGTTAAACAAAAGGAGACTGTGGAGAGCAGCTTTTTCTCTATTGTGAGCAAGCCTTGGATCGGCTAATCTGTAAAGATTTCTGGGAAGTTGGCTAGGTTGAAGTTCAGTCTCTTCCTGGAAGCCTGCAGTTTGGGTTCGACTTGCATCATGGACTTTTTCAACTGAATTGGTTATCTTGAGTCGCATGAATGCTGCTAACTAGGGAGGAGAGAGAGCTTAGAAGCTTTCTTTTAGCAGGCGTGTGCTCTTTCATTCCAACTTGTCTTCCAGAAATTCTTGCTGATGTTGATTTATGTGAAATATGTCTGTTGGTAATCAGTATCCAATGTATGCATATGATTTGGTTTTAGGATGACTCTACTCCAGAATTTCTTTTTGAATGGAAGCATGCTCTTTTCCAGTAGAAGATGTTGATCCTAATGTATGATCATGGAGAAGGGGATAAGCTCCGTAGAAGTGTTACCTTCCAAATCATCTCAGGTTACAGCTGTAAAAGTGGTGGTCAAAGAGCCCGAAACAAAGCAGACCCAAAGAGGGAAACGAGTGGGATTTGTGCTTGTTCATGCAGGTAAGGTGTAGAAGCATAACAGCTGGAACTGCAGTAGTCTGTACACACAGTAAAGATCAACTGAAGTATCATATTGGCTTTTGTTTATTAGTGTGTTAATGAAGTGGCATGAACTTTGGATATAAATATGTAAGTGGAGAGTTTGATTGCACTGGCTGGAGAAACTAGTACTAAAAATGTAATTTTGGATGTTCTGAATGATGCATATCTATATTTATATCATTATGCATATTTGCTCCCTATAGAAAAGAAAATCCTTAATTTTAACAGTTAATAGAACTTACCTGAGTTGGTATTGGAAGATTTTGATATTCTATTTAAGAGCAAATTGAATTGATCAATATCTTGCTCTTTACTGTGTTATTTTACTGGTTTAAATTCCTTATTTTTTTCACTGCTGGTGTTTAAACTAATTTTATTAATTTCTTGAAGCTGGCTTTTAATAAAGGCGAGGAAATGGAAATTGAGATAAATACAAGCAATATAAATACAATTTTTTTTTATTATTTAAAAAAAACAAAACAAAATGGAATCTAAAAATCAGTGTACTAAGCTTGTCTGCTATTTTTCTGATAACATATTTAGTCACATAGGGGACTGATGAATTTCTTAGGTATGGAAATAGGGGACGGTGACAAAAAGCAGCAGAGTGGTTGGATGCAACAGGATAGAATAAGATGAAAAAAAACCTGATCTTTGTTTCATGAACCTCTCCTAGCTGTAGAGTATAGAGCTCTGAAAATGTAGTGCAAACAGGAGAAAATGAACACAATGGTAACTGACCAACTTGCCATTCTGCAGGGAAAGAAAAAATGGAGTTTTCCTTAAAACCAAACCTTTTTTTTTGCTGCACACTGATTTCAAATAAATAAAATAGCTGTGCTGGTCTCTAATGCACTTATCTGTAATCTCTTGGAGAGTGTTCATAGGAGCAGATTATATGATTTAAATGTGTGTACTCGTGTGTGTGAGCTCAGTCTCCTGTATTTTATTGAGTCTGTTTGAATGCATAATGTTGTCAGTTTCTAATATGAAAAGGGTGTGCCAGCGTAATCCTGAATAAGGTTGTTTCTTCTCTGCCTGTATCATAATTCTTGCTGCTGTTTGTAGCCAGTAGTTTGATAAGAGGTATAATCTCTTTTCCTTTTCCCTAACTGTAGGTGCAGGTTATCATTCTGAATCCAAAGCTAAAGAATACAAGCATGTGTGCAAAAGAGCCTGCCAGAAGGTATGTCTTACCAGCTCTGTAGTCCTGTAGTGGGTATGTAAGAAGTGTATTTGGGAGCACTGTCTCTTTGGTATGAATAGACATATCTTGGTTTAGCTGCTCTGACTGAATGTATTTCTAGAGGAAAAAAAGGAGTAGCAACAGCTAACATGGCTGCTCTACAGACTTGGTAGAGTGCATGGAGGTGAGGTGCAGCAACATTGTCATTTGGTGGTGGCAGATACCACACACCAAAGGAACAGTTGGGGAACAGTTCATAATTCACAGGATATTCATAAGAGTTTCCTGCGGCTCTGGGATTTCTGGAGTTGAATGTAGTGCCTGGATCTTTCTTTGTCAGTGTCCAGTCTTCTTGGAATTTATTTTGACTAGCGTCCAAATTGCTCAATAAATACAAGAATTTATAGAATTCCTTTCTTTTTGATGGCTCTTAACTTGTTAATGGGAGGGGAGGCAGCAAGGACAGAAACAACAAAAAACAAATGACCAAAGAAACAAATTAAGTTTCCAAAATTGTAAAAGAAGTAATGGCAAGATTTTAATTTCCATTGAAATATATATTTTTAATCTCTTCTGAGAACTTAGCTTTGGAGCTGGCAGCTCCTGTGTGCTAAGAGCTGAATGAGAAGCTGGAAGACTTATCTCCAAAATTTCTAATGCCTTTTTCTTTCTCCAGAGAGAGCATGCTGGGGAGTCTGGCAGGCCCTTCAGAAGTGCTTTTCAGAGTTGGAGTCTAATAATTATTAACACTTCATCTTGCAGTTCTGTGTCTCAATCCTAATACCAATGTTATTTTGTAATGAGAAACTTGAAAAATCATCCAAACTTAACATCAGCTTCCTTAAAATTGTGCACTAGACCTGATGATATTAATTTTCCAGCTAATTTGTGTGAGACAAGGTTGTTTGCTGTTGAACGCAAGTCTAATTTGAGAGTCTGTTTGGTTCCTTAAGTTCAGTAGCCAACATTAATAACTTGTATGAAGAGCAAACAGTCACAGGTTTGTTTTGCTACTAAAGATGCAGCCATAGTTGTTTTCTGGAGGTTCCCTGAGATAACTTGAATGTAAGGTCTTACCAGTCTGGATCTAGGAAACAATACTATATATAATATAGTATTATTTATATATATATGTGTGTGTGTGTATATATATATATATATATATATATATATATAGTATAATATATCCACTATATACTATAATATAAAAAATAGGCTCTAGAATTCTTTGTGTGTGTGTGTGTGTTTGAATGTGGACACACATATAAAATCTGGAGATAATACTATCTTATATGATTTGTTTTGAGCGTTGGCTTCTGGATGAGGTTGATTATGTTCAATTTCTTGACAGCTGCCATATATACTATTAGAGACTGTTGTTGAATCTTGGAAGGAAAATTAGAAACTCCTTGACTGAATCATTATGTTTGAGGATGCCAGGTATAAGAACTTATTTTGCTACAAATTTGATCATGCAAAAATCTGTTACTAAATGCAGTGTTGGAATATCTGATTTTTTTAAACTGCATCAGATCTACCCTCATGTGGAACATGCCAGCTTGTTTTTATGTCCTCTTAGATTTAATCCTAATTTAATGAATATTCTCTTTCAACAGATCTAGGAAAACATAGGACTTAGCTGCATAATATTAGAATTTCCTAATAATCAACTGAAAATTCTATTTTACAGGCAATCGAAAAGCTACAGGCTGGTGCTCTTGCAACAGATGCAGTGACTGCAGCACTTATAGAACTGGAGGTACGAGCTTCTGACTTTAGTAAAGGATCCCTATGAAGGAAAATAGGAGTAAAGCTAGAAGAATTTCTGAGATGTAAATGAGGAAGTTTAGTAACATGCTTGTTCCAGGTCCGCTAATCTCACATGGCAGTAATGACTGAAAAAGCAATTCCTTTTCTACTGTTAGCAGTCATTTTTCCTCTCCAACTTTACTAGTAAAGAAGGAAGGCAAGGTAAACATTGTGCAGTAAAAATGTGGTGTTGAAATTTATCGGCATATTCTCAGAAGATTAGCAGTGGATTTGCTTACACATGTTTGGAAAGTGTTAATTAATGTACTTGATAGGGTTAGCTTAAGGCAAGCAGTATGTGCTTTAATATGTGGTAGGCGTGCTGACTAGGTGCCAAAACTTCAGTCATACTTTTAACTTGGCAAGCTTCTTGGCTTTAAACAGTAATTGTGGTCTGCACTGAACTGTTCAAATATGCTTTCATGTGCTATCTTAAACATTAAAGTAGATATAGATGAGAGAAAAATATATCTCTGTCTATATCTATCATTATAGAAACACAGAATCATAGAATCCTTAGCGTTGGAGGGAACCTTTAAATGTCATCTAGTCCTGCAGTGAACAGGGTCACCATAGCTAGGCCAGGCTGCCCAGGGCCCAATCCAGCCTCGCCTTGGAAGTCACCAGGGATGGGGCATCAACCACATCTCCAGGCAACCTGTTCCTGTGCCTCACCACTCTCACTGTAAAAGACCTTTTTCTTATATCCAACCTAAATGTACCCTCTTGAAGCTTGAAGCCATTTCCCCTTGTTCTGTCACCACAGACCATGCTGATGAGTCTGTCCCCTCCTTTCATGTAGCTCCCCCTTAGATACTTGAAAGGCCGTTCTCAGGTCACCTTAGACCCTTCTCTTCTCCAGGCTGAACAGCCCCAGCTCTCTCAGCCTGTGCTCATAGGAGGGGTGTTCCATTCCTTGGATCATTTTTGTGGCCCTTCTCTGGACGTGCTTCTACAGGTCCATGTCTCTCTTGTGCTGAGGACTGCACATCTGGATGCAGTAATCCAGGTGAATCCTCACCAGAGTAGAGGGACAGGATCACCTCCCTCAGCCTACTGGCCATGCTTCTTTTGATGCAGCCTAGGGTACAGTTGGCTTTCTGGTATGTGAGGGCACATTGCTGGCTCATGTCCAGCTTGTCAGTACCCCCAGGTCTTTATTGGCAGGGCTGCACTCAATCCTTTCATCCTCCAGCTGGTATTGGTAGTGAGGATTGCCTTGACCAGGTGCAAGATTTTGCATTTGGATTTGTTGAACTTCATGAGGTTCTCCTGGGCCTTCTATTTGAGCCTCTCTAGGTCCCCTGGATGGTGTCCTGTCCATCTGGTGTGTTCACCGCACCCTACAGCTTGGTGTCATCAACCAACTTGCTGAGGGTGCATTTGACCCCACTGTCAGTGTCACTGATGAAGATGCTAAAGAGTATTGTTCCCCTGTGGGGCACCATTTGTCACCAATCTCCATCTAGACATTGAGCCATTGTCCACCACTCTATTGACTTGATCCTGCAGCCAGTTCTTCATTCATTGAACAAACCACCTATCAAATCCATATCTTCCCAGTCTAGAGAAAAGGATGTTGTGGGGTATCGTGTCAAGGGCCTTACTAAACTCCAGTAGATGACATCAGTGGCTCTTCCCTTGTCCATTGGTGCAGTGACACCATCATCAAAAGCCATTAGGTTGGTCAAGCAGGATTTGGCCTTGGTGAAACCATGCTGGTTCTCCTGTCTCTCTGTATCTTCCGTGTGCCTTAGCATAGCTTCCACGATCTTTTCTGGCACAAGAGACGAGACAGATAGGATGGTAGTTCCCAGGGTCATCCTTATTACTCTTCTTAATAATGGATGTGATGTTGCCTTTTTTCCAGTCACCAGGGGCTTCACCTGATTGCCATGACTTTTCAAGTATCATTGGGAGTGGGTTGGCAACTACATCAGCTAATTCCCTCAGCACTCTGGGATGCATCTCCTCAGGACCCATGGATTTGTGGATGTTCAGTTTCCTCAAGTGGTCACAAACCTAATTTTCTCTTAAACTGGGAGGAACATTGCTTCCCCAGTCCCCTCCTACCAAACATTTGAGGACTGTGTGACGAGAAGTTATCAGAGATGACTGAGAAGAAAGGTTTTTAAGTATCTCAGTCTTCTTGTCTGTTGTTACCAGCCTACCTTCATCACTCACTAGGGGGAGTATGTCCTCACTAGACTTTCCTTTTCTGGGTGAAGTACCTGTAGAAACCTTTCTTGTTCTTCTTGGCATCCCTTGCCAAGCTTAGTTCAAGCCTTGACTTTCCTGACCTGGTCCCTACGCAGCACAGCAGCCCAGCAGCTTTTTTGAACTCTTCCTACTGCCCCTTTTTCCACTGACTGTGCATTTTCTTCTTGCTCACCAGTTTGATCAGCAGGTCCTGGTTCAGCCATGCCAATCTCTTGCCTTCCTTTCCTGACTTGCTGCACCTGGGGATGGAGAGCTCCTGCGCACTGAGGAAAACTTCCTTAAAAATCTGCCAGCTTTCCTACACACCTTTGCCCATGAGGACAGTTTCCCAGGGTGTTTTGTTGACCCACTTTCTGAAGAGCTGGAAGTGAGGTTTGCTAGAATTTAGCATCCTAATTTTACTCTTTGCCTGTCTCACATCCCTCTGGAGTATGAACTTAATTGTAGCATGGTCACTACCAGCCTCCGGTCCTGATCTACGAGTCAGTGCGCTTGCATCGGTGAGCAACAGGTCCAGTACTGCATCCCCGCTGGTGAGACCTTCTATTACTTGACTCAGGAAGTTATCCTCAATGCATTTCAGGAGCCTTTTGGATTGCTTATAGCTCACCATGCTACTTTTCTAGCAGATGTCTGGGTGATTAAGTCCCCAGCTGGATGAGTGCTTGCAATTGCAACGCCTTCTGTATCTGGAGGTATAAGGCTTCACTGACAGGCTCCACTTGATTGGGTGGCCTGTAGCAGGCACCGATCACAGGGCTCCCTTTGCTGCCTCAGTCTTTAAATGTCACCCATAGGCTTTCGACTTGCTCATGAAAATAAATCTTATAAATCACGTACATGAATAAGCTAACAGAATCTGCTCTTGTTCCACAAGATTCTTTTGTGATGCAGCTCCCACCTCTGTGGAAAACATTTTCTCTTTTGTGATATAGTTTTTATCATATTCCTGAGCTACATAAAAGAAAACACATTTTAAGAAACTAGGCTGAACAGCTGTACATCTCCTTTCAGTTGTGTCTAGGGTAAATTATTTTCTGGTTTTGCTATCCCCCAAGAGAATCTTCTTTTGCAGTAGTAGATTTAAATATTCTGAAGTGACATCTGTAAGACGTTATGGCTGTAAGATGAAATTAAAGCATATTTAGAGAATTAATCTGATGAGCAAACTTTTTCTCCTTTTCAGTCTTGCCTGCTGTCCTGGTGATGCCTGCCATCATTCTACTGTCTGTTTTTATAATTGTCTTAGGTAGCATTTGGTTGATGTAGAACACAGTACAATGAATTTATCTGAAATGTTTAATCACTTTTACATTTTGTTAGAATTTTTAATGCTATATTCCCAAACTCTGAAGTCTTTGAAAGACACATGCATCTTTTCATGGAAGTGCTGCAAAAGATGATTTTTTTTCCCCTCAGTTCTGCTCAATTACACAACTCCTATTACACAGAATTTCATCTAATCCAAGAGGCATCACTTCAAAGACTTAGAAAGGCGCAAGACTTGCTCTTGATCTTTTATGAGCAAGCTGACAGTTTACTTGTGGTATGCTGTCTGTTTTTTGTTTTATTTTCGCAGGCTCCGAATGTAGAGTGAGCAGCCTTTCTTTGTTGGACTTTATGAATCTCAAGTGAAATAGGGAATAGATGAAGGTATAATTAATGCTAGTAGTTGTTAGAGAAAAGGTAGGTTACTTGTGCAAAACAACTTGAATGCCTGACCCAGAACACTGTTAAAATAACGGTGCTGGTTTGCATGAGCATCAGCTGTATTTCATAAGTTGAATAAAGGCAGTTATGTTTTCCAGTTTGTGAACTCTGTCATTGTAGAGAAATAAATGAACTTGTGCCTTCTTTCAACTTTTGGTAATCAAATAGTTCTGGACAAGGTGCTTCATAAGACTCATCATTTACACTGTATGCTTGATCTCAGAGCTGTATTCGTGATCCCAGAACCGTTTGTTTTTATGCTTTTGCTATCTGCCACCATATGAAGTCTGAATTCCTCTTGAAACATAAAGGGATTTGGGCAGATATTTCTTTTCTTTTAAAAGCTGCAGTTTACAACAGAACCACATGCTGATTGAATTTACAGCTGGCTAGAGGAACAATGTGCAGTTTCAAGCTTTTCTTTGTGGAGCACTTGAGAGATTGTAATGTTCAGGTGTTGGAAGCAAGAACAAAGCTTGTTGTAGATGAAAATTTTAAACTTTCTCTTAGTGCAGCCTAAATTTATTCATACTGTGTGTTTATTTCTTGGCTCTTCCGTCTGGCTTCTGTGGAACATTCTTTGAGTATCATTTAAATTGGGAATCAGTGTGATTATGGAAAGTGGTTATCACATTTTGAGTTTGGATATCCTTGCTCATAAAGTTGCTCTATTTGCATTTTTTGTTATGTCTCAGTCAAAGGAATGGAAAGCAAAATTTTGCAATGAAATAATTTGTCTCTCATTTATTTTTTTTTTTTAAATATTAATTTTAGAGTAAATAAGATTTCGGAATATGGAATCTTAATCCCAAGTGTATTTGAAGCTGAAAGCACAAGGCCAGCAGCATTGTTGTAGTAAGGCAGTCACCATAGATGAACTTTAAATGAATATTGAACTGGAAGTTGTTAATTCTAGTTAAATACTTGGCTATTTGATATTTTGCAGCAGAGTGACTAATGGTAGATTATGACAAAAATGTTCTTGAAAAACATTTTAACTGGTTTGATTAAAAGAGGCCTGACTCACCCTAGTAGGCTGTTACTTCTTGTTACTGAATTCCCACAGAAGAAAAAATTTTATAATTACAGTGTGTAGAAAGAAATGCCAGTAGGCTTTGAAATGCTTTTAAAAGTTGCAAATAAACCTTGACCAAAACCGTATGAAAGATGGATGGGATGCTCTTTAATGCATGTCAAAAACAGAGCAGTTTAACTATTTGTCTAGATGTAATTCTGGATTATTCATGTTGAGCAACTTTTTCAACATTTCCACATTTGACCACAGCTTTAGTACGCCTGTATTGCTGCCAGAACATTTTAAAATACATCTTGAAGTAAGAAAGGTTCTGAGTTGAAAACGACATCCTCAGTAGCGCTTCCGAGTTTTTATAAGATGAGCTAACATTTGAAAATGAATTTCTTGTCCCATGTCTTGAAGCTTTGTATTGTCTCCTTACTAAGCTTACAGTGATGTAAGTGACTTACCTAAGTGATGGTGTAACTGCTGTAATCTGGAGTTAGCAGTCGGCTAAACCAGCTGCTGCTTTGTGGTCTGCCCCTTTCCACGGTCGGCATCTTGGCACGTGGGCAGCACGTGTCTGCACGAAGGTGTAAAGTTAAATCCAACATCAGCACTTCTTATTTGAGTCAGTAAGAACGACAGGCAGAGCTAATAAAAGGTGGCTTAGTTTTTAACTAGGAACTTATTAAAAGTTGCTTGTACTTTATGTGATGTATGATTTGTTGTTTGAAAAACCTTCATGCTGTGGTAATGACAGTGCTTGTGTTAGTATTCAAATAGAATTTTGCACTTGTTAATGGTGCTGGTTTCTCATCTCATTTCCCTTCGCTGCAACAAAGACACCGAGGCCCTGGAGCGGGTTCAAACAAGGGTGACAAAGCTGGTGAGCGGCCTGGAGCACAGGCCTTATGAGGAGCGGCTGAAGGAGCTGGGATGGTTCAGTCTGGAGAAGAGGAGGCTCAGGGGAGACATTACTGCTCTCTGTAACTACCTGAAGGGAGGTCGTAGTGAGCTGGGGGTCAGCCTCTTTTCTTGTGTAACTGGTGATAGGACGAGAGGAAATGGCTTCAAGCTGCACCAGGGGAGATTTAGGCTGGATGTTAGGAAATACTACTTTTCTGAAAGAGTGGTCAGGCACTGGAATGGGCTGCCCAGGAAGGTGATGGAGTTCAAGGAATGTTTGGATTTTGTGTTGAGGGATGTGGTTTAGTGAGTACTATTGGTGATAGGTGGATGGTTGGACTGGATGATCTTGAAGGTCTTTTCCAACCTTGGTGATTCTGTGATTCTGTGTGCAAGACTGTAATCATAGGCTTATGATTTTAATAAAACATACAGTTCTGTTTGCTCCTGTGTCATACTTGAAAGTGTCAGAGGTAAACAGTGGTCTCTGTGGAAAAGATATTTGCTCATATTGTAAGGCTTTTGCTTACAAATAAGTGATTATCTGAAATCGTTGTGTGATTATGATTTATATTAGCACGTTATTACTCTTGAGATGTATCACACAGAAGAGCGTATAAGGTTTCCATCATAATAATTTAAAATAAACATAGCAAATTGCTCTTTTCTGATGTTGCTGTGGCGTATTTAAAGTACTGCAGCAAGAATGTACACTGTAACACATCACTGTCGTCATATTACTTATGCAGAAGTTTTGATATTGTTTGATCTGATTGTGGCCTCACGGTGCTTTGTTTTTATTTTCAGGATTCTCCTTTTACAAATGCAGGAATGGGTTCTAACTTAAACCTTCTGGGTGAGATAGAATGCGATGCCAGCATAATGGATGGAAAGTCTTTGAATTTTGGAGCAGTTGGAGCACTGAGTGGTATGTTAACTATGTGTTATAAAGCTAACTACTGATCTAAGTGCAAAGACCAATTTTGTTCTTTTTTGTGAAGTTTTTGGAGGGAATGCCATTCCAGCCCCATTTAATGAATTCTTCCCTTTATAAACAAACAAAAGGGAGAGGGAGGCATTCTCACTTCCTGAAATACTGCTTTGTGATGCGGTGCATTGTCTTAGTTCACTGATAGTCCTTTGCAGAATGATTGTGTGATAAAGTATTCATTCACTCAGAGGGAGTGTGTTTTCTCAGAGGTCTTTGGAAAATTGTAACCTTATAGTAAAATGCAAATATATATATATAAAATACAAGCGTTAAAATGACAGTATTTGTTTTTATTATCTGGCTCCTTGAAGAACTTACTGTTTTGTAATTCAGTCATAGAACCTCTTAGCTTAATTGGTCAAATTGAAATACTGAGGAACTAAGGTTTCCTTTGCAGTGTTAGAAGGGGACACAGCCTCTAAACTGGGGCTTCTTGTCTATTCTTTCAGCTACTGATCTGTCAAGCTGTTTGCCCCGACGTAAAATTCCCCTGTAATATAGTTTTTTCATTAAAATCCTCTCCTGTGATCAATAACATTTGGATTTCTAATTTGTGAAACTATTACTAGGCTACATGAATATGCATATAGCACTTATTTAATCTGAGAACTAATGTGCCTTTCATTTTTTTTCTTTTGCCTAGCTTTACCTTTCAGTTGAAAACAGTCAGCCCCAAGCAGAGATCATTGAACTTTTGTCATAAGTACATTTGAGAGCCTTAACTGTTACTCTGGAATACTATTGAATAGCTTTTCTGAAAACGTTTCAACCTTTGTTCTTTATCCTAGGATAATTCTAAACTGTGTTAATAACTTCCTCATGTAGATATAGATCTAAAATAAATAGTAAAATTAAGTGTTTCAAGGCTTACTTGTTACAAAATGTATCCTTCCAACCACGGAGAAGGAGGAAATGAGGGAGTGAGAAAAAACTAAGCCTGAATCCTATAATCCCTGTTCTGGCCAGATAGATCCAAACAAAGCTTTTTCCATCTTGAAAAATTAATACTCATAAAACATCTTTGGTCTGTAGAACACCACTGCTTTAATTCTGAGATTTCTGTGGTAGGGAGTCACTCCTAATATTTCAATACCCTTCTTTCTTTAAAAAACAAAACCAAATGTTGATTAGAAAGTCTTGTTACCACTGATAGGCCACGAGAAGGAACAACTGATTTAATGTTATTAAGCTGAAAAATAGTATCACAATGTGTCTCTTACTGAATTACTGAAGCGCTGGAAATGAAAGGAAGCTGACTTCCATTGCCAAAATGAACCCCACAGTCCTACGTGGAAAATATTTTAATGGTTTGTTCCCGTTTTTTGCTGATTTTTCTTTTCAGGAATCAAGAATCCAGTTTCAGTTGCAAATAGATTGTTGTGTGAAGGGCAGAAAGGAAAACTCTCTGCTGGCAGAATTCCACCTTGGTAATTGCTTTGTTCTGCTTGACTTTACTTTAGTCTTATATCTGTACTGCATGCAATATTTGAAGGCTTTGTCTTATCCAACGGAGGCTTGTGCTGTTTTACATTTACATCCTTTTAAAAAGAAGCAATGTTTTCTTCTCAGATCTTGAAACTTAGTGTGCCCTCAATGAAGCTGTGAGTAGAATTGTTGTGGATAGATAGAGATATCACATTGTGGGGGTTTTGTGTCAAGGTGACTATTTCTAAAGTTATATCATACTGAATTAATGATTAATGTTTATGAATCTCTAAAGGGAGGTAGGACACAGGTGAATGAGGCCAGGCTCTTCTTGGTGGTATATGGCAATAGGACAAGGAGCAGTGACCTAAAACTTGAACATGGGAAGTTAGTTCCATACAAACATGCAGAAGAACTTCTTTGTAATAAGGGTGGCAGAGCACTGGAATGGGTTGCCCGGAGAGGTTGTGGAGCCTCCTTCTATGGAGACATTCAAGACATGGCTGGATGCCTCCTGTGCGACCTATTGGAGGGTACCTGCTTTAGCAGCTGGGTTGGACTTGATGATCTCTTGAGGTCCCTTCCAACCCTGCAATTCTGTGATTCTGTGTGAATTCTTAAGTTTTTGCTATATCATTTTGAAAAATTTCTAAGTACAGCAAAATTAAAATGAAATTCTACAGCCTTTGCTTTTGTCTTTTTTTTTAAAAAAAAGGACAACTTTAAAAAATACGTAGACTTAACTGACTTTGTGCTTTTATTTTGTAACTAAATTGTGGAAATATGCAGTGTTTAGTTAGAATTTATTTTAAACATAAACTTATTAGTATTTATGACAACACTGAACATGTGCTTTATTGAGACTGATGTAATTCCAGTATGAAAGAGGAAACTTTTAACTGCATAAGAACTTTAAATACTGTTGTATCATTTTTGGAAAGTGTCCAAGAACTGTGTTGGAACTGACTAATCTTGGAAGCATCTCATTTTTGTTAGCAGTTCAAATCAACCAGTAGGGGGCTTGAACTTACGCAGTTAAATCAGTTATACCTGTTGGGGAAATTTGCTACTGTTTGCTGAGAGATTGCAGTATTTGCAGATGTATTAAATCAGCACTTACGTTGTTTGAAATATGTATATTTGATTTAGAAATTTTACTGTTCATAATTCTTCCTGTAGAAGAGTCCCAATAGTCTGT
This sequence comes from Meleagris gallopavo, assembly GCF_905368555.1. Lineage (NCBI taxonomy): Eukaryota > Metazoa > Chordata > Aves > Galliformes > Phasianidae > Meleagris > Meleagris gallopavo. Next base: position 12,025,816 of record NC_139405.1, read on the forward strand.
ATCTGGATAGTCTGGTATTCCAGTTTAAACACTGAGGAAAAGAACTTTTGCAGTGCCCATAATACTGCAAAGGTAGGTCATAGATTGAAAAAAAAGCACCCCAAAACCAACACACCAACAAGCAGATTTTGCATTTTTGTTTTCTTTATTAAAGGAAGAGAAATCGTAATTAGTGAGAACTTCTTTGTCAGAGAAGTTTACCAAGCAGTATGAACTTAAATATTAGTTGCTGTCAGTAGCTTATTTCTTCAGATATCTGGAAAAAGCAAGGGCTTATCCAGTTACGTTAAAGAGGGTGTCAAAGGAGATTGTTGTGGTTTTAGTTCTGTTTGCTTCCCTTCCCTCCCTTTCCTTCCTTCTCTCCTTTCTCTCCCTTCCCTACTTCCCTTCTTTCCCCTTCCCTTCCTTTCCTTTCCTTTCTTTCGTGTTCCAGAACTAGGAGCATGCATTTGTGTTTTACTTTTGTCTGTACCATCACAATATTTTCTGTAATTGTGGCAGGGAAGAGCACCTAGGATAACTGTGTCCTATTTTAGCGTGTTTTCTGTAACTTCATGACCTAATTTATGTTTGTAGCTATTTTTTTAAAAATAACTGAGTGGAAAACTGTATCCTCTCATCTCAAAGGACAAGACAAAATCTTTCAAACGCTGTTTGAACACTGTCTTGGCTAACAGATCTTTAACTCTTCTGTCTTATGAAGTGTCTAAATGTGAAGTGAACTGTTGACTTCAGAACCAACGTTTTGGGCCTTATTTACCCTTATGTATTTTCATTTCTTTTCTATTTTGAATTTGGAATATGTTATGTCTTAATAGAAAAAAAGGTAGCTAGCTTGGTAACAATCTGTAGCACTGTAATGCTTTAATAGATGCTCCTGCGTGTTCAGGGCATCGCAAGTTTGGAATGGATCTTATGTTCATTGTAGGTGATGATTGTTGACAATTTCATGCCTTGCCTTTTTGGCAGGGTTTGTTGTAACATATTTTTGATCTGGGAGTGAAATACATTGCTGCGCAAGCTGAAAAAATATGTCATCAAGTAGCAAGAAACAGCTGTATTATTGTCATTCCTCCCAAGAGTTAGGATTTTAATAACTGATTTTTATTTGTAAAGATGTGAAAGTTTCATCTTTTTTTCTCACGGGCAAATACTATGGTGGGGAGTCTTAAAGAAACTGCAAAGCCTAAGAATCTGTCTTGCTAATTAAACCTGTTGCTACAGACAGCTTCTGTAGCACCAGCTAACTTAGCTTAATGTTTTCTCACCAGTTTGGCACGGGACCACGTGAGAGAAATTCACTGGCCGTGAGATTAGTGACAGTGGCATTATGGAGAGTCTTGTCTGCAAAAGAACAGCTGGAGGCAGTTGGTGTGGCCTGGTTACCACCATTCAGCACCCATTTGTATAGGGACAATTCAAAATGGTACTTTTCTGATTTTCAGTAATTTTAATGAGTGTGGACTAGTTTATTCTGAGATGATAGGTTTATTGGGAAGGAGTGATCAGGTGTTCTGATTGCTATATGTATGCAGTTTACTGTGAATTGCTCTGTAGCGTGGGTTATCTGGAACAGTATCTCCTCTTCTGGTTTAAAACACAGTCCTACTGTGCAAATTAAAATTCAAAAATAGAGAATTCCCGCATGTATGCATGCATTTGTTAAAGCTGTTCTAAAGTCCTTGGAGCTTCTCTCACAGTTTATTCAGACTGATGTTGTCAGAACGTTCTCTACCTCTGTATGAAAGAATAGAAAATACCAAACTCTTCAGTGTTACGTGTTATCCTGTAAGACATTCTTGATCATTGTATGACTTAGAAAAGAGAACACAATTACAGTTGGTTAGTTACATATTGGGTGTATCATTGGGAGTGATCTTTGGTCCCAGAAAAATGGATTAGTTGCTTTCTACTAACAATTTTGAAGTTTTTTTTTCTATTACATATGTTTCTTAAAAGCAGAAAAGCTTATTTAGAACTGCTTGCTCATAACTTTAGGTATGTAAGAATTGCAAAATGGTACAAATAGACCTAATCATCTCCTTACTTTTTTAGAACTCCTTGATACTATTGATTTAAAAGTTCATGTTAGTGTCCCTGTTTCAGTATTAATCTTTATGAGGAAGAATCCCATGTTTGTATGTTCTCCTCCTTTGGTTATTGCAGCATTTTGCAATCATTTTATTCTTGTCACATGTAGTGCCACAGATGGGATATGTGTGTTGAGTAACTTGCAGGGAGGAGCATAGTCAAGAAAGTGCCAGGGTTGAAGACTTGTACCAACTTTGATCTGTATTTCAGCAGAACAGTTTCTTCTATGTAAGAGTAATCTCAGAATGATAGCTGCATTTTATAATAAACATTACAAAATGAGTTTGTTACGTTTAGGATCACCGTGGTCATCTTTAGTGAACCTAGCCTTCTACTGTTGCTTCTATTCAGCTCAGTGTAGCTCATCTCCATACAGCCCATATTAAGGGCTGCTCTTTACATCAAACAGGCATCAGGATAACCATGTTCTTGTGAAAACTTGCCTAGAGGGGCCATTTTTAGAGTAATTTTCTGTTTTCAATTAATGTGCTCTGTTTTTCCTGTATTTGGAAAGCACATCTGAACATCACCTTCTTGCTGGGGAGGACTTTTTCTTCTTTGTGTTTTGAGCTTGTAACAACTACAGAGTACTCATATTTCTTACAGATGTATCAAATGAACTTTTATCTTGTTTGTGTAGAACCAACTTTCAGAGCAGCAAAGCCATTCATCTTTTTGTTTGTTTGTTTTTTCCTTTGGAAAGTTGTATTTTGAACTAGCCTAGAGGCTTTTGAGACTTGGTGGGGCTTTGGCTGCTCTGTATAGCCCACTGAATTTATTCTCAATTTTCCCTCTCCCTCAACTAATCATGCTTGGTGGTAGCTGTTCAGTTTTATTTTTATGCCAGCTGTGAGTATTACCCATTCATTCTTGCCTGCCGCAGCTCTTCTCCATGAGTACATGGACATTTCCCATGGACCTGCAGTAGTTCCCCAGTACATGACCGCTGGTTTCTGCCCTCTCACGACCCTTCCATCTGTGTCTGTTACAATTGTTTGTGTTGCTTGTTGGGGTAATACAAAGATTGCCTAATCTTGTTCTGATTATAAATACTTGGTTGCTTGACAGATCTGAGTTCACACCGTATGTCCCATAGGATTCTCTTGCCAAATGTCTCTATCAGTTTGGAGGCTAGGGTACAGGTGGTACTGGTAACAACTACTGAGGTCTTGCTTTTTTTATTATTCTAACTCTCTTGTGATTATGTTGTACTTTCAAGACAGCTGAAATTGAATGATTAAAATAAAATCTTAAAAAAAAAAAAGAGTGGGTGATTTCTGTGGTGAAATGAGGCCTCAGTTAGATATCAGCAGGTGTTTGCTTCACTAATCTAGCTATTCCTTGGGACCAGAACTGGAAAGTATTTTGTGTCCACGTTGTATGAGGGAAATGAATCTGGGAATTACGGACCCAAGTGTGAGCAGAATAAGAGTCATGTTACTTAAATGTTGGTACATCTTCAACATTCTGGGGTGCTTCTTTTTGTACTCTGAATACTTGTGATTATTTTTATATCTCTGAGTGTAAAACAAGCAATTGTGAGGCATCAGGAAAATGAAAGGTGTCTGATCTGTGCTATTTAAGTTATCATATATTAGACTCATAATATCTGATTGTAGTACTGGAGCACATCCAGAGGAGGGCCCCAAAAATGATCCAAGGAATGGAACACCTCTCCTATGAGCACAGGCTGAGAGTGCTGGGGCTGTTCAGCCTGGAGAAGAGAAGAGTCTAAGGTGACCTGAGAACGGCCTTTCAGTATCTAAAGGGGAGCTACATGAAAGGAGGGGACAGACTCATCAGCATGGTCTGTGGTGACAGAACAAGGGGAAATGGCTTCAAGCTTCAAGAGGGTACATTTAGGTTGGATATAAGGAAGAAGTCTTTTACAGTGAGGGTGGTGAGGCACAGGAACAGGTTGCCTGGAGATGTGGTTGATGCCCCATCCCTGGTGACTTCCAAGGCGAGGCTGGATTGAGCCCTGGGCAGCCTGACCTAGCTATGGTGTTCCTGTTCATTGCAGGGGAGTTGGACTAGATGAGCTTTAAAGGTCCCTTCCAACTCTAAGGATTCTGTGATTCTCCTTTTTTCCACCTACACTTTCGCTCTGTGTAAATTACTTTATTACTTTATGGATGGGAAACACTTCTTCACTTCTTGAGAGTGTATAGTTGATGGAAAACTTTTTTTAATCAGTGGAGACTACTGTTTACTTCAGTTTGGCTACAACTTATGTTTCTCTTGGATGCTAATGTGAGTGAGAGGTTGTTTCTTGATAATTACCTTATTTAAAAGGGGACATTCTCCAAGTACCCAGTAACTTGCTCTGCAGTATCTTGCAGCATGAAAAATATTCCGCTGGAGCTGTGCTAACAGTAGTAAGAAGTGTGTGCTTAACAATTCAACTCAAATTCTTATCTAGAGAAACTTTTTTTTTTTTTAACTTCTTTAATCAAAGACTGAAAACATCTCTTATGGTGGTTATGTCATAGGGAAGATGGAAAATAGTGCTGCAAAATACTACATATTAAAAGATATAGTGCTATCAAGAAAACTTGCAACAGGAGTAATGCCAACAAATTTTCTGTAACAGCACTGTTCTAAGAATTCATAGTATTATGTGGCCCAAGAGACTTGTGTGCAGCTTACATAACTTTGAGTCTCGCATTCATAAATCAGGTGTTCATCTAAAGCGTTTTGAAATTACTGTGTGTCCTCAGTCTTTTCTTCTTGTATCCATTATGCAGTTGTGGTATTCTTGTTTCAAAAGGGAGATAGGAAGTAGAGGTTAGAAGTAGTAGTTCTTTATTTTGTTGCTACTGCTGTTGCTGTTTTTCATCAACTTTCTGAAAACATGTGATTTCCAACCAGATTCAATTCTTCGGGGAATCAGATTAATTTATTTAAAGGGAAATGGTATAAATAATTGAGGCATTTCTTTTTTCCTAAAAGCTACATATCTATTACTTTTGTCACCGTTCACTGTCACAGCAGTGTATACTGTCTCACTGCTGTAAAATATTCAGTACTGACTACAGAATGACTTCTCAAATTTGTTTCTGTCTTCCACAAGTATTTTAAACACTCAGTGGAGTTGTCTCATTTGGAAATGCTTAATAAAACACCACGATATATACTTTCATTTCTGAATCTAAATTAAGCTTATTTTTAGCTTGTCATACCTCTCGAAGTAATTCTTGATATTCCTGTGGCACTGGCTAATTTCACTCTAACTTCACTAGAAATGTCCTGCCATTCTCACTTCTTTCATCCCCATGTTGTTAGTCTTCAGAATCTTATTCAGTTGTTATAAGACTCTGGATGGCTTCATGCTGTTTTAGCTGCAGTTAAGAGCTGATGCAATTTGGTAATTTGTTTCAAATTTAATAGCACATGTTTTTATTCAATAGTAAGCTTAATGTCAGAACTATGTAGTGTTTTAATGAAACCAAATAAGGTTGCCAACTGTAATTATAGCTGACGCTTCTGTGAAATGCAGACAGTGTACAGTTTTAAAATGACCAAACCAAAGAGAAAATACTAATTGCAAGAAAAGGGGGATTTGTTATATGGTTTTATTTAAACTCCCTCTTCTGTGTCTCCTAGCTTTTTAGTTGGTGAAGGAGCTTTCAGATGGGCAGTTGATCACGGGATACCAGCATGTCCTCCAGGTATCATGGCTACAAGTGAGTAATCTGGTGGTGTGAGTAGGAAGAACAGGACAGAATAATTTAAAAATGTGCCTCGTATTCTGAGGTGTACATCACTTCACTTTTCTTAAAGTTCAACTAGCATATGATATTATGATATATAAGGATGATTAAGTTTAATAATTTTCTAATAAGTATCAAAATAGTAATAATTAAGAACTGTTACTTTAGCTGCATTTTAGTAACATCTAATTAAAGTGCATTTATGATTCTAGGATTAAATCTAGTGAAGGAGTTTTAATTATTATAATTTTTTTTTAACCAAAATGCAGACTCTCTAACAGTCCAAGTTGTGAACCTTTTTGGATCCAAAAAACACCAACTAGCCATGTATCTGAATTTAGTAGGTGCTGACTTGACTAGTAGGTTTTATAATTCCATCCATCATAGTACAAGCAGGCTGGTTTTTGTTTGTTTGTTTTTTAATAAAGAAACAGACAAATAAAACAGCTAGACTTTGTTTCATCTAATATGGTGGAATAATCCAGTCTAGAACATAGAGTCGAAATATACTGTATCCTTAGAGCTGCCAGATCTCTTACAAAAACCTTCTTTTTCTTAAAATTAATCAAGTGATTGTTAAACCTTCTACAGACAAGACTGAAAATTAGTGCATGTGCTCATGGACTTCTCAGTCCCCACCCTGTTGGGAAGTGCCATTACCATTAGTCTGCAGGTTGCTATAGGTGAGAACATGCCCTGTATTTCCTGTTGAAGTTGTTCAGGTAAAAAGTCAGAGCTCATCAAGAAGATTACACAGTATTTCTTTATTTTACAAAATAAACATCACTGCATAAAATATGTAAGTTGTCTCTAAATGAGAAATTGAAATCTACATCTGCCATTGTATGCAGTTCTAAATGTAGATAAACACTCAGAATTTGTGTTTCAGAGTTGCTGATACTCAGTGCTCAAAAGTAACTCCTGAAAGAGTAGCAGTGTTATACTTGATCATGCCAGTTTTCATACATATTCATGTTGCATTTCATTTTGAACAGAAAGTTTTTACATTTTCAGTCTGACGTGACTGAAAGTGCTGCTCCATCCATTTCCTGTCCAGAACAGCATTTGCAGAACAACCTTTGGGCTCAATTGAGCAGAACAGATTTATTTCTGTGACTTTAGAAAAGAGGAAATACCATAAAGGAGTTTTTTTAGAAAGTGTTTGCTACTTATGTGTAGGAAATACTCCAAAAATGAGGGTCTCTTGATTAGCTCTGTTTGCATGCACTAAAGTTTACACTATTTTTAGTATCAAAGCCTTGCTGTTTTAATAGGGATGATTAGATACTGACATTAATTGACAAATGTACTTGTAGTCAGTAAAATGTACCTCAGAGAAAATCCATGTGTTACAGCTTGAAAATAAGGATGGCCATTGCTGTTTTGCTTTACCAAGTACAGACTGTGTTTATATTGGAGAAACATCGGAAGGATAATCTCAGCTTATGTATTGATCACAAGCTAGCTTCAGAACATTAGTAATTGATTTTTATCTCCTCGGTACTCTCAGCATTTATCTATTTAGCAGAACAATTCCCTTTAAAACAATTACTGGAATTCTCAAATTAATTATGTTGCAAAGCCAATGCAGAAATGCCATTTCCTGTTGCAATATCAATCAAAAAAGTATTAAATATTGGTATTTAAGTTGCCAACTACCTCTTCCTCTCCAACCCAGATGCAGATTCCACTTCCAGCCACGTTTATATATACTGCCTGAGCAAATTAAAAATTGGCCTTTTCCCTAGTATTTTAGTACACTTGATTTTACTGAATAATCATAGTTTTTTGATTATACTTGCTACAGCTGCTCTGGTAAAGTTTTCATGGAGAATCCGAGGTAAATTAACTGGAAATAATTTGATTGTTGAGTAGCTCTGCAAAATGCCAAAATAATTACTAAACAGGGTAACTTACTAACAGCAGCAACAAAAAGCACACACACAAACCTTAGCCCAAGCCTTAGGCATGTACTTGAAACAGATATTAACAACAAGAACTAGGTGCGCATGTTTTGGCTTCTTTGTGCTGCACATGGAAAATATACTCTTCAAGGCACATTATTCTCTCTCCGTTTTCCTGGACCTGAGATGGCAATGTTCTATGTGCTGTAATTCTGTGGGGTTGTGTGGTTGGTTTTGCAGTGATGGAGCTGTCTGTATGATCAATTACAATGATCAGCTTTGTGTTCACACTACATAATTCTCGATAACTATCAAAGTATTTGGGCACCAAACTGAAATGAAGTTTTTAAACCGTATTCCTTGTTGAACTACATCAAGGTTTTGTCAAGGCTCACCTGCTTCTTCTTCCTTGATTTGCCAAGTGTGTGAGGAAATGAGATTTCTTCTCTTTGTAGAAATCTGCTGGCTTCCAGTGTAGTGACTGGTTTTTTGTTTCTTGTTTTTATTGAAATGTGATCTTGCATTGCCTACAGACTCCTAGAAGGCTGAAATCACTAATTCCTGCCCATAGTAGAGCCTGTACTATGTTATGTTTACACTTTGTTACCCTATATAAGAAAGACTGATTTGAAAGCAATTAAAGTGTTAACACTGTAATTACTGTTTAAAAACTAACTTACTGTATCGGGCAGCCTCTTGTAGATGTAAAAAGTATGCTTTATTCTAAATCAGCAACATAAATGTTAGATACAGCTTCAACTGTCAATATCTCTACTTGCGTTAGTAATACTAAATAGTAACTACTAGTGGTAGTAACTGAGCCATTTTTATCTCAGTTTTTAATATCAGCCTACAGAAGGTGAAAAGCAGGTGATTTGGCAAAGATAATGTGGTATAAGAGAGCGTCTTATAATTACGTAATAATAATTCATACCTGGCTGGGTATGAATGCGTAAACTTTGTATATAGTGTGAAGGTAGATGGATTTGTACAGTTGAAAGGAGGAGTTAATTTTTCAGCAGCTCAGAAAGCTGAAGACCTGACTCTGGCATCAAACTGAAGATTAGGGTTAACAGCTTTAAAACATTTTATTTGTACAGACGGTAGTTATGGCACTTCAAAGGAAATGTGACTGAAATATCACAAAAGAGTTCTGTTAAATCACTGGTGTTAATAATATCTGAAGCTGTGGCTGACTTAATCAAATATTTGTTGCCAAAACACCAAATTACTGCACAGCTAGTGCTGCTGAGTACTGTCTTACTTAACATAGAGCTGTTTAAGTATATAGCCTTTAAAGGGAAGGAGAAGGATGGTAACTCATGCAGCATACTTGTACCCCTAACTCTAGTGAGATGAAAGGGACCCTAAGCACTTCACTAAGCTGTATTACATACAAACAGGAGCACCTAGCTCAATAACTGGAATCCAAGCCAAAAGTGGTGCTTAAGAAAGAAGAAAAGAACAGAGTAAATATGTATCTCCTTTTTCTTGCCTCATTTGCTATCCTAGAATCTAAACTCCTGGGTCGATATTGGTACATGGAAATGATCAATGGTATTTTGTGCCAATAAATTGTCCTTTTCTCTGGAGCCCATATTAATTTCTAGCATCTGCAAAAACACTTGCAGCTCAACTATGGGTTATTTGAAGAACTACTTCTTTTTCATTATTTTGAAACTTGCTGAATAAAATCTGTTGTTTTATTGTCAAGTCGTGGACTCTGAATCTTTCTGTTCTTCTATCCAGTCCTTGGCTTTATTACCTTGAATAACTCAGTGCCATCAATAAAATCACATCATTATTTTGTATAGAGTAGGTGCTACTATGTGTTGGTTTGGCATTTGACTTGTAACAGGCCATTTACTCCCACTTCATTTTCTGTTTTTTTTTTTAAACCATAATAGTGATTTTTATTTTGTGTATGCAGGGATATTCTCATTTATGCTATGACTGCTCTGTTTCTTTAATGAAAGAGCCATTTCTAGATGTCATGCAGATTGCCATACTTCTAGTGACGCCCTGTGTCTTCCTGTCCATCAGTTTGGCCTGTCTCTCTTCCAGCCTTCCTTGCACCTCCTTATTCTTTCCTCTGCTTCACTGTTATTGAAGTAAGAAAAGTGTTTGCCATGTTTCTGGGACTGAGCTACATGGTTCGGTGACTCGCTCAGGGCAGTGCTTAGACTGTGTTTTAGTTCTTTGCTTTTAGGATAAGAATGAAAGGGATCAGGAGAGAAACTCAGGGATCTGGGGGATTTTACTCGATAGCTTGTGAATTTGCTGTCTAATGGAGAAAAAGGGATCACTTCCATAAAGCAGTAAGAACTGATATGCCTGGCAAGAATTTACCCTGAGTTTTTGCCATGAACATTATGAACATTAAATCTGTATACAGATTGCTTTGTGAAAGCTAGGTGAATTCTTTCGTACGCTTTTGTTGCTGGATAGTTTGTTGTTGTTTTTTCTTTCTTATTGCTGCCTGTCAACGTGTGGCATACATGGGAAGTAGTACTAGCAGTCTTTAGTCTCAACAGAAGCATAAATGTTGTTAATTTGTCATTTAAAATAGCTTTGTTAAAATGAAATTTAGTTTCATCCATCTTCAATTGTGCCACTCGTTTTAGCAACTGCTCAACAAAATTCCTTGCTGGACCATTGTAATCCCTGTGGGTTAACTAGTTTGCTAGTATTTCCCTTTGTAATTCTCTTCCTTCCAATAGTTGCATCCTCCTTTAATATGGAATAAAAAGATAAAATGAAGAAAATTCTCCTGTTTGGTTCTTTCAGTTGACTGTAAGAAGTGTCTGCCAGGGGGTGCTATATGATTGGTCCATCTGTACTCCAGAGATTTAAGAATATTCTTTGAATTTTCTTAGTATTTTCAGTTACTGTTTTTAAACAAGAATTGCTGAACGCTCACAGGTTGCGTCATGTTTTGTTGCATAGCAGTTTGTGACAACTGCTGTAGGAACAGTGGAGTTTGTGCTTGTGTTCCTGGCTTGCTGTTCCATCCAGTACTGTAGATGTATGTAATGGTATTGTCTTGACCTTGATTTGTGCTTTATTGATGCTACAAATTTGTATCTGCTAGTTCAATTTGAAAACATGGTTTTCCACTTAACTGAAGTTTTAGCTTAGCCTGAGAATATTGAAGTGAATAGATTTGGCTTATAAAAGCATGGTGATTTTATGGAAAGGTGGCCTTCTTAGTAAAAACTTCTTTGTATTGCTTTGAGCAAGAAGTGTTAGTTTACTGTATTAAACAACCTGTCCACTGTGGCCTTGTTCAAAGTACACAGATCTAGAATTAACAGATTGAAACATGTCAGTTCTATTGTTGTCAAAAAAAAAAGAAAAAAAAAAGAAAAAAAAGGCATCTTAGTCTTACATTTTATTCTGCATGTTTGATTCAGTAGTTTCACACAGTCTATGAATATGACAGTTGTAACTTTCTCTTTTTAATATTTTTTTCTCTGTTCTCTGGACCATTTCCATCATTTCCAGCAGCCTGTCAAAGCTGGTATAGAAATCAGATCACAGGCTTTGTTTGTTCCCAGATGCTCTCAGATTCTTGGTGTTCATTCCAGCTGATGCTTACAACTGCTGTCACAGAGAATTTGTCAGTGTCCATGTATGTGTACACGTGTGTCATAGTGCAGCCATGTGCCTGTGTACATGGGTACTGTTGGTTTTCAACAGATCAGCTTGCTCCAAGCTCTGAGTCCCAAGGAGAATATTCTTTAGAGACAGAAATGCCACATCAGTTCTGATCCTATCCGTGGATGAAACTGGGGAAGACCTGTGAATACACTGCCAAGGCTTTCCTTTATGAGGGTTTATTTTGAGGAGCTTTGTCAAAGGCACGTGAATGGAGCATGTGAAGTGCAATAATTTGTTTTTAAAGTTGTTCTGATTTGTGGGTCAGATCAGTCTGGTAGAGTAAGGAGGGCTGCAGGAGACAGAAGTCCAGAAAGCGACTAAAAGAAATGGTTGTGCTCTGAGTGCTTTTTGGAGCAAGTGTAATCAAAGGACTTAACTGAAATAGTAATAGGAAACTAATTGGATGTTATGAATGAGACTTGTAGAGTTTGTAGTGCTGAACAGCATTGAGTAACTTTTAAATACTAACCATTTAGCTGAGTAGTCAGGGTGTATTATCACTGAGGTGCTGTGTTGAATGAGGAATACAGTTGTCTTTTAATTAATTATTGGCTGCATCATTATATAACAAACCATTGAGAATTTGGGTTAAATGTTTATTTGTTCGTAGTATAGCAGATATATATTAGAGGAGTTATGGGAATAATCAGACTTCCAGAGTGCCAGAAGGATTAGTACAAGAGATGAATATATGATGTGGAAATTTTATGGCAAATGAGCGTGACACGCAACAGCTTTGAACTGACTCAGACTGTGTTCTGTTACTGATCTGCTTACTGAAGGTTACTCTCTTATCTCTGTCTGTAAAATGGTGTTAATGATGCAAAAATCTCTTTAAAAACCCCTGTATTTATGTGCAGCTGTGGTAATACATGTGCAAGATAAATATCTTTTGCTAACGAATTGTGTATTGAACATTTTGTGGTTCTTTCTGATCAGTCTGCCCTGTAACACTGGAACCTTTTCAAAATGGTGAAATCTATACCTTAACCTCAAGGAATATATACTCGTGAGATTTTTCTTCCACGTTTTATATAATAAATAAGCATTATTCTGACACCATCTCTACTAATACCAACCTCTCACGCAGGTGAGTGGTGTTGAGCAAGTTCTACGTCTGCCTGTTCTGTGCTCTGCCACTTAGCCTACTCTGCAGGGAGACCCCTATTCAACTTCTACAACTCTGTTTTGACTAAACATTTCACCCAGTGCTGGAGTATGAATAGACCCCAAATGTAGAGCTTTTAAATCTAGAGTACGTGTGGATAGTTCCTACTTGGTAAGCTGGGGGGTGGAAGGGAGAATGTGGATGGGGAAGATGTTCTCAGGACCTTGAAGATTCATTTTTAGAGGTAGCCTATTGCAGGGACATGTGAGCATTGTGTAAATGTGGCAGACCAAAGTCCTGGGATTTTACTGATGTTCTGATATACTGTTGTTGCCAGTCATTTTTTCATGTCTTTTATGTGGATGAGACCTGAGTTATAGCATTTAAACACTAACAGACAAAGCATGGGACTTTTTACTCTATTTTTTTTTTCCCCCTCTCCTAGCTGTTCTGATGTAGTTTTATTTATGACAGTATGTACATAAGAGAGAAAGCAAAACTTGAGGGCTCATTGTAGTCTGTGTCTTCTGAGATGCAGGTCTTTTCAGATTGAGTTTGACTGTACACACTGTTACTCCGTAGGGTAATAATTGTCAAGGACTTTTATCACAAAGCACGTACCAAATTTTTGTTTAAAATTCAAAATTCTTGTGCAAAATCAAAGGAGGCTGTACTAAATAATTTTCCATATATTCCAATAAAACCTCTGGGCTGTACTCCAAGAGTTTTTCAAACTAAAATTCTGTCTGTTCCCTTACCTCTCTTTCTCCTGCTTCCTTCCCTCCCCAGTCAATAAGCTTCCCTATCTTCTTGGCTCAGGTGCAACATCAGGCTGATGTAGCTATATTGCATTTGTTTTAGGAAAACTTGCCTGTCTTCAGCACTGTGTTGTGTCCTTTCCCTCTTCTCAAGCTTGGAATATGCTGTTGGAGAAGGTGAGAGTGTTTTTTGTACTGTCATTTAGGACAAATGAAATTTCTTAGAATCCTTGCACGGCACAATTGAATTTTTGTTTTAGTTATAATTTGAATTATGAACTTACTCTGTATGTACATGTTTTCCTTCTGTGTATAGTGGTGACTTTAAAATAATTCTCTAGTGGGCTCTACTTCATCTTTTAAGTGCTCCATTAAACAAGTACATTATAATCTGGGAAATTTTTTAGTTTGTAAAATGTGATTTATTGAACTAAAATCTCCACAATATGTTGTTTGGCCAGGACGACAAACGTGGAGGATATTTTCAGAAAGCTTTATTTTCATCTTTCAGTCCTTTAGTATGAAGCTCAATTTTATTTTCTGGTTTCTTTAGTCACCACAGAACAAGATGAAGCAACCAGAGCTATGGCTGGTTAAATAATGTTTGCAGCTGTTTTATCTTTGTAGAACTTTACGAAGGCAGGAGTGAAAGGGGGACAGACAGCCTGTTGCTTGCTATTAGTTTGTGTTCCCTTAACTGATCATCTGAAGTTTGACATAAATCTGAGGAATGTCAGAGGAAGGTAGGGAATTGCTAGGTTTTGTTTTACAAACTGGTTCTCTTTTTCATAATTTTCAAGTCATTTTGGAGGTATTTGCAGATTTTTATCCTGCCAAGAGGAATTGATAGTCTCTAGTAATAGTTATTATTTCCCATAAATAATGAAAGGCAACTATTAGTCCTTGCTAAAACAACACTATCAATTTACAGATTAAAGTTAATCCTAATAAATATGCTGGAGTTGAACATAGCCTGGGCACAAGAATTTCTACTCTAGGGAAAGTCTGAATAGGCTTTCTTTCCCTCACAGTATGGAAAGGTATGATATTTCATGCCAAATTGAACAATATTTAAGAATTGAATTAATACCTAAATTCTTACAAGTAACTCAGGGAAGAGAGGCACACAATTAACAACCTTTCTCTACTCCCAGGCCCCTAAAAATTTCCTTCCATCCCACAAATAATCCACTAACCCACAATATTCTCCCTTCTAATACCCTCATTTTTTTCTGATCAAAATTCATGCCATTCTAAAGTACAGAACCATGACTGAGATCCCATCTAACACCTCCCTCCAGTATAACTGTATGAACTTGCAAGTGTGACAGATATCATGGTAATTTTCAAGGTAGGAGCTCATGTTTAAGCTTTGTTGATATCATGGTGGAGAAAGCTGGGGAAAGAGTGGTTTGTTTTACTTGGAAAGCATTATGCTAGCTTCCTTAACATACAGTGTTTTGTGTTAGTTCATTTAAGTGTCATATGGTGGTGTCTGCTGCACAGGGATTGAATTAAAGAGGATTAACATAAATGAGGATATGGGAAATTCTGACTAACTATACATATGTATATATATTGGCACAAGTCTGAGGAATATATATATATTCCCCTGCAGCAAGGGCCCAGAGAAGTTGGGGAATCAGTCTCCATCCCTGAAGATACTCAGAATTTGACCAGTAAGCTTCTGTACAGCCCTTTTGAATTGAGCTAGAAGTGTGAACTACTTGACCTCATAAGGTTCCTTCCAGCGAATGACATTCTGTGGTACTAGAAAACTGACCTATCTGTCTGTCTGCTGTGACATCTGACATACCTTAAGCTGCTCAAAAATACCATACCATCTCCTGGTGTTCTAAATACCTGCTTATCCAGCAAAAGTCCTTCATTGAGCAGTGCACCATTGTTCCCGTGGGAGATCAGCAGAGTAAGAAAAGCAGTGGAAAGAAAATGCTTGACAAGTCTTTATCCTAGCATACAGTTAAAAAGGCAGTTAGGGTAACCATGAATTGAAAATAGTTCTGACGCCTCAGAGTTAATTGTGTTAGCCAGAATTAGTGATATGTAAGAGTCATGTTTTCTTGAAACGAGGAGGAAGTACATTTCTAGCCCAGTATCATACTTAATGACCTGTATTTCCCTGTATTTCCTTGCTTACCAATGCCACTTTGAATTAATGCAAATAATACAATGTGGACAACTAAGTCCTTTAAAAACAGATCATCAGGCATTTTTGTTGCTTTGAAAAGACAAATAGAATCTTAAAGCACAAAGGAAAATGAGAAAATAGTTTAATTGCTTAGCTATAGAGGATGGAGGAGTTCCATGGATAGAACATATCTCCTCAGCTTGGAGAACATCATATGTTGTGGGAAAAAGTGGCTGGATAGACAGCAGCAGAGGTATAGTTGGAGTGATGACTCTATGAGACCATATAGCAGTGCTTTGTACCTGACAGGTCAGCTTGGAGCTAGCCTAGGTGTTCTTGGTTTTGACACTATCCTTGTGCATGTAAGTGTGCAAATATTGCAGAAGCCTTCGGAATACCAATGGCATAAAATTCCAGAGAACAAAGAAAACTTCTTGTGTACAGGTTGCTATGGATGGGGCTTGTGTACCTTCATTTTTCTTTCTCCTCACTGGGTGCACAGCCTTTATTTTGCTGAATTGGCAGGAGCCAATGGCAGCAGTAGATAACACTCCTAAGCATATTTATGCCTGTGTAATATCTACTTTTTATGATTACCAAGTCCAGGCACCTCTCCTTCTCACCCATGTATAATGGCTCTACCCATAGATGCTTGCTGTATTCATTGAAATCATCTCAATTTGTTTATTTTCCTGTTTAAAAGTTCTGTTAAAAACAATGTTCTGTCTTGGTTCATTTTGGGATACATCTGTTTAACAAATTCTGTTCTTCATCTCGTTGGTTTGTTCTTTTTTTGTTTGTTTGTTTATTATCTTCCAGTTAATATGTGACTAAAATGATTCTTCACCTGCTTCTCCTTATCAGGTGTTTTGCTTTTTACCTCTTGGTCCTTGTTTCAAACATGAAAATGTGTTATCCAAAGTATATTAATCAATATTAATGTTAGAAAGAGTTCCTTTCTTGGTGATGGCAGATTAATATGTGTTTACAGTTTTAAGAAACTGGTATTCATTAGGTTTTTGGAGAGAAACGCCAGCTTTCTGATTACTTTTAGGTTATACTCTTGAATAGATTTGGTAGTTTAAGGTCCAGTTTCATGTACTTAAAACAGGCTTAAAGGAGAGTTCTCTGGGTGATTTTGGCACCTACGTGGTAAGTTTCAAGGAAATAAAATGCTCACTGCCCACCAAGAATTGTAAATGAAAGCTTTGTGTTTGCCTGGCTCTGCAATATTGATTTTATTCTTTGACGGTTCTTGCAGCTGTTGCAGTCTTCTGAATAATAGTGCTGTGGCTATATTCTGAATTCCATTTCAAATGACATTTTAAGAAGTTTATACTTTAAATAGGAAGCCTGTGCTTTTTAACTTCCATTGAGTTTGTGACTTATCGTTAGGTACCTCTGCCCTCCAAATACCTTGATTTTGCGCATCTGAACAAGTGACAGTAGGCATTTTTCTCCTCTCTTTTTTCTACCTTTCAAAGAGGATGTTAAGCCAATGTAATATTAAGTCAAAACTAAGTTAAATGTCAGTATCTGCAGATTTTTCATGAAGTGAGACTTCTAAAATGAGAACGTGCTGTTTTGGTCTTTTCAGCATTATTTATGTATTAATTTATTTTTCAGCCTTAAATAACATTCTTTCTGAATGTGGGATTTAGATGTGGAAAATGCATGTTTGTCTTTTCAAGACCTAGTTGGTGTTTATACTGTGTCGGATTATGGAACATAAAATTATTGCTTGATTATTGTGTGGCTTTAAAATATGCGGTAAACATGCAGATATGCACTTGAGGTAATAAAGTAGTAGCCTGACTTTACAGATATCAGAATGAGTTCACATGGTATCTATTTACTTGTCAACAGTCAGAAACAATATTTTTTAATATGAGCCACTTAATCCATTCTCTTCTGTGTAGTGCCACATCTTTGCCAAACAGAGAGATATTTAGACCAATATAGCTTCCATATGTGTTCTACAATTTGTTACTACTAGTTATTTTACCCATCACCATCAGTGAACAATGGTAGAAATTTTTTCATTTGGGAAAAGACACAAACATCTTGTACTGAACTTTAGTATTTTATTGTAGGCTTCTTTAATTGTTGCTTTTTGTTGAAAGTGTGGTGGGAAGTGACCTCCACCGTGTAAACTTACCAATATTTAAATAAGTTTTTTAGTTAAATGCTTTCAACATGTTTTATAGGGTTTAGTTTAGCAGCTTTTAAGAGGAACAAGAGGAAGCTGGAGTTGGCTGAAAAGGTAGAAACTGATCTCATTCAACTAAAGAAGAGAAGACAATCAAATGAAAAGGTTAGTTGGTGTTTCAAGTTTTATTGTCATCCTAACTTTACAGCTGATGATGAATAAATTTCATGTTTTATTTATCATTAGACTAATGAGGCATTCAAAGACTCTTCTCCTTGACCACCCAATATGTTCGGATGATATCATGATAACATAGTGAAATTAAAACTTTATGCCTTGCTACTTGAACACCAATCTCTCGCTTTCTGTGTTAGTGATATGGAAAATGTATTTTGCATATTTTGAAGTGTAAATATAACAAACGTAAACGCAAACAGATAACTGTTTACTGAAACATTTTCTTTAGCATAAGATATCTGTCAGTGTTTCCCACTTTTTAATGTTTTCTGAACACTGCATTATGGAGCTGGAATTGGTGAAATTTGAAATGTCAGGTAGGTAAACATGTGCATCTGTGCATCATCTAGCATTGACCTGGCCCATATTACTTGTACTGCAAGACTACTAGAACTCCCTCTGTTGCCCTCACTCTGTTACTTTGAATTTAGAGCCTTTCTTACAATTAGAAAATGTCTGTCACAGTATTTGTATTTACTGTTACATTATAGCTTACTAAATTAAATGCTTCTACTTTACCTGGGGCCTGTGTCTATTTGCATTGGCCACTTCTCTTTGCTTTGGTAACTGGACTGACTGCTGCCTTATTTAGTTGCGATTGTTGATATAAATAATGTACAAATCCTAGAATTGCTGAAAAAGTTGCATTCTCTGTAGTCCGTGCAAATGCAAACCAGTGATACATTTAACTCTTTTCTTCTCAGATTAGGTCTTTTCCCTAGCAGGATGGTACTTTTCAATTTTCAAGGAGCTAAGATCTGTGAGGAAAGTAAGGATTGAGGAGAAAATAGTCACCAGTTTTGGAAATCATCTTGTTTACAGGCCTTCATGTACCTCCTTTCAAAAGTTACTTTTCTAATGGTGTTAACATGTAACTGAGGGAGGAGGGGTCTTTGCACAGTGTTGGAGTTCATGTAATAAGGGGCAAGTCAATGCTTGAATCATACGCCAATGCATGAGCTTACCAACCTGCAATTTGAAATTTCAAGGGCTCCAGAGTCATGTGCAGAACGTGTGGGAGACCCTCAAAGGCCAATGATGGTAGTAGAGGAGGTGATCAAATAGAGCTCTACTCGTTGGTAAGTAATGCAGGAAAGTAACATGGTGGTTTTGTCCGTTTTATGGGTACATCCTGAGGGGGGCTGAGAACTAAAGCGTGTCGTGTGGACTGCTTGTCTTACTGCACAGAACGTAAGATATCTGCAGTTTTGCAGGAAGTTTAATTCTTCAAAATGAAATAAAATGAAAAATCAAATTCTGCAAGAGCAAGATTTACAGGAAAAGCAGAATAATTCTCTCTGAGCGGTTAAGAAGGAGATATTTAACAAGAGTGAGCATATGAACTGTGGTCGTAAAACTCGTACTGTCAAAATTATCTCCTGTAAAAGATTTGAGAATATTTTTTTATGAGCATTTAAGAACTTGAATAAATAAAGATGAATATTCTTGTCAAGTTTAAGTTTGAATTGTCAAATACTCATTCTTTTATTTGCTGTGCTTTTCTGGAGCTGTGAACTTTTCCATGTTTGTGGGACTTGATAGCTATTTTATTGTCTATGTCTAGTTTCAGTCTTTCACATATCTCAATCTTTACAGTTTAGCGACAGCTGTGATCTTCTATGCTGTACCCTGGTACAGCTTAGTTTCTGTTGCCAGTACTGCACAGTTGTTAAGAACTGGTCATTTTTGTGTCTCTGAGGTTTAAGAACTAATGTTACTGAGAAAGAAAATTCAGAATTGTTTTGCCTCTGGGGTGATAATTTCCTTCAGAAAGTTATGTGTGCCATATTAAAACAAGTGTTTCCTTAAAGAAGTTTTCCAGCCTCCTAAATTTCCCATCTAAAAGTAAACAAAAGCAAGCAAACTACACCACTGAAGGGACTGCAATTGCTTGTATGACATATATCTTCTTTTAAAGGAAATGTGCTTAAGAAGGTTTTCATGCAATGCTTATGCTTTTAAATGCTTGCGATGTTTTGATTAAGTATCTCTAAAAAATATTTATGTAGCTGCTGAAGGCAAATATTTTATGCAAGTGAGTGCTTGATCTGGAGATAGATGGCAGATTGAGCAAATAATTCTACAGATGCTGCAAAAAAGGCTCCAAACATTTTTTTCATTGTTGTCAGATGATATGGAAAGCTTCTGCTGAGCCTGATCCTTCTAACATACATTTCAGTTCATTACGGGAGCCCTACGTGTTTGATTTAAAATGAATTAAGATAACACAGTGACTTTTAGTCTGGCATTCTTAACTTTGATGGAAATTAACTTTGATTTCCTAATTTGATTTTCACATCTGTAGCTGTCTGTTAGTCTAGTTTTTGTTCTGGGTATAATCTAGTTTGATAAAATAGGGCGAGCAATGGACAACAAAACTTGCATCCTTTAAGTATTTCTTCTGTATGGAGAAATCATGGTCTTGTGAAGAGCTTTATCCACTCTGATCTTGAAAGCACCCAAAGGTGGGAATCTGCACCTCCAGGGAGCAGCTTGCTCTGTGCCTGCTATCTTTTTAATCCACTGAGTAGTGTTCCAATTGGGTTAATAATATCTGAACTCAGTTGTGGCTGAAAGTCATAGCACGAATGAAATGCATAAAAGGAAGTTTTCTTCATGTCTTGTCTGAGACAAGTGAGTGTTTTGGAAAGACTTCTGGCAGCACCACCAGTACTGCATGCATGGTAACAAATCTGTTTTGTACACATTAATTTGCACACTCCTATGAAGCATAATATGACTTTAGTGTGTGATTTTAACTAATTGTTTCTATTTGTGTGTCCTGCAGGAGAATGACTCAGGAACATTGGATACAGTCGGTGCAGTAGTTGTTGACCAAGAAGGAAATGTTGCTGCTGCTGTCTCCAGTGGAGGCTTAGCACTAAAGCATCCTGGAAGAGTTGGTCAGGTGATTACATGTTTTCAGTTGGGAATGGCTGTTTAGTCTCACAGTTGTGTTTTATAACATTTGTGTTATAGTGATGATATAGTGCTGATATAGTTTATAGGAGTATAGCTAAGTAGCTTTTCTTTATTTACTTACCTTTTGCCAGAACTGTTAATATTTAATTTCTCACCCTTAGACATCTCTTTGATACTAGAGAATGCTTAAAGCATTTATGAATAGGACTACCAGCATTATTTAAAGAGGTTCTCCAGCAATTTTATTTTTAAATAATCTTATGAATTGGTAGAAGTGATAAAGGTATTAAAAGAACATATGAGATGTAGGCATTCTTTGCTGTTATTAAGCAAGAGAATTTTTGAGTGCTTTAGAAATGTCATTCTCTGTTAGCTGTACAGATGTATTTTTGGTCCACTCTCACCACTGTCATAAGAGCAGTTCTCATTCAAAATGTATTAAACATTTCATTTTGGAAAAAAAGGGGCTTCATATGAATAGGGCACACTTGGTACTATTTTGTTTTGATATCTGTACCTCATTTTCTGAAAGGCTAAGATTAAATGACAACAGTATATCACTAAGTTAGCACTCAGTTACAGTGGATTTGAATTTTTACTTTTATAATTTGTATTAATACTTAGGTTTTTCTTGGGCTTTTTTTTTTTTTTTTTTAAACCAAAAAGCTTGAATACTTAAATTTATGAAAGATGTTCTTTTCTTAGGCAGCTCTTTATGGTTGTGGCTGCTGGGCTGAAAATACAGGAGCTCATACACCTTACTCCACTGCTGTGAGTACTTCAGGTATTTGCTACTTTTATAAATATTTCAAAATGTTGCTCAAATATTTATTTGCAGTTTCTTTACAAAAATCGAATAAAATATTTATTTGAATAGTGAATTAAAATATTGACATTGATTCCATAATACATTCTATGTTTGTTTCTTTTAGTTTATATATAAATGTGTGTATGTGTGTGTCAGTATTACCTTGAAATTCATGAATTCATTTCCACTGGTTTCTTACATTGGTCATTGTACTTACAATCAACAAGCAGCAGAACTGTCCTCTTTATAAGACCTCATCTTGTATTGAAAGCATGTGCTTTACCTGTTATACATACAGGGATCCAGCAAAGAATTGTTAAAAGCCTAATATTGTTTTAAAGAGAATGCTTCTCTAACTGGAAGTCTTTGGTAGAGGACTAAGATAATTTGGGAGTCCTTAACATAAGAGGGTCCCTTGAATACGAAAATAGTGCAGATGGCAATTTTTTCCATCAAAATAGTTAAGTATTATTTAAAGTGATTTTGTCCTTTGTCTCTTCATCTCTCAAATGGAAGATAAGAGTATAATAAAAATAATAAAAGAGTAATTAAAAAAGTTGATAAGTAGGGTGATAACTGATTGTGGAGTGTAAGACTGAAGAATGTAAGCTAAGATGTTTCTGACTTGTCAGGATAAGATAATGAAAAAATAACTGTGGTGTGTTAAAAAAAAATAGGTGAATATTTAGAACACAAAAGTTTTAAGATGAAATTATACAGGATTTGTAAAGTAAAAGCTGTTGAAGAAAGTTAATTTCATTTCAGTATTGTTCCTGCTTGTATGAACATAATGAAAACAGGAAAACTAACTTGCACTTTTTTTCTAAGTACTTATGTCAGGATGCAAATTTTATGATTTAGACTTGCTTACTGGTCAGTTATCTGCATTCATTATAGGGAGGGATGGAACAGAAAATCGGTAGAGTTCAGTACTCAGTTCTCAGGATTATTGCTGAGTGAGAAGCTTGTTACAGAATTAGTGGTGGAAGCAAAGTATCAGCGTGTGCAACTAAAGTTTGAGAAAGGCTAAAGAGCATCAGAAATCTCCTGTGTTGCTTTTGCAGTCATAAAGCTTTTTAATTTCCCCTGGTTTAAAGTCTGTCTCACACTGTTGAAAGCTTATGTCGATGTTCCCCTTTAGATTTAGTATTAAGAAAAAGCAGGCATCCTTTTCAGTACAGCAAAGGAAACTCATGCTAACGGTACAAGTGTTGAAAAATATGTATCCTCTAGAAATATATTTAAATATTGTAGAGTCAGGGACCAGAATAGGTGTCAAGCATCAGCTGAGTATTGGAGATTGTTTGTGGAAAAGCTGAGAAGGACACTTTTATTTAATTTTTTAAAACTGATCTTTACATGTCTACTGGATTTTAAGTCTATGCAAGTACAAACATCTCAGTGTACTTAAAGGAGATAGCTGGGTTTAATGATAGCCTTAAATAGAAATCTCCTTTTTTGCTGGTACCAATTTTGTAGAGTGGTAAATAATGCTGCAGTATTTATAATTATCACGTACACACATAAATATCTAAATATATTTCAGATCTTCCAGCTTCTAGGACATTACATTAATACTAATCCCAGTTAATTGAAATAGACTGCTGGCAGTCCATGAAGTGTGGCCATCTTTTTACTCAGTGATTTGAAATTCAGACTAGTGGTGTTTAATTAAACTGTTGTTTCTGGGTTTCTGGCTTTCCTTTAAGGTTTGTGTGTGTGAGAGAGAGCAAGAGAAGGAGTGGGATATAGAAATGTTTACAGGAAGTGAGAACTCTTCTGTAATCATTACCATTCTTTTTTCCATTTTCAGAAGCTCATAATGTTTTATTTTGTAATTTATGTTACTGCTGTTATAAAGTATATTGATGCCTAAGCATCTGACAGTATGAACCATGAAGCTAATTAAGGGGTGGAGAAATAGAAAAATTAAACTATAGGAAAGATTGAAAGAGTGAAATGTACAACTTGGTTGGACCACAACAGGAAGTGGGAATGGAGGCATAAATGTTTGCAAATATTCAAAAGGTGAAATTGCCAAGGCTAAGTAAGAAAATACATTAACATGCTTCATTTTTGCATGAAAGTTTTAGAAAAGAAAAGGTGCTGCCTAAACTCAACAAGATTTTGAAGGCTCTAAATTGCCAGTGCTTCCTAAGAGAGGATAAATGCTGTCACTTCATATACCTAAAACAGACTAGATTGTATTTGTAGTAGTGATCACAGTTGATAGAACTGTCCAGTATCTACCTCTGCCGCAGCAGTATGTTTTGTTCATTGCAGATCTTGAGATTTCCTTTTGAACATTGTAAAGGACAAGTTTAGAAGTGAAATTTTGAGACAACATGGGTCAAGACAACTTGTTTTATTTTATTATGGTGCTTTATTTGAAAATGCAGTGGCATCATGCATGGGACTGCACATATTTAATTCTATGGGGTTTACTTACCGAGTTTGGTATACCTTTTCACATACAGACATGCTTCTTCTCATTATTCAAGTCCATAACATTGTTAAATAAAGAAAAAAACAAAACCTTATTTGCAAATAATTTTCCCTTCCAAAGCTTTACAGTGTATGTTAACACCAAGTGTGAAAGTAGATGATTCGCTTAGAACTGATATTATTTCCAAGAAGTTAGTTAATCTCTATGTCACATATGAGCAAGAATTCTGATAAGTGCAAGTCACTACTGGAAGCTAAAAATGAAATTATTGTAGAATGTGTTCTGCCACGTACTGTTCTCTTTAAAGCAGTTCAGAGGTAGGCAATTTTATCTATTTTCCCATTGTGTGGGTGAAATCATAGACTTTTAGAAGTTCTGGGTAGATTAATACATAGTTATAGAGAAAATGATGTTTTGCTTTGAGACTGGTTTTGGTCACTATGTAATCATTTAGGATGCAATTTATTGACTTATTTTTATTAGTTATTAAACTGGATTCAAATGCCTGATTTAAGGAAGGCAGGTTCATATTGGATTCCGAGTGCTGTGCTCTTTAATAAATAAATCTTTAGACTAGCTTTTTTTTTTTTTAAATGTATGTCAGCACTAGTTCTGATGTAGTGCACATACAGAAGTTTTCTCAAGGTGGTGAGTGGGCTGGGTAGCAGGCTACTATGTGGAACGTCACTCTTCTTTTTTTCAAGAGAATACTAAGATTGGCTGTTGAGTCATCAGCTAGGTCAGTGGTGCATCTAAACTGGTAAGAGAAGAAACGTTTCAAGGCTCTGAGCTTTTTAATAAATGATGTTCCTGCCAGAAGTCTGCTGCCACACGAAGCCATGCCCTTGCCACTGCTTACATAAATCTGTTTCCTCATTTATCTGCTCTGTCTCCTCTTGGGCTGATTTTGTTGTTATCCTAAGCACAGATTATATGAACTATTTTATTTCAGTCCTATCCACCTGCATTTCTATCTCTTCTATCTCTGGATATTGTTTCTAAATTTACAGTATGTCATAACTTTACACATCTTTTCCTTTTAACTTGTCTTTAAAATTTGTAAATTTGGCAGAAGTTTCTGCTAGCATTTTCTACAGGGACATTTTTCTTCTGTATGAAAAATAAATTAGATTTTTGTTATTGTATTTGATATATTGAATAGTGTAGATATAGGCTTTTACTATTTCCTGTTAGATGCTTAGCAAAATTCATGAAATCATATTTAAAAGAAATCTTGAATGAAGGTTTAAATTCTGCTTTGTTTTGAAGTTTTGTCAATAGGATACTCTAAATTATCAAGTGCTAATATATTCTAAGCCCAATGTTTCAAACCTTCTGTAAAGATTCTTTGTGAAATTGCACATTGCACATCTGTGGTGTTTTAGAGTTTTTTAACAAGCTACAGAGAAAAATTTAAGAGAGTTTGTTGAATCAGTCTGTGTATACAGAAAAAGGGTTTTTTTTTTTTTGGCTTTAGTTTTCTGCAAGGAATTTTTAAGGGCCAGCATTTATTTTAAGCCTAACTATTTTGGGCTCATGCTTATGAAAGTGCTCATGTCTTTGGGTTTTAGAGGCTGCAATAAGAAGAAGATTGAACAGGTTGGGGAAAGCCTCTGGTGTGGGGAAAAGAAGTCTGGGATAGTAATTCAAAATGTACAGAATAGAAACTCTTGGAAGTTGAAATCCACTCAGAATTGGCAGAAGCACAGGAATGGACACACTGGGCCAAACTGGAGCTCCAGATGGCTTGCTGTGCTGTTTCAAGTAGAGGATGATTGCAGGTCTGCTGGGAAAAGTACTGGAATGGAACTGACACCTCCACTGTGTTATCCAGCCTTCTAGTGATTTGTGACACTGGGACTTTATGAGCTGAGATGTCCTTCATTTTAATAGGTCAAAACAACTTTCTAAAGATGTCTTATTTTTATTTCTGTTTAGAAGCTCAGTTATTTAATCTTTGTTGGGAATGTGTTTTTTTTCTTTTTTCTTTTTTTACTGTGATGACTGACCTCTGTAGAAGCTTTCTTGGAAAAAGTGTTAGTACGAATGCCACAGTTAATAATTCAGTTGTTTTTGTACTTGAAGCTTTATGAATTTTGATGTAAAATCCTTCTCTTGAAGCTTCAGTTTGAGGCATATCTTTCACTGCCTTCCTCATAAAAGGAGAAAAAAGGGTTTCCATAAACGTACTTCATTAAATGTACTTCTAAATTCATGTACCTTTTTTTAATGGTCATGCATTATTTGAAGATATGCTTTTACATCTTGATCGTCTGTTGGCCCTCTGGATGCTGGCAGACTTCCTTCTTTTGACATGTTCAGAAAGGATTTAGCATTAGTTGTTATGCCTTTAGCAAGTTTTTTTCTCAAATATTTTGGCCATTTTTCTCATGATTTTTTTTATTGAATATGCCAAAGTTGGTGGTTCTGAACTTGTCTGGGCATGACTTCAACTTTTTGAACAGTATTTTCTTACCTCTAACAGTCTCTTGGCCTTTTTGTTTAGCCACACTGTCTTTTGACTGTATTTTTTTTGGCTTTTCAAAAGATACTTCATGGTTTATAATGTGCAGGATATTGTAAAACTCATATTTTATGGATATAGTTTAACAGGGGGTGGAACAATGAAATCAAAAGATGAAGACAGAAATGGAGAGACATTGGGATTCAGGAATGATTTTGAGTGGAAAGGGCACCGAATTCAAGGTCTGTTTTGTAACTGTTAATCTGAAAGTCAGTTCCTGTGTAAGCAAGTAAAAATCTTTCTGATTTTGCATAGTTTTTGGTAGACATTTTAAAACACAAACTTTGAATTATATATTTTTTTTTCCTGTAAGAAATGTGGTAGAGAGACTTCTGGCAACTTAAGGATAAACACTACAGGAATGCTGTAAGTATATAAAAACTAGTATTAAAAATCACGAAATGCAGAGAAAGTTGTTACAGACACAGGTAAGATACCTGTACATCCTTAATTAACAATGTAATTAATGCAAGAATGATGGTAGAGATTGAGTGAAGGCTTGTTGAATGAGAAAGATGTTACCACTGGCTTTTGTTTAGCATAAACATAAGTAAGGGGAAAAATGGTTAATGGATTAACATACTAGAAAACAAATCTTTTGATTTAAAAGTTCATACTTGTTTGTGTGCATGCATGCACATACATACTCATGTTCATTTGTTCACTCATACACACTATACAGCCTTCCCTTTCATGCACACATGCAAAAAAAACAAACAAAAAAAAACCCAAAAAACAACCAACTCAACAAAAGCATGCTCTAAGGGCCACTTGGATCTCTTTAGTAAATGTCTTTTGTTGCTATATGAATGTAAACACAGGAAGATGGGTATTATTTGGCAGGAAAATATTTGTGAACAGAACCTAACCACAGGAGAAACAATAGTCTGTCTTTTGGCTGTACTTTAAGAAAGCATTTCCTATGTCTTTGATTTGTATTATGTTCATGAAAAAATGTGTATATTTTTGCATTCGAAATAATATCAAGTGTGACATTGAATCTCCTCCCCAGCTGGGACATCCATGGTGATT
Organism: Meleagris gallopavo; assembly: GCF_905368555.1. Taxonomy (NCBI): domain Eukaryota; kingdom Metazoa; phylum Chordata; class Aves; order Galliformes; family Phasianidae; genus Meleagris; species Meleagris gallopavo. Next base: position 12,053,317 of record NC_139405.1, read on the forward strand.
GTGAATATTGCTCTACTAACTGTGCCAAAAAGAGGCAGGTTATGTTTTTCCTGGGAGATAAGTTGAAAAGTAATAATTCTTTTTTTGAGTATACAGAGCCTTAGATAGAAAATCTACAGTAACAGCTAATGGGGCTTTGAAAACAAAACTGTAAGTGGAATTCTTGAGTGGAAATGAACAGACTGAGAATTACGTGTTGCATTCCTTTTTAACATCTTACTAGCAGCAGGACCCTTTCTTCATGCATAACTTCTGTGCTTTGTGTAGATATGCATAGCAATCTGAAACTAGCAAGCCTTTTAATAGTGCATTCCTGAAGATAGGCAGGTCTCACATTATTTAGGAAATACAAAAATTATGTGGCAGAAAGATGAAAAGTTTCTGACTTTCAGTAGAATTCAGATGATGGCAATGTTTTAGGAATATTTATGCAGACAATATGTGTTTTGTGTAAATAAATAGACTGACTTACCAATTTTTTGTGCTAGTGAATTCACAAAGATCCTAAAGAACTGACTATTAAGCTGTGAAGTCAAAATCCTCTTTTCTCATAAATACATTAGAATACTTCCAGAGATGTTTTGGATAGACTTGGACTTTTCTTTTGATGCATCATTCGGTGAAGTGAAAAACAGCACATTTTATCTTGTAAAAAATCATAGGATTGCTTATGTTGGAAGGAACCATTTGAAATTATCTCCACAGATGGAGATTGCACAACTTCTCTGTAGTGACTGCTCTATTATAATAAAGGGTTCTCTTGTGTTCAGGTTGAATTTTGTGTCTCGTAATTTTGCCCATTGCCTCTTGTTCTGCCAGTGGGTTCCCCTGAGAAGAGTCTGACTCACTAATCTTCATTTGCTCCCATCAGATATTTGTACACATTGATAAAATGAGAGTTGAGGAGAGTTGTTTCACAATGAGTTGAGTTTCACACATTGTTGTGTTCCTTTGCCAGCACTAACAACCATGTGGCTATATAATGAATTCACAAACTAATCCTCCTTCCTAAAGCTTGAAGTATAGCTTTATTTTCTGTCAGACCGTAAAATTACTCTTGGATAATTTGAATTTACTTGACATAAAAGTCCATCAAATGTGGCTTTTCAAACTTCATGCATATAAGTTAGTGCTGCTCACTTTCCCTCCTTTTTAAAATTATAATCAATATGGAAAGAAACATATTCACACTTCCTCTTCCTGCATATTCCTTCTAAGACTTTTACTACTATTCAGTTCTGTTCTTCTTTCCAGTCCATTGTGTACTTCATGAATGATATTGTTGACAAAGCAGAGTAGGGATTGTGGAGTATGAAATGCCACCTGTGAAGAGATGGGTTGCGTTTGTTAAATTGGTGCTCAAGCTATGCCACAGCCAACGTTTCCCTCCCTTCTTCTGGAAGGCACCAAACCATTGACTTCAACCTACTTGAAAACTCATTTCAGCAGGAATCACATTATCTGCTGATGTGAAGAGGAAATGTTTCTCAAGGAAGCTTTAATCTAAGTAGATTGACACAAATGTAGAGCTATGCATTGATGGCAGTGGTGACTGCTGTGGTTGAGTTTGTCAGCTTGACCTGGTCCTTTCTGAGCCCACAGGTCCAGAGTAATTTCACAAGCAAATCTTGTATCCTGTGTGGATTGTTTAAGCTACGTTACAATACAGCTCATCTCTTTGCAAAAGTATGTATTGTCTCTCATCAGGATGAGTTTGATCCTGTGAAGTTTGGGGAATAATAGATAATGTAATGCATCACAGATGAATCAGCTTCATATGGAGAAAAATTACATCATTGTGGCAATGAAGCAGACAGTAAAGGAGGAAAGATCTGTCTCCAGACAGATCAGTATTTACTTCTGAAGTGAATACTTCTGTCAAGAGTTCAGGCTTTATGTCCAGATGCCTTTTGGAGGTGTTAGTTCTGTAGCATGTGGATCATTTATGACTTTTCTGTTTAACTAAAAGTAATCTTTCGAAATACTTTAAAGATAAAAATGTAAAATGTACATTCTTTTTGGAGGAACAACAGTTACTCTTCATTCTGTTTTCTCTTAGAGATGCATCTGAAATGCTACTTCAGCTGACACTAGCAGGCTTTCCATAGCTGATGTTATCTGGCATTTTCTAGTTTTTGTAAGTGATGGATTCATACATTGGCATTTATCTTTTTTTTTTTTAAACTGACTGTAAAATTGTAGAATAAGATTACTTGTTTTACAGAATGATTTTAGCTTTTTTGCTCATAGAAAAGAGTCAAAAATGTAGAAGGAATAGAGCTCCTTATAAAGGATAGAGCTCCTTAGAGAAGATACTTCAGATGAAGTTTTTCCTGATGCTAGACTTGTGTTTTGTTGTCTTTGAAACCAACCCCATTTTATAGAAGTTGCAGCCTTTTGGAAAATTTCAATTTGCATGTACTTAGTAGCTATTTGTTAGTTTGGAAGTTAAATCATCCAAGAATTTTTTGGCTACAACAAGAATGTGATCCATTGATCCCTCCAGGATCAATGCATTTGGAATTGTACAGAACTTTGCTTGCAGGTGTTCTTCCTGGCAGCAGGTCAGTAAGTAAAAATTTTCCCCCCACTAGTATGAAGGCAAGATTAAAGCAGCTGACAGGAGTACAGTAAGCTAACAATTATGCTGTTTCAATTGAGTACTGCAGTGTATTATGCTAGACCATAGCATTCTCTGTCTTTTCAGAATTAGATTTCAAAATCTGAAATGTTCTTAAATTTCTATTTTAATAGGTAATTTACTGCTATCGGTAACTTCCAAGCCAAATATTTTACTGTATTTCAGTTTTTAACATCATTGTCTTGTAAGATTTTTGTCATCTCTTCCTAGGGATCCCAGTAGTAGCAACAGGAGCTTACTGTAATACAGGTTTCACTGTGTTTCTATTAGGCATAAGAAGCTACTTCAGGAAATAAAGCAGAAACAGTAATTGGTAACTTGTAAGTTGGTATTTGTTTTCTAGGCACTACTCGAAATAATAACATATGAACTGAAACAACTTGAAAGGGCCAGGTTCAGACTCTGCTACATGAAATACTGAAACACAAATAACCTGTAATTTCTATCTTTAGCTTCTGAAAAGAGAAGTCATTTTTTGGCAGTGGAGTGTACTAGATTAATTTTTCCATTCTCAAATGTGACTAATGCAAGTTTCCATTTTGTACTCCTTTAAAACAAGCTCCAGCACTTTGTGTTGAGGTACTGTACATTTCAATAGCTAGACGGGCTCAGGCAGCTTGTCAAAGCTCCATAAGCTCTCTGCTTATGGCTTGCAGAAAGAAAGCTAGATTTTCATTTCTCCTTCCATTCAACAGGAGTCTCTTTCATGTCTGAAAATTGAAAACACATGTTTTTCAGTGTGGTGCATGGATGTGTGTGTGCCCTCTGGCACACCTGTTTCTAATTTCCTGACTTGAAAGCATCTCCCATCAAAAGAAGCAAAAAAACAATTTCTTTCTGACACGCTGCTTGGAGGCCCTGGCTTCGCAGAAGGCCTTCCTTTCGATTGCCATCTTGGTTCCATTGGTAGGACATTATAAGATGCAGAGCACACATTGTATGGGATGTTCGCCTTATATTGTGCTGGGTTCTTTCCCCTCTTGTTGTGGTTGTTTTAAGCATTAAAAATCCACTTGAGAAGTCACTGTGTTGAGGGAAAAGCAGTAATTTAATCCATCATTTCTTACATGATGCTGAAATTAAGAACTAAACTCTACAGCAAGTTAACATTTTTATAACCTCCGAGTTAGGTAGAGTGTTAGTGTTTGGTACTAAAGGTTAGCTGTGCTAATTTGAATATTATAGCTCAGATTTCTAATCTTTTCTTCAATATATTATTTCGTGTAAAATAGTATCAAATTAACAGCTGAAAATCAATGATGTTAACAACCTTGAAAATCACTAGTTTGACTGTGAAAGTTGTGTAGGCTAACTAGTGGTTTACTACAGCTAACTACTAAGTATCAATTAGGAAGGAAAAGTACAAACTTTTAAGCGCAACCTTTTGTATTACTGACTTGTCTGTTTTCTCAGTTCAGTGACTGATGCTTTCACAAACATCTGGATTATCTCCACAGCTACTGTCCTGCAGTATGTACCTATCCAGGGGTATGCTATTGAAATGCATTGGGTTAGTTTATTGATAAGCTAAATAGAATGAAACTTTCAAAGAGGCTTAAAGCAAGTGCTTCAAGTAGCACTTGAAGTGCAAAAAAACTTAGCTTGGTTCTACCACGTAATTCATATACTCATAAAACTTGACTTTGCTAAGCTTTGTTCATTGCTAGTATGATCTGATGTATCACTGGTGAAGCACTAAAAATGTGATTCGAAGTATATTCTTTTATGTAACTTCATAAAGTATACTGAAAAAACGTAGATCTTTAAATGGGTTAATAATTCACCTTAATACCTGCTAAAGTATGTAACTCTGAAATATTTCTTGTCTTGTGTATGTATCGACATTGAGTACCGAAAACATGCTGTATAGAGAATTGCCTGCTATTGGAATTATGAATGGAGTGGAAAAATTGTTGTCATTTATCAGTGTAGTAACAGGCTTCCATGATTGGTTCCCATCTTTTATTTTTCTGTAAAACAGCATGTATCTCACTTGTTGCGCAGCACAGTACAATATAACAGGTACTTCTGGTTTGCTTGATCTGTGATTCACTAATAAGCAACATCTGCTTCATGGGCTATGGAGTGCAGGAAGGACCATCTTGCTGTGCTCTAGGCTCGTTGGGAGCTTTGTGTTTTTCTGTGCTATTTTTGGCTATGTTTGCCTCTAAGATACAATACATTACTGAGATAGTAACTTGAGAGAACTACTGATACATACACAAATGCTAAATTATAATAAGTTAATAGAAGAAAGACAGACTGGTGAAAAAAAGGAGGCTATAGATTATCTGATTGTTCTTCTGGGGATCTTGTATGAATCAGTGAGGAATGCCTAAGTAGGAAAAGTGGTGTTCTCAAAGATGACATGTTTCAATACACACAGAAAAGGGAAGTAATATTTAATGTCTGGTCAGCTTTACAGTTTGAAAGAAACACTACATCGGAAGCTGTTCTACGACGCGATCCAAGATGGTCTGTCTCTGAAAATCAGTTCTGTTGCTTTTCGTATCATGTCCAGGGCTAAAGCAGTTTTCAGACGGGGTTAGAAATTCTAAGTGTGAGGTATAACTTAATGAAGCAGGGTTGGATGTGGTTTGTTTGTTTCTTTGAGTTTTTAAATCTTTTGGTTTAAGTGTGAAATAAGTGTTACACCTGTTGTGTACTGTTCCTCTTTGATTTCTATATCAGAGTAGACTGTTCCTGACATGACTTTGGAGCCTTTAGAGATCTGTTTTTTAAATTCATTTCCTCTTAACCCAAGAAGCTAGGAACTTGCATTAAAACACTATTCTTTATCTGTCTTTTGATTTATTTATTCATTTATGCAAACAGAATTTTGCACATTTTGCCTAGAGTAATCCTGAAGAATAACAACTTGCAGACGCAAACATGGACAACAGAAGGCATCATGGTGTTTGAACAATATTACTGTGTTAGGAAAGTAGTTTGATTACTACATGAAACAGATTTTCTTTGAGAAGCACTAGGGTAACTCAGTACATTTTTCCAGATAGTCATCTCCATTTGACTCACTGCTGTGTGAAGTCTTACAGAAACTTTAGTCTGTCCTACAAATTGTTTGCCTCTAAGATACAATGAGCCTTAGGTTACCAAAGAAGTCCTCATCCTGACTGGGAAGGGATAATAAAATGATTTAGTCTCTGTTTACAGGGAAGTTACTAAAACAAGCGTAGTTGAACTTCAGTGCAGAATTGAAAGTTCTTAGAGAATCCCTGTTGATTTTATTTCAGTTTAATTTTGTGAAAAACTCTGGAGTGTAGTAAGACACATAAAGGTTGCATAATGTGAGATATTTAAACAAATGAAGCAGATTTGCATTTTCATTAGCATATGTGCATGATTTGGGAATGTATTGAAGTAGCTCTGTCTGTTGCTGGCTTGGTTCAAGCTAATATAAGCCTTTTTCAATTGGCTCATACGAGTGCTGGTTAGGTTACAAGTGAATGATGTTATAAATGTGAATGCACAATTTGTATTGTATGTTATAAATCAGGTTTGGACTGCTGTAATTCCTTATGCATTCATTTTGTGTTTAGCCGTAGTGTAATCTGCAATATTTTCCCAGTTTAAGACAACAGAGACGTCCTGGTCTGCTGAACTTGTAGACAGTTCACACTGAGGCATTTGGTTCTAACTTGAGATAAGAGGAAGTGCAATTCTATCATGATAATTATGATAATTATTTTTCCTAACCTTTATCTGTTCTAAGTATGTGAAACACTACTTATTTCCTTCTCTTGTTCAAAAATAGATGTTCCTACTTTAAAAACTGAAGGAAAAAATTTTTCCTTTCAAAAATTGGAGTTGGGGATATTGTTTTCATTAGTTATCTCTCCCTCCAGATTGCTGGCATGTGGTGTGCTGGAAGATTTTTACTTGCATTGCCAGCAGCAGTCTGTAAGTTTACTGCCTTGTAGGTTGACATAAATACAACAACAAAAAAATCATTTTGTCTGTGGGGATGTAGAGATGTGTGATGTGTTAGTAGAATTGCAAGGCTGCTTTCCTTGTGGTTCATCCTGGATCACATCAGTGGGCTGCAGCTGTGCTTAGTCCATATTAAGTTTTCCATCTCTTTAATTTTTTTTTGTAGCTGACTCGATGTTTTGGGAACTCTTCAATAAAGTCATTCTCTTGGGGTAAAATAAGATAATACATCATGCTAAAAACTACCCATTGTCTTTTTGATGCCGATTTAGGAATTAGTTAAATTCTGAAGTGGTAACATCTGTTTTTATTACTACTTAGAGATGCGTAAGCTTGCTCTTATTTTTGTTTCTCATTTGGTTGATTCAACTCCAAGCCCCATGCTTCTTACCTCGTTGGGTGTAAATCTTATCTGTAAAGATGTTAACAAATGTTGTTTGAGAAAAAGTCAACTTGCTAGCTTTTTTACTGGAATATATCCTTATTTAGCTTCTTTCTTTACAACTAAGCTTCATAATGATATGTTTTATTCATTAAAAAAAAAAAAAAAAAAGCATTGTCATCTACAGGCAAAATGCATCCAACAGCTTTTGAAGTTCTTGATGCATTAACTTGCCTTGAATAAATATGAGATAACTCTCAGTTGTATTGTGGACAAAAGTTTACCAGGGGCAATGAACTGGCAGACCCTCCATTAAGTGGTGTTGAAGACACTATTGTGTGATCCTCTTGAAGATAATATCCTCACCAGAACACGTTTCTCAATAACTAGATAGTTTGGCAGTCTCTGTGAAAATGTTTTCCTCTTGTGCTCTCAAGAATTGTGTGCCTTTGCTGTGTAATTGCTATAGTAGTTTAGCTCTTTCATTTTCTTCTAAATTTATAACTGCCTTATACTTAATCTGTTTGCTATACAAAGAATTTTTGGTCTTTCTGTAGTGCCAGTTTTATGTAGATTCAATGCCAGAGTACCCCACTTCAAAAAGTTCAATGTAATTTAATTCTGTTGACCAGGAGACACTGCCCATTTGAAGGAGTGCATAATTGAAGTCTAAGGTGGGAATTTGATGATGGAAGATACAAGATCTTGGGATGTGTAGCCAGTATTTTTCTGCAGCCTGATCTCTGTGCTTATTCACTGACTTCTAATGCATTCATAAAGCTCCAGAAGGGCCTTTGTTGTTCTTTTTTTTTCGATCTTGGAAGTGTGTGGGGGGGGAGGGGGTGAAGGAATCTTTTTGTCATTTTCTTTCTTGATATTTTAGCAGTTTTGAGGAACTCCTTCTGCCCTTTAAGGGAAGGTTGTAATTAAGTGCCAAGTTACCAGAAAGATTCCTAGAGAAGATTGCTGTGTTAACTGGGTCATAGAAGCAGTGGCAAGAACAAGAAGTCAGTGGGAGCTCCTAGAGTCTGTGCTAAACCTGCCTATGCGTGTTTGTGCAGTGGTGTGTCCAAAGCCATCAGTACTCCACACTCAGAACATTGGGAAGCACAGAGATGAGGCACGCAGCTGGCTGCAGAATAGGCAGCTTGGATTGGATTTATTTGTTCTTTCTTTGTGCCAGATATAGGCTGGCTTCATCCAGACTCGCTCAGTTTCCTCTGTGCGGGACTTGTTCATGCTTCCAGTAAAGTGAAAGGTACCCATGGAGACTGAGCTGCTTTTGTCTGGAGCCAGCCTAGGTCCAGTGCCTCACCAGCTCTGACTCTGTGCTACATGAAAGAAAGAAGGTGACTTCCAGCCATAGATTGTCTCTGGAAACTGTGTAGGTGCATCTGTGTAGCTCTATACGTGACCTAATAAGACCAACTGGATTAGAGCTGTTGTTTTTTTTGTTTTTTTTTTAATGAAGACAGCATTCTGCTTGCATCTATGTGGTTACTGAGAAATTGGCTAGAAACATATAGGGATAATTGGGAATTGACTGTATTTGACTTCTACGTATTCTGCTTCACGTGTTCTGCTACCTAACTGGCTTTCGGTCCTAATACACTTTGATGTTGCACGTCTGATCAAACTGCAGTCACCTCATTATAGTTTACTAAGATCATTGTCACAATCACAGCAGTTAGTTTTTTTCCTCACTGGATTGTTTGATTTTAACTGGCACTTGGCACTAGCTGCTTCATCTACTTTCTCACCACTGAGGAAACTGCTGTGAGTGGGAAGCACAGCAGTAGAATGACTTCTGTCTGTGTCTTGAAGGTATCACCAATGTGTTTTCATATCCAGGAAGACTTTTATCCAGTAAACATTCACTATACCAATTGTGCATTGACAGCAGCTCTCTGTTCCGAAGAGTGTTGCTGGAATGGAAAATAGCATGGCAGAAAAACAGCAGATGTGAAAGTGCTCCTACATAGTAGCACTAATGACTGAGTAGTTTTCCTCATGGGCAAGTTTCATTTTTCAGTTCCTTTAAGATAAGCCTTTGAAAATGGTATGAATTTTTACTGATAGTCAAATCAGGAGACACACTGACAAAATAACATAGCTGAATATAAGTTCACTTATTCCTTTGCTGACAGAAGACTGAATTGGACGGACTGGATCACGCAAAGGAGTTATTGTGGCATTCACTAAAGATGTTCTTGATTTAAAGATGTCATTTTTATAAGATTAATCCTTTAAAAATGTTTATTGCGTACAATAGAATGCACCCAAGAATCATTCCTGTGATAGTAACTAGTAAGTGGATTGACAGAGAATTGCAGGATCCGGATGAAGATGACAAACCAGAGGCAGTTTTATTGTTTCTTCTCTGTGAATTTAACCTTTTTTGGTTTGTGTCTTTGTGCAGTAGAAATTTGAGGAAAACTGCTGGGGAAACTGCTGGTGTAATTGAACTTTCTGATGACTCAGTATCACTCTCTTTTAAAAAAAAAAAAAAAAAAAAATTGCAGATACCTGTCATATGCATCTTTTATTTTTTTTTGCTTGTGATGTTGTATAAGAACGATATTTTCGTAGTACGACCTATATTTTGACTATTCCTTGACTTTATATTTCCCTAGGTTGTGGAGAGCACCTTGTCCGAACCATACTGGCCAGAGAATGTTCTTGTGCTTTGCAAACAGAAGATGCCCACCAAGCTCTCCTAGAGACTATGCAAAACAAGTTTATTGGTAAGTAGCTGGTACTAATTGCCTAAGCATTTCACAACGTTGCTCAAAATGCAATTAATCCTATTAAATAAAGGTAGCAAGCTTATTTTTGTGATTTCTCTTAAAACTTCATGTGGTTTGTTTCAGATTTAGCACTGCGTTACGTCTAAACAATGTTAAATCAAAGTACGGAGGAATATTTTAAGAAACGTAAAGGAAAGCCCTTGGAAGTTTTTCAATTGATATGTGAGTCAGAGAACAACCGGAGAGGTTTGAGAAAAGAATTTCCTGTCTGAATCATTGGCTGTGGTGTGCAATTGCATGCTTCAGAGGTGGTTCAACAGCATTAATAAAAATTGTTCATCACATTAACCCTTTTAAATATAGACCTCAAAACCCCTGCAGGTTCTAATTGAATAGAGTGACTTCATAATTTTCATTCTGACAGCGTTATGTTTGACTCTTAGAGAAAGAGCTATCTTCACACTAGAAGGCTGTGCTTAACAGTCTGCTGCTGTAGTGCAGTCATTTTTAGATACTGTGAAAATGCAGAATTTTAGTATTTTTTCCAAATATATTAAAATTGAAGTAGCAAAAATCTAACTTCTTAATTTGATCACTTATTCCAGTGCAGAATATCAGGAATTTATGACTAAGAGGTCTTCAGAAATGAGACCTGATTGTGTTACCAATTAGTGACAGGACTCTGCAGGTATTATATGCGTGTGACCTGCCTTCAAGAGAACCAGGTTTTCGGTCTCCATACTCTCTAAACTTGCTGTGCTGTTGCAACAAACACAGACGTGTGAGCACTAATAACCGTTACTAATAAAATATTTCTTAATAGCACTCCATAGAAACTGGCTGATAAAAGATGGAGAAGTTCAGGAACTGTTTAGTTGAGGATCTTTTTTCAAGTCACTTTGAGTCTTTTTTTTTTTTTCCCCTTTGAATGTATTTTGAATATATTTTGCATCAGTTTGCTTAGCACATGTTTTCGTTTTAAATGTGAACTGACTATTATGTGATATATGAATTATTTTCTTTGAAAATATTTGTATTGGACTTAAGAACACATTGAATGTTGCTTAGCTTTTTGCTGTACCTGAAACTATCAATTGCAGAGAAAGAGGAGCTGGACAGACAGAGATACTGGGCTAACAGTGCAATATCATATTGCCTCAGGAAACAGACTTAAAACAACAAAACAAAAAGTTGTGGGAAGTGACAAATAGGAGAAGCAGGATCAAATTCGTGCTTTAAGTGGTAGACAAGCTTGAGGAAAAATGTTTTATAATTCCTCTTTGTAAATTTCTTGCTAATTTGCTATGAGTCTTATTTCTATTTTCAAAACTTATCATTGCAGGTTTTTGTTATCCATCGGTAGGGATGTGTATTACCTTTTTCTCAGTGGTATTTCAGGGCAGCATTGAAGTGGAAAAAAGGGATTCAGCCACCTTCTTGTATAGGTAAAATGCTTGAATCCTGTGTTTTGATTAGACAAAAGAATTCTAGTTTGTCCTCAGCTGTCCTGTGAATGAAGACTGATTAAGAAGACTTCAAAATCCATTGCACATTTGTAGCAGATTGGGCAATTTTGAGGGATTTTGCAATTTTGAAAATGTAATGCAAAGTCACATCATGGTAATATAAGCATTTTCAGCAAGAGCTGAAAAAATGCATAGCACATCAAACATTGGGTAGTAAATAGGTTTTGTTGTTTTTTGTTGTTTTTTTTTTTCAATTTCCATAGATGTTGATGTATTATTTCTTACCTCAAGTTGTGTGGCATGATTCAGAATTACCTACCATTCCTAAACAATAAAATGAGGTGAAACAATGTACTAGCCTGCTTGCTAATGGCATGGATTCTTTCCTTGATAGTCTTTTCTAAAGCCCTATTTTGTGGCAATGTCAAGATTTAACCAGAATTATGATGGACCAAGGCCAAAAAAAATTAATAGCTCTAACAAAGCAGAGCTGGAATGTTTTGTCAGAAGTTAGAATGTGTGTTACTTGTATTGGAGGGAGGAACAGCTGATTTTGGCAGTTGTCATCAGGTTGGTGCTTCCTGTTTACAGAACTCTTCAAATCTCCACAGAGTCCTGGAAATCCTTCCAGATAGGGAATGCCTGGCTTAAACAGTACGTGCTGTTTAAACAGCAGGTGATGAACAAATTAATGGCAGATGTGCTTGTCTCATCCTTTCTCAGAGCCAACTTGCTGTGAATGATGCTCAATTGATGGTTAGAACAGAGGTGGGAGAAATTAAATTTCAACTGCTTCTAAGTTGAGTGGACTTGATGTCTTCTGTAGGAGAATTCTAAAGCCGTTGAAGAATGGTGCTCTGTAAACAGAAATATCCTCCATACAGAAGAACAGAGGATTTTGTTTTGTTACTCATCATTCCTTTCAAATATGGCCAAGTTTGTGGAATGTAGACTTAGAGTAAATGTTTGTGTCATCTCACTGGCGGGAAATCTAGGCTTTTAGCAATGGCAGCGTTTTGAATTCTGCTTTAAAGTTTCTTATAAGGTTTTGGAAAGTAATGAGCTAATATACATGGCTGGTATTTGTTCTTCCTTTAGCAGAAAAGTCCTAATCTATTGTACTTACAAGTAGCACTTCAGTTCTCAGATAAACAGTGTCTACAGGAAGGTTATAACACCATGATGACACTAAAGCTATCTCTTTTAGAAGTCTTGTACCAAACACCTCCCTTAGGAGAAGGAGCTTGGGCAGTTAGGAATCACAGAGCATAGATTTCCCAATTATGAGTTTTAGCTGACAGGCTGAAAAACCTTTGTGCTTAAACTGTTGCTGGAGTGCCAGCGACTGTTGTTACAGTGTTGCTATTGCTTTATACTGAGATGCTGCATCGTTTTAAGCTTTCTAGTGTTCTCCTGAAAGCAGAAGCATGCTATGGAAGCATTAATATGCCTTCTCTCTGTGATACAGAGAAAGAGATTTGAGAAAAGAGTGAAGTGATCCTGAAGTTTCGTGTAACATATTTCATCCACTGCAAGGTTAAGATTTCACAAGTTTGTGTGTGATGGCAGACAGCATTAAGCAGAGCTCAATTGCATTATCTATGCAATAAAACCCTCTAAAAAACTACCACTACATGTTTGTGTTACACTCAGGTTTGTCTAGGTCCTGCCTGTGCTTCTCCTTATTAGGAGCATTGGGCTTTTTTTGGGTAGCAGTATCCCCATATATTTAACTTCTTAAAATCTTGCTTGTGAAGTTTGAAAGTACGAATGCTTTCCCTTGCAGCTTCTTTAAGAATTTCAAACTGAAGTTTTAAATTCTTATTACCATAAAATATAAAATCTGTGGTTTCAGACAGCTTGTGCTTGAACATTTAACAAATGACACTGCATTAAATTAAAAGCTGGCTTAATTTAGTGCTCATGTATTCCTCTAATGTTTATTTGGTAGTTTGATACATAGTGTGATACATAGCAGAAGTGAACAGCTTCATTTTAAAGATTTTTTTGTACAAAACCTGACAAGGTGCAGTGATGTAGGTGAAATATGGACCTAAGAAAATCTGTATTTCACTCATGTTGTGAAAGATGCACAAGAAGATACAGAACTGTTTAGTTGGAGGATGCTACAGCACTTAATTGGTTCCACCACTCCACATTCAATGTTCAGAGTAAAGTTCTGAGGACTTTGAAGCTAATGTAAACAGGGAAGCTGGTCATGGTTTCTCTGCTATAGAAGACTATGAATAGCAGACATCTGATGAACAACTGGTTAGTCTTTCAGCTGGATAACTGTAAAGAAAACACTTGTTTTACTTTTAAATATCAGATCTGTGCTAGACTGCATCTGTCTAGTAGCTACAAATCAGGAAGTAGCACAGGGTCAGAAATGATTAGCACATATTGATCGTACCCTAAAAAAATATATATATGGTTTGGACTAAGTGCTCTTCAGCTTGGAAGGTGCTTATTTGTAAAATTTCTTTGCATTGCTTCAGCCCAGTTCTGAGGCTGAAACTGGGTCTTGGTGTTCAGCTGTGGTTGCTCTTCCAGAACGTGATGGAATCAGTGAACGTGGAGCTACTGTGAAGATATTTGCTTGTTTTTAAGAGACCGTTATTGCAGATTAATAACATACAAAATATATGACTAAAAACTTGAGAATGCTTTCCATGTGTCAGTAATAACAGAATAGTTGAGCTTTGAAGGAGACAGATATGTTCTGCAAAACATAATTTTGTGATTCAAGGAGTATAAAGTATATTTTTTATTTGGTTGGTTTTTACTACCCCTGCTCTCAGGTGTGACCAGTCAGAGCTTGCATTATTTTCTAATGCCCTACTACTAGTTTTGCTTTGGATTTTTCTTTCCAAACTCTTCAGTGTTCCACGAGTATAAATGAAAAAGGAACAGTGAATTTCACTTGAACGGTACTGCCCATGTTTTTGTAGCTTTGTGATTAGCAAGCTATGAGATCAATCATTGCAATTAAAAATATTTTTGAATAGCAGGCATATTTTGTTTTCACTGATTTTTTTAATTGTCTAGCAAGATCTGTCATTCTTAAGAGTACAGAGAGAAAAACTGATGTAGAAACATGGAAGTCAGATCACTTTTCCCTTCTAATGTGAAACAGTGATGGCTTTCACATACGTGAAAGTTGCTCAGTTTCAGCTTTTACCTTTCTATTTAAAAAGAAATTTGATTTTTTAAAAAATATATAAGAAAAATGCCATTATCAACATCATTGTTATTAATATTATTATTATTTTACAAAAGTCTGCCCTACTCTTCCTTTTTCTTGAAGGCTTGGCCATAATAAAATCATTTTTAGAAGTGAATTAATGACATATGTTCATAATGTTTGAATTCACAGTGTTTTGAGAATACTCAAATTACTTCCTGTGTACACTGCATTAGTTGTATTTAGAAGTGAAGTATAATACTATATTTCTACCATTATTTTCAGAAGCTTACTAATGGATGTACATCTTTCATTAATATATTTGAATCCCTCTTTTTAAAAAAATTGCTTTAACTGGACAATAAAATACATTCTGTTTTAAAGAATGTACAACTCCGGATGTATTTGGTTTGGCTTAGATTTGATTTTAAGGGAGGAGAAGCATTCTCTCTGAATTTACTGTTGTGCAGAACGCTGTAATGCTATTACTGTAGGCAGCTGTTTTTTACTGTCACTATTTAGAGATTGATGGGCCACAACTTAGCTAGTGCAGGAACTGGAGGCACCTTACTTGTTGCTGTTGTTTTGCTCTGAGATGGTTTGGCTGAAATTGCTGGTGAAAGCACTTGGAATGGGTGAGGGAGCAGCCATGCAATTTGTTTCCACCTGTACGAGAGAGATAATGCTTCCCATCATCTTTGTTCTGACTGCACAATACAAACTTGCTTTTTGGAAATATGTGACCAGGATCTATTTCGGCTACAGTGCAAGTGCTTGGTTAATTTTGCAGCTCAAGACATTTTAAATCATGCATAAATCATGCCATTGTTTTCCTATTTAAAACTATAGGAATCTCATTTCATATTACTAACCAGAAAGAGTACTTAGACTTGATTCAGCTAACTTTAAAACTTTTTCCAGCTTCTGATAGAATATTTTTATATTTTATGTCTTAAATTAACAACAGAAAAGCCACTTGAAAAAGTAGACATTTCTGCTAATATTTATAAAGCAGTAAGAAAGATCGTCTGTAGCAGTTGGATTGTATCTCTGTACAGAGTGCTTTAAATTGGGAAAAAATGAATAAATTATAAAAGTAACCCAAATTTGCTTGATTTTTTTCACATGTGGCCATCTTTATTTTAATTATAGTACAAAAAGAAATAGAAGTTAAGACATGATTTTTTTTTTCTGTTTGACAATCCATTTCTTGTCATTATAACTCCCTTGGTCCAAGAACAAATGGGTTTGCACACAAATGTTACTTCCAATTTTTATTTATTCAGTGTAGTTTTTTTTCCCTTTTTGATCACTGATACATTGTGCCATGAGTCATTAACTTTGAAGAATTGTGTCTTTTCACATTCCATTTAAAAAATGTTATAAAGCAGAATTCCTAAGTGTTAGTATCTGATTTCAGGTATTGTAATTTGAGTCTGGAATGATGCCAAAAAAGGCAATGAAAATGTGATGTATGAACCATACACATTGGTACTCTCTATATTTGGAGTCTTAGAAAACAACTTTTGGTTGTTGATGAGTAGCCAGTTTCCATGATGTATCTTTAAAGTCATGAAGCTTTGTTTGTGCCTTTGTCTGCTAGGCGTGGGGATCTTGAAGGTTCACATGCAGTATCCTTGATTTCAGTACACAGAGTACCATTTCCTGTCAATAATACATTTCTAAAGATAATAAATGAATAAATGAATAATACCACTGAGAATTAAAATCTAAAGAGGATGGATGCATCTGAAACTAGAGAGATGGAGCAAGTTTGGGAGATATTCTTTAGAATTAATGGAAGATTTCTATAGCTCAACAGTTGAACTTAAGTTTCTAGGTCTGCTAAATATGCCTCTGACTATTCTGAATCCTACATGAAAATATAAAGTGTTTGCACTTCAACTGCCTGTGCTAAGGTGAAAAATTGTGATCTACATTAGATTGGCTTGCCAGAAAAAGAACGTTGACACAGTTTCACTGATGTCAGGTTTGGAAGGGGGGCTCACATCTAGATTTCAAGTTTGGGATGTTCAGATTTGCATTGCCTGCAGAAAAATTAGCAGCAACAGAAAAAGTTCATGGCGTATAATTTTTCTGTAATTCAAAGTTCTGCATTATTTCCATCTACAGGTAAGAGAGAGTGTAAAGCTGCTCAGAAAGTGGTGAGCAAAGCTAATCGCTACTTAAGTTTCAGATATTTTTTCTTGCATGAGTCTGGTGTTTTCTATTCTGTTTTGAATTAAATAAAGAATATTCAGGCTTTCCCTTCAAGACTGCCATGGGATCTTTACCATTTATGTAATGCAAGACTAGATTTTTGTGAATCATTAAACCTATGTAGAAAGTTACTCATTAAAAAAAATAAAATTGCTTTTGTAAAAGCAGTGGTTGGCCTTGACAGTCTTTTCAATCATTAGTGATAAGATTAAATAAACTGATTAAATAATTAACTAATTAAAGAAACTAATCCTACTGCAAATAATTATTGATAACAATTTTGTCCAGGTTCACCTTTCCTTGCCAATGAAGATGGTGTACTTGGAGGTGTGATAGTTCTTCGGTCTTGCAGGTGTTCAGCAGAACCTGAATTATCACAGGAGAAGCCAACTTTACTAGGTAATATTTCCTTACTCATTGTTGCTTGAGTTTTCATGCTAAATCAAGGTAAAAGATTAAAAAGAAAACTCGTTGAATGTTTGCTGTTGTTTAAAGGAATAAAAATTGTTAACAGGAATAAAAATGCATACAAATTGTTTGAGATTATAAAACCTTAGAAAGTGAAATAATAATTTTTTGTCCTTGTTTGTCCTCGAAAATTGTGGAAAAGAGCACTCTGTCTGACCTGTTAATATAATTGAATCCCTCTAAGACCATGGCATAGAAATAATGGTTGCTTGAGGTGTCAGGGTATGCTCTGCAAACAATCTTATTTTCAGCAAGGGGTAATGCATATGCTCATTTATTGCTTCTCAGTGGCTTAGTGTCAAACATGATCTAAATGATCTAATTTTTTTTTTTCAGGATGGAACATGAATATGCAGAGAATAGATTTAAAATTCAGAAGGAAAATAGTTTTATAGCTAGAAATAGGTTAAAAAAGCTCTGAGCCGTTCAGCCCTGTATGTCCCTGAAAAAAAAAGATACTTATCCATCTCACTGCTTTACAGTGGAACAAGTGTACTGTAGGAAACAGGTAGTTTTCCTTAGTAGAGAAATAGCTAGGAAACTGTCCTCTGTTAGACTACTAGCACAGGTAGGTGGAAATATAACCCAGAAGCAGTAAAGTCCATGGATTATTTTGGCATGTCACTCATACCATATGCTTTCCTGTGGTGCTCCCCAAATGCGGGCATATATGTCCAGCCGTACCGTGTGTTTATGTATTGGGTCATGTGAGCCTGGGTAATACACATATAATTATGTACACTACCAGGATGAAACGTTTTTCCTTTAGTTTAATCCTCTTCTCTTGTTTCCTCATATGCTTCCTGAATAGCTGTCAGAACCATTACAGCTTTGAGGTAGCTATTGTATCTTTTAGGATCTGATATGACAAATTTGATCACCTAATTTGACTTTGTGTATTAGGGTTTGTCTTAGGCTTGTCTTAGCATCTCATCTGGTAATTCTTGAACCACGTAATTTCTTTTTAATTGATAGGATACTCTTTAGATAGACACCTCTGTTTTAATTCATTCCTACTTTTATCCCACTGAAACTCTACACCACAGTCATTTACTCTAGTATGTAATCTTGCTCAATACAGCAAACAGCATTCATGATTCTCAATCCAGCCTTGCAAACCTTGATTTGCACTTTGTGTTTAATAAACACGACTTCCATAAGAGTTTCAGGTACATTTGTT
Source organism: Meleagris gallopavo (assembly GCF_905368555.1). NCBI lineage: Eukaryota > Metazoa > Chordata > Aves > Galliformes > Phasianidae > Meleagris > Meleagris gallopavo. Next base: position 12,071,556 of record NC_139405.1, read on the forward strand.
TGGCTTTTGCAAAAACCCAGATTTGTGAGATGAATCTTTACTTTTCACTTAATACTGCTGGGATAGTGTGGTGGTTAACAACAAAGGGACTTTTGAAATCTTGAATGGGAAAAGAATTAGGAAATAGATTTTGTATGTTAAATTTTTTGGAGTTATTACTTAAACAACTTGTCTTTTTGAAAAAGTAGACTGTTAAGTAGTTCTGCTATTGTCTTTCAATTATTGGAAAGCCAAGATGGTCTCATGCTGACTCTTGAATCAGGACATGGGGTTGCTAAACATGCAGAGAATGTTGCAAGTTTGATTTACAGTTTTCAAATTTAAGAATGACATGATTATGTCGTTATTAATCTAGTGGAAAGAATCCCACCACATAAATTCTACATCTAAAAAGGAGTTTAGAAAATGACAATACAAGCCTAATTAAACAAGAACAAATAAAATCAGCCTTTAATTTCTTACACTTGGAAGTGAAAGTAATATTTTCTATTTAATGTTTGACTTTGATGTGAGAAAACATGTTCCTATTAAGGAAGACAGAATATTTTCCCTCAAGAGAGGGAATCAGAGAATTAAAGATTGGTGTAAAGGGCTGTTTAAAAGACTGGTAAATGAGGCCACTTTCAAAGATCAGAAAAATAATTTCTGGATTAACATGCATTAATAGTACATGTTGCCAGTGTTTAGTTTCTAAATCATTATCACTACAAACACAGAATTGTTGGTCTTCAACATTGTATTCTAAATGAGCAGCGAGTATGCAGTTGATGCTATATACAGCTGGTACTAGAGGTCAGGGTGATCAGACTTGGTCTTGTTTCGGAAGATTCTGTCTTGTTAAATTACAGCTTGTAAGCTTTTTTGTGACACCTTGCATTTTTCATTGTAGTGGAATTTCTGTGGAGCCATACAACAGAGAGCATGTGTGTAGGATACATGTCTGCACAGGATGGCAAAGCTAAGGTAAGACTTGAAGAATAGGTTGTAATACAGTAAGAATGAGTGCAGAAGTGAAGGAGAATCTATATAGGAAATATATTTAAAAAATTATCTTCAAGAGAAGGAAAAAGTAATGGGTGCGGAAGAAATTCAATGTATCTATGGTTGGAGCATTATGATTCCCTTTTTTAATTACAGTGATTACAAATGGTGTATGTATTATGTCAGTTTATATTTGAATAATTTTATCTATCTGATTCGGTTATACTTATTGGATAGTACAGCATTTTCTTGTGGGCATGTCATCCTCCAAATACAGGAATTGAATCACTAAGAAAATGGGGGGAGGATACTAAAAAGAGGCTTTGAGCTAGTTCCTATAACAATTTCCCCCCCCTTTTTTTTCTTCTTTCCTTTCTTGAATGGGAATTGAAACTGAGTTTAGCTGTTGAAACTGGAAAAATCATAAACATCAAACAGTAGAGATTAACCAAGGAGGATAGAAGCCACATCTTCTTTGGCATACAGCACTGAATGGAGAAAAAAGGCAGGTACTACCATGTAGCAACTAGAATATGTAAGAGAGGTGTTTGGACAATGAGAATCATCATGGGGGAAGCTGCAAATGGAGACAGAATCGTTTCCATAGTCATCTATAATGTACAGCGGTAGTTATTTAAGGCTGAGAGTGGACAATCAGAACCAGTTAAAGGAAGTGACAAGAGTGGGGAAAGAGCCAGTGTAAAAGATGGCTCATTGATAATGTTAAAGTAACGGCAGAGAGAATAATTTGAGGGCCTGGATTTTGTTGGCTCTCTCCGGATATAGGTACTTCTTGTGTCACTGCTAGGGAGGAAAGTTTAGTCATTGTCAGTAAAGGGGGAGGGGACTAAAACTCAAATCTTTCTCTGTTTTTTGTTTGGCTTTTTGGGGGGTGTAGGGGCTGCTGTGTTTCATTTGAGGTATAGCTTTAATGGAGAATGTGAGTGAAATAATAATTACAGTAATAGAAAAAAACGTACAAAAAATTGACATCATAATTTTACACACCAGAAATGGTGTAACTGCTGGCTGGAGCATTGGGAACAGATGTCTGACTTGAGGAGTGAAAGGTAATTTCTTTTTTTTTTTTTTTTTTTTTAATATAAGAATGCCCCAGAAGGAGAATGAAGGTAAAAAGCTGGTAAAGGAAATGTTGGTGGAGGTGTTAGTGAAGTATTCTCTTTCATTATGTATGTCAAGTTATTTCTAGTTGAATATGGTGTGTTCTCACTTGTTCTCTTAATATTTGTTTTACATTTTATTGGAAAAGAATCCAAACTCAAACTAAAAGCCCAAACTGAACTAGGTAAAACTAATGTAAGCTGAGCTGTGGATGTTCTAGTATTCAGTAGTAAATTTAAAAGTTGTTATATTGTGTTCACAGTGAAAGAAGGAGAATTTCTGGAATGCACAGTGTTAGATTATCACAGTGTGCATACCTGCCTCTGGCTTACACTGGAAGGTTCAAAAGCTGTTTCTAAGGAAATGTTATTATTTCTTCCTGGTAGTGTCATTCTTATTAATTAATAAATGCTAAATGTGAAATCTATCTGGTAATGAGTACTAGCATGACAATACCGTGCCCAGAGATGTTTTCCTACTCACATTGCAACAGTTGCAACATTTGACATCTGGTGCGCATTGTTTTCATACTGCTGGTAAATTCTCCAGCTGGTAATCTTGATTGTGCTGACAGACACAGCTGCTCCTCTTGGTTCACTTTTAAATTATGCTTTTGACCTTCATTGAAGAGTTAATCCCCCTCCGTTTCTTCCTCCTTTGAGTCTGTGGCCACAAATGCTTTCCAGAGAAAAACCACAAATGCTTTTGCTGCTGACTTCTATTGATCAAAAAAGTCTTCTGTCATAAAAGCTGGAATTTTTGTTCTGCTACAACTAGGGCTAAGTTATAGATGGAAAACAGGGTTTGAAATAGAGCACAATGTAGTGTAAGTTAAAGAAATTATATATATAATCTTTTTTCTTTAGTTGAGTAAACTGTTTTGGTACAGTTAATGTTGAGTTCTTGCTGTGGAAAAAAATAATGGTATAAAAATAGAAGTATAAGATACCACTTGCTTGTGAGTACCATAGCAAAATCATCAGACAGCAGCTTGCACAGAAACATGTTGCTTTCCTATTTTTCTATGGAGGTAAGGAACTCCAGCTTTCATTTCTTTCATCAGTCGAGGATTCAAGTTTTATTCTGCATCCACTGTTAAGAATTAGATACATAATTATATAAAGGGATACATACTAAAGAAGAGAGGTGCTCCTTTTATCTGAGTGTGTTTTTTGCTGTATTGGAGGCTAACGCATTGTAACTAGCAGCTGGTTGTTATGAATCCAGTGCTAAGACTGTGGAGATATCAGGAGCCTTTGTTGCAAGGCAGACTCACTCTGACCAGCTGGATACCAGCTCACCTACAGAAACTAGTGTGCTCAAGAGGTGGAAACATACTCAACCAACTAACTGCCGGTAATTCCTTAAAAGCAAAGTGAGAAAGGAAAGTGGAATCAGAGACTCAAAGCCATACGCCCTAACCTGATGGTGCTTCTGGCTTCTAGCATTGTGAGCTCTCCAAGTACTGATCAAGAGTCAGCCTTGCAATGGGGCTTTGTTTCCTTTTGGTTAGACATGACACAGCTGGCCAGTCATCTCCAGACAAGACTACATGTGTGCTTCTGCAAGAGCTGAAGAATAATTTTGCACTGTGACTAGTAACTGATTTAAAGCATACTTTCTGGAAAGACGTCCAGTCTTTTTTTTTTCTTTTTTTGGAAAACCAGTTGCCTAGAAAAATAGTTTTCTATTGAATGTTGTTTTAAAATCTTTGGTTGAAAGTTCTTGTTCTTTAAAAATAGTGTGGAGGCTTCCCAGATGGATTAAGTTCACACTTTTTTTGCTAATGCAGTCATCCCTGATTGTGTGTCCTATTACTTGTTTTTGGCTCTCTCTCAGTGCTGAAAGTATGGATAACACTGAACATCTTCACTGCTTGCCTAGTGGATCTCTGACTTTCTTCAGGTTCTTGTGCCCTTGGGTCCTTACATCATTGCCAGAAGTAACTGCTTGAAACATATCCTTACTGGTTTATCATTGTATTCTTTTGACACTAGCAATTTAATGATCACTCAGCGCCAGTGCTCACATACTGGATGTGGAGGAAAACAAATGTTTTATCTGAACAACTGTAACTTTTTAAAGACGCTTCTTGGAACTGACCTATACTGCCTCTTGCTACAGCTTTATCCCAGCTGGAATCTGGAACCCTCAGTAATAGTGAACTTAAGGGACATATACATTCTGTTGTAGCAGTTGCCCTCCCCAGTCTTTCTTCGTGAAGCAGTACTGTGATACATTACTTCAGTGTTAGTCCTGTTCATTAGGATCATGACTGGACCTCCCGCGGTCTCCTGAAGCAAGTTCTTTCACTGACATCTGTGTAACAATAGAACTGTCACATAATCTGACACTATTTCTAGCCATTTAATGGGACTGTTGAATGTTTTAGGCCACTGTGGAACTTTCTGACCATAGCCATGAAAAAAGATAGAAAATAATAGTCTGTGGATTTCCACTGCACTTATCTAGCTCCTTTTGTAGTGGTAACTGCTGCATCAGCAAAAGTTATCTTCTAGATTGAAGGCCTGGAAGTTTGAATATTGGTATGAATTAGAGAGGTAGATGTATTCCTTTTTGTTTTTGTGATGCTGATCATGAATTACGTGATATATATTTGAGATCTTTTATAATCTGTTAACTCTTTTACCCAAACTTTCTTTTCTTTCTGAGATCCTAGTCTTCAGAATAACCTTCCAGATATTTTTTATGAATCTACAATAGATCCAACAGCAGATCATTGTACCAACTAAAAAGGTTACCCAAGCTCTTTAAAGATACTGTAGCAGCTTTCAATTAATCATTTCAAATTTTCCTGAACTGATTAGGTTACATCCTGAGAGCTTGGACAGTTGTCACCACTGAGAAAATATTCTGATGATTTCCTGGAGATCTGCCCACACTGTCATGAGTGATGTGCAGTATTTGAAATCTTAAGGGCTTATGTAGCATTTGTTGGAGCCATTTAAGTGCCACTTTGCATGAAGGGCTTTGAGACCTTTTGCCATGTAATGAGGAGAAATAGACTACTAGAATAGAATTCAAAATACTGTGTTTTGAGATGTAAATGCAGAACCAGAAGAAAGGAGATTTGTGGATAGATTACAAGTTGATGGACTTCTGAGTTGCAGTGTCTGTATCTTCTTGTTCTTTGTCTGCTAAGCTTAAGTGAGGATGGTGCAAAGGAAAAGAGGTTCCTCAATCTCAGGTAACAGTGTAAATGTACTCCTGCAATGTAAGTGCACGTATAAACTATCTCTCAAAGTTTCTGTTTGATGGCGGGCAATCTTAATTTGATTTTTTCACTGTGTATTTTTGCATAATCAAGCAGAAGCCCTTTTAGTTCTGACTGAGTCTTCAGAGTGTTTGCTTGCTTGGAGCTCACCATATTTTGCGTGGAAAAAGTAAAAGGTTCGGGATGTACCAGAGAACTTAAATTTTTCTGGACCTCCCCAAGTTTTTGTATTATCTTAGTTATTTAGAATAGCTGATGGTGAATGATATTTTTACTTCTAAACAGGGACTTCCTTGCTATGTTTTCAATAGTGTTTTAAGGACAAGTGCCTTAACTGAGTGAAAAATCTAATCTTAATACCAACAACGTGCAGTTTTGGTCCTGTGTTATCTACATTTGAAGTAATTTGTCAGCTTAGTATGGTTCTTAGTAGATATGCACAGGTCATAAAATATATAGATGCTGTTTACTTTTGCTATTATTATAAATTCTGCAATAATTTTGAGGTATCATTGTAATTCAGCTTTATTAGTTTTATTTTTTCTAATAACTAGATGACCTACACAGCTAATTTCTAAAAATCTGGATGTGATGCTGAATGTATTCCAGATTCATTTTCCAGTTTAAATCTCTGGCACATGTACAGTTCATGAGTTGATAATCTTTATAATATTGCAGGTTTTCGTACTGCAAGATTATATATGCCATTCTTTCAGTTTTCTAGTAAAATAAATTCAAGTTGCTTTGCAAGATGAGGGGAACAGTAGTGAAGAGTATGATGCTGTCTTTGAAAACACCCATCAGCAACAACTCCTGTGTACACCAAATGTTGTGGTTGTAATACTCAAAAGAAATTTTATCATTGACAGCTAATTTCATGTTTCAATATGAAGAAACACAGTGGACAGGGAGATCATTTCCAATTCACTCTTCCTGTTGAGATTACATGTTATAATCAGATTTGCTCAACTTCATTAACTCTGTAAAGTTTAGCAAAATTATTTTCCTCTATGTTTAAAGTCATACATATGACAAACACTGATTGTAGTGACTGTTGTGAGTTTTCTGATAATGAGCATCTGTATTTTACTCTGTGAGTAAAAGGTTTGAGAGCCCTTTTTGTGGAGGAAGGCAGCCAGCCAGTGCTCATTGGGTAAAGAAATACATACTGGAAGAATCCAAATTTTAATTTGAAAATTAGTGGAAAAAATTAACAAGCCTGGTTAGTTAACAGAAATACTAATTCAAAAAATTTAGTCATTCATTTCAGACTACAGAGACAGTCTTTTAACTTCATGAGAGAGGAAATGTATATGTCACTGTTACACTTTTTTTTCCCTTTAATCTTCAATCTTGTCTGAAGACAGGGAAATCATTCAGAGGTTTTTACTTGAAAATAACTTTTCACATACAGCTGGACATCCTGTTCTCTCACAAAAATAAGATATTTATACTTGTTGGAAATAACCTTCAGTGCTGAGATACCAGTTAAAATATTAGGCGTGTAGACCATCATGGAAATTACGGGCTTTGAGATGGGAAGAGAAGTTCAATTTTTTTGGTTGAGTTCTTCCATGAAGCCAAAAGTTCTGGAACTTTCCTCATATTTGACTGTCATATCTTAGGATGGAGCAGAGTAGATGATTTTATATATTTAGGTGTGCAAATATAAATATAACAACCTGACTTAGCACCTGCAGTTCACATCAGTAAAAATCCCATTTTAAACCGTATGGCACTATTTTAGAATATCTCTACAATAGCCAGGAGTGGTGAACTGATTAGACCACTAGTTGGTACATAGCTTCAGATAAAATATGTGTATGAATCATATGCAGAGGTTAAAATGCTTTGGTCTTCAACTTTTTTGAACTGCTGTTGTTTTCTAAGGCATCATAGTGAAGTTTATAGATGCACAAATTGTGTGAAATAATACATTTGACCCATGGAATTAATTTGAGCTAGGAAATCTATTAGCTTCCTAAACAGTCTGTGTGTAGACTATGAGTGATTCTGAGATTCTAAACCATATATGGATTTGGTATTCCTTTTATTTAAGGAGTAAAGTGATATAAAGTGATTTAATTAAGCATTACTTTCAGAGAAACTTAAATACTTCCTATGTATTTCCTTGGAAACTATGACGGATAGAGCTCAATAATAATATTTAATAGAGCAAATGCTCAGCTGCAAGATGCTATTTTTCAACACAGATACTATGAGCTCTGCATTTTTTCTAGCTATGAACAAGAGCCTGCATTCTGCGCTTGTAAAGATATGCAGAGGTGATCCTTCACTTTTTTTGTGTCACCACTGCTGAAATGCACCACCCACCACCTCACTGTGCTCACATTCACTGTTTGCTGTCCGTAAACATTCTGCAAGTATTGATGAATGTCAATGGGTGCTATTTTTTCTACATAGAGGAATTCAGTTCCACACCTTTGCTTCATACATGCTTTCATGTCAGGCACCATTCTGTCACACTGCCCCTCTGCTGCCATGTTGCACAGCAACAGCATGTAACAGGATATTGGTGGGAAGGTTCAACTTCTACTGCCATCTCACCAACATCCACCTCTGACGTTGTGGGCCATCATAATTAAATACGAGGCATTACTTTTGGACCAGCCCTCATACATGACCTCCTCAGTCTCTGTTTCATTATATTTCATCTCAATAGTGTAATGAATGGAAAAAGTTTACTTTATAAATTATTCCATCCAAAGCACATCCTGAGCATGTAATAAGAAAACTAAACACATGAAGTACTCCCTTGACTTGCTTAAGAACTGAATGTGCTGCCATCTGGTAGTTGTACTCTGTTCTCTTGGCAGCATTTGATTGCCTTCAGTTTTCTCATGCAGAGTTGTCTGTCTTTTGGCTTATGTATTATATTAATTCTACACTGTATGTATGCTTTTAATGAAAAAAAAAAAAAAGCTGTTGTAACAAACTAATGTGAATAAAAGGAGAAAACTAGGTCTTTAACCACTAAAGGAGAAAAGTTTTTGATATTAGTTGGCCTCAAATTTGTTTCAGAGGCTTTATTTGAGAGTCATGAAGTAAAGTAAGTCTTGGCATAACTTGTATTTTAAAAAAAAATTATACAAAATTTACGTATCTTTAAAAATTGATCAAATGTTCTTGATGAAAAGATGAAATCATATATTGTCCCTGTAGCAGTTAACACTTATTCCAAGGCAGGATGACTGATTGGACTGACAAGGCAATGGGAAACTTTCCAGCTTACATCAAAAGGAACTGAGAGACAGTAACTTTCAGCAGGCAGTGTCTGTAGAAGCTGGGCTGGGGGAGTTAGTTGCTCCACCATTTTGTTTTAGGTAGACAGAAAAGAGGGACTAATTTTTGTTTTATTTAGTTTTTTGATGGCAAGTCTACACACACCAAGAATCGGTATCTGATGGCTTCTTAGCTTGGTTGTGATATATAGGTTGGGGGAAAAAAATCAAAATCAAGTACTTAATCTAGCGTTTGTCTTCTCTGCTTCTACAAGGCCCTCAGCAACCTTGCTTTTCTTCCTAGGGAAACAAATCAAAACATTTTCTCAGGGACAGTAAAATTTCTATTTATGGAGCCAAAGATCAGGACAGCCTTGTCATTCTTGACCTACCTCTCCTCAACATGCTCCTGTTTTCTTTAGGAGAGGCTTCCTTCAACCTCGATGGAGGATTAATTCTGAAAAAAAAATCTTCTTTTCCTATTTTTGTTCAATTTTCTCCAGATGTGGGCTCATTCAGATTGTAAAGCTGATGTATTAATCAAGTTTAACCAAAAGCTTTCCAATGTTTCTCTTTTTTGTTTCTCTGTTGTATTAAAAAAATATTTTTGTATTTTCAGTCTTAGTCTAATACATTGTGCAATCTGGACTTAATGTAAAATATGATGTTGGGGGTATAGAAATGTAACAAACATTTACAGATACGTTCTGTGGTTGCATTTTAAATGTCTTCGGTGTTCTTTGAAGTTTATTTACTCAAGTTCATTCTTATGGCTAGGAACAAAGGAGATATAATTGTAAGAATGCACTTGGAAGTTGATCTGAATTTGTCTTGACATGTTAATTTTATCCTTTGCTACTACTTATTAATTAATGAATTTTTAATATTATCATCTCCTATCTGTGGATTTTGCTCTACATAAGACAGACACTAGTGAAAGTAAAAAGTCAGTGTAAAACAGTATCTTTGTTTGCTTGGTCATACAAAGTATGCAAATAAAAAGGTTCAGTTAAAGGCTTTAAGAAAGACTTTGTTATGTGGCTTGGATGTTTCTCTAAATGGAAGTGTACATATGCTATTAGATGGTGCTGGATTTTTTGTTTTTGTCTTTTATAGATGATAACTCATTTTTCCTTCTACGCGAAATATGTTTTTGTATAGGAAACGTGCTTTGGACATCTATTTAAATGTAGGTACTTGATAATACACTGATAGACATTAAATATCTGTTTTTCCTCTTTTGGATTTTTTTCCTTTCCTTGCTCAACATCTTCCTGAGATATTATGCATAGCTAACTTTTAAAAAATTACTAAGCATCTAACTTTGGCTTGTGGGTTAAGTCAAGCCTGAGCAAAAAATTAATTCATAATCCTAGAATTGTAGAATATCCCAAGTTGGAAGAGACCCATAAGGATCATTGAGTCCAACCATTTTGGTGAAAAAGCTAATTTACACAAGTAAAGTAAGATTTGTTGTAGTTATAATGGAAGAAATTAATTATAAGATTTGTGATAATCACACTAGTGTTAATATTTCTTCTGTTTTGGTAGTGTTTTCTTGTTATGCCTCTTGACATCATCTTTGTGCCTCTGTGCTTTTTGTTGTCCCAATGCTGTGTTCTGCTAATAATTCTGATAGATCACTGTGTAAGCAATCTCACTTACAAATGATGCTTGATTTAATCTGGATTACAGGTTTGCTATGATTGCAGAATCTCATTGAACAATCAGTAGCATTTGTCCGCTGTGGAAAGATGGCTGTGGTGCCCCTTGAATAATGTTGTTTTTACACTGTCATCCTATCCCACGTTTCATTTAGAAATGCTCACAGGCCTGGAAGGATGTCTTCAGTCCTTTGGCCTTAAGAATCAAAAATACCCTTCTTTTATTTGTTTTTCTTTATCTCTCTCTGTCTTGCTCTTTTTTTTTTTTTTTTTAACTCATGAGAAAGTATCTTAAAAATTATAAAGTTGCCAATTACATTTAAGAGAAGCTAAGGGATCTGAAAAGATCTTTTTTTTCTTGAAATAGTAAATAAAAACCAAAATTTTTCTGAAAGAAGGAAGATGTTCATATATCAAGCACAAAGGCCAGAGATCAAAGTTTAGCAGTAAAATGAAAACCTTTAAATATTTTTAATTAAATATCATTCTGTAATTTGACTGAAAACATGACCACGGAAGAGCAGAATCCAGGATACCTTATCAAGAGAGGAATTGAAAGAAGTTGTATCTAAGACGCAAAACCTTTCTGGGATGCAATGAATTGTGGTTACAGTATCAAATAACTTTCTGTTCAATTGATGCAAGTTACACTTGTGGGACTTTTAACATCACAGAATCATAGAATGGTTTGGGTTCGAAGTGGGTCCTTGTAGGACATTTACTCCAACTCCCTTACAGCCCATTGCCTCGTTGCTTGTTATACATTTTTCAGCACTTAAACCTTTTAAATGGAATAATGTGCATACAAAAACGTAAATATATAGTTGACTGTGCTTAAAGAAAGCTGTAATTTCTCACACCAGTAACTTCACTGTTGTGAGCTTTCTATCGTAGTAGGAATCATTTCTTCTTCCTAAATTAATAATTGCTTAAGCATCAAGTTGTTGGAGCATTAATGAATCATTTGATGAAATGCGTAACTTGTGTGCTTCAGTGAGAGGGATGGCTGTAGCATAGCTTGAGCTGGTGACACTTTCCCCTCAAGTCTGCCTCAAACTCAGATAAATGCTATTTTCAGCCCTACTGTATTTTGGAGTTTCACTAAGGCTCTTTTTTATGTTTTACCAGAACCCATTCAGAAGCTCTGAAACTTGGAAGCAACAAAGTTTATAGAAACATGCTTCTGAGTCTTTTCACTGCCTTGGTTAAACATTGATTTAGCCCTTGACCTATATTAAAGTAACCAATATATCTCTGGCTCTGCTGTAGCTCAAAATTAACAGTGCATATGAAAACATAAGCACGTTTTCTCCATGGAAAAGTTGTCTTTTGACAGATTGGTTTTGGGGTATACTATTTTTTTATATGTATTTTCATCATTGCAGTTGCCGTGTACTGTGAAGTACGAGATCATCTCTGTCAAATATCTTTTTTCTAGAATATCTATAAAGCGTACTTTTGTATACAGGGCTGATTTTCTTTGTGTCTTCCTAAGGAATAGGCTAATAAACATGGAATTTCACAGTTACTTTTCTTTTGTTTTGATGCAGAATAATTCCTTCTTCTATTTTCAGTGAACTGAGTCATTCAGTTTACCTTTTCTACACATCTGTCATGGTCATTCTCTTCATGTGTTAAACACTAAGACAAACAAAATGCAAAAGAATCCAAATTGTTTACAGCTTTTCTAGTTTCTTTGTCATTTGCCCTTTGGACTGCAGTCGTTGAACAGGTGAATTGTTCAATACTTGCAAGCTTGCTCTGTGTCCTGCATAATTTTGCCTCTCATCATACTTGGTAACACTCTCTTGACTTTTCCACAGACTCACATTTCAAGACTTCCTCCTGGAGCGGTGGCAGGACAGTCCGTAGCAATAGAAGGAGGAGTTTGCCGACTGGAGAGCCCAGAAAGCTGAACAGTTGATTCCTCACTTCATTGCAAAGAATATGAATGACGTTTTCTACAATAAGTTTTTTTGTGTGTCTTAACAAATGTTGGAAATTCTACTGTTGCTTTATACGCCATATTGCCACCATGTGCTCCATAACTTGAGACAAGTGCTGCTGTAGTTTATGTTCTCACTCTGTGAATGGGAGTGTGTGCATGTTCATTTTTTCCCTGATAAAATAGGACCTCTTCCCAGTTGTACAAAGATTATATATGATTAGTGATTACGTTCTCATTGTTTTATGTTTGAAAAATATCTGAAAGTTAAAACAAAATAATAATTTAAATATGTGGTCACAATTGTCGTTCATGTTCTAAATTTAAAAAGAACAGGCCTTTGAAGTGGATATATAAGTATGCAAAAATGATTATGGTTTCTCAGTGGTTTAAGGAAATCCAGTGGTGGTTTAAACATGGATTGCTTTTTTCCTCCCCAATAAGGAGGAATTTTTTTGTCAAAGAATGGTTTCAGTGAAACAAACTAAAGCAAAATTAAGGCTAGAATTGTTCTAAATAATCTTATAAGTCATATCTCTGTTTCCAAACTAAGATGTTAATAGCTTCAAGCTGTATCTATTACAAAATGCTATATGAAGATAATGTATCGTAATGCAGTCTTTATGTATAATGGAATATTACAATGTAAATAAGAAAACAAAGTTTATGGAAAGATTCAATATTATTCTTTGCTTCTGTTTTAAATCTATTTTTAAGAGAGGTACAGAAATGAGCATATAACTGGATGCAAAGTGCAATGTGTACTGAATGGATGCTGGGAATTCTGATACTAGCTTTCTTACAGATAAAGCAACTTCCTAAAGTCCGGCCACAGCATGGGTATTTATATAACTGTGTGTAATATATATGTACTGTGCATAAATTTACTGTAATTTTTTTACACCTTCAACAACACTGCAGTATAAAACAATGTAAACCTTGTCTGCCTTGTGAAGCGTTGGCAGCTGAACTGTCTTTTTGTCACCAGTTCTGATATGTTAGCCAGATCGCCTGTGTCCTAAAAGTGACTTCTCACATACAATCTTCCACTCAGTACTTCTTTCTTTACAGCACTGGCAGCAATAGAAGACTTTTGTAATTAATTCATTGTCATGATAAGTATGCCAAAGAAAAATTGAATTAGTTCATCTTTTTTCCTGGTGGATATTTGATAATTCTGTTTTCAGAAATAGTGGATGAATAGGTATTCAGACTGTATTCGCTTAATTGGGCATTGTACTATCCTCTTTTGTAATGTTGTGCCTGCCTATAACAGACCTACTTGACTGCTGATTAAATGGTTACATTGATTGTAGTACCAATGTTTCATGGATAAAAATCTTAATACATTATTTTAGTAGCCTGAATTCATTTTCACTCTTATGTTAAATAATACATTGAGATATGTTCTTATTTGTGTCTGTTTTGTTTTTTTTTTAATCGTTACATCAGTGTAAACCTATAGTATAATATATTTCTATGAATTCTTGTAGATAATATGAAATAAGCTTTTCAGGTTGCAAAACCAAAAAGTGAAATGCATCTGTCTAAAGCAGTTTGTGCTAAGGTGTCCATCTGCATCCTTGGGGGTACAGCCAGAGTCTGGTCTGATAGAGTGAAGAAGTGTAGTGGTTTACACAAGTTAAAGTTTGGCAGTGCAGAATACAACACTTCAGAAGTGTTCTAACAATGAAGTTTAGTTGTCAGAGCCATTGAAATTTCTGTAACATACAACATTAAGTGATTGTGTGGGTGCTGCACTGTATAATGTGTGAAGAATAGTTATAATTCTTGTGAGTTTGTGTGTACCCATATTTGAAAATGGCATATTTTTTGCAGAAGTTAAAGTGATGGAGATAGCCATTCAAGTGCTTTTCAGTATTGCCTTTGTAGAAACATTGGCATAAATTCACTTTTATGTAACAAGGAATGCAGAAGGGCTTGTGCAATGTGTAAATTGATAAGTTGTTTCTTCCACTTACTTGCTTAATGTCTCGTTATGGAGACCTGGATACCAATTTATAATCTTTTTCCCATGTGCTATCAGAATTTTACTTTTGTGTGTATTCGTACGTATGCATATGTGTGTATATATATATATATTATTTTATATATATATATATATATATATATAATCGTAACTCAAAAATCAGTGTGCTTAGCTTTTCTTTTGCTTTCATTTCTATGTAATATTCTAATCAATTGCTTCCTAAGCAACTTTTGTGTAAAAAAGCCAGGCTTCTTTGTGGAATTATGCAGGTGTTATTGTTTGAACTTGAGCCATGTCTCTTTTTCTTGTCCAACTTTTCCTTCTATCTGGCTAGAGGAAAAAGATATTCATGTCCTGAGAATCACAAGAAAGGTACAGAGCACAAACCAGGTACAGAGCTGACTGTATACCTTTGCTACTCATGAGAAGGAAATTGTCTTAGGACATTTGCATTTCTGTATCAGTAATCATGAAGACTGGCCAGAGCACAGCTTCCTATCATCCTACTCCCACTTCAGCTAATGAGAGCTCTTAAGCTACCTTAATTGTGGGTCTAATTCTGCTTCCATGTCTATTTTGGACTTCAAAAGGTTTAATGAAAAGTAAGTGGTGAGGATAGACACTTAGCAATGAAGTGATCTGTAAACTCTTGTACGTGACGAGTAACCGTTGCCACTGGCACAAGCAGACACAGTCCAAGAGGAAATTACACAGTTGGTGGCAGTAGCTGTCTAAAATTATAAAGGAAGGATAACCAGATGAAATGCATATAAATACAAACAATTTGAATACTCTTGATTTTATACTCAAACACACAATTACATGTCCTTGGTTATTTTGTAGCAGACAAGTTGGTGCCAGAGTAGTCACTAATCTGTTATAATAAATTTTACTTCTAAAAGCTTGTAATAGCCTCTCACAGTAAAGTGTAGTGGTGATTTGAATTCCACTTCGTGTATTCTGTAGGTACAAAGAGTATGTTTCTCTGTTTATGAACTAATCTCTAGAAAGGGTGTGAGATGAAAGTGATTTAACTGGCAAGGTAGAGGGAGCCCAATTCACTGAAACTACAGCCATCCCCTATGTAAAGGTTGATATGGAAGATGCTGTGATGAAGGAGGAGGAAATAAAGACAGTTAAAAAATATCAAGGGTATTAACAAGGCTGTAGTAACTGCTGTTGTTAACTATAATGTAAGTTAATAGCAGAGTCTGGATAAGGAGACCGAAACCACTGAGTATTATGGTATTAGAAGTGGAATAGGTGCAGCCACCATAATTTCTAATGGCTCTATAGATAGCGCCACTGATAAATAAGAGCTGTTTTCTTTTTGCTCCCTTTTTTTAAAACAGGAAACTGTAGGAGGTTGGAGGCTGTTCTGCTCTAACAGCCCTGTGCTTGATCATTTGCTCCATTACAGGATTACAGAGTTAAGGAGTGGTTTTATTGTCTAAGGACCAATAGTGATGCAGTATTCATCTTCCACCTAACCTGGGCAAAAAATCCCCATAAAAATTAGCTAGATCTCTTAATAGTGATTTGAGCCCAATAAATGTCTGTCATGTGCCTAAACAAACCATATGAAATGGTGAACATGAAAGCAACAGCCATGGTGAGACTTGCTTTCCTATGGCTTAGTATCTTGACCACAACACCTTTGGTTGCCTCAGAAGTCTTCACAGAATCACAGAATTGTAGGGGTTGGAAGGGACTTTCTGTGTGTTGGGAATGCAATACATGTATTTTATCTCCTGTGCTCTGCACTTTCACTAACTTTTAAGTTCACAATTCCTTGCAAGGTTATGCTCTTCTTTCTGTGCTCCCCATCCCAATACAGAAGCTCCAGCTGACCAGTCTCCTCAGTCTCCAGATGCTGCAGTATCTGTAGCCAACTCTCCTGCCCACAGTGTTGATATGCATTACTGTACAAGAGAGCACACGTGTGTTGTGGTGGGTTAAGTGGCTCCTGGATCTTGGCTGCTGGTTTCAAGGATGAGAGTAACTCCCAGGATGCAGGTTGTGCAGGCCTGTAGGCAATGAGTAGCTGTGGTCCTCTTCAGATTTGTAGAAATAGGCCAAGGGAGGCAGGAAGTCCTCAGATACTACAGGTAGCATGAGTCTGTAAGCATTGTTTCCAGGCTAAAAGTTTTATCTTGCTTCTTAAATAGTACATTAGAAGCTTGAGACAAACCAACCTACACCAAAAGCTACTGTGATCACCAGTCCCTTGGGTATAATGTGGAGGGGCAGGCTCCAGCCAGCCTGGGGAAAAAACAGTACCAATGCTCAGCTGGAGTTTGTATAAACCTGCAGAGGACTACGAGTGACATGTCCTTGTGTGGTTAATCCCCGTCAGACTCTGCAGTGTTGGACACACTTGGCTCTTCCTTTGCACACTGTGCAGGAGTATATCAACCAGGCATCCAGGCAGATTAACAGAAGAGCTCTGCAGTTTATCTCCCCACCCCTTTGGGATTCTATCAGTCAGCTACAATATATTGTAATAGATATTTAGGCTAGCATTGCCCAATGTATAACACTCCATCACACTGGTGTAAACACCCATGTATTTACATAGAAAGAACTACCTCAGCTCTCTGAAACAAAATGCCTTGTGAAGTTGCTAAAATGCAATTCTCAGAAAGCACTAGTTGAAGGCAAATGTTTGAAATGAGATCGTGTCTCCAGTGAAGTCACTAGGAGCTCAGCCATCAGCTTTGGCAGAGCTGGGACATCTCTCTTTGAAGTGTTTCTCTCGGAGGAGTCAAACATTTTAAGTCTCTTAATGCTAACACTGGAGACTTCAGAAATGAGATTGAGCAAGGTATTTGGATGACTGATGCTTATTTTTCTGGATTATCTGGGAATATCTGGTGGGTGTGCAGAGTTTGAGAAGTTAGGTGGAAGAATCAACATGTAGACTTTCCTGTTTTAAACAATTTGAAGTCAGGCTATAACTTTGCTGCAGATGGAGCTCTTTGCTAGCCAAGGACTTTCAGCACTTTTTTACAGTTTAAAAATTTCTTCTAAAGGGGATAATTTTTACAGTTCTTGCTTCCCTTTAGAGCTATTGAAGTAGTATGGGATACACTGTGTGGTACAGCACAAACATCAGCAAGGATTTGGTTTTGCTTTATCCAGCTTACCAGTGGCAAAACCACCATACCAGCCTGGACTGTAAAGTCTGTGCTTACTACCACTGAAATAGAAATATTGTTAGATGTTTTGGGTCACTTCCGGAAGGTTCCGAGGGCGCCATTTTGGGTGAGATGCTTCCCTCAGCAGCACTCAAGGAAGCACAAAATGGCGCCAAGCAGCAAGGCGTGAGGGCAGAAGGGGTGTTCCAGGCATGGGGAGCTGCAGCCTGTGAGAAGGACCCACATGGAGCAGGGCAAGTGTGGGAGGACGCAGGCTGAGGGAAGCTGCTGTTCTCACTAGCAAACATATTTTCACTGCCCGCATATTATTGAGCCTTTTATCCAAGCTGTTTTGCTGGTGATGGTGCTTGGTAAGTGATCTCCGCCTCTTAATTTCATCTGAATTTCCATCCCCACTGAGGGGAAGTGAGAAACAAAGCAGTGCACTGCACATGCAAATTGCACTTAGAATTTCCTCAAGGCCAAATCCTGAAGAAAAGTTTTGCAGATGACCATTTATTGTGGTAGCTCAGTTTTCTCTTGGATCAGTGAGCTGCATTTTGGGCCTGGCAGCTGCAGGCTTGGTAGGTCTGTTTTCAAGGAAACACAGGAGCACCGGGCTGCAAGAAGGTGGGATAACCCTTTTATTTTTAAATTAGTTATAGAGTGAAGCTGCCCTCTCTGTGCTCACTGTGATTAGCACTTCTGTTGGATATTGCTGTTATTCTGTTCCAATCCTTCTCAGGGAGTCACTGCTACAATGCACTGCAAATTTTGTTGGGGAAAAATAAAATTGACATGTTCATAAAATCACATTCTTTGCCTGATTTTGCAGGAATCGAGTCTAGCGAAGTGCAGTTCTCAATCCCATGAAGAAATTGTTTCTGAAGTTTGGATTCTAATCCTTTCCAAAGGCGATGAACTCCTGTGGGGAGATAAGAGCATGCCAGGTCCTGAGGTAATTAACGGTCAGCACTGTGATATGAAGGCCTTTGAAAGCAACAATGTGTGTGTCTGAGGAGGGAAGGGAGATTGTTTCAAACCCCATGCTTAGCGTATTAATGCATCGTGTAATTTCTGTGAAAAAAAATTAGCTAACCAGGAGACAAACAATGCCAGGCACAGCAGAGAAGGCTTTATGATACACGATTTGAAATAAAGTTACAATTAGAAAGGTGTAAAACACTTTGTTCTCCAGGGAAGAGAACGGAAGGATAGAAGAAGCATCATTTTTGAGTGTACTCTTTGCACATCACACAAGCTTTTTCAGGTAAGTTTCAAGAATCTTGACCAGCATGAGGGAGTTGCCTAAATTAGAAGAGAACTCAAAGTAAGGATAGTCCCAACTGTAAGTGGTAAACAAAAAGGCAGGGGGAGTTTTACTGTTAAAAACAATATGCGAGGGGCAGAAAGCAAATGAATTGTTTTCTTGGCCAAATTGTGACTCAGAGTTATAAGTTGAGATATGAACTAACTCTGTTTTCTTCCTTTGGTATTTCTTTTATTGGAATTGTTTTTGATTCTGAAACAAAGATGCCTTCTTTGTTTTGCTAGTATAAAATTATTTTCACTTTAAACATCTCTAGAGGCACAGCAACTCATTTAAAATGAAGATGCTGCTACTTCTGGGAGATGACAAACCCACATAGGGGTGTCTGTATGGACTCTGGAGGGATGTGGCACCTGAATGTGTTCAGATGTCTGAAGAAATAGGGTGGATTTTCAATAGTTAAGTACTAGTCTCTGTTCTGAATGTTCAATCGCCATTGTGTACTCCAGAACAGCTTGATTCATGATTAAGAACTTGTTGGGTTGGTGCAAAAATTGATTTTAAACATTTAATTTGACTTTTTTTTTTTTCCTAATTGGCAATAATCTAATCTATGATATGATATGATACGTCTTACACTGAATAGCCTGTGAAGAAGCCAGTGCAGCCCTGGAGACTGCTGGTAGCAGTGCAGATGATGAGAATGATGAAGGAACCACAGCTGCTTTCTGAAGTGGTCAGGTTTAGCTTTTCTGCTTGGCAAATTGGCTATCAGTGATGTCCCTCCGTTGCTGGATGTGCAATCGTTTTGCTAAGAACAAACAGTGTTCAGGTAATTAAAAAAAGCTATGACAAACTGCATCCATTGTATAAATATAGATAAATTGGCTTTTTGGAACAGGGCATATAACAGAAAAACTAAATATTTTGTTTCTTCATTGAAGTCTTTCCTGTGGCTGGAAAGAAGATACAAGCTTTTTTCCCCCTACCTGATAACTAATGAATCCTCCTCACCCTGAAAAACCCCAAAGAAGTCTTTCAAGTGAGAACTGAGATTTCCTCATCATTCTGTTTTTTTGGTAATTTATATTTCAACAGCAGAAAGGTGCAAGACCTCTTTCTTACCTTGTGATGTGCAAATAAAGATACCAAGGACATTTGATTTTGGTCTGTCCTGCCTGGAAAAGAAGTGCTGTAACAGTTGATAGCGGCTCTTTCCTCCCAGTGTGCTCCCTGGTGAGATTGTGCTGCACCGAGAGCTGTGCAAGCTGAGCTTGCGAGGCTCCAACCCTCTGCTTGACAAGGATGTGATAAGCTCTTCCAGTCTCATGGGAGTGAACATCCTCACACATGGAGCTGGGATTTCCCCGTCCTGGGCTATAGCTTTGTTGACAAGCTTATTTTTCACTTTAGCATAGTAAATAGAGTGTATCTCCTGCTTGGTGATGATTCATCTCTGATTATGTTTAATAATTAGAATTCCATGCTTGTGTACAGCTTCCTCCGTGCTCTGCCAAAGCGGGTAGGCTCTGCTCTGAACAGCTCCATCTGTTGGCACCACATCTCCATAGCAAAAAAAAAAAAAAAAAAAAAAAACCGTCATTTTACAACGCACGGAGATTGCAATGTCCGACGTGGCCGCAGGGCGGTACCGCACTCAGTTACAGGGCCCTTTGGGCACGGTTTCAGTATCTGAGCTAACGCACGTGGTCCCATTGCATCGTGCTACTCCACGTTCCATCCTGCTAGCGTGCTTGAGGGCTGAGGTGTGAGCAGGGCTGGTGTCCGAGCAGGGCAGAGCACGAGCCCGTTGTTGTGTGCTGGTACCTAAATCCTTGTCATGTTTCCTCTCCTAGGATGGTAGGAATGATTCTTCAGCATTAAGATTCCATGTCATGGTCTTTGCCAGACAGGCAGGTTTAAGTTCAATACAGACTTCCTTCTGTTTTTAAGGACCTAAAGCCCACTGCTGAGCACCAGTAAATTCAGCCATCTCTCTGGTGGCTGTGGATGTCTCAGGCTCAAAGCTGTCACTGTGCTGGAGCAGCTGCAGAGCTTGCGCTGGGCTGGCATTGATTGGTACAGATTCATTTGCTTGTAATTGTCCAAAGCTGAAGCTATTAGAAATAATAAGATTACAAAACATGCTCACAAGCAAGTCGGTTTGCCTTGGATGGTTCATACAGATTTCTGCCTCAAAGAAATGATTACCTGCCTTCTTGAAAATATTTTGTTATTCCACTGTTCTTGATGTGTAGATATGAACAGGCTCACAGAGTATCCAGTGCTTGACGTCGAGGGTGGGTATTTTCAGTGCTGACATTTCTTACATGTATCCTGATTCTATGGTCCTAAAGCAAGAATGTGGCTGTCTTCATTCTACAGGTTTATTCTTTGGTGTTTTAAAAAAAAAAAAAAAAAAAAAAACCCACTTTCTTCCTTGAGGGACATCAGATGTTCAGAGTATCAGAAAGCAACATATATTTATGATGAGAGTAGGTATTCTGATTTTTGGTGGAGGATTTTTTTTTCACCTCCATAAAAGGGAAAAGAAATGTACTAGCTAAATGAATACAAACTGTTTCTCATGCTGTCACATGCAGCATGCAATACTATCCCGCCTCATTTGCAAACGAACAATTCTCATTGCACAGATGAAAAATGATACTTAAAAAGAAAAACAAAAACAAAACAAAACACTGTGCTCTTTGTTTGCTTATCTTCAGTTGTGATTGTCCTTTGGAGACTGAAGCCTGGGCCAGAGCTGACATAACCCAAGATAGATTACTTCCATGAACTTCAGCAAGAGTTTGGGTTGGACTATGCACTGCTGCAAAACGTGCCTCTCAGAAGGGCATGAGTATAAATTATTCATGGTACAGACTTTAAAGAGTGGGATGTGAACAATATGGCAGTCACTTCAGATTTCCAGACTTATCTACCTGGAAATGGGAACACCTCAGGGCATTCTGTTGCTGCACTCTGGCGTGAGTTGGATTGCCTTCACTTGGGTGTAGGCACAGCCACCCCAAGGAGGAGCAGCAACAATCAACAGAAGGGCACCGGTCAAGGCATTAGCAAGCTACAGAAACCCTCTTTCCTTCTGAGAATTAAAAGATAAGAGAATAAGAAAACAGTTTCCCCCATTCCACTGCCACATTCCCATGTTGGAAGGCAGGCTCTGCTGTCCTTTAACTGCCACAGCTTTCCTTCATGATTTCATAGTTGCCTGATGTTGCAGAGCAATTTCCAGCCTCCTGCAGGATGCTTTACATTTCTACAGCTGTGATTATAATGATTGTGCCCATATGTTTGAGGACTAATCTCTTCCAAAGATCTGAATTGCAAAGAGACAACAGTCAGTTTCAATGGTAGGCACATTTCTGGTAGGTGCTTGGATGATATGTTGGGAGCTAAGAAGAACGAGGAGTCAAGTTGACAGAGCACATTGTAGGTGGGGTAAAGAGAAAAAACTAAAATCGAACTACTTCACTTCAGAAGTTTTTTGGCTGTATTTGTAATGAAATGAAGTTTGGATCAGAGAAAGCAGCTACATCCTTGAAACAACCCCCATTCTGCCTGCTTGCTAAGCTACCCAGACTGATTTGCTGCAGGCTTGAGATGTCTTCTCATTTTGAAGAAAAAGCACTACCGTGGCTTGGGAAATGTGAGCGAATCTGACTTTGGTTATGGAAAAGCTACCAGAAAGTATGAAAAGCTTGCTGGTAAATCATTTACAAGAAAATATCTTGCTCGGCATGGGGTTTTCAATGAGGGGGTCATATTTAATGACCTGCTTCAAATGTTATTATAAATCATTACTTCCTCACCCTCTAAATCACAGCTGCCTAATGCTCTGTATGCTGTCCCGATAGAAGTGCCACTAACCTGTGAACATGTTGGAGTTTGGAGCCATGTGGCCCCGTGGGATGGTGGGAGGTGCAGAAACATGAGGAGCCATCAGGCATCCCGGGGGCCATGCCTGTCCCTCACTCAGCCCCTGTGTTTTTCATAGCTCTGACCGCCTCTGCACAACACAAGGCCTTTGGGAGCGTTTTGACAACTAGTCCTGAGTAACCTAAATGAAAGTCTGTCCCTGCTGCAGAAACAAGAACAGTTTTCAGGAGGATAAAGAGGGCAAGTGTTCAGCCTAGATTGAATGATGCCTTTGAGTTATGCAAGGAAACTTCTTCCAAACTGTGTAATAAACCTCATGCCTGTCTGTGATGGTCAGCAGGGCTTCACTGTAAACTGTTACAGAGCCACCTGTGGTTAAACCTCTAAATCCCCTTCAGGTGATGCACAATCTGCAACAGCCAGAGAAGCACAAGTGATGGCAGCTCATGGTACACTAGTGCCTGTCCAGACGGATGCCTGTGTATGAAGGAGAAACTCCCTTCCCATTCAGAATAAGCTTCTCACCTTTGAAAGACAACAGCCAACGCAAATACAAGGGAACATGAGTCCCACATACAGTTCTTGATGGAGATTTGACCTTCTGCTGGAAGGAGGCTGTGGGCTGCTTTCATCTGTTTATTTTACACAGAGAATAGGGAAGAAAAAGCTGAGGTCTGTCTGTGGAGCCACTGACTCCTTAGAGAAGTGCCTTTTTTTCTATTTCTATCTTTAGATGATTACTTAAAAAAAAATCTCTGTGTATCACATATTCTTTTATGCCTGTGTCACAGTCAGCAGTTCTATAGGTCATAGAAAGATTTTATATGATGAGAATATGCAAGTGAAAGAGGAATATCTACACTTAAAAAAATAAGATGAAATATTTAACATTATCTCTTCAGTCCAGAGTGAGCATAAAAGTAAAAGTCAAAGCATATTTAAGGTTTTACTCTTTCTTAACAGAATGGTCTTAGCTGAGGAAAGAAAATAGGACTTATGATATGGCTTCAAAGTAAATGGGTAATTTTGGACTTGGGGTGAAAGTGGAGTAAGGAGCTGGGGAAGATAGCATGAATGGGAAAATACAAACAAAATTTTTATCAGTGTCGCTACTACCGTAAATACAGTTGTGACAGAATGTAGAGAACAGCAACAGGCATACCTTCACTGGGCTGTCCGTCCCCTGCACAAAAACCAAGACTGGTGTTTGCAAAGGCTTTCTGTGTACATCATAATGTTGTGCATTTTCCTGAATCTTTTTTATTATTATTCTTTCTCCCGCACACAAATAAGATTTTAATTTTAGAAGATGTTCTGGTAGTCTTTTGTGGGCAGTTCGGAGGAGGGGAGATGAGTGTTGGTAAAGTATTTTGGTTTCTCCATACAAATGCAGGGAAATTAGTCTGAACTCAGCTCCAACATTGGGCAGGTGTCACAAGCCTTTCCAGGGCTTTATTGAGAAGAAGATGTCTGAAGTCACTGCACACGGGTGAGCACAGAGCTTGTAGAGTTTATATAGGTAATGTCCACATCAGTACAGCTCACACAAATCTGCCTGACCACGATTCCTCCTGCACACCGCAGTAGACCCACTTGCATGCCTACTGTTCTATTGCCTCCAGAAGGCGGCTTAGCAGCCCCTGGCCCCTTTCCTCAACTGCACTCAGACAGGAGGGCTCCCAACTACAGCTTCTACAGGGATATAGTTCTGTGCAAGACAAAGCTGTAAGAGCAAAAAACAGCAGGTGTTGCAGAAATGCTGAGTCACTGCTTGAAGCAGTGATTGAGCACCTGGCAGGAAGGCAGGGCCAACCCAGGGGAGCACAGGTGCATGCAATGAGCCAGGATCCACCCCTTCCCAGACTTCATTTAAGAGCTGGCAGTGGCAGTAAGGGTAGTTCTCTGGAGATTTCTCCATCTCTGAAGTTTTCTGAAGGTAAGTACCTTTTTTTTATTATTATTACTTTTTATCTTGGTGCCTATACAGTTGTGTTTGAGCATATCCTTACTTGCTGCAGCCTGGCTCTTGTTGCTGTTATTGCTCTGCTTTCTATTGTGTTATGGTAGGCAGTTGGTGTTTTTTTTTTTTTTTTTTTTTTTTTTTTTTTTTTTTTTTGGCTTGTATATTTTGTAGATTTGTGTGGGCTGATATCTGCTTGGATAGTAGAGGAGCCTCCCTAACCAGAGTATTTTATACAAAGACTCAATTTACCGAATGTTGTATTTCTTGGATGTTGCTATGGGAGACTTGTCTAAGATAACATCCTTTTGATGGGTTTAACTGTGGTAGAACAGATTACTGAACTAATCTTGCTAGTCTAGGTGGGGACCCAAGGCACCTATGTGGAAATACTATCGACGTTTCGTGCAGTAGCACAAGCTTTCCCTGATTCCACTCCACTGAGCAGCACTGAAGTGCAGAAGACATCCCTGCCCACTCTGTTTGTTTGTTCAGCAGTCCTACACCCCCTTTTTGCTCACTGACATGAGACATTGGCTGGCTTGGCAATGTCTAATGACAGCTTATGGCTCACCACCTTCTACTAATTGTGTGGTGTTAAAAATACAAGTTTTTCCAAATGAGGAGCAGCAGTAAGTGAGCAGCAGGGAATGTTGTGTGTTGGTTTTTTTTTTTTTTTTTCTTTTTTTTCCCATAACGTGTTTACTTTGTCCCACACTGTTGTTTTAGAAGTTAGAGTTTTCATAGAAAATGAGTATGAAGCTTGGTAGGTCTATCTTAACTTTTTCTAAGTATGTTTTCTGGGGATCATTGTGCTGGCTGAAATACAGACTGCTTCTCACGGTACAATATGTGAACTCAAGTTGAGATTGCAAAACTTTGATTACAAGATATATGGTGGCCTTTCAATTAAAATTGGCCATGCTGCTTATAGAATGGTTATTACTGGTCAGATACTTCCAGAAATGCTCAACAACTCCCATAGAGTGGTGTCGGAGCCAAAATTATCAGCATTTCTGTGGGGCTTTTTAAAAGCCTTCTGTTCCACCAGCCACTGTATCAGCAGTGGTCAATATTTGCTCATATTGGTTTGCAAGGAAATAACAGGAAGAATCCTGAATGAGCTATTTATAAATTGGTTATTTATAAATTGTATTACAATGCACATTCATCAGCTTCTGATGAGAGGTTCTTGCCTATAGCAAAGTTATGCTGGTTGAGAGGAGCAAATGGTTTTGTTTTCAGTTTCTACTTCAATATAAACCTCAGATACACAGAGGACCCTTGGCAAACACTCTTAGTGAGCTGTGGTAGGAAAATACAAAGATAAGTGGGCTACAATGTCATTACTTTCTAGCTAGCCTTTTGTCAGGACCCTAAAATAGCTTGAACTCCAAACTAGCATAACTTATGTGAGACAGAAATACAGCCTTTCTCTGCTGTGATCCTATGCCAGTGCCATTTCTAGGAGCCTGTTTCAGTGCCTTCATGCTCTTTCTGAGAAGAGATTTTTCCTAAAACCCAACCTGAACCTGCACTGGCACAACTTATGGCTGTTCTCTCTTTGCTTTAATGTACAGGTTTGTGTGCCCCTCACTTCTATACGCTTACTAGGAAATAGTACACAGTTTGCATTTGTTGTGGATCTGCAATACTGCAGGAAGATTAACCATACACTCCTATTTTCAGCTCATGTCTGCTTTATTGGTCTGGTGGTCTTGTAACCTCTAAAATACTTGCGAAGGTTGGTTTTTTTGTGTTTTTTGTGTTTTTTTTTTTTTTTAATAGAAGTAAATATTGGCTTTCAGTGGAAATAGCGAGCTCTTTGTGGTGTTTGGAATTGAAGTCCTTTGCAGTGATAAACTAATGGTATATTTGAACTCTTCTAAATGATTGTCTTAGATAACCATTGAGTGTTGCATCATTTGGGGTAGTTCAATTTATGTCCATCTTTAAAAGTAGTTTGCTAGTCTGTCCAGGTATGAGTTGGTTACACCAGCCAGAAATTGCTGTTGTGTTAATAGTTCTGTGTTGGGTCCTGGACATGGTCAGAAACTCTGTATGTTGAATCTGGAGATTCAGCTAGTGAGGGCCCCTGCTGGGCTCTTGTGTTAATGTACTTCTAGACTTATCAAAAAGCAAATTTTTTTTTTTTTTTTTTTTTTTAAAAAGCACCATTTGGCCACTGACGTGTTTTGTGCTTGCTATGCAGTTGTTTGGGTTTGAAAAAACCACCTAGAACAACTTGCTCCCTCTCACTGAAGAAAAATTTCTTCTCAACTCCAGGTGCATTTCTATTTCAAGTTAATTTTGGCAGATTTACAGTGGCCTTATGGGCCTCCAGGCTGCAGTATCTTATCATGATTAGATGGAGAAGCATGGGTGGCTGCTGAGGTTTGCTGAAGGAGATGGCTGCATGCTGTGCAGAGTGCAGTGTCGTGGTTCTAGGTCACTAATGAGGTCTGCTTATTAACATTGCTTTTTGGGAGTATGGGATCCAAACCAGATGACGGGCTCTTCCTTAAGTCCTGCTGCCTGCCCCACTGCCTTGCTGGCACATGAATGGGGAAGGTGTGAAATCCTGTTGTTTCCTGGAGACATGATACAGGCAAAGCAACACATCGGAGCATTTGTGTCCAGAGACCAAAACCAGATAACTCAGTCCATGCTATTCTGTGTGGGCGTGAGGCTTGTCATGTCCTAGCGTAGCATGAGCGGAAACTAATTGCTATTCTGTGAGGCAAATAAGCACGTATGCTCATATGTAAATTATTTGGAAAACAAGATGCCCTTCTCCAGACAGTTTTCTCAAATGACTTCATATAGGAAAGTTGTATTTTTCACGTCTGGCTCTTGAACATTGTTTTTCAGTTACTTTGTAACAAGCAATGAAAACTTAGGCACAAGGATATAGTGTGTGTTTGTTCCATGAAGTTGGGACCCTATTGATATTTTGTGGAAAAAAATGAAAAGCTCATTTAATACCAGTCCAGTTATTTATACCTCTTGCACAAACTTAAACATAACAAAAAAATGCAACATAACTCATGAAGCAAAGGAGCATCTTTGCCAAGTGTAATATTTGTATTTGGAAACATGGTCTATATTGTATGAAGCAGTAGCCTTCTAACTGCCTCCAAGGTTTCTTTTGGCTGATGTTTATCCAAACAGTCTTGCTCTTCATTCATTTCAATCACTGAGAAGGAGCTGAGTGTTTTTACACTGGAAGACTGGCGAAGCTCAGTCTCAGCTCTTTTGGCTGGCGCCGAATGCCCTCCTCCACTTGCCAGAGTGCAGCAAGCCTCAACGCATGCCAGCAGTGGGCTGACATGCACAAGTGCCTGCCTGCTCTGCTGTTCAGTCATGCCAAAAGTGTTTGTGTGCTTACATCTTTATTCTGCATTTGGTCTTGTCCTGTGTGTCCCGTAGATCTTGCACAATTGAAAGAAGAGAGTCACGGCACCTTTGTTTAATGGAGGCAATGCCCTTTGCTGCTATGTTCATGTATAACTTGAGCAAAACTGCTGGAAAAGTGGGAAAAGTGCTAGCACTGATGCCATTGGGGCGGGGGAGAGGATTTGGAAAGTTTGCAACTCCACTGGCCTCTGCACTGGAAACAGTAGTAGTCAGCTAGAAGATGGGAAACACGTCATCTTTGGCTGATGTGGTGAAATGTGGGCACTTACTTTGTATGTGAGGCTGGTGTCTTTGTCACTTTATTCCCCTCTAGGAGAGATTAGCAAATATTCTCAGTTCTTTTTTTCCTCCTCAAGCTCTTCTAAAAATATTATTGTTAAAGTTCATACATGTATGGTTGTCCAGACTACAAGACTATATTTAAGCTTAATTCACTCAGACACCTATGTATGAAGTTAAGCATGTGCATAAGAGGTTGCAAGGCGAGCTCTTCAAATCCTTGCCCTGAAGAGCTGAAGATGTCAGGGTGTATTTCAGGGGGTCTCTTAAAGAAAATATCAGAAGTTCTGGAAATGGTACAATTAGGAATAAGTTATAGTTGCAACAAAGCAGAGGGAGCAAGGAGTGGGGAAGACATGAGTCATTCAAATATGAATCAGAGGCTTAATGATAATGCAACTTTTGGAAGAAAGGAAGACTAAGCCACATGTCTCTACTTTCCCTATCTGTCAGTTATATGGCACACTGCTATGGGCCTCACTGATCCTGACACTATCACAGAAGCCATTTCTGCATGTGGATGAGTTGTTCCTGAAAAATGTGCTTGGCACAGACCACTCTTATTTTTCATGCAAGGAATGCAGGTCTTCCTGTTCCACATCTTTCTTTTTTTTTTTTTTTTTTCTTCAATGAACGTAGTTATTGTTTTTACTGAGGAAAATTCTCTGTCTACTAAAATACTTGAGGAGGGGGGAGATGAAGCACAAAATCTTCCTGTTATGTCTAAGGATTTCCTCTTCAAACCTCTACTTCAGTGGTTCATTGCTCTTTTCCATAATAAATGCTAAGCCAGGATGGGTTCTAATGATGCTTTGCAGTCCCTGCCTAAATCTATGCTCGCGCTGATGAAGGTGCTGGAGGCTGGCATGGATGGTCAGAACTCAATTACCCACTCCTTGTTCTGATCTGGGTCACAGATGTGCTGTGGTGCAGTTCTGGAATTGCTTCTGTTACTGCCCAGGGACACTGATAGGTATAGGGCAATATTTCTATCATCTCTTCAGTGTTTGCAAACCACAAGGTGTGACCTGGCCAACTCACCTTGGAATTCAACTGCTGATCTGTTTCACAGCATGGAGTCTTTTAAAATATATTTTAGTACAAGAAAGCTATACAGTCAGTAGGGCCATAACAAATTCTGGCAGGATTAGAAGCAAGAAAACAGAAGCAAGTGTTCTAATTTGTCTCTAAAGTTAGGGCTATTGTTCATCTGGTCAACTTTTTTATGTATGGAATGAAGGCGGAGATCTGTGTTTTGGGGGGAAGCCACACTGTGGATAAGTGCAAAGGAATTCTGCCCCAGCTTTGCTATGAATTATGTTGTCTGAAGGATTTAACAATATCGCAAAGTTCATCAAGAACAGGAACACTCATTTTCCTATCTTTTTCTGCCAGCAAAATGAACAAGCGATTTTAGGTTCCTTAAAGAAAATCCATCTGGTAGCTGTGCCAACTCTGTCCTCCTCATGTTTGTGTGCATTTGCTTTGTTCCTGAGTCCCAGATGGATTTCTGAAAATGGCACAGGGATGCCAAAATGCATCTGAAGACACATATCATCAGCATGCACAAATTGTAAAGAATGCGCTCCCTGGAGCGATGGGTGATTTCATCAAAAGTGACTTTCCAGCTACACTGAAACCTTTCATGTCTCTTGTGCAATCTGCAATGCTAAAGCAAACAATTTGAGTGCCAGATTGTCATAAGTATCTGAATACTTCAGCTTATTAAAGGGCCACAAGCTTATCAAATCAGAGAAAATATGAAATCTCAAAAACAAATTAAGCTGCTATAAATATACCCAGGTAGATAGAATCAACTTATCTCTCCCTCCAAAATAAACAAATCAATCAACAGACTTCTAAACCTATCAAATATTTTTAATTAAAGCACTGAGGCGCACCTGCCAAACTTCTGGATTTCTGTAGCCCTTGGGCAACATTCTCTCTTTGTGCAATGTTATGTTTCTTGTGGAGCTTTTTCCACATCTCACCTGGGAAAGAGAAAAGAGAGAATTGGGGTTTCTAATGGGGCCGCATAGTACTATTACTTAACTTCTGTTTTGGATATGGCAGCCAGTACAATAATAAGCCATCAAAATAATAATAAAATGGAGAAAATGCAGGTAATGCAGTTAAGGGAAGTTCTCAAAAGGGCAGGGTGGTAGCGGGGAGATGCACTCATTGAAACTGAAACACGTGCCAGGAGTCTGTTGGAGTGGGTGTGAATGGGAACAGAAAAACAAGTATGTATTTGTGAAAGTTTGAACATTACATTTCATGGAAAATAAGAACTGAGGAAGTGAGAGAACAAGTAACAGCCTCTAGCTGTATAGAGCATATGTGCAAGGAGGAAGGGATGGTGTTGCTCTCTGCGTCCATTACTGTAGAAAAGGGTGCACAGCCTTTGAAGTAGAAAGGAAGAAGGGTCATGTGAAAACCTGCCGGAGAAGATAGCTTGCTCAGGTGTGGAGCAAACCCAGTGGAAGTTTCTCAAAATATGTAGAACAAATCTCTTCCAGAAGCACTCTCTTTGACCAGTTCTAAAGCAGGATGATGGACTGGACTCCCTCATGAAGACTGCTGCAGTCTGATTTTCCTCTCATTGGTAGCACTGCCGACTGCTATAGCTGTGCCTTCTGTAGCATGTAGAAGCAGATGACGTGTCAATGCAGAGTTTTGGATGTGGTGCCTGCATTTTTCCCCTTCTCCTTTTCCAGGCTTCAGGAACAATCTCACGTATTCATCAAGTTTCAAAACAAGTTAAAGTAGGTCACATCATAACTTTACCAGCTGATTTATTTCAAGAGTAAACCAGTGATGAATTCCATACAGTCTAATGTTTCTTTCAGTAAAGGCACAATTGATTTTTTTTTTTTTTTTGGTGTTACAAGGTCAGTATTATTGTGGCACTTTTCTTCAACTTAAAAGGAGGCTTATATGAAGATGTTTCTGTTGCTTTCTTTTATGTTTTTTTTTTTTTTTTAATGCATCAAGAAGGTTTTTGTGTTCAAAGGTAATGCTTGCATTCTCCTAGAAGCTGTTTTATGTTTTTTGTTTTTTTTTCTTTTTTCTTGCTATGGGTTTCGGCTGGATCAGCTTCCTGACTTGAATCACTGTATTAACACCAGGGTAGATGCAAGAGCTGGCAGAAGCACGGCAGTGAGCACATCTGGCTAGAGGCAGGAGGTGAGGATGTGAGACAGGCTGGGTAGAGAGGACAAAGCACATCTGACCCCTGGGCACCTTTGTGAGGGCCTACCTATGCCACTGGAAGAGCTCACAGCTGTTGGATAGAAACATGAGCAATGACAGTGCACAGACATGGCTGTCCCCAAAGCTGATTTTAATTTGTAGCTTTTGTTTTCCCTCCAGACCCTGCAGGGACTCCCTGCTGACTCAGCAGCATCACCTGCAGGTTTTTGCTCTGTCTCCTCTCCCTGGTGCTCTCCACAGGCAGCTTCTTCCCCTTCCCCTCCCCCACAGAGATTTCACCCCAGAGAGCACAAAGCCCTCCTGGATGCTGCACACTGAATCGTCAAGCTGCCCTCTGAGCAGCATGTTCCTGAGACCCACCTAGAACAGATGCCTGTGCAGGTATGGACGGCCCACACAGGTACTATTTCAAGGTTCAGTGTTTTTAATACAGGCACAGGCTTTGCCTTGTACAGCATGGCAGCTGCTCAGTTTTGGTCTGAAGTGATGGTGGAAATGAAATATCATCACTGAAATCTTAGAAAATATCATCATCAAAAACACTAGTACAGCTTGTGTGTTTAGAACTGAACTGGATATCTATGGGAAAAGTGATTTAGAGTCAGTTCCCAGTTTTGCCACAACCCTTCTTCTCTGTCCTGACTTTGTGCAAATTAATTCTCTTGGTACCATCACGTGCACAAAGATGATATGAATTTTCGCTCTTTAAAGCTGCAGAGATATTCAGCTTATGATCACTTATACCTACTGGAACTCTTGTGATGTGTTTCTTAGAGAAGCTTTGCATTCTGGCGCATAAATATGTTGAGGCTAGAGAGCGTGGCAAACCATACTGGGTCTGGCTGTGCTCCTGCTGCCTATGCCTGCCAGTTGCCCTGTAGGTGTGCAGGAGCTGGCTGTATTGCTTGCAAAAAGCATCAGCTGATACCCAGTTGTGTTTTTAACTTAGCGCTTGTGTGAGACAGGCTGTATGTGCAGACAGGCACTAGGTCCATCCCTGCTTTGTCTGGAAATTACGCCCATGGTGGAGGAATGCTCTTGGGAAGGGGTTGTATGAGCTTTGCTTTATGGGGATAGTTAAGCTTGTAGCCCATAGTCCCCTGGAGTCCTTCAGTTGTGTGCCAATAATCCACTGAAGTTTGCATTACTATTGCCTATGGTTATATGCAAGTGCATGGAAGTACTCAAAGCCTCACCCATATGTGTTTGTGTGGGATCACCAAGAGGCAGCACAGCCTTTATGTTTGCCCAGACTTTGAGCTCTTTGTCTAACAGCACCAGTTACAACTGGTTTTGCAATAGGATTGCCTGTCCATGGGAACTGAACTGTCCTTAAGAATGGAGCCATTTGATGGTCCCAGTTAGCTATGGTCCAGTGAGCAATGGCTCCAAGACAGCTGATGCTGTCTCCTTGCCCTGATGAATATCTGAAATAGTGGTGTAGGGTGATAAAGGAGCTGGAGTTGCCCATCTCAGCCCCCTGGTTCAACACCTACAAAGCATTTCGTTGTCCATTCCCTGCTTTTTCTCCTGTGATGAAGCCATCTCTCCTTCCTTCCTGACTTATTGTCTTTGCTGTAGAGTGATTCAGCACGGGCATGCAGACGAGATGCTGCAGACCCAGATGGAGACGTGAAGGGCTTTGGGCTGATGTATGCCTCAGAAGGGACCAGGAAGGCCAAGTACCAATACACTGCTTTAGTTCTGTTACAGGCTCCTTCATGGCTACCGGCAACTGTAAAACTGCCATTTCCAGTTCTTTGCTTCCTAAACCATTTGCTTTGCAAAACTGTTGCTGAGTTTGATTCACAAAAGTGCTCTGAGGCCTTGGGTGTGAAATACTATGGCAAAAGAAGGCATTCCAAGTCTTCATTACATTGCACATATTTAATAACGGAAAATTGGTCTAAAATACAATAAAATTAGCATAAAAAGGAATGTTTTCCAATTGCCTGTCAGGATCCCTTCGTCCTCATAACTGTTTTCGTGTGAAGCAATGAGTGTAATGCTTGTTGATAGTTGTTTGTTCCCTTGTTGTCTTGAAGTCGCTGGAAGCAATTTACAAGTTACTCTTGCTCAACATCTAGGAAAAGAAGGGAATGGAAAATGTTTACTTGCTTCTTGTTGGTAAAGAGTTCAATTCCCGAAACAGCAGAGTGGAATAAAGATGAATCAATCCTTGCTGTTGTCTTCAGAGGATGAGGGCCCTGTCCCATGCTGCTCACGCTTGCTGGCGTGGAGCAGAGGTGTAGATGTCAAGCCCCTCAATGCCCATGGCTGTATCAGTGTGTTGCAATGTCCGTCTGTGCCATTCCTTCTACAGGAGAAGGCTGTTACGGAAAAAGTAGCTGTATAAAGGACAGGATCACTTACTGTGCCATACTATGTGTAGATGCCAAGTATTCTTCCTGTCAGCATGTGGTATGGTCCACATGACCTGTTCCTTCATTGGCCGTGCCACTAATCCTTCACTGCCAGAACCACCATTTTGCCACTTCATGCAAATCTGAATTTTAGAATCATAGAATTGTTCAGGTTGGAAGAGATCATTAAGATCATAGTGTCCAACCACCAACCTATTACCATCAATGCCCACTAAACCGTGTCCCTCAGTGCCACAACTACACGTTTCTTGAAAACCTCCAGGGTGATTTCTCCACCACTTCCCTGAGCAGCCTGCTCCAATACTTGATTACTCTTTCAGAAAAGAAATTTGTCCTAATATCTAGCCTGAATCTCCTCTGGCATGGCTTAAATCTAATCCCTTTCATCCTATCACTGTTACTTGGGAAAAGAGGCAGACCCCCACCTTGCTCCACCCTCCTTTCAGGCAGTTGTAGAGAGCAATAAGGTCTCCTGTGAACCTCCTCCTGACTGGACAATTTCAGTTCACTCAGCTGCTACCCATAAGACAGCTTCCTTGCCCTTCTCTGGATGTAATCTAGGATCTCAGTGCCTTACTTGTAGTGAGGGGTCCAACACTGAATACAGTACTTGAGGTGTGCCCTCACCAGGGCTGACTGCAGAGGGATGATCACCTTCCTGCTCCTGCTGGCTGCACTATTTCTGATACACTGGCCTTCTTGACCAGCTAGGCATGCTGCTGGCTATGTTTAGTTGTCTGTCAGCTAACGCCTCCAGATTTCTTCACTCCACACAGCTTTCCAGCAGCTCTGCCCAAAGCCTGTAGCTTTGAATGGGGTTGTTGTGACCGAAGTGCAGGACTCAGCCCTTCGTCTTACTGAAGCTTATATAACTGGCCTCAGCTTATTGATCCAGCTTATTCATATCCCTCTGTATGGCCTTTTACCCTTGAGCAGATGCAAACTTCCTCCCAGCTGTGTGTCATCAAAGACAGTGTGCAAATATTTTTGATCAGTCAGGGTTTGTTTTCACACATTACTTTCATGTATGCATGTTTCTTTATTGAATGAGTGCTGGCATTTGGAGAGACTTTAAAACTGCGCTCTCCTTTTTTGACTTGCCCAGGGACTGTACTCCTTTCAGCACAGAGAGCATCACAGGTTGTTCTTTCTGACTTCCTGAGGATAGGCTAATTAAATGAAGCAGCATCATGCTCCATTTGGTAAGAAGATGCATTCTTAGCTAGCTAAATTTACCTAATGCTTTCCTGATTTGCATGGGTTTTGCTTTCTTTTTTTTTTTTTTTTTTCCCCCCTTTGAGCTGGACAACAATGTGGTCTTAGTCCAGCAATCAAACATGAAAGAGAGCCCCTGTGTATGAAGTGCCCTCTTTGTGCTGGAATTCAGCCAGAAGAGTACACTGTCTTCAGCACGAGGTCTGGTAAAGCCTCTTTCCACTAAAAAAAACAAAAATTAAAAAAATCTGGCATAAGTGTCTCAGGATAAGTCAGGGCAAAGCAGTGGTTGTTCTGGTGGTATTGATCTGCACTGTCAGAGAGCTCACAGATGGGTTGTGCAAAGCTGACAGAATGGCAAGGTAGTGATAGGGCAAGGGGCTGTTGCTTGTCCCCCATGTGAGCAGCAAACAGGGTGATGTGGTGTCTTTTGGAGCAGGCTTCCAGATGAGGTCCTAGCTCGTTACAGCAGCGTTCACTGAGTGCGGCCTCTGGTTCTACCTGAAAAATGGGCTGTAGGCAGAGAAACAGGGATTACTGGTGTAGAGAGCTGCTCGTGGCACCCTTGGGTATGTGGATGTCCTTTAGCTGCCTGTGTGGTGATGGCTGCTGCTGTTTTCCTTCTCTGCCTCACCACCAGGTGATGAGCTTCTCTGGGGGCTCTGGCTCTGATGATGCTGTAGAGCAGCTATATGCCTACTGCAAGTAGGGAGAATTTTGCAAAAGGAGTTATTTTGGAGAAACAGGTGGTTATACTTGGGAGGAAAAATCTTCTGCTTTCTATCAGTTTTGTTCTTTCCTTTTTAAGCTCTGCTTAAAAAGACTTCTACAGCTTACAGTGGTGTTGCCAGCCTGGAAGTGTTGGATGGACTCCCTGGCCTTGTTGATCACCCCTTGTGCAGCTGGATTAGCTGCTCTCATCTCCTTTTTAACACAGACTATTAGTCTCTCAGCAAATTCTGACATTTAACACATGTAGTATTGCTTGCCCAGGCTTAAAAAGGAAATATTCAAACTAGAGCCACCCATAATTTGTTAGGTTAGATTTGGTTGATCCAACCTGTACCATATAGCGATTGCTTCTAGAATGTAACATCCTGAATCCTGTTTAAATTGTGCATTTTAATGAACAAAAATCTTCTCTTTGTGGCTAAAATTCCTCCCACAGCCTTTGTGTGATAAAGAGCAACTATGGAAAGTATGTATGGTTTCTTAAACTGATAGAAAATTAGTGCAGTCATAAAAGGCACATATGGCTTTAGCACTGCTGCTGAGAAGGAAAAATGAAAAAAGCCACTGCTCAGTAAGGAAAAGGCAGGGCTGAAGAATGGCTTCTGCTGGGGAAATGGCTTCTCCCTGGGGAAGCTCCCCCTCATGCAAAAAAGCCTCATTCCCTGAACACCCCAAGAGAAGGAGGGCTCTTCTGAAGGTCTGTTCCTGCAGGTGCTGCAATGTTCTGCTATAAAGTGCGTGGCTAGAGGATATCCTAAATACATTTACATTCACATAAAAATATACGCATGTGTTTGTACTATTTATGAAATATGAAACCAGTGGTTTCTTAGCCAACCCCTTAATTTGTCTGGAACAGTGCAAGCATAATGGAAACTGCCTACACATTTTTCCATTAAAAGTTACAAAGAGGAAAGGAAGGAGAAACTGGTGATAGAAAAACACATGCTCTGTCAGCTGTCACGTCAGTGCTTTGCAGCCAGGCAGCACTGCATTCACACTGGTTTGTGGACAAGTTGTCCTCATGCTGGTGCTTACTGCTGGTCTCCCCCTGAAGGTGCACTCCTGCCCTTGTGCTCTGAGTGAGGGCAGGGGAAGGGATGTGGCTGTGCTTGCACAGGTGCAGGATGAGATTGGAGCTCATTCTCCTCTGCTTTGTGCCCTCCTCTGTAATTAGAAAGGGAGAACCTGGCTGTGCCATTGCCCCTCACATGGAGCAAGAA
Organism: Meleagris gallopavo; assembly: GCF_905368555.1. NCBI lineage: Eukaryota > Metazoa > Chordata > Aves > Galliformes > Phasianidae > Meleagris > Meleagris gallopavo. Next base: position 12,108,462 of record NC_139405.1, read on the forward strand.
CCTCTTCTGCTATTGTCCTGCTGCTGTTCCAGCCACAGCTGTGACAAACCCAAAGCTTTATCCAGCCCTGGGCAACAGGAACCACCTTGCCCATAAAACAGTCAGGAGGGGATGCAAAAGTGACAGAATCATTGCTGGTGTCAACAGGCCCTACTTAGGAGAAGTGTCAGGTGCATCAGTTATTCATTGAAACCAACCCTACAATCACAATGAAAAGGCTATGAATGGAAAAGGCGGGCTTATGAACTCACTGGCATTTTTCTAAAGAAAGTGTTGTGTTGACAGTGCAAACCATTCTGCACAGCAGGGGGGGAAAATGCAGCTGGTAAGAAATGCAGAACTGCAGGGATCTGTGAATGTGTGCGTATTTTTGTTTTTCACTATATTGTCTTATAACCCATATGCATCACTGCGGGTTATGTTAGTGGAATTTTGCTGTTCAGCAGCTGTTCAGGCAATGTGAAGGCAGGCCTGCTCATCCTTTTAACCATCAAAGGTACACATTCGATCTATTTATGGCTGCCCCAGGGCACTGCGCCCCACATCTTTCTCAGCAGCGGTGCCAGCTTCAGGCACTCCTGCCAGCTTGGCTCTGAGGCCATGCAGTAATCCCTCTGTTGGTAGATCAGCATTACAGGTAATGAGGATAACTTGACTTTTTCTTCTTAGTGCACCAACAGCTGTGCTGCCTCAAGGGAAAGGTAGCACAGAGGAATGAGCGGCCAGAAGGAGATAATACCTTGCTCTGATTTTGCTGAAGGGAAATAAGTAAATGGAACTGCTCGGATATAGCAAACTGATGTAAAAATCTGTACATTAAGCTTCTTTTTGGGATGGCCACTGTAGATGCCATGAAGATTTCTCATTGATACCATAAGCCTTGTGTAGTTCTGCTTGTTTCAATTCCCCTTCTGTCTTTGGTTGGGCCTTCAAATATGGTTGCTGTGTGCTATGTCAGAAATATGACAGCAGCTTCTCTTAAATACTGGCCTCGACCTGGAAATGGGTGACTGTGAAGCCTTCCTAAGGTCTTATTTCAACATGGAATTCAGGAGGGGAGCCAAGTTTGGCCATGAAATCTCCTGCAATTTGCTGAATCCTGCTGTTCCAAGTCATTCCAGGTATAGTGTTGGTTGTTGGACAGTAAATTAAGAGGAAAAAATTGAAAAAGGAAAAAGCAGCCCTGTCCTGAAGGGATATAATTTATTACAAAACAGTACTAGCTTTGTTTTTAATGAAGACTATTGCTTAAGACTGCAGAAGTGTGAGTCCTCTCTTGATCTCTGCTCCAAGACTAATGCTTCAAAAAAAACTGGTATGTCCTTATCAGCGGTTTCAGCGCCTTTGTGCTTCCAGCCTTGGCAAAATGGGAGTGGGAAGACTTGAAACGTTGTGCATCATTTCATTTAGTAGAATAATTTGTCCTCTTCCTTGACACTTTATTTATTACGTTTGGTTTCAATGGTACAGTAACATCTCTCAATAGCACCATAATTTACTAATCTCTAAAACGCAGGGATGTTTTATATTTCAAGAATTGTGAGTGCCCTCTCATTGCCCTCCCAGAGAAACCTGAGCCTGTTGTTCCCCCGCACAGTTAAGAGAAATAAAAAGCAGGGTCTTTACTGCGATATTGCAGAAAATACCTGCCTTCTCCAGCAAGTGACTGATCCTAGAGTTGCTTTTGCTTTTCATCCATCTGCTATCAATTTAACTGGCTCAGTTAGCTAAGGGATCCTTCATACATCCTTGCAAGAATTTACAAAACCTGGTTCCTATAAAAATTAAGGCGCAATCCCTATGTTTACCCTCTTGCTCAACTAGCCATGTTGCATTGCTACCAGTTAGTGCTAGAACATAGCCACATCTCCTTGGATATCTAGCTTGAGCATGTGTGGGGGGAGGTCTGATGGCCTGGCCAAGATTCCCAGCTGGTATAGTTATCGTGGTACCTCAGTTGTTGCGTGTGTGCAGTAGCTTTGCCTGGGTTGCTGTATTTCTGGATATCTGGAGCATAAGTGCAGTGCTATGGCTTTGCAACTTATCGAAGTAGAGCTGGCAGACCGGGAGTAGTTTTGCAGCGCACACCCTGCACCTTTGGTCAGTGTGGGTGTTTGAGGCCTGGGCTGCTTTTTAGCCCTCTGAGTTGTGACACCTGGGCAGACGGCCACCATCCTGATGCTTCCCACACTCAGCAGTCTTCTTACATATTACATACAAGGTAATGCTGGGAAGAGATGCATGTGTCTGCCCAGGAAGTTGCAATCAGCTTGTACCTGAAAGGCCTGCAGAGCTAGTGCAGCGATTTACAGTATGTATGTATGTGTTCACATATATAGTGAGAGGAGTTGTCTTCTGTGGCTGTCTTGAGTCTTAGCTAAGAAATACTGACTGTAATGCAAGATTAGCTTTACTGCTGTGTGCGGTTCCAGCTGCAGAGTTCATATGGGCATCAGAGCATGCAATCTGAAAATACACATCTCTCTAGTGACGTTTAGCCTTAGTTTTCCAAATGAAAGCATTACTGATGTGCAGCGAGACAGACTTATATGGGATGGAACTGTAAATATTTATTTACCCATGGTGTAATCTTTATCTTTCATAAAAATGCAGGTGTCAGCTGCTTCTTTACAGGGTCGTGTCTATAAACATGTGCTTTATAAAAATTTGGAGGTAAATCTCTGCGTAACAACAGTCATTCTTGGCGATCGCGTTCCATTTACTGAAGCCTTTCATGTTAGAGACACATCCCATATGTGAGCTATTGTTATAATTCAATAAATACTTTACAAAAATAATGCTAGCTTTTTTTTGAAGAAAAAAAAAAAAAGTTGTTTTAACTCAACGTAGTTCCTCCCAGATAGTTTCTTGAAGGAACAGCTTCTTCTGTAGGATACTATGCCCTCAGCATTTGATAAAAAGGGAAGAAAAAGGCTGGGTGCGTGCTCTATCTGAGGGAACTTACTTAGAAATGTGTATTCCACTTTTCCTGTCATGGAAAAAATAAACACTTCATGTTTAAATATTGGGCTTCACTCCTCCAACACGCATGCTTAGCTTACAGGTAGCTGCCCTGAAGATCTGCTCCCCAACATAAGACACTGGCTCTGCCAGCTGTAGTTACGTATCTGGAGCTGTGGGACCACTGCCCTGGGACTGATTCTGGAAAAACTACAACTTTCCCTCACTGCAGGCCTGCCCCAGGTTGATAGTGAGGACCTGGCCTGGAAGGTAACAGAAAGAATTCCAGTTGCTGGTGAGGGTTTATAATCAATTACAAAAAAATAATAATTCTTTTCTTAGACATGATGAGTCATGAAATCACTTAGAGAGAAAAGTAATGGTGTAGATGCATTAATCTCTGTAAGCCATTCCCACATGGAAGAGTATATTTTTCAACCCTGTTCCTCCTAATAGTTTTTAAATATGTGCCCTCTTCAATGGTGCCTTGGTCCTTATGGTGATGGCAGCTGCACCCCTAACTCCTGCTCCCCATCTCACGCATTATAGTTGGTGAATAAAGCAAAATGCACATTATTAAATGAACATTATTGTAGTATAAAATCTTACTGGGACAAGTTTTATGTATGTCAGTATGTAAAAATAGGCGTGTGAGAGAGAGAGAGATGTGCTTATAAATTACACACACTATGAAAATAGTTATGTATTATATTACAACTATACACATTCATTAGAAAGAAACTGATCAGCGCCTGTCAAGGAGATAGTGCAGCAGCAGTTATCAGTTCTTTGGCATCCAGGAAATGAATGCTATTTTCTGTCTGAAGAGGAGGAAAACTTCTTCAGTATTCTCTTGCTTCTTGAAATTGCTTGTAATAGTCTTCATCTGTAGGGTTTTCTGTGCACTTCTGCCCGTTGTTTGGAGGCCTTGCTTCGTTGTACCGGCTCCAGTCACCTTTGCATATAATCCAGGGCAGAATGTCCACTTTGTAATGGAGTTCTGCTGAAAATTCAATGCTGATCAGGTTTGGTGTACCTGCCCCTTTCCCTCTCGTAATCAGCTGCATGTTATCATCATAACAACAGTGCTGAGCTGCCAGTGTTGTACTCTCCAAAGAGAGCATGGAGCGGATGCAGTACCGTGCAGTGGGCTTATAGATCTCCAGTTTTTCCTTTGGACCACTTGCATCTTTCCAGCGAAAGTTTTTCCTCTTAATTCGATCGTAGATGTCAGCAGTGCTGTAAGCAACTTCTCTGGGGTAGGAGCACGGGCAACTGGGAAGATCATTGACCACTTTGTGCATATATTTCTTCAAGAACTCACTTTTGCAGCTCATCCATCTTTCACAGCTATCGGTATCTGTTTAAGGGCAGGAAATGGAAAGTTTAGGATACGATGCAGCAGCCCAATTGATATGATCTGATAACAAATGAGTAAAGTGTTGCTGTTCAGCCCTGGTGCTTTGCAGTAGCAAAAGCTTGCAGCTTTGCCTGCAGTGTGTTAAGGGGCTGTCCTGTTCAATAAAGAAATCAAAGAGGTGACTGACTTCAAGGGCCTCAAGCAGCACTACTCTGAATTAAACTGCAGTACCAATGCCAGGTAACAATCCTTGACGTTTCTTTTACCAGGCAAATTCTAGCCCAGCCTCTGATATCCCTGTGCAGCATATCCCTGTGCAGCTTTACAAGCAACAGAACTGACACTGGGAGTTTGCATTCCCTGAACTTGTGCAGGGCTTTGAAGACTGGCTTTGATTTCAAGCCCTTGTCTACACGCTCACCTTTGTATGAACAGCAGATTTGGATGTTGAAAGATTTTCTTACTGTGCTGGAAACAGCAAGATGGCAAGCAAAGCCTGGATTACTTTTAAGTTTCTTATTAAGCCCTTCCTTTTAATTACCAAATACCTTTTTCTCTCTTCATCTTCCCAAAGGGATATTTCTTGTCTAACTTCTCACCAATGCAGCCAGAAATTATTCAGATTCTAAAGGGGCATATGTGACATAATATCACACTGTCTCTATATTAGGAATACTTAATGGTACCCAAGGTCATGACTTACAGCTGGAATTATAGACTTATATATTATATATTCAGTAGTATTACTGAATATAATATTCAGACTTATATTCATTAGTATACTGAATACTGGCCTTTTACTATTTCTCAATAGTCTTGAAAGAATCCATTAAATCATCTCCTACCCACATCTCCTATCATGTCATGCTGTGGGCCTGCACATCTTGCTCCACACTTAACAGGACTCAAGTAATGCAGTGACTGGGACCTAAAACTCTTACAGCAGACATTTCTGCAAAGTATTTACTTAGTGATCCGTATTTTGTTTTACCACCTCTTTAAAGAGTCCTTTCCCAGCTGTCACTAACTGTTGTGCTCCAGCACTGCAGGAGGGAGGTGCTGGAGTGTGCTGTTTACCTAGTTGTTACCACTGTTTGATCCAGCAACCAGCATTTAAGAATGACCACTGCATAGTTTCATTGGAGGGATGGAATCAGAATGTTAGAGAGGTGGGCTGAATTTTAGATAGACCAAGTGTCAAGTCATGCCCTCTAAGGCTCATTCCACTGCAGCACACACCATTGTAAAAGCTGTTTGTGCTTGTAGAAGTTATTGCTGCTTTGTTTTTAATGTGACAGCTGTATTTAAATTGCTTTTATAGTATCTTCCATGCCAGACAGTGTTTGATTGTTGCCATCCATTAGCACACAGCTCTTTTCTGAACTAGGATGGAGATTTTACATTGAAAGAGGCACAGAAATTTGTGAAGAGAAGATAGTCTGTGATGGAAGTGAGTAGGTCCATGTTGTAAACTCGGGCAAGATAATAAACAAGCATTTTTACTGGTGTGTTTTACAATAAACTTAACTTAAAATGTTGGACTCACAGTGAGAATCAAAACAGGAAAATCCAAGTAAGTTTCTTATCTATTACTGGAAGATTGACAGGGCCGCTTACCAACTTCAAACAGTTTGGTAGCATTGAAGTCTTCACTCCCAGCGAGTAAGCTCACTTCCGTGGCTGCTGTCCGGAAAGTATCTTCGATCCCTATGGCAAACATGTTAATGGTGGTGGTGTTTTCCCATTAGAGCAGAACAAAATCAACTGTCTCCCTGCCTCCACCTCCTCCTCTCCCCTATTCTGAAACCTGCCTGGTTAGTCAAAGAAGCATTCTGAAGTTGTTGCTGGAGGGAGCGTTCATTTCATATCATAATGAACAAGGAAGTGGGGTGTTACAAAACTAACTGCTCTTTTAATGAATTAGCTTAACCCCCACAGTAAAAAGTTTTTCAAGTTTAGAATTTAGATTATACTTAAGTAGCAAATTGTTTAGTTTTGAACCTAGTGCAGGGATGGATGGGAGAACCAGCGTTTTCCTACTCGTTCTGGACTTGAGACTTGCCAGCAGCTCCTAGTAACTCAGGTAGAACGTCTGCAAACACTGCAACTGATCAGCTTTATCTGACCAGCATTGTCTCAAAAGTATACAAATGCCTGACAAAATAAATACGAGAGTCCTAATGGCAACTGTAAAGCATTAGGGAAACATTTGTGTCATGTTGTAAATCACAGCAACATGTCTGAAGACAAGTGTATAAATTCATGTCTATGGGCAAACAGTTTTCAGGAAGCACAAGGAAGAAAGATGCTATTACAAAAAGAATTGTACTTGTTGGTCTCTCCTAGTTCTAGGAGTTGAAACGTGCAAGTAGCTAAGAGATAAATAACCTCAGCTATCAAGCCCATCTCCCAGCTCCAGCAGCCATATCACAGCTACAGAAGCAATGGAATAAAAATATCAGTATCTTCCAGCAATTGCCAGCTAAGTGTCTGCTAGCAGGTGCGAGACAAATGGATTTCCAGAAAATACGACTTGATCCTTCTGAAGCATGCATCCTTTCTGTGCTGTTTTAGTTCACCCTGCCTAGCAACCTAATGTTTCCCAGTCTGTGCTATGTAGCGTTAAAACAATTCTCTCTTCAAAGAAGCATTTGAACACTATTCTTTTTTCCCCCTTGACTTAAAAACCTCTACAGAGAGCAGAAAGCTCTTTAATGCATGATAACTATACAGTTAATAATGAAGTCTGTTCACCATCCATCTTCTTTCCACTGAACTTTCTCCTGATCTCCTGAACCAGGACATAATAGTGGCTTGCAAAGCTTCAAAACAGCCTCAGGCAGCTTTTCAATAAAATTATCATATGATTTTGCCTTTACTCCAGCAGCAGATGAAGAATAATAGATACCCAAGAATCCATTACAAGGCAGTAATTCACTGCTAGAATTATAAACAGTAGAAGCTGAGCTTTGCCCTTGTCATTTTAAAAACGTCAGCACAGCCTGAAAGAGTGAATATATTTTGCTTGCTGATCATTGGGGGGGGGTCTGTTATATGACATAATATGTTCTTTCAAGTTTGCCCCCAGTTGATACTAGCTGGTAATAAATACTGGAAAATATAATGGGGGGGCTACATTCTTTATTGTGGATTTAATCCCTTATGATTTAAGCATTAGGATGTATGGAAAAAATCCAGCAGCATTTTTCTCCTGAACTGCCTAGAAATATTTATCTTGCAAGGAAGGTACGCATCTAGCTGTGAGTGAAACTCCTCCAACTGCCTCACCAAGGTTCCTAAACCATTTTTCCAGCCCTCCTGACATTTCTCTTCCCAACAAAAACACCAGACCATCAGTTTCTGTCTTTCTGAATCATTAAGTAAAATCATTGAGTAATCATAGTGATACCACTATGGCACGTGTTTTTACTTCTCTCTAACCCTGGGGAGTAATGCCATGACATGACATATATCCCATCGTTGTTGCATTGTTGTCCTTTCAGTATCTAAAGGGGGGCTATAAGAAAGAAGGGGACAGGCTCTTCAGCAGGGTCTGTTGTGATAGGACAAGGGGAAATGATTTCAACCAAATGAGAGGAGATTTAGATTGGTTATAAAGAAGATTTTTACAGTAAGAGGGGTAAGGTACTGGAACAGGTTGTCCAGAGAGGTGGTGGATGCCCCACCCCTGTATGGGGCTCTGAGGCACCAGCCTGAAGGTACCTCTGTTCATTGCAGGGCACTTGGACTAGGTGACCTTAAAATGTCCTTCCCAGCTCAAAAGACTATGATTCTATGAATTACTGCATCACCGCTTTGCAAGTTCACCTAAATAAAAACCCACAGTAGTGTTTAAAGAACATCATGAGACAAGGTTGCCATAGCAGCTTTAAACTTTTATGACGTAGGTTTGAGCACTCAGCCCTGCTTTCAGGAAAGCAAAAGCTTGATGATGATAACAACACTTGCTTTACTAGTGTTTAATGTCCATGCTGTTAGCTCCCGCTTTCCTAAGGAAAGGCTCCTTGTTATGGCTGTATTTTCCAAACACATTCGGTCTGCAACTATCCTTTCCTTCATGCCAACATGCACCTCAGCTGCTGCAGGACCAAGCTTAACGTTTATAAGTTGCTTGGTTAGCTGGAGACATGACAACAGACAGGAGGTGACATTTCCACCTTAACATAGCTGTTGACTTCCAAGGACAGGAGATGTTGCAGCTCAGCAATAACAAAATCTCGAGTAAAACGTGAGCAGGTATTTAAGTTTTTTTTTTTTTTCCTTCATATTAATATATAGATGCAGAGTCTTACAGTAACTCTGGATATGTTAGGCACACATCTTATTAGCCATATAAGTGGGGGGAGCTATTTGTTCAAAGCATAAGCATATCCACTCATTGCATAGCAAAATACGGGCTCACTGAGGCAACAGCATGCCTGTTTTGAAATTCTAAAATTAACACAAATTTGTTACATGAGAGTAGATTACACCCTTTGGAATACAAAACGTACTAGGGACAAAAATGTCTGCTGTAATCCAAAAAAAGCCTGTATTTGTCTTTCATGTCTCAGGGGATGGTAAACTGCATCTGGAGACATATTATTACTAGCAAACAACCTGCCATTTCGTAAATGCCCTTGAGAATCAATCTCTCTCTTCCCAACCAAACTCCTACCTAGCCAAAGACCCAACGGGGCCTTGGCTTTATGCACAGAAGGACTCTTTTCCCCCTGCCATGACCACCCCTTCCCATTGCCCTTCTGCTAGCACAGCCAAACCTGGGCAGTTTGGCCTGTCGCAGGTCCGTGACTCAGTGGCAGTACAGGCATACCCACAGGACCTCGTCCGCTTCTGACTGCCGCTCCCACAGGTGACAGTACAAAGGGACCACGGGCTCCAGTCTCCATCACCATCAATGTAGTCTGTATAAAAACAAAGATGAGGAAGGAAATGAAGAAACAAAACTCCTACTACCCAAAACTACTATGTGTAGTGGTTTTTATTAAGAGGGCAAAACAGGAATGGAATCCAGATGTCTCTACCTGAAGCTTGGGCTAAGTGCCAGGCATAAGCCTGCTGTTTAAATGGTTTTCACACTTGATGCTCCTCAGGGAAATGCATGCAGCATTATTTGAAAAAAATATTTCCTTTCTCTTTTGACCTTTTGGCAACTGAGACTCCTCAGCTGCAAAGCTGGGTCATGGACTAACAGTACACATCTACTCACATAATCTCCCTGCATACAGGAATATGTTTTCTGATCACAAACTAATACTAGAGGATAAATTGCATTTCATTTTTCTTCTCTTCAAAACACACAGCAATAGCACAACGATACTTACCTAATTAACTTTTAGGATACCATGAATGTTGGACTGTGGGAGGCTGAGGGTCATGTCTGAAAACTGGTAGTTGATAGTTTTTTTTTTTTTTCCTTCTGCCCCTCAAATAGGAAATAGATATTACCAGAATACTGCCATGAATGTAGGGAACTACAAAGTCATCTGACACCAAGAACTACATGCAATTTGTACTGGTCTACACAAATTATTAAATAACACCAAATCTGATTCCTAAGTAAGTAGGAGGAATCTTCTGTAGTGGAAACACGAGGTTATTGTCTTCTAGTAAACAGCCAAGATAAACAGTGCCAAGTCTGCAAGATTTGGTGCCACCATTAAGTATCTGAACAAGTATCCTTCCTTGAAGTATCCTTCAATCCAGTCTCTTATGCTTGTTGGATTATCTGTTGCACAGATAATGGTGTTGCACAGCCCACCTTGTGAAGAGCACCAGGTGGAGCCTGTGAACCAACCCCAGTTCACTTCTATTCTAACTGGCATCTTGCCTTTCAGCCCCACCAGCTGAGCTTCATCTCACTACAAACTCTTGGCTTAATAGTGCTCTCTGTAATCTACATGTGCTCAACTGACCCTGTGATGGTAGCTTGTAGCTTTGCTCCTTTGGGCTACGCTCATAGCAGTAGCAAAGCAAATGTGAGTTTAGTGACTGCTCTACAGCTACAGGCTGATCATGTAGGCACTGGCAAGATGCAGGGACAGATCTTTAAGAAGGCCTCCATGCTACACGATTCCCACTTCCCCCTCACTGCCATGCTGTCTGTGGACTTCCTGAGCTGGTTAGTAGAACGTTACTCGATTTGTACCATATGTAATAACTGACGACAACTCTGAAGGGTGCTATTAAACATTTATCGTCAGGAGTATGCAAAGGTTATATATCTCACTCATAGCAAGCTGCCTAGATGCAAGTTTTTAGTGGCAGGGACCTTATGCACTTCTCCTCCTTTTCTTACGCTGCTGCTGCTGAATCAGGTGTCTGCTAACATGATGTGGGCAGAACGATGATCCCTGCAGTACCATCTGTGTGCAATGAGACCCGATTCCAGGATGTGCCAACAGGAGGGCACTACAGCAATCTGAATAGGATTATATATAACATAAATTATAATGGAGAGGGGCTGGAAATAGCATAGAAGCCCCGTGTAGACATTATCTGCTACGAGATCCTCCTGGCAAAGGCCAGAAGCGCACAATGTTTTACATTAGTCCAAAGGCCAAGAGTTTCTTGCAATTAATAAGGTGTTCTGGAACATGATAAAGAGCTCTAATTAATTTGCAAGTCTGCCTGCCTCATCTTTATGCTGCATCAAAAAGCATATGGTATCTAGCTACTATTAAACATATGAGGTTGAATTTTCTTCTGGATCTCAACCTGTTCTCTCTATTTTTAATCTATTTTTAATCTCTCTCTCTCCATACATATATATACACACACACACACATATATATATATATATATATATATGCATGCATGCACACATATATTGCTCCTATTAATTCTACCACAATTATTTGTGAGAGCAGTGTTATTTTGCCTAAAATAATAGCCACCCAATATATGAGTTCCTGGCAATAACGTGTGCCCACAACTAAGCACAGGTGCAAAAAGAAGGGATAGGCTTTAATCTTCTGGCCACAAAAATTTAATACAAATGTATACATTTAAATACACCATTCTGTGAAAAGGCTCTCTCCAATGTTAAGGCTCTAGGACATAAACAGGGGAATGCTAAGACTGAAACAGTGCATAGCAGCCACTTTGCAGTATCTAGCTGTTGCAACTCAAGTGCCACAAATACTCTGGCTTTGAAATCCTGCTCTAATTCCATTTATGTATTATCATAGAACACAGAGGCTTTGATCTACCTGTGGCTCCTGAAGGGCACATATTAATTCACCTCCTTTGAGTCTTTCTCATGTGCATAGTTATACCCTAGTGCAAATGTAGCTCCTTTCTGCTTCTAGTTTCATGCGACAAGCTGAAAACAATTGATTTCACCATGACACATCTGGAAGAGAATTACACACGCAAATACACAATGTTCCTGCTGCATATGCCACTCCCCACACATGCACCAACATAATTCATCTTATTTATGTATCCACCAAACACTACCATGTTTTAGATCTTGCTTATTTAACCAATAATTACATTTTAGTTCCCAAACCACTGCATGATTCTAAATTTGTACTTATCCTTACTCTAAAAATAAATACAAAACCTTGCTTCCTTTGCTTTTAAAAAAAGTACACTTCGGACTAAAAAAAGACACTCTTATGGGATAACTGGTATGATTTTCAAGATTATAGACTTACTAGTGGAATGTAGCTACCACAGTACAGCTTGTGCATCTGCACAGATTTGTATTTAAAAGCTGATGAACAAAAGCCACATGTTGAAAAATCCTATTTTGTTTGGCCTACTTTCAGCAATGCCTCACCATTCTCATTTCCCTCCAAACTCATTTTACAGTCCCAAGATGCCCATAAGAGGCCTGGAACACAAACTTACCATACTCTGACTGCTCCTTGGACTCAAACGTCCGGTGACTGGGTGCACGACCATCCCACCCACCGAGAGGGTTCAGGAAGTTGCTGTCCTCAGTAGTGCTGTCATACTTGTAGTCCTGGTCACCACTGCTCATGCGAGTCAAGGTGGAGGACCTCTGCCACCAGTTTCTCCAGTCAGGTGATGAGACTGGCCAGCTAGGCTTGCTGTTCTCTTTCTGAAGGTCCTTGTCAGTTTCTGTGTCAGGGCCATCCACCACTTCAATGGTAACCTGTGGGATTCAAAACAGGGCAGACTGCCTGTCACTGTCACCTCCTAGTCAGAGGGAGACTTTCTATACAGCAAAGGCAAATGACTGATGTTGCCTTGAAGGGGACTGTGTAATACCATAGGGGTAGCATGTTGTAGACCATATGTGGATTACTGAGCGCAGAGATATGCAGAGGCTGAGTGATTCCTTCTGCTACCTCTGCTGAATCAGACTTTGGAACAAAGGCTAGGAAAAATACCACACAAAATAACAACCCATGCTGTGCCTAAAACCTTTGCAGCAGAAATTTCTGCCTTATGGGGAAAAATATGTTCAAACCTGGACACTTATGACCAGGAAAAGGAAAATCATATCTGTTCTTCTAAATACACTGGGGCTGAGTTTGAAGCAAACATGAAACACGCCAGTATGCAGAGCCTGTTCTGAGAGCTAGATTGACTTAGCAGAGGGCTAAGGAAGCCATGGGTGTGAAGGTGGAGGATAGAGCCCACAGTCTGCATTGGGTCAATGCAGGTTTTCATCTGCCTTGCCCTATAGCAGCAGCTCAGCCTTGCCTCTTGCATACCACATTTCTATCATGCCCTGCCACATGAAACCACACTGCATGGCTGAGAGTTAGCAGCTTTTTCAGACATTACTATGTAAATCACTTGCTGCTATGGCACCTGAAGCAGGTCCTCCTTCTGTGCTGCCAAGGGTAATGCTGTATTTCATGGCTCCTGCAGAATCTAGAGCCAAGATTCAAGTTTTGCCACCCCATTTACTCACAAGCATCAAGAACACAAATATAATGCCACACAGGGACAGTCCTTCATTACTTGGGCTGAACAATGTTTATTACATAACTCTTGGATAAATACTGTGTGTGCACGCGTGTGTGTAGGTGGCTATTTATGTACAAATAGGAACTATCCATCAGAAACCTTGGCTCTATGACTCAAGCATATCACAAGCACAGATAAATCATGAAATGCTCTAATGCTTCAATGCTGGTGTGGTTCAGTGATTACACTGGACTGGCTAAGCATAGTACAGAAGTGAGTATCAGATACACCTATAGTGTATTCTTCATCCTCTATAGATTTAAAAAAACAAACTTTCAAGATAGTATTCCAGAAAAACTGGGTTATTTAAGAACTGGAAAATGTCTAATTGTGGACGCTCTTGTGACTCTGAACAAGAAAAACCGTTTCTACAGCTACCTGTGATTGATCTACAGAGGAATCTAACGTAGGAAGCAAACCAACAAGTTGTTGCCATAGTTTAGTAACAGCAGGCACAACTACATAGACAAGACAATGCCCATGCATCCTTTTTGGAAAAAGTAGATTCTGAATAAGTTCAATGCTTTGCCTTTGACCATAGACTGACAGAGCCATTGAAACAGAACAACTTTGAGGCTAGTATGAAATGGCACTGGGAGAAAGAGCAAGAGCAACGGAAAGTGCAGTTGTCAGCCTAACAGAATCCTTACACAAGAGATATTTTACTTCCAGACTAAGTGTGGAATTGGAATGATTACTTCATTAACCTCAGTTTCTACAGGCCAAGAATTAAAATGGATTTCATAAGTTTGAAAACAACAGAGTGAGGTCAGGGGTTCAAAACTGTGGCATTGACCAAAGCAAAACAGAGTTTTCACAATAAGTGAAAATAAATGATGTTACTGAATGGGTAATACTGCACTGCTGGCCAGTCACAGGGCTTTAGTACTGACCATGTGAAAATTAATACGACTCCATTACTTACTCTGGTAACAAATATTTTTTAAGACCACATTAACTTTGTAAGCAATGACTCAGCAAAGAGGAAAAAAAACTTTTTTTTTTTTTAAATAGAAGCACTTGACAATCATTCCATTTGCTTTGCTAAACTGTAGTTATGTGACTGTGATCATAAGGATTTGGATTTAAGACACTTACTTAGGATTCCAAGTCAGTTTAAGCAGAAGATGGTTTGTAGAGACACAGAGGCTTCTGCTGGGCTATGTGTTACACTGAGGAAGATAGGCAGGTGAATTTCAGGCTCAAAAGACCTCATCAGACCTTCAGCAGCACCGCCACCAACTTATTTTCAAGACATCAGTCTTGAAAATGCAATCAGTCTGTGTATACTACAAAACAGGTTTATTAAAAAGGCCTTTAAAATGAGTTTTCCAGAACAGAAAGTGTGATGAATTTAATCTTGTCACTGCAAGCTCTAAGTCCTTACTCTATGGCTAGCTAATGAGGAACAAACTGGGAACTACACCCCATTGGGATGACTCATAGCCATGGGTAGGCACAGGCTGTGTGCAAACATATGGTGCTTCATTCAGTGATAACTGGGTAGGGAAGAAGGAATCCCTGCACTTTGCCACTTTTCCTCTTGCATGACTGTAACTGACCCTGCAGGACAATGGTGCTTTGTCACCCTTGAACTAGGTAAGAAGTTATGGCCTGAGACCATCAATAATCTCCTTATCAGAAAGAGAGGTCAGAAAAGATCCACCTCAGCATAAGCAAGGTTTTTAAATAGGTATTGAATCAATGAACATAAAATGTAAATCCAGTTTGTCAGTCTGACAAACACCAGTATTCTTCCTTCATAAGTTTTGATTACAAAGTTGTTTGTTTGCAATTTTAAAACCAAAGAGTGAAAGAAATTCTACAAGTCCAGGGACTGTCTGACCTGCCAGTCTTGGCAAGTTAAAAAAAAAAAAAAAAGACTCCAGCAGAGTCTAGTCCTGTTTGTCTCCAGGGTCTCATCTGTGTTCTGCCCAGCCCCAGTAAACTCTAAGGCACTTTCCAGAGGCAGGGAGGAAATCAGCAAATAGTGGCAGAGTGCCTCCAAGATATGACCCAAGGGCTAGGACAGGGGTGTGAGAGGTGGCTACGTCTTTGGGATAGAGAAGTAATTGCTTGACTGATGTACAGTTTTAAGGAATTAGCATTCACTGAATTCTTCCAATACTTACAGTTAACCTTAACAACATTAGCCAATAACTGTATGTATACATATCATAGGCAAATACGTATCCTCCAATTGGTTTCCATACTATTTTTTTTTTAATAAAAAAGTGGAGAAAAAAAAGAAATCAGATCCAGAATATAGTCATTAAAAAGGAGGCAATTAAGACAGCTCTGGAAAAGCTCTCCCACTGTGTAATGATTCCAACAAAAACATGTTCTCTTAAAAAAAAAGAACTAGACCTTGTTTAGTATTTATCTCAAAGACTGTTTCAAAGACTTCATTTTTCCCTGTTTTCTTCTTCCAGAGATTATCAAAACTGCAAAGATGATTATTTATTTTTTTGTCACGCTTCCCAAGATGTCTGTGGTAACATGGTTCTTGTATAAATCCACAATCATCTCCAGAAGTATTCAACCCTAAAGTGAAGCCATTTCTTTTACGGTTGTTTGAGCTATAAATAAGGATGTTTCTCAAAAAATTGAGAAAAACAATTGGCATAGGTACACTAAAACAACAGATTTGCAATGAATTTCTAATGAAACAAATGTATCAAGCACAGATGTCTTGAGACACTAACATCCAATTCTCTCCTGGCCAAAAGTATACAGAAGATAAATATTATCCCCACTTGCTGGAGTGCACAAGAAGTTCTTAAGTACTTTGTCCTGTTTACTGAGACAATGTTTCTGAATTCACTTTAATGGTGTAAACATTGCCCTAAGCAACTGGAAGATTATGTTACAAGAAGTATACTTGCAGTAATGTGCAAGCCATAGGTTCTACTGTTTCCTTCATGAAACTGATGCAAATTTTCAGTGCAGAACTTGCCATACTGTAAAGACGGATATGTGCAAGTTAGCAAGGTAGATACTGTAACAGTGGAAGAGAAATTGATTAGTTATTAGGTACTGAAACAATAAATCTAGGTTTACACCACATAACAGTTGGGCTAAAATGATGTCTGTAGTGATGAAAAATTACTTCTGGTAATGTAATGACAGCTCACTTAGAACAGTTTTCTGGACTCACTAGACAAAAGTGAAGGGTATTAAAGTTTGCTTGGAGCAATGAAGACAACACGACTCAAATCCTGAAGTTTTTGTTCTGATGGGCCTACCTGAATCCCTCAATTCAAGTTCTGGTCCCAAGCCCTGGTCTGAATTTTGCACTCTGTGGCAAGCTCTTCTTAACTACAACAGTAAATCACTGCAGAGGTCACAGCTCCGCTATAAGAAGCTGCTAGCTATGGCTTTCCAGCACCCAGCTCTGCCAAGACTCATCCTTCCAGGTTGCTAAGAGGACTAGCTAGTGAGTGCAGCAAAGCAGACAGACTGACCAGGCAGCTGGTCTTTGCAGCAGGGAGTTCTCCATAGTACAGACCCAGCTCAAGGAAGAAAAGGAACAAGCACTCTCCACTTTCCTGGGTTTTAATTTAATAACAGGGTCAATTGCTGCTATCTCAAAGAATCAAACCATAAAAGCATTACAAGAACTCAGTGCTACCACAGCTCTCTCATCCTTACTGAGCTAGATTAGAGGTGGGACATGCTGGTTAGAGCTCAGTACCACAGATATTGCTGAATCTTTTGTGATAATAGTAAGATGGTGTTGCTTTCCATTGCAGTGAAACTAGCAGCTTCAGACAAATATAAAGTTTCTCTAAAAAAATAAATTTAATAAATTCTGTTAAAAGCTGTGTGATATGAATAGAGATGAACCTAGAGAAGCGTTGAACTCTGTAGCTTTTTAAGTAGACTATACAGCCTTGTTTCTCTGTATCCTATATATGTTCCTAGAGCGACTGGTACTGTGTATTTTTATTCATTTATTTTTATAAGAGAGGGTAGAAACTGAGATATCAAAGAATAGGAACCTACAAGGACAGGCTGAGAGAGCTGAGACTGTTCAGCCTGGAGAAGAGAAAGCTCTGGGGAGACCTGAGAGCAGCCTCTCAGAATTTAAAGGGAGGCTATAAGAAAGAAGGGGACAGACTCTTCAGTAGGGTCTGCTGTGATAGGACAAGGGGAAATAGTTTCACACTGGAACATGGGAGATCTCGATCGGATACAAGAAGAAAGTTTTCTACAGTAAGGTTGGTGAGACAGGTTGCCCAAAGAGATGGTAGATGCCCCTATTCTTGGAGACATTCAAGGTCAGGCTGGATGAGGCTCTGAGCAATCTGATCTAGTGTAGGTGTCCCTGTTCACAGCAGGAAAGTTGGACTAGATGGCCCTTAAGGGTCTCATTCAACTCAATTCTGTGAGAATAAATAAAGCTAACAAAGCAGTATTGGTGTGACATGACTGAGAAAAACAGCCCACAGTTCTCATGTGACATTTCCCCAAGCAGGCTGCATTAACTTCTGCCTTCTATTATTCCCAATGCCACAATTTTCAGCAAGATTACCAATCAAAACAGATTTAATCATATGCTTTCTAGGAAATGTTGGCATTTTTTAGGACAGGAATCCTGCCTAATTGTTTCTGCTCAGAACTTGTCCCGTCAACTGTCACAACTGAACTCACCCAGTTGTATTTCAGGTATACTGGTTGTGACATTTGATCAAGATTCAAGTTATTTATAAGATCAGTATCAATGGAAAGTCTTTGCCTGACAAACAGTAAGGAGTTTCTCCTTCTTATTTGTTGTGGTGTTCATCACTGCTAGGAAAGCAGCAAAGTAGCAGGACAACACTACCTATACAAGAGTGTAAAACCAGGAGTAAAAAGGAGGGACATGAGCAAAGTCTCAACTGCATGTTGAGGTTCCAAAAAAAGGAACAGCCAGGAAGGTGAGACAGAGTCTGAGGCCTCAGAGAACAGCTGAGAGGCTATAAAAGGCTGATTAGGAGAAAAGAGAAAAGCTGATCAGAAATGAAAAACAAGAGTTTCTATTCATCCCCTGCATGACTTCCTTCTGTTACTTAGAAGCATGAATAATTTTGTCTTACTCAGCCCATTTACAAGGTCTGCATAGGCATCCCTCAGCTAGTTTATGTCAAACAAGTGCAAATCTACAAAAAAGAAACAAAAAGAATGCAGGGAAAAATGTGATCAATTTTTTAAATCCCCTTCTCTTCCTGGAATCTTTCAGGCATTGATAGAATAGCTGAAATGACCAAAATAAAGAAAATATAATACTTCAAACCAAACAACCAGCCTGTGCTTGACCACTGCTGCTATAGTTACTCTAAAACAACCACTATGAAAGCAATGCTGAGGCATAAAATGCCACTCAAAATGATGCAACATTTAACAAGGCAAGAGCACCACAGAAAGTCTAGTCTAGTAATTCTTGTCTTGCATGCAGAGTCATGTAGCATTTGCCTTACTACAGGGTCTATTGTTTCCGAGGTTTTTCTAGAAGGCAGGTCACTACACTTACATTTGATTATCACCTGATAAATACAGTAGTAGTCTGGGGGACGTATTTTCCTGAATTCCTGTGATGGTGTTCTGAAATACACTACTTCCTCTCCAAAAGAGCACATAACTAGGCATGATATAGCACAGAAAACCAGAGAAGTTTTCTTCAAAACCTGCTTTCTTAGGCTGAATTTAACATCTGTTTATTAGGTTTTTAAGATGTCCAGGTTATTTTTGGTCCACATAGGCTTACACTAATAAGAGGGAAGAGAGACTGTGGGTTCAACTCAAAGAAAGTACAAGGAAGTTGCTAGGATATGCAGAGAGAAATTTAGAAAGGCAAAAGCCCAGCTTGAACTCAACCTGGCCACTATGGTTAAGGACAACAAAAAGTGTTTTTACAAATATATTAACAGTAAGAGTAGAGCTAAAGAGAATCTCCATCCTTTACTGCATGCAGGGAATGTGACCACTGAGGATAAGGAAAAGGCTGAAGTTCTCAACTCATTATTTACATGTATTTAATCTACCTGAGGGTGCTGGTGGAGGTGATAGCCAAGCTGCTTTCCACCATCTATCAGGTCCTGGTCAACTGGGGGGGTCCTTGGAGAGGCTTGTCAATGTGACTCCTATTGAAAGAAGGGTCATAAGGAAGATCCGGGGAACTACAGGCCTGTCAGCTTGACCTGAGTGCCAGGGAAGGTTATGGAACAGATCATCTTGAGTGCTAGCACACGGCATATGCAGGACATCAAGGGGTAAATCAAGCCCACTGTTCAGTCTGGAGAAGAGGAGGCTCTCCACAACTTATTGCTCTCTACAGCTGCCTGAAAGGAAGTTGTGGTGAGGTGGAGGTTGGCCCCTCCTCCCACGTAACAGTGATAGGATGAGATGGGAATTGCCCCAAGTTGGGCTAGGGGAGATTCAGCTTGGGTACTAGGCAAATCTTTCTTCTCAGGGAGGTAGTGGAGTCACCATCCCTAGAAACATTTAAGAAAAGGGTAGAAGAGTACTAAGGGACATGGTTTAGTGGGCAATATTGGTGGTAGACAGATGGCTAGATAAGATTATCTTAGAGGTCTTTTCCAATTTTAATGATTCTGTGACTCTAAATTAATGTCCTTAGGACCATAGCTCACACCCCAAAACCAGCGAGCAAAACAAAAAGTGAGCATTTATTCTGCTTTTGTTTGCCAAACAGCTGATGAGAAAATTGCTAGTCACTAATTGTTGTCACCGTCATTCAGTGAAGTTATTACTTAATAAGCAAGAATTCCCTATAACTCCTTTTTTATTCTCCCCCCCCCCATGAAAGAGTAAACCAACCAACAACATTCAGGCAAAGAAATAAAATTTCTTCAAAATCATTTCTACAAATGATTTTTTAATGAATTCATGAAGTGTTTATCTCTGTAAGGCCTAAACTGCTGCAGAACTGAAAACCAGGAACTTAAGGAAGATTTGCACATCCTTACTTATGCACCTGAATAAGCTAAGTATAATACAGGACATAGGCAGCCTATTTCTGAAAGAATTGATCCTTACACATAAGAAAAAGCTCTGGGATTAACGTTGCCCAATGTTTTCCAGTCTACAGGAAAAGGGTTTCCAGCTCTCAGAGTCCAGCAAAACTGCTGACTTAGCTGGCTGACACATTTCCAGCATCAGGTGGTGGAAAAAGAGATCATAGCAGAAGCAGTTACTGTAAAGACAAGCCAGGGAAATGTTTCCATCCTCCAGTCGTTTATCCATTCCCTAAGTCTAACGTGCTGTCATAAATCAGAGGAGGTCTTTGTCTCCTCCTGCCCTCCTCCATGGTTTACATACTATTGAAACAGTGATACTACACTGTTAATCTCCTCCCACAATCTGGGGCCCTTATAGCTTCCCTACCTTCTCTTCCTGAGGCTTTTTAGAAGGACGCGTACAGGCACCACATGTTAAAAGTGTTTACTACCTTGGCCTGTCAAGTACTGGACCTGCATTTGATCCAAATCTGTTAGACCTCTTAATGTTGTGAGCCATCTATGAAGTAATGGAGTGTTGACTTTGAGACAGCTTGTTCTCTCACGAATAGGTCTATTATATCTTTATGTATGTACTTCTTAGACATATCAAAAAGAATGGTAATTTTGTGGGCTGGGGAACAGCAAGATGCCAGGAATTTATTTAGCCAGAAAACTAGTTCTATTAGCGTATTGTTTTTATAAGCACATCTTAGGCAGAACAACATTTGAGTTTATTGTTTTGGTTAAAAAAAGACTTCTTATTAACGCCAATTTTACTTTAAGGTCCTGAATTAAAAACAAATCACTCGTTTTTTCCTCTTTCTAAGCCTTGAAGTTTTAAGATGCAAATGGCTTGCAAGAGGCCATTCCAAACCCAAGAATAGTTTGAGGAATAACATATAACAAAGTTTCTTGAACACAGTTTTTCAGCTGCTGCAGAAATTGACTCTTAAGACATAGTTCTATAGAGAGGACCACAACTCGAGAAGAAACTTAAAGACCTATTGTAATGCTGTAACATGATGGAAAGTACAACAATAATAGCAAACTAGCACAATCCTAGGCTGCAGCAAATGAGAACAAACCCAAATGCAGCTGCTGCAGAAACAAAGAAAGAAAGACTACTTACCTTTGAAAGACCTCTAGTAGGTAAGGATCTCCAGCAAGATACCCTTACTTCCAGTGCCAATCTTTAAATGAGGTCTGGGAAGGGGTAGATCCTGGTTCCAGCCCTTCCAGTCACTCAGGTACATTGCATTCACCTGAGCTCCCCTGGATTGGCCCTGCCTTCCCACCAGGTGTTCAATCACTGGTGCAGGCCATGACTTAGCGTTTTTGCTGCACGTATTTTCTTACAACATTGGGGAATGGTGGCACTTTGTAATAGCATACCAAAAGAGAATCTGTTTATAAACAAATTTTATAGTGGAGAGTTGAAAGCAGAATTGAAAATACCCATTTAATATCAAAGAAGAGAATATATTCTAAAATGCAAAAGCAGAGATGCCTTTGGTATCATGGATAGGTCTGTATTGATACCTACGTTCTCCAATCAACAATATCCAAAGAGAAATTCAGAAAAAAATTGAAATCTATGCATTCACTGAAGACAAAGAGCATATACAATCTCTTTGTGGTGGAGACAGGGTATTCTGACTGCATGACATAGAAGCCAAACTGAAAGTTCACTTGATTCAGTAAAATGATCTTGTGTAGCTTCATACAATGTCACAGGTTAGCATAAATTTGTACCTGAATGTTGGGATTTTGCCCGTTGATATCTGCTTTTGACAGGTCAGGGAAGTTTGGGAGATCCAGGAGGAAAGATCTAGGTCCATCTCTCTGTAAGGATGTATGCCCATTTTCCTGCCTGAATCGTTGCTTAGGGAATGGCCGGTGGGCAGCCTGGAGATCGGGGTATTCTCTTCTGTCCTCGGGGTTCAGGCTAAAGCTGTCTTCAGGAGAATGGTCATCTGCAGTGAGCGTGTTCTGGGAAAAAAAGCAACGCACTATAACAACAACTGAGGTGCAGTCCTGCCAGCACCCCCATATCCAACTTTCTGCTAATGATGACTGCAGAGTGCAGATAAAGGTTCTTATGGCACCCTGACCCACAGCTAGTTTTTTAAACACACAGGATTTATGATGTATTGTCTCAGGTTTCATGAGTTTGACTCCTGATTCTCACTGAAATGTACTCAGTTACACTAGAGGGAATCTGTAACCATATGACACATGAGAAAATTAAGTCAGATTTGGGTGCTTAGCTCAATTAGGTTCCTGGAACATTCCAGCCTTCAAGTGACATCAACATACTAATAGAAGCATCTAACTTAAAGCAGTTCTGGAAACATGAACAACTGAAGCAAGCTCTGTGAAATCAAGTTATATCAGATTAAGCCTGATCTAGCTGTAAATGTTCACATTCATTGTGCAGGAGTTGGACTAGATCATCTTTAAAGATCCCTTCCAACTCAAATGATTCTATGATTCTATGTCCCTAAAATGGTAGAAGGATATCTTTACTACAAAGCATTTCAGTTTGCACTGTTCCAAATTGGAGCAAAACCCCTTACTGTTAAGTTTTAGTTCAAATTCATGATATTAAAGGATCCTACTGTGTTGAATTGGCAGCTTTCTTCTCCCTCTCCTTAGTTTGCAGCAACTTCCATCTAGCTGTCTGTCCTTCTCACCCGATTTCTCTCGTCTTGAACATCTGAACCTTCTTTCCTTCCTTTGGGATCTCATTTTCATGTTTGCCTAATGGTGGGATTGAATTTCATCAAGCTGTGGGTCAGCGGTTAATGCTTTTGTTATTGCTGAGCGTACTTTTGGGTTATGTAGTTTATTACAGCAGGCTGCCTTCGGACCAGTAGCACTGCTGTCACTGCCTTGACCTCACCAAGGAGCTACATTCAGTATCAAAACACTCCCTGGGTTAGGACTGGCCTGGGGACTTGGGGAAAAAAAAAAAAAAGGGGTAGACAAGTCAAATCTTCTCACAGCTACAAAAAAATGCGTGGGGCTGATTGAACATAGGTTTTGCTTTTGACTCAGCTGAAAAATTTTAGGTTTGAGGTCTTAGTATGACTGCCTGGGGAGCTTTTATTTTCAGTTCATAAAGAGACAGCAAGAATGGATAGGGTAAATGTTAAAGACATATTTTTTAAAATAAGCACAATTAAAGCGGAGTGGCTACGTGTGGTTCTGGCTCTTCTTAAGCATGTTTTTGCCAGCATATCTGGTTAAACACAACCTCCATCCAGCTCCTCTGGCTCAAATTAAGCTAACATACCTTTTGTTAAGGTCTCAAATAGGCAGCAATTCCGATGCCTTTTCCTTTATTTTCTGTTTATTTGCACAGAATGTTCTAAAATGACCTTTGAAGAGATTTTACAATAAAATCTGTGCATATTTACAGGAAAAATGTTCAGGAATTTAAGTAAACCAAGATTTAAGAGTTAATCTGGGACTAAGCGCAATCTCAAGTAAAAGGCATTTCTCCTCTCCCCTTCACTGCATTGCATTTGTAAAGAAGTGCAGAGTCAGATTTAGTAGTATTGAACTGTTCGTAGTACTTTTGAGATCAGATTGGTTACACTCTGAAAGTCCCAAAAGACCATTACTCGTCCGTCAACAGCACTGGTGAACAAAGTTCATTCCAAATGCATTCATAGGCATGGGTTAGTCTATGTGCTCTTAACTGTATTGTCTGAAAGCTAAACCAGGGATGCTGCTTTTCACTGCAAACCAGGCAAGACATGTCTTTGGTGGGCCATCCATTAGTACACACGTTATTTAATACAAAGTAGAAAGTAAATCACATGACAGTAAGCTCTGGGAAACAAAACCAATGGCCACTTAGCTAACTTTAGGTTCCTTACCCATATGCTTGAGCTTTAACTTAACACTTCACCAACAGAACTTAATTTCAAGCTTGGGACATAAGGATTAAATGGTTTGTCAGTTCTGCCTGATCAACAAGGAGTAACTGCACTGTTATTAAATTACTTCAAAAAGGAAGCAAAAAATGTGGTATTTTTAATTTCTTTTTTTCCTGAGGTGTCATGCACATAACCTCGCCTTTTCTAAAAATAAAGTGAGATTTTGTTAAAAAAAATAACGCACTTTTCACATATAGTTTCAAACTTCTTTGCTTACAAAGTCAGGAACATCTTGATTCTGTGTGTTACCATCCCATACAGCTGGAGAGCTGGCCGAGGACTTTAGAGACCTACTTTTAATTCTCTGATAAGACTCCATGTGTGATCTTGTTAGGTCACGGTCTGTCTGTGCCTTGATGGGGATAACAGCACTTCCCTCCCTCCCTGTGATGTTCGCAGGGAGCTCAGCAACTACAATAATATGGACTATATAAAAAGATTTTAATAGTGTCAGACAGATGGAATATCACATGGAGTTAGTTAGAAAATTGTCATGGTGAAGTAATGACATCAGGCTGATCGGGCCCACTACCAAGCTGCTTGGGGCAGGGGCTGTCATTAATTACAGGCTCATTGAGTTGGGGTTGTTGAACATTAAAAAGGAAAATGGAGGGGGAACGTGGTAACTGTCCTTACCAAAGACTGCTGCACAGAGGTAGAAGACACACCACTCTGCATGGTCAGGGTGGACATAAGAAGACCCTGGTTCAACACTAGTAATACGTTTCTAATGGCAGTATCAGTGAGAAGCAACTTCAGAATGATTCAGCTGGAAGGAACGACAGAGATCACTGAGTCCAAGTGCCTGACCACTTCAGGGCCAACCAAAAGTCAAAGCATATTACTGAGGGCATTGTCTAAATGCCTCTTGACACTGACAGGCATGGGCCATCCGCCACTTCTCTAAAAAGCCTGGTCTGGTGTTTGACCACCTTGTGGTAAAGAAATTGTTCCTCATATCCAGTCTGAACCTCCCCCGGCGCAGCTTCGTGCTGCTCCTTCATGTTCTGTCACTGGCTGCAGATTCAGCTATCATCTGCTCACAGTACCAGGAGGAAAAGACCATTTTTTCTCAGTTATTAAAATGAATGGGAGATCTGGTTTTAGACAGGTAAATCCTAGTGTTATGTCTAAGCTGATGTGCGGTCTTACTAAAAATGCATATTTTTAGTACAAAGATAGCAGAGGCTGCCATGGATAAAAAGTGAGCTTGTACTGCATTGACAAGCAGATTACAGGCTCGCTGGTTTCCTGCATTACCTCAGGCAAAGGATCTCCCAAGGTCTGCCTAGCAGGGAGAAGGCTGTCCTCGCCACAATGCCGGTGTGACTGCTAAAGAAAACGGTGTTTGTGTTACAAGGCTAACTGATGAAAATCTGTGGAGGGATATCCTTCCCTATTTATTTCTAAGTTATTTCACATGTTTTTACTTCACAGTATTTATTTTTAGGTGTACACAGTTTGTATTTCCAATTGTTTTTGGAAAAGCAGAGTTGCTTCCCTTGCTTTAGAAACCATGTCGTTTCATTCTGAACTACTGATTCAGTTTCTTTGAAGTTATGACATTTCTAAATCAGGCACATCATTGGTTTCTTGCTCAAATGATCCATATGCTCTAAATATTTTAAGATAAATTAGTTTTTTTGTCCTTCATTTAACAGGATTATTCATAACTTTTCATTAAGATGACTTTTAAGGAGTTAGTCGTGATTGCTGTCAGCTACAGTTCTGCTGTCACCATGGGATCAGGAAGTCCCTAGTACAAAACAGCTAAAGATTTCTGAGCATTCTGTGTGGATAGTATAGAAGGGCAGGAACTCATTATTCACAGCCGTGTGACAAGGCAGTGAATTCTCTCCCTACAGAGAGAATCTGCCACGCTGTTTGCATTACACAATAACATACCTTGCCATACTCATCGCTGGAAAAGGGAAGGCAATAATTCAGTACCCCATGTCTGACTGGTGTGGGCTCTGGAGGGATGGCAAATGGAGAGTATGGTAAAAATATATTAGAAAAAATAGTATGGGGATAAAATATGATATTGTCTCCTTCACAACAGAAACTCTACAGGGTGGAGTGTGAAGGATGAGTTGTGATGTACAAGAAAGTAAAAACAGACTCAGAGTATTGTTTTTCCATCTCTGCCACCAACTGCTGTGAGACTTGATGAAGTCACTCTGATCTGGTTTAAAATCCCATATATCACTGCATTTGCGTCTAGGGAAGAACAATTCATGGGCATTTTTTTTAGTATAACTAAATGTTGCTGATCCAGGTGGGTAAAAGGCATCACCAGTGTACAGCACTGCAGGCAGGAAGAATTTCCTACTGCAGTTTAACTTTTTGATAATCAAACAGGTATTTTAACTCTGTCCATTGCTTTCTTATTTTTTCTTCCTTTGTCATGTTAGACGTGAGCTGCAGGGAAACGCGCCGTTTCCTTCCCATAGAAAGTTAACAGAAATGGGAACTTCCAAAAATACTCAGCTAGGGGACAAGAGAAGTTCTCTCCATTTTTTTATCAAGTGAAGAATCCATCTCCCTCCTCTCTTCCTTATTTTAATTTCCAGATTTGGAAAAATAACCGAGACAGAATAAGAGAGGAGCAACTGGAGCTATGGAAAATACTCTGGTGGAGCTGCTCTTTCTCTCGTACTTCTTTCATACTCACCTTCCTCACCTTCTTTCATTCCCTCCCCACTTGCCAAGCTGAGGGCACTGCTAATGATGAAGCTGAAAGAATTTCAGAAAACTGATGCAGCTTATAAACCTAACAACTCCTAGACAGCAAGGAATCTTACCAAATCCTTGCTGCAGCTACATTGCTTTTTTTATTTCTTGTATACTCCTTTGAAATATCTTGTAAAATGATCTTGACAA
The DNA here is from genome assembly GCF_905368555.1 of Meleagris gallopavo. Classification (NCBI taxonomy): domain Eukaryota; kingdom Metazoa; phylum Chordata; class Aves; order Galliformes; family Phasianidae; genus Meleagris; species Meleagris gallopavo. Next base: position 12,135,581 of record NC_139405.1, read on the forward strand.
GAGGTCTTGAATTGGAACCCAACAGTCTGTCAGTGGACTTTCATGATGCACCTGTACTGCATCTTCAACCACTAGCAACAAGGTACGTTTATTTATTAGGAAACTTCACAGACGCTATAAAAGATTATATTGCTATCAGAGACAAAATGAAGCCTGGGGCCTTCACAGAAAACCATTATTGCAATTAGGGCTGGTTTCATTTCCCACCTGCCTTACCAGATTGTTTTGATTTTGAAGGCTGTCATGTGTTCCCAGGTTAGTGCTAAATGATCACTTTAAAATTAACCCGTCTGGGGAGACTGAGAAACATGCTGGGATACTACATGAGAATTTCACCTCTGCAGATCCAAGATCTGTAATGAACTTGGGTGATCTAATGCCTGGGTTTTGTTTACATGTGAATCTATTTATTTGGTATATCAGGAGTATGAGCGGCACAAGGCCCAGCAGGTGCAGTGGTGAGGACAGTGCTGGCTAAGCAAGCAGTGCAGTGAGCTGCCGAAAAGCAGAGATGCACAGCTATGTTATCATTAATGGCACATACAGTCCAGGCAGTCAGTAAATCCACATTCTGTTCTTAGCTCTGCTGTGGTTTTCTTATACAGCAGACAGACCACTTATGCTCATATTTAATTCCTGTGTGACTCGCATTCATTCTAATGAGTCACAGACAGCTCCCACCACCAGAAGAAGTCACAGTGAAGGCTTGGCATATCAACCACTCAGCTTCTCTCATTTTCATCGAAGCATGCTTTCATGTTCACATTTATCAATGTGGTGAAGGACCTTACTTATCTTTAGAAAGCCACAAATGAATTGATGCAGTAATTAATAGCCCTTTTTAGATAATCATTATTCATAAATCATTTTAAATGGACTACGCTGGCTTGCATGTGCACAATTGTTTTCAGGAAGTGGCTGCAAAATAGAGCATCTGTTTTAAACATTATGTACAAAGAAGATAAATCCACTGATTATGGTTGCTAAAAAAAAAAAAAAGCAGTCCTGTTGCATGGTCTATTTTTTTAATATCTGTGTTTATTCCAGCAAAAACAGTATAATGACATTGTATCCTGTTCTTTCAAACTTGCTGTACCCCTGTGTGTGACTAAATGGCTAAAACTACCAAACACAGACATCCCACAGGGTATTGCAGGGACATGGAACTTCAGAGGTTGCATGGCTTCTGAAGCAATACTGTCTCCATAAAAAATAGAGAACAGTGTTGTTATTAGGACAGCAGAGCTTCAGAGACGACATGGTGACCCACAGCCACTGCTGGAGCAGCGCCCATGAGCAGATTCAATGTTGGGGTGTAAACCCAATGTACCAGTGCTGATTTTCTGCCATATACAGAGATAACTCTCAGGAGCTGCTTACAGCAGAAACAGCAACTTGAAGCGTATAGGTACATCCATCTCAGAACCACGGCTCTTCAATTTTATTTTTTTACACTAGAAAGTTCTAGCCCTCAGTTCCACAGAAAGTCATAAGACCCAGACTTATGACTGCAGAGATCGTAGGGCATAGTACTGGGGTCGCCTTCCCTTCCATGGCCTAGACCACTCTTCCACAGCTTCAGTAAACACTGGGGCCAGATCCGAACTGCTCTGGCAGGCAGTGTTCTCCTCAGAGCTCAAGAAAACCAACCGTATTATACTCAGATCTGGCAAATTCTTCCTACATGTTGTGGATACACATTTCACAGCACAGCTACTTTTCGTGCTCTGTTGTTTGCTTGTATTTCATGTTTTCCTTAAGCTGGAAAAACAAAAGTGTGGCTCAGCTTGGAAGTGAAGAGCTGTCAGTTTGTATAAACACTTTGATAATAAAATGGATTTGGTGGAGATTACAATTCAATACCTGTAGGAAAAAAAACAGAGGCTCTTTAGCAAATTGTCTAACACAGTGCACACTGATGTTCTTCAGCACATCCTTAGCCCTCCACAGGTCAGCCAAGTACACAGAACTAATATGGTGTAGGGCTTTGACCAATGACCACTGCCACATTTTGCCTGTAGTTAACAGATACTTCCAGTTGCCTAAACTGATTGATTGTAAACTTTCAGCTGTTCTTCGTGACCCTGAATATCTCCCCCGTAATCACTACTTGGCTGGAGCTCTCCATACAGGACTCATTGATTGAGCAGCTGAACAGGCGAATGCCCAACTGAGAGGTAAGCCAGCTATTTCACTCCTATAACCTGTGATGCTGAAATGAAAATTCCTTGAAAGTACCAATTATTTTACACTTTATTAAATCCTTGCACAAAATCAGTAGCATAATATAGTTTTAAGTAGAATCCATTTATGTCATAGCTAAATTTTAAAGTCACCATTTCAAGTCTGTATCATAATTTACACGCAGAGTTCCAGGAGAATGGGGAAATCTACCTTAAGCTGTAATCAAAACCACAAATGCAAAGGAAATCTAGAGTATTAATAATTTTGTATACAACTTTTTGGTCAGACTTTGCAGGCCAGCACACACAAAGACAGTGGAAAAGAAGGTGAACAAACGTACATCTGAAATTATTTTCATGGGTTTCAAACTAGGCCCTTTTGCAAGTTTCTTCCACTAAATCACTGTGGCTAGGATTTCACTAGGTGAACCAGCTTTAATAGGTGAAGTTTTCATCTCTCTCTAGCCAAAAGAATAGCCTTACTTGAGACTTTTTCAGTGTTCAAATTTGCCTTCACCTGTTAGTTTCCAAGGAACAGCTATTCTCAGCCTCTGTGTCTCCTTCTCATATGCCACTGAATATCCACCCTATGCTCTCAGAAGTGTCTACGAGTCCGGCTGTGTTAGCTGGCAGATGTTTTTAAAGACTAGAAAGTGTTTAGTCCCCACAGACCAAAAGTTACTTGATGACTTCATCACACAAGCAAAAGCCAATAAAAGGAAAGCAAGAATGCAGACAAGCGTTATATTCCAAAAACACGAAGTTTCCTGTGCTTCTGGCAAAACTGTGCCTGAAAAAAGGTAAATCACTAGAGTCTTGGTGCTGAAAGCACACACCGTGGAATCACTGCAGGATAATTTACTTGACCCACCGCTAGCTGCTTTCTCCACCAACGCTGACTTTTCATTTTGATGCAAGTTAGAGGGTGAAGGCAGAGGAAAGGCAGTGCTTGTTTAGATTCAATATCTACGTACCACACGTATGCCCCACAACACTCTCTACAAGGGGTTGTTACTGCACTCAGGAGTTTACTGAAAAACAGCAGCAGAAACCTGAGCGGCTGCCTCAGGATTGCACACATCTCTGCTCCAACAGCACAGCACTGTTTCAAGCCTGCACGTACAGCTGTATGCTCTCCGTCTGAAAGCTTTGGAGAGCGATCCACGAGCAACTGGAAGTCATCAGCATAAATAGCAACTGCATATGCAGCACAATAGTGGTTATGTTTTTTTGTATCAAGTCATTATCAATGGACATTATGCCCTCTTTCTACATCTCTGTGAACTGCCCTCATGACAGCAAAAGGGAAAGCAGATACACAAGAGAAAGGCCTCCCTCCAGTGACATGATGGGGAAGAAGAGCAGGCGAGTAGCTACGCAGTGCACCATGCCAAGACTACATAAAGACTCTTCTCTCTGTTTAAGAGGAGAGAAAGCATCTACCCTGGAGGGAAATGTGGGCTTTTTATATTATAAATTCTATGCATGTATATATAAATTTTCTGAGAATAGTAAAGGAGGGGGGCTATTTCCTAGAGCTGATTAAAGAAGTATGACTTGATTTTCAATTTCAAACGACTCGGGGGGCATTCCAATAGACTGCAGACAGGAAATGAATACCATACACACATTGAACGAGGCAGATGCTTTTGAATCTGATACTTACGTGAAAAGAAAATATCTTCATTTCTGTCTCCCCTCTTCCCTACAGTCACTAGTTAGTTCTAAGCTATTCTTGGAATAAGCATTTTTATATTTCAAACTTGCTTGTGGACTGAAGCCACCCAGGAACCACAAATAATGAAGTGTATGGAACAGCCCCAAATCATCCTCTGATTAGTCCCGGCAGCCAGAGGTAGCAGCAGAGTAGAAAAGATCAGCAGTTCAGGTTTGAGATGTCCTCTCCTCCTCTGTTAGGAGGAACAGAGATGTGACCCTAGACACCATCCCAGATCACAGGGAGAAAGAGCTGCTTCTACATAGAGGGAGAGCCTGAAGTGTATACAGCACATATATTGCAGAGCAGGTTGGAAGAGCATTTCCTCATTGGCTGTGGCACAGAACTTGCTTCCAGCTACTTAACTGTGCTAAAGAGATAAATAAACGTCTTCTTTCCTTTTATGGCTCTTACAGCTAAACTGCAATTATTGTCAAGGGAAGACTATGAGGTTTATAACCTGATTACAATGTAATTGTATCTTTTTTTTTACCAACAGCAGCAGTGTTTACTGGGGAATTGGTACACTCTTTTCCCTACTTATTCTACATGTGTGCAAATGCACAGTTTCAGTTGCAATCTCTTTTTATTTTATAGTGGAAAGACTTAAATGGAATAAAGAAAAAAGAGAAGAGCAGAGAGGCAATACTAAACGGACCCTTGCTCTTCTGCTATGCAACTGATTAGTTCATTTTATTTTGATGTTAACACTGCAATAGCTGTATTCTTACAAATATGAAAACAACGATCCTTTTAGGAGACAGGAGAAGAAAGTGGGAGGAGTAGGTGAGAAAGGCAGCTGTGACTTACATGATTCAGAAAGCCATGAATGTCAGATCAAAGAAGAACAAGAATCAAATTCACTGCCTCTGATGGATTTCAGCTTTTCCAGAGCTATTGATCCCTCAAGGGCAAACTCTTTTAAATGTAGTGATGCCTCTAACTCGCCAGAGCTCCCACCTGATAGTGGATCAGCTCCATGTAGTTTGCTTTCATCAGCTGGCAAACTGGGGAAAGCAGAGACAGCTAAGACACTGCTGTATCTGGACCTGATGAAGGAGACATACAGCAGAGCACAGAAATACCATGTGTGTATTTTCGGCACCAGATGTTAGTTTTTAATGACCATTGTGGTAGATGTTACATAAAAGAGCAGACTCCTTACTGAAAAGCTGTATATTTAGTGTTCACCAATATCTTAGAGCGCTTTGTCCCGGGCAGCAATCACCCAGCTGCCCTGGCCAGAATTGATTAGCTCAGCTCTGCCTGGAGGCACCATGCCTTGCAGATAAGTACATCTCCTTATGTTTGTAGTGGGATGAAGGTGGGATAAGGCATCTAAAGGGCTACTCCAGTTCAGCTGGAAAGTGGTGACTTGTTCACAAGTTTGAACTCACAGGTCCAATCTGAACTCCCAGTAAGGCACAGGATCCAACCCTAAATCAAGTCCTAAGACGTCACGTGCAGATCAGAATCTTTTCTCCTCTTTCCTTCTTTGGATCGGATGTCCTTGGAGTCTTATGGAGAAATTTACAGGTGTTTTGCCTTATCAGGACACTGTAGGATCATGCCTGAAGCAGAAGCCAATGGAATTGGAGTGCAGCAAAGCAATTTCACTTGGTAGATCTCCAGATGGTCTCTTAAGAGCTGCCTTTGGACTTCTGACACTGATCCTTTGCACAGGGCTCACTGCTGCTGCCACCGCTGCATCACTGGGAACACTCCATTCTCCCACTGCACTGCATGCACAGCCACCGTGATGCACTGCAGATTATTCCACCCTTTCCAAGCTCTTTCCACAATTAAAGACCTACCTATTCTCACCAGCGTTTAGTGCAATTTGGTACTTTATGCATTTTCATGAGATGGGTGACCCTTTTCCTTCTGTATGTCGATGAAGAGCAAGAACTAGCACTGCTCTCATTTAAATGGATATCAAAAGCACCAGGACTCTAAGGTTAAATAGCTCATGTGAAACCTTCAGCGCTATTGTTACAGGACGTCTAAAGACATGGGCATGGTGTGGCTACCCTAGGTCCCCTTTTGAAATATATTTCCACAAACATTCAACACATCTGTATCAACCACTCTATTCTATCCCATTAAAAGCTAGGATTCTAAAGCACAAGATGAGGAATAGATACTTTATTGGCATGCTGCAGCTAGCCTTTCATAAATTGCACTCCAATCAATCCCTGTAAAGGAAAATGATTCTCCAGAAGCTCTATTCGTACATACATCTGTTTTCTTATTGTAGGAAGGAATAAGAAATTGTTAAATGTTTAAAGCCCAAACTCTAAATTAAGAAGAGACTGTAAGGATGGATGAATTGCAAACCACCTGTAAATGTTAAGATTGCTGCACTCTTCTGCAGACTGAGTCTATACTGCAAACCTCCAATAGACCTGGACTCTATAAAAATCATGATGAATGCAGACTTGTTTTTATATTATGGAGGTCCTAATCCTCCTCCTACTCTGCCTTTGCTCTATTGTTGCAACATCAAAGACCGACTGCTGGCCGAGATACAGTCAATATGAAAAGGGCGACCAGCAAATTTACTGCTTGACTTCATTCCCTTTAAATGGAATAGGCACCATGGCCCTTTTTCAAAGTCCAATCACAGACATATATCTTTTTTATTGGACATCATGTACAATAAAGTGAAGCTGTAACTTTGAAAAAAAATAGAACACCTTAACAAAATCCCATGAGGTGAACATTCCTTTATAAAAATATCACTGTGGTTACATGTTTTGAAAAACTCTGTGCGCTCTGCAGTGGAAAAGGCACAGGCTGGTGAGGTTATAGTTTAGCTAAGATGCATATCCATGCCTAATATCTAGTTGGTTTCAAAAAAACCCCAAAACTAATAAAACGTGATATATTTTAGACAGAATGCCAGTGTCATTCAAATAAACTGAAATGGCAGCATTCATGTCAGAAGAATCATTAACTGCTTTGTTATAGCCTGCTCTGTGCAGTGAACCTTTACAGACTTCTTCTATCCAGCGACTCTTAAAATCAGCTGCACAAAATGCGAATGTACGCACTGCATCTTAAACAACTCCTGTCTGATTACTGAGGTAATTTCTAAAGACACTTTCAGATGTGAGTTTTATCTGCAGACACTAATGGCAGGGACAGCTTTATTGCTATTGTAGCACTAAATGGACACTAAGTGATTTCCCAGTATGAAGTTAAAACCGCATAAGCAAGTCATATGATGTGCTAGATGATTACACTGAGGTTTTACAAAATCCAGGCTAGCTAGCTCTGGTTTATTTTTTATTTTTATAAACTTTCCTTAAAAGAATGAGAAGATTTTGTTTTGATCCTTTTTTTTTCCCCGGGTAATTTGTGCAAAAGGCCATCAGTAAATGTCTATTTAGTAACATTAGATCAAGTTCATACTGTCTGACTTTAAAATCCCACACTGATATATAGGTGGCAGATAAAATCAAGCAAATTTATGCTTCTTACACCCATAATAATCTTAGGCAAATACTTCCAGTGGAGTAATTTTGGTGTCCTTGTACCAAAATCTGCTGCTGCTGGTTTACTTCTAAGGCAAGAAAGACATTAAAAGTATTTGACATTTTGAAATACAACATCCAAAATAGCCTTATCATTGGGCCCTCCTCACTGCTCTTTCCGTTACATTATGCTCCACTGTCAGTCACCTCCTCTTTCCATCATGGGCTCCAGCATAGAACAATTTCTGGTGTAAGGACGTCACCTTCTGCTCAGCCTTCCTGGGCTTGTACAAGAAAAGATGCCTTGATAACAATGTTCAATTTTTCAATACCTGAATATGCAATCCAATGGAAACGTGAAGGCAAGACAGCTGAAGGAGGTTTTCTGGAAGTTAAACTTGTTCCACAAACAGCACTGACTAGGTAACTATCCCTTGGAAAGGGAGGACTTTTTCAAAACAGCGGTATAAAGAGGTGGGGGACACTATTTGGGCAGTTTATACAGATACTTACACTGTACTCATCATGGTGTTGCCACAAGTGCTGATCTCAACAGCCATGCAGACAAAGAGTATTTTAATCTTTCCACGTAAGAGGAGCTACTATGGGACAAAACAGTCCAAGATTTTTTCAGTGGGTATGAAATTAAGAATGAAACATTGTGGATGGAAACGAATTCATGCAATCAGAAGAAAACCACATACCAAAGCCCATCTTATCTTCCTAGGTGGAGGTCCAGATTATGTGTGTTACATGCCTGTGAATTCTTCAGAAAGACGGAGTTGTAAAACATTCAAATCCAAAAGGAACTTTGGCTAGGTCTGCAGCTGAGAAAAGTCATTGGCTCTTCTTGCTTCATGAAAAGTCAGTTTAAACACATCGAGAATGTAGGACTAGCATGGAGGTGTAAAAGTCAAGGTACATTTGAACTTGTCTTTCAGCATGGTTGAACCCATCAGGAGTGATGAAAGAAATACTTAATTTTTGATTTTCCTTTCATCTTTATGATCACCTCCCTAAGATTAAGAGGACCCAAATGCCATTAGTCTACAGGAGTTTAGAGGTGAACAGCTCCAGACCTGCTTTCATCTTGCTGATAGCTAGAAGGGAAAAATACAAAAAATATGCCCCACTACTCTGATTTTCCCAAGCACAGTAAACCAAGGCAAAAGGATAAAGGAACTGTTGTCCAGTACCTCCCACACCAGCTCCCTTGACCAATCATTACACTGCCACACAACTGACCACTGCGGCCAACCATTGCTTGTTGCAATAACAAGATGTGTTGCACTTTGTTTTCTTTCTTTTTCTGGTGTTTCAAATTCAAAGTACAAAGAAACACCAACACTGGAAATGCTCTGTTCTTACTGATGGATCAGTGAGCTCACTACTCTGTTTCTTGGAAATATTACTCATCTGTATGTGTTCAACTATGACATTTAACCTGGCTTTTTTTTTTTTTTTTTTTTTTTTTTTTTTTCCTTCAAAACTTTTAAAATCAGTACCCTGGAGGCACAATTGTGTTCAAGTACAACAGTAATCATGACATTATTCAAAAGTTCCTTTTGCAACTTACTAAAGCACTTTCTATTTTTCTGTTCTAAGTTATCACTTTATTAGTCATTGTGACAGTGCCTACAGCCTGCATTCATGCCTGGAGACCTATGATGCTACACATTGTTTGCAAGCAACAGCAACAACAAAGAAACCTCAAAGAGCTTGGATTAAGATTAAAATAATTTTTTTAAAAAAACAACAAAATGAAGAATGAAATGCATCAGTGACCTACAACTTCTACCACTGAAAAATAATGCTAAAAAAGGTCAACTTTTACAGAGAACAAAGAGCTGTTGATTAGTGTAAAGCAGAGAGCAATATACGACTGACAAAAGAGGCCAAACATGCACTAAACAACACTATTAAGAGAACAAACGGGATACAACTGGATGCCATCACATTTGTTAGCATGGAGGACTGGTAAAACGCACAGAAGGTTGCATAGCAACCAATTCTGAGATTTAGACCTGTCAAAACTGCTAAATCTTGTCTATCACTCTACTTTCAAGACAAACAAAAACCAGTTTGCTTCCATTTTATAGTTTATATTTGTGTAAGAAAATATCTAAATGTCAGCATATCATATCTTAAGTATGATTTCATTTCAAGATTTTAGAAGAATGTAAGCATAAAAAGTTATGGCAAAATCATTTCCTACCATTGTGGCCAAGTCTGCCCAGGTCACTGCTCTTCCCAGAGGAAAATGAGTTCTGTGACACAACAGAGTAGTTCTGTTCAGTGTGAACAAGAAGGATGCAGAGGACAACCTCTGCAGGGAGCAGGCAGCCTCCTCACTTCCAAACAGTGGCTACAGAATGGCCCTGTAGCACGAGAGCTCCTGTGTGCCCAGAGAGTGAAAGCAAGGGCTGGGCACGTCTGTGGCAGGCAGCCTCTGCACTTCACTTTCTGTTAAGTTTTCTGTAAGGTTTTCAGATGCTGCAACACAACATAGCCAGAGTTTCCACCTAATCGTTCATTGCTCCTTAAAGAAGTGTCTCATCATTTTGGAACAATAAGGCACTGATCATTAATATACAGACACAGCAGGTATGAGTGGAGACAAAACACTTGCCGAATTTGAAACAAGGTTCCCAACTTACACTTAATATAACTGGAATTAGTTAAATAGATCTCTTCCCAACAAAACAATTCCAGAGCAGAGCAAGGTATTGAAAAGCTTAGCATGATGAAGCTCTGAGCACCAGGGCTGGGTTACCTGTTAGCAGGTCATATTATGCATGTTAAAATCAGAAGGGAGCTCACAGTGACCAGTTCCTGCCTGACAGCAAAACAATAATGAAATTGCTAGGGTCATGAAGACCAAGAGCAGAGCTTCAACCTTAGGCCTTCTGCCTTTGTGGACAGCTGGCGTAAGCCAGGACAAAGCAGGGAAACATGGCTGAATGTAGGGACTGACAACATAAGCTGGAGGAGTGGTGAAGTTCTTGTGCCAATCAGATAACAGTTAGGGGTCAGCATTGTTGTACTGCCGTTATATTGCTGTAACAGCTGTGACAGACTAGCTGTGTTCTTCCTGTGTGTAGAACAGACTTATGTTTACAGGGTGACCACAAAATAAAAACTACTCAAGAACTAGTGCTGATTGTCCAGATTAGGAGAGCCAACAGAAGTACCGCTGACCCAGCTCCTTCCAGCTTCTCTAGGTACCCATGACTTGTCTCTACATCTCATTATCACCAAGCATCATCAGTAAAGATCTAAATTTTCCCAGGAGCCAGACTCAAACCTACCACTCCTGATGTCATTCTCAGTCAGCCACCTAAATCCATCAGCAGGACTCTGAGCCATGAATAGCCGGCTTCTTTTTAACCATTCTTGCTCCAGACCCAGAATGACTTTAAGACACTCACTGTTTTTGTCTGCTTGTTTGTTTTTCTTCCACACAACACTATGAAGATTTGGAAAAATGATCTTAATCTTGCTCAAAACAGAAATAAAGCACTTCAGTGGAATCTTCTGTATAAGGCACTAGGAGAAAAACTGCTCTGAGATATAGTTGTAGAAACTGAGGTGTACACTGTGATGTCATGCCAGGTATTTATCACTGAAGACTCAAGATGAGCAGTAAAGTTACTCTCAGCTGTTGAGCTAGAGAGAAATTCAGCAGAATGTGTGTCATCCAAATATCTCGGTCAAATCTAACATAGGAAATTACATTTGTACCTGCCTCACACTGCTCCTTGCAGCCACAACTAAATATAATATTCCCGGATTCCTGTTCTAAATTACTGCAGTAGTCTTAGCTACTTATCAAGAAGCTTGCTACATCTTACCCTGAAGGTGCAGTAACTCTTTTCCACCAGGAATGCTTTTGTTTACTGGGAAATTAATCAACAGGATAGGTACGTAACTTAACATTTTCTGGAGTTTCCCTGAAGCCAGGACTGGCATGTGGAGGAATCTCTCCTAGGAGCCATGGACAACAGCAAATGCTGTGCTCAGAGCAGCAGCCTCGCTTCTTCACCCCCATTTCTCTGCTTCCACAAATGCTGCAGCAGCACACGTAAAGCTAATCACCCTTCCTTCCCCCTAGATCCTGGAACAAGCCACAGCCCATTGGCAAAACCACTAAAGAGCACACATAATTCTCTCCCTTAGGAGATGAGAGAATGAACTGCACATGGTGCAAGTCATTTCATAAGGCTTAGTGCCTAACTGGGAGAACATATGCTAATGAGGGTGAGCTTTAGCTAAGAATTTATACAACAAAGCCTGCTGAGAACAGACAGGTTTTATCTATCACTGGACTATCGCTGTCAAAAAGCACAAACCAGGACATCCTCTGTGATGAGTGACAACCTCATCAAAAGAGATCTTGGTTTCTCAAGTATCAGCCTGCTTCACTCACAGGACACCTGCTCTGAAAGTCATTTGTGCAGTGTATGACTTGCTCTTAAAGCAGAGAAGGATTTAGTGCTCATATGAAATATACGATGTACATTCAGTTATTGGCATCTTATAAAGGCTAAGGACAGTCTGGAAAACACGAATGCAAAGAGCTGAATCAACATTTTTTCAAAGATGATTGAGACAATCAGTTTCTATGAGAGTTAACCAAACGTAAAGCCCCAGAGCTCCAACAGGCTTGAAAAAGCTCAGCCTAAAACTCTCCCAAAGTAAACAGCCTGAGTCCTGCTTGGACTGGGAGAGCCAGAAGCTGAATTACTCCACTGTATCTGAGTGAGACCATTTTGCTATTTGCCTGGATCCCTCCAGTACCACGGGCAGCAGGGAAAAGCAAGCCTGGAAAACACCGAAACACATTTCCCATTTCCCATTAGTTTACTGTAAAACCTATGTTGCAGCAGCACGAAACCGCAGCGATGCAGATGCAGAGCCTATTTCTTTCTGCAGCAACAAAGTGAGGATATTCACAGCTGTATCTTATCCACCCAAAGAGCCCCAGCAGAACACACAGGGCTGTTCTCCCGGGTGGCCAGGAACAGGGACAGCACGGGGAAAGGCAGCAGAAATAAGAGCGGGGGAAACACAGCTTGTTTAATTGTAGGGTGGAAGTTCTATCTGGATTTCCTTCATCCGTCAGCATTTCAAACAAACTGAGAGGCAAAAAAAATAATTGTGTTTTCTCTCAAATCCTCCCATTGCTTGTAGGAGCAACGCTGGGAGAAAGAAAAGCTCTTCCTCTCTTCATGAATCTGACTACACACATACAGGTCCCTGTTTCCGACTACTTAAATCTTCATCAGCATTTGAAATTAGAACGGATTCTTTCTAAGCCAGCTTTATGCAAAAGGCTCAGGAACATGCTAGGATCTTGCCTGCTTGTTCTACTTTTTTTTAACTGGGACCAATGCTTCAGATTTTCTCCCGGACGCATAGGACCAAGTTCAGACTGCTTTATTGGTGCAAACTGACTGCAGAAGCCTTAAAATGTCATACTTTCCTTTTGATATTAGCCAGGAATAAACACAAACATTCTAATTTTAAATGCAGAAATCTGCACTGTCAGAATGCATTTCCCCAAACAGCTACTGCGCAGAGCAGCCTTCTCCATGTTCACTGTGATCTGTGCAGCAAATGATGATGACATCTGCTCAGATGAAACACCGACACTTGGTCGGATTCTCACAATCTTTTCTTTCCACAGACATACTGAGACTGAGAAAGAGAAAGGAAAACCAGATGATAGGAATACTCAGAACTGCAGCCCCACGGAACACCTGTCGCTTTGATAGCACTGCCAACAGGACGGAATGACGAGCCAGCCAGCTAGCTGCATACATGAAGCAGAGGTTCACTGCATCACATATCCGTATGTATTCTAAATCAGCACTGGGGCTCCTTAGTATGAGCGGTAACAACCGGAGAGGTGCTCATCTGTTCACACCAACAAACCTAAATGCAGTTTTGTGTGGTTTTATTCCTCGTTGACTCTTTACCCAGGAACACAATGCGCTGCTGTTTTGTGTTTCACTTTGGTGTGAGCCATGCTAAGAGCCACAGGGCGCTCAGCCCCGGAGTCAGAGACACCCATGCAAAGTTCCCCTCCTGCCCTGTGCTGCCATGCATCCGCCTGCCAGAGCTCAACCTTTGAGGCAGGTTACAGTGCTTTCCATCTGGCGGAGGAGTCCCTGGCAGCCCTAACCCAAGAAGAAGCGGACAGGCTGCCGTCTGCCCCGCCGATCACCCGCCGATCTCCATCCTGAGATGTGTTGCACAGACATGCTCTCCCAGATATGGAGCTGCAGATCCATTCCGCTGGGAAGTACATAAAAATTTCAATTCTACAAATGGCAAAATAGGAACTGCTAAAGTCATCATGGTGCCTGAAGGCACACACTTTCCTAAGTTTTCGGTACAAATGAAATAACCGGACAGAAAAAATGCTCCAAGCTGAAAATGAACAGATTTGGATGAGACGGCCACGGCAGAATGACAATGCTCTGAGATAACTATCCAATTTTCCTCCTCTATCACCTTAACTCCACAAAAGCACTCTGAGAAGAGCTCCTCGGGGATGCAGCACACACAGCCCAGCTGTTTCCCTCATTACGTTACCACCCCGGTAAGAAAAGGCAAATTCAGGGTTATCCTAATGATAGAAAACACCTCATAAAAAAACCTCTCCACATTTACTTTTCCAAGGAACATCCTTTTAAAAAGGCATTCTAAGCACCATGAGGAAAGAAAGCATCGTTTGTAAAATGTTATTAGCCAAAATTGTGAAGAAATTAAACAAAAATTTCCCGTAAGGCCAGGCCAGCACTACAGCTGCAGAGGGGCACAACAGTGGGTCCTGGCAGGCGGTGGGACCCCCCACAGGAGCTGGGCTCGGCAGGGGACCGCACCAGGGAGTGCCGAGCCCATGAATACAGGGGGTCTCCAGCACCTCCTCCTCACATTTATAAAGATGCACTCTGCCGATGCCTCCCTTCGTCTAACATGATACCGAGGGTGGCCGCGTGAATTTATGCCGGTGATGATTGCACGTTTTCTATCAGCTTCTCATGTGGTTTGGTGGCTTTTCTGTTCTAACTCCAGGATACGAAGCTCGAGAACGGCTGCACCTGACCAGCCCTGCCTCGGCGCCCGGACGGTCCCGCACCACCGCCTCTCCGCACGCCTAAAAAACGGGACCCTGCATACAAACAGAACCGCCGGACGTAGAACAGAAAGAGCCTTTCATCTCTTACCGAGGTATCTCACCGTCGGTTCCACGGGATCAGGAGGCTGGGACGGACGGGCGGGTCGCCTCCAACCCCGCTCTCCATCATCCGCAAGCATTCCTCGCCCGCCCGCGTCCCGATAACCCCCGGGGCGGCCGTACTCCCCATTCCCAGCGCCGTTCCCCGAACTGCCGCGGCTGGGACGCCCCACGCGGCCCCGCACACACCGCGGCTGAGACGCCCGCTGCCGCCCCAGCGCGCCCGGCGGCGGCTCCGCCTTCCGTCCGCCGCGGCCGGGACAGGTGCGCTCCCCCCGGACGGCACTCACCTGCCGCTGGCTGTGGTTGGCGGCGCCCGCGGGGCCCTGCGGCTCTCCGCCGCCGCCGCGCAGCACGGTGATGTGCAAGGTGAGCAGGAGCAGCCCCAGCAGCAGCAGCAGTTCGGCCGCCAGCCGCACCATCCTCTTGAGTCGGGCGGCTTTAGGGCCCCGCGGCGGCGGCGGCCGAGGGGGAGGCGGAGGAGGAGGAGGAGCCGCGGCCGCCGCCGCCGGAGCCGCCGCCGCCGGAGCAGCCCCGGGGCCGGCCGCCGGGACCGCGCCGCTCTCGGCGTCGGCGGGGCGGCAGCAGCAGCAGCAGCAGCGGGGGCCGCCACACCACGGCGGAGCCACGTCGGGGCGGGACGCGGCGGAGGCGGCGGCGGGAATCCCGTGGCTGCCCGGCGGCGGGCGGCAGGTAGCGGCGGGGCCGCGGGCAGGCGGCGTCTCCGCGAGCAGCCCTGCAAGCCAGAGGCACCGTGGGCCGTCGGAGGGAGGGAGCGAGTGGGCTGGGGGGAGCCGGGAGCCGCGCGTGTGTGTATGTGCGTGTGCGCGGGAGGGAGGAGAGGCGGGGGGCGGCTCTCACACGGCGGGGAAGCCCCGAGGGGAGGAGAGAGCGGGGGGCTCTCGGCTCCCCCCTCGCGAGGGGATGGGGGTGGCCCCCGAGCTGCCCCCCCGCCGTCGTGTCCTCGCCCGCCCCACTGCTCCCCCCGTCCCTCCCTCCCCCTGTCAGGGCTCCCCGCAGCTCCCGGCCCGGCCCCTCCCGGTGAGAGCGGGGCAGTGATGGGCAGCCCCCCCACCCCTTTCCCCTCTTCCTCCTCCTCCTCCTCCTCCTCGCCGCGGGCTCCCCGGGCCGCGGGAGACTCAGCCGGCTGCCCTCGCTGGGAGCTGGGTACCTGGCTCCATCTCTCCTCTCTCTCTCCTACGGCTGGGCAGGGGCAGCACCGCACTCTCTCCTGCCACCGTGTGTGCGTGTGTGCGAGCGGACGGTCGGCTCTCCTCCCGTTGCCGCTGCTGCTCCCACACCAACTTTCTCGCCCCCTCGCTCTGTGCCGGGAGAGGTGTGCGGCGGATGCTTTTATAGTGCCCTGCCTCCCTCCCCTGCTGTCCTCCCCCCTGCTCGCTCCCCCCCTTTCCCTTCTCTCTCTCCGCAGCTCCGCCGCTGCCTGCCGTCCCCCTCTCAACCCCGAACCCCCCGGGCCGGGCAGTCGCTGCACCTTGCGCGGAGCTTCGGGCTGCAGGGAATGCTGCCTCTGTGTCGCCTTGCAGGAGGCACAGCTTTCCTCTTTGCTGGCTGTAGAAGTACAGTGGAACAAACGCTATCTCTCAGGTGGGAGGCCCCCGAGTTTAAAGTGAAGTTGCATTTGAAAAGAGATGAAAACGGTTCAGTGGAAATGGGGGTGAGATGACTGCCTGCTGTGAGTCTGTGTACAATCTGAAAGAGCCAAACCTCTTCCTGAGTGCTGCAGGTCACTGTAATGAGAACGCAGAAAGAAATGTGAAAGAGAAAGAAAGTCACCTCACCAAAAATGGGACATTGGGAATCTTTGTGGTTGTTTTCTACAGTTCAGACTGTGACATGAAAGCAAGGATCTATGCAACTGGGGCCTGTATGATTGAGCAGCAGAGGGCTGTGCGTGGCAGCTGGGAGGTTGAGCTGATGCCAGAATGGCCAGAAGCAGAAAGAGCGGTCCTCACCCCAAACATTCTCATCCTGGGAGCGACATCCCCAGCAGTTCTGCTGCAAAGTGAGGGGGAGATGCACTTGCAGAGTGTGATGCCAGCAGTGGCCAAGGCACGAGATGGGATCCCACCTGCAGCACACTGCACCCTGCTTCCGTTGGCCCAGCAGTGTGTGTGTGGGGCATGGGAGAGCTGGAACTCACAGGGGGTCTCGGACAGGTCTCGTGTGTCCAAGGGCTGCGCTCACAAATGAGTCAGAATGCTGGCATGTTCCAAGCAGACAGGTTGCCCTTCCGATGACAATGCTGTCAGACAGGGAAGTGGTTAAAATAATTGCACTGAAACACTGTTAGAAATGAGACCAAAAGCCCCAGAACCCAACTGTTCAGGTATAAGGGTTTTTAACCCACTATGAGCGCTGTGGTAGGAAGAATCCGCACAGACATCAGTGTCCTAAGCACTCTGCCTCATGAGATCACTCCTTGAGGAGCACCCTGTATAGCACCCGTGCGCCCAGATGCGCAGGGAAATTCTACAAAGCCATTCCATGTTACATAAAGCCCTAACAGAGTGTGGGACGGTCATGTGGCTCTAAAAGAAGGTTGTCTTTTCTTTAACCCAAACATTCCTTGTGCTAATCAAAATACCGAGGAGATAAAAACACTGACGTGCTTCAGATGTCATTGCTCAGCCTCAGCTTTCCTGGTGCCATCGCTGGGATGCTGGCAGCCAGTGGCAGCAGGCAGGAAGTAGGGAGCAGGGGAAATTGGGCAGCAAAAAGGCAGAACGGTCCTCCAGGTGTGGCAGGGCCTGTCCCTGGCTAGTGGCTGTTGGCGGCTCCTGGCTGTTGAGGAAAATTGGAAACCTGGCACAAGTTGCGTATTTCAGAGCTCTATGGCACAAATCGATGCCCAGGGGGACAGGAGGCCATAATGCGAAACAGTCCGAGCGACAGCCTGGTGAGATGCGCACACATGGATCTGCTGCTGAGCTCTGGGTAATGTATGTTCTCCCTCGCCTTACAAAAGACTGAACCAAAAGACATCTTTAATCCAGATGAGATGGGCCCAAGCTGGTGTGCATTTCCTCATGGGACATTAAGTTTTATGTGTTACGCTGTTGTGGAAAGACATAGGGATGAAGCAGTGCTACTACTGGCAGTGATTGGCTGGCAGCAAGAAATCAAAGTCCCTCCCACTTAAAAAAGCTGGGACAAAAGTGGCACTCATGTATGGCAAGTGCTGCATGGGGGGGAGCAGGAAGCATGTGTGCTGTAGATGCCAACTGAAATTCACAAACAGTTAAACTCAAGATGACTTCACCGATGAATCGCAACCTTTAGGGGAGATGTACTCAAAAGCAAAGGGAAAAGCAAGCATGTCTTGAGGACTATCTCCTGGGGAGATGTTTCAGGGGTTGGTCAGAGCTCTGTTCATCCCATCCACCAAAACAGCACACTGTGGTCACTGTGCCTCTTGCAGTGCTTATGGCCGTGCATGGGGCTGTTTGCTTTGCAGAGTGAACCCCACCCCAGCACCACACGGGTACCTACACTTCGTATGAGTGCCACTCCTGGAACGAAGAACCACCCAGCTGAGAAATGACACCGTGTGAAGCCTGGGTGGTCCTGTTGACTGAAATCATTAGGATGTTAATTGCACCCGATCAAGTGTGAAAAATCCTCATTTTGGATGATTGCCGCTGCCAGGTGACATCCTTCAAAACTAGCTGAAGAGAGAGGGAGGGAAAACATAACATGATGTGTTGTAACACCACCATCAATACTTCATTTCAGGAATGTGGAGGAGGTGGAGGTGGGAGTAATAGATGAACCAAGCGTGAGTGCCACTGCTACTGGTATCAGAGCACTGTGGTTCAGCTGGGGCCCAGCTGTCCCAGCAGCTGAAGGATGCAGGTGCTCACCTGTTTGTCTAGGTTGCTTCTTTAGTCTCAGCCTTGCTCCAGGACAGTGGAGATGCCCTGCTGGCAAGGCTGACAGCTTTTCAGATGTGGCCGCTACAGCCTTGCTGCTCTCCTAGGCTTACTCCTCCCTGCGCCCACTCCCAGCATGCTGTCGTTTTATCTTTAAGCCCGGAGGTTGCTTTAAAATTGTCTGCGATGAAAACCTGGCTCCGGTAAAATCATTGGCAAAGCTCCCATTGACTTCAGAGGAGCCACGATTTCACCCGAAGACACTTTGTAGATGAGTGGTGAATGGAAAGCATACATCTGGCTTCCCGAGAGTTATTATAGGTGGTGACGACCTCTGCTCTGGTGAGCATTGAGCAATGCTGGATTGAGACAGTTGGCTAAAGCTTCTCCTTCCTCTTCCCCACCTTTGCTGTACGGCTCTTCCTGGATCTGCTTATCAAGGTGGAATTCAATGCTTGTTTGCCCATGCTGCCCTTCCCCCAATGCCAGCAGATCAGCGGATAGGAGACAGAATGGCTGATGAGCTTCCAGCTCCAGCCTCTAAGCTGGGAGCTATAAATGCACACACAACACAAGGGTCTTTAAAAAAAAATAAAAAGAAAAAGAAAAAGAAAGAGAGAATGGAAAAAGAACAACCTTCCCCCGATGACAACATCAGCCTTTCTCTGACATGTTTATCTCAACAAATTACAACTAGAAGAGCAACACCATCTTTTTACAATGTCTGGTTAGCTCAATTTCCTGCTTCTCCCCGACCTGCACTCTGTCCTGCCTTCATACTCAGCTCCCAGCCAGAGCCGGTGGCTGGGATACCACTTCTGAATTGTGTGACAGACTGGAAATGCAGCGGCCACTTTATTAACACTTGAAGTGGAAACATATAACAAGTCTGAATGAGAGAAGATGGAAATGGAGAAAACAGTGCAGCCCCATTTCCCGCCTCTATTATTTTTAATACCAAATCGTGTTTATTTTACTCTCCCCCACATTTTCACTTTTCAATATGCTGCGCCTTTTGTTCTAATGATGTGCAGCTGCACCATAGTGTTGGTCATGGTGCACTGGTAGGTAGCTGTAGGAGTCAGCAGGACGGGGAAACATTCCAGAAGTGCCCAAAGAGCCTAAATTCTGCTGACATGCACAGGTACCCTCCACAGCACATTTACAACCAACAACCAACCAAAAACAAAGAGATAAACAGAGCAGTTTACACCTTCCACACTTATGGTTTCCAACCCCTTTATTTCCCCAGGGAAAACATCACATTACCGGATTGCAATTGGCTTTTTGTTCAAGGTTGTTTTTTGTGACTCTGGAAGTATTTAATTAAAACCCAAAAGAAAGCAGGAAGGGGAGGGGAGGATTTCACAACAAACACGGTGCTGGTGGGTGAAACGAAGGGCTGTCTCCATTGCAGGGAACCTCACATCCCAACAGAATAAGTTAATAAAATCCAGCTCATTTCTTGATGGCATCAGACGATGTCACCTGGCAGAGGGCTGTGCTGGAGCTC
This sequence comes from Meleagris gallopavo, assembly GCF_905368555.1. Lineage (NCBI taxonomy): Eukaryota > Metazoa > Chordata > Aves > Galliformes > Phasianidae > Meleagris > Meleagris gallopavo. Next base: position 12,155,603 of record NC_139405.1, read on the forward strand.
TGCTGCCAGGGTTGAAGATTTCATTGGTAAGGTTGCGCCTCCTGGGTAACAGCTGCTACAAAGGTGGCAGAAAAAAAGACTAAGAGGACAGGTGTTTCCCTGCCATTCCCTTCTTTCTGAGGCTCTAGTGCCGAGCCCACTTGTACCCAAATCCAAGCACAATGACAAACACTGTGATCCCTGCAGAGCTGTCTGAATGATCAGCTGCTTTGGCAACAGTCTTTTTAAACAGGTATGTTTGCTGAGATGAAGGGAAAAGGCACTTATGTGAAGTGAATCTTCCGTAGGGATGGAGGCAACGTGCTTGGTGCAGACTTACCTGTTACATGTGGCACACTGCACAGATGCTCACAGTTATTAATGCAGGTGAAGAAACCAGGTAAACTAGCACATGTGCCCCTCTCTTAGTGTTCTTGAGTTTTTCTGTTCCTAAATTCAGTTGTCCCAGATTACAGACAGGCAGTTGGGTTAGATATTCCTAACAGCAGCGGGGCACAGCAGGCTGGGTTTTGTGTCTTCTGTTAGCATAGCTTTTAGCAGAGTGCTGGCCAGGTTTGCAGTACCCCAGTACCAACAATGGTAATTGTAACAGCCAAACAGGGGTAGAGATCCCGTGGAATATCCCAGGCAGCAGAGGACAAGATTAATTTGAAAAGTCTTTGTAAAGGACGATATTATGTTAAGTAAAGCAATAGAGAGAAAAAAAAAAAGAATCTGGGGCCTCTCATCTCAAGTATTTAATTGAAGAATAACATCCTCTGCTACCCAACTTCAAGCACATTGTCTAGGAAATAAATGCGGGTGGTTCAATACCAACAGCTTCACCTGCTGTCCATGGCAGGATGTGGAAGTCTCCATGGATCTGGTGGCCAGAGCACAGAGCTGGGCTGGGGAAAAGCATCCACAGAGCCTCTCTGCAGCAGGCCTGGGGTTGGTGTGTGCTGGTGGTGAGGGGACAGAGAACAGGGCCACCCACCTGTTCCGCAGGGAAATCGCACAACTGTCTTCCTCAGTCTTGCCAGAAGCAGTAGTTTTGAGGAACCCACTCCAAACTGGACACACAGGGCTGAGAAAGAGGGAGGCTAGAGCTCAGCACACGTTTGTTCAAAGCAGCTGTCCTACAGAGAAGTTTGCTCCTTGCCTAACCTAAAGACAACAGTAAGCATGAATGGAACAGCATGGAAAAAGCAATACCTGGAGCTCCACCTTGCTGCCTGCAACATTTACTTGCTGCTAAGCTAGGACTGAGTTTTTCTTCTCAGTTTACTGGTAACACCCTAGAGCAATGAAAATCAGCTTCAGGAGGTAGTGTAAGCCTATGGAAATCCTCAAGGGAAAGAGGCTTCAGAAAGATTGGTGGAAAACAGGGTCAGCACCACCACTGAATGTCAACAGAGCCCCGTTTGATCAAGCATAGGCTTTCCCAGAATCAGAATGGCTTGGGCTGGAGGGGACCTTAAAGCCCATCCAGCTCCAACCCCCTGCCATTGGCAGGGCTGCCACCCACTCAATCAGGCTGCATAGCCCCATCGAACCTGGCCTTGAATGCCTCCAGGATACTGTCCTTGTACTGTGCCAGACATAACCAGTGTCCCTTTTGTGCTGCAATATCTCTTTATAGTTTGTATGTTTCCAGTGCATTTTCTCATGCATAAAGTCATTTTCTTAAAATGGAGGCTGACTGGACTTGCTGTTCCTATTGAAGCTGCTGGTGGTGTTTCTCCAGGAGAATCCACCAGTCTGAGTAAAGGGCAGGGCAATCACCTGGCCTTCTGCAGTTTTCTTTCAAAGTTCTCTCTTTGCAAGGTTAGAAACAGGGAAGCTGTTTCTAGCACTAAATCCACAGAGCAGGTGGTTGATAAGATTGTTAGCTCAATAAAACAGAAAGCTTGTGATGGGTCCCACTATAAAATGAAGTTATTTCCAAAAATTGAGAATCACAGACTCATTAAGGTTGGAAAAGATGTCTAAGTTCATCACATCCAACCTTCAACCCATCCCCAGCATGCCCACTAACCATGTCCCTTAGTGCCACATCTCCACATTCCTTAAATACCTCCAGGGACGGTGACTCCAGCACCTCCCTAGCAGACTGTGCCAATGCCTGACCACTCTTTCTGTGAAGAAATAATACTCAATCTGATAACCAACCTTAAAATCTTACCTGATAATACAACAAATGAATTTCAGTGCAGGTAGGATCAGATCCTTGTGCATGAATGATCTCTACTGTATATGGAGACGCTAAAAAGATCCTGTTTCAACAAGAAACAATTTGAAACAGAATGAAGAAATCTAAAGAGAGAGAAAAAAAGTCAATTAACCCTCTTTGACTTCTGGTGCTTAACCTCAAGCAGCTTTTTTTTAGATCCCTTGGGGGGATTCATCTGTAAAATGCTCCAGTTTACAAGTGGGTTTAACTACAACATGCTGCTTTTCAACCCCAGGCAGACAGGGACAGATCCAATTGACACCTGCTTCAGACAACAAATGGGACACAAAAGATGGAACTCATTTCAAAGGGTCTATTTGTTTGTCTCTTGTCATGGATTAAACTAGGGGGCCACTATTTCAGGATGGATTTTGCTTTCATTCCAGTCAATGGAAAAAAAAAAATCCTATTTGTGTGGATAGGATAATGCAAAGCTGGCCCTAGGCAAGGAGAAGTGCTGGCTGTTGCCGAAGTTTTACTGCAGTGAGTGAGGATATAGTACTTCTGAAATGCTCGATTTGCATGCCAGATGTTTGAAATATGAATATTCACACTTGTAGAACTTTAAACAGAACGATGAAAGTTTACTGAAAAACAAGTGGGAATACAAGAATTTTGGTAAGAATGCAAAGTACCACAGTGCTTTTTAAAAATAGGTCTTCGGTTATTTGATTCAAGTCTAACTCAATTTAGAAAATTCTTCCTGTCTAAAGCAATTTCTGTATGGGAGGTGGGGGAAGAACAGAGAAAAAATTGCTGAAATTATGCCTTTTCAAAACACAAACCAAAGGAGAAAAAAAAAACCCAAAGCCTGCCTCATTGCCAGCAGCTTCATTAATGGACATAACGAGATGCTGAAGCATTCTATTCCACCACCCCCTGCACACAGCATGCCGGCTCCAGGCACGTGCACCCCAATGAACTCTGTGCTGTTGGTTGCCCAAAGGGAAAAGAATTAATAGGAAAAAAGCCCGACACGGACATTTTGGCAGCTCCGTGCTTCAAAGAGAACAGAACTTCTGTCTGCGTTCTGTGCGTTGTGACAGCTCCACTTCCAACGCACGCACACAAAGCAGGCGGCACGCACAGGGGAGCGCTGACTCGGAATCTCCTGCCTCCTCCAACAGCGTTAACGTTAACAAATAATTCTGGGTTAAACATTACTTTGTAGCATGCATTTATGCAAATGCTTTAAATTGGATTTCTGAGGCCAAAGGACACATAGCTTTGTGTCAGATCAACCCTTCTGGTTTGGAAGCGGTGCAACCTCTCTGCAGGTAGAGACCTTGCAAACCAAACGCACGTTCCGATTTGCAGGAGCAAGCCATACTGGTATTAAGTCCCTTTTGCTGACAACCTCACCTTCTTTAGGGCTTTCACTGATTGAACTGTTTCAGTCCTATCTCTAATTGGAACAGAAGCTCTACATGCAAAGCTGGCACAGGATGTATGAGGGCTGTAAGGCTGCATACATCCAATTCCAATTCCACCTGCTGGTACAGGTATGATTGGAATATAAGATCTGGAGAGATGAACTGGATGTGTGCGGGACCAAATACTACTAATTGTTGGTGTGCTGCATGTCCCAAATGGTAGCAATGGCTGAAGGTGCTGAGCCTGAAACCCTCAGGAATCCCAAATAAATTCACCTACGTTATACAGTTGCCTAATAAGTTAATTTGAAGTAGAGAGCATTTAGCATCATAGGAAAAAAAATGATTATAGAGATGTTTAAATTGTTCTGCCATGTGACCTTCTTGCAACGGTCTACACAATCAAACACAGCAGCTGTGATTCTGCCTCTAACAAACTCATGGCGATACTCTTGGAAGCAGTTGGACTACAAACAGTTCTGCTTCCCAGGGTGCAGTGGTTCCATCTCTAATGACATCTACTTATTGCAGATGCCATTACCAAGTAAAATAGTTGATTTGGTTGCTAAGGAAATAGAGCACTTGAAACAACATGACAAGAGATACCTCTATGGTCCACTGGCATTCTTCAGCTATTTCAGCAAAATGACAAAGCCTTGCAGACACAGCCTTGCAGAAGAACTCTCACTAGCGATTATTTATGAACTAAGCATGGTAGAAAGGACAAAATTTTACCAATGGCCAAAAACTGCTTAAAAAGTAACAATCTAGAACCAGCAGGATAATGCACACACATGCACATGCATCAATCCAAATTGCAAATGCTTCAGTCCAAAGCAAGGCTCTGTGGTGCCATACCTGTTCACTACTTGGGAAGAAGCTGAGAAGCTATGTGTTAAATTTGGCAGATAAAACAAAACTGTTATAACCAAAAATGAAAGAAAAACAGGAACAAATTCCCTTCCAAACAGAGAATGCAGAAGTGAAGGAATTCAGATAGAAAAATGTAGGAGAAATGACATAGCAAATATAAGCCTCTGTGTTGCCCTGCACTAAGGGAACTCTACCAGCCTGAGTCACACCGAGAACACTCCATTCTGTGGAGGAGTGCTCAGGAGAGAAAGCTGTGACATACAGAGAGAAAATTATGCTGAAATCTCCTTTCTCAATGATTTCAGTCCTCGGTGCTTGGATGCAGTCATCTCAAGACTAATTAAAAAAATAAACTAGTGATGGGAATGGAAGGATCCTCATTTGACTTAATTATCTAGGGCAAGGAGAAAACATCCCTTTCATCCAAGGGTTGCATAATTGTCCATTATGGGCTAAAGTTTGGCTTCTTTAAAATGAGTGACAAAACTCATACTGAATTAAATGGAAGAAGGATGTGACCCATAAGGGTTCAGACCTTTTGAAGCATCCGATCTGTTGATCATTGACTAAAAGATCGTGGGAAAAACAGTTCATGGCTTTCAGTGCCTGATAAACCTCTCTACACTCCAACACTATCAAACAAAACCAAACCAATCCGCCAAAAAAGCCTCACAACACCAAAAAAATGTATCTACATGTATATAATGAAATGAGAGTATGGGAAATCCAGAAGCAGTCAGCACTCAAAAGACTGGTCGAGGTTATCATTACAAATAGAGAAACCAGTCTTAAGAAACCAGCGATAGTCTGAGTTAGGCTGCTGAGCTGAATTTCAAATTAAATTTGATCCAGAATGATTTTTTAAGATTATTTTTAGCTTCAACCATGTGAGAAGCACATGGCTCCATAAATATATTTCCCTCAGGAGTAAGTTAATGGGAAGGGGTGTGTGGGAGGAAACAACCTAAACAATTCATTTAAGCTTATTAACTGCGTGAAGAATTTTATGGCTTCATGTCTTAAACATTTGTCATTAAAGTGTGATTGACTTTCATAATAACATGCATACATGTACCAACAGTGCCTAGGACAGCAGACTGATGGAAGGATTCACACAGGCTCCTAGTAGCCTGCAGCATCCCTGGGCCCTTCCCAAAGTTGAAAGAGAGGGAAACGATTTGTGAGAACTTTTTGATGCTGCTGTGGTAGGCACTGGCTCTGAAATGCTCCACAGAACAACTTGTCTTTTCCTCTGTTCACTCAGGGAGTCTTTGGGATAGTCAGGCCGTGTGAAACCTTCCAGCAACCACCCTGGAAAACTGTTTATAAGAAAAAAGGAAAGAACAGTCATTATCTAATGATCATATATTTCCACCAAATATGAAAGGAGGGAGCCACTGAGTGCAGTAAACATATTCACCCTTCCTGTCAAAGAGGGACCTGAAGAAGGACTTGTGTGACAGAAAATGACTGTTTTCTTTGTCCTACAGATTTTACAGAAAAGCAGTGTTTCCTCTACAAACCTCTCCTCTCCTCTGGGCGATGACAAAGATCTTGTACAGTTGGACAAAATCACGTCCTCAGTTTGCAACACTGCTCTCTAGCTTTAAAAAAAAAAAAAAGAGAAAAAGAGAGGGAAGTGGGGTTTGCTTATTTGCTTATTCTGGTTCCTTCCCTTTCTTCCCAAGAAGTCACAGGCCATTGGCTTGTGTCCTGCAGCTCCATCAGCCTGCAGGTTGACAAGTGAATTCACACCCTGTAGGAGAACAGACTCCTAGGTCTGTGAGAGAGGCCTTTTTGACACATTGTTAAGACATTATAAGCACCAACTTGCTTTTGCCATGGTGGATTTGTCTCCCAGTCTGGAGGGGGACACTCTGCACTGATGAAGGGCTGGAAGCACACTGACAACCCTTTGGGTTTGGGAGACGTATTTATTTGCATTGCATTGGGTGGGAGGCGCAAAGGTTTTTAACTCATTTTTTATGATTGCTGTGTAACACACCTTGGATTTCTTCTCATAGATGATCCATGTAAAGGTTAAAGTAAATGCAATCACTGTGAAATCCAGAAAAGGGATCCCATTAGCTGAAATGGCAATGAGGTTGTATTTTTTGGTTCGCTGCAGTCTGGACTTCATCTCCCCCACTGAATATGTCCATGTTTATATCTGACTACAAACTTGTTTTTTTTCTTAAACTCTACAGAGAAGTTTATCCTTGGTTACTTCTACTGTGGACTACTGGCTTTGCCTCCTTTCAACCTACGGATCAAAGACATTATATAAAAACAGTGCAATTATGACTAAGATAAACACTTTAAACTCTGTTGCTGTGATTTCATCCAGATTTTTTTTCTAGGTTTGTATTAACACTCAAGTGACTCAATCAGCATTGGTAGCTATAAAACACACATTATAATCCCCCGCTGATCCATCATTTTCATTTGTACCAACAAGACTTAAGTGGTGCAGCTTGTGTTTTATTTCTTTTTTCTAGCCTCCGTCAAAAGTACATGCCCTTCTGCAATGTACACGTGATACTTAGAAATCAAAAGAACAACTAATTAATTGCATCCCACCTCCTCATGTGGAAAATGGATCTAACTGGCATCTAAAACACAATGTGTTTGCTTTAAATAGCCAAACGCAGAGGGACGAGAGAGATCTGTGGGGAATTTCTGGCACCATGTGAAGATTCTTTCAGCCCTCGAATCCCCCACCCTTGAATTCTGTGGTGGGTTAGTGGGGAAAGGATATAAAATTGTGGAATTTTTTTTTAAAGGCCTTTCTCTTTGTTTTCTATTCTCCTTGGCTGCGCTCTTAATACCGTATAATAGTAAGGAACAAGGAGGGTCATTCAAAAATATTTTTTAATCGTTATTAAAAACAGAAATGCCTTTTGCTGCTGCTGGAGCACATTTACCTACAGAGTCCTAAAATGGCTAAAAGAGCTGCAACCATAGCTGCTTCTTACGGCTTTTGAGGGGTGCCAACCCAAGCCTGAATGAATGCAGGTGGTAGAGAATGGCAGTCCCACACTCAGTTTCTACATGCTGCTGACCACTTTGGTGTTAAGGCACTTCCCAGGGGTCCAAAATTAGATACCAGCACTGCTTTCTTCTGAACAAAGGAGATGATTTGCTTTGGCCTGGCTTTCCCCACTTACCACTCTTTCATTAAGGCATATTTAACTTTAATTCACCATGGTGGGACAGTAGCATGAATTTAAGGGCTTTAGTGAAAGAAGAGGGGATTGCTCATGTAGTAATAGCAATGAAGTACTGCAGTAGCAAGACAGGGAGCGAATGCTTGGTCCCTGTTGTGATGTGACTTAGTTCTCTTTTTTCTAAGACTACATTACATGAACGTTCAGACGTTTTTGTGGTCATACATATATTGCACTTTTAGACTTAGTTTTACTGCATTAGGAAAAAAGAGCTGTAAATGCCTGAAGGAGCTTCTGGAAGGAAAGAGAAGGGTATAGGGAATACGAGGATTTAGGACACAAGATTTAATTCAGAAGTATCAAGGCTGGCTCAGCCTATTCCAGTAAAGGTGATGGAGTGCCTACATTTGCTTTTTCTCTCTCCCCATGCTGTATGTTCTCAGCATCTATAGCCATTTGCACAGATCAGCAATAAAGCCTCCAAACACTGGAATAACAGTTTTCTTCCACCCATGAGGATTTCTATCGCTTGCCTATTTTGTAAAGGATAATGTGGTTCTTAACTCCACATCTCCAACTTCTGTGCCATGGGCAAGACATCAAACTTCTACACAACAGAAGTCAAACTCACTGGTTTAACTTGTTGAGAATAAGCAGATAATCCAAGTGCCCTGCTTACTCATACAGCCCCAGCTACGGGGAACTGAATCACAGACATTATATTGTATACAATGCAGAATGCAACACGGAGCTATTAAGAACACTAATATCTATTAGCAGTCATATGTAAAAACAAGTAAACAAGAATTAAGCATAAAAGTTAGAAGCAGATCATTATAAGAGGATAATTTTGCTGTATTTATGCACAGAAAAACCCAGCAGTATAAAAAGATTGGTAATTTGGTTTGTGTAATGCATGAAGATCTGCCTGAGATTCTCCGTTACTACTTTTGACCTTGGAGAAAAAAAAAATACAGCATGATTGGAGAGAAAAAAAAAACCAAATCATTAAGAAGAGCAAAATGCCATGTTAAAAATGACACAAACAATTCTCATTAGAGTCTACATATCCTAGATTGTGCTCTTCAACATAGTTACAATGAAGTAATATTTTTTTCTCAAAAAGAATGAGGAAAAGATTACTTCAATAAATACCGTAAATCTCCCAAAATAGCTTCTTGTCCTGGATTATCTCAGGGCAAATGTCCAGCAGAAATTATAGCAACACAACAGATATGTGGAGTGAATATCTTAGACCAGTCAAAGTATCTATTATTGCTCGTTTTTATCTTTCTCTAAAGGGAAGGAAGCTATGTTTGACCTCTGCAGAAGGTCAACAACTTAATTATTGTACTCAAGACAAAGCTACTCTGTGCACAGGAAATGAAAGCTAAAGAGACGCGCCGTGAAAAGAAAGACATTTTCCTCTCTTAAATAAATGAGACCTGCATAATTCAATATTGTTTCCATCCTGATCAAGACTTGTGGCTGGATGCTAAGTGATGTGCACTGGGAAAAACAGGGAACTCAGGAGCCTTTCTGCATTTGCAATACAAGTGTTGGGGTAGACAGTTAAAAAAAAAAATCTGTATGGAGAGAGCTGTCATAGCTGTTCGTTTGTTAGAATATCAAATCCTACCTGTGGTAAATCCCCATCTGTGGAGCTGGCTGATCTTCATTTTTGACAGCTTGCCTGCTTGGTGATGACCCAACAGGATGATGTTGAGAGCACGCTGATGACTTACAGTTCAGTTGGTGTTTTCAGAAGTCAGGAAGAACTTAGGAGCTTCTATTAAAAAAAAATGCAAATGGAAAATCTAAGGCAGAGGACCTGTGGAAAAACCTCCAGAGATCATGCAATGAGAGGCTTAATCCTCTCTCATGAGAGAAATGGCTTTAGCTTGCACAGATAACCTGAATTCTGACATTTCTTACCATTTGAATACCTGACAAATTCTTTCATATATTAAATGAAGAACAACCTGAGCAGCTCAGTCTTGAAGAGTTTATGAGTTTCAAGAAAACTTTCCAATCCAAGATCACCATTTAGCCAAAAAATCTTCAGTGATATTTTGAACTTTTTGGTTGCCATGCAGGCTTCTCTGACGACTGGCAGAACTGCCGTGAAACTGGACTCCTTGTCAGGCAGTCGGTGTGATAACCAGCACTGTTCACAAACACAGGGGCTTTACTTCAGATAAAGCATCCCAGATGGAAAAGTCCTAAGTTCCAAGTTCAGAAAGGATAATTTCTGCTTTATTCCCAACTATTGGGAAAATGGGAAAACTCTCTAAAGCAGGCAAATTTTTCAATAATGTCTCTGCAGTGGCTGAGAAGTAAACAGTCTGGCTAGCAAGAACGACTGATTATACAAATCTAACAGAAAGAAATTTTAGGATGGCTGGGATTGGATTTACGTATGTATGGGTGTATGTACTTACAAAGCCCAGAGCCTGTATCTGGGCCAAGGCTTTCACAGTCACTGCTTCCAGGATGCAACCTATCATTTGTAGTCTTTGTTCACCAACACGACCTTGTATTTTGCTGTTTTAAAATACACATTCAAAGGGAGCTAGTTTTCCAAGTGATGCAGTTTGCCTTGCAGACCTGACCCGCTTTGTTTATTTACCACCAGAGTATATCTGCAACTTTTCCAGCAGATTATTATTTATTTTTTCTTTCAAATCCTTGATAACAATGATGAATAGCCCAGGGACAAGAACAAATCATTGCAGAACCTTGATAAAAATACCCTCCTCATACATTTCTGTCCTGGTATAGCAGTTCAGTCATTTAGTATCTGCTACTTTGTGGGTAGTGACATTTTAGGACAAATTTTGTACAAATACAAAATTATACAGGATCAAAACTATAATGACTGGTGCCATTATGTCAACATCTCTATCTAAACGTCGATTGTTTAGCACATCTGATTTTCTTACAATTGTCTCAGAACTGATGTGAGGTGAAGTGGCCTATATCTGTCTGGGCAGGCTGGGAAAAGGGGATCACCTCCTTCGTCCTTTTAAAATAATGAAACATTTGTTCACTTCAAGGTCTCTGGAATTTCCCCAGTACCTTATGAAATCAGGGGCTCAACAAGAGATGTTGATATAAAATATGGCCTGCTATAAGCAAGAGTGGAAAAAACTTGGCCTTAAGGCTTGGAAACAATTTTGTAACTCTTAGTTTCAATCAGATCACTGTGGAAATGGATAGTATTTGTTCTTGTGGGTTAGCAATTGGTCCTGGTTTTGATTCTGATGTATTCAGCTCCCTTAAAACATCAAATTTCTGCAATTTATATCCATCTAAAATCTCCAATGTCAAATTACTGAGTTGCGCTGACTCCAGCAACACCAAGATGTGGCATTACCTGGCTTCCACCTGCTACAGTAAATTTCCTGTGTTTGCACTAGAGTGGGCCCCAGCTTGCAAATATCAGTAGAACTTGCCTGAAGTGCAGGTTTTTATGAGGCTGCCTGAAGTAGGTAATTTCACCTGGTTTTGAGTTTCATTAGGAAAGCTTTGCTCCAGTTACAATTACTTTTAAGGGTAACAGGGCATCACCACACCTCTTTACAAATGGAAAAAAAACTGTTCATCCTTCAGGAGAACATCACTGCACAGAGACATCACTGGGAGACCATCTGACAGCAGACGTGCTTTTCTAATTGTTTTTGCTCTATCTAATTTTGACAGCTCAGAGAGAGATTTTTGCTTCTTCCCCAACCACACTGAATGAATCAATTCCTCCTTCAATCTTCCATATTTTCAGGCTGTGCATATGAAGAGCCATTTTTGTGGTTCAGTGGATTTGCTCTGAAGACACAGTGCGCTCTCTGAAGGCCTGACAGGTAAACAGATGGCAAAGAAAAGTTGTTACTGGGTACCAGGGGGTACAGCCCTGAGGAAAAGTATAAAGTTTGCCCTGAAGTACAAGTAACTATGTCCAGTTGATATTTCTCCCATAAACACTGGTGACAAATCTATTAAATTGAAAGTTCTGTCTTTTAACAATAAGGGCATCTGAAATCAGATCCTGAACTCTGCAGGAAAAAGGGCACTTGAACACTGATGATATATTAGTAGAAATCCTGCAAGAGAAAAAGCTCTTTGATTAAAGATTTGTCTTTAAGAGACTCCCTATAGTGCTTTCCCTCATGCTTCTGAACAAAGACATAGCTAGAGATCCATCTTGTCTTATTTTTCTTCTCAGAGTACAAAATATCTATTTGCTTAGGACATTATTTTCCTTTCATCAAGAAGGATGGTTTTCACAGATACACTATTTATATGGGCGCAGGGTCAATCTCTGTGCATTTTCTTCCACCCCTACTTACAACAGACAGAAAAGAAAATTGCATAAAAACAGAATAGCTTTCACCACTACTTTTAGGGCTGATCCAATGTCAGCATTTCTGTTTCAAGAATAACTCCCACTTTCAACACCACAGAGGTAGAACTGGTCTTTATTGTTCATTAAATATCTAGAGGGCAGGACTCCCTGCTGAAGTGCGTTAGGGTAAGTGGCTACTGAGCTCAGTTGAAAAGAACTCAGTTCACACCATAATTTCTTACAGTTCTTGTGGATTCTGACAGCTAGTTTCCCCTTATAAAGCTGCAAATACACTTGCAGAGATGGATTTCCTAAGACAAAGAAGTAGCACCAGGTCCACATCTTCAAGTTTCATGCATATTTCTTTGAAGTCCTAAACTATTTGATGTGTTTTTGTAAACCACAGAGCAATTCTGTTCAGTGACTATTCTGCGGCAGTATAAAATTGACCAAAAAGTTTGGTCAACGAGATTATTCAGGCTCTGCCTGGAGAAGAGAAGGCTCTGGGGAGACCTGAGAGTGGCCTTTCAGTATCTAAAAGGGGGCTGTGAGAAAGAAGGGGACAGACTCTTTAACAAAGCCTGTTGTGATAGGACAAGGGGAAGGAGCTTCAAAGTAAAAGAGGGGAGATTTAGATCAGATATAAGGAAGAATTTTTTACAATAACGGCGGTGAAGCACTGGAACTGGTTGCACAGAGAATTGGTGGATGCCCCGTTCTTGGAGACATCCAAGGTCAGGCTGGACAGGGCTCTGAGCAACCTGATCTAGTGTAGGTGTCCCTGTTCATTGCAGGGGGTTGGACTAGATAGCCTTTAAGGGTCCCTTCCAACTCAAATGATTCTATGACTATATGATTATAAGAGGAGTCTGGTTTGGAGAGGGATGGAGGACTCTAAGTCTTAAGGTTTGTTAGTAATTCATTTACACCCTATAAGTTCCTTCTGCTCCTTACACGGTGTTTCAGGACATATCCTACATTTACTTAGGATTTTTCATTGATGTCCCTCAAGTTTGTAGCAGAAAGACTGTGCTGAACAGTGACATGATAGTTTGAGCAGTTCCCTCAGGTTCTTGACATTTTTGCAAAGACTTTACCCAACACAAATTTGAAAGCATTAGCTGTAATGCACAAAAAGTGCAATCCAAGAGTAGACAGAGATAACCTGCCTCTCTTTTCAAAATGACAGCAATGGAGTCCCAACTGTGCTTTCCTGCAGGCCTGTTATTCAGGTCAGGAGAGGGACCCACCTGTAACAACTCCATTCTTCATCTAATTTTACTTGAACCACATCCCTGTCTCCTCCAGCCTAGCTGAGTGTGAGCTTTTAACAAAATATGCTGGCTCCCTCTTCTTTTATTAACTCTGCAGGCCTTATACTTTTAATTATTTATTTTTTTAAAGGAAATTTGTGAAGAACATTTTTTGTTTCCATTAATAAGATATTAACTGTAACCTTGTTGCATTGGTTGCCAGAAAAGTTTCTTTCTGAAGTATAAAAAGATGCCAAAAATCAGTGTTTCACTAACACAGCACTGATAATAGAGCACTTTCAAAGCCATGCTTTCTTTGGTTCTTGTTTGCAGAAAGTGGCTAACTGGCCATATCCACATAGGCAAATACATCCATTTCTGCCTGTAACTTGTGTCTTGGGCTGCAGCAAGCAAGCATGGCAATTTATACCAGACACTGGAGAATATGAATATTTTCTTTACTACTCAACTTCAGGAAAGGATAATTACTGTAAGCAAAACCAGATGAAAATCTGAGAATATTTTATGATCCACTTTCATTATAAAAAATCTCTATTAGCCTTAGAACAATGAGGCCAAATTCACACTCAGGGTAACATCACTGACAGCAGTAGAACACTAGAATTAATTTGGCCCGTGGGATCTACTTGAAGATACAACATACTGTCAAAGGAACGACAGCCAAATTCTGTGGAGAAAAATCTTCCTATACTGACTAATTTAGCATTAAAAAGACAGCACAGCTGTACAAGCAGTAATCCAGTGGGCTGGATCTTCAACTGCAACTCTGCTTATGTCTGTACAATAACTACCTGAGACTCTGGCCAGATGCCTTTTCCAGTGAAAAAGGAGATCACAGAATAAGTATTATTCAGCACCGGAATGATGCTCATGTGACATTCAGACAAACAAAGAGAAGGATAGTGGGAGGCAGAGTTTAAGAGAAACCAAGTAGCCAAAGATCTAAATGAAATGCTGACAACTCTTCCTAATCTTTACTGACCCTGTCTTCTCTGCATTTCTCTCCCATTAAGTAGTCTCCTGAACCACAGTAAGCTGCACAGAGAATCAACCAGAAAAGCAGAAGGCTTTTTTTTTTTTTTTTGCTGCTTCTGTTGTCATTCATTTATTTTTAAACTGAAAATTCTTGTCCGTATAAGTGATGACATTTTAATGAATCCATCAATCATTACAAACTCCAAACTAGAATCCTACATAAAAGAGATCTATTTGTAATACGTGCCCTAAGCCCATACCTAACAAAATTAGTTCTCAGACAATGCAGGTCTTTCATTGCTGTCTCCATGGAATCGTAGACGATTAAGGCGGACAGAGCATCGTCGGTCCTCAAATCCAATCCCCTACACCTAGCATCGCTCTATCCATGAGTATGTTACCTAATCCTTTGCTGACTGATTTTGACCCACCTTACAACTTCTCTTCCACTGGCAAGTTTTCACTGTGCTTTGCCTACGCTAGCTCTTGATCACCCTCACAAGTCTCTGGTTCCTTATATCAACGTATTTCAGGGTCTTCCGAGCGCTGTCTCCTCTTTCCTTAATTACTTCAGGTCTTCCCAATATTGCCTTTTGCTTTTTCTTTACTTATTTGCCCTGTACTTCTCAGTTCTGCAGGTCTCTTATTTCAAGGGCAGGCCGGCAAAGGTTGCCCATGACCTCTGCCACCACACTGGGATCCTTGGGGCACATTCATTGCCATATCATAAACTTTTTTAGCTTCTGCCATGCGCAGAAGATTCCCCAGGCTCCTATATCACAACTCGATTCTTTGCTTCTCTTTTTACGGCTAACAGACCTGATACAGTCTGCTTTCATTACCTTTGCATCATTTCTCTTAGGTTGATACTTGGCAATTCTCACTTTGTCCCTGTGCTTATTTACTGCAGGATTGCTTTTCTCTGCTGCTCTACCATTTGTCCTGTACCTATAGCATTTGAACTTCTTATACTCTTAGTGAGAGGCTTACTTAATCAGCTGGGTCAAGTGGAGCCAGGAGTTGGACTTGATGATCCTTATGGGTCCCTTCCAACTCGGGATATTCTGTCATTCTGTGATTCTAAGAGCATTCTCCCTACCAACTACTCTTCCTCAGGACTTCCTTGCTGGTATGCTGCTGAGATGCAAATCCCCCAAATCAATTTTGACTTAGAGAGGACTTGAACTGACTTCACATTCAAAACTTCTAAGATCTTCATTGTTTTAATTTTGGCTGCTGGTGACTTAAATTTATGTAGATGTGCTGCAACTATGGACAAATCCATAGCCAACTATCCCTGCTGTCTTCAGAAACAACAAAGAAAGCAGTTGCTGCTCCCTCATGGTGATCAATATCACCCTGTTTTGAAAGCTACTATCATCTAAACTGTGCTGCTACCTTTGTGTATGGAGATGCTTTTATCTATGATCTTAGTTAAGTCTAAGTGAGCCACGGCAAGAAAGACTCATGAAAGTTTAAATCAAGCCATGCCTGCAGCCTGGTCCTGGTGTGATCACTCAGATGGGGAAACTATTGCAAAATACAATTTCTAAAGCAACCAGATAATCCTGAACACAGCGGTTTGTCTCTGATCATTTCTACTTCATTTTTTTTTTTTTTTAACCTCTTGGGACAGTGTTCTCATTGACTGCGTCTCCTGTCAAGACTGTCTGGGATAACAATGAAGCAGTTTATAATCTTAGGTGGCCCCCTTCAATTTTCAAAGAACACAAACAGATCAGAACACTTATGTTGTATACAGTACAGGAATGAAGGCTTAGATGTTATCACAGAGCTAACCTCCTTCTGTGCTCACCATGGATGGCATCCCACAGTAAATCTGCCATTACAAATGAGTGGCAATTTCGAACTTTTTAGAGAAAATTATCTTCTCACACTGGGACCGGTGGAGGATTAATACTTCTATTTCAGTGTGCTTTTCTCTTTTGAAGACTGTCATCTCTTACTATATTTCCTATCAAGATTTTTTATTTTCCTGTTGGTTAAATCAGAAAGTACTCTTGCATCCACTTCCTGCTGTTTTACAGCTGAAAGGTAGCTTTACTCACTGGAAGGCTGGTGTCACAAGCGGCCAAATGGATAACATCCTCAGAGAAGTACCTGCTTCAGGTGTTGGCCTCTCAGCTACCAAACATCTCAAATTTCTTTCACAGATCTATTTCTAAGAGTCTATATCGCTTTTCCTTCCCCTATAATTTTCTGCAAGAACTGGAAGAATTCAGTAGAAAAACTACTGGGGCATCTCTATCTTAAAGCACTGTCTCTTCCCATTGGATTTGTCCTTTGCCTGTTTCCATTTTGTCCTGAATGAAATACAGTCCTTGCTACCATCGCCTTTCCTTATTCTCTTTGCCACCTGTGCACATCTAACATTCCTAGCTGGAATGGAAGACAAGGCATCTCTCCACGTTTCAGCTTAACATTGTTCCTCCCTTGTTCTCAACAATTAAGAGAATCATCCACAGTCGCAGACACACAAGTCTCAGTGGTGTGGTACGATCTCCTCTTCTCTTTTGCTTGTCTGAAAATCACTCTGTCTTCTTTTCTCCCTCATTCTGTCCTGTTGAGTCTCAATCCTGCCTGTCTCCACAATCTTGTTTTGTCTTTGGGGGATATCTTCCCTTCCTTTCTTTGATACTGAAATGTTTTCCTTCTCCAAACGAACGCATTACTCTGCTTCATCTCTCCTGCAGTGGCTAATTCCATCCTTTCTCTTGCACTTGCATAGTCTTCTTCTGTGAATGGTTATTTTCACTTTTCTGTCCTCAAGCCTTCTTCTTCAGATGATGTTTTCTAGAATTTTGCAGTCTCCTCAGGTCATTCCTCAGCCATAGCTTTGAACTCCTGCACAAATTTGAAATTACCTCCACCTGACTCTTGCAGTTTTCTCCATTAGTGTGATAAAATTCTGTTCCATATGTAGTACATTCTCTTGTGTGCCGCACTGCATTGATACATCACTGGGAGTTTCTGTAACCATCCATCATCTTTGTAAACTCCTTCCTCTTTTGACCATTTGGAATATTCCTTCCAAAGTGTCTAACAGAGTTAGGTACCAACATTCCACTGATATTTACTAGGCTGTAGGTACCTAGGCCTATTTATTATGCATAATAGAGAAACAGAAGACTATCACGAGCTGTTAAGCAATAAAATTCCCTGCAACATGATCTCTTGTGGTTCAACATTTTAGTGAAATCCTGGATAGCCATTTGCAAAAAAGCTGACACGCAGGGTTTGGATTTAATCTCACATTTCCACTCAAACTGTGGCATTGTTTGAACACAACAGCTTTGGGATCCTGGCAAAAGAGTAAAACTGTCCGAGCTGTTCCACTCTGGTTTGAATTATCTCTCTTTTTATTTATTTATTTTCAGCTTTGAAGTCTGTATACTTTAAAAATCAATGAACATCATATTAACAAGCAGATACTAATTACATTTTAACAAACTGGAAAGGCTTGGCTACAAATCTTTGTAAAGATAAATTCCCATTTTAAAAAGTTTCTTAGTCCAATTGGCATAATTGGAGCAAGCCAAAAGGATCTCTTTCCCAGAATTTTTTTTCTATAATTTATAATGAGTCGTCACCATTGTACCATCTTGTAGATTAGGTCTGGTAAGCAGAGTACTTGTGTCTTTTACAGGATTAACGGAGAAATGAAAAGATTGCTCAGGTAATGACAACACTTAGCTCTTTGATAGCTCTTCTCATCAATTCAACTTCGTGTTTTACAAATAAATCAGGATCACTACCACAGTTTTACAGAGGACAAAAAAGTGAGGCAAAGACCATTAATGCGTGTCATCTACAGTTACTTAGCAGGGTGGAGATAGAACCAAATGGATTCTTTTAGACTCAGCATAGAGAGCTGGTCCATACGTTACACTGGTTGGCTGAGAAGAGGAACTCAACATTTGGGCACTGGAATATACAGTGGGAAACAGAGTTCAGATCCACATGTTCTGCAGATAGAGAAACGTCTAAAGTATGCATACGTGGTCCACGAATTATGAAAAATATCATGCCTCTTCTGAGTGCTCTGGCTGTACCCTTAGTATTACGGATTTTTCTGAAGCAACTCCCACATGAAAGTAAGATCCCCAGCAATATGTACAACAGTTTCAGTACTGCACAGAGAGCCAAGGCATCACAAGGTTTGTGTGGTAACACGGGGATGGTAGGACACATTCCCACTGATTTCATCACTTCTGTGCTATTCCAGAACAGCTGCTGGAAAGGTCAGCAGATGAGGAACCCACTTCAGATAAGAGGCTACCACCTGCAGCACAGCAAAAGCCAGCCTGTGCCAAGAGCCATTTACTCACTGCACTGCCTGGGACTATAGAGAGCGTCATGCTGGAAGCCAGTAGGCTCAGCAGCCCACTTCATGCTGTGCTCTCACCAGATAAAACAGACTTGCTGTTTGCTGTGCTGGGAGTAGAAATAGAGCTATGGTAGGTAAGGACTACAGACATAATGAATGATGCTTAATACTTTGCTGTAGCACGAGAGATCAATTTGGTGCTCCAGAAACTGGAAGATACATACACACCCCACAGGGTAATAAAGGCAGAGAATTTTCACAGAAAGTTCTTTGAGAAATGCTGAGTGGGCTGGTACAAAAGCAAACTTCACTTGTCATGTCTGGCACTGTTGTTTCACAGTGACACCAATCACATTTCTTCTGTTACTGCAAGTACTTGACTTACCTTCAAAGGTCCAGATTTCATGGCAACACCTTCTGGTTGAGCTTGTTTGTCAGAAAGAAACTTATCTGCTGGAATAATCTACAGAGCATGTCCTTCTGTACTTGAAAAAAAGAGATCCACCTGCAGCATTAGCACCTTAGCAAGGATGCCCAGTGAGGGCATCACAATCATCAAAGACTCCGTGCATGATTATTACTAGCATTGCCTCTGAACAATTTTCAGCACCAATACTGTTCACTGCAGATGGTGACTCAAGCATCACTGCAAACCTGGATATCCCTGCAGCTCAAGCTGTTGAACTTGGGTCTATTGATAGTAATTAATACTACTTGGTCTTTGTGCAGCATCTGGTAGGTGTGACTGTCTATACAACATAAGAGAATACTAAGCGTCAGGGACATCTGCTATAGACTCCATCTATTCTGCCTTCTCATCATAAACAATTTGGAGGCACACATGCACTATAGCATCTCTAGCTCACAGTCACAATTTGAATATCAGAGATCAAGTTTTCCTCAAACCTGATTTTAAAAAAATGTAAAAAACTCTTTCAATGCTAATAAAAAAAAAAATTGTTTGCACACACTTAAATCTAGGCTAAGACTCTGTTCTACCATGTCTCTCCGGTTCATTTACCTCTCTGTTACCTTTCCATTTGACAAACGTGATGGATTCATCACTGCTCCTTGCTATGTCCTGTCAGTGCGTCAAAAGAGACGTGCTCAGCTCTTTGGTGACTGCTGAGCATCCAGTCTGATTCAGGCCCCATGCTCTCATTCTGATGTTGTTGAATTCTTATTTTACGTGGTCAGTCATGTGGTCACTTTGGGACCGTCCTGATGAGTCTGAATCTCCGTTTTACTAATGGAAAGAGCGAGAGTCTCATTAGTTTGTGACTGGCCTGCAGCAAGCACAACCAATATTGGATGTGTGAGTAGACAAGAGAAACATTGGGATCTGAGATTCTTAGAAAATACTTTGAGGCTGGAATGTTCAGTTACCAATATTGGGATGGCATCTGCCATTTCTCAGCCAGTAGTGTGGCTTCTTTAAAATTTGGTCCTGATCTGTGTTTAAGAACAATTAAACTTCAAGGACAGATAAAAAGCAGATTAGCATATATTAGAGATTGCTATTGCATTTCTAAGGAGGCTAGAAAATACACATTCAAGGAAACACCTTTAGTGTAGGCCATTCTTCCTACTTTGTTGTTTTTCCCTATCTCAGCAGGACAGGGAAATATGCAATGCCCATTCAAGCAAACACATTTTGGAAAAAAGAAGAAAAAGGGAAAGAAAATTCAAATCCTACCTTAAGTAAATTGAATCTCATGTCATGGTCCTCTGTGAAGAGCAGCAGCTGTGAAACAGTCTGGAGACATCAGTGTTCAGATCCCTCAGTAACAGATGCAGGCAGCTCACCTCACAGACAGATCCCTCTTACAGTTGCTACAGGTTTAAACTAACGGTATTGACTTCAAAGCAAGGTATAACCTGACCTACACCTGTGTGAGTAATAGGTCAAACCCCTCTTGGTTCTGCAGCTTGTGCAGGTCAGATGTGGTGCAGCTGAGAAACTTAGCAACAGCAGTAGGAAACTTTTATGTGAAAATGAATGATTAAGATCTGCAGAAGCTGATGAGGATACCAGGAAAACGAGGCAGAAAGAGGCAGTGCCTACAATCCAGTGATAACACATTTCAGGTCCCATGCAGGTGGCTGTGTGTTTTCCCTGAGACCTGGAGGATGGAAACTTGCAGAAAAGAAAGAACAAGGTAAAGAGGGAGAAGTGGATGGGGGAACCACCTTGTCAAATAAGATAAGGTCAGGAAATGTAGGCTTTCTGAAAGATGAGGTGGGATAAACGTACAGGAAAGAGCAAACAAGTCAGCTGCTTTGTCAAACAGACAACTGGAGTCTTCCCCTTGCATGAAGGTCAATCAAGATTTTAGGTAAGATAACGAGATGCTGGAACTGTAGTTTGCCAGCAAAAAGTTGGTGACACATACTTACATTTCTGCTGGGTTAAAATATGACGACTTGAGCAATTTTTATTTATTGAAAGCAGTTCTTCAAAACCCTCTAAAACAATTACAGAGAACTACATCTCCCAAGAACATGCACACTTGAAGATGGAGTATATTGCAGGAAATGTGATCCTTATGCTAGATGTGCTAATTCCCTAATAAATACTCCACCAGTTTTTTCTTAAGCTAGCTAAAATAGGGTCTTCCAAGTGGTGATCAGCTCTAAATCTACTAAAATTGATGTAAATCTGGAAAATCTCCACTGAAATTACACTGGTGGAACAACCAGTGCCAGACCATAACTCAGCCTCATGGGGAAAAATCTAAGAATCTGGAGTTCCTGGGGGTTGTATTATTGCACCAGGGGGGCAGGGACCTCTCCCAGAACATTCCCCAAGCCCAGGGATAGTCAGCCTGTACTTGCTCTAATGTGCAAGGGATGGAAGAAATCAGAAGAAAGCATATAATAAATCAACCAACAGTCTCTGAAAAATAGCTGTCCTGTCTCCTTAATATGAGAGAGAGTAATGTTCTGAGGGCAGGAGGAATTCAGCCTTAGACAGAAAACATTCCCCTATAGGGGGACAAAAAGTGATCGTTCTGTAGCTTAATCAATCTCAGGCCTCACTTTGAGGAAAATAGCATGCTGCCTGCAACAGCACGTATAATAATGCTTGCTGAAATATAAACTACGGCCAGACACCCCAAGATGGAAGGTCAGAAGTCAACTGAGGATCTGGCCACAGATGTTCGGCAACGGAGATCAAAATGCAATATATCACGCTCAGTACTTTTCCTCGAAGAACAGGTTGTGAAAATTTCTCAGCCCATCTCCTTTGTAGTAGTGCACTCACCCTGCATGTAGCCAAGCTGCAAATCACAAATCGCCAGGTTACTTAAAGACAAAGTCCACCTTTCCTAATTTTTCCATGTCCCATGTCCAAGGATGTTTTAATATTTATACAGTGAATTTGCTCTTATCCACAAACGCAGCTCCCTTGGACCTCTGCAGTGCTTTTCTAGTCCATCTACCAGAGCGAAGAATCATATGACACAACTTAGTCCCACCCCAGCCCTTGATATATGTTTCCTAAAGCCAACATCTGATATCATGGAATGTGTTGTAATCAGTTCTTAAAGTTATAGCACCACTGGATTTTTATTAACTTGCATGACAACAACAACAAAAACCCAACAAAAAGTGGCCCCTCATAACCAATCAGCCTTGTTATATCCTGAAAGCAGCTTTAACAAGCAGAGAGTAATATAGTGTAATTGGTACTCCGCAATTTAATTGTACTGTTCTTAAATCTAATATTGCAGCTGTGGGTTAAGTTTACACCACAGCTTTCAAGAGAACATGAAAGTGTGGTACATCTGTGCAACAGAAACCTAAACATCTCTCATCTGATGTGTTTACAATGACATTTGATAGTGTGGAATGGTTTGGAGTTCATTCTTAAAGCTGCAGAACCACTTTTCAACACCACAGAAAAGGGAAAAAGCTACAATATCCCTCCAACTACCCAGCCCACACAAGGCTGACGGTTCTGCTGCTGAAGGCATTGCAGGGAAGCTGCAGACTATAACATTTCCTCCAAGCATCTTTGAGCATCTGTCATTTGAGCAGTGGAAAGGAGAACAAGGACGTCTTCCTCTCAGATGACATAATCAATTATTTGAAAAATAAGCCACTCAAAAAGCCTGCAGCCTGACAAGCAAAACAATCCCTGACATGCATAAACCAGACAAGAACATTTCAAGAAATGTTATTAAGTGGGTGACCTTAGTGCAGTTAGGAATGGCGGAGCTCTCAATTTAGCAGGTGGGAGAACTGCTCACGGTATCCCAAACGTCACAATTCTGTATAACTAACAACTTAGGCATTATGTACTTGTTAGTGAACTTATTAAGCCCATAAGTAGTTCAGGAAACTTAGGAATGGGCCCATAAATGTCATCTGCAGTTTGTGAACTGCGAGTATCTGACTGTTTTGATCAAGTTTTTTACGGGAAAGTTAAATGGTTATTAAAATTATTTACTGCTGCTACATGAAAAGGGAGCAAGCCTGCTGAGAAGCTCTCGTCATAATAAGATGGGGAAGGCTGTAGGTCAAATGCATTAGAATAAAAACATTTCTTTTTCTAAGCCCCAACTTTTGTATAATATGAGGCTTACAGTATATTGAAGTGGCAGAGAAAGGGTCTGTGGAGGGGAGGAGACATTCCTCTTTCCCATAATCTGCTGTCAGAAATATCTGATGAGGTAACTTTTCTTGTTCTCAGCATTAGCCATCTTCTAACTTTTTTTTGTCCCTGGGAAAAGGCATGATAGGGCAAATTAGTTAAGAGGTCACTTTCTGCTCTGTAGCAATCCACAGTGATGTCTTGATTTATGCTCTTCAGCAGACAGAATTCAATTTCACTGATGAAGCTCAGTTATACTGCCATACTACACTGGATCCATTTGGTTTTTAACCTTTATTCTTTCAGTCAAAAATTAGGACTATCTGAAGCCTCTTCATAAAAAGGGGCCATAACAAAAGCTGTACGCTAGCAACATGATCAATGGATGCATTCATTCTGCATAAAAAATACCATAAGAAGAACAGATCTCCTGGGAGGCAAATCTGTATCAATATTTCAGTCTCTTAAATACAGAAATTTGATACAATAAAATGCAAAAACCAAGCTTTCCCTCCTTTCAATTAACTGAGAAACAAAAACTGTCCTTAGAAGGGAAGAAATGCATTCATATTTGGTTTTTGGGTTTTCCCCCCTTTCATAGCATCATAATGTTCTCTTCATGGGTGGAAAACTTAATCTTCAAATTCAAACCGATTTTCTTCATACAGTTCAGGATGAGATGACTTGGAATATCGTGAATATTTCAGTTGTAGAAAATCACCCAATTCATCCAGAGCATTCAAAACCTGTAAGAACCATCACACGGTGTCAATTCTCTTGGGAAAAGAAATGGAGTTTGATTATCTTCAACTTTACAGCAGAAGAACAAAGCCATAAAGCCATCACACAAAGTGTACAAAGGGCAAATACTGCTTTTAAGTTTCTCAGAATGAATATTCAGTCGCTGATGTACAACAGCATCCATGAGAATGCGTGAGAATGGACTCCTTCCAGTCAGAATGTGAGCACAGATTAAAAAGATGACATTCTAGAAGCATGGGGTCAAACAATAATCCAGGTAAAAAGTTACAATTGCTTGTGAAAAAGACACGTGTGAGGCAATACTTCAGTGTTTTCATACAGATCCTGAAGACTGAAATATATTTTCTTGGATGAGACTCAGAACACAATGCTAATCAGAGTCATTGTAAATACCCTGAAAAGTATTTCTAATGCGTTCCACTGTGTTCTTGTAGTAGTATCACATGCAGTATTAGTAATGCATTAGGACTGTATTGCAATTTGCTGAGCTGTGTCCCCAGCTCTCAGCGGATTCAGAAAGTGCTACATCACAGAAAAGCAGCTAAATGTCTTGCAGCATCTTAACCACAGTCAAGAACTGCCAGACTTTTGGCAAAGAAAACAGCAAATTTGATTGTGAACCTGTTTCTGTTAGGCCACTGAAATGTGCTCAAGTATTTCAGTAATGGCTCATGCAAAAAGATAGCTTCAAAATCATTAAAAAAATTGTTACTGACAGCTTGCCATTTAAGTGGATCTTTCCTTTTCATAGTTCCAGACCAAAATTCAAAGTAAGTTTTGCCAAAGGGAGGTGGAGGTTTTCATTGTGCTTGTTACCTGTTACTACACTGGATTTAGGAATGTTCACAAAGGACTTGCCCTAAGAAAACCTTTCAGCCTGCGTGTAATTAAACTCAGGGCATTTCCATTCCCCCATAATGTAAGGACATTTAAAGAATGCCACAAACAGTACAGAAATGACTTCAATTTCCAAGGTAAAACCACAGTATGTTCAAGAATGATAGCTGGGAAATGTTTCAGGCTGTCACTGGCACCAGGAAGCAGTGATGTGCAAATAGGAGAAGCAAACACACAGTGATGGCTTACAGATGTAATGGGCTTGACACTTGGAGTGGGTGGTGAGGAAGCAAAGGAAAGCAGCAACCTCAAGAGATTAATCTTCAGATCAACCTCCTTTCTTTCTACCAGTTATGTAAGCCAAAATCTGTACAGCCAAAGAGTAAAAAGTGACAGCAACCAAGGCGTGTACATAATTATGTTCAGCTCTACGCGATTTTATGACATCATACCCCGCTAATAACTACTGCAACTTTAAGAGCAGCAGGGATTTTGCACTGCACACATGCAAAGCAGATTTCTCAGTGTTGTTCGAGTGAGGCCCACATTAGCACAGGAGCTGGTTAACCAGGCAGGGCTCCCACCTCTAACCCATATGAATCTCAGGATGCAAATGGGAGTCAGGGGCTCTTTGCAGGCAGGCACAGGTGTTTGCCTGCATGAAGAAGTGGCATCTGCTACTCAAATGCCTTCTATGTTCACAGGGTTAGTTTTGTGGTTTGTTTTTCCTTTAAGCATCATACTTGTACAAAGAGAAGAAGATGAAATCTTGAAATGTACTGCTACCCTCAGCACTGCCTGCCTCTAAGTTGGTTTATTCTGAGAATGATGATTATATATCACGCCAAGACAAAAAGACCTTCAGCAAGAAGGGGAGATGAAAAATGTCGGAGAATTTGTTTTTTTTTTTAAAAACACATTTCTAACTGTGTTGGAATGGGAGCTTAAGATGGAAGTCTCAACGTATTCTTGATAGTCTTTCTGTTGTCAGAGAAAGTTACAGAGCTGAAGGGACCAGACAGCACCAATTAAACCTCATTAGGTTTAAACCATTCCAAATACAGTTTAGAGTTTCCACCTGTACCCCCAAGGCTGTCCCATGTACTACTGCAATTCGAGAAACAAGTAGAAGTACAGAATGAACACAGGGGCATGGAAAAACTGATCTGCAATTATTGCATATCAGTTCAGGTTTCCTACTCTGATAGTTTTGACTTATCAGCTAACTTTTTTGTCTTGCTGTGTTTTTCATGTATGTCTTCATTAGTTGTGACAGATTTGGCCACTACTAGAAATAGAAGAATATAGTAAGTTAACTGTCTCATAATCTGTATTTTAAAATAAAATATATAAGGCTACAATGTCTTTAAACATCAAGTGACAAGACTAGAAGAACAAATGTAAAAATGAAATACTGAGATTCAAAGTAACAGAGACACAGCTCCTCCCAACCCCCTTGGCATCTGAAGTTAATTTCAGCAGGACATCTGTGCTTACCGTGTCTAACATCTCCCGTGTATGTGCAGCTGACACACAAAACCGAGCCCTGGACTCTGTGATAGGAGTAGCTGGAAACCCAACCACAACAACCCCGATATTTTTTTCTAACATGCGTCTTGCAAAAGCCCTACAGAGTGAAGAAGAAAAAAAACAGAAGTAAATTACCTCCAATAAACTGACCACAAAGAGAAAACATTCAAGTGTAATAAAACAATGGGTAAAATCTTGACTTCAATTGAAGTGGATGGTAATATTCTCACTGAATTTCATAAAAGCCAGAATGTTATCAGTAGGACCAAATTGTTTGCTGTTTAACAGCTCACAAAACCAAGTGAGTGTCAAATACTAGTGGTACGACAGCAGAGGAAGTATTGTAGAGTGGAACCGAGTCATTCATGTCAATCAAAGGCTTTGAGTGCAAATCAAAATGTGTGGGCCTTTGCAGTCCTCAAGCACTGAAGAAGTCAGGCCTTTGGAAGGTCTTGGAGCTTGTTTCCAGCTCATCAACAGGAATCAAACAAACTGTGTGATGGTTTAGTTGCTCCAACAAGCATTCTGCTTGTTTGGGAGCATTTTGCAAGGTGTGTAGTAGACCTAGAGCACACAGCCATTCTAGGTGACCTGCAAAAATCTCCCTGTATGCTGACCACTACATTTGTTATGTCTGTGTCACAGCATAAGTACTGCTCAATGGGTACTGAGTGGTAAAACATCGCTGTGCAAAGATTGTTCAAATATCAGATGGGGATAAAGAGAATCCATCAAAACCAACTCATACTTCAAAGCCTGTTTATCCTTTTCAAGGATTGCTAGTTAAAAAATCCAATTTCTAAATGTTATCAGGAATGTTATTCTATGAAATCACCTAGCAGATGCTGCTTCTCTTATGAAACATATACCAAAAACAACTATATTTTTCATAGCTTATGCCAAGTAACCTTCAAAGTTGAAGGTGTTGGTTTTGCTTATCAGGTGTTTTCAGTACTTACCCTATCTTACCAGGCATATAAAGGAGTAACGGGACCACAGGAGAATCATCATTGCCATAGATGATGAAGCCCATTTCGTGCAGTCTTCTTCTGAAGTATCTCGTGTTTTTCCCCAGCTGGCGCACTCTCTGGAGCCCTGAAATGTGTCAGTTGGGAGAACAGTCAGTGCAAAGGTAATGGGCTGGAAACAGCTGTAGGTAACAATGCAAAAAGTTCAACTGAGATATACGCGTCACCGCTTCATTCAGAATAAAAGCATGGAATGAGCAAAATGCAGATATATGGATTATTATGGCATCGTAGGACAGACAGCTGATATTTCTGTGCTTTCAAGCCACCTTCCCACTGGCAGAAACTGTCTTGTTTCATATCTTCTGGGGATATAGATGTGAACAATTCGCTTTACAGTACTGCAATGAGTAAAGTTTGCTGAACGACACACACAGAGAAGCAGGTATGAGTCATTACAGATACAGGGCATTATAGTTAGGGTACATTCTCAACACAATTCACAGTAAGGAGAAACAACAGATCTCAATACATACATCAATATATTCATGTATTGTCTCACTAAAGGCATTCTGCAAGACTGCTCATATCTTAGGCAGTTATCTTACTCAGCCTATGGTAAGCTTAAAAACTTGTTCTCACCTTCCTCTGCAAAGTAAATGAGGAATGTTCAGACGGAAAATGTGGCGATCCCATGAAATGCTTCCCTATTCTTTCTAGAGATCCCAGAGGCCCAACCTGACAATCTCTTCCATACATGTTGTCACTTGCATCAAACAATTCACACCCTCTCATTCACAGGACAACACTCAGCTAAATGCAAGCATTCAGAGTAAGCAAATTATGGAACTATATGCAGTTGTGACCGTACGTGTTACTGCAGTAAGGACAACTGCTAACTGATGAGAAGCTTCAGTTCTGTAGCAAGAAGTCTGATTTTACAAGGAATTCTAACTGATCCAAAATACGTTGTCTTAAATCCTGTGTTGCCTAGTCTTTGATATTTCTTTGAACTACTGTATTCACTTCAGTCATGTCCGGTAGCATGTACCATAGGTCCTGCTGCAGACACTATGCAGACTTGCCCTGGTTCCTGGGGATTTGAGCCACTGCTGTGCTGTGCTCCAGCACACTGCAGGACTGTAGTTTTTCAAACATTTCAGACACAAATTTTGGTTCCTACATTATCCTCACTCAGCCACTAATCCACAGATATGTCCCCCAGCAGAACAGACAGAAGACTTGAAAACAATTATTTTAAATGGAAAAAAAAGAAAGAAAGAAGACCAAAAACAGCAGAGAAAGTGCGCTAGAAAAGTCAGCTCAGCTTTCTTTTGCAGTGTCACTAAGAAAGCAAACTCTGACAAGCACAGTTGCCTCCCTACCCACTGCATACAAACGAGAAGAGCCACACTAGTCATTACTGTAGGCAGGGGCTAGAGAATGCCCTTTCCCCACTCTACCCACATTATATTTCATCAGCAAGCTGATCCATGCGCTGCATTTCTAATGCTGTACGGTGCTGACAGGGATGGTGCCCCCTAACCCATACCCGCACGGCTGCTGCTTCCTGCTGCCTCCCCAGCACCAGCCCTGGGCTCTCACAGTCACACAATGAATCAAGCCAGGTCCTCCATCTGCCTGACCCGGCCAGGAAGGAAACTGCCACAGCACTGTCATGCAGATCAATTCTCCAACCACTGGCACTGTGCAGGTGCTCGTGCTCACAATAGAAGATGTGCTAGGAACATGTAAGAATGGGACTTAGTGGGACAACATCTCAGCTACATTATCTTTTGTTTCTCCTGTTCACCAGCCCATACCTCCAGCAGTGCTCAGATCACCTCACCATGCACAAGCACCAAAGTCCCCAGTACAATTCATTCTCTCTTTTTCCATTTGCTTTTACTTTGCCTTTGCACAAGTGTATTTTGTTTTCACTTTCCATTTACTTTTTCATTTTACTTTCCTTTTCATTCCCTTCATTCTCCATTTACAGCTTTCTGCTGCCACCATTCCCTGACGGGATGTCTGGTTCCTGATGTCCCATCTTGCTCCTCGTAACTCAGGCACTTCCACCTGCTGCACACCACCTTTGGCAGACTTGTCCTCCAACCACATTCAGCTGCAGCACCTGCTGTGCCTTTTCTTCCTTTCCCCTCCTGGCTGAAGTGGGGATCACTATACCTACATAAACTCTTCTCCACTAATCATTTCCGAGTGCACGTAGGTCTGAACAAGATCTACTGCTTCATCTGTTCTGTATCTTCCCGAGTGAAGGCTCTGTCAATGTTCTGGCTGGAAAATTTATAGGGAAAGTGGGACTTGCCGAACAAACTAGAAGATCTCATAAAACCAGTGAATATGTAACTTTATGCACGAACTGCCC
This sequence comes from Meleagris gallopavo, assembly GCF_905368555.1. Classification (NCBI taxonomy): domain Eukaryota; kingdom Metazoa; phylum Chordata; class Aves; order Galliformes; family Phasianidae; genus Meleagris; species Meleagris gallopavo. The sequence goes on from NC_139405.1 coordinate 12,185,247, forward strand.
ACGCAGACAACCTGTTAGTTACAGTTTCGGTCATTTAGCTTAAAGCGTTCGGTTGAAGAGATCTGCTGGGTTAGAGAAGGCCACAAATAGTTTAACCATCTCTCTAATGCTGCTAAAACAAAAACAGCTGTGCCAGAGAAAGGAAAACAAATGAAACACAAAAGCATCCTACTACAAAGCTTTCCAGTCACTAATAAAAACAATAGTCTGTGGTATTTCCAAAAATATTTCTGGTGTAGTAGATCTTTAAGACCAGGAGGAAATAGTGGGGAGGAGTGATGGAGGCAGGGGAGGTGGCAAAGGAAAGGGGCTGAAAGAAGAACTTCAGGACAATGTGGCTGGAGTCTAACGACAGAACCTTTTAATTAAGACTTTATTAATGTCTCCTGTATGCCCACTTTACAAGGAAGTGGGTGGGGAAGTGATCTGAATGGGGGGCTCACAGCCACTGCTGCTTCTTGCTGTCTTAGCCGCCCCTAAGCTAGTTTCCAAATGCTCAGCCTTTGAAACTACTAGATTTTCGATTAGGGAAAGTTTTCATAAATGCAGATGTTCTTGGCAGATGCAGCTTAATACTTGCTGCCTTCTCCTCTCTATTCAGCTGTTTACCACAAAGCTGGAAACAAAGTGTCAGCCACGCAAGATTCCAGGCCCTTCGGTATTTATCAAACCATATGCGCACGGCACAGGACTTGATCGTTTTGTTTCTCTTTCTTTTAAGTACCAAGAACTTCAACTCCAAAGCAAAAGAAATACAACAGCTGAAAGAGCATTTTCTGGCAACCCCTAAGTGCCAAACACCTCCTTTTGCAATTCTACCCTGCTAAACCCATGTCCTCGAACAGCTGGTGATGGGACGGTACCCTTTTGAAAATCCCCACGGAACTCATTTGAAGAAAGCCAATGCTGATGCAAAAGAGCCACTTCAGTGTTTTAGAAACATCTCGAAATAGTAATGTCACTTGCAGAGATGCATTAAAGAGCCTAATAAAAGATCAGAGCATTCGCATATATCTGGAGGGGAAAAAAAGCACATTAGGAGACGATTGCTACAAACACTGGTGGGTGGCTGGCTGGGAGGAACCTACTTCTTCACCAAGTGTCAACACTTTCCTTTCTCATGTGAAGTTTTGTGGTCAAAGACCACATACACACAGCATATAAACAGCCATCTTACGCGCTGTCCTGATAAGAGCAATAAAACCCTTAAAGTTTTCAACTGTATTTCAGTGCTTTTTCCTGTCCTATATGGACCCTCCAAAGTCAGATAGTGGAGGCAGATCAGAGCAAAATGTTTATTTTGGTATCACCGGCCCCATTTTCCCCCTACACTGCAGATTAAATCAGCATAAAAGTGATGGAATTCAGTTTAGAATTAGATCTTAGACCAAATCTCACTGTGGTATGTTTAATCACAGGCACTTTATTTAAGAACTATTTTCTTTGATTCTTGAGGCTGTGATCTTGCATCTCTTAGTCTTGCTAATCACCTCCTTTTATGAGCAAAAATCTGCAGAGTCAGAACTAAAAGGATACAACTGCATCTATTTGAGGGCAAGAATTTGCCTGTACAGCACTAACTACAGGATCAGAGCCTCAGCAAATATATTTGTTCAGAACTTCCTAGTTTTCAAAATTCTTGAGGATTTACAGCCTCCACAGCCTATGCAAATAGCCTACAGCATAGCTTGGAGGATACTCAGGTCGTTACACTCCCTAAAACAAGTGAACCACAACATGGCACATGTTCAAAGAGAACAGAAAGCCTGGACAAAGGAAAACCGACCCTTTGCTAATTGAAATGAAGCCCACTAATGCTCCCGAGTTTGCAGCTATGGTTGAGCATGACCTTATTAAGAGCCCCGCATGTTCTTTTTAGCTGAATTGAAAAGGGACACAAAGAGGAAAAACTGAAGGATGAAGGATTCTTAAGCTTCACAAGTTGTCTTCATGTTGCCTGGAATTTATAGTGATACACAGGTTACTGGGATTGTACTGAAGTACTGGATTATTTACTTGTACAGTACACCTACTGCTGGTACATTCAGAGATTACACTTGTTACACTGCTTTAAAATATTTATCTCAAGATTCTAAGGTGTTGGAGATTATAGGAAAAATGGTTTATTTGACATGCATTATTGCACATTGCCAGTTTTAGCTCATTAATCCCTGCTATCTTTTCAAAGGCATTATAGCTCACAATTAATATGGTTTAGTTTAGGATAAAAACCAACAAAAAGAGAGAAGGCAATGATAAAAGACAGGTGGCCTGCTCATGATTTCTTTGAAGCAACACACTTTTTAAGAGAGTCACATGGAGCAGAGGAAGCAAGGGACGCTCAGTGGCACGCTGGACTAGGTTACAGACCTGCCTGCAGTGAGGAGCAGCTCTGCACTCTGACAGCAGGAAGGCATCCTGATTGCGGGCCTGGGGGCCTGACTGCAGGTGGGTGTTACCTGGCACAGCTCCAAACACTTCAGCAGAGCTGCGCTACTTACACAGGCTGAGGACCTTATCTTGGCAGCAGAAGAGGTAGTAAAACTATCAGCTCCTTGAAACCAAAGCTTGCTTTCCTCTTCCAGAGATGTCTGCTTTTTCCTCCTGCAAGGTTTTAATAAGGGAGAAGCTGGCTGCGTTCAGTTCTTGCACAAACAGGCTGTCTTTGAACTCTTTCTGTAGGCTTCCAACCTTGGAAATTTTGACTCAGTATATTGAAAACAGGAATAAGCAACCTGTAACCTTTCCTATCCAGATCTCAGGTGTATTTTAATTGAAGGAAAGCTATTTTTTCCTGAAATCACTCCAAAGAAGATAATCCCACATTGCACTCTTCTTTGGCACGTGGTGGACTCTTCAGGATATAAATTCACCTGCTTTAATCTCCTCCAGGTGCTGATTCATTGGGTATTCCTAGATAATTAGTCACACAATCAAACTTTTACATACCACTGTCAGCGTGTCTCTTCAATCTGTGTTCCTTGGATGCAGAACTCAACTCCCTGCCATTCTTGACTAACTAGATAGTAAGAAAGCAAACTTGTAAAGGCTGGGAAAAAAAAAAAAAAGGAAAACAATAGCTCGTCCTCACTAAACTGTTGCAGATGGACAGATTTTTTTTCCTCTCGTTCCATTATAAGAGTAACACACATGTACCTCCACATGCATTAAATCACCAATAGAACGCTATAAAACTGGGGTGCCTAAAGGAAATATGTTCTCAGATAAAAAAAAATCTTTATAAAAAATAACTTTGCTATGAATTGGAGAGAAGTGAGGACATTTTCTCCTCCAATCTAATGCCAACTATAAACCTAGCAATTTCAACTTAATTCAACTGCTAAATAAGCCCTTAAGGACTTACTTAGTTGGTCCAATTTTAACAGTGAACTGCTGCAAAACACTTTCCAGAGCAGACTACAGGAAGAAAAAGAGGCAATGTCAGTTGAAGCAGACAGAGGAGAGATTGTACAAATACTGTCATTTTTACCTTATTTCTCAAATGAGTCGACTACACCTACCAGCACCTTATCAACATTCAGATATATAATGCCAGCACTCAGTGTCCCCCACAAAAACAGGGACAGAGCAACCAGCCTTGTCTGAGCCTTATTTACTCCCAGCACAGGTGATTAACCTCAAAGCACATCAATCTCTCAGCTGAAAGCCAGCCAGTGCTCCATGTGTCCCCTCTGTTTCACATTAGGTGTTTCTGAAATGCCAATGACCCAAATGCAGTTAGAAAAGGCACTTCTCTCCTTCATGCTCCTCTGGCTGAAAACAGTGCTGGACTACTTGGGCAAGCAGCACCTCGAATGGAGGAGGGCTCCTTGTGCTCGGTCTCAGCAGCAAAGATACCCTTAAAAGACAGCTGTGTCCCACTGTCCCTGGGAAAGCATAGCTTTCTCTGCTGGGGGCAGGCTGAAAATCATCCAATAGATTGCACGCTGATGCATGCAGAGAAGCTCACAGGCTCATCGTATCTCTACTTTACTTGCAGTTAATGCTTGGTTGCCAACAAAGTGAGACCTATCCATGGGCAGGGTCTGCTAAAGGACCTGGCACTGGTTTAACTTTGACTATGGAAAAAGTGGCTTCCGAAGAAGCAGGACTTGATCAATCCTCAGAGCTCTTGTAAGTTCCACTGTGAATACTATTATTCCAAAATCCCTTCTTATTCATATCAATGGACTGTCCCTGGATATACTTGGCTTTCTTTAGAAGGTGGATCACACATCAGGTGACTTCACTGGAACAGCATGTCCCACTCCAAGTAAAGACAACAGAATTCAGCTCTGTTTCATCATCCACCACTGAGAGAACATCTGTGATGTTTAGCTTAGACAAATAAGTCATAACAATGTATTATCAACATTAGCATCTTCACTGTCACACTCCACTAGTCACAGAGCTAATGCTGTGCAAATAGGGACTAAATTTGCTTCAGTGCTCTAAATGTAGGCACATACCTATTGGCAATATTAACTTACTTAAAATTAAAGCAGGGTTCAAGTATTCTGCTTGATGGGGACCTGAGAGAAGCAATCATCTCAGAATGAAGCATGGGAGAATTTGAGAGGGAACAGCAAAAACCTGTATGGTTCTTTTTTGTCTCCCTGCTTCTGCAAGCTGTTTCAAGCAGGTTCAAGGGGTCTGTCATTGCATAGCCTGTAGTATTACAGCTTACAAAATAGTTTCATGATCAGTTGAGTCTGGCACAGATTTACTTTGCTGAAAACGGGATCGTTCCCCTTGGCTTCAGCTGCTCAAGTCCTGGCACTAAGATTCACATCCAGCCATATGGCAGACTGGCTCAGGGAACCATTTGGCTGTAGGCTAATCATTTGTGGGGACTTCAGTTATTTTTCAGCTAGATTAGTTCTCTGACTCAGTTCACTGCATGGCTGCACGAACACTGGTGCTGGTGTAAGGAAATGGGGCACAAGTAAGGGGCCAGGAATGGGGAGAAAGGCTGAAAGGAGTTCTAGGCTGCCCTTCTCAGTGCTGGCTTATGCCAGGTTATCATGGTGTCAAACTAAGGCAAAGATAATGTTCTCAAAAGGTTGCTGAACTCTGATAGCAGTGGAAAATGTTGGAAACTGGGATGTTTAAGACGCTGGTCCTCCAGTTATGCAAAAATCTAAGGCAGATGGAAATGTCTTAAAAAGGAACCTTTTAAAACCGGATCCTCTTAATGCCAAGCCAAAACAGAAAACAGCATTCTGCAGCTTCTTTGCAATCTGAATGCACTCAGATGCAAGAACTCATGATCTGCTACAAACAGGAATAAAAACAAGTAGTTGCAAGAAGACAAACCAATCATCACAAACTACATTTTAAAGAAACACTTTCTGCCTAAACAACGTCAGGAATTCCCTTTTAATGAAGACTTGTAGATACCTGAGGATATAGCTTTAAGTTTTGCAGTGTCCCATAAAAACACTTGAAAGTGCCCATTGCTGTTGACGAATTTCTGTATGCCATGCATCAGAAAAACAATGCCTCTGGAAATGCTACAATTTGATTTTTATACCACTATAATTTATTTAGCAATTAAGAAATTTGTTTTGCAATCTTAATTCTGTCTGATTAGAGGTCTTATTCTTTACCTATCAAATTTAAGCGTAAAAATATGTTTTCAGTATTCTCAGGCAGAGGGGAAAAAAAGGTCCAAGGTCACAGCTGGAGGAGCTGTGTTGCAAACAAGCAAGCGCACATGAACATTTGCATAGGTCCAAGCTCTCTGAATAGGGCTAAAACCACTAAGGCAGCTGCTCAGTTTCCTGAGGTATCTCCAGTGGTGTAATGAGAAACCACAAGGAGCATGTATAGAGAATATTTACACTACAAATCATAAAGAGTAAATGCCAAGGGAAATTCTGCTTCCCATATCTTCTAATAAATGAGGAGAGACACATTTGAGATGAAAAGGTCACCAAGTTTTAAGAAGGATAAAATGAGTTTTTTATAGACTGTATGAGCTGAAGTGTGGAACTTGCTGCCTTATGACATTACTCAAGGAAACACAGCTGCCACAAGTTCATACACTTCTGAACAACTCTACTGCAGGAACTATGATAATATCTACGATGTTACACTACCAAGAATAAATGTGCCTTGTTCTAACAGTTGTTGATTTTCAGTCCTGTAAAGCACGACACTGAAGAATGCCAGGAATTGCACTTATACTAAAAATGCTCCCAATCTCTTTTACTGATTTTAAGAGGATCAAATTGCAGGATACAGACATCACAATATCATGACATTAATGTTTCAACCTGATCTAGTACTTGATCTAGAGGCTGGCAACCTTGCCTGTGCCGGGGAGGTGGGAGGGAGGTGGGACCTTGATGATCCTTGAGGTCCCTTCCCACCCAAGCCAATCTATGATTCTATGACTGACCTTCCAATCAATCATATTTTTAATAACTGAGAATAAAGAAGAAAATATGGGAGATCAATCATTTGGATACAAACCAGGATAAAACACAAAGAGTATTACTGCATTTCTGGTCTCAGGTATTATTCACTATATAATTCCAACTACCCTACTCTCTTCTAAATCAGATGCTTAACAGAACTGTGGAGAATAACTGGCAAGACATGGAAGAAAACCTAAAAAGCACAGTATCTGGGAAAATAAGAGAAAACTGTGAAATGCAAAAAAGACTGAATATTTTCAGAGCAGCAATTTAAATGATCAAATCAATCCTCCTTCCCTCGATTTTCTATTAACCAGCTAAAGTGTTAGTCATGAAGTTCACAACAAGCCAGATTAACACATCTGTCACCCTATTATTTCAAACTCTTCTCAGGAAGTACCTTCTAGTTAACATAGAACTTTCTAGCAAACTATAGTTTAATTATTTTCCAAAACATTTGCAGTATTTTCTGCAAGGCTTCCTACTCTATAGAAATGCCCCTTGGAGGACAAGCCACCAAATCAGATGCCCTTAGAAAGGATTTCCCATTCTCCTTGGGGAGGGAACGCTATTTGAAACAAACTGCAAAATAAACTCCCTTTACCAATTCATCAGGCTTTCAGAGAAAAGCCACGGGATCTCAGTTCCACAGAGGGACCATTATCACTTGAAACTGCTCTGCCCGGTGTCTCCGCTACATGGCTTATGCTCCCACAAGGACCGCTCACACCCAAGGTTCACCATTCTCTGTAGCAGCAGACCAAGACAACACATTCACTGTTGTCCTTGGAAACAAAACTAACTAGAAGAGACAGAGCTTTCTCTCTTCCTCTCCTTTCTGAGTCACCATACCCCTCTCTCTGTATGCCTAAGCAGCACTGTAGTGTGAGCCAGCACAACAGCTCTTCCCATATTTTGGTGTTCTTTTTGGTAGTCCAGAAAACAGCCTAATGAAGGAAGGCCCACATGAAAGAAAACACAGCAGACTAAAATAATGAGTCTGGCTCAGAAGGGCAAGAAGTGTTTTTACACATCACAGTCAGTTTGCTAGCCTTTGTACAATACTCTAACCTATGACATTTATTTGCTCATTTGTTCTATTTATTTGCATTTCACAGTACAAGACAAATTTTAAAGAACTAACAGAACACTAGTTTATTAAAGAATTTGCAAGATGCTTAATAAGCACTTTGTGCACAAATACAAACATCGTGTCACTAAAGAACACCGTTTGTGAAACACAAGACATTGCAAACTCTTCAGTCCTAAGACAGCTTGACATGCATGTAATAAAAGGCTCTGTCTTAAACCACGTTCTTCTACTAGCCTGCACTGAGCTGCATGCAGAACCATGCTAGCTGAAGGTCACTTGTAAGAGGCTTTGGAGGTTTGGAAATGCTCTGTGTGTTTAATGTCTTACATGCAGCATCCAGGAGAGCCCCGAGTATGGTACTCTTGGAAAGGCTCAGTGTAAGGCCGCCCTCTGACGGCAGCATTTCCTACAAACAGGCCAGTGCACAGCAGGATGGGCTGCACACAGTTCCCAAAGTAGAAGAACCATGTCAGAATTGGTCTCTTACAAGGAGCAGGACGTAGACATCAGAATACATTGCCCTGACCTTTCCACTTGAGGAGATTAAGTACAGTTTCCAACTTGCCTTCTCTGTCAAAATGGCAAAAGCATCATTTCCTCTGTCTACACACTGCACTGGAATTTTGCTGCACTTTGCTACTGGACTCAGCAGAATCTGGCACTGAAATTGGATTCTGTGTCCCTTCTTTCGTTCACTGGCACCTTGTAAACTCTGGCCTCACTGAAGGGCTGTGATAAACATCACAATAGTCTCGTGTCTATCACGGCAGGAAACCAACTTCTAGGCCACTGCAGCAGAATAATGCAGAGCAGTGCGGTGTTATCTTACATCCCCATACATACCTTTTTTCCTTTCCAACCCCACCTTTCTCCCAGTTAAATGTACCAGGGAGGGCTAATACAGAATTGCTGTTTAGTCCTGTGCTTGGTATGAGATAACAGCACAGCCCTGCTGGGCCAATATAAAGCAGATTGCAATTCACAGCAGAGTCTTATCTGCATCTGCATATTATACAATGATGTGATACTCAGGTATTGCTGACAAAGACTATACAAATTCAAAAACCACCAGCTTTTCTCTGAGGTATGAACTAATGTAAGGACATTGATTACGTATCAATATCACTTAGAAATAGTCATGGTATATATAGCACGGAAATATAACATGGTATTGCTCTGTTATGTGCTGCGCAGAAAGCATGTTACACAGAATGCTGGACTGTACCTGCATCTGCAGCTTCAGCAAATGTATAAAAGCATAATATTTTGTAAAGATGCCACATACATGTTTTTTTGGGGAGGACTGGGGGGGCAGGAAAGAGGTGTGAAGTAGAGGTGGACAAAACATATTTCAAAACTGGTTTGAGGACACCATATCCAATTCTGTTGTAAGGTGGGAGCTATTATAACCATCATCTCATACCACAATTTAACATCCAACACACTCATGTGGAACTTCTGTGCCATACTTCAGATGCCTGCCAGTTTTGAAGGTTCATACTTATACAGAGCTGAAGTGGCAGCACTCATAGAGGCAAGCTTTTCCGAACACCTACTGCAAAGTCAGACAACCTACCCAAAGGATAATTTCTGTACTTCTATTTGTTACTGCAAAGCTGGTGACTATAGGTGGTAGACTGGAGTATAGAATTCAGGAATATATCCATCTCTGCTGCATGTAATTGAGTGTGGAAAAAGTAGTACAGCTGATTGCACCTACAAAGATGATAATCTAGATATTAATTGTACAATAAAAATGATGCACTTTGTATTGCATTACCTTCTCTGGGTGTTTCCTTCTGGGTGACATTCTGTGTGCATCTGTACACAGTAGATGTGACTGAAATAACGGACAGGCTAAAGAGGGTGGCTTACCTTGCGTTGTTCCGTCTAACCCCATGAGACACTTCATTGCTCTGATGATTTGCTCTGCCACAGGTGGGCACATGGATGTGGCGTACACAGCGCTGTGAGAATGAGTTCGTAAAAAGTCCACGAGGCCCTTAGACAAGGGAAACAAAGTATGAATGAACTTGGAGGTGCTCGGACATCAGATCTGCCTTTTAACTAACACAGAGTGAGAAAGTGCAAAAAAAAGAGGAGGTTTCACCAGCTGTTTACTTTCTTGGCTGCTCCCATTAATACACAGCCTGAAGAAACATTAGGCAAGTGCAAGCACTTTGCGATGTAAGGCAATTACAGCTGAAATAAAACAATGTGTATGCGCTGAGACTTATTATAAAGGAGCCAAAATCATTCAAAGACCAATGAAGAGCTGCTTTTAAAATACTGTTCAGTCCATCTATGAATGGGAATGAAATAAAACTTACATGACAACAGCACAGTTTCCCTGCCACAAGATCTAACGCAGGAAAAGTAGCCCTACTGGAATCTGTCTTTGGCTATTAGCACACACATTTTTACAACATAAACTTCCCATTAGCGCGACAGGTCCAATCATGTTACAGTCTGTAGAGCTGCTTTAACATTTCCCTGCATATCTAAGAGCACAAACCATGATCCTAGCAAAAGCAATGCTGTGCTGTAGGCATGTTTAAAGCACCAGTAACTCCTGAATGCAGGGATTGAGTAGGAATTCAGAACTTGATTAAGACTATCACTACTATAACAGTGCGTATTTATGCACATATGTAAATTGCTGAGTAACTGTTATTGCACTAAAAGCTAAATGCATGGTAGTGAGAAAGGGATGATGTCTGCTTGAAACCATGCCTTGATAAAAAATGCATCCAGAAAATAAAGACACTGACGCAAATTATTGCCATAAAAGTTGCATAAGTCTATGCTGAAACTCCAGTGCTAGGAAAAAAGATTTACTTAACTTTATATATGTTGTGCATTGCTGCATTGCTACATTGCAATTGTAATCCTATGGGTTTAACCAAGTAGCTGAGAAAGCTTCTGTGCTCTTACTGACCCAGCAAAAAGAACCCCTGTAAGTTTATGGTTGCATAAATGAAGGTAGGTGAACAGCTGCTGCCAAGGTCCAGAAGCCTGAGGCAAAGCTTAGTGATACACCAGGTGTGAAAAGCGTGACCACTTTCCTTTAAGAAAACTTCCAAGGATTAGATGATTAATTGCTATAGACGTTTTTTTCACAGGTTCAGACATCCTATCATTTCTAGCTTTATTAGCCAATTTTCCTTTGTAAATGGCAAATCTTCAGATATAAATTCAGGAAGCAAACAAAAGAAAGTTGATTCTTTATGTATTACGATAGTCTGTTTAAGATCTCCAGATGCAAAATCCCCCTAAGATGGTGAGAAATAGATGCTTCACACTTTCTTACATCCCTTTTATTCTACTCAAGGGCTTCCTTATTAACACTTTCCTGACAATATCTATATGATCTGTCTAAATAGGCTATCTCCTCTAAATAGGCTATCTCCTCATTCAGTAAACTACTTAAGAAATACATTCATGTATTTTTGAGAGTATGAGGAGGGTAAAAAACCAGCAACTACTTGACATCTCTGTTAAGCAATAAAAATGATGATGTTTCACAATGGCATTGATTACACTTTCTCTTCTCCTACACTCCCTGTTAAAACAAGTTCAGCACTGCTTTCTGTTGACAAGAGGTTGTTTTGTCAATGCATGTGGAGAAATTGAGGTCAAAGATGTTGCTATTGCGAGAAATCCTCAAGTAAATCCTCTTTCTCCATCCTAAAAATGCAGCTATGGCAATCCACAACTGGTCAGGAATTTTGTATCAGTGGATGAAACTGTGGCTTTAATTTCTCAATCTTGCTCCACACACTGGTTACAAACATGAAATAAAGTAGCAAAGCACTCTATAAGCAAATTAATGTAGTGAGATATATTTAGACAACCACAAAGTTTTTAAACTTTTCCAAGACAAAGAAAAATCATCAGGGTAGCGTGAAAATACCCAACCTAACCAAATAATATAACATGAACATGAGACAAAAATAAGAAATTCTGACAGTTTAATGTTCATTTGGGATTCCGACAAAAGTGGCACTATCTGTAGAATTGTGCTCAGCCTATCTTACAATCTGTAGAATTGTAAAGCAGTCTATATGAAAAGATAAAAAAGTTTATTGCATGTAATGACAAAGTATTTTTCCTCCCCTAGATGTTAACATGTCTGTGTTTTCCTTTTACCTTTTTGCCAGCTATGTATCCTCCAGCTGCACCAAAGCTCTTTGTGAATGTTCCCATTAGTACGTCAACATCATCAGGATTCATACCAAAGTACTCCACAACTCCTCGTCCTGTTGCCCCCACTGCACCAATGCTGTGAGCTTCATCCAAATAGAGGTAGGCTTTGTATTTCTTCTTCAAGGAGACTATCTCTGGCAGCTGCACAATGGACCCTTCCATGCTGTGGAGAGAATCACAGATGAGCAACAAATCCTGTATCTTCTTTTCTCCTTAAAATACTGCCAAAGAAGCATAGGCATTAAGTGCATAGTGAAGTTACCCCATGGAAGATCTTCTGCAAACTCCATTTGTATATACATTTCAAAGAAACACTGCAAGCATCTTCCAACAACGAGTATAAAAGTAAAATAATTTTAGAATTCAAACAAATAAAAATAGCCAAAAAGTACTTGAACATTTGCAAATTGCCAACATGCCATAAAAGAGAAGGAAAAGTATAAAGTGAAGGGAAGATATTCACCAAAGTAGCATATCACATTTGACTGCAAAAAAATATATATATATTGTAATGAATTATAAGGAACTGCTATAATTCACAGTGGTCCTTCATCCATCTACTGCTACTGTGTCAACATTTCTGGATAATAGATCTAGAGAAAAATCACCCTGGAGCAGAGGAATTGGCTCTAATATGGCCCACATGAAATGCATAGATAGTGCTATGGCTCAGAGCAGCCTCAGTCTTCAGAGTGGAGAGAATCAGGGATTAGAAAAGATAATTCAGACCCAATCTGGTTGCTCCTACCAGATGAATGGAAAAATGTTTCCATTCTTTTTTTATTTATTTTCTTAAGGCCACGTAGGAAACAGAAATATTCTAAATATTCTATGCTTTGATGCACTCAGCATTCATTTCGTAACGAGTTGCACACATTCTCTTCATCAGGTCTAGTGAGCATGTCTTAAATGCTAAATACTTCCTATCAAACCCAAAATGAGTGCACTGTGCACCCCAAAAAGCAGCACCCTGTGGCTACCACCTGCAGCTAAGGCGTATCTAGTTGCATGTGCTACAGCAGTTTCAGGTGAGTACAGCTGTCACGTTTGCTCCCAGATGGCACGTAAAAATGAGCAGCGTGTTCAGTACAACTTGGCAGTTTTGTGATCTTGGGCCAGTGGCTTTCACAGACTCTTCTGACTGTCATTCAAGCTGATCTATGCAGCTGGAAGGTCAGTACTACAAAAGGGAAATTATGTGTTGGCAATGTTTTACAAGTTTTATACTTTTTTTTTTTTTTTTTTCTCCTGAGTAAGCTTGGAAACAGCTTGAAGTTTAGGAGAAATCAGCAGGTTTAGTTTAAATGAACAGTATTGGATAGCAGCCATGGACAAGGATTGCCTGTGCTGGTCAGGTTCAGAGAGCCTGGCTGTGTCCACCTGTAGGCACAATTTTGGGTGTCAGGTGACTGCTGGCAGATCCTGCTTTCTATCTTGCACAGCCATAGAAGAAGCAGCCATAGAGACATGTACAGCACTGCAGTTTCTTGCAGCAAAGGGCAGACAGGCTTGCGCTGCAAGCTCTTGAAGACCGAGCTTCCCTTCCTGTCACCCCGTGCTGGGGACAGAGCCCTCCAGCAGTCAAGCAGTTCTTTACAGCTCTGGGAGAAGCAACTTGAACCACCACAGCTATTTTCTTAATGAGTACAAGAGCAGAACCCACAGTCCTCACGTGACTCAAAGTCGAACCATTAGTCAGCTAAAAATTACACCAAGTCTCTGGGTGTGTGTGGATATGAAGCATCCCACGTGCTAGGGAGGGCAGTTTTGGCCATCTGGTCAGCTTGCAGGATGGCTAAGTGGTCAGAGAGAAAGTGCAGGGCCAAGGAGCACCGCTGCAGGAAACAAAGAAGCATCCACCACTCTGTCTTCCAGAAATAGCTGGAGAAGAAAAGAAGAACGGTACTTTTTCCACATTCACACGGGCATCACATAACAATGGCTCATGGAGATTCAGGTGAGAAAAACAGCTTTTCTCTTCAAAAAGATGAGAACAAAAACAGTAAATTAAAAATACAAAGCTTGATTTACTGTGTATTTGTCATTTTCAGTGCAGAGTGAGTGCTCTTGAAAGACACTAGCTGACATAAACATTACAACAGTTGGCAAAGATCCTAACAAGGGCCTGAAGCATCCTTCGGGCAGGTAGAGCACCGCTGGTTTTGTGTGTATTTCTTGGGCTGCTATTCAAACAGTCCTCAGCCCTCCTGACGGCAGAGATGAGAGTTGTTTCTGTGCTACTCTATTTCTGGTTTTGCTTTTGACTCTGGGAGATGGTCTGTGATATAAACACCGCTCCGTTTAGAACTGCTCAGAGATAAAACTCACTTCATGTGTCCCCCTGGGTAGTCCAAATGAAAAGTTTACTGAATCCTTCAGTAAATATTGATATCAACTGAGTTTAAACCAGAGAGCTCGAAGTAAATGAACTGCAGTGCCTCTGTCTTAGTCTGGCTGTGTCACTTGCACAAAACTACTAATCTGTTTCCAGATCTGCTCAGGCACATCTAAAGAGCTGTATGCAGATGAACATAAGCTGGGTCTGCCCATGCCAGACATTAGCATTATGTGGTATTACATCCTGTCTCACAGCAAAAATTATTAGCTTGGCTGCAGGGATGCACAGCTTCTAGACCGTAGCTTACCCTCATCTTCCTTGGTCAGAGGGTGGGCAGAAGAGCTTGCATCAGTATGGACAAAGTTTGAATCTCCTTTCAGACATGAGAACATAACTCAAAATTTTGGGATCACTGAATTTTGAGGCTTGGTACAATCCCAACAAGCCACCAAGAGTCTTTCTGAAGCAGCTGATGAATTCTACAGCCAGGTATGGTGAGAGACAGTATTCGTGCTGGCCATCTCTTTTGGAATACAAGCTTGTTCCTGGCAGGATATTCTGACAAGTGCTGTCCAGTTTATTCTGAAACTTATCAGTAAAAACAGCTTACTACAATCTACCATGGTAACACAGTTTCAATCTTTTTTTTTCTGTCAGAAAAAGTAATCTACCAACACTCAACCTATTACCTTCTTCATAATTCCATCACTCAATTTCTCTACATATGCACCAGCATTACAGTCCTTTCAGCATTTGAAAAATTACTGGTTCCCCTTTCAGGTTGATCTGTAACTGGGAAACCCCTTCTCTCCTGATCTATTACTCCCAAAATATATGCATTGCGTTTTTTATTTATTTTAATATTATTTTCTTACATAAACCTTGGGCTTTCATACAACAATCTTTGTTTTGTAGTTTAGAGTAATAGTTTAAGGAAACTCCAACAGCCCTCAAATACAGTGCCATACACTGAAATGAAAGAAATTTAATGCTGGTCCCTGGCCAAGGACATTAAATGTTACCCCACTCTTTTCTAAAGTCCTAACATCCAATCCCAGGAAATAAAAAAATAACCCTAATAAATTTCCTATGGTATTGTTATTGAAACTCAAGGAACTTCTCCTGCATGTGAAAAAGAACTGGATAATA
This sequence comes from Meleagris gallopavo, assembly GCF_905368555.1. NCBI lineage: Eukaryota > Metazoa > Chordata > Aves > Galliformes > Phasianidae > Meleagris > Meleagris gallopavo. The sequence goes on from NC_139405.1 coordinate 12,200,455, forward strand.
TCCAGTTAAGCAGAGAGCTGTTTTCTGAGCTGAAAGAAAATATACTCAAATTAAATCAAAAGCGGGGAAAAATAAATCATTTGTTTTGATGAGTTTCTGGTGCCTTATAAATCCCTCCCTCATCCTCAGCCTACCTGATTCCTAGGTAAATATGTGTGCAAGAGAGCAGAAGTCTACCAGAAACCATGTAAGAGCATAATAACTGATTAATCCTGAACTGGAAATAGTAGAAGCCAAGAAAAACATTAGCTGGATATTTAAATAATAGAAATATGATTTAGCAAGTCACTTTAATTTGTGCACTGGACACAGCCAAAACTTGTTCATGCATTTTGAGCTGAAGATTGATGGCTGGATTGTCTCCCCATTTGGAACAAAAATGAAATATATTTGCTCTTTGGCTATTCTAAGTCAAGAACCAGCTCTCACTAGCAGTTAAATTTACTTCTGATGATTTTTTTTTTTAAGATGCTAGATACATTAAAAGCAAACAATCATATACTTATTGCTATTTGTTTGACATGTAGCTTGGGTGCTTCCCAAGCCAAAAGGCCAATTCTGCCTTCAGTTGTAACCAAAGAAAATCTGTGGCTTATGGTTTCAAACACAAGTCTGACTTCCAGAAATGTTCTTGTTGGCTAACAATGGCCCTTTTCAAATTTTGCCAGCTAGTAAGTCCAAGCTTACGAGCAGCATAAATACTTTAACATACCCCTAATGCAAACTCTAGGCAATTTTTTTTCCATACCATCAACTTTACCTTACTAAGACTATGGTGTCCCATACAGCAATATTTATTTTAAATGAGAAAGTTTAGCATTTCTTTTGCATCTCTGGAAAATGCATTTCTGTATAAATTTGCCAAGTCAAACTTGCAAGTCAGGATATTTTAACTTGGAGAATGGCTCTGACCAAGTTATTTAAATTCTCTATTAGTTATTCCCAAAGCAAAACTTATTTAACTCCTTCAAAAAAAAAAAAAAAAAAAAAAAAAAAAAGCAATATTAACTGTCTTAAGAATGCATTAACAACAGTCTGCCTCCTCTTAAATCCACTAGATGAATGTTCATTTGGCATCTGGTAAATCTTCAAGAGAACTAACATTAGCCAACATAGGGGCTGGAAAATTTTAGTCTATTTCAAAAAATCATGGGCCAAGAAAGGAAAGAACATGCACACAAAAGAAGTAAGTGTATTTCTAGTGTGTGTTTCTCCAGCTTTTTCTTTTGCATAGGAAGTGTTATTAGCTACACAGACTACATGGCTGGTGAGTCTGTTCCCAGCAGTGCAATAAGGACAGATCATCTGCGTGAATCTCGGGTTGGCATCGATGGCAGGGACACAGAGGGGTGTGGTGGTATCCTCCCTCAAGCCAGAGCAGACATGCTTTGCAACCAAACTACAATCTTTAATTTCTGATCAGCTCAGACTACCAAAACAACTAACCAACCAACCTGACTACTGCCGGGCTGGTTTCCAGTGACAGAATATTAGAGAGCTGAGCTCTGCTTTTGCTTCTGTTTTTTATTTGTTTGTTCATTTACTTTATTTTTTTCTCTTTACACCTTTCACAAGCTTTGACACTCAGACATGAGCGTCTTAGAACTGCTATGCTGTTATTCCCTGTCTGCCTGGTATTTCTCTGGCAATCAATAGAAAGTGACAAACTTTTAGGGAAATATAATTAATCTGACTGTGAAATCTCATTGAAAAGCAGTGATTTATGAACCACGTAGGTACCACCACCAACTCCTATCTAAAATAAAAGTTCCCTTTTAGTGCTGTTCTCTGAAGCCTAGAATGTTTTTATTTAGCATCTTAACAGATAGATGTGCAGACTTCTGAAAACGAAATCTTTTTTAAATCCAACTACAAAAAACAGAGGAAAACAAAGCTTTATACTAAACATACATCTGGAAATGCAGCTGCAAGTATTGCAACTATCAGCTAGTGGGTTTGCCTCAATGTTTAAGTGGATCTATGCCTCACCAATCTATCTCCTCTCTCCCTCATGGTAAATATCCAGAGTAAAGGACTTTAAACTGAACAAAGCTCAGCAGCTGGAGCTTTTTCTTGGGCCATGTAGCCAAAAGGAATATTTGTCAGTAAAATGTTGGTGGTCCACTTAATTTCTGCATGATCAAAGTCCTTAAATTGAGGCTTTCTTTTAGTAGTGCCAAGCTATGTTTATTTGCAGTTTTGCACTGTTTACTCTGGTTGAAAGGGGACGTTCAGCCTGTTTTGGATCAGCTGATCTGCTGCTGACCTGTTTCAGCTCTGAGTGACAGCTGTTTAGATAAGGACTAATTTGTTCTCTTTGCAGATGGAGAACGTTTGGTAATGATGACTATGAAGTTGTAATGACATGAGACTGTAAAAGATTTCTTATGAAATATCTAATCAACTAAACTGTACTAGCATTCCTCAGTAAAATGGCGTAACCATCTGCCCATGTGTACAGACTACAGTTCAGCCCATGTGAAATAATCCCCGCATGCAAACTTTACCGTTTTTTTTCATAAACCATGTCACATCCTGTGAACGAACAGTTCTGGCTCCCTTCTCTTTAGTACTATTCCTAACCCTATCCTCCTTGCTCTCACAGTGCATCTCCTGTTCACATTATATGCTTCTCACTGTGACTTGCTAAATCAACATTCAGAACAACAGAGGATCTCACTGCAGCGAGTTATGCCAGGGTTCACACAGTCATAATGGAAGTTAACGTTTTAACAGGGTCACTGAAGTTGCTACTTAACCTCCATTCATTTCAGATTTCTTTCAGGTGCCAATGTTAGCTTCACTCAACATATCATTGTGTTCTCAGAAGCGATAAAGAACACTCAGGCATTTAAAATGCACATACCTGTAAATGCCTTCCACAAGGATGATAATTTTTCTCCATGCTCTGCGGCTTCGAGGCTGGCCATATATTATTGCATCTCTCAATAGCTTCTCAAGACTCTGCATATCTTCATTTAAAAACAAGTAAAAGGAGAAAGAAAAATATTAGCACAGATTTTTTTGAAGAAATTTTTTATTTTCTATTTTTTTTCCCGTAGAGAAAAAGACAACATTAAAAAAACATATCCTGAAGATAAAATTCCTTTATTAGCAGGCTAGAATCAATAACTGATTTGACTGTGAAAAGTAGTTTCAAAAAGCTGCCAGTTATGTATTCTACCTGGGAAATTTCTACAGATCTTGACATATGTTTTTATTTAAAGGGAAAATGTAACTATTTTGCTTTAGTACTGAGGCTAATTGCCACCAGTTCTATATGGGTTGTTGATATTCATAACATCTCAAGTTTTTTGAGTGAAGAACCTTCATTTGCTTCCCAGCATCAAGGGCTTGTGAATCACTGCTTCAGCAAAGGCTTGGATCAGGCTGCATGAAGCACATCAGGATGACAGCAAGAGAAATCCTCGCCTTCTCAGGAAGGAATGCTAGTGAAAGACTGATGATGAGGGAGGGAGAGACAAATGGATATAAACACATAGCGAAGGTACTAATAGTTGTTACCAAAATGCTTGGAAACGGCAGAACTTTGATACAAGGAGGCTTGGAGCAATGTTAGAAACTTGGAAGTTCTGAGTGTGGATCATCTAACAAAATGCTGAAAGGAAAGGCACTGATGTTTTGAAAAACATAGAAGAGGGTAAAAAAATATAATTAAAAAAAAAATAAAAGGAACAAGAGTCAGATCAAAATATAAGTCTCAGTGCAGAGCTGAAATGAGGGTTCTGAATGAAGTCTCTCCAGAATGAATTACTCTGGTACTTTTGGAAATCCAAACTGACACTTCCAAATGTTTCCAAATGACATCTCAAATAACATCTTACAGAGACTCATAATACCAAGGAGTGCTACAGATGAGGACAAATTGTGGGGGCTGGGAAAATCAGTGGCTTTTTTTTTTTTTTTCCGCAATATAACACCACTTCTTGAGTAATATTTCTTAATGCAGTTATTTTTGGCTAAAATGTTACAAAACTAATCTTTAATTCTCCCAGATGAGGCAAATACACCTTACCTATATTGATGTTGGCCTATAGCTTTGTTTCTGCCTGACTGTAAGCAAGCTGTTTGTACAGCACTTGTACATCATGAATAACCAGTGACCTGAGAGATCACCAGGATATGATCTAGATCATTACACCCGGTACTTTGCCCTTTGCTGGGGTGCTGATTTCAGTGACAGATTTCTCAGGAACACCTGTGCCACTCTGCACCTTACAGTCTAATCTCTTGACCTAACAAGACCTTACTATATCTTACAAAGCACACTTGCATGATGAGTGGCCTCTTATTTCAACCGTGTAATCATCTGCATAGCTGGATGAGCTCCCAGATGGAAATGCTTTTATGAGTAATGCAATGCAGATAGCACAGTTTCCACTAGATGGCAATCAAGGGAATAAAAGTTCCATGCTGCTTTACAAAGTGAATGTATGACCCAGCTAAACATGTTTCATAAAGACACCTGCTCACCTTTTCTTCTGAATAGATTAAAATCTGGAAATCCTTTCTGGTTCTGAGAATTAAAGGGCTCCAAAGGATTACAGAAATCTCATGAGTTACAGGAGCGAGGTAAGATTTTCAGTCACTAAAAGTGAAGTTTTCTCCACTGAATTTAATAATCTTTTTCATCAAAATGCCTACAGGACCTTTGAAACTCCTCTCTGAATCACACAGAGTGAGACAATTCAGTATTCTGTCTACTTCTCAGTCCATCCACACTGGGACTAGACTTTGGGAAAGTTAGTTTGCCAAACATCTGAACTGAAATTGTGGCTAGAAAATTCAGTTGTTTTAACGTAAGTCCACAGGGAAAGAAAGAGGAGAGGACAGAGAGGTAAGAAATGTATATAGCTTTTTAAAGAGCTTGTTTTATAAAAACATGGATGTGAATAGATCCCATCCAATCTAATGTGGAAGATGAGACTGCAAAAGGAAGAACATCTCTAAGTCAGGAGATGCCTGACTTCCCACGTGACAGTCCTGCTTGAGTTCAGGCTGAGGACATGCCTGCTCAATGGAACAGGGCTATCTCATTTTGCTTTTGATGTCTCATTCTGAAAAACATGTAGGGATGACTCTCAAGCCTGCCAACATATAATTTGCTTAGATGCAAATAGATTTTACTGAACATTTTACTCTTGTTTGCAGAAAGGAAATTGGAAGGTGGAGAAAATCTATTACTAGATCTCTCCCTCTAGAAAGCTGCTTCCCTTTTTCAAAGTAAAGATGCAGTGCTTTCTGTGTTGGGACCTTCCAGACGGTGGGATATATTGAGTGTCAGGAAATAAACCAGTGCAACCCCAGCTGACTTTCTTCCATCAAGTTATTTGGCCATTAAATATAGTTAGACTGTGAAACACTAGGATAGGGGAATGTGTTGCACAAGTCCATCTTGAATAACCAGTTATGGGGAAAATAACTGTCCTTCCTTGTTTGACCATCACTGGCCCTGGCTTTTCAGTGGTAGAGGCAAACAACTGTTTGCCAGGCCCAGGAGGCGGGTGGTTGTACGAAGTTCACTTGGTTAATTACTCGAAGTGTAATCAAATTTGTCCTTACCTCAGTTCCCAACTTTATCCCTGAAATACTGTTTGAATTTAGAAGCTAAGTTTTCCTAAGCAGGCACAGTGCATCACCTGCATTTTTAGAAGTTAATATGAAGTTGCGTAATCCTTGTTTGGGCTCCGTCAGAGTTACTTCAATGGAAATAACACCACAAATTGCTGCTGGGTGAAAGCGAGCCTGGACCTAGCAGGCAGCGGTGTGTCATGCTGCCTTGCAGTGTAGGTGGGACTCGGGCTCCCGCAGGGCCCTGCCTTCCCACAGACATGCTGTGTCTCCGCAGGGAGACACGGAGTCTCCACCCCTCATCCCCACATCGCAGTGCTGAGGACATCATCATCATCCTTTTGCGTGGGCTGAAATCCTCCTGCATGATGTCAACTGAATACATTTAATTAAAATGAAAAGGCTACTGCCAGCCTTATCACAGCCCTTTCCTTCGATTTATGTTTGCCATTCTCATTTTCAGTTTCTCAGTTTGCCTTCTTGTGCACATTCATACAGACACTAGCTGCCTGCTCCTTCCCACTCTGTCCTGCACACAACCAGCCCTCTCCTCTTGCGGGCTCCTTACCTGGTCACTGTCCTGTCGTAGGCGACAAAGTGCCTAGCTCTGATTCTATCCCTCCTTGCATATCCCTATAGCAAAGGAAAACCACTGCATGGGTTTCATTCATCCAAACATTACTTGTAGGACTGTAAAAGACAATTTGCACTCTAGTGAAAACTAGACTTTGAGAAGTTTCTCCCTGCTGGCAGAGCTCTCAATAGCAAGTGTATCCTCGGAGGACTTCCCCTAAAATCACAGCTTTGCCTTTTTTTTTTTTTTTTTTTTTAATGTCAAAGGATGGGGTGGGGGAAGGGGAGTAGTGGCTGCTGGAGCTGTCACACAGCCAAAGACTGCCCTCCCTATCCCCCAAGAAATACATAGCTGAGTGTAAGTGAAGAGCTCATGAAAACCTCCAGCTCACACCTGGCAAGCCAGACATGGCTTTCTCAAATCAGGGAGGGCAAATGCAGACACAGCATGCTCAGAGCAGGATATTCCAGCCTTCTCACTGTGGCAGCGTCTGTATGTGTCACAGGGAAATACATGCTGAACTGGATTAGGCTGAGGTCAACTTATCTAGTGTAATAATCTTGTCTCTGATAGTAGCCGGAGGCTTCAAACAGGACAAAGCCTTAGTGGGTAAAGTGGCTTTCATCCTGCTCTGTAAGAGCTTGAAAAGTGCCCTCCCCTCTGAAATCCATGGACTGCTTATACCTCTGCAAGAAAAAAAAAAAACAACCCAAAAGTAATGAACCATCTCATACTGAGCCACTGCAACCACTGAAAATTTTCACTATCTCTTACCTGTTCAATTTATTTGCTTACTTTCTTGAAGGCATGCACATCTATTTTTATACTTCTTTCTTTTTCCCCTAGAGAACACATTTGCACAGAAGTATGAGGGCCCTGTGCTATTCTTTCAGTGTGAACTACAACCACTCCAGATAGCTGAATTTTCTCTACAAGGTCTCCTTGTGGCACACATATTCCAACTCCAAAGCAGTAATTTGACTGAGTGGACCAAGAAATGCCATAACTAGAATAACAGCAGCTCACTTGTTGTCCAAACAGGAAACATTTTGTAAGGAAACCCAGAGAGCTCACGCCTGCATGACACACATTTGTCATCAACCACCTGATCTCTGAGAACCCAAAAATACCCCTCTCTGTTTTCACAACACTCTTACAAGGTGTGTGAGGAGGAGTTGGGAATGTCCCACAGTGATCCTCACTTTTCAGATGTGGATTCAAGCACCAGATTAGAGGCCAGATTTTCATCTACCAATGGTACTTGGTTGTGTCTTGCAATTCCCTGCCTTCTTCATAGTATCACTTACTCTGATTGCACGGTGAAGTGCAAGTCCCTTGCAATGAAGGGAACTGGATTTTTTTCCCCTGTGGCTTGACTTACATGTGTAGTCATGACATTCACACAAATTGCTCAAGCAATTGCAGATCTAACCCTGAAAATGTGACGGCAATTTAGTTGCTTGATGCTATGTGGGAAAAATGCAGTAGAACTAGAAAGAGCAAACAAATCCTAACTTTTGTTAGGACAGCACCTAACAGCACTTTCTTATATGAGCTAATATGAAGAGAATCCACCTAGATGTAGTCAGGAACAAACTGTCCATTCACTGAATGATGCTATCTTATGCTCTCATCTCACACCACTTTAAGACCCAGAATTGCTGTGATGGAAAACCCTTGATAAAATCACAAGCTGATGAATAGTTAGATGTTTGTTTTCACTTTTCAAGTACTGGAAGAGCCAAGGGATTTGGTCAAATACTTAGCCAAGAAAAAGGTAGGAGGTTCTGAAAAAGGGCTTTAAAGTATATTACATTAATAAAAAGTCATCTTAGAAACAGAAAAAGAACAAGGCTGCTACTGCCACAGAGGCAGGAAGATGTCTTCATCTCCTGCCCTTCTCCCTGCACACTGGCTGTTAGGCCGTGCTGCTGGAACCACTGCATTTCAGGGCTGTAAGTGCCTCTCTTTTCTAGCTTAAACAGGTCACTGCCCAGGAAATGTCAACATGGTGCCCACACTATGGCAGGGGAGATGGAAGGCAGATGCTTTATGGGCATGGGGGAACAATTTCAGCCCATTAAAAACACTACTGCGTAAATTTAAGAGTGCTCAGGTCTGTGCTCATATTTAGGGTTTTGAAATCAGGCCAGATAAAATTATTCTTGCTCATTCTTAGTCTAGAAAGGACCCCGTAATGCAAACTATTAACCTCATCAATTCCAACTTACATCTAGTCAGTCTTAAAGTACCTACTATTAGGTTAAGAAATATTGCCCTAAAAGAGAATTATTTCTGCTGCAGAAGGGCTCTGCAGAAGAATATGTTGAGAATAAACAGAAAGATAAAAAAAATGGATACATGAGTATTTATTTTTAAGCAATGAGCATCTTAGTGAGTTGGCAGGTAACTGAAAGATCACCTCTGTACTTCAACTCATTTTCACTGGCAACACAACCAAAGTGGCATTGAGTGAGGCTGGAAAAAGGCTGGGTCGTGTAGGGGAGAAATTTTAGAAGACCAAAGCTTCCCTTCTTGCTGTGTGAATATCATGAATGGGAGGGTGGATGGGAGGTTTCAGACATTACAATGACTATCTTCAGAAAACAGAAGAGTTGTGATTCACCAACTGGCCTCACCTGACTGCTGTGCTCTTCCTGAGGGTTGTGCTACCCTGCTGTCCCCCGCTGTTAAGGTTTGACTTGGCTGGATATGTTCACATGTGCCTCAGCAACAGCAATGACTATAGGCTATGCTCACTCTCGGAAGGTTATGTTTCACCATACCTCCAGTGAAAGAGCCTGGTGCAAATCAGGATGAGCTGTATGAGCAAGTAACACAAGGCTCTTAATTTTGATCCTTTTCATAAGTAGTAATAACAGTAATAATAAACAGTAATAACCATAAACCCTAACTCCACTCTTCAGAGCATATTCCTGCGATCCTGGCAGGACAAAGATTAGCAACATTGCTAGTGAGAGCCACAGAAAGGGAACGTAGGCCCGGTGTTTTTGGTGACAGGAATCAAGTATTCTAAATTTCCCTCATATACATCTCATCTAGATGGCACGTAAGTATATGCCTGTGCATTTATCTCAACCCAAGTCTGTAAATCCCTGCCTGTTTACAAGGAAGGGATTGATCATCCACAGTAAGGATGCAAGGCACATTCCTATATCCAAACAAAAATGATCCACATCTCAATTATTCACTTTAAGGTTTGAAAGTCTTCTCACACACTTTAACAATGCAATGGTTTTGTCAAAAAAGGAGGGTTTTTGTTAAGTCTTAGGAGAAGCATAAATGTTTAACAATTCTATCAGCTCTTGAAAAACTACTCAGAATTTTTTGGCTGAAAATTGCAATGCTTAGGAAAGCCACTCACTGACTGAAATAGAGTCTAATTAACTTTTGTAAGAATAAGAATATAATATAATTAATGTAATATATAGAGATTTCTTCTTTGCTAACTAATAAGTGTAATTATTTACTTTTGCATAATGACAAAGAGATCCAGTATTACAGATTATACACTTTGAAATAAAACAATTTTCACTCGTTTATATATAGAATAACTTTTAAATATAGAATAACTTTTATATATAGAATAACTCTTGGAAGATGGATGTGCATCAGTAACAGCTATAAATAGCAGTTTTTAGTCTTTTCTGTAAAATATTTAGATCATGAATTTTTTTTTTTTTCATAGAACACAGTTTCCTATTATGTTTTTGAAAATAATTTTTCTGTAATAGGTTGGAAAATGGAGTGGAGAGATTTACAGTGTCGAGAAAACATCATAGAAAGGGAAGTTACTGGCAAACACCTTTCTTTTGTATTATATTCAAGAAGTAGCTGCTTCAGAAAATATGCCACTGCTTTGCTAAATTGCTACATAATTATTCATCCTCATTTTGATAATCATTTATAGTAACTGCACGAAACATTCACACCTCACTCTTCTTCCAGTGCCTTTTCTATATATACATAACTAAGGAAGTCAAAGCCAAACCATGTATGTTCTAGGCAGTTTTAAAAGAGGCTGATGTAAACAACGAGGAATGTGTAAAGAGTCTGCTTCCCCAAGATAGAATCTAATAGCAAAAAGGTAATTTCATAATCTGCTGCCTGATTTGAATTTATACTTTGACCCTCCTACATAGAAGGTATGTATCACAACTGTGGTACTACTGCCTGGAATCTCTTTCGTTTTCTTTAGTGTAGGGCAATCCTAGGTCTGACAGTATTAGTGTGACTTGACATAGTTTCAAAGGAGATGAGCCAATTTATGGCAGTGGACAAACTTGGCTCTGCATTTAAGAGTGAGAATGAAAAGCACATTAAGCCCTAATCCTTTTTGGAACAGGATTCAAATTTACTCTTCCACAGTTTGCAGGATAATTGTTCCAGCCTCTCAACAAAGAGCCCTAGGAAAGCCTTTGGCATACTAACATTGTCCAGTTGATGCCAAGAGTCAAACTCTTTAAAGGATCATTGATTTCTCTGTGTGAAACAACACACATAAGTCCCCACTCCATGGAAAGGGGGGAGGTGGAGGGTACTGAATTTTTCTATGACAATGCAGAGAATGATCTTGAAAAGGCAAAACATTTGACTACCTAATGCTGAAATTAACATTTCCTAGTGTTCTTCAAGTGTTAACTTAAGGTGCAAAGGAACCTTTCTTTCATATCAAGTAATATGACGTGCATAATGGCTTAATTCCCTTGTTTGTAAGCATGACAGTGACAATACTAACACTGACTAACATTTTGGGCATCTTTATATAGAGGTGAGAAGAATCATCTGGGAGGATAAGAAACACAACTGATCTAGCAAAACAAATGAGCACTTACCTAACTGAAAAGAACCCCCCAACACAAGCTGGAAGTTTAGATTATGTGTCCCCTTAATTCATTTCCTATACTTGTATTATACTACTTTCGGATGAATCCAGAGAGAGCAGTGCTGTATACTTCATTTCAGGTGAAACTGAGCATCCGACAAATACAGCTGGATTATCATTTCACTGCAGTCATTCCCCAATACACGTCCTCTTTTCCCCAAAGCAAAAGGCACATACATGTATTTCAGCACATGATTTTAAAAGCTATTAAACAAAATTTCCTCTTTGCTGATGATGGCAGGTAACAGCTGTACCTGAAATGGATTGTATGATTTGATTTGTGCTTAAAAATGTGGACAGGATGGTCTGAAGGATATTCTGGTTCTCTTTCACAAAATGCAGGGGATTCTAGTTGGGAGTAGGCAAGTATAGCAGCCAGGCCTAGAGTATCTACATGGAAGTGGACCAAGTTGGGGCATCTTACTGTCTAACCTATGAGTAATTACTTCTGTAAAAACATTCTGGTTCACATGATCATTAACTCTTACACGATCTTCAGAAAATACTTAATGTCCAAATTATGAATAGATATTAATTGCAACACCATCTTATATTGTAATTATAGCATGTCTTTCAAGAGATTCTTAGGCCTGTTATAGCATATACATAATTCATTTTTGCTCACCTCAGGGCTGAACACAACACAATAATAGAAGGCACTGTATTAATTATTAATAAAGTTAGTCAGAGCTGTTTTCTCATTCCTCACTATTCTCTAACTTCTTAATCTCTGTTGAAATCACTGCCTGGTGGCTGCAGTGGTGATAAAAAGGAAATTTGCAAAGTAGAATAAAGGAAAAGAACAAACTTTTGTTATCAAAGCCAATCACAATGTCTCTGACTGTGACCACAGCATCATTAACTAAGTAAAAGTTAAAAAGCATGAGTATTTTAGAAGAAAATTACATGATTGCAAAGTTAATGTTTGGCATTAGTATGATTTCTATAGTAAAATCATACCTCAAAGATTATTTGGGATGGTTATCTTAATGTAACCATCTGCATTTTGGTATTTCCCCACTCGGGAATTTGGAGACACAGTTTCAAAGGTACACCATGTTAATGTAACTCTGCTAGAAACAGAGGCAGAAAATGTAGATTATATTTTTCTAAGTATATTTATACTGTTTTGCTATGGTGACAGTAACAAAACCTTTACAGCAGCACACAGTCATTCAGCATGTCAAAAAGACAGCAAGGAGGTTAAGATTTCAGATTTCATAGAATCATAGAATCACCAAGGTTTGAAAGTTCATTCAGTTCAACCATCCACTTATCACCAGTATTTCCCACTAAATGATGTCTCTCAGTACAACATCTAAATGTTTCTTGAACATCTCCAGCATTGGTGACTTCATGACCTCCCTGGGCAGTCCATTCCAGTACCTGACCACTCTCTTGGAGAAATATCTCCTAATGTCCAACCTGCATCTTCCCTGGCGCAACTTAAGGCCCTTCCCTCTACTTGCACTGCTAGTTACATGGGAGAAGAGGCTGACCCCCACCTCACTAGCACCTCCCCTCAGGCATTTATAGGAAGCGATAAGGTCACTCCTTAGCCTCCTCTTCTGCAGTCTGAACAATCCCAGCTCTCTCAGCCACTCCTTACACGGCTTGTGCAACAGACCCTCACCAGCTTTGTTGCCCTTCTCTGAACACCTTCAGAAATGAAGGTCCAACCTGATAATCCAGACCTTGCACAACAGCAAATGCAATCTCACACTGCCAATTTCTCCCCCATCTGAGATCACTCAGTGTTGAACAGTTAATCCATGTGCTTATATAAAAACTTGATCTGGGAATTGAAAGAAAAGCATGCACTAAAAGGAAGCGCTCCTGCCTTAGAGACAGACATGTTCACATCTCAAACTATTTCCAACTTCAATACTCACTATTATGCTTGAAGATTCTAATAGTAGCACCTGAAAGCCTTGCACCAAGAACGAGAGAAGTGTGGTTCAATTCATCGCTTAAAATGAGGCAACCCTGTGGAGAAGGAGTACAGTAAGCATTTGCATGAAGTGGGAGGCTGTTTGCAAGTGTGTGTGTTTCAACATATAGTTATGTCTGTATACACATAAATACATACACACATATAGCATTGCATCAATTAATGTTACACTTGAATTGGAGTTTCTGAAAGAACTACTGCAAAGACAGGCAGAAACAAAATTCAAATTCTCAGACATTCTCAGGAAGTGCATGAGATTAACGTAAGGAAAACTGATACTGAAACTGGACTAAAATCTGCAATTTGATAATTGAAATAAGATCAGGGTGGATTGAGGCTGCCATTAAGATTCCAGTAGAGCCAAGGCACTAGGCACAATCTTACTCTTTCTCTGGTAAATTCATATACAATTCATCTGCAGTATACGTTTCACTGATTAACTCAGTTGAAAACTTTCTTTATAGAATTAAAAAAATGCAGAAAAAATAATTTTGTATGCCAAGATTCACAAGCTGGAGCCCTAATTTAGCTCTGTCTTCTATTGTATATATTATGTTGTGACATTTCACTATCCAGTACAAGGACGACACAATATTAGCTAAATAAATATTATTTAGGAAACACGGATTGTGCCTAGGATTGGAGGTATCCACACAATTCTGCTTAAAGACTGCGTTGAGTTGGATATGTGTATGTTGACAAGACAATACAGCTCCTAGATTTAATTATAAGGAAAATTTAGGAATAAATCTCCCAAATATAGGACAACTACACAATATCTGCAATATATAACACTTTATAATAATATGTAATATTAGAATATGCTAAATAGTTATATTCGACACAATACAGTAATAATTTCATGTCACTTGTACCGAAATATCCCACCTCTGATAAGGGCATGTGTCTCCACATGACGCCAGCTAACTAAGGGATAAACATTTTAGAGCTAAGTGAGAGAAAATTATTTTATGCTGCTGTGCATGTCTGCAATTTCATAAATTTGCCTCTATTCGTTTTTAACTGTTTCTTTGGACATTATTGGACTACTCTTCCAGCACCACAGTAGATTGAAGTTCATATCCTCAGTGGCTGAACATTTTTTCCAGCCCAATCATTGTGTACGTGCATGTTAGAAATCGCTTGTAAAAGCTGGATTCTTCCTCAATAGTGAGGAAATGGCTTCACTTCTAGCCAGGTTCTTTGGAAGAAATCTTGAACATACATCATGTGGTGAATTCATTCCATCTCCATCAAAGGGGAAATGTTTCGCATTTGCCTGAATTGGAGAGAACAATTTTCCCAGCTAACATCAAGTTACAAGTTGCATTACAAGTTGCATACAAGTTGCATTAGGAGCTGTGATGAATGGGATTATACGTTTTCATGTCTTTGCATCGTGGTACCCCAATTGTACTCCAAATTAGAGATGAGATTCCTTAAGAATCAAACAAGAACCAAACTTTTGTCACACAGCCTCATCTTTACACTTGCATTTGCTGCCAACCTTCTTTGCAAGGGCTGGCCAGAGATCCATTCATCAGAAATGCTGAAAGCTGTTTTGCCTTTCTGATATCAAGCTTTTTTCTTCAATTGAGCCTTTCCATTTAATACGCCCAGAATACTACAGCAGTTGTTAAAACAATTAACAAACAATAGTTCTGTGTGTTTCATCAGGAAGTACTCACTTTTCCAACAAGTGCTGGAATATTCATTGAATTTGTTGCAAATCCCATGCCGAACACCATAGCATCTTCCACACCTAGGAACTTGGCCACAAGATTCTCTAGTTCTACATGCTTGTCTAGGGTCCCTGCAGAAACAAAGACAGGCAATCTCATTAGATTGTGAAAATTAGTACTTCTAAGGACATAAAACATTCAAAAGCATGAATCAAGCAATCTATCATTAAGCCAAATTGCTTTTTTTTTTTGTCTTTTTTTTTTTTTTTAGTTCTATTGAAGTTTTTCCAGTTGTATCTAGTATCCTGTACGTGTGGGATAAAACAAGAAAAAGGAAGGACGCTAGAACTAATGCTAGCAAATACTGTTGCTGTTAAGGTAGGAAAGCAGTTGCTTTGGAAAAAAAAAGGTTTGTTTCTCATAGCAACAACTTTTGATGTAGATTATCCTGAAGAGTCATTTCTTGCTCTCCCCTTGCTAGTACTACCCTGGTGAGGAATGAGACCACCTTTTCATGCGTAGGACAAACATGTTAGGCACTTTTTAATTGTTTCTGAATGAGAAAGCAGAAGATGACAACAACAAAGTTCTTCAGTTTTTCTCCTGAATGTCTGTATGTATGAGTACGAAATTCTTAATTATGATATTTTATGGACTGACAAATGAAAGTTTCTCCATCCTGTTGGACTATGGATAATAGAAGTTAAGCTAAGCTCCACTACTATTAACTATGTTCCTTCCTCCCTTGCATTAGACAAACTTAAGTGCCAAGGCTATACTAAGAGTCTTCCTTACTGGAAGTAATTTGTCTAATATTACTATCAGGAGTCTCCAAACAAATAAGGTGCTCCAGATGAACAACAAAAGCAATATCTTTGTTCACTAACTCACAAAGGAGGACAACAAAATACCAAAGAGGATAAACAAAAGAGTAGTGTTAAGAGATGACAAATAACTTTGAGCAGTAATAAATCATCTCAATTTGCCAACTCTCCAGTTTTTGTTTTCCTGCCTGTGCATTGTGGTACCAAGGCTGAGGGAATTCTTACAAGATGATCTGTGGGGAAGAAAAGAGAGTTGGCTCTGGATTCTAACAGTAATTCCCTATGAATAAGGCTCCAAGCAGAGAACAGAAGAAAAAAATCAAAGTTAATCTCATGCCTTACTTGAGTTGCACAAATTGATGTCACAATAATATAGGTAAAGTGGATTACAATTAACTAGAACGGGAATTCAGTGTTTACTGTGATAGGCAAAGGGCAGAAAAGTGGAAGAAAGCAGAAGCTTGGCTAGAGTGTCTCGACAATAATTTTGAGTCAGGAAGATGATCTTATCCTTACCATGGAAATAAGCTCATTAAAAATAAAAAGAAATCAAAATGAAAATACAGTTTCAGCAGCAGCAGCACTAATTCAGCTGTTGCAGTGAGGTAGTTCTTTTGTTAGTTCTTTTATATAGAACTATTTTATATTATATTCATTAAATATCTTGAATTTCCAGTAGATGTGAGTAGACTGCGCATGAAAGTCTTGGAGGGCAGCTACTTTTTTGCATCTGTAGATCCGAAGATGCACATGGATAGGTGCTAGCACACAGCTTAGCAGCTCAGCTCCAGGAAATATAAAAACAGTATTTCAGATTGAGATGCCAGCTGGACAGGTCAAAATTGCATGTGTGAGGCTCTTTCTTTTGACTTGTAAGCCCAATAGGTATATTTCCATAGTTATCTCGGTGTTGGGGTTTTCTGGGTGTTTTTTTTTTTTTTTCAGGCTTGAGCTTGGTTACAGCAGTCATTGATATCTGAGATATCTAGTCAAGTGCAATAGCGTTCCTTGCAGTCATTATTTTGTCACTTCACTGCTATGGTCACACAAAGAGAAGATGTAATCTGAAAAAAAAGCTTGAAGCCAACCACATTATTGTGACAGACTGAATTAGAAGTAGGTTTGTGAAAGCATGAGAAAAAAAAACAGCACTTGCTTTGCAAGGCAATGATTTTAAAGCATGAGAACATTGTCCCTGATTCTTCCAGGAGTAAATCTTACACTGCTGGGGTGGAGTTAGTTAAATTACATTTTGGGATTGCAATGTAGGTTTTCTGTTTTTGCAAATAAGGAGAGCCTGACTCATGACAAATTACCCTCTTCAAGCATCTATTAGATAGGAATACCACACTTTTGACCCTTTTCAAACGACTTTACGATGATGAAGAATCAGATCTCTGAAAGTAACCTATTACTTCTTATCTACTAATCCTAACAGTGAATGTGGATGATGATGCATATCACTATTGCTTACAAATACTCGACTGAAAATTGGAATCAATAAGGATTTGTTTTGCAAAACCAAAACCTGAACAGCAAGTATTTGCAATATCATCTCTAGGGTTGAATTACTTGAATTATAATGGCACTATAGTAGGTGGTAGGTGAGGTGTTGGAGGAGCGATATGATACACATCAGTACTGACAGTGGGAGGTTAGTGACAGCCATATATATTAGGAAGAGTAGAATTGATAAAGCACACCAGCTTGTACTTTCTCAGTTTTACAGTAAAGTGGGTATTTATTTAAAAAGTGTTGTGATTATTTAACCTCATCAGAAGATTCCTCCAGCATGGATCACTCTTTAGGCACGGTAAAAACCACAACTACATCACAAAACTTTCTACTGGTGGGAAAAAAAAGGAATAGTAAATAATAAATCCCCTCTTTATCAAATACTGACCCAGTTTCCTTCCTCAGCTGCATTTTGGGACAGAGAACATGAAGTAATCTTTGCCATGACAGACTTTCATAGACTTAGCCACATCCTTGGACTGCGAGTCTTGTCAGACTACTAGATACACATAGCTTGAAAATTCCAACAACCCATGCAGTTTAGTTTTGACACTTCCTTCAGCTTAGACAAAATGAATAATGACACTGTTTGCCCAACAGTCTTTTAGGTTCTAACATGCTAATGACATATACTGGTTGAAATGCAAACATTGGCAACAATATCTTTTTTTGCAGTTATTAATTTTAAATTTTGAAAGGAATAAAGGAAAATACCTGTTTGCTTCAAGTAAAACCAAAGCTAGATGAGTAAAATGATATAAACAACAAGCAACTGAAAGAAAAATAACTGATTTTTGTAAAAGTCACTTCCACAACAACTGGTGATCTTGATGCAACTTGCCAATGTGAGTAAGAACCATCACTCTGAGTAAATGATGGTTTGTCAGAGGTACTTTTAACTGGGTGTGGAACAAAATAAGTCACCTGAAGATCCCTGCCCAATTGGAAACTTAAAGGTCACCAACTCTATTAAGATGTTTGTCAGAGATAATACTACTGAGACACATACACACTTTTAGAAAGGAATATTAAATGAGTGATTACTAGAAGGATGAAGAAAGAAAAGATGTAGAAACTGTACTGCTTTTTCATGTCACTCTACAAGAATGGATGATCCAGATGGTATCACAGACCCACCGAGTCTTCAAGAGGGGCAAAGCCTAAACTTGTACGGTGATACACAGTCATCAAAAAGAGGGCGAGAATCACATAGTAATGTTATGCAGATGCCTCATTTAACTCTGCGTGTGCATAAAAGAGCCTCTAAACAAGTGGGTTTTGAGGAAGCATTTGAATAAAGGAAATGTTCATGCTTTCTAAATGTTGCCATCTGCTGACAGGACTTTCAAAGAAAAAAAATACTTCAGGTATCATGGATTTAATGACATTCCCGTGTTATTTACTGATTCTCAGAAAAGAGTACATGGACTTTTACAAAACTTCCAGTTTAGTTTGGATTGTCTAGTTTTTGTTTGATTATGTTCCCTTTATAAAACTACACAGTTAAAATTTACAGCTGAATTCAAGCCTTGATAACATTGAGGCATGGATGGCAGCATCTTAAGGGGGGTATAAGAAAGAAGGGGACAGACTGTTTAGCAGTGTCTGTTGGGATAGGACAAGGGGAAGTGGTTTCAAACTAAAAGCAGGGAGATTTAGATTGGACATAAGGAAGACTTTTTTTTTTTTTTTTTTTTTTTTTTTTTTTTTTTTTTACAGCAAGGGTTGGGAGACACTGGAACAGGTTGCCCAGAGAGTAGTGGATTATACCCCATCCCTCAAGACATCCAAGGTCAGGTCGGACAGGGCTCTGAGCAATCTGATCAAGCTGTAGGTATTTCTGATCACTGCAGGGCAGATGGACTAAATTACCTTTAAAGGTTATATGATTATATAAGTGTTTAAATATCTGTATATATAGGGAAAATTTGGAATATATTGTTAAGTTAGCATGTATATATTTGAGATCTTTTATGTTTATAGAGACCACACAACCTCTGTTTACTCCTGACATCTCATTTAATCTGTCAGAAGTCGAATTGTTTGGAGGTTTTTGATCATAAGTTGGATTAGTTATTTATGAGAGGCTAGGCTAAAAAGGGAAAATAATGTTAGCAGAAGATGGCAAGAAGGAAAATTCCTCTCATTAACTGCTTCCTGGTGTATGCTCTGCCCTATCAGAAAGCCAAGTTTGCAAAATAGACATACATAATTCTTGTTTATGCAACTATATTTTTTTTCCTTAAACTCTCATTTAGAAACTTACAGGAATTTTAATTCTTTATCACTTTCTCTAAACTGAAAAATGAACCATTTAGTTATTTGTTCAGTGCTGAGTTTAAAATGGCCCTTGCCCTTATTAAAGCTACAAACTGATATAAAAGAACGGAAAGACAAATCGCTATTTTTTAATCTTCTCGAATCTGCTGCTAGAAGTTCATATAAGGCCTTAAAACCTAACAGAAGGATATGAAGAGGATGAAGTTACTTTTGCAATTTAATTGTTGGCACATTTTCAGATTTGCTTTTTAGCAATCATATAATCAAATAACAAGAATCCTCAGAAAAAAAAAAAAAAAATTATACAATCAGTTCAAGGTAGGCATTAAAAGATAAATGCCCTCCAGAATGAATCATTCTGCAAGTGTTCTGTGCAGGCTCCATCTTGTCTTTTGGTCCAAGACATAATGACAGGAGAAGGATTTCAAAAGGGCAGGAATCCTGCCTGGTTGCTTAAATAGCACTAATGATATGCTTGCTTCTGTTACTCATTTATGCAATCTCCATAAGGAATAATGGTGTGCTAAGATAAATAGAGCACTGGAACTACTAGTTCTTATACAGCATCCCTGTCACCGCCCCGGTGCTAAATCTTGGAGTGTTTAGGGCATGATAATCTGCTTTATTTCATTAAATAATAATAATAATAATAATCTTCGGCAATTGGCAAAGTGGATACAGCATTAAATAATAATTTCGCATATATCTGCATAATTCTCCCTTGCTAATTTTATATTACATTCCTTAGAAAAGGCTGACTATAAACATAAGAATGATACAATGTGCTTAGAGAAAAGGCTTGTCAGCCTCTATCCAGCAGCGGCCAACTCCCATGCTAGCCATAAAAATGCACCAATTTGCTTGGAAGAAAAAGATTTCACATTTATATAGAAGGAATACATGTTATTTCAAATTTATTTAGATACCTAGTCATTAATTTGACAAGAGGATTAAAATACATAAAATAGAGTACAGTGTTTTGGTTATTTTTTCTCTTGTACCATGCAGAACTGAAAAGTCTTTCACCTCTAAGCACACTGTGATGTCAGCATTTTTGCCATCTGCAAACAATCACTTTAAAAATATTCACTCAAGCTACTGCTCTTAGAAGGCATGCTCCAAGCAAACGTGCTTTGTTTTCTTGTTGATCTCTTAAGACTCTTCACTTAATCTCTTCTTAATCAGAATGTCGTCAGAAATACTGAAAACAGCCAAGTTATGAATACTGCTTATGAACACTGCTTCATTAGTTCATTACAGTCTATCCTTATCATAAGTAATGTCTAACTTTATAGAAACATGAATGTGCGCACATTCTTGATTCAAATCAAATTTCTATGATGATTTGCTGGTCCAGTGTTAATGATTATACAGTAATGGCCATAGTCATATTAGCAATAACACAAATTAATAGTAAGCCAATTAAGTAAAATAGTGCTCAACAACTATCTTTAGATGCACTGCACCACATGAAAGGTTCTGCAGTCCTCCAGTGAAGAGCTGCCTCCTGTATTTAGTTGGAACCCTTCTACCAACTTTACACAATGCCCTGTAGATCTTGTAGGGGAAGAGGCAACTAACAGCCAACTCAGGCCACTCTTCCAAGCCACGCAGAATTTTGGAGACTTGTATAGTTTTCCCCTCTTGGCCCTTTCCAAGCCAGATGCCTGACATTTCTGCCAGCTGAAGACAGCAAGTTCAGTAGTTCTTTACCCAAAAGTTGTTTAAGACTTTTGATGATCCCTGTTGCCCCTGTCTGACACATTCCAATTCTGCTGAGTGCTTTTGACCAGAACTGTGCTGAGTACTTAAGATAACAGTAAACCACATCTTTATACAGCAGCATACTGAGATTCTATGGTTAACTTTTGGTTCACTTCCTAATCATTTCCAGTATTTGATTTGCTTTTTGACCACTAAACAACAAGCTAATGCTTTCACGGAACTATCACTTATAACCCTAAGACCTTGCTCCTAAGGGATAACAGTTATCTTGGACTTAAAAATGAAAAATATTTTTCTTCCACATCGAAAGTCCCAGAAAAGCCTCAGGAATTTGTCTTAAATGACACTGTTATACTGGGAAAGTGATATATTATAATTAAAAAAGAGAAAAGAACTAAAAAGGGTGAGAAAAGTCCTGAAATTTTTTATGAAGTACAAATCTAGAAAGACCAGCCACAATTGTTATCAAGTTCCTATGCTTCTGTGTTTAATTGGATTCAATTGACACATGCATAATAATTTTATAGAAAGCATGAACAGTTCTCACTGTTCTGAGCTATGTCTATACACCGTCTTCAGTTACTCTTCTGAGAATGTGAGACAACTGTTCTACATTTATCAAGGTTTAGTTTCACTACATTTCTTTAATGAAAGTCTTTTGTGAATATATAAACAACTGTGTTAAAACTTTCATATCAACTTATTCTGAGAGCAAACTACCCACAACAACATCCTGCTATGGCAGCATTTAATATCCACTCCACAGTCTGCGCAGTTTAGGCAGAAGACCCATAGGACAGGTTTACCATCACATATTCTTTCAAACTCCTACAGCTCATTGCATTTATAACTCACACCACTTAGTTGTTACTGTTATTGGCTTAGTTAAAGCTTTGAAATGTTACCTGCCTGGGAACGAAGCCATTCTATTCTATTTTACTAAGATGAAAATGGCAAATAATAATTAAAGCAATAAAAAAGCAAACAACCAAAACAAAGCAAAAAGAATTTTTCAAATCTGCTTGAGTGTGATCCAGAACAGACCTACAGTGCCATAAGTGGGGAAAAGAGAAAGAACAGAGGATATCCACACTACCGAGAAGTATTTTCCTTCAGTTACTTATCACGTTCTTACTTTGATGCAAACAGGCTGCAACAGAGCCACAGTCAGTGAAGTAACCACTTAGCAGAATTGGTCTGTGGAGGAACTTTGCTCTATCCACCAGCCATTCAGGCACAGGGTCTCCTGCCTAGGAGAAAATGCTATGACTGCTTCTCCATGTGACCTAAGCCAGATCTTAACATTATTTCCCTATTTTAATAAATACTCTCATCCTAGCTGCTCTCTGACATTCACTCCCTAAGACTTTATGCTGTGCAGTAAATTATGCATGATGAAGTTGTGCTGAGACCAAAAAAAAAAAACAAAAACCAAAACTATCTCATTTATCTCACGTACTTTGATACCAACCGCAATATGTCCCTCAAGTAAAAAAAAAAAGCCACATTTCAGTAATGTGGGTGCTGACCTGCCTAGAGATATACTTGTTCATAGCCCATTCTTGCAGTGTGAGTAGTCAGAGTGAGATCATGGGACTGTTTGTGAACACAGTTGAGTATGAAAGTAAAGCTTTGCTCACTGTTTCAAGATAACTTCAGGAGTATTGCACAGGAGTACAGATAAAGTCCTAGAAATCCATACACTGTGGCTTTAGATGGAGAAAAGTGGAAACACTTAAGAGATGTGTGGATCTGGTGCTCAGGGACATGGTTTAGCAGTGGACTTGTAGTGTTAGGTGAATGGTTGGACTTGATGATCTTATAAGCTTTTTTTTTTTTTTTTGAGAGTAAATCAAAAGTCATGAAAGTCTTCCATATCCAAATGATAAAGAAAGGGAACACCAGGCATATTCTTTGAAGTGCTCAAAAGAACCCAAAATATTCTCAGATAAACTAGAATTCAGGTAAAAAGACACAAGGAAACATTCCTTAGATGACTAGTAATGGCACAAGTTTTAAGCATGCAATTCATGTCAAACAGTATAATGCATGGCAATCACCACATGGGTCACCTAATAGAAAGATAGTAGGGTCAATCTATAAACTACTTGGTGTAGTCTCACTGCCAATATTTTACTGGCAAATCAAACCATGATGACAAGATAAGTAGTTTACAAAGTTTCCATTATTATCATTATTGTTATTATTATTATTGTCTGGAAATGAGACATAAAATAAAAATACGATTTTCCACAAGAATTTGGAAGGAAGATGTTTGCTTTGAGAAATATGAAATGAAAAAAACAATTCAGGTTACGTATATATATATATATATATATAATTTTTTTGACAGCTCTCAAGAAAGATTAAAAAAAGCCCAAAAGGAGACATCTTCCTGCATTTCTATGCGTGGAAATAGTTTTCTCTGAAATGCAGGCTGATTGCACTATTAGGAATGCATGATTACACCCACATTTAATACTGGTTCAGTAAAAGGCTTTGTATAAAAAATATAGGATTGAAGATGCATGAGATATGCAGCCCACAAAGTTAAAACCATTAAATCCAGAAATGACAGACTGAGGATAATGCTAAAATACAGAACCTTCCTGAATCTCTTCTTTACAGGCACAATTAAATTTATATGCTGTACCCATTAATGTCTCATGAAACAACAATATATTCTTAGAAAATTGATAGAAAAAATATGGGAAAACTCATCTTCATAGTCAGAAACCCTTTCTGTGATAGATGGCATATATCAAAGATAGATGCAATTCAGTTTGCTCTAGAACAACTATCAAAGTCTTGATGCTTGGTTTGTCTCTTTGAAAAATAACCCTGTTACTTTCATAGTTAAAAATTCCAGACCAGTTTATGATCCACTTGTTTTAGCTTTTCCAAAAATCAGTACTATTTTCTCATTTTAAAAATATTCTGTGATAATTAATAAATCATCCCTTTTGGCACTCGTACAAGTACCTGTTAATGTGACTAAAACATGACTAAAAAATATCCAGTTTCCTCAAGATATCTGTAAGAAAAATCATATAGTTACAGAAACTTTGGTCGCCATCCAGCTGTTTACTCACCCATTTCTTGTCTAGTACTGCAGATTCCTGTTCCATATTTTTGTAGCTCTTTGGTTACAGTTTTCAAAGCATTAGGATCTGTTTCTGCGAAGCCGAGGTAGTTATAAGAACCCATATTGATTACATTCTTGATGGTTCTTCCTGTAAACCTATAATCAAAGGAAATTTTGAAGAATGCTGTGACCCTTCTTTGCACTCAAAACAAAAACAAACAAAAAAATGTCCAAATTTTGTTCCATTGTCAGACTTCCATTTGGAATTTATAATCATTATAATGTTAACATCTTACTGAATAATTACTGCATCCTGCTCACAATGAGCAGGAGAGCTGTAGATGGCAATATACCGATATTAGGTGAAACTGCATTCTGTAGACTTTTTTTTTTTTTTTTTAAAAAGCCTGGCACTTTTTATGAGGTACAACCTAGAGAGATTATTTTCTCAAATGGCTTGCCAACAGCTTCCACAAAGTTACTGGTGTTACTGTACTTACACACAGAATAAACATGAGGTGAATGACATGGGAAACACCGTGATACACTCCAGCCTAAACAGTGTCTGCATTATAAATTTCCATATCTATTTAACTCAGTAACAGATACGATAGACTGAAATTTTCAAGTTTTAAACTGATTAAAACTCACTTCCAGAGACTTGTTAAGCAAGATAGAAGCCACATTTATGTAATGCAAGAAATTATTATTATAGTCCAAAGGGATACAACAACTGTTGTTGTAATATTCTGGCTAAGATGTTATAAATGAAGCACAGGAAGTTTTTACTTAGGCTGATAAAGATAGGCAAAACTAGTTTGTTATAGAGTTCAGTCCCTTCCAGTTTTCATTGCCAAACAATGTTCAGAAGAAAGGGGATAGACTATCAGAACTGTACTGATTTCAGAAAAAAAAAAAAAAAAAAAAAAAAAAAAAAAAAAAAAAAAAAAAGAGTGCTGATGTATATATTAGTTGAGGATCTAGGTATGATGCACTAGATGCATTTTTTTTTTCCATGCTTTGCAGATATACCAGGATGAACATTTACAGAGCTGAAAGCTGAAGAGTGTCAGCTGACTCACCTAAATGTCCAGTTGTAATCATCTGTAACGCGTTCCATGAGGTCAAACTGCGGCCCTGGGACACTGCAAATTGGACGATTCCAGTTATCACGTATTCTCATATAGAGGTTTCTGGTGTAAAAGTTCTCAAAATCTTGATAAAGTGGCACAAAATCCTGGTTTGAAAACATGCATAGGGTTACGTTGCTAGGAAAATGTCTGCTAAGGAACTCAAGCCATTCCCATTATATAGGAAAAACTGATTGATTAGTATGCAGAAGGTTACAATTACCACATGTGCTTATGCTACGAACAATTCCAATTGGAAAATATCTTTAATTTCTTTGAAGTACAGGTTATTTATTTATTTATTTAAATTTCATATGGTCCAGAAGTTGGCATAATTCTCCAATCCAATTTTTGGGAAGGTCAAGATGAAATCACAATACTTTCACTTACATAATCCACATTTCTCAAAGGGGGCACTTTGTTATGTGCAAAACACATTCCAAACCTGATATAAACAACAGGTTATATCTCAGTAAATATTTGATACATTAAAGTAAGTCCAGTGTATGTGGTTTGAGCATTGTTGGCCAGACAACAAGTTTGGTTGACAGTAAGTTTCTACCTGTGGATTTTAATTATGAAAACAAACTAACAGGAAGGTACAGAATGAAAACAAACATTTATCTGAAACCCTAATACAGTCAGATTAGACACTGGATAGAATAAACTGGTAAAAGAAAAATGACATGATATGTAGGAGAATGAACTGAACACGTAATGCCTGGTGGATGGTATGGAGGTTTGATCAGCATGTTTTGACAATTCATGCACTATTTTGCTTTCAGACATGAAGTGAATTCAAAAAGAAAATCCAAAATAAATATATCATATCACTATGATATTTCATTTGAAAACGCACACATCTTCAAAAAGGCAAAACAGAAAATCTTTTTTGAGAATTTTATATGTAAGAGGAACAGAAACACTATTTGCATTTTTCCATTCACTATGCCAAGTGTTATTTTAAATTACAGTGCAATCTGGGCAGGGAAGGTGGATCAATAAAAAATCTAAACAAATTCAGAATGCAATTAAACTTGCTGAGGTGCAAGTTTCACTTAGGAATATGCAGATTCTAGGCAAGGATTCACAAGAATTCAGGCTACATTCCCTTTGCACCAGGACAATTTCCATATGTTTTGTGACCAGCTTTTTGACAAACAAAAGTTAGCAATTACAAAGATGTGGCTCTGCCTATTCCTACGATGGACAAGGTAAGAAAGTCAAATGGGACAAAAAAAGATCGGGGTAAAGAGATCAGGAGAGATGATGTATTTAACAGTAAGGGGTTTCTGAGTTTTCTTTTTCTATAGATTGAACTAAGACACTGAGATACATAACTTCTTTTCCATACGTACTTTTTGTTGTTCTCTCTCCTGTGCAACATTACGTTTTTCTAGTCCCCAGGCTCTCATAAAATCTCGCAGGTAGCCAAATATTGTGCCCACTCCAAAACCCACAAACGTAAGAACAGCAACATACATTGGTGCTTGTTCAAAGTGCTCAATAAATGTTTTTTTGTAGAGAGATCCGTTTGTTACACCATTCTTCTGAAAATACAGAACAGAAATTTGCAACATTTAAATAAAATAACATTTTATTTGATCAAAGCTTATACCAAAACCTTAGATCTTCAGGAAAATATTTTTGTCTACTATGCCACAAATCCAGAGAGGCATTTAGACCTCTCACCATATCAACTAATGCAACCTATCCTTGAAGAAAAGAACCTCTAAAATTGCACTTGGTACTGATCACTGCAAGTATTTTCCATTTTCTCTCTCGTCAACCAATGTCTTCAATTACAGATGTCTTCAGCACCACTCCCATGTCTATTTTGAAACATTTAAAACTTATGAAAGACTAGCAACACATTATTGTGTAATTGGACAATTATTTCAAAGGTGATTAAATGGAAACCACAATATTCTGTTTTTGCAAGACAGAACTATAAAAAGGGAAGGGCAGCATTGAAAACTCACCCACATCGAGCCTGACGCTGCTTCTTAAAGTCTTGTGTAACACACTAGAGCAGCTATCCTATACACAAGAAATCCTGCCTAATATAGGGCATCTTTACCATGATGCTCTTCTTGATGTGAGCAAGTATCCAACACAGCAGTGATCCCAGTCTTTTATTTTTGTTTCAGTTTTTTTTTTTTAAAAAGCCTTTAAATACTTTCAATTACCTCATCCATACTTCTAAGGGTACTTTAAAAGAGGCAATATGCACGGACACATACGGATCCCTTGTCTGTTGGAATTAGTCACCCTCTTGTGAGGGACACCTAGAAGCTTACATATGTGTGGATGAAATTATTTGGTTGTTAAAATAAATCCTCAGCAGTTGTTAGTGAAAGAAGCTAAGTTATTCAATTGCAGTCTTCTCAGATCAATCTATATTCACAAGGTTATGAGATTATTCTTTTGAATAGAGATCATCCCCTTAGTTCCTTAAAGTATGACAGTATTTTCCTGTTGCTTTCTAGTGATGTCCAACCTACCAATTCAAAAACATTAAAAAAAAATGTAATCCAGAAAAAAAAACAAATCCAAAAGCAACCACTCTTTGCCTGTGGAATGAATGAGCAAAAAACAAACAAACAAAAAAACAAACAACCACAACAAAAGAAGCAGATTATCTGTTGATGCAATGTAGCAAGTTGAAATACAATAATCATACTAAGAACCACCACAAATTAACTAGACTTCCTAGACAGATCTAGTGTTATTGGTCTTCCCACTGCCTTAAGCTGCCGATATAGTCAAAAGATTTTCATTTCCATCGTAACGTCCAGTCTTGTTTTCACCATGTTTTCTTGGAAGAAAAAAAGTGCTGAATACAGGATAGAATGTAAAGATTTCATAGGTAACCAAAAAAAGGAAAAAAAAAAAAAAAAATCACTGGGGAATGGTGAAATAACATGCTTAGACTTAGGAAAGATTTACTGCCCTACGAAGGAGAAGGAATGAAAAGCTGTCTCTCCCCACACGAGCACAGAATTTGGAAGCGATTTTACACTAGCACCCCTACCTAAAGTTAATTGTTCTTTTAGGCCAACCTATCTACCATATAAAATGTTTTGTTAGCCCAAGTTAAACAAGTCAAGTCATACGCCTGGTAAGACACAACAGCTATGTGCACACTACATCACAACACTGTATTTCATCCAGGACTAAGCTGAGCCCCATTACCTTACATGTGTCATGGGCTATGAGCATACTTATGGTCATCTATGGCAATTCCACTGACTTTGGCAAGTTGTGATGATGTGATAATGAACCTGAGTTCAGAGGAGAGAATTAGCATGATGATTCCGTTCATCCCTTTTATTAATAAAACTTTACTATTACGTATTTCATTTGTAAAAAAACTGAGAAGCTTTGGCTTAGACTCCTGCATTGCAAAACTCTTCTGCAACACTCTTTTGCTATGGAACTCTTGTTTGAGCTATGTTCCGAGCTCAGATGCTCCCATTTTATGCATTCAGCATGGTATATGCACTTAAAGATTTAACCACTGTCACCTCCTATTCTTACAGCAAACAGCTAGTAGTAAACTGCAAATCAACAGGAGTAAAACACTAAGAACGTGAAGTCAGATAGTGACCCAAATTTTCTAAAAAGACAGTCTATCAGTGTTCAAAAACAAGAGTCTTCAAAAAGCACAAGGTTAGTATAAGGCTGAGAAAACAAATTCAGAAAAATATAGTGACATTTTTTGTTAAAACAGAAGTGGGTAAAACGGGGGCATCCCATCCATCCCTGGAGTTCCATAAAAAGAAAAAAAAGTAGAGGAAGACTCCAAGTGTTGAAATAACCAAAATAGGTGGATTTGACACTTCTAGGGAGTCATAAAACTGGATGCTTTTGTGCTGCACTTCAGATATACCATACCTCAACTCTAGCAATTCTTAGCAGATGATGAGGGAAAGATTCTAAAATAAAAATAGTGAATGATGCTTTCCTTAGTACGTTCTCCCAACTTCCAACAAACTGAGGCTTGGATATTTCATGATCCTGAGACTACATTATCACATTTAATAGTCATCAGGGATACCATGAATATGTTCTTATTTTGGAACACACAAATAGTATGGAAAAAAAATAATGAATTTCAATAATTGAGTTAGTCTGAAAAAGAAAAAAAGTATTTCACAAATTTTTATTAGGTAACTGATACTTTCACTTGACAAGTTACTTTACGACCATTGGCTTCCACTCAGTTTTCCTATTCAGCAAATTATGCTACCTGTAATTTTCTCTACATGTGCGACTTTTGCTTCTCCACTTGTTCCTTTTCAAGTTGAAGAATCTTAATCTATTCGATTCTAGTCCAGTGTCTTTGTTCTTATATATAGGAAAAAAGTGAGTAATATATATTCTATATGTACATATTCTGTCTTTTTGCAATGGTACACTGTTCTAGAAATATCCCTTAGTAATTACAATGCATCATTCCTCAGCTGCAACAGACACCTGATTGAGAGTAGGCTGCTATTTGTGCATTCTCAGTATCCTTTTCCCCATCCATCTTATGCATTACTTTTTACATTTACTGACATGAAATTTTGTCAACCATTTTATGTTCATTACATACTACCACAACTCTTGTTATCCAGAATTGATTTTTCACTACCCTGAAAAATTCTGTACTGTCAACAGCTACTGTCACCAATTTCTGACCCTCTCCTTCCCCCTCTCCCCCCCCTCTCTCCCAAGAGATTTGGTAAAAACATGAGACAACATAATTCCAATCAGAGATCCCTGAGGGATTCAATTCCCTGCATCTCCTTGGCCAAAGGTTGTATCTTTGTAACCCTCCAATTCTACGTTGACAATGCCAACTTAAGCAGCAGCCCAGAGCTGCTCAGCAAGTTTATTCTTCACAAATCTTGAGTAAATATTATCTTTTGTGATATGCTAATCCAAATATTATTGTCTTGTTTTTTAAAAAAAAATTCTGCTGATGTTCCAAATCAAAATAGTTTCTCACAAGTCTGCCACAGAGTAAGAATACTTTCTAGGCACAAACACAAGGAATCCACCAAAGCAAGGAATAAAGATAAAAAAGACAATAAGCTTATAGATAAAATTAAAAACGAACAGATATTTTAAAACCCAGCTCAATAAATCTAGGATTTCAACAGCTTTGTGGAAACAAAAAGCAAAATCAGGATTATAATATTTATCCTCCTTGCACTGAGGCTTACTTAGCTTACCAAATCACATTGCCTTGTACACTCTTACAACCAAAGATCATACTGGCAGCCCTGCCTCATAATCTCCGTCTGCAGTGCACAGTTAGATAGAATCCTTGTTGACAGATTTGGCAGCAGCCTTAAACCACAGTTGCAAAGTGGTTTCCAGTAAGACAGTCACAGCAAGAGAATTCCTGGGCAAAGTTTTGATGCCACTGAAGTCAACAGGAGCAATTCCAGTACGGTCAGTCAAATCAGCTTTAAATGCAATACATCTCGTATCCCTATATTGTGCAGTTTACAAGAGAAGAGGTAACCACTTACACCGGTATAATTTATGAGTAAGCCCATGAATGGAATAGAGATAAGGAAACTGAGACCTGAGAGCCAATGTTTTCACACATTTCGTAGAAGCAACGTACACTGCAAAGAAATCCAGAAATCACAGTCTTCTTTTTGAAACCTCTCCTTAATTAATATTTTGTAAGCTATTACGGCTACTTCCAGCACAGCAGCAATAGGAACAGCTATATCCTTGAAATAAAAACTACTAGGTGAATAATAAAGTCTTTTTCTTTAAACATATTTCCTCTCCTAGAAATAAAAACTGATCCAGAAACAGATGAAACTTTATTTTACACTCCTTCAGCTTAAGAAGCATTTACTGTTTCTGGATCAAATGTTATCATGTTGTTGCATAAAACCTATAAAAACACAATGTAAGCTGAGTGATCCACATAAAACTGCCATGACAAACACAAATATGAAAGGGAGAGATGTTGAAAACCATAAATCAAATAACAGCCACATTTGCCCAGTTTCTGCCAGATTCCAATAAGCCATTGAAATCTTGTGTGAATTTTGACAGTGCATTGCTACAGCCAAAAACCAATGGGAGCACAGACTGACAATCGCCAATGAAACATCTGGTTGCTTGCAGACAGTTTGGTTCTACACAGAGATGAGTGGAGCTACTAAATGCCTTCTTTGCTTCGGTCCTTACTATTAAGATTGCCCCTTAGGAGTTTCAGATCTGGAGATAAGAGAGAGAATCCAGACAAAGGAAAACCTCCCCTTGGTTGAGGAGGATCTGGTCAGAGATCATCTAGGCAAACTTGACACACGCAAATCCACAGGTCCCAATTATGCACTCATGAATGCTATGGGAGCAGGCAGAAGTGACTGTTGAACAACTCCCTGTCACCTTTGAATAGTCACGGTGAATGGGAGAGGTGCCTGAACTCTAGAGGAAAGCCAGTATCGCTCCAGTCTTCAAGAAGAGCAAGAAGGAGAAGTCAGGAAACTACAAGTCAGTCAGCTTCATCTCCATCCCTGGAAAGGCGTTAGAGCAGCATATTCTGGATGTCATCTCTAAGCAAATGGAAGAATTGAAGGTTATTAGAAATAGTTAACATGGGTTCACCAAGTAGAAATCATGCTTCACCAATCTGGTAGCCTTCCATGATGTCATGACCAGCTCGGTAGATATGAGAAGTGGTTGTTTCCTACCTTCAGCAAGCCTTTTGACAATGACTCCTATAACATTCTCATAGGTAAACTTAGGAAGTGTGGGATAGATGAGTGGACAGTGAGGTGGATTAGAACTTGCTGACAGAGAGCTCAGAGGATTGTGATCAGTGACGATGAATCTAGTTGGAGGCCTGCCTGGAGAAGTCTGACCAGAAAGGTAGTGGAGTCTCCTTTGGAGATATTAAGAACCTGTCTGAATGTTGTCCTGTGCAACCTACTGTAGAGAACCTGCTTTAGCATAGGGATTGGGCTAGATGATCACCAGAGGTCCTTTCCAACCACTGTGATTTCTGTGATATAGTTTTTTGCAACTTGAGCAGTAATCTACAGGAAGAATACATGCAATTTAACATAAGAAGAAAATCTCAGGGCACATTAGTATTGAATGTTACTTGAACCAGTTCTCAACAAAATAAAATTTTACCTTTAATGTTACTGGTGACCTCTAAAACAGTCACAAATTGAAACTAGTACTAGATACCATGCAGAATTTCAGTAACAGCTCCATTGTACTGAATATTGATTTTAAAAAAGAAAGAAAGTACAATTTTTGAGTATAATTTTGGAGGTTGAAAGACACTAAAGACTTGCTCATAAATAATATTAGGAAGAAAAGAAACGTAAAACTTAGAGATAGTAGTCACAAGGGGTTTAAACTAGAGCTAAACTAAACTAGAGATGAACTTGAGATGCAAACAGTTAATTGCCTTAGTTTTGCAAGTTTTTAGGCAGATATTCAGAGTTATTCAAGATGCCTCAGCCTGGTGTTTGAGGATATGTATTTACAGCCCTGCACATACTATAGGCACCATGTATGCTAGCACCATCAAATGGTTAGTTGCAACTACTAAATAAACTGTCTACTCTGTACTGTTTTCTCCAAATCTACAGAACTGCAGGTTTTCATCTGGTATGAATTTAGTACAATAAGAACTGCTCATTGCTGAACAGTCGGAAGAATGTTTGCCAAAAGAAAAGAGATCTTCATATAGCAGAGAAGCTTAGGTACACAGAGATGGGACAAACATGAAGAGTTTCTCTGGAGAGCTTCTATGCCGGTAGCAAATCATGAAAATATAACACAATGCTGGGGACAGTGAGTAGGACATGAACATGAGAAAATTTTGCTTTGAACTGTAGGTTTCAGAAATTGCTGTATAAATAGGTAGTATCCAATATCAACTAAGATTTGTCAAACAGTATACAGGGAAAAGAAATTGCATAGTAAATTCTTCCAGTGACTAGATAAATTCATTACAAGCAATAGCAAAAAACACTAAAATGAAAAAGAATGTAGAAAGCCTGACACAATTACTATCCTGCCTGTCCTTGCTCCCAGAGAATTCAAAGTGGACTCAATTCAATATAACTGGAAAAGGATGAGAGCAAATATGGAGTTTAATCATTTCAAATTATTAGAGACATAACAATGAAGTTCACTAACCAGAAAGACACTTACAAACACCAGAAGGTATTTCCTAACCTGACAGCAATTACAGAGTAGAAAGCCAGGCACATTGAATCAGACAAAAGAACTGGATGAGATGCTTAGGTTACAGCAATCCTGGCATAGTTCCCGGCCTTTGAGCTGCAGCAAGTGTTTGCTATTATTTCCAAAGCTCATAGTGAACTACAGGAGTCACACTGCCCAGCCACATCAGATTATCTCCCTGTCATTCATATCCCATGGCTTTGGCTTTAAGAATGAGTGGGGAAAAAAAATTAAAAGAAAAAAAGAAAAAAAGGTTGAAGTGATATTGTATCACTTTGTGCACATCACTAACACCAATCTACTAACATAGAAAACTTCTTCCAGAAATGACTTAGCATTTAGGAAGTCAATTAAGTCAATCAATCAATTTTCTATATATTTTCACTGGGATTGAAACTGTAAATAAATGGAAAGATACCTGAGATCATCTAACCAGACTGTTAGTGAATTTTTCTTAGTGATTTTGTGGGCCATGCTTAAAATCTATGTGAAGCAATCCACCAATTCAATTTCCCACATAATGACTTTGCAACGAACACAGAAAATGTTCTAACTAGCATCAAATTGCTCTCCACACACAATTCCCTTGTGAGAAAAACGTTACAGGTGAACAGACAGATCTTATGCACCAACTTGCATGACTGGATGAGCACTGAATCCCAGTGCTTTTTCCACTGAAAATTACCATGGCTTCAAACATGGCCGGGATTCTGTACAGGAGGCAAATGAAAACAGCTAAATAATGAGACAAGCACTTCCTGTCAAAATGGATGTGTGTCCCTGAACTTCCCACACCAAATACCTTACAAGCTTCAATCTTCTGTCTTAAAGCTTCAGAAACAGTGTCAGGCCATCCTTAGCTCCCAAAACGATGGCACCAGTTTTGATAAAGACTTCTGCAAGTCATAGAACACACCAGGTCCTTTGTGAAAGGATCCTGAATGTAATTTCTATTGTTCACATTTCTAATCTCCAAGTTGTCTGTCATTAGAATAATTTGCACATTATTGTCAATTATTCTGTAAAGAATGCAGAGGTTATGTTGAAAAAGTGTGCTCTCCAAAACATTCCCATTATTGCCAGGAATTACATATCATATCTCAGAAAAGTGATGGCAGAAAAAATCATTGCCAATTTTGTTAATGCAATCAGTCTGGACATATTTAAAGGCTTATATTTTCTAAGGTAATCTTAGAAGTTTGTTTCCAACCTTGCGATTCTATGATTCTATAAATCTAATTAATTCTTATAGTGATATTTAAATACCAATTTCCAGGCATACCATGGGCAGAGAGAAAAGAGAAATGGCATTCCAGAATAAAAAAAGTTAACAATTTAATGATGAAAAAAGTAGAATTTCTGAAGGACAGCTGGGTAAGGGGCAATCAGGCTGTGCTGCTAGTTTCACAGGTAAGAGGATTAAAGACTCATTATGAAAGAAAATAAACAGCTAGTTAGACAAGGTTCTTTTCTTAGCTAGAAGAAGATTCAGGCATCAGAAAGAACTTCAGGAAAACAGGATTGAGCATAAACTCATTTAACATATAGTACATAGCTATATAGGACAAAACAATTTGAGGAAGAGGAGAGAGAGAACCATCTCATAAAGGTGGATATAGTCTCACATTATATTACAATGGGAAAAAAAGATGAGAAAATGAATAGCATGTTGTTAAGACAACAGGAATCATTCAAAGAATACTTAAGCAACCTGGCAGAAGTGCACGTCATAATTGAACCGGGATGGATCATACCAAAACTGGCAGCAAAAGTGGTGTACACGATCATATCAGTGCACCATTTAATATAACAAAGTGACATAGCTTGAGGGTAGATAGGTTGCAGGCTATGTTACAAGAAACTAGAGAAAGTTTACAGAATAACCTGGATTCACCAACTAGTGAGACTTTACTGAAGGTTATACACTTCATTTCAGAAATCCTGTTTTGTTTTTAAAATAACACTAATACCTGCTATTAGAGCATTGTATTGTATTGTAGGAATGGTTCAATAATTTCACTTTGCAAGCTGTACACTGTTAATTCTTTCTTTGTGTACTTTTAATATAATCCCTAAATTAAACTGTTCCAAACCTTTCAAGTGTTGATCATTTCACACTTTTTTTTCCTGCATGTCCTGTCATAGACTCTTGATTTACTTGCAACAGAAGCGTCATTATTAAGCAAGCTGGTTAGTGCCAGTTATTAGGCATCCATAGCATGGATGTTTTAGTTTTATTTCCTGAACAGGGCCATCCAGATGAGGAGGACAGACTAATATACAGGAAAGAGACTACCTTTAATTAGCCAATACTCAAAAATACTGTGAAGAACACCAAAGAGAGACTGCAGGTGAAATTCAGTGCTAACAAACTCAAAGCAGAACATTTCTGGGGGAGGGTGGGGGGGGAGGGGGGAAGGGAAAAAAAGTCAGTGGGCTACTATACAATATCACATCCCAAAGTACTGATGGTTTTTCTTAGAGGTTTCAAGACTAAATATCAAGAAATCTAGAAAGTGATCAAATGCTTGAGTATTACTGCATAAAGATCTGGATCAAAACTGTAATCAAAATAGCAA
Source organism: Meleagris gallopavo (assembly GCF_905368555.1). NCBI lineage: Eukaryota > Metazoa > Chordata > Aves > Galliformes > Phasianidae > Meleagris > Meleagris gallopavo. Next base: position 12,236,521 of record NC_139405.1, read on the forward strand.
AAAAACAGTACATTTATGGGAAGATTACACAAGTTCTTTATATGTTGATTTCAAGACTACAAGAAGAAATCCTTGACTAACTAATATATGAAGGTAATATGCCATAATAACTCATACTACAACAAATGGAAATAAATATTTCTGTAGACTATGTAGAATACTCCGTAGAATAAAGTATACTTACGAGAGACGTCAACCTGCTAATGGAAGATGGATTTCCAACTATATTTTTAAACAAAGCAACTAAGGAAAGTACTACGGGATTTACACTTGCACTATGTTTAAATCACACAGATCACAGCATAAGAGCAATGAGAAGAAATATAGCATGGCAAATCCTCCACTTGCACCTTTAGATTGCTAAATATCAGAAGGTAAGCAATTAAACAGATGAGTAATAAGTGTTACAACATAATCATGCAAGAAGTCTAAATGAAAATCATAAAACAGGATTCTGTAGTATCTTTTAATCCATTTAAAGGACAAATACAGTCTCATTTCTTTTACACTTGGGCCCTAATGCGGAAAAGTTGTGTGTTCTAACAGATAATAATAAATTATTTTATTATTCTTCACAAACAGTAACATCCTCCTCTAGCTATATACTTACTTTTTTTAATGGAAAATAACAAGTAAAGGTGACTTCAAGCTGTTATGATCACGCCCACTTCTATACTTTTGAGGAGCTCACAGGACCCTGGCACTGTTCAGCCTGGAGAAGAGAAAGCTCCAGGGAGACCTAGCAGTGGCATTTCAATATCTAAATGGGGGCTATAATAAAGAAGAGGACGGACTTTTAACAAGGTCTGCTGTGACAGGACAAGAGGAAGTGGTTTCAAACTAGAAGAGGGGAGATTCAGACTGGATGTAATGAACTTTTTTTTTTTTTTTTTTTTTTAACAGTAAGAGTGGAGAATCGCTGACACAGGTTTCCCAGAGAGGTGGTGGATGCCCACCCAGGCTAGATGGGGCTCTGAGCAAGCTGGTCAAGCTGTAGATGTCCCTGTACACTGCAGAGGAGCTGAACTAGATGTCCTTTAGGGATCCCAACTAAAACAATTCTGAGATTCATGGATCCCAGAGACTGCACAATAAGTCCTCCAAGAGGCATTCTATACCCACTGATTTAAATTGTACAATTGGCTAAGATGATCTAGAACTTGATAACTTCTTAATATCTACTTAATTGTAATGATGTTCATTAAATGTTATTACATTGGCTGATTCAATCTTAGAGCTTATAATGAAATATACTGTACTTCAATTACTTGAAAATTAATTTTAAAAATCTAGAAATAAAATGTGCATGATTATTTTAAGTACATTACATAATAAAATACTCTTGATAAGCTGTTACATTAATCTTGCAAGTCCTAGCACTGAAGATCAGAATGGCTTCTATTCTCTCACCTGAACTAACCTCTGCTATTCATTATATTTGCAGAAATTATTCATAAATAAATTGTCATCGGGTTTTACAGCAGTCTATGTAGACACAGACAACAAGGGAAGTCCTCAACCCAACATGTTGTACTAATTGTCATTAGCAAATACACATGTACCCAGAGGCAAACACCTCGGAACTGTGGTTCTTGGATGAAAGAGAAGGATTAGGAAAAAGAAGAATACCGGAAATTAAAATACAAAAAATCAGGTCTAAACATACTGCAAGAAAGGGATGACAGAAGTATGATTTGTTTGATTCAAAGACACGTTTTCAAACCCACAGCAAGCACTGAAAATCAATTTGAATTTGCTTTTGGATATTAATAATTTTAACTTGTTTTGTAAGAAAATAGCGGGGTTATGTTAAGTAACCTCTCTGTTTGCAAGTACCCTCAATAGCTTCTGAGATTGTAGACCAATTTTAATGAAATCTGGTGAAGAACTGAGGCTTCAAAGAAGGAAACTTCTCTGAAATCTTCAGAAAAATCTAACCTTAGTTCTCTCTTGCCCATCTGGCAAGTGAGAGATATGGTAGTCAAATCAGGATGTTCGGGAGTGGTAGAAGATTCTGGACACACAAGATGAAATCAGGCTTCTTTATTTTCATTGTTCATGGAAAAAAAAACAAACAGTTGTGGATACTTCACAATCATTTCTTTCTTACCCCCGGTATTATTTCTTCTCCTATTGCTGTAGGGCAAATGAAAAAATAATTACTACACCTTGGAAATAGTTTGAGTAGACACTAGGGTGTTTTAGCTCTAAGTTTTTATTTATACTGATCATAATACCATAAAATGGTAGAAATATAGGGACTTATGAAAAGCAGAGAATGGAACAGCAGAATAACGGATTTTGGGAAAGCACTTCTGAACTTGGAAATAGAGTGAAACTGTATAGGAATTATTAATAAAAAGAGTTAAGAAAAGACAGTCACATCTTAAGAAAACAATGCCAAGTTGTAAAGGACAAAGAGCATTGCTGAAACAGAGGGGTAACAACTTTAAACTAAAAGAAGGTAAATTTAGACCAAGCATTGGGAAGGAATTCCTTACTGTGAGGATGACGAGGCACCAGAGCAAGATGTCCAGCCAAGCTAGGGATGACCCATCCTTAGAAGTGTTCAAGGCCAGGTTGGATCTTTGCAACCTGGTCGAGTGGAAATTGTCCCTGCCCACAGCAGTGGGTTTTGAACTCAATGGTCTTTAAGATTCCTTCTAAATCAAACCATTCTGTGATTGTATAATAATCTTCTTTCTCAAATTTGATAATTGGCAAGAAAACCTAAAAAGGAAGCCTCTCTCTCTGAAATAAATGCATTACTAAAGTCCACTAAAATGCAAAGATTTTAACAGTTCAGAAAAACAACAACCAAAAGAGAAACAAACAAGATAATTTCTGAGAAAAACAGTTGTTTAAACATGTACAGGATAAGTACAAACATAAGCCAAAATAAAACTTCACACAGAAGATGGATAAACCTTTCCTTGAACATGGTTTTGTTTGGAAAATGGCAGAGATGAACATGACCTCCAGAAAAAAGAAAACTTTAAATTAAGAAAAGTTACTGTCTTCTATAGCATTCCAAAACCATCCTCCTGCATCCTGAATCTCAAGTTACTATTTTTTCTTCACTTGGTTTAAAAATTTAGAATTCTAAGAATTAATACCAATACTGCAACTCTTTAGGAGAAAGAGACAGATATGTTGAATAATTCCTTCATCCAGACTACATTATATAAAGTAGTAAAACTTTTTAAAGAGCTGTCAGTATTGTGCACAAATTGGTAGTAATCTTATAAAAGACATTTTCAGAGGACTTTTTTTTTAATATATACGGATCAAAGCTTATCTCTTTGAGTATAGCAGCTGCTGGAAGACAACAATTAGAGGAAAGCACTATTTGCACTATCTATGCCTTTTTTTCCTCCCTTCATTCCACTCAGTGAGAGGAAAGTAGAAACCCAGTCAGAGTTTCCCATCAGCAAGGACCTAAGAGGCAGAATTTTGCGTCTACCAATGGAGCACTGAGAGCTTCAAAGAATGCACAGCTGAATGCTCAGGAAACAGAGGGGGGTGCAAGCACAAAGCCCTAGAGACTTCTAAAAAGGAAGAATCTTTCTTCTGCAAAAACAGAACTTACAGATCCAAAGACTAAACGAGGTAAATAGTTTGAGTTACCTTTTTAAATAATTTCCTCAGTTGTAGGAGAGCCTGATGTTTCCAAGGATGTCTTTTAATCTTTGTCTCAACTAGCAGTGAACCAGGTTGGCAGGAGATCACATAGCCTTCTCCAGCCAAGCTATACTCCTTATCTTGCCTCAGTGACATGAGGTTCTTGGCTTGCAGCACGTCTGCTGACTTCTCCTTAGGACACTTCAGCAGTGTCTTGCCTCTGTGAGAGGTGGTGGCTCCGTAATCAGGTTTAGCTCACTAACAGAAGTGGTCTGACTTGAGTCTTGCTGGCATCCGCAAAGAAGACGGCAGTTTATGTCCCCATTCAGTGTTACTGCCTAACCCTTTATGTGTTTTAAGGGTTCCAGGTTGAAGTCAAGTTAAAAGAGAAATGCATTTTTTTTCCAATTGGAAGGAAAGAGGGTGAAGGTGGTTCAGCCACTCTAAATACAAGCTAGGTGCTCAGTACATGCAGCTTCATTTTCAAAGAATCTCTATAACACAAAATATGGAGGTAAAATCCAATATCCTCTGTTATTTGTTAGTTAACAAAAAAAGATGAGTAGCTTTTTTCAAAAACAAGCAAACAAAAAACACTGGAAAAAAAAAAAAAGTACTTTCCAAACCGGGTCTCTGTCATAGACACATTGCCCTAAAGGTAGGCTAGGCTGTACTTACTCACCATATGTCTAAATTGCTTGTAAGTAGCATGATTGTGTCCTACACCATGGCTAGACAACTGAAAACAGCTGTGAAACAGTTCAATGGTTACCAAAGATATGGGGGAAAAAGAAGGCACAGAAAATAAAAGTATAGTTATGCCTAAAGTTCAGATTATGACGTTTGTCTTGACTGGAATGGCAGTGTCAAATCTTCACCCTTGCTCAGGTTCACCACAAAATGCAGATTACTTGCATTAGGACAGAACACAAACTCTGGAATGGTGAAGTCATGACAAGAATGAAAAACATTTGAACGTGAACATTCCTGTGCTGCCAGGAGAAAGGATCACAGACCACAATATTTCGAAAGATTTTCATTTTAGTGGGAGTCATTAGAAAAATCTGGCCACTTAGTTTGCAAAGCAGGACTCAACTATTTCCACATTCCATCTATGTCCACCAGCCTGTGTAGTGAATGAGAGCTAAATGTTACCAACTTTTCCTGTGTTTCAAATCTCACCAGTAGAATGTGGAAGACTAATACATGAAAAACTGCAAGCCTATTCTCATTTCCTAAGATCCGTACCAATTTCTCCTACCTTTCCCTCTCTGTACAGCCCTCAAACCTGCTTCTGCTATTTTAAGAGACATCCTACAGAAGTGATCACGTCTGCCCACAAGCCCTATGCTGAACTTTGGATTTCGAAAGAAAATTGTGAAATTAAATTATTTCCTTAAAGAACATATACAAAAAAGATTATAGTATGTTTAGCCCAGAGAAACAGAACAGAACAAAGGTGTTGCAAAAAGTTACAAAAAGGTTATTCTGGAACTATCCTAGAACGACAGCATGGTTAAAAGCTGGCTGCGGCAGCTACGGCAAGCATGGCTCTTTTTATTGTAACTCATGCTCTGATAAAAATGTTCAGTCAACACTGAAGCATTTCATTTCAGAGTATTACATGTTAGTCAATACAAATGCTGGCTGTCAAATAATTTATGTTTCTATAGCTATTTTTTGTGTCTGTCCTGTTCAGTAGTACTATTTCTTTGCTATTTGCAAAAAGTCTCCCTTTCGAGACTGCAACTACTCACTGACCTACATCTTCCTGTCCTTGTACCATTCCTTCCCCTCTCTTCCTTGCCTTCATCCTGAGATCACCAGCCATAGGCTCAACCCATCTACCTTTCACCTCCTCTTGGCTTTCCCTCTGTAGCCTCTAGCTACACCGACACCCTGGCAAGCTCGGCACACCCCTGACCTAGTTCTCAGGGTGCACGTTCTGCCTTGAGCAGCTCCACCTCACTCCAGCTGAGCACTACTGCACCACTGAACACAGCTCGCTCCTCGGAACAACCAAGCTAGACTCTCCAGTTCAACCACTGCTTTATCTCACCACCCCATTTCCACCCTGCCTGGACAATTTTCACCTGTGAGAGTGCTCTTTATCCCTTGCACCAACACAAGTTTTATTGACCTTGTGTTAAAAGTGAGAAGTTACAGAAGTTCCTGTTCTATCTTCACATGATTCCTTGCCCATAACATACCTCCCTAATTCTTAGATATTCTATCAGGTAGGTATATCTTTCTCATAAGCACGCTTTTCTCATAACAGATGTGAAAGTGGGATGTAAACCAAACTATTTGTAATTGTAACCTGCCTGCCTTATGATCTAGACAGCTTTGTATACAATCTGAATGTGCTGACTAATCAATATTAGATAAATTAGATAATGCAGCTTATTTTTCCTATTCCAAAAGTTACTAATATTCACACATAAGACATACTTCTGGTAGTTTTAGGGACATCTTTCCAATACCTTGCATATGTGCAGTTTCAACTTCTTTTCAAGATTCAATCCTATTTTCAAAATATAGAATATTTCAAAGCCCTGGAAACGTTATTACCCATTACACTGCTAGAATATTGTTGTTTAGGAGCTGTACTAAATCTTACATGTTGAGTGATATGGACTGAAAAATAATCAGAAATCAAAAACTCTTGTTCCATTTTGCAATGATCTGCCAGAACAGACAAAACTCAGGTGTGACTGCTTGTTTTAATCGTGGCTGAATGAGGCTAACAAAGAAACAAGACACTAGCTGTTGTATCGGGCTTAGAAAAAAAGCTCATTGCCCAGCAGCCTACAAAGTAAAACTGGTTCATGTGCTTCTGAGTTTTAAGAAATTATGCCAGAAGATTTATCACCAGACTTTGTAACTCTCACTATCATCATGATCTGATAGGTAAATATGTTTCCTATTCCAAGAAAATATGTTTGGCAAACATGAAAGCACGCACTACAGATTGCCATCTCTCATACCTTTGCAACAATATTGCATTGCAAAACTTGAGCAAATCCTGTGGAAAATTGATGCTTTTTTTGGTCCAAACAGATAAGTGGGCATAACATAGCCAAGAATGCAATGCTCTATGCAACACTCACAAAATGCAGCCTTTCCATGTCAGTCACAAGCCAAGAAGATGTAAAATCTGAACAAAGGCAAGATAGGAAGAAGTAGCAAACAGTGTAGTTTGCAAACAATTTAGTCAGTCAGCCATGGTGGTTACCTATTACCTACTGAGAAGTGTCAGAATGCTGAGATATTTCGATTTGTTTTCCCAACAAATCATCAGCCAAAATAACAAGAAAGCAAAAGAAACTTAAACCATCTTTCAGACTGTGTTTTTAAAGCAGAACCTTTTCTTGTGTATCTGGTTATAAACTCCTTAATAGGCTTTTCACACTATTCAAGTAATTTTATTTTTTCTATTCTGAAAAAAAATCTTCTAATTACAATCCCCCACATCTCAGAGAAGTAGACAAGACACTATAAAATGCCTAACCACCAATTTGCTGCCTGAGCTAACAGAAACTGCTGGCCACAAGGTGAGAGGTTTGCATTCATTATGTTTCTGTCTTTATGTTCTGTCTCAAAACACGTCTCTCACTAGAATGTCACCACTGACTAGGTGCAATATGTGATCAACAGGAGGTAAACCGAAATCATGCAGTCTTTGTGAAAGGTGTAAGCACCAGCCAGATGACAGTGATGACTTGGAATCTGCTTACCTTCAGACCAGTCTCCTTTAAAGATGAAGAACTAATGCAGAACTGAATTGCAACAAATCAATCGATGAAATAGAATATATTTAATTTAAACTCAAATTTCTGTAGGGAGACCGCTAGAAAATAAATGTTCTATGAGAAATGAGACCAAGCTATACTTTTCTATCGTGGCTTAACCAAGGCAACTAGAGCAGTAGATAGTAAACAGCTTTACAAAATAGTGATGACAAATCACTGATAAATTGAGAAGGCTGATGAAAATCCTGTATGAATGAAGGCACACTTAAAAAATACTGCTCCTAATGTGCAAACTATTTTACAAGAGAAGAACAGAAAATACAGTCTTTATCTCAGAAAATTTACAATCTAAATAAATTCCATAGAAATTCAATATTTGCCATGCAGAAATGAGTTAGAGCATATGTAAACAGAGCTCCGTGAATTCAGGGAATAATAAATTCTTGCTTTCTATGTGTCTCTTGTTGACTGACTCTGCTACCAAATATAGAGCAACTCACAGATGGAAACTTCCTCTTATTTGGGACACAGATCAAATCTCTCTTCTACTAGAAATTCTCCAGCGAACAGGAGGAATGAGTTCACCCAGCAGCTTCTTTTTAAACAAGGAATTTGCAGGGCCTTTCTTCCTTTATTCAGCTGCCTGCTTTAAGAAAGAAGCTCTGTCAAATCATAATGAAAATGGCTGACAAGCTCACAAGTTGTTAAGGAGCCGACAGATAGCTGCTTCTTGTCTTGTTTCTGTAGAAAATCAGGCCCAAATAAATTCAGATTACTGACTTTCAGCACAACTTCATAGATAACTTCATATTTTTCATTTTGCATTTTTCCCCCTCATACACTCTTCTTCCCCAGTCACATAACATTTTGACACCAATTCAGCAGGGAATTAAAATAAGCACATCTATGTTTCAAAAATCTGAATAAATTGTCATTGAAACTTTTTTCCCTGAACATTAATATGTCTTTAACAAAATAATAGGATTGCAGCACTATGCTTCTCATCAGGTACACAGCATAACAGCCAAAAAAGCCAAAGTTTCTGCTAACAGTAACAACTGAATAAAGGAAAATGTAAGCTTCACTTGACCTATACACACACACACACACACACACACACACACACACACAATAAAACGAATACATAATTCTCAGCACATATGCAAGAGTTTTAAAAAAGTTTCCAACTATGCTGAATTACAGATACAAAAAAAAACCTATGAATAATACCTTATCTCTCTGCAAGCTTTAGAATATTTTCCACCTACTGAGAAGCAAAGCTGTTTTTCACTATCATTTGCTTAATTTAATCACACTGTAACACAGACATGTTAACATTAATATTTTCAAAAGTATAAGTTAATTGGTATCTTGGGTAAGGTTGGGGAGAGATAGAAGCAGACAGAGCTAAATTTTTTTATCCATTATGCTTGGTTATATGGTCTTGTTCATTACTAGCAAAGAGTTCAGTAACTTCCACTTTGGGAAAGCCACCAGAGATGGATCTCTGATGGAAAAGCCACAGTGATTTCCTTCCCAAATCAAAAAGGCGATGTCAGGGCTTCTTTTATACAGAAAACAGAAGAGGTTTTCTTTGTCAGAAGAAAAATTTAGGAAGAGCCAAGACACTGACGAAGTACAGAGAAAAGGTGCTGGAAACAGATAGATCAACTTACGCACTAGAGAATACTGTGCAAATGTAGAGAGATGAAAGGATCTTTTAGACATCACTTAATGCTGATAACTGGTGCTTTAATAAGTCCTCTGCTAGCTTTCTATGCTGAATACCAGTGCCCAAAGACCAAGACTTTGGGGCCAGTCTGCTCACCTATCCATGCTTACTATAGACACACCAAACAAACAAAATATAGCTTTCTTGTAGACCTTTTTAATCCTGCATCACCAGGTTAAAGACAGAACTCTTTGGTAGAATTTTATGTTTGTAGCTTCCGCTACTGAAAAAGGCATGAGAGTTAATTCTTTCTCAGGGATGCAGCTACACTTCTCCTCATACAAAAGATTTATCCCAAGGTAAAACTGAATTTTATTAAAAATACTCAGTTCCCAAGGCACATGTCTCCTGTCTCAATACAGAAAATTGGCACATAATTATGTTGCTAAAATGTCTGGATATGCACACAGCATATCTTATGTTTCACACCACTGTATGTTTACCTACCATTTGATTCATACGCATCTCAAAATTAACACAAACAAAATTGATAAACTATCCATGTCTTTAAAACACATGCAGATTTTAAGAATAGTTAGGCTTAGGGTAAATTAACAGCATAACTGTCTGTTCTAAAACCATGTTGTTGTCATGGGATGAAATGAACATTTTTTTTCTTTAAAAGTTGTATGTTTTGCTAAGATATTGTATTTGTTTTGAAATCTTTATTTATTCCTGCTTGGTTATGAGTAAGAATCAGACACTGCAATCAAGGGTTCTGAGTTCAGCTTGAAGAAACACTGTTAAGAAACATTTAAAATCAAAACTGACTGACAGATAAGTTCCACCCACGTGACTTACTTCATACATTATTTGATAAAGTAATTTTACATTTCTCAACCTGGGATTGCACAGGACTGTAACATACACACAATAGAATCTACTTTCTAATGCTCCTGATATAATCACAGATACACCAATCCAATACTTAAGGGCTTATAAAAAGCCCACTATTGGCTCTTATATAAACCCAATGCATGTGAAAAGCAATTGAGGATGGTGGCTTACAGGTAGGCGAGGACTGTGATCAGAAGGGAGTAAAAGTGTTGGTGATTGCATCAAATCGCTGTTTTGTTTTCTTCACGATGAAAACAAAACTACAAAAACCAATAAGATTTCTCCTATGAGTCTTAACACTCCCCAGCCTCCCAGACAATCCGAGACCACCCACACATGCAAAACAAAAAACTGTTTATATAACAATGGCGCAAGGAAAAATTGTACAATGACAACACAAAAGAGTGATGCCTTGTATTAGGAAGATACAACAGATATGCAGACAAATAGATTTGTGCTGAAGTAAAATGCTCCCTTTAAGCCTGCCTGGTGTCAAGTGACTGCCAGAATTCAAAAGCTCATATTAGTTGAATATGAATAATAATATAAAAAGCTAAGAAAGAAAATATGTTGATTTTTCAAATGGTTTCTTGGATCATAATATCCCTTCAACAAAAGCTCTCTCACTGCATTGTGCCTGTGAGTTCTTTCATTGTTTGGTGTTGGTATCTGTGCTGTGCCTGCAGCTCTAGAAGTGAGGCTGATCAGCAAGTGGCCTGAGCAGGAGATATGTTTGATCAGATCACAGCACTGGGATTCTCTCTGAGAGTAGCTGACAATGAGATAAAAACTGACAGTCACAGACAGTCTTGAATTTATTTCTCAGGTTATATTCCCTATCTCAATCACAACAGTCATGAGGCTGCTGACGACTCTAACTGTATTCTGCTGTCTCCAGCAGTGGATCTATAGAGATCTCCGCCACAGTACTGTGCACAACCTGCAGCTACCTCTACCTTCAAGAAATGCAATCTGTAGGGGCCACAGAAAGAGAAACATTACTTTCAGAAGATGAGCCCTGAGTTTTGAGGAGGCACAAGGAGAAGATGGAAATTTGATCGTGCGGACAGACTGAGGTACACTCTTGCAGAACAACCCCAAGCTCCGGAATGTACAAATGGCTATTGTGATTCCAAGTGTAGGTCAACAGCTTTGTGAATTCGAGAGCAGCCCAGCTGAAGTCTCAGATAGTACACGAATCACAGAGGGCTGTATGCCAGCCCTGAAGACCACATTAATTAGCAGCAGTGACAGGAAAGCAGAAATTCTAATGGAAGTTCCTGGAGGAAGCAGAATGCAATGTGATGTCAGCTAAAAAGACTCCAAGTCTCAGCTCCTCACCACAGGTTAGTCTTTCCATATTCCTGTTGCTCAGTGAATGAATCTTCTCTTCTTGGTAGGCTGAGAAGGGTGGAAATAGATATTTATGGAAGATGGAGGAAATAACACAGCATGCCAAAAAAATGCATTTGGCCAAACAAAAGAAAGGCTACAGTTGAATGATTTCCAAAAAGACTGAGATGATCAATATATACTAAGCTCTGCTATGCTACATCTACACTAGATGCTTTCTCAAGAATTCGAAATACTTAGAGAGATACGGGTCACTCTCAGATTGGTGATGAACTCCTTTCTATGAGCAAGGGAGGGAGAAAGCACCAGGCCGGAGCAGGTTATGCATTAACTTGTGCTGAAGACATATGTGTACATAGATATTTTCTACCCTGGGAATTCAGCCCTTCACCTCAAAATTTCATACCAAAGAGATCTTGCTAAGTGCTTCAGATATCTATCTGAATTAACATATCCCAAAGTGTGAAATTCTCTTTATCTTTAGTCTGGCACACAATACTACTGGTTTCTGCTGCCCGCTCTGCTCCTTGAATTCTGTTTTTCTTCCCAACTCAACATCCATCCAGCAAAGACAACTCTGTCAGACAATGGCCTCATAAAACTTCTGGTTTGGTACCAAGAGTACCAAGAGTCATTGTAGGGAATTTAATTTCCTGTTCAGTTGCTTGATGCTACAATCTTACCACAACAAATGCTAATTTTATGTAGAAAGAAATTAAAAAATAAAAATCCCTAAGAGTTCATACTTCCGTTGGCAGCAGAAACAGATCTGCATAGCATGATAAATTAAGAGCCCTTTATGGTGTCTAGTACCATATAAAACAGGATTTGAATTGCCACTGCACATTTGCAAAGAGCAAGCTGTGAGAAGCAACATGATGTTAACCATATTCTGTCTTAAGTTAGGTTTTACACAGACCTAGACAATTCCCAAGCAACCATTACCTTATCATTCTGCTCATTATACTCATGAACTGCTTCTCCAATGAAATGCAGCCAGCTACATCCCTTGCTAAGAAAGTACGTAGAAAAATATGTATTACCTTACCTTTTCTGAAAGCGATATTACTGCTTACAACTTTCAAAGGTAAGTAATTCCTATGCTGGATTGGTGTTAGTAGGCAGGACTAGCCACTTCATGACTTTATTTTTATTTTTAACTTAATTAGTAAATTACTCTCATGAGCAAGAGTAAGCTCCTGTGATAAAATGTTGTCTTTTACCAAAGATGTAGATATAATCTCAATTTAGGAGTTTAATACATATGGAGTGAGAAAAGAATTCCTGGAGAATACACAGCATTTTCCAGAATAAGTGTATCACAATGATTAAGGAGACAGTGATAATGCATTATTTTAGACAGTCTGAAAAATAAAAGGGTGCATAATCACCTTCTAGGTGAAATCCAAGCAAGTTCAACGCATTTGTTCTTTGAAGGAAAGACTTGAAATTAAGCAGAAAGGTTGAGATTTTAGCTGTAATTTTGAGATCATCATTAATGCTGGCCAAATTGTTACCCTCTAAAAAAACCACCATTTTGGCAAAACTTATTAGAAAAAAAATGTAGACTAAAACTCTAGTAGTATTGTGCATGACACCAGTGAAACTAAATGAGATTTTCTGACTTTTTTTTTTTTTTTTTTTTTTTTTTAAATGTGGATAGGTCCTCTGACACTTGACATTGAAAAGTGATTTTCCAGAATGCAGAAGCCTGAATAGCATGTAAACCAATATATATAGCTATCTCACCAGGTAGTTAACCACAAGAACCCACGTGGGCATCTGTAACAATTCTGTCCAACCCTACCACCAGAAATGCTGCCTCCTTATACTATAGGATCACAAACCCACTTAGACTGGATAAGTCAGCAAGTCTCTGGTCCAAACCTCCTGTTCAAAGGCAGGACAGTATCAAATTCCCAGCAGGAATTTGCTCAGAGATTTGCCCAGCTAGGTCTGGAAAGCCTCGTGCTGCAGGTTCCAGAGCAGCCTGTCTCAGAGCTGTTACCTGCATATTGAATTTTTCTTCTCTTCATATACGAAATCTCTCCTGTTTCAACAGCCAGTATCTCTTTTTCGCCTTCTGTGCACTTCAGTCAGTAAAAAGCCTTACTCAGATCCCACAGCCACTCCTCACCAGGCAGGTGGTCCAGCCCCCTGCCCATTCTTGGTTGCTCACCGCTGGAGCCACTCCAACTTAGAATCATAAAATTGTATCAGTTAGTCAGAAAGGACCCTTAAAGCCCATCTAGTCCAACTACCCTACAAAGAACAGGGACATACGTGGCTAAATCAGTTTGCTCAGAGCCCTGTCCAGCCTGACCCTAAATGCCTCCAAGGACAGGGCATCTACCACCTCTCTGGGCAACCCCTTCCTGTGCCTCACTGCCCTTATTGTAGAGAAACCTTCTTCATATCCAATCTAAATCTCCTCTCTTTTAGTTTGAAACTATTTCCCCTTGTCCTAAAACAACAGACCCAAAGAGTCTGCTAAAGAGTCTGTCCCCCTTCTTTCTTAAAGCCTCCCCTTAGGTACTGAATGGCTGCTCTCAGGTCTCCTTGGAGCCTTCTCATCTCCAGGCCAAATAGCCCCAGCTGTCTCACCCTGTCCTCATAGGGGAAGCGTTCCATCCTTTAGATCATTTTCATGGTCCTTCTCTGGACATGCTCCAACAGGTCCACATCCCTCCTGCACTGAGGACTCTACATCTGGATGCAGTACACCAGGTGAGGTCTCACCAGCACAGAGTAGAGGGGCAGGATCGCCTCCCTTGCCCTGCCGGCCACGCTTCTTTGGATGCAGCCCAGGATACAGTTGGCTTTCTGTGTTGTGAGGGAACAATGCTGGCTCACATCCAGCTTACCATCCACCAGTCCAGGACCCCAAGTCCTTTTCAGCAGGGCTGCACTCTATCCTTACATCTCTCAGTTTGTAATCATAGTGGAGATTGCCACGACTTGGTTGCAAGACTCATTCCATTGTCAGTGGGCCCTAAGCTGACTGAAGAATCCTAGATGTCATCTAAAAACTGTACTTTCAGGTAAAAGTGGATCAATATACCAGCTACACTCCTGTTAACACAACCCAAGATGCTGATAGTCTTCATCTCTGTCAGGCTGCCCTGCAGGTTCATATGTAGTGGGCTATCTGTCAAGACTCACAAACCCTTTTAGGCAAAATTGTTCCCATGTCATTCTGTAGCTTGTACTAATGCAATCCTTTACTGTTACATGTGCTTACACAATAGTCACATCTCGGCTTGCTGAAGAGTAACTTCAACATTTCCTGCTTCCAAAGCATTGAGCTCATCACATAGCAAGGCAGATGACAGAAACAAGGGTGTGGATCTGAGACCTGTGATTAATGGCAGAGAGTGCTGGTGCAAACCAACAAATTTCTGGAGCTTGGAACTGTGAAGTCAGGAACTGAGGATGAGGAGCTCATGTCTATGGTGTCACGGAAGCGAGAGGAAAAGTAATTGGTAGGGAACGCAGACTGGAAACCCAACTCTTAACATCTCGCTGTCACTACAGCTATACAACTGTTATGGGGATCCCGCTTTCCATCAGTACATGCACAAATGAACAGGTCTTAAAGGTTTATGGGTTGGAGATGATACAGGTTGGGGTCAATAAAGTCTCCTTTTTTTTTTTTTTTTTTTTTACCCCAAACAGCACCAGTAAAAGACATTTCAAGAAGAAAAAGAAAAGTTATATTCTGATCATTACAGTTGCACAATTGAGGCTACAAACTTGGAAAAGTTGTTGTCTGATCAGCCTTAAGCTCTCCCTCCTTTCTCTTCCCTTATTAATAAGTCCTATCATACCACAGTAATTGCAGGAATCAATTTATTTTTTCCCCCCCCCACAGGGCTCATTAATATTTATACTGAGTTTCCAAAGTGCTCCAGTTACACTAACTATTGAAAAAGCATATGAAGTAAATGCAATATATATATGTCAGAGTACACCACAGAGAACAACTAGAGGAGGCATCAGAATATACAAGAAAATGAACTCAATGAGAACAGCTGCATGGCATATTCTTTTCAAGGTTTAGTGTTGGTTTGTTTTTTTTTAAACAATCAATGTTTTCTTAGAGAGTGAGTTATGCTGTAGTGCAGAAATGAAATGAAGAAAAGCACAGGAGGAAAAAACACTGAAGAGACTGAGGATAACTGCTATAGTAGTGAATTAATAGAAGAGTAAAAAGGTTAGGAGGAGGACCAGATGCCAGAATACAAAAGGTAAATATAATCAGCCTCTGAATTTTAGAGCACCCACATGCCAGAGGTCACCATGTCTTCTGGCCATCAAATAAGTGAGATTTTCTGAGTTTGACATCATCCTGAGCTCCATTCTGCTATCAGAATAGTTTGAAATCCCTGAAGAAGATGGTAGCCTGTTCACTGCAAATTTCTTCCCAGCATTCTTAGTGTAGAATGGGAAAAAAAAACAAAACAATTAATGAATAGCTTCATGCTATCTTGGAGGATCTTTAAGGCATCCAAGGAAATGATCTATCAAATAAATAAAATTGTTGAATGCATACCATAGAAAAAATAAAGTTCCCATTGGATCAAACATACCTATAGTTTTAAAATATGATATCCCCTACAATTGATGCCCAAAATAAACAGAAACACAATAGCAGAAGAAATCACAGCTGGGAATGCACAGATGGACCTTTCCTGGCTACTACAGTTAGATAACTAAATAGGCTAGCTACTGAATTGTGCCTTACATAATGATCAGACCAGGTTTCAGATTCTGGATTAAAAGCACAAGGGAAATGGAAGATATTTCCCACTGTCTACCTCTCAGCCCTTATGTTTAACTGTAGTCTAGCTTCCAATGAATGCTACCAGCCAGAACCAAAGCACTCAAACAAAAAAAAGTTATATATAATGAAATATAATATTTCTTATATCTAAAATATAATAACATATATATTAAAATAATCTCAGAAGCTGTTCAAAGTGGTCTCTCTCCATTAAAGTAACATACCTCTTCCCCAAAAGCAACAGCATCTCTTCTGGCAGGATGCTTCACTTCATCTTTATTATGCAGCTACCTCCTTTACTTTCCTTGATATGGTACAGATTGCTAGAAGCAGCCTCTCTGCTCCCCTGCATTTGATCATCCCTATTTACCCTCCACATTCCATTAAACAAAATTGTTATTTCAGAAAACTGGAGGCTTTGCTGCATCAGAATTGTTTCTCTTTCTGTCATGCATATCTGCACACAAATGTTCTTACAATATTAAGATGCATTCCTGACAGTGTTTCCAATGCAGTGCTTTCTGTGTGCTCTCTAGAAAAAAGGCTTATTGAGCCACTTTCTGTAAAGCCTGATGTTCTAGTCAGCCAACTGCATGCAGCTATTGCTACACACTCTTTGCTTAGAAGGCTTCACTGTAGTGTACTTTTACTGCAGCCTCAGCACCATCCTTTGTCAAACCAGAACACCTACCTGTCTCCTTCCTCTCCAACTTGCAATATAACACACCTGTAACTAAGCCTAGGAGTTAAGAACTGCCACAAGTCTCAAGTGCTAGAATCAATATCATTAGCCTCAACCTCTATATCCTAGCACTGTATTTCCCACCCTAGTAGAACTGCTTAGAGATGAAATAATCTGAATAGGCAGTAAAAATATGTGTGTGTGAGTCCGTGGCACAGTATTAGGGGAAATCAGAGCAACACGGAGGAAGACTGGAACCATGACAAAACTGGTTCTGGTTCCTGCACAGACTTAACTGCGCTCCCAGCTACCATTTTTGCTGCTCCTCAGATCCCAGCTGTAAATGGAGGAGTACACCTCAGTAGGGTGTTGCAAACGTAAGACTGTGTGATGTTGCACACCTTCAGCAGTAAGCCATGTAAACAGACCAGGTAAGAAGGAACCTATCTATTCCTGTAAAATAGGATAAAGCATAAGTACTGAACAAGGTGAGGCAGTTGGGGTGGGGAAACAGACCAGACAGGAATGGGGAGATTCCTACCGGGAGTGAGATTCCTGTTTCATACAGGACTCTTGTCTGTTATTGTTTCCTTCTTTCCCAGTCTGCATTAGAAGCAGGAAGAGAAGGAAACGGCAAGTAATTTGTAACACAGTGCTAGACTTGGATTTATCAAATCAGCCTTTGACAACTCTCCTGAACTTCTTAAATCTCTACTTCCTCAGCTAAGAGCACACCTCTCCCCTTCCCTTCCAACCACATGGTGCTTGTAGAACTCCACTAATTCCGCAGGTACATCTACTAGAATTTCCTTAATTTCTTTGCCTTCCCTTTCAGCCCAGTCTTTCTGTCTTTTTTGCTCAGCCTTACTAATATTCTTCTTTACTTTTCCAGACATGTCTTTTCTATTAAAGAGGAAATCTTAATTAATCTCCTCCCTGTGAGTTTACTTCTTTAAAAACTGCTACTGTGTAGCAGTTTAATAATAAATGAGTAACGTGGCTTAGTCCTTGAAATTTGCTCATCAAACTGAAAACAAAGATTTCTGGCATCATAGTGGCAAATAATAAAATATAAAATGATTAGGAGATAGAAGCTAGAATAGCGTTCTGGAAGCAGATTCCAAGAAAGGCCTTTTTGATCATTGCACAAGGTTTTGTACTCTTCTCATCCTATACAAGCCAGATCAGGAAACACCCATACCAAGGGAGACACCTAAAGCCAGACAATCATTAAGCTTGACACTGGGTGTGCCTTCATTAGCAGTGCTAGGTGCGTGAGAGCTCCATTTAAAAAAGATATAGGATAGCAGTTTACTTGTAAAATAGTGAAGCCCTTGCCACACTTCTTGCCTAAAGCTTTCAACAGTCTCTGATCAGAGATGATCAAGTGAGCACTGAGGCTCTTGAAGTAACTTCTCCGTTCACCTTTCACTATCACACCATGCTGTAAAGCCAGCCTCTCCCTAATCACTACAAGAGTTCCTATTAATGACAACAACAAGATGCAGAGTTGGGATGCTTTAAGACAGTTTCCCAAGCAGAATAGGTACTGGAGAGAGACAACATTCAAGAACTAGGCTCTTCTGGCAAAGGACTGTCTTTGGTTTTGTGATTTGTTCTTTGAGATGCTATACACCAACTGTTCTACGAAATGCTCACATAAATGAGAAGTGTTGGTTTGAATGAAAAGAGCTTGAGAAAAGGGACTTGGATTTTAAGCTGTAAAAGGCTGTAAAGGAGACATCAGTGAAGCAAGTATTAAACCAACCATGCAGCAACATACACATCAGGAAGACAGCTTCTCCTGCCTACATTTTTTTGGTTATATTTGTACAACAATAAATCTCTCTTTGAAAACCTCTCTACAGACACTCAGCTTCCCACTGGTGATTCGTACATTGCATATCAACTCCAGAATCGATTAAGATTTAAAAGGAAACTGCTCCCTCTCAGACTGTTGTCCTTGATACAAATTAGAGAGTAGTTACTCGATAAAATATGTTGCATGAGCATTCACAACTTTTACTGCAGTTTAAGATGATAGAAAATATGCAGTATCACATCCTGAGAATACAAGAGTTAGCACACAAGCCAATGCCATACCACCTGTACAGTGGAGACCAAGACCTTCATAAAAATACCTTAATGAGCAACGTTGTGACTATTTTCAGAACTGAGACAGTGAGTAGCCAAATCTTACCTTAACTCCTTTGGTAATTCCATTTTTCTTACAGACTCCACTTTTTAAGACGTTATTCTGTTTCTGATGGTGATGATGATGTAGATGTCCATTACAGACAGCACTGGGATTAGCCATCTGTTTAAATTAGTCAGATTCTCAGTTCTTAAGGGTGTCTCAGGTCTCTCTACAGTAAAAAAGACAGTGGGATGAACAGATAAAGTCCTTAGTTAAGGCCTGAAAGGTATCCAACTGGTCTGTCAGGATTTTCCAGGATGAGAGGAGGAACTCTTTTGCAATATCTGAGAAACTTAAAACTCCTTCTTCCATACACCTTCAGTTCCAGCAACCTAGAATGGAAAATGCACAGCAGAAGGTGTACTCTTAGAATCTGTGAAAAACACTGCTCATTGTCGGCTATTGTATGAACACAGCTTTTATGAGTCAACAAGACTGCTGCAGCTATCAAGAAGTGGGTGGACTCAGAGGCGGAGACACTTAAAGATATATTGCCTCCTAAATACCTCCCAGTGAGGAACATTACACTTTTTTTTCCTCTCAATTATACTCCATACAGAGCTATATTACTCCATTTAGGCAGGGTAATAAAATGTTTTGAAAAATTAAACAAAATAATCTGTAAATTTGCAAGCTTCATCTTATGAAGAGTATGCTGGCTGAAAAAATGTAGTTTACTGAATAGAACAGAACCTTCCTTTTTTTCTCTTATTTTAAATCTTTTATAGGCAGTAAAAGACACAAAATTAACCTTCCAAGGAAATGGAAAGCATTTCGGTATTAAAATGAAATCTTTACTTAGAACTAGAAACAATTTATTTGGCCCCATCTTACAGATACATGCATGGGTCTTTACCACGGTGAAGTGGCCCTTTAAACTCAATTTGGCATGCATTATGTGAGATTCCATGCTATTACAATCAGTGAGAACCTGATTTTTATAAAGTACATCAATTTAGGTTTATTATTGTACTTCAGATTTTAGTGGCAAAGCATAAAAGTAAAGGTGTTCCTGGCAACATGTGATAGAATTCCTTCCTCCCAAAATAATTAAAATTAGTATGGAGACAGATTAAAGGAAAACTATACGATAATATCCATTTTGGAAAACAGTAAGGATGAAAGGTTAGGAGAATAAAAATATGTGGAGTGCTTTAGTTAGGAAAAAAACAAAAACCTATGTCATCTTGGAAACGAAATGTAAGCAACATATAGAAAATGCAGCCTAAAACTGGAGTACATGATGGAGGAGATTAAATACTACATGCGCCACTGAGGAAATACACAAGAAAACACATTGCATTGAGTTTGCAAACTTGTTTTAGCCATGTATTGAATTGCTAAAATGTATTCTTCCTTTGAAGGTTTGCAAAGTAGGATGCCTGTATAGGTTGAGACCAAAAGCATGCTATCGCAATGCAGACCTGATCGGAACTGCATTTAAAAGGAATATCTGTGTATTTATTTCTTCTTCATTATGCTTGTTTCATACCACTTTCTGATTTGCTGAGTTTTCCATTAAGACGTGTAGATAATCTCCACAATACATTACTTGGTAGCACTCCAGTTGTGAAGAAATCCATCCTTTATTAGGTTTGATTTTGATCTCCTTGGAAAGAAGACTTCTACTTACATATTCCAATTAATAAGACAATAACAGTTTTAGTCAAGAAAACATCTCCTTAACTGACCAAAAATGACAATGCAACAATAAAAAAAATGAACAGACCCAAAACAACGTATTTTGTTTTGTAGTTAACACCAGATTCAGCATCAGAACTCAGATATCTGGGATTTTCTTTTTACTGACCTGTTTTTCATAGGCAGGAATGCCTCATTTCTGTATGACTCAGTTTTTTGTAGGCTTCATTAAGGCATCTGTGAGAATAAGTCAGAGAATAACTCACCTCTGTCCATGGAAAGGAGATGGAACAATTTGCTCTGGGTGTCATCACCAAGCAAGAAGAGAAGAAGGTTATCAGGAGTAGTCAACATGGATTCACCAAGGGGAAATCATGCTTGACCAACTTGATAGCCTTCTGTGATGTCATCGCTAGCTGGGTAGATGGGGGGAGAGCAGTGAATGTTGTGTACCTTGACGTCAACAAGGCTTTTCACACTTTCTCCCACAACATCCTTGGTAAGAAACTCAGAAGATGTGGAATAGATGAGTGGACAGTGAGATGAATTGAGAACTGACTGATTGGCAGAGCTCAGAGGGTTACCATCAGTGGTGCAGAGTCTGGTTGGAAGCCTTTAAGAAGCAGTGTTCTGGGTCCAGTCTTGTTCAACATCTTCATCAACAACCTGTTCTATCCCTGAACAAGGGATAGAGTCCACCCTCAGGAAATTTACTGATGATACAAAGCTGGGAGGATTGGCTGATACATCTGAAGGCTGTGCTACCATTCAACAAGATCTGGACAGATTTGGGTAGAGAGGAAGGTTTAACAAGAGCAAGTGTAGAGTCTTGCACCTGGGGAGGGATAACCACATGAATTAGTACAGATTAGGGGATGATCTGCTGGAGAGGAGCTCTGAGGAGAAGGACCTGAGGGTCCTGGTGGACAATAGGTTGGCCATGAGCCAGCAGTATGCCCTTGTGGCCAAGAGGACCAATGGTATCCTAGGGTCTGTTAAAAAGAATGTGGCTAGCAGGTTGATGGAGGATATCCTACCCCTCTACTCTGCCCTCCTGAGGCCATATTTAGACTACTGTGTCCAGTTCTAAGCTTCCCAGTTCAAAAAAGACATGGACTCCTCAAAGGAGTCCAGCGTGGGACCAGAAAGATGATAAAGGGTCTGGAGCATCTCCCATATGAGGAAAGGCTGAATAACCTGCGTCTGTTCAGCCTGGGGAAAAGAAAACTGAGAAGGGATCTGATTAACGCTTATAAATATCTAAAAGGGAGGTGGGAGGCAAATGGTTGAGGCCAGGCTCTTCTCAGTGATGTGTAGTGATAGGACAAGGAGTAATGGCTTAAAACTTGAACATAGGAAGTTCCGTACTAACATGCAGAAGAACTTCTTTATAGTAAGGGTGGCAGGGCACCGGAACAGGTTGCCCAGAGAAGTTGTGGAGTTTCTTTCTATGGAGATATTCAAGACCTATCTGGATGTGACCTATCGGAGCGTACCTGCATTAGCAGTGGGGTTGGACTCAGTGATCTCTTGAGATTCTGTGACTCTGTGGTTGTGAATATGTAGTGATAAAATCAATTGCAAGTCATATTAACTAGCAAGAAGTTCATATCTGCAAGGAAAAGAAAGAGATGAGGAAAGCCCAGCATTAAACAGAATGAATAGTCAGTAATATTTTACTGCACCTCTGTCACTAATGAGACCTTGATAAATGAAACAAGGTAACGCAGGAGAATGATCTCAGCACCTAGCAACCCATTCCCACCAAGAAGCATTATTCATCTAGGAATTAGTTCCTTGGCTTCCATGGCATAGCCTTCCATTTGCTTAGCCAGTTACTGTTCATTTTGACTGTGCTATCATAAAGGTAAAACAAGAAAAAATGCCAAACTAGTGGTTCAGCTCCTTGGCAGCTTCCAGTGACACAGCTAACAGTTCTGCCAAGTATACTTCCCAACAGACTGTACCTTCCAGGGCACAAAGTGATAGTGATATTATCAACATTATCATTATCAACATGTATGTCTTCTTATTATTTTTTTCATTCAGTTTTATGTGGGGGGGAGGAAATTCCTGATTAGATAACAGATCATGCAATTCTGTCTTTAATCACAGACTATTACACTCCGTACTTGTTATTCATTTCAAGACCCATGAACAAAGTCCTTTTGTATGAATACAGTAGTAAATTAAATATGCTATATGTTTAGTTTTCAATTGACTGCAAACAGACAGAACTAAAAAGAAGAGACAACATTTAAATGTGAATTTAAATAAGCAATTTTAAAAAACACAGAGAAGAGCTGTCCTTTTGGACTTTTTCTAACTATATTCTAATAGCCAAAGCTCACAAAACAAGTACCACTAGGGGATGTGTAGATTTCCTGCCTTGGCTCTATTTGGAGCAAGTGTTTTTAGAAGGGATGAGTCTGGCCAGATAAACATATTTAATCTGTAAACAGGATGTGGTATTGCTTCTGGAAAATAAAATGTTAAATTGGGCCGTTTAGAAACCTCATCCTACTCAAAGCCATCTGTTACTCAGGTTTCTACATCCACTTCTATCATGCTACCTCCTAACTGCACCTAAATCTATTATTTAAGTATATGGGAGTGTCTCCTGCTTGGACACTGAAGGAGAGACTCGATAATTGTTTGTTACAGGACATCAAAACCACAAACATACACTTACACACTTTCTCTTTTTACCATTTTTACCATTTACCAAAGTGGAAGGAAAAAATTCACTATGTTAACTGTAAAAGAACTGTGTGCATTTTAACTGCAGGGAATCTCAATCCAATGTGCTTCATTTTACTAGCTTGGTGCTGGTCAGAAGTTTATCTTTGAACACTGTCAAGAAAATGATGAATTCCTAAGGCTAGTAGCAGATCACATGCGTCCCACAGAGATGTTAGCTAAGTTTGTAAGATACCTCCCATTCCAAAAGTACAATGCTGCAAGAACATATGAGAACCAAATGTAAACTGTAATTCAGAAGGATTCCACAGGATTCCTGTTCATCTTAGAGAAAAGTTAGTTATGAAATGGTCTTGCAATCTAGTTGCAAGATTCTGGTAATTTCAGTTCATGACAGGTGCAGATTTACATGCCACAAGAAACAATAATAGCCTACACAAAGACACCTGCGAGTTTATGCTTAACCTTACAGGACAGATAACAAATGAGAGACAAAAAAAACTGGGACATCAAACTCAATTTGTTAAACATCATGGTTTTCACAGTATTTCAATTAACAGCAGAGTATGCCCCAGTGGTGGGTACTACAAAGCCTTCCTGCTATCCTGATCACTTCTCTTACAACAGAAGTCCATGCTATTACATCTATGTACCACTGAAGACTTTTTCTCAGACTAGCATCCCAGGATGTTCAGTTTGGTACCTGTTAGACATGGATATCTGAAACAATTTCTGCCTCAGATATGTCATAAAATTACTGTATAAAGACCAGTGAAGCTGAAATAAATGAACAAATAGAAAGAGACTAGAGCAATAAAACAATATAAGCAATAGCAAATGCCATATAGCAGCTGGTCAGTCATCTTCTTTGGTGTCTTTCCAGATTCATTCAGAATTCACTGGCTGAAGACTAAATTTCCAAAACACTCAAATAAAAGAATCTCATATCCATATTTGCTGCTTTAAATCTTATCTATCCAATATATTTGTGGAAATGGGTACGGATGTCACCCTACACTTTGGTGTAAAACTGCACATAACTGTTGAAGGATCTCAAGTGCTTTTGCACAACTACCCCCCAAAGGACATATAAAATTGGTTCAGGAAATAATCTTAGAGCTTAGAATCATAGAATATCCTGAGTTGGGAAGGATCCATCTTAGAACTAAGGCCCATGGCATAAGCAGGTGCACCCAACCAGCACTGCAACAGAGGACGCAGTACAACAGGCAGGGCTCTGCTACAGCAACACTCCCACTCAGCTTGCGTAACCTGGATGCCAGCCATGTGCAGGCTGTGCTGAGTCAGCTGCAGGGCGACATCCCTCCAGAGTCCTGCAGAGATGAGGCAGCTCCATGACCTTTAAGGTATCCAATCCCAAAGCGACCAGGAGTCATAGCTAATGGCAGCTTGAAAAATTAGGCAGGGGCAAAATAGGCTTGAGTTGAAGTAGTGCAGAGTACCTAACTGAGAGGCTGCTTGGAAGAGTAGCCCCAGGGAAATTCCAGAAGACAGGCTGAGATCTCCAGAAAAACACAGTAGTCCTTCATCACCCCAAAAAATAATTTTCCTGAATTCACCACAGAATACTCACTTGCTGACAGAAAAAGCACAATCAGAGGTACAGGCACACGTGCATGAAGCCATGTCCAACTAAAAAAGCTGAGCTAGATGGCTTAGAGTCAGGACCTGAAGTCAGGCTGAGCTAAATCCAGGACTGTAAGGAGATGAGGCTGTTCCAGACCTGTCCAAAGGGCACTAGAAGCACAACTAAAGGCTAGAAGCCCAAATACCAAAGGCCCACCTGAGTTCAAAGGAAAAATTTTGTCAGAGACTGAGACAAATGTCAGGAAACCAGAGAGTCTATAGCAAAGGACACCCAGGGAATTAATGAATAGGAATACTAAGCATGAAACATGGCTGAGACAGCACGATGCAGAATTGATGCATTGTGGATGGGAAGCAGGTGTAGATTTGGAACCAAGAGCCAGAGGAGCAAGCAAGGATACTGCGTGCAATCTGCTGTCAGATCCAGCTGTCAAACACAGTTGCTTGCCAGTTATAATAACTTTTCTGAGTGAAGCAAGAACAACATTTCAGCAGTTTTATCCTGTCAGTGTGCACAAATGACTAATGTTTGGAAGGATGAAACTTTTTTTCTGTCAATGTAAACTTGTTTATTTAACTTTTGCTTCACACTTGCACATCAAGTGTTGATGGGTTCTCCCTGTTTTAAGGGATATAAGGATTGCTGGCAGAGGTCTGTCCCACATCAGACTGCAGCTAAATCTTAAGGGGAGTGGAGGCCTGTCTAAGGGCTGATGGATAGAGAAGTGGAAAAGTGTTACTTTATAGCTGGAAATGTGACTCCAGGCTTCTGAACAACATTTGTTTTCCCTAGGAGACATTTTTAGCAATTTCAGTCTCATCTGGTAATTATAAGATTGCAAGAACATAGGTAACTAAGGAAAGAAAGCCTGTTGTGCAAACTTACAGTCTTTATGAAGGGATCTGCAGACTTCAGTATATCAAAAACTAAATGTCTAATTTGGTTTACTAGAAGAAGCCACAGCACTCTGCAGATTACATTTTTCAACTCCAGCAAACCAGACAAGGAAGGAAAGTGTTTAAACAGACTATTTTTCTAGATGAGCCTTGCAAACTTGTTGCTGTTTAGTACAGTAATGGTCTGGAAAGATATACTGATGTTTATTACAAAGGTGCAGTTACTAATCAGCTTTCAGTCTCACAGATCAAGGAGTGGCACAATAGCATTGTTCTGTGGGAAGTCACATACACTTCCACAAAGGAAATACAAGACTCCTCATTTTATCTTGAGCTAGATAATTTCTGAAGGTCCTTTCCAATGGAACTATTCTATCCTTACCTCTGTCCCCATTTGATTCTCTGCCTCTAAAAGGAAAAGAAGAAACCTGTAAGCCTCCAAAACTCAGCTCTAGGCAGTCCAGAACAGGTGGTACCTTTAAAAGCTCAAATGGCTCATTAATCCTCCCCAGCTCTCTGATAGATGGCTCAGGGGAATCTCTTGGGAAACAAGGTGGAGCAAGCAGAGACTTGACATTTTACACTATCTGAATTTCCTACGTATTACTTTATCATTACGATCTGTGGTTTCTATCTTCTCTCCCTTTCAACAGATTTTTGTGGATAGGCTCTCAGTAAAGCAGAAAGAGATTTTAGCCTTCATTCATCTTGCCCACAAAATCTTCAGAAAAAAACAAACAAACAAAAACAAAACCACAACAAAAAAAAACAGAGTAGCCACAGAAAATGCTGAGAATTCTTACTAGATGTTGTTAATTAAAAATACTTGTATGGGGATAAATAAGAGATTTCCAGTTTTGATCATGTGCTGGCAGCCAAGCAGTGATACATAGAAATATTCATTGGGAATCACAGTTTTCCTTTGATGTGAGTAAAGTTACTGAACTGGTCAGAGCTCAGCATGCAGTTAGAAATCAATACATCCACTGAAACAATGTAGAAAAGTATGCACCCTGTCTGAACATTTGTTAGACCACCCAGACTTACAGAATGGGTAACTTTCCAAAACTTTCCTTCAAAACTCCTCTGAAGACAAGGATGAATTCAGGTTAACAACTTGATTACACTAGTAGGTTCACGAAGGGATCAGAAAACATTTAAAAACTAAATGACCATTCTTATCTCAGGAACTATTGGCTTAAAGACTGTAGATAAATGCTACTGAAGCAAAGAATTTTTCAAAAACTGCTTTTGAAAAGAGTTAAGTGCTAATAATTTAAATGAAGATAGATTTCTAGTAATTGTGCACTTGAGTGAGAAAAGTTTCCTCACACCTACATGAAAATACTTGTTTTCAAAAGAAAGCTCAAACATTGCTGACTAGAGCAGATGCTCTATTTATCCTCTTTGCTTACACTTAGTGCAGAACTAACTTCTGAATTTGGTTTCCCATCAGCTCCATCTCTTAAGTTTCAATTTTTTTTTGGTAAGCTCTGCAGAGTAAGGCTCTCATTTTACATACGGAACATAACAAAGCTCCAATCACACCTCCAGATGCTTATATATCCGTGTACCAAACTTATATACAACTGTATCAAACTTACCTTTCATTGAAAAGCAAAATAGACTGCAGCAGGGAATTTTGCTGTTGATATCAATGCACTCAGAACTACTAGTGAAGTTAATTCAGACAGACATCTCCTTGCAGATTGCCAGACCATCACTCCGATAACCCAAGTACCCCCATCTGCAGTGGACACATCCAAAAGCCCCAAACCAAACATGGTATGCACAGCACGTCTCATTTTAATGCTGTGTTCTGTAAGATGCATTTAGTGCTCCAGATGCTACAGGAAAATGTACTGAAACCTTAATATACTGTGAGACTAAAAGTCCATCTGTTTTACAAACTTGAATTATGTGGGACACTATTATATGTCCAAATGCCAGGTCATTCGATTGTTGGATGTCAAGACTTTTGCTTAGGTGCCTTGTTTATGCTGTTTGTGCTTCTGCAACTTCAATTGTAGCTGTTAGAGAAATTCAGCCTATTTCTTGGTACCTTCACACATAATTCCTTCCTTGAAGTTTAATTTTCTCTTGCACAATAGATACACATTATTTATTTAAGTCACTCCCTGTTAGTGGACTAACAGCAATGTAAATAAACAACCAGTTGTAACAGTTGTCTTCAATTTCAATTTTTTATTTATAACATTTGTCAAGTGAGTGTCAGCAATTAGCACAAGTTTTAGTGGACTTTTTTTTAAAGACTTTAGACTGCTAAATCTGTAGATTACATACTATAAATCAGTGAAAGATGACAGATTGGTACATTATAGCCAGACCTAAGCTTCACGTATTAGCACACGAACAACATTTTGTTACTCTTGAACTGATAGGGAATGCACACATTTCAAGTTTTCATTTCATGTTCCAGAACCATTAATAATGGAAACTACTATTTAGACAAAATTAATAAACTACTCCCAATTTTTCTGTTTCTACTCAAAGTGCACACCTTAACTGTCCCATGTCTGCACTAACATGGTGATAAAAATAAGAGAGAGTAAGTTTTGAGTAGAAAAAAAAAATCAGGCATCCAGGTAGCCAAGTTTCTTCTAGTTAAAGAAAGCTTGCAGGTGTATTATTATATGAATGGAAAGCATCATGTCTCAAGATAACTTGATTTCCATGGTTAGTAGTCTGGGGTGTTTTCTTCATGTATGAAGCTTACAGATGGTTTTGGAGGTCAATTAGACTTGTGAGGCTGTATTTGTTTGGATAATTTAGGTCTGTTATATCCTAGCAAAAATTCCTTTGCTGTTTTGCTGTTATTACCATCATTTCCACAATCTTTTTTTTGAGTGTTCATAAGCTGAAAAATAAAATATTTCTAATACGCTCTAAAAAGTTCATAGGTATCCACTGATTCTAGATATTAATTTTGAGTGATGAGGCTTCTAAGTTCTTCTTCCGTTTTGTTAATTTTACCAGAAAACTTAAATCCTCAAGCCACCTGTACTCTATATTAACAGTGTGTCATTATCATAACCTATCCTACAGAAATTCAAAGTCACGGTTATGCTTTCTCCTGAAAATATCTACTTAGCTTTAACATTATCAGTAGTTATGATGTACCTTACAAAATTATTTTACCATTGGTTTTCACAATTTACTGGATGCAGCTAACCATCAGGTATGGAAGTATAAAATAAATTCAAAATAATTATGATCTTAGACCTTCTCCTTTCCTAAAATTTCAGATGCATTTGAGTCCTGTTTTTAAGTACTGATGCAAAAACCATCAGAGCTCAATATTCTCTTGAACTGAAAGCTGGTAGTCTTCTGACAGAAATTTAAGTTCCATCACTCTTAAATCATACTAATTACAATTACAGGTGTTGTTGCAATATTCTCCAAGTACTACTCCAGAATTTGCAAAAGTGCAGGAATTTTTCTGATTTTTTACTTTCAAAGAATTCTGCTAACTCCTGAATGCAGACAGTTCTTATAAACATTTTTCCAAAATTCTCTCAGATGGACTGACAGACTTTGCCTCATGTAATAAAAAGGAATACACCACAAGCTGCTGCACTGCAGGGGGAAAAATATCAGAAATTTATATGTTAATAAAAGGTTAAGTTTTAATATTTGGGGAACTGTTCATACATTTAGCAGCAGACAAATTAAATAGTGCTCAAGTTAGGAGTCTAGAATCCCTGTTAAAATAATGACATGAGGTAGAATCCTCCGAAAGCTCAAGAATTAGAAGCTTATCTTCTTCGATACGCTGTGCAAATAATTTGGCAGATGACCTCTACACCGATAGAGCAGTCAAGAGTGGAACAGGTAAAAAGTTTATCTCTTTTATTCAAATAAGTGATCTGGAACTTATTCATATCTCTTTTTCCAGTCTGGAAAAATATATAGCCAATTTTATTCACTTCTTATTTACCAACCAAGTAATTTTACTCATTTAATGTTTCTTTTGATTCGCTTTTTTAAATCAGTATTCTGAGTACTGCTATTCTTTCCAAACTATGCCCATGTTGAAAACAACACGTTCACTAAGCCCCAGAAGAAACTTCATAAAATTTATAAAGTCTCATACCAATAAATAACTCATACAAAAAAAAAACCTTGTATTTGGTGGTCTATAATCATCTGCACCACAGGCCTAAGTAGAAAAAGCCCAATAAATTTTCTTTCTTTTGGAACAAAATCTGTTTTTCTTTAATTATAAACTGTACCCCTTCTTATTCTCTCATGATGTACAACAAGACAGAATGAAAATGGTTGCAAGCCATAAGCACATACTGTCCCCATGGTTCCTGAAGTAATATTACTTAAATTTATCTTCTGCATGTATTAAATGTCAATCAGCTGCGAGTGCTCATAACATTAGGAATTTGTTGGAATTTTTTATTTATGGCATATGTATTTGCATAGGAATCTGTACACAAACCAAAGACATTCTGTGGCATCTCATACTTAATCTTTGCAAGGATTAAAACTTAATAAATTAGATAGCTGAATGCAGTTTTGTCTCTATCCTACTACATTGAAAGAAAAAAAAAATCTGACTTGAATATCATAGTCAGACAAACCAACAGTAATATAGAAAACTGGAACTAGGCAAAAATAATAACAATACAGTGACTAAAAGTCTGCTGCAAAAAAACAGCAGTAAGCGTAAGTAGGCCTAGTATACCCTTCTTGCTTCTTTCACAGTAAATATGCCATTGCTACACTCTTACCTACTACTTGATAAGTCAAATTTGCAATTCTTTCTCCTTAAATGAAGAACTTCATGTGATTAGATACCTAACTACTCATCCAAGCCAAAAGCTGAAAGAACTTTACAAACACCCAGGTAGTTGCTGCAATTTTTTGGGACATTTCTCTATTGACATCTTTCATCAGCCCAAAACAGACTCAGCCTTCTTTTAGAAGATCTCCTGTTAGTCAGGCTACTCTGTTTGCTGATCTCCCTAATTTGGAGTAGGCCAGTGTGGTACTGTCATTATTTCAATTTGCTGACACAGTAACACAGAAGGGACAGAGCTGTGCTCTTTGTCAATCTGTTGGCCTGCCTGGGCTGCAGTGAGTGAAGAGGAATTGTCTTGGGCCACATATAACATTTATAATATAGTTAATGTACATGGCTCTAGGCCCAGATGACAACTAGTAATGCTTCTTAAATTAAAAAAAAACAAACGTATCATTGTGAAAGAGTCAAAACACCCTTTTTAATAAAAAAGGGGCTAACTTTTGCAATTCTTATTCAGTGAAACACTTCATGTGATTAGACCTTGTGAAGGTAACAGCACTACTCACCCAAGAGTAGTTATGCTTCAACACCTTTTTATTAGCATCACTAAACTTAGTGACAGTAAATTGCTTGCCCTTCCCATTGCCAGTGAACAAATCGCTTCAAGATGTGACACAGAATTGGACGGTGTTAAGCGTGACTCCATACATGGATTAACTTTAGTCTAATTTCTCATTGTTATTGCCTCTAGTTTTGATATTCATTATTTCAGTTCTGTCCCTACTCCTTCTCAGGGAAGTACATGAGACATACACGCAAAAAATATCTGCTGCTTACCAGTCATAGTTAAAGTCCTGCTAGGTAAATTGCCTTATAAAAACTAAGAGTCTTTTACTTTGCAGCCTCACAAAACTTTACTGTTGTTGATAGTTTTTTCAAAGAGATAGAATAAATGAAATTTAATTATTGTTCCCTTTACCGACGTACTGTAAAGATTCCAAGTGTTTTCCAGATCCAATTTCTTATATTTTGACATGGGCAGAAATTCTTTAGTCTGAACTTACAGTTTTGCTCTATCCACAGCCATGTAGATTTAACTGCTATTTTGTTTTAAAAATATTTAGCTGTATTTTTTTCTCAAATTTGTGCCCCTCTGAAGTCAATGAAGCTCTAAACAGGTACAAAGATGTAAATGGGAGGAGGATTAGTCTGAATGAATTTAAAATTGCAATTTCAAAGTTCATCCTAGAAATTAATCCAATTAGAAGATTGGGCAACATTGCAAAATTATCCCCTATTTTTTTAAATCCACAAAGTTCTGAGATAGATAGTGTTTGGAATTTGTTTAAGCCCTATATTTAATTGCACTTTATCACATTTAAACAACAGCAACTACAAGAAAGATGTTACTGTTCCTTACCTGGAGTAATTTGTATTTCAGATTTAGTGTAGATTTAATTTAAAACTCCCTGCATTTGTTACAGAAGCATTTGGAAGCTGAATGCACCCTGATGTTCCAAAAGTAATGCCATGTATCAAGAGCTAAGACTCCAAGATTATATCTCAAAGTCAGTACAGAGCCCAGGGAATAAAATTACCTGGAGGAATCTGAGAACAACAGGTTCATTTATAAGATTTTAGCTTCAGTCACGAGATTTTCATTAAACACACATACATATGATCGGAGTCTTTTACATCATGGAATGACACCGAAAAACAAAAGCTTCTCTCCCATGGTGTTCATTCATTCATTCTTATACTCCATCTGAACTCTGTTACATTATGCAAGGCAAGTTTGACAGACCACAGGAAAGAGCTGGAATCAAAGCTGGTTTTTCCAGTGTCTATAATTCTGTTTTGAAAGAAATCCCCGAGTCAAAGAAAGATGCATATATTATATTCTATTAGTTAGAGAAAGTTAAACAAGCTGGGACTTGATGTACTTTTAGTCAGGCTTCATTCCACTTTCCAGCTCCGTGCTAGGAGCTCTGTGCTCCCTTTAGCTTGGGAGGTGACTTCTCCAGCAATCTCTAGCAGCCTTCTTGTAATGGATTTCCAAGCAACCTTTTTTTCATACATGAGACTGTAATCCAGGACGACTGCCTTGTGCTGTTTATTTTAATGCTGCTTTAATTTTGAGTTATTAAGTGATCAACTGTAACTTGCTGTTCCAGAGCTCCTTCAGTTACAACGCTCCTTCAGTTCCAGAGTTTTCATTACAGCTAACAGATATCTAAGTTAGTGTTTCACCTCTAACAGCTGCTTTTCACACCAGTTGTTCACTGGCAAACAGCAGCTGACGTCAAAGATTTAGAGGAGCATTAATGTAGTTTCTTTGCATATTGTTTTCTTCAGAGGAGGAAAATTTGCTTAAAATAGAACAGAGATGACTCAATATTTCTCACTGGGAAAGGCACTGCATACTTAGCAGAGGAGGATACTAGAATTCCTTTCCATTGAAAAAGGTGGATAGAAGGAAGGGGCAGGAATAGAGAACCGGCATGGGAAATTCTGGAGAAGAAGGTTTACTATTCTACTTCTGTGAAATAAATAGGAGGAGAAAGCTTTATCTTTTCTTTCCTTCCCACAGCTACTGCCACACTATAGACCTTGTTGCCTCTAGCAGGCTATTTAGCTCCACAAATGTCTTGTCCTGGTAAGGGAGGCAGCTGAGCCATGATTGTACCATCCCAGGTAATCCCAGGTACTAACTGATCTAACTTACTGCCTTTTTTACATGTTATTTAAGGAAGCTCTTAAACAAATTGGCAGCAGAGCATATGTTACTACCTAAGAAATACATAACTCTGACACATTTTTCCCCCTTCAAAAAAAAAACAAACAGCATGAAGATGACATCCTTATTACTATATATCTGAGGCCAGAAAATATCACTAATCTTAAATCATTAGATCTTAGACCAGTACGATTTTATTCAGTGAGGCTGATGTACTCCTACTACACAGCCTGTTGTTTTCTAAAGGATTTGAGTTTGACTAAAGGACGTATCTGAAAAATTCTCTGACAAAACCACTATTCCTCAACAGTGGAAAACATGACATTTGCTTTAGCAATATATTTAGGATTACCCATGTCCAGACTTTGATGCTTTAGACCTGTAAGTCTAAATACACCTAAATAATAGTTCCATCTAAAAGCACAGTCTAGAGGAAAAAAAATCTTATGATGACTTCACAGTGAATCATGACCCTCTCCCTAGGGTGACACAGAGCTCTGTTGGCTTTAAGCACTCTGCCCAAACTCAATCTTACAATTTTAAAGACTCAGAACAGAATATATCCAGTCCTGTGTATGTCGCTCTGAAAGTAACGCTTCCTATTTATTTTCATGGATACTATAGCAGGTACAAGGAGAACAATAATACTACTTCGTAGAGCAAATTCTCAGCTACAAAACAATATTTTTCAACATAGTCATCACCATTAGCTATGTATTTTGGCCAGCAGTGAACAAGAGCCTGGATACTGCACTTGTAAAAACCAGCACCAGCAGAGGTGACCTACTGTTTCATAGCTGCTATGATTGCATTGTTGCTGGGAAAATGTTGCCCACACCATCCAACTTTCACTGTGCTCACATCCACTGTTTGCTCTCCTCAAACCTTCTGCAAGCGTTGATGAGTGTCAGTGGTGCCATTTTTTCCACATGGAGGAATTCACACCTTTGCTCCATACGCACTGCCACGTCAGATGCCATTGTATCAAGTTGCCCCTCTGCTGCCATCTGTCACATGGCAACAAAATTTAACGTGACATTGGTTGGAAGGTTCAACCTCTACTGCCATCCCACCAACATCTGCCTCCAACATTATGAGCCAACAGAATAAAGTAGGAGACATTACTTTTGGAGTAGGCCTTGTAAATACTTACCAGATTTTCTTCCCACATTCAGCATGGCCAGCTGTCACTGTTTTACTGAAAGTCTCCTTGCATTTAGTTTTTGCTTGTTTGTTTGTTTATCCTATATCTCTACCTCCTGGAGCAACATGCCATTGTAAGTTTGGCTACATACTTTTCTTGTTGTTTGTTTTCATCTGTTTGCTTTATGACAGTAGAGAAACAGTTGAGTTGAGGATTTTTCTATTTTCATGTGTTCCTCTACAGACACAAAGGCAAGAATATGTTCTCTGAAATAACCAATACTATAAAATCCAAGTTGTGCCTGAAGCCTTGGCAGTTCTGGGTATGGAGCATTTCCGTAGTATTTCTTGTCCTTTGAGGCTGAGTTTCGGTGTTTTTTTTTCTCAGTAAGACCATGTTAGTAAATTGCATTATAAGTTTTTAACCGACCTTCTGCACTTGAATTCTATTTTCATAGCTTAGCTGTAGATAGGAAGCAGTTCATATTACCATTTCTGTTGTCTGGGGAAATAATATAACATTTCATTGATATTTTTTCTCTGTTTCAATATTTCTTTTGGGTCAAACTAAAAATCATTTAGAATAATTTTTTTCTGAACAAAAACTTAAATCCATTCTAGTTACCAATTTTTGTTTATCTTTTACATTTGGCTCTAACGAGAGAAGATTCCATAATTGATAGCCCGTGTTTATAACTGAGGACATAAGTTCAAATTCATTCTCTGCCAAATTCATAACAGAGCTTCCCAGCCCTTTTCTGCAGTGGGGACTGAAACTACTCAGTTCAGTGTCTGTCTTTCACTCTCCCACACTACATCCAAACAGAATTTTATTCATGTTCCTCTGAGGAAAAAATTATAGTGAAACAGATGCAGAAGTATTCAGAACTGAGCACCAGTTTTGGGAAATAACTTCTGAACTTCCCGTATCCTTTATTCCTCAGAGTTTTGTCATACTTCCAATTTTTGACATATCCAATTTATAGCACATTTGTTGAAATAAATCTAACGTATGGTAAAATCAGCTACAAATCCACAGATTGCAAGGTTCAAAATTTCATTCTCTTTAACTCGAGATTATTTAGATAAATTTTGTATTTTTTTTAGAGAGCAGTTCCATTGACACGGGGCTTAGATGGGCCACTAAAATAGTACACTGCAAAGTGCAGGCTCTTTGCTGTTGCTGTCCTGGTGCTTGCTCTCGAACTTAAGCTTCATAACCAGTAGGATGAAAAAGAAACAAACCTCAGTGAGGCAGAGGAATTAACCAAAGTCTGGAAAAGCCCCTCCATAACGCCTGTCACTCATTCCAGTTTTCTGACATTCACTAAGTTATGCTCCCCAAAGTCGTACAGACACAGAACTGAGCATTTTTTGACACACTGCATGGCCCGAAGATATCAGCACAAATACATGCTTTTTGTTCGTTAGCTTTTTACAGTTCTCAAGAATCCTGTTATCTACTAAGATGTCACAGAAATGAAGTTTCATTTTCATCTTCATCAAAAACCTGTTGTAAAGCTTGATAACTAAAAGGTTCTAAGTATACTCATATGAATGAGCATGTGCTGACCTCTGATGGTTATAGAAGTGTATGACACAGTCCTGAAATTGTGTCTTGGAGATCTGCTTGCAATAACACTGACATATCAAGAAACAGGATCTTGTGAGAAATAATTCATAAGGAGATTCTGGGATTATTATATTGCTCTGCTCCATCATTTTCTTTTGAAAAGAAGGTGAAAACGTGGGAAAGCCAACATAAGAGCTTGCAGGAAAATTTATTTCCAATGGAAATTCTTACAGCTGTTCAGAAATATCATCAAAAGGTTTTATTAAAATACCTTTCCACCTTATTCTTTATAAACGAACCAATCTGATCACATGGCTGAAAACATTTGAAAGAGAAAAAAAATATTTTTTTTCAAATTTTTCAAAATTTTTATAGATGCTGCGTTCAAAATACGCCACGTAAAACACGATTCCTAGCACTACTAAGATGTGAGGAGCACATGGACTTAAATCCTCATCAGTGCATTAGAAAATGATTAGCAGCCTTTCAAAGTGCCCAACTGGGTGGGAAAGGAGAGGGGAAAAAGAAAGGGGGGTGAGGGGAGGGGGGAGGGGGAAAGAAGAGTGGGACAGAGGAGAGAAAAAATGTCTTCAGTCAAGAGACAAGATTTTCTCTCAATGGCTTTCCCTGAGGCAAACTGACAGCTTTATCTAGAAGCCCTATTAGGAGCAAGTTTGAGCCTCCTTAGTGGAAATGCTGCTCTTTATTATTAAACAAACAAAGCTACTTGGGCTTTGTGAAGATACAATCCCTAAAACTCTGATAAATAGGCCTTGAGAGGGAAGCAGACAAGTGACAAGTGCATCAGTTCCCTATACGCAGAAGGAAGCTGGCAACCAAACATTCACTTGAGCTCCTACCAAAGACTGAAGAAAAGCAACCACCCGCATTTTAAATCAGTCCCAAAGTATCACGCCTCACAAAAGTGCAACAGCAGACATGGAACACAGTTTCAACAACGCACTTCTGAGTTTTTAAGAAAATCAATTGCTCATCAATGTACCGTTCCTTTCTGTGCAACTCTGGTAAACTGCCATCTGCTCCCTTTGTATGTCCAGAGTCACATCTGTTGACTCGTGACACAAAGAGACAAATTGAAAGTCATGCTTTGATTCTCTGTGCTTATACTGAATGGCTGAGGAGGAGTGACAGGCTTTATTCCCTCCCGGTTCACTGTGTCACAGCTGATAAAGGCTCCTGCTACAGCAGTCCAGTCCCAAGAAAAGTATTTTGTACACGGAAATTTCTCTTCTACTTGCTTACTTTGAATAGGTATGTTCATGAAGGTGTAATAGAGGAGGTGACCTGGCCTCCTGTGTCACAGTATTCTTGGCATCCAGGACTTGTTGGAGGGCTCAGAAATGACAGTGGCATCACAAACACAAAAACATCAAAACAGACACTTTGACATTAACATGTGACCAGCATCACTCCTGTTCTCCACCTCAGCTCCACATGCACCAAAGCTTCCTGCCAGACTCTGTTCCCACACTCTTCAGGCGTGACAAAAAGAATTGCATTCAGCTGAAAGTAACAGTTCTCCAAATCTCACTGCAGAAAAATGTCTGCAGAAGCAACTTCAAAAAGTGACAGAAGATGAAAGCCTTTTTTCCTCAATAAAATCAAAACTTCAGTATTTGCCCAGATCCAGTAATAAGAAATTGGAGCCTTAATAATAGCTCATAGCAAATTCCACTATAGGAATCACCCAGTATAATTAGGATTCTGTGGAGGAATAAGGAGCCCTCACATCCTCACACTGAGTTAAATATGGATCTTCAGCATGGATTTCTTATTTCTTACTGTCTGTTAGGCTTCCATAGAACATAGCACCAGGAATATTTAAAAGAGAAAGACAAAAAACTCTTGGCTTCTATAATTGGTTTGAAAAGACTTTGGTCTTAAAGTTGAGTCCAAAGATATTCGATTCCATAGAAAGATTCGCATTTATTTTGGTGGGCACTGAATCAGGCACTTGAAGCTCAAAAACACAGATGGAAAAATTAAACCAGCTATAAAATTTCCATCTTATTGAATAGACCGACTTTATATCATTTCATTTTGTCCTAAATTTGAAGGAAAAAAAATCACTATCTTGAAATAATAAACAGATTAGTAATTCTGTAATGCCTTTGATAATCTGATGATATTAAACCTGAAAATATGGCAGAGCACGCTATCAACATAAAAGGAAATTAGAAAGTCAGAAGTAAACCAGAAATCAACTCACTGACTTTGGAAACATCTACAAGCATATCTGTCAACAGTATATTTGTGATGGAAATAGCCTTGCAAAAAATTACTATTTTGATGAAACTAAAATTTTCCAAAAGGAAACAAAGACAGCAATTACAGCAGTCTTGGCATTGCGACCCTGGTACGCTGGGCATTACCAAAAGCCTTTCCTGAATTACAAATGTTTAGTTCCTCTGCAGGGAATGAGCAAAGAGGGTTTTATGCCAACTTCTTGTTGATAACGCAAGTCAATTTGGAGACTAATACAGTGTTTGTTTTAAATCCCAGGAGACTCAATAGTGCATGACCTGAGTGCATATGAGGACAGAGAGTCTAAAGGGTGAACTTTCCAGGCAGAACCTGAATCATTCAGAAAAGCTTTTGCTAATCATGGCTAGATGGAATCTGATACATAATAAATTACTTTTACTGAAAAGTACCTTAAACCTAATGTAGACACTGAGAAAAAAGCATGAATTGAGAAAAATCTCTCAGGAATCTTGCAGCATATCCCCTGCACCTACTTCCAACCATAGCAGCAAGTCAAATTGGAATATACAATCGAGTAACAAACCAGGAGAAGGAGGAACATTGCTTGTCTGTGGGAAAAGATAAATTTCCATCAGCTTTGTGATCTCCATAGGCAGCATAACTAGGAATTCTACTGTTAAAACAATTCATTTGGTTCTCAAGGTGTGCTTCAATTCTGCTGGGGTAATCAGCATGCACACAGATTTATGTGATGTTAAAAAAAAATAAATAAAAAATAAAAAATAAAAATAAAAATAATGTCAGAGTACTTCAGTTTTAATGTGAGATAAATTCAGATAAGTCAACTTTAGGTAGATGTATAGTGTCAATCTCATAAAGTGAAGTGTCTGCCCTTCACTATGTTTTACCTCAGGAAAGCTAAGGTGTGTTAGATACCTCGAGGTTAACAGAAAAAAAACAGTTATTTCAGTCACAGTGAAGACAAGCAGTCAGTTCAATTTACAGTAAGGTGAGCAGCACGGCTGTGCCTAGATAAGAATATAACGCTGGCTTTATATGCCTAGCCAGAGGCAAGCACCTGAAGTGGCATCATCTTCTTTGCTATTTGTAGTGACATAATCCACATTTGTTATCTTGCTCTAATGATCTCATCTGTCTTGTGCAATGAAGGCAAAACCTTCATCTATCTCAGTTGCAGGGTCAAAGGCAAAGCCTGGAGGAGATTATTAAAGGATCAAACATATTAGGAAGTGTTGTTAAAATGTTTTGTTCTATTTAAAAGAGGGCTTGGTTTTGCTCCTGAATTTCTAAGGGTTTTTTTTCTTGATTTCAGTAAATGTACCATAGCTTTTGTCTCCTTCTGTTGAATCTGATTTACCTTTTCCTTGCCTTTAACACAAACTGATAGCTCACTTTCCATTTACATATCCCATTCCTCATTACTTCTGAGAATGAAGTTTTCATGTAAAATACATCCTGTGCTTTCCTCTGAGGGAACCTAGGAGCTTGTGGAAGTGAGTATCTCCAAAGAGCATCAGTCAGCAATTTTAAAATCAGCTCATTTAAATTACAGGAGGAAAAAAAAAGAGCACCAGGCTTTATAGATTGAAATGGAAGCAAAGTCACAAAATTTATATTAAGTATAACATGAAATCAGAACTAAACCAGGGCTTTCCCGTTACAATTTGCTGACTAGGCAAGAATTATACCTTACACAGCAAAAAGGCCAGCTTTTCTTAAAACAGCACACGATCTGCCAGGCATCTCCCCTGAAAATGCACAACCTCTTTCTGACATGCTCTGGGGACTCTGTGTTCCTGTGAGAAAACTTCATTTGCACATGTGACACAAAGATTTCTTGCAATGTAACTATTGTTTTGTACTAACACTAACAAAACTACTGTTTTGTAACTAACTGTTATACTCAGCACTGCTGATGCTGCACCTGTGCTCTGTTCAGCGTTGGGCCACTCATGACCAAAAAGAGATTGAGGCCCTGGAGAGCGTACAGAGAAGCAGAATGAAGCTGGGAGGGGTCTGGAGCACAAGTATTGGGAGCAGCTGAGGTAACTGGGATGTTCATTTGAAAAGAGGAGGGTCAGGACAGACTTTATTGCCTTCTCCAACCGCCTGAAAGGAGACTGTGGCAAGATGAGGATTGGCCTCTTCTCCCATATAACAGCAATTGGACAGGAGGGAATGGCCTGAAGTTGCACCAGGGGAGGTTCATGTTGGATATTAGGAAAAATTTCTTCTCCAGAAGAGAGGGGAGGCACTGACACAGGCTGCTCAGGGAGGTGATGGAGTCACCACCTTGGAGGCATTGAAGAAATGTGGAGGTGTGGCACTGGGGGACATGGTTAGTGGGCATGGTGGGGATGGGGTGATGGTTGAAC
The DNA here is from genome assembly GCF_905368555.1 of Meleagris gallopavo. Taxonomy (NCBI): domain Eukaryota; kingdom Metazoa; phylum Chordata; class Aves; order Galliformes; family Phasianidae; genus Meleagris; species Meleagris gallopavo. Next base: position 12,277,173 of record NC_139405.1, read on the forward strand.
ACGATGACCTTAGAGGTCTTTCCCAACCTTAATGATTCTGTTACATACACTGAGCCTGAAATGACCTCCCAACTGAATTACTAATTGTGTTTAGACTAAGGAAATGATATTTACCTCCAACATATATGGTGAGCATTTTAGGATATCAAGGGCTTAAGGTCATATAAAAGAGTAATTTGAATCCCCTCCTACAGGCTATAGAATTCATAATTTGCAATTCTTAGAAGTTTTGAGATCTGTATTTTAGCATGTTGTCCTTTTCCAGCTCTTACACTGTCCTTTTAGGTACGTCCCTTCAGTATAAGCTTAACCTTCCTTCAAAATATGATATTAATCTATGGATTATAATGTATGGGATAAATGCACCACTATCTACTAGCAACAGCTGTTGTAATCTAAACTAAACTATAAAAAAAAAAAAACAACAACAAAAAAAAAAAAACCAACCCTGCAAACGCAGACAAAAAACAAACACAAGAACTAAGAATGTGAGAGTTTTGATTGTCACAAGGAATACAGTGGTCAAATACTTGGTATCAGCAAACAGTTTGAATATCTCCACCAGAACAATCACAAATATTAAATATTCACAGTAGACCTCTGCCACAAAACATGGCAAAAAAATCATTAGTTTGGACCAATCACTGAAACTCTCTACTCCATTTAAGATAACCAGTTATTCAGATACCATTCCTATGATTCAGAAGACCCTGTTCCCTCATCTTTACTTTTTACAGCCACTAGCTGTTACTTAATTTTGCATTTTCACTGACCTGCAAAAGAACTTAAAAAGCAGAGAATGAAACAAAATTAATTTATAGCCATTTGAATTACATTTGAATCAACAAGCAACCTTTTACATCTCCGTAATTTTTAATTGAAATTCAATTTATTTGTTTTTCAGAGGAACATGTAGTGTGTGATTTTCAGCATTGATTCAGTTATTCTCAGTTTTAAATGTAATTGGCCTCATCAGGGTCAAAGAAAAGAAAAAAAAAAAAAAAGTAGGCAAGCCAGGGAGGTCTAAAAAAATTCACACTTCTTTTGCACAGACGAAAAGACCACTGATAATATTTCCATTGAATTCACTGCTTTGTCCCAGGTATCAATATACAGCTGTAAAGGCTAGAGGCAGCAGCAGTATAGGAGAGGCATTATAAAATACCTTCCCAAACACTCAGCCCATGACAACATATCAGGATCTCTTCTTTCTATTGTCACCTGGAACAGTAATAACATGCTCATGTATTACACTGAAGAGTATAATTATCTCCACTGGAGAGGGAGCCAGTATATCCACTATTTTATCTATTTAAGAAGATCTAGGGAAGGATAGTAAAGTGAAGTTACCTTTTTGGAATTGGAAGCTAAACCTACTTAGGTGGTTCCACATCTGAGAAAGATAAAAATCAGTTCAGAATGGCAGCCTGGCACAAGATTTCAGATAGGAGGAAAAATGTGCTAGCTTGATTTCTCAGCATGAACATGCAGCAGGCCATGACATGCAGCTAGGCTAATTTATCAAACTGTGTATCTGCATCAGTAGACCTGGGATAAGCAAAGGCTCAGTTGCTGACTGTGTCATTTAATAATCAATATGTTGGAAAAGGTTTTAATTATAAGGTACTAATACACAAAGCGTAACGATCTAAAGTGCCTAACCCAAATCTTACACTAAAACAAATATTTTAAAGGGAAATGTTGTGATCTTCACAAGTATGTTCTTGTGTTCACAGTACATATCTGAAGGTGTCACACAAGGGCTAAGCTAGACTTCTCCTAAGCAATGACATGCATCATCTGCACGTCTGCTCTCCCCAGACAGTAGTCCAGTGCTGAATCCATCATACTGATGGCAGCTGGCCATGAAAAGATGCAGAAAACCTCTCAATATCCAGAAACGTATAGATGACAAAGCCTTGCCTGCATCCCAGACGCCTGCACTACCTCAGGACCCAATTTCACAGGAATACATTGTCTTTTAATTGACTTACATTCAAAGTGAATTTATGGTGTCCACAAACACCATCTGCCCTAGCAGTAAGCCCTGTACTTGTTCCTTTCTGCATTACTAGCAGCCCACACTGAGACCTGGAAGCCAAACACATTGCTGCACAATCCAACAGATGGCTGTCTTGCTTTTCTTTCCACTAACAAATCACATCTGCTATAGAGAAACAACTACACTGTTCTCTGGAATCTATTTCCCACCATGATTTTATATAATTTTGCAAGGAGAAATAAATTCCCTAATCTCTTCCATTTTGTATAGGGAGGAAATTTTAACTGTGATTTTACACTGCTGCTCTTTACAAATAAGAAGACTGCTACACTAAACCACTAAACTTTTTCTTTTAATCAATAAGCATCCAATTAGCATTAGTAGATTTTTTACTACTTGAATTTAAACCTTTTCACACTATCTACCCTCAGAATTAAAACGATAAAGGCAGACTGATGTAATTATCCAAAACACTTAGTTAGAATTATCCAATCTACACTACCTATGAAGTCAGAAAAATTATCAGTATTTCCACCTGGTCTTCACAATCTGTAAGTCAGCAGTTATATAGATTCTAAGCAAAAAAAAAAAGGATTAACTTTTTATAAATAGCGTAGGCTCATTCACTCATTATTTATAGCTTATTATTACTAGCTGCGTATGCATAACTGCATGGAAAATATTTTTTGTCCGGAAGATAATTATGAGTCCTAAACAGTTTACAAACAGACAGTGAGTAATCATCCATGCTGAAAAGTAATATTGCTAGTCAGCATGGGTTTGATGTTTTTGCTTATTTTCTCATTTGAACGGACTAAATTATCTAAGCACAGTGTAGAAAGAGAAAAAACTAAGCAGGGATATGAAATAAATGCCTGAAAAAAATACTCAGTCCTTAAAGAAACAGTAGCAGTGAAAAGCTCATTAAAAAACCTTCATAATCAATTTTTCAGCAAGTGCTAGATGAGTTTTTGAGCAATAAACACATTCATAGAACACCAGATCAGTCCAGGAATGGGAAAAAAGGCAAAAGATGAAACAGTTCAGTAGTTCATCAAGAATGATGTGAAGACTTCTAGTCCATAGTGCACTTCAAGATTTACAATTAATCACCATTGTCAGAGTCCTATTCTTAGGATTTGAAATAAATTAGGCTGTATTCTGGACAACTCAATTGTTGAACACAGCAGCTTGAAAGACTATTTTGTTCAGATTAGTGGACAGAAAAGTGAAAGAGCAGAAAAACACTGCTTTACAGACATTTGCACGATGCAAATGCAATTCTGGCTGTATTCACGTTTGCAAGTGACATTCTACAGAAAGCATATATGTTAGAAAAACACAAGCAACGATTTCTGCAGCGGTCACTTGAAAACATATCAGTGTTTCTTCTTCATCACCCTCTACCTATAGAAAACTTTCTGGAAGAATCCTAGCTGCTCCATTTTACATACTTTAGCTAAAAGCAACCGTACATTCAGCTTGAAGCACCTTGTCCAAATTTCATTGAATTTGCATTCCTTTCTTTGAAGGAATCAGAAAGTGGCACGCTCTTTCCCTTTAAGAAGTACATTAGGTGCAATATGGAATGTGCACTTTGGGAAGTTAGGGAACATAAGTAACACAGGACAACATGATAACATCCTGTCCTTAAAATGCTTGTAGTTTTGGTGAGGTTACTTGATCAAAGCTGAAAAACAGCTGGGGGCTTTAATTCCATTTTAAATTATTATAGCTTTGTACACAAACTTGCTCCTTCTCAGAACGTATATTGTCTCAATTCAAACCCTCATTTGTTTTGGTTTTTTTTAGATGGAAAATCAGATCTACATAGAAACAGAGTCTCAAATTCTAGGATAAAAACTAGAATCGTAATTCAAATTTTTATGGATCAACCACTACCAAAACAGAAACACTGTCATAAGACTAATGTCACCTCAAACTATTACCTTCCCTGAACAGAATTCAGAATGAATTTATAGCTCAGTAACACACCTACTCATTCTAAGTAACAAATACATTTGGAAAAAAAATACAGCTAATTAAAAAACAGAAGGCAAAAATAAAATTTATCAAATATATTTTCTACTATCATCACAACACAGAGTTCTTCAGATTGCACTTGTTGAACTTACATAATTGTCAGATGAAAGTGAATGATGACAAAGCAATATGTATACGACTTGATCTTTTCAGAAAAATATTCTACAGTTCCTTAAAAATAATCCTAGAGAAAAAAAAATGAACTTCCTGTTGGAATACGAAAAAAATTTCTTACAAAAAGCATGGCAGCCTCTTGCATTCACAAACTAGAACATTTGCAACATCTAGTAGGTGCCTGAAAACTTGGCTCCATGTAGAATAATCTGCTTTTTTTTTTAATATAAGCTCTAACCTGTGAGGTATAAAAGACTGAGGATGTAGTTATAAACTGAGCCAAAGAAAATTCCATAACAGTGCTTTTTAGAATTCCATTTAAAGGATTTGTGACACACATTTTGATGAGAAGTAGGAAAAAAATGTAAATAATATTCCTTTGTTATATTGGTTATTTTTTTCCAACTTAAATGCTCTTTAGATCATTGTATTCTTCCTCAGCATCCCAGAAAGAAAGTTGCAGGGTCACTTATGTTATAGGGTTCCAACCATGCAGTAAGGAAGCTTCCTCCGGGGAGATGTCATAGGGTATTAATTCCTACCTTTTCCCTGTCTTTTAGCAAAGGATCTTTTGTTTCGTTTTGTTTTTGTTTTTGATGTTGTAGAGACCACGCATAAAAAAGGGGCTGGTGAAAGAGGCCAGGATATGAGGAGTGAAGTGGCAAGTGATGATTTTGAAGAATGCCTTTGCCTGGAATTTTTCACCTTAATCCAAGCTTCTCAAGTTGCTGAAGGGCATAAGGAGGATGCTGAAGAGCTGAAATCTCGGCAGCCCACTCAGCGGAAGCTTGCTGCTGACATTCACATGCTAGAAGGCTAAGGATGAGCCAGCACATACGCAGCCTATTGGCTGGAAGCTTGTTCTTTTATCATTCTGTTCACTACCATGTATGCTTACACAGTTCCAAAAATATTCTCACATTTAGTTCGTGTTCTCTTACAGCTTTTGTTCCTGCAAACGTATTACCTCCTTATTTCCTAGACCTGCTGTGACTTTATCAGACTTAAATTGGTTCAGCTGCAAAAACAACCTTCAAACTAGTTTTAGGGACTGGGATGGTTCAGAGTTTATTAAAGCTGGTGTCAGTAAGCCAGACAACAAAAGGACAGTGAGGTTTATATGATTAAAATGACTTCATCCTCTATACTTAGGACTCTGTCTTTTGATGCTGAAATCAGAATATGAACAAAAGACAAAATTAAAGAAGGACAACAAGCATCCTTTAAAAGATACTACAAATATCTTTCTTCATTCTACAACTTATCAGAAAAGTTTTTAAATCACAGAATCACAGAATCGTAGGGGTTGAAAGGGACCTCTAGAGATCATCGAGACCAACCCCCCTGCCAAAGCAGGTTCCCTACACCAGGTCGCACAGGTAGGCGTCCAGGCGAGACTTGAATATCTCCAGAGAAGGAGACTCCACAACCCCCCTGGGCAGCCTGTTCCAGTGCTCCGTCACCCTCACCGTGAAGAAGTTCTTACGCACGGTGAGCATGAACATTCACAGTTTACTGAGTCAAGAGGCTGACAAGGCAACAGAGGTCTTTGAGGCACTGGCTCATATCCAGCCTAGAACTGTAAGCGTCACAGGAAAGCTGTTTGTATTAAACATATGTATTAAATTTGCTGAGGTAAAAAATGTTTTGAGGAGACAGGAATCCCATGATGTCCATCACAACTGACACCTTTTAAGCACTTTGAAAAGAGATCTGCTTAAGACTAACTCCAGAGATATTACAAGTTAGAAGACAAGGACACTGCTAGAGAATCTTATTCTCTGAGATCAGTATAAAATTAACAATTTTAGGTCTTCTCCTTGTTGAGTGTGCACTCATTCTTTTAAAGGCAACAATAAAGAACACACTGACTACAACAGAGCAGAAGTAACTGGTGTACAGCAGTGCTCTTTAGCAAATGTCACTCATACATTATGAAAAATAAAGGACAGTTTTATAGCTCAGACACAGATTGGGATGCAAAAGATCTAGATTCACCTCCTAGTTCTGCCTGAAATTTCATGGTTGAATGAAAAAAAAACTCAAACAACTCACACAATACCTCTGTTTAAGTGTTGTCAGATGAAAAATAAAGCAAAGTCTTACGTTCCTTGATATTTATTCTCAGGTTAGGTGAAGATGGAGGAGATTGATACCCATCTACTTCCTCAGCATCACACCTGTAGAAATACTGTAGCCACAAAGAGCTCTTTTATGCATGGGGCACAAGCCTAAAACTAATGAGACCAACACCAAACAAAACTCTGCCTGAGCTCAAGGTAACAGGGCAGCTGTCAGACACTGCTCGGGAAGCCATCTCATTCTGTATAGTTGCACAGAAATGCCCAATTTAAACATCCATGAAGCAGCTGAGCTGCAACAGCAGAAAACTGAATATGTGTAGTTTCCAATAAACCAACACTGGCATCTCCCCTCTGTGCCGCAAGCACTGATGTACCTTTTGTTAAAGACAGGACATCACTCATCTCTCTCTCACTCTTCGAGTGCAAATGTCTTACAAGTCAATTCTGTGCTTAATACAAGCTGACAAAACGAGGTTTATGTGCCGTGCAACAATACCCACTGCCACTCATTCAAAGAGAAGACACTTCAAGGGCAGCCTGCTCCTATATGACACAACTACTGCTTTGCTAAACGGTACAGAGGTCTTGCAGCAGTAAGAGTGCTTCCCACTTTCAGTCCCTCAGCTAGGTTGTTAACTTCTATCTTGCGGCACATCTGAAGATTAATCGGTCTCTTAGACTGCAGTGGCCCAGATAATTTAAACACAAACACACTCTGTGGAGAGCAAAAAGCTGGTGGAAGCTGAAGAAAGTGCAGCCAGATAACATCTTTGCAAAAGCTGTATACAAAATGGATAAAACCAAATTAGAGATCTGTTAGAAATAAACGAATGGCACCTACAAATTAAATTAAATTTAAGATAATCATTCTAATAGCAGAGTCTCTGGTGAGCATTAATGCTTTATTTTTTATTATATTTGATGAAAACATCTATTAATCAAAAATATTTATGCAAGGTACAGGAATACTCTGTGCAACCATTCTTACGAGAACTGTTTCTATTAATCAGCTGTTTTAGAAGAAAATGCCTCTACTCTATACAATGAAGGCAAGAATGTACTTCAGTAAATCTTATTTAGGGCCTGTGATTTCTAAATATCCTCTAGGGCTAGAATTGGATGGAGTAGGCTGCTTTCTACAGCATGATATAATACACTCTCTATTGTTTAGTTAGCTCACACTGAAAATAAACTTTCATCTAATCCTCTGCCTCCCTTTCTATTGTTAACTTTATTGAATTGCTGAACATGCAAGCACAAAAGCAGATGATCTGGTAAGTATGAATACATTGTACAAATGAGGAGGACAAAGGCAAACACGTTCAATAGTTGGTATGAAAATATTACCGCCCTTTGAGGCGTGGGCAAACTAAGACTGTGTGTCATTAACGAGTCTATTCAAAGTCATTTTGATGAAGTTATGCATCTTTTGTCATTCAGTACTGAGAAGGAAATGCTTAACGTTGGAAGAAGAATTGTTAGTCATTATGTAGCGCTCTGGGGCACTAACTCTTTCAGGATTTCCTTCACTCTTTCCCCTCCCCATCTTTTCAATGTGAGCAGTGCTATGAAAATGGAGAAGATGAGAAGTTGCCCCTGGCATATTTCATTATAAGTTGTTAGTTTCGTCTTTCTGTATTTATTACTTTGAATTCTGCATGAGACACCTGTTGGCTGCGGAGAATAAATCAGCAGGAGGTCACAAATGCTGCATGCTTGTTTTTTGGCCTGTGAGGAGCTCACTGCTTTGCTTTACAGGAATAAATGCTAAAAAGGTGGCCACTCATCCTGTCCAGCACTGTTTTGTCATGTAAATTGCATCATCTCCGCAAAAAATTAACTCCTTTTACTAACACAAATCAGGTTAAAGATGGCAGCAGCCTCAATTAATGATATCAGTTAAGTAAGCTACAATTAAATTTATCCACCATACCTACTGCTACGCTGCAAGGAGAGAAACAAGCACCACAAAAAGATACTTAGAGAAAAAAACAGGGAAGCATAGATGGAATTTATGCAGCTTTCTGAAAACTCTGATAAGAAGGCCTGGCTGCGCAGTCCATCATGCTTGATAAGTCAAGGATGCGTGGTGAAAAAGCAAAAGTGACAAAAGCATTAAATTGAATAAGAGTGGAACAGCAGGAAAAGTGTCTTTCACTTAATGATTTCTTTTGATTATGCTTACTACTGCAGTACAACACACATGTTGCCAGCCATGTAGAAACAACAGAAAAATTGCTGGGAGCCTCTTGCATCCTCTTTTTCTCTATGCCGCTGCAATGCAGCCAAACGAAGGAATGTTTTTCAAGAAAGGGGAAATCAAAACTTGTTTTTACCTGTGCCCTGGAAAAACTGTAGTTAGGGTATATAATGCTACTTCTCTGCAGTGCTGCCCGTATATCGAGCACCACAGCGTATTTATGACTACAGCACTTGCCTGAAAAATGGAATACAAAATTCATGCCCTTCTTGGAAGAGGAAGGAGACAGATACAACCCTACCAGAATTCAGAAAACTTGTTCACCTGGCAGTAGGCCCTGTAGACTCTTTGTCGCTCCCCAAGATGCTGTGGTGCTCCATGGCAGAAGAAATCAGCACGGATGAAGTGAGGGAGAAACAGTAAGGAGTACCATGCTCCTGACCTAGGACTTGCTTATACGTTTTGACTGAGTATCATTATCAGATCTAAGTATTAAGGATTTTCATTGCCTTCTGAATTGCCCAGATAAACATATTCCTTCTTTTTTTTTTTTCTTTTTTTTCTGTATGGCCCCAAAGATCTTTAATTACGGTTGTAGTTTTTAAGGACTCATACTATACATGTATGTGTCCACAATACTTGAGGTCTGTGGCAAGTTATATCTCCATTTCCTTTTTAATTATTGAAAGATACGGCTACAGTTATGTCTGTAATGTTTCGAATGGATGTTTGATTAAATATTTATTTTCCTCATACAATGTATTTTTTCACTCCTCTCTGCAATCTGGAACTGCAGCCAAAATGAAAGTCAGAGCACAGCTAGAATACCTGTTCTTGCATAAAGTGAAAGTGTTAAGAATTGTGAACGAAATCCATCCCATATTGAAGTTCATGGTAAATATGTCACTAGCTTCAGTAAAGGTAAAACTCTCAGATATTTCAGTAAAAAAAAGAGACAAACATTACAATTCAATCTATTTTAATTACAACTAAATTTAACAAACATTCAAGTATAGAAACTATAGTCAGCAAGCAAATAACGTTAGTTTCTCACTGAGGAGATCTTCAAATGTTGGCCAATCAGGGTCTTTCTTTTCCCCCATAAACACAGCAACTTTCCCATTCCAATCTTATAGATGCTGTACGTCAGGAATTTGTATTATGAACTTTCAAGAGATTATTCCAGTAGCAACTAATTGAGAAATCCTGAACTTTTAGCATTTGCTCATCATTAACGTATAGCACGAATTGGCCTATTCCCCAGACATCTCACTCAGCAGTACCTTCTGATGCTACCAACATATTAGCAGCAAAGCAAAATAGACAATGAACAGAAAATGAACTATCAATCTGTCTCTAAGTGTTAGCAGACTGGCATTATTGATGGCTTTCCCACTTCCAATGATGGGTACCATGCTGCAAGCACCATGCAGTGCCAGCTCATGTAATTTGTCATTTTTCTGATGAAGTCAATAGAAATGTGCAAGTTTTGCACCCAGGTAAGAATCTGACCCAACATTCAGACATACATTACTCTGATAAACATGCAATGTAAAGAGGATGGTGCTGTAACAAGCAAAAGACTCATTGCAAAGGCAGAAAGAGAGACAACTGTAGTCTGTCAGCACAGGTGAAAGAACAGGGACTGAAGAACAGAATAACAGTGATAAGGACCAGAATTTGATTTCATTAGCCAGAGAAGACTGAGGCTCTTTGCTGGCCATTTTACAATTCTCTCACTTGACTTGTTTACTGATGGAAATGTTTGCCAAGGAACTTTGGAAAAATAGTGACATATGAACAATCTGTTGCGGCATATTGTAGTGGTGTTGTTTGTGCTGCTTTAGTTACTAAGCTTTTAGCATTTTCATAACTTGTCTTGAAAAAGCTGGAACTTGGCACGAAGTTTTTGGGTGACTCTATCTTCAAGTCAGATGGTTTTTATTTCTTTTTGTTTTATATATGTAGCTTTTTCTTTTCTATGTGTGGAAGAGCCTGAAGAGATGCTGTGTCAAGGAAGAGGAAAAAGTGTGCTTAGGAGTGAAAGAAGAAGGTGGGGGAAAAAATAAGCACTGCAAGATAAGAAGAAACAGGTGCAAATTCATTTTCAAGGTGAGAAAAGTATTTATATGTTAGTCACAGGTCATATGTAGCTGCAAAATCAGTAGGGATATACGTGGAACCCTTTGGGATTTTTACTTTCTTTTAGTTTCAGACCTTAAAGATGATTTGCATCATTGCTAGCTGTCTGTATGAGCCATTAGCCTGACACAAAATCCTGGTTTTCAGTGAGCTCATTCAACACACTCCAGAAAGATCAAGTCAGTACACTTTGGAAGGAAGTGCTGCTGGCAGCTGAAATCTGTTTACACTTTGGTTTGCAGCATGGATCTCATCAGTGAAACGGAAGTGTTTGTGACATTACATTTTTCAGACCTTTCTCTTGCATAGACGTGGCCCTCAATTGTGTTGAATAAAAAAGAAAAACACTCAAGGGAGCAAATTTCTGCACAGGTATTTTAACCTTGGACACAAAATAGGTATGAGAAAGTGCAAGGACAAAGAGATGGACAAGCAAGATAACTTGAACTGCCATGTGGCTCTACCGTGGTGGGGCACACAACTACCTACCACAAACATGGTCTGCACAAGTACAGCAGACACCTGGTGGAGAGAAGGCTAAACTGCCGTGAGGGGATCGAGGGAAGATTAATACGAGTATTCAAAATACGGGTACATGTTATTCCTTTTGGGACTCATTCCCATCGCACCCTAGAGCTCCATAATTGCTACTTCCTTTACCACTAAAGGCATATGAAATACTAAGTTTCCATCAGAAGAATAATACTGTTGTTTCTCCCCCCACAGAACACGTCCTGCTCGCCTCCTAAACATCATCCTAAGTGCAGGCAATATCTCATCTGACACGTGTAAGATTAATAAGGCATTTAGCAAGTGTTATGGAAGTCTTAGCTGCTCAAAAGTCATGTGTTATCACAATTTTGCAACAATTTTCTTGACACCTTGAAATTTTCATAGGTCTTTCTGACGAAAAGGAAGGCTGAACGAGAATATCACAGCACTGTTGATGAATCCATCAAGAATAATGCTTGGTGTGATTTGGAGAAGAAAATATATGGATAATTGTTCACTTTTGACATTTTGTCTTTCATAGTAGTTTAACAGGTGGACTCAGAGAAGCTCATTACAATAGCTTTAAAATCAATCAAAAACTAACTGAAAAAATTATACAGTGTATGCTTACACCAACAGAATTAACTGAAGATAATGTAGCTAGATGTTTGGTGAGATTAAATGGAATTAGATGTGTATAAGCATCATGGTATAACCTATCAAGGTGCATGTAGAGAGTAATGTCCTTTACTAGATCAGCTGAAATACATATTCATATCTATATATAAATTCTGATATCTATGCATGTATTAGACATGGTTATGAACCAAAAGAACAACAGCTAATCAGATGGTGATTAGAAAGAAATTTCCCCTCTGGGGAGTTTATTCCACAAAGTATCTTCTAATTTACTCTCTTCAGGAGCTCACAAAACCAGTGTTTCATGCAGGATACTCTTATGAACCTCTAGTTACCTCTGTCCTGCAACGTCTTGTATGTTCTGATGTTTCCCTCCTTGAGTCCCTGTCTGACCATCTCATATAATAAAACACAAATTGCCCATAAAAATGATAATTCTCTTACCAGTTTTAAAGGTCAAATCAAATGATGTGGAAAATACGCAGTGGTGTGACATATAATTTACATAATTACCACAAAACACTGCACTAAAGCTGTGTGAAAAATCAAGCTTCGCTCTGAGGAAAACCCAATCAACCGGAACTGCAGAGAGAAGAGTGGGGCTGCATACCTGACATGAGACCTGATGGCTCCCACCACAATGTTCTGAATTTACTCTCCTCTCCTATCTTATCTTCTTTTCCTCAAACATACACACACAATGAAGCTTCATGCAGCTTCAGACAGACAGGGTCTGAGAACACTGACCCCAGCACAGGACTCACAGAAAGACAAATCAGCAGCTGCTATTCTTGTACAGGGAGGAATGAAACTCAGACTGCTAGCTTTACAGTGATTTCCTAAAAGCTCTTATAAAAAACAGACTCTGAAATAATGTAGATTGTATCAAATAAAGAAAAAGCAAAACCATAAACAACACGCAGAACAAAATCTGAACTATTTAGAAGCAAACTTGTTCTAGTGCCCTGTTGTTCAAGTAATTAATATGATGGTTGGGTTTGGCTGATGGTTTTAGAGGCATTTTTACATGGGAATTATATAACTCACAGAAGTGGTAATAAACTTGATTCTGCTCATTTTTCTTACATTTGAAGGTGTCTCCTCTGTCAAGTGTACCATTATGCGCATGCTGCAGCTGACAGTTATGCTTATGTCTGACATGAACACAGGACGTTGTCCCTTCTTGTGTCAATGAAGTATTAAATCTGACTATATAACTGATTAACTCTGTTCATTAATACATCCTATTATGTTCTGCTTTCTTTATGTATGCATATTATATTAAGCATTCATACATCTGTTTTGGCTATTTTTGTTGCTTCTAATATTACAGTGTTTCTTTGATTAAGACTGATTTGGCCTTAAAATAATTAAGCTGACAATAGCTGTCCACACACTCAAAAAATGAAATAGAATATTGAGAAAAAAAGGTATTTTATTACATGATGTCTCTATTTTGGATTTATTACCTACTTCATTTCATATCATACAAATTTGTCATCTAGGCTCTTAATAGAACTTTTTAATCAGCAGAAGTGAGAAAGATAGCTTATTCCTTTGACATATCACAAATTAATAAAAATGTAATGAATAAGCAAATCCAAATGGTCTTTCAGACCAGAAGCTTCACTGCCTCTGAAATGCAAAGTTCTGTTACAAAATAGAAGAGGCAAAATTGTCTTTGCTATCAACAGGGGTTTGTATAATTCACTGCATATATTAAAAGAATCCCCACAAGGTAACTATTCAAGGACAAGTTATTCTACATTTCCATAATATTAAAAAGAAAAAAAAAAAAAAGTAATACTAAGACACATTGAAAGAGGACACCAGGTAATTAGACAAGGAACGTTTGTGATTCAGGCATTCAGAGAGCTTAAGACTAATTTTAGAAGTGAGTGATACTGCTCATGTTTTTAGGAATAGATTAACAGCAGCTTCCAAAACACAGCAGAGCTATAATACAACACTATCATGATAAAAGTCACTTTGCACACAGTTATCAGGGACACCACAGATCGAAAAAATTCAGTTAGTACTGATCAATCACTAGAAAATCCTTGTAGTTCTTAAATGTTGACAGAAATGCATACATATAATTAATTATCACATGAATTTCCTTTTCTCTACACTCCTATACATATCAATAGATATACGATAAAGTTATTTAATGCTAAGGAAATAAACAGCAAAGCAATGCATATGCAAATACCTAATTTTTATTACCCCATCTCTCCTTATCCCCTGCCTCTTGTTGGTGGGTTTTTGTTTTATTTTTTTGTGTGTCTACTTGCTGTGCCTGGTCTCTGACAGCAGCTTTGAGGGTGAAGGCTGTCACTTACAATGTTTGTAAAAAGCCCCGCACAATCAGGCCTGTAGATGTTAGAATAATAATAATAAATCACGTGTGAAAGGACAGCAGAAGCTAGGGAAATATTCTGAGCCAGGAAACAGATACTCTGACACTATCTGGGCAAACTTTCCTGCATTTAGTGCAAGTATACCTTGACACAGCTTTGGAGGGAACTGCTGGGAATGGGGGTCCTCATTCAAGTGCTTTTCTTGGATCTCCTTGACTGACATCACTCACATTGATAGAGTGGACGTGTCATACAGAAACCCCCCTACTAACATGAAACCAGATATTTTTTGCACAACACAGTCTGGAGTTAAATTTGTCTGTTTCCTTGGATGAGAGAAGAAAAATGTTTATAACAATTATTAGCTTTTTATTAACATTAGGATTCTCAGACATTCTGAGACTAATTTACAGACTTCTGTCCTCAGACTGGAGGTGTAATTAGCATTATTACACAAATTAAAAATAAATTACCGCCCTTGGGCCAAAGCAACTTCCAAGAATTTGTAAGACTCACCCTGACATCTTCTTGCCAGCACTGGTCAAGGGTCACCATATTAATGAACTGCTCCTTCATTTCATAACCCAATTTCTCCCAATATTATGAGGTTGACAAAAGCAGAACATTTGCCTTTGTTTTCTACTATGATTTTAAAAATACACCTATCATTTCTTATTCCCACTGACTTGTTTCCTTCCCTAATATACACTGTTTATTAGCCTAGACAGCAGGGTTTCAAGGGCAGACACTCTACGTCGTGTGCCAAACAATATGATGCTATCTTTATAGAGAATTGTTAAAAACTACTGCAAACACAGAAATAACACACAGTTCTGGATAGTAGGAGAAGAAATTGGGAACGGTAAATTCCAACTTTGATTTGTGAATGTCACATGGCACAGTCCGGAGAGTCACAGCAATAATGAGCTGCTGAGGGATCACGCTGCGAGCTCTCACGTACAGCCCTGCACTGCAGGTAGCTGTGAAAGCTGCTGAAAGCCTTAAAAATCTCATAGTTATGGTCACTTCCTCCTATGCATTTCAAAGGCAGTAGAGAATGTCATAAACTGGATAGAGATAATGTTTGAAACAAGAAGAGTTGCTGAAGATAGCTGGAAATCTCAAGTTTGGGCAAGATTTATTTTTAATTTGTAGCTTGCTCAATATGGAAGAATAGGAACTCTGTAATCTCTATGTCTCATAGAATAGCTCCAGACAGGATTTAGATGATAAAACACACTGAAAGAAGAAGGCAGACCTACACTACAAAATGGAAGATTACACATGTATTATCAGCTTATACATCATTACTGCCATCAGTTTAGAGCAAGATTTTACCTGGAAGGCCAGTACTGAGGAAAGCAAAAATGTTGAAGGCTTCTTTTAAAGCACAGTTTGGTCACAGGCTGAGGATTAGGCTACCATGCTAAAACAACTGCTGTTGGCCAATTTCACAGTTAATATTGGTGCTTTCTTAGTAACGTATGAAAGTACAGTAGTGGTACAGGTGTGTCAATTCTGTACCACATAAAAATACTGAAGTTTTAATACAGATGCACTATTTCCAAGTTGTTTCCATTGCTGTACATCTTGCTTTACAGTGTTCTCCTGTATTATAGGGGCTACCAAGAGGGGGGACTTTTGTCTCTCCCCAAAGTTATGCATTAGCTGAACTGCAATTCTCCTTGCCCTGCAACAGTCCCAATTACAGTTTTGTTTTTTTTTTTGCACAAAGGAAGGCAACCAAATCATTTTCAACAAGAAAGGAGCTCCTGTGTTCCTGAGCCGCAAGCTGTTATGGTGGGAATGACAGAGATATCAGGAACAATGGCAAGCTGTATCTATAGGGTAACTTACAGGTGTGCAACCTTCTGGCTTGCCTTAGCCACACTGAGTAAAGAGGAATTGTCTGGGCCACATAAACTTAGGTTGCTCTGAAAGTAATGCCTCCTATTTATTTCCATGGAAACTACAACCAATACAAAAAGCACAATAACACCATTTGTTAGAGCAAGTTCTGAGCTGTAAAGCACCATTTTTCAGCATAGCTACCACCATTAGCTGTGCGTTTTTGCCAGTGATGAACAAGAGTCTGCATGCCCATACAAATCTGCATCAGAAGAGGTGGCTGCTGTCACCACTGCAGAAACGCACCACCCACCCCTCACTGTGCTCATATCCACAGTTTGGTCTCCAGAAACATTCAGCAAGTGCCAGTGAAACAGGTGCCATTCTTTCTGTAAGGAGAAATTCAGTACCATACCTTTGCTTCATTTTCAGTTCAGTGTCAGATGCCATTGTGTCAGACTGTCCCTCTGCTGCCATCTGTCATGCAGCAACAAAATGGAACGGAATACTGGTGGGAAGGTTCAATCTCTACTGCCAGACCCCCAGCATCTGCCTTTGACACTGTGGGCCAACATAATAAACGAGGACTTTTGGAGCAGTCCTCATCAAATATACAATATTGTTAATATATAAATAACAAAACATTTTAATTTTTAATGTTTTTCTTAACACATTAAAAAGGAGGAACAAAACCATAAAAACTAGTGGGATATTTGACCTAATTTTTGTGAAATTAATGCATTGGTCTGGTTCTACGGAAATGGTTTCTGTTCTTTGTGAGGTCTCAAGGTGTTCATGAGAGATTTTGATGAAATTTTACTTTCTCTGTACTTCATCCTTGACAACTGTTCACAAATGTGCCTACTGCCAGGAAGTGATGACATGAATGGTTGTGAAGCAAAGGATATTTCTCTGTGATAAGAGAGGCCTTATGAGAGTCTGGTAAAGATCAGATTTTTGAGTTGAATGTCTGATTGCGACTCTATATATTCCATCTGAAAATCTGGAGGCAACATATTTATATCAACTGAAAAGAGTGTCACAACATAAATTGAAGATTTTTTTTTCTGCAATCATAGAGCACATACTCAAACTACTTTATGAAAACAGAAAACAGCCACATTTTCTTCGCTGTTCAGAGCACCGCATTCAAAATGAATGCAATTATTTGTTATCACTTGAGTCAGCACTGTCCTCCCTGTGCCCTGGTCTCAGTCAATACTGCACTGATAGGGCTTGGGTGGTTTGCATGTTGCTGAGCAGTGGGTGCGTGCCAAGGGGTGCTTTGTGAGGAAGAGCTGCCACCTCTATAGTGTGAGGCAGTGGGAGGCCGCATTGCCAGCCATGTCTGCCTGCACGTTGGACATTCCTGGTAACTCGTACCACTGAAAAAATGGGATTGAGGGATCTACATGGGGATTTAAGCTTATGGAAGGCAGAGATTCCCTTTACATAGCTCTAGCCTTGATTTACATGAGTGAAAAAGATTTTCCAGAGAAATTTCATATTCAAAATTTACATTTCAATGTGGAAAGGAGGGATTCAGGCCTCAGCAAGTGCTTGGATCTGTATAGTTATTCACAGCCCTGAAAAGGACCAACTGCTAATGAATCTGAATATCTTACTCAGCTAGACATTTGTATCTTTATCTGGGGGCTGTGGGAATGATGCCAGTATTACTTAAACTGGTTTCAATGGTGCAGCAGCAGTTATTTGTCTACCTAAAGTTTGTCTTGAGAGTGGCTGCTGAAACATCAGAGTCAGGTCAAGCAAAAACAGAGTTATGGATCATTGTGACAGCCAGTCTGTCAGCAAACTGTTACTTAACCGACAATTATATGTGGATCATTACTGGAAATTAAGTAAGGCTCAAAACAGATCATAACGGAATCTATTTTAGTGCTAGAAAAGCCAACCAGTCTTTATTGCTTTTCACTCAAAAAAGAACCAAACACACATTCTGCCTGCAGAATTTAATGAAGGTAATGGAACCTTCTGATAAAATTATGCAGCCATATTTCAAGAACTGCTGTCTATATTTCTGTAAGAGGTTTGGAAGCTTTTCCCCTAAATAAGCTCTGTTTAAATCAAGGCACAAGTGAACACACATCAAACCACATTGGTTTGGTGGGGTTTTATCACGTACTTAGTAAGATTAACATGGAAGACTGTTCTGGGCTTTCTGTCGCTATTATTTATAAGTAAGTTACACCAGGGCTTCTGTCAGCAGAAGTTAGATGTACCAATTGAGGGCAGTATATCATCTGCACAAGAACTCACTTCGATAGGCAGCGTTCATTTGCTCTATAAAAAATTTTCAGCCAACTAACTTTTCTTTTTCGTCAGAATTTTTTCAAGCAGATATTTCTAGCCAGTTACAGAAAAGATGTTATGACACACAAAAAAATCCAGTCTGCTCCTGTCTTTTCATAACAAAATATTGCTCTCTGGCTTACTCTTTCAGTGCTTACCAAACACAAGCAAATTATTGCTGCAGGAGGTCTGAAGAAATTTATGCAATATTTTGTTCACAACGGCTTGATGTTATTTCTCAGCAGTCATAATAGAAAAATATATACTAAATACCTTATTGCTTTTTAGCGTCCATAGAGTTTACAACAAACGTGTTAGGAGTTGCCAAATGCATCACCCAGATGGAGGGAAGGCTGCTACAGCTCTATGTTCCCAGGTCTGGTGAGCAGTAAGGCTGAGCATACATCCCGCTAGGTACACACAGAAACACAGCTACACAACAAACGTATGCAGAAGCACATGGCCAGCAGAGAGAAATGCTAAGTACTCGCACAAACGGACATCACCGACTGCCTCATCTCATCTCCCTCTCTGACTGAGAAGAACAGAAATCTGTTAGTGGGAAACACACAAAACACATAAACAAACACACACAACACATATCCTAAGTAACTGGGCTAAGATAGCCCATCTTGCAGCTAGCCCTCAGTCCTTGCTCTCCGCCCCAGCTACAGGCACTTCAGCAGCAGCAGCCCACGACAGCTGCTGGTCCACAAACCTGCTCGTGCACACACCAGAAATGTCTATGGTAACTGGCCTCAGACACTTTGTCTATCCAGTGACCAGCCCTGGATCCTCTCATCTCAGTGCCATACGCAGACACACGCACATTCTAACTTTTATATGAGAACATACTTAACATATATGAGATCAAACATATACACAAGCACTGCTTGTCCAAGAGACCAGAGGTCTTCAGATCATCTGAAGCTGACATAGTTAATGAGGTGGCAAAGCTGAGATGGTACTATTAGGACTGTTCTGTGGCTGATAGTACAGGAAGGGTTAATTTCAAACTCAGATCATGTAGTTTCCATGCAGATTATTCCTTTCCATCCACTTTCTGATGATTTACTGTGAATGAACAGCTCAACTCAGGATGCAAGGCACCAGCTGAACAGCTGACAAATCACAAAGCAATAACTTCACAGTCTAAATGCCAGAGGAGATTGGTATCAGTATTGTAAGAAAAACAAAACAAAACCAACAAGGCTGTTTGGTAAGGAGTCTGTTCCTGACTAATGGGAACAGAAACTCTCTCTGATGACCCCTAACAATGATGTCGACTGTAACAATAAAGTGGAGGAAATCTGCATCAGGGAAAAGTATCAGAAGGAAAAAAAAACAGCTAGAAATCCAAGTACTTCCTAGCTCACAACAGAAGGGGACTGTTCTTTAGACAGGTCAAGCAGTTATATTTAGACAGACCAGGCAGTTGCCATCACAGGACAGAAATTCACAGAACAGCAGGTGTCCTCTTTTCTTATTTCCACAGTTTTTACAAGACAAGTGGCAGCTTGCAAACATTCTTATGGGATGCAAGAATGAACTTGAACAGTTGTGTGAGTATGAACTGGAACACTTTTTGGATGCTAGACTGGAGGGTGATCTCTAAGAACATGTCCAGTACACTTCAATATGGCCAGTTCACAGGGCCATGCTAACACTATTAAAAATTAATTTGACTCCAATGTGATACCCATGTCGAGTACCCACGGTGCATCCTCTGCACCAGCTGCTTTATTCCCTGTATCCAGCCATGCTTGGCTGCCTCACTACTTATCATAGATTTCATATGGCCAGTGGCCACTGAGCTGCTCCATTAAGGCAAAGCAGAAGAGGCAGTAGTGCAGCATATGCAAAGCTGAATTATTCATTTGCATTTCCAGGCACAGACAAAATAGTAAAATGAATAAACCATGAAGATGTCAGTATTGCTGGACAGCAAATACTCCCAAGTCTAGAACCTGCACACCAAGGTAGGAATTGAGGTCTGTCCGTAGTGACACGTGCTTCCTAGCTGCACTCTGATTTAAAAGCCATCTCAGCAAGCACTGTGCTTGGATTGAAGGATTTTTGGGGCCCCACCAGCATAAAGTTTGTTTCTGATCTTGCAGGTGCTTGAAACTTAAAAGCAAAACCATCAACCTAGCTCAAATTAGGCTCTTAATCAGTTTTGCTGTCTTTGAAACGTGGGCACCAGCATCATTGAAAGTAAAAGCAAAGATCAAGAAAGTAGACAGTGTCTATTCCAGTCAAGGGTAACTGCAAACCAGAAGTCACATCAAGGACAGAGAAGGAATCCAAAGCATTTTCTATAAATAACAGTGTGTGAAATTAAGATTACATAGCATCATAATGAAATCGAGAACCCTCAGTTGACTTAAGCCACAACAGAACTAAAGTTAAATTTTCTCAGTAGAGCCATAAGAGGATTTACCACAAATAACTTGTCTATACCAGAATCAGAAAGATGTTATGTATGGTGGAGGCTGAGGCAACAACCCATGTGAACCTGTGTGCTCAGAGCAAGCCCACAACAGATCTTAGCAATGAGGACAGAGCTCGTGGGAAAGACCAGTGGGGCAGAGCAGAGCAACTGCAAGAAACAGCAATGAAAGGATGAAGTAAGAGTTCAGTCCTTCTTTGGTGTGCAACAGAATTGACACAAGAAAGATACAAATAAACATGGAACACCAAAATGGTGTTTTTAAAGGTCTGACAGATACTCTTGATATCAAGGTAAATTGGTGGTGACAGTGCAGACATGGACCCCAAAAATAGACATTAAAAATTATTTTGGTATTCTTTTCTAGTCCATGCTTAAGATCACAATTAGGAGAGGGACAGAGTTCATAGTAGATAGCAAACAGAAAATTATGGAGGTGGTAGAGAGATAGCATTTGAAAAGCAGCCAGATTGCAAATGTCTTTTTTCTTCTCTTAGGAAAGAATCTTTCCTCCAGTCCAGCTGAGCAGCCAGCTGTTCCCCATTGTGAGATAAGGATTTACCATCCAGCCCACGTAGAGTCAGTGTTACTCAGGTAAACTGAGCTGTAGTTCATGCTGTAATTTAGGGATCTATGGAAAAGCTCTTTTGCATTGCAAACAGGTAACTCAGCTGTGGGACTCATGACATCCAGCATACCACTCTGCTAGCAAATGCAGTAAGCTCTGAAAAGATCTGACTAATTGATTCAGCTCTTAGGGGAGACACCTGAAATCATGCATAAGCACAGAAATGATTGCCTTGATTTTCACAACTACAAAGCATCTAGCGCTCTAAAAGTTCTCAGGGTTAAGTGCTAAAAGTTTTAGTTCTGGTTATTTTAAAGAAAACAGATGCAAATTTGCATCTAGCTGAAGATCTCAACAATTTGAGGTGACTTAGCATGGTTATAATTTGCACCCATATCACAGAATAGGTCAGGCTAAGGTCACAAAAGACCTTAAAGATCATCAACTCCAACCATGACCCAACCATCTTACCCTAACAACCCTCCACTAAATCATTTCTTCTTTGATGACAAAGATCCAAAGATTCTGTTGGAAGGGTTTCAATTTGCACCCAGTCAGTTCAAAATGAAAGATTAACTAAACTAGCTAATGTATATTGAGATAGACTGTAAGGATGTCCTTTTTCTACTCCTGGAGTCCTTTCTCTATCCTGGAGTAAAAATCTGGCACAATACAAGGTTTCTAAAAAGAAAAATAGTATTTTTTTTCATACATTTTGTCTGCATTGTAAAAATCTCTTTATTGTTATCCTGCATTGCTGTTGTGTGTCTGCCATAATTGAACAGCCTAATGCAAAAAGAAATATTATACAATCTGAACACAGACATAATGGGTATTGAAAAAACCCTGGCAACAACATGAAGTTAAGTAAACAAACAAATTATCTTGCCTAGGCACAGCATTTCTATTAAAGGAAACAAACAGATGAAATGCCTCTGTGTTGGAAAACAGAGTATTTCTAGATATGTTCATATATACACACACATATATATTCAATTCCAGCTAGTCCTACAGATTTTCTTAGAGAAATATCTGTGATTTTCAAGCAGGAATATTCCCCTCTCCTTTATGATATCTTTTGGCCACAGAAAAACTTAGCTATGCCAAAAAATCACAAAGGTGTGGACAAGAAGAAATGGAGGGAAAGGAAGTGGATTGCTGGTGATTGGCACAATCATGCAAACAGCTGTGAAAGAATGGTTTTTAAGATTTTTCAGGATAAAGCTGCAGACTGCAGACAGAAATATGTGCTTACAAGAACAACTAGAGGGTTGAGACAAAGCCATTAAAGGCAGTGAAGTAGGATTAATGGTGCTTGTAGATTTGTTGGTTTTTTTTGTTTGTTTTCATAAATTGATCGTATCAAACAACATTAAGGAAGCTTTATGTATTTCTGTCTTCTTTTTTAGTTATTTGCACAGAACAACTATGCTGGCTTTTTTCATGACATTTGGACAAGTTGATGAGGAACAAGCTGAAAATCATGCAAGGAATTTAATTAAAAACGCATCTCAAGGGCTCAAACAACGCCAGCAAACAGAAAAGAGACCGCTGCTCAGAAGTTACAAACTAACACAGCACCATAAAGACTAAACATGTTATCACACACATGTTTCTTTCCATAACTCAAAAGGAATGCACAGTGCTAGATCTGGAATTTTCTAACTGCTGCTAAGAGCTCCATGTCTACTATGGCAAACAAGTAGAGATTACTTTGAGCACATCTGGATTATCTGGGTGACTCAGTTTCCTGCTAAACCTTGCATTTTTTATATGTATATATATATATTACACTTCTATAATAAATCTAAATAAATAAATATATTATATGTAAATATACACATACACACTTCCTGCTCCCCCAGCCCCCAGGCCACAGTTAAGTTTTACAAGCATCATGTCCTTTAATGAGAACTTGGAATGAAAGAGATTAAATTGTATGTGGTTACAGTATCAGTCCTAAACATATCAGAGCTCTCAGCAGTTTGATTTATGACTCATTTAGAATATTCAAATATGCCTTTTTCAAAAGATATTGCAGAAAAATGCTAACTAAAAACATTTTTCTTTAAGGAGAAAAGCATTCCAATATTTCTTAATTGGCACGTAGATTTCTCACAACAGTCTCCCTGACACAGCATAAGTTTCAGAAGGAAACAATTTTCTTTTCCCGTTTCTGTTATTTTGGCATCTTTTAGCTTATATTGTCAAATTTGTTTTTGAATGGAGAGATAGAAGATGGTATGGAAACGAATTAATCAAATGCCATACCTATCCTTCAAGAAATGCATGGCTTTACCTACTTCCTTACATTAAAGAACTTTTGCAAATGCAGCTGGACCACTTTGTCCAGCCCCAGCCACATGGAATCATGCTTCATAACTGGTCAGCTAATAAGAATTGAAAATCCAAAGTAACACGACTTCTGCTAAATTGGGAAGTTCATTCATACAAGTCAGAGTTATGTGTTTAAATTCCTAAATACATAAAAGGCTCTGTAATAGTGCTGCTATCAAAAGAAAGCTGTAAAAGAGTGTATGAATATCTGAGAGCTCTTCAAGCAACAGCAAATATAGCTAATAAATAGTAAACATAAAGAGAGTTGTGTCAGAATGCTAATGCACGTTCAGATGGAATCATCTTTTTAATAGTACCATGATGAATATCTCTGTGTGCGTTTGTTTTTGTTGTGCTTTTCTCTTTCTTTCTTTCACCAGTTCAACCAGAGCTGCATTCTGAATCTTGCTGCAACACTACAGTGCAGAAGTTCTGTCTCCTCTTGGTGGAGTATCCAAATCCAAAGAGGAGGAAGCGTGCTTCCTCTTTTCTGAAGGGCAAAGTTTTCATTTACATCAGAATCATCACTGATTTCTCATATGCTAGGATGCTCACCAACTGAATTATTAATGCAAAGAAATATTCAATAAAGCTCTATAACAACTCTGAAGGACTCTGGTTCATGCAGCAGTCCTAGAGGGAAAATTTCATGGTCCAAGGTAGGAAAGAAGTTTAGACTTAAGGACACTTCCTGCTGCTTTTATGAGAAAATGACTCAAGCCTAAGATGATTTATTCTGATCAACATTTTCAGAACTACAAGTACCATGAAATCATGTCAGGACAGTCCCTTAAGAAAGGTCCAAGCTCATGGTTGTATCCTATTTACATGGGGTATTATTTGGCACTGAATTCCTCCAAGTCTGTACATTTCTCATACATAACAATGAAAGCCTTGTGCTTCCTGTCTTATGAACATCGGTGTGGTAGATTTATTATATTGCCTATTGGAGTTTACTCAAACTATTTTGCTTAATACTACTTAATGAATGCCCAAGAATCTAAAATTTAGGGAAGAAACAGTAATTATTGTGACAGATTATCCCTTGATTTTTCACATTTCCTGAAGATTAGTTTCTGTTCCAAATTCATGACTAAGTTGACTGCAGATCTCACAAAGACTAGGAATGAAGTCTTTGGAAGCACTGGCTAGGCAAGTGAAATAGCAGACTTATTAGATTAGTAGCCTTCATTCCTACTGAGCCGTTACGTATGTTTTTCTTCTTTTCTGGCAGGGGTTGAGATTATTCTCCGTCCAGTATGTAAAGTTTTCTGTGGGAAATCTGTGCAGCATCACACTTAGGGCACTAAAAATGGTACTCAACACTTATTTAATGCAACACCATAAGCAATTTAGTACCATTACAGCATCACAGAATGGATTGAAGTGACTATGTTTACCTTAAACAGGTAAGCTAGAAGTAATACTAGAGCACAGCATAATCAGAGTGAAGAGCAATTGATGGCAATCAGCTGTCAAGTACAGTGCATGTTCATGGGTTTTGGTGCTCAGTTCAATTCAAACTCCTTTCAGAAGACCAAAAGGGTGAAGCCAAAGTAGGAAAAACTAATGAAACTGATTATTCTGTTTAGGTTCTCACAATGCATTCTCTGTCATGGCATCTGGGGGTTGATTCCTTTTGCTTTGATCTCACCCAGTTTCACTCCTGCTATCCACATCTTTGTCGCTTTACCCAAAAACTTTTGCTTATTTAGGACAAAGTTAGAATAGGACAGCAAGGAACACTTTGAAATACTCCCCAAAAACAAAGGTATGAGGCTCGTTGAGCAAATATCCCAACTTTATTTCATACTGAGACACTCAGAGACCTCTGGGAAACATGCAAGTATGTGCCAAGACTTTTGACAATTAGGATCAAATTACCTTTAAGACTACATCATTTAAATCCAAGCAATCAAGCAGCAGCAGCCAGAAGAATATTCCAGTCAGAAGTTCACTCCTCTCTGTGGTCAGAGGGGATGTGGATTTATCACCTTTTTTGATATTAGTTGGAACCTAGTAAATGGATACCTGAGGACTGAAGTATAGGTGGACTGTCAGAAGGAATGAAGGTCGACTGATTTGGGAAGGATTTCTGAAGGGAACGTTGCTCACCAACACAGACTATTCAGGAAGGTCTATTGGAAGCACCTATTCGTTGCTGTTTGTGTCACCAGAGGTTTGAATCTGCACCAGTTTCTGTCTAGCTTTCAATTTCGTGTATGGATTACTTGAACACCGAGCAGTCTGTGGGCTCCACATAAAGAAGCAGGAACAAAGTGAAGGCAAAGGAATGTCACTCCCTGGGTAATAGTAGTTCAGTGCACAGCATTCATTTGTATTACCATGGTATCTTTCTTGCTTAAGCAACAATACACCATGAAGGCAACTCAGAGTCTCATGAAAGGTAGCCACATGTTTGTGCAGTGGGACAGGCAGTGGCAGAGAGCTTCCTCTCTCCCTGCCCACTCAGTCTGCTCACTGTTCTCCGTGAAACAAGCTGTTTTCTCCTTTCCTCTACAGAAGCAGATGATACAGTGGAGGAAGTGTCAGGAATAACAAGCAATATTGCAGGGTATGTAGTAAAGCCCTACAGAATATATAATCCTTCAAGAATTATTATTTTGGAAATACTGTAAAATGTGTTTGTTTATTGGAGTGAGGGGTACTCAGGTCCTAAGCTTCATATCAGTCAGAAACAGTCAGTATAGAACAGGCTTTAATTTGCTCTGAGACTTGGTGAAAAAAAATATTCCTTTCATCCAGGGCACTAACATATCTATGCACAGGATATCTTTTTGCCTACTAAGTATTCATGTTAATATGATTTCATACCTGTGTAAATAGGATAGTAGATATATTCCTATATGTGTGATTTAAGAGCATATTTGAGGGAGACAGTTTTAGTGCATCCATTGAATAATAAAGCAAAGCCTAAATGAGGAATTACAAAAAAAATAAAAAAATAAAATGAGCTTGATTTTAGAGTTAAGCCTTTCACGCTCCATAAATCTTCAGTTAGTGCCAAGGCTTATACAGGACTTATCTATATCTGAACAGTAAAGTTTAAGGTATAAGATCAATAAATATAATCAAAATGCTTCAGTTTTTCCTGCCTTTCTCAAATGATAGCAAATGAGGCCTGGAAAGATTTGAGAGTGTGTGCGCAAAAATAAAATAAACTCCAGAGATACAATCTTTCAAGTAAGAGTTTGTTTAAATGTGTTATTCTTTGGTGGAAGGCACTGGAACTTTTCCAGTGTATTACTCTGCAACTTTTGGAAAAAATTACAAATCAAGAAGCTGATGCTATTATTATCCCTGTCCAGATATGTGTTCCAAGGAAAGCCACACAGAGCTCACTTGAGTTGTGGAGCTGCAGCAGTTCACACCCAAGCCAGATCCTCAGCAAGCAAAGAGCTTCTTTAGAATTTCTCTCTTATGTTTAATTCCAAATGTTTCAGAAACAACATTATTATCTTCCAATAAGATAATTCAAATTACTTTAAAAAAAAAAAAATAAACAATAATTCCAAATGGATGGAATCATAGGGATGCAATGTTTCATACAGGTGTTGAGTTTGCACATCAAAGTCCATGAGGATGGCAGATGAGCATACCTTATCTTCATCACCAACCTTCTGAGCACCTCCAGAGAGCGCAACAGTACCAGGATGTAAAAAGCTTGGTGTGCTCATCTTGAGTCAAGTTTTACAAGAGTATTTAAATAGATGCCAGGATTTTGGACTCTGATGCAAGAAGCAAAACAGAGTCCTATTAAAGAGCACCATGAAAAGCTCAATGGAAGCACAGAGCCTGGGTCACAAGAGCAATGAAAAAGATAAAAATGCATTATACCAGAAGAATAAGCATTGGCAGATTAACAACCATATTACAGACCAAATATTCAGCAGTATCTGTGAGCTTCAATGACATTTCCTGACAAATAATGCCACCAGAACCAGTACTCAACAATGGGGACAAAAGGTGGTGAGGGACAGGTTGCCATGTTGTGTCAGGACTGTCCCAGTTTGTTTTCAGCAATAAAAAATCAGGAAGGCTGCAGAATGCAATTAGACTTTCGTTTAAATTAAAAGATTCTAAAGCAACTGCAATCTAATTAAAAAAAAAAAAAAAAAAGTGGCTTCAAAAATATTTGTTCTCACATTAACAAAGGTATATTTTCAAGGTAAACCTATTCATTTATCCTTTATCTTGTCTACTGAGAAATCTGACATGAAGTAACCTGACATGCATGAGGCAGTCTGTACTTTTGTGGGTGGCAAATCTGTTCACTGACAAACTTCTAGAAAATCTGTCACCCAGCAGGCTCTGGAAGTCCCAGCAAGCAGCAGGACAATCTGCTACAGAGCTGCTTGGGCATTCAATCTAGGCTGATGATGCATATGGCTGTAATGCAGGGAGTTGTTCTCCGTTGGCAAGCAGGGGCTAAACATCTTCAGCAAGTGGCAAGAAAGCAGGGAAGAAAACTAGAGGTCATGGAGAGTGCTGTCAGCTTGGACTTACTGACAAAGGACTGCTGCAAGACATAACTACAGAGAGCTCAGAACTCCAGAAACACCGTCTTCCCAATCATTATAAACTTCCTGTTTCCATGTCTGTGGCTCTGCATCAGAATATGCAAAGTTTATAGTTTCATATATCGAGGATTCATTTGTGATATTACTCCAAAACTGTTGCAAGGAGTCAGGATGAATGAAAATAGGGAAGGCAAATGAAATATCTAATGCAAATAAGAGATAAAGCTTTGTTATTCAAGTCATGATTCCAGTTCTAAATTCAATAACTTTTTCAGTGATTCTGGACCCAACAACTGGATAACCAGTCAAAAGTAAACAGCCAAGTCTGACTTTTCATCTATTTTTGTATCAGCGGCACTAGTGTACAGCTTTTTAGGCAAGGTTTGCATTCTACAACATTCATATTGGAGATCACCATGCAATCACAAGACTAACTTTACAACACCAAATCACAAGTACTTCCTAAGCTTTATTCTGGTAAGGAAATGGATCTCAACCCACCAATATCTATTTGATATTTAAAACTCAAAGAGTCCAGACCGAAGAATAAAGAAAATCTCTAAATACAAACAAAAAAAGCCACTTCCTATGCAGTAAGAGCACATGGAAGGCTACAAATAAAAATAAAAATCAGACACCTCACTTGGTTCCTGACCTCTCAGACATTGTTGTTCCTGCGTACACAAGATTTTTAAGTATCAGATAACACACAATCACATTTTACTTCCTTTACCTCACCCTCAGTGCCCAAACACTAAGGCAATCACTGCGGTTCATTTCTTTTCTAGGGCTGTTAAAAGACCAAGAATTGAGGCAATAGATAGTTTAAAAACGATTGCTATATTCTCTGAAAAACAACCTGGCTAAATGCTTCTTCTTAATCAACAACAACAAAGAAAACAAAAAGAACAACAGAAATAATCTAAGGAAATAAGCCTTCTCTTTAGACGTTTAGGTTAATTGTTTTCTTTTGCTATATAAAAAAGCTACAGCTGAAAAAAAGCTAAGACATAAAAATTCCAAATTAGGACATTTGGCAACATCAACAATACAATTATAAACATTTCATTAAATGAAACCAAATATTTCACTTGAAAAGATGCAAACATAGGAAAAAGATAGGCTTTTCAAAAGTGTCTCCTCTTTCATTTCTCCCTTTTAAAAGACCCAAATACCTTGCAAAATTTTGAATTGTATTTTTGTTTGGATAGAATTTCAATAGCACAATCCCCTTAGTGCTTTCCCAGTGAGTTCTATTTTCGAGGACTGCAAGCACGTTACAGATGAAGCTCCCCAGGCTTCACAGGGAATAGATGAGCCTACTGCTTAAGAACCTGCAACCCATTCTGTCTTGAAAGCCTCACACAAATTATATTTTTTCACCATATCAGTATGTAGCCAGAGTCCCATCCTGTTTCTACCACTGCCACATGCAACAAAGCCCATAAAGCAGGAGAAACAGTCTAAGTTAAAGGCAAATTTCTCTTTGATCTATACTGTTGGGGCCTGTTCTTCATTTACACGGGAGCTGTTTTACAGCTGCAGCACAGAAGGTAGGAGCAGAGGCCTTGTTCGTGCATGGGCTGCCTACCTGTGTGAAGCACTGTCTGACTTCCTTTGCTCTTTTGTTATTTCAAGCTTAAACAGGATAAAGGTTCTCTCTTACCCTTCTACCCCAGAAGGCTTACTCCATCACGTATTTATTTAAAAAACTCTCCACTAATTTCTACATACACTTGTTTGGTGCAGGGAAAATAGATCTTTATTATTTTTTAAACCTAGTTTTATTTAATTCACAGATGCTATTTTAAGAGCTCTCCATGCAACTATCTCTGACTGGGAATCTGTGTGGCTCTGGGGAACTGGCAGCGACTTTCAGCTTTTCCAAGTCAGTGATTCAGATGTAACCAGAGCCACTGGTGACTGAGAACGAATGCAGAGAAAACTATTTGATGGTCTGTGTGAAATAAAGTAATGATTTGAGTCCAGTTGCAATTTGACAGATTACCAGGAAAACCATTTGGTGCTTTCTTTGGCCTTTTGGGAAAAGGAGCCAGAAAATTAGCTTCTGCAAATTCTTTCATGTTAGAGCCATCTGACATGCAAGGGTATAGCCTTTATTATCAGTAAATCTTTTTACTGATGGCCAATTATTGAGATTTCATTTTCTTTTTCCAAGTTCTATCAGTCTGATATTCTGGAGACTGTTTACCATGTTCTTCTGCTTTAGATTGAGAAAGCTAATCTCTTTAATCATCTATTATCCAGAGGAGAGAAGGAGATACTTCTGAATTATTCTTTAGAGCCTAACTTAGAGAATTCAGAGCATCTCCCTTGCACTGACTGTAGGGAGTGTCCTGGTACCATAACCTTTGCAAGGCCAAAATCTGAGACTGTAACCTTCTCCCTCGTACCCCCTGCAACTATTCAGGTAGACTGTCAATAAATGCATCAGATCACTGAGTTCAGATAGAAGCCCTTCAGCACAGCACTTAGGGTTCTACTCCTCAATAAATTTTAGATTCAGCAAGTCCTAACTGGACATTTTACTTAGGATCTCTGGCAAAAACATTGTTTTCATCTCATGCTCCTGTTCTGATCAGTATATATTTTTAAACCTCTCATTCTTCTCAGTGACAAAACTGGCTTTTAAACATCAATGCTATTAAAGGACATAGCTCAGGACTTCTTTTTCTCTTCCTCCATCCATAAAAGGCAGAAGTAAGTTGCAAAGCAAACCTGTGTCTGTATCAAAATACTGTTCTCATAGATCACAATATCCTGCAGTCTTCGAAGAATGGATGCACTGATTCAGCTAAAATTAAAGTGTAAAACCAGGATGAATGGAATATACATACATTCTTTAAATTCCTATATGCTTTATTCCCCATTCTCTCGTTAATTCCTACTGATAAAAAGTAACCAGCAAGGAACTTTGTTTCATCATAATTACTTTGCCAAGCTCTCAGTTACATACCAATATGGGATATTTGGGTTGTTTTCCTTGTGAGGTTTGTAATGAACTGCCACTGGTAGCAAACTAATGAGGTTGTCAAAAACTACAACAAAACTATTCTACAATTTATATTGTGAGCAGCATACCATGTAATGTATCTTTTTATATATTTTGAATAGATTCAGCTTTTCCCAGCATTATGAGAAGAAGAAAAGGTAGGAACATCTTTGTTTAATGTCATACAAGGAAAAAAGCAGAATGAGATGAAAGATTTCCTGGGGAATGAAAAGATGCAGAAAAAAACCAAACAGCCCAATTTTGTCCATGACAACAGAAGGAGAAAGGAGAAAACAATACACAGCTAATATCCAGTTACTGAGCCCTTCCCTGGTTTTATAACAAACTTTTTTTCTCCTGCTTCACATATTTCGGAGATCTGAGGTTAGCTTCAACTTCATTTACAGTTTATAGCATCCATGTGAAATTTGGAAATTCAGACTCATTGAAGAGAAGTAAAAATCCCAAACTCCTGTTACTTCACTTAAGGGCAGAGGATGCAGGACTACCTTCTGAGCAACAGCACCAGTTGATTTTCTGCTTTTTTCCCTTCCTGACATTCAATGCTAAATTGGCAGTAAGCTTTATTAACTTCTAAAGCTTTCAAATATTGGAAGCAGCTGTTTGAAATCCATGGTAGTCCCCAATCCTGTAGAAGAATTTAATGCTGTACAATAATCCACAAATTAGTAGGTGTAATGCATCATCTTCTATTATAGCTGTCATTTCTGAAGGGTGCTATTTCAGTGCCAAAAGGCAGTCAGAGTGTACAGGAGAGTGCACAGCACAGAACCTTCCAATGGAACAGCTCTGAAAGCATGGGCAACTCTTTCTGCAAGGATAAGGCTTGGAGATTCTGCCTGAGCACAGGAAAATAAAAGCAGCAGAAGAGCAGCCGCTTTATCAAGGGGTTAATCTAATGACTGGGAGCAAAGTAGGATAGGTAGGAAGTCACATCAGCTAGTATTAGTTTGAAAATTAGAATGCAATTAGACAGCTAACAGGTGAAAATTAGCATGGATCAGGGCATTGTGCAATTACTTAAGCAAACAGAATCCGAACTTTTTTTCATAACAGAGCAAACAAAATACGTGCCTTGTAACTCTGCCATGAAAGGATATCTGATAACAAAAGTATTACATGCCAAGGTACTCACACCTCACAGTTCTCTATGTCTGCGCAACCTGAAGTGTGGAGGGGAAGGACCTCTGGTCAAATGTCAGTTCTAGCTTTCTGAAACTGTCTGCTGGTTCTTGGAAGACTAGATGTAAAGCATACAGGTGATGGACAGAAGTTATCCACAGCTTACCCAAGGATCCTTAGGGTAGCATATGGCAAAATACTCTGAGAGCAAAGGGATCGGGTGAATGGAAACCAGTTCTGAAAACAGGCTGGAAGCAGCCCAAGGAAAAGAAGGTGGAGCTGCAGCAACACTTGGCCTAGACACCTCAACAGTGTGATTCACAAGTGAAGACAGCTTGGGACTCATTCCTACCTCCCTCCCATCTCTCAAGACTTTTTCTGCTCCTAAGCTCAGCTGCTGCAGCTCACAGCTCTGCTGTCAGGTAAAAAGTGCTGCTTTTCTCTCTCCGAATGTACCAGATGATGATGCAAGCAGTTCAGCAGTTGCCACACAAGTAACTGAGTCATCCC
This sequence comes from Meleagris gallopavo, assembly GCF_905368555.1. Taxonomy (NCBI): domain Eukaryota; kingdom Metazoa; phylum Chordata; class Aves; order Galliformes; family Phasianidae; genus Meleagris; species Meleagris gallopavo. The sequence goes on from NC_139405.1 coordinate 12,309,971, forward strand.
CAGCAAGGCAAGCAGCTAAGGCTTAGAGGCCCTGACAATTGCTAAAACACTAGCAACCCCTGCTCACAAACAGGGTACGCCAGATTAGATGCACTGCATTTAGTGGGGGGCAGAAATACAAAGCACCAAATGACACAGCTTTACAACCTGAAAATACAGGGGAAAGAGTAGTTCTTTCTCCAAGACCCAGCTGCACCTCAAAACCAAGTTTGGATCTGAGAATTCATCTCAGGCTCCCAGTGTCTTGGAGATTTTGTCAGCACCAGGCTGCAGCCAGAAACTAGCTCAGAGGTAAAGTAGCCAGGACTGTCACTGGGGCTATGCACCTCAAGTTGCCCAGCATGCAGCTTGGAAGAGGAAGGGGATTTGGAGATCTTTTGTTTCCTTTTACACGACAATGATCTTCACAGCAATTTAATTCCATGCATACAAACAGTGGCATAATTATTCACAGCAGAGGCAGACAGTGGAAAGGATAACCAGTTTTTTAACTACAGGGTTTCAGAGTGCCAAACACAAACCTTGTAGTATGAATGCTAATCCCAAGGAGAGAAAGAGCCAGCAATGCAGGAGTAGGTTCAGGTTCCCACCCACTGAAATAAAAAGTCCATAGAAATGACAGGAATTGGGAATGTTGGAAAAGAGAAGTCACCAGGCAATTCCCTGACTGCTTCTCTGTGGCCTCTGTAAAGTATCCACTTCCTGTCTGGAAGAAGCAGTAGCTTGAATTTCTTAGGCAGAGCAGAGGGAAGACAGAATAAAAGATTAAGAAATTAAGAGTTTAACAGTCCATAAAGCTAAAGGAATGAGATGCTATCTGCTGCTTTTCACAGCATATGTGCATAAGGTCAAATTCTGAAGCAAAGCGTGTGCTCATGGGTGCATCTGCCTGCACGTATATAAAGCCTTGAATATACAGGTGTACCTCATGTAGATGTGCTATTTACCTCATTTTGAGCACTAAGATGCACATTGTGCATCACCATGACTCATTTGCTGCAAGAGTTCTGCTTTATCCTGAGTGTCTTTAGTGGAGCAGAGGCTTCAAAGCAGGAGAGAGCAACGTATATTCAGATTCAGGCATCGCTTCAGGATATTCAGATCCCTTTTTTCTTTTTTCTTTTTTTTTTTTTTTTTTTTAAACATAGCTTAATATTTTATTGCTTAAGAACCTGTTTGTGCTACATCTTACTGCCACCACTTATATGCTATTCCAAGAAAAAAGACATTGTAGAATTTTCTTGGCCTTTCCTGCAAGGAGAGAGCATTATATTTACAGCAGAAAGTTTCAAGTGGCAGCTACAAGAGTTCGATGTCCAACAGGCTTCTGTCCCAGAAACAGCAATTCCCTCACCCACGTTTTGAAACAGCCATTGCTTGCAGGAACAGAGCTAGTTCTTAAACTGATTTTAAACACTACCACTTATTTCATATCTTGACAATAACAAGCCCTTTTGGTGAAATGTTTTTTTTCATTTGTTTCTTTTGTTTTCTTGCCCTATATTGCAAGGTTTGGAAATAGAGAAATAAGGAATGCTATATATTAAAAAAAAAAAAAAAAAAAAGAAAACACTTTCAATTTCCTATAATGATCATGGGAGCAGTAAGTAAGGCAGCTGAGTTTTAGCTTGTCTTTAAAGATTATTATGAGCATTAGGAAAAAATGGATTCATCTTTACTGCATTTAATTACGCTAGTGGAAATGCCCAACTGTATCACCTAATGACCCTTTGTACTAGTAGGGGGGGAAGCGAGCACTGCCAGAGGAGAGTTTACCCTACACTAAGGTGGAACACATTCTCTGGAAATGTTTACATCTCTGTGAATATCAGTTTAAACAAGCTTCTGACTTTAGGATTGCTATAATTAGATAAAGTGAACATCACACTATTTTTACACTCCTCAAATGAACCATGCTTTGCAGGAAAATTAGCAACCACAGCTGTTTGAAGCACTGAGACAGCCTCAGATCCTGGTTACAACCACTGGTCATCTCAGTCAGACTTTGCATAAGGTAATTTCTCGTGACAGTAAATTAACTTAATTTTAAATAAATATTCAGAGAGTTACAGAATCTAGCAAGCATGGAATAAAAAAACCTTGTAAAACACGCCTTGTAAAATGCTTGTTATTTTTTATGGTTCATCCAATCCTCTATAAGCTATTTTAAATATCTTTAAAGCACATGCAAGCTCCACCTGGTGATCCATGCTTCTGAAGATTCATGAGGGATTACTCAAAGTATGAACATGAACACTTTCACTGTAGCCAAAACAATTTAGTGCAGCAACATTATTATGGCATGGATATTATCATTAACTCCTTAGGAAAATACTAATCTAAAATAAGACAGGGTGAGGCACAGCTGAAGTGTGCACACGTTCTGCAGACAGATGTCCCCCATAGTAGCATGGATCCTGAGAGGCTGTGTTAGGAGGCATCACTTTTGCTATTTCATAAGAAAGCGAGGAATACTTTCTATGTAGATGCTTTGGAAACGTGCCTGACTGAGACTCAAGAAGACCAACTAACGTCCCAGCAGAGGAAAAAAATTAAATGAGAACAGATGGACTAATTCAGCATTTTCAAGCAGTGAAATCCAAACGTGAAAGAAACCTGGCTGACTACAGATGACAAGGCCGGTCTCAGTTCAGTGTTCAAGCAGTAACAGCAGGCTCTTGATTTTTTATTTTTATTTTCCTCCATCAAATTAATCTTCTCGAGGAGGCTGGCATTTCAGTGGGTTTGAAACTTCCCTCTCCAGGGGCTTCAGATTCAAATCAAAATTCTATGTACCACTCACTAGACTTGTTGCTCTCAGTCTGTTCAAGAAAATTCAAGCAACATGCACAGTTTGTTATTTACATGTGCCAATATTATCTGCTGGGAAAAGGTCAGGGTAGAAGAAAAAGTTTTTATAGGTCAGCCTTGAAGTGCCCTTCCAGAGGTATACAGACAAACAACTCTTCAACATTGCTAGCCTCTAGCACAAGCTGATTATCCACTATTTATTGAATACTGCATTTGGATCTTAACTAAACATAACTGAAAACAAAACAAAGAAGAATAAATAGCCACCAAACTCAGTCTCACTTGCCCAAAGACCCCCCCAACACATCATCTATTTGTAGTCTACCAATGCATACAAGATGATGTTCTCTTGCAATACTGGACAACTTCAGCATTCAACATTCAAACCAGTGGTTGTTTTTTTTTTTTTTTTAGCTAGAAAGAGAAAATGTCTGGAGAATCTGAAGCACCTTGCAATTAGAGGAGTAAAAACGTTTTTTAAAAAAATATCGTATACTTTAAGTGTTTTGACTTGTAGTAGTCAGGAACTTCTTATTTAAAACCACAGTAGGTCTTCTGAGAGAACACATGGTTTCAGTCATCCTCACATAGCATTCTGTTAACTTCTTGGTTCCCTTCAGAATGCAAAGTGCTGCACATTTTGAGAAAGAACTTTTTTTTCTTTTGCTGTCAACACTGTTAGTAAACTAAAACTAAGTTACCTCCACAACAGGCTTTTTGATCGAAGCCAGGTAGGCAATGCAGGAAAGGAAGGCAGTATAGACAGCAACATTTTCAGCATGTGGCAGAACCCATAATTAAACTGAGATTATTTGACTTCCATCAAGTGTCTTAGGCATACTGTCTTAATAAGGGTAAATAACATTTCTTTTGCCTGACCTCTTCATGTAGTTCCTTTTACCATTATTAAGCATTTCCACAAAGCTAATAAGGAAAGGGATCCATACTTGTCAATCCATAATGAAGCGTTCATTACTTCTATCTCTAATGATACACATGGTTCTTCAGTTTGGATTATTTACATAGACAAAACTTTGCCTCTGCACAGACTCCTTCCCTCACAACTCTTGAAACTCCAACTCCCAGTTCCCAGAGTAATGCCTTTAAAATATAAGAAAATGCAAAAAGCACCAAAAGTAAAAAACAACTCCCCCCCCAAACTTTATATATGACTTAAGATATTTTACATTTAGATCTGTTTTCAAGACAACTGATATAAATGAAAACAAAGCACAAAAATCTGCTGCTTATACGAGCAATCTTCAAACTCCTATCACTCTGCTTTTCCTATTGTAAACTACCTTAAGTTACTAGAGCCTATGCTACTGCACTGCCTGCAGGGCAAACTCCTTCCTCGGATACTCCTTACAGCAGAGAGGGAATTCCCTTGAGCAGGGAGACAGTTCATCTCCAGAGAAGCCGCACATTGGTTCTTGGGTCAATTCCGTCATATTCTTAGAGTTTAGCTATAACACAGACTTCTGGAATTCCAATTCTGCCTAAATTAGGAAGAGAAAAAGCCCTGCAGAAGCATTACCAGGATTCACTTCTTCCCCTGCCAAATTGGCTCCTTCCACCCAACAATTGCCCTTAGCTGATTAACTGTTCATGGCTGAGGTGAATGAAAGAACAGAAGAAAATGGACTGACTCCTTCTTCATATTTATCTCTGAAGAAGAGACACAAAATGAGACTGACTGGCCAAAGTAAATTTTGACTTAGCTTTCATAAACAGTAGTATATATGCTTTCAGCAGCCTTTCAGTTCTATTGATTCAAATCTGCTTATCTTTGTTTCCCCTCCTTATGACTTGCACAAGAAAAATAGAACTTTTGTCAGCAGACGCAGTTATCTTTAATAAAAAATTAATAATTAGAGAAGAAAAATGAGAAAAATTAATCCCTTCCTTTGTTGGAGCTCTTCATTAATTATGTTTGTTTATGTTAATTTTGATTATACAGCAATGACTGTAGTTGCAAGATAAATTTGCTTTGCAGGCAGGCTAGTAAATACAATTAGAAAGCTCTACAGAAAGGGGAGAACTACATCTGTCTTAAGGTAGAGTGGTTTCAAATGCTTTGTTCAGACAGATGTCCTCAGCTTTTACTAAAATTTACCTCCACAAAAAAAAACACCACCACATCATTTGAGACAGCATATCACTCACTAAATTTAATTGAAAGATGATACATTTCCATTGCAGTCATCCATGTGTTTCTTTAGAGGCACAAGGGAAAAAGAAACCTGTAGGAAAATCATGTATGTATTGACATTTCTCTTCAAATGAACTGAAGAGGAAGCAGTTGCCAGTTTTGTCATGCTCTACATTGTTTTACGGTTTTCTGACCCATACCTTACAAATTAAAGAACTCCTGAAAACTAAAAAAAGACAGGAGATACAGCCACCTATGTATGTGCACTAGATAATTTATGCCAGATCTGTTATTAATTTATAATTAGGTAACTGAGAGTGTAAAAGACTAACACAAGCAGCATAAAATAACATTCACTGTCAAGTGGTACAGCTCAGAAAAGAAACAACTGAGCCAAACTCCAAGGCCACCTACTTCGGTATAAAGGATATTTAGCTAGAATAAAATAGTGTCATTTTATAACTTAGGATCAGGCTGTGAACTGTTACCTGCTCTTAATTAGTACTTAAACCATTAATTATTGATTTTGAAGAGTTTGGCAGTATTGGTGAGATAAGCTTACCTGACAAACTGTTCTGGGTTTGAAGCAGAGGTAGGTAGACTTCTGTTGTAAGAGATTATTTGAATCATTCAAAAATGCAATTAGGGCTTCCATTTAAATGCAAAAGGGGAAGAGAAGAAATCTTGTTTTCATAACACAAGGGAAAAAATGCTTAAAGTGATAAGCAAAACTAAAATTTGAAATATTAGATTCAATATTAGTTTTAAATGGAAAAATGTTGCAGTTCTAAGCTGAAAAAGTCAGCTTAGATAAAAGAAATACTAAGCATTAGTGTGAAAACAAAAAAAGTAGCATAGTAAGACTATTGACCTTTTGACTTTTTCCATACTGTTTTTAATTTTCCTTCCTTCCCTAAAATGAACAGGCCAGCAGAACAACAATTACATTCACTAAAAGTGTTGTTGTCACCGGATCAGTCACTTAGTTTTGAGTCAAAAATATCCTGATCATTAGTTTGCTTTGTTCCAGTCACTGGCACCTTTCACTGGGCTGCACAGAAACTCCTGCTGGTTGGAACATGCTAGCTACGTTCCTTCAGATATTTACATTTTCATTAAGAACATATTATATCAGCATTACTACAGATACTTTTTCAACTGTAATACTAGCAAAGTGGTTAGCGATAAGTCAGTAGAGTAATAAAACACAAGGAAGACAAAATTGGAAGGCTCACAAATAGTAGATTACAATCAGTAACAGCACAATCAAACATCACTGTGCTCCTGATTTCAAACAGCCCTATTCTAGCTGTGCTCATTACTCACTATTCATCAGTGGTTCCCTTCTTTCACTGAAGATTTTAGGGACTGACATTCTTATGCTGTTATTTAGAACATCAATAAGAAGCATGGGGGAGAACTGTTAAACCAAGATCCATTTAGATGATGCATTTCTTCCTACAAATTATCTTGTTAACACACTGTCAAAAATAGCAACACAAAAAAAGTTTTCAGAATTCCACTGTTTTTCATCATTGAATCTGTTGTTTAGTGATGCTCTATGTCATGATCACTAATCTTCAGTATTGATTCCAAACTACACTTCACCACCCCTACACGTATGTGAATCACAGCTGTAGAAACTACCCACAAGAGAGCTTTGGTTCAGATTCAGGAAGGGCACCCAAGCTCAGGAAGAACTCAAGCTAGGTGTCTAGTAACACAGTACAAAGCACAGGGAAACTTTAATGATTAAAACCAAATTGATAAGACGTTGCATTCAAGAAAGAATTTACAGATGTCTCCTCAAGTCATCTAATGGAAAAATATGAACAGTTCAAATTCAGTGAAACATTTCTCCCATTCCCCCTGAAGCTGATATACTTACGTTTAACCTGAAATGAATAAATGTTTTGGACCAGGCTCCACAGATCCCTTCTTCATCATTAAGTTTTGAGAGACCAATGCTGTGTTTACTCCAATGCCTTCCATCTCCACTCCTGAAGGTGACTCCAGATCACCTGGTTAAGTGAGGCAATATCCTCTGTACTGAAAAATGTAGACTTGAATCTCTTTCATCTGCAGTTTACCGATCCAGACCACTCGCTTCATGACTGCCAAACTGACTGATCTTATATTACAGACCTCATGTTAGCTACCCTTTATCTCTTCTTTTCTGTGTATTGTCTAATGCATAGAGTATTAACAGAACAAGCAAGGGAGCTCTAAATATTGATGTGAACTAACTGGTCAGGGGCCAAACTACAGCTCTTAAGGAATCCTAACATTGTGGACAAGAGCTAATGAAGTAACCTAACAGCAAACAAGAAACCCTGAATGTTTCAACTAGCTCTTTAATGGGGATATCATGACCTATTACAGTCTAGAAGATGAAAGGCTATGTGACAGCAGATCTTTAATTAAAATTAGGGATGACTATTTCATTAAGAGTGTCCTGCTGCATCTCAGATTTCCATGAAGACCTTTCAGAAGGGATCCCATAATTCATTCACTGGGACACCTGTTATCTAAGGTGTTACTTATTTATCATGCAGTATGAGAGAAGAATCTATGATTAACCACAAATTAAGACTAGGGTTTGTGGAACAGAAGATCAAAATATTTAATTTCACCAGAACCATGATGAGTTCTGGTAAAGTATTCATCAGTGCTTACTGTACATTTCTGGAGACCAAACAGTTGATGTCAGCCATTAAGGTGGTGCTGTGGCAACAATAACATGAAACACAAGCTATGTTCTGGATCGCCATGCACAGCTGCCTCATCACAAAAGTGTCTCAACCAGCTCATTCACACAGGTCATCAAATTACGATCAGGGAACTATGTACAGAGCTGAATAGCAGCTTGAGTGCGTTGGAAATGATGGTGGCAATGTCAGAACGTCACAAAGTTTGCATGAGGTGAGTCCATAAATGATCATACACAAACAGAAAGATCACCATTATTTCTGCAGGTAGACAGGGCTTAGAATGTAGATTGAAGGCCTTAGAAAAGACAAATTTTAAGCTTATCTTTACAGCTGAAGCTTCAATATCCTTTTCACCCTTCCTTCTCAAAGTTAGGCACTGGCTTAAATATGTTCCTGAATGAAGAAGTGATGGAACAAATGAGTCATTTAAATCAAGGAAAGCCATAGTAGAATCAGAATTGAAAACTACTTTCATAAGCTGTTGAACTGTGACTCAGTGACAAATTTATCTTTTCTCTGTGCAACAGGGAAGCTTGATGCTTATCTGATTTAACACAGGCCATGCTAAATACTGTATCTAAAATAGAACATTTAAATGGTGGATGAGGAACAGAAAATAGAGAAAAAGGCTAGGAGAAAGAAGAATTAGGGATGACATTTTATGTCTTTTAAAAGCCTGACCTTTTGAAAATATCACTGTGTACATTTTAAATATTAATAAAGGCACTAGCTGTTAGAAGGCACAGGGCTGTTGTTGTGAGGTGACCTTTTATTGAAGTAAAAGAAAATTGACAGTTTTATTAGCCAAAGAATACTGCAAATAAAAGCTACAGGGGAAGAAAAGCAAGTAAAAAAGCTGTCATTCTAATTAGTTACATTCTGTAAATTAGTCTGAGGATGTGGTCATGTCTAAATATTGCTGTTGGTCCTCCTGTATCTCAGCCCAGACTTTCCAAACAGCTTCAGCAAGACAAAACAGCATTTCCCAGTTCATTTCTTCAAAGCTATATTGTTGTCAGTGAAGGAAAAAAAACAAACCAAAAAAACAACACTGGGACAAAAACATGACAATGAGATTTTCATGATTCAATGATTGTCACCTTGTGTATGCTACTGCAGGCATCTTTCCAGCAGAAATTCTCAGGAATGATTAACATTAAAAAGATCCTTCTTAAAATGACTTAGATTTATTCAGACTAAAACTTTGGTGCTACATGATTAGGAAAGAAAGCACTCCTTCACAGGTTCATCCCAAACAACTTGTTTTTTCAAAAGAACTGAAACAGGAGAGTTGATTTCTTGTACTCATTTTTGCTGGTGATAATCACAAAGGGTTCAGTTGTCTGTGCTTCAAGGCCAGATGATAAAGCACAGCTGTGTAACCTTGACTGAAGCTTATGAGAAAATTATTAAGTTGTGAAAATGAGCTGTGAAAAACAAATGGAGACAGTCACCCAAGATAAGAAAGGTAAAATTGTAGGCAAATGTGGGATTCTTGAAATAGAACGCTTAGCAACTCAAGGAGTTGAGAGAAAAAAGCCATCAACATGAAAGTATATGAAGGCCTACAGAAAAGAAAACGAGACTTGTAAGTTAACAACACTTCAAGATCTCTTTCCCAAAAAGAGGATGTTCCAACGGAAGTACTTCCTTGCCCACCTCACTGATGACAACCTAGCCATCTCCTTTTATCTATCAGCTGTACAACCTCCAAGCACTGCTTCCAGGCAGAGGTAACAAGTTACGAAGGAGTTAATTCAGATTCTACAACCCCTAATAGAAGTGAAGAAACAGAGGAGAAAGAGTTCTTCCTCATCCTTTAGATACCTTTCACTGACAAACAACGTGCTACATAACATTTTCACACTTCACCACCATTTCCTTAATATAAGACCTTTCATGCATTTCAGCTCCAGTGTGTTTTTTCATAATTTTATAGTGCACACCATAGAAAAAGCCGTGTTTACCAACTAGATTTGGTATTGGAGTTATTAAAGGGCAAAATCTGCCCTCTCTTATGTCGCTGTCTGCATAAACATGGCATTTCAATACACAGGATTTTGAGTTGATGCGCACCCACGTAAAGCCAGCTCTTGAACACTGTTCCACCAAGGCTATCAGAAGTGACGAGTTCTCAGAAATGGTGTCTGGCACTGGATTCATTCTAGAGGGAAACAAGTCAGCCTTCATCTCTTTCACAATGCCAAACAGCTAAAGGCCAGCATTGCCCATGTAAGCAATAGGGGATAATTAATCTGCAAATCCTGGGCTTTAAAACTACTCAAATGCACTGCACACATGCAAGTAAAAGGAAAACATCAACTTTTTCTTTTTAAAACAATTTTCTGAAGTATAATTTATTTTCTAATCTCAGGTTTTTTTTCTTTAAGATTTTATTGCATTCTTTGGCAGGATAAAACATCAGGTTATATTTGTTCAGAGAAGCAGACAGGAAAGTTAAGCCTCAAACAAATATTTCTTCTGTATACCACAGTTTAATCAGTTCATTCACGTAGGGATGTGAATGTGAGATTAAGTACAAGCTAAAAATACGACCAGGAAGCCATGAATAAATCAAGTGGGAGAGAAAAGACAGTGAAACAGTTGTAAGCAGATATATAAATGTTACCTGAAAAATAATCCAGGTCAGCTGTGTGTATTTATAAGTGTCCAAAGTATTTTAGACGTAAGAAAAACATAGAAACGCAGAAAGTGCACACATTTACCCTCTTAGTATTTAGTTTGACTTAAAAGGTACCTATTTTCATCCTTCCACTTTTGCCTCTCTACTGACAGTTTAGGATGCCTTGAGGGTACCATTACTTCACAATAAGGTGCAACAGCCGCGAAAGGCAAATAACATCACTGATGAAGCTGAGAACACAATGCATCTGAAGCATGCATCTGAAGGACGAAGACTTGGCAAACACCACTGAACAGCGCACACAAAAGGTCATACCCTTTTTTGGTGTCTGCTTAAACAGGAATTAATGATTGCAATACCTACTGATGTCAGTGGAATAGTTCTCTGACCTCAGTAGATTTTAGGCTAGACATATGCTCCGCACACACCACTTAACTATCCAGAGTCTGAAGGTTATAAACATTTCCCTTTCTTTTTTCAGGGAGGGGGGAAGAATCTATCACAGTACTTAGATATCTCATAAAACAAAAGCTGTTTTTATTATTGAAAAAGATTAATTGCCAGCAAGTAGTTAATACATCATTCTGTGGTGGAATAACTGAACTTCAGCTGAATGAGAGAGGACAAAGATCTCAATGTAGAATAGTAAACATTCAAAAGTTAACAAATTAACAAAGCTGCATCATGAATGACAGAGTTATTTAGGGATGTAAGGAAGAAAGACTGAAGAGCAAACTGCTAAGTACATTTTGTGATAACAAGAATTAAACCTTCACAAAACCAAGTTGCTATAGTAAGTTTCCTTGATTAACTTATGTGACCTCAAAAAGAAAGAAGTAAGCCTTGGAGGCCCTGCAAACACTGAGTAGGCTGGGGAATATCTTTCACAAAAGAGATTAAGTTTATTTCATACAAAACAACTAAGCACAATCATTCCAGTAGGATTCTCTCAATCTGCCAGTCAGTAACTAGGACTGATTACTTCAAGCTGTGTACAGGGAATCATCTCTTCTGAGCATCTTCCATCCCAATCTAAATCACTGTACTTAAATAACGATACACAGACTAGTGCTCCTTAATGCTGCATTTTCCCTTTGTATCAGGAAAATTACTGATTTTAAGATGTTCCTCTCATAGGATGCAGAGAACAATTAGAAGACAGAAGTCTACTTTAATGGGGAAATAAATTCCTCTTTACTATCGACGAATACTTCACTTTTTTCCCCCCCATCTGTGGCTTTCGTACCTGTTTTGAAGCTGCAAAGCAGGTTTCTGCTGGAATAAAGCCTGAGGAAGTACAGCCTCCTCATTGTGTATGGAAAGTGAAGTTACACTCCAGGGAAACTGCTAGAGATTTTAGCTTTTTGTCCAAAGATCTGAAGACATGAATCATTTAACTGATATGAAGCATTCAACAGATACTCTACTGGAATAAGAAAGCACTGTATGCAACCTATGATATACTATCTTTTAATGAACTAGAAAACCACTTCCAGTGAATCTGTTCACGCCTGAGCTACAGCCCTGTGCTAGTCTTATATGCCACTAAACTTCCAAGATTACCAAAACCAGGAAAACATTACCTCCAGCATGCTCAGCAACCAGCCAGGATGACAGTCCAACCAAAATGACAAGTTCAGTAAGTTTGAAAATACAACATCTACCAATGATGGGATATCATAAAAAAATATATATACACATCCTAATGGTACAGCAACAGAAAGAGCACAATTACCTAATAAAACAAGCATGTCCTTTTAGCAATTAGTAACACCTGTGTCAGAAGCTCAGCATAACAGGTGAAGAAGGAAAATGACTCTCTGCATGGTGAAAATTAATATGTCTTAAAATTTGAAATAATCATCTTTTTCTCTTGAGCTGCAAAGTAGTCACGTGATAAAACAGTTGTCACATAGGAAAGAGAAAAGTAATCCAGCTAAACAGAAAGAATGAAGAAAGCCTGGAAACAAAAGGGGATGATATGCATTTTTTTATTAGTTTCTGAGGATTTGCACAGATAGCTAGTATTTATAGAGCACGTTGCATTTGGAGGGAATCTGAAGGTGTTTAGGCATAATTTGGAGATGCCAGAAATATACAGGCCAACATTGTGTGTCAGTGCTGACATTTTAATCAAGTCAGATCTGAGTTGCACATAAATTTCCTGGGGATGTTTCCTACCTCAACCAGAACATGGCGCACGCAGCTTGTTCTTGTACCAGAGATGAATGGGAAAAGACTTTATAAACATATGGTAGGCTGATTTGGCTGCATGACAAATGAACTGTACGTTATCTGCTAAATGCAAGGATGGAGAAGAAACAGAGAAGATGCTCAAGCTGCTGGCTCAAGAATTTAAATGGACAGATGTTAGAGTCAAAGGTGGTAGGGTTTTGTTGTTGTTTTTGTTGCTTTTTAGTAGTTAAGCAGTTCTTCACGTTATGAATATAAGTTTTAAGCTCCCCAGTGCTTTCAGTATAGTGCTTTTCATCATGATGAGAATTTTCAGTGTTAACACCTTATCTTCTCCTACTACAGAAGTCTCCAATGTGGTTAACAAGTTCCACAATGCCCAGCAGAAGTACTGCACAACTCATTTCCTGGCTAGATGAGATTCCTTTCAATTTCTACAGTCATTTTATGGAGCATCACTACTTTAAAAGATAATTGCTTAAATCATGATTCCCTTTTAGTGCAATACAGTTCAGTAACATGGACTGCAAATTTTCTCTATGATTGAGGCATTGAAAATCTGCAGCCATTTCTTTAAGAAAACAATGGCATACTTCAGGTAGGACTGTAATTTAAGGTTCTTTTTATACACCTAACAAACAGGCTGAACTGTCCTCTTAAGGTAGCGGTCTCTCGCCCTGACAATACTGAGAACTAATTCTGATATCTCTAAGTTTCAGATTCTCATGTAACTTGACTTCTGAGAATAGTACTTTCCTGTCTTGGAGGATATTATTTTAGAGATCACAAAGATTCCAGTCACTCTGATCTTACAGGAGCAACGGTGCTGGTAAAACAAGCTCTGGAAATACTATTCAGCATCATCTGAATCTACGTATCGTGTGCACAGCCATGAGCTGTACTGCACATCAAAAGCTGTTAGACAAACATATGAATTTCACCTAAGCAGTGATTTAAGTCTCTTTATAAATAGATATTGCACTTACATATTTTTGCAACCAATCTATTAGGGTGTCTTGACAGCTTTAGATTCAAGTATCATGATCCTGAGAATGTAGCTGAAGTGGACAGAGCTCAAGGGAGAGTCAGGAAAATAATCAGAGACCTAGAAAACACAAGCTACAGAACAGGATTTCATGAATATGAAGAAAAAAAAGCAGAAGATGCAATACTCTTCAAATAAAGAACTGCCAAAAGAATGGTATCAGAATGGCGGATCAGAGAAGGAAGAAACTTGAATTATAGCAGGAAAGATACAAAAAAGTTTTAGACTTCAAGACTGCCAGTGTTAAGGACAGGGAAGCACCATGAGCTCCTTGGATGTCACTTTCCTTTCTGAAGTTCAAGATGCACATTCCCCCTACTAACTTACTCAGAAACTCTTTTGTACTTCCACTACTCAAACACTATAGGAATATATTAATGTGACAGATGAAATCAGAGTAAAAAAAATGTAAGCCTTCCATGGCCAGTATGTATCCTGAAAAATGAATTTTTGAAAGTAAGCAACTATTTTAAATAAAGTTAGAATAAGCAGCATCCCATAGTTGGAAGCCTTTTTGAAGATACCTGGAGGTTCTGTCACTTTGCTTTATTCAAGAAAACATTAAATAAGATGTGAAACGCAAACAAACCTAATAACCATCTCTCTCAGGCCTATCTCAAGTATGTTGACAGTATCTCCTGCATATGCATTCTTCTCAGAGGCTGAGTTGTTGCTTGCAGTTCATGTTTTCTATACATTTGCTCTTGTGTGCCAGACAAGTGCTTTTGAAGAGTACCCACACAAAACACATGTACCTATGTAATCACATTCAACCTTCAAGCGTCAGCTGAGAAAACAGAAGCATTACACAAGTGGGCAGTGAAGCAGGTAGGACACAACAGGACATGGAAATGGACTTCAGCTTTTGAAAGGCATTACTCTTGGTTTATCAAGGCACAACTTGTACAAAAGAGTCTCCCTTACACCAGGTTGTCAGATTACCATCCCAGCCACACAGAGTACTTCCAAAAAAGCAGCAATGTGGGTATTTACACTGGTTACAAACTTAATTATGAGCTACTTTCAAGCAGCTGGCTCTCAAGGAAGAGGCCTCTCTGAACCTACTATCAATCCATTATCTCATGTGGCATATTCTAGTGGTGCAAATTCAAGCAGAAATTCGAACAAATTTAATGTTTGCTGAAAAAGCCCCACACAAATAAATGCAGAGCAGAAAAAAGCAGACTCTTACAGTGCCATGGTCTATTTCAAGTCTAGTTTTCTGTCTACAGCTACTTGATTTCTCTCTTACCCTCCTCCAGCAAAAGGCATTGCAAGAAACTGATTGAAATACAAGCCACAAGTTTATGGAGTTACCTGGTATGAATATAAAAGAATCAAACAAGTTGTAATTTTACTTACTGGATACAGAGGCTGGAGGACAGCATTCAGATATCTTATCTATCACAAAGGCACAGTATTTCAAACCAGCTAACTTCCATACATGATGACCACCTAATGAATTCAGATCTAGAGGCATCACATACAAACCTGAAATCAGCTGCCATGAAAAATGAAATCGTATTTCACTTTAGCATAACATCAAACATACGTGTGAATTTCTGTTGAATTCTTTGTTCATATTCCTGTGCTATGACTGTTCCCACATACTTTTTCTTCCCCCATGAGGTGCAAAAAGCAGCTTAGCTAAGCCTAATAACACAGTTTATTTTGCAAAGGAATTGGCTGCCTCTCTGCTGGATAACTTCTCTCTCATTTTACAAAAATTCTGAGAACATGTTTGTGACTATGTAGCATCAACAGCAGGCTGATATGTTGACTAAGAGTCAGGCACAGCAGATATAGATATTTGATCCTAGTTCAGTAACAGACTTAACAGTCTGTTAATGTATGGTCAGATGGCACCTTCCAGACAGCTGCAAATGAGGAGGGGCAGAACAAACCGAAAGCTGTGTTAATGCAGAGCTGATTTCAAGTAAGCAACATTGAATTTTCCCCCACCTTTTGGTCAATCAGGTTTGGCTTTTCTGGGCACTGGGGCCATAAAACAGCCTGCAAGGGACAGTGAATGACAGAATGCATGTCACTGTGCAGTAAGTGAATATTTACTCCCCTCCCAGAGCCCTACACCCATTTTTTACGGAAGAAAAAGAACCTCTGCTTTTGGATTCTTTGGGCAGGAAATATTATACATATGATCTACATCCAATTACAACAACCCATAAGGCTCCAATTTTAGTTTTTAATCACCATAAACAGGTAATATAATAATTATTAATGCTTTTGCCAAAACAGATTCCTGGAGCTTTTATTTATGTGAGTACTGTAGTTCCAAAAACTCTGTGCCTGCTCTCTGACAGAGTGCTGTATTTGGAAATCACGAGTGGGAGTTTAAAATAGGTTCAGCACACAGCTCACACTGTTCCCATCCCTGACATCCATATGGGGTTTGGACAATCTGGAGCTTTCTCTGAAAGGACCCACTCTGCATATATTGCAAAGTAAAGTTCTATATTTGCTGCTATTAGGCTCTGCAAGTTTCAGCGCTTTAAGATGTCGCTAACTTGATAAACAATGAGGTTTATAAAAGTATCTGATGGCTAAATAGACACATGCAGGATCAAATGTTTGCCACACAAGCAATCAAACAAACTGATGAACATCAAAAAAATGATTGTAGAACTATAACTGTTCTATTATTAACCAGCAATCTGCATATCCTCCTCCAATTAATGCTAGAAAGGAGCTGTGAGTTAGTAGAAACCTAATTACTGGCATAACACTTCGTTGATTAGAAGCGCAGTAACAGTCATTGCTCCTACTTCATTTATGCAAGGCCCATAATAATAAGCCAAAGGATGTCAGTCAGTCACTGCTTTCCTGCCAGAAGTTTCTGCCATAGCAATAGCTTCTAGTGTAAATGCACTCCTCTACCCATGTCACTCAGCTCAGTAATTGCCTTGCCACTCACATAAAGGAAACAATTTCCGGCTCTGATGGGATTTTGTCTGCAATGTGAAACTGCTACTGCAATTGCAGCAGCTAGGTGTTAGATAGGTTACTTTGGCAGATCATAACACGAAACTAATCTCTAAAAAGCAGGTGGAGAGAGAGACTTGCAGGCTGGTAGGTGCTAGGAAAATAGTGCTGTCCGAGTGATTAACATAACATGCTAGGTGAGGTGGAACTGGGACAGAAAGAATAAATGGAACCCAGAGAAAAAAGTTCCTCAGCCATTTTCCTTTCATCAGGAACATCTCTCATTTCAGTTTATCTGTCAGAAACTCTCATGAAACCATATACACTTATTTTATATGCCACAGGTTGCTGACTAGCAGGGCCACTAGCTCAGGGACAGCAAGCAAAAGCAAACATTGTCTGCTTCCCATGTGCAGCAACAAAAACAGTTTTTATTGATCACCCTCCCCTTACTTTCCAGGTGGATTCATACTGAGGGTTTCATGGACAAGCAGAAGAAAGTTATAGGTTTTAAATAGTCCTGAAAGAGATACATTAAGAAATGCAGCAAGATGAGTACAGAGTAAATGGAAATGCTCACTCTTCATTGGTTACAGAAAAGTACATATAGAACGTGATCCCATTTTAATATTCCTTTTCAAAAAAGGATCATAGCAGAAATACAGGAATGAGATAAAAAAAGGAAAATAATAACCAACCTACCACCCTGTAGCACCAATCAGAGAGAATCTCTAGTCTTATGGTTCAAAGTCTCACCTTACAGATGTAACAGGCAATTCGAAACAGCCAGGCTGTTCACAAACAGAAAAACTATATTCCTATGTTCACAAAGTTACTATGCATGAGAGCAAAGCATTATGTTCAATTCATACAAGTTGTATAACACAAATATTCGGCTACTAGAAAAATAAAGCCCTAAATTATTGGAGTCCCAAAGCTTTAGGATGTCAGAAACACTGAAACTCAAGTTCTTTCAGTTACCAGACAGTCTGACTCACAGGCGCACACATTCCAACAGTGAGCCTGCTGCAACATTTCATAGGAAAATTAAAAACAGCACATCTACTTCTGTTGCTTCCAGTGATGCTTTGGGTTCATATTATATCTATTGCTTTAACGTTCAATACTGGTCTCCCACAATTTTGTAACAGGACTGGAATTAATTCTCTCCAACATGCTTCCCATTTTTGAGCCTATGTGAAGGTCTCAAATATACTAAGCTTCTCATCTTATCATGGCATCATCTGTATCAACCATGGCTTATACCTTTACCAAGTTTTTTTCTTCAGAAAAAAAAACAAAACCCACAAGCTTTAATCTTTTGCTCAAACAGTTCGACTTCAATTGCAGTGTGTTTAACTGCAGTAAGAAACTTTAAAAAGCACCGTAGCAGTTCAGAGGTAAAAATGCCTGACTGCTTAAAAGCAACCCTGGATCTGAGCTTCTGAGTGATTACAGCCCTTTTTCTTATAGCACAAATTGAATACACTCAAAGCACAGACTCACGGAAATCCTTTAAGGTCAGCTGAAGCCCCCAGTTTCTCCTCCCATCCAAAAGAAAGCATGGTAGCCATTCTTACCTTCAAAGAAACCATATGAATTCATGATGTACATCTCCAGAAGCCTCCAAACAACTCCACAGGCAATCAGACTTTCAGCTCTTGCAATTCTAGAACAGCAAAAAGAAATAATATTTAGGCATTTATTTCCACAAACAACACAGGCTAAAATTTAAGATAAACATTTGAAAGAATTATACTATTATGTTCTTCATCTTAAAAAAAAAAATAATGAAATAATCACTCCTTGGCAAATATCCAGCTTCGTATTGATCACTTCTTGTTCCTCACATATGGTGAAAGGTTAATGCTGACTACACATTAAATAAAAAGAGATATGCAAGAACAACCCACGCTTCACTTTCTTGTGAGATCACCAGCAGTACTCCATAGTTGAATTGTGTTCTATTTTTGGTAGAGTATATTTACTTTGCACAGCAATTTTGAAAAGTGAAAAACAAGCTGAAATCAAATAAGCTTGAAACACAACCTGAGCAAAAACATTTTAAAAACATTAAGAACCATTAAAGCAGAACTTAATGTGCAATCACAAGTTAAGGACAGTTATCCACACACTTCCTTACTCCATATTTTCAATAACTCTCTCACACTCTGTTCTCATTCTTCCTAGATTTTCCTAGCTTTGTATTTCACCCTCATATCTACTTTTCCTCCCAATGAAAAGCCACTTTCCTGTTCCCTTGTTCGGAGAAGAAAAAGAAAAGCATTTTTATACAAATAAGAAGCTTCTTCATACTTTAAAAAGGAAACGGCATTCATAGCAGATCACAAAACAGAGTTAAATAGCGTAACACAATGGAAAGTACAGCAATGACAGCAGAGCAGCAAAGTCCAAGGCTGCAGCAAGCACAGAGCTGCTCAAATACAAGACCCATGAACACAGAAATAAAATAAAAACAAAATAAACTAAACAAACAAACAAAAAAAACCTACTTAACTTTGAAAAGCCTCCAGCAGCAGAAATCTACAGAAAGATCCCTTCACCTCCACTGCCAACCCTTAAATGAGGTCTGGGAAGGGGTGGATCCTGGCTCCAGCCCTTCTGGTCACACAGGTGC
The DNA here is from genome assembly GCF_905368555.1 of Meleagris gallopavo. Taxonomy (NCBI): domain Eukaryota; kingdom Metazoa; phylum Chordata; class Aves; order Galliformes; family Phasianidae; genus Meleagris; species Meleagris gallopavo. Next base: position 12,329,105 of record NC_139405.1, read on the forward strand.
ACTGCATAATTGCACGCACCTGAGCTCCCCTGGGTTGGCCCTGCCTTCCCACCAGGTGCTCAATCACTGGATCAGGCCATGACTCAGCATTTCTGGTACAAGTACATAGATCCTTTCTAGTAAAAGCAGAAGTGTTTCCAAGTATGTCTTCCAAGGTACAGGGATTTCTCCAATACCTGTAATTTTCCCCCAGATAAGCTTGTAGAGAATCACAAAACAACAGGCACGCCCAATAAGCAACCTCAGCATGAGGTTCTGTATAAGGTGCCTTATCCTAGAATCATTAAGGTTGGAGAAGAGCTCTAAGATCATCTAGTCAAACCATCCACCTCCACCAGTATTGGTCACAAAACGACATCCCTAAGTACATCTACATGTATCAGAAATGGAAAAGTTGTGTGGAGATGGGAACTTAAGTGCATGACTTTTGATTTCACTCCCTACGCTCTTTACTGTGTGCTTACTTTGAAATGCACAAAACAAAGCAAGCTCTACTCAGGGAAACAAACTCACAACACCTGTGTTCAAATCCTTCGTGCTTCTAGCAAAGAACACAAACTACAGGGTCAGCCAAAGACAAAAATGAGGGCAATTAAAAAAACAAAAACCAAAAAACAACAAACACTACCACCTATTTCTTATTGTAACAAAAAAGGCATGAACAAACGAAACCGGCACAGATGACCTCAAGAACTTTACCCCACGTTTCCCTAAGCGTTCCACCTTTGCCTCCTCTCCTGAATGCTGCTAATGTCTCCTCCTTGCTCTTTCCTGTTTCTGAGGTCCCTGTTTGCTAACCACCTGTGTCTCCAGAGCAGCTTGGCTAATTGGGCTGTGACAGCTATTAGTCGCCAGGCAACACCCAGAGCTAGCTTCTACACATCTCTCTATTTACTCATTTATCCTTTTCTTTAGGAAGATCAGAAAGTCAGCATGCTACAGACATGAACAGAAGGAAGCACCTCAAATAAGAGCACATTTCTCACACTTAATTCATATCACATTTATGAATATTCATAAGAGGAACATAGCCAAGATGGAAAACAGTATTTTGGGGATAAGTAACAAATGCAGCTGCTGATTAGCTTCGTAAAGGCACACATGAAAATTGTCACAGCTTTAAATGATTGCAAGAAAGGGTCTTCCGCATCTCAAGAACCATTTTTAAAGCAATAAATACCCTGGGATATGTCTATTTGGCAGAATGAACCCTAATATGACTAATGTTTCAAAATGCCTTCTGTGATCACTGTAAAAGGGTTATGAAGACAAAAGACATAAGTGTCACACAAGTAGTCTTCAGAGATTAAAAAAAATACACAAACATTTCTAAATGCAGTTCAGCTGACCTAACAAGAAAGGCTCGGTATTCCAACAACTTTTCCCACAAAGCAGAGCTGTCATACTTCATGTTAAAGATACCTCATTAATGCTTATGTGATCATGTAACAGCCACGTCTAGTCAAATTTGCAGGAGAGCAAGAGACCCCAGAGAGGTCTTTGGAGCTTTGTTTGCATTTAGTAGAATTAAGGAACCCTATGAATATTAAGGTTAATGCAATCCCCAGACTAATGTGTGCTCAAAAAGCCAGCCCTGTGGAAGGAGAATTCTGCTGAACTGGCCTCTTGACTTTGATCCGTTCTATGATTCTGTGATAACTGAAAGAAAAAACCTAAGTGATAGCTCAGCCAAGAATTGTTAGCCACTGTAGGTTTCTTACATCTTCGGAGGTGTTTTTTTTTGTTTGCTGTTTCTTTTTGTTTTTTACTGTGTGTGTCACTGCTTCCAAAGTTGTAATCAAGAGCTTAATTCTTTTTTGCTGTACATTCAATTTGCATTCTTGCATTTACTTTCATATTTGAATTTGCCTGTGCTGTATAGCCCAGTAGCAGCTCCAGCAAGCTATATTGTTTCGCCAGAAGACAACAATATCCAGAAAAATAAGATTCCATAAAGAATCTGAAATATCCCATCAAGACTAGCTGCTCTGAAGACTGGTATTATCATAATACAAAACACAGGAAAAAAAAAAAACAAACATCTTCTGATATATAATTCAGTTACATGCAAGTAGGGGAAGAGATGGCTTACACAGTATAAGGGAATTCAAAGTTGTCTGATCTTGACAAAAACAGAACCTAGGTTTAGGCCACTTGTAAGCTTAATAAGAAAATATGACTTTTACCCCGCAACCTGAACAAGATTTCAAAGAACATTTGCATACTCCCTAATCTCTAACTCTTAAGACTATATTGGCAGTGCTGTATGTGTTGATTTAAAGAGCTGCATGACTATTAGCAGCTGTACCTGATTATGTGCCAATTAATACTGGAGCTCCCACAGGGTTAATATGGATGTTTTCCTTCTTCTACTGTTCATTTTCATCTGGCTTTGAACAAAATCAATGAATTACGCTATGCGTGTTCTCTCAGTGTTAATACAGTCATTTATTATGGTTATTAAGCTGCTATAAATCCCAGAGAACTTTGACAGATCTTACCATTTTAGACAGGGGATTTATAAGAAACATTTAGGAAATCATTTGTAGGAGCTGAATGTCCTATCTCCAAACTACATGCCCTCAGAAGCACCAGGCTTACCGATTTTGTCTCATTCACCAATGTGCTACCCAGAATACCTACCTGTTTCTCTGGTTTCTTGTAACAATGCCTGTCCTGGCGAACACTGATAATCACAGAGGAATATAAATAAAAAGATTGGGAACCAAATCCAGAGACCAGAGGGAGGCCTAGAACCATTGCTAGGCCACACAAGTTGACTGTGGTTAGTAGCCACCAATGAACGTGGTTGTGTATGCTGGTGGTCCCACATAGGATTTTGACAGGGAAATTTGCAACTTTTACTCCTAAATATACTTCTCGGATACCAAATAATTCACTTGGTTCTTTATTATTTTATTTCACAGCCCCTCTGGTTCCTTTAGTTGAGCTTTGTCACAGAAGCTGCATCCCTTGGCAGGGTTGGACACCCATGCTCTGTCATGTTGGTGCTCCTGTCTGTGCGTAGAGCAAAACAAAACCAAACCCTTTGGCTGTGATTTTCAAAGGCTACTAAAAAGGCTTATTATCACGAGTTGTCTTAGCTCAGGTCAGTCTGCTGTTTTTGAAAACTCTCCTTCTTGGCCTTAATATATTTCTTTGTAAATAGTGTATAAATGTTTCGGGAATTAATACTCTCCTTCTCGTAGTGACTGCACGACACAAAAAGAAACATCACCTAAAGTAGCCATCAATTTAAAAGTGTAAACAATTTATTCTCAGCCAGCTGGCTTGTGATATAAATGTCTCTATATCTGAAAACATAGCTTTCTCCATTTCCTTAGTAACTTTGGGTAATTTTAATGGTCTATCTTTGCAAGGCTCTTTCACTGGGAGCAATTTGTGGCTCACATAAGCCACCAGACTTCTGCAATATGGCCTTAAACTATACACAGTACAATTTAACATTGATATCAATTACAGCACAATTCTATGAAATAGGGCAAAAACTTTTGCTGGTCTTTGAGGCCATTTTGCTACAGGGCAGGAATCTGCATTGCTTTAACACATTTATGACTTACCACTTACGTAATCACACCTGAGTCTGTTTTAGAAAATCACTTAGAAATTCATTGATTTTGTGTGTGTGTGTGTTTTCAAACGTTTCTTATCTTGTTTAAATTCTGAAACCTATTGCCCCACTGATTGGTTTCAGGCTATCATTTCCTCTTTATCCATGTGGCTCAGCCGAGTAAGATACAGGCTTCCAATTTCACACAGGGGAATTGTTTATGTGGGCAACAAAAAGTCACCTGAGTCAAATTTTTGGTCCTGCTGTTGTCATCAGAAAGTTGACTTTGGCAGAGCAGCATTTCCTCTTTGGGTCAAGTAAATCAGTCCATCTCTCACTGTCTTCTAACACCTGCAGAAAGTACAGGATATATACATCAGGATGTAATACACAGTCTGCAGGAGGGTCTCCAGATAAGTCTATTTTTGAAACATTTCCAGCATTGTTTTAATATTCTTGTTTGTTATAGGTGTTTGAGATGCTACATACATTGCTAATAGGAGTAATATACAGACTAGGTTAGTCAAAGAGAAAATGGGAGAGAGAAATTTCAGATATAACCTTTTCTGGTTGCTTTTTCCCCATTTTCATCAAGAACTCAAGGCTTTTGGTTGCCATCAAATTGCAGGTGGAAAATGAAAATATCTTATGTCAAACATGTTTGGACATTTTGTAAGAAAACAGTAAGGTTTTGGTATTTGCTTTTTCCCATTAACATAGAGCTTCCCTACAGCTCTTGAGCTTATTTTATTATCTCCAAAAGATCAGCCATATTGTGTGCCAGCGCACATGCATAATGTGCTTTCTGTTAATCTCTTGGTTATTAAGCCATGCTCTAGCTATAAAGCTATGGTTCAGGATCCAAGCAGAGAAACACAAGGGCTGAACTTAATACAGACATAAAATATTTGTTTTCATTTCTGACACACCACTGACCAGCTGTTTCCAAATGTGATATTAATCAAGGAAGTGTAGAAAATACTCTGACTACACAATTAAAAAATGATAACCTCTTGCTCTACAAATGAATATATTAGTGTTAATAATCACTTGATACTAATGCAAAGCTGTGCTGTCATCTGCAACAGAACAATAGCTGATGGAGTTATACATGGCCATTACATTACCAGGATGCCTGAAGCCTTATGCTGACAGTAGGTAAAGCAAGCAACTGGATTTAATGCATTTAACTGAGTTAAAAATATATATGTATATATCATACCTTTAATTTAATATATGCATGTTCTTCACTGTGAACAGTCTGGGCTTCAGGGCACCAGACAGTTTATTCAGGATTATTCTTATGGATGATAGCACTTTATGGGCTCCAAAATAGGCTTATTTATTATATTGCTTTCTGCTAACAGGATTTCTGCAAGATGCCCATCAAGTGTTTTTCTACGAGGGTGTCCCTGAACCATGAAAACTGTAAACTGATGTGAGAACAATTTCAGAATCACAAAGCAAATATGAAAAGAATACACTTTGTTCTGATACAGTCCTTTGATCAAAGAAAACATTTTTTCAGGCAGGAATGAATGGGAGCTGAAGGGAAAAAAAAAGACCCATTTAGAATTATTAACCTGATTTTCAGCTTGATTTCTAACACAAAGTGAAAATAAATAATCATCATCTCATAAATTCATGAACTCAGTTATCTAAGTAAGGCAACATACTTTTATACTAGCTGAAAATTATGCCAGTTGTATTTATCTGAACCCGTAGCCTACCAGAAATTCTGTTCCACGTTACTGAACAAGAATGCCCTGATGTACTAAGGGCATCCAAGCATTTCAGTTAGCTCATTCCCAGCAATTAGCAAACAGAGCCTTGGTCAGAACAGACCAAATACTAATTTAGAAACTTAAGATTCCAATGGCCTTTCCACACCCACTATATTTTTTCTTTTTGCTTCCCTTCTGTTTTAAGGCTCAAAATCTTAGCTGATAAGGACTGTGGCTCCTTACTCTGTGACTGTCACTTACGTTCTACATTTGTTCAGGTAGCCTGTCAAATAAGCTGCTTTCTGGGGCTATACTACCAGTTTATTGTGCAATATATTGAGAAAATAAGGGAATGGGACACAAATGCATAGGAAACACTAAATTTATTAAGCATATTTACCACTACAGTTTTTTTGCCAGTGGCTTTTTTCTATGCAGAACTCAATTTTTTTCTTAAATATTGACTTCTTTTATTTCTTTAGTTATTCTGTTGGCTAATTTTATTCTAAAATAATCAATAATATATTTTCCTGGCAATGCATTTCCCCAAACTTTTCCTAACTGGCCAACAGAAGATCAGTGTTGAAAAATTTGCATCCTCCAGTCCAGCTCTAACTGATTATTCATTTATTCAGAAAAAAAAAAAACAAAAAAAACCCAACCCACAACTACCACACAGCACTGTTTGGTCTCACTAGCATGTGAGTTTGTAAAATATTGGTCTTTTGAAATTGTTGCTGGAATTTGAAATGGCTCAGGAGTATTCCTCTGAAATAAATTTACACTGGAAAAAGATCCTTGCAGTCAAAGTTTTTTTTTTTTCTCTCTGAAACTGCTGGGTTCCGTTCAGGAAGTGAGCTTAAAAAATGCTGCCTCATGTTAGGTGAATTGGTATTGCATCATGTGGCTTGAGTGACTAAACCAAAGCATTTGCACCATTATCGTACCAGCTGGTAAAACACTTCAGCCTGCACAGAGGAACTACATTTCATACAGGTCATTTCAACAATTTAATGATGCACTGTCTCCGACAAAATAAACCAGGATAAAATGTTTCAGAGTTCTTCTTCAAACAGAATTTGATTTTCATTTCTAAAACACAGAATTACTTTGTTTCAGGTCAAAGTCCTGCTGTTTGTGTTTTTTGTTTTTTGTTTTTTTTTAGTTTGTCAAGTTTTAGTGTGGATTTATTCTCAAATATAATTAACAAGTTTCAGATTGTTGTATTTATTTACATTTCATGAAGGATGTGTGACCAGAGGAGAAACCACTGTCCTTACTATGGCGTCCATACCGCCATACTGCTGTGAGAGAGTGTTCGGTCAGCACTTGGAGATGCCTAATCTGCTGATGAAATATCCCGCTAAAAAATATGATATAACCAAAGACATGGTTAATCCCCATGCTCAGGAAATTCAGGAAGGTTTTATGGAGCATCTCAGTACTATAAACACACAGGGAAGGCAGAAGAGAGGGAACAGTGGTGATTGCTCTCAAGTCTGCCACTTCAAATACCTCTGTAAAAGAAGGTGCTGTTCCATGGGATTTCTTAGGTATGTACCACCAGGAAAGTCCACAGCATACCAAAATGGCAGAATCTGCTGCTTTAATGGGTCAAAGTGTGACCCAAATTGGTCAGCGAAGGCTCTGGAGAGGATGGGGTGACCTGAAGTGGGACAATGGCAGCCATCTCCTGCCAGGCTGGCAGCTCCTGTGGTGAGGCCTCTTCGCCCCTCCCAACATGGCGCCTCCCCTTCGTTCCCTCAGCAGTCCCAGCTCCAGCACCTGTCAGCTCCTTTCCCTCAGACAACAGGAGCAATCCACCCCAGGCAGCACAGGCACAGGTGCTGGCCGCTGTGAGGGCCCTTCCCTGCAGAGAGGGAACTGAATGGCTCAGCGCTGAGCAGGCTGCAGCTCCAAAGCATCATCCCCAGCCTTCATCCTAATCTCCTTTGAACCGCTCTTCATTGTTATCCCGGTCCTGAATCTGGGATTTGCAATGCTTGGCCACCACAAGTTCCAAGTCCTAGGTTATTTTTATTTAAATACCGCCTCAACATTTCATTTCTATCCTTCCTGATGTGTTGGTGCCTATTACTCTTTTATTAGCTTTCCCACTCTGCTTTTAAGCCATCCCCAGCAGCGTGCTAAGCACTCCAAAATGAATTTACCTTCTCCCACTGTAGTATTGCTGTTACCAGCAACAGCCTCATCATTTACTCTGCACTAAAACACAGGAAAGGTTCAGCCCTTGGGTAAGCTTCCTGGTTCTTCACTCTAATAACTAGTGCCACTAACACAATAAAATTTTATATCATTTTTATTGGATCCCTCCTAGAGACTTATTGGAGGAGCACTGCGTTGCAGAGCAGATGTGTGAAGCTGCAGACAGAATTGCATCTGTTGCCTTTTGCCACAAATTGTTCCATGTTGTCCCCTGCTGACAACGAAATTTAACATACTGTCACTGCGCATCACATTTGTAATAAAATCATTGTTGAACATAAACACATTACACCCTTCTATCTTTTTTTTTTTTTTTTTTTTTTTAATAATAAACTGACTTCATTTCCTTTACAACTCCCTCCTTATCCTCCAAAATAGATTCTCCTTCTGGCCTTGTTATTCCCTGGAGCTGGGCCAGCTCCAAAAGTTTGTTACTGCCTTTCACAGCAGTCCTGAGATTGAAACAAAGAGTACATGTGAGGTGGGGAAATGTCAGTAAGAATCTGCCACTTCCTACTAAATCAAGAGATATTTGGCACCATATTTCTTGATTGTTGTTTTTGTTTTTTTTTTTAAACACAGTAAGTGTTGCTTACAAGCAAAGAGAAATAAGTTGTAGTCCAGATCCAGATAAAGAATAAAAGAGAAAAGCTGTGTCTTCCAGTTGCAGAAAGTCACCAGCAGCCTTTAATTTCCAAGCTGGGGCAATCCCTGCTTTTGCTGCAGCCTTGTATGCTCTGCATATGGCCTGGGTCACTTGCAGCCACTCTAGTCTTTGGGGTGCTGGATAAACCAGCTGCTACTTGCTGATTAACACAGAAAACAAAGGAGTCCAAGACCACACTGTCAGTCAAAGACACTTATTTTGCTCATTTTCCAAGCTGAGAGAACCTGAATGCCTGCAACACGTGGATGCTAGGACTGGAGGATCACAGTGTCAGCAGGAGGTGTTTCAGTGCTGTGCTGGGAAAGGCATTTGGCTCCCTCCAACTGCATCCAGCTTCAAGATGGCTTGGGGCTGTGGCTGTACATTGCTCTAAACAAAACTGTCACCTTCTGCCATCCTCATGGTGAGGCACTGATGAACCACTGAAATATGTGGGTATGGTGCCAAGCTGGGAACGCAGCCGACACGCACAGCAATGAGGGGAAGCCAATGGGATTATGAGTGAAAATCATATCCGCAATAAAAGTGACAAGAGCGGTCACAAGCCTTTTAAGGGGCTCTATCTTATTTGCATTTTCTTATGCTGCTTAGAAAACTTAATGAAGTTTAGCTTTTGACATTAAGATAAACCAGCTCTGGGATGGTGCTGTCAGCTGTGCTAATTAAAAGTCAGCCTCTGAGTGCTTGAAAATACAGTTCGAGGTAGTGCATAAATTCAAAATGTAGTTGTTATTCCAGCTAAATTTTTAAATCAATGTATTTATTTTGGGATAACACTGCCTTTAAGCTTGAATCAAATGGAAATATAGCAGTTGCTTCTTTCCTTTCAATGCACAGGAAACAATTGAGCGGTGCCCACTGCAAAGTTTTCCTGTGCACAGACAAACCTTCTCATGGCTGCAAAACAGCAGCACTCCATTCTGTATACTTCCTTTGCACATTGCTTTGCCAGCTGAACTGGAGCTGTAAGTAACATCTGATACATTTCTTAAAACAAAGTGCTAAACTAAATTGATACAGATTACAGTGATTAAATTTTTAAGGACCTGCAAGAATGCTGTCATAAAATAGGGTCTGACTAAGAAATCTTAAAGCTGTAATAAAATACTTCTAAGAAATATGAATTACTTCTTAAGTAGCAAGTTAAGAATAGAGCTAGATGTCTGAACATGTGGTATCATCTTTATCAGCATCATAGGAATATAATTATCAACTGGTTTAAGAAATAGCTGGAAAATTAACACTAGGAAATATAACAAATTCCTATTACCAACAAATGTGTTTTTGAAATTAAATTCCAAGAACTCACACAATATCCATATCCCTTGGAAACATCAGAATACCTGAAAAGCACAAAACAAAGCTCCCTGTCTTCATCCCTTTCATGTGCTGCTCTCCCAGTTGCAAGTTTCAGGCAATGCTTTCCTGATGCTTGCTAGAACAGAAATAGCAGCTACAAACCATCAGTATTAGGGAAATATGTCTAAGAGAAGGGGGAGAAAAAACGTATGTCAGAGCAACATAACATACACAACTTGGCTCTCATTGTTAAAATTGGATGATAGACAGATGAGGCAGAAAGATGCTGTTTGAAAGGGAAGGCTGTTCCCACTCAAAAGAATGAACATGGGAAAAAATAACTGTCATTTTGGGTGCTCTTCTCCAGTTTGCATTTTGGAGTCTCATGGCGAGTAGCTTCGGGTTGGCTCTTTGGTTTCTGGCTTCTCTAACTAGGAAAGCCAGTGAGATTTGAAGTTTTTTTCAGAATCTTAAATGTAGAATCACTACTTGTGTGAAGGAAGGCAGAATGGCACTTCTCTCATCCATTATCAGCACACAGATTTTGGAAAACAATGAGGGAAAATGACAAATGGAGAGTCACATCTAGTAAAAAAATACTCTTCATGTGAAAATAAACATTTTGAGAGTCCTTGCAAGGGTGTCTGACTGTACCTGTGTAATACAGAAAAAAAAGCAAACACAAAAACCAAATAGCATTTTTGCTCTTTTACAAGGTAGAGAAAAATAGGATTGCACTGTAGATGGGAATAGACTACTCTACAAAATTGCAATTGTATGTCCTAATTGTCTGCCTTCTATTTCTGGAGGGAGTCCTCCAACACTTCTTCTTAGATGTCTGCAGTGGGTTCCCACTGAGCAGTCAACTGATAGTTCAGACACTGCCACCTCCCTACTACACGAATGGAAACTTCTGCTTCCCCTCTGTTCTGGAGGGGATGCTGGTAACACAGAGCTACCCTCCATTCCTTATGAGGGAATATAAAAGAAAATATACAATATTAATAAATAAAATGCAGCTACAAAATGTTCTCAAAATTGTTTAGTAGGAGGAGGAATGTTACATACTATTACACAAAGGCAAACAGCCAACAGGACTCCTACACACACATAAGTATTTATATGAAAACATATATACACAGAACAGGACCACACGATCACTTTCCAGCCTGCCCTGAAGGAAAATACAGCATGAAATTAGTAGTGGTCATCCAGCTGGGATGAGCTGTTCCTCCTGCTGGTATCCAACCGCTTGCTTGAAATTAAACCACTTGGCAGTGGCAATGCACCACTGCTGGAAACCACAAACAAGTCAAAGCAAATAAACAATCTCTAAATTAGGTTTAAAGCAGAGGGGAAAAAAAAAATCAAATGTCATTTGAAAGCCTACTAAAATTGGCTGGTGTCTACAAGAGTGCTTGGTAGTTCAGCATTCTCTGCTGAACTTCAGAAATTGAGAGAAACAGAGAAACAGTCTTAGATGAAGCAATAAATAATGGACACTTTCAACACATAATTTGCATTTGAATTAACTAGGCTGGCTAAATTAATTCAGCCATTATAAAGAGAAATTTTACTGTCTATATTTTCAGGCTCCCTACTGTGCTAAGTTAAATGGGCATCGAGGCAGAGACCACTGGCTTTGTAGAAGTTGCCAGTAAATTAGTTACCTCCTAGCCATTATCTAGTTTCACTCTCATATTTTGGAAGATTAACACTGATGATAAGAATTGTTCCAGAGCCTTGTCTTCTCTCCACTGTTCACACTAGTAATGATGTACAGCTACAATTTTTCTTTTATATGATATAGGGGAATGGGAGAATTCAGCCAAAGATTTTGTCTGAAACGTTTTTCCAGGACTCCATACCCAAAAGGATTAAATAATATAAGTTTATTTATTTTGTATTAAATATTAATTTAAAAGACTGGGAAGGTTGAGGGGGTGATTCCTTTGCTAAATTATTTGAATTGCTCCCTTGAGACAATTTCAAGCAATCTTAAAATAGACAGTTGACACAGCGTATGATAATAGGTTATTAATTACATAGCCTATAGCATCAAGAGCTGTCTGGAGGAAGACAAACTTTCTTGGAGACTTACAGAGTAATGTATATATTCTGTTGCTCTTAAAGCACAGACATCTTATTTTCAACTGCAACCAATTTATATTTTCATGAATTGCACCATTATGTTTTTCTCCTCCTTGAAATTTGTACAAATTTTCAGTCACACTTAACAGAGATCTTACAGCCTAAGCCTGGAGATTTTAGCCAGATAATTTGTTTGTTTTGCAATACTGCTGCATATATTTATTATTCAGATGGTATATTATGTAGGGAATGTAACTAAGACACCATGCAAGACAGGTCCCTTGTGCTGTGTAGACCTTTGACGCATTCAGGGTTGGAAAAGCATATTTGAATTACTGGGGTAGATCAGGAACAAAGATTCAAAGGGAGGAAGATCCCTCTTTGGAAGAGCTCAGAGAGGAATAGGGGCACCTCACTGCATTTCTCCAGGTCACGCACAAATACTAATTTCTCCTACATGAGGTGCAAACTCAGTTCATGCAACAAGGCTACAGCACTTCCCTCCCTCCAGCCTTTTCCACGTGTGCTTCCATCACTTTTCCCTCACAGCAGCTGAAAAATGCCATAAACAATTGAAGAAAGGGAAATGAAATACTACTATTTCCCCTTTGGAAACAAATAGTGGCAGAACAGGAAACAGTTTCACAGTTCTAGCCATGTTAGGTGTCACATCCCTCTGCCCATGCTGGTTAGGGAAACACACACTACACCAAATACAACGTTGGCAGCAGGCTTCCTAAGGGACAAGCCACACTATGGACTGAGGGATGAGATTGGAACAGTGCTTCAGTGAGAGCATGGCTCACCAGCAAACCTGTTTAGCTGACTGACACTTTGGTGTCTGGAGAAAACTTGTCCTGGTAGGAGAATAGGAATATGCAAGTGATGGACAGCTGTCTGGCAGCACATACATTTGCCAGCACAGCTTTCAACACCTTCTCAGGAGTCACACAGAGGCTTATACCAGGTATCTCAGTTCCTGTAGCTGGGTTAGGACAAGATGAATTTTGGCAGAAGGGCAACATTATCCTAGAACAGCTAAGTAAGAATAAAAGTCAAGTACGTAGCCTATGCTTCGCTGAGCTTTGTACCCCACTCTCTGGTCTGTCGGTGCCACAATCTTTGCAATGGGGCAGTCGGTCTGGTGTGGAGAGCTCTGGCCCCACAGAAAAACAGACACAGTGATGCTTTCTTTAGACTGCCATGACAAAACAAGCCACGTGAATCAATGCCTACAAAAGCCACCCAAATAGCTTCCACTGCCCTTCTTCCCCAGCCACTGATTTCTCCCAGGCAGAAGCAAACCTCACTGTAGCCAAAACCATACTTTACCAGAAAATCCAAAAGCGTTGTCTCCTCCTCTGAGTTCTTGTGACACTAAGAGAAGGTGGCACCAGGCCTTGTGACAGCCTGCCCCTGCTGCTCTGTCACTTCAATACCAAGTGGGATATTAAGTATATCTTATTTATCATTAAACATCAGAAACAAGATGTGTTGTTGCATCCTTCATGATCTAAATCTATTTACAGAAAAAAAAACCAACAGTTTCTTCCCTTGATTTTAGTTCCAGAGGGGATTAAAATATTTCCATCTCCAGAGTGAACTTTAACATTTTATCAGGCTTGAGCTTAAAATATTGATTTTCTTATTAGTGGAGGGTTACGGCAGAAAGCATTCAGGTCACACAGAGCAAGGGTGGACTGACACTACCTGTAACAGCTAATGCCCCAGAGCTTTACAGAAGAACTTTTAAAAGTGTCCATTAGAAGAGGAGCATAGAAATTACCTGGCTAAATACAATTAATCTACCTGAAGTGAGTGGCAAATGATTTACTCTTGCAATAGCCATCTTTAAACCAACTGTAAACTCTGACTGCACTTGGGTAGAGAGCAGTGGGAAGGATTGCTGCTATAGGGCGTGATGCCTTTCCAGCCAGAGCTGTTGGTGATGAAAAGGAAGTTTAGACACATAGCTAAAAGCCTACAGTTTAATTTTTTTTTCTTTTTTTCTGTGAGATGATACAAATCAGAAAGTGCTTTCAGGAGGTGTTCAGAAGTACTGGGCAATTCAGCAACAATGATAAGGAAGAATAAAACTATCTCACAAATCCTGAGGATAGGCATTCCGCAAGATTGATGAAACCATTTGTATTTCCGAAGATTCAATAGCTAATATATATTAAGTATTATTTATGCATTCCTTTACCCTTCAAATTGAGGGGAAAATGCTGCATTTCATAAGCTACTGTAGATAAGGTAGCTTGCTTCCATATCAGAAACATTTCACTTTGAACAGAAAATTCTGTATCTCTGAAAAGGTCATTTATTTGGGATGAGTGACAGGTGCCATAAACTTACTCGATGTCACCTGCATGTCAGTTCAGCTCAACTGAACACAAAGCAAATCAACTCAACCCTGTCAAGTGTAATTACCTGCTGGAGCAGGATACATCGTTTTGCATTAATTATTATTAGCAATGCCACAGGAGCACTAAATTCAATGGCACATTTGAGGTTGTACAGAGCTCTTCCTTTCCAAATGCTTACTTCTCCAGGAGTTTACAACATGATCATTAAGATAATAATAATAATTTTATTATTTGTACTGTAATAGCAATTATGTTCCAATTATGAATGCAAGCTACTAGGTCTGGTGCAAGATAAGCAGGACCAAATTTCAGTTGGAGAGGAAAACAAAAGTCTCTAGAGGATGTTGCAATTCCAAGAGCTGCAACTTTGCATGTGCTCACAGGACTTGAACCTGGCAACATTCACTCCTGTTTCTTTTCATTGGTTTAGAAATGGCAAATCCCTGGAGCTAGGCTATTGATTTCAAAAGCAAAATCTGCCAAATCACTTTAGAACCCGGATAAGTTTAATCCTTTCATGACAAACTTCTGATATATTTTTTAGTCTCTAAACGTCAGAGGCTTTTGTGGGGGGAGCAGGTGCATGAGTCTTTTTCAAATTGAATCCAGCTGGGGAGCAAAACTCATCTACCCCTGGAAAAACACTGAACATGGTAGGTTCTTTTTGTAGAAATTTAAATATAATTCCCAACAAACTGATGTGTTATGCTAGATGCTAATGTTTTTTTAGATCTGGCTTTTCCCCCTGCCCCACTTTTTAGATTCACGTAGCTTGTGGAGAACTGTAACAGATATTTTAACCCAGATGTTTTTTAATCTGCTCGATAAAATGTGAATGACCACTGCTTGGTCAATTGCACTTCAACACAGGTACATGTATGATGTTCATGGAACGCCGAGAAAAGAAGACGACTAAAGGATTGACAGCAGCCAGCCAAGACCTACAGACAAATGAGGTTAGCATTTAGCACGTATACAGTAACCAAAAAGAAGTCAGGAAGGTTGGAAGTAACTGATCCTTACAGGAATATTTAGAACATTCCCGTGCAGTTAAAGTGCCTACCAGCCTGCAGCAGTGCTGTGTGATTGCATAGCAGTAGTGTTTCACTTACATTTTTGAACATAACTACAGAAGTGTTTTGGCTTTATAAAATTAAAAATAAAGAAAGAAAATTAATGAAAGATAAGTCACAAGACCAGAAGCTTTATGCACCACAACTACCAAACTAAGAAGGCTGACCTCATTGGGCTCATTGCTAAACCACCCAACAGACAAATCTGACAGTACGCATTTGACTACAGTTTCCCTAACACCCTTCCAGAGCATTCAAAATCACGATTCTCAGAAGTTCTCTAGTATAACTTGCTTTGTGTTATTCAGCATAAGATGTGCTTAAAGAACAAAGAACTGATTCTATATAATGCAGAACACTATTTGTCTTGTTTTGTAAGACTGCTGCCGAAGTCCTGGCTCTCAAGGTAGCATAGTCAAAATCAATTCACACCTCCATTCATCATGCCTCGGGGATGAATGGGCGCAGTCTGTGTCACATCCCTAAGAGCTACTTCTATTATACTCCAATCTCCCCCAGACAAGTATAATTCAATTGATTTTCTCTATGCCTCTGAGAAGGTTACAAGAAACAAAGCTGGGCAAAATGGAGGAGAACAGCACTCTTCTCACAGGGTTTGGAAAATGCTAGAACAGGGAAAAGCTGGAGTTTTAATAGAGGATGCTCTTAGGCATGTGTGCCCAGAGGCTGGAGACTGCAGAGATCTGTCTTCTTAAATCTGTGGTAACAGTAACACCATAGGAAAGTGCTTTTCATTTTGCAGTTTCTGACCATTTATGAACACAGTGCTTTCACATACTTATTTTTTATCATTTAGTTAATACAATGCCTAGTGGCCACAGGTTATAATACAGGAGATTTTATAGGAGGATCCTCGACATCAGACTGACGAAATCCAGGACTTGTATCCAGTTTCCTCAATTTCATTCCAGGCCTCGGGACAGGATGAAAAGAAAATCAAAATGAAAATCAAATTTAAAAACAAACAAACAAACAAACACAAAAAAACCCCAAACCAAAAAACTTGACAAGCTAAAAAATAAAAGCCCTTCTTTCACGCTTTCTATGTGAAACTGACTTCTTCAGGTACCAGTTCCTTATCTTGTTCTGTTAGATGCTCTTCAACTACAAATAGCTCTTGCTTGGCTTAGGATCCATCTACTTTTTGTTTGTTTGTTTTACTTGAAACAATGAATAATTTCTTTCTTTAATATATTTTTACCATCAAAACCTTATGGATTCACCAGAAAATTTCAAGCTATGGGAAAACATCGCTTTCAGTTATTTTTGTTTCTCCATCAAGAGAATCTAAATGAAAAATACCACTTTCAAGTCCATGCTTTGAAAAGAAACATTTTAAATTTAATACCACTATTCTTTGGGGAAAAAGAAAGAAATAATCAAAACAAACACATCTTGTTCTTCTGAATCATTTTGTTCCACTGCCTAAATCTTAGTGTTTTACTGTGTGGGACAAAACACCATTACTCTTCTTATTTTTAAGAAGAGAGCCTGTTACCATGAATAGATCCACACAGATCTAATTGACAGTATGTATCTGTACTGCATGTTCTCAAATATTCTGCTTTTTCAGTCACAGTATAAGAACAGAAAATGAACAGTCATTTCCTTTTTCAGCATTTCACATGAGTTGTAGTAAAATTTCTAAAGCTTTTTGGATAAATAAAGCATATCATGTACCGAGCGAGTAATGGAAGGCAGAAGTACAGCTGACCCATGAATGCTGAGACTGAAGAATTTGACCATTAAAAAAAAAAAAAAAGAACTCCAAAAACCCATAAACTTCCAGAACTGTTTTCAGAGTAGCTCCTTTTAGCTATCTGGTGCCATGAACAAGCTCTGTGACCAGCACAAAACGTCGTAATATTCCTTAAAACTGAGTAATTCATTCGTATCTCTCTTGCCCTCCCTTTGTGAAAGCAGCACCCTTCATGCTCCCAAATTAAATTGGACCTCTCCTGGTCTGACATCAAAGAGATCACAGGTGCTCCTGGCAGGGCTGGTCCTCTCCTGCTGAGGAACAAAACACACACATATCCAAACACTGGACAAGAGAACAGAGGCATTATCACAGAGAACTCTGCCTGCAGATTTCCCAAAACCTCTTGCACTCTTCACACAAATTACAAACAAGGAGACAAGGGCTGAGTTCACAATTACCTATTTTACATTAAGTCATAATTAGCTGCAGTGTATATACTTCATTTTAAAATAGCTATGAATAGACAGAGGAAATGCCAGGGACTGCCATCTGCTCTCTATGCCATAATTAACTGCCTGATTACAAAATACATATATATTTATCTAATTAGCTTTAATAGAGCTGCATTTGCTGGCACTGCACCAAAAATAAGGTGAAGAAGCAAGTCCTGCTGCTATGTAGGAGAGGCTGGAGCTGTGCACAGCTCTCATGGGGACATGCTCCAGCGTTCAGCAGCAGCACCATCAGGTCATGATAAGGGTGCAGCTGGGCACCCCAAACAGGGCAGTGTGGCTTTAAACTATTCAAGATATCTGAGTATTTGAGCCCATAGAATTCTACTGTCAACAGAATCACTTTCCATAGAGACTGGGATATTTATCTATTTTATTTTTTTAAAAATCTCCGAATAGATTTTTTTTTCCCCAGTTCGCTCTGGAGCAAACCAGTGTTGCATTTGCTATTAATTTAAGGCTGAGTAGTATTCATGTTTTGCCACAGGACAGGTTTTGTCATGAATTCCATATCTTGATTGCAACTCACTCACTTCCTGCAAAACAAACACATTTAGGACCAGATTTTAAAAGTATTTCAGATGCCAAAGGGTACATTTGATAGTGATTTCCAAGGAAGGCAGGAATCCAAATGCATCAAAATCCAGTTGTTCAGCCTCACCCCACTGAACCACTCACTGAGTTTCCAGAAGCTAGCAGAGCTGAACTTCTGTTTTAGCTTAGGTAACTCTGTAATTATGGTAAGCACAGGATATGACTATGCACAGAAAGTCTCAGCCAAAGGAGTAGAGAAGATGGCCAGTATCCCTACCAGATTTTGCAGAATCACATCCAATCTGTCAGATTTTCTCCAGTGTATTAACAGCGTCTATTATTTACACATCCTTCATGGTTTCCATGGAAGTTCATCCATGAAGTCTGAGAAATTTACACACAGCCTCTAACATGCAGTGCTGGAGCTCTGGGTCTCCCTATGCTCATCTCGGACCTCGGCAACAGGAGTTCACTCCCACAAGGGAATACCCACAGCTTATAAGAGCAAAGGGCCTGACTGCTGGCTGATTGAGTGTCCCACCACAACCAAGAGCTCCAATGCAGATCCTGAGCACTGTTCCCCTGTACTGGGAGCTGTGACTTGGTATATGAGGAGATGTCAATGCAGAAAAATCACCTCCCCTGGCTCCCTCTCACTTTCAACTCTTCTCTGAAACACAACGTGGAGGAACAAGGGGGATGCACAAACCCTTAATTGTCTCATAGCAGTGAATTACTTCACACATCGCAATAGACAGTACCCAACACCCACACCCACATCAGTTATATAGGAGAACAATCTCTCATCCCAGGTCATCATTTTGCCAAATCCATCATCAAAGCCCAGTAAATGAAGTGCAGCAGATGCTTTCTCACTTGATACTTGCAGCGGTGCCAGATGACAGTGGTGACACTGACATGACTATCAGCCAGCAGAGCAGCTACATTAACTCATGTGCTTGTCCCCATTCTCCAGCTTGCCCCCAAGGACTACTAGCTGTAGGCACCATTTCTCAGACTCACGAGGAATCCCTTTATAACAATTCCATGATTTTATTTCAGCAGATGGGCTGAAATCCCCTGACCCCCAAAGAGCCTGCATAGTAGCATCCTTGCATGCTGCTGGACATGCAAAAATCCTCAGTTTCCTTGCTCTTCTGGGGAGCCAAATGCCCCCTGCAAGTCCAGTGAACTGTCACTGCTCAGGTACTGAATTTATGTGCTGTACAAAGCTGGCTATATTGCAAATGCCATACAGGGAGAGATGGAGATCACAGGTTTTTCCTGGGGGGAGAGGAGGAAGAGGTGAGGAAGGTAATTTTTCAAATGGGATCAATAAAACGATACATCCCTCTTTAGAATCTGCTTCTAGAGTGCTGCTCACAGCCTCTCTGAGCCATAACAAGGCAACAACTTTTGGAATAACAGAATAGAAAATCTTGATGTTTTGGTAAATAACACAGAACAGGCTTAACTTTCACATGTCCCACAGAACCCACCAGCAGTAAGCCGAGCAAGATATTTATCCCACAAGAATACTCACATGGTAAGCTAAAAAATTAATTAAAGGAAAATCATGCCATCACTCTGGGTTTCAGTCTCTCCTGGGAGACATGCAGAGCCCTATTCCTTTGACCACAAGCCTGCTGCTACCCACTCTTTATTCACGAAATTAGGATCCCATTCTGTAAGACCATTAGCTAAGCAGCTTTACTGCTCTAATAGCACTGCTTCTGTGAGTCCTTCCGTCTGACTCCTGATGGCCTCTATCCAGAAAAGCACTTAAGTATATCCCTCTGTAGCCAAGAGAACATCTGTTCTTTGGCTCCAGAGGAACTTCTCACACGTTGGAATTCACAAGTGTGCCACTGAATCAGAGCCTCCCACTTATCTGTCCAATTAAGAGCATAGGGCTCCTTAAATACAAGGTACACAATCATCTTGGATAATAAAGTTGAATCAAGTACCTCAGATGGAACAAGAAGGAAAACTTTTCCCTCAGTTAATTTATATTTTATCACACATTTCAATGATGCTGGCCACAAAAACATGCAGAATTCACACGCTGCTTGCTGGATTCCGTAAGCACAGCTGAGGCTGTGCATTGCTGTGATCCCAAGCTTGTACAGACCTGTGCAAAACACCTGAGTTTCCTCTGCAACCCTTGGTGCTAGGCTGCTTCACTTCCCCCCAGCCAGGAGGAGCCCCCATTGTGCCTGCCTGCTCATTTTGCCCCATGACCTATGAGTACCCACCTGCCTCACCAAGCCACAATGTCAAGAACTTCTCTAAGACCCAAGATACTCCTATTTTCTGCTTTTTATGCAGATTTGAGCACACATTTCTGGAGGGAAAACAAGCAAGCATCCATCTCTGCACACATCTCGAAAAGGCTCACCCTCCTCTGAGCACCAAGTTTTGCTGTAATCCAGCTCTAAGCTTACCATTTCACTGTCACATTCTGCAGGCTTTTCCAAATGGAAAAGCTCACAGACTTCCTGTTCTTTTCCATCCCTTGTTTTGTTTTACTTAAACCATTTGTTAAGACAAATGCATTTCACTAGGGAAAAAAAAAAAGAAATGGAAAGAAAGAGATGTTACGATATGCAGTTTTCTCCCTGCCTTCACTGCTCTTGGAGCAGCAGCACCACCTCGATGGCAGCATCAGACACAGCTGCTTCTGATGTGGCAGCTGCTTTGGTTTGAGTAGCTGTGTTACAGTATTTTCCAGGGCAGGCAACTGCACTTTTTCACAGGGTAAAGGATCATGCATCTGAGCGGTGCAGAAGGATTCTGTACAGATCAAGATACTCCTTGCATGAGAAATGAAAAAGCCATTCCCGGGCAAGGGCACAGCTGGAGGTTTAGCTTCTATTTGTGGTTTGGCACCTAGTTTGCTTCAACTTTAAGCCATTCCATCCTTAAAACTTTTTTGCTTTGCAAAGTGCTTTGAAACTACACAAAAAAAAAAACACAGCTGGATATTAGAGGTCACTGCACAGCACATGGTCTTTGTGAAAGCTCTGAAGTTTCTTCTTCTTAGGCATGCAGCACTGTCAAAACATAGGTGAAAGTGAGCTAAGCCTAGTCTAACTGTACATAATGCCAGACTTTACAACATTGTCAGCTTGGGATCTCTCTGTTGCTATAGCTTAAGAAATGGTTTCCTACAGTAAGGATACAATAAGGCCAACTCCACAAGTGCTCAGTGTGCAGTAGCCCAGTGTGAGAAAGTTCAGTGCTTCCCAGGACAGCTAGGCTGGAGACAGATGATGGCACAGGGCTCCTGCGCCAACCTCTGGGCACTACATCAAGCAAGTACGCAATGCCCATATACTTGTGCTCTTGTGTGTTACATTATCAGGCAGAGACAGTAGAAGCACTGACATTTAGACAACCTAAGAATGCATTAATTATGACAAATGATGAGCTTTGCCATGTTTAGAAGGAGCACTCTGCAAAAGAATGAGCAAACACCTTTTCTCCCTTGACTCTGTGGAGGCCCAGCATCGCTGCACAGAGTAAGCATCCTCCAGCTCCCCCTCCACCAGCAGCCCCGTGGTGATATTTGATTGGGTTTTTGTCACCTCCGTGATTTAGTAGCTGGCTTCTTGACAGTGGGCAACAAGAGTCTAAGTGCTCTCAGAGAGCTCTCCTAGCAAGGGTCTTTCCTTACACAAAAAATTGGATGACAGCATGATGCCTACATGTGTCAGCATCCTTGACACCAACCACTTTTCTCATTGATCTAACGCTTCTCCAGTGAGACACAACCAGGGACCAGAAGCCCCAATCTGTGTACAGGAAACACTGCAATAGGGCTTAGTAAAAAGCACTTAATGCTTGAGAGATTCCTGGGATCTGCGGAATAAGTTTAGTGCAGCGTTACATCCCTCATATCTATTTATGGGTCACACATAAAGCAGAGTTTTCCTGCAGAGCAAGACTGCTGAATGAAGCAGGTTCTGTTGCTTTAAAGTTGAGATGGTGTGACTACATCACACAGTATGCTCTGGGCAGCATCCTACTGAGAAGCTGTGGTTACTCTTAAAACTCTGGAATATCCTGAATTAGTATTAACATTGTCTGATGTGTTTCAGATGAAGCTGTGGCATTGCATCAGCAGACACAACTTGGCCCTGGAGGCTAGCTGTGAAGAGCCAGAGATGTCACTGGCACACTGGTGGCTGCAGAGCATCTGCAGTGTCCTGCAGAAACATGCTAGTGATCACCCTCACTGGAATATCAGGTGTCCCAACTACTTCTTATTGAGCACAGCCCTCCCGAAAAGGACCTGAGGATAACAATGGATACAAGCTGGGCATGAGTCAGCAATGTGCCCTCACAGCCCAGAAAGCCAACTGTATCCTGGGCTGCATTAAAGGAAGCAAGGTCCAGGGAGGATCCTACCCTTCTACTCTTTGCTGGTGAAGCCTCATCTGGAGTATTGCATCCAGATATGGAGTCCTCAGTGCAGGAGAGACATGGACCTGTTGGAGCATGTCCAGAGGAGAGACACAAAAATGATCCAAGGGATGGAACACCTCTCCTAGAGGACAGGCTGTGAGAGCTGGGACTGTTCAGCCTGGAGAAGAGAAGGCTCTAAGGAGACCTGATAGCAGCCTTTCAGTGTGTAAAGAGAAACTATATAAAAAAAGGGGATAAACTCATTAGCAGAGTCTGCTGTGACATGACAAGGAGAAATGGCTTCAAACTAGAACAGGAGAGATTTTGATTGGACGTAAGGAATTAGTTTTGTTGTTGTTGTTGTTTTTCACAGTGAGGGCGGTGAGGCACTGGAACAGGTTGCCCAGAGAGGTGGTAGATTCCCCATCCTTGGAGAGATCCAAGGTCAGACTGGATGGGGCTCTGAACAACTTGATTGAGCTGTAGGTGTCCCTGTTCATTGCAGGGCAGTTGGACTAAATGACCCTTCCAACTTAAACAATTCTATGATTCTTTCTAGAAATAGCACAGCAGAGGTTAAGAGAAGGAAAGACTGAAGTTTGTTGCCATTCCCCCATATTTGCAAACAAACCTCATGTGCATGAGGAAAAGGTTGTGTGAGCACAGCAGCATCAGTGCTATCAAATCTCAACACCCCACGGGTGTAGGCCCTTGTAAAGTGGCTTGAAGCTCATTAGAAAAAGGGGGAAATCATATTTGATGGCTGAGGCAAGGAGATGCTGGGAAGTCACTATCCTACTGCTGAGCAAATCTATGATTGCTGCTGCCGCAGGAAAATTGGTAGTATGGCAGCAAGAATTAGTAAGGTTTATGTCTATAGCCTGTAAAAAGATTTTCTCTAAGAAGATTGAGTCTCGTGTATAGGTAGAATGTATTCAGCAGAACCGCAGCTCCTAGCTTTTCTTCTCCCTGCAATTGGCCTCCCTCTGTGCTACTGTGAGCATGTGCCTCCATGCTCAACTATTATTAATCCTATTAAGCTGATAGGAACGCATCTAGTATGGGAAACAGAATATATGCTGAAAGCACATCATCTTCGGTGAGATTCCAAGAAATGGAGAGGAAAAAAATCCTCAACAACATGTCCAAATAGAAATGCATGAAAAAACTCTGGACAAATATATTGGGCAAAACCTCAATGCAAACAGATTTGCAAATATCAAACTGTGAGTTAATTTACTGAAAATTCTACTTGTTTTTTTTTTTTTTTTGTTTGTTTTCATTATCCCATTAAATAAAATAATAATAATAATAATAATAAAGCCCAGGAAGCCTCAGCACTAGGTATGTAAAAGCCTGGAAGAAGTCAGCTTCATTCACAAAATGAGTTACCTTTGTTCTTCAGAAGAAGAGAGCTGTGACAATTTTTGAAGAACAGAACATGCTGCAGATATATCCATCCTATTTGCAAGAGAGGGCACACCAAAGCAGATGCATACATTTGGTCTACTGATTTTTTTTTTCTTGCATAATAAAGGAAATGAAGGATTTTTACTGATACAGGTTTCTTTTATGCATTTCACCTGCATCTGCAGGACCTTACCAACTCATTCAAAAAGCTCTGAAAAATGCTGTACTCAGTAGCTACTCAGTAGCTTCACTGCTTTGTGTAGTATGTTCCTACCAAGCAATTATGTTCCTACCAAACACAATTCTTTCATAAACAAAGTTACTGAGATGAAGCAGCTACACTACCACAGATATGATATCCAGCTCTCAAACACCCCGATTTGATATTTACACTTGGCCTGTTGCAGCTTGTTCACCTTGAACTCTCGTTTTCAAATGAAAACTGCTAAAAGCTCCCCAGCTATAGCTGATTATAGCTGACAAAAGGACAAGGAACATTTCCCTCGATTGCAACAAAGAATTTAGCTCAGCTGGAAACATCAGATCAAGGCGTTTAATACCAGTATTTGAGTGACATTCAAGGCCAAGGTCTTTCTCAAACATCTTCCCTAGGTCGGAAGGAACAGGATTCATACCCTTCCTGCTTGAAGAATCTGTCTGTGTCACATGAGCAGATTGTATATTTCAAAAGCCATGGCTCCTTGTGTTCTTAGAGAATGAAAGTTGCTTCTTTAGACAAGTTATTATTAAAACAAATGCTCCATAGGATTTAAACAGGCCAGGAGACAATTTCAGGAAATGCCCAGCTTTCATGTTGGATGTAGAAAAGGCACAGCATACAAAAGACAACATCTGAAGCTTTTTTTTTTTTTTTCCCCTTTTTCTTCTTTTCCTTTTTTTTCATTTATCTCCTCATCAAATCAACGAGCTAAGAGCTGGTACTGTAGAAAATAAGAGTTTGACAAAGGGTTACACCTCAGGAAGCTCAGTGGCATTAGTCAAAGATCTTTTTTTTTTTCCCCCCTCTCTCCAGAGTCACCCTAGATTTTGTGCAGAAATCCTATTGCTTTGCACTAAAAGCATACATTGGTTAAAAAAAAAAATACTGAATTGTCCTAGCAATAGCCAAGCATCTAGCCTTTGAAATAGCAAAGGGGGAGACTCCTCAGTCTTGCTTGCAGGGCCTCCTCACAGACTCAGCCCTTTGCCAGGTGACTGCTAATCCACCCACATCTTGTATAGTCCCATCATTGCTACCCTGTTGGCAGAATAAAATGACAAAATGTTTTTTGCCTTTCCTAAAATTCAAGTATTTTCTTCTTACTTTGCTTCACTTCAGGCCAGAACAGCTCAACATCTTAGAATTCTTCCAGGGAAAGGAGCTCCATTCTCAGCTCTTCCAATGCTATCACAATCCCAATTCCATGAAGTTCAGTGGCCTGCATAATCAGAAGGCACAGCTCATAGGAGACACGTCTACTCCACACTGCATCAGCCTTCTTTTCACCCAGAGAAAGAACTCTGTAGCAGTGGCACACAGCCTTCCTCTCTAGCATCTTGCTAAAGGGGAAATACTATACCTTTGAGTCTGCTGAAGTACAGCCCCAAAATGACCACATAATCCTGTTTCTCACACTAAATATAACTCTCACGCTAAAATAACTCTCACATGGACAGCTGTAGGATCAAAAGCACAAAAGGGACAAAATTTGATTGCAACCTCTAGCCCAGAAAGCCCTGCCTTGCCAGGAGCACAGGGAGCATGCACAAATACGCTTATCCCATTTCTCACATCACTCCTGATCCCAGTGTCTACTGCAAGAGCTGGGAAGCAGCTGGTCCTACACTGGATGATTTGAAACTTTAGATGAGGAGAATGGTATATCAAACTGCTTTCAAATGGAAAGTCCCCCCTCAGCACAGAAATCCAGCATCTCATGGCTTCACTCAGTCATAAAAGATGAGCACAATCTGCCTAAGCATTTCTACACTCACAACTATTCAATTAGGATTGGTCAGTATGGGCCTAAATCACTCAAAAAACAGGCTGCAATTTCTTACAGCAGCCCTTCTCCTGAGTGCACAGACTTTCTAGGCCCTCGAATTTGCTTTCTGATGGGCAGTGTGGGAAGCACTGCAGAGTGGATAGAGGATCCTTTTTCCAAGATGGGGGTTCAGGCACCACTGTGCCTCTGCCTTCAGCAGGGACACTTCAGCCCTGCTCAGCTCTCTCCCAGCAGAGGCAGTAGGATGTGGCAATGCTGTAGGGATCCTGCTGCTCTTCATTCTCAGCCTCAGCAATGCTGTCTCTCTGGGCTTCACAATATTCCCATCTTCTGCATTTGCCTATTTCCCCTTCTGTACCAGGGCAAGAGGAAAATAAAGACCTCAGTTCATGATGCACAGACCATGATCTTTCCCAGCAAGGACCTCTCTGAAGACTTCAGGACAAGGAAAGAGAGGTTAAATGCGTGAAGCTGTGAACAGTGTTGCAGCGTGAGTTGGAGGCAGGGAACTGTCAGCTGTGCTTGGCAATATCAGCCTTAGCTACTTATCATGGAGAAATAAAAGTAGAGAGCCACAGAATCAGTAAGGAGAAGACCTCTAAAAAAAAAAAAAAATAATAATAATCAATATTTCTGACAATTGTCCCATCCCTAGCATGCCCACTAATCCATGTCTCTCAGAGCTACATCCATACGTTTCTTGAACTCCTCACATTCTCTTTTTTGATGCAAGTTTGTTACTTTGATAGTACCAAAATGAATTTTAAAACGCTATGATGAGAAAGATTATGTGTATATATGTATAAAAATATATGTATGTATAAAATACCTTTCTCATATATATGTAGGGACAGTTTTAATTTTACCTGGGCCATCTTGTTCACTCATAGGCAATGCAGATCAAAAGATTAATTCATAATCTTTAATAAGGGTATGGATCTGCAGGTTCCTCCTATCTATGTGGTATGCAGCAGTGGGGAAAGGGCTGTAGGTTGCAGACCCCCATAAGACTTACAGAGCCTGTGCTGGCAGGGGGAGGGCAGGCCCTTGCTCCCCACAGGGATAAGAAGCAATATTTCCAAACAGCTCTCCACCTAATTTGTACTTATGCAAAAGAGCTGTCCCATAACGCAAATCATCAAGCAATTAGCATGCAACGTTGTAGCGAGACTCTCCTTTGCTTGTTGACGAACTATCTTCAATGCCATTAATGAGAGCTAATTAAATCAATCAAGTCACCATCATTCCTCCAACATTAGTGCAGTTACTGAACCTGTATCAGATGGGGAGTGCTTTCTCAGGCACTGTAAATACCAAGATGCACATTTATCATCTTGTCCTTCCAGCATACATCTGCTCTCACTGCTGTGCCTTCCATTTATCATCTGTTGTCACCATACCAGTCCCCAACACATCCAGGTGTCAATTAATTCTTTCCCCACTTCCCTGTGCAGCTCAAGTGCATTACACTGAATAATCTGTCTTAACACCTATGCAAAGATCTCCTTACTTGAAAGCATCAGCGTTCAGCCACACCCGCCAAGTTACATGGCTGTGACCATATCCTCTCTGTTCCTGTGCTGCATGGCATTAAAACAGCAAGGAACATCCACAAAATCTGAAATCTTTCAGAGAAAGAAGCATAGGTTTCCACTCCCTTCTTCTAGGCCTTGGCAGGAGATTTTGCAATGCAGCTATAAACAAATATATACATAGAAAAAAAATTATCTGGGAATAACTTCCAGGAAAACCTTTCAAGTGGGTAATTGCTGTGGATCACAAACCTTCAAATTGCTTTTTATAACTGATGAGCATTTCACACTGGACTATTCCAATATCAGTAGTATTAGGCAATAGCATTTCTGATATGCTGCCAGCCTATGAGCCTACTCCTCCGTGCCTATGAGCATGTGAATAGATGGAAGTCTTTTCCTAAACAGGAGCATCCTCTTAGATTATATTATAGCATTTCGCCTCTATTTATGTTTCCACTCTATCTGGCTAACTCTCCTTTTCATTTACAAGTCAACTACATTAATATGCTTTAATTTCAGCTTTGGGTGCTTATTTTAGATTGAAATCAGTTGGCAAAAGAAAACACCCTAATGGAAAGCAGCACCAGCTCTGGTGATATATACCTTTCTTTGTAGTAGCGAGATGATTGGTTTTTTTTTTTTCATGTTTTTCTTCCCCCACAAAATATCTAGTGGCATTTTCCCTGTTTTAATTTTTCAATTATATAAATGCATCTCATTGCTCAGAGGGAAAGCAAAGCACTGCAGCATTAACTTCTTAGCTGCTCCCTGCCCATGAATGCACATTCCCTGCTATCACTAAAGGCTATTTTTTTTGTCCCCTAGTGTAAAAGGGCAATAAAACCTCATCAGAAGACTACCAATGACGTATTAGGAATAACTTGATCATTATTATTAGTTACTTATCAGTATGAGATCACAGGAAAAATTAATGCTGGGGGTCTCTTTTCACCCATCATTCAGCTGTAGAAGGTCCCCAGACTAAAGTCCTCCAAGCTAAGTAGTCCCAGTTCCCTTAGCTGCTCCCCATAAGATTTGTGCTCCAGACCCCTCACAGCTTTGTTGCCCTTCTCTGGACACGCTCCAGGGTCTCAGTGTCTTTCTTGTAGTGAGAATCCAACACTGAACACAGTACCTGAGCTGCATGAAACAGGAAAGTCTCAAAGAAGTAGAAATAACATTGTGGGTTCTTTTGGTTAGACCAACTATCCATTATGAATGTTGCAGAAAGAAAAAAAAATAATTATCTGCACCCTGCCAGCAAGAGTCACAGGGACAGCAGCACAGCAGCCAGGTCTCATGGAAAACCTCTGTACCCAAACCTCCCCCACACAGGGAGTTTGCTGAGCTCTAACACAATTTTCCCTTGTTCTGCCATGCCTTGATGCAGTACTGTACCAATTTTAAGGTTGTTGCAGACTTGCTCACTGAATAAACACATCTGGCTGCATGGGTCTCTTCCACTTCAGAGACTATCAATGAATTTCTTTCCTTAGAGGAAAGGCTCTGACAAAATCCTCAGTTTAATCCAGTTAATATCATATACTCAACTAAATTCACGCAACTGAAAGCATTCTGTCAGTTAAAGGCATTTCAGGCATACACACAACTCTGGCGACAAAGTGATTTCTGTGAACAGAACACTGCCTGGCACACAAACAGAAGCTCGCTTAGCAAAGCGCAGTTACACAGCAATGGCAGCAATCAGATCCCTCCAATTACATGGTTATAAAAAGGCACGGAGGAGAGAGAAGTTATCTGCTTGGTGCCAGACCCAGGGAAGTGGCTGACATGAAAAGAGGAGCTCACGTGGCAGCATCAGTTTCCTATGGGCCTTGAACACTCGCAGAAATCAAATCACCAGCACAGAGCCACGGTCACATCACATGGGCGGTTCATTTTCTACTCTGCTTTTGGCTGTAATGCTTTTGATCCTGTCATTGGTCGATCTGTTTAATGTGTTAATTGCAAACTTCTCTGGTCTTCATCCAACGTTTCTTCTGTTTATTGGTGTGTCTGGCATCAGAAACATGCAAATAGTGTGACCAAATTATTTTGCCTTCTGGATATCATTGAGCCTGCATCTGGCCCGCTTTGAAGAAAGTGCTGCATCTGAACAGGGATGGACAAACCAAACAGCAGCACAGAAGCTCAGCAGTCCTTGCTCCTGCTTTTTGCCATAAAGCGCTGGCAGGTTACACCCTGCCCATACACTCAGAGCATTTAGAAGATGCCCTAAGTGATGCTGTTCCCAATGCAACACAAGGGATAGGCGACCTGACTGCAGCACAACTGCAACAGGACTTCTGCAAATAGCATTAGAAGTAAAAAAAAAAAAAAAAAGCATCTTTCTGTGCTCAGATGTGCAAAGTGAACTAACTGATTTACTGCCGTGATCAAATTATTCAAGGTGCTTGGGGCCTAAAGCCTTGACACAACTTCAGCGTGCACAAGTGATACCACCATTGGGGAGGAGACCTAAACGTGTGCCAAAAATCAGTATTTGCACTTATCTAGCAGGAAACATGGCTTGAGGCATAGCACTTCTCACTGACTGATAAATGGTCAGGTTTTAGGCATAGGAGACAAGGAGCAAGAAGCTGTGTGAAGTGATTCATCTGCAGAGAAGAAAGAAAATGTAGAGAGAGGATACAGCTGCTATGCGCTAAGGAAGCTGGGCTGCAAGGGGCAGCACACGTGGGAGCAACAAAAGGGGTTTTCTATTGTGGGAAAGGAGCACACAAATACAAGCATGCAAACAGAGGAGCAAACTGAACCACATAGGACAATTTTTGTTTGGTTGTTATGGTACAATGCCTGTCCTCAGGAGATGTTGAGGGAGAGAGACATAGGAAGTCTCAGAGCAGCTCTGTTTATATAGTGGAAGTGCTGTGACCTCTGAGCTACGCAGCAGCAACACCAGAAGTGGAGTGCATGCTGGTATCTGCACACCAGGGCTAAAGCAAAACAATCTGTCCTGAGCCCATGGGTCAGCAAGGAAACTTGTGCCTTTCCTGCTCTCAGAGGTCAGAGCAGCCAGAGAAAGGTTCCTTCTGTGTCAAGAAGCAACAAATCTCCCTTTGGTAGTTAGGAAGCCTCGCTTCCTAACCTCGGTGATGTGAAAGGGCATCAGGGTTTCTGCAAGAATTAGAAGCTGAGCTCTGCAGCCTCTTGGTGCAGTTTCACTACTTGCTGTTCCCCTTGCACCTGTTTTTTCCTAACACGACTTTCAGGATCATCCTGTGTTGCTGATGTGTCTCCTCCAGCAAACTCTCTCTTCAGTTACTGCAGAAAGCTCTTCACTGCTATAATCATTTTGAAGCCTTTGAGCTGTACTTACAGCAAGTGGTTTGCAAGCAGAGCATCTCTATTAGGAGATGCTAAACCAAAAAGCCATGTTTTGTTTCTTTTTTCCTCTCTAGGAAATCTCATCCCTCTTTCTTCATGGTAGCACCTGAACTGAAGCAGCAATAAAGAAAAATCTCATGAACAAACCACTGGCTACCAGAGTCATTTGTCTGCTATTTATCTACTGTGACATTTAATGGCTGTACAAGGTAAAGGCAGGTACAAGAGCATCCAGCCCATGGGCATGCTGTACCCCCACGCCCAGCAGCCCCATCTGCCAGCAAGATAGACGTCACGTGAGGAGCAGGCCATGCAGCCTTGCTGCCGTTTCTGCCCTAAGTAGGGATTACAAACCTGTTCTACACTGCAACATCTAAATGGCCCTACTGAAATATATCACCAGTTATTATGGTCAAATTAAACAAAAGTGATAATTAAAAGAAGATTCTGTAGAGGGGTTTTCACCAAGATGCAGCTCAGAAAGGCTTCAGCACTGCCTCTCCCTCCTGCCAGCCCAAGTGGATGGCTGCTCCTCAGGAGCCAATGCTGCCAACAGGAGAGAGTAGTCCCTTCAAGGCTTTTGAGATGGGAAAGAAAATGAAATCCTTTAGTTCTGCACTCAGTGGATGAGCCCTGAAGAATGAAGGCTTAGAGTCAATCTGCCAAAAATGGGAAGAGTTTTCACCCCTCCAGGCAGTTCTTGTAGGCTTTTATGCTCCAACACTTGCCCTGGAAAACAGATTTGCTCTCACAGTTTGCATCCTCTGCACCAATAAGAGAGCTAAAGCTACACTGCAAAACACCTTGCAGTTCATGACTGATGTCATCCACAAGCCCAGCTCTGCCTAAATCATGCAAAAACCATAAGGAGCTACATGCACTGGGCCACAGACACCCAGCTCTTTTTCCAACTTAATACTGAGCAGTACAGATGTCCTTGAGTCTACACAGCTGTCAGCCCTCCCCTTGCTGATCATATGCATAAGTAAAAAGCCACAGTGATCTCATTTGAGTCCCTTAAACAGCAGAAGTGAGCACCAGAGGTCCCAGCCAGCCTAGCTGGATTGACTCGCAGTGGTTTTTGATTGAAGTCAACTATTAACAGACAATTAAGACACTGTTGCAGTTTAAAGATGAATTGGCCATGCAGTGACAAATTTGAATGCTTACTGCTGCACGCTGTGGCAAGTAATCAGGGGATGAAGCTGTAATTGTGGCACCTCTTGTTTTGCTTCTGCTAGAGCGCAGAATGCGAGATTCAATTTAACAAACAATTTGCCGCACTGCTCATTCCTGCTGGGTGGGAAAGCAAAGCTTGCTGGCAAAGCTCCCTTTGAGTTTCGCTCCTTTTTAAACCCATTACAAGCAAAAGTGGTACTTACTTTCACCTTTGCACCAAAGCAGAAAGGAAAAGGAGAACCCAGGAATGTCACTGAGGGTATCTCAGGCTTCACCCGGAGCAGGTGAAAAAACATCAGTGGAAAGAGTTGTTCTTATTTTGATGTCTTTGGAAGTATCAGAGATATCACAGTGCAGTAGGGCCAACATGCTCAAACATCAAACATTGAATTAAACACTCACTAAGGTTGGAAAAGATCTTAAAGGTTGTGTAGTCCAGCTGCCAACCCATCCCCACCATGTCCATTAACTACAAGCCTAGTGTCACACCTCCATGTTTCTTCAACACCTCCAGGGATGGCGACTCCACCACCTCCCTGGGCAGCCTGTGCCAATGCATCACCGCTCGTTCTGAGAAGAAAATTTTTCCTAATATCCAACCTGAACCTTCCCTGGCACAACTTGAAGCTGTTTCCTTTTGTCCCGTTGCTGTTACCTGGGAGATCAACCCTCACATTGCCAATGCCTTCTTTCTGGCAGTTGTAGAGAGAGAGAATATCTCCTCTGAGCCTCCTCTTCTGCAGACTAAGTAATTCCAGTTCCCTCAGCTGCTCCCCATAAAACTTGTGCTCCAGACTCTTCACAACTTCACTGCCCATCCCTGGACACCCTCCAGGGCCTGAGCATCTTTCTTGTAGCGAGAGGCCCAACACTGAACACAGTACTCGAAGTGTGGCTTCACCAGTGCAGAGTACAGAAAACATGGATGTGTGGGAGGGGGCAGAGATCTCTCTGTATGTGGTGGGAATTGCTCTCCCTCGGCAGGACTGTTAAGCTAGAGGTGCTGGCTAACCTTCAAGACAAATGTCCTCCCATGCTAAAGGAAGGGAAGGATGAAGTAAGGGAGAAGCTACCTACAGATTTAGCATCTCCTCACCAGCCTTCCCCTGTTCTGCTGCTGGGAAAGGAACACAGAGACTCTCACAAGGCAGATTTTGAGATGCTTTTTTGCTCATGGTAATGAAACAAGTGTAAACTTGGCACCATGGTCTGGTTATTACAGTGAGTGGCTTTTCTTTCTCAGGTATTACTGAAGCAAGGCTCTGCAAAAGAAATAATCTTGTTTTGGTAAACCTCTAGAAATTGAGTAATTTTAATAGGCATCTCACTGTCAACAGTTGCACATCTGCTGAGTGCTAAACTAGAAACCAGAAAAAACACCATATTTCAATTTTATATCAGCAAGCGAAAGTTCTCCAAAGTATTAAATGCAGTGCATGCTCTGTGTGTACCCTGCTTCTGCTGTTGCTACCTGGGCCTTCTTGTGCTTTTCTCCAGTTCACTGCTCCAGGTCCTATGGGGCTGCAATTAAAGGACTCCCAAAAATGGCAGTGGCAGAGACTTCCTGGACCAAAGCAGAGCTTTTCTGCTTCTTTTACCCATTTCAAGTCCATCCTTGCATGTAGCCACTGCCTCAGAGTTTACAGTCTAGACCTGGCTCCTCCAACATATCCAACTTCACAGATGCATGACCACCACAGCATACATCCTCTCACTTCACTGTTAGTGATTCACAACCAAGCAAGCAATTTAAGCTTATTCAAAACCACAAATCTCAGGTATTTTATTTTGTTTCTTTAGGCTAAGTATGTCCTTAAATGTTTTTGGTAACTCAGAGCCAACCAGAAACAACTGTTGTTTCTGTTATTTATTCAGGATGAAGATGTCTTTTTGGTCAAAAGGAAGACAAAGTTCTCCTCGAGTTGCCAGTTTGACTTCCTCAGCTAATGCAGACAGGTTTCCCCTTTTATAAGCTTATCATTCCTCCCATACAAAAATATCAGAGTACAAGAATTTGGTGGTTGGTAAGTAGAGACGCTCCAACAAGAGCTATGAGGAAAAAGAAAGAAGGGAAAGAGAACATTCTGTCTTTATAAAATGTTTCTGGTCATGATCTTCAGAGATGACATTTTCTTGCCTGCAAGCACCACATGACCCGATATCTGTTTGATCCTGCTCATGATTCCTCATCAGTCTTGGAAAAGCCCTGAGGAGGTTTTTCAGGCAGCCAGTGACAAAATTTCATAGGGCTTTATGCGGGCATGACACAAAAGCAAGAAAAGCTCAGCTCATCAGATGAAAGTTCAGTGCTTTGGACAGAGGCAGGCTGTCAATGCCAAGGGCTGTGTGCTCTGGCAAAGCAAGCAGCACAAACAAATGCTTCATAATTTGTACATCAGTGGCACTTGAGGGAGGAGGGGAATAAGCAAAGAATAGCCTGCACATTGATGAATGCTACTCTCCAACACCTTCCTGCTACAAGCTGGCCGTGCCTTTTTACAGGGCTTGCCCCTGCTCACATGGCTGACAGGAGAATAATAGAATCATTAAGTTTGGAAAAGACCTCTAAGATTATCAAGCACTGGCCAAGCACCAATCACTAAAAGCACCAGCCAAGATACAACATTCATTACAGGGATTCATTCTGGGGCAAGATGATTCTTTCCTGTTAATTGCACCACGAGGTTTAGCTTGGAGACTCCTTGCTAGAACTCTCTAACAGAGGGGCACAGCAGTTACAGAACAGGAGTAAACTTAGGAGTAAGTCACTTGTTTCACTTCCAGTTGGAAATAATTCAACTTATTCTTTTAGAAAAAGAAATTATGCATACGTTCCTATTTTAAATAAAGAACTAAAAGAAAAGCAGTATTTGCATCTGTCCCAATGCACATGTTGAACGTAAAGCTTTTTGGCGGGTCAAATGGGAGCTTCAGTGTGAAGAGTTAAATGTGAAGGCTGCACCATGAGGTGAATTCACTATTCCCAGGAGAAGCTGCTGGGGCTATTTGGCTACTAGACAAGGAAAGAAAGGGCAAGTATTGGCTTGTAACCCCTGCCCATTCCTGATAGCAGGACCTACCGCCTCGATATTCCTCGGGAGCCACAAGTGTAGGTCACTGCAGAGGAAAGGGAGAGATGAAGCAACTTCTAGTGTCTCCTTCAGGCTGCCCCAGGCATGTAATAGAGGTGTAGGTTACCAGAGACAATATGTGTTCCAAAATGAGTCTATGTATGATGGTTCAAGTCAGCTAGAGACAGACACAGTAGATATCTTTCCATTCTGACACAAGGAGGTCATGTTAATTGCTTAACTGTGCAGCTGGGCAGGGAGATCAGGCAGAGAGAGGTCAGATGCCTCACCAAATGCTCGCATAAATGCTTAATGTCTCTTCTCTGAGCAGACTCACTGCTTCAGTACAACTGTTAAAGTTCCATAAGAAAAAGTGCAGTTCTCTAATCTGCTGTTTGCTTCACAGAGTTTGGGGATACAGGGATACCAGTTGCTTACCTGAGCCATTTCTAGTCTGCACCACCCTCTAGCACCAGGCTAAACACTATCACCACCACATTATTTTCAACTATACAGCATTCTACTAGAGCTGAGGCCAACCACACCAGTTATCTCAGGCCTCAGACACAACAATTAATATTGTCTAATCCAATAAACCATCAGCTTTATGGCTACAAAAGGGAACAGGTTAAAGAAGATAAACAAATCTTACCCTTTACAGTGAAGATCAATGTTTGCATTTTCAGCAAGGACTGAAATGTGAAGGCAAGACACACTGAGGATCAAAACACACACCTACTGCTCTTCCCTCCAGCCAAACTCTACACTCAAGTCAAGAAATTCAGGGAAACAACTTACAAAGAACCTCCATGCATGGAGAACCCCTTCTAGGGCTTTGCATACCTCCCCAACATCAGGAAGTCCTCAGATTCTGCTAGGAAGGTACTATGCTTTTCCTGCCTAGAAAAACCCTGCAAAAACACAAGTCCACCAACTGAGGCCAATTTAGCCTCCTGAGGAGGCAGATTAGGCAGCTGTGGGGCCAGCTCTACGTTTCCCTAGCCTTTGGCCAGCTGGAGTCCTGTCCTCATCAGTGAGTTAGAGAAGAGACCTGGGCAAGCCTTGAAAAGTCATACTGGTATTCAGCTGTCATTTCTGAGATTGTTAGGTGATAGAAGGTCATATCTACCTATGCTGCCCTTTCTGGGGGCACCCCCAAAGCTAAGCCTCCAACAGACTTTAGAGAAACACCAAAAGTGAAATCTGTGCCCTGGTTTTAGATGAAAAGCACTCACTTAGGTGACTGCTGAAAATTCTTATGGCATAGAAATGGTAGAAAAGCTCTGTTGAACTGTTACCTATTGCTTTTTATCTTCTTGAGGCAGGGACAAAGTTATATAAGAAATGCTACCTAAATGGCTTTATGTGGAAACAAATGCATGTGTTACTATACTAAATTAACTCAGCTAAGGAGATGAAAATTAGATCATTTAAAAGCAGAAAGCTCTCCCATATTGTTTCAGCAGAATCATCTTTTTTATATAGTCAGGCAAGGGGCTCGTTCTGGGGGAAAACAAACACATCTTTTATGATTATGGCCATTCAAAGCTGTTTCTTACACTCCAAATTGTCTAACATGAAGGATCAATGGTGTTCTCAGATAATGATTTAATTAAAAACTCCTCCTTTTTTCAAGTTGAGATCTGCAAAATGCTCTGAATGGCTGATGGATGATTTGCTATTAGCTTGCCAACTTTCCTTTAAATATTTTTTTTTTTCTTCAGAATTTTAATTGCTGCCATTTGAGGATTATTGATTAACTGTAATTGCTTCTTTTCTCAGGCATCTTCCCAGTTATCTTCAGCTGTGTGGTCTATAAAGTGCTTCAGAACTGCAATGCTTTTGCTTGTTTGTCAGTGAAGATGCGGATACCTGGAGTAGGTGTGTGTGTGTGTACACCTCCTTTGCCCAGACTCTGCATTGACGTGAACTTAAAAGTGCATCAGCCTGTAATTTCTTTTTCCTTAAATAAAGCACACCAAAAGCACTAAAAAGCCCTTGTGTAGCCCAGTTTCTATCTAGGAGGAATTCAAACAATGAACTCTTTACAGCACAGGAAACTCCTGAGTTCACAGAGAAACAAACATTCCCCTTGCCTTTGGTAGTCTCCAGGGTGGGCCCTTTTCCTCTGCCTTGTCCTTGCTCCAGCACTCCTGCGTCTTCTGTGGGTTGCATATGAACAGCTCCTCCTCCCACCAGGGGCTTTGCTGCCTAGATGTTTCCATCTGTTTCTCCTTCATTTGAGAGTTTATGTATCTCAAATTATGGGGCCAAGTATGTTGTTACATGGGCAGCATCAACTACAAAAGGGCACACTGCTGCAAGTTTAAGACTGTGCCTTATACTCTCAGATTACAGTATTCTTGGGAGGCAGTAGATGATGCTGTTAGAATAGGTCTAAGTCTGGTGTATATAAGTATACAGATAAATAAAAACTAACCTTCATCATTAAAACCAGAACAATTGTTTTTAGAAGCCGATCGTCAGCTAAGTGGGAGTTTGTTAGCAGAATTTCCCTTTTTAGAATTAAGTTTCAGATACTGAGCAGCTGCCCACAAGACTTAAATAACAAAAGTTATGAAATGCAGCAGTAGAAACTTGAGAAATTCTTTGCTTTCATTTTTTTTGCCCATAGATGCCCATGCTCTGGTGGGGAAACCAGAACTGTACTCGGCTCTGCTTCAGCACAGACACTGCAGCAGGCACTGCTGTGCTATGGGAAATCCTGCTCAGCACAGACTGCACGAGCATCCTGCAGCCAGGAGAGCAGGACACAAAACGTCTCAATGGTCAGAGGGTGCAGGAGCTTCAGCAGAACCCTTGCACCCTACAAAGGCCCTGCAAAACTTTCCCTGCTATGACCAGGCAGGCAGATTGCTTGCAAAAGACACTGCTTGAAATGCAAATCAAGGCACAGCAGTGGGCAGGGAGACGTATGAAAGAAATGGCAGATTTCTAATCAGGTTTGAGAAGACAGCTCAGGTAGGCAGCTAATTAGGGGCCCAGGGAAATAGCTTCCCAAGTTGCATGCAGCAAGCAGCTCAAGGAGAGAGGAGCTGTAGGTTTTCTGCATGAACAAGCTGACAGTTAGATTGAGCATGGTATTGATGGTCAGTGTATTTTAGCACCAAATTATTGTATACATAAATATAAATACATATAAAATACAGCTGAGAAAAAGAAAATCAACGTTTCTATCAAGCTTTCTGTGACTTTTTCACTTCTCTAGGAAAAAATTGCTTCCAGTACCTGGCGAAAGACAGCACAGGTTGGAATGCTTTTGTTTAAATAGACATCACGTAGACAAGGTAACTCTATGTCCTATGTTTTACTCAGTGAAGAAGAAATTAAATACTGAAAACTGTTTTGTAAAGGCATTGGTCAGGATTATATATTTTTTTCCCACTTTTTCTTGGATATGCAGGAAAATGATTCTTCCAGTACTTCATTTTTAAGAAAAGGCATTTCTTCTGTGTAAAATTCCATAGAATCATTATTAAATCATTGGAGTGTTCTTCATTAAATTTCAGCTCTTTAGGCACTGGAGCTTCTGCTGCCTTTACCTTTCAGTTCTTTAGTTCAAAGCAAGGTCAATCCCAAAAGGGGAAAATACTGTGAAAGTAAACAAGAGGTTCTCTGGGTACAGGAGACAACAGTTGGACCATCCAGTCACTGTGGCCCATGCATGCACGTAAGGACTGCAGGGACTTTAAGGATTAAGAGGGCAGAGAGCTCACTTCTTTTGACAAGAAAACAATTTTTTGAAGGTTGTAATAGAGTAAAATTTAGCACAGAGATAGAAAGAACAAAGTTGGAAGGAAGCCATAAAGAATTTCACAGGTGAACTCCATCTTGAAGGTTTACTGTAGATGTTATTTCTGGGATAAGATGAAGCTTCTTGCAGCACTTTAGCAAGTCTTCATTCTCCTTGTTATCATCAAAATACACTTCAATGCATTTTATTTTTGTATGTTTTGATGGCATTAGCAGTATAAATTCTTCAAAAGCTTTTTTTTTTTTTTTTTTGGTATTTTTAACAGAAAAACATTTCATTAATCTCAAAACATAATCTTCTCCCTTTTGTATGACAATGGCAATTTTAGCTTTAGTCAGAGAAGAGCTGGGCCGATGGTGAAGACAGAGTGTAGGTGTATCATGGACATGCAGTTACAGACAGCAGAAAGATAAAACTCATTGCTGCAACTGCCAGGGGACTTGGGGGAACTTGGGCTGATCCCACAACGTGCCTAAGTTGGGGGCCAGCTAAAAATGTAAGAAGACATAGAGAACTTACACTGGAAAGCTGACTGTATAAGA
The DNA here is from genome assembly GCF_905368555.1 of Meleagris gallopavo. Lineage (NCBI taxonomy): Eukaryota > Metazoa > Chordata > Aves > Galliformes > Phasianidae > Meleagris > Meleagris gallopavo. Next base: position 12,368,167 of record NC_139405.1, read on the forward strand.
CAGGCATCTATGTCTGCTTTGTGTATTTAGATGATGCAAATACGCATCTGAGAGTGAACCTGGTCCCTGGTGGAACACAGTTAAGGCAAACACATGCATTTGACCACGAATAAGCAATTTGGAGGCATCTCCACTGCTAATTGACGTAGTATTTCAAAGTCTTCATGCAGAGAACTGTTTCACCAACGTCATGGGAAAAAAAAAAAAAAAAAAAAAAAAGCTGCTTTTTGTGAAGGGCGAGCTGGCAGCCACTAGGTGGGATAGCAGCCTTGTGGGCTGTGGCTTGGAGATCCCACATTACAGCCCACACAGCCCTTGGCCAGCATTCCTTCAAGGGGATTGGCAAATAAAACACCACAGTAGCTGTTAAACCTACTCAGCCTTGGTGACGAAGCAGAATTAGGAAACTACAAAATCTTTTTAAATATTCATAAATGCTCTCTGTAATTGCTCTGCTCACCTTCAAGAGGCATTATAACTCGACTATTGCAGTTCTGTACCTGAACTTGCTACATTTGCGAATATCCTAACAGTGTGTTTCAGAGCTCTGGTATAAACTCTAACACTCTACAGAAGTAAATGGGAAAAAAAATACTGAAGTCAAAGGGTCTAGCTTAATTTTCAACAGAAGTAATTTGACCTGTAGATTTCTGTGCTATATTTTATTATGTAAGAAAAGAAAAAAACACGATAGATCCACTTTAATATTTACAAAGCATCTTTCATTAATCTTTAACAGCATTGTTTGTAAAAAATGCATTAACAATTCTGGTTTGCTTCAGGCAAGGGGACCCTTTACAGGATGGGCAATTTGATTTGGAACTTAATGATTATGACATTCCACCTTTGTTCCATAAACTAATGCATCTGAGAGACAAACTTCTGAGGAATATGCAACAGTGGGAGCTCGGCCTTTGCACATCAATATTCTTACAAAGAAAATTCTTGCTGTTTTACAACTCAAAGCAGCTCTGGAAGAAATCTCTACTCAGAGCAGAAGGGAAGTCAACAAGTAAGTAGTAAGAGAGACAAAATAAGGCTTAATAATCCCAATCTCAAAAAAATTTTGCATGGGTATAGTTTTCCTGTCTCTGCTTTCTCCATATGGAATTGTTGCATTTCTCTTATTTCTATTTGTCTTCAAATGGGCAATAGTCATCCCAAACTCACCTCTATTCCAAACGATCAATCATCATCATGACCCAGAAGCTGGTATGGCACAGCAAACAGTGCTTCAGTATTTAAGTTTCCATAAGAAGTCTATATCAACAACTAGTTTTCAAACTAGAAAAAGCTTTCAGGAAGGTTTGCTGGTTTGCACAGAAAGTGAAATTTAGGAACAATTTGGTCATTTGTATGTAATTCACAATGATACATACACTATTTCCAAAATGGAGAAGATGCTCATTTTGCAGGAGGGAGGGAGGCTGAATGTCTTCTACATGAGTTATGGATCAGAAATTGGTAATCCTTAAGAAAAGCAGACTTGCAATACTAATGAACTCCAGGCAGGTCCCAAGTAGGAGAGACAATAATAAGACTGGCAGGCTTTTCCCATTCAGAGTCCTCTTCTATAAAAGTGGTCTGAGGATGTAGGGTTTTTTAAGAGCCTAGGCTGTTGCGAATAGATAAATCTCAACCTAAATATATTAAGGAGGAAAAATATTTTTGTGTATCATAGCACTAATTTCCCTTACAGAAAGAGCCTCACTTGCCTATGAAACCATAATAGAGAAAATTATGGAGCAACATGGAGAAAATTTTCTGGATGATCCAATTTACCTTTCAGTCTGCAAAAGAGAAAATTTGATTTTGCAGCATTTTTAAATGGATTTAGTATTACAAAACCAAATCAGAATTATTATGATATATAAAGTGATAAAGATTGAGAGACACTTGACTGATTCAGGATTGCCAGTGTCCTGGCTAGAAAACAACCATGTACTTAGCATTTTCAGCCTGAACAGCCAAGACAAGAAAAATGCAACATGAAAGAATCATCATAAGATTTCAGAAGCTGCTACTGCTACTGGCTGCCAAAATGCCTTGCTCTTAACAATTAGACAGGGAGCTCAGACTTTGAAAAGCACCAACTCTGTGTTCCTTAAGCCATAAGTCAGGTACTGCTAAAAATAGCAATCAGCAAGGAAAATAGATGAAACATTTTTCCTTGTGGTGCCATTTATACAAATAGGACGTAACTGTAAACACATTGTCTCATGCTTCACAAAGTTCCTTTGCCCCACAAATTTCTAGTAGAGTCTGGCTCCAAAATCATGTGGGCTTACATATAATAATAATAATAATCTGCAATTGTTGCTAAGTAATGGATGCCACTCATCCTCTCTGTGCTTCTTCTCAATGCCTTCTCCTCTAAAGACCATGACTGTTTCTCCTTCCAAGGTGCACCTCATTTTCTCAGAAGAGTGTTCATAGAGTCATAGACTTGTTAAGGTTGGAAAAAACCTCTGAGGTCATCATGTCCAACCATCAACCCATCACCACCATGCCCAATAAACCATCCTTTGAGTACCCAATCTCCACATTTCTTGAACGTCTTCAGGGATGGTGACTCCCCTCCTCCCTGGGCAGTCTGTTCCAATGCATCCCCACTCTTTCTGAGAAAAAATTCTTCTTAATATCCAACCTAACTCTCTTCTGGTGCAACTTAAGGCCGTTACCTCTCTTCCTGTTACTAGTCATCTGGGAGAAGAGTATGACTCCCACTTCACTACAACCTTCTTTCAGGTAGTTCAAGGTCCTTAGGATTTTTTTTGTTTTAGGAAAACTAACAGCACGTGTGGCTGAGAAGAGACTTGTCTCAGGTCTCAGAGGAAAACAGCCTTTGGTGTGAGACCTCAGCACTCAGTTTTGGCATCATGCTTCCACTGCAAGGGCATCTGTTCTTTTGTGGGCACTGAAAGAGATGTCAGTCACACAGCTAAAGGATGGAGAAGACCTATGGGGATGAGAGTCCTCTAGAGTGACATGGTTTCATGCTGTTTCTTTAATTTTTTGTCTGGCAAGTGAAATGTATTTCAGCAGAAGGTGGGAAAGGACTTGGAACAAAATTGATCTTGGCTGAGCAAACATTTGACGACGTTCTGTGGGAAACAACCATCTGTCTTGGGAGATATCAACTCCAGGAGATATTGATGGCACTAAAAATATCAGCCTTAGTCCACAGTCCCAAGGCATTTAGTTTTCAGACAAGGAGAGCCTCAGTTCTTCAGCAGAATACCTTCATATTTATTTTTTTGGAGTGTTGACTTGCCAGGTGTGCAGTGAAAGGCTTTTGTTTGTTCAAGATGCAGCCGCACATGTTTTGGCATCTGGGCTGAGTGGAAAGCATAGAGGAGCTGAAGCAAGATAATTAATATGGATTAAATGGAAAAAGACTTTGTGTTCTGCTTCACAAGTACAGACCGTATACAGCAATGGATGTCTTTATCTCAGAAGAGCCTCCTGGAGCAGTTTGGCAGGCTGATTTCTTCTGAGGTACATGAGAAGAGATGGAAAATAAAAGGAAAAAAACAACAAAAAAGGTATCTTAGAAAGAAACTTTAAAAATGCAACATGAATTCAAAGCAGATCTGTATTCCTCACTGACAAAGAGGTTAACATATCTATGGAAACCAAGAAATATCCCCCATCCCACAAATCATTAAACATTTCATCTTCCCTGTGTAGATAAAATCAAGAACACTGGAAGTTTTTCCAGGGAAATGGAAAGATGATGCAGTCTAAATTCACGGTTTGATGTTCTGCACAAAAGTTGGCAGATCTGCTTTCATACCTATCAATTGTCGGTTTCCTGCTATCCATATAGGTGCTCTTTCATGGGCTTGAGAAATAAGTAAAAATAGTTATTTTTCCACCACATTTCTTGCTACAAAAATGTACTCTCCTTCAGAAAAGGCAGCCTCTTGGCCATCAGAGGGATATCAGAGACCAGGCAAAAGCCTTGACCTGTTGTCCCATACCTATTCCATGCTTTGTCACTCTTTCCATCTGCAGCTAGCACAAATTCCCTGCCAGAGCTATGCTAACATCCACATCTTCCCAAGAAGAGCTTCAGCTGCAGTAAGAACAAGATATATACTTCCTTGGGAAGAATTTGTAGTTGTCTCTTTTGAGCCCTGTCCCACCACACTTCCACTTGCTGTCACGATCATTACAGCCCTGCTGTTTTCCCCTTTTTTTATATTTGTTTGAGCCTGGTTTATGGCTGTTGCCCAGGAGAGCCAATAATGAGAGCCATGTACTTGTGCTGAGAGTAAGCAAAAATGATGCTTCCTGGGACTGCCCTCTAAGAAATCCCAGAGCTGGATGCAACTTCTGTGTTTGGATTCTGCTAAAGGTAACTATTTTTTCCATTGCCAATGTGAAAATCACACAGGAGCCCATACTGCTTACCTTACAGAAGCCAGTGTCCCTGCATTTTGATCAAGGACATGAAAAGGCTTCCCACAGAGTATCTTTTTGGCATGGCAAAGATTTCTAATAAGAGCTGGCTTGGCAAATAAATAAATAAATAAAAGAAATTGCTATTAACGCATGTTGAAGTTTTCTGGCTAAGCCTTCCTTAAAAGCTGACTCAGATGATATACAAGAGTAAGAAATAATATTGAAAACAATCAGATACTGAAATTATGAAGGAAAGAGTTGCAATGACTTCTTTGTTGAGGCATAGTCACATGGAAAAAGACAAGGGGGGGTCCTAGCAGCACAGCGTGCTTTACAGGACAGGATTTACAGAAAAGAAGAATCCCCCCCTTCTAGATTAGCTGAGGAAGAAAATGTAAATGAAAACAAGAGTTCCATAGTCCTGGAAAAGTAAATACTACCTATGCATGGTAGGGCAGGGAGTAGTGGTTTATTGGGCAACCAGCACAGACCAGAGCATTTTGGGGAGCCAAAGAAATAATGAATTAGAGATTAAAAAGACGTCAATGTACCTGAAAGAGAAGGGCAATCAGGAGAAGGGATTTCTCTTTACACGTACAGTGAGAAGAAGCCAAGGTAGAAAGTTAATAGGATGAAAACCTCTGTAATGATTTTTAATTTTTTTTTTTAAGTTGGGTTTGTTTGCATGATAGCTCTGAAATAGGATAAGAACAGAGAAGGGCAATGCTGCATAATGTGAACAAGAAAAGGGAACTGTTCAGCTTTTTCATTTAAATGCATGAAAATCCCTGTGAGGTCTGTGCATTTGTGTGGGGGGAGGGGAAGAATTAAAAAAAAAGAAAAGAAAAAAAGATGTGCTGAAGTAAATGACTCTGGTGAAACAACAAACTAAATCTGAAGGTTCACAAGCACTGCTAAAATTATGAACTGTGCTAATGACCCCAGACCATGTTTCAAAAAGCTGAGTGGGGCAATGTCTCAACAAATATGCCAGGGAAACAGAATTTAACACCAAAAAGCCCTCTGTACTACTTCAGAAATATACCTCTGTGGTCACAGGGATCTGGCTGTCAGGAGAGGATGGATGAATGCTACTAATGTGCTTTGGTTCTGCTCACCCACTGGGAGCTCTTGAATGCGATGAGGTTGGTGTCCACAAGGTTGACATTACACTGCCCCTATAGAATCATTGCACAGATCCTTCTGAACCTCCCTGCATTGGTTCACCCTTCTCTTTCCCTGACACCAGCACTGCTCAACTAGGGAAGAGTGCAGCCCAGTGACTCGGCCTCACAGGGATAGAGGAGAGGAGTGAAAAAGCCAGTAGATTCAAGCATGGATGTAACCCTGAAGGGGACAGGCACCCCAGAGCAAAGGGACTCACAGATTTGATGGTGGGAGCAAAGAATCCATGCTTTGCTTCTTGCTCACTCTTGGCACAAAATCTCCATCCATCACACGTTGCCAGGAATGGCTGCCACCAGCATTCTGGCTGCCTTCCTCCATGTGTCATCAGGCAGGGGTCAGCTGTGTGCTAAGATGACCTTCAAGAGTGAGGAACAGGAAGAAAACACTTGAGAGGCACTGAACTGCTCAAGGCTGGAAGATGTAGGTGAGACCTTACCCACAGAAGGTCTTGCTGGCTTTATGCCATCTTTCCCAGATATCCAAACCCAACCTGTGTCCCTTTTAGCATCCGAGGGAAAACTGTGTCTTGTTTATTAGAGGCTGGCCTAGAACCTAAGGAAATAAAAATTGGGCCATGATGAATAAGAACCAATGACAGATCATACCTCTTACTCTCCACAGCTCAAACCCAGATGAGGCCAATTAATGAAAAAGCTGCATATGGTCACAAATAATACATATATTTCAGTTGTCCTGTGCTAGCCAAAAGGATTTCTGTCACATCATCAAGTATCTGTGCACTCTGTATTCAATAATGATTTATTTATGTATGGCTATAGTGCACCCTGAAACTCATAACCACCTGGAATGGTAATAAGCAAAACAATCTGGAACAAATCTATAAGACTGATCATGCGATGTACATGCTTGAAAATAGTCAGCCTCAGTGATTTTAACCCATATAAGGGGAAAAAATGCATTTCAAGTTACATGCACAGGCCATCCAGTGCTAATTACAGGACTGAAAATTAGGTTCTGGTTTTACAGGGAGGTGTGGGCTTGATTTCCAGTGGCCTTCAAATGTGCTCAGCATCATGGAATCCTTAAGGTTGAAAAAGACCACTAAGATCATCTAGTTCAACTGTCCAAGTACCACCAATATTGCCCACTAACCATGTCCCTCAGTGCTACATCTCTGTGGTTCTTAAACACCCCCAGGGACAGTGACTCCACCACCTCCCTGGGCAGCCTGTTCCAATGCCTCACCATTCCTTCTGAGAAGAAGTTCTTTCCAATATCCAACCCGACCCCCTCACACCCTCCAGCACAACTTGAGGCCATTCTCTTTCATCCTATCGCTTGTTACCTGAGAGAAGAGGCCCACACCCACCTCATCACAACCTTCTTTCATGCAGCTGTAGAGAGCAATGTTGTAGAGAGGATGTGCCTTTCAGTATTGAAGGACTGTAGTGAGAGCAAGAGCTGGAAGTTTTTTTATCTATGGAAGCATTGCTGTCCAGTGCTGTCCCTCAAAAGATAGTTACTCTGCCAAAGTTACTCTGGACTGGAGGCACTGTGATGGAGAACTACAGATCTGCAAGACCCCTTAAATTTGGGTGAAAGACTTCATATTCTGTGTGCACGTGTAAGAAAGCAACTAAGTTGATACAAAGCTTTTTGACATTGCAGCTGCTTGGTTTGAGGCTTCTGGTATTTTAATACTTACTATTTTACTGTCACAAAGACATACAATGACTGGGCACTGCTGATGCAACTCCACGCTCTGCTTTTGCTGCTGGTCAGTAAATTTAGTCCTGCTGGAAACACGGAGGCGGGCTATGGAGGCTGAACTGTTTCCTATCGGTGTTTAAGTTCCTTTGTGCCTACTGAACAGCTTCGCCTAAAATCAGTGACAACCTGCCTGCTCCAATGCCTATTCGTCATAAATGTGTGAAAACAGAACCCAGCATAGCTAGTAATTATCCCTTCATTATGCCAATATGCTTCTGAAAGCATAATCATGATCAAAAGACACATGATTCTCCTCTTACTGCTTTCTGTTTGCAAGTTTCAACTTTTCTTCTTTTTTCCTGCTAATAAGGATTTTTTAATTTGAAAATCAACAGCAGCTTTTGAAGCCTGTGCCTGTCCTCATGGTAATGACAAATTTCCCCTGACCTGAGGACTCAAATTCTGCAGCAGTGAATAGTAGCTGAAATAACAGGCATGTGGAAATGCTGCAGAAAAGGGCACATGAGAAGCATCTAAAGCTCCAGGGGACTCTTACGGATAATTTGGTGCCCATTGCAGGTGGCTCAGTTTGTACTTCAGCAAGGATAAGTTTTGACTGAGATTAGTTAACTGGCAATTTCCTTTCTTGTTTACAGCACATTCAAAGAAGCTCTGTGACGCACGCCTCAGCACACTGGAGGGGCAGCAGGAGTCAGCTCAAGGCAATAAGCTCAAGCTCAGTGTGAATCCTTCATCCGGAAACTGTAGAGCTTCGCTGGAAATACCTGACTGGCCTCCGAGTTGGAAGGCAGAAAACAAAAGGGCACCTTTCTTGCTTTCTACAGAGGAGGCTGTCAAGAGCTGCTCCTGATCCATGTATCCATCCAGTGTAAACTAATGCCTTCTTGTTAATCTTATGCTAACACTGATCTCAAATTTTGCCTGTGCCTGCATAGCCTTTATTTTCATTCCTTTCATTCCTGTCTCTCCTCTCTCTTTGTAAAGATTAAATGCCCTTGGCAATCTCCTCCTATCACTAATTATTCAGAAGTGTTCGCGTTCTTCCTCCTAACAATACTGACACAGTCTTCTGTCCCATCATTTCCAGATAACCAGTCACTACAGCACTGATCAGAGGACTGGAGCTCCTCTCCTATGAAGGAAGGCTGAGGGAGTTGGTCTTGTACAGCCTGGAGAAGAGAATGCTCCAGGGTCACCTCATTACAGCCTGCCAGTACTTGAGAGGGAGTTTAGAAGCAGGAATGAGACTGACTTTTACATGGTCTGATAGCTGTGGGACAAGGAGGACTGGCTTTAAACTAAAAGAGGGGAGATTTAAGTTACATGTTAGGCGGAAATTCTTTATTCAGAGGTTGGTGAGGCCCTGGCACTGCTGCCCAGAGCTGTGGTGCCCCATCCCTAGAGGCACTCAGTGCCAGGTTGGATGGACCCTGGGTGACCTGAGCTGGTGGGGAGCAGCCCTGCCCACAGTTGGGGACTGGGGCTGGGTGGGCTTCTAGGTTCCTTCCAACCCATGACATTCTGTGATTCTATAATTTTTGAGAAATAGATAACATTTTAAATGTTAGTAAAACTGTGATGATCCTGAAAAGATATTCGTTTAGCACGCTGCACAGAGAATTTAGGAAGCTGAAATTTCCCAGTTGAGGAAGAGGGAAACTGTTTTACATAATATACTGTCTTTTTGGCAGAACTGATTAGAACATACCTGCACTAGTTTTTCTACGACTACTATGTGTATTGGCAGCTTTATCCGAGACCTTGAAAAGGACAAAGGACACTTGTAATGTATGTCCAGCTTACTATGTGAGGCAGCACTGGATTTAGGAATGGTTAATTTGTGCACTGTGCCATTTTACAAGGCAGCAACACCAGTGGCTGACTGTCACCTTCAAGGGAAAAAGCTATGACTCCTGTACAAAGATACTGCTGCTAGAGGTGAAAGCATCCATTTACCAGTGGTGGAAGACCAATCACCCCCATGCAGAACAATGATCAATGGCCACAGTAGCTTAACATTGACCCTATGAAAGCTCCTCAGTCCTCTGGCAAATGGATTTGACTTTCAAGGACAATTAAACTGTTTGCACCTCCACTCAGTCTGTTTGGTGCTGTTAAATTCCAGTGCAAAATGAGTCTCATTTGAAAGAGTGACATTGGTAACAGATAGCTTGTTGTAATTACATCCTCTTATCTCCTTTGATAAGTTAACAGTGAGCAGCCACAATACTTAGCAATGCAAATGGCGTGCAGCTGCTGACATCTGAGTTAGCAGAAGATGAGTTTCCATATCAGAGTTTAAGTTTCAGGCTTCCAGAAAATTGAAGTCAGTGCCTTCCTGCACATAGAAACCAGCAGCCCCAAAACACGTCTGCCATCTCTCACTGGTAACACAGCCCATCCTTTCCAGCTCCCCACACCACTCCAAGGCAGGACACATGCAGAGCGATCCTGCTCAGATCCTGCTTTACTGCATCGCGCTGCTGCAGTCTGTCAGCCAGAAAATCTCCCTTTGGGCAGCCACAGACCTCTGCAGCAATCCTGAATCCAAGCCCAGAGCTCTCTCACTGCAGCTCCTCTGGCACAGAAATCCCCGCCATGCTCAGACTAATCTGAAGGAATTACCGACAAACTGAATGCCCCCCCTTCAAACACATTTCCAAACCTCTCCAGGTACCGCTTTGCGTATTTCTTCCATTTTGCCTTTTCTCACTGAAATGCAGTAGAATGCATCTTTCTTACAAACAATCAAAAATCAAATCAGATTAAAAATAAATAAATAAATAAAAGCAAACCACTCCCTTAGGGAGAAACCATACCCAAACCAGGTAACCCACTGCATATGCATTTCCCCCAGAGGGAGCATGCAAAAACAAACAAAACGTGGCAGATGTTAGTCCTGGTGCCTGGTGTGCTGCTGGAAGGTGCACACATCCCATAGCAATGAGAGAGCAGAAGTCTATAGCATGGCAGCCAAACACCTCCAGATGAGCTCTTCACAGTGCACTGTTTTGAAATACTTCAAAATGATGTAGCACACAAATTATTTAAGCAAGACTGGGTTTTCCGAAGCAAGACAGCATGATAAAACTTGGTGATACATGGCTGAAATTGCACTACCTGAAAAGACAATACCTCATCTGAAACACTGAGTACCAAAATTATTTGCTTTTTTTTTCCCCCCATCAGAATATGGAGAAGATAAAGTACATTAAAGCAAAGTATCTTTAGAATGAAATATAAGCTATATTGCAAATTCAGAGCTTTGGAAATATGAGTTGTCTTCATTTTTCAATCTTTGTGAGTTAACTAAATAACTACCTGAGCTTGTTTTTAAACAACAGTGACAGCGTTGTGGTTAAACTCTCAGATGTCATTAAAAATATCCTGTGACTGAAAAGGAAAAATCAAATCCAGCTTACATTTTTTGCGTGTTGCATTATATCACTGTTTCATTTTAGGACGTCGGATTTGACAGCATCTACCTCACTAAGTAGTAGCTCAAACACACAAAGATGTGATAAAAACACCAAAACGTCATGCCTGTGAGCTTCAAAGCAGTACAAGGCTCAACTAATTTAACACCTTTTTACTCTTAAGGGAACTGCTCACCCACTGATTCATCTTCTGTTCACTCAGGATCGTCTTGTCACTACTGATCGGAACACCAGTGTATTTCTCTCTGCACAGTAAAAGAGAAATGAAAAAAAAAATAAAAACAATTACAGATATAATAACAAGCTTTGTGGCCTCTGCTGAAGGCTGTCGAACTCCCTGTGCTCTGTGCAGGAGAGCTCATTAAACATGCATCACACCAGAACCAGGGCAATAGATGCCTGCACAAAAACAGTTCTGCAAAAGCGTGGGGCATTTAAACAAGAGGAAAGATTCACTGCCAAGGAGAGCAGCAATGAAGGCAGCACTGTGCTACTCAGTTGGTGGTAGTGGTATGGCTGATTGCTATCTCACCTGGGACTGTTCTGTCCCCAAGTTGAGAACGGCACTCTGGGAGGTGGGCAGTGGTTCCTGGTGCCTTTTGCTCAGTACCCTGTGAGAGAAATAGAAAAACACCAACTCAGGAAACACAGGGACATATCTGTCCCATGGGATATGTTCTATAATGCCACTGGAATAGCAGGGGACATTTATTTTACAGGAGTGTCCATAGGGCTGGCGGAGAACTTTTCTTGCAGCATGGGAAACACTGACAAGACGTGGGGAAAATCTTCCGTAAGGAGAAAGCCTGTATAAACCCAAATCTCCTCGGCAGCAACCTATCTACCACTTGTGTGGTGATCAGTGAGATCTTCAGCAATTAACATTTGCTCGTTTAAGCATCTTCCCCCTGGGAGCCCTTAGGTTTTGTGTGTGTGCAGAAAGGCAAGAAAACCTACCCTTTTAAAATCTACCCTTTTATCTCATTTCTTTTACTGAAGAAAATATGGTTCCTCTTTAAGTCATAAACATCAGATATTCTGGACATCAGCAATCATGCATCCTGCTGCAGCATTCAGGTTCCTGCTTTGCGCTGAACTCAGGATGTAAGGGACCCAGGTATCGTATAATTTTATGTGAGCTCAGTGGTGCGTGATTTCACTTACACGTACACACACACACAAAATGAACAGAGATAAGCAGCCAAAATTAGAGGAGGCTGCATTTCCCATGAGTAAATATTACTTCTACAGAGAAGTTAATAAAATAAATTTTCCTTTTAAGCAAATGCATTTTCACAAAACCTTTGCAAGAAAAAACTACACAAACATACTGGACAGAATATCTGAGTCATCCTTCTTTGCTTTCCTTTTCCTTCTTTTTCCCTTTGAGGGATTTCTTTTTTCCTTTTTCTATTCTTTTGTTGTCACACCTGTAAGAATATTTGTGTTGTTCTCTTCTATGTATTTTGGGTACTGTATAGCAAACTAACACACAAGCAGGAGCCTCGAGGCTGTTGTTTCCCCCTGTCTGGGGGGAATAGGTGCACAGATCTCTGTGGCATTCAGTGGGAATGGCTCCTTAGCATAAGAGAGATATTAAGATCAACTTTTTATACCAGTGCTCCACTTTTGATACCAAAAATACCTTAAGCAATAAGATGGCACAATAAGGATAGGTATGTCTGCAGGTTTGTAAAAATACACCCATCAGCCCCACAGACTGAGCAACACAGTAAGCAGGAGAGGATTGACACATCAGGAGCAAAACAGCAAAAAACCACTTTCCCCCCTACTTCTACCCATGCTGCCTTCCCAAGTACTAGGAGAGGGGAAACGCATGGCAGAGACCACATCACACCCAGCGTCGCATGCCATCATCACCTTTTGGATGTGCCAGCAGATAATTAAGATAAAGACCAACAGGCACAAGGACAGGCAGAAACACTGTCAGCCCCAGCTCTGAAGATGATAGGCTGTTACCAGCATTTCCTAGGAGGCTGCAGATGTGAATTCCCTTTTTCTTTTCTGCTTTCACCTCCCAATCCACAACCTTCAAAAAGTGGAGTTTAAGTCTCTTTTAAGTTGATGTGCTACAAAGGAACTGAAGAAAAGCCTTGGGGGGAAGATATTGGCTTTAGCTATTTGATCCAGCTTTTCACATTGTTATTCTATGCCCAGATCTGAAAAAAAGAAATCCCTTTATCCTATGATTCCTTACCCAATCAAAACTAGGCTATTTTATCCAAATAACCAAGGCATGTTGCTAAAGTCCTGCACTGATTTTAGCCCCTGGAGAGTTAGACCTAACAGATCTTTCCAAGAGGACCAGTCAGAAAGGAGAGCAATTTTTACTGCTGCTGTCACAAAGCCCTACCTTTGTCACAAAACATTACTCTTCCCATCAAGAAGTGCAGCAGTGTGGGGAGGGACCATGGGAACACAGGCAGCTCCGCCCTGAGCTGTCACTGGTGCTCTGCATTTTGCTTGCATAGGGAAAGCAAGAGAGCTGCAACATAGATGGGCACTATTTCCACACCTCAAGAAAGTCTTAACCATTTTGAGGTTCTGCCACCTCTGAGGAGCAGATATTGCCAAAGGTGGGGAAGAGGAGAGAGAGGGATACCAGCAAGAGAAACAGCATTAGAGATGGAAGGAGGTTGCACAAAACAACACAGGGAGCTCAAGAACAAGCCAACATCCACTTAGTATCTCAGTTTTCCTGGAGACCTGCAGGAGTATGGAGGTGTGTGGATCTCCCATTTTCCAGATTCCCTTTAAAATACAGCCTAATGGTTGAGCAGAAAGAACCAGAACACCTTGTGCCTCTTCCAGGGACCATTATCACACAGAGAAAATTATTAAATCAACGGATAATCAAAAGCTACAAATTGTTTGGGTTATTTTTATTTATTTATTTTACAAGTGTTAATGCCAGAGCAAAGTACTGCAGTCAGGGAAGCTGAATTTGGAATACAAATGAAAAGAACTTTCTGTAACCATCCTACAATAATAAGCTGTGGAGTACTGTTGGCTCCCAAAATAATGCAGATGAAACTCTGCATTATTACACAGTTGGATCCTCAGCAGCAGCAGCAGAGAGAAAAAGAGTGGATTTCAAAATAGTTTTGACTACAAGATGAAGTTATACCCTTCAGTCTGAAATTCATTTGGAAGACTTGCTGAGCAAATGAAATGCTGTGCCTGCATTTTGTCTCTGCATTCTGAACTCACTTTCCTCCCCCATAAACATTTCCTTGCATGCTGCTCCATCTTATTCTTTGCAAAAAAAACCCCAAACCTGTAAACTGCATAAATGTTATCCAGCCTCCTTTGACCCATGACAAACTCTGAAGCAATTTTTAACCTAATTTCTGCAATCTCAGACAGCTGTAACATTGAATATAGCTAGACAGTTCTCCCAGCACAAGGCCTGCTCGAGCCAACATATGCATCTAAGAGCATAAGTCCTACTCTAGATCACTGTTCTCCATCAATTCCAGAATAAGAATGGGCTGACAGCTCATCCTGAATCCTGCCTTCGCTCTTACAGTTGCCAGTATCTGTAAAATGAAATGTGTCATTGCCAACCCCCAGGGCAGCAAAGAAGGCTCTCCACTAAGCAGGGCTTACCTGCTTCCACTTTTCTCTCAATCTCCACAAAAATTCTGCCCTGACCTTTGCTTTAATGTGTTGAGGGTAACTAACGTGCTAACACTGGCAAGTTGCCTAACTCCTTCTGAACACTGCCTTACACTGTCTTATCTTTATGTGCTGATAACAAATGAAGCAGAAATGACGACTTTTTTTCTCCTTTTTGTAGCAGAGCATCCCAGAAGACCTTGCATAAGGTCTGCTGCCTATGCTGCCCAGGGAGATGCTGAGGCATTGCCATCCTCTGTTGCTGTTACTCACGCTTTAGCAAAGGCAGGCAGGACCCTGAGGTTTTCTCTAAAACAGAGATGCAAAGATGAATTTACTGCTTCAAGAAACAGAACTGGTGGTGCAGAAAGCCACCAATTACTGGATTATGATTTGCTTTGGAGTTTTGCTGGCCAAGACTTTCATAAAGGCATTGAGACTCGGGATTTGGGTTTTTTTGTTTTTTTGTTTTTTTGTTTTTTTGCATGATTTTGATCTAAGAAGGTTATACTGTCTGTATCCCATTCTTTCATGTGAAAGTTTATTTAAAAGAATTATCTTGTTTTTTGCATTGTAGCTGTCATTAGTCTGTGTAGCTGCTACAAGCAGATGACACCTGGGTGAGGAAGGCATGTTTTCTCAGAGCAAGCAAAATACTCCAATATCTGGTCATCAGCCACCCAACCTCTAAGCCAGGACAACATATTTGGGATCTACCATCTAGCAGCATGGACAGCAGATGCTTTGCACCAGTGGATGAGGAGGTTTTGGAGCAGGAACCTTTGTGACTTTTGCGACAGCAGCAATATTTCCATGAAAGAAACAAAAAGAGATCAGTCACATGATGGTGGATCATCTGCCTCTTTCTAATTTCACACTCCTTGAGAAGGAGACTAAATTGCTGGTTGCAAATTCTGCAGAGATCCCAGGCAAGCATCTGGCAGCTGTTCAGTCTGGATCACCCCAACCCTGAAGAAGCCTGAATTCACTTTCTGAAGTTCAGTTGTTTTCAATAGTGATATTAAAATCTTCCTCAAACACCAGGCTAAAAATATCCTTAAATATCTACACACCTGTATCCTTTTCTTTCTCAAGAAAATCTTGATTTTTTTTTTTTTAATGAAACAAAACTGCATGAATAGACAAAAGAAAAGGAAAACAACAGCATAATGGATGAGGATTACAAGAGTCTCAGTTAATGAGCTCACAGCATTCCTTATTTGTCATCTTATTATACCATAGAATCTTCCTGCCATAAAACACATTTCTGAAGTTCACCTTATATCCTGATGTGCATCTGCGGGAGGGAGCTTTGTACTTGAGAAGCAGACTCCCTGCTGGTATTGCTATGGCAAACAGGATTTTCTATTGGAAAGGAAAATGAATTGCTGAACTAATATTGAATAATTACTCAGGAAAGTAACAGCACTAGTAATGCAGCCACATTCTCAGGTTTGTTCCATACAGGCGGCTCATAACAGCATGGCATGCATGAGAATATTGAGTCAGTTCTCTACTTCGTATTTGGGAGAGATTTCCTTTATCATACCTTACTTGGGCTGAGGAACTGAAGCAGTTACTCCATCTGAGGTTCATGGGGCAGAATTAAATCAGAAATAGCTTTGTTTCCCATCAAAAATTACTAAATGCCTGCTGTTCACACTGTCAAATTTCTGAAGTCCTCGTCCTCTAGAGCATTTCCAACAGTTTTTAGTGGGCTATCCCCCCCTCCCTCAATGCTGCTTCTATCCGTGACTTTGTGGGGAACAGAAAGCCTAAACATCAAAATATCTGCTTGTGGAGTGTGACGTGTACACGCAGTGACATAGAAATTAGGAGGAAAACAAATAACACTGAGACTCAACCAATCAAATCTAGTGAAAGGCAGCTGCTAGTGGAGAGAAATTTTAAGCTGCCATATTGAATTCACAGTTAGAGCTGCTCTCAATTTCCAGCCAGATAGTGGTGAAGAGACCCTCCTGCTTCTGTCATCTGCTGCTTCTTCCCATCAAACATAGGGCGACTGAAAAGGTCAAGAGACTCAGCTCTCCACTGCTGCTGCTGCAGTTATCATCTATCCCACAGCCCGGAGGCACCAAAATCAAACGTGAACTTAAGAGTGTGCAGCTGGGAGAATGGGATCAAGTGAAGAGACTGGTGGGTGGTAGATGAAAGAGAAGAAAGCCTGGGAAAAGACGAGAGACTTCCAGAAAGTCAGAGAATAGTCTTAGCTGACTAAAACAAATGGTGTTATCAGATTAGGGGACTTTTTTGTAGTATTCATGATCAAAACCAAGCAGAATTTCCTCCAGTATACTTTTAAATTAAAGCTTTTCTACTGTTGAGAAAATACCAGCAGTTAACTTCATTACCCTGTTTCTGGATGTCAGAAGTCACTATTGATTTGTCTTGTCAGAGGCTGTGCCTAACCATTACAATACACATCTTATTCCAGACTGATGTGTAAGAACAAACTCTCCTGACCTCCATGAACTGGCAGATATATCCTCACTGAAGCTGCATGAAAACTTTTAAAATATCTTTCTACTATCTGCTATTTCTCACTGTAGAATATATGACTCCACACTATCTTAGATCAGAAATGCAAAATTTAGACTTGTCATAATTCAGAAAGGGAGAAGGTGCCCACAGGCAAGACAGTGTGCATAGATCTGCAGAGAATGCAAAGCAACACACAGACATGCAGAGCTAGGGGTGACCGTGACTATAACTGTAACCATACAGTTTCTATTGACACCCTTCTGCTTGTGTTTGCATAGTTGTTTATGCAAGGAACAGTGATCATTTTATGGGGGGAACACAGCTGTAAACATCCAGGGTACTCTAAATTGTATTTCCACAGCTAAGAGATATCCAGATTATCCAAACCCTGGTTGAACAATGCAAGGAGCAAAAAGCTCCTAGCTAAAATTAAGATCATTAAGAACACAGGAAACAACAGAAAGCATCCAAAGCCTCACATCCGTGTGCCACTATCTCTACAGATACCTGCCCATGCTGGGCCCTTTCCATCAGCTAACCTGCAGCATCTAATATGTGCTGTCACTGGGAAGCTCAGTGCGTAATGCAGGAGTTTGATGCAGCAAGTATGATTCCCTCTTCTGCTGCTTGCTGCTTTTCCCCTCCAAAGGGGAATTTGAGATGGCATATGACATGCTGCTTGGCTCTCAGATGAGGGGAAAAAGAGACAAATCATGTGCAAACTCAAAAAGCTGCTTGACCCTCCCTACAAATGTTCTGAGAATCCACAACTGAAGGACACATCAAATGGCTTACAATGATGTCCCAGAGGGCTGAGCCCCACTCCCAGGCTGGCCCTGGTTCCACCTCATTGGATCCATTCCTTGCCTCAAGCACCATGGAGAAAACCATGCCCTTGTTTCCTCGGCATCATGCAGCACAAGACACTTTCAGCTTACCAAAGGCTGACTTTTAACAGAATTTCACTCGGACTAATTAAAATGTTCTTATTTTCTCACTCTTCAGGCACAGTTATAGTTTGCCATCCCTTTTTCCAGGTGTTACTCTGGCTCTTTGAGCTTTACAGATACAAAGGCAAAACTTCCAAAATACTTCTCCTGCAAGTCTCCCTGACTTCAAATGCTAATGCATTATATAACCCTGTCATGTGTTAAGGGACCCTTTACATTATTTAAAGGTTGTCAGTCAGGTGTGAACCTTTCCATTGATTTACCAATCACTTCTCCTCTCATAGATGCATTAGGAAGCTGCAACCCATGGCTGGTGCTGAAGAATAACAATTCCATTTGTTTGTATCTGGCTTAGCGCTGCTCACTTCTGCAGCCCATATAATTCTCCTTACTGCAGTTTGTGTGACATTAATGACAAAATAAATAATTCAGCATGGTTTTCACCCAAATGTAGCCCTGTCAGAGACTAACATATGGTCTTTGCTAGCTTATTTAATGTAACAAGCCACTGAATTGCAGTTTTAAAGGCTGAAACTCTTATTTTAATGGAATTTATTGGCAAAGCTCTCCCGAGACTCAATGGTAACTAACAGGTACAACCTCCTGCTCCTGTTTCTGCCACCCTAGTTTTCCATTTAGCTGTTACATTTGTGCTCAGCGCCCATCCAGCAGGTCTGCTTTCTCCTACCTTCCAAATGTAGCAAAACAGGCTGGCTTTATAGGAAGCTGCACTTAGCTCAAAGGGAGTATGAACAGAATGGGAGAAGCTGAAGAGCCCAGGGGATGTCTGCAACAGGTAATTATGAGAAAGGAGAACACTTACTTCACTAACGAGCTCTGGCAGTGAGGCTTCATGAATGAAATCACTTCTGATCTGGGTCTCAGGGCAGTGGGATAGGTGATGAATCCAAACTCTCCTGACATTTGAAGAGTACTGTTTGTCTACATATCTCTCTAATAAGATCACTGTGAAAAAAAAACAATAATAATAATAAAAAACTTCTCCCTTGTTTTTTTTTTTTTGCAATAATGACAAAAATTCCAATAACTTTGCTGAGACCAGAATATGCTCCTCACTACAGACTCCCTAGTCCCTCTGCTTGTGTATTTGTTCTTACTTTCTCACCCACTTTATCCTACTTACCCTGTGCTCATTATTGCTTTCCCTGAGCTGCCATGCTAAAATTGGTGTTGATGGCTGTATAATTTCTGCATAAAGGAACACTCCTATCAAGGAAAGCCTCATAGCTTACTGTGCTGCTTTCCCTTAGCTAGAAAGGCATCATCTCAAAATGATCCGAGGGTTACATTTTGATCTAGACCCTTATTTTCTCATGACTTTATATTCACCTCCTGGTCATTTTTCTTATTTTTTTTTTCCCTGAGCACACCACTTAATCCATGGGTAAGAAACACATTCAAAAGTGGCAAATACCTCATGCTAAATTGTTCTCCCCTGCAGCAGGGTCAATTTGATATTCAGATTGACTTTTCCTTGCATCCTAGGTCTGCAAAGTGATTTTACTTTCTTTCAGTTTCAATTTACCTAAACTATTCTATCCGATTTTTGATTTCACAGAATTGAACTGTGCCTAGACTGCTATCCAGGGTGTTTTTCCTCACAGAGTCTGTTTTTTCCTGTTGTGCAATTGCTGTTTGAGAAGATCATAGTGTTCATTAGGTTGCTAATAAATAAAACCTTACAAATTCTCACAGAGAAAAATCATTAAGGATTGTGATTTCAAAATGCACAAATGGCCTATTTTCTTCAAAATAAAATAATAATGAATAGGTGGTACATTTCAAAGCATAATCTAAGAGAAATTGGTAACTGTTTCATGGAAGCTGGAAACTGTGGTTGGGGAAAGGGATGCATCTGGTCCCCAAAGCAGCTGTTATTAGCAGGGAATCAAAGAGATGGGTAAGATATCCATTTGGGTTATTTGTTTCCACCCCTGGCCAAGAAGACTGTAATACTACAGCCAGAAAGTTTCTCATGGTTCTTTTGTAGCCCACATTTCCCTTGGGAACCCTTTCCCAACACCTCTCCAGCAACACTTTAATCTCTTTCTTGCTCGCCCTATATAAAACTCAACTCCAAAAACAACAATGCATCTACCATCACATCATCTTTGCAAGGGGCAAATACAGCCTGGTTTGAAGTCCTGACTGGCTAAGTATCAGTTGAAAAGCTATTAATTATTAAGAAAAAGTGGAATCTAACATGAAAAGCCTTACTTTTAAATTAAGCCTCCTGATCACTACAGACTTTAGCCTTGACAATGGCACTGTCACAACTGGGAATGGGCACAGAATTTTTTCCCTAAAGTCTGCAGCCTTGTTGCTCCCAGATCTCCCACCCATTTAAGTCCTCAAACACTGCACATTTTTTCCTTGTGCATCAGTTTCCCCTTGCCTGTCTGCTTTGGGCCTAGGGAGGAGTGGAGGTAACTCTTTTGGGGTTCTTGTACCAGCTTGATAAGAAAGCTTAAGGTGAGCCTGTGGTATAAAGGTTTTGCTGCTTTGAGAAGGCTCTCTAAAACTGTCATTATGGGCACCAGCTGAACAATTTAACACACACAAGCCACTGCTCTTGTCCTGCTGCAGCTTTACATTGCTGCCAAACCACACGTCCTCACTCACCTGAGATACCGTGTGTGGCTTTGGCAGCAGAGCAGAATAACAGCACAAATAACACAGCGATATCACCCCTGCAAGGAAAGTAAACAGCACAACCAGCCCTGCTCTACATGCTACCAGAATATTTATAACCTGAATGTTTTGCTCAGGGAGCTGCGGCCTAATTTAGGCTCCTGTTTCCTGCTTACTTTCCTCTCTCCGAACAGATGCCAGTTTTCCATCATTAATCTCCAGAGCCTTGCACTTCCATCTTCCTGAACTTGTATTTCTCTTTCCTGTAGATGCATCCTCTCCCCTTGGAGCAGAGAACCTGGGCACCATTACTGACAACACGCACAGCCTCATAGGATCAGGCTCATTACAATGAATAAATCGCTCCTAGCTCTCCATGCACTCATTTGAACAAGACTGGTTAATGCGCCTACACAACCTGCAAGAGGTTACCCAGCCCCAACTCAACCCCCCCATCTTTAAAAGTGGCTTCCTTCAGATTTATTCCTCATTCCACAGTTGTTTTTGCTAGATCAGAAGTCACCTTTGCTCGGCATAAGCTATTGCACTGCTTCTTTTATTCTCCCTGAATACAGCCTGTGAAGTTTTTGTGCTGGTGTGGATATCAAATGCAGGGGGATTTTAGAAAAATAAGCAACAGCAGTGAGACTATAGGTAAGAATTTTCAGCAAAACTGAATCAGATTTGAAGTGACATGCAAGCCTCGGCAGGGAGGGGCAGTTCGAATGCTCATTTAATTCAATGCCACCCCTGCCTCAGTCATCCAAGGTAAGGGAGGGCCAAACATCCTGACTGCCCACAGCACCCTGCTCAGCATAGGTAAAGGACAGCCCCTGAAATGGTCCCACCCCTCTGATACAGCCTTTGACCACCTCCCCTTCAAGCTCCC
Organism: Meleagris gallopavo; assembly: GCF_905368555.1. NCBI lineage: Eukaryota > Metazoa > Chordata > Aves > Galliformes > Phasianidae > Meleagris > Meleagris gallopavo. The sequence goes on from NC_139405.1 coordinate 12,389,523, forward strand.
TTGTGCTCTGTTTTTGCTACAGTTTCGAGAAACAGCATTGCTGCTGGACCCTGAAGGATGAAGTAGTCATGTTTCTCTCAGCTTGTGATTCAAGAGGAGCACAGCTTACTTTTTCCTGTAGTAGAGTAAATGCCTGCTTTGTCTTCATCCACAACGCACATCAGACAACACAATGAGTGACACAGGAGCCTTCACCAGCACAGGCATGTCATTGCTATCAGTGCTAATGGGAGAAGCATTCATTTCTAAAGTGCTCTTCTGGAAGCATTTTGCACAGTTAAGCAGAGGTAGGTGAAATGATACAACAGAGGGCAGTGCTTTATACAGGAAAAATTGAAAAGCTAACTGAAACACTGACCATCACCAGCATTGAAATGGGAAAATATGGAAACGTTTTCAATTTGTTTTTCAAATTATATCTCAGAGTTGTAAGGCAAAGTAAAAGGGATTGAAAAGCCCTCAGTGATACTAACAACAACAAATCAAACTTGAAATGATTTTTACTTTCACTAGCTAACAAATAATTCAATTGCTATCCAGCACTAAGGTGAGGCAGAGAACCAGAACATGCACTTCCACTGACAGAGAGGAGATTCGGGTGGGCAATCCCATTAGCACAGTTGAAGTTCCTCCATATTATTATTTTTTTTGCATTAATGAGGAAATTGGGCATCAATAATGCACAGTGTTTGGGAACAACTCCTTGGTTCTACTTCTGGATTTCAGATAAGGAAATCTCATATTTCCCTTCTCAGACAGAGCATGGATCATGCATTGCTAAATCTACACATACGCTCACAGCAGGGAAATGTAAACCATTGCAGACAACAAGAAACATTAATGCTAGACTCTTAGCATTCACAAGTTTGCATGCCATTAAAAGCTATTCATTAAATTATACAGTAAAGAATCACAGAATCATGGAATCATTTGGGCTTACTCAGCCTGTCCTCATAAGGAAGGTGTTCCATTCCTTGTATCATTTTTTTGGTCCTTGTGGGGAAGGGAAGATTAACCACCTGGCTATGAGTGGATGTGCTCTGTGCAAGCACCTGACTCAGTAACATCCTCACCCAGCAATTGTGTGAAGGCTCCTGGTGTCACAGCTATTGTTTCATCTCCTTATCTGTGCTCCATACTGCCGTGAGCTCTGCAGCTCTTCCCCTCTTTCCCCAAGAGGGCCCCCCCAGGATGCTTGCGCACACACAGAGCACCATTAAGATGAAAGTGCTCCCAGACGCTGACTGTCTTCCCACACACTGTCTCTGCAGGCTCATGAATCGTGAAGCAAAGGAATAGGTTTTGTTTTTAGGCTGGAAAAGAAGCATGGCAACTAGAAGAAAAAAAAAGAAAAAAGAAAAAACCTGGCTGCTCCATTGCTGTGGTGGTGGTGGTTCTTCCGGTTGTTAGGACAGACCTAGAGACGGGACCTGTTACAGAAATTGCTGTGCTTTCTATTGGTTGCTGCTGCATAATCACATCAGGCTTGTTTACATGTGAAAACACATTACTTCAAATATTTGTCTTATTTAAAAAAATGCATGAGTTCATCTCTCTCTAAAAGGAGGGAATACTGACTATCTGGGATGAGACAAGCACCTTTCTGAAGTTTTGGTGTGGCAAGGCCATGAAGACCACTGCCCATGGGAGGACAGGAGCCCAAGTGCCTCTTCAGCCAGAAGACAGTACCAAATTACAAAAACTGTCTGTCTACTTTGTTACTAATTCGGGTTCTTAATGACTCTCCTTTCTGGCTTACCAACGCTCCCCAATTATCTGACTTCCGTGATTAACTCCTGTAGGGGCTTGAGCCCTTCAGTAAGGCATGAAGTAAGAATGCATTTGGCCATCTGGATCAGATTCATACATTTGTGATGTTCACGTTAACGTTACTTCGTTAACGATGTGCCAGTGCTTTTCTGTTGGGCTGGTCTTTTTCAACATTGATACTCTCCCCAGAGTGAAATGCAAGAGCAGTAAGTGGAGGTAAAGCTTTCTCCCCACCACATCCTAAACTCTTTCATGCTGGTTGAATAGCAGATCGTATCTCAGCATGCCACAAAAAACTTATCCTGTGCTGTGCTAAGATTACTGAACTAAAACAAGAAACTGGGGGAAAAATTTTTGAGTCACTTTTATACTTGGCTGAGCTGAGAGAATGGACACATAGGATGCGTTATTATTTTTGCCTTCCAAGTGCATCTGCTCCTTGGAAAGTTAAAGCAGTAGGTTTAACCTTTGCAAGACTCCAAGAAGATGCAACCGAAGATTTCACAGTCCATTCTTTTAGGTCCTAGGCAGGCCCTGCCACATACACACCAACTGAAGTCATCACACAGCAATTATGTGGCTCCTTAACACATGACACACTAACATGAACACTGGGGCTGCATCTGTGCCATCCTCAGCCTGGCTGAAGACCTGGTTGGAGCAGCTTCATGCTCCCTCCACAAAAACCCAGAGCTCAGCAAAAGCAGAAGCACTTGCAGCAGTGTACATCACCTGACAGCCTCTGGTATTTATTTTGCCCTGCCTTTACAAACCATTTTGAGATCCAGTGTCCTGGTGTTGGGTGGTGATTTTAATGAAAAATTCAACTCCTGGGGAATGCAGGAATCTCAGCTTTCATGGAAACCCAATTACAGCTTTTAATTGTAGAATCAATCTGAGAACACCCAATAAGGAAATTCTAAAGGATGAGAATCTGAAGGTAAACAAGAAGACCCTCCCCCTTCCCTGACCAAATTTTATCAAAGCAAACGCTCTCTGGATTTTCAAACAAACTCAGTGGCACAGGAGTCATACAGATAAATGCTTTCTCTTAGAAATACTAATATGAATACAGTCAAGCAGGCTGACAGGGAGAGCAGATAACCATTGCTTTAAGTATTATTAATGGCTTATTTTAATAATAATAGTAATATTAAAGCATTTTCACTATAGCTCAAAATAGGTAACACATAAGTTGATAGCAGGCCTTAGAATTAGGCCTGCATGAGGCAGATCAGTGTCTGAGCAGAGTTACAGTTGCATCTCTTTAATATTAATATCATGAGGGCAACAATTCAGCAGTAGCCAGGGATTGCAGGGAAGCTTTGGAGTATCTGGGATAGAAAACTACTGCTGAAGTTTGAAGAAAAAAAAAAAAAAAAAAAAAACCTCAAGCAGAACGAGTTATGGCAAATTGAGCTCCAAAAATGAATATCACGCTCTTTCCTAAACCTTGGAACCTAGGAGCTGATAAGGAGTAAAGCCTGCAATATTTATGATTCAGAGAGAAAGGGCACGCCTGTTTTCACAAGTCCAGCTGCCTTGCAGAAGAAAGGAACAGAACCAGCCAGAGTCTCATGTTTTGACTGTAAATTATGATTCTTTCTTCCAACTATATTTCTGGTTATTAAATTCAAATCAAAAAAACACTTTTTCTTATGTTTACACACCCACAAGGTTAATTGGAAGTAAAAGTACGTTTGTTTATAGGCAGAAGTTCTACCCGTGTTTGGAAGAAACAAGTTAATGTGCAAAATTCATGTAATTGCTTTCCATAGCCCAGAGCAAATAAGGAATAATTTCTTACAGCAGAAGAGCAGATTTATCCTGAAGTGTCCCTTGAAATTTCTCATTCAAAGGCTGATGGCTCTAATGATTGCCTTCAAATTGCTATCAGTAAAAGTCTACACAGGAAAAAAAAAAAGTCAGTGTGCAGTTTGGCAAACAGCTGTATGTTCACAGCCTTCAGCGACTAATCTAATCTGGGTGCTAATTTCTTTTTGTGTAGATTGGTAATGTATCCAGGCTTGAGCTCAGTAAGACCATTAGCACAAGTAGATTTGCTCAGACCCATAAGTGAGTGCAGAGCCCCTGCCTGCCATCGGCTGGCACCGGGCCAGCCCCTTCCCTAGATAGCAATGTATGAGGGGAAAAAGCAGACAAATGTTTCCCTTCTTGGGCCTCTACCAGCTCCAGTGCTCAGGACCCAAGTGCCTGAAACCAAACCACTCTGTGCAGAAACATGAGCCTCAGGTTTTGGCTATTTGACCCTGATTGGATGTAGGCACCGAGATGAAATGAGGTCCAGCTCCCAGTCATTGGGAGCATCTCCCTTTCCTGAAGCAACATTTGTACCGATCCATTCCTCTGTGATCTGCTGGTAAGCAAATTGCTTGCTTTTTCATTCTTCCTTTGCATGAGGATGAGCCTTCTGAATTTGCCCCGATGAAATTGAACCAAATGTGCATGTTTACAAAACAAATTATTGACCAACAAATCATTTTCCTGTCAAACTATGATACAGCAGTGATGATGGTAACTCAGGTTTTTGGAGTTGAATGGCTTTGGAAAGCCTTTTCACCATTACGCATCAGTGGGGCTGGCTAAGTGCAGGCAAAGATGGATGGCAGCACTTTCTGAGTCTCCTGCTCCCACAGGAGTGCTCTGTGTAACTGTCTGGCAGATCTGCCCCAAAAAGGGATGGAAGAATGTGCTGTATATTACAGTTACGAACTCCACTACATCAAACTCATCTTTGCTTTTCCCATTAAAAACAGGTAGCAAAAGATACTGCTATGAGTTGAACATGGAATTATTTTCCTGCTAAAATAAGAGAACTCCTTGAAACATTGGGTGTCTAAAAAGCTAAGATATCTTTCCAGAGTAGGTAATAACACTATACCATTAAAAGAGAATTAGGAATGACATGACTCAAAATGAAAAAGAACCTGTTTTGGAAAAAAAAAACCATTACAAATGCAATACAAGTGTTGACTTTGAGTCTGTTCCTCAGCCTGCTGCTCCTTGCAAGAGAGCCCCAAAATTTCTCTGGTATTCTTTCAGGGCAACCCAGAAGCTTGCAGCTGTTTTCCCTTAGCTTACACCATCTAGAGGTCTGTACAGCTTTCATTCACATAATTGCAGTGCCACTCTGCAAACATGAAAAGTACAACTGGTATGGCACACCTGTGCTATGGCCTCGGGCACTGCCCTGCATAGAGAGAACTGAAGAGTAAGAAGGGAAGGAGGAATAAAAAATCCTGGAAAACCTGGATAACTGATTAGGGAAAAAACAAACAAACAAACAAACAAAAACCATCAACACCGACAAATAGCATCTGGATTTGGTGGGTGAAAAGAATAAGAGGACAGACTGAAAATTAGGCTCTAAAGAGCAGGTCCCTGGAAGGATTTATTGGAAGCATTAACAAATTAAGTACAGATAGGAAAACAGGACAGACAAAGCAGAGTCTACAGCAAGGTAAATGTAGACAGTGAAAGAACACAGATAAATCCCTCTCTTAAAAAAATGACACAGTTTTTTCTAAGGAAAGAAGAAAAGACAAAAGCAATTTCAGCTGAGAGCAGTGTTCACTGACATCACTAGAAGCTTTTGTGTGGTCTAAACTGGACATTATAGCAGAACCTTAGCCCGAGCAAATAAGCATACAATGAACAGGTGTGCAAACAGCCACAGGATACTCTTTCATAATCTTCATTAATACAAAAGTAATCCACCAAGTAGAATTTAAGATGCATTATTCACACCTAGTAATCACCACCCTTATGTGTAAATATTCACATGAAGAAACCAGCCCAAATCTATGCTGTAGTCAGGAAATGAGGAGATGGAATCACCCCCTGCCCAAATACTAAGACTTGCTGTAGGGATGGGTACCCTTAGAGCAATCCAATCAGGGCTCTTTGGCACTGTGGTGCTGGCAGGAGGCATTTGCTTTTGTTATTTCTCCAGTACACACCTGTACAAAACAGGCACCTGACAGATGAGCTCCTCAGCTGTTGGTGAGAGGAGGCCCAAGAACAACTGAGAAATTTTTTTTTAGAAATTGAGCAGATGAAGATACCAGCACTTTGCTGTATGGCAAAGGTTGAAAATGTTGAAAATGTGCTTTTATTTTTCATCAGCCACCAAGTGGTGGAACATCCCTGCTTTTATTTCTTGTACATAAGCAAAACGTTTCAGATGAGAAATCTGCCTTAGGTGTCTTCTCTCAAACGTGACCAGGAGTTTTTTGTTATCTCATTGTAACACCTGTCCTTTCCCACATCAAGGAAGGCCCTAGACAAAAGGACGTGCTAAACAAAGTTTGTGAAGAGGAAGAAGCTGGAACGTTCTTGCAGACTGAAGAGAATAAAAGGATTTTGTACAGCTGCCTCAGAACGTAGCGAGCTCAAAGCAGCCAGAAGGACTGGAGTCACCTCTGAGCTTCTTCCTGGACTGTGTCCTGAAGCAGCCTGGAGGGACCCATTCAGAAGAGCTGCCACCACCATCTGCTCAGCTCCTTCAGTGCCACACATTCCTCTTCTTGCTTTAGAAAAAGCTTTGGGGCACCTGATCCCCTCAACAAAAGAAAGGGGAGGAATTGAAATCGGAATCCCAGCTGAATGTTTCCCATTGTTCTTTTTAGTCTTATTAAAAAATAAATAGAATCTTGTCTTCCTTTAGACTTCACAAATGACAAATGTGTTTGCAATGACACAAGAAGAGAAATCCCAGATGCTTCCAGTGCCAGAGAGATTAATAGACTCCTCCCTGCTCTGCAGGACTTCAGTCCTCATTAAGGTCAAGCCAAATTGCCTTACAAACAATTTAGCTATGATCCTCAGCTCCTTGTTTCTGAACAGCCAGATTATGCAGCTATTAATCAGTTTGGCCTTTGCTTCTCACATTCAGAAGATAAACGTACTCTATGCTTGTCCTCTTACTGGATTTCCCAGACACATTGAAATAAAAAAATAAAAAAATCTCATTCCCTGCTAAGGACTGATGATTCTTCATGTTTCATGAAGAATGGAATGCAACTTTTAATAAATTTGTTTGTAATGCACCAATTTCATTTTGCCTTCTCCTGAGGAAGCAAATTTCTATTTGATGGGCTAGAGGACGTGAGAGATTGTTTATCACTGTACGCCTGGGTCCACTGTTAGTTGCAGAGCCATACATTTGGAAGACAGCACAGTAACTGATCTTCAGTTAATTTCCTGGAAAGTCTGAAAACTTTGCTCTGAGTGATCACTGACAAAGATATAATAATAAAAAATACCCAGAGATGGCTAAACTCAGTGTGATAGTTTCCATGAAGATCATTTTGATCAGAGCTCTGCAGGACTTCATTCACTGATACAATAGCACTCTCTCCGTAGGACTGAGAGCAAAAATTCTCTTTTATACCCTGATCAGATTTTAGTGGGGATAGGACTCCTGTAGCTGCATTTAGCTCTCAGATAAGAGAATGGCTCTTTAATAAGAACCACCTGCACATCCGAGGACTGAATCTCACCCAGCAAGGATGTTCAGCGAGGTTTAATTTTGACAAACGATCAAAGGCCATGGCCTTATCTTTCAGTGTGTGCTTCAGCTCCCAATGGATAGCAGGTATGCTCTTGAAATAAAGCTCTGGCTTTCCATTACTGCCATCAAGCAAACTGCATAACCACCCTTTCTTCATTTGTCTTAATTATAAATGTATCTCCTAGCTCATGAAATATAGAAAACTCCTTTCCATAAGTGATTAATGAACTTGCAGATTCTCTTGCAGATATAGTCGATGGCTTTGCAAGGGCTTTTCTGCCAAAAGTCCTGCTTTGAGTACTAATTATTTACATTCCATCTACAGTAGCTGAGTGTTAGGGACAGCTTTGGCTGTTTTGATCATGTTCCCACCAAAACCTGGAATAAGCCTGCAAAGCACCAGCTCTCAGCCTTGTAGCAGTGCTTCACATGGGGATGATTTTGAGGCAGTATAAGAAAGGTTTTGCTGTAAAAGTCTGAAACACGTAAGTATGATGGATCAGCTGGGCTCTGTGTCTGCGGAACTCTGTTTTTCCCATCCACATACAAGGCTCATTCTTACATGCAAATTCTTTCCTACCGAATGCTCATGCATGAAATAAGAATTAATTACATCTTTCTCTATTATACCCCAGAAAGCTCTATTAAACACCTACCACCCACATCCTGGCTTGGAAAATTTGACTGTTACTGAAATAGTTTTACAAAAAGCTTGTTTGCAAATACGGATTAAGTTAGTGCATAGAGTGAACTCAGCATTTTACTTATTTATTTATTTATTTATTTAAGAAACTGGGCAGTTTCCTACTTGCAGTACTTCTGTGTGAGTTACAACAAGCCAGGCAGCATGAGACAGAGCATCTTTCACAGCTAAGGAGGTCAGCAAAGGTCTTCAATTTCATTTTCTGCCACCTGTATTACCAAATCTTGTGATTTTTCCATTAAACTTAAGGTACCTGACACAGCAAGGAAGAGAGCTCAAGTCTTTTCTAAAGAAACAAGATTCTGCAGGATATACAGAAAATATTTTACAGATATTTCATGCCATGGATTAGGGTGATTTATATGAAAAGCTCAAAAAGAGTACTTCAATTTTTTACTTCTTTACAAACACGTCTTGTTCTCTTTGACTTCAAGAAGTCAAAACGCAAGTGAGACCTATATTAATCCTAGCTGTTTCCTCTTCCTGTTCATGGTAAATTCTCAGAATAATAAATGAAACACTATCATTAGGTTCTTGCTGTATCCCAATTTTCCTTTTTAGTTCCAGCTCTAGCTTCATAGTATCCTCATTATCCTTCCTCACTCTGCTCATTGTAGGGAACATTTTAAGCTTTCAGAGATAAAAACAAAAAGCAAAGAACAGCAACAAGAAAACCAGGAGTGAAGAGAGGAAAGGTTGTCGTGGTTTTTTTGTTTTGTTTTTTGTTTGTTTGTTTGTTTTAAAAACCTTACAATTTCTGGGGATGCAATGTTATACTTCTATTTTCTTGTTGGAAGCTAGTATGCAATGTGGAGTACTTGCATTCAATTTTGCATCACTTTAGAGCTCAGCAGCTCAAATAATTAGTCAGTTGAGAATTACTCCAGCTATGCATGTACTATAGAACTGTATGTAGCTGTACATGCCTGCAGACATCTCCAAGTTTGCACTACCTGAGCACAAGGCAGTAGATTTTCAAAAGCTTAGCATGCAGTATGAGGGAGATGTTTTCAGGAGGTCCACTCCTGTTAGATAAACTCCATAAACAATTAGTTTTCTCTTTTAACACTCAGAACTCCTTTTGGGGACTTTTATAGCCAGAATGTCAAAGCTGTTTAGCACCTAAAACAGCCAGTTTGCCTAGAAGTCCTGTTGCTAATTTTAGTGGCTAAATGAGAGCTGACCTCAATCACGTGAGTGAGCTCTCTGGAAACTTCGGACCACAAAGCTTTCATCTAAACTGACTGCTCTTCAGGCAAGCAGTAAATGTCTTCTGACGCCATCCTCCTACTTTGGTATCCTAACATATGCAGGCTGCTTATTTATAGAATGTATGAGCTTCATACACATTGGGCCAAATCTCTCTGGACAAAATCTCATCCTGTTTCACACAGCATGACCAATGGCTTCTCCCAGCTGCCAAGAGCTGAAGGACCAACACACTACACAGGAGAGGGCAAAAGGACCCAGTCAAACCCACAATGAGGGAGCTTTCTGGGAACCGCAACAACTAATAAGAACAAGAGAAGGAGAGAAGAGCTGATCATCCCACTCCATAGGCCCACTTCATAGAAACAAGAGCAGAGGGAAGGTTCCAATGCATCAGTAGCAGAAACTGTTCTCTCAGGTGCAAGGTCGCACAAAAAAACAGAGCCTATACCCCAAATATAGGATATTCAATGTTGGAGACAGTCCCTATGTCCTATGTTTTTTTCAGACAAGTTTTTCTGCCAGAGCTCAAAACAAAAACCAGACAAACGAACAAAAAAAACCCCACAAAACAGCCAAGAGAAACAAACGAAATAATAAAAAATAATCAAAAACCTGAACAAACAGAAGAAACAACACCAGAAGTCAACTCACCAAGTTTGGTGTAGCAGAATTAACAAATAAATCATGAGAAACCAAAGTTAATGCCATTCTATTCCATCTGGATATCAGTAAGAGAAAATGTTTCTTCTTTTGGGGATACATACTTTTTTTTTTTTCTCCCCATGGAAATGAGGAGAATGTGCAAGAACATGAATTAATATAAAGAGAAATCAACATGTAAATCCATCTATCCCCAGGAGAGGTTTGACACACTGCTTTTTGCAGATGCAAAAAAAATGGAGATGAGGTATTTAATTCCAGAGAACAGTAGCCATCATCCATCTGATGAGGCTTCCTCCTCATCAGATACACGCAGGGAAGGCAAATTTCCTTCTTCTAAAGCCACAGTGCGTTCTGGTGGACTCTGAGCTCTAATGCAGGCCAATCATCACATAACTGGCATTCCCAAATGCTTTAAAATCATATTGCCTCCTGCTGGCATTTCAAAATATATGCCTCTAGAGACATTAAAAAAAAAAATATCAAAGATCACTTCCAATTAGATGCAACAAAACCATACCTGACTGGTATGTGTCAAGGTTAAAAATAGCATCAGCCAAAATGGTAAATGCCTGTTGGTTTGTCAGGAACTGAATGCATAGCACCAAGCAAGTGATTATAACAACCTCTGATCAGTGAAGCAGACAATCATTTCCCTTGTTACTTTGCAGCCTGCCCATGTGAACAGTATCAAACAATAATTAAAATCACCCCACTCCCCCACAAAGGGAACACTGGTGGCAGACCTCCTTGTTAACAAGGTAACCTTTGAGACTGTAAGAAGACAAGGAAGCATTTACCAGCCACTGTATCGATAATTATGGGATAAGAAAATTGCAGCTCATCATCTTTTCCAGTGAGAGGAATGAGAAATAAATAAGGCAGGAACATCTCACACCACGTGCAAAGCAAGCAGCCCCTCCAAGGCATCTCCCAGCTAAGGGGGCCCTCTGACAAAAAGGCAACTGTCCATGGAGCTGCTCCTGTGGGGCTGCTCAATACCACAATGGAACATACTTGGTGATTAGCTTAAAGCCTTTCTGCTAGTAACAGGAGGCTCTGTAGCACACAACCCACAGAAACACCCAAACACCCTGGTGAATGTGCTCTGAGAGGCACCCAGAAGGGTGGGCAGCAGTACTGTACACCAGGGCTGAAGTGCTCAAAGCTAGTGATTTCCCCTCCTCAAGGCTTTTCAGACATGCAAAAATGAGGATGCAATACTAAGAATACCTCATGGTAACGTGGTTCACTCCTCTTAATGTTTCCCTTCCTGTGTCACCCATGCAGTCTTAAATGCCTTTCAGTGCTTCATCATACAGCCATCCAACCTTGATGGGAGCAATATGGGAGATGGACCAACTTCCAACTTCTGCCCCATGCCCAGCCCATGGAAAGCTGTATTGCCCCAGACTCCACAAAGCTTCCCATTCCACCCAGGCACAGCTTCACACCAAACTACCAGTTATCTTCTCCATTAATTGTAGGTATCAGTGTGGTTGACAGGACAGCCCTACCACCAAGAGATAATTTAATATGACTAAACCGTAATCAAAGCCTCAATAGTCTCAGAATTTAATCTGTGCAGAAGCAGTAGGATTTATAAAAGGGAAATGACGACCAAGGCTAAGATGAATAATGTTAATTGTAACATTACAGCTAGTTGTAATAGTATAATTAGTTGTGATATCAAGAATTAAAAATTACACTGCTTTGAGTTCCAGGACGGGTGCCAAAAAGGAGCCGTTAGTCACAGAGCAGTTACAGAGTCCATTATCTCACAGACTACAGGGCCCAGAAATGAATCCTGCACATCATAGGAAAACCAAAGCTCAGTGTTTTACAGCAACACAGAGCATTTCATTTCAGCTCTTAAACCAGATCCTTCCTGATTATCAGTGTGCTGTACTTCCCCATTTCCACCTTGAACCCAGTTTGACATGACTCCTGACTGAGCTGCCCTTTTGCTTTGGGAATGGCCCCGGATGGTCTCTTCCAGCCATCAGAGCCTGCTCAGCCCTGGCAACCCAAAACACAACAAAACACCATCTTTTTTTTTTTGTTTGTTTTCTTTCCTTGAAGGGCAAGGTTGCAAGGTGCTGGTCTGGCTTGCCCCACACAACAGGTGCTGCTCCAGTGAGGGATTAAACAGCCCCATTGCTCCTCCTTCAAGACCATATAGTGTGATTAGGTAACACACTTCCAAGCACAAAGTTTGGAAGGTATCCATAAAAGTAGCATTCAGTACTGTAATGTGCAATGAAGAAGCCATACTAAATGAAAATGGTATAACTGAGAAACACTTTTGCTTTTTTAAACCTTCTCACTCGCTGACAGACAGTGAAGCGATTCTTGATAGTCTTTGCTGCAGAAATTATTTTAAATGACCTATACATCAAAAATAAAAAAGCGTGCAACCAAAAAACTCACCAAACTATTCAAAACCTCTCTCCTGATTTTAGGCAGCGATAGAGAAATTAAATGCTTTTTAAGGTTGTGCTTATCCTTTTCTCCTTCATTTCCTCCTATGTACTTTCTTTTCCCTCAGTGCCAAAAAGAAAAAAGGCGTGCTTGTAAAGGAGGAAAACTGGGAAAGAAAAGATAACTCCCTCTAGGGAAAACAGGCAGGAAGGAGTGAATAGAAAGAGCTGTGATTCTTTTTTCCTTTTCAAATTACTTGAGATTGAAATAACCGAGATCTTTTGTCCTCTTTGCTTCCTCCTCTCCATTTTTCTTCCTGCTCTTGGTTGACGCACACCTTCAGGGCGCCTGTTTTGTTGCTGCAGTGCAGAGCCAGAAGATGCTCCCAGGAGGGGTTTTGTGTAGGGCTGAAATCAGCAGCATAGCAGTGCTCTGTTGCTCTTCCTTGAGCACGTGCCATTGCTTTGCGGCTGTGAAGCTGCAGGCTTGCGAGCACTCAGTGTTTTATATGTGGAGAAGGACTCTGCTTAATACATGCGGGAAGCGCTTCCCACATATGTACTGGAGCCCTGGCACAGAGGCAATTAAACACTCCAGGCTGCACATGCTCACACAATTACCTTTTGTGACTGTCACTAAATAAATGCTGCACCGAGCCAATAAATCTTACAGTGGCCTCATTTTGCTAGTGATGACGCCTCAGGCAAGGCCTATGTGCCCCAGAATGGGAAAAGGTTAACTTTTTCTGAAATTCCCTAGTCCCGCTTATCTGCTTCTTCTCCCTAAACATCTGCCAGCACCAGACACCTGTTAGAAATATTGGTTTGTATTGTTGAGGTCCCTGGAATCTATCAGCAAACTGAGAGATTGGTATTGTCAGTAAGTCATTCATTATCCCAGCTATTCAGTTTTGGCTAACCTAAGACTAATCACGTATTTAATTCCTGTCTAGCTGGACCAAACCAATCAAAGAGGAAAAAAAAAAAAAAAAAGACAGGGTAAATATCAAAGATCAATAGGTAATAAGCAAAAACCTCAGAACCTTATCTGAATGCTAACAAAGTAAAGTGAAGGAGATTATTTCCCATCAGGTCATTTTGATCGCCATCATGCTTTCTCCCCAGTTCAACATCTGAAGCAACTTAAATCCATGGTGAAAGCATCAGAGCAGCAGTTTAGCGCTGTATGAAACTCTCCCTCCCCACCTGGCATGGACTCTGTGCAGCAGCTCAAGGTAGAACGTGACAGTAATATTTTCCTGCATGTTTCCTGTGAAATGGGAGCCACAGCTACTGACCTTCCTGGCAAAGAAGCAGTGTTACTGCTGGTTGCTCCCAATGGCCGTCATGGCTATTAAAAGGGGAGCAGAAGCTGATTTCCTTCTGTGAGTCAGCAGCAGAGATAAATAACCTCAATAAACAATGCTGTGCAAACTAGAGAGTAATTACAGGGAACTGGTCATTAAGCTGATACCCACATGTATTGATGGTTCAGGTCCCATGCCATATTCACCTCCTGCTATGGCTTTTCGTAATACTAGACCAACAAAAACATGAGATAAAGAAAGCAAAGGTCAGCAAATTTTCAGCTATAGTCAGATACACCACTTTCAATAACATCAAGGCCAAACAGATACATCAAGAAGTTAATCTCTATTGATGCCAAGAAAGAAAAAAAACCCACAGCTTTACTGGGGTGATACAAGCAATCCCAATGTTTTGTTGGCAGCGAAACAAGCTCAGAGCACAGGCAGTCTGCAAACACCATCAGCTTTGGATCCTGCCAAGGAACTAAGACACCACACCCACCTCCCTGAGACATTCCAGCCAAGGTCTGCTCATAACCATCAAGTTAACACACCTGTAACGAGGAGGAAGCTCGGTAGCAGGAGTAGGCAGGAAAAGAAGAATTGCTGACTTGTCTGTTCCCTTGCCCTGCCCTTATTTATGCCATTCTCTGTCAGTTTCTTCCACGTGGCTCTTCTCTTTACCTGAATTCTCCTTTGTGTATTAGTTGCTTCCTACGCTGGTTACCTGAAAAGAGTCTCAGTGCAGTACTGAGACTCCACTGAGAAGATTTGAACCCTCAGGGTCTCTAACAGAGCTTTAATTCCCCATGTGTGCTGAAATCTGCTATTTCTTATCTTTCTGCAGACTTCTTTACCTGATCATGCCATGATGTTTTGGTCACCCAGGTAACTCATGATAAAGCATGCAAACTGCAGGCTTCCTTTGCTTCTGCAGGTTCAGCTCCAAGCATCTGCCTGTTTCTCAGAGTCTCTGCTGTACTTGCAAAGGTAGAACTCTTTTTTAAACAGTTCTATACACGGCACAGGCACTCCTGGAAGAACTGTACACCATGGTGTTCCCTAGATTAGGAGCAACATTTGGGTTACCTTTGTCTCGATTCTGTTCTTTGCTTCTGAAGCTAATGACAAGTATGGTGTTGGTGGTCTCCATGATCCACGTGGGTCCCTTCCAACTCAGGATATTCTATGATTGCATGATCTGTCCCACAGCCCAGCTCTCATTTCCGATGAGAAGCCCTAATGAAGCAGAGAACAACAGCTACGTGAAAAAGATGTGAAAGGCAAGGCAAGCTTTCATCTTCTGAAAGCTTAAAAATAAACAGTTCAGCTTTCAGCAGACTGGTCTGATTAGAGGCAAAGAAAACTACACTGATTTCCATGGAAATTGACTATTTTGTTGATGCTACTTGATCTTGTTCAAAAGTACTAAGAAAACAAACTGGTGTAATTTCAATACCTGGAAAGCACTAGTACATTTAAAAAATTAAAATTAAATTGATTTCTCTTAAAAGAAAGCTGATTTTTAGTTCCTTAATTGGTGCATTACCACTGGAAATGAAATACACTCTTGTAAGAGCTTGGCAGGAAATCATAGAAATATCAAAATAATGCTACAGCAGAAGGTTACCCACATGGGCAATACCTGTGCAACCAGGTCAAGGACCTAAGATCTTCTATATAACTTCATCTCTAAAACCAGTGAAGAATCTTTCTGAAAGTCATAAATCTTGCTAATGTTTAACCAATTTCAAAATGGATATTACATAGATTCTCTGAAAGAAGGATCAGGCCTTGAATTTTATTTATTTCTAATGCATATGAATTTTTTGTAGGAATAACAATTATCTACACATGCTCTCTAAGCAAAATAAATCATTTGGAGTTCTCATCTTATTACTGTGGTATATATCTCCATAGGGAGGTTGTTGTTTTTTTTTTTCAAATGCACAGCGTCCTATTTCAGTTTAACCCAGACAGTAACAAAATAATCACTTAAAATGGAGCACCCTTGTCATTACCTTCATTGCAATAAGTACTAAATACAGGTATGAACAGTATGCTGCTTTGTTAGTGCAGTTGTTGTTATCTTTATAGACATGCCCTGGGGTAGAATCATCTCCAATATTTCAACACATACCAATGGAATGCTGGCACAGCAGTGTCCAAATGCAACAAATTTGCTAAGAAACAATTATTAAAAAAAAATCCAAAATATTTTTTCTTAGTTAAAATAACACATCATGACAATAACAACAACAAAAAAAATCCATTTCTTCTTCTATATCTTCAAAGTGACATTTCAACATAATCAGTAAACTTATAGTTTCTATTTTGACACTGTGACATTTTTTTTTTGACAGATTTTTCTCTCCCTGTAATTTCAGGTGACACAGCAGCTTGGCTTCAAACAAGAGGCTGTTGTACATTTTGTCATATACTGTATTCTCTTACGTGGCAGGAACTCATGCCACTCATGCCTATATGTTCCAATAGCAATGACCCAAGAAAGAAAGTGGAGCCTGAAAAGATTTGCCCTGATGAGAAGAGCAGGACACAAGCCCCTTTCCCAGAAGTCATTAGGTGTTGATGGTTAATGAGAAATTAGAGTGAGCCAATTAACTGAGGGGCCACGTAAGTACAGCCATCACTAAGGGGATGGGTGAACCGCTGCAAGTAACAACCTGGGTAAGGGCATACATATTCGGTGATGCCATTGCAGAATTCTTCTTGTTTGGACATTTCGGTGTACAGACATCTTTTACTACTTTCTGATGATTTTCTCCTTTCAGATAGGAGTTAATATTAATATTACACCTTCAAAAGCTAGGACAGTGAAGAGCTCCTCCATGTCTGCTACTCTCAGCCATACAGGTTCATGATGCAAACCTGATTGCATTAAGGACTGAAGTTAAGAGCAGCAGATCAATGCTCACGAGAGTTGTTAGGATGAAATATGGATACATCATCCACAAAGGAAAGGAAGAACAAAACGTGTTAATGACAGAAAAGGAACCTATCAGCTATATTTTCATCCACTGTGCTGTGTCTGGCAAAAAATAAATAAATATTGTTGTACTCAGGTAACATCTTCAGTAATTTTACTTTTAGCAGCATCTGAATTTGTATTCAATCAGCAGACCGTATTAAGTGAGCTATTTTTTGGACACCCAGTGGTTTTGACTCTGTATGTGTCCTTCTGTTTCTGGCCTAATGCATTTCTGTTTCAGCACTTGCCGGAAGATACCTGAGGAGAGCAGAGCAAAGCCTGCCAGTCCCACGCTCTGCCCAAACAAGGCATTAGGTATGCATCAGCAACTTTTATTTACAGTCTCTCTTTGAGTATTATTTTCCCCTTTACATCACCTGTACAGCTTGTGCTGCATTTTACCTAGCTAGCTTGGTCTTTGGTCCCTTGCAATATCTACTCTGTGCAGTTGGACATCCTCATTTCACTGTTGCAGCCATGTTAAGAGGCACTGTTGTGTGGATGGTGCTGAGCAGGAACCTCCTTGCAATTTTAAACACATAGCTGGGGAAATCATATTGAGGGGCTTCCAGCATATACTGATAGATTAAACAGCACACCACTATGCTGTTTGGCTTTGTTGTTGTTTTGTTTAGTTAAAGCTAAAATCCTTTTAAAGCAAGACCGTGCTTATTTAATCAGAAGTAATGACAATCGATTTGGACCAGCCCAAAATGCATTCAAATTCAATAAATGCCATGGCCTGAAAAAGAGGCAGACCATCACTGAGCAGAGGAATGCAGCCTGCTTGGAAGACCATGAAGCCATAACCTATAAGGTAGGAGGCTGATTTCCAACAGCCTGACTCAAAGGTAAAGCAATGAATGCAAAATCTTCCTCAGACCATTCAGATACAAGCACTTCAGAGGCACCAGCAGCAGATTAGCTCCCTTCATGATGGGCAATTTTCTGTTTTCAGAAATCCTATATCCAGCTATTTTGGCTGAATCGGTCTTTGTTTTTGACTACAGACCCATAGCACAAAAAGACTTAAATATGGGGCCAGACTGGCTCTTCCTGCCTTCTCTTGTAGGGTTGGAGAGGGTCTTCTCCCAGCTAGCAAAGGATCTCCATTCATGCAAAAACAGTTGCTTTCAGCCCACTTTCTCAAAATCTTGAGTGAATGTGGCTTCCCAGCTCTTACCTTTCTTCTACAAAGGAAAGTTACAGATAAGCAGTATTTAGGTCAGCAAGATTTATAAGCTATATATCAAATCCAACAGACCTCAAACATTTATTTGTTGCTTGCAGACTATAAGCTTAAACATCCCATGAATCCCAGTAGGATTAGTTCCCCATGGGAACTGCTGGGTTTAGTTTCTGTGGCATAGTGGGCTCATCACTGAAGCGCCCCAGCAGTCTCTCTCAGCTGGCATGAGGAGGTAAACTGGGCTGACACATATGACAAAAAATAACAGCGTTTTGTTCACAAAATGCCAGCTTCTGTCACATCAAACTGTGTTATGCGAATGATAGCACTGCTGCGTTCCCTCTGTGCATGATTTTTGCTTTTCTGTGTGTTAGACCAGCTTTGTGTTGTACATCCCTATGCTTTGTCCTCCTTACATGTAGATATTTTAATTCATCAGCTGTATTACCCTTCCCTTGTAATCCCTCAGTTGTCTGGCTTGATGCTTTACACCAGTCATGAAGAAGTTGCCAGTGAGAATTTTTTCAACTACGGAAAGGTCTTCCCCTCCCTGTACACAATCAGATCTTCAAAACAAAAATAAAGTGAGCTTCTGTTTGAAAGAAGCCTCTGAAACAGGAAGGATGCAAACTGCTGGAGTGGGTCCAGAGGAGGGCCACAAAGATGCTCAGTGGGCTGAAGCACCTCTTTCGTGAAGGCAGGCTGAAGGAATTGAACTTGTTCAGCCTGGAGAAGAGAAGGTTCCAGGGAGACCTCACTGCAGCCTTCCAGTATCTGAAGGGAGCTTACAAGCAGGAGGGGGACCAACTTTTTGTCTGATACTGATAAGAGGAATGGCTTTAAGCTAAAAGAGGGGAGATTTAGGTTTGATATTAGGAAGAAATTATTTGCTCAGAAGACAATGAGGCCCTAGCACTGCTGCCCAGAGCTGTGGTACCCCATCCCTGGAGGCGCTCCAGGCCAGGTTGGATGGGCCCTGGATGGCCTGAGCTGGTGGGGGGCAGCCCTGCTCATGGCTGGGGTGGGACTGGGTGGGCTTTGAAGTCCCTTTCAACCCATGAGATTCTATGATTCTACGATAAGCCCCATACATGTCCAATAGCAATTCTTACGAACAAAAAATGGAAAAACTGGTCATGGAGAAACTGTCTCTCTTAGAGGCTGAAAAAATGTTTTTCCCAGATAAATACAAATGGAAAAGGGACAGTTAAGTTCTTGCAGTTCTTCCTATGCTGCAACACAGCAGTGGGGTCAGAAACAATAAGTCTACCTGATGACCTCTACTTACACTATTGGCACAATAGGAAGTACAGAGCTCTTCTAGGGAGATTCCCCGGAATTTGACATCCTCCAAAAGACAGCTGGAAAATTGGGCTTGGAAAAGCTACGTTTTCAGGCATCACACATCATTTGTCTGAGGCCACAATTAAGGGGGGCCGGTGGTAAGTGAGAGGATGTGGAGGACATACAATGGCAGAAGCATGCTGAAATACTGACTCTGCTGTCTGTAATTGTGTAAGTGCTTTCTCAAAAGGATGGGGAGAAATTTCCTAGGAAATTGGCTTTCTGAGGTTATGGAGATAATAACTATTTTCAGAAATCAGCACTGCTGCCAGAAAATAAAGTGGAAAACCTCCCCCACAGAAATGAGAAAAGGCAGAGTCAGGAGTGCTGGAGGAGGAAGAAAATACAGCTATGAGAAAGCTGGGTAAATACTTGGGGAAGTCTCCCTTCATAAAACAATCTGCTGCAGGGAGCATGAAAATTAAGCTGGCTCTTGGAAGAGAGGAAACTCACCAAAGCTGCCTTTTTTTTTTTTTTTTTTTTTTTTTGAGGAAGGGGATTATCTTGGCCTGGTTCCCTACAGCTATTAAACATGCAAGGGAATTTAATTAAATTCTGCTATTTTCCTAATGGTTATGGCTATTCTCCGAGGCTCCCAAGACTTTCCAAATTCTTCAGGATTTGTCTGGAGATGAATTTCTTAATTAACAGCTAGGTTAGGCAAGCAGTGGGGTCTGGATCTTGGTGCCCTGGTCAAATAGCAGCTCTGCTGGCTTATGAAGCATTGACATAATTCTCCTGAGATGCAGACAGCCAAGGAATTTATTTTGCTTGTTCTGTTCTTCCACCTCACCTACAGTTTTCCATTTGGCACAAGCACAGTACTTGCTTGCTTTGTGCCACAAGGAACCCTGTGATGTTGCTGTGCGCTCTGTTTTGGAGGGACCATGTTTCATAGGTTGATCCTTATCTCAGCTTAAAAGCAGGATGTAACACTCAGCCAGCTCACAGGTTAACAGCTTTCCGCTCCTCTGATGGAAAGAGATCCTATGGGACTAATCAAATTGTTTTGGGTCAGAATGTAGGTTTATGATCTGTTCAGACTCCAAAAAAAAAAACCTGGTATCTGGGGCAACACTCATCTATCCCTGGTATTTGCTAGTGTACTTCTGAATACACACAATACATCTGATTTTTTGCAGGTGTGACTTCAAACTGAGTAACTGCTCAGAGCTTCCGGGCCTTGTTAAAACACTCCAGCCTTGAAATTACATAACAGGAAAATGAAAAACAATCTCCTTTTTGGATACATTATGAGCTTATCAATTTTTCTACACAGAAGTTCAGCCAAGTGAACAATAAAAAGTGACCATAGCATCAAGCTGATAATACGACATTCCTACAACAAGATGCAAGCCTTAACCTCTTTCCCCAGCTTCAACTGCTGTGCTGCTCCCCAGAATACTTCATTTGTCAAGAGTCCTCAACTTCTGGACTGCAGATAGGAACCAAAAGGCTAGTCAGGAATTTCACTGCATCTAGGAGCTGGCTGCCAGGTGACACTCACGTGCAACACGTCTCAGAGGGGCCAGGCAGGTCTGGTGGCACAACCCAGGACATGCTCCAGCTGTCACAATCTGCACCACCACACTGCTCAGCACCAACACTCAAAGGCAAAGATACTAATGCTAATGCTACCCACCAGGGCTGCTTCAAGGTGCCCAACCTTAATGCAGCCTGACATGTGGGTATATGCTTAATATTGATGAACAGCTGGACTATTCTTGCTAAACCGTCCTCTACTCCTTCCATTCTTCCAAAACTACTCAATAACTTGAAGCAGATATTTGGAATTGAATTTTCTACTTGCACAGTAGACTTTTACAAGATTAATGGCAAGGAATAAAGAGTGTTAGACAGCAACAGGTATTGCTACAAGCCCTACCAATAACAATTCAGACTGGTGTGCCACATTTTACAGATATATCTATATTAGTAGCTCTCTTACGGTATTTGGCAGGAGATCTAAAGTTTTTATTAACATCCTTTTCTTGCCTCATGAATTAAAACAAACAAAAAAATGCACAACCGCTAAGCAAGATCCTAAGCTGTCATGAATTCTCTCTAGGCATGCTGTAATTGTAAATCTAAGAGGAGCAAAGTGAAGAAACTACAGCTGTAGAGAAGTAAAAGAGAAGCTATTACTGAGTTTTAAAGCAAACAATATCTGTTATGTCCTTCCTGTCGAATGGCACATACCTGAGTGTCCTTTGGCTATTGTGTTTGTTTTTTTCCAAAATTTGATTTGAGTAACTGATTGATTTTTCTTATGGCATGACGTGATGAAATCTGAACTGACGTTACATTTTGCTAATGTACAGCACCCCTGAGCCAATATCAATTTTGTCTGTAATGGCTTTGCAAGGGCAGAGGTCAGTTAGGGGACTTTCCTCTTAACTCCATCAGAACTTCCTGAGTTTTCATGATAGTGTTTTAAATAAATCAGACTTCCACACTTCAAGAAGAGAGTTCAAGAAGAGATTATGAAAGGTTTCTCATACCAAATAAAGAACAATTTTTAGTTGAATGATATTTTAATAAAAAATGATCAGGAATGATGTGATTCAGTTCTTGAATGTGAGTAGAGTGAACATAAAATCTGTTGGGTATACATTGACCACTTTCCAAAGCTTGGAAAGACTTAGATTGAAAAGTTATAATTTGTAGATGTATAACTCATACCATGTTGCTGCATTCATCCAACCATTTTGCGTACTTTTCACCTTCATTTTGGATTGCATTTCCCCTTAAATTCAGACTAGCTGAAGGCTCTTTCAGCACAATAACCTGCCATATGTACACTGTACTTGGGGAAAATGGTATCACACATTGCACATCTCAGCTGACTGTTCTGTTAACTGATTCTCCACTCTTTGGGAATAACGCTGCCTGATGTGAAGAACTAAGGTCATGGCCCTTCTTCCCTTCCAGTCTCCTCCTTCCTTTTTGGGAAAGACTATAACTTGGAACTTCTCAGGAAAGAGGATGCTGCTGTGGCATCCCCCTATGCCCCTAGATGAAGGCTGTGCCTCCCAGCCTTACCAGGAGGAAAGTCCACTTCAGGGCAATTTTGGTACTTCTTTGTTTCCACAGCACTTGGCAACGTTGTCAGCTCATTGCCCACTGCAAGCAACCTCCCTGGAAGGATGTCAGCCTGGGACAAATACATTTCCATACACTGTCAGGATGAATTTCACTTACCAAGAATTGCAGCAATGTGAATTTGAATTCGCTTGACTGATAGACGAGGTAGAAAAAGCTATTATTTTACAAATACTGGACAGACTACTCTGTGAAAGTCTTTAATTACTATTATTATGGTTTACTGAGTCTTTTTGGGCTCCTACACTTCCCTGTAATTTTAGCTGAGTCCACTCAAATTCTATTATCTAAGGAGGTTTTCCCACACAACATCTGACAGATCATCCCTAATAACGCACAAAGAACGCACAAAGTTATCAGCTTGACGGGCACCACCTTTTTATTCTCTTTTTATTTATTTTTTGGCTCAGAGTATGACACAAAGCAAGCTAAGTCTCTTCTGCTTCTGCCTCTGATGAGGTAGAAATCATCCTTGGGATGAGGACTCACAAATGGTATTAAATCAGGGTAGGGGGAAATGTGGATGAGCTCTTTAGATAGGCTTTCTACAGCACCACCAGCACCCACTAAATCTTCCCCCTTTTTTCTCAACTGACAGCTGCTTCCCACCATTTCTGTGTATTTTTGCTAGATTAGATTTACTTCTGTATATACACATTTATCATGCAGCTGAATCAGTCTCGAGTTCTCACACAACTACAGATGCAAAATACTGTACTTCTTACATGGAGTGATCCAGGGCGGCTCCAGCTGAGCTGACCTTGGAATGCATTTGGACTGAAACAGGCTAGGGAGTCACTGCCTGATGCTTTCTGCCCCATAATGATATGAATGAAACCTCCAGCTATATACCAGTGTCCAGAAGACACTATTGGTATAGTGAGATCACAGAATCATAGAAACATTAAGGTTGGAAAAGACCACTAGGATCGTCATATCAACATTCACTTATCCCCACCATGTCCACTAATCACATCCCTTAGTGCCACAACTCCACAGTTCTTGAGCACCTCTAGGGATGGTGACTCTACCACCTCCTTGTGCAGCCTGTGCCAGTGAATTATTACTCTTTCAGAGAATAAATTCTTGCTAATATCCAACCTGAACCTCCCCTAGAGAAATTTGAAGCCAATCCCTCTTGTCCTGTTACTGTCACTGGGGAGAAGAGACTGACCCCCACCTCTCTACAGCCTCCTTACAGACAGTTATAGAGAACAATAAGGCCTCCTTTGAGATCCCTCTTTCCATTCTAGACATTGCCAGTTCCCTCAGACAGTCCTCATAAGACTTGTGCTCCAGACCCCTGATACTACAACACAGTGTAAGCATGCATCAGTTCCAGATGTCACCCTTTACTTGGCCAGTGCTCTTTGTCTGCTTGCATGACTCATTCCCAAGCAAGTCCAAGAAAACTGAACATAACAAATGGCCCCCTATATTCTTCCCAGAGAGGATGCTCAGAACAAATACTCAGTAATTCTCCTATGAAGACAAGTGGAGCAAAAACATTTGTCTTCATAATTTTGGAGCCAGAGAGGAGCATGTGCATATGCGCATGTGTGCATATACATACGTATACACACATACATGCACATAGTCCTCAGGAGTAGAAAGAAAAAAATCCACACAAACTCTACATTTTTCTGTTTTTTCCCCCATTCCAATCTCTAATTATTCAGCTATAAAATGTCATGAAAATATCTTATTTTCACAGCCATCCTTAGCAAGTAAAACATTTGAAGCTAAAGTGTTATCTTAAAAAGAAGAAAGGAGTAGTAGGACTGACCTCAATGCTAAGCTTAAACCATCCTAAATTCAAATGCCAACTCTCTAGGAGACCTGAAATGCATCACTTGGGCACTGAGAAGTTAAAAGGAAAATAAAAAACCCACAACTTTCTACTTATCTGGCAAATTCTGAGGATTAAGATGCTAAGAATTATAAGTTCTTCAGTAATACCTTTCTTCATCACAAAGATCCGGTGAGATTAGGTGACTAATTTACTTGCTGATGTGAGAAACATTCAAGTTCAAAGGATTTTTCTTGTCCTTACCTGAACTCTCACTGAAGAGAAATTTTTCAACTGAATAATGACTGCCTTAAAACCAAGTTATAGGTCCCAAGGAAAGGGCATTTAGGGTTTTAATTCTCAGTCATGTCTAATTCCTCAGTGAAAAATACCATGACACCAGAAGAAATAAATTGGTTACTTAGATTGAAAACATGCCAAACATTTGTCATAAAGAACAGCTTAAAAAGGTAGGGAAAAAGCCAGCAAGTTATAAAGTACAAACTAACCCAGCAGCTAAGAGAAGAAAAAATAAAATCACAGGTCCATGGGATTCATTTTTCTGATAGATTTTCTGCTTCCATCCACTACAATTAATTTGGTCAGATGATTTGCAACAAGCTTATTTCTCTTGATCCCCAAGAGTCTTAAAGTTATAAGGCTGGGTAACGATCTTCAGCCCCAGAGAGGCTTTTTCATAGTTATGAGAGCACTTGCTGGGAAAGCAGAGTGATTTTCATCACTAGCTTGACTGGATTGAATCTGCAGAGATTACTTAAAATCAGAGACCTGGAACCTCTCAGGGGTTTTGTGACAGCCTATTTCAAATTCTGGCATTGTTCAGCTCAAGAGAACTTGTTTTATGGAATTTCCCATGGAAAGCCAGTCTAATTGTAGGTCAAGAAATACACCTTGCTCCCATGTTATGCTCCGACACCCACACCAATAGAGAAACTAGTGATCTTTCCTGAATAATAATTTTTCTAGAGATAAAGAAATAAGTCAAATGCTC
This sequence comes from Meleagris gallopavo, assembly GCF_905368555.1. Lineage (NCBI taxonomy): Eukaryota > Metazoa > Chordata > Aves > Galliformes > Phasianidae > Meleagris > Meleagris gallopavo. Next base: position 12,414,553 of record NC_139405.1, read on the forward strand.
TAATATTGCAAAAGCGGGAATTTTTATATGAAATTGAATATAGAAATATTGAGATACTACAAGGAAATCCCTTGGAGCAAGATACTGACACAGCTTCTGTGCATTTCTCAGTTTCCTGCCTTGTGCCTAATAGATGCATGTCCCACAAATGCCTCCAAGCAAGTGATGATTACTTCATCACGAGGCTGACAGTGTTCAACAAGACCCAAAAGGATGTGGCAGAGGGGGTCACTTTTTGCTGCACCAACATTGCTGCTGCTGTGCTCTTCTTCTGTATTGTTCATTAGATCTTTTTCAAGCATATTTCTGAAAAGGACCTGAAATAAGTTTTACATGAAGCAAGTAAAACTTTTGGAAGCACTGCAGCAGTGTCAGAAGGTAAGAACTTATTCTTGGAACAGCCTTATTCTCACATCCAAGCGGATATCTAGGTACCAAACACTTGTTTTGTGGAATCCACATGGATATCAGTGGCAGAGGCAGTGAGTGCAATGATAGCCCAGAGCACTCATGAGGCTCCCAAGGGATGGCAGATGTGAGCTAACACTGCCAGTGAAATGTGCTATACAAGAAGTATATACGTCGCAGCTCAGTGAATTAACTGTTCTCATTAGAAACGCAGGGCACTTTTGTATTATTCCTACATGAATTTGAGTTTCATTCAAACCCAAATGCTCACTCTGCTAAGATGAATCACACTTCATCCCTTCTCCATTGTTGCCAGAGCTCATTTTCCCTATTGTTCTTCTATAAATTAGGGTAATTCATTCAGAAATGAAATTCAGTCCTATACAAAGGCCTTGACAAACCTAAACACTGTTGAAGGAAAAACAAGGGATGCTAGCTCTCCTAATATAGGGAATTTCACTGTAACTTCTTTTGGCCAAGTTTCATAATTAATTTTGAAGCAGCTTCATTAGAAGCAATCTCTGTGCTTTAGTCCACCTTAAGTATAAAAAAAATAGTAAAGATGTACTGTTTTCCTCCTTTTTTCTTCTTATTTTTTGTCTAATTGTTAATAGTTTTAATTAACACCAGAGTGTGCTGCTGAGAAACCATCTCCTCCTTTTTCATTATAGGTGTTAATTGTAGATTCAAATAAAAGATGAAGAAATTGAGGTAAACGTCAAAAGAAGTGCAACACTGCTGGATGTGCAGAAGGAAATTATTTGCACAGTTGTTTTATTTGGGCTTTGCTTGATGTATAACAAAGTCTTACATCTACTTTATATATATATATATATATACACACACACATACACACACACGTGTATATAAAGAGATAAATCCTATCTACATGTATTGTTTTTTGTAACAAAATGCATTTCAAGCTATTTTCTTTTTTCCAAATATATATTTGTTTTTCTTAAGACACACCTTGTTCAGAACAGCTCACAGTCAGACCCTAAGGACATAAGTCTATGTTTTTACTATCAATATTGATTTTGGAAGATTTTATCAGTAGTTAGCCTTGTTCAGACCAAAATTTGAGGGCTTCTAAAATCTTGACCTAATCAATATCAGTTACCTCTGCGTACATCCATGCATATGGTTACATATACATGAACAGCAATGCTTTCCACTTCACGGAGCTCCACTCATGGACACAAAAGAAATCAATGCAACAAAAGTGCAGCAGACAGCTTGAGATGGATATCTCTCTAATTTTCCTAGCCTCCCTTGCCAGAACTTGCAGATCATTGCCCCCATCCTTGTTCTAAGCCATGGCAAGAACAAGACCATAGCATAATTTGTCTGCTGTTTGATGTGTCTTCAAGGTGCACTTGGTCTCCAGTGTTATCTTTCCTTGCATTTCTCAACACTCAAAAGTCCATTAAATCCCAGCTAAGTGGAGACACTGTTGTCCTGGCCAGTCACCTCCATGCCTCACCAACACAGCTCTAACATCACCCTGGAACCCTATACACCACATGTGGTTCAGGTGGCTCCTGCCCAGCCGTGGTGATGGAAGGAAGTTTCTTCTCCCTGCTTGCCAGAGAGCATGGGAAGAATGGCTGGGATCTCAGAACACTCACCTGCATTGACAGTAGTCATTATCTGCCAGGTAATGATGAAGCACAGGCTTTATTCTTCTGTATTAAGTTCATAATTTTAGATAATGAAGAAAACAGACATCTAGTAGATCATAACATGTCCCTTACCTGCCCAGTACTGAACCATGAAGTGCATAAATATTCATAAGAGCATTGTCCATACTGAATTTGAATGATATAGTAATCTCCATTTTATAGCTTCAATCTGTACTGGTCTTGCCCTAAGTCATACTGTCCTTAGTATTCGTGACACTTAAATAATTCAAACTTATTTATTCTTACCTGCTGGTCAGATTTTTACTCATTAACATTCAGGTGTGTCTTCATCTACAGGCTCTGTCATTCTTTTTTTCCTTGGAAATCCTTCCAGTTTTCATTCTACATCACTGTTCCTTCTGTGTCCCACTGAAAAACAAACAAATCAAAACTCACATGTATCATATGTTACATGCACATGTGCCTCATGCTGAGCAAAACACAGTGATTAGCGATAATGGTATTTCAACCTACCTAATGTCATCTCTAAAGAAAATAGAACCTTAAAAAAGAAAAATTGTGGATAAAGGAAGTGTTCAAAGAATGGACAGATGAGTACTTCGTTGTAGAGAAACAATAAGGTGCTATGCTTAATTTGTAAGGAAGTTGTGTCAGTTTTCAAAGATTACAGTTTGAGAAGACATCATGTGCAAAAACATGCTGCCAAATTTGATGCATATCAAGGAATGTTTTGTAAAGACAAAATAGTGAAACTGAAAAAATGTCTGTCATCTCAGAAGAATCTTTTTAAAAATGTTACAACTCAAATAAACTCTAAGCTAGTTATGTGGCAGCAAGTCTGACTACAAAAGAATCAACTGTTTATTGATGAGTTTATTACAGAATAACAGAACTGTAGGGGTTGGAAGGGACTTCCAGAGATCATAGAGTCCAACCAATTATTAAGCAAAGTATGGAAAACATGGCTGATATAATTTATCCTGACAAAAAAAACCCAAACCAAAAAAAAAACCAAAACCAACAACCAAACAAATAAAAAAAAAATCTAGACTTTTCTAAAATGAATCTCACCAGACTATAGCCAGGCAAACTGAAGAAACAGGAATAGGTATCAAAGGTGATTTGGGGAGTAAAGTTGCAAATTTTATGCTTTGGCAACAGATGAGACTATTAATGTTACAGGTGCATCTCAACTTGCCATTTTTGTTAGAAGTATTGATAACAAATATAATGGCTACTCTGGTGCCATTAAAAGACACAACTAAATCTCTTGATTTACAATGTAGCAGTAAAAATTACATTACAGTGATTTTCTTTAACTTTACCAACATATCTGATATATCTACTGATGGAGCACCAATGATGATTGGTAAAAAAAAAAAAAAGAGACTTCTAAAATTAATAGAAGGCAATGGAGTTGCCACTGGCAACCCACATTTGATGAAATATCACTGCATCGGACATCAAGAAAATTTGTGTGTGAAAGCTTTAAGAATGCATAACATTGTGCAAATCATCATCAAAGCTTTGAAGTTCATGAAGTCCAAGTGACTGAATCATCTCAAATTCCAGGAGTTCCTTAGAAGTATGGATACTGATTATGGGGACATAATTTACTTTTTTTGAAGGAAGGTGGCTAAGTTGAGGAAAAGCCTAAAAAGATTTTATGATTTCCAAACTGAAATCAAATCACTTATAGAATGAAAAGGAAAATCTGTGCCAGAACATTAAAATTTAAAATAGCTCAGATTCAGGTTTTTTTGGTGAATTTGATTTAAGTATGCTTTTTAAATGATTTAAGTGTGCCTATTCAAGGAGAAAATCAACTTATCTGTGCTATACTTCAAATCATAACTACATTTGAAATGAAACTTTAATTATGGCAAACTTGAGTTATGGCAAAAAAATTCATGCAGAACAAAGTTCTGTGAACAGTGAAAACTATGCAGCTGTGCTTTCTGTTTTGATAAAGGAATTTGAGAATAGTTTTTAAGAGTGCTGAAAAAATCATCAATTTTTTGTTACATTTGCAACTCCATTTTCAGTCAACATAAAAACATTGCCTGGGAATTTTCAAATGGAATGTATAGCATTGCAGTCAGACATTCAACTCAAAGAAAAATTTGATCATGTCTCTTTACTGGACATTTATAAGCCTAATCTTATCAGAGAGAAATATCCCTCGCTTCACAATCATGCCTTATTTCATATCATTGCTTTTTGGCAGTACATTCATTTGTGAATAACTATTTTTTCAGGATGAAGCACAGGAAAAGCAACATTAGATCAAAAATCTCTGGTGAGTGCCTTGAAAATTCAGTAAGAATTGCAATCACTTCCATAGAAACAGATATTGGTGCATTAGTTTTGCAAAAACAAGGTCAAAATATCCCACTCATCTAACCTTTTTGTTGCCCTCTATTTATTTGTTTTAATTAAAAAAAAATAAAATAAGAAAATAAAATAAGTTTGGTTACTTATAAACATAACTATATTATATAATTCATATATGGCTGAAGACAATTCCTCTTCACTCAATGCAACCAAGGCAAGCCAAAAGTTTGGATACCCATGGCTTAGGGGATCTCCAAACTTCAGATGGCCTTCATAATCCAGTGTTTTCACTTGTGCTAGAGAAAGAATTCTGCATTGCTAGCTCAGATCTAGGCTATAGAGTGATGACATCTTTCCAGATCCCTCTCTCTGTATGACTGAATTTCACCTAAAAAAAAAAGTAATCACTGCTTTCTATTTTCAAAGCTAAGTTTCTTTATAATTTGTGTGTGTGTGTATGTGTGTGTGTGTGTATGTGTGTATGTATATATATATATGTCTTTCAACACTCTCTCCCCAACCCCCTCCAGTACATTATAATTTGTGTTATAAATTGTGTTATTCAACAGCAACAAACTCCTCTTCCGTCCTCACTCCTCATTCCAGTCCAACTCTCCATTCACTAAGAGAAACTGCAATAATTTGCTAGGAAATCCCTCAGGAAAGGTTCACTTGATTTAACTACAGTATTTCGCAAGCCTTTCCAATTTAAGCCCTTGAAAAGAGTCTCAGGAGGAACACTGTTACATGCAGCCTCAATTTTTCTAAAGAAGTCCTTGTCTGCCCATCAGATGTTCACTTCATATTTGCTTTGGTCCCCAACTATGCCTTCATCACCCATATACTCTCCTTTTTCTCTGCATTCCAAGTAAAGCAGCAGATCACTTATGCTCCTTAGTTCCTTCACCATCTCCTTCAGCCAATACACAAAGAGCAGAAGCTAAGATCTGGGAGACATTTGCACAGGCAGGAAAGTTTGCAGAGGTTGTAGCATTTGGGGCACAGGGTGGCAGCTTCAATGAGCACTGACAGCCAGATGACAAAACCCCATTTGGCTCACCACTTGTTTCCCTCTGCTTTTTCACTAATCTAGCTTTATACTTCGTTCCTTCCACTTGCTTTCTGCTTTCAGCTGTTGAGACTTCCCCTGTGAAATGCTGCTCCCCCTTCATGGGATTTTCTTCTTCAAGGTTTAGTTTTTCTTTCCCCTTTTTTTTTTTTTAATTTTTATTTTAAATTTTCATTTTTCCTCAAGAAACTAAGACCTATTCTGCTTTAATCACTGCTCCAGTTAGTATCCTCCAGCCTTCTTCCAGCCCCTTTCATTTTCACTGCTTCCTCCCAGTGGAGCTGGCCTGCTCAATTCTGTAACTCCCTCAAGTTTACTTTTTTAAATGTACTGCTATGTGCATAATTCATCTCTAAATCGAATTTGTTTCCTACAGGGATAATCATACAACCTTCCTTAGCATGCCTTTGAATTGGTTGTTATCCTTTCCTTCCTGGTAATTCCACCTATAATGATATATATTTGAGGCAGGAAAGCTACAGGACAGACTAAAGCCAGGACTACCTTTAAATCTGTTGGTTTTTGTTTTCCTCGCTCTAAAAATGATGAGCTAAGTGGCTTATCACATTAATTTTTGAGCCATTAATAGTGTAGAGCCTAATTTAGAAGCAAAGCTAACACATAGGAAAACCAAGCAGCACAGATGACAAAATTATCACACCTTCTCTGGTATTGGCAAGCAGAGTGAGGGCTGAGCACTTGCACATGTGGCTTACTTGCATTAGTGTGAAAACAAGGACTTTGGGGAAAAAATATACTGTATTTTATTATTCAAATTGGATTTGTTTTTGTGTCAATTCATATAACATGACATACATTTTTTTGGGGAACATGCTTACATGCATCTTTGATATGGACTTTTTCAAATTATAACAGGAGAAACAGTGATGAAGAGCATCCATGCAACTATGCTGCCTTCACATGTGCTTACTTCAGAGTGAGGGAGAAGAGAGACAAAACCAACCCAAACAGATAGAAAACAGAGCATGACTATTTATAAGATATATACATGAAGAGTTTCCTACAGCAGAGCCACATCCCTGGGCTTCACGCTGCTCCTAAAGTACAGAAAGCATATATACAAAGTACCTCATATATCAGCTTGTTGGATTTTATTGCAAGAAATCCATCAGCCATCATATTACCATGCAAATCCTCTTACTGCCTTGACTGACACAATCATTTCAGAAATATATGTGTTTTAAAAAATAATATTAACCCGGAAATAAATTATTTCATGCATGTCACCAGCTCCCATTAACAGTAATGAGGGTTTCTGTGTTGGAAAGTAAGAATGGACTGCTCACTCGTTTGCCTTACTTAGGAGGGTAAGCTGTGAATTGCACACACACACACACACATATACATATCCTTTTTTTTTTTTCTTTGTCCTGGCTATATTTATATTTATATATACACACACATATATATCTTGAGAGATTAAAGCAGGCAGCCAGGACAAAAGAAAAAGAATCCCAACATGCATACATACACACACACAAACCCCACTAAGAACTGGAATATTTCCATTAAGGAAAGGTGCAGAATTATGTATCTGCTTGCTTTCTGGTAGCCTCCTGAATCAATGGGACACAGTCCCTCTTATCTCTGCCCTGATGCTGTGGGAAGGTGGCCGCCAGCCAGCAGCTGGGAGCAGGACAGCGCTGCAGCTAGTGAGCACGGAATATGCTGGAAGCTGAGAAAACTGCAATCATTCTTTGCCTCAGAAAATGTAATTACTCTGCATATGTAATTTCCCAATCATAAATTTCAAATCTTTTTCTCTACTGCAATCTTTCATAAAATTGATTTCTTTTGAATTCTGTATTTAAATCACAATCATTCAGCTCCAAATAGCTCCAGAGATAAAGGCTATTTTGTGATCTTTTCTCCCTCTTTCTGTATAGAAGTCTTCATAACTTCCTCTCTTTTTAAGAGCAAAGTAAAGAATGGTTACCAATATTAAACTCCATCACTTAAATATTACATAAAATAGCAAGCCTGCTGGTTTTTTTTTTTTTTTTTTGCTTTTTTTTTTTTTTTTAATTTATTACATTTCCATGGTTTAGGGTATTCTTATCCTCTGCCACTACATGAGACTCAAAAGAATACAGGCAAATTTCAGACTAAGGAAAGAAGCTTTTAATTTCACTGTTCAGGGTGACGGAAAGAATCAATCCCACAGTAGCAAGCATTCCATATCATAAAAAGAGCTAAGAGGTGGGACTGGTTTCAAGGAGCTTAGCTTGTGGTGCTAAGTGTCAACATCAATTACAAAGGAACAAAGATTTCATGAACCTGCAAACACCACAGGGAACCCCATTAGCCGTGCTGACAGGCAGTTCTCTAAATGGCTCGCCCTAAGCAATTTCTGTGTAGGTCCCTCTGCTACAACCCTATTTAGCACCACTCTTACCCCCTCCTCCTCCTCCTCCTGCCACCAATCCTGGTGATGTGTCTATCCCGACAGCCTCCTGCTCTGTAATCTGCATGGCAACCAGGTACGTGTATTAGGGGCACTGAGGAGAAGCTACAGCCCAGGTGATGCCAGCTGGGATGTGCAGAAGGGCACAGTCGTTCACAGAGAGGTCCAAGGTAAGGACGCAAACACCAAATGGCCTTTAAGTTAATGTTGTTGAATAAACAGAAGTAAAAGAGAATAAAGACTTGCTGCCCACCTTGAGTGCCTCTGAAACTTTGGACCATGTAGGGAAGCTCAGCTGTCAGGTGAAGCATGGGGTCAAGCATGTTTTGAATTCATCCATTCAGTAGAGGTGAAAAGATAAAGGATTGCAATGGAATATAAGATGTGAGACATAACCAAATCCAATGATATGTTACACCTAAAGAGGACGGGAAGAGCTGGATATACTGTGTTCTATGTCTTTCAGGAGACGAATAAGTGATTGGAAACTTATTCATACACTCCATAGGCTTCTGCCTTCACTAAATGGTAGGTAATAAACCTTATTGGATTTCATATTTTGTGGGAAATTACTCTTTCATAGCTTTGTCCCTTTAAGGGACGCCCATTTAGTAAAATATATAGGTTTTATTGCATCTAAAGGAATAAAAGATTTTAAGTGAACATTAATGCTCTCTCAAAGTGCAAGAGCCAGGAACTTCAAGCCAAATTCACAGCTAGAATCAGAAATCTTTCATAAGCTTTGTGCATTCAAAAAGAAAAACTTTGAGTATAGAAGAGTTTCATTTTAACAATACTTAGGTCTCCTTTCTTCTTTTATTCACACAGGTAACATCTTTCACCTCTCCTCAGTTTTCCTTGTCTTCAAGTTTCTATTAAACCTCCTCATTCTCCTCCTTTTGCCTTGACTCCTCTTTCCTTCTGCCCAATACACCAGTTCCAGCAAAGAACATGCAAAGAACTTCCCATCCTATTTCAGAAGTGTCTGTCTGGTGCTCACCACTTGTATATTTCCTTCCCACTCCCCCCAAAGGCTATTTATCAACACATGTGGGAATTGTAAAATAACAGTCTGTCTGTGGCATTATTATTCCTGAACAGAGGAAATACTATAAAAGCAAGAAAAACCTCTTACTCCCTCACTTTCCAAGGCTCACAACCAATCTCCCCGAGGCAAGTCAAACTGAAGAGTTCAGATTTCCCACAGATCTAAAGACACTGCCGTCTCTCATACTGCCAAACTGCAAAGACAGTTCAAACATCCACAGTTTGTGTTTCATACAATCTTACTTTTCCCAGGCAGTTGCTTTCTGCACATCTTCTGTGGCCATGTCCAGCATCCCAGCACAGGTCAGTTATTCACGGATGCATCTTCTCCAGGTGGTGCCTATTCTTCACTGACTACCTTGTTCTCTTCTTCATCTAACCTGATGCCATTCCCCCTTCTTTCTGCAAGTTATCCTGCAGAAAATTTAATCATTAGAATGGCTTAGGTTGGAAGGTACCTAAAGTTAATCTAGTTACAAACCCCCCTGGCTGCAAGCAGGCTTGCCAACCACTAGATCAAGCACTAGATCAGGTTGTCCAGGCCCCATCCAACCTGGCTGTGAACACTCCAGGGATGGGGCACCCTCAACCTCTCTGGGCAGCAGTGCCGGGACCTCATCACCCTCTCTGTGAAAAACTTCCTCCTACATCTAATCTAAATTTCTCTTCCTTAAGTTTAAAACCATTTCCCTCTGTTCTATTGTATGATGCATGTAAAAAGTTGATTTCCCTCCTGTAATGATGACAATTAATTATGACAAATCCAGCCTCCTCACCTAACCACTGGGAGCAGATCAGTAGGTGAACGAACCACTGCTTTTGAGATGCACAGTCAAGGATGCTACTCAGTCAAGAGAAGTAAAATCTTTCTATTAATTTCAATTTCTCAGGCACACAACCTAACCTAAATGCATGCCAGTGACACAGACTGGAGTTACCATCAGAGGCAAACATGCTCAGCTCCTTGTAGGTCTAGGGCTGGTTGTAACAAAGTCTTTAAATGAGCACAGCGTCCCCAGGATTTAATCATACCAAACAGCATTTTTATGTTTCAAGATACTTATATACAATCAAGAGAAAGTCTCCAATTAGGTAATGAAATTACTATTTCTGCTCTTATTCAAATCTTCTAATTTCAATTCAGTAATGAACTTTGTTTTCTGTGACTCAAAGAATGATTTACTTTGTTTCACAGGTCTCAGCATCTAAAGAGGCTTTGACAAGGAGCATACCTAGAGTTTCTGATACAAGTATAATAAATCTAATGTTGTCAAGCATGGTGGCATTTTTATTTTATTTTCAAAGAGAATTTAATCTAACTTCCCAGGGGATTCTTCTCTCATGCCATAACAAAGTCTGGCTTGTAATGGATTTCCCATTTTTCTTTCTGTCTTGAATAATGACAAAATTGCTGCACAGAGAAGCAGCATTCTATAATATGCCACAAAATGCAAGCGGGAAGTGACAGCTGTCTCAGAACGGCATCACAGGTCTAGCATCTGAAATCTAGCATCATGGGTACTTAACTGGTTAACATCTCACTGCCAGTGCTTTCCACAGACTTGGAGCACAAGGAAAGTCCGAGTGGAATAGGAAAGAAAACAGATAACAGACAAAAATAAAGAAAATATATAAATCAATAAGTAGCATTTAAGGACTAAACTTTTAATAGATAAAATGTTGGTACAAAGCAGCTGAGAATCTGGTTCAAAATGTTCATCTCCACATGTCATTCTACATAAAGGATTTTTTTTTAATTAGATTTATTTCAAGCAATAGTATTTAATGGAAATTGTGCATCCCTTTGGGAAGAAGACTACTGTTATACTCCATTGTAAACCTTTATGAATCAAAAGATTAAAAGCCACTTCTCTCTTCAATGACATAATTTTCTTCAACCAATTTTAAAATGATTTCACTGCTGCAGAGCATCCTCATAAAAGTAATATTTTCTCCTGTAATAGGTATGACTGTATCTATTTTACTAGCTCAAAAATTGCACTGGACATTCTAGCAAAAAGTTAAGCTTGTGCTCACAGTACGCAAAGTCATATTTGCCACTTAAAGAAAAAAAAGCGAGGCTTTTTCCTCTGTGTTTTGCAGTGTAAACCTCAGGCAAGGAGTTCAGAGCTCAGTAATTAGTGCGTGAGCAACCTCACACTTGCAGTACCTCGTGTTCTGTAACGCTGATGGTAGCAAGAAGTCGTCATGGGAACCCAGAGGTAGTAGTCCTGCTCGTATTTCAGTATGCATTTACACAAATCCTAATTTGCTCTGTTGGCTGTGCCCTCCAACAGCTCAGATCTTTTATTTAAGAAGTCATTTCCTATCAAGCCTGATCAAGACCCAAGGTCCTTCATACAGCCCTTGTGGATGCTGTTGTCTCTTCTTCCTGCTTACTGTTAACAGTATCTACTGGGTCTTCTCTGTAACCAATCCCAAAGGGCTCAGCAAGACGACTATGGTCATTATTTTCATTCAACAGGTGAAAAAAACTGAGCAACAGGCAGATAACTTGCCCCATGCCCAGTGGACACTCATCAGATGTCCACAGCAAGGAGGGTGCTGCTGAGGCTCCAGCCTCACAGCTGAGCTGCTCTGTGCTAACGCAGACAGGGGGAGAGGGAGTTGTGTAATTGTTCTGAAAGCATGCCAAGCAGCTTGTTTACAGAGTTAAACTATCTGTAGAATAATTTAACAGGGAAAACTGTGCAGCTTCCTGTTACTTGTGATACAAGGTAGCTCATTTTCTCATCCTAATTTGACAGGAGAAAAGTGACCACATGGATGGAGCAGCCACTGAATGCAGCTGGACATCTGCCCTGTTCCATATCTCAAGGTACCCGGGTCTCTATTCCAGGTGCACACTGCTTGAAAAGATGCTGAACTAAAGGGGATCCAGAATGAAAATGAGAAGTTGCAAATTCAATCACTGCAAGACCCAACTTCAACATGTCTTGGTTGCCACAGTCCTGATTTAAGAGCCCATCTTCCTCTCTACCTTGCACTATCCTTTACACTATCTTGCCCTTTCAAGCACAGAGCCATCAATAATAGCAGCCTGCTGCTGGATTCAGATATCATCTGCATCTCTTTCTATGATGTTTGCAGCAGTTTTTTGTTCGTACCAAGAAATACTGAGTCCTTCAGGTCAGATATGATGAAAAATTTATTCTCAGAAAGAACGGTCAGGCACTGGCACAGGTTGCCCATGGAGGTGGTGGAGTCACTGTCCCTGGAGGTGTTCAAGAAGCATGGAGATGTGGCACAGAGGGACATGGTTAATGAGCAAGGTGGGGATGGGTCAATAATTGGACATGATGATCTTAGTGGTCTATTCTAACCTTGATGTTTCCATGATTTTTTCGAAATCCAGTCAAAGTGTTCATAGCAGCTCCTTCCCAGCTGCTACAAGAAGCAGTGATGTAAAAAGGTAAAAGAGAACCTCCAGGACCCTAAGTGAGAGCTGAGTCAGACTTGGAGCTTATCCATACCCATCACTCTGCTGCAGAGAGAGGGGCTGTCAGGAGAAGTCTGTTATCAAAAGGGCATCCTGCCCATATGACTCTGAACCAGTGTTCTTTCTGTGAATGGGACAGTTTCTCCTTGTATAACCTTACACCTACAATCTCACATTAAATTCTTTCCTTTTCCTGCTCCTCTCTTTCCCACTCTTAGTGGAGAAGCCAGTCCCAGCCACATTAACCTTGCTAGGTCAGCGCTGCAGCAGGGAAGCAGCTCTTCTTGCCAGGGGCTGCTGGAAGATGTTGCCATGAGTGGTTTCAAGCTACCCTTCTCCCATCCCTACTTTCTCTTTTTATTTTTGAGAGGTTGGAATATCACAGGATAAAGAGACTGCAGCTGTGTTGGGGAAAAGAAACCAGTCACGCCTCAGCAATTTATGGACAATTTCCCATTAATAAGAGATAATGGAGTGCAGTTCAATGGGTTTGCAATTGTACATTCGCTCTTTGAGAATATGGAGGGGAATTTGACAGCAGTTTGCTCCTCTCAGAAATGGCATTACCATGATTTTGTATATCCCATTGTACAGAGGGAGGTTTGGACAGTCTGAAATGCTTTAACAGCCTATTAGAAAAGCGCAGGTGTATCCAGTTATTGAAATGACCACAAATACTGTTACTGCAAGGGAAACATCTGATACACCTTACCCATGAGCTCACAGCTCCCACCTGCACGTGCTCAGCCGCCAGCACACAGTGCAGGAGCAAAGTTCTGCTGGTCACAGTGAGTACCGGCCCAACTCAGTTCTCCTTGCAAAAGAGGCTGGAGAAAAACATGACAAAGGATGCTCCATGAGATATGAAGAGCAGATCATGCATTTGCATGCCATTTTCATGGCAGGTCAGCATACTTGACATACATATATTTGAACCAAGCTTTTTGGAAAGGCTGTCCTGACCACAGCTCTGCCTACCCTAACCTCATAATTGTCTGGAGTTACTCCACCATTTTGTACTGCAAATTAATGCAGAAACAATACCAGATTACCATAGCTAGGTAGACTTCTTAGGGGTGAGAATCATGAGTCAGTTGCAGAGTGGTAAGATTCTATGAGAGTTTTCTCCTGGACCTTGACAGTGAGTGCATGATCCACCGCTACAGAACCAAGGGCCCACAGTGTCAGATAAATCTGCTCACCTATGGTTCTTTCTCTTCAGAGTCCTTCTAGATATGGATATACTCATCCTGGAAAGGCACACTGGTTAACAGCGCACACAGTTCCTCTCAATTTCAATTTGCTGTCTCCTGGTAAAATTGACCCCTTTCTTAATACCTTATGAACAAGGGCAAATAGAAGTGCACTTCTCATCACTGGTTTCTACACGCACTCTCTGACACGTATCCTGCCTAAATTCAACTTTTCCATCACTAAAATTAAAAGCAAGCAGAAAATTTCTAGTTCACATTTTTCTCCAGATCCTCTCTTAGTCTGTACTCTCTTGAAGATAAGATAATTAGAGTTCCCAATGAAGAAGTACCATCAGTTATTTCACAAATCAGTGATTATATCTGACGCTTTATTTTTCACTGTACTTTTTTTTGTTGCATCTATATGACTACAAAATGCATTTTAAGTATTTCTCCTAAGTGACAGCAGTAAAGTGTAAGACCTCCTTTCTTCTCGATATACTAATAGGCCACTTGTTTATAAGAGTCCAAATACAGAGTACACTGCTATCCAAAATAAATGAGACCACTTCCCCACTCTCCCCTCCACCAGACTAATTGCACTGACAAATACCATCTCAACCATTACATTTTTAATGAACTTAAGAAATCTATTTCAAGTCATAAGCTTCTGTGGTAAGAAAATCTAGATTTCACCAAAGTTTGCAAGCAAAAGGTTTTTTTTTTTGCAAAACTCTTTAGAGTCTATTACTATTTCCTAGGTTAAAGCATCTTTTGAAAGGAAATGAAACCATGAGTACAGCAATACTACAGAACTACACCAGCTCTCTACAGAGCTTCCGTTGGAAATAAACCAGAAATAGCCAAATCAGTCCATTTTCAGACATAGATAAAAGTGGGGTTGCAAGAACTGAGCATGTGTATAATCAGTGGACATACAGATAGTATGGTATATCCAGGAACTTAGCTAACGTAATTGTTATACTGGAGTAAGGAAAGAAAGTCACTCACCCTATCCTGAGCTCGCAAGATAGACTCCAGTGGAGCAAATCTCCAGAGAGATCCTTCCCTACTGGCAGTCAGCTCTTAAATGATTCTAGGAGAGATGGAGCCAAGCTCCACCCCTTCCTGCAGCACAGGTGAATTGCCTTCACCTGTGCTCCCATGGCTGACTCATTGCTCACCTCAGGTGATCAATCAGAGGTTCAGGCCATGATTCAGCAACCCCATACAGCATGCAAACCTTTAATTTGAAATTTCTTCTCAAACAACTTCCCAGACATGATCCAAGTTTGCAGCGCAGCCTGAAATTAGTCACATTTGGTATAATTTCCAATTTCAGTGCAGGTCTCTTGCAGCTTCAGGCATTTCCAAAGGATACAGATTTGAGGCAATACCACAAACGGCCACATGCATCCCCTGTGACATCTTATCTCTAAAAATTAAAACTACAACTCTTTCTTGCATAAAAATATTACTTGTCATGAAGAAAATTAATTAAAAAAAAAAAAAAATTTGCTCAAGGTTGCAAGCTCTCCTTCCTGCACCTATATTCTGAGACCAAGGCACACGGTGTCCAGTCACTCAGTGGAAGACAGATGCACTTTCAAGATGGACACATAAAAGACAACAACCTCACTTATCTTGCACAAACAGAGGAGTTTGGTGATCCTCTTAAGAGCTCCTTCATCTCTATGGAGAACTGACCTTTTCAGAGCTACAAAGACGGTGAAGGGCCCAGAAGAAAAGGTGTGTGAGGAGCGCTGAGGTCCCCGGTTTGCTCAGCCCAGAGCAGAGGAGCTGAGGAGAGGCCTCATGGCGGCTACAGCTCCTCACAGGGAGCGGAGGGCAGCGCTGAGCTCTGCTCTGTGTGACAGCAACAGGGCCCGAGGGAATGGCATGGAGCAGTGTCAGGGGAGGGCTGGCGGGTGAGGGAATGATCCCAGAGGGTAGTGGGCACAGAACAGGCTGCCCAGAGCAGTGGGCACAGCTCTGATGCCAGAGCTCAGGGAGCGCTAGGACACCACTCTCAGACATCGGATTTGGGGTGGTGCTGTGTAGAGCTAGGGGTTGAACTCAGCAATCCTTGTGGATCCCTTCCAACTCCGGATACTCTATGATTCTAATTTAAGAGTGACATTGAAGAGATGATAGGACTTCCCATGTCTTCAGATGGAACAGTCCTGTTCCGTGCAGGTCTGAAAATACCAAACATGCAGCAAAGCGCAGAACTCACCCTCAACAGGTTCAGGCTCAGGGGGAAAAAAGATGTGCTTTGTGTTTCAGAACATACCCAGAGATATCTCATTTACTTTAAAAATAGTGAGAATTGCAGGAGGCATCTTTATAGATTTTTTAAAATAACTCAGATGAAAACCAACTCTCCTAATGAAAAACAATAGAAAATTACTTAGCTATTAATCTCACGCTCAGAGGCAATTATTTCCCAACTGAGATTTCTGCTTTAAAAAAAAAATAATCATACAAATTATTTTGGAAAGATGACAAGTTTGCTTCTTGGCCCCCCCTTCTCTTGCTGTGTCTTAATTTGCATAAATATGACATTAAAACTAAAAGAATTGCTTTAAAAAACAATTACTCCATCAGCAAAGCCTGACAGTGCAGAATTCAACTGCACCACAGAGATCATCTTGGTAAGAAGAGAAAAAAAGGATTTTTTTTTCCCATTTACTGACATTAAAACGGCTCTCACTTCTTACAGGACTGTAGTTCAGATTTATGTTTTAGAATGCTTTAATAGTTGAACGTATGCAAATATCATTATTCTCAGATGCACTATGGCAGAATAAAAATCCCACACTGAGCACCTGTGGGGGCTGTTCAGCCCAAGGGGGGGTGAAAGGCTATACAAGATCTTAACCACGTTGAGAAGAAAAGTAACTAGACACCTTCCTATTATCATGCCGTGCTTGTCTCTGGAAGCTTTTGTTCCGTTAGAAACTTGTTAATTGCTGCCTTAGTAACAAAGGAACAACATGCTGTGGTGGGACTATTAGGAGTCTACATGGCTTGTTCACCCTTAGAAATGCAGAGGGCTTAATTGGCTATCTGTTCTTAGAAGATGCAATAAATGGGATAATCAATGGTGTCAGTATAGGATAATGAAGTTTCTTTACAATATAGAAGAGGAAACACAGAACCTAGTTAATAAAAAGCTATAGCATGCAAAAGAACTGGATGCAGAATTTGTGAAGAAGTTGTGCACAGCCAAAAAAAACCCAAACAACTAAGAATTTTAGAGGGCAGTCATCACTTCAACTATCGGATGAGACATCCTCCAGCTAATTATAAGTCAGTTTGCCCAGAACACCCATGCTCAATTATATCAGCTTGCTAATAAATAACTCCCTTAGTACAGAAATGCAAGGCTGAAATACTTCTTCAGCCCTCCTTGGCAAAACAGAAGCTTTCTGTAAGCCTCTTCAGTATTTCCTAATTTGCCTGCAATATTTTCATGCTATATGGGAACTGTTGAGTCATGGCCTGAACCACTGATGGAGCACCTGGGGAAGAGACCCAGTCAGTCCTGGGAGCACAAGTGAAGGCAATTCAGCTGTGTGACTGGAAGGGGTGGAGCCTGGCTGCATCTCTTTTAAACTCCATTTAAGGGTTGATTCCACTGGGGAAGGATCTATGGTTGGAGATCTCTCTCTTGTGGAGTTTTTCCCTGTGAGCCTGGGTCTTTGGGGACAACTGAGTATTCTTTCCCTGTTTGTCCTTTTTGCCTTTTCACTCTTGTATCACCTGTCCTCTGCACTGATCTTTCCAACTGTAACACATGCTAATCCTCCAGGACTGCTATTCAGTTTCCCCTTAGATTTTTGTAAGGGTCAGAATACAACATAACAAAAAAGGCTCGAAGTTAAGTATTTATTTGAGCGTTAATTTAATGTTATGGGAAGAAGTTAAATGAGTGCCTAGTATGGTTGGTTTGTACAAGACCTGAAGTCTCAAGAGCTCTCTTCTAGCATGTTTGACTCAGATACCCATATCAATTCCAAGTACTGCAATCACTGCCAGTTACCTGGAAGTGGATTTCAGCAGGGACCTGCTTCCAAATAGCCTGTTTAACAAGTTCTTAAGTACTTGTCTCTTTTGGGAATCCATTAGTTGCATATTCAGAGTAGGAGAATACAGTCCTTACTCAACTTCCTATATTGGAGTAGAATAGCTTGGAGTTGAACAGAGTAGGGCCATGATGTTGTACACAATTCTCAAATCTACTAAGCTAGTAGTGAGAAAAATAACTGGATCTCCCTGCAGGAAAATCCAACCAATACACTCACTGCATGAGAGTATGGCCTGTGGTTCCTTTTAGCTCATTTCTTAATAACAGTTTGGCATCTGTAGTTGGATGGACAGCATCTCACTTTTTTTTTTTTTTTTGGTAAAAAAAAAAACAAGTCACCATCTCCTTTTTACTTATTATCTCATGATATTTGTAAAGCAGAAGATTCCCCCCCACTCCCTAAGAAGGCAATGATAATTGTTTCATTGCTTTTCTTATGGAATATTTTGGTTTTATACTTTAAAAGCAACGAGTAACCTTTTCAGCAAGAGACACAGCAGAAGGTTGAGCTCATAGCCTTTTCCCCATCCTTGCAGCAAGCATCCTCAAACAGAGAGCTGTCAGATGGACCCCAAGTAAATCCTTCTCTTAAACAAACACCCCTTCTTTATTAGCAAGTGGACTCTTTTCTTGTTTGTGTAGACTCACCAGTGTTTGGCGTGAGACAGAGAAGCAGAAAGAGCTAAGGATGATCACAAGGACTATTCATTTATTTTCCCATAACATAACCCCTTTGTGCAAAGCAAATGCCAGCTCTAACAACAGTTGTGATCACAGCTTGTTTGCAAACCTCATTCTTCCCTCCCAGACCCTTTGGAGTTCAGCAACAGAATACAATATAGGCAGCTTGAACTGTAGATATATAAAGAGAATCTAGCAAGATCAAAGGTATTTTCCTGCCAAAAGGAGTCCAGACCTTTGGCTGGAAGAGCATGGTAGATAGGAGGCTTCAGATTTACCCTGCAGGGCTCAGGCCTGGCACCTCCCATGCACTGCCAAATGGAAGGAAGAGTCTGTTTGTGTCCTCATATTAATTTCAACCAGCAGTGAAGTTGGGAGCACTGCAAGGTTTTAGCTGTATATGGGATTAAACCAGGCTTAGATATCTGAATAAATGAACTGACTTAATTAGCTCTCCTGAAACAAATTATTATGCGGCACTCATTTCCAACTCTCATACGAACCCCAAAGAATTCTAGAACTGCATTAATTCCTTGAATAATAAATCTTATACATTTTTGCATACCTACTGCAATTATGATGGATAATGAGATTTTAATTAATCGGACCCAGATTTTTTAATACTGTTGAAGAGTGCAGCTTCATTAGGGACCAATTTATTTGGTAAATCTTAGGGGAGAGGGTGAGGAATGAAGTAAACAAAAACAACAAAATTCTATGTTAAACTAGCTTACATTTAATAATCTTAAGAGCACTCATCCTTCAAACGCCTTTATCACAAATGTAAACTCTGTATACCATCAAATGCTGGTCAAACTACTAACTCTAAAGACAAATCCACTTATTAAATATTTTACCACTTGGAATACTCTCTTGGTTTGATGCAAATAACGTCTTTTTCTCTTGTAATTTATACTCTATACACAGAGGATATTCTCTTGCTCATATGTTCTAAGCTTCCAAGACCTCATAAGTGACAACTACTTGTTGTTATTATTAGCATGGCAAAGCAGCTGTAAATACAATTATTAAATCTTTCACTCGTTTTTCTTTTTTTTTAAACTGTTCTCAGGAGATAGCAAAATATTTCTCTCATGCCGATGTCATTAATCATAAATCAGTTTCTAGTATGACAGAGAGTAAAGACTGGGGGGGGGGGTGGGTGGGTCTTGTTAATATGAGATTAAAATTCCCTTAAAGCATAATTATTTGACAATAGAACCTTGGGCTGGATTTATGTGTACGTATTGTAATTCTGGCTTACCACATTGACAAAAGTGATATTGGTCACAGGGAAAGAGCATCACTGATGAGCACCACTTCTCTTGGAGACAATCTAGCACTGAAGGAGAGAGGACTTCAAATTCTAATTCCAGGTTTCTGAACCTTCTTTCTGAGCAGCTGTTTACCTGGAGATGGCTGAGAAACTCAAGAGGACACCCTGGCAGTGATGATCTTGGGTGCATGTGAAATGGAGAAATAACAGTAGTGTTTCAGCGTTTCTAGTTTAAATAACATAGACACTTTCATGGGAATTGTTAAGGTCTAATTCTTTTTTGTCCACTTTGCAGCGAACCTCCTTGGAACTGACACAGGCAGTAGTCAGTAGTCCCAATGTACAGCAGCAGCTGGCTGAGCTCGAAGAATTAGGAAACTGTGTACTTGAAGCCTAGAGGGGGTTTTCCTATCTGTATCTCCGGACTCTTGCACAGCTTTAAAAACCTGGGCCTTGTGAGTGCTTGGCAGAACATAGCCAGATGTATTCTCCTTAGCCTTTCTTCTGGGGAAAGCTCACAAGAAAGAACAGATTTTCTTTTGTTTTCCTTTCCGCAGACACACTCATTATGTGAGCCAGCTCCTAGCTGCACAGAGCAGCCCCTGGTTAAAAGAGCAGGTACCTGGTCTGGAATTGCAGTCAGCTTTCCCAGGCTGATCCTCTGTGCTGCTTCTCTTTGGCAGCTCCTGCACCCCATGCCAGAAAGCTTGTTCCAACAGAAGGCCAAAACAACAGGGATGCAGAGAATGCTAAATGCCATCTGACCCAGAAGAACTGAGGACATGGAGATCAAATACTGTTGGGAAGTTCTGTTTTGTCTTCACAGAACTGGAAGTCTTAAGAAAATAAGAAATTTTCTCCCATGATGAAGTGGTTTTGCACAGGTCTCTGTGAGAAGAAACTTGCCATTTCTCATTAGCATCAGTGCTACCACCACTCATCTATTAATTCCGAGCTTCATTTACAAGCTGCTGATATGTTGCACTCAGCTCTAAATTCTGAAATGCTTTTCTGAGCAGTTCCCCTCACCCCACCAATCTAAATTTGCTTTCATGTGCTAGGAAAACAAACAAACAAAAAAAACCCAATGTGTGAATTTGCCACTTCTGAACATCTTGTCCTCTTAATTTGTACCATGCTGGTTTCTTCAGCACAGAAACAGCACTGAGAGCATAGTAAATTTAGCTGCAAGGCAGGGTGGAGGCAGGAAGGAAACGGCAGAGCTGAGTGGCAAGCAGAGACCCTCTGGCTGGGTCTGCTCTCCTCCCAGTGTCTCTCCAGCAGGTTTCATTGTGCCTTCACTAATCACAGCCTGGAAATGCCACCTCCTTACACAGCTTCTGCATCATTTTAACCTGCTTCCATCATGTTCCTCTGTGGGTCTGGCTCCTTTGCTCATCCTCTTCCCCTTCGACACTCTCACTCACATTTATGAACTTAATTCCAGCCACTTTCTCTGAATCCTCCACCTCTCCCTCATCATATGCTGCTGGTATCTATACACAGTGACAGTAAGTGAGGTCACTGAGCCCAAAGACCAGCACTACTGAGAAAGTATAATGAAGGTATTATGATGCAAAAGCCACCCAGGAAAAATATCTCAGGACTGAGATGAAATGGAAAATTAACTGAAAGCAGTGAACAAATATGTTTTCCATCTGGGCGTAAGGAACACAAGGGGAAGCCTTGGCAAGATGCTTTATGCACAGGACAGGCAATTTGGAGGAATTCAGTAGCTGCAAATCCACAAGTTAACCCATGCAACTTCATAGGCTTGTTGCCCATTCGATTTGAAACAACAATTTGTTTGGAATAAATAGCAAGTTTTCCTCTTCAGATGTAAAAAAGGGCAACTGTAAATCAGAATTAGTCATCTCAGAATAGCATTTCTTTTGGCATTGTAATGAGCTGATGGCCTTTGAAAAGGGGGAGGGAATGGCCAGCTTCATCTATACTGCATTTATTTTATGTAACAACTTCTCATCTGAGATGAAAACTGAAAAGGACAGATCGGTTGTTAGCTCAACAGAGCCAAGTCTCCTTGCATTTATGGAACAGAAACAGGCATGTAGGCCATGATAAGTGGTTATCTTCAGCCAGCAGTAAGACACTAGCTACAGAGAGAAAGTGGGTCAGAATCTGTACTGGTGAAAGATACCTTGTTCTACTTGATGATCGGCACCAAAATTTTGGGTGTTTAAACTGCTCTCTTGGAGTAAGAGCCTGCATGTTCTTTGGGGTACTTGGAAAGGTAGGGATTGCTGGCATTAGCAAATAAATACATTCATTCAGCACCAGCAATACAAATGTATAGACCTTTACCCCAACAATGTGAGACACTGCCATCATCTGCTGATGTGATCTTATGTCACCCTCCAGAGCTCCCCTGAAGCCCAAGATGCAAAGTGCCACAAGCACAAGGTGCAGCAATTTGTTACTCCTCGAGCAGCCCTGATATTAGACAGGTCCTGCTGGAAAGCAACTTGGATGTCATGGTTGACACTGTCTGGACAGAACAACCCCAAAATAGGCCAAAGAGAAACCTTGCACTATTACAGCCTAATGAATCGGTGCAAGTACCAAGCATATGCTCCTCAATCTGACCTAAAAATACACACCATCACAGTACATCTCTATAGAAAGCAGACTTATGAACATTGTGAGACGTCTCTCAATGCAATGAATGGCTGGATGCAATACAGAGAATGTTTTGGAGCAAAGGCATTTGCTCTTACACTCCAATTACCTCCAGCTCACGTGTGAACGGCACAGCCCCAAATTCTAGTGTCACTACCACCATTGCATGCTGCAGTCATTTCTGCAGGGACTGGAGCAGTCCCTCACCATCGTAAGTTCAGCACGTGGGCAAAGTGTTTTTATTCACAGGTACTATGAACGTATTCTGTTTGGATATTGGCAAAATAATGTCTATTCAGAGACCTCTCTTACTGCTTGGAGACAGTTTGTACTCAACCATCCACACGAGGCTATTTCCCTGTAAACCAGCTCTGTGGTCAAGCTCCTTCTTCCTGTAAGAGATGCACCTGGCCTCACCAGCCGCATGCAGATGAGGAAGGTTAGTGTGTATCATCTAAAAGTATTTGCTCATCCATCACACAAGATCTGCTCGAGAAACTTTTATACCCATTCATGGTCTGTGACAAGCTGTGTCCCCTCAAAACCCTCGTGAGGAAGACACTTCCCAACCACAAGCAAATGGTTACTGACATTCTGCTGCATGGTGGTACATGACTCATACTGACTAAGGCCAAGTGTAGGACTTGTGCTCTACAGCAGATTGGTGCCTTGCTATTTTTAAATTTTAGTTATATAGAGAAATAAGCATATGCACACAATGTGTTTATTTCACTCAATCAAACGTAATTTTAACAAACATGACAATTATTACTGTGCACCAGTATCTCTGTGCTAAATATTTTAAGTTTCAGTGCTTTGTAATTGTATTTCTATAGGCATGAGAAGTATTTCTTGCATAGTGAATGCATTTCATTA
This sequence comes from Meleagris gallopavo, assembly GCF_905368555.1. Taxonomy (NCBI): domain Eukaryota; kingdom Metazoa; phylum Chordata; class Aves; order Galliformes; family Phasianidae; genus Meleagris; species Meleagris gallopavo. The sequence goes on from NC_139405.1 coordinate 12,437,692, forward strand.
AATAGTATAAATTTACACTCTGTTGTAAATGAATGTTCATTTCACATTGTAATTTTTTTTACAGCAGAATGTTGCCATTTTAGTATTCACTGTAATCACTCCACTGTGTTGCAAGCAAATGTCATTTATATGGTATGTAAAAATTCAGAGATTTCAATTTGAGGGATCTCAGTCTGAGGTATAAATACATGCAAGCCACGTAACACAAATAAACTTACTCCAGATGGTTGCTTATAGCAGATAAAATCAAATTTCACCATCCTAGGAAGTTAAATTCCCACTGCAATTGAGGCAATTCTGTATGGTTTCTGCTGACCAAAATGGCCAGCAAGTTAGCACCAATCCAAACACAATAAATGTAATGAAGTTTTTGCTACTAATAACGGACCAAACAATATGGTTTCTAAATGCTTTAACAGCTTTTCTGTTGAAATATTTTTGAGAATCCAGAGATCCCCTCAGCTGTCTGTCCCAGAAAACGCTCTGCCTCTAAATGTCTAGGAACAGGACTATTGATACAATAAAATAAATGATTCTAAAAGCAACCATGCTTTATTTGCTTCTCTACCATTACAACTGCCTGGAGTACTTACAGTACAGCCCAAGAGCATTAAGAAACAGCCAGGCTATTTCTTCTCTGTTGATAGCCACCTTATTGCTTTCAGCAGGTAGCAAATTAAACCTTCAATATAATTCTCATGTGCACCAACTGTAAAGTGAATTTAAATTAAAGTAATACATAACAAGAAAAGTGAGTACCTAACCGGAGTTCTCAGCAGCCTCCTTCCTTCAGAGCCACCTTCGGTGCACACAAATACAGTTACATAGTTCACACCTGCCATGGACATCTGCACGTACCATACGGTGCAGGATACACCTTGTCCCAGCACTCACACACAGATGTATTTGCAAACACCTCCTGCTGCTGAGAGACAGATTAATTGAGCCAAGTACTCCTACAAGCAAACAAGAAACACCTTGCTGCGCATTTCTCCTCCATCAGCACCCACACATCCACCCCAAGGGCTGTTCAGAGCACTGGGCAAGCTTTATAATGCTAACATCCCACCCAGCCACCATAAGCAGATGAAGACCTACAACTGTGATGGACATGAAGCCTAAAAAATTAAATTACTCAGTGTCATAGAACAAACCTGCATTCAGCCCAGAAGGCCAGTGGTATCCTGGGCTGCTTCACAAGAGGGGTGGCAGCAGGGAGAGGGAGGGATTGTCCCCTTCTGCTGTGCCTTTGTGAAGCCCCACCTGGAATGCTGCATCCAGGTCTGCGGGCCTCCAGCATGGGAAGGATGCAGAGCTGTTGGAGCAGGCCCAGTGGCCAAAGAGATGAGCAGAGGGCCCATGAGCACTCTGCGAAGCAGTCTCATACCTTTCACTTCCTGGCTGCAATGCAGAACTAAAGGTTAACTGAGACGGTTTTTACTGCTCTCTTTTCCTGAGGTGATACAAATAGGATGGAGCTGAACTGATGGATCGGAAGTGCTCTACCGTAGGCTACAGCCATGAACACAGCTTATCTGCTGGAGACAACCCAGCCCTGGGAAATCTGAGTGCCCTGATGTGAGCTGAATTATGTTCCCAAGAGCCACACTTGGTAGTCACTTTGCTGAAAGTTGACTTAAATGAGAAATAGGGAAGCCACTCATTAATAATTTATTTATTAAATTATATCTAAGCAATACGTTATTTGTGATCCCATTCCTACTGTTTCTGTGTGTATGTATCTCAATTACAGTGTCTCCTACATGTATTGCTTGCACAATTTAAGCTATACTTGAGAACAGTTAAAAATCTCTGATTCAAGGTCAAACTCAAGATAAAGTTAGCTATTTGCATGTAACTCCCTGCAAGTGTCTCAGCAGACTGATCACAGCCAAAATGGCAATGTAAGGCAGGCACTAGGCACAGCCAGGCTGGGAAATGGATATTAGCTGATTTAAATAGGCAGAAAAACCAACTGCAACAATGCAGCAAAACCCATTAGGCACAACAGGAGAGGAAGCCAGCAAGAAAATGAAAGGAGCCTTTCCCATGATAGGTTTTCTTCTTCTGCAGGACCATAGAAATACCAAAGGAGACAACTTGTCGTGTGGCTGTGCAGCCCTTTGCAAAACAGGGTGATTACTGTTAGGCCTGCTTTACAGCAGACATGCAGCGAGGCTTCAGAGCAGTGCCAGAGCCATGCAGCAGCTCACTGGCGACAGATGCACAACTTGTGCATCCTTAATTCCCATGCATTAGCAGACAGCTGTCTGGTCTGTGCCTGCAGATGTCCTCAATGGAGCTCGTGCTGGCTAGAGACGCTCAGCTAGGAAAAGCTTGAGATTATCCTACCTCTGCTGGGTTAGGATGTTATGCCTGGTGCACTGGCACCAGCTTTGTATCTACAGCAAAGGCCAGATGCTTCAACACTTTATCACTAATGCTTGCACTTCTCCCACTTTGCAAAAGCTTGTCTCACCTTCTCCTCATTATCAGCTCTTCAGGTTTGAGAGGTCCCAGGTAGGTAATAAGCTTTCTCCAGTAAACTCAGAAACTACAGAGTCTGAGTTTAGCATTGCAAACCTTCATTAAATTAAATTAATTAACCTGTTTAATTCATTATTAATGTCCCCTCAACACCAAGAAAGGAATTCCTTCATCACAGCCAACAGACAGGACCATAAGACTTTCATACAAAGTTATAAACCATGACTCTATTTCCCCTTATGCACCAAAGCATTAGGAGCATCAGCTCATGTTATTACTCTGCATAGCGGAGATTTGATTACTAAGATCTCGATAAAGAAGTAGCTGGAAACTACTGGCATTAGCACAGAGCTCTCCTGGATAATTCTGCAGCACTACAAGACTGCTTATGGTGCTTCTCAGTACAGAATTGGATTTATTGACATTACATTTCCTGATTCAACCTTCCAGGTTGGAAGTTTCCAGCTGCCCTGGTGGACTGTCAGTTACAGATCCAGCATCAGTTTAGGTACCCTTTTATAGAAGGAGACCAATATTGCTGGATGGGACGCATGCTATCTGCACTGCAGGTCACTGAGTACTCTGTGCTTGCTGCTAAATTAAATTCACAGTTGGAAGCTCCTTGCATCTCTACATGATACATATCTGCACAATGGATGTCATAATTGCTTTTTGTAAGAAGGTTCTGAAAATCATATTGTTATGTCTAGGTATGGCAGGCTCTCGTGGAACACAGTGATCACAGATGGCATTCATAGTCTACCACACTGTGCCAAAATTGAGTATAAAGAAGTTTCAGTTCTCTTCCAGTATGTTCTTATTTTGGTCAGTTTAGAGCTGTATTTACAAAGAAGGTTAAGAAATATTAATATAAAACAAACTCAAGTTTGAGGCTGTTAGTATAACCTAAATTATGTGCTAACTTTAAAACACAATATAGTTAATAGGAACAATATCGACTGCATGATTTCTCTAATTACACATTATTTTATTTTTATTCTTTTTATTCTTTGATCTGACACTGAAGAAAACCAAATGAATGAATACATACCAAGGCAGCTGCCTTGGGCATTGCTTGTGAGGGCTGACTGCATAACTTGGCAATGAACTATGTGACAAATAAGCACTGTGTATAACCTGACCTGTTTTTAACTTTCCCTTGCCAAGAAAGAACTGCTGCAAATTTTCACATTTCAGCAAAACAAGTAAAAGGGACAAAGCTGAAACTACATCATCCCTGATGTTAATGTTTTTAGTCTCAGATATGAGAGAAGAAACTAAGGAAAAAGAACCAACAAGGTAAGCTTGCCACAAATATGTCTCTTGGCACCAATACTGCTGCTATTTCCATCTAAAGAACACAGTCCCTGTGAACTCAGCTCCTCTAGAAGATTCCCTAGAAACAAGTGCCTGTGCTACTGGGCAGAAATTAAAATCACATCTCAGAGGAGGTTTCATCCAGGCCAAGGATGAGAGAGGTATTCATACTACCAATAGAAACATCCTGCTGCTGCTTGTACTTTTGCAGTCTCATCAAACCCCCATGCAAAATTCACGCGTGTTGTTTTTGATACGTGATGTCTGGTTTGGTTTATGGAGGGATAGATACTACCAGATCAAGTTTTTTTTCCTGTGGTAATTGCTTAAAGTAAGTCAGGGGAATTGCTCCTCAGAGGCACTTATTGCTCATTTCTGAACACAGAGCAGCTGCTCAGGAGACACTTCCACTGCAAGGAGAAGCACCACGCTTCATGATCCCTGCAAACAAGACTCTTGTAGCATGGGCACACCCAAGTCCAATAGCAATTAATTACTAGCCAATTAATCAGTTAATCAGATTCAGTATGCATTTGGCCGAGAAACTACTCACCAGTCCTACATATGCAACTTGTTTACATTAACATTTTGGAAAGCTTAGCAGCTTCCAAGTTCTTCTGTGTTTGCACACAGCATAGATCTCTGGGAAAGTCTGAGCTGGAAGCATAGTATAGCTAAATAAGAGTCATGTGTGAAAACAGTCTTAAAAATAGGCAACTACAACCACTATACATAGAATTTGATTGTTGCTATCCAATTTTATTCTTCATCAATTGCTGAGTCAAAAATGTAAAAAATGTAAAAGATAGAGGGTGTGGAAAAGCTTTGTCCAAAGGGCTTTCTGCTTAGATGTGCCCTTACCCAAGATCAGGGAAATAAAACATTTCAACCCTTTTCAGCACCCAGATTTCAACAAAATTAAAACCGTCAGCAGCACACCTGTAACTAGAAAGTGCTGCTGAACAAAACTCACCTTGCTTGGGTGCACCAGCTCAAACCATCTTACGCTGAGCTTTATATCAGTAGTAATAATGTGCTTATAGGTAGAAGATTAAGTTATCCGGCTTGTCATTGCATCTCTCCCCCAGTCCTTTACATTTCCACCAGGCATCCAGATAGGACTTAATGGCTTTGGTTTGCCTGAAGCACAGTTTCAAAGAAGGCATTCAGACTCAATTTGATGGTGAGACTGAGACAAAGAGAAGAACGTTCACATAACTCACGGAATGCTTCTCTTTTAAACACATGGCAGAAACTTGTTAGATGATTTCTCAGATGGCAAAAAGAAAACCTTGGGGAATCAAGGCATTATTTGCTCTGTGTCTGGAACATCTGAGATTTCTCCATATTGGAAGAGGAGACCATGGGGAGCTGCAGATGTTCTCCACAGCATCTCTGCAGAAGCAAAGGCAGACCATTTTGGCAGCTCCTGGCATGACAGCTGTGTCACAGAGGCACTGATGACACTGACGTGCTTAGATCCCAGTGTAGTTGCACTGGTGTTTGTAAGTCACAGATAGAAGGGGATAACACCCAGCTACACATTCACTTTCTTAGGAGATAGCTGTAAGAACGCCAAGTGTTTGACTACATCAGCATCTTAGCTCTGTTACTAAGACTGCTACTAGTTTCTTGTTATAATGTGAAAGATAATATCTGCTCGTAACTCAGGTGCAATAGAGAGCTAATGGAGGACTTCTGTCAGTGACATGTCATCCTGGCTCTGACATGATGGACAGTGCCCAGATCTGAAGGTATAGTATCTCTACTTCAAAAGCCTCTACAGCTCAAAGAGTACCATTTTGCTGGGGGCAAACTGCATTCAATTTCACACATTCTTATGTCTTCTTACTGGCAGTGTCAAAAAAAAGTGCAAAAGATTTAAGCATGAATGTTATGTAAAGAATTACAAGAATGACATGAGAGAGCTGCAGAAAGCTCAACAGTTCAGTATTACAGACACTGGTGGGAACATGTTTGCTGAGCTAGTTGCTGGTTCTTATTTGCAATTCAAGGAGCCCGTGATTGATCCGACCATTGTTTCTTCTCTGCTGCCTAACATGCTTTTCCACCTTCAGGGAAATACCAAAGAATAATTAATGGATGATGTGCTTAAGGTATAAACCAGTGACATTTTGGTTGATATTTTAAGTAATCCTAGCATTTCATTTAATGATACAAAATAAAGACTTATACAGCCTGATTTCCCTCACACAATTCCAATCAGAGGCAATTGCAGCCTGAGTCTCAGGTGGAACATTATATTTGCAAATCAGATTTTGGGGTGGGGGAAATAAATCTGTCAGTTCATGGACTGATCAGAAGTTTGAAAGAAAGCCTTAGGATAAAAGGGTGAAATCTTGGCTGCAAAGTCAACAGCAGCCTCATCCAACATTTCTCACAGTTCTTTTAATAGCATAAATGTTTCAAGCTAGTACATCTGGGTCGCTGAAACAGTGGGAGCAGTATTTCAAGTATACTCGAAGCCAGCGACTTGGATGGGCTTGAATTGGTGACAATAATTGTAAAGATTAGCTTCTCAGGCCAAATAGAAAGAAGCCAGGGCCACACAGGCAAGCTTACTTCTCTCCCAGGAAAAACGTGAGCAGAGCAGAATGCCAGGGCTCCAAAGAGAAGAAGCTGGAGGGCATATTGGTTCACGTGCTGAATGGCAGAAAATTAACAATTTTGAAACCACAACTACTCAAAACCACATATTACTGACTACTTGAAGGTAAACAATAGGATAATAATAGAGGTGCAGGACTAAAAATACGCTTTGGGCACTGAATAATTTGTTCCTCAAATTATAAGCAGTGAACCAAACTTTGTGCCACAGAAAGGACCGTGATGGATACATCAGCCAGCATTCAGCAGAGCAATACATACCAGATCTTACCCCACCAATAGGATTCTCGAAACGCATCACTTAAGGCAGGTCATGTGGTAAGAAACCAGCTGTTGGCCTTTAGCTTTTTTCCTGTTCCATTTATAAAACAAACTTTTGGTAAGACAAGTCAGACCAAATTCAGGTCTGACAGTTCTGCCTCTTACCAGCCATTTTAACCCATCTGATAATCAGTCCAGATTGTATGCCAATGTTTCCAACAGCCAATTTGCAAGATATCTTGCAATGAACCTTAGTCTCTTTTCACACCGATTTTAATATACTCACAGAGCTTTACATACATTCATATGTAAGTTCACATACAACTTGAAAATAAAACAATGCCATCCTAACAGACTAACTAATGATCTGAACATTCCAGATAATGATGATTTAGTGAAATGATATATGCCTCAGCTGTCCTTGCTGAAGCAAGGAGAGGTTCCATCAAATAACCTTAACTCAATTATTCCTCAGAAGCACCAGTTTTTCCCTAACCTTGGGAAATTCTTGATGTAGTTGGTAAGGGGGGATGCATCTCTCTAGCAACTAACTACAAAAGGAGACAGTGAGACACTCAGCATAAGAAAAACACTGAAAAAGTAGATTAATACACTGGAAGATATATATGAAGAGAAGGGGCAGAACATTTCTCCCTTGTCAAGCAGTACACCGGGCCAAGGGGTTACAGATCCATTCTGTGCTAACAATGCTGCGATCACAACCAACTGTATTATTTAACTGACTTTAAATAGCAGCTTTGTAGCTGCCTCTTATGGGAAGGAGATGAAAGGAAGTGTTACAGAACATCTCTGATCAGCCATTTGGCCTGACTGGCTGAATTTAATTTTAAAGCTATGACAGGGAAGGGCCAAAAATGATTGGATGCTCATGGTCTTCACTGGAGGCTGATCAAACCACTGCCTTCCTTCTGGGAGAATGTAGTGCTGCAATCCTGCTGCTGGAGTGATACCGTGATAATACCTTGTGGAAAACTGGCAGGAGCAACCATTTAATGTCACATTACTCCTTTTACTGAGCAGCTCTTATTACTTTATACACATTAAAAATGCATAGCTGCTTATAAATCTTTGATTACACTGCACTAGAGCTGTTAAATTTTCCACCTCCCGTCTAGGATCAAAATCTGCACAATACATATATGCCATACTGGACATGGGACATGCTGATTCAAAGCAAGCAGCAGCTGGTTCTGGGAATGGTCCCAAAAGCAGGTAGGCAGAATTTATCTTCTTAGAAAGTAATTATGGTGAAATTGTGAGAGGCAACATCAGTGTTTCAGAGTGGTGTGCCTGGAGGCTGAGATGCACTTTCTTCTCATTGTACTTCCTTTCATGTTCCTGCTGTGAGAGACAGCATGACCCTTACCGAATGAACAGCTACAATTTCATATATATTTTTTAAAGCTCCAGGTAAATTAAAAAATAAAAAAAAATTAAATAAAATAAAATGGATGTGCCTGTCAGTATAACCCAGTTTCCTGAAAAGGTAACAGTAGCCTACAAGCCTACCTAGCAGCTGGAAGGAATCCTTCATAAAAGATGCATAAGCATACAGCTATCGAGTACCCCCATTGATCCATCTTCTTACCAGATGGGATCTTGAGAAAGCCACCAGTGCATTGCTCTATTTGCAGACTTTCTCCCCCTTTCTCACCTTCCATCCCTTCTCATCAGATCTTCTTCTGCTATGTCCCCACTGCCACATAGCAGTCACATCCCTGTGCTGCTCCTCCTGCCACCCTGTCCTCAGCAATTGAGAAATGCCATCACACCACTCCTAACAAGGGCAGTTGGCTGTGTGAAACCTTCTGTAGAGATGAAAACACACCTGGAGAACCTCCCTGTCATTGTGGAATGAGAGGGGCACATCACCCCAAGGCCCATGAAGATTCAGAGGAAAATGATCCAAGGGATGGAACACCTCCCCTGTAAGTACAGGCTGAGAGAGCTGGGGCTGTTCAGCTTGGACAAGGCTCCAAGGAGACCCGAAACCTTTCAGTATCTAAAGGGGAACAATGAGAAGGAAGGGGACAGACTCTTTGGCACGGTCTGTTGTGATAGAACAAGGAGAAATGGCTTCAAATTAAATGAGAGGAGATTCAGATTGGATAAAAAGAAGAAGGAAGAAGGTTTTTACAATAAGAGTGGTGAAGCACTAGAACAGGCTGCCCAGGGAGGTGGTAGATGCCCCGTCCTCAGAGACATTCCAGGTCAGGATGGTCAAGGTCTAAGCAACCTGATATAGTGTAGGCATCCCTGTTCATTGCAGGGATTTCTGATTGATTCTAAGCTACAGAGGCATCCTGAAAACCACAGTTTTCAGAGCTGGGAGGATAAGGTAGTTGGTGAGGGGAATATCAACAATAAGGAAAAGCAAAAATAAATATACAAACAAATATACAACAAATATACATACAAAGAAAAGGTATCAGAGATGTCAGGCATTGTACTGCCTGAATGAGATCCCACCACCATTCCCCCTTGCTACTTCTTGCCTTGAGACTTACTCTACTCAAGTAGCTGTGCTGTCTTCCAGTTTAAAGCTGATTTGGGAAGAAGGTGGCATTTCTTTACCTATGTTTATTTTTTTCCTTCAGCAGAGATGGATTTCTCTGTATTTTCCTTCAGTTTGGGTGGATTTCAGACTCTGAGATCAACAGATGAAAGCCTCTGTGACTAAAGGAGCTAGATGCAGGTGGCTGTGAGAAAACCCCCCTCAGTCTCTCATGTGGTGACAAAGGAATCTTTGCACCTGGCCCCATATCCCCTTCACCTGCAGCAGCTCCTGGCAGCTATGCCCTGCTCTGCCCTTAAGTCTACAGGGCTGGCACTTCCAGGCCATTGGGATGAGAACTGCTGCACACAGTCCCCTCGCTGAATGCTTCACCCCCTTAGCAAACACACTGCTGCTTTCTGTGCTTTGAAATAATCCCCTTGTGTTCAACATCATACAGATTACAGCCAGCAGGCTTTACCTTTTTTCAGCCTCCTCTCTTTTTCAAGCCAGCATCAGGACAGCCTCACTGCAGAACTGCCTGTTCCATGTATCAAGAGATTAAGAGGAAAATGTGCTATTTTCATGAGGGCTGACACAGCCATTTTTTCCATTTATTCTCACTGACTTCTTTTTTCCCTAATGTAGTGCATTATACAAGCTCCTCTCTCAGTTTCATTTTTTACAGTCGTGTTTTAATATCCTTTAGAAAATGCATGCATTATTTAGCATACTGCAGAGCAGGGGCAGACCAGGTGTGAACCATTTCACACTGCAGGAAAACACGTTCTCTTTTCCATATAATTATCAAACCTGCTTCTACGGAGAGCTCTTCCCTACAGGTAGGCAACAACACTACATTACCTGATGCCACCTGACCAATATTCAAAGAATGTGAAGATTTCCCCTGACAGGCGAAGTGCTTAAAAACAAGGATCTAGCCAAAGGAAGGGGAAAACACTCCTAGGCAAAGCTTGGCTTTGTTGGCAGTTCGTTTCTCAAGAGTTAGAATTGAGCACTGAGAAAAGGAAAATCTTCCCATTCCAATATTGTTTGAGGAATATCAGTTATCAAAGAGGGAGAAATGCACAGTGTTACCGGGAGTGTTGCAAAGTGAAAAGCACTTCCCTCTTAGGACCTAGTTGAACAGAGCAACCATTTGAAATGTGGATGAAAGTATTCAATCTTACCTTGCAGGCACAGAACCATCCTATCTGTCCCAAAATGACCCTAGATTGCACTTTTTCACCTGGGCATTGAAGCTTTCCCCTTTCATGTTTTTCTTTCATTTTCCCCCAAGTTACCCTTTCAAATGGAGCTAAACCGGTGGCTAATCCCTTTGATGTGAGGGCTGTCTATATGAGAGTACTTGAGAGAAATCAATTCAGATTAATTAAGAGTGTAAATTCAAGGCAGAGGCTTCAACCAGCACGAGCCCACTTTATGAATACCCATTCACATTTACCACAGCCTGAATGCAAGTAAGCAGAATTTGTTTCCACAGCAAACAATGCAAGCTACGTGTGGGGTGCTCCAGATTTTCAGGGTGTAGTTTCACATAACCTGCAATACCATGTTGTCTCAGGACAGCTGTTTTGTGGTAGCACTAAAAATACCCAGATTCTGCTTGTTCACCCCAGTGCAGACGAGCACTTCCAATACTTCTATGCCTAGACCAAACAGTAGTTGCTTTAATCACCAACAAGCACCTGCATGCAGCATTAACTGTGCTTACTGCAGTTATATTTATCTAAGCTGCAGCAGGCACACAGTAACCTCTTTAAATAACATGCCCTATCTCAACCTCTTTTGAACACACCTGCTCCAAGACTCCCTGTCACCATAAATGATCATAAAAAAAAACTTCTTCCAAACTTCTGCCCTTTTTGCCTTCACTGCTGAGGCTTATCCCTGCCTACTGCAGAGGTTCCAAACTACTGTTCCGAACAGCCCAACCATTGGGTCTTTTCCTGCAACACCTGGCTTTCAGCATCTGCTCATAGCAATACCTTCCTGTTATGCTGAAAATGCAGAGAAAATGTGCAGAGTGCTCATGGGATGCCTATGCAGCCTCCTGGGAACACAGCTAATACACTGCTTCTGAAGCACATCTTCCAGATGATCACATCAGCAATTCCTCTGTCAAGGAGGCACCGTGCAGCACATCCCACCTGAACTCTGCAGGAAGCAGACAGGTTGGATCCTTGCTGCTGGGAAAGCCTGAAAACCCTCTGCATAAATTCATTTACACAGCTATTGAAAACAATGCTTTTCTGAGGCATCTACATTGTTAGTGTGATGGGAAGCGCAGTGTTCTGAAAGTTGCTAGCATGACATCTCAGACACTCAGTACAAGAAAGGAGTGTCTATGCTCACACACTCTAGCAAAGCAGCTACAGGGCATACATCACAACGGAGAAACAATGTAGATTCAGTAAGATGGTTACTTTTAATAATTTTGTGGCATCCTAGGAAATATCAAAAATGCCACTGACCGATCATGGAAGACTTCTTAAAAAGAGTTATCGGGCATTTAAAAATCAACAATCCAAACATTACATTATGGGGGTTAACGTGGCCCCCATAGTGCAGTGGAATCAGCTCCATATGCAAGTACTTCGTGTCACTGGTGCCCCCAGTAAAAGAAAGATGGGGAGCTGTTGGAGAGGGTCCAAAGGAAAGCAACGAAGATGATCAGGGCACTGGAGCACCTCCCCTATGAGGACAGGCTGAGGGAGCTGGGCTTGTTCAGCCTGGACAAAAGAAGGCTGCAGGGTGACCTCATTGCGCCTCTCAGTACCTAAAGGGAGCCTACAAACAGGAGGGGAATCAACTCTTTGAAAGGGTTGATAACTGCAGGATAAGGAGAAATGGCTTTAAGTTGAAGGAGGGAAGATTAGGTTGGATGTCAGGGGGAAGTTCTTTACAGAGAGAGTGCTGGAACAGGCTGCCCAGAGAGGTTGTGGATCCCTGTCCCTGGAGGCGTTCAAGGCCAGGGTGGATGGGGCCCTGGGCAGCCTGGTCTAGTATTAAACGGGGAGGTTGGTGGCCCTGCATGTGGCAGGGGGTTGGAGATTCATGATCCTGGAGGTCCCTTCCAACCCGGATCATTCTGTGTGTGATTCTGTGTGTCATTATTTTTGTACCACACAGTCGTATGGGATCAGATGAGAGGAAGAGTTCTGAACTTTTCTGAGTACAGATGAACGAATTCTGGCTGAAGAAGCAGCACAGATCTCACACTAGCCAGTCCAAAAATAGCAAAGAAATCCCTTTTCTACATTTAGCACTGTGTGGAAGGGTTTATGTGTTCATTCAGGCACTCCACAGCTAACTAATGTTTTAGAAGAGCTGTATCTTTTTATTTCTACCAACAAAAGGATGTAGGAGTTTCAAATATTATGAAGATGTTATCTCCCTTTTTGTGTTTCATTCAATAAGGTTGATTCCAATAAGCAGCACATAAATCTTAACTGTCTGTAATAGAAAGACATTTTTGAAAAAGGATTTCTTGGCAGACTACTATCCATTTTGTACCACTTCTTCTTGCCTTGTTCTGTCTTCTTTTCTTTTGTGGGAAGAAAAGAAATTTTTCCTCTTTCCACTTTTTTTTTTTTTTTTTAGCCTGATCTTATTCTTGTTGCTGATACAGAAAAGCACTGATACAATGCAGTTTTTCATTTTGGCAGCTTTTTAAAAATGGATTCCATAGCGTGATCTGACCGGTGACAAGTGACCCAGCACCTCCACTCAGAATTCTAAAGCTGAAAGATCTGGCTTCCTGGGGTCTGATGGAGATACAGCAAGAATTAAAAAAACTACTGCACAGGAGCAGTGGTGACTGAGGTAGGGTCTGCATGCTGAGCTTTTGACCTGAATCATTTCTACGGTAACTGTGCAATATATTGTACTTTCTATTCTCATACTCACATTGGAAGCCAATTAAATTAAAAGGCTATTCATTTCACCATATTTGTCTCCAGGACGCTCAACTAGAAATGCAAACGATTCCTGTTCAGAGTTTCCTGCATCTGAGAAATTGATATTGCACTGTTAATTTGTGACAACAACATAAACGAATGTGATGTCCAGTGGCTGAAAAGATACGTGCATAGGATGTACGCTGAACTTAAAGGACACTGATTAGTGACATCATGGAATTAAATCTTCCAAAGGGCAAGGCTTCAAGCCCTCAAGGTAGCTCTTAATTTTGGTTTAATCAGATAGTTCACCACTGTAACTTGTGCTTTTTAAGAGCCAGACGCATCAATATTGGGATATGGATTTGTAATATTGAACAGCTACAGTCTCAGGAAAGCTTGGTGAAAATAAAATCTTTAAAAGGTGGTCAGTAAGTACTTTTCTGCTTCAAGAAAGGCAAAGCAGAAGTAGAGGAAAAGAATATTTCCTATTAAAAATAAAGCAGGAGTCATCATCAGCACACCAATCTGAACAACAAAGAGCATATTCTCAAATATGCTGCTTTGGTTTCCAGCTCTGTGAGAAATGAATGGTTTGGTCAAATAACAGGAAAGAAGCAGGCCTGCAACATTATTCTATTGTCCGTATTTTTATTTTAAATTAAGCTTCTTGTACTGTTCCCCGTGTCCCTTAGAGCAACAACAATTTCTGATCTGGAGGAATGACCTTCACAATGGAAGGAAGAGAGGAACACCATCCTGCGGGATGCAAAATCACAACCTGCAACATGCCATTTGGAGATCTTTTTTGCAGGCTAGCAGCCACAAATTGAAACTTGCCTATCATCAATGGCAGATCAAATTTTAGAGCTTTTGTAATCGCCACGGTACTGAAAGCTTGTTGACAGAGTAGATGTGGGTATATAACAGAGGCAGCAGCTTTCATTACGGCTTATCTAGACGTGGCTGGCAGGATATAATAGACTGAACGATGTTGAAATGACAAAAATGTCTCCAGGCTTATGAAAAGCTGGAACAGTATTTCTAGGGAAACCTGGCAGCTTAGACAAAATTGACAAACAACTTTTTCAGATAGGTAAAGTCATTCTGGACTAGAATCATTCATCTGCTAGAACTCCTAATCTTTCCACCAGGTGTGAGCTTGAAGGCTGTTCTCTGGGGTGAGAAAATGAACTTCCTTCCCTCTCATACAGCTAAATTAGTTCTGTTCTCATCTCTCTCTGCCTCCCTGTAAATTCTCAGTCAGGTATTGAAGTACCAAAAACAGAAAAAGATACAGTGAAAAATCTAAAGTAAAGAAAGATTTCTTAAAACAGTTTGGAAGTAAAAGCGAATACATAAATCTCAGGAGGGTCACGCAAGCCTCTCTACCTCACTATAATAACTGGAAAGCACTCAACAGGATGAAAAGCAACTGATTTTAAAATGACTGAAGGAGAGGCTCTTTTCCATAGTTCATTATTAGCCCGAGGGGTTTATGCCACAAAGAAATCGGGTCAGCAGCATAGCAGGCTTCCAAAAAAAGTGTGAAGAAAGAACATAATGTGCTGCAAAACTGAACATCTAGAGAGGGTTCTGTGTGTGTGTGTGTGGACGTATTGCATGTAACAGGTGGAATAGCAGAAAGTGAGCTCTAAACAATGAGGGCCAGAAACTGTGTTCAGGCACATTTTCCTATGGATTGACCACTGTGAAGTTTCTTAAACAGTCTTTGATGTGGCTGGAATGGACCCTGCTAAAAGGGAGCATGAATTAGAAAGTTCATAGGTGTATCCAACACTGAGCTCCCAGTGTTTGTGTATTCCTAGTTAACTAATTTCCTTGATTTGGGATAGAAAATTTAAGTTTTCCTTTTTCATTTAATTTCCTCTGCAGGGTATTAAGCTTGAATTTGATGCAACAGTGATGATTGCTAATCTACCCATTTTGCAATTTAGACAATGAGATCTCCAATAAGAAAGCTTTGTCTTTAATAATATATTTTTGCTTGATTCTCTAACCATAACAACCACTTCTAATAAAAACTCCAATCTCTTTTCAAAGCTTTTGTCTTTCTGGATAACATTTGCTAAATTAAGCCTTTTCCTGAACATGAAACAGGAAGAGACCGTGCTGGATTTTTTATTTTTTCTTTAAAAATTAAAATCTGTCTTAAAACCTAAATAGTATTTTTTGTGGTTAGGGAAAAAAAATAAAAAAAAAAAAGAAGAAGAGACTTTAAGTGGAACTCATTTCAGCGGTGTAATTGAGGCCAAGGATTTGGCCTGATTAGACTGGGTTTTGTAGGAGCAACAACATTCAGAGTTACAAAATCTAATGAGAAAAAAGGCAATGAAAGGGAAAAAATATTTTCTTCATTTAAGGAATTAAGATAGAAATTAATTCCAGATAAGATTTGATTAGGACAGTTTACTTCATTTTTTGTTTTAATGAAGTGCTCTGCACAATCTCTTAGGGCACGCAGGCCTGCCCATGGCACAAGAAGACAAAGAACAAAAGATTATTCCTGTTAAAGTAACAGAAAATTCATTGATTTTACGTGCAGAAAAGTGCCTGCCCATTCTGATAACTGTGGTTATTGTCAGGGTACGTGCATGGCATCTGCTACCCTCATTACATTATTTTGATTTTGCACTTCTGTTAGCACAAAACATTAAGTGCTTTTTGCTTGAGATTTAATGAAAACAAAGAAAAAGATTCAATTTTCTCTGCAAATTTGAACACTTTATATGTAGCTCTTTCTACGAAGAAAAAGCATTAGAAAGAAAGCAATTTTTGTTGAAGAATAAATCAATGGGAGCTTTTCCTGACACTCTTCAGTAGAGTGGTTAACGTGCCCCTGTTGTGAACACCCCCTTAACACACAGGACAAGCCAGCCTGGAGCAACACCCCTTGAAACTCGCAGGAAACCTATACTTCTCTCCAGTTCCCTCAGCCTTCCAACTCCTTTCTTTCATCAGTGCTGAAGGGCTTGAAATGCACAGTGTAATAGGGCACATATCATTGTTATCCATGTAATCTTAGGATATTCACAGGAACACCTTCACCAGTTTCCGCTGCAACAAAACCAAACCCAGAAGAGGAGAACAACAATGAGAAACACCTTCCCCAGGGTTACAAGTTCCACCGAGAATGAGATAGAGACTGGTTTTTCCCCACATATCTGAGAGATGCTCTATCACCTTTACATTTTTGGCATAAGCACAATTGCAAACCAAAGGAACCAAACTGCAGGACACGAGGCAGCAGTCAGGAGATGCAGTGCGCTCAGGGAGGCAAGAATGCAACATCCTTAAAGATCATCAGTATGAAGAACAAACCAGTTACAACACAGTGAACTTGATTTCTGAAGGGCAACTGTTCTAGTGGATACTTTTCCTTTCCAAATCAACAACTACAAAAAAATGCCTTTCACTCACTGAAGCATGACACCTCTGTGTCTTTTAGGAGCAGTTTATTCACATACAACATGCACGAGATGGTGCTGATACAGATAGTTCTCTCTGGGAGCAAATTCTGCAGGCTATGCCATCCAAAGAATCAGTCTTCAGTGACAAAGAAATAGAACATCTCTAAAAATCAAGGTGCTTGCAAGGACAGTTGCAAAAGATAAAAAAACAAAAAAAGAAAGGACAGACTTGCACTTTCAATTAAGGTTTATCAAAATAAAAATCTCTGCTACAGAAGACCAAAGCTTCTAAGACATGGGCCTTCTTTTTTACAGTTATGGTGCTTTCCTAGAAACATTATTGAGAGAAAAGGGGCATCGCGGTAGAAAAATCATTTCGTTAGTTCATTTATACAAATACTGAAGGTTTAAGCCAAAAGAACCAGACGTGT
The DNA here is from genome assembly GCF_905368555.1 of Meleagris gallopavo. Classification (NCBI taxonomy): domain Eukaryota; kingdom Metazoa; phylum Chordata; class Aves; order Galliformes; family Phasianidae; genus Meleagris; species Meleagris gallopavo. The sequence continues at coordinate 12,454,682 of NC_139405.1, forward strand.
TCTGGTTTGAAATATCAAATAGGAAGCTCTTCAATATTCAGAGCTTAGAAACTGAGTCAAAAAAAAGTTTCAAAATTGAAAGATACTTTGGCTGATCTTTCAAGACTCTTTCAAGTAAACTTAAGTGAATTAAATATAATATTTCATGACTGATTAGAGTATACATTTGACCATTAGCTATGTCTCAGTCTGCTACCTACCAGCTGGAATATTTATGAATCCTTTTATAACTTAGTTACAGCTATCTTGTGGGATAGTTTAATCATATAAAATCTTATAATACAGATGCACAAGTAAAGCAACACCAGCTGCTGGCTTGTGCCCTTGTCGTGTTGCTTTACTCTTTACTGCTCCCCATGCCATGCTGCACATCCCCACTGCAAGGGGACTGCCTCAGGAATTATGCTATCTGCAGGGGCAGGCTGACCTGTTGCCTGACATCCAAGATGCAGAGTGTCTGAAGGAGCAGTAGAAATGTAGGATTTCATGGGGCAAGGTGTCACAGGATGCATACTGTGCAAAGTGATTGATAATAAAGAGAGTGTTGGATAAGTTAACACTGAGTGGACAACACTCACCTACCCAACTGTTTGAAATTATTCTCTTCCTCAGAGAAGGATCCTGTGAAGCTCCAGCACAGGGTTCCCCTCTCTAACCAAGGAGCAGAACAAGCCTTGTCTAAATTAAGCACTTCAGGATAAAATGGCTTAATGCCATCTTTGTCATTGCAAGTACAGCAAAACAATGGAAGACAAAGCATTGGAACAGATAAGGTGACACAGCTCATCAACAGCTGCACTTCTGGCTATGCAACACACAACTGCAGCACATTTGGATGGCACAATCTGTATCTGCAACCTTTTCTTGCTGGACTGTATTTCAATCCTTTCTTTGTCTCACATCCCTCTTCTCTGCCAGTGGTGGTACAGAAAATATGCAACAGCAGCAATGGGAAGGAGAGCAGAGAGGTATCAAATTACACCACCAACTTTGTGGCTAAGCTGAGCAGCATCTCCTCAGAATTAACATAATCTTTCAAAGGTTCCCATGTGTTTGATGCTGACTGTGTAAGTGCGTGCTAATCAGCTTCATACTATGATCAGAATATTAGAATATAACTTTGCTAAGCAAATGGATGAGAAAGTCTGCAAATACTCAGTGGTGAGAATAAATCATAGCTTAGTAGGAAAGAATCAGATTCCCACCAGCATATGGCACAGCCTGTGGAGGGAAGGAGCACTCACAGTGGGACCACTGAGGGCACTGTGCTGATGGAATGTCTCCTTCATATCCAAGCTATCTTCCATTTCTCTCTCTCAAAAAACAAAACAAAACAAAACAAAAAAACACACCACAAAACATTACCTATGCTACAAAATGGATGCTGTCTAGATTAAGCCCCGTTCCTGTGACTGGTGAGATTTCCCACTTGTGAGCTCTTGGAATGAATTCTACAAGTAGGTACCTCCTGGGTGAGCAAGATGTCACACAACAGCAATTCAATATGCTTCAGTCCTGGTATGCCAAAGTCTCACCAATCAGTCCTCTCCAAGCCTAAGGACTTTTCTGCCACTAGATCTCTGGATTCTTTCAGGAAATCCCATGGCACAGCTTACCACACCACAGATGCGCAGCCACATGATCGGGCTCATGCACACATGTGCTTGCTGGGCTCTGTAAGCAGAGCAGCTACATGCAGCCTCCCTCACACGACAGAGTCTATGACAATAGTTTAAGCCTCACCTTTCTTCCTGCTCTACTATACTCTGCATAGGAAACAGCATGTGTGGAGGTAACTAACAAGATATTCAACAAGACTTGATTGCAATGGAGATGGCAAGCCAAGTCACCTCTCAGCATCCAGCTTTAAAAATCATTTTATTTATAGCTAGAAAAATTACCTGCAGCAGTACTGCTGGGAAACTAAAGCTTACAGTAACTTCAGCTTCCATTTCAGCTGCTCTACATTGAACATTCCCCTTGGAAATCCAGACAGCAGACAGCAGATACACTACACTGTCTTTATATTACACATTCAACAGATAATCAAAATGAGGTATATGGGTACTGATCCTCTTGTTTCTTTTCTTTTTTTCTTTTTTTTTTTTTTTTGCATTCCTCCCTTCACATTCCAACACACAATTGTGAAACATGAAATACGCACACCATTACCGAGATCTATTCTTTTTAAAACCGAACACAGCACTAGAGGTTAGTAAGTGAACTGTGCAAGGGTAGGTCATGTTTTTAAACAAAGAAAAACATGAGGGGAAAAAAAAAAACACAGGCCTACAGTGAATTAATATGATTTTGGTTTCATAGCTGACAATCAATTTTCATTCTTTCAAGCATGAAAGATTTTGCAGTGGCTGCATAAAACTTCAGAGCTACAAACATTTGATGTTCTGTCAAGCAGCTCGGCTTTCTGTCATACACACTGCAGCCACAAATCACTACCTTGCGGTCCTGGGTGATGATTATGAAGATTATTCAAAAAGTTGAGCTTTAAAGAGTTATTAACAGTACCTTTCCATTTCAGCAACACACAAACAAGCAATTGTGCTGTTCACAAAAAGCCTGTTTTTCTTACTTTAACGTGCTGCTCATTTTTCTCTGCCTTTACTTGATCTCTCTGGCTGGGCATTCTCACCTCAAATGCCAAGTAATCACACTGTTATGAGTGTCATCCACTAAGTGAAAGCACTGAAACAGACCAAAAAAGAGCATTTGCAATCATCTTGCAAGATGCAAACATGGGTCCAGAAGCTGAGCAGAGCACATGGCTTTCAGAAAGGCCAGTTGTGCTTCTTGGAGTGTGAACACTGCACAAGAATGCTACGGGCCAAGACAGAATTGAATGGTTTTCCCCCCACCCCCTCTCCAAATTTATTTTATGAATGAACATATCTTCTATTTTCCTGCTACAAAACAAACAAACAAACAAACAAAACAAAAAACCAAACACAAAGCTAAGCTCTCTGAACTCAGGACATTTTGCTCTGTCTTTAGCCCAAGGGGCTGTCCAGAGAAGCAGGTCACATGTGGATACCATTTTAAATTAACCAGGTAAAACACAACTGATTTGTTGAAATACAAGTTGAAAGCTTCTGAATTTGCCACTAAAATTCAAATTTTGTCCTGTAAAGTTTTTCACCTAAACAGTGTGTTCTCATTTATTTTTTATTTTGCCTTGCACTTTTACAGCACATGCAGATGACTACATTCTGTACTTTGCTGTGACACTGGATTTGTGGATGGAGGTAGTTTAGAGTTAGACATTTTGAGCATGTGCTCTCCTAACTCCCACTGCAGTTCTTGGGACACAAGTGTCTGAGATGTTAGCCTCACGACCACAAGTCGATTATCATCCAAATGTGCTTCAGCTGCAAGACAGGGTTAACAGAACTTCTCCGAGCAATTAATCTACCCAAGGGTACAACCAGAAGGACAGGTTAAAGAACACCTGGGTCTTCCTCAGAGCCTTGGAAGTAAATATTAAAGAGCATTACTAAGATCTTAAAATTGGATAGTGATGCTTAGGATCTACTGCAAACATTTTAAGGGAAACTGTCCTTTTTGAATAAGCTCTAATGTCATCTAGAAAGAGAAAATCATTTTAATGAAGGGATGCGAGGGATTTACCTCTCTCCCATTCTCACTCTCATGAGTGAGAATTGTAATAAGTCAATGCAGTAGGCTTAATTATCTGGTTACATGTACGAAATAGTCACCTGCAAATCTTGTGCAGACAAATAGGTATTTAGAGCCCCAAAACCTGGGTTCACACAAGAGAAATATATGGGAGGACTGGATAGTACCTCAAATTGAAACACTCTCAAGATTTAAGATGACTTCTCCAAAGGCTAGACAAAGATGAAAGTTCAAATCAAACGAACTTTCCCCATCTTACACTTTCAGAAGTCAATGAGACTACACATGCACCTTTCGTGCGATTCTCTTTTTGTGAGCTAGCGCTCTCCCTTCTCCAGTGTTTAATTAACAAATGAACTCCTCAGGATAAAGCTACAACCTAAAAATTATTCACAGAAAAGAGATCTTGAATAGTATCTGACACCAAAAACCCATTTGTAGATAATTCCCAATCAGCGATATTCATTGACTAAATTAGACATGGTTAATTATTCACCCCATCTTTCACCACACAACTCCCCTCTGCCCTCAGCCTCAACAAATTCCTAAAAGGATCAGAACGCTGATCATAGCCCAAGCCTTTCAGCTTTATACCTCCTGTTCAGTTTCTTCCTTTTGGTCCTTTAGTAAGCAAACCCTTCTGGTTCAGCAATTTGGCAAACCAGTGATTTTTTTTCTCGCAATTATATAACTGCTGCAAGGCATTCAGTCATCAGGAATGCCATCCAGGAGATTCACAGCTGTAGAAATGCATAAACAGCCATCGTTCCCTACCATAGAAATTTTATTGGCTATGCAGTCCGTAGAGCTGACCACTTTGATTTATTGGAGTGAGAAGCAGCAAAAAAACACTGTCAGGCTTTGGGAGCAGCTGAGATATTAGACTGCTCCATTCACGTACATCACACTCATGAAAAGCACAGGAACCTGGTAGGCTATAAATCAGAAGATTCTGGAGGTAAGAGGTGGGAGGGGGAATCATGAGTGTAAACTTAGCTCGTGATTAGCGTTAAGTCCTGAGAAACATTAAACAAATTCTGGCTGCCTCAGGACTTACACCTTCCTTTTCCCACTGATCCTTTATTTATAACTTTCCTGCAGAAGCAGACCCACATACCCCCCGTTCCTGGCTTGTAGTCACACAGGCTAACAGTACCTGCTGCACTGCTGAGCTCTTTTTGCTACGTCTTCCTTTGAAATCACTTATTGAGGCCTTAGACCTGATATATTTTTAATGCTGCTGGGAAGGCCTTATACACAGAGGGTGGTGCTCTGGCTAATGAGGCCTTCCACCTCTCTGTACTGCTCTCCGGCCCTCCCCCTCTCACTGCTCCCTGCAGTCTCACTTTTGGAGGGATCTCCTCCAGTCAAGAGGAATGGTCTCTCTTTTCCCACCCTATTTGCATAGTTCACAGTTTATGCTGTCAACGTGACAACTTTCTGACTATTAAAAGGTAAACTGCTGCCACAAAGTTCACACCTGAAGCAGCTATCAGTCATTTGGGTCAGTTTGCATTAGATTCCACAGCTGAAGGCTTTGTGGACCATTCTGAGTTCTGAACTAGCCCCCTAATTTGCAACACATCCAATAGAGTCGTTATGGAGTATAAGATTCTGCACAATATCAGGTTCCTCCTCACATCTAATCTCAGGTGTAGGTGATCTTCCTCTGCATTGATTCACTGCACTCAGCCTGAGGAGAGCCAGCTCCCAGTTTTGCTCACACCCATCACGCAAGCACTTTGCCCCTGAAACCCCCTTTTGTCCCCTTCCCACTGTCAGGTGCAAAGGCTTTTCTTGCAGCTTACCAGCACCCAGCAGTGAATCCAGCTGGTCCTCCTGCAGCAGCACTGAACACTGATGTCAACCAGAGGAACCATACTGAAGTCAGTGTTTACAGGCAGGATGCTCTGCTACACCAGCTGCTTACCATAAACTTCCACAGCAAGGCAGGCTTTAAAGAGAAAAACAAACAATATCTGTGTCAGTAAAGCACCTTTTCACCTCATTTCCTTCTGATGTGATTTAGAGGTCCCTCCAGTAAATACTATGAACGTTTAATACTGATGCTTTTCAACTACAAAAATATTCAAGCACCATCATTCCAGACATACCGTTAGCTCTTCAGACAAGAGCACGTAGGTCTTTACCTCCCTGCCTCAGAGTGGTCTGTTTAAGGGACGTCCCAGGGCTCACGGCGGAGTTGATGAGGGCAGAGAGGACAGGTGAGCCTGCGAGCTGGGAGAGGCAGCTGAGCGCAGCCCTTAGCCAACCACTTTGCAGCTCGCTCTGCAAGGCAGCTCTCTTTCATGTGGAAAATAGGTGTATTTGCTCTTCTATTCTCACGTCTGGTTCCTAACGCTCTCAGCGTATCTTAAGCACACAAAAGCAACCAGCTTCTGCCCTTGGATACCAACCCAGCTCTCCTCAACTTCGCTAGTCCTCACGTGGCCTATCCGAGAATTTAGGAATGTATTTACACTACGTGCTAGTCGTTAAAACAGCCACCAGATCCTGTTTTGTGAGCAAAGATATACGTCCAGGTCGTTACATAAACTGACTTTAAAAGTGCATTTGCAGAAGCCATTAACTTGGCTGCAGCCCTCACCTTACCCTTCAGAGGAGGAACAGGAACAGTGCCCAACTCTGCTCTCCTGCAGAGGAGCTGGTACCGAGCAGAAGAAACACCGCACATCTCACCGCTTGGTCCCCAGTGGGAACTTGACTTAAATTCTGTGGCACGCCGGGAAAACCAATTTGAGATCTTGCAGCTGATTCAGCTAAGAGGAAAAGGCAGGTGCCTTCCAAAGGCTCACACCACGCTTCTTAATCAGAGCCATTCCCAGGGCTGTCTCAGATGTACTGTGCCTCTTTTCTGTCTTTTAAAAGAGGGTTAATACTTCTCCCAGGTGATAATGAGATGAAAAACGCTCAAAGATTAAACATAGCCCGTGAAAAACTTCACACGTTTAATTTGGGATAAACTGGCAGCAACTTTGAAATTCCAAAGGCAACTCAGTTCACTGTTTTTAGTGCTGTTTTGAGACGTTAACGTCTACACTGCTACTACCGTTTGGTTTGCAAATCCACAGCTGTTGAGCAGAAATCATTAGGGGAAGGGGGAGAAGTTGGAGTTTTTGTAGGAAACGATCAGGAGCAAATTAATTCATGTTGGTTATGAATTTTGCATCAGTAGATTTCAGTACAAATCCAATTGTAGTAAACAGTTTATATTCCCCCTCTGGCTATTGTTTAGAGCTATCTTCAAATGCATATTGACCTCCCTGGATTGCTTTACAGGCTGCTCACATTGCAGAGATTTTCGTTGCAGCTGATACCCCACGGCTGGTATCTCCAGGCAAAAAAAAGCTGATGCTGTGCAGAGCTCTGGTAAACCAGCTCAACGGAGCTGTGCTGATTGATAGCTGATGGTCTCATTTGTAACTGAAAAGTGGAAAAATTGCTATCGGAAGAACAGTTCTGGGGTGAAGATGGAGTCAGCTGTAAGCTCCATCACAGATTCAGACATCAGCTTTGAAATTTCCCCACACGGGAAAATGGCCAATAATTGGCACCTGCTTCCATCACCCAGCCATCACAAACCACTGCCTGCTCAGCTGTGCCAGCAAGTTGACCATAGAGCAATGCTACACACAAAATCAGCACAACATTACAAGCAGAAATTAAAAGATATGAAACCCAGATCATTTACATAATCGACTTCCAGTGCAGCTCTACTGCCAACGGTGCAGTAAATTGTACCAGGGGAGATCATAGAATCATTAAGATTGAAAAAGACCACTAAGATCACCGTGTCCAACCACCAACCCACCTCCATCATGCCCACTAATCATGTCCCTCAGTGCCACATCTCCACCTTTCTTGAGCACCTCCATGGATGGTGACTCCACCACCTCCCTAAGCTGCCTGGGTACATGGGACATGAGAACATCCCTAATACTGTGGAGAAAGTCTGGAAAATAAGCCACTTGCAATGGCTTTTCCCTCAGATGGTTGTCACTGACATCATCCTCACCTGCGGCCATCAGAAAGCAATTAAGGAGAGTCTTTAGCCTAGCATTAATCATCTTAAAATAAAAATAGCCCAGTGGAGGACCTCCTCATGACTTCCACTCTTCAGGGCTCCATGTGGGTTATTAATAGCCAATATATATATTTTTTTTCCAGAAATTCTTTGTGCTATTTCTAATATCCTTTGTACTTCTGGTTGCTGGCTTACTGAAGACCTCTTCTTGCCAGAGCTTTCAATGATGTGCAGACACACAAGTAGTTATTCATGCCAACTTACATTTGACGCTTTTTCTCAAGATTAAATGGGCTACTGGCAGAGACAGACAACTCACTAGCTTCAAAGCTTCCTAACTTGGCTAAAAAGAAACAAATTGCTTCCCCAGTGAATCCTCTCAAGAGAGCAATGTAGGATAAACCTGTAATATTTGCATTAATTCATCTTTAAACATAAACCTGAATAGATTCCATTTCTTCAATATATTTTCACATTATTTAAATGGATTTATTTTAACAGACAGTAACATATTTACTTTGGGGTTATTTTGCATTTCTATTTACCTTTTGGCTGGTAGTTCATTTATAATGGAAGAGGTGATGGAACTAGAGCGGCTGAGGCTTACACAGGCTTTAGAAAGGATTTTCATCTGAGGCCACTTTCATCCCGATTTTCAGTAGCACTACTTTTTCTCAGTTTAGTGACATTTAAGAGAACCTTTCAGTCTCAGAGAGCACTTGCAGTCTGGGCTGCCTGAGGAAAGTGGGGCTTCACTGCTCTTGGCCTGATACCTGCTGCCTACAGGGCAATTTTGATCAGTAGATATCAAAGTCCTTTGCAGAGATGCTCAGCTTCCTCCCATTTTTCTGGTGATGGGAAATAGAGACATGGAGTGAAGGGAACAACAGTGGAAGAAGGGCTGATTTTTCTTCTCTGCTCACAATAAATGATATAGCTCACAAAGTGCTTGCTGCTTCGCTCTTCTCCATCTGTGTCAAAGTACTTTGAGACAACTATTAGGGTACTCCTGGGTAACTGACTCTTGTTTTAGGATTTCCAGTTATCTGTCCTCCCTGCTGCTGGAGGACCTCTGCACCAACGCAGTGGTAAATGGAGACTATGCAGCATTCCACATCCAATCTACATATTTTAGTGTAATCTGACAATGAAAATGGACTTTAATAAAATGCCCTTACTGGCAGGATCTGCAGCATGACTCAATTCTGGATGCGAGAGTGTACGCATATGCGAATATCTAAGACCCATACAAATTAAAAAATACATATTTTCTGAGCCTCAGCCACCAACTGCCCTTCATTGCCAAGATCTTCCTGGCTCTAGGCATTCTCTCATAGGATTGCCATCGTGAGATAACAGGGCTGTTGTGCTGCTTTCACTGCTGACCTAACCCATAGCAGCAATACTCAGATCACACAGTGCCAGCGATGACATCCTATTGCCTGAACAGCTGCATCTCTCCCAGCCTTTGTTTTTTCTTTCAGTTAGCTTCTAGAAATCAGCAAGCACAGAGAAACCAGACTCACAGCCCATTATTTGCAAACAGTATCTGTGCAAAGATTCTCTTAATGCAGTCACAAGGCTCTGCATTTTCTAATGAAATTCACAGTTGAATGTTATAAAGTGCTGGTGGGGGGAAAAAATCCTCGATCAGTAGGTAAACGCTTTTGAGTTCTTTACTGTATTTACTTTTTAACCACTCCAGTTTCTAGCATGTACAAATGTTTCCTATATTAACAGGGGAAGACTGATTTTGTGGTCAGTGAATGGGAAACAGGACATCAATTTAACTGGGCCATTTGGGGTTAGCACAAAATGACAGACCAGCAGGAAGCAGTTGAAAGCTTCCCCCTCAGCAATCAAAGCCCTGCAATTTTGAGTCTTTTCCTCCAATCACATAGTGTATTGATGAGAAATTAGTTCTGATAATGACCTTTGAAAGACCTCATTCTGGCCTTCTGAGGGTAATTCGTTTCTCTAACCATGGTGTCTTAATGGCAGCTCAGCAAAAGCACCTCACCTACACAGCCACTTCAGCAGCACAACAAAGTTAGTTATCTTTTCCCTTAACTTGACTTATTTTTTCATTTGACTTACCCTGATCTTTGACTATGCGAGAGTTTCTTTTTCTGTGAACATCATCTTCTCCTCTACCTGTCTGTCCCAGCTCGATGAAATTATGAATAGAGGATCCTTACTAATCCATCAGCCCTACTGTAACCTAATGTGCTAGATCCTGTCTGTGTTGCATAGTTCTAAGTTTCAATCTGCGAAGATGCTCCCCTACATGAAGTCACACTAACCACAATTCAATTAATTTGTTTGCTGTTTTTTTTTTTTTGTTTTTTTTTTTTTAAATAGCGCTGACAAGAAACTCTCCTTTTTCTTACAAAAGCAGATGCAGAACGCTGAATGCCAACTTTCCTAGGTGAACAAGAGTAGGTGCTTGCTCTCAGCACTGCTGATGGTGGGAATCATATTTCATTACCTGAAAATCACCTTCAACTGGTGACCACAAACCTGCCAGTGCAGATTGCGTTACTCAAAATTTCTAGGCTGGAATCAGCACAGCACACCATCTTTCAGCTGATTTTACAAATCACAATCCTCCCTTAGTGCTATGACTTGCAGTTTTAAGCCTCTGCTTTTTCCCAGTGCCCCCAACCCTGGTTGCTACCCATGATCACTGAGTGCTCAGAGCAAAGAGTATCTCCCTGGGCACTCAGATCTGATCCTTGGCTGCCAGGCTGGAGTGAATCAGTGCATATCACAAGGGTTAATACTACCTTCCACATATAGCTCCTGGACAAACAATGAGGAAAACTGGATCTACGGCAGTGTTTGAGCTTTCACATTTGGCTCCGTTGGAGTATTCTGCCTGTAAATGGTAACAAAAATGGCTGTCATAAGCTGGAAGGAACCCCAAATTTTAAATATCTCATGCTGCACTTCAGTGATTTTTAAAGCTCATAATAGCAGCTCCAAAATACCATGAAAAGCTGACCCAGTACGAACTCACTCTGTCAGTTTATATTTCCTCCAAACAGTAGCAGCCTTCATACCACTCCTGGGATCATCCATCCCCCACAGCTGGCAGAAAGGTGACACAGACTACAGAACTCACAATGGCCATCCCGTGTCCCCCAGCAAATCCAAAAGAAAGGCACACGTTAAACCCACACCCACTTCATATCAAATCGGTATGAGTAGCTGGTAATAAAGGTCCTTGCTTCTGCTGCCCTTGGAAACAGTGCAAATGTAGAGAAAGCATCACCTCCCAAATGTGTCTGGGACTCCTGCTCTCTGTCAGCCCTGTGTCATCTTATTACGAACCAACAAAGACTAGATGGAGTGAAACGTAGGAGAGTGATACAAAATGTACAGCTTATATTTGATAATTATTTTCAAGCAGAGTCAGACAGCTTGCTCACACCCCAGCACTGAGGAAGAAAAACAGCTTATGTGGCATGCATTGTAAGGAAACAACTCTATGAAGCACAGAGGAAAAAAAGGTAAACTATTTGTATAGCCTCCACTCTAAGGCAGCAAAACAATTCTTTCATAACGCCTAGGAAGGCCTCAAGTATAAGCAATTTTTTGGAATCATTTGAATAGTTGCTATGACTCTGTATACCCAATCTTCTGTATGTTCACTGGACTCCTGTGATCCTGAATAGTTCTCCCACAGCCAGTTTACTATCTATCACGTGTGTGTGATGAAGGCTCTTTCTTTCTGATTGCTTTTCCTTCATATTCCAGATCTCTGACCTTCAATTCTGTCCCCTCTGCATCACTTCTCCCTAAGCACTAATGGGGTCTGATATGAGTATCACTAGCAGCGTGCCCTGCTGGGTAAGAAGAGAACATGTCACACCTTAGCTCAAGAATGCAAACAAAGGGCAATATCCTTATGTCTGCGAATGCCTTTGTATTGTGCTCTATGCTCTGCCATTTCTGCAGAATTTAGTATTTCTAAGCTAAATACCACTTGGTTCCTTTATTCACTTTTATTCTGTCATGCTACAGAAACAAACTGAATGTGTCAAATCCCAGCTTTGTGTGTATTGCATGGTATCTTCCTAAGAACAAGACGTAAGAAAGCAGATTATTTCCACACATGCTTCTAGTGTATCTGTGAGTCCTGTCTCACACCACCTCCCCTGAGCCCCCGAGGCTGCTGACTTTGTAAAAGACAGAAGAATAAATTAGTCTATAATCCTTATACCCTTTAAAAAACAAAACAAAACAAAACAAAACAATTAATGTTGCTTCTCCCTTGTAAGAACAACCAATAAGTAGAAAGTGAGACTAGGGAACACTGAAATACATACCCATATATCAGCTTATGTGAAACAGCCCTGCACCCAGGACTTTCCACTGCTGCCTTCATATGCAGCAGTCTACCATGGCAGTTTATGCCTCTCAATTCTGCATGGCTTCTGAATTGTTGGACATGATGTTCAGCACATGGGTGCCGCCATGAGTCAACACCAGGTGTTTCCTTCAGTAGAATTGAAACCCTTCCTCTGTACTTATCCACAGCATGATCTCCCAGGAAATCCCTTGATTGTTGTTAGACTGAAAACAGCCAGGGCTACTCCTGAAACACTGCTGTTCCCCAAGGAGCACATAACTTGACTGTGTGCAAAGCTTAAAAATGAAATCTAGAAAATTGCATCTGCCAGCATGTGTTCAAATGTAAGCTCCACTGGAGAGGGATGGAGGATTCTCAAAGGACAACTACGTTATCTTTGTCTATAGAACACAAGTAGAAAGTTAATTTTAAAATGCTATAATTAAGGGCTTAATATAAATGCATTTCTGATGCTATCCACAAATTCATCAGAGTTCAAGAAGCTCTTTCAAAATAAGTGCCTGCAAGCAAAATAGCTGGTTTTGTTCTTTCTTCTGAAGAGATGATGAGCCATTTACACACACCTTCTCATCTTAACAATACTCTAGCCATATTATGTATCTCACGTGCTATAAATTTCAAATGCAAATTGTAAAAAGTCTATATAAAGCCTCATACAGATTTACTGTTCTTCCTACAGAGTCATGGCTAAAGACAAAGCATTTCCTTAGCAGCAGGAAAGCTCTGGCAAGAAAGTATCAAAACTCACAATGAGTAGGATTTTTTGTAAAATTCAATAGAAATATTTCTACCTCTATTTCAGATAATCAGATTATGGTGTAATTTCAAAATGATTTTCCCTTTCTTGTACAGTTGTGTTGTGTTTTCAGAATAATCACTCAAAATGAGTACTGCAAGTAAAAATCCTGGCTTTATCAGGGTCACCAGGGCAATTCCAACCAATTTCATTTGGGCCAATGCCTCACTTTGTGAGGAAGTCTTAGGGGAAAATAAATTCAGACCTGTGGAAATGGAACAGCACGCCAAAAAGCCTTCCTGTAATTTTATTTTGAACACAGTCACACTGCCGTGTTTGAAAAAGCAACTCCTTTCATTGCCTTCAGGAAATCAGCAGGTATTCCTCCTCCCACTGATTGCCTGCAAGAGAATAGGCTGGCTTAAAAGCCACTGCTTTTCAGCGCCCAGATACCAGTGAGATTAGGCTGAAGTCCCCACCTCACTCCAGAACCTTGGACCCTCCTGAGTGAGTCTGAGGTGTCCAACAAGGCCTTCCCTCTTTACAGGTCCCAACTGGCCTCCCTAAGGAGGTATGGGCTTGCTGAAGGCGGTGGTACAAGATCTCTTGCCCTCTGAAAGGCAAAAAATCCTGGATTCCTAGAATTGCTGATAGATTGCTGAGCACTCACAAGGAGTCATTGTAGGTGGGCCTTCCCCTTCATGAGAAGCAGTGGCTATCAGCTCCTCAAGAGCTTTCAACTAAATGGCAGAATAAAGCCTCACTTAGTGGGATTTCAGCTGTGACAAGCACTGAGTTTTGCTTTTGGACTCCTCTTCCTCCCAAATTCAGAAACATGCCAGCAGTGTTTTCCAGCCCTTTTTAAACTCTCCTCTTTCTCGTGCAAATACAAACTAGCTTCTCCGCATCAGTGGACACAGTGCAAGAGACCAACACAGCTCTATCTCACTAATTTTCAAAGCAAGTATCCTGGCACTTCTTTTACATTTCAGCCGGAAATAAAGAACATCCCTTTGGATGAGATAGGTGCTACTTGCAGCTTCAGTTTCTTGGATGTAAAGGTAAGAACTAGGTGGACAAGATAAATGAAGAATGACCTATATCCTTCCACAACGTAACTAACTCAGTTGCTGCTGTAGATGTGGTCCTGCACCAAATCACACTGCTATCTTCCCCACAATTGAGAGCTGGTATCATTAGTACAGAACAGAATGAACAATTCCTATTTGAGGTCTCTTCAAAATTAATGGGAAACACTGAACACCAAAGGGAATTTGGATCAAGTATACAGCAATGTATTACTAAGTACAGCAGCAAGAATTTTAGAAAAAACTTACCAAAAGCTATGCTCTTGATGCCTGTGAACATGCTTTACTCAGAATTCTGGATAAAGTCTGAAGTTAAAGTTTTTACTTCGGAAGTTTTCCTCGTTTAAATTTTCCTGCCTCTATATTGCACTGTGGAGTACTTCTCACAAAGAGCTAGTAATATATGAGAGGTCCTGGCACACAGACATCAAGTGGGGCTTCAGCTTCACTGATAATAAAAGGATTTAAAGACTCAAAAATCCTGTAAAAAAATATCAAGAAAATAGTCAGAATTCTGAATACTATTAGATAATGAACTTTTCATCAACGAACAGCCTCTTCACACTAATCATGTCCTTTATCCAGACAGATCAGAGACTGAAAACCAGGGCCTTTCCTGTGCCAAGCGTCCTTCATAATCGAGACCCTCCCCCTTCATCTACGCATACTTAATAATATTAATAGAGCATTAAAATATTAATGCTAGTAGACAAGGTCTTTCATAAAGCACATAAATGAATTCATTCACTCTAGCTCATTAGCTTAATCGTCAACCCTTTTACAATGTAACTGATTAACATTTTCATTGTTCTTCCTTGTTTTTCCCCAGACTTATTTCTTTGGGGATCAAAAGATCTCTGAATACATAAGCTCCACAAATATCTGTGCGCAACTGTACAACAGGAATCATTAAAAGACAGCTAAGTAAAGGCTTTCACAGCTCACGATTCAAAGGTACTGCGGGAAGCAACCATTTAAGAACCATTTTTATTCGTAGGTTTAATGCGATTATACACATTCATGAGTCCAACAAGATCTGCACTGTGACATTGAAGATACAGTACAATAACATTCAACATGAGGTACTTCATATTTATATATCTGTCCTTTATAAATAATGCCGGAAGCCTGCCAAAATCAAACGCTGCTCCAGCACAAACGAGTGCTGTTACCTGAAGTTAGCTGCATTTAATTACATAAAAAAAACAAACCACCAAAACAAACAACAAATAAAACTGTTCAGTGCAATAAGCATGTAGAAATTAAAGCGTTTACTTAAATACTACTTTAGATATGCAGAAAGTATATTACATTATACTCTCTATCACAGATTCCCCTAACCAGGAAAATCAAACATACAAGTAGCAAAGGTGGCCAGGTACAGTTTAAGACAATCTATCCAAAGTTATCTCTACTGACATTATGCTTACATTCCAGGTTGATACAGCCGATGCTTGCAGAACATCCATGTGTTCAAGCTTAGATACTACTGCTAAACTGACCAAATCTACATGTGGACACTTACTTAAGTGCCTGGATGCCCTAAGGGGACTACAACTAGCCACCTTTTCAATACAGCAGCACCTGTCAGCATCAAGCAGGACTCACAATCAAGCTCAAAAGCTGTTTCGGAGTGCTTATGTTTATTGATCCATATAAAAAAAACAACTTTACATGCAGCAGCTCCTAAAACCTGGAAGGGACTCAGAGGAATTAAGCTAGAGATAGCTTTCATCCTGCTTCGTCAAAACGATTTAATAAAACCAGCAAATAAAAATAATTAAATAATAGCTAATTTTATACAGCTATACAGTATTTCAATCTCCTACCATCTATTCCAGCCAACGTAGCAGATAGCTTACCTTTATTTGCAGACAAGCAAAAAAACCAACAAAATTAAAAGTGAGAACCAGAGTTTAGTTATAGCAGTGCAGTACTGATTTGTCCCAACAGCTGAGGCACCTCATTTATATTTTTCTTCCAAAACTCAGAATGCAGCTTGCTACGGCAAGCAGCTTGTCAATCTGATATTCACTCCGAATTATTACATCTGTGTCAACCACTTGCTGTAAGAAAAATTTAGCAGGCTGATTAGCATCTTGCTCTGCTTCCAAGTCTATTTAAATAAATGAAATTGCTGCTCAAAACATTCTCTCCAGGTAGATGACCATTACCTCACAACAATCTTAGATTCCTTTTTGCAGTCTCTTAAGCAACTCTTTCTCCAGTCCACACATTCTTGTTTATTTTAGGCTGCACATCTAAATATATTTAAATGGCGGCTGTTTTAAAATCTCTTTCTGTGAGTTTTCCATGGACCACTGCTTAAATTTCAGTAACAGTCTGGATTATGTACATCTGTTAAAAAAAAAAAAAAATCACCATATTTTGAGGGTATTTACATTTCAGAAGGAATGTTACTTACATACACATGCACGTATGTATATAAAACACTAAAGAGTAAGATGAGTGAAAGGCATAGATCTTGTAGGGTAGTTTTTCACTTGGCTTTATTATCTAGAGGAAAGAACTGAGCTTTGGCCATAAATTGTTTGTTATCTACACTCCAGTTTTTCTCATCTCAGATGATATTCTGGACACTGCAAAGAAGTGTTGGCACTTAACAATGGCCAGAGGCCAGGGTTCCATCTGTCAAGAAACACATAAGAGTAGTAGTGTCAAACTGATAAGAAATCTAATGGGAAAAAGATTTTCATCGCAAAACTGACAAGTCAGTTTAGGGTTGTGCTACATTAATGTGTTGATATATTAATCTTCAGACTGCCTTAATAATTATTTGGTCCTCTAATTTTTTTAAAACACACACATATACACACACACGACAGAACCCACTTTGGAGATTAAATGAGTGGTACTACAATTGGTCCCTCTGAGATACAAGTGTCACAATGCAAGGGTGAAAGATTTCCTTGTATTTAAATAGTACCTATGTCTGTTATTTATACTTATTTCCTTCTCAGAAAGAGCTATGAACCCTAATACTTTTCCAGAGATGACAGACATATGACAGGAAGCTTGAGAGAGGACTCAGATAAAGAGAAGGTTCCACATAAGCAGCTGTAAGAGATGTACACTAACTGTAACATGACATTTGGGAATCTTGTCTCTTTCAAAATTCTCATAGTATTAAAAAAAAAGTCCAAGTTGGTACCAGTACGTTCTTTTGTTTCTCTACCACATGCTTCTAAATGTTTAGGAAGAAAACAAGAAAAATATAAAAACTGTCCAACATCAAATGCTAGATATTAACTCCTGTCTATTTAGCGGGGATTTGAAGAAAAGCAACTTAAATAGCAAATCAACTTCAATGTAGTAAAATTAGGTCAAAAGAGTAGAGATTTCAGCTTGTATATGTCATTTGAACATGTGCAAGTACTTCCTTGCCTTCAAAGTGGGATTCCTGGACTACGAACTCTTAGGGTCACATATCAAACCCAAACCCTTACTCACTGTAAACGCGTCCATGCATTCTGGTCAGCACACTGTGTAGCTTCCTCAAATAGCTGGCTACAGCAGAATCTCTCAGGATGATGGTATAGACCTATACTTTTTCTGTTTAGAACTGAAGCATTTCTGTTAGCCTCCATGATCAAAATCAGCTCAGCTGATTGTAATCTCTTCAGTTTGAAGAGTACACAGAAGAGAGCCATAAAACAAGGCTCCTTGTTTTCTACTGATCTCCCCAAAATAGTTACAAGCAAAGAGCAGTAAACGGAGAAAGAGAAAACTGATCAAAGATGACAGCATTTAGTGGAAGGAGTTCTAGAGCCCATGAGATACGAGGGCATCCTCTGGTGATTCAGGTGCATCAAAGCAAGGGTCAGCATCGCCAGCAAACAGGTATTTCTCTTACTAAGCGTTCAAAACTTGCTTATTCATAAGAGCTTCCAGTTTAAAGTTAAATATTACACTTAAACTTCATCACCAATGATGCTACAAGTATAGCAAGCCAGTGACTCGCCTGTAGCGTTTGTGACAAATAACTTGTACTGATCACATATCTGCAGATAAAGAGCTAAGCGTCAGTAGGTCTGAACTAGACAGGTTTTTCATAGGAAAAAATGCTTTGACTCCACACATTCAAGCATAAAATATGAGTTCAGGAATTTGCCCTCCCTGTACCCCAGTGCCGTTTGTACTGTCCGAAGAGCATTGAAACTGAACAGTCACTTTCCCACACTGAACTTCTGTCATTCCTTCCTGTCCAAAATAGCTGAGTTCATTACCATCCAAAATCACACTAGCTGTGTAAAAGGTATCAGGTTCAATCTGTACTGGATATTCAAACCACACAGGGAAAGTGTTACTAGAACCATCTGAGAAATATTTGCTCAAGTTCTGGCCTAGGATAACTCCTTGTCGTTTGAGTTCAATCTTGGCACTGTATTCTGCTGATCCGCAGCTGGAGCCGTATAGCCCAAAGCCAGCTATAAACACTCTCTTATCAACAGCAAACTGGATGCTGTCGCACCGGCCCCTGTAACGCCACTGGTTGCTGCGGTAAGCACAGGATTGGAAACGATGGCACCGCTGAGGAACAAGGCCTTTCCGGGGCTTGCTTACAAACTGTAACTCTGGCTTTTTGGCAGCTGTATACCAAAGGAAGATATCATTGGTTTCGTTGAGAGTCAGAATCCCAGACTGAGCAGCGCCATTCGCAAAGTCGTCGAGTGCCATGGTAGGGATACGTATCAAGTACAGCGCCTTTCCGAGGACTTTGCGCTTATTCTCTATGGTGGCAGTGAGCTCCTGTCGCTGACACTCCACTTCGGCCCAATTCAGAGCTGCTTCGAAAACAACAATTTCTTTGGCATTCAGAGTCTCCCTTCGGAGAATGCTTTCAAGCGTCTGAAAATCAATGTCACAGAAACCCTCGGACTTCAAAGCTAGCTCGGCTTGGGCATCAATCACTTCCCAACAGCGCTGGGTCAGGTCAGGTTCCTCAAACAAGCAGCTTTGGGAAAGCAGCACGCAGGCGTTCTTCGCACTTAGACTTGTTTCTAGGAAGTTGACGCAGGCACGGGCAAGATGAGGGACGATGTACTTCTTGGCAGCATAAAGAGTGGCCAGGACAGTATCTGCAGCCAAATCAATTTCATCACAATATATGTATCTGAAATGAAACAAGCATGCTTAATGCAAAGGGATCATTTGTCAACATCTCAAAACTACGAAGAAGGAATATTTAAGTAGTACTTTTGGGGAACACTGATTAAATCCACGAAGAAACACAAGCTAAAATCACCACTCATGTAAGACCACGGAAGAGAACATGCTTAAATCTGAGGTGAGAAAAAATTCTCATTTGGTGCACAGACTGTGAAGAAATGGTGAACTGTACAAAGAATGCAACTTCTTCAGCTGTTCTCCTTCTGTACACGCTTTGGCTAATGACAGAATATCGTCCTCAGAAGGTAGCTCCTCAACTGCTAACAGAACAGTCTGGAACACGTGTTACAAATGGTACCTGGATTTAATGTCCCAAGATAGTCAGTGGTGATGATTTATTGAGGTACATACCAACAGAGGAATGAAGACTAGCTTACTGCTAATAACTAACTAATCTCCCAGAACAGAAATGCTATTAAAGTGTAACAGGTGCTACTCATCTTCTTAATTACTGATGTTTCTTTCTTTGTTAGTTTCCAAACGAGGCAATGAAACATAAAAAAAAACAAAAGGCATAGAAAATTAATTTTCAGGTTTATTAATGCCTACAGCATCATAGCTGCAATAATATGGTGTTTTCTTTCAGTGTCAGCACATAAGGAGGAAAAAAAAAGCCTTTTACTACCACAACAGTGTAGTGGAAGTGACGAAAGTGAAATTATATTTGTGACTAAACTGCTAGGATTCATCACTTAGAGAAATGAAGCATTGTACAGTTTGTTTTTTGTAATATTTCATGCTTCAGGGCCCCATTTGCAGCTGGTAAATGCCATGTGTTAAAACCATGCCAAATGCAATTTTACTCTTCACTGGGAAAAGCAAGTTTTGATGGTTATGCTTGATAAAAGCACCTTCCTCTTGTGAAGCTGAAGTTCTACACAACCCTGGAGTAATTAAAATGTTCTAGTTAGCAAGTTTCCCAACACAATGTATTTTCGGCAGAATGGAATGTACTTAGAAAGGGGAATTAGTACCTACCCTGAAATGATTGAAGCTGTATATATCTTTATCTGTATTTTTTTTTTTTTTGCAGCTGTAGGGTGCTATCCTCCAAGTCATATCAAGAATGCATCTGCTCAGAGCAGATGCAGCCCAAGCAATATAACAAAATGGAAGAGCTTCTGGAGAAAAAGAATACTTCTACAAGCTTAAAAAACAAACAAACAAAAAAACCCCAAACAAACAAAAAACCCCAAACCTTTATTATTTGGTTTCAGCTAAGCTATTTGTAACAACAAAGGCTTAGACCTTAGGTATTTTACTGTCCAAAATATTTTGAATGTGTCAATCTATCTGGTTTTATAATTCTCTTCATTGCTCTCCAACTCTTTTCTCCCTCATATTACTTCTCTTTGCTGCTAGTACCAAAGAGAATGATGGCATCTGTTTTATACTGAAATAGCACAAAGTTGCTAGTTTAATATTCATGAAAGTAAAAAACTAATACCAGCGATTTACAACAGACAGCACAGATAGGCTGTCAGCAATATTCCACACTTCTCACTGTGCCAGTGCACCTCGATGCTGGTTAACAATTAATCATATTCCAGTTTCACTCTGTTCTTATAAAGAGGATTTTGCTAGAGCACAGAGTTTGATGGTTTAATAATACACTCATCCTGGCTTAAGAAGAGACCATAGTTCCAACAATCAATATTAAGATATAATGCAGTAAAGACACCAGCTCAATGTGTCAGCAGGATTATGAATTTTAACAACCTTCTGACTCTATTTATAAAACTATAGAAAACTGCCAAATTGATTACACTGAGAGAATAATTCATATATGCCTATCAGTCAATGTGCTATTTCCTATGTTATATCTTGCAACACCTTATCAGATCTTCACTCTAAGTATGCATACTATATATTAAATGACAAAAAACAGTTATGCTAGAAGAATTCACTGTACAGGAAAGAAAATAACAATGTATTTTCTTACAAAGACTATTGCAGGTCCCTCCTGATTGTGGAAATCACCATATGAGAGATAAGACTGTGTAGGGATGGGTAAAAAGTCTTCTCCTTTAGAATCTACATCATGAGCTTTATGCTACCCACCACTCACAAGACTTGCAGGCAGCACTCATGGGGAAGATTTCCTGGGGGGAGAGGAGTGATGGGCCCGTGTCTCCTCCCAGGCACCGCCCAGTGCAGCACATGCTTGGGATCATGCGATGAGGAGAATGCTGCACTGCTGAGCAACATCCTTTCCCATCTCTGCACAGTCACAGCTGCAGGCAGCTCCAGTGTTTGCAGGCACCGGAGCACTCTGCGGGCTCAGGAACACTGCAGCAGCAGCAATGAGCAGTGGGAAGGTTAGCTCAACACCCACAATCAATACAAAAAGTTTGTGTCATCTTCTGCTTTTTTAAAATAAAAGCCTAGAGGGTAAAGAATTCCAGGGTTCTGGTCATGTCCTCCAAGATACTTCCCTAAATTGCCATGGGCTAAATAATTCGTCAAGACCTATCTATCAGCACTGATATTCTCTTCTCTGGATTTGCACTCTGAATATATTCCTTCATGACAATAAATTCAAAAAGCACTCAGTTTTTACTTGGCACGTCACATTCAGTCACAGTGACATAGGATTTGCTGTTCAAAAAGGGGGAGAGGTATCCAAGTATCTTGTATTTGTGCTTTGTAAAAGTCTACATGAAAGCAAAGCACAAGTCAGAGCCCTGCATAAAACACCTGCAAAACCAGAGAGGCCCAACGCGGGGATCTGCAGCACAGCACTGACATAACGTTCTATCTTTACATCCCAGATCTATAGAATAGCTGTGTAACTTCAGCTTTTTTGTTGCAGTTATTAATACTTGCACAATTCTGATGTTCACAATAACCTATAAAAACCTCTGTGCAAACTCTGTGTCGGTGGCACTGTAGAAGAACAGTCAGAGTTGCATATAAAGGAAAAAAAAAAAACCAACCACTCTAATCACAAGCTAGTCAAAAGAATCTATGGAAGACAATAAGTAGCTAGTGATTACATCATTACGCGCAATAAAATCTGCAGCATATTAAAATCTTATTATCAGGTACTAATGTATGCTCTTTATCAGGGTGCAATGGCAATTACTAAAGCTGAAGGGGAAAAAAAAAAGCAACCTCAAAAGGAATAGCAGTTCTGTGATAGGGGATTTCTCTTTAAAAACCAGAGTTTACAGATACATTCAAGGACAACTCAGCAGGGAAACTGATTCGTTGTGTTCACTTAGAAACAACAGCATTTCTTATGCCGTTTGCAAGAAGAAATCAAAGACAGATAAACTGTCACATAAACTGACCCCCCAAGCACCCCCAGTCAGAGTAAAACCCATCCTATGCTTATCAACAGCCTTTTTTATCACTTTCTAGATGCACCAGTAAGATAGATTAGGAGAAATTTAATTATCAAAAGCTCTGTTCAATATTTAGGGTGCATTTTTTTTCCCCCTAGGACCAGACACACATATGGCAAGTTTACAAAAAAGTTGTAACTTCATACCATCATACAAACACAGCAATTCTGATTTTTTTGTTGTTTTTAACTTTCTGCTATGCTTGTGAAGAGTAGCAGAGATTTTCTTTTTTTTTTTTTTTTTTTCTTACAGCTGACAATTCTTTTTAGTAACTCCATTCCTTTGTGTACCATGTGTGGCAACAAATCAAATCAATAGGCATTACAGTATACAATGTGCCCAAAGATCTGCTGTCAAAGTCATTATTTGCAACTGCCTACATGAGCCTAATAAATGCGTGCCTGGAAGAAGAAGGGGAGACCAAAACCAGATAAAAGTTTGAAATACTTGAAACACAAAAAAGAATATTTCAAGCAACCGTTTTCTTTCTGTTCATATGCAAGTCTAATATACTGGTACTGTCATAGTTAAATTAAAGTATGTGATACATCATGAAGGAAAATACATCCAGCAGATGAATGATGCTTACTTCAGCATTGCGAGAAAAGCAGCAGGCTCCACATCTGGTATACGGATTTCATCTTTGTCCTCAGCAAGTTCTCCATAGAACATTGCATGGAATACCGAGCTCCCAACGGCCAGGACATACTGTTGAGAAAGGGAAATCTTATTTCATGCTTTAAGCTGAAAAAAGCTGCCAACAAAAACAACGTGGGAGAGCCACTCTGAATGTACTGGGCTTCACTGACAGGCACTAGATGCAGTTCAGTAAGAAATGAAGTCAAAGTTAAGAACAGAATTACACATTTTCCGCTTCATTTTACTCTCATGAGCATATATGCATTAGCTACTGGAAACTGCTCATATCCACTACACAAGTTAACTATTTCTAGAAAGTCTCAAGAGTAATATTAATCAACAGCACAAGCAGCATTCCTAGCTTTGCAGCGACTGCTTCAATACAAGCATACAAGAAACAAAGAAAAGCAAGGGACAGCACTGCACATAGCCTTTTACTGAATAGAATTACGCCTGCCCCAGAAGAGCCCAGTCCTGCATGCTGCGTCCTGGTGTAGCTGTGGGAGCTCTCCTGCCATCCCTCCCTTCCCCCCTCCCCCCCCAACAAAAAAAAAAAAACAACAGACAATGCAGCTGTTGCTTACTTTATGTCCCGGCAGCCGCTGGGTCCCACCTGGTGGCCCGACCACAAAATGAACATCTGCCATCAAGTCATTGTTGAACATCACTGCATTTCTACAAACAGAGACAACATGTTAATTTATAGTACTCAGTGCATCTGTGCAAAACAAATCAGATTTCTGAACACCTTAAAGTTACCCACTAGCAGAATGAAAAGTACTTTGTTTTTAGCTACATTATACATCACGTATGGAGAAAAAACAAAACTTGGAGGGGCAGAGGGGTGTATAAAAATTACAAAAACTTTTCAAAAAGTGGAAATCAGTCAAATTCCCACTAATATCTAACAGCAACATTCTTATTTACACTGTTTATTATTCAGACAGCTGCACTGTATGGAAAACAGATAAGAAAATATTTTCCATTACCAGAATACTTTTCTCTGCAGAGAGAACTGTTTTACTCAGTGAATAAACGAATAGCTAGCAGTACACATTATGAGCATCTCGCTACTTTTCACCAGTCCATTCAAAGAACAAAAATAAACTTTCCCAAACTTACCTCTCTCTGATGGTCGGATAAAGTCCTTGCCAGTTTGGTGCTGGAATAGTGTTGTTGTTATTGAGATTTTGCTGGTGGTACTGCTGGACAGCAGTTGTATTAGTGTTGGCTGGTTTCTTTCGGGGAAAAATATCAGCAGCCATCTTCTTCTTCTTTTTGGTCTTCAGAGTAATGATTTCATAGCAAACTGGAGGCAATTTGCTGCTGCTGCTGTTGCTATTTCCCTTTTTAGAGCTCTTCTTGGACCTGTTCTTAACCGTCTCTGGAAGCATCAAGAAAAAGGTGAGACATTTCATGTTCTTTCCTTTCTCATCTACCATGAGTATACTTGTCTGTATAGCTAGATAACTTGACTAGCTAAGAACATCAAAAAATGCACGTGTGAGCTGTTAAACACGGAGTAGCAGAGCAGAGAGTTTCTTTTCCAGCAAGACAAGGTGACCTTTCCAGCATTCCGACTAAGAAACCAGGCTTTAAGTTTGATCCAGTACTTGCATTGTTAAATACATCCCCATCATTCCTGCCAGTTTTATTTCTTCCCAGCTTTCCTGACCGCGAGCCACCCGAAAGCAGCACGCCCAGCACAGAGGCACACGCGCGGCTGTCGCAGCAGCTTCCCACCAGAGGCAAGCAAGACGTGCCGTAGCACCGCTCGCCTGCTCAGCGAGCTCAACTTGTGCGACGAGCGGATCCGAAGAGACCAGATAATCCAGCCCTGCAGATGGAGTCAGCCAGCACGCAGAGCCAATAGCTGAAGTCACTGATAACGATTGGGCTCAGCCGCACAGTGACACCTATTGTAACGAACGCGGCTCCAACGTTAAAGCGACAGCAGTTGTGCTCCTCATTTAGTGCGCAGCGCCAAGCAATAAAGGAAACCACGCACAGTTGCATAAGTGCCTGACTGACTAGAAGCGTGTGCGTTTCAGCTCTCCTTGATGCTGCCTGGATTACACAGGGGAAGGGATAAAATGTGGAAATCACGTAGAGACATCTTTGAGCCTAAACGTTTCTGCGGGAGCTATTTGCACACGCAATTCGTATGAGCGTGGCTTTGTACGAGCCTAGGATGCTCACAAATCCCTACTGTGGCAGTTGTTCAGAAAGAGCACGCTATAAATACGGGAACCAAAAGAAAGCAAATCAGCTAGCAGCAGCAAAGACAGCGACACAGTTAAACAATCCCCTTCCACGCAGTTTCTACTCCAGTGTAACATGAATAGAGATGAGGTCACAGCTTCAGTTTTAACTCCTTACGTTTCTAGGTAATGTAATGGCTTTTGACAGGGGTCCCAAATGACTAAGTAGCGTTAATTAGGCCAGCTTACACACGAAATGGTTGCACCACATCAGGAGGAAACTTCTACACGTGCAATCAGATTAAAGCAAGTCCGAGTGAATATACTTAATCGATGTTTCCAAGTATTCAATGCAAATCTGACCAGTTTATGAATCGCAGGCTGAAAGCATTTCTCAAGAGGCAAACACATCCTGATTCTGTTAACAAATACTTCCTGAAATAAACAGGATATAAGATATGCCAATGAAATCATTTAAATTAAAAAAAAAATCAAAAACTAATTTCCAGTCATTAGTTTACTCTGAATTAAATTTAGATCAGGTTTCCTTAGTAGAAGGTCAAGCGCATTAAGAAAAAAGGTAAGCATAACCAAAGTATTAGGTGTCAACATTCCCACCTTAAAGCACCGGATGGGTTGATCATTCTAACATCATTTCACAATTATTTTCCAATTCAAAAGAAAAAATCCTCTTTGCTCTTCAATTAATTAATTAGTCAATTAGTTTTGCTGGACAAGAACACGACACCAAAATAAAAAATTGACCGAAGGCTGGTGGAGAAACAGTTGACCTTGCTGAAATGCCTGTCAAGAGCCTGCCACGGACCGAAACTGAAGCACGGAGATGCTTCTCAGGCTGTTTACTGAAAAAACAACTGCAATTGCCACAGCTATAGCTCTGTAACTGAGTCTTGGAATGGTAATGCCTAAATGCAGATACTGCACAGATTATTAGGTCTCCTTGAGAGGTAACTCCACATTAAGCACCAAAACACTGGCAGTGGTCATCACGAGATTTGGCTGCAGTGGATTGGTAAAATATTATTTCCAGACACATATCTATCTCCTCTGTCTGTTAATTTAGAAGAAAATGGGGGGTCAGACCTGGCGTGGCTGAAAAGTAGAGATCTGTTCCTAAATAGATGGAGAGGCAGATCATGCAGTTGCCAAAGAAATATTTCCTAGCAAGCTTTTCTTTCCTTTTTTACTCTCTTTCTCCTTGTTTTTCTTGTTTTTATCTGTGACAGGTTCATTTGGGACAAACTAACCACGTTTGTCAGGTTGAATTGTGATGGTAAAAGAAAGGGTAAAGGAAAAGAAACTTATCCCACAGATGGGATGTTTATAATTGCTCACAGCAGAGAATTTACAATGGAAATACAAAGTATTCTTGGATTGGTGCAAGTTTTTTTTTTTTTCCCCCCTCCTTAGGTAAACTTCTATCCCTTCCAGTTACAATAACAACCTGTTTGCCATTCCACAGGGGAGCAAGCGTACAGATGTCAGAAAATCTGGTTTTCATCATTGCAACGGGCAAAAGAAAGACAGAGGAGGTTAAGAGATTCATATGGGAGATTTGATTTTCATTCCATAAATCCATTTTACCTAATCCCATAGAATAAAAGAAGCAAGGTCCCAACAAACAATTTAGCCACTGGAAGTCCAAGGATTATACCCATAGCAGATAGGGTTACCAAGATGCTACAGAAGAGAAATGGAATGACAGAGCCACTGTTAACTCAGTCTAGGAAAGACTAATAGCAAATGTAAACTGGCAGCTATCAACCATACCTTCAACTCCCACAAAACACAATGTGAAACATGCTGTGCTCTCTTGTGGAAGGAGGAGAGGAAAAGCTACGGCTGAAGTTTGTTCTGCCAAACCCAAAAGCCAGCCAGACCCCTAGTAACCAAAGATGAAAGTTCACACCTGCTGATACAAAGCCTAACAGCCATCTTTGTCAGTTCCTAAGCCACCCATCAAAATCTGGTCTGCTGCAACTGGGAAAGTATTAATGATTCCACAACAGACCCCAGAAGCTCCTATGAAAAAGTTATGACCCTTTCCACAGGCTTCATATCACCTTTCACTGAACTTTATTAGCTCCAAAACAAACCATCACATATCAGTTATTAGTCTCAAGTGAAGTGGAAAAAGAAAAGCACAGAAAGAATCAGTGCTTCTTGCATTCACTATTCATTCAGTTTTGGCAGCAACTACCATCTATTTTCCTATAAAATAGTTTTCCTCTTTTAATATACACATACTGTTAATGACTTACAGCTCACTGCAGTCAGTAAAAGCACATTCAGATGTGTGCCCTGTTGAAATATGAGTCAAAACTTCAAGTTCAAAGCAGTCTGTCTCTGGTGAGAGGAGTAAGGACCTTCTTTCTCCCAAAGACCTGTCCATCTCTGAAAACTTGTTGTGCTGTATCCCTCATTTTCTCCAGTAATTTTAATTTTTCTTTATTAATTATATATTAACAGAATGGAACTTTATAAGCATCTAAAAATGTGCATATATATATATACATATATATATATACACACATATACAATTCTTCAGAGACATCAATATTAACTTGTAAGCAAAGCAACCACACCAAAAGTATTAACTTAAAGGGTGTAGGAAATTCCATGCTTAAATCTGAACACAGGCCAAATGAAAATTCTAAATGCCAGATGTGAAGAACTTAGCAAAGGGCTACATTATGAGGCTGAGCTGCTATGCACCCACTTTCATCCTCCTTTCAAATGATACAGGGCGAGTTATAAGCCCTTGGAAATCACCTCTCAGCTAAAAAGTGTTTAAAACACAAACTGTCCAAACAAAGAAAAATTATTAATTTTACAGTTTAAATCCAAATGCACATGATATATCTACATTCCCAGTTGTAATTATCCTTTAGGACCATAATATGCTGTGAAACCATTGGGAAGGTTGTCACAGCAATCACGTGCACGCAGTGCTTGGAGCATGTATCTTTATGCCTTTCTAAAGGTAACTTACAATTGAGAAATCACTGAATTTCCGAGGTTGATGGGAAACCTCTTCCTCACACTGCATCAGTCCTTCCTTCTGCAATAGCAAGTATACCCCAAATTTTCCATTTTTTCGTCTTCTAGGTTGTGCTTTTCCTCTATCTCACATTTAGAGCTCTGCTCTTCATGTAGAAACATGAAGTGGACAATTTCCCTAAAAATCAAGATTTCTTCACAATTCCCAGTGGGCTGCTACAACCAGATTCTGAACTGAGGAACAAATTCCAAGTAGGCAATGAGAACATGCATATATTTCTTTTTTTGTAAAGTTGCCAAGTCTTTTCCTTGGCTGTTATTATGCCTATGCATTATTAAAATTCTTTGTTTAAATTCTGGATTCCCCAAAGAAATCAGTTTCAGATGGTACATCTCTATTAACCAAAATAAATACGCACTTAATATTTAACAGATCTACCTGTCTGCCGTTACTTCCCGTTGAATTTAAGCTCACTCAAACACTAATTAAAAAATGATGTGTACAAGTTCAAAGAGCAAAAAAGCAAACAATAAAGCCAAGAAACCCAACCCAGACAGCCGAGGAGCTTAACGCTGTTTAACTATTTATGAGTTATTTAGTCACTTGGAAGAAACCACCCCATCCCAACCCTTCTGTTTGTAAAAACACTTGCTTGGAAAGGGGACTGACAGCTCTATTCTTGATTTCCTCCAGTAAAAAAGCACTTTAGGATTGAATAAATCTCCCACCACTCGTCCTCACACAGGTTTCCGATAGGCAGCACTGAAACAAACCAGGACTGTAACCGTTCCTGTCTGTTGCATCAAAAAGTTGGTCCCTACGTCTCACTCAGTGAGGGCTCCCTTAAAAAGACTAAAAGCAGGGACAAAGATGGGTAACGCTGTGATGGCTATCAAAGAAGTCTGAATACATAGTAGAAGTAAAAGTAAAAATAAAAAAATAGAGTATTTCTTTCTCAGAAAAGCATCAATTTAGAACAGCATCTTGAACCAACACTAGAAACTACAATGTATTTTGCTATAGCTTGTATGCTAGCAAAATGCTTGTTTACAAATATTCTTCCCAACTCTGCTTAGTGATAATCTTATGCTCTAAAGTATGAAGGTTAAAACCCTCAGAATATTTTTATCCACAAATATCTTTTTTTTCCCCCCATGAGTGCTCTTAGTGCCTTCAAGGAAACAAACACAGGGAGTTCTGAGCAGCCCAGTCAGCAGTTAAATACAAGTTTTTATAAAATAGAAGAACAGAGAATAAAATTGCCTTTTATTTTCACATTCTTGTATTATTTGCATCTCTGCACAACACTTCTTACTCGACTCCCTGCCAAGACAACCTTCATCGTTTAAATATGCCTTTTTTTGTATTTGCAGACATTTTCATTGCCCCCTTTTAGTTTTTACAGCAATATCCTTTTTTGAGACAAAGCAATCAAATCAAAGCACAGTACTTGAGAACAACATTTATCTCTATATTTATTTCATCGTGAACATCCTCCTTCCCTGCATGCTCACCAATTTAGGCTTGGCCCAAACCGAGCAGCATCTCCTCCTGTTACATTCTTCCTTAGCTGCTTTACCTCTGCCATTTAACCACAGTAAGAGGTTCAATAACTGATTGTTTCTTTCCCAAACATACTAACATAACTCTACAAGATTTTTGTACGCTGTGGAGTTTTGCTTTTAAAATTAAAACTTTTATTTTCAGCTTGATAAAAATAAATAGAGCTTGCATATTAAAGTGAGAAAAAATATTTACATTTATCACGCATTTTCATTATGAATTCCATGCCATGTTTGCTGTATGAATGGCAGTCTGTAGAAAACACAACTGTATAAAAAAACATCTTAGATTTAAAGAGTCTACAGTGAACAATAACAGTGAATTATCACACATTCTCTTCTGCATACATGGAAAGAAATTAAGTGAAATGCTTCATCACAACATGAAATACACAATTTTACCATCCTGCACATAGTTTGGCAATTGCAGGTAGGAAACATCCTAGAGTAGAATTGGCAATTTATCTTACAAACACCCATTTGCCGCTTCGTAGCTCAAAGTAAGAACAAGGGTTGTAAATGGATGCTTGAGATGAGAAAACCTGCAGCTACAAAATGAGAAATTCAAGGTTACAGGTGATAGGCTGTTTTTCTACTAGAAGTGATAAGTTTTGCTCTTGACAATCCGTGGGGTCAGAAAGATAAGTTCTTTCCTTGTAGCTGCTTCTTTTGGTTGTTGTTGCTGCTTCTAAGCACAATACTGCAAACCTGAAAGCCTTCAACCCCTTTTCTAAGGCAGAGGTCAACTTTAATTCTATTCTGCCTCTTATCAAAACTGACCTACAAAGGAAAGATCAGATAGCTCAGGAAATTGGTAATGAGATACAGTGGTTTTCATCTCTAGGTCACTAACTCTAAATTGACCGAGGTCACCAGTAATCAAAAGTCATTAGCATTTAATGATCATTCAGTGCCCTGTGAGAAAGAAGCTAGCGATCTCAGTGCACTTGAGAGAAACCAGCACTACAATTAGTACTCACATGCTGCTTATTTCAACAGAGATTGTCATCAGGTAACTACAGCCACAACTTCCCTTCCTATCTTACAGGCAGATTTTATACTAGACAAACCTCTATACTAACTTCAACTCAGCTCAGAAACACTTCATTCAATTAGCTAAATTAGGACCTACAAAGACGACGATCCTGTTCCCCTCCATCACTGTCTCCCAGATGTCTTTGTCCCCCTACACACAGCTCAGTTAAGCCTGCCAAAAGGTAGCGCAGATAAAGAGAAGACAACTTCTCAGCAAGATCTTACTTAAGAGCTGGTGGCACTAGAAGAGTACCTACCCCATCAAGATCCAAAGGGACAATGCGTTACCATTGATTATGTTAGTGTGTAATTCAAGGATTCTGTTTTTCACGAGCAGCTCACCTACTTTCACATGAAACCAGTGATGAAGTACCCTGTGGGACACGAGAGGGAAGAGGATATTGCTACGACCTACATGTCAGCTGTTCAGCAGCCTGCAAACTTCAATTTCCTGAGACTGCCGTGCTTTAAGCTGCTTCAAGTTTGCAACTGAACAAAGTTAAGAAAACAGAGGAGACTTGAAAAGCTCTGTTAGGTGTCGTAACATAAACATTACTGGGTTCTGCCATGGTAAAAAGGCATCATGCCAATCCACAGGACCCTGAACTTTGCTAGATGTGAAACGACCAGCTTACAACCCAACGCAGATCCATGACTTGGCACACTTCTGTTTACAGAAGAGCGTACCTGGAACCATTCAGTGTAAGTATTTAAAATAAGTTAGAAGAAGGGAAAATGGCACGGCTTTTTGTTTCCAGTGCATTTTAAGTGACAAAAGAGAAGACTATCCCAGCTAGTGAAAAAGGAACAGGTTAGTCCATCAGCAAAGCAAAGAAATGCATTATCAAGCACAGTAGCTCTCCTTTCTCAAAAGTCTCAAATCCATGAACAAACACTCATATAATTTTTTGACAGCTGCTTAATAACCCCAATTTTTGGTTATGAGGCACCAATCACTGTATCCAAATAATCCAAGGAATGGACACAAACACTAAGTCCATCAGACTGCACTGTACTCAATTCATTCTCTTTCACCACGTTAGAAGCTGCGGATCTTGTTGCTCGCTCTTAACTTTGTTCCCAGCTTCACACAGCACAGCCAGGTTCTGCTTGGATTTATAATGGTGACTCCCCAGGGGAAAAAAACCACTGCCAAACTGTGATCTGCTTAGATGTTTCACAAAATCAGATTTACTTTCTTCCATGGCAAATATTTCAGTCACACTTGCCAATTAGATCAGCTATGCTTTAGCATTTTGATTAATTTCTCCTCCTCTTTACAAGTGAATGGCAGCTTACTTGCAGGAATGAATTTTCAAGATAGACATGAATATGCTCCTTAATTTCTGGTTTCAAGATATATTTTCAAGCAGTTAGACTTATTTGTGCAGGAACACCATGGTATCCTAAATGCTAACTCTCCTTCACAATAATGCTGTCTTATTGGCTCTATTTTCAGAGCTGTAGTAGAGAAAAAATTGAAGGAGAAAGTAATTAAAAGTAAACAAATACAAGTATTTTATGGGATTGTGCAAGGTAAACCTGCACGTGCATCAGTTTTACGTATTAAAAAACTTTGCCAATTATGAAAGCCTTTATTTTTTCATATACGTGCAGCAGTATCATCTCAGCCTGATAGTCAAAAATCCAACAGCACCTAGGTGTTCTATGCTGTTATGTGCACTGTGTGACCCTAACATCACACTGCATACTTTTGAGCTCGTGCTCAACAGAACGTGCCTCGACAGAAATTGAGCAAATTAGCAGGGCCGGGATTGCTTCCACCTGAGTTAAACCAGGCACTGAGGACCCCAAAGTAGAGCAAAACACTGTTCCTCTGTTGGAGTGAAGTCACTGCATGCATTTCTATTGCAAATAATAAGCAACTTCCTCACCTCCTCCCCAGTCTCAAAAAGCATGGCTTAAATTTTCACTCACGCCCACTGCTAGTAGGGCAAGGTGACACGCTATAACACATGATGGATTAGTCTTCAAAGGGATTTTGTTCCACCTTAAAAGCCCGTGTATAAAACCTCACAGCTGCTAGGTGCAAGCAAACGTGCTACCCAACCAAACAGTTACTTTCTGCTCTTACTCTCAAAAAACCTTTGTCACCAAGCAAGCACTGAGCAAAACGAAAGGTAACAAAACTATAAAGCTGGAGAATGTAACATTTTGAAGCAAAATGACTCCTCCACATTTCTGGAGAGTACCAGAAACTCAGGTAGGGTGGAAGCAAAATCTAACCTGACACATGAGTACCACCCTGTCAGAGGAGCAAGTTACCAACCCATTCAGAAGCATACTGAAGTGGTACCTGACCTGCTAGTGACTGAAGCTATTCAGGGCACCAGGTAGCCTCACAAGGCAGGTAACAGGGCCAGACAAGGGGACTTCTCAATGTACCTTCCACATCTGTTTTCTGTGACAATATGCTCTATATACCCAGAATGCCCAGCAGACATCACCAGCCTGCCCATCTGTATTTTAAAATCTCTGCAAATTCTCTGTGGAAACCGGACTCACTTAAACCTTCTTTCACTTTAGCGTGCTGAGTTATCAAATTCAAATGAACCAAGAGGAGCAGAAAAGTGACAAGCCAGGCCAGAAAAACAGAAAGCCCATGAATACAAATGAAGTGACTAAGCTTTTCCCCTGGGTTTTGTAGAACAAAACAACAGCCTGTGAGATTGGTGAGTTAGTAGAAAGTCACAAGAGAACCATCTTGAATGATCTGACAAAGCTAATGAAGGGCATGAACAACATTCCGCTACAGAACTAGCATCCTTCATACAACTTCACACAATGGCCTAAATTTCTTCAAACAGCATAATGAACAGTAAGTCATCATCAGACCTCTGCTTTAATTGAGCCGGCCACAACACTGAAACTTTGATCGTAAGCATACCAGCTGTTTTGGAACTTGAGATAAAAAATTTCTATCACAAGTTCTAACAAGCAAGTATCTACACAGTAGATATTACTACCGATAGCTGAATCCTTTCTCTCATAAAAGGCAAGCAAAGAGGAACTCCACGTTTCTTCTGAAAGGTGCTTCCTCTGGGGCAGAGCTGAGTACCACTGGGGGTGAAACAGCAGGGAAGTTATCATGCATTCTGCTGCTGCAGAGAAATAGTCAGAGAAATAGTACTGCACACTACATTCAATTTTGGCAAACTTATTTCAAATGCAGAAGGTCCTGAAGTATTTAATTCCCAAACAGAATTACCTAATAAACTGCCAAGATGTGACACGTTACGACAAACCGCACGTAATTTCTGTGGGCAGTGATGAGAGCAGCTCTTTCCCACCAAAACAAAACCTGTTTTAAGCCTGAGTCAGGGATAGGACAGTTACATTACAACCAAATGCGCTCTGTGTGCACACAAACAATACCACGTCCCTCCGCAAACAGGGGCCACAGAATAAAAACTCATGGTATAAATTTAATGCTGGAAAGAATAAAAGTTGTGAAAAATGCAGTAGCAGCACAGGAAACCTACCCAGCCTTGGGTGCTTTAATTAGGAATGCAGGTAATCACCTCAGGAGCATTACACACGGTAACTTCAGCTTTTTTCTCACGTGGGGCAAGAACAGCCCGCAGCCCTCGCCCCAGAACAAAACTCTGGAGGCGCCAGGCCTCCATAAGCAGCTCTGTTTGCAGACACGCGGACAGCCAGCCCACAGCTCGCGGACTGCGGTCACTCGGCGCTCAGTCACACCGCTTTCCCCTGGGAAGTTCCAGATCGCAGCGCTCAGCGGCAGCCCCCCGCAGCCCCCGGGCCGCTCTTTGTACCGACGCCTCGCGCAGCTCCGCGCGCCGCCCGAACTCCCGCTCCCCAACTTTGGCGGAAGGCTCGGAGCGGCGCTCGCCGTACCGGCGCCCAGGTGCGGCCGCTCCGCCCCGTCTCCTCGCCGACACGTCCCCGGGAGCCGCCAGCTCCTCCCCGCCTCGGCCCCCGGCACCGGGCCCCTCCGCTCGCGGCGGCTCCCTCGCCCCCCGGCGCCGCCGGCCCGGCCCCGCCCGGCTTACCGCCCGCTCCCCGCCGCCGCCCGTCGGCGCCGCCCGCCCGGTGAAGGCCGTAACGGCCGCCTCGGCGCCCCCCGCACCGCTGACCTGAGGCGGCCCCGCTCCCGGGGCGGCGCGGCCCCTCGCAGCGCCCCGCGCGATCCCGCCTCGAGAGCGCGCCCGCCCGCCCCGCGCGCACGCGCACGCCGCGCACGCTCCTCAACCCCCCCCAACTCCTTCCTGCACAGCCGGCGCGCGGCGCGGAGGGGCAGCGGCGCTCGAGTTCGGCGGCTTAAACTCCAAAAAGCGCCGAAGCAATGCCGCTGTAGGGCCGTAATGTCAATAGAACAGCGCGGAGGGCGCGTCGGGACACCGGCCCGAGCTCAGAGAGTGTGGGAGATGAGCAAACCGGGGGGGTTAAGGCGCTACCGCCCTTCCCCGTCGACACCGCGAGCCGGTCGAGCCCTGCGCTGCTGAGCCGCTTCGGAAGCGATCTGCGCGGGCAGCAGCGCCGCAAGGGAGCGGCGCCACGGCCCCCATCGGCGCTCCGGTTCACGTAGCGCTGCTCTCTCTGGTCGCAGGGGAAATTAACGTGCGTTCCTGGCTTTTATTTTTTAAAAGCCTAGCAAAAGGCTTTATTTCAAGGTTTTTTGTGTTTTTTTTTTTTTTTTTTTATGCCTAAAGAGACAATTATTTCTAGAGTCGGTGTTGCTCTCTGGCTGAAGTCTCTCATGACGGTTCATTTGCCCTTGTTATAGATGTTACTTCAGCAGATACCTCCGCAATGTGACATAAGGCACATCTGTGGATAATCCTGCTTAAATATTTTAGCTGTTAAAGTAGATACGGAACTACCCAGCAACTCTAATGACCGTATACGTACACAATCTATAGCTCTTATGGCTTTCACCAGCAGAGTACATGCTTTAAATTACAGTGTGCGAATGAATATTTAATTGGGACTTGAGAGGCTAACGAAAATATTCATTGTCTGAAGCGAATTTAAGCAGCGGGGTTAAACCTGGATAACCGCTGTGATTTTCCATCCTGTTTTCAGATGGAAGGTAGAAGGCCTTTTTGCAGCTCAGGTAATTCAGAGTGGTACATGGCGAGAGAAACCCATGTCTCTTGTTTCGAAAAAGGCTTTTCGCAACCTGGATTTGTGATTCCATGGTGGAAAAACATGCTCTGGCCATGGAACTACTCATTACGCTCACCTGATTTGTACATCCTGCTTCAAAAGCATGCACCGACCAGTAGTGAACTCATTCTTACCTTGAAATAAGGCAGGCCTACTGCAGCCAGATCACACCTCCATTATGAACTAAATGGGGTACAGCCTGCTGCCAAAGTGTCATTAGTTGCTTTTGGTCCTCCTCACCTTCAGGCTGTGTGGATCATACTCCCAGTGTGAGTTCAGCAGGACAGATTTTTGGGATCCTCAGAGCTCTCCTGAGTTTCCAGCTCAGTTTGCTCAGCTGCTCACAGAAGCCTGGACCATGACTACCTTTCATGTCTCAAAGAACACCAACCTGGTTCAAAGCATACAAGCATGTGGTTACTTTTCCAAGTCAAGAAAACCTCTGCGCAGCTTGCTATATTCCTCAGAGATGTGCTAGTTATCCAGTGCTGCATTTTGCTGACAAGTTTCAGCCTAACTCCAGAGCAAACAAGCTGCCATATGAGCTAGACCTGAGAAGAGCTGCAGTATGTGACTACCAAACAAACTTTCAGCAGGGGAGGAAAAAAGCAAGAACTTCTAGTGTGACTGCATATTTGTGTCTTCTTTCCTTGTGCTGAAGCTGTTGCACTCATAGCCCAGAAATCGCTACAGTGAAGGCCTCTCCAGAAAGGCTGGATGCTCCTCAAGAAGGAAGTCTTAAAGGCATATGAGAGCAGGCTTTCCCTGAGTGCTTTGAGATGAATGAGCAGGAAAGAAGACCAATGTGAATGAACAGGGAACTTTTGATGAGACTAGGAGAAAAAGCCTACCTCCTGTGAAAGAAAGGATGGGCATCTCTGAGAGACTACAAGGAAGTTGTGAAGATATGCAGGAAGAAATTTAGAAAGGCAAAAGCCCAGCTTGAACTCAACCTGGCCATTGTGGTAAAAGAAAACATCTTTTTTTTTTTTTTTTTTTTCCAAATATATTAGCAGTAAGAGAATGGCTAAGAAGAATCTCCATCTTTACATCACCACTGAGGATAAAGAAAAAGCTGAGGTTCTCATTGTCTTCTTTACATCTGTCTTTAATAGTCAGACCAGTTGTCTTCAGTGTACTCTATTGCCTGACCTGAAAATCTGGGATGGGGAGCAGAATAAATTCCCCATGATTCAGGTAGAGACAGTTAGACCTTCTACTCCATCTAGATTGTCACAAGTCCATGGGGCCAGATGGGATTCACCTGAAGGTGCTGAGGGAGCTGACAGAGGTGACTGCCAAGCTGCTTTCCAGCATCTATCAGCATTCCCAGTCAGCTGGAGAAGTCCCAAAGGATTGGAGGCTTGCCGATGTGACTCCCATCTAAAGAAGGGTCGTAAGGAGGATCTGGGGAACTACAGGCCTGTCGGCCTTACCTCAGTGCCAGGGAAAATTGTGGAACAGATCATCTTGAGTGAGATCACAAGGCATGTGCAGGACAACAAGGGGATAAAGCGCAATACGCATGAGTTCATAAAAGGCAGGTCCTGCTTAACCAACCATATCTCTTTCTATGACCGAGTCACTCGCTTGGTGGATGACGGAAAAGCTGTTGATGTTGTCTACCTAGACTTCAGCAAAGCCTTTGACATTGTCACCCACATTATTTTCCTAGGGAAGCTGGAAGCCCATGGCCTGGGCAGGTACACTCTTTGCTGGGTAAAGAACTGGCTGGATGGCCATGCCCAAAGAGTGGTGGTGATTGGAGTTAAATCCAGCTGGCGACTGGTCACAAATGGTGTTCCCAAGGGGTTGGTATTGGGGCCCATCCTGTTTCATGTCTTTATTGATGATCTGAGTATACCCTCAGTAAGTGTGCAGATGACAGGAGGTTGTAAGGAAGTGTCTTTCAGCTGGGCTGAGGCCAATTGGGTGAAGTATAGCAAGACCAAGTGCTGAGGCCTGCATTTTGGTCACAACCCCCTGCAACACTACAGGCTTGGGGAGGGTGGCTGGAATACTGTGCAAAGGAAAAGCACCTAGGAGCATTCATTGATGCTCACCTGAACATGAACCAGCAGTGTGCCCAGGTGGCCAAGAAGGTCAGTGGCATCCTGGCTTGTATCAGAAATAGTGTTACCAGGAGGATCAGGAATGTGATCATCCCTCAGATATGCTGAGGCATATCTGTGTTCAGATTTGGACTCCTCACTACAAGGAAGACATCATGGCTCTGGAGCATATCCAGGGAAGGGCAACAAAGCTGTGGGGGGGTCTTGAGCACAAGGAGCGGCTGAGGGAACTGGGATTGTTCTGTTTGGAGAAGAGGCTTCAGGGAAACATTACTGCCCTCTACAGCTACCTGGAAGGACGGTGTAGCAAGGTCAGGATCAGCCTCCTCTCCTATGTAACTAGCAGTAGGACAAGAGGCAGTGGCCTCAGGTTGTGCCAGAGATTATTTAGGTTGGATGTAGGGAAAAACTTCTCCAAAAGAGTGGTCAGGCACTGACACAGGCTGCCCAGGGAGGTGGTTGAATCACTGCCTCTGGAGGTGTTCAAGAAATGTGTAGATGTAATACTAAGAAGGATGGTGTACTGGGCAACATTGGTGTTAGGTGGATGGAGAGACAAGATGATCTTAGAGGTCTTTCCCAACCTTAAGGATTCTATGATTCTTTTGCAGTGTTCCATCATAGCTTTGGGACTCTGCCTGCTCCTATCCCAGGTTTCCAGGCAAGCACCAGCACCGCCTACCACAAACCCAGGGTTATAGCACTGCTAGGGAAGGTGAAGCTGTGCATGGGAGAATTTTTTTTTAGTGTCTGCAAAGCCATTTAACTGGGATAGACTCTGCCATGTATTTCTGGCAGAATAATAGAGTAAAATATTTGTGTTCAGTCACATCCAGACTTGTCTGTTCTCTTGTCTCAGAGATTTTCCAGGTATTGAGCAGCACTTTACAAAGACTTACTAACTTGAAGAGGCATTTAAATATTCATTTTCCAGTTCAGCTTGTATACTCAGGAGGTTTTCCTCAAGTGCTTCAGGATTTAATTGCAATTTCTCCAAAAGCGTTTTTCCACCAGGTGCTTTTTCTACTGCTGGCCATGCCCTCCCATGTCTACCCTCACCTCTTAAAGCTTCACCAAGTCTCTCTACACAGCTTCCCGGAAAGGTTATTGTCTTATGCTTAATGGAGAGGAAAAAAAAGGCAGTACAAGAGATTTACTGCAAATGGAAGCTATTACTGGAGCAGTTATCAAATGAAAGAACAATATAATAATGTCTAGCCATAAAGATATGAAGAGTTGCTTGTCAGAGGCAAACACCCAATGTGTAAAGTAAATGTGCATGGCTGCTGCAAGCTCTTTTTGGCAGACAAATTCAAGTCCTTGCAGCATAGGTGAAACCCCCAGGTGTTCTGCAGACACTCAGGCTATAAGATGAGTAACCAAAGCAGAAGCAGACAGAGTGAGATGCACTGTCAGCTTTCTCAGAGCTGGAGATTTACACAAAACAGAGCTTGGCCCCATCCTGATGTCCCCAGTGCGCTGCCATGTTCCCTGCTTATTTAGGCATCAGATGCCTCCAGAAGCTGAATCGTGTTATCTCCAGCAGGATTATAGCTCATTGAGGCTGCTGAGCCTGACTATTGGGTTAATACTTAATGAAATAATAGCAGAGGGTGTTGAATTTTGTCTCCCCGTAGACCTGTAAGGTCAAGTCACGTAGGCTAAGGAGCAAAGCTAGAAGACAGCGCTTTCCAGTTGAGAATTTAGGCACATACCGTTTTTCTCTTCTCTCCCAATTTTGCCCTCTCCTGAAGAGCTGGGACAGGAATTTTCAGGCTTAAAACAACTTCTGTTAACCTTTCCAAATTAGAAATACATGAACTAGTAGAGCAGGAATTCACATGACATCTTCTGCTAACATAATAACTGAGGGGTAAATCCACAGAAACACCAGAACCCCCAGTGAGAATTGTGGCCTTAATACAGAGGAAAAGATCGTGCATGTTGAGGCTGCAAAATATTAATGCAACCTGAGCACAAGAGCAGTAAAAGAAAAAAAAGTAACCTCTGTGGAGCAGCTGTACATTTTTTCAGAAGTGTTATATCAGTGAATGCTAATGAGAAAGTCCTCCAACATCCCATAGGGACAGAGTGCACTAATTCAGGTCTAGAGGTGGGTGCCCACAGTCGTACGAGCCTTTCTGTGCCTCTGCCCTCACTCATCAGAGAGGACTGTTGAAACATCAATCTCACCACATGCTGCTGAGGGACCCAGTGCTAGTATCCCCTTCTTCAGGTACCCTTGCAACCAGACTGATTGTTGCCACTACTGCCAAGCTCTCATGCCAAGTTTAGTTGCTCTCATATGACTAGGATGCCCCTGACTAATAATCATCAGCATCAGGCACTGGTCATATTGCCTCTGCAGGTTTCCTGCAGTAGCACGCACATAATTTGCTCACAAATAAGACATTAAACTCTGTCTCATTGTCCCACTCATCACACATCTCATAACTCTTCTCCTTTTATTTATAAAGAGAAGCCAAACATCCTACAGACGTGTGGCATCAGCTGTGGGTTCAGCCCAGGACTCCATTGCAAAGAGACCACGGAAAGGTACAGAGAAGCTGCTGGGGCTTTCTCTTCCCTTGAGTACTGGGACAGGAGAGGCTTTTGTAGGCAATCGGAAGAGTTTTTGATTCCTGAGAAGTAACATTTACAACTGACACAACACCCCAGCCCTTTCCCCATTAAAATCACTTACATTTAGCAGCACAGTCACACCTCCTTTCCTGTTGTCCAGCTGTATAAACTACACCAGAAACCACTTCTAAGTCTTTTTTCCAAAGGCTCATGCTCCTTCTGCAGTCTTTTATAGCTTTGGCATGCAGTCATGCCCCAGGTGCCATTTAACTCTTCCCTGTCTGCCTCAGGAGGGCAGTAATATTTTTCCTTTGTAACCATGAGTTGTAGTCAAGTTTTTCTTCTTAACAAAGTTGTCTGTCAAAAAATGGAAAGATGCAAAACTGAGGTTTTCTGTTTAAAGGCTGTAGTGATGATGCGTGGCTGTGTCAGGCAGGTGGGTTTGGGGTCAAGGTGTGCTTATTAAGATGAGGAAATAAATTGCCCTTACCCATTTGAATCAATGACTTGTGCTTTTGTGAAAAAACACTGGAGAGTTTTGTCCTGGGCACAGCTCTCAGGGCAAAGCAGCTGAGGGAATCCTCATCCCAGTGTTCTGTCCTGGTGGGTGATGAGTGATCCCTAGCCAGGACTCCTGGATCTGTACGAAGGTACCATATTGGGCTGGCCGAGTGCCTTCTGGAAGTTCATGCCTGCTGTGTCTAACAGGGGTGAAGTAAGTAAAAATACCTGGCAAAACTAGTAAGTCCAAGAGATTGACTCCAAAATGTCTACTCCAGTGCTTGAATAGTCAACACTTTCAAAATCCATGGGTATTCAAGCCTGCCTCGAAGTCTTGCTGACCTGAAAGCTGCTTGCAGGACATGTCAGAGGAGTTGCACAAGCTCCCCTGCTTTCTGGGTGGACTGTGCCTCAAGCAGAGGAAAGCTACAGCAGCAGGCGAGGCTGCAGAGAGGCTTATGCCAGCTCTGTGTGATGGTGAAATAGGATGGTGCTTTAATAGAGAATTAGAAAGGAAAATGGTTATTGAATTTTACTACAAATCCCCAAGGCAGAATGAGGAGTAGGATGTAAAAATGTTCAAGGAAATTAAACTGGCAATAAGGAAGGGCAGAGTGTTGATACCAGCAGCCT
Source organism: Meleagris gallopavo (assembly GCF_905368555.1). NCBI lineage: Eukaryota > Metazoa > Chordata > Aves > Galliformes > Phasianidae > Meleagris > Meleagris gallopavo. The sequence continues at coordinate 12,496,513 of NC_139405.1, forward strand.
TAATTATCCTAGCTTACAATGGGTGTACTCTGTAATAATTTTCAAGTATCGTTGAAGTGAGCACAACAGGTTTGACCCACTGCTTCTTAAATAAACTGCTCTAATTAGTAACATGCATGCATTATCAGGAGCTGCCAGGAGCAACATCTTGAGTCTGTTACTGTGGAACAAAAATAGTGGATACTAATCTTGCTCTTAATAATTTTATGTGTGTAGGTTATGGATGTAGCAGGAGCTGCAGGGTGGAGAAATCTCTACAGCATGATGGAGAGCAGACAGGTATGAATCTTCACATCCTTCACACTGACTGAAGAGGTCAAATGCAGCTGGTTTCTTCTCCAGAGTCATTAGTTTATTCTCCTACATTTACCTCTTTGCACATTGTTGAGAACAGCGTATGAATGGGGTGGATAATCCCAGCTTTGTGTGAGGAGAACCATCCTCAGCAGTTTTGCCTCCTGCCAAACAAGTATGTGTTTTCAATCTGTCCTTTTGGTGCCCGGAGCAAGAGCACAGGCTCCCTCTGCTCCCTGCGTCTGCATGGCAGAGGGCATGGATTAGCTCTGAGTAAGGCGTCTTGAGAGTCACAACCATCTGGCTGTCATTAGTTTGATTTGATGGAATTGGACAAACGTAACAATTAGTATAGTAAAAACTCCTAATTAAATAAAAAAAAAAAAAGATGATGATTGAGGATGGATGGGTTTTTAATTTTGTGCATGAATGAAAGAACATGTTAATTAAAACCTTGAGTTTATTTATGCGCTATTCTCATTTTGTAGCAAGCTTCAAGGTCCCTGAACCTGGCTGACAGCTCACATCTCCGTCCTGCAGCCCCAAGTTCATCTATCCATCCTGTCCTCTCCTCTCCTCTCCTCTCTTCCCCTCCCCTTCCTTTCTCTCCTCTCCCCTCCTCTGCACATTTGTTCCTTGGCAGCTCCCAGCCACTCACCAGGCTGCCTGGGGACATCAGGGAGGGGGCATACCTGGCAGCAGAGCCTGCTGCTGGCATGGGCTTCAGGGCTTATTGCATCAAGGTGTATGCATTTCAACTTCAAGTGCTGTAAAATAGGAGGAGTTCAGCCCTTATGACATTCAGGATGTGCGGGAAGGAGTCCTGAAGTGGAAACTGCAACTCAGTCTCTCTCTTCAAAGTAGTGCAAAAAGAGAAGTAAAACAGATCCAGAAAGGCATCTATTATTATGTAGGCCTTCATGTGAAATCCTTGCATAAGAGAGCAGAAAGCTGGTAAGCTGCAAGAGTTTTATTTTCTATGTTTTGCAGGGTCAGCCTCTGACCGCACATCAGTTTCCTGCTCTAGCCAATGAAATCAGCACTGCAATTACTCCTTACAAACTTGTGGCTCAAAGTCTTTGCTGTGCTCCTGCTTTTTCTTCCAGCATGAAATTTTGGACTGAATAAAAAATATTCACAGGCAAACAAGTTTCTACATCTCTTAAAATCTCTTTGGGAATAAAAGAACTCCAAAGCAGTGGGAAAGTGCTTGGTTCTTGTGAGCCCTTCTTAAAGGCACTTTTGTGGCCAGTGCCACCTCTCATAGGAAATCTCTTAGCATCCTGAGAGTCCACAGGGTTTGAGAATTGAACACTTCTAAGAAAAACACTGTGAGAAATATACATCATCTGAGTACTCTGGGTCATCAGGCAGCCCTCATGATGTAATGAGAGGGTCCTGCCAGCCCCTTCTCCAGCAGATTTCTCAATACTCCCTAAAAGCATAGCAGAAAATTTTAAAAAATAAATATAAGATTTTGAAAAAGCCACATAGTGAAGAGAGTTAAATAACCTAGCAAGGAAATCAAGTGTTTTCTGATAATTTTTTTCTCTAGACTGTGCAGGTTCCTCCAATGAACCAAAAACTCCATTATTCATACAGCTGAAATGAATTGTATCAGCGTTCAAGAATTAAATGCAATTAAATATGTGTATGAAGCCTAACAACAAGGTGATTTTATGCAAGTTGTCTTGATATGTGTTAAGACTTGCTGTTGGTAAGCTTGTCATCAAGTTACATTATTTCCCCTGAGAGCAAAACAAATCAACATTTCCCCACTCGATGCTTCTGAAGACAGCATTTCAGCAACAGCTGATCAGCAGGGTCTGAAAGTGAACTTGATTATAGGCAGAGAGGATTTTAAAGTTGAGAAAAAACCCAAAGACAAAGGCAGCTCAAGGGGAGCAGACGAAGCAGTTATTATTAATTTTTAAATATTATTTGGGTATTAATGTCGCAGAATAGGATTTCTCATGCAGGTCACAAATTTAACACAGCCACACCAGTGGTCTTTACCCACCCTGAAGTGATTTTGATAAAACCAGACCATAATATGGTGAGGAAAGAAGATTAAAAAATTGAAGGGGGTTCAGAAATGAGGGGAACAATCTCTAGAGACATGCCTTTCTTTTTCTGGAGAAAAATAATGAGAAAAATGTTGCTTCATACTCTTAGAGTGGGATACCTGGTGATGTACGAAACGTGATGCTGCTGTTTTTCTTTGCCTGTACATACTTCTGCGTGAGGTCAGCACCTTAAGCTTTTTACACAATTCTGGGAGCTCTTTTGCTATTTCTTTCCTCTGTCAGTCTGCAGCTTCTCTGCTCTACATACGTGATACAGGTACGCCCTGCCTGGGAGCACACAGAAAATGACAATTACCTGCCATTCCTTATTTCTGTCCAGAGTACCTCAAATATTTTAAGGATTAGAGGTGACCGAGTTCCAGGACAATGGCAGGAAATAGCAGATGAGGCATCAGCACCTCCAGACGTACGTTTTCATATAATATAAATCATCCTGTTTAATTAGAGATCTCTCCCTTGAGCTCCCAGCATGAGGCTATTTACAGACAGTGGGGGAAGCACAAGCTCCTCCAGCAATCTCACACATCTCTTACGCCTTCCTCAAGATTTCCCCACAAGTACTGTGTATCAAAGGAGACTATTTTTATTCTCTTCTAGTAGTGGGGTCTTATCGGTTTATTGAAAAGGGGATAATAAATAATAGGAATGGATGCAGGCAACTTGCATCTGCTCTACAGGAATTGTGCCTGCAGTCACAGTTTCAAGCTGAAGCATCTCAGCTCCTCCCCATCTTCTGCAACACAAGGAGAAGAATCCTGTTGGGCTGAGAGTAGGAGTGGGGGTAGGCAGCATATAGCTAGCCAAGGGACCACTCAGAATGGGATGTCTGTGCTGGGAGGCCTTACATTGCAGAAACCCCACCCAGATCTCCAGCACTGTGCCAAGAGGCTGAGGTTCACCTTGGGGACCCCACTGCTGGCCAAGCCACTGCTCTGCTCCAGGCCCAGCCAGGGATTCACCAGCAGCAGAACCAACATGGCAAACGAGGGAGAGGGTGATAAAAGCCAGCAGGAGCAGGACAGAAGGCTGAGCAGAAGAAAATGATGCCATACTGACAGCAAAACCACTTTGGAGACCTTGAGTGACAGCTCCATGTGGCTGTGGCTTTGCTTCCTTCCTGGCCAATGCCAACTGTGGGCATTTGGAATTTGGATTCCAAAATCTGAATTTGGATTGCAAAATCTGTAACAGAATCAGAAAAAGTCACATCTCTCTCATGCCAGATTTGCTCTAGAGGTCTGCCATCAAGTTAATCATCAGTTTCTTTAATGTGGCAAATTTGAAAGGAACAAAGCCCTGCCTTGCATAGCACCAGTGCAGAGAGACTCCAGGCGTGCATCTCCTGGGAAGGATATTTACATCATTAGGAAAAACATGAAATTGAATCTTATTCTTGTAACCAAAACATCTTTGATGATTCACTTCCTGTCATTGCTGTACAGTATTCAGGATATAAATAGCTTTCTTTTAAATCTAAAAGACTTGCAATCCATTATTCCAGTGGTCTTAAGCAGGACGGAACACCTCCAGCAGGACTAAGGGCTGCTATTGCAAGATATAAAGGGAACATCAATCACAGCTCATTTGTCACCAGGTATCTGGGATGGACACATGCTGTGCAGAGCAGGTCTGGCTGACCTGTCAGAATGCATGGGAATCAGCTGCCAAGAAGGACCCTTTCATCCATGAGTGAGAAGTTTAGAGTGAGTAGAAAGAGCAACCATGTAATGACACATGAAATCACCTAGGGACGGGTCATTAGAAATGGGGTTGGAGCTTTCCTTGGCCAAATAATAATTAGAAGGAATGAAGAAAAATAAAAGCACAGTGAAAAGTGTTTCTAAAATGGTGATGGAGACTGCACAATCTTTGTAAATGCATTGACTATGAAGTCTGTATGCTCCAAGCATGTGACAGTGGTGAAGGACCAGCAGTTTCACACGGAGAGCAGGTGAGTTCTGGTTTGTGCAAAGATTGACTCCCTGCAACTGGAGGCCTTTCACAAGACATTTCCCACTGAAGATGGCAAAACCCAAGTAAGCAGAAGCATCTCCATGAACCCAAGCATGCATCCTGTAGATACCCCTACATCTGCAGCCATTACATTGTTCTGCTAGGCAAGTCCTTCATTCAAAAACTTGATGCCTGTGGAGCTTTGGGAAGGGTGAAAGATAATATCAAGATTCTGTTGCTTCTCCATGCGTTGTATGGGGAAACATGGGCTGTGTTAATGCTCTGGGCTCCATGTGGTTTTCCTTAGACTTTACCACAGATATCTGGCCATCCCCTACCAGCAGGGTGCCCTGGATGCCAGACCCTTGAGCACTGCTCAGAGTCAGGACATGGGCTGGCTGTGGGCACCAAGCAGCTGCCTGTCACATGGCTGATGCACATTCACCAGCAGCAGATTTATACCCATGAGGAATTTGCAGAGAGATTAGTGAACCAATGCAGACACAAGACAAGGCGACTCCTGTTGCTCTTCAAGGAATGCATAAGCTAACAACTCTGCTACAGTTTCATACGTCATTAGGCTAATGTTCTGTTTAAATAGAGTTATCAATCATTTTGTGATTAAGCCTCTTTGTGCTGGCAACAAATAGATGGGAAATGAAAGTGGATTGTTTGAGGATTATAAAAAGACATTGCTAAAGCTGCCACTGCTTCTGCTGAAGGTGGAAAAACACAGAGGAACTAATTGATAGTGCCAAAACAAGCCTCCAAAGGCGATGCAATTTAAATAGAAACAGCCAATCGAGTTGTCTGTTAGATGTTCTGACACGCCTGAACCTTTTAAGCATATGTTTGCTTCCTATTTTCATTTTTGTTCCATCCTACAAGACCTGAAATTTGTGTTTCTTTACCAAAATAATGTAAAGGAAAGTTGAAATTCTTATAAACCTATAATTCCAGCAGCTTTAAGGAAGATGTGAACTACCAGTAGACCCCTTTATTTTACTCTATTAAGGATATAGTTATTTTCTCAGGAGTTATACAAGAAAAAAATCAATTTTGCACTTTGCTCCTGAATGTCTTCTTTATTCTAATAACCAGTTGCAGGCAGATATCGTAATAGTTCCTTGCTTAATTCTATATTGAAATTTTACACTTAAACTGTTAGTAATTTTTTTTTTCATTGCTCAATTACATTGAGAAGTTTGACTCCCAGACTTTGTTCTGGGGATTTTCAGGGAAACCAAATTTTGCACATCACACCCTCTTTGAAACACATTTTTCTTTTCCCAGGAAGCATTTTATAATCATGTTTATTAGTCCTGTCAGCAGCAGCTGCTGAAGTGTTATAACTGTTCTTGTTCATCGTTTCCATGGTTGTAGCTCCTCAAGGAGAACAACGTAGGGTCAAAGGTGATGGCAGCCCATTTTTCTGCACCAAGGCCTAAGCATTTCCCCAGCCCTCATCAACAACAGTAATAAGAGCACAACCATGAGTGGCACAGAGCAGGTGAAGAGATGCTGATTCTTCACTTTCTCTTCTAATACAAGAATGAAATGCCTTTGAATGACTCTTACTAGAGTCAAATAGAAAAAAATACCCAAGAAAAGATGGTTCTTTGTACAATAAGGAAAAGATCTGGGGCCTCCTTGCCCAAGGGTGCTAGGATGCAAGTGCTTGCAGAATTCAAGATCAGCACTTGCACTGCACAAGAACCTGGAAATCTCATGGAGGTTAACACACAGGCAAACCACTTCAAAGTTATGAACCCTTGACTGAAATAGGCTTGTAAGGATTCTAGGAGAAGCATCATGTATGTTTGTCCTGTTCCTGCTCTTGCTTATACATTCTGTTGCTGGAAGAGGCTAGCATGTAGGTGCCCTCCTACCTTATTTCAAGCTCTTTTGCAGCAATCACACTTGTGGTAGTGTTTTTTTCCTCATGCACAAATGATTTTCACAGCAGAGATTAAGTTGTACTCAAGCGGTGATTTCACCATTGCATTGCTTATGTTTTAAGTATCCAGTTCCTGGAGTGGAATCCAGAAGCCGGTATCAAAGCAAGAAAATTAAGACACTTCAGGGTGTGATTCAAAAAGCAGAATACATTAAGGATGGTGTTAATAAGTAGTAAAATGTCGAGGACAGAGAAGATGGGATTTCAGTAAGCAGAGTACTGTAAAAAAATAAAAATAAAAAAATCAGAGCAACCCTCCTGGACAGAATTTAGCAGCAAATCTGGCCATGGTCTGCTTCAGCTGGAGCTGGATCCTGTGCTTGTGATGTGCCTCAGTATCTGTCAGTATCTGACTGACATCTGTATGTGCCTCGGGATGTGGCACATCTAGAAACATAGCACTTATGGAGTATAGAAATGTCTATGGGCTCCAGGACTACAGTTCTGGAAACCTGAAGGTCTAAATTCAGTCCAACCCCTTAAAAGCAGAAGAAATTATTTTAGATTGAGGTACTGAGATTGAGAACCCTAAAGATTTCATGGGGAAACTCAGACGCTTCTGGAAGATTTGTGGGTTTTGATGGAAGTATTGACCTTGCAGCAGAGGATGGGTGACCCTCACTCCATTTGTTTTTCTATCATTCTCTGGAGGTACCAGCAATGCCCAGTGACCAAGGCACTTGATAGACACTTGGTGGAGTCTTCTAATACTCCATGTGCTTGATCCCATGCATTCATCTGCATGTTAAGCAGACCTTATTTGCTGTATGTGTCTTTGAGTTGCCTTTCCTTGCCACAAATACAGACTGTGTGTGGGAGAAGACTCACTAAGAGATGGAGGTATGGGAAAAGAGCTGTATTTGTGGGGAAGGAGAAAAATGCATCCAAATACAGGCTTCAGTGAAGGGGTGATCCACAAGGCAGGAGGAGGCTTATATGGTCTCCACTGAATATGCTGTGTCAAGTAGATCATGAATTCCTATCTTGTGTTATATACAGCCTGCTGTCTGAAAGTGTCCCATCTTGCCCTGGTCAGCCAGCTGTCAAAAGACTCTCCTACTTACTCAGTATCTTGACTTGTAAGTGATGAATACTGAAAGAAATAGTCTCTTGAGCCCAGACTGCCCAGCTCTAGGACCACACTAGCATGGGAGGACTCTCATCTGCTTCCTAAGCCTCACAAAATTCTGTCATGATTAATATTCCCAGATCTGATTCGTCTGCAGGAAAGCATCAGCAGCTACCTGGCACCCTGCCTGGGGCAGGTCACATCTGCAATAGCTTCAGGCAGTGCAGGGCAGGCAGGCCTTTCTGGCACATGGAGAGAGCAAAAAGACAAATGTAATGACTGTGGGGTGATGCAGCAGTACGTGTCTTCTCAAAGTAGATGGCTACTGTACACTCTCCAGACAAAACTCCTCCCTAAACCAACCCTAGCTATTATAAAAAAGCAAAAAAAATGTTTGTTGCAGCATTACCCATAATATTTTTTATGTCTCAGAGTCTTCTGTGTATTAAAGAAAAAATGAAAAATTCCTAATTATCTGTGCAACAGTTTTTTAAAATAGAGGATATTGCCGAGGGACAATATATTGATATGGAGATGAATAAACTCAGGAATGCTCCTATTAAGAGCAGCAATCACCTTCTAAGGAGTGGGTGCTGCAGCATCCCAGGCACAGCCTTGGTTGTTTTTCTGGGAGCTGCAGAAAAGCAGCCTGGGGAGGGTCTATGTATTTGTATCTGCCTTCAAAATCCAGCACACACTTCTACTATGAAGGTTGCTTACCTTTTTCACCTTCCTTGTAGAGCAAGTTTTGCTTCCGTCTGAATCAAGGCTGCAGGCAACAGCAAGCAAGCTTGGCAATCTGGAAAGCAAGGTTTTTTTCAGATAGTGGTGGCTCAAAATAACCTTTTCTCTTCCACCTCTATTTTGGGATTGAAGCTAACTACTGTTACTCTGCCTTCAACACAAACTAGACAAGTAACCATGACTAAATCAATTCAATTGGAGAATAAATAAGGAAAGATTAGCCCCAAATCAATGCTTCTACTCAATGCTGCTTCAGGACAGAGCTAAGGTGGCTTAGGTACTTATTTTTGCATTTTTACTTAACATCTTTGTGGTTCTCTTTAAAGTGTTAGAAACAAGTTTAGGTTTGAATTTAAATTCCCCAGTGTGCATTTCTTCGGGGCTACATGATCCCAGCGGTGTGATTTGCCTATAAGCTCAGCCTCAACCCGATGTTATCTTCTCGAACTACAGCTGTATGCATCACATTAATGATACACGTTCAGGCTACTCACTGCATGCCACTATTGCATACTAACAGGATCCTTAACTTTTACTACAGATAAGCATGTTTTCAAGTCACTATGTTTTCCCATTTGTTTCGGCTTAGAGAGGAATAAGGAGCTAGAACTGCCTTTTCAGCACACAAAGGAAGCAGAGTGTGAGCATTTATAGGATCATGTGAGACACTGGCTGCTTTCACCTGCCACAGAGTGGCTGCTCAATCATGTCATCTGAGCATGGTCAGCTGCCCTGCTTGCAGGACCTTTCCTTCCTCCATGCTGAGTCCCACGCTGGTCCACTCCCAAGCAGGCAGCGAGGACCAAGGCAGCGATTCCACCATCGCACCAGCAATGGGCTGGGGCTGATTCTGAAGCAGATGGGAATTTTATGGCTCTCTTAAAGCTTGAACAGAATTAGTTAAAAGCCTTTCTAATAATATCAGCCTCCTGCAGGGTGCTCTAGTGTGGCCTTTTGGGAAATTCAAGGGCTAACCTTGACTGCTAATGGACTGAAGGTGCAAACTAGAGCCCAGCACAGGCAAGTTCCGCCCATGTCCTGCAGCCAACACCCCTCCTGCCCTCCAACAACCAGACTTCTGCACTCTCCAGGAAACAGAGGGACTCTGCAATTGGGATATGTGGTTATGGCCAAGTTCATTTTCTAAGGTGTTCATTTCATTTATGCTCTTGCATTGCCACTTTGCTGCAGAATTGTGGAATGGCTGAGGTTGGGAGGGCCTTAAAGATCATTGCGCTCCAATTCCTTCCCTGTGGCCAGGGTTGCCATGATTCAATCTTGCTAAAAGCCTTAGATTACAATAAAAAGGAAGGCATATACCACCACACTTTAGCTCATTGAACTCCTGGCCTTACTAGCTATTTTTGTCAACAACATGGAGGATGACAGTGTCACAGCAAGAACTTGGGCTAGCTTGCAAGCCACTTGCTGGTTGCATATCTCCGTAAGGTGGTGAGATGCACATCTTTCTACGCAATACAAATGAGAAAAGGCCCCTCAGAACTAGGGCAGTCAGCAGCCAGCTCTCTGCATGGAGAGTCAGCCAGCCAGGTTCCTGTCCACGGAAAACCCTTTCTCCTCTGTGGATCTCACTTACGCTCCTTCCCCACACAACATGAACAACCAAGATGGGTACCTCAATCAGAGTAGGACACCTTCCAAAGCCCATTCAGAGGAAAACAGAAAACTGCAACCAGGACTTCTGATCCTCTGAAGCTACAGCACCACTTGATAGATGCCCCATCCATTCAGACATTCAAGGCCAGACTTGGATGGGGCTTTGAGTAATGTGATTGAGCTGTGTGTAGGTGTCCCTGTTCATTGCAGGAAGTTGATTAGATGGCCCTTCCAACTCAAAGGATTCTGTGATTCTCTGATTCTATACTTGCAAGCTCAAACTAACAGAATTAAGACAGAAAGCTGCAAAGATGCTGCAGCAGAGCCAAACACAACTAGAGCAATTCAGTATAATTGAAATGCACACACACTCCTTATTTCATGCACAGAAAACTTCAGTATCAGAACAACTGCTTTAGAGGAACTGAAGAAAATTAAAGAAGAAAAAGCAAAATAACTGCATCTCTTCTGATTTGTTATAAAAAATGTCTCTAAAATAATTAGTCATGCTGCAAACGGCACATACAAATAACAAAAAAATATTACACCTTCAAAAGCATTGTAGAAAAAAGCTACAATGAAATTCACTGCCTAATGAGATTATCGTTGGAGAAATTTTACAACAGACAAAACTCATTGCTTCATGCTCATTTTACCAAATTTGGAAGAGAAGGTCTTATGTTTTTAGCCATTAAAATTCTAAAATTAGCCACATACCTACCCTGTCCACATTAGGCTTTTTTTTCCTCAACAGCAGTGTTAGACAAGGAGAGACACCTCAAAGTTTTGCATTAAAAAAAAATGCCTGCAAATGAGTCATATTCAAACAGTATTATAAAAGTACATGAGGAGCATCTCGGCAATTGGATAAATGAAAAGCTAGCAGGCAGGATGAACAGCATGAGGGACATCTGTAGCATTACAGGGAGAACTGACCTCCTGGAGGACTCAGTGCCTGCATATCATTGCAGACATCTTTTTGCCTGCTGCAACCTAGGAGCTGCCATTCAGCCAATAGCAATTTGCATGGCAGACAACTGGGCTGAAGCAACTGTATGCTCTACAAAATAGCATTGGCTATGGTAAATCAAAGAAGTTACACCTTGCATCCAGCCAGAACTATTAGGAGCTTTTGTGCAAAACTGCTGGTCCAAATATACCAGGACTGGCTTATTTCTACCTATAGACTCGGGTTGGGAAAAGTTAAGCACTCTAAGTCTGTATCGCAGCATGGATTTTCCAGTTCTTTGCTTTTGTCTTCCTTACTTGTACTGGGTTTGTGTGTGTAAAATCAATGAATAATAAGATGTTATAATTACAAAATAAACAAGAGAGTTACGCAAAGCAGGCTATAATAACAAAAAAGAGAATAGATAGAAAACCTACCTGTATCCTGAGCTCACTTACCAAACTCCAGCAGAGTAGATCTCCAGAAGAGATCCTTCTCCACTGGTGATCAGCTCTTAAATGGGTGTAGGAGAGGTGCAGCCGGGCTCCACCCCTTCTGGCAGCACAGGTGAATTGCCTTCACCTGTGCTCCCATGGCTGACTCATTGCTCGCCTCAGGTAATTAATCAGAGGTTCAGGCCACGACTCAGCAGTTCTCATACAGTGTGTTTCCCCATGGAGGCCAGCAGTCGTACACAATGGGTAGGGAAGTGGTGGACTCACCGTCCCTGGAGGTGTTCAAGAACCGTGTAGATGTGGCACTGAGGGACATGGTTGGTGGGCACGGTGGGGATGGATTGTGGTTAGATATGTTTATCTTAAAGGCCTTTTCCAACTTTAATGAGTCTATGATTTCTTTATTTAGTCATTTTTCCCCACATTTACAGAGCCCAGGTGCTGATTGTTTACTGCCTTGTTCCTGACTTCCCTTTCCTGCCTACAGCCTAACCTAACCTCTTTTTTTCCTTTCTGCTGCTGGGGGTGTGAGCTGATCAAACACACCTCTAATGCTGTGGCTGATACACAATTACGGAATGGTTTGCTAATGGCATATCAGGTATGAGTGATATTAAACATACATGGACGTATGATTTTAGCAACAGCTAGTTAACTATCAATCCAATATTTATCTTTCCTTTGGAGCTGTCTTAATAGCATAATTATAAAATGAAAGCATTTTGATTTTCTTTATTGAAAAAAAAAATCACCAGCAGCCCCTTCAGGCAAGCCTCTTGTGTGGTTTATTTAAACAAGGCCAACAAAGACATTGTAAGCACTTTTCTTCTAAATCCCTCATCAGCTGGTTGCATAGCAGGGGGCTAACACAGACTGAGGGGCTGCCTCCCTGAATGCTCGCCAAGAGCATTCTCATAGTGTGCCCCAGCCCTCACAGAGCGAGCACTGGTGCTTCCCTGGGATGAAGGATTAAGTTCAGCACAAGCTGGGCTCAGCTCCATGGCAGCATTGCCAATGGAGGTATTAAGCCCTTGCGTGCAGCAGATTGATTCTGGCTGTCATGTAGCCACTGTGCTGCTGTCAACATGCTCCGCTGCGGCTTACCCTGACATAGTGATCAAGTGCTTGGGGTTCTGCCTTATGTATTAAACATCAAACCACACCAACAGATGAAACCCTCTCCCTGCCACACGTTGCACCCGTGTGTTGCTCTGCATCAGTAGTATCAGAGAAAGGACAAAATACAGATGACTTTAGCACCATAGCATCGGACTGGCAATTGAGTGAAGAACACCTTGATCATGTCGTCTGCTGTCATGCCAGTGCAGCAACATTAGCAGAGAAAGACAGGCCAGAAAGGGATATCTCATAAGGAAACCCTGTATGAATTATGAAATCTTTTGAGTTGGAAGAGACACTTAAAGGCCATCTAGTCCAATCCCCTGCAATGAACAGGGACACCTACAGCTAGAACTTGTTGCTCAGAGTCCTGTCCAGCCTGACCTTGACTGTCTCCAAAGACAGGACTTTCACCCCCCTCTCTGGGCAATCTGTTCCAATGACTCACCACCCTTACTGTAAAAACTTCTTTATATCCAATCTAAATCTCCTTTCTTTTAGTTTGAAACCATTTCCCCTTGTTCTTTCACAACAGAATCTGCTAAGCAGTCTGTCCCCTTCTTCCTTATAGACCCTCTTTAGATACTGAAAGGCTGCTCTCAGGTCTCCCTGGAGCCTTCTCTTCTCCAGGCTGAACAGCCCCAGCTCTCTCAGCCTGTTCTCATAGGGGAGATGTTCCAATCCTTGGATCATTTTTGTGGCCCTCCTTTGAACGTGCTCCAACAGGTCAATGTTTCTCCTATACTGAAGACTCCATATCTGGATGCAGTACTCCAGGTGAGGTCTCACCAGAGCAGAGGGCCACTAGGCTTTGTTGAACCTCACGAGGTTCACTTGGGCCCAGTGCTCGAACCTGTCTAGGTGTCTCTGGATGGCATCCCAACCCTCAGTTGTGTTGACCACATCACACCTTGGTGTCACCCAAGAGTTGTCTCCATGTTGGTACCAAAGCCCATCAGTGTAAAGAGCAGCCAAAAGTCAGCTGTGAAGGCCATCTCTCCTTCCAGCTTCTCAGGAGGCCTCCTCCAGCACCAGCTGCTGCTTCTCCTGTACTATGCAGGGCTGAGCTGCAAGTGTTAGCTGCCTTTTTGTTATAAACAAATTGAAATAATGAAATACCCAAATTTTAAAAAGAACCCCCAAGAACAGAGGAACGGTGAGCATAAATATCCAAGTAAAACAAGATGGGGCTACAAAAAGAGAGAGAGAGAGGCAGAGCCATCCAACTACATCTCTGAAGGGCCATTCACTAACAGCCACCAGTACCTGATGTCTCACCCACAAACCCAGAGCATCTTCACCCCTGGCAGAAGCCATGCCCTGGTGATTTCTGAGGAGCTGCAGTGTGGGGAGAACTTACAGTGAAACAGTGTCAAATGTCAAAGGAGAGATCTGAAAATATATTAGGCTGTGAAACCCAGAGGACAGTGAGGAAATTAAAAGAGGAGACATCACAAGCAGGGCTTTGGCACGCAACGTCAGGCGAATCTTAAAGCCTTAAGGGGCTTTAAGGACAGCAACACATATCCAAAGGAGATACTGAAGAATGACAAGTGAAAAGTGACAGGCACTGAATCTGACATGTCTCCCATTTGGTGGGCTCTGTGCATCCATCACTCATGTTTAAGGATCCTCTACAGGCTCTGTCCCTTCCTGTTTGCCCTGGGAAATCCCTGACACTCTGCAGTCAGCTACAGAACCTCCTGGTGAACTGCGGGGTGTCTAGGATGTTTGGAAACAAGGGGAGATGACCTCCTGCAAAGGCTTTTCAATGGAAAACAAAAAATGTACTGAGTGCTGCTGAAGTTGCAATGAGAGCCAAAACTAGGAATTAGCATTTTTTTTCAAGGACAAATTTGCAGAGCTGTCAAGGACAACTACTATCTCCCTTTTGCAAATTGCCCCAGCAACAGCTGAGCATCTCATATGAATCCCCCTGTACAACATGACTGTGCTGACTCCTTGTTCAGTGACGGGAGGGCTGCCCTCATGGGACATGCTCAGACCAGATCCTCTCTAGGAGCTTTGGGTGACAGAAATTGTTTCTCTTTCAAGTTGTATTTCTAAAATTGCACTCTGAATGATAAAATAAGAACACAACTCTGGAGATACAGGAGCAAGGCATAGACAGGTAAGAATTCCCCTCTGGCTTTGCTTTCCGCACAGATATTAGGCTGGTTCTGGCTGACCTGCTTTGCATTTGGTATCCTGCTGGGCTCCAGGTGTTACACAGCAGCAGTGATTAATTACGACGTGTAACACAAAGATTTAAGGAGCTTCTGTTTGAATTCGTTTGTGAGCTTTCATGTATCCAGAACAATTAACTCATGTACTCTGCAGAGCTGGGATCTGTCAGCAAAATGGTTCATGTAAGTACTGAGGGCAGCCCTTCCCAAACACGCTGATACACTGTAGGAGCTGAATTGTTACCAAGGTATTACTAACCTGGTATAAATTTAGACTGTTGCTTTTTCGAGAAAAAAAAAAAAAAAAAAAAAAAAAAAGAGGGTGTGTAATGATTTTGGATCTTCAATGGCCAACGTATGTTGGAAATAGGCTACCATATGTAGTCTTTCTGAAGGCAGTACATCCAAACGTGGATTTGGAATCAATTTAATGCACAGTGCTTTATGTAATTATACCTACAGATGCCTAAGTGACAATTTAAATTAGCATTAACTTGATAGCTTTTGCTAAAGGCATACAAACGCGATCGGGTAGTGGGCAGATTTTCCTGCAAAGCTCTGCTGATCCCTATCAGTTCCCAAGGCACTGCTCCAAATATAAACCCCACTGATCTCTTCAGCAACTAGACCTTCTCTGGAAAAAGTTTCTATGCCCAAACAGATTCAGAAATGAGACACCGATCTCTGCATAAATCACATCCCAGCACAAAACATCACCACTCCGCCAGTAATAGGAATGGTGCTCAAACATCGGGACCCTACATGTTTGTAAGGACAATCCTGTCCCAGAAATTCCTATAAATCCATATATATACTGTCTGAGGAAATGGACAGTATCTGCAAGGTAATTAAAACTGTTTTGGAGGGAATTAAGAGAAATGTTTGAAAATTCACTCCTAGTTGTTGATGAACAAGATATTTTGCTTCTGAGAACTAAGACGTTACTGCAGAAATGTCCCACAGGGGCATAGGTTATGTTTCAAACATGTTGAGCTTATGGCACAGGGTTTGTTTCTGCAATACCTGCACCCAGAGAACAGGCTAACCTTATTCTTCTGTCCAGAAACTAAATAATATCACAACTCTAAATTACCACAACTACATCTCTCCTCCCAAATTCAGTTGATAGCACACTCATTTTAGGATTTGTGAGAGCATGTTCCACCTCCACAGTAGAGTGAGATAGACCCAAAAGTCTCCTCACATGAAGTTATAGGAGAATTACTGAAAAATAATGATTTGCAGGCAATTCTCAGCCTCCTTACTAAGCCCCTCTAACATTTCAGAACCGACAAGAACAGGAGCAGGAGCACTTCCATCCATCTGTCCAGAGTCATGACTTATCCATGCCGTTCAACTTTTCCTCCATTCCATCTCCCCTACAGAAACAAATCCCTTCTATGTATCCTCACCCAAGGAAGACTGGAGCATGACAATTGAGGGCTACAAGATTTCAAGAGAGATAGGCAGAGAAAGTGGAATGGGGAAGTTGCCCTTCATATTGAGATGATGAGTGTTCAAATAACACACAGCAAGGGAACCAGAGTCTCCTGCAGACATGTTATGCTGCAACTTCAGAGATACTTATATCCCCCTAAAACCTTCACTCTGATTTTGATAAACCCCTGAATTCATCAGCTGCTCAGTCACAAGGAATTTGTTTCATGCCAAGCAAATAAGTAGTGTTTCTGTCTGACTTAACTGCAGCAGACTGTGGTGGCAGAGAGGCTTTACCCTGTACTAATGACTCTTAGGAGGGCTGGCTTCTTGAAAGAGTCAGCACCAAACACACAACATAAAAATGATTCAGAGGCAGCTCAATAACGCATTTTATGGAAAACAAGAGCCCCAGGACACAAATCAGCTGCAGTACGGAAATTATCAGCTACAGAGTGCACCACTTTTTGCTGTAGAAGTTCTGGCAGGCTCTGCTCCTTCCCTCCCTGAAGCAGGGGCAAGTAGAGCAGTGCAAGGCATACAAGAGCAGTGCAGTCTCAGGGCACAGCCCTGCTTGTAGTGATGCAGACAGGCAGTGGAGGATTGCATCCCACCTGTTCAGCAGCACAGTTCAGTTTCTTCACTCTGCAGCACGGAAGTGTTTTCTGATTAGTTGAATAAATCCACAGCCGCACTTGTTGTCATCTTGGTAATCTGCTTGGAGCAGTTTCTCCCTTCAGTAGCTCTCAAAATTGGCACTGAAAGGATGATGAGTTTTTAAAACACCTGGGAAACATTTCTGGACTTCTCATCTGAAAGCCATCTAGATGGGCACACGCCATTGCTCCCATAACGTGGAGGCAGAATTTCCTTGCTGCCACTGACAGAATGAAGAGGCACAATCACTTCATACAGAGAACACGTGGCAAGAGTGGTTTGTTAAGGACTGATATCAGAAAAAGCCTCAACTGCTGTCTCCAGTGAGAGGACAGAGGGATTCCCTCACTTTCTGATGTGTCCTCCAGGATCCCACATGGCTGCAGGGCCCTCTCTAGCCAGCAACGGCTGGGCTGTGGCTCCCAGACTCCAGTGGAGAATGAGTTTGAGCAGCAATAGCACAGCTGTGCATCTCATGTCCTGCAGCAAGACTCGGGTCAGGGCCTGAAGGCTTGCATCCCAAACCGTACAGCAGGGATCTCTCAGGCTCGCTGAAAGGCTCTGTGCCACTCCTCCCTCCCTAAATGAATAACAGCAGTGGAGAGCTCCATTTTGTTTGTCTGCTTTTGAACCAAAAAGGAACAACCGTTGAAGGCTTTTTCACTGTTGTTTTCATTGCAAGAATTTCAGTGCTGAGTATTTAGGCCGTGCTCTCTGAAAAGACTAACACAATTATTAAAGCAGCAGACAGAATGTCTCAGCACTGCTCCATACAGGTAACCTGCTGCAGTTTCTAGGTGCTGGCGTGGCCAGATTTTAAATTCTGGCACTGTTTGTAGCTATGCAGCAAGTTTGTGATTAACATGATGCTGTGAGCAGGGGGTGGGTTGTCCCCTGACAGGGCAGTGGCTGGGAGATGGATGTTTTGTGTAAGGTGTGGCAGCAGTCTGCTAGATGGGAAAGCCTTGGATATCCAAGAAAGGAAGACTATATCTGTTGTACACAGATATTGTGTGACGCATAAGCAATAGCTCGCTCAAGTACTCCACCAGCTAATGTCATTTTTCCTGAACATTGCATTATTTTTTAATCATTATACTCCCAGATAGGAAAGCATCCTCAGTGAATGAATTAGACTGTTACCTACTGCCCCTGCTCCTGGCTCAATCTCAGCTCTTGGCTTTGTCCTTCAGCTCACGCTCTATAAGGTGACTTGCTGAAGGACATTTTCCTACAGCAGGATAGAAGCTGAGGTTCTGGTTGGCAGAGAGCCTCACACTGCAGTACTTCAACTGAGACATCAAAACTTTCCTCCATGTTACTTATAGTTACAATTAATTACAATATTATACTTTTCTGAGTTATGCTAGCTCTGCAACTAACAGTTCTTCCAAGCAAGAAGTCATGAGCCTCAGCCTGACCTTTGCTACCCAAATATGAGGTCTTAGATCTCTGTGGGTGTCCCAGGGCTTGGCAGCTGCCAGCACAACTCACCCATTGG
This sequence comes from Meleagris gallopavo, assembly GCF_905368555.1. NCBI lineage: Eukaryota > Metazoa > Chordata > Aves > Galliformes > Phasianidae > Meleagris > Meleagris gallopavo. The sequence goes on from NC_139405.1 coordinate 12,514,538, forward strand.
CAGGCAGCTTTGTCAAAAAGGCTCTTGATGCCTGAGTATTGCTGTTTGCTCATGTTCTTCTTGTTCTCTAGGTCTTACCAAAAGCAGACAGCATCCAACAAGCTGTGGCTGTGGCTACAGACTGTGCTGATTCTCTTGGAAGAAAGCAGTCAGCTGGAACTTGCACAAAAAAGTACAACTATGCACAGAACTTGCAGTTAAAAACTTCTTACACTGATCATGAGCTCACTATTTCGTAGACTCAGAGAATCACTGAGGCCAGAAAAGACTTCAAAGATCATCATGTCCAGCTGTTGACCCATCCCCACCATTCCTTGTAATTATGTTCCTCAGTGCCACATCCAGGGATAGTGACTCCACACCTCCCTGGACAGCCTGTTCCAGTGCCTCATCACTCTTTCTAAGAAGAATTTTTTTTCATAATATCCAAACCCTTGCTGAATTTGATGCCTTGAACATATTTCAGAAAACACCTCAAGTGCTGGAACTAAAATTTATGAGCCTCTGATATAGTGAAATGCTTCATTGTCACACTGCTCACAGCTAAGGAGATCAAACAGTTTCACATGTATCGCACTGTGATAACTCAAAACCTGATCCTTCCACCCAAACCATGAAGAGGTGCCTGCCTTTCACCTTGCATTTCTGTAGGAATAGTTGGAGGGAAGCAATTCTTGCAGTTTGTTTTCTACACAGAGTTCCCCAGTGCTGGAAAATCCAATTACATCTCAGCCTCATCAGTTATAGATGATTTGGAGTTTTAAAATTATTACTGTAGCAAAAATTTGACAATGTATAAGAAAATTTTAGAGGTTTGGGAACTCAGAAGATCTAGTAATCAAGTTAATTGGGGACACACATGAGTGACTAAGCTGTGACAATAAAGTGGAAAAGCTTGAGATGATCAGTGTGGCTTTTACAGAAGTAAACACAGAGCAGTTTTCAGGGGGTGCCACTGCTGCTGCTCCCTCAGTCAGCACAGAGGCATGCTGCTCCCCACTGCAGGGACAGCTGACCAAACTGGTGTTACTGCAGCACTGCTATGCCCAATTAAACCCCAGAGTGCCTTCCTCTGCAATCACAAAAACAGGCCAGGATCCTAACTACTCACATTGTCTTGCTCTTTTAGTACTCTTTGTTCCTATTTAGTACGCACCACAGGGCCCAGCCATGACAGCATGGCATTGAGGCAGCAGATGCAATTGCCCAGCTTGTAGAATTTTGATCCTTACTTTTACATGAAAAAGGCAGCTCCTGAGCATGGGATGAATTTCAGCAGGATGAAATCTAGCTTCTCCTGATTATTGTCATCGTATGGGCATTTCTCATTACAGGAAAATACTTTTGCCTTCTATATTAAATGAAAACCATTTTGCAAGGTGAGGGGAAGAAGTTTTTCAAAGGGGTTTTTAGAAGCCCACGACTCTTGCATGACTTTTGCCTCTGACTGCTGCAATAGGTTATCCAATCTGTTAGAGGAGCTTGAGGCCATGGATTGACTCTGTCTCAGCCCCAGCACCTAATGAGAAGAGACTCTGAGAATCATCAGCTCTGAGTATTTGGCACAGAAGAGCTCAAAAGTCATTTGGAAAAAAGAAAGAAAGAAAGAGAGAAAGAAAGAGAGAAAGAAAGAAAGAAAGAAAGAAAGAAAGAAAGAAAGAAAGAAAGAAAGAAAGAAAGAAAGAAAGAAAGAAAGAAAGAAAGAAAGAAAGAAAGAAAGAAAGAAAGAAAGAAAGAAGAAAGAAAGAAAGAAAGGGAAGAAGGAAGGAAGGAAGGAAGGAAGGAAGGAAGGAAGGAAGGAAGGAAGGAAGGAAGGAAGGAAGGAAGGAAGGAAGGAAGGAAGGAAGGAAGGAAGGAGAGGACAAGGAAGGAAGGAGGAGGGACGGAGGAGGAGAGGGAAGGAAGGAAGGAAGGAAGGAGGGAAGGAGGGAAGTAGGGAAGGAAGGAAGGAAGGAAGGAAGGAAGGAAGGAAGGAGGGAAGGAGAAGGAAGGAAGGAGGGAAGGAGGGAAGGAAGGAAGGAAGGAAGGAAGGAAGGAAGGAAGGAAGGAAGGAAGGAAGGAAGGAAGGAAGGAAGGAAGGAAGAACAACAACAAGAAACATTCCAAAAGGCAGAGGGGGGGACATGCACAGGAGGAGCTCCCTATCAGCAGGGGCTGAACTCCTGTTCAGCTCCTCCTTCAAAAAAGTAGTGCTCAAAGGTAACAAACACATTAAACACATTTCTATGTTTTGCTCATTTGCAGAGCAGGAAATATGCCCCTGACCCAGACTTGTTTACGCAGGACATCCTATTGTATTGGTTTTTTTGCTTTGTTTTGTGACTAAATCCAAACACGCAATGCTAAAAATGGAATGGATAATTGCAATACTGATGTAGCACTGCATTTAGGTCTCTAAAGGTTGTGTGTAATTTTTTACATTTCACGATTGCTCCATCTCACCCTTTCTGCTTCTTGCAGAGCATTTGCAGTTTCTCCTCTGACCTCAGCTTTCTAAAATAAGCTTTTTATTAATTCAGAAATGATTGATGCTTGTCTGGAGTGAGCAAAGGCAAAAAAACCAAGAAGCAGCTATGCATAAAACACTCACAGTGGATTTAAAATCATTGCTGATACTCTCATCTCGTCTGTCCCATGCAGGACATGATCATTCACACTGCATTTGCCACTACCTACCCATGGGCTGGCTGCCCCACTGCTCTTAATGACATCTGATTGAAGTCCCCAGAGTTACTGTAAAAAACAAAGCCGGGTGAATTTGCAGACACACAGAGTTTCACAGACTAGATCCCACTAATTTTAGACAACTTTTAGCTCCTCCCAGTAAGGATGAACCTTTGAAACCAAGCTGTGGCACTTCCTGAGGCACAGAATGCAAAGCAGATTGGCAACACACAGAGCTGTAGGTATGTCACCAAAAGGACCCTCCTACCTGAGGCCAGACCAGGATGAAGAGCCAACCACACCTGTGGTTATTCAGCAGACAAACTTGCTGAGGGTGCACTTGATCCTACTATGTCAGTGTGAGGAGGGGACAGTTGTCTTCTTTCAGAAGTAAAGGCCCTGCAATTGCCACTGCGTGGTGAAGAGCATCCACAAGATGTGCTGTAAATTTTGACCATCTGTGTGAAGGCATTCCAAGTATCAGATGAAGAGATTTTTTTTCTTTAATTGCAAGCTTAAACGAATATTACTTATCAGCTTTCTCGCACTGCCGCACTGCTTTCAGCCACAGAACCTCCCAAGGAATTAGAGCAGTGCAAATATTTGCTGAATTTAACTTGTCTTTACATAATTATTTAATTTCTTTGCAGAAGAAAAAAGCATGTTGGGATTGCTGATAGCGCCTGAAATTAAGCTTTCACAGTAGCAGTTAAACATCTTAGCAAAAGTCAAGATCACCTGAACGTTGCTTTGTGTCAATAACAGAGCCATTTCTATCTGTTGCCAAAAGGCTTTCTTGCTAAAAGTGGGAAAGGCTTTCTCTCCTCACTCTAAGCTTCTGTCTCCAAGTGGGACAAAGAAGCATCCTAAGCAATGACGGTGGGGACTCATTGGCCTCATTTTGCATTTCAGCCCAGCACCGCTTTCCTGCGCACTTGCAAACAGCTGTGTTCTGCAAGAATCACCAGGAGACCTTGAATTACCAAGCCATGAATGTCAGGATTAGGAGGTGATCATTAACAATAGCTGCATGCCCTGAAAGCCTCTCATTTAATGGAGTAGTAAGAGATTATTTACACTGTAATATTAAGAATCCTGCTATCTAAGTACATCATCAGTTTAAGATGTGCCCTTTAATTCCTGTTACCTTGCTAAAACCGCATGTCAAACCTGCATGGACTCTGCTTGCATCAGAAATGAATTGCTTCTAGCTGCTGAGAGCTGACTTTTCCTGACCAGATTTATGTATGCGGGTAATGGGGTGTAATAGAAAGATGGTCAGGATACTCACATCAGCTGAGATGGAAGGATTAGCACTTTAAAAGAGCAGATTACTCTTTGTGAGACCCCTTCAAAAATCCACTCTTGCCACAGAAACTGCTGTGCCTGGCAATGACCTGCTGCACCCAAATGACTTCCTTTTAGATGCATAAAACAGAACTGACTTAATGTATGGAACTAAAACTTGTTAAAGAGAATGGGCACGTGGTTAAGCTCTGACATGTTCCCATAGATCATCTCCACAGAACTGCAAACCTTGTGCTTATTTAGGAATTCAGAACATGAAGCCATGTGCAGGACATGTACACGATACCTTACAAAAATATAGGAGCAGTTTCTGTGGCCGGGCATCACCTCCTGCTGTCTTCCCTCTCCATCAGTCAGCACCAGAGTCTTGACTCACTTTGCCCAAGTACAACAAATTTATTGCTTGAATGCATTAGTAATTTCATTAATTTGAAAGTTTGGGGATTTTTTAGGCCTCAGCCTAAAGCCAAGTAGGGTTTATGGAGAAGATAATTACTTGTACAGGAAGATGAATAGGCCAAAGGGCAGTACTCTGATCCTCCTGTCTGCTCTCTCACCATCTCTGGCAAGGTCTGAGGAATTTGCAGTAAATAAAGGCTAATCCTAAACTCCTAACATTACCTGACCTAAGAAGGCAAGGGATCCCTTTTTTTCTGGTACAGATGCGCCACTGGCAGAGGTCAGTCTCTGTGCTGTTGGGCCACTCCAATGTTATCCCCATGCTAGCTTTCCACTAAGCGTGTACATGAAAGCTCTTTTCTGATATTTTTCCCCACCTCATCCTTCCACCCTTGGCACAACACCTCAATTCCTTCTCAGGACAGCCTCTTGTTTTTTGTGTCCTCATCTCAGCTCTTGTTTGAGTTGCAGGCTGGGATTTTTATTTTACTTTTTGCCATTCAATGCTTCCATACACCCAACCCTTGATTGTGGTGTGGCATTGATTCCCCTTGCAAGGTACCGACTGCTGGCAAAGAAGCTCTGAAGCCACCAGAGAAATCCCATGCTATCCTTTTCCAGAGCTGAGCCCAGAAGTACACTCCTACAAATATGAGCATCAAGTGAACTTTACTGAGACTTTGCTTTTTAGGCTAAAGCACATTCAGTCAGATAATTTAGCAGACAAAAAAATCTTGAAAATATAACAGGGCAGAAATTGCAGATAGGGAATTACATTAGCAGGGCTAAGCTTCAGCACTTTATGATCAACAGGTCTTACAATGGGACTAATTTGGTATTCAGGACATGGATATCTCAGAATTCCTGATAATAACAGCTCTTCTTTATTAGTATAGCTGTATAATCCTTTTTCTTTTGATTAAAATATCTGTAGATTACTTCATGCTGCAAACTGAAATTAATACAGAAAGCCTCTACTCTACTTCAGTGAGTTATTTGCTAAGTCATATCAGACCAACAACCTCAGACTTGGATAGATTGCTCCAGCCACGACCTCAAAGTGTGCTTGCATTAGGAATAGCAGATAATTCAATGGTTCCTCATGCTGGCTCAGCTCAGGGCTCCTCTTGAGCAAAGAGTTCAGCACTATGAAATTTGCATCCTGGTAAAATAACGCCCATTTTTTCTTGGCTGGAAACAACATATTCATTAATCTCAGCACTTCAGAATGGACTTGCTTTGATCGACCATGGAGGAAAGGTCACTGCTTTGTCAGCTCTGCTCCTCAGACTCCTCTCATTAAATTTCCATTGAGATGCCACCTATTTTGCTTGTTAAGAAACAAGGATTTTTAGGAATAACTTAACATTTGCCAGTTCAGATTGACTGACTGAGAGAGTCTGCAGGATGTCTGGGGCTGAAAAATGGGACCATTGTGCATCCCCAGAATATAATATTTCCAAATAGTTTGTTCAAGTTAGACATCTAGTGGGAGCTGACAATATTTTTTTTTTTTTTCTTTTGGTGGGTCCTGGCTGGTATCTTAGGGTTGAGCAAAGGAAAATGTGGCCTGGCTGGAAAAAAACTGCCTTATTAGGTATCATCTCAAGAGCTCCAAATCCACTTTCTTGTGACACTTGGACTAGAAATTAATATACAAATAAAGAGACAAAAAAAAAAAAAAAAAAAGGAAAAAGGGTCTGAAATGACAACACTGGAAAGGAAAACACTGGGAAAGATTTAGACTGGATACAAGGAAAATGTTTTTTACAATCATGGTAGTGAAGCACTGGAACAGGTTTCCCAGAGAGGTGGATGTCCTGTGTCTGGAGACATTCAGGGTCAGGCTGGATGGGACTCTGAGCAACCTGATTGAGCTTTATCCCTGTTCATTGCAGGGGAGTTGGACAAAAGGCCTTTAAAAGTCCCTTCCAACTCAAATGATTCTATATGCTCTCATTAACTGAAGCACATGCATGAGACATCCCAGTAATTGATTTCTGGAAAGCAACTGGCCAAGGAAGAATATCAGCAGGCTGGCAGCCTTCCTTCTGGATAGTTTCCTGTTTTTTAACCAGATGCCAGCTCATCTCCCTGACCCAGCAGAGGAAGATGGTTTATGGCCTCTTCTGTTACATACTTATGAGAGCAGGAGATTGCACTATTAGTTTTCTTCCTCCCAAGAAAATAGACATTACAAGTTTAAATAAAAATTAGTGGCCAAAAAGCCACTTCGCTATGTACATTTTCCATTCCCAAAAGAAAAGCATGTTAGAAAGCATCACAAATAAGAGGCACAACTCATGCTGCTAGCAGTGGAGAGAGACAGCTGATGCCTCCGATGATTACATTTCTCTTGTCATCAGATATGTTCAGCAGAGATGAAAAATTCATTTCATGATGAAAATCCTTTGTTAAAGCCTCTCTCTTGCAGAGAGAGTGCTGTAGCCCAATCTGCTTAGCACACCACATGCCTAGCAGTGACCATAGGAGACGGCATTTGATGTGAGCTACGTTCTGTAAACAGAACAGTGTAGTCACAGAGTTATTCCAATTAGCTTTCCCTCGTTACAATTCATTTTTAATTTTGATAAAATAGATTAATTTGATTATTCAGAAACTCAGCATTCTTGCCATCCCATTACACTCTTAGCAGCAGCAGACAAAAATAACAGGAAAGCCAAGTTTTAAGGAATGAGTTGGAAAATGATTTGAACTGGCTTAAAAAGTTACTACTGCTATACCTGTTTGCTCACCCCCCAGCCTCCCAGCCCTTGCTATATGCTCTGCACCTGCTGCAGATTCTCTCATTTCAGGATAATTTGGCATTCACAAAACACTACTGTCAGGGATTTGCTGCTGCTCCTGGCAGGTAGAAGCACACTGCTTTGCAGCTGTTTGCTGTACATTTGCTAAAGACTCCAAAAGCTGTGGAGGCAGGAGAAGTGTAAAAAAATATTTCCATCCTTTCCATTGGTACTGCAATGTGTCAAATCCCCAGCAGGTGTAAACAAGCAAGAAATTCTCCACCTTGTGACACCACCTGCTCTGAGCTTTTGTCACTCAATTCAGCCCAAAGCCTCATGAACATGTAACCTGAACTTCCTCGTGCAAATTCTCCACATTTTAAATTATCAAACTAACATTTTGCTGGGCAGCAGCTTCATCCTGATGACTATTTGGATGAGCTTCCAGCTTGTCCGCTGCCTTTTATGCACAGAGCTAGAGTTGACCACTTCCCAGGGCAGCTAATCCATATGAACTCCTTCCTTTTCTGGTGTAGCAGCAGAGAGATGCAAGAGTGCTCCATGCCGCATACACACCTTTCCTCTCCACAGGCACCCTCCTGGGATGCTCTTACCTGCTGGCCCAAAGTGGTCAGAGCTGCTTTACCAAGAGACTTGTTACATAGGAGGAGGTGCGGAGGGGAACAAAGGGGCTAGAGCTGGCAATAAACATTTATTTTATAGTTCTATAGGTAAGAGAAGTATACTGAAAGATGAGAATAGGGGAAGCAAACACTAACCCAGCCAATTACTGTACTTCAAAGCCTTTTCTCTCCCACACATTGCACCTTTTCATGTGGTGCTGAAAAAGTCACATAAGAAGGTGGCAATGAATCAAGCAAGGTACTCCTTATGTCTGAGCCTGAATGGCTGCTGGAGAGCTCTCCTTCAGGGAAAGGGATGATGCTCTGCCAGATCCACACCACCGTTGGCCTTTGTAGCAAGGGCTGTGAAGCTCTCTCATATTATCAGCTAGGACAGAACTTTTCCTTATCCTTCACTGTTCAGGATGAATGGACTTAAGTTGCCCTAAGGAAGATTCAGGTTGGATATTAGGAAGAATTTATTCTCAGAAAGAGTGGTGAGTTGCCCAGGGAACATGTTGCCCAGGGAGGTGGTGGATTTGCCATCCCTGGAGGTGCTTAAGGAAAGGGAATAGTACTAAGGGACTTGCAGTATGGGTGGTAGGTGGACAGTTGGACTACATGATCTTAGAGGTCTTTCCCAACCTCAGTTTTGAAGGGTATCTGGAAATTATGGGGAATGTACCAAGTTTCTCTAAGATTATTGCAAGTAAGCCATGTAGGAAAAACAATACATTATGAAATCATTCCCACCTACCATACAGCTGAGCTGCTGCTGGGAGAGCATTTATATTCCCTCTCTCCACACTCATCAGTGGCATCACTGGGGGCAGCCACATTATCCACCCAGAGGTAGGTGAGGGTGCTTTAGGCAGCAGCAGTGTGAACCCAGCTGGAATCCTCTACACCAGAGACATGGCCACATCTCAGAGTTTTAGTACAGTATCTGGAAAGTGACTATTCTGTGTTTAAACTAAGACTGATAGTGCCAGGAGGGAGGGTGACTCAGAAGTCTCATACCTGTTCTCCTTAGAGCCCATGTTTGCGTCATCCTGCGTCAAGCACCAAGCCGGCTCTGCTTTACTGCTGCAGAAACCTGTTTTTCATGCCCTTGTTTCCTGCCTGATGGTTTTTTGCGTAGGTGGCAGCAAAAGTCTATCACGCAACGCTGCAGAGCCTGTCTGAGGATAATGCTGCACTAGGACGATTTCATTTCTGTTTGAGCTCATTTTTATTACACTGACTATACAGGTACTTCATCCTTTTGGTTTAGCTTGAATGGATTTTTGAGCTCACATCCCAAAATGAGAGAAGAAAACAGCTCTGAGGCACTTCTAAAATAAGAAGAGTCCATCAGCAACTTCACAATGACTTTACATCCATGCCTTATGTTTCCTTGTGCATCAGATCCTTTAGGGTACGTTGGCTTCCTGCATTTCCCACTATCCCTCGGAAAGAGACTGCCAAGATAAATATTATTAATCCACCAAACCCAGCACTGTGTCAATCCTAGTCACCGTGCCATCCTTCAGGTGTATTTTCTCCAAATGAAATTCAAGTAGAAAGAGGGTTAGGAAATGGATTGCGTTTCCTCCTTCCCCATGGGTCCAGTCCACTTTAATAAGGAACATACTCAGAGCAAGGCATGGATGCATCTAGCAAGTGCCATAACTGGTGTGATGAAAACATACTGCTTTCAGTGAAAGATACTGGGCCTTAGGAGGGCATCCATAGTGTGCCAATATGACATGGCTGCTCCCCAAGCCTGCTTTGCCTGGGCCTGTCTTGTCTGCAGAGAGGGTTCTGATGCACCTGCATCCAGGTAACACTTCAGTCAAGAGACAGCTGTGCCCTTGCTGGGCTTCCAGGCTGTCTCTGTGCTGACACAGAAGTGATAACATGCATGATATGGCTCAATTTTGGCAGTAAATCCCAACACATGGCCATGGTGAGGATGTGGTGAAGCTGCCTCCTCCTGGTCCTAATGCTTGGTCTGGCAGCCACAAGCTCAGCGAACTGCTCTATGTTTGGCTTCACGTCACTTCCTGTGGCTCAGAGCCAGATTAGATAGCACCATGGGGAAAGCTCTTGTGGCCTTGCTCAGCTCTGACACAGTGCTTTACACACAGCAGGACACTTCTGCTAAGAGGCCAGCACTAGGGGACCCGAGGGAACAGGTTAATGCTGACAGATACCCAGGCTTAAACTTTGCTCTCTAATAAGATTAGCGCACAGGCATTTGTTTCCCTGGACCAATTAGAAACCCCAACTATGATTTTTTTAGCAGACATCAGAGAGTTTCTGTCAAAACCAAAGAGCCACCACACTCTTAGTCTCACTTTGCACCATCTCCCATGATGATTAAATGCTAACAAAATGTTAACAAAAATCACTCCTTGCCTCTCTACATCCCACCTGCCCCACAGATGTAGAAATATGAGGGAAAGTTTTGTGTCCCAACAAAATGCATCCTGTTCTCAATCTGAAATGAGAATCAGAGTCACACGAAAGCTCCACTGCTGTTTCTTTTCCGTCATTTCACTCACTCTAACATCAGTGGGTTCTTGAGTTCAGCACGTTTGGAAAGGTAGAGTGCTTCACTGAAAACTATCAAGGGCTTCCACCAGAAGCCTGCTGACTTTGGTTGGGTCACAGCTCCTATAAACCTAGATAGGCCACTGCAGGGATAGCACTGACTGCAGCAGCTGCATCCTAAAGCCCATTCTTTTGGACATAGACACGAACTGACTCTTAGAATACTTTTTAGGACCATTTCTTCCATACAATCCAACTACATGCAAAAAAAGCCCCAACATAATTGTTTTCTTTCAGGAAACAAGACTAAAAAATGTCTATTTTTCAAAACTTTTCTATTAAACACTACCATACTGATGAGAACAAAGGCCATCCTGCCCTGCCCTGAATGCTGTGGCTCAGAGAAAGATCCAGCAAAGTTTTTTGTTTTTTGTTTTTTTTAACTTCAAAGGATATGAGTAGACAAAAAGATTTTCTAAAGTGTGCTGATTCTTGCTCTAGGTAAAAGGACTTATAAAAATAAGCAATAGATTAGCACCGTACATTCTGAGCAGCAACATAGGCATTCTTGCAAACAGCATCATTAGCTAATCTGCCCTCAGAGTTAGAGGATTATAATCAGGGATCTTTTTTCCATCTCTGCAGAACAGATCTTTTGCTCTCTTTGTGTGTCTGCTCACTCATCTATGGAGAGGATAATTTTCTTTTGTTTTACTTAGAAAACAGGAGATTTACTTCAGGAAAGCTAGAAATTTTTCTGATGGAAGGTAGCACAACAGAACAAAATATTTGTGGCCATTAAATGAGGGAAACTTGAAGACTTATATGTCATTCCTCTTCATCCAAACGACCATGAATCCTAGCTCCATTACCTTTTCTAAAGTTTATTAATAAGGTTTGGAAACACACTGTGTGATGGAAGTCATCATTTCAATATTGCTCCACGGTGCCAAGCCAAAACCAGTAAACTAAAACTCCTTTTATCAGTACAGTGGAGAGATCTGCCGGTGAGTGATCTCCCATCCACTTTGCAGGACAGATTACAGACAGAAATGGGAAGCCTGCCAGAGAGCCAGCTGTAGCTCCTTAAATCCACAGGTGATCTGTTGCCAATGTTTCCTTTTTCTCTCTTGCTTTAAATTTTGTTGTAGCTTTTTGACCTCATTAGAAGACTCCAAGACCCATTTTGGGACTGAGGTTGGTAGAAAATTAAACTGTATCCAAGGAATATTCAATCAAAACAACATAATCACCAGAAGGCCTCCACAGAGCTAAAAAGGAAAATAACTTCCCTGCTGGCATTCAGCTCTGAAAAACGTGCACAGATATGGGGATTTGCAGCAAGTGATGCGCATGAGATCTGTGCAGGCCATCTGAAGCATCCTGGCTTGTCTCCTCCTGGAGCACCATGGCTAGAATGGGTGCCTGCCTCCAAGGGGCTGCCACCACTGCGGCAGGAGCTAGTTTTGGCAGCCTTTGCTTTGCTGCTTCAAAAGCAGTGACACGTTTCCAGCCATTGCTGCTCAAAGTTAAAAGCTTGTCATAACATGTCAGGTGGCGAGGCTGCAGCACAAGGCTGATGAGACAACTTTCAGTCCAGTGCAGACAGCCTGCTCTGGGTGCTGAAGGGATGGAGAGCTGGCATCTGAGCAGCTTCCTCTGCTTATGGCAGAATCTCTCTCCCTCCTCTTGCCAAGGGCTCCACTTGGAAATTTGGACAAATTTTTATTTTAAAAAGTATAATCATTTCTCTTGTTGGAAACATTTCTGCAAGCTTCAGAGTTGAGGGAACTGCGGACATAGATTTCCACCAATACTCCCAAAAAAAAAAAAAAAAAAAAAGAAGAGGAAACCTGAACTCTTTGTTACAGAACAAAAAAAGTATTTGTCAAGTGCTAGCAATAGATCAGAACAAGAGGAAATGGCATTTCCCACACCCAAAGTAGTGGAGGATTATTAGTTCCCTGGTAACTGAGGTTACAAAGAACGTTACTTTCAGATTCTCTCACAGGATGGTCGGTTGCACGGAGTGCAACACAGATTCACAGACGTTGCAGAAAAAGGCACTGGAAGTCATAGAATCGTAGTATGGCTTGGGTTGGAAGGGATCTCAAGGATCACCCAGCTCCAACCTCCACTGTAGGCAGGGCTGCCCCCCACCAGCTCAGGCTGCCCAGGGCCCACCCAACCTGGCCTGGAGTGCTACCAGGGAAGGGGCACCACCGCTCTGGGCAGCAGTGCCAGGACTTCACCATCCTTTGTGTCGTGAGTCCTAAGAAGAGAATCAGGGCTGATGCACCTGATGATGATCGGTGAAGGCAGTGTAGCTTTACTTAGCTATAGTGTCTTCACCGATCCTTTCTCCTTCACAGCTTTTCCAGGGCAGTGCTTAGTTGCTGAGGGAGATATTTGTGTATGTCAAAGTCTGAGATGAATGAGAGCACCGTCCAAGGCTCTCTTCTGTGTGATGCTTTGCCTGTAATCAGGATGACACATTATTGTTCTTTGAAAAAAAACACCAAACCAAACCAAACCAAAACGACCAACAACAAAACAACCCAAGAAGTAAATGACAAAAATACTAGAATGTTAAATACACTGCAGATCAAGAATTGCTTAAGTGGCACAGCCCAAATGTGTGCTCAATAGATTATCCCAATTTCACATCCTTCAGGCAACTTCTCTACACACCAGCATTAGCACAGAAAAATCCTGTCAGAAATGTCTTTTTTATCCTCTGAGCATCCAACTCTTTTTTAATAAAATTCTACAGTCTGGAGAAATTGCCATTTCTGACCAGTGCAGAAACAAATGATGAAATATTCATGAGTTGTGGAGACTTTCCTTCTTACAGAACCAACAGCCAGCACTAAATTTGTATGATCTAACCAAAGAAGACGTTTGAAGAGAAAAGTATTTTATGTAGCAATATTCACAAACTTTTAGATATTGAAGTAAAAACAGCAAGTTTCTGCCCTTGCTTGTGCAGAGTCACACACTGTTTGAAGAGTGTCCCACTACATTTTCAGAAGATGCCTAAGTGTATCATCTGGACCACAGGAAATAAAGCAGGGTTAAAATGCTGAACAAAGCTGCACTGAAGTTAACAAGCCTAAGGTTCATAAACCCCGCAATAGAAGCTTGCAGAATCTTGCAGAATCTTTCCAGGCTCATCCAATAAAACCCTATGGCACTTTGCTCTTCCCTTCCAAATCTCCATCTGTCTGAGCCAGCATCAGCATTAAATTTTGCATGGAAGCTTGCCAGATAAAATAGCTACTTCAGCTGGCTTTCAATTACCATTAGTTTCAGAGAGTTCTTTGAGGAATATGTTAAAATCTCTATCATTTTAAAACTAAATCCTGCCTAAGTCAGAGATGGATAATGTCTTGTCTCAATGTACTCAGTACATCTTACAAAAGAGATAATTAATGTATGCTTTAATTTTATACAGGCAGTTAGTTTCCATCTGCATTCTGCTCTGTTCACCTTCTTTCATACTGAAAGCTGAAAACAACACTGTTTCCTGGGGACGTTTAAAAGATAATTTAATTCAGTTTGATTAAATATATCCCATTTCCCTCTGAATTGCCTCAAACTTTCCAGATACAGTGACCACACAAGTGGCCTTGGCCCCCAGCCCTTGGCATGGGTGAGATTTTGGTACCCACATTCAGTCACTGACGCACCATGAGCTGGGTGAGCATTGAATTCTAGCAGCTACTTGTACCTTATTTTGCAAATAACCTCTTTGAAATATATTTGTTTCCTCAGCATGGCACCGATGATATCATGTGCCCTTGAGTGCTTACAGAAGTTCACTGAAATTTGATGCCTCAGAGATTTGCTTTCATGAGGAAAGAGAAATTATTATTAGTGATATTATAACATTTTTGCAAGCTCTTCTTTCCTCAAGTAAGGCAGAAATGATCAAATACAGCATCCCTATGAGCAGCGTCATAGGGATACTTGAGACACAGCATCTCTTTGCTTCTGCTTGGAGCCCACTTGCGTGTCTTCCAGCTTGGCCTTCACCATCTTGTTTGCATCCCCAACTCTCAGAACATGAATCACTCTTCAACAGACAAAGATGCTCTGAAATTAGATACTATTTACCAGAATTATTGGGATTAAAACACATTTGATATGCCACAAATAAGCTTCGGAATAACCAGATATGTTTAAACAAGATATTGCAATGTGATGATGTTCAACAAGACCAAGTGCTGGGTCCTGCACTTTGTCTACAACAACCCCAGGCAATGATATAGGCTTGGGGCAGAGTGGCTGGAAAGCTGCATGGGGAAGAAGGTTCTGAGGGTCAATACTCAGCTGAACAGGAATCAGCAGTGTGCCCAGGTGGTCAAGAAAGCCAATGGCATCCAATCTTGCATCAGAAATGGTCAGGAGCAGGGAGCTGATTGTCCCTCTGTACTCAGCACTGGTGAGGCTGCACCTCAAGTACTGTGTTCGGTTTTGGGCTCCTCACTCAAATGACATCGAGGTCCTGAGCCTGTCCAGAGAAGGACAACAAAGCTAGTAAGGGGTATGGAACACAAGTCATATGAGGAGTGGCTGAGGAAACTGGGATTGTTCAGTCTGGAGAAGAGAAAAATCAGGGGAAACCTTATCGCTCTGTACAGCCTGAAAGGAGGATGCAATGAGATGGGAGTCAGCCCCTTCTTTTGGGTAACAGCAATAGGAGGAGAGGGAATGGCCTCAAGTTGCATCAGGAGAGGTTCAGGTTGGATATTAGGAAGAATTTATTGTCTAGAAGACTGATGAGGCATTGGCACAGGCTGCCCAGGGAGGTTGTGGAGTTACCATCCCTGGAGATGCTCAAGAAACAGGTTGATGTAGTACTTAATTACATGGTTTACTGGACAGAATTGGTAGTAGGTAGACAATGGTCTTTTTAGAGGTCTTTTATATCCTTAATGATTCTATGATTCTGTGATTTGTCTGTCTGAGTCAAGGTGCTTTTTTGTTGTTTCAAGGAGATTTGGGTAGGTTCCTCTGGAGTGTCTCAGTAGCTCAGATGAAGTTACAAGGACTATGCTCTATTAGTGAAGTAAAAAATCCTTCAAAAGTGAAAGAAATTTGCTCAGAAGATAAAATAACCCTATTTGTTGCTACCTGTTCCTCTGGTGCTAGTCTAGATAGCTCCTTTATTAAACAGGCTTTGTGAGGAGCCACACTCAGCTAGAGGATCCCCAAGAGGGAACTTCATCCACTGCGGTGTGGTAGCTGGTGCTTATTGAATCCCCACAGCCCCCCATGCTGGGGTGGGCTTACCAGGAACCCCTTGGCAGGGCCATCAGCCAAGTTACTCTAATACAGGCTGTCCCTTCTCTTCACCCTTATCCATGACCAGGTGATACTAACAACTGAGCAGGTACTGGCTCCTCCAGGCCATGACAACACTGTCCTTGCTAGGACAGGTAGCTGTCATGTGGAGCTGCATAAAAATGACTGAATTTTCACTCCTTTCTAAAACTCATTTAAGTATTTTATCAGGGCAAGGACACACAGAATTACATAGAAGTGAAAGAAATCAAGGTCTGTCATTTCCACGATTTAACAAACTCAACAGCATCTCTTTAAATTTATAGAGTAATGATTTTCACAGCAGTGAATTTTAATTGATGTTCTGTCTCTATTAATATGGGAAAACTTTTTCTTTCGGTATTCTTTATAGTTGGGAAATGTCATTTTTGATCTACATTTTAATAATTAGTAGAATATGATTTCAAAAAAAAAAGTGCTCAGGAGGGTATTTACATGACACGGTTCTGCCTCAGGCATTAAAGAAGCATGATACCGTTCAGTGGGCACAGTTGTGTCGTATGTAATGACACAAATTAAATCTATAATTATTTATGGTATAACACAACTGCTGCAAAAATAGTACAAATAGTGTTTCTGATAGGAAATACTGTCATTATGATAAGAAAGTGCTGCTAGTGCCACTATGCATTACAATCAATTCTTGATGGTATCATGTGAGCCAAGCTAATAAATTGGGAATTATATGCCTTCTGCACATTCCTGTCAATGTGAGGCAGAACTTGTTTGCTAATAGAGAAACAAATAATCCAGCTGGAAAAATAGTCAAGATAACAAAGCAAAAACATCCCCAAACAGCACCTCCCATGGAGAAAAACAACTTCTGCAGCTCTGCTACAAGTGGAAAGAGAACAGAGAGGGCTTGTAAAAAAATTGCCTTTTGGAAAAACAGATGGGAAGCAACACCTCTGTCTCAGCCCCAGCACTGGTAAACAACAGCCAAAACCAAGATTCTGAGCACTCATCCTTGCTGAACACCTAGTAATGTGAAAAGCAGAGCTTTGGCTATCATGTGCAAGGTGGGGGCTCTCATTCCTGCTGCTCGCTGCATGCCTCTGCCCCCCAAAATGTTCCATCATGAGATGGTTCAGCAGGTCTGGAAAAGGCTGGGAAATGTGAGTCACCAGATCAAAAAAAGCAGAGCACAAATTAAACAGAGAATTTGCACAAGCTTCCAAATAAACCGCTGATCCTTGCTGTGAAGGGAGCGTTAGCAACTCTCCTGTGATAGATTCGTAGGAGAGATGAAGGCTAATGTAAGCCTCACAATTTGCTACAGGAGAAATAGGAGAAATCACTCAATCGAGGCAGGGATTAAGCTAGCGAGAGAGCTCAAGGAGAGAGGAGAAGATTAAAACTTGGGGCTGAGTGAGTAATGCCCAATAAATGTATTCAAATGAATCTCTTCCAGGGCACTGCCAGGGCTCCCATCACCTTGCAATCTTTAATGCACTTGCTCCGCTGGAAGAAAGGCAGTGTTGCTATTTCTATCTCTTGTTTGGGGAAAGGAAACACAGCAAGATTAAGCAACTTGCTCAAGGTAACCCAAAAAGTCTGTTCCAGAACAGAAGAATGAAGCCAAAAATGTCAGGTCTCAGCACAGCCAGGGGATCATCACCCCACCTATGACCAGTGTGTGGCTCTGGGGGAGGCATTGGCTCCTCACACTTGTTACCATGGGCTTGCCGCTGCCTTAATGCCCACAGCAGAAGATGCAACCAGTAGAACCGCCTGCAGTAATGAGAGTGCTGAGACTGCTGTGAGAGCGGAAGCAGTCCCAGGGGACTTGCTTACCTGGTGACTTTATTTGCAATTATATTGACTCAATTTGAATCCTACACAGATGCTTAGAGCTCAATGCTGCAGAACCAGATCCTCATCCATCAGGGTCTCTGTTTGCAATGAACTGCAGGGGAGCCTTTTCTTTGTGCCTTGGAGCTTGAGCAGGTGGAGATTTGTGACCTAGCTCCTGGACCTATTTGATTTTAATGTAAGTGAATTTACCCAGAGCTACTGAAAATTACACTGCTACTCCATGAATGGCCACTAGACAGTGCATTGGTACTCAGTTCACCAGTGAGAAATACATCACTGAAGGCAGTCAACAGACAAAATTTGATTTTTAGAACAGCAGACATAGTGCTTGGGATTTCCTGTAAGCAAGTGTTTCCTGGGCCTGATCCAGCAAAGCTCAGCTTGCTATGTTGGGAGAAATGTACCCTGCTCCCAGATCACACCTGCTGGCTCCTGCTTTCAAATAGGCAGGAGTGAGAAGATGTACAGTGTGCTTCCAAGGCCCCAGATTTTCAAGATGGGTATGCAATATTTATTTTGTATTTAAATTTACAGGACCCAATCTCTAACTCCATTACAGTCTAGAGAAGCATTTCCCTCTGTTCCAGTGGGTGGCAGGTGAGGTCTCATCCTCTGCAAATGGAGCTGCCTGGTGGCTCGTTAATGTGTCCCCAGACCCAACTGGTGCTGCAGCATCTGCCACCATCCATGCCTGGGCTGCCCACCAAGGAGCTGTGTCCCACCATAGCCAGCACCTGTGCCTGAGTGCATGTGTTGGTAAATAATTTATATGGGCATGATTTACATGTTAAATTAGCTTTGCTTTTAATTGCAGGCAGAATATTTTACCACAAAGAGCTATGCTTGGAGCCTGTTTGATTAACTACAGAAAGAAAAGCATTTAATAGCATAAGACTGAACCACACAAAGTCAATCCATATTAAAGGATTTGAAGGGCTTCTACTTTTTTTTTTTTTCAGCTAAACACATTTCATGAACAGCAGGGAAGACAACATTCTGATTCAGCGCTAGTTATGTGTTTTTTTTTTCCTTGCTGCTCTGCTGCAAACCAACCTTGGGGTCCTGCAGTCTGCTTTTTTTTTTTTTTCCACTGGAGGAAAAATAAGTGATGCCAAAACTAGACTTACTCTCAGTCTAACTTATCTCCATTACATAAAGCTTTGAAAAATGGGCAGCAGCTTGCAGATTTTTGACCCATTTGGCAAGACTCTATCCAGCTGTCCCAGAAGCTGGTTCTTTGCAGGAAAATTAAGGTAAATTCTGGGCTGTTTGCAGGAGCTACCTCAAATATATATATATATATCTAGTAAAAAAAAATTAGCAAAGCCTATGTGGTATTTTAGGAACAAACCCTGAGTAAATGCATGTATGAGCACCATCTATTGGCTGCACTATTGCTTACAGGGTAAGCACTATTGCTTACAGGATGCAAAATTTTGTTTCCAACAAAATTCCAGCTCCATCTCATGACACACAGGTCAGCCCTAGCCTCTGGGACCTGGTGCAGGAAAAAGAGCTGGGCAGAGGCCAGCAGGGAGCTCCACTGTGGCAGCCTCGGCCACCAGACTCTGGGATGAGGGGACAGAGGTTCTCCACCTGGGGTCGTGCTCCTGACACCCTGAGGACCAGCCTGCCTGCTGCTCCAATTAAGGATGCTCCATTACCTCCTTTTCCTCTAGGAATAATCTATTTTGGCCTCAGAAGCCTGAGATAATTAACTCCAAACAAGGTTTTGGGAGCATTAGGGGTGTTTGGCTGCTACTCCTGCTCTACCATTTTAAGAACAAAGAGCTACAAATCCACAGCAATTTAGAATCTGACTTTCCAATTAAGGATTTGATGTGTTTTTATGCCTTTGAAGTGACAATATTTGTCAGGCTGTTTGTTCAGAGCATTGTCTGCATGTGCAGTTACACAGGAATTGGTTTAATTAAGGTTAATTGGTGCATAATTAGACCTGCTGCCAACACAAAAGAATGGCTGCAGACCAGGGAGAGAGTCGATTTCTATCCAGCTCCAAAGGACAAATAGCATCAAGTGGATATTACAGCTGAGCATTAAAAATCTAAACTGCTTCATATTTAACACTGCTTTTTGTAAACCAATATGAGTAACTGCTTGGCAGTGCTTTCTCCAGAGCTCAAAGTCCTGTCCCAGTAAATGGAACATTTTTCATGGCGGAAGTGTTTGTGCTACTAAGTCCTTGCAGTTGAACCCTGTCCTTTGCCATTGCAGAGATTTGCAGGATACAATCCAGAGAAGAAAGGTAGAGGTAAGAAGGGAAATGGTGTCTCTGAAGAAGCAGCTGTGATTTATTGCACAATGAACTCACCTGGCACCACTGCTCTGGGAGGAAGCCAGTGTGAGAAGCACTCTTTCTTATACTGCTTCCAGCATCTGTAAGGTGAGCACAATGCAATTCTGACATTAGTCATTAGTTGCTGCAAGATCATAGAATCATAGAATCATTAAGGCTGGAAAAGACCTCTAAGATCATCATATTGAACCATTAATCCATCACTGCTACACTCACTAAACTGCATCCCACAGTGCCACATCTCCACCCACATTTCCTGAACATCTCCAGGGACGGTGACTCCACCACCTCCCTGGGCAGCCTGTGCCAATGCATCACCACTCTTTCAGAGAATAAATTCTGTCTAATATCCAACCTGAACTTCCCTTGGTGCAACTTGATTCCCTCTCATTCTATTGCTGTTACCCAAGAGTAGAGGCCAACCCCCACCTCACTGCATCTTCCTTTCAGGCAGTTGTAGAGAGCGATAAGGTCTCCCCTGAGTCTTCTCTTCTCCAGAGTGAACAATCCCCGTTTCCTCAGCCACTCCTCATACGACTTGTATTCCACACCCCTACCAGCTTTGTTGCCTTTCTCTGGACATGTCTTATTTGTAGTGAGCTACACAAAACTGAACGCAGTATTTGAGGTGCAGTCACCTTCCTTTTATCGTCATTAACCCTTCCTCCCCAAGAGGACTGAAGAGTGTCCATGAGGAAAAGTACAACCCATGAGTAAACACCATGAGCCTTCCTATCCCCATGGCACACAAACTCCTATTCATAACATCATCTTCTGTCCGAACTCCCTCATATACATCATGTTCAGCACAAAGCTAAAAGCAAAGCCACTTTCAGACCAGCCCAAAGGAGCAGTCAGTGCTAAAGCTTAAAAAGTAATAAATTATGAATTAAAAAAAAGTGAGGAGAAAAGGGAAAGGATTGCATGCCTGAGGTAGCATCACATTATACAGATGGATTCAGATTGCTAAGCTGCAGGGAACAACTAAAAGGAGCAGCTTCCAAGGGGCACAACGATGAAATCACTGCAACAGGAATCAAGAGCTTGGACATGCATGAACAGGAAAAGCAGCCTCATTCAAGCCATAGGTTACACAGCAAAAATGTAAATAAGCAAATATTCCTTTGCACAAGTGCAATAACCCACATTTCGGTGTTTTTTATCTTTATACTGTGACTTTTCTTCGTGTACATTCTGTTTTTTAACTCCAAGCAATTACAGTGACTATAAAATTGCAAAGTGCCAGCACCAAAGTCAGAGGAAAATACCATGGTAGTGCAATGGCCCAGTCTGAGACGCAGACAGAGTTATTCATCCCAAGCCATGAAGAACATGGTTTGGCAGAATGAGCTCATCAGACTGAGAGCATGGCAATCCTCCATGCCCAGACCAGCCCCAGACAGTCTTCCAAAAGATCTGACCACACAAAGGATTTATGTATGATTTTCAGAGCTTTGCTGTAAGAAGCACTTTAGCATCTTGGCAACTGAAGGATGCACTAGTTTCTCTAGTAAGAACCAGGGAATGTCAGGAAGGACAGCTTCTCAAGGCTGGGGAAATCTTTAAGTCAGGATGAAAAAGGTGAAATGACCTGTTTCTGGAGAGTTTCTTATGCAGGAGATAATTGACCAACTGGCACAAATCAGCACATCTCCACTGGTGAATAGGCTGGTGCATGGCAGACTGAACCCCAAAGGAGCAGAAGTCCTGTCCACTCATAACTTAAGGCAACAAAAAGCTTTTTTGCTTCTTTCAAAGACAGTATGGCAGAGACAACATTCTCTGGGAAGCTGGAGGGGCAGGGAGAGGCCAGGCTGGTCATCAAGGGAATGGAAAGGGTC
Source organism: Meleagris gallopavo (assembly GCF_905368555.1). Lineage (NCBI taxonomy): Eukaryota > Metazoa > Chordata > Aves > Galliformes > Phasianidae > Meleagris > Meleagris gallopavo. The sequence continues at coordinate 12,536,133 of NC_139405.1, forward strand.
TGCTCACTCTCAGGTAGAAAAAATTAAAGATGAGATTTCCCTCCATTCCTGAAGGCCAGCCTCACTTTGCAATGAGCCTAGGTTTTTCAATACAGCCACACATTATCATAATCAGTGGGAATCTGCTGCCTATAAGTTCAAGAGGACTGTCATGCAGGAGTAGGACAAGCAGGTAAACTGCCCCTTCTTCTCTTGCATTACATCTTCTCAGTCCCTTCTCTTCTTTCCAAAAAAGCTGCTGAAGGGAGTAGTAAAACTGGGCTGCATTTACCCCTTGCAAGAGATTCAATTTTTCAAATGATGTTTCGCATCAATTCATTTTCTGGTTGAGAATTGGTGTTTGATGTACTCTGCTGACTGAACTCCATCTCAAACAGGCTTGTAAGGGCAGATTTTTGGTCTCAGACTCAGGAACAAGCAATGGAACAAGCAATGCCTGACTGACAAAGTCTACTTGTTGAACCAGAGGATCTTCATTAAATGCCAGTGACTTATTGGTCATCTTGTTTATGGATTGCAGTCAATAATACACTCCTAGCGAATTTCTAAATATAAATCCAAAGAAGACTGCTCAGCTTTAATTGTTCCCTTATACAGCCTTGCACCAAGCTCATACAGTTATCATCTTGAATATCTTCCTGAGAATAAGTCAAACAAGCCTGGTTTGAGATACAGAACTGTCTCATTATACGTGTATTATTTCCTTGTTACAGCAGCCTTGCTATCAATCCAGCTAGTTATTTAAGTGCTTCTGCCCATTAGGTGCTGTTACTCCATTAAAACCATGAACTTTGTTTTCTCATTAATAAAAGTGTTAAAAACTGAACAAGGAATAAATGAAAAGGTTATTGCGACTTTTATAATGGAATACATGTTAGGCCATAATTCAAGCACCAGCTAAAAGTCACTTGCCTATTAAAAAGAAAATGTGCTTCGGTCCATTCAGTGGAGGCAGTGTTTGTGGGAGAGGGTGAAGAAAATGGGATCAGGAGAAAGAAACAAGTGGAAGGGGAAGCTTAGGACACAGCTGCATAGATTGGCACCGTCACTTGCCTTTAGCCAAAGAGTTCAAAGAGTTTATTTTAAGCGCAAGGGTTAAAAAACAAAAACAGAAAAAATAAAACAACCACTTTCCCTCCAAGATTCATGGCTACAAGCACAATAGTAATTTTTTTCTCACACAGAAGATTTCAGTATTTGAAACCTATGGTTCCAGAACATTTCCACACACTGTGTCTAGCACTGCCCTGGCTCCTGGTGCTCTCACAGCCTCTCTTTGCCCTCTTTGGCTTTTCCAAGGTGGGGCCAATCCTCAGCACATAAAGCATTTCCACTCAAGTCTTAATGTTCTCCTATGCCATATGCAGAAGATGAGAGTCCAGAGCAATATTCTCAGCCTGGATGGCTGCTCTGGTGGTGTTTGGGACTAGTCAGGACAAAGCTCTATTGTTGGTGTAAAAAAAGACAGCAAACTCCCTTATGTTTCCAAGGATGGCATTGTTTTCAAGACATAGCAAACTGTAGTTCTTTTTACTATGAAGAAATACCCATGCTGCAGAAATTTTCACTGGATTGCACTATAACATGCACAGTGGGGCTTTTCTTCTCTACACTTTAATTTCTTGTTTGAGGATGCTGTTTGTTGCTTAGTTACAGGATGCTGCCACAGCTGAAAAGTGCTGCTTGCAGTGCTGACAAGAAGGAATTGTTTCTTGGGGAGAGGAATTATCTTCTGGGGACACTGCTGGTATAAAGTCTGCAATTATGTGGTGGGGAGGATGAGGTAACTTCAAGGTTATAACACATTACTTGTATTTCACTGCTCTAGATTCGGTAAAGAAAAAATATCTTGGACCCTGAGAATGTCATGTGTGCCTAACAACAGAAAGAAAAGAAGAGAGAAGGGAAGAGGGGAAGAGGGGAAGAGGGAAAGAGGGTAGGGGAGAGGAAGGGAGAAGAAGTGAAGCGAAGTGAGCAATAAACAATAGCCATAATCTCTCAAAGAAGCTGAACCTGCCTCTCGCCATGCAGCCCCCACTGGAGAAACAAGACCCCCTGTCTCTGATCATAGAAGTCCATTACATTAACATAGCTGCTTTGGACCTGTAAACAAACTGGCTCCATGAAATTTACACTCCTTTCCATATTAATGAAGTAATTGTTTTTGGAATTATTTTTATTGCTAATTACATTAGCAGTTTTCTGTGCTTCTGGCTTGCTCCAGTAAGCGTTTAAGAAGATGACTTTTAATAGAACATTAAGTAGCATGGAAAATTAAACAAACATCTTGAAGTAATGGATGAGGTTTAGCGTCAGTTTTGAACTTAATTACATTGGGTGCTGGAGGAAACCTCACTTTGTGACAACCAAAGGCCATCTTTTATCACAGGGACAGAACTATACCCTGCCAGGACCGCTGACCATGCATTACCCTGCGTACCTGAGGTGTGGGTGAGGAAAAGGCTGGGAAAGAAGCAAAAATTCATTTGAATAAAGCTCATGCTGTACAAAATTCTCCATTCTCACACAGCATCAATAACTTGGGGTTTATTTTCCATATTTCATTTAAATATTGGTTGAGTTGTCTAACAAGGAACATCACCTCATGGTTACATGCACTGTGCAGATGGAAAAGCATGGCTACAGTTCTGCAGCACTTTCTGCACACACAGTTCTGCCTCTGCATTGGTTCTAAAGAGACAGATTTGGAACACACTGAACCCTCCATGGAAATGGCTACCTGGTTCCATCTTTGGGCCTGATGCTTCAGCCTAAACACCCCAATTCCCAAGAGTGGAAATCTCCAGGCCTGGAAACTGGAAAAACAAGGCATTTTGCTTATAAAGAAGCACAGCAGAGCCCAGCTGATGCTGACGAAGGGGCTAGCAGCATCAGCATGGCTGGGACAAGCCCACAGTCCTGCAGTCACCCCAAGGGGAAAAGGATTGACTGAGACGCTGTGTGCCATTGGCTTACTGATAACTGCAGTGGAGAGTCTGACAGATTTTATTAGTGCTTAATTAAGACAGATAGCAGAAGATTTCCCTGGGTTAATCTGCTCCCCTGAACTTGCTCCTAATCTCTATTTCAAAGTGAGTGGGACTTAGGAAAGTGCTGAACTGAGAACCACAATGAGCTGCACTATTCTAGAGAAGTTAGCACAATCCTAGCTGGGCCTGGAGACTGCCTTGCCTAGGGATCCTACCCTTAAAAGATGATAAGGCAGTGTGTGCACTGCCAGTGCACATTTAATAGAGAAAATGAAGTGGAAAGGAGCAGTTCTGCCTGGCCAGCTGCCCAAACCCCTCTGCAGGCTGCAGTTGGGTAGCACCAAGGCTTCAGCTGCCACCCATAGCTGCTTTGCCCTCTTTTTTCTAGTGAGGTGGCTCTGGGGGTGCCTAACATTATGCAGCATTTGCTAGGTGGATACAGAACCTTCAGAACCTGGAGATTTTCTTCCTATGCACTGGCTGCCCAGAAGCTGTCCGGCCCTAGCCCTGGCTCAGAGCAGCGTGTGGACTTACAGAGTCCCAAACCCAGTAGGAACCTCTCAGCAATTCTAGAGAACCAAACATGCAGATTTCTGTTTGTCATCTACACACACAAATTAAAAGACAGAAGGTAAGCCAGATGCATCTCAGGGGAAGCTCATTGAGGACAAGAGCCTGCCTATCCCCCAGCGCAAGCAGCACCACTTACAGGGGGAGCAGGCCACCACCAAACAAAGACAGTCACCTCCTGGGAGGCGAGCCGTCTTCCAGGAACACCAGGCAGCGTGGGATATCAGGTCTTAAGGAAACACTGCCTATCCCTGCCCCACACAGTGTGCATGAAGCAGAGGCAGGATTACTTGCCAGGGCTCCTTTCCAAGGATTATGGAAGAAAGAAACAATAATAAAGATGACTAAAGAGTGAGCATTTGTTCCCACGCTGCAAACAACAACATCCCAACTTGTAAGGCCAGATGTGGCCACACCATCTGTTGGGTCAGACACAGAAGTAGTTGGGGAGGCACTGGTCACATTAGCAGTGTGTTTCACCTTCCTTGAGAGCAATCATAATGACTTTTTTTTTCCTAAGAGGAAAACACAAGGACAGAAACCAAACTAAAAAGCATCTCAGAAATCACATTGAATTCAAAGATACTGCTGATACTTGTAGTTTTCATAATCCCTCACCTAGAACCTGACTCACGTAAGCAAAGCACCAGGCAGACGTGTCAGACAAAAGCCAGCTGTTAATCTGTCTGATGTTAACTGGTATGTGCATCCATGCAAATCCTGCTCTGATTGCTACCTGCTCACCAGGTGTGAGTCCAGAGCTTTAAACACGGTCAAGATACCAGATTAGTTCCAGTCTCTCATGAAGATGCCCATATTCTATAGCTAATGTGCTGTACCACTGGGGTTACATAAACCTGTATATCTCTTCCAGAACAGTCTGGTAGGAACACGACTGGTAAAGATCAGAGGACTGGCCAGCAGTGAAACTTCCTGTGGTAGAGTGTTGTTTTTTTTTCTAGTGAAACACTTTTTTTAAGATGAAATGGATATTTTAGTAATTTCCCATGACCACAGATCTAGATTCTCCTCAAATAAATCAAGTCCCTCCATCCTTTCTCCCCCTGCCTTGTCATCTGCTTGAATACAGACTGTGTGTGCCCCTCAGTGGTGCTGGCCATCCCCAGGCAGGCTCTGTCTCATGGACAACAAACACCAGCTCATCAGATCAGGCACTTCTGATGACATCCATCTGAGGGACAATCTTCTCAGTAATCTTTCTCTGATAATGTCCCATGCTTTCATCTTAAAACTGCAAAGTGTTTTATAAGCAGAAATCAGATTTCACAACACCCCTAAATGCAGTCAAGTATTATTAAACCACTTTCCAAAGCCCTCATCGCTGTCAGTTGAACAATTTTCCCCCAGCATTTTTTCACATTTCATCACAACAGTTATGCTTCATTGGAGAGTTTCTAAACATCCACTGAAGTAACAGCTATAACAGTAAAGAAAAAGCGTTTGATTCTGTTACTTTCTTCGAAGAGACTATGTCATCCATTACTGAATTACGGGTAAAAGCTTTCTCTAACATGGCTGTTGAATAGTTTGAAACCAATAATTTTATTTTCATTCTGAATCATCGGTCTCATGAGAGATGTTCTGTTGGCGTGCAAATACAGATTATACTAAAGTAGCAGTAGAAAAGAAACATTTCTCCTATCTGAATCAAGGTGAGTGTTACTCATGCACATAGGTTTGAAACAATGGTACGGTCATGGAGAAATGGAAGCTCTCTTTTTCCAAGAGTTTCCCCCCCCCTTATAATAGCTCAAAGACTTCAGTAAGAATTTCTGACTGCTGTCAGTCCACTCCAAAAGGCTCATTGTGAAAACTGTCCAAAAAAATATACAATTTTGATCTTTTTTCTCATGCCCTACCATACTATAGCAGAAGTTTTCCCACTGCATACTAACAGCAGGAATTGTGCTGTATTCCTTTCCCAGACTCGCTGTCTGCCTTGCTCATCCGGGCAGGGTCTGTGCATTACCTAACAGCAGCACATCTTATTTCTCTTTTCCCTTAGGTATAATAATACTTAGCCTGATTAACATTTTTTGCATGATTAGCATGCTAAAGAAGGAGGGCAGTTGTTGTAGCATTCACATGGGTACAAATAAATCCATCTATTTAGTAGCCACAAGAAAACAAAGCCTTTTCAGGGTGTTTTTTTTTCTTTTCTTTTTCTCTACCTGTTTACCAACAGAAGCTCAAATTAAAAAAAAAAATAAAAACAACACATGAATACCAATCCTTTTGCCTCTCTCCTACAATTTCATTATTGTTCTCCTACTGCTGCCTAATTAACAGCTTCTGGTTATGCATTAAAATAAAACAACAGGCACTGATGCTAATTATGGACACTGCATTGCCAGGATAAAATAAGAACCTTTAAGAAGTAAGAAAGTTTTGTTAAAGACCAGCATTACTTGCTTTAGCAGTTTATATCCAAAAGTGCCAGATTTTGTCAACATAATTGAAAGGAATCACACAGAAAATACTTGGCAAGCTGCAAGTTCACATAATGGCATTCAGCCTTTGGGATTGATGTAGCAGTCAAAAATAAAAGGGAAATGCAGCCACTGTTTGGTCCAGCTCAGCTACATCACTACACAAGGCAAGATCTTCACCCAGACAGTTGCAGCACAGGACTTAAGTGCTTGCACAATTTTATTGACACACACAATCTTTATATGACTGTTCCAAAGGATGCTCCAAGCCCAGATATGGGCCTCAGAGATGACAAGGTCTCTGGCAGCTGACACCAGCAATGTGCCCACACTTTGGACACCATGGATGTGCTCCAGGGACGTCTCTGCAGCTGATGGGACAGGAACCAGACAGACCTGGCCTCACTGTCCTGGTGATCACTCAGGGAGAGGTGAGACAGTCAAAGCAAGTCCCTGCCTTGATTAATTTGCAAAGCCAGCTGCTCAAGGCTGTGTAAAAACCAGTGGCATAACACAAGTCTGCCCTCAGGTTTCCTGAAACCTGGGAGCAGTACTCCCACATTTCTTCCCTGCTGTCAGCAAATATCATTTTATAAAAATAACAACCCACCCCTAAGTCAGAAGAATAAAGTTCCCTTGAATAACTGTAATTAAAATGTAAACATCCCCTCATTGTGGCTCCACCACGTATGTCATACGAATAGCCCTCACCAGTATTACATAGAGAATTCCATGCAAACATGCCAGGATTTTTGCAAAACACTGTCAGTCATATTCCAAGTCACCCAATATTTCATGATACATTTCTCTCTCTTGATAATACAACACGACAGCCACAACCAGGTAATTATTATTTTGCAATGGTGTCAGGTTAACTGCTTAACGGTGTGGAATGAATCAGCAATTGCTTTGTTCATTTTCTCTGTATGGCATATTTAAATCAACATTTTATATGTTCTGCACCGTTATGTCTTCCCAGGGCTGGCAACAGCTGGAACCCAAAGAAGTGTTGAACCAGTGTTACGTTGCCCAGACTCCCAGCTGTCCGACAGTATCAGCACTCCTGAGAGCCCTTAAAATGGGAACTTTCCCAACCGCGAATAGTTCCTAGTAGTGATTTCCCTCCAAATGTGCACTCTAGGATGCCCAATTCCTCACCTCTATGCAATGTGTTAGAATGCTTCTGCAATTAATTTTTTTAGTTTTTTGAGTCGGAGTTCTAACTCAATATTTTGTTTGGGAGGGAGGGGAGCTAAATTAAAGCAGAGCTAATTGCTTTTAAAAGTCCGTTTCACTTGAATTGAAGTGGAACATTTAATTTAATTTGGAAAGCATTGAAATTAAACGCTTTCCTAAGTTTTGTTCTTTCCCCAAACAAAGCAAATGTGTGGAAATCTGCCCAAAAGCTTAGGTGTTTTGGTTGTCCTCAAATTACAGTTTTGAACTGAGACAAGAAAATCCCCCAGTTCCAGGTCCCTCCATAGTAGTACTGCAACAGTAACACGGACAAAGCAGCATGTGCCCACAACCCCTCAGGGCTCCATTTCAGAGCACGGTTAGGAGATCAGTATATTTGAACATGGGTGTTCAGGGTTACAGAGATTATTAGCTTGGGATCATTTTCCACAATTAGTTGTGGTTTGGAGTCCTACACACTGTTGTTATTTGTGTTACGAGTTTTGTCAGCATGCAGCCATTACTCAGCTCTGATGAAATTGTATAAAAAAAAGATTGTCTCAGTAAAGCTGATAAGAAATTAGATCCTTCAATGCTCAAAGACAACTAGAATCTTGCTCCAGGAGCAGATAAATAGGGCTGACAGTGCAATATGAAGTTATGTGCTTTAACCAAACTCTCTTTCTAGAGAGAAATACTATTCACAAAGAGGAATATGTAGCAGATTGCTCCAAAAAAACATAAAACTAGATGGCTGGCAAGCACTTATCTGAACAGCTTTTCCTCACAGTTTCCATTACTCTCTCTGGTCAGGCAAGAAAGAACACAAGACAACACACTGCCTGGGAAAGCCTAAAGAACCTAGCTCGTGTTTCTGAAGCAATTGTACAGATATAAGGCTGTCTGCCATTTTGTAAATGTCAATGCTTTTCCAAAGCTGTTGGTTTGGTTGCTGTTTGACTTCTTGAATTAATAAAATAAAAGCAAAACATAACAAAAGTAAACTAAACTAAACAGAAAAAAGGGATGGTAACTTACTTATTCCATTAACAGGGCAATCGCAGCAGAAGCTGAGATACTGTTATTTAAGATGTTAAATTTTGAAATTAAAATTCACACAAATTGTATTAATTGTTAAAAAAAAAACAACAAAAAGCATATTTTTTCACTGAAATTCATTACCACTTCTTCATGCTATTTCTGTCTGGCAGAGGGAGAAGCAGCGCGGGAAAGCAGAGTTGTGCTCACACCATTATTGTTCATTTTTGTGTTTTCACAAATGCATAAGGCAGAGTATAACCCAATGCTTTTGAACCTCAGCAATAATCTGATTAAGGGAATACATCACATCCTCCCCACCCTCCCTCCTTTTTTTTTCTTTTTTTTTTTTTTCATATTTGATTTTGAAACCCAAATGATGGATTATAAATTCACACCAGGGTTACAGAGTGCCTAGAGAGAGCGCGTGAATCCATTTTACGCCTCCTCCAGCAGCATGTTCTCTAGCAGCTAATGCTGCTGGTTGTCACTAACAATGCGAGCAATGGACTGAAGTTCACCTTCAGAGATCAGGTGACAGCACAGCCCCGTGCCTTCAGGTGCAGTTTCTCCTTGTGCTACTTGCAAGTATGAATTTCATGTCAAGCATTCACACCTCATTTTTTTTATTGAATAAAGCAGGTTAAAAAGTTGACAGTAGAAAGTAGTCCTTCCCATGTCCTTTTGAATTTTTCAAAAGCATTGTTTAACTGCTTATGGGTTCTCTTCCCCACATTTTTCCTTTTCTGCATCAATTCTTACCTGTAAAAGGTGGCAGAGAGGTGGTGGAAGAGATAAGAGTAAAGAGGGCCACAGCCTACATCTCCACTGATTTACAATTGGACATTTTAATTAGGCTGAAAACAAAGAAGAAAACAAAAGATAAAGTTATTTTTAATCCCTTCTGGGATAAACACACATTTCCAAAAGTCTGGCTGGCAAAAAACTCAGCAAGTCAATTCTCATCTAAAATCCTCCAGTCACTCACTATCATTCCGATTGGAGAACAGCAGTAGAAACTCAAGGTTGCCTGATGTATGAGTCTATTTTTGGCATTGCTCATTGTTGTTACAGACTATAAAGTGCAGAAGACCTCGGACTGAGACTTCCTTTCCTCCCCTTAATAACTGTATTATGTTGTCATCCAGCCTCACAGCAGGGATGCCAAAGTCTCCTTTGAATTACTGGCATGTCAGAAGCTCTGTTACCACATGCTGCTTTCCAAATGAAAAATACCCTCCAAAACCCATCAAAATGTACGTTTCCTTTGATGTGGACAACATTTCCAGACCCTTATTTCAGTGGCAGATTAAGTCATTTGAGCAATGAACTCTGACATGAGTATTTATACTTCATTTCTTTTTTTTCTATACGCTTGTTCACTTTCTTCCCCATCAGTGTTGCCGACATTATCAAAATGTCTCGATGCATTAGAAAGCATCTTAGCCACAGAGTACTGCTTCTTCTGGCCTCTCTCCCCAACAAGTTCCTTCCAAAATATGCTATGAGAGAAGTGTTGCCAGGTTTGGCTCTGACTATGGAGAGGAGACATCTGGGAGATGGGGAACCAGGACAAAGCGTGCTCATCCATTGTTGGACTGAAAGCACATCTGTAAGTCACAGCCATTTATAATGAACTCTTGAAAAAATAAATCCTGGGCTTTCAGTTTCCTAGAACTGTACCTCCCACAGCAAAATAGCAATGTGCTGTCTTTGCCAAAGTAAAAGCAAGTGGGATGCCTCTCTTGAACATACAGCACTGTGCAAAGAAAACTTTCCCTCTTTCCACATAAAGCAATGACACCAAGATTCACAAGAACTGGAAAAATAGCTTCACTGTTTCTTCTATCATTTACTTTCCAGGGAATTGCTGTTAAAAATATTTTGCTTTAAAGTATCTGCATAGATTAGATGCAGACAAGCTGCTGACCACAAGGGCACACACACTGATTCTGCCTGCTATCTACTCACTTTGCATTTGTTCCAAAAATGTGCAGCTCCAGAGCTCAACATTAGGTGAGTGGTTCATACAAATCCCAAATCTCCAAGCTGGATTCAGTCAAAGTGTTCCCTTTCACCCTTCATATCACAAAGGTAACGGAATGCATATTACAAAGATAAGGCAATGCACAAGCCTGGTGCACCAGGAGGCTGGTGAACTTTACTTTGAGATGACTCTATTTTACTTAGATCTGCTTGGGAATTACTTGTTTGAGATTTTTTATTTAATAAACATTAAAGACTGATGATCGGATGCAGTGGTTCTTGCAAATAGTCATGAATCAGCATTTCCTGAAAAACTGTTTAGTGCTTTTCTGCTACTCAGCACTACAATTTAGAAAACAAGGAATTCAAAAGACTAAAATCATCCTGACCATCCACCAGGCATTCACCTACCAATATCAGCAGAATCTTTTTCCCAAGAAATTTTTTTTTAAGGGGAACAGAAATATCTGGAAACATTTTCTTGTGAAATTCACTTTTCAGGCTCAGATTCAAGCACTGAGTTTGCTGCAAACCTCAAACCATACTGGGATCCAAGTTGTCACCTCAGATTGTGCTGCCTGATGCTGAACACAAATCCTGTTTCCAGAGCCCTGGTACTGCCCTGTGTTCTGTAACAACAGGACAGCCTGCCTCCCTCCAAGAGGCACCTGGTTATCAAGAAGCAGTCTTGGGCCTAGATGAAGCACAGGGACTGGGCAGCCTTTATGCTACAACTGGGAGGTTTCTGGGGCAAGCTGCTTCACCACTCTCCTTTTCTCAATGGTAAGACAAGGTGAGCAAGCCTGAGTCTGAGCTCCTTCTGCAAAGAACTGCATTATAGCCATAAATTCAAGATTATGGACACAAGAAAACAACTAGCTGGACTTCCTGTATGCTCCAAGCTGTGAAATAAATATTTTGCTAACCTGAGGCTGAAATAATTCTCCTTACATCGAATATTTATTTGTTTTGAAGAAAGTAGTTTGTAAGATATTCTGGCTGCAGGGGAGAGGACAAGCTGCACAGCTTCATAGTCTCCTTCCTGCTGCCCTGCTCCCTCCTGGGCATGAGGCAGAGGTTGCCACGGCAAGCACTCGGCTCGGCAAGGCCTCTCACTGTGCTTGGGCCAATCTCCTCCTAGCAGCACGATTATCATTCAGAGGGCCCTCTCGCTGTCATACGGAGCAGAGCTCAGTGCTGTCCTCTGCTTCCTGTGAGGAGCTGCAGGCGCCATGAGGCCTTCCCTCAGCTCTGCTGCTCTGGACTGAACAAACCCAGGGGCTTCAGCGCTCCTCACACAACTTGTCCTCCAGATCCTTTCCCATCTTTGTAGCCCTCCTTTGGATATTCAGTAATAGGCTTATGCCCTTTTTGTATTGTGGTACCCAGACAGCACATAGAACTGAAGATGAGGCAGCACAGAGCTACCCATCCCCATCCCCTCACTGGGAACAGAGCACGTGCCTATGAATGCAGCTCCAAACAAGAATTAAGCAGTCTTATTCCATCACACCCTGCAGAAAACATACCTTCAAGCACTGGGCTGAAACATATGGCAAACGCTGAGCTGTGACAGCAGCGAGGTGTCTGGGAGAAGAGACACGACAAGCCTTACATCCATAAACAGCTCTGAAGCCATGCAGGCGTTGGTCAAAGCAAATCCTGCACGCTTCGTCTGTTAGACAGCCCCATCCCATGGTGTCAGTACAGCCCTCCCACACAGCACTGCCCCATCCGCAAATCTCCCAGCAAGAGGAGAGGAGGGATCTTCCTGCAGTGACCCTGCTGAGTGCTGACCTGCAGTTGCACATAGCCTGCGCTCTGCAAGCACACGCTTCTCTCCGAAAACATGAAAGAAAATGGCTGAGGAAATGCCTTCTGTAAATGGACTAAACACGTAATTGCATTTGGCATATGGAGAACAAGAGAGGCTAAAATCAAAGATCTACCGACTTTTCAGTATAAAGTGTACAAGTAGCTATAGGCTGGGACTTGGCAGTATGATCACAAACAATAAATACCTTTTCTGAATCTTCTATTCAATGCCCATTTTTCTATTATGAATATACCAAATAAACCCAGCACTCTGCTGTTGAAGATGCTTTTCCCACCCCTGTGTAAGTGCGAAGAGCTGCCAGCCTGTATTTAGAGGTGCACTGCTGCAGTGCTACGGGCTTGCAGCTGACCCCTCAATGATTTTAACATAGCTTTAGTGGTGTGAAAACAGAGCTATGGGCTAAGGATGTCCTGTCAAAGGAAAAGAGCAATAAATTTTTCTTCAATGCAGTATATGCATGCAGTGGCTAAATCTGACATATTTTTCCTCTGATTTTATAGTGCTGTCTTTGTTAAACTAACAAGCTGTTAAGTGGAAATAAACATGCAGCTCATCCATCCGTCTGTCCTGGGCACTAAACCCAGCAGGGGGGTTCTCAGCCATGCTGGTACCTGCAGAAATCTGCCATGTAAAATGGTGGGTGGGAAGTGGGAAGTAAGTGCGAAGGAAAGACTTATGTCAGAAAAAGTTCCAGCAAATCACGTCCCTGACTCTGCTGGTACCCTTACCTCAGGCTATGGCTGTCCTCTGGAGGAAAATCCCTCAAACTGGATTTGGGCTTAGCCGTGTGTGACTCCTTGCTTTTCTGCATAAGGTCTGATTTTTGGATTGCATTTTGTGGAGCCAGGGGTTGAACTCAATGATCCTTATGGGTCCCTTCCAAATCAGGATATTCCATGATTCTATTATACATACACATCTTTCCCATTTACTGGCAGAGGACTTTCTGTGGTGCTGTTTCTCTCATGCAGTGAGTTTTCCAGTTGCTGCAGCTGTGAACAGAGAAGAAGGGCTCATAGGAACAGAGAAATGCATTTAGTGGTAGCTTAACACAGTATTTCAAAGCAGTCTATTTTTCTGACCCATAGATCTCAAAGGTTCCAGGACGAAGCTCAGATGTTGGACTTCAAGCCTAGATGTGAATATTTGGAATTCAGTAAAAGGAAAATTTTTCCTCCAGGATGTGAGCAGGAATAAATCCTCAATGTGTTCAGCTACTGAGAAATCTGCAGTCAGTTTAAGCTCATCATGCTTAAAACTGAAAAAAAAACCCAACAAACTATCACAGAAAATAGGGTACGTAGCAGAACTTTACTTTCTCCTGATAATTTCTTTGATGTTCCTCTAGGAGGTGGGGTTTTCTGTCCAAAATCCACCAGGAACTAAAAGGAGCTCTGCCTGAGACCTGGAGGTGTTTCCTGCAGCAGAGTTGGGTCTGGGATGGATTTTCCCAGGGAAAAGGGGAAGTTCATATTGATGTTAAACACCTGAGCCAAACTCAGGGACTCTCTTGAAAGCAGTGATCAGAAGCTGCCAGAAAAGAGATGGAAGGAAGGAGCATGAGGTACCTCATTACCCCCCCCAAAGAAGGGGGTAAGGGCTCAAACTCACTTGGCTGTAGCAGTCTGTGCTTTGGTTGGCTGGCAAAACTTCTAATTACTCTTTGCTGACATAAATAAAAATGTGATTTCAGCTCACAAAGAAAACAAATCTCAGAGCCTCAGGATGAGGTAGGAAGCATATTCATCTGACCCACAAAAACACCTTCTCCTGTGCTGTATTGAGCTTGAAAAGCAAAATATTTTTCAGTGAACAGCAGCTTACAGATAATTGCTTTATAATGCTACCTGCTCTACTTGGATACATTTTTCAGCTCATTTCCTTCTCCTGTGCCAATTCTTCTCATTCGCAGTGGCCTGGTTACTACCCAGGGAGCAGCAGGCATCCTGCACTGCTATTTGTGCAAAGCTGAATCTGTACGTCAGCAATTTGTTACTGTTACCTCCTGCTGCACGACAGGGACATTTTCTGCAGAATGACAGCAAAGTAATCTCTCGCTGCATGGACATTAGATTAAAAATCTGACAATCCTGTCTCTAAAGGCTACCAGGTAAGAGACATAAGGAGACAGTGATCAGCCCGGGCTCCTGTGATTAATATTTACCTGCAGGTTGTTAGTAGCTCATTAACACAAATCTTATCTTATCATTACCAGGTGGGATTCCACTTCCTGCCGTGGCAGTCTGCAATGCCCTTTAGAGAGCACAGCAGTAAAATCACAAAAACTCGTAACGCTTGAAAACGGGAAAGCTGTGGGAAGCACACAAAAAGAAGGGAATTGGCTCCATACCTGCGCAAAAATTTGCTAGCAGAAGCCCAAAATTGTGCATCCACACTGGGAAGTCAGAGCTATCACTGCTTCTTCACTCTTCAGTATCACCATGGTTTTCGGGCAGAAGGAAGCAAAGCTATTTCTTTTCTTTTTACTGTGGAACGGTAAAACATGGAAACCTTAAATAACTATTTACCCTCCCTTTGAGGTATCCCAAAGACAGTCGCAAAGAAAATGATATAGATTGCTGATAACTCCCCGTCTTTTTAGGTAAGGAAAGCAGCGAGGCTTTGAACGGAAGCCTGCCCGAGAGTGTCGCGTCCCTGCCACCTTGTGACAAGATGCTCCAACTGCAAATCCCCAAACTCGCAAGTCCTGGAGCTTTCGGCCGGATCCGAATTCTCCTCCCGAATGCCCGAAGGAAAGCACAAGGTCCCCTCCGGCAGATCCTAAGGTGTGGATGAAGCCTCTGCCACGATGTCAGGAGAGCGGACCCTTCCTGTGGATGACAGCGGCATGCCCTTTCCCTGAACCCAAGGAGCATCGCAAACCCTGTTTTGCCAACATGCAGGTGCTGTGTTACCAGCTGGCAGGGGCTTTCCCGTAGCTCTCTGGGCTGCCTGGCTGGCAGGGGATGGGACCTCCTGGGTTACCACAGCAAGGCAAGGAGAAGAGTGATCCTTACTTTCCTCCTAGGCAGAGCTCTGCAGCGTGCTTTAAACTTGACTGTTTAAGAGGGGAAAAAATAGGTTAGCCAAGGGTTGTTTTTTTTTTGTTTGGTTGGTTTTTTTTCCCCAGACTTATCTGATGCTTTTGCTTGCTTTGCCTCTTCCTGACTTCCTCGTCCTAAGAAAACATCTGCCTTTGGCCTTCTAAGGGGAATGTTTACATAATGCATGAAAAAATAACAAGTGAGAGCTGTATTTTTAAAGCCTCATCCAAAGAGACATGTTATCGCAGCTTCTCCATCCTCGCTGCATGCAGAGCTGTGGCATCAAGCCAGCACCACTCCTCCTCCGTTTTGCCCCCAAATCTGCCTGGAGAAGCAAGGTTACTTTGGTTTTCCATTGTTTTGGCTTTCCTGCAGAGGTGCTCCCAGTGCAGTTACGCTTTGATGGAAAGGGCCTTTCTCTCCTGCAGGCCATGTAACAGTTCATACAAGCTGCAGCAGCCTTGCTCCAGCTGGGAAGGGTTGATTTCTTCTACTGTCCTCGCTGTCCTGGGGGAAATAGAGCTCTTCTGTGCTGGGAGAAAGCTGTCACTTTTGTGCAAAGCTTGCACCCAAGCTTTCCAGTGGTATTTAGATAGCTAAACCAGCTTGCACTGAACCTAATAGAGCTTGGCATGCAGAGATTTTTGCTTCTGATGCTGTAAAGGATGAGAAGTCATCTGTGGGAGAGAATGCAGTCCCTCTTGTTTGCTTTCCAGTAGCAATTGCATGGTACAAGATTTCATTGTAGTGAAACAGCCATCAAAGCATGAGGCCCAGAGTGCAGAAAACAACTCTGTTGGCCTTCCCCAGATGCCTGTTGTAACAATTCAAGTAAAGCAGTTCCCCCTACCATTCTTTGGAGAGATCATTGGAGGCTCCACAGGCAGCATCATCAGAAAATTACGAAGGAGAGCTGGCAAATTCTTATTTATGAAGGAAGAAATGCAGTGATGACAATATTCTGGTACAGAATTACAGAATCGTTAAAGTTGGAAAAAAAAAAATGATCATCTAATCCAACAGTCGTCACATCTCCACCATACCCACTAACCCATGTCCCTCAGTATCACACCTACACAGCTCTTGAACATCTCCAGGGATGGTGACTATGAAGCAATGAATATCAGGAAACAAATAATTAAAATTGTTTCATTTCATATTCAAGCAAATTTGAACACTTTTTAAATTTTAAAAAGCAGTATTTTAAATTAGTATGAACAGTAATATTTTTCACACTGATGAAGAAATAGAATTTGCCAGGGGCCACGTCAGCCCTTTTTTATGAAGCAGAACCATAGAAACCTATAGCAGGAATTTGATAGGATGAGCCTCTCTGCAGTAAGTGCAGACTTCCGTATGAGACAAGTCAGGTCCTCTACATCAGAGATCTAACTAGGGCAGGCCAACCTAGGGCATCACAAATGGCAAAATAACAACAGACACATTGAGGACATGCCTTGAGAATATCGCCGATACAACTTGTACATCAAATAGCAGTATGGATGCAACCCAAAAAGCATTAAGCAAAGCAACAGACAAGTTGTCCAGATGTTATATCATGGCAATCAAAAGCTTAAATAGAATAGGACAGGATCAAAATAATTAGCAAACGATACTTAATACCCTGTGTCTTTGAAGGTGAGGTGGTAAGATGGGGGCGAAGAAAAGGTGAGTGGTCTCTGCAATTTTCAGTGGGCAGATTCCATGCAGAATTATATTCCTACAATCCAACGTACATTTCCTATCTGTGCATGTTCTGTGTTTGGGAGGACTTTTTGGATGCATGTTCTGGACAGGGAAATTTAATCTTGAGAATAAATAGATCGTAAGATTCCCTGAAATAAATACAAATATTAAAACGCAGTAATGTGACATCTATATAAAGTAGTTGAATATTTTAAGCATAACCAAGAATAAAAGCATTCCAGAGTTTTTGCTAAGCATCATTGTCTATGGCACTTGAATCATGGTCCCTTTGGACAAGTGCATTGTGTCAGGCAGCAGTTCTGGGATCAAGTCTTGGCAGCAAACTAAAACTTGTCACAGTTTACTGATCCTTTTAAATAGTTTTACATGCACATATTTTAATTACCTTGACTTTCAGAGTAAGAATCTACAGGAAATGATAGCTTGCAGAAACATGGTGTCTGAAGCTCTTTAACCTAGCTGGGTCAGCACTGTCAGGCTGGAAAGTAGGACATGGTAGTGGTGGGGGTCCTGCCTCTTTCAGGGAACAAAATATGATTATTTGGTTTCATCCTCTTCTGTTAGATGATAGGTGTCTTTGTAGAGAACTCAGCTCCTACTCCTTGCTTCAGAGATTACAATTTTTCAGAGGTCATCTTGAAGGACCCAAAACAATTAGTCAGCAGTAGAAGTAGAGATGTGCGGAGATGTGAAGTAGAAAGAGTGCATGTAGAAACTCCTGTCCATCATAAGAGGAGTTGAATGATATCAGGCACTGAGAATGGCATGTTTAAAATGCAGAATTTACACATGTATCTCAGGAAACTATTTATTTTGTTATGTGGTCTCTGAGCAGTTTGCTTGATGAAACAGCTAAATCTTGGTAAGTGGAAATGGTATTTGATTGCAGACCTAAACCCTTGCTTATAGATTTGCTGCTGCTGCTTGTCTACAAGAACAGTTAGATTACCTGTAATAGGATCAAAACCTCAGGTACAGTCTATATATATGACAAAAATCTACTTAGATAAATGAATTTAGACAACAGTGCTGAGGAAAGAATCATTTCTTCTTAAATGTATCCAGGATTAATTTGCTCTTGTAGATTTCTACCAACGGATCTCTCTGCACTAATGATCTGATGCATCAAAGAAGGCAGACAATTAGCCTTAAGAGCATTTTAAAATTGTCTATTCATATTTAGCAAATACAACAGCACCAAGATTTAAATGGGGAGTGCTTATCAGTGGTAAAACAAACTCTTGAGAGCCTTTCTACTCATAGAAGCTCGCAGGCCACTTTCCACGTAAACAGCTAAGTAACTCCATGCTAGGAATACTGTTGAAAGCCTTTTCTAACATTTAGCCAGAAAAAAACAGGCCTGCTTGGAGAGATGATGCTTGAAAGTCTGTCAGAAACCATTTGAACACCTTGTTATCCCAGTACAAAGTAGGAGATTGAAAACAGCAGGCAAGTTAATACTTCTAAGCTTTCCCATAGCATCTTAGCTATGCCAAGATAGGCGTCTGAAGAGAAATACGTATGCCCTGAAGATGTAGTTTAAGAGATCTGTGGATGGGTAATTGATTAAAATAATCCTTTCATGGAAGGTAAAATAGGTCACAGGCACTTCTTCTGAATTGAACAGCAATTATCTATTAATTAGCTTTTTTGGCAGGGTCAAAATACGTGTGGCGGCATTGTTTGATATCTACAAGAAAAGTAGCAGTAGAGGAAAATATGAATGGGGTTCAAAAGAAGGGCATGACAGAGAGGTTGCCAAGTCTGTTGTTTTATGCAAGAGTTACAAACCACAGTAGATGCTTGAAATCTGTGTATGCTAGCTTGAAATCAATGGATCAGCATAAATAAAGATGTTTAACTCTGCCAGTGAAGCTGAACATACAGGTTAACAGAGGATGTTTAAGTAATAGCTTTGTAGAATATATGAGTTGCATCTGTCTCCATACTGAGCCAACCAGAAGCCAATTAACTATCTAAAGCATGGGCTAACATGTCTTGCCTTTAAAACCCCTCCACCTAGTGAAGTGGCAATGATAATTCCTGTGCTACCTGAAAAATCCCACAGCACCTCCAGCCAGGGTCTTAAATATCCCTTGTTCTGGTGTTCAAAGGCATGTTACAGGACTGTTTATAGACAGTGTAAGTGGAGCTTAGAGACAGAGCAGTCACGGGTCCTGATATTCTCAGCTTTGGTGTGGGTGGATTCACACCCCATTGACTTCTGCTTTGAGTATGAGGTTTTAAAAGCCTGTCAACAGCAAAGTCGTTTTCTAAAACCTTTCTGCCACTGCTAGCACTAGCTCAGATCCATACAAAGATCAGCCATCAGCACTGGATTTAACGCCATGGGAATTACACCTTGTAGCTTAGATTGCGACCTGATGACATGGTGCTAGGGATGCCTATGGCAACCAGCAATCTGTCTGCCTTAAGGCAGGTTGCAAGCATATGACTTTACCTGTCCCAAGATATTATGTGCTCTTACATCTTACAGAATGATTAGCCATGAGATTCTTAAAAAATTGAAATTATTTTTTTTTTTAAGACTCCTACTGCAAATGAAAGCTATCCAAGAGAGAAGGAAGTTATATATGATCCCATAGAAGTGAACTGCAAAAACACACACGCACAAATAAAACCACAAGTATTTTCTTAATAAGAACACATTCTTTGTCAAATTCGAATGCAGTAAGATTTATCCAGTAGATGGCAACAGCAGACCAGTTTGTAGCAAGGACAGCGTTTGCAGGCTGCAAAAAGTCCTTTCCTGCACTGTGCTCAGTGCACCTTCCTCAGCTGTGCTCCTTACGTTCCCAGCACCATGCCCTCTGAGAGCAGAAGGAATCAGTGTTGCACCTAACTGCAGTGCAAACTCGAGGCTGCTTGGTTTCTTACACGGCCTTACGATGTATCCTCTGCATTTTAAACAGCCTAAAAATTACGCTTCTCCCTGAAGGGGCACAATTTCCCTATTATATCCTTTTGCAAAAGTAACAAGTAGTGCATAAGGAGATTAGGTTTAGAAGACAAACACAAATCACAAAAAATACCGAGCATCTGACTGGCATTTTGTCTAAAAAAGTAGCTCTTCCCCACCATATGTAGAAACCAGATTCATGAAGCAAAGTTTTAACCACGTTCTTCTCATTGCTTCCGAGCGATCTTAAACAGCTGCTCTTAGGAAGTGCTTGTTATTGCCTGGGGAACGTTATTACCTTGCTGGAAACAGTAGGCTCAGCTCTTGGCCTCTGGAGGAAGGAGCTTTGCTGCGGACTCCAGATGTGGCAGCTGCTGATATCCATAGCAGGATTGGGGAGACTCCAGCACCGCACTCTGCCTCACTCTGCCCAGGCCCTAGGGAGAACATGGGAGTCATATTTAGCAATCATCACCCCTACACCACTGTTTTTCAATCAAAATTATGAGAACAACATCGTTATTAATAAATAGCAGCGTTTATAAGGTAAAATATGAATGGACCTTGAAGACATATAACACAAGAAAAATTTACAGCTGAAGGCTCCAGATTTTCTCCAAAACTTAAGCACTATTCAGTTTTTCCCTTAATCTGAAGTACAGGCCGGATTCGGGCAGTGAAAACATTCAGGTGTAACACAAAGTTTGGGGAGCACTGGAAAGACTGTGAATGTCAAGTGATCACCACTGTAAGTTTTTAAAAAGTGGAAAAGACTGATTTGTAATGAAACCCCTGCAGAGATCACAAAAGGGATGAGTGGGGAAGGAATACACAAGGGCAGCAGCCCAAGGTGAGCTTCAGTGGGACCCAAACAAGCAATCTGACAACATGGCTAGAGACAACTTATCTTTCCCTGAAACTAGTGAGAGGTGGCCATCCTGGGGTAGGGATTGCATTTGCTGTGGTTCAGGAGGAGAGCTGCCTGTGCAAAATATCAATACCCTCCTTGGCATCCTAGAGGTTATGTTTTGTCCCCAGCCCTATCTCTGTTCTCAGGAAAAAGGAGATATTTGTTGTCATTATTGCAGTGATTGTTAAATGCAGGAGCTGCAGCAGCGCTCCGTCCTCCTCACTTTACTGATGGCTGTGCTGCAGGTGAATGGCATAGCTGTGTGTCACTTTTCTATGTTCTATTTAGGAAATTGCAGTGCTATTTTAAATCTTTTCTGCCCTCACATACTTTTTTTCAAGGACAACCCTTCAAGAAATAAAACACACTGTGTTAGAGAGCAAACTGCCTTTTTGGAGCTCTTAAGGTCTTTTATCACTCGTGGTAGCACATTTAGTGAATGTATCACGAATTATCTTTATGTTAACACTATTTACAAATAATGGGAATAAATCCAAATTCAATGGAGAAAATTTCATGTTGTTACATGTTAATACAAAGGCAGAATTACCACTTTGGAAGGAACTTACTCTTACCATTGGTGGATGCAAAAAGAATAATTCAAACATACAAATTCCTGATATACCACAGCACACACAGTTACTGCTTTTAATTAGTTATGTTAAAGGCTTTTCACTTGGTCTTTCACTCTTCTAATAAGGATGACCGTGAGGTGTCTTTGAACTAGTTACAGATTTGAAAGATTTAGTAAAAAAGATTTCTTTATGCCATTTCTGGTAAGAGCTTGTCATGACAGATGCCTTCTTCCTCCTGAGGTTTGGACCACAGTTTGATTTTTTTTTCTTCCTTTAACCTCTGAAGCATTTCATGATGTGATGGGCAAGTACCCAGAAGTAATTAGACTGACTGAGCATTGGAAATGTAGACAGAAGAGACTGTTGAAAATCACTGCTATTCTCAGAGTTGACACTGCCGAATCCCTTAGGTCTCAAATATTACAGCCCATTTTTTGGGAGGCCCAAGTGCGTACAGACCTTGGATCCTGCTGTTGCTGAGACATCCATGCAAGCTGTGCTGTCTGCCACAACTCCCCCAGTGCAAAAACGAGTTTTTCCCTACTGCTCCGTCAGTATCTTGCATACAGAAGTGAGAAGGAAAGGAGTACAGGTTAACATGACGGCAGGGTACAAAATACCAGGAGTCACTCATGAGAACTAAAAGCTATTCTTCAAAAGTTTCCATCATGAATACAAAATGCTGAATACTTCAAAATCTGGCAGTGACAACCTGGCATGGCGCCCTGGGCCATGTCTTACATAAACAGCACAGTGCTCTTTACCCTAATTTTACAGTTAATTATCAAAACTACCTTAATTCCTAGCAGCCAGGCCTCTGCAGAATTCTTAGAGTTGTAAGGGACCTTTAAATATCATCTAGTCCAACTTCCCTGCAATGAACAGGGACACCACAGCTAAGTCAGATTGCCCAGGGCCCAATCCAGCCTCACCTTGAAAATCTCCAGGAATGAGACATCAACCACAACACTAGGTAACCTGTTCCTACCTCACCACCCTCACTGTAAAAGATTTTTTCCTTATATCTAAGTTAAGGACCGCTACGCAAGGAGACCAGCCACAGCCATGTCCAAGACTCAGGTCAGTTGTGAAGCATAACATGCCAGAGGCTCTGAATCCCTTCAGTTACCTAATTCCCTGAGGTTTACTTTAAAGAAACCTATTTACAGTCATCTTTGTTTGGAGTAAAGCTGGATGGAAGAGGTTCAGATGGCCAGCTGCTGTGAGCTTTAGCTGGTGCAGACTAGTAGTTTGCCAGGAAACTTTACAAGACATAACATATATCCCAAGAGTCATTCTAAGTCATGCTGGACTTCAAAGAAGCTCATATGCAAAAGCCAAAGGAAAACTAAAATGTACATGCTGATGGGCAGCAGCAAGGGACAGGAGAGGTGAACACTAATATTAAAATATCTATAAACTTCAATTGTTTCTCAGCAACGTCGTATTTCCAATGGGACAAGGAAAGACAGAATCATACTACTACTTTGTCCAAATCAAACCTACACAGGGTAATTAAACTTGCATTTGTCAAGCCAGATCGCCAACACAAAAATATCAGTGTCTCTTATTTCTCCACAAATATCAGATAAGGGCATTTTGATTGTAACACCAACATTTTTGTGACTATTACCTCATCGGAGACTCACCTACAGTAAACGAACAAAAATGCTATTTGAAAGCACGAAATCCTCTACTGTAGCCAGCGCTTTACTGCTGTATACTGGGGCATACTGGGCAGCTTATTTTCATTCAGAAAACCAAATGAGCTTTACAAGCCCAAGAACCCTTTCCAGCATCACAGCTGCAGCTGCTGTAACACTAGCGCTGCTGTAATTAGAGAGGTCAGGAATCAGGTAACACCACTAACAGAGCTTTTTTCTTAGTGCTAGGTAGAGTAAAGTATATGACATTGAGAATCTAAAGCTGCTGAAGTTGCTGCTTTGGTTCTTGTTTCTATTATTTGTGCTGTGCTCTTGCACCCGGTTCCAGGAGCAAGCCATGGTTTTGCCTGGAATTCATGAATATTCAGGTTTGGACAGATTTAAGCACCAAACTGAAATGAGACTCAGTGCAGTCAGTATAATTAGTTGGAATAAACTGGTCTACTGAGGAACAATATTTTGAAAGATTTTAAATGTTTGGGGAAAGAGCTGGCAAAGTCTGCAATCCATATCACTGTTCCCATCATGAGGTAACCTAACACCAAACACTGGCTTCTAAAACAAAATCTGGCATATTCAGAGCTTACCACATTATGTCTCCCAATCTGCTTCCTTAGGCTTTCTCTTTGTCAAATGTTGAGGCTGCATTGCATTTTCCCTGCTATTCTGAGAAAACAGAATGCTTTGCCAATATGCTCCTTACTTTTGGTTATTTTTAAAACTCTGCAAAAGCTCACACTTTCTTCTGTAGCCAGTGCCTATTGTTTATGGAAGCAGTTCCAATTTACTTTCTGTAAGGGAAATAAAAAAAATCTCCTGCCTCGAAAGTGCTGCAAGTATTTGCATTGTTCTCCAGCATTGTTTTGCTTACAAAAAAAGGAATACTTTGGAACCATGGAAGCATTGAGTCTCCCTTGATTGCTCACGCTTTTTCACTCCCAGCTCTCAAACAGCAGCTTTCAAGCAGTGACCTTTCTCTGTGGAGGCCAGCTAGTTATTTTGGGTTGTATTTCCCTGCTGATTGTTCTTGCTTCCTCCTGCAGAGCCAACCCCTCAGGTTGCTGCGGGTAGCAGGGAAGGGGCTGACTGTTGGCAGCTTTTTGGATCCCCATATGGATGGCCAAGAAAGTGTCTGTTGCTCAAGGTAGTCACAGATTACATGAAGCTGGGAAATACAGCCATTAGCCACATTATGCAAACAGTATAAATCTTTCAGATGTTAAGTAATGCAAGAGCAGCTTGGTAGAGGTGCTTCCAGTTCAGAAAACTTCATCCCTACTTGTCACAGTAAGACCCTGATTAAAACCTGATGTCAGCTTGTGAGTCAAAACAGCACTTCCCTGTAGGTTTACCTGACAGGGACACATACTCGGTACTGGATGTGTGCTCTCTCTCAGCAAGGATTTTCCTCAACATTACACAAACCTTTTGGAAGGATACTCAGAATCAATTCCTTTCCTCCCAGTATATCTGCAGGAGCTGAATGAGATTGTATAGCTATAAAATAACGAAGCCAAAGCAGTATGAGGCTGGGTATTAATAAAAAACTTCAATGCCATTTTCAAATAAATATCTTCACTGCTATAAACCTTTGGGAGCAAAGTCCAGTCACTGTAGGACAGAAGCAAATTAGCCTTTTCTGAGAAAGCAAAATTAAGCCGTAAAACAACAATCTACTCCACTGTAGGAGCAAATTGTCTTGCATTCTCTATGCTGTCACTGAGCTTGGCGATGAACTCTGACAGAAAAAATGGTGCAACTCAAATACACTCAGGAGCCAAACATTCTCAACTTGAGTCTCTGAAGGCGGTGGCAGACATAGGAGGTTGGAGTTCCCAGGGACCAAATGTTGTTTCAACAGCAACATGCGCTGCTGTACTCATAATAAAGCGGTCTCCGAAATGCCAGCTCACCGGGAATTTGAAAGCTACTCAATTCAGTCTGACTAGGAACGTAGCCCAACTCTGGAAAAGATGAGAAGATGAAGTTTCTTTTTTTTCTTTTCTTTTTTTTTTTTGTGAACTTGAAACCGTGCTCTTCAGCCAAAGCCTGTCAAGACCCTGCTCTTGACTTGCATGTACAAGGCACAGAGATAATTAGCAGAGTCTTTCAAAGAGTTGCTTCATTTTGAAGCCATTTATATTTCACAGGGTTCAAACTGGGACAACTTGCATTCTTCTGTTCAAAATATTTGTGAAATTTTTCAGTTCTTTTTCTTTTCTGCTAATCATTCCCATCTGCTACTGGCTGAAATAAAAACACTAATGTGCAAATTAAAAAAAAAAAAAAAAAAAAAGCTCACCTATTTTTGTACCTGTTTTGTAATTTTGCAAGCTTCACAAAATGGACAGAATGAATAAAGAAAAAAGAAAGCTGACTTTAACACTTTTTAAAAATTGCTATATATTTACTTAATGGTGAGCTATGGCAGGATGAGAACCTATGATAAAGTCTGAATGATGTCTACGAACAGCACAGGTAAAGCTTTCAGCAATTATCAAATGACAAAAAGAGAAACTGAAGCCTTCACTCAGAATCCTCCATCGTTGGCAAACAAATACTGTATTCAGAAACAGAGTGTGAGACGGAAGGAAGGTGACAAAAAGGAGAAAAAATAACATCTGAAATTTCAAAATGTTTTCTAAGAATTGAAACAAGATGAAAATTTAAATTTAAGGCAAATATTTTGCACCACTAAGTACTTTCTATATAGAAGTCTATGTTTTGCAAGATAAACGTTTAAGACACAAATGTTGGCCATCTGCAACTGCAGCAGTAAGCTAGGCAGCAAGATGGAAAAGGTGTTGTGGCAAATTGCCTTTTCTCCATCTCTTGAGCGCCGCATTTGAATGAGCTGGCCCATGTCCCAGAAACAGTAAAACCATATTTGTATTTTGAAAAATGCAAGGTACCCATCACAGCCATACCCTATCTGTGCCCCCATTAGCTGCTCCAAAACTGCTTCAGTAATATCCTTGTAATTGTGTCCAGAGTGAAAAATTTCCTTGTCACTTTAATGCTGCTGACAGAAAAATCAATTCTTCTCCTGGCAAACAATTTGGGTTACAAATATAGAAGTTTGCTAATTGGAAATAAAGAGAAGAGAAAATAATTATAAATGGCTCTCATGTAATAATATGCAAACTATCTGTGTGTTTGTGTATCTCTGAGCATGAAGAAGTATTAACACATAAATATCTTCTATCTATAATATTTATGCAACTCAGTGGCTCAGCTTCAGTGCGCCTATATATACTACTGTTCATTATATGAAAAATAAAATATTTCCTATTTTAAAGCTAAATACTTTATGAAATTTCTGAAAACATAAAAGCACCTGCTTCACTTCAGTCTGACATAAGACATCTTCCCTGAACCCTATTTATCTAGAAGTGTGTATACTCAAAATCTATGTAACACTGGAGCGCTTTTGGATAAGCCTTGCACAAAGTTTATTCTAAACTATCTTAAAAATGCTAAGTTCCTCCTTTAATCCCTTCTATCTAATTTGTAACATATCTTTCCACCCTTCCATCTCTCTCTCTGATTCTATTCATCTCATTAATAAGAGGCAGATTGATTTCTGTCATTTCAGCTTGGGTTGTTTTATTGATGCAACGGCTGTCCAGAGGGAGGATGACCACCATTTGGGGTCAGTGGCAAAGGAGCTTAGTCAGAGAACACTCATGTACACTGGTGTACTTTATGCTCAGCCACAGTCTGAATAGCAAGGGAGTGAGGTTATGCTGATTTACATGAGTTATGTTGACTTTTGAGACCTAATGCTAAACTAAACTGTTGAGAGTAGCACAGAAAGTTTGGTCTTTAAATTGTTGTAAAACGAATGACTATCTTTTCAAATTTAGAGATTATTTCCAAAGTGATTACATACCTATACACATGGCAGAAGATTAGCATCTTTCTTGCATACCAGTCCAGTGTTATTCTTATGTGCTCAGTCATCTTTGCAGGTCTTCTCTGAGACGTGAGCTGTGAAAAACACAGCTGTTGAATTACAGGAAAAGTTAAGAAAGTGACTTGGAGAGCACATCTTTCCAGCAGTTCAAAGACTGTTTAAAAAGTTCTAGGTGTTTTTTTTGTTGTTGTTGTTTGTTTTTTAATAACAGACTTTGGTGTGTCTTTCTCTTTTCCCAGGAGTACACATTAAAGGAAGAACAACCAGTCTCCCTGCCTCCCATTTTCCACATTAGTCTTGCCATCCACTTGAAAGGATGATATTTTTGAAAAAATTTTAGCTTGGCTATCACTCTGCATTTCCTCTTTTTTTTCCACTCTGCACTTACAATCTGTGATGGGCAAATCTCAGAAGATTAGAACTTTAGCTCAGAAAAGCAACTGTAGGTTTGAAGTTTACTTCTCAATTTTCAGCAATTAGGATCAGTGCAACAAGTCTATGAATATTTTGCCTTGAATTCATGGGATTTGAATGACCAAAGGCTTTGGCATACTTCAGCAACAAGAACAGCTAATGACTGCATTTCCCAGGCTCAACATCATAGTTACAGTGTCTAAAAATTAAAGGCATCACTGAAGGCATCAGTGGATTGTTCTAATTGTGGAGAAAGACACAAATGCTCTAACCACATGTAATGCCCTCAACACTCTAGCCTCTGGATGTTCTGGCCAGCCATGGGGAATGGGGTAGAGGTGGAGACTGTGAATGCTGTACAGCTGGTGTCTGCATCAAACTTAAAATGCATAAGCTCCTGAAAAAACCAGTAACAGGAAGGCACAGAAATTGTACTCTCGACTGCAGAGTGCACTCTTAGGCTGTCCTCTATTCCATGTGTGGAAATCTTTAACATGATTCTTTGCTGACATTTGGCACTAGTTTAAAATCCACTTTCCATAAAGATGGATCTACTCCAAAGCTGCCTTAACTGTATTCTCTCACTGAGAAAGCAGACAAAAGATGAAAATCAAAGTTGAATCCTGTTGCATTCTTTATAAATCAAAATATCATGGCTACCTGGGATATAGCATCTCTCCTAAATTATCTACTGTATGTTTGTATGTAACTGCTACAAGTACACTCTTCTCTGTTTCCAAATATTAGAGCATCATAGAATATAGTTATGATGATGAACAAAACAAACATATCTACTTTTCACATAGCATTTGACATTAGCCAACAACATGGCTGCAGACAACACAAAGATCAGTGCCATTTTGACAAAGCTTTCCATTGTTCAACAGAATTATCACGAGGAGCTCATAAAGGTCCCTATAGGATGTAAACATGAGACAAACAGTTAACAAGAGTTTCAGCTTTATGGGGCACGCCAGCAGATGTCCAGGACATAAGTATTCGGGTGCAGGGTTGTGCAGACCTTACCGATGTTTGGCATGTGTGTCTGAAGTATCAACCTTCATACTAGTCCAAATGCCTACTCTGTAGAAAGAAAACAAAATCTCTAGTGAAGACAAAATGGGTGCTAAGCCCTTTGGAGGATCTAGCCTGGAGAAGGAATACAATAAAAAAAATAGTTCCTTCACACAGGTGGTATGATGTGTAGAGAATGAATGTCTGTAGAGCACTCAGAACCTGGTATGAAAAGTTGCTGTAAAAGTTCAAAGTATTATTGTTATGGCATACTTACTCAGCGAGGCAGGGAAATATCAAAGGATTTCTTCTCCCTGCTGGCTCCGTCTTATCTTGAGGAACTGTTGGTGGGTGGTGATTGCTCTCAGGGACTGGTGATGACAGAGGAGCAAAGGCACTAACTCTCGCCTGCAGAGCTGCTCTGGGCACCCCCCAGGATCAGCCATGGCCTCAGTTCCTCCTCAGTGCTTTTCAACCTGCACACACCCTGTTCCCAGCAAAAAGCCTGAAACGAAAACAGAGAGAGCTCTGATACCTGGCTAATGGAGGCACTCAGGCAAGGGCTTTCACTTGTGACTGGTAACTTGGGAAATAATTGATGCAAATTGCTTCAGACACTCAAGGTTTCTGGTCCTCCTTCCCACAGGCTATTTTTAGGCCTTATTAGACAGATAAAATATCACAGGAATTACTTATTGTACGCTCTAACATTTGTATTTTTTTAAGGCATCTATCTATATACATGGTAAATGACTGAACTACAAAAAGCAGATAGAGGGATTTTTTTTTACTCCTTTGATGAGAGATGTTCAATCACTGAAAAGACTTGCTCACTGTGAAACCACTTACAGCTGTTTGCTGGGAATTTCCTCTCGCTACCTTAAACTCAAAGCAAATAACAGAATATGAAATAGCACGTATTCTTGGCATTAGAGTGTCCAAGAGCTCCCACAGGTCTGCTGCAATGTGAAGGCTAACAACCCACCCATCAGAAGCAGATAAAATACAATTAACTAATTCATTATGTAAATATTTTAGGTGGGGAGACATGAATTGACTTATCTCTATTATTGTTATCATTATTAGCTGCTGTTTGCTAAGATTGAGTTTTTCAAAGCTGCCGTTGACGTTAAGAAGTCCAAAATCCCCTTGCTAAATCCACCCTAAGTTTGATGTTGACTGTTTTTGCAAGCTACCAGAGAAGAAAAGCAGGGAGAGCAGAGCAACTAGGTAGATAGCATTATTCACAACAGTTATCACTAAAATGTATGGATAAACCCTTCCCATGCTATCCAAATATCATTGAGAATTACAAAATCTGCCCAGTACCAATGTAATACTTTCAAGGATAAGAAGCTATTATGACTGCAGTGGTAAATGCAAAAAATGACTGCTGGCATCCATGGTTATTATGTTGTCTCAAAGTCCCCTAAAGTGCCAAAGTTCTCTGTTCCTCTAGAAGAGCCAGGCCACAGACTGCATCCCCTGCACCAGGCTTGCTGACTCTGAGAGCAGTAAGCAGAAGGACGAGATGTTGGCTGTGTAACAACCAAAGCTTTGCCACTGACTTCAGCGGAACAGCATTTTGTCTCTGCAGTAGGAGCTGCTGAAAAGGTCTGCCTCATAATCAAATTCCTGTGGCTTAACGTGTAAGGACATGTTGGCTGTATGGTGGTGACTGCTCATGTACATGTTCTCTACAGGATGTGCCAGCTGTGCCACTTGCTTTACCCTACAAGAAGGGTAAAGAGGTCATCATTTTGCATTTACCACGTTCAGGGTTTTATGGGAGCTGCTAGTACACTGCCTAACATACAGAAGATTGACTGTGAGTGAGCCCTCCTTATCCTGATCCTGATGCTTGACGGTGGACGGTAATGAAAAGGTGTGTGTCGATGAGATGGTCCTGGGTGACAATGGGGCCGTGGGATGTAGGCAGGTTTGAAGAGCCCTGACAGGGCTGAGCAGAATCATTACAGCCTGTTAGCACCTTCAGAGGTATCCTAACCCCACGGAAACAAGTGCTTCATATACTGATATGAAGACATATTATTTCAAGTGGAATTGAGCTGTGAGCTCCCCATATTTTGATACAGGATCAGCATTTTACTATGTATCATAAAAAACATAGTAATTAGTCTAATTACAGCATACTGTCACATAAGCCAAGCTTTAAAATGTGTCTTAGGCAAAAGATCACAAGTCCACAGGAAAGAAAATCTCTGCATTAGTAGCTCTTTCTGTATTACCACGTACTGCTACTCCCCTAGTTTCTTTTTGATGGCAACACATATATAAGCTTTGGGTCCGTGTTCCTTCACTTCATGCTTCCCTGTACCTCTTAAACTTGTCTCAGCACTACAGGACCAGTTAAGTTTTCTCAGTAATGAACTTCAACTTTGGGGTACCAAAAACTCAAAATATCACCTTGTGCTCAACGTTAACTGCATGGAAATGCATTTGTTTCAGACAATTAATGCTGTGAACTTACTTCAGCATACTGCATCATAAGAACTATTTATATGAACACAAGTAAGAAAGTCCTGATCTGCTGAAAAAGTCCTTTAATGCCTAGTCTTCACGTGTAGAGACTTCATAAGGTACTTGCACTATGTCATCTTCAAGAAGAGGTCAGTGTTACTGTGAGTAAAGTCTTAGTCAACATCTAAGCACTGTATTGGTCTTTATACCACTGTTTAATTCTACTTTGCAGTAAAGCCTACCATGCTACCTTCAACGTCTGCTAATGGTGCAGAGACTGAAAGACACAAAGAACATTTTTGAAGGAAAAGAATACTTACTTACAACACATGCAGGAAACACTTGGCTGGTCTTTAGAAAGGACTCTACCAAGGCCATGAACTGTCAGGGAAATTCTAGACTTCCAAAGCAGCAAAAGAGATGATTTCAGGTGCACAGCATTGCACTTGTGCACTAAGAGCTGAACTTCATAGAAGTCCATTTCCCTTTGTAGGGTTTCAAGAAAAGCTGGTAAGGAGGGATGACAGAGAGGAGAAGGATAAACAGCTATATACATCTGAAATGTTCAAAAACAAAAGAAAGTGAAAGTGTGTTGGTACATGCAATAGCAATGTGCTGACAATTTATGAATTCAAGCTTTTTTGATGTTTCAAATAGAAATTACTCTGAAAGAACAAACACTTTCAGTCTCATTTTGTAATGTCCATAAACATAGCAGAGATGAAAGGCACCTGACTGAATTTGGGTAAAAATAGATGGGATTTTGAAAACCAGTAAGAAATGCCTGGGAAAAGCGATCTACACATGGTCTTAATTATGCCAATGGATAACCTCCACATTACCCTTTAAAAGGTCATCTGATAAACATCAACATTGGGCTTTTCTCACAAACCCAACACCTACAATTGCTTCAGGCTACTGTAATATGGCATGAGAAGTTAAATTAGAAGCATATATTTGGTAATAACACCTCTGAGAGGGAGTCTTCAAAAGCCTGTGCCCCCATTAAAGGATTAGAAAACCAGCATACATATCAGCAACTATACTCAATCCGAAAAGAAACAGAACAGGAGACAGAAATCAGCATTTTGTTCTGATTAGCTGCTTTGATGGATGTATATTTCTTCACTACTTCTTCTTCTTTTTCTTTTTCTTTTTTTTTTTTCTCTAACTGCAGCAAACATACCTCTGGGGAATACTATAAAAATACCAGAATAAAGTGCCACTTTCAAGCCTTCCCCTATCTCTCATGGGTCCAAAGATGATCTTTCCAGAACACGTGTTGGTAAGTCACACAAAATAAAGCAATCTCCAAGGAATTGATAGTCTGCGGTTCAATTGTTTTCAGGAGAACCCAGAATAAAAGTTGGAGACTTAGATATTAAGTCATTCAAGAATAAGAATGGAGTCATTAAATATTTCTGGAAATGTGATAATTCTGTATGAAACAATATGAAAGATTAAAACAGAAGCAAGAATAATTAGAGTCAGTGTTTTACATAAGCACTGCTTTTTAACTTCAGTATCCTCCCTTCTGGAAACGAATTCATCCAGTTTTCCTGAGAGCTAATATTTTGAGGTTTTCTGCCCCAAAGGCAGCCCAGAAATAGGTTGGATTGTCCAATAAGGATGAAGGCAAAGGGCATATCCTAAGGATTAATGACTGGCTGAGAAATTGAAGGGCTTAAAGTGAAAGAAATTCTCTGTATCCAGGTCACTGATGAGGTTAGGATTATTTTAAACTGGGAAGGAAACCCCTAACCAACTTTTTTTTGGTACTTTCTCTGTTCTTCTGCCTCATTATAGAGGAACAAATTCAGTGACCCTCTCCTCCCATTTAAATAGCGGGCTAAATTATGCCTGCACTTGCAGATTTTAAGAGGGACTAGATAGAAAAGGGTATTTTGTCTCATTTTGTTAGTCACCTGTAGCTAGTCAGAAAATTGCCTGCAAACAGGTTTCTATGGATTTTCCTCTTTATTTTATTCTCACCTCATCTTTTCAACTCACACATGAGGAGACTCTGACTCTTGCCCAAGAAGAGAAGCTCAGGCTGTGTAACTTCTGTTTTAGATTTCCTTCCCACCATGGAGGATCTGAGGACAGTCACAGACTTGATTCCAGAGTCTGTTCAAGGCAAGCAGGGCATGACAAAAGTCTCTTTTACAGACACTGTGGCTCTGAAATCCCAAGTTATCTGGCTCTGAAGTCCTAAGTAATCCTCATGTGTTTTGTCTCCTGGACTCCTAAGGGGGTAGAGCAGTTCAATTAAATATTCATTCCCAGCTCCCACTGAAGCATTTCTGAACCCATTTCTCCCAGTATCTGAGTATTTGACAGATCCTGCCCCCACTGACTCCTATCTCAAGAGCATACAAGCAGAAATGGGATGCTGTAACAAGAATCCAGAAGCCAGAGCTGTCAAACCAAGTCTTCCTAGATACCAAAGGGGCTAAGAAAAGAATGGGTGCTTGTTGTATTTCTGGCAGGGATGGTTGCTGAAAAGCCTAGAGAGAAGGATCCCGAGACACCTCAGTTTCCAAGCTCCGATGGGTATATTTCTAGTTGATCAATCTCTATGTCTTTGAGGCTGAACTAACTTCCCACTTCAGGCTTCTGACAGCTGGACAAAGCAGGGTTTGAGCTGTGCCTTGCTCTAAGTAAGTGTGGAGAGATGTTTTCAATCTGACCTTGCCAAATCAGTCCCTGGCTTGGGGCGTTTGCTGAAATCCAGGAAAGATTTTCCCACTGCATTTCAAGTGGGTAAAACAAATTCTATCCACAGAGGTTTGATTGAGTATTGAAGCAACAAGCATTCTGGGAGATATGAATCTGCCTCATGATCTGCAGAGTCTCTACCTTTTTAAAGTAGAATATACATACACAAGTGGATTTGGTGGTGGTGGAGCTAGTTAAAAGCCGATTATAAAGTATAATTTTCACAGAAACCGAAGGATTATTTTTAACTGCACTCTGGCTGCGTACATTATTAACCTTCTATCTTATAAAGATAAGATTTGGCATGAGCAAATGTGGGCTTTGTTTGGCTGTTTGTTCCTAAGTTCATGTATTTTGTTAAAGTACATCAGATAATGAGATGCAAAAACACAGACATAAGAAAGAGCAGCAAAATAGAAAAAAAGCAATGAACAGAATACAAATGCCTAATCACTGATTAAAAAAAAATGTTTCATTTAAATATTTTCATTCATTCATTTACTTTTGCTCTTTGAATTTTTTTAACAATTCAAGTCAGTAGCAAAATTGACATACAGGATTTTACCCTGGATCTCCATGATGTACAGCAGTGGTTCCCCTCCCTCACTTGTTGCCCTGTTCTATTTCTTCTCCTCTAGTCAGACACGTTGCTATGCTGTGATTGTAATGTCAGTGGGCTTTACAAGATCGCTCCTGAGATGTGGGGCTATTTTACTTTGTATATTGCCTTGAGCATTTTTACTATCATCAATGTAACCCTGAGGAAACTATGAGTCGAGTTCGTCATGTTAATCTTAAATACACTAGCTGCTACTTCTTACAGACAATCGAAAGCATTTTACCGTATTGCAGGGAGTTCCTGCCCTGTTTTGAAATGCCAGTTCCTCCCGTGAGGACAGATGCAGTGTGGAGAGCTGACCCCATCATGCTCACATCCTCCTCTCTACATGGGCTGATGTTGCCCCAGGGAAGACACCCAGGTAACACTGGCTGCTATTTTGGTTGGCGCACTAGGGAGTGAGAGAGGGACTTAACGAGCTGAATAGCATTAGCTGGGAACATAAGGACAGAGTTATCCTGTCAGCTGTTCACAGATCTGAACCTGTGGTCTTTTTCCATAGTAAAACATGCTTAAAGCCTTGCTCTTGATCCCTCTTTTCACCTGGTAACAGCTACCGTTTGTGACTAGAGTGGGGCAAATATCAGCCATGCAGTGGGCGAGAAGCCATGCACCTTGCCTTGACCCCGTACCACTCTGTATGAGGCTGGCACCGCGCTCCTCTATTTGCTGGCATTGTTCAGTCGGGTACAACTGCAGAGGTGAGCCTGGAATGAATAAGAGAAAAACAGGTTGTCTGATATTGCATTTAGAGAACTCAGTAAAATGGGTATTGACATCTTGGCAGGCTGCTCAGCTGGAAATGGATAAAGAAAAATCTATTAATTAAATAATTTAAATTTTAAATGTAAGCAGGATTTTAAAAGATTAATGCCTGCCCTTATTCTGAATGCGAGTTTGGTTCCCTTGCTAAATTCTCACTATGTATACACTGAAATTTCTTCTGCTTTACACCTGGAGAAGCTGTGACCCCGATTTCAAAAGGCACACTGTGTGTCAAAGGCTGGGAATCCTGGATTATCCCGCAGAAGTCAGTTCCCAAACTCCCTAATGGCATATTAAACAACAACATGTTGAAACAAAACAGTGCGAGAGGAAAGCAAAACTAACTCCTGCTGGTTGAGCACACCCTTAAATGCATTTCTACCAGCTTCTGTGAACAACCTTTTTTGACACAAGTCTGCTCTGGATAACTAAGAGAAATACTGAACAGTTAGAAAGGTGGGCTCAGAAGATGTGTGTTCTACACCGAGTCTGCCACTGACCTCCCACACAATGTGGAGCAAGTCACTTCATGACTCCCTGTTACAGCTTTTTATGGCTGTACGATGGA
Source organism: Meleagris gallopavo (assembly GCF_905368555.1). Lineage (NCBI taxonomy): Eukaryota > Metazoa > Chordata > Aves > Galliformes > Phasianidae > Meleagris > Meleagris gallopavo. Next base: position 12,571,495 of record NC_139405.1, read on the forward strand.
GTTAATGATACTGAGCTCCCTTGTGAGGTGCTTTGGGACCAATTGTGAGAAAAAGGCCGTAAAACCCCAAAATGCTTTTTCACAAAGAAACAAACTGCAATAATAATACAAGAAATGTGTCACAAAGCCCTTTAGAGGCCCTCCATGTTTCAGGTTGTGAAGCACCAGTAAATTGGTAGCTCAACTCAAACAGTTCTCCCTCTCTTCTAATAAAAATTTTTAAGATGGCATATTGAAATTGAAAAAGGGATTCTTAATTGTATCTCAATCACTTCTAGCTGGAAAGATAAAGCACAAAAGCCAGGTGCTTCGTTCTGTCTCTTGACTGACTGATTCTGTAGTCAGAAAGGTATACGGTGTATAAGAGGGAATAACTCAACAATATCAGTTCTGTCTGAATTAGACAAAACCAATTATCCCTCTGCTCTTTCTGGGCTTGATTATTTGCTCACTCCTTTAAATATGGAGCAGATTGATCTCCAATCCACTGTGCTGTATTCATTTCTGCTGAAGCCATTTCTCCTACCAGGTAACTCCAGCCTTGAGAGTGCATTGTTGGATGGAGTTGTTTGGGCATAAAGTGGGAGAGAAGGTGAGTGGTGTGAGGGATTCTCCACAGCCTTGAGTTGTTCCAATAAACATGCAGCCCTCCTTGACTGTTGTTTGTCACCAATTTATACATCATTTGGTTATGCGGAGGGTGGTTTTCAGCATGCTTTTACATGTGGTTTGGCAGTGTTGAGTCTGTTTCACAGCTTGCTTTTACATGTGGTTTGGCTGCAGTGAAGCTGATTTACTGTGAGTTTTTTTTTTACATGGAGTTTGGCTGGGCTAATACTGGGATCTGCATGTTTGGGATTTTACTGTGCCTGTAGTAAGACAATGAAGTCATAAGGCTGAAGAACTGTTTAGATCAAGCGAGAAGTTAAAACAAGCTGGCACTGTTCCCTGCAATACCATGAGAAGATACTCAAACACTGTTACACCCCAACTTCCTCCATTGTGATCGAAAAGCTGCTGCCCTGCATCCTGATGCAAAGCCATATGTTTTGTTTCAGATATCAATCCTTAACACAGTTTCAGTGGTGGGATCCAAATGGCTTCCAGCCACATCAGCTGTTCTACCTTTTTGTGGGTTCACTGTATAGCAAACAAGATTTTGCAAAGAGAATGTGATTTATTAAGCCTTTTCTTAACTGGCCCAAATAACCAAATAACTTTATCTACAACAATTTTTCCAGGCATTTTCAATTGCATGAGAAGCACTGTTTTTCCCAGCTAGATTGTAACAGTCTTGCAGAAATCATTATCCCAATCCACACAAAATATGCTGGCAAACTTTAACTACTAACTCTTAAGTGTAAACATGGAAGTGTTATTTTGTCATATTTTGTATAAAATTAACTCCTTTTGAAGCCTTTTGTCTCTAAGTTGACCATGCTATAGCTGTTGTTTGTAGGTTGTTAATGAGTTAAATTAAGGCCTTTCAAAGGTAGCAAAATTATTCACTACCTTTTCAATCCTCATCCCTAGAACTGAGCTGTACCTCACCGCTTTTCATTGCCCATACCAAGATTCCCACCGACTGCAATTTTCTCGTTAGGTGCTTCAAATGCAGGGTTTGCATTTGAAGGTTTCCTATCACATAAATCCCAGTTCCAACTTTGTTTTTCTTGCTTTTCTACATAGTAACTTAGATTTACATGTACACAGGCTTCATATCAATTGTCTCATACCCCATCTTTATTTTTCCCTGTCAGCTCTTGAAGAAGGGAAGATAAGACAGGAAAGGAAGTTAATGGGGGAATTACAGTTAAATTCTCTTCCGAGAATCTACCTAAAAAGAAGATATCATTTCCAGATGCTATTGCAGGATTTAGCAACTTAACAGGGCACTAGGTGTCACTTCAGTCTTTTAATCACTTGCCAGAGGCTGAGCTGCAAAATAATCCCACAAAACAACAAAAAAAAAAAAAGAAAGAAAAAGAAAAAAAGAAAAAAAGAAAAAGAAAAAAGAAAAAAAAAGGCAAAATATAGTAATAATGTACAGTAAATGCTACTCAATATGTAAATATGTAAGCTGACCAGAAGTAAACATGTTTAGCAGATGAATTAGAAAAGGAAGAAAAAAATCTTCCACCTTGGCTCAGTTCTTTAAATGCTAATCTCTGAGTGAGTCACTGTAAGAAACAAATACTTTATCTGTGAAAACGCAAAGGAAACACCCCACCCATTGATGCTTTGATACAAAAAGAGCATTTCATATTAGCTGCTTTTTAGAAGGCTCATCTGTAAAAACTCTCAGTAATTTTTGTTCTTTGGTAACAGAGTTCTGCACTGCATTAAACACCCATAATCTAGATGAGAGCTTTGGCTTTCAGTGAAGATGTGTGACCGAGGGGAGTCTTCTGGATGATGCTATATTTTACCTTTTGTGTTTGCCTTTGGCACAGCAAGTTTGCTAGTACCTCCCTTTCCTGAGTTCACATTTGGTTTACAGAATTTCCTCTCCCAGAACTGGAGGAGAGAAATGCTAAAAAAAAAAATTCAGTTCAGAGGAGTGTTTTTCTTTGTTAGCTTTTTTTAACATGCATTAAGTCTGAATTTCATGAAATAACATTTTTACTTCTCTGAAACCAAAAGAGACAAATCATAAATATTTAAAAGAGAGACATTTTGTTTCAGATAGCATTTATAGAATGACTCAAAATTTCAGTTCAGTTTTCATGAACTGAGGCAGTTCCGTAGAAACTCATAATGGACAATATTTCTTGAAATTATGATATGCCCTTATGAGAGGTGATGTACTACATATCACATTTCTTTCCAATTTATTTTCTTCAGTAGAGTTCATGACTTCCTGTGCAATGAGGGAATACTGGAATTTAGCAGCTTAACCGTGTTCCACTTATCTTTGCGGTCATGCTGTAAACAGCCCATATGAAGACATATAGGCCGTCTCATGCACTCATAAAACAAAGAGAGTAATGCTGGCAGGAGAACCTGCACAGGCTTCTCTTAAACCAAATTCCTGATTAAGCCTCTGAAGATAAGAGTCAAATTTTCTATGCTAAGAAATGGCACATGGCACCATGGGAAGTAGAAATGTTAAATATTACTTCGGAGGGTCAAGTTACAAACTAATGTTTTGCAAACCATCCCAAATGCTTGCTGACATGAACATGGGGTTTCTTTACCAGTGTTCCCAAATTTGTTCTTATCACAGTCCAACGTCTGTAGTGCAAGGATTTGTTTTCAAGTTAAGCATATTTTGCGTGCATTTACTCTGACTTATTACTGTCACTCACCACCCCATGTACAGGAGCCCTCACAGGACACATCCGGAATTTAGGAAGTGATAAGATTCCAACATTTATTTTGAAGACTTAGGAGCTTCCATATTTCCCCCCCTCCAAATAAGAAAATCTAGAAGCCTTTTAGATTGTGGGTAGACAGAAGTTAGGATTTATCTCTCACAAGCACAGTTTCCATCCACTCTTACAGAAGAATGCCGGTGGTCACAAGCTTGTGACAGGCTTAAGAGATGCCAAAAACAGAGGCAAAGTTTCTTTGGCTTTGCATGTTTTGTGACTTCTGGTGCTTTCCCTGTGTGCTTTCAGAAATAATGAAGAAAAATGCAGATCCTTGTCTTCAAAGGCCATAGAGGCTCAGCTATACTTATCAAAACACCCTATTCGTAGGCTTGCACAGGGCAGAGGACATTTTTGCCTTCAAAACCAGCAGGGCGTGATCTTATCCACATCATTTCTAAGTCAATATTTCCCTGTTACTAGTAGTGCCAGACAGCAGGATGCTCTACATAGAGTAATGCTTAATAAATGCCTCACAGGTACACAGCATGAACAACTTTTTCCTGGGGAAGTTAGTGCTGAGCTTTGCTATTCTAAGGATGGTTCCCATCCATCCAGATGAGCTCTGCTGGAGCAGCAGACTTACTTCATGACATAGCCAGCTAGGGCTGCCAGAATTATTTCTTTACATTATTCCTTCCGCCACCTCTCCCTACCCACTGAAGTATCACCTGCATACTCACATTGGCAGCACCCAGGAAAATGTTAGCACATGTTAGCCGCCAACGTTTCTGCTGAGGACATACATAGGCAGCTATTTAAGAAAGGCACTGGCAGGTTATGCTGTTTCCTGTATCTTCAGTGAGAAGTCACTTCTAGAATTGCTCAGGCAGCACTGAAACAGAGGGAGTTTTCCAGATATCTCAATGGAAGGTAAGACGGAGAATGGATAGGAACTATCCTATCCCTATTCAAGGGAGAATAATGTTATTTTCCTTTTACTGGTAATTCTCATTTTCTCTCCCTTTCCTTCTTTTTTCCTGAAACCAGCCAAAAGGGCAGCTGCTAAATGACTACTGAAAAGCAACCTGCACCCCAGCTTGTGGCATCATGAAAAACCTTGGGCAGGTAGCAGAGTTCTCCCAACCCCTACCTGCACTGGCAAAAGATGCAGGAAATGAGAGTGCCATAGGCCATGTCTCAAGAGGAAAAAAAAATGGAAAAAGACGAGTTTGAAGATTATTCCACGTAGAAATATGGAGCATATAGAAATCCTGTGAGAATGGATGCTGTCAACCCCCCAGTAGTAATATATGAGGCTAATGCATTTTCCACCCACTGCTGCAATTAATAAAGGCTGCTGCTAGACACACAGGCAAAGCTTGCTGCTACAGCATTTCTCCAGGCAGCCACCACTCTACAAATAACAAATCTTATCCAGTCAGGGTGAGCCATTTATGGAAGTTTGCCAGACATATAAAGAGTAGGCTTTCCTCTCCACTGACCCAAAGAGCCCTTCTGCTGAACACAATGTCTCTACACATTCACATACAAATATAAATATATATTTCTGCTAATGTAACATATCATTGGATTTAAGTAACTGAACATCCACTGAATCAGAAAAGTACCTTGGTTAAGCATTAACTAGTGTTTTCTATCTGCCATCCAGTATGCTGCGAAGATACCAAATTCTATGAGCTTGATAGAAAAGAAAGCAACATCAGTAGAGGAACCCTAAGTACAAGAGCTCTTCATATTGTTTCCGTGGAATAGGGATGTCTCTGGACTACAGACAAGATCACTTTATTACAGGTTTCTAAACTATAAGCAGAAGAAAATTTATCACCAAAGAATGTAAGGTGCGAGTATTTGAATGGAGGAAGTAATCAAGACAGAAGACCCAGTTTCTGGAGATTCCAGAATAATGATTCGCACACTGCTGCAGTAAGCAGTGCTGAAGGCGCTCATATCTGCAAATTTTGATCGAAGCTTCTAAAATTCCCCAGAAAAGATCCGAGCACCATGATTACATCTATTATTTGTATTGGAAAAACTAGCAACCCAGAGACTGCAATGTTACAAGGACTGAGTAGGACTCAAGCCATTGCTGATGCATCCTTACATGCCAAAAAATGCTACTGAGCTACAGGAACGGTGACAGACTCCGCCCTTTCCCCTGCTACCTCCAGGCTAATGAGTGCTATAAATTAACAGTTAGTGGAATTGTTTCTCAAGACTGCAACACCTGGAGAACATTCAGCACGCCACTCTTCAGAATTTCCAAATGAAATGAAGCACCTTGGTTTTATAACCACAGACGTTTCACAGGCTTTTTTGCAATGCACAAGAAAATCCCATTTAGCATCAAATTTGCTTGCAAACTGGCTTGCATCTGGAGTTGGAATGATATTTATCTGAAAAGCAAAATTAGTAAGTGATGTCAGTGCTCCTTAGACACAAATCCACTGGAAAAATTCTGAATTTGCTCTCTTTTTTCCCTAGATTTTTGCCCTCTGATATTTAACAGCAGACATTATTCTTTGTAAAAATTTTGCATGAGCACTGCAGCCTGAATAGGCAAAAATCTGCAGAGTGAAACCCCATACATGCAGAAATACACGGTACTGCCTAACCCAACTGGAAAACTCCTGAGGCAAAGAAGAGAGGGAACTCAAATGAAAAGACTGTCTACAGCAACACATACTGCTGGAAAGCTCAGGACTTACATCTTGCCTTGGTTTCTCTCTAGGGAGGGCTTACAATGCCAACAATTCAACAGTTTGCAATTCTCATGTCTTATCTGGTCTCTTATGTCACAAATCAAGCAGCATGAACAGAGTGCCTATTTGGTTGCCGAAGAAAGCATCTTTCCCAAGACTTATGCTGGTGTACATTTAAATGAGAACATTGAACACAGTCCATGTTTGAGGTGAAGAGAGAAATGTAAGCGCTTTAAATCAAAGAGCAGAATGTTTGTGCTTTGATTTAAAATTCATATATAAATAGATTTTTAATTTTGAAAGCCCTAGACAAGATGCAACGTGACCTTCTGCAAAATTCAGTGGTGAAATCTTGATTATGATGGTTCCCATACAGCATCCAATTTCAGTGCAATTTTGAGTGTGGTCTTAGAGCAAAATAATCAGTATCTCCACATGTCATCCTGGAAATATAATTTAATAGTCTGCTGTCAGGACTGAGATAAAGGAGGGACTAGAAGGGAAAACTTCTCACCAAATTGTAATCAGTATCCCTTGAAAATTAAATATTCTTGCTAAAACTCCCACCATTCATTCTCTCGTGAGCAGAATATATTGGGTCTTGTAGATAACTGAGCTGTTGTTCCAAATAGAGAAAACAATTTCATAAAATTTGATTGAAATTCAAGAGGGTTATACAAAACAGCTGTTTAGTTTTGGTTCTGCTGTTGTCCGTAGGTGTTTGCTCATTCCTAGAGAATATAGCCCTAGTGTATCATCCCCCTCTTACCACTTAAACTACTAGTTTCAGTCATTAATCAATTTAATCACTTATCAGTTGTTAATCATGCGTGTAATCTCAATATGTAGAAAAATAACCACCACCTGAAAATATTTAGGCTTTATTAGAGACCTGAAGTTTACTTTTTTCTTCATAAGAGGCATGATAGTGTCAAAGTATTTTTTTCTGCCATTGAGAAGGAAAGTTGAAGAAATTTACAGAGGTTTTAAAATATTCCCTTTTGGCTACATTTAAGACAAAACGAGCACAGAGCTCTGTGCACACTACTTCATGCTATCCTCCAATTGTTCCTCATTTCTGACCCGTAGGTGGCTACAACAATCAGGAGCTGAGCAGGAAACATAACCATATGGTTATGTAAGGAGGGGTTGCTTTATTTTTTTTTAGTCATTGCTAAGAGCTGGTGACAAATCCTCCTCATGACTACAAAGGCTCTTTCCTTTAGTTATGCCATGCTGGAACTATTGGTTCTGTAGTCTCCCTGATGAAGGCTTGGTATGTCTGAACAATACTGTGAAGTGTGGCAAGTGGTCTGTATGAAAATGACCTAAATGAGGGAGAAAAACGAAAGTACACAAAAGCAAGATAGGTAAATTGCTAGCCCTCATCACAGAAAAAAATAAATGAAGTAGCAGACATAAGAAGAAGGGAGAATGTAAACTTAAACTGTCCTTACAGTTAGCTGCAAAAGACAGAATAATCCAAGCCACATAGAGTCAGCTGAAAACCAACATGGTCTTTACTCCACACGCAGCTAAACTACCTCTCTGATCTAGCTAGTCCCCTGGAAGATGCTGAAAGCTGAAGTCTTTTGAAGACTTGACACAAAGTGAGCATTTTGTCTCATTTAGAAATGACCTAGATTGAAATAATTGCCCCCACACAGTGAGCACACACATATATGTATTCTCAGAATTCACATTTGCTCCTTCCAGTTCTTTCTGAGTTGGACTGATAAAAACACCTAAATCTCACTGCCAGAACTGACCTTTTTATGAAGTAACATTCAGACCTCACTGGATTCTAACTTCACCAGAGGTGGCCTTTCTGATGTCAGGAAGGAAAAGGAAATGTATATGTGAAGAAGAAACAAAAACTGCACAGTCTTACCTGAGTTTCCTTATATGAAGATGGTTTCAAATGTAGAAGCACACAGAGAGCAAAACAGTCAGTTTGGTTTTAAACAGATATGATCATGTGCTTGTGCAAGCACTTGACAGACACATACAGCAGCCTGCAGTTTGCACATCTTGTTCTCATGCCCATTTTAACAGTGCATCAAGCACTGCCAAGTCATTATTTACAATTATGGACATGATCACAAGATGTATGACAAGTCTTACAAATGCATCTCATCCCAGATGCCTTCCTGACATCTCTAACACCATAATGTTCATTACAGTGTCAAAGGAAGAAACAAGTCTTGGGATATCTTAAACTGTCTTTCAGCTTGACACCCCTCCCCAACATTCCTGTCAGTCAGATAGCATATAGATTAGGGCATTGATGCACAGTAGATCCTCAATCTGACCCTCCTGTTTGCCACGTAACTATTTTCCCCATTTAATTAAGGAGAAGAAAACTAATAGAGAAAAGACAGAACTTTGTGGTGATCTTCTTGTAACCTGTAAGGTATCCCAGGATAGCAGGTAAACAGTTTGCCTCACAAACCAGTCTCCTTGCATGATGCATACCTTGAAATATTAACTCCCCATTCTAGGGCTACATCAACAGAGTAGCAAGTAAACATGAGTCTCTAAACAGCACATCAAGCTTCAGCATTAGTAAGATAGACAGCTTCAATACAACTTCCATAAAGATTGGGTACCAAAGCCATGTTAAATACATCAACAGACTAACAGGGAGAGTGTGTAGATGGGGGCCCTCAGGTGCTGTTGGCCCCAGGTGGATCTATGTTAGGGCAATCAAGGCCCATTAAAGCACTCAGAGTCACAAAAAATTGTTTCTATTCCTACAGACCCTCTTACGGAGGAGGATCTGTTTGTTGTTTGTGGGATTATGCTGTGCAGATCACAATTTGCCTCTATTTACAGCTGATCTATAGTATATATGAATTCCATAAAGTTTTGGGATCAGGAAACTAATACTTAAGTAAACACAAGCTTGCTTCACATCTGTCTGATAACACATTGAATTGTGGGTAAAAAAAACATTACAGAACTTATTCTTGGAAAAAGCCATAACGAGCATTCGCAGAAAGGTGGGATTAATATCTCTGTCTCAATCTTTCCCTCTTCCATTTGTTTTCACTAGATATCTCTGACTAGATGTATGTACATAAAGATAAGATATGTTCTTCTGTGTTGCCAAAATCTGTAAACACTCATGTGAGTAAATATCCTATCTTTTCAGGTCTTTCATTCATAACTTCCTGGAGGAAGTAAACTAGGAAAAGAAGGTTGTTTTTCACGAACAAAGCCTAGAAGACACAAAATGAATCGCTAGGCAGATTGATGAGCCTATGCGGTACTGATTTCAGCCGGCTCAACGTTAGGAGTAGCTCTCAACTTTCACATCACAGAGTTAAAAAGAGGTATCAATAAACAACTCTAAGTATACGTAGTTTGAGTACAAATTTGCCAAAAGTAATCCCAGGAAGTTCCAGCCCTTGAACCTCTACAGAGTCCAGGCTGTTAATAAGATTTGCTATACAGCCCAGATTGCATGTAAGAGACACAAACTGGGTCTATTAACTTGGATCGGGAGCCAACAGCAGAGGCCAGAGTACGTAGGTGGCCTGTTTTGCAGGAAACATTAACAATCTGTAGTTGAGTCAGGCAGAAGGGACCCTCCCTCCCTCTGTGCCCATCCAGGTTCCTGGGGTGGCACAGTCCCTCAGCCACCTTCCCTGCCCTCGGAAAGGACTGTCCTCTTCATCCTAGCTATGGTTTTGGATTCTCAAGAACCTCTTGAAATTAAGTCAAACACTCAATGGGAGAAGATTTTGCTGACTGTAGGGAACTTTTACAACATTAGCAGTAATTTAAGTTTGCATTTTTTTCTTTCTCCCTCCCTGGACACGTGGGCTGTTCCAGAACTTGTATCAGAATATTCAGTTCTCACATCTATTTATTTAGTTAGCAGTGGCATTCCTATTTTTATAGCTTTGAGTTTTTAACTTTCTTGTTAGCAACATTAACAAGGTTTACAGCATATAAAGTGAGCTGTGGCATTTAAAAAATGTTAGCTTAATGTAACACCAGCTTTTTTTATATACATGTTCAATGGCAAACTCCTACTGACAGGCAGAATGCATTTCTATGTCTGGGCAAGTTTATAGATGGTGTTCCCACCTCTGGGCCACAAGGTCACAAATTTGTTTCTGATTCTATTAAGGAAACACTCAACAATGGTAAGTTTGTGTGCTTTTTTTCCTTCCCTCCCCCCCCCCCTTTTTTTTCTTTTCTTTAATGAGAGGGGACTGCTTTATGTGATCCAAGATCTTAAAGATACTCCAAGGAATCTCTGTTTAATGCTGAGCCTTTCACCCCCATGCCCTGACTGAATAACACTGGCTGCAGATTTCAGAAGCTCTGTCTGGCAGTAAGATAAAACAGATTTCAGGGAAATTTGATGTGACTGAAAGAAGAAGAGGCAATATCTCCCTCATTTGCCCATGCACAGTAAGAATAGTTACAGTCCCTTCTGTGGGGTTTCATAGGAGTAAGATTTGACTCTGCCTCAAAAGGACATACCGAAGTGAAAGACACAAGACTTGTTCTCAGTTGCTATTTCTGCAGCAGATTGTCTGTGTGACCATGAGGCCCTCACCAGAAAGCTTTGCTGCCAGGCCCTCCATGATTTGGGGTGGAAGGAACCTCCTTTTCCTGTTTTCATCTGCAAGATCTCGGAGGTCAGCCACTTAGCAATGGACCTTCTCTCTCCATTTAATGGGAATATTTTCTATACTAGTGGCAGGGACAAATAAAAAGACAAACACATTAGAGATGGCTTTTATTGCCCTACAAAATACCAACCTTGTTCTTTCCTGGCATTAATTTAGCTAGATATCTTCTCTTCCACACCATGTGATGGCTCAAGCTGCGGATCCCTCACTGTAACTGCTTTCTGGATGACGCCCATTTAACAAGAGGGGAGGTAGCATCCATGCTGCTTACAGCCATCACTGTCCTGTGATGACTTCTTGCTGGAGGACAATGCGCTCTGGGACTTTATGGCTACAAACATAGGGACTTCTGGCATGAGAAATATCTGGGGCCTCAGATGTAAGACTCAGGTGATGGGGTAAAATGATTAGCAAGAGAGAAATAGAACTTGGCAGAGGGAGAGTAAGTATGCATCTCTTTTGAAAGAATTTCAACATCACCTATAACTATCCAGAAGGCAAGCATGAAAATGCAGAAGGGCATGAAGTGCAGCCCAATTTCTGGGTTGCTTGGGTTATCGTGAGTAGGAGGATCAAGGCTTGGTTTCAAATGCCTCACTACTGAAGGGAGATCAGCTGGAATAAAGCAAGAAGCCAGAATTTTTAGGCTAGGAAAAAAAAGCCGATCATGTTGCAACAGACCACAGGAAAGAGAAATTGGCTGCAGTGTCTGACTGGAGGCCTTTTAGCTACATGAGAGGACTCCAGGACTATTCTTTTTCTAATTTCCTTATGCCCCCAAGGAAGCTCCTGGTGGAAATTTGCTTCCATTTATGGGAGGACTGGAAGAATGAGAGCCAGACTGTGACTGAGCATCTGGCAACGAGAGGGTTCAAAGGAGAGGAAACTGCTCACACAAGATTTGAAAGTGCTATTCTGCACTGATAATTGACCTGTGCAAGGAGTGCTGTTACTGCTACTGTAGGTCATTACAGGCAGATACTTTTGAAAAGTGCTAGTAGAAGAAACTCTCTCAGCTGCACATCCCATATGATAACTTCACTGTCTTAAAACTTTATCATCACACAGATTCTTGTCACCAAATGAAGTGTTACATCATCCTTTGTGCCTTATCACCTGCTTCAGACTCTCTCCTCCACGATATGTATGGGTTTGGCTATTAAAAGGCAGTTTGACAACTACAAACCTACTATTAAACATCTTTGCTCAGAGGAGACATTTGTTCGTAACAGGTATTTCTGTTTTTCTATGCTGTATTTGGTTACCTCATAGATAATGGTTTATGATTGCTGTGCAATACCTTTCTAAATCAGGCTGCAGCTTGTCTTGCTCCTCCTAAGGATGGCAAGTTTTCTTTTGGCTTTTAAAAAAAATGTGATTTCTTCAGGTTAAAAAAAGAAGTCCTTACTTCCCTTAAATTCCCTTAAAATAACAATCTACAGGTGAGCAGCAGGTATGTATCTTCCTACAACGCTCAAGCAGTTCTCCACTAAAGCAAACAATCTGCTGTCTCTATTTACTTGGTTGCTGCTATAAATCACTTGGGCAGTTCACAATGATGTGAGAGAAAAATGTATTTTTAATGTGTTTGCAAATTTATCAGAAAATAATCCCAAAGGTCAGCATGGCTTGTCCACAGGAGGAATGATTAATAACCAAGGAATAATCAATCACTTTGCACCACATTCAGGTGTTCTGCTTTGTTTAAAAATATATATATTAAAAAAAAAAAAAACAGAAATTTTGAATGTTCCAGGAATATGGGTGAAATGTGTTCAAGGCAATGGGTAGTTTTTAGTTTGTTACTGCTTGATGGTATCATGATGCCAAAAAAGAAAAAAAAAAAGTTGATCACGCCTTCCTATCAAGAAAAGCAGCAGATGTTCACCTTCCACTTTACCCTTACCTACAAGACCTGTTTGTTTTCCATAGCTCTTCTGTTCCAACGTTTCCAAACACTTTTGTTCCTACTTTTCCACTGAGTAGTTTCCCCTCCTGAGATACTGTACCAACATGAAATCACTACTAAAACAACACAGGCAAGTGACAAATACAAGAATTCATCTTGCTCAGCAGCAGTCCGTACAAAGCACTATTTTTGTGACAATGCTAAAAGACACAGTCTTGCTCCGGGAGAAAAGGATGAGTACCAGAACTGCTGTGCAGATCTGCACAGCAGTTCTGGTTTGGTTTGGGCCTGTCAGCCTCTGCAACGCATACTGCAAACACCACACAAGTGGCTCTTTTCTTCTGTAGTACAGTAACAGACCTTGAGTGTGTAACAAACTAGATCCTCAATGGGTAAAAAAGAAAGAATGCTGATAGCAGCCCAGCCTCTGCTCTTTGCATATGTCATGTGTTACGTAAGGTACCCTGTACCAAAATCACATTCCAATGTCTTCTTATACCCAGCCACCACCATGACACTTTCTCACCCCTCTAGTAGCTACCCCATGCCCTGAGCATTCAGAGGCACTCTCCCTTCCTTCTGTCCCTCCTTCCTTCCCCCAGGAACTGGCATCACTCAGCATTTTGGCTAGGAGACCAATTCTCCAAACTGAAAACATCAAAGCATAACTCTGGTTAGATCTCATCCCAACCCTCTGAGTTTGTTGACTTGGAAAGTGAATAACTAATAAGGCAGCATGCCATTGTTTTCTGTTTATTATAATGGAAATAAATTGTTGGCTCCAAATCAGGCACTGATTGTTCCTTTGATATCACTGCCAGGAAGCAAAATAAAATGGCTTTTTAAAAATCACCTTTCACAGAAAGTGCCACAGGCATTTGAAAGATGAGCCTTTTTCCATGTCAAAGGGCTCCTACCAGAAGTGCCAGACACACTACCACAGAAATTCAAATCCTTACCTCTGAAAATAAAAAAGTGCAAGTGAGAAGGTGAGAACAGGGCAGCAGGATGGCTGGGGCTGGCACGCTGCAGTCCTGCGAATGCTCGTGGCTGTAGCAGAGCTGGCTCTGCAGTGAGGAGCACGTTCTGAGGAGTATGAAACACATCCTTTGCTTTTCCTTTCTCTCTTTTTTTTTTTTTTAACTCAAAAAAGCACAGGTGGGCTGGGTGGACTATTCTCTATGCCTGGCAGCTCTTAAACTAATAATATGAGATTGAAGTTGCCAAAAAAGATGTAGGAAGGGTATTGCCTCAGAACTTGAACCCATAAATCTTGCTTGTGTGTTTTTTTTTCCATTTTTTCTAAGCTACACGGAGCAGCAATTTCACTGTACCCTAAAGCTTTCTCAGCACTTTAGCTTCTTCCCTACAGATCGTAAGGTGCAAACTTCCAGTTACTTGAGTACCACCTATCACCTAATGAGGGAATATGTTGTACATTGGCCCCATGCACAGAATGGAGCTTCCTCATCAGAGGCTCTATTTGGATCCAGATCTTAAGCGACCCAGAGCACAGTGGTGTTTGGATTTCATGATGTGCTGCAGTTTGATTTGGCTCAGAGCAGAGGATGAAGCGAGTGCCAGATTCAGATCTCAAGCCAAACTTGAATTTTGTATTTCAGCTACCAAACTTCATCATGGGTTGGCAAAGTCATGCTCTCACCTGCTCACACCATGTGGAGAACACCTGTGATGTGCTGGAAGAGCGGCTGATCCTGCTGTGAGAAACTCCCTGTGGGGAAGCCAGCATGTGAGAGGCTGCTCCAAATGACTGGTGGCTGCAGATGGCTTTGTGTGCTGGAAGTGCAGGGCCACTAAGGCATGGTCAAACTCTTCAACTGCTAAAAAAAAAGAGTTGAAAAGAAAAACTGTCAGGAGCAGACTGCAGCTTTACTCCTCCCTTTGTTGTCATGACTGTTGGAACTGGAGCAACATTTTTGTTTGTGGAACTGGGACTGGAATGCAAAGCAGCAGCATGACCAGAGAATAAACTAGAAGAATTCCACAAGCACATCACTTCCTACAACAGCGTGCTTTTCGAAGTATCCATCCTGATGCCCGAGGATCTGTTGCTCAACATCATTTACTGGCCAATATTTTTTCCAAAAATCAAAAAGTTCCCAGAGCTTAACTGGTAAAAATCTGTGTGTGGCTAACAGTGTGGTCTGCTAAATATTAAGGCCTTATTTGACACCTATCTTATGCTTATATTTGCCTCTAAGTTGCAACCTTATTTTGCAGACTATTTAGGCTTATTATTAACTTCAATGATATGGATATGTCCACAAAAGTTGGGACCTCATAAACTGCTTATGACGTAGGTGCTTTTCTGAACTGAAGGGTTTGAGGGGCTCCCACCAAAACACTCTGGGATTAAGTAGAGACTTTCTATCACCTTCAATTCAGATAGGTCCTTATTTTTTATACTTATTGCTATTTTATGATGGAATATTTTGAAAGGAAAAGGAAGGACTTTTTCTCCAGATAATGCCATTTATTCTCAATTATTTCTAACACTAAGAGTGTGATTACTGACCTGCAAACACCTGATGATCACGCTTTGGTTTGACCTTTTTATGAGTGTGTAGGTTTGGTAACTAGCACTGCCCAATAATTTGTTTCCCAAGTGGGCTATAAAAGTCATCTGGAAGAAAGAAAACAGTGTCTGAAAGTTTTCTGTGCAAATGGAAGATTCTGCTAGCTGGATATGTGTGTTCATTTTTGGAAACGGTTCTCAGATGTGAGGTTGAATTTGCTTTCCTAAAGAAATCAAATATAAGTCCTTAAATGCAAAGTAGTGCTCAAATTCTTGCTTATTTGAATTAAAAAGTCAGTGATCATCACTACCTGCTGATCTTACATGTTTACATAAAACAGGTTCAAAAAAGCTATACAGACCCCAGAAGATGCTGTGACGGAGATATGAGGAAGGCCTGAATGACTCAACACAGTCCTTGCAACCATGTTGTCCCTTCCCTGGCATCCCTTTACCCAGAGCGCAGCTGGCCTCAGAGGCTTTGCACAACCCTTTATGGGAGGTCGTGGTACCCCAAAGGTACAATACAGAAACCTCAGGTGACAAAGGCAGCTTCTTTGTACTCAGTATGTGCCCATTTCTTTGTGAGCAAGGCTGAACCACGAGGGTCACCTGTGGAAGAAGGCGGATGCTGTGAAATTCAGTGGGTTGCTCTGTTTCAATCCTAAAGTGCTGGTGTCTGGCTGAGCATTACTGGCACAGCTGTAAATTGCTCAGTGTACACTGATCTGTCCTATCTGAAGAGACACAAGTAAATGTCAGACCTTAAAATCTCCATTGCACTGGTACTCTGTTACATGAAATTAACAGGACCTCCTTGGAGAGTGTGGAAACATTATACTGTGGCATGCAGAACTGATACTGAACAAAATTTCTGCTTCTGCGGTTGATGTGTTTGCAACTCATTTACCCAGCAAGTTACTGGAAACACTGGCATGCAAAGAAAGAACTTCAGTGCTAAGTCTACTCCTGTTCTTTTCTAGAAAGGCTCTGTGAAACTTTAGGAAACTGATTCCTGAGAAATCGTTTCCTGGACACAGCACAGTCAACACTAGCATGACACTCATGCTAAAGTTATCTTGGTTTAACTATAAAGCGGTATTTCCTTGAGGACCTTTCAATTCTGGAAGGAGCAACTTGTCTCTGCATTCTGTGAGAGCTTGGATTGTTTTTAATCTTCTGGCCATGTTACAGATCAATTTATGGTCTGACAGAGATGGTAAGGACAAGGATTTGGGGGCAGGCAAAAAGAGAGTTGTTGTTGATTAGTGAGTATTGCTATTTCTGAAAAGAACAAACTTCTCAGGGCAACTTATTCTATCTTCTTGCACTGCTAGCTTCATTTTCAAGAGAATGTAGTGTGAACTGGCCCAGATCCACAAACTGCAGCAGACCCATGATCCCTTCAACCAGCATGGACTTTTTGATCCATACATTTTGAGTTGTGCAAGCCTTCACAGCTTTGTACAGGTGCTGTGTACTAAAATAACAGAGAAGATGATGAGAAGAAAACTCTTTTTCTCTTCCTCTGACAGTTTTATACTTGCTACAATTAATTATCCCAATGGCTTTGTTTCCAAATGACCTCAACCTGGAACAGCACCTTGCTTATTATTTTGAGAGACACAACTAGTTATCATTTCCAGTATTATGCCAAACATATTTCAGGTTCCCACTGAAAGTGACATCAAAGCTAGAGTTTGAGCAAATCTCTGATATGTGCTACCCGTAATATTTATCCATATATATTTTAAAATTCTCTATTTGTTCAGGCTAAACTTATAAGTTCAAGTATGTGCCAGAAGTCATCTCAAGAATACACAGAGATGTGTGCTGAATCTGTATACATTTCAAAATCACAAAAAGGAGAAAGTGCATTTTCTTCCCATTGTACTTAATTCTTACACAAGCCTTACTTAGGCAAATGCAACTCCTAACACTTACAAGGAATGCAGTACAATGGTTTCCTTAATTTTGGCAGATGAAAAGGAAGAACCACAGAGTTTTGTATTGCTTCCAACCAAAAGAGTCAAATGGCCTAAGTTTACCCAAAGTTTCACAAACACTTTTGCAAGAAACCCTGTCAGGGCATTTTTACTAAATGCCAGTAATGCCCAGGATTTCAAGCTCCCGAATTTAAAACTTTTCCGGGTTCTTTGTTTGTTTTACACAACCTCCACCATGATTGTTTTCTTGCCCCTGTGAGTACCACCAGGATGTTTCGACTGAAACACTTTCCAGGAATTAGTGAAGAATTTTAACGCTTGTAGCAAGAGAATTCACTTCTGGAAAACATCATTCCTGGAAATGCCATTTGCTGAAGTACCCCTTCTTAGTGAGACCCAAGGGACCAGTTGCAGGAAGGGCTGGATGAGGCCATGCTCAGCAGGTGGCTCCCAGGAGAGGTCCCCTGGCTGCCATCTAACACCATGTGAGTCTCCTCCAGTTCTCAAAATGGCTTCAGTGACACAAAAGGCACCTAAAGTGGGGCACATCACAAGGCTACGCAGCTTTCTGTGGGTGTTTGATCAAGTTCTCCAGCTCCACTTTGTCCTGTCTCCATCTCTATGGAGGTGATCACTGCCTGGGGCTGTCCTAGCTGCTCCTGCCTTGCCCTGTGAACCCAGGCATGCTGAGCAGGGGTGATGGGAGGTTTACTTCCAAAGCACAATCCTGACCTGAACTGATGTATTCTGTGATCCTACAAGAAAGCTCATGGAGATGCACTCTGAGTGGGAAGATCTGTTACAAATACAAAACAGATTCTATGGGCCTTAGAGAAGAAAAGTGACATTTTCAAAACCATGGGCAAAGCAGAAGCAGGATTTCCTAACTTACTTGTGGTTGTCTAATTTTTACTGCTGCTTCTTGAATCTTATCTTCAGCACTGACAATTCATAGCCTTTCCCAAATGTCTTTTCTCCTATGGTTAACACTCTGTAATGCTAAAGGTTTGAATATTAAAATAATTTTCCCAGATACAGACAGTTATCTGACATCAGTGAAATTGTGATGTTACTATTCCCCAAACACCTGTAAAACTTTCATTTTTCCTTCCCAACAAAACCAAGATGACCTTTTCTTCTCCTTCCCCTGGTACTTCTCTTCCTGGGGCCCATGTGGCTTTCTTGGCCTGCCTTAGCCAATAGCATTCAAATCAGAAGACAGATGGATTTTCATTACAAATTTTAAGTTACTAGTACCCCCAACCCACTAAAATACTGCAGATTTCTGTGGTAATTCTATTTCAGAATTGTCAGAAGTATGCATAAGCCAGGCTTATTACATGTGGACACAATTTAGATGGATAACCATCCTGTAGGGAGTTATCTTTTACGAAGTCAAAATTTTACTGAGATATGGTATAGTCTAGAATGGGAAACTCCTACAAACTTGTGGGTTTTCTCTTGTGTGGGTCAGCATATTCATAGGATGCTGAAAGCAATAGTCCTTAATCCATCAGCCACCTCTCTAACAACTCAGTTATCATTAGTCGCTGTAATTTCCTAATAACTCTGAGAAGAACACTCAGTGGATTTGACTTCAGTCTGGTCCAGTAAGCTTTTTTTGAGTGTTGCTTTGCACATTTCACAGATCGAACACTTTCAGGATCTGTGGCTGGACCAAACAGTTGTAGGCTTAATGGTACCTAATGGCTGAGTGGAAAACCCTTCTCCACGAGCTGGAAGATTGGCTCAAAATCTTGCTGTTCTCTGAGCCTACCAAATCTCAGCTCCACACTTGTCCCAAGTCCCACCTCCTGCTGGTCCTGGCTGGATCTCCTGGGTGGGCACCAGAACTATTTTATCTGCATGCAGTATCTGGGACTGCTGCAGTCATGTACTGCTTGCACGAGGGTACCACTTGGCTTCTGTTTGGACACCCTCTGGGAGCAGCCCTGTCTTGTTGCGCTCTGGCAGAAAAGCACAGGCAAGTCCCTGAGAAAGGATGCTTTAGTTTCAGGTCAAAACAACAATCCTTTTGGTTTCAATCCTGGCAATAAAGTTGTTCTCAATGCTCTACGTATATAAGCTGTAAGAGTGATAGCACTATAATTTTCTTATAAAGCACATGAGCTTCATTTTACCTCTGACAGCAAGTGATCCAGGGCCAGTAAATGACTGGCAAATGCTTTCTTTATTCATCTTTTCAAGTATTCTGGCTTTTCTTTACTTTTAATTTGCCTGGAGGCAGACATTTGAGATAACAGCTGTTACAGTGATATTATCAGTCATCTGCACGTCAGAGAATGCCAAGAAAATGCCTGTGGATTAAACCTCTTGGGTTTTTGGTTTTGTTTTAACTGCTCTGGGGCAAATTCACTCCTTTGTCAAAGTTCTGCTCAAACATGAAGAAAGAATATAATGGAGCTTGTTTCTACCCTCTGATTATGAAGAAATGTCTTTTCCTGCTGATAAAAAGCACAAGTTTCCCCACTTGCTTTTTGATGCCTCTCAATGATAAGTGCACTAGAGCAGCTCTTTGCCATGCTAGTAAGCATTGTCAGAGCACATCTACCACTAACAAATGTCCTTGTGATTTTCTGGAGAGAGATGTGGTTTGCTCACTCCTGAACAACTGAGGAGGCTAGTTGCTAGCAAATCCTGTTAAAATGGATCTTTACTTTCTCATGAAACACACCACTTAAGTCTTTGGGTTTCATTTATAAAAATTGCTGAGGAATATTTCTTTTCTTACTAAGATGGAAGGCCAAAAGTCACGGCACATGACTAAGGAGGTTTATCTCACAAAACTAAACTATCTGCAAGAAGTCTGTATAGGTTTATTGGTTCTTTAGAGAAGATGCCAGGAGGAGGGCCTTGGTTTGGGAGTTATTACCCTATATTCTTTGGTTTTCCAGAGAAATCTGAGAAGGAAAATGAATCTGTAGCAATGGAAACAAATTGTGATGTTCCCCTATTGAGTATATTGGTGATAGACCAGTTTTTCCCGTAAATTTAGTGAAAGCGTAGTGAATCCTTTGTACTAGAGAAGCTTATTCAGTATACTTTGACAGACATAACTTGTATCTGAGGATCTTGAACTATTTTACTGACATGAGGTGGAAGATAAAAAAAAAAAAAGACACCTATGAAATTACCATTATTTCAAAGAACTAACATAGATAGGTGTTGAAATGAGTCTACAGTCCTGAAGGACCTCAACATAGAAAATAAAAGCTTCTGCATGCATATTTACTGTTTTCCTGTATTTCATAAAATCTTTTAATCATACAATCACAGATGTTTCTCTCTTCCATTATCTTGACATTACAAAAGGTAATTTTAAGTAGAAAGTGTACTACTTAGGAGTCAAATTCTTAGCTGCGCTCCATATTTCCTGAACAACTTTGAACAAGACATCCACGTGATGTGATCTATCCATGTGGAAAATGAGAATACTTCCTGAAAATGCTGTTAAGCATTTGGATATCACAGAGACAGAGCTCATACCAACACCTGTGCAGCAGAAGAAATATGTGTGAAGATAAAATTGGACCTTAAAGGAAAGCCTTGAACAGAAATACAAGGTAAAACATCCAAATAAACTACTACCAACTGAACCTTGTGTTTTTGGTTTTTTTTTCCCCAAATGTAGTTTTTTTTCAGCTTTGATACACCTGTTTCTAAGTACAGTCAACTTACACAAGAGGCAACTGTTTATGAAAGCTTTGAAGATGCACAAATTACTTCTCCCAGTGCAAACAGCATTTCCTTGTCCTTGTTTCCAGTAGGTGTGTGAAACTTACTTATGGCATTCAGGTGCAACTGTTTGGAACAAAATCCAAGGACTACACAGGAGAACATCCTTCATATTCAAAAAAATTTGTGAGCTCAATGAAAGTGTTAACAATTAAACAAAGAGTCTTTCTTTTAGGATCCTCCAAAGACAAGAAGAATATGCTGCCTGCTTAAACAAAGCAAATGGTAGATCCAAAAAAGGTAACCTTTACAGCACAATAGTTCGTTAAGCGCAGCTTTGCCTACATGCTTTCATCACTGCTGATGTGGTAACATAAAAGATTCATTCAGAGTAGGTTAACTCCCTCTTCCAAATGTCTCCAGGCTTTTGAGCAATTCAACTCTCTGGAGCTGAGGTGTTTTTGGCTCCCAGTGAGTAAGCTCTGAGGGCTGGAGATGTAACTGGGTATTTTCTACAGAGTTGTAGCAGTACTGTTGGGGCCAAATAAACTGGCCAAAAAATGCTTTTTTTTTGTTTAATTTCTACGGAGGCTGAACTGACAACAAAAACTGAGATATGGACCTTATTGAAACAGCGAATGTTTGTACCTCCTGGGAAAATCCAGGTAAAAGTTTTGTCCATGACATTACAGATCAGGTACTAAGATCCAATTTATAAAGTGAATTTAGACTGAAGACTTAATTTCTTTTCTTAACAAAACAAAATCTGAAAAAAAAAAATCAATCTGAATTCATTAAGAAAAAGAGAGAGAGTGAGAAAACAGGTGTTTAAACCAGTTTTTATAAGAAGTACTTTCTCATGTACAAAGGTTTTTCTCAAAGTATCATCTTACTCTAAGGCTCAGCAAAAACAGAAGGAACAACTTCATTTTGCAGTGTGAAGAAAGACAACTTTTCCTGCTGCCGAGATCTGCAGTATCACCTAGATGCATACTGCCAGTAGGGCAGGGATGTACCTCCCTGCAAAGCATCAGACAGCGGTCATGGCTGAGAAAAAGACTGGTGTTAAAAAATAGATCATCTGATAAAGGCAACATGCCCCCTAAGCAATCCTTTATTAAAATGTATTTCTTCAGATAATAACCAGTGCCTTTTTCTGAGCTTATCACCCAGAATTTAGAAAAAAGGGCTGTACAGAACTGCAATGAGGAAGAATAAAAGAGACAAACAAGGAAATGTCAATTAAGATTAATAAGGTAATACCTGAAGTGACTGGCTTCGCAGTCAAGTGTTTCCTTTCACATTTTCTGGATAATTCATTTCTTTTAGATGAATACAATGATGGAATTCAAGAGAAAGGGGGAGTAATGAATGAAAAAAATAGTCTTAGAAAGTTTATTTCCTGCTTTTAGAGATTTTATAAATTAATTTCAAATTATTCTTAGTCACAATGACAGATGAGTATCTCACACCCAGTAAAAGAGGTTGGGGGGAAAACTCGGGCACCTGAGAGGATCTTGCTGCCTACATACAGGTTGTATCTGGTGGTGGCACCTGAGATCTTCACAAGGTTTCAGAGAAAGAGGAAGGGAATATGTCTGGAGAGAGAAGGTCCCTTCTATGGAAAATGATTATGGATTTCAAGAGTAATTATCTTTGAACATAATATGCAAACAGTCTGAGAGAAGAAACCAAAACAAGGTGTCTCCTGTGCCTCCTTTCCCAGACAGCATCCTTCATCACCCATGATTACTTTTCCCTTCTGGCTCTGCTCACCTCTTTCAGCACAGTGGCACAGCTCATGGTGGAGCTGGAAAAAGCCCCATCCTAGCCTAGCCCACGGCCTGGTATGAGATGTGGGTTTGAACCCCTGAGGCAAGGAAACCACAGATCCGAGGCTCCCAGGTCTTGGTGTTGACTAACCATGGGTTATTACATACAAAGACAGCACATTGTTTCAGCATTTTTTCCACTGAAAAAGCTGGCTGCCGGAACTGTTAGCTGGGAGTCTTGCAGGATACACGATGGCACACAGCAGATGGAGACAAGGTCCTAATGGCGTGAGACAAATGTGTGGGGAATTCAGGTGTCTGAATTCCCCTGTGAAGTGGGAAATGCATTTTCCTGCATCTGACCTATGATGTGTGCCCATTGTTTTCAGGGAAGGGGTAGGAAAAATAAAATTGAAAGACTAAGCAGTAGCTAACATCACTCTTATCCATGCTTAGAAATAAAGTGAGGTTCATTATCTGCTCCCATCTATCCCTTGAAATGAGACAAATTAGGAGAAAATAAGCTACTTCATCTTGGTATTATTATTTCCTTAATTTATATTCAGACTGTGGCATTTATTCCAGATATGTGTGGGAAGAGACACAACTGCTTACAGCAGTACAGCCACAAATGTTAAAGAAATAAACCTGTGAGGGTCTAGGAGACTGGAAGGAAGATGATAGAAGGTCAATCGTTTTAACAAAGAAAATCACTGTTATGATAGTGAGAGGAGATCTTGGCCAAATGAAATACAGTCATGGGGCCAGACATACTACAACTTTGTTCTGCATGCCTGAGTCAGGGACTGGGAGAAGAAAGCAGACTATTGCTGTCTTAGGGAGAGCACCATCTCTCCTCAAGGAGTGCCTAGAGTGCTATGAATATTAACAGGTCCATGTGCCAAAATCTGAGTGCTCTCTTATAAGGCTGGTTGACACCTCAGCTCTTGTATCTCAGACACTACTTCAGATATTCTCTTTGAAGCATGACTCTTCTGCATAATGTTAGTGAGGGAAACTTTCACCAGGCTAGTCAGAAAGAGCTTCAAGAACTTGTAGGCTTATCCATGCTTATGTGGTTGTCTTCTCAGCCCTTGGGACAAAGTCTGTCAAGAGAAGGACCTGAGTACTTTCTTTCCTTTCTAATTCAGCCTGATTTTTTTTTTTTCCCCAACAGAAAGAAAAGCTGCCCAGAGAATTTGTGGATGCCCCATCCCTGGAGGCATTCAAGTCAGGTTGGATGGGACAACCTGATCTAGTGCTTGATCTAGCAGTTAGCAACCCTGCCCATGACAAGAACTTGGAACTACATTATTTTTGACGTACCTTCCAATCTAGGCCATTCTATGATTCTAGAAAGATAGAAAAAGTTAAGCTGAAGAATTTAGTCAGAGGAAAAAGGAGATGCATTTTGGAGCAGCTATCAGCAAGGGATGGGATCCTGCTACTTGCAAAATACTACAAGGAGGTAATCTGACTGGCACACTAATCTGGAGTATTTCTTTGCCATTAATTTCAACGCTAGAAATTCATGTAACCTGTGCTCTCTTGTCTTTATTGCAAGGGTCCATGTACTTCTGTCTTGCATTGTTTAAAATAGCCCATTATTCGTCAGCTCCTCTTTCTGGAGGCATTGTCTATAGTTGAGTGACCCACTGTTTGTTTATGCAGAAAACCACAGGGAAGAGGGCCAAGGATACTTCAGTATTTACATACCAAGATGTAACGGCCTTGTGTTGCCTGCAGATATATCTATATCAGCACAAGCCCAAGGTCAGATCTTGTTGATGAGCGGTATTTGTGAGCTCTTGTTATGTGTACACATGCACTTTCAAACTGTGTTAGGCCTGCCACAAACTGTTTACAAGAGATTGAGCCCATGGTGAATCAGCCCTGCAAGCAAGTTCTGCTCTGCTCCCCTCTACCTGATACTCCTTGGCTGTGTGAGGCAGAAATGCCTCTGGACATAGGCAGTGCTTTGCCTATGTGATCAAATCAATGTGATATGGGGATCAGGTGGGATTCTGCAACTGGGGGGACAGGACAAAGGGAGGTCATTAGCTCTACATTTGATAAATCAATTTGTTAATTCGGGATCAGGTGGGATTTTCCAGCATGAGAGAGAGGACAAAGAAAGCTCATTAGCTGTGTTTTAAATAAATCAATGTTTCACTTGATGCAGAATTCTCCTTGAAACGTAGGGCAGGACAAAATGGATCAGATACTTTTAACTGTGACTTGAAAATATGTTTGACATAGAAATAAGAAAAGCTTAATACTTACTTAGTGCTTGTATATTTTTCTAGGTATTCATTAGCAGAAAACGAGTGTGGCCAAGCTAGAACTCTCAGAAAGATTCAAGGAAACAAAGAGAGAAGACCTGTGACATATTCAAGGAAATAAAGAGGAAAGGTTATTTCAGCTGTGAGTGGCTCATCATATCAGGCAAGTTAATTTCAAAACATTACAGCATTCAGAACCACTAGACATGTATGAAGATTAGGGCCTAGCCTTCTACCTGACCCTGTCACAGGAAGATATCATCTACAAATCATGACAACTTCTGCCAGATCTCTACTGTAATAACATTCACTAGGTGCTGAGTTCCTCTCACCTGTGGCATATCAGGACAATGTTATCTTGTAGTGCAGATCTCACTGTCCAGAGTCCACTTCTCACTTGTGCAAGGTTGTGCAGCTGTGGTGATCATGGCTGATCTGTACAGGTCCTGCTGAGGCTGGTGTGACTCCATGGCCAGCCTCATTTGTCGTGTGCTTTTGCTGATGCAGCATCTGAAAGCAAAATGTTACCTCAGTAAGAGAAGGATTTGGGCACGTTAAAAAAAAATAATGCTCAAATGATCACATCTGACAATATTCAACCTATTAACACTTCAAGGCTGAAATCGAGGACAGCAATTCAAAACCATGAATTCATGTTACAGAATACCAAGCACTACATGAAGCCAAAGACTTTGCTGTAATCAGTATCATTTTTTCTCAGCAGCATTGTGCATTAAGAGGAGCTCTTTGAGACAGCAAGAATAACTGGCTGCTTTTCTCTTTGCCTTGTGTCAGTTTTTCCCTACCTACACTTTGCAGGAGACTTGCTTACTGCTGATAACCCATCTTGCATGGCTAAGCCTCCTGAGGGAGGGTGCATCTCCTTGTGCTGTGTGCCACCTGCACAAGAGGCACATGATAATTACCTCCTAGGAAGGCAACAGCTCATCTGTGTCACTGTCACATCTGCCTGTGGCTAATAGGTGTGCAGCATTTGCTGTGAATTTAAAATCTGCCCCCTTTCAAAGGTCAGAAGATCAAAAGTTCAGCTCTCGTTGGGAGTTGCCAAGAGAGCCCACGCTGCTGCTTGCTGCCACAGCAGGCTCCTCCTGTGCAGCAGCAAGGGATCAGCAGCAGCTCGCTGCTGTTTTCAACAGACATAGAAGACTGGAGACCCGGCCAGCTGTAGCAAGAAATAATAAAGATATTAAGTTTACATACAGTCTTCAAAAATTTCTTCCAAGAGTCTTCAGTTTATTTTCTCACCTCAGTGTGAGGCTCAGTTTTAAGAACATGGCTGCCAAAAGGGCGACTTACCCCACAGCTTAGCTGGGCTGCTGTGATGGATAGTGGATACTATTTCAACAAAGACACAGCGCCTTGAGTTTTAATCTACTATGTAAACTAATAGAACCTTGATCAACGTATTTTTGGCCCCTCTTTTACGAGTAAATTCTCAATACCCACTAGAAAAACACGTTGTATTAATGGCTTACAATGCTACTCTTCATATAAGAGGAGAGTCATGTGGAGTCCAAGCACAGCAGCATCTTTGGAGGTTCAAAAGTCAGCAGTGAGATTGAGTTTGTGCTGAAACATGACCCACATGCTCTGAGACAAAGAGCAGTCTTAGTTTCCAGATATGTCAGTAAAAGCATTAAACTCAGTCTAAATTTCAAAATGCAAATAAAAAGAATGTTCAGCATTTTGAGACAGTTTTTTTTTTTCTTGCAGCAGTAACTTTACATTTCATTCTTCCAACTGAAGATCCACGATTTGACATGCAGCCATAAAAGTGTTCTATTCTGTTTTTTGTTGTTGTTGTTGTCGTTGTTTGTTTTTTCTTTTTTTAATACTCAAATAAAGCACACTATTTAAGCATCATTTTCTGTTTGATTTAAGAAAAGAAGGGGAAAAAAGTTGCTCTTGAACCCCAAGAGAAAGTCTGTTTCTTGAAAGCACCAAAAAGGAATTAATGAATGGAAACAATGCTGGAGCTGTTACTCAGCCACATTAGCTTTCCTCCTCCAGGGAAGTGCAGCATCCCTGGAAATGGGAGACACTGCAGCTGCAGTGCTGAAGAACATTAGTCAGCAAAATGCTCAAGTAGGTACTTGAGAGCTATTAGCATAATTGGGACACAAGTGTATGATTGAAGTTAACTATCATTAAAGTTGTTTCTTGAGGAGGAATGGATTGATGCAGCTATTTAGGTAATTTTGAGCATCAAGGACAGAATATTTGAGTAATTTGTATAAATTTACTCACTAGTTTTATAGGAAACCACCATTTCTGATTTCACAAGTCCCAATCTGATCCTCTCAAATGCCTTAAAGCTTGTATTCTTCTTGCTCCACTACTGATACTTCCTATTTTCTGTACATTTTCCTGTGAAAATAGAAACAAGGGAACCATGGGCCCTTGCACTCTGGGCCCTGGTGGAACCTCATCCTAGATTTCACCTGGATATCCACTTCAGTGACGTAAAGCTCCTGAATAGCTTCAAATTTGCCTTCAGAGTGTGCCCACCTGGAAGAAGCAAAGGTCTGTTTTTGTTTCTTCTTTGTGCAGTGTTAGCAGAGGCACACTGGCAGTGGTAGCTGCCACTTTGGAACAGTTTTGATTAAAATATGCATTGCTTTGATCATCGCTTTCCCTGTAGTGTGAGATAAACATGATCAGCAGTTTGGGTTGCTGTTCAGTCCTAACGCACATGCTGTGAAGTTACTGCATTACATTAAGCAAAAGCTTAAAAGGAAATTACTGTAGTCAGCTAAGACTTGAAATTATGATAGAATCACAGAATCATTTGAGTTGAAAGGGAAACTTTAAAGGCCATCTAGTCCAACTCCTCTGCAATGAACAGTGATACCTACAGCTCCATCAGGTTTCTCAGAGCCCCATCCAGCCTGATTTTGAATGTTTCCATGGACAGTGCATCCACCACATTTCTGGGCAACCTGTTCCAGTGCCTCACCACCCTTATCAAAAAAAACTTCTTCCTTATATCCAGTCTAAGTCTCCCCTTTTAGTTTGAAACCATTTCCCCTTGTCCTCTCAAAACAGACCCTGCTAAAGAGCCTTGTTGTCCTGAGACTAGAAGTCTTAAAATCTTCTACAGCCACAAGAAATGAGCACGGCCTTTTCCCTCCATCAGCATGGTCCTCCACAGCAGCAAGTACAAGAGGTGAAGGTTAAGATTTTTGTCACAAGACATGTATGTCAGAGGAGGAGAGGCAGGAGAGCATCCTCCAACCTATTGCTTAGTGTGTTTTCATTCAACACTAGAAATATCAAAGAGGTACATTTCCCTTCAGTTGGTGAAGCTTGTTTGACTCTCACAGCTGGGGCCAGGAAGAGTTTTCTGAAGTGCAGCCATGCTCTTTATGTCAAGACATTTTAATGATACTTTTTCCTCTTTTATTTTCTTGTTAAGCCAAAATGGTGTGTGTTACAGGAAGCTCATGTAGCCTTTAGTACAAATAGCATTCATGGAGATTGTTTGTTTTTTGTACTACAGCTTCATATGAAAAATTAAACTTTAGGAATTTGTTTTAAAATTTCTAACACTTAACCTTGCATATCTAGAGAAGACAATGCAAAAAAAAAAAAAAAAAGACAAATAATGATTTTCTCAGAGAATAGAATAT
The DNA here is from genome assembly GCF_905368555.1 of Meleagris gallopavo. NCBI lineage: Eukaryota > Metazoa > Chordata > Aves > Galliformes > Phasianidae > Meleagris > Meleagris gallopavo. Next base: position 12,599,969 of record NC_139405.1, read on the forward strand.
AGTTTAATGATGTTACTTACTCATAAAAGCTCACAAAAGAAGTACCGCTATAACAACTTGTGAGAGGAAAACCTACTGTTACACTTAGTTTTTAAAGCTGAGTTTTTAATAACATCTGACCATCTCCCTGGAAAAGGAAAATTTATCTGATTGGGGTAGAAACCAGACTGACTTTCCTTTTGCTATCCTCAAGGCTGGGCCAGATCCTGGAGAAATAGAAAAAGTCAGAGCACTACTAAAATGAGGAGAGCTGCCCCAAATGAGGTCTGCTTGCTCTTCCCACACCTCCAAGGGCAAGCAATGGGTGTTTGCTGCTCCCAAAAACCTGCTGGCCTCAACAGCTCCTGTGCTATGCTTTGCTCCACTCTGTGCAGAGTCTTTTCTGATAAAGTAATAAACATATCGTAAAACTCTTTTACAAGCCAGGTCTCACTCTCCTCTCCAGCTTTTTCTCATTAAAGGCATTGCTGCTTCAAGGAAGTTCAAGCTGCAGCATATTTAAAATCTGCATTCCTTTGACATGTTTTGAAATTATTTTAAAACAATCAGGAGAAAAGGACCAGGTACGGGGGGCTGAGTGCTTCAAAGGGAAAGCAGATCACTGTGTAAGCCCTGAATTACATAACATGCCCCACCAAGGAAATAAATTAATTTGTTTTCCAATGGCTCATTTATATAACCCTTTAATTATAGCCAACCATATCACCAGCATTATAGCATGGGAAAATGTAATGCTGTTACTCAACCTACCTCTCCACCCTCTCCAGACCGACAATACAATCATTAAGAAGCAAATGCATGTTGGGACATCACCTGCTCTTTTGTCTTTCAAAGGCAGAGTTCAATACTGTGGGTATGAAAATGTGACCTCAACAGTAACTCTTTTTCTAGCGCTTTTTGATGTTCCTAAATTCCATCTCCCAGTTAGATCATTAAAAGCAGGACAGCATTTGACCTGGTTGCAACACTAAAAAGAGTATTGTTTTAAAATTCCCTATTTTCCTAGTCAGCACAGGTCAAAATCAGCAGTAGAGCCCCGATAACTGCAAGTGTAGCTCCGTCTATGCTGGGTTTTCAGATCTGGTGTGTTTACGTAGCTCTGTTGACTTCAATTAAAGCATTTCTAATTGTTTCTAACTCAGTACACATCAGCTGAGTGCAGCTGAGGCACAGTGTGATAAAGCAGCTTGCTGCAGCTCCTTCAAGTCTAGTGAGTGGTACATATTAGGAGTTATTAGGCCAAATCACTGTGATGGCAACAGTAACAGAAAGACTTTTCATGACTAATATCAGATTTATTTCTTAAACTAAAATAATCAAAAAAGCTGTTTCTATCCATCTTCAATCCATCTCAGAAGACAATATGTGAAGGCTAATATGAAAAATAATCTCCTGATATTAAAGATGACTGTGGCACATAGAAAATCCTATAAGTTCAATAGTGGGGTTGCAAGAAGTTTTCATTGTAAATCACAGAAATTCTTCCTTATGTTATTATGTTTGAGTTGACTTTTAGTACTCAGGTTGGTGGAATCTTTCAGGTACAATACCTTTCTTCCCGTTGAAGGATGTCTTGGTAGCTTAGCAGAACTGTGATGTCAATAACTTTGTTGAGATACAAAGATAATGCACGCTAATGCTAGACTAGCCAGCCAACTTAGCTGAATATCAACAATCTCATATGTGACAAAATTAGAACAGATCATCAGGGATGCTGTGGAATTTCCTTCAGTAGGACTCCATCCATCCATCAAGCTGGCTGTCTTCCTAACAGATAGCTCACCACGTGCTCAGCACAAGAGCTGTGTTAGGAGTTCTGCGGGGACCTTGAGACCAGCCTTGCAGTTTCCAGGCTCCCTATTCAAGAATCTACAGTACTCTGTCTGAATTTCAAAAAGATCTAGAGAGAAAATGCAGTATACACAGGAATGGCCCAAAAGAAAATTCCTCAATTAGCTTGCTAAATAATTCATCTCTGTATTTGTTTTTCATTTAAAGATGACATAAAAAGAGTTTTAGCAAACTATTCCCACGTAACTCAGTGCAGAGGGAGTATAGTAATGCTATAATTTTATCTACTACGCCCTTTGAAGCAATGTTTCATCGGTCATGTCTGTGATGCCTGAGGATAGCCTTTAGACCAAGTTATGTGCTCTTAAAAACAGATCAAAGGAAATTTGGTCATCTCCTTCAAAAGACAGCTGTTCTCCTCCCCATTTTCATAGAGCTGCAAAATGAACCAGGGCATAGCGTTGAGGAACATCTCTTCTAGTTCTGTATTAATGCTTTGGTTCAACGTCTCAGTTTTTTAGATAGAAATAATATATTTTGGTCTAGCAGTGGGCAACCCTGCACTCAGCAGGGGGGTTGAAACTAGATGATCATTACAGTCCTTTTCAACCCAGGCCATTCCATGAGATACATGAGATACAGTAATTTAATCTTAGTTCTGAACTAAGGGGAGAGATTGAATTTTTCTAGAAAAAGCGCTGAGTTTGTATCAAGCAAAAATTAAAATTTTAAACCTCATATTAGCTGCTAGTATTTCCAGGGCATTATAACTCAGGGTTTTGTTATAATTGAAGAGACACAATTACGCAAGAATCTTAGATTGCAGTAAATGAACACATTATCAGCCCTCAGGATGGTAGAAAATTCTGTCAAATGTGACAAATATCCATTCTATCCAACAAGTTAGAAAACAAGAAACCACAACTAGGAAACAGTATTTCTGAATAATGTATTATAATCTTGTGATTTGGTATTGAGATCTGATTTTGAACAAAACAATTAAGGCTTGCTGTGGTAAAATCTATACAGACCAACACACCTCTTGCTCCCATTTGGCCAACATTTTGGATGTCATTTTGATTTACACAAAACAGGGAATAATGGCAGTGAGATGCGGGGGATAAGACTGGTCTAGAGAAAACAATAACCAGTCATAATCCAAAAGCCATATTCCTCAATCTTTAGAAAGTTTATTTAATATGCTTTTCCTGGTTTTGGCTGGAAATAGTAAAGTACTTTGAAAAATGCTGTTTCCATGCTGCTTTTGATTCAGCTGAAGCCAAGATCTACAAGAAGAAATCTCTGGGTTAAACAGAACTAAATCTACAAATCTCCTTCTTTTAATGGCTGTTTGTCTGTCATCTTCTCCAGGATCCTCTGATCAGAGGCAGCATATAGTTAGAACACTGCATAAAATGATTCAGTATCATTCAAAGTCTTTTTAAAGCAATGTTTCTCATTCAGAGAGGCAAGAACGGCAAAGCTGATCCTTTGTGAAGCCTGGGAAACAACATGCATAGCACTAAACAACCAAAATATACTTCATAAAACAAGTTTCTGCTGTAGAGCACTCTGAGAGGTAGCAGATGATCTCCATCTTTTCCAGGTCAGCTCAGGATCATCCAGGCTCAGCCAGCAGAAGTTCTGTGGCAAGGTTCTGACTGGGCTGCAGTGGGAACAATCCACCACTGAGCTCTGGTCTGTGTTAGCATTTATTGCTGCAGTGCAACGTGGTTGCTTCATCCTATTTCACAGCATCCTTGATTGCGTTTGAGTGTGAGCTACAATCGGGTAATTGGCAGGCAGATGTTGCTTCTAATATCCTGCTCTTCCAAGAAAATCAAAGAAAATGTCAGCCCCCTAAATAGTCTTTTAGCTACCCAGGATCTATCAAAAATATCTGGAGAGACTGTATCACCTGAAAAACATGGATAAGATCGGGCATGCCCACCTGTTTTTCCTAATTTTTGTGGGTAGAACAAACCATTTCTGCTGGGTAGCTGTACACTGCTGGTTGTGCAGAAGGGCTGGAATTTACTCAGCAGGACATAACCTTCTCTAATGGGAGTAATGCCCCCACAAGCCTTTCTGGTTGCCAGTGATGTGAAAGCCTATCAGTCCTGGATAGTTCTTGCAACTGTTTGCATTTCAGGAAACCAGTGTGCTGCACTACCATTTGTAACTGACATAATTTTATCTCCACTCTCTGCCCACTTTCTGGTAATGCAGCATAGTTACACTGCTGGCAAAATGCAGGGAAATGGGGATTTGCAGACTACTATGCTGCAGCTAATGAAGTTAACAGGGAAAAAACAAAAAACCATAATCCTGTATCAGAAACTGTTTGGTTATGCAGCTGCATAAACAATACATGGAAAAAAAGTGAATAGTTTTAAGTTTCATTAACAAGAAAAAAATGGAATGTTTTCACTGACTGAAAATATTTAGTTAAATTTTCCAGAAGGAGAATCTTTTCAGCGCAGAAATGCCAAAATCAGATCCTCATGGACAGAATTTACCAATTAATTGATTCTTTTCCCATTTTCAGAGAAAACTTTCTGACATTTTCAGCTAGCTCATGAAAAGTCCAAAAACAAAAAGAATTGAGGAGTGCAGGCTTTCCTGTGAACATCCTTGTTCCGTTGAAAACTCAATTTTCTGTCAATAGGAGTTTTGATCAGCTCAAGAAATGCTAGCACTCTGTATCTGCACCTTTGATGGGTCTCATCCTGTGCGCAGCTCCTTCAAGGTGGCCAGGAGCCAATGGCAAAAACAGCGGCAGCTACCAGGCAGCTATGAGACACATAAGTACCTCTGCCAAGGTGGAACACTTGCTGGAGCTTGCGTTTTCCCCTGATTTTCCTTAGTAGAAAACACCTCTCCTGTAGTAGAAGTGGTTACATAGACAGCAAATTTCTACCAGCTGAAGTTCTGGCCCTGTTTTAGCCTTCTTGGCTTATTTTCTGGCATGTTGCTGCAAGAGGGCTGGGATCATGCCAGCTCAGAGGTGAACAGAATAGCATTCCTGGACTCTTAGCAGTGTTGACCATTGTATTGATGTGAATACATAAAAACCTTCAAAGGCAGAAAGGTGACTCCCTGTCATGTGCAACGCTCCTTCTAGTCCTTTCAAGCCACAGATCATCAGCATAGTCTGTACTTGAACCCAGGGCATGCTACTTTCTCTAGTGAACGAGTGATGGAGATTATTGTAGTGAATAGTAACAGTAGATGAGGTGCTATCTTCCCCTTAAATTGAGCCATTCAATTTGTCATGAATAGCTGAGTATTTTTTGCTTGCATTTGGGACTTAGATTTCAGTGGTGGGAACAGAGTGAATAGGATCAATGATGAAGCTGACGTACAAAAAGAAGGAGAAAAAAGGGCAAAGGACTAAAGTCAGTAGAGACAAGCAATTACAAGGTGTATTAACGTACACTGGGCTAGGCTGGAAAGAGGGAATAACTTATTGTTATTCTGGGGTATTTTTTTCTATGGAGGCTAAAGGGGAGGGAAGTGAATATTTGGTATTTGGACAATTGCAAAGCTCTGCCGGCACAGAATAAAGAAACCTTTTAGGACATGGCAGCTGCCTCTGAGCTTCGAGCGTGGTACTTGATACCACAATCTACCCTCCTCATGCTTTCTGGCCAACTTTAGAGAATAGCAAGGCAGCATTCACAAGGAAGACAATGACAAATGTCAAGAAATGGAGAGGAAATGTGAAGTTTAAAAGACTATTGAGTGGCAGGCAGGTTAGATCAAAGGGAAACATTGACCAGTTATTTGTGATTGGAATGCTAATAGAGGCTAATCATGGAAAGCAGAGCTAAAGAGTGAATGTCTATTCAATCTCAAAGTATACACACACACATATATTAAAATACACATGCATAAATTCATGCAAATATACTTATGCATATTTTGCTTCAATAACCAGTTGGTCACTCAGCCAGTCACCTTCATTCTAGTTTCTGGAGCTGTTAATGGAAACTGTGCAGCCAGAGCACTTGACCATTTGCTGTCTGAGGCATACCATACGTGGTATCTTGGAAAGAATGCACAAGATGGTGCTTGTATATAAATCACTGGAAAAGGAAAGTCAGTGCAAACCCCTAAAATTGTGCCCTGCAAGAATGCATCTGTTTTCTTAGATTTAATGTAGAGAACAAAGAGTATTTATTATAGGACTTTAAAAACTGAATTTATATTTCCATTTTACTGATTTTGAGATCTGTATTTCACAGGAAATCAGTACCCAATTACATGATTAAAAGAGCATTGGCTTTTCTAAAGGTTGTACTGTTTTGTGAACTCAACTTTGAGCACTTTTGCTTACCAGCTCTTTTCAATCTTATCTCTCTCACAGACGTGCTCTCTCTTGTTATCATTCTTCCACCCATTCCCTTCCTATGCCACACAAAGATTTCAAAAAAACAAAACAAAAACATTTCCTTTGGGAGTCTTTCCATATTCATTTTAAGAAAAAGGCATTCTTGTTTGCCCTTCATGGCATGTAGCAGTCCCAGCTGTGTGCTGCAGCAAGTACAACTACAACAAGACTTAACTATGTCTAGAATAATTCCTAATACCACAGCTATGTCTGATTTTACCAGCAAAACCATTCTGATGTCATGTACTCCCAAATCTTGAAAAAGAAATGTTAATATAACAAAATACCACACACAAACTATTAATGAAAGACGAGGTGAATAACTTTGTGTACACATCCAAAACTCTTCACCTAAAGTCTGCCAATGATGATTTTGCTTTTTTCTTTCTTTCTTTCTTTTTCTTTCTTTTTTTTTTTTTTTGCCAAGAAATCAGCCGCAGAAAGAAAAGCTCTTGTGATGTGTCTGGACTAATTCATGAAATTATAGGGTCTCTGTCAGGAGTTTCGGGAACATGTAATATAAATAATAGCAACTTTTAAAAATGCAGTATTTATCCAGTATCCAGAAAGGTTTTTCTGTTTATGGACAATAAGCTACTCAGTTTATTGTCTTTAGAAAGCAGCTTTGTCCATGCATTGCAATTATATTTTTTCTTTAACTATAGGAAAAACAGACAATATGTATGCAAGAAAGGAAAAATATGGTAGGCAAGAGAAAGGGGTATCGGCATGCAGCTACGGTAGAGATGTATACATTCTCTCTGTGGGCAAAGGATGCTTACACTGGGAGCTATCAGTTATGTCGATGCCAATGCCACAGCGGGCAGCCTCGTCCCCGCACCTGGGAGTACTCTGGGCTAGGGTTGGTTGGGCAGGCTGCCAGAACTCTCCCCCAGACAGCAGGACAGGAACCTGGAAAAGAGCAGAAGGATGAGGTAAGGCGCAGCCCTTAGCCAGAGGCTGGAGGGGGTCTGGTGCCCCGATGGCTGCGTGGGGAGCAGTGTGCATTTTGGACAAGTCTGAACAGCTGCTGCAGGAATGCTCACCTCGATGCTTCCTTCTGCATTACTGGAAGGAAGAGGAATAATGGGAAAGAGGGTGGGGGGCAAAGAAAGAAGCACACCCACACACACTCCAAAATTCATTTTGGGTGTTCACTATGAAATCACAGCAAAGATCCCGTGGTCTGCTTTATTACATCTAGCTGAGGGGAAATACAAGATATCATTTTTTACTTCACTGTCATCCTCCTACATTATTCTTTTTCATGGATATCTCAGCATGCATATAGATCAGAAAGTATAAATGTCAAAACATGGAGATAAGGGTACACTTGAAAGTCTTTGCTGAATCAATGCAGCTAAGGCAAGCTTCTGAATGTCTCTGCTAGAAGAAGGCCTGTGGTATCATTATGTTGAAGATGAAGTTGGATTTTAAAAGAGTAAAAGTGGCTCAAGATCATAATATTCGAGTTTCTGTTTGGAATAGGAGTAGATTAATACACAGAGGTGTAGGTCCGAGGGCTGGAGCCAGACTCACATTTGGGTCTGTCAGCACAAGCATCCCATGAATAACTGAGCCAACATTCAGCCCCAGCAGTGGAAATCTTGTAAGTTCATTTGGAGGCAGTCTGGTCTTGCAAAAGCTCTGCCATTTTGGACTGAGTCCAAAAAGCAAGCAAAAGGAGGCCCCTGGATGTTTTTTATTATTATTATTCTTACGATTTGAATAAGCACATTGTGGGTTCTAAACAAGCTCAAATCTAGGCGGACATGCCAAAACAAATCCACCCGTCATTCTTCGAGCCAGGAAGATAACAAACTCCAGTTTGGTCCCTTCCCTACTGTAGAGATACCTATCTGAAAGCATACTCCTTCTAAAAATGAATTAAGAATTACAACAGCACCTTACCAAGTCTCCTCCCACCAATAAATAAAAATATTACTTGAATTATTTTTCAATAGCTGAAAAGTTAGCCCATGCTAACAGCAGTTTCCATGACAATATTCATCACTATTTTGCCATCCCGCTCAAGGCTGGCAGTAGGCTGGAGCACAGATTCTTGTATACACAGCCTTACTGCTGTCTGGAAATTCTTCTTCCCTTCGCAGAGAAGCTGTTCCTGAGCTGAGGTTTCTGTTGGGTGACATCAGGATCTCTTTGGAAAAGCAGTGTTCTCTGGGAGTTTGAATCTCATTACAGGTGCTTAGCTAGCCTTTTTTCCTCCAAACTAATTAGACTTGTAGATGCTCTTTGGTCATTTTCAAGCACTTGTATTAACACAAGAGTGGGAATGTAGTTTATCATCTCCCCCTTTTTATCTTTTATCACTTTTGGAAGGAAAAAGGACTGCAGAGTATAGGGAAAATCATGGAATAGAGTAGATGCTGCAACTTTATTTCCGATCTCAACCACAAGGTAATATATTGTTATACACACCCACCTCTCTGCGCACTTGCAGATTGAAAAAGGCTCATGTCTTAGTCTGGTAGAAGGTTGCCTAGCTTCCAAACAACATCTATACATCAGGCACTGCTCATAAGTAGAAGGTGAAGTGAAGGGTGAAGTGCCATTGAAACCTCAAACAGTTGATATTAGCTTCCTTTTGTTTCTTTAATAGGTTTTTATTTGGAGCAGTTACATCCACTGGGCAGAGACCCAAAGCTTCTTAATAAAGAGCAGGGCATTGAAAGCCTTTAGCACTGCTTCCCCACAGTCCTTCCATCCTCCTGCAGGCAAAACAGCCTCTAAAGACTAGCAGGAATATTTTTTCTGCACTTGAATGCACTCTCACAGGTCAGTCCTCCAGAGAGGTGGCATTCTGCAAGGCTGCTGTAAGAGGAACCTGAAGAGGGAATGCAAGTCTGGGTGCTGCTCCCTGGTTTCCTCTGATATGGGGATTAACACTATCACTGCCCTTGCAGCACCTCCTGATATCACTGCAAAGTCAACCATGGTTACCTCCATCCCCTGTCCATGACCCTTTGCTGCTGCTTATCCAGACAAGCAAATCCGTATGACTTTGAGAATTTCAAATTAGAGAACTGAGTTCCTAATTCCTGTAGTTTCGGTATATTGGCTATATCCTTCTGATTGAAAATTTTGCCTCTGAAGAAACACAAAACTTCTATTTCCCCCCCAGCTGCTGTTATTCCCATAACAATTTTTCAATTTTTCAAATTTTCAATATATTTTCAATATTTATCACCACCTCAATAGCTCATTCTGTAATGCAAAAACTGAAATGAGGTGGCCCAGCAGGCTGGGTGCTCATCAGCCTTTCTATTCAGACATTAACTCTGTGAACTCTGCAGATCACTGCAACTCAAAAGCGTGACTGCAGATCAGACAGACATCCCTGATCCAGCTTGTTCAGAGGTGCCTGTGTTAGTGTGTATCTCTATGCATGGTGAATGGTAAATAGCCCAAAAGCTTTGCCATTCCTGGAGAACACCTCCCTGAATCTCAATTCCCCTGTTACCACACCAAAGCAATTTGAAGTCAGAGCAGGTATGCCAATGCCTGCCAATCTCCTGACTGAGTGCAGGCTCTACCAGGTCCCTCTGCTCTGACATAAACAGAACTTTAATGTGTGTGAGATCTGAACACGACTGAATAGTCTCTTAAATGTTTTTGAAAAATCAGAGAATTCAAATAGTTGAGGAAGGAGGAAATTCCTTGTATCTGAAATATTTCAAATATATAAGAAATCTCTACTTTGTTCTGAGGTCAAAATCAACCCCATTTAAAATCCAAGCAAATTCTCCATCCCTATATGTTACAAAGGGGAAGGATATTTCATCAGCTATGGCTTATCTTGCTCTGCTTTCCTCATCCCCATAATTGCCATCAGTATGGCAACAACTGCCACTATGGCAGCTCAACATGAACTATGAGAGATGGGAGTAGGAACCTGAGGAATGAGAGATGGATGAAGGGGGAAGTGGGCAAGGAAGGAAAAGGGGAGGGGTATGAACATACAGGAAATGGGAATCTAAAGAGCAAGAGTTAGAAGTGGAGGAGTGGGTTGTAACTGTGAGCCTAAAACTTAGCTGCCATGTCACCAAGCACCACCAAACCTCAGAAATTTCTGTTCTCTAAACCAGTGGTAAACACTGACTGCCTTAATTAACTTTTCTATCATTAGTACGCAGCAGTCAGGAAGGCTGTATAGTAGACTCCTGTTAGGCCCTTTACTACATGGTATGCACAAACATAAAACTTGGCTCCCGAAGAGGTAGGACAGAGAAGTCCCATCATACCCACATAATTTTGAAAAGTAGGAAAGGCAAATCCTATTTTTATTTGCTTTTTACTTTTTATTTATTTGCTTTTGCTTCTTTCCCAGGCACTTTCTTCCTTCTGGGTCAGCCAGTTTAAACTGGAGTCTGTAGCAAGAGATCCATTTCTCACCAAACAAGCTCCTCTACAGGAAAGCTTTTGTCTTTAAATACATTTTTGAGCAATTCTCTCCCCTCTTCCCCTTTTGGACTTCAGTTGTTTTATTTGTCAGCTGATAATATGGACAAAATATTGCCTCTCTGCTACAAGGGAAAGTCAGTAAAAGAACTTCTCAGGAGTGGTTAGAGAAGCTTGGGAATTCATCTACCTTGGCAGGAAAGTTCCAATTCCTCCACTTTTCTAGGCTTTAATAAATTCCTGCTCTCCTCAGCAATAAAAATAAAAGAAAATCAGTCTCCTGAGGAAAATTTCACTCCAAGATGCCGTGCTATTTCAGACATTCTGAGCTCTCATTGGAGAGAGATGTAAAAAAAAAAAGATCAACTCTTCCAAAAAATAAGATAAAAATAAACTTATCCTAAAAATGAACTTCCATCATTCTCCCCAGTCCTTGTATGGAGTTTCTTTAATGGATGCTTAGTGTGTGGATGGAAAGCAGTGTCTTGTTAAGAGCATAGCATCCTCTGTCTTCAGGGTGCTCCAAGGCTTTCCAAATACAGAAAGTGGATTGTATTGGAGTACTGTATATCCACTTTATAAAATATATACATCTGAAATATATCTCCCATGCAACATTCAGATGACTTTCTAAACAGTCTGTAGTTCTAATATCCTATTTGTTTGAACATTTTCCTCTGGGAAGACCAAGCTGAGGTCTCTGCTCTTCTCACATTCTCGAGCTCAGGTGAGTTTGTGCAGGAAGGGGCAGAAGGATGCCCATGTTTTTCTCATCTGCACTAGTGACAAATCTCCGCTAGCTGGAACAATTCAGCAGTTCTTTCATCGTGGAACTGCTGGGACTTTGTAAAGGCCTCCACACTCATAATGTTTCTGAAGCATTTTACAGAACAGGCAATTATCATTGATGGGCAAGCAACCAATTCTTTTCTTTCACTGACAAATTAGACTGTTTTGAGTAAAGCTGACATAAAAATACATATTTTTTTTGTCTGAATTTGAGGCAAAGAAAGAAAAAGGAAGGACAAAAGTTAATTTCAGAGCAAATTAGATTTTGTAGTTAATCTAAAAGTAAATACTACATTCAAGATGTGGGCATTTTTACAAATAGACTTTAAAGTGGAATTGAAAGAAGTGTGATGCAATGTTTCTGGAAAATGCATTTTTGTTATATTGACCAGGTTTACTCACTCCTTCTCTTCTGTTTAAATGAGGAGAACATGGAAACTTCTTTTTCAAGTAGGGAAATATCCAACACTGGAAAGAGCCACTGTAGCAGTGCAGGATCAGCTGCAGGATCTTGCATGCTCAGAGCATGGAGGAGCTGAGCCATCGGCTGTGTATTACAATTGTACCTTTGGAGCTACACTACACCTGAACCTACATCTCAAAACTGGAAGTACAGTTTCAGAAACTGTCAACTACCTTTATGAGTAAGAAGTTCATGAGCCAGAAAACTTCTCCACTCAAATTCTAGTAGATGAATTTATTCAAATCAAAATTTGAATACAGCAGTTAAATTTAAAAGAACCAAAGGAACTTCAAGATTTCAATTGTCTGTTAAGCTCTCTAAACCTGGCAGATTGGTGTGTGAGCAGCTGGTACATTTAAAAATAATTGGTACACCTTAAGAAGGAGGAATACAGCCCCTTTACTAGGAGAGGTAAGGGTTATGAGTATGTTAGTAATGAAAGACTGAAGCTAGTGCTTGTAACAATTGCTTCAAATCCAGACAAAATCCTAAAATAATAAAAGCAAAGATCTCCATCATAAACATGTTTATTATTTCCACATGTTGTTTTTGTGTGTTTGTACAGTATATGCCATTGAGCTTCCTTGTACAAATTAGAAATGTTTCAAATTCCATATACACAATGATTGCTCTCACAAGAGGCCTCAAGGTTCATTCTCTGACACAATGGAGAAACAAGGAACCTTGAGAAAGATCAGAATAATCTGTTTAACATTCTCTCCTTGGAGCTGGGTGGTAACTAGGGCAATATGTTTTCTACAAATGTTCACAAGCCTGAGCCACAGACCACTGAAGGCAGCAAGATCCAAGCCCTGCAAAAATATATGCATGCCACAGTTCTTGTCCACTGTTCTGAGCATTTCCAGAATGGATCTTATGAACATTCATGACACTGAGAGTTTAGCAGAAAACAGAGAAATCAAAGTCTAAGTGTTAACACTATTGGCCCTTGTGAGCCAAGAGATATCCTCATGCTCAGAAGTTGACTTCTAATGCCACAGAAGTACCCAAGCCTAAATTTTATCTCCTTTTAGGCACTAATCTCTCATTAGCTTCAACTTTAGCTGCCACCTAAATCCCTTTAATAATCTAGACTTCCTACATGGAAAAAGCATGGATTACCACTTCCCTCTTATATGGAATAATCATTAATGAGCAATGCTACTTTAGTGACGAAGAACCTAGTTTTTATTTATAGCAAGCCATCTAATGGTAGTTTACTGATGTAAAGTATAGCTTGCTTTACTATTACACCAGTGTGGATTGTAGCCCCTTGAATTCTTGGACATGCCTTAGCTGGATGGCATATATGTTCTGCTCCTCAGCTTTCTCAGTAGAATCATAGAATCATCAAGATTGGAAAAGACCTCTAAGATCATCTAGTCCAACTGCCTGCCTACCACCACTATTGTCCTAAACCGTGTCCCTAAGTACTACATCTATCCTTTCCTGAAAAGCTTCCAGTAGACACAAGTGAAACAATAGGGCTAAACACTCTGAGATGAACACTGAAAGGGCTGTGTAAGAGCAATAAAAGTAGATATTTCACTTCCGTCATACAAAACCAGCAAAAAGCAGTGTGATGCCATTCCTTTCAGACACTTGTGAGAGAGAACACCATTTATGCTCTTTATGTCTGTTCTGGGGCCCAATAAAAAAAAAATAATCTGTGGCTATTAAAATTTATTCTGATTACTTTATACAATCTACACAGCCCTCAGTATTGTCTGACACATCACCTTGCATGCTTGTGTGCAAAGATGTGAATGCTAAGCAGTCAGCTTCCCTTTTGAATGTGTAAACAAGCAAAGTATCTTTAGTGAACTTTCTTGTAACACTTTTATTCACTTGCCTCTGGATCCTTTCTCCTTTATTACCTGAACATCCCTCTAGGGCAGAACTTTTGCAATTGCCTGTTATTCTGAAGGAAGGAAGGCTTTAATGAATCAGGAAATGAACAATTTAACTCCAAGGCTTAACCCGTCATTTCTTTTATAAATTAAGCCTTGTATTTTAATGATTTGTTGTTTTTGTTTTTTCCTAGTAACAAATCTTACTGTTTCTTTTCCTTTCTGTTATTTCTTTTCTTCTACTAGTCACAGTGATCATTTCTAAACACTTCTAAGATCTTTCAGAATCTATTAAGTTTTAAAAGATTGTTTGAACCATTTCATCACTGCATTCGTTCTGCACCTGCTACTCTACCCCATATTTTACTGTACTGAAACCGATACAAACCTGGAAGGTATCTGCCATGTTTAGTGTGATAGCATGCAATTATACCTTTTGAATCCATGCATTAATCTACCTACTATATTCTGGCCAGCAAAATCCAAATTTTCCAGTAATGTAGTCATAAGATACTTTGAAACCAAAAGCAAAGGTACCACTGGAGGGCTACTGACCTTGATACTGATATTCACAGTCAGGAATAAAGATACACAATTTCAATTAAAGCCTCCATCACCACTTTCCTGTGTGACCCTGGAAAACTCTATAAACTTTTCCAAAAGGATTCAGGTAGAAAATTCATAGCAAATGACACTTTTGTTGATTATTAAGATGCAACCTCTGTCTCAGCAATCCTCAAAGCTGCCGCAGACTGAAAAATGCAAGTATCTACCACAAAAGGTTGTACAATTGACAAATATATAGTTAGAAGAGTGGTGTGGTTTGGATGGAATTTTACAGGTTTATAGTTAGAAAGATTATAGTGGTGGAAAGAGACAATCAAAAATGAAATGCTCATCTGTGTCCTAAGCTCACACTAGAAAACTCCAACAGGATGGATCTCTGGAGAAATCGCTGTCAATTCTCTTGAAGGTTTTTTTTTTTTTTTTTTTTTTTTTAAATTTAAATTATATTTACATAGGCCAGGCTCATATAGTAACATGGCTGCAAGCCAATTTAATATGCCTTATTTCCAAGCTAGAGGATAACTACACCTTTTTCCTGCCCTAGGTTTTGATACAAGAGGCTGGGATTCATTTTCAAAAGAGCCTATGAAGTAAGGCACCCAATTTGCACCAAGTTGGAAACAATGGTGTAAATCCCACAGTTCCCCTGAACACTTCAGCCAAAACATTTACCTGTGTATCATCCTGAGGATGAGGTTTATGAAAATCAGTTTTCATTCCAAATGTCTTTACATTACAGAACTGTAAATCAAGTTCTGCTGCCCAGAGGCATACTCACAAGACAGTTTGCAGGATACTAACCCTGTACTGCAAGCATAGTGCCAGCTTGTAAAGAAATGTAAGTAAGCTGAGCCTTGGAATAAAGTCCTCTTTTTACATTGGTAACCTGTGGTCAAGTACATTGTAAGCAGAGAAGGAATTTTCATTTCTCATTGGCCATGCTTTTCAGGAAAAAATAAACACAGATACTGAAGGAAGAGCTTCTGATTGCATTTAGAAGAGTTGTCCTCAGAAGAAAAGAATTACGTAATTATCTTCTATCTTTGTTGAACAACTGAAGTGGATTTCTGCTCCAAGATGCATTTAACATAAATTGCTTCTTAAGATAATTTGTGCATCGTGTGGGTGGACAGCCACTCAGCAAATGGGTTATGAAGAGGCACAAGGGTGGTCCTGGCTGGTTTGGCAAGTAAGTACAAGGGAATACATGCATGCATTGCTGGATAGAGAAACAGTGGCTGGGAGAATTGCTACAATATGTTGTAAGATGCAAATATGTGTGAGGTTGTACAAGACTGACCTGAATGACTTGAGTGATAGGTGTGGTGCACACATGTATGGACTGTGGGAGTAGGTGCTATTGAAGGGACAAGACTAGTGAGGCTTTAATGTCCATCTAGTGAAGCAATGAGGTTACTGTTGGGTGATCAGATTTCATTACCAACAGCTGTCGTGCTTGGAAATGGCTGTCTGTAAAGGGGTGATTGTATATGGCAGCCAGCCGTGTTTCCCATTTGATGCAGTTTCGGCACATAGGTACACATCATCTCCTGTGCCAATGGTGTGTAGTTCAGAACAAAGATGCATGCCTATCCCACTTGTAGAACAGATGTTTGCTCGTTTTTTTGCCTTTATTCTTTGCGTCTTGTGATTTGATTTCTTTATCATGAGATATATAGTGGCATAGCAATATGCTATAGTTTTCTCTTTTGATTGAGGGAAGTCAAAAGACAAAACAGAGACCGCATTTCAAAAGGAGAGCGATGTTTTGGCTAACATCTGACACAAGTACTTGCAACTAATACCAGCTGGCGGCTCAGACATGTATCAGCATTGTAGCAGGGTTGGTTCATCAACTTCGCATCACTTGGTAAGATTGCATTTGCCCCAGTGATGACTGAATTAGAGCCTGTGACATTATGCCATCAGTTGCAAATCCCATGGTCTGTGGCCGGAAGCATCAGACGCAGGAGACTGAATGTGCCTGCTTAGTTCCAGGACAAAAGTAATATGAACTAATGCTGACCTTTTCTTTCCTGTACTTCTGACCCAAGAACAGCTAACCAATGTCTGCTGACAACTGCCTTTTGGGCAGCTCTGTGCTACACAGTGCTAAGTACATGTTAAAAATAAAAAACTGAGCCCCTAGCCCGGGATGCTCCTTCTGTTGCAATTTGGAAATGATCACTTGACACTTTAGAACTCATCACCATCTTGTGGGGGCATCTCTTGCCCTGAAAGTTGACTCCTGTAGATAACACACACAGCACTGGAGAGTTGCAGCACTGGGCTGAGATTTAAGACTCTCTGTGTGTTTGTTATCAGAGTGAATAAACAGCTTATCATGTGTTTAAAGATGAGTAAATCTAACACAAAGACAAGGCTGACACATGCCACTTGGGACTTGCAGAGCCCCCAAGGAACCTGATTCGTCTCTACTGGGACTGATGTAGAACAGAGAAGATGCTCCTTTCTCTTTTTCCTTACTTATATTTCAATGTTGGATGGGAAAAGATACCCCATACCATTATCAAAACAAGAAATAGCTACAGCAATGATGTAATTGTCTGGATCGGAATTCAGATATTCAGACCTACAGAAACTTTTTGCCATCATTATTGCACCCAGGAAACATAAACCCAGCTCTGGCCAAAACCCCTATTAAAATTCCTATCTCTGCAATATTCCCAGAACATCAGCAAATTCATTCTCCTTTTGAGCAAACACAGAGGCCAGATTCCAGCAGTAAAACTGCAGAATTTGTGAGCATGGGTCAGCACGAAGTTTGTTCTCATACAAAAGCAGGTTCTCACAGGAGATTATGAAGCACAAACTGCTGAGAAAGAAGGCGTGAAGACAAAACAACTGAAATAATAAATTACGTTTTTGCGAGTAGTCTGGACTTCAGGGCCTCTCCTCAGCAGTGGGGACCGATCTAAGCCACAAATACTTTTAGTCTTATAATAGTAACATAGCTGAGATTTCAGTCAGCTTGAAACTTCCATCCTTTGGGCTTTATGTTCATAAAATTCTAAGGACTTCAATACTAAACTGGAAATCATGATGGCTGCTTTACAAGCATAATACCTCATGGGCTTGGTGGAGTCAGGGTCCACGAATGTCCTCTGCCTTGCAGAACTGCCCAGCCCCGGTGGGTGTGGGGGTTGCTTGGCTGCTCCCTCTGACGCCAAGGGGCTCCCGATCTCACTGTCATCCCCAAAGGAGTTGTACCTCTGAAAACTGAGGACACTGACTTCCAAGAAGGAAATTTGCACCTGGATAGTTATACTGATGTAGCAACGAAAGAAAGAAAGAAAGAATTGCCATTCCCAGGTTATTACTTTGATAAAATCATAGCAGTATCCACTGCCTTCATGTAAACAGGGTCTCAGTCTTTCCGCAGCAGCTCCAGCACTTGAAATTTGGTCTGAAGTGGTGAAAAGTGCTAATATCTTTGTGGTTTAGGGTGGAAAAAAAGTCAGAGTTACTGTATGGTTATGCACATCTGTTTGTATGTGAGTGCTGAAGTTCCATTGAATTTCCTTTCTGAACAGAAAAAGTGCCAAAGAATCACAAGAAGCCACCTTTTTCATGTAAAAAACTGTAGTTTGAAAAGTTCAGATTCAGAGATTAGTTCAGAGAAAACTCCAGATTTTTTTTCTTTTTTTCTTTTCTTTTCTTTTTTTTTTCCCCAAGGTGCAATTAGGTCCAGAGGAAAATCTTACTGCTTTGAATAACACTGGAAGTTTTAAAGCTGAGTTTGGACTGAAGAGCTTGTGGACTTAACTTCGGACATATTATGGATGCTTCCCAGATTTTCTGAGCCAGCTGTGCTAGATGGATGCATGATGCTGATTGCCAGCCTGCAGTCCTAACTTTATAAAGGGTAATGCTCTGAGAGCTAACCAGGATCTATTATTCAGTTCATTCAGCCCACACCTGGTTCTTCAGTGAGATGCTGCACTGTTTAACACCATGAACTATGGCTTTATTGCTCTCTGCTATTTCCTCCTCCCTCCAGCTTGAAAAACCACACTTCAATCAATGGCTGAAGTCGTTGTGGGTATAATAACCTTCCTTTATAGCAGCAAGTAGGGACATCTGGACAGGCCAAGGAAAAAGGCAGGGAGTAAAACCATCAGGATGTGCAGATTATAGTGTTATCATAAGAGCTCTTGATTTCAGGAAAGCTTTTTAGTGTGGAAACATCCAAAACTTTTGTTCCTTCAGCTGTAGGTTTTTCCTTTGAAGATCACAGAAAAGGTCAAGAAACTTGGGGCTGACAGTGTAGCAGGGGCAGTCGTTGTCTCACCAAGTTTCAGAAAAAAAAAAAAAAGAAAAAAAAAAAGCATGTTTTAGCCATTCAGGCCAGTTCTTGAGGAAGATGAATGGATAGTACTACAAAATCCATAGTCAAGCACAATGAATCCAACCTCAGTGCTTGGTGGCACCTTGGTGTTCCAACTCTGCCATCAGAACAAATTCATGAGGCTTTTGGTGCTCCCCTTCCACCTGCAATGATAATAGTAACACATTCTTTCTTCTGTCATTTGCCTGCCTTGTTAGTCTGCTGATTTTTTAGAGGACAAGGACCATTAGTACACCAGTGCTTACTAGGGTACCACTTTTATCTCTTGCAGCTTTAGTGGTGTTAATAATTTGGTAGATAAAGGGTACTGAAGGGCACATCCTCCCTGTCCTGTAGCCCCATGATGGATTCCAGCACATCCCCATCAATACATTGTTTGTTAGCCTACGGGATGAGGACAGCAAATGTACCTGTTCAACGTTTGCCTTTCTTTTACACTTTCAATAAAAATTAAACCCCTGAATACTTCCTGACATAGATTGATGTGAACAGGCACTCAAACCCTCCTTGAACCGGGAAGTTATTTTCATGTCAGGTTTCCTGCTCAGCTTTCTGTGGTGAAGGCTTAATGCCAAAAAGCTTTTTGTATGGAAGGGGGTATAATTCCAGCCACTGGACAAAACTCGTTTTTCTTTGCTAAATTACTTCTGAAGGGAAATTCCATTTTCATGGAGAAACTTAAGCATTTCCACAGCAAAGATGACATTTCCTGGCAAAAAGAGTATATATTTTTTCCCCTTACTATGCCTGCTGTTCATTTAGAGGCAGAAAAATAATATGGTTCTTCTACTAGACTTAAGAAAAGAAGACAGCATATTTATTTTGTGTTTAGATAACTGAAATGAAAATTAAAATAATTTTTCAGAATTCTAGATTACTACTCAGTTTCTCATGACCCAGTGATACTCAAACTTGGGCTGCTATGAACCAGGCTTTTCATCCATGAAAAAATGAGCATTCCCTTGGTTAAATTCCTACTCCTTTAGGCACTTGGATCCCTTCTCTAATATGTCAGAAATCAGTTATCTGGTTATCCTCTAATTTATTAAATCTCATGTCCTGGATTCTGAAAATATTTGGATGCTGCTGTAATGCATTTTGTACTGGCAGAGCAATTTGAGCTAATACATTTTGCACAACTCAGCCGAGGCATCTTGGCATCCTGAATCACTCTGAACCGCACTGAATACAGTTTAATTAGTGTCCAATGTACCGTGCCTTGGTGGAGTGGACAGCTGGCAGCTTATCTTGCGTGACCTTGGGTGACAGACACAATCTGGGATAATGCTAATGTGTGTCTTTTGTCAGTTGATACTGGGGGAGCCAAAAAGTCAGGGCTTCAACAACCAAATGATTAGCACATATCCATGCGGATAAAGATGGGAGGGAAGATATGTCTACCATGGACATGTCTCAGTACGTTGTGATTCACAGACAGGCTAACGCCAGATGCAGACAGAAACTTTTCATTTTTCAAAGTATCTTGCATTGCTTTCAGCAAAACAACACATGCAGAGAGAGAATGTAGGCTGGGTGAAAGGCTAGAAATAGAGATGCATTTTGAAGAAGCAAGCACACTGCTCATTAGTTTCAGGTGCCATCTTAGCTGGGTTACCTGGGCAAACATTTTCTTACAGAGAAGTAAGGCAGTTGTGCACTTGGAATGAGTTAAGGCATAGAGGTTGCACTCAAATGACTATTTCAAGTCCCTTCCAACTTGAAATATTCTATGATTCTCTCATTGCACAGATCTGGTGTGTCTTTGTCTCTTTCTTTGAAGAGGAGAAGGAGGGAAAGCCTGGTACTTCTGGTCAAATTCACTGAGACATGGAGTCAGGTTCTAGGAAAGAAGGATGGGAAGTCAGGGAAGACCCATAAAGTCAGGAAATAACAAGAGAGCAATGGAGGACCTTTGAGAACAGCTTCTGATTGCTCACATTTGTTTGTAGGGAATTGTGAACTGTTCATAAAAGCACATCAATTTGTTCAGAAATTCTAATAAAGAAAATCAAGAAGGATTAAAAAATCATTCCAGTTGGACATTGAGGAGTTATGATAATTTACCCAAAGAATAGAGAGAATTTGCCAAAAATCATTTTTTCTTGTTGAAATACAGAACCCAAATTGGAAGCAAATGTTAAGTGACCAGAAATGGAAGACTGAGATGAATGGATTGACACTCACTCTAATTTACACCAGTGAAGATATAAAGTTTCAGTATATTTTTCCCATGCATGTGTAACATATCAAACATACAGGAGCCTCTCTGCCACTTAAGAAATCCTAATAATAAATTCTATTAAAAATGGAGGAGGAATAGTTAAAAAAAAAAGTGTCTTAAATATGTCCACAGATTATTATTCTCACTTCTAAACATCTTGTAAAAACATTTATGATGTCCCTCTGGCAACAGGAAGAGAGGCAATTGCCAGCAATTGCTGTTTCCCTAATTTCTCTGGATCAGAGAATCTTTCTAACTGGACTTATACTGGAAATGCATCATGGCTTGTGCAGATCAGCATCCACAAGAGGGCTCTGCTGGTGCCCCTGCTCCAAATTTCTCAGTATACAAGCAAATAATAATAAAGCAACCAACCTTTTATTCAATAAATATATCTATATTTCATTTGCTAAATATTTTCCCTCTGTAAATTATTTTCAACATTCTATTTTCCTTCTGCACCCTTCATACTGAGCATTCTTGCCAGTTGTTGCGAGCTTTATAAAATAGAAAAGTGTAACTTGATCATTTTTTAATGGATGTAAGTTAATAAAAGCTAGTCCAAAAAAGCTCAGAAGCATTTCCAGTAGGAGATGAAATTCAGTCTATTCTGAAATATTTCATGTTAATGAAATTTTGTGTCACAGTGAGAATCGCAAGGGATTCTACTAGTGTCCAAATGTTTTATTTTTCATGCTGTGGTATGGAATATCTTAGGTTAGTTTTCAAACAAGAAGCAGTAAGCCTTATTTTATGTACATAGGAGTACATATTTACACATGAAAAGAAATACAACCTCAAAGAACATGTTATACATAGCTGTTTGGGTTCCCTAAAAGTTCCTCTTTGATTTTCGAAACCAGGAAGAAAAACATCATTTTCTTCATTTCTTTTTATCATCAGGTTGATGCCATTAAATATTGCACCTTCATCACAAAAGAAACCTGCAACCAAAGCAAGCCCCAAAACACTGCATACACTCAAAATAACTAGACAAACCTTCCCAAAATCTCCTAAAAAAAATCTTGTCCAGAAACTGTCAAGCCTGCAGATGTTGAGTACAACATTTGTTTGGAAAACAACAAATCTCACTCAGATAAAGCAGTAACCTTCTCATGCTCCTGACTGCTCATGTAAAGTGGAAATTTGCCTGAAACTAATCTTCATCACCTTCTCACCTCTCCATTTCAGATGGGAGTAAAAAGAGGTCTTGAAAAGTTATTCAGTTTTTCATTTTTTCCTTGAATCAGATGCAATTCACAAACTAGCTACTCATTTTCCACCTCCTCACTAAATCTTCCCTGTCTGACCCAACTCTGTAGTCTGAAATCCCACTCTGGAAAAGACTGACTAAAACTCCTTAATATTACAGCTCTATTGTGCCTGAAAATCAGTGCGCAGTTATTTTCAATTTTTCCTGTTTATCAGATGAGTAACAAACCCTTGCATCAAATGGGACATTTAGTTCTGTTTCCATCTGGATACAGGTGTCTGTACCATCTCTCCAGACTTCAGTGGCTCCTATCTAATCACTGCATCCTTTTGATCAAGGAGCATCTTTGCACAGATGTGTTCTTCACTTCAAAGTGACCATAACCTGACTAATCTCTTTCCTCCTGCTCCCATAACAGAGCTGGGAGATGCATTCAGGCAGGCAATTAGGGAATCTGGATGACAGGCTCCAAAATCCTTTGTGTTGAGCTTCATTTTTTTTCCCTGTTTCTCCCAAACTATTGATGCAATGTAGCTGGGAAGGCAGATATTGGCACCTTCTGATTCCTTCCTGCAAGGATATTAGGAAAAATGTGATTTCACATCCAGCCACAGCTGTAGCATAGGAAAGCCTCCTGTTTCAGGAAGAAAATCTGTCGCCTCTCTTAGGTGCCACCATTCACTAAGGTACTTAACTCACTGCTGATCTTTAATAACAGAAATAGTTACATTGAGTCCAGTGGGACAACTCAAGTGGCCCGAGCAAGGCACACATATCTCTCTGAACAGGGCCACATCCGTCACTCTTATCTGCATGCTGGTGTGAAGCTGCTCTGCAGGACAGCTGTGACAACTGTTGGTGGCCTGAGTTGTAACCTGAGCAAAAATGTTTCAATTTTGGTGCTGTAAAGAACTGCCTCGGCTTCCTTTTTAAGCTACTTTTTAAGCTACCAAAATGATAAATAAGCGAAGATCAGACTGCAGACTGAAAAACTATTATCAGGCCACCATCCACTGTAACTCTTCAGGAAAAATGCATAATTGCAGAAGTAATAAGTCGTCTGTACATGGCACAATTACTGCAACTGCCCATGTAATCATGGTAATGGCATACCACAGAGCACAGCTGGGAGCACCCAGAGCACTGCGAGCCCAGGGAAGCCAATCAGTTACAGCTCAATACACATGCACAGGAGTTTCCCATAACTGGGTGGAAGATATGTGTGTGTACATGTATCAGCCACACTTTTATTTACCTACATGCAGCCAACAGCAGCTTTAGCAGCTCCAAACTGAGAAAAACGTCTGCAGGACAAAGCTTGTAGGGCAATGTAAAATACATGCAGCGGTTAAGCATGGAAAATAGAGATGTGAGAGAAGAAAGGGATAGGAATGAAACAGAGAATGAAGGAAAGCAAAGGGGCATACATGTATGCATGACAAAACGTAACAACATCAATGGACACCATGCAAGTAGCTGGTTGGTCTCCCGTGGTTTGCCTGTTTGGAGAGTGTCTTAAGAAGGGCAACAAAGTTGTAAAGGGCCTGGAGCACAAGCCTTATGGGGAGCAGCTGAGGGGACTGGAATTGTTCAGTCTGGAGGAGGGTCAGGGGACACCTTATTACTCCCTAAAGCTGCCTGAAAGGAGATTGTGGTGAGGTGGGGTGGGGGTCAGCCTCTTCTCCCAGATAACAGTGATAGGATGAGAGGGAATGGCCTCACGTTGTGCCAGAGGAAGTTCAGGTTGGATATTAGGAAAAGTTTCTTCTAAGAAAGAGTGGTGAGGTACTGACACAGGCTGCCCAGGGAAGTGGTGGAGTCATCATCCCTGTAGGTGTTCAAGAACTGTGGAGATGTGGCACTGACGGACATGGTTAGTGGACCTGGTGGGGATGAGTCAACAATTGGACACGATGATCTTAGTGGTCTTATCCAACTTTATTGATTCCATGATTCAATGACTCAGTGATTCTATTTCTCCTCTCAGAAGGAGAAAAGATAGAAGAGAGAAAAAATGAAGAACCAGTGATTACAAGCAAAAGAAAAGAGTATGAAATGAAAGTGAGCTAGGAGAGGTTGAAAAACACTGAAAAGCAAAAGGACTAGAAGAGACCTCACTGCAAGCTTCAAGGGCACTTCAATTCATTTAATACATTTAAGCTTCTTTTTTGCTTCTTACTGTTGGCAGACGTTCTAAATCCCTGAAAGTGTGAGAGAAAGATGTGTGGCAGCTATTTGGAACTCTTGGGGATTTCACTTAGTAACTTTTGTAATTAGAGGCAATTTGAAAAAGGTAGAAGGAAAACCTGCTGTTCACTGAAAGCCACAGCCTTTCCCAGAGTAAAACACCAATGCCACTGGAAAATGGATCTGAAATTATTGCTGGAGTCAGAGACTCAAAGCCAGGATGGTTATCACAAGATTTTTAAGTACATCTTCATAGACAAAGACAGGATTTGACATGGTCATCTCTATGCTGACCTGACCACACTGTGGTTGAGGCACAGCGGGAGCCTGAGAAAGACGTTAAAACCCTCCTTTAGAAAATTCACCTGCTGGCAATCTCATGTGGGACACACACAAAACTTTGGCCCCTTTGCTCAACCACAGAAAATGATGAGCCCAGGCCAGCAGGGGAACCTCCCCAGCCCCAGAGCAAGAAAGGCATTCACACACCAAAGTTGCACTTTTGGAGTCAGGGAGACGTTAGCAGGCAGAGCTGAAAATCCTTCTCCAGCTGCCATCTTGCACACTGAAGTTCACCTTCCTTTAACCTCAGCCACAATGTCTTTTCTGTTTTCGGCGTGATAAGAGATCAGCCTAAACTGCCTGGATACATAGATTCAAATTTAAGCCTAATCATCATTTAAAACTTCTTATGCCCTTTTACAGAATATGCTGTTCAACTTCTAATACGGTGCACACTGGGAGAAAAATGAATAAAAGGCTTAATTACAATTGAGATGTCCCTGGTACAGCTTACTACTGTTCTGGAAATCCTCCCTCTAAACTCCTGTGCAGCACAAAAGGCATAATTTCCCTGGAACACTGAGGGATGCAGTGCAGGACGGTGTGCGGCTGCACCCTGCGAGGCCACTTTGTTGGATGGGCTTTGTGTGGGAGAGCGGCCCTGCTGAGTGACAGCCTGGCCTGGGCATCAGCTTTTATGAGCTCAGTTTCCCTTCTGAGTTACCACGTTTCTGTAACTTCAGAAGACAAGTATTTCCCTTGGTAGTGAGCACTGTAGTCTTTGGGGCCAGAAGGCACAGATCTGAATGCCAGGCGTGGTTACAGGCAACTCGTTGTTTTGTCAGAGTCACCACTAAAATCGGCAATTTTAACTTTGTTCTGAGCCACAAACAACACAGTTTCCACTAACACTATCCACAGCTTTGCCA
This sequence comes from Meleagris gallopavo, assembly GCF_905368555.1. NCBI lineage: Eukaryota > Metazoa > Chordata > Aves > Galliformes > Phasianidae > Meleagris > Meleagris gallopavo. The sequence goes on from NC_139405.1 coordinate 12,625,442, forward strand.
CTATTAGTACTGCAGTGTTAGGATTGTTTTTTATTTTTTACTTTTATTTCCCTACCAGCTGTAGCTACCACACAGCTCCAGAGGTCTGTGCAATGCAGATGGCACAGATGATACTGTTTTTGTCAAATCCAGGCCAAAGACAAAGCCTCCAGGGCAGACTCATGAATGCAATAAAGACCTTTTCCTGACTCCAATATTTACATAACATTTCTCTCGCTGTTATGCCCCAAGTTCCCAGCCAGGAGTGATGCATCAGGGTGTCCCTAGCCTCATGCATTACCCTATACACATAACAAGCTGAAACAACAAGTCAAGGAGCTGTAGAAAGGCATCTGTCCCACTGCTATAGATGGGAAACAGAGGTACACATGTCCTGCAAGGGAGCTGTGGTGCAGGTGGTAAATAGACCAGGCATCCCAATTCCTACTTTTCCCGCTTATATTCAGGCTGTGGAGACTCAACAACTCCAAATTATGCGTTGATCCAGTTATTCACACATGTATTCCTGGGACTGTCTTTTTTAGTCATAGCAAGAAAACTCCATCAGCTCGTGGTTCTGCAAACCTGCCGCTGAGATAAAGCACAGTGCATTGCTGGCACAAGTAGCAGCAGCACATGTCTAGCACAGCGACTTGATCAGCCCCTGCCAGGGGAGTGTGTGCAGTGTCCACACGAGATCCCACCTGGTGGAGGGACAAAATCCCGATGTCCCATAATAATGTCAGGGCCAGACACATCTCCTTGAGGCAGAATGAGGTGGACTGAAAACATATTCCCAGTTCAAGTAGGTCCTGGACCAGCAGGTGATGGACAGCTTGGGGAGTTCCTAGCATCCATTTCCACCACTCAAATACAAAGATATACAGCTATTAAACTTCACTCCCAGACAGCCCTGCAGGGTTACAAGGTTATTTTCCTTGTTTTTAATGATTTCTTCATGCCTTTCCACTCCTGGGCATTGTCTAGGTTTTGACAGGGAAAAATCAGCTCAGCCTATTTTCAAAATGAAAAGTGTATCTGAAAACAAAGTGAGTTCTATTTATCTATAAATTTTAAAATACTGTAAGCAAAACTAAAAGAAAAGAAAACTCTTCAGGCAGAGAAAACATTGTGCTTGCCTTACAGTAATTTTTCACAGTTCTATTGTAACAAGAAAACATTTTCATGTTGCACAAAAGCATTATGCTGTATTTCTATTTTCCTCTATTTCCAGGCTAGGTGATTTTGTGAGCCTGCTGTGATTTTTCAGTGCAGGAACCCCCAAATGATCTGTCTTACAAATACTTGTTCAATCTGCTCTTGAATTCACATGAAGTTTTTGCATTTACAATATACTTTGGCAAGGAGTTCCCCAGAATGCTACCTCCTCCAAAAAGTCTGATTTCCAAGCTGAAGAGCCCAGGCTTATTCAGTCCTTCCTTACACAAAAACTGCTCCAAAATTTTCATCATACATGCTGCCTTTCTCTTGTCTTGTTTGTTCTGCTATATTCTTGTCCCAGACATGCAGGCTGTATTTCAGATGTAGCGATACTAATGGCAAACTAATGTTCTTGGTTTTGTACTGAATTCCTTTCCTTTTCTGAAGACAACCAAGTGCTGATTTTTCAAGGAAGCTTTCTCTGCCCCAAGGACTAGCTTCAGAGTGGTAATGGTCAGCTCAGAATCCACAATTTCATGTACAAAATGAGAACAGCATCTCCCTGTACATATAATTTCACATTTATCTGCACTGAATTTCATCTGCCAGTTTGCTGCCTGCCCACCCACCTGCTGCCACAAGAGCCCTTCCAACTCTGCACAATACTTCCTCTTCCTTGTGAACTCGAGTAACTATATAATCACAAAACATCTTGCTTCAATGTGGACCCCCAGCAACCCCACTACAGCCCTTCTTTACTAAAACAAATATTTACAGCCATTTGCTGCTTCTCTTTCAGCCACTTGTATGTCCATTCCAGCAGCATCCCTTCCATGCTTTGTTTCTCTTAAGAATCTTTTGTGAAGAACCTTGCCAAATGCAATGTGGGAATCCATGCAGTATACATTATTTGGATCCCCTATACCCATGAGGTTTTAGCCTCTTCAAAAAATAAAACACCAAGAGCTCTAATTTCAAAGGGAATCCTTTTGTCAAATCAAAATAAATTCAGCTGGTTTTGAAAAGCCAAAGGTGTTTGTCTGAAAAATCTAGCCAAAAAAAATTTATTATTACCTACTATCAGACAATCATTAATTGCTTTCTTTGAACAGGTGCATTACCCAACACTCTTAGCTGCACATTTTATGAGGAGGCACTTGACTACACTGCCTTTTGTTAAGAAACAGAGATCTGCCTGCACAGCACTAAGAACCAGCGAAGCGTCTTTGTGCATTGCATTCATAGTAGTGTTCCTTCTCACGTTATGTGGTAACCTGGCTTAGATAAGTGACAAAAGGTTTATGAGTTCTGACTATTTATTTTCCTCTTATGGAGTATGGTTGACATATGTATGGGTTTGAGGTGTATCTAGTAAGGAGGCTGAACTGTCAGATTTCTACTGCAAATAAGACACCTTCATGTCCTCAGGAATCACTGGAAGCTCTGGTAAAAGCGCAGGAATTTTACTTTCTTTTTCCTATTCTTGTGAAATACAATTTATGAAGTTCTCAACTAACTGTTGCTGTTTCTTCTACCACATTAATAAGCAGATACTTACAATTTAATGGTACACATTATGACTACACAGCCAAGCTCCAAATAACTTGAATGAGACACAGTACTGGGGTTTGGCTATTTGCCTACGAGGTACAGTCACTCCACAGAGAGGGCAGCCAGTGCTGGTTTCACCTTCCACTTCTGTTTGCGGACAATTTCCAGTTTGTTAAAGCTCTTCGGGTAACATGGTGAACCAGCACCATTACTGGGTGTCCTGGCCATGACCCTGCCTCTGATGTTATCAGTCTGTGAAGTGATACCCACTTTCTCTTGCAGCAGTTATTTCTGACAGGTAGCCCTATATGCTGGCACAAACCATTGCAGAACTGGCCAGAATGTGACGCTCCGAGCATACGTGTGTGTGTGTAAGTAAATATAAAGTTTGCTCCCATTTCACATGCTCTTTACTGTGGTCTGGAGGATAACTGCATGCCAATGAAGACAGGAAAATTTGGTCCATTGGACAGTGACAGACAGGGAAATGTCAGTGCTTCTTGCACACCCTGAGGACAGTTAGATAGACAGCGCTAAAGACCTAATAATTAAAACATGAAACAATCTTAAATAAATATTAAAAATGGATTTATATACTTCAATTTATGAGCCACCATCTGCACTTGATTTGCCATTTGCCATATGGCAAGTCAAATATATAAAGAAAAGGAAAAACTTAGTATCTTTCTGCCACATGAGCTGAAGTTCAGCCAGATGGGTGGAAAAGCAACACCATAGCTACTGACAGCTGTTACAGCATACCACTAAAGACAGGTATATTATTTGTTAAAGTTAGAACCACTTCAAGAATATAAATTTGTCACAGTGGAATTTGGCTTACAAAAAACTTCCAAGTCTACCAGTGAAAATACTGTGGTAGGAAGGCATCAGGAATTCTTAACTGAACTCCTCACCCTCTGGGTCCTGTTGGTTACTCGTGCCACAGCCAGTACTTTCTTTTTTATTGAAAATCTTTCTCTTCTCTCCCCTATTCTTCACCTTTTTCATGCTTCTCTATGTTATCATCAAAGTGATTTTTCTTCTTGCCTCCAGTCTTTTGTAAAAATCCTAACAGCTTCATTTTCCTTCTCTACTGCTATCACAACATCATCAGCAAACTCAAACTCAGTTGCCACACCCATGCAGTCCCTGCTCTAGTCTGATTCCACAGCCATCTCCTTCTCCCAGTTGTCAGCTCCCTTGGGCAGATGAGTTGTAGTATCAAGGTCTACACAAGTTTTAAGAAACCTTTCACTCCTTTTCTCCCAGTCAGTACTTCTACATGATCTAGAGAGTAGATCAGAAGGAAATTGCGCTTCCTTGATCAGTAAAGCTTCACCTCTGCCATCCTTTGCAACCATCTTTTCAAAGAACTGACTAGGTGAAAGATGAGTCATGTCATCACAAGCCTGATGCATCTTCTATGGTAATAATTTGTTGTGAATTGCTCTGGATGGCTCTGAGACTGTACTGGCTTACAACACATTTCAGTAATGAGGTGCAACATCATCCCAAATCCCAGAACACTCTGCTGCACAATTTCATTTCTTAGTATAAAACATTTCAAATTATTGTGGTTTACTATAAAAATGTGAGGGAGCTTACGTACAATTTTAAAATGTAACTAACTTTGTTAGGGATACTTCAGATATTTGTGTTATTGTGGGGGCTGCAAAGAGATTCATAAAGCATGATTTCTTAAGCTATATTTACTTTAGAAGGTCAGTAGCAGTTACCAGTCATGTTTACAGATCCTAATCTGATGACAATATTACAGGTTTTAGCAAGGAAGGCAACAAAAATGGCAGATGTCTTTCACAGAAATTTTAAAAATTTAAGACTGACTTTGATGGTTACTATAGTTGTGTGCAAAAAGCAATGACCTATGCCAGGGAGTCTGAATTCCCGCAGTGCTGTTGACCACTTTTACTGGTTACATTTAGCAGATAAGAACACTTAACATCTGTTTCAGAGGGCAATCTTAGTAACAATTCTTTGTGCAATCGTGCCTATATTACCTACATTATTAAATTACGTTACTCATCTAAGGTGTGTATAAATTAGTTTTAAATTAGTTGCCCAAAGCTACCCAGCTCTTAGTGCTATAGCTAGAATCAGAATTCAGGAACTGTTGAACAACACAGCACTACCCAAACACAGATCCACCTATTTCCATATCTGCTCTAGGACTAGTCCAAATCCTTTCATCTAGGGAAATAAAATGTAACACAAACAACACATGACATCTGCCAGCAAAGCCTTTCTCAGGAAGAAATTCAGGCTTGGGCACTTATATATTCACATTAGCCAAACTGCAATCAGTATATATTACAATGAAAAGCTTTAGAAGACTTTAGTCAAAGCAGTAAGTCTAAAGATTAAAGTACTAGCTGTTAAAGGTTGAAATATGATGCTTATCAAACTTATTGGCATGTACAGATTGAGAAAGGGTGACATTCTGTAACACCAAATATGTGTTGCTCTGTATCACCAAAATTATCTAAAGTACAGAGGTTTATTATATGGAATTTTCAGACTACAAAAAAGCTTCAGCCTTAACTCAACCATGTTAGATTGCTTTTTTTTTTTTAATTAACAAAGGCTTTTTATTTTATGTTTTGGCATCTGTGCAAATCCAGTGATAACACGGTGAAAGGCATGAAGATTTCAGGAAAGCCAGAGAGCAGTTTTTACAAGATCATCATATACAGTTAGGAATACAACTTTTTCCAGTTCAAAAAGAGTTGAATTTTGAATTACACTGTCAGAACATTTGAAAGCAGAAATAAAGTAAAAAAATATACATCTATCTTTGCAGAGTTGTGCAAGTTTTGCCAGTTTTAAAGGAAAGAAAGCAAAACCAAAGTCAGTTAAGTCCTCTTCATCTTAGCCACACTTCACTTGCATCAGTGTGTAATCTTTCCCTCATTTATTACCCTCTTGCTCTTCAGTGTCCTCATCAGCTTCTGGAAGAAGCTGGACAGCATGGATCTCAGAAGTGCAGCCCTACAGACATGATAGCAAAGCAAATCTGAAAAATTTTCTCCTACATACGTCACTAACATTTTCCTCAGACTGCTTCATGTCTATACGCATAATAAGTATAGGAATACAGAAATTGAGCCATTGGGGGAAAAAAAAAAAGAGAGAGAGAGAATAAAAATGAAATAATATCTTAAGTGGAACGATATAAACTGGCCTTTCAAGTAAATTATTTCTAAAACTGAAGCAAAATTCTTCTTCACTGTGCCAGATCTATCACTGGCTTACTGAAAATGGGCCTAACCTGTCCCATAGCGAATCGCTATAGACATGGGCACAGATGCACAGCAAATAAAGCTGAAACACTGCAAAAAATGTGAAAAACAGAAAAATCACTGGCATCATAGAGCAATTTTTAAGGGAAGGACTCTGTAAAGTTAATTCCCAAGTCTTCAAGGCAAAATGAAGACCTAATTAAAGTGTTTGGCCAAGGCTTAGTAGCTATTATAAAAAGAAGGCACATATCCATTCTCCTCCCTGAAGATAAATCAGCACATAATTACAATGAGGCCATCAGACTAGGAAATTAACAGGAAAAATCCCCGTGTTACAGGCCCCAATTTGCCTTGTACGTCTATCCCTGCTGATTATCTGCAGTGACGGTCTCTGCCAAAAATCAAGATGAAACTTTAATGTAGTACAATTTCCTCATTTTCAAGAATGAACTTGTGAGAGCAGGATGCTAATCCAGCCCCACTGCACCTCTCCTTTGTCCAGCCTCTGATTGCTAATGTGTACGAGCAGCCCTACCATAAAGAAAACACAGTGCCAGCCACCACTCCTACAGAGGATGAAGAGAACTGGTGGAAGCTCACAATTTAATAGGAATACCATAAATATATATAAAAAATGTATATCTGAAAAATGTAAAATATAAGACACTTAAGTAGATTTTAGATTTTATAGTAGTACTATAAAATCAAGTACCAAACACTATAAAACATCTTACCTGTGCCTCAGCCTTTGTCTCCTAACCAGCTTAGCGAGTTCCTAAATTGAATTGTTACACATTTCAGTGGGAAATGCCTTTTAAGGCAGGGAATAAAAATTAACTAAAATTAATTTTATATAACCCTGTTTTAAATATCTTTATATTTGTGGGATTTGGATTATGGCACTCTACGCATGCATAAACTCTAAGAGACAATCAGTAAGTGCAAGCTGAAAACCACTGATGTTTTATCTTCCAAGATGCACAATGTGAAAGGTGTTTTTCCTAGGAAACACGTCAGGCTTCTCAGAAGTACTAGCATACTAAATCCTACATGGGGGAAGAGAATGAAGGGTGGAATGCCATACCCATACTATACCCCATTGTCTTGTTTTGGGGTACGGCAAAACATATTTATATACTCTGGCAAGGATTTTGAAATGCTTGCTGCTATTCCTTTTGAGGAGACCAATTTCTCAGTCAAATCATTTAGCGAAACCTCATCTGAGAATGTAAACCTGGCTGTGTAGATTTTAATTCCTGGCTTGGGACATATCCATAATTAATATTGTTGTTGTTTCTTCTCATTAGCATGAGTCACCATCTGGCAACAAACTGCAGTCCAGGAAACTTCTATAACTTCCCCTTAATTTAATTCCTCAGGATTCTCACCTTTGTTTAGCATATTACCAGAAAACAATCCAGATGTTACAGGGAAAGGTGGGAGATAAGTAGCTACTAACTGGTTTAGACAATTCTCTGTAAGGGCTGGATTCAAACAGTTACTTTCCAACACAACTGCAAGTAATAATCATGGAAAACTTGGAGTTCTTCTAACTAGAGAATAATTAAATGAATAAATTATACAGGTCATGATTCAGCCAAGCATTTAACTACATGGTTAACTTACAGCATATATTGAAATCTACTGGAACTGGATATTAGTATATATGTTAAGTTGAGCCATAGGACTGAACTCTGCTGAGCTGGTAGCTCAGGAGAGAACACATACATGATGTGTAGAAAGCTGCAGACTGAAAATCTGACTCCAGTTTGAGATGGATCTCAAATTAAGTTCAAATAAACGACATCAATATCAATCTGAAGTATCTTAGATCCCACTTAAGGATTTATACCAAATGTGGTGAAAGGATGTCATTTTTTTCATATAGGAAAATAGAAAGTAAAGGGGAAAAAAAGAAAAAAAATAAGAAAAAGTAAAGACATTTAAAATCAGACATCAACCTCAGTATCTTTCTATGTACCTCCACTCTCCAGTATGAGAAGTAAATTTGTTTTCAATGGTCCCAAATTCTTTGAATTATGGCAACTGAGGTTCAGAGGTGATCTTGTCAGTCAAACTGAAGACTCGTTAGTGCCCTTCCATCTTGGAAGATATTTTTTACTTTTATAGGTTATTAAAAATTTTGGTGACTGATTCTGGCTATATGTAGTGTCTAAAGCCAGATTCTTGCTTTTCTCAATGCATCCTTCTAGGGTCATGTTGGAACAAGAAAATGATGGCAGCATTTACAAAGTACTTAAGGTTCCCTGTGCTTAAGGCATTTCTTCTATAAGCCAATAGGCTTTTCAGATGAATCCCAGAAACCTCAGATCTTCTCTCTGTATGTCAATGATTCTCACAAACAAACTCCTAAACAGGCTAGTGCAGCTCAGGGAGGTGTATCTAATACAGCTTTGAGAAATCTATGAAGGTGCTGGGCCTTACACATACCACACAGTCACACAGGGCTCAAAAACACACAGTGCCTTGTCTTTGTCAGATTTTCAAACACTAGAAAAGCTTTAAGCAAGCGAACAAACAAACACCTTAACATCTTTAGAAATTACATAATTGCAATGGCCTGCACACATCAGAGAAGAACCCAATGCGTTATCTAGATTTTTAACAATAAAGTTCCCTTTTTGCTCTTGTGAGATTGTCTAATTGCCCCCTCGTAGTCCCCTTGGGGCTGCCTTTCCCCAGAGCATCTGTAGTGTGATGTGTTTCACAGACGTATGTGTAGTGACACATAGAGCTCATCTTGTTGCAAAGACATGGCTTTAAACCCTCTTAGAGTTGCTGGTTTCACTCTAAATAGAAGAGTCTTTTTTTTCCTACTTCCTTGGCTCTCTTATTCTGCAAATGGGCACTGGGATATCACATGACAACATGGGACACACAGCTTTCCCCTCCTCTCTCTCTCCTTAGAGTGTTTTAATTAACATTTCTATTATACACACTCATTACCACATTCCTGGCTTCAGCTTTAAACTGGTCATTCTTGTTACAAGCCCTCTAGGACATAGCGGTAAAACTTTACACATCTTATATTATAGCAATTATTAATCACAGGTACATTTTAGTGATTGAACTACAGCAAATGCTACCAGTCTAAACATAACACTTAAACAGAAACAAATGACAACACTGGGAATGGGGGTACCTGCACACGGTGACACTCTCTTGACCCCATTAGTTTTATAGGACCCTTTGGGGGCTTTACCACAACTGCAATGACTCCACAGCCCCACCGTGTCTAGGCAAGTAAAGTGCTTCTGCAGCAGAGCAGGTGTGTTGGATGCACTTATTAAGGAGAGCTACTAAATCAACCAATGGTCAAAGTCTACAGTGTGGATGGCAGTTAGGAAATGCTCCCCTAAAGAGCAGGAAGCCAATTGAAAAATATTTATTGGCGGAGGTGGAGATGGCCAACACTATTTCTCTTAAGTCTGCAAGGCAAACAGCTGCTATAAATTCTGGGTATGGGAAAAAAGGGCTGAACTTGGGCAAATCCTTGTGGTGGGACTCCATTAATACTTTTAGCCTAAAGAAGAACAAGCAGCCACTAAAAGGTGGCTGGACTCTATCTATCCTGCCCATGTTCTGCCCATGTTTCTACCACAGAAACAGCTATCTGGCTGAAAGTATTTTTGTTGGTATTACTGGTTTACCTTTCATCTGGATCTGTTTCCAGGTTTCTTATGTGGGTGAAAGAAAAGGCTTTTGCTGTACTTGTACCAGCTTAAAGTTACTGCAGGAAATATCACTGCTGGCCTATGTGTAACTATATGCTGGTGGTGGCTTTTTGTATTTTTTTTTTCCTGATAGCACTTCACCCTTTTGTGTTTGCCTGAGCTTAGAGGGAGATTAGTAGACATTTTATAAGAATGTGGAACAACTGAAAAAGGAAGCTGAAAGGGAGGCTTTATATGCAGGCTTAGCCTGGTGGGAATAAGTTCTTTCTTAGGTCTCTCTAATTGCTTTAATAATTAAGAAACAATTTTGTTAAGCTACATTATACTTGATTTTAACAAATTCACTTATGTAGAGACAAAAGTTTAAGCAGCAATTCATGTATCTACAAAGAAAAATGCATCCATCTTCATTTATGCCTTCAAGAGAAATTAATAAACTGTGTGTGAACATCTAAACTGAATATAAAAAGTCTCCTTTATGTTTATGTACTCCTTCTATGCTGACAAAATGAATGACATTGGTCAATAAATGCCCTAACCATGCTGTTTTAGGCTCTTATGGCTCTGATGCAGAAAAACACTTGACCACATACTTCACTTTAAACAGTTATGATCACAGTAAACTTGGTGGAACTACATTTAGATTTAAAATAAAGCATGTTCTCAAGCAATTTTCTTCTGGGAGCCTCTACTTTCCATTGTTTATGTAAGTCAATAAATTTTCACTCTAAGTTAAAATTAGCCAAGATTTCCAAATTGAAGACAATAGGAGATCTCTGATCTGCAGCGGGTGGAGGCTTGGCAGCTCTGTATCTCAGACTTGACATTCTAGAAATAATGCTTGCAAACCACCCATATATATCTTGAATCAAAAAGGAAAAGCTCTGATCTCAGTCTGGCTGAGAAAACCCAGAGTAGCTCCACTTAAAAAAATCAACATGACTCCTGACTGATCCCGTGACTGAATTTTCTGTGCTTTGAGCCATTTCTTTATATTTCCCTTGCTCCATGCATTCCCATGTTCCATCTCATTCACCACTGACCTGATTCAGTCAGTGAAGCCTATGAAATGTTTGCGTGGTATAAGTAACCCCCGGAAAAGCATCTACTAAAGCCAAATGAAGTGTCCATTTATCGAAACAGGTAAGTTGCAGAGGTTTCCATGCCAAAGTATTTGGGTATCCCAACCACAACTATACATAAATATATATTAAAATTGTGTCTTTTAACTGCCCTTTAAAAAACTTTCTGTTTAAAAAGTATGTAAAGGTTTTTTAAAGGACAATTAAAAGACAGCTTCCTTATCAATCTTGGTTTAAGAAAGTTTTCCTTTTAGCTGCATGGTAGATCAAGCAATAAACTCATTCTCTGTGTCTATCTGTCCAGCTGACAAAGGTAAAGTATCATTAGAAAAAAATTGGGGAAAAAAAGAAATTCTGAAAAATGTTGCCACAAATGTTACTGGGAATAAAACACACCTTTCGTACCAACCATGTTAAAATAGAACAGAGGAGTTAGTTCCCATACTTGCAGCCAGCTGCTGGAGGTTAAATATTGACATGACAAGGTGGCAATGCCTGTGCCTTTGGACAAAAGTACGTTGGTTTCAGGGAACTGCCAAAGTTGGGAGTATTTGTCTCAGAGCCTTACCTAGAGCTGGTTAGAGGACTAACTGTTCTACATATCCTAAGCTTTTCCCTTTCATTGTCTTTGTCACTAGATGTCACTGTACACACAAGTGTGTGCCTGGGACTCCAGGCAATCTGGGCACTGATGGCCTGAGGGCATGGCAAGAGGTGACATCGGATTTGAGTACGTCCGTTTGGCTTTCACTCTCATCTTCTGGAACTTGTATCCATTTCAGTTTTCATTTCATCTTGGAGCAGAAGTGGGGTGATCCATTTCCACAGCAAACCTTTCACTGTTGATTTTGAGGAATCCTTTCATTTTTTCCTCCATCAACACTGGAAGTTCCCTTAATCAAGCACTTTAGAGTATTCCAGCTCCAGTAAACCAGGCAGAGGACATAGTGCTTGAGCTGCTGCAGAAGCAGAGGTCCTGCTTATGCCTCATCTGAGCCAGCGAGGCTGGGTGTAACTGGCTGCCTTCCAGTGTGCAGACGAGGCAAACTGAAGTAACAGCCTGAGTGAGCAACAACCTTAACCAAGCACAGCAGTGCAGATACCCTCAGTGGGCTACCTCAGTCCTTCCCTGTGCTGGCAGCCAGCAACTGGCAGTCACTCTGCTGGAAGACATGGAAGTCCTATTCACTGCCCTTAGTCCTCTTCATACAAGACTGAAAGGCACTCTATACAGAAAGCCAGATGAAGGCCCATCTTCAACAGTCTGTCATCAACGCCATTTATCTTAAATGTTCTATCCCGCAATAGACAGGTTCTGTTGTCCATATATTGCACATTAGAAAGCAGTTGACAAAGTTTTGGCCATAGATGTTTCTTGTGAGATTTTTGACCAATCCCATGGTCTGTATCCTCTCAGGCTGGACATTGAAGCAATATGGACAAGAAAGTGAAAATCAAAGAGATTTCAAGACAGCTGCACCAATTTCCCATTAAAAGATGCTTGAAAATAATGTGTGATTTTTACATTTTGGCAAACCTCCTTTTGGACAAAAATCTTTTACTTAGACATTCAGAGATATTAAATTACACAAGTCACACAAGGAATTAAAGTGAATGCACAGAGATAGATATTAGCTGTTGTAAAACAGTACTACTCCAGAGACTGCTGATCTCCATCAGCTAGGAATTTGGCAGGCAGGTTTTGATTCTATGTTCATAGATGATTTCCCATTCATCCAGATTTACTAGAGCTCATTAAAATTCTCTTAGCAATATTAGTTAGGAAGCTCTATAAACCACAAGTCTTTCTTTTCTTTCTTTCTTTCTTTCTTTCTTTCTTTCTTTCTTTCTTTCTTTCTTTCTTTCTTTCTTTCTTTCTTTCTTTCTTTCTTTCTTTCTTTCTTTCTTTCTTTCTTTCTTTCTTTCTTTCTTTCTTTCTTTCTTTCTTTCTTTCTCTCTCTCTCTCTCTCTCTCTTTCTCCCCTTCCTTCCTTCCTTCCTTCCTTTTTATAAAAGATGATACCTTTACAAAGAGCTTTCTGTGACTTATAGACAGGGTGAAATACACCAAACAACAGAAATTGTATCCTAGTCCTCAGCATACAGTGAATGTTAGGGGTATTAGAGGGATAAAAGATGGTTACCATTTTAAAAGTCCACATTGTTTATTCTAAGAGATTCTTACGCTATCATACTGGATCTATGAATGACTAGAATTAAGTTGCAAAAGAGTAGGATTGCAGAAAAAGTAGTGTTTTCTACTCAAATGGAATTTTTTTAAAGACAAAATTTGAATGTGTAGTTTGTAGACCACTAAGCAGAAAATTGGCAATATTTCTGACCTGTGACTGAAGGAGTGCTTGAACATTTTCAGCTTCCAGAAAACACATGCAAATTTACAATGTGGTCTACAAAAAAATATTTCTGCATATGATTTTGACATTTGCTCTCAAGAAATATTTATATACAGTTAACCTGAAATATTGAGTACTTAGAGACATCACAGAAGAGAAGCAGCTGTGGCAAAATGCATTCCTGTAGAAATTCCAACATAAAATCAATATCAATTCCTGAATATAGAGTACTGGATTTTAGTAGAGGATGAACTAATATCATCCTATTTGTTGTGTGAGAAGCAGGTAATAGTGCCTCCTCTTCTATATACCCATCTCTACACACTGCATATTTTTTACTTTGAAATTAACAGATCTGTACAAACTTTTGCTTGAGCGGGAGAAGTACACAGTGTCTATCAAGGCTTACTCAGACCCAGAGCCCATAGACAAAATCTCTCATACTCTTTGCACATTATTTTTTCAGTGTAATTCACTAATAGCTTTTTGAAATGCTCAACCTGTTTGCACCTGAAACTCAATGACCTCTATTCTTCCTAGCGGTAATTTTTAATAACCCATTTTATTCTATGGTAGACCAAATCAGACTCTGACATATTCTGCTCCCTTCCTCACCAACTTCACCCTGCCCTCACTTGGTTCAAAAAGCAATTAAGTTTCCAGTGGCAGAAGATCAGCTCGGTTCTGCAGTAAAATCAGTTCAATTTCAGCAGGGATTGTTCAGTCTGGAGAAGAGGAGGCTCAGGGGAGACCTTATCACTCTCTGCAACTGCCTGAAATGAAGTTGTGATGAGGTGGGGGTTTGCCTTTTCTCCCAGGTAACAGTGATAGGATGAGTGGGACAGCCTCAAGTTGCATAGAGGAGGTTCCGGTTGGATATTAGAAAAAATTTATTCTCAGATACAGCAGTGATGCATTGGCACAGTCTGTCCAGGGAAGTGGTGGAGTTACTGTCCCTGGCAGTGGTCAAGAACTGCACAGATGTAGCACTGTGGTGCTACATGGTTAGTGGGCATGGTGGAGGTGGGTTGGTAGTTGGATTTGATGACCTTAGTGGTCTTTTCCAACCTTAATGATTCTATGATTCTTACAAGCCACTTAAAATATTCAGGGTTCTCCTAGAAATATAAAAATTCTTTAAAATTCCTCTTATATGAAAATATCATTGTGTCATTACGTATTTGGCTATTTATTAAAAAAGGTTTTGAACATATTTGTAAAGGAGCCAAAAAACATTTGCTAATGACTGCTGATGTTTGATAGCGTGATTTGCTTGTGCTTTGGCCTGGGGAAGAGAAAAGGCTCAGGATCCAGAATGAGAAGAGAGAAATAAGTCTTCTGATTTAGCTCTGAATAGCAGTATTTTCAGTGAAGTCAAAACGTGGTACTTCAGCTTTGTCTTTGCAAGAAAATATCATGACACAGGGATCCTAAGCATTTTGCATTGCTTTTGAATGAATTTAAAGAGGTAGAAAGCACTCAGTTCCATAAATCAATGGAAAGATTTCTCAGCTGGTTTCGATAAGCATTTGTCAGGCCAGATGCCAACTTTGTAAGACCCAATTTGGTTCTTTTGGACACTTGGATTTTGTCATTGGCATTACTGCTGAAGCTCTTTGCCATGACTAATATTCTTACAACTGCTTTTCTGGGAAAGGAAAAAAGCTAGCACTATCTTTAAAACAGGTGCCAGTAAAGCCTGTTTTTGATGACTGTTTTTCCCATCTAGGCATACCGTAGGCTAGGTGACGGTTCACCTGCCATCAACACATCAGGAATTCATTCGACTGTTCCATTGCTTTCTTTTATTGTGCCATTACTGCACATATAACCATACCCAAGCAGTTGGCCTGAGGCAATTAGTGGAATCCCTGTCCCTCAGGTGGGGAATAAGTAAGGGATCTGTCACCACCAAATAAGCTGTGAAACAAAGCTCCAAGGACATTCACTGAAGCAGGTGACCAAGAAACCGAAGTTGCTGAGCCACTAATGTGCTGTGATGGAAATAAGTGTATGATACAACTTGGCTGCCAGCATCCTTAATTACAGGACATGGCATCATTTGATTCACAATGGAATAAATGGATATATTTATATATCTGGAGGTTTGAATGAGGATTTCCTGATTTCCTGATGAAGTCATTCCTTTATTACAGCAGCACCTTTCGTGGCACTATACAGCTAAGGTCAATTCAGCATTTCCATTAAAAATATCAAAGCTATTTTCAGGGCTTTATTATTACTCATTTATAGAAAATCTCTGTACTGGATAAGACTTGGCACACAGGGCCACAGCCCAGGACAGAGAAAGGCAGAGGTCAAGATTTTTCTCCCTTCTTCTCTTTAATTGCACAAATAAATACACAAATGGTAAGTAGTAGCAAATGATATCTTTTAAAGACTAATAAATCCTACATAAGCTTTTGCCTGTAAATCCTAAACACAGACTTCTGCTCTGGAGTATAAGAAGGGAGAATATTAAAACTATTAAGTGTTTTTGTCTGGGAAAGTAGCTGCTTCCCATGTGCAGTGACTTCTTTTCCAAGAGTAATTTTACAATGCATTTTATTAACTGAAGACTTTGCACAATTAATGCAACAGTCTGCAGACATGAGCTCCACATAGTAAACAAACTGTGAGTTTTGTTCCAGCCTTGCTCCTGTATTGATGCGCATGTAGATAGCTCTCCCAGAAGCAGCAGACCTGCATGAGTAAAAAATCTCTGCTAGGGGAGGAGGAGTTGGGCCCTGTACTCTCTGGCATAGTAGCCCTTGACAGGCAGTTGTAACGTCTTCAAGGGAGTTGTCTGCTCTTTCATGGGAATAATCAACATACAATGAAACCTTGTTTATCCAAAGGGCTCAAATGACTCTTGGGATCTCCTGATAAAAGGCAGTGAGGACGAAGGAGGGAAGGAAGGGTCCTGGTGGGCATGACAAGATGGTGCTCAAGGCACCTCTGGCAGCTGAAAATCAGGACATGTCCCAGAGCCTTCTAGCCAACCCTTTCACTGAAGCAGACAATTTTCTGGTAAGCAATCTCATTCTTGAAAGCTCCCATCACATCTCACAGCAGCCATTTGGAGACAACATTACACTGGACAAAGACAGAGACCATGCAGAGACAGAGCTTATCGAGGGCTTCTGTGATACGGCACCAATCCTGCCATGCCCCAGTGTGCCCATCAGCACTGATTCACACATTTGATTTCCTCAATTATGTGGCAGGAGGATGCACAAGGAGCCTCTCTGTGCTCTGCCACACCCTCAGCCTTGCTTGAAATGCTATACTTTGAGAGTCAGAGTCCTGCGCTTCCCATAGCCAGGAAGGGTGGAGGAACTTGAGCTGTCAGGAGGTTAGCTGCTTGATTATTTAGTTTCTTTCTGCTTTGCGGTTTCTTTTGTCTGCCACATGTGGGACCAGAGCCCCGGGTCAGAGTCAAGATTGATTATGATAGTGCTCTGCAGACACCTCCTAAGATCTTCACCACCAAAAGCAGACCAGCTGAAAAGAGACCTAGATGGCTAAAACTGCATGCCCATACTGGAATTTTAGTTTTCCTAATGACTTGTTCATTGCCTAATAATACTTCACAATCTGCTGTTAATGCTCAAGCCCCATATTTGGCTATACTGCATACCTTCTGGCTCCTCCACGTGGCTCTTCCTACGTCTTCATCAATTCAGATTTGTAGATGGGGTGGAGTTTGGATTGAAGAGAACCGTACAAATAGGGAATGAAGAACAATGATTAGAAAGAATGGATTTACGGATAGGCTAGGTGTAGTTTTGTCACTTTATATTTTGACAGTTCTGTTTTGATATTTTGTGAAAACATGAAAATGGAAGATGCTGCAGAGCAGTAACAGGGTCTTCAGTCTTATGGTGGCACATACGTCACTGTAATGTGAGAGTATGGGCTTGGGTATTTTTCTTTGTAGAGAGATGCCTCTGAGCTAAAAGGAAAAAAAAAAAAAATAATACCACCACAAATAGACATCAGAATATATTTTGTTTTTCTCTTCTTGTTTTGGGACATTAAGGTAGAAGGGTGTTGGGCAATAAGGAGCCACTGGCATCTTCACCATCTCTGACAAAGATGAGCTCACAGGCATTTCACACACAGAAGGAGGAACTTTCCCAGATGACTCTGCTTTTGGCACTAAGGCTACATTTGCTAGATCTAACATACTCCTGGGGCGTGATGAGCTCAGACTTACTGAAAACTGGTCTAATGGAAATGGTCGCTTCAAATCCTGCACATCAATGGGGACGGTTTCAAAATGTCTCCAGTACATGCAGTACAGATGTGCCAGAAGAAACTACATGATGATTAAACTCCAAAACATTTCTAATGCAGGCAGAATCTGGGGTAATTCATTTCCTTGTTGTATATTCAGTACTGCCTGGCTTAGGATACCGTCTTTTCATCCAGAATAGCCCCATATGGCAGAGAAAATCATGAGAAACAAGAATGGGTAAAATAACTGTTACATCCCCTAAATTCTAGAGAAGTCTCAAATATCATATCTGCTATTTATTCAGTATCTCCTGTTAGCAAAAGAAACCTAAACCAACTACCTAAAAGCCTGAGCTGTTACAGAACAGGTTTGCATAGTGGCATTAGGCTCATGGTGAAGTGGGAACACATTCCTGACCTGCTCAGGTAAGAAACAATGTTCTGTGCTGTTGGATATTCATATCCACAGCCAACATCAGAAGATGCTGATGATCATCCCTCCCTGTGTCGTTGCCTAAGACTGGCACATTTTTTGCTTAGATTTTAATGCACTGAAATCCTTGATGCTCTTTGCTCAAATCTGCTTGTCTAGAAGAAATGGAAGACTGTAAAACATTCTGTGTCTGTAACAAATCTTTCATGCTTGCTAACGTGGACCAGAAGCCAACAAACCATGCATTCAGTAATATCTTTACATGGCATTAATTACTTATGAGTGCAAACCAATTAATACAGCCCATTCTATCTTAAATGCACACATTGCTAAGCACATGACTTGTTCAAAAAAGTATTTTAAGAACAGAGGGATAGCAATATTGGGGCAGGATTCCCCAGTATTCCCTGTTGGCCAGTAGCAGAGACCTAGAGACAATATAAAAAAGTAAGGCAATAGAATATGCTCCACTAATAAGAATTGAGGCTTGACACGTGCAGACTTTAGGTAGACAGTGAAGGCTGAAGACACTGTTTGCTATTTGCACTTTGGCAACTTTATGCGTTCTTGGTGCAGTGACCTACAGAGTAAGGAATCCCTAAGAACTCATTAATAGGTGGTGTCTCAGATAGCTCCACTGAGACCGAAAATGAGAAATAAAACACAGACTATCTGGGAGAGTTGCCTGTATATTTCACTGAAACATTTTAGATTTCCAAATGTTTCCTATTATTTATCATTTTATATATTTGCTCTTTTGAATTCCAAAGTAATGGGCCAAGTCTAGGAAGACTAGAACAGGATCCAACCAAACCAAAAATGAAAATTAAATCGTCACTTTGCTAAACACAGCTCAAGCCCACAAAAGCAAGACAAATCAGCTCTGAGGCTCAAATGCCATCCTTGTCTGTCTGCTGCCTTTCAGGCAGCCTCCAGAACAGGGGGATTTCACAGGTCACACAATACCCAAGCACCACAAGTAGGTTAAAGAGGGAGTCCCAGCCTTAACTCTGCATGTCGCTCCTTCTGTGGTTTCAAGTCAGACTCTCAGTGTTAGTACAACCTATTTTTTGTGGTTTAATAAATCACATACTTTAGCTTATGTAATGACTCAGAATGAGTGATTGTATTCTTTTCTGGCCCAGAGGTGGTGTGATCATGTCCCAGCTCTGTAAAGCAATGGAAATCAATGGTTGCTGCTGGACTCAGTTCAGGCAGGCTGGGGTGTGTGGAGGTGGCGAGGGGCTGGCTCGAACTTTGAAAGTTTACTAGTTCCAGATGGAGTTGTTTACAAAAAATAAAACATTTTTGAATCAGCTTGTGGTTCAAATCTCCTTCCTGACCTTCCCTTACCAAAACAGACAAAAAAAGATACAACTGAGTCCTGCTGACGGACAGCCTGTTCTACGTGACCTAGATTTTTCCTTGTTTTAAAGCATTTTCTGAGTCCAGCTACCTGCTGAAGTTTAAACATCCTTCATATCTGCACAGGGATGTGAAGTCACAGACTGCTCCAAGCCAAGGTTTGTTCTCCTGCACATCTAGCAGTGAAACCTGAAGCTGCTCGCTGCGGCACACATCCTCCTCATTAAAAGGCTTTCCCATTACGCATAACTCTATTGCATGAAGTACTTTGGCAGCCCGATTGATTAAATCCCTTTGAAATCATCTCTGTTACAACATATCTATGCTGCTGAGAGCAAAGAGGAGGAGTGGAAGACTTGCCCATGTTATAAACTTAGAGGCTGCCTTGCAAAGCAGCAGAAAGAGCAGAGAATAAGTAAAAGGCAAGCATGGATGGGGTTTGAATGCTGGTTCCATTCAAGGGCAGAGTCTGAAGATGAGCCAAACTGATGATGATCTCCTCAACTTTGCCCACTCAAAGAGCAATGCTGGCTGGAGCAAACACCACAAAAGGCATGAGAAGAGCCAATCCTGCTGGCAGAGCCAGCCTGTCCTCAGGAACAGAGTACCCTGTATTTTTGTTTTTCTAGCCACTCTGTCCAATCAGCCATGCTGTCTTCAAGTGCTAAGGGCAAGGACTGAGAAAGAAACCTGCTCTGACGGATGTGTGGCAGATTTTCTTCATGATTAATTGGTATAAGGGACAACCCATTGCCACAGCATCTTTGTTGAAAGCTCTTTCTCCCATCAAACCTCAAGGATTTGGGACTCAGCCATGCACATTTCCAGAAGCCACTGGTTTCTCATAAATAAGACTGAAAGGAATTTGTAGCAGGAACTGTCTCTGAAAAATGGAACCAAGTTTACAATTTGAAGAGCTTTTATGATTTAAAAAAAAAAAAATTTTTAATGAATCCATACATCCTATGTCTGACATTGTTTGTACTCTGTGGACAGCTTGTAAGAAGCCAGCAAGAATTGGATGGCTTTCCACACACACAGTTGCTTCACTGTGCTCCACAGCACCTCTGCACTCTTCAGAAGGCACCTCCCCTTTGAAAATGTGTTTCCTCTCATGTAACACAACCAAAAAGACCCTCACTGCATCTATTTTCATGAACTAACATTCAGAGCACATGCAAATATGCTGGAGAGAAAAGATTTTAGGGGGTCAAAATGAAAGAAGTGGATACTTTCCTACAAACTTTCTGGGGACTGGGGACTGTATGGCAAACGTAGTGTGCCATGTGGTGTATGGCAACACTGTCTGAGAAGGAAAAAACACCAACAAAATGTTTGGAAGAGTCTTCTGAAGAGATGGAGGAATTCATGTATTTGCCCCATGTAGTTTGTATCAATTTTCCCACTTGTAAACAAGTGATTTTGTGCCTGAAAACAGAAGGAAGTACATGGAGAAACCCACTTAGCAAAATCCCACATCTCACAAGTCCAACAAATTAAGACCCCAAGAAATAAAGTTGTAAAGTAAAAGCAGTTCTCTTCAACTTCACGGAACCCAAAAATGTGCCTCTGAGTGTTCAGAGACTCTGCATGAAACAAAAAGGAGAGTTCATCCATTGAAAGAATAATGGAAAGAGAAAAACAGAAAACTTCTAAGCTGCCTTTGCTCCAGCATCCTGTAACCAGTGCTTCACATATATCTTTCAGCTTCTTATTACACATCTTATTTTAAAGAGCATTTTCACATTTCCCTTTGAATTATTATGTTTTTCTTGGTTCTCATTACAGCAGCAAGGGGACCCAACACCCCTCATAATGAAAGGCAGAACGAGGATGAACAATAAGAATTGGAACTTCCCACAAAGTCTGTGAAAAAAACAATTATCTTTCTATCTGGGAAATGCCATGTGCCCACCCCACAAGCTGTTCCCAGCACCAAGCACAGCCCACAGCCTCCTAGAGAGACAGACCCTGCCGGAGGGGCTGCGTTGCAAAGCACAGCACTGAGCAGATCCAGGTTTGGGAAATGATAAATGCAGATCAATTCGCTAGTCTGGTTTTCACAGACCTGGTTTAAATGAGGCCACGTGAATGGTTGTCAGTGCAACGCTATGGGGCTCAGCAATGTGTGAGTAATACCTGGAAGGAAAGCTCCTGAACTCTAATGCTGCCACAGCCACCATACCTGAAGCTCAAGCCTGGTGGGCTGGGCTTCATGGTGACATTTCAGGATAAGGAAGAAATAAACTGCAGTGCAAAACCTGTAAAATTCTTCCAGAGAAAGCAGAAAGAGAAATGGCTATGTTTTACCCAGATACAACAATTACTTTGCCCCTTCAGATGGGGTAATTTGAAGCTCTGCACACAATATGGCCCTCTGCTACTCCCTCTGCCCTGGGTTCCACTTCCCTACTTGCATCAATTGTTTTCCATTTCTCTCCCTACCCCCCCTGGACTCCTCTGTATTTCAACATTCCCTGCCTTAATTTTCTTTTGGATTTAAAATAAACCTTTTGAAGAGATATTTCCTTTCCAGTGTCACAGTACAATGTAGACCAGGTCTGCATTTGATTAGTAAATTCGTCCCATGCTGATGTTTTTGTATCCTCAGTGTCATGTACATTTAATGAGATGCTATTCCCTTCTCTGTCTCCATTTTTTTTTTTTTAAAGGGAGGATGTGTGTTAAAGGGATAGGAATATATTTGACTGAGAAATGCAAAGGAGTCAAGAAACAGTTAAAGTCAATAACTAACAGTTTCCAAAACAGCCAGCAGGAAGCACATGGGTCACCGAGCACTCCCACATCTCCCAGCCATGGCCAAAGGCAGTGAGTACCTTTGCAAACAGCCTGGATGCTCCAAGCTGCCTCTGAAAGCTTGGAGGAGGAGTCAGTGCCAGGGCCTCCAGTTCTGGAACAGTGGGTAGGGAAGTGGCACATCCAGAGGTGCAAGAAGCAGTAAGGACTGAACACCTGGACATGACAGGCAGAAAAGAAGGAACAAAGTGCTTTGGCCTTCTGCTGCTACCTTTTGCCCTTTGAAAATGGATGAAAAGCCCAGTATAGCACTGAGCCATTTCACACTTCACGTGAAGTGCAGCTCAATGGGCTCTCCATTTATATCAGCCTTCCATGCAAATCAGCCTGCATTCATCCTTCTGCAGTTGTGCCCTTCTAACAGAGATCAAGCTCAGTACAAACTCAGAGGCAAAATGTTTCATGGCTGTGTTTGTGGAGGGGGGTACACTGAGACAGATGGGATCAGGAGCTGACCTCATGACTATTTTGTGGTCCAAAGGATAAAAACACAGTCGGGTTCTTTGGTTCTGTCAAATTAGATATTCTATCAGAATCTGTCAGCATCCTTTCTCCACATTTCCCTTAGCTCCCAGAATCAGCCCAGAGCTCAGATGTGAACAATGAAATGTTAATCTGATCCACTGCAGCCAGCAATTTAAAAAAAACCATCCCAGAAGTCACCTCTTCTACAAACATACCCATCTAAAAGGGATATTAGTTGATGCTTTTGAAAAGAAACGCAAAGACAAGGCTGCTTTTGTTATAAGAAAGATCTCCCAGTGACAGACAGCTGCTGTGCCATGCCATGCACAAGACTGCAGCTATGAATTACTTTGCAGCGAAACATCCTAGGCACCAGTATTTTGAATGTTTATCATCAGCTGGTGAAATGAAAGGGGTCTCAGGCATTTTAGGGAGGACAGGCGGATAATCGCTGATGCAACATCTTATCTGTGCTTTCTGGAAGATAGCCTCATTAAAAGTAGAAGAAAGGAGAGGAAAGCTTGCTGGAACGCTTGCAGAGTCGGCTTACGTGAAGGAACTGAAAATGAGCAGAAGGGCTGATAAAAGGCATAGGGGTTTTACACAATAGCATATATTCTCCTGTAAACCACCTAATTCTTCTACTTGGTATTCATCAC
This sequence comes from Meleagris gallopavo, assembly GCF_905368555.1. NCBI lineage: Eukaryota > Metazoa > Chordata > Aves > Galliformes > Phasianidae > Meleagris > Meleagris gallopavo. The sequence continues at coordinate 12,648,498 of NC_139405.1, forward strand.
TGTCAGAAGCCTTTATTGCAGTGAATGAAGGCTTTATGCGTAGCCTCATTATCAGCTCAATGATAGAGGGCAAGGCGTGCACGTGAAGTTCAGTACCAGAGATATGTTGTTAAAATGCTGCAATTTGTCAGCATTTAGATAAACAAATGAGGGGCAGACCGAGTGTGTGAAGTGACCTCTGCGGCATTCACGGGATATTTTGCCACTTGTTCTGAAAAACGTATTCAGGTTGCTGTAGCTTTGCTTGGGTGGAATGAGAAAACATTGATTTAAAAACTCTTCCTTTGAGCAAGAAAGAGGTTTGCTCTCATTTTCTTTTAAGTTGTTTCTTTCTTTGTAACCTTGTCCTTTGTTTCCTATTGTGCTTCCCAGAGACCCCAACATTCCAGAAAAGCTTCCTGAGCTTGATCCTGAGCAACTGGACTCAACGGCGCATTCCTGGTGGTTTGTTCCCCAGCCAGCTCAGCAGCTCGTCACAGCAGTGTGAAGAGTTCAGAAACAGCCAATAACCCGCATGAAGTGATAACATATCATAGTGATGTAGCTGAAGGAATGCGTTTTTCCTCACTTAAGCTAATAATTAGAAAACCAAAGCATTAAAGGAAAATAAGGGAAAAAAATCTTTTTTCAGGATTTGACACCCTCACTCTTTCCCATTGGGAAAGCAGATCTTTGGGTTTTTACTTTCAGAAATACTTACTCCAGTGCTTAGGTTTGCCTGTTTCCTGCCAATTCTCTCTCCTAGCACTCAAGTGACGCATAATTGAAGAGTGGACAATGCTTCTTTGCAGAGGACTCCATTTTTCAGTTTCTTACAGAGTTTTTAATGATGCCACGAAAGCCAGGCACCCGAGAAATCAAATCAAATGAATTGTAACACTTTCTGAAAAGCAAGATTATGCTACAATGGGGTTTCAATCACCTCCAGCAGAATGTTTGTCTGAAATCAGGCCTTCCTCAGATTATACACAGCTGTTGAGCTGCCTAATGCTTTCACAGTTTTCCTATGTTGAAGGAAAACCTTGGTGGCATGGGATCACCATCAATCTCAATACCTCATACAAAGTGGAGTCACTAAAGTCTCATTTGTAGCCCTCTTTCTTTTGGGCCTATACACAAACTTTTCTGCTCATTTGAAGAGAATTATGTGGGCTTAATTAAGTGTAGTAACTTATTGCTAGCACAGTGCCCAATCAATGAAATGTGCAGATGTGATGTGAAATGATGGGGCAATGCTGTTGTGAAGAATACAAATCAGGGTGATGGCTATTATTTGTACCCAAAAGAAGTTATTTGGGACTCAATTATCCCATTCATACTAATTGTGGTGCACCAGATGGTTACAATGCCTAAGAGACTTCCACGTCCATAACATTTCTTCTGAGCACCTTTTCTTCTTTAATTCACCATACAACGATTAGTTTCTTATTGGGTGTTTATTGAAATGAGGGGAGCTAGGGAACAGATTTAGTGCATCAATGAACAAAAGAGTGGAGGGACCCATGAATCAAAATAAGAGACTGCAGCTTGCCTCTGTTGTTTTTCAAAGGCCTTGAAATAGTCGCCTGGAAGCTTATCTGCAATGACCTTCCCTCCCCTTCTTTCTCTTCTCTCTTCTCTCCCCAAGCCCAGGAGATGTAAAGTTTTTCAAATCTGACCGGCTGCTGCACCGTCTGTCAAAGCCTTTCCAGCCAAGTGAGCAGTTTTTCATTTAATTCACTGAGTTGTCCTCAATAAAATTAATTCCTTCTCGTTGGCACCATTGAAGCAACGAATAAGAACAAAACCAAACGAGCTTGTGAATATAGTGCTGGTCATTAACTTGGGGGGCACTGACTCTATCATCTGTTCATCCCTTCATTTCATTGAGGTGCTTGCAACATGAAAGGAAAAGCAAAGGGGGTAGAGAGAAAGTGAGAACCTAAAAGCCTAGGGAGCCATGTTCTCAGTCAGACCAAAACAGCTTATTTACATGCACTGCAACCAAACAACCAATGAACTGGCAGCCATTTATACCAGGAAAACCTAGCACTTACATTAGCACAATCCTAAAGCTCTAGACCATCGTTCATGTGAATCTCTGAGGTTAGATGAAGGACATGGTTTAGCAGAGGGTTGTTAGAGTTAGGGTAGTATGGTTAGGTTGTGGTTGGACTAGATGATATTTAAGGTCTTTTCCAACCTGAGCGATTCTATGATTCTATGATCTCACGTGCATCCTTTGCATGTGCAGAAAAAAGAGAACAACCGGGCACATTGCGTCCATGTACCACTCAGTTTTATGTTTGTCATCCTCCTGGGGGAAGGAAACTTTCTGCCCAAGCTCAGGTAAATGTCCTCCAGACTGCAGTAGTCTTGAGTTAGCATTCAGTGTCTGGCAGTACTGTGCCGAGCTCTGTGCTTATAGCAGAATAGGAAGAACACTGAACAGGAGTTAGCCTTTTCCCTTGACAATCACCATTTCCCAATGTCTTTTATCTTCTGAGACCAGCAGCATCGTGGCCCTCCCACTCTGTCCTGGTGCAGAAGGAGCATGCAGACTTCAGTTTTAGCGTACCTGTTGTTATAGTTACATTTGTTTGTTAAACACAACGATGGCACTGAGAGGAATGCATTCATGACTTTCCCAATTAAGAAAATGCCATAGCTCTGGTGGCGTCTGCTTGAAACCTGATCGTGTGGCTTCAGAGGCTGGCAACCACATCCTACTTTGGGGTTAGCCAAATAAAACTGCATTTTGGTTTAGCGTTGCTAGCTTTGAGGAAATGATGGTTATGATATTTGGGCCAGAGTTTATGTTTACTTAAACTACAGATGCCACAAGATGGAGTCCATCTTTCCTAATTTAACAAAGGAAAGCAGCATATGACATATGCCTTTTTCAATAACATTTTTCAAAGTTACCTTCTGACTTAAAGACAGATACTACAGCTCTACTTGTGTTCTGAAGCCCATATTAAAATGGCACTAAGCTGCAACACATGAGCCCAAGTCATGCACTGCAAACTGTTTATTATTTGCAAATACATGAAGCTTGATGACATGTATCACATAGATCTAATTTCAACCATCTCTTTTCTTCAATAAACAAAACATGTTGTACCAGCGGAGCTATAACCAAGTGATGATAACATCTGTTTTTCAGATCTTGCACAGATCAGAAAGATAACTTCTTTTCCCAAAATAATGAGAAAGTAAGAGAAAAAAGGGCTTTTTGTTCACTACAGAATAAATAGGGGCAGATTTTCAAAAGCAAGTAAGAATTTAACTATTCCTATGTACTGTTTGAAGCAGTATTAATAATACTCATCCGAGTGCTCCTCTAAAATGTCTAGGTGCAGATGTACCATCCATGCACTATTTTCCTTGTAGGACAGGGAAACAGGAGGCTGAGATACATTATTTCAAATTCCATTGTTTCCTTCTCTTGGTACAGGCCAGCTATGGTGATTGTGAGTCCCTATAATCCTGTTTTCTGTCTCAGTTACATTCTTTACCAAATAAAATAGACTTCTGCTCTGCACTGAATACTGTAATGTTGTGCCTTTTGCTTTTTTTTTTTTTCTAGCTCAAGAACAATGCTCTGCTCTGCCACACCTGTAGAAAAAAGATCAGATTCAGAGATCTCCTCCTGTCAGTCCTGGCCTGTCCTTGGACAGATAGAGGAGCCGGATTATTGGAAATACACTGCACAATTTAAATGGAGGTCTGACTTTGCCACCAGAAAAATAAGAATTAAAATAGAAGCCTTGATTCCAATCATCTTCTCTGCATTATCATCCTTCCACTACCAGATCAAACAGCTGTGTGGTCTCTAATGTGCTTTTTGAGCACAGCCCTTCAAGGTGAGCTGTTACACAGCATTAGTAACCCCAAGAAATCGAACCAAAATTTTCTCTAGGGGTGAATAGATTATAAATGGTACAATCCATTCTGTTCGGTGGAGGATAAAACCCTGGCCTCACTTCAGTTGTCTGCAGATCTTACACTGACCTCAGTGTGGATAAGATTCACGTAACACTCTCTATTCCATAGCTTAGCATCATTGCAGTCTACGGGCAAAATACTGAGAGTTCAGGTTTTTAAAATGAGGCTGCAACCATCTTAATTTTGGCACAGATTTCTAGATCAATATGCAGTTTTAAAAATGGGAATCCTGTCAGTAAAAATGAAGAATTATGTATAAATTCTTTGCTAAAATACTGGGATGATTCAACACTCGGGCTCAGATTTGAAAAACGTCAACCACATTTCATCTCACTGCAACGAGGAGACAAAATACGTATCTAATATGGATAAGATGGTAAAATCTTGTTCCCACAGTGTTTTTAGGTTAGGCTCAAAGTACGATCCAGATGCCATTTTGCAGAACTGAGGAACCGTGCTAAGGTCTATTCCAATTTCCTGAATAATTTTCCCCCCTAATTCTCTGCTAATTTTTCTAAGCAAACTGAGACCCAGCTGTCCACAGGTGTGTTGGGTGCTTCAAGGCTATAGCAGAATCATATGGAGAAAGATGGCTTCTACTCAGGCATTACACGTCAAATCCTCAAAGATGTCTTTTCTTACAGTTATTTTCATTGTCTCTCATTTTCCTGTACCAGAGGTCTCAGCTGACCAATGGTATACTGGGTTATGCCTTTTCTAACATATTATGAAAATAATTCTCTGTCATCAGAGTTCAGAGAATGAAGATTGGAAGTCTTTTCTCAGAGAGATGCCTAAATATCTGTGAAGATTTCGGTCTGCCAGACTAAGAGGTAAGATAAAGCTGATAGAGGACAGCAGGAGGACCAAAGGCCAAGAGGACAGAGCCATGGAAATCTCTAGATCCCTCTGCAGGACTCCCAGCTTTAGCTTTTCCAGTGATATCATTGAGGCAGTAGGACTTAGGTGTGCACAACACTAGCATCATTTATCGTCACATATTCATTACTGCTCATCTTATGTTTCATTTCCTTTCTTGTCTTGACTTGACAATATTTTTTTTCAGAAATTGATCTCTCACATAATTGTTTCAGATTTCAGACCGCCCTTACTTTGTACACAGAAAAATGCAAAGAAACAATATGTATGATTTGATTTGTCTTATGATGTTGATTTATCTTCCAAGTAAGCAAAGAAGTTTTTCCCACACATTTTGTTTTGATCAAATCTATTAAGGTCTATAGCCCCTTTGTTTAATTCAGGTCTCTTATTTTTGGTCTTTAATATGAGCACAGGCATGCAAAAATATCCGTGATGAAGCCTGAATCCCCTGGGACCTATTCATTGTGGAATGTTGCTACAAGCTTGAATGTACAAAGGAATGTGTCTCATTAATTGATATTTACATATATCATCTGAAGAAGGACTTTTTTTTCTATTGCTTCCCCCATTTTTATGCTTTTTATCATTTGATTTGGCCATACATTTATTGTCAGAGGTCAGTTACAAGGCCAAGATGTGGATGACAACATTATAGCTTACTCTATGAAGAATCTAAAATATATAGTTGCCATTGACTCTGGCAAAAGCCTTTTTCCATATTTAAGGAAATAGCTGAAAAGAAGGTTAGATTTATGTTCATCAGGGTTAAGGTCAAAACCAGCCATATCTTTTTATATCTATTGAGCTAATTATATATATTATTTAGTCAGCTGAATTATTTCTGTTACAGTGGGCCTCAAAAACTTAAAAATACATGAGATTGTGCACATCTATTTTTCCCTCTCTCCACAAGAAAAAAAAAAAAGAAAAAAAAGAAAAAAAGAACATAGCTACTCTGAAAGTTAACTTCAATAAAAGGCAAATATATTTTGTTGCATGTCACAGTATCTTCAAACTAACAAACAAGCAACTATTACTTTTATAGTACCTCTGTTCCTGAGCCAAATGGTGTCTCTCCAAAATCCCAGACCTCAATTTTTCTTTAGCTTATCCTCTATTAAGAATGGAGTTTGCAATCAATACACAGACCTCTGTTCTTCCAGAAAATCATAGATCCAAATTAAATGTGTCATTCATTCAGAACAAAGCTGAAAAACTAAATGTGACATTTAGGTAGGGAATTTAGAAACTGAAAAATAATAAGCACTTGGTGTGCAAACTGACAATACTGCATGTTTTTGTGGGCTTTCACTACAGTCACATAACTGTTTGTGAGGCCAGATATTTTTCTAGGACAGAGTTCTTGACTCCAAGTTATAATAGTGGTTCACACCTACTGGTCCTAAGTAAAACGTCTGGATTGCTGCAAATTTCACTTAACCACATAGGAACAAAAAAAGGCCTCCAAGGAGACTTGGACAGAAGTTCCCTCAATAGTAAAAGTAAAGAGAATTGTCCAGAAAACATCACCAAATCAGCTCTTATTGCCTCTCCTAATGGAGTTCTACAAAAATGTCCTAAAACAGAAGTCTTGATAATGTTGAAACATCGTATTCTGATTTTTCTGAGCAGAAAGTCTGATATTTCCTTTTCCAAAAAGAATTTTCAAGTTGAATTTATGCATATGAATTTATGCAATATGAATTGACATCCATAACAAATAGATCAACAGGTGTAGCATGCTTGAAGATTTCCAGTGCTCTCAAGACCAGAGTGAAAGACAGGATCAAGCTTCATCACTGTGACATCATGAGTCACAGTTCGGCAACATAGGAAATATCTATAAGCAACCTTAACAAACTTCTCAGTGCGCATCTCACAGTATAGTAATTAGTTTATATAGGGAATAGCTAAGCAAGTATGGGATAGAGTCAGCCCTCCTGATCTCAGTCCCATTGCACAGCGTTTGAAGAGGTACTCAGTATGACTTCGTCCTCTCCTCCAGGGTGGGAAGTGCAAGCTATTCTCCCTCTTTTAATCAAATGCATTTAGTTGGCTGCAGTTGAGGGTCTTCGAACAAGGCAGATTTTCTCCTCTAGGAGCCCACAGATCTCCCAAAGTTACGAACTTTCATATGACAGGAGAATTTCCTCAGTGGTCAATAAAGCCTTCTTGAAATGGGAAGCGCCTCACACCTCCACTCCTTTTCCCTTTCTTCCCTCTATCTCCACCTCCAATTCTCCCTGCCCTTTTTCAGCAGTCTCTGCTCCCAGACTCCTTCTACTGCCTGTGCCATCCAGTGTTTCTCAGCAGGGCTAGGGGCATTTCTTGATGCACTGCAGATGTGGGCTGTTAGTGGTGCTTTCACATGGAACTCAAATTGCTTGAAAAGGTTTAACCCTGTGACTAAATTCTCAAACCTGCAAACAGCAAGAAAAGCTCACGCTCCCATCTAGACTGAAAAGGGCAAGTTAATGAAAGAAACCTCCACCCTAGCAATTCACAGGATGCATGAAAAGAAACCTAAACCCCCCACATTCTCAATGCTAATTAAGCAATAATGATCAAGGCACAGAGTATTTCCTGGGGATTAATAACTAACTGGGAGGAGATGATGACCCCAGACAGTCATTAATCCTCAGGAAATGCCCCGCATCGAAGTTGTTATTGCTAGTTCAGACTAAATATGTGAGAAAAGAGATTTTTTAAAGTCTATCTTGCTGGAGCCTTTTCAATATACTTTCTCTTTGATTGCGATTATGAGCCCCTGGGAGTAGGACCTCTCTGGTCCATTGGCCAGCCACATTTCACAAAACAATCCTCCAGATTTCACTATGTTCAGAAATTAAAATCAAATAAGAGATCCTTAAACAGACTCTTCTGCAGACATCTCTTTTTGTTCTGCAGGTATTCAAAGCCTGATTCCGGTCAGTGCTAAGCTGTATCAGTTCCCACTGAACTCAGAGAGGGTTATTTCAGAGCTGAGCCTCTGCACCTGAATTTTGTTGTAAACTTTGCTGTTCTCCTCATCTGACCATCTCCCAACTCCAAGAGCCTGTATTAAGCACATGCTTAGCATCAGGCAAACATGCACAAACATGCATGCCTGACTGCCTTGAATAATTTAATAGGTAATGATGTGGTCAGGACTCCTTTGCACCTGAGTTCTCATCCTTTGGCTTTTGACTCTCAACAATTCATAGCCAATAATGGGAAACAAAGTGCCAAAATTCATGCATAAGTAACAGCATTTTCAGGAGCTGAATTTGCATTTAATGGCAACGGTCACAACCAGACAAACATTGCTGTGCTGAGCAGATCTAGAGGTGCACTGTAGGACCTGGGCTTTGCAATCACATCACTTTAAAGTCTCCCTTATCTTGTGCATGTATGTCTGGTTTGAGGTCTTCCAAATAATAATTCCCATTACAGTTTTATAAAAGAGAAATGACCAAATCATCTAAGCAGTACAACTGTTTTTTGCAGGCTGTAGTGAAGACTTCAAGAAACATACACATCTGCACAAATACGCATGGAAAGAAAAGGATAGCTTCTGCTATCACATCACAAGTCCCCTATTGCTTAAAGAACTTAGCTTCTGCAAACAAAAAAAAAATGGAATTCAAACATAAACTTCCTCGTTATTATTGGTATTCATTAATTTCTAAAGAAAACAACTCTCTGTATGCTATTAAATATGTCCTCTAGCTTAGAAACTACACATAGAAAGGAAAACAAACAAAAAAAGAAAGAATGTCATCTATGTTAATCTTTCCATCTTGATTTAAAATAAAAGTAAAGGTGATCTTTTCAAAAATCTGTACTGTTTTAATATTAAAACGATACAAGGATACACAGATGCATGGCATTAAGAAATGATTCAGTTCTAAGCATCATTTTTTCAGGCCTTTGTTGTCACTTCTTATTTAAAAAAAGGAAAAATACAAAAGGGTGAAAGAGAAACAATAAGCCCTGCCTGAGTCCAGCTCCTACATTGTTTTGAGACTGAGGAAAGCATTCAGCATCTAACGGGATTAAACTAAAGGAAAATACTTAAGACAGTTAAAATTCAGATCTGGAAAAAATGGAAAGTGATTTTTTTCCCCACTTTCAGTCATCCTTCACTATTGCATCTGTGATCAAAAGAAGAAAAAACAGTTCATAAATCAATGCAATATTCATACAACAGAAAGCTTATAACCTAACACACAGCTACATGAATTAGCAAGCTCCACTTTGTATGGAGTTCTCCCTAGATGCTTTCACAGGATGCCAGCTTTATTCTCCACATAAATCTCTTCACTTTGTAGCAATACCAGCCCTGAGTGTTAATAACACTGTGTCAGCATTTTGGTGAGATTTATATTGGAAAATTACATTGAAAATTGCCTGGTCATTATACATTCCTTTGGAATCGATGAAAGACTATAAATCTTCTTGAAATACATTTGTACTCATATGACTCAAACATACACCCTAAATGTACCCTCATCAGAGGACATTTAAGCATGGTGTTGTGGAGAATAAAGTCACTGTTGGGTATTTTTTGTTTGTTTTTAAATGAGTACATACAGAAAATATCCCAAGATCAGGGTTGGGAGATCTATTTGTCAGATGAAAATTAATAGCTATTTCAAAACAGAACCAACTCTACCTCTCCTCCACGCCCTGAGAGCAGTCACTTGGTCTAAAGTTTCACGTTGGCCTATTTCTTATTAGCTGGAATAAACTGGCATCAAGGGGCTATCATCTGTCAAAATATCTGCAGGAGAAACAATTGACAAAGCCACCACTTGAGAATGTTGAGTAAACTGGGTAAAAAGCAGTGAAAGAAGTTAATGTGCAACCTGGCACACTGTACCAGCCCAAGCCGTGAGAACCGCTTACGTGATAATTGGTCCCTCACAATATCTTCTGCTCAGTAAAACATTGTCTTGGGCTTGTCTTTCAGCACAGGAACTGATCTCTTTGAGACGCAATGAAACAAACACCCACCTGAAAGCCCCCTCCAGCTGACAGGGGAGGAATTCAGGTGGGAAAGCTTGCAGTTTCTGAACGGGTATAAACAATTTCAGGTAACTCCAGACTCACCCAGGGTCAGTAGAAAAAAGCCAACCATTTTTTTTGAAAGAAGAAGAAACACATTTATATGCAGCCATTTATTCAGTTCAGACAGAAATAAGTAGCCTCTGGGATTCAAAGAATGTCTCTCTCCATTTTTATCCTCCTTTTTGTCCAGCCTTAAAAAAATCCCTATTGTACTGACTATTACAAGGGGAAGAAATGTAAAACCAAGAACCAGAACAGAAACAAAAAGTTAACAAAGCTGCTCTATCCACAACATAAGAAGCCAGACAACAGAAGAACTGGAATATAAGATGATGAAATATCTTGTAATACAGGGGTTTCATAGTGCCGATGTTCATTTGCAAATACATGTACATGCACCAGGGAGGGCAGCATTTTGAAACAGAGCACTGCTGTGTAGAAGTGAGAGCACAAGTCTTCATCAGAAATCATTCCTTAAAGGACAGATGATTCAAAGGCTACAAGTGAAGGGGTGACTTTCACCCTATAAGGCAAATTATTTTACTTTCTAAAGTTGGTTCACTTTGCACTTATAAAGTGACCTAAGAGACTATTCTAAAATAGGATTTTCTTGAGAGAAACGGTCTGATTTGTAGCTACTGGAAAATATGAAATCTGTGTATATTTTGGCACATCTTTAGATTCTCAAGAGTCAAGAGAAAGGTCTCTTTTTTTTTTTTTTTTTTAATGATTCAGAGAGTGGCATCCAGTCCCTAAAAAGTGGGAGAACTCAATGTTTGTAGAGCAAATATAATTTTCTTTGTGACAGAAGAGTTCCCATAGCAGATTCTGTCATCTCTTGTGTTGTTTTTAAAAAGTGATCTATGTTCAAACTCGTTCCTAGAGCAACAAACATAGGCAAATACTGCTCTCGAGAGAAATGCTCAATAGCAGGACAGGTGCTCCTTTGCATGAATCTGTTTGAGTCCTGTCTTCTTAAAAACTGAGGATGAATCATGACAAATTTCCTTCAGATTTCATCAAAGCTTGTGATACTACTCAATGCGTAGTAAACCAATTCCTTTTCTATCAGAGGCACCATCCTTTAAGTCATATATACTGACAGAATGTCAACATATACTGTCAATGTCAACAGAAACACAGGAGCACAGTCTGATATCCAAGATTAATAATAACCATTATGAGACTTTCTTTGATGAGATTACCCAGTGCCTCACAAAACAAAACAAAACAAAACCTGTGACAGCCAGAAAAACTACATGAAAATATAAAAGAGAAAAAGAAAACACAGTGATGAGACTAAAAATAGCTCCCTAGTGAATAAGGGTGGTATATCCTATCTGATCTTGTTAAGCAAGCTAGAATGCGCAGAAACATCACAGTTGGTCATAGCTGGACTCGGCTCATCATTGGAGGTGTGAGAAGGCTCTTGTTTGAAGGGCTGTGTCCATGTGTAAATGGAAAGGTCTTCCTGCAGCATTGCACAGAATCCAGGTCAAGGAAATTGCAGTAGAGTAGAAACTTTCTACACAATATTTAGGCATGTGTTTACTTAGATTAATAAAAGAGTCCCTAGAAATGAGCATAAAACAACAACAACAACAAACCACCCGAAGAATACATAATAAATAACTGACAGTTAACTCTCTGATTGTTTCTGGACTCCAATACCAGACCCAGACAACACACTAGCAAAATACCTTTTGGGGACTGCTCCCAAAAGCAGAAGATACCAGACTTGGTTTGGTCACCTCAATTGTTCTGCAGTAATATCTTAACAGACTTGAAAAAAAACTCACTCAAAATTCTAATTTTGCTGCAGGACCCTTGAGCACTCCACAGTGCTCTGGTGAGTTCCATTTCAAATGCTCTAAGATACAAACACAACCAGTCTGCTCTGACATAGATGTAGTGTGAACTGTTTGGCCTTGGGCACACGGACCAGTCCTTACATCCATTAATTAGAGGTATGCACAGTCAATGAGATCTGATCCTCTGAAGTGAGAGGACTGATATGCATCTCCATTGTTTTGGTGTTTGTCCTCAGCTGCCACATTGGTGATTTCCCTTGTTCTCCCTTTCATCCACTCTCCCTCTTTAAATGAACTAAGAAATGCTCAGATGAAAAACAGGCAGCTTCCAGTGCAAAGGAGCTCAGCTTTGCAGAGCAGAACATTGCTACAGCAGCATCATGCGAACCTTTGAGGTTTGACTGATCTCACCCCTCTTCTTCCTGGACTGTGTAACTCCACTGACCTACTCTTGATTTACCACGGTCTAAGAAAAAAACTGATCCCATCCTTTCCCTAGCAGAAGAATGTTGTTACTAAACCAAACTCAGAGGAATTCAGGAATAAGTTAGGCTTTGCCTGCAGGTCAAAGAAGGCCAAGGTGGTCTACAAGGTGCAAAATTATAATCATCAGTAAGTAAACTATAACTTTCTGTACCCTTTCCAAAGCCACTATGAGAACATGATGTGCTGAGCAGATGGAGTGGTGCAGATACATACATCTGGAATGCAGGTACTCCACCAGATACTTTGTGGCATTCTAACAACTGGATTTCTCTGGAGGCATCCTTCAACGTTTACTGCCAAGAAAGAGGTTTACCCCTAAGTGGCATTAACAATAACCACTATCTCCTCTTCTCTACTAAATCTAAAGGCTGGAATCAGCCATATATTACTCTTATTTTTTTTTTTTTTTAATTAGACCACTATCCTCCTCATCTGTTTGACAGACTGCTACACTGGAGCGAATATCAGTGTGACCACTGGCTGAAAGCCCTTTATTGCTTGTCAGTTCTTCAGCAAAGGTGGTTGTTTTTTTCCAAATTACTATTATTTCCCAGAAACTGGTGAAAAAATAGAGAGCAGCAACAACTCTTTGAACCTTCCATTTACTCAGTTTTATTGCAGCTTTCAGGGCCTGATCATCACCTGTGCTAATAAAGGGTCATGTTTTTGCAATGAGGGAGGGGATTTATGAGAAGTCTTTTCAGACAGGATAACTAAATACACCCACAGTAAATGAATGCACCTCTTCAGAGATAAGCCCCATTCGTTCTTCTGTCTGTACATTTAGCTTGTCTGAGCTGTGCTATACTCTTTTTAAAGCATGAAACTTAAACTTCATTTTCTAATTCAGCATTTAGCTTCTCAAATACCCAAACAATCTCACTTTTGAGTACACTGCTCATTCAGCAGTGCATATTGCAGGCATCAGTGAGAGGTTTGGATCTCCTTGATTCGCTTACCAGGGTGGAGGTTATAGTGAGGTGGCAGTGGGGAGGAAGGAAGCTACTTATCTTTTGTCTTCAAAACGATCCTTTGGGGAAAATGCAGTCAAATCTGCATTGATAGATCATAGCTGATCAAGGTGAACTTGGTAACTACATTGCCATTGTAGCTATTGGAAAATATAAAATATAAAGGAGAGACAGAATCAAGCAGTTTGCTCAGGATACGAACAAAAGGAACATTTGCCTCCTGTGACTAGTAGATACTGAGGGTCAAAAGCAGTTGATTTCACCACATAGCATTAACGATGGGATGCTTCAACTATACTATCCCTTGACCCACTCTGTTAGTGGAAAGCTTAAGACTTCCGTATTCTCTAAGGCCTCTCTTTTCCTTGACCTGGACTGAAACCACATACCATACCACAAATGTAAGCTATTTCAGACATTTAGATGGAGTTTTACAATTCCAGACTGTGATCAATTACTGACTATTTGAGATTTACAAGTGCTTTTTCCACAGAACTGAAATCTGGTGGTGACTTCAACTAGGAGCTCAACAAAAGCTGAAGATCTAATGTTTAGAGAAGAGGCTCAAGTGGATACATATTTCCAGATGAATTCAGAATTAACAACTTTTGTGCCAGATTTGATCAAATAAAACACTCTAAAAGACCAAAGCAATTACAATGGGACTTCTGTATGTGAAAACTGTAGACAAACAGAAAGGTAGGATGCGAATCTCCAGTTGCACCACAGATACACTGCTGTACACTCATACATGTATACATGTAAATATGTATTTTAGCCTCTTCTTCAGATTATTTTTGCCGCTGTGGAAATAGTTTTGATGAATCGCATAATACCCTGGACAAGGAGGCCTGGATCAATGGCCACTGTATTTAAGTTAGAAAGATGGATGTCTATACAGTTGAGAACACAACAGTGAGTTCCTTAGGACACATCTACTCACAGAAGGCTACCTATGTAATTAAATTCCTAACTTCATCACAATAGCTAGGTGTGCAGGATGAACACAGACCAAGAATATCCAGAGGAACCACTACATAAATGTTTGACTACAGTCATCCAATTTCTTTACACACAGCTAAAAGGAATTTAATATAGAGGTGAAACCTAAATTACTTCAGGTCCATGTAGAGGATCATATATCTAATCCAGTAATGTGCAACACCACATCACACAGAAATTTTCAAGCTAGCTTGAAATAATATATATGGAGCCAGAAGTGGCATATTTATACTTATTTATATCACTGTGATATTTCTAACACAGTAAATAATAATGAAGAGACACAGACCCAAAGCATCATGTTAATGTGAATTTTCCAAAAGACACACACACGATGTTTTTTACTGAGCTGTGAACCAGCTCACTGAGAGCTTCCTGCTTTAACACCATGAGGATGTAGTCATGCCCTCAGTGAGAATCATAGTTTTCACTACTTAACCAAGTCATATTTAAATATAGTTCCCAATGAGAGCTGCATGAAGAAAATATATATAAGTCAGACTAAAAAGTTAAGCCTGCAATCCACCGAGCAAAACTGCAGGAAGATGGAGAAGGAATTATTTCTCTTTTAGAACGTCTTAATCTTTCTGTAGAACTGAGCAAGAATGGCCATAGCTTTCCCAGTGAGAAGAGAGAGCCTGCATTCAGTAATAGTTCACCACCATCTTTCAGAGTTACTAAGTTCAGAAATATAGGATTCCAAAGATTCTTGTAATCAATAAGCATTGTTAATAATTTTTAGCGCTTCAAGATCTCTCCCCTTGCACATATCAGTAACACTGTAAAATTTAATATTGAGTTAAATCTCATATGACCACAATGAAATTAAGTATTCTTTTCCTCAACTAAGAAATATAAAGAGACACAGAAAGAACATCTGTGATTGAGATGCAGCACACGGTGTGAGTACAGAACACTGTTTCCACTGCATAGGTAAAAGGTCTAAACAGAGGCTCACAGTCTTTTTCAGCTTCCTGCCAGTATCCTCCTTACACAGACACCTTGCTGATTAAATGTCAAATAAACAAGCTCCTCACATGTTCCTGAATATCACAGTGATTCTCAGGAATAATATATATTTTCTTCTCACCCCATCCTTTTAAAGCACCGTAAAGAATTTTTAAGAGAACGTTCTGCAGAAGAGCAAGTGAATTGCCTTGTTTTTCTGAATGGCATCTGTAAAGCATCTTGCTAATTCTGAACACAAACAATTCTGTTCACAAATACCAAAGTATTCCTTTGCTGTGATTGAAATGCTTCATATGCCTCCATTATTATATTTAGCAGTTCTAGCACCAAATCTGTCGCACTGCAAACGGCACAATTCGACAGGTAATGCAGATGTGTTCCAAGTGTTTGGGCTCTGAAGGTCGTATGCAGCTGAATTTCTTGGCTAACTCTCACTCTGTTGGAGTTTTACTTTCTATATTCGCATTGTTCTTCAGCACATGTAGGCAACGGACCATGTAAATATCAAGCATTTTTGTAAGAACAGATCTGGATGTCCTCAATTATAGTGCTTTCATCTATGCATTCCTGCTCATTTCCTTGAAACCAGATATACTGTTTTTCACAGGTATTTCCAAACAGAATCCATAATGGGGAATGGATATCAGAGCCAGTAAAATTTTTCAGCTGGAAAAATTTCCCATAAAATATCAAGGCTTCCCTGAAAATGAAAATTTTCATAGTACTCAAGAGTTACATTTATCAGAGTTGAAGGTCCAGAATTTTCTATTAACTTCACAAACACCCACTTTAGAGTGACTCTATCCAGGCTTTTAAAAATGTCACAAACACAGTGTGGATATTCGCTGTAAGAATTAAATCTAATGCAAAAGACTATACTTCGTATCGCATTAATAATGTAAAAATTTCCTTTATTTTTTCCTACCATATTAGAGTCAAATTTTCTAACGCACTATATATAAAGAGAGCATCCAGAATATTTAAAGGATATTAATTACTCTTTTTACTATACTTCATTAATTAGCATACAGGGGTTCTGAATGAATCTAAGGTCTTTATATGCGGAAGACTAACTTTCTAATCCCACAGTACTGCTGCAGAAAGGTCTGAGTTGTAGTAGAGGAGGGGGTGCAAAGTGCCTGTCTCACATTTCTGACATACAGAGGCTTCCAGAAAGCTTGGAGCAGAAATACTTGATGGGAACTATGTTATTGTACTTTAAATTGGCTTTTTAAAAAAATATATATAATCAACAAAACTTGAAGCTCTATTTTTTTCCTTCTGGAATTTCTTAGTATGATGTTATTCTGTAGTACACTAATTTCTCACTACCATGAGATACTGGATTTTTAAATTTTTCTCCCATGCAAGTGGAGGTCAAAGATTTTTAGATATTTGAACAGAGGCCTTGAACAAAGATTTCTTCATTGCTTCCTTTCCCACTTTCTGTTGTTCAGGTCTTGTCAGTTTGCAGGTGGGTAGGTTGCCCAATTGTCATTCTGTAGATGGGTTTTGAACAACAACTGAAGTCAAGCTCTTCTTGCCTTTGCTTCTCACTGAATTTTCATAGATGACATTTGCCAAGGCTTGAGAAACAGTAATTCAAATGAATAAAGTCCTAGCATGTCCATCCATCAGCATCTGTGCAGAAGAAGCCAAGACTTCTCTGGGTGCATTCCCAAAACTTCATCAGGCATGATACAAATGTGCACCGTTTTACTGCTTGGCTTATTAGTTCTAAAATATCCAGATTCTTTACCTCATTCTGGCAAAGAAAAGCTGGGAGGAGGGCTTTTAACTGAATATATATTACAAGAACACTACATTTAAGCCTCCTTTATATTGGAATGGGGAACTGATTTGAAATTCTTCAGAGCTATAATGAATAAAAGGTTCACTACAGGACTCACTGCAGCACACTCTCTCTACATTCAGCTGGGAGCTTCAGCTTTATTACATGCCATAATCTTTTTAAATACAGAGCTCACTCTCCACACTAGGATCTAATCTGTCTTGCTCTTTCTTTGCTTACCTTTTTAATACTGAAACAAATGCTATGCAATTTTGTTGTAGTTATTTTCATTTGTTTTTGTTTGAACAGTCTCCTCATTACTAGATTGGCTGGGAAAACTGATCTTCCTCATCTTTTCTAAAAATTGTTCTTTTAGTAATATTTCTGTTTAACGATATGATTTCAGACAAGAGCTTCTTACTACTTTTTTTCTTTTTCTACAAGACTTATTTTAAACATGTTATTTTAAAATGATTGTTCTTTATTTCAGTCTGATATTTGCTAATCCTGAACAAGAAAAAAATGTATACTTCATTCATACTTGTCAAGATGCAGAAGTATTAATCAACATACCTTTTCATTTTCAGCATCATATGCTGAAAAAATGTTTCTAAAATGTTTAGCACCAGGTAATTCAAAGCTTCTAAGGCCAAAAGGTCAGCCATAATTATTAACAGGTACTCAGAAGTCTACTAGGAATTATAAGTTAATGCCTTTCATGTGCCTTGAATTCTGGAGAAGATCCCGTTCTTTAAGATGAAGTTGAGCTCTTCTTTAGAAAGTCTCACAAACTGATGAGTTGTCTTAGCTTTCACAGTTGTGTTCAAACCATGTGCTCCCTAAGCTTCACACTATTGGCCTCCTGCCTCTTCCATCCAATTTGCAATCCTTCGCTTTGTAGGCAGATTCCCACACAGCACATATTATTCATTATCCTAGGCCCCTGGTCAGCTGGAATCCATATAGGCGCCTGGCTACAGTTCAATTTTAGATGCTAGAAATAAAATGAACAGAGCCAAAGGCTTGAAGCTGTACCCGTTCTGAGTTTGCTACATCCTGCACAGACTCTGCAAATTTGTTTTTGTCACATCTCTGCAGACCTTGACTGAGCAGCTGCTGGATCACATCTATTTGCAGTTTCTCAAGAGGATTCCTTTCAGCAGTGACTGTGCTACTTGCATCACAGGAAGAACCTTGCAGCACGCAATTATAAGATACTCCACGGTTGATGCAAGTTTCTTCTCAAACCTGCTCATTCTTTAAGTTTGGAAATTGGGAAGTAGCTATTATTGTTGTGCTCTCACCATATTGAAGATTTCATTGTACAAGTTGCCAAACAGAGCCCTACAGAAATGTGATCGCTACTCAGTTATTTCTGGGGTCCAGTGTAACTTTAAGGGATATCAGTATGAAGCACAGTATCAGCATCTTTACAAATCTGGCTTCATTTCCTTGTATTTTTTTGGCAAAATAGAATTTGGAAGTAGAATTCAGCTGATCATTGGATATAGATTAAACTGCTTTCCTTCCTAGTCAGTAGGAAAAGTTATGCAGCTGTTTCAAGGGCAGCTGTATAAATTCAAGTAAATCACAGGAAAAGCTTTTTATTCATTATAATATGGCTTGGGGCAAAGTAAGACTGAAGTTATTAAACTGTAACTAAAAGCTAGCCACAGTAAAATATATTGAAGTCAAGATTAAAACTACATGCACAGTATGAGCTCTTAGTGTGGATGGTAGAACTTAAGAGAAAAAACTAATTCCTCAGCAAAAAAGTAAAATTCCTGAAGCTCTGTTCATGTGACCAAACTGGGTTCTGGAATTTGAAAACTGGCATTGAATGTCTGCCAACATCATTTCAAAGGCAAGAGAATCAAGCCAGTAATTTGCACCTACATAAACAATAATAATAGCATGTTTTTTCAACCATTACCTTGATAACTTTTTTAAAAGCTTCAGACAGCACCCTTTTTCACACACAGGGGTTGAACTGGTTAGAAAATCCAACAGGATTTGGCCAGGATAAACCTTTATCTTCATTTAGCCATTGTTACTTGTATTTTTGTAGCCTTTTGGTAGCAGGAGGTCACATTTCCATGAAGATAAATTCCTTATTAGATCCAACCATGGTCTGAGGTCATTGCATATCTTTGCCAGGACAGACTTAGAAGTGACAGTGAATAGGAAGTTTTTGTGTTGTATTGTCCTGGTTTACAGCAGCTGGAGCCAGACAGTGTTAGGACCAATATCAGCATGGGCTAAAGCAGGCATATCTTTCTAGTTGCTCATCACACAACAAAGAGTAAATAAACACTGTCCTCCATCCAGACTGAGCTGTCAACCCAATTAGGCACGAGAATGTCCTAATGCACCACGTCTCCTATATCTTCACCTCGAGTTTCTACTGCTCCTACACTCGGGGTGATTTCAGACAGACGTGGCTGTATTTAAACACGGTTTCACAGCTGGTAGGGGTCAGGTATGCTGTGTCAACACTAATCCTTCCTGTCTACTATCAGCTAGTTTGACATTTGATTTGTGTCAAGTTTCTGTGTCCACTGGAAGCCAAATATCACAGCTCTGAGATAACACTTTGCCCCACCTTCCTCCAGCCACTGAACACATTTGAATTATCGCTACTCAGACTGTGAATCAAGGGGATTGGGAGTTACTGAGGCAAAGACACATATGCCTGGGAAATTATGCTAGAACAGACATCATTTGCTTCATAAATCCATTATTTTCAGCAGTAGCTATAAAAGAATTCAACAGAATGCTATTATTTCAAAATCCAAACTATAAGAATTAAAAGCCTGTTATTTGAGTATCTCACTGAAATGCACTCTTTGCTTTTTCCAGTGCAATGGAGTAGGTCTATATATAGAGAGTATAACAGAGTATAACACTGAGGTTTTTACACATCTGAAAATTTGACATTAAAAAAAAGGCCAGCCACTCGAAGTATGGAATATCTTAATGTTCATGTCAGACTTGTTCTAAATGAAGCCAAAGTCTCCTCTCACCCCTTCCAGCTCTGCTGAATAGTTTGTTATGATTCTGTGATAAAGATCAGCATCTACTGAAAGATAAGCCAGGACCACCACCAATTTGGGCCTTCAAAGCATGCATTATACCGCAGTGTGAAAGGATTTGCCTGTCAGGAAGGTGCCAGCTCTTGTCACAAGGCTGTTCCTCGACAAAATCACAGAATCACAGAATTGACAGTAGTCAAGAATTTTCCCATGAGCCCTAATAGCTGTAGGATGAGTCTCTTATTGTATGCTGTACAATAAATGATGTATATGGTCCATAGTTCTGGAATGCACAGTGATGAGCTATGTCACATTAGACCTAAGTAAGGTCCAGCTGCTTTTAGATTTAAGTTAGATCTAAGTTCAACTAAGCCACAGTACAGCCTAGCCAGCCTTTTTTCTCAGACAGGAACTGAAGCACATGGCTTGTGGTCACAGTAAATTAGTGAAAAAAGTAAACAGAAGGGACTTTTCGCATGTGTTTTGGAACACTCTAAATCTGTCCACTATCTAGTTCATTGGTAGCACACCATTCTTTTGCCAGCCATTCTCGTGTTCACTGCTATACGATATAATACTTTTCTTCCCATCACCACAACTTGTATTTTTAATGAGTTATCTGAATTTCAGGAGGCCAGATACTGATGATGTAAGCTGGTGTCATTCCACTGTACATTATTTAATCAGCACCAGAGCTGCTTCTACAATACATAATTTGCTCCAAAAATAATGTCTCCTGTTTATTTCCATGCAAACTACAACAGATACAAAGAGCTCAATAACATTATTTGATAGAGTGAATTCCTATGTATAAAACACTATTTTTCAGTGTAGTCACCACTATTAGCTGATTTGCACAGACAAGCTGATCAAGACACTCATCATTTCAGGGTGTGACAGCAGTGCATGGCCATTCAGAATGTTGCTTGTCTTTCACATCAGTGTCACCACTGCTGAAACAGACTACTCACCATCTCACTGTCTCACATCCACCTTTTCGTCTCCATAAACATTCAGCAAATGCCAATGAATGTCAACAGGGGCCATTTTTTCTGCATGGTCCCTGAGTACTTCTACGTCAAACGCCGTCATGTCAGACTGTCCCTCTGCTGTCATCTACCACATGGCAATAAAATGTAATGAAATACTGATGGGAAGGTTCAGTCTCTACTGCCATACTATCAACATCCATCTCTGATGTTGTCAGACAATACAGTAAAATAGGAGGCATTACTTTCAGAGCATCCCTTTACATATTTAAATGTATGATGAATTCCTTACTTGTAATGTATATAACCTTAAGCCATAATTATTACATCTATTTGTACAGAAATATTTCTACATTCTTCCATTATCCACATTTACACAACTATGTAATTAAAAATGATGAGGGAAGTATCTTCACCGTAGAAAAAAATAACTGAATTTTATTACCTAAAATACTTTAATTAAGCATATCAGAAGCTAGTCATAAAATTCTCATCTTGTGAAAAGATAATACAGCATTATAAATTCCTAAAATGTAATATTTTTCAAAAGATTCCCACTAAGATCCAGAATTTCCTGAAACAAACTTTATGACAAAAAAAGAAAAAGAAAAAGAGAAAGAAAAAGAAAAAGGAAAAGAAAAAGAAAAAGAAAAAGAAAAAAAAAACAGCAGTGTGTTTTTAAACTATATCCTTATCGTAATCTTTTGTGAGCAAAAATGCATTCCTTTTTCTTTTGTGGTGAGGCTGTGAGTTTCTTCATAATTATCTGTGGAATATCCCTAGAAACCACTTTTCATTCATTTCCTCAGGCTCGAGGAGTGTGAGCAGAACTGACAAATTTCAGAAACACCCTAAGAAGAAGCACAGTTCTTCTTCACTACTTGGCTAAACTTGGGTCAGTATGTGGTTCACATAGCCCAAAAAATCATTCAAAATTACAGTAATCAAGAGTCACATTTCAGCAGAGGATATCTACAAGGCTATAAAACTTGTTTTCCCACAGTCCATGAACCCAAAACTTAAAACTTTGAGTACTCTCACCTTCAGCTTTTCTACAGCAGAGCAATGTTGCAACCAGCCAATGGGGAGTGTACGGAAGGACGTGACCCTACTTCTTCCTCAGCGTGATTTTCAGTAAGGGAAACTAATCATCATCTGCCTGATTTTACAATACACTGGGGATGTCTTCTAGCTTATAAATAAAGGGCCTTACTGCGGTCCTTTAAAATCTCTGGCACTGCCAGCCTCTTGGATACTTGGTCTGCATATTCTCAGATACCTTCTCTAAGCAAAGTATGAGATCAGGAACCAGGACTCAATCCAAAAGCCCACAGAAATCTATGGAAACTATACCACTCATACATTGCAATTAGTATTGGAAACCAAATCCTCCTCCAAATGCACCTGAAGTGTATTCACAGCCAAATACTTATGTAGCTTAAAACCATAGGTGTCCACTTATTATATTCCATGCGTTTAACATAACATCACAAGATCCACTCGTTATCCAAGACACGACTTAAACAGATAATTGTTGGCAGCAAAAGCACGTATTATGGTCATGCCCAAAATTCATGTTTGTTGTGCCAAGGGCTACATATAATTAATTTGTGATGTGTAATTTGTCCCATAGACATTATCGTTCCTCCTCCTCAACTGTTCTTCAGGGTTAGCCACTATGCCATGCCTAAAAATAGTATTTGTTGACAGGTTTATAATGCACAAAAGCTGCTCCAAATCTATACCAGTCATTTACTCTAGTAGAGAATGTACCCAAACTTCTCCAATTACTAGAAAATGATTGCTTCATAAACCACAAAAAATCATTTGAAGGAAAACAAATGAAAGAACTTGCTGTTGATAAAGTTAAGCAATCACTGCATACCTTTAAATGTGCTCCGTTAACTTTTCACATACACCCTCTTCCTCATGTTTTATCAGCAATTCACTCTTTGCAGCCACACTGCTGAGTCACTTCTGAGACCAAGAGCTATCAGTGCACACCAGTCCACAAACTTACTATGGTCACAAAAGGAAAAAGAAAACAAAGGCTAAGACAGCTAAAAATTATGAAGGCAAAATTGTGATGATGAAAATACAAAGGTTTCTAGAAAATTATGCCATCATGTTTCATTTATCCCTGGGAGCCAAGGGCTGAAAAGCTGCACAAGTACAACAAGCAGGCATCTATCTCAGCAAGGCTCCAAAAGGAGTCACAGATCTCTGCTGGTGTTAGGAACATCTGAGTTTGTCATAATTATGAATGCTAATGTGAGTTTTGCAGTGGTTTATTAAACCTTATGCTTTGAAATTCGAGCCAGACAGTAACTGCAGGGAATCTCTAAGGTGATCTAATAGTGGGAAACAGATCATCCCGCATTTTGAGATTGGGAATCTCCAGACCTTCAGCTACAGTATTTGGTTATTTGTTAAGTATGACGTAATTCTTCTATCCATAGCACTCAAAGGGGAAAAAAATGAAAGGATTCTGAGCACATCTGATCTGAGCCTGCAATACGTACAAGTGATCACAGTGATGAGGTGAACTGAATCTCCTTAGCCATAAATGTTTCCGTGAAGCACAACTGAATGCATAGAGAGAGGCAAAAAAATAATAATATAATAATTAAAAATAAAACATAAATATGGGGAAGTCTCCTATAAGAAAAGAACGTTTATTTCGTCTGTTTCAGCATTGGATTTTATTCTGATTAGCACATGCACTTTTAATATCCTCTTTTTAGCTTTATACTTTTCTCCATAGAAGGGAGCAAAAAAATGAGCAGGAGGATATCCACATCTCAAGTTAAAAAAAATGATGTGAGAGACTTATGACCTTAAATTTCAAATTGAGACATTTTTAAACCTTTCACAGGGAGGCTGTTCCTGGCTTCCCTCTTTTGCTCTCTCAAACTTTAACTAAGGGCAGAAATAAAAAGGTGTTAAAAGATAATGGGACGTGAATCTTTCACAGGGGCACAAAATAAGGTACTTACAGGTACATGCATACCTTCACTTGTCTCATCAAGGAGGTTGTTAAATTGCTACAGGCTCCAAATTCACTAATTTATGGTAATGGAAAGCTATAGAATTTGCTCCTGAAGTGATTGAAGTAATTGATAAAGCTTTAGTCTGTCTGAACACATACAGTAGATAGATTTAGTGTCTGGCTCATCTGTCTGGTCCTGAGTGTTCATCAGTCAACCCAGCTAACAAGATAAAACTCAGGATTGTGGTCAGCAAGTTCATATTCGTCTAAAAATATGGGGTCTGTCGTGAGCTCTTTCACACAAAGAGAGCATACCGAGTCTGTTTAATGCTTGCTTACCCCTACTAATGCTCTCCAACTAGGAAAGGAAAGTGCTGCGGGCTTGAGAAGCAAAATGACCCTTTGCATTTACTTCCCCCTTCAATTACTTTTTAGCATTACCTGAAGTCACAACTGCTGAAACCCATTAACAAAATCATTTTACGGTGCCAGAAATCTCAATAGCTCATAAAATTGTATTTTGAACCACATTAAATTTTGCACAAATGTGATTTAATGACCTTTAATCAAAATACTTCTGTTTTCTATGTGGCTCTCTGCCTTCCATCTTGGTTCACAAAACAGCTTCAAAGTAAAGGCTCAGCTCATAAAGGTGAAGTGAGGAAGGAAGTGTGGGGTGCAGAAGATCTAGACACCAGTCCTAGCTGATGTAAAGCAGCACAACGCCACAGTTCTCATATGAAATGCCAGTTACCAGAGCTAAAGAGTCTGAAGGAATGTATCTAGAACCGGTGGCTTCACAATTACACAAACACAATTTCAATAATTTAAAGGAGGTGACTATCAATATTTTCATAGGTAAAAAAAAAGAAAAAAGTGATTAAAGTTGGATTCCAAAGTAAAGAAAATTTAGAGAATGTACTGTGGAACATATTGGGAGTTCAACACAAGATGAGCCTATTCTGAAAGATCAGTTTCCGCCCTCCCTACTATTCACAGGGGAAAAAAAAATAAAAGGATCAATGAACTCCAAACCTCTTTGCTGTTAATCCGTGCTGAGTTTCAAAAAAGCCTGTGGAAGGACAAGATCTGAAAAGGTATTCACAGTAAAAGAGGCAATGGACACAAAAGTATATGCTCCTAATTAAAAACTTAAAATCATATCACAATGACTTTAAATGAGAATGATCTCAGTCTAATCACATAATGCTTTCTTTTGTGCTCTAGGTCACGCCGTCACTCAGATGCAGCATTCAGGAAGCACATTTCATTAGACTAAATAAAGCTTCAATCATGTGTAAAATTTCCAACTTGAATAGGCAGCCATCATATCATTCATCAGTCTAGATGTATTTAATGGGTGTAATTTTTTCCTCATATTTCTGTGTGTTGTTTCATTTCCATTACAGAAATCTATCAAGATTTCTCCTTGCTGTTCTTCTGGTCAGGACAAACAACACATTCTAAGATGTACTCCAAATACAATCGTTTTTGCTTGTCAAAAATTGGTTGATTGAGATAAATTTAATCCAAGAGACAGAGGGAAATAACAACACAAAGAAAACATTCCCCTCCTCCCCACCAGGAATCAGATTATATTCCTCATACTTGCATGTCTTGCAATAAATTAATTATGCTTAACCAAAAACAAATTGAGCAGCCTTGTTCAAACACAACAGCCCCCTGTGGGTTCTGCCAGTTTCTACAGTTGAATGCAAAAGGATTATTATAAACATGAGGCTTTAAAGCCAAATATAAGCCCTTTGCTGTCCCTTCCTCCCTCTCCCTTCTGCATCGATATCTGTGCCTAAAACCTTCCAAACTTTTATTTTTCCAGGAATAGAATGAAATTATAACATGAGGAAGATTAGCAAAATCATCAGGAAGAAAACATAGCACACAGAGTAGTCTTCCAATATCGAATCTTAGTTTTCTAGCTCAGTTTTAAAAGACAAAATATTCTTTTCTAAACTCTCAGTTTTATAATTTGGATGCATAGTTACCCTGCTTATCTGAGACATTATCATCTTAAGCACAGTTCTAGGCTATGTACATGTTCAGAGTTTCAGCACCAATTATGTAACTGTGTAGAGTTTTTTGCCCAGGATACTCTTCCCCCTGCCCCATTTATTCCTTTGTTTGCCTCCACGGAGGATAGAAATGCAAAACATCACACCGGGACTGGACCAGATAGCCATACTAAGCCCCCATCCCTTTGACCAGCCTAAACCTTTCCTGGGTTTACTCCTTTTAACTTCCCTTCTCTTTATGTGCATTTCACCCATCTGTTGTTTTCTCTTGTGACCTGGGCCCCAAACCTGTAATGAGATCTGTTCTGGTGCACCAGGCTCAGCAGCATCAAACAACAACATCCATTTCAGAAAACCATGAGCCTGACTGGGCCCCAAAATGTTGCAGCCTCATTCTTATTGGCAGCACAGTCAAGTTAAAAGCTGGATGAATCACAAAGAACCTTATACTTACCTTTTCTGTTCACTGAACGTGTTTCAGAACCCTGAATTAAGCAAACAGATGGGATAAGGGATTTATCCATCAAATATTGCAGCTGAAATTGTAGCAGTCTCCCTGCTAGTGATTTGAAGCCACTTTGTCCATTTGATGGCATAGAGATCTGAAAAAACAAGCAGTAAAAATAGTGATTGAGCATTTCTTTTTGATAACAATTTCCAGCAGAGACTGATTATTTTGGTTATTTTGATTATTTTTGAGAGTTGGAATAGCATAGGAGAAAGATAGCTGTCAGAGCCATTGAAGACAGCGTAAAGATTATTTTCTTATGGAGGAGATTAAAAAACATACTGACACATTTATTAGGGGAAAAATGCATCACAGGAAGTTAATTTGGTTGCAATAGAAATCAGAAGAAATTCTGGCAAGAATACTTATAACCTGAACTAGGATACAAACTCATTCACTCACTAAAACTTACTCTACAGGGCCACTTCTATTGCCAGGACGTTTAGCTACGGTTCAGATAGCTTTTGTGATAATACAGCTACTCGTCCTTTTGACACATAACCTAATTTTTGTTCAAGCCAATGGCAAGACTCTGGTGGCTTCAGCTGATGTTGAACTGGAGAACTTTGTTTAACACCCAGAAGAGAAAGTGAAGTCAGAAAAGCCAGAATCCTTCTCCAGGGAGCAAAGGGAGGCTGGAACTAATTTTCAGCTCTACCAAAAGGTTTCTGAGTAACCTCCTGCCAACTCTTAATTTTCTCTGGCCAAGAAGCTCAAATATATTTTAAACACCTAATGAACTTTATAGACCAGTGCCTTTGAGTCTTAATTCCCATAAATAAAATGCAATAGTACCTGGGAATATTTTCAGCACAAGAATTTTTAAACAGTCATAATAATCACTTTTTCTCCCATGTGACAAAGTGGGAGCAGATATGAAGCTTTCTTCATCCATAACATAAAGTATCACTGTGGACAAGAGTAAGAACTCTTATCAGAGAAACACTGCAGTGGGGAATCGATGAAAACCATTGTGAAAAAAATGTCAAACTTTCATATTTTAGATGTTTTATGTTGTATACAGAGAAAAACAGATAAGAAAACACTCTTTAAACGGAAGTCCACATCTTTCTTTATAATATGACCATGCTACAGATTCATATGCATTTGATGGAGCACTGAAAATAGAGATAAGCTGTGGCCCCATAGGATTTGTACCAGGTATCTCAGCAGGAACTCTTCCTTGTATTCCAAACCATCAAAGACTTTGCTTGCTTATGTTCCCACATCTTTTCTATCTGTTAAGGCACTAAGAATCACTCACCCAAAGAGCTCTGTTCTGTAACAAAGGCACAGTGGAGGGTTTGGGGGTCAGGACCAGGGCATAGTCTTGGCATGACGTGGGCTGACCAGAAGAAGCACATGGGACCCGAGAATTTCCCTCTCAAGAGCTGCCCAAAAATAGCTGCTTTCCTCCTTAACTCAGTATATACTGATATTTTTTTCTACTATAATTTTGGTTAGATAGCATCTACAAGCTGCAATCATATTTTAGGTCTTACAGCTTTCTGCCTTTGGACAGGGAGATATAGGAACTGAACACAGTGCTATAGATTTCCAGTTTGGATGTATCAGATAGATACTAATGTCTTCTGGGGACAATCTTTGCTGAGTACAGCCATTTCCCAAAGGCTAACAAGAATGATATCATTTACTTCAGCAGGCACAAGATCAAATCCAGCATTATCGTGGATGTATTTCCCAACATGTTCTACCCGATAAAAATATTTCAGCTCTCAAAGGAGAGTCAGAAATGAGAAAGTCGGCAGAGTTCATAAACACAGTCCAAACACAAGAGAGCTCAGCTTCAGATCCTGCCTCAAATTCTCAGCTCATCTGTTTCTCTCATTATGCCCAGCAGATACAAAACAGTTTTGCTCATCTTGAAGAGGGTTAATACAAGCTGGAAGTTATTTACAGTTAATAGCAGTGGAAAAATTGCAGAGCAGCTTGGTCTAGTATCTAATAATAAAAAATAGTTTCTTGTAAAGAGACTTAAGGGCAGAGACTATCCAAGTTCTTCACGTTTTTTACATTTTTTCTTCAAGAAATAGAACAAAATGCCAGTAATCCTAGCATTTGGGGATAAAGTTTTCCATAGCTTTCTGGTGACCCTGACAAAAAGGAAATCAATGACTGGTAATCACAAGCAAAAACATAAGCTGTCACCAGTTCATCAGTGCTGTGGTATTTCCAGGTTTTTGACTAGCATGTTTAGTGAGAAATAATGTTAGTCTATTTTCAGAGTGCAAAGACACTGCTGAGAGTACTGGCGTACTGTTAGATCAATTTTATTTCTTTGAAATCCTGAAAGGCAACTCCCAAAATAAAATTCAGGAAATTATATAGAGGTGTCCATAAGCTAAGACTAATACAAAAAAAAAAAAAAAAGAATTCAAGCAAGTCAATTATTGCAACAAGTCTCAGCAT
The DNA here is from genome assembly GCF_905368555.1 of Meleagris gallopavo. Lineage (NCBI taxonomy): Eukaryota > Metazoa > Chordata > Aves > Galliformes > Phasianidae > Meleagris > Meleagris gallopavo. The sequence goes on from NC_139405.1 coordinate 12,677,365, forward strand.
CACTGAACCCACTAATGCTATGCTTAAGTGTCTGAGACTCACACAAAAAAAAACAGCCTTCAGCTCTCTTGAGTTCAAGAAAACTAAGACAATGCTGAAAATCAGGTGATACTTCCTAAGAAGCCTGTTTTAGAAACGCATTTCAGCTACCTTCAAAGTTTCAGCTGACAAATAAAAAAATCTGAGTAATCTGACAAGTAAATCTGACAAGTAAAAAAATCTGAGCCTATGCTCTACAGCCAATCCAGAGATAAAGCTATTCACTTTGGTACATTAGGCATCATTTTAAATCAAATCTTTGCAAGTATTTATGTGTCTCTTTCCCTCTGAAATAGAGAGTTTATGCTTTTGTCTTTACATCACTGATGATTTAGGTCAAAGAAGGTCATAAGGTGGGGGGAAAAAAAGCCCATCTCAAAAGGTCTAGTTTCTAGAAATACTGTTACCTAACAGCCCACTGCGCTACTCTTTGAGATCACTGATCTTTATTTTTGTCAAATTAAAATATTTACGACTTGACCCAGAGGGCAGCAAACTAAGCTAAGGGCAGGCATCCTTAGCTCCATTACTGCGGTGTTCCTGGCAGTAGGAGAAACAGAAAAAGTTATTTGACATGACAACAGCACTTAGAGCATTGCCACTGAGAACATCACGGGCAAGTGGTGACTGAAAGCACTTCTCCAGCTGAGCTCCCAGCCTCTCAGTGCACATTTGCTCAGCACCTTTGTTTCATCAAAGACTTCAGAACATAACAGTCATGACAGAGAATGACGCTGAAAGCCATTGACAAAACACAGTTTAGGTCCAAATGACAGTGATGTTTTTGCATGCCTACAAAATTCATCCTGCTCTTAAAATTTCATCACAGAGACAATGTCTGCAGTCAATTATACCCAAATCTTGATAACAATGGTATGGAGCTGCCACATCTTGACATTTCCAAAACAGGTTTGTCTTCTTTTCCTCTTCTTCTGATTGTTTTTATTTCTCATTATCAAATAGTTTGGAGGAAGTTAGTTTATGAAAAACATGTAGGGTAGGCCCTTCTCTGAAAAATTCCCACTGCTCTGACTTCAAGACTAATAAAAATGCTTTACTGTTTATTCTGTTGATTCTCCTAACTGGTCAGCAAACCCCCAGGGCACAGCTAGTGCAACAAGCAAAGGAGAGCTCACAGAGTAGTGAGTACAAAATAAAGGGAGGATTCTGTCTCTGGCTATGGACAGTATTTTATGCCACAGGTAGACTTTCTATCTCCCTTCCAACTTCAAGTGGGGAAGAGAAACCCTTATGAGGAAGGTAAACCCTTTTTGACACAAGTTCACTAAGTTCAGTGGGAATGCTCCCATTAGTTTCAGAGGGGTCCGGAGCGCACTCAGTGTCAGTAGAGGACGGAAAAGGGCACAAAACATGCAAAGGTACTGCTTAAGGGTAAGAAAATACCCATCGTGCTTCACCCTGTCAAATCAAAATTAAAACCATCATTCTGAAAAAGGCTAAAAGAAATGTTGCTTTTACCTGTATTCTTATCTGTTATCACATTTTTAAAACTTGCATACGATGCTCTAAAATTCTCAAGACGTGGGAACACAGCAATAACAACTTGCTTTCAGGAGTCTGAATAAAATCCTGGCCTGGCGGAAGGTAACAGAAACTTTTTATTGATTTCTATGAAGTCAGAATTTCAGCTCCTGAGAAGAAACTGCAATTCCAATTTGAAAGCAAAATCTGTCAAGAAAACTGGCACAAAACCATAACTAAACAAAGTACACAAGGGATTTCAAATGAGATTAGAAGCATTGTTTTGACCCTGTGGCTTTCAGAGGGGTGTGAGAAAAACACAGCAACACAGCACAAGAAGCTTTTGCAAACCAGGCAACTGAAACAGACAGTTCAAAGAATTGGAAAAGAGAGTCTAAACGGAAATGGAGTGAAAGGAAAATACAGCTCCATCTAGGGTGAAAGGAATGAGGACCAATAATCATTGGGATTCAGCTTTGTTTCTGTGGTAGGTACTCTGAAATCCATGTTGGAGGAGCAGACAGAAAGGTCATGGAAGTCAGAATTATTATATGAGAAAGGAAGTGAGAAACAATGGGCTTAGAGAAGTCATGACAACTGAAGGATTGGTGGTCTTCAGCTCAAAAGAATGGGTGGCCTTTACTGATGGGCTCTTTCTATGGAGATGAATTACTGTGTGCAATATCTGTACAGACCAGAAGTACTCTGGTGACAGACTTACTGAGTTATTTGCTGTGGATAAACTATCTATGGATTCTTTCCTGATTTTGATTTTGAACAAGTCTAATTACTGTTGTAACATGTATTACAAACCCCAGTCCAACAAAGCATATACATATGGTTCTTAACTGCAGCCACATGAGGAGGCTCTCCAGCCTCAGTGGGACTATAGACACACATAGATTGAGCAGAAGGTTATGCTTCACAAAGAACAAGATCCCCCCGAAAAAACACCCGAGCAAACAAGACACGTGAAAAACATGCAGAGGCAGCAGTTTCACAAGCAACCCTGAGTGTCTACTGTCAGTTCTTCTGTAGTACTGGCTGCTGCTCTGTGACTTTGTTTCCCTTCCCATCGCATACTTTTCCCACTTTATTTACTAAGATTTACAGCTCTTTAGAGCAATGCGGTCTGCTTCTTGCATCTGTACTTCATCTACCACAAAGGAGCCTTGATGTGCCATAACCTAATTAAGTGGGGGTTCCCAAACTGCATATTACTCTTTGTGGTTTCTGCCTGATCACTGAATACCTATTCCCTTTATGACTGAGTTAGCAAGAAGTGAGTAAGGAAGTGAGAACTGGTGTTAGAGAATTTTTTTCCAAGTACTGATAGCGTTAATCACGTGAGGATACCCCTCCAGAAGCAATGTGAGCAAATCCTCCTGCATCCATTTTCACAAGAACGAGTGAGGCAGGAAATGAGGCTGAAACATTTGGAGAGAAATTCAGAAGTGCAGTTGCAGTAAATGTCCTGCTGCAATAAGAAGCAAGTGAATGGGATAGAAATCCTGGTTTTCCTCAGGTTTCGCTTGTTTGATAGAACTGGTCATAGGTGGGAAAACATGCCTTGTTCCTCTGTGCAGAAGAAAACCATTCATTGCAACTAAGAAAAAAAGAAAACATAAAAGCACTGGGAGATTTCTGTTAGAGGAGGCATTCTGTAGGACAAAATTGTGGGAATCTGTGGGTGTGGAGTATGCTGAGGTTTGAATTTGGGAACTGTGAATGTAATCTTGACATCCAAAACTAGTAATGTGCAGAAAGAGCCAACACCACAGACCACCTAATCTCTGAAAAGTTCGAGTTGGAGCTATCGCCTACAGCAACTACAATCCCTCCCCATGCCACAACAACTCACAGTTCTCAGTCTGACTTATGTGCAGACTTGCGATTATCTCTCTCATTATCCATAAGGACCAGTTTTGTTTATTTCTATACCTCCTGCAACTCTGAATCCATGGTTAGCAATAAAGCAGTAAGATGGAGACAAGTGTTTTTTTCCATCCCTTGCCGTCGTTGTTGACCCACCTCCCCGCCCCCCCCGCTCCCCCCTTCTTTTTTTGGTCAGGAAATGCCAGCCCTTGTGAGTCTCAGAGAAAATGAATGGGAAACTTGCAAATTCCTGTAAACACCCACAAACTTTCTCATGATCTCTTGTTACTTTTCAATGGACAGTCCTTTGCAACTCCAAGAAGCCCGGGCTGCTGAATACAGCAACCATTGTGCCAGTCTCAGAAATGTGTGCTTGTCTCACGAGGCATATGCCCACACTACCTGGAGCTGGGCAAGCACACAATTACTTCAGCCTAACAGAGAAACTCTGACTGTTTAAAAAAGAAAGAAAGAAAGAAAAACACACAAGCACTGACTTGTTGAGCAATAGCTTTTAAAAGACAATCCTGCAATCACAGCAAAGCACAGACTGCTCCAAGCTTGTGCTGCTAGTCATTGAGATGGTCCTGTTAGAGGTTTACAGGAGGATCAAGCTTAGACTACTTAAATAGTCGAGTCTCCAGCAATTCTTAAAAATAATATCACCAAGCCTTCTTATACTTGGCACCAAAGGAACCTAAATCACACTGTGGAAGAGTGTCACGATACAGTTTCGTGCGGTGACTCAGACACCAATCCCACAACTCCCAGCTCTGCCAAGTGCCCATTTGAGAAAGACACCACAGCTTGACTGGAATACAGAAGAATGGGTGAAACCACAGTGGGAAATCTAGCAGTGGATTTCATTTGCAGGTTTCAAAAAAATGTCCAAGAGTTATTGAGAACAGCACTGACGGATTATCATGCCTGGAACAGTTCAAGGGAAACAGGTAAAAAAAAAAAAAAAAAAAAAAGCAGCAATGAAATCAGTCATACATGAACAGCCCCAAATCCCACAAACCCAGCCAGATGACCCCAAGATGCCCTTGCAGACTCATCTGCAGTTCAGCAGCAGCCAGAACAAGGAGGAAACTGGGGGCCTTATTACAGACCAGCCAAAGCAAAACAAACCAATGACTTGGTCATCACTGCCAAAAGCTGCTTTCACATGTCAGGAATCCTGGCCATGCAGCTGCCTCACTTGCCCCTCATTTGCCCACATCCGCTGAGTTTACAAGTGAATACATTAGAAGGCATCATTTTCTATTTTATTTGCCAGGGCAAAAGATGGTAACAAAAGGAGGTTACGAGTGAATGAATGTGCCAATGCTCCTTTTGTTGTTGTTTTTTTTTTTTACTGTCACATCTTTGTATTTAAAAATAGAACTTGAATTTTAAAACAAACAAAGGATAATATGGAGGTTCCAGTGTAAACAAAGGATTGTAGCTGCGGTGATATAATACATAACATTGTGATCAGGAAAATTCTCATTCAGCTGGTCTAATCAACCAGAACTAACTTGCACTCAGTAAGTTTTAATTGTAATTACATCTAATTGATCCTTTTTCCTTCTTATTTCCTTTTTTTTTGTTTAAGTATGTGGTTTTGTGGTGATGCATCAATAGTAATTCTCAACACAAGAGTGTATGTTAGGGACTTGAGAATAGGAAATGGAAAGAACCCTATGAGTAACCATCTCATACCCATTATGTTGTTTACTTACTACTTATTCCCATTAGAGAGATGCTCAGATGAATGGGAACAGCCATCTCTCTCCTACCTCTGTGGGGAGCCCTGGGCCAAGCAGGGAGACAGTGTGGGAGCCAGACCCAATATCAGCAAGAGGATTTGAGACAGGAGTCTTTAGGCTGGTGGCAGTGTTGAGAGCTAAGCAGTGCTGGCCATGGGCAGACATCCAGTTACTTACCATGGGAAAACCATGAGCAGAAATAGGGACAACTATGGACTTAAATGACAAAGGAGATTTACAAAAATCTGATGTTGAAATACAGGCATCAATCAAAAGTTTACATCTTTTTCTCAAGCAGTCTCTTCACGACATGTTTAATGCAGTTCCTGTAAAAACTGAAGATTATATCCAGATTGCTTCTATCAACCTCAGAAGTATTATTGTTCAAGCACGGTGGCTAAGGTGCTCAGAAACTCATAAATGAACTTGGATTGTAAGCCACCTTTTCAAAGGATATTGAAATAACCTCACATTAAAACAATGGAAGGTAGGTGTTCAGCTCACTTAATAACTTTTGAAAATGAACTTTTGAAAATAACTTTTGAAAATGAGTATTAATGAGGATCACAAAGACACTTATGCTCTTGGCATTTGAGGCTTGCTCTCTGCATGTGCTGTGCCAGCCTCTGCATGCATCAAGACACTCAGAACTGCACACTCTGCTGGTGTTTCTGTCCTGCCATGATAGCCAGCCCCCTTAGCAGAGTTTTCTAAAAGCGTGTGGAAAACAGCAGACATTGAGAATCAGGTTTTGGCTTCATCAGATGACGCTGTATGAAAACAGGACTCTCTACAAAGATGTCAGTGCTTCAACAGCTCTCAGTAACCACTGCAAAATAAACAGTAGACAGCAATTACTATGCAGGGGTTAAGCATCTGCTAAGAGGAACCATATTTTTCATTGAACTTTGATTGCAACAGAGTGCTCACTCCCCAACAGAAACACGGCTGAAGGGCAATACTTCAAATGTGAAATGCGCTGATATACAGCAGTTCCCCCCCAGCACAGCAAACTGCTCCATTATATAAATAACAGAAGTGTTTTGTTTTGAAAGAGGATTCTTTACAACAAAAGATATTTTTAAAAGTCAGCAGTTTTCCAGTGACTTGTGTGGTATCACAGTCCCTACGGCACTGTGCTAGCAGATGGCGCGGAGGGTGCATCCACGTGTGGGTTTGGCCCACAGCTGACAGCGGAGGTACAGCGCAGCACCGAAGCAATAGTGCAAGTGCTTCTGTAAGGCAGAAGGCTCCTCTCAGCAGAAATTATTAACCTGGATGGAGCTGTAAATGCACACAGCCAGCCTGCTTCCCCATACAAGGAAGCTCATTTGGTCGGGGAAGATGTCCCCATCCACATGTGGCACCGCTTACTGCTCTGTGGTCGTATAAAGCAAAACCAACTCACACATTGGACCGCTGTGCTGTTAACTATACTACCCCTCATCTTTGAAGAAAATACCCATTCCCAGGAAAATGTTCTGTTTGGTAATTCAGACCCCTAAAAAGAAGCTTCTTTTGATGGTAATGTTATGGTAAACTCGAGGAGTGTTTGCTCTCCGCCATAATCTCTGATAATAGAGCCAGTTTTCCAAACAGAGCTGAGCTTTGGGAATCGGCCTTTCCTGGCAGACCCAGATTCCTCGTAGCAAGAATGCTTGCAGTCCGTGCGACTGTCCCAGGACACTATGGCTGTGTAAACAGGAGACTTTACAGTGAGATTAGACTGAAATTTCACATCATCCTCACACAAAGAGAGCAGCATCCACAGCTCTGGCTCTCTGCTTTTACCTGGTGTGGGACAATGCTGACCTGGAAACACAGATAGAATGAGTCCCATAGTTCTGCTTCTCTTCATGATATGAGAAAGAATGTAAATGTAAACCAGACTTTTATTAAATGGTGCATTTTCTTACTTTTATAATATACTGTGTACAAGTATGTAGAACACTGGATACATCTGCTTGCTAAGCCAAGTCTGGAAAGCCACCCAAGTTTCTACATGTCTATTTGAGGATCCAGAGCAGTCCAGATTGTCTTTCAGAAATGCTGGGAACTCTCAGATCCCAGTGGAGCAAAAATGCAGTGTCAATAATAGCCGGCTGTATAAGTAACTACTGAAAGCCACGTATCTGCACAGTTTGACATTTAAATATCTTAGGGAAATCTGCTGTGCAGTGCCAAAATGTAAGCGCTTGTCTTTACAAACTTAATGACAGGATTGCAGCGTTTACACAACTGGGGAAATCTCTGCATAAATAATTTCAGCACTAAATTTTAAAATCAGTTTCTTACAGTTTCCTTTAGACTTATTTAACCTATATGAAATTTAAATGATTAAATTGTGCTTTCTTGCATAAGCATCAAAATTATTGCATTGAAGTTCTTCTAATAACTGAACGATGGTTTAATATCCCACTTCTCAGGATCACCAAATTCTTCTCTGAAATTTCAATGTAGAGCAAAAAACAGTATTTAGTGAAACATGTTTTTCAGACATATTATAAAATATAACTTGCAGACTATTCTAGAGAGAAGAACACAAACTGATTAGAAGGGGAACAATTGCAGCTTTTAATATTGCTCTATCTGCAGTGAAATGATTTCTGGTTGTGGAGGAATCCTCAGTTTATTTCAGATGCTGATAAATCAAGAGTGGATGGAGAAATTAATTCCTGATCCAAAGTCCTTTAAAGAAACCATCTTTAGAGGGTGACTTAAAATAAAACTTAATAAAAACTTCCACTGTAAGCTGTCTGGCAGCTGGAAGAGCAGGGAAGAGAGAGTCTGGAGAGCAGTTAAGCAGTCAGTCCCACTGAAGTTGCAAAGATTTTGATCCTTGCATCCTCTTTAATACACTGGGAAAAAGAAAAAAGGAAAAAAGAAAAAAAGAAAAACAAACAAAACCCAATCAAAAACAAAATCTAAGAAAGCTTTGTCTCTATTAAAAAGTTATGAAGGAAAATTGGGCCTTTGGATGCTACGTGGCTTGCATGGAATAAGATACTGTATAAACATACAAGAAGGAGGCAGTCCCTCCCCTGTAAAGTTTACAACCTAAATGAAAATAGCAGAGCTTGATATAGCACAAGGAAACAGTAAGGCGAGATTGGCCATCGTGAAGAGCAGAGCCACAGTAAATCAGCTGCCTCTCATCTCTTCTGTAGGCATTCCAGCTCAGCGAACTGCCAGACCATGAAACCTCCACATTTCACCTGAGAGAAGCAAATCACAACTTGCCAGAAACAAGCCAGCCCTTAACCTTTCAATCTTTTAACCTTTACATAAACTGTGCTTGTTTTCCCGTACAAACAATGGCCTTATTGTTTAGGTTAAAATACAGTATATGACCTCTGATGCTAGGAAATGAATGAATTGTTGTGTTGTCAACAGCTACTTTTCTCCACACCCCCTTATATCTAGGAATTTCTTTCCACGTGTCTAGTTTTAAGAAGGGCATAACACTTTGGAAAGTGCTACAGATATACTCCAAAATTACACAACTGAAACATGCTGACTTGCATTTTCAGTAACTTAAAAAATCCTAATATAGACCAGCTTTTCAAAAGAATTCACCTTCAGCTTAGGCATGTAACTGACAGTAATTTTCAATTGGTTATATTGCACAGTAACTCCCATTTCAGACACACAGTTAGAACTTAAAAACTGGCTATTTATTAAAATGTCAAAATGGAACCAGAGCTCTTCTGAACATCTGGCCAGACTGTGGCTATGTGACTCAAGATGATTGCATGAGAAAATGTAATGTAGGTAAGCAAGTAACAAAAGATTATGCACAAAAAATCAGACACTCATTTAATGCTAGACACAAAGTTCATCTTCAAAAACCCACTGCTTGTTACAAGTTCATTTAAAATTGGGAAATGTGCAAAATGATTATGGTAAAGATAAGACAGAATTTGTACATATAGAGGAGAAGGCACGTGAAATATCCCTCTTCTCAACGAAAAGAGAAAATACGATGATAATTTAGGAAGCACGTTAGAAAAGTCATCCTAAGAGGTGAAGGAATTTTTTAAATTTGTGAACAGTATAAACTGTCTTCTAAGCAGGTAATTTTTTTGTTGTTACTGGTGGTGCTTTTTCTTCTTCTTCTTCTTCTTTTAAGATTAGAATGCTTTCATCAACATAGGAAAGAGAAGGTTCACACCTTTGGGAGACTCACTAGATATTGAATGGATTTAAGAACAAATATTTACATAAAGGAAATATTTTCCCAGATTGGACCAGTTTCTAAATGAAAGGACAGATCTAGATGGTAAATAGGATTGTCTGGGCCAAGCTACTAATTGTGTGACAATTGTGTGATTTCAGACACCTCATTACCTATTTCAGATAACAGCATTGTAGCCTGAGGCAGCCTTTGTTTTATTAGATATAGTCTTGAGAGAACATAAATTTAGAGGAATCTTTTTTGACTGATTTTAATCAGCAGTCTCCCTTCAGCCTGCTTCCAAAAGCTCCTGGGAAAAAAAAAAATATTCATCTTACTACTTTTGTGGGATATGTTTATGTGTCAAAGAAATCCAAAAGGGATATGTCTGTGATAAAATACACAAATTTTAGTCACATGGCAAGGCATTATTACCTTTCAGTTTGTGATTTTAACCACAAAATTCTACATGAGTGCATCAGGGTTAAATCAAGATGCATAAGGCATCTTTGGAAACCTTTGGAAAGCTAGAGTGAATATGTCATAAGTTGGATAGAAACAAGAAAGAAAAGGTAGATCTACCAAATAAGACTCCTTTCTCTGAATTAACAAGAATGACATTTCCATGTTTTTTCAAAGAATGAAAGAGAAGGAAGGATAAAAAAGAAATTGTTCCACATAATGCAACAGCTCCTCAGTTAATGTAAACTGGCGCCAGTTCATTGAAGTCAATGGAGCTACAGTGATATGTACCAGCTGAAGATGGGGCTCTCAGTGTGTCGGCATCTGGCATGATGCCATCCTCTGTCTGCATACAGACTAGCATTGTGTATGTAAACACTGTGTGACCCTCTAAAAATCATAATTTAAAAAAAATGCTTTATAGTTCTTATGAATTTGTCATGTAAAACAAATCCTGGGCTTCCTGTGTTTAGTGCCTCCATTTGAGCAGAATATATTTGCAATCTTGTCTGCGCTCTACTTTTGCTCACTGAATTCCAGCAAGCTAAAGGATGGGTCATTCAAAATGTGGATCAGAACAGAGCCCAAAAGAACAGCTGCTTCCTCTGTCCTAACTAAAGAAAAATTTATATTACCTACACAGCTGTGTGATAGTTGGCTTGCATTGTTAGAAGGTAAAGGATGGTGTTTAAGCTGTACCCAAAAAGAATCACCAGGACTTTCAGACACTTCCTCAGACTCCTGAACCATTATTTCTTTCCCAGTTTATCCTCAGATTATAGACAAATATTTCACTGTAATCCTAGAAGAAACCATAGTCCCTCCCTCACAAAGATCTAGCTACTAGATTAAGGGAATGTCTTTCCTGATTCCTGCAACTGTGATAGGAAAGGAAGAGGCAGGATCCAGATCTATTAGCTGATTTACAGCTGAACTGGTGGTCTGGGTTACCATGTTTTCCCACGCTAAGTTACAACCTACAGGGTATCTACCAAAGGACACTAATGAAGATTTACTTCTCACCAATATAATAGTAGCTCTGAAACTAAATTATGAAAATAAGTAGAAGCATATCTTCTTACATTTAGGATCCTCAGGGACTATCAGAACTGAGAAATGGAGAATACATTTTATGGGGAGATCACCATAATAAAGGAATAAAAAACATTTGGATTCATGCATTTAACCTATAAACAGTCTTTACACAAGCCAGACCAAGTTAAAAGAAAAATAATTATTCAGCAGGCAAATCTAGAACATACTACAAATATTTATATTTGTAGGAACACAAACAAAAAGAAGAAAAAGTACACCACCTAACAATTGCTTTGCCTCTAAATATAGAGTATATTTCCTTTTGATTTTCATTCTGTATGGTTCAGATTACAAGCTGAAGAACTGTTCTAGATGAACTTCATGGCATAGGATCATCTTTGATATTATCCTCACAGCTAAAGAAGATTCTCATTTAAGACTAGGCATCAGGTAAGAACATGATCAATTGTTCTTTTTAACAAAGGAAATATAATTTATATACAACAGACTCAGTACTCACTGAATGAATTTTATAAATCAACAGTCTGTAGAAACATCAAAAAAACAAAGGTGATTGGCAGTAGTTAGATCAGAGACAGGTTCCCAATTGTACTTGGCTTACTTTTTCTGCAGCTTCTTTGAGCATCCTAATTTAGCCCAAGGCTCAAAAAGAAAACTTCCAATTCATTTTATCAATATAGTGAAAAAGTGGAGAACTCCACTGCAGTCTCAGGTGAAACAAATCTGAACAAGATAGATAAATCTAATTTCATAATGACTGTCATATTCTTCTATTCATAAGATACTGGAATTTATGAGCTCTTGGCCTTGCCAAGACTGAGCCTTAAGCTTGATGAGCACTGGTTTATCCAAGACTTGCTTTCGAAGTCAAGATACTTGGAGGGAAGAATGACTTTTTAATCTTTAACTGTATGCAGATTTAATGAACACATGTGTAACAGACTGCTAACACAACCACAAAAAAATATTTGGGTAGACTCTACAGCCACTTAAATGCATTTTGTCATTTATCCAATAAAATATAATTATGAAAAATAAATTCACCTGATTTATAAAATATTTACATCTTGTTTTAGGACCCAAACCAAATATAATTAATAGCCATAAAAACAAGTGAAAGGAAACCACCACTATTCTTCCATACTTTCATTTGTTGACAGTGGTTTTGGTTAATTGAAGCATGTGGCATGTAAAGGGATGGGTTTTTTGTTGTTCTTTTGTTTTGCTTTGTTTTGTTTTAAGGTCACAGATAGGGATAGGAGAAACAGTTAACAATAACCAACAAGAGAACTTAAACCAACTGAAACCTGTTTTGATTTCAAACGAGGAACAGAAAGTGGGCACTTAGATTCAGATTTAAATTAGTCTCCACCAGTGGTCTGGGGGTTTATCTTCATGACCAAACCAGATCTAAGATTCTCATACAGATCCAATGATGGTGAAAACTTCTAAACTTGAATCATATAACCTGAAATCTTGTAACCTATTGTCTTGAGATTTTGGTTCCCAAGACTGGAAATCTTTTTATAATTATGCCTTGTTGACTGTACAGCTGTTTTCTTTGTTTCTTTTGTGATAGAATCTTGACATTTCTTTTCCTAAACCACCATTTTCCATGAAGCATAAGAAGATCTCCTTACTCAAAACCTGACATTTGCAACAGTTATTTGAAATATTTGAACTTTAACCATTACAGTCCATTTTCAAAAGAAATACTTTTTAGTATTTCAGTATATTTTAGTATATTTTAGTATATATATTTTAGTATATAACAGAAATCAAGGAATGTGAGGAATACAAGGAGCAGGGTATAGACCTTGAACTTTAAGAGAGCAAAGGTTGCCTTATATAGGGAACTGGCAATTGCCTGGCATCTTGTGGATAACAGCTCTGAAGAGCAAGAACTCTTCCATGTGTGGAGCCCCACCCCATGCTCTGGGAAACAAGTAGACAGATCAGTAAGGTATCATGCCTAAAACAGAAAATCATGACATAATTCTGGTTCAGAAAGGCATACATAAGAGGAAGGGAAAAAAAAAGAAAAATACGAGACCACTGCCAAAGGGTGTGGATGATTCTTAGCAACAGCAGGTACAAATTATGCTTAAGCACGAAATGCCTTCTACACTGTTAGGTAGGTTTTACCCAACTTCAGAAAGATTAACTCATAGGAGGTTGCCTTAAATCCTCAATGCGGAAGACCCTTAAGTAGAACACTTTACCACTCCCTATTCATCTTTATTAACCACGCTGTAGAGGGCTCTTAAATGCAGCAAATCATAACAGTGGTGATACTAATTTTAAAAGGGGACAAAATGTACAACCAAGACTGTGGTATTGCTATAGTTTCACAGCCTACAGTACTGTAATAGTTTCTATAAAAGGAAGTAGTTATTCTGGCAATTGTTGACTTTGAGTTCAAACAAACATCTGAGAAGATGTGTTTGATGCACAATTCACCTCTTTATTAAAGAATAAACGCTCCCTTTGCAATAGATCCAATTCTTTTTTTCTCCCTTGAATATGTATATATACATATATGTATGTATACATACACTTATATAAATACATATATTCTCCCTCTCCATATAAGGTTTTGGTAAATACCAGCTTGATTTAACTCAGAATGGAAAGAGAGAGTTCAATTTTAAGAGGCAAAGTACACATATTATCAGACAAAGTGAAAGCGGAAAAAAAAGTCCAAAACTAAGACCATGTAAGGTATGTATCAACCAGTTCTGAAAAATGTTCCCACTGGAATTATTCCAGACTAAAACAATGAGTCATCCTCTAAGGAATCCTGTCCTCACATGAAATATATAAATCATTGTCCATTTTGGAAGGATTATGCCAACAGCACATATCATTAAAATGTTATTCCTTTAAAAAATGCTAAAAAAAAATCCATTGTATTTTGTTCTGTATATTCTGACTTGCAACATGGTCAGGAGTCTGACTACTGGCCCCTGGGATAAAGTCACAAGGACATTCAGTTCCAGAGTACTCAATATAGGTTCCCATATGCCTCTGCAAATCTGGACAACTGCAAACAGGATCGCAACTTTCAGAGGTTTCCTCTTTATACCCTTCTCATGAAACTGCAAAGCTCTGTGAGGTGGTAGCAGTAGAAGAGGGAAGAAAATAGCATCCTAATATAATGCTCTGAAATGGTGATGCTTGAAGTATATGTAAAAAATGAAATATTGAACACAATCAATATAATTACTAGTATTCATCACATGGATATACTGTATCTGTTTCATAGGCCTATTAAAGCTATTGAAGTGACTGACACTTGCAAGGGAGGACAAAAAATGATGTGCTACTGAAGGGAAAAATTAGTCTGTAAACTCCTATCAGAAAGCATAAATCTAATGGTATAAAAGTTTGCAACAGACAAAAACAGCCCTTTATGTCACATTCCCAAAGAAAAGGCTTTGCTTTCTATAAAGCATTTTCTCTCAGAAATTTAAAAGCATAATTTCAAAGAAAGACTCCTCAAGATGCATTATCACTCACACACATTGTTTGGATTTCACCAGCACCTGAATGCTCCACTCAAAACTGAAGTCCCACTGAACTTCATATTTTATGAACAGTTGAAAATGGCTGCTTTCTTCTTGAGCAATCTTGCCTAGGAAGACAAGACATACAAGAGATAAGAGAAGAAAAACTATAGATAGATACAGATAAAAAGAGGAAAGACCCAATGAAGACTACCAAAGAACACAGCTTGAAGGCAACAACCACATTTTATCTACAAGAATTTATTTTCTTACCCAGCTGATCAACAAGTAGGAAGTAGACTGACAAATGAAACACTGTGTCATATTCTGGAAGAAAATAAATACATTTATCAAACTGCTTTGCGGGAAGGCAGATGACAAATGAGTACTTCTTGCTCAGAGAGCCTATGTCTCTATATAGTAAATAAAAGAATAAAATCTTCTTTTTCTTTCCCATTTCTTAATTGTGGCAATTCATTCTCTGTCCCTGGCAAACCTAATGCATCTGTAGAAACTCACTCACAGGCAAGTTGCAGACTCAGCATATTCATTTCAAGTCACGCTAGCTAATATTAAGCTTGCTCTCACATGAGCTTACTTGAGCAACAGAAATCTGCTGTCTCGTGAACCAGCAGCCTGACAGGAATGAATGACCCCGGTACACTGTGCACGATGCCATCTCGTAACTCCAGCTGGAACAGCTGGTCTCTAGCTTCCACACAGAATTGCACGGTGAAAGAGAAATTAATATGAGATGCTCCTTTTTAAAAGAAAGTCACCAATTTAAATTCATAATGAAGAGATCTTTAGCACTTATGTTCTTTGTGGGTGGTTTTTTTTTCACTGAAAGAATTTCCTTCACAGACTTTGCCAAACATTCACAACACAACTTTAGAAAAGCTGTATACCATTTTTTTTTACGTCATAAAGACAGTGATCATTAGTCACAGTTAGATCCACATTTACACCATTCCTTAGGCATCTATAATATGGAAGAACAAAACTGGTCAATGCTGACAGCACTACTTAGGCACTGTTAGTTAATTCCAGCCCACTCTCAAATAGTTACATCACTCTTCTGAACTGTATTGCTTAGATGCTGTGAGGTCAGCATTTTAAAGGTGACCTCTTACCACGTTCCCTAACAACTAGAAGTATACAATGCTTTCTCTTTGGTCAAGTCCTTAACATTAAACACTCATTACAAAATCAACTGAAACAGAAGAATTTGTTCTTTTTTATGAATAAGTACAATCAGAAGACTGAATGTCATGCAAAAAGTTACACAGGAACATGTTACCTTAATAAACACGGTAGATGAGATACGCTGGAACAAATGAAGAACTGTTTTGTCAAGCTTATTAACCCTCATGAAGACTTTGTGAAAAAGTTGTTATTGATCCCAATCAAGCTTCAATTTTACAGGTACGTTCAATAATATAACATGAATCAGAGGACTGAGAGATGGAAAAAGAGTACCTATGAGCTCAACATTCAAACAAACCATTCATGACCACCAAAACATCTAGCACCTAACAATATGATCTTGAGTATTTTCATTTGTTTTTTTCTACTAATTAGTTTTAAATAACTCATGCATACTGCTACTACTGCTTTCTCTGGGAGAACACACCGATAGCTTTTACCATTAGGAATATTTTTTCTGATTCAGTCTAAATACGCATTCTTGTTCAGCTCTACCCCACTAATGTCAGTTAAAACTCCTCTTTATCAGGTGAAATACTTTCACTCTGTGGTGTATACATTCTATTATTACCTGTGGGTAGCTTATATTAGCATTCATATTATGGTTCATTCCCAACAATGATCTAAATACACCAAAATTCAGTAATACATGTAAAAATTAATATTTCTCAAGCTCCCATGAAAGAACCATATTTTAGACCTGTCATGGACTTGAATGTAAGCTGTACCAGCAGCATATTACATAAAGTCATTTAATGTTCACAAAATGCCCTGATCAAGTACTTACTTTTACAATATTCAAAAAAAAAAAATTGAACAGATTTTCAACTAAACCATGAGTTGTCCTAGTATATAATGATCACTGAAGACTAAAGGAGAACATCTTAAGGTCCAATTCTTCTCTTTCCTACTGTTGACAATAAATGTAGTAAGAGATAACTTGTGACTCTAAAATGTATCTTGTGTTGTACATAAAAAGGTAAGTTCTGGGATTTAGGTACTGGGAAAAAATAAATAAATCAAAGACTATAATCAGTTTGACCTAATAATCATTGCAGTTCCCTTGGGTAAGTCATTAAAGACATGATACATGACCACTGAAATAAAAGACTCTCATTAACGCTTATAGGCTGTGGGTGATGCCAAAATCTTTTTGTCTCTAGCTTTTCATCCATAAAGTAGAGATAACATACTACTACTCAAGAAAGGTACTGCAAAGATGAGTTCATTAATGTGTCCTCAGTTAATGGAGTGATAGGAGACACGTAGGTATCTATGTGCACAAATTCCCCAAAATATAGTGAAATGGAAAGTTTCCCAAAGCTATGAGGAAATAATCATTATACAGTGCTATTAATACGCCAAAACAGGCACAGTTTGTCCTAAGATTAGGAATACATGACTCATATAGATAATAAAGATGCATACTTTTGTTCCACTTCACATCAAATCATGATTGGTACAAACAAAGTTCAACTTTATAGCTTCTCTTTTTCTCTTTGAAAATTATTGTATTTTTAATCCTTACATTCTTCTCCTCCCATCTTCCCAGCAAGAAACTGGCAAGGAATGTGGAGCATCTTGGATTAGAAATTATGGTGGTTGAGACAGCGTTAGTCTCTTTACTGGCTTTTACTTTGGTCTTTTGGGGAGAAAAAAAAAAAAAAAGATTTCATTTTACACATCGAATTTGCCCTCGAGTAAACTTCAGAAGTGATCATGAACCAACTCACCTTTGGGCAATCAGAAAGTGTTCCTAAAATTTGGTTCCTAAGATTTGGTTGGGAAACAGTATTTCTGTCCCATGTGAAATTCCAGAGCTCCGAAGTGTATTCCGTGCTCTTGACTTGGAACAAGTAAAACTTTTTCTGTATGGAGATTTCCTCCAAGAAATTTTCTTGGACACATTAAATACCAAATAAAATGTTGCTTAGATTTAGAGTACGACACAGACAAAGAATACTCAATGACATGAATATTCAATCTCACTACACTTTATATTAAACACCTCAACATAAAAATTGAAAGAAATTGAGAAAAAATGAAGCAAAATTGTGTGTGGAAAAAAGTCAGAACGTGTCACTGAAGTTAACTGAGTTTAGGCAGAGCACTGTATGAACATAACTGCTTCTTGTAATAATGAAGTTGGTATCTCTCTTCGGCATTTGTTCTGGGAAAACACCCACAGTATAATCAAGCCATTTTATTCTTCCATGATATTTAATGCATTATTGGGTTATTGGCATTCATCTGGGATCCCTTACTGGAAATATCTATGGCTGTAATGATCTGAGCTAGCTAGAGACTGGCCCTCCAACTTTAAACTGCTACCTTCTCAAACACCAAGTGTTTTCTGCAGTAGCTTTTTGTTTTACATATAAGGTGTGATCAATTTATGGACACTCTAGATAAAAAGCAGTAATCATATTTTTGTTAATTACTTTAATGGGAAATGCATCCCACGCACGTACTTAAACTACTTAAACCCCATACCTTAGTCCTTTGCTGGGGAAGGATGCAGACAATGAGTTCTCTATAAAAGAGGACTGTGTAATGCTAACACGATCAAACCTTGTGCAACCACTGAAATATCAAAGGTAGGGAAGGAGAAACTGGAACAGAACCCTTTTCACAGACATTTGACTAATCTGATGATGTATCCATAGTGCTATGCGCACCAGAACAACGAACTTGCTGCTACAAGCAGTAACCTTTTGTCTGTCAACAGGGTTTACCTGGAAGGAAGCAGTACCATCAGTTTGCACAATCGCACTGCCCACCAGCCACAACTGCGTTATATATACCTTGGTAATTAAGTTATAATGTTCAAAACTAATGTGTGAGTGTGTGTGTATGAGAGAAATCAAGATTGATTTAATCTACACAAATGAACTGATTGACTGAAATGTGATTGAAAGGAGAAAGGAAAGGGCCGTGGTGCCTTAAATACATGACTACTGTACTTCTGGCATACTCCTGATACATCTATAGACAAGACAGACACAGAAAGTGAGTGACATTTGCAGCAAACTGATAGCTGGGACATTCATCAACTGAAACTTCTGTGTGAGAAAACAGATGGCAGTAAACATATAAATCGAACAAATCAATGTGAGATGTGCTCCTTTGGGCATGTGGATTCATGTTTGCAGGCTGAGTTATGAACTGACAACCTCTGCAGGTCAGATCCAAGGCTCTTTGTAGTTCCTGGAAGATTTCTACTGAATCCAAATTTGAATTTGAAATCCCAATTGAATACAAACATTTTTTTCTTCTGGTTGCCTAAGATCATTCTGGAGATTTTACTGTTGTCACCTTTTAGGAACCAAGAGCTGCATTTGTCCCTGATGTTCTCAGGAACAAATGTGCTTGCATTTGCTTGTTCGTCTCCATAACCCACGCTCCCTCTGTGACTGACTCCTTTTCCTTAATGCTACAACCTGATCAGGGTTTGTTTCCCTTTCTCTCCTACATCGTTATTCATGCTGACACATAAGCGGTCCTGATTTCTCAGGAAAATATTCCATCAGACAATTACTTCTTAGTTTTTCTGTGTCTCAAGCTGCTACTCTAACAACAATTGCTTAGGAGCCAGGAATTATTTACTGGCAACCATGAATATGTCATCCAGATGTTTATTATTACTATTGCTTTCCAGAGGTGTCAGCTAACTGTTATTCGTGGCTCCCTCTTTACCAAGCATCAGATGATAGAGCTTACAAGTCCTGACTTTAGCCATGGTTGCCCTTTGATTCACAAGTCAATTTGCTTTCTGCTAGGCTATAAGATGCTAGTCCATGAAATTCATCTTACCGTTTTGCCAAAGAGGCATTACAGCCTGTTATTATGAACTAGGCCTTGTTACCAGGTCACACCATTACAGCAGCTTGTATTATTGACAGGTAATACAAAGAATATTTGAAACAACAGAAGCTGTATCCACCACTCAATGCCCAAGACGACCTATTCGGAAAGGTGAACTTTCTAACAGTACAGGAAGGTAGGAAGCATTCTTTAACAATTTCTTTCTGCTTCTGCCAGTGCTTTTCCGTCTCAATGAGCTGTTCTCCAGTCTTCTTGGAGCTGAACCTTTTTATTGGCAATAGCTTCAGGAACACACCCTTCAAATAACTACAATAAATCATTTGAGGCCCCCCACGCTTTCAGACAAAACTACATGTACACAAGTCCTATTAAAAACCAGCCTTGTTCTGAACACTGAAAAACAGAATGGAGTTCTGCCATTCTTCTGAACAACATCCCACAGCGGGAAAGCGCCCCAGGAGGGAGCACTGAGTTGGCAAATCCTGCTGCCAAGAACACATGCCAGGTACTGGGTGGAGTTGATGCAGAGGCTGAATGGACAGTCTCCCCAGGGATTTCTACCAGCTGCCTGCGACTCAGAACTGATCTAACCTGTGCCATGGGTGGGGCAGGGCATCAGGAAACCATAATCACCTCCCAGCTGTTCCTTCCTTCCTCCACCCATGCTCATTGCTGCGGAAGCCAAGCACAGGGAAGGGTTTGGGCAGGATAACAGTAATGTGCCAATGGCAGAACATGTGTTTAGCTCATATAATTCTTCTATAGATGCAAGGATCGACATGTCTGTGCTACTCCTTTAACTCCTCATAAAAGAGAAGTCAAACGCTGGCTTATACAAAGCAAGCTAGCAGAGGTAAGGAGGAAACTAGTGGTTCACTTGCAATATTTTTATGGATGAAACTCAATTCTGTTTTGTTTTCCCTGTGGGAAAGTTCCTGCTGCAATAATAACCTTCATTTTTATGGATCCCTCATGCTTAACAAATTGACAGACTATTTATTTAAGCATCACTTAGCCCCCCACGGAAATGGAGCAGTCTCCTGGATAAGTTACGGTGCCAATTTTGCAGCACTGATCAACAGTTTTGGAATAGATGCACAAACTTCTCATCAGTTTGTAACAATAAATGACTGGATTTCTAAATGTGTCTAGAGCATCTGAAAGAATCAGCAAAGGCTCTTACAAACTTCCAGAATCAGGCAGCTAGCTCTTCTTCAGTAGTGTACAGGCAGATTTGAAAATCATATTAAAGACCAAGTAGCTGACTGCCGTGGAAACTCAGCCTGAGAAAAAATTCACTTGAGACAGGCAGTGATCATCACTATGCTAGTTCTTGGCTGGCACACTATCTATAGTCTTCTTGAAAAGCGTGCCAGAAAATCTATTTTTCCCCCAAGAGAATAAATTCTTCTTTCAGTTTACCAAACAGATAAAATATGTTCTACTGAAGTTGCCTCAAAGTTGCATTAAATCATGGAAAAGAATAAAAAGGACAGATTACTTCATTTGTACTATTGCAAGATGTTTCTGCTTTCAAAAATCACCACGACTTCATCACTCAGATCCATCACTTTTAAGCTTTCAGGCCTTTTAGATACTCTCAAGATGATATGGCTGTAGAATCATAGGTAAAGCCATCAATTTGCAAAGAATGTTCATTTTTCTAATATTCTGAGAAAGTGTTCAGACGGGTTTACTTCAGAGCTTAAAAAATTGTCTATGTTAGAGATCGTGATACTGAATGTGATACTGACCTTACAGACCTCAGAAATCTAAGCCTCGGAATCCCTCAGTTAAATAGTCATGAATTTATTTTCATTCCTTTTCTGTATGTTAACAGCTTTTCTCCAAAATTAAGATCATCTGGTGAAAGCACAACATGCTAGATTAAGGAAATTGGGGCTTTAAGAACTACAATATTTGATAGAAGCAGAGATGTTCTAACAATCTTTCTATTTCTAATCTTTCTTTCTCCTTCTCCCCCACACCCATTTTTAAGTTTTATTATAGTGCCGGTAGGTGTAGAAGACCTAAGCTAAATAAGGAAGACATGAGGTAAATCCCCATCCCAGTATTTTTAAAGTACAAGAGAAAACACCTAGGTATACTGGGAAGAATCAGAAGCTAGAGAGCAGAGTAGCATAATATTCCAGCGGGAATTCTCTGTAGAGGCTGGCCAAAGTGTTTTTATTGCCTCAGTGATGTCAAGTGTGAGTGAGAAACTGAAGAAAGTTTAACCTATCCAAGTCTGAAAACTTACTCTGAAACAGCTCTGAAGTATTTACTATAATATACTTTCCCTCGGTTAAAAGCAGAGATGAGCATTTTAGTTTCCAAGAAAGAAGGAAGGAACAAATCACGCCCTTCAAGACTGTAATGGAAAGAGAACTGCAGTATGTAGCTTTCCTCTCTCCTACACTGGTGAGTAACACTGGACCCAAGTTACTCCTACTGAGATGGGAAAGAGACATCTCAGGACAAGTCTTGTGTTTGTTACTTGGAGAAAGGAAAGGTTTCAGCCAAATCAAAATGAAAGTTTTCCAACAGCCAAAATCAAGTTTATGAAATACAGCATACTGTTATTCTGTGTTCCATTAGCAGAGAAGAAAACTGGTGTTGGAAAATAAGAGACTTGGTTTTCCAAAGCTTTCTCTGCAGGGAAGGGTCCTGGGTCACCGAGCAGGGTGAAGACAGATGGTTTTCTGGCAAAAGAGTAGCTGAGCAGGAGGAATAAGTACTAAAATCTGGAGGTGGACTGATTTGCTGCATTTTGCAGGCTATGTTCATGCTAAATTGCACAGTGTAGATAGCACAGCCTCAACTACAATGTCTTCTCTGGGGAGAGGGATGCGTAGACTTCACATTAAGTTGGCTTCACAAAATAAGTCATTCAATAGACTTCGAAGCTCTTCAAATGAAGTCACGTGTCAATTCTAAAAATGACGTCGTGGAGGTTAAAAATATGAAGTTTGGAGATATCTATGTTCCTTGTTTTTACTATAAATGGGGCTGTATTCAAACTATATATGAGATGAGAAAAGCCAGTGCATACATGTCAAAAGAAACCCTAAAATAAATTGAATTCCTGCTGCACTAACTAGACCCATGCCAGTAATAATGTTTCCATTATACATGAAAAGCAAAAGGAGAAGTTATTCAGAAAAGCTCCCAATGACAACACAATGAGATACAACAAATGCAAGACAGGGATAAATTGCCTGACACATTTGAGAAGGTGTAGCATTTTCACTGCTGCTTACAACAGCAAAATCTCTTCTGCATACGCAAGTCTGCCACTTGGGAGTAATGTGGTCATTCTTACTGAACTGCAGTAAAACTCAATAGCAACCCACACCCGTTTGCATCCTACAAACATTACTTCCTGCTAGTCCTTCATATTCTCCAATTTAGCATACAAAATACATCCTTGGATCTCAGCATACACATGAATATAAGGTTATTAGTAGCATTACATTTCATCTCTAGTGGTCTGACATTGCCAAATATAATTTTTAAAACTCTTAACCTTTATCTGTCTTCTTGGTAGTAAGGTGAGTACATGAAACTGTCTGCAAGGCACTGTATTTTGCCAGGCAAAAGAAAGCTCAGTGTAGTATTATTAAACAGCATGAAGTCTATCATCATGGCTAACACCACAGACTGAGCCAGGAACCTTAAACTGTGATTCAGTATAGCCTGAGCTAAATCCAAGTTCTGTAATTTGTGATTTTATAGGACACTGCCTGCTTCATCAGCCTCTACAAGGATTAGACATATCCTTTTCCCAGTGAATTCAGCCTTAAGTGTTATCTTAGGCAGCTTTAAAGCCTATCTCCTTGAAACACTATTTTGTGAAATGTCTCAGAGCATTTTATGGAAAAGATTAGGTTCATCACATGCACATGAGCAAAATGAGTGACATAGAGGTGAAGTGATTTATCTGACATCTGGAACGGGCCAAAATTCTGATTGAACCCTGGTATCCTACAAAGGGCACGGACAGCTTAGGTGCATAAATGACACAACCACCTTTTCAAATGCTGTAATTGATACAATTTCTGAGTTTAGAATAAAATATCCCAAAATTCATACACTGTTATGTCAATAAACCCACAGAAGCTAGCACCTTAAAAAATTTCAGGATTTGACATTGCATGAATAGGCCAAAGACAGGAAAGGGCTGAGGGGCTGGTGTTTTTTTTCTTTTGAGTGAGTAAGTGAGTGTGTGAGTGTGTTTTGGTCAGTTTCAAAGAAATTCAAATCAGAATGAAGTCTGCGATAGCAATTAACAACTAATTTGCTAGAAATATGACATCGTTCAGTGAGGTAAGTAAGCCTAGAGGTACATGAAAAAAAAAGGCACTTCACAAACCTCGTTCATCGCTTTGTTTGACACTCTTAGAAAAGAGTCAAAGTACTAAGCAGTCAGAGAAAACAATGTGCCCACCACCGTAATGTTTCTCATCCCCAGTACTGTTGCAAACATAATGTTGTTCTCCCAGATCAACTGTGAAGCATGGGCGTGTGGCAGATAGAGAAGGTTATATCCCTCTACATATGTGTTGTATCCCATCCTGAGACAATGAGAACTTTGGTTTGATGCTGTGACAAGTGCCATTTTTTTTGACTATGCTGTACACACCTTCTCAGGAGTTACATTTATTCTAGCTGCACACAACTGTTGACAATTGTTTTCTGAGAAAAAAAAGTGAAGATCAGTGTCCAGAAGTTCAATTTAAACAACTTCCGGTAGTAGCTGAATTGTGGTCTAGTTTAAAGTTGTATCACATAATCATTTGAATGAAAAAAAGAAGAGAAAGAAAGGCAAGACTGATAATATCTATAGCCATATATTTTCTTTTAACTTCGGCCATCTTGGCACTTTATATCACTCTAAACAGCCATGTTCAGTTTTGTTCTAACAATGCTGAGCTCTGCTCAAGTAATACATTATTGCTTGGTGAAAGTGAGTATTTGACTAAGATAATTTGGAGTTTTGCTTTTAGAGTGAAGATTCCAGGTTCTTACTGTTGTGATGACCAGGTTTTTACTGCTATAATAACAAAGTCATATATATATATACATATATATATATACAAAGTCTCCTTGCTGCTCTGTCAATAAAAATAATAAAAAATGGGCATATTTGCATTTTTATTACTGTTATGCTGTTGAATGGTTCAGCATGTTCTCAGCATGACTGAAAAGCAGATTCAAAAGCTACTGTGTATTTTTTTTTCTTTTTTTTTTTCTTTTTTTCCAAAAGCTATTTATGTAGCTTGTTTTCTCTTTGAATCTCATTAATTATTCTGTGCACATAATGCCTCTCCACATTCAGGCTATTTCATGTAGCCAACAGTGAAATCAGTACCAAAGATCAGTTTCTTACTCTAGCACATCCTTTCTCTTTACAACGACAGCTATCTTCTGAATGGCACATCTTCATTCCGTTCAGAACAGAAAACAAGACACCAGATGTGACTGCACCCTGTGACAAGTTACCTGCATGCTCCTTAGTGGTGTCTTTGCAAACAGCCATGCTGCTAAGGCCAACCCCTCTCCAAGTCAAGAGGTGTGGAAGTACTATGAAGTGTTTCAAGGTTTATTTAGTCAAAGATTTTCCACTTCTATCTTTCCACTGGAACATGAAGAATCACTTCAAGGGAAAAAAAAACTGTGCACCTCTTGTTTTCTGCCAAACATTTGGCAGAAACATGAAATTTTTGCACTGCAAGAACAGCAGGTAAATTGTTTCAGTTGTGAGTGTCTCACTCTCCTCTCTCATTTGTTCATGGTGTAGTTAGTAAAAAATGTAATGCTAGTGCCTGTTGGAAGGCAAAGGATCTGTGCAATATTACAGCCTTGTAACACACATCTGAAGGGCTTGGAGTTGCAGCATAAAAGAGGCACACACAAACTTCACTGGCAAAGCATGCATTTTAAATAAAGCTTCAATACTCAAAAACAGACAGTCTCCGTTCTCATTCTGAGTAATGTCTGCCTTCTATTCAGTAGAACAGCCCACGATGAAAGTAACAAAGACATGCCAGATGAAAAACATCACACTACAAGATCCCTGTATGCTGGAGAAAATCCTGTAATTGCTTACTGAGATATTTCCCTCTGAAAGTATGTGGGGAATAAAGACGTTTCATGTTAAAAAAGGGGGAGGGGAAGGAAAATGAGAGCAATTTGTGTCCAGATCATTCCCTTTTAAAGTTTTAGTCTGATCAAAATTTGATTTCCGTGGTTTTTGCTACGGAGATTGAACAGGGCTTCCCCAACTCTGCTCCCGTAAAAAAAAAATCAGTTCATATTCACATAGAAAAAGTGGCACTGGTTCTGACATGCTCCAGCTAGAAAAAATGCTTATCTACATGAAGGGGCTGAAAGATGGCCTGCAGTGATGGCTCCACCAAAAAAAAACAACTGTCAGAGATACCAGGTAGAGAAGTAGTAAGAAAGGGCTACCATCCAGAGCGACCTGGACAAGCTTGAAAAGTGGGCACATGAAAACCAATTAAGGTTTGACAAGGCCAAATGCAGGGTGTTGCATTGGATTTGAGGCAATCCCAGATATGAGTATAGATTGGGAAAGAACTCATTGAGAGCAGCCCTGCAGAGAAACATTTGGGAGTTCAAGGGGAAAAAAGCTGGACATGAGCCAGCAGTGTGTGCTTGAAGTCCAGAAAGCCAACAGTATCCTGGGCAGCACCAACAAAGGGATGATCAGTGGGGAGGAGGGGACTGTCCCTTTCTGCTCTGCCTTTGTTTGGCCTCATCCAGAGTAGTGCATCCAGACCTGGTGCTCCCATCATAGGAAGGATTTGGAGCTGTTGGAGAGTGTCTAGAGAAGGGCCATGAAGATGATCATAGGGTTGGAGCACCTCTCCTATGAAGAAAGGCTGAAGGAAGTGGGCTTATTCAGCATGGAGAAAAGAATGCTCTGGGGAGACCTCATCACAGCCTTTCAGTTCCTGAAGGGAGCTTATAAACAGTAGGGTGACCAACTTAACACATGCAGATAGCGATAAGACAAGGGGGAATAGCTTTAAATTAAAAGAAGGGAGATTTAAGTTAGATGTTTGGGAGCAATTTTTCATTCAGATGGCAGTGAGCCCCTGGCACTGCTACCCAGAGTTGTGGTGCCCCATCCCTGGAGGCACTCCGGGGCAGGTTGGATGGGCCTGGGGCAGCCTGAGCTGGTGGGGGGCAGCCCTATCCATGGCTGGGTTGGGACTGGGTGGGCTTTAAGGTCTCTTCCAACGCAAGTAATTCTATGATTCTAAATACAAACATGTTAATCTGTGAGAACAGTGAATGTACTGGATTTTGTTTATGTCTCATTATTCACTCTTACATATCTTTACTGATTGAATTATTGGAGGTCTGTGGAGTGGCTTATCTTGATTTCATTTGATCATATTTTTTTTAAATTTTTATTAATTTTCTTGTTTTATAGGCATCCTTTTATATATCTGTATTTATATGACCTCACAGAGAGTTAGTCATCTTCAAACCACCTACTCACATCAAAACTCAGTTTTCTTTTTCAAACTATTATTAATTTTTATTCCATTTTGTAGTAATTGAATATTATTTAGAAAGCATCAATAAAATAAAGGGCTTGAGCCTATTGAGATGGTGCCTTAAAAAACAAAATGCATGGAGTTTGCAAATTACTCATGCAAATTAAATTGTTCAAACTATTTATTCATGAAATTCACATTCCTGTGAATTATGCTCGTGAATAATCAAAAAAAGTGGAAAGAAGTTAATTCTATAAGATATTGTATTTGTAGCAAACAATATCAAACCAGTTAATTAACAACATCAACTGCTTAACTTTACAGAGGAAGATGAAAAGAACAGAACAATAAAGCCTGGTATTTACTACAGAATAACAACCTGCTTAGAGACTCTCCAGACACCAAGTCTTCATCCAAATGTTAGATGAGTTTCTCAAGAAGATATTTCAGCTCAAGTGAAAGTTACAACTCTTTCCTAAATAATCAAAAATTCAGTCTATACATTGTGATAGATCAGAATGTTCTCCACTGCATCCCCTGCTCTTCAGATCTCTCATCTTTGAACAATGAATACAGGCTACAGCTCTAAACTAGTAGCATTCATCACCCCCGTGTTCTCCATGGACTGTCAAATAAAAACAAACAAAAATAATACATACCATAGTTTTTCTTTCAAGCCTTCACTGAGACTGAGCATCACACTCATTCTCACTCAAGCAACTCTTTAGCTTTTGGGAAAATACATTTTGGAAAAATTTACACACCATTGGTAGGCAGAGCTAGGGTATGTGGGTGCATATGTATGCTTGTTTCTAAACTTCTGTTGCAAATCTGTCCAGCAAATGAGACTAATGGAAACAATTATAATTTCAATGTTATAATTGAGAGGATGAACAGAAATAAGGCCTATATTTGGAAAATCCAGCTTTTTTACTCAGAAACATAGAATTGATGTATCTACAGGTACACAAACACTAATACAACTCTGACAGCAACCTTGAGGGAATTTTGGCTTACTCACAAGACTGCTGAAGGCCTGTTTTAGCCAAGGATAATATGCATGAATTCCTGTTTTTTACTGTTTCTGTTCTGGTAGTATTTGAGAAACATCCAAAATCAGGGTGTTGTGGTGAAAGACACTGGGCTGACATATGCCAGCAAAGTAGTCCAGTAGTCCAGTAAAATAAACCTTATATAAGCATAAATAGGGAGGGCTGAGCAAAGGAAAAAAAGTTGGCAAGTGACTTCCAGATCTCAGGGCATGCAAAATGGAGAGATGGAAAGTGAGATCAATGAACCACACTGTCTTCTCTGAAGGCAACAGATGTAATCCAACTGTTTGTCACTGAAGTCATCTCCAAAAGGTACTCATCTCCAAGTGGTTTCTGCTAATAGCACACTGCTAACTACAATAATTGGACCAGGCAAAATCTTGGGTGAAGAGAAATGATTGCATAAGAAACTGCATACTGGAAGTGTATGAAAAGTTTTCCTTCCACAAAAAGATCTTGGCACTCTCATTAGGGGCTGAAGATTTATTATTACTACTGAGGCAGCAATTAGATTCCCATTACAGAACAGTATCTGTACAAGATATTGCTGTCCAAATACCTGACTCGAGAACATAGCATTAAGCCATACATTTCCATTATTGCATGATGATTCACTGTTAATCCAAAATGCCTTCAAAATTAGGCACAAGATGTGATAAAATCCATTCATCTTTCGGGCAGAAGAGAACAAGTTGAAGCAAGCTGATTTTAGGGAAGGCCTTTAAAGTGGGATTTTCTGCCTGGTTTCTAAAGGAAAGGTAGGTTTAGATAATCGGCAAGAGCTTTCTATTCTCCCAGTAAGTTTGAACATTTTGCTCATTTCAATGTCATTTAATGCAGGGCTGTGGAAGACATTTCATATAAAATCTGTAGCTAAGTAGAAGAAAGGGACCCAAAATAGCAGTTGCTATTGAGAGAGAGGCTACAAAACAATCCTACATCAAAGACGTATGTATTGCATGGAGCCCTCAGAAACTTCAGTAGTAGTCCTGTGACAAGCAAAAGCAGAGAAAACAGACCAAGGACTGCATCTAGAGACTTGTGAAAGAACGTAAAATCTTATCTCTTCTTTGTAACAGGTGAAAACACGGATATGATCTCCGTGCCAAAGAGTTTTCAAATGAAAGATGATTACATTTTCAGCTGATTGTAACTGCAGCTACAGAGCAATCAGGAATGTTTAAAAGCAGAACCTATTTAGATAGCAACTCTTTTATTAAGTGCTTGTACATTTAGAGAATTTAAGTTGATAATTACTTGTAGCAGTGGTACAATAATTTTGAACAGCAGAAGCCACTGATGTCTGAGTACAGATTTGATTTCAAACAAGTTTACTGATATTCTGAAATGTATTACTGAGCCTCACCCAGCTTTGAACACAGTAAAATTAAATTTCAATTACATTTTCCCCAATTCACAGTTTCATCTGGAATAAGATAATATGCCATGGCTTTTACTTTGTGTATTTTGATTCGTTTAAAACAGAGTAAGACAATAGTGTTGAAACGTCCTCAGAAATCCAGTTCCAGTGTGCATCCTTACCCAGCAGAACTGCTGTGTCAACACAATGTGTTCAAGCACATTTATACAGCCCCGAGGAAGATACTTGCCTCACCCAGAGCCTGACAGCAAGCTGATACCCTTTGACTTCAGGCAGCTTCAGATTAGGACTAAAATGATTAGTGACCCGGGGCAAAAATAGCTAACTACTTAATATCACCTCTTTGGGCATTCAAATTATCATATTAAAATCCATTTTATCATTGGCAAAGTCAATCATGTCGTAAATGCAAACAGATGTTTTAACGTGTCTCAGGCATTTGGCTTCAAGCAGAGTAAATTGAACATTTTCAATTTCATACAGTTTAGTTTCAGTGAGGTTAAAGTAAACCAAATGATTTCTTCTACGGCACTTTTACTCACTGTCACCGCACTGATGTTTACTTTGTCACACACGATAAAAGGCAAGATTGCATGATGACATTGAACCTGAGTCAACTGATAAATTAAGGGGAAGGAGGAGATTCACTTTCAACTCACCCCTTTTGCAAGTTGAGATCTTTAAGATTTGCCCACCCGTAAAACAAGACACATGATTTTGTTATGCTTGGAGCTTGACTGTCAAAAACACAGTCAATATGTTATGCGGTGTTGGGCTGCTCCTACTTTGCATGATAACACTGTTATGCTAAGTCATTTTAAAATGCACTTTGATATACTATACACATGAGCTAACACACATATTTATGCACTGCATGCTTTGGAATGAAAAGGACAGGAGGCAGTGTGGGAAAAATTGGCTGAAGTGAAAAAAAGAAAACGGGGCTCTGCAATTCCCATAACTCAACAGAGCATACTTCTCAGTTAAGGCATAGGCCAGTGCCTCTCAGGTCCCATCACTGGCTGACAGAATTAGCTTCTGATTCATGCTCTGTAACGCTCTCCAGTGCCAGCCAGGG
Organism: Meleagris gallopavo; assembly: GCF_905368555.1. Classification (NCBI taxonomy): domain Eukaryota; kingdom Metazoa; phylum Chordata; class Aves; order Galliformes; family Phasianidae; genus Meleagris; species Meleagris gallopavo. The sequence continues at coordinate 12,707,781 of NC_139405.1, forward strand.
ACGAGATTCCATGGGAACCGTTCAGCTGGTCCCCTCCTTATCAACTCCAATACAGCTGCCAGACTTTAAGGTCACTTGATAGAGAATTTAATTCTCAAGATCAGACATTAATTTATAAATTCTTCCTTATCCACGTACTGTGATTCGAGACTGCATTCAATGCAGCACAGCACGGGGCAAGCCTTTCCCATCCACACCCCTCCTTCCTGTCTGCAGACTTCCTTCCTACAGATTTACCCAGACTTCTTTGAGCTAAATTAACTCCCTGCACATCTTTGACCAAGCATTAGCAAAGAGAAACATGATTTTGACCTCACACTGGCTACCAGGCAGAGGAATTTTAAAAATTATCCTGCACATATAAAAAATTAGTACATTCATCTGCCTTTATTGCAGCATAAAGAGCCATTTATTTTCACACTGCAGCTGACCATTGCAGCAGTTCTTTAGAATAATTATTACCTACTCCATCAATTTGTTGTCAAGCAGAAGTCAGTAATAGCTGTAAAATGACTTGAAATCCCTGGACACAACATGCAATTTTTGAACAAATAATACCTTGGTTTATAATCCTCTGCTCTTTCATACTTACGTATTTTCAAATTACTCTTTAATATGGTCAAGAGCACTGAAGAATAAATACATGAAAACAATCAAATAATTGAAACTTCTGGCAAGTAGAAGGGGAATTAAGTTACAGTGGAAAATTTAAGTATTAGAATTTAACATGACCAGATCTCCTGGTTTACTTAGGACAGTTCCAGTTTCCACAATTGTTTCCTGGATGGATGTGAAGAGTGCATGTAGTAAAATGAACTGTGTGCTAAAGGGATCCAGAATCCTCTCCTTCCCTTGGTAAATTGGTCTGTCTGCCTAAGATTAGATTCCTACTAAGTTAGGAATCTAAAGGGGCTTCTGTCTAGAGGGTAGGTAACAGCATGGGTGTTTCTCTGCTTTCCAAGCTGCCTAGTTATGAGCAGTCCAACAGATTAGGTTAAGCAGACAGAGCAAATTAATTTATTCATAATCTTCATTCCTCAAACCAAAATGACAGCTTTGTTCCAAATCATTTAAACTGAAACCAAACCCAAAATAGTGGTTGGTGTAAATAGACAGTTACAGGAACGCAGACAGGACCAGTGATCTGTCTGGAGGATCACAGCATGGCCAACAGAAGCACTTCAGAGGAAGGTGCAAAATATTCCAGAAGAGACAAACGCTGAAAAAAATGTTGAGAGGGAGCCATCCCTAATTACGCTGTACCAAAAACTATTTGGCTTGTATCTTGACTTTATACACATGATTTTCTTTTATCCTTGCTTTTGTAATTGTGTATATTCTGTAGCCTCAGAAATGGAATCCTGCTAAATCTAAGGCCTCTGAAGTATATTGCAGGAACAATGACCACAAATTTATTATCACTGTATCAAAGTTGCATTTCAGCACTATTGCCTCCCTCCTACCTCCTGTATCCTTGTAACTTGGCTCTTACTTCATGTAAAAACATCAATAGCTGCTCCCACTTCTTTTGCCACTACAACACGAATAACAGAAAACAGGCAACCAATAGGCAACAAAAAGTAACCAAGAGAGAATATAAGATCCAATTCAAAATAAAAAAGTATGCATTTTGTGTGATTTTATCTTGCAGATATTGAATCTGATGATAAAGTCCAGGCAGATAAAAGGAGCATCTTGAAAAGCTTATAAAAAAAGTTTAGAAAACCTACCCATGTCCATGTTACAGTTGAAGGACCTCTCATGATTGTATGGACAGAAATAACTGCTGGGAGGAAATAACTGCAAGTAGGCTGACACCGACATGTTCAAGCCTACCCTCCTGTGGACTCTTGTACAAGAGATTTATGTTAAACTCCTTGTAAATATCAACCCCCAGGAGTTTATGGTCATAGCCCGAAAGAGAGCAAGTGGTGATACTGCTGTCCACCTTTTTCAGAGCTCAAAAATTTTCTGTATAGATAGAATATATCTATTATTTTTCCCCATTGTGTAAACTATTCTTACCTGTAGCCCCACATGCCAATGAAAATCTTTTTCTGCCTGGTTCCGTTTAGTTTCTGTCAGTAGAGTCTAAATAATACATTAAACTATCAATATCAAAGCATATGCTTTTTTATTGGAGAAGATTGATGTATTTTAATTTAAATTCTGTTTTCAAACACAGGCTACTGCACTTAGGAAGAATGGCTTACATTTCTTTTTCCATTCTCCTAAGTTGTGTACTTTACCTGCTTGCTTACTGTTATTTCTGTAGTAACAATGGGTTATGTTCTTAAGCTCATTTTAACAATTTGTATGCTAGTAGCAGTAGCAGAACTGAATACGCCTGGGAAAAGTTCTGCCGCAATTCTTGTTTTTATAAACTCATGTCCTCAGTTCATTATTCCTTCTTTTTTCTCTCTTTCATTTTTCACCATTTATTTGAATCACTTGTTTATCTGAAGCCTAGAGACAAGTAATTAACTAGAAGTTAGGCAGCTCTCTAATACTTGCTTTCAGAGTAAAACAGAAAAGCATGGCTACAATCTAGGAAAATAATGATTTTGTCTTTGTTTCTAACTTCCAGTTGCTTACCACAGACCTGATTTGAGTTTATATTCTACATCACTGGCAAAACTAAGGGAAAATAAAATAAGTATAAATTAAAATTTCACTGATGTTAAGAAATGCCAAGGAGTCAAACTCCATTCTAATACAAATAGAGTAAAGCTAGTTCCTCCTGTGAGGGAATCAGCATTTGGTCTGTGCAGAAACTGATATGGATATTTCACAATAATATGTGCCAGCTGGTGTGAAAATGTTGCAAATAGCCTGAAAGCATCAGAAAAATGGTCACAGGAGATGATGTGAGAACAGCCACTGACAGACAAGTGCACCTGATGAGCTGAAACAAAACTGGGAGAAAATTTATCTCAAAGCTTGATCTCTACCATCCCTGGAATCTTCCCCACTTCATGATGTCTTCTCTGTTCTCCCAATACTTTACTGGCCTGTGACAACTCTGCAAAGCTGCCGATGACATCAAGTCATAGATCTCTGGGCCAGAATCTGATCTTAGCAGACATAGTAGGTACATGTTGTTGCAGAATAATCAAACCTTTTTTGTTAATCCAGTCTAATGAAGTAGATTTGATGGTCTGTATTTTATATAAACTGTTTTGTCAGGCTTATTCCATTTCCTTGTCTATGAAAACAGTTGAACTACCACCACAACCAGCTATTCCCCTTCTGCAGTCTAGCAATAAGAACTGTCCTTCAGATTGTCACCTTGATTCTTTCCACCGTGCAGCTCCAGTAGCCCATACTAGAAGTCTGGTAACAATAGCACACAACAGCCAGAGTTTTAATATTTTTGCCTAACACAAACCACAGAAACATCCCGAGTCTGTGATGTATAAGGCCATGTTGGTTTAGATCTCTTAAATCTGTAGTTGTTCCCAGGAGCCGGTGCCATAAGAATGCAAAGAGCTTTTCCTTCCATAAATAGATGTTACAGACATACTTGCTTAAATCCTTGAGGTTGATAATCAGCTATAGTTCTTCCCAGCCCAGCAATGGCTTGAGAACAGCCAAATATTGGAAACAGAGAGTTCATGAACCATCTCCTATGTGTTACTACGACAAGAAGTGGGTTTTGAGTCTCACACAGAGATCTGTCTGCTACTGATATTTCTTATTTAACAGTCATATAGCATGGGAGAATTGGGATCTAAAAATCTTGGCACAATATTGTTTGGGAAAACCTTAGTATCTGATTAAAATTCCCTCCTACAGAACTGTAAAAAGCTTGCTAACAACTGAAGGAAGATGACTATAAGTAGGTAAGAAGGTTAGGCCAGAAAAGAAATATACCAAGGGTGTTTATAACTGAGAGAGAATGTATTAGGGAATGTCACCTATTTCCAAAGAAAAGACAGCGTGTGTGTTCCATTTAAAAGAGTGGATCTCTGACAAAATTTTTACACTTTAAATTATTCTGTCAAATTTAGCTTATAAAGAGCTTCTTCCCAGGGCAAGCCTGACAGAAAGGGGGTTTGTGATTTTGTCAAGTCCTTCAAGCAGTTTTTCAGGCAATAAAAAGATGTTGCAACTAGCCATCGTGGGGGAAGCAAAGGAAAAGATAGCTTTCCTCTTTTTCCATTTTTTCCTTTTTTTTTTAGTATCATCAAGTGTTATGACATAAGTCTATGAGTAAATAATTCACAATTCTCAAGAAGCCTAAAGAGGGGGAAGCCTCTTTAATAACAAAAAAGACATCCAGATCTCAAAATCCAAACCAGGACACACCAGCTCTCCAAGCAAAGAAAAAAATCTTCCCAGGAAATCCAAAAAAGGCATAACAAAATTTAAAATGAGGAGGTTAGAAAATAAGTTTTTGCTCTTTCCTAAAACAATGTGCAATTATACAACACGTATTTAAGCAACTTATACTTAGACTGTGGAATTTCATCAGAAACAATTATAGTGGTAAAGAGCTTAATAAGATTCATAGCTGTCCTCGAAGAACAGTGACATCTTACTTAGCAAAAGGAGAGGAAAAGTTGCTGCCAGGCTTTCTCACTCAGTGCGTCACTCTCCACACTGACCAATCTTGTGGCTTAGCAAAAATGGCCCAAAAAATCCCTTCTAACTATTGCATTCTAAGATAATCACTACTGTGCTGGAGTCTTTTGCTCTCTCTCCCAACAGTTTTGTTATTCAGTGATATCCTAAGCAAAGGCCACATCTTACTTTTGCCAAAGATGGATGGAAAATAATGACCCGAGTTGAAAGCCATAACATATAATTGTGTTAGTTTGCCAGCAGGAAATTACCCCACTCAGTCTCTCAGTCCTTTCTAGGTAGCATTGTCTTCTAGGTAAATTGTATTACGTTGTCTGCAAAGAGAACATGATTGAGTTAAGTTCATTTTACTTTAAAACTTCTGGATGAAGCACAAGGAGAGTCATGCTAAAGTACACTGCATAGTAGCAAGGCTGATAGAAAATAATGGTGTCTACCAGGAAGAAATCTGAACAGAAATGGAGCACACAACCAAAAGGCATTTTGGATAGTTCAAAGAAGATTTCACAAAAGGTAGAATTTTTCAAGTTTTTTCAGAACTGTGCACATCTTTCCAGGGAAAAAAAGTATTTTCCATTTTTCTAAAACACATCTATATTTTGCTATGTTCTCTACTGAACTTCATAGAAAATATGGAGTTGTAAGTGTCATTAACCTTTAGTAAAACACTAAAACACGCTGTGCTCTAAAAGTATCTACCAATACACTTACGTATAATTTCCAAATACAGTTTTAGCAAAATCAATGGTAAATGGTAGGTTTACATTTCAAAAAGGACTTTTATATGTAGATTTCCAGCTTTAGTTTAATACAACATATTGCAAACAAGTGTCTATTGTCATTCAGTATAGCTTAACAAGACACAAAAACAAAGAAAACCCTAGTTTGGTGTGAAATGAAGGGTTCAGATCTCCACTGCATTTAACAGTTTCTGTTATGAGCCTCAACTCATGAAAAATCTGAAAACTTCTAAGAATCTTCACACCTACAAGTAATAGAGCTTGAATGTCTTGGATTTTCTTGCTTTATAATCACCAATCACATCTGATAGTATTATCACAGGACAGTAGATAGTGTTTGCTGCGCTGCTTTCAAATCCTGATACTCAAAATTGAGAGGCATATATAGTAAAATTAAACAATTTCAAAAAAGGTCACATTGGACTATGTCTTCTGATGTACATTTTCTCTCATTTCCTCTGCTGATTCACCCAAAGAAACCATGAGAAAATCAGCTGGGTTAACCTTCAGCTGGAAGACACTCATGAGGGGATTATTGCCTGTCTGCTTCCGTTTTCCTTCTAATATACTTTGTTGTGCAGTTAGAGGAACTGAATGCCTCATCGTATGCCGGAAAAGGCTGAATGTCAAACAGCGGCTGATAAAATAAGACAACATTCACAGCCAAGCTTTCTCCATGGTTTTGTGGATGTAGTTTCAGTATCATTCAGTATGAACCTCATACATTCATAGGTGGTTCTGCTGTCTATGGAAGGAGTGTGTTGTTTTGTTTCACAGTCTGAAAGAATGGCAAGATGAACATTAATGTAATGAGATCTAGTCTCTGTACATGCCATTGAAAATGCCATCCTCAGACCTGAGCGGAGCACACTAGGTCTATGGGTTTGACAGTCACCCGGTAATCCAAAAATCTCTCAGCAATTTACATTATTTGGCATTATGCCTCCAAAATACGAGCCCAAAAATAATCTGACATAATACTGTTGACGCCAATATCCTGAGGACTTTTGGCAAAAATATTCCCACAGCTGGATCCTAGTTACGTTACTTAACAAAGGATTGCATTTCTGAATTTTTAACCATATGTCATCTGCCTTGTTACCTCTCTTAGTTCAGAGTGATTTGTACTATAGCAAAGTGGGTGCCTATTACTTCCAGTTACCCTTCATTCTTATTTCAAGATTATGATATATGATCTCTTCTGAAGCTCGGAGATTTCCAATTTTCAGTCTTTCTCTGTCCTGTTTTTTTTTTCTTTCAACACCTTGTTACATAGAATAAAATCATCTAACGAGTAATTCAACATTTTATATTAAAATTAACATGAAGAGACAAAAATTCTTCAGTTTCTACTTTTTGATAGAAATGTGCTCAAAAGATCTCTTTTAGAGCAACTGTTTTCGTACATTTCAAACTAAAAAAGGATTTTCCTTTAAAAACATACTCATATTTCCTACATCATATGCTCCATATGGAAACTACTAGGTGAAATGCTACGGCCCTTAGGTCTGGCACCATGACTGTAATGGTCTTTTCTGACCTCAAAATCTACCCAAATGCTTTGACTTACAGTGCATGAAAAGAAACCAATTTTTTCCACATCATTTTTATGACATTACACAGGCATTTGTGAGCAGAATGTAAAGCAGGTCCAGCATGTCATGGATTTTGAAACCGCTGTATTTGCATGTAAGAAACAGATGGAGAGTTACAGTGCCAAGAGCTTACCCACTTTGTAAGAAATTAATGTGAACAACAGTATAAAATCCCCTCCAATTCTAATTTAAGGATTGACTAGGTTTGTCAGGTATTTTCTAATTAGTGTCTCAAAGCAGATTTTTGTGGCCATTCATGCAGTAAGGAAACCTTTCCTATAGTGGCCATCCTGAAATGTTTTCTGGACACAGGATATGTGAAAAAAAATATATATAGAAAAGGTTATCTGCAATGCAAGAGTGATTACATTCATTGCTGATATATAAGGATCTCCTGCATGCCTGCTGTTTCTACTGGCTTTATCTTCCTCTTTCTATGACATTATCTTCTATGCCTGGACTGTCTCTTTCTGGTGTGTAGTTGCTTATCCCTTTGCCAAATCATATTCCAGTTCATGATGGAGAAGAATCAGAGAATGCAATAATTTTTTTCTCACAGATACTATTTTAGCTTCATGGCTATGACCCTTAAGTTATGACAACACTCATACTGGCATGTACTGGTCTTCTTGCAGACAGTCCCTTAGCACTGAGCTGACAGATTAGGGAGTATTCAAATCATTGTGCTATATTTCTACTCCACGCTGCACTGAGGACCCACCCCTCCATATATGCCAAAACAATCCAAAAATGATCCTGTAGGTTGCCTTATGATCTTCTTTTCCTTTGGCATCTTAAACCTCCTATAATAGGGATTTCCTTTACATTCTCCATCTTTTACTCGTAGACATATGAGCATAGACAATATATTTATGCTATGTCAGTGCTGTTTTCCCTTCAAACAACCAGAATGGGAGATGCACTAAAGAAAAGTCTTACAGAACACTTAAATGCTGATGCAAAAAACAGCTGAACACTGAAAGTCAATGAAACAATTTACATAGAAACTGTCTAGCAATATTATATAGCAAATAGTAATACAAAATTGTAGGCAGTAAGATAAAAGCCTAATTAATTTTGTTAAATCAGCTAAAATTACTATAAATGTGTTATTAGTAGGAGGCAAAATATGCACAAAATGTCTCCTTCAGTATCAAGATGGAGCTTGAGCTTGTCTGGATAGAAGAGCTGATCCATGGAAAAAAAAAAAAAAAGGCATGGAGCATTCGGATTTGAAGGAAAGGATACATCGTTTAGAATATTTAAGTAGAACAATCCAAATGATATCAGCCTTAGGGCCAAAGGAATCTGGACCAAAATCACACCCATATAAGTATTCAAGCTCATGCAGTAGATTTCCATCCAAGAAAAAGGATCAAATATTCTTTATTATTTTTCTGTCTGGCTTTAAAAACGCTTTCTGGAAATGTCAAACCAATACATTTTATGCTTGAGATAAGAAAAAATAACCAGAAAACATGCTGCACAAAATGTTTCAGAACACTATTTAGACTCCTTAAGCATAATAAAACATTATTTAAAGGCTTGACCTGAACTTACCGTTAGCTAAGATACTGTTGAGGCAGTCAGTCAAGCAAACAAGTTAGATATTATGTTACTCTTGCAATAGAAGAAGTTGTATCACGCAAATGATGTGTTGTAGGAGTACAACAAACCCACTTTTCTTCCACAAGGTATGTCATATAGACTGTTTCTACATTGCACCTAGTCATAATTCATTAATGTTCAATATTTGTATCAGCAATGCTAATCTGAATTGTCCTATTCCTAAAGCTAATGTAGATACTGATTCAAAGATATGATCTGAAGTTTGCTGATACAGACTGCTTTTTCTGCCACCTAGATTTGAAGAGGCACCCCTGGGAGGCACTAAACCTGAAGGAGTGAGAGTGGCAGTACCAAAGGGAGGAACAAGTGACAGTCTTTTTGTTACATGCATAAGAACATCACGAAGAAAGCAGGTTTGACTTCATAGATTCATGTGTGAAACAAGAAGCAGACTTGGACATGTGCAATAGGATCAGCCGAATGCAGAGTTCACCAGTGCTCAGAACTAAGTAGTGATGAGTAAGGCCCAGAATACTAAGCAGTGCTGGCAGATAGAGACAGAATAATTCAGAATCTGAGAAGGGCTGAAAGAAACTTTTAGAAAATTGTCCTTCTGCCTTGTGACAGAAGTAAGGTAACAAGCTGAGCAAAAAATTAACACATTTGAGTATTTTTCAGTTGCCATTTCCACCCAAGCTCAACATGTGGAAGAGTTCAAGGAAAGGGCATATAGATGAAGATTTGCAAAGGTATTTGAGAATGTTTAGTTATCTCAAACTACCTAATAACAAAAATAATAAAACAAATAATATAAAGTGGAAAAAAAAGTCTTTCAAAAGGTTAATTTTTTTTTTCTTTTTTCTTTTTTTTTTTTTTTTTTTGAAAGAGAAAATGCTAAGGATTTCAAATATTTCTTGTACCTCAGTTGATTTGCAAAAGAAAAAGAAATAATGTTAATTCTCACGACTTCCTAATATGGAACATAATAAAGGAAATGTGATGAATTTAGCAAGCTGGAGTTTCTGCATCCTTCACTCTAGACATCAAACAACTCTACCATGTTGCGTCAAGCAAAAGAAACAGGAAGGGAGAGATCACACAGCTTGAGTTCCTTGGCTCCAATAAAGCCTAAGCACTGCCTCTGAGGAGGATGGAAATCCTATATTCTTCCTGTGGGGCAGGAAGTACCTGTAAACATTGCAGAAATATTCTGCTTTAGCATACTGTAAACGAGAATACATCATATCCACTGTTTCAAGCCATGTAGGGAAAAGAAATGGAAAACCTTGATTTCAACCTAGGAGAGGAGATGGCAGGGGAACTGAGTCATAGCTTTAAAAAAAATAATAATAATAAAAAAGAAGATTTAGAAGTGCTTTTGGGAAGTTACAGGAACTGAGATTTTAAGTAGGGGCAATTCCTAAGGAAGGAAGGACACCTACTACCTATTCCAATAATACTTTGCATTTATGTAACTGCAGTGGCTGCTGTCCAAGGATCTGAAAATACTGCAGGGTTTCCAGTTAACCGCACTTCAAATTCCATTGTGATTATAAAGGAGGGTTCTTCATTTTTACAAAGACGCAGGCACAGAAAGCCAAGTGTTTGGGTCCGTTCAAACCCTTAGCTTAAAGCCAGTTTTGCTCTTTCACCTCGAGGTCAATGCTCATTAACTAAAGAACTTCAGTGAGCATAAAAGGTCATTCCCAAACAAGAACTGGTTGCTGTGCAGAGTGGAGTATGTACAGTAGACAGACACGGTCATGCCTACCCAAATGGACTTTATATAAAAATGGATTATACATTTGGAAATTCCATGACAAGATTTATCATGTTATCAAACACACAGCATATACAGCTACCCTGATGCTTCTGTTCAAAAACTTATGTCCAGAAACCAAATCACAGAATCACAGAATCACAGGATGTCAGGGATTGGAAGCGGCCTCAAAAGATCATCTAGTCCAATCCCCCTGTTGGGGCAGGAATATCTAGATTAGGTGACACAGGAACATGACCATGTTTGTGTCTGTTTGCTGTCTGTTTACTGAAGGAAGATCCTGGGTAGTAAACTGTATCTCAAATAATTTTCCTTTCTCTGATGTGCTGGGAGTAGATGTAATCAATTATACTACTACATCACAATTGAATTTTAGGCAGACCAAATCTCTCAAAGCACTCAGGACCTAAACTGTCTCTGTGTTGGCCATCTATCTGTATTAGAGTCTCAGTGAATCTAATGCCTCGCATCAACTACAACAAAGAAGATAACAGGGAAGTAGAGTTTACAGGAAAGTGGAGATAACAGGAAAGAAAAATTTAGGGCAGCTTTTCAAATATCTAGTTCTCTAGCTGAACTCTGTACTTTCAACACAGAGAAATCAGTGTGATACCTGTTCCCAAAAGGGCCTTGGAAAACTCATTTAATCTTCAGTCTCCCACCTGTTTAAAAAGACACTGTGGGTCAGTAACAAGTTTTCGGTTAAAATTCAGCTGACCAATACATTTGTCTAAAACCACTACTGCTCTTCCACCGTGATATAGAGAAAAGAATAAATATTGATGGAAGTAAACAAAGAGGGGTTTTTCCTTTACTGAATGGTGTCCTATGGAAGGAGAAAATATGTTGCTATTATTACTCCAATAATGAAATCTCTATTGCTTTGTGGAATAGTAGACTCTTGCTAATACATCAAAACAAACAAATAAACCCAAATAAAAACATTAATGGAAATCCTCAGTAAAACTACCTAAAGCCAGAGCAGTATTCTTGAAATGTTTCACTAACAAGCTGTATGAAGTCTTCAGACTTCATATACTTTCAGTGGAGAAGAGGCTCCAAGTTAGAGTAAATTACAAGTAATCGCAGCACGATTGAATAGAAAAGCTGAAGTAACTGAAGATGTAGTATACTTTTGCTGCAGAATAATACAATGTGAAGCACCTGGAGGCATGCAGTTCTATGAACAAACATACTCAGCTGATCACTGCATTTTTGTGGACGCTGCTCTGTACATTTCTCCTTAGGATATCAAGAAAGCATGTCCCACTGCTGTAGTGATGCAATCAGATGATCTGGTATGAAAGTTGTTTTTTTCTGTCCCCTGTGAAGGAGGGAAGACTAGACCTTTTTTACAGCCATAATGGTTGGGACTAGTTGAAGACCATGGAGCACTACAGCAATGAAGTGCTTTTAGCTTGTAATGCTGGAGACCCAGGGACATCAAGACCCCATTTCAATGCCTCTATTGCCTCTGCAAGCTAGCACCAGCACTGATTTTGTTTATTGAAAAGGCTGAGAAAAACACTCAAGCAAAATCTTCATCTAACTACACTGAACTCAAGAGCAAATGCTGAGAATCTAGCCTATTTCAACCACTGCTCACACACCATAACCCACTGACAGCAGTTGTGGGGACAGGACGATAAACTACAGTCCTGAGAAAAGAAAACCAAGATTATATTTAATCAGAGACACATGACACATTAATGGATAATTTCAGATTAATTGAAACCACTGCTAGCAAGAAATTAGGAGCTTAGAAGGTAAAGCTGTAAAAGTGGTTTAGGACTACTTGTGCTCATCAGGCAGTAAAATCTAAGTAATCTTGCATTTATGCAATACTTTGTACTTTAGATAAATTGTTTGACAGACTCTTCAGAAAATTTCGCTGAGCTCTGCAGACAGCAAATCAGTATGGAAATTACACCACTGCTGATCTGCCACACTTCAGAATATAAAGAAATAATCTGTTTGTAATCTGCTGCACAAGAAGAAACTGAAATGCATACCCCAAAGTAAGAAAACAGTTAAAAGATACCAATGTCTTTATAAGTTGTTATATGTCTCTGAGGTAGCAATCTGCATCAAATGGCCTGTAAAATTTAGTGGAAGGGGGATCCTTCCAAAAGAATTAGCTATATAAGCAGATGAAGTCTATGAGAGGGAAAAAAAAAGCGGTCTTTCCAAGATCAGTATTTAAGTACAGCTGACTATATGAAAAGAGAATCAAACAAGAGAGGAATGAAGATCCTACTTGTATCAATGTGTTCTTTATAACTCAGTTATGTTAGACAAATCATCTACTATGTCCATCACATAAGACAAATCAGCATGTACATATGCTTGCCCATGCATCAACATTGTATCTCAAAGTTTCCTACCAAATCCAGATCTATAATGAGACATCTAAAGAGCTCCAGAATCACATTCTTATGGCTAATGCAGATTACTAGTGAGGAAGTGGTTCATAGGTTTGCTTAAAATGCACATCTTGCACACCCCATCTGTATTGTTTCTTGAATGTTCTCACAGTTTTGAGACAAAAGCTGCAATCTGCATCCAAAACATTAGAAAGGAGATCCATTTACAAACCAATCCCACCTCTCAAGTGGGAGAAAAAAAAACACCTTGAGAATACTTGAGAGAGGACCTTGAGAGGTACTACACTTGCCACCAAAACATTAGGTTTTGTAAGCCAACAGTTGGATTTGTTGTAATTGTTATTCCGGATGAATTTTATGCAAAGTTCTCAGAAAGAAGCATGGGACCTTCTTGGACACCGCTTTGTGAGTAAGCCCCACTTCTCATATCATATCAAATGTTCATAAAAGACTGTCCTAGTTGTAATGGTCTGAAACTGAGGTGTTTGAAGGAAACATTCAGGTCCTTCTACCTCTATTCATCATCAAGGAAAAAGGGATGGAAGATCAAAAGAGATGGGAGAGGATTTGTCTCTCTGCCAATGCATTTTGGCAGCTCTATAAAGTTGGGATGCCCAGACACCAAATAACTGCTCTTTAATTACTCTGCATGCTGTCCAGCCCAAGCTGCCTTTGCGAGTGTCTGGGGAGTAGCAGTATTTGCAATTGTTACTAAGCTGCTTGGAAACTCTTTCTAAACTTTCTTTTGTCAGAAAATCAGGTTTTCAGTAAGCATTTCTTTTTTCTTTTCATGTGTATTGCAGAAAGAGCCTGATTTCCTTCCCAAGAAATTATTAATCTTTTGTTCAAAACTGTTTGCTATTGTTAGATTTCTGTTTTTGCTTAAAGCGGTTTTCCTCCAAACATTTTTTGGTTTTGGCACTTCTCACCTGAAAATGCACTTAGTTGCTACAAACTGAAGTAACAGTTCTGATTTTTGGTTTTCCAATTAAATTTGTTCTTTTAATTTGACATTTTACATTCTAATACAGAAACCAATATATTTTCTGAGCAGCTCAGACATAACGCAGTGGTCTTTTCTAGATGCCTATTACAACTGGAAGCCTGCCTGCCCTACAAAAGTCAAATTTTGTTCAAAGCTAAGCCCAAGGGAATAACATGAAGATGGGACAGGGAAGGTTCAGGCTGGATATCAGAAGTGGTCGTGGCAGAGTTTTCAAGAAGTGTCTGGACAAAGCTCTCAGAAACATGGCCTGATTTTTGGGTGGTCCTTGTAGAGCCAAAAGTTGGACTCGATGAACCTTATGGGTTCCTTCCAACTTGAGATATTCTATGATTCTATACTGAAGAAACTGTGCTTCAGTCTGTCAGTATCCACATATATTTTTAAGTGACTTTACACATGAAATGACACTCTTGCATATAACAGGAAAGACTGGTGCAAAACTTCAAGGACATATGCAAAGACTGGCTTTCTATTTGCTTGGCCAGAATAGATACCTATTCAGACAACGGGTACTTCAGCTCCATAATTCAAGCAGTGTCATTTAAACAGCTGAGTAATGGTGAGACCTTGTAGATTCATGAAGAGAAAAACTAGCTTTCCTCCTAACCCGCAGTAGCTCTTTTATTGACATTTCCCATAGTCTACACATAACAGTAGCTTCATGCCTATACAGGAATTGATTGCATTCAGACCTCCTAGCAGGAGGGGGTGCAGGTCAGATGAGACAGCCTGCAAAACCCCTTAGGATAGTGTTCTCTATAATGCAGTGGTGCTGGAGACCTCAGTGCCTCCATACAGAAAATAGGGAAGCACTCAAAAATCTTTATTAGACTCAAATCTGTTCTTATTCTACCCTTTGTGAATAATGTCGATGACTGCAAGAAGTCACAGGACACTTTCACATGGTGCAGTGTTTCTTTCTCCAACCAGCTCCACTGAAACCAGTGGGATTGCTCACGTGAGTAACAGCTACATGAAAAGAGGGCTGGATTATAACACACGACCCATTGGATAGCCAGCAGGCAAATACACAGATTGAACAGAATTAGCAGGGACAGATTCCAGCCTTCTCTAGCAACAACCGCACCTCCTGAACTGATGATAAGTCCTGAAGGTTTAGTGACAGGTATGCATTGCTACTGAGAATAACACAATGAGAGGAAAATTAACATGAACTGGTCCACATTAGATTCATACACTAGTTCGTACTGATTAAACTGAACTTGTTGTGAAAATGTTATTGATGGTGACAGCTTTATACCATTACAGGCAAAGCATGTGTTCTCTGTTTTTTATTCCAAATCCCTTTACGGTGATTTAAGATATTGGATCTACAGCTAGATTTTCCGCCATGTAAAGTCCAAGACGACACTGATATTCCTATGTATTTATTTGCTCCCATGGGATCCCAATATCTGATCTCTTTGGGTACTCCTTTTTGCAGTCCAAAACCACAAAAATCATTTGGCAGTTAAAATTAATGGGTATGTTTTTGAGCCAGAAAGGTACTTAAGCACATGTTCATCTTTAAGTGTACGAGCACCCTATTAATTTAACGAAGTTATCCGTTGCTTGAAGCAAAGCAATTGTTAAAGCAGGACTTGCATAATTTTGTGTAACATTTTGCACATACACTAACACATATTCAGTAACTACTTAATCCTTTTTCCATGACTTGTGCAAAGCTGGTCTAAAGCTCTGTCTATTCACTCCTTAGGAAGCTTGTATAGCCATTTTCATTAGTTCTTAAACCTACACCAGTGTGCAGTGGTGCACCCGGTTGTTAAATCTACATGCACGTTGCCCATTTTCTATAGCACATCTAAGACTACTAGTTTAGCCCAAAGTGTTAAAGATTACTGCATAACATAAATCAAATATACTTTAGGCCACATCCCAGAGTCCAAAGCTGTGTTTCCAGGCTGGATTCAGAGCAGACAAACTGTTGAACTGTGCTCTCACCTTATCCAACAGGAAAGCAAGGAAGGACCTCAGGAGTGAAGTAAGTCACAACAAAGCTTTCTGTCTCTAAGATACTTTGAGCATTCCCTCGTTACTTCCATAAAATTAATGTGATGCTGTAAAATATGTCACTGTTATAATCAAAAGCCTGTAAATGTCGATTCCATGCTATGGTGTTGTAAATGATGTTCTCATAAAAGAAAACACTATCCTTTAAAACCACTTGATTGTTCAGTGAATAAAAAAAAATCACTAGTGAAGTAATGATTGTGAGAGCTGTAACAAACAATTATGGACTTATTTGCTTTCTCTTAAACTAAGAAGGACTAATTTTGAGTAAAAGAATGGCTAATGTCAACCTATTCTCTGCATGTCCATTAGTCAAATTATAACAAAAACTTGGCTTGCAAGGAAATCTAGCATTGCTGAATTCATTCAGTACTGTATCCATACTTATTTCTAGGAAATTCTGTAGTCAGTCCAAATTCCAAGCATTAAGAAGGAAAAGTTTCTAAGAAGTCAAAAGACCAGGGGGAAATCTTGCATTTAATTTATACACTACTCTCTGTTTGGTAAATAGCAGCTATTGCTTACAGAATGCAGTCACCATTCATTATATTTTGACTCTGCATTCTTCATTGGGAATTCAGGAAGTGGTTCAGACTAAAATATTCCCTTATGTTATTTGACCTGTAAAAACTTGGCTAGTGGCCAGATTCTGCAGTACTTGAACAGACAACACTCCCATTGACTGCAGGATTAGGCTTTAAATTTGGTTTCCCTATGGCACCATGCTGCTCAGCTTGGTGCAGAGTCAACCATTTGGTGCATGAGAGGCTTTCCTGGTCAACTGAACGGCAGCTTGATCTGCATGGCAGGGTTGTTTTTCTATTTAGAGGAGCAGCAGCACAGCTTGTACAAAGCAATACCTTAGAGACAGAAGTAGTCATTGCAATATTTCAGGAATTTTTTTACAATGCAGGACTTCTCAGAGCACAAGGTAGGAAAATAGCTGTATTCCTCTGTCAGCTCTTCTATGTGCATGTTTTTCATCTTTAATACTTCAGCTAACATCAAACATGGTCCACAGATGCTACACTATAATGCACCTTCAGCAATATGACCCACACAGTCCAAGCTATGTATCCTATGAATGGGATGAAATATTTGCAGGGAGGAATCTGAGTAACTTACGAAGAGTCAGAAGAGAATTGTGGTCCCAGAACACCTGGCTTGGAAAAATATCCCTTTGCAGGTAAGGACAGATAACTGGTGGGTGTTCAATTCAAATCAGTGCCTGATATTTATAGTTCCCCACACAAAAAATAATACTTTTCATTTACCTCTTAGAATTTAACCTCTATCAGTCAGGGAAAGCTTAGTAAGGGACCTAGGGTAGGATTACTTGGCATTAGCTCACTGGTTATAATTCCACTGAATTTAAGACACAATTTTCTCTTTTTAGATTTAGTATTTTCTGATAGTGAGTTAATGCATTAAAGTTTATTTACCGCTGCCGTAAATAATAGAGCCAGGTGAGGAACTTCCAGACTTTGTGTAGCCTTTCTTTGGCAGTCTTTCTCACTCGGGTCAGGAGAGACCCGTGCCTCTCTTCCAGAAAGAGGTCTGTCCTCCAACTGCCTCAGAGCACATTCCCTTCCTTGCAAAATGGAGCTCCCTTCTTTGGCATCAACAGCAAATTTGGCAAGAGGCAGGTTAGATTTCTTTTTATACCAAGTTTTGAATGATCTTGTGGAATTCTGTAAATATTTTATTACATATTTTATAGGTGGAGCACTTTATATCTAGCAGTCTTTTTGGAAACGTAGTCATTTAGTTGGGTTTCTCCTGCCCCACGGTTCAGCTGTAACTGCTTCCATCTGTCAAAACCTATGAGCAGTTCACTAATTGTCAACCTCTTAGTCAAGCCTTGCATTTTCTATAGGTTTATTGTTAATCATTAGATTCAGGAAAAATAAACTTCTTCGGCAATACCAATAAGTGTTTCCAAAAACAAAGAGAAAAATTCCTCATACTTTAATTGCTCTTAGCATTTTTAAAAGACATTCCTTCGACAATTTAGTAGGAAATACTTATTGATGGGGCTGCTTAAAGGAAATGTATATCAAAAAACACCCTGGGAAATTGGATTAAATTACCACTACCACAAACATTTTTTTTAAAGGAAGATTAATTTTTCAGCAAGGTGCAGTTGAAAGTATTTTTTGAAAATACTCTTTGCCGAGACCAGAAGATTTTTACCTTTTTTTGTAAGAAAAGAGTAAAGGTGAGAAGACCAGGGTAAGGATATTGTAAATTGCGCCAGCAACTATTAAAAAAAAAAAAAAAAAAAAAAAAGAAAAGAAAAGCTACACACAATTCAAGAAATAGTTTAAAAAATGTTTCTCAGTGAAATGTTTCATAACAAGAGCATTAATTGTGTCTCTATTTTTCTTTTTCAGCAAAACTGCAGCTGACCAGACTGTATCACTTGTTGAATTGTATGTATTTAACAAAATAAAAAACCTAGAGAGATTCCATCAATAAATCTAGGATCTGCAAAAGTTGATACATCTGATTTCACACTCCTTCAGTTATGCTCTGCTGCCAGCATGAATACAAAGAATAAAATACAGTAGAAGGAACAAATGTGGCCCAGATAAATATTGCACCAGTGCAGAAATGGGAAAATTCTTATGCCTACAAAATAGAGAATGGTACAGGGGACAAACGGTAAAACAAGGAAAAAATACAGTACCCAAGACAGAAAATGACAAACTTCAGAAGGAAATAAACCAAGATAGGATGAATTTGATAACAGGAAAGATACAGACATTTGTCACTTCTTCCATCAGTTAACAGACATCAATGCCACAGCATCAGAGTGAACTCATGCACAAAAGAGCACTTTTGTCATATGCAATAAAGGCTGAGCTAATCCAGAAATTGATTTGAGAAGTATTGCTTAGCCTGAGGATTGCTAAGGTAAGACTGTGCTTGAAGAAAGCCTGTGCAGTCAAGATGTAACTTTGGTGGTGCTTTTGTTTTTTTGTTTCTTCTTGTTACAATCTCACCTGGTTTATATTTTACATAGCAGTTGTCAAAAAACTTAAGCTGTACAGCAATATATGAATTTTATCCTTATCAGCAAACAAATAGGCATTACTCTATAATCACAAAAGGAAGCCACTGCAAAACACACCTTGATCTAGGTCCTTCTAATTAGCCCTTTAAACACAATGAACTCTGAGGTATTTAACTACCATGTGTGAGTGTACAGTGAGAATAACACAGCCACATGATTTTCATGTGCATGGACAATTTCACATATTAATAAAGAAACGCACATTCACAGAGATCAAAATAACAGAGTAATAGCTGTCTGCTTCTAAAAAACGTGCCTGCCGCTCCTCTGTTTTGCAATTTTACCTAAGCTATTTACAGCTGTAATTGTAAGAGAACCTGAGGAAAGTTCTCTGGAACTTTTAATGGATGTTTGATGCCTAACTCTGATGTGTAATTTAGAATTTTTCATCTATGTTGAGAAACTTTTTTCATTTCAGATGCATCTCAAGCCTCATTAGAGACATGGAAAGAGAATAAAAGAACTATGACAGGTACAACTGAGTATGTAACTGTAAATACATCCCTTCTTCATGAAAATTACAATCATTATGTTTGCAAATGTATTCCCTTTTCAATGGAAAAAAAAAATCCATTCTCATGAGAGAAAAGTTCTGCTTCTACAAGATAATTACAGTTTTGGTTTTTCTGTTTTATGGAATTCCCTTTAAAAGCTGCTGATTATACCATAAAGAACAGCAGCTGGTGAGTATCTTATTTGATTAACAGTATAAGCAAAATTTGCATAAATACTTAGCATAAAGATTGCCACTTCCAGAGGAGGATAGAGGCCTGATTGCTGTGTGTCCCAGCAGCCTGGCTGATATTTGTGCAAGCTCTTGTTCTGACGCATCTGTATGTTATACAGGGCTCAAATTCTTAAACTGATTTAGTGGGCTTTACTACTGAATTCTGTATACAAATGAAGTAATTACACAGACCTATTTGCATATTTTTAATTGCCAGAATTCCGAGTTTTTTTGTTGTTGTAGCTGAATTATTTGTTTGCTTGCTTTTAAACATACATATTCAATAGGCAAGTTTCCTATTCTTGCTAAAGAAGTTTGTAAGATTAAAAAAAAAAAAAGAAGTAAAACCTAGAAAGAGTAAACTATTTCACTTGGCTTTCCAGCACAAAACATCCAATCTGTAAATAAGACATTATTTGTTGCAAATTGTGTGAGAGGATTTAAAGGTTTTTGCTTTTTTTTTTTTTTTTAATTAGAACAACCTGAAGTTCTGATGTTAAAGTGAGAAGGTTTTCAAAGCCACCTGAAGATACGTACTAACCCAAAGAAAAAGGAGAAGAGAAATAACAGAAGGAAAACAACAAAAATAACAAAAAACAGAGCCTTTAGTTTCTGCTGACAAGTGATTGAAGTGATTGATCCTAGCATCCAATCAGAGTAAGGCAAATAACCCATCACAGTTTGGTTCTACTTCCTTGGTCAGCTCATCCTACCACAATGGCTTTATTTATCCTAAAGCTGTGTTTCTATACAGAGAAAAGTGAAAAACGCAGGCTTAAGCTTTCATGGAGAGAAATCTCCAAAACATATACATAGTTTTTCTTCTGCACTGTATCATAGATTTTCATGCAAGTTGCCACATTACCTCCTTGGGTTTACTACAAGCACTGGCAGCTTTACTACTTCTGCTTTCCCGCTGCACTTACAATTGGAATCAATTTGCCAGGGCCTGTTGAACAATGAGTCCCTTTAAAGGTTTTGCGTAAGGGCTGTTGTCACCAACTACAGGCTTGATCTAAGTCTTGTGAATTTCAGTGATAGCAGGATAGGGCCCCAAATGAGATAGTGTCTCTGACTTCTGAGTCAGACTGCGCTGTTAAAACTCCCAGGACTAAAATGCAGCCTTTCTATTTCTTTGTGCACAATCCTCAACACTCCTCAATAGCAGCAAGCAAGAAAATTCCAATAATGCCAGAGGGAGCTTTACTTGCCTCAAGTAGAAGAGAATCCATGGGAATGCTAAGAAGCAATCTCTCTCTTGTTCCCTGCAATTATTTCTTATGCTAGAAGCATAATTGAAGGGAAAAAGCAGATGACATCAGCTACCAAGAAGGAAAACATCCAGAAGAAATGAAGTACTCAGGAACACAAAGATACTTCACTGTGTCAGGCACTGTGATCAGAGGACAGCACTTGCTTCCAGGGGTGACTGTAGATTTCCCACATGACCTTCAGTAAATATGGCTGCTGCAACTTTTTTTTTTTTTTTTTTTTATAGTAAGCCTTTAGGATAAAACTGAACACTGACTCAGGGATGTTCACAGTCTACAGTGATGAAGGCTGTGTAAATATCTAGATAGTTACAACAAAGCAAAAAGAATTTGAGACAAAATGTGTAGACAAATAAGTAGTCAGGAAGAATTATCCCTTTAGAAATGAAAAATGACAGACTGCTTTGCCTGGAGATGTAAGGTTCACCTACACTCTGCTTTGAAAGCTCCTCTCTGCAGAAGGGTGCACTTAGGTTATTGAGTTGTCACAAGAAAACTCAGTTTTCCTTTATTCTGCGGGGATGCATTAAAACCAATTGCAGCCTTGTATTAAGTGGATTAGGAAAAATGAGTCATGTGGGACAGTGTGCACCTACCGTAGGGATTTCCCCACTCTGTTAGAACCACTTGACAGCCTTAATTTAAACATAAAATTGAAGATGAATTGTATTCCTCCTTCCTTTTCCACACCTTCTAAAAAACAACAACAACAAAAAAGATGACCTAGAGTAATACAGATTGCCTCCCATCACAGTAACTGACGGAACATTTGTTGCATTCCTGTTGGCTGGAGTTGAATGCCACCTTCAAATTGACAGGGCAATTCAGTAATGCTCTATGCACCACATGGGAATGATCGGTTGCAGCTCAGTATTGCTCTCAAAGGATAGCTGAAAAGTCAGTCACTCTGGGACATGAGCAATGCTCAAAACAAAGGGGAATGCTGGTCTGTGACCCAGAGTTTTCTGCTCTTAGTTTATGTATGTTCTTCCTTTGTTTCAGACATGAGACCGTAAGAAGGCTGGGCCCCCAAGAGTGCATTTTACATGACTTCAGCTCAGAGCAACTTCCCATAAAATATTTTTGAATGAATAAACCATCTTGCCCTGTACATTAAAATTCCTCCGCCTGCGGTAAATGAGTCTGTGACAATTAACCAAACCCACAGAGACCCTAATAAACCACTAAGAAAGGATTTAGAAATTCTTATTTCAAGAATTTAGAAAAGGGAATGGTACCTTTTCTTGTGGGCACTCTGAAAAAGAAAAACTTTAAAGGGCCACAAAATGCAATCTAATTGGATGTTAAATGGGATTATTTGAGTATACCAAACATGAAAAGAAAACAGAAAGGAACACAAAGCGCGTACAAACTCTGTAGATAAGGAAGTGCCAATATGATACAATTTTTCAGTCTGTATACATTCAGCACCGAGGAAAATCAAGTTGGGAAGAGCAGAATCAGGCCTTACGCATACATACAAAAAGAAAACATTCTCTCCTGATACTTACGATAGAAGGTTTTTATTCTGGCAAACACTAAGGCTATCCCTAGGGCAGGAAGGTTTGCTAATGTAACACACATCGACTCACGGTTACTGGACTCCCCGACAGCATGAGCCACACAGGAGGGATCTGGGGGGAACATGGCCCTTGTGTGGCACCCACCTTGGGTGGCCAGCTGCTTCCCTCCCATGCTCCCTGCTCCCCAATTTCCTCTCGGTCTCAGGGATCCACTGTCCCCTTTGCTGGTCACTTCACTGGTCATCTCCCAGCCCCACATGTGTGGGGCTGTGTCACAGTAGCTCTCCAAGAGTTCAAAGAAGGGAGGTCAGCACCAAACTGGCAGCCCAAGCACTTCATGAAAGAACGATGATTCATGCACACAAGGGACCTTCTTCTGGGTTCAATCCAGCAGTATTTAGAGAATTCACATGCTCAGGCCTCATAGCCAGAGTCATGTCAACAGAAGAGCTCGTCTGAGTCTTGTGATCTGAAACAAGGGCCAAACAGAGTGCAGCACCCAGAATCTCCCAAAGAGAACTTATTGGAAAAATACAAACAAACAAACAAACAAAATAACAAAAAATGTTTCTGGACTTGTTCAGCCTAGAGAAAAGAAGGCTCTGGGGAGATCTCATTGTGGTCTTTCAGTCCTTGAGGGGAGCTTACAAGCAGGAGGGGGACCAACTTTTTACATGGTCTGACAACAATAGGACAAGGGGGGAATGATTTTAAACTAAAAGAGGGGAGATTTAGGTTAGATGTTAGGTGGAAATTCTTTACTCAGAAGACAGTGGGGCCCTGGCACTGCTGCCCAGAGCTGTGGGTGCCCCATGAGGCGTTTCAGGCCAGGCTGGATGGGGCCCTTGGCAGCCTGAGCTGGTGGGGGCAGCCGTGCCCACAGCTGAGGTAGGGGCTGTGTGGACTTTGAGATTCCCTCCAACCTATGTCATTCTATGATTCTCCATCAATTTTATCTGAAAACTTGGCCAATTATTGTTGTAGCCTTGGTAACCTGGTCTATACTAGCCTAAAGGTACACTGAATGCTTGCTGTTGCAGGCATTAGCTAAAGCAGAAGTATTCAATAACGTATCATGAAAAACACTTAAGAAAATGAAGGTAGGACAAGGCACCCACAGAATAGTTAGTTCTTTAAGATAGTCTTCATATTTATTTTTCAAGATAACTGCTCTGCAATGTCGAGATTTTGTTATTTGAATTCTATGTGTTATAAGGAAGTCATAATTTTAAAATTCCAAAGATAAAAGGCAAGATTTTGCTGAGGGGGAGGGGAAGATGGATACAAATGCCATGGCATTCCCAGGCATAAATTGTGTAATTCAAATCTTCTAAATCTGTGAGTGAGGCCACACTATATTTACAGCTGTTGTTCAGAATAGAGAAATCTTTTGGCCCGTGATAGAATGGAATCTTATTTCTTTAGTCTTGCCTAAAATTTATTATTCATGGACCATGGTCCTATCCCTTAAGAGTATTTGGCTGGAAGTTCTGAATTTCATGCATCAGTTCTACTCAGATTAACAAAGAAAACACTTAGAATTAAGATAATTTAAATCTATTTACACATAGAATGTTAAAGAGGAAACTCTAAGCAAATGTGTTGGTTAAGCTGCTCAGTCACTGTGGTATTCCTTCATCCTCCTTATATGCTTAAAATGTCTAAAAAAAACCTTTAAACTGAGTCATGAAGAAAACCCAGGGGGAATCCATAACATATCCTATGACTTTGTGCTTTCTTGGCCACTTTTTTTTGGTCTGTAATTAACACCTGTTCATTGCCTAAAATAGAAACTCCTTGTCCAGACTTCGTCACATCAAAAGGAAGCTACCATATCTGTCCAGTTTTCTAACCCTAGCGGGCATAAACACCCATTTCTGAGTGGCACCCTGCCCCCTTCTCAACTCTGTGTACTCTGGCATCATGGCCCAGACCAGTGCTTGCACATGATTCTCTCCCACCTTCTAGCAAGTGTCAGACCTGCCCAGAGCTGCCCTTTCCCTTTAAGACCACTTGTTGAACCTCACTTTCTGTGATCTCTCTGGTCTGACTAAACTGGAGCTGCTGATGCACAGAGTAGAGAATGCAGCTATTTTCTGATATCTTATCAGTAGGCTGACACCAATGTCTCAAAAAAAAACTTCTTAATGGCAAGGGAACTTCTCATGGTACCAGCATTTCACATTAGTTCTTAGCCTCTGGTGGCACAAATACTTGCCAATACTTTTAATTTTAATGCCTCACCACAGTTCTTTCCAGGGCATTTTATGACTTCCACCCCCTAAGCTATATAATGTATGCAGCACAATGCTCTGCCCTTGCTTCCCTACTTCTGCTAGAGGAAAATCACTATTCAAAATGCTATGTAATCTTTTATTTATGGATTTCGAACAGAGTTGAAGCCTGTCAGATTTTAAATCCAAATGGCCCACTTGGTTTCAAGCCAAGACCTTCTCCTGATAAAGGAGAGCGAGGAAACTTCTGTAAAAGTAGAAGTGTCTGAAAAGAATGTAGCGGCTGTGCTGGCTGATAAGAGGCTCAACGGGCAGCAACTGAGCCAGCCTCATAAAGAAAACTATTACAGCTTGCTTTTGTACCACAGTCAAGTCTTTATTTATTTGTTTGTTTTGAAAGAGGCTTCTTATCAGGAAGATAAAAATGAAGTCATATAGGCCAATTTTTTTATTCAGTTGCTTTAATTTAAATCTAAACATATCTCTGCTGAAGAGGCTTATCTTGTATTTTCACCATGATACTCAGAAGAGAAGCAAACATTTAAGTCTATGTGGGATTTGATAGTACAGGTGCTTACTAGTCCAGCCGCTGCAAAGCACATACAAAGATGTTTATTCATCTATCTGTTGCCCACATTCTGGAAAAAGCTTCATTTGCCCATCTGAACTCTCCCACGAATTGTGTGGCTATCACCCCCAGAAGCACTAGTTAGCACAAGACAGATTCCAGCCCTCTTTCCCACACTGAACACTGCCAATCAAGGATATTTCCTTGATTTAAATGTGGTGCTACTGAAGCTACACAAACCTTCCACCATGGTTGCTCATTTGGAAAGATAAGAGTCATCTGAACTCCTTTCCCATGCAGAACAAACTGCCACATCCACACCATCATACCAGCTCAAAAATGCCCAAATGCTCACAACCACACCACTCAATAAAGTGCCGACATAACTTCGTTAACACTAAGGAGTGGAAGGGGATTTAATTATATGAGTCTGGAAAAAAATACCCTCACAACAATCTAAATCTCTTGATTAATACTGCAATACAGGCTAAATAAACCCAAACTCTTACATTGCTTGGCTTACACTGGAGTACAAGCTGCTAATATTTCATTATTCAAGCAGAATAAAACATTAAGAATTGATTATTTAATACAACCACCCATATGGTATTTTTCAAAATATATAACAGCATACTTTTCACAGTTTCCTTGAGTGAAATATTTGAGTTCTTTGTTTTTGCCATATTTTCCCCAGGTTCAAGATTTCAACTGAAGGCGATGAAAAGAAGCTGCCAAAACACTCTTTTCTTCTCTGATGTTCTTATAGATCTGAACTGGCTGCAGATGACAAGAATGTGCCACAAAGTTGATTTTCACAAGCTCTCAGATAATATGAGGCCAAAGACCTTTATATATTGTCCCTCAGTATGCTACAGTAATCTGCGTGAATTTTACTATTTTTCCTATTCACTTTTCATCTTTTCTAGCTTTTCATCATGAGTTCCCCGTGAAAATCATCTTTTTATGAAATTGATTTTGCTTTTTTCTTTTCCTAAAATCCCATGAGTTGTCTTAATTTTAGAATTTGCTCTAATCAAATATATTCAAGGCCAATTTAGAGTAGTTAAATGGCCATTACATTTCCTTAAAATTGATTTAGGAAATACTTTCCCTAACATAACTTTTTCAGTACATACGTAACAAGAATACCAAATTCTACAATGGATTCATCTTTTTTTTGTCTTTAGAGTACTAAAGTTTAGAGTCTTTAGAGTTTTATTTTCACTTCTGTATTCTTAAACACTACATCCTAAATAAAGGGGTCCCAGGAAAATAGCCTACCAGAGGTATCTTTCATTTGCCCTGTGAACCCCTTGCACAGCAAATCACTGTAGGTTTCCCTGACCTTGGTAATATTATAAGGGTCATATTTTCCCATGGATGAGTTGTTCTGAAACAATTTCTCCAGTGTATTAGGCACACTGGCTGTTCTTTGACTTCAGGCACGTACAACTTTTTGGATTCTTTTTTTTTTTTCTCCTCCTCTTATCCTAAAAATATTTTTTTGTGACTAGCAGTAGGGAAATGTCTCTCCCCTGAAATTTTAGCATTTCTCACTTTGTCCCTTTCCTCATTCCATATAAGAAGGCATTATGGAACTATATAACTTCTGTATCCCTGTCAAAAACCACTTCTCCCACATCAAAATGTGGCTACAAAATAGCTAATAGGGTATGTTTCACTTTTCAAGCAGTGATTCACTGCGTACGGCAGACATAATCTCCATACTGACATTTTATCCAGAATGGAACAGCCAAGCTCAAATCAAAATGGATTCATTTCCCCATTTCACAAGCACATAGAGAAAGCTGGAACAGAGAATTTAGACTGCATCCTGACTCAAGTGAAAAGCTCAGGCTTCAGAAACAAACATACATCCACAGGAATATACAGATAAATAGTGATCAAGGACTGAACTTGAGGTGATTTCAGATGAGATATAATTACTCCCAGAATTAAGCTTTGTGTATTTTGTAGTTGTATAGTAATAAAGAACAACTATACATTTGGGATATGTCCCAAGTGAGAAGGAGAGAGCAGTTCTCTAAGAAAAGACTTTACATCAACAAACTTGGGTAAAATTATGGCTCTTGTTTTAAAATGCATACAGAAACTGGTACATGACATTTCACACGAAGTTGTTGAATGGTTTAATGAAGCTGTCAGTCACAAGTAACATTCCCTATGAAATATGCATGACAGAATTGTGCTTAAGAAGAATTCACATAGAAAATTATAAATAAATATCAGATGGAGCAAGTATTTATCACACCTTAGTCTCATTTGCCAATTTGATTTATAGCAGTTCACTCATGAAAGAATATTAGTGAGCAGACCTGATGCTTACATTTCTGTGCATGCTCATTATTGTGAAGAACCAGTGATTACCTGTACTTTTCTTCTTACGCATGCCAGCAATGATTTATCAGTGTTGCTGAATTGAAATGTTGGATATAACTTTCTGAAGATTGTGTTGAATGAAAAAAGTCCTACAAAGATCAACAGTTTAAGTTATTTACATTAACCTTTGTTAAGAAAGCACTCTCCACTTTGTAAATAATTTTAAAAAAGTGACCCGCTTAGCAAAAAGCATTGTGAAAGACTACTACCTTCAAGAAGACGATATCCATCGCCATATGAAGAACTGTAGTCTTAAAAAACAACAAAAAAAACCCCAACTTTATATTTATTCACTCATAGCAAAACTATCAGGAAGTAATACATGCAAATCTCTGCAAATCAGGATGCACTAAACCTGAGGAACTTAAGGGTCCTTTTCAACCAAAGTGATTCTACGATTATCGCTTGCCTTGGATACAGAACAGTTGGCATTTCAACTCAAGTGATAAGAAACTAAGGTCAAAAGAGCTGTAATCTCAGCATCTGTCAACTTGCATTTTGTACGTTTTGATTTTCCTTAGAAAATTCAGGATTAGGCAATTCAGCTAGAAAAAGTCTTGTACAGGGCTTTGGCTGTTTTTTTTTTTCCCCTAGGAGTGGTCAAGCACTTCCATAAATTGCTGCCCAGCTGCAGGATTTTGCTTTAGGTGTGAGAAGGGAGTAAAGAGGAAATTCCCATTGGCTTAAACAAGAAGAAAACAACAAAAAAACATATATGAAAACCAAATGAGTAAGAACTTGCTGACTCACTACCGAAGGACAGTGTGGAATTTATCATCCCTATTTCTTCCCCAGAGGTCAGAAAGAATTAGTTGACTGTAATATTTTTGGAGTATTTGAAATACCTAGAAACAAAACAATAAGTCAACTGAAAAACATAGACATTTACTGGGGAAGTACGAAAGTGATTTCAACTTCACCCAAAAAAAAGTTTTAGAAACAGCTCTGATTTCTTCCTATTTTTGATTTCATCAACAATTATTTGAAACCATCTTAGATCTACATTTCTGGGTATCTTAACCAACAGTAAGAAGTCCACATCACAAACGCTGGCCTGCCTCCTTCTGACTTTACATACTGAGCACTCCGAGACAGATGTCCTTGCACATCAGCCCTACATTTTCCCCAGGAGCTTGCTGAAGCCAAAACTAAATGCAGCAGCACAGTAGATCCAAGAGATCTCAAGAAAGGAGGGGACGGAAGTTAGATGTAAAAGTAGTAATGTAAATGTAGTAGATGTAAAAGTAGTAATGTAAATGTAGTAAATGTAAAAGTAGTCAGGGAAAAGTTGATTCAAACTCAGGATCTGCCCACTTGTGTTTTGATGAATTAAAAACATAACGGAACATGCGGGCTCAGGTGTGTGTTCAGTTCAGTTCAGCTCAGTTCAGATATTTCATTAATTCATGTAATAAATAGTGCATAACTAATGCCACATGTAACCTAATGGCTATAAAAATATGGTTATACATTCAAGTGAGTACTATAGTATATGTCTATAGCATTACTCAAAAATGAAGGTGATTGAGGTGAACAATGAGTAGTCCGTTTGTAACTAAAAGATGGAAAAACTTATTTCTCTTCTTACTATTATCTGGTATCAAACAACTCAGTCTTAAATGTTTCAACAAACAAAAAAAAGAACTGGTCCCGCTTGACAGTGTAGTAAAAAGTCAATTGGACTTAAATGTCAAGGGCTAAGCCCCCTTCTGTCACAAAGCAGAAAGTTATTCTCATGTCAGTGTACACGAGCTACTTTATTACAAGGAATTTGGAACCTCTTTTCATCACTGTTGGATTTAGTACTTCTAAAATAAATGTTTAATAACAATAAAATACTCTATGAAGTGAATTGATGCTACGTCTTTGTATGTCTCATGTACTGTTAATCTGTGCTATATATTTTTGTGTTTGTTTTTCAGATTTTTTAATATATTGGGAAGACATTTGTGGCACCAAAATAACACAAGTTTTAGTCTTCCAATAGCATTTCTATTCCTAAAATATATACATCTCATCCACATTGTCTCTTTAATGTGAGGAGTGGGAGTACACACAGAAACAAAGGGAAATATTGAGATGTTTGAACAACAGATACTGAAGTTCCTGTGAAACACAAATATGAAATGATTTGTTTCCATCACATAGTCTCTCTTTGAAATAAATTTTTATGTATGACTCATGAGTCTGATCCAACTCCCAGAGAAGCCCATGTGAAGATTCCCACCACCTCAGTGAGCTTTGAAGCAGGTTCTGAAGTCCATCCATATTGTTTTCAACACAAGACATGCGACATGCGATTTGCTCAAGCATGGGATGACACAATGCATTTGACAAGTTTAGATAGATAGATTTTTAAAGATTGCATTCTTTAAAACTACGCCTTTATTCCTCACTTTAAAACCTGCTGACCAGGCAAGCTTGAAACAATGAGATGAAGTCTAAGCAGTAGTAGGAGTCAGAAGAATAGCCAAGTCCTAATTTCAGCTAAGTCGTTGAACCACTGCAAGACCTCGCACAGGCCTTTATCTTCCTGAACATCCTCTTCCCCATCTGAAAATAGTCATCCACACAGGTCATCACTAAAAACAAATGCTGCATCTCAAACAAATACTGTACCAAAAATAAAAGAAAACATGCTACCATAAAAAGAAAAGCAAATACCAGGAAGTCATGCCTTTACTTTTCAAGTTATTCTTTCCAACCATTCTCTTTCCAGTGCCTTTTATTTTTACACATGCTCATATATAGACACAAAATAAATTAGTTAGCAAAAAGAGAGATCAGATCTGCTTTTTTTCCAGACATTTTAAGAAAAGTGACTCTCCTTACATTTTCTGCATCTGCTTCCTCAAAAACAGCAGAGTACTGAGAGGAACCCAGTCATGATGCAGATTGTTTTCCCAGGCTTGACTCAAGCAGCTGGCAGAGGCATGTGACCAGAGTAAAGTGGAGAACTTAAAGAAAGGTATGTTTTGAGAAAAGGCAAAATGATTTAGTGAGCTCGCACTATTTCCTTCAGACTAAAATTGCTTTTTTTTTTAACCTCACCAAATAATCCTCAAGCACTCTCAGGCTCTGCAAAACCAAATAAAACAAAACAACATATAAGACGCCTCTTTACACCTTTCAAATTATTTGACCTGAGCCTCCCTTCAGGCCAAGTGCATGTTACTACTAGGGAGCTGATTTATAAGGGACCCTCCACAGGTATCTGACAGCTGAATAAGCCATGAAGATACAGCAACAGTGTACCAACACAGATTGAAAATCATTTAAGCAGCAGAAGCTTTTAAAATAAATGTCTGAAAGCTGAACTCAAGATAGTATCATTTAGAAAGCTATCAAACAAAAGTGCCCCGGTTTGCTTTAAAGTATTCTTACTGCAGAAAACCAAACTTTATTTGGTAAAATGCAACACATTTGCTTTTTGAAGTTTCATCTAAACCGATTTCAGTCCCCAAAACAAACAAAGCAAAAGATGAGGAGCTCTCCAAAGTAAGGATTGCCTGTATTTTCAGAATATCTGTAGCCTGGTCTTATAATATGTCTTCATATATTGTAGAAAGAAAAAAATATGCTTGGCTGCACAGGATTTTGTCATCGACTCTTCCCTCCATGAAAATATATGTCTCAATCCTGCTTCGTGTCAATAATTCCACTCTGCTTATGTGCTTCACAAAGAATTACATGGACACAGAAGGTTTCATATCCACAGTGTACAATCTATTTTGGAGACATTCAGCGGACAGAACACCAATATGAAGCAGCTGAGGATAGTATGCCCTAAGCATACCCAGGCACATCTCAGTGATCTTGGCCTTTTTCTGCTCTCACACATTAAGATCCTTGTCAGCAAGGCAAAGGAAAGCCAACAGTTTGTTTCTGCTGTGGTAGTTAGAGGCAGTGTTCTCCATTGCCGTGTAGGCAAGCTTCTGGTATTTAGCTGTAAGCAAATAACTTTTTAACTATATGAAAAGAGATTGATGAGGTAATAAAAAGCATTACAGTGGCGCCCAATATAGTCTCTCAGGTTAGTAATATGCAATTTAGAGTGTTCCGAAATAAGTAACAGGCTCTATATACAATAGATTCCAATGGCGTTTAAAAGTGCCCTCATTGCTGAGTTAATTTTAAAGAATCTAGTGTTAACAGTAACTTTTTAAAGTTCCCAACAAAAATTTCTTAAATGAAAAGATTCACAGCCAAATGCAACAAAGCAATGCAGTAGCTTACTGTTCCTTTTGCCCTAATAACACAGCTGCAGAAAATACAAATCCAGCATCTCCTCTGGCAGCTCAAGAGTCAAGCAACCAGGCCCTGCCTCAAGCACCAGTGGCAGCTCAAGGAGCATCCTACTGCAGCACCTTCATCCCACACTGCTTGGGCTTGTCAGGACAGCAGGCAAGGAGCTGCCGGTCTGCATATCTGCAGGCTGCCTCCAGAAACACTGGAAATGTTATGACAGATTGCAAAATATTTTACTGCACTTGTTTCAGCATTTTGCCGTGTTAGTTTGCCCAAACATCTCATTTTATTTGCAACATTCAGAAGGTTTCTGCCCAGTCCATGCTAGATAATCAAGCTCTTCCATATTCAGAAAAGAAAAATAGGATCTCCAAAAAGACATGAAGGATGTCACCCCTACCAAGGGACTGTAAAGAAAGCTGAGATAATTACCTTAGACTATATGACTGATTTTTAAATTCCTACAGTTAGGTGAGAATTGACTCCTCTGAGAGTGGTATTCAAAGCCTTTAATATTAGGAAGTTATTTACACTTCCTAACAAAAGACCACAACTGGAATAGCTGAAATCAAGTGTTGGGACTGTGTGAATTGAGTCCAGGTACCTCCTGCAATTAAGTATCCTGGACTCTTCTTATCCTCTCAGTTTTTAATCTCTTGGTTTCATCTATGTCATATTTCTCAATTTGCTCTGAGAAGCAATGTCTTTGTTTTAATTCATAACTGAGAACCAAGACTCTTGAAGTTCTAGCATCTAGAGCTTCAAATAAATCCAGACTTTGGTATCAGTAACAACAGTCATACACTTTCTAAGAGTTGGAGCACAGAGCCTGGACTATGATACTGATGTAGCCGATACTACATTTGAGAAAAGAGTGCAGGTGGCACTCTGTATAATTTGAGGTCGGGGACAGCACTTTTTCCCTTGTTCCTGGACTGAAAAGAGTACACTGGCTAAAGCTTCCTTTTGCTGCTTATTGTTCCAAAACACATACAGAAATAAGGCCATTCTGTTTCCTATTTTCTCAAGCCTAACAGCAAGAATAGGTGAAACACTAATAACACAGGCTACTTCACTGGTACATAATATTGATATCACACAGTATTTTTCAAATGGTAAAAATAACAGTGTACACTCAGATTTAGAAGCCATAGCAATTCAACATTTCCTACCCTTCCACATGGTGGGATGCTGAAAAAGCTTAGTGGCCTTATGTACCAGTGATATCCTTTTGCTTTCTTCCCAAAGTATATTCAGTATTTCCTCAAGCATCTTACATCTCAGTTATCCAGACTTGTTTAGTTTCCTCTATGTTATTCAGATAGTAAAAACAAACTGGATGTCCCATACTTTTAATTTAATTACGTCCCAGTTGTTTCATTATGCTCTGGTTACTGTTAAATGCATATATATACACACGTACATACATTCTCCACGTTTCTTGAGACAAGTATTCTCCAAGGCACTCTTGGAGCATAAAACAAAGTTGTAATGTTAAACAAGTGGAATATCCCTGATGTAGTAACGGAGGAATGGGGTGTTAGTCCTCAAATTGCTGTTGCCTTTTAACCGTGAAACACACACCACAAAATGTTACTTGCGGCACAGTAAGAAAGAAGAATTCCTTTCATAAAATTTAATGAGTGTAATGTTTCTATGTTTTATAGGTCACAGGGTGTGAAAAACAGCTCAGTTTTAGCCCTGATGACATTTTCATATAGGTGGAAGTAAAAATAGAGAGAGATTTGACATCTTGACATAAAAGGGGCACAGTATTATGTTGCAAGGGTACTATGTACAAGTTTGAAGTGAAAGTATAACATCTGATTCTAGTTCTAGACACATATGGTTATACAAAGACATTTGGCCATGTTTTCCCTTTACAGCTAATAGAAAGTAGAGTGATTCGAGCACGACATGAATGCAAGATCTTGGGCTGGAAAAATGGATGTTGTCCCAGAAATATCTAGACCAAAACATTCTTCTACATTGTGCTAGTAGCTACTCACCTAGAGTTATTGATCCCAATTTATTCTATTGCCTGTTCAACATTGGAATATTTTAAAAGAAAGAAACATACAAACAAAAAAACAAAAACGTGCTTTTTGATCAATTAAGATAGAAACACAAGGATATAGAACTGATCAGGAAAATGACAGGACACTGCAGTAACATTATTGTAGGATCTAAAATGCCAACAAATAACCCAAATGGAAATTATAAATGTGAAGTGATACAAAAGCACATTTTTTACAAGCTCACAACAAAATTAAAGATGACAAAATTATGTTAACACATATTTGCAATTGAGAATATTACAGAAAGATGCAGTGATTTCATCCCTTTGTGCTTCTCTGTACCCAGCTCCTGCCCTGGCTTTAGGAGCATTTCAGTGTGTTTATATAGCTGAACTTCAACACAATCTCATCAGTCCTTGGCATGACCTTCAGCAAAGGCTTGAAGGCAAACACGGTTTAGTTCTAAATCAAGGAATAGCTTTCTACTTAGCATTTTACAAGACCAGAATATACAGAGCTTTTAAAATAAATAAAGAAAATCTCTGTGCATGTCAAAGAGCAAAAGATAGAAGACCCCAAGTTCTATGTATTAGTTCAGAATGGAAAAGGAGTGAGATCTTGACCCCAGGGCTCAGTTCAGCCACTATGTTCTCCACCAGCTTAATGGTGGAGGTAACAAGAAAACACGACACTGACAGTTCACTGCAAATCAGTAGACAATAGAGTTCAGATGTTTTTATCTACTTCTCTGAATCCAGGGAATGCTTTTACCATAAAGAACCACTTTATTCTTCCAGTTATGGCATCATGATAGATTAGTACAAATCTCTTCCTTCTCCTCTGGTTAATAGAGCTCTATCACAGCCAATTACCTCTCACTGGGCAGTATTCATTGTCCCATCAATTTTTTTTAAAAAACTTGCCTTGCCAAAGGGTTTATTTTTCAACAGCTATGAAAAGTTTTTTGCCCACTATTAGAAAATTACTCAGTAAGATAAGGCACTCTGTAAGACAAAATAAAAAGGCAGTTTCAAATACTCTTATCAGGTATCAAGCTCACTTACTTTTCAATAATATGCTCTTACACTTGCCTAATTTCCAGGACTGACATATTACTCATCAAGAAAAGAATACCAGCTCACATTAGGAACCCAAGGACCATAGCATCACCCTCAGCAGAAGGATTCTTTCAGTACCTGTGGTAATTACTTGATTGTTTCTTTTAAGCATCTAGCTATAACCCCCCAGATAGAAGTGGGAAAATTAGTCATGAACCCAAAAGAAAACACAGAAGGTCTATGCTTCATCTAAAGCTCATGAAAGCAGATAGGAAAGTTTCCAGAAGTTTCAAGTTTTTTGGGTCTGCCCTGAGAAGTGTTGCTCTGGCATATATATATATGTGACAGATTTGTATCAATAGTCTGTCTATATAGAATATCTGAGGACAGAATCTGAGGGCAAACAGGATGCAAACCAAGATATTCTGCAATAATGCTACATTTGCTGTCATTTCTTTGACTCAAATCATAAAGCTTTATTAAGCCAGCATTTTTTCAACACACTGGAAGAATGTAGTATAGGAGATAATAACCTTCCCTGGATTTTGCCATGTCTGCATTTTTTCAAACATAGTTAAAAATTTAAATTTTATTAGCACCAGCAGAGTGAATCCAAGAGACGTTTTTGTCTTTACACGGTACTTGGAAATGAGGACTTCAAAGAGAATTGCTTTTTTGAAGGCATCAACTATTTGCTATATCAGCATTTTAGAAAGACTGCTTTAGTCTGTTTGGCTTCTTACACTATTGTTTCTGAGAGCCTTTGTAAAATACCTGAAGAGACATTATGCAACAAGCATATCGCAAATGCCATCTGTTCTCCTTCTCTCTTTTTTTAAATTTTATTTATGAGGAGAATTGTGGGCCTAATGAAGTATTGTTGTAGCACCCCGAGCTCTGTATTTTTCTGAGGGCATATACTATGAAATTCTATTCTGGAGAATGTGGGATTGAAAATAAAGAGTTCTTTGCAATTGGACTGTAAGGAAGTTTATGACAGTCCTTAGGCACTTGAGGACTTCCTTATGTTCCTGAGGTAAACTACCAGTCCTAAGTTAATGATACCCGTATCGAAGTATCTAGTTACTCTTATATGTACTGTATATACAAACACCAGCTTTGGAATTAGGCCCACAAAAGTTAGTGAAAGCTTCTACAGAAGAAACAGAATTTAAGGTTACTATACTGCAACAGCACAGTTAGACCTTCACGCTCATTCTTTGTGTTTAGCTGGAAACTGATTCATCATCCAAGACTAAAATTATCAGAAAGATCAAAATCAAAGTCAAGGGTGCTCAATTCAAATATAATAAATAACAAATCAAGAAGCAGAAATGCACCTAGAAACTCGAGTTCTCGTATCTTTTTGCATCTATCTGGTCAGATATCCAATCACTTCTCTTTGGACATTTCCCTCCCACCTGGTCAGATGTGAGGAGAAAACAACAGCAACAACAACAAAAAAAAAACACAAATAAATCTTGCCTTCTAGGATTGACAACATATGTACTTTATTTGTTTTTAATCCCCAAATAAAGCTTTGATTAAACAAGAAAATATTTCTTCTCACTAAACAAGAAAATATTTCTTCTCACTAAAATATCAACATTTTCATAGAAAACTGAGAAAAATTTCCTTTGCAGTTCTATCACTCTGTAAATTCTGTTATTGTAGAAAATAACAAACATAAGAGATAGAAGTGAGAGAGACACAGTGAATAGAACCAGTTGCCTGCTTGTGTACTCTGAGTTTAGAAGGAACCTGTTCTGCACACTAAGCCCAAAATACAGATGCACTTTCAGCAATTTTGAGCAATGGAAATGAAGTACCTAATTTCAGGGGAAATATTTAGAAATTAGCATCTATCTGTAAAATGTGAAAATAAGGAGTCATATATCTGAGATGCTTTGAAATTTTTTTCATCTCAGACTTAATGACAGGGGAACCTAGAAAGACAGTAGGATTGCTCAATAACACTAAAAACAGAAGATGGTTGGAATCACTAAAAAGAAATAAATAAAAATACGTAAAATCAGTTTTTACTGCCCCTTCATTGATTAAAGCTAGTTCCCAAAACCTAGAGTTATTTCCCATGTGACTATTCTAGCCACTTTCTGATTTATTCTTTGTTCTAATTATATTTTACTATGCCTTTGAGACTTCATGTCATTTTTACGGCTGTATTTTAAAACGCCTTGAGACACATGGAAGGTGATCTATAAATCAATTAGTAGTAGCAGTTGCAGTAATACCATCATTCATTACTTTAATAGAGATGGCAATTAACTGTAAATAAATTTAAAAGATTATTTTTTAAACACTTTGTATTTTTCTCTGGCTGCTACCAGAGAATTTTTTCATACTGGTTTCTACTTAATGATAAATTCTTTTAGAGGAACATTCAAAAACTTCTATCTAAAAAGGCTGCTTACTTAAGAGCACATTCTTGAGTCAGAATTTCCTGGAACCACAGTACACTGAATGTATGAAAAATGTGTAACATGAGCATTACAAGAAAAAAAAAGTCATTCTAATGAAAGAGAGACCCTTGAAGGTGTCTACAAAGAAGCAGCATGCACTTATTCAAAATACTGTTCACAATTTTGTTTGCACTGCCATCATTTTCCCCACATGTTTAGAACATGTTCCAGATTTTCCAAAGTGCTTAAGTATTTTTCTTCTGCTAAGAGTATACTGTTCTCTGAATGCCGGGCAGTTTACAGGGTGATTGATGATGAACATCAGTTGCACTGTTTCTCTTGAAATATTCTGTCTTAAATAATTCTTCTTTTTTTTCCCCCCCTTCAATAAGCAATTAATGTGCTTCTCTTAAAATCTCTTGTATATACTTCATAAAAATAGCCACTAGGAAGTGGTAAATAGTTACAGGACTTTCATACAACAATACATGAATTACAGAATTGCTGGGAAGTACATTTCAGCCATGGAACTTCACTATATGGTCCTTCAAAGACCCTTCAGTATCACAGAAGCCCAAGAAAATGCTACCTGTGGCTTACTCTTCCACAAGCAGGTATAGTGGAAAACAGTAAGGTGATGATTCACAGAGCACAATTTAAACAGTCTTGCTCCACTTCAAGCTAACAGTAAAACATTCTTTCATTCCAAGCACTCCATACCATGGTGTCTGCTCCTTCAGTATAGAGAAGGACAGTAATTCACTCCAGATCTGCTGATGTTACAAGCATATAAGACATTGCTGAGGCCTTTTTCTGTGAATATGGCTTTGTACGCTAACTACTAAGCAGCTAATAGCAAAAATGCATAAGCTATATCTTCAAAGAAATAACTAACCCTTAGTTTTATCAAATATAGCTACCAAGTAACATCCAGAAGGGGAAATAAGGTTGCAATCTTCCAACAGTATGATTAATAAAAACACAGATTACAAGATAGAACAAAAGCTCTAGCACGCCAGTTACTGTGTATATCCATGTTTGACTACCATAAAACAATCCCTGGGAATCCCACTGACCTTATATACGGTATAGTAAACTTCATCATTTTTAAATAAGAAAAGAAAACCTGGTTTCAGCACATTTTCCACTGTAGGTAATCTTCACATATACTACTGTCGTTTTTGACAAACAGTTCTGCCAACAGCCTCCCAAGGGAAGAAATTAGATAAGTCTGTAAGAGCAAATTACTGCTTCAAAGAGTTAGTTCTTACAGATCACAAAATCCACTGCTAATTTCAACATCTAAAAACTCAGAATATAGGGACAATTTGGCAGTGGGAAACGAGACAGGAAATGATGTATCAAAGGTACCTTCTCTTCTCTATACTAAAAGATACGAAGAAATTTACGAAGGAAAAACAAACAAAATCTCTAAAAAGAGACTAAAGGGAAATAAAGTCAGAATAGGAGTTAAAATTTTACTTTCCCCTGAAAATGTTTTAAAATAATTCATTGTAAAATAGCCTGCTCATTTATTTTGTGATAGAAAAATCTAGATTTTTTTGTTTAAAAAAAAAAAGTTTATCATGAGTTGAAGATATATTTCTCTTGAATTTTTCATCCATTTGTCAAAAATCTATTTCTTTTCACATTTTCAAGAAAAAAAAATAGTTCTAATTCAGCCACCACTCATATAGAATGATTGCACTGCAGTAAACACACTGAAATCAGAATAAAGTCAACCTAAAGATCACATCCACATCTCTTGACCTCAGTAACTACTGCGCTCTATTAGCAGGCCTTAGCATAGCAGAAATGATTGAGGCTGGCTATGCTTAGGGATTCAAGAGCTCTGTTTATTCATCAAACAGGCACACTAAGCAGTCGCTGTTGGGCTTTTAGCAAGCACTTGAACATTAGCTTCAAAAATGAAAGCTTATCTAAGATTCAGCTCTGCTGGTTTGGCTTTTCTCAAACTTTGCTTGGCCTCAGTAATCTAAATTGGGTTCATTGAGCTCTGCATAAGCTGCAGAACCTTGAGAATTTGTCTAGGTACTTTATACAGTGATGTTCAGCATTGGCTAACATTTTCTACAATAATCTATGTTGATAGCATTTGTTTTCCTGATAGCAGACAGACTTGCACTCACTCAAATGTTTTAGTTTTCCAAACTGTTGCCCAAACTGTTTACACAAAAGCAAAATTTGAGATTCCAAGAACGGTCAACAACCCCTTTCTGCAGAATTCAATGTTGTCAAGTCCCTTCAGTGAAACAGATACTCTATATCTGTTCCACGCCTGTGGAGTGACCATCCTGAATCATGACATGCATTGAAATAGGGTACGTCTTCACAGAACCAGCTTCCCCTCCAGCATATTGTTTGTCATTCATACAGCATACATACAAACACTTCAGAATGAGTGTTGCCCAAGGTAAAAGCAAGCCTTCAACATGGAGGAGCTGAGATTTTGCTCTGATTTCTTGATGCCAACTTCAGTCTGCCACACTGAAGGCAGTTCAGGCCACACAGGGCCCGGCTGAATTTCTGGGCACTTACAGGGAAGGCAGCAAAGGGCTGAGTATTTTGTTTTGGCTGCTTAGCTTTTCTAGCAAATCACAGTAATATTGCTGCTTTCTTTGTAAATGTTTTCCAGTGATACTGGCTACTTCCCAGACTCCAGTGAGGACGTCTCTGAAGTCCGCTGCAGTCTCTGAAGTGTGCTACGAGTATCCTATTGCAGAATTTTAAATGCTTACTAACTGAATGCAGTTGCCTTATTTGTGAAAGGTGGTGCCAGAAGTATTATTACATTTCAGATTCTTTTCTCTGGGTAATGGTGGAAAATTCTGTTTTAAATCCATCCAATACGACAGAGGAATGTGTGGGTTTTTACTCTGTGTTGTTTTTAAATTCTGAAAATTACATTCCTTTACTTTTACCTCCACTTTTTTAAACTGTGTATCAAAATCAGATGACTCAGTCACACGAATAAAAATTGTGAGGTTTTTTTATACCTACTGGTATATGTTTTTCAGAATAAATACATAAACAATAGCATGCACATTAAGAACTCTAAAAAGAAATCCTGACAGGTATGTTGGGGTATAATTACTGTTTCTGTCAACAGACACCAAGACATGGCAGAAGTAATCTGCTGCTTGCAGACTTTCTAGTGACTGATTTCCAAATCATAAGAATATGAAAATGAAATGGATACAATCAGAAAAACCTTATCTCAGGAAGGTGGAAGGCAAAAGAACACAGAAGTGACTTTCTCTGAAAACGAATAAGAATCAGCTGGACAGCTATGTCTAGCATTAATCCAATTCTCATGTTAGTTTGGAAGTGGCTTCAAACTCTTGACCATACAGTTTCATTCTTCAGATAAAAGCCTCCCTCTTTTAGATATTCACCTACTTTGTGGCTCCCTAAAAAGCTGTAAAAGCAAGTCATGTTTTCTTGCTATTGTTTGTTTGCTAAGCACTCAGATATAGAAGGCATAAGGGGTAATCAGAGCATTTTGCATAATGAACTCACTCTGTGAGCTATAAATAATAGTGAGAAATATTACTAGAGGTCCAAAACAATTTATTCTTTCTTCCATTTGAAGCCACAAGATAATAGGAGAAGGCTCCAAGAGAGGTGTGGATCACCCGCAAGAGGTCTGAAGAGCAAGATGTATTTTTACTGGAAGTCTGCTAACTAGCCAAAACCTTTGGAACATCATGACACCGATTTGGCAAAGTAATCTTTTTCTCTACTTTATTGAAAACATCTTAGGCAGCAAATCGAACAAAAATTACTTCAGTTCCATGGTTTTAGAATTTGTCTTTCTGTTGGCCTGCAGTCCATCATGAGGGTGAAGATTAAAAGATGCAGTGGAGCTTGACAGATTTAATTTGACAAAAATATAAAGGAAAAAAGAAGAGAAGAAAAAATGAAAAGTCTGTCAAGAAGCCTGAAAGGGGATTTTTCCCCTCCAGTGATGTATTTATAGCTCCTAAGCAAGGATCTAACCTGAAGTCAACTGAAACAAGTGGGGAGATTTTATTGACTTAAATGAGTATTGGATCAGACACTAAAAGCATAGCTTCTAGAAGTACGAAAAGTATTTTGGGACGTGTACTAAAAATTACCACCAAGAATGAGAAAGAATAACCCAGTCGTATATTTGTGACACACTGGTGACTGAAGCAGATAAAAGAGATCTTCTAGCAGACAGAGTGCACAGATGGCAGGGCAAATTTGTCACCTGTCCAGCAGGTATCCAGAGGGTTGAAGTTCTCATTTTGGTGGAACTTCTCTGTCTCTTGAGCTTTCACCACGGTAGAGATCATAAATATCTCTATGTCACCAAATAATTAAGTTCATCAAGTTCGTGAATATTCACATGGTAAAGATACTACTTGATCAACCTGACAGTACCTTACCTAAACATTCAGTGAAAGCTTCTGTGCTACAGTAGTAAGGAGAAAAACATGATTAATCATACCAGAAGCAGTTCTGTTGACATACTAATGCATCCATCTGCAATATGAATAATAAATAGAAGACTAATTGTAAAAATGTGGGGCAAGAGAAGCACATTACTGTATTTTTTACAATGAAAAATAAAAACAAATAAAAGGTGATTATTCTAGAGCTATAATTAAGGGTAAACATTTTTCTTGGTCAGATCTCATAATATGCACTATTTAGGGGTACTATACAAATAGAACCATCACTAGAAGTTTTTGTTTCTGCAAAGATAGCTGAGGACAATACACGTTTTTACAGATATTTATGTAGCAACCAAAGGAAACAAGTGCAGAAATTTGTTTGTGTTCTTCAATAAGCATAGTTTTTCAGAGATTGTTACAACATGTACTTTCAAATATTCCTAAGTTCCAGTTTAATTTCTTGTGAGGTAACAAGCTTCTCTAGGGCAGCCACCATACTAAGAGTGGATGTTTCATTTCCAATTAATTAACCATACTCTCATATTCAGAAAGAGCTGACAAGACCTTTCAAAAATTCAGCAGAAATCTTTCAATTGTCAAGCATCCATTTTTGAAAAGTGATGTTTGGCAGTTGAAATATACTTCTACCCAGAAGCTCATGACACTTTAAAAGAATACTATACTCAAATAAAAATGTGGAGAAATTTAATAAGAGAAAGTGAGCTGAGAATTAGCTCCTCCATGATCTAATCTACTGTATCCAACCAGCTTTAAGTTGACTAGAACCAGCAAGCCAGTAATCAGAATTGATTCAAAGACTGCCCAAGCGCATTTGACCCCAAGGAGCTCCCTTGCTGTGAAAGATGACTACTGGCTGCTCTGAGGAGATTTGTAGCTGAAGTTCCTATCTGTTTGAGTAATGGGGGTATGAGCAGAATGTGATCAGATGAGTGGGGAGGAGAGTAGAGAAAACATGGTTTTGCTATGCTGACAGATTAGTAAGCCAGTCTATAGTTAGTTATCTCACATACGATCTGTGGTTTAAGTATTAAGGCATGGTCTTAACTAAGGTTGATATCAGCCAGATAGTGGCTGAGGTGAGCTCGTATCCCTGACTCTACTAGAATCACTTCATGGATGTGAAAACAATAAAACTTAAAATGTTTTCATACTCACCTTATACTTCCTAAGCAAAG
Source organism: Meleagris gallopavo (assembly GCF_905368555.1). NCBI lineage: Eukaryota > Metazoa > Chordata > Aves > Galliformes > Phasianidae > Meleagris > Meleagris gallopavo. Next base: position 12,750,651 of record NC_139405.1, read on the forward strand.
AATCATGCTGCAAAAATATCTTCTTAAGATATCCTAATACTAAATAGTTGGAGAACACTTATTTTCAAGAGTGGCCATCATATTACCGACTACCTGCAAACCAAGCAACCCTACATTTCTGGCTTTCCAGATGAATCCTCCATCAAACACGAGCCTGCCACTGTAAAAACTGAGCAAGACACAGATAGATGCTTTCCTAGACTGTGTTAAAAAGACTCTTATTTCATAACCAGCAGAACCCAAACTTTAAAGGAAATAATTGCTTTAGGAAGCATTTAAACTTCTTTCTATGTAGAGCACATTTCCAGTCACTTACTTCCATTGGGTGTTCAGGTCAATACCTGTGTTGCACTGCCATAGGTATTATTTGTGCTATTTTCAGGTGATCTGAAAGGATAACAACTTAAGTAGAAGAGACAAAGCAATTAAGGGCATGGAGAGGGACATAGGACTCAGCAGAGATGCATGACAGCAGGATCAGTAGCCTGAAGGTTCATTTAGTCCAGAAAAAAAATGAAAAGAAAAATCTTTTATAAATGTATTAACAAGTTTAAATTCACTGAACACTTCTGCAATGCAGATGTATAGCAAAAAATGAACAGGAAAGAAGGAAGTTTCATTATCTTTTAGAAGACGTTTTCAGTGCTAAGGTCATACAAGTGAACTCATACTGCATTAGCAAAGATCTAAGAAAAAATATTCATTGTTGTTCAAAATTTGCATGTTTCTTCTCTTACTTTTAGATTTTGCTTTTGAGAGACAAGCTGCTGGTGGCAGAAGGGTTGGTGAAGCAAAGAAGTCATTTGAGAGATGTTTTTCACAGTATTGCCACAATTTTTGAAACATTGCACCCCTGATTGAACCCAGTATATCAGATGATAGACACCAGCTAGATTGCATGAATTACGAATTATAAATCAGCAGTACTTGGATGTAGCCAGTTTGCTTAAACTTTAAGCACACTTACTGTGCATTATGTGCCAAGTTTCTAGAACTGGAATCCAAAGTTAAAGTGATATGTAGAAAATATGAAGGACAAATTCCTTCCAGCTAAATCAAATGCAGACTATATGTTATATTATGGTTAAAAAAAAAAACACAATTAAATTCCATGTTATGCACACAGTGACATAAAACTGAATTCCTTTAAGGATATAGTCTTTCATAGGGTGTGTACTAAAGTCTCCTGAAATTCAAAAGACATTTTCTTTTTTTACTTTGGCAAATCTTGGCATCATTACAGTTTTCTAAAACAGAGCTCTACAATGGTTCTTGCTCATCTGATACTACTAGTAGGTCTATTTTGCTGAGTTGGGAGGCTCGGTCAGCCTAGCCAGTGTTGCAGATTCTGGCTAACAATACTGTATTGTGTTATCAATTACCAAAATATATTGTTAGGATATGGCTGGAAGAAAAGGAGACTGGCAAGGCAATAGTCTGGGGCTGGATTATAAGGCAGGGAAGATTTTTGTACAGATTATCTTAGTGAAGTTCATGCCAAAGAGAAACTGGGACATGGATCTTCAGACATTATTGGAGGCTAGGATGGAAGATAAGTGGAATGTTCTCCAAGGTAAAGCATAACTGTTCACAAGGACCCAGGTTTTCTTCAGCCAAATGTTGAAATTCTAAAAACTAAGACACTGTCTTCCCTATTAATCAAAAATAGAGGCTGTGAAACCAAGAAACAGTTGAGGAAGAAAGTAGACAAGGTTTACAAAAAGTTATACTGACAAAACAAACAACAGATAGTATCTATTACTATTGTATGGGAAGGTAAAATATTTTAAATCTTAGATTTCATCATGCAGTAGGTAACAACCAAGCCATTAACACTAACAGTCAATGTCAAATAGCAATAGACAGCAAGTTACTTGTATTATCAGTGTCAACACTAAAAAGCCATCCGTGAACGGCAGGCAGCTGCTGTGATCCAACACTGTTTAACACGAAATTAGTCAACCAGTCTCACTAATATGAGAACCTAAGGGCCTGTCAGCCGTTCTGCATTTGAGCCTCAAGGGCTCCACATCTTAGAATTCAGATTAATTATTTGTAACCTAACCTGTAGTTACCTTCCAGCCAGTGAGAGAACAAGTCACACATGGCTTTCACAGGAAGGCCATGGACACGTGAACACACTGGCCTCAACAATAATTTAAAATAAAAAATAATCTGCTAATCAATATTTACATGATAGCTTTCTCCTACATTACAGTTTAATCCAAAAAAAATCTCCAAGTTCTTCTGTATTTACAACTGTGGAAACTGCATTGGGTGCCTGGAAGTTGGGTTCTTTAATTTTCTAAAACGTGGAGCATGAATAATCCCTTGCCCTTCTTCCAGACGTCCCCAGCCCTTACCACAAAGGAGAGACTGAAAAAATAAACCCAATCTGGTTGGCTGATAAAGAACACAAATGCATTCACGTCTAAATACAAAATGGCAGTCATGCCTGAAAAGTTTAAGTAGCATGCGACTCAAATATTGCTGAGTTCATGGGAAATGAGAAATACAAAAGGTAGCCAGATGCTTCAAAGAACCTGAAGAACAACTGTCCCAAGATACCAAAACAGATGGCACAAAAACTTTAATGTCATAAGAAGCAAAGAGGCCACTTCTCCAGACAAAGTCTGTCTCTTTTGAGATTCCGAGTAATTAGTTTTGAAAGCTAACCAAGAAGCAGACTGGTTACAACTTTAAATAGTGATACTTCTATAGCATCTTTTTGAGAAAAAAAAGGGAATATTATTTCACTGAGAATTTTTCTCTAAGAGACTCAGTAAAGATTCATTTTTAGTGAAGAACGAAGTGGCTTTTAAGAAATTGTGGGTAACACTAAAAATTTATACCTATGCAATGTATTCCTGTAAGGACTTTCAATCAACTAAATAACATGTAAACTGAACTGAAAAGTGCTGGTCTTGTTGAAGAGTGGAAAGTTTCTCTAAAAAAGTTAAGTAGGAAAAAAAGAACATTGTAAACACTCATAGCTTGCAAGCCTTCCATGTAAGTAAAGCTAACCTGAATTTTTATTATGAATAGAACTATACAGTATTAATTTCATAGCTAGCAGAAATTTGGCAAGCCATTGCTTTCTAATGTATTAAAGTTCTCTTAAAAATTAATTTGAAAGTAAACATGGAAGAACTTTTAATTATCATTTATTACATCTCCCATTCATGCTGTCTCTCAAAACAGTCCTCTGAGGAAAATAAATAACCAAGAAGGTTACGAGCCCTTTTGTACACAGGCACACAGGAGAGCAGTTATGGTCACAAGTGCTTTTAAGAATGAAAAAAGGTATCTGCAGGATAACTAAGGATCACTCATCAAGTGGTCCTCCTTACACTACTTTTGTAATACTTCTCATGGTTCAAAGGTTCATCTTACCATTAGTCAGATTTTCATTCCAAGTCTAAGCTACACATAGATTGATTAAAAATAGAATTGAGTGGGAAGAGAAGGAAAAGCATAACTAGAAAAAATGAGCATCAGGAGACACACAAAGCAGCTCAGTGAAAAAGTACAACTATGGATAGGTAGGCGAATGTATATTTACTGACACATTTCTAACCTACCTTCAGTGGGTAACTCCCTAGCCTTAACTCTGCACAGACTCTGGAAAACTGTGCTTTTGTTTTGAAATTAAATCACTTTCAGGAACGAGGAAAAGAAAATCAAGCCAAAAGTAGATTTGAATTATTGGGGAAAAAAAAAAAAAAAAAAAAGAAAGCTTTGAGATCAAACTGGTTTTACATTTCTGATAAAAGTTATGTCATGCTGTAGAAAATCTCAGAATCTACAAGGTTTGCTCATCCCTTCCATGGAACTAGTGTCCCTGGGCATTTTTAATAGCAGACTGTGCTCAGCTGCCACTGTCTGTGTCTGTAGGGTGAGAATCTTTGACTCTTTGTTTCCCCTGTCTGCAGTGTCCCAGATCAGATCATGAACCCAGCTATCTCCCAGGAATATTAACTGATTTTTTACAACAATCTCAACACTTGCATTTTCCCTACACCAGAGTCTTTTCCCTGTCCAGCATACCTAACTCGTGTAAGAACAGGAACAGATGCTGTCAGTGCTTGGACATTCAAGAGGTTGGACGTATCTGAGTATCAATCATCTTACTGACTTCCTTTTCAAAGTCTTACCATCATATGTATACACATATATATATATTCATACACACATACTAATCCTAAACATACACGAAAAAGGCTTGTCCTATTCAGCCATTTCCCAGTACATAGATCCCCAAAAGGGCATTGAGTTCCAATAGGTAGTAGGTACTCTTTATTGGCTGAAACCTGAAATATGCATTTTACATTTTGACAAAGCCTTTGAAACTTGCCCTGTCAAGCACAGTTAAAATAAGATGGTTGTGAGACAGGAGTGCTGTGAGATCTTACAGATCAAACATTTATTTACACAGCTCTAATAACATCCAAGGGATCAAAGTAATAAAGTTGTGTTCATAACAGTTTATTACTCTTGACCAATTAAATCAAAAAGTCAGATCCTCAGGAGCAGGAGCCATCAACTCCTGAAGTGGTTGGGTAGCACAGCTCATTTTTTTTTCATGATTTACATTTCTCACACAGCTTGCAGAGGAATGAGGGAAAATGTTCAGCCCTGATTTTAACAGCACCTCTTCCAAATCAATCTACAGACGTTAATGAAAGTCTTCATGGGTTGCAAAGCCCGTAAGTGCAAGAAGTCAGTAAATTCCGACTTTTCAAATGTATACGTTGCCAAGTCCAAAGAACAAAATTTCACAGAAAAAGAGATGTTTTTAAGTTATTTCTACTGCTATTTCTTTTACAAGTTATAGAGTAGATTAGAAAACAAACAGCAAAAAAAGTAACCAGTCTCAACTGTTTTAAATTCCAATAGGAGAGTGCAAAAGCTAAGCCCAAATTTCTTTTCAAGAATAAGGTGTATCCTTCAGTTAGTGCAATATAGGAGGTCGTTCCAGAATAGGTGGTGTTGATTATCATAAATTTAAGCTGCTTTCTCAGTTAGTTATCCTAACAGCGTCTATGAAAATTCATTATGGAAATTAAATCACGGAAGTTTTTTTCATCCTAGCCAATATGTTAAATAACAAAGCAACTAGTCTTTTATAAAGCATTTTCCTAATAACTTCTCAACAGATTCAGTACTCCACTGTTGCTATAATATATCACTGAAAAATTCTGCCTTCTGAACTATGTTTTTCTTCTAACTGTTTGTAATTTTCTGCAGCATCACATATCATGGAGAAAATATAAACTGTGTAGCTAGGAAGACAACCTATTTTGAAGTCACAAGTGGGGAAAAAAGTCAAAACTTTCTTCCTTACTTACAGGAAGAAAGCCAACACATCCTTACATTAAGTCATTCATGGGCAAAACTAAAAACGTAGTTTTGGTTGTAAATCAGGTTGTTCCAAAAGCTCCATAAAAACAGTTTCACAGCACAGAATGACTGAGAATCACTTTGTTGAGGTAGTAAGTCTTCCAATTCACAGTCAAAAAAGTAACTGCTGTTTTCCTGTAAAAAAAAAATCTTGTGGCTGCTTCTGAGTCCACTCAGTTCAGCCAGCTAGTGTTTTCAGAAAGGAACCTCCAACTGCTTCCCCTTCTTCCCTGCCTATCCTCCCTGCTCTCAGAAATAAGGTGATAGATGCAGGAAGAAAAAATCAAATCAAATCAAATCAAATTGATAGAAAGGAAGCCATAACAGTTTCACAACGAATACACTTCAAAATAATCTAAGGGAAGGAAAGATAGCAACAATGGCCTTGCTTTCAGCTTCTTATTTAACATGAGCATATATGACATCGCTCTCACAAAGCTTAAAACTTTTCCTGGTAACAGAGAGTCCTAAATAGATTTCCCATAAAATCTGGGAAAGCAGTTTTAGCATGTACATTAGAGTAAACCTTTGATCATGTCTACGCTCATTTTGGCTTTTCTCTTTATTTCAACTCCTCATAATCATGCTGACCACATATTCCTCTGGCTTGTTTGTTCATGGTAAACACTAACAAGATTCTATATGAATCTTCTCTAGTTACAGCAGAAAAATCTTCAAATGACTCAGTCCATGACAAAGCCTGGGGTGTCCTCGGCATTCCCAGAATATCATGATTTGGTGTGAAAAGAAGCCAGCAGGACACATTTGCTGTGCTGCAGTTTGCTATGTAAGCAGGCATGACACATTGATACACTTCCCATCTGTGCCCTGTGTCTACAAAACCAAGTTCAAAAGAGCAGAACCTCTCTATCTCCTCAGTTCTTCATGCAGAAACATATTTTAAAGTAATATTAAACCTCTAAATGGGCAAAGACAGATGCATATTTCCCAGAGAAGCTCATCTTTGCTGCCTCCTCTCTTTGTTGTCTTTTTTTTATTATTTTATCCAGAGGGTGGAGACAGCATGTACAGTTTTGTCTTGGGTGTGCAAGGAGCATAATGAAGCAGAAACCATTTTTCAATGTTCCTTTTTGTATAAAATTTGGAGAAGGCCCCTGTCTCAAGATATGCATACAAGAAATACCTCAAGAGAACTCAGTCAAGTAATAACTATACTCCTTTCTTCCTGGAAGAGTTTTCATTAAATCCCATTGCAATTAAAGTTTTATCTCTAAACAAAGACTGGAGGCAGAGGATGTAGAAAGAAGTACAAAGGAATGGCCTCCTTATCTCAGAAACACTTCTGCACACCCCAACCTCCCATTTCTGCTGCTGCTCCCCATATTGATTTAGATTCCTTTAGCACTGGGGACACAGGACACACACTGTGCAAGGTCCACAGAGAAACAAGAACCTGTCAATGCCACAGGATCACCTGCAATAGTAAGATGCTTGTGAATTGGTGTGGGAGGATGAAAGTGAATGCTTACACTTAATAAACAGCCTCTGCTATGTTGGCTCCTTGCCAGGAAAATAACCCATTACATTCAAAACCCAAGTGAGTCAAACAGTCCATGCTTAATTAAGTCCATTCTAAGTGTTTTCTGTTCAAAGCAGCTGATATTTTCAGCAGGTGAGACTGCCATCTTGTAGCATCTAATTCCTGAAACATGAGTGTCTACACTTTGTGCATTGCTCACATGGAAAAGGGGATGTAGAATCCCAAACTGGAATATTTGGAAAACATGGCTCCAATTGAAAACATCAACAGTTATATTTATGTTACCAAATAAAATGGGCCAGATTTATTCTCTCTGGCCTCGAGGCCAAATGATTACACAGCAATTTACATTCATGAGCTGAATGTGTTTCCTTCTCCCAAAATGTTATCTACATTCACACCACCCAATGGGACCAGCTCCTGTCCTGGCCTATTTCTGAAACATAGTCAGAGGTCTCATAGGTGATTGTTACTTAGCAAATGCCAGAACTGTGCCAGGAGTTCTGCTTAAATGGTAACAATTCAACAACATGAGCATGCAGGATGAGCCTGTCCATACTCAGACTTGCATCCCAAGATTTTTATTTCATTAGAATGGTACACAGCCCATCTTTTCTACAATCATTAACTGAAGCAAACAAATTATTTTGACCTTAAATGAAGGGTGCTGTCTTATAGGCCACTATAGCAAGCCTGAAGCCAGCAAGATGCCTTCCAGCAACTCCAAAAAACTTCACACCCAATCCATGGCACCAATCCCTGAGTACTGACTGATAGGCTAACTTGTACCAGACTGTGCCCTATCCTGGTTTGGCTGGTATAAGAGCAAATTCAGAAAGCCTAATTCAGAAACTTGTTTGAAGTGCTTGGTGTTTGAAGGGAGGAGGAGGGAGGAGGAGGCTGACTGAAAACAATGAGCATCAGCTTTGTTTTAGCCATTAAAACCACAAAAATGTCTAGTGCAGATCAGTCATAAAGAACAGACAGGGAAGATAAGAAAGACAGGAAACCATACACCTAAACATACATTCTTAGAAGCACACATCTGTGCACATACACAAGTTTATCAGTGCTGCTTGTCTGTAAAGTAAGAAACACGCAAATAAACAGCAATGCTATTCAAAAGATTTCCTCTCATTTTCAGACAGAGGTGTGCAAGCCAAGCCTTGACTCGTTTGGGGATAGGATGTTTCATTGTGGTTTGGAGATGCATCCAAATTTTTTTATTACTCAGAATCTTTGGTTGTGAGTGTATTTTTATAAGAAGTCTGAGAATGAAATATGATTCATATTTACATCTGTTAGCATGTTGGGAACAAAAAAAAAAAAAAAAAAAAAAAAAAGGATGAGCAAACTGCTGCTGAAACACAAATAAAAATGTTGGTTCAATTTCCCACAAGTCTTTCTAGGTTTGGGTTGCAATTGTTTATGTTACCAGAAACTCTGTAAGAGAGGTACAGGCAAAAGGCAGTGGCAAAGTCAGCAATTATTTGAGCTGCGCATCTGCTCTTCTGGTCATGTTGATTTGGAAAGGATATAAAAAGTGTTGCAAATTAGTTATGTCAATTCAGGATTTTGATAAAACTGTTTAGTCCCATGATGTAATTTGCCCTGAATGGCCAGAGCTCTTTCCCTACAGAAGGAACACATTGTAATATTTTTTCTGTGTGAATGGTGAGTGTACATATTCTTACAAACAAGATGTTATGTGTAATCTTTCCACATAAATCTGGGACAGTTCAAGAATAATGGAAGGAAAATGTCGTGTATTATGAAGAATTTTTTCCCCAAATTAACCTCTTCAAATGTCTTAAGAACTGAGGGAGCATCTAATGAAAGGACCTTTATGCAGATAGAGAACACGACATTCCATTCACAAAACCAGAGAGACAACGTGATGTAGCTGCAAGACTGAAAGATAAATCAAAATCAGAGTATGGCAAAAGTCAGAGGCATCTGCTAACAGCAAAAAAATCTGTGTCTTCCAGACAGCACATCAAGGTTTTCTGAAATTCAATTCTGAAAGCCTGAGCTTTACAGGGCCGCAATTTCTCATATCAAGAAGCATTCTCCGTAAAAATACTATTTATATCAGAGTAATTAACCAGATTACAAGACAGCGATAAGCACTGCACATATAAACAAATATCAGGCCAAGGCATAAGTGACTACAGATATGCAAAAAGAAAAAACATTATTCATTTGTCACAACTGAGTAACTAGATCAGAGAGATTCACCTAGTAGACTGGCCATCTACAGCAGGATTGAGAACTGAAACCTGAAGTCTTGCAAGCTCATGCCTTCCTCCTAGCCCCTGTCATCCTCAGTCAGATGCCAGTGCCTGAACTAAAGCTTAAGAAAGAATTTTTATCATATCTTTTACCATGTATTAGAAGGACAAGAAGATGCCTCCTAATGACTAGGTAATTCATATTTTGTCCATGTTGGGATAAGCATAGTTTCCAGTCCACGTACAGGTAGAGGTGAAGAGAAAAGGGGCAGAAGGAAAGTGATTTTCTCAAGTTAAAATATAGAGTGAAAACTTTCCCCAGTTGTAGGAAATGGGAAGCTCAGCAGATACAGATGTGATAAGGGCAGCTGAGCAGTCCTTGCTGTAGGGCCAACAGTGCCAGAGCAAACTCAGAAGCACTGCAGACCAGATGCTAGAGACAAACCACCAACCTGTCACAGCTTAGGAAGAAGGATTCAAAAGGAGAAATAAAACGCCTTGTACTTCTTTCACAAATGTTTATGTTCAAGGGGGTAGCTAAGCAAGTGGAGGGCTACCAAAGCCCAGGTATCTGGCTGACACGACTCTCTTACCAAGTTGTTGAAGCATGTGGCACTGTTAGAAGGCTTTGAGAGATTCTGAGATGGAAACCACATGCTAGCAAACCCTCCTGCAAAGAGCCCAATGTGCAAGCCAGCGGGCAGACCACCAACTAACTACATGTGTACAAGTGCTTGCTGGATGGTAGATGTCTTTGAGATTTTTGAGAACCACAAAGGAGTCGGGGCAGAAAGGTTCCCACCATCTGGAAAGAGCCTGACACATGATGTCTAGGTTTGTTGCAGAGAAAGAATCCCACTCCAGCGAACGTGTTGGAAAGGCTGTCTGACAAGACCAAGTAGCACACACCTTGCTTTCTCTCTCTGGGTTTATCTTCCTAACAGTGAGTTAAACTCAGTACGGGCTGATGTAAACTGGAAAATTACTAGCACCACATATTTCATCTTGCCTTGCTTGAGGTGCTGACAGTAATTATTTCTAAGGTAAAGAAAAATCATATTAATGCTCCCATTTTCCTATACCAGTAACTAACCATTGTAAAGCAAAGGATACAGGAAGAACTGCTGCCAGAGATTCACCTATCACATTTATAGCAGAGGAAAGTCAGAGTCTCTCTTTTTATATTGCCCTTGCTTATCATTTTACTCAGATGGTGCAGAAAGATAACTTTTGCTGATATATTTCTCCAGTTGGTAACTTTCTTCCTTTCCACTCCTAGTTACCCTCACATTAAGAAGTGCCTGATATGTCACAATCTCTTGAGATGTGGCATTGTTCTTGAAGTGTTATCTCCAGGAGAGCTGATGGGTACCAATAGGATTACTGAACTCCCTGCACCACAGGACACTCCTCTTTGCCAGCATAAAATGTGTCAAGCTTTAATTCTCTGTGAAACACAGCATAGCTGCTCAGGGAAGACGAAACTTGTTCTCATTGATGATCCTCTTATGATACTTAAAAATTTAGGCCATTTTTTCTTTCAAAACTTTGTTCCCAGTTATGCTCACAAAAAACCTTACCCCTGGATCTCCATCTATTGAGGTGCTCAGAAAATCTGGCTTCTCATCTATGCTGTAACTTCGTGGATGTGGGTAAAAGTACTCCTTCACTGCACAAAGCTTTGCGGAAATAAATGCCTAAGGATTGGATTGAAATTCCAAACTGGAGTTCTAAGGCATCTTTTGGATAGTTTTGCAGACATTTTTGTCCTTTCATTTCTGTCCTCCTTAAAATCCTGAAATCTAATCTCAGAAGAATATTGTAAGGCAAAATTGTTTTCTACTTTGTTTTCAAACCATTACTCTGAGGAGATTTCAATTAATAAATGCTGTTTTCTTGTTTGGTTGGTTGGCTTTAGTCTAGCAAAGCAATCAGGAACCAAGATTATTTTTTAATAAGAAAAAATATTAAACTGCTAAATTCCTGCCAGCATTTGTATTATCTTAACAAGTAACAGTTACTGTAGGAAGAATCTAAAAAAAATCAGCTGCACTTTTGTTACTTTTCCTATAGTCATTCAAAATTGAAACCTATGTACAAACATAGCAAAACTGAAATTACACAGTATTTCCAATATCAGAAAAAGCGACAATGCTTTGAGATATTAAGAAGGATATTCTGAAACACTGTACTTCCTATGGTGGAAAATAATTAAGTGAAACAAAATTACTAAGGTCAAATTAACAGAAAGATTAGACTGTATTCAATCTCTAATTAAAAAAAAAAAATCTCTGCCTTTATATTAACCACAGAATAATTATAGTAAGCATGAAGCAATTTTTAAAATCATCTCCAGTGTACATTATTTTCTAAATATTTGAGGTAGGAATATTTCTGTTTTCTTCATTTTTTTTTTGCTGTTAGCAAGATATTTGCATTTTAAAGAAAGCAGCTAAACTTTTACACAACAGCTTCAAGCTAGTGTTCTGATCTCAGATTTTAAGAAGATGTAAACTTGTGCTGCTCCATCCCTCACAGTAGCATTACATTATCTGCCACATCACTGGTGACAGTCTGACTTCCAATTCGACTACTCAGAATATCAAAATTGCACAGGTGCATTCCCGCTTTGTCCCATCAGGACCTCAAGCAGTTGTACAGGTAGGCAAGTGAGCATAAGGCAGAATTACTGAATGGCTTTCCCAACATTCTCACCTACAACCTCCAGTTCTCCCCTGTGAGGGGAGTGGAGGCAAGGAATGAGGTTTGGGATGCAGATTCAGGTCTTTAAAGACTAGAATGAGACAGACTCATTTTGACATATGACTTAAATCAGCATCAGGTCTCCAAGATGAAAAGTAATTGAACTAAACCACTGTACAAGAAGAGAGCTTTGTACTTTTCTTTCTACTACAGAAAAACATAACTAGTAACATGAGAAACAGACTCTGTTATTCTGCTCAGCACTCGAGTGAAAAAGAGCCCACTTTAAACCATGCATTTCTAAAACAAGAATCTTCTTCATAAAAATCAGGCAATTATCACTGCAATAAAAACACCAGAAATAGCTGTTAGGATGACTTAGTAATTGCACTATAATTTGAAATATTTTAGCTATTGTAGATGTCTGACTGTAACTAAAAGATCAATATGCAGAACATATTCCCTATGCAGTTCACGTAGCCATGACCTACAAAAACAGTACAAGTCTTGGAAATGAAGACAATGTGAAGTCTCCCCTGGGCATAAGAACAGCAGTAAACTTTGGGGTTGTGTGGCTGAGTGGTGAAAGTATCAGCACTTCAGTTTTGTTGTTATGGATCAGCTCAAAGCTGAAGTTAACTATCAGGTCTAATAGATCTTGTGGTCTCACGTCACAGATCAGAGGTGTCCCAAAGCAGTGGCACAATGACACAACATCAGGGCTGCTGACAAAACAGCAAACACTAGAAAGAAATATCGGTTCCCTTGCTTGAAACATATAAAAACAAAGCTACACTGATAGCTAAGAAATGCACTAGTTTCCATTAGTGCTTGTCAAAGAATAAGATATTGCAGGTCTGGGATGTTAAAAAGATTGTAACAACTGTTCTATTTCTTTGCAATAGATTTAAGGTGTGTTTAACTAAAGCTTAAATAATTCAGCATTTATTTGAAAAGTGAAGCAAGACAGGTGAGGAAACAACAGAATTAACTCTATTATTTTGAAAAAAGCTTTTCTTGTGTCCTGTTATGCAGCTGGAAACGGGCTGCAGAATTTTAAGGACTGCAAAGTCTCGTGGAATTTATTTCCAGCCCTGACTAAAAATGTACTTATACTTTCATACTCATGTTTTGATTCTGACACTAAGAAGCACTACTCCATTACATTCCAAGCTATGCCATAATGTTAAATATAAGTTAGAAATTCAATTTTGTTAACGAAATTTTCCGTCCCAAAATTAAACATTTTATTCAGTGTTTCCAAAAATAATTTAACTTCTCAAATACCAAATTGTTCTCTTATCTCTGTTGGGCTACTGCAAAGAAAACAGTTTCCATCACATATTTATGGCTGAAAAGAGAGAATAGTGAATAAAGGCTAAGAACATGATCACCACACGGCCTAGCTTAGCATCAAACCACTATTATTCCTATTCTGTCACCGGATTCTGAAAGCCTTTAGAAAAAATTACTTTTCTTCAATCTGCTGAGTCTTCATTTTCCTCTCATGAATTATCTGAGCTCTGTTACCACTGCTGCAATGCACAACCACTGAATTTAACTTCAACCTTTTCCAATTGCCTTTGCCTGTCTATGGAAGCCCACCAACACAGCACATATTTTAGTCCTTCAACAAGCAAAGGAATATCATCCACTGCTTGATCCTTGGCTACAACAAGCTTCTGAACAGAAGAGAAGACTTAGAAGTGCCGTGTGTTTACAAAGACATAACAAAAAACAATTTATTCCTTTATTCAGTTTTACGCACATCCATGAGAAGAAGTCTGACTGCCAGCCGTAGTGCAATTCACTCTGATAACACAGAGACTATAAATCTTAACTAACAGCTTAACATGTGAGGCATTTGATGTGTCTGGGAACCTGCTGTATGAAAGAAATTAGCTGTAGAAAAAGAAGCAAAATGAATATTCCCATGGGAAGAGTCTCCTAGACTAGTAATAGATCATTTGTTCATTTGGAAGACACTTGCTCCTCTAGTAAAACAGCAACCAATATTTTTGCTTTCCACTGTTCAGACAGGAAATATGGTGCTAAGGGCCAATAGACAGAGCAAATCATCATGCTAATTACACGGTCAGTAAACATTAGCTCTCCCATGTTTCCTAAAAGTCTGACTAACTCCTGGTTAGAATTCTCTAGTGGAACCAGTTACCTTCTTCCTTTCTGAAGAAAGCGCTGAAGAGATATATCACATTCTAGAGGACATCCGGGTTAAGAACTGCTGACTTAATGGAATGATCATATCACTTGGAAAAGGGTGAGCACTGCTACACTTAGCAGGGAAATTAGAAGGTTTTTGAAGCATCAGAGGAACAAGATCCAGAAACTGTTCCTCGCTATTTGGAAAATATATAAATTCAAACATGATCAAATTACAAATAGGGCTGTAGAGAGAACTGCTTGCAGGTTTGCAAGGTTTGCAATTTGATTAGATAACTGATCCCTTCCAGTCCTACATCCAAATTTCATATTTAAGTCAGACTTCTCACACAAAGAAACATCCAAAATGAATCACCTGATTGTGCAAAAGGGTACCGTATTAAAAACCACTCACAAAAACCCTTTCCTTTCCTGTTAAAACGGAGAGAAATAAGCATATTTTCTTTAAGGCCACAAAGATCTACTTGCTTGCTGAACATCCTCAGTATCTGACCTCTTCTCAGAATGGGCTTGCATATTAAAAAAAGAGATCCTCTACATACTTCTAGCAGACCATCTTCCTTACTTCCTCTTCACAAAAGAGAGCCGCCTCCCATCCACTCTGTCCTCAAACTCCCAACTGTTATTCACTGAATAAGGATAGGCAAGTCATGGGATGCAGTTGTGTCAACAAAGGAAAACAAACACTCAAGTGTTTTGAAAACGTTTCAAGTGAAATCCTGTTTCTCATGCGCCCTGAGCACAGCTTCACACTCATAAATTTTTAGGTAAAATAGATCCCTAACAGTGCTTCGAGTGGCAAAATCACAGACAAAATATTCAACTTTTACCAACTGCTTCTCCATGTTCTCAACACATGCCACAAATTATTTCCATTGTGACAAATATTCTAAATGATAATTTTTCATAGTTTATTTTAATGAAAAAGTAATGAAAGACTCAAAGTAAGGAAGAGATGTGCTGGGTCCTGTACCGGTACAGATTGCCAACCTCTCCCAAGACTCAGCAGAGCTACTGTGCCTCTGTTATCAGAAATAACTCAGCTCTGTTTTATTTCTTATATAAATGAGTAGATGCGTGAAGTATCAAAAGTAATGTTTTCAAAGAGAACATTACTTTGGAAGTGTTTTGAGTGCTGGACATTCAGAGACTTACAGGTCTAATTAATAGATGTACTATATTCTCAAAGGATGAGTAGAAGTTTGAGGTTCTAAATACCTCCCTAAACAATATCGAATGCTGTTGCCTCCAGAAATCAGCATGGAGGATAAACAGAACAGCACTGAACAAGAGGCCGCTTCCAAGGTCAGACTTAAATAAATCCAAGGCACTGAATTCAAAGATATTACTCACATCTAACTCAAAAAAAGGGGTGTTATGTCCATTGCATGTAGATAACCCACAATATTCAAGGTAAAATTTGAATGCTATATGGGAGAAGGGACATAATTCCTCTGGACATTTTTTTCTTTGTATAGTTCAGTGGAAGATAGCTGCAATTATT
Source organism: Meleagris gallopavo (assembly GCF_905368555.1). NCBI lineage: Eukaryota > Metazoa > Chordata > Aves > Galliformes > Phasianidae > Meleagris > Meleagris gallopavo. The sequence goes on from NC_139405.1 coordinate 12,766,171, forward strand.
TTTAAATGGTACTTTTACCCACTTTTGTGAGCCCTGGGATTCAATAGACATTTTGCATTGCAGCAAGTTGCTTTACTTGTCTTTCACCAAGCTTACTTTAATGATTTTATTCTGCTGCCATTAATATTTAAATGTTTCTGTAAGGCATTACAGTTGGTAACAGCCTCTTCAGAAATCAAAAAACACTGCAAGTGACATTGCATTTAAAACGTGCAGAAAGTACCACAGATTTCTCCATTACTCTGTCATCAGAGATATCTGCTCTAGGTTGCGCTCAGAGCATTAGCCCATGTAGCCTGATATGAGTTCATGAGGCTGGAATTCAAAACACTAACCAGCTGTGGGAACCCGGGAAGAAGGCTGTCACACTAAATGGTATCCAGATTAGAGCTGTGAGAATTTGGGAAAGCCCGTCTAGCAAGCATGATCTCTTGGGGGGAAAGGGAGGGGGAGAAACCATTCCCAAGTTGTTAGACTCAGAAGCCTGAAGGAAACTAGGTCGCTCTGTTAGATACAGAAAGAGCAAGGCCTAACTGGAACTGAATCTATATCAGAAGATATTTTCCCAAGGGAAGAAATCCAGCTTTTACTTGAATTAAAAGACCAAGATAACCAACTCCAGGATAGTTTTCACTCTTCTGTGCTGTCTGGGGCTGGATGTGCACAGCTCCCAAAGAAATCTCACTGTATCAGAGCTGATAGGATAGTCATGGAAATAAAGATGGACCCTCTGTGTACCTTCACATAAACTAGCACGTGTCTGGCCTGTACTGCTGGATTTAAAACCACCATGGAAGTGGACAGCTAGATTTGAGGAAAACAATGACTACATGGTTAGATATGCAAGGAGGAGAGAGGAAATAATTTATTACTTCTCTCCTGTGTGGAAAAACTCTTGCAAGGTAGATAAGAGGGAAAAAAAACAAAATATACTTTCTGCTTTTTCTTGACTCAGCTGTCACAGGTAGAGAATACAGGCACACACCTTCACAAACAAGAAAAGCAACATCTTATTTAAAGGGATTTGCTTACAAGTCTTGCTGAGATGTGGCATATTTGGGGAACAAGTTTCCAAGATTTTTTAATGCCCCATGTGTGTTTAAGAAAGAAGGGGAAAAAAGGGAGCTCCCTGTATGATTTTCTGCATCCTGCTCATTTTCCTTGGATTTGGCAGCACTAATTCACCACTCCAAAAGCAGAGTCTATATATGGATGAGTCAGCCAGGATTTGAGGTAAGGAGGAAGTGCTAATTTAGCTTTGGGTACATTCATCAGTGTCAGTACCAGAAAAGTGATGCCCTTCAGGTGTTGGCCATTTGAGGTATTTGTCATGGAGTGGAAGAGGACTGTTCAAAGGCAGATACACCTCAGGAAGTGATCTTTTTCTGCATACTGTTAGTGACCCTGAACGTAGGAGCCATGCAGATGGTGTCAGGTCCCTCTGAGACTCCAAGAATATGGTCCACAATCTGATTGATGTCACATCTGTAAGATGTGGGAGTAACTAATGACATGTATCTAGTGAAATTCTTGTTTGCAATTTCCCCTCTTTCATTAGAGGCAAATATATTTATCCGCTAAACCTCTCTCCAGACTCAGAGGAAAATTAAAATCCACAAGTCTGTCGACCAATACTAATTGGTCTGATTATGAACAAAAACAGTTGAAGGAACAACAAAGAAAAACAAACAAACAAAAGGGGCAAGACACTTAAAGGCTCTTTAGTATTTATAGCACTGAGACAACAAACCAAGGAAAAGGAGAAGGGCACAACTTTCTTCCTCTTTTAGTTGAGTGATTGACAGCAGTCAAGAAATTTTTGCTGCATTGTCTTTCAACATAATCTGTTTCTTCAGCAGAAAAGAAGATAGCCATTATTTAATGACTTTTTTTTTTATTGAAAGTCATGTTTGCAAAGAAAACTGGCACTACGTTCACATTTCTCTTTGCAACAAGCAATCACAGGTTCTCATTACTAGATTCCCTTTTTACCTTGTTTTAATTCCTTTTCCACAACAAAAAGTCAGAGAAAAGGAAACTAGGGCATAAAATAGTCAGTGAGTCTTGAGAAGCAGAGTCTGAGCATAACTGTCACAGCTCAGAAGATTTCTCAGTAATGACAGGAATCAAAATAAAATCACCAGTACGTTCCCATCTCTGTCTTACTGCATGCACTTGAGGGGAACAGCAAGTTCTGGCTGACATACATTTTTTTCTCCTCCAAAACTTGTTGAAATCTCTGCTTGGGATACTATTACCAAGTTTTCTTTTGGCTGCCTCCTACAAGATAAATATCAGATCTTGACAGCTTCCATATCTTATATACGGCAGAACACTTTGCTACTTGGGAATTCCCAGAGCATTCTGGAAGACCCTGATCCAAACACCCTGGGAGCCTCCTTGATTGCCTGACAGAAGAAAACTAGAGATGCCAATTTTTCCTAAAGCTTACTCCCCTCCTAGACAGAAAAAGGACAAGCTTCTGCAGAACTCCATCTAGCAGTCTTTACTCATGCAGAATCTTCACCAACTCCCAGTACAGATATTAACTACGGAAGGATGTACAGGATTAGGCTGTAAGAAATTTAACCTGAGGCTAGTTAAATGTGAGTCATGAAACTAAACATCAGTTACAAAGCATGGGAGACAGATTAAAGAAGTGGAAACTGTTTCTTTTCAATAACTCATTTAAGCTGTATTTTATTTAAGATGCCTTTGAGAAGAAATGCATTTAAGGGTTTTAATACTTCAACCATTCCAAATTGGAAGTGAATAAATCCAAAGGCTAAAGCACCTTGACCTCTAAACATCAACCAGACAGGAAAAAAATGTCAGGATATATCATGTCCCACCCAACACCCTTACCCAGATTTCAGCTACAGTTCTACAAAGATGCAGGTTGCCAAGATGATACAACAGCACTTGTGGCTCCCTCTGTAGTGGCTGCAATGATTAACAGCAAGGTAAGTATTCTAGTGACTTCTAGACTTAGTCCAGACAAATCCACCTTTACATTTGAAAGCCTGTTTTAGATACTTTTAAGCTGCCTAGTATTTATTATAGCAGTCTGCAAAAGCTTCAGAAGTGCATATGAGAACCCATTCTACACGGTACTGAGCACAAACAATTTGCAGAAACCTATACAGAGAAAACAGTGTGTTAGATTTGCAAGTTAGAACAGCCTCCTGATCTAAACAGACAAGTGGATGGGAATCATGAACAGCTGGAAGGCTCTTTCCTGCCTCTATTGCCCAGTTCTTAGACATCTAGGAAGATTCTCCATCTCATTACCTCCCCAGAACGTTCCTGCAACTTAAAGAGAAATTTAAAAACAGATGAAAATAGCAGTTACATTGACAATATGAGAATGCTTGTCTGAAAATATTTATATACATCAAAGATGGGCATCTTTGTTTAAGCGTCACTTGAATTTCTAGCAACAATTACACCAGGGTTTTTTTATTATTATTATTTGTACTTCTGCTTTTGATATATATTATCTTATTAGCAAATAATTTTCATCTGTTAAACATTTGCATCTTATGTTAGAAACATCAAAAGCTTCAGAACTTTGATGCCATTTATCCCCATCAGAGCATGGCAAATTACAGCAATGAGAACGAAAAGTCTAAACAGAAGGCATGCAAAGAAAACCAGCATGGAAGGCAGAAATACATCTAGCTCCAAGCAATTATATCATAATAAATAAACATGGTTATCTACTGCTACCTCACGCTAAGAGACCCAGGATATAGTCAACACAAGCTTAATTCTTTCCATTCCTCTTTGTTCCTTACAGCAGCTTTGTCACTTTTGTTACAATTTAAGGCTCATAACGTTATATGGCTATGCTCAACACTGACATGAAACCCCTAGAGGTAAGGTTTTATACTTTGGGTTGGGAAAGGGAGATTTTATATACAAGCATGCAAGTAGTAAACACTTACTGCCCAGACTGTAACGCACTTCAGGCTACATGCTTCTTAACGGTACTATGCATGAAGAGGATCTACATTATTGAAGTGGTTTCCATGAAACACAACTAAAATATTTTTTTATTTAACTAGCTCTAGAAGTTCAGAAAATCCAAACATTCCTGACTTTTAGGTTCAACGCGCTATCAGAAAATAGGAAGTGTTCTGTTAACTATGAACACTGCTTCTGTTTTCTAAACAAGCTTCCATCGAGATAAATGACAAAAATCAATAATCTAGACTTGCACATAACTTTGCTGTTTGTTGATTCAGTAGGTTCATTATTGTAAGTCTTTTAGGCGCAGCCTGAAGCTTCTCTCTGGAGTTCCCCTTCTGACTCTCACAGGTGGAATGCATTAGCTAAGCCCACACCTATGTCAGGCAGGAAAATCACTATATTTGTTTAGCTGAAAAACTCCTTTTCCCAGGGTTCCAGAGTTTCCTAGACTTTTCAATGCAGTAACAATTTTTTATTCCACTAAATCAGTCCTATATTTTACCACTTACACATTGTAAGCTACTCCATGAGAGGAAGAGTAGAGAAAATCCTTTTCTCTCACTATTTAGAATCAATAAGCATTGTTTGGACATAGATCCTCGGGAATTTAACACAAGCAGCACTCTAACAGAAGACTGAACAAGGCCTTCAGTCTGCTTTAGGATCAGTTTATATAATATAAAATTTACTTAAAACTATTAACCACCATTACAGCATCCCACAGTTCCAGACACAGTTAGAGATATACATGTCAGCAGTGATGTCATCCTCACAGTTTTCAGACTTTGTAACATACTCTGATCACATAGATCAATGAGTTATGACCACTTGGCATGCTACAGAACACTGACAGTGAACAGTTAGAATTTTAGGAGAACCAATCTATAAAAGATTGCTTTCAAGCAATAAGAATCACAGGTGCCTCCCTTCATCCTATCTAATACCTTACCTGAGCTTCATATTAGCCAGCATTGAAGAAGAGAAAAGACTTCCATTGGAGAATCATCACTCCAGCTGCAAGAAGGCAGTCCTCTACAACCTGTGCACTGTTGTGCTAACACTAAGTCATCTGCTAGAGTAAGAAACAATTTTATGCAGGAGCAAATGAACCATTGGATAGGTTTGGAGAAAATCCCCCAAAACACAGGATTCTGTAGAACAGTATTTTTTCCATGGTCTAGTTAAACAGCAGTGACATCATTCACCGCTCTTTGGAGAGGAGAAGCCTGGGGTTACAATGTCAACTTTCACTAAAATAACTAAAACACAGTTTTAGGGTTTTCTAGGTTTTGAAAATCCTTTACACAGCTCACATAGACATGCATAAAGCAATGGCAAAGAGTTTCCACTCTTATGTACAGCAGCTGCATGCATACATAAATGCCAGGACTGAATTGAACTCTGAACCCTCTAGTTCTGTATGCAAATGTTACTCAATTCACATTAGAAATGATCAGTAGAATCAATATGTAGAATTACTAAAAAAAAAAAAAAAAAGAAGAAAAAGAAAACACTACCACAAACTACAGGAGAAAGTTTCTTTTCACCATTCCAGTGGTGTTAAAGTGTTATAATCTGTCAATTAAAAGTTATAAGTTATTAAAAATTTATCAGTGACTAGCACTGATCTACATTTAAGCAAAATATTTATGATTAATTTCAGCTAGCCTCCTAAAAGTACTTTTTTGCACAGATTTGTGCCAAACCTGCTGTAAGATAAATATTTAAAGAACAGAGTCTAAAACTATTCGTGTTGATAAAAATTATTCTGAGAGTTGAATTCCTCTTTCAGTTGACAATTAACAACCATAGAAAGAAGAGGAAGAAAGGTACCAAGAGATAGGAAATGGGAGGCTTGATTTCTTTTGCAAAATTATCTCTTGGGATTAAAATAAAATTCAACCTGTTGGCCAGAATTTGTCTCTTTTCCTATTAAAATACCTCCCTAATCAGGTTAACATTTTAGGTATATATCAAATTGGACCTTGCACATCTGGGGAAAATAAGAGTGCTGATTTCCATTTTTCTGTAGGCACTACCAACAATATTCCGTATACCTGTGCTTTTTTTGTTTAATTGATTTTAAAGGGAGAACGGTATTAACATGCAGAAATAAGGCTACAGATAACATCAAGTCCTAATAAATAAATTATAAAATATGTTTCTGATTAACAAAAAGTGAGGTGTCCAATACTGAAGTCAGCAAAGTGTTGTTGAGAGAGAGCAGTAATTCAAAGAAGCTAGGTGTAACACATTGATCTGTAACTTGGAACACAGACACGCAAAGGATTATAATTTCATAGCAACATTTTTCTCTTGTGAAGCATTGGAGCACTTACTTTTAAGCACACATTTAAATTTAATGAACATTAAGAAATTACAGAGTGTTGAAATGCTTTACCAAACCAGGCTCACTTCCAGGAGCTACACAGACATTAGGCTACCACACAAACTCGAGTTGCCCACACATCCCCTTCTTGGAGAGGAGTCAGGAAGCATCTTCCTCCAGGTCCCACCATGTACTAATCCATATAGCTGTGCTACTGCAGGCAAAATTTGTCACGGATAAAAAACAGCCTAATCTTTGTGTTTCGCCGCCTTAAAAGCCAGGGGAAAGTAGGGAGGGATTTTTGTCTCAGCAGCATGTCTGTGAGTCATCCTGCCTCCCAGGGCTGCTCCTTGGGTGGTACAGTTTACACACCATTCCTCGCTCAGAGGATGTGCCTAAAGTCATTGTCAAGTGCTTTGCGAAGGGAACAAACAATAACTCTACATAGGCTTGGTCATATGGTCTAGGTAACATTATCCAACATGTAATTAACAAGAGCAAATTTTCTAAAGCTCAGACTGTTTGCTCCCAAAGTAATCCCAGTAGAAAGCATTTTTACTTCCACACTGCATTGCTTTGAATATCCTTTTTTTTGTTTGTTTCGGTTTTCTAGGTCCTCTTATAATTTATACCACCTACTCAGCAAGTTTCAATGCAGTCAATACAAACTGACCACATCCATATAGCAACTCAATGCTCATTCCAATTATTTTCAACAATATATGGATTAGATTACACACATGCTGCCAGAAAAAACGATCTACCTCAGATTTAAATCATTAAGAATGACTCTCTGGAGACAATAATCTCTCCTAAATGTGAAAACTACAGACAAATGTCAGAATGCTGTCTGGCCCAGGAATGTTTCCTCATAACAAGGCTGGTTTGTGCAATCAATGAAGCTGACAAAATCTCCAATATGCTCTCAGGGCCTGATCCAAGACCCAGTGAGATTTATGGTAACACTCCCATTGACTGGAGATGTGTGGGAAACTTTTTTTCCTACCCATGAGAACCTTGAGATTTTGAAAGTTTTTTCCCCACAACACTAAATGGGAAAGAAAAATTGAAATCTCAAATTTTTTGCAACCCAAGAATCTACTTCCTTGCATCATTTCCATAAAAGATGAGATTTCGAAAATAAAAATTAACCTGATTGAAATAATGTGACTTTAAAAGGGAACAGAGAAATTAGGTCATGAAATTAGACACCAAATTTTCCTAGTCAAAACTTAGGATAAAGAAAATGTCACTTTTTACTTCAAAATGCCATCATAAATCCATGAGTAATTCTATCTTTCTCTCTTGAATTTTAGAGAGCCTTTTTCTGCACGAGCAAATCCACCTAAGCAATTCTGTCTTTTCTAAAATGCATTGTATGTAGGCACTCTGTACATCTTCATAGCACACCATTTATTTTCCAGTCTGAAGAGGGATGGTCTTTTACTGAAAGGCGAGAGAAGGAAGTCATTTGGTATTAGAAGTATTAAAAAAAAAAAAAAAAAGAAAACAAGAGCAATTCCTCACAACTAACCACAAAATATAAACTGCATCTTTCACATTTAAATTAATTATGCATACTTTGCAGGGTACTAAATGACACGTTATGTTTATTTAAGTAGACTTTTCCAGCTCTAGGGATCTTGAGCCCCTGAGAGCTAAGGTCTGCATGCAGATTATAGCAGAAGCCACTGGACAGAGTTGTTATAAATAGTCTCAACAAGATGCTAGAATGAGTCAAGTTTTTAAGAAATCCGCACTGTCATTATTTAAGATGACTCCAATGGGAAGGCTGTTGCAAGCAGCAAGGAAGACTTCTCTCAGCTGCCAGCATCTGCACAGGCTTCTTGCTCCCTGGGTAAGAGATATGTCAGTCTTGCAGAAGGACTAACTAAGTCCCTGTGATAAAATAAGGGTATTTCATGGTGTAAAAGAGCAAGTGGCACTATGTATTCATACGTACATTCCACAGCACTCACATTTCTTCACAGAAGAAACCAGTCTGGTAGATTGTAAAAATTGGATTATCGTTCAAAAAAGTGAGAGCACAGAGCAAAACCCCCTCTACTTTATGCAGAGCAGAGAGAAGATATGGGAAAAGGAATGATGAAAGAACTTGATGAAGTCCATAAAAGAAAACCTTCATGAGAGCTGGAATTCAAACTAAAAAAATCCTGTTAGCTAATGCTAAGGCAGTTCTCTATGCATTAAGCAGTTCCCACCTACATTTGAATCGTTGCAGTGTATAACTCCCATAAAACGGTAGTTTCCCAGGTGAAGCATCACTAAAGATATCACTAGTACAGAGCCAAGGAGTTCATAATTCTTTGTGTGAATGTACACACTGAAAATGCAAGAAGTAACAATAAAACTAGATGACAACACCTGTAAATAAATTATTTCCCCATTACAATTTCTGAGCTGACATTTTCCATTCATAACAAATTAATCTGTCTCCAAGAGTCATATGAACAATCTCACCTTTAGAACCTAGAACACGCTTTTCTGCATGACAGGGAACAAGCAGCATCCAAGCAATTAACAGAGTCAGAAGACAGCTACAATCAGAAATACCCTCCAGTCATACTCCAGTATGCTAGTAATGCCAGCATCCACTGGACAGCGCGCCACTGCAGGAGCACACACACTACTAAGTACATCCTACTGACCCTCCCGAGCTTGCCACTTTGACAACCAGCACAGTAAATTAAGTTTCATATTTTTTCACAATAATGTCAAAGTAAGCACCCGTTAATTTAGGCAGCAATCTACCTCAGTATCGCCACCTCATTTTTCTGGCTTTTGATGAACTGTCAGGAAATTCAGGAGAGCAGTCAGTCCCCTCATTTCTAGCTAGAGCCTACGACCCATTGTGCAGAAACTCATTTAGACTCCTACTTCAAAAGTCTTGCTTGAGTGCGCCATGTTTTATACTAATGACCCCCTTTCCAAAGCCACTATCTCAACTCTCAGTAAGAAAATTCAGCAGCTTTTTCAGTACAGGAGCCCTCTACAATTCTTCTTGGACAAAGGACTACAAAGCCCCACATCTTCCTCAGCCCCTTATTCTCACCTCTTTGCACCTATTCATGTTTTCACATACGTCAGGCCAATTCATTGCCTTCCTTCCAAGCCACCATCCAAATGCAAAATCTCATCTGTTGCCTGAAAGGTTTTCAGATTATGCAGCAGATGGGGAAAAAAAAGCTTAATTTGTCCTCAGTTTGTTGTAGCAATGCTATGCATTGCATCTGTTCTGAAGCAGGCTGGGGAGTCAATGTGCTTACATTGTACTCCTTGATATGCTGGGGGTCAGGTGGGGTCCTTCAGGTCACAGGAAAGATTTTGTCTCCTGAGTATATCTGAATGTATCTAGCTTGAAGTTTTTAGAAGGGAGAATGGGTCCAATTAACAGGCATCAGAGATCACAAGGAGAAGCTGAGGACTCCTGTCAGAAGTAAGGACTACAGCAAAGATTAAAAAAATAAAATAAAAGCAGATTTCAACATTCTTGGAATATTGTAGAATATTCAGAGCCACCTTAAGGACTGCAAGGAGTTAGTTGCAGCCTTTAGCCACAGTACAAATCAGAAACAACAAAAAACTAAAGGATACAAAACATAACCAGAGCACAAGTAAGTTTGGTTTCACTTAGGTTTTGTGCTTCTTGTACCACTGGGTTATGCAGAGAGTTTGTTTCTTGCCTTGCAGAAAACAGAAAAAAGTAGAGCCTCAGAAACCATGAACCTGTTGGCATCCACTGGCATGCTTGTTTTGAGAAGTGGCACTGTTCTCCCTCAAGATTAATGAATCATCCCATTACAGATGGGCTCAAAGGATTATATATTTACTTGACTACAATGTGAGTGCCAAAAAACCATTCAGTTTTTACAAGGTCTGTCTGTCAAAGAACAAAGTAAGAAGTTTGTATAAGAACATCACTCAGCAAGTGATCTGATCTTCAAAATACTCCTAAAAGATGTACTTCCATTAACTACTAATTTCTAAGTTTGTTCTCCATTCCTAGCCCTAAATTCCATTTATATATTAATTGGATCCCTGCACAAGACTTTTTGCTTAAAATACATAACTCAAAGTAAACATATTGCCCCTAGGTGGAGAGAATATCATAGCTTTATGAATTTGTAGATACATACAGTTGTTCACGCCAGTGACAGCATGAACAACCTTTAAGTTCAATTTTATTGAAGAAAGTTTTCACAGAAGTAGAAAATTTGACTTCCAGCTTTTGGAAGGTCCTTTTTATTGTATCCCTTCTATCTCCATTTGGACTTTTGACTTCAGATGTACACCAGAATTTGGGTTAAATAATATTCAACGCTGAAATTTTGAAAGGTCTCTATTTAGGACAAGAATAAAACTCACAGGTATTACAACTAAATGCTGTTAAATCAGAAAGAAAACTTAGGGTAGTGTTTAATCTGTAAAAATGTTCTTGCAACATGCAAGCAACAGATGGGCATAGAAATACGCACTTTTTTTCCTTTCTTGCCAGTATGTTGTATTTAAGCCGCATTTCTATACCGTATGCAGATGTGCAAGCAAGAGAACATCCCAGAGTATCACCTCCACAGCATGCCATAGAAATCAAAGCTGCACTTTATCTCACCCAGCATTATCAGCTAGTGAAACAGGACAGGCCTTATACTAAAATAATGCACAAACTTCTTGCCAATTTATTTAATGGTTACTGTGACCACGAGACCTGCCTCTAATTTACTGAATTGTATGCTGCTCAGAAGCAGTGCATGTTTCCCAAGCTTCAGCTGCACTGAAGCAATCTGTTCACTGTAGTAATTTCCACAGGGAGCAGAAGTGATGCACTGTGAGGTGTTGCCTGTGACCAACCCTAGGTCAGCAGCAGGCTGTGCAGCAACAGCAGTGGGCTGGGAGGTACAGGAATTCCCCTTATCCTTCTGGAGGATTTCTACTGCCCTGCATTGCTGCAGTGCCTTGCTTCTCCCTTGCCTCTGCCAGCCCCATCCCTTGCATAGTTTGAGAACAATACATGAATGTGATTCCAATTAGGTTAATAACAAATTCATGAAGGTTCAGCCCTCACCATCTGTCCAAATGGAGCAAGGATCTGTTTGGTTTGGGTTCCCCACCTCCTCTCTCCCACCCTCCTTTCTTATGAATACTATTTGACAAAGCCATACACATAACAGAAAGATTTAATGGGTTTTATGGCAAAAAAGACAGAGGAGAAATTAAGGCATTTCCCCTATTAATTCCCACCATACTGGAAAATTACATAATTTATTACTTAACATGTACATAATTTAGTATGATTCAACATTCAAGAGCATTACACAAAGACAGAGAAGACAATAGTGAAAGCCTATTAATAACTACTATTCCCTTGCAGAGGGGTTATGTTTGTCTGAAATAACAGTCCCACTAAAATCTGCAGTCTCTAACTTGTAGGTGCACTTTGCATTACTAACAACAACAAAAACATTCATGGCTTCACATTTCTGAAGCCAGAGTAACTGAACTGGAAGATCCTTATAGCTTATATGACTGTCTCAAAATATTATATCCTGCGCACACGTGCATACAATCGGTGAATGTAGATTTTAGAAGTAAATTAAATCTTGATATATATGCTGTCAAATAGTTACCTAGTGCTACAAAGTTCACTTCAGAGGATAAGTCAGACATGGGTCTACACTGACATCTGGTATCTCACCTTCTGGATGTTTTACAGGTGACAACTTCAGAAACACTGTACTTCTGAATTGAGTGGTTAGTGGGTCTGGGTCCTCACCTTGGAAGTTTGGCATTCAGATCTCATTTCATGAGATTTCTATTTCATGAGAGGAAGAAGGAAAAAGCAATGTGTCATAAACATGAATGCAGCTACAAGTCTCAGTACCTGCTTACACTGTTGAGCAATGAGCACACACACCGCAGTGAGTCCAGATGCCCAGCACTCAGTGAGCACTGGGAAGCTTTGCAGAGCCTGGGCAGTTACAGCAACTGTATCAAATACACAAGTGGTGTGTGAAAAGAAGAGCTCACTTCTGGCATACTGACATAATTTATTGGAGCAGATTTAATCATTTTTACTTATGTCAAAGGGACCAAATACATGCTGAATTTGTCACGTTGAAGATGGTGGAAAAAAACATGGGAAGGAAGATGTTACTGAATTAAAGAGCAACGTGGGAGAAAGCAGTAAAATTATTTGCTTTGTTAAAGATACTCTGTAGGTTTATGTCATCACATCAAGATGCAGGGATGAGTAATTTATTCAAATTGGAGATTTTTCCACCCAGGATTTTCCTAGCTTCATTTCATTCAATACAGTTCTCTTAGCAGTTGAACATTACAGTTCTTCAAAAATGTGCTAATTTTCTGCATTAAGAAGCTGCTCAATTTTTGAACTCTAAGAACTAAAGCTTTTTGAAATGTCAACAAAAACCCAAACTTTTATTTCCCCATCACTGCTTAACATTTGAAACCTTAAAGAAATCTTCTCACACTGACATAGCTGTATCTAAAAAATGAGTATATACCAAGCAGAAGAATTTATATAAATTATTTGTCATCTGTAGGAAAGTAGACTGATGTCTCCTTTGCCCCTCCATCCCCTATAACAGTGGTTACATAATCACATACTGACTAAAAAGGTGAAGGGGAAGTAAAAACGAATCCTCCCTCTTATAAAGAAACCCCATCTTTCCTACTATGTCTCAATTATTTATTATTATATGATTAATCTCAAGTTATATTTGCATTAAGTAGTAAAAAATAAAATAAAATAGAAGTGTGTTGGGAATTTTGCTGTTGGTTTTTTTTTTGTTGTTGTTGTTGGGATTTTTTGGTCACTTCACAGAATTAGAAAATTTTGAATATCAAACAGTATTAATCACTGGCCAAAATAAGTTTAATTGAGCTATGCTACAAGCTTCAAAAGGAGTCAAAACTGAGTGCAAATTTGTTTTGGAAACCTGTGCCTGGACCTGTATTCCAACAATTCAATAAGAATTGGAGACATCCATTCAAAACGTGTTCCAAAATCCATCTCCCCAACAATCTAGGACTGTTGACCCACCCTACTTTGGATTCTAAGTGTTTCTATAGAACTGAGCACCTGAAATCTGCACTTCTGTGCATTAATTACATATTCATGGATTGACCATTTTTAATATGTGGAACAAGAAGATGAAAGGATGCAAATTGCAACTTGTACCTCCAGTCACAGAGAGACCCAGATCCACCCCAGCAGAGGAATATGCTACATCAGAGGTCATTTTCCTTTGTGGGTACAGGAATCTCTCACCTGAGATGTCTTTTAATAGTGCACTTAATCTGCACTTATTCTCCATGATGAATTCTGAAGATAACTGGGAATCCCTAGGGAAGTCTACAGTCATAGTAATACAAAAGGATGCTCCAAGGATAGAACTCGGAATCTGTTTACACAAAGTTGAAGAAAGTACTTCAGTTCATGGCACCGCTTATGGTGACACAGATGTTTATGACACCTCAAAGAATGACTTGATTTACTCCATTTTTTTGTGGAATAATGACAAACCCAATCACACACACAGAACAAATTGAGTTCTACAATATATTTTGAAAAGTGCAAAAGTTTAAGCAACACCTAAAGTGCTTTCACAGTAAAGCTAAAAGGAGAGATCAGGTCTGACACATGATGGTAAAAGGTCAGTAGTTTATCGTTCCAAAATAGTATCTTCAAATCTTAGAATAGGTGCCATAAGATATATGAGTGAATTCAGTAGGGCTAGAACAGGCAGCCTGTAAAATCAGACATTCATCTTACAAAGGGAGTTTTAGAAGCTGCACAAATTCATATCCAGAATATTAGAGCTTACTGGACTCAAATCTGATAACATCTGGATTGTCTAACAAGATGTATCATGCATTTTCCCTCTGATAAGACCAGAAAGTTGGGAATTTTTTCATCAAAACATTAATGCCACTTTCAACAAAACAAAAATACATGAAAACATGAAAAATAGCTGTTTTTTTTCCCATCGATATTTCCTTCAAAGTATTCAGAGTTCAGCTAGGTTCATCCCAAGAAATTAGTGAGGTTGTAGTGTAATTTCCATTTCCATTAAAAGGAATTACACCACTGCCAATCATCAGTCAACTTTTTTTTTTTTTTAAGTATATAGAATTTACTTGTATGAAAACATTTCTGATGATAACAAAATACTGATTTTTAAAAGTACATTGCACCAGGAATCTCCTGGGATTAAATAGAAAATAAAATATTCAAAGGAAGATTTACACTCAACACTCAGTAGTTTCTGAAGAGCAACCCACATTTGTCCTTTTCTGAAAGTCTATCCTTGACTACAGGCTATCAGCAAGATCACTTCTGGGAAGGGAGACTCACTGTCATCTTCAAAATACTTTGCTACTCTACCATATCAGGACATGGCAAGAGCAGCATATGTTCTTCACTGTCAGGTTCACATGGGACTAAATATAGACAAGGATTTCTGTTAAAATAAATGTTGAATTCTTAGTATTTAATAAAAACACCCTATTCCTATGAAGTCACTATCTAATAAAGAACTCTTCTTTCAGAGTGAGAAAATGTATAGATGTATATAATTTAACAGGAGCAATGTGGTAAATTATTACATTAGAAATTGTATTCTTAAGTGGTGTAAACTGACACAACTTCAACAGAGACAAGTTGATTAACATCAGTACCTGATCTTGCCTAACCAGTTTAACATTGACAATGTGCATGCTATTGCAGTGCTACCCTTAATCTCTAACATTTGCTTTAATCTGTCAGCAAGTAGTAAGTAGTCAGATAAAAAGATAGTTCTTCATTTTAAGTTTTTCTCCAGTGTTTTGTATGAACTCCAAAAATCTTTTTTTTTTTTTAAATTATGTTTTGGCAATTTTTCTCATAGAGGCTTTGAGACAGCAGCAGTGGAAACTGAAGCTGTCTGATTAATCTGAGGTCACATTTTGTGTAGGCAGCTGCAATCCAAACTTCCCCACCCTGCCCTACCAGTAACCTCAACTCTGACCTGGGGGGACCACCCCCTCACTCCTGCAATGGCTCAGTCCACATTTCTACTAAGCAAATACAGCCAGTTAGCTGAAATGCCAAAATAGCTGTGTGTGAAAATATATACGCACACTGTCAGGTCTTTGTGACTTTTTGGTTGGAAAATAACCAAGACCACCACATGCATCTGGCAGTCTAAAATCTACTGATGAATCAAGACACTTAGTACACATACTTTGTCCTTGTGAACAAGTCACATTTTGAAATGGAACAGTGGTTTAAGGAAAAGAAGAAAAAAGCAAATTAAGAAAAAACACACAGTCCTGCATGCTTACGCCCCCCAAAAAATCTACAGTAAAAATTTACAGTAAGGTCCCCAAGTCCATCTCTAACTCTTCAAACATGACTGTGGAAGTGTTGAACCCAAATTAATCTCCACCATGTTCACAGTAAACTGCTAGGTATTCCCTGCTTCAGGGAGTCAAGCCTCTGACCCAGAAACATAAGTGTCGATTTAAAACTTGAATTTCCTAAGGGCATAAGAGTGATTAATTTGGTAAATCTCTCTGATACATGGATATTCAGAAACTTTGAAAATCTCATTCTTGAAGCCTACTGTAAAATCTGGCTTCTGAATACTTATATTACATTCAATACTTAACCCTTAAACTCACTCCCAAGTTCAACCTCATCGACTTCAGTGCTGTAGCACTGTACCAAGGGCATCTGCTGTGCCAAAGTGGTTGTCTGTAGGAGCATTTAGCTGGAGGAACAGTGTGAGAGGACATTTTATCATCCTCCTTTCACAGGTGGGAGTCTGAAGTACATGGAGGAAAAGGAGAGGCAGGAAAGAGGGAAAGGATATAAGTGATGTGTTCAAGGCCACCCAGAAAGACTGCTGCAGAGGGAAAATGAGCCCTCATTTCTCCCTCCACCCCCTTTCCTTCCTTTCTGCATACAAGGTCCCCATCCACAGAGCTGCTTGAGTTTATATGGGTCACTGCTGTTGTGCACAGCAGTTACCAAGAGGAACCTACATCTTCACAGGTGCAGAAGGCTAATACTCAGTTTGCAGCTCTTATTCTGTTCAGCAGAGAAAGAAGCAGCACTTGATTCCTACTCCTTGAATGCTGAAGCCGTGGAAAACAAGGATAAAAATGTATTTATGCAGAGAGGAGCAGTCAATCAACTTTCTGGCTTTTGAACTGTGTCCTAGCTACAGGGTAATGTTCAGTACTGTAACTGCTCGCAACTGCTAACTATTGACAATGGCTTTGCTCAAGGATAGAGATAGAGCTGCTAATGAAATCCTCAGTACAAATAAATTACAGTGAAAATCACAGGGAAGCGCACAATGTGCTCTACTCATGATCTGAGCAACACTGACTATTGAGTGGAAGGAAAAGAGGTAGTCTGGGTGCTCTAAAAGGCCAGCTGCACTGATTTTAGAGACAGCAGAACAGCACAGGCAGACATGAATATAGTGGATCCAAAAGCCAGAAAATGCAGTATCTGCAACTGGGCTGTTGATTTACCATGTTATGTTTGTGCGAGATACCCCAAGACTTCTCTTTTACCAGTTTCAAAGTATGAATGCCTTGAGGTAAGGCGGTATGTCTTCATTTCACATTAACCTGTGAACAGTCACCACACGAGTTTGAATCTTCTTGCTATTCAGGCAGAAAGCTGATGAAGTAATTGAAAAATGAAAGCTTTTTAAGCGCATAACAGCTTACAGATCTGGAGTTTCACCTTACTTTTAAGCTAAGATCAACCACAGGCGGGATGGGAAGGATATGTACTGCTCATCCTCCATTTCTTGACAAGCATAAGATGCCCCCAGCCTCGCACAGTGAGCACAGAAAGCAACACCAGAATTGGAGCTCTGATATGGAATTGCTTGCTGATGGTATAAAACAACAACAGGGAAGACACCCTGAGTGTCCGCACAGTTACTCTCCAGCATTAGTGATTTTCAGGAATTACTGCTATGGCATGTTAAAATCCCCAGGAAAAGAGTTGGCTTGATTGTCTTCCAGCTAACTGGAAAATTCTGCCATTGCCAAGTGTGCTGAACCAAAACTACTCTGCTGTTTCAGGTAGGGATGTGAAGTACCACTGACAGTCTAGTTGACTAACTGAGTTCCGTGTCTCTGACAAGTACGGATGGATTGCCATTTAGATTTTTTATAGGAACTATTTGATACACTTCAGTCAGTAACATCAAAGATATATTGTCAGCAATAGTCTCATTTCCAGAACATGAAGAACATTTCATCCATCAATAGGCATTGGTCTATAGGTCATAGTCTACATTTGTGAGAACTAAAAACTGCCTCAATTTCAGCATTTGTTCAGAGCAACAGTGCAACTTTGAAGGAAATCCAGCAATTGTCCCCACTGATGAATATACAGGCTCATGTCAATGACATTTCTTAGTATAACATGCTATCATCATCTTTCAAAACTCTTAGACTAAAAGTATGTTCGCAGTGTTCCCCTACACTCATCTTTTCCCTACATAGTTCACCTGAAATCTGAGAAATCAACTGCAACTTATATCTTATTTTTTTAGTATTTTTTCAGTCAATAGTTTGTTAGCACTTGCCCCCTTCTTAGCAGTTATTAGTCTCTTATTAATAAGGCCTGGTTAAAAAACATTGTTGTTATCAAACAGGAAGATTTTGAAAACTTCTGCCTTTCCTTGGCTGTAATGGTAATTAAGAAATTAAGCAGAGTGCGTTAAAAAAGTAACAAAAAAAAAAACAAAACATCATTAACCCCCATCCACAAACTCCAGCTCTAGGGAGCAGAAATTATGATTACTTTAGCATCCCATTACCTATATATCCCCGTTTTCATGGAATACTATAAACACAGTCATCAAAGTCTTCATTTCAAAACTTGCTAGGTAGAATACATGAATGCTGTACAATATGATACCACACTGGGGGCTTAACTGACACATTAGCTAGTAGAATATCAATATATCTTTCATTTCTATTTTTTCACCCTTGAGAAATCTGCATAAAAGTTTGCATAGGTTACAAACACGTAACTCTGATGCTACAGAAAAGCCCTTCTGCATTTTTAGGCTGACTGGGATACTCAGCCCATTTTAGAAAATGCAAACACTAAAACACCACCAGCTTGATCTGAGTTAGTAACAGGCATGATATTACTAGTTTCTTAGGCAGAGGAAAGAGTTGTTTCTCTTAGGTTCTGTCAGTCCAACTTCCAGTCTTGGAAAGTCCAACCTAAAAGCAATGAGGAGCAAAACAAATAACACTCAGATACATGAAGCAGAATACCCAGCCAAGATCTGCTTGGTTACAGATAGTTGGCAAATACAGCCTGTGCTCAGAAACTCCAGCTGTGTGCCTGAGATGCCTCAGATCTATGTGTGTGATCACTGAAGATTTTCAAATTATCTAATAGAGCAGTCTCCTGGAGGTTTGGGTTTCCAGACTTCTGTTTTCTTTACAAAGGACTACATTAAACTCACTCAGAACACATTCAAAAGAAAACAGTTCTCAAGCTTTACTATTTAAAAATGTTAAGCACACACAAGCACTCCGGGCTTGAATTTTTTTTTGCGAGTGCAATTTGTTCACACTCTCTGTACCAGCAGGAACAGTTGGGAACATGATCATTGCAGAGACGCTGAAGAGCACTCCCTCACCCTTTCTGGTCTGGATACCATCCAGCTGTCCATCACCATTTTCATTCTCTAGTTACTCCAGGGTACAGTCACAGCTCCTCTTGATACTCGGGTTCAGTACAACACCTACATGCCTGAATGCTTGACAAGCCCCATAGAGAGCACATGACCATGTTAGAGGAGGAAGTTTAGGGATTGTTTAATATTAAGTAGCCCAAATGTCTTATTTCAGCACTATTTTCTTGACTTCCTATTTCCAGATATTTATCCAATAAATCAAAACAAATTGTGACTTTGCCTTTTAAGCTGCACTAAAAGCAAACTGGCTCTATCCAAATAAAATGTTTCAGCACTTCTGAATCAACACTTGCACAAAAAAAATACAATGATAAACTGATTTAGAGAGGGAATCATTATTTAAGAGTCCATATTTCCTATGGAATGAAAATTCCATTTCTCTTGTATGGACCAGTGGATTTCCACTTAGTTACTGGTTACATCATAAGGGATGGTTGTTTTTTTTAATTTGTTTTTTTTTTTGGTGGTGGATTGCTTTTTTTTTTTTTTTTTTTTTTTGAAGGGAGGCTGTAAGTGCATGATGTCCTCATGAAGATTTCAGAAGTATGTTTTTCTTAAAGGCCATAGACAGGCAGATTCCATATGAAATACCACAAGCTATACTCCATATAAAATACCATGAACAACTACAAGTATAAAGGAAGGTTCTCTTGTTACCTGACTCGGGATCGTGATTAAATCTTTGAAGTTAAAAGGTGCTCAAGATGAAGCCAAACTGTCCAGGTCAAAGCATCTGAAAGATCTGAAAACTAATATAACAAAAAATAAATTTAAAGCATAATTCATTTCGATAACCAGAAGGCTTATTAATCTCAAAAATCAAATTACAGAAAACAGCATTTTTACAGCTATGTGAAGTCAGCTATAACCCTACTGTCTTCTAGACTGACAACCAAATAAAGTGAGAGAAATACATGTACACAACCACAAAATAAAAGGTGCTGAGTCAGTGACTACCACACAACTAAAGTCCTGGGCAGGGAGTCCCTAAGAAAAGGCGTGTTTACTTCACAAAAACAAAACAAGTAGGTTAGACTGCAAAGCAACGTTTCTTTCTGAGTTGGTAAAGCTCATATGTATGCAAATGGAGGGAAAAGAACAGCAAGAAAAACCCTTGCAAAGCTGCATCATCCTATTTAGTTAGAACTCTACATCTCCACATTCAGAACAATACTTCATTAGATGGCTTTGCAGAGTAAATCCCTTGCATGGGAAGTTTACGCAAACAAGAAAACCAAAACAATTTATTCCATTATTTTTCTTTACAAATTATGTCAAATACAAGCAAACAAAGACACCACATGTGTGAAGAGAACATAGACAGATGCAGGTTTCAGAGGAGTGACCAACTCTAGTAAACTAAATACCCAGGGCCTCATAGGCTTCACCTGGTCCTCAGTTTTCAATTGACAGTAAAATGATGGTGTTTTTTTTCTTTTTTAAACTTTCATAGTAGCTTGTTTTCATTCATTCATATTCCAAGACACGCTTGTTCAATCTCTGAAAAAAAATCTCCGTCATATGAAAATAAAGAAAGGACTTGAAGAACACACATAGCCAACCTAGTTGCACTGTTAAGGCAGCTGGCAGCGGAATCCCTTCCTGCAGTGTCCTAAGGACCTCCGCACAGCCACACTGCGTGCCAACTGCCCAAGTCCCACAAAGGCCTGTAGGCTACAGGTGGGCAAAGGGCATGGCTAGGACAGCTGGCCTTAACTGACAGAACAGATCTCTCATTTGCTATGATGTCATGCTCAGCAGTAAGAGCTGGGAGACAGAGGAAGAGGAAAGACTCTTCTTGTAAAAATGCCTATCTTTCTGAGCAACTGCTACACACATTGAGGCCTTGCTTTCTAGGAAGCAGTCAAACATTACTTGCTGATAGGAGGTAGAGAATAATTTCTCTTCTCTTGTTTCAGCATAGCCTTTCCTTTATTTATTTATTTATTTATATTTTATTCAATTGCTCCTTATTTCAACACATGAGCTTTTGAGGACGTTTTTTTTCTTCTCATCATGTTTTCTTCCTATCCCTCTGAGGAGGAGCATAGGTGGATACTGACCAGTTGCCTTTCATTCCAATAAAGAGAAGATGAAATTACCACTTTCTCCTTTGCTTCTCTGCTGAGTCAAAGCACCTGAACAACTAGACTCTCCTGCACTGCATTTTGGCTTCTTTGGAATATGCCTAATATTTGTGAACTGCAATGCATCTATAGATCTATTCCAATACGCTGCATTACCATAACAGAAAGAGCAGAGAAAGCTGCCATCACTGCTGAGGCTTGCTTCTCAACCACTGTGTATTTTGGGCCCGGAATTTGGGCTATATGTGCCCAGAATATAACTGTGGCACTTGCTGAACTGAAGCTGTAAAACTGAGCATGATGTCAACTGCAAACTTTCCCGAGAAAATTAAGCAAATGGCGACGGGCTATACATGAGTTCCATGCTACTTCATGAACATTATTGTTAGTGCCAGCAAATACGTTACCCGGTCACAGCGCCATGTTTGAATGCAGCAGAAAAGTATTCCTAGTATCAATTTATTACCCATAAAATGAAACCACAGTTTTACTAGTCTCATCCAGCTAACATTAATACATGTCTACAAGAAATTTCTGCAGATGTTTCCAAAGTACCCTATGTCTTTGCAGCAGGCCAAGCCTGAAGACTCTTACTTATAAGATCGTACATCTCTCAGGAAACGTTGGTAGACAATCTGTCCTGATCACCCGATTAATTCAATAATCTTCATTCAAATAGATGTACATAAACCACATGAATATGAGTAAAAAAATTCTACCAAATTAAGTGAGTATTAACACTGATAGGACAAGAGGAAATCTTTACTCAGATGGAGGTGAGGCCCTGGCACTGCTGCCCAGAGCTGTGGGTGCCCCATCCCTGGAGGTGTTCCAGGCCAGGCTAGATGGGCCTTGGCAGCCTGAGCTGGTGGGGCAGCTCTGTATACCTCTGCGTTTTGGAACTGGGTGGACTTTAAGGTGCCATCCTGTCCAAACCACTCTACAATTCTATTCTCCCACTTCCTCCTTGAAATAAGGCAGTCTGATTTCACATCCTCTGGCCTGAAAAAAAAAACATAATTAAGAAAGCTTCTTGCAGTTTCTCACTCAGATGGATTCCCAGGATAAGATTGCTGAGCCTCAGTATTTGCACTGCAGCTTTGCTTCCCATCTTATTCTTTTTTTCTTGCTATCAAAATATTCCTCATTGTCCCTCCATATATTCCTAGTTTTCTTTACTTGCAGGGTCACATATCAGCAGATCTCTCAAGATTCTCTTGGCTGTGTAAATCAGGTATGAACATTGTTACACAAGCGATGTCAATTTCAAGCAATAGCATTAGAGAATTCGGCCTCTCCTTCAATTCCTTTATTCCCATGTTAGTCCTATGATCCTAGGTCTCTTTCTATCTAGGAATTCAATATCAGGGCACTGGCTTTCCTCACACACCATATGTTTGCTAAGTTAATGGTGAAGATTCTTTCCAAGAATCCCTTCTTTATCAATTATTCTGGTTACCCTTACACTACTCACCAGCAGAATATGAAGAACAAGATACGCTCCACAGGAAGGTGCTGGCACACCTGTCCTTCCTTGCAACTCTCTATTGACAAGCATCACAAGACTCAAAAGGAAACAAAGTCATGATGGTATCTACCACTAAGTCTTTCACTAATTCTATAGGAAATCCTCTCACATCTAATGAGATTTCCTTCCCTTTTTTTCAACTCCATATAGAATTTCAGAATGAAAATTAATTTTAAAATGGGTATTTATAAAGATCTTTTTAAAATATAATCTGTTGTTACAGGTACAATTAATACTGTCATGTCTCAGCTCCCAAACCTAGGAATATGCCATTCACTCTTCAGCAGGGTCTGTTGCAATAGGACAAGGTAAAATGGTTTCAAACTAGAAGAGGAGATTTAGACTGGCCATAAGGAAGAAGGCTTTTACAAGAAGGGTAGAGAAGCACTGGAATAGTACCCTGAGAGATGGTGGATGCCTCATCCTTGGTGACATTCAAGGCTGGATGAGGCTCTGAGCATCTGATTGAGCTGCAGGTGTCCTTGTTCATTGCATTAGGTTGGAATTATGACCTTTAGGTGTCCATTTCAACTCAAATGATTTTACGATTTTAATGATAATTAAGATGACAAATAAGAGATGCTTTCACATTCCAGGTTTTGAACTTCATTTAGAAGGGGGTGGGGGGGGAGAGGAAGGCGAGGGGGGGAAATAACCAGAATGAAGTTACTTGAGTTTTCCTAAGAATTAATAATGTAAAAGTTCAGGACGTGCTTCATCTTCAATGCTACCATCCTTTAGTCATTTAGAAATACTTGCTTTAATTAATTTTAGCAAGGAATGTGCTGTGCATTAATAGTTGCATCTACTTAAAGGTGTTAAGCCTAAGTCCTCTCTAACATACATTATATACATTCAGATGGGTGAAAGAAACAGGCAGCGGGGAAGAATTCCACAATATAATCATTTGGCAGCTTACATTATTTTCTTTCAAAGGGCATTACAATACACTTCTCTCACTTGGGGAACTTCAAGAGAAGATAATTATTCTTGTCTGCCTTGTAATATATATTAAAAATGCTCAAATGTGGCTTTTCAGGGAATTCTGCCAAATATTTTTAGGCACCAGACCCAGCTTTACTTAATTTTGTATTGCCTTCCTCATCTATTATGAAATACCCTTCCATGCAGTTTGAATTTGGTAAAAAGGCTGAAGCATATTCATTTATATTAAAAACAAAAATACTTCATTCCTTGAAATAGAGATCTTTAGCTCCTGATGTTACAGACATTCAGATGCACCATAATTAAAGGGTCTCTTTACAGAGCTCAATACACATCAGTGAGGTTTTACTGACAAAAGAAAAAGAAAAAAACAGAAAGTTGTGAGTTTTATTTTTTGTTGTTCATTTTAACAGACAACATACACAACATACAACATACCAAAAACAGAAAGTAACTTTAAATATTTGTGTTTAATACTCCTTTTATTAGTAGCATAATAGTAGTACCTTGAGACTCTGAAGACGACAAGAGCCCTTCTACACAAGGCTTTTAAAAAGCTTCAAAAGATGCAAATCCTGAACCTTCAAGTGCTGTCATCAACTATGGTAAAGTACTGAATTGCACCAGAGTTAGAGGGGGAAACAGTGTAATTTAAGGTAACAAACCCTTATTTCTTATCAATATTCATCCCAAGGGATAAGATAAACAGGTAGTCAGCAAACCAAGGTCAGCAGTCTGCTCCAGAGTTTACAATCTAAGCAAGCAAGAATGCCAAGGCTGGACATAGAGACAGAGCTCATTACACAAAAGCATAATATATATAGCTGGAAAGAGATGAGCTAAATATCAGGGAGCGAAAAAACAGGTGTGGAGTGAATTTGATGATATGATGCCCACAGACAGTACCGCAAGGCAAACAAATAGCACAGAGCTGGCAGCTGCTGGACAAAGTACAAGTGGGAAACACAGGCACAGTCCTGCTCCAAGGAGTGCAACAGAGCAGGTAGCAGGGAAAAGTCTGACAACCAGATGCTCACATCAGCACCTACACATTAACTCCTGGTGGGTCACTCCTGCAAAAAGCCTGAGGCTGTCCTAACACACACTGGTGAGAAAGACTGGACAACACTTATCCTGAGCTGCAAAAGAATCTGGCATGATTTCCACAGCAAGAGCAAGATCAGGATAAAGCCCACAGATATCCTCAGCAGTGTGTTTCCTGGATATTTCACCGTCTTCTCTTCCCCTCACCCCTTTAAAAGCCAGCATCAGAAACAGTAGATAATGTACATAGTGTCCATGTGTAATGTTGTATTTAAGTGTTTATTTTGGCTTCCTAAAACCGGCTGGAATTCAGCTCTTGTGCTCAGCCCCACCTTACTTATACTTGCTCTGTTATGCACAACAAGCTTGAAGCCATATGCAACTTTGAAACACTTTAAAACTGTATTAACACTATCTCTATATCATTAATACACACTAACTTCTTTCACAAAGGACTGGTCCAAGGACTGGTTGTTACAGATTCCTTTACAGTGCAAGTTTCGGAGAGAAGCAACACTGCTTTACTTTTCCCTGATAACCAAAAGAAAGCCATTCCAGACTGCATGTCGAAAACTGAAACAGCTGAGAGGGCTTCTCCTACCTCCTCTCATGGTTTCATCTTTTACGGTGGCAAGCTATCCTGTGCCAGACAAACTCAGATTTCTTACATTCTTCAGTCACTCACCTGTTCTTTCCCATAGATATTCCAACAGCAGATAAATTTCAAGGCTTGCTGAGCCAAGCTCATGAATCTCTGTGAAGACTTCAATTGATCAAGTATACTGCTGGATAGACTTTTTTTTGCTGTTAAACTAAGAGCTTGCAAACTGACCTTGGTCTCATATGTGTCAGTTTAGAGTAACTCACACCAGAGACAAGTATCATGGCTGTATGAGAGGTCAAAAATCAGGTCACTTAAACAGTGCCTGCAGAAACACAGATGCATGAGGAAGTGTACCATCTTTTGCATGCAGCTGCATATGCCATCTTCACAGTTTCAAAGCACTGGACTTAGCAGACACAGGGAAACAAGTTGTGTGGCTCTCAGCAGAGCCAGCAGCACCAGGCCTTCTCCCTGTACACATGCACAACCTGGCACACGCACTCAGAGGGTGGGCACAGCATGCAAAAACAACACCCAAATTTGTAAGCTAGTGAAAAGCCTGCAGCATTTAGAGCCTCTACGCTGCCAAGACAAGAATTAGAGGTACCACACCTGGAGAACTGATCGGGGCACGTCAGCAAAATGGATGAAATCTTGCATCCCCCAGTGCCAACCACCTCCCAGAGTTGGCAGCCTGTAGCAGGAGCACCCAGGCAATCATTGTCATTTGGAACAGCTGCCCCAGGGCTAGCAGGAGGGAATCTGCAGTTCAAGAGAACACTCCCAGCAGCTCCGAACTCCATGGTACCCATTGCATCTGGTGGAAGTAAGGTGTCAGCAGGTTCTTACCTCTGGGAGAGGCGGTGTCTCCCACTGAATTTTGACCCTCGTGCTTAATCCCTAATATGAGATGGAAAACACATTCCTGAGTCCCACCCTTAAAATCCCTTTTTTAAACACCTTTGTAAGTCCTTCACAGGCACAGAATCTTCCCTTCTCATGACAGCTACAGAGAAATGATACAAAGGTAAAGCGACTAGAAAGAAGTGAAAATGCTAGTTTTAACAACACAGAGAGCAGGGAAGCATGCTCTTCTGCACACCATTCTTTTCTTAATGGATTTCTTCTACCTATCCTATCATTTTGCAGTGAGATCCAAATACCTCCTCTAAAGAGAGAATAGTATGTTAACATTTAAGCTATTCTTATCAAGCTCTTTACCTGTGATCACCCCACATACTGCACTAGTGCATCTCTATGACAATACACAAATTTCACCAGCCTGTATTCAGCCTTCACATATCTGCTCACAAGGTTTATGTCAGGAACAGAAGTCCCATTTAGAAGTCAGACACACACATGTCTCTGGCTCTGAAGGTCTGCCCAAGCCCTGCACCTGTGCTGTGAGTAACCTTAGTTTTAAAGACAGCACAGAGCTATTCCCCGCAGTTAGAAGTGAAGCTGCTCTCTGGCTGATGATTACCACCGCTCCAGGTGTAGCCTGGTCTTCCTCTGCAGCTCAGCCCTTCAGCCAGCATGTGACCCACAAGCCTACAATTTATAGGTATCAACTTAAGTGCAGACCACACAACATATGCGGACTGGGGAGAGGGTGGGAAGGAAGACAAGAAAAGACCAACACATATATAAAATAACTCATCCTCATCAACTCCAAATAGAACACATATGCATTTTTCCACTGTTCAGAGAAGCAGCTAGAATTTTTCAACCATAACATCCACAGAAAATGCATCTTAATAACTTAGCATTTTAATAAAATATCAAACCAGAGGTTTACCAACCTAGAATATGCCTCTTTTCTGTGCCAAAATTGATCCTAACCTCCAACCCAAACCTTCTCTTAGAAGAAAAGCTCAGAGCACCCTTCCCAGGGAGAGGAAAGCCAAGATCTCTACAGATGTGCCTCCTGTCAGCTGCTCCAGGTGTTGCTTTTCTCCATTGAGAGAGCCCTTCTGACCCTCCCCAGTGCCTCTGGACAACTCTTTTTTTGCCAATTCAGGATTTAATTCAATTTAGTGCACTTCTTAGAGGTGGTGAATCTAAACTTCACACGTGATAAAGTTTCTATGTATCCAAGTTTGGTCAGTGAGAAATCTAGAATGTCCCTTGGATTTCCCATAGCTAGCAGTGTTTGTTACCTACTACACTGACAGAAAACTAGTCGTACATTTGGCTATGTGGACACAAAAATTTAAGTCTTCATCACTGTATGCATCTGCCCCCCATTTCATGTCAGGGAAAAAAGAATACTAGAATTTGAAGCAAGATTATATGTAAAATCATGAGTACAAATATCTACATCCCTAAATGAGAATAAGATCTGTTCTTTAGGAAAAGGTTGATCTACTGCTGAAGTAAAGGACATAGACTTGTCAGCTGTTAGGCAACAGATGGAATAAACTTAGGGGTTTTTTCCCCAATAAGAGGCACCTGAATCCTTGATGATGTTGCATGATTGACAGATATGAATTATTTGTGCCAGAAAGGGGGGAAAGAATATTGAAGTCTACATAATTCAAACTATGGAATAATAGTGCTTCAGTTGTCATGTAATCATCTCAGAAAAACACATTAAAGGGTAAAAACTATACATTTGTTTCTGCACAGTGGGGTCTGTGAGAAAGTTAAAAAAGGAAAATGGTTTCTGCCCCAGAATCTTAGAATCTGGGGCTCCAAACAGTACAGCTAACA
Organism: Meleagris gallopavo; assembly: GCF_905368555.1. Taxonomy (NCBI): domain Eukaryota; kingdom Metazoa; phylum Chordata; class Aves; order Galliformes; family Phasianidae; genus Meleagris; species Meleagris gallopavo. The sequence continues at coordinate 12,794,159 of NC_139405.1, forward strand.
CTCTTCATCTATCACTAGTTTATTTTTCTTTAAAAAAAAACTCAAAAAATTTAAATACTAAACTACAAATATCTCAAAAGACATTCTTAAAGAGCTGAAGGAGAATTAGATACCAATATTTTGCAGTTTAAAGTGCTGGCAGATTCTAAAGAAAAGCCTCTTGTTAGAGACAGGAAGTTTAGTTTATTGCTTGGTGTATACAGTTCGCCCACTACATTATTTTGGGCTATTTTCATTCCTCACACAGTAAAGAGGAAATTCTAAGAGCATTTCATTATTTTTCTTTGTTTGATGAAGTGCAAATCTTTGCAGTTTACTGACCACTGTACTGCTTTGCTACTTTTGATGAATAATTTCACTTCATATAGTTCTTCTGCTGGATAAAATATTTGTTCTTTACAAAAATGAATTGGTTTTGCCCCATTCATCTTAAGTCCACCACTCATTCTCATTTTTCGTTACTTTGCAAAATTGTTAAGCACACAACTGCAAAGCTGCAAAACAAAACAAAAATCTCAATCCTTGCACCCTCCCTCCCCCCCCCCTTTTTTTTTTTCCAAAAGCAATGCTTCTGGTTCAGAAACTAACAAGAGAGAAACAGTGACAACTCCTTTCCCTTATGCACTTTGCCCAGATCTTTTTCAGTCAGATGCAGTCTGAAACAGAGAAATAACAGCATAGCTATGGCACAGTAATATTACACTTGCTCTTCCAAAGGGCATTCATTTTTAAATACTGCACCTCATTTACTGCCCATTCTGATGCTGTTGTCTGTTCAATAGATTTTTGTGCAGCTCAGATTATAAAACAAAGAGCTAGAATACATGCCTGTCCCTTTACTCTTTTACTTTTCAATGATTCACAAAGTTATCCCAAATGTTTTTAAAACATAAAATAAGAACAAAAAAAAAAAAAAAAAAAGGAATTCCTCATAAGAGGCCTGGTATCTAAAAAAATGCTAAGCATTTAAACATTTATTAGAAAGAGTTCTAGTTTCTCATTAATCTGAAGATTAAACATTATTGATTACAATGAACAATTCATCCAGTACTCATCAGCAGCATATAAAAACAGTCTGAGAATTAAAAAATGGGTGATGCCTTTCTGGCAGCAGCTTGCTGTGTCTCGCCAATGGCAAACCTGTACTACTGGATGGGAAGCAGCCCGGCTTTTTCTTTGTGTTCTGCATGCTTGACTGTATATGTCCCACAGATCATCTACTAACCTACATTTATTTTTATATTACAGGATCAGCATGTATAAAGATGAAGGCTTTGAGCACTCTACATATTGCTTAACATCAGCCACTGAGGCTCTTAGTCACTCCAGAGGTGATCTTGGTAGATAGACTGACACAGAGACACATGTATATCTGCACACATAGACATACATGCCCCCTAGGGCCTGATGGAACAATTCCAGTTGACTACAGTGAGCTTTGGACCAGGTCCAGCATTAGTATAAGATAGAGACTAACTGCCTTTGATCTTTGAAACCAGTTTTAGAAGGCTAACATAGGGTATGAATCTCCATTCTGTGACCCTGGTTCCTTACCAGTATAACTCCACTGGCTTTAACTCCATTGGCTTTGGTGATAAGTAATGTGTAACTAAGGGGAGAATTTTGCTCACATTAGTTTTTTTTAAGTAGTTTATTAGCCCTCATATTATACCCTTTTTAGTGAAAATGAAAAATGTTTAAAAAACAAATTGGGCCAAATGGTTCTGAATGTTACTTTTTTTTTCTTACTATTATTAAAAAAAAAAAATCAAAAAAAAAAAAAAAAAAAACTACTATTATCCAATTTCATGCTAGAAAGAAAAAAAAAGAAAAAAAAAGTTATATTTTTCTAGCCTAGGAAGATTTATTTACAACTTAAAGCATGCAGAAAGTGCATAGGATAGAAATGGAAGGTAGGGGTCAGACAGATAAGAGAGTGAAGCACTTCTGTGCCAGCCTCTTCTACTTTGCTGGCTGCATGGCCTTCAGGGTGAATTGTCTGCCAATGCTGCCTGATCTTAACTCTTTCAGTACTTTCAATGTTGCCTCCACCTTCGTGTACCAAACTCACATCTCAGTCTCTATAACCGCACCTGCTTTTCCCCCTGCTGCCATTGGCTATTTGCATCTCTCCTGGCTGCCTCCTGTCAAACCCAGCCCCACTGCCTGCCCCAGCTTCCCACACATATGCTCTTAACGAGCAGGTAGAGTAATTGCTTTCACAACGTTTTTCCCACAGTGACATTTATTAGTTTGCTCAGCGTTTAGTGCTATTGTGACGGTTCCTCGAGTCCCATCGAAGAAAGAATTCCTTCAACAAGCATGGGAGTTTTGTCCAAAGAAAGACTACTGGATCACAGCTATAGTGACCTATAGTTATGAAGAAATATCAGTGATAGCATTTGAAACTCAGCTTCACTATGATCTCATGCCACTTTTTTTCCCTCAAGTTCTGCAGAATAGGAATTCACAATAATCCTTTTCTCCACAGAATAACTACAAGAGCAAAGGCATCAATGATAGAGGGTATGACCAGTTCTCAGGTCTATGCAAGTACCTGAAACGGACCTAAAAGGCAAAAATAGCACAGCTAACAATTTTCTGAAATCATGCCAGTCCTTGGCCAGTACCTATCACTAAAAGAAGATAGGCCAAGTTCCATTCATCTTATATGCAGAGGCCAACGGGAAACTACAACAGGTTATACCCAGAGACTGTAAACCGTAAAATACTACTGTTACTGAGGTGCAGTGATGTTGATCTGACTCTAATCTTCAGGTTTTAGGTCAGGTCCATGAATTACAGTCAGAAGCCTGTAATGAGGCTTTAGTTATTACTGACATTGCAGTAGCTCAGGAAAACTCGATAGACGTCAAAGCCCAAAAGCAGAGGCAACCAGAGCAAGCATACACACGTAGTTCTGCATCAAGTTTGGAAAGGAATAATGCAGATAACCTTAAGTTTGTTCAAAAGAAGAGAGAGAGAAAGGCAAAAACAAACCTCAAGCCTAGCATACTACAGTAATGTGTCCATTGTAATGCACCCTTTATCAGCGTGTTCACTGATATTTATGACAGTTTCTTGGATTCTTTTTCAGCAACACCCAAACTCCACCTTCACTTTGAACACAGGTACGCTGCACAAGGAGGTGACACACAGCATTCAAAGGCTCATCTTTAATAGCCATTCTAGAGGACACTGGCAGTGAACTGGCAGTGCAAGCAGCTCTGGATAGTACCTGGGATCTAACCTAGAGTGATAGGCAAGAACAAGCCCAGCTTGGGCTCCTTCCCTTCACTGCTCTTCATATTTGAAATGAAATCTAGCTCAAATCACAACATTTGCTAAAATCATATTCCTGATTTTCTCATCAAAGCTGGCTAAATTTTCACTGAGAATTTGCCTTTATGTTATTCATTTATTTTTTTCCATTTACTTTTTTTTTGTCATCTCAGTTCCAACATTAAAAAATAACAAGCAAATGGCATTCCAGTAGACACACATTACTTTTCTTACAAGTGATTATGAATATTAATCTACTGCTCAATTATCATATCTTAGTGACTTGCAATGTGTAAATGTTTAGAAATTTGAACTGGGTTATTTTCAGGGAGGATGAATGGAAGAAATAACTACTCTCAATTCTTTAAGTATTTTTTTCCCAGAATATTGGGATTCATCAGAGAAAAATATTCTGAAAATAACACAATCCAGTTTAGAAGTGCCAAAATATTTCATTTAAACATACTGTGGTGACACATGTATGTATTTTCATTTCAAAATATTACTTTTTGTTTCAAAATATCCTTATAACAGAAAGTGGAGTAAAGTAATACTGTAATACAAAATATATATATTCTATTTCATGCCAAGACATGTATGTAATCTGGGTGGTTCACATTTTCTTGAGAAAGAAAGGGTCAGTTTGAGTTCCTGCTCAAATTATTTTCTAATAATTTGGCGTTGTAAGGAAAACATAAAGAAGAAAAGCACTGATTCATCCACCTCTTCAAAATCTTTCAGTATTAGTGACACATCGTGACTACAAGTTGTCACATCTCTAGGAAGTGATTTGAAGGACTAAAGAGTGACTTTGGTACCATTCTGCGTAGTGTAACAAAGGGATGCAAATCCACTCCAATTTTCATTTTCAGAATTCTCTACAATAATAAATGTAGAAATTTAACTTAATGAAAAAGATCTTATATATCAATTTTCAAGTCCTTCTCCTTTTAGACAAATGTCACTCTTTAAATGATTAAAAAAAAAAAAACAAAAAAACAAGGAAAAGCTATACTTAACTATACACTTCTGATTTTGTGTTGCTTTGAATCAACGGCTGCTATTACTCTGTCGTCCAACAATAATATTGCATCAGAGGCTTAGAGAGGACAAAAGGAAGGAATTTATCATTGAAAAGGTGAGTCTGAAACAGTGCCACAATTTTCTTGACTAAAAGCTACACGTACCACAACATGTCTTGACTATGCCACAGACAACTTCCCCTGTAGCACATCTATCTAATCAGCGTCACTGGATTCTGCGGCTCACGTCAATGCGACTACTTATATGAACGTGGATTACTCATATCAATAAGGGACTGAGACTTCATTCAGCACAGTATTTAGAGACTCTGTTGATATAAGACACAATATGGAAGTGAAGCCAATAAATCAAGCGGGGGCTGCAGCTGTCATACTGCTATTTGAAATATAATTGAGACCAGTAAGGAGGGAGACAGAATATTCCAGTTAAGGTGGGAAGGAAATACATTGTTTCTAGTGCAGCTGTGTTTCAACTCCGAAATGTCTGCAGTTTCTTCAACATGACACCTGAACTGCGCTGCCGCACCAGGATGAAATCTAATGCAGTGCAAAGATTTCATTGGCTGCAATAATTGCAAAGCAAGTCCAAGGTCAGTTATGCTATTTTTACGTAAAGGACTGTGAATTTTTCTAGTGGATCCAAGGATTCTAGTGGCATCCAATTATAACTATTAAAATTATTATTAGGTTTGAATCCATAGGCAAAAACAGGACCTACTCTACTGACTTCTGCCTCTAGGAATTCCTAGCATTTCTATACGAATTTTGAAATGCAATCAGAATGAAAAATTATTCAAACGAAATCTGCTTCACAGATATGTATTACATCCGTCCGCTCAGAAATGATAGAAAGTTTCATTTTCAACTCTTAAATCAGCCCAGAGCTTTGTTTCATGCTGCATTTCCCAACGGTACTTCACTTAGGGAATCCAACATTCTGTTTGCTTCTAAATAATGGGGAGCCCTCCTAGGAACTCCTTTCCCTTGAGACAGTAATTTCTGTAGCTAAAAGCATAACTAAACTATGAGAAATATGCCTTAATTGACATAGAAAATCTCTGATCTATATAATTTCACTACTTTTTGAAACAACCAACCAGCACTTGCATTTATAAATGAAAGATTTAAGTATTTGAAACAACACTTGGGTATTTGAAACCACAATTAAGTATTTGAAACAACAGCTTATATATTTTTAAAAGTAATTGGAAGGATTAGAATACCTTTGTAAAATTGTAAATCATATCCTTAACTTCTTAATTGGCTAAGACATAGAAGGCTTCTTTTTCTTCCGAATGGGAACATAAGAAGACAGAATCCACACTGCTACTTTTACCTAGCTTCCTTTTGAAATGGAAGTGGTTCTTGAGTAGGATTCAGCAGCAATGGACTCTTAGGCTCGTGTGCATGTTTGCTGACAGAAGTCAATGCCTGACTGCCTACCATCAGGGCCAGGGCAGACAGCAGCAGTACAACATCTCTGCTCCCCACAGTGCCTTCTCTGCTCACTGAGGGACTTGAGTCTTCCTGCCAAAGTTATGCACATGCCATGCGACAGTGTGGGTAGTGAAGTGTGAGGGTCTGCTCCCACTACCAGGTTTCTGGTATTCTGGTTGTTACTAAAAATTAACCGTTCTAGGCCTCAAAGCCAGGCAGTGGTATTCACTGTACTATCTATCTCATTTTCTGACTAATATAATGCATAGTATGCCATAATTTATTTTTCTCCCTGTTAACGTTTTTCCTTATTTATTTCTTTTGAATATTCTGAATAAAATTATAGGCAGTTTTCTCTTAAGAACTCGATAAACACTAACCAATTACTTTAAAAATGGAACAGACTAACCATGCTCTTGTTCTGTAGGAAAACCTATAGCTTTTTACACAGCCTATTCTTCTCGCTGCTTAGAAGACTGTGCATAAGCAAGCAAAAATTGTAAGATTTGCCTATATGGTTCTTTTTACTCTTAAACTAGTTACTTTCCCGTTAGTCAATCTGGATAAGCAACAAATATTTGTAGCTTTGAACAAGTGTCCAGGGAGTAGTCATTACAACCAAATAAATTACATCTAATTAATTGGCAATCAATTAACCTGAGGGAAAATTGTCTACCACAGATTAGCGGAAGAGGAAAAATCAACTCTCTAGTGGCCCAAAGAGGTACAGTAATAAACAGCCACAACCCCTCAGGAAAAGAATGTGAATTAGACCTTCTGCATCCGCTGAAGTATGCCTAGCACTCAACATTTTACAGAATTGGACCTTTAACTTCTTTAAAATCTCTGTGACGACTATAGATAGTCCGATAGACCTTTTTTTTAAAAGATGAGTAAGTTCTTCTGTATGAGAATTACTAATAGAATAAAGACCACAGGTTTCTGAGTCATGCATAAGCAATAATGTTCTTTAGTGGAAACACAGCACTGATGTATGCAGATAAAGCTAGATATAACTGCAGACAAATGATAGTATGCGATGGTACAAAGGCTTTGTTGGCAAGGGTTTGAGAAATCTGAATTGCTCACTGATAGTTAATTATGCAAAATGCCCTCGAGGAGTGATGATGCTATGTATTTCCAAAAAATTGTTACACTTTTACGTCAGACCTCTACTTTTTTCTTAACCTCTTCCTCTAAAGCCAAGGGCATACTAAATCTGGCAGATAAGCAATGAAGTTCAAACTCTTCATGTTAACATTCACCCTCCTAGCATAGTCTTGTGATTTGTTCCTGAACATTCATAATTCCTAAAAACTCCTGAAGAGACAATTGATTTTTTATTTCTAAAAATGAAAAGAAAAAATTAGAAATACTGATACAGTTGATGGTGGAAATAAGAAGAAATAATCCCATGAACTGCAAGTGCTCTTTGGATGAGAAAGAACTGAAATGCATAGGATTCTCCTAAAGTCAGCTGATGAAAAAACAACCGTTCTCAGTGCTTCTGAAAATCTCACCACCTAATTTTCAGTGCTGGAAGTCAAATACTTGCCAAAAGTCTATAGACTTATGGAGAATTAAGAATAAATACAGCTGCATTGTTAAGAGGGTTCCAGTGAAATGCAAACCAATTGATTAGTTTGTCTTAATTACATGATTTTACTATCAGTTTTCATGTCCTGCAGATTCCAGATGCTGATAGGTCGTCTCAATTCCCCATTTTTCCATTACCAAGTTTTCATTATGCACGTTAAGCATGTTTCCATTTGCCTGAGGTACATCAGGGGCAGGGAAGCATTTTTCAAAGATAACTCATTTAATATTAAATGTCAAAATATTACTCACTTCTTTAGCAAGATCATGCAGCTGCAACCTGGAGAATTAATTTGGGATGGTGTCTCTGTGGAGTTCAGGGCGTTGGTCTAAGCATACCTTTTGCTGAACAAAAAATCATTGCCTTATTCAGAATTTAAAACACTGAATGGGCAATTTAAAACAACTAAAGGGCAATCATGAAAGCTTAACATATAAAGGAAGTTTTTTTTTTTAAGCCAGAAACGTGATTAATTCCATATAAAACAATCAGGGGAACTTCTCATTGCATAAGGTAATTAAATAAATCTATTACTGTGATAATAAAAAAGTGGTAATGACTTCTGGCTTCGTTTTGAAGATTATCACCATAGCATTTCACTTCTACACAAGCAATTAAGAACCCAGTGAAGAAAAGAAGCACAAATGCTCCCATTTTACAAATAGAAAAATAATATATGAGGAAGAAATAAACTGATTGTTTATACAGCATTTGCTTCTATGTGTTTCATTGAAGACAATTCCTCATATACATTCATGTAAACCAGGTTAGATCCATAAATGACATAACCAAAGATGTTTGTCAATAGAGTGAACTGTCACTTGATTCTCCATGTCTTGGCTCTCAGAATCAGCAACAAAGCCTTCTTCTTGGAAGAAAAAGGAAAATCAAAACTGTACTCTGAATACTAAGAAGAGGTGTTTCCCACTGCCTATACAGATAATCGTTTCAGAACTAACTGACATTGTCCATCACTGAACTGTGCATTTGTAAAAAGAACACAATACAAGAGGATAGCAGATCAGTCCTCCCATAGATTTCATTATTTATGCTGCTATTTGTCAGATCAAACTAAGAAAAATATCTTTTTAGATTCTCTATTTTTTTTGTTTTGTAATTGCATCCTTCTAGAGCCCTTCTACATAAAAAAGCTATTCCAGAGAAGTTTGGGAATGTAAAATTAAAATAGAATACCTGTTGTTGAATAAAATCATATGGAGATACTTTGATTTTATAATATGATTGTTCGAATTGATCAGTTAGATACAGTAACTGTGCTTCCAATATACATCCTTTTTATCTTGAAATCTTTCACAAGTCCTTAAATTCAAACTGACCTTCACACTGTAATGTTAATACACCTGGCACAGTAGGCAAACACAGCCACCTTACAGTCTTACTCCAATTCATTCATTACAGAAGCCACATGAAGTTTGTTTTGCTGAGAAATGAAAAGGAGAAAATTTCAGTTTTCCCATGTTTCTTAAAAATGGCATTTGAATTTCATAGTGGCCAACTTTTTACTTATAAAACAAGACAATGTCAAAGTACTCTTTAAAATGATAAGCCAACTTATAAGCCTGAGAACCCTTCTAGTCCCTCCATTTAGTTCTGTTATTTAGAAAAAAGTAGGCTAGACTAGAAGGTTAGCTAGGCTTATTCACAGGACCTAAAGTCTCTTATTGAAATCCAAGATGTGGTATGGCCTTCTGAAAGTCCATTGAGTCTTGCCACTCTTTTCCTGCAAGTGTCTTCTGTCATATCATCTTTCTGTTGAAAAACAAAGAACCTTAACCTTGTGATTTTCTCTCAGGACCTTAATTTTGAAAATTACTGCCTTTGAGGTATCAGGTAATTCTTGGTGCCCCCAAAACAGTCTTTAACTTGCTCTTTTGGGTTCCCATGCATTTTTTACTCTGTCTGTAAAGAAAAACAAACACCTCAATATTGTTCTGGCGGCTTGCACTACAGTTCCCCTCTAGCATTGGCCATAAGCCAGGCTTCTAGGTGGGGCCTTATAACCCCAGGGTGAACTGAGATAAATCTGTAGAACTAGCAAGAAGAAGTTGGTAAGGCAGTACTTACTTCCATTTCAGAAAATGGCAAACAAGAATAAATGGCTTTCTTATGGCTATATTTGCAAATTCAAGATTTGAATTTATACCTAAGAACTGTTTAGTACTAGTTGCTTTAACTGGCACAGTCCTACCTGTTAAGGCGCTGAGAGTGCATGGTGATGGATACAATATACATCTTTTCCTACAAAAATTATAACCTTTGGGGTGCACTTTGTGGATATCACCCATGGAGGTATAGCCGCCAGCATACAAGAAATTATTTTCCTGTATGAGATAGATCATTGTTCTGTTCTTCACCTTGATTGCGCTCTCTCAAATATTGCCAATAAATGCTCCAACCCATAAAAGCTTTATAGAAAAATATATTCAGAGAATCCTTTTCCCTAGTACACAGTAATAATGAAATACAGAGACTTCTCTATTTCCTACGTAAAGACTGAGAAAAAAAAGGAAGCAAGGACAGGTCTGCTCTTAACTCAGTAGAAGTATTTCAACGTTCACTTTTCCACAGGCTCAACTGAAATATCTTCATCTACGAGAGATGTTCCAAAAGTAAAGCTTCCTATTTTATTATGTTGGCCGTGGTATCAGAGATAGTGCAGATGAAGCAGAAGTGTGTCATTGAATTCCTTCGTGTGGACAAAATGGTACCCACTACCCACTGGCATTCATCACTGTTTACGGAGACCAACATTGGATGTGAGCACAGTGAGGTGGTGGTTGCAGCAGCAACAGTGACATGAAAGACAAATCATACTGGACATTCTGGATGGCGGTGCACAGCTGTGACACTACAAAATGAAGACCGTCTTGATCAGCTCATCCACAAGAATCCTTGTGTTACAACCAAGGAACTGTGTACAGAGCTGAATATCAGCTTCATTCCATAGTCAAGGGTGGTGGCAGCATTGGAATACAGAGAAGTTGGCACCAGATGTGTCCCACAAATGTTCACACAGGAACAGAAAGAATATCATATGCATTTGTCAGAACTTATTAAACAAATTTGAGGCTGAAGGTGACAGTTTCCAGGATTGCATCACCACTGGTGCTGAGACGTGTCACCGCTAACAGCTGGAGTAAAAACAGCAGTCCATGGAGGGGTGGCATGTGAGTTTCTCTTTGCAGAAGAAACTCAAGACCTCAGCAAGTAAAGTGATGCGCACTGCCTTTTGGGATATGAAAGAGGCAATTCTAGACTTCCTGGAGCATGGACAAATGATCAACTCTGACTGCTACATCACAATGCTGACTAAGGCTCGAATTTTCAGAGTCAGGCCAGAGAAGAAGACAATCTTTCTTTTGCAGTGCAATAACACCAGGCCCCATGTCAATTTGAAGAACATGGAGAACATTGCCAGACTTGGCTGGACTGTCCTACCACACCCACCATATAGTCCAAATTTTGTGCCTTCTTAATTCCATCTTCTTGGGCAATGAGAGCTGGAAAGATTTTCCTTGTAACAACAGCATCATAGCAGCTGTGAAACAGTGGGTCACCTCCACTGGTGCAGATTTTTGTGAGTGCAGCATGCTGGTTCTTGTTCACTGCAGGCAAAAATGCATAGCTAATGGTGGTGACTATCAAAAAATAGCATTTTGTAGCTGAGAAACTGCTATCTCAAGTAATGTTATTGTGCTCTTTTTATGTGTTTTACTTTCCATGGAAATAATTGAGAGGCATTACTTTCAGAGTGACTTGTGCGTGTACAATCTACATACACACTTCAGTAGGAAATGATGGGAAAGTCCCTCAAACTGAGATATATCCGTTAACATTATGAATAAAATTAACAAGTTTAGGGGGCCTTCAACAACAGGTGCATGGAGAGAGAGTGATCTAAAGGACTGGCTGAAGAGCTATGAGTATATAAACAGCCTAACTTTCCAGATAAGTGCTGTATTTCCTGAAACACAGCATGATCAGAACAGAGTTTCACTTTGAAGTGATTCAGCACTTCTCTGTACTAATCTCTCATAGTTTTGCAGGTCATGTAAGGGATTGGGAACATGCAATGTTATTTTGTCTTTCTAGCCTCCAACACCGCTAGGTAGCTGCTCATGATGGCACTGCTCCTCTAGCTGATAGTCATATCACCATGCCCTATAAAGTATGCTACACAGTACAATTATTATGCATATTAAAGAGAGAATCATCGCTGTAGGACAAAAATAAGCTTTCATTATAGATGAACAAATAAATTGATAATTTTTTTTCTCCATTTAAACTTTCAATTTTTATTTCAGATTTTTAATGCATCTTTCTCATGAATATTTTGAAATTTATAAATTCCTTAGAGGTATCCCATATTTAATGACTGTTTACATGGATAGATAGTGATAGGACAAGGAGGAATTATTTTAAACTGAGGCAGAGGAGGTTTAGGTTAGATATTTGGAAGAAGATTTTCACTCAGAGGATGGTAACACACTGAACAATTTGCCCAAGGAGGCTGTGGATGCCCCATCCCTGGAGGCATTCAAGGCCAGGCTGGATGTAGTTCTGGGTAGCCTCATCTAGTGGTTGGTGACCTTGCCATTGCAGGGGGGTTGAAACTAGATGATCTTCGAGGTCCTTTCCAACACAGGCCATTCTATGATTCTATGATTTCATTTTCAACACTCACTAGCAGGTAACGACCAAACTTAGGTAGGATAGCCCAAATAATTTAGGAATTCAGCTGCACTGTAAGATTTGACCCAATCTACTTGGTTTCATATTCTGTCTATCTTACTTTGGTCAGCACAGATCTTCCTGAGGAATTGCTAAGGTCTCAGTTGCTACAACATGTAATACTTTAATTCCCCACTGATGTCTCTTCCTTGACTTTATAGTCAGATATTGTCTTGAGCCCAGAATCTCAGTATGTCTGCTCTAAAGTTATCATGACCCCTTCTAAATCTAGAGCTTTTTTGTCCATATTGGTTGGATTTCTGTTCAAAGATTTTAATTTAATATTTGCTGTTGATAAATATTCTCCCTGGCAGAAATGCTGTCAGAAACCAAACATTAATGATTTGTGGATACCACTACAACAAAAACCATCTTTACAGATGCAAAGATTTTTTAAAAAGAGTCTCCTTCTTTCCCTCTTTTTTGAATGATTGTCTAAGAACACTCTTTTTGTTTTATTTATCTGACTTTGTGACTGATATGTTCCATTGTTTGGTATTTCATGACAAATCAGACTACTGTGTTTTGACAAGGTGGCTTCATTGAAAGTTTGAACAATAGGATTTTATTCCAGAGACTGTTTTATTCAATCAAGAACTAGCATGACTTTCATCGATACATTTCTGTACACACCTTCACAAAGACTTTTCCTTGATTAAATGAATATGTGGCTTAGCCTGAAGTGATGTGATACCGTTTTTTGACATGTCCTTATTTTTCTGTCAAGTGTTACAGAAGCCTCTTCTAATATAATAGTATTGCAGTCACAAAGATTAATTACATAAGATAATAAGTGAATTACTGGAAGAAAAGTATGAGTTCCATGTTTAGTATGTCTTAATAAAATTTCAGCATACAAATTAGAAAATCTCTGTGCAAAACCTAAATTCTGTTTGAAATTATACTATACAAATATTAGCAGTTTATTACCCCACAAAAATGTAGTGAAAGAGCAAATTTTTTTTGTAACAAAATTAAGAAAATTCTGACACTGCTAATCCTCTTAATTAAAACTGCTCTCATGACTCAGTTATGTCACTTTAAAATGTAGACATATATCAGGCTGAGTTGCGGGTGTGCACTGATACCATGATTTGCTCTCAGTTGCTGACCAGAGTTATCAGTTAAAACAATTTAAAACACATGGGATATTTTCCTCAACCACAGACTAACAGGCAATAGCAAAATGGATTTAACCCCCACAGTTTGAGAGTTGCGTGGGATTTAGCCACACAGCACTCATTAAAGTCACCAGAAGTTCAAATCAATGGGTGTGGTATGGCAGCCTTCCATTAACTCTCATAAAGCTGGAGGCTTTGCATGTCTGTGGGGGTAAGACAGTAGGTAAAAAATACTTTATCCAGTGGGAGTCACTACCATTATGCTGACTTCAGTGGAGAATTTGATTTGATACCTCGGCTAGCTGCAACCTAGCAGCTCAACAGGTTGGTGGGCCAATAACCAAGTGGTGAGATCCCTCTGAAAGTACGAAGCAAGTGAAGCTTAGGACATTTTGGAGTAATCAACTTCTTGTAGCTACTCTCAAAAATATATAACCTATAACACACTGTACCAGCTAAAACATCTGGGTGGGCCCCCACGTGGGACCACTGCTGTAATCAATCTGCTGGTCACAAAGGCACAGACTGTAACCCAAGCAGTCAATGCCACCCATTGGCAGCAGGAGCAGTCAAAGATTCAGATGAATCTTTTAACCATTAAGATCATTAACATAATGCAAGTGAAACCCATCAATTGTCGAGACCCATTTAATTTGTCAGGTTGGCCATAGCAGTTATTATATTCACAATGCATAAATGATTTGCTCCTTCTTTACATTCAAATGGAACTCAAGGTGTTGACGTCACTCTCTAAAAGCCATGGATGGAATCCTGATCTCAGGGAAGTATGTGGGAACATTGTAATGAAAGATTTCACTCCAGTGCAGTTCCAGAGATACACACCTCCCTAAAACAAACTTTCCTAGAGGGGAAAGAGATTTTGAACTCTCTAAAAGGCTTGCAGCAATGTTTTGATTTGTCCCAAGCTCTACTGCTTTTTGCATATTTTCAGTTTTGAAGAGAGTTTGGGAAAGGCTTCCTGGAGCTGATATGTTAAAAGACTAACTCCTGCATTTCAGTGTCTCCAGCAGCTCCTGCAGAGTAATCTGAGCTCAGTTCTGGGCTCTGCCTCAAATGTGCTCTCTTCCTCAGTTTTCCAATCTTAAGACACAGCTGATAATGCTTCCTCTTTTGTGTGTCATGTCCTCTCCACAGAGGCCATCAGGCCCAAGAAGGGGTCTCTGCTACAAGGCGCTGTTTGTTCTGTGCCTACAACACAGGGCTGAGAACCCACTTAAGGCTTTAGGGGTACTGGGCTCTAAGCCAAGATTCTAATAATCTTGGCTTTTGGTTCAAACAAAGGTTCTCTCTCCTCACAGGCCATCATAGTCATTTATTTTGCCCTGTGGTGAAGTTAATGCTACATCTGTGATGTCACCATTGTTTCCATGGCAACAAGTTTATGACTTCAATGTAAAGTCAAATGGAAGGAGAAGCTCGGGGACATGAACGAAAGCTCTTATCCAAATCAGAAACAGCTGACAGAATAACAGAGAAATGGCCAAGAAGGTACATTTCTTTTATTGTTATACATATTTGTGGTTTCTTCTTAAGTTTTCAACAACATGTACTTCTTCCATCTCACATTTTAATAGCTACCCTTCCACTTACTTTTCTTTAGTTAAAGCTGATTTCTTTCTTCTTTTAAATACAAAAAAATACATTTAATACCATTTGTTTAACTAGTTAATGAATGCTTTTGCCTTTTTTCAATTAGGTTTAATTTAATAGGAGTAAATTTGGACTTCAGTATAGTCTTCTTTCTGATGCCAAATATGAATGATACTATTTCTGAACAAACAGGGGAATTGTTAAAACTGTGGCTTTCCATACTTAGTAGAATAGTCTTTGAAAAAAAAAATTAGAAAAAAAAAAAACACATCAAAGTTTTCTGAAACACAAATTTTAAAACAACCACTACAACAAAAAGATGCAAGAAGGCAAAGCTGTTATGGAATAGAAATAAGTAGTGGGCAGAGTAATGTAAAAACTCATAAGCTTTTTGTTATTTTTTCCCCACTTGTTTTTTTCCTTGAAAAACAAATTCCTCAAACTCAGAAGTCTGCCTGGGATTAAGGTGCCATCAAGGTATAGACTGTAAATTGGCACTCATATGTCTCAGTGTTTGTCCAAGGTGGGAAACTTCACACGAGCTGTCTGTAATGTAGTCTCAAAAACCAACTCCTAGGAAAATCTAAAGGTGGAGATGAAGCCTAAAGCAGTTTACTGTCCATCCTCATTAGCAAATCTAAACACAGAAATGAGTCAACTCAAAGACCTGAGAGCCACACTCAAATTAGCATGGATGATATTGCTTCTGTCACATGTTGCAGTTTGATCCGCTCAAAGTACTTCAGAACAGATGCCAATAATAAAGCCATTAGCCTTAGTCAAAAAGTTTTGACGTAGCTACTGTGCAACCAAAACTGACTAGATTTAGCATGTTATGTCTCCACTACACTTCTTGGTTCACAGATAGTTGATTGAGTCAGTTAATTAAGATAAATAGTTAATTACGGCTGCAATTTTCAAAGAAGCCACAGCAATTAAGTAACCAAATTCAATGAGATTTGGGTACTTAACTCCCTTGGACTCCTTTGAAAAGCCCAGCTATAGATGCTCACCTCTTTAGTTGCAATTATTTGTACTCAAAATTGTGGGTGCAGCTGTTTATAAATGCAGAAGGATGGCTGCAAAAGCAGACATGGCATGAGAACAGAGATTTGTCCATGCTTAGCGTAGTACATAAATGCATATAAGCAGTGGTCATACATTTAAACTATTCCCAGAGGACAAATACCACTGGTGTTAGTAATATATCTGAATATAGTAAGAGCTTCTTAAGTTTACCTAATTAAAAACAATTAGATCTATGTACTCACATATAAATGTGCAGAAGCATACATATAATCATATGTACATGTGTGTAAAAAAATACGTGTATGTATATAAAGACCCAGATGGGAACATGGGTGCAGACAGTTTTTTGTTTATATACATTCATTTATTTGTGAAATATCAAATTGTAACAGTCTTTACTGCTGGGAAAAGGAGTGGCATAGCTGCCATGATTATGTCCATGATCTTATCAAAGCACAAGAGGAAATGTTTTTCTTAACAGGCAGCATGAAGGCAACTTCTATTTAATAAAGTAGTAGGCCCTGTAGCAAAACTATTATCTAAAACTGTAACTATCTGATGGATTAAGAAGTAAAAATAAACACCTACAGATACTGGGAAAAAACAGCCCCGCCACTCAACAAAACCCAACACCAACTATAAAAGGACTAAGATTATTTGATAAAGATTCCAGGTGTTAATAACAAACATACAGCACAAACATCTAATTCATTCTTGGTACTGTTTCCCACTAAAACCAGTGGAGTTACCTGGAGGAGCCCTGGCATGAGTAGTTGAACCTTGAACCCACCAAACTGAATGAAAAAATGCAAGACCTATGATTGCCTTCTCTGAACATAGCGCAGCTTTCCTTGGAATAATTGCAGCTTGTGATATAGCAAAACTCTTACACACGAGTGAACTCAGGCCTACAACCACTGTTAGTACTACTCATCTGCACAAATATATGCTTAGACATTTGTTACAAAGTGAATTTCAAAAAGCAGGATATATCCCAAGGCCAAAGAAGTGGGAGTGAAGATCATCCAGCCAAATTCTATTCATTAGTGGGCAGCATTTTTTCTATTAAAAACTGCCAAGACTTTAATTCTATGCGTTCACAGCAAGAGTGCTGGCCCATAAACAAATCCAAAATATACAGAAGATCAATTTCTTCTAATAAGGAGGGTCAGTGATTTTCCATTAGAGTGAGTCACCGAGTTCTCCAAACTCTTAAGGTGTAGTAGAGCAAAGGAAAATGAGGTTAGCTGTGGAATGCAAACAGATATATGGCACATATAGAGTTTTAGCTTAATTCCAACATCCATATGTGGCCATAAAGTATAGCTTCTTAAATGTAAAACGTATAGATTTCCCTCTGCAACGAAGGTATAAAATATCTCACTCCCAAACAAGTATTTGAGCATATGAACATGATCTTTCACTTCATCTAGGACTACCCACCCAGTAAACCAAGCTGTATTCTTTCTGGGTGGCTCAGAGAATAGAATATTACAGTGGAAACACCCATTTATTTCATTTACTGCCATTTATAATATTTTCCACTATTTGCAGATAATGAATTCATATACTTTTTGCCAAGATTATGCAGCCTGTTTTATAGCCAAAATTATCCAGAATCCTTCTAAAAATGTGTTACCCTTCATTTTCCATGATTTCTTAGTGGTTCTCTTGGAGCAGGACCAAAATCAACCATATTAACAATGCACAGCAATAACTGAACTATCATGCTCATACTCTCCTAGCAGCAGGAAGAGTGCCATCGAGCTGGTCCCTGAAGTATGTACAGTTCAGGAGCACTGCTCAGGTTAACTAAAAGCCATTAGACAAGAAGTGAGGAATTGCTTTTGGAGATCTTTCCTCTGTGAATTCTACAATAGTCTTCTTCTAAATGTAGACAATTTAGACTATCTGATGTTTTCTTGGCACCGTAACTCTTCAGTTCTTCAACAAAAATTGCATTTGTAGAACATAACAGAACAGAGACCTGCAACATGGAACATGTCTGAATGGACCAAGCTCTGATCCTGTAAAGACTAACGGATATCTTTAAGATTCCAAGCCAAGAGTATCCCTTTGAGATTCCAGAGGGCCACAGGCAGCAGCTAGTACAGGTACTCTGCAACACAGCCCATGCACACGGCACTGCGCAACTGCACCAAGCCAAAAGCAAGCGAAGCAGAAAGCAGTGGAAAGGGACAAGTCTCTCTTGCTTCTGGGAGTATGTATACTGGATTAATGCTCATTTCTTACTAGACAGCTTCCCTCTCCCTTCACTTGTTCCGTTGTGCTGGCATGCTCTGAAGGGCGGAGCTGCAGCACCATTTCATCCCTGCTCCATGCAAGAAAAGAGGAGAAATAGGCCAGTCACATCTGCTCTTCCCTTATGCAGGGTCTGGCAGCCTGAAAATCCCATGCAGGGGAGAAAGAGGGCTCTTTGCCATCACTAGGCTGACAGCCGGGCCCAGAATGTAAAATGAAGCACATGCAAACCTCTGCAGGAATTCCTTAGTGCTCAGCCTGAGGGTTTGATCTTGGAGTTAGGGAGATCAAAGCTCAGGACTCTAAATGCAAGGAGCAATCCCTGCCCAGAGGTTCCAGTGGTCAATGTTAGCAGTGACAGCAGGAATAAGCACAGCAGTAATTATAAACAAAGGCTAAGGTAAACAAATTCACTTTCATTACATTCATACAATTTTATACCAAAAGAAAATGAGCGCAATGAATATACTAACAGCCAAGTCTTTGTTTCTTATCACTATTTTCTTTGGCACCATGGAGGATCTCTTAGTGAGACCTAAGAGGAAGGAGAAACTGATTCAGCAAAAGGCCATGTAACACCATTGATCTGCAAGGCTGAAGCCAAGCATCTGGTACTGAACAAGTTAATCAGCCACTATGTGTGACTTGAGCCCTGGGGGGAGGCAGGGAAGCCACACAGCAGGTTGAGTTACAGCCACTGGAACAAAAACAGGTTGTCATGACATAACTGAAGATTTCTTTGCACTGACAACTGACAGCACTGCAGTAAATAGTAATACTCCAAACTCATACTTGGATTGACATAAATACTTCAGACATTGCCAAGGACTTCTTTCCCTTTGGCCACTTCATTATTCAGTTTTAATAAACATAGCTGGTTGGGGCCTTTATAGTTTCTCCCTCCCTCTACATGCAGCCACTCCCCACACCACTTTACCTCTTGCTATACAGCACGGTCCACTGATATCACCCAATCTGGCCTGGCTTAAATTTCTCCAGCCAACCTAAGACATACACATTTTCTCTTTCTTTGGCTCCTTCCCAGTAATATTGTGAGGCCTCAGTGCATCCAGATGATCTCAATGGAGCAGGTTCTCAGCTGACCAACTTTATTCAGATGGGCTTGTTTAATCTTAATCTCACTCACACACACTTTTCCCTTTTAATTCTTTTTTAACTTTTTTTTTCTTTCTGAGCCCTTTGATTCCCTTTCTGGTTCTTCTCAGGGTCTCCAAGTTTCAGGCACTTCTCTAAACACTCTCTAATGTTTGACTTTTGATGGTTGAATTTAAACAAAACTTAAAAGCTTTTCCAGCTATTTTTATTCATTCTCAAAGTCATTTATCAATCTCAGAGAGAGTATGGATTCCCCCTGTATAAATGGATAGCCCTGTTCATGTGTAGCCAATGTGTAACCTCCTTTATCAAATACAAAGGCAAGAGACTGGCACCTTCTTCTGGGTGAAGCAACTAGAAGCCCCTGAACCTTTCCTGCTCAAAATCTAACCATTTCTAGAATATCTCCTGTCAGATCCACTACTAAGGCCACAGTTTGTCCAGCTCTGTGCTTTCAATTAGCTAAGGTATAACTCAGAAAGGCCGCTGGCATGCTGTAATATACTGTGGCTTCAAAGACAATCATCTTATATGCCCTGGCACAAAAGATATTATGTGATCGACACTCTAGCCTGGACAGCTGCATACCAGCTCTACCCACGTTGAAGGTGTATTTCCTTTCAAAACTCTGCTGCAAGCTGCATGAGCTATATGCTTGCTGCTCCTCTTGTTTGTCCAGTTCCCTCAGCAAAAATTTTGACTTGCACTTCATGTGCTTACTGGAATCACAGTGAGGCACATAAGAAGAAAATATGCAGCCTCTTGAATCCTCTAAACATTGTCCAGCTGCCATTAAAAAGGTGTCCTGACTTGAATTCACTTTTTTATTTTATTTTTTAATGCACAACTACTCTGTGCTTTTGTACAAAGCCATAGGAATTTTATTCTTGGACCAGTAGATAACCACAGCACATCTCTCCCAAGTTTCCAACCCCACAACCATTTCTCTTAATTTTTAAACTTTAAAGGAAGAATGCTGCCTTGGCTTCACGATTTTACACAACTTGGTAGAACCACGGGAGAATGTTACGATACCAAGCCACATGAAATGGAAACATTCAAAAAGACCTTTGGGCTGGATCCTGTGCTTCCATCAAGCTGCCCTCAAGCCCATGACTGAATAGTGTCTGGCTTGGGTAAAAGACAGTTTTTTTGTGATCTCAAGTCCTGGTGGACAGTGAGAGTCTTTTGACCTGGTAGAATTAAGAACCTCCTCAAATCTACTCAGCATTTTGCCCCTGATTCATGGTTTCCTGGGAACATTCTAACAGCTAGTGATAACAGAAGCCCTACATGCTGTGCTGTACTCTGGGACCTGGGAGTTACCCCAACTTGCTAATGAACAACTCTTTCCTAACACCTTTGGCAGGAAGCTCCTGAAGCTGGCTCTGTGAGTTTCACTGCCAACAGAGCAGTACACAGAGACCTGAACAGTTCCAATGAACTGTTTCCCCTAAGAGGAAATGAAAGGAGAGTCTGAAGCCACTGGCCAACATACATTAGACATTTCAGTTAAAAGCAGCTAGACTGCACTTTGGAAGGACTACTTTTTTGCAGAATGCTTTGTTCTTCTGTGTGCACTGTATCCCTGTAATTCACTGCTCCAGCTATAGACAACGTTGTTAGTTTAGTCCTCCAAGACTGTAATTCACTACCAAAAAATTCCACATTTCAATGGGCCTCAAAATACAGTAGAGATGTCATATCAAAGTGATGTTCAGCACACATAGGCAATATAGCTTAGTGCACTTCAGAACATAGAGTAGTTATAAGAGCAACACAGGACTGTATTAGGAAAGTATGGTTAGCCGCATCAAAAAACTGATTCAAGAGAGATGGACTTCTGTATGGCAGGTCTGTACAGAAGTCTGTATAGTTAGCTAAGATACTTTTAAATTGGTGTTGTTTGTGAGCTCAGTGTTTAGCCTCAGTCACCTGAGGAATCCCATTTGATCATTCCTTGAGCTGGGCTGCAGTGATTCCTAGATCAGAGCTAGTTACACTCTGGTTCCCTTGCCTTCAGAGGAATAGACATTCACAATCCAGCACTGGTCAGGTCAGTATTCCATGCCATCATGCTAGGCACTAGGAAAACACATTACAGCATCTGCTCCAATAACCAGAAAACAACCTATGAATGAGACTGTATCACCTCTCTTATATACATACGAGTGAAACACACAGTGATTCTGTGACCTGCCCAGGGTTATAGAACTCTCATGAAGCAGGATATTGCACACAAACATATTAACTCTCAGTCCACTGCCTTTTTCAGGAGGTCATTTTGCCTCCTGTTCAGAACATAGTTCAATGCAAATAGATCTTCTCATACAACATTCCTTAAAACAAAACAAAATCCCCCAGTCCTGGTCTTGAAAATGCTTTACAACACAAATGTAATAAATACAGGGGGAACTAAGAGCAGGAGCAGAATGAACTTATGAAACCGCAGAAAGGCAAGAAAGAATAACAGAATCATAGAATGGTGTAGTTTGAAAGAGACCTTAAAGATCACCTATTTATAACCCCTCTGTCAAGGTAGGGTCACTAGCCACTAGAACAGGCTGTCCAGGATCCCATTGAATGTCGCCTTCAGCAGTTCCAGAGACAGGGCATTCCCAGCTTCTCTGGACAGCCTGTTCCAGTGCCTCACCATCCACAACTTTCTCCTTTCAGTTTAAAGCCATTCCCCCTTGTCCTATCACTACTAGACTGTATAAAAAGTTGCTTCCCTTCCTGTTTATAAGCTCCCCTCAAGCATTGGAAGGCTACAGTGAGGTCTTCCCAGAGCCTTCACTTCTCCAAGCTAAATAAGCCCAATCTACTCAGTCTTTCTTTGTAGGAAAGATTCTCAAGCTCTCTGATTATCCTTGTGGCCCTCCTCTGGACCTGCTCCAACAGCTCTGCATCCTTTCTGTACAGGGGCCCCAGATCTGGATGTAGTACTCCAGATGGGGCCTCATGAGACAGAGCAGAGGGGGACAATCCCCTCCCTCTTCCTGCTCACCACCCCATTTTTGATGCAATGCTGGATACTGTTGACCTTCCAGGCTGCAAGCGCACACTGCTGGCTCATGATTTCATCTACCAGAACCCCCAAGACATTCTCTGCAGGGCTGCTCTCAATGAGTTCTTCTTCTAGTCTGTAGACATCTGGGATTGCCATGACCCAAGTGCAACATTCTGAACTTGACCTTGTTGAAATTCATTAGATTCTTGTAAGCCCACTTTTCAAGATTGCCCGGGTCCCTCTGGATGGCATTCCTTCCTTCTCTGGTGTCAGATGCACCATTCACCTTGACTAGTGAGACCTAGTCAGGCTTGACAAGTATGACTTCAGCTGAGACTGAGAGCCATTAAAGAGATAAAGAAATGTCTTTCCAGATGGATGGAGATCTAAGAAGCCTCTTATGCTGAAGCTGGCTCTGCTGGGTAAGGTTTGGTATAATAACAGGGCTCCACTAAGGTCCCAGAAAAACAGTTCTTTGCAGTAGGTCAGAGATTGCTTTCACACATATCCAGATTGCTGGTGAGCTCTCAGATGATGCTGAAAGTGAGAAAGGCCCTGCCTGTAAGCTCAGGCTGCACAAAAAGAGGCAACATGATCTGGCAGAATCACTGCAGCTTTTCTGGGAGTGGCCCAATAAAGTAGCAACAGCCTTTTAAGGGTAGTGGAAGCACAAGCCTCAGCGTAGGATAAATGAGTCTGCATAGGACTGACTTTGTTGTGTTCAGTACCCCACTCAAACCAGCCTAAAGTGACCTCAGAAGTTCATACAGCTGCACTCATATCTGTAAGTCAGCACAGAGATACCTAGCAATTTTACAGAATCCTCCCCCCACACCTATCTTCCTTAGGTTTGCATGTTTTGGAAGTGGCTGAGAAAAATCTACAGGCTTATATATTTAGAATGACTTTTAAGGGCTCTTTTTCTCAGACTCCTCACCTGATCTTTCAGGATATTCTTTTAATGCCCTTTCATATTTCCCATGAAAGACCATAACTCTCAAAGCCCCGGAGTATCCTCTATCTCAGCGTTATCAGGAAAGAACTGATGACAATACGATTGTCAGTGATGATTACAAGTTCTTTACAGACACAAGAAAGCATATTCTGCATTAATTACTAATCTATTTCAGCCAATTTGGCACTGTGACAAATGCAACTGGTTGTATCTAACAAGCTGGGGGACTGGGAATGATTCTGTTCCAGTACAGTATGTCCAGAGAGAAGAATCAACTGTCAATCCCAGGTGAATAGTTTCTTTATAGATATATTAGCAACATAATGGAGGGTTTTTAATGGGATTATAACCACAAAAGTGGGCCCCAAGCAGCTGTTCTGCTAGTCAAAGGGAGCATGGCTGACAGTAAGATTTAAGAAAGTGAATGAGGAAAATGGCAAACCTCTGGCATGGCACACTTAAATGACCTTGCTGCTTAAAAGGAGTTGGATCATCTTGCATACGTGAAAAGAAAAGCAAATATGATTAAAGCAATCTCTTTGGGCATGCTCATCCCACTTTTTCCCATTGATCTCCCATCAGAGGAGAACTCATCTTTACATATATGGCAAATAGATTCTGAAACCAAAAAGATTTTGCAGGTTCACTGAGTAACTGAGAGATCATTGTCAAGGATGGCAGAAGTCATATATTCTCACACTTTCTGTTCTTCCCTCGACAGATCTGAAATACTTCTTCTTCCTAAGTACAAATTAACAGCTCAGTGTTGTAAATATGCATGCGAGCACATTTCAGTGTGTGTATACATATAAGAGACAACCATGAGCCAGTTACTGGGAAAGACCCTGAACAGCATGAGAAGGAGGAGCAAATATTCAGGAATCCATCCTACTTGAGACATTTTATAGGAGTATTAAACTCACAGTCCTGGTTCTGCTCATAGTAATACCTGGGCTCCTTTCCACACCATTACTTTAACTGAGAGGTATAAGGATAATATTTTAACGTAAATATGTATTCTATTTTTAAGCTGACAGAAGTAATGAAACAGTATAAATGGCATGTCCACCTCAAAATATAATGCACATATATTTTTTCAAGCCATTACTTTTGTTTGTAGTTTAGCAGCTTGAAGCTGGGGATAAGATTTGGTTCTGTGGCTTTTAAAGGAATACAGTATGGTATAAAGCGCCACTGTTATGGAAGACAAGTACTACAGTATCTAGTTGGCTTAGCTACCACTATTTAGGCAGCTTAACTTTAACACAGCAAAAAATCATTTCTGAAATCCACATCTAATTTAAACAGTTCTGGAATTCTGTTACCAGAGGCCCTTGGTTCAGGGTGGCAAAATGATTAACGAGAACATTAAGCATGCATTTAACACCAAACTTGCATCTCTGAAATGCTTTGCTTAGAATTAGTCAAAAACAAAGGATACTAACACCTACCTGCAATCCACTGATACAAACAAAATATTCCAAGTGATTTCATGAGTTTGCAATCAGTTTATTCTTCAGTACCTCTTAAACTTTCAGGGTTTGACCTCAGCAGCCCTGACACCAGTCCCAGAGACACCGTGCTTCCTTTCAAATAACCGCATGGAGCACAGAATAAGTTCTCCTATTCACCCAAGATTGCTGAGCGTATCATAGTGGCACAGGAAAAGTTTAAAGTACATATTTACACACATGTGCAGGCACCAGAAAGGATATCATGGCATGCGAAAGTTTAACTGGCATCAATTTTCAGGGTTGTGAATGCTAGCTAAAAAGGCTCAACAAATGCTTTCTTTCCCTCCCTGATGGATTCTGCACACATTACTATATGTCAAGTATCTAACAGTATCCTCCGAAGCAGCTTCCAAACATGCATTACTCTCTAAGTAACTTCCTGAGTCCCTTCCTGTCTTTTCTGTATGGAATTGATCACTGTTACAAGAGCTCTCCATCTTAAGTCTCGTTGGTGACAATACTTTTGCAATGCACATGCCATCAGACACAGTACGATCCCCTGACACATTTACAGCTTACTAATGATAAGCACTGGCTGTGGTGCACTAAAAATACTGTGACTGAAGGGAGAATTATGTGTATCTCTAGTGTCTGATTCAGGAGAGCAGTTAATGCTCTGATTAAGTCCATGGCCAGTCAGGACAAGAATAAGCTTATGTTTAAAGAGAGCTAAGTATGTCCGGAAGTGCCATGCTGAATAATACCAGCATCCAGAACTGGGTCTGTCCCAAGACTGGAAGGAAATCCTTAAAGAGCTAAAAGCCTCTACAGCCTTTTCTGCATGGTTCTCAAGGGATAAGATGTGCTGCATTGAGCTGGTTTTAACACAAAAGTGTAGCAACCTGTGTAATTTTAACTTCAAAAAACAAAACATGAAACTGAAGCACATATTATCTCTTCTTAAGAAAGAATGAAAAAGTTTTCAAGAGACAGCTATTAAACACAATGAATAACACACCACTGACAGTGCACTTAGATAGTTACAGATGCCTATCAGAATACATAGAAAACAAACTAAAATACTGGAATTATATAAGACTTGCAGGGAGACAGAGGCTTTTGAGCAGGACAGTTTTTAAGCTCAACTTACTGCAAGCTTCAAAGTGTCACCAACTCTCAGTCTGAAATGAGTCAGCAATCATTTCATTTTTATTAAAACACAATTAGACTGTGGTGAATGACAGCATAAAACTTAAGAAAGATACAGGATGAAAGACCACCAAGGGTGGAACATAACTGTAAACCTCTCTATAAAACTACATTTGACTTCTGATCATATACACAGAAACTCCTTTAAATGATCCAGCAAGAATCTTAACTCACTGATTTCCAAAGAAAGTGTTACCAATTAAGTGGGAGAAACTTTAACAGTCAATTTTAATTATGGTAAGAGATTCACCAATCAATTCCCAGCTCAAGTTGAAGTTTTTACTAGAGACAACTGGAACCAATTTACATGCTTTTATGTTGCGTCTAGACTTTAATAAATGGTCTAAGCACAGAACAGTTTGATGCCAGCATCAAACTAGTTTGCATATATGCTGGGAAACACACTAGCTTCTCTAAACCTCTTTGTTTTTTGTGTCTTGAAATGCTCCTGAGAAATGACTGCAATGGTATTGCATAAGTGTTACTGTGGGGATTGCATGTAATTTGTACCAAAATACTGATGCACAGATTGTCCTTCACTATGTTGCTTTAATCTAACAGATACAAAGAATGCAGAACCAACTCTTCCCTTCAGTGTGAAATGGAAAACTCTGCTGGTTACCAGCTAGCATCCATATTGAACATTAACCCAAATCCGCTTGACTAACAAATAGCTGAACAGTATGGAACTATCCGGGACAACTACGAGTATTTGTAGTTGTGGCCTAGAAAGGGAAATCCAGGCAATCTTCTAAGCACCTTATCTTTCTGTTGTCACCCCTTCTCTGTGCTTTCCATGGTCGTGATTAAGCTGTGGACTACTGTGCTAAAGGACCAGAGCATCCAGTCAATCCAGCAGCACTGATACAGAGGAAAACAAAGCACCTGGCTGCTGGACTGTTTAAACATTGCAGAGCCTGCCACTACACACTGAGTGGTACTCTAGCTGTATGAGGCTCACCACTACGGCATCACTTTGATCATTGCTGTAGGTCATGGAATCACTCTGAAGCCAAAACAGTCTCGTTAAAAAATTAAGTTGAACTACCATTTAGGGAGCTCTGTTGCATTTTTTTCTTCCCTTCCTTCCTTCTTTTTAAACATGCCTGTCGGGAGTGTGAAATTGTATGCATTTATCACCGCCCTGCTTAGCAAAGCTTGTTAAATTAAGAAAGACATATTTAATTAAATGGATTGATAAACATTCCCATTCTTGTATTGAGAGAGCATTGTATATAACTTTATTTTTAAAAACTAAGAGGTTGCAGTGATTCAGAGCCTCTTAAAATGTTTCCCATAGGATGATGTCAGACTAATAAACCTCCAGGGAGTTATACATGCCAGAGATCTGAAAAAGTTGGGCCTCTTGTCTTCTGCAAGCAAGATAGGGATTTGCCTGCTATCTCTCTTTAGGAAAAGGCAGCAAGCAACTTTGGAAGTGCTGCACCAGGCTAGCTGCCACCAGAAATAACAGCCTTGAGACTCATGAAGGATCATTTTCTAATGTCCCATAGCACACAGCCCTTTGATGCAGCAGCAAGCACAAGTTGCCCCATCTCATTCCTCCCTCCTGCTCCTGGACTGCTGTGCAGAGGGCTTATGGGATTGGCCAGGTGTTAATCTAAACAACACACGCAGGCATGTGATATTGTGTACGCTCTGCAGGGTATTGATTTGAGCAGCACATCATGAGGATTGTCTTTGGAGCTACTCTAAAACTTCAGGAAAGAAGAGGACTTCTGTTAAATGCAGTACAAATATACAGAAAATAAGACTGCCCCAAGGGATAGGACAGTGAGAGCAAACAGAACAAAGGAAGGAAAAGGAAGCAACTAACAAAAGAAGTTACATGTCTAAGATCAGCTGGCAAGTCAGTAAGAGATCTCAGGCCAGCACCTGCCAGCCCAGGTCCCTGTTCTGATCACAGGGTTGGTTTGTCCATGGCATTTCTCCCATTTGCTGTCAGAATGAGCAAAGCAGACTCAGACAGATGGAGTCTTGACAACGTATCCTTTGCTCTCACTGATTAATTTTGATGAATGGTGATCAGAGTTTGTAAAAATTGAATGAAAACCAAATGCACCACATGCTATAAGATGCTGGGATTATATGAGGTACTGTTAGCAATGTTTTTTTTAAAAAGTGGGGAATGTTATTCGTCATAGTTGTCTTTTATGGGCAATCTGTTCACCATTCAGGGAATTCACACTAACACAGGATCCCTACCAACATAAGGAAGAGAAGGTCAAAGAATTATACTTTTCAAAGGATTTTTTTCCATCTCCTCCTGAATACATACACAACTTTGGGAAGTTACAGTGGTCTCCTTTGCTAAAAAGAAATTACTAGCAATAAAAGATCTTATGTTTCCCACACACTTTCATTCCAAGGAGTAACATACAATGTAAAAAGCCACAGACGTTCAAGGAAGCATCGTGCTCTTCAGACCTGACCCTAACGCAGGCCAGAACACTTAGCTTAGTGGCCGCTGCCTCAAGCCCAGATCTTGTGGCTGAACTGTAGAAAGTCATTCAGAAAGACATTTATCTTGATTTATGGGTACAGTCTTGATGTGAGAATGTCACACAAAGAAGTTCCTGTCTTGAGCTGCATGCAATGAATTGAAAAGTTAAACTGGTTTGAAATGCCTGCAATCCAGTGAGATTCTCTCTCCTATCCAGGCAGAAGTAGTGTGTAGATGGCTTATAAAACTTCCTTTCTACAGTGACCCCAAATCTAAGCAAAAGGTCAGAATCATTTGTGTTGTTTCAAAGGTTCAGTTGTTACTCAGGCCAACAAGTTAGCCACGAAAAAACTACACTCAATTCTTAAGTCTGTGACATAACTAAGAAAAACACTGTGAAAGACTGTTATTGTTTATTCAAATTCTTTCCCTACAGAGAGAAACTGTAATACCACTTCTCAGTGCATCAATTGCTTATGGTTCTCATGCTGTCATTTCTCAATCCTACGTACTAATAACTATACTGTGATCCCAGATACTCATATGGTTAATAGCTTTTCTTTATGGGAATTCTGAAAGAAGTGGATGAAATTTTTATCTTTACTAGTTGCAGTAAATTTAAATGGAGATTTGTCAGTCTGTAACCTGCAGGACAGTGAAACTTTTCTGGGAACAATACCAATTTCAGGACCAATTTATGTATCAATTCCAGAACCAACTGGAAAGTGAGGTGATAAAGTGACTCCTTTCACTTACTTAAAGAAGGTTTCTGTTATTTGACCATAACTCCCTGGCAGATACAATCTTCAAAATGTACTGTTTTATGCTGGGGAAGCTATTTAAGCCTGCAACTCAGTACAGCCTAGGTCTACTGTTGCTGCGTATGAGTACATACCTGTGTCTAACGACACAACTACTCATGCTGTTGTAACAATGTAATACAAGATATACATATGTTACACTGCATAAAGTAGAATAATACTACAATGACATTAATTACTCACATTTTAGTGCCGGCGACTCTGATAGAGACCTCACCATATGCATATTGGACTGATAAGTGCTTAATGGACATTACCCCAAAGGGCTTAAAGATAATGTAGGCAGGTAAATAAACAGTAGAAAAAGGAGAGACATTGATTTACCAGTGGCCACACAGCAGATAGCTGCAAGAATCAGGAACTGGATAAGATATATCAGAGAATTATCAGCTATCTATTATTTCTTCACAAACATTAATCATTTAAGTGCCAGAAAGTCATTATTAGGTAACAAGGTCCATCAATTCCCAACAACAGCCAGACCATTTCTATGTGGAGTGCACCTAACAAACAAACATACCTAAGCCCCATGGATGTGTTCTTTGAAATTCAAAGTGTTGGCTGAAGCTTCATGTTTGTCCTTTTAAGTCATGCAAACCTGAGAACAAATCCACCTGTTGTCCTATCTTCAGTGAGGTCACTAAAATACTCATTTCTGTTTGCAGACAGCTTAATAGCTATCAAAGAGCAGTCACCAATAAACTTATTCCAAACAAAGATTAATTCCTGATTAACCACTGAGAATGATTAAATCAGAATTAAGGAAAATGACAACCATTAAAATTTAGATTTTCCTGCACTAATTTATTGCAACTTTTCATGCAAAGACTAGCTAGAATCAGCCTCTACTTGGCTGAAAAGTGAAAGACCTTAAGACACTGAGAAAGTTGATAGCATAAAACGACAGAAAAGACAGGGACTCAGGAGAGAAAGATAACAATAATGACATGACAAAAGAAATTAAATATTTGGTTAATAACCTGCAAGTAAGTATCTGGCCATTACATTCAATGGGAGGAAAGGTAAACTATGATGTAATTTATGGGTTTTTTTTTCCAGAATATGCTTTCCTAAACAAGAGCTACTAATGCTGTGTAGACATTTATCTGTAACTGTTTGCTGGAGCAATTACAATGACGTGATGGTATTCTTTGCTATGAATCGACTGTCATGATAAACACATCTGTCTTAGGAAAGAATTATTACTTCAGGAATGGAAAACAATGCCTTTTTCTTGAAACATATTTACATATTTCTTTGTTTTGGCTTTATTTTTCTGTTATGAATAAGGCACGGCAAAACCATCCAGGAGGGGAAGAAAAATATATTAAGAGAGACAATGTTGAGGAAAAGAGGGAGGGAGGAAGGAAGAAGGAGGGAAAAAGGAAATAAAGAGAGAACGAAGTAGAGAGTGAAAGAAAGGGAAAGAAACAGAGGGACAGAGGGAGACAGAGAAAGAGTAAGAAAAAGAAGAGGGAAAGAAAAGAAAAGGCAAGCAAGAAAAAGAAAAAAGAACAGAAGATAAGCAGCGAGCAGCTGGTGCTGGAAGTGAGCATGACTCTTTTTCTCTCATTTCTTCTGTCTTTTAATAAATCATTGTAGCAGCTTTGTGACAGGTCTCTGTTATCCATAATGCCCAAGCAAACAGCTTTTCTTTCAGCCTCTATTCAGCTGGCTGCCAGGGAAGCAGGACTGAAGGCAGGAAACTTCAGTGGCTCAGCCTGTTCCACTGTAATTCAATTAGAAAAGCAAGCATGAAGTCAATATTCATTGCACCAGGCCAGAACTGCACAGCACAATGAAATGATAATGAGAAAGTTCACAAAGGAGACAGGCTTAATGATAAGTTTTTAAAGAGATGTTGCAGTGGCTGACCCTCTCTACGACTGGCAAACACACACGGACATATGGGCCTTTACCCTCAGGGACTTACTCATCCCATGCCATCTGTATCCAAGGCAGACGGCTGATTGTCAATCCAAGGGAATCTCATGATACACTTAGGTCTTAGGTCACCCTATTCAGCACTTTTGCATTTCTGAAGGGAAAGAAAATGTGTCTCTTAAACACCCGGGCCTCAAGGGAACATAGACATTTTGCTGGATCACCAGCAATGCAGTTTCAAGCAGCATGAATCCGTGACTCCCAAGCACAGAGGGAAGGCTGGACCTGTGGGGCACAGACCAGGGAAATAGTAGGAAAGAACTTCCAGAACTCTGTGGAAGCATGGAAGAAGAGCTGTATCTTTGTGCTTTCAGAGAGAGACAGCACTTGGTCCCTACACCGTGAGAACTAGGAGGGAACATCTGTGCTTTAGAATAGCAGTATTGGACCAATTCTGCAGCTCCCTCTCAGAGAGGTCTCCCACTGAAGAGGGGTTCTACATGATTTCTTTTATTCTCCTTTTAGCACTTTGCTGGTGACAAGTAAACATGTGGTTATTTATTTTGTAAACATCATTGCTTTTAGTTTTAAAAATAATGAATGATTGAAGTAGTAATTAAAAAAATAGCATTGTGTGTCCAAGACCAGAATTGCCTTGTTCTAATTTTGCTCTGGCATTCAACATTCCAGCTATGACAGAATTTGTTCTTTTTACAATGACTTCTATGGTAAAGCCCTGGGCCCCTTACAACATGGACTTGAGTCTCATTCTCTGGTATGGCGCAAAAAGAATAAATGGCCCTGAATCTGAATAGACAAACATGAGAAAAGAAAGGGTTTTTTTCCTCCTTTCACAAAAGGAAACAGGGCACACTGAGCTTATATAAGTACCCTGAGGTCACACGAGGTGTCAGTGACAAAGTCACAGACTGAATTCAGATTCTCAGACTCTTGGTCTCAGTCCATGTCTTATCGCA
This sequence comes from Meleagris gallopavo, assembly GCF_905368555.1. NCBI lineage: Eukaryota > Metazoa > Chordata > Aves > Galliformes > Phasianidae > Meleagris > Meleagris gallopavo. The sequence goes on from NC_139405.1 coordinate 12,826,183, forward strand.
GTGCAGAGCAGTCCAATGCTTTAAAGTAATTTTCAGAAATATGTTATTTCCCTATGTTAATCTTTCAGCTAAATATATAACATTTCACATATTCCCTTCATCATTAGTGGCTGTTTAATATACCAGTAAGTAACTAAAATAAGTCACTAGCTGTGTGTTTTCTCAAAATCAAGAGGTATTTTTCAACATTGCTCATGACAACAGCTCATTTTTCACTTCAGAGCCCAAAAAAAGGAAGTCAATTTTGCCATTCTTCCTGAATGAAAAACCCTTCAACTGCTAATAATAGAAGTGGGTAGTGAATTGCTTCATCTGCAGTAGGAAGCTCTTCATGTCCTATTGGGCCACCTCTTCAGCTGCTGGAAACCCACACAGATCCACTGAAGGCAGTTCAGCTTTGTCAAGTAACTCAGGTCAAGGGCACATGTATTTGTGTCCCACCGCCCACTGAACCACTTAAGACTAACCTAACCTCCGCACCTCAAAGGGAGAAAGCAGTACTGCCCGCAAGTGGTGCTGTATTTAGTTGGACCTATTAGTATGGACTGGCTGAGACCTTCTTACAGCTACTATTCTTCTCCAGAAGTCCTTCACAGGGAAAACCAGAGGCCACCACCAGAAACTGCAAGCCATTCCCAACAAGCCTCATTCAGATCGTGGACTCAACACCCGTCCCTCTGGAACACAGCACAGAATAACAGCAAAGCATCTCAGAAGTAGCTCCTTCCTTTGGACACTAACCAAGAGACTTTATGCAAAAAGGAAAAAAAAAAAAAGGGAAGAGTTTTATCTCTAGAGCTGTACACATTTGTGGCTGCTTCTGTAATTTCTGTAATTCCTACTTTTCAACAATTATTCTTGCCCTAACTACAGTTTCTTGACTTTTGTCAGAATTTTGAATGATGTGAAGGGATGCATGGACATGTGATGAACACAAAGCTCCTCTTCTCATGGCTGCGGGAATTAAATTCTGAACTGATGTACATTCATATCTACCTTTAATTATGGGCCAGATTTCAGGATTGTTTGTTTTAGGTAATTAATCTCCAGCACAACTCTCTTAGAGACTAAGGTGGTAGGATAGCCACATCTTCCATGTGCATTTGTGTTCAATCTTACTATTATGTAAGAGGACAGGAAAAGTAACAAGCACTGGTAACTTTAGATGTTTGTACTGGATGTAATTATACTCTATTTTTTCATAAGTGTATAAATCACAATTTTCATAAACAAATGAAAACTTTGGGTATCTCTGAAGGGAACAGATGTAAAACAGACTCCTCGTTGCTCAGAAAACTAGAGGTCAAATGTCCCTATGTAACTCCTGCATGTAGCTCTCAGAGATTATCACAGCAAGTTCCCTTTTCTTATTTTAGAGGCAGCACTTTCACTGTTATGTAACAAAGGCAAAATCTGTTGAGGTCAGGGATTCGAAGAACATCAGTTTCATCCACTGAACAGCCCTTGCCTCTCTGTGACAGGCCCTGGGAAGTTCATAGGACACTGCAGGTATGTATCTCCTTGTAGTTATCACTCGTCCATGTCAGACCTTGCTATCTTGTATTACTCTATGCTTTTATGGGAGATGCTGTCTGCACAGTATCCTCAGCTGAGAATTAGCTTTTTCTGGAGGCGCTAATGCACGCAATTGGCGCCTGCTTTTCTTGAGTATTTCTATCACCTCTCAAAGATAGAGAAAATTAAATCTCTCCTACATTCATTGAGCAAATGCTTAATGCATCAGGTGGGGAATTCCAGACTAGCTTATGGCTGGCACTTACTTTACCTCAAGCAGCAAGGTTGCATGGGACAAGGACTGTCACAGAGTTTGTTTTGAATTCTCTGGTGAGAAAAACACTTGACACATATCCTGGATGTTTGAAATCTTCCTCCCCTTCTAAGGAAGTCAGGCTACCTTTGCTGTTTGTGCACAGCTGATGTTACTTTTCTTCAGCCATCTGCTGTGCACGCATGCTGCAGAGAGGCACTGAGGTCATTTATCCTAGGCCAGACAATTACCTTCAAAAAAGTAAGGTAAAATAAAGATCACACAACAGAGGAGCAAAGTACTGGGAAAAGACCAATATCTTTCTCAAAGATCTGCATCTCTCTGTAGTTCCTGGCGTGCTGTTTTCAGTTCTGAATATGGCAATTTCAAAATTGAAAGATCAGAAAAAATATGTTAAAAAGGGAAAGCTGATGCAATGATTATGTAACTAGCCCAACCAGGCTTTAATTTCATACACTGACATAAGATCTTTGCATATTAACAAGCATATGAAGCAAAGGGCTCTTTTCACTATGTTACATCATGAATAAAAAGAGAACTTTTCTTCAACTTTTTTGTCTCTTTGGATTGTTTGTGTTTAGAGGCAGTTCTTATTTGATCAGAAATTAACTTGAACATAGGCCCTCTCATCTTCTCAAAGATTGCTGCACTGTGCTGTGATATACTCCTTACTGGTGAGCTACAGAACACAACCAGAACTACAGAACACAATCAGGCAACAAGGAATGCAATGCACTTCTATACTCCAAATTCACTGCATATTGCTGTGATTTTTATTTAATTTGAAATAGGAGACACGGATAATGTAAGTGCAGGCTATAGACAAAGACCTGCAAAACTCCATGCTGAATCCAATTCAACAGATACATTACAGAAACAGAGAATGAAGATTTATGTAATTAATAGTAAAGGTACTGTAACCAGTGAGTCCAGAGCTATGCAATTACAAGGAGACATGCAGTGTACACAATCAGGAATCCTTATCAGATTGTTTGGTCTATCTTTCCCATTTAAAAGTGATGTTTAAACTATGTTTATAGACAAAAGAATTGATCAATGAACTTGTCATTTTGTCACGAATAACAGAAAAAATTAATCAGGTGATGAAAATATTACTTTTTTTTTCATTTGGAGAATAAACTGAAGAAATTTTGAAAAGATTTTGTCAATATTTAGGAGGAATGTGCATCAACAAGGCCAAATGTTATATCTTAGCAAATTTTCTTTGAGCAAACATTTCTAAAATTATTCAGAAATGAGATTTTCCAAAGGCAAAATATCTGGAAAAAAAAAAAACAAAAACAAAAACAAAGATTTACTCTTATTTAAGCTTTTCAGCTGTTCATCTCTTCCATTAGAAAATAATCTTGGAGATAAACAAAAACTTCACTGTTTTCCTACAAAACTTTATACCCACTAAACAGGAATCAGCTGTATAAACAATTTACCTGCCTCTGATAGCATCAACTGTAGAGAGAATTTCTGGGTAACTATATTCAAAGAAGGAATAATTCAAGTTATGGTAGCCATTGTACATGATAAATATGAAGAAGCAAGTGAGAGGGGAAAATACTTAAAAATCTTCATCTTGATTAAGCATCCTCAAATTTTATACTAAATAGAACTGTTAAGCACCACTCTTCCTCTTGACACTTAAGCTTACCCAATAGTTGTCATTATAAGCCCTTGATTCAAGATTTGACTGTCACTAGTCAGATAACATCTGTTCAGTCATTTCTGAAACCTAGTTGTCTCATTTTCCTCATTCATTCCCTTAATCCACGAACAAACAGACAGACACTGTATCCAATTTGCATGTATTTTGCAACTTGGAAACAAAACACTATTTTTCTGCCAAGTAGCCATCCTGGGTACCTTGATTAATTTCAGTAATATAAATATGAAGATTTCACAGATCTCAGGTGACCCAAGCATGGGAAGAAGAGGATAAAATAATCATATCCACTGTATCATTCTCTGCAAACTTGAATTACAGCAACTCAGTGATCAAACAATTTGCAGTTGTGAACACTAAGAAATAGGAGCCTTTGAAATATGTCAGCATGTCAGGAATATATCTCCCCCTCCAGACTCAATATTCCCACCAGATCAACATATGTAAACCTTTCGTTACTGCATGTTCAAGCTGCTCCCACAGTCTATAACAGAAAAATGTATGCTGTCACAGAGCATGGGCATGCATAATAAATGTTTTCTGTGCTCAAGAGCCTAGAAATAGATTGGAGGCTACATGTGTGTTACAGATTTGTGTCACTAAAGCTAGATACATCAGGTACATGAAGAGAAATGATTCTGATGGACACGGATGGCTTTCAAAACCTGCCTCTACAGACATACTTATAGCAGTAAAACTGTCATGTTCCAGTTCAGCTCTTGACAAAAGGATATATATAACAGAGCTCTGCTAATGAGGTTGCCCTTACAGTAAAAGCGCATCAGCTGTAGATCACACAGTATTTGCTACTTAACGTAACACCCAGAGCACATCTGACACAAGATCTGCAGATAAAAGAAGGTTGTCGAGGAATTACCTCCAGCTCTAAGGAAGTACTTTCTGAAGAACTGCAAAAGGTTTGACTCTACTTTGTCCCAAATTTTGTGCTATCAACCTCAATAAAGCAATCAGAATGGAAACCCTTCTCTCTTCGATATTGGATACTATTACTTTTTACAGTACTTTTCAAACTGCTTTGTTAAGTAACAAAGAGAAGAAACAAACCAAAATTGGATAATCTGAGTCTCCTCATGCAATTTCAACTGTCATTCTTGTAGTCACGTTACTTTTAGAGGGTTTTCAGTAAGAACTGTGTGTTGAATTCCCCTTGTGCTTCTTAGGACAAGACCCTCATCTAGTCCAAATTAACACAATGTAACAAAACTTTTCCCTATTTATATCATCTGAAGATTCAGCTTTTGTTTGCTAATGAGAGTGCTGTGCAACAATAATACATTTTCTGGTCCATGTCCTTCCTGACATTACTGTAATTTGCAACATTATCAGGCACAAAAGGGAAAGACTAACCACCAGGAAATCTTTTCTACCTGCCTAGAATATGAGCGTGTAGCTAATCCATGATCAGGAGAAAAAACACAGAAACCTGGCTCTAAAAATATCCTATAGTTATCCTAACGTGTTGTTTTGGGCCAGACTTCATTATTTGTTTTTTTCAGATGCTCTCCTGCCTCCTTCCTCACACCCTTAGCACTGTCAGTTTGCTGTCAGCTTTACTGTATCAAGCATGTGATCTCCCCACTGGTACCCTGTTCAGTGTCATTTAAGCTGCCCAGTCTGCAAGGCCACCAAGGTCAAGGAACTGTCAGGAGTAAGGTTTCTTAAGTGCAATGTGTGAGACACCATCTGACACTGTTTATAGATAAAGTTAGCCTCTTATTGACCACAGGATAGAAGTTAAAAGCACTGCTTTGGGAGTTCAAATGTGTTAACCTCTGAAGTGATGTTTGAATTAGGGTTATAAAAGGCCTAAAGTTTTGATCAGAGGTTTGGAGAATAAAAAGTATTTGGAAAAATTTTAGAGAAGGATCAGAGTGGCCACAACGAATGTGCCAACTGCTATATTATTGTTGATTTAATTGAGTCCATCTATCAGGTCTGTGCATTATGTGATCCAGTTCCAATAATGTTTCCCTGCTGCAGCTGACAAAATACAGACTATACACTTCAAATGCAGTTGTCGGTCTTTAAAACAGGCAGTTACAAAACATGCTGGCTGTTCTAGCAATCAATAATGGGAAGGGCAGTGTATGTTGGACCACTTCCCAAACAATTAAATACTTGCCAGTGTAAAGTAAAAAACAGTATAAGACTATGCCAAAAGCTTGTTCACTGTTTGGCAACCCATAGTATTACAAACACCAATGGTTTAATAATCAGGCCAATTAATAAAGCTGGAAAAGCAGAAATGTTTTCTGAGAAGTTTTCTGATTAATACACTGAAGAAACAGCAAATACACCTTCCCCTGAATTGTACCCACGTGCCATCTGGAATTCTGCTACCTTGTTTTCCTGGAACTTGACTTACAGAGAAGGAGGTTAGATACACATGATGAATCGCATACACAAAATCTGAAGATGTACACTATCTTCAGAGAAAGAAGCAGTGCCAGAAAGAGGGCACCAAATAGCTTAAATATTTTAGAGCCTTGAAACTACACTTTACAGTCTGAAAATGAACAATTCAGCCAAGCCCTGAGAACAAGAGAAGGAAAGTGTCATGCCAGGGTGCAACAAGGGCCAGCTAATATCTCAGGGACCAGCTGCTGAGTGTGATGACATTGCCAGGGGACAGACAGTGAGGCAAGCAGGGCAAGTCTGCAGCAGCAGCCAGGAGCAGTCCAGAACCCAGAGCCCTGACCCCCAGCCAAGTCTGTAGGCTCAGGGCCGGGACTGAGGGCAAGATATCATATTGCTTGTCAGAGTTGGTTCAGCAGGGCCTAAGGCTGGGCCAGGCAGGTCTGTGGAGAAGTTTGAGAGAGATCCTACAGCATCACTGGGGCAGAGAGTGGCTGGCCAGGGCTGGGCTGAAATGGAGTCCTGGCCCATGGGAAAAAAATTGAGCAAATTCCCATGGGAAGCAGGCAGAGCGAATAATGCCATTTTTTCCCCCTTAGGAATTTCACTGTTTTTCACTGTTAAATCAGCTCTCTTTCCATTTCTTGGTTTCACCACAATGAAGTTTTAAGTATGTTCCCATTTTAAACACTGTGTGTAAGAATGGTAGGAAGGTCTCTTTGCCCTCTTCCAACAGGGATGCTAAAAGTGTATGGACTTCCCTTTGCTTTTCCACAGTCTTGCAATAAGCGCACTATTTGTCTTCACCAAAATAAGGCTTGGGCCTTATTTTATTATATGGCAGCTAATGCCTTTCTATAGAAATCCTCAGTCTTTCAAAGCGTAGAAAATATGACAGATTTGGTAACTTTTCTCTGAAACTTAACAAGAAATGTTAAGTTTCTGTTCGCTATTTGATCTAAAAATTGCCTTCCTCACTGCAAGATAAGATTTGATGAATGTGTTTGAGGGAAGGATGTGACTAGGAGGTGTTCCTGCAATCATATATGGGCCTTACAAGTTAAAAACAGCCTTTTGCCCTCACTTGTTGATCTACATCTGACTGTAATGCATAGTGTGTAAGTTGAACATGCAGACTAGCTAACGTAAGGCTACAAATAAGGACCTTACCACCTGAGACCTTATGGGAGATCCTCTGACAAGGCAGCTCAGACTGCCATCTGGGAAAAGGAAGAAAAGGCTACAAATTTTTAATATATACATATATATATATACATATATATATACATATATATTTAATAAGAGAATGTAGTTGAAAAAAGTTCTTAATATCTCCAGAGAGGGAGACTCCACAGCCTCTTCAGGCAGCCTGTTCCAGTGCTGTGTAGTCTTCAAAGAAGTTTTTCCTCATGTTCAGATGGAACTTCTTGTGTTGCAGTTTCTGCCTGTTACCCCTTGCCCCTATTACTGTGCACCATGAAAAAGATCTGCTCCCATCCATTTAAGTCCCATCCTTTTGATATTTATAAGCACTGATAAGGTCCCCCCTCTGTCTTCTCCAGGCTGAACATTCCCAAGTCTCTTAGCCTATCACAGAACCATAGAATGGCTTGGGTTGGGACCTGAGAGATCATCAAGATTCAACCCCCCTGCCACAGGCAGGGCCACCAACCTCTATATCTAATACTTTTCTCACATGGGAGATGCTCCAGGTCCCTAATCATCTCTGTAGTCCCCTGCTGGATTCTCTCTCTAGAAGTTCCCTGTCTTTCTTGAAGAAAGGAGTCCAGAACTGGACAGAGTATTCCAGACATGACCCTCCCAGGGCAGAGTAGAGGAGGAAGAGAACCTCCTAGACCTGCTGGCCCTGCTCTTCTTGATGCGCCCTAGGATCCCATTGTCCTTCTCAGCCACAGTGGCACACTGCAGGCTCATGACCAACCTGCTGTCCACCAGAACACCAAGGTCCTTCTGCAAAGAGCTCCTAACTGGCAAGTCAGCCCCTAACCTGTACTGACGCATGTGTTTTTTCCACCCCAGTTGTAGGACTCTGCACTTGCCTTCACTGAATCTCATCTGGCTCCTCTCTGCTGAGCCCTCCAGCCTGTCCAGATCTTGCTGAATGGCAGCACAGACTTCTGGTGTGTCAGCCACTTCATCCCAGCTTTGTATCAGCAGCAAACTTGCTGAGGGTTCTCTCTATCTCTTCATCATACTGTTGATATTGAACAAGACCATACTCAGCACCAAGCCCTGGGGAACGCCGCTAGTTACATGCCTCCAACTAGGCTCTGTGCCACCGATCACAACACTGTGATCCCTGCCAGGCAGCCAATTCTCAGTCTGCCTTAGTGTCTACTCATCTGTCTCACAGTTTATAAGCTTACCTAGAAGGAGTTTATGGGAGTCGGTGTCAAAAGCCTTGCTGAAATCAAGGTAGACAGCATCCACTTCTTTCCCCTCATCTACCCTGCTAGCAATGGCATCATAGAAGGCTACCATATTAGTCAAACATGATCTCCCTTCAGTGAACCTATGTTGACTAATTCTATCAGGTTCTTTTTTTATTTCTAAGAATAAAATGTCTCACACTCATTAAGTGTAAGCCTGTTGTTCCTTTCTCAAGTCCACAGCTGTTAAATACAGAGACTTTAAAATGGGCATGTTTCCCTACTTACAGTGGTGCTCTAAGATATTAGATCCATATTAACCTATCTCTACCTCCATCTACTCATATTCAGACTGTATTTCTATGAATTATATGGAATAATAATGCAACCATATTTTATATTCCTCCCATTGCATAGTTGGGGAAATGACACAGTAGAGGTAGTTAGTAGCCTTTCTTTTAATGGCCAGTTAGTATGCTCCTTATACACACACAAACTCCATAGACTTACCTTCAAAATCTTTTCTGTTTTTAAAAGACGGTGTGTATGCCTGGGACAACGAACATTACTAGAAACTAAGTATTGAGGTGCATAGAATGACGATAGAAAACAAATTGGTTTCTTTGGTTCCTTCACCTCCCCCTGTGACACCCCTCCCCCCTCATCCTGTCCCACTTTTCCTCCTTTTCTTATTTTCTGTCTTTCCTTTTTTCTTTCTTGTGGTACATAAACATGTAATGTGAGAATAACTAGATACAGAAATACACACCTATTAGCTTTTAAGCTTCTGAGCCTTACAAAACATTGCATCATGCAATTTATAGGCATGTTCAGAGAAAGATGAAGCAAATCTCATGGCAAGTGTCATTCCTCATACACCAGACTACCATTTCAGAGTGCTGCAGACTACAATTCCCCTCCTTTAACCCTATGATAAAATGAGTATCAAATGTCCGTAGACCAGACCCCATATAGTCCTAGTCCAACGCCGTGCAACTACAGATGATACTATGGTTATATCACCAAAAAAATCTCATCCAACCATGAAGAAGGAAGGTATTGACAGAGTAGTATGTGGTGTTTACTTCAGAAGTGTCAAGAGAGGCATTCTTAAACGTAGTCTTACAAGTGCTCAGCAGAGGTATGCTAAATGTGTAGGCTTCCAAAGAAACTTTTTGACAGTCTCATTAGAAAGTGGATCAGGGTTACATATGCATCCTCCTTTCACACTTAAGTTTTACACTGAGGAAAGGTACATGTGAGAAAATGAATTCCGTTAGGACATTTTTAGTTTGTAGCAGGAAAAAAGAATTACTCAGCGCTTTATAAGGAAATGGCACTGATTTGAAATGTAGTCAAATTCAAATTGCTTGCTGGCAAGCAGAAGAAGAGAAACGCTGGGAAAAAAACAAACTCTGTGTGCCCTGTAATAGAAAAAAATATAGTTCAAGAAGCTAATTTTGACCCCAAAATTTTTTTGAGATCTCTCATAATGTTAATATCCTTTTCTCTAAGTCAGAGTCATTTTAGATAAATGTATAATCTGAACTACAGTCTGTAATTATTGAAGATTTCTAAAGCATGACTGAGTTTAAAATCAATGCTTTGTCTGAATATTCCATCTTAGCAGGAACCAGTAGGCATTTAGAAGAGAAACCTTAGGTCCTGATCACTTGCAGATATTATTTATAACAATCAGAAAAAAAAGTTTGGTCTTGAAAATTCATAAAAATGCAGGCTTGATTTCCCATCATTTAAGAGCAGAATAAAACATAAGTTGGTTGACTTAAGGTAATATTTTATCCAGAAAACGCAAGAAAAGAAACATCCTAATTGACTGAAAATCCAGCTGTGGACTTAAAATAGAATTTTTAAAAGTCACATTTTTCATGTTACTAAGTTCAGCACTGTCTAGTCTTTGAAGAAACAGTTTTGCTCAACAGTGCTAGCCAGAGCACTCAGCATTCACACGGGAACTTTCTTCTGCTGTCAGCTGGCCCAAAAACATGGCTGTGAGACTTACCATATCCTGGCTGCTAACTATTCAACATATCGACTAGGGCCACCTTCATACACAGAGAAGAGATTTAGACATGGAACTTTTTATGCTTTTTGTGGATGCTTTGTACTGCTTAAAACATCTTGGCTTTTACCAGAGAGATTTTGAAAGCTGATGAAAGAATCCGTGACTGGATCTATTCCATTTTAGTAGTAATTAAACTCTCTGTTCCTAAAGGCTCAATCTAATTCTTAATGAAATAAACAGCATAACTCCAATTGAGTTCTAAAGAGTCAGGATCCAGTTCCATTTACTTAGGACTCTCCACATGAACACTTTCTGTTACCAAGACAAAAGCAGTCAGAAACTGAGCGTTTGATTGAAAAGAGTATCTCTAGAATAATTAATATGAGACATTTTCCACTATTGGTCCCTTAATGGAAGCTCCAAAATACATATCCACTGCCTGTCACGCTAGCATTCTGAACTTAAAGTAGCCACTTCATGTGTTAATTTCCATGTAATGTCCATCTCATAACTGTATACATGCAAATCCTGTAGTGCCAAGTATTTTGGGGATCTTGAAATGAGTCCCTGCTAGCACTAACTTTCCTATGTTCAAGACCTTTATCCTACCTACTGAACTCTCGCCCTGTTTCCTTGCCTCATGACTCACCACTGAACAAGTCCGTCTGTGCAGTGCAAGCTATCTCTAATCACAGAGGCCCCAAGTCCCTGTCACTCAAAAGTACAGTAGCAGTGTTCCAAAATTCAGCTGAACTCATTGGCTTTTGACTTGTCTTAGAGCTGATCGTTGCTGGAGAAAATGCTGATTTGGTGAAATCAAGACATTTCACAGAACCACTTCTACTGTTTTTTAAATCAAGAAAGATTTCAAACTGAAACCTCTTCAGTTTCCTGACAGCTTATCTATCCAGCAAATTGACAGCTCATCAGGTAGAGAGGCATACAGCATCTGCAGTTTATTACCCAAGTGGAGACAGGGGACCTCAGGCTTCCAGCAGATCACTGGAAAGCTCAGTAGTAAGAAACAGAATCTATCTCAATTTATGAGCTTCAAAGACAAAGTTTTTCAGAGGATGAAATATCAGCACAGCCAAATAGAAAATAAATGCCAGGGCATTTGCAGAAGAGGATCTGGCTCTTATTTTGTAATATCTGATTAAAACAGAATTCCACATCTCTTATGATACGCTGCCAAAGTTGAACATCAACTGCGTGAGCAGCTATGTGACAGGATGTGGAAAACTACTTCGTGTTAATGATTCTATGCTCTTATCAATATTTTACAGTCTCCTCATGAGCAAGTTAGTGTTTGATAGAAGATACCACAGTGAAGCAGAAAGTGTCAAATCTGACACTGAGAGATTTCATACTGCTCCAATCATGTTCAGCAAACAGTTGAAAGGCTTGTAAAAGAAAAATGCAAATTATACAAAACGTATGCAAACTAACCTCACAGCACAGTGCAACAAAGCATTTAATTACATAGGCGCTTGCTATTAGAACAAGAGAGGCAAAGAACTGCAATGAATAATCTTCAACAGGAAGATAACCAGCTGTTTGTATTGCATAAGGACTTGATCATATGGCTGACTCTTGATTGGAATTTTTTAAAGAATTAATGATATATAAATCACATGATTAAAGCAATGCAGGGTTTTTCATAAATGTAAGTTCTTTATATAAACTATAAGTTTACTCTGTGGCCAAAACCTGGCTCTGTTTTATACATATTTTTTAATTCAATTGCCAAGAAAATCAAGTGGAGATATCTGCATAGACAACTAGAAGTTTTTCAAGGGTTCATTTTATTCAAATCTTTCTACCCACCTTGATTAAAATTCAGTGAAGCTCTGCTGATTAGGTAGAAAATTCTCCACTTGAAGCGTCTGGGATCACAAACCTGTGTTGTTCTCCCCACTGGGGCTTCACAGAGGCACCCACTCACAGATAAGCCCATAGTAAGCACATTTCTATAGAAATACCTTCTGCTTGTGCATTCATTACATGTGCTTTTTCCCATTTATAATTTTTCCTAAATCCCAGAAACCTGTTCTGAGCATTTGACCAGTCACTCTTTACTTTCTTACATTAAGGGGTCTGGAGGAAAATGAATAACTTTGTAATACGAGATTCATTTCACTGACATGAGAGTGGAAAAGATCCTTGGCACTGTCAAAGTCACCTGTTGAAATGAATATATTTAATAAAGCCATAAACTCTCTTGATGGCATGAAAATCAAAACATTTTATCCCAAAGATTTTTTTTATTTTTTTGTTTTTTCCAGATCAATTCCAAATCTGGTATTTAAAGATGGCCTCAAACTGTTCCTGTTTGTAAAGTAGCACATACTTTGCTAGTCTCAAGACAGGAAATACCCTAGTCTAGAAATGTCTTCTATCTGTACATGGTTGGAAAGTGGAAACTGTAGATATCTGAGCAGTAGGGATGGTTCAATACAGGCCTAAAATAACAGTAAAACCCTCCTTTTTTTTTTTTTTTTTTTTTTTTTCCCCACAGGCAATTCAGGAATAGACTGATAATTAGAAGAATAATAATGAAGTTAATTTCACACCGTAGGAGCAGAGATGCCTCTGAAGGTAACCACGAAGGCACAAGTTCTTCTTTCTTGAACTAGAAGATAGTTGAGAGAGAAATAACCTCTGTTCCCAGAAAAGAAAAGAAAAAAGCCAGGATAAACAGAATAGAGAGAGCACAGCTTGCTACAATCTGCCAGCGCTGCTACGAAAGTTTGTTTTAGCCTGATATGATTTTTAGCTCTCTTTGGAAGATGCATGCCATTGGTGCTACATTTGTTCTACTTACTGTCAGTACTAAAACCTTTTTCCTCCTCTGCAGGGAAAGCTCAGTCACTGAATCTGTCTACTCCTTCTCCCATCCCTTCAGCTCCCCTCCCCTCTGACACTCAAAACCAAGGCATGAAGTTACATCTCTCTATTTCTTCCATCAGTTACTGTGGTATGTGAGTTCCACTAAGACATGGGCACGTTCCAAAAATAACATGCAAATAAGGACTTCTGTGTTTTCAAGTCCTGACCCAAAATATTTATTTATTGAGAAGTTGAAATTCTCACGAGCAATGGGTGAGATTTGGAGGAGAGGAGATCTGCAGCATGCCTGCTCATAACACTGAATCTGAAACAAGAAGTACTATAGTATAAAGAATAAAGGGTAAGCCATAAACAAAATGTCAGTAGAAATCTATATGTTAATATTATAACTCACATCAATCACCTTTATATTAGAAAGAAGCGATAATCAAAGCATAGGTACACTTAAGTATTTATAGGGATTACTACAAATTCTTGAATGATTTATTGCTGCCAGGGCAGTAATGAATTGCTTATGGTAAACAGGAGATTCACAGTTTCCCAGAAGGAATATTCCCCCACAACAGGATACAAATAATTCCCAATGACTTCAGTGCTTTTCCTGCTGTGAAGAACTATTAATTTACTGGCTTTGGTGGGAGTTACAAATAATTTGCATTAGGAAAACAAAACCCTAAAGAAACAAATAAAGAATGCCTGTCTATTTCTTAAATCTATTTCAAATATTCTTCTCTCTTAGTTGGAAGAAAAAAAAATCTACTTAAAACAAACTTCTCTATAGAAATTCAAAATTCTAACAATATCTATAAACAAACATACATGGCTGGAATAGAGCAGAAGGAGCAATTAAAACCCTAAGAAGCTGAAAGATTTGTCATGAAAGTAATTGTTTGTAAAATATGTGTCTGCTGGACAGATTTCACCAGCTAACAACCAAGATGCCTTCACCCTGCGGATGCACACAGATGCACACTCCCTCACCAACTTGCTGAAATTATGTATTTGTTTCATTTATCAGCGAAAAGCAAGTGCATTCTTTCTGCTTGTCATGTGTGTATACACCTGTCCTGCCCATCTATATCACTTGTCTGACAATTTACCTGGTGGACAAAAAAAAAAAGGAAAAGAAAAGCTCATCTTTGAGAACCATATGTGGAGAAAAATCATTCAAGCATTCAAAGAGACAAAAATGGTAATATTTAAGCTGTCAGATCAGCAGGTGGACAATCAGAGAGCTGTTGGCATACCTCGTTAGTTATCTGAGATTTCCACTGCAGGAAAGTGGTTTCAAGAGATCAATGAAATATGCACGTTTGGTAGATGAGTAAGCAAGACTTTGTATATTTCTTACCTCCTCCTTGCAGATATCTGGATGGGGTGACACCTGATGACAGGAAGCACAACCAGAGAACTTAGTCCAGCGTGGTGACTAGCATGGAAGGAGATTCTACTGCAATCTCCAATGGAATGGCAGCACTGAAGAAATCACTCCTGGAAAAAAAAAAAAAAAGAAAGAAAAGAAAAAAAGGAAAAAAAAAGAATTATTACATTACTCTCAGACATCCTAGGAGAACTCCCACAGATGTCTGTGAGAATATCAGCACAGGTTAGGGAACAAATATGGAAAGACAAGGCTTTTCATCAAGAAGAAAATGCATGTAGTACTCTCCAAACTTAAATCAGAAATTTTGTATGTGATGCAGGATTTATGTTCAGCTGAGCCCTTCCAAGTTAATGGAGATACACAAAACTGAGTAAAATAAGGAAATAAATCCTTATAAAAGTCACCCATATAAAAACAAGAAGTTTGTGCTTTACATCCCCAACATGTACTATTATGGAGTGTCTCTGATTGTATTAGAAAAGTCAGATGAGTTCCATCTTCAATAAATTGAGGGGAGGATTGTATTATGATCAAGCAGTTCAATACTACCACATTATGCTGGCAGGACAGTTCGGGAACAGAGCACTTAATCTATAGATTTATTTTCCTTCTAAGGAAATCCCAAAAGATCTAACAGCGTGTATACAAGATTATAAGCAATGCATTTCCTGGAATTGGTTTGCACTTGAAGAAAGCAGGGACACTCTTATTAACTAAGTAACAAAGTTTTTGCTGGACAGAGATGAAGTAAACACACAGTTTTGTAAGGTACTTAAAAGGGAGCTGGAAAGAAAGTGAGGCTTCATCCTCCATTTTCAATATTTTTTGAAACACCTGCCTTCAGTTAGTTCCTAAACTCCAAAAATAAAGTATCTCTTCAAAGCAATTTCATGGGCCCTAAAGCAGGCAATTGCTGATCTGGATGAGTCAAGACCATCCACTACAGAAGAAACAACAGCAGGAAGCAGGGAAATCATCTCAGATTTCCTCTGGCTTTATTGGTTGACTGTTAATAGGGAAACCCCACCTACGTATCTTATAGGGTCAGAACTATAACCGGAGGCTATAGGGCATACAGCTTCTCAATCATTCCATTACAGTAAGAATGTATGTTTCCAGCTAAGTTCACAAACAATGCTGAATAGCTACTCAGAAGAAGATTAACAGGACCTCCCACTTCATGGAAACAGTGACTGTTTACATAATACGTAATGGCAGTAAATCATAACAAATCCTAGGAGAAAACTCCAGTGAGAGACAAAATAACAAAACCATCTGATTTTATTTCTTTTCCCAGTCTAACAATCTACGTCCCTGTCCTGTAAGGATTTCTTTATATGCTTAGCTTTCAGCACATCTGTAATGCCACAGACATCAATTAGTCTAATTAAGTGCATAAAAAAAAGTGCGTACATAATGGCATGACCTTTTTTTCCCCCTTTGTTTATTCAGTGACTAATGGGGTAAAATCCCTCTTGATAGCTTGACTTCCCTTTTACTATGACACAAATAAGCTATGCTTTCCACTTTGCAAGGTTAAACAATTAGCATTCTAAAAACAGAGCTGATATAAAGTAGCACCACTATTGATCTCCATTACTATGCTGAGCTAGACCAGCTGAGGGTCTGACCCTGCCTAAGATGGTAATTTGTACTGTACAAGGAAACTAAAATACATTTTTGCAGGATGAAGATTTGCAAAGGGACAACTAGCTTCTGAAGCTCATCTGCCATTTGAAATTAGTTGCTGAATAATGTCTTGCTTCAGAAATCCTCATTCTACTTTGCTGTATTATAATTCAACATAGTTTTCTTAAGACAGACAGACTCCACTTCTCCCCAGGGAACTCCTGCACTCCCTTTCTGTGTTTCTTCATGTGCACATGAGCAGATCCATAGATATACAACCAGAACTCAGATTTCCTTAAACTGAACCGTTGTGGTGTAGATTTTCTGAAAGGACATTCCTGTGAAAAAAATTATCAATTCCCTACTAAAGCAAATGAGGGAAAAAGGAAGGGGAAAAAAGAAAAAAAGGTATAGATAACAAAAAGAAAGAAAAAAAAAAGGACAGTATATTCCTGAAGCTTTCCAGTAAAAGAATGCCTGCATTACAGGATGACATGCAACTTCTAAGGGAAAGGACTGCCTGTAGCAGATGTGCAAGCTTAGTGCTAAATGTCAGCCTGACAGTCAGTGGCTACAGGAATGAAAATTCTTCACATCAGTGCAAGAAGGAGGCAGCATGCATCCTGGGAGCCATCCACAGCCTTCTATCAGCCTCTCACAGCGTACTGCACAGAGAGCCCTCCTGCAGAATCTCCCTCCTTAGTCAGGGTTGGAAGAGGGTTCTGGTTGCTTTTTTTTCATAGTACCAGTGTTTTAAGCATCAAGCAAGGAAACAAAATTCAAAACAAAATTCTCTCCCGTGAACTCACTACATACACTTCAGCACTTGCCCATCTCCCACTCACACAGCAGCTAAAAGCTCTGGAGGAAAAGAACAGAACTTAATGACCACTCAACTCTGCGCTTTGGAGTGTGGGCTATGGCAACTAATAATAGATGAAGGTTTACATGTTTTTCTTGTGTTTCTGCTGAGTTTGCTGTGTCATTAACTCAGCTTGTGCCTGACTACTTATGTTAAACATTCCCTTTGTGACTTTCTCTAAATCTTAAATTTTGCATGTGACCACATGTAAATGTAAATGTGTATTTTTATGGTCCTGTAATCTCAGTGCTTTTAAATTCCCGTTGCCTGAAGGCATGCAGGGAGCTGAAGCAGAAAAGCTTGGTCAGTTTGTGATCATTTAAGCTAGTTTATTTGCTCTTTCTGAGTAGATTCAGTTCCTGTAGAGGTTTTTGCCTTTTGTGTAATAGAGTAAAGATAAGATCTAGGAACCTAATTAACCCTGCAGGGCCTGTGAACGAGGCTCATTAGAAAACAGTCAAACACATTTATATTTGAATACCTTTTTTACAGGAATTCACATCATATTTCTGAACCGCAGATATACATACCACATAATCATACCTTAACCACTGTAAAACATTTCCTTAAATTAAGCAGAAAAATGCACCAAATTTGAGCTCAAAGTCATCTGGATTATACATGTAAATACCCCATGCCTTAAAATAAAATAAAATAAAAAAATCACTCAACAATAAATGAAAATTCTATCTGCAGGACATTCTAAGCTATAATATCCCTTTACCCAGATCCCCCAAAATCCATATTTCACAAAATCAGTATTTGTTGCAGCCTGACCAGAAAACACCACTCCAAAACAATTTTTCTGGGAATTTCCCATCTGCCTAGGGCAGTGACAAAATACATGTCATCACAGATGCCATTGAGGACTTCTGGAAAGACTTCATAAGGAGTAAAAATAAGGCTACTGAAGACCTCCTTCTGGTGTTATTTCATATGTCCGTGAATTCTCTGTGTCAGACAATAGCAAAGCATCAATTCTGGTACTCAGTGTTCATGAATACACACCTTTGTCATACACATTCCAGTTACTTGAAATATCTTTTGCAAATCTGAATCCTCTTTACTAACCATTTGTTCCTTCCACTCATTACAGAAAGACTAGAAAAGTAAACTGAAGAGAGATCTTTGGAAATATCTGATGAAATTTTCTACTCTGAAGAACAGAAAATCCCCCACGCATCTACCTTGAGGTACGGGGAGGAAAAAAAGGTCATCCATAGGCACAACTGATAATGCAAATCCTGACAGTGCCAGTCGACTCTGAGCAAGAACTTGCTGTATTCCATGGGTTCAGGACTTCAGATGCCAACAGCACAATGCTGGTGATTGATTGCTGACTCACACATTAGTGTGGTACAGGGCACAGCTCCACATATGCACTGTGTACATGGAGACTTAGAAGCCAGAAGAATTACTCCAGCTTCACATGACATCTTGTAGGGCAGCTTGGATACAGAATTAGGTCTGGTCAGTACTTAATTTTGTTGTAAGAGACTGCCTGACTGGTGAGTAGGATAAATGATGCCACTGGGATTGAAATGTATCTTAAAATTAATCATTTGCTTAATGGCTTTGCTAGACAAAGCTAGGTTTAAATATGCATTTAAGGATATTTTCTGATGCAAACTTCGGATAGAGAAGATTCTGTCACAGAGAGTTTCTAAGCAAGAAAGAGATACATTGTGCCATGTGTATTTTACAATCAAAGACAATATATTTGATACGTTTTAAATTCTACATACAGACAATTGGTAAAAGCAATTAAATTTTTGCCCTGTAAGCTCTTCAGGAGAAGGAATGAGCTTTTCTTTGAGATTTACGAGGTATTTTATAGAGCAGAAACCAATACTATAAAAATAAATATGATTATGTATTTTTAAAACCCGAGCTTAAAAATCTGCTTTGAAGGCATAAAATACCATATCAGCCACTTTAAAAGCCTACTGTTTAAAAAGACAAAACCTTGACTGCTTCTATAAGTAGATTCATGATTTATATTGTGAATCACTTTGGCAAGAGTAGGAAAATCCCAAATCAAGTTACTCTTCAACCTGCACTAATAAATCCTGTGTTGACGTGGATTGTTTTCTCAGTGCACCATTTTAAAGGAGCCGTGCGGGTTTTTAATAACCGGTCTTCTTGTTTCTTCTATATCCTATTCAACAAAGCAGTGACAACTGCAAAAGCAACTTAGGCAACACACTGCAACTCAAATGCAGTGCTGAGAAATATCTCTGTGAAATCAAGTTTAATGAGATATCAAAATGTTACATACGCAAGTCTTGGCTTCTGGACAGTACTTTGGAATGCAAAGCCAGTTTTCCTAGTCCAGATTAGTCAATATCAGGTTCATTGGTCTAACATTTCACAAAATATTTTCCCACATTTGTCTGACTGCAGTTTGAAGGGTGTAGCTGACAACATAAATGTGCCCTAAGGTGAAAATCCCTAAACATTTCCCTCAGCGATCTTAGAGTCTGGACATTACCAATGCAGATGTCTGTAATCAAGAGATCTCTGCAGACCTGCTAATTATTCCCTAGGCTTTTCCACTGGCAATAAAAATCCCATTTGTTGCAGCTTGTTTGCAGAACTGCTTCCATTTCCACAATGGTGGCATTAATTAGCAAAAACCTGTGAAAATTGTCAGAGTTTATAGGTTTAAAAAAAAAACAACACAATAAGCATTGCTTCTAAATATTCATATGAATTCAGCCATGGCAACAAGTCTTGAAAGCTCAACTTTCTCAATTGGAACAATTTTTCATGCTTGTAGCAATAAGTGGGAAATAATAGGGGTCTCAGATTCACATTAGGGAAGTTGCTTCAGTGACCTCTTCATGCAGATGGATGGTGAATTTCTCAGATAATAAATCAAAGTTTCCTGATGGTATAGTGGCATCTCTTGCTGAGGCCCATAGAGCTGCTAGCTGCCCTCTATTCAAAGGCAGCAGGCCTCTACTCTGCAGGATGCTTTCTCTACAAATCCTTCACTCAGGATCAGGAGATACCAGGGCCTCTATAAACTGCCCAGGCACTTTGAGTAACAGCCAGCATCCTGCTGGGAAATGGACACTTTTCAACTTCACTGACATCTGTCACACATGCAAAGAATAGAATGTGATCAGGAAAAAAAAGCCACGTTATGACTTTCCCATCAGCAGGGCCAGCTAGGTCTTTACTCTTAGTGGATATTTAAAATGTCCTTCAGAGATACCTTCCTTAATGGTAGCATTACAAAGAGAATCTCACCCTTGGGTTTTAAGGAAAAAAAAGTCCTTGATTTCTCTTGATATATTTTGCATTCAGCAAACTTCCCTGTAGGAATTTAAAAAAAAAAAACAACAACAAAAAATAACCTGTGATGTTAGTTTTTCCATGCAGTTTTTATTAACTTTCTACCAAATATGTCTCTGAAAGGAAAATGACACCAATTTTTATTATCAGAAATATATTTATTATGTGACAATCTAACTCCTGGAATAGCAATGTATTCATTTTTTTGGAGTTAAAGCTTTTTCCCAAATGACCCTATAATAAGCATGGGAAAGCAGTATTGTAAATACAGTAATGAACTTCAAACAAGTATACTTTTTAGCTCAACCTATGTTAAACACTAGTTTGGTGCAAGGGCCATCAATTATTGTGCTTATATGATGCAAGAATAAGACTTAAAAGATGCTTCCTTGCTAATGAATATCATTTCTGTTTTAAACAGATGACAACACTTCAATAGGAGTTTTGCCCTCTCCAAGTGTGATCTTTATGCATAACTTCTTCATTATCTCCTTCTTTACTTAAGTATTTCCCTCAAGAAATACAGTCCTATACAGAAAGTCATTTTTTCAGGAAACAAGAATTTCAGCTATAGGTCTGACAGTCTATGGAACCATGGGCATCTTTCTGGGACTCCTCAGTTTCTTCTAAGGCTGATGGTGAAAAATTTGCTTTTATATGGCACTGTGATAGACATTCTGATAAAAGGAACATTAAGGTTTTCTTTTTACACTCATTACAGAAGTAAATATATGTTTATTCTGTTTTTTCTCTAGTAACTTCAGTAGAGTACATATTGGTACTGAAAACATGATGGTAACTGAAAACAGATTTTGGCCAACTGGCTTCATTCTTTTTGTTTTTTAGTTTCACCTAAATAAACTAAATTCAACAGTGAGGTGAACAAGGTAAATTGGACCAGGCCAGAGGTATTTTATATAGAGAGTTTAGCCTGGTCTGGCAGAAGTATGGGAAGTAGTGTACTTTCCCAAAGAAAATCTGAGGAAAAAATTCCAATGTGCCTCCTCAGCTTAAGATGACAAAGCCCTGGTACTGCATAGGCACCTGGGGAAAATGATTTAGCTGCTAGCGGCTGCACAAAGAGAAGCAGCAAGAGACTGGAATCACCAGTCACTGAATGCTGACCATGTTATAATATCTGCAACTTAAGATTAGATGAAAGATAAGATGAGAAAAGGATAAGATGGGCTTAGAAATGAGTCCTGGTGATGTTTAGAGCAGAGTGCTAAGCTCAAAGCCAGCTGGTGCAATGGTTTCCCAAAACTGCATGAGCCAGAGTCATAGAAATGGGTCACACCTGCCTAAAGCCATCGCAACTGAGAGTGATGAAGGGTGACCAGGCAATGGAAAGCAGCCTAGGTCCTTCCGCTGGGTAAAAGACTCTTAATAACTTTTCCCCACTACAGTTTTAGTTAAAAGACTGTTTTCTAAAGGCAATTGACTGAACAAATTTAGCAACACTGTCAAATCTAGTAGTCCTCGAAGTTCTAATGGAAAACTTTATCAAATTCTGTTGGGCAGAAATGTGCTTTTAATGAAGAAAATCCCTTTGCTAAATATTAACACACAAAAAGCATTAACATTGTGTTTATAAGACCAGGCACATTCCAAACACCTTAAAACAATGATATCTACAGCTTACCAGAAATAGGTTTTCACTCAGTCAGGAGTTTAAGCATGTAAAGGTCCAAAGCTTAATATTTAGATCCTGGAATTACTTTTCAAAACTGCTCAGTTCAACTGAAGCATGCTTTTTTTTTTTTTGTAGTATGCTCTTCTGAAATAAAACTGCCACCTCTATCTTCATACTAATGATTTCTGGACTGCTCACAGAGCACTTTTGGGTGTATGCACACAGCACAAAGCCAAAGGCACTCAGATCTCCACTGTCAAGTCCCACACATTCTCAGAGTGCAGTTGTGCAGTACTCTGCAACTCAGTGAATTATCTAAGTACACACTTCAGATTTCAAAGAGTCTGTTCAAATTCTTAAAGTTACTCTCAGCATCATTTTGCCAAAAGTACTCCCTGCCTTACTGAGTCAAAGTCTGACGGAAAGGCATAGAAGGATAAAACAGCAACATAGTCAAATCAAGTCAAAGACAGCACTGAAATCAGTAAATGGCCTTCCCAGTCATCCCAAAGCAAGACCATAGAAAATAATTTAAATGTTAATGCTTTAAGCACATATCAACTCTCTTTTCAAAAAGCAAAATGATTTGAAATAATTCCAAGAAGATTTTTCTATTTTTGAGCACTGCTATTTTAAATACCAAAAAGAGAGATTTTCAAACAATTGTTTTATTTTCTAGAAATTGTCAAGTACATTACTGTTCTATTTCTTCTATCAGATTGTACCTTTTTCCAAAACAGCTGAATCTTCTATAACTATATAGAGGCCATCTCATCACTGAAATTTGAAAGAGTCTAGATATTTAGGAATATAAACATTCTAGAAGTGTCCTTAACAATCTCTGAGTATCTACATACACTAAGGAAATACATTTAATACTAACAATCAGAGCACAGCAAGGATCTTAAGGCAAGAAACACAGATCCTGAAACACAGGCATTTGTGGTCTTTAACATTATATCTTCAGGTCCTCTTTCTAGCATAAATAATAATAATCTTATATTGTTTCCCTGTGCCCTGTATATAGTAAGAGGCTGCCATCAGTTTTCATCTATTGTCTTACTTCATGGAAGGATTTCTAGGTTCTTGTTTTCTTTAGGAAAATCCTAAGGAATGCCAAACACATCCTACATGTATCAACATGTCATTTGAGCACATTTAAATGCCATGGGATCTCTCTCCTTTCCCTAGGCCAAATAATTTCCTCTGTGTAAACATATTTAATATTTGAAAACTCCTTTTACATATGAAAAAATCCAGTGATCTTTTCCCCAGGATTCTCTACAGAAATGTGAATACTATGTATACCTTCATTGTAAAGGGGAAAATTCATTCATCCTCTGAAATCTCTAGCATCTTTGCTGCTGCTGCAGAAGATAAGCTAATGATCCAAAATTTGCAAAGGGACTGTCCCATGCTGTGACTTCCAGCCTTGTAAAGGCCACATGGTAGGTTTCATTTGTCTCACTAGTTTTCCCACTGTACCAACCAGAAGTTTATTATACAGTACTCTTCTCTTTCAACTTTTACAGTTCATGTACCTCAGCAGGAATCTGGACAATATGACCTAGGATGCTCCTTCATGTCCCAGGCTCCTATGAGATACATGAAAAGAAATCACAAAGGCCCCACAGAAATATTTTTGGAAATTTAGGATTAGATGAAACACAACGATGGATCATATAAGCTCAAAAACAACATTCAGCGTAATAGACAGATACAAACCATATTGTGTTGTATATAAAATATACAAATATTTCCACTTGATTTCCTAAGGAAATGAGGCTTATGCAGTCATGCTGTCTGCCTGCTCATCTGTCTCCCTTTAATAACTTTCAAACCCACTGGCACATTTAAATGCAAACTCTCAGGGGAAAAGCAGAAAACCAGGAGACAATTAAGTTTCTATGGGTCTTGTGAAAATCAGTCACTGCACAAAGGAAAGAGACCTAAGTTAGGGCCCCAAATTGGTGAAAATCTCCTTGGAAGCGTGGAATCAAGGGTTATTTGTCCAATCAATACAAATCAGCTTATTTTTAGTCTTCAAATCTGTTTGTGCATGGGTCCATAACAGACGTAGCAGAAGCTGTCTTGTGCCCTCCTTATAATTGACGGATCTGGGAAGAATCCTGTGGTCTCATGAAGGTGCATGAGAAATACATGATATGGTTTCATAGGAAACTGAGCTCCTGCTGCTCTTGGAACAGCTCCTTATATTTTTTTCCACAAAATGAGC
This sequence comes from Meleagris gallopavo, assembly GCF_905368555.1. NCBI lineage: Eukaryota > Metazoa > Chordata > Aves > Galliformes > Phasianidae > Meleagris > Meleagris gallopavo. The sequence goes on from NC_139405.1 coordinate 12,850,333, forward strand.
AACGTAATTTCTGATCTTAATTCCTTGGGTGGACTGTCGATTCTTCCCTCGGCCCCAAAGGCCTAGGAAACCTGTACATAGTTATTTATAACTGCTTGGTCATAGTAGTAGCTGCATTTTTCATTTGATACTCAAAAATATCTTACGGAGATCAGGATTCTCTCAGATCTGGGAATCTGGAGGAGGCACATTTCATTCTCTTCATCTTCCAGTAATTTATTAAATCACATGAGACCCAGCTGACATGCAAGGCTTGTTTGCCCTCACACTAAAGTTAAATTTACCTAATTCTATCCTCTTGCCACCTTTGCTAGAGGATGTCCTTTGGAACCAGTTCATCTTCCAGCTACCTTCCTTTCCCCAATCCTTGACTTTTCTTTTTCATTCCCAGATCACATACATTAATACTGACATATTCAGAGGCATTCTGAGGCACGTGTTAAAATCATGCTAAGTGGGAAGCAAAACAAGATACTCCTAAAACTGATGTGAATCATATTAAACAGTTGTGAAGGTGGCAAACTTCGGCATCCTGTGGAGTACCCTATATCCTGTGGCTGAACTTGAGGAAAAAACACAACTTCAAATTATTACCTCTAGATGCAAGAAAAATCTTCCTGAGAGCACATTCTGAAAAACTCGTGACATGGTTTCCAAGCCTGCTCAAGCCTGAGCAGGTATGCAGCATCATGAGAGATGAGCATAAAAAAAAACATTAATCCAAATGTACCTCGAAGCACAATACTTAATGATCCAGGAAGGCCTGTTCTCATAATTTAACAGCTATTATGTACTTGTACACAGGGAAGAAGAACAGATTCATTGCATGATTGATAAACAGGATACTGATGCCAAGCTGGGGAGCCTTTTAAAAGCCAGATCAATTCAGTCAATAAATTGAAGTCAGCAATGCTTTGCACACTTGCAATGGAAAGCTTCCTTCTTTCCAAGTTATCTGATCCTTCTTTTGAGAAATTACAGTTCACATGAAGGATTTCTAGGTTGCGATTCTGAAAAAGGTTTACATTTGTATTCTTTGCTGAAAGTTTCTTGCTGGGGATATAGTCATGATTTTAAAGGAGTCATCAGCAAACCTTATGTTTAGTAACTATTTACCCATTTTGCCAATACAGCATTTCGTTCAAGAAATGATGGATGAATAATGTTAAAATAGTGGGTTAAAGGACCAAATGAAAATGAAACTGCAATCAGGGCATTTGAACATATACATCCTTTAAAACCAATTTTATAACTCAGTTAGGCTCTGTTGCTGAAGTCAATCTCTTGTTTACATGGATACAAGTTGTGGGAATTGGACTTTTTTCTTTCTAATGAGCTATTGATTTTAGCAAAATCACTCCAGGCAGAAAATCCATATATTAACAGGCCAGTTTCGTTCACCAAGATGTGTTATTTTATAGCACTACTGAGAAAATTCAGTGCATTAAGTCCTTTCAGCTACTCCAAACAAGATAAATTGATGTGCCTCATAGACAGAGATCAATGCATTACAGTACTGATCAGTAAGGAAGGGAGAGACTCCCCTAAGAAAGATTAAGATATTTACAATTTTTTCAGTACAACAAAGACCTGAGATTTTTAACTAGAAAGTAAATATTCTGTTTACCATACACAGAACTTCTATTGGCTTCCAGTTGATTTCCTTGTCTAAAAAAAACCCAGCAGTTCTTGAAAACTAAAAACATGTGAGAAAGTAAAGGAATATACTTTGAAACTCAACAGGATGTTAAAACGGATGTGTTTTCAAAGAGAAAAGAAGAAAAGCAGCAAGATGCCAGAAAATAGAAATCCCTTAAAATAGTTGAAGCACACAAGACTTATATCCAGTTTAGGAAAATATCTCTATTCAGAAAAGGTGTTATGCACTCAGTGACATGTTACCCAACAGAAAATGGAATTTCAGTATGCATTTATATGCTTTCATGGTCTGGATTGTCAGTCTTCTATAAAATAGTGTGTTCAAATACATTTAGAATATCTTTCTAAACTGAAGAAACACAATGGTAACAAAGCTCAAAAGGACTTTTTTAAAGGATTTTTTAAACATCCCCTCCCCCTAAAAGTATCAACTACATACATTCCTACTCCAAATATCCTAGGTGTTAAAGGTATTCACTTCCTTGTGACTTACTAACTGACAAGTTAAACATTGATTTTCCTGTACCTCTTTCCATTCCTTTGCTTGAACTGTGGGATTATAAATGGAGAACATACATAAACCATTTATTCAGGTTTCATGAACTTCAGAATCATTATGTCTTTATATAGTAAACCTACAACAGGCAAATCAGACTACATCTTTAGAGCGTACTATTACTTTGAAACCGAAGCAGTTAAAGTTAGCAGGGGTATGATCTGGCCCACTATCTGGCAGGAAATAGTTTTTCAGAGATAACTGAGTGGATTTCTATGGCATGCAAAATACATATGGCCGTATTAGATAGTCTTGAGTTTCCATCTGACCTAAAATCCATTAATTAAGTTATGTTTCCTTGGTAAATGAAAGACTAACTTTTGACAAGATGCAGATATATGTGCATCTTCACTATGTTTCTTCTTTATGTCTTGAACTCAGTGTTGTCTCAACTTTGGATCATGATTTTTGTGCTTTCTGTTTATGAAAGCACACACAAAAATGAATAAAATAAGCACAGCATCCTATGAAAAAAATATTTTAAAATTAAAATGTCATAGAAAGAGACAAAGCCCAGAACTATAACCTTTTGAATTTTGAGTCTGCTTTCCTACTTGTTCCCAAGAGGTGAGTTATTCGCTTCATTTTTTTCCCTCATACATTTTCTTCAGAGTAAGAGAAAAGCTTTCTGCTTGATTTTCTCACAAGATTGATTTTTGTTCTTGCTTGGTTTATTCAGTTTACTCATATTTAATAAGGTTCTCATCCAGCAAAGTCGTAAGCATGTACTCCATCAACAATTGTACAGCCTTCTGCAAAAGCAGAAGTCTTGAAATCCATTTTCAAAATTGTAATGTTTTTCTATTGCTATCTGTGCACTCACTGAAGTTTACCATTACACTTGAGACTTCTTGTTTAAATGAGTTCCCCTTCTACAGGTTCAGTGATGAAATCTGCCTTCCAGCTTTGCTTCTCTGCACATCGTAGAAACTGGACCAGTGATTGCAGAGAAGAGAAAAACTTGTTGTAGAGAAATGTAAGGGAGAAGAAGAAGGTTTTTATGTTATGAAAAGAGTAATACCATAGATGGGCAGAAGACAAGATCTGAGATTCTGCTCTGGGTTTTTCAGGTTTAGGCAGTAGTCAACTATCCTTGTTTCCAAAGATCAAAGCAAAAAGAAGCAAAGTGACTGTACACTGTAATGGGTATATCCCAGAGGGAAATTACCTAAGTGTCAAATTTAAGGCCCATGGACAATGTACCTTAAAGAAACTGATACGTATCAGTCACACTCTCATTTGCAAATCAGGTTCCAGCATTAAGAGATGTAGGCTGTGGAAAGGTAGGCTATTGTCAGGCCCCTTTATTTGGGTAGTTTCTGAGAACTATAACTTATTAGGCAAAGTAAATAAAGACAATATCTTGCCTGGAAGAACGAAGAATTTAAAAATCCCACCAAAGTTTAAGACTTTCTGAATGACAAAGTAGAGATGAAGGTTAAGACAATAAGTTTCCTTTCTAGCCAACTGGAAAATAGCTTCCTTTCAGGTAACAGCTGATTCTGAGGCCTTAGATTTATGTAGTTTAGTTAACTCAGGCACAGAAGGTATACTAATAAATGTGTTGGAGTACTATACCAAAAGTGTACAGTACAGAATACTGAAGTATTTTTATTAACTGACATCTGAAAATATGGTATGAGAGTGTCAAGCTGATGTAATAGCATGAAGGGGAAGTAAAGAGAGAGAAATATTGTTAAAAATTTTAGTGGCAAGAAAAGGAAGCCACTCTATCCAAACTGAAACTTAGGGTGCTGTGACAATTCTGACAGATATAAAGACAGCAAGCAGGGGCACATTTTTTGTGGGTTCTGCAAAAACAAGATGTAGCTTTTGAATAAGAGAAGCCAAGACAACATCTGGTTTTTGGAAAAAGATACCAGAACTGCAATACTCACATCATTTTAGCATTTGCCAAGTCTTGAGGGAAGTACTAGAGAAAGTCCTGTACAAAGTCAACAGCCAGTTCATGAGTAACTCTGAAAAAGTTGTAGGAGAGTAGATAATGCTGAGAACATGGGCTGTGGGATCCCAGAAAGAAGAATATTAGTTCTGCCTTGTCAATATTAACAACAATTACAGGAAACAGACAGCAAAGAAGAAACTCTTCCTTTTAATGAGGAAAAATAAACTAACAGCTGAGGTAGATAAAGATATTTGTGTAGCATTACAAAGAAAAATGTATGCTATGCTGTAGTAAAAGCATTTTCCTTCAAGGTTACAGAACAGAAAAGAAATAAAGATATTAGTGTAAATTCTCAGGGACAAGCAATAACAATTACAGAAAATTCAGACAGCCTAAATATGTAATAGTTCACACATTTGGAAAAGTGTCCTTGGAAGCTAGTAGAATATTTGAATAAGATTACTGTTTGAAAATAAGAAAAGCAGCCAAGAATCAATTCAAACACCAGGTCAGACTAACAAAAAGGACAGATTTCTTCAACCATGTATTGATGCATCCATTCTTCTCAACCAGAAAAAAAAGAGCACTTACAGAATCTTTGGGCTTAGTAGGGGGCCTCTAGAGATCACCTAGTGCACCCCTCTGTTAAAGCAGTTTCCCTCCAACATATTGTACAAGAAGGCATCCAGATGGGGCTTGAATATCTCCAGAGGAGACTGCAACTTCTCTGGTCTGCCTGTTCCTGTGCTGTCACTCACAGTAAGAAGCTTGTTGAAGGTGGAATCTATCCCTTCATCCTGGAATATGAAGATACTGAACAAGATCACATCCAACAACCCCTGGAGAATACTGCTAGTTATACCGCTAGTTACAGGAAAAATCATGCAAGTGTTTAAAAAGACTAAAATTACTATATCTAAGGGGAAAGGATTTAAGATAAGAACATCAATGCTTTTCTATACTAAATGCATTACTAAAGTACAGAAAATTATGTTTGGAAGAAAAAACACTTGATTCTACATTTACAAAATCCTTTTCAATTGGACTGAGTAGCTCCCACATTGCAGACTAATACAGAAAAGAGCTACTAAATGTGTCTGAAGAGATAGACTGGTTATCAGGGACAGCACAACCATGGCAGCAAATAGTAGTATAGTGGTAGTGCCCATACTCCTCTTGCAGCACGTCACTCTGCATTCACTGCCTACTTTTCACTTCTGTAAGCTGACACTTAAAACACAGCTTGCCCATGTGAAAACACAGGAGACTGTATGATGTTTTAGGCTGAGAAAAAAAGGGAATTCAGCCATGCATGTAAGAGGTTATTCTCATCACGCCCACTTAGACAAAGAGCAGATGCAGAGGTTTATTAAAAAGTAGCGTGTTATTAAGCCAGTGTTCACTCTAGCTACCCAGAATTGACTTGAGAGGGTAATGGCAGCAAGTAGACAAGGGTGTATCACAGTAAAAAATATGAGAAACTGAAGAATAAGTTGACAATGTCAAGTCCAAAGTGTGACGGTAATCATAAATATAAATTCCTTTGGAAGTTTCTAAGCTGGGTATGAATGCAGTCCTGAAAACAGATATTTAGGTTTCTAAAGACTCATAGCTTACTGCAGTGGTACAGAGCATGCTGAACAGTGGATAAACATTAGTAATTAGTAAGTAGATATCTGGATCATATAAAATGCAGTATTAAGTTAAGGTTTTGAGGGAAACACTCTCTAACCTGATTTATGAAGAAAGGGGTGGAATTTGATGTATCATACACACACTCATTAAGTAAAGCAGAATTTGTCAGATACCTTTGCTCCGTGCATTTTCCACATGGCAGAGGCCTGGATTCTACACTTGCTTTTTACATCTTTCTCAGTGACCATAGTCTTCTGTCAAGAGTTGCAAGGCTATGTCTATATCAAGGTGATAGTGAATGAGGTAAGGCTCTGCTCACTCTGATGTAATCTGAAATAAATGAGATGGACAAGTGATCAGATTAAAGAAGTGGGTCAGATCTGCTGTTGGCGCTGCTCCACTGACGTCAATGGAATTAAGCTGATTTACACCAGCGGAATATCTGGCCTTCAGGTTTCAATGTGTTTAGACACAAAAAAAGTGAAAACACTCAAAAAATCTCCCCTTGGAAATTCCCAAGCCCAAACCCCCCATTGACGAAAGAGAGTAACTAAATTACAAGAAAGTTGTTACTGTAGACATCACTTGCTACAAGTCAGCAATGAAAAGAATAAAGGTCAGGCCACACTAAATCTTTAATTGCCCCTTCCACTCCTGTGTGAGAAATAAAAGGATAACTCAGCATGGAATCACCTTAGCTCGGACTCAAAATAAATATCTTAGCAGTAATAACTATTGGTGGAATGAGCAGATACTGTCCTTTGTTTTATGAAACATTAGCCTCAATCCACATCTGGCAATAGGAGCTACAAATAAAATCCAGCTTCTGCCCAGAAGTCAAACCCTTATGACTGAAGAAAAGCAGTATTTGTGACCTACATACAGAAACACAAATTTCAGAAACAAATCAACACACATAAACTTTCAGGTATGCCACATATCAAAGTTCACACACCTGCACCCTTATCCTAATTATAATAAAATTCCCTTTGGAAAAAATGTATTCATAATTACTATTCTTCTAAACAGTTCTCTGAAAACATTGCAGTGATTCAGTATGCACGTGTTGGAATACTGCATGCTTGGTGAATAACTATTTAGTTGTTGATAGTATAAGGCAAGTGTAAGAAACAGAAAATCACGTTTACAGTAAGAACATAAATCATATGCATTTGAATCTACAAAAAATGTGCCATATCCTTAAATTGTTGGAAATCAGTGTTGTCCTGCAGAAATCACACAACTTTGAATGCTATGTGAATAAACAAAGTAAACAAAGCATACAAAATAAAACATGCCGCAAATATTTAGAGATAGAGAGGTTGAAATCCAGGCAAGTTTACGAAGACTTACTTTCATGAATGACACCAAACCACATGTATTCCATACAAAAACACTCTAATCTATCTTTCCAATTTATTTCATCCTCAGCAACATCGCGGTTGCTCCTATTCACGTTGTGTTGACTCAAAGTGCAGATGTTTTTGCTAAGACCTAAGAGAAAGCTGGAGACTTCTATCATGTCCTAAAAATCCATCAGAAATTACACATTTGAGAAAGAGCCAAACTGTCTTGCCAGACATGCAAATATAGTCTGGCGTCTCCCAAATCTCTCCTGCTTGTATTTGCCACAATAAGCTCTGGTATGAGCATTTTACACATACACATGTTCACACTTTCCTCCATAAGCACTCACAAAAATGCAAACAAACAAAATCTGAAGTAACTGATATTGTTGATTTATTTTCCTCACAGAAAAATAATTATTTTTCATTTTTACACTCCAACCTTAGTTTTGAGGTTTTACAGATTCCAGCTTTCTGCTGTCTTTGTGATCCAACCTACACTCACTTTGTCCTACAGAGAGCATGAGGGAGGATGCAAATCTAAGAAGGATGATTTGTTAGCCTAATCTCTCCTCTTCTGTGTGCAGTTATCAGATACTTCTTTTCCGGTGTATTTCCATGCACTAGACACCCTCCTCTCTACATATCCATCCTGGGTAGCTGTATACAGAACAAGATTTACATTCAACTTACGCTGCCAACATTGCTAAAACCCTACAGCTAAGCACATTGAGATATCCCATCCCACAGTCTAAGTTCCAAGAAGTGATTTCTTTTCTCCAGTGTACTGCAGATACTCATCAGATAGGCAGTAACAGACTGAAACTTCACCAGTATTTATTTTATAATCCATAACATTTCTTCAAGCAATCGTACAGATTTCAGTTTTTCCTTTGATCCCTCTTTGCAACAATGACTGCAGGCCTTTGCCTAGGTATGATTCTTCAGTCCTAATACGCACAATGGAAATGCCCTCACCCACAGAAAGCCTTCTCATTAAAGCTCTAATCTGTTCCACTACATTCTTGCAAGACAGAATTATCCAGCTTTAAAGCATGCCTCAATAGTGAGCCATAATAAGACTGCTAGAAACAGCTTAAGTAATTGGATTGCTATATGGTATTGAATGTCTGACAACAAAAGATATCAATCTCTATTCTACTACTGAATCTTTGTTCCAGCAATGAATTCATTTAGTAATGCATTTGGAGGCTTGTAGTCCCTGCAGAAGGAATAACAGACTGCAGATACAAAAGCAGGGCCATCTGATGAGCACAGAGAAAGCGACTGTGCCATTCCAAGAAGTTAATTACAGTTGAACAAAAGTACAGGACTATGACTTGTTGACCATTACCATAATCACATTACTATAGTCTTTTATTCCCAGCAGCAGAGGATCTATTCTTGCTTTTCATTTGGCACAGTGCATCGTATTTGTGTTTTGTCACCTGAAATGCGTTGCAGAACAGATCCCCCTCTAAAGATAACTGGAAATGTCACACTTCTGTTTTGATGCTTTTTCTTTTAGAATTTATTATCTATACAGACTTCTTTTTCAAAAGAAACTTTGAACCAAAACAACTATTCAACTATTCCCAAGATTTTCTACAAATAGCAATTCGTAGAAATGCTTTCCTATGAAAACTCGTGTTGATGATACATGATACTACTGTGATTTTTGTATGTTATCATAATTCAGACAGGATACAATGGCTCATGACATACCCAATGTTTATACCCACAATCACTTTTGGAGCTAAACCTGTCCTGCACTCTCATACATTGAACAATGTTTTAAATCATTCTAGTTATTTCCGATTTATTCCACAGTAAGGAGGATTTGGGCCATCCTAGGAACATATGACGAGTATTTTGTTTCAGACAAAAGCGTCCCCTAAAATCACTGAAAACAGCACTGGGACCCTGTGTTTTCACATCTGTTAGCCATGATAGTGTACACGGGGGCGAGGATACCAAGAATCAAGGGAGCTGGGTGGTATTTTTGTCTGAGAAAACCCTTGTTTTTGATTCCATGTACCAGGAGACATGTTTTAAATTGGTGTACATCAGCCTAGTGCAAAGTGAATGTATCTGGTTCCAGTAGCTCCACACATTTCATATAAAATATAACCAAAAGAAAATAGTTAGATTTCTTCTTCAAAGTAACATAAATGGTACAGTGACTTAATTCCCAACCACTTAGAATTACTAAAATGGTGCTGAGCCAAAAGCTGTATGAATGTATTTTTTTTTTTTTTTAACACTATGATCATTTTGATGAGAATAGTAAGTACTTCAAAGTTTGAAGCGCATAGAGAAATTCCAGGGCTACTGCACTGGAAAAGACAGGAGCAGTGTCCATTCCTGCAAAATAAGCTCCAGAAAAAAGAAGAGCTCCAGCTGCTCTCCAAGAAAAAGGAGGAATTATCAAAAACATGGGAGAATATCAAAACCATCAGGTCTCTCTAGGTGTTCAAACAGTGACCAGAAAGAAAAAGAGCAGGAGTGACCTTCCTGCAATCCATCACGAATACATAATTCCTTCACAAATGACCCAATATCTCTGCCATTTATCAGAAAAATCAGAAATCTGCTGAACAGTCATTTGCCTGTTAGCTAACCAACGAGGGGATCCAGCAAACTGCCAGAAGAACAATCAAATTGTCCAGTGCTAATTAAACCATCAATCCTCAAGAAGAAGCTCTAGACTATTTAAAACCCACCATGCCCATGACTGGTGACAAATCCCTTTAGCTACTACTACAGCCTACATCCTGCCTCTGGAGTGAACAGTCTCTGCCACAGTACAGCTCCTAAATCGAGGATGGGAGCTTTGGGGAAGCATGACTCTCCACCCCTCAGCTGAGTTGAGGAATTTCTACTTTGCTAGAATCCATCTCACCCAAACTGATTCTTATCACACCCTCAAAAAATCCCTTGTCGATCAGCCAAACCCTAAAAAACTCCCTAACAAAGTAGGGCATGCTGTTGAACAAGAATATCACTGGGGTCAACAAACACAGCCCTTGGGAGCCCACTGGATGACCACAGAGTAGACTAACAGAAATCACCCGCCATTGACTGGAATTGCTCTCTGTGGTACAGTCTGACACACCACAACACATTTCCTGTCATACCCAATCCAAATACCAGCAACAACCCATCAACACCAAGGAACAAAAATATCCACCTTTCTTGAAGCACTTCTACTCCTCAGAAAGACAACACGTTGCAGAACACTGTTCAGACATAGAAACTGAGTCATCAAATGGGAATATTGCTTACTGGTCAGTTAAACGTGGAGGAGACGTGGGGATTCTGCTCACCGAGCTTCTCCTCTTTTATGTGTGAATTCAGGGATCCTCCAGAAACCTTTTGTTTGAATTGTGACAGCTTTTAAATTCAGCTTGAATTTTTAATTGCATTTCTGCTGGTTTGGAAACACTAAAATGTATAGGCATTTCCCTGTGTAATGATTAAAATCAGCAATGCTTTAGGCTTTTGAAATTTGCTGAAGATTTATTCTTTAAACTAGAGAATGATTTATTTCAACAATTAACTTCAGGCAGACTAGCTAAATTATGTGCTTTCAGGGCTCTTATTCACCACAAAATTAAGAACACTGGGTGCCAGCCACAGGAGCCCCACGATCCTTTGAGACTCAGCACTGACAGAAACTCATCCTTACCCAGGGGAAAGAACTGTCTCTTTCCCATGGCCACAAAATGCCATCCCTGACCTTCTTCTTGGCTCCATCATTTGCACAAATCCTTAGGCTTCCCCCTACTTGACCTCATGCAAGTTGCAATGGACATATAAGGCACATGGCTCCCTGGGACTACCAGGCATGCTCTAGGTCGATGTCAAAACAGAAGAGACAGGCTATGAAAGGACTGATTATAAGCCAGATGCCCCATAGCAATCACACTTCTTAAGAGTATTTGCATTAAAACTCTTTAAAAAACTGAAGGTTTTCAAGAAAAGAGTAACTTTCAGTGAAGCAGGAAAACTCAACCAGGAACACTTAAAAGCTTTTTTTTTTTTTTTTTTTTTTTTTTTTTTTTTTTTTTTAAGCATAAAATCTAAGAAAGCATCTCCTGCATCTTAGGAGCAAGCTCTCTGTCTTCAGCTAGCAGTCTAGGAGCATACTGATCACTACATAAGGTTACTTTGTAGCTACAATGAATCAGGTTGAAAGTATAAAACTTGGGAAGGCATTAGTGAATTTCTGCTGATAAATAATCCCTTCACTTACAAGAGCCTCAAATGCAAACTAAAATGAAGAGGTTCCCGCATCAAGCAAAGTTTTGGAAGAATGACTCATGTCTTTCCCTCATTGCTGAAATGCTATTTCATACTTAAGAACCCTCAAACACTGATACTTCTTTTCCCTTCCCACTCTGTTATTTCTATTTTCCTTGATTTCAGCCTTTGCTTCCTTTATGGTTTTACAGCTTTGACTCAGTAAACAAAAGCCTGCTGTTCTCTGTGTGCTGGACTTGTTCCTGTTCTTTTCACCACAGTTCAAGATCTCATAAAACATGCTGTAACATGATGGAAAGTACGGCAATAACAGCAGCAGAGTAGCAAGGTCCTCGACTGCAGCAAGGATGGGTTTGCTCCAACACAACAGCTGTAGACAGAGAAATGGAAAGAAGCCACTTAGCTTCAGATGACCTCAGGCACACAGAGAGCTCCTGCAAAACCCTCCTTGTCTCCACTGCCAACCCTTAAACGAGGTCTGGGAAGGGATGGATCCTGGCTTCAGCCCTTCTGGTCACACAGGTGCACTGCATCACTGCACGCACCTGAGCTCCCCTGGGTTGGCCCTGCCTTCCCACCAGGTGCTCAGTCACTGGTTCAAGCTGTGACTTAGCATTTCTGTTACAATGCCATTTACACTGCTTCATGATCAGTGTCAGCAGCAACACACTCTGAAATGTGGAGTGTGCAAAACTTCCTTAAACACATACCCAGAATTAAAGATACCTCAATGTACAGGAAACATCAAAATTATAACGTGATCATCCTGTAGAAGACCACAGGTCATGAACTGATAGATTTTTAGTACCATTCTGCTATGATTCTGTCTTGGTTTCATGGCTTTTCATCGGTATTCCACATCATAATATTGATGCTAAGAAGCACAATCAGGACAACTATCAGTGTTTGGACACATTCCACAAACTTGCAGAACTGTGACGGAGTCATTAACAAACGTACCACCAGCAGCAATATCAAAAATCATGCTCAGGCTCAGAAGACATGTTCAATGCTGCAGCTTTCTTGTAATTTAATTGTTTTCAATCAGCTCTGATTCTTAAGTAGTAGTATAGTGAACCTATCTGGGTTAGACAAGCCATGGTTTTCTTAGCAACACTGTTCATTATACTTCCACTCTGACAGACTAAAACCTAAATAACGAGAGCCTTGGGATGAGATAAGTGTTGTAAAATCTTAACTACACTTTTTTTTTTTTTTTTTTTTTTTTTTAATAATACATGGGCACGCACTTAGTAGAAATTTCATTTCTCTACCACTACAATCGTGTCATTATATAAGTTTCTTGACTAAAATACTGAATGCACAAGAAGAAGTGAAGAGAGTAGAAACCAGAGGGGTCCAGGGATAGGCAAGTGAAATGTTCAGCAGCTTAAAGAAGTATCTGGAAAAAAATAGGCTGAAAACACCAGATTATTGGTGCTGATTGTAAATGAGATGAGAGTTACATAACATACCTCACATACAAAAAGGTAGTCATGTCCTTCTTAATGTCTCCCATAACAAAAGACAGAAGTCCTGCTGATTACAAAGATAACATTTTAAACAACTTTAAGAAAAATCTCAATAAGAATAATTTATCTATGGGATCCCCTGCCAGAAGAATATCTGGAAAACAAAACACGCTGCATTTAAAACTGAATTAGCGTTTTATGTTGAGACTATCATGACCCACTTTCTGACAAGATACAATGAAATTGTTATAAAGCCCTGTGACTCTGACATAAACTACTACATGACGGCTCAGGATATTTATTCCCTCTAAGCAAATAATACCTGAGTTCCAACTTTTTTGCCCCTCGTACTGACTGGTACTGACAGTATCACACCGCTATCTTATCTAGTCTGATAGTGTTTATGCTTCTCTTTTGTTTTCCTTCTTATGTAACTGACTTCTCTATAATACCATGATATTAATAGCACTTTCCTTCTTTAAAAACAGTCCTTTTCCGGATCAGCTGTTAGAAATCTCAGAAAGGCAGGACCTTCGTTGTGAAAGCGCTACTTACATAAGTATTCTGATCACAACTTTTGGTTGACAACAAGCCAATGACTATTGTGAGAGAGAACACAGCTCTTACGCTAACATACATAAGCATAAAAGATACTGTGAAAGAATTACAGTGAAATAGAAGAAATTGCTATATCAGTGGTTATGTTAAGGCAGCTGTTTCTAACTTTTAAGAACCTTCTTTACAGGCTTTTGGTTTTCTGGAAGTTTGGGAGCAATCATTTATTTATTTTTCCAAAAAGCTTGAATTACCGATTAATCAGCTCTAACTGTTGTCAACGTTAATGAATACTTAATCTAGAAAGCTGTGTGTTAATGAAAATTGCGTAAAATAAAAATCCCTTCTAGACCTTCTAGATCAGTTTTCAAGCTGTGTTTACCAACACTGGCTGAATCACCAAAGGAAAGGTCTGGCCTTATAGTCAATCTATGAGGCATGCAGAAGTGCATTTCAGCTGAAGAACCTCAGGCAGTCGATGTCCTTGGTTTCATGTAAAAGCATACACCCCATTTCCTGCCTTGGTTGGTTTTTGGAAAGGTGTGGGCAAAGTGCTTCGTCCTAAGCAGGTTATCTTATTAACTGCAATTCAGTGCATACCTCTACTTCATTGTACTGACCCAGCTACTTAAACTCTGTTTTAAAGACTAGGGTCTGTCTCTTGGTCAGTATAGCTGATCTTTGGTACCACTTACCAGTCACATAGTCATGAAGCATCCCCACGGTCAGCCTTGTCATACTTCACTGAAGTATGGCTGTGCCCAAAGGCCCATCTCTAATAAAAGATCATGCAAAGTTTTCAGCTGAGCTAGATGGTAAAAAAAAAAAAAAAAAAAAAGCCTTTTTTTTTGGTCCAGAACCTGCCTCCATTCAGTGACAATATCTATTACTTTTGTGCCCCCCTAATGTTGTTCCCCTAAGCCCTGACAGTATCTCTCTTGGCCCTGACCACTTTGCTCTTTTTCCACAGTCACATTATGTCACTCAGTGGCAATGTGAGTAGCCTCCAAGCCTGCTCTGGAGTGGTTTGGGCATTCCTTGTCTCTAGGAAGCTTTTGTTTCCTGTGGCCTCAATCCATTCTGAGTCTTCCCACATCATTCTTCCACGGCCTTCGTGTCTCCTGATGGGTCTAAAATGTAACATGAGTCCAAATACAGTACTCTTGGAAGCTCAACCCCTACTACTCTGCTCTTAATTCTCCCTTCCATTATAACACAATAAAAACAAACGCTAATAATATTACACAGTAATAACATGTATAGTAGAGTTTCTTTGCAAGCTAGGACAATCACTGCTACTGAGTAGCAACCCTTTGGGGTATTTCTGAACTTGTTCATGCTAACAATTTCTTCCTATTCTGTTTCTCTCATCAATAAATTTCTTCCACCACTTATTCTTCTGGTGACCAGGATCACCAAGATGACACTGTTAGCCGCTGCGTTCTGAAAATCTACTAGATAATATTAATAGAAATTAATAGAATTAATAGAATATTAATATGAAAAAGTATTTTGAGAAGGCCTGGCTTTTCAGTCCCATTTTAAAGATTTATTTTGCCCAGTACTAACATAGTATCCTTTTATGCTCTGCTTTTGAAAAACCTCCTTTTCCTTACAGCTGAAAACATTCTCCTGCCCGTATATTTACCAAGAAGAAAGGAGATCACAAATGTAATTTTATTCTCTACTAGGAAGGCATCATCTTGGGAACGCATTTGTCAAAAATGTAGAGGTAAGTTCCCCTCAGCAAAGCTAGTTTGGGCTGGGGGATGATTCTTTCAACAAAAACAATAACAAAAATCCCATATCTTTTGTCATCTGAAATCACAAAAATAAAGGCCACATTTAGTATAAGAGCAGCAGTGACTTTATGACACACTCTTCTTGAACATCAGCTTCATTTTGTCAGTTCAAGTCTGACAGCTTTGCATTTTGTCAGCAGGAGTCTTCACTCCACTTGATGTAGACAGATTGAAATAACCCAAAAACTAAGCCATACACAAACTTCTGTACAGCAACAAATCTTCCCAGTCACTTGTCATCAGTGACTGCAGTGCTCTCACCCTGCTTGCAGAACACCAGAAGCACTCTTTCTAAAGGGGCAATATCATGCTTAGAATCACAGCGCAGTGAGCTGTCAAGTCTTATTTCCCCTCTTAATGGTTTAGCAAATGGGCTGACATTTTTTTACAAGCATCTAACTTGTTAATTGATAGTGTTTGCTCTTGGCTATTATTTTTAAGAGAGCCTGTTCTGGCCACAGTACAAACATCCCTTTTGCTGCAGGCTGCCCCTTTGTCTAACAATCTGATACATAGAGCCCATTGACTGCTTCACTGCCCAGAAAGAGATGAGCCTCCCTAGATACAGAGCTCAAACTTTCACTAATCTCCATTTGGGCTAAAATTGGTCATGTTAAAAATGTTCAAAAAAGTGACTATTTCTGTGGAAATTAAAAATTGTTGATGGAAACTTTATGGCATAAAAAAATAAAAATAAAAACTATATTGGTACAGCAGGAAAGCATTTCTTGCAACTTATCCCTTAGCTATTCCAGTAATAGTTTTCAGAAGAGTAGCACTGACTCAAATCACCTAAGAACATGGTTGCAACCTTCCTTCTTCCCCTAGAATTTTACCAAAATCATGCAACAATGTCATTATTTTTCTTTCAGTGGGCTAGCTTCCTACTCACATTCTGATAGTAAAAGAGAGTTTCTCAAGAGAAGTGAAGTCTTTAAAAAGCTTTGCTCACTGCTGGGAGGCACTCTCAGTTTCTGTTTGCTACAAAAACTGCTTTCCTCCTTGCCCTTGCAGGAAAGAAATGAAAGGACAGTTTGTAGAACTGAGCACTTCGGTCTTCTGCAGATTCAGTCAAATTCACAAGTAATATGAAGGGATCAGTCACACCTGAAACAAATGTCACACTTCCTCGATGACAGTGAAACTATACTGCTTTCCACTCACCGCAAGGATAGTTAACATTACTGCTCAACTGTATGGCTTTTCTACAATAAACTGCCCTTCCCTCAATAAGTATGCATCTCTGTGCACAGCCAAAGGAAAGTGGGAAGGTGCCTACCCAAGCCTGATGTATATCCTATGAGCTGTACAGGATGGGTGCAGTGGGGCCTGCCCTTCCGGACTGGACGCTGCTCTGGAAAGCAGAAAGAAAAGAGGCTGCTCTATAGTTAAATAAATTAATAAAAGAAACAGAAAATAGAATCTTTCCGACTATGCAGGACAGAGTAAATCTAGCTTGTGTCCTGTCCTCACCTACACAGTGCCTCAGGGAACCTTCTCTGCTCCAGCATTAGGCAATGTGAACCTGGGTGTTTTCAAAAAGTATGTGGCTGCAGAAGTGTGTGAGAGGCAAGAGACACGTTCAGTTCTATGTAAAGAAATGTTGCTCAGGTGAGTTGCCGTCTCATTTCTCGTCCTAGATGACAAAATTCCCTTTTGCACAATGGATTTTTCCTACCAAACACGAGGGAGGTGGCATACATACAGCTTCTTCAGCTGCTGAAGCACATTTAGGAGCTTACAGGACAAAAGAGATGGGGGTAGGTCTGCAGGGCCCACAGCAAGGAACACAGTTGGCCCAGGAATTCCACTATTTTTCATGGCTGCTAGACAAAGGACTCTTCCCCCTCATGAAAGGCCCCTCCTCTTTGATCGAGATTCAGAACCCAAAGAATTTTAGGAATTATCCATCACTTAATGAAGCTGCATCCAGGCAAGGACTGGACAAGTCATTAAGCTACAAAGCAACTGCATTGCAACAATTACCAAATCTCTATCAATTCAATTTGTACAAGCATATATTATTCCAGTAATGTATGTATTCAAACATAAGTGAAATTAATTTAAAAATATTTAGCAATAAACACTTCATGTTTTCTATCAAAAAAGAGTTCTGTGGTAGATGTTTACTCCTATATATAATGCATTAAACAAATGCATTCCGATTTACCCACATAGTACTTATATATAAGTTCAGAATTATTCTGCTTAGATAGGAAAGTTAAACTACCTAAAAATTGGAAATTTAGTCATGAGAGATGACTTGATGGTGTGTTTTAACAACATTAAGGACAAGCAGTAAAACAACCAGATGTTTTGTCATAGGTTTAAGGAGAGAGAGGCTGAGGGAAGCCACAGGAGAAAGAAAGTAGGAGATAAGAGAGTGGTGAAAGGCAAAGGCTGGTATCAGTAAGATCTCCTACTGCTGAGTATGGCCCTTATATGTGGTTGGCAAATACAATAGACACGCAAAAACAAGTTGAAAAAAATCTTCTGAGGAAAAACCCTATAGCCTTATATGCCTCTCTCAAGTATCTTCTTTAGCGATCTTGGATTTGGTTTCAGTGTAATATGAATAGACCTATCTACTTACAAAAGCTCCCCTCTTCCCACCAGTCTTGTTTGTTATTTTATGTGTTTCTGCATCATTTGCACAGTTTGCTTTGATCTACATTCCCTCTGGATGTGCGGTTTCCTTTTCGGCTACCAAAAGGAAAACTGTTTGTTTTGAGAATTTGCTTATTTGGAAGCTCTGCTGGCCCAAAATACCTATTTTTAATCCAAATGAACACAGCTCAGTGCTTTCAGCTCTTCAGCACTGGTTGCCTTCCTTTCAGGAAAAAAACTCTTTGGAACAATAACGACCTCTTCATACGCTAATAAAATTGCCAAACCATAACCCTAGCTGGCATAACTGAGAGCATTCTGTTTGCTACGGCCAAGTTCGAATGTTTACACTCAAGCATAACATGATCAGTGATGTGCTTCTATTTTAGCACCATCCTGAAAGGGTCAGCATTTTGTTCCACGTCTGACACCCAGCAATATGTACCATACTGTGCACTAAAACATCACCAAAAGAGGTCATTAGGAATTCTCTCACTGCTTCTCTAATGCAGAGCTAATCTATCTTCTGTTGATGGCATCATTCCTGCTGCCTCCAAGGGTAGGCTGGGCTGCGGTGCATTTTCAGTGTTGCATATGATGTGTGACATTGAACATAAAGTCTGAGCCATTTTAATCCTCCCTCCTTCTCTAATAAGCACCACAATGCTTACACACTAGGAGCAGTCCATAGACAAAACACAGCTCATAAATAACGTATAAACAATCTTCAAATGAGAAGAGAAGACAGGACACATCCTCGGAATGACTCTTTGACTGGGAAACAGGATATATTCTTCAAGGACCTTGCAGGAGTACAGTCCCAAAGGACAGTCATAGATTAGATCTTTTCTTCTGTGGGGTTAGGCCACAGGAGTTAACTTGGGAAACAATTCAGATAAACAAAGTGCTGGCAAGAGGAAGGACACTGTTAGATTTTACTTCCGTGTCATTATTAGATTTGGGCCTTCCATGTCAAGCTTCACATTAAGAAATTAGTTTTAAATGGTAACAGCACTGACTGACATCATCAGTATTGGAAGGTAGGAACAACCCCCTGCAATTCTGGAGACAACTTAACTATTGTGAGCTTACTCTTAATGAGACAGCCTGGAATCAGAGTAGCCTGGTCTGTTGAGTGAAAATAAGCACAAATGTAGTAGGGTCCCTTAGTAAAAATACAACTCTTGGCAGATCAAGTGCAGAAGCTGGAGGGTTTGTGTTTTCTTCATCTGTAGGCCAGTACACCACATGCAGTCAAAGGCAGACATGCACGTTATTGTTTTTTTTTAGTAAAAAATGGATGAAGGAAATTTGCATGTGAACACAGAGACAGTGCCACATGTACAGCAGCATAAGTAGTGGGAGAAGCAGAGCCCCTGCTTTGCATAAAGAAAAATCTACCTCATAAAAACAGAGCTAAGCCCACTTCATGAGAAGAAATACAAATAAAAGTGTTATCAGTGATAAGTAACTGAAATGTCTAAGAATAGTTCTCCTCTTCAAACAGATATATTTGCTGGAAAAAGAAAGGAAGAAAGAAAGAAAGGAAGGAAGGAAGGAAGGAAGGAAGGAAGGAAGGAAGGAAGGAAGGAAGGAAGGAAGGAAGGAAGGAAGGAAGGAAGGAAGGAAGGAAGGAAGGAAGGAAGGAAGGAAGGAAGGAAGATGTGGAGCAATGTAATGTGTGTGCCAACTCTGATTCACCTGTATGAATTCAGAAGAGGCTTTGCTAACAGAGGAGGCAAATATATAGAAGACATAGATTTCTAAGCTGCTCTGTACCCAATTGAAAAGGGAGAACAATGGAAGTGATGCCCCATCCCTGGAGATTTCCAAGATGAGGCTGGATCAAGCCCTGAGCAACCTGACCTAGCTGTGATGTCCCTCTTCATTGCAGGGGTGTTGGACCAGATGAGCTTTAAAGGTCCCTTCCAACTCTAGGATTCTTGCAGTTCTGGCAAATTATTTCTTACTAAGTGTACATGGACAAGGTAAATCCTAATATAAAACTATGTTCTTCCATACTCATTCTTTTCCAGCACATTTCTTTGTATCTTTAAAATACAAGACATCAATAACAAGGATACAGTAGAATATAGTGATGGCACTCCATGCGATTCATTCCATTAAGCCATGTCCACTGTCTCACAAAGTAAAAAACAGCTTCACAATATCACAGAAGAGAACTGGGACATAAGGCACCTAAATAATGGTTCTAATGGAGAATTCTTTATTTTTTCTAGATTTAAAAACATATATGCAAAGTAAATCTCTAATAAATAAGCTAAAGGCAGGAAATACCACATAGCTGGCAAGGCATTACAAAGCAACACACTTGGGCTATCCCAAAGCAGGCCCCAAGAGCAGTACCTGCCCCGCTGCCTGCGCATTGCCTCAGCTGCACTGCCTGCCATCCCCTGCACTGCCAGTACCAGAGCTTGCATCATTAAGACTTGAAACTGATCCACTTCAGTGATTAGGCTGATCCAAGGACACGGACAGAAGAGCAGGATTTAACGGGCAGGCGGGCAGGAAAAGTCTTTTAACACTTTAGAAAACATTGACTTGGTGGAAGGAATTGGCTAGCTCAAGGGATTAGTAATGAGATACTGAGCCCCTTAGCTCTAGGTCACCAAACTGAATCTGGTCCAGGTCAGCAGAAATCAAAAGCCGTTACCATTCAGTGGCCTTCAGGAAGTCAGTTGGTGGTCTTACCCAGCTACTACGGCAAAATACCTATGTTATCATTACAGATAACAGCAGCACTTGTGGGAAGGGTTTAGGACTGGCACGGTACAGAAGACTGAACAGAGAAAGATGTCCCAGCAAACAGACGAGGTTGGGGTTCAAGAAAAATGAGAAAACAGCTCCCTGATCATCTATAGACTTTCAACACGACTTGAGGCACAAGATTAAGGACATTGCTCATTAAAGGTTTGTTTCCCCATTGCTCTGCTCCTTGCAAGGCATTTGTCTCTGACATTTGTCTCTAAATGTCTCTGATACAATAATTGAAATAATTGTATTTCAGGTCCCAATCTTTTAAATAGGAATTACCAGCTCACTGGGCTGCTGCTGGAGATCCACACAAAAGAGCTGATTAAATACAAAAGCTAACCAAGAAACCAAGACAGGGAAAAAAAACCCTTTTTAGATAAAATCAGCTCTCTAACTCAAGAGCAACGTTTGGGTATACATAAGGCTTCTATTCACAAAATCCTACAGGAACAAATTAACCTTATAACAAAAAGTACCCTTCCGAAAGAAATCACACATTTCCACTGTTACCCAGCAAAGTAGCATCAAAGAATTCAGCTCCTCCTAGCTTTTTCCCTACATAGGATGAAATTCTGTATTGCACGGGAGGTCAAATAGATTACCATAATAGTTTCTTCTGGCCTTGAAGCAATGAAGCTGGAGAGAGAATCACAAGATATCAGTCACTACTGAAGGCAAGATAGCAGGCAGCATAGCTCAGTGATAAGGTGTGACATGGCGGAGTAAATCTGATGTTCTTAGGCTGTGCAAAGCTGGGAAACTGACATTTTGCTTTCTTTGTTGCCCCTTTGGGACACCGAGAGATGCAGTTATTATAATAATAAGCACAGTCCACTCTCAATGCAGCCTAAGTATATTGCCTCTTAGGGGAGTGAGTGTGTGAAGGATTGAGAAACACTAGTTATTTTCAAACTGGATTAAGTCTTTCAAAAGCTAATAGGTTTTCAATGAGCTGTGGTGCTGCTGCTGCAGCTGCTCTAATTTGAGAATAAAAGAATGCAGGCTTTGTGCCTAGGGACCTGTTATTGATCTGAGCAAGGAAGATGGGAAGGGAGGGGGTAGAAGAGGGTTATCCTCCTTTCAGCTGAGGTGGGGGCATTCTTTCCAAAGTCTCATTATCTGCTAGTAACAACAAAGCCTAACCCCATGACATGCTGCTCTATACAGGATTGCACTTGTTGAGAACTAAAAGCATTAGAGAAAAAAACCTCCTCTAGCTACCTTGCACAGCTAACCTCATTGAGGGCCCACGAGACTCAACAGATGGGTCTCGGGACGCCCTCATTAGGAGACACGCCCAGCCCTTTGCATCTGGTGCCTCACTCTGTGCTGTGCCATGCACTCATTAGCATTGTGGGCTCACAGATTCCTTAGCACGTGCTTCCAATAAATATTGGAAAGTAAGAAGGTAAGGCTTCAGGATGCAAAATGAGGGGTTGCTCACTAGGCTGGGAAATCCTTACACACACACACACACGAACACTCCCTTGTAATCCCAGAGAAGAGGGGACAATAAAAGGCAGCCAACCAAAAACATGCATTTAAAGGGACAGGTGTGGAACTGCTTCCTTTCAAATTGTAGCGGAGACTCATTAGTTCCCCTCTGCCATAGTAAATAAAAATCATCATTACATATGTTGAAACAACAACAAAAAACCTGACAATTCAGAACAACACAGAGACTGTGGATCTGCGAGAGTCTGGAGCCCTTTTCAGACACAAAGTGAATGCATACTGGATTATGCCTTCAAAGAAACTAAGTAGTTTTAAGGTCTGGTTCTTTTGGGCCCTCTCCAAGCTTGTCCTTCATTACACTTGGAATGGTCCCTCAATTTAGGGTCAAGATCAGGAGCAAACAGAAGGGAAAATCATCCATGTTTGAAAATGATGTGAGACATGGAGGTAGAAATGTAAAAACTCCCCCACATACTGAAGAAAGGACAAGAAAAACCTTCAGTCAGAGAGGTCGAGTGACCAAGCGCAGCATCTGGCTCATACTGTCCATCCAAGAAAAAGGCATTTTATCCCCCATCTCTCCATGATGCCCCTGGCATGCTCTTATTGCACTCCTTCTCATTCACTTCTATTAACACTATCCTGCTAGTCGTTGCAGGCATCTTGATCACAGCTGACTGGTGCCAAAGCAGGACTGAGAAAAGCTCAAATGAACTGCTGAAGTTAACATGGACCTTGTTCGAAGTACTGAATGCACCAAAACTCCCACAGTACACTCGCACTCTTCTCAGTGTTGCTGTTGCTAACATACGGATGTGTCAAATGCCTCACTGCTTGATCAGTGACATAAAAGTCACCAGTGCACATTCAAGTAACATTTGCATGCCAGTGGCACTGTCGTAACACACAGAGTAGTCAAGACTTTTTAAGACTTGTGTGCAAAACACGGACATGAGGAAAGCTTGCTGTTAGGTCCCTTGCCTAGGACCTTGTCTGTCTGTACCACCAAGGATGCTGTGCTATACATCTTCAGGACCTGTGCTTTGTACAAAAATACATAGCTGACAGAAAAAAATTCCTTCTGCCAGCTTTCAGCAATGCCAAGGGACTAGACAAATGCATGCCATTGTGCCACTGCACATGTGTGTAACTCTGCCCTCTGGAAAACGTTTCTCTTATACATTAGCAGGGACATTCCCACCCACCAGCTTTGAGATCTAACTCACTGACCATTCAAACACATCCCTAAATGAAAGCTTTCTGTTCCCCGATCCAGGAATGTCTATATTTTCGACTGAATCTGGATTTTAGTAATCCTAAGTCTTCTAAATTCTTCTTCATGCCAAATGAAGCAACTCCACTTACATCCCCCATGCAGTACTAACCCAAGGCCCAGAATATCAGATCAGCCATGGAATAACAGAAGGCAAGGGCAAGAAACCATATACTGCTCACTCCCATTTAAGTTTACTAATTGCAATCCCCTTCTTTTGAGTTATTTCCTTGGCTACAATGACACGCTTGCATTCTTCAGTACTGCACCCTAGGATAATGTGGGATCGATAACATATTGAACAAATACAGTCATACGCATTTAACAGTGAAAACAATCTACATGAAGGGGAAACTTCCAACATTTTGATACTTTCATCACAAGAAAATGAAACTTGTTCTGTTCTGAGGACTTGATACAATTAGCTAAAAGAAGCATCCTTGCAGACAGCTGTGTAGAAAACCCTGCCAGGAACTTGGAGCTGTCTTACAGGTATCAGTTGCTTATTGGAGACAGGGCTCAGCCCAGGTTTCAGCACAGACATTTCTACGACTGACAGGAATAGCTGAAGCTGCAGCTTATCAAAAGAAAGTGTCATCTTGTCTGTGACAGACGTGCCATTACTGCTCAGTGTCAGTCTCTGCACCTTCTGGAAGCTACTCCAGTTCGATAAGCTGCCACCCTGCTCACACCTAAAGCTGTAGTCAGAGCTCTCTGTGTGTTCAGAAAGCAGAGATTTGAGATCAAACACCTTGTGTGTAGGAATCCCACACTGAGAAGGTAACAGGACGACAGAGAAATTGAGATCACCAGCTCAGGCATGGACATCTGATCCTCAAAGGGCTAACAGGGAAACAAACAGAAAACAGAAAAGGTAATATGCATATAAATAAAGGAAACTGGAGGAGAAACGGTACTATTCTCTAGAATGGAGTAAGGTCTCAATTTTAAGCTGTGACAGAAAGCAATAATGTTATGGATTCAGTTAATTAGAGCTGGATAAAACTTTAAGGCTCTACAATAGATGCAAGTTTAGGCTCTACAGCTTTCAACTCTGTCAGGGACTTTACTGGTTCTCACTACAGTTATTTCTGAGCACCTCACAGTCTTTATTTTTTTCTTATTCTCAGAGAAACCTCTGAGTTTGATTTTGAGCTTTTAGTTCCAAAGAGATAAGGTACAGAAAAACTAAGATGGGAATTTCAAAGTCCCAAAAGGCACATGCACAGTGTACAAAATGGGGCTTTAAAAATGTAATTCTCTTGTGCAACACACCCCAGAGAAGCAGGAAAGTGTGTGCCTGCAGCAACAAACTGGAGTTGGGTCTCCATTCTTCTCCAAAACCTTTTAATATGTTTGAAAAACTTGCCTAGAGACACGGCTTTAAGAATTTGCCTGACTTGGAAGACCTGAAGCCTTTATGGAAGTAGGCTCGTACTGCTCAGCATCTGGTAAGCTACTCTTTCTCCTACCCGAGCTTCTGCCTCTTGCTCAACTTTCTCAACACAGGTAGGTTTCTTCCCGATCCATTTGTGAAATAGTCTTAACATGGGGCGTGGCCTCCTCACTAAATGCTTTCTAATTAGTTTCTAAACATTAAATGATAATGGAAGTGCAATTCCCATTCCATTCAGGTGATGAAAACCTTTACAGGAGTTCAGTCTCACTTAGTAATTAGAGAAATTAGCTTTCTAACTTTAGATCACTCAACTGTGCAAATGTGTTCATCTGGTGGAATGTGTTGCTCTGAAATGTGTGTCAGCCAAGCAGCACGGTACAGCCTCTATCTCTGCCTCCGTGACACTCGCCCAAGTGGGGAGGTCAGTTGCAGTACAGCAAGAGGAAAATAAAGTGTTATGGGTATATTATAGGAAAAGCATTATCTAAAAGCTCACTCATCCATGATTAACTGCACTGATACAGTTTTCTCCTTGCAAAAGGGATGCTTAACTCCTAGATAAAGGATTAGCCAAGTGGATGACATTGTCCATCTTTCAGTCTGTCCATAATTATATCTGAAACTGTGATGAACAAGTTTAGCCAGTAGCTCATATGGATAAGCAAAAAAGTAACTTAAAAACTACCTTGTATTAAAAAAAATCTGTCGAGAAACAAAGGGCTCCTATAGCTTCATTTGCTTTGGAATGAGGTCATCAAAATTGACGAATTCTTTATGACTGCAGATTCCAGTGGTAGCTCTTTCTACTGGTTTTGAAGGTTGGTAAAGATTGGACCCTCACCATTATGTAACCACCTTGGTCTGCATTTCAGCAGTAAACGGCTCAGCCACTGACCTGAAAACAAGATGGATCAGGTCCCCAAATGAGGAATTTTCAGGGGCATCATTCCAAACTTACCTTCGGGCATCACAAATCTAAGGAAATCCTGTGGGATTGTTCACAGCCGTGATTTAATGACTCATAGAGCTTTAAAAGGAAATTACAACTTTCCTAACACAAAGCACTGACTTTGGGACACCTGACCCTTGTAGGCCAGGCGCTCCCTCTAAAGGCTATGATCCTCATCCCATTGAAGTACTGGGCATTCTCCCAGTGGCTCTGATGAAGCAGGATCTAACTGCATTAGGAAACTGATTCAGGACTAAAGCAAAGTACTCTCTGTAACACAGGACCTTGGCACACAAGATGTTTGTAACAGCTTCTAACGTGGATGTAATATAATTATGTCAGAATAGGAAGATTAACAGGAAGTAACTTTACGCAATGTAAAAAGCTGAGAGCCAGAAATTGAAAAGTTCTTCACCGGCCTCAAAGGAAGATATGTTGGCTCTGCACCTTGTGTGACATGAACACATGTAAGAATGGCATTACACCAGGAATTTCAAATACATCAGTCTCAGACCACTCAAAGCAACCACAATTCAGGTCCCACCTGCGCATGTAGTGATTTATACATTGCTGTATACACAGTGGAATGGGCATGTGAGAAAAGATCCTCAAGTGGTATAACACTGCACACTCCATTGATTTTCAGTGCTGAGGCTAATGGCCCTGAGAGTTCAGTGAAGAAAAACAGGAGATGGGACTGATGGGACTTCAAGAGTGAAATTCGGGCCTCAATAAGTTAAGGAGATTTTGCTACTGACTTCTGCGAGGTCACCATGTCTTCTAGAGCTGCAAGACAGAGGGCTTGCAATACACTTCTATGCTACTCACTCTTTGCCTTGGTTTACCTATCAGTCAGTAATACTTTGCGTCTCAAGACATTGGGAGGCTTAATTTGTAAGTGCTTGCAAAGCATTTAAAGTTGTTGGACAAGTAATTCTGTTTAAGGACAGCTTCACTGCTGAGTCACAAGCACTGTGGGAACCAGCACTCTGGGTTTCCTAAGCACTGGAGTCAAACAGGTGGAGTAACCTTTCACAGAAAGGCCAACTGCAGACCTGCCCTAAAGGTACGCAGCCTACCAGCAAGCAGCAGGGCATTAAAAGGCCCAGAGGAACCGCTGTGTGGCACTTGTAAATGAGTAACATTCAAATTGGCTGTGGAAGCTAAGGAGAAGCCATTCAAAAAAGAAGAGAGATGCTGGTTCCTGTCTTACCAAACTGCAGCCACGTTGCGCAGAAGATACAAGGAGGGTTTACCAGCCTCAGGAAAGGTAACGACCCTGAGTAAGGAACAACTGGTGCTGTTACAGCTTCTGGGCTGAAAAAGGAGTGAGGAGTGCTAAGCAACGCTGCATTTCCCAGGTGTACCCAAAGTGCTGGTATGGAACCTACACCTGAGCTCACAAACGACCTGCAGGTGTGTGGCTGCAGGGTGAGCATGGCTCTGGTGTCTGGTGTCAGGGCTATGGGCACCGCCAGCACAGCCCCCACCCAACCAAGGGCAGGCACACACCGCACCTTCGCCATAGGAAATGAAAACAAAGGAGGTACAATTAGGTCCGAAATTTTCTTTTTCTCTCTCCCAACTGTCTCTGGTGTACAAAACAGACACTTACACGTTAGTGTGTTACGTCAGGATGGGATCAGAGGACACAGGAACCGTTGCTGTGGGTCAGACCAGGCACCGTGCCGGCGGGTTGGTGTCTGCAGCGCTGCAGGGCGAGGGGCAGCGGCACGGGACAGCACAGCGATCACCCAGCTCCGCATGGGGGCTCGGGGAACCGCCCGACCAGGGATACACTTAAAGTTTGCCCTCGTTTGCTCCGTTGGTGTGCGGCTCTTCCTCGGGGAGCGCGCCTGAGTGCTTTTTTTGCTACGGTGCGAACCAAAATCCCGCGGCAGGGAGTCAGTCAGTCCCGCACAGCCCACCGCCGGCAGCGCGCGGTGACGAAGCCCGGCGCTCACTCGGAAGCCAGGAGCAAGCGGGCTGCAGGCCGTTTTCCCACTCACGATCTACGGGAGATACCGGCCGGCGCGCCGGGCTGACCGGGAGGGACGATGCGGCACCGTGAGGGAGCAACCGCCGCCTCGTCTTCTGAGGGCCGGCAGCCCCTCAGGCCTCGAGGCCCCGCTCTCGGCGCGCGCCGTCCTCCCCTCAGCGTTCCCGCCGCGAACGAGCGCGCGCCCCTCCTCCCTCCGCGCGCGGCGGCCGCTCCGCCTCAGGCGCCGCGCGGCGCTGGGCGCTGCAGAGCGACCCCAGCTCTTCCCGCGCCACGACCGCCTCGAGCGGGGGATCGCGCCTTCGCGAGGGCGCGGCGGGCAGCTCCTCCAGGTGGGCCGCCCGGCACCTGCGGACGGACATTTCGCGATGACCGGCCGGCCGCCGGCCGCCGGCCTCGGGGCGGGAGGGACCCACGGCGCGCCTCCCCCCGGAGGAGCGGCCGTCGGCTCTCCGCCTCCTCGGTCCGCCGGTACCTGCCTTCCCTCCTCCCGCCTCCTTCATGCATATGGATGGGCGCATGCGCGCGCGGGCGGCCTCCCCGCCTGCCGCCGTGGGCTAGATGAAGGCGAGCGGCGGCGGCGCTGCCAGACGGGCGGCGGGCGGTGCGTGCGCTGCATGTGCGTGTGTGTGTGTGTGTGTGCGTGCGTGGTGTGCGTGTGTCCCGGGGGGCGCCTCCGCCGCGCGCTGCCCGGCGACCTGAAAGCAATAAAAGGATCGGGATAATAATCGCGATAATAAAATAAAAGAGAAAAGAAAAGGCAGACAACGAAAAGAAAGGAGGAAAAAAAAAAAGAGGGAGGCGAGAGAATAAGGAGAATAAAAGGAGGCCGGGCTGCTTTGCATTGAAGACCGGGGCGCTATTGAAAGCGCCTGAAAAGCGGCGTTGTTCGGCGCGGGCGCGGCGCGGTATATAGAGAGCGGGGCGGCGGCGGCGGCAGCGGCGTCTTCTCCTCCTGCTCCCTCTGGCCCTCCCCGGCGCGTCCCGGAGCGAGCGGCGGCGGCGGCCTGCAGGCGGGCAGCGCGGCGGCGGCATGCGTGCGGCCCGGCGGGCGGCGGCGCGCTCCCTCGTCCTCCTCCTGGCCCTGCTGGGGCTGCGGACTCAGGTACGTGCGGGGCGCGGGTGCGGCTCCCGCGGCGGTGGCCGGACGGGGTCCCGGGAGCCGCGGAGGCTGCGCGCCGCGGGGCGGCTCGGCGGGAGAGCGGGCGGCGGTGCCGGCTGTCCTGCGGGGAGGGCGGCGGTCCGCGCGGCGAAGCGAGGCTCCCCGAGGATGGAAGTGCTATTAGCGCGCATCGCTTGTTTTCGGGATTACTTCTCCTCCTCTTTTTTTATTTGATATATATTTGTGTGTGGATTTTTGTATTGTTGGTTTCTTCTTTTTTTTTACATCGTTGCCGAGCGCAGTGCCGGCGGGCAATGCGGGGCTGCCCGTCCCGTCCGCCGCCCCTCCGAGCTGCAGCGGCTGCGCTGCTGCCGGCGCCGCGCTCACGCTTTGCTTCCGTTCCGTTCCTGGGGAGCCTCGCAGAAGCCTTTTAGTCTCGGGGCTTCGGGTTCTTTTTCAGCATCCGTGCTGCTGGGGTGATTTATGAGCCTTTCTCGTGGGTGTTGGCTAGCAAAAAGCTTGAAGCGTTTGCTTTTTCTTTTTTTCTTAATGCTATGTGCGTGCCTCTCAAAAGTAAGCTGGCTTTAAGATGACTTTCCTCTGCCTGCAGAGCTGCCGTAGGTTGTGTTTGGGGTGAAAGGTGAGGTAACCGTGTTTTTCGTTTCTTGTTTTTTTTTTTTTTCTTTCTTTTTGTTTTCTCCTGCGGTTCTTTCTCGGGACGAGCAGGTGGTGTCAGCATCGGGACAGTTCGAGCTGGAGATCTTATCCGTGCAGAATGTGAACGGCGTGCTGCAGAATGGGAACTGCTGCGACGGCACTCGAAACCCCGGAGATAAAAAGTGCACCAGAGACGAGTGTGATACCTACTTTAAAGTTTGCCTGAAGGAGTACCAATCGCGGGTCACTGCTGGCGGCCCTTGCAGCTTCGGATCCAAATCCACCCCTGTCATCGGAGGGAATACCTTCAACTTAAAGTACAGCCGGAATAACGAAAAGAACCGGATTGTTATCCCTTTCAGCTTTGCCTGGCCGGTGAGTGCGCTGCTCGCTCTGCACTGCCGGAAGGTGCTGTTGGAGCTCGGTTCGCTACGGCCTTCTCCAGCTTCTGGCGCGGGGACGGAGGCGCTGGGCTGGGGAGGGAGCGGGTGCCTTGGCGGGGGAGCCGGCACTCCGCCGGGCAGAAACGAGCGAAATGCGGTGATGTTTTTGTTTGTGTTCCCTGGGGCTCACAATGCGCAGCCTGTTCAATTTGAAAGTCAGATGTGCAGCGAGGGGGATCTAAACGGGTCAGGGAAGCAAACCCTGTATCTCTGCACTTTACAGCATGAATAAGCCTCTTGAGAATTAGAAGGTCAGAAGTTCATTTATTTTTTATTTTTTTTTTTCCAAAGCAGTGAAGACTTGGGCTTAAGCCAAAGTAGCGGTGGGTTAGGGGCTGTGGAGGGATCCCGTGTGAAAAGTGTGTGTCATAGCTGGCCTCCTTCCCTGGAGCGTGTTTGGGAAGGCTTCCTGCTTCCCCCAGAGGGAAATCTCACTGTGCTGCTTGGTGCTGATGGGAGCTGCTGTTGCTGCTCTGGGTGAGCTGGTTGCCAGCTTCCCTGAGAAGCTTGCTGTGTTTTGAGGTATGTGCAGACTCTGGAGCCTAAGACAGAAAAACCTGGCCGTAGCTTTGGTCCATCTCACCCTCTCCTACCCACAGTGCACCTTTTCTGGCATATTGGCTCCGTGATCCATAGATTCTGGCTTCCCAGTTTGCAAAACTTTGTGGGGCCTTTTGCCAGGCATTTTCCCACTGTTGTCCATCGCAGTAAACAGCGGTCAGCCCTGTGGGAAACTATTGGGGGTGACCTCTTCATTAGCTGAAAATTGCCTCGTTGGTGGTCACGTGCAGTATGCTGGCTCGCCCTTCAGAGTTTCTTGTTGCTTCTGGACAGCTCAAGGGGAACGAAGCCTTGATATGCTTAGCCCTGCAGAAGAGTCCTGTACTTGTTGCACAGACTCTAAGGACCATCCTTCCAAAACAACCATCGCGTGGGACAGTGTCCCATTCGTGCAGTAGGGCTTGGGGGTATGTAAGACTGCTGCTGCCGTGGCCCTCAGTACCACGAGATGCACTACTTTGTGCCCAGCAGTGTTGCCAACACAAGCAGAAACTGAGGATGACCAATGTGGGGGGCTTTTCTGCACACATGGCAGTCCGCCTTTTGGGGTGGCTCTCTCAGACGCTATGGTATATTAGCTGAAAATTTATGTTCCTAAAACTTGTATTTAAAGATCACCTAGGAAACGAAACTGTTTTTCCCCCTCCCCTTCTCCAAAGGTGCTGAGCACACACTTTCCCAGTGACTGCCTTGGGATATGTTGATGCTCAGCAGTTTTGAACATCCAGTCATCCTAACCTAGATGCCTACGGTCATTTTTGCAAGGGGTGGAGGGCCCTTGCATGCAAGCAGGAGAGGAGTAAATCTTGTTTCCTATCCTATGTCACTGTATCATTGCTGGAGAGGTGGAAGCATTTGTAGATTTTCAGCACTCTTCAGAGCTTGGCCCTTCCTGTCAGATAAGGCCTGGTTGCTGTGAGGGCGTGGACTTTTGGGGGGGGGAAAGCCCACCCCAAAAACATTCCTCCCTCCAGTTGTAGTGCAGACACCCACTTTGTTAGTCCTGTGGCCAAGTGCTGTAGGCAGCTGTGTGTTCTTGAAGCGTCCTGTGCTGCCTCCTACCTGCCTTCTCTGTCAGTTGTGACTTCTGGAGCAGCAAAGGCTGGAGAGGCAGAAGGGTGAAATCAAGCCTGCATTTTTATGGAGATAATATTACAAAGTACAATAGCGGCGTTAACAGAAGTATTCTCTGTTGGAAGTACAAGTCCTCTCTTTCTTCCTTTTTTTTTTTTTTTTTTTTTTCCCCTAACATGAATGAGATAAAACTGTTATCAAATATGCCATCAAAGGGATAAAGGGTTTTGTAAAAATCTGAGGTATTTGAAGCTCTGCCAGTGGCTGTAATGCTTGTACTGCAGGGCTTTTTTGTTGTTGTTTTTTGTTTTTTTTCTTCAGAAGAGTGAGGGTCATCTCCTCCCTGAGCCAGTCTGCTTCTAGTCGTTTAAATGCCTTGGATCTGAAGATAAGTGTATATAGAAAAGATGTGAAAACTGAGTACTCCCCTTCTAATGCCCTTCTCTCCATAGGATCAATAGGAAGGGAAATCTTCAATGTAGTAGGAGGACTTGGGGATTCTGGAGACCACGGAAAAAGTTTCTTGTCTTTCTTTAGTGAAAGAAATTTCTCTGATGTCCTGCTGAATGTAACTCAGTACTGGAATCATAGAGCAGCAGTGAAACTCCAGTGCAGCCTGCAAAATGTGTAAAGCTTGTCAACTTCTGACAACTCTGTTTCCCACAAATGGAAATTTTTGGAATGAATGCTTGCATTTTTTTCCATGCAGAAATATCATTTTTGAGATTGTGATGACTGTTCTCAATTACCAAGCCTGCATCCCAGCTTTAATTTCACAAGACACGGCCTTTTGGTTAGCCATTGTGACTTCTAAATAGTACTGGAACAAAAGAATATCTAATGTGACAAAGCACTTATTTGTACTGAAATTGTGTACAGAAATCATTTTTAAGTAGTTCTGAAAGCTCTAAAGATAAACTAGTAAACTTAATGAGCCAACTCAAATCTGATGCTGAGATTTCAGCACTTAAAACCATTTCTTTAGATGGGTAAACACTGTTGATTAATCAAAGCGTGAGACCAGCTTTAGATTTACAAATGTGACTAATCATGAGAGCTTACCATTCATTTTCAGTTGGGTATATTCAAAGAAACTGGAGCTAAGCTGGAATGTTAGTTGTATTGCACTTGAAAATTCATGCTCATCTCTGTATATGTGTTGTTTGTGATCTGTTCTCCAAGGAAGGTTTTTCTGGGATGTTACAGCTTGAATCAGTAACATTCAGAACTCTTATTGCCTTCATTACTTTAAAAAAGCAACAAGAAAATGAGTGTGTGTGCGGCGGGGGGGGGGGAGGGGGGTGGAACACAAAGCACTTCTTCCCAGTCAAGCTGCCCCTCTGGCCTTTTGTCAAAAATAGGTGTGTTGTGTTAGAGGTTTTGAACAAAAGAAAATGGTATGTAATGTAAATGTACTGTTAGATTTGGCTTGTAGTTGTAATGTAGATTTGAGGCATTGGAGTCTTATTACAAACTCACACAGTTAGCTGTTGTCAGTTTTGATATGTATCCTTGTGAGTAATGGCTGTGGAGATGGTGGGCCATAAATTCATTTAAGTGATTGGAAGTTTGACAAAGTTGCTAGGGAACAGGGCAGCAGACCAGCAGAAAAAACACACCAGAGTGCATCCAGAAAGCCATCCCTGCAGTAGCTTGCAATTCTACAGCAATTTGCAATGATAATAATATTTTTAAAATATATACACACAGCTAGGCTTTATTCATGCATTCTTTTAGAGATTTGATTGATTTTTCTTGATGGGCAGGCCTGGCTTATGAAGCCATGTAGGAAAGCATGGAACAAAAGAATTTCCATGTTCCACTTGTCAAAGACAGTCTCAACAAGTTTTGTTTGGTAGACACATGCTCTCCTTTGGCGTAAATCAAATCTCTTGCTTTTCTTAAGGAATCAAACAGCATTCATAGTCTGATGCCTGCTGTACCTTCAGGGAGCCACACATGGATAACAAAGCAAAGCTTAGCAGTAAATTCTGCTTTTATGTGAAGAGAGGTTTTTTGCATATTTGATGAGGCTGTGAGTAAGAAGCAGGTCAGAGTTGGCAGTTCCTTTGGTATGCTCAGCTCTAGTTTCAAATAGCTTGTCTATCCTGAAATTATGATCCTTGTAATTATTTAATATTGGAGCCAATTGCACCAACCCAACAGCAAACTATTGAGGGTGGAAAAAACCCTCCAGCATCTAAATAGCTTTAGTGTAAAATATGGAAAAAGCATTTTGAATGTCTTACTTCCATCTTTAAAAAATGAAATATTTGGCCTTTCCCTTAGTTTTAAATGACAAATCTTACTGTTTCGGGGTCCTGGAGACATAAAAGATGCCCTCTGGATAGGCACTGCTTTTTCTGGCTAGAAAGAGGGAATGAAAGAGCTTTAGTGTTGTGTTCTAGTTTTTAAGATTCATGATTTCCTCTTTTCCCTTGTCTTGACACAAGAGGCTTCCAAAATACTTATCTGTGCCTCATTAATTAATGTAGTGGCCTTTTGAGAGAAAAGCATCGCATCATTCAACTGCTTTTATTGTTGTTTTCTTTTTGTCTTTGTTTTCGTTTGTTTTGTTGTATGTGTTGAGTTTTTCTCTTTTTTTATGTAATTTTAAACCATTAGGTAACACTCATACAACTAAAGCTTGATTTTGTTCTGTATTGGGTTTTTTCTTTTTTTTCCTTCCTCCAGTTAGCTTTTGAAAACTTGCAGTAGCACATGCTCAGTATTGTTTAAATTCTTCTTAAAGGATGGCTCGTAAATCATCTCAGAGTAGGGGCAGGTCAGAAGAAAATTTTAAAACAAAATGCAGATCAATCAAGTAGTACTCACACCCATCATTTGTTGTTCGCTAATAAGAATAAATCTCCAGCACTTGCAGTGTTTTGCCTAGGATGGCCAGCCAAGAAGGAGCTGAGAGCATTAACTGACATCTGAAGCGTAATTACCATCCGTGGAGCTGTGTTTTTTCCCCAGGACTGCAGAGAAGCAATGCAACTACTTGGGGGTTTTGGACTTGTTACATGTTCTTAAGAGTTATTTATGTTCCAGTCAGTTCAGAACTTCATCTTCCTGGTAAATCCATTTGATTATATTACCATAATATGCCTAAAAATAAATCCTGCCTGCTTCCAGGATTTTTGTTCTTGTGATGCATAACGAAGGCCCGCTCCAGTTTAGCTTCAGTGGCAGCTGGATCGGGCCTCACGTTGAAGCTTATTCCTAAACTTTCTCAGACTGCACACATCCAGTGCTGTCGGCTTGTTTACGCAGCTGGAAGTCTGCATGTCTAAAAATGAATTGCATAAAATTGATGCTTTATGTGTAAAATTCTTGTTGGGGAAACTTACTGCTTCGTTGTGGAATGAAGGCCTCAGTAGAAGTAAACTAGTTGGGAAGCCGGTAAAGTTGGGCCTCAGCTCATTGTGTGAGATGTTGTGCAGCTTGAGAGGCTTGCATTCTCCTCCATGGCTTTTATTCCAGCTTCAGTTCCTCCTTCAGTACTTCCAGTGCCCTGCAAAAACCTCAAGCTATGCTTCTTAAAAGCATTTCTATATAGATAAAACTGAAGACAGGATCGTCTTTGAAAAATCAGGCTAAACTAAGCATTTCTGCCGATGGACAGAAGTTTTATATGTTACTTAATTCAGTTCTAATAATAATTGTAAATGTGAGCCATATGCATCTTAAATGGGGAAAGATGTGAAAATTAGAAGATGTTACAATCTTTTCTTGTTTCTCTGGAGCTCATGGCTCTGTGGTCAGTCTTCTACAGCATAAATTATACTCGTTATTGTTGTAGTATTCAGAAGAAGCTGTAAAATGTGGATAGAAGTGGTTAAAGTGGTTTGTAAATAGTCAAACATCCCGAGTCCTTTACCAGTTCAACCCAGTTCTTTTGCACTTAGGTAAATAAGTAGAAAGGCTTCTTGTTCAGGCTTGCTCTATGTGAACCTGACTGTTTTGCTTGGCTGGCTACTAGGTATTCTCTCTATTAACCTTGCCACCCTTTTGTAACTGGTGCATTTAATTATCAGTGGGATGCTTTAAACAGGTAGGGGGACTGATAAGAGCAGGTAATCTGCTTGCTGGGGGAGGTCAGAAGCAACTGTTGACATCTTGGCCTATCTACTAGCCTTTAACAAGTGGGGCTCCGTGAGAAGATTGCCCTGTAACCAGATAAGGTGCTGATTAAAATGCTGTTGTCGTGTGATGCACCTCAGTAGCTGCAGTCACCTAAAATCATTAGTTTAAAAAGAAAGATTTTTATGTATAACTTCACATATGTCATCACATAATATCACATACAATATAAATATATGTGTTTTAAGAAGAGCAGTGGGAGGGATGGATCATAAGTCACCCCCCCTCTAACTCAGTACACTGTTTCATTAATGCATGCTAGTTTTATGATTGGAATACATTGTAGCCTGGCCACCCAGACAGCGACATTGACTGCTAATATTAACCGAGAACAATAGCGTGGCCGTACTGACTGCAGGGAGGATTACAGAACATAATGGGGCCTATCCAAAAATAATGCTAATACAGGACAAGCAACAGGAAGCAGCAGTAGACTCAGCATTGCTCGGCTCCCAGACAAACCATGGACTTACTTCACACAATGGCAACTTCAGCACATCATGTATTCACAGGACACTCATTATTCCAGCAAGTTTGACAGATCAGAGATCAGGCTGATTTACTAGATGCTTAAGCGCGTGCATAGTTTGGATAGTGGTAATTTGTGTCCATCATTTGGCAGGAAGGAGAAGTTGTGCCACAGAAACGGTCTTCAGTTACTGGCTTAGCTTATGCCAAGCTGGAATGGTGGTAAAAGTCATTCCTGTAAGTTGCCAATAAATTAAATTTGTTTTTGTATATTCTTTCAATGGCACTGAAGTGTTTACGAGCTCTGACAGCAATGGAGGAACTGCTCAAAACAAACAGTGAAAGAACACTATGCTTGCATTTTCACCTGGGCATATTCTGATGAGACCTGCCTGTTTGAGGTTCAGTCTAGCACTTGGTCAGAGATTCTGAAGCAGAAGATCACTACAGCTTGCTTTGCCTACATATGCAGGGTTAAGGGAGTAACAATTTACGGGTTGTTAACTTAGCCTTATGTAGACTGGCCCATATAATTGCTTCCTGACTGTGTTCAAGAAAGAATCAGGAGAATTGTTTCCCTTTTTTCCCCCCAAATATGCAATTTCTCTGGATGAGGAACCAGTTGTCTTCAGCTCCCATGGAGGAGCACTCTGTTGTCAGGGTTCAGTGGCTGACCGTGGCATGACGTGGTGACACATCTGCATGGCGTCACTGTGACTTGCCATGGGGCAGCAGGAGCATGCAAGTGAGAGTCCTGCTGACTTTTAGGGGAAGTGGTTTTGTGACTAGCCTTAAATGTGCTCAGAGTTGCCCTCCTTCCTGGCTTTTGGGCACTCTGAACTACTACTCTGTTTCTCCATTTGTCTCATTCCCTTCTAGCTGAAGAGCAGAGAGACTGCAGCAGCTCTCTCAGTGTGCCGTGTCCCCTGTGATAGTGTGCCCAGCTCCTAGCCTTCTTCCTAGTGGTGCAGGCAGAGTCTGAGGACTGTTCTCAGATGAGTCTTCACAGCTGTGCCTGGCTAGGAGTACACGAGGAGAACATGGCTGAGCTTAACCTGCTCTCCTTGTTCGGCAGAGGGGAGGAGCAGGCACAACGTTAAGAATGCAAACTTCCCACTGCATTTGTCTAGTCATGGTTTCACATGCTCAGCAAAGCTCTTGCTTGGTTTAACCACAAGGCTAGAAGGGAAAGAAGTTTGACGAGTTGCAGCCTCTTTCAAAAGGAGGCTGTCCTTTTGCTAATAAGCCTGATGTTTCAGTCTTCCTCTGTAACGCTGAATTGCAGAATGTCTTTAGAAGCCAAAGTACAAAACCACCTCTTTTGGGTGAATACCTGGATGAAGAGAAGAAGAAATAGTAGAGAAGAGAGCTTTGAACACCTGTTGTTTAGCTGGAGCTGCTAGTATTTCATTTAAATAGCTAGAAAATATGCTGCATTGCTCTTTCAGGCCTTTAAAAGGGACTTTCTTTGATGGATTTCAGCATCTTCAAAGCTTTCAGTGAGTTGTATTATCAGTGGACTGAGGCTAAGTCATGGTAGCTTGTCACTGAGGGAAGCAACCCTTGTACGTGGGTGCTTGCTTTATTTAATTTGGAGTGTGACCTCAACCATTTCCATCCTCTCATAGCTTAACTCATAGGACTTCAGCTTAAATTTGACCGTGCTGCCTTTCATCCCTCTGGGTGGATCAGACTAGATGTTGTGCACGCTGTGCAGGCTTGCTATTCCTTTCAAACTGCCTTTCCTCTCAAGTCAGAATCCCTGCCTTCTGGTCAGGCTCAGTCTTACAGTGGCTAATTGGGTGTGACTCCAGAAAGTTCACTGCTGCCTCTTTGCTTAGGACAGTGCTTTGATGGAATAAGGTGCACGATGTGGAATTCTTGTGTCTGGATATATATATTTATTCAAAGATGGGCAGAGGTCAGCTGTGGGCATGGGAAAACTTAAACCTCCTCACTGTACGTAGTCATTCCTGAGATATCTTAATTGTTGATCTATAGAGTGGGGATGATATGCGCTTTTAAAATATAACAGTGGTTCAGTCTTTGCACAGAACTCTTTTTTGGGCAGTGGTGGGGAGGCACTGGCTGGAGTTATGTGATGGCTGTATTGCTGAGGGGCACTTACTGCTGTTGTGGGGATGTGGGTGTCTGTGCTTTCTGCATTGAATACAGTCTTGTCCTTTCTCTGCCCCATGCTGGGAGGGACTGAGCCTAGAGATTAAACTGCCATTCTTGATACCTTCCCTTTTCAGGATAGAGATTCCTTATTTAAAATATGTCAAATGAGGTGAAAGGGGGCACATGGAAACAAGGGAGTTGCTAGGGTATGTCTTTTCTCCCTCATTTTATTTCTACCCAGTTAAGCAGAAGCTCTTTACTCTGTAAACAAACTCCTATTGGAAAGTGGTCATGCAGGTATCTAGCAACATTAGTACTTAAAGCCAGGATTCAGCCTTTCCTTTCCTTAAGGGCTAGGTGTGTTGGTAAACAGTCCTGAGAACCAACCCGTAACTGTTGCTATGAGTTTAGACAAAATATCTTCCAAAACAATTATGCAAGGCCGAAAGGAAAACATCCTTAACTTCGTTGGAAATAGTGCTAGTTGTCATAATTCATTTTCTATATCATAACACTTTTTTTTCAAGCTTGCAGAAACACGTTGTGCTTCTCAGTATTTGCAATTAAAGCAGTGAGAAAGCATCCATGATAGTGCAGTGCGCATCTCTGAAATGGCTCAGGAGCGTTATTCGAGTTTTGTTTGATTGTTTTTTTGTTTGTTTTTTTTTTTACCTTTGACTTGTGAAAGAACTTCTTCAGTATGCTTTCAATAGTGTTAAATGATCACATTGTGCTTTGTTTTGTTGCAGAAGTTTCTTCCAAGTTGAGACACTTGTTCTAGACTAATAGCAAATATGTCACTTTCATGAAATATTAACCAAAAATGGCGTGGCCAATGCAGCTTCCCTGTAAAAGTCAGAATGCATGTCTCAGCTTGCCCAGCTTTGCTTACTTTTTGAAGCATTTTCCCACAGTTATCAGTGAACAAAATGGAATCCTAGTCTGCTTTGAATATGAAACATATTTAGGCTATATTCCAAGCTGGTGTTCATCACAAACTAGGTTTTCATTCAGGGGCTGCATGCTGTGTCCAGTCGTGAGAAAACAGTCTGCCTCAGCCCCATTTTTTTTCTTTTTTTTTTTTTTTTTTTTTCTTCTCAAGGAATTCGAGGTCTGCCTTAAAGCTGCACCTTGTAGCAGCTTATTCTCAACTTTATTTTGGTTTCTGGTACAGAAAAGATGTTAAGGGCTGCAGGCCGCTACTGAGTGCATATATAATTAAGAAGAAATAAACCTTACGGTACACAGCTTCTATGGCAAAGTATCAAAGCTCTTCATGGAGAGAGTTTATATTTGTCCTGTAATTGTTCTCACCAGAAAGATGTTACGTTTATTACTTCATTTGTAGTTCTTAATGTACTTATCAAATCAGAGGGTGTTGGGTTTTTTTTTTTATTTTTCTTTGGTTTTTTTTCATTTTGAATGCTTTCTTGAATCCTTCTCTAAGTTTAGCTGTGCCTGGCAATTTTGGAAGATACAGCTAAGTTAATAATATCCCAGAGTAGGGAGGGGGAAGGGAATACATCTTAATGGCTCTTGTTCTCAAGTTAGGATTGAAGATAAGGTGGCTCAGATGAAATAGCTGGCATCTGTCCAACCCATGGAGTCACTCTTGATTAGTTTATGCTGATGATTATTATTACTGGAGTGCTAGAGAGCTCATTGGCAGGTTAGTCTGTCTGTAAATGTGACACGGGGTGGATAGTGCGTCTTCCCTTTCCCTGCTCTTCCAAATAGCTCGATTTTAGCCTTTGTTTTACAATGCATCTCTCTTAGCCCACCCCCTTTCCCACATCCATCAGTTCTTCCCTCAGTTACCTGATACTTGTG
Source organism: Meleagris gallopavo (assembly GCF_905368555.1). Lineage (NCBI taxonomy): Eukaryota > Metazoa > Chordata > Aves > Galliformes > Phasianidae > Meleagris > Meleagris gallopavo. The sequence continues at coordinate 12,890,386 of NC_139405.1, forward strand.
GGAGCTGCGATGGCCCTCATGCAGACAAAGCTTTCAAAGGGGGTGCTGAAAAGCAAAGTCCCTAGAGATTGTGCTGTCAAGGCAGAGCACAGTAATCTTAGCAACACTTCTTGCTTTCAGGATGATTGGGGGCAGGGAAATCAAGACTACTTTTCTCAAAGTAAAATTCTTTTGAAGCAGTTCTTGAGAGTGGTGGTTCTTTTTTGTTGTTTTTTTTTTTTTTCTTTTCTTTTGGTTGCTGCTATGCTAGTTCAGTGTCTTCTCTCTTCAACATGCAGTAGGCAATTCCACACATGCTCAGCTGTGGCTGCAGCATCGTGTCAAAGGCTGGACTTCCTGGTTAAGTACATAAGATGCATTAATGATGACAAAGATGAGCTATCCAAGGTGAAAGGTCTTGTAAGTCAGACTGGATAAGGTAGCTTATGATGTTTCAAGATCACATTTGTCTCAAGTATAACTTATTACCTATTTCTGTTTTCCCAGGCACAGACCAGGTATTTTTTGAATTTAAATTGTATTATTGTTTTTCCTTCAGGTTGCATGTGGCTTTGAAATTAACTCTTGTTTCTCTTTTGCAGAGATCCTACACTTTGCTTGTTGAGGCTTGGGATTACAATGATAACTCTACTAGTAAGTATTTGTTCCCCTGGTTTAATTTGTTTGGACTCCTTGATTTCCTGCCTATTGAAAGGTATTTGGCAGTCTACCCAGCTTACTGTGAACAGTGAGGAGAGTGATAAGCTCTCCCACAATCAGTCAGAACAACTGCTCCGGGCTCTGCACTAGCCTGTCTCGTTATTTCCTGTAGAGGGTGAGTAGCTTGCTCACTTAGGCACCAGCAGTTTCATGCCTAAAAATAGATGCTGTTAATTCTCACCTCCTCCTCAGGGAGAATAAAGGCCCAGGAGTTTTTCTTGTTTTGTTTTGCATTGTTTGCTTTTTAAAAAAAATGATATTTAGAAGCATAAGTATTGCTGACTAGGGACCTCCCTATAAACCGTGCTTCTCAAAATTGAACACACTACATTTAAAAAAAAAAAAAAAAAAAAGGCCAGGTGATCTATTTAATGACTGTAGAAGAGGAGGAGAGGCAAATAATTATCAGTTCTTCCTTGGGGGTAGGATGTCTACAGACTTGTATTCAGGAACTATAAAAATGTTTACCAGGTAACACCTGGTAGAGCTGGCTGGAAATCAAGGGTGGGAATCTTTCTCCTGGAATGTCTTTTGGCTGGATGAAGTTTTCTGCTGAGCTTTTACCATTGGCTAGAAGAAGCTATGTAGTCTCCTGGCATTATGAGCTATTCTGTATACTGCCTACTGTTACCGAAGCAGGTATGCAAAATTAGCTCTTTTTTTTTTTTCAATGTAAGGTTTTATTACTGAGTGGTAAAAGCCACAGGAGAAACTATGAACTTGTAAACCTTTGACATGACAAGCATTTTCCTTTAACAAGGAAACATCAGCACTGTGGCCCATCTTCCATAAATCTTACAGCAGCTTGTAGACCCCTTTGGACTGAAATGGTCTTCACAGAAGAAAGGCCTTATAGAAATGTGCACAGTGCTGTGGTTTTCTGTTTACATTTTGATTGGTGAAGAATAGACAGTTTGGGAATGGCTTTTTGAGTCCAAGAACCTTTCTACACAGATCTACTTAGTGGTGTCTGTGATTTGCTTTACAACCTGCCACGTTCAACACTTTCGCATGTTCCTGTGATCTCAAGTTCTATTCCTGCACAGTCATGGAGATGTCTGGGAGACCTCTTGGGTCTTGATTAAATATGTTTTATGGAGAAGTAGAAAATAGATTGCTTCAGCAGGAGAATTGTTTTAAAATGGAATCAGGAAGATGCCTGAATTCAAAATGAAGGTCTTGTTTACAGTAGGATCTGAAGATTTTTTTCAGACTGGGTCTCTGCCACTTTTACTATTATTAGAGCTCATCTTTTTTCATGAAACAACTGCATTTCCAAAGCTACACAATGAACCCTTTCTTTGCTTTCATGTTCTGGAAGTACAAATGTCTTCAGACAAAATTGCCTCATTTCTCAGCAGTACATTTGACCAAGTGCAGACAAGTTCTTATGTATGCTCCTGATTTGCATTTCTGCACTAGCTTTGTTGTCGCACATCCATCTGTAGGTCACTTCAGTCACAGTACTGCACAAAGCCTTTTCTTTGTAAAGTGACTTTACTTACAGTCAGCTTTCCCATAGCTAAAGAATGTCTTGAAGAACTAGCTGAGGAAATAATTAGAACTAAACAATTGTCATCGTATAAAGTGATGAGCCTTTTTTTTTTTTATACCCAGGATTTTCTTTCACCCTAATTACTATTTAATTGTAAGTATTCTCTGATAGCTCTCAAAAAAGTGAGTTTAGTAGGCTTTGTGTGTTTTGCAATGGTTTGAGCATCCTTCTGATCAGTGTAGTCATTAGGCGATCCTAGAATGGATGCTTCCTTCCCCTCTCTACATTCCACTCCTCCTACGTTCCCTTAATCACATACTTTCTCTTGTCTCACTTCCAAGAGTGTCTTGCAGTTAAATTCTGGCCCTGTTGAAGTTGATGAGAATCATGCTTTGCTGGAGCCAAGATTCAATGTAAATAGTTTCCTTACTCTTGTTCTTCTCTAGATTCCATCTTGATACTGTCGCTTCAAACACAAAGCTAATGGGGCTACCACTGCATCTCAAGCTGTGTCAAAGAGCTATTGTAAATTACTGGTATCAATTGCATGTGAATTCCAGTTGGGCATAAGAGATTTCAGCACAATGTAAACCAAGCCATAGCTGGAAATTGTCTGAAACGTAGACTTTAAAAAATAACTATGCTGTCCTTGGCCACCCAAACTGCTTAGGGTGGGTTTCTTTGGTTGTTTAGTTCGGTTTTGCTTCCTGATGCTTGATAGCTGTAATTTCCAGAAACTAGACCACTGAAAGGCAAAGACAGGCAGTAAAAATAGCTAATTTCGCTAGAAGGCTGGATACAGTTGCTCACTGAATAAATAGATAAATAGCTTTAAAGTTTAGCCACGGAAAGCAAAGGGAAACAACTCTGTGACAGCAAAGTGCTGAGAGGAAGCTAAAGGTGTATAGAAAGCCACTCTCTTCCGCTTCATCAATTTCTAATTGAATAATGTTTCCTCTAATCTTTCTATCAAAGCATGGGATATTTAGTCTGATGATGTCAAGGGAATTATGAAGATCCCTTTCTTTCAAGCCCGGTTGAATTCTTGTTTTACTAGCCAATCTGCTACTTTGGTGTTGCACACTTTAAAACTTAAAAACACTGTCAGTGCAGGCTAAGAATGGAAGAGTTGTCGCAATGCCTTCCCTGAAGTCTGGGTCAGCACGCTTTTGTAAGTGCGTACTGACAGGTGGGAATAAGGAAGGGTGGAGAAATTCTTATACAAGAAGGAACATGCCAATACTTCATTGTGAAAACTGTGGGTGATGGCTAATGGAAAGGGATCTTAAGTCTGTCAGACTGAATTTAAACGTGTGGTAGTAGCTTTATAACGTGTATCAAAAGCATTTTAGCTGTGATTCAAAGTGAAATTGCAGCTGGCTTTTCATCTGTGTCCTTAACAAAATGAAGTCCAGTGGACTAAAAAGGGTGTTTCCGTTTGAGCTCTTATCCACAGGCTGAACTCAGAGGAATTGGTGTCACAGATGTACAACAAGGACATACTTCCTAATGAGCTGACAGATAGGGGAAGAATGATAGAGCAGAGGCAAGATCTCTTTTCCAAGGTGATTGTTTTTCTGGTGCCAAGGACTGAAATAGTTGTCTGTGTGATGTTCCTCACAGAGAACAGGAGAAGACTGGAGAAGCAAGTGGGAGGGTGTGCAACACTAAGTTAAGCATCATTCCCCTTCTGCTACTCAGAGAAGAGGAATAGACAGGACGTCTTTGTGCACACGCTCAGTATTTGGGGAAATGTATTCCCTTTCCAGCTATGCTGTAGATCAGGGTGTAATCTTGGCAAGTGCAGCAAAACCATCTCCAGTACGCATGAGTAGAACTGTAATCGCTTGACTAGCCCCATTCAAGGCAAATAGATATGCATCTGCTTAAGTACCTCTTAGAATTAGTAATCTTGTTGATGAGATCTAAGAGCCTTACACCTGCACAGTACGGGGCATGATATTGTTCTGGATATACCAGTATGGAAAGTCCTTAGGTATCTAAATTAATAAAAGCCTGCATGCTTTTGAAAGTCTTATACAAAGATGTGAGGTCGGGGACTTAGTGCCAATGAATAATAAAAAAAAAAAAGGATTTAATTGGAAAATATAAAACAAGAAATACCAGAAGATGCATTAGAAGTTGTTGCCCTTAATTTCACACTGTAAACAGTTAATGAATGCTGGAAACTTGAGCCAAGAATACTCATGAAAATCAGTAAATGCTTACTTACATATATAGACACTCTTCTGTGGCTGTGGAGCAAGCGCTTTGGTTCTCAAAACTGTAGACAAGTAGGCAGGATCTAGTGATGGAGTGACAATAGCTATCAGTCCTGCAAAGCCCGTCTGGATGTTCTTTTTGGAAGCTAAAAATCAAAAGACTTTAGCAAAACATTTAGAAGTATTTTACATTAAACACTGCCCATGTGTTATGTCAAGTGTTGTAGCAGCTTCATTAGTCTTCAGCTCTTCCATAAAATCTCCAGGGTTTCTTTTGTGGTTGTCAGAAGAACTAACTGAATGTGAATACACTTTAATTCTTCACACTTGAATGTGCTATTGCTTCCCTCACTGCTTTGTAACATTGTTGGCAAACTGCCCTTCCACCTCAACTTTTCCTGTGGCTGGATTATGGTCCCATATACAGAACAGTGTAGCCTGGTACTTATTTTTGTGGGTTTTTTTTTGTTTTTTTTTTTTACTATGTCTGTAAGGATATTTTCGCTGTTTTATGATAAACTTTCATTCGGCAGTCAAGTGCTTGCTAGCAGCATGTTGTAAGACAGTGTCAGATCATTTAAGTCACAAGACCTGAACTACAAAGTGAAATACCACAGATGTATACAATGTACCAAGCTAATGTGAAATATTATTATTTCAAGCCATAATTTAGACAGTTGTAGGGCTCAGAAAGCCAGAAAATCTTTGCTGGAACTAAATGTCAAGTACAAAGTCTAAACTTTGAAACGCTCTATTGAGAGAAGGAGATTGTGTAGCAAATATATCCCGTAATTTGAGTTCTCTTCTTGGAGCTCTTGCCATCTTGAATTTTTGGTGTCAGCTAATATCTGAAGGGGAGAACTTTCATGGTATTTTTCAGCCAAGACTCGTGGATGTTGACCAAATTCCAAAGTTGCTGGTTTTCAATGTAGTGTTTACACCAGAGTCCCAGAAGGCAGCAAACATTTTGTAGTGCTTATGTTCGGTTTGTGGACATTGCTTTATTAGGATTTTGTAATACGACTTTTTTTGTAAACGTTCCGGTTAAAAATGAAATCAATACCAGTAATGGAGAAGCAGGGAGAGCCACGTTATGTGCCAGCCTGCATGGAGCCTGGGGAAAGAGGAGCTGAATCTTCTTTAATCGCTAACTGTGATTCTTATGGGATGTCTGCACACTGAGAAAGAGATAAGTGATGGGCAATAAGCTATCAGTTCCTTCTGACTTTCAGCTTTATTTGGCTTTATAGGCTGTATATGCATTTCAGTTACTGGTCTGTAGCTCCAGGGTAGCCTTATCTTACTCTCTAAAACATAAAATTAATAAAACCAACTGGCTATCTTGGAGAGTCTTGTCTGCTAAGCTAGAGATATGTAACGTGGGAGGCAGTGATACCTAAACAAAGGTTTAACTCTTGTGTCTCTTTTAACATCTAGATCCTGATCGCATAATTGAGAAGGCGTCCCACTCTGGCATGATCAATCCAAGCCGTCAGTGGCAGACACTGAAACATAACACAGGAGCTGCCCACTTTGAGTATCAAATCCGTGTGACTTGCGCAGAACATTACTATGGCTTTGGATGCAACAAATTTTGTCGACCAAGAGATGACTTCTTCACTCACCATACCTGTGACCAGAATGGCAACAAAACCTGCTTGGAAGGCTGGATGGGACCAGAGTGCAACAAAGGTTTGTGACAAATGCCTGAACCCCAGATTATCAATAGGCTTGGATAGGACTTGAGTTCTTTGTATCCAAGTTGCAGTTCAGTGATCAGTTTGTGTTGACAGTAGGGCTGAGGACTGATGGGACATGAGTAACTCGTTACACAGGGGCAGGACAAGACTAGTTTCTGCCTTGTTTTTAAAATCTTGGAGAGATCTTGCTAGTACTGGGTACTTAGCAGATGTGTTCTTTGAGCATCCACATCTTTGCCCTTGGGAAGAAAACCCAGCCCACTGACTTCAATGGGAGTTCTGCTGCTGACTTCAGTGGCAGGATTTCCCCTTTGGTGCAGAACTTCAAGACAAGCAGGAAAGAGAGACTTGTTTCAGAGCTGACCTGGCAAGTGTGAAGCTTTGGTCTTTGAAAAGTCCCGGGTGTTTGTTCTACCTGAGCTGATGTTCAGCATGTTTATTAAGGAATGGCAACTTCCTAAGTAATTTCAGAAAGAGAAAAGACTGCAAGACTGTGAATAGGAACAGTCTATCAGCATGTCTTGCTGACTGAGTTTAACTGCAATTTGAATAGACGCTCATCTTAATATCCTGTCTGTTCAGAGATAGGTCTCAAGTGTAAAGAATAGTTAAAAAGTTGCTTTGAATTAGATGTAAAGATAGGGAGAGTGCACCAGTTCACCACAGAAGAAAATAAACTTGTAGACCCAGTGACTTGCAGCTCAAAGGTGAAATGGTTTCTTTTACATAGAAACAACTCTTGGAACAGTGCTAGGTATGATTTCTCTGTAAATCTAGCTGATAGATTTCATATCACAAGGAGTCACCTACTTTATTTTTTCATTTCCTAATATACTTCATATGAGGGACTTGTCAAAACCTTGGATTTAGTGGGATTACAGTGGTGGTTAAAGATTAAAACCTTCCCACCAGTGTGAAGATGCAAGAAGCAGGCTGCATGCTGATATTCTTTTTGTTTTGTTTTTTAACAGCTATTTGTCGTCAGGGATGTAGCCCCAAGCATGGTTCTTGCACAATTCCGGGAGAGTGCAGGTAAATGCTCCCCTCTCTCTCTCTTTGTCCCCACCAAGCAATTAAATGAGTGATGCTGAACACAGTAGGATTGTGGAGGGAGGGTATTTTTGGAGCCATATTTTTGAGCGAGGCATATTATTCATGCAGACTTGCCCAGAACAAGGAGGGGAGCAGGCTTTTAATGCACTGATAATTTGAAGCTTTCGTTTTGTGAAATGGTGGCATTTTGAGGGCTGGGGGAGAAGTGGGATAAATCATGTGAATACTGCCTAATGAGCACTGACTAATTGCTTCTGCTAAATAGTGCAAATGCCTTATGGGCTGGGTTTTTGTTTCTTTTTTTTTTTTGGTTGGTTTTTTTTCCCCTCCAATATCCTGATTAATAGGCTGTTTCAACTACAAGCTTGAAGTACAGTGTGGCTTTTCTCTCATTTCCCCCTCTTTCACTCACATTTTTTCCCCCCTTTCTCCCTCCCACCCCTGCTTTCTTCCATCAGTAGGCAAAAGTCAAGCATTCTTTAGAATAGGATTAGTTAAATCTTTCGGTTCCTTTACCATTGTGAGCCAGGCTTGGAGTGCTGAGAGGTTAATAGCTGGGATGAAATCTTGTCAGTAGGCTCTGATGAATGTAGAATTCTGCTGCTGTGCTTTGAAGTCCATTCTGTCCTGGCAAGGACACTATGAGAAGCAGAGTTTATCCATAACCCAACAACTAAATATTTGGAGTGCTTCAAAATATACAGCATATGTTTATGGTATAGGGAGGTTTTCTCAATTACTAATACAGGGTTAACAAATATTAAAACGTCCTCATTCTTTATGAGCAAACTGGTTGTTTTTTCACATAACCCTTTCTCATGCCTGTTTCTAAGGAATAGGGAGCTCAGCACTTCTGAGGCTACAAAGCAGCGATACTGATCCTGTGTAGGAAGGGTTAAAAGTGTAGCTTAGGTATTCGTGAGTAAAACACTGAAATCTGGAGGAACAGAAGTCTTTTTTTCTGCTTAACAAACATTCTGGTGCATTCTCCATTGCTGGAGACGTTTGCGTGAAGTGAGCTGCTTTTCTTTCTAGATAAGCTGTAGTTCAAACAGGAATTAAATCTGAGGTGTCTGACAGTCTGTGTTATATAAAAGGTCAGCCTAAATAATCACAGAGCACTGTCTCTGTAATCTGTGTTGTAAAAAGAAACAATTTTATCAAGGAACATTCTGGAAGTAAGGTAGGAAGTACTTTCTCATCTTCTGTGAGCAACGTGACAAAGTGAAAGTCAAGTCATGGGATGGGCTTATTCTGGGTTATGCTAAGGGATTTAAATGTTTAGCAGCGCTGATATAGGCTGGTAAGCCTCCAAAGCACCACATCAATATATTTCAATTAAAAAAGGAAAAAGAAGCCAAGGAAGTAGTAGGAAGTACTGGGGGTCCAGATGGTGAGAGGAGTGTGTCAGTCAAGGCCACCAATGATTTTGTGCTTCTGTCATCAGAATAAACATGCCTTGTAGGGTTGCTGTCTCCTAGTTAGAACAACAGGCTTTGTTTCCAGATTTTTTTTTTCCTTTCTCTTTCTAAGTCTCTTACCTCCCACTCACTGCCCAGACATGCACTAGTGCTCTTATTTACTTAAGGTGCAACTTTCCCACACTTGATTTGCATAGTCTTGAAACAATGCTGTCCTTCTGGTGCTTTCAGATAACTTCTGCTTGCCAAGTTAGACCAATATCTTTAAAGTGAACACAGAAACAAGATTTTATTTTCTTTTAAGTTTTGATGAGTCATATGGCCTGTATGTTACAAATGCAACAGTTTAAAAATAACATCCTAGCAGAAACTGCTCTGGGTTCTGGTACAACAGACAACTTGCAAACATTCTTAAAATATCCTTTTCTCATTTGGTGCAAGTTACTTTCTTCAATGCAAGTCTGCCAACAAACCCAAATTTACTCATGAATCATTATACAGAGAAAGTTAACTTTGTGTTTCTCATGAGAAACTGTTGCATACATATTATTAAACAAATCTTGTTCTGGAATTGATATCTAAGTTTTGTTTTTTTTTTTTAATGCCCATAGAGTTTGTCCCATTTTGTTTGTTATACTTTGAAGTTGATCTGACTGAAGGAAGTCATATCTTTGGCTTCTCAGCTTGTGCTCTTAGTGTTTTTTCTTTTTTTTTTTTTTTTTTTTAAATTACTTCTGTTTAAATTTGCTTCAAAGAAAATGAATTAAAAAAAAAAAAACACAACCTTTTAATTTGACAGAAAGGAGTAAAATTCTAGATTTGAGTACTTGTTTTTGCAGGTGAGGTCCATTAGTTTTGCTACCGTGCAAGCTCATAGGCAAGTTGCTTTCAGTGCAATACAAATTAAAAGGGAATGTTTCTAATTTTTTTATCATTCCGTATTATTGCAATCTTCCCTATACTAGAAGAATTTTCCAGGACCTACTTGAAAGAGGTTGTTTTGCTTGGTCTGACTTTCTTTCATGTTCTCTGCATGCAAAGAAACATAAGTTGGACTAACCATTTTCTTATACACAAACTATTAAGATTTTCCCACTGACCCTGAATAGGCTGCAATTGAAATAGCTATTAAAAAAAGTTTAATTAGGATGTCGTTTGTCACCTGAGATTTTTAGAAGGAAAGTCAGACTTGCCACTAGCTGTGTGTGATTACCCATTGGATAGATTCCTCTAGCTTTTTCCCATGAGAAGAAATTGCCTGTAAAAGAAAGGGGGGAGGGAGGGAGGGTATTATAAATAGAAAGATTAGCTGACTTCTGTACAGAAGGGGTTTATTTTCATAATTTAGTGACAGCTTAGTGCATAATTGCTGCTGATCAATTACTCTTAGGACCTGTTAATGAAATGCAGTACTTCAACCAACCTTTGCTTTTAACTTTTAACTTGTTTTCCTTGCTTCTACCCTAAATCAGCTTTAATTTGAAGAATTCTTGGTCTACCTTGCAAGTGAGAACTAAGTAAAAGCTTAACTGAACTTTCTTATTAGGGAACTTTACTTTAAAAGAGCATCTTCCTTTTAAGAACAGAGTTCAAGTAACTCATTGATAGTGGCAATAAATAATTAATAATAAATTCTTTTCAAAATATGAAAATCCAAGTTTCTTAAAATGGACGTGTTTTAGTTCTTACCTGAAAAGGGGATAGAGTAAATCAAGCTCTGAAATGCACTGGCAACAAATCATCTTTGAACACGTGCAGAATCCTGCCGTGTGCTGTTTTCTTTAATCTCTTACTGTGGCCCAATCTATATTTTCTGTGTATGAGTTATAGTTCAGAATAAGGTTAGGTTCCAATGGAGGAGAGAATTCCTAATGCCGTACTGCTGCCTTGCCAACGCTCAGAGTCGGTGTTTATGGTTCAGTTCATCATCCTGCAAACTCAGCACGGCTGCAATGCCTGGAACCTTGTATTTATGAGGATCTCTGGATAACTGTTGTTTCCACTGACTCCCCCCTCCCCTTCCAATTTATAATGCACCCTGTCAAAGCCCAGAGATTGATCTGTGGTGCACACCCACCCTCTCTGCCACATTTGTATGAGGCTCCAAAAGAGTATTATTCTGCTGAATGGCTTCATGCTGATTCTCTGTGAACAGTTATTCTTTTGTCAGGAGGCCAGCTACAGAGACCTTGGCAAAACTACTAAAATGTTTGTTTACAAGAAACCATCAAACAAATGTTGAATAGCTTCTCCTTTCTCCTCCTCCTCCTGCACATCCCCAGTCTTTCTCAAAGCCTTGGAGTTCTGCAGTCCTATCTATATGATTCTAAAGGGCTGGGGGAGAGGGAAGGTTATTCATTTATTTATTCCTGTTTGTTTCTTTTGTTCTGATATGTGTATATATATTTTATTTTTTTTTTTTTCTATTAAACAAAGGTGTCAGTATGGATGGCAAGGCCAGTACTGTGATAAGTGCATTCCACACCCAGGATGTGTCCATGGCACTTGCATTGAACCATGGCAATGCCTCTGTGAAACCAACTGGGGTGGTCAGCTCTGTGACAAAGGTATGCTAATCATACAGATAGCCAAGGGTAACACTTGAATTTTAACACTGGCAGACTTGCTCTCTCGATCGTGCGTGTGCTCTCTCCACAGTAAGCCTCCTGAAACGTGGGAGTTTTTGTCCTTTATCATCTTAGCTGTGCGTTCTCTGCTATTATGGCACTGTTAATATATGTGCTTTGCTTTGTCAAGTCCTACTTCTATGTGTGGGGGCATTCCATAAAGTCTCTAGAGTAAAGCACGGATCTGGTGATATTTCTGCTTTTTCAAACCATAGCTGTTCAACTGTCATCACCTCTTTGCAGATCTGAACTACTGTGGAACCCACCCACCCTGTTTGAATGGTGGTACCTGCAGCAACACTGGCCCTGATAAATACCAATGTTCCTGCCCTGAGGGCTACTCTGGACAGAACTGTGAAATTGGTGAGTGTGTGATGCAGCCCTTGAACTGCCACTGGTAGTTAATTATTTTGCTGTTTGGGGATTTTATGAGGTTGGGGAAGTCACTTTCTAGTGTTAGTCTTAATGTCAGGGCTGGCTATAAAGACCAGACTTGCATGTTCATGCTTCATCAGCTTGTATCTCTGAAAATCTGCCTTCTGCTCACCAGAGAGATCACTACAAGTTGCCTAGTTTGGCTCTGACTCAAACAGGTGCAAGTCAAGGTGTTGATAAGCATCATGGAAGATGACTTCCTAGTAGGTAGTACCTTTGATTCACAATTGGCTCAGCAGGACAATACATCAAATGCTGATGGATGTCCAGAGTAGAAGCGTGTAGCGGGAACAGTGGATGGCTTCTTGTGATGTTGCTGTAGTCTGTATCGTAATGTACTCCTGTCCTGGTGCAGCGGAGCATGCCTGCCTCTCTGATCCGTGCCACAATGGAGGAAGCTGCCTAGAAACGTCTACAGGATTTGAATGTGTGTGTGCACCTGGCTGGGCTGGACCGACTTGCACTGATAGTAAGTCCCTTCAACATTGTATTAAAATGTGCTAGCTTTCTCTTCTAGATTTGTCTTCCTAATACCTGATGGACATACAAGACAGCCTACTTAACATTTCCCAGCTTTAGCATTGGTCTTTACCAGCTATTTAATATTGTGGTGCTGAGGTTTTTGTTAAATGCAAGGGGAAAGAATGGCCAACAGTTCCTAGAGTGAAGTAGAATACACAGTATTTTGATAGCCTGCTGTCAAGTTGTTAAAATACTGGTTTGTATCAAAATCTGATTTCCACTTGTGTGTGGTTAGGAATGTAAGTCTCTTCCCTGAGTGCCTCTTTCTTACTATTATTTTTAAAACTTTTTTTTTTTTAAAGAGGCTTTTTCCCAAAATTTGAATGGACATAGAAATTTCAAGTAGAAGCCCTCTTGTCTCTCTGTTCCTCAGGGCAAATCCTAGTGACAACAACCATTCATCAAATTTATCATGTACTGACATTACCTGTTTGGTAACAGAGCTAAGCTTCTCCTTATTCTGTATTACAGATATTGATGATTGTTCTCCAAATCCATGTGGTCATGGAGGAACTTGCCAAGATCTAGTTGATGGATTTAAGTGTATTTGCCCACCTCAGTGGACTGGTAAAACATGCCAGCTAGGTAAGAACTCCCTTTCTCTTTATCCTTGTGTTGCTCCAGGTGTTGGGAGTGGCAGGGAAATGGAGGAAGGATCATAGTCCAGCAGGCAAGGGCAGTCATGCCCTTTACTTCAGGCGTGTTTACAGCACTGAAGCCTGTGGACATATTCTAGCATATTCAGAAAACTAGGTTGCAGTGTTGGCAGGATTGGGACCCAGGACACGTTCAAAGCATAGAATAACTGCTCCCGATGCATGCTAGCAGCTGAAGGAAATCATTGACTAAGCTAAACAAACAGACTATAGCTAAACTATAAATGAAGTGGGAAGGGTGTATCCCAATCCCACCCCCACATATATTTTTTCCTTCAGCCTGTGAGAAAGTTGCTGTATCTCTTCAGCCATGTCAACTCCTCCAGGCCAAGAAGTTCACAGCTGGGTTCCAAAATGTGGATGATCTCACGAAGAATGAGCTGTCTGCATTCTTTACACAACACACTAACTCCAGTGACCAGGCTGCAGCACTCCTTCGAAATTCTGAACTGAGATAGGGGGGAGGGAAAGTTGCTTTTAATGAGTAGCTAGGTAATTATCAAATAATTAGCATAGCCTGTACGTTCTAATTACAGAGAAATTGAAAGAGGCTTCAAAGACTGATGTTAGATTGACTTTTGTTCATTCAAGTAACGCTAATCCACACTGTATAAGTTCCTTAGATCTGAATGAGCTGCTGATTATTGCTATGAAAACAGAGCATAGACTTTTTTTTTTTCCCTCTTCCTACTCTACAAGCCCTGCATTTGGCCATTCACATTGTTTTTCAGATGCGAATGAATGTGAGGGCAAACCCTGTGTCAATGCCAACTCCTGCAGGAACCTGATTGGCAGCTACTATTGTGACTGCATTACTGGCTGGTCTGGCCACAACTGTGATATAAGTAAGCGTCTCTATCCTTGGGTTTCTTAAATTGTTTGTGTAAATGTATATATTCCTCTGAATTCTAAGCTCTGATTTAGACATCAGGCTGAGTCCCAGCAGCTGATGTTTTTAGAAAGGGAGTAGTTGGTGTGGAATGAAAATACACAATTTTATCAAACTCATTAGTCCATAACCTAGCTATATTCTGATAAAAATGAGTTAAACAATGATGTGAAGTTTTCCTGCTTCTACTAGAAGTATTGCAAGAGGTTCCCACCCATTATAATAACCTTATCTTAAGGAAGGCGTGCAGGAAACTTGACAGAAGGTTTATCTAGCTGCAGTTTTAAAAAGAATTGAACTCTGTTTCTACAGTAAATAGATTTTTGTTTGCTAACATACTAATTTTATTGCAGATATTAATGATTGTCGTGGGCAATGTCAGAATGGAGGATCCTGCCGGGTAAGCCATTCTTGTTTTACTTTGGTTTCCCAGATACTTGCAACAGTAACTGAAACATTTGAGTCTAAACACAAGTTGTGTAGAAAATAGCAATTAATTGGCATAAATTGTTGTTTCTTTGAGTTGGGAGGAAGGTTTGTTGTGTTATAGCATCTAGGGGTATATGTGTAGAACAATGAGGGCAGAAAAATGACTGCGCAAAAGGGTTCTTTCGCAACCAGTGTCACCAGTGAATGAGATGCTTGTGCAAACTATCCACTGTAAGTGTAGGTATTCCACTGTAAAATGTGGATCAATGTGTTCTACTCAAAACTACAAACACAAGCCTTTACTGGCTGTGTGTATAGATGCTTTGTCTTAATTCTTCTCCCTTCTCCTTCCCCTCCCTTCCAATTATTACTACCTAGTTTTAATTTGAGCTAGTATCTTATGTTGGTAATAGACAGCTTAGAGGATACATATTTTTTTTTATTCTTTTTGCCTTTAATAAAAATATTTAACGATAGAGGAAAGAAACATAACTTTAAATTTTCTTGTTTCTTCCCAGGACTTGGTTAATGGTTATCGGTGCATCTGTTCACCTGGCTACGCAGGAGATCACTGTGAGAAAGACATCAATGAATGTGCAAGTAACCCTTGCATGAATGGGGGTCACTGCCAGGATGAAATCAATGGATTCCAATGTCTGTGTCCTGCTGGTTTCTCAGGAAACCTCTGTCAGGTAAGAAGCATGGGTGAAAAGCAGGCCCTCAGCCAGTGGTGTTTCTACCAGCACTTTGGATCTGTACACTTGAATACCTTGCATCCAGTGAACCATAATATAAGTTGTACTTGATATCATTGTCAGTCTGCCAAGAAAGTGACTGATTAGTATATATCTTGTGGGGGAGGGGAGAAGAGCAGGGAAGGAGAAAGCAACAAAAAACCCTCATGGGCTGCTGAAGATTCTTTTTTGTTAAACAGACTGCAAGTGTTTGCATGTCGGGTTTTGTTGCATGCTAACTATTAACTTTCAGTGGCTGTTTAATATCAAGTGTGCTGTCAGTTGAAATAGCTGCAAGTCTAACTAAACTCTGTGTGTTATGAACAAGTCATTGAGGCAGTAGATAGAAAGGTCAGATTCCACAATGTCTGCCTGTCATACTGAAGGAAAACTATGATAAAACTTCAGTCTCACTCAGTCTTTCCCTTCCCTCAATGCCCCCCTCCCCCCACCTCCTTTTCCTTCCTCTTTCCTTTCTCTACACTGCTTACAGCTGGATATAGACTACTGTGAGCCAAATCCTTGCCAGAATGGTGCCCAGTGCTTCAATCTTGCTATGGACTATTTCTGTAACTGCCCTGAAGATTACGAAGGCAAGAACTGCTCCCACCTGAAAGATCACTGCCGCACAACTCCTTGTGAAGGTGAGCAAAAATGACTGAAAACTGTTTCTTCCTGTCCCTTACCAAAGCCAAAGTAATGTAGCTGCAATAGTATAACAAGCAGAGTCATTTTAATAAATAGCCTCTATTTCAATGAGAAGATGAGTAATATTTATAAATAGTAGCTGTTTAAAAGATAGCAAACGTCTTAAATAAGCCACTTTGGTTGAATATATTAGAGACTGGGAAGTGGGTCTGCAAAATTCAGGTAAGATGCTGTGATGATTTTTATGCATAAATGGTAGGTATAGGGCTTTTATTTTAAAGCTGTAAGCTTATGTATGTCTTTTAAAATTCCATCTCTGGAAATAAAAACGTTGCAATTAGCTTAAGAAATCAGATGGAATGGGCAACCCTCACTCAAGTCTCCTGTTTTTCTACAGTAATCGATAGCTGTACAGTGGCAGTGGCTTCTAACAGCACACCAGAAGGAGTTCGTTACATTTCTTCAAATGTCTGTGGTCCTCATGGAAAATGCAAGAGCCAAGCAGGTGGAAAATTCACGTGTGAATGCAACAAAGGATTCACTGGCACCTACTGTCATGAGAGTAAGAATTAAAAAAGATGTTTTACTGTTCCTTCTGTTTTTGGTTAACTGTTCCATCCTTTCCTCCAGATAGCTTGAAGGCTTCTTTTTTCTAACACAGTGAACCTTGGAACTGCATTAAGTTTTCATATCCTGGTTGGGTGAGGCAGATTGGAATTTGTTAGGCCTTGGGGAAAGTTCACAGTAATGAACTTTCTGGCCTTGAATTGTATATTTTTAAAAAACTTATGTATACAAGGTCTTAGGTATTTAATAGTGGGGTTTAACACGGATCTTAAAGGCTTCTGATTTCTTATTTTTATTTTTTAATGCTGAATTGCTGAGCAGTGGGTTCATTCCGTTTTCTTTGCACTGCTTTTGAGCTATTTCTCCTCTTGCTTATAACCCTTCTTCTCATAAGGAGCTTGGAAATGAAAGTAGCACCAAACAGCTTTCAGATAATTTCCAGTGGGTATACTTCTGGTTTGATTTCATGTGACTCTTATTTTTTTTTTTCTCCTTTGCCCTCTCTCTCCCTCTTCCAAACTATTGCAGATATCAATGACTGTGAGAGCAACCCCTGTAAAAATGGTGGCACTTGTATTGACGGTGTAAACTCCTACAAATGTATTTGTAGTGATGGATGGGAAGGAACATATTGTGAAACAAGTAAGTTAATTGTTCTTCAGCATGCAGTAAGATCTCTTGGAGGCATGACTGGTACTGTCTTTAAGATGACAGTGTCCAATGCCGATTTAACACAAATTTTGCTGCAATGACTGCAGAAGACAAGGTATCTTCTTTTTTCCTTAGTGATTCTCAGGCTTTTGAATCTAAACCCAAATTACCACTCCAGATTCTCCTACTGTTCAGTTTTTCACTCCGTGCTTTGGATAACTTCCTGAAAGAAAACCTTAGCTTATACTGTTTTAGGAAGGGCATATCCGTGTCACATTTGTGTTTTGTCAGCTTTGGGAACAGAAGAGGAGTGAACACTCCACTCCTATCCTCTGACCGATAGGGTAGTTTATATAATACACATTTTCATTTCTTGTTTACTGAAACAAAAAGAAAACAAACTGGTGGAACAGGGTGGAATATTCTTCCTATCTGTGTCAGTGCTTAAATCTTTAAAATACTGACTTAAGCATTTAATCCATGATTGAAACTCAGGCCAAAATTAAGGATGTAACAGGCACCTTTCAGGCATTAAGTGTTTACAGATTTGACAAACATTGCTTAGCTTGTTTTTCCTCTCCTTAATATATCTAGATATTAATGACTGCAGTAAAAACCCTTGCCACAATGGAGGAACTTGCCGAGACTTGGTCAATGACTTCTTCTGTGAATGTAAAAATGGGTGGAAAGGAAAAACTTGCCACTCTCGTAAGTTCAGCACTTCCAAAAATGTAATAGGAATGCTCTGTTTGGCTGCTTAAACTTGTTGTAACTATGAAGCACTAAGGAAGCACAGGCAATAAGATAAGAATACTTTGGGTTCTTTGTAGGTGACAGCCAGTGTGATGAGGCAACATGCAATAATGGAGGAACATGTTATGATGAGGGGGACACTTTCAAGTGCATGTGTCCTGCAGGATGGGAAGGAGCCACTTGTAATATAGGTAAATATCTTGCACAGTCATAAGGAAGCAGATGCAGCACTGAATCCGCGACCTCAGTTTTTCCTCTTGGCTCAGTTTTGATGGCTTTCTAACAACTTAGCAGTAAATCTTGTTTCTGTTACAGCAAGGAACAGCAGCTGCCTGCCAAATCCCTGTCACAATGGTGGTACCTGTGTAGTCAGTGGGGATTCTTTCACTTGTGTCTGCAAGGAGGGCTGGGAAGGACCCACATGTACTCAGAGTAAGTCATCTCTGCTTGAACTTTTCCAGAGTGTTGCATGATGAGAATATTAGCTCATCCTGTCGCTCTTGGAGTTGAGATTGAAACCAGAAGGGAAAGCTTGTTTGATGTAGGTTTTAGCATCACCTGAATCTTTGTTTTTAATGACTTCATGTGATAGAGCCTTGACCTGGGCATGAGAAAGTTGCAAATGAGCTAAGTGGAGACAGATGTTGTCTTGTTTTCTCCTGCATTCTTTTTCTACCAGCAGCTCTGTCTGCTTCCACTTTTTTTTTTTTTTTCCCCCCGTTAGATTCTTTTACAACAATCTCTTCCTGTGTACATGTGTTCCACAATGTAGCTAACAAATTTTGTAGTGGAAGCCTGGAATCAATTTAGTAGAGAATTTCAGCATATTTTTCTTAAAAGTTGAGCTATGTGTAATTTGGGAACTAGGGGAAGTTCAATTATTCTTTACTAACAGCAGAGTTGTATTAGCCAGTCTGCATGTTTAACATTGTCTGTCTTCACTTTACAGACACAAATGACTGCAGTCCTCATCCTTGGTAAGTTTAATGTTTATCTTTTATCCTTTTTTGTTGTTACTGTTGTCTTAAAATTCTAGATTTTATTTATTTGTAGCAGTTTCATAATATGCATAATGACTTTTCTTCATAGTTACAACAGTGGTACTTGTGTGGATGGAGACAACTGGTACCGCTGTGAGTGCGCTCCAGGCTTCGCAGGTCCTGACTGTAGGATCAGTAAGTGTTTCAATGGCACTTAGCTTGATTTTTCTTGTCTTGTTTGAATCTTGTAGCGTGACAATCAACTTAACTGAGTTAAGTGGTAGATTAGATTTCTGATAGATGTCCTGTGTCTTCTACACCTAGATCCAGATTTGTAGCGGATGTGGGGAAGGACAGGAATTACACTGAAAATGAAAGAAATGTTAAAGCCTATTCAGCTGAAGCTGAAACCTCTTGGATCAGCTACGTGGGCAAAAAGCCCTTCGATATGGTCTCTCCAGTTAGCAATATGTTTACATGCCATGAGTTAGTTTGATGCGAAAGGGTGCCAGCCAAAAACGTTATCAATGAATAATCCACCTACACATCCTCAGGTGATGTATGTACTTCCCTGTAATTTAATAGTAATTACAGGTAGGAGGACGCTGACACCTTTTACTCTTAATAACAACCATGGAAATAGATGTTTCATAGTAGCAATACAACTGGAAAGGGGTTTAACATTGTTATAGGTTGAAGAATTAAGTAGGTGAACAAAACTGAACTATGTCAAAGAACAGGAAGCATCTTTGTGTGAGAAGGAATGTGTCCTTGCCCTTGAAAAGCTTTAAGTAGCTATAGGGGTCAAGTTTTGGTCTTTGTTAGTGCCACACAGCAGAGACTTCAAAGAACTTGCTCCAAGATAGTGCTGGTGCTGCTAATAAGAATCTATCCCTGGGTAGACACTAGAGAGTAAACAAAGCTCCAGTAGGCAAATGCCTCATGGTTTTTTTTGTTTGTTTGTTTTCCCCTGTCATAGACATCAACGAATGTCAGTCTTCACCCTGTGCCTTTGGGGCTACTTGCATAGATGAAATTAATGGATACCGTTGCATTTGTCCACCGGGTCGCAGTGGTCCAGGATGCCAGGAAGGTACTGTAGGATATCGTAGCTGGTCGTACTACTTGTAGGTGGAACTGCATGTTAATGGGTTGGCAGTTGTATGTGTGAGGAACAATAGGTATTTTAAAGCAAGTATCAAGTATCTTGTCACTGAGTTTAGGAACTTCAGTGTTTTTCAAACTTTTTTTAATTTTTAATTCTATTAAATCTGTCTTTAGTTACAGGGAGGCCTTGCTTTACCAGTATTCGAGTAATGCCAGACGGTGCTAAATGGGATGATGACTGTAATACTTGTCAGTGTTTGAATGGAAAAGTCACCTGTTCTAAGGTACATCTTTGTGTTCTTGGTTGTTGTACTTTCATCTTTTCTGTAGCCAGTGGTTACCTTATAGTGGTATTTGTTCTCTTCTAGGTTTGGTGTGGTCCTCGACCTTGTGTAATACATGCCAAAGGTCATAACGAATGCCCAGCTGGACATGCTTGTGTTCCTGTTAAAGAAGACCATTGTTTCACTCACCCTTGTACTGCAGTGGGTGAATGCTGGCCTTCTAATCAACAACCTGTGAAGACCAAATGCAATTCTGATTCTTATTACCAAGATAACTGTGCCAACATCACCTTCACCTTTAATAAGGAAATGATGGCACCAGTAAGTAGCAGAATGTGACTCAATATGCTGTGGCACACACATACAGAGCATGAAACAACATACTTAACCATACTGTAAAAGTACAGAAAAAGCTGATGCTCCTTCATTACCAAAAAAAAACCAGAAAATATGGAAGGTCGATACAGATTTCAACCCTATATGTTTTTGCATTCAGACAGGAATGAAAGCTGGTTTGGAAGGAATTTTACACCCTCCCTTCCCCCTGCTTTAGAACTTTTATTTAAGGGCAAACTCTCCCTTCTGCCTTGATGTAAGAGTGTGTATGTGTGTATTTTATTATATATAATTATATTCTATAAATGCATATATATATATGTTTACATATATGTATATATAAAATAAAACCATTTGCTTAAGATTTGTATAAGAAAATATATATAACATATCTAAATCATATATATCTAAATCATATATATGATCTATATACACATAAAATACATATGCATAAACATAATACATATATTTATATAAATATTTTTGTGTGTATTTATGTGCATATATATATTTAAAAAACAAAAAGCTTTTCTTTATCTCTTCCAGGGCCTTACCACGGAGCACATTTGCAGTGAATTGAGGAATCTGAATATCTTGAAGAATGTTTCTGTTGAATATTCCATCTATATTACCTGTGAGCCTTCACACTTGGCAAATAATGAAATACATGTTGCTATTGTAAGTATTCCTGGAACATTTCTAAATGTCTTAGTAGTTAATCGCTTGGATATATGTGTAACATGTGGATTTCATAAAAATCGTAATTCATGGCTTTGTCAGCACTTCTTATGGTTTAGTTTTCATCCCAGTCCTCTTTTAAAGACAGGGAAGAAATCTTGGTTACATGTGCATATCTGAAAGCTATCATCTGGCAGCAACTGTAATAGGGCAGTAAACCATTTTCTATTATACTCTCTTGAGCACTGTTCGTTTGTTTTGTTCATGTTAAAGATAATGGGGACTGAAGTTCTGCAATATTATTTTCTTCCTGTAATTGGGATTTTTGTTTTTTTTTCCTGTTTTTTAATTTGGTTTGGTTTAGTTTTTGCTGTGGTTGTTTTTTTTTTTTTTTTTTTTTTTTTTTTTTTTTTTTTTTAAGTATGAAAAGTACTAAGAGCCTTAGCTGATTGTGAAAGTTTATAGATAACAGATTACCCATACATCTGATCTGGCATTTGGTATTAATTGTGTGACTTCTTTAGTCTGCTGAAGATATAGGGGAAGATGAAAACCCAATCAAAGAAATCACAGATAAGATTATTGACCTTGTCAGTAAGCGTGATGGAAACAACACACTAATTGCTGCAGTTGCAGAAGTCAGAGTACAAAGACGACCAGTTAAAAACAAAACAGGTAAGTTTTTTCCTGCCTCCGAGTGACTTGCATGCTTTTTATGTCTAGTAAAGACTTTCAAAGCAGGTGGAGCTTTTCTTACTTTTGAATCTATAGCAACTGTGAGAATCTCTGCCTGTTGGCCCTGTAACTGGGAGCAAGAAAATTTTGCACCAGGATCTTGCTATTTGGAATAATAATATAAAGTGTTCTGCAAATGCTCTAGGCAAGTGACCTACCCTCTTAAAAGGGCTGCTCCTTTCTACATAAAAGTAAGAGAGCTAGCTAGTTCTGAGAGCTTTCATGTAGTTTATGTGATGACACCATTGTCCAGATGCAATGAATTAAATATTAAGGTCAAAAGAGTCCAATTAGCTTTCTGCATAGCACCAGGAATGCACGGGCATCTTATGGCCAGCCACAAGTGGAGAGGGAAATGACTTTGGTGGGAATGTAACCAATTGCCCCCAAGCCAAGGGAGCCCTGGCAGGGCAGCTTGCAGTAGTGATGCCTGTGATGACAAGGAATACGTCTTCCATGAGGGGGCTGTTAGTTTAATATTCTAACTACTAGCTCACTTAAAGCATTCTGTATTCTAAAAGAGCTATGATTATCCTCACATTATTGTCTGGACCCCAGTGCATAAATGAGGTATAAAAACTGAGATCATCCTTTGTGGAAAGCATTGACTGGAACACTTTGTAGCAGGGGTTAACTGGTCTCATCTCTTCCAGATTTCTTGGTGCCATTACTGAGCTCAGTCTTAACAGTAGCCTGGATCTGTTGCCTGGTAACCGTTTTCTATTGGTGCATTCAAAAGCGCAGAAAGCAGAGCAGCCATACTCACACAGCATCTGATGACAACACCACCAACAACGTAAGGGAGCAGCTAAATCAAATAAAAAACCCCATAGAGAAACATGGAGCAAATACTGTTCCAATTAAAGACTATGAAAACAAAAACTCTAAAATCGCCAAAATAAGGACGCACAATTCAGAAGTGGAGGAAGATGACATGGACAAACACCAGCAAAAGGCCCGGTTTGCCAAGCAGCCAGCATATACTTTGGTAGACAGAGATGAAAAGCCACCCAACAGCACACCCACAAAACACCCAAACTGGACAAATAAACAGGACAACAGAGACTTGGAAAGTGCACAAAGTTTAAATAGAATGGAGTACATTGTATAGCAGACAGTTGGGTGCTGCCGTGCAGGGCCTTTAAATATCATTATAAAGGCACTCAAGAGCTTGTAGTTCTTAAACTGTTGTGTAATATTTGAGTCTAAGGCTATTATTTACTTAGAGTCCCTCTGTTAATTTAAGTTTTGACAAGCTGGCTTACACTGGCAATGATAGTTGCTGTGGTTGGCTGGAATACCAAGTGCTGCATTTCACATCTATGCAAAACTAGTCAAAAGTGCCCTAATGTAAATTCAGCTGTAGCTGATACATCATGGAAATGTTTCATAAGGTATTACAGAGCCTTATTACTCTTCCTTAGCGTTAATTTTTTTTCTGCCAGATGTCCCAATTTATACAGTTTCTTTAGAATAATGCATTTTATTTATATTTATTGAATCTGAGTTTTTTGTATATTGGTTTTATGGTGACGTACAACTAGTTCTGTATTTGAAAGTGCCTTTGCAGCTCGGAACCACAGCAACTATCAAAAATAAGTTTATTATTTATTTTTTTATTGTATTTTTGTTGGGGGAGGGTGGGGGGAACTTGTCAGCAGTTGCTGGTAAATGAAGAATTTAAAGAGGAAAATGTGTCAAAAATAGAAGTTTGTATAGATATGTAAATAATTCTTTTTTATTAATCACTGTGTATATTTGATTTATTAACTTAATAATCAAGAGCCTTAAAATATCATTCCTTTTTATTTATATGTATGTGTTTAGAGTTGAAGGTTTTTGATAGCATTGTAAGCTTGTGGCTTCTTCATTTTGAATTTATTTTCTTGTTACATGTTGCCTATATGCCAAAACTAAGGTGTTCTAAAATAGTTTATTTTTAATAGGACGGGCTTTCATGCCTTGATGCTGGTTTTTGTACAATGTCAAATGTTTGAAACACCTTCCATAGTATCACTTTAAGACTATTTGTAAGTACTGACTGAGGCAGTTTAGATAATTAGACTAGAAAATTTTTTTTGCTGCTTTAGACTTGAAACCGAGTGACAGGCAGATAATCTGCTAAGAAGCAGTTTAAGGGAACAAAACTGAGCTATTACTTTATGTAGATGAAATGTGAGTGGTTGCATGTAATTAAAATATCAAATTAGCGTGTGAAGTTGGAAACACAGCAATCTTATTTTGTAAATTCTGATTTATTTTTTTTCTCACCATGAATATGTAATACTGAACCACTTGTAGATTTGAATTTTTTTGTAATCTACTGCATTTAGGGAGTATTCTAATAAGCTAGTTGTTGAATACTTGAACAGTAGAATGTCCAGTAAGATCACTGTGTAGGTTTGCCATAGATTACACTGCCCGCCTTAACAAGTGAGGAAATCAAAGTGCTATTACAATGTTTAAGATCAAAAGGCTTATAAACATACTAATCTCAGTGGTTAACCATTGAGATCATGAAGATACCTTGTATTGTGATATTAGTGTTATATGAAAATGCATCTTTGATGTGTTGTTCCTGGCAATAAATCTTGAAAAGTAATATTTATTAAATTTTTTGTATGAAAACATAAAATAGCGTGGAGATTATTGAGCTCGGAAGCGCTCCCAACTGGTTAGTTGTGCTACAACAGTGGCAAGTGATGGCTTACGTTTTTAAGACCTGATGCTGATTTTGGTGAAGTCTAGCTTTTTGTTAGATGATTACATGTTTCTGTCTGGCTTTCATTCAAATTGAAGGGGTTCAAAAGCAACCTGTCCCTTGTTCTTGATGTCTTTTGGCTAATGTACCTCTGTGTCCTTTTGAAAAGAGAATGACAATGTGACTGGAATTGTGCAACTAGTTTACTTTGCATGGACCAATGAACTACCACCAGCTGGTAACCAAATCTAAGTAGCTAGGCAAGATACAAACTGCTGACCTGGATGGGAAAGGAGCCATAGATTATACTGATGCCTAATGAGCAAAAAAATGCTTTATAAAGCATAAAATAAACTCTTAGAATACTCTGAAATGGCTCAGTGCTTAACTAATGCAGCCCCTCCTGGCTTTGAGGGGCTGGGTGTGCAACTACTGGTCAGTTGTGCTCTTTATTTTAGCACGTTTCCCAATGAAGCTGTAACTTCGGTTTGCTAAAGCTGACAGAAACATTAAGTAACAAACTCAGCTGACAAATAATATGAAAGAGGTTCGTATTCCTTCTTGTACTTCATCTTAAGCCACTCCATGCAAGAATTGAAAAATAATAGGCTTTTTCTTTCGTATTTGTTTGTAATAAATGTAGATAGCTTATATAAAGATTGTTACAATATAAACACTTGAAAATAATCTGAGCACAAGACATACTGTTCTGTACTGTCTTTATCACCATTTGAAAAAAAAGATAAAATCTCTTTCTTTAGTGTTACTTTTTTTTTTTTTTAAAGCGTATTTTAAGATGAGATTTCTAACTTGTTGCTACACAATACTTTGAAAGGGCTACTGCTCTTAGTGTTCCCAATTGCATGTCACGTAGCTGAAGTACCAGGGAATCACCAGTTTACTGCTTGCTGAAGGAAAAATTGACAAGATTAACTTCATCTATCCACTTCAATAATACTTCAACGAATTCCATAAGTATTCTTTTTCCTCTGTTCCTAAATTTCTACACTTGGCAATAAAGCAAAGAAGTTGCATCTAAAATAGCCTCTTAATGGAATCCTCCACCTGGCTTAGAGGCACAGTGAGGCTATCAACTGAATTGTTTTCTGTACTATAACATTGAATTAACAATCTTCCTCTAGTCTACACTTCACAGAGGTCTCAACTTCAACAATGCAAAGCCAGCTACTGCTTCTAAATCACATAAACATTTACACTTGAATTTGAAGGAATAAAACTGAGGCAGCCTTCTATTAGGCAAAATTAAAAAAAAAAAAAAAAAAAAAAGAAAAGAAAAACCAGAATACCAGGACTTCTGCTAGTCATGGGAACGTGTCTGTGACATGCTACTTCAAAGCCTGCTGAGGCAAATTCTAATTAGACTTAATCATCTAACACAGTGCCAATGCTATTTAGATCTCCAAAGACAGCATAAAGAAAAATGTTGAGCATAGTATTAATTTGTTTTTATGTATTTTTTCCAGGGCAACAAAGCACTGTGTTGACCATGCGGAGGTTTGTTACGGCACTGATTTCCTGTGTAATTCATCATAACCTGATGGCCTTACAAAATCAGAGTGGTAAAAGTTATGTTATATCCTTGTATCTCAGTGGTATCTTCAAGGTTACTTTACGCTGGAGAATTTACAAAAAAAAGCAGTCTTCCAAAGCCCAGAACTACTCCCCAGTGGAGGGTTGATAAACAGAATGTTTTCTATGGGGATGAAAATAAATAGAAACATGAACAGTGAAGGCTTTCCCATTAGAATATCAAGGCATGTTTACATCTATGGAAACTGTTCATTCATGGTTTACTACTCTGGGAAGATGCATTCTGTTTAGTCATGAGAAGTCTCCTGCTGCTAGTGTGTTTGGATTTCTATTTATCTAAGAATGAAAAATGTGTGCTTCCTGAGCTGCCATTTAAACATATTTTTAAAGTTCATAAGTTACTCCTTTTTGCTCCACCAGTTCTGCTATTCCTGTGGTTAACTGAGCCCATCAAATCTGGGTTTGGTTCAACCTGAACTGAACAGAGCCACATCAAAGTCACTGCACCTCCACGTGGAAAGGGCCCACCTTACATGGAGGTGACTAGCAAAAAAGCTGCTGACCATGCATATTACATCAGCCTGACAATAAATTCATGTCATTGGGTGAAAGATAGCCTTGGGAATGGCTATTTGTGTTGTTAATACAAGCAAATGACAGCCAGACTTATTACATAAGTAATACAAACCAGTTCAGAGCATAAATACGAAACTAGCAACCCTCAAGCTATTTTCACAGATAAAAATATTTTTCTCTTTATAGCAATACTTGTTCTTGCACCAATGGACACCTCTCCATGGCAAGAGTTAATGCTATTAATCAGTTCCCTGGCAAGCTAGAAAACGTACATGGTTACTTTTTCCTTTGCTCCTTGAAGGCTGCATGATGCAGCTAGTCATCTGCTATCCCCAGTGTGCCTGCTCCAGCCTTCATCCTCTAGCTTGGATTGCAGCCCTTGGGCTTTGCAGAGTTCCCCCGGAACAAGTCACAAGGCAAAAGCAATTTTTATATTTGTGTCTGCAAAGAAGATGAGAAGTTCTGACAAGGGAAGTACCAAATTCAGCCTTTTCCTCCCCAGATGATGGAAGTGATTGCATAAGCTCCTCCTCCCTTTCTAAAAGAAGCAAGATACTAACAGATGTTTGATATTCAAGAATTTTTCAGCTTCTCCTTTTGCAGTATTAACACCAGTGGTCATCATGACTACTGTTTACAGAGTCTGTTTTTAAAGGCTAGCTATTTTTCCCCTTGGTTTAGGAATACAAAACCAAACAGAAAAATAGCTGTGCTGAATGTGATTAATTCCAATTCTTGGACGTGGAGGAGAAAACAGTTGAAGGCTGTGAGCAGTCTGCTGGCCATTGGATGGTTGGCAGATGGCTTACCGAGCACTGGGGCAGCCATGGAGCGTTGCGGTATCAGACAGGCGTCAGACCAGAGTTCCAGCCCACAGCTTCCAGCCAGCTCCTTCTCTGTGATGTGCAAATTGTTCCAACCAGTTTCTCTACGGGGTGGAGGAATAAACTTCTATTCTTTTCATTCTGGTGTTATGAGATCATATGAATATTAAAAAAGGGCACGCACATCTCTCAAATTATAGCTCTAGACCCTTTTCCTTAAAGATTTGGTGCATAATCAAAAAGACAATTATTCTGGCTGAAAATAAAGCAGTTCCAAAGCTAGATTACCAATTCCTGCTGCTGAGGTAGTAACTGAAGGAGTTGTCTCAGCTCTACTAAAGGATGTACCTGGCAAAATATGAGCAGATCAGTGAATTTCTCATTCACAAAAAGGATACTGCTACCTCTCACAGCAATGAATTCTCGACTCTGGAATAACTAAAACATGTGGTAAAGGAGTTAGGATGTTGGAGGCTATTTCCTTGGACAAATTCCAGGTTATAGCTGAAATGCCCTAGGGCACAGCATCATTTTCACAACTATTATACAAATTCTTAGCATAAGCCAATGCTGAACAAAAAGTCCCAATCTAAAAATGTCACCCTTCTTTCCATTGTGGAAGGGACAAGGTCACACACTACCAGGTTCCATGGAAGTTATCTGGAATAAAGAAGTGAGCAAGAAGGGAGAACTGTATTAAGAAATAGATGAACAAGTTGATGAAAGAGGAGTTGATGAGCTCCTTAACCAACATGCATTACCATGAAGAAACTGCTTGCTCTCAACCATCAAAATAAGCATATTCATATTCCTCTCAAGTTCAGCAGCAGAACACCTTGATATCCCTTTGATGAAAGGCTCAATGTGCTGCTGTTTCCCCAGTGCCCAATTTTTCCTTCACATAGTTTTCTGGATACTACTTAATGTTTATTAGAGTAGAAAAAAGCAGAATGCAAAGTGAGGAGTGCCTTGTATTAAAGCTAATTTCTGAGGCCAAGCCACATTTTCCACTGCTGCTCAAAGACTCTTGATACTATTAAGTGCTTGCTTATTAAGTGTTTGCTCAAGCTTGCATTAGAGTGCTTTAATACTGCAGGAGACATTTAATAGGTACTGATACAGACAATGAGATAACTACTGTTAACATGAACAACATGGATATTCTAGTTACATTTTACATCATTCTTATTTCAACTGCTTCTCAATGCAAACAAAAAGTTATTTCCTCTATTTTTCCTTAAAAAAGATCAACTTTCCCTTCAAAAGCCAATGAGATGATGATGTAAAAATGCCAATTAAAACCCAAAAAATGTGACCCACATGCAGAGCTGTGAGAGGGAAGGAAGTTTACACTGATAAAATAAATGTTCCAGCAAGTTTATCTAACACCTCACTCAGACAAAATATTTTGTAGTAAAGAAAGGTTTTGTTCTTAAAATTTTCTTTTTCTGTTAGAAACAAGTGTTCTTGATATTCTTCAAGTCAAGTGTTACACTGAAATGTGACAATGAACTGGTAATAACATACTTGTATAAGCTGTAGAACCTGGTATGCAGAACTACAATTTGACAATCATCAGAACTAGCACAATGCCTATCACCCAAATAGAAGTGTTCTACTAGCTGAAAACTCTCCTACGGGGATCAGCGCTGGGCAAACGATATTTTACATCAGCTGCTTCCTTTTAATATATAAATATGTAAAAGGCTGGCCTAGCCTTTGATGTATGTTTAAATACACAGGTTCACTACACAAATATTTTAACTGCTTCTTTGTAACACATACTGGAAATGATAGTCTGCACACATTAGTTTGGCTGGGAAAGGACTGCCTCGCTATCAGCAAACAGCACAGACCAAATTAAGCAGACCACGGCTTTAGCCAGTCAGCTCCTCAGACCTATACATATTTCAGAGAAGTTCATAGAAGCACTGAAGAAAAAACAAACATAAAAAACAAACCCAGAAGAAAAAAATGAAGACATTATTTCTGTGCTTCAATGGAAGCTTCAGAATAGAATAGAGCCTTAAATATTTAATATCTTTAATAAAAAGGCATGCTAACTCTGCTGTGTAGCAAATTTGTAATAGCAAGCCTGGGCCAAGACTTGAAAGCTGCTCTTTTTCTCTTACTGAGGCTCAGTTTCCAGCAGGCTTTTTTTTTTCTCCTGATCCTAACCATGACTTGGAAACCAGGTTAGCATTTCTAGAGTATGCCAGACCACACACATCTGTCAGTCATCTGGATGCAGGTGGACTGCAGATAAAGAAAAAACACAAGGCTCAGGAGAAGAACCTCGGGGTTAAAGCAGACAGATAACAGAGGCATATGCTAACAATACAGTTCAGGTATCACATTAAATCCTCCATTGCATTTGCAAAAGGGAAACTTTTACAGTAGTCCTAATGCACAAGGAGAAGAAAGAACAATTCTGAGTGGTAGCACCATCTAAAATCCAGAAATGACAATATTGAAACTTTTTCCCTAAAATGCCCTGCATTTCTGAAAGGATGCAAGAAATAGCTTTTCAAATTAACTTCTAAATACACATCTAAAAAGCAGTGGTCTCACAAACAAGCCTAGGAACCTAACAAGCCACCAATTACAGTTCACTGTAAAGTTCACTGTAATTGTTCTGAGCCTGTAAGCTCAAACATTTTTAAACAATCTAGTCCTACGTTTCTTAATTTTACAAGATCACTATTTTAAACAGATGTTCTCATGTTATCAGTAAGGTGATGGGAAACAGTACTCTAAGTAACAAAACAAAATATCCTAAAAGCAAAATCAACTACTCTCAGCTGCAGAAAAAGCAATAATTTTATCTGCCCATACAAATGTATGACAGTCATTTTTAAGGGTGCATGCAGATATGTTACTCGGTTACAAGTAAAACTAATCTGTAATTATAAGGCCAAACTAGTAAGAATACTAATATTCACTGATACAAGACACACATGGTAAAGTGTTATCTTGCGTCATACTTGATTCTAATACTTGAATTAAGTTCTTTTGAAGAAGAGAAGTGCAAGAGGAGGGGAAGCTTCTGATTCCAAAGCTATTAGTAGTAGTTTGGGGCATACTTGCTCCAGTTTGCGCACAGTTCTCACAGAAACAATCAGTGTGTTTGCCACTTTGGGAAAGCCATCGTAACACCTCTTTGCTAAGCACAACAAAACAAAAACAAATATCAAAAACAAATAAACAAAAAACCTGAAGTAAATTTGCCAACTCAACATGTGTCTGTTCTTACATAATAATATTCTAATAGTTCATCTCCTATAGTTACCTGTTATAAGCAAGAGTATAATGGAAAATTCAAAAGCATCCAGATAAAAAGCATGGTAGAAATAATGGGAATGTAAAACAGCAGACTAGAATATACGCTTGTACCATTTGTTATCAGATTATTCACTGTTAGGTCTTAAATAAACCATCTAGAAAATGGCTGAGATCTTAATATAAACAATTGAGCAATTCTGTTTTACTTACTTTTATTTCTCTGAAACTTAACTAGATGTCCTTATACTCTTTATATCTCTTCCAAGTCCTTACTAGCAGAGTCTCCAGCCCATACAAAAGTGCAGTAAACATACCTCAGGATATTATTCCAAACCCAGGTTCATTTGCAGCCTCCCTTTTGCTTGTTACTTGGAAAGACCTTTCTGCATAGCCTGAAGATTGGCAGCATTAGCAACCTTATTGCAAAGCATTGTGAGTAACACGTAAACAGGCTGAAAGAGAAAAAAAGAATATGTATTCTAGCAGGCATGCAGAATCTTTTTCATTTACAGCAAAAGCAGAAGTTTTTTATAATAGCAATGATGCTGCTCAACTATCAGTGCTTTGCTGACAGTTGCTGAGTTATTGACTCTAACACTACACACCAATTCCAGTGCTATGGATGTGGATCTCCCCATGAATCTAGATGAGCCTATTCACAACATAATTGTGTGTCAGTAAGAATTTTGCAATATTTACTTCACATAAAATGTCTGTGCTTACATTGATTTTGAGAGAAGGATCGAAAGGAAATTGCTTGCCATTTTATTTTAACCATTTAAAAATATAAACACGAAATAAGAAGTTACATTTCCATAGCACATAGCATACAAGTTACAAAAAGAGTACTAAAAAGCCTTGAACGGTTAAAAATTACCTCTATCTTAAAAAATTCCGATTGCTAACACCTGAAAAGCACTGCGTGGTGGCCTCACACACAAACAAGGGTTGATTTTGAAACCTGAGTGCAAGTTTGTGTTACGTTTTTACAGATAGTGAATGCGAGATCACTTGTATCCACAGCTCAGTTTAGAAATACGTATTCATGTGAAAACTGCCCAAGCACAAGCAAGGGGAAAGCCAACTGAAAATGCGGCCCTTCAATTAAAATCCAGCTAAAGAGGTATTTGAAATAACCTCAATTTGCCTTACTCTTGTAAATATCATATGAATAAACCAGAAACTTCCTAACATGGAAAAGGATTAATTTTGACTAAAAAAAACTGTGTGTTTAGAAACAAGGAAAAAAAAGATAACTGTAGCTGTTGAGAGATAACAATAGTGATTTGAGCTCATACTGTTATCAGCTGTCAGGACTTTTTAATAGTATCAAAACAACAACTGATCTGAAATTTTGCTTAGTAAATATTATGTAATAGGAGATTTTTCTTTCTCTAAATATTACATTTGGTTTGTACAATATTTATGCATCTAATATGAAAAGATATAATTATCTTTTAGTTCCAAATAGCTAAGATGCCTCGTTAACTGGTTATTTAAAATTTTATCTAATTTTGACTTTCTTTAAAAATATATTTTTTAAATTTAATTGCTTCCTACTTTTTATATATGCTTTCCAAACACAAATCTGGCTGTTCGCCCACACTACCATGGTGATATTTCAGTCTTTATGGCTTCTTAAGCCTTCGTAGTTTTAACTTCCTGAGACCATCTTCACCTTCTTTTTTCCTTTTTTGGATCAGCTTCTCTGAAGACACAGCCTGCATTTCTAAATAGGATGATGAAAGCACCACTGGTAATTCTTCAGTGGTTGTGTCTGGCTCATTTTGGTTTGTCCTCGTAGAAAGAGGCTGGGATTGTTTTTTTCCAAAAGTAACTAACTTTTCATCAGATGCAATTTTTGTTAAGTCTTGTTTAGAAAACAACCTGGAATTAAGTGGGGTCTTCTCCTCCAAGAACAGACCTAGATGATCATCACTGCACTTACTCCTTTCTGTGTTGCTAGGAATTAAAGGAGTCTCTTCAGAGGATATTTCTTTGAAATGGTCTAACTTTTCTTCTGAACTACAGTTAGTTTCAGTTATTTTTTGATTTTGTTTTGGACCTAGCAGTGCTGACTCATAGCTACAAGGAGAATTTTTGCTTAGAAGTCTTGACTTCAACCGCTCCACAGAGTGAGGTTTTTGCTGGCTGCTAGCATCCTCTGGCTGTCTCTGATTAACATTATTTTCCAGCTCTGAAACAGGAAACTCCAAGTTGCTCTCAGCTGTATTTATGCAGTTCTTTAGCCGTCCTGTGCTCCTCCATTTCACTTCTGATTGAGGACTGGGAGAAGTTTGACAGTCATTCTTTCTGTTCCCTGTCTGTAAGCCCACTGAGCCAAGATCCACTTTCTTGGAGTCCTTGTTGGTTTGAGGTTTGCTCACACTATTTTTCCCCTTTTTTGTCCTTTTCACACTGCAATAAAAAGGGATATTGTTTTTAATAAAAAGAAATGTTTGCTGTCTCAGTCTGCCCTTCTTACAAAATCTGAAAGACCACCAGGGCAACTCTCTTTTTGATTGTGGAAAAAAAATCCCCGTATATCATCTTGACAAGCAGTAATGTTTGCCTAGTGTGGATAGTATCAAGTATTATCCATCTGATTTTCCACTGCACTAGGGGAACCCTACTTATTAATGACTAAGCCACCGAGGAGTTCACATTCTATTCCAAGGGGCAGAACTGGATTCATTACAAGAGTTAAAGGTCAACACAACATAAGTATATTGAATTCCTTCCCAAACCAGCCAGATAAAATAGTATGTCATAAGTGCCTAAATGATTCCAAACCATTCCCAGATATCCATATGCATAATGTACATCTGAAGAATAGAGGGGGGCAGGCTGGAGAAGCAGTGTGTGCGCCTGTGCGACTTTCTAATCTCTAGTTTAGAAACATTCCTCTGGAATTTTTCCCAGGACATTTCAAAGCACTACTTTAAAGCTAACCACCACTCATCTAATATCAAGCCTTCTCATCTGGGAAGGACTTAGGTAATGCACACAGATGATATTCTGAAAGGAATTATACAGGAAAAGGGAATCAATCACAAGGGACATGACAAAGCATCAGTTCAGAAACACTCCTCGGCAGAGTGCCTTACATACAAATCCAAACTTCACACAAATTGTGAAATGAACTTTATGCACGAGTACAGAAGCTGCCTACTTAAAGTTTCCAGTCTAAAGATATTGCTATAGAACACCCCATACTGGGACTGCCTTCTGCTGATCTGCTGGCACCAAGCAGTTCCCAGATTGATATTTAACTCCTTGGAGAAGTGGTTCCTACAGAATAGGTAGAACTGGCATTCCTCCAAATCTAATTTCCCTTCTAAAAACAACAAACAAGACAACATGGGTTAAAATTGAAGTTGCCAGAGTTCATAGCAAATCCCCAAGTCCACAGTTGATATACTAAATATGTGGAACTTCTGGCAGTTGGTGCAAATAAAAATAGCACCCTGGTACAGCAGGCAACATGCTCTGCTGACCAACCAAAGCCCTCATCTACTACTGGCTAGAGCTGTGCAGGCCACTCTTCAGCTGTGGCAAAATATCCAAACTATCACACAACCAGTGAAGATTCTCAAAACAAATGAAATACATATTTGCAAGTGTTTTTCACCAGACTCAAACAGCACTTATTTATCTTGGCTCAGAGCTTCTTTCAAGAAAAAGACACTCTGTTTTGGTTCTGCCTTTTGCTACATGAGATATATATGCGGATTATAACAGCTTTCATTTTTTATGTCATACAGAATAAGAAAGATCATTTTATGTGCTTTATTCACAGCACATAAGCGACAGCCCTAATGATGTTGAATAGTATTTTACAGAGAAGTTCATATTATTTGACATTTTACTAAATAGACTAGATTTCTATTAACACAAATTCTATTAGATTATAAATATAACAACTTAGAAACAAAGAGACATACATTTCCTTCAAGATATCTTGCTTTATCTGTTCGTTCAGACTAAGCTTAAGCTTTCCGTTTTCAGCAGATTCAGAAAAATATTCAGATGTCCCATTGGAAACTTCTTTCTGTTCCAAAAGAAAACACAGGTTTGAAACGTGACACATCAAGATACGATTATTCAACATTAAGCTTCATTTCTAATACTAAAACTTGCAGATGTTCTTTATTATTCTGATCTGAGCAGTCTAAAAGAAACATCTAAGAAGAGAATTATCTTTAATTTTTTAATACTTGGGTCTAGTCAGCTCACTCCCTTTTCAGACTCCCAGTGAACATATTTCATATGCTAAAATATATCACAAACAAGCAAGACTGCAACATAAAGGATGCAGCTTTCCAAACCATCTGAGGAAACTGTTGGCAAATATTTGACATCTTTGTGGCTCAAACTGTGACAAATGCCAGGAATCTCTCTTGCAGACAGGAGCATGTTTGTCAGTTTTTTTCCTGAAGAGACTGACTGGCGCAGTGGTCTATATATTTATTCTCAGAAGAATTCCCATAATTTTCCATACTTACAAAAAATATACAGAGTATTACTTGCTCATTTAAGAAGGTAAGGGTTAAAATTTTTAATACTAACATTCAAATACTCACAGCTTGTGGTGGTTGGCTACTACAGGACAACAGGGGAATTCTTTCTGGTCTCAACTAACAGCAGTACCGTATTTTTAAATAATGTGAGATTGAGGCAACAGGGAGGGAAGGAAAATGCTCTTTTTCTTCAAGCTGTGAGCATTTCCTTTCACAATGAAAGAATCTCAATGAGGGAAGGGCCAGTTGCTGACTTCACTATTAACCACCACACGCTTCAAAAAAATATTATCTCTGAGGCTAGAGAGAAAAAAAAACAACATTGCAAAGTCAAGAAGAGAAGAGGCTCTCTGTGTCTCCTTTCCTCTGATAGCTTTTTTCTCCATTAGATCAAATGATGAAACTTCTGACTGGGGGGTCATCAAATGTACGGAGTGCTTCTTGATACCATTTCTTGACCCGAGCTCTAAATCCAGCTCACTAAAAGCCAAGCAGTATGAAAGAATGGAAGCACGGGGGGACAGCGGAGGCAGGAGGCTAAGTATGTATATGGAACATTTTACCTGGAATGCCACTCAGGAACCTGTCACTGAGATGGGATTAAGCCCTGCCCATTTCAGTTTCTATAGGAGAAGGAGTAAATCCCACTCTTTCCAGAAGAACAAACCAGAGAAATCAGTTTTCTGTCTTGTAAGCAGAAAGAGGGTAGTCAGGTCAGGCAAAGAAAATGGGCCCTTTTGATACTTCAAAAAACTACAGCTGTTTTGAGCCTTCATTTCAGAGGCAATCTATGCAAATGTTTGTGTGTACATTAACAGATGCATGAAGTTCTGTGCACTAACACTGCAACACGTGTTTACAATAAGCACAAAATAAGTTGGACGTGCGTGTAAAGCGATTTCAATCTCAAAAATCAAGCCTGACTAGTTTAATCTGAAGGATGAATTGCTGCTTCTATTCCTGCGAGAGATATGGACTCTCCTAATTTAACTTCATATGTTTTCGTATTTTGTGAGCTACTGAAGAAGGAAATATTATGAAGATACTGAAAGATCTGTGCTATTCTTAAGAGAATGCACAGACTAACTATGAAGTCTGTAGAAACTAATTTGACTTCCTGTAACATCTGCACGACTCAGACTGAAGGATCTTGCACAATAATGCTGTATCAGAGCAGCCGGAGAACACTCTTACTTAGCCAGAGAAGTACAAACAGAGAAGCATCTGAACTTCCCTCATTGCAAGTTGTAGTAGTTGGAAAAGCTAATTACATTATGTCTGCTTCAGTCCTCAGCTGGGAACATCAGTGAGGCAGTCTACGATAGGATCACCAGACCACTAAGATGATTTTCCTAGATATGGTAAACAATGGGTGGAAAGTAGCACTTTGTACAAAAACCTGTGTGTCAGTGCAGACAGGGGAGGATCGAGGACAGTTGCTGTCCACGCATACTTACTACTGCAGGTAAGCAATAAACCTCAGTTCTAACTTGTATCCCATTATGAGCAGTGAATGATTGCTGTCTGGAATGTGCAGTCAAGGGTGTGAAGAGCAGACCCCAGAGAGAGGCGGAGATAACAAAGCCATTCCGCCATGAGTTGAGTCAGACTGGAAGTTAATGGTTCAGAATGGAAGGGCAAACATGTTCACTGTGCCATCATCAACCTTTCATTTTGTTTGCCAGTAACTTATCGCACAACATAGTGACAGAAAAGGGTTAAGGTATTAAAAAAATAATCAAAATGATTTATATGTGAAACACTTCTGAACATGCCCTCTAAGTACAGTAGATTTTCCCCTTAGAACCACACCCTGTAAGTGCTGTATTTTGAGAGCTGAACAATTAACATGAGGCATATGAGTCAGTCTTTGAAAAACTCTGTGGGAACCAAAGAGCCTTTTGCTATTAGGAGTGATGTAAACTCCCTAAGGCTGGAATTAGTCCACAATAGAAGGCAAAGAGTCACAAATAACAACAATGGGCACTCCATATACAACTACGAGATTCAGCCATTACTGGTGATACTTCCTTTATTTTCTTTATTAGACTTAATTATTTTAGTTAATTAAGAAAAATAAAAAATCCTGTCTGTTTTGGGAATACTATTTATTTCCTATGGGAACTTCAGAACTTGTTAAAGAAAGAAAAAAAAGCTAATCTGTTCTCATCCTGTCTAGTAATCCCAAATTCCTTTTAGGCAGTGAAATAATTAAAGAAAAATATTCCAGGCATAAAAAAGAGGACAGCAGAAGCAGACATCATATAAACAATGACACTACGACAGAGAAAAACGTCAAAGCACCGCCAGACTTGTGACTTGACTCTGAAAGAGCTGCAGGGAGTGGGGTTGCTGCTAACAAATTAAAACCACATTTCTTGGCAAATTGTTAAAGACAGACATATTTACATTTGTATAGAGACTGGGTGGGCACAAGATTAAAATGCTTCTCTAGCCTTTGAACTGCCAAGATCTATTAGAAATCTGTGCTCTTAAAATCCTAGGGTAAGCTCACTCCTTTTTGTCACTAAAACTCAGCTAAGGGTGTGCAGAAATGAAGCTTACAAAGACTTACTACCCTACCTGCTCAAAATACTGACCTCGCAAAACCTGCTCTGAAGATCCTTAACATTTGTCCAAAGAGATGTCTGGAAGAAAACAAAAACTTCTGCTCACACCCACACATAAACATGACTGTTAGGCACAAAATATACTTGCTTTTAGGCTTTTCAAATTGAAAATCCATTCTTGTACTATCTACGCTCAAACTCAAAATTAAAAATAAACCTTCAAAAACATTCAAAAGAAGGGTGGCTGCCATCTGCAGCTCTTTCCAACACAGCTCGGTTCAGCGAAGCTGCATTAAATACTTGCGAAAGAACTAAATATGGATTTGCACATATCAAGTATCCTTACAACTCACAATCGTGAAGAAGACTGAAAGGTTTGGCCTTTTCCACGAATAAGCCTTACAATATTGCTCACACTTTTTTTTCTTTTTATTTTTTTTTTCCAATCAAGGGTTTGGGATGTAGGTCTGAAAGAAAAAAAATCAAAGCCAACAATGCTGCCCCCCTTTCCTCCCCTGGTTTGGGTCCATATTTTCTAGTTGTCTCCTACTATGCTCAGGACAACTGTTGCACATGCTTATGTACCAATAAAGTAACAGTAAAGGATAATTAAATTTCATGTCTGCTTCAAGGAAACAAACCACACTATTTCTGAGTTGCACTTATCAATGTAGCTCAAGTTTCTCATCAAAAAAACTTAATAGAAAACATCAGTGAGTCCCATAAATCATATTTAACATTGGAGTAGCATATAAGAGTCCCTATTGAGGCCCCACTGAGCACATGCAGCAAGACAGTCCCCAACATCAGACTGAATATAACAATATAGATGAAGTAATATTATAAAGTATTATCCCAGTAACACATGAAAAAAATTATAATTGGTGAAAAAAAAATCAGTTAAATACTTATTCTTGGGAGCTTTATGTAGGTTGCAATTGCATGATTTTTCTTAATGTCAGTGTCACATTAGCAGTCTCATAAGCTCAATCACATAGATCTTTAGATCTCAATGCTGTTATAATAGATGCCCAGCAGATCAGAGAGGTCAGACAGGGCTATTTAATCTGATAAACAGAAAAGGACTCATTAGACAAGTGAGGGGGCTTGCTAGTGAAGGATGAATCAGATACTATAATCTAACTTAAAGAAAACAGACAGTGATAGGACTTTGGGTCTAGCCTTCTACCCTACCATACATGAATGAAAAATCTTCCAGTCATTTCATGACTTGTGAGGCAAAGATTACAGTGTTTTCAGTGCAGCAACGTATCTGTCTTACAGATTCT
Source organism: Meleagris gallopavo (assembly GCF_905368555.1). NCBI lineage: Eukaryota > Metazoa > Chordata > Aves > Galliformes > Phasianidae > Meleagris > Meleagris gallopavo. Next base: position 12,929,320 of record NC_139405.1, read on the forward strand.
ACATACAGAATCATAAAATTGTTTGAGCTGGAAGGGACCTTCAAAGGTCATCCAGTCCAACTCCTGTGTAATGAACAGAGACACCTACAGCTCGATCAGGTTGCTTAGAGCCCCATCCACCTTGTCCTTGAGTGACTCCAGGGACAGTGCATCCACCACACTTCTGGGCAACCTGTTCCAGTGCCTCATCACTTTTACTGTAAAAAACTTTTTCCTTATATCCAATCTAAACCTCCCTTCTCTGAAACCATTTCCCCTTGTCCTATTACAATAGACTCTACTAAAGAGTCTGTCCCCTTCTTTCTTATAGGCCTCCTTTGGAAACTGAAAGGCCACTCTCAGGTCTCCCTGGAGCCTTCTCTTCTCCAGGCTAAACAGCCCCAGCGCTCTCAGGCAGAACTCCTGCACTGTTAAACATTCACAGTAATTTTCGAAGTGCAGAAAAGGATAGTATTCTCAACTTGAAATACAATTCCTTGATAGACTTGCAGAATATTACTCTACATTTTCAAATGGACTGTTCTGTACTTCAGTAAGTTGCAGTAAGAATAGCAAGGATCACTTTCCACATTACACGTGGGAGTACTGATTCCCCATTTGAAGCAGCTATTTTTAAGGAACAATGATGGTTTTGAAATACATTCTTCTAAGAAGGTTGACACTAGGGTGATAGGCAGAGAAAGCAGGATCCTTTCAGTGCATAACCTAAAATCTACCAGCTTAGCACAGAAAGCAAAATCTAACTCCCAGATCAGCAGTCTTCAGTATCAGAATTCATTTTGATCTGATTTTATGGATCTCAACTATTATGCTTTTGCTGGTAAGGAGTACCTACGATGTGTACTTCTTAGTACAAGATTTGTCCAATTCATTACAAAGCCCTGTGATGTACACTCCAAAGGTTCCCAAAGGATCAGATTGGTTTCAAGCATACAGATTATATGAGGAAAATACCTTTCTGCTACTTAAGTCTTTTGTTTGGATTTCAGTGATATTTTGGTTATTGGAAGAATCCCAAACCGCTATGAACTTAGGAAATTCAGAGTTACCTTTCCAGATAATATATCCTTAATAAGCTGCAAATGGCATAAACCATAAATTGTGATATTGTATTAAAAAAAAAAATAAAAATCAAAGTTAGAAGGGGGCCTATTTAACTTGACAAATATGTCTAACACAAGTAGCAAGAACATACATAACATTTTTTCTAAAGCCACAGAAAGTGTTCTCAAAACAAATGATTTATTTACGTACTCAAGAAGCACTCAATATACTGTGTGTGTATTTGCTTGAAGGCAAAAAGTGTTAAAATTAATGTTAAGTAATTGAGCTATTAATCATTCTAATTTCATACACTGATGCTAGCAGACTCAGATTCTATCTTCAGAGAGAATGTCCACTGATAAGAAACTGAGGAGAACAGAATGGCGTTTCAAACAAAATAATCCTTAGAAAAGTCAATAAAGAAAAATTTCAGTTTTTTTTTTTTTTTAAGAAGAAAACCAATGCCTTATAAACACTGATCTGCAGCCAACCTTTGCAATTAATCTTACAGTTCAGTTCTTGATGAGAACATTCGCATAAAATGTACATTTTATTCTTCAAAACTTTTTCAATAACAACAGCAATTTCATATGGAGCTCAGTTATTTCCCTCAACTTACCATAGTAGAGATCTACTACTAACTTTCACACGGGTATGTGGAAAAGCAAGCCACTCCTGTAATCTTGTGCTACAGCTTTTAGCAGCCTGATATTAGGATCCTCTATCTGCCTGCCAAATCTAAATGGTATAGCAGAATCAAGCAGTACTTAAAATATATGACATATACAACACCGTGTTTCATTCACTCAAAACAGTCATTCTTAGAAAAACAAAATCTGAAGAGTTTCTCTACAGAATTATAACAGCATTTAAGAACTGTAGGAGATCTTGGAAAGACTAACCTTAATTCTTGAGTTGTTGGTTACACACAAGCAAAATATGTAATAAGCAAAGGTGCACAGCTTAGGAGAGAATTACTGTTCAACAGTTTAATCAGTGTGTTAGCCTGGTTTCCAGAACAAAACACCCAGCTCTGCAAACCCCTCAAGATTTCCGAGCTCATGGAGATTGGTTCCTCCAGATAGTTTCTAAACCCATGTGAACTCAAGAAAATACAACAGACTTACAAAACTCTCAAAGCCAGTCAGCTACTACATGTTTAAAGAAAACTGTAAACAAAGAAACAACTTTCCTAATATTTTAAACCCATATAGACGGCTCTACAGAGGGTAGCTCAGTCATTGCAGCAATATTGCAGTGAACCAAACAGGAGGGAGCTGGAGTCATTCAAGTGGATGGGAAGCAAGAAATAAGCCAGGAAATCAGTGACATTATGGTGAAAGCTGGTGACTGGCAGAAGGCAAAAGATGATTTATGATAAATACAAAAAAAGCTGCTTTGTTAAGTTCCAGCAATGACAGAGCAACCTGTTAAGATTTCTGTTAGGGATTAAGGATGCAACATGAGGAAAAAAGAGAAGCAGAAAATGCATTCAGTATCAAGGCATTCATTTCCAAACTCAGATCATAGTCACTATTTACTGCAACAAAATGGAAACTTGTACACAATACGCAATATGCACAGAAAGTGTGTGCAAACACACTTATCAAAAATGTGTGCCATAGGCTTGGGAGTGAATTACCCAACAGACCAGTAGAAGTTAGAAACTGTTCAGACATCCTTCCACGAACCATACCGTCATAGGCTTCAGCTTACTTTTCAGTCAAGCTGTACAATTTCAATCAGTTTTAACAGTTTTCTGTTGGAGGCTGAGGAATAGACTGCTCTTCAAAAAAATAAAGAAAAAACCTGACAAATTCTTTTAACAAGAGGAATACAGAAAATTATTATCAAAATCTCAAGTTAGTTAAATCTTTCCACACTGGTTATCAAAATCTCTCAGATGCACGGCAACTAAATAAAACCTTTAGCTCACTTTAGATTTAAACATCAACACTGCCAGCTTTACACCCTGCACCTTTGTTGGAAGTGCTCATCCTCTCAAAGTCTGCTGAGAGGAAAGAACATCATTCAGTGAAAAGTCTACAATCTGAGTTCAGGTCTGTATTAAACACCAGGATAAACTGGGACAGCAAGAGAGTGAGAGGGGAGAGCAAAATGAGGGAGGTGAAGGATGATGACAGAGGATAATATCTTAAATAACCACAAGGCTTTGACAAATGAGATCTTGTGAATGCTGCTAAGCAGTTGCATTTAAATCAACTGGAGTACTCATATAAGAAGCAACTACTAAAATCAGTAAAAGATTACTCAATTTGTCCCTCCTTTTTGAAGATTGCTTCATCTGGAAATACTTTTACATGCTTAAGAATTTACGTTGCAGTTACAGGGCTCTACATACTACTACTACTCTTCATCTACATTTTGCACTATGAGAAGTACATAGTGTTTTAATGAAGATATATTCAACTTGCTTACTGGCATTAAGACAATTCCGATATTATTTTTTATTTCATTCCTTATATACATTGATATCTGGTCTCATTTACCAATAAATAATACTACTAAGTTACGATTTTTCAGTAGGTTCCTTCTAGCATACTTTTGGCCTTTTTCCAGAGATTTTAGTTTATTCACTCAGCAATATGCACAAACACCATAATTGCTCTTCTCAGTAGAAAGACTTTACCTTTATCAATTTATTTTCATTTACAGTCCTAACGCTCTCGCACCAACCATTTTGAGGCTTTTCTGAAAACCTCCACAGCCTTCCCTAGTCTTGATTAATTGAAATAACTATGTCAGATTTCATTTCATCATTTGTCTCTGGAAATTACTATAACAAATGGCAGACAGCTATGACATTCTTTGCCATGCAGAAAATGAATCAGTCTGTTTGCAAGCTATAAGAAGAAACTAAGACAAGTTCTAACAAATCATGCTGCAGCAATCTCCCACATTACCACTCTCAGGTATCCTCCCCTCCCCTTTTGCAGAGTTTTCTGCCCCCACATCAGGGTTGGCAGAAGGGAGCACACACCCAGCTGCTCCCACTCATTTGGTGCATTAGCTGAAAGCTCAGTGAACTTCGGTTTGTATGAATCTGTAAGACTGAATTACAAGAAGATAAGGTGCAAGCACACAGACCTTTTCGCAAACTCTGTTATTTAGAAGTGGTGATATTCAAGGAGAAGAGGCCGACACCTGTGACAGGAGTGAAAATTTTAAAACTGCCATAGCTTTCTTCATTATGACCAAGTCAAAAACAATAGTACCACAGCACTCTTTAAAGCTGCACTGACATTAAAAGGGAAATCTCACCCTTATCAAACGCACAGTCCTGCCAAAAGCCTTTGCATCAATGTAAGTATGTATGCAGCCACACAGTGAGAACATGGCCACTGAAGTCATCCAGCTGAAAGCTAACCATGCAAACCACAACAGCAAAAAAGAAAACAAAAAAATCCTTATTTTCAGAGGAACCAGTGAACTGATCCAGCTCCCCACATGCCAGTGCTGACAGATGTCAAGGACAAGAATGCACAGATCAGAGAAGGGAAGGCAGGAAGCACTGCATGGTTCAGTCTTGCATCAGACTGAGTTAAGCATGAAAGGTGAGAGGGAAAAATAATAAATAGATAAATAAATAAAAAGACAAAATCTTGAAGCATCAGAAATGGAAACTCGAAGAGAAAATAGAAAATTATTCAGCCAGTTCACACACGTGAACACAGTTCATACACAGTTCAACCACGTGTAGTATATGGACAGGACTGTGGGTCTGCAGTTTCCCCAGCAGCGAACCCTCTTAAAGAAATTGCCAAACTACAGCTTAGCATTGTTTTCCTTTAGCTATGTCTCCAAAACTGACCAAATAAAATTTTGCATAATACTTGAAAACAAATGATAAATAGATTTTATAGAATTTAGAAGTTGATAATGAACCTGAAAGCCAAGCAAGTATTAAAAAAGCACTATTAGCATGCATTTTGGATGTTACCTCTAAATGAGGGTAATTATCAGCTACTACCTCAGCGGGTAATCCTGTTGTCTTCTTCAGAGTCCTGCCTGCATGCTCCTACAACACTTTTTGTGTCACAGTCAGCAACTCTCGAGTACAGTCTGAGTTGGTTAAGTAAACTGAGATGATGGAAAACTAATCCTCCAATTTAGCAGAAGAAAAAAAAAAAAAAAAAGAAATTTCACAAGTAAATCATTTTCTTCTAGATCAGTTCAATGAACTAATTCATTCTTGGCTGAAGAATCACTTGGCTGGTCCATTGTAACCAGAAAGGAAAGCAATACATAGCTGGAACTAGAGGGAATATGGACTACCTTTTGAGTAGAAACTACAGCAGTTTAACTGTGATATAATAGTTTAGAGACCGTGAAATGTACAACTGTATTCCACATTTCCTTCTTCCCCTGCTCTATTTGATAACACCTTAAAGTTCTTAAGATAACTAAATTCACACAAAATCTTCTAGTAACGGTTACAAATTATTCCTGCCTGAAAAAAAAAAAAGGTTTTCCTTTTCATTCTGCCTTGCAACAAGCACAATGCTGCAGCAGCACACACTAATATCAAGCTCTGTGTTAATCAAAACTAAGTGTGCATGTTTTCATGGGAGAATCAGAAGCCTCTTACCAGCATAATCAAAATCCAAGTAAATTACATCACTTGCTCTCTTATAACATTTGCTTTAATAAAGAGAATTCTGCAATGTCAACAATGTATAACAATGTATAACAATGTACAACAATTTATAAAATAAGACGTGTGAAGATGATGAAATGTTACTTCTTTCATTCTTGGAGATCGAAAAGGCACAGGGCATATCTTTAGGACTTTTCTTCTCCTGTTCTACCTATGCATGCTTTGCTTTATTTTTATTTTTTTGTTTTGTTTTATTTTTAAGAGCAATATTCTATAATTTGCTCTGCAACTTAACAAAGCTTAGTGGTAACCTAGAGATCTTTTTAATCAAAGCAGGATCTCCTGCTCTCCATTTTCCTTTCTGATGTCATTTGAATGGTAATTTCGAATTTTCACATCAGTATCGTCATTAGCTTAACCTCCTTTATGTTTTCCCTACAATCACTTCCTCTCATAGATTCCAGTATAAAGCTGATGTAGTTATCAATGAATACTCCATTGTTAGCACATTTTCAAATGCTCCCAAGCCTTCAATAAACCTTCCACCCATTTCCATTACATTGTTTCTTCAGATAACCCATTTCCAATTTTCCATTTTAGCTCTCTACATAATAATCAGCCCAAAAAATGTCGTAATCTTTGCAGAGATGGCTGATCTCTCTAGAGCTCTTTCATTTGCCTGGGTTTTCTTTTTTGCCAAATTCCCAAAGCAATCTTCTTTTCCAAGACAAAACTATTCAAGATTACAAACACAGTTTTGCAAAACAGGAACTGATGGCTTTATATTTGTACTTAGCACTAATAAGCCAGGCTCTTTTTCTATTTTTCCTTGAGCCTTCCAATTTGCTGAATTATTTTCAATAATTTGCTGTAAAGTTTCTTTAAAAAAGAAATTTCTTCGAAAATGATAATTACTGCCTGCAGCCTGTTTCATAGATATGACAACACCCATTTCTAAATAGATTTCAGAAAAGAGAAAATTAGGTATCATTTGATCTTCTATTTTATTTCAGATCTGCTCCTTAGAAGCACTCTCAAATCTTTAATTAAACTTAAATCTAATTTGACAGAGTCTGCCTAAGCCACCTTTTCCTTGGTCTTACAGGATGCATCACAAGATTTTAAATCACTTCTCTGAGTGTTTTGTACATGCAGTTTGTGCTTGTGAATATCTGAGAAGGAATATAATTATAATCTTTCCTAAGGTGTAGGGACATAAGAATATCCTTTCTTATCTGGCTACATCTCTTGAAACTTGGTTTAATCACTGTCTATCCCAGAAGAGACAAAATAGCTCAGGAACAAATGCTTGGCCGGAAACCATAAAACTGCATAACAGCAGGTATAAAGCAAAAATAAAAATTGTTAAGTCTCAACTGAGTTAATTGTAATGACAATAAGCAACACTGAAATGTGACAAAGTCTCCACTAACACAGAGTCAACTATTTTTATAAAACACAGATAGACCCTCAAACGAAGGGTGTGAGCTGATTAAACACAAAAACGAACTTAAACACAGTGTTATGAAATGAATGATTCAAACCTAAACAACATATAGAGGAAAACAAAACATATGCCTCATTTTTAGCCCATGAGAGAATACACTGGAGTCTATCAACAGAAAGGTCTTCTGGGTGGTCTTTAGTAATCCAGTTTAAAGTTCGGGCACAGTCAGTGCTAAACTGCATAGTGAAAAGTACACACACAAAGTGCAGATCCTCAGTCTTTATTTCTTCAGTGACAAAAAAAACCTGAAATTACCCTTCAGTTGCAACCATACACCCACTCAGTTTGGCAAAGTACTGAACTGTACTGCATGAAAAATCTAGCATTAACATGCTGTAGAAATGATGGACTAATAAAACAGTCCACAGGAAGCCCCTTAAGTTAGTGTGACAAGAGTTCAGAAAGTACTGCAGAACGTTTGCTGTGGGTCTACTCGCTTCTTGTTAGTTTTCAAATCAGGGACGATGACATAAGGAAAACTTTATTTTATTCTCTTCTACCAACACACTACACTGATCATGCCCACCTGTTCTATGTGCATGAACTGCATCTGTAAGTAAAGCAAACTCCCAAGGCTTTAGTATTGATTTGAGTATGATCCCACTGAGATTATTTGATGTGGGATTTTTTTGCTGCTGTTTTTGTTTGGTTTTTAAACATAAACATTTAAAGACCCTTTTAAAATGACCAGGACTTTCCATATATCAGATCAAATTTCCAAATAGTCAAACTAAAGACCATATAATTCTATTTTTCATTTGCCTTCTTACTACGCAGACTCACAGAAAGAAACTAGGAAGAAAATTTATCATCAATCAAATTTAAATACAAAGGAGGAAATAAATAACAAAGGAGGAAATTGGATATTTCATAAGAGGTTCTTAAACAAGAAATAACTATTTCTCAGTCAAAATGCAAAGGCAGGATTTTCTATTAAAAGCATCTAAATAGTTTTTCAAGATAATACTGAGAAAATAATAATTTTCAAAATAGCAAAATTCTTGTAAAGCAGTTAGACTTATGTCTTCCTGAGAAAAGTATTTCCTTACTGCTTTGACATTTAAGGATATTTACCAGGTGAAGAATCAAGATAATAAAAACTGCATTAAGTACAGTAAATACAAACCCGCTTGATATAAAAAAGTACTAAGTACAGTGTTTAGATTGTTTTTTAAGATGTCGAATATATATTTTAATATATCCAAGACAAATGACTGTCACATTCATAGAGATCACCACGTAATGCTGACTCTTACTGCAAGCACAGAGCAGACCGTGCGCTGTACCTCAGGCCACCTGGGCCAATGTGAACACTCCTGAGACAACTGGCAGTTAACTGCAGCATGAAATTCATGAGCCTTTGACCCTTATAAAGCCCTCAAGATGAAATATTTAAGCAGAATTGTTTATGGTATTTAACTACACACCACCGCCCATAAATGCTTGGGGACTTTTTTCCCCCCCAACAGGGCCTAGCACCGACTCATTTGAGTTGTCTTGTAGAACAAGTGCTAAGAAAACATACAAAAAAGCCACTGACATTAGAATCTGCTCCATTATCCTCATGGAAAATAATGTGTTTCAAGGATAAATTACAAAATTCTGAGCCTTACTTTCCTCTGAAAATGCTGAGCTTCCAAAAATTCCAAAAATTCTTGTCTGCTACAAACAATCACTTAAGGATCTCTTCCTGAATATTTTGTACAACTGTTAATGTGACATTTTGATCACAGGATGACGTTCACAAATATACAGATAGTTACAGCTATATATATGTACACATTCATCTTACCACTATAAAATAAACCAGAAAAATTATAGAACAGCTTTGTACATACCAGTGCACCATTTTCACATGTCCAAGCGCTTGGATTAAATTCAAGTTTACTGATACAAACAACAAATTTGTCTGGAAACATACGTAGCTCTATGCAGAAATAATCAGAAAGAAGACAAAAATTATACACATATTAAAAAAACACATACTGAAAACATGCATGCAGTTCATTTTTGTTTCAAATCATTAAAAAAAAATAAATCGGCATTTCAGAGTAAGCTTAGTTCCCAAGAAGACAGTCACAGCTGCAAATAAGCCCACACATACCTCTGGACAAATACACCAGACAGAACCTACAGAAAACACACTTAACCACTTATTCTGTGCTATTTTGGTAATTAGTCCTATCATAACAAAAGCTGTTAATCATGTCTGTAACACAGCACAACATAGCACAACATATTCCAACAGGACTTGATATAATAATTCAGCCTATGGACAAGTGTTTCCAACTCTGACTGCAGTCAAAGTAAATAAATAAATCAGTAAACTGTTATTGAATCATATATTTTACTCAAGTTTACATAGTTTGTTGCAAACACAACTAAATCTCTGTTTACAGAGGACTGAAAATTGAAGGGTTTCTACATAATAAATAGGGTACTGAATGTAAACAATTTGTCAGCACCGATCCTCCATATGGGCAAATGGCTCTCTAGAAGGTCGTGCTTCTTTACCACCACCACTAGTACCTGACAAAGCACTCCAAGGGCTCACCAGCAGTGACTTTGCTCAAATCATCGCTATGAAAGATAGGGACGTTAAAACAGATTATCTTCTACTTGTCACTGTTTGAAAAATTATAGAGAGAATTCAGACACATCTTTATTGGCACAACAGCTAGTTAAGCTACTATAACTGCATAATGAATATGATGAGCCTTTCAGAAATATCAACTGTTAGCAAAACTGTTTCCAACGAAATATTCATGCTGTGGCTGTGCCTTATCACCAGACTATTGTTTCTCAGGTTGTATTCTCAAGAGCTGAAGGCCATCCCCAAAGGTCTTGTACAGTGGCTTTCAAACTGTGAGCAGTCCACATGTTACTTCCAAAGGGTTGTGAAGAAAAGCTGCACAACTTTTCACAAAGGCTAAATTTGTTACATGGGGCTCCAAGAATCATCTCTTAGATAAGTTCACTTTAGATACTGAGAAACCAATCACAATATGCAGGATTCTTTTTCTGTTAGGCTCCTTGTCGGTTTGCTGAATACTAGGTATATTCTCTCAGAAAAGAAACATCAGGACTTAATTTTTTTGAGGATATGTGTTCTGCTATTTATTAGTAGTGAAACTCAGCAAAAAGAAGCTCCTTTCTTGCTACGAACTTCATGTAGAAGGAAAATTTTGACTGCAGAATCAAAGCCTTGCTTTTTGGCAGCGCTGGTACAGCAAGTTTATTCTGGTTAGTAATCTTTATTGTTATACTTTATAACAATCGCACTTTCTGGCTAACAAATTGAAAGTAGGTATTCATTGACCTTGAAAAAGGTCTGGATTTAATACAGAGAAAACAGTGCTGAGACAGTACTGCAGATACAGTTCTTCCAGGAGGCAGACGGAAGTTCAACAAAACATTCAAGATCAACATTCCAGTCTCTTCCACCAATATAGAGTTAGAATAAAAAAAGGTTGGTATTTGAAGAAAAATTTAAACACTCATGAATATAATGAATTTAAAATTAAAAAAAAAAAAAAATCTTTAAAATAGCCACTCAAATAATCAGTATATCTTTAGGGGCTGGATTTGTTTTAAATGAAAAGAAAAATATGAAAAGCTAAGCACAACGGGCAGTGATCATTACTGTTTCTCTTTATTGCTGTTGGCAGGACAGGATTGATATCACTTCCTTACTGAGCATCTTGGCTTGAGAAAACACGAAAAAAGGACTTAGTCCAATGATATCACCTATGTAAAGATTTTATAGCGCTAAGTTGAATTAAAGCTTTTTCTTGCATACACTTGTATTATATAGTTGATGTCACAAGACACTCAAGCAATAATGAAATGATTCATACTGCAACCTCTCATTGATTCACCCTGTAGAGACTCAGTAAAATGCTGAGTCTCATCATTCATACAGAAATTGGTATGACTTAGCTGATAAACCCAAGGCAAGACTACAAAAATTTAAAATTAAGTTTAAAAAGAATAATAATCACATCTTAAGAAATATTTCTCATTTTTTTTAGACAACATATTCTAGAGTAAACAAATTCTAGCTTTAAAACAAATCTTAAGTAGATCAAAAGCTAACAGCTATAAGTTCCCTTTTATTTTTACTCACAGAAATGCATAATTCTAAGTAATGCTATTTGAAACTGATTCCTTACCACGATAACGTTTCCCTAGAGCACAACGGAGATTAACCCATCTCTTCATAAAGTAGGCAGTAATGTGAAAATTGTTGGCTGCAACATAAAACAAAAAGATAATAAGTGTAAATGTATCTTGAGCATTGTGGTCTGAAAGTACAGTACGTCTACAAAGATAGGATTGGCTGAGAGAAAATATAACTGTAGAGGGAAAAAAAAAAGAAACCATTCATATTGAAGTCTTCAAAAAGTAGTGTTTGGAATGAAAAAATCCAAGCACTTCACTATCCTTCAAGTTCTGGTTACAACCATAGAAATAAATTTAAGTCAATTAATTAATCACAGATGTCGCCCACTTCACAGTCTAATGTTGAGTCACTAGTTCAAAAGGCTGCAGTCCTAGGTACTATATGGTTTTCATACATATTCTACCAGAAAACTACTGATACCATTTACTTAACTCCATTCCACCTCTTTCTAGAGAAAGATGACATACTCAAAAGCTGATAGAAAAAGGTTGTCTAATAAAAAAAAGAAAACCACACACAAAAGGCCTAATTATTTAGTTACATTGAATTAAGTAAGAAATGCATACATCGAGACTCTTCAGTATCTACAAGTAAACAGAGTTAGCCTGGCTGCCACGGCAGATACCTGTAGCATACACACATCCTCAGTTTCTGATTCTGAGAATAATAAAAATCCTTGTGCCTCAGGAGTATGAGAAAATGACAGAAAGGATTGTATTGCAGCAAAGAGATAATTAGACAACAGCTAAGAAAATCAGATTTTACTTCTGTTCTGCTTTAATTCGCAAATGACACTGAGTGAATGAGTTATGACTTAATTTATAAAGGTATTTAGCAACTTAACTCCCCTTGAAATTGAAAGTTAGAATTTGTGATTCCTTCCTCTATAGTCATTCTATACACCTCAGTAAAATGAATTTGCAAGACAGCTAATGGTATTTCCTCTAGCTCTGATGAGTTTTGCGATGCTTATTTTATTGATGTGTTTCTAAGACAGTCACCGTTGGTGCAATTATCATAGAAGAGTTCAAAAGTCAATTGCTGCTGCTGTTCTTCTCTCCAGCTGTTTAGAAGGAAGTCAGGAAAGCCCGTATGCTCCCATCCTAATCTCTTCTGAGCAAGTGCCAAGGCATGCCTTATTCCTAAGCATAACCAGGAAAAATGCATGTCCTTTCCTACAGACTCTAAACCTCTCCTGCTTGTGCTCCAGACCTCCTGAGCTCTCCATGAAGCACTGCGCAACATCATGTCCTGTTAAGAACTACAGTTATTCATCACAATCAAAACCCTTGAAATTTATCAGCCATCTTTTTTCCTTCCCCTCGGGAAGATACCTAAATTCTGACTTCCCTTTAAAGATCAAGTCAAGATGTGACAAGTTAAACCATCCCTTGAAAATGATGAGTGCTACAGAAAAATTTGGATGTAATCCATCATCTTTATTAACTGTATATTTATGAACTCAATTAAAGAAAATTACATTTAGCTATTTCCAGTTTGGCATCCACAGCTCTTCAACACTGTTGGTAGAGCTAGCCAAAGCAAGGAATTTGCCTTTCATATTAGTAAGTTATTAGCATGACGATAGCATTTCCACTGTGATCTCTGTAATGCCAAAGAAGTTACATGCATAAAAGTACAACTTCACAATGAATTTCCTAGAAGAGAGTAAGAATCTTATCATCTCTGTGTGTCAGGGACACTCCTAAGGTATTTTTCTTGGGAAGGAACAGAAATGAAAATGTACGCATCTTCTGCTTTTGCACAGAGAAAAGCATGGTACACCATTCCTGACATTCTTTTAAGAATCAGGTGACATGCATATCTGATTATTTCTCATGCTGTTCTGGTATTCTCTGAGAAGTATTTAATCATATTTGATTGACAAATGGTGTGAACAAAATATCAAATTCCTCTCCAAGGCTCTTGATTCTTCAGTTACTGTCCTCTGGAGAACACATACCTCCAACCCAGTAATACATATAAATAAGAGATGCAGACAGCTCTACACAATTTTTGCAGTGTCACCTCAAGCCTGATTGCTTGAGTATTGCGGAGTATTGATAGGGAATTGGCAACTGAAGAAATAATCTCTGCCCAGAGGGATTAATACTAGAAAAGAATTTTAGTTTCTATGACTTCCCATGACCATTTATATTTGACTTCATTGAAAAAGCCAGTAAAGATGATTATTTGCTGTATTTATTGATAAGAGTGACAAAAATTTAAGGTGAGCTGCATTCAAAATACCTATATTTTGAAACTACCATACAGCTATATTTAACAAATATTTTAAAATCCTCTCATATGTGACATCTAATCGTGCCTATAAAGTCAACTACAGTTCACAAACTTTCCAGTATTAAAACAGTCTGGATTACTGCAGAGCTATAAAAACTGCAATAACCTCTTTCTGCTTCCTTCAAGAGAAATATATTATCCAATTAACCATTTTTGCTTCATGAAATACGAAGCTAAAAACTAAGAGCCAAAAGGACATCTTGTCTGACAATCTCATGCATCTTGCAAGTTTTTAAACTTTCTACATGCTTACTCAGCGTGAGTCTGCATCTGCTCTCAAATTCAGACTTGTCCACTATCAGTACTGTTTATATACCAGCATATGCTAACATGGCTTCAGGGCAAGCTGTAAAGTATGCTCCAGGAAAGAAGACCAGTGTATACACAGAGAGGACCAAAAGTTGCTCGTCATATTATCTGGAAGGAAGGACAAAATAATCTAGCATTAACTTTTTAAGCATTCTTTTCAAGCTTTACCCTAAGCTACAAAGACTGTTTTGTAGCCAGAAACAGAGAAATTTCACACATCTTGGAATCAGCAAACCTACTCGGACCAATCTTTGATTTCCTCTTCATCATAAAACGTAGACATAGCTCCGTCTTTAGAATACCAACAAAGGTAGGAAAGAAAAAAAGGTAGTTTGGAGTTTGTTTTTCTTCTAAATCCAAAAGATCAGATCCCAGCAGTAAGAAACAACCAACCAAAAAATAAAAAAGAATAATAATTAAAAAAAAGTAACCCCAAATGTGACTGAATAGAAGTAATTCTAGAAAAGCCACAGTTCACTTTCAGCTGTAACATGCCCAGTGAGTGCTGCCTTTTAAGGGAATGGTAATTTGCCCTGCTTGTTATATTTCATGGTCCCAAGACACCGAGAGGAAGTATCAGACACTGACTCTGTACTGTAAAACTATCCAGCAACACTTGCTTTCCTTTCCAAAGGAGGCTGCAGCCAAGCTGCCTTGAGCTTCCAGGAGGCTGCCAAGAGGCGGCTGTGGAGCAGTGCAGAGCAGTGGGAAGCCCTCTCCCACGGCTATTAGCGACCATTCAGCTGGGAGCCTGGGAAAATGCCTCCGAGCTGCTGAGTTATCTGGAGCAGCCTGGCAGGTGTTCGCTTCCCAGCAAAATCTGGCACCTGCACGGCTCTGTAACAAAACTCACAGAAGTCTTCTTCAAAGCCACAGCACAAGTTCAAGGAGGCTGACTTGCCCCCTGAACACTTCCATATTTGACACGTTGTGCAACACTTCTATATTATCTTTAAACACAAGCAAATTAAAAATAAAAAAAATTAAAAATAATAATAATTTAAAAAAAAACACCCAAACCCACATCTCTTTTTACCTCCTAGCTGAGACATTTCACATTTCTGGCAGGTTATTCTGGACTAGCACAGTCTCTATGTAAAGCAAAATCTCAAAGCCTTGTAACATATGTCAGAAAAGAGGATGAATTTCCTTGGTCACAGTGTGAAAATAAATACACAGGTGCATCAGACTTACTGAACTACTGTATTTTACATTAAATAAAATTATGTTTTGCTCATGCTAATTATTCCAGATTAAGCTACACTAGTAATAGTGTTTACAGTACATAAAGTTTTTCATCTTCAAAGTGCTCTACAGACATATTATTACAGTCCTTTTTAGCGGTCATACTTCTCCACTTAAAATTATTCATCACCCAATCCAAATTCCTGATCGTCTGTAAACTTCAAAAGGGAAAAAAAAAAAAAAAAAAAAGTATTTTATTCTAAACCTACTGGTGATTGTGCAGATTTCCTCCCCCAGAACAAATGCACATATTCAAATTAGCTGTTCCAGGTCATGAGCTCTAATTTAGACAAGATTCAAAAGCAAATGGGAAGTGTTGCATGTAAGTTTGAGTCTGAGCATAGGATAAACTAGGGGCAGCAGAATGGGGGGGAAAGAACAACACAAGAAGCTACTCAGGTTTCCTGAGC
The DNA here is from genome assembly GCF_905368555.1 of Meleagris gallopavo. Classification (NCBI taxonomy): domain Eukaryota; kingdom Metazoa; phylum Chordata; class Aves; order Galliformes; family Phasianidae; genus Meleagris; species Meleagris gallopavo. The sequence continues at coordinate 12,944,937 of NC_139405.1, forward strand.
CTTTTGCAGGGTTCCAACTGCGAACAGAATTTCCATATCACTACCCTCAGATCCTCCCCCCAAAAACCCTATCAATTTCATAAGTAGTGAGAAGAAGTGTAACAGATCTTCCCCTAGTGCAGATTTTCATACACCAACAGTGGGTTCAGACCAGCTTACACAGCTGAGGATCTCATGCAGCCTTTCTATACATTATTCCCCCAAGACAAAGAAGTTTTAAATTATTTTCTTCAATGTTCATTATTGAAAGTGATAAGTACCTGCAAGTAATTATGTAATGAAAAACATCAATGCCACCTTAATTTTTTATTTTTGTTTCTTAATAGTTAAGGAAAAAGCATTTTGGCCACCATAGTTATATACAGTAAAGTGTGGACCAAGAGAAAAGCCTGGGTGCTGTATTGATTATATTCATATGCACCTGTTTGTTTGTGTGCATGTATGCACATGTCAGGAAGAGTCAGACACAAGCTAAAGGCATGTAACACAGCACTGCAGGTTCTGTTTTCCATGCACAAAACCAAAAGACTCTGTTCTTTACAGTTCTACCAACAGCTTCCTCACATTACAAATATACAAGGTTTGTTCTTGAAAACTCTTATATCTGCAAATAAATTCAGTGATGTACGTCTGTATTTTCCAGGGTACCTTTTAAAAAGCCAGTTTAAACCAAGTACAAGTAAAAACTGATCACTCTTTTTTCCCCTTACTCTTCCCTTTCACAATTTGATCAGTAATAGCGCTACTCTTCTATTTGCCAAGTCTTCTCAGCACAGGCCACTTGATAACATAGTTAAGAGATCTGGCTTGTAGAGGACATGGGACAAAGATTTGGTTTCTATCAGAGAACAGGATCCCTGGTTGAGGTAAAGCAATTAAACAAGCTTCAAAAGAATCGGATTAAGACAGGACAAGATACGCTTACCAGAATCCTTTATGCTGTCACATTATAGAGAGTTGAGCATAGCAAATCATCTAAAACTTTCAGCATATGAGCCATTAGTAGCAAAACCGGATCGAGCCATATGATGAAATCTAAAAGCAAGAGCAGAGTAGGGTTGCAGGGCTCTCTGCTAACCAGGAGGTGTAGGATTTATTCTCCCATCAGAGCTGTAATGGGCAAACTGGATCTACTATAAGGCATTTATTGGCTAGCGAAAAGAACTGAGAAGAAAAGCATGTATCAGACTATGCAGACTCAAGGTAAGAAATGCATCTGATGATGATCCTCAGCAGCTCTGAAGGAGAAGACAGCCCTCCCATCACTATATCCAGAGATGGAGAGGCAAACTGATCCAGCTTTTTCACAATTCATTCATAATGTAAAAGAAATAATACCTGGCATCAGCTGCTAATGTATCCAACCAGATAAAGTAAAGTCATATATTTGAAGATCAGCGCACCATTCCCACAGACTGTTGTTTTCTAATAGGAGACAAGATTTGATTTCACCTTTTGGTTGATCTTTATGACCATATCATTTATTGTGACAGGCTTCACCACACAAACTGAAAGCTACTTATGAATCCTTGTCGTTTCTAACACATTAGCTGCAGTCCTGACCACATGTAAAGAGCTTTTTAACTACTGGAACAGGCCTGACAACTTAGGAGGAGGAAGGCATTTGTCAATGTCTGCCAAAAGGCATTGACAGCTGAAAAACAAACCCTGCAGTAAACACTGTGACACAACACAAATCAGCAGCAGCAGAAAATCTCAAGTCTCTTCAAAGTAGCTGTATCACCATGCACCAGCAGCTCTAAATGGCAGGAATCTCTACAAAAAAAAAGTCAAGTCTAGTATAAAAGCTCAACCAGAATGTGAAAAGGAACTTTTCAGAATTTAGCTAATATGACTGGTTCCTCCTATTATCTTATTATCACCACATCATTGTAGGTGCCAATACTACAGTGCTGAAAGATTCTCAAAGGCAATCAAATCATCTACAGATTTGCAGGCTCTATTTTTTTTGCCTTCTGGTAATAGGAAGTAAATTCTGTAAAATCATATTCCCCAAGAGGAAACGGTTTTAACCTCATAGCTGAAAAGACTTTCATCTTCTGCTAATAACATGTTCTTTAGGCAAGGGTCACTAAAAACATCAGGAACAAGTTTTATAGCCATGTGATACAATATACATTTACCCACATGTTCAAAACCCATGGGTTTGGAGAAAAAGTCCAGATAGTCTGCCTCTGGAGACAGGTGTAGGCACGAGTGGGAAAGAAAAGCCAGTAACAGATACCTTCCACAGAACTTTAAAAAGACAGCATAAAATGTGAAAACGTACTTTCTCCAAAGGTGAACTTGATATATAGCAACAGTGAACATGGAACCAACCAACAGACAGATGTTGATGGCCATGATCCCTCTTTTCTTGTACCCTATCATCCAGGAGGCACATCAAAAGCAAGCAAGTTCCAGGAGATGCCTGTGAACTGGAACCAGTATGCATTTCACAGTGTTGTCACAAGGAGTTCACGGGTACTTTCACACAACAGTCTCTTCTTAGGCTTCCAACAACTCAGAACAGGAAGAAATTTTGGAGCACAGCAAATAGGAGGAAGGCCTTGACAATGAAGTCTTCTGTATTTTCTCTTTTAAAATGCCAGCTAGCAAATGGGCCATAATTAAGTCAGCTGCTAAAATGCTGTACCTCAAAACAAGTGTCCACCTTTTTCCTCTAATAAGCTCTGATGTATAGGTCCCATGAACAACCAAAGATTGTGATTATCTGACCAGTGTCACTTGGCTCAAGCAGTGAAGCAGGGGCTGGCTGAGGCGCAAAGAGCTGGCACCTCATCTCAGAAGGGTATGCTGCAACCTGCTCCATTAAGTTTATTCAAGAATACAGTATTATAAGGGACCATTTGAATTACACAGCTGAATATCAGTGTACTAGATACTAAGTGAAAAAAAGCTAAATAACATGTCCACTCCTCAATATTCAATAGCAAAATCAAAAAGGATGGAATCTGTGAACTTATCAAGTGCCATGGAAATACAAGAGAAAAGAACAGACAAGCATTACCTATATCCCATGACACAAATGTACATACACTAAAGAAATCTAAATATCTTTAAACAAGCAAACAAATGATAGACAGCAAAGAGGACTTCTATTTTCTTCTCTAAAGCAAGCTTTGCCATCTACATCATTTTGTTTTCTACACATATGTATACTGACCACCTAACAGTAGAATGTTTCTGCTTCAATAACTGTACTTTGCTCTGCATGAGATTATCTCGTCTGAGGTTGACTGAATTCATCAAATCCTGTTACCATCTCTAGAATGCATATTCAATATTGCATTCAATCTTTTTCCCCTCTCAAGTAAAAGTCTTCTTTATTTGCTGCACTACTAAATTTTAGTTTAGTTCCATACATTTTTAATAAATTAAGATCCAGTCTCTGCAAAGTTCAGCAGGTGTAGTTTTGATTATGGGCTGTCGGTCACGTTATGAACATTTTCAGTCAGTGGAAATATTCAGTGTGTAACAAACAATATAGCTAGCACCTTGACTAGTGATGGCTCAACAGAATCTAATACACAGAATCAGATAATTGCTTTCTCTGACTTAGGTAAGGAAAGTATGCATGAGTTTTTTTCCATGAACTGGCCTTCCATCTCTATCTGCATAAATTTCTGTAAAGCCTTAGAAAAAACTTCCAAACGTAAAGAAGCCCACAAAAATGATTGCAATTTTCTCCTTATATGATAATGAAATTTAAGTTTCTGGTTTTGTTAGATTGCTGGTTATGGTTTGGAGACATTACTAACATTTTTAGAGAATGAAAGGGTTAAAGATGTGTGAAACAGATTTTCTCACAGTTTAGAGGGGACAAAACAACACATTTAGGAAACCAGGCAGCTAAAAGGTCAAAACATTACACTTCCAGGTCAAACTTCTGGTTGCAATTAAGTAAATTCTTCCAAATATTTCTAAGGAAATCATATTTCTTTTAGGCTTTGTTTCAGATCCTTTTTCTATCTTGCTTACTTCAGAACCAAAATAGTGTTGCTCTCTTTGAAAATATTTAGAGTATCTTCTTTTTATTTTTTATTTTTTTAATTAAAGGAATCCTATATCATGTCAATGTAAAAAAAAAAAAAAAATCAAATCCTTATTTTTTCCCACCTCATTTATTATACTGTGAACTAATTAAAAAGACAGAAGAAGCTAATTTTTAAATTAAAAAGTTAATTATTAAAGACTCTTTCTTCTCCCCTTAGAAACAGTTTCCTTTACATCCAATTTCATTATCTGTATTTTCACAGTTGTATTCCTTTTATTTTTAATAGTTCTACAAGAAACTCCAAAATCCAAGATGCCAATGAAGATCTTGATGTTGTAAACATGTGGCTACTAAAATGGTCCCTGCAAAACTCAGTGACTGCTATCATTGCTCAATGAGACCACTTATGATTTTTTATTACCTCAAGGGAATCCATGTCCCACCAGCACAGAGAATTTCAAAGTTCTGTAGGATTTTTTTGTTTGTTTGAGACAACTTAAGCACATGGTCACCACAGCTGCACAAGGAAAAGAACCACAACAGTAATGTAAAGATACCCAGTAAGTAGGCCCAGTGTGCACACAAACAAACTATAAATGCACTCTTATGTACACGAGCTAGGAAAAAAAAGATAAATCCTAAGGCATATTCATACTATGTTAAAATTTAGCCAAACACAAATACATGGCCAGACGAGATTTAGATGCTTCCACACACTCTGCTTCAGGAGAATGCATTTATTATTGCCAAAATGCCCTCACTAGAAGATGATGACATTTGTACTTATCTGTGGAACATTCCAAGCAGCACAGTCTCCAAGCAATCCCTCAGATTTATTTGTAAAAATCAGACAGCTAAGGAAAATCAGCTCTCTCATACTGACCATTTCTTCTGCAATATCTTAGATACTCTACCAAAAGGAATTTGAGCATCTATTGAATGCAGACCACGGAATCTATGAAATGTTCCCAGTAGAAAACCGGTTTGCCGTGTTCATTATGGATGGAAGCACAAAAAGTCAAATTTATTCCTCAGAAAAATCCTCTTGGAACAGCAAGCACTTTAAAAATCCATTCCCACTGTTCCTCATGTTCAAGCAGGTCTAAAGAAGATAACACTGATATCCTATCCTCTGGATTCCTGCTTCCAGGTAAAGGTGGAAGCTTTAAAAATTATACAGTGTACACAACAAAGTACTTCCAAGATGAACAGATGCGCAAAGAAGAATCTGTTAGTGGTGTAAGAAATAGCCAGTGCTTAAGGAACTATTTTCAAAATCCCTCCGTGCAGATTCCAAAACTGGTAGGTGCTAAGTTATACTACCAAAAGTAGCAATATAATGCCCCAGTCAAAATGAGATTCATTTTGATATTCTCAAGTGAATATCAATCATGTAAAGCAGAAATTAAAAGTCAAGTTAATCTTGCTTAATTTGCAACATCTATTCTTGTATTCAGAATTCCAGTTTTAACTGATAGAGACAAACAAGCTCTTCCAGATTCACATCATCCGAAGATGTATTTTACAGTGTACCAGATGAAGTGACAACCACCCACCTACTTCTATTACTTATGAACAGAGTTTAAACCACTAGATTTGCAAAGTTAGATATAATTAGATACAATTAATTATATGCTGCATGTTTTGGATAGGTGAATTGACTATCAGCTTCTAGCCAGTGTCGATACACTGAAAGAGAAGACATAATTCCACTTTGTAAGTAAAGGTTAATGACTACTTACTCCTTTCATAACTATACAGTGTAAACAACAAAAAATACATTTTTAATTTGCATAAATGTATGTGCCTTTGCCGAGGGTATTAACAGCAAGATTACTATGCAGTTCTAGTTGGATGCTACAGAAAACCTTTTTAGCTTTCTTAAATATAGTAGCTGTTGTGTTTGTCCATGCAGCCCCACTTTGCTCACATACATATACTGCAGTAATTTCTATTTTTTTCTCTTCATAAAATGAATTAGAAAAAAAAAAAAGATAGAAACAGGATGGAAGTGAGAAAAAAAATAAAAATAAAAATAAAATAAAAAATCAATGAATTAAATAGATATTAATTAAACATGAGAAGTAAAGCTTGTTTTCTAAACTGAAGACATACAGCAAACTACACAACTCTCCTATTATTTTAAGCAAATGATATATTTCTTTTCAACAGTATCTATATAAAACATTTCATTATAGGGTATCTCTAAAATAAATATAACAGTATTTCATTTCTTACCCAGGATTATAAATAACTTCACATGGGGGATGCACCTAGGGCAGAACTAAAATAAGGAGAAAGCACTCAACAGATCTGGTGCTACATCTGCAAATGTCCCAAGACAAAGAAAACAACTGCTAAATCCTGTGAGTAACAGTTTAATATCAGGAAAAAGACAAATGCAGATCCTTCAATCTAGAAAGCCTAGAATTTCCTCTGACAATCTTTGAAATACACCAACCTCTCCCTGACATAGTAACATTTATCGTGCAGACTTTTTCCTTATGATGGTAAGAAAGGTCATAATGGATAAGATCAAAGGTTTGTGTAGCTCAATGCCTTGCATTTAATGTCACTAGAAAAGGGTAGAAGGGAAGATAAAAAACAAGAGCAAACTGTATGCAATTATTTCCCCCCAGTCCTCTCCTAGCCTTCTCAGCTTGGACCTTCAGTGAGCCCTAGGAGATTTCCATGAATCCCAAATCCTTCCTGGGTTCTTCTCTTATGTTCTTGCCCAAATCTGTGAACACATCTATCTCCTTCATTGGCAAAGAATTCCACAGCTCTTCTAACCAATTTCACTTCCAATAACTTCATTGGATGCCCACTTGTTCACAGATTGGGGGAAAAAGAAAAAAGGGAGATCAGAAATGATTTGTAGAGTTGCTCTTTAAGGAAGACAGATGAAACAATTCTTGTTAAAAACAAACTTAACACTATTTCACCACAGAGAAATAAGAGTTTAAAGCTAGACAAGTGGGAATATTTTAAATCACTTTTACTGCCACAGAATTCTAACAGGGAACTTAGCCTATGCATACTTTACACATTTCAATTACTACAGAAATAGTGAACACATAATATTTTTTGTATTTATAGGAGAAAAAAAAAGAAAAAAGTTTCATGAGTAACAGAACAAATGAAATGTATTTTCTTATGAAATAGAATCTCCATTGTTTTGTTTTTTTTTTTAATATTTAATAAGATGTGAACTTTGACACTGGGTCTTTGTAAGGCCAAACTACTCAAAGGACTTGCACTTCTTCCTGTTCCTCATTTCAGTAAGCTTATCTTTAGTTAATTGCTGGCAAACATATCCCCTGAAATTTCTACCTGTCATAAAGTTCAGCCAGTTTAGGAAAAGCAATCAGGGGGAGAAGATGGACAGGCAAGCAGAAACAGATAGAAAATATGATCACAATTAGCTCAACTCTTCTAAGAAAACAAGGTTCAAAATATTTTTTAAAAATACTCTATTCCAGAAAATGCAGATAAAATCAGGCTGTGAACTATCTGTGCCGTGTGATTAATTATTTCCACAGTAGGAAACACAGTACAATACAAAGATCTGAAATCAGAGCAAAAACGTTCCACCGTCAAGCCAAGACAAATAACAAGGATGCTAGGGAAGGAATGAAAAAGATCTGAAAATGATTTGTAGGATAAACATATTGAACTTTCTCCACATTCAAGAGAGGGAAGAAGGAGGAGGTCATTTTACAAGATACCTTCTTCCTTTCCTCTTTCCTTCCATTTCTAAAGTGGCCACATTTTCTTTACACGTTCTCCTTTTTCTTTCCTCTACGCCCATGTGAACTTTGGCTTCTTCCTTAATTTTCCACAGTCTTCCCTTTGTCAAGCTTCTGTATACAGCATCTCTATATGATCCTCTTTATAGCCTCTAGTCACTTTATTTTTATTACTCTTCATCAGAAACAGTCACTTTTTGAGAAGGTGAAAAGCCAGGCTTTGCTTTTAGCCTATTTAAGCCTACACTGTATTTGGATGAATATTATGACACTAAGACTAAAGATGCTCAATACCATCGCTAAAAACAACACGTTACTGAGCAGCATAAGTGGTGCAAACTGAAAACATATGGCAGAAACATATTTGTATATATTTTATATGTATATATATACACACACACAAAGAACTTTAAAGCTTATGCAACGTAAAGTAAAATAGGTAAGTACACTTTGGTTTTTTTAAATGAGTTAAATTTGCTAATACATGTTTATTGTTATTATTACAATTATTATTGTTGGTTGGCTTAAATTCAGTGAACTTCAAGTAGTGCAAGCAAACCATATATTGTTAATGCCCTTCCTACATTTTGGCCATGCAGGTTGGATACAGGCAAAATCAAATCTTTTAAAATCTACCTCATTTTACATTTCTTTAAAAAAGATAAAACATAGAAAAATTAGACACTTTCAGACATTAATTAAACACAGGAAATGGATAGTTTATACCAAAGCCTATGTCCAAAGAATAAATTAAAGCTTACTTTGGCATATTGTTCTTACTGGCCATTTGGGAGGGGTGGGGAAATTGTTCAGACAGAAGGAAGAATAGGAAGAACTTGCTTGTCTTGGCTACTTTCTCTCATTTTTCCATTCTTTCTTTCTTTCTTCTCCTATGTGTAACACCCACAGATTTCCTAATGAGATGGTATGCGACCCACCACACACTGCTGTGTGGGTGTAACTTGAAAAAGAAATGTACAAGTTACACAAATGGATATTTACATTTTGTGCCACTAAATTGAAAGGTGGCAGTAACTACTACTAACACTAAACATAATAGCATGTCAATATTTAAAAGAAATTCTGACAGCTGAAGAAATTCCCTTCAAAATAGTAATGGTAGCCAGTCTGCCCTAGAGATCTAGAAAGCAGAACCGGATCTGCTAACCAAAGTAAAGTAACTTGGTTTCTATTTCTGATGAAAATTCCCGTACAGCCACTTTGATACTAAAGGTCACCTAAAAGCTTACTAGCCGGAACTAATAATTCTGATTCTAATAACTTTTGAATACAAACTAACAGAAATTAACCCCAAAAGATGCAAGTTTAAACAAGAGCAGAGTGCTGAGCAAACAACCAATTAATAAACATCTTCTAATTCTTCACAGACACACTTTGACCTGCAAGAGTGGTGATTTTACAGCAGCAAAACTCCAGACACAGACTTGCATAACTTTGAGAAAAAGAAACCACATCCAGTTTGAAGAACTCAAAAACTTCTAATAACCTCCAAATGCAACAGTCACTGCAAGCTTAAATATTTTACCAGCAGTAGCTAAAAAATGCCAGGGTAGTTAGCCACAGATGAAATATACTTCAAATACTGTCAGGCGAGCACTGGCCAGCTACCCAGCTATCTTGCGCTTCATCTGTTTGAGAATATTACAAATCTTTGTACTTCACCAACACTCCACCAGAACTGTGATTAAAGAGAGGAAGGTGAAACACATGAGAAAGAGTTTTAGCCTTGTGGCTCACCTAGAAGGGTCAGTCTCTCAGAGGTAGGTCCCAGCTGCTCTGGTGAACACCCACCTACTATATCTGCTATTTCCTTCTCAGGTAAGAATAGACTTGAATGTAACTTGAATAAACTTGATTCTTGAACAAAGCACTCCTTTCTTACAAATTACAGCCCTGAGCAAAGTGGGCTGAGGGAAGAAAAGCGATTTGGAAATTAAGTTCAACATGAACGTTCCTTATCGCATACTTTTTTCTTCCTTTTTTCTTTTTTTTTTTTTTAGTGTTAATTATTGATGTCAAGATTAAATGCAGAAAACTCATGAAACATAAATTGTCTCATCCAAACTAAATACTCTTTAATCTAAAACTATCAAAGATATTACTAATGACCTTAGGTCCTTCATTTTCACAAAATAAGGGGAAGAGTCAAGCAGATCAGTTCACAGCTGTTGAACAGCATACCAGTATTCTGACTGAAAAGTCAGATACGAAAGAACATACAGGCCCTTAAAATCTCAAGAACTCCCTCAAAGTATTGCATCTGTCTACATATGCAAAAACAACCAGCTTGTCTGATAGTCTTACCTTACAAAATCATGGTTTTGAAAACATATTTTGCCTGAGGCAAGAAATTCAAGAAAATAAACAGTGAAAAATATCACTCAGTAAAAGAAAATACAGAAAAATCTCAATAGATCTCAGAATTTCCCATCTCACCCTTTGCAGTGGTCCTCTGCTTTCAGCATAAGAAAATTCTATTTGTTTCACTCAGAAGCAGAAAAGTATATACAAGTTTATAACATGCTCCAGGCTGATAATAAACTAAAATTGTTCATTTCCTAGGAACAACTTCAAAATAGCTTGATTTTCAAATGTTAGACAAACAAATAAGCCTACTAACTTCTTAAAACCCACCTAACTAGAACAGGTAATGAAATAACATTAAAGAAAAACTGGCAAGCCATTAGGTCATAACATTTGAAGAAAAGCTACAGTAGTCATTATTTTGTATTTTAAAGAAAAGTTTACTAGAATTGCATCTACTGATTTCACTACCCTCACACACATAAAAATCCAACACAGTTGTTCCAGTTGGGTAAGTGCTCTAGCAACTATTCTTTTCTGCACACGATTATCCCATCAAAGCCTTCCAAGGTTATTGACTTCATTACCTTTCATTACCATTACAAATCTGTAGTAACACAGGTGAAACAACAGATGCCACTTATCACAACATAGCAGTTTTTAAAGAATGAATAAATGGCAAGAGGAAGGAAAAAATATTTCTAGAATAAAAAATGTAGAAACCTGACTTCAGAAAAAAGACAGTTTTCCATCATTTTTAGAGGAACATGGATTCTTTCATTCTGCTCGATTATAGTCTCTCACATTAATTTAATAGCACAAGTGAGATGTCAATTTTTCAACAATGTACAGAAAATTAAAACCCATTCCTGTTTTTTTCAAAAACATAGCCAAAGTAATTTCAAACCCTAAAACTCCAGATATTTTGGCTTTACTAGATTTCACGATGGGAAGTTTCTAATGGAAAAGTAAAGAACAGTAATTTCCACCATATTTTACCTTGTTTTATTGTTTTATAGATTAAATAACTGATTTTACCTGTAATGAACAGAGGAGTTGACGATGCATGTTCCATTGACTTCCATTGACCACGCTGTTTAGGTGCTTCCAAGTAGCGTTTGATCCGTGAAACGACCACCTCTTCTAGGTACATGCAGACCTCCTGAAATGTCAATATTTCCCTCTTCAGAGCTAAGCATTGCATGCACAACAAATGCACAAAGGTACAAAATCTCTCCAACATTAATCTGGTACTGCAATCTGATTACACAGAGGTGAGAATAAAAAAATGTTGTCTGTAATCAGGTACTGTGGTGTTCCACAGAGGTGAGAAGCACAGTACTTAAGAAATACATTAGAACAAGGAAGAGAAATCCTAACAGCTTTTCTAAACTTTTTTTTTTTTTTTTTAACACATTTTAATCATTTCTTCTACAGTTTGGAAGAATAAGAGAGTAAAAACTATGATTCAGATAGGTCTCAATGCATGGTGCAATTTATTTATAGAAAATCGCTGAAGTTCTTAGTAATAGAAATACATTATGACATTAAATACCATTGTTTAAAAGAAAATTAAATTATTTTGCATGCAAAGTATGAAAAAATACACATTGTTAAGTATCATAACACCAGAAATTTAAGCAAAATATTAATGAAGATATTGCCAGGAATCATCAGCACTGAAAGAATCAGTATAAACCACAGCAGATATTTTGGTTCATTTCAGTGTAATTTGGGAAGGAAGGACATAGAACTAACTTGGTCACAGTAACCTAATTCCTCCAGTTCATTTGATTTTACTCCTCCTAAATTTATCCATTCATATTTTTCATACTTCCTTCAAAGCACAACACAACAACAAAATACAGACAACTCTGAAAGAAGAACAAACCTTTCATCCAGAATAACCACAGAAAAAGACACTCCTTGATATAAAAGCAAAATATTTATCTCAAATATTAGATCAAGTTTTCAGATTAAGGCACATGCACATTTGTGCCTTTTACTTCAGAATTTTTATTTTCCACTATGTCTAACTTTGTGCTCATAGAAATGACACTTGCAGCATACAAATATATCATTTTACCTTTTTTAAGGTGTCTGATGTGTTTGGACATCAGACAAAATTATATTAGTACCACCAAACATAAAATACCGTGGCTGAAAATTTACTTTGGATTTATCTACCAAGTATGCAGAGGAACATTTTTAACATATTGCTCTAAGTGAGAGCAATATACATATATAGGTGAACCACAAATAGTATTTTCTCCTGACAGCTAGAAATACACTTTCCTTTCTGCTTGAAAAATATAGTTGTAAAATACAGTATCTGCCTATTCCTCTGTTTAACTCATTAAAGTGATCTCATTACACATTCCTTCAGCAGGACTGTGCATTCAGGTTAGAATGAAAAGTCTAGAAAGCAGAGGAAGGAGTTTGTATGTGGTTCCTTCCACAACAAAAAGATCAACACGCATTTCTTTAATTTACATGGAAAATATTTAATTCCATGGTTATGCCTAGGGAAATTATATTTATTGTTCTCCACAAAGAACTATACAGGTCTATATTTAAGAAAGTACAAATGAGCAATTTTCAAGATAATTTTCTCTTACTTCTAGTCCTCCACTGAACAGAACTGATAACTCAGACCTTTCTGTATGCAAAGTGGAGATATTACAGCAAGGACATGAGGAGAAATCAGTCTAAAAAAGAAATAGTTCTTTTGTCAAGTACAAGGCTAAAACTTTGAGTTTGTTATTCTAGGGAAAAAGAAAGAGGACACAAAGGGCAGGAAAACTAGAAAGGGTAGGGCAGAAAGAGAAAAGTTCCTGAAAAGCATCAAATTAGTGATTTGCATATGTCAGTCCAAAATGACCCTTATACACCACACAGCAACACGCAGAGACTGTGCTCAGCAAAGTGCCCAGCCAGACAACATGCACAGCCTTTTCTAACACCATCCCCACGCAAAAGGGCTTGTATGCAGCTCTCAGCCTGCCTCACACAGCCTGCACTCTTCTCTCCACTCTGAATCGCACCGCCAGCAGACCATGCCATTCCCTCTCTGCAGCAGTACCGCGCCTGCCCCCGCGTTATCCCTCTGCAGGGCTCTGCATCCCACAGACAGCAGCCACGACTTCTTCCAGGGGGAGGATCAGCACAAATCATGCTTATGTTACAGGGTGCCTGAAAGGCATCTGCTTTTCCCTACAGTTCCTCAGACAGACAAACAAACAAACAAAGATTGTACCACTGTTAAAGTGATGGATTCTGGAGATGTGAAAAACTTGTTGAGGTGAAAACTAAAAAAAAAAAACTAAAAAAAAAAAAAAAAAATTAAAAAAACACATAGGCATAATTTGACCTTTTCTCCCCGGTACAGCAAAGACTCTGTGTAGGGCTTTCAGGAAGCAAATTGTAAAGCTATTGGAATCACACTTCTTGGTTGTTGAAAATATGCACCCTTTGTACTTCTCTCAAAACACACGGTCACAGCAACACACTGAATGCTGCCCCATCATGCCTCTTTATTAAATCACTCATGATCTAATTTCCTGAAATTCACATCTTTTGTTTTGGCAATGATACAGAATACATTTTGAAAGCACTTAAAACTTATAACCAAGATAGTGCCAATTATAAATAGAAGTGGTAAGGAGTATTCATTTACTTGAGGAAAAAAGTAATCTAAAAGACTTCCCGTATTTTCTCCTTTGTCTGATTCTTAAAGCACAAATCGGGTCAACCTGATAAATATTCTGCCTTCACTCCCTCTGACCACTAATTTGGCAAGTTTTGGGTTTTTTTTCCTCTTTCTTTAAACACATTGCTGTGACCATATGGGGATGCTCTGCAGTGACAAGTTAATTATGCCATTATTAGGAAAGCTATCTGCTGAAAATTACCGTAACAGAGACTTGCGGGAAAGTCCACAGGCATCTCAAACATGTCTTGCATTATTTTCAGCAGGGAACTTCTCAAGTTCCCATGCAGACTGAAATAGGGGAAAACTCCAGCCAGTAACTCATCACAAGATTCTTACAGAAATCACAGAATCTGATGAAAGTTACATTTGTAATTTTACTGTTGCTGAGGTTCTGAATTTCTAATATTTCATCTGCTGTCAGGATATTCAAATGATACATTTAAAAATCAAGTTTAATAATCTCCCTTAGTGAGATACAGTAGTTCTGCTACACATTACCTTGCATATCATGCATATACATTATATTTTCTTGCACTCACTCTCTAAATAAAATACCATTCACACTTTCCTCAGTGTGATAAAACAGTTAACAGGCTTTTCACCAACAAGCTCTACAAAAGTGATACCTGTCACAATCCATTATTCATAACTCAGGACAGTTTACAGAAGACAAAGATACAGTCAGAGAGATGCTTTTAAAACCAAAGTTAGAAGAATCAAAACCACATGCATACACATGCAGAGCTTAAAAATTAAAAGGGAAATAGAAAGTGGCCATTAGTGACCCAAAAAGCACGTGTAGTTCACTTAGGGGCCCCACAGCAACCATTCAGTTAGGCACAACCAGCAGTGCTCTCATCGTAACATTGAAAAACACAGAACAGTTCAAGGCTATCCAACATTTCCCTGTGACCACAGGCTTTTGAAGTAGAACTGTTATTTGTTGTACCTCCTTTTCCTGATCTGAAAACCAGCTGGTGTCTTTATTGGAGCCTTCGGGCAAAATATGAACATCCACCAAAACAGCAAAGTTCCCACACTGAAAAAAAGAAAGACAAATTGAAAAGAAATAAAAAAGGTTCAATTGTAGCTGTCAAGAGACAAGGAAGTAAAGAATCAAGTATACATATGCATCTGAGCCAGAGATGCAACAAGCAAAGCGCAGAAGTTTGTGGCAGACTACAAAGCATGGAATTGCAAATTGATATTTATCAGTGAACTTAATGAGAAATCAGAATGCCAGACATACTTCAGGTAGCTAACAGAAAGCCTTAAATATAACAGCAAGCACCAAACACTCTGAAGTTTCTTCCATCTATACCTCTTGAAAATGGGAACTCAGGCAAATTATCCTGTGAAAAATAAGCTATTCCTTCACCAAACTCCCACAAGAAAAAAAAAAAAAAAAAAAAGGAACAGTAAAGTTTGAAGAATTTGTGGTAATTACCTCACGCTCATTCACATCTGTCATTCAGCCAATACTTTTAATAGTTCAATGATTATAAGACTATTACTCTCACAAGACACTTCTAGGATGATGCAGGCTCCATCCCAAAGGGTCACATACACATCTCCTTAGTTCCGCTGGGAGCTGTATCACCTCTACAGAGAGAATAATGCCTCATGCCATATGTAGAAATATGGTGTGTCATAACCCTAAATTTTCCCTTTTCTGCTGAGACACAGCACCAAATCTCATTCATACTTCCTTTAATGGAATATCTTCCAACGTAAAACCTTCTCCTCTCTTTTTTGGCTCCTTGCATCACATCTATGGCACAATAAACTCATTCTATGAGACCAGGCATGTGCGCTCATGGCAACTGCACATCTGGAATGCCTGATGGAATAGAAAGAACTTCCTGCTATCAGACAAGCCTCAAAGGTGTACATACAGCCCAGACTGAGATCTGTTTCCTTTCAGGGAGGTGCTGCAGCATACACTTTCTGTTCTAAGTTTGTCACTATATTTGCCCCTCACTGCCAAACATCTGCGTACCCCTCATCAGAATTCCCAGAGCAAATGCAACTGTTTCTAGAAATACTATGGTATATATTTTTAGTCTACAGTTGTTCACCACCTGCAGTCCAAAAGTCTAAGTTTTAGGCTTTTGGTATAGCAAAAAAAGAGTCTTTGAGAGTCTCCTTACCTGCATGGCTAGTACAACGAGCAACCACATTTATACACTGATTTTACCAATCATGATAGCACATTTGGTAAACTACGTATTTGGGATTGCCTAATTACCCAAGAACAGAACTATTTAAATAATGATTTAACTATATTTAAAATATAATGCATGACCAATATCGTATTGTAGGCAGAATGCAAGACTACAGCAAATGAGGCAGGCAGCATGAAATTAGTTCTACGTTACTTATAGGTATCATTCACTAAAAGAACAGAACACTTTGATCTGTTTATCAAAAGGATTCTCTTTTCTCCAGAGAACCAAGAACTGCCATATGGCTGCAATAGCAAACCTCTTCAAGCTTTACAATGATGGCAAAATCTCTCTCAGAAATCTCTGGTGAATCATTAGTCAGCTCTAAAAAACTTTTGAGTTGACTACTGACCAGCAAAGCGATAGCAGACACTGCATATTATAGGCACAGAGAGGTAGTAAGTTATTCATAATATGTCACTTGCAACAACAAACAAGAGCTTGATATATCGAGAAAATTCCAATTATCTAATGCTGGGTGCTAACTTGCACTATTTGGTACTCACTGCAGAACCTTTTTTTATGTAAATAGATACAGGTATACATAGATATAGAGACATATGCACACATGCAAAGCATAGACTTGCTTTTAGTGAGATAGCATTTGTAATTATTTTCTTTCAAATAACAATATTTGTCTCATTTATCAATGAAAACAGAAAATAACCATATTTGAAACAAGATGCTGAAACAGTTCCAAGTTATTTTAAAACACCACTAATAGACTAAACATTTGTAATACTTCAAAAAAAAACAAATACATATGAATAGTGTGTAAATCCTTGTAATAGATGAGCTTTCCCAATGGAAGATTCCCAGCCCTCGGCATTTTGGAGCACTCTGCCTGTGGACATCTTATCCAGAGCCATTTCAACACCAAAATCCCAACAGCCTCACCACTCAGCTACAGACACACTTCAGAACGGGACACAAGGAAGCAGAACTGCCCAGGACAAATGGGATTAAAGGAAAATAAGCACAGATCTTTTTTGGATACTGTAAACTCCTATTTTTCCCAAGCTCTGAATGTGACACAAACAGCAGCTCCTGAGCATGATTCCAGGGCACACTGTGCTTAATCCCTACACCTATATTTATACTTCATATTCCTTCACGTGGTACAGATTTACATACAGTATTTGCACTAAACAGCTAAATACAACTTTGCCCCAGCAGCAAAGGAAGAGTTCCCTTTGCAGTCTGAACTCCAATATAAATAATTGTAGGGAATGGAGGTAAGAGGAAGATGTACAGTGTTTATGTTAATAGATAGAATACTCTTAAAAAGGTTTCTAAGTTATTTTTCTTTATGCTCTGAAGACATGTAATTCCATTAAAATACTAGTTTGTATTTTGGAGAAAATGCAGTGCTTTCAATCATTAGGGCTGCAAGAAGCAACTTGTCACTGAGAGGCAAATAAAACAACTGTTTGTTTTTTTTCAGCCTATCTCAAGATTTGTACTGAAAATAAATTTGAGATGCAATTGTCAAAACTGAGACCTGACACCCTGATTTAATGGGAAACATGTCAATAATCACTAGAACAAAATTTTACTAAACAATTAAATACAAACTCAGATGTGCCAGTTTGATATTCCATAATTCTCAAACTCAAAAATCTCATTTTCTCAGGTTACTGTACTCACCATAACAGTCTAATAACATTCAAGCATTGTTAAGTGTAAGGTTTTAAATTATCTCAGAATGTTGTCAGTATATTGTTATACAGTAATGCATCTGATCCAGAACATATTTTCTGGAATCAAACTGTTTATAAAAATACATCAAACACTTTGTAGGTTCTGCAAATTGAAAAGATAAAGTAGCACGTAAGCTGAATGAATACCAGTGCCAAGCGGTAACTCAATCAAGGAAAATAACCTTCTCATAACCTGCTAAAACCTTGGCCCAGGGTAATCCAATATTAGATAGATCACTAGTAGATAAACCTGAAAAAATACTGCCATGCTCATCTTCTCAATAAGGCAGCCCCTATGTGGTACTCTCCTCTGTTGAAATTGCATTGCTTCAAACAGCCTTAAAACAAAACAAAAACATTCAAGTACGGTGATTTTATATTCAGTTACATCATTCCAAATGTGCTGCATCACTGACCAAGGCAGAAATGGAGGGCTAGCCTCCCAAGAGGCATATTAGAATTTCTCTGTTCTATGATTATTGTGCAGATGGGAGCTGTACAGTCAGGATTAATTGAAGCCCAGTTCAAAACAAAGTGTGTGATATTTTGGCTATTTTGTAGTCCCAAAAGCTTAGGGAGTTTGCTGTGTTGTTTTTACTGTACACTGATCAGTAATACCTTTCCTGATAAACTTTGCTTTGTTTATAATTAAATTTTAATTACAGGACTTTGAAGCATATATCTCAGTTCCACCAGGAGAGAAGAATGCCCTATACTACAAAACCTCCAGTTTTCCAGGCTAAGCATAGAAGAACTCTAATGTTTCCAGTTCTTTTAAATTCCCTTTTGCCTTTCTAGAAAAATGTGGTATTGAATTTGGGTGATAATTGTATTTCATATTCAGATTATGTCTATCATTTGTTTCTGGGGGTTTGTTTGTTTGCCTGTTAATTTTTAAGACTACATCCTGATGGGCACTCAGAGCTATTGCAATGCTGGAAAGGGCTACTAAAGACATAATTGCTGGAAGGTGCCATCAGCCTCCAGGTGGCAAAAGCACAGCTAAGAGAAATTGTGAAAATAAATCATAGGTTTGAAGGAAATATCCTCTAACAACCAGAAAAATACTTATAATATATTTCATTCTTTCTAGTTTTTCTAAAATCAACAGATGTTCCAAGTTCAATTGTATCAGTTCAAAAATCTACAACAGTAAGCATAAAGATATTTTGTATTGGTCTATACATCACGCCAACTACATTATGACAGTATATGAATGCTACCCTTCAGTTTTTCCAGGCTTTTTAGAAGCAAATTTATTTTCCTACTTCATCTTTCTGACTGCAAAGAAAACAGGCTTTCCTTTTGTTTACACATTGCGACCAATTATTTTCAGTATTTTGATTCTTTCTCTTCTAGAAGAATAGGAAAAAAAAATCATTTACTAAGGATACAGCACAGAAGCGTTTATGTATGCTACTGCACACAAAAAATATATATTCATTTATAAATGCGTCTTAGTGTTACTATGCTTCAAGGTAGTACAAGATTCCCAAACAGTAGGACAAACTTTTCTGGTAGACAAATGCCTTAACCTGCATTAACTCAGCCTGCATGGCTCAGGAGAGCTGCAGGTGCCACTAGTGCTGCAGGTGGCTGTATGGAAGCAAAGGAGATTTGGTGTCATCTGACATGATAATTATTTTAATCTTCTTAGAAATAAAACTACATTTTGATATGCATATAGCTTTTGCAAATATTTTTCAAAAATCTCTAGAATTTGAAACTTGGAGGGTTTCCCTCCTAGAAAAAAAAAACAAAATGGGAGCAAGGGGGTTACTTACTTCTTATTTTTATTTTTTAAATGATTGAGTTGTTGAGTTTTTTTTGCTATACAGCCAACTTTCACAGAAACAGCTCTCTCTAATTACTGCTCAAAGCAACGTGGTCTTCCAACTTTGAATTATGGGGGTTTAGGAAACAAGAGGTTACCACGGCCTGGCTTGGTATTAACATCATGAGATCAATTATAGGGTCACCCACCAAGAGGAACTGATGAGTATAAAAGGATCACCCCTCAGCTGATTCAGAAAGAGAACAGAACACACCAGGGAGAAAGCTCTCAAGAAGCAGGAATTCAAGGAGTGCACAATCCAAGTTTGTTCTTCAGAATGGTCAAGATTTAAGAATTAAAACTAAGGAAAAAAAAATCGTCTTCTTTTGACCTTTTCTCATCTCTAAACTATAACTGGCTGGTTCTGGAAAACTTGCAAAGCTTGTAGGTTTTCGTTTGCTCTGACATACTGTATGTCCCTGAAGAGATGAGTCGTAACCCAAAACATCCTCAAAGCTGAGCCATTTACTGTTTTATTGGTGGATCCACAGCTGCTTGTACTGCTTGCAAAACGGGACTACAGATCTTGAACCATAAAAAAAGATTGAAGATCTGCATAACTGGAAGAGTAACTAGAAATTTGCACCCAGAGACTTCAGCTCTGCTACATTGTGGAAAATTTTACAGTGTTTAGGCCATATACTGCATTTTAATGAGCATCCAGCAAACAACCAGACTGCCCTCTGAAAATCTCAAATAGAACTCTATTTATTAGAGTTTTCAGAAGTTTTGACAAATGGCTGATGGTGTTAACAGTGGATTATAGCTAACACCTAGATCTTAGCCATCCTCTGCTTCCAAAATCTACAGGATCACTGCAACAGTAAAAAGGGAGCATAAGATCAACACCACCAGCCTAGTGAATGAGTGTTTTAGTGGAAAGAAAAAACAACTTAAAAACTCAGCCAGTAAGCTACAGGAATACTGAACCCACCTTCAGGGGTTCGTATACCCACCGATGGTTTGACAGCTAAACTAGATGATCTTAGACATCTTTTCCAATCTTCATTCTATGATTCTATACCAGCAGAAAGGTGCAAGCAATGAACAAGCCTTTAGGACAAACTTTTGGGAAGAGCAAACTGAGCACGCAAGAACACCACATCAAAGCAGGATGTTAAGCTCTCAGAAGATGTGGATAGACCGAATATTAAATGTAAGAAATGATGGAAAAAAATTGAAAACAAGTGTCAATGGTTTACAGGCTGGTTTGACCCAGTTCTGTGACTAATGGGGAGAGGGGACCCACGGACCCTGGGAAAGGGGAAAATGGTAGGGAGATGGGCTTAAAAATGAAACAGTGACAATGATCTGAGGAGGAAAGTTAATTTACTAAATAAGATATCTGAATGCAAGATAACACTATATAATACAATATAATTGGAATTGAAGCTATTACATCAAATGAAATGAGAAAGAGTGCATTCAAAAACCAAAAGCCTTACTGTAATTCTGAAGGTGAGACTGCTAGGGAGCACATGCCGCAGAGACAAGCAGAAAGGGAAAAAAGGGACATCTTGTGACTTGCCAACAGTTTTATCTTCTGTCTGAATGGAAACGAAAAGCCCTCTGGGGTATGCAGTTCTTCTCTTCTGAGAAGCAAGTACACAGAAAGCCAGCAGTTCATGGAACTGGAGCATTAACTCTAACTTCCAGAGCTCTACATGATGTTATGATGTGAAATACTGATATCAAAAATCATAAAACCATGACAACAAAAAGACATGCTGAGATTCAGCTCCCAGGAAAGTGTAAAGAAATCTAAATAGTTTCAAATCTGATGGAGCTGTATATTATAACAGAGACTCTCAAATTAAGCACTAACACGCTGTTGTTAAAGTGCGTAATTATGAGAGATCCACCCAAATCAGTAGATTAAATCAATCAAGACAACACCTTCAAGAACACCCTAAATATCTCTGCTCTAAAGCATGTACTCTAAAGCATGTATCTGCCACGCTAAAGCGTTAGTAATGTGAGAATATTTCATTGCAAACAGATCCCTTCAGTTCATCACCCACAGCCAGGCTAAGTAGTCATTACTTAATCTAAACATCTGAACTGGTCTTGGAGAACTGCTCTATCAGGTACAACGTTGAAAAAGAGGCCTAAATTGCATGAGAGTATTAAGCTTAATTTATGTTGTCATTCTATGCTGGTCCCAGCTCTGTAGGAGGTTTGTAGACTACATATTGAATGGAGGCATGTAGCTGGAGCCCAAACAATTGCAAAACGCAAATTTTTCCTCCGGGCAAACTCTGCAAGTAGCAGTGCAAACTCAACACTGTTTTCATAGGACATAGAGCATTCCCTGCCTGTGTCAGAACTGATCTGAAAAGCAGAAATAGAAGCACAGTATTTATTCAAGATGGAACAGGTAATTTGAGATTCCACCACGCTGCTTTCACTCCTGGGTTGTAAAATGTTATAAATACTATGATATGTTTAAAATTTTAAAGAGCAGGCCAGGAAGAAATATTACTCTCTGCAGAGATTAATGCCTGCATTTATGGCAGTTGGGTTTACTGGGAGGGAATACGAGAGAATTTATCTACATTAAATTATTTTCTAATTGTCAACAGTAAGGATGTTGCCTAGGTATTGGACACACCAGTAAGGTGACACAGGATGACATGTTACTGTGTATCACTTATCTTTGGTCAGTGGGTGTAGATGGAGATGAGAGCTACTTTACCTCTCTCCCTAAGGTATCGACAATAGAAGATGGGTGTGTCAGGAATGACCTTGTCCCTACAGTACAGTACAGGAATTCAGGACAACTGTTGTGGTTCTAGAAAGTCAACGTTGCAATTTAGTTTCTTACTTGTGAAAGGATAAAGAAACCAGCAAGTATCCTATAGAAACAGCTCTGCACATTCATTAGAAAATGAATATTTTCTAATGTGTGATCAGATACCACAGCAATGTGAAGCACTGATAACTGATAACAGTGACCAATTCCCTCTGATTTCACAGCATTGTAGATGAACAAAGTACCTAGTTCACTATCAGCTTCTACCATATTACACCAAAGTAACTACATTCAATTTTAAATTTACTATTTCTAACCATCATAGGTCTAGTGATTGTTTAAAATAACTGAAATGATCAGTTTCATAATATAGTAAAAGGTTTTTTTTCATTAAAATCCTACTAAGAAACAGCAGGTTGACTGAAGATAAAGACTCCAATAAACAAGAGATCATGAACAGCAGGGCCCATATAATTTTCTAAGTATTACAAGCCATCAATTTCAAAAAAACAAAAAACCCTAAGCACCCATTTCAGACCTTTACCTTGTAAATAATTTTCACAGCTTTTACATATATACACCCTCCATGCTACATGTTAATTAACAAGCCTAATTGTGACGTATAAGAAAATATTTTCAACTACATATTGGCAAGTTGGTGATGTATTTGTTAAGTAAATGAAAAATAACCACCACGCAGAACAGCTAAGGAACTTAGTAACGTGCCACGCTATTTCTTGTTTCTGCATATTCTAGTCATGACAAGAAAATCAAGTGCAATAAAAATTAAAACAAAAAAGGCACCACCCTGAATACTTCTGATGTAAATGCTGTGAGAAGAAATAAATCCAGCCATTGAATACCATGCAAGACACTATTTACAAAATTACTGTAAAATGAAGAATAGATTAAAAAAAAAATCCAGTATTTGTTTGGTAAGGTAACTGCACAGTATTAAGATAAAGAGAGAAGCAATTCCCAAGCACATGATGCATCCAGTAAGATATTTTGAGTTCTTTGTACCACAGCTGCAGGGTTGGGTCGACTTCCCTTGCACAAAAACAGAATAGGGAAGCGAGGGCAGGTCCCAAGCAGGAAATCATTCCATGTTCCCTAACTTTGCAACTATTTTACTAAGCTTCTGATTCTTTATACTAAGAGACAAGGTCTCACCTGCACTAAAATTGACTTCCTTTCCTCCCTCTCATGAAGATGTTACCTACCGCAGCATGCAGCTACTTAAGGGGGAAGCAGGAGGCAACAGAAAACCAAACATCTGCAGTCCATGTTTCAATATAAAATATTTGCAGATGTTAACTCTTGATGCCAAAATAACAGATTAAAGATACATTGATTACACATGCTTAGGCTTTAAGACAAATATATAAAGCCAAAGTATTTTTTATTTGCAAAACAGACTAGCAAGACAAATGAAAAGGATTTCTTAGTATTGTTAAATCTGCTTAAGTGGTTTCAATGTTACATTTTCCAAGTGCGTAAAAGAAGTATTTTTTAACTTTGCATTTTTAACTAATTTCTCTTAAAGTGGAGTTAAGCCTGGAAAGTATCAGAACTGCATAAAGGCTTTTTCAGAAATAACATGAGAAGTCAGAAGGGCATATAATAAAAGATAGCTCCTTCAGACAAAATCCTTAAATTAAGTGGTAGCATGTTTTGTCAACATAAAAGAGAAGGAAGCTCAACGATATCATCAGTGTTTTATCTATAAATGTACAACAGATTAAACAAGGAATGCTCCAAATCTTATCCTGAAAAAGCAGAATCAAATGGATAGAGAATACAAGGAATCTCAAAATATAAAAAGATAGAAAAAAATCACAAGGAATTACCAGCTACAAAGCAATACAGGGTGAAATATTTATTTATTTATTTAGAGTGCACTGGAAAAAAAAGGGCTTTTATTTGCCATTGAACAGATTGTATAATATATAGATTTTGTGCATAAGTAAAACAGAAATGGAGTAAAAAAAGGAGAAGACCACAGTAGAACACTGAAGAGTTCATAACAAGTGGGAACAAGCAGTGAGGTGACCCAGTGCTACCAGGCAGATGTGCTGCTAGGGAAAGGCTGCTCAGGCTGCAGGTGGGGCAGCCACTACCCTATCTGTGTGTCCTTGCCCATGCTGCCTGCACCTCATCTCCTCCTGAGGTCTCAGGGTCAGTTCAGGTTGAATATCAGGAAAAATTTCTCAGAAAGAGCAGTGAGGCATTGGCATAAGCTGCCCAGGAAGGTGGTGGAAAAGTGTGATAAGTAGGTTTAGGGAGGTGATTCTGCTCTGCTCTCTCATGAGACCTCATCTGGAATACTGTGTCCAGTTTTGGGGCCCTCAGCAGAAGAAGAACTGCTGGAGTGGGTCTGGAAAAAGCTGCTGGAGTGGGTGTGGAGGAGAGTATTGAAGATGATCAGAGGGCTGGAGCACCTTCCCTATGATGACAGGCCGAGAGAGCTGGGGCTCTTCAGCCTGGAGAAGAGAAGGCTCTGGGGTTGGAATCTTATAGCAGCCTTCCAGTACCTGAAGGGGTCCTAGAAAAATGGGGAGAGACTTTTTATAAGGGCATGTAGTGACAGAACAAGGGAAAATGGTTTTAAACTGGAAGAGAGTAGACTTAGACTAGATATTAGAAAGAAATTCTTTATTGTGAAAATGGTGAGACACTGGCACAGGTTGCCCAGCAACTTTATGGATGCTCATCCCCTGGAGGTGTTCAAGGCCGGCTGGATGGGGCTGTGAGCAACCTGGTCTAATGGGAGGTGTCCCTGCCTATAGCAGGGGGGGTTGGAACTAGATAGTCTTAAAGGCCCCTTCCAGCCCCAACCATTCTATGATTCTATGAGTTACTGTCCCTGGAGATGTTCAAGAACCGTGGAGAGGTGGTACTGAGGGACATGGTTAGTGAGCATGGCAGGGGATGGGGTCAACAGTTGGACGTGGTGATCTTAGTGGTCTTTTCCAGCCTTAATGATTCTATACTGCTGCCAGGATGGAGCAGGCGTAACTGATCCCTAACCACCTCAGTTTTAATATATTCATTTTAAAAGGCATATTAAAACTACTAACCTAAATCAGAACCTTTTGACAGAAATAAATAAGGGTGTCTATTCACATCTCAATCCTAGCATACAGAAGAAGCAGCAACCTTGGAGAAGAGAGCAGGGCAATGAAAAGCAGGTGGCAGATGACATAACTTAAATCAGATTGCAGCTGAAGAAATCCACCTGCGCTCTCCCACTAGGCCTTCAGAAGGCACTCAGTAACATCACTGATCAGTAATAAAGGCAGGAGCACAGAGCATTAAATAGAAGATAATCAGTATTTGTGTACATTCAGCAAGTGCATCAACTCTTTGTAACATTAAAAATAAAAGACAAACACAAAAAAACGTGACAGTCATTACTGCAAATATTCATCTATCTACAAGTCAGTTGTTCAGACTGAGGTTGGGGGGTGTGCCTACCATTTATATGTAAAAGGTTTGTAAAAATTATTTAATCTAGTTGAGACTCTTCACTGAGGGAAATGATTATCTAAGCTCAATGTGAATGATTTTTCCAGGAAAAAATATACAGGATTACCATAAAGAAACTCAGAACTTGACACAATTATAGATCAATCTGGAACTGGTTTTGTTTGTTTCTGTAACTCTTTGTCACACTAAGCACATTGATAGGTACTTTATTCACATGTAGTCAATTAAGTAATGGAAACCCAAGAGAAAACGCTGATTTCAGTATAATGTACAGACAATCTGGGTAACGCATTGCTCATTTTCACCTACTAGGAAGTACCACAGAAACAACACGCTCCCTGGATTTCAGAGTAGTCTATTTTTAAAGCAGAGAGGAGAAAAACAAAGGTAGAAGGATTCATTTATTTTCAGAATTTCTGTTACACTCAGCTCAAAACAGATATTGCCTCAAGGAAGGAAGAGGACTTAGCTCTAGTAATGTTAAAAATACTGCCAGTACCTACGACATCAGCTTGTATTTGGGAATGCATTTAAGAAAAGTTTTAATTTCAAAGCTTTTTTTTTTTTTCTTTTTCCCTTTCAAAATCCATGGATTGTGTCACTAATTAGGAATATTTGGGAAATATTCCTACAATTATGTTTATAAATGCCGAGTACCAGTGTTAATTACCAGCTATCCTAACACATGTTACATTAAAACCACTTAAATTAATAAACAGTGTTGATTTTTTTTTGTAACAAAATGTATATTTTTAATATCTAAAAAGTGATATTGGGTCAATCCAAAAGTTCACAGTGAACTACATCCCGTGGCTGACAGGGGCTAGTGTAGGGTTAGGCACATTTAAAAGAGAGAACAAATAATGAAACCTTTCCTCAGTAGTCTTCTTGGATGTCCAGCACCTCAGATGTGAGGCTTTAGGGTTTTCCAACCCATAGGCTTTATTTGTACTTAGTAGTTGTCAGTGATAGTTTACTCACATAATTTGTCAGACCGATGTGTAAAACTGCAAGCAGGCCAACAAACCAATCTCACATGCAGGAAGAACCACATCTTCTACTTCATTTCAAAATGATCCTGTTGGTTTAGTTTAGCACCCCCAAGTAACGGTCCCTTCTTATTTAACTCTTCCCACCATCTCCATGATTTAATAAACCGACATTACTCCCCACCCACCCACCTCCAACTGTGTCTTTTCCAGGCTGAATAGGATTAAATCATTCCTTACACTAAAGATGTTCCACACCTTTCAGTAATTCTTGCAGCTCCGCTAAGAGCTATAAACATACACAGTGATAAAAAATAGATGTGCCTTCAATTTGTACCACAGCTCAATTATGGTATTACTTATGTTTTCTTCACTCTGTTCCTCATATTTCCCAGAAATATTTTTGCTTTACAAAGTGCCACAATGAATTAAGCTGATGCTTTCAGAGAATACTGTAAACTTTAACAACACTTTCCCATGTGGTGATAGGTTGTTCAGCAGCCACACACATACGCTTGGAGTTCTTCTCCCTCACTCAAACGCACGTCGCATTCATCTGTTGTTTTATAGTACAGCCACTAAATACTGGGAGGTTTTTTGCAACACTTCATTGTAATCCTTTGCTATTCAGCTCCCTTCTCATTTACAAACAGGGACTGGCCCAGAGTTCCCCGCTTCGCTCTCTCTCTCCCTTTATTCCTTAGCTAGGTAATCCAGGTAAAACTTTTTTTTTTTTTTTTTAGCTCACTTAAAGCACTTTGCCAATCACTTTCACGGAATCTAAATGGGTTACAACAGCCAGATTTCTCTGGTCTTTACACTCACTGGTCCCTGTAAAGAAGTCAGCAGGCTGTGATGGAGGTCTCTCTTCACAATGGGTGTTCAGACTTTTCCCAAAGCACGGCACAAATGCATACATCCCTTAATTCTACCTTAAAGGAGTTTGTGCTAATCTGCCAATACACGTTAGACACCGACCTGACAGAGTTACCAGTTCTGTAAAAAGAAGCACTATCTAATACATGAAGCTGTGGTAGTTTGCAAAGAATAAGCTCTGCTGAAGTTTATTACTGACCTGTATGCTAAAATTGGGCTTTTTGAGCACTTACTCCAGTGCGAAGTACAAAATAATGAACATAACCAACTACATCAAGACCCACTCTTGTGGTGTTTTTGTTTTTTTTGTTTTTTTTTTTTTTTTTTTTTTACAGCTGAGAACATAACAGAGTTGGAAAACTAGTTTTCAGTGTTCGCCTGCTTCAAAAATTACAGCTTTTTAACAACATCTTAGCGATCAGCAAAGTGCTACAAATGTTTCTTTGTACTCTCTCCTATTGTGCACATAGAATCACATTCAGCCAATGCTTCCTCCTCATTCTCTTCCCTCAGATTAATTCTGCTTCACTCACCCAGGTTCCCCCCATGCTAAATCAAACTGCATAAAAACAACAGCAACAACAACACACTTCTGTATCTAAGACAATATTTCTATGCAAAACAGTCCCGTTTTTATTATTTGAATTGTTTCCTTATTAAAGGTAGATACTTTTATGTAAGACAGAGCAAGGAGCATAAGAATCTATCATTGATCATTTGCGTACCACAAAAAAATCACAATGTCATCTACTGCTTCATGATATTTCTCAAGAATTTCAATTCTTCATTTGAGACTTTCTTCATGTCTGCTATGGTCACAATTCCTCCCTCCTTAATGCATCCCCTAAACAAGTGGGGACTCTAGGAAAACTGACAGAAGCAGCTCAGTAAAATAAGATGTAGTACCTAACAGAGAGCAACTAAGATGTTACCTACCTGAATTAAACCTTGTCCAATTGCAATATTAATACATATGCAGCAACTTGTTAAAACTAAAAAACAACTCAGAATTACTGATGTCCTCAGTGCAGCTCACTGCCCAGAACCCACACCTATCTGCTTGGCCCTGTAAGAGAGAAACATGATTCATAAGCAGCAAGCATTGCTAACCACTGCATTGCAATTTAACATCCACAATCAATAAAAACCAGACAACTACCACTGCCAGCTGCTTCAATATGCAACAAGGGGTAAATTATTTTCATCAGTTACAATTTTGCGTCTCCATAAAATGTTTTCAAAGTTTAAAAAAATCTTAAAAAATTGAGAGCAATGTAGCATTTTGCATTAATAAGAACAGTGCATTTCTCTTTAAACAAGTCAATGATCACTTGCCAGAGCTGTAAAAAACAGATCCTTGTTACATTATGTCCCACCAAAAACAACTGTTCCTTAACTTTCTAGTCCTTTTAATTTATTACTGCATCAAGGACATATAACTCAAATTTTTAATCATCAACAGGACAACAACAAAATAATAATGTCAGTGCATCACTGCAAGAGAAGATTTTTTCCTCTGCTTGCTGAACTAGAGTTCTGGTCTATGTCACTCTCAGTTCCCAAGCTTCTTTCCACCTCTCCTTATCTCTGTCTTCATTTTCCCACTGTCAAAGCCTGTTTTTTCCAGGAAGGAAAGTTATGGTAAAGATGAGGAATATTGTTCAGCACTTCTTTGCCCTTTGGCACTGCTATCAAGCACTGGGATTTTATCTACCACATTAGCAGAGATCTTACAAAAACCACATTCCTTTTTGTATAATGTACATGGTGGTCATTCAAACAATAACCAGTAACAGATGTCTGAAGTGAGGAGAATGGACTATTTAAGTTAAACTTTATAAATTCTGATGATACTTTCCCAGATTTGAAACCATGACACTTAATTTATAACTATCAGTATGGCCATATACTTTTCTTTGTCTGTTTATTTCTAGTTCCAGTCTCAGTAAGTATACTTTGTCCATCAAGTTTTAAGTTTCACTCTGACCTTACAGATAATCTTACCATCAACTTACATTCATTTAGTAGTGTAAAGATAGTGGTAAAAAACAAAAGTCCCTCTGCATAGAACTCAACACCCAAATAAGGAATCCTGACACAGGCTGTGAACTTGAATGCTTACTTAGTATTAGTGGTCACATTTAGCAGTCTTCAATGACACATGGGAAAGCTTTTATTTCAAAAGAAGCACAGAAAGAATAAAAGAAAAGTAACCTGTAAATTTTTTTTTTTCCAATGAAGCTTTAGCATTGCAAGATTTATTTTCTTAAATTTATGCCTGCTTTCCAGGAATTTTTAAAAAACATACACAATGTGCACAGGAAATAAAGGACATTTAAAGCAGCTCTCCTCTACAGTTCCATATTTCAAGTATTGAAGGTTTCGGAATAAAATATGCCAAGAATCTATTTTCACAAACTATGTCTGCCAACAGCACTTTTACTCTTTTACACTTATACAAGGAGTAGTTCTACACATCAGTGTGGCACAACAGTCTTTACACTGGTGTGTTGTGCTTAATTATGTTATTTTCACAACCCCTTTTACCAGATTTCCACATGTATTTATGGCCACAACTACTTAAAGAAACATTTGTATTAGTTTTTAATGACTGTTATGAAAAATCCACCTCAGCTACCATACCATCAATAGTACTGGCAATGGAAAAGAATGGACTTTAAAAGACGACATCAAACTCTGCTATTGGAACATTAATGCACAGATGTAGAGAAGGTTCACAGACACACTTCACAACTATTTGTTAGCCTTCAGAAAAAAATTCATGCCTTATGATCTTTAAACTTGCCATTATGTTACAAACAACAACCCTAGATCCTCTAAAAGTTCTGTGTTCCTATGTTTTTGTTAAATATTCAAAGAAGATCAACAAAAAATTCAGAAAACATGCAATACCAACATTTTAAGGCTTTGTAATCTGCTTCAACAGTATAAATTCCTTCGAATTTTGCTCAGGACATTCAGCCATGAAATTTCAAGATCATCTGGGGGCAGTAAGTTTCTCCTCTGGAAGAAAAGCAGTGCAACAGTAGCTTCCTGTGTAAAGGTTTTGTCCTCTATGGGATAGATAAACAGATCTATGAAGCATTCTTCCAACAGACAGATCATGTTACAGGCCAGAAGGTTTCTTTTCTTCCCTACAATATTCACCTGTACCCATGTTATTGGAAACCCACAAAGTTGAAAAAGACAGGCTGACAAGACGGAAACATTTCTGTTTGAAAGCAATGCCTGCCAGTAGTCAGAAGACTGATGCACTAATAGGATACAGTTTGAATGTTAAAAGAATTACAGCTATTACACAGTCTGTATTAAGTGTGAAAATCACAGGAGCAAAAACAAGAGGATGAACCCTCACTGGTCCAGATTTCACCTACTGAAGACAACGGCTGGTAATGCTACACCAGGCAAGGATCTCCAGCAGCATCTAAGCTACACTGTTACGGCAAAGCTTTTAGTTGTACATGTCTGCAGCTATTTGAAGGGCCAACAAAGGAAAGAGTACGCTTTTGCAAAGTTTAACAAACAAACAAAAAAGAGGTTGTTCTTGGATTTCAACACGAGAGGGGGGAAAAAAAACCAACAACGCTTTGAGAGGGTATTATCCCCTGGAAAGCATGAGCTCATTTTTCTCAAGCTAAAAAGGAGATAGTATACTAGGGTCACAATTAGCTCTGTTAAATCAAGACGACAACTGGTTGTGACAGATTACAGTTCCCGGATGTCAAGAACACTGAGTACAACAAAGTCAGGAACATGTGAACATACAGTCCATTTGATCTCTGTCACATTAGCAGGAGAAAGAAAAGAACACTGCCTCAATGTATCTGAGGATATAGCCACTAAGTATAGCGCTATATTCCTTTTTGCTTGAATGCAGTCACAAAGACCTACTCAGAGCTTTAAGAAAAAAGACACAGCAAGACAAATATTTGCATATAGCTAACACAGCAGAAATGGGTGTTATTGATCAACTGATATGACTACGTAGCTAAATGAAAAGGACATATTCCCTTGTCAGACACAAAGAATGGATTTATGCCATTAACTGCAAAGTAATTAACATCAAAGAGAACATTAGAAGCCAGGGTATGGAAACATTTCCAATCATTAATATTAATGATTACCACACAATAGAAGTGCTAAATGCTCCAAATCTCGCAAGCTTTAAAGGTTTTCAGTTCGCCCTTAACATTCCTTCATGAGGCTGAAGATTATCCCAAATTATTTGTCTAAAACTTAATAAATAACAGCCACGCTGAGCAAAAGTCATCTCTTTCTGAATCTGTACAATAAGTCACGAATAGCTGAATATGCACGACTAGCAAAAAAAACTCTATAGTTGGCGTTTGATGAATAATCTTTCACAGATCATAATTTCATATGATGCTTCAGAAAAAATAAATATCAGAAGAAAAATTATAATCTTCAAATATCCCTACAATTTTATCATCCAAGCATCTTTGGAAAAGAAAAAAATAAATAAATAAAAAAAAAAATGTCCCTGCTGCAGTGTTCACATGCACTCTTCATTTTCCGCTCTTTGTTCCCATTCCACTGGCTCTCCCATCAGTCCACTTCTGCTTCTTCACACAAACAACTGGATCCCTGTATTCTGCTCTCATGCTTTAATTAACACATAAAAACTATTTGCTGTCTCACTTTAACTTACATTTATCATTTTTCTATCAAAGGAAATTAATCCAGGCTGGACAGCTAAACAAGAGCAATGAAATACACCGATTATCTTTATTCACAAGTTCTGGGGGAAACTGCATTTTTTCTTTATACTGGGAAAGAGATTCATTTGAATTTTAACAGTTACAAATCATCTGGTCTGAGTGGTATTCAGTAATGGTAGCAGAATTTAACCAGCAAAGAGTATTTTTAGGTCTTAAAAAAGAGAAGACAGTGATCTATAACTGGAAATCTTCACTAACATCCTGTAATAATAGTGACACATTTATGAATTACTTGATAATACAGACTGACTTCAGAATAATGGAGTTGCCTTTTAAGAGATTCACACCATAGCTTACTGTATCAGCCAATTATCCCTAAAATTGATTTCGCTCCCAATAATTTAGTTTATCCATGCTGCAACTGTCTGATTTGGAGATGTGTAAAGTGGCAGTCTTACTCCAGAATGGATCAGTGTGTACTCTATACTATGCTGTCATTATGATCTCTTTTTAATAGAAGATACAGGAAAAAATACTTCAGATAGAACTGTATAACCTTATACAGTGAAATATTTTAACTAAGTGCCTCAGAGATAATGGTATTAATTAATGATTAATGGCAGCCTTCTCAGAAGTAGTGGCAAATTTTATTTGGCGATTACACAGCCTACGTGTAAGCAAACAGCCCTCTCCCTCCCCTTCCTGAAGTTCTGCAGACATGTCTGGTAATGTCACACTTTTAAAGCAATCGACAGAACAGTGATGTATTAAAAATGCAGAGAAGACAAGGACAGAGTTTAATATTTCATATGAACTCAAAGTAATGGGATAAAGATAAGAAAGAGGCTTTCTATTTATCAAATGAGGAAAAAAAAAAATAAAAGGACTGATCAAATTCTCCTCGCATTTCTCTTTGTAGACTGCCTACGTAGATTAATGATGGAGGAGGATTCATTGTAAGTGCCAGTCTATAGCTATATTAAAAGTACAACCTGATTCTTAAAGTGACTTCATTTCATGTAAACTATGTTTGTTTAACAAACTGCTTACAAAATTCCTCAGTCTTTTTTTTTTTTTTTTTTTGCGCTATGAAGGTTAAGTTCATTGTTTGTGCAAAGTCTCAAAGTAGCTGGGAAAGAAACAAAATTCTATGCTTCCTTTAGAACTGTTATTTTAGAATAATGTAGCACTTAAACTTTGTTCAACTAACACAGCCACTTAATATACCAAATAATCCATCTTCTTAATAACAAACCCTCAAAGACACTCCAAAACTAATATTTATTAGTAAATTAATAATATTACAAGAATAGTCATGAAGGAAGAACTGAAAAAAAAGGATCAGAACTTGCAGTCTTCACAACCTTTTGTGATGAAGGTGACATAGTGGTTTGATGATATTAAACATATGACCACAGCACTTGCAGTTCATAGTGGAAATAATAATAATAAAAACGTGTTAAATACAAAAAAAAAAACAAACAAAAAAAACCACAAAACCCTAGCTGGGGTGAAGCCACATCAGATCTAGAGATAAATGAGGCCTGAAAGAAATGTATGTTCCCATCTCTGTAGCTAAGTTTTTTACAAATTGAAGCTACAGGTTCTTATGTGATGCATTTTTAACTCTGCCTACAATTTATGTGAGAACAACATTCATGAAATGTATGGCTCTAACATATTTTTAAAGAACCTAAAGGCAGCTGAAAAACAAAACCAAGAAATCTCTAGTTTTACTAAAACTAGAATGATGATTCTAAAAAAGAAAATCTTCTTTGATCTATTATCTATTTGAAAGAGCTAAGCTCAATGCAGACAGTAATTGCTGACAAATCCCAACTGTAAACAAACCAGTTTCACATTTTACATATTATCAAGAGGCTACAGAATTAATGGTTACAGCCAAAGAAATGTTGACACAGTTGCACATTGAGCCTTAACATGCTGATCATGTTAAAATAGCACACAAGAAATATTTTTCCACTTTGTAAAAAGTCAGACTGTTTACACGCTTAAGTGGCGACTTACTGCCTTGTGTGTGGTCTTATAATTTCAGTATCACAAGCATGAATATAAAGAAAAACAGCATGAAATAACCTATTATATTAAAATGAATACCAGATAGCCAATATTACAAACATTGAGATTTAAAGTTTTCAAAATGAGCATTAAAACATGCAAACATCCAAATGTTTACTGATTAAAAAATTACATAAAGCTTTCCCAAAAGTAAACAGAGGGTTATATTTCTCAGAAGGAAGCTATTCTTTGTTCTCTTCACACTGTTTAGAAAGAAAAAAAAAATGGGAACAAAAATTAGGAAATGTAAAATAACAAATATTGTCATCATTAAAAAACAACACTGCTAGCTTTGCTTGCATCTTTTTACTGCGTAAGATGTAATACTTACAGCTGTAATTTAGTACAACACATCAGCATCTTTTGTAAAGCTGTTGCTTTAGTTGAAAACCTCTGGAAAGTCTTCTGCAAGATCTGGTAAGGTTGTTTTGTTTTTTTTTTAATAATTATTATTTTTTAAATAAAGTGGAGATCTACTACTTTCAATTTACTGAGGACAGTACAGCCAATCCATTAAAGAAGGTGCTAGCTATCTGCAACACAAGGAAATTAATTAGTTGCTTTACCACTACAATCATGCATTTAAAAAAAAAACGTAAATATTGATATAGGTCAAGCATACGAAACTGTTCCATCTTCCCTTTCAATGTCCTGTAATGAAGCATAAAATGCCAACAATTTTGAAACGCAAGTACACAGTATGAGTGAAATACAAAGGCCACTCTCAAAGCAATGCCTCGTATGTTACTGTTCTGATCCATAATCTCAGAGACAGATGTTGGTAGTATGGCAGTAGAGGCTGAACCTTCCTGCCAATATTCTCTTATGTTTTGTTGCCCTGTAACAGATGGCAGCAGAGGGGCAGTCTGACAAAGTGGCCTCTGACATGGAAATTCATATGAAGCAAAGGTGTGGAACAGAGGTCCCTCCATGCATATGAAGGTTACACATATTGACTCTTACTGAATATTTGTGGAGACCAAACAGTTGATGTAGCACGGTGAGCCAGTGGGTCATGCATTTCAGCAGTGGCAACAGCAGATCATCTCCACTGGTACGGATTTTTACAAGCTTTTATAAGCAAGGTTCTATTCACTGCTGACAAAAATGCAGAGCTAACAATGGTGACTATGTTGAAGAATAGTGTTTAATAGCTGAGAATTTGCTCTACTAAATATTGCTTTTGTCTTTGCATCTGTTGTAGTTTCTATGGAAACAAATTGGAGACCTTACCTTCAGAGTGACCTACACATTTTCTTCAATTACAAGGATCCTCAATATTTTCCACAGCAGTTGAGATTCTCCTCCCAAGTTAACAGCAAAAAGCAGAGACCATAATATTTGCAGTATCTACTTGTTAACCCTATTGTCCATAGCTAAAATTCTAAAATCTCATTGGAAATTTAAATTATACAAAAAAAAAGTAAAGTAAATTAAAGCAAAAAGTAAATTAAAATGAAAGGTTGCATCAAGAACATGGGTATAAGGTGTCAGAGACAGACTTCTGGTTCCTTATCCTTCTATCTGCATTTTTTTTCCTTTCTTCATTCTTCTAGTGTTCATTTGTGCATATAGGAAGATAGAGAAGGAAAAATGTCCTGTTAAGACTTCCACATTGATATGTTTTACTGTGCACTGGGAAAGCAATTTTCCTCAAAATAGCCCCACGTCTAAAATCTCTGTATTAAAGTTAGATGAGACAAAATATATCACGGATGAACAGAGTAGCACTGTGGGCCCAATCCAATCCAATCTCGTTCGGGACGCTCCCGCTCCGCGATGTTGCTCTCGCTCCCCGGCCGGGCAATGAGCAGGACACGCGCCGGGGCGCGCTGCGGGGAGGCGCTGTCCGGGGCCGGCCTGGTGCTGAAGCGCCGCCCGCCCCGCGCTACTAGCGGGTCCCGATGCAGCGCACGTAGCGCCGCGGCAGCGTTCCTCGGCTCGAACGTCGTCAAACCTTATCAGCGCCCGCAGAATGCCACTCGGTCCCAGCATTACCTGGGCCTTCCTTTATTTTCTTTCTATCTAGAAGGCGGCCTACAAATCCTCTCTCCCCTGCACTATCATTCTACTAACGACCGTTACTTCAATCAAGAAGGAAGTATCTCTTTCTTATGCACTCTATGTTCAAAAGGAGTAAAAGAAAAAAGAAAAGTGGCAAAGCCTTTAAGGCAGCAGAAAAGCTGCCATAAAACTTTATGCTACGCATTTCTTCAGTATGGAACTATTTGTAAACATTCAGCTTCTGCTCTAGTCCAGAAACAGTAATGGATTGGTTGGAGACAGCTGCAAACAACAAAGAAAGGCCTGACTGGGAATTTATTTTGTATAAAATCAGATAGCAGAAGCTTCCCATAGAAATCACAGAGGGAAGCTGCAGAATACACAAGTATTTAGTGACAGATCTGCTTTCCATTAAGCTAGCAGCTTTAACTGTTCCAATCCCATCATCTACTCAATATCAATTCTACATTATTGCATTTTCATGCTTGTATCCTGTAGCTAATCTGCGATTTTCAGAGTTAAGCACACACCTCTGCTATTCAACAGTGGTTAAACAACTGAAACTTTGCCGCGAGTTGGTCTCCTCACCAGATATTGACTTTTTAGAGGTTGTTCCACAATCCTGTCACTTTCCCTTTTACTCTTTTTCTTTCCCTAGTTCTGCTAGACTTCTAATAGCGTCTCTAAAGTGCTACTATAAACATGCATAGAAAAGGAGATCTTCACTTCTGAGAAGAGCCCTAACAGAACAGATTTTCAGGGAGTCTTCTCACATTGTGGAGAAGCTTGGGATCAAATAAATGGAAATCTCCCATTGCGTAGCCCATAATGGATTTACTATTAAAAACAAAACAAATACCCACAACCACTTGGTTTTCCATCATACTAGTAAGCTAATACATAGAAATACATTCAAATTCTATTATATTTAAATAGATCTGGACAAACACCCTACCATTTTAACACAAACATTTAGCATACTGACTTTTCAAAGTGGATCGAACTATTACTGAAAAGGGAACAAACAAACACCTTTAGGATCAATCTAGCTAATTTACAGATGGTCTGAATAGAGAAACGAGCATGCCACTTGCAGATCAAGATTTACCACTAAATATGTTAGCAATCTGGAAAAGAAGAAAAGAATTACTTCAAATATCAATGGCAACATCCATCAGGAGCAGTGAATTTTTGATTTAGGTGTTACTATCAAATAAATGCTCATGGGGCTAACCCAACATTGCCCATTCTGGAACTATCTTCTGCATCAATTTCAAGTCACTAATGACTCTAAAGGAAAACCCTGGTGTTAAGGACACCACCAGTTCTCACACAGAACAGAAACACTCAGAAGGAGAATACAAGCAGAAGTTTTTCCAGGAACACCTGTACTCTCTAAACAGTAGGCGCAATTCTGTATTACTAAAGAGGGATAATTCCAGAGAGCTCCATATAACAGAGCCCACAACTAACAAGTGTTAATGGTGATACTGAAGTTTTCCATTTCTCAGTTCTCCATAATAAAAAGTTAAAGTTCATGTTGTCATTTTAAATGTTACTTCTCATCCCACAATCAAACTAACACAACACAGTCCTAATTCATTCGCCGTATGAACTGAGTCAGTTCTGAACAATCCACGGCTACAAAAGGAGATTCAGTTTTCCATTGCTATTACAAAGTGACAAATACATAGATTTAAGATACTATTTGACTACAGAGAGAGCGTCTCTATTGTTACATTCTACACTCCTTCCATACATCTTCTTCACCATAAAAATCTACAGCCTAAGTAAAGGGTGGGGGGATGTTGGGGAGAGGAAGGATTCAACCTATTGCCAAATGATGTACTCTTATGACTTGCCACCTCCTCTACAATTATGGGAATTTATTATTTGGATAAATAAAATTCCTAAAATAAAAAAAATCATACATTATTCCAGTGTTATATATATATATATGTGTGTGTGTGTATATATGTATATATATATATATATAAAAAATATAGATGAATATAAGATGTGTGTATATATATATATATATATATATATATATTATTAAGAGTATTGCACCAACATCCAGTTTATTTTGTTTTGTCTGGCTTGAAAACAGTCTGATACCAAAGTTACAGCAAAAAAAATTCCTCAGTTTTCCCAAACTTTCTAGCAATGCTCACAGTCTAAAGACTGCCTAGAGGATAGCCCAGCTGCTAGGCTACTAAGTTGTTCTACCACCCACTCCTCTAAATACATAAATAAACAAACAAACAAATTATTGCATAATTTTCATATAGTATAAAAAATAAATTAAAAAAAAAAATGAAACAAAACATACAAAGAGCTAGAATTGGACTCAGTGCAAACTGTGCTGAATAGTGCAGACCACCAGTACTACTTTCTGCTCATCTTGAAAAAGCGTTGGAATAAAAGGAAAAGTGAATTTTAAATTCACTAAATAACAGGAAAAAAAACCTCTCTCATCAGTCCTACCACCTCTCTGAATACTTATTAATATGCTTTTTGATTGAAAATCATGAAGAATGTATTTGTTCCCACTGACTTGCTTCTGCTTCAACAGGTTGGATCTCAATCTATAATACCTTTCCATAACCCTTTGTAAATCAACTACATCCACAATTTTTCCTCTACAACAGACTGTTTGACAATATACTACTCAGTACTTGCATGCAAATGTCCATGTAAATATTCATTTATTTAATATAAGTACTGACAAATACTAACAGTTTTCTTAAGAGAGATATAAAACAGTTTTGTTCTGTCATTCCAAGTTCTTCTGTAAGGTTTCTCTTTGCCTGAATGCCCATGTGAGCCAGTGGTGACTTAAATCACCAATCACAGCTAATCACTCTATTTCATATTATACTACTAACACTTATTACCAGACACTTATTGGAGACAAGAATATGGTTTTGTTTGTTCTTGTTTGTTTAAATCGTGGGCTTCACATTCAACATTATACCTGTCAGACTTATTCCTAGCATCTAAACTGTTTGTAAATTCTGAGACACAGATTGCAACTATATGACAATACAATACCCAGAAAAATAAGAACTGGAGCCTTACCACCAGTATACACACAGAATATGTCTTTATAAGCTTCCTATCCATTAATAAGGATTGGCATATGATGGCAAGGCAATATGCTATTGTAGTGTAGGAATGGAAAAATGAAGGAGAAGTTACACACTCCATGACCCTATTTAATGTCAAATTCTTGGATCTTGGCATTGAACAGATGCTCTTTAATGGCCCTGGATATAGCTCTTTCCCAACTCTAAAGTTCAGCAAATATTTTAGGTTCTAAGATATACACTTCTATCAGACTTTATCTGAATGATAAAAAGCAGGATAGATCACAATCACATATACTTAGTTAATTATGACTGCTATTAAATCACTGGTATATTAAATGAAAAAAATGTCTGTTTAAAATAGGAGAATATTGGCTTGAATTTGAAAGGCTGCATTTAACTGTATCTTAAATAAACTGTTATTACATCAGCTGAGTAGTGTCAGATACGCTAGACACCTTACTACTGTCTGGAAACTAAAACTAAACAGGCCTTCCAAAGAGGACCCTGCTCTTGGGTAAGAGTTTAGCTCAGTTTTGTTACTTCACAGGTTTTTATGCCAAAATGAGGATAGGGTTCTTGAAGTACATTCACAGATCTCAGTCATAATCAATATGAAAATGACAACAAAACATTCTGTGGTGCGGGGTCATATTTTATTATCTGGAAAACAGCAATGTTATGTCCATATCTCTTTCCCCTGTTCTTTTCCTCACTCTCTCCCAAGACGAACTACTAAGTATTCTTCAACAAATATGTGATGCAATACATGTATAGTGATTCTTCACTTGAATACTCTTTCAGATTACATGGGAAGTTACATGGAGAAAGTAATAATATCTTGGTTATGTTCAAGCTTGGAGATCCAGGATTTCACGTAAGCAGATCTGTCTATAAAAAGTACAGATAGCCAAAATAATAAAGAGGTCTCAATGAAAGGTGTTACAAAGACAAGAAAACACAAAAAGAAAATGAATATCACTCTGCCTTCAGGTTTCATAAAGGAACTTCCCTAGTTAAGTGTACACAGCAACAAGATCATCTTACAGCACTCGAACCACTGCAGTTAAGATTTTGGTTCCAAATTGTCAGCACGTGATCTAAACTACAAACTGTTCTCTTTCCACTTCCCCAAGTAAAAATTTCACAACTAATCATAAAGCTCTGCAGTAAGCAAAAAAAAGTTCTTTCATATAGGCCTCATTAAATGTACTGTGTTTTATGAAGCAAGGAAATAAAATATAGGTGAGTTTGATAGGCAAAGGTACAGACATCATGGAGTAAGTTTGAAAGACTTTTCTTCATTAAATATTCGCTTGCATAATTAAATGGACCTATACAGTTCATCTTATTTTTATTCATTATAGAAAGGTGTTTATTCTCTTAACTTGCCCAAGTAAAATCACACAGATGCAAAAGTTGACAGATACAACTTGGATGAGTGGGCTTCTTGGATGAAATAAACCAAGCAAGTGAAAAAGAAACAAGCTAGAAGTTTCCTCTGTCATTTCTTGATATAGTTGACGTAAACAGATATTACAGTATCTAAGAAATGTATCTTATTTCTAGTATTTTCCTTGGTACACAATAGTAATACTCAATTCTGATCACATTTTTTTTTTCAAATTAGACATGTCTCAGTTTTTAGCACAGAAAAAAATGTCACATTCATCATTAAAGTTTGGAATGAGTCAACTAGAAAATAAATGAAGAAAAATGAACAGAAATGGAGATATAATTTAAGATTATGTAGAAGTCTACGTATTAACTTTTAAAGCATGAATTTTCCCTAGTCTACATCCATTCAAGAAAAGAGAGCAATTCTGTATTGGTCCTACAAAACATTATCCATTTTAGCACAAGTTTAAATCTCGAAATCACTTCGATATTTTGATACCCATAAGCATAGCACCTCAAAACACCTCAAATTAGAAATGTTTCCAATCAAAATAAAGAAACTAATTTAAGAAAAAAAACCAAACCCACTAGTTGAATTCCTGATCATTTACAAGAGATTTGACCATTCCTCACTAACCTACATTCAGTTACTTGTTTCATAGAATTTAGTAGCATTCAGCAACAGCCTTACCTCTCTCTGCCTCTTATTATATAATCATGCAAGTAACACTGCTGATAATATTAGTGACTTCTTCACATTTCATACAAATTTTAGTCACTTCAATTACTAAAATAGATATCTAGAACTTACAGTTTGTGGCAACCACATTGTCACATTCTAATTGAGCAGCTGTCAACAGTTAGAAAATAATTGCATCCCTTTCAGAAGAACTAGTGTGGGAAGTGAAACACTTGGAGTCATGGTAATGAGTCTGTTTTCATCAGGTGACCATGAGTCATCATTTTATCAGCAGTTTAAAGGGCTTTCACAACAGTCAAGCATCATCAGTGCTCACACTTAGCAATGACTGCAGCAGGATACTGAAATAGGGTGCCATGCCCGATGGTACCACTATTTAAGGAACTGCTTGACTAATGAGTCAAGGAATATACTGCAAAGTCATGGTTGAATTGGAAGTATTGCAGTACAGAAAATACTCACAAACCAAGCAATAGTTTTGCTTTTGAAAAATAGATTTCTTTTAAGGAAGTAGCAAATAACATGGATGAAACATAAGGAAAGAAATCAGATGTGTCGTCAGCCTCTCTTCTCCATTTTATTTCACACCTTAAACAGAACACACTCAAAAACCAGATATCCACATACTTCCACGTACTAAAATCCATCCACATTGCCAAGGAAAGAGGCCTTGTGAAACAATATATACCATTTCCTTTTTTATGATACTAACACCAATAGCAAAAACCACATAGCTATTGTTAAATTGGACATGATATTACTGGCTACCATAGAGGGGAATTATAGGAAATGGGGATCCTCTTACCTCCCATACTATTAACCCCCATCTAAACTCATTAGAAAGAGCTAAAGGATCTCACAGTTTGATCTACACCACAAGCTGAAGCTTCTCCCAAGACCTACAGACACACACTGACCCCATGCAGTACCTCTGCTAAGTTTTGTTGAACTGCAAGAAATTGAAATTCCCCATTCCTTCCCCTTCTCTTGCTGCACTGAGGGCTCATGTAGGCAGTACCACCAAGATCTCCAAAAAGCAGAACAGTGGAAGTGAAAAATATGTTTTTGCTGGTCAGAAATAAGGTATAAAAGAAGCTCCATGAAGATGATACCTTTGTAATAATTTTGCAAAAAAAATAAATCATGGTATGGTGCGTATTTACATTCATATCACTGTCAGAGCAGCATAGTGCTAATAATTACCAAAATTCCTCATTCTCTGCTATAAATAGTATTTTATAAACTACTTAGATTATTTAGGTTAATTTATTTGCAATACCAATGAGTAACCTAAACTGAAGCATTCTTTTATTCATTTTCAAAGCAATCCCTGTGAAGGCAGTGTTTCTACCACTGAAGTTCATCCCTCTGGCTTCTTATTCCTTTCCCCTGCTAACACTTTAATGTCTCAGTTCTTCATTGACTCATCAGTTCCCTAGGCTTGAAAACTCTGAGGTCAGTGAGGAAACTTCCATAGATTCCGGGAGGTTTAGAATTAGAACATGCACTTAATCCTCCTTCCCCTTTTATCTCCCAACTTCCTTTTATTTCTTCTGGAATTTATTTACTAGTCACTGTAGTCATTGCATAAATGGTGCCATAAAATTGAGAATGAAATGCACGGTAAGAAAGCGAACTAAATAGATGTCTCTCCATCCTTCGTTGTTTATTGATTCTTGATTTAAATCACATTTTATGCCAGGTTACTTATTATCTTATTTAAGACTTCTAAGCACTTCTAGACAGGCATCATATTTGACACACTCCTACAGCAACTAACACAT
The DNA here is from genome assembly GCF_905368555.1 of Meleagris gallopavo. NCBI lineage: Eukaryota > Metazoa > Chordata > Aves > Galliformes > Phasianidae > Meleagris > Meleagris gallopavo. The sequence goes on from NC_139405.1 coordinate 12,988,360, forward strand.
ACAAACATCACAGCTGTGAGAAGTGTATGATGGTAATTGAAAATAATAATTCCAATCACTTGTATTTATAATTGATCTGACCAATATTGCTATGGGAGAACTACATCCCTAGAAAACCACCACGAAGTAGTTAATACAGCTATTCTTCAAATTTTAAAGATCGAAAAAGCAAACATAAGAACAGATAATTCTAAAATTCAGTAACCTTTAATCAGTTTACAGAACTATGGTACTATACTTCTAAGATTCAAAACACATTTGCAAATTCAGTATCAACTTAGACAATTGAATCTTAGCATATTTGTACTGAAACATTTGCAATTACTCCACTAACAGCAATTTCACACACAAATGTCTTAGTTTTGCAATGTGGAAAAGAACATCAGAATTTCTGTCTTGATTAGTTATTTCAACTAAGTGCTCTGAAAAAACCTAACTCAAACCAGAAAACATTATGCTACAGTGTTCAAAGCTATGTATGTGAAAAAAGCATCTGTAATATCAGTCCAGTAACTGGGCAGTCACAAGATGTGTTTAAAATATTTTTTTAATGTAAGTAGTATTTGTTGTTCTCCACTTGAGAGCACTGTATTCATTTACACATGGACTTAATACAGTAGTAAAATGCACTTAATATCCTCCATTGCTCCTTTTATGGAAACAGACAAAATTAAAATATTAGATAAAAAACCCCACTTGTCTCCCTCCTTTTTTTCCTCTCCAAATAATTCGCAAGAAGCAAACATGCCTCTTCCTTGTACAGAAAATATTTAAAGAAATACCAGCTAACCAAATATGAATACTTTCAGAAATCATACATTGCATCTGTTTGATCACGTAGATGTAACCTAAGGATCAGGTAGATGCACCTGATACAGAAAACATATTATCATTGTACAATATTTCAGCTAGTGGCTAACAACAACAACAAAAAAGCCACAGAAAATGAAGTCATAGAAGTAAATTGTCCATTTTCTTCTTCCAGACCAAACACAAGAGTATCCTATGCAGCTCTGTGAGCAGACCCTAAAATGACCTGTACAACAACGCAGGTACATGCTGGCAGGTACTCTGATAAGAAGATATCTTTCCATTTCTTTCCACCTACTGTTAGGACCTAGAATCAACATAATTGGCATGCACACTTTTTTTGTGAGCACTTTAAGATATTAAAAGACAGATACTAAGATGTGTTTGCTTATAAAGCGACATTTCAATGATTTCATTATATTATAGATAATTAAGTTATGCATGCATAAACAAGGAAAATGAAGAGGAAAATTGATTACATTACAGTCGCACTGTCATTTTCCTATCTCGTCACATCCAGTACTTCCATATTCATTTCCAGTTAAAAAAGTAATAGAACACAGAAAAATACACTTGCTCCTGCAAAGGAGCTTTCAAATTAAAGTAAGCAAAAAAAGATTAAAGTAGGAAGGACCACTCCCAGCATACAATAATTTCAACTGATAACAAGGAACAATGCTGAAAAATCAATTGCAGAGTGTACTGAGTGACCAGAGAACACTGACTCTAAGATATGTGCTTCCAAAGGCCTGCAAGTCTGAGATAGAACAGAGCTCTTAATTTCTGAATGTAGGAAATGCCAAAGTAAAATAAGCTTCCCTTTGAGTTGAGCTATTGAAGTGTAGTAATAGCTTAAGAAGTCTTCAGCTTTTGGCAAATGAACAAATTGCAGAAAACAGCAAATGAGATTTTTCTATTGGAGTTATAAAAATCACTGTATTTAGATTTGCAGTTTCACATGAATAAATTCTATTTACATAATTTTGGAAGAATATTCTTTCTAGTTTGGCCAAAGTTTTAAAACAAGGCCCCAGTGATATTACTTTTCAAGTCTGTATAAAGTTCATAATTTTGCTGTAAGCCTCACCAATTAAAGTTAAGATTTATTTCTCAAAAGAGCAGTAAAATATTTTAGCAACACAGAAAGCTTAATTAAATTCATATGTTTTACTTTCCAGATTTAGGGGCATTTTTACCATTCAGTGCTTTATGAAGTATCAATATTATTTAAAATTGAAAGCGCCTGATCAAAGTAACTTCTGCAAAATATTATCTATTGCACATCACAACACTGTGGAATCCATCCAAGTGGCAATCAAAGAATGTGTGTTTAGGGCTTAACCGCAGATTTTGCATTAAGGTTTAAAGCGATTTTACTGCATCAATTATTTTATTTCATTTGCCTTTAATTGCCCATACTCAGACACAGAGGCATCTTCCAAAAATTGGTCAATCGCTCCCTCTACTGGAAATAGCTGACCATTACACTGCAGATACAGATCGCATTTAACACCATAACTAAGAAGCAAAGCTATTAAATACATTATAGGCGTTTTCTTCTTAAATTTTGCTCAAATCAGCTAAGTCTTGAAAGATGAATTAGCTGTAATTTCCAGTCTTTTACCAAAAGTATTAAATCATGCATACTTACAAAACATAAAAAAGCAGAAAACATAGAAAACAAGGAAAGCATAAAAGATTTTCAGATTCCATAAAATGATCCTCCACCAAACATGAGAAACCTAAAGTCAAGACTACAGGACATTCTATACTCTCTCTGTGCTCTGCCCTTTAACGGAGAATCTTCTCCACAAGGATCTTCCTTGAGAAAATTATGTGAAAGTTAAACGGTCTTCAAAAACAATTATTCACATTCAGTGAATGGAAAGAAGCAAAGAATTCATACACAAAGTAATCTAAATAATCTAAAATAAAAATGATATGCACCTTTCTGCACAAAAAGAATTCCAGTTACCTTTGTCATATTTGCCTTGAATAAAATGCATCAAATATACAATGAAAAGTCAATGCGTTAATTTTCAGGATTCTGCAACTACAAAAATTAATTCTTATTTGTTAAGCATTACCGGGAAGAAAATGAAATTGTATCTCAAAAAGCTGCACCTATTATACTCTTACCTATGAATTCAAGCTCAATGAGAAATGATCCATTTGCTGATGCTGAACTAGCAAACATAGCAATTGCCAGAGTCTTTACTGAATAAAGTACAGTCTGCTGGATCAGCACACTGTAATTACACAGATCAGTAACAAGCAATCTTACATCACTTTATCTAGCAAAGATATTGTGACTCGTATCACTTGTTTTCTTTGGCATTTGCATTAATACTAATGATATCAAGAGATTCCAGCTGAGAAAGACAATGGCTTCACCCTCAGCTTCTGTTGTTACTCCATCCATACACCAATAGCACATGGAGCCAAAATATCAAAATCAAAGATACTTTTCCTGATATAATAGCTATATTAATTGAGAATTAGTAAACAGTATGTCAGTTGAGGAGATCTCTGAAATAACAGACACAATACTGTCAATTTAAGCTGTATAATCACATTAAAGAGTAAAAAGAATTGTCCTAGTAAGAGAGAGAACTTCTACTTGGGGAAGAACACAAATATTACTCCTTAGCATTTAAAAAATAAAAATAAAGGGTTTGGTCTGCTTGTTTAACAATTGTCTTACACACACTAGAAGATTTCAACAGCTTCCACAGCCTGATCAGTCAGCAATATTTTTGTGACTGTACTCCAAAAAAAACGCCAAATAAACAAACCACCAAAACAGCACTGCCAAGATTATCCACTGAGGAAAGGGTCTCTTCTAAGGAGAAAATTCCCAGGTAAAAAAAACCAAACAAACAACATTTCCAAGAGAATAACACATTGCTCTAATAATTCAGAAATGCATGCCAAATCTAAACTACCTCAGACATACATGAACAAACCAGAAGTAGGAAAAGTGGTCCAAAAGAGAAACATTAACCAATTTTACTCAACAATTAAGTTAGTCATAAAATGATACAGTTAAGAAAGAAAAAAATATAAAGTGCTATATTTTATTACAGAATGTTTTGAAATGCATTACTCTTCAGATGTTTGTATGACGTTAGAAACTGTTTGAAAAATAAATTGTAACATCATTTTACCAGGCACTAAGCACAACTAATGGCTGAGAACAGAAAAGAGGCAGTAAGAGATGCAAGCTGAGTCAAGTGTGATAAAGAGTTTAAGAACATTACTGCCTCTTAAACCAGGAACTCCTAAATTATCTGGGAAGTACACAAAAATATTACAAGATAACATTAAGAGAAGAATCTGTGTTAAATTTTGTCTTATAACAAGTGCTGTTTTACCAAAAAATCATGCAGTTTCTAACTCTAATCACACAATGAATCATTCCTAGTTATGTGATTTTGATCTTCAACTGGCTCTGCCATGATTCAGCAGCAATTCTGGAAGTTTGCTTCCGAAGACAGAAAAGGTGACCGAAATTATACTAATATGATCAGAAGCCTGAAGGATGCTCCTCTTCATCATTAAGTTTTAAAGCCAATCTACACACATACTAAGAAATACTACCTTTCTCTTTTCTTTTTATTTTTTTAAATAAAAGCTATGGCATACTACTTACCTTAATGACAAATTTGTTGGATGCCATGATAGCTCAGTGTAAGCTGGTCCTATAAAAACATCAATTAAAAATGATCAGTACTAGGAAAAACTCATTATGCCCAATGACTGGGATTTTTTTTTTTTTAATCTATTAGCCTTTCCTCCCCCCCCCCCCCATTATCACCACTCTTCAGACTTGATATTTATACTCTGCTTCACGGAAACTATGGAAAACTATTCTTTAAAGGAGAATTATTTAACTACCTGTCTCAGCTCCTCTTACTGAACTCTATTACCAGACACTGAACAATAAACATCTCTAATACAAAACTAGAACTATTTCCCAGTCCAGCACTAGAGACTGATTACCCTTACTTATCCTAAAGAAACTTTCAGGCGGCAGCAAACTAAACCTAGAATATTCCTTTACTACCATGTCAACCACTGGCCCATATGTGGATGTCCTAGACCTAGTTTCTCTTCCAAAATAATACCTTCACATGAAATCCCTTGGCATAGCTTAAAGAATAAAGAATAAAGAGAGAAGTAAAAAAAAAAAAAAAAAAAAAAAGAAACAACCACCACACACACAATTAAAAAAAAAAAAAGTATTTTTAAGAAAACAAGACTAATAAAATATAAATATGATATATTAATATATATTAAAATATAATAAAACATATAATCATAATATATGAAATAATACCAGTTCTAGTCAGAGTCCTCAGACCTAAGCTCACCCCTTCCCATCTTAAGGATACTCCACTTCTACATAAGCAGGGAACCCATGACAGCTCATATACATCAGCAGACCTACAGAAAGTCTCCTCCATCATGCACACTTCAGCAAGGTTGAACTGCAGCAAGAAAATTTCTTAATTGAAACATCTACCATCTACTGGCAGTTCAAATAATCATGAGTATCATTTAAATCAGCTCAGGAATAAAGCACAATTTTTTTTTTTTTTTTTTGACGAGTGGATTAGAGTGGGATAGGTTGAATGGGTGATAGTGGGGAAAGGTTAAAGATAGCATGGCTTCTCACAGACCATGCACGTGCTCATTTAAAGCTCTAGACTATTACAAGCATAAAGCAATGTGACCCGAACACTATTTTGATTGCACAAAGTTTGAACTGAATTTCAGATATCCTCCTGCTTATCCTAAACAGGATTTAGATTGCTTAATTTGGCATATTGGGTGAGAAGCATTGGGCTGCATGAGTCCTGACAATTCCAAATAACTTAAGAAGTGTTAATTCATGCTGGAATCTAAACCCAACTCCCTCCTGATGAGGGAAGAAAGCTCTAGTCAATCACTAAGACTTCCTTTTTTTTTTTTTTTCCTCCATAGTAGAGCACTGTAACTCACTCAAATGGCTACAGCCTTCAAACAGACTTTCAAAACAAGCCACAGGTCTAATCCAAACTCATCTCACTTCAACTACCATTTTCCAAGCACACAACAATTGTGGTTGCAGTACTCAGCACATATCATGGCTAAACATTCACATGCCAAAAGGTAGCAAGTTAAGTAAAACCAACAAAAGACTTTCCAGCTAACTCCACAATGTTGGAATTCCAAAGAGACACAGAATAGGCCATGTTACCAAATAATAACAATACAAAAAAAGGGAATTAAAAAAAAATTAAGATACATTCTGTTTTCACCCAGGAAAGGACAAAAGACAAAATACATGGGAAAGATATGGACCGGACTGAAAATCAAGTGAATGAGGGTCCCTGTACTGGCAAAAGATAGAAGCCAACAATGCAGCTCAAGCTTCAAATTAAAGATAAGCGTTTATAGCTACTGCTGCTATACAGACTGCTACTGAAATTACAACAGAGAACAGAGCTGTTTTTCATATTCTACAAGATTCTTACAGAAGTAATCTCCTAAACTAGAGAAATAGAGTCAATTTTCTGATAGATAGTATTAAAAAAAGAGTTAAAATTCAGGATTATGTACCTATTTTTCACTATACGCTTCCAGCTATTGTAAAGCATTGAGAGAGAGCTGTCAAAATTTCAGGACACAAGTCCGGTTGGTGATATTTGTCTCTGTCAGACACCACAATTATATATTTAAAAACACAGTCATTTTCCTTATTTAGCTTCAAATAAGTGTGAAACAAGATAAAGAACCACTTAAGAACTACAAAGCACAGATAATTATGATCTTAAGATCCAACAGTAATAATTTTAATTAGACTATCACTTCCTTGCAGTGCTTTCATTCCACTTATGCGAATACTGAGAACTGACATCTCAGAACAATTGCATGAAAAAGCAAAACCAGCAAGAACACAATTCTGTATACTGGCTCAATGAAAACTCCCAATTACTTCCATGATTTCTCTACATACCACGTCAATTCCCAAGCAGTAAGAAACAGAAATGTGGAAGTACTATAAGCAGTGAGAAATGAACCAGTTGTTACTGTAAGCAGGTTAAGACCCACGTTGAACTGAGAACCGCCATGCAAGTAGTTACTGAAAATCAACTTTAATACAGCTAAAAAGATGATTTTGTTACACTCTAAAAAAAAAAAAGAAAAAAAAAATCAAAGGAATTGTATGTACTGCATGTCATCAGTTTAAACAATAATACTAAGCAGAAAGTAACACAGAGAAGATAATTTTCCAGGAAGCAGCCACAGACATGAACTGGAATACCGTATCTTGCACTGCAGGATTATCATTCTCTTTTGCACAAAATAACCCTAGAATCTTCACTAACTTCTTGAGTTGACTTCATTGATAGAGTTTCAGAAACAACGTAGGGAATAGTGCTCTTGACTCTTGTAAAAGAGTATTCCAATTCAGCCAGGCAGTAAGGTTCTGCTGCATAGAATAAATGTAGCAGAACTACTATAAGAATCTTAGAAAGAGATCAAATTCAGTAACTCAGTAGCAGCTGTCAGAACTTGGTCAGATAGAAGCTAAAAGGAATGAATAGCAGCCACCAAAGCAAAACAAACAAACAAAAACCCTGCATTTCTCAATTTCTTATAATGATCTACAAAACTGTACTCCTGGTTCAGGAACTACAAGGAAGGACTACTCACTCTTCATGCGAAAGTATAAAGCAAGCAGTAAGATACATCACACCCCACAAAACACAGACATGGCGTATCAGACTCTCTGCAAGAACAGTAACAACAAAAGAAATCTGGTCTCCCTATTCAAACCAGCTGTGACTTTCATGGCTGGGATTTTAATTTCAATGAAAGACTAGTAAATCTAGAGGTTTACTAATGATCCCTCCACCTCCTCCCCACATCCAAAAAGAAGCAAACAAAAATCAAAAAACAATAGGCATAAATAACAAAAAGTAGTTGTGGTATATCACTTTTGAGTTGCATAGAGCACGCATTTCACATCAGTGATGGAAGCTTGTGAACTCATGAATATTTGAAAAGCCCATGTTTTATCATTAAGCGTTACATTAGTAAAGATACAAAGAAGAGTTGAAATAATGCCAGGGTACCACCTTTTCTCCAAATGCTCATATCCTGCTTGAAAACAAGAAGCGAGTATGCATCGTCTGATTTTTTTCTGGGATCACCAACATAACAACATGCCACCCAACACGGATGCTGTTTCTGATGTAACCACAACCCTTATAGAAAGAATTCTTCCCCAAATCTAATTTACAAAGCAGTAAGAGAAAGAAAAAAAAAGATTAAAAAAAATCATAAAACAAAACACCACAATATCGAGACATCAAGAAATGAGGGGAAAAATCCCACAATGCTACAAGAAAAGACTCCATCCATCTCTAAAATACTTCGATACTTACTATGTTGCAACCAAAGGATGAAGGTCTGTTACAATTGCTGCTATTTAGTAACAAAATCTGATTCATGGAATACTGCATCTGCCACAAAATAACCCAAGTCCTAAATGAAATCACCCAGAAGAAAACTTGAAGACAACTACACAAGACAGAAAAACCTAGCTAAGAAATTTTACTCTCTAAAATATAAAGTCTCAATATGGTGTTTGTAGTATTTCAAACATCTAAATTATTGATGGACATCCTGCACCACAACAACAAAAAAAAAACAATGAACAAACAAACATCAAAACAAGTTCCAGAACTAAATACACAACCTCCTGGTAAGAAGCATCAGGTATGTTCTAAAAATGACACAATGGAATACCTTCCTTTCTAAAATGTAAAGTCAAGTGAAATGACAGATACTTAGAAAATTAAGGAAATGAGATTTCCCAGAAAGCAAGTTTTAGCAGAAATGATAAGCCACAGCCCGAACCAGTGATGGAGCACCTGGTAGGAAGGCAGGGGCAACCCAGGGGAGCTCAGGTGCATGCAACACTCCTGAGTGACTGAAATGTCTGGAGCCAGGATCCACCCCTTCCCAAACCTCATTTAAGGGCTGGTAGTGGAGACAAAGGCATCTCTTGGTGGAGTTCCCTACCTCCCAGAGGCCTTCCAAAGGTAAGCAGCTCTTTTTCTTTATTTCTATAGTTGCTGCATTTGGGTTCATTCTCATTTGCTACAGCCAAAGGCTTTGCTATACTGCTGTTATCATAGTACTTTCTATCCCGTTACAGCATTACACACATCAGTCAGCTGATCAACAGCATCTTACCTTAGTGAAGCTGTGGCTTTCAGTGCTGACAGAACTGAAAACTCCTGCCACACATGCCCACATACAGCAACTTCTAACGCTGCAAATTGTTCATGCTCTGCCCATCTTTAGGGGCTGTTATCACATGTGAGAAGAGGTGGGCACCTGAAAAAAAAAAAAAAAAAAGCAAACCCAGAACAATAATTGGATACTCTCTAGGATGTGTCACTGTTAGTTATCACTTATAAAAGAGCCAAAATCAACTATCATAACATAAAAGACTTTCTTTTTCTGAACTCTTTAGAGCTTAGGTGTTGGAGAGCAAGGACTGCTAGTGCTCTGGCAGATAGCTTCTAAACATTGACCCAAGGGTCAGCAGGGTAACACCATGCAACAGACATTCTTACAAAGCATTTCTGCTTCTGCAGAAATATGCCATCACCTGTGGGCATTTCGATCTCAGGAATTCCAGTCCGCTGTCCCTTTTTTTTTTTTTCCACTTCATCAGAAACCACTCTTCCAACAAAGTTGCAATTTTTTTTTTTTTAGTTCATTGTTATCTGAACGCTTTCACTTGGAGTGTCAATTCACCTTTAAACTACAACACAAATGCAACAGTGGTATATTTCACCTACACAGCTGTTGATATTTGAAAGCAATGAGATGCACAGCAGAGTGCCCTGTCAGATGGGCTAGCTGTGATCTTCTGCCTTGCTGAGTGAATCCCAGCTGTTCTATGTATGTTTCAGAATCGCTATGCTCCTTTCAGAGTAGACATTAAAGTTTAAGTTAACTTCTAATAAACCTGCCTTTCGGCTACGGTTATAAACACTGCAATCCTCCATCAACTTAAAACCGCGGGCAAATACGACAGAAATGTTACTGACAGAGACTGAAGGAACAGGTAAAGCAAAGAGTGAATACAGAGTGAGTACAGAGTAAGATAAGCAGAAGGAAGTTCAGATAAGGGAGCTCAGGCACTGAGAACGTCTTGAACTCGTTGCGGTCAGGTAACAGCGTCTACCTGCACGAAGGCTCGGACTAGAGGAGCACAGGAGAGAGCGGGGACAACGGCAGGCAGCGAAGACGAGGCGGCTTTTTTAAAATCAACGGGAAGCTTCGGGAGGCGGAGCCTGAGGGACGGCCGTTACTCCGAGCCGCCACCGCGCGCCTCTGTTTCCAGGGAAAGCGGGACTGCAGCCTGAGACGCGGCGGCTACAGGCAACGAGACCGAGCTCGGGAGCAGCTCTGCCCCGCTGCATTCGCACCGCGTCTCCTGCCACGCCGTGCCCGCTTCCAACGGTCCTAATGGCTACGTTGCCCCCAAGCAAGATGGCTGCCAAACGCGAGCTTCTTCTCCCCTATCCAAAATGGCCGTCTTCTGTAGCCGCGGCCCGCGCCGCGTTTTGCCCTAAAGTAAAATGGCTGCCAGGGCGGTGGGTGACTGTAGGAGAGCGAGCGTGCTCGTTGATCACGTGATATAAGGGCAGGCCAATGGCACGCAGGGAGAAGGACGTCCTCACGTATATTCGCACGAGCCCCGTTCGAGATGGGAGAGGCGCTTCCGGTGTCTGTAAGGCTACTTCCTGCTGTCGGGGGTTTAAACGCGCAGGCGGCCTCGCGCGGCCCCCGGCTCTTGTTCTGGCCCGTGTCTTGGCCCGGCTTCCGGCGAGCTGCGGTGAGCGCTGGGCGATCGCGTCTTTTCTCCAACCCGGTTCCTCCCGCACCAGGGCGGCCGTTGCCCCGTCGGCCATTTGCGTCTGGAGGTTGTCAAGGAGGGACGTGTTAGTGGGTGAGGTGGGGGCTCCCGCCGGCACGGCCCTGCGGAGGCACCTCAGCCTGCTTTTGTGGGGCCGGTTCAGAGCCCGAATGTGCGTGCCTGGTTTTTCCTCGTCAGTGAGAGACTGAAGCGGCCGGGAGCGCTTGCTGTCTGATCTGTACCTTTGTAGTTCTTAAAACCAATATTTTGATATAAAATCAAAGTACTTGTAATTGTCGCTTCCTATGCACACGTTGGTATGTGCTTCTCCGTGAGAATTCGTGTGAGCGGCTCTTCGTATTCTTTATAAGAGCAGTGAGTTCACTTCATGATGCCCTTGTAGTTTCTGAGGCTCAAGGGCACAGAAATAAGGCAGGCAGGCTGAGCTGCTGTCCCGGGCAGCCTGGAGTGCTACCAGAAGCATAGCGGCTTGTTCAGCCTGCAGGCTAAAAGCTGATGCTCTCTGAGGAGCCCCTTGAGTTATTCTTGTTAACTGAGCAGGAGAAATGGTGTATTTGAAACTGCTTTATGTGTTGACTTAGCCTTTAATTATTTGCTGCCTGAGGTGGTAACGTATCAGGGAAACGTCACAAAGCTTTAACACTTAGTGTGCCAAAACTTGAAGCAACGTAGTGATTAACAGATCAAGATGTCTGAATTGAGGTTACTTTTAAAACCTTTCTTTTCCTGGATATGTCGTAAAGTAAAGCTGTCCTTTGTCATGCTGTTGTAATCGTTTGCTGCACTGTAATTAAGGATGTTTACATTTGAGCTTTGTGCTGTTAGAAGAGGAAAGAGAATTTCTGAAATATATTTTAATTATTTTTGTCTAGATACATAAATGCCAGTTTATGATGAACCTCAGAACCTTATGGAAGGACTACAAAGTTCTGATTGTTATGGGAATTAGTCTTGGCCTGGTGCACTGGTCATGGTTCCACATCAAGTCCAGTCCACTTTTCCAAGTGGAGACAAAGGAGATTATTCCAGAACCTGGGATTGTGACATATGTAATGCAAAGTGATCGCAAAAATAAGGAAGAATAACATTCTGGCTATGTTTTAGGTAAGCTTCCTAATCAGTTGTGCCTACACCTTTGAGGCAGGAGATGTGTCCGTTAAATCACTTCTCTAGAAAATGCAGTATTGGTGCTCCAGTGTTAGTCTTCCAGAGTTTTATTCTTTTGTGGATGACTTAACCTGACTTTTTTTTTTTTAAGATGTGTGTAAATTCTCAAACTGTTTATCAGTCCTGTATTAGTGGGATTAATTATGTGATGCTGTTACGGGTTTTCAAAGTTATTTTGAAACAAACCCCAATCACTTTTCAAGGCAACAGTCAAGCTTCTGCATCTGATTTGGTGTGTAATAGTATCCTTTCCAGGTTCAAAACTGGTCAGAATTATGACTTCACATAGTATAATGCATTGTGTTGTTAATAGTGTTACGGTACAAAATAATGGTAAGTCTGAGAGTCTAATGAGAATAGTCTCTGTAGACATTAAGATATATAGATGTAAGTAATGCATCTTTACATTCTGAAATATTTAAGAGCTAATTAAGTGTATGCTGTATAAACTGAAGTAAGAAACCCTTCTTGCAGAGGCAGAGACAGAAGTTGTTTAAATGTGCTAAGATCTTTGTTTCTGAAGTGGCTGCATGGGAAGCAGTGCTGAATATTTCACTTTTTTGTTCTTTGTTTAAAAACAGCTTAGCATCACTAATCTGACACTTCCATACCATTTGGTGTATTTTGTAGAGCTATGCTACCTATCAACCTATATGTAAAACAGCATAAAACCTAGAGGTTAGAAGTGAAAGTAGTAATAAAAATTTATAATTTATGTACTGTATACCTCTATATAATGTGGTGGGTTTTTTTTTCCAATTAAATATCATACTGTAGTTTTTGTCCATATGTGAAGTTTTTCTGGGGAAAAAAAATAAGCATTTAAAGCTGTGTGATACTGGTGTAAGATCATGCTAGTATACCTAATAATCTTGTTTTTATTGTAGGTATAATTAACTTTGAAACATCACCTGTGAGTATTGTCAGAAGAGAAGATGAGGAAAGCTAGCTGGAGTAAAAAGAACTTCCTGCTTGTGGCAGGACTGTCACTTATAGGTGTCCATCTTGGAACGATGCTTGTAAACTTTGTTGCAAAAAAATCTGCTCGATCACATTCAGAAACTAAGAGAGATGATCATCGTGAATGAAGTAGCTTACAGCTGTCACTATCAATTTCACAGTGGGATTTAAGCTTCATTTTGAGATGGCTGGTGTGCAGAATCAAATGTACTTAGCATATTATTTACACTTAAAATAGTAATCTTTGTCAGCAAAGAATAAAAATGTACTGCTTTGAAGTGCTGTGAATTCTAGATCCAAGTAAGAATGAAATCACTTGTTTAACAGAATTAAAATCTAATTTTGAAAATGTCTCGCCTTGAAGCTAAAAAGCCTTCATTATTTACTAGTGAACCTTTAACTACTGTTAGTCAGCCACTGTCTCTGTTAATTGCAATATTAAAATCTTGCTATGGGCCTGCTGGTAGACTTAAACAGCTCCATAATGGTGTGGGAGGCTACGTTTGTCTAACTTCACAATCTTCTGCCATACTTGGTCGTCTTTCTGTCAGTCACCCTGTATTAAAGGTTTTGACAGCTTCTGTACAGAACCATGCGTCCCGCTTCAGTGACTGTGGCTTATTTACTGCCATTCTTTGCTGTAGTTTGATTGAAAGCTTTAAAAACCTAAATATTGCATCTTGCACTGTCATAAAAGTAAGCAAACATCTTTTGAGTTTGTGTACTGACTACCTCAAGTCTGAGGCCTGTGCTTGCCGAGTGTCTGTGGATTTTAGTAATCTTGAGACTCTTCTTTGTTTGGTACGTAGCATATTAATAAGTAAACCTGCTTGCATGCTTAATAAAACAGAGGTTGATTATCTCACTGTGCTAATTGTGAAGGCTTTCATGTTTACTGTTCCATGCCATCCTGAAGCTAAGCCTGTTCTAGGAAAATGTATAACGGTACCTGTGAAAGGTAGAAGAGTTCTGGATTCTGCAGTTATTCCTGGACTGTTGATAGAAGCACCAGAAATTCAATTTGCAAAACTGTTTTCTGTCAAAAGAACTTGCTCTGACACTGTCAAGGTAGCAGTTTTCTGTGTGTCCATGTCAGGAGACCTCTTTGACCCAGAAGAAGGAACAGTAACAGTCCACCACAGAGTTTCTTTAGAAATGTCAGAGCTGGATCAATTGCTTAATGTAGGAAAGCAGTTGGTTAATGATGAAGTTGGCCTTGTAGTCTGCCAGAAAGTTATCCATCCATCATTAAAACAGTATCTGAAAGATAACCATGTTGTTGCTGTGGACAGGGCTGGGCTATCAGTGATGGAACCCCTGAGTCAAGTGACAGGTAATGTGTTGTTTTTTGTTTTTGTTTTTTTGTATACAAAATAGTTACCCTTGCTGCTAGTCTCATAATGAAAACCTTTCTAGATTGATGTCATTGTGGAGCAGGAATTCTCCTGTTTCTGTCTTTATCCTACCATAGCAGCAGAGCAAGTGTTTCAGACTAGACAGTGCTCCTTTTCATTCTAAAAGCAATTCCATAAGAGTTTGCTCTTGTACTGGCTTGGCTGCAATGATCTACTGCACAAATGATCACTGATTGTTCTATGAGAAGTATGTAATTGTAGCAACTATTTGCACATGTCAATTATTTTCAAACTCTTATCTAATGAGAATGATAAAATTACTTTTTATCTTGAGCTAAGTCTTACACTTTGAAAACATGCTGGTTTCTGCTTGAGATTGTCTGTGTAGACTCAAATGTTAATTATTGTAGAGCATCCAATATTTAAAAAGCCTGAAGGAAAAAGGTTGATGCTTTGTGAAATGCAGTAGATGACTACTCTGTGATGACAGTAATGCATGTTCTGTTATTTTTTTTTTAAATTGGACAGGTTCAAAGCCTATAGCTTCCATATACTCACTGTCTCCCAGTTGTTATGGCAGTTTGAAGGAAGTGTGTGCCAAGAGTTTTGCCTCCAAACATTTTGTGCATCTAATTCCTAATGACACGGTTGTTTGCAGCTTGATACTCTGTAACAGAAATGAAACAACTTGGGATGAGCTGAAGGTAAGCAAATTTTGAAACTTCTATTGTGATGCTTTCAGTGAAAAAATTAGAATAATGAGAAATACAAATACAGTAGGTTTTTTTACCAGTAAGCTTTGGTACCTAAATGGAGCTTAGTTGAGTTTAGGAAACTTCAAGAAAGCATTTAGAAACTCCTTCATTTCCAGACCTTAAAAATCCTTGGAGTGCTTGTTTGTTTAATGTTTCTTGTTCAGAAACAAGTGGTTTTCACCTATTCTTGAAGTCAGTGCTAGGTAGATGTTTTCATTCTCAATGGCTTATGGGAGCATAAATAAATTGCCCAGGAAAAGGTCAGCAGCATTGCCTGCAGTGGCAGAGAAGTGTAATTTTTTTATTGAATAGTTACTCTAAAACTGGTGTTGATACAGGTCACCTTTTTGTAAGTCAGTTTTACAAAAAAAGAGTGAAATACACCTTTCATTTTTATTTCAACACTTATAGTGTGTGGATGAATAATGACATTTCTTACTCAGTAAATGTGGCTTTGGAAGCCACTCAACATGTTTATATTGACATTTCAATTTATGAAGTCAGTATCGGAAATTACTAAAAACTTTATTCCAGTTTGCTGTGTTTTTTTTTTTTAATTTGGTGAAATCCTATTACATTGTTTGTAATGAAAAATTCTCATGGTTTTCAGCGTGTTTGTGAGACTGCGGAGCATGTTTTGCAGTTAACACTCAAGGAACCCTTGGCGTTGTTAGGAGGTGGTTGTACTGAAACACATTTGGCTTCATACCTCAGACAAAAGGTATGTAAGAGAAAGGGTATTTTAAAGCTGTTTAATAAACTTAGTAGTCAAGAATTTCACAATTTCTGTTACAGTTAGTATATTTGTCACTTGTTCTATTGCATGTTTGTCTGAATTCATAAAACAAAGGTGTCTTTGAAGCACTTCATTAATGGCATCTTTCAGAATTTCATTAATATTGCACTTGTAATTGTTTCTTTAGGTATCTGTAGTGTTTAAGTATTATGATAAAAATGTGTAGACTTTAGCTGAATGATAATCGTGCAGGACTCAGCTTTGACAAGTCTAGAAGCTTTTCCTATTGAAATAATGAGCAAACTAAGAATTTTTCTGTTGACTGTGAACTCTTTAAAAAAAAAAAAAAAAAATTCGTATGTTTGACTAAAGCCATTTCTCTAAATCCACCATTCTAATTGTTTTCTTTTTTCTTTAAAGATTTGCTGTCTGTCCACTAGCAGTTTTAAAGATGTGGATTGTTCTCAGACACAATACCAGTTGATTGCTGACGCGTTTTGTCACTCATTGGAGTCTGTAGCTTGTTCTCTGAGTCATGATGATGGAGAAATTCTCACTGATACGGTTTATGGACACTGTTGGCTTGTTCCATCAGGATTTCCTTCGGTCTCTAATTGGTCAGATTTACTTTTGAAATGTGGCTGTGGAATAAACAGTAGCACAAAGGATCTCAGCTGGAGACATTTGCGACCATTCTTTGGCTCTTCTCCTATAGAGAGCTGCCCAAAACAGCCTTCAGTAAAGGTTGCTGACTTTATGACACTGGATTGCTTTGCTGCAAAGTATAATGGCCTGCAAGTAGCTGTCGAGACAGCCAATTTGATTTTGGATCTCTCATGCATAATTGAAGATCAAAATTAGCTCTGTGATGTGAATTGTGTTGTGCAGTCATATTACTCTGCTTTCAATTAAGAATCTATAACATATTAAGGTACTTGGGAATGGTTGGGTATGGACAACAGACAGAAATTAAGTCAAATAGTTGGCTAGTAAGTATTCATCTAATTGTTCATCTGCAGACATAGCATTTTCAAACGTTGAATGTGTTAGAAACTGCTAAATGGTTAACCATGTATTCTGTGAAGCACCAATTAGTATATTCAAAAGAACAAATGATTCTTCAAAAATTTTCTAAGAAACTCAACTGTTCTCCAGAAAATAGTGCTGAAGCCTGGTGGTCTTCCTGTACAATGCAGGGTGTTGGATGTTTCTGTCAAGACTATGGCCTCTTCAGAGGAATGGGGGAAACTGATTGACTTACTGAGAAAATATGGGTTAGAATTTACGTAGCCTTAGAAAGGCTTTACGCGTTCAGACAGACTTTGTATTGTGGCAAGGCATTATCACTGTTCTATGGTTTTAAGTAAAAAGAGAATATCTTCCTTCTTTTTTTATTCTGTTTTCTTCTCCTTCTGTTTTCAGTCACAGGGAACAAATATTCATGACATGCCTTTCTAGAAAACAGAATTACTTATAGCCTGCTTATTTTTCCTGATTTAATATATGTACTGAAAATAAACAGTGACATTGTCTTGTATAACTCAGTTTTGAAAGGTGTAATTAAAAGCAAATATTTCCAGGCCTCTTGTACAGACTTCTTCTCATTTTTATGAACATTTTATTACTGGGGGAGAGGAAGTTAAATTTATTTCTTTTCTTGATCTGAAATGATTACTTCAGTGCTATAAAGGCATCCTTTGGGAATTTGTTACAGGAGTTATTCATATCTTGATCTTCCAATATACTATGAAAAATATGAAAGCATAAGGAATAATGAAGCTAAATGATTGTGTATACCCAAAGGCACTGTCTTAGTAAGTTTTGTCTCCCAGAGTGGTTGAAAAGGATAAATAAGCAGCTAGCATGGCTTCCTATGGGCAGTTCAGTCTCAATTCTCATTTGTGCTTCTATCTTCCTGTACCTGTAGAGGTTTAGTGTTACTACGTTTAAACAACCAATTTAATATGATTTCTTCTCACTTTGGTATTTCAGTTTCTGTTAAGTATTGAAAACTTTCAAGTAAGACCTGAAAATGCAGAGTAATTTAGTCACCTTTGTTTTTATATTACTGCATCCTATTTTCAAGTAGGATTCCATTAAACACTTGCATTCTTAACCAACATCAAAACACCAAAGAAAACTGCTCTTCAACAGTTCTGCTATAAAGAGGGCTGCTCCAAAAATGTTTCCTATTCTACTGCGTTGGTCCATGACATTAGAAGTGTGTGTTGATGGTATGGCAGTAGAGGTTGAAACTGCCCACCAATATTCCATTTATTCTCGTTGCTGTATGACAGGTAGCAGCAGAGGGGCAGTCTGACAGAATGGCATCTGACACGGAAGTGCTCATGGAGTAAAAGGGTGGTACTGAATTCCTCAGTGTGGAAGAAAATGCATCCACTGATACCCACTGCACAGTGAGGTGGTGGGTGGTGTGTTTCAGCAGTGGTGACAGCAACACTGGACGCCTCTTCTGGGGCAAACTTCTGTACAGCATGCAGGCTTTTCACTGCTGGTGAAAGCGCATAATGTTGGTGACTATTCAAAAATAATATTTTGTAGCTGAGAATGTGCTGTCAACTAGTGTGATTGTGCTTGTTGTACTTGCTGTAGTTTCCATGGAAATAAACAGGACACACTTATTTTGTAGCAACCTACATAAAAACAGATTTATTATTTCAGTTCAGGAAACTGAAGCTTACTCTATCAGTAGCACAACACAGATATTTCAAATGTGTCCAGGCATTTCTAGACTAACTAGCCATTATAGTTTTAGATCTCTCCCTGTAAGAGAAGAAAGTATTTATTGTTGCCAAAATTTGTAAGAAAAATATTGTGCTTCTTCCATAACAATAAATAGAGTATGTAAAAACAAATTAATTTACATTAAAACTGATCTTTAAACTTCTGCCATTAATTTGCTATGCTGAGTAGCAAAATGCAGTGTGTCACATTTTCAGCAGTGCCATGTGAAGTGAGTCATCTGACTGCTAAACTGCTCAGTCTCAGAGAAGTCAACATCTATGAGTCAGTGTCATAGCAAAAAATTTTTTAGACTGGATTGTATTTATTACTGTTCTGAAGATGCAGACGTGGTCCTTTCATTGCAAAGAGATGCCATCCATCGTACTTATAGTATGTAGGGACTAGCAGTACGAGAGAGCAGTTGCTGCTAATACATGACAATGTTTATTTAAATATTTTTAGTACTTTATTTCTACTTGTTTACCAGCAAGGATGAGCTTCACAGTACAAATAACTTTTTGGCCACTAGTACTATAGCCTTAATTTCTCAATTAAGAAATAACTTCACTTTTTGCTGATATATCTTGTCCTGGAAAAATTAGTCACACACATCCCCCCCATTTCTTCTTTATGCTGGAAGCAGTTGTGGTCACAGCCATGCATCTTTAGTAAAAACACCAATAAAACCAACGGCAGACCAGGTTCCAGCATTTGGCTGGCGGGCACTTTGTGCCATTCATACATAGAAATATCTCACAGGTATATGTCTTCTGTAGACTTCTACTTTTCATCTTACTACAAACATCTTTATTAAAAGTTGAACTTCCAAATCTGCTTGCTTGTGAGAATTGTTTGTTGAAGTTTCACCATGCATTGTGAAGGCCACAGCTGGGCACGGTCTGGTTTTGGCAGACTGCTGGTGTTCTATTTTGTTTTCTGTTCTGACAGATTAGTTCTCTTCAGGTTCACATTAAATACTAGCATCCTGCTGATACTATGAAATGTTTGCTAAGCAGCAGCATCCCACAATATCAACAGCTATCCTTTATCAGTAACTTTATTCATTTTTATAAACAGTTACATCTTTTACAAAAGCACCTCTTCTTCAACTTTACGAGCCATCCTTGGCATCTCCTCTCTTCAGGCTTATGTTATTGTTAGTCTTATCTGTTCCACCTGGGGAGGACTGGGTAGAGCAGGTGGGAGGTTGGGGCGGAATTAGTTTCACAGTCCATAGCTATGACTCAGCTCCCCTCTGAGTCACTGCTTCTGTGTGAGGCTAAGTAGGAACTTCTGCTGATAAATAGTGTACTCGAGGGTTATGACGGAATGATTTTCAGGGAATTGCAGTGACTATTGTAGTCACAGCTTTTGAAAGACTTTATGACTTTGAGAGGCTGAAGCAATACTGGTGTTGTGCCCTGATTTATGTGTGTTATTACCCTGCTCCTGTGCCGATGGATCTGTGGGGGTGGAACGGGGCTGGAGGTGGTGGCAGGATGGGAGGCAGAGGGGCCGATTTGGTGAGATCATCCTGAGGAGCACACTTTTGAAGGGAAAGCTGCCCTCTCGCTCTCCTGATAGGACCAAAGCAGGAAATATTCAGGGAACATTTGGACGTTGTGCTGAGGGATGTGGTTTAGTGAGAACTATTAATAGGTGGATGGTTGGACTGGATGATCTTGTAGGTCTTTTCCAACCTTTGTGATTCTGTGAATATGGTGCGTTTGCTTCTGGCTTGAGATAAGGTACCTCCTCCTCTTCCCTCGGGGCTGTTTCTCACCCTTTTCCCCTCGCGTTTGGCTGCCCGGTGCCGTTTTGTCTGTCCTTAAATCCACCCGCCCAGAGCGCGGGCCGTCGCACCCCCTGGAAGCAGCCAGAACTTTCTGGAGCCAGCAGGGGGCAGGGGCACCTCCAGAGCCCCACTGCCTGCAGCTCCTCTGAAATACCTCAGAGTGCGTTCATCTTGTGAGTCCTGCTTCGTTTGCTGTTGAAGAATGTGGAAAAAATGCTGATTTTAAAGAAACTTGCAAGGAGAAGAGCCAACGTTTGTAAATTGTTTGTGCAGAGGGCGCTTCGGGAAGTGTGTGTGCTGCTCTGAGATGGCGCCCAGGCAGCTGGGCTGGCTTAGGCAAGGCAACATAGGGCAAAGAGAACCCTAGCTTCACTGGTTTTGGAGGCTTCCCACACAAAAGTATGCTTGTTGGTGGCTGTTATTGAAGGCAGACATGGTACCTGTAGAGAAATGAGAACTGGAAATGTGGTTAGTGACTGAGGAGCTTCCTGAGCAAGAAGCTGGCTGGAAGGGAGAATTTCTCTGAGAAGGGGGAATCCTATGGGAACTGCTGGGTGTGGGGCTGTGGTTGCATTCTGTAGGGAAAACCCCCCACACCTACAAAGTTCTGGTTTAAGCACAGTTGGAAGATCCAAGAGCGTGCACGAGGCAGCAAGAGGATCAATTCCTGCCCTTCTGATAGCGCCTGAGTACTGCAACCCGTGATGCAACTCAAAAAAGTGAGTTTGTTTTCTCTGCATATTATTGTTTTCTGTCACGTTATTTCCATTTTATGCAGGTAAGCAATTATTGCCCTTGCAGCAAATAAAGGCAGGAGAAATTCTTTGCTTGGTTTTACATACCATGTCTCTGGCCTCCTGTTCTTCAGTTATGTTAGGACTCACACGAAAAAAGGAAAAATATTTTGAAATTGTACCTAAATTTAAGTGTTTACAATCCTGATCCCAGAAAGCATCTCCTGAAACTCTCCTTGTATTGCTCCAACATGATGAATTTCTGTGAGCAGTGTTACAGTTATTTCTTTCCTTTATATTTCGCCTAGACATGTTCGGTAAGCCAGGTATGGAGCTGTTTTATTGTGATACTTTGCTTGTAAGCATGAATTTGAGCAGAAAACTGGGTGTTTTTTTCAGTATCATGTAGAGGCAGTGAAGAAATGCTGGGTCTAGCCACTTAGATGTGCTAATGTTCTCCAGCTGGGAGCATTTCTAATTGAAAGTTGATCTCAGCCGAAACATGATTAATCAGGCAGTAGATAAGACAGAGAACAATGTCCCTGCTGCCTCCTTTCTTCGAAAATAAAGCAGTCTTATGTGTGTCAGCAATGAGAATTACATAATGCAAAATGCTAAGGAAGTGGAATAGTTAAGGTCTGTGTTGAGCAGTCCAACGCACTTCTTTATTGCTGTGGCCAGAACTTCCAAATAATATATTAGTATCTAAGGCAAAAGAGTGGAGAAATTAGCTTGGAGTTTTCAAAATGAAAATTGTTGCGTGAACTCTTCCTTTGAGTACTGAAATATTATATAATCAAGTAAAGAAAACTATGCATTTGATGTCATTTTAAATGTAAAATCTCTTCAAGGATTTCATGTATCAGCATTTAACAGAATAGCAACATTTTGAAAGGAAGATAAGTGAATGCATTTGTGTCCTGCTTTTAGGAGTTAATATCCGTGGCATCTATTTAATCAAAATGGCTGCTAAATGAAGAATCTTGTTTCTAAAGCTGCATGTAAAACAGCAGATGTCACTCCAGTCTTTCAGTATGTAGGCCAGAGAAGGATTTGTTCCTACACAAGAATAAATACGTGTAATATTACTATTTACAGTTAGTGTAGTGTATGTTAAGAAATAGCTATTATATATTACAGAATTTCTGAGGTTAGCCATGAATAGCTGCTGTATGCATGTAATAGAGAAGCACTCGGTGTCTCGACTGTCTCCATTTGGATCTTTGTGTGTTGGCATGGTGTGGAAACAATTTATAAACTTATCTGGGCATTGAGGAGCAATACATACCTTTCTCTAATGTATCATTTGTGTTTGAAGGTAACGGTGTTGTCTGTTAACTGAGGAAAAATATGCAGTTGTATGGCCGAATTTGTTCGTATTTTGTAATCTATTTTGCTATGGGATACAAAGACACCAGAGTAGAAAGTGGAAAGCATTATACTTGTTTAAAAAATGCGGGATAAAGTCACAGGGGAATATATCTATTAAATCTAGTTCCTGAATTGCTCTTAGATTTGAGGGGGAGAGAAGAGGGGGACGTTTCCCAGTATTAAAATATATTTCCAGGAAAATAGATGTGGCATTGTTTTTAAAATTTGAAATAATATAGCTACACATGATTGTGTTTTAAGAAAATTGTCCTTAATGATCCCATGTTGTTACAGAGGCAAAAGCTTAGTGACTGTAGATCTCTGTGGCATTACACAAAAGTGTAAATTTTTTGTGTGTGGACCGGTGAGTTCAATTCTCAATTATTAGTTTTTCTCCTGAGATTTGGATCTTAGTAATATCAAAAGTTCTCCTGTTTTAAAAGCTTTGTAAACTTATATTTACTGGAGAAGAGATAATATATATAGAATTTTATTTTTGTTACTAGTTTTTTATACTTTACATAATTGATTTTTCCCACCCACCTTTAAACTCTCATTTTTTGAATCTTAGTTGGGAAAGGGTGGGATGAAAAGGTCTCAGAAATCTTCTCGCTTTTCTGTTTTCCTTTTAAAATGAAACCTTAAGTATAACATTAAGTGATTTCATTAAAATAATAATAATAATGACTTCTGGGTGTAAGACACTTTCTGGGGAAAAACTTAGCAGGTGCTTCTTTCTGGTTCTGTCAAGCAGTAGCTGCTAATTTTGGACTTATCATGGTAGAATTGCATAATCTAGAGAGAAGTGTTTACGTGAAGTGGATGAAAAACGAGGCGTAATGTTTGATCGAGCTTTGCTAGCAGTAGTTCTGCCTCTGAGGTAAAGCAGAGATGAGTTTACATTTTGCTGACAGACATTGTGCCTCAGGCTTTGTGTAGTGAAGGATGTTGCAGATTGTTAACTTTCTAACAAGTTAATATTAGCCTCTCTTGAGCAAGCCTATCAACTTCAGAAAAACAGCTTTTATTATTAGGAAATAGGAGTTTATTTGCCTCTTTATTTGCCTTGATGATTTGGTTGTACATAGAAGTTGTTGCAAGGTGCCAGGAAGGTAATATTAGAGGTTTCAAAGTGAAAATGCAAATCTGTTCTAGAAGTCATACATTTCTTTATCTGCTTTGAGACCTCATGATGAGGCTGCCTTCAATTCGTCACTGGCTTGCGGTTGCTCAAATTGCAAGTTTTTTTTATTTATCTGTAGTTCTGTTTCCAGATGGAGAATATTTGTCTACCTGAATGATGACTAGACATGGTGAGTGGCAAACCCAGCAGTAATTGTAAGGCACAAAATCAATTCCACAGCTGTAATAAATATGATTTTAGAAACAGCCAAGAAATGTGGAGGAGCAAGTGGATTTGGAGCCACAGGCCAAAAGATTATTTCTGTACATGGAGGGGAAAAAATCACACAATTTTATCATAATTGTGTAGAATGGTTCCCCAAATAGAAAATTGGATTGGTATTTCCAGATAATAAAGACATAAAATAGCTTATACAGCAAATGCACTATGGTCTTTAGTGTGCACTTAGTGGAAACAAAGCCTTGACAGAAAATCGCTACATTGAATATCTAATATAGTGAGTTTCAACTTTATTTATTAAAGATCAAACTACATACAGTGTACTTGTCACTTGCATTCGACAATGTTTAATAGAGAATGTGTAAATTCCATTCAAATACTTGCTTAGAGTACGTTAGAGGAAAAAAGAGGAAAAAATAATTTGTCCTACCCAGAAATCTGACTACCAGTAGAAGTCGGCTGAATACGGTGTTTACCTTTGTGTAAGAAGAATCAATGAGATAGGAACTTTCTTCTGTAAGGGGATATTCAGAAGCTGAAACTGTCCTTCAAGCTCTTCCGGTAGGATCCTTAGAAGCAGTGTGATAGTAAATTGAGTTTAGGAAATTATCTTAACAGAATGTTTTTGGTGTGATGAATTTGAAGACAGTGATAATTCTGTGTGGTTCTGACTAAATAGTCGGAGTCTGTGTTCTCTGTGTAGAACTCGATGGGGAACTTGGAGGTTTTGTGTGAGGGGTGGTTGTCTACCAAAGGGATTCCACTTCAGCCAGAAGATATGTGCATGAGCTGCTGTGTTCCCAGAGCTCTCATGTACTCTCACTGGTTTCTCTTGGCCTTGAAGAATGCGATGGGAGGATATTATCATAGTGCTTTGGAGTCAGTTTAGCTTGCAACAACTGGAGTTGCTGAGATTCTGGCCTTTTGCAATTCAAAAACACTGGCATGTTAACATTTGTCAAAAAGTGGTTTGTTTTTGTTTTTTTTTCTTTTTAAATGGGAGAAGTTACAGTGACTTCTATGGTAAGGAAATCTGGAAAACTGCTTTTATTCCTTTTCTTAAAAAAAAAAAAGCAAAACAAAACAAACAACAACAACAAAAAAACCAGATCAGTAAAGGAGGACTTTTATCTGTTCTTTGTCCTGAGAGTGTGGAAAAGTCTGTCACAGAGAATTTGATCTGTGGCTTGACTCATTTTGAGTACAGAAGGCAGAAAGCAAAATACAGACAAAAAAGATGATCCCTGTCCTTAAAAGCTGTGACTGAGGATGAAACAAAGTAAGCATTGTCTCAGATGAGATAAAAATCCATATTGACAATTATCTTTGTTCTATATAGGGGCCTGTAAGTGTCTGGGGAAGAATGGCAAGAATTTTGCTGCTGTTCTGTTAGCTTCTAGCAATCAGCAATATAAGGACTTTTGGGGCAGGCTGCCAGTTTTAATAGACAATGTTAGAGCTATTTCCCAGTTATGCCTAAAAGTGTGTTTCTTTAGGTATGGCCTTATTTTTGTTCTCTTAAAAAATATACGTATAAAGGGATAAAACAAGCAGGAGCTCAAATGAGGTATCAGTTTTGCCAGTGAGCACATCTAGGGCTGAGACTTGTGCTGGTTCTAAGATTGGTACCCAAAAAATCATGATGAAAATACTTAAATGACATTCATTTTATTTAAAAACAAGAAAATCTTGTCAGCGCTTGAAGTAAAGGGTAGAATGAGGCTTATTTTGTTAGATAATCATTAGGACAGAGCAAGGGTAGAAAAATGCAGCTTCTGGATAAATTGGAAGATGAAGCCCAACATAAGATACTGTAGATCACACCTTGTGTGGGAAGAAGTGGTCCTTTGTCTCATGAGTCCCAAACTCAGATTTTGTCTACAGAGGGTCCAGGGTTTTCTGTTTTCTATCCACATCTTTATGAATTAAAGAACAGGAGGTTGTTTGATCTGGACACGTGGGATTTTTCTGTTCAATACCACAGTTGGAGAACTATGTATGAAGTTAATACTGAAGTTTACTTGGCATTACAGGTTGAAACCTCTAAGATACCCTGCTCTTCTAGGGGACAAGTTCTGGCAAATTATTAGACGAGGGAAACAACTGCAAAAGAGAAAATCTGTGTGTTTTGCTGAATTGGTCTGGCATAACTATACAAAGATAAGACTATCCTCTGCTTTTGCAAATTTTCTTCCCTCTTCTGTTCATAGACTTTAACACTTTTGTCAGCTGCAGATGGGCAATAAGTGAAGGATAGAGAAAATGGCAAGAGTCCAATCCTTCCAAGACCAATCCAGTTTTAGAAAAAATGAAGAAACCAAATGAAGATTTGGTTGCTATGATAAGGCTGTCATCAATTAGTCTGGCTTGCTGCACTGCTTTCATGGGACTGAGCTCAGGCTGCTTTATTGAGGCAGACAAACCCTACTCCCAGTCCTTTGGTCTGATTTGCATAAAATGATTGTGAAATTTGGAACGACGGTGGAGTGGGGTTGCAAATGTGCAGCTTTTGGTACTGGGCATAGCATTAGAGCAGCTCAGTCCTCAGGAGTAATCCTCATGCACCCCAGTATCTCAGTGAAACTGTGCAGCATTGCTTATATTGACTCACAAAACTGGAAATTAAAATTCCTGACATCCATGGCAAATCTTTTAAAGAACAAAATGTTGAACTTGGACTCCAGTTCTAGCTTATGACTAGGAATAATAAGAGCAAAGATTTACAACCCCCTAGCAGTCTGGTCTGCCTGTGTTCTTTCATTGCTGAACTGGAACATTTTAACCCTCTGCTTTTTAATATGAATCAGTGGCAACTGACACTGAAACAGATAAAATGAGAATTTCAGCAGCTAATTTGTAGATGCTTTGGTTCAGGTCAATCAGCTGGGGATGCTAACATTGGCCTCTACACCAGGTCTGCTCACCAGACCGGTACCTGTAGGCCACTGCCCATGCCAGCAGTCAGTTGTCCTTTCTCTTTTCCATTATCTCCTGTGGGATACACAGTGGTTTGGGCTTTCTGTTTCGCTGGTGGTTGGGTTTTTTTGTTTGTGTAAATGAATGGATCATATTAGAGGAGAATAGCCTCCACACTGGAAGTAACACTGGGGAACATGACGTGGTGACCAAAGATTGTTCTTATAAAAAGGAACTAGAACCAACAGCAATGGGAAAAGTTTAAAGTCAGTTTTAAGCCAAAAGTAATTGTGCTTTGTAATGATCTGCACTGATACGCAGCCATTAGCTATCTGTGTGGTATACAGTTCTTTAAGGATGAGCTAGTCTGGGTAAAGAAAGATAAAAACTGGATTTTAATTTATTTATTTATGCATTTACTATTTACTTTACTATTTACTTTTACTGTTTATTTAGACCGATGTTTATAAGCATTTTCTGAATAAACACTTGTGTTTAGAAGGGACTGTTGATGCTGTGTGTTTTCACAAATCTAGTATCAAACAATTTCTGGTGGGTGAAAAGCACTTTACAAAATACCTTCATTTTTTTCTTGTTTTCTCTTTATAGTGGGTAGAAGCAAAGTAAGATATCATATATAGTATATCTGGATGCTGCTACCTTTCTAGAAAACATCTCTTTGCTATGTTTTTTTTAAAGTAGAAAAGGTAGAGGTCAAGATAGGTTTGAATTGCCCATTTTACCAGTGTGTCCAAGATGAATGCTAATCGCACTTTCCCAAACGACTGTGATGTGAATTCCTGTTTTTTCCCCTAAATCAATCTAGTCTGTAGCTTTGCGATGCTGGGCACTACTTCTGTCTCTGGAATAGAATAGTTCAAGTTGGACGGGAAATATGTAGGTTGCTCCAAAAGTAATGCCTACTATTTATTTCCATGGAAACTACAACAGATAGTGTTGCCGCTGAGCAGCATCTCACTACATGGCATCACGGTGGCTCAAGCAAATCCTTCTCATATAACCCATAACTTGTCCTGCTTTTTAAATTGATCCTTCAATTCTTGAAAAAAGTCTGGGGTTACTTCAGTACGTACTTTTTACTGTGGTACAATGTGTAAGTTTGTATATTTATGTCAAAGCAAATAGGTGGTCCTGAGCTGTAAGCCCTATTAAGATATCTCACAAATTATCCTGACCTCCTGTATTTCATAGGTAGACTGACACTGTGATTCTGTAGTCACCAGCAATGCCCCAAAGGACAGGAGCTCCAAAGGGTGCCAAGCATTTTTTTTCTAAAGGAAAGCCAGCATTCAGATTTTTGTCCTAATCACTTACAAGCTGTTTACAGTGAAAACCAGCAGTCATCACTGAAAATTGTCATCTTGTGGTAAGTTTGTGGGTTTGTGACTCCTTCGCATCCACTCTGTGCTTCTGTGACTCAACAGCCCTTCTGTGGCTATTACTTGTGTTTTGGCAGTTCCCATCTAGGCAGTTTGTTTGACTTTCATGCAGGGTACTCAATGTGAGCTCTGAGTGGAGGGGAGCTGAGGAAACTCTGCACAGGCTACTGCTTGTCTTGAGCTGCCTATGCTGAGAGGTGTTGCCTGATAAGTGCTTAGGTTAGCACAGTCTTAAAGTAACAGGAGAACTAAGCAGCAGTTAGATTTGGCACTGCTTTCTGCTACTCTTGGTCTATGTTTACTCAGGCTTTCTATGTATTCCCAGCCTCATTGCTTGCTGACAAGCTTTTTCTCAGTTCTTATAGCTAGCTGGCCAAGACAAGAGAGAATTTTCTCTGGAAAAAAATAAGCATTGCTACACTCTACTTTCTTGCATGCTTTCTCTTACTCACTTCTGATTTGCCAGTGGACCCATGGTGTCCCATCTCTGTAGCTTATTCAGCGCTTAAGTGTTTTCTGTACCAGTGTTGCATTAGCAGAATTTATTGGCACAAAAGGAAAAATGACTTCATGTTTTACATGCATATCTCATTCCACCTGCTTGGTAATTGAATATGGGAATTTTGAAGGCAGAATTGATAGAGGCCAACTATTCAGCCAGCTTTCAGAATTTGATGCTATAAAACATAATCTGGTTGATAAAAGAAAGCATTCTCAGTAATGAAGTGTTTTCTGTTACTGAAGAATTCTTGTCATGAAAATACAGCAGTTTCGCACAGAGAGAAGAAAAAAGTAAAATAAATTATCAGAACCTTTTTGTTTTAGTATTGCAGAGCAAATTGATGTTTAATGCGACGGCAAATGTAGATAAAATGATCATTAACTAAACTTGTTTCACTGCAGGAACTTGATTGAATCCATTTGAGAGTAGTGCTTTGTGATAGCTCTCCTTTTCAGTTGGTGTTTTAAGTTAAAATAGAATGAAACGTGTCTCAATCACCCAAGGATATGATGAAAATAGGATGACTGCAGGGGTTTTTGAGGGAAAGAACCGGTACTCTGCAGTTTCAGGGTAATCTGAGATGCCTTTGAAAGGGGTTCATTAAATTAAAGGTTACTCAATAAGGTTGATTGTTACATGGCTGCCTTAAGTTAATGTATTGAAGTTAGAAGGGTTTTACAAAAAGATATTTCGTAGATATATACAAAATTAATAGAAAATCTTGGCATTATTCTGTTTAGAAGTCAAGTGAGACATTTGTGGGGAAATGAATTATATAGGAATAGAAGGAATAGAGATTTCAGTGGAACTGTCATAGTTTGGCAGTTCACGGGACTACTTGATGTGCATAGTCCAGAGATTTTCTTCTGGCTGCTATACATAGAGACCCCAACATTTCTTGATTCTTGTGCCTGGGAATACAAACTCACAGATAATCACAGGATTTCTGACAGGTTATTTGCTGGAGAAAAGTTGTTGAGTTGTCCAGAATGTTTATGCTAAAACTGGTTACCTGTGTCACTTTGGCTCTGTATCCAAATAAATCTAAGCTTTTTAGATAATAGAAACATTTTTCAGTGTATTTAAGAAAATATTTTTAGCATGGGGATGTGAACAGTTAACACTAAAGAAATTGTAAAAACTTTGAACTGTACATTGTATGTAACCTCGGGGTCTATTATAAGATGATACACAGAAATGAAGACAACTTTACTGAAAAGCAAAGAGCCTTTACGCTAATGTTATGTGTGATTTATTGGTATAACCACAGCAGATGCTGGAGAACAAGACCGTCCCCAGATATTCTCAGCTAGATGCTGTAATGCCCCTGGTAGGGACATCATCTTTGCTGCCTGATATCCAGGTTACAATCCTTTGGTGGCATCGTGCCTTTTCTACTAGTACAATAAAGAAAAGCATAAACAATTTTTTTCCAAAGTATTCCTCTTTGTCAGTGACTTTGTGAATTTAGGCGCATATTTTAAAATCTTCGTTTCCTCTCTAAAGCAACAATACTGTTTTTTCTATATTTTCTTACTTCAATAGTTCCTATATCGAGTCCAAAGTCAGTGTCCTTTTACTTCTTGCATTATTCTCACTTTGTGAAAGTCATTCAGCAGTACAGAAGGCCTAAAAAAAACCTCGTAGAGCATTCTGAAGCTCTGATTCACTTCATCTCAGTAGTGGATTGACTATTATTAATCTGAGCTTTGTTCTGATCTCGATGTCCCTTGATCTTTTTAGGGAACTGCTTCAAATGACATATAGCCTTTCTGGATTCTCAGATGCCTATGGTGCGTGTGTATTGTTGCTCCTAGGAAGGCCTCTGCTGAATTGTCATAGTGGCAAATGCGGCAGAAGGTTGCTGGAAGAGTCTGATGGAATGACAGATGACGTGCAGGTGACTTTCATTGGATACATAGCGACCTTTAAGACAGTAAACAACTTTTCACGACTGTGCCTGTATAAAGTGGACTAGCAGAGGATCTCTGGACATGAGACTATCCTGAGATTTGGGATGGAGACCGAATGCTGAGCCTCTGAAGTTTATATCAGGAAATATGAGGATTTTTTGGGTTTGGATGAGAAATTGAACTTACGCTGAGAAACCAAGTAACTTTCTTTAAGAAAGCTCCCTTTTGTGGTCAAACAAAAAAAAACCTGCAGTTGCCGAACTGATCAGAACAGCCTGGTTGCTTAGGAGCAATGTGGATAGCAGCAAGTGGTGAACAGCCAAAGGAGTCTCAAAGAATTGATTCAGATTCTTTGAGTAAAGGGTTCTCTCTGTTTTAATGGCACTGCTTCTCCAGACCTGTTTCATCTTAAAGTAGTTCTGTCAGCTCACAGTGTCACTCAACTGCTTTCCTGAGAAATCATCTACTTGCAGCAGCCTTCCCAATTCTTGCTTTTATGTTTCTGTTCATGTGTACATACTACATGTTTAGTTTTTTGTTGTTGCTGGGCTTTTTGGTGTTTTTTTTTTTTTTTTTTTTTTTTTGTTAGAGCTCTTGTTGAGAGAGGGGGCCACCATGAAATGTTAACAATCTCAAGTATAAATTATCTCCACAAAAATCATATTAGTATTTTTTAATTTACTCAAAAATGACAATTTTTGGCACATCTGGACTTGTGAAGAAGGCCTAGCTTTTCCTCATGCATGTACTTGCTCAGCTAGTACAGATCTAGTGAGTTACTGTGTATACAACAGAACAAACGCACGCATCATACAGCCAGAAACCTGTCTCAAATAGCTGGTTTGGGGATAAACTGTAACCTAAATTTCAAAGTATTCATACATTCGTGCCCATTTACTGATAGTGAATGTTCTCTGGGGCTTTAGAGCTTGCGTAAACAACCTCTAAAACAGTTCCACCCTTAGGCTGCAGGAGTTTTACTGTCTGGTTAATTCTTTGTAAATCATGATGCTTGTGACCATTCGTTTTGTCTAGGAATACCAGAATACTTCTTTACTGCAGTGTTAAATAATCAGGGTGATTTATTTTGGCAGACAAATTTTTAACTCTTGAGATTTGTCTTGAAGCAGTAGATGTAGACATACTTGCTCTTTATGCAAAAAAAATTCTGTGAGCTTGGCTTCTTCCTACAGTAATAAACACTTAGAGTCCCTGCTTTCATTATTAAAAAAAAAAAAAAAAATACCATCTGCAGAGAGAAGCTTGAAAATATGAGTCTGAGAGTTTCCAATCTGACAGACTAGCTACAAAGATAATCTTTTGGTCTACCTTTTTCTGAAGGATGTGTAGGGATGGGGAGGACTTAAAGGTTTGACATGGCTAATATGGGTTATAAAAATGGGCTACTGTATGTAGTACAGGACTCCAGCAGAAAGTCATGATGAGTCAGGTTGCCTCATACAGGCATTTTGTCCCAGACATACATAAGGGTAGTGTTTCCTTTTCCCACTGATGTGCGTAGCGGGGCACACTTTCCTGTAGCACGGCTGTTCATTTCTGTTAGCCTCTATAGCTGCTGTGTGGGGTTTTCTTCTTCCCACATCTCTTGCTTTCCCCAGGTCTCACTTTCTGACTTTCCTGCACCCATCCCAGCTTGAGGACTGACCAAGCAACCTTTCTCCTTTCCTGTGGGCAGTGAGCACTGTTTTTCCTGGAAGGGTGAGCCATAGGAAGCCTCAGCACAGTCTGTTCTCCTCTGCTGTAGTGTTATGTAAGTAATGTACTCCTGAGACCTCTGCCATCTCGGCAGTGAGAGGACTAGCTGACTGATATGCAGCCAAAGCATTAATTGAGAGGTATAAGGGTAGCAAGAACCCTGCTGTTTTGGAGAGGTTGACAAATTCTCTTGTTATGTTGATGCTATCAGATAAGATCTTCATTTTTGTCAGGGTCTCATCAAGTAATAGCTGCATGGTAATTTATCTGGCAGTTTAAGAAGTAGATTGTCTCATAGTCTTTCACTTCTTCTTCTGGGCATGAGGAGATTAAAAATTGAAAAATGAAGTAGGAAAACAGCCAAATCTCAACTGTCCTCTATCAGTCCTTACTGCTTTTCTTCATCATCTGTGTAGAAAGGGGAGAAATCAAAACACAGGACGGGTACTAAATCCTGCAATGATTTTCATTTCCTTCTTGTTGTTGTTGTTGTTGTTGTGTGGTGTTGTTTTTTTTAATTTCTTTTGAGGGAGAAGTTGCTCATTGTTGAAAGCATAAATGGGTCATGTAGCTGCTGCATCTTAAAAATAAAATCATTGGCAGGCTTCCCTGCCTGCAATGTACTGTGCTGAATTTCAATGAAAATCCCCCAAATGTACAGATCTCACAGGCAGCTCAGAATGCTGCAATATAAAATGCTGCAGCATACATTTCTGGGCAACTTCTGTGCCATTACATTTGCTCGTTCATAAATCTTTTCTCAATCAAAGTACTATTATTTTTTTCAGACTAATATCTAGATTCTGAATTGAGCAGCATTAATAATACTCTCTATTTCCTCTTCCATGTCCATAATGAGTATGCCTGTTACTTTGAAAATATGAAATGCATTCTTGTGAAAACAGGCACTTTTAAAGGAAAAAATATATAAAAAATCCAGAACCTGTGGTTTGAAGGAGGGGAAAGAATCCTTTAAGAAGTTTATTTACTTATATTAACAGATAGATATAAGGATTTTGTCTTGCTCAAACTATTGGGTGTTCTTTTTTCTGTTTGACTTACCTTTTTTTTTTGCTTGTTTTCTTGGTTTTAGTGCTCCACATGTACTAAACCTATCACAGATGTGAGACAGCAGCACAGGGTTATTGCTGTTTAAGCAGCCTACTTAGGACATAAAATACTGTCTCATGCTGCTAGTTAGCCAGTAGCTCATTTCTTCCACGTTACACTACAGTTGTAGTACTGTGCTTGATTATGTGTGTAAACATATTGCAAAGTACACGTGATGAAGTCTAAATCAGCTGGGATGGATGAGCTTCTAGAGCCTCTCTTGGATTCTCCACTGATGTCTCTCATCAGCATAAAGAACAGACTGAACAAAGCAAGCACCAAGTCTTTTTATTCCTCCTTTCTTCCCACCAGCCTGAACTATTTTAGCAAAGTGATCCAGATGACTAGCAGTAGTAGCAAATTGTATATGAAGGAATAGAAGAATGATGTGTGTGTATGGCTGGCACTGGAGTTTGAATATCTCATCTAGTGGCTGAGTCTAAATGCTGAAAGAGCAGGAAGAGCAATGATTCTAGTGTGAGCCGCAGGTCTGTTTCCTAGTGGAAGGTCTGCGTTCCTTTTTTCTGGTGCATCTTTCTCCAGAAGGGCCTGAATCATTTTAGTACAATTCCCTAGAACCCTGAGACTGATACCTGGGATGCACACAACAGGATCTCTCCTTTCCTGCTGCTGGACGGTGCAGCAATATTATGAAAGGTGAAATGGGCATCTGACTCCTCTCCACTGACAACATATGCATTAAGATATTTTCATTCTGCATCTCAACCTGGGCACAGCCAGTGGCAGACCTAATGTGCAGGCTTTAGAGAAACTGGTAGCTGTGGTTTGGCAAGGTCTTTGAGCAGCTGCTCAGTAATGGAAACCTTGGTGTGATTCCTAGAAAAGCTGTCAGCAGAGGGGAAGGGCTTTTCTCTGAATGAATGCTTGAATCGCATGATTTTACCTTCCTTGACTGCACAGAGTATCCTTTGCTAGATTATCTAGTAAATGTAGAGAAATTATTCCTCTTTTTTTTTTTTTGTCAGTTTGCACTTACTTGTGTGAAGTTTGCCTATGGTAAGAAGCATCTGTTATAACTGAACTCAAGGAGTCCTGTTCTCCAAATACTACGTTTTCCATATGTAATTTCTAAAGGGTTTGTTGACCACATTTCAGTCTAAATTAATCTAATCTCTGTTTGTTTTGAAAACATTCACCATCCTGTCTTTCCTATT
Organism: Meleagris gallopavo; assembly: GCF_905368555.1. Taxonomy (NCBI): domain Eukaryota; kingdom Metazoa; phylum Chordata; class Aves; order Galliformes; family Phasianidae; genus Meleagris; species Meleagris gallopavo. Next base: position 13,022,832 of record NC_139405.1, read on the forward strand.
TCCTAGTGCTTAATTCTCCCATGTTTGTTCTTGCTGGCTGATGAATGTCCCTGTACTGGTTGTTTAATTAGCACTTGGGTTCATTTAAGTTGATAAAAGATCTAACTCTGAAGGGGAGCATGTTATCAAAATGCATAGACTAATCTTATTGGGTGAAAGCATTTTTGTTTAATAAAAAAGATTAGACTGCATCCTTATTATCTTTTCAAGAGTGGTTACAGCTGATTGCCGTTCCTGGAGGCTTATACGGTGTTTCCTGAGTCATTTAACTCTGAACAGAGAATCAAAGGAAAATAGTTTCCCCTAAACGTGGAGTGTCTTGCTCCCCATGCTGAAATCACCGTGCTGTGTTGTTCTCAGACGTCAGTGCAATATGCAGCGTGATGCAGTGCATGCTGGGATGTATACAAAATCCCCTTTTCCCCCTCCTCCTAACTGAATCCACTGTTTTATTTCTAACTGCCTGCAGCTGAAGTCATGTGGTAGTACATCTGCTTTACATGAACAGGACTGCTTTACATAATTCATTATGTGCAAATACAATGTCAGATGCTAATCCGGGCTAATCCAGCACTTCCCCAAAGAGCTACATTAACAAATCTTGCTTCAACATTTTCAGCTCAGCCCTTAATGGCCAGCAGCCACCGGATGGCACGCGGTGCTCAGTGCTTGGAGAAGGCTGAACAAGGGTGCCCCAGTTTCAAACCATCTCTCATGTTCAAAGCCCTTCAGGACAGGGCTGCAGCACAAGCCTCATGATGTGCTGCTGTACTTTCTCCTCAGCCTCCTGTCCTTGGAGAATACAGAGACACAAGCAGATGCAGAGCCAGCACTGGAAACAAGGAGCTGATGTGCCAGGGCTGGCAGAGCAGCTAGCCTGCATCAGTGACTTACAACAAGTACTGGTGAGCGCATCTCTGAGGGTGTGCAGCGTGTCCTTGCATCTCTGTGTTGCCAAGCCTGTTGCTTCTCCAGAGATCCCTTTCATTTCCCTGGGGGTGAGCTGAAGATCACTTCTTCATTGAAAATAATGGTACTCGGTGCTACTTTCTCATTTAATTTAATCATTAGTCCTTATTTCTCACTAAACTTTTATTTCCTACCTACATACTTACATGACCCGCTTTACTGGCAAAGTCTGTTATCTTCACACTACCTGAAAAGAAAAATGAAGCTTTTGCCTTTCAGTTTTTTATTTTTGGCAAATGTAAACATTTAGGTCTGATTTATTTATTTTTTTTCCTGAGACTGTTGTCTCCTGAGACCTAGAGTACAGTCTAGCATAGGGCAGTGCTGTGGCTCTGGATGTGCATGTTGGAAGGGATGCACAGGCTGCGTTTCCAGAGTGTGCCTGATGGAAAGAAGGCATGTGACAATTCCCTGACTTGCCCAAATCAATCTATTTCTGAATGCAAAGACAGCCAGCACCCTACGCTACCTGCTGTCTGGACCAACTCCAGGCTGATGCGTTTTTGACTGATAACTGACCTACAGCCACAGAGATTTTTGGAGGCATCCCCTGACCCAAGTCCCTCAGAGCAAAACTAGATTGAATGGCAGTATTTTCTCAGTGTTTTCTTTCTTCTTGCATTCACATGGTTGTGATATGCTGGAGTGTGCTGGAGTTAACATCAGAACCTCCCCCAGTAGCCACACTGTGTGTGCTGCGTTGTGAACTCTCGCTTGTCGAGTCATGCTGATTTTAGCTGGGCTGCTTGTGGCTGGAGGGAGAAATGTCCTGTCCTTTTCTGAAGCACTTGTTTAAAAAAAAAAAACAAAAAACAAAAAAAAACCACACACACATAAAAAAAAAACCACCACAAAAGCAACAAACAACCCAACCCACAAGCAGTGGAAGCATGACTTCATCTCAGTTTCCTCCATGCTGTGCTGGGCAGAAGAGCAGGTAAGCCATTTGCAGATGAAAAAATACACTTCTAGTAGTTCTCCCTGTGGAAAGAAATTGTTTCGCAGAGGAATGATTTAAGCAGCTGCAGTTTGTCTTGACAGCATATTTTCTTTACTGTTGGAGTGCAAAATAACCTTTTTTTCCAAAGTTATTCTCAGCTTTAAATTCAGATACTGCAGAATGTGCCTTTGCAGGTGTCGGGCATTTCTTGAAAGAGACAGAGGTAGTTGAAAAACAAAGGGATGCTTTGACAAAAAAAATGTCTTTTTCTGCCAAATAATATTTCAATTTAAAAGGGGAAATGTAAGTGTAGTTCACCAAGAAAGGGAAATAAAAATTGAAGGTAAAAAAAATTAAAAAGGAAAAAAATGATTTATCCATGAATTCTGCCATTTTGTTCTGTGGAAGCTGCTGTTCAGATCTTTTGTGCATTTTCAAGTTTTATTTGTTTTTACTCCCCATGCCCTCCCAGGATAAGCTTCCTTGTCCCACTGTATATTAACACTACACGATATCACACATCAGTACTGAAGTCCAGTTCAGAAAAGACAACAAGAACCTGAGGTGGTGCTTTCAAGTTTTAATTCGCTAAACTCTGTTTCAGTTTGTCTAAACAACATGGTGGTTTTTAGGTCAAAAATGGAAGTTCTTCATTGGGAAACAGTGCTACAGGGGCAAAACAATTGCTCAAAAGACTTAAGTTCTTTAGTGTAAAAATAGATTTCATTCTGTAAGTGATAGGCCAAACCCAAGGAATATGGTCGACCCCAGACACTTGGGGTTTGAAGTGTTAATTCTTCTAAGCATTCCATTCAAACTGAAGTTCTGTCAGCCACTCGTTGTGAAAGGACAGGCAGTGTTGTTGAGAGAGCTTTCTCTCCTGCTTGCTTTCTGCTTTATTTCTTGTCTCAGTTATTAACATTTTTTGTTTGCGTGGCTCACTGGCAGCAAGTCAGTGTCTTTGTGTATAACGCAGTCATTTCCCTGTGAATCACTGACTTCAGAAACTGATTGTATCACAGCATTGTATGCTATATAAAATTGATTTTTAGTCCTAGAGAGTATTCATGGAATTGTGTCTGTACTTCTGATATTTTTTTTTTTTTTTAGAAGATGCTACACGAGTTACAAAACTGCTATGGGCCTGCAACTTTTTATTTTTCATGTTAATTTTCATCGCCTGTGTTACTTCATTGGCTGAAGTCTGTCCCCTGTGTCCTAGTTAGTTCCCATTAAAATAAAATAAGATTCAGGAATCCAGCTTCAGCCTCAACATTGAAACTTTGCTTTGTTGGTTCAGGGTTGAATACTTAGCTAGAAGCCACTGTCAGAAGACTAGAAATAAAGCAGAATAAATGTTCAGCTTAGCTATCTGTTGGATTTCACTGAAACCATAATATCTTGAGCTCTGTCACCCACTTCTTACGCTTTTGTCCCCTTTCAGAAGATTTTTCTGTATTTCGGAGACTTTCCAAAAATTATTTTGAGTATTTTAAAGTATTTTCTACCTTTCGTGGTTTTCAAAGCTTCAGGAGTTTGCATGAAGCAAGAAACTGTTAAGCTGAGCATTTCCAGGCAATACAGAACATGGTCTGACAAGATGTAAAGTACAGCTTAAAGATTCAGTGGTGGCTGCAGCCCCTTCATCATTGCACAGATTTTCCTTAATGTTTTACAGGACTGGAACTTTTGAATGGCTAATTTATGCTTAGGTATTTTATAGTTAAGATTTGGGGGGTGAAAATCAAAGCTGGTGCATAGCAATGGTTAAAGTAATACATCCAAAGAACTATTTAACTTCAATTCTCATCAGCCATTCTCACTTTTAAAACTTACAGAAACATGTTGGATGTTTCTGCACTGAATAGTAGGTGGATTTTGACTGGCACGAAATGACTTACACCATTGCAGAGTTTGCAGATAGCCGAGGAGAAATGCATTCACTCAGACTTCAGCACTGTCCACACATTTACCAGCCAGAATCAACGAAGATGAGCCCGTGTCGGTAAAGACGTTGGAGAGAAAAGAAGATAGCCCTGAGCCACTTTGGTTTCTCCCTGTGGTGTACAGATGCTAGCTTGTACCAAGCCACCTGTAATTTCCTTTCTGTAACTACACTGTGGACTTTCTTGTCTGCTTTGACTGTAAACTTGCTGGGCAGCAGTGGGCTGTCCCTGCACATATCAAAGGGATGCTGACCTAAGTGAGAGCCTGGAGGTGCTGCTGTGACACAAATGCTGTTGGCGTATGGGATTTGATGGGCAAGGAGAACATCTGGCTGGCACCTAATGCATAACAAACCAGGCTCTTTCCTGCAGTGCATTGCTACTGTCTTCAGTTGAATTAAGGTGGAACTATAACAAAAAGCAGTCAGCTCATGCAGGCTAACAGTAACAGATCATTGTGTGCTGCTCCTGGTTAGGTTGACTCTACTGGAGTTAAGTAAGCAACTTCTGGATGAAAGCTGCTTTCTTATTCAGCACTTCAGCTGTGTATTTAATTTCAGTTTAGACTTTTTTTTTTTTTTTTAATTAATTGTACTCAGTGTTTGTTTCTGCTCGTAATATTGCAACTTCATTAAGAAAGTCAGTGGTGTTCAGTGATTCCACATTCCAGATCCAGTATTTTAAGCAAGGAGAGCGGCCAGCAAGGCAGCCCTATATCTGTCTGCTTGTTTCACTTCTGCATTCTCTTTCTCCTTCACTCAAACTCTCTCTTGCCCAAATGTTTGGTCACCAGGCAGCGGTGATCCAGTGCTGAGCTACATTAAGGAACTGGTCTAATCCCAGAAAAGCCTGACCAGCTTTCAGCATTTCTGCTCACTATATGGATGTACAGAATACTGGCTTGGCACAAGGAGAGATGAAGGGAGAAGGGCTGCAGTCTGTCAGTGGCAGTGCTGCCTTATGCTGTCTTCAGTTACATGTGGAACTGCCATCTTTGTACAATGCGTAGCATTTAAGATGTTAAAGAAATGTGATTTTAATATTTAAGACACTTCTCAAATTTATCTTTGTTATAACCTTTCTGTAACAAGAAACGTTAAATATTGATCTTTTCATATCTTCTGAATGCTGTTCTCTGATTTTTCAGGGATGGCCTCTCCAAAGCACGTGGAGCCTTGGTAAATGTTAACTTAGAAATTAGACCAAGGGTTATTATTGCCTGATAACTTAGAGCGATACCATGTGAGCATTCACACTACAAAGAAAGTGGCATTCACTTTCTGAGTCTTCAGTAATTAAATTACTGTTAGTTAATTAGTCTTTCCTAACTTTCCCTCGTTGGGAAGAACATTCTTAGTGTATGTGGCTCGCAAACAACATCCAGTCTTACTCTCTACAGTTTAAAACGAAGGAAAGCATTAATGTTAGAACTATTGTTTCTACTTACTTTTGAGAGACAAAATCCCTTTTTGATCTTAGATTTTTCACCATTGAATGAATGATTGACTAAAAGGACTTGGTAGCTGGAAAGGTTTATTATTCAAATGCCTTATTTCTGGAATGATCTGTCTATGAACTATCACCTTATGAACTTGTAACTGGGTGCTGCTGTCCCCGCTGTGTGCAGTGGGTCCTGCGCTAGCGTGCCGGCCTGTCAGCTACATCTGCCCTGCCAGAGCTGCAGGTGTAAATTGGGCAGGGCTGCTGGGGCTGTCTGTCAGGTGCCATCAGCATGGCTGCTGCCAGCACAGTTATTGCAAAGGATTGGTTAAGGTAAGGTGGGGCAGCCCAGAGAGCCTGCAGCTCTGGTGCTTGCAGGTGCCAGGGAAGCTATGGTGAGCCAGTTGTAGAACCAGGTACCACGAAGGGCAGAGCATTGTAAGGGGGAGGAGCAGAAGTGGCCCCAGGGTCTGGCTGCTGCTTGGTGGCAGCAGCCAGCAGGTTAGAAACCAGCACTTTTAGCTCCCTGCTACTGCAGCAGAGGCTGACGCAGTGCTGGCTTGGGCTTTCTTATGGTGCTTGAGTGATGGGGGCCCCATAAGTGCCATTGTCTGCATGCCTACTTCCAAATCCACCACTAGCAGGCTCCGCTCTGGCCCAGGAGGTGTCCCTTGAGTGGGCTGGGGGCCTGGGCTGTTCCTCGGGTTGCTCTTGTTCAGATATTCCTGCAGCCGTGTCTCTTTTCTTCTGGGCAACTCCTCACTTTCAGTGTTCAAGCAGTTGTAGGTAATCTCTCCTGAAATATGAATTACAGTAGGAGAGTAACTAAAAAGTGCAGAGGAGAAGAGTTAGTTATGATCAATTTGGGGGTGAAAGACAGCAAGGTACAGGAACTAAGAGTTGTAATTGCTAAAGACAATAATGGGTATTAAAATACCAGTTTAAACACGCAGTGTAGGCTGACTAAAACTTTGTGATGCAGTTCTAATGATACAGTTTTTTTAAGTAATAAACACTGTTGTGTTTTTTTTTGTTTTGTTTTGTTTTGGGTTTTTTTGCTCTTTGGGACCTAAGAGGTATAAGATTAAAAAACAAACAAAAACAAAAACCATAATAAGATAATACAACTTTTCAGCTTCCACGTAGAATTAACATGTAGGTAATTCTGTACTCCTTAAATTCATTCCACATTTGAAAAAAGAATTCTGGTCTTGCATGGTAAGGTATGTTACAAGTATGTTGAAATGAATAGGCTCATCATATCCTGATATCTTTCTGTTCCATCAGTTCAAAGTCATTGGATATAACCCAAATATATTTTATCTACATTTCTACTATTTAGTGCTGCTAACTCTAACATACCTAGAAACAGATCAGAACATTTACTGTCATCCTCATCTCCTCTATTAACAAAGCTTATTTTATTAGACCCTCCACCTCTCCCAGTAGAGTATTGTGAGAGTTGGTCAACGTGTGAAACTGATCTACAGTCTACAAATCTAACTGATTCTACAAATAGCAAATGCCTCTTCCTCTGCCTCTTGGGAAGTGGGGGAGATCTCATAAAGTTGTGTTGAATTGTGGTGAATCCATGCAGATTAAATTGACAAACAAGGCTTTTCATGCTTTCAGTCTCAAAAACTCTTACAGGCCCTTTCTTTCCCAATACTTCCACCCGAAATGTTTATTCATCACTAACAATGTAGTTTCCACTGTGATCTTACCAAATGGTCTTAAATTGGTCACTTTCCACCAATAGCCAGAATTTCTCTGGAAAGGTGAGGGCTGAGAAGATACTGGCTGTGCCAGCACTCTCCTCAGAAGAAGTCTGAGCTGATCATCTGGTTTCTTCTCTATCACTTTGTGAATCCTTTTTTTATTTTATTGATACTACAGCAGCATCACAAGCTGTTCCTTGATCCTGTCCTGGAGAACCAGGAGAAGGGGAGACTGAGAACTCAACCGCTGTCTCTGAATGAGAAACAGAAGTTTCTGCTTCAGGTGGCTTGCTTTTGATTTCTTCTCTGAGATTGACTGATGTTTGTACTTTCAGCCATTTCAGCTGTAAGCCAGTCTTTGCTCTGTCAGTTGGCAAGTGGAGTCCAACTGAACTGTATAGGCATTCTGGCAGGAGATTCTCAAACTTCACAGTGACATCACTGTGTGGTGCCCATGGTCTGGCTGGCTGCAGCAGCCAGAGCAGATGTTGCTGACCAGCACTTGTTGTTGGTCTTGGACAGAGCCATGCATGTTTTAAGTCAAGAAGTAAATGAAACCACGTAAAGGCGATCGTTTCTCACCTGTACCTTGCTTCTCCACGTGTACCTTGCTTCTCCTTCCCTGTGTGGTCCACTGAGTTGTTCTCTTCTGGCCTCTTCTGGTTCTCCATCTGGGAGTGGTAATCGGTTTCTCAAGCAATGTTAACAAAAGAATATAGCAATGTTTTTCCCAGTTTGTCCCCTTTTCTTGTAAATGCTCCTCGATTTCAACAATACAACTTCTGCAAGAGAGTAGTACACAGGTGATGCTCTGCTTTGTCAGCAGTCTCCCAGAGGTGAACTCTTGCTCAGGTTTTTGCCCATTCAGGTAACCATGCAGGTGTCTCTACTGCCAAGTCCTTTCTGCCTGCTTGCTGTATGTCTTTAAATCAGGTCACCTCGGAGCACTGCACCACTGCAAGGTTGCGGCTTGCAGTCCTGCTGTGTCCTCACATCCACTGCAGCTGTTCTGCTTCTCAGCGTGTGTTTTACTGTTACTCAGTTTGTTTTTTTCTCTGGCCCCAGCGTTTTCCTTTTCTCCAGCTGTCTGACTTGCTAGTGTTTCTGTTGTGTACCTGGGGGGCTTTAAGTAAAATTGTACTTTATTTTGAGAGCAAATGGGCTTTCTTCTTTTTTGAGCTCAAGGCCAAGCAAGTCAATGAATATAGGCTGACATCTGAGGGTAAGGCTGTAAGGACAGCCTGAGAGAAGCAGCAGTTCATTTAGTGTCCTGTTTTTGCTTAGTTTCCCCTCATATTCTAATATAATCTAAGAAATAAATATGTGCAGCATGCACTGGAAATATGCTTTAAGATGATAGCTGCCATTTTCTCCAAGTTAACTTTTCAGCATGTGTTTTCACAGGGTTTGTAATATGGTCCAGCTGTTTGAAGGACCACCTAGGCTTCTAGGGATCCTACCCATCATCAAAAGTCATTTGTAAAACACTGACCTTAGTGGGGCTTGTTGTTGATGTAGTGAAGCCTGGCAGTACTGTGCAGTGAAGTTAAAACAGTTACGTTTTCTTCAAGGTATTTTGCTCACGTTTCCACGCTGTTGGTTTTGATACGCAAGAAAATCCTTAGTGCAGTGGGATTTATGCATATTTATGCTTCAGAGGTCTAATCAGCCCCCCACGAATGTAGATAAGGGCTGTTTTGTTCGTTTTAGAGAACTTTCCATTGGAATTGAGATGGAAAACCTACTGTGCTGTAAGTGGAATTTACAGCTGCCTTTATTTAAGCTAACACTTAGCAAATTAGCTTAGGGCTTCCTATAGCGAAGTGTGCTGAACCATTCTGATATGCTATTTCATTTTAACCTTCTTATGCCAGCTTGAATTGTTAGAGATTTTGGGTGACATAACCCAGCATAGGGAATATATCCCAGGTGGGATGAGGGAATCCTGCTTCCTCGTACTGCTTTTTAAAAGCACAATTTTGAAAGCTACAATTTAAAATTGCCACAATCTATTTTTTTCTATAAATAAAATTTGGGGAGGTAAAGGGAAGTTGTTTTATCTGTGTTAAAAAAAGGTCCTCCAGCTGTCTCATGGAGAAACACTAGAATCTACCAGTACTGGGGACTGAAGACTTCAAATTTGGTGAGCTGGATATGCTATCCAAAAAATTCCCCTGGCAACGTGTGAATTGTCTGCTGCGACTGACAGGGCTGAGAAAGGCTTTTTACAGGGTGTCCCTCCAGGTTGTAGTGGGGCAGTACGTACAGTGCTCAGCTGTAGAATGAAAAGCAAGAGGCTCCTTGTTTCTCCAAGGTTCTTCCTGCTGGAATCAGGCAGACAGCCTGACTGAAAGCCTGGGGCTGATAAACATGCAGGTAGGTGGATGTGAAGTAAGTGAAATGGGTACAGGACTGAAAAAAGGCCAACTGAGAACAACTGAAAAGGAAAGGCATAAAGCAGTTGGTAGGGTGCTGGGAGATGAGGGAAGGAATGGGATGAGCTGAGAGAAATCAGAGAAGGGGACAGGAGAAGCAGTAGGGCAGAGGTTCAGGGTGTACTGGAGGCTGAGTAAGAAGCAGCGTGGAGGGAGCTGGAGTCTGGTCTGTGGGGAGAAAACGCATTTCAAGGCTAGGACGCTCCCATGAAAGATTGCCAGAGCATTTTTTATTTTTATACTAAGGCAGAAACAGTCCTGACACCCTCGTTGCTGCTTTTCATTTTCAGCAAAAAGAAGCCTACCAAGCAGAAACACGCATCCATTCTATCCACTACCAGCTGCTTGACTCCTAGAAGTCCAAATTGTTTTCCCCAGTATATGCAGTATTTGCTCAGGCAGCAGTGATCTCAGCATACATTTGAAATGCCTGGGAATTGGATGGTTCCATGTAATAATTTATTTTGATTTCCCTCAAGGCCATCTTGATTATTATTTTTTTAATTACAAAATAACATTCAAACTAAACAAACAGATAATGCTTAGTATTTTACAACACAAGCATAATCTCTCTGACTCCTGTTGCAGAGGATCCAGCTCTTTGGAAAGTGCTTTGCAAAATGAATTAGCCAAGCACAGCCCCAGCCCATCAAACCATCCCAGTGCCCTAACTTCTCAGCAGGGTTCCTCTCCTATGTCTGCATTTTTTAATAGTTATCCACAGGTTTAAAAATACTACATTTATGTTCTATTAAATTCCAAATTAACTGTCCCCACCTCTTTCTGGAAAGGCAACAAAATGGTTCAGAAGACAGCAGTCACATCCTGCACACCTCCGCCTACAGGCACACACAGCAGCAGGGCATGTACTGAAGCTGTCTCTGACATGTAATTTTCCTTATTACTAAGTGCTCAGCTCTTCTCTTTTCAATGCCTTTAAAACTAAAGATTTATATGTGCATATGTACATGTAGGAGAAGAAAGAGGGAGGAAAAGAGTATGAGAATTAATTTGTCTTCTTTCAGATCCTTCAAATAAGTCTTGAGCAATCTTGCCATATTTGGGTCGAGATCCAAAGCCTGTGGAAGCTACTGCTGTGGCACACAAAGTGTTTTGGAGAGTAATTGTCACCTATCTCTCTTGAGGATTTAATATACATTTGTAATAAATGTGTCATGTGGCACAGGCATTTCTCTAAGGAGAGGCTTTATAGTTTGTCAAGCAAACTGTGACATAGTTATCTTCAGAAACAAAGGACGTATCTTACTTAACACCAGTAAGCTCACACAATTTGCATTTCTTTAAAAAAAAAAAAAAGCTCTTTACTGTTAGAGTTTTTTCTTGTCATATACAGTATTAACACCAAATCTGCAAGGAGTGTTAATCAATTAATTATTTTTCACTTTGTACTTCTATATCAAGTCTGTGTTCTTGTCATAAGATACGCTCTATCAGACGACACGGTAAGACCCATAGTTTTTTCTTGTGTGTTTCTATCAGTCTGAAAAACCAGAACCAGCTTAGAACTGGTGTGGTCATGCTGATGTTAAGAAGTATCAACATCCTGAGGCTTTAAGTTTTCTTTTGGATGAGCCTCTTGGATGTTATTAAATTTTCCAGTTGTCTGAGTTTCTCACTACTGAAATCAGGCTCGATATTTAATGAAGATGACTTTTTGCACAGCACATTAGACTACTTATGTGTTTTATGTTGTTGAGGAATGACATTCAAATATCCTTCTAGATGATTACTTTGATATTTCCCACCTAGACTAGGAAAGAAAGGGTGTGTATGATACAAAAGAAGCCACTAAGCATGGACCTTGTCATCTTAGGGCTTAGGGGAGTTGTAATTCCAGCTCCTTGCCTGTCCCCTTCCTTGCAGTGAGCCTTGCCTCTACAGAAGGTAACCCTGCACTCTGTGTACTGGGTCAGGGGAAGCCTGCACCATACTGTGGGAAACTTGGGCAGAGCAGGATGGGACAAACAAAAAAGGGGAAATGTCACATTTGAAATAACATTGCCTTTAAAACTATTGAGTCAGCTGCTGCATCAGGGATTTGAGTGAAAAACTTAATGAACAGAAGTAGATTGTTCTAGGAGCAAACTGCATGAGATCGAAGCTTTCTTTGAATTAATTCTAGAATAATGAATCCTGCAAAAGTCAGTTTTTCAAAAACATCAGAGAAATGCAATATATTACGTTTACTTACTGAAGCCATTTTCAGCTGTCTCCTCAGAGGCCCTGCCTACAGGGGGCAGGAAGATATGACAACAAATATAGTGAAACATTTCAATGTTTCTAGGCTTTAAATTTTCAGTTTGGCAAAAAGCTTCATTTGGTTTTCTCTTCATCTTTGTTCAGTACAAAAACAGACATCAAGGCGTAGTGATTTTCCTCTACAACAACACTGTGTATTTTTGGACAGCTATAATGGCCTTCAAAAGCCTGATTTTCTTCAGATGGATGCTCTATTGTCTCACAGGCAAGAATGAGATCTCCGTTAGTATCACTGTTACCCTCTTATATTTCCCTTACTATTTCCACATCGCCTTGTATTTGTTATTTGTCTCATACTGTCACATATATTTTTCTCATACTGTCACATTCTCCAGTATGATTACTGCCCTCTTTTCAGTAGCCTTGACGTTGCAGAATGACAGTGGTGTCACAAGTACTAGAATCCTTGAATGAACAGGATTGGAAATGGCCGGCAGATTAACAATAATTGCTTGAAGTTTACTCTTTGGCTTAAAGTAGTGGGGGAGAAATATTTACATAAATGAATTTTTAGTAGATACTAAAAATAGGAAGCTGCTTAAGAAAATACTGCTTGTGTGTACATTAGCATGTGATTTTAATTATGCTAGCATTTGTGCTCTTTGTGTAGTTTGACTTAGGGCCATGTGAGATGCATGAATGAACTGTCGCTCATGTAGAGTTAATCATAATTTGTCCATATAGGGAAAAAAATCCCTGGGAAAATATGATAACACTTTTCACTGGCAGTAAATGTTAGCTGTTGTTAGTCCTTTAAAAATATATATTCTTAGCAAGCTACACAAACTCTTAGTTGAAAGTGTTCATTGAAAAGAGGTATGTATCATGTGTCCAGATCCACACAGGAATGAACTGTATTGACTAAGGGACTGTATCCTTTTGCAGCATATCATTTATTTCATTTTCCTTTCCCTTGAACAAGAAAATATATTTTGATTCAGTGTTCAACAATCCAAGCCAAGTTATTTAAAATAATATTCACTTTGTACTTAGTGTAAAATGCTGTTTTTAGAGCAGACACTTCTGTTATACAATATTGCAAACAGAAATCATTTGTTTCCAGTTCTCATACAGAACCAATTAGTAAAAGTCTTTGGACTTCTTTGCCCTTCTTTTTTTCCCAGTTAGTGACAAATAACTGGGTCTCGCTGACACATAGAACAACAAATAGATAAAGCAAGCATGGATTCTGAGATCTATAATTTTTAATAATTTTTAAACTAGCTACAAAATGTCAATCACTTCACAAACTGACAGGAGACATAAGGAATTTCATATTACATGCTGTAAATGATATTTATCTCACAGTTTATCTAGAGTTCATTCATTTAGGTTTTTTTATTATTTTTAATTAAGTCAGCTACTAAACATCTCAGCGATTTGGTGTGCATAGCTCTAGGTAAGCAACAGAGAACTGTACTGATAACAAACCACATGGGGATAGCGACTAGTAAGAGAGAGCCTTATAAAAATTAATTTCTTTGCACCATTTCATATGGTAGTCGTTTCCTTCAAAAGATAGTCTTCAAAAGCAGCAGACAAACCCAATATATTACACTTATTCTTTTTGTCTTTGACGTATTTTCAGCCAAGCACGTTTTGCTGGCAATGGCTAAATGGTGAGTGCCAAATCCCTCTTTTTTTCATAATTAAAAAAAATGATCATGATTAATAACTCTATATATATATATATCAACAAGAAAAAGTGGCACGACTGCAAACTTGCTGGTATAACATAGTCCCAAAAGAGTCCGAATACTGAGCATGCTTTTGTTGTCATTGTTGGTATGCTACTGCCATGGGAAAAAGTCTTGTTTAAGTAGGAGTCTAAAAGTCTATTTATTCCTCATGCATAAATGCATAAATCACATCACTTTGTAGTGCAATGCTTGTTATAGTAAGATAATTCCACATTGTCTAATCATGAAATCATAACAACAGATAATGGCAATGAAGAACTGAAGACAGCAGGTTTAAGTGCTTAAACATCATGATACCCAAAGACAGGAGCATGGCAGTAGCTCTGTGGAATGTCACAGTTTTACAAGAACAATACTGTATATTTAAAGGTTAACAGCACGTTTAGCATTCCAACATGGTTGTCATTCAGCAAACATCATTTAAAAAAAGGAGAGGAAAAGGAAAAGGAATCCAAACAGAAACAAGGAAAGGGAAAATCCCAAAAAACATCATAGTGAGCTATAGCCATCAAATCAGCACTATGTACAACCTTTGGAAAGAAAGATATCTAGAAAAAAATTAATTACAAGTATCATTTTTGGAAAGCTGACAAACTACACAGGACAACATTTACAATGGGGCTGATATGTGCATGTGTGCAAACCTAGTAGGTAAATACCATGATAAAAGCATGAAGGTACTGCCCTCTGGGTCAGCATTAAAAGGAAATGCACTTTGCTGCATTTAACCACTGCCGAGCATCTTTGTTGCACGCTGGTTGGCTTCATCAATCCTGGTTTTATTGGAATCAGCCTAGGGAAACACAAAGAAAGGGGACAGATGATTATGTAGCAGAGAGAGAAGGTGCACAGTGCTCTGTGGGCACTCCTTTAGTTTTGGCTGTTAGGAAAAACAAAACAAATGGAAGTTACGGATTAGCCTGATTTTGTGACACTGAGCAGCCTTTGAGTTTTTGTGAGCTTTTGCGTTTGTATTCAATTTCTCTTAAACTCTTTTAAATGCCATGCCACGTCTGTGGCTGGTGCTAATCGTTTGCACCATCAACAGTGGTGGATGACAGGATGAAAATTGTGGTGTGCATGTGGATGTCACCGGAAAATCTTCCGGTGCTCTGTAAGGCTTGGATTCAGTGGACCTGGACTCTGTCTGGACCTTTTGACTGTGTGTGTGACAAGGAAGGTAGAAGCAGGAGTGATGCCGTTACTCCTCTCTCTCAACAAGGAGTTCGGTGTAGCCACAAGACAGGGTAACCTCTTTGATCAGGCAGCCGCGTAGATGGGAATTAAGAAGGAAGGGATTCCATCATGATTTGGAATTCTACCATTATTTGAAAAAAATCAAACTGGAATTTAGTCCAGTGTGGCCTGAACTGTTAACTTCACTGTCTTCCATGCTGTAACACTTGCCATACTTAAAAAGTGCTGTTAATAGAACAACAGATTTTGGAGTTCTGTTTGAGAGGGCAGAGACTTTAACCATGGCTTTCTGTCGCTCTGTAGAAGTTAGTTTTGGAGTCAAAGACATTATTGTAGCTGACAAAAACTGGCAAAGTTCCTTTCAAGTCTGTGTTGCTAGCAGAGGACTAGATAGAAAATGCTTTCAGTGTTTGAAATGAGAACCGTGGGAAAGGTGAGAGCTGTGTTACTACTTTAAAAGCATGACATCAAATAGCAAACTCTTTTCTGCAGTTTGATGTCTTCATTTTTTATTTTTGTTTTTTGCCTTGATTATTCCCAGCTCTCTGGGGTGTACCCAAATAGTGCAGATTTCTTTTAAATCTTCAATTTGCAAAGGCTGAAGCATCTTTCCCACATTCATTTCAAAACCTTTGAAAATGGTTATACTGATATGCAATAAATCACTCTTAAGCATCTTAGGCTTTTCTCCCTAATTGTTCTGGCACATGTAAATATGTATTTTTAGTACAGCAGCATGTGCCAGATCCTCAGCAAGAGTAAATCACCATAACTACTCAGTATGAACCACGTTTCTGTTTTTTATCCATGAATTTGACCTTGTCTATTGCAGTATAGCTTTTGCCAAAAGATTACCTGAAAGATAAATTAATGGCTTGAAAGCATTTAACTTTATCATGAAATACATTAATATTGATTGAATGTTAAGTGTTGATGAAACATAATGTTTCTAAATGGGAATACTGAAGCCTAAATTTGGTAAATGATGTTTCATCCAAGTCAGTGGGAGTCCTTGCCCAGACCTTCCCAGCTGGGTGAAGACAAAATGTTTTTAGCCCTTCTACTTTCCGCCCAGCTCTCCATTAATGGCTCTTTTTTGGAACAGGCTGTCTTCTGGTGATGGTTTCTGACCCTTTTGACCTACTTATCACATCATCATTTTAGTTTTTGTCCTTTTTTCTCTGATCTAAAGGAAGGATAAAACCTTTTATTTGTTGTCTCATCTGATTACCATGAATAGATTAGATTACCTCTCTGCATTATGAAATTGCTCTGGTTTGGATGCACACATCCAGTTTAACGTAAGTGCTTTAGAAGCATTTGGGTTAGGTTGGTGAGGTACCCAAGCTTTTGCAACATATGCCAACCAAGGATTTTTCTAGTGATGATAGCTGACTGAAAGCACAGTGCTCTAGTTGGTCGGAAAAAAAAACCAAAACCCTCCAGCCCCCCTGCATTGCCTGCCACCAGCCAGGGGTGATGCCTATTGCCATGTCTCGTTGCAGAATGGAAGTGTACATTTTTTGGTTTTGGTATTATCCAGATTCAGTAATTTCTATCTTTGATAGAGGGTTATCCTAATATTTTGTTTCCTTTTCTAGTATCTCGTTACTGCTTGGGCCACACATTCTTACTCAAAGAAATTCAGCAGATTTTCACTAAGACTGAAGACTCCTATTTTTATGCTGCTTTCATGATGATTCCTTTGTGTACACTGCAAGTCCATCTTTCAGAAATGCGGCACTCTTCTTAGCCATGGGCTCTGACCAACAGGATGTGCCTATGAGGCTGGATTTAATGAATTGCATTAGCTAGCAACATTTTTTCCATTTGCTGTATGAAACACTGCACACCTAACCCTGTAGGAAAACCACTCAGATGTGGAACGCCAGTCCCTCAGTTAGCTGCTGCTCTCAGCATGCACTGCCTAGAGATATGGCCCATGTTCTTCATGTTCACAAGGGGCCTGGTCAGTATTTTCAAGTTCCAGATGTTTACAAGCATGAGCCGATAGGAGAATCCTTGTTAGGATCACTGCAGTTTGTGATAGCATCCTGCAGACATGGATAGGATGCATCTGATTTCTATCCGCAGGGAATGTCTCCTGCTACTATGCTATGTCATGAGTAGGATAGCTACTAATGTGTGTGTCTTTGTTCTTCCTCTGAAAAAATAATGTATATCATAGACTTGTTATTTAAATCTAGTTATGGCATGGGGTGGATAATTTTCCAGTCCCTTGTTGCAGTGTAGATTAATTTGCTGTTTTCTACTGCTTTTCATATGAACAACAATGGTAAAACTCTCACCTCCAACCACCCGTTTCACTTTTCCCTAAAGTAGGAAGTGCTGCAGAATGGCATCATGGTGACACTGTACATTTTCCAATGTGCAGACTAATAGATGCAGCTTTATGAAGCACACTTTTGACTGACACAAAACCATGCACTCTTCTATGTTGTATGACTGTGTCAGAGACTAGCTTCCTGCCTGTAAGGCAACATATTCTTCACCCAATCCTTCTTGGAATCAAACCCAAATAAGGAAAGTGAGCTGACTGAATCCCTAACTGCTATTTCTTTTTTTTTTTTTTTTTTTTGTGTGTGTGTGTGTATGCATGTGTATATGTGTGCATACTAGGCTCTGGTATAATTAATTGACATGAAAAACAGGCATGGACATCCTGCTTATCTGAGAAGGTTTGCACGTGCCAGAAGGCAGAAGAGTACAAGCTCTACCGTTTATGGTCAGCATTAACTCTAAGCAGCACATGTAAGTCCTTGGGTTAGATCCTCAGGCTGTGTAAATCTCAGCTGAAGTCAAGTGTTGTATTGATTTTACACCAGATGAAGATCTAGCCTCTTATGTCACTTCAGCCTGACTGCCTGTGCCTGGAGCGCTGCCAGTGTGAATGCAGATGGCTTGCGGATCTTGAGATGTGAGTGTGGCAGTGAGATCCCAGCCAGGTTTGGAGGGTGCTGCTTTATGCTTCAGAAATCTGCAATGCAGGTCTGGCACTGGAACAGCGCTTTCTACCTTTTTAGCTGGTGATATCACAGTAGAAATACTGAGCTTCTAGACTTCACCAGGCCCATGTATGGTCTAGTTCTATGTACACACACCAAGAGAGCTGGTGGATGTGTTGTAATATGATTATAATCAGGCAGTATGACAAGCCTAGCTGGACTGTTAACATGCAGCAAAGCCTTGCTTAATGCATCCCCATCCTCTTTTTGTGACTGGTCCTCTAAAGAAGCAATCCTAAATCTAAATTCTACATCACTGTGCAGTTTATGAGGGAAGGAAAGTCCGGGAAGGCTTAAAATATGTCAGGAAGTGCCAGGGTCCAAATTCCACGGTTCTGCACAACTCAGGGTATTTGTCCTTTCTCAATACCCTTGCAGAAGTAGTCTTTATGTGAGCTAAGGGGTCTCCTCACTAGCTGTTGTCTTGCAAACTCAAAAATGCTGCTTCAACCAACCGGCACTGAAAGTTACTAAAGATCCACAGCAGTAAGCTCTGCTTTGGCCCAAAGATGTGGAAGGAGAAGAGAGAGGAGCGCTAGCAGTTATTTCTGTCATCTGTCCTTCTCTGAGCAGAATTAAAACTACAGAACAATCTCTTCTAAGGAGCTGAGAGCCAGCTGGTAGACACATCTGCCCTTCTTATGCACAGCCTGTGCTTGCAGAAGGGAAAACACTGCCCTTTTTGGGGTTCTCTTAGAAATGTCAGTTCTTACCTTCTCCATGATCCTGTCAATCTGGCGATTCTGTGTGTCGATCTCATTGCCCATGTCCAGGGCCATGTGACGTAAGTTGCCAATGATGCCGCTGACCTGCTCAAGGTTCTCATCCATTTCATTTTCCCGGGCATCATTTGTTACCCTTGAAGTAATAAAACCAACCAATTATTTGAAGCAAGGGGAGAAGAGATCCCCTGAAACTGATTCACCCCAAACCTCTACTGCATCCTCCCTTGCCTGTCAGCTGTGGAGCATGCTACAGTGCTCAGCTTTGAAAAAAGGGGATTATTAAGTAGCTGTCCTGAAAACCTTCACATGCTTGTTTTTTGGATGCTGGGATTAATTATCTGAGTTTGTCACTCTCAATTTGTACTGTTCATTCCTTCTGCTCCTAAAAGTGTTGCTGTCTGAGCTTGTCTGTACCACTTATTACATCTAGCAATGGGCTTTCTCAAAAGATGTGGAAGAATGAAAGGACGCTTCATTTGGATCTGTGTGTGATTACAGTGTGGGAAATGCCAGAGGGCAGTGGAACTAAAGCTGTAGCAGCTGCTTGTGTTCAACCACACAGGATACTGTTCATTCTTCACGGACTTGGGGCTTGCCAAAATATTGGGCAAGAAAATCCTGACCCAACCTTGTATTTACTTAAATTTGTTTTCAATAGATAGAATCAAACTTTCCCAGTTTATTTGTCTTTTGTCTGTCCTCTTAGCCCCATCTTTTACAGTTGCTTGCACTTGATTAAGGACCAAGTTCAGTGCTCCCAGGACTGAAGAGGCACATGAAGATTGGCACTTGGAAATGTTTCCCACTCATAAAATGACTGCTTTGAGTCTCTTGTGTAATTTGTCTTCACTGAGGTGCTAAAATGGCACTACAAGCTATTCGTGGAAGAATTACGCCGTGGCATAACTTTCTTGACTGCTATTCTGTTAGCATGCCCCAGCATTTGCTTTGATGGGGCTGCCATCCACCAATAATAAAAAAAAGTGAATGGCAGACCCAGCAAGCTTAAATGGCAACTCCATCCCACGCTCCAGATTGTATGACAGCATTGTTTCTATCGCATTGATTTCCTTTTATCACAGCAGCCAAAAAAAAAAGGGGGGGGATAATAGTTTTTGGAAAAGATAATTAATCCAGCATCCTTAATCTTCAGGCATCAAAGCTTTGCCTACTGATATGCCTTTCTCCATTCAGCTGATAACATTGTCATCTAAACACATGCTCTATAAGCACTGTACTCAGTATGTAGTTGTTGTTGAATCCCCATATACTGGAGAAAGTTTGCAGTTTAGTTGCCATTAGTATAGCTGTGTATTTCAAAGTAGCTTTCACCTGAGTGCCAGGGATTGCCACTGAAGGGTAAATGTTTCCACATGGTTTTGGCTTTTGGGCAGCTGAGGAATGGGGCATCATTCCCTGTTCAGTGAGATTCTCTGGATGATCATGAGTAGGAAAGTGGTTTTCTCAAAAACTATTTACCTCTGGTAGAAATTGTACTTCAAGTTTTGTGCTTGGCTTTGCTTTGGCAGAGAGCCTAAGGCTCTTTTCTTTTAGAAAAGAAAGGAAGAGCTGCTGAATGCTTTAGTGCATGGTTACCCAGTGACACTGTGGGACCATCACGTTACCTAGTGTCACTGAAGGAGTTAACAAGTGTCACAGAACTCATGACCATATGGAAGAAATCTAAATGTATCAGTGGCAAGGAAAATAGAGAGAAAACAGTGGATAAAAAGGCTCACCTGCGGATAAAGCCACCACTGATGGCCATCTGCTCCCGTTCATCTACAACACGTGCAGGCTGGCTGGCTACAACGCCATCCTGATTATTGCCCCAGGCTTTTTTGTAAGCATCACTTGATTTAAGCCTATGCAAAAAAGTTGATGAGTAACAAAGCATCCAGTGGACAAGGACAAATGCAAAATTTTACTTCTCCAAGCTAGAAGCTGAATCAAGCAAATGAGTTTTCAGAGGGTCATTGATTGTATACCGATATATCATAACCCTGAGTAAAAGGATGGTTTTTTGTTTAGGTTAGTTTTTGTTTTTTAACTTTACTGCCACAACAACTGTGATGGTCAGAGGTTTAGTATCCAATAGGGTGAATTGCAACTTTTAAGTCCACAACACTTCACACAAGTTTTTGGATGTTGACTGAGTTTCCAGAAAGGAAAAAGAAAAAAAAGAAGAAAAAAAATGAGAGAGAAGAAATACAGATAAGTAGAAAACACTGTTTCATTTCAGTGACACATACGTTGTGACATCAAACACAGAGAACGTATTGGCAGACAGACATAAAAACATAACTGCCAAGTATAGTGTGTACATCACATCACAGCAACACACCCTCTTAGAGTAAAAAGGATTTGGCTAGACTTTAACATTTTACAATGCAGAACATTGGGCTTTTGCTGTTGTTAACGTATATGTGGCATAAGAGGCAGTTAAAGCCCCTAACCTTTTCCAAAGTGCTTCGGGAATTATTTTATCATAAAATTCATAGGGTTTGTTAGATTTTCAAATAATATATCGGTACATGAAAATAGTAATCATACATCTACAGTTGATGTACAAACCTTTGTCCACAGAGACAAAAAGTAAAATAGGCAGAAGTGAAATGAGTGCAGGAGAAAAGAATAGATACAAGCAATCTAGCATCAGAAAGGGAAGTTTTTCTACATTTTCTTCATGCACCAGCTACAGGCATGAA
Organism: Meleagris gallopavo; assembly: GCF_905368555.1. Lineage (NCBI taxonomy): Eukaryota > Metazoa > Chordata > Aves > Galliformes > Phasianidae > Meleagris > Meleagris gallopavo. The sequence goes on from NC_139405.1 coordinate 13,043,916, forward strand.
TAAGAAGTAAAGCATTCTCACTAAGCACAGTTGCTCCAATAGTTCGTCATACTCTTAATGCATCAGCAGTAACAGCCTTCACAATAAGCAAGACACAGGCAAAAATGGATCATTACTTCCTTCAGGATTTTTAAACTACAGGACTTTATAGTAGCCTATCACGGTATTTGTTATATTTGTTATTCACTTTCAAAGAGCCATTTTTGACTGAGCTGCCGTGGACAGAAAATTAAAATCCAGGCATACCTTCAGTGGCAGATTAGCATGTGTAGCATATTTAGGGTTGCTGCATTGGAGCTGTCAGACAAGATTGAACACTTAAACAAGACAGCATGAGTGTTGAGGATCTGTATCTGCAAATTCTTGATTTTATTCTAGAAATGGAGCAGTTTTCAACAGACTTCTTGGGAACTGCAAATCCCCATATTTTCCCTGTTCTTCAGTCAGCAACAGTCAGTCATATAAACAGCCCTGTGGCTTGGATTTTGGGAGAGAAACAGCATGCTTCTGGGGACTTCAGGAAAGAACACAACAAACTCATCTCTGGTTTTATATTCTTTCCTTGCCCCCTGAAGGAGCTCTGTATCTGTTAAGCCTGAAGATGTGTTGCATCCTTCCATATAGAATTAAAATACAGATGCAAAGAGGATATTTCCCAAATAGTCAACTGTTGTTTCGTTGCTTACTTTCTATTAAATTTGTGAAGAGTTAGAAAGAGGATGCTTGGCTTATTTCTTCTTAGATCTCTGAAACTAACAATTGAGTCTCACATTACTAGAAATAAGTGAAAGTAGCTCTCATATATTTACAGATATTTGTCTGCTCTTTAGACCCACACAACTCAGAGTCTACATTAGAAGTGAATGATTTGATGTACCCAGAGCCCAACCTCTATTTTCTTGTGGAGTTGCAATTAATACAGGTGGAGCCTGGGCCTGCTCAAGGTCAGTAGCATTTGTCCTTTTGACTGCAGTCTAGCCTAAGTTTAATGACATGGGCATGGTGGCTCTTCTAAGAATGGAGTTTCAAGCTTTACATTTTGATATGACTCACTGAGTTATATTCACAGCAGAGTACAATTATATGTGAAACAGTTAATCTTTATGAAATATGTGCATTTAATTTACCACTAACCAGAAAAGCACTAAGAGATCATGGTGATACTAATGCTCAGAACTATCTGGATTTCTCTCCCTCCTACACTACACTTTTCAGAATATCATCTTATTTGTACCAGTTGGTTCCTGGCACGGTGATTAAAGGAACAGCTACAGAAGCATTGTTCATCCATATTTTGTTTCTAAACATGTTCATTGATTAGCAGTGCTAGATTATGAAATAGGACTGCAGTCTGCAGAGGCAGAATACTGCCTTATAGCCGGGATGATACACCTTGAAAAATGAACACTGTATGCATACAGTATTTTCCTGTTCTTGCACCTATTGATTTCATGATACTGCAATCATTGTGCTAAATGCTTCAGTGCCATGTGTCAGCTACTAACCCCATCCATGCCACAGGTCTGGCTGTCAGTTCAGAGCAGCCTTTCCTACAGAATAAAACAATTAAATCTGCTCTGAAAAATGAAGATGCTTGCAAAATACATGATGATTTTTTGTGCTTCAGGGAAGAACTTTTGTTGTTGGCATATGCTCCAGGAGGAGCAAGATGCTGTCTTGGCTTGTTCCTCTTTAGCTTGCAACAGCTTTTAGAGTGTGGGAGTGTCTCAGGTACTGCTGCATACTTCTGTACCTACAGCTCTCCTGCACTTGTTCAACTGCCTGTTCTAATTCAGAAGGCTATCAGGGATGCAGCCAATATCAGAGCTGGAACTGACTGCAGGAGGGCCCACTCAAAAGGTCTATGTGTGTGTGTCCTTCTTTCCATGCCTTATTGCCTCTCTCCCACTCTGTATATCAAGGCAATAGCATACATATTCTGTGCAGACTGTTTACCTCCGCAAAGTATTTGTAGCTGGGTACGCAGGAGCAAAACTAATTTTGAAATCTAAGGCAGTAACTGCATTGTGTCCCAAGGGAATTCTCTTCAAAATAGATCAGGATTGAGAAGGCAGAAATCCAGTCATAATCTTTCTGTTCTGGGCCAAATTTCCACCGAATTCCATGGCAGCTCACTTTCATTTGATCTGGATAATCTTTGTAGGACTGACTATGAAGAAAGCATCTGTGCCATGCAGGAAGAGAGTACAGTACTGCAGAACCACTGCTCTCTGCCTTGTTTTCTGTACAGTGTCTGGCCAATCACTTATAAATGCTTTCACTGTAACCTATCTGATTGCTGACTCACTGTATGCTGGGTTTGCTGTTCCTTGAGGACTTTTGGTCTGCCCACTTTGTCCCCCTCTTCCTACACCACATAACAGTACTTCACATTTTCATCTGGCACTTAAAACAAGCTTTGCATTACCAGAGGACAGTTTCGTTCAAAAGTGATGGCATGCAAGCACATTTGATACATTTCAACATTTCTCCTTAGTGTACGTGCTACCCAAATGAGATAATTTTTTTTGCTTGGATTTTCTCAAATCTGGTTGTTTATGACAGGATAAAAACCATTTCAAATTGAGTTCCAATCGTGAAATGTCATGTCTTCTTCAGTTTTGTCAAGAACAATTTCTGTTGAACAACGAGAAGTATGGTTTTCATCTATAATTTTGACCAGTGTTTATTATTGCCTCTTCTGCATTTTTAAACTATAGGGTTTTTTTGTTGTTCCTTATTAAACTTGTTTGCAAAAATGTTTTAAAATTTAGGACCTCCAGGAATAAAGTAGCTCCAGTGGTTTTGATCTCGGGAAAATGGAACCACTCAGTACACTTTGTGTAAAATGTTGAAAGTTATACCATTAGAAGGTGTCAACAGTGAAGCTTTCACTGCAGTATGCCTGATTTTAATGCATCTACAGTAATTTCCAGTCACTTGTCTATGCTATGAGATGAATGCGTTTGAACCAGAATCGTTCTTTCTGCATGCCACATGCTCATCCTGTCCATGTGCCTAGCAAGGATGAGCTTCACAAGGCCTTTGGGATCAGCCTTAAGTGCTCAAAGAGATGAGGCAGGCAGCACCTACTTGTTACATGGACAGACACAAAGACCACAGAATTTTCCTAGGTCCGTCAAATTCTTTTCTGCTTCTTTCATGTCCTTATTGATTTGGTCCATTCCCTCTTCGATGCGTTCCAGTTGTTCTGATTAAACACAAGTATTTTATCCCCACAGAATGAAGCAGATGGAAAAGGACAAAGAAAAAAAAGACAAAAACTTCAGACATTCACTGTGACAAAAAAAACTGGACACCACATAGCAGAGCCGGTACCCAGTACCTACTTGTTACAAGGACATATGAAAAGGCCACAGCATTTCCCTAAATCTTTTAAATTTTTCTCGGCCTCCTTCATGTCTTGGTTGATATGGTTCATGCCTTCTTCAACACGATCGAGTTGTTCTGGTCAGGACAAAGGGATGACAGTGTGGAATGAATTGTATTTTTGTTTGTTTGTTTTTGTCTTCAACAGAACGTGAAAAATGACCATGTGGATCTGAATCAGTAATGACGTTACAATGCATTAATCCAATCTGATGCATTGTTAACATGATGTAAGCCGTTCTGGATGCCAAAGATGTTTTTTACTAATATGGAAAGAGTAAAACAATGGAGGAAGATGTTCAAAATATATTAATCTGAGCAAGATGTAATGATGTAGAAAGTAAGGGTTATAAACTTTAAGGTCCAGAAACATAATACAATGCACCACTTACTAAGACACCAATGACATCCAAGAGAAAGCAAGATAAAATGTTATTATTTTGCATTTATTCATGTTAATACAAGAGAAAAGGAACTTTCCATGGAAAATACCTCAGTTACTTACGCTTACAAGTGCCTTGGAATTAGGTGAGGTGTGTCAGTGTAATTGCTTGGGTTAGTGGGGACTGAGTGAGACAATTGGCAGTAACAAGACCAGAGGTGGTGGTGCGAGCTGTTAAGAGCTATGTCCAAGTACTCCTTTTTCCAGGGGCTGAGAAAACTGAAGCCCACCTCTCTGATTGGCTTTGGAGGTTAATCTCAAATCTGCATATGGCTTTGAGGCTGATTTTCTTTCTTGCATGAATGCTGCAAATCAGGAGTAACTCCTGCAAACAGAGAGCAACTACAGCCACCACAGGAGCCTGATACTGAAAGAGGACCACCAGCTGTGGCATACATTTTCTGTCCCCAATTTTATGAAAATAAACAATAGGTAAAGAGTAAGATTTTTCAATGGGGTCACTTCTGATTTGCTCCGGGGCAAGTGACTGAAGCATCAAGTGCAGTAAACAGCCTAAAACCAGCACTGTCTCTGCTGGCATTAAAGAGAATTTGTCTTATTTCTGCTTAAGGTTGACAATGATTTAGTCTTCTCTTAGTGACTTAAAGGTTCAGAATAACTTACTGTGTTAGAGAAACAGAATGCCATGATGTAAAATTGTAGAACCAGATTCTCCAGTGATGTAAATACATAAACAGATATTGGATCCAGTGGGATTGGGGATCTTATGTGGAGTTTGTGGTATTTTACACTGGTGGAAAAGCTTCAACATTTGTTGAAGATAAACTCAAGTACTACATGTGATGAGAAAATTACTTGGAGTGGCATTTCAATGCAGTAAATATATGTATATACCTAAGGAGTCTGTGAAACAATCACATTCCTGTTCCCTGTATTGAGAAGAAAAAATATAAACACAGAATTTGAATTGAGAGGAAAGGGACTAAGACAGCATTGGTTACAGGAGAAATCCAATGTCATCCCTGACATTAATTGAGCTCTGCCAAGATTAAAAAAAAAAAAAAAAAAAGGAAAAAAAAGAAAATATTTTAGAAAAAAAAAAATCATGTGCCTATTGACGTCAGTATGAAACTCCTCCTGATTTGTTTGAGAACATGAATAGGCCTAATTTCTTACTTGGGCTTCTAATAACAATGGAGGCTTAGATTTTCAAAGCTGTCTGGGGGATTTGGATGCTCAATTCCCATTAAAATGAATTGTATTTAATTAATTTTAATGAGAGTTGGGCATCTCACCCCTAGAGGGCCTTGAAAATACTGTCCTAAATTATTCAAGCTGAAATAATTCAAATACTGGACTTAAAATGTTTGCTTAATCCTTGCATGAAGCTGGATTTGGAGAAGAAGTGCCATGTCAGCATTGCTGGCTGCATCTGCTCTTCAGCTGTCAGTTCTCCTTCTTCCCAGCTGGATGTGCCTGCCTCCTGATGGCATGGGCATTATGGACCCCAATTCCAGGGGGTTCAGAATTACCTGGCAGTGTCCTCTAAAAGGAGCACATATATTGTGAGCAAAGTATTGGGAAACAGAGAAGGAAATCTGAAAGGTACATTACTCAAGTTTTGCCAGATAGATAATCTACTGAGAAAATAACTAGAATCACAGAATCGTTAAGGTTGGAAAAGGCTTTTTAAGATCATCAAATCTGAGATGATCCCCACCATGCCCACTATCCCATGTTCCTCAGTGCCACATCTCCATGGTTCTTGAACACCTCCAGAGACAGTGACTCCATCACCTCCCTGGGCAGCCTGTGCCACTGCCTCACCACTCTTTCTGAGAAGAATTTTTTCCTAATATCCAACCTGAATCTGTCCTGGCACAACTTAAGGCCACTACTTCTCATCCTCTCACTGTTACCTGGGAGAAGAGGCAGACCCCTACCTTGCAACAACCTCCTTTCAGGCAGTTATAGAGATCAGTGTCTTCCCTGAACCTCCTCTTCTCCAGACTGAACCATCCCTGTTTCCTCAGCTGCTCCCCATCACACCTGTGCTACAAAATCTTCACAGCTTCTTTGGCTTTCCCTGGACACACTCCAGGGCCCCAATGTCTTTCTTGTAATGAATGTATTTCTTGTAGAGGTACTAGGTTGTATTGTTTTAAAGCCCACTGTAATTTTACATTTTGGTGTGGGTGCTTGAGCAGAAGCAGTACTTCATGTTTGTACCCACAGTTTGTACCCACAGATTGTGAATCTCACCAGAACTGCAAGTACATGGTAGAAGATGGTATTCCTCCAAGCTCTCCTGCTCCTCACTAGCTCTAAGTCTTGTGCAGCTGGGCAGCACTCTTGCTCTGGGAGGCAGTGGTGGGAGTGTGAGTTGGCTTTTCTGCTGGTTTATGCAACATGAAGGGAATTGCTAAATTTCCATTGCAAATTCCCTCTTTTTGCTCTTGAGAGCTGTTTGCAGAGCCTAGCTGGTTCTCAGGGCTCTCAATTAAAAGGATGTTACCAGATGTTATTTGACACTGTGGGGACAAGAGGTACTGACCTCTCTTCCAACTTTGCTGTCTGTATTTTCCTAACCTTAGTTGGGCAATAGAAATGTCAGATGAGACTGCAGGGATCAATTGTAGATAAGGTACCACTGGTTAGCTTCTAGTGCAAGCATGTTTCCTTGCTCAGATCTCTGAAGCCAAGAGTGTAGAAGTGCATTTTGAGCTTTTTTTTATTTTTCCTGTTTCCTATTCTGCCTGAATAGATGAGTATTAATTGAAGATTATATTTGACATGACTTAAAGACTTTTGTTTAAGGTATGGCTCTCTCCAGGAGTCTGGCTTAATTTAGCTTTCTTTAGGATTTGTCTGATGCTTATAGTATTTCTTGAAAGAGACTCATAACTAATTTATCTTCCACTGAAGGAAACCTCATCAATGTAAAAAGACTATGCCACGTGTGTAGCCCAGAAGTCTAGACAGTTCTTAAAACCACTTTCTAGTTGATAATACAGTGGACAGCACTGTTAGCTGGTTTAAATCAGCATAGTGATGCTGGCTTCATGAAGCAACACCAGTTCATACCTGTCAAAGTTCTGGTCTCACAGGCAAGTAAATAGATTCATGAATCTAATCACAATTATTGAGGCATAAATATTATAGAGGAATTAACTTAATGGGGTCGCTCTTTGTTTAGGTATGAATGATATTAAAATCTCGCCCAGAATGAATCACTGTTGGCAAGTAATTAGATGATTATCAAAAGCTTAATTTGTTGTTCTCAAAGACCTCCCCTAGTCCAACTTTGTGCATTGTATTAAAGGTCTTAAGAAAGACAGTCTGCTGGCAAATACTGCCATGAACCTACGCAAACTCACACCAGCAAAGATCATATTCTTTATCACTAATTTACAGAAGCACTTCAAGATTGGAGCTTAAACATTTTTTGATAGTTTGTTGCGGTGTTCTTTAAATATATTATGCCTGCATGTACATTTATATACATATATATCATATGTATGGCATATAAGATACCTGGCACTGCCTCAGTCTGGCGGCAGAATACACATTAGTGGTGTGTTCATTCTGATTTCCTTCTTTCTTTCTTTCTTTCTTTCTTTTTTTTTCTTCCCCCAGGAAACTGCTAAATAGTAGTCCCTTTTGCATATTGATACTATTCTAGTCTGAGAATGCCACTTTAATTAAAATATAGTGGCCATATTTCTGCTTTCAAATCTTACAGCAAACTGATGGCAGGCCTTAGGATTTATGCAAGGGTATATTTTTTTAACCTATATGATTATACTTTTGAATTACTTCTGTATCAACACTGCAAGCATCTGAGGTACTATACGCTTGCTCGGCTAGTTTTATGGCATCATTTGCCAGTGATCTTCTATAACAGCTTGGCAAATCCCTTCTCTGTGGCTGATCCCTGGGGAAGTGGCTGGAAGGGGGCAACAGTGGTGAGGGCATCCCTGAGCTTCTCCTTTGGCTTCTTGAGAAAAAACAGCTGCAAAAGCATCTTTAGCACAATGTTGGATTAAGAACAGGGCAGGGACAATATGGTGGTGCTTCACCTTTGCATCCCCATCTGCAGTTCATAAAAAATATTCTTCAACCAATATTTGGGCCTGGGCTTTCGGAATTTCAGTTAAATGCCTTTGAAGAAGGGAGCTTGCTCCTTCAATGAAGAAATGTGGAATGAAGCAATTTCCACCAAGGACAATTTTAATTTTTTTTTCTTTAAAAAAGGACATTTGAGAGTACATTTTAATCATAATTGCATACCAAGAGGGTTGAGTTAGAAAGAGAGTCAGCAGATTAACAATTTCCAATGATAGCTGGTGATCCAGTTTTCCACAAAGAATCATTTTGGATCAAAGCACATTTCTAGAACAGCCTTTTTAGATATCCTGAGCTGTGACCTAGCTCCACTCTGAAAGGCTTTGCAAAGCATGCATACGAATGGAAGAAAGCTGGTGGGGAGCGCTTGTGAGCCCATGTCAAGTGGTACTAAAAATAACAGTAGACAAGGCACAACCTGCAATTGTGGGGGATCTGTTTGTCTTTTGTTCTGCACTACACTTGCAACATAATTAATGCTATTTTCCCTGTAGAATCTGGATTTTTTTATTTTTTACTAACTAGCAAATCATTTCTAACTGTGATCAGCTCAGCTCATAGGTGTTGTTGGAGCACCTCTAGCAATTTTGCTTCTAACATCTCACTGCCTATCTCAAACTGGAAGTTCCATACAAAATGACAAAAGCTTTATTTTGAGGCTGGCAGCACACTGGAATAAGCTGCCCAGAGAGGTTATGGAATCTCCTTCCCTGGAGATACAGGAAATAGACCTGAATGCTTTCTTGTGTAACCTACTGTAGGGAACCTGTCTTAATGCAGGGCATTGGACTTCCTGATACCTGGAGGTCTCTTCCAACCCCTGGGATTCTGTGATCAATTTTTGTGCTAGGTGTTAAATAGGAGATAAGCTGGAGAAGAGGCCTGCATGCAGGCTTAGCTTTCAAGAGGAAAGAAATTGTAATTATGTTTATATTCACTGCAGTTATTTCCCCAGAGCTGCAGAAACAGGTCAGCCATAACTGATGGAAAAACTTTAAAATTCAAAATTAATGGAAGAACTGTAGAGAGCTCAGCTGGCAAGGTCCCAGCCCTTTTACATGGGAGATCTCCTGGTTATTCCAAAGTATTTGTCTCCATACTTCAGTTTGATCTGGTGTATAGAGGTATTGGGTAAGCTAAGTTACTCTATTCATGGGCAAGGTGCTTTTGCACATGCAGTTTCTTTTAAGGTTTGGTTGCATTGACACTTTTTTGGCAGCTATCAAAGTTGTGGATTTTCCTCAATCCTGGCATGGATGAAAAAGGGCTATGTGAATACTGTTGTTACTGGACATACTTTCTTTCCTGCCTCACTTTGAATACAAGAACAAAATTTCTTAGTAATGAATGAGTAATATGCACGATCATATCACCATATATAAAAAAAAAACCACCCATCCCCCTACAATTCTGTGATTCTGTGATTCTGTGATAATCCAGACTACTCTGCCTCCCAATTGTCACAGTGTGATGGGAGTTTCTGAGAAGGAAATTCCCTCCCATTGGTAGAAGAAAGCTGCTGTTCTGCTTGCACCAGTTCAGCAGTCCAGGTTTATCTTTGTATTTCTGCTTTGTACTATCGATTTCATTTTTACAGTCTGTTTTTAACCAGCATGCATGCAAATGTTAACATTTTTTCCAAGCCAGAGTGTTTTAAAGACATATTTTGAAAAGGACACCAGTTGTCACTCCTCAATAATACTTTGTTGTGTGACATTTTTAATATGGAATTTCAACATTTTAGTTTAAAAAGTTGTATGAATATATAATTTATATATATGTATATATGTATATTTAGTTAAATGGGAGACTCAATATCGGGTTTGAAAAAAAAACACATAAGCATTATGGATGCAGGTAGGCTCTGGGAAAGGCTTCCTCACTGTTGTAAACAATCTCATTCAGGAAGAACCTCATCTCATTCCTGTGGGCTCCCCAATGGAAAGATAGTGTGAAATGGGCTTGGGTGAGAATACCCGACCCAAAAAGTGGTAGTTCTGTTTTGCCGAGGGACTACTTCCTGAGTGGTGCACATGACACAGTGGAAGGAAGGGACAGCATCCAGAGGGACCTGGGAAGATTTAGGTTAGATGTTGGAAGGAAATTCTTTACTCAGAGAGCAGTGAGGCCCTGGCACTGCTGCCCAGAGCTGTGGGTGCCCCATCCTTGGAGGTGCTCCAGGCCAGGTTGGAAGGCCCTGGGGATTGGAACAATATGATCTTTATGGCCAGGTTGGAAGGCCCATGGCATGGGATTGGAACTATATGATCTTTATGGACCCCTCCAACCTAAGCCATTCTGTGATTCTGTACTCCAAGAGCTCACTCAGATTCCCAGTGACTTTGGAGGGCACCAGAAGAGGCTACTAGTTTTCTTGGCAGCCCCATTCTCTGTGAAACGGGAGTAATGAAAGCTCTCGGAAAGCTGCACTTTTCTGGAGGGTCACAGTAGACTCTGTGATCTGTTGCACCAAACTGTTAGGCAATAGGAGCTAGCCAGACTAGCTCTTTTCTGTGCCTTTACTGTCTAAGTGCCTCACATTGCAGTCCCAAAGACTTATGCTTATGGTATCAGAAAATGAGTTCTACTTTGTTCTACTTAGATTGGGTTAACTCAAGATGCTTTTCTTGTGAAGCATGTTTAACTTCAAAGCAAACTATTTTGTAAAGAAACCTAGAAACAGAGCTTCGAGCTCTGCAACGATTAGATATTCTTCTTGCCGCCCACTGGAAAGATCAATGTCATGGTTTTTGTCTGTTTAACACCTAATAATCTAAAGTGACTTGTACAGTCAGCTGAAAAGAGATCACATGACAGTGTTAGCAAATTATTTCCTTAATCTGATAATCTGTTGAGACATCCATGAGTTGCACAGATTGCACTAATTACAGAGGGTTCAAAGTAATCATTACTGTACTTTGCCCAATAATAGATGTACTTTATCGCTAAAGCAGAATAAAATAAATAAATAAATCAGGCATTATCACAGATACATATGGCTAAAATGGACAAACCAAAATTAAACATTTAACACGGTGATTAAAATATTCCCAGGGTTTGTAGCACTTGGTAAGCTGTTTCCATTGGGAAACCCATGCTGTATAGTCACAAGCTTAATTTACTGAACCACTTAAGGCATGACCGTAACCAACTTAAGGAGATTTTTAAGTTGTCTGATTCTTTCCTTAAAGTATCAACTAATTGTGTCTCTGGCCATACAACACACATTCCAGCTTCCACGGTCAGTAGGAGTTTAACATTGAGGTGCCTGGACTCCTGGGAGCTCAGTGGCACCAACCTCAGTGCCTTGGCTCCCACTGACTTCCTTCCTAGCATGGCTAGGTGAGATAACTCAAGTGCACAGGGCTTGTCAGTAGTACTCCAAGAGCACTCCAAAGTTTAAAAAAAAAAACAAAAAAACACAAAATTAAGGTTAAAAATAAAATAAATACCCCTAGCAGTCTGTGGAAAAACAAGTTAGAGAAAAGGAACGTACTTTTCCAAAGCAAAATGCGAGGGTAGTGGGTAGTTAGAGGTACTGGTACAGTTTCTGCTGATCTACTTCTGAGTTAAATCGCTAGAAACACCTGGCTATTTACAGAATTTCTCTGACAATATTTGTGATGTATTTCGTTGTATAATTCATTTCTGGAACAAAGCACATTATCTACACAGGTGCTGTCTGTTTCAATATAAATAACATCTTTTCTTCTGTATTCAGTGACAGTTCTACTGCCATTGTTCAGGAAATAAAAAATATCCATAGATAACAAAATATGCTCTGTAATATTTTTCTTGTCAAGACAAACTGATGAGAAAAATATTTGGTTAGTTTAAATTCTTTTCCTTAAAAGGGAAACATAATACAAGAAGCAATAATATGCATACATAAAGGCAAACAGAAGAAACTACTTTCTATTTAGGTCCTTTTATTATTTTTCTTTCATTTTAGTGCCAGGGAAGCAGAGATGTAACAGATGAGAAGAACTTGTCAGGTTATGCAGTCTGTTTCTCAATAATGTTGTACTATTGCCTATAACCTATGTTTGGGCTTGATGAGCAATATGGCGTCACTACTGTAGAAAGCATTTCCTAAGACAGTTTCGTATCATGCACATGCCAAGTAATTCTGTGGGCTCTGGGGGGAGCTGCTTTGATACAGAACACTACAAATTCACATTCTCTTGATTAATTTCTCTTTGGAAACACCATATTGCTTCTCCTGTGGGTCTGCTGCAAATATTGGTTTATTTTGGGGGGCAGGAGGAGCTACCCTTACTTTGTAATACTATAAAGGGCACAACTGTAATTTCCTGGGATAACTGTAATTTCCTGGGTTGCATTCAATATGTCTAGCTCTTTTTTTGTCACAGTCATCCAGAGGCAGGGACTTGTCTAAGTCTAAAGGCTCATACACTGTCCCTGTAATAAACCAATTGTACTATTGCTTTTAATGTTAAGCTCCTGTTATCCTCACTGACACTTCTATACAACAAGAAACTGCATTTTGCACAAGCTAAAACCTTTAAGCTTCTCTTGGGATGCATATACTGCTTGCCTCTCACTTGTAGCTAAACAAGTGAGAAGATTACAAAGCACCTGATGGAATAATATTGGATTTTATATTTATGGAGGCAAGTCATGTAGCTGGATCTCAACCCAATGCTTGCTGAAGAAATGAAGATTTTGATGAGTTCAACCTGCAGCTCTCTTTGATATTAATGGGAAACAGTTGAAAAGAAATACAGACTCTCACACAGTTATTGTACATTCCTTTACCAGACAGAGAAGCTAGAGACAAAAAGTTCCTTAGGTTCTCATACATAACCACACGTGTTTTATGGCCCTGGTTTTCAGAATTGCACACAGTTAGTACAGTACTTTGAGAATGGTTTACATCCTTACTGAAGCAATCTGAACTTACCTCCTTGCTCATCCAACATAACCAAAGTCCTGATACCAGCATCTTTACTCTACATCCCAATAGTGGTAGCAAGGTAAGGAGAGGGAGGGAGAGAAGAAAGAGAGAGAGAGAAAGAGAGATCAGTGAGGGAACACTCAGTCCTAGATACGGGACATAGGAAGACAAAAGGAAAACAGTGAAAAGAATGACAAGGTCATAAGGGGCTGGTAGCACTGTCCAAACCCCTTATGTGACTGAGCACTGTAAAGGAAACCATATATTCTTAGTTGTGCCACCAGCACTTTAGGATTTCCTGGGATACTGAACTACTGCAGAAAGCACAAAGTCCCAGACCTTGAGATTACAGTAATCACTTTATTCAAGAGTCATTTCTAAAAAGAGTGTTTGTTTCAAAGTTCTCTGTAGAGGGAGAAGGGAAGAAGGGGGTTTTGAAATTGCAGGTGTTTTTTCATCCCACAGAATAGAGAGATGACACACAAACATATGTGGTAATAAGACAGAGTGATTTGTACATCACTCTTGCAACACAGAAGTCAGCTTTCCTAATTAGGAAATGCATTTTAAGGTAGAGTAGCATTTATTGAGATTAACTCATATAATTTGGCACCAAGATCTAATAGATAAGGGTTTAAGCCAACCCACACCTTTACTATCCATCAATGGACTTTGTGTTGAGCTTGAAGGCAAGATTCTTAAAACACATCTGCACTGATCCTATCTCCTGCAGGGGTTAATGGGAGTCTTTTGATTGCCTTTGTTGTGAGTGGGATTTGGGCAAAGCTGAGCACATCAGAGTTCCTTCCTGCCTGAACCAGCAGCAGAACCTTTCACAGATGCAGTTTTTACATGCATTATCACCACTCTGTGTTGTGATCAAGTGTCTCAAGTTTCTGGGTGCTGTGATACAAAGCTATATCACAGATTAGACTAGTTCCTTTTTAATTACAATGGGGAAACTAGTTCTATTCTGCTTAAAGCAGTGATAATGTCTGTGAATAATTAATAGCCTGAACAATATCCTTAATGTTGCGTTTCAGTAACAGATGCAGTAAGTCTTCTGCGGCCTGTCAGCTTGCCAGAGGAGTTACCTGAATATGTGCAGCAGTAATTTAACTGCTTCCATGAACATAAAGCTCCCCATGCCCCTGGGAAGCAGACAGAACTGGTAGTGTTGATTTTGTAGGGGCCGAGGAGATGCGGTTGCTTGAGCATGATTGTCCTGACTGTCCTTTAGGGGTTTTTTAGGCTATCTTCTCTCTCCTCAAGGCACATCAAGAGCTTCATGTTGACCTTCCTCCCTACTGCCCTGCTCACTCATCTTTTTGTCCAGGAGCAGTGATGTCTCTCTGGCCATCAGCTCTGCACTGCATGTTTGCAGGGTGCTCCCAGTGTGTCAGCAGCACTCTGCGTACCTTGGCTCAGCTACAGGACTGCCTGCAGCACTCGGGCTGGCTGGCTGGTACAGCTGCTGTGCTTCTCTGCTTGGCTTCAAGAAGGACTCTGCTTGGTTCAGGAGGGAGATATGATGCCTCTTTTTGCACTCTCATCTGCCTCCCTCCTCACTGTCATTCTTGTTTTTTAAGATAATAATAATGTCTATGTCACTGTAGAAACTGAGGAAAACATCAGATGTGCACAGCCTGGTTCACCTCCCCTTGTTTAATCCCTGTGTAAATTGCCATGAGGAGAGAAGTCTCTTGTACAACAGTCTGCAGGGCCCACTTGCCCTTGGGTCAGCGACCTGTCAGCTACTGCTGCTGCTCTCTCTCCCTTCTTGCTCGTACCACCCTTGCTTGAGTGCCAGCCAGCTTTTATTTTCACAGCCTTTAGAAACTTAGAATCCAAGAGTCATCTTAGACTTGCCTTTTTAGAAGAAGGAAGCTGCCATTAATAAGCTTAAATTTTCTGTGGGACAAGCAAATGTCAGATCTGCTAAGCACTGGATTGTTCAGTAGCTTGTTACTGTGCTCTCTCTACTCTCTTGGTACCCGAGGGTGGCTTACCTGGAATTATTTATAGTATTTTAACAAAACATACATTGTGCAAACATGAAGAGGCTGCTTAGGACCTGAGTCCTCCTGGGTTTGAGTAAATACAGTGCAGTCAGACATAGGGCTTTTCTGAATTTTAAACTTCTGCAGCTGATAATGTGATAGTTCTCAGCCTTCAGTGAGTCAAACATAACTAGGCTGAGAAATGTTTGATGTTCCTTAACCCTCTGACCTTCTGTTTCTTCAGAGTTTGAGATCTAAGCAAACTGCTTTTATGTGGTTAAGATGTCCAGTGACCAGAACAAGACCTATGCTGAAAGAGGAATACAGCAATTAGAATCTACAATTTGTATTTCAAATTAAATACTCACAAAGAGCAAAAGAGGTGCAAATTTCTTGTACTTACCTGACCATCAGTGCCATTTAATTTTATCAGGCAATACTCTTTCCCTTAAGAAGGTAATCTGTAGCTCAGTCTGCCACAGCATTAATACTAATGCGAAAATATCAAGGGTGTGCATTGAATATACTTCTCTGCATCTGTGGTCTAACCCAAAACATATTGAAGCTAATAAAAAGATGCTCACTGACAAAGATAAGAGGTGATTCAGACATCAAGTGACAATCTCCTCCTGTTCCAAGTTTTGGTTAAGCATTAATTGTCAGCTTTTTCACAAAAAATTAACTATGTACAGCCAGTTTAAAAAAAGTATATAAAGTTGCATTCATGCATTTAAAACAGAACCAGACTTGTGATCTGCCTTTAGATACCTCAGAACCAAGCATGTCTGTGATACAGAACTATTTGGAAAATGTGCTCATCATCCAAATGTCTGAGCAGGAAAAAAACCCTCTTAGTATCTGACCCTTAGTGAAAGCAGACTGAGGCATCTGTAGAAGCCACAAACCCGCTTTGTTTAAGGGAAGATAGAGGAAAAAAGGTGGCACACAGGGTGTACTTGGTGCTAAAGGAAAGACCTCCCAAACGCAGAAAATATTGGCATTTCCTGCACTATAACTGCCCCAGAAACTCCCCCTAGCCTGACTGGGAGCAGATGTCAGCAGGCACACTTGAACTGGTTGCTGAGAGAGCGCATAGCAGGAGCTGACGAAAGCTGTGTTTGCACATTATCAGCGTATATCATGTTCTACAGCAACTGATCATATAACCTTGGCAACAAGTTCCCAGCAGAGCCATTGTCACTGGGGTGGGGGCTGTGTGCTGGTGCTGTAATTTTCTGGTCCAGAGTGCCCAAGAAAGGCACTCGTGTACATTGCTTCCCAATACCAGTGGGATCCTAAGTGGTAAGCTATGAATGAGCAGAAGCAGCAAGATCTGTGGTGTTACAAAAAGGTGTCTTTATAGTATGCTTTCCCCAGAATTAGGGCATTTCTGTCTTCTGTGTAATGAAGGAATTTTTCAAGACCTCCAATTCTTGCACAGGCAATCCTCCATTTAGTTTATGGCAAAATAAGAATTCTCAAAAAACAGGGTGCTTAAAGGTAGTTTGGCCAGAGAAAAGAAAAGTACACTTTCGACAGAACCCTACAGACTTCATGGAGTACATGCCACTTGAAGTCAGCTTTCAAAAGCCTTCTCTCTCAGGTTTAGTTTTGACTTTCTTTGTCTCCCTGTTGCACTTGAGAGAAGCATTTGAACTGTTGGATTTTGTCTCGGTACAGCAAACATTTCACACTCTTGTTCTTCATAAGTAAATGGCACAGCGTGAATTGCTTTTGTTGAGCCATTAAACTGACAGCTTTGGAGTTCCTCTGTTTACCCATAAAACAGGTACACCACAGATGGTAAAACATAGAATCTTTCCCACGCAGCCCTCAAACGTACCCAGCCCTGACTCTAGGAGTGGGCAGGTCAGCCTGCCTGTCCTCCCAGACTGTGATTTCCATGGAGTCTGATGTGTGTTACCAAAGCAAAGGGGTATGCAGACCTGGCAAACTTTGCACACAGGATGACCCCCTCATAACAGGAGGCCATCACTTTCAACTTTTAAAAATTAATTCCATTAGAAGAAATAGTGCCATATAGACTCCATAAAGTTCATGAAAGTCAATGACCTTTAAATTTTTGGTAACCCTGAATTCTAGTGTTTGGCTCAAGGTAAACCAACAAGAAGTCGGTTTGAGTTCAGCTTTAACATGCTTTCTGTGAAGCACATACCCAGGTTCTCCACTGGACTGTGATCAAAGGTATTGATCAGAAAGCCAGAATATATGAATTTAAAACTGTGGGCTTACTTCTGGGATGACTCCTAGATATGTCACCCTAAGATAGTCTGCTTCAGTGAAGCCAGTTTAACAGCATAATTTGGATCCCTGTTGCAGTCATAATTATATGTTATCCTCAGTCTTCTGCAACAGCTTTATAAATCTTTTAAATATTAGGGTCTCAATCGAAGCCTTTTAAATGCATCTACAAGATGTTCAGTGGGATTTGACAGCACTTTGGAGAAATGCATTGCTGTATTATTTCTTATTATTACTGTTACAAGATTGAGTTTCCCAAGGAAGGGAGTTGGAATGACATCTCACAGGGCCCAATAGTCCCTCCAGAAATACAATGTGTCACATCCTGTCCTTAGCCATTACATAAAGCAGCTACTCCAGCAGTGACTAAGCCAAAGTCTGATTCTCATAATGATAAATGGAAGTAAAGTATCAGATAGAGAACTGGAATCACTAGAAATCCCTTCTGCATTTCGAGATGTAGCCTGAAAAACTCACGTACACTCTCAGCTATGTGAAGAATACATAAACTTCCACTTCAATGAAGAATTTTGCTTTAATCAATATGGATTTTAGAGTTTGTTTTGAAAAAAAATAATATAGACAATTATATACCAGGACAGCCTGATGTAGCTAGCAGTTCCCAGAGACACTAAAGAGAAATGTCAACCCTCTAAAGACAAAAATGTGGTCAAAGAAACATTTTTAGTAGTAATGCATTTCCTCAGCTCCTGCTCCAGGTTTGCTGTCACCCCATTAATGCTGTAATGTCTCTCTGTGCCTGATTAAGGAGCCATGTTACCTCTCAGAGCCTGTTAATTCACCCTGGGGCTCAGAATCTAAGCAGATAGGAATCTGCATGTAACTTCCCTTCAAATCACATATTCCTGGTTTTCTTCTTGCTCAATGACCCTGACTCTGAGTGCTTTCCAGATGATTTACATAGACCCTGTTACGGGTTTAGTTCTACTTAGCAAATGCTGACACCAAATTATGAATCACCTTCCCTTGTGCCAGATATGTATTTCTGTGGAATTACACAGATTAAAACTCTTGTCTGTATAAAACCATTCCAATAGTTAATGATGTCAAGGGGATATTTTCAAATCAGCTTTGACAGGCTTTGAATGAAACTCTAAATTAATAGATTTTTTAAAAAATTCTTTTGTCATTAATTAAGGAGCATTTGACTCTGGTATTAATATCACGGGAAACTCACTACCCAGCCACAAATGAAGGAAGCTCAATGTCCTCATTAGGGATGCATCTTGATTTTATTGAACTTCCTTAACTTACCATTTCAGCTTTGATATACTGGTAAACTTGACCCTAACCCTACAGCACGTAGGAGGAGAAAATAGTTCTGTCTAGATTTAAATGTTCAGAACAACCCTCTTGTCTTTAGTTGTTGCTGAGTGCTTTCTTGCTGGGCTTTCCACAGTACTGATCTTGACATTCATATCCTTGCAGTGTCAAAGCTAGAAACCATCTTTTTCTTCCACCCTACAATGACTGATTTTCTTTCAAGGTGATGATGGTTCCACTGGAATATAATACTGGACTTACATTTTTTTCTAATGCATTATTCTTCATTTCATGAAGTTGCCTCAGAGATAAAAAGCTTAAACAAGAAAATAATAGGAGTGTCAGCTACAAATTATGTTTTAGTCTTACTCTCCTGCCTAAGTTCATTTTTATTTTGTATTTTGGCCTGAACATTGCATAGCTACATCATAAAATGCAGGTATTTTTAGCGCTGAGTAACTGAGTGGGTCCAATGGCCATTGGTTAATGTAGATGTACATATGTGCTGTGTGGCTACGCTGAGCACCGCAGAGCAAATGGATCTTTGTAATCTACTATGCCAGTATGTAGCTGCCTTCAAACAAAGCATTGGCCAGTTCATAATGTCCACTCACCACTTCTTGCTTCCCCTGTTGTGCTAGAACAGAAACAGCTCCCTGGAAGGATGGGTTATAAAAACAAGCAGTAACAGGCTTAGTCCTTCAGCAAGGAGAATAGTTCCGTTTCCTTCTCTGACATTCCTGGGAAGAGCACCAGAGTTTAGTCTTCAAATTCAGCTTTAGTCTGCTTGGGCAAGGAGGGCATAGAGCCCTTGTGAACATCAATTTTGTCCTTCATGTTATGACCTCTATTTCAGCACTGTGCTGCTATAGAGCTTCCCAGAGTTGACAGCACTTCTCTTTCTCTACAGTTTATTCTGTATTTTCCCAGTATCTAATAGATTGGAACCAATCATGACTGGAATCCATATATATGTGCATAGGAATAATGTTTGAAGTGGAGATATCCTGTTCCCCAGTAGGTAATGGATTTGCTGTATAAAAAGAATATAGTAAGCATTCTTTCACTGACAACAGATATTTTCTATCTCTACTCACTAGACAGGTTCTGCTAAGCAAGTGAGTCTAATTGGATCTTTTTTATTAAATCAGAGCAGTGCAAGTTCAATTTCAAAGACACTCACCGTTTGTCTTTTCAGTCTAAAATCTTTCACTCCTTAAATGCTGCATTTTTTGAAATGTACTGAAGAGGTGATGTTAGAGTAACCAGCAGTTGTTCAGACCACAGAAGAATTTTAAAGGTCTTTTTTGTCACATTGGTGAAAATAATATTCAGTTCATTGTGAAAGAATTCCCTTGACTACTTAAGCTAGCTCTAAAAATTCTGTATTTGCATAAGAAAATATTGCTGCATCTGAATAAAGGCAGGTCTGGAGAGATGCTGAGCTCTTCCAAGAAGCAGTAGAATCCTACGTAAACTAATTGGTAAATTAAGCAGCCCCAGTCTCCTCTTGCTTTGCCATTTGCCGTGATTCAATACTGAAATTCCAGTAGCATTCACAATATGCTCGTTCAGTATGTTAGGAAAACTCAAACAGTGCATAGGTCACGGAAATACGGCTCAGAAGAGACAGGACTGATATTTACTGATGGTGTGGCCCTGGGCAAATCACTTCCCTCTCCTGTGCCTCTCTTCCTTCCCACTCATCATCTACCTCATCTAGGCATTTTGGGGCAGCAGACTCTCCCGTCTTGTGTTTGTGGAGGTAACCATATAAAACTCTCGTGTATATCAGTGAACTGCATCCAGCCCTGAGGTGGCATAAAGTGATGGTTAGAAATAGCATGTCCGGAGAATGACCAGTGAAAAGGGACAAATTGCTCACAAGACAAGGGTGTGTTTTGGTTACAAGAGGCCCAGATCTGAAGTGTTTGTGCACTAGCAATGCTGACTATGCTCAGTGACCCATCTGCCCGTCTGCCTGTGCACAGAAATTTAATTTTGTCTCCACTGGACTCCATTGATTGCCACAGCCCTGACTGATTTCAACACTGTGAAGCCTACGGCTGGGTTTGTGCTTGTTCCTGAACATGGGACTTGATGTCATGTTCCACCCGCTGCGTCTGCTGGAGACTCCTCCAGTTGTCAGGAGTACTGGGACTGTCAGTACTGATGACCCTGATTAAAAATGTCACCAGCTCCAGAGCCACAGCTCACATGGTGTCTGAAAATAACATGGCCTGGCAGGCAGGAGCAAAGTTTTCCACCACCTGCTGCCTGATCGCTGTAAGTAACCTGGGCTGAGTTTGGTAGTGCCCATCTTTTAAATCCCTTCATTACAAAGAGGCTGAAATGAGCATGAATTACCTTTTTTGCTCTTGCACCTTCTTTCCAGGTAGGTGCAAGCTGTGTTAGCAGTGGGGACTGAGCCCAAGTTCCCTTCCTCTGCACTGTGGAAAAACAGAGAACTTTCTTCTCCAGAGCTGTCAGTTTAGGACATCTCAGAGCCATGAAAGCCTAATCAATGTTTCAGAGATGCATAAAGTGGTACTTAAATGCTGTGGTGACTGATGCTCTATAAATAGCTGCAAGTGTTTATATAGCAGGAGGTACTTGGAGAGGACAGGGCAAGCAGGCGGAGGGTCTTTCTCACCTTCTCTTTGCAGTGTTACAGCAAGGACATTGGAGTGGTACTGGCACGAGGCTGAGGAGCTCTTCAGCAAACTCAGCTGTTTGTCCCTCACTCAGGTCACCTTCAGAGGCCGTTTCCTTAGCTTATCTCAAGCAGCCTACCTCAGTGGGTTCTCAGATATGGGCAAAACACCGTGCCTCAGCAGCTGGTCTGCAGTTTGACACTTGGCAACTGAGGCATGGTGTCTCAAATGACCCTTGTGCCTGGGGAGGGATAAGGAAGAAGAGAACGGCTTATAAAGCCGTGGCCATGACCTCGCAATGTGAGTAAGGCAAAAATCACCCCCAGTGTGTCAGGCTCTCCATCACCTTCCCTCACAACAGAAGCACAAATAAAATGCTGATCCTTACCTCTTCAACAAGCTGCAGCATTCGACGTGTACTCTCAAGGGACTGAAAAAAGCAGAGAAAAAGCAACTTAGATTTGGCAAAGCATAGTTCCCACCACTATGGGAACATTGGGCTCATGCTGACAATATGTTTTTCCAATGCTCTTTGCCTTTCTTCCAAATCAGGACATCAGCAGGAGACTGGTGATCTCTTCATCTTCCATGCTCTGGGACGGCATACTGATGCCACAGCTCCTGCTGCATCGGCCTGGAGCAGCCCTAAAGCTTGTACTCCCTGTGCCTGTGTGGTGCAGCAGTGGTGCTGAGAACAGCTGGTGTTCCACTTTAGAAATAAAATCAGTGGGTTTCAGCTCAGACCTTTCAGAGACCTAAATGGTGACATTTAATATTGCATAGATTTGGCAAATTGAAGGAATCCTAAGACAATATTACACTGCTGATTTTTGGTTGAAGGTCAGTCAAGCTGATGCACATCCTAATACCTAAGCCAAGCTCACAATCTATAAACATCTTAATCTAGACTACCTAATCTGGACTAAACATAACATTAAACTGTACCACAGTTCATTTCTTTCCCAATTCTACCTTCAGTGTAAAGCTGATGGAAAATGCCATCAGCCCTAGAAATCCTTTGTCAGATTGGCTCATATTTCTGTCCGTGCCTCCCACCTAACCCCAAACCCAAGTTTCCTCTGTAGCTATCAGTCTCACTTCATCAGCAAGCTGATCAGCACGCCGCTGCATTTCTTCCAACTCATTGCGCATGTCCGCATCTTCTGCCATTTTAGCTGTGGGTGTGTTTGTGGAAGCTGCAGATCAAGGATTTCTGCTCAGCTGCCTGCAAGCCTGGAAGACAGTGAAAAGGGAAAGAAGCAGCGAGGTTAGGCTCCCTGAAGCACTGAAATGACTTAAATTTCAGTTACCCAGAAGTCCTTTCATAACATGAATGCCTTCACCCAACCTTTTTCATTCTGGACAGTAATTCCTATGTAGTATAGAGTGCACAAGATTTTTCAAGGTGATGTCTTAATCCTGTACTATTAATCACTCTTTAGGAAAAAGGATTTATTCTTGTCATGTTAATTGAGGAAAAGTGAATCCTTCCTTTATCCTTAACAATGCGAACGCTATACACATCGCAGCTGAATAGTCAGGAGGCATTATTCATATTGGAAGTGGGCTTGGCACCCAATTTTTCTTCCTAGAATTAAAAGCCTAAATGTGAAGGAGACCAATGTCAAGCTTATGCCCTCACATCCTAAATTTAGCTGTATTGCTTGGAGGGCTGTATGCTCAGCTAATGAATCTCAAAGTTAAAGACAATGAAACTTTTGTATCAGCAGTGACTTGCCCAAGCTGCTCTAGTTCAGACTCCAAAATAATATTTACAGTTAGGCTGGATGAAGTCATCTACCTGGGAGAATCTTTCATTTCAAGTGAAAGGGCTACAGGAGTTAATTAGTGCCGTCATCTTCCCCCCAGGTTCTCATCTTGGTTATTCCTCTCAATACCGATCAGCAGCATTGAGCTCCTCCTAACCAGAGATCAGGATGCAACCTACTAATCCTCATTCGGTTAGGGCTTCTTTTTTGTTATAAATTCAAGCTAGCTCTGATTACTGAGCATGACTTGATTAAGAAAGGCGGGTCTTCCTACCATCTGTCAGGTCTTTACAACAACAACACCGGCTTATTTCTTTGCTTGATTCAAGCATGGCACATTGCAAATTGCTGCTCACTGAATGTTAGATTTGTTCATTGCAGGTGCAGAAGAGATGGAAAGTTGTGGGGGACTGAGAATATACAGCCATAAAGCACATGCTATCATGCTCAATTACAGAAAGACGACAAAAGGAGCCCCTTTCAGTAAATCTTCTCTAGGAAAGCAAAATCCCAGAGGCTATTTTCTGTTCTTTCTTTGCATTATGTACAACCCTTATAAAGCAAGGGAGAACTTGGCTCTGAAATTTCAACAATAATAACTTAGTTTAAAAGCGAGTTATTTTCTATCTGAGATGAATTCATTCCTTGCTTTGAGCAGTCTGCATCATAACAACAGGAGCATGGGCTGAACAGGTAAAGCTGGATGGCCAAGATATTTTCTGGATCATGCCTCAAGCAGGGGCTTAGAAAAGTGTAGGGACAGCAGAAAGCTCCTTGCATTTTCCCTGAAGCTTCATCAACAAATTTGCTGTTTTTCTTATCTAAGAAGGAATATGTGACCTTCATGCTTTTTCATTAGCTGTGTCCTCACTTGCTTTTCCTCTTTGAAGATACAGCAGGAAGAAGTCCATCTTGGAGAGCCAACCCTGAAGCTATTGGCACAGTATCCCGCTTTCATCACTGAGCACATCGCTACATCTTTGTCAGAGGAAGGCTGACATTCCACACAATGGGTCACACAATGTTTAGGATTCCAAATATATTCTGGAGAAGAAGCCCACCCCATTTTGCCAGCTGCATGGTCACAGCGGTGTGAAGAACCAAGCTTAAGCATCTCATCTGCAGCCCCAGCTGATGCAAATACAGAGCTTAATTTCATGCTAATATTCAGACTGATATCGGGCATTTCAAGGATGCTCACAAACAGCAGTAAATAAGCTTTATGAAACTGTCGCACTCTGAGGATTAGGAGGAAAAATTGAATCAGGAATCTGTCTCCTGAAGGGCTTGTAAACGTGTGGGGACACTCTCAAGGCCACCTTAATCTTTCCACTCCATTGCTGCTCTCACAGTGCCTTTTGAGATGTATCATGCAGCTCCAAAAAGACACTGCTCCTGAAAAGCAAATGGAGCCAGCTTGACTGGGATAAAAATAAGTTATTAGAGCACTGAGCTTTAGTAAAAATCATGAAAATGTAGACATGTTCTAATTGGTATATACATGTAGCTGTGAGAGGCAGAAAGCTGGTTTTGTTTGTTGTCTACTTGATAGCATTTTCCTAGCTGTAAACTGGGGATTTGGTTCCGTCTCTAAGCATATCCCACGTGATCTCAGTGATCATAGATGTGTGAGTGAAGGTGTGATGAGTGCTTCTCCTGACGATAATGAACAATGCAGTCTGTTTGTCAGTCACCACAAATAACAAAAATTGTTTGAGAACAGAAAATTCAGTTCTCAAATAAACTCCAGACTGGCTTTTGATCTTTTACTTATTAATTTTGGATCATGAGCCAGCAGTAGTTTTGGAAGGTGCAAAAAAAGCAACAAAGGGGTGAAATATTGTGATTTTTCTTAGGGTTATCCTTTTCAGTTAATTGAAAGCATCAGTTGACATCTTAGTGACAGATGCATCCTATTTTTCATCAAACTAAAAAAAAATGTCAGAGTTGTAAGCAGAAAGATGTTTTGTAGCAAGTGATCAAACTTGACAGGTTTATTGAGCTTGTTTGGTATTTGTAAAGCACTTAGAATGGATTGAGAAATAGCAAGAAGCATTCTTCCAGACAAGTCATTTTACATCAAGGTTTAGTCATAAACAGAAGTACCCTGCAGCAGTGTTGATTCAACTTTATTTAATAGAAAATCATGTATAAGAATCAATAAAGGTTACTCATTTGCAGGCAGTATGATAGACTGCATGTATGTTGCAGGTGGTTGGGAATGGATTTAAATTTTTTGCATATTTTGCAGTTCTAAATGTGGAATAGCACAGATTAGTCATAAGATTTTCTTTGAAAAGCCCCATAGAGTCTGAAATTCCATTTCAGTTTCATGAAATTTCAGCAACAAACTGATATATATAAAATCTCATTGAGAGCATATTTGTGTGTTCTAAAGGGAGTTACATCACTACAGAACAAATGAAGTTTTCCTTCTGTGATGTTTTCAGGAAAAATTCAGGGCCTGTATATTCCTCTTGATATATTAAAGCACTGAAACTGAAGTAATGGTCAAGAAAAGGTAAACAGTAATGGAGCTGCTCTCACTGGTTGCGGGACAGGATTTCAAAAGCATGAAGTAGTGGCTTATCTTTGGACTTGCTAAAGCCTGATGCTATTTTGGTAAAATGGGAACTGATCAAGGATACTGTTGATGACTTTGGAGAATAAATTTCTTATCATAATTTGGATTCTGTTCTCACACAGGCTGATTTGAACCAGCTATCAAAAGTCTATAATGGTCATAGGAATCCTCAGTATGAGTAGATATAACCTCTTAAAAATATGCTCTTTACTTTCAGTAGACTACATCTTATTTTGCCTACAGTCATTGTGTAGATGATAGATCAAGAAATCAAAGTTGTGATGTACTGAGGTATTTAGATCTTCAACTTTGATAAAAATAAGTTGCTACAGAAGTTACAGCCACTTGCTTGCACTCAGTCAATTTTTGTTAATACTTACATTAATTATATATGCAAATGCAAGCTCAGAATTTCCCAAGGATCTTGGTTTCTCCATTTCAAAAAGGAGAAACCCTGTGGGATTACCTACAAACATTCATAATTTTTTGTTAAAAAACAAAAGTCCCGAACTTGTTACAAAAAACTTTGTGTACCAAGCTGTGCTCTGTGTTTTCTAGACAAAGCAAATAGCTTTAGTGTTGGATGATTTATATCAAATTCTCTGAGAACTAGTCTTACATGTGTGCCAGTGCTGGTAGAGAAGCACAACAGGACACTAAGGGTTAAAGAAAAATACCAAGAGAAAAGACTGGCTAATGGAAGTATATTGCCAATTATACTTTGAATTCTGCATTTGATATTTTTGTAGTGGTCAGACACAATGAAGAATCTCATAGTGAGAACATTATATATCCTTGCAGAATTATAGTGAAGTCTCAGAGATCTAAATATATCCCCAAAGGAAGGGAGAGACAATGAGTGACCTTTGAAAGCAAATATTTGCTTCACAGTGATATAAACACTTCAGTGCAATAAATACAGGAAAATGAAAATGCTGCAATTTACTGTGGTGAAGGCCACACTGCAATAAAGTGTTCTTTTTTAAGCACTCTCCCTGCTATTAAAGATACATCTATTCTTCCCATGGATATTTGTGGCCAGAGAATAACTGCATTGGCATATTCTACTAAAAAAGTCGGTCAGTGCATCACTTTCCGCTTCTTTTTTGGAAGATTGAAAGGATTGCCACAGTGGTGTGGCAGTGGAAAACCCAGTGAGAGACTTCAGTCATCAGGCATCTCAGGAAGGATGCTGTGCTGTTTGAGTGTAGGTGCTTGAGTTGCAGCTATCCCCCTTTCATTTTCAGTCTGCTCGCTGGCAGAGGGAGCGACACGCACTGCCAAAGTGGAGAAGTTCAGCTCTAGGTGAAAGCATCAGCCTTCCCTCCCTTGCAGTCAGACAGTTCCCTAGGTGCTGCACAAGGCGCGTTCAGCCATGGGACATGGCCAGGTGCAAGGCAGCTTCAGGGCTTTATAGGATCCCACCCTCAAAATGTCCATCCTTTTCCCTGCTCAGCTGCCCAGCACCTCGGCCACGCTTTTCCCCACTTCCTCCAGTCTTCCCTGTTTTTAATAACTTTGAAATAAAATCTTAGAGGAAGACTGCTTTTTGTATCTCTTCTGCAGCACAGCCTATCGTCTGGCTCTAAGTTAGCCCAAGACTTTCAGTGGAGTTAATATTTCCAAAAAAACCAACCCTGTCACATCCATGTTGTAGATTAAGCCCCAGAGCAGCCTCATGTTCCTGTGGGGTATGTTAAGGTCCTCATCTACCTTCATTTGCTCTCTCACTGTGATTTGCTTGCATGCCTTTGGGCACAGCTCCACCTCCGTGGCTGAGAGCCTGGTGATAACCGATTCTTCTCTGCTTTTTGCTTGTAATTCTGCAAAGAATAATGCCTGCTGGTGAGGGCTTGACAGGGAGTCACTTTGGAAAAGACTGGCACTGAGATCTTGCAAATTTGAATTCAGGAGAAAGAGGTGATTCCTACTTTGTCACCATCTTCCTGCATCATCTTAGACAACTTATTTTACTCTCAGGGCTTGCTTGTGTTGCCTAAAGACATGTCTCTGGAGCTATGTCAGATGCTTTAGGTGTTTGGTTTCCTGCTGCTGACTGAATCTGTCAGCCTTGTGCAGACATCTGGGATGCCCTCTGATGAGACTGCTTGACCATATTTAACAACTGAATCTGTCTCCCATCTACCCAATGTGGATTGAAGTCTTCCTACCTCATCTTTTTTTTTTTTTTCTTTGCTGTTACTTTGCAGTGTTTCAGAGCTTGGGCTGTCCTCTGTTCGGGAGTGTTCTGGTCAAGACAACAAGAGTTTGTGAATAAATGCTAGTGAGCGCATTTCTGAGTTGAAGCCCCCATCCAGTTGGAATGAGAACTCCCCAGTCAAAGGCCAAAATAAAGATGTGGAAGTATAATTAGACAAAATTATGATTCCTGGCTGTTTTCTGAATGTGTTGGAAAAAATAACTGGAAACCAGATTTCCTTTGGGCTTGTGTTGCTGTAATGACAAAAAGCTCAATAAAATGATTACTTACTGTGAATGCAGCTACACAACATAAATGCTACCAGAGAAATGACTTTTTCCTGTAAATATGGGCACCTCTGTCCCCAGCACTGGAGGGTACATGAGTGTGAGCACGTACATGCAGTTGCAGTGCAGCAGACAAGTTGTACTGATACGACAACTCCATGACTCCCGTTTCTGCGCACAGGAAAGTTATGAGCAATACATTCCACACTTCCCCCAGGCGCTGCAGCCAGCAGCAGTCGAGGTGGAACAAGTTGTTGCTGAGATCTCAGGAATAAGAGGAGGTCATAAAAGAAACGCCTGGAGCCACCCTGTCCCCATACAAAGCAAGGCGTTGTTGTCCTGTCAGCTGTCAGACAACACTGCTGTTTTATGCAGCTCCAACACGTGCATGTCACTTTATCAGCCTACTGCATCCAAAGAGAAAAAAATGAAAGAAGCAGAACAGCCATTTTGTAACAATTTCTCTTCATAGAAATAATAACTTGACTTCCTATCCCTTTTACTGATAGCAAAATCATTTTCGAAAATAAATCTTTCAACATGTTATCTCCTTGCAGTCATTTCCAGAGCTATGTACTCACATGTTTTATCTTTTTTTTTTCTTTTTTTTTTTTTTTTCTGACAGTAACAGCAAAACCTTACAAGCAAAGTTGTTTGTTTGTTCTGTGTGGGAGAGAACCAATTGGCATGGAGGATGGTGAAGAAGGAAACCCTCAAAGCAGGAGCAGGCATCACATCCAGAGGAAGCTGCTGACAGTGCAGAGATACCGAACAGACCTGGACTGAACAGGCTGCAGTGACTGATTCCCAGCTACCACAGGTGACTGCCTCATACAGCTTCATTCCTAATTTAGTAGGCAATGTCCTGTGTTTCCCTAAGTTTATTTTGTTCTCACTAATCTTGCTAAGACACTATTACAGACCCTCACTTCTTCCACGTATAGAAAACATTTTATTTCTGGTCAAAACTAATTCACAGCCAGCTCATTCCCATGCTTGTCTTCAGATTAAATAGTTTCTCTTCTTCCTGGTCTCTGTCTCTATCTCTGAAATATAAGGAATAGCAGTAACAACTTTTCTCATTTCTTATGACATGAGAGACCAGACTCTATGTTAGTTCTCCCTTGGCAGGAGGACTGTTTGTTGCCCTTACCATCCTAGCAGTTGCTCATTCAGTTTGAATTAGTCATCTCTGGAAATGGCTGGCCAGCATTTCACAGGGGATGATATGAGCTTTGCTCAAAGGGCTTAGTGCTTCCCCATCCCTCCAGGAGATACCTACTCCAAAATATCCTCCAACCTCACTTGCCATTTGCATAGCTGGATCTTGGTGGCTCAGGACAAGAAATCCAGGTATTAGTATAGAGGATTAAATAAAATATCTTGACTTGTGACAAACATAATTTTGTGGCCAGAATCTGGGAGAAAAGCCAAAGGACTCTGCTCAGCTGCAGATGAAATTTCCAACTGTGACACAATTCTCAGTGCAATTCATACCCTAAATTTGTTCAGGTGCTTCTCAAAATACTCTCCAGTACTGCAAAAATGGCAAGCAGCCAGTTTTTCCTCTCTTTGATTACAGTGCAACCTGGGTTTCTTTATGCTGCTCCTAAGCCACTAAATCTGATTAATGGCCAATTTTAGAAGCTAGGAGTGACAAGTCATGCCCCATTTCAGGTTGGAGGAAGTTTCACCGCTGCCATGACCAGGGTCAGGCTTGCAGCTACCAGCTGGCAACATGCTGGTAAATCCTAGCAGTACACGGAAGGTGAACAGCGTGCATGTGGGTTTCTGTGAAAGTATAAAAATTGAGTGTTTGGAGTTTTAAATGCTTTAAAGACAGATTTTCTTGAGACTTTATCTGTGCCCTTCTGTTTCTCTTAGATGTCAGTTACAAAGGTAGGATGGGTAAGTAGATAGATAGATGGACAGATAGGTGGAATATATATAAATTTATAGAATTTAATTATTGCAAGATGTTTATTGAAAGATTTAAGAGACAGTATGAGGTAGAATAATTCCGTGGTGTATTTTCCTGAGGAGCATAAGGGAAGTTCCCACAAGGCTTGTTGCATATTTTTTTCCTGGGTGTTCGGAACAAAAGATGCTGTTCCCTCTGCACAGTCTTCTCAAAAGCATGTAGAACTCCCAGTCCAGCCCTTTCTCTCTCTGAACACATCCAGGGCTCTCCCACATCTCCTGGTTTTAGCTAATTATCACCTCTGCTGAGCATCTCAAACCAAAACGATCTTTTGTTGCAAAGGTTGGAATTAAACCTGGGCAGTGGTGAGGAGACCAGCAAGCAAGTCTGGCATCCACTGTCATCTTGTAGCACCAAAGGTGTAGCCCCTATCTGCACTGAAGTGTTATTGCTTCTTTTCCTCACTATTTTAAGAGTTGTTTACAGAACATGACTGCTAAGTGCTGAGATTTGGCGGATGGTATGAAACACCTGCTTTCACTGGGCTCAAGGAAAGGGTTGGTCATAGTGTGGGCTGGTGGTAGGCAGTGAGAAACAGCCAGTTTGCTCATGTCGCCCACAGAGGCCAGAGCAATCTGATTCAACCTTATAAAGTCATGGTAATATGGAAGATGAACGGTGTCTGTGCCTATTAACTACTCCCCAATGCTGCAGTTAGTGTTTGTGAGTCAGGAGCATTTCATCTATTTAATTTGTGATGCAGCATGAGAAAATTGCCCTAGCTCAGCTCTATCTGCTCTGTCTTTTGCACTCAGTCCTGCCAGTGGGCATGTCTTACATATCAGCATGAAGGCAAACAACTGGCTGCTGTGTGTTTGTGTTTGAGGGAGAAGAGCCTCCTTCCGCATCTTCATAAATGAAGAGGTGCGGACTCTGTGCCAGTGGAGAAAACAAGTTGAACAAATCAATGGCAGTAAATGCAAGACAGTAGAGATCATCCTCACGTTTCTTATAATGATCCTTGAAAGCAGACAGACAATTGAAGAAAGAAATTTTAGGCTAAATGGATGATAGAAAGGAAGCCAATGAGTTTTACAGCAGGAGAGTGCATTTGCATTGGCCTTTGTGAAGAAGTAGCAATGCTGTATTTTGCGTATTTTGTGAAAGTCTGTAAGAAAAAGGGAAATCTTGAAGTAATTTATTTAATTAAGAAGTGATTTTATAAATTAATTTAATGGAATAGAGAATAACTCCATCATTAAAACAGTTATAGAATTCTTAATTCGTATGTTAAAATATTATTAATTTGGTACTATCCTTTAGTTACAAAGCCCTTCTTTACAAGCCCTGATGCTTTTAGGGCTTCAAGAGACAAGCTCTGAATAAAACCAGTGTTTTTTTGAAGCTTAGTATGGAACGGATGGTGATTTTGGTAGCTGGGAAAATACAGAAAGAAATTTTATGAAAAAAAATCCGTAGCTCAATAATTCTGTTAAAGAGATTGGCAGTGAAATAGTTAACACCATCAGTACCAGTGCTGTTGTAATTTTGATTTCAAGGCGATAGACAGTAATAAGGCTTTCCCCTGACGGTGTTTGTTACAGGCTGTCGGCAGACTCGGGAAGACAACGTTTCATTTATTTCTGTGTGGCTTGTATTTGCAGGACTGCTTTGCAGTCCAGGGTTCACACCCCCCACCCTGAGCTCTCTTATACCGCCATTAAGGACTTCCTTATCATATGCTGAACAGAACTTGAGTGTGCTATTTGAATTAAGTACTGCAGAAGCCCTACTCCTTCACTCCTCCTCAACATTTAATCTTAGCTTATACTCTTTTTTACCTCATAGCAACATTGAGGTTTTATAAGTGCAACACTGCTTTGCCAATGAAGCATATATGTACTTCACTGTTCTTCTGGGCTTCTCTGGGTAGGTTTCACTGGTTTCCAGTGTGCTTGCCTGGGGACTGAGGTGCAGACACAATGCCAAACAGTAGCTTTTTCTAGCAAGAGCTGGTAGTGTAGACTTCAGCCTATGCAGATGTGATCTTGATAGAAATGAATGACAATTGATACAACTCTTGGTACATACAAGCATTCCAATAGGGAAGTACATTTCTGTGACTTATGATCTTGAGAGTATTAGGAAAGTAAATAGACAACTTTCCCCTATAGACATACACTTGTGGTAAATAAAGCAATTCATTGTATTTATAATATTCATCCTTTCTCTTCATTTCTCTCTGATGGTATTTGCATGGCCACTTTCAACTGAAGACCTGATATATTTTTAGCAGAAAGACTAAATCTTCTTTGACTAAGTCGCCAGAGTCAAATCAGCACTGACAAAATATAAGCATTACGAAACTGGATTGATGATGTTATCTGAGATGTTTAACTGAAGAATGGGGATTTTTTAAAGCTATGATGGATTCAAGAAAGATGGTGAATAAAAAGTCACGTTGTGTTTGTGTTTCTTGGTTATAGCTGATTATTTATGTGCTTTTCTTCTTCAAATGAAGAGACAGTGCCTCAGCTTTAACGATATGATTTCATTGTCCATCTATCAATTCATCTGTCCAGCCATCCTTCTGTTTGTTATAGCACACAACATTTGAAGTAGGTAGCAAGGAAGTTGAGAGTTCACCAACTTGAGTTCTTTCCCTGAGGCTTGTGGCCATTTGTAGAGGGGGGGGTTGTTTTGTGGAAATGCAGTACTGCAAGTGAAATAGAAAGGGTACAAGAAATGTTAGGCCTGAGGCGAAGAAACCACTATCCAAAAAATGTCTCCTGAAGTACCTCAGCTGAAGTACTTGCTCCAGATATGGAATCTTCAGTACACGAGAAACATATATTTGTTGGATCACATCCAGAGGAGGGCCAGAAAGATGACTTAAGGGATGGAACACCTCCCCATGAGAACAGGCTGAGAGAACTGGGGCCGTTCAGCTTGGAGAAGAGAAGCAAGACCTGATAGCGCCTTTTCAGTATCTAAAGGAAGGCTGTGAGACTCTTTACAGAGTGTGCTGTGTCAGGTCAAGGGGAAGTGGATTCAAACTAAAAGAAGAGAGATTTAGATTGGATATAAGAGAAAAGGTTTTTACCATAAGGGTGGTGAGGCACTGGAACAGGCTGCCCAGAGAGATGTGGATGCCTCATCCTTGGAGACATTCAAGGTCAGGCTGGACCAGGCTCTGGGCAACCTGATTGAGATGTCCATGTTCACTGCAGGGGAGTTGGACTACATGACCTTTAAAGATCCCTTTCAGGTCAAATGATTCTATGATTCTTCAGTATTTCCTGTGGATTTTCTCTAGGGCAACAGAGCTGTAATGATGGAAAAACAAAAAAAAAGGGGACTGGTCTTTTCCAGGATACTCTGAACAACTATGCTTTGCAGACAGACAGCTGTGCTCTTGGCTCAGTATTGGCTGCCCTAAACTGTGAAAGTTAGGAGCTACAGCTGAAGAAAGTCCAGCAACTCTGACAAGCTACTCTGCTTCAAGAAAGAAATAGTAGTCACTATAGCCACAGACACATTATAAAAATAAAGGACTCTATCTAGGTTTTAACTGCTCACATTCTTTGTTTACATATAGATGATAAATAGATAAACACATGAATATGTAATATGCAGCAAGCACAACATAAAGACACAGCATAGTATCTTTTTTAAAAGCAGTTTATGTGGTAAATAGGCTTGAGAATCCACTTTCAAACCCACTAACAGATCTATTTTTTGTAATTTCAAGGCTTCACAAGGGCTAAAAATTCTGCTGTCATTAGACAGCTCATCTTCCTTAAGGGAAGCTGGAGCCTTGACAAAACTAGACCCTCCCAAAAGCCAGTGGTTTTTCAGATGCCATTCAGACAAGGGAGAGAAGCTTCTGTTCCTTTCACTGGACATGAGTGGGAGATTAAATAGGAAGATTTTAGTATCATATGCACTATCATTGCTGGTGAATCTTTATACAAAGAATAATAAATTGGGAATGACTGTTTAAAATGTGTACTTACAATGCCCTTACAACTGCACAAGTCAAATATTGAAAGCATCTGACATTTCTGGGCTATGCAACAAATTATATTAGCCACAGGAATGCATAATAGCTCCCCATGGATATGCAAAACTTATTCACTCATTTTCAAAGGCCTCTGCTGCTTTCTGATTCACACCTACAACTAATTCCTAGCTGCTACTTTTTTCCCAGGAATCAGTATTACAAATCCAAAGAGGCCAAGGGCGCGCATTGGCTTTCCCTGATGCAGGGTATGAGAACACATTATTTATTACAGGCTCACAGGGCTGATTTAGAAACCTTTCTTTGTCTGAAGTCCATTTCAGCCATTGCAGGCTCATAAAAAAATCCAGCATACTCCTTCAGTGCTCTGAAGATTACCCAGACTTGCAGGCGAGGATTTAGCTGTACTAATATAGGAGCACAACTTCTATTCTTTTTTTTCTCCTTTCTTTTTTTGTTGACCAATCAACTCCACAACAGGCTAGATTGTGTGCCTCAAGGGCATCGCTTTCAGCCACGTGATCTCCAGATTAACAGAGAGGCTGCAAAATCCTTTCCGCTCAAACTGTTTTAACAGAGGATCAAAATCCTCCTCTCTGCATGGGGATTTTTATTTAGCTAGTTCTTTTTGTTCAGTTTGCACGTGTTTGCAAAAGAATTAAGGCCTGCAAGGGCGTGTAAAATGGCCTGTTTTGGTTTTTAACCTTTTCAATCTGTGTTTGGAAATAGAAAGTTTTCTAGTTCTTTGTGAGAATGTTGCCTCTTTCCTGAGACTTTTGGTTGCATCCTTATTTGTTGAATTTATTAAGCATACTGATGATGGCCCTCAAAGGTCAAAGATTAAGAATGTTTTGCAAAACTCCCCCTTTCTCTGCTTCAGTTCATTTTCTCACTAAGGGAGGTGGATTACTGAAACAAGCAGTGATAGAATCTGAAGGGGAAGAGCCCTGGAAAGGCGTCAGCTAGGTGAGTCCTAAGGAGTTGCATGAGATTTACCAGGCTCTGCTAAGCAATAAATTACAGGATTAAATGTGATCGTGTAAATAAAATAAATGACAATTGACTGATCCTTGGCCCCAGCAGCCTGGCTACTGGGAAGCCACCCTTTCTATGGAGATTCCCATTGAAACTTTTTATATTCAAAGAATAGATCTCCTCTGAGATATGCAGGTACAGCTGTTGCTGACAGGAAGAGGGACCAAAGCACATTCACTATTGTAACAGAGAAGTGCTTTTACTGGGAAAAAAAATAGTTTTTAAAAAAATGAAGAAAAAAAAACCAGACTGCCTTACATTCATTTAAGGCATGAAAACACACCTGGAGCTGCAGAAGGTGAGGATCCCATGGGAAGGTGCACACACAGCATAGCCAAGTGGTTTCTTTCACTATGGCATTTGCTGGAACAAAACTAACTCACTCACTCAGCTGACAGATGATGAACTACAGCAGTGAGCTTGGCAGAAAGCAGTTCACATAAAGTCAAGAAAATCATTGAATCATAGAATGATTTGGGTTGGAAGGGACCATTAAGATCATCTAGTTCCAGCTCCCCTGCTATAGGCAGAGACAGCTTCCACTAGACCAGGTTGCTCACAGCCCCATCCAGCCTGGCCTTGAATACCTCAATAGAGGGAGCATCGACAGCCTCTCTGGGCAACCTGTTCCAGTGTAGCAACAGCAATAGCAACAGCAAAAATAAACTCAGAAAAAAAAATAGTAGTTGGCCTTTGAAAGCAATCACAGTCTAGTCATAAGCCGTAGAATTCAAGTCGTAGAATTCAGCAAATACAAGATTCTCCTTGAATTATGCTTGGATACTCCCACAGTCTCACTGTCAAAATCCTACAGCTCTAGATTTCAAGCTGGGGAGCAGGATGTGTGCTGCACCGCTGAGGGCAGAGGGATTTTGTTTCATATCCTGTCAATGAAAACTCCAGTTCTTTTTTGTTTAAATCCCTAAACCTTTTTCTGCCACCACTGGGAGCTATGTGAGGTGAATTTTGTCCTGCGGTTTTTAAATAGCCATACCAAAATGAGGGAATAAAGTACTCCTTGCAACCAATGAATAGTAATAGCTGATCTGATTTGTCTAAACACGAGAATATAACTTGTTTTACATCAGAAACATGGGATTTGCCTTCCAGACCCTACCTTCTTGAGATTCATATTTATTTAAGCACACCTGCACTCATTCACCTGAGCAGAAATCCAGACAAATTTTGGGTTGAGACAGCCTGCTTTTCCAGCGCTCTAAATGGGAACAGAGCCCTTCCCAAGGACAGATGACTATCAGCAATGCTTCCTCCCAAGCATTGCAGAGATGACTCACTCAGATTCAGTCCCCAGCAGCCTGGGAGCAAGAGGCGCCATTGCTTACAAAGCTGCAGCATGACAAGGACCACAGGGCAATGACTAAGATAAGACAGAGCTGGGGGTGTACAATTCCTAACACTGAGCACATCTGGCCCAGCACAGTCAGTGACACAGAGGAAATGTCTAAACAAGAGGAATGGCAGCAGGCATCCTCCCAAAAGGCACAGACAGCAGCAGTAGGTGACTTCAGTCTATATTTCCGAGTGAGAATTAGGAACCGGTACACTATGAGATCTGTGAGATCAGATATTGTAAAACAAGGAAACTCTACCCCACAAGGTGCATTTGGACTTTTAAGTGGCCATCATTCAATGCAAGGCATCGCAAGTAGATGGTGCGCTTGTGTTTTGATGGAGCTGAAGAGTGTACAGTGTGTCTCTCATTTGAGACCCACTCAAAAATAACTGTTTTTTTGGATTTTGATAGAAATGCTCTGGTCTATCAGTATTAGCAAAAAATGCTTTTGCAAATACATGTTTGAGGATTTTGAGAGAGAGAAATATTTTGAAGACAAGAACAATGCTTGCTAATGAAATCATTCTTTGTTAAAATAAGTTCCAATTAGGAATACTGACCTCATTACTGTGTATTTATAGATACCACTCCTGTGAGTTAAGGCAGCAGGATGGGGCACGAACTTCACTTGAACACAATCAAATTTAAATCTAAAACAATCATAGTTTTCTCATGTGTTTTATTTAATGTAAGTGGATGAAGAATCAGTGAGTCCTCTTCCTGGACCTAGTAACGTGAGAACAATTTCATGTTAGGTACAGAATTCAGTTTTTTGAAAGCAACTTTGCTCAGTTCTTTCATAGGGCAGACACCTAACAAGTGAATGCAAAGAGGGAGATAATTCCTTCCTTCATGAAACACCAATGGCATATACAGCAAAAAATCCATGTAGTGTAAGAGATGGCGTAGTGCAGCTGCTGCCTGCAGACTTACCCCACGGGTATATTGAAGACCACAGCTCTTAAGCTTTGAAAATACATATAACAAACACATCTCAAGGACACTGAGCCTGGACCCATCTGGTAAACTGAAAGTCCTTTGTTCAAGCAAGTGAGAAAAAAAAAAATCCATTGTTGAGGGGAAAAAAAGAAAAAGACTATTTATGTCACTTAAAACAATGAATGCCTTAAAACAACTTTGTGTTTCAGCCTCTGTAAGCATGGAGCCCACTCACTGATGGCCAAGCCATGTCTGACATGCCCCAGGCTTAGCCCAGATGAGCTGTGCAATTGGCAAGGACAGCCAACATGGCTGTGGTCTTAGCCCTCAGGTTCTCTGTCCTCCTCCTCATGTGATGAATTGCCTACAGCTAGTGAAAGAGCTGCACTTCCAGGTGACCTTGAGCACAAGGGAACAGGGGCAAGAGATTTATTTAAGGAGCTATGGGAGAGGTATGCTCTATTTTTAAAGAAAAATAATCTATTTGGGGAGTTTATTACAACTTTGGACCTGGATGGCTGCCCAAGAACAAGGATCACCCTCCTCCTCAGAGGGATGTAATGCAAAGCCTCCATCAACCTTCACACTCTCTACAGCACCTACCTGCTCATTCAGGCTCACATATTGATTAATCATGGCGTGTTTGCTGGATTTCTTGACTCTCCTTTGCTGCGAACTGCTGTACCAGGCTGAGAGATGAACACAGACCATGCAAAAGTTCACCCTGAAGGGCCCAGGAGTTCTGCTGGAAGCCACTGCAGTTGTAATCATAGCTAGTTTCCAAGCTGCCCGCTGGGCTCCTCTGCTTCCAGACAGTCCCACCAACAGCTGAACACCATTCCCCCTCCTGGACCTCCAAGTGCCTCCAGACGCACAAATCCTCTCTGCAAGTGTTGCTACCAAGATTGGCAACTGATGTCATTTACATGGACTTCTGCAAAGCCTTTGACATGGTCCCACACTACATCCTTATCTCTAAATTGCAGATACATTGATTTGAAGGGTGGAATATTTGGTGGATAGGCAATTGATTGGAACATCACAGCTAGAGTGTTATGGTCAATGGCTCTATGTCCAGGTGGAGGCCAGTAACCCTAAGTGTCCACCAGCAGTCTGTCTTGGCACCGGTACTCTTCAACATCTTTATCAGTGTTGTAGGTGATGGGATTGAGTGCACCTTCAGCAAGTTTGCTGATGACACCAAGCTGAGTGGTGCAGTTGATACAGCAGAAGGAAGGGCTGCCATCCAGAGGGACCTTGATAAACTCAAAAGGTGGGCCCTTGTGAACTTAACGAGGTTAAACAAAGTAAAGTGCAACGTTTTGCATTTGGTTTGAGGTTACCCCAGGTATGTTTACAAACTGGGAGAAGAATTCCTTGAGAGTAGGCATGCTAGAAGGGCTTGGGGGTCCTGGTTGATGAAAAACTTAACATGGGCCAGCAGTGTGCTCTTGCAGCTTGGAAGGCCAATGGTATCCTGGGTTTCATCAGAAGAAGAGTAGCCAACAGGGCAAGGGAGGTGATTGTCCCCCTTTACTCTGCTCTTGAGAGGCCCCATCTGTGTTCAAATCTGGGCCTCACTACACAGGAAAGATGTGGAGCTTTTGGAGAGAATTCAGAGGAGGGTCATGAAGATGATCAAAGGGCTGAAGAACCTCTCCTATGAAGACAGGCTTGAACTAGGCTTGTTCAGCTTGAAGAAGAGGAAACAGCAGGGAGATCTCATTGCAGTTTTCAAGTATTTAAAGGAATTTATGAACATGATGGAAATCAACTTTTTATGAGTGTAGATGGTATAGGACAGGGGGGTATGGTTTTAAACTAAAGGAGGGGAGATTAACGTTAGATGTCAGGGGGACGTTTTTACTGAGAGAGTGCTGAGGTGCTGGAACAGGTTGCCCAGAGAGGCTTTGGATGCTCTGTCCTTGGAGGTGTTTAAGGTTAGGTTGGATGGGGCCGTGTGCAGTCTGATTTAGTCTGTGATATAGAGGCTGGCAACCTTGCCTGTGGCAGGTAGGTGGGAAGATGATGATCCTTGGGGTCCTTTCCAACCCAAGCCTTCTATGATTCTAAAATTCTACGATTGCAGCGGGGAGTCTGAGAAGGAGCTTTACTTTGCGTTAAACGCAGGCAGAAGTAAAGCAGGGAGGGCATACCGCAGTATCCATCTTAATATTTGATGCAATGAAGCCCTCTGCCTTGGGGATTTGCTCTCAGCTGCCGCAGTCTGTGCAGACTGCTGCAGGATCCAGTGCTGGAATCCTGCAGGAACTGACAGCCCCTGGTGCCTGTCTCCAGGGCACAGGGCACAGTGGCAGTGGGAAGGGAGAGGGTCCACGTTCTGCGGTATGCATCTGCTTGGGCAACATGCAGCTGTTAGTGCTCTGCCCTGCCTCTGTTCAAACCCCAGGTGCAGAGAGTCACGATGACAGACTGACAAATTGTTTATATTCTTCTCTTTTCCCTACACCTTCCATTCCTTGTCATGAAGCTGCCTAAAATCTGGGTTAAATAACATAGAGCAGAATCACAAAAAAGACCAATTACATTCTTAGGTTTCATTAGACATTGAGGATAATCACTGTCAGAAACTTCAGACAGGTCCTAGATGAACACAAACCATCATTGATGCCCCACAGACATCTGGCAGCAGTCTGTGAAGCAGACTTAGCTTCAGTCTCAGAGTTTTAGGCACCCCAAAGATAGAGGCCTTGACTTAGAACTTTGTCCTGACATATGGAAACAGCTGTAGCTGTGGCTGATGCTGGCAAATATGGATAATTAATTTTATATGAGTTCTGTATTTAAGAAACAAAGACAGCTTGTGAGAAAGCACTCTGTAGTCCACTTTTTCTTCTCATTTGGAAAGCAGGGAAGTGCCTCAGGCTGAGTACACTGAACCATCTCTGGATCATTGAGGGAAGCTTTTAAAATTAGCAGACCTCTTCTGAGGACTTGGCTTAACAGGCTGGAGCAGGACACTCCCATTTTAATGAAAAAATACAGGGGCTGCTCCAGAAGTAATGCCTCTTATTTTATTCTATTACTTCATGATATCAGAGGCAAATGTTGATGGTATGACAGTAGAAGTTGAACCTTGACACCATTACATTTTGTTGCTGTGTGACGGATAGCAATGGAGAGGCAGTCTGACACAATGGCATCTGACACGGAAGCGTGCATGAAGCAGTGTGGAACTGAATTCCTCCATGCATAAAAAATGGCACCCACTGACATTCTTCTATGTTTGTTGAACATTTATGGAGACCAAACAGTTGGTGTGAGCACAGTGAGGTGATGGGTGTGGGAATACAAGAAAAACTGTTCAGAGCAGAAGCTGTGGAGCAAGATAAACAGCATGAGAACCAAGGACACCTCTAGAAGAAGAAAGAATGTCTCATGGCTCTGAGTGGATAAGCACCTGTGTGAATGGTTGAAGAGTGTTTTGTAGAATGCTCTGCTGACACGTAAAGGTGGATGGGAAAGTTGTAGGGGTGGACAGGAATGCTAGAAAAAGAAAACTT
Organism: Meleagris gallopavo; assembly: GCF_905368555.1. Taxonomy (NCBI): domain Eukaryota; kingdom Metazoa; phylum Chordata; class Aves; order Galliformes; family Phasianidae; genus Meleagris; species Meleagris gallopavo. The sequence continues at coordinate 13,084,586 of NC_139405.1, forward strand.
GTGAAGGTGTATATAAGTGATGTGAGAACTTGTAATAAACAATTTGGATCATTCACATCTGAGTCCGTGCATCAGATGCTACAGATGGGTGCTGCATTTCAGTGACAGCAACAGAGGATCACCTCTGCTGGTGTGGATTTTTATGAGCACAGCATGCAGGCTCTTGTTCATCGCTGGTGAAAATACATAGCTAACGGTGGTGACTGTTCTGAAAAATACTGCTCTGTAGCTGAGAATTCCTTCTATCAAATAGTGTTATTGTGATCTTTGTATCTTTGTGATCTTTGCAGTAGTTTACATCGAAGTTAAATAAATGGCATAACTTTTGGGGTGACTTATGTATTAAAATCCTTCCCTGTCCAACTAAGCTGAAAAAGAAGCTCCTGCAGACCTTTACTCAGAGGAGGTAATCTTACTTCTGCTGAAGCAGCAAAGTATTTCTTATACACCCAGTGGAAGCATATTTTATCTCTAGTATCTTCAGAGCTCATATTGATTACCTTGTCTAACTACAGATACTTATTCATAATGAAAACTGTCAATATTTATTCATATTTAATAAACATTCTTTAAAAGCAGAGATTTTCTTGTTCAACAATATGAAGTAGTTTCCCCCTTTGATAAAAGAGGGCACTCTGCTACTGAAATGACGCATTTCTGTGCTGCATCACAGTAAGAATCTTCCCAGTCCAGTCACCTGTCTCCATCCTAGCTCTTCTTCTGAGGAATGCATAAAACCATCTGAGACAGAAAAAAATAGACCGACCCATTAGCCCTTGGATATAAGTTGATTATTTCCAGGAGTAAGATCATCCACTAGGGAATTTTTTCCTGGTTATTTTAGATAGGTTTGGGAAATTTCTCATGATGCACTTGGAATCCTAGTCTTTGGCAAGCTCTCCTGCTTCAAACCTCCTCTGACTTAAGACAGAAACAAGAATAAAATACTCCCCCAAAGCTTAAAAAGGTTATTGTATTTCCAGGACATTTCAACAGGCCTTAAGCAACTAATACAAGCTCACAAATACCACAAGCATAGCAAACACTGTTTTTTAGCACAAGTATGGCAAACTGAGTAGAAACTGTATATCTTCACTTTATTGTATGCAAATGTAACAACAAAATTCACATGAAGGCTTAATTCCTAGAATTAATAAACATATGGAACTGCAGAGCTGGGAGCACTAGATCAGGAGCAAATTAATGTCATTGAGCCAATGAAACTTGACTAGGTAATTTGTGTTCTGCAATTGAACTATTGAGAAGGCTCCTTCATTCCACTGCTGATTAGCAGTTGACCTTGGTTAGAAACTGTATTAATGGTAAGATGTGAAGATGACCTGTCAAGACAGTCTGCCCCCTGAGCCAGCACAGGGAATTATTAATAGACCCTCAGGGGTCCCTGCTCAAGAACTTATCAAATCCAGAGCCAAATCCCAGAGCAGCATTGTGTCACTTCTGTCCACTTCAAGGAAAAGCAAAGAGTCATTAAGTATGTTCTCTCCTCTCCCAACTACCTTGGAGTATAAGTCTGACAACTAGGATTTATTGTCTTAACTATTCCAGACGTAAAGACCATAACCACTGAGGAACAGTGTTAAACAGTTAAAGATCTATGGGCAAATCTGTGGAAATTCATGGCATGAACTATTTCTTGCAGAAACTGAAGAAAGAAAAAAAGAAACCTGCCCTTTGACCCTCAGTAGACGTCCACTCCTGAAATAAGGAAGGAATCTCTAACTACTGTCTGTTCAAAAACTGGACAGAAGAAATATGAGCCTTTCAGACATTCCCAAAATCATCTCTCTGCAAACACCTTGAAAATATTCCCTGAGTAACATATTGCTTCCAACCCATAGTGCATCCTTTCGCAGCCTCTGTGGTGGGTGCTTCTCTCCTCTGTGAGCCAATGATCTGAACAGGTTCCCAGGAGGCACCATGAAAGATCAGTTACAAATGCATATAATGATACAAATAAAACAAATAATTCAGTAGGACCATCAGAATTAAAGCTCCAGCTGTTTTTTGTTGTTGCTGTTGTGTTGTTTTTAAGAAATTATGTTCCCTTCTGAAATGTGACACAGCGTTCACTGTTTCAGCCTATAAAATGTCCAAGGCCTTACATCTTTATGCTTAATTCTATTTCTAGAAGAGACAGGAGATGTATATTAGTATATTAGAGGCTACCAAGCACAGGTTCTGTCTTATCCCGAACATCTAATCCATCGTCTCTGGAAATGGCTTAGCCATAGGAATTCCAATCAGTTATCATCTGCTTGATATCACCCAAAAATGAGATGTAAACCTTTCCTACTTTGACTACATTTCCGTCACCAGAATTATGAGACTAGAAAAACTTCTTAAACATCTTCAGAGTGCAAGCAACAAAACTTTGTCATCTTCTCTTTCCAGAACTAATTGTTTATCAGTATTTCTTGGCTTTGCAGTCTATAAGAAGTCTAAATACTTCAGGGGGTTTGGACTAAACAGCAGTACAAATGTCATTCATCAGTATAGACTTTTTGGCAGGAGTTAAAATAGATTCATGCCAGACACATAGATAGACACAAGTAAGCAAAAATATGGAAAAAAGCATCAATTTATGTAGAAGTATGCAGTGTAATGATTTTATAAACTCATCAAATAGTGATCAAAAAGCTTACCACGAAGATTAAAATTCTTAGTTTCTCATATAAGCTTAATTTCCTATCTAATTTCTTACATAACCATATTCTTAGTTTATTACGTATTTTTGCAGAATTGAAATAAAGCACAAGTATTTTTTTCTAAAAAATTATTCTTAACCTTTTTGAAACTTTAACAGAAATGGTTCCCTTTCTATCTACTGGCAAAGCAAATGTGCATTTTTGGTGCCCAGGGAACTCACTACTTTATAAGACATTCTGCAGCCATGGTTGCTAACATGATAGCTATTAAAATAAATGCAGAAGATAATATTACCTCTGGAGGGAAGTATTCTTCTCTTTAGTATTGGAATAGGTAGAAAATGGTTAAAAATCCTGAACATTTTTCTCCAACATTTCACATTCTGAGTGTTCAAACTTTGATATATAATTAATATGTCCCCATTTCAGAAATATCAGCTAGTTTAAACAGTAATGGAGACACATACAGAGTGAGGTAAATGAATTCTGGAACAAATTAATTTCAATAGCACTGATTAAAGAATATTTCTGTATTCTTTGCTGGTCTGATCTATTAAGCAAACTATTTTTCTGCATTGTATTTGCTCATCTGTCAGTGATTTAAATGCACCTCTACCAAGATATAATGCAGTAGGACACAGCAACAGTACAGACGAGTAAATCTGACTGATAATTTACTCAAAAATGTAATTAATCACAAACAGTGATGACTGTATCTAGTAGAAGAAATGCTTACTTTTTTTTACATATGCAAAACTTCCAGTATTCCTTTTTACAGAGACAAGTAATGTTGCAAATCTTTTCTTCAATTCATCTTTGTCTGAGTATTAGAGAACCTCGTCCTTTAATGGCTTACTCCATTACCTTGTTGTTAACCTTTACAAAGTTAATTCTTCACAAAATTTTACAGTGTGCTTTCCAGAAAAACGGTGCTTATCTTTTACTTTTTTGTGAGTTCTAGGCAGAAAACTTCAAGATCAGTCAGAGATGTTTGCAGTAATGCCCAACTAAACTGTCATCTGACCTAGAAATAGAACTTCTTGAATCACAAACACAAGTGAATGGCTTAATTTCCTATGACATCTGCAGTTACATCTGGACATTTCCCTTTGGTCCATTTGTATTTGGCAGTCCTGCAGTGTGTTTAATTTGGTCAAAGAATGCCAGATAGCTACTCACCATCAGAATCCCACATGCATTCCTTTGAAGGGAGATAGGTCCTAGCAATTCTTTTAAGAAATTTTAAATAGTGGATCCCAAGTGTCTATCTCAGGTCAATGCAGTTCGCCCCTGGCTTGAGAGGTAGACTTTAATCTCGTGCTTCTGTGTGCTATGTCCCATCTGCGACTATGGGGCAGGAGTTTGTGAAAATGAGATTATCAACAAGGCAACAAAAACTTCTTAAATTTCACTGGATCAAAGCCAGCTTCATAGTTCTTCCCCATATTATGACATATAGCAGCAGAGAAAGTGTGAATTTTCTAAAATTCAGATTAAATGGCCTTGTATCAGCATCGCCAGGAACTTCAAATTTGTCATATAACTGTATCATACTACATTAGCCTTCCTGCAATTGCCATTTCTTGCCTTTTTACTCATGGCAGTCCTGAATTGCCTGTCATCTTTCTTTAGGAGGTCTTTTAGAGATATTAAAGATTCTATGAAGGAAGTTGCACTCCAGACAAGCTGTATCACTGTCCTGGATATTCTTTGCTTAGTGTGGTTCTCTAGGGGCTGCATCTCTCGTGACTGCTTCTGGTGACGGTTGCTATTTCTGCATAGATGAGCATCACAGCTCAACTGAGAAAATGTGACCAACATACCTACAACTGCAGTCCTGCATTTTTAATAGCATCCTCCTGGTCCCTTAAAATAACTTTGTTTCACATACCGCTTCTGGGATTCCTATCAAAAATCCTGTGCATGAAAGTACTGGAAGTAATGCTTGCCAAAGCACCATTCCAAAAAGTAAAATAAAAATATTTCATTAAGAATATTCACAAAGAGCAAATTCTGGATCTAAATTTTCACAAGTTTTCAGTCCATCTGTAGCCATTGTACACTCAGTAAGGGAGCAGAAAATCCTCTGTACTTTGTGCATGAAATTGAAGAAACACAGACCAAGGCTGGGGGAGGAGGGGAAGGGTTCATGTGCATGCAGTGAGAAGTCTGAAGAACCAGAAGAAATTTTCTCAGAAATGATTCTGCAAGTCAGTTGAGGAGAAAGTAAAGAAAAATCACAATTTGTGGTGAACAATCCCAGAAGTCAGAAAGATTTCACTGTGTAATTGATTTGCTGCAAATTGTTCTCTTGCTTCTATAACTGTGTTGTGCCTTAAAAGAATCTCAGCTTTGTGGGATATTTTTCTCAGCTTTGCTCCTGCTTTGGACTGAAAGAACTGACTCAGTAGAGGTGAGTCAGTTCTGCTCTGCCATTTTGGAGAGAGGACCTGGGCAAGTTCTCCTTTAGATGCACAGTGATTCATAGCAAAATTCCTAATGAGCTCAACTAGATGAGAATAGGCTGCTTTCCTGCCTTGTATAATTCACCACATGCTTGTGCGTATGTAGCTTTCTGCCTGGCTTCTCAGTCTATGAATTAAATTATTATAAACCCAGAGATTTAGGCAGGGGTTGTATACGGTGGCATGCAGAAGACAATAAGTACAGCCCCTGTTTCCTTAGGGCACATTGTGTTCAATGCTTTCTGAACCTCCACTCTTCGCAGTGTGCTTCAGTTCATGCTACTCTTGTCTTTGAAAGGAGGAGCAGCTCTGCAGAATGTTTTCTGCATGATGCAGCTATGCATTATTAATACATTTGCACTTAAGATACTGGCTTTTTGAGTAGTCCCGTTTGTTACTGTGCCCAGAGATTTAAAAATTGCTTAATTACTGCCAGAAAGACCTTCCTTTTTCACTTCAAGTGTGTTCTTAAGTCAGGATTTCCATGTGGTTCAGTCTTGCTGTACTGATTTACCCCAGCTAAGCCACTGGGAGTAAGTGCTGAGCTGAAATGGGAAGTGTCCTTCCTTGGAAACAATTTCCTTTTCTTGTCCATGTTGTTCTGGTTCTTTCAGCTGAGCAGAATGTCTTGTTACAGGCACAGTCTGTCAGCAAAGGACTATTTCTGGCCAATAGGACCTGCCCATGGCAGATTCTCAGCCATCCAGTTGCTAGCATTCTGCACTGATGTTTCTGGCACATTCCTGTAGGTCTTTATGCATTAGGACACTCCTATTCCAAGTGCTCATCTAAATGACTGAAAAAATGCTCTTACTTGTTTTTTGGAATGTCCTTTCTGTGTTGAGGACTCTGTATTGGACCTTCCTGTAATCCTTCTTCACTGTTATCTTGCCCTATTCATAGTAAAAGCATTCTTTCACTCCTTGTTCTTTCACTTCACCTGCTGAAAGTGGGGATGCAGTATGAAGCAATGTTCTTCCTACCCAAGTGAAATGAAACTGAAATGTTATGAGAAATGCAACTAATAAGGAGTTGTTTTCTTAATATAAGAACTGTCATTTTTCTGTAACAAAGACCTTAAAACTGGTATTTTTCTGATGAATTTTCAGAGGAATTTTTCTGATGAAGATCCCTGTTGACCTAGCAGCAGCCTCAATAGGTACCAGCCCTGCTGCACATTTATTCAATTCCTCTGTCCTGATGACTGTGAGCCAGCACAGGAGACAAAGCTCCATAACATTTAATTGTAGCTTGTGCTGCTGGGCTGCTTGTCTTGAGCAAAGCAGTAAACCACGAGACACAATCTTCAGAATGACTGGGACTTATTTTCCTTTCTGTCTGTCTCGTAAAGCCATTCATCTGAGCAACTGCTTACAACCATGAATGTGGCATTCACAAATCCCACCTCACACTGGGATCTCATCTCTTCTGGTGATGCCCTTTTTATAGTCTACCACTTTCATTCTGTCTCATGACTTCAGCTGTGAGGCAGTAATTTAACCCCCCATCTGGCACTATTAATTTGCACCGATAACTTCATGACTCTTCTAAAATAGGCTTCTATTTCTAACACACTTGAAAAGGCTTTCTAATAAAAACTGAAGTCTTGTCTGTGCTTTGTGATATTTCATACAGTAGTTTGCTTTTATTATTTTTATTTTTAATGCAACTGCTGCAGAACAAGTGCTTGTCTCATATACTGCAGTGAATAGCTAGCAGCCACTAATGTTTTGCTCAGCTTTTGTCTCTGAAACACAAAGTTGATGATAGTGGAAAACTTGATTAAATTTTGAAGGCTTTCTGACTTCTTACGGAAAGTAGATAGTTTTGAGAAATTGATTCTGGTTGCAGGCATGAATGTCTGGAGATTGGCTGTATGCACAACAGCACACTTTTTGGAGATGCCACCACAAAAACAGGCTAGACCATAGACAGAAGCTAAAGAAATTGAAATCTGTAAACATCTCTGGAGTGCCATGTTCAGTACTTGAAGGTTTAATCTCCCAGCATCAAAGAATTTGTCCTGGCCATTGGCTCAGTGTTTTATCACTTCAACTGCCGGGCTGGGGAACCTTTTAAAATCTTTGCTCATAATCTCGTAAGTGCAAGGAAAGGCTTTCTGGGTGCAAAGAAGAAACAGAAATATTATAATGAGATCCTTACTCAGAAAGAATGGAGATCTCAAGAACATGAGTGGTACTGAGGAAGCCAAGTATTATTCCATAAAGAAATAGGAGTAACCATGGGAAAATCAAAGTAGGGCAGCAGCAGAGCTTCTTATCAATCTAAATAGCAATTCAATAGCAATTTAATTTTCAAGCAAGTAGTTGCATCCACAGTGAAAAACTTACTGGATTTTACTGTTCAATTAAAAACCATATATGGTGACTTTTGCTACCACTGGCAATTCTTGACATCAGGACTGGATAATTTTGTATTACTGGAGAAGCAATTAGTCTGGGAAAGCCCTTTAGCCTGTAGGATGTTCTTTTTTTATAGGGGGTTCAGCTCACTGATGAGTAACCTGTTCTGACCTCCTAGTCGATGAATCTGGCAAAGATGGAATGATGTTGCTGCCTGCTGTAAGGAGGCAGTCAGCTCTTCATCTCCAACCTGCACTCTTTCCTTGCTTGTCTCTTTATGTTATGAGTGGCCCGTGCTGAACAAAGTCCCCTCTGTGTGTAGCAGCACTGACATCTCTGTCCAGAATGGGGCTGTTAGATACACACTACTTGCTGATAGTGCTGTTCAATATGGTCTAGAGAAATGAAGATAAGGTTGAGTGACAAAAATTTGTTTCCGTCACCGAATCTCCTTCTGGCTTCCCTGACTCTGCATGTGATAAAGCTGTAAAACCAAGGTAGGTTCTGTGCAAATTACTATGTCTGGAGGAAACTAGATTTTTATTCAAGTCTCTGCTGTGCTTTGACCATGTAAACCATATCCAGGTTGTAAACTCTTTCCTTGCATCTCCCTCTCCTGGGTGTGTGGTTTTTCCCACAGCGTTCAGGAAAGACGAAGAGAGCAGAAAGCTAAGGGAGAGGTGAGGTAGGATGGGGAAGAGACTCCTAGACCCACAAACAAAAAGATAGCAGATTTACTGAGGCTTCCAGAGGACAAAAGGTGCTGCTAGGCTCTTCTGTCACATGCTACCATCTATCAGCCTACTTAACACTGTGACATTAAGCACCCTGGGTGCTAATCTGGGAATTGGGGTACTACCATAGCTAACCATGGTCTTGTGATGTCTGCAGCTCACTTGCATTCTTATTTGTCAACTTCTTAGAAACGCACACCAGTTATTGTTTAACAGGCTCAGAAAATCATCTTCAGAGTCTACAAGTTGCTCCAAGAGCATTTTGTACAATTTAGAACAGTTAATTAAGAAAAAAGGAACTAGACAATGCAATGATTTAAAAAATACCTTGCTAATATTGAAAATTGGAGGTATGCAGATGGCCCTTCTGTTTGTTATGTTAAAAAAAAAGTGGGCTAGAGCATTTTAAATTATAGTCAGTGCATTCCTGGTACCTCGAGGGTTTTTTCCACTGTCTCTTTCTTGATGTGCTCAACTCTAAAATGAACTAAACTGACAAGCCTACACCACATCAGAGAGTCATCCAAGCTTTTTTTCCTTTCTCTCTTTTTTTTTTTCTTAATAAGGAAAACCTCTTATGAAAATTAGACTTGAGGGGACTTGCTGCTTTATTTGGTCTAGTGTCATGTGACCACCAACAAGCATGTCATATAATCCTCTTCATGAATTCATCAACAGCCATTTTAAACCATTTGCTGCCATTGATTGGCCTTTCTATCTCTACTACTCTTGTTGGTATGATAAAAGATGTCTTTTAACAAGAAATGCAAAAATGGGTGCCCTGTCTTAAGGGTATGTTTTTAATGGCAAAAACCGGTAGGCAATCCTTCAGAAGTTTAGGCAACCAACTGACATTTCCATACAACTGAGCAAATAAAACAAATGCTTCTCTGGGGAGAGAGGCTGTTAGAAATTGGTGGTGAATTCTGATTTAATTGGGTTCGCATACCTCAGTTTGTTTCTTGAGGGCTTTTCACATATTTGAGTGTCACTTAGGTGAATACTCTCTGGGAAAGCAAATGTTTGGCTGAAACAATCAAATATTCACAGAACATTTCTGGGTTGTATATTCAGTTGTCACACTGACAGTTTGGCACTGGTGCTGTAGCACTGCTCTCCTCTCTGCAGCTCAACACAGCTCTGGAAAACTCATGGCATTGTGCTGTAGCTGTCCATGAGAATACAACCAAATGTGTGAACGTTACATTTGCCTTCTGGTATGAGGTTCCTTTCTCTTCTTGCTGTCATGAATGTAAATTGAATACTCTCAGTCTATATGACACCTTTCTGCCAAGCTTTCCATAGGTCTGGAGGGCACAGATCATGGGTAACACCCCCTTGAAGGCTAACAGTATTCACCTACACAGGGACAATGTTGCATGTATTAACTTTTAGGTCACCAATCTCAGGCACTGCAGACTGCTATGCCCTAACTTACATAAAAATATCCTTCTAAAGATAGGAGATACCTGTCTTGCACCTAAAGCTGTGGAATGCAAACTAGAAGTTGCTTTAATCTCAATTCTTTGTAGATGAAAGTAATTGAGGCATTTGACAAAGATTATATTTATTTAGTGTGTTATACTTGCACCTGAATCCAGATATTTTGGGTGCAGACCCCTCTGCTTTAATATCTGAACAATAATATCTGAAGCTAAAATGACCATTACTGAGCATCTCTAGTCCATGTAAATTGTGATAGCTCTCTTACTGCTTTCAGCAACAACAAATTGTTCCTAAGAGATGACAGTGCCTAATAAATGGAGAACAGAAATTTCTCTCCCAGTGATGTTGGTCACCTATGGAGTGAGCACTGTTGAGCACAGCAGACCTGAGCTCTGCCCATGTGTGTGTATGCAAAACAGAAGCATGCCAAGCAGGAACAGCTCTGGACCGAATTAAATAGCAAGTCCCTCATGCCTACAGAAATGACAGCTTGTCTGAATCCCTTTAAGGTAAATGATGAGCAGTCTAAGAAAGTGAATGAGAATCAGACCAAACCGAAAATACTAACATGGAGGGGGAAAAAAGAGAACTTTAATTTGCATCTAAAGTGTGGCAAAGCTAATTTTTGTTCCTTTTCTTTTAAAAGATACTTAAATATGCATGGAATACGTCTGTTTAAAAAAATAATCAGTGAATGGTAACACTATTTTGACAGATTAGCTCTTCCAAAGAATCGTACTTTTGTTTCATGACATTTTTAGAGTAGCTGGAGAAAATACGTTTACCTCTGTGGGGCAGATCAATAAACTGGCATGTGTGCAGTTCCACTGTGGGTTATCATTTCCAGGAGAGGGGGAAAACCAAAATGAACAGTTAGCACATCTTCCAAATAGCTGGTTTGTATGAAAAACAAAATTACATTGTCTGGTAAAACTGTGCTGTGACCCAGAAACAGTTTGTCTCCCTGGGGAGAAGAGTAATTATAACATAAATAACTCATGACAAAGGCCATAGCTTGTGCTGTGACCAGAGCCTTTAGTCTTCAACTCACTCCATGCTAATCTTCTATCTTTCTGACAGGCAAGTGACTGCGAAAATGTTTGGAGATTTGCAGCCTGGGATATTTTAGTGAGAATACACAGCTGAGAAAATGTGGGAGATGGACGTGAGCAATGTAGAATTACAAGTTTGTCCTACCAATCATTCCGTAGTGCCTTTGTATGTGTACCTCCCTGTTAATTGGTAGCTTTTGAGTAAGAAATAGCAAATCTTGCAATAATTCTAAAAATCACGTACATGAAGCATCCTTCTCTAACCATGGCCTGGCATATACATTTTAGTGATTAGCACTGACACAGGCTGTGATAACTATCATTTTCCTTGTGAATTCTGCCAGTAAACTGGTACAATAACTCTGTTGTATTAAAAGTACAAGAAAAACTCTAATGTGTAAAAATGTATAAAAACAGTTCTCCTCTTTCTGTTTTAGAAATAGGGACAGCAAGACCGCTATGCCTTTGCTCTTTTATATTTCTATCAGTTATATAGCTGAATAGTCAAACAGTTAAAAATATTGCCTTAAAAGGCCTAGGGCAAGATGCCTATTTTCTTGTGTATTTATTGGAATGAAAGAAAACTTCCCACTACTTCCTGCTTGGGCAAAAAAAAAATGGATTACTTCTGCTAGGAAATGCAGCCTGTGAGATCGAACTGCATTAATTCAACAGAAAGTGCAGATTTCATTTTGCAACACATTCGTTTTCACAATTCTGGCTTTTGCAGCACACAAATGTGCACCTGGGAAAAACTGGGCTGCGTTTTTGGGTGTTATGCCATAACAAAGTTCTGCTGAAGTTACATACCAGCAGAGTGCAGTAGAACCCAACCTGAAATACAGCCAGAATGTGCAGTGTGCCTGTTCACTGTTTCATCATTGCTTACCATCACTACTTGTGAGGCAGGAAACTACTTGAACCTTGAAGCTGTGAGAATCTGCAACAATAAGCCAGACTGGTACAAACAGGACTTGGAGAAAAGATATTTTGAGTTACATCTGTTTCATGAAAAGACTGTTCCTTCAGCAAGTATACTAATTCCAGTTATAAAATATGAATGGTGAGCCCCAGCTCAGCATCATCAGCCTGTAGTGTAACAGCACTCAGTTATGCTAATGCACACCAATTGACAGTGTGGCCTGATAATAAGTTAACTCTCATTTAAAAACAGAAATGGAGCATTGCTAGCTTTTCCAAAAAAGAAAAAAGAAAAAAAGAAAAAATAATTTCAAATAGTTGAATTGGCCAGCATTAGCTTTCAGCTTTCAAAGGCCAGGAACAGCCATAATGAATTACATAATATTTCTTTCTTCTCCCTATGCTCGTATTGGAATTCAGCTTCCTCCAATAAATAAGATGACAAAGCTTATCTCTCTTTAGAAAAAGCAACTACTACAAAAACAACACATACACACAAAATAAAATAAAGGAAAAGGGTATAATGCAATGATTTTAGAGGGGACATGTCTGCAGAGGGAATATATCTTGCTTCCCTTTAAAAAAACAAAGCTGCTAATGTTGTCTTTTGTTATAAGACTCACAATATGATGTGCAAACTTTCTTCATGGGCTTCAGGTCTAACAAATATATGCCCATTGTTGGGAGTGGAATGCTTTCCATACCCTGTACACATCTCCATTGGCACGCAGTTTACTCAGAGATTCATCCAAAGTCTAGCTCACTGCTGGAACTATTTTCCTTGATTTCGACTGATTCTGGATTAGAAGCCTTAAAATAATCAAAATCAAAAGTCCATGCTCATCTCCCATCCTGACAGAATCTTAATGCTTTGTCCAAGTCTGTGTTTCTTTCATCATAATGCTCTTTAAAAGTAAGCAGAAGAGGACTGTAGGTCTGCATGACAGTGAGGCAAGAGAGGTGGAAATAGAAGCACAAACAATGACAGATGTGAAGGCAAAGATAAATTTCATTCTCAAGTAACAGGGCAGATGAGCCAAACACTTCCTCTAGGCCATTCAAATCCACTGGCATTCAAAATATTTTTGAGTCTTGAAACATCAGCCACAGGTCGTCATAAAGCAGGAAGGAACAACTTGAAGCCTATCAAGTTGATATATGCTTGTTCTTGGCAGTAAGAAAAGTCCTGGAAAATCCAGTGAGATGCAGGACAGCTTATTAAAAATTATTGTTTGATGAGAGGCAGATTTTGCTGGTGGGAGTGTGTATCTGAGGTATTTGTGGAAGAAATAACAAAGGGGTGATAGGCAAGAAGTAGGAATATAAGTTGTATGTTTTGGAGAAGTGCTTGTTGTAATATGATGCAGAAGCTGAATCTGCAAGGTCAGTAAGAAAGGAAGCCAGAGTTTATCTAAGTAAGGGCACAGATATCAGTAAAGGCTCAAAAATGATGAGCTAAAAGAAATAAGCTGTTCTTTGACAGCTGATGTTCCTGGCAAACTATATCCAGCTCTCCCAGGAGTAGATATATGAGCCCTGGTGCCTGCTCCAAAGCCCAGCCTCCTAGAGGTAATTGTGATCTGCCTGAGACTTGCATCCTGCTGCAGTTCTCAAACACATTATTCTTCTCTCTGTTAGATGCTCTAAAAAGCTTCAACAATTATACTGTTACAGCCTACCTGGCACTCACCCAGCCCAAAGGTGACTGCATTTCTAGCAGTGAAGGAAACTTCAGATACAGAAAAATGTACTCATTCCAGCAAAGGCCATAAAGTGAGTTTACATTTGTTGTGGTTTTAAGTGACTTAAACCCTAGAAGTCTGAAATAAATGTGTATGTGTTTTAAGATGTACAAATAAAAGTGCTGTGATTATATTACAGTTATGAGAAATTCAGGAAAAAATATCAGGAAAAAAAAAAAAAAAGTATGGTTGTGTAACAAGCCAAGGAAACTCTTTTCCTTTCTTCCTAGTCTTTTTTACATTCCTGAGAGGAGGAACTGTTAAGAGATTGAGTTCTCCATTCTGCTGTATACTTTCCATTTTACCTCGAATGTTGCAACATATACAGAGGCTATAGCACTGTGACACAAAAGCCTAAAAATTGCTGAAGTTATTAATACTGTCAGGAGAACATGTTGATTAGTTACCTTGTTCAGTTACAGCCGAGCAAGCATTAGGTATAGACTACAGTTTATTTGGTTTAGTAATTTAATCTCACTATTTGTTGCTATGCCTAACCTGTATGGAGATGAATGAAAAGCGTTCTGTTGACCTGAAAAGCAGCTTCCATCTCCAGTGCAGTATATCTGCAAACTGGAGCTTTTTCACTAGATGTACTTTAAAGGTACTTTATTTTTCTGCCCTCGTGAGTTCAGTGGACACAGAATCTGGTCAGTGCTCTTGGATATCTCACTTCGATTTCCTAGCTAGCTGTAGAAATATAATTAAACTGTGTTTATTTGGAGTTGCTGTTTAGCTGCATTTTGTTTCGTAACATGCTCAGTTATTTCCAGTCCTCCTGACTTCAGTGGGAGCCTCAAGCTCTTGCTTTAGCAAATCAGGCCTACTTATACCTTTACTTTGGTCACTTCTGCTGTGTCTTTGGCACTCATCCTAGGAATCAAACTCTTCATCAGTGACCTCCCTGCCAACCCGTTATGCACTATGCAGAAGCAACGGAAAACCACTGCCACTTTTTCCTAGACTGGTATCTTTGGCCATGATTCAGCGACATGCAGGGATATGGAGGGTCAATTCTGCAGCTATATCCCCTGGAGCTCTCATCTCCCAGATGGCCCCATTCCCTCCCCTCTAGCCCATAGCCTCATTGTCATGGTCTGTGGAGTTCAGAGCTAGGATGGAGCAGGGAGGAGAGGGGCAGGCATGTCCTTGTGGATGCAGCATACCAGGGCTGGCAGTAGCCAGGTATGGCTTGGAGGATTGTTCTACCATCCCCAGGCTTCACCACAGACCGGCCTCTCCATCCCCACCCCCTTCCCCCCGCCCCCTTTCCAGCTGGGAATGAAACCAGCAGCAATTACTCAAGCCAAGCACGTAAATCTGACAGATCCCGCGGCCCTCATTTGACGCAGCTACGCAGTGCAATGTCTGGACACCCAACCCACTCCCCTCTTCCCCTCTTTATTTGCCCTGCAGAAAACAGCAAAGTTACCAACTTTGCCAGCAGTGAGCTTTACCAAGGGGAGAAGGAAAATGGGGTGCCAGGGGCAAGAAGATCAGGGAAAAAGGATCAGCAGGGACAGGAAAGCCGGGGCCAAGAGTGCAAGGTGGGTTTGGTTGCATTGCATGAGGAGCTGAGCTGCCCCGGCTCAAAGCTGCAGAGCGCCTGGGGCTGACTCTCTGTGGGTGCAGGGATGCCCTAGGGGCTGCCGCTGGTCCGGAGGGACCCCACAGACCAGATGTTACATAATTCCGGTTTCCCTTGCACCAATGCCCTTCCACCAGCGGGCCGGGTGGGAGACAGGCTGAATTGCTAAATGCCGCTGAATTTCAAGAACCGAAGCTTACTATTTTTATTTATTTATTTATTTTAATTTCGACCCCTTTGCACTCCAACTTGACGAGGAACCCCGCAAAACCCGAACTGTTTCAGCCTGATGTCCCGTCCCGGAAGGAGCGAGCAGCGCAGTTGTCAGTACGTTTCCCATGCGGCAGGGCAGGGGCTGCCCGGGGCTGGCGGCCGGGGGTGGTGCGGATCCGCAGGGCGCTGCAGCGCGCCCGCCTCCGTCTGCACCAGGGCTCCGCGCCCGGGGCGCCGCGGCGCTCTCCGCGGTGCTGAAGACGGACGCTGTCCGCGGTGCTGAACCGCCTCCCGTTCCCGCAGAGCCGCAGTACTCCCTGCCGACCTGCCCCCGGCCTCCGTCCGCGGTGCCGAAGCGCCGCCGCAGCCCTGCGCGGTGCGGCGCGGGAAGGGCGCTGCAGTGCCCTGGGCGGCTGCAGCCCTGCGCTACCCAGCCGAGCAGAGAGCCCGCAGCACCCTGCTCCCGGGCCGCGTTAGAAATGCGCTGCTCGCCCTTCTCCGCCGGCTTCCTGCCGCCTTCGAGCGAGCCCGATACGGAGGAAACACAGAGCTCGGCTCTCTGCCATGGTTCCAGCTGGCGATAAGGCTGGCGGCAGAATTACGCCCCTCTCCTCGACTTCCTCCATCCCTGTAGCAACCCAGATACAGGAGACAAAACGCCGAGCGGGTCCCTCTTTAAACAAATCCTTTTATCGCTTCATTTTCATTAATACGGCCCCCTCCCCTTGCGCAGTTGGTGGCCCGGTGGTCTCCCGCCCTTACCTCGGCTTGTGCAGCGCTCTGCCGGGCAGCCTTGGCGGACTCGGTGGCTCGGTGCCGCAGCTGGGAGGCAAGGACAGCCGCTGCTGACCTCCTCGGGTCTCCTTCTTCAACGGACCGAGAGCCGTGCCCTCATCAAAGATGGCCGTCCGCTCCTACGTCAGCAGCTTTTAATAGCCCTCCCTGGCGCGGGGGGGGGGGGAACGGGGGGAGGCGGGAGCGGGCGGGGGGCCGAGCGGGCCGGGCGGGCGGGCTTGAGTCATCCCGCCGCCGCCGCCGCTGCCGCCGCCGCCGCCCGCTCCGCTCTTCTCGCCCCGCTGACAAGCGGCCCCGCCGGCCCTCTGCCGAGGCTGGGGGCCGGGGGCTGAACCGCCCGGGGAGGGGGGGGAAGGGGGCCTCCTGCAGCAGCATGCCTCCGCCAAAGGGGTGGTCCGAAGAGGGTATCCCTCTGAAGTTCCCGGTACTCCATATATGGCCAATCTACGTGGGCTTCTATTTTTATGTATGAATTCTTCCTTCTCTCCCTCTTTTTATGTTTCAGAACGTCCTGCCACGGGTCTGAGTGTGTTAATCTGATTATTCCCCTTCTCCTCCCCCCTGAAATAAGAGCAGGCAAATGCAAGGAAATCCACAGATAAGGACATGTGCTGTAACCGATCGTTTGAGAGACAGGTTTAGATAAAGAGAGAGAGAATGGGAAAAAAAAAAAAAAAAAAATCACCAAAAACCTGGGCATGTACGTGATGCATACAGCAGAGAGAGAACAGACCACTGCTGCCAAGGAGGAAAGCAGTGATTCTGTTCTGAGAAAAAGCTTGGCTTATTTATCATGGATTAATTAAAATATTTATTCAGAGCTTACCTAATTTGGAGCAAATGGAGCTGTCTGTAGTGTGATATTTAATGGGGAGGAAATCCTCTCATTTGTTACAAAACATCTTTCTGTAAAAGGTATCTCTTAGCAGAGATTTTAATGAAGGATGGGGATTGCATCTGAAATGCGACACTCTTTCATAACCTCAGTTATCCCTTCCCTTTCATTCCATAAGCCTGCGCACGTTCGTGTATGGAACCATCCAGACCTACCCACGAGCAGAGGTGCCTCCGTCTGAGCCTCTCTTGTGAGCAATCACTGAGCACTGGCTATGCTTAACTCTGACACCATGCTAATGGCTTTCTAAATAGTCTGCAGTGACAGAGAGTCAAAACATCAGTCCCATATTAGTGCTAATTCTACCCTAATCATTATGATTTTTTCCCTTATTGCCATGGCAGGGAAAACCGGAAGAGGGGGAAGGTTCTGCAGCTGTATTTTGGAGCACGTTTGTCTCATGTTGTGGTTGTATGGGGGTGGGGGAGAGAAGGGGAAGGGAGGTGCGGGGGGAAGGCAAAAGAACTGCGGTGGTTCCTCCTCCCCTGCTCTGTAGTTCCCCACAGAAAAACGTGACTGTAGATCACGCTTTGCAATTCTCACCCTCTCCTACGAAAATATGTCCTTCAGTCTCGTTTGGAAGGAAGCAGTCAAAAGTTTGCTAAATATACAACAAAGGAATTCTCAGGGAAGAGGGGCTCCCTGCTGCAGTAGAGTATCTGATGAGCTGTGCACACGAAAACCGCAGGGAAGGAGAGAACCTGTAAGATTTAAGAGCTGTAAAGACAGACAAGCAGAGTGAGATCAACGCTGTGCAGACAGCCCCCCTTCTAGGTGAGGGATCTGGATCAGCAGCCTGAGCAGGACATGGGTTTAGCATCATAAATGACAGGGTAGAAAGGCAAACCTTTTCTGTGAGCTGATAAATGGGTTAACAGTAGCCAGTACTTCAATTAGGTATGCACTGCAGAAGGCAAGAGGAATCCCAGTGTGTGTCTCAATCTGAAATCCAGGCAGTCCGTGCACATGCATTGTGCTTTGCAAGTTCTCAGTACACACAGAAAGTTAAGAAAAAATTTTCAGACAGCTTGTCTGGTAGGTGGTTTTGAAATGAAGTACAATTTTTAAGAGAGCAATTCTAGTTCTTATTAATAATTCATAGTGACGGTAGATAAGGAAAGTGAGAGAGAAATTATAAACTGTTATTTTGACTAAGCCACCAGGACTGCAGAATCCTGGCTGAGTTTGGATTCAGCCAAATAACACTGTTGAGAAGAATTTCAGTCCATTGGATATCAGCAGGAATGAATTTGGCCTCTTGTGTCAAAAGCCTGTAAGGAAAATGCAGCGAAGGCAAAAAACAAACAAACAACAAAAAAAAACAGCATAACTTAGGGAAAGAGTGTTCAGAAATGGTCAAAGGAAGACAGAAGAAGGAGGGGGCAGAAGGAGGGGTGGAGGTAGGTTTCTACTGAGAAAACTGAGTTCAATTTCAGATTAATTTTCAAGCTCTGCTGCAGCAGAAATCATGTATTCTAATAAAACAACATAAGGCAGAATCACTAAATAGACCATGAACATTGCCCATTAAGCTCAGTAGAAACAAATACCTCTCCTACAGTTGGTTTGTAGGTGGGTTTTTTTTTGTTGTTTTTTGTTGGTTTTTTTTTTTTTTTTTTAACTGAATAAGGGAGGAGATATGTTGCTCAGGAAGGTGTATGCCTCTATCCTGGGAGATGCAGGGGGGGGCAGCCTTTTGCACCGCGGCACTAGGATTTCTGTTGCAATAAGCACTACTAAGCAATTTCAGCTTGTTCTCTAGCATCGTCTGGGGATGCTTTGTTTCTTAAAAAAAGGGGGGGAAGGGGAGAGGGGGGAGTTTATTGACTGTCTCTAATAGTATATAAACACTCACTTAATGCTGTGTGAAGGAGAGCTGTGAGAAGTGAAGCCTAAAAATGAAGTAGGAGGAGAGAGAAAACTAGAATTTGCTCTAAGAATGATTCAGCTCCCTCCTTATTATTCAGGCAAATATTCAGTAAGCTGAACAACTAGTACCTGTGGGCACAGCCTGTGGGTAATGAGACAGGGAACATGTTTTGCTACATGAGGGTGGCATGAAGTGGGTTTCAGTGTTACCGGCCAGGAGCCAGAATGATGCAGAGCAGGCAGAGCCTGCAGCATGATATCAGGGAGGAAACGACAGCCCATGTTTTGTCCATAATTTGAGGTTTGGTTGCAGACAATTGAAGCTCTTTGCTCACAGAATCACCTCCAGTCTCCAAAACATGAACCTGCATGCTGCAAAGCTGTGCTGTGAGGCAGCAAGCAAGCATACACCAAAATGCTGAGTAGTGCCACCAGGTCCTGGACTGCTAATCCCTGGGCTCTTCCAGAGATGGTCATAATGCAGAGACTGCCTTGGTCCCTTCCACATTCCCCAAGCATTTCCATTTTTTGTTAGCAGAGAGGGAAATACCTTGTGCTGCTCATCTGTGCCTCTAGTATGCGGATGGGAACTAGGACAGAAGGAGCAAAAAAAGAGAAGAGAAAAATATACCTGCTTTGCCACTGAACACTTTATAGCCTTTCTGATTTCTGCATTTTCCCAGACTTGGATGCCAGGGCATTCCCTAGTCCCCGAAGAGCTGGGCAATTGGAGTCATTTGAGGATCAACCCCCTTATGCTCAGATCCTAATTATTTCGTGGCATTTACTGCTGTTTATGTAACTACTGAATTTTGACCATCAGTGGCAGTTGCATGTATGTACCCCAGGCTACTTCTGGTTAAATTTGAGGGAATAGCTAGGCCCAAGTTACTTTATTTTTCCTGCATTTTCATATTCTCTAGATACACAAGCAATCTGTGGGCTTTTCAAAGGACCTATCTCTGATACAGTGCTCCAGTTCAAGCCAAGCCAGCATTCCTCTGAGGCTTATGTTCAGAAAAAGAGAAAATAAGATTTTAACATAAACCCTCAGAGATGAGTCCCCGCTGATTTCCTGATTACTCTCTTAGCTGTGCAAAGCCAGATCCCCAAAGTGTTTTGGTACCTGCCTTCCAACTAGCTCCTTGGCAGGCAACTAGGACTTAAATATTTGGAGAATCTGGGCTGCTTCTGCTGCTTCCACTTCCCCCAGCCTCGGCTGGGCACCTTCCCACTGCTACGTAGTCTGCTTTGAGTCGTTTCCAGCAATGCCAATCTTTAACATCTATTAACCAAAAGGATAAATAGCAACAACGTAATTGAATAACCAGGGATTATGGTTTAGCAAGGAGGTGCGGCTGGTCTAGGGTCTCCAGGAGGTTTGCCAGTGGGGGCTTTAGGACAAGCTCAACAAAGGAAGTCACAGGAAGCAGGTGAAAAGGAGACCACTGTCCTCAGGCTCAGAGGTATGAGATGTAGACACTCATATTACAGAAGGAAAATATCTCAACAGCTGAGTAGCTCTAACAAACACAGCTGAGAGGGCCAGTAGAGCCTTCCTTTACCTTTACTACTTTAGAGAGAAGTCAATTAGCATGAGAATACACATTCAGAATCAACCCTATAGTACTGTGCTACCAGGAGGTATAATAAAACCTTAACTTATTACTGACATGGGAAGAAGGCTCTGCGTAAGTTGCATTAGGCACAGAGAGCCTGTCAGAGATATGGGATACAGAGGAAGAAGGACTAGACCCTTCGTACTGCATATTGTAATCAAAAGTAGGTATGTACACAAGCGTGTCTGTCCATGTGACAGAGACGGTAAATAAGGGTTAAACTCCATTTTTCATTGAAGCGATCTCTGCTGCTTTAATAAAATAAATCAAAGAGCTGTTTTTAACTCTGTCTACTTGATAACAACCTGTTAGAATGCTCTCCAAAACATTCCTGGTACTTTGTGGCACAATGTCCAGTGTCTAATCTTCCCTCTTGAACATCAGTGTGATTCAAGTCCAGATGCCTCAACTATCAAAGGAAAAACAGTACTCCAGAAAATGTTCCTGTTCATGCAGTTTATACTAGCAAGTTAATGCTGCCATGTGGCTGATGCATGGCAAGTGGCACGTGGCTTGTGTGACATAGCTTTGTAGTTTGCAGCACATATCTCATGGCATATGGCTCATGGCTTGTAGAATGTAGCTTGTGGCATGTGACCTATATATATATGACAGAATACATATACTCAGTAGACTGTATTATATATTACATTCTTTATGATCTATTCTACAACAGAAGGAAGGGATGCCTTCCAAAGAGATCTGGACAAGCTTGAATTCTCCTCCTGTACATTTGACCTTAACTTGGAAACCATTTCAAAAACTTATCTAAAAGCTGAATTAAAGGCAGAAGCCACTTAAAGGCATGAGTTTTTGCTTATCACAAAATACCCATTAATCCTTCGGTTGCATTGCTGGGCATTATTGGCACTGGCCAGGTGAGGTCTGTTTGGGTAAAGCTATTGCCAAATAGGAGTTTGAGAAAAGAAGGAAGACACTAGACACTTGGGGTCCAGGTCAGCCTGTCTCAGGTAATGGGCTACAGAGCCAAATTCTCAAAACTTAGCTGCAACCAAACAAACAGCTGGAGTGGGGACCTCGAGCTCCTGGCATTTGCAGTGGATCAGTGCCTCATGCACGTACTGCTCTGCAGCACTGGAGGCATTTTATGCCTGTAGAAACAGCAGAAGCAAAGATGCAGGATAACAGTTGAAAAAAAATGGATCTTCAAATTTGTCCTTTGCAAGCTTCTGTAGTGCCCCATCACTGTTAAATTTCAGTCTGCTGAGTAGAACAAACAGTTTAGTTTCTTTTGACTAATTTTTCTATGACCGCAGATACACAGTGGTGCAATACATTTCCCTATATAATGTTGTGAGTATACTTCTTTTGACCACTAAGCTTTAAGCGAGTGCAAATTAACCCACTGATTTTACCCATGCTTAAAATGTGGTTATACTTTTTGGGAATATTGCTTGCTTATAGGAAGCACCAGCTATTTAAAACTGTGAGCAGACTTTCAGAACTGAGAAGTGCAATTCATTCTGTTTGCAGGCTTTGAAATCGATGGAGCTCTGATGTGTTCAGCAAGTTGGCTGATGATAATTCACCTGGAGGTGAGATAGGGATAACCCTTCTTTTATGGTTATAATTGCCACCCATGTAGTACATACGTTTATTACGTATTTATTATGTGTTGTAGTAGTCAAAACTCATACAGCGCTACTGACTTTACATTAGTTGTGTCTGGTTGTACTGAGTGAGGAAAAGCTGTTTTAAGGAAGACGTGAAACCTCACAAACCCCAAAGCAAAAGACAAAACTGTAAAACAAACCAGAACACTCCTGCCTCCAGATACTGATTGCTATCTAGAAGATAGACAGCTTTTGGGCTCCCCTATAGAGTTTATCAGTTGTCACATCAAATGGTGAAAACCAAAGCAGATGAAGATCTGAAGATACTCGGCTTAGACTGATGTGAAGGCAAGAGCTGCCATAACAGATAATGCCATCAGGTCAGGTGATTTCCTGTGATTTCCTCTGACACAAGCACAGGTAGTACCACTTGTTTGGTCACTTACAAGGAGAAAGATCAGCCTTTCCATCTAGCCTCAACATGACTGCCACCCCCTTCTGGGGTGAGGGAGTCTCAGCTGGTGCAAAGTGTCTGAGATCATTTGACCAGAATTTTTTTTAGCACCTGGCCTGGACTTTGCTCCACCTTCTATCAGAATGCTTTCCACTGCCCAGCCCCTGCCCTTGCACAATTAAGAATGGTGATAGAAGGGGTAGCCTCTTTTCTGTGGAGCTTCCGCTATGCAAGTTGTGTCCTAGAGGTATGGACAAAAAAAGTGCTATGAGCAATGAGTTTGTTCCTTTCCCTTGCTGTTTCCTTTCCTTAAAGTGTGTGGGAAGGTGTTGACTGTTAGTAGGTCTAGTTCTTGCTCTTCCTTTAAACTAGGTCACCACAATTTACCCTCCTACCTTCTGGAAGTTTTTTCCCTATTTCACCCTTTTGATGTTATCCTTCTGCAATTCTCCCTCTCTTCCCCTTCCCCCTGTCTCTTCCTTATACTAAAGGAGGAAGGAAAAGTGGGTCACTTCATAATTACTCTTCTCTATTTCAGAGAAACCCAGAGGCATAAAAGAGAACAAACAGGTAAGTGTCACCGATTCAGGGGAGTTTTAAAGATGTTTTCCTGTTGGCTGTCTCCTGGGCTTGCTTCATCTCCTCCTTTCCCTTTTCTTCCAAAACCCTGATGTAACAGCTAGTGCTGCTCTCTGCTTGTATAGTTAAAATTCTAGTTGAGGCTAAATGACTCAGGAACCTGGAAGTGAGGTTGTTGGATGACTTTCCTTTCCCTAATATTTGTATTTTCAGCACAGTGGATTGACAAAATGTTACAAAGGGGGTGGCTTTACTTAGAAATGCATAGGAGGGAATAGCAAAGCATTGTGCCTGAAATGGCTGCAAACTATTGCACCCTGTAGAAATAATCCAGATAAATGTAGAAGATTTCCCATGTTTAACAATATGTATCTGGCAGCTGTTGTTCGCCATACAGCAGGACTTCAGATCACCCTGATTAAATGACAAGAGAGATGTGCAATCCTGACAAGCATGCAAATGCATGTTTTTTTAATTTTGGTGCAGATCCAGAGACTTGTGCCCATGAGACCTTGCAGTTTCAAGGCTACCAAAGCTACCACCTACTGCTCTCACTGAAAAACTTGATGCGCAGCTGAGTCCCTCTGAGGACAAAGTCTGGCTCCAGATGTGGCTTTGGAGGACTCACGGAAGTAAGGGATTCAAAAGCTGAGGGCTTGGACTGATGGACCCAATCTGTTTTCTGAGATCCTGTGTACACAAACACTCCGCTGCTCCCTATTTGCTGTTTCTATGGATTAGATTAATTAATGCTGTTATACATGTCAGGCAGGGCTGCTGCTTCTTATGGAGCCCACAAGTGTTCACTGCACATCGGAACAAGTTTATTGTATGTATTCAGTGGTTGGGTATCTCCTCTTGTTTGATTTATCACCGTTCTGTGGAAGAAATGGTCCTTCCTGCTTGGTAAATTCTTTTGCTATTTGCTGTGTAGAGTAGTGAAAGAGGCCAAGCTTTTGGAGGAGGGCAGTGACTTGAATTTTACTCTTAGCCTCACTGTTGAACCATTGTTGTACCATTCTGGAAAAGACATTCCCGCTCTGAAAATCAGTTACCTGTGCTGAGAAAGCTCCCTTGTAAGGGCTAATTAGCACAGTGCATGGTGATGTTTTATAACATATCCTGCACTGTATTTTCCTTTTTTAAATTATCTCAGAGCCTCTGTTACCATTGCTTTTTCTCCTCTCATTAAGTCTGTAAATATTTTTCTCTGTTTACTATATATCTGGCCAATGCTCAGTGCAGTGGGACTTGGTGCAGCCTCTGTAACTTATCTCCCCAAGGAGAGCTCAGAAAGCAACAGAGCAATTGCCTGGAGAGGAGGTTTTTGTTTGTTGGATGAAGGGAAGATGTAAGCTTACTCATTCTCTTGGAGATTCATTTGTTGTTAAGGGCTCTTGAGAACACCTATGTGTCTGTTTAATTTCCACACAAAAGGGGATGACACCAGTCAAGCAACCTACTTGAGGGGTGTATAATCAATAAATATACCGATGTTATAATTAAAAAAATCCAAGGAAGTTAGGTTAAGTAAGATTATTGCAACAGGAGGATAATAAATGGAAAATGCTTACCAATGTTGTAGGATCACAGTATTCTCCACATGGAGTGATCTGCAAGAAGAGATCCTTCCTCAGTGGCAGTCAGCACTTAAACGGGTCTAGGAGAGGTGGAGCCAGGCAGTTTCCATACAAGGGGAAACAGCAAGTGTTCCTCTGGGTAATGATTTAACTTTCCAGCATGTGGATGCTCATCTGGAATGATTCAGGTGACTCAAAAAAGGCCATGTTTAATCTATGTAATAGGGCTGAGTTTTAAGACAGACCAGACCAGACAGATAACTAGGCCAAGATTTTAATTCTTGTTTCTTCATCTTTCATATACATAGAAGTAAGCTTAAATTACTCCTAGCAGTGTTTTTCAGCATGTTTTAAGGCCAAAACATGTTTTATGCATCAGTCTAACAAAAAGACTTCCTGGGTATACAGGTTAATCTCTTAGTGTGATTGGAAAACATGATTGCCCTTTGGCCAGAATCTTAAGTGAGAGCAAAAGTTGACCCAGAAACTTTGAGATTTATTTCAGTTTCATTTATTTCCTACTTGTGTCCTGCAAAGAACTTTTTAAATGGAGAAACTCGCTGGAAATGGAGTTATCTGCCAAGAAATCACCAACTTCTTAGGTTTGGTAGCATACTGAATCATCTGAAGAGAAAGCTTTCATGTTTTCTGATTATGGTGCACTCTTCCAGTGTAAGAAAACAAGAAAGGAATGGGAAAAGTGGAGATCTGACCCAAAGTCCAAAAGACTTTTCCTGTGGACTTCAGTAAAAGTCTGTGGACAGCTGTGGTCTGGGGGGTGATACAAATTGCTGTCTAGTCACTTATTGTTCTTTAGAGATTGTTTCCTGAGACAGTAAAGAGGGAAGATCCTCATTATTTGTTGACTGTCAGAGTAACTGTCCTTAAGTCATACTGAAACCTTTGTGGGGGAAAAAAAAAAAAAGTCCTTTATTAAGAGGATTCCCTCAGCCTCTATAGACCACAAGTGTACATAGCTAGGTGAATTTGCCTACCATGTGACCTCTGTGTAACCCAATGGAGCTTTTAATGAGGCTCAGCTGCCTTTCCAGTTTCCATCAGTGCCTATAGCAGTGCTGCCTCTTGCCCTGTAGCAGGCCTGTGGCACCTGCCTGACTTGTACCAAAAATGCTGTGAAAGATGTCCAGAGATGTGGGCTTCCTCATTCATCTCCCAGCACTTTTCTGTAGTAAAGGTGTGGAGATAAAAGATGACTCTTTAATTATGCCTTTTAGTTGTTAGTATAGTGTTGTTACTACAGCTGAAGCAGTTCCTATACCATCATTTGCAAGCAGTGCATTCTTCATAGCCAGGATGATCCAGATAATGGGGAGATTAAAGTAGAGCATTGCCTCTGGTGCTTTCATTGCTTGCTGTTATGGGCTCAAGAGATGCTGTGGGCTGAGGAATTCTGTGCTAGAAGCAAGGCTGTCACTCTGGCTATGTGGCCAGGTAAAGGAGACAGCCTCCTTGTGTGCCTCTCTTCAGGCAATATGAGTTTTGCCAGAAGGAAAAGCGCTGGGAGAGGCAGGTTAGAAATGGAGCTGAGAACACTTCTGCAGTAGTTGGCTTAGTGCAGGGACTGTGTTTTGTTGGCTGCTCTGGAAGAGAGGGGTAGTGTGGCCATTAGAGTGCTTCCAAGGCACAGAAAGCTGCAGAGGAGCCCCTTTCCCACTGCTTAGCTGGTCATGATCTAAATTCATGGTTTGCTATTTCTTTTCCTACATCTGGAAGCAGGAGGTTAAGCCTTTATTATATCTCTGTTGGCTGTTTCCTTCTCCCTCCTAAAGGAAGGCCAAAAATGAAAGGTTAATTTATAGACTGCTTCTCAGCTGCTAGGTGATGGACTGTCTGCTACTGCTGCGATTTGTCAGCTCAACATAGCAGGATGAGATTTGGCACGTGGGTGTTTAGGGAAAGACAGTAAGAGATGAAGAACAGAAGATGGAAAAAATCTGTAGGCAAGAAACAGCTGAAATGATGAGGTTTGTTGGATTGTAGAAGCACAGCTAATGAAAGGACTGTTTTGGTCTTTGCAATGGCAGTGATGGTTGTGAGTGTGGGAGGGTTCTGCTCAAAGGCTTAGCCCCCAGAGCGCTCAGTACTGTTACCTCTTCTCAACACTACCTGGATGCCATCCTGGGTTTAAGGACCATCCAGTAACTGACATAATTGAGCATTTGCTTTTCTCTCGTACTTACTCCAGGCTCCACCAGTACACAACTTTCAGTGGATCTAAAACAGGTATATGTGTTGTTTATGAGCGTGATCTGTTCCTGTGGGGTTTTCCACCACCCTGCACCCATGAAGTTGCAATTAAGATGTGATTAGGTTAATATCTGGCACTGTTTGTGATAGTTCAAGGGGAAAACACACAAAGCTTCACCAAGCTCTGCAGGGAAGGCCTAGACAGTAGTTAAGATCTTTTATTGGGATTCTGAGCTTCCCCTTGTTCCTGTGAGTCACCTACCTGGCATGTGGCCCCAGTGCCCTGCTCCATGCCTTGTGTTCTGTCTCGGTGCTGGAGTCTCTCTGCAGAATATAACCTTCAGCTGATCTGAGATCTTCTGCAGGTTTGCAGAATCGATCACACTAAGGCAGAAATAGTTTTGCACTGGAGCCAAGGTCCTTTCAAGGCAGGAATCGTTCATCTGGGAGATTTCAGCAGTCCTGGGTGTGTTAGAAACAGCTACTTGAATTTACTGGGAATCCAGCCTCATGCGTGGTGCTCAAAAAAATTAAGCGTACCCCTTGGAGCCCACAACTTGCTTTCTAGCTTTCAGCTGTTTGAAAACCATCCTTCCTGCACTTCTACATCTAGCCACGGGGGCTAGAAAATGGACCAAACACTGCAGCAGGACAGAGCTGCCAGGGTAGGAGCTGCCCCATTGGTGTGTGGGGAGCTCGATCATATGGTAAGCTTTTTGCCTGACTAATTTTGTGGATTACTCTAAGAATTTTTTTCTTGGCTTCTCCATTTCTTTCTTTACTTCACGTGGTAGTAGCCAGGTCCTTGTGGCCCAGCATGGATAGGACAGCGTTGTTATGCCCTCTTGTGTTGGCACAGGATTACCCAACAAGATAGACTTAAAACTTTATTGCATAAGTCAATCATTCCTTGCACATATTGAAAGCTGGAGAAAGCTCTGGGTGTTAGCAAAGGTATCGGAATTTGCCTCAATTTAATGATCAATCTGGGGATATTACTTGTGGGGTTTTTCTTGTTTGTGGGGAGGGTCATGGCTCTGCAGCTGCTTTTTATCTTTAGTCATAAACAGAAAATGTTATAGCACAGGCTGAAGGGAAAAGCAACCTGTGTTTATTAGTATCTGGCATGGCATTTCCTTGTAGAAAAGGAGATGCATCTAGCTTACCTGTATGAATAATTAGCACTGGCACTGTTTTCTTCCTGCACAGAGATTGGGACTGCTGCCATCCTATGCACCAGTCCCACTGCTTATTTGGCAGTGAGCTAGAGGAGCCTTGCCTGGTGCTGGGTATGAATCCACAGCACAGAGGAATTCTCCCACACACTGCTGGAGAAAAAATTGTTGCCACATATCCACACTAGGTGCTGAATTCACCTAGGTGTCTTCTAATGTTATATTTCAATTGCTCATCTCAGCCAGCTAATAATAAATCTGCTAAATTTGCAGTGAGGTTTTGGGGGGTGGAAATTGAAAGATTTTATTGATACTCTCAAACACGGTTTTTGGTTGTTTTGTTTTTTTTTGTTTGTTTGTTTGTTTTGTTTTGTTTTGTTTTGTTTTTCCCTGAGTAAATGAATTCTATCCTTTTGGCTGTATTAAAGATCTTTTGAAACCAATCTGGTAGCAACCCTCTGTGCTCTCCAAGCAATCTCTGTTCAGACTGCTGCATCCCTAGCCAGCAAAACGCTGTGCTGGCTGGAGCCTTCAGCTCCACCTGCCTGCACTGCGAATCAGAATGCAGGGGAGAACGAGAGATTTCCAGCAGGTTTTTTTCCTTGTTGTTGCAAGCCATGCTGTAGAGCTAAACTGTAGTTTTGTCAGCATCAGTGTTTATGGGGCAGCATCTAGAATAAACAGTGTGAAGCAGTTGCCTCAGTGCAGGAGCATTCAGCAACCCATAACCTGAATTTTGTAAAGTTGAGGTTGTGCAATTGAGTTTTATAAGGTTTGCTTTTTTTAAAATGCTATAAGAAATCTATATTTTTATTTCTTGATCTGTAGCACTTTCCCAAAGGGGTAGCACTGAGTCTTTTGGGAATGGTGGGTGTATCACAATTTGAAGATAACTGCAGTTATAAATAGCAAGAATGACAGTTAAGCCTAAAGCAAGGCTGAACATATCTTCTATCATGTGCAAATACAATGGCTGAGGTATTCCCTGCCCCAGTGAATTTGCAGTGTAATATATGTATACACACACACACAAATGTGTGTATATGTATATATACACATATAATGTATATATGAAATACATACATATGCATATATAAAAAGACTGGTAGAAGGCAGTAGAAAACAGCCATTTCAGATCTTCCTGGTCTATGCATTTCTGCTTTCAGTAAACTTTTCTTGTATCCTGAAGTCCATAAATCTGGGAGGTGTTTAAACTGGTATAATTCTGGTTATAACTCGCCTCTCTGAGGAAACCGTCTTTCTTGATCTTGATTTTTCTAGAGATAGTCTCATAACCACCTAACCGAGGAGACAGTGCAGGTTGGAAGAAACTGTTTTTGTCTCCTCAATACTCCTACTTTGCATGTTAGATCAGATTGCCACTAATGACTGATCTAATACAGCACCTGTTTCCAGTGAATGTTTGTTGCACATGGAGATACAATTCCTTTAGCAGAAAGCCTGCAAACTAAATAAAACTATACACTGAATGTCCCTTGAACTCTCCTAGTGAGTTGGCACTGGGCTGTTGCTCTGAGCAAGTTGTTTTCACTTTTCCGGTGTAGTTGTAGGATGTGCATGAGGATGTCCTGGATAGGAATGCTTGGTAGAAAAAAGTAGCTATTGCATTGCTAAATGACCATGCCAAATAGAAACAGGGAAGCACACTGAGTAAAAATATTCACCAAGTATCTTGTAGGCTCTTTGTATGTCATTGAAAGATGTATATTCTATACGCAATCACCTGTGCATAAGGCTTCAAATAGTTGAAACTCTTCATGTAAAGAGTGTTTTTGTGGACAGTAGCTCTGACTACGTATGAAAACCTGACAACTCATTACAAAAGGGGTCAGAATCATTGGGGAAACTCCCAGTAATCAGCAAATATAAAATGGCATGTTTCCGCGAGGACAGTCGTTCTCAGAAGCTGGGGCTTTGGAATACCTGTGTTTTTTCTGTGGTATCTCTGACGCAGATTTGGTGGGTGGGGAGGGAGCTGGTCTAGCAATTAGCAGCCTTGTTATTTGGTGCTACAAAAGGCTGTTGACACAGATCATTAGATTTTTGGCTCTCCACAGGTCCTTATGTGCAACTGAGTTGTCAATAGATTATTTTGAATGACGGGAAGAAAGAAAAAGATCCAAACCAGGCACCTTTTGTGCATAGGGAAATGCTATACTTATAAAGGCATGAGCTTCATTCACAATTCTTAAACTACTTGTAAAAACCAGTTTCGGCAGGATAAAGCCTGTGACTCATTAATATAACATTTTTTTTTCCTAATCTAAAAAAAAAAATCTTAATTATATTAGGTCTGGTATCTTTCAGAGAAGCTTTCTTAGATGCCAACAGTCAATGTCAGTAAAATCCTGAACACTCAATGCACATCATGGCCAGTATGTACAAATTATACAAATTCTTTCTGATGATCCCCTTCAAGAGCAGTGCATTGGGTCAAAATCTGGCTTAAAACTACTTTCCTTCTCTGTGGAAGCTGTAAGGAAATGAGAAGATAATGATACTTCTTTCTACTGCAATAGGCTTTGCAGGTAACCTATCTGGCCATGAATTAGCTGTTGTCATCTGAGAAAGAAGGATTAGATTTGTCTGAAAAATGTAATGTGTTTGCTTTTATAATGCAACACACAAGTGAAGTGCAGAGCTCAGTTTTGAGGACTCAAGCTATGTATTGCCAAGTTCACCAGTTTCTTCTAGGACTACTGGTTATGCAGCAGATCTCAGTGATGGTTACAAAGCCATGGAAGTTGCGTGGTGGTTGTTTACTCTTTTTATGTTGTTGTAGTTTGCTCCTCCATAAATTAAAAGCAACCAGAAGTATTGGATTGAAAATATTCTGAAGTCTGCTACGGGGAATATGCTGGTTTCTTAGAGAGTTAAGGATACTTTAATGAGAAATTGTATCAACAAGGGATAATGGTATAGAAATTCCAGATGAAAACAGACTAAAGGGAGATGTAACTTGCCCAGCTATTCTTTCCACTTCTAAACCCTAATTTATCTGATGAAAGAAAGCCCCAATATGTTGTTTGCCATTCTCAGAGCGTGTGGTCTAAGTCTGGTTTGACTTGAGATGAGGAGAAAGGATTGACTTTTGTGTAATCTGTGCTGTAACATTTCCTAACAAGCATCAAAACTTGGGATAAAAGAAATAGAACCTTGTGCAGTGTAGTTTTGCTGTCCCAGACTTACTCAGAAGTAAGTATTTCTCAAGAGCCTGGTGACAAAAAGTAAAAGTCATACTGAGATCAAGCAAAATAATCTATCCTGACGTTTTCAACTAGGGATACTTGAAATATCACAATATCTGAAATCCACTGGGGGAAATGGGTCTGACATGACAGGGGTGTGCAGGAGCTGTTCTGAGAACTGGAGGAGGAGATCTAAAAATAAAACAATTTAAAAAAAAAAAAAAAACAAAGCAAAGAAAGATGCTGCAGTAACCTATCCCACTTGCTTTTGCATGGGTGTGGGGGAGGTGGCAGGCAGCAGCTGGCTGCCTCCAGAAAGCATATTTTTAATAAGTCTTGCAAATTTTCATCCATTTCAAAAAATTAGACCTGTAAATGTTAATATTTTTTTTCTTCCCTTTTACTTCCTGCCATCATCAGAAAGGACCTCAACAATTTTCTAAGGTATCATTTTCTGAAGACCTGTTTGGTTCTCTGTGTACACAACACATTGCTGAGCCTGTCCTTCCCTTAGGAGAAGCCAATTAGATATCTGAACATGACTGAACTCTTAATTGTAGGCTTCAGTCTAGTATGAAGTGTACTGCTGTTGTTATTTATTTGGGCAGGGAGGGAAAAACACCAGTAATGGCACCTGCTGGCTGTGCTTTTCTTGATGCACTCCAGGATACTATTGGCCTTCCTGGCCACAAGGGCACACTGCTGGCTCATGGCATGAAACTCAGTTCTTTAGTGCTTGAAGATGTTCCAGAGCACATGATATTGATGAGGGACCATATATAAGCAGCCTGGATGAAAGATACCCAGAGAAGGTGGAATATGATGTTTCTTCCTTATCATACCCTGATAATGTCTTATCCTTGCTCTTCTCTTCCGTAAAGTGAGGAGAGCTCACTTCTCAGGTTCTTCAGCTTCTCCTATGTGCAGCCAAATCTGATATGAATGATTGTGATGTGAATGCCTTTGCTCTCAGAATTATCTCCAGATAACTTCATCGATTACTGAATGGATGTCAAAGACCTTGCACAGATTGACATGTTGTAACAGATGTCAAAGGTCCCAATACCATTACTAACTTTCTAACTCACTAACTTCCCGGTTTCCTATTGGACAAGAACAATGAAGATGCTGGGATAGTTTCTCTAACTTAACAGGGGCTACACAGGTGGCACTGGAAGTGAGCTATATTTATTATGCAAGTCAACCGTGGTGAAGAATCATCCCTCTCTATTGTAAGCTACCATTGTAAGAACCAGACTTAAACCAGGCTTTGGCACCAGCAGAGCAACCATACCATGGTTTATCATCTCTGCCTTCCAGAAAGGGCCAGACTGATGAAGCTGGAGCTGATCTAGACCTGAGGCAACCCAAATCCCTGTGTATAGCAGGCCTGTGAGATTGGGTTTTCCAACTAGTTTAGATGTTAACTTTCAAGTTAGATGAATCCATTCTCAAGTCTAGTTTGGTAGAGAATCTCAAAATGCTGGTATATGTATAAGATAACTGCTGTTTTCTCTGCTATCCAAATTCTGAGATATGTGACTCTTCTAAAGAAATCAGAATACTGAAGGCTATTCTGATATCAAATTACTTAAGTGAGCTAGCAAGAGCAATCTCATTCTGCTCCAAATGATGATTTGTGGGTGAAGTTCATCAGTGCCCCTTGTGTTGCTCAGAAGTTTATCTGGAGGCAGTGCTGAGTTGTGAATGATAGGAAAAAACTCCAGGCTACCATTTTTTCTCAAACAGTCTTTCACTTTCGACTCTTTAGTAGCTGTATTTGCCCTGTAAAGTACTGAGGAGAGGATATATTGTGTTTTTTTCATTTGTACTCTTACTCATCTCTTCCCATGTGTTGGAGCAGCTGTCCTTTCTGTGGTGAGAAAGTATGCAGGCAACTATTGATCAGACCACTTTTCTTTGTAGTAATACAGCAGACACGTTTCTCTGCTTTTGACCTGAATCACATCTATTTTCTCCAATAAATCAGATACTGAGGAGTATCCTTATGAGAGAAATCTTTACATTTGTGAATGAAACAGGCATTTAAAATAGATATGGAATTTCTGATGTGATCTCCAGAGTCCCATAACCATTTTGATGACTTCATTAGTGCCTAAACAACAGGGTGCGTCATGTGGGGGAAGGAAAAGGAGGTGGGAATTAGCTGCTGAGAGAAGTGATGTTCCCTGCTAAAAACATAACCTGCCAGAATTGGCTCTGAGGACCTTGATGTATCTTTTTTTCAAGTGCCTCATTCTTGTCAACCATACTAAGAAGGAAGCAAGACATTAAATCTGCAGTGTTAAGAGCCCTATGGAATAGTAACAGATATATCTGTGAGGCATGGTGCTGCCCAGCTTGACACATCACTGCTATGTGGCAGCAGTGGTTTGCCGTAGCCCTGGCTCAGCACACAGGGTAGCGCTCCTTTGTGCTGTTTCCTTTGCTCCAGTGTGGAGTTAAGCAGGCATTTGACTTTTTCTTCCACTGGGGAGTGCAGGGAGAGGTCAGTGGAAGGGGGAGAGGAAAAATTTTCCTTAAAGCCAGATGTGGGAAGAGGTGTGGCGTTTCTGGGAGACACTACAAAGGCTTGCTGCCTGTCCCTACAGTTCTTATTTTCTCCGAAGTGCACTTTCTCAGAGACAAGTTAGTCCTGGCAGACTGTGAGAACAACAGAGTCATTGGCATGTGAGATTTGGAGGCCAGCAGCACAGCATGATTCACAAAATCCTCAGCCCTTTCTTCCATCCCACCCTGTCAAAGCCAAGGCTGCTTCTCCTGCAGCTGTCCTGCTGACAGCAGTGGATATCTACTACTTAACATAGTAGCTTGCTGCAGAAGTTGTGGTGCTCTTTGCTCTCTGGAGTTGCTTTCCCCTGGAGTGGGGTATTGGCCTCTCTGCAGCTGTCCTGCTGCTTGTTGTCTTCTCTGAATATCTATTCCTAAAGGGAAAAGTTGGGTTGTGCTCTGCACTTTCCAGAACTCTGGTGAGAACTGTCACAGTCCTTACCAAACTGTTGTGCTGATGTTGGCTGCAGGCAATGACTGATACATGCACTAGGTGTCTTGTGGGACTGTTGGGACCAAAAATACTCAATTCTGTAAGCAGCAGAAGAGCATAGGATGTATGTCAAAGCAATCAGCATCCTTGATATTCCTCATTGCGATCCAGCAGTTGATTAATTTTCATCCAGTTGTGGCAAAAACAAAAATACAAAGCTGTGAAGAAAATGAATTTTGAAGATTCTTATTTAATGAAAATGAATAATGTAAGTGCAGTTTTATTTGAATACATCATTTTCAGTGTTCAGTCTGCTACAATGTTATTCAGAGAGGAGAGGGAGAGTGCATAAATGGTCTGAATGAGCAGACCCAAGGGTGAATGGAAGAACCAATTGTTTCTTTGAGTAAACTTCTTAGACCTTTGTACAACCAAGAAGAAAAATTGGCAGTATACTGAATTTTAATTTTTATACAGGGATGAATTATGGGCTTGAATTACTTGACTTGATTTGGTGTAAAGCCACTGGCTTCAACAGAAAATTTACAGCAGCCACATACCAGCTCTATGGCAATTTGTTGGAATAGCAATGAGAAATGAAAGTTGCTGCAAGATTCCAATTTTATGGAAGATCCCATAGTGACAAAAGTCAAATGACTGACTTAGTGATATATTTCTTCTGTTAAATGCATTGTATCTTTGCCATCATGTCTGAGTTTAGGCATTAGATAAAAACTAAGATAGCTATTTGGGACCTTGACTTACTGGGAGACTAACTCAAACTTCCCATAAGTCATCTGCTAGCCTGGAAAGATTCTTACAGAATGGTCTTCAATTATTATTGATATCTCAGAAGGTTTTTAGGATAGCTATTCATTTTGGGTTTGGGCTTCCTTGGAGTCCTTGTTGGATAGACTCATGATAATGAAAGTGCTTGACTTATGGATAGATGACTCAAGTGCTTCCTTTTTAAAGAGTTTTTAAAATAACTTTCTTTAAATTATAGAAACTGAAGTATTCAAAATGTGAATGCATGTATAAATATGGTGTGTGTGAAAATGTGTGGGGGAAAAAAAAGACCTATTTAAAAATGAACAGTCTAGGAAAATTCAAGTCCTTGAGTTCCTACAGCAAAGGTACAATATTTCCAAGTTACTTTCAAGGAGAAAATGTTCAGGCAGCCAACATCTCAGCCTTACCAAGGGGACTATTTATTGTCAAGGCATCTTTCTAATCTGTGACTTGCAGACTTGTCAGAGGACTGAAGAAAAGGAAATGAGTTGTTGAAGTCCCAGAGCCTTGGTGTGGAACAAAGAATACAACTTATGTTGGTCTCTGTAGCCCTTTCTGCCCTACCTTTATGGTGAAATGCCTGATGCCTATATGATAAGAACTTTGATAGGCGGCTTCCTACATGAAAATCGTTATTGAGGCTGTTTTCACTCAATAAACCATACCTTGTCAGTGTTAAAGTATGCAGTTCCTGTGGGGCTACCAGCTAAGCTTCCTGGGAGGGAGATGTTAGTGACAAGCGAATTTATCTGAAGTAAGATTTCTTCTGAGGCATGTTGAGAAGAAACTTCACTTTCATTTGCTTTTATGCTTGAGAGCCTATTTCAAACAAGTGAAGTCTTTGGTGTAACACAATTTGTTATTCTTGTATATGAGGCACAGATGCGGTCAATAACCTCACTTTCACAGCAAAGTAAATGATTTGCATCTTGTTTCAAGGTCAAGTCTTTCTTGCATCATTTCTAGATTGTGTCTGTGGTTTTCCTCATTACAAGGGTTGAACTCCCTATGTATGTTGTTACACAAAAAGATGGGAATTTAATTTTTATACTGAGCCGGACACCCAAGTGAAATTGTTGGTACCCAGGTCCCTAACTGTCTTTCAAAATCTGAAGCTGTGCAGCAGATGGAGAATCAGTATTTAAAGAGTAATTTCACAAAGGATGTGGAGCATCTTTAGCAAAATTATTTCCTTTAGCGCACAGTTGCACAACAGAAAGAAAGCAGAGACAGCATCTTGCACTTGGAAATCATGTTTATTCTCCCTCTCGTCTTTCCTAGACCTTTTTTCTGTTGCAGATGCATCCAGTCCACACCATGATATGATGCACAAAGTGTACCAAACTAGTCATCTGCCTCTTATTGGCACTGTGGAGCAGGTCAGAATGAACACCTCCATTTGTCCCACGGGGCACTGAATACTACTTATGTACTTAAGTGATTTTAATATAGATATAAACATCAAATACATTGAACAAGGATTCTTGGCTTGCAGTACTAGTCCAGGATACTGTCAGAGGCTCTTAAAAGCAGGCTATTAATATGTCAGCCTCCTGTAATTGAACTCTCATCTATATATGCCTGTGAGGTTATGTGCAAATATAGTGGCTCCAGGTTGAGTCAATACCCTTGGAAATGTGCAGGAAAATCCCATCAGCTATGGATGCTTGAGTATCAAAGATTAGTGATATTCCTGATGGGGAAAATTCAGCCCTACATAATCTTTCAAGACAATAGTGCCACTGCAGATTGTGGGTAATGTGTCAGGAATAAATGCGTGTCTAGAGTGAATCTCTAGCATTTTTCTGGACATGAGCAATGCACAAACAAGCCTGCAGTGTCTAGGAGTAGGAAAAAACTTTCTAGACAGGTGGAGCTCATGAGTTTTCAAAAAAACTGCATCTTCTGCTTAGTGATCAAACAACTGCCATATGGTGCTGTTTTTCCTATAGCACCAACATATTTAGCTCTGCCATGGGAAATCTGGGGAACTGATTCTCAGTGGCCATGTAGGATCTGGCTAAAATTGGAATAAAACAGTAGCAAAGCAGAACAGCTTTGGCAAAAGGAAGCTGAATAGAAATGATGGAGGGAACTGTGCTTCCCCTCTGGCTAAGCCCAAGAAAGGAATCTGGACAAGGTGGGGTCTGAAGTTGAGTGATAAAACCAGCACACAGCCTGGGTGGATATGGGGGCAGAAGCTGTTCCCAGCTGTCTGAGACTTCAAGGTTGCCATAGAACAGAAATATTTTCATGGTCAGTAGCTTCAGCCACTTGCTTGGGTGTGACACTCTCCCTGACTTTAGAGGAGGTGGTCTCCAAAAGCACCAAGGATTCTTGTCCTCTAAAAAGTGCCAGCTTTCTATTGGGGTTTCAGGCAGGGCAAGTTAAAGACAAGGCACCCCAAATTGCAACGGGTCACTTCAGAGAAGGAGACCATGCTGAACTTGACCTATATTAGCTTATGGAAAATTGCCAGCTGCCAAGGTACAGGTGTAAAAAAAATAAATAAATAAAATTGTTTTAGAGCTTTTTGTATAACTCCTCCACCAAGCTCAAAATCAATACCATTTCAGAGGAAATATGTATATAGATAAATAAAATTGCATATTACTGCTCTGATTCTCAGCTCTAAGACCAAATCTCATTAAGAGCTGTAGTAATAGCACACATAGCTAGAAGCAAAATTTGGCTAAGAACCCATTCACTTGTGTAACACCATTTTTCATTTGAGCACTCAAAGTTGCTGCAAAACAGATTTTTGAAAATTAGCTTTTAAATATACAGTAGTAATTTTTCCAGTGGCAAGTGTTACATAGTGCATTTGCACTGTAATGAACTTTCTGCAGTACCTTAAATTTGTCTTATTGTCTATCAAATCTTGTTAATGTTAATCTTATTCCAGTGCTGACTCAGTTGATGAGTATAATTTTGTGATGTAGGCAGCCCTAATTCGTGATTTGAGTTTTCAGACTATCCAGAACCTTCCTTGAAAGCCATTCTGTGAGTGACTAAGACAGTCATGAAAAATCTTTGGGTTTGGTGTTGAAAATTACTCTATAAATGCAAGGAAATTTATTTGGGCATTAATTTTGGTTTTACCAATACTTTGTTAATAAGGTGACCAACAAAGGAACCATTTATTACCCCTGCACTTCTAACCAGTGTGTCATATTAGGAAGCAAAAAAAAAAACAAAACAAACAAAACAAAACAAAACAAAACAAAAAAAAAAAAAAACCTTATAGCATGAGAGAGAGCCTGAATGGGAAATGGAATCAAAAAGGAAAAAAAAAATTCAGGCTTTCTGCTCCAGTAACTCATGTTATACTGTACTTCAAGAGACTTGAAAGCATCCATAATGCTGCATCCCCAGCACTGTAAGCAAATAAACTATTTTTGTGCAGACGTTTGTAAGCTTCAAGAAATATTTTGTCATCTACTGACAGACATTTAGGAAGGCTCAGCAAGGACTGAGCAAAGAGACTGGGCACTTGCAGGGTGAGGTGACTTTCCTCATCTTCCTTGATGGATTGCATTCAAGGCAACCTGAGGAGGGGTCTTGCAATTTTCCTGGCATGGCCATCAGCAGTTTAGGACGAATGGTTCAGCTGGAAGGGACTACAGAGTCCAAGTGCCTGACCACTTCAGGGCCAACCAAAAGTCAAAGCATATTACGGAGGGCATTGTCTAAATGCCTCTTGACTCTGACAGGCATGGGCCATCCGCCACCCCTCTAAGAAGCCTGGTCTGGTGTTTGACCACTCTGTGGTAAAGAAATTGTTACTCATGTCCAGTTTGAACCTCTCCTAGTGCAGCTTTGTGCTGCTCCTACACATCCCGTCATGGGTTACCAGAGAGAAGAAACAGGCACCTTCCTCTCCCTTAGAGAGTTAGTTATGTTTTTATGTTTTGATTGTTGGATCTGTCCCTCATGGGCAATATCCTCAAAATCAAAGAAAAAACCATGAGCCCCCTGCCCTAAAGTCACAAGTTGGCATTCAGGGTAGCTCTGTTTTCCTTTAATTTCTAAGTTGTTTTCATAACTTTGGGCTATGAAGCGGATTTTATTGAAGTCTTATGTTCTTTCCCTCCCACTCGAGTTTCACAGGAGCTGTGTTTTTTTTTCTGCTTTCTGCTCAAGATCAGATTGCTTCTCCCTGTGCCACTGAAACTGCTGTTTGATGAGCTCCCTTCATATGCGGTGCTTTCAGATTCAGGATGGGATCAGACCTTTTGAAGCCTCTCCCATATGCCAGTTTCAGGGTTTCAGGCTCACCTGCTTTTTAGCAAGCCAGCACTGCCACCAGTGAATTTCAATATTGATATATGCTTTCTCCCTACTTCTTGCTCTTTGTGAATGAGCTGTTGGCAAGTGCTCCTGACTGCAGTTGCTGATGCCTTAATCTCTCTTTAGGAGATAAGGAAGCTCCCTTTAGCGAGTCCCTGAAGTCCATTGCTGCAGTGTCAGAAAGCTTGGTTCACTGCAGGAATTGAGTGCAGTGTGCATAGGCAAGTTCTCTGAAGTGATGGTAGAGCTGATTTTATTGGGGCCCACCCTCACAGAGCCTTGCAGTATAATGTGTGTCCTGCAGCTGGTGGTCTGCTGTGTAAGTATGTCTCAGCTGGTGAGGGTATGAATAAACATACCTTGTGTTCTAAAAGCCCCAGCAACATACTTTCAGATGATGCAAAGCCAAGCAACTTAGGCTTAGATCTTTAATACTTGTGTTATGCTGCTGACTGCAAGGTCTTGGGGCTGGTTAGAACTGAGGCCCAGGAAGGAGCCCAGTGGTGGAGCACACCCTCTCCCTCCCAGCAGTCTTGCCTGGAGATGCGTTTTCTTCTGCATTGAGCAGAAGTCAAAATTATTCAAAGCAGGTTAGATTTGACTTACATTTTGTCTTTGTACATGCAAGTTCTCTGCTTCCTGAGTCTTTTCTAGTGGTGACCTTTCTTTCTTAGGAAGTAGAGAAGAACTGCTTTGAGGCATCTCTGTATGCTTTCGTAAAGCAAAATTTTCCTTCCTTCCAACCAGAAAGAATAATTTGAAGATTATTTAAGTAACAGGAAATCCCACAGCTGAATTTAAAAAAAAAAAAAAAGGAAACTTGTTCTTGTGAAATCTTCAAATATCATAGGATTACATCTCTTTAAATTCTGACATTAGGGATGGGATGATTGCCATTGATTTATCATATGTGCCATGTGCCTCAATAGGAGGTTTTGCCAAAGTCTTTCTCACCAGCAATCAAATTTCAGTCAGTGGAAAAGAACTGTGGTCTACCTCACAGCTACTAGGGGGAGGGAAGGGCAGCATGCTGGCATTGGAGGTGTCATGTATTATGGCTGAGAAAAGTATGGATAATTTTCTTTCAGCATTTTAATCACTAAACCTGAGAGTAGAGAGTAGAAGTTGGTCGTTCAAAGAGTAAGAGGGGACACCTGAAGAGCAGGATGTGGTAGACCAGTGCAAAGCTGTGCCAATGCTGTTTTTTGTTGTTTTTTTCCCTCCCTTCTGCTTTCTGGATGAACAAAAGTGTGCCTAAGGGAGGCCTTGAGGAAAACTGGGGTTCAATATCTGGCCTGGAATCAAATATCTGCATTTTTCAAGGGGCGAGTTGAGACTCAAAAGGAACAGAGAGCCATTCACAAGCTCCAAATGGTGCCTGTATCCCCTGTACACTGCCCACCACACTTCTCTTAGCCTCTGCTTCCCCCCAAGCTGCTCTAAGTCTCCAGATGATAGAAATAATGGTCTGGGGAGACCTTTACTTAAGGTGAGCACAAACCTCAAGCCATGAGCCTCTTGCAGCATTACTGTGGCACTAATGGTGCCATTTGACCTCATCATGACAAGTGCACAGTACCTCTTGCATAGTTCATAGCAGTTACTAGCACTACTTATGGGCAATATCGTGGCATTTCAAGGATGTGATCTACAGAGAGTGACCAGGCAGCTTGGTATTCATCTATGAGTCAACGTGAAGGAAGTATGTGCCATTTTGCTCTGTAATTACAAAAATGTGTTTTTTTCTTTCTCAGTAAGGAAGGGGATGGAGAAGATGCAAGTGAATGTGGACACAAATGACTGCTTTTAGCAACTTGCCCACTGCAGAGCCAGCTATCTCTGTGGTCCCACAGCATGTGTTGGCTGGTGTCATGGTGTTTGTAAGCGTTGTTCGTCACAGCTCACAACCTGCAGAGAAAAACAAAAACATTGTTTGGAAAACCATAAATGTCTGCAGGCAGCAACATCTCCAGTAGGTCTGTCTGTAGCAGGAGTCAGCCATAAAGCTGAGCTGACCTATTTTATCTTGCTGGCTCCTGACACAGGCACAATGTTATTCAGTCACAAATCATTTTTGCGAGGACACTTAACATCTGACCACATTTTGTTGGCTGGCCCTGCTTGCCTTCCATTACGACACCTGTCTTACCTAGGTAAACTCAGCTGAACAGTCACAAATACCTCAGAGACAGAGAGCAGCTTGACCTTATCAGTGGATCTGCTTCTTTCATTTGAAGGATGCTAAGGTTACCAAGTCAAAGAAAGGAGAGGGCAAGCAATGTTTGCTGGAGTAAAATATCCAGTCCTGCACAGTGACATGAAGCAGGGAGCCTGGACGAAGCCCAAGGTACAGCTCTAGGTTGTCACAATGTTATGAAGGCTGAGGTAGAGTTACCTGTGAGGCTTTACTTCTAGTGTATTGCTTTTGGGAGCTTAACTGCTGGTGTACCCATGTCTGCTGTGTGTGCATCTTTCCTTATTTAAAAAAAAAATAAAGAAATCAATAAGCTTTATTGTGTGGCATCACACTTAACACCCACAGGGAGCTGAGATCTTTTGATTAGTTTTACTTTTATGGACTAGCAGAGCAGTAAAAAATTGAATACCTGGACCAGGCACAAAAGGGCAAAGAGCATTTGCCAATCTTTTGTTTTTTTCCTCTGCTACATGGTGATTGTTGGAG
This sequence comes from Meleagris gallopavo, assembly GCF_905368555.1. Taxonomy (NCBI): domain Eukaryota; kingdom Metazoa; phylum Chordata; class Aves; order Galliformes; family Phasianidae; genus Meleagris; species Meleagris gallopavo. Next base: position 13,126,502 of record NC_139405.1, read on the forward strand.
CCTCTGTTTCTGCTTTGGGATCTAACGTCATAGAATCATAGAATCACAAGGTTGGAAAGGACCTACAAGATCATCTAGTCCAACCATCCTCCCACTACCATTGCTACCACAACCACTAAGCCATATCTCCTACCTCCATTACTGTTCGAAGAGTTGGTCTTTCACATCTGATCCCTTCGGGGCTAGCCATGTCCCTGTCTGATTCAGGACTTCTCCCTTTTCCTGTTATCTCTTTTTTTCGTGTCCCATCACAAGCTTTCAGCCCTGCTGACCTCATGAACATGGTCGAAAAATAGTCTCCTCATTTATATTCTAGCCTTGTTCAGTCGTCTTTTCCCTCCTGTACTACCTCCTGCTTCTGATCATCTCTGCTTGGATTTTGCATGGTGCCCTTCTATGTCCAAGTTGTGCTGGATCATGAGCAGTCAGCACAATTTGTTTGCTGTGGAATACAACTTGTCAGCAGATTGTTCTTGTTTCATATGAAGCATTGGAATCCAGTGTAGTCGCTGCTGCCACTAATCTTTGTGCTATAAGCTCTCCCACTTGGTGATTTTTACTTGTGCAGCATCTCCTTTTGTCCCTCTTTAGTGGCTGGCATACAAGCAGAGATTTATTAACTTGAATCACGAAAATAGCTTGTAGCATAAACGGGCTTGCTATTAGATGTTGTGGCTAACCCCTGGTGATCATCATCCAGCTTGGAATATCAAGCTTCAGTTGCAAAGAAATAGCATGTCAGTCACTGTTGATATCAGTCTCTGCAGTTCCACTGAAGGCAACACAACTACGCCATTTCACACCGCACATGGTGTGTGCCAGTCTTATCTGGCATCTATAGCTCTAATAAGAACATATGCTTTGCTAAATTAAGAAGGAGTATTTTTGTGAGTTAGTAGAAGCATGGTAAGTATTCTGACTTATTTTAAGGATGTGTCTTAAAAACATTAAAAGGGACATGAAATAATAATATGTAATTTAGCACTGTGGCGACTGTCAAGTGTTGTCATGCTACCGGAATCATATGTAATACACAGGCTGCCAAGAGGCATTGCTAATAGAATTTGCATTAATATACAAAGCTTCTTTAAAAATTAATTAGCCAAAGTAGAGCGATGTGTGCCACGACTCTCAAATGAGAGAAAAGCATTGAAGTAGTAATGAAAGAAGCAGTCCCAAAGCTGCTTGCAGTGATGAGGGCAGCTAGATATACTGCCCCAGATATTTTCTTCTGCTCCAACGTGTGCAGGATGATGGGGATGCAGACATAACCTGACAGCATGAAGCACTGCCAAGTAATCTTTTGAAGGAAATCATAGGTTTGGACTGAACCCAGAGGCTGTTGTGCTGCTGCCGAAGGCTGCTGCACTGCAACTGTAAGCTAGAAAAGGTGTAAAGAAATATAAGGGACTGTTAAGGCACTGAAAGAAAATGTGATCTCTTCTAATATTTTATTTCCGCCTTTTAGAAACACCGAACTAGGTGGCACCAACACTCTGCAACTTATGCAGCATAAGCATGGGTCACGCGTTTGTATGAGTGTATGCTGAAGGCAAACACATTGCAGAATATTTCCACAGGTCACAATGTCCAGTATCAACACTGAGACGCTGCAGAGCTCATCAAGTGATGATCCTCACTCCATAGCCAGTCCCTTTGTTTTTGTGTTCATCAGCCAGCAGACACAACAGCAGACTGCCTAGTTGGGATGTTGTAAACTTGCTTGAGTTCACATATTAGCAAGAGACATGTACCTTTAATGCCTGAAGCCTTCATTTTCTTCCTGCTGTAGAAGTGGCTGGAGATGGACTTTGCTATTTTATATGGGAGAGACAAAGCAAATGGTTGGTTACCTTTTGCTGGAAGGTGATGGTATTTGTGCTAGTGCTTTGGCAGGTTGTGATCAGCTCTCCCTTAATGCCTTAGCTCAGTTTGGTCTGAGTCATGGTGTGGCCCTTAAAAGGGATCTGGCCTCACTGCCCACTGGAATCCTTTGCATCTGCCAAGTGACAGGAAACAGGCCCAAGGAGCCACTAGCAAAGAGTTTCTCAGCCTCTTTCCCACCAAGAATTTGCCTCTGCCTACAAATATTTTCTTTCCTTACTACTCTAAGTGAATGCTCACTCCTGCTATCTATTAAAAATATTCATAGTTCCCAACCTTCTCATATACTGTCACCTTGAAGTATTTATAAGCCACAATCCTGTCCCTTTTGACTTGAGGCAGTGCCATCATTTCTATTGCAGTCACATATTCCTTAGTGCCTTATTTCAGGGTTTGTAACTTGGCAGTAGAAGTTTGGTCTGGGCTGGAATTTGGAAAGTGAAGTTTCAGATTGGGAGCAATAAAAAAAAAGTTAAATATATCCATTAGCTCTTAAGCTTACAGAACAGCAAGGGAGATGAGCATTTTTTGCTGCTGCATGCTGGTTTGGGTAAGCTAGTTTTTGTAAGTGAAATGAATTTCAAGCAGTGCAGCCTTTCTGTCTTTGCTGCAGCTGCCATCCCCTCAGCATCTCCATCTGCACTGTGCATGCAGCCTGGAGAGGAGAGTGTGTTTGCAGGCACTGCTGCAACCTTGGTGGGCAGCCAGCTGTGGCTGGAGAGCTGCAGGCCAACATGCGCCTGAAGGCTGTGAAAGCTGCCCCTTCTAGGATGCATCCTGCAGTCAGAATCTACCCCTGGTCAACACTAGCAGACTTTTTCTCTCTGTGAATGAAAAAGGCCTTTTTGTTCCCTTTTTGTTTTACAGGAGCTTGTTACCATAAGACCTGACGTACTTAATGAGCCTGTGCTTTTCTGATTCATCATTTCAGCTGTTTATTCATATGGCCGTTTGGGTTACTTTCCCTCTCCACTCCCCAGGAAGTCATGTTATTGGTGATAAGTGCTCAGCCTGCCGCTAGCGTCAGAGGACTCGGTGCACAGATTGAGCTCAGGGGATGTGAGCATCCCCTCAGGAGGTCTGAGCGGGTGGCTGGCAATAGGAAAACACCTACGCTGAGTTTTGTGGCAAAATGAGACACAAACACTTTCTCAAAGAGTAGGTAACTCAGAGAGTTGCTGACCAGATGCGTTGAGGAGCAGGACAGGAAGGTAGAACATGGGGAGGATGTCAAAGGATCCTGATTTCCATCCTATCTGGGATGAGCTTGTAGCTGGAACATAATTAGAAGCTGTAAAAATGAATGTTGAGAGCTGGGCTTCACCTGCTGGGAAACAAGGAGTACAATCTGGTTCAACCCATCCCCAAAGATGCACTGAGAGCACTGGAGTAGGTCTGAGAAGCAAAATGAGTGGAGGAACTCTAAACTTAGTAAGGTTTTGCCTTTATATAAAAATGAAAACAAATATATTTTCTTCCTTTCTTTGCCTCTGCTGGAGGGAATGTTGTTCTGGTGACTGCTCCAGGAGCTCTCTTTGCTATGTGCCTTTGGAGTCCTGCTCCCCGGCCAGCATCACCCAGGAAGAATGGGATGGAGGAGGGCTGGATCTCCCAGCACCCTGCTCCCAAGGTGGGAACTCAGGCTTCAGCCAGGAGCTGAGAGTTGCTGCAGCTCCCAGGTTTTGGTGCAGGATTCCCCTGGGTCACAGTTCAGACTGCCCCAAGCAGCTTTCAAAGGAAAGAGCCAGGAAGTGCAGATATGGTTTGAGCAGCAGCAAGCAAGTTCTCCTTGTGGTGATGGCCCTGCTGAGATCTGAGGAAGGGAGGATTTGGGATGATTGAGGGGGGACTGGCAGCTGGAAACAGTGAGAGAGTGAAAGGAAGGCTGAGACTGAGACTCAGGGGATTTCTGTGAGAGAAGGGTCAGGTTTTGGGACAGGGTAGCACATACTCAGTGCAGTTTGCTCAGGATGAGTTACAGAAAAGGTGTGGTGTGTGAAGCACCTGCTCCATGCTGCTGCTGAGGGTATTTATCTTGGTTCCATGCTGTCTTCCATTTCCCCAGAAGCAAATCCAGTCCCATACGGTCTTTCTTTTTCTCACCTTCCTCCTGAAACATGATTGTTTGAGAAGGTTCAGGAATCACTTATTTGGGAGATAAGCTTCTGAGGGAAAGCAGCTTGCAGAGCAGGGCACACCAGCCTCCATGTCTGTGCCCATGTGGCTGAGTCAGGAGCACATTGGGAAATACTGACCTGATGCTGTGGAAAGGTGCTTGCAGCTCCACAGCTGGGGATCTGAGCCACTGAAGGGGCTGAAGCAGCAACAAAGTGTGCTCGCAGAGCATTTAGAGTGTTGTCTTCCCTTCTGTTTCCAGTAGTATAAGTTGTTCAGCCTGAGATTCTGCCAGCTGCCAGATCCTGCATTCAGACCCAGCTTTCTGGCAGTGAGGAAAGAGCAAGTCCAGAGCATTGCCCCATGTCTGGAGCAAAGCTGCTGTGTACCCAGGGAAATCCCAGTGCCTCACAGTGAGGCCCCATGCTTCCAGGCTATTGCAGTATCCAGCAATGTAATGAGCAGGAGAGAGACAAGGTTAACAAAAAGAGCAGGCATGTGTCTCTGAATTATATCCTGGACCTCACTTATATCACTGACTAAAACAAACGTTGAGTATTATGTATTTTTTTATTATTATCCCAGGGTCTTAGCAACACTCCAGACCCTGGACCACCCAAGAAGGCGGGGGCTGCATGGTCCTGGCCCTCCGCTGCTTGAGAGATGGCAGCAGGCCTTGCAGCTGGGACTTGAGTTTCTGTGCTAGCTGAAACCCCAATAACACTTCCTGTTGAGTCAGTGTCTCTGTGGGAGCACTTTCCAATATAACTTTGGTACTGTAAATACTGGAGATATTTACTTTGTTTCAGGGGAGTGAGATTCCAGCATGCTATTTACTTCCTTAGCTTGGCTTAGCCTTTATTGGCTGCGGGTGGCTGGGCAGGGGATGCAGGCAGCAGTGGATCTCTTCTTGTTTTCTCTCTGATATGTGAGGTATAACCTGCCCAAGAGAATGGCTTTGAAAAAGATTGTCTGCAAGAAGCAGGACTGACACTGGGTGTGACAGAAGTCACACAGTATGGAAATACTAAAAGCAAAATAAGATGTTATCCTCAACTCACCAACAATCTCCTCTCTCTAAAAAGTCCTGATGAATACTTGTAGCATGACAAAGAGAGACTACCATGGAATGGCTTAGGTTAGAAGGGATCTCAAAGCCCACGAAATGCCAACTCCCAGCTGTGAGCAGAACTGCCCCTCACCAGAGGAGCATCCACAGCTCCCTGTGCAGCAGTGCCAGGGCCTCACTGCCCACTGTGTGAAGAATTTCCTTCTGGCATCTAACTTAATCTCCCCTATTTTAGTTTAAAGCCTTTCCCCCTTGTCTTGTTACTATCAGACTCCGTAACAAGTCAGTCCCCTTCCTGTTCATAACCCCCATTCAGTTATTGGAGGGCTGCAATGAGGTCTTCTTGGAGCCTTCTCTTCTCCAGGTTGAACAAGCCCAACTCCCTCAACTTTTCTTTATAGGAGAGGTACTTTGGCCCTTTGATCATCTTCGTATCCTCATCTTCATAGCCTGTGGACCTGCTCCAACAGCTCCACGTTTCTCTTGTGCTGAGGCCTGGATGCGGCAGGACTCCTCCAGGTGGGACCTCACAAGAGCAGAGCAGAGGGGCCAATCCCCTCCTTCCCTCCCGGCCACCCCACTTTTGATGCAGCCCAGGATACTGTTGGCCTTCCGGGCTGCAAGAGCACGTGGCTGGCTCACATCCAGCTTTTTGTCTGCTGGAACCCTCAGGTGCTTCTCCGCAGGGCTGCTTCTCAGTGAGTTATATTCACCCAGTGGCTAATACGAGGATCTCCTAAACAGAGTATTTGCCAAATACAAATGCTGCCATTGAGGCATGCATTGGCTCAGACATTTTTGCAGCAAGGCACCAAGCTTAGACTTGATCTGCCCACACAGTGTGCTACTGTGTTGATCTTATGCTAGCCCCAGCCATCCTTGGCCTCTCGCATGGCTGGTGAAGGGGGATGCAGGTCAAACCCTGCCTGCAGCACTGTAGCATGTGATGGGGGTGTGCTGCCAGTGACCAGGTACCACCCACTTTCTCACCAGGAAAATTTCTCCTGAAACACATGGCTGAAGCAGGAAGGAGCTGTGGGCCAACCTGTGTGAAGCCAAAATATCGCACAAACACCAGCGATGTACCCGCTCACACAGGGACCCAGTGTCATTGCCAGAAGGTGAATCAGGTCTGCCCCGCTCCTTAAATTTAGACTTGTCAGCCCTCATCTCCCTCTGCAGCTTTGTGAAGCGCAACAGGATCCAAGGTAGTTACAAAACAATGTCAAAGGTGTTAAAATGATTACCATAGAAATACATCTGTTTTCTGCAGTACAGCCTTGAAATACCACAGAGCTGCAGGAAACCGGAAGGATGACACCCGGCTGCTGGAGCACGTCTTGTGTAGACGTGAAGAACAGAAGCCTGCCAAAATTGTGAGATTTCCCTTCCTTTTCAAATCATCAGTTTATAGAATTAGAAAAAAAGCGATTCTATTTCCCATGTGATGCAGATCGCAATCTAGCTTCTAAATCCCTCTAACCTGATTAAGGCCTTAAGAGTTCCAACTATTGAAAAATATGAGTTTTTTCATATAAATATCTTAGCTTAATGTCCCCAATGCAGTGAATAAAATTAGTGCCTACGTCTTATCTCGAGGAATTCAAATAGCTCAGCCTGTAGGAACCAATCAACCCTAGCAAAGCCTTTAACACATCTACGTGTGTAAACATAGTTTACATATATATAAAGCTTATATACATATATGTAATGTACTTTTTGTATAATATTACAGTTTACAGCTGATCTTCAGAGGTGTTTTTTTTAAACCTTTTTATGATGTGTGGCTGGGCAAACAGCCTTATCTAACCCAGACAGTTTAGAAAGATGTTACTTTCATTGTCCTTTGGATCACACCTTTGCTAAAAGCAGGTGAAGATCAGGCATGTGGATGGTAATTGCAGAGATACAACTCCATCTGTGTGTGATAAAATTGTCTTTATATCACATACAGGAAAGCGCATTAGTGTGGAATATAGAGATCCAGCACTCTGATAAAGGCATATGGTGTATATTTTCCATTGCAAGCACTGCCATTTTCTGAGGACAAGTACCTTGGGGATCCACCGCCCCTTCCAAGGAGAGTATACTGAGCTTCCTTGAGTGGCAGAAACTGTGATCACCTAACTCCTGCCATATCAAATTATCCGCAGCCCTCTGAACCTCGGGGTTAGAGCCCCATGGGGTTTGGCCTCAGCGCCTGATGCATCCAACATGTCTGCAGAGCATGGCCATACCCAGAGAGGCTGCCTAGGACACAGGGGACATAACACTGGCATGAGCAGCAGTGAGAGATTTTATCACTCTTTACGCTTTCCTTTCCCTGCTTCCCAAGTCTGTGGAGTCGTAAAGGTCAGAGTACTTAAGCTCACCAAAGGAAGTGCCACATGTAGTATTTGTCTTTGCAGAAATACAGCATAATGGTGAGTGTTAAACCTGCTTATTTCTGTGCATCATCAGTCCCTGCAAAGTAATGTGATAACAGAATATCTCTAGAAGCAGATGGTGAAGCAGAAAGCGAGTGCTGGAAAGTGGCTGAATGCTGTAACCAGAGCACCGTGGGCAGGGCTCTGCCAAACCTCAGGCAAGGAGCTGTGGAGCTGTGGGTGTCCTGCAAGTTTGAGGCAAAGCCCATGGGTGGAAAGCAGGAGCCTTGGCCTGTGGAGAGAGGAATGAAGGTGAGGAAAAGGTGACAGCTCCTGTAGAGATGTCCCTGCATCTTGTGCCACCTGCCCTCATCTCCCTGGTAGAATGCTGGCCAGACCAGGCAGTATTCCCTGAAACCCCAGCCCAGAGGAATGGGCTTAGTTGGTGCTGTTGCAGACTCCCGGTAAATCCTGCTGGCCTCATCTGTTGGTATGAACCTGGTGGACCCCTGCTATTATAATGTGTCAAGTGGCCAACATAACTCAATCACACATCTGGGTTATTTTAATTGGAATTACAGGTATGGTCTCAGTTGGCCCAAAGTTGCATTTGCTTTTTAGCAGCATAAATGCAAATTGTAATCCGGCCAGTGAGGCAAATCTTTGCATGTGTCCTGGTGTGTGCAAACGTGCAAGTTTCCTTGAGATTTTCCTCATTGTAGCTGTGGTGTGGGTTAACCCCAGCAAGCAGCCAAACACGAAACAGCCACTCGCTCACCTACTGACAGTGGGATGAGGAGCAGAATTGGAAAGGTAAAAGCAAGAAAACTCGTGGGTTTGAGATAAAGTCATTTTAAAGGTAAAGCAAAAGCTCTGTGTGCAAGCAAAGCAAAATAAGGAATTAATTCACTACTTCTCTTTGGCAGGCAAATATTCAGCCATTTCCAGTAGAGCAGAGCTCACCATATGTAACGGTTGCTTGGGAAGAGAAACACCATTGCTCTGATGTCCCCTCCAAGTGGCTCCTCCTTTCCCCCAGCTTTCATTGCTGTTAAGGGGTTGAGTACAAAGTCACATGGTGTGGAGCATCTCTTTGGTCAGCTCCCCAGGCTGTGTCCTCTCCTCATGCACCTCTGGACTCCTTGCTGACAGCACAGCACAAAAAACAGAGAAGGCCTTGATGCTGTGCGGGCACTGCTCAGCAACAACTAAAATACTGGTGTGTTATCAGCACTGCTGTGATCACACACAGTACAAAATGTGGCACCATATAAGGCATGATGAAAACTAACTCAATCCCAGCCCAAACCAGTACAATCTCCACTCTTTATCCCTTACCATTTGTGTTATGATCAGGTCCCACTGTATCCAGTACATTCTCACTAACAGCCATCCCCTTCATATCCTTTGATATATATGCAGATAGTGTGCTGCTTTGCTCTGTTGCTGTACTGAGTTGCAGGGCTCCAAAGTCAGCTCTTGCTGGTTTACTGCTGCACTTGTGCTGCTTCTTGGAGACTTGAGATAATTAATGATTGCTTTTTGAAGGTCAAAAAATTCTGGCTGATTTGTCTTTTCTTATGGAAAAATACTAAGATATATGATCTCAGTATGTGATGGTGGCAGAGGAAGAGCTATCGACAAAAATAGAGAATACTCCCGAGGATGTTTCCTAAGCTGGCAGCTGAAAACTTGTCTGCTGAGCTCCCTTTTGGGTAACCGGAGAAGAATGGCTGTTAGCAATGGGAATTGAAAACCGTACCCAAGAGTGGTGCCTAGCACTCTTCATCCTGGGTGGGAATACCAACTGGCTGCTTGTTTTAGTGAAGGGAAGGCAAGAAAAGAAGTCAACTGTGGGAAGGAAGAGGCAGATGCAAGAAGGAGAAACATACGGTGCTGGAAATGGTGTAGCGGAAGCACCACTGAGAGTGGAGGAGAAAACTAGAACAGCGTTCATCTTAGGAAAGCAATGGGAACCCAGCGTGAGATGCAGTTCTGGAGGAGGGGAAGGATGGATGCAGTAGAGAAGAGGAGAAATGAGACAGGCCAGATGGGTTTCAGCTGCTGCAGTGAGAGAGAAGGGCACAAAGGATTAAAGCAGTGCCAAGGGAAGATAAAAGCAGGTAGCACAAACTGGAAAAGTCTGTTCTCCAGCAGAAATTACAGCAGGAAAAGGCCACCATTCTTTTTTCCACCCAGATTTGCTAGAAAATGGAGAATGAGAGCATTAAGGATTTTATTTCACAGCCTTTAGTTTGACCTGAAAACTCTAGATTATTCCCAAGCAGCTTGCAGTGTCAGGGCTGAGCGTGGGGCTTGGTTTTGTTAAGACGCTCATTTCTTGTGCTGTATTCACATCTGTGATTATTTATGGGTAAAAATAATTCAGTACAAATATAGTTGTGTCTGTCTTTAAGAAATCAAAGTTGTTGTGATGCCTGGGGGCTGTGATGGAGAGACCGTTAGAGATGCACAGGCAGAAAGCTGCCGCTGTAGGGAGGCAAAGAAATCTGGAGTTAAATAAAGCAACAGACTCCAGCAGCACACTTCCACCCAGCCTCTCTCTGCCACACTCACACTACATCAGTGCGCGCTCCCCACAGCCCCCTTGGATATATTAATTAGTGCAGCCTAACAATGAGAGTGGAGCATCGTGTTTTGGTGATGATAAGCCGAGCCTTAATGCCCAATCTAAGGCAGGCTGCCTCATACTGAGCTTTAGCCGCTGCTGCAATAACGGATGGAAGCGGATGGCGGAAAAAAGGGGAAGCTGGGATCTCTCCGTGGGGAGACGGGAGGCTGCGAGGCGTTCACTGCGTGCGGCACAGCAGCGCGAACCAAAGCTCAGACATCCCCCACTGGAGGAGAAGCAGAGCTCTCCAGAGAGCTCCTGCCGCAGCCTGCTGCTTTTAAAGGCTGGTCAATAAACATTAGATGCAGTGGATGTTTCTTTGTCGATCCCTTGATCTGAACTTCAGTTACGCTGGATACTAGCCAGAAGCCGTAAAATGCTTTTGTGCTGGTTTATTAAAGAGGAACTTCAATTACCTTATTAAGAATTGACCATTTTCTCCCAGTATATGAAAATCAAAATCTGTCAGTGCAGCTCAATGATGATTTCTTGTGTCCTAAAGAGGAAATGGCCCAGCGCTGCTGAGATGTCCCAGAGCACGCGGGCTCTCCCAGTACCACCAGCTGTATTGGTGTCTCCTGCCACAACATCTCCTGTCTGCAGATGCTGTCTGTCTGTGAGTGGGGTTCAGAGCAGAGCAAAAATGTGCTGGAATAAAAACCTAGCTTTGGGGGCTAGAAGCCAAAGACTGAGCTCCTGCCTGGGACTTGGTTAGAGGTTGAAAGCGACCATAGGGTAAGACAACGAAGCATTTGGAGGTGCTGCATTCCGAGAACCTGCCAGAGGCACTGCTGAGTATAGCACCCATAGCACCCCTAAGCTAAAAGAGGGGAGATTTAGATTGGATGTCAGAGGAAATTCTTTACTCAGATGGCAGTGAGGCCCTGGCACTGCTGCCCAGAGCTGTGGTGCCCCATCCCTGGAGGCACTGAAGGCTGGGTTGGATGGGACCTGGGCAGCCTGAGATGGTGGGAGGCAGCCCTGCTCATGGCTGAGGGTTGGATCTGGGTGAGCTTTGGGGTCCCATCCAACCTGTGAGACTGCGATTCTCACCTCAAACCAAGCACTGTGACTCAAACAGGATGTCTCCCTTTACTCTGATGTTTTGCAGTTTAGATTATTAAAACAACTCATTTTCAAGGATGGAAGCTTATGTCAGCTTAGAGAACTCACCTACAGCACAAGCCCTTCACCGGGGGTTATATGGCAAAGAAGTGTGGGATGGCAGACCTGGCCTAGGGATGTTGAACCGGCTGCAGGAATTACCTGCTCTGGGGCTGCTGTCATCTGCTATTTTCCACAGAGCTCCTCAGCAATATTCTAGATCTAAGTTAGCCTTAGTCTTCTGGTGATCGCAGCCAATGCTGTTCCCCGTGCAGCTCCAAGCTCTGGGTCCTGCTCTAGGAACAACCTCTGAGTGGCTGGGGTGAGCTAACGGTAATAGCAACAGGAGCCACGGAGTCTGTAAAGCAAAATCAATGAGGAAGAATCTAAAAGCTGTACTAAATAACTCCTCAATAATCATAAATCTCATTATCAATGGCTCTCAAGCTGCTTTACGATGGAAATGAGGCCTTCACTTTGCAGACGGGGAAATTCAAGCTTTGAGGAACGAAGTGATTGTTCCTAGAGATGCAGGAGGGAAACAAGGGGCTAGACATCTGTGTCGGTATGTTATCTGCAGGGCTGCATTGCCTCCCTCCTGCTGCTGTGCAAAGCCAGGTGGGAGTAACCTGCCTGGTGCTGGTCCAGCGGGTGTTTGGACAGCATTTGCCTTTGGGCTCCAGAGCAGGCACAGGGCTCTCGGGCTGCCTGCTCTTCTCCAGAGTCCTGTGTGCACTCCATGCAGACAAGAGGTGGTCTGATGCTTTCACTGAACTGCAGGTGGGAATATGGGGCTGTAAGCAGCCACAGATGGATTAAGACTAAGTGTTGCAGAATGGCTTCCGAAGGTGCAAGGAGAAAATCAGGTGGGAAATTGAAAGTGTAGGGATGCAGTTTCAAGACAGAGCCTTTTACCTTCATCTTTTTTTTTTTTTCTCCCTACTTGTCTGTAAATTGGTTAAAGCAGTATTTACTTCTTGCAATGAGGATGAACTTCTAAAGCACTGTGGTGTGATTAAACAAGAAAAAACTACCCGAGCGATGTGCTCTATGGCTTCAGGGTTTCTGTCAGGGACAAAGAGAAAGAAAACACAGGCTGAGCCTACGCTGGCGGTTTAACGAGGATGAGTGAGCTTTTGCAGCAAAAACCTGACGCTTTGGCTCATCACAAGGGCTCTCCTCTGCCTTGGCTTTGCATCAGCAGAGGGCGGCAGAGATTGGAAGAAAACACCGCGACAAAAATCCTGCAGCAGTGGCCAGCGAGGGGGGATGTGTGGGGGGGTGTGGGGCTATTCTTGCCATACATTTGCGTGAGCCACCTGCATGTTGCTTGGGGACAGCCTGTCCCCTAGACCCTGCTGGTCTCTTTTCAGCTCAGCAGTCCAACTGAGAGCTCAGCCCTGCATTGCTGAGGGACTTTGAAGGAAAGCAAGTGTACTTCTGTCCTTTTGGCCTGTGCTTTGCAGTGGCATCTTGGTGCTGTCAGCAGGCTGGCAGGAGGAAAAGATAGTGGTTAAATATTTGCAAGGAACAGAAAAAGCAATTCACAATGACATCTGAGCCCCGAGCTTTGCTTTGAGCTGCCAGGAAAATAGAGCGTGCAAAATGCTCTCGGTTCCTCCTACCCAGCAGAGGGAAAAGCCTCGAGAAGGGACCTTTCCCCCGGCAGCAATTGGGATTCATGGTGTGTTGGCAACGGCCCCTTTTCCTCCTTCGGCTACGGCTGTCTCCGTGCAGAGCTCCACTTCCTGCCTTCCCCTCTGCAGTCACAGCCCGAGGGTTAAAAAAGCACCGCAGAGACAGCTTGGGCTGCTCACACACAGGTTCCTGCCCAGCCTCTGCTCAGGGACCGTCACCAGCAGCGGTCCCCCACCGAGATGGTGCCAGGGAGTTTCTCACCGTTGCCTTGGGCTGAGTCTGTGCACATCTGCAGCAGGGAACAAATCTTCACAGCAAGGGAAAGCAGGCAGCGCCAGCAAGTGCCACAGCACATCAGCATCACCTCAATGCTCAGGCTGCTGCGCATTGCTCTTGGGGGGCACCGCCCAGCAGCATGGCCAGGTGCTACCAGGAAGCAAACGGACAGCACTGGGTAGCAAGTGCCTCTGCTCTGCTCTGCTGCGGTTACCTCGAGCACAGTGGGGTTGCGGATGGGGAGACCTACTTGCTGGACTGTACCTCCAAGAACAGGATTATTAGGGCGCTGATTATTTGCATTGTATGACAATTAGGATCATTAGCTTAAATTGTGATGTGTCATTATTAGAGGCTGCAGCAGAAGGAAGGAACCAATATTTGCTTTGCTTAGGAGTGAGTCTCTCAGCGAAGCAAAACTGTCCACTGAGGACTTGCAGGTATATATTTGGCATATATTTGAAGGATTAAACGGTCTAGAATATCCACAGGGCTGCTGACTGCTTTGGCACGGTGTCTTGCCTGTTCAGATGTGACTTTCAGTTGTGCCTTTCCCTTGTGCTGTATTGTCTTGGCAGAGTTTCTTGCTTCCAGGCAACTTTCTGACAGTTGTCAGTACTGCAGGCAGAAAACCCGGTGGAAAAGCACTGACGTCTCAGCCGCTGCAATGTAAGCCTTTTTAAATTATAAAGCATTTCTCACTACAAAAGTGGCGCGGGGTGTTTCTTGCCTCTCTGCACTGTGATGGGGTATGCCAGGATTGCATCCTTCCTCCTCCTTTTTCCTACATGATTATTAAGCTCTTTTTGTTTTTCCCATTGCCTCTTTACAAGGTTGTCAAGCAGCGCCTAGATATGTGACTCTGTAATAGGAGTGGGCTCAGTATTGTCTTTATCACACTTTCTGGAACCGAGTTTCAAACTGAAAATGCTGAGGATGGATGCTGGAGATTTTGTCAGACAGGCTCTGCATGTGGGCCTTTAGGTGCAGAAGAAGAGATGAACAAGCAGCTCTACTAGAATAATGGATTTACAAAATAGTTTAGCCTGGAAGAGACCTCAAAGCCCACCCAGCCCCAGCCTGCAGCCATGGGCAGGGCTGCCCCCCACCAGCTCAGGCTGCTCCAGGACCATCTAACCTGGCCTTCAGTGCCTCCAGAGTTGGGGCACCACAGCTCTGGGCAGCAGTGCCAGGGCTTCACTGCCATCTGAGTAAAGAATTTCTTCATAACATCTAACCTAAATCTCCCCTCTTTTAGTTTAAAGCCATTCCCTCATCCTATCACTATCTGCTTGTATACAGCTCCCTTCAAGACAGGAAAGTCTGTAGCTCAAGGGTTGAATGGTGGTCACTGGCATCTTAGATTTGGGGTGAATTTTTAAATCTAAGTATCTTGTATCTTTAAATCTAAGAATCTTACTTTACATCTTCTCCAGCACATATAAACTGTGTTGTCATGCACTAAAACTCCTGAATTTGCTCCAGCAACACAACCAATAATGCCCATCAGCACAGCAAACCTCTCCCATGCTCACCACTGGGTGAGCATGCAGAGTCAAGTAAATATAACTGGCAAAATATTGCAGATTTTTTTTTCTTTTTTTTTTTTTTTTGGTGAAAACTATTAGTGGAAATTCTGTTAAAAGAAGTCTTTAAGGATGAAATTTCCTTTTTATTTTTTTCCCCCTTTTTTAATTAAAAAAATGTACCTTTATGGAGCTCCAAGGAAATGGTCACTTTTGAAGGTTTTGGTGGCAAGCTTCATAAAACTGTTATCAGGAGGAAAATATTCCAACATTGTTTCAGTGCTCCCTAAGCAGGTCTTGCTGTGAATGCTCAAGACTCATTTTAAAATTAGTTCCTGTAAACAAAGCAACACACATCTCTGAAATTCATTTTTGCTGAATATTGTTTTGTATTCTGGAAGAGTTTCATCCTCCAATTGCTCACAGAATGCAAACCACATGAGGTTAGCAGCCTGGCCTCTACTTCTTTGTTTAAAAAAATACATGCAAAGGAGCATTTCAAAAGCTGCTGATGCCTTTCAGCATACAGAAAGAGGCTTGGTAGACAAAGGTAGATATTCCTCATTAACTGAGAACCTAAGAGCTCTTTAACTAGTATGGCTGTAAGGGGCACAGAGTGACTTCAAGGAACCATGAAACTTTCAGGCAGGTAGGGGAAGAGCACAGTGGTTTGCAATTAACCAGCCCAGTCAGAGGTAGCTGGGAAAGGAGGGCTGAGCACCTCCATAAATGAGGTGCCCTCAGCTTGGGGGCTGGAGGAGGTGGATGGGGGGTGTGAAGGGTAAGTAGTATTAGAGGGCTAGAGTGTGGGTGCTTCCAGTTGGTTTAAGGAACTGTGAAGTTTGGGATTAAGGGTTGGGAGAGGATAAAAGAGATGATGAAATATTTTCCTACTTATTTCTTTCAGTAATTGGGTGTATTTGATTTCTTCTTTTTTTCTTAAATGCATGTCAGCTCATTCTTTCCCATCAGATAGTAACTGCTGGCAGAAGCATTCAAAATTAATGGGCAATCTGAAGTTGCTTTTGATTTATGTGTTTCTGGTCCTCCTTCTGTAGAGGCTGCATGGCTCACCAGCAGCTCCCTGTAATGTGCTGGGTTTCTGTCTCCTTCAGCCATTCAGAAGGAACTGCAAATCACTTTAATTACTCTAAATCACCAGGTACCTATTCTCATAGTTCATTGTTTGTTTTTCTGCAGCTCTTCTGCTTCTTTCTTTTGGGGTACTTGAGCTCCATTTCTGCTGTAAGCAACATGTCTAAGTAGTAGTTGGACAGGTGGAGCAGCCCCACCATTGTGTTTGATTTCCTTGGAAGCCTTGTGTTACAGGACAAGAGCTGTCAGGTTGTACAAGCACTGGTGGTCATAGGAGAGACAGCTTCATCACCCACCCTTCCAGTAAGATTGCATTGGTTTTTCTATTATTTCATGTTTCTTGGCTCTTTTTATCTTTCTAGAGGATCTCAAAGGCTTATAATGGGAATGTATCATGACTTAGCCCTGTCCCTGTTGAGTTCATTCTGGGAGATTACAAGGGAAGCTCTTGCTTGGAAATGAGGAAAGCCTTATTTCTCCAGCCCTTTAAAGCCTACTCAGTTCTTTTTCTTAAAACTCTTCCCTGTTCTGTTATTACAAATGAGACGTTCCTCAGAGCTATGGCAAGGGACTTGTAGCAGTAGTAAGGCTAAATTAAATTTCCTGGAGTTCGAGCTCAAACAACTCATAATGTGGGCTATTCAAGAGCCATTCAAAGGTCTTAAGCCATAACCATATTTATTATTTCTGCTGTGTTTACAGCAGCTTAAGAATTCAACTTTTTGTACTGCCTGTTCTTTATTGTCATAAGAGAATAGATTGCTGTGACTGGAACAATATTTTTGTTGTGATTTGCTTTCCAAAAAACAACTGTGAATAGTAAATGTATTAAAAATAGGAAGTAGAGCAGAAAAGCATTTGCTAACATTTTGATTCATGAATGTGTATTTAATGGTATAAAGGGTAAACTAGAAAAACTACATGTGCTGGATATAAGAAGCCTGTAAAATAATCTGAGGACCAGGTGAGAAGACTTCTTGTCAAATGTATTTTGTTTTGTGGCCATTACAGAAGCTATGCTAATGTCATCATCCCAAAGTGGTGATTTGTACTGTTTGCTTGGACAACACAGCTGGAGCCTTAAGACCCTTAACAGAAATAGCAGAGGCAAGCTGGTGAAGCTATAGTGTGGCTTAGAGGAGCCTTGAGGAAGAGGAACTATACAAAGGGACAGACATACTGTGTGTGCTTGCATTTTGACAATAGGTGGAAATGGGTGTATTTGGGTGGGAGGACAGTAGATGAAAAGGAGAGTTAGAGGTGCATGAAGCAAGCTACCTCCATCTTTGGGAAGGAAGGAGCATGCTGTTAAGTGTCAGAAAACTTCAACCTAGGCCCGAAAGAAGCTTACAGTCTGCTGAGGTCTCATCCCTCAAGTATGTGTTGGTGCACAATTGTTATCTTGTTATCTCCTGTAGTATTGGGTAAGTTTTGGAACTGTTACGGAGCATTGAGGCTTCCTGAGTAAATAAGAACCTCTGAAAAGCTCTTTGATGTCAAAGTATTGTGTTTTGCTCCCACAAATGATGTGTGACTATAGTATCTACAACACCAATACTTGGTCCTGTGTACTGCAATAGAATGGCAAGTGAAGCACTTACTTCAATAGTAGCTAGCCTGTGGGTTTGAAATGGTCCTTGAAGATTCAGAAGTGTCTTGAACATGAAATGGAAATTGCAGAGAGGCTGCAATGTAGCCTTAGTCAGACTATGAACCAAAACTGCTGTACAAAGCATCTAGTCACAGATGTGCAGGCATCATCTTTCCTTTTTCTTTAAGTATTGCTGCCCTCTGTTCTGCTTAATTTTTCTCCACTGGTTTTCCCCTTTGATTTCTCACTTGTGCTGCCTTTATCAAGAGACTTATTCAATGTTTAAACTACCACCTGCAAGTTTCCTTTTTCTCAGTACTTTCTGACACAGCTGATTGAACTTTCTAGAAGGATCCCTCACTTGGAGAGTGGTGCTCTACTCCCTGCTTCCAAGGTCTATTTCTAGCATTTGGTATCCTTTAAAAGTGTCCATGAAGTCACCACTCAGCTTTTCTATGATCAGGCCACTAGCACTGAGTCTTTTGCTCCCCTCCCTGCTCACCATTCAATACTCTTCCTTCTGCAGATGCTAGTTGTAAGCTCTGCAGGTCATCTCTTGACTCCTCTTACTTTTTTTTCAAACTCCAGCTGAACCCCTCTGCTTGTTCTTCTGCGTCATTAAACAAAAGCCAATACTTCTGTTTAAAAAAAAAAAAAAAAAAAGTTTAGAGGTCAGAATAAGGGTCAAACTCACAATCTGTTCTTCTATTTTTGCAGAATCTAATTTAAACTTGCTGTTCTCCATTGTGGCCAGACTGAGATGTCTCTTTATGTAGGCAGTGTCAAAACAAAACATGTTTCCAGGCTTCTCCTTTCATGCAGCTCTTAAATTTAAGGGCCAACAGGATATTCTTGAGCCTGTTTGACCACTCTGCACTCTACAGTGTTCATGGAGTGTTACGTCTGTGCTGAAATGTCCCAAATCATGCAACTGTCTCTAGACTGAATCAAACTTCTGATATTTGTATCCTTAGGTAGTCATGACTATCTTTGGGCAGTAGGGCTAAAGCACTGATAACGTTCATGTTCAAGCTATTGCAAAATACATGACTCTTTCTAAACTTGGTTTCTTTTCTAGTCTCCTTGTAAGGTCAGACTGACAGAAATGTGGCCAGTGTGTTTCAATGTGTGCATCTATATTCTTGATCAATGCCTTCCCAACAATTATCCCATTTTGCTTGCTATGCAGAGCTGCTGCATCTGTGGTGCAGAGCTTTCAGTGACTCTCTGTGTGACTTGAGATGCAGGTATAGTTGAGTGATGTTTTTGTTTGGTCTTATTTTGCCAAAATATTGCAGATATTTAATGGCTGACTACTTCTGTTGGAAGTCTGAGAGCTTTGCTCAGTCTCTCAACTGTTCTCCTGTCACCTTTCCATCTCAAAGCTCTTAACCATGTTCAAAAGAAAATAAGAGTCAAGGTTTTTCTGCTGTCACCCTGTGAATCATTCAGAGAGGTTACAGTAGAACAAAAGAGATGCCAGAGAGAACAGCCACTGGCTTCTGGCCTTAGGGTACTTGAATCAGGTGACTATTCATGCATGTTCTCCAAACACTGGAATTCTTTAATGGTGTTTTGACTTCTAACACCCAGTCAGCTTGGTGGGCTTAGTGTACTTCACTCTGAAAATGCCACAAGGCATTTCTGTGTTTGTTTTACACGGTGAGAAATGTCACTGCCTCTTCCTTCTGGAAACAAATACAGGGTAGGCTCAGGTATATAAATAGTGACTCCAGTTACTGTTTGGTACCATCAGCAGACAGCACAGTGACTGCCCAGTTGATAAGCTCTTCATGTTAAGACAAACATTGAAAGGCCTAAAACGCAGCCCCATATCAGCTGGAAAAAAAGCCCTACCACCTGAAGAAAGCAATTGGAGGTGGGAGTAGTAATTCCTGACTTGGATTCCTAGGTCATGTTCCTGTGGTATGTTTGGGAGTGCTTCCTAGATGAAGAAAGGCTGCTGCCCAATGCCACAGGAGGAGCAAGAGGAAGCTCTAGCTCTGGTAGGTCCAATTGCTAGGAGGTGGCATAAGACAAACAGTGCCTTGGGCAGGGAAGCCCTCTGTGATTTACAACTATTTCAAACCCTCATTAACAGAAGTATAATTGGTGAATTGTAACTCCTTCCTGTGTGGATTGTGGTAAATGTTTCTTCTCTCGCACAATGTGAGCTGTCTCCACACCTGTGTGTTGGTAGCTAACCTTGCATTGCATGTGGTGATGTGCCTCTCACCTCTTCCATCACTGCTCTCCATCAGAAAGCCAGTCCCACTGTGCTGTGGCTAAGACAAGCAGTAGAAACCCCCTGGGGTAGTTATACTTGTTTCCAGTAGTGCACACTTTCTGATTCATAATACATGAACACCTATCTCAAAGGAAATGAACAACTGATTTTTGCCTACAAGCATCTTTTGCTCACGTAGCTTCTTAAATTTACTAAGAGTATGTAGCACCCACAGAGTAATAGTGAAGACAAAAAAAACACAGCTCATTCTTACTGTAGCCCATACTGATGTATATGTATGCCTTGCTGTCAGCGTGTGAAGGCCATGTCATATTTTGTGTCCAGTTCATTAAGATTTTTTGCATGAATTTCTGTTCCTTTAAATGCTTAGCTTATAACTGGTCTTTAGCATGTAAATAGTTCACCTTGGTAATGACTCTGCTCCAGCTTGTAGGGTGTAATCAGCATGCCAAGGTCAGCTGGAACACACGGGTGCACTACATCCTGGGATGGATATCTTCTAACATGGCTGATCTCCTTCTGGGAAATACAGGATTGGATATAGAAGGTGTGTGAATGCTTTGCATTTCTTTGTGTATGTGCACCTATCTTGTTCCTCCTCCAACCAATTCCAATATTTTTAAAAAGTTCAAAATACCTGATGTAACACTGTGTGCTCAAGAAAATTGAGTAGATGGATACTGACTGCCCCAGTTTGTCATGCAGAGGTCTGTCTAGGACTGTTTTACTTCCTAGGCCTGGTATCTTGATGGCATAGTGTGCCATCAGGCAAAGGACCTGCACCTCCAGCCCCCTCTATGCTGCCTGCGGGCTGTAGTATGATGGGGAGTTTCCAGAAGTGCTCCTCCAGGCTAAAGCCATCCTATCTGTTTCAGTCTGCTTGTACACAAATACTTGTGAGAGATGAAGTAGCAGCCTGCTGTGCAGAATAGTAATGCAGGCTTAAGGGAGAACAAATATCTTGTTCTACATTATGCTGTGTACAGTGAAGGCACAATTCTTCCTTCCTTACTTTTTGTGGGACGTGAGGAGATTGTGTGAGAGTTCCCAGCTTTTTCTGGCTGGGATGAAAAGGCACAAGGATGAGGCTTATCAGGAATTCTTGTGGGAGCTGAAAACAACCCCTTTCAGTGCTGGTTTTTTTTTTTTTTTTTTTTCCTTCCAGTAGCCCTTTCTGAGGCTACTCACCAGCAAGCTTAATTCTACGTCATTATTTCAGCTGACACAGTTGACACCTTCTGCTGTCTAGATTAGCTTGTTCCATTTAACTTCTCTTCCAATTACCTTAATGCTTACAATTACCTTAACAAATGCCAGTCAGGTGTGCAGTGCTTCTGTAGTACTTGCGCAGAGGAGAGCTGAGCAGCAGCCTCTTAAAGGTGGGGAATTCTTCTGATTAATCTCTTCCAAAAACTGTATTATCTTACAAAATAAGCAAGGAATTTCTAACTCTCCTGCTTGACTATTTTGATAGCTATTGTTTAGTGAACTGACCTCACATCTCTCCTCCTTTAAAGATGCAATTTTATTCATTGCTGTTTGAGCATTCTGCTCCTTGTTTGCACTGCCTTCTAGGCCCAGCACTCACTGTTGTTTTCATTCACAACCATCTGCAGCCAAGCGGAAGTTTTGTGCTGACAGGCAAAGATGATATGCTGATGTTAAGAATTCCAGGACAGCTGATATGTTGAAATTGTATCTCACTTGCCCTTATGATTTTTCTTTATATTAGACTATTAAAATGCTACGCATATAGGGGTGTTGTTTCAAAGTGAGCAACTTGTTATAAACTAATCATACACAACTGTGTTTACCTAAATGATATGTTCAGCAGTGGTATTTGAAAATACAAATAGTAGATAGGTTTAGTGAGGTATTTCACATTTGTCTTGGGTATCTACTAATTTTTAACATTTGGATGTGCAGCTGGAGCTTAAAAGGATTTCCTGCATGTGATGTCACACAAGCAGTGAGTGGCGATTACAAGGATATAACATCACAGTCTTTTTCCAGTAAGTTCCAACAAATCACTTCTTTCCTCATACCTAGGCAAATCCAGGCATGGAGATGCTGCGTTATGTGCATGTCAACAATAGCAAAAATTGGTCTTTATTGCAAGTAATGATGGATCAGAAGGAAATAACTTATTTTGAAGCTCAGATTCCAGAATTCAAGATTCGCAGCTTTAAAAGTAAGAGAAATAGAAGTTTTCAAAATTAACTGTGTTCTGGATCCAGATGACTTTTTGAGCTGTGTCAGCATCTGATTTGTTAGTACTTTTTTAATTATTATTTTAATGCTGATTTTATTTGCCCATGTCAATGTCTCTCACTTAAAGGACCTGAATACCATTGCACTGTATGAGCATGGAGTGAACTGCACTGCTAGAAAACTTCCTGTAATATTAGCTGAGGTCCTGAAACCATGGCATTTTATCCCTTATGCGTTATTTAACTAGATTCTTCTCACAATCTATGTAAACATATATTTTTGAAGCTGCTAAGTATAATTGGGCAGAAGGTTCCACAGGATATTTACACATTGTACAGCCCTATTTAATGGGCTGCTCTCCCTTCTTTCCTGTTTTTCAGTATTCTGAATGTTCTTGTACTCTACAAAAGGATAGGTAGGTTTTACTTTGCTTCTTCACATTCTTTGCTTCTTTCAAATCTTTCATGGTATTCACTCCTGCTTCTTTGCTCTCAAAGCTGAACATTCTCAGTATTTTCAGCCTCTGCCTACCCAAGGCTTATCATCTGCTACTGACTTTGTGAAGCGCCGAATCAAGCTTGCTTCTGTGCTCTCAACTATTTTGCAGATGTACTCAAGAAATGCTGCATCCCTCAGCGGATTCATCTTGGTCCTAAGATACAAATCTTGGTATTATATGCTTCCTATAATGAACTTTTAGTACCTCTTCATACTAAATTATGGTAGCCTGGTCAGCTTGTTTGTAAGACACCAGTTTCTCCCTCGCCACGTAACTCATTTTAATGGCAGGACATCATCTGTTGACTTCATTTGTTTGAGAAGACAAGCACTGATGTAGATTAGTTATGGATGTAGCTATTAGTACAGGAACTTGCAAATTTCTTCTCACAAAATTTCTGAATGTTTTTCAAAGTTTAGGCCAGTTTGCTAAAAGTTTGCTTTACAAACAAAGGTATGTGTTTCACAACAGTGACTATTCCATAAATACACTGAGCCAACTCAGATGCTTACAATTGCAAGGATAACATTTTTTCCAATACTAAATTCTTAACAAAAGATTGTGTGGTGCAGGCAACATCGTGTACAGAGGAAGAACTAGCGCTATATATATATTATTTTTTTTAATTGTAACTGAGATAAATTTACTAAGTACCACCTGGTCCCTTTCTTACAAAAGAGTAGCCCTCTCTTCGTCCTCTCAAGTATGTGTTGAAGTAGCTTCTTTCAGCAGATGTGCTGATTCTGTAACTTTCCTCTTAAAGGGGCTCTCAAAGTTTTCTGAGTCCCCACCAAGAGTAGATTGCTCCCAGAGCAATTCTTGCTTTCTTACTAGCTCCTTTGTTGCAGCATCAGGGGTCCAAATCTAGAAAAGAAGAATATTTGTAGTTAACTTAGGCATGACTTCTGTGACTAAAGAATTTAGTAAAAAAAACAAACAAAAAAACCCGAACTGTTAGCTAAACAGAGTTGTGCTGTGGCACTTGTTTCCATCCCGAGATGCAGAAGAAAACTAGTGCAGAGTTCCTGCAGATAGCACAGCATTTTTTATATATAAGCAGAGTACTCTCTTATCACTTCTCATCTGTAATATGCTGAGGGTTTAGCTCAGGGCAAATGGGAAGGGGGGGAAAGATTGCCCAAAGCTATTTCAGAAGGACAGACTCAGGCCCAAGGTTCTCATAGCAGAAAATAGTAATTAACCATAGAATCACTGTCGTCTTATTCCTGAGACCACTGCAAAAACTAGTGCAAGTCAGAGTTAGGGAAATGATAAACCAACGTGAAACAGAAAAAACTTCTTGGTTAGTAATGGTATTCTTTTCCTTAAAAAATATGTACATACACATGCTTTGTGATCCACCATTTTCTTCTCTCAGTTACTTATGTGAACAAGTTCCAATGCAAAAATTATGCTTTCAGTATTTTAACTTTAGGGTATAAATACTTAGTGGGCTGGACTCCATGCAGTTCAGTAACTGTCACAAATTAAGTAACCATGTGACTGAGAGGGCAAGTTGGACATTGGTGCTGGTCCCATACACAAGGACTCCTGCCCATTAAGTGTGCTGCATGAATATTAAAATTTATCTCATGAACATAGTTGCATTTTATTGTAGGTCTACTTCAATCCTACTTTAAAACTTGATGTGAGCTTGACTTCCGTGATAATTGTATGCATATAATACATATACACATGTGATATTTTAGTTTATTGTTGTTTTGCGATAATCTATACCCTGTGTCACATCATTTTGTTAAACATCAGTTTGTTCTGGCTTTGGTTCTACAGCAAAGCCTTGTACTTGTAGGTTATCATGCACAGAGGAGAAGCAAATTAATAAAATCATAACTAGCTAGAAAACAAAACAAACTCATCTTTGATTGAGCCATGTTAGGTAACGTTTACTTTCAAGCAATATTTCTTTCCCTGGATGAAGCCACTCCTGTGTTCCTGCATTTCAGCAACTAAAGGAGGAGAAGAGAGCAGACAAAAAATCTAGAACAAACCTACTGGAATCAACTAGGACCCCTTCTATAATATCTTCACTAAAAGTGTAAACCTTTGTCTCTTTTTGCTTTGAATTTTCTTGAAATGTCAAGATTTCTAAAAATCTATTCAGAAATGTGTAATGAGAGAGAGAGGTCAGCTTGTGAAAACATGACTGGAATATGTAGTACTGTCTCTGAGCAGCAAGTTGTGAGAAATGCTGTGTGCTTTGCATTTTGACACTGGGTCAGTCTCTTTGCTGGTATAATTGGTCCACCTATAATTAATTAGCAGTTACAAAGCTCTACATACTGACTTCCCAAGAATGTGATTAATCTACCTTTGACATAAAACTATACTTATGGTTTGCTACTGTACATACTTTTCTGGGTTTGAATACAATGTCATCTTTCTTAGTAGCACCACTGCTTATCAGAGAGTTCAGATAAACAACACTGTCCTGTGCTGGTTTCTCAAGATGGGGTTTTTCTACAGGTGGCAGAGATGCATGTGATAGCTGGAAGAAAAGAGGTTAATCAGTTAAATACGTTACATCTGGAAACAAAGCATGCATCCTATGTCTTCTGTTACTTGTTTTACCATCCCTTCACAGGGTATTTTGTGTATTTGAATCTATTAACTATCATTTGTTTTTCTTAAAGTTGTTCTTTTTTTTTTTTTTTCTTTTAATATCAAATTTGTGAGGGGAAGCTCTTTAAAAAGGAAGAGATGACTCTCCTTTCTGGACTTCAAAGTGTTAGCTTCTTTTAAAACTCCCTAGACACTAGCCTTGTATTGCTGGTGTTCCGATACTGCTCTGCGTGATGAATAACTAAGCACCTATGGCTGTCATCCTCCCTTCTATGAAAGTCTTATACTATCTCTCGGAAACTCTCATTATCTTCAAAAGGCATAAATGAGCACTTGGCTGCTGTGGCATTTACTTCAACATCTGGGATGGGACTGATGAAGCAGATTTCCAGCAATGCAGATACAGATGCATTTTTCTCTCTAAATAGACTTCCAGATCTGATTAGCAAGTGGCTGGTGAATTAGAAAGACCTCATCCACAATAGAACAAGCAGAATGTGATCTCTGAGGCTTATGTCTCAGCATGGATAGTTCAGAAACAGCAAGGTTCTCAAGGCTCTAGAAGGGCACAGAAAATATTCAGAAGTACAACAGCTAAACAGATCAGTGTGGACTTCAAGGAAATAGGACTTGGCTCAACAGTAGAAAAGGAAGGATAGTGGACAAACTGGGAAATCAGAAGCCAACAAGCCTGATAACTTCAACTTGTTCAGTTAGCAGAGGAAGAAGACTATCCTCCTGACTGGAAGGGCTGATCCTGTCTTATCCTGTGAAGAAGCACATGCTTCTGTTGAGAAATTATGGTTACCAATGACTCAGCATTTGCAACATCATAGTGGAATGATCATGATCTTCAGGAGATAGGAAAGAAGAGGAACGGCTGTGCCCCAGACAGAGTTCTGGAATTAGGGAAGGCATAAAATTCATAAATTATGAAGCCACAGATTTGACCAATGAAAAAGACCTGGCAAAAATATGTGCTGGCTTCTGAAAATACTCTAACAAAGCTGCATGCTTTACAGAGAGTTGAATAGCAAATAAATGAAAGAAATAAGCACTCTCGCTATTAACAAATCAGTCCCTTGGCACCATTTCTCATACCTCTTTTTTCACATCTTGTACTTCTGCAAGAGTTTGTGTAGAAGATGTCTTTGGCTTTGCAACCTTTCCTTTCTCTGCTCCTTTTTTCTCTGTTACCTTTGGCAAATTGTCCAGTTTATTTTGAAGCAGGTCAATTATTCTAGAATCTGCAAATACCTTAGCAATATCAAGAGCATTTTTTCCTGTATTTAAAAATAAACACCTGTGTAAGCCATGAAAATATTTCCTGGCACTTCTTATTGCAATTGGATAATCGTGCTACAGTCTACATAATTTAATTAGGCATCTGCTTTATCAGTCATTCAGCGTGCCAGCAACCTGGCTGCTGTTGGTGTGAGGGTTGGCAGTCATCAGCACTGCTTGCAAAAATAAGGGCTTGCAGAAATGAGCCCTGAGACAAGATATTGCAGAAATTCTTGGATGTTGTTTCTTTGCTCTTAATGTCTTGACATTTGCAACTTAATATACTGGTCTTTCAGGTTGTAACTTTGATCTTTGAGAGCATTTAGCACTCCGAAATGGCTAGTACATTATAAGAGTTGGAATTTAGACTAAGTTCTTATATGTATCTGTACCATTCAGTGATTGCTCTGCAGCTGGCAAGGAGTTGAGGGAAAGTCCCATGGCACAAGTTAGCACTGAATCAGCTGCCACCCGCATATATAGAGAGAATTTCACGGTAGCAAGAATGCAGAATACACAGCACTTCTATAAGCAGAGCTTCACCTTCTGGGAAGGAAAATCTCATATGGCAATGTTGCTTCCTACATTATAGCAAGGATTTAAAATGTGATATTAACAGTTTAAATTACTCTTAAAATGGAGAAAGTAATACTAATTGAAGGATCTGCCATGAGGAGGTAACAATTATCAGTTCAGATTTGCTTTTTTTTAAGTCACTTTTATTCTCATGGAGTAGTATTTACAACATAAGCAGCAAGAAAATTTTTTGTTGCATACGCATAATAAGCGATTTAAACAAGTAGCAGAATACACACTGGCCAAAACCAAAATCTAATTTTTCATAAAATAATGTTAATAGCTGGCTTTAAGGGGGGAAAAATAAAAATCTAGCCACTTATATCTCTGAATATAGCTTGTGAGGAACAGCTTTGCCAGGGATGTTTTCAGCCATGGTCTTCAGAGGAGTGGAAGAAGAGTTGTACTTATTAATCATGCAATTAGTTGTGTTTCTTTACTTTCTAGGATTCCAGTAAGTTTTTATTCCTTATGAAACATGTATACTGTTAAGTAAGGAGCCCTCTGGGGAAGACACTGATACTTACCGTTGCTGTTTGTTGTTTGGACATCAGCACCTGCATTGATTAAAAAATGTACTATGTCCAATCTACAAATCTCTATGGCTCTCATTAGCGGTGTTGCATTGCCTATTGCAGGTGCATCTATTGCTCCTCCAGCCTTTACCATCAGTTCAGCGATATCTAGGTGTCCATTATAGCAAGCGTGATGGAGGGGAGTCCACATGAAATTGTCTGTTGCATTTACATCCGCCCTGCAAAAGAGTAAGAGATGCTGTGGCAGATGAAGTCAGATACAGCTCTAAGTATAGTCAGTCTTAACTGTACACTGAATGACATACTTCATGTAAATAAGTATTTTCATATTGCTACTGCTACTTTGAAACCGTTCTAGAATATGATATGTAGCATGCTCTATTAATCTTAGTTATCAACATGTCTTGGCTAGTGATCGTGTTCCTCTCTAAGTTGACATGGGGTCCTCTACAGGGAAGTTCTCAGAAGTACAGAGAAAAACAGTTATTCACGTTTAGTCCTTCTGCGATCTGCTGATATTGCTTGTGTGCCAGCTTTAGCAGGGCAGAAAGCTTCTGGGCCAAGAGCAGGTGCTTTGAAAGACATGGCAAACTTGCTTACTGTCCAATTGAAGAATGAGTTAGAGAAGATCTATCATAGAAAATCTGAGGGTTTCAAACTTCTCCAGCTACTAGATCATTCTGCTCCCAGATCATTAGTGACACATTCTGGAGGATGCAAGTGCTTTGGGGTAACACTTGCAATATGCTGCTTTAAAATGAAACTTTGAGAAAAGTGTTATCAGCCCTTCGGCAATTGGCAGCCGTCGGAGATATTCAAACAGAGGTGTGGAAACAAGAGCCATTAGTGCCTCATTGTGGTGTTAAAAGTGAAAAAAATATGGTTTCCCCATGTCTTTGGTCATAGGCCCTCCTTTGTTTGCATCCAGATCTGTCCTCCACGTATGCCATGTGTGGGTTCAGAGGCGGGTCAAAGCCTCATGAAGGGTATCTCAAAAAACTTGAGTGCAGTTATTTAATTTCTTCTGTGTTTAGGGTGGAAAGGTCATTAAAAGCTACTTAAACTCCCATTCCAAAACAAAAGTGTCTGAATGTTCACACTGTTGAAAGATATAAAGCTAAATGCTGTCCTGAAAACTTTCCTATCCACTTTGTGATTTCTATCAATTTCAACTCTCAGAAGTAAAACCATTTTTTTAAACTAAATTACTACTTTTCTAGATCTGAATATGATGAGATGTGACTCCAGTGCTAATGAAGTTTGATGAAAGCAATGGAAATGAATTTGCTAGATTAACTTGATAACTCTTGCATCTTTATCTTTGGAAGTATGCACATTTACACAGCTTTACATGCTGCAGGAACACCGATGTAATTACCGAGGTGCATATATATGTGTATATATATATATATATATACATATATATATATATATTATTTGCACGTGCTGTTAAGTCTTTACAGGAACTAGAGCAATGACTAGACCCACTTGTCCTTGGAAATGAACGTTAAAATGAATTCTAGCTATAGGAAGAAGAGAAAGCTAGTATAAATATCATTGTCTTTGAAAAATGTTCATGTAAACATTTATCACAATGGCGATAAATGGTGGCAGTTGGCTCACACACACACAAAAAAAGAGATTACACTATTACATAAGTATGACTGAATATCTCTTCAATTGCTTTAATTTTTAAGCTGTTAAGATTTTTCCCAGGCTAAATATTGCCCCAGAAGTCCCAGACTAAAAATTGCTGAAGCACTTCTGAATTGGGAACAGGCTAAATAACAACAGGCACTTCTGGTGAAAATCCTACTGCTTCAGCTGCGGAGGCTGCAGAGAAGTGATTATTTGTAGGCTGCGTTCTCTCAAAACATTTGCATGCAAAGGCCTGACGTGCAAATGCCTGACAGGGAAGTCCAGGACTGCTTTTCTTTTTGGTTCACCTAGATATGTCTTGATGATTTCAGACAACATACTTCATTCCTCTAATTTTGGTAGTTCAGTTTTGAAGATTTCAGAATCATAAGGGTTGGAAGAGACCTCTGGAAATCACCTAGTCCAACACCCCTGCTCCAGCAGGTTCCATAGAGTAGATTTCACAGGAGCATTTCTGGCTGTTTTTCAAATATCTGGGCAGCTTGTTCCAGTGCTTCCTCACTCTCCCAGTAAAGGAGTTTTTCCTCATGTTCGTATAGTATTTCCTGTGTTCCTGTTTGTCCCAAATGCACTGCTGGAGACATGGATATCAACAAACAACTAGATGGATTTTGTAGGTACTCTGCCTCTAACTGAAATGTCAATAATCTAGACTAAAAAAAAATCAGAACTGGGTAACTTCTTAAGTGGTTTTATTTCCTCATTACTAAAATGTAAAAAACAAACAAACAAAACCAAAACAATAGACTAAACCTCTGCAACTCAGCATCTTACAGAATTTTTATGCAAAACATTATGCAAGTAAAAAAGCAAACTATAATCTGTAGCATCCAATTATTTGCTGCAAATTTATGCTCTCAAAATAGCAATTAAAAATTCTCCAGAATTCTTACCCCTTTTCCAGGAGATACCGCACAACATCTATATTCCCACTTGTGCATGCAGTCATCAAAGGTGTTTTGTAATACTTATCTTTTATGTCTACTGGCACACCTTCCTCAAAAGCTTTCTGTAGAGATAGAATGTCTCCTGCTCTGACCAGGAAGTTAATATTCATGTACATTTTCCTTGGTTCATCTGTGTACCAGGCACGGTCATCGTGCACGGGATGGGCAGATGGGTGGTCTCGGTTAGTGTGGTAGCTCTCGGCAGTGCTCTGAACAGCCTCAATCATGTATACAGGGAAGCCATCTTCCCTAAGCAGACATGCACTCTTTGGAATAACACAAATTGGCATGGGGACAGCAATACTCTTTTTGCCTCTTCGTTTCTTCCCTTTCTTTCCTTTCTTCCTTTTGGGTCCAAAGGATGTTATCAGACAGTTTTTCTGCAAGTATTTAAAGCCTTTAAAAAATTCTTCAGTGTTTATTCCTTCAGAGTCAGGTTTTTCGTGTGCTTCAGCAATAGTTTGTATTTGCTCAGTGTCCACGAAGGAACACCGCTTCTGAATAACTGATATGAAATCATCTTTGGCTACAGTCCCATCTCCTTGGTCGACAGCCTCAAATGCCTGGAGGAGGGTAGTCTGGTGCTCTAAGGACCAATCGTATAGCCTCAGTGCCCAAAGTGGGTTGTTCTCCTTAGCTTCAGGCTTGGACTGCTTTATAAAGTTCTTCTCAATTTTACGCAATTCTGTTGCTGCTGCTTTAAAACCTCCGTCCTTGGCAACAGCTCTTGGAGTCTTAGCTAACAAGTTTGTCCATGTAGGATCACAGCCTAAAAATATGAATGCATTTCCATTGATAATGTATTGAATTTAATAATTACTAATAATATAAGAAACTTATGCATGAAGCTAATTAGTAGAGGTCTTTAACTTTCTACAGACTTAACTATAAACAGTGTTAATAAATAGAACTATATCAGTGACCCCAGCCTGGAAGGCTAACAGCATATCTATTTCTGTTTCCCACAGTGAGATTGATCAGACAACTCATGCTCTACTTCTTTGTCCATTATTGAGTACCTACTAAAAGGCAGAAGTTCTGTGAGAATTTTACGTTTTTACTTGAAGAAGCGAGCAAGTTTAAGAAGCAACTAAGATTAGAATGTCGCTCACTCTTTTATATCCCACTCTTGCCATCTGGTGACAGACCACAAGCTAAGTGTTAGGATCACTAGAATAGAATGTAGGCTTTTGCATGATCCTATGGGAAGAAAACCTGGAATAATATGATCATCTAATTTAGAAAATGATCACAGCTTCTTTGGTGTATTCATGGGTGCTACGCTTTCCTTGTGACTGAGATTGGATTGATTAATTGATCAGCAAGGCAAAATACAATTTTCTATTGCAAGTGTCAATACAAGTTATACAAACCCATGATCTTTCTGCAGGTTTCTTTGAGAAATGTTTTTTACCTCATCCTAGCCCTGTTAGTAGATATAAATAATAACAGCCTATGTTTGGTACTTGTTAATGAGAATTACATTTGCCACACGATACTGAAGAGCCAAATCCTTCATAGATGCCCAAGTGAAATCTTTTTTCAAGCACACAGAAAACATACAGTTGTAAAGTAACTTCTTTTTAGCGTACCTCTTTGTCCTATAAACTTGCAGCAATTTGCAAATCCTCCCTCTGCAGCATAATGAAGGGGTGTGTTACCATTCATGGCAATCAGTCCCAAGTCTCCATTATAAGCTGAAATAATCCTCAAGATCTAGAAGAACAAAGACAGTATCACCAGAAGACATCTGTGTTTCTTAGGATGGGGGAAGTATGAGAGTGATTTACAAATAAAATGCAGTGTCATTTACTCCCAGTGAATATATTTATACAGTGAATTTCCCTGCCATGCCCAGCTGATCAATGCACTCATTAAGCTTTTGCTCTCTATAGTACATGCTTTATTTAGGAAATAGAAGCCCTGTTCATTTGTAGATATCTAGGACAACATTTGCTCCTGCTAGCCTGCTGCAGGTGACTATCTTACAGTAACGCTATATGCAAATTCATGGTATGCATTATTCAAACTACATAATTTTATGTACTTTAAAGGCAATAATTAAGACATAATAGGGCAGAAACTGCCTAGCTGCAGCTGTTTATATCTGCCTTTCTTACAGTGGTAAGATCTCATCCACATTATACAACTGTGACATGATGCATGTTGAGGAAACAAGTTAACTGTTCACATCAGACACCCACAGCAGCACTCACTCAGAGGTACAAAAAAAAGGTTCTCTAATTCTGAGATTCGTGGCTACTAATTATTATGCCTTGATCATCTGAGATCATCTGGACTTCAAAAACAAAACTAAAAACCCAAACAGCACCATGGAAGTTACCTCAAAGAAGCCTCCTTTGGCTGCAAAATGTGCAGCATTGTGTCTTTCATTGTCAAATAGGTTAACATCACCTCCTCTCTCAAGTATACCACGCACCACCTCAAGAACACCTTCTCTTGCTGCTTCCATTATGGCAGTGCGACCTGTAACCTGCAAAGTAGCAATAATACAATTCAGAATTGGTAGTGTATGCTAATTTAGGCTGAAAATGTCCTCTGGTGTAATATGATTGTTGCAAGGCAGCATAAAACTGAATGACTTTTTAGATACTACTGAAAAAAAAAAGGAGACAAATCTAGTAACTTCAAAGATGTTTGGAAGCAAACTTCAGGAATCTAGTCTTAATGCTTCTAACTAAGAGTAATCAAATCCCAGTGACTCAAGAACATTAGTAACCAGAGTCACCCAAATAGTTGCACAAAAATCAATTACTTGTTTGAGGGAGTTCTTGTTTCTGTGTGCATGCTTTCTTGCATGTATACAAGTTTAACAGAAAATACTACCTCTGTTATGAAAGTATACAAGAAAACTGGCTGGAGGAGTGCTGTGGAGTAGACACAACAGCTGGGAAATTTCATTGATATTCTGCCTGTAAGGACACATACTAATACATTAATACTGTGTTGGGTTTTTTTCTTTCTTTCTTGATGATAGTGCATGCTTGATATTATTTGTACATATTTTCTTTATAATGGCTGACTTTGGTAGGTTTGGTGACTGTCCCAAGAAAAAAGCACCTTTCAGATCAGGGGTAGTCCACGTTAACCTAATACCCCACAGCACCACTGAGAATCTCTTACCTGTTGCTATACAGAGGGGAAAGAAGAGAGAATGGTAGGAAGCAAACAGCGAGCTGTGGATTTATTGTACTGAACTGTGCTTTGTTCCCTATATCTTTCTCTGGATCCAGCAAACCATTCCCATTATGTTACCAGGTGTGTGCCCATCATATTAAAACTAAAATGCAAGTATCTCATCATATTGCAGGTATGCAGAGTCGAGGTGGTGGGCCAAATGTTTTTAACATAAAATGGTATAACTACAAACTGTGAAGGTATTACTGCAATGCTATGACCAAAGCAAGAGTCATGTGTAGCTCTAAGGGAAAAGCTGATGATCCTGAAGGTCTTTTTCAGCCTAAATGATTCTTCTTGATATGACTTGATCAATAGCACAGGGTTTTGGTCCTCAATGTCACTGTTCAGTTCAGCAAGTAAACACATAAATTACTGAGATTTATAGAAAAGAGTTTCTAATATCTCCCTAGTACCTTGGTTGTTCCCCTTCAGTTTTTTCATGCTGGAGTGACATTTTTAGTGAACAGTACTTCAATCCTGAGAAGTTTGGGGCATATCCAGGCAAAATATAAATAAGCACTGCTCCACTGAAGTATAATGAGCCACAATTTTTAAGAGTTGGCCCAGTTATACTTTTTTTTTTTTTTAATATTTTTACTCTAATCTACAAAAATCTAACACAAGATACATGGTACAAGCAAAGGACTTAAATATCTGCTCCTGAAAAAAAAAAAAAAAAGATAATAAAGAAAATAAAGAAGGGAATAGATATGCCCACAGAGTTATGCACTTGATACTGCTGTGTTATTTTAATGTGAGGATTTATGGTCATATACTACAGTCAACTGGTAGCTATTCTGTACTCCTCTATATGCATTCTTAGGTACTGAAATATTCATACTGGGTCTCTTGCATTGGGATTTGCTCCTCTTTCCAAGAAATTCAGACAAATTTCTTTAATATCATGAGCTTGCTCACAGGCTTGCAGAAATACAGGCTTCCCATCAGTACTACAGTTGTTAATATCTGCACCATAATCCAGGGCAATTTGAGTGCAGTGATAGTGCCGTCTAGTAGGTAAAATGCAGTAAAACAAAACACCTGCAAAGAAAAACAACAGTGATTATGGTGTAATGCCAAATGATAAGAGGGGTTACTTATACTGTAAACTTCACAACTGAATAGACAAACTCCTTCAACTGA
The DNA here is from genome assembly GCF_905368555.1 of Meleagris gallopavo. Taxonomy (NCBI): domain Eukaryota; kingdom Metazoa; phylum Chordata; class Aves; order Galliformes; family Phasianidae; genus Meleagris; species Meleagris gallopavo. The sequence continues at coordinate 13,160,682 of NC_139405.1, forward strand.
GATCCATTAACCTCTATTAGGGCATGTAAATACAAAAAAAGAATTTTTAGTTTAGGGCCTTTGAACTTGGGGAGTAAACCAGAATTGAATATGTGACTGGTCATAACGGGAGGATGCATAGGAAGGGCTGTGATTTAAGGGCCCAGATTGTTCAGGGAGAATAATTTTAATTTCTACTTGGTCACGAGCTTCTGTTGAGCTTTAAGAATTAACCTCAGCCATGGTTCCTCTCCACAGATTTAACATAACATATACATCAAGTACGTAACACAGAAAGGAGCCATTTTATACTGGCTTAATGAGGTTCCATTTTACTTACCTTTTCCTTCATTATCAACAACAGTCATGTCTGCTTTAATTTTTCCTAGTAACTCCAGAACCAAGCTATGGCCTAGCTCAGCTGCCTGCATGGCTGGAGTGCGTCCCATTTTGTCCTGAACATCTGGATGAGCTCCCTGCTGTAGCAAGAAACTGCACATGTCGATGTCGTTCTTAATGCAAGCCAAAGAAAGAGCACTGTGTCCATCCATAGGCTCGGTGAAATTGATGAGGTTTGGAAATCCATTCTGGATCAGCTTTTCTATTTGCTTCTTGTCTTTCTGGTGAACACACTGGAGAAGTTTGTAGATCTGTAAGTTTCGAAGTCTGTTATCTACCGGTAACATTCTGAAATGAGAAAAAATGGCTTCTTTCAAGGCCATAATTTCTGCATCGAACACACAGATGAAACTACTCTCATATGCTAGAAATTACAGGAATCAAACTATGTTCAAGGCATGGAAATAAACTTATCTACTTGGCAGAGCACAGGGTTCTGTGTGAACATATAGAGACTACATAAACACTGCACCTTGCAAATTGCTTTTTCTCATTATCAGAATGTTCTAAAGAAATCTCATTCAACATGAACTTAATGTTAAGAAAATGTAAGGAATTGTTATAATCTGCAATTACTTGGAATCCTAAAGAGAGGTTGATTATCTGCCATTTTAGTACCGCAAATGGAGATTTTAAAGAAATCACAAGACCCTGTTACAAGTCTTGCTAAAACACAAAATAGATACTGGCATCACTTTGTTTGAACCTGAGCGCCTCCCTTCTTAGGTAGCTGATGCATGAGCTTTCTGCTGGGCTGTGACATAAGAGGGTAAACTGAATTTCTCTGTGGTAAATCCCTTGTAGAAAAAAGGTGCAGGCAGGAACACTGACATGGCAAAAAATTCCTTCACATAATGCAACAAATGCTTCTAGAGAAAACTGTGGTGCAGAACATCAGCTTTACATTTGCATTGGTTATGATTTTTTTTTTAATCTTTGTGTTCTCTGGTATCTAATCTCAGTTCTTGTGTATGGAGGAACAAGCAATGGTCAGGACCATTTCTATTAAGTGAATAGGAAGCTTCCTATCAGCTTCAGCAAACCTTGGATCAACCTCTGCTCCAAAAATGACACTTACAGGGCATACAACAAAAAATGTGGAGTAGTAGTGTCCCTTTAGAGAACTTTTCTTTTTCTTGGTGACAGAGTGTAAATGGAACCGTGTAACAACTTGCCTGGATGCTGTTGAGTGTTTTATGGATGTCCAAGAGGAGGTGAGTTTTAAGGGAGGTAAAGAATGTGTAATTTCAATAGACTTTTTGAGGCACTACCTCCCATTCTGTAAAGGAGGCCTGAAAGAAAGCTGCAAGAAAAAATAGCATGACGTGGTGTTATTCTTAGAAGAGGCTAATTTTCTAAAGCATTAAAGTGGGCACTAAAATACTGGTAGTGTAATCTGTCCAGAATAGGTTAGCTGCTCCCTCAGCTAGATAGCTTTCTCTAATTTCAATGTGACATTGCTTAAAATGCTTTTGTTTGTTTGTTTGTTTGTTTCTGGTAATTCTGTACAACCCTCGCTCTGATCATAGTATCTTACAACACATAACCAGTAGTAACTCAGATCTGTCCCCTGAGTCATTACTGTGTAATGCTGATGTTCTGAGAAATGGAATAACTGCAGAGATTTTATATTTTTTTCTGATAAGTGTTGCAACTATAGCAGCACTCTAGTTCTAATGTTTAGAGTTCAGAAATAAGGCCCATTCTGAGTAGGAGGGAAACCAGAATACCCTGTGGTGTTTAGCTTTCTGAGCAAAGTGCCCAGACAGGAAATTTTGCAGTGAGGAGCAGTAAGAAGGCACTACAGGGAAGGCTCTTATGCTGCTTATGCCTCTGGAATTCAGGAAGAGAAGCGTTTTTAAAAATGTGTAGTTGGAGTGCAGCTTTCTCATATTCTCATTCTCTTTCCCCCACTACCCCGCTGTAGTTATGGAACTTGGTTTCATTCACAAAATGGGACTGACTTTTTCTTCCCACAGTATTTGCAAGCACTGAGAGAGCCCAGGCTCCTCTTATTGTAGCAATTTTTAAGCAATCAAAACAGTACCCAGTCGCTTCTTGTTATCCTGCAAAACAGGAGACAGTTTCCCATCCCCTGGCTTCATCCCTGAAAAGCATAACAGCAGCTCTGCCTGAGCCCTGGATGACATGGCTGGCTGGGAGCAAACGGGTGTGCCTCACTCTGAGGGCTGTGGCACCCAACGGGCTCCAGGGCTCTTCTGCAGCCTGCCTTCCTGTCCTGGGGAGACCAGGTGTGTTCTCCCACAGCCAAGCCAATCTGCAGAGCTCCAAGGAAATCAATACTCATCTAGTCATGCTGTCTGGAGAACTGACAGGTCATTCTGTTTGAGCATTTTTCCAGTATTTCTTAGCACTTTCTTCACATGCCTGGATTTTTCACAGCATTTATTCAGGAGCTCAATTAGGGCTAACATTTGTCCTCTTTTCCTTACTTGCCCCCCCCCAAATCTGCATAAGAAACTATGTTCTCCCTGTAACGAGGTTAGTAAAGCTAAGGAGCACAGGAGCACTCTTGTAGCTGGTAAAAATTTGTAGTAACATCCGATGAAGGCACGAATGGATATACTACTCAGTGCGTATGCATTTGGATTTATTTTATGGATTATCCTTGAGACTCGTAGCAGCACTTAGAGCCACAGCTTGCACAGCCATCACATGCCAAAACAGCAGGTATTCAGAAGCACTGCCCAGAATGCCATTTGGTGGGCAGGATAACCCGCCTGCACATCAGTCTGAAACTGAAGTGTGCCTCGCACATTTGTACGAGCCAAGCTGCAAGAAAGCAGCCTGTTTCAAAGCGTTATGAACCAACAGTTTCCAGCAAAACCACCGTAATATTTTAACGGCGGCAGATAATATTTCTTTGCAGCATCTCTTAAAAGTGACCGGGTCGAGTTTTGTTAGGAATTTGTGCAGTAAGGGAATGAAAGAGGGGGAAATAGAAAACGCTACCCAGCGTCCGGCGGAGTCGGCAAGAAGCGAAGCGGCCTTCTGTGCGGGCGTCGTAGCCGTGGCAATCCTCTCCGTTGCCGTGCCGCGCTCCCCTCAACGCCGCGTCCCTCCGCGGCAGCGCGCCGCCATCGCGCCGCCGCTTCCCGTAGCGACGGGCAACGCCGCGCGCCTCCCTTAGCGACGGCGGCGCGCGCTCGGAGTGGCGGGTGGCGGTTGGCGGCGCGCGGGCCGTGAGGCGGCCAGGTGAGGAACCGCGGAGCCTGGGCGGGGGATGGCGGGAGGAGGCATTGACTGAAGTGTAGAGATATGGAGAAAACAGCGCGATAGCAGATCCCAGAGCGTTTGGGTGGCAGCGCGATGTACGTTAGGCTCGAATTGAAGCCTAACTGCCAGTAGATCTGATGGGAGGAAGAAACGTATGTATCCACAGGGAAAATAGCACTAACAAACAAGGAGCAGAGCACAGTGCTGTTTGAGGGAGCTGCAGCGGGGGCCCCAACTGCTGCTGTCTTCTTCCAAGATGACTGTGCATCCTCCATACTTTGCCTTCAGTGCCTTCAGTGTCCCTGGGGATGCTCCAGAGCGGTGTGGATGTGGCACTGAGGGGCATGGTTAGTGGGCTTGGTGGGGGTGGGCTAGTGGTCTCAGCCAGTGGGCTTTTCCAACCTTAATGCCTCTATGATTCCACCTAATTTCAACCTTCAAGTGCCACTGGCCACCTGGCCCTGCATCCTGTTGTTGGGCCCGGCTGCATGCCTAGCCAGGACAGGCTGTTGAGCTCTTTGCAGAAATGACCTCTAGAATTAGGAGGTTCAAGGTCAAACTCAATGTCTGATATGACATATGTTTTGTCAGGAGAGTGGTGGTACACAGCTGGATACGCATCCAACAGAACACAAGTGCAGGCGATCCTCGGCACAAGACTGTGTGGTGAGTCACAGAAATAGATAGAGGTACTTCTTAGCACAGAGCATTTCATTATTTTCCTTGTAAGGAGTGCTGCTTGCACAGTAGCTATTTCATGCTAGTGCCATGTAGTGTGAGTTGGCTGAATTATTGCTCTTGCACGTTGCTGCCTTTGTTGATTGTTTTCTATGGAGATTATATTGTCTCTAGGCCCAATGTGATGCAAGATCTAAATAGGTACAGCACTACTGTGTGGGGACAGTCTCCGAGGTACCTTCATGGTAACATGGATGAATGCAATCTGTGCAGGTCATAGCAGAGAGGTTTTACCCACCATGTTAGCCATGAGATAATGTGTAGTAAATTAACTCCTAACCAGGACTATTCCAAAGAACATTTGTTACTGAAGAGCATGCATGTTTTCCCCTTGTTTCTCTCTCATAAACATTAACCTCAATCAGTCCTACAAGATACATGCCTCATCGTGATGGGTAAAGCCTCCATTACTGACGTGATCACTTTATAGCTCCAAAGCAGTCTAATTACACATGAAGAGATTTCAGTGCTGAATAGCTGCTTCAAAGCAGTTGAAATATAAAGACTATGCAGTTTTGTTTGGTACTAGAATGTGCCAGACTGACAGAGCTACATAGCCCCTGTACAGAACAAGTGGAATAATATAGCTGTCATCCTCCGTAGAACTTTCTGGCTTAGTGTTGTGCTGGCATTTAACTGTCAGTGTGGAAGCACAAGGGCAAATGGCCTCTGGAGGAAGGCTGCTCTCTGCAAGGGCTCTCATGCTTGTTGGCACTGGGATCGTGCTCACAGCAGCGGAGCTGGGCTTGCTGATAACCTGACTTCAGCAGGAAGGCATGCCTGGGAGCTGCATGGTTTTGGCCTTTTACTGCATGAGTAATTATTACTGTTTCTCATCTCTCAAGATTCTGACACTACTGCAAAAGATAACTGCAGCATAGTGCATTATGCCCAAAAGTCATTCAGATTTGCCAGCATGACACAAATGTTTGGCTAATTTGGAAGGTTGTCTGGACTGTTCTAGCCAGCTGAGAATTGCACTGAGAGAGCATACAGTCACACCAGGGCAGCAAACCAGGGTGTTAATATTGCTAAGTTCCAGTAAAACTCCCAGCCTGGCCCATTGCACTGCAGTGCTGTGCGGTGTCCACAAGGCACATGCATAACTGATGCTGATGAGCACAGGCACAGTGATAGCGACTGTGGAGTGACAGCTCTGCTGCCCACCAGAGCAGTTTGTCACGGGGGCCTTTTTCAAACTGCACTGCTCAAGTTAGGCAACAAGTCTAATTCTGGAAAGAGCAGTGCTTTTCTGGGGAAGATGTTTCCCAGGCTCCCTTCTCTTTTCTTTCCTTGATGACATTGTGTGTAGCTACTAATACTACTCAGATAAGTGCACAACTCACTAAACTTTAGATTTAGCTTATTTTTTGTCTTTTCTTCATGCACTTTCTATAATCATTTACTGTCAAAAATAATGTTTGTTCATTCTGCTGATTAATATGCGCTCTTAGAAATAAGCCCTTGCATAAAAGAGAAAGACCATGAAATAATTTATGGAAGTGTTTAGTAAGAAAGCCCTGCAGTAACTAGGTAAGCAGGAGGCATTCCTCACCCAACAGTGGCAAAGTATCAAAAGGGATAGTGGAGCAGCCTGGAAGTTGCCCACTTCCCATTATGTGTTCCTCAGGTACTGCACGGGCCAGCAGGATTGCTGGGTTTCTACAGTCAGGTGAGATTAGGTGGGTAGGAATTTGAGTGGAGTGGACTACTCTGGATGTCCTCAGACTTTGTCACAGACTTAGTTGGCAGTATTTGTTCACTAAAAGCCTCTGTTAACTAATCCTGAAGGTTCTACAACCTATAAGTCCGTGCAAAAAAGGAATGCTGCACCCCTTTCATCACCGTTTCTTGTGAGAGTCTCTTTTCTATTAAGCCTTGGGTCTCTGAAGTCATTCCCTCTGATTTTTTTTAGGTCTAATGCTACGCTGTGAAGCCCATGTAATGAGAGAATTCCTGATGATTTTCAGTGGGAGTTTGTCAGGCCTGTCAATAAGTGAAGCTCTGATTCTCTCTTGATTAGTTCTTTATCTTCAGATCATAATATTAAAAAGCTAGGGGGAACGAAAGATAATCTTTTTGTAGCTCTTTTTCAGTTAGCTTTCACACTGACGGGTTAGGCAGCAGTGAAAATATAAACTGCTTTCACTTGTCTCATCTGTTCTCATTCAGCCTGTTGCTGTACTCTATGTGAGGTATACGTGGTGCAAGTTCTTTGTTGGCAAGACAAAGAAATAAATGAGTGTTGCTCATCTGATGTTACATGAAGCTAATGAAATACTGATCACATGCTTCACCACATTCACAGCAAATAAAAGGAATTTGCATTTGGAAATACTTATGTCGTCTGTCACTGGGAGACAACTCTTCTGAAGGTGCTATCCCTCAGCAACACTGAGGTATTTCTGCAGCTTTTAGGAAGGCAAATAGAAGGTGAACATTAAATGGAAAGCAAAATTATTGAGGCAGAGACTGGAGAGTTGTGTGCATTCTGAGCCTGATGGAGAAACATCTGGATTTCAAAGCTGTTTGTTGAGTTCAGTGCTGCTTACTGTAACGAAGGGTAATCTGCACAAAGAATGTTTAAGAGCATGAAACCCCTGTTCCAAAGCAGTGTGAGGCTGCTGAAATCCCTAGGGTCATGCAGGGGGAATTCCTATACAGAAAATCAGTTGGTTCAGTGGAATAAACCTCATTTGTTTCCTTGCTTGGCCTTGCTCAGTTGTGGTTAAATGAGGAAAGCGGATGATAGCCATCTGGTAATCTTGCTGCTGACAGGCCCGGCTGGGAGTCCTGGCTTGTCCTCTTACCAGTGCCTCCTGCAGGGACAAGCTGAGCATTTGGGAACAGAAATGGAATGTTCCACAGTTTAGAAAAGGTACAGCAAGATGGCTGTTCTACCACTGAGTGCTACTGGGAGAGGACCTGCAGCAGTCAGTCTGTTTGCTCATCTCCACCATGCTCTTGACTCAGACAGCAAACTACCTACTATGAAAGAGAGAATTTTTTCAGTAATTAATCAAAACCATTAGGAAAGACTTCCCAGGTACAACTTGCAATTTATGGTTCAGACCAAAAATCTGACTATTACACAAAAATCTTTGGTTTGATATGGGAGACCTGGCACAGGGGAGGCTAATGCTTCATGCTGCTGCCCTGTATCTACCTTATCTGGTCCCAATAATTCTGTGATCTTTGCTCCTGTAGGTAGAGAATTCTGAGCCACACCACAACCAAATCACATTTAAAACTGAATGTCTAAATCAGAAATCTTTTCCACAGCAGGTAGTAGGCAAATGCTAATGAAGCCAGTGTGCTCAATTTCTGTCATAGAAGTAGGCAGGCTACCAAGGTTTTCCTGTTCATGCTAATAGATATTTATTTTTTTCAATCAGACCTTAATTCCTATAATAGTAGCAAAAACAGAACTTCACACTTAATATGTTCTTTTAAGCTAAGAGTTGCTACTGCATGCATACTGATACCTACTGCCTTGGTCTCAGCTCTCTGACTACATTTTGGGTTAATGCACAGATTAATCCAGACATTAGATAAATAGAGTTTATTAGAATTTAATATTCAGTTATAAATGAAATGTGCTACTTATTTTTCATTGTCCATACACATATGCTTTGTTATACATTTATCCATAATACCAGAAAAAGTACTGAGCTGTAGTTACCCAAGCTACTGTTTCCATTGGTACAAACACAACTTTGTTACTCACATAGCTCTTCCTAACTTTCTGAAGCCACTTATCTCCATTCAAAGTATTTCAAAGTCTGTTAGTCATGCCTAACTTTTCCATTAACCTCTTCCCATCACCTCTAATAAATTACTATTCAGGCTCCTACAAATAAGATGTTTTCACCTCTGTCATAATGATTTCAGATATGGAGTTGCCCTTTAGGATATGCTCCATTTCGTCTCTGTCACGTCTGCAACGCCGCAATTTGGTACTGCATTAGGAAAAGCTGCATTAAATTTTCTAGGCAATACCTAGAGCAGCATGAGTGGCCCTATCTTTTTCCATGAGAGAAATACAGTTGCTGGACAAATGTATGATGTATTCCTCTGTAAACAAGTGATAGTTCTGAGTAGGGATACCCTCCAAAATTTCTGTCAGCTAATTGATGTCATCATACAGTTTCCGGGGACACTACATGGAGCCCTTGCTTTGACAGTTTAACAAACTGCCGAGTCACTGAACAGTATCAAAGTCAGCTATGCAAGTTTTACTTTACTCAGTGCATAAGACAAAACAGAATCCATCACAACAGTTGGGAATAAAGCACATACAAACACCAGTGCTTTTTCCTTAAGCTTTGCTACCATGTAACGTGCCTTGGGTGCAGGAGACATGAGAGCATCTACCATAGCATCTACAACCTCATTGCCATTTGTGCTTCCTTTGCTGAGAATGTTGTTGAAAAAGTCTGCCCGCTCCTGAACGTACTCCTTATTGTAAACTGCCTTTTCCTCTTCGCTGAGTTCATTCCAGATCTCTTCGGCACTGACTGGTGGCTGAATTTTTGTAGATCGTGCATAATTTCCCGGCTGAATAATACAGACCTGAAAGCAAGATGTGAAGCTTATCAAAGTGCAGTCAGTCATTCTGAATTCAGTTAAATACCACATGCAGTAAAACAGATACAAAGCTCTTTGCGAACAGATTTCTTCCAGAAAATGCTGCTTTGTGGAAATTTCAACCTTGAAAACTTTACTGAAATCACGTGTATTCCCATGAAACATTTGCCATCGCAGAGGTGCTTTATTCTGACTTCCTCACTTCACTCTGATTGTTACATGTTCATGCCTTCACTGAATGCAGTAGTGCATCCTTGCTTTGCATAGAATGCTTAGTGGTGTCAATGTTTTGACAGTTATGAGGCAAATAATTTCGGTATAACTTTGATGTCTCCGAAGTGGAATGCTTGCAATTTTTCTCTCAGTGGCAAATCTTGCAGTTGGTGATTTTTTGTCCATTTGGGACAGAAGGAAATGAGCAATTCCTGGCGAAAGAAACGCCATTTTCCCCAAGGGGATAATAAAAAGAAATGGGTATATCGATACAAGTACAGAAAAGGCCAGAGGTGCTACTCTGGAGCTCTCACTGATTTAAAAATTTCCAGATTTCTGTGCACACAGATTTAAATTCAAAGTGTACAAACTCTTTGCTGCTCAGCCTGTTTTCTTTGCATGCATTATTTTGCTGTTCTGCTGACTTCTGGGGAACTTCAGAGCAAGCTTAGCACTTCCAATGTGCATGCTTTTTCTGGAATACCTCAGCTAGCAGCTGGCTTGTTAAAACTGTCTGTAGATGTACAGCACTCAAAACTCCATGGCATTTAACTGACCTGATTTCTAAAGACTCTTAACACAAGGTGAAGAAAAATGGTGCTGAGCCATATGAAAGACTTGAGGATTTGACAAACATTCTTTGGAAATCCGTGTTAATTTGTAACCCTAATGCCCCCAATCTGCCATCCAGCTCATCTGCCAAGGGCTACCATTGGTGCAGCAGCACTGCCACATGCCAGCCTCTCAGCCTGCACAGCCACCAGTGCTCTGCAGTCTGCTGCTGAGGCTGTAGCAAGCCACAGGAAGGGGTGCAGGTAGCCTCCCCACTGCCCCAAGTCAGACTGCGTATCTGGGAATGTCTCATGCTGCCTTTGGTAGGTTTGCCACAGGGCATCTTTCAGAACCCTTGCTTTAGACTCTTCCAATTGCTTACTATTAGCCAAAGTAATGTCAATAGTAAAATTCCCACATATATTTTAAAGAAAGGGTGTTCAAAACTTCATGTCTTGCAGCTATTGAAGTTGGCTAGGAGATATTAAGCTTTTTCTTTTTTCTTTTTTTTTCCCTTCCCTCATTTTCTTAGCCTTCTTTCTAAGTGGAAGACACACACTTTGTTTCCTGTAGGTAGCCAGCTTGCCTGGACAGAGTTCAATGGGACAGAACCATGGCGCCATCTGTTCCTTGCCACCTCTGGGCAAGGTTACCTCCTGAAAGCAAAAAGGGAGCAGCAGAGCAGGAGAGAGGAGCACTGAGAAGAGGAAGCTTATCTTCTGCAGGCTCCCTGCAGGGTAGATTCTGAGGCAAAGGCCAACCAGCACCATGCATGCAGTGAGAAACAGAGAAATAATTCTCATAGATACTCTGGAAGTGTTTGTCAGCCTGATCTACTATATTGTGTGCTGAGGTTATTCCAGGGGTGGGGGAACAGCAAAAATCCTAGAGCCACTAGAGCAGTTAACCTGTTAAACTAAGCTCTTCCATCCATTTGAGATTATCCTCAGCTAATCAGTTCAAATCCTCATCATGCTGTGTGGCATTAGGATGTGTGAAATCACTTGCATTTTATATTTATCCAAGAGGGACAGCTGATAGAAGCATAGCTGTAATTTCTTTAACAGGAACCTTATGAACAATGCTCCAAGTCTGTGTATGTAAAAGAGTACGCCAACGTAAACTCTCTAGGGAATGCTTTCAGTGATTCAGAAGAGTAGAGTGACTCCAAGGAAAAAGCCCTGTGAAACTACTCCATGATCTAAACTTCAGGTCTCACCATCAGTGTTGCTTAGGTACAGCACTAAGAGCACTCTTACAGCTTCTCTTAGGTCAAAAGCATAAAAAATTACTCTGCATGAATACTGCCTCTTGCGGAGTAGCTATTCCCAGATATAGGGAGGAGCTTTTCAGCATTTATGTGAGAGAAGGGAGAGAAAAGCTCTGGTAGGTGACAAGCCTTCATTTTTGATGCACAGCTCTCAGACCTGGGCTCTTTGCTTTTGCAAGCAAGCCTGTGAAAGTTTCCATTGCTTTGTACTGTTAAAAGTTATTGTTAAAAGCATGGCACTGTTTAGGCAAGCCTGTCTCAGAAAGTTTTTTCACTATAGAGGATGTGAAGAAAGGGTGCAAGTTGCAGCACTGTCACAGAGATGGCATGCTACCCCAGATCTTCTAAGGGCTGCAACCACCACCCAGCTCTGCTGCCTACTGTTATTTCCAGCCTACTGATTAGCCACAGAGGAACCACTTTCCAGGGGGAAGCTGTATCTATGGCTTCAGGAGAGCAGCTTTTATTGCCATCCCTTTTGTATGGATGTATGCAGCTTGCTTTGCATAAGATTAGACAGTATTTACCATTTGCCTGTTCTGGTTGCCTTGGCCACCCCCACACCATTGTCCTGTACTCTTCGTAGAAGCTACTTACTTCCTTTCCTCTAAATGATGCATTTCAGCTCTGGAGGAAGTTTCAGGAGTGAATTTTCTCTCTTTCTCACACAAAAAACAGTGTTTGAAATAGCAGGAACTTTCACAGAGCAGCTATTTATTACATCACTTACCTGGACGCCAAACTTCTTCATTTCCAGTCTTAGAGCATCACAGAATTTTTCAATAGCCGCCTTGGTCATAGAATAAATGCCATTTCCCAGAGTAAAATAGGCAATGATGCTGGACATGAAAACAATGCGTCCTGAAAAGAAAACAGCGCAAATATCAAAACTTGTCACTCTTGATCTTTAAAATAGAATTGATTGCCCAAGCCTGCTGAATTGCAAGTAAGGTACTATTTAGTATGATGTTGTTTTACAGTGCAACATGTAAAAGCTGTGCTGTGTAAATTTGTGGTCCCAGCAAAACTGTGCACTCAGCTCTGTAAAGCAGGTACCATCATGCAAGCAGCTTCCTTCCATCTAGTGACACACTCTGGACCAGACAGAGGATGACAGATTCCCAATGTGCTGCTTATTCCGTTTGACTCAGGTAACAGATGAAAAAAGATGGAAGCAAAGCATTCCCTTAAGATCTTTAGACTGAAAAAATAGTAATAAAAGGCTACGCTAATAATAGGAGGATACAGAGGAGTGAAGTGAATGATTTTCCTTTTGGTGACTAGGTGACTACAAATATCATTTATGGCTATGTGACTACTAATACCATTTATTCTGTGCTAATGACGTCTCTGCACTGAGTTCTAGCTTAAAAGTGTGCATATAAACCCCTAATCAGATCGTACAGGGACAAACTTTACCAGAGAAAGGTGACTTGACAAAATGTGTGCAGTCTTACACAGCTGTGATTTCCATGATCTGTGCTGCCTTCCTTTCCTTTTGTCACTCTCACCAAGTGCAGGCAGGCATACATCAAATGCATAGAGTTCTGATTTGAGGCTTTGGGCTGTTGTCTCATTCCACTGTTTATTTGTCAGCATCCACCAGACAGTCACATCGTATAGTAACAAATGTGTGTATGTGGTACATGTATGCGTAAATATATATTCATATCAGAGGTGAGAGAGAGAATGTCCTCATAGCAATTTAGAAAACAGAGTACCATCCCTGTTGCTGCCACAGATGCAGAGAACATCTGGGCACCAGATCTGACCAAATGGTACAGGCTTTTGGGCTATCAAAAGGGTATCATGGGAATGCAGTGAAATCTGTCATTCTGGATTATGTCCCCTGCTTTCTTACAGTCAGTGTCTTGGCTAAGTCTCATATCCAGTAATGACAGAATGACTACCAGCTTGCTGATGAAGATGCTACGTCAGCTGGCCTCGCCATCAGGAAAAGTTATGTTGTTCCTCTCAGAATTAGATGCTCAGTACTTGTCTGAAGGGAAATATCCTCCTTTACAAGTATTAATAATCTTGAAGCTCTTCTTGGACAGGTTGCTCATTCTGAAATGGCAGTAAGCCTCTTCCACTGGGACACAGGCTCTGTGTAAGTGACGGTAGGATAACCTTTCCCTCCTTGGTCCATTAACTAAGCAATTTGGAGCATGCACCCGGAATGGGGGACACACTGTTCAAATTCTCTCTTTGCCTGAGGTAACTGAAACCCAGTTTTCCTAAGAGAATGCTGGGAGTTACCGTGGAGCTTTAGAGCAGCATAGAGTTTTAGCAGTATGCAGGACATCAAGGAAAGAAATCAATCTCTCCTTATGTAATGGCAATGTAAGACATTTGCAGTTTCTCACTGTATATGCAATAACACATTCTCTTACAAAAACTTCCAGCTTGCAGTATTTAAAAGTTGCTTTTTTCTTCCATCAAAAAATCAGTCAAAGGCAACCAAGCAGAAAGAAGCAAAGTAGGAAAAAAGAGGATGCTTTTATCTTACCAGCTTTTTGTGTAACGGTGATATCTGGGGATTCCATACAAGAGCTAGCCCTACCATGCTTGATGCTGTACACACACAGTAGAGGGAATCCTTGCCTTAAAGAGCTTACAATTGAAATAGACAAGCTCAGCAAAGCGAGGAGAGAGGAAAAGAGTGTCTTTGTTTCCCAGATGCAGATGGAGAAGGAACAAACTGCAAAGCAATTGAGACATTCTGCAATGTTGCAGAGAGCTATTCAAGCCATTTCTCATCAGAAGCAAGGGCAAAGTGCATGCATATGGAGGTTCATGCTACAGCATTTATCCCATTTGATACCATGCATCTCTGTATGGCATTGTTTCACATACGTGGGGTTTCTCTGTCCAAAGTCATAGAGAGGATCTTGTCGGGCCTGGAACTGGAAGCTGGATGTCTCTAGTTCACCTCTATATGATTACTCTTCCTCTCCTAAATGCCACACAATAAAACAGTAAAGCCTGCATAAAAGAAGTTAAACAGGAGTTTACTGGATCTTTGTCTCCTGATTGTCAGTGCTTACAAAATGTTGCCTGGGCTCCATAACCTACCGTAAGCATTTTTTTTACTCTATTTTCAGCCAAATACTGAGATAATTCATTGTTTGTAAACAGTTTTTGTTTTGGTTTGTTTTTTTTCCTTGTGTATTCCAAAGACAGAATCTTTAAGGGTTCTTTTCCTCTTAGGATTTCACCATCTTCTTAGGATCATTCAGGCCAAACAGAAGGAAGCTGTCATTTCAGTTCAGTGGAAGACAATTAAGGCTTCTTTTATAGCTGCTACATTACCCTGATTATAGTAATCTAATTATTCTACAACTTCAAATAACGGTGGATTAGCATTACCCTTGTATTTCCTTATCAGAGGAAGAAAAGCCAGGGTTGTCCTGATGCTCCCAAGAAGATTCACATCCGCAAACTTCTCATATTTCTCCATTGACAGCCACCCCGTCTCACCAAATGTTGAAATTCCTGCATTGTTCACAAGCCCCCAAAAACCTAAAGGAGAGAAATACCTTAGCAAGCATGTTTTGCTGGAAAAAAACACCCCGTGGCAACCAAACAACACTAGTGAGCTGAATAACAACTTTTCAGTTGCATTATCTTTTTGTCTTTCGCTTATAAATGTGGGAATGTTTTGTTTAATGAAGGGATGTAATTTTGCCCACTATCTGGACAATGTAAGTCTCAGTGCTATTTAATAATCACTCACTTTATAGTCTCCTTAAGTTATTTATGAATAACACGATCTGGGAGACTACTTATTACTGCCAATGCAGTGTATCATGATATTTTAATTACTTGAATCCCACTGTGTGCAATGAGCAGCTTTGTGAAAATTACATTAAGCAGTCTAAAGGCTAAGGGGTAATATTTTCAAAGAGCCTGACTAATTTAGGAGCCTATGTTTTTTTCAGGATTTTGAGCTTCAGTTCCTTCTGAAATCAGACACAGCTGGGTACACAGGCACAGCACTGGGTAAAGCAGCCCAGTAAGGTCTGTGGCTACGGTGTTTTCTGGATTTCTTAGCCTTGGCCAGCTCTATTCCCACCTAACAATGGGACTCGCTGTAGAAGCCCAGCCCCCTAAAATGCAGTAAGATTTCCGCATTTACAAGCAGATCTCTACAGGCAGCAGAGCTTGTTCTGACATAACTACACCAAGCCCTTTAGCCCAAAGCCACAGAACATTTCATGCAAGCATTGTGCAGCGCTCAGAATCTTGGTTGTTGGACATGCTTTTTGCTGAAGTGTGGCCGTGCTCGCAGATTAGAGCTGACATGCTGACTAAATGCTGATGAAACCACGCTGACTTGTTCTAGCCTACAGAGCACTTGTCTACAGATGTATGGTAAAGCAGTAAGTGTAGGCATTGCTGTTTCTGTTCTCAGACCCTAACTTAGAGTATCTCAAGGGTGACCAAGGGTGTAATTAAGAAGTACTCAGAGTGGACTAATAAATAACTAAGTTTGCAGCTTGTTTCTGCTGGCCTTGCTAGTTCTGCTGATGTATTTTTAAGAGATGTTATATATGTCTGTTTGAGGTAAATCATTGTATTCTGATGCCTTCTGCATGATCTCCAGGTGTAGGTTTCTGGCAAGTGGGTAACAGTGCTTCTTCTATCCTCTGGACAGAGAGGGGATGTGTGATGCCTCCTGTACCCATGCTGGAAAAGATGGGACCTTTGATTATCCCGGTGAAAGTGCTGCAGAAACCCTTTCGTTCTTTTCTTTGTGAACTTCCCCAGCAAAGCTACTGTGATGGTTTCATTGTATTTTGGTCCTCCCACTGCTCTGCCAGGAACTGCTAATACAGGATTTCATTCACAGAAGAAGTTAAAGCTGAAACAGACAATTTTTAGAATTACTTTGGAAAGCAGAGCTCTGTAAGCATTCCTAATATATATGCACTATTTTGCTACATAATGCAACTTGGTGCTTAAAGAAACTAAGTTATTTCAGTGAATGTCTCATTTGCAGAGCAAAGCACTCAAAATCAGTCATTTACCACATGGAACTTAAATAATTCTGTCCTCCAAAGTGAATAGGCCATCATGTAGGAGTCTATAACACAGCAGGCCTTGACACTGGACCTCTCTCATGATCATAGATACAGACTGTCTTCTGTCTTACTCATTGTGCCTGTCCTTTGCATTCCCTTCTTTGGCATTGCCCCAGATGTTGGTAGGACAGAGGAGAGGAAATGGACCAAAAAATCAGCCCCTCGAATTTAGCATCCCGCATATCCTTCTTTTCCCTGCTGCTGCTCTGTTGTCCCAGATCATTCCATCATTCTGTGGCTTGATTTCCCTTTCTTAAATGGAACTAACCCCATGGGACTGGCTTCCCTGTGGAATGTTTCACTGGATTAGAGTCCTCTAAGAGCTAATTGTCAACATTTGTCTACTTGCATGTGATGTGATCTGCAGATGGACTGAGTAGCTGGATACTCCATCTGGTTAGGGTGCAGGTCTCTCTACTCAGGTTTATTTTTAAAGAAGCACAAGCCAAAGTGAAGTCTGATATCACTGCCAAAGCTGTTCCTTGATCTTTTCTAACTGAAACAAAAATGTCATTTTGCTTTTGCCACTACATCCTGCAAAGCACTGCAAGAACACTTGCTCTACATACCCCAGAATTCATGAGGTCTTCAGAAATACAGCCGTTGGACTTTAAGCGATTCATTTTCTTTCTCTGGACTATGAAATAAAGAATTTAATTTGCAAGGTAAAGGTTTTCTCTTTAACTGCTTGCCAGCTTTTCCTTCTGCACTCAAAGACCCAAGGTGGTTTGTGGTAAGGCTAGCCCATGTGTACAAACACGGAGAGTTTCTAGAATAATAGCTCCTTCTTGCTTTTCAGTGGCCAGATCAAAGTCAAGGGGAAAAAATAATTGCTTGAATTAAACTGAAACAGACTCTTTTGAGGAAAAGATTGACTAAAATATAAGAAGAGACTTTGCTCAGAGTCAGCTCAAAGTATTTTATTTGCCCTCAAGTGAAACATACTGTTGGTCAGCAGAACATTCTGACATCTCCAAATGGGAAAATTTCTGAAGTATTCTGCAAATCTTCTTGCCACTTCTTTTGGTTGAATCAATTTGCCAAATGCTACCCGAATAACGAGCAGTTTGTTATAGCCACACACCACTTTCTTTCAAAGCAATGACTACCTTATGAAAAGCAATAGCTTTGCAATCAGGTTGCTGGAATCAGCTTTCATCTTCCTTTCCTGAAACACGTGAAGTAAGAATTAATGCAGTAATCCTCACACAAAATATTTTGTACATTTGCTTTGTACAAATGCAGCTCAGGGAACCTGAGAAATACAGTCCTAGGAAAGAAGTCTCCAAGAACCCTCCAGTGACACCAATGGCTGGGCTCCTCTCGCCTGTTCCCTGGGTGTCTGATTCTGTATAGGGTTTCCCAAGTACAGCATGTCACATGCAAATAACAATTTGCTGGATCCTACAGAGGGAAGGGATCCCAGGTGGCAGTTTTCAGCACAGAATCAGACATGATTACAAAACTAGCCAGATGCGGGAGTACTTCCCATGCTCAACAACAGAATTCCTGGGGAAAATCCAGGGGCTGTCTGCGATACAGAAACATAGTGGCCATAAAAAGCCCTGGGAAGATCTGTGCTATGTTGAAAGACTTCTGGTCAGAATGTCAATGGCATGGTCCTTGGTAGAACTTGATGTGAATCTCTGATACCTAGAGCCAGTCAGTTCGCTGCTTCCTAGAAGGACAGGGCACAAATTACATTAAACAAAACAGCTGAAGGAAAGAGACATCACATTGCCTCAGAGTGTCCATGCACAGACATGTCAAAATAAAAGGAGCTGATCTGGAGACAAAAACCGCTCAGACTGTCGTAACAGAACTCAGTTTGGGGCATAGTTTAGGAAGAGGAGTGTGAGACTGTACTACAGCAGACAGGAGAGAAATAAACTGGCAAGCAGAAAGAGATCTTCACTGATCTCTGATTAAGAAAATGGATTCTGAGGACAAAGATTAAGAGAGATAGCAGAGGATGTAAAGAATCACTTTAGGAAACCTAACTTAAGATTAGTGAGGCTTTCAGGAGGACACTGGCTCTCAAATAACGTCCCAGATAATTACTGTTTCAAAGCATGCTGGCCAAAAAGCACGTATCCAAAGTCTGTATTTAGACTCAAGAGATACCTGATATTCTTTCCAGAAACTCTTACTGAAGTTTTCTTCTTGTTCAAGTCAGTCAAGCTGTATGTTTATAAAACACACATTTCTGTCTGTGTTCACATGTCTATGGAAGCACCCGCACAGAGAAGATATCTAAATTCAACCAAATTTTCAAAACTCAAATGTGTATTTTTGATTTCACTGATCTTTGGAGTTTCTTATTTAAATTGGGACTCTGAAAAAATGGCAGGCTCTTTCATGAATGATCCCAATACTAAAGGAAACTAGCCAAATGGAGTAGAATGTGATGCCAATTTCCTACTGAAAAATGCAGAGACGAAGCAAACCAGTCTGCTTGAGGGAAATGTAGGGTGTCTGTTGTAACAGGTCAACTGAGAGTCCTGAGTTTCAGTGTCGTACCTTCTAGAGTCACCATCCATTCCCCCAAATGTTATGTTGTGGTTGTCTTCATTGTGAGAATAAGTCCATTTGTGTATGATGTCTGGGCTGAACTATGGCACTGAACTAGGGACATACTGCAAGGACTCTACGAACAGGAAATCTTAATTTGTGGAGGACAGTATATGATAAGCTAGTAGTGAGAGGTAGGACCTAAACGAATATCCTTCTCTTCCACAATGGCATCTACTCAGAATAGAAAAGGATGAGAAATCAGGTTTTAAAAAGAAGAAAATCCCCAAAATACTGATGTTTCTGTCGGTACTGGGAGAGTTAGCAAACCAGCAAACTGTTTAACTTTCTCACTGTTTTGATACATCTTCTAAAGTTTTAGTTGGAAATGGATTGCATTAAACCTAGAGGTAGATGACGTTATTCCTTTCTGAGCATTTTTGAATGATACAGGAGTATTTTAGTGATCTAAACTTAGATCCTAGCCTGCCAATGTGACATATTTAAAATCTTTTTTACTTGAATGGGACTGACTGTAGTAAAGAAAAGAGAGGCAACAGTCCCTAAACAAATCCTAGTGACTCTGGGGACAAAAGCTTCTCTCTCAGTTTCTACAGGGATTCTTTGAGTAGAATTACCCCAGGCTGGGGAAGGCAGAGGCAGCAGAGTTCAGCAGGATTTACAAACTAGAAGATATACAGAGGACTTCCAGTAGCTGTTTTAAAGGTGAATGCTTTCATAGCTTTTAAAATAAGCTAATTTAGATTTCACCGTTGTTGTTGTAAATCACACTGATTTACCTTCAGCACCACTCACTGCATTTCTGCATCAGTTTGTACAGTTTGTGCAAAAACAAAAAGCAGATTTTCTTGCTGACGAATGCCTATTTAAGACAGTCTACTGGACTCACCATCTACTCTTTGTTCTCCTTCCTGCAAATAGCTGACACATACTTGATTTTCATCATGGTTAGTCTCATGCTGCAGGCCCTAGATGCTCCATGATCCACTAGGGAAAACTCACTGCAGAGTTCCTTCTCCAGTGGGACATTAAGGCACACCCTTTGCTGCTCACCCTTTGGGAACCACTGGGCAGCAGGTGAAGTGTTCACAGCCACACATTTTTCTCTCCTTCTAGGTAATTTCAGAATATAAATGAAATGGTTCAGAGTTCTCTTTGCAGTGAAAAAAAAAAAAACCAATCCACATTAGAAACAATCTTTGGCCCGAATGTAAATAAATTATTGTCTTTATCAAATAAAATGGTTCACCTAAGAGTTAACCTTGAGTTGAACTGTTACACTGAAACTACTTTTATAAACTACCAAAGGAAATATATCTATTTTTAGAGGTGCCAAGAAGGAACACTCCTTCTGAAATATTTTGAATGAAGACTCTATATAAGTAGAGTGTCCTCATAGTTTCATTACATTTGAGATAAAAATATTTTATAATTGTATTTTATAAATTATGAAGACAACTTGTGGCATTCGCTCTATTAACACTAGCTATTAAAACAGCTCCTTTGCTCCTTCTTGTTTAACAAATGTAGGAAGATTACTTGATAATTGGGAGTTTTCCCAAATGGCGTGTGTTCTATCTGCTTCTATGAAATTACATTTTCTTTTCTGCCTTTACAACACAACCCTCATGCTGCTGCAGCCCAAAAGCAACAGAAAATATTTCACGAATTCTGTGCTTTGTGTATACATGCCCAGTGCTGCATTTTGGGCCTAAGGGCCTGACTGAAAAACCCTCTCTGAGTACGCAGCGGGCGCACAGTACCTGCATTTCAACACCAGCTGTGCTCAAGTGTCCCCTTCTGCAAGAAGTGGTGAGATCTGCCTTGATCTGAAGGCATGTCCACATGCCTACAAGCAGCAGGGGTAACCAGCAAGTTCATGCTGAGCTGCGGACTCAAGGGTCTGAATGCTTGCACGAACACAACCGCCGCATGAACCACCAGAATTACAGGATAAATTAACTTATCTGTAACCCAGAGTTTCAGGTGACCCAGTCTTTGTGCCCCATCTGGCCTGTAAGAGCTTTTGTGGGCCATCTGTGATGTGCCTGCAGCTTGGGAACGAGCCTGAGAGAGGAGGGCTCTGCCTCTTAATCAGATAAGGTCAAGATCAACCATAAATACATGGACTTAATGAGCAGCATTGAGGCTTTTTCTTACTTCACTTCTCACTTCGTCCCCTTCCCAAGATGCTAATGAATGAGGCAGACAGAGGCCTCGTATGTGAAGCTATTTCTGCATGCTTTACTCTCTGCTATGAGCAGGAACCGCTGGTCTGTAACTGAGGGAATCGTTTGAGTTGGGGGTGTGCGTGCTGAGCCACCTGCACCCCTCAGCAGTAGGCTGGCTCTTTCTGCCCGGCAGCCCTAACTATGAAACAATGTAAACGTGGCCCTTCTGCACACACCGTCAAGCTTCTGAGGTGATGAACTGGGATTTATGCTGCTTACAATTACTGTGCCATGTAGACTCTGTCCATTCTCTCTGGAGCGTGCTCCCTATAGGGTGTACGGTTGCCAGATTTCCTTCTAAGTGACCCTTCTGTGAACTAGCTTATCAAATCCCAACTTGCACTGAGAAGCGACAGGCACAGCAGCTGCCCTCCGCATTTCTTTATTCCCTCTTTCACAAAACAGAAATCTCTCCCTTCCCCGCTGCCTCCTGTGCATGCCCCTTTGGTTCCCAGCTCTGTCTGCAGACACCTGCAGAGGGTTTCCCGGGGCAGCCCTGCCGCCGGCGATGTCCTCAGCTGCCGCACAAGGGACGCGCACCCACCTCCCGCCCACGTGTGCGTGCTTCGGTATCGTTCGGGGCTACGGCCTCCGGTTTGTGTACCGCTTCACAAGGGGCACCGGTTTTTTAACGCAAACCGTTGTCATTACCGCTGGTAGTAACTGCAGTTAGCACCGCTAATAGCCGCGCTCCCTCGCAGCGCTCGGGCAGCCGCGCCGGCAGCCCTCCGAGCCCCGCGGCCGCTCGATGTCCTCCGGCCTGCCGCCCCTCCCGCCGCCCGATGGAGGCCGCCCGCCGGCCACGGAGCGGGGCTCCCGCCGCGCCGCGCCGCCGCTCACCTCGCTCGGGCAGGTGGCTGAGCACCAGCTCCTTGGCGGCCAGCACGTCGCGCCCTCGGGTGACATCGAGCCGCAGGACGCGCATCCGCCCGGCGTCCGCCGCCGCCTCTCGCTCCAGCCGCCGCGCCCCCTCGCCGCCGGGGCGGAGGCAACCGGCGAACACGGTGAAGCCGAGGCGGTGCAGGCGCAGCGCCAGCAGGTGCCCGAAGCCGCTGTCGCAGCCGGTGATGAGCACGGCCCGGCCGGCTGGCTCCAGCGCGGCCGCCTCCCGCCGCCACCGGCGCGCCAGCAGCGGCAGCGGCAGCAGCAGCAACAGTAGGAGAGGGGCCGCGGCCCACATACCGCCCCGCCGCCGTGTCTCGCGGACCCGCGGAGCTGGAGGGCGGCTGCCGGCCCCCGCTACCCCTCCCCGGTGGCCGCAGGCACCGCCCCTGCCGGCCGGCGGCCCGGGGAAGCCCGGCGCTTGGCGGTGCGACCTGCCGAGCTGCGCGCCCGCCAACCGCCGCGGGAGGACGGCAAATTCCCCATCTCGGGCTTCCTGCTTGCTTTGAGGCAGCGCAATGCGCGAGTCAGAAACGGGTTGGATTGTGCCGAGTGGTAGCCTGGCTTGTCTCAGAAATAGTGCAGCCAGCAGCAGCAGGGAGGTAATTGTCCCTCTGTACTGCACTGGTGAGGCCACATCTTTAGTACTTTGTTCAGTTTTGGGCCCTGCTCTGCCTTGGAAGACACTGAGGCCCTGGAGTGTGTCCAGAGAAGGGAAGCTGTGAAGGGTCTGGAGCACAAATCTTATGGGAGCAGCTCAGGGAACTTGGATTGTTCATTCTGGAGAAGAGGATGGACAGGAAAGACATAATTGCTTTCTACAACTGCCTGAAAGAAGGTTGTGGTGAGGTGAGGGTCAGCCTCATCTCCCAGGTAACAGTGATAGGATGAGAGGTAATGGCCTTAAGTTACTCCCGAGGAGGTTCAGGTTGGATAGTAGGGAAAATTTCTTCTCAGGAAAAGTGGTAGTGCATTGGAATAGGTTGTAAAGAGTGGTGGTGGAGTCACCGTCCCTGGAGGTGTTCAAGAAACTTAGGCACTGAGAGACATGGTTTTGTGGTCGATGGTCGGACTAGATGATCCTAGAGATCTTTTCCAATCTTAACAACACTATGATTCTGTTAATCCCAGCACAAAGCTACCACAGACAGCTCTGCTTCTCCCCTACCTGATTTCCGTCACTGCAGAAGACTTCGGTCATACGGCATGAAATAAAAGCATCTTCAGTATTTCGAGATCCATGAGATGGGAATTTTTAATCCATCTTCTATATTATGCTATAGCTGTCCTCCTAAATCAATGTGGTTTGCTATGGCCCATGTCTGTGCCTGCTGTGTGATGTCAGGTGCCTGTAGGTACTCCTTGGTGGAGTCTCTGTTTCTGTTTACTGCAGGCTGAAAGGACAGTTAGACACTGCTGAGCAAAGGTCCCTGAGTGCTATAGGAGTCATTTGATTAAGCAGTGGTTTCTTTACTCTTGTCAGCTGCTGATCTGCCTATATTTGCTTAGGCTTTAAATTGTTCTGTGTGGTCTCTTCTGCACTGTTCAAGTCCCCAGTGGGCATCGCGTAATAGGACTTAGAGCCTCAAGTATCTTGGAAAGGCACAAGGAAGGGGGTGGAATGTTTAAACTCAAGATAAGATGTCTAGATACCATCCTGAGTGGTGCTGATAGTGCTCCAGCACGCTAGGAGATGCTGCCCTTTTTTAGCTTTCAGAAAATCACTTGTTCTTCCGTAACCCTGAGTCACAAAGCATTGTCTTTACATTAAAAAAATATTATGCAACCCTCAAAATCATGAGTTGATAACCATCTGTCCTCCCGCCAGTTTCCCTGTCTGGTTCCCTGCAGCATAAAAAGATGGAGAGGTGTTCCAGATTTTCCTCCTCCGTACCTCCTACCCAGCTCTCTTTTGCATCTGCTAGCCTCTGCTCTCACAGCTTTCTTGTCCTGTTAGTAACACAAAGATCACAGGCAGTGCCAAAAGTAATCTCCTGGAAAATAAAAGGTAACCCAACTAACCTCTCAGTTTTATGCTGTTTCTATTCCAAATAAATTTCAAAAGATATTTAAAATGTGGCACCCAAATATGGCATGCTCTTATCTGAGAACAGGAGCAGTATGTTGTCAGAGCAACAGAATAATTTAGCTTGAGACTTGTGGATTAGAACTGTAAAAAACTATCCTTCACATTTAGAAACATCTTGAGTGCGTAGTCCAGTAAATGTGGGCAGGTAGATTCACATACACGTCATTGATGGTGGAGTTTCACTATTTGTTGGGACGCTTTTTCTCTGGATGTATATCATTCTCAATGCATGTATGCACACATATATTTGCACATATGTTAATATTCAGCCTGAATTAATAACTCTGTGTTTTGTATAGTATCTGAAATCCCCTTTCCTTCTTTTAAAACTCATTTAAAATAAGAACTGTATGATTTTATATTCATCTTCATACGTACTATCGTATGGAACTCAGAATGGTTGTAGTTTTCCTGCAGCAAGTTAAAAAAAGATCAGGATTCCAGAGGAGAAGGTGGGGAAATGGAAGATGCTTAGAGGCTGGTACTGGTCAGAATCTGAACAAGATTCTGTACTGAGAACACTGGGAACAGCCACTTGTTAATCTTGTCCTAAAGATTTCCTCCAGGGCACCCCGCAAGTTTAACGGTTAGTGCAGTCAGAGAACTGAACAGGAAGCTTCCCAGGGACATCCAAATCCTTCTTAGGGAGCTAGAGGGACTTCTAGGTATTCCAAAGTGCTGTGCATCACAGTGGTTGCCCTTCTTTCACACCTTGGAAAATCAGACTACTTTCACAACTGCCTACCTGTGGATTAAGGCATTTATGATTAGATTCCTCTGGAAAAAGTATTGCTCAGACATTACTAACTCTATTACTTATTGTTCTGAAACAAATCAGATGGCAAAAAAACCCGATACTGTAGTTTTTATGTTGAGCAGGAGAATGTTGCGGTGTTGTCCTTACTTGCAAAACACAGATAGAATTTCTGATGGGCTGTCAGTTTGTTCTCATGTAATGGTTGGAACAGAAAATGGTGAAAGAAATCTGGGATGGACTGTGTTCCTCTGGACTTCCAGTTTCATCTTCAGGGGTAAAGGAGCTGTGCTTTACCGAGTTCCTGTGCAAAGTGTCGGTGGCTGGAGGAAACAGAGCTTGCTAGAGAACATAGAAGTAATATGTGCAGCTCTCTGTTCACCCTAACACTGGGAGAAAGGCAGACATGAAGAAAGGGACAATGCCCTTTGCACCCCACTTTTTGCCTATTCTTGTGTCTACTCATCTTGTTTATTTTACTCATTCTCTTGTTCTAGTTTCTTCAGCCCTGTCTTGCTCCAATTATAGGAGGTAGGGAGAGAAGGTTCTTTAATATTTGTGTACCTAATGGCAAGATTAAGACACCGCAGGTCAGATGTTTGCCCGACCAGTTTATTACAAACCCTAGTCACTAAGGGAGATGGGGAACGGAAGATGGATGATAGAAAAGAAAGAGGAAATAAAAGCAATGAGTCTCTGTAGAAAACAAGAGGGAAAGAGTCAGCACCAGGATTCCAGCATTGCTCGTAGTTTAGATGTTGATCTTCAGTAGTGATGGGCTGGTGGAGGTTGTGTTGTTCAGTTGACAACCACTAACAACAGTACAAACTTATAAGTCCAAAGTGGTTGAGTCATCTCCTTTTGGAGAGTCAGCTTCTGGCTTTTGGATCTCAGCAGAAACTCCTTTGTTCCCGTCTTCCAGGCCTTGCAAACTTAAGTCAGCAGATAAGAGGAAGCAAGGAGATGCCAAATTGTATCCTGTCTTCACAGGATACAGTGGTATCATCTCCCAGTCTCCCCTATCAAGCTGGAGTTGTTTGCTCCCAGGCCAAATCTTCAGCCAGATAACCCTCCTGCGCACTCCCTTTTGAAGGCAAACATCTTCAAAGAAATGCTTTCAAATGTAAAATTGTCCACAAAGTGATGTTGATTGCCACAGGTGATACCCACCACTTGCCTCCTTGATAAGTCAGAGCCTTATCACAAAAAATGCCTCAGAAAGTGAGCTTTGAGTCAAAAAAAAGAAGGGTTCAGACAAACCCCTCCTTTGTTTCCCTCTCTTCTCACTCGTTGCAAATTGGAGCTGACTCAAGATCTGCCATCTGCCATGCTCAGTGGTATCCACTCTCAGCGGTGGGTAGGAGTAATGATATTTGATGTCTTTCTTACAGCCCTTCTCCAGTGTCATATGGAATTCATTATTATTTTTATTTTCTGAAGCAAATATGCCTCTGATGCCTCTCCAGGTAACTGCAAAGCCATCTATGGTTTCACAAGAGGCACTGTCAGTGTGAAATGTCTCTGTCACAGCTTCAGAAAAATGCCGAGAATGTGACGAACTGCCTCCTAAAAGCTCCACACCGCCAAGCAAGTCTAGAAAATGGCAAACACACTCCCCTCTTTTGTTAAACATTCTTATGCTTTTGAACCTAATGTCATGATTTCCAGAGTGCAGATCAGGATTTGTGACCAGCAGGAGGTGACTGCAGTGCGCTCCTTTCATATCAACGTGACACTTCTCTTTGCTATCCATTGTGTCTTATTGGCTCAGTGTCCTGACCTTTTCGCTCATCTTCTGGCTGTTGTACAAGGAATAGCATAGCATGCTCTGGACGATAGCTAGGACTTCTCGATATTAACACCCTGAAAATAATGCTTATCTAACCGAAAGAAGCATTAAATAAACTAATTAAGTCATTAACTCATCCTGACCATAAAAGTTTACATTCCTGCCTTTAATGCTTAACACACAACTACTTGCTGCAACTATCCAAAAAGCTGAAATCAAGCCTGCCTCTGCAGACAAATGTTTTGGAACTGGAAAAACTAGCTTTCCAGGAAGAAGATTAAAACAGTGTATTTTTGGTGCGGTTAGACAGCTGAAGACATTCTGAACAGTAACACTTGCAGTTTTTAGAGCTGGCAAGCTGTGCGTCCTAGTTCAGGACTCAGCCAGAGAACGCTCAGCTATAGTGTCAAAGGAAGAGAGGCTGTCATTGCATGTAATTAGATAGCAGCAGTTGCATGTGGGCTGTGCTTGGGGAATATCAAGTCTTTGAAGACTAAGCAGGATGGCTGGTTCTGTATAATGTGATGAGCTGTATTAAAATCTTATTGCACAGTTTTATAAACCCTGGACTCAGTTGATAAAATAGATTTAGGATGCCACGTGTATTACTCAGCGTGACATAAAAAGGAGGTTGCTTCATTTCTGAAGAACAAGACTGGAATGCCCCTCTGCATGAAATATTTTCAAATACCTGTCACTGGTACAATGTCCAGTGTATCCCAGAGATTATTTTTTCCATTTGCTAGAAGTTATTTCATTAAGTCCCTAGCATTAAGTACTTTCTGACAGGACAGGATGAGTAGCCAACAAACAAACAAACAAAAAGGGGGGGAGGGTGGGGAAATTCACACAAAAGGAGGAAAATCTGCTTTCTTCTCTAACCTGAAATGGCCAATCCTTTTTGAACTGAAACTGCCCTGGCTTAGAGATGTATGTGCCATGGTTCATCGGGTGTACGCTGTGCACAGACATCATGAGAAGTGGGCAGACTCCCTATAATTTGAATTATATTAGTCCAGAAAGAAGAAAACAAGAAATACATGTTTTGTCTCATTTCTAACATGCAAGACAAATGTTGGATGATTCTGACTTGAAAATGCTACCGCAAAATGAGTAAAAGTGCTCAAGCTGGTCCTCCCCACAGGCCAGTGCCCACTTCCACCATGGAACGATTACTGCGGCATAGCAAATGGAGAGCTTCAGGTGGAGGTGGAGGGTAAGGATGAGGGAAGGTCAGGTTTCCTTCTCTTCCTGCTGACAGGAGCTAGAACGGTGCAAAATCAAAGCAGTTTTCTCCATCATTTTGCCTTAACTACATATTGTGGACATAGATTCATCAGATAAACTGTTTTGAAGCTGAAGGTTACTGAAAATGAAGCAAAACATGAAATTAGGATTTACTGTGGTTGAAAGTTAATTCAGTTTGAGAAAGGGTATGTGCTGGAACACAATGGCTTTTACAGAACACCTCAACGTGATGAAAAGCCTTTGTGTTGTTGGACAGCTGTGAGACTCCAGTGATGCTCAGGTAGATAGCAGATCTGTTTAATGAAGATAAATTGATCCAGCAAAGATGTTAGCAAATTTTAAAATAGCTTTACCTGAGCCCCAAGCATCCCGCTCCAAATCTGCCCAGAATTAACGTTCAGTAATTTGGATTAATTTTGTAGGGAAAAGCTCTGAAAAAGTAGAGAACATTTTTATATTGGTTTAATTCTGTAAATGTTCACAAAGCAAGAAGTAGAAATGTGAAATCTGACTCACACTGCAGAAACCTGAAGGAAGATAAATAAGATGTGCCAGGACCTTCCCTTCCCTCTGAGAACTGGCTTACCTCACTAAGGACACAGTGTTCATGAAAGCACCAGTTTCTTTAGCGAGTTTTTAGCTAGCTCTGATTTTCTTGTTTCTAGACTGGAACTCAAACTTTCTGCAGTCAATACAAAGATTTCCATTACTTTGAGCTGCCTGATTGCACCGTATTGGTGAAGCTTATGAACAGCTTGGAGTCCATACACTAACATAGGCAGTGGGGTTTTAGCTTTCGTGTAAGAAATAGGTTAAGCTCACTGTTTCTAATCTTTGAATTTCACACAGACACCTATAGATTTGCCTAGGGAAGCTGTTATTTTTATGAAAAATCTGTCCTACCAACTGTGCTACAAAGTGAACAACTCCATCCCCTCTGCTCCGCTATGACGTTCCTAAGCCAGGGATCTGGAGGTTTGTTTGGATCAGAGTGCAGAATGTTAAAGGGAGCAAGTTACGTGCGCTTGGGAACTAATTCCAGGCAAATGTATGTGCCGGGGATGCCCACGAGATGGCAGCCTGCGCGGGAGAAAGATGAGCGTTGTCTAGTCCTGCAGGAGGAGAGCATCACCGGGTGGGTGTGCCGCCTGCCCTTCCGGACAGTGAGCTCTGCACAAGGCTTAAGTAAGCAGATAGCACTGTACAGATGTGCCAGCTCCCACCTGCACTGCACGGTCTCACAAGTGGGAAGCAGGTGAAGCAAGCTGAGAAGCAAGGAAATGCCACAGAGAAACGAGACAGGCTCGGATGTTTTAGAGGTGTAGCAGGAAAGCTGCTGCATCCCTGAGAATGGGCTGGTGTACAATGAAAGAGACCTAGGATAACAAAAAAAAAAAAAAAAAAAAAAACAAACCAAAACAACAACAAAAAAAAACCCTTTTGTTGATTAGTAGCTAAACCGCTGAGTTTTCAGTGCAGTAAATATACATGAGCACAGGAGGGTGCTGCTTTTTCTCTGACTTTACATGATGCAATATTTCTGTTCTCTGCACCTTGCTGCCATTGACTTATCAGCTGCATAAGGGCAGTTGTTTGTTCAACCTGGAACAAAGGTTTAGGTGAGGCTAGCAGCTGTATACCCACAGAGGGGTACATCTTTCTAAAGTAAAGTAACACTGACATGAGGATGGGTTATGCTTTCAGGTGATGACCAGCCATCAGTCTGCTGGAAAAGCACCCATCCAGCACACCTATGAGTCTGCAAAATGGTGTCTTAAGGACTTCATATTGGTAAATGTGAGGGTGCATATGACTTTACTTATTATTATTATTCCTTATTAGCTAAGGGCATGAATCAGAGGCCTGATGGCATAAGGGCCCGTTGCCCTTGTGCATGTTTGTTCA
Source organism: Meleagris gallopavo (assembly GCF_905368555.1). NCBI lineage: Eukaryota > Metazoa > Chordata > Aves > Galliformes > Phasianidae > Meleagris > Meleagris gallopavo. Next base: position 13,190,171 of record NC_139405.1, read on the forward strand.
AGGACAACTTAGAGCATGGGAGATAATTTGCCAGGCAGTCTAAACTGGAGGAGCCTAGACACCAGTTTTACTAGAAATAGCCATGTGGGAATTACTTTGCATTTTTAAATTGAGTATCAGTTGTGTTTCCTCTCCTTAGCAGCGTGATAGCTAATAGCAAGGGCACAAGGCTGGGTAAGGAAGTGGAGAAAAAGTGGCCTGTGTTCACAGAGCAAAGCAGAGATTGAGTGTGAGAGAAGACTACTCTCCTTGTTTACAAGTCAAAGTTGCTCCGTGTACAGAATGAGCTCCCCTTGAGGGGAAAGTTTGCTTTTTTTTCTTTAAATAGATGCCAAAAGTCAACTTTGTGGTAGAGTTGGAGGGGCACTAGAGAAGGAAAGTTGCTGTAGACAATGAAGGGGGCATTTAGTAGAAGAGACAAATATGGAAGTTTGCTGCTAAGCACACGAATGCAATTTGAACCTCTCAGAGAATGATTCAAGAGACACCACCTGCCACTCACCCACCTGCACCTAGTCCCAGACCATGCACTGCGCAAAAGGAATTAATCAATAGGCCTGTTTTGCTCCTAAAAAGTGAAAACCCAAAGGAAGAAGGCTTGGCTTCTCTACAGTAGTTCAATCTCCAGCTCCCCGAAGTACTACCAAGCATGCAGTCTCAGTGCAACTGCAGGGGGTTCCCTGCTTGGCCCTTCAGTAAGTGGGAATGCATATAAGGCCAGCCTCTGTCTCAGTGTGAGAGTGCATGGTTGGCAGGACAAGGTCTTTGTACATAATAAGGTGTAAATATCATTCTTTGGGGTGGTTTGTAACCTCTTTTCCTTCTTACTTGTGGAATCCTAATTTTGTGAGAAAAGACACATTTTTCAGAACCAGTGAATTTATCCTCAGATGAGCAGTTTTCTCAACTTAGGGATCTTTCTGTCTTCTAACCATTGCATCACTGTAAGAAATGGCAGCTGCACTATTACAGAATGATGGGGGCTCATCTTTCCAGCCTAGACAGTGTGTAGGAGATCATTTGTACTGGCACCTTCGCAAGCATAATGTATTAGAATGACAGTCTGCTTCTGGGAGATTGGATTCTCCTAGTTTGCCCTCTCCTTTGGCTTGCAGCATTTGTGTAGCTTGCCCTCATCTCTTGACATGCGGTGCCTGAAAGTGTAGAGGAAAGTGCAGTTGTCAATGCTGAGAAACTAAAAATAGATGTATTTTAAATCCTAAGGGTTTGATTTCTGCTTAGGTCCTTCTGCTTCGTTTTTGCTGCTGTGCAATTACCCAGCCATTGATGGGCCCTCAAATGCCACGCAGATGCTTTGCAGCAGCACAGTAAGGTTCAGTGCCTACTGACAGGACTCAGCTGCTCAGTCACTTTAAACTGACTCATTTTTAATGCTCCTCACAGGCAGCTAAGAGTATAACTTAAGCACTTGGCTTTAGAAGTTGGGATTTAAGGCTTTAATGATAAACACTGCACATGAATGTTGACCATTCCTTCGCTCTAGCATTTGGTTTTGATTATTGAGATGTTTCCAAGGGTACCAGAAGAACAGGGAACAGGAATTTGACTCAAATTCAGACACTGTGCCATATAGCTCATATAGCTGTTCTATTCTTGATGCTTCTACTTTTGAAATGAGCTTCCTTTACAGCAGAGCCCATTCACATTGTTCTGGCAGTGCATGGGTGCGTGGGGCATTCTGCACAGCTGTGCTTTCAGATCAGTGAGAATTGAAGCTGTTTCAGTGTGCTCGGTCAGAAGAGGGAACATTTGAGCTGGGTTCTTATCCGGGTTGCTAAAGAATGTTGTGTTTCTGAAAGCTGTATGCCACATGGAGGCTGTTAAATAATGAATGCCAGGATGCATAGCTAAGTGTTGACATACAAAGAAGCTGTCTTCCAAGCAGCAACTCCTCTGCCTAGCAGCAGCAGCACTGGGACAGAGTTTATGTAAATTTGCTCAACTATTTTTTTGTAGTTGCGAATAGGCTTTTTTGCTGTTTTCTTTCATTATATAGATTCTAATGAGAAATAGGAAGGACTGTATTTGAAAATTTCTGATGAAAGTTTAAAAAAATAACCCACTATGAACTGTAATTGTTCTACTTTACAATTCTCCCCCCCCCCCCAACTGTCCTTTGACATCCAAGGACAAAGCGCTGGCAATACCCAATTAGAACAGACTCAAGTAGGGACGTACAGCCTCAGAACCACTCACAGTCCTCATCCTCCAGAGCTTTAGTCCTTTAGGCAAGGAGAAATCAAAATAGATTCTTCACCCTGCGAGGCTTGTACTACAGGGGAATAGCAGAGTTGGCACAAGAATCCCAAATGCAGCTTCTTGAACTGGATCTGAGCAGCACTCTCTTGGTCAAAACCGCTCAGGGAGCAGCTTTAAGTTACATCATGGAATTTTGTCAGCATGGACGTGGGCACAGCTGTAGCACTGTATGCCCAACCTGCTCTCCCTGTTCTCTCCCTTATCTTCCTTGCTGTGTGGTGCGATTAAAACAGAAGTGGTTCTGGCTCCTCTGGAGACTGCCTGTGCCTCAGCAGACAGGCTCACCAGGCAGAATCAAAGAACTATCAAAAGTACCCTGCAGTGGGCTGGAGCTTGTAGCAAACACAGAGGAATTATATACTTGATATTTTCAATATGTCCAATATATGCAGTGACATTCCCAATCATGGAACATTTATGCTAGAAATACAGAGAAGAGAGCTGCAGTGCCAGAGTCCTTAGAATACTCTCTCCATTTGATTTCCTTCAAGCCTGAATTTTCGTAACAGTTACATTTGGTTTTCAGTCATGGAGTGCACAGGCTGCTGAATATGTAACAAGTTTTACATAGAGTTCTCAGTTTGCTTTTTTACAGTGCCCTTCTTGGTGCCCTTTATTGCTTTTATTTTTATTTTCTCAGGTTGTTTTGAGAAACAAGTGACAGTGCCAGACAGGAATAGAACAATTACATTTTGCAAGGAAACTGTACAGAGTAGAAAATCAATAGTTAGATGCTCCCTGGGACTGCTAATACTTCTTTGAAGAATAATTAGCTTGCAAGAGAGCTCTGGTATCTGGAATTACTCCCCAATTCTGTCTGGATAAGATAAATTCAGTTTGGGATAAGAAGTGTCCTTTGAGGTCTCTTTGATGATCTGGAGAAGTGGGTTGTGTGGAAAGAATGATGGAACTATCCAGGAGAGCAGTGGAAGAAAGCCTAATTGCCTGAGGACATCAAGTGTTCAGAAGCAAATAACAAGCAGTGACCCAAACCGAGAGAACTGAGCAGAACAAAGCATAGATCCGAGCTGGGTGCCAAGCATAGATCCATAGATACAGGTGACTGTGCAAACGGCAGAGAAGTCATTTGACTAGCAGTCCAATGTAGAGAGGGAAGGAGAGCCCAGCAGGTGTAAGTGGTCTGTTTGATAAAGGGCCCTGTTTGAGCTAAATGCCTGACTTGGAGAACGACAGTGGCTTCCTGGAGTCTGAGGAGATGATGAGCTGCTGTGTGCTAACCCTGCTGTATGTTAGACTGTTTTCAATATGCTACTTCATCCTGGGATGTTGATACAGGCAATCCTGCAGCAGGGAGGTGAAGTGCAGCATGTAATAGCTTTGTTGATTTAAACTGAGCTGAACAGAGTTGACCTGGGAGTGAGATTAATCTAACTTTCCTCAGCTGTCAGTATCCTGACTTTCAGAAGCATAATAATACACTTAAAATGCACAGAAATCTTCTGCTAGAAGTATCACTAGCAGCTTGTGTTAAACCGTGTTAAAATTCATTAACTTCCTAGATGAAGGGACTAACAAGTCTGAAAAATCTCCTGGAGGCATTATGTTACTGATATTAAGATAAGGGAAACTTGAGAAAGATAAACTAGGTAATAAAGCAAGACAATAGCAAAAGAATTCATGGTAGTGGAGATGATCACACTGTAACAAAGAATGATCTCTGCTGTTCAGTCACCCATGCTGATCAATGTTTAATATTTACTGGTATTTGCATTCTTAAAGTCCTAAGCATTTTATTAAAGCATGCGTTGTTTGGGTTGGTTTGGGGGCTTAATTGATGTATCTGTACGTTAGAAGTAGAAAAACGTATCAGCACATGAGTAATATTAATCATGTCACTCATCTCCTCTGTAGCCACAGATGTCTCACTCTTGCAATTAAGTGTGTGTTAAAGTGGTCTGTTGGAGCAGAACCCAGGAGTCCGATCTGCAGGTCTGAGCTTGTTGGTACAAAAGTGGTGCTAACAAGCAGGTCTGGAATTATAGGCTCATCAGCTAAGGTTCAGTTCCTAAAAAAATGTATGAACAAACAACCAAACAAACAATGTAGGAGTGCCTGGAAGAATGCAGCAGGATGAGTAAAAGGGCCGTGTTGGTTTTAGGGCCAGGTTGGTTTTTTTGTGTGTGATGTAAGAGATTCAAACCAATGTAATTTGGTTTAAGCTAAAAGAGGGGAAATTTAAGGTTAGATGTTAGGAAGCAATTCTTTGCTCAGAGGTTGGTGAGGCCCTGGCACTGCTGCCCAGAGCTGTGGTGCCCCATCCCTGGAGGCACTCAGTGGCAGGTGGATGGGCCCTGGGCAGCTGAGCTGGTGGGGAGAAGCCCTGCTCATGGCTGGGGGTTGGAGCTTGATGATCTATAAGGTCCCTTCCAACATAAGCTACTTTATGATACTTTCCCCCTAAACTATGACAGCACACTGATAATGGTTTGACCTTTGGAGCTGTTTCATATGCAGTCTTTTAAGGGTGTCATAGATGAAAATACCTGGGCCCAAAGCTGGTGACAAGTTGACAAGGGATGTTTTTGAAGGAGGTTCTGAGGGGGTTGGTTTATGCAAGATACATGCATATATAATCTGGCTAATAGAAGAGAGGAATGCAGTTTCAATTTGCAGCTGACACAATGCTGGAAGAGGCTGTGAGCACATTGTAGAGGATTAGAATTCTGTATGATATTAGCAAACTAGAGATGTGACTGAAAACAAGACCAGCCTGCTGTTCAGGTGGGACAGTGCATGGTTCTTCTATTGAATACAAATTTATATATTGCAACACTTAATGTAGATTATTGTAATGTTCTAACAGACTGGAGAACAACAGCTATGTGCGTAGTTGATTTATCAATAATGATGAAAGATTTTGGTTATATATGCTGACTGTGAATAAACAATGCCATGTTATTGCATCAGTACCACTGTTACAAGTGCCATAATCCTCACAGTCAACTTGCTTCCAAGGCAGTAGGTGCACAGCACTCACCTTTGGCCAGTGTACTTAAAGACTGGGATGGTTCAATATGGAAAGCAGCGTGACTGATGAAAGGTATAGAAGGAAAGAAGGAGTAAGTTCAGTAAAGATCCTCAGGAGAGAGAGGCTGAGGAGGAGTCTAAATCCTTTCCAAAAGATTGTTGACCGCTGCAAATTAAAAAATGGAGTATCTGGTCTTCATGACCCTGACAGTTAAGAGAAGAACTGTGGACTAAATTGTTTCAGGGGAAAATCAGAGTTCATTTTTAGTGATTAATGGTCCTAAGGGAGGCTGAAGTACCGGAACCTTTCCCAGATTCCTTGTGAAAAGAAGTTAGAGCTCTGTCAGGAGTGACCAGTGCAAGTCCTCTATTATGCAGGTGGATGGACTAAATGACTTTTAGAAATTCCTCTCTGGGCCTCTGGAATTAATTACCGCTAATTTACCAGCATAAATCATGTTTAATTTAACTAAATCAGTGTTGATTTCCTGGTACTGATGGAAGAGGAATCTTGTCTCAGCAACGCATCTATAGATATCTGGAAGTTTTCCACTTGAGACCAGGAAGTATCAAACGAGCAGGCAAAGAGAGGAACGTGGTAGGGGAGTGCATAAAGCAAGTAGTAAATCATAAGACCTAACTTAAAACTCACTTCTCTAATTAGTATGTTAACTAAAAGTTGTTGACTTCATGCCACTTTGCCTCAGTCCCTGAATTTTGGTCATTTCAGAGGCTGATGAAGGATAGTAATGTGGAGCAGGCCTTTTACAGTAGAAAATGGCTACCTTGTATACTGCAGACAAGCTGATGACAGACTTCCAGCGTCAAGTGGTCCACTGAATGCTATTAGTGTTGTTGGCATTTCCTCTTGTCTTTCCTTTCATCTACATTCCCTCACTCCTTAGTCTGCTTAATGTTTTGCATTTTTTTGATGTTCTTCTGTACCTGATTTTTGGATTCTCAAACTTCCTTTTTTATTTTTACTCAGAGGTAATTGTCTGCACCTAAGTGCTCCATTGAGGGTGCAAGTAGGAAACTGGGTATGTATTATTTCTCTTCACATGTAATTCTGTAGTCATTTTGATTCTGTTCTCTCTGAAAGCTCTATTCGTGTTTCCTGAAGGAACTGAGAATAATCTTCATCTAGTCATTTACTTATTTTTATGAAAAGACATATTTAACTCTATCACAGCATTTTACATCAGCTTTTTCATGCTTCATTGCTTTATTTATTTATTATAGATCACTTCTTAGTCTTTCAACAAAGAAAATTCTTGCATTCAAAAAGGAGTAGGGAAAAACAAAGATAATTGACTTTTTGCTCAGCTTCTGTGCTCCTTTTATAGACAAAACCCTGAGAAAACAGTTTCTTTAAGTTCTCATCTGGAGAAACGATTGATTGAGGGAATAACCCATGTCTGAGGCTCCTAACCTGAGGTTCCTAAAATCAAACTTAACCACGATTTTGAAAAGGTTCAGGTATGTATCTGAATCTTGAGTGAGATGTTTGAGTTTATATATTGTTAGATAATGAGTCAGCAGAGTTACCCAAAGCTTGTCTGGCACACAAATGGCTCCCAGGACACAGGATTAGGACTACAAACCACTCAGCTTTCTCTCTGCCCCTTTGTCAAACTCCATAAGGCTCCTGTTGCTGCTTACAGAGGGGCCAGGCTCTTGCATCGACTGGAAAAAAAGCAAGGAGTTGGAGCACTCTAGTCCTAGCACAAAGCTTGTGTGTCATGCTTGCTGCTCCACTGTGGCCTTAGGTCTGATAAGCTTGTAATTATTCTAATTTTCCTAACTGTGTGGAGGCGTATAACCTAACTCCTTCTGTATTCCAGAGTTATCAGCACTTGCTTCTCTTTGAATATGTGTTTGTGGCAAGGAGCTTGATGTCTTTCAGGCCTTGCCTTGGGTGTGATTTGACCCGTGGTACTGTGCAGCACAAAGTGCACCTAAGTGACACACTGGAAAGGTGCTATTTCCCCCTCTTATTTCCAGAAAAGTAAAATTAAAATAATACATCCCAAGATTTATTGCAGTTGTATTTTTCCATGCTTTTCAGTGCTGATACAACAGTATCACCTGTAGTTGTTTTTGCTATTATTTTGCCAATTTAAATTAGCTGTATAGCGGTAAACCAACAGCATGGTTTTACATGCTTTTAGCATCATTTTTTTTAGAGACATGAAAGCAATACTTAAGCCAGTCTTTCTCTGCCTAAAATCAAACTGAACAATAAGGATTATAAGAAATGCCTGGGGTTCCACAGAACATATTGGTATCATATCACAGAACATAGTGTAATATATCATAAATGATCGGGTACAAAGTAGCAATTATAACTGCTCTAGGACAAAACCTAACAAAGCTATTGTGGCCCTCCCACCCTCACTCCATCAGCTCTGTGAGACTGTGTGTATTGTTCCACCCTGCCACCAGCATCCTGCCCCATCCCTCTGTATCTGTCTGCATTTGTATCTTGTATGTATTCTTCAGCAACTAGTTAATGAACTCACAAAGCAGGGGATGCTGCTAAGTGATTTCCTCAAGTAAAGACTGTATGAGAAGTGCAAGATCCAACTGTGTGTCATCCACAAAGCTTTAGAAGTGTTGGGCCACCTCCAGCACAGGTGAGAGGCATGCATAGCTCCATGGGTAGAGGTGGAGCAAGTGGTGCCTTGGAGCACAGCACGTCTGCACTTCACTTGCACATACACAGCAAGTCCCACGTACACTGAGATCTGTCTATGCTGTATCATGTGTCTGGCAAATGCAGCACAGCCAGCACCCATGCAGCTGAGGAAATACCACCTGTGCATGGTGGGGTTTTTAGGTGTCAGGAAATACAGGTCCCACTGCCAGGCTTTTTTGTTGCCTAAGTGGGCAGCAGAGATGCAGACAGTGCTAACCAGGGCTTACAAGTGCTAAGCTAAATATAAAGCACTTTGATCATGGCAAGCGCATAAGAGGGTTCAGTAAATGTTTATTTTGATTAAACTATTAACAAGAATAGCAAATCCCATTATGCTAATCATTATTATACTGCTTCCCTGTCCTCTCTTCTCTCCTACTCCTCCCCTTCTGTTTTTCTTTTCTAGAAGACTGTAAACACATACGGGGACATTTCTCATTTGGAAGGCCGTGGCTATTTGAAACACCTTCCAGTCACTGTCTGGAGGTGAGTAGCACTTGCATGCTGGGCTCTGCCTTCATTGGAGCTAGCTGTGTGGCTAACCTCTGCTCAAGAAGGAACAGCTTGAGAAAAGGGCCTGAAAAAAATGGAGAGAGAGTGCTAGTGAGAGAATGCCAATGTTGACAAGTATTCAACCTGGGAATGCTGTCTTAGTGTTGGTTGTTTTTTTTTTTTTTTTTGGTAGGAATACAAACATCAAGGAAGAAGGAGCATCAGTCATAGATTCACAATTAATACATGCATTAGTGCTAAAACATTCTGTTTGGTTAAAGGAATTCAAATCTCTCATTACCACTCAAATTAAAAGCAACCAGGCACTCAGATCCCTTAATCAGCTTCAGGAATCTCAGTCTGTAAATTCAGTGTTAGTTGGATATAGCAAATTTGTTCTAAACACACTTTTAAGTGCAGTTATATTATAGCTTATCTCTTGATGGTATTTCCTCTCAGTCACAATTCCATGCCTGTATGCAGTAGCTCTCTGCATCTCAGTGGACTGGGAAACTTTATAAACAAACATGGACCATCCTCACTTCCTTGGGCAAGCAAAATTTCCAGTGGAGTCTTTGGGAGCTTTGTTCATACAATGTCTCTATGTTCAGACAGCGGAGACTGCTGTGCACAGGTAGATGTTGGCCTTTGAGTAAAGATCACTTTGAGGGGGAAAAGCAGTAGGCAGGTGGTGGCCCACACAAGTCCTCTGTGTTAGTTTGGGAGAGAAAATGATGTCTATCAGCTGAAATTGCACAAGGTAGCATGCACAGAATGGAATGACACACTGAGTTGAGAGCCCTGGTTCAAACTGGGTTCTGTCTAAAGGACACCTTTCTTGGAATATTCTGCAGAAGTGGTATTGGTGTTATTAGTATAACAAGTTGCTTGTCTAATATATAAACTAAAATAATATATAAACTAAAAAATATAGATATATAAACTAAAACTAAAAACAAGGTGTTCATTCAGAAATTTTCTTCTTCAGCATGTTTCTCTCCCAGTGCTATGACATTCTGGAATTAAAACATTTGTTTCCAATCTGGCTGGATATCAAGCTGATTTAATACCTTATAGAAGCTGTTCTGAAAGTTTTCCTTTTTCTCTCTGGATCCAGCTCCTGGGTGGATGGCATCTCTTATCATCAGTCAGGTAGTTCTGAGTTGTGGCTTCAGATTAAGAAAGCTAAGCCCTTGCTTTTTTCTTCTCAGAGAAATTATTCCTTCATTTTTTTTCTTCTTTCTGTGTGTGTGTGTGTATCCCAGTATGTACATTATGTACATCCCAGTATGTAACATATAACCCCAAACATCAGTGTCCTCTTGCTTACACATTAGACTTCAAAGTGAGTTAGAGACCTGTCTCACAGTTCAGAAGTTGCTTTCTGTCTTCATCTGCAGTTTTTCATTGTCTTGTGACTGAAGTCACTATTCATGTTCTCCCTCATTTTTGATCCCAGCTGTGCTCCTTCCTGTAGCATCTTCTTTTTGTGACCTTAGAATATTAACGTGTTGCTCCATGGGATTCCTTTCCTGCCGAAAAATATTAGGACAGTTGTAGATCTTTAGTGCTATTCATTTGTTTCATATAACTTCATTTAGATGATGCCATTTTACTGCATTCCTTCCCTCATCATGCCTGCACTGTGCTGTTTCCATCATAGCAGCCACTGGTGAGTGTGTTGTAGTGGAAGGAATAGACTTCAGTTCCACCGAATGTTCAACACATCATCTACAGCATGCTTCATAGCCCTGAGCCAAAACTCAGGAATATCAAAGCAAAGATTGCTGCTGAGAACTAGGCTTGATGGTAGAGCTGTAGATAGAGAGCCAGAGGCCCTTTCCCTTTTTCCAGGGAAAGATCAGACCAACCAGCCAGGATCCTTGGCAACTCACTCTGTCACTAACTTACTTCTGGACCTTGCCCCATCCCAGCAGGGCTAAGCTGGCCATGCAGGAGGTGCTGCTTGGCTCTGTCAGGTGTGTAATTAAGCCATGAGTGTGCTGTCTCACCTCAGTTTTTGGACTTCAGGAGCTTAAAGGGCTGCAGAACTCTCTTCTTCAGGAAAGTCAGGGCACAGTTCAGTGGGCAAAAGAGGGCTGTGATGCAGAGGGCTGCAAATAGAAAAGTTTTGACCAACCTGCAATTTCAACCACAAGCTCAACAGTGAAAGGAAATATTAATGTCCAAAAAAAAAAAAAAAAAAAAATCCATCCTGAAAAGCATTTTCAGCCTTTATGGGCTTTGGATTACCAGAGCTGAATAAACCACAGAGACACTGCTTTGCCATCCCACTCCTACTGCAGTTCCCTTTTTATGGGGGCTGTGGGGACAGGGTGAGGGCTTGGGTTGGAAAGGGCTGCTCGTGCTAAGCTCCATCTGCACTGTGCAGCTCTGCACTGTGCCCCTCCAATGTCACCAGAGCAAAGGAGAGCAGCAGCAGAGGATTAACAGGATCTTTATGGATGCTGCCTCCCACCTCCTTCCCCACTGTGCTGGCCAAGTAAAATGGGCTTTGTTTCAGAAGATACCAAATGCTCAGTGAGACTTAAAAAAAGTGTCTTTAAAAGGAAAAATAAAAACAAAACAGACCTATTTGATGAAACATTTTAAAAATATTTTTCTCCCTCATCTAGACATTTCTAGAGAAATGCAGTGTATCTGATTATATTCAGCTGCTACAAGTGGTTCCTACCTGGAACCCTGAAAACCATCTTCCATTTACGAGGGGTTTTTCTCTCAGGTAGCCTGCATATGTCTGGTTCCTCTTCTTCCCATATCAGGAGTGATGGCTTCTTCATCAGCCCATATGTGCCTGCCAAATTAACAGGGTATGAGCTAAGTTTACTCATACAGCTAATTCCTGAATTACGACATGAAATATTGCCACTTTAAATTACTCCTAATTAGAAACCTGTATGTAATGAGCTCTATACTATCCATCCGTGATAGGGATGAGGGAGGTTCGTATTTTGCAAGACTTATTAGAAATAGTGATGGTCAAAAGACAGTTATTCCTTCCCACACCCATCAGGATTTCTTATTACAGGTCCCATTGGAACACTGGAATTCAGAATCTTTTTTTTCTTTTTTTTTTTTTTTTTGGCGAGCTGAAATTGTTTTTATGATTTCTTTTTTTTTTTTTTTTTGTCAGTTCTACAAGGAGGCCCAACAGATTACATAGGAGAAAATCCAACTGTATGAACAACCTAATACAACTGAAAGGTGCAGCAAAATGCAGCGATGTCAGATTATTTGTACAAGTTCACAACAATTTTATGACCAGCCAAACATTAGCTTTTTCTCATTTTTTTTTCTTAGAATCAAAGAAAGTAAAGTACTTTCCAAGAAACACTCAAGAAAAATCAAATGATATTTATTAGAAACAGTCACTTGCTGGGACTTGTTCCCTTTAAGGTACTTACTCCCTTTGTAATGGTAAGTTATTGCATCCAAACATCTCAAGGGACAAATTCAGGTTAAAGTTTTCTATTTCATAAGGCAAATGAATTGGATTGGGTCCTGTTTGTCTGAGGCACAGTGAATAATCTTTGAGAGGCGACATTTATCTGCTTACCTAGTTGCAATATAGAGCACCAAAAGGCTCTGATCCATAAAAATGTAGTGTCTACTTAAGGGAGCCTTTAAACCTGGTGTCTGCTCTTAGTTTTCTGCAGACGATGCATATTAGGGAAAGGGTAATACTAATTAGACAGTTGAGGAGAGAGTTGACCTGTCTTGCTGTAAGGAAAGAGAGCTGGAAAAAGGATTTGAGAAAAGTACTGCTCTTGTGTCCTAGGAGGAACCCAAGGAAACCTCTGGATAAACTTCTGTGCCAGCCATTGGCCTTCTCTGTCTGCTGAGACTTGTAAAGATATTAGAAAGCTAGAACAACACATATACTGGTCTCTTGTTACCTGTCCATTCGTACCTGTAATGCTTGCCCTGAAGAATGTGACTTAGTCTGAACACACTTGATACACATCTGTCCTTTGCCAGTCTGTACCACTGTTCTATTCATTACTCCACTCGTATATCAAATTGTTATCATATCTCATTTATTGTATCTGATTGATAAAGTGTGGTGCAAGATGTATTTTAATTGCACTTGGGCTAGCTGTGGCCCATGGTGCATCCCTTTGGGAATGGGCAGAAAGACTTGCCTTGTCACAGTCCTCTCTGCTTCAGCACTTTGCCTCTCTGCTTCTCAGAAAACTGCAGTAAGACTTAGTCTTATTTTACCCGCTCCCATATTTTAACTGCATTACCTTGTTTCACATCAGACTGAGTGACTCCACACGACTGACAAAGACGCAACCTGTGCCCCAGAGCTGGGAGCATGAATAAAATATCTGCATGAGGGGTCTAAAGGGAAGTGCAGAGAGCAAGTGGATGAAGGAAGCTTTTCTCTTGCCACCTCTCTTTCCAGCATACAAACATTTGGGGACTTTGGCGTCATTCTTTTTTTTTTTAAGAGTATGTCACTGATTCTCATCTGTCTGCCTGCAATTTTTATTTTCTGGACATTTTATAAATAACATTGGAGCTCTCTATTATTGAAGGAATGGGGAAGAAGGGAATTGTCCCTCCCTTTAAAGGCCGTAAATCAGTCACACTGTATGCATGGGTAATGGAACTGATTGGGAATTTTCCATCATTGTGGAAAATGTGGCCTTTGTAAACTGAAAGCAGGATGAGAATTGAAATTTCTGATGAGGACTGAAAGCTTTCCCAATTCTGTGCGAGTTTTGGGTAGCAAGAAAAGAGAGAAGATGCACTTCTAATATATGTAAATATCAAATCACAAAAGTGGCCATAAGGAAGGAATGGGAGGCCTGTGACTCGAGTGGAGCTTTTGCTTTATATCAGTGCTATCATGATTAGTTTGACAAGTGCCAAAATGGGAGTGGGGGAAACAAGGCTTTAATGGGGAACAGGCACTTGCCCTTTTATAGTAAAAGGGCAATTCAAATTGCCAGATGGATATGGGGAATTAGAAAAATTAAAAGTAAAATAAAGACATAAAACATATAAAAACTAGGGTGGTTTTTGGTTGGCTAGTTTTGAGTTCTGGTTTTTGGTTGATAGGGTGTTTGTTTGTTTGTTTGCATGCTTTTTGGCACAACTCCAAGGCTTAAATGGACATGTGTGATGCATGCATTGTGTTTCTACATTTTGGACAAGGCAAGATGGAACTGAACAGTGTTACAGAGATATATGGGGAAAGCTCACGCTCGTATTCCTGAGATGGTCAGACTTAGATATAAATGTGGGTTTTATCACTGGGGAGTGTTTAGAAGTGAGTGCTACCTGGTGTAGCTGTCGGGCAGGATAATTTCATGTCCTGAAAAACAGCTGAGACTTCAGAGAGCAGTTTCAAACTGCTTGACCAAATCAAGGCAGTGAATGCTTCCGAGAAACTAGAACACGCTGCCCAAGAACAAAAAGAGGGATCTACTTCTTGGACAATTTCTTCATAAAAAATCAACTGGCTAGCTACAACAAAGCAACAAGTCTATGAAGTTTTTACCATATGTATTTATAATACAATAAACCTGAAAAACAGGTTGATTTTAACTTCTGATGGCAGACTGCTGCTGATCTAATCTGGTGCAATTCTCATGGAGACACTATCACTAAGTCAATCTACCTGAGGTAAAAATGGCTCCATGCTAGAATCTTTAGAACTTCAGTACCACAATTCAGTGCCACAGCAAAGCTGCTATGGCTGAGCTGACTGTGGGACCAGCCAAGTCCTCCATGCTGCAGCAAGGAGAGCAGTGAAGGAGTTTGTTCCTGCCCATCTTTTCTTACCGAAAATGTTTCTTCTGAGTTACCTGGGAATTTGCAGCGTAAGTATTGCAAAGGCAGTCTGCCAGTTGGATAGAGAGCTTCAAGAGTTAAAATAATCTACTCCAAAGCTCTGTAATTAAAATATAACTTATTTGTGTGTATCAAAGAAGCATTTATTTATCACGCGTAGCAATTCAATTGTTATATGCATTGTCTTACTATAAAATTTAAATCAAGTCTCAGCAGGTCTAAGATGTATCTTCACATGCTGTAACATAAGAAAACAGAGTTCAAAGTAACTCTTCTTTCACTTGGTTCCCTTTCCCCATTGCAAATACTCTTTCTGACAAATGGTCTTATTTCTAAGGAAGATATAAAACTGTAGAACTCCTTGAGTTATAATCGTGGTGTTTTCCAAAATATTTGTCTAGTTGGAAGCTGTCCAACTCTGGTTAATGAATGGTAGTGCTCTGTTTCTACACTGGTGCAAAGTTAAGTCCTCATTTGGGACACTTTTACATTAGCATAGAGGTTATATTAACAGACATGAATAAAAGTGATTTATGGGACCAGCATAGTTTAGTGTCGGGCAAAACTGATTAATAAATAGTTTCCTAGGTAGTTTTGCTTTTATTTTACCATACATCTCTAATCCTACCACTACAAATGCATGAAAATGTGTCATTTCTTTGTTTCAAGAACTACATAAATGCAGATGCCCTTACTGGTGATTTTTAAAAATATTCCTCAGCCTCGTATGGCTTAGTGATTGATGAAACTTAGAAATGGAACCCTTGTCTGGGGTTTAACTTACAATGAACTTACATGATGGGGGTCTAGTTCCCAAGCTAAATGGGGGCAAAATGAGGAGGGTGCAGCTTTAGGATGCTAAGAGAGGCTTTTGGCAGAATTCAGGAGCTGATATAACATAAGGATCCAACTACCAGAGCTTGTTTGGTTGTTTTTTGTTAAAATAATCTTTTTTTGTTCCTGCCACCTGCAAACATAAGATTTGGAAAAAAAGCTTATTTGGAAGGAAAAAAAAAAAAAAAAAAAAAAGAGGCAATGGCAGCATATGGCTCTTTTACCTCCTTCTCTTTCCGTAGAATATATGCGTTGCTGGTATTAGGAGTGAATGTGGCAACACGCTCTGAATGCATGCAAATAAACACGTTTTGAAAATATAGCAGCTGAAGATGCATTTTTAATTAATTCTTAAATATCTTGGCTTGCAAACAGAAGTCCTCTATGCAACAAGGAAGAGGTAAACAAAGCAATGATGTGCACAGCAGGGCCCAGGGGCACCTGCTGTATTTTACAGCAAACTGAACCCACAGTTCATGGCTCAGCTCTCGCTTTCCCTGCTCCATGGCTGGCTGCCTGCTTTGTTCTTCTGAAATCTTGATGAAGTTCTCTGGCCTATAAAATGCAGGTCAGACTAGCTGATCAGACTGACTCCTGCTAGGATTACAGGATTACAGCCTGTGATCCTGTGCAGTCCTGAGGACTCTGCACCGGTCTTAAGTGCCAGCCCTGGCCAGCACACAGTCCTGCGGTTCAGGTCGGCAGTAGCAGGCAAGAGGGTTGGCAGCAGCAATGTGATGTGTGAGGCACAGAGATTTCAAACCCAAACAGGCTCTGCCCACTGGCAGTGAGCAAGGGATGGAGATGGAGAAGTGTTACTGCAGTATTTCTGGATTGTGCAACTCTTTAATCATGTTTTTTTTTATGTGTATGTCCAAGGGTACTTGGCAGAGAAGTTGTCTGTTGAAACAAGAGAATTACAAAAGCACTTGAGGGAAGGAAAAGTGATCTCCTGCAAAACATCCATAGCTGTTGATGTATAGCTTCTTTTTGAAGGAAAAAAATAAACCACGCATAGATGATGCACAGGTTCCTTTTCTCCCTTTCTTCCAATAATGAATAACTCCTCTCAACCCATATTTCAGAATGAGATCTGATTTTTCTGCCTAGGTAGTTGCATGGCTCTGATTGCTACTTCTCTAGTAAAGTACTCTGGTTTTGATAAATCTCCAAAAGGTAAGAAGGCAATGCATTACAAACTGTTTTTTCAAAGGCTTCTGGATAACCTATATTAAAGGTGCAAAACCGTAGCTACAAGAATTAATCATCTGACTCAGCTCCAAGCATAGTCACTTGCAGACTGGAAAATAGCACAATTTATCCAAGGTGGCCTGCAGTTGTTGTAGGTGAGTATATTTAAATAATGCAACACTCTTTAAAATTGCATGAGTATATGATTTCCTCTACCTTATTCATTCATAATTCCTGCTCTCTTGTAGTTTAGTGCAGTCAGTGATTCAGTGATTATCACATCTGTTTGATCTGTCTCTGAGGTGAGTGGGAGCGGTCGGTTGTTGTGCATCAGCCTTGCTTGTGCCATGCTATAATTCTGCAAAAAATTCTCAATTTTCCTTCTGAGCTTAGGAATGACTGTATGGCCTAGCCTTTCACCTTGAGGTAAATGTAGCATGGAAAAACGAGTGAGTAAGTGTTACTTTCTAATAAAATCATCTGATCTACTGCACTGCAGTCCTTAGGAAGTAAAAGAATTTGTACAGTGCTTCCATTGTGCAAAGGAGTGCTTCAAATGTCTGCCTCCCATTGAGGCACACTGTGGGCTCTCACTTCCTTGGTCTCTCAATCACAAGAGTGCCTCCAGGGACTAAACTGCATGATTAATTAAAGTAAGTGGACGCTGAGGGAAACGAAGCAAAGAAGCTAGCAGAGTGCATCTATCACCAATATCTAGTATAGAAGAGAACTGCAAGAACAGCCTGTCCTTTAGAAGAGATGGAGACTGTCCAATAGGCCATGGGGCTGCCTTGATAATTCAGTACTCTGTTTTTCTGACAGCATCAGTACACAGGGTTGAGCAAGCAACTGCATCTGGAGCCACCCTTCATTGTCCAGGATTGGCAATACTTGCCACCGATGGTTGATGCCCTCAGAGCAATCAGCTGGATTAACTAAACCCGCCTATTTAAATTGATTAAATCATCCAGGTGATCTCGCCTGGAGTGACTTAGGAAGAGTTCTTAGGAGCCGCTACCAGCAGCATGTTGGGGATGAGAACAGCTGGCCTCAAACACTCTTCCATGTTGGCTGCTCTATGTACTTCAGTGGCCATCCACAGACCCACATACGTTATAAAGGCTGGTGGAGTGCAGCCTGGAACACAGAAAGCCTTGAGGGAGTTTAAGACACCAAAAGGAGGAGATGGAATCTTTCAAGACAGAAGAAGTTTTTTCAGAGCAGCAAATGAAAAAACAGAATTCAAATATTCTCTAACACACAAGTAGGTTGAAACTAGATGTGAAACAGCAGTTTCTCCACTCTCTCTTGTCCCAGCACTTCAACGTGAGGAGCCAGACTCTATGCAAGTTGGGAAAACAGGGTTACTTGATCGATCTTTTGCAAAGCTCAAAGCAGTCATTCTTTGGGCATGAAGCAGTAAATACTAATTTCTGTTAGCCTAGTGTCTGCTGTGCTTGTATGTCTGATCAGCTGAACTCTAAGGTACTGCAGCAATTGAGACTGCAGCAATTAATTAGCCTAGTGCTCTGAACTCTTCCCACATCGGTCAGGTTGCCATCTGTTGGGTCTTGCCCATCTCCACATTTTTTTCCACCTTGTCCTGCCGCACCCTCACTGCAGTCAACCCTGAATGTCAAGAAGTGGCTGCCAGCAATTCCATGCAACATGCCTGAAGAGCAATACAACGCAGCAGTTTCTCAAGCAACTTGATCCCTGAGCACTTGGGTGCAATGCCAAGAGCTCTCACAATGTTTGATAGCATAAGCCCAGCTCCTGGAGGTAAGCAATTAAGACTCGTTCGCTCCCATTTCCCCTCCTGTCTCTTTGACCTGCTAGTCATAGAAAATGTAAAATCTAGAGGCACCAAAAGTTGAAATGCTAAAAAAAATAAGACTTCTTATGAGCCGAGTTAAGCTATCAGAAAACACATCATACATTTGGAAGAGGGCTGGTTTGCATTTCTCTATATCCTTATGCTATCTGTACAAACTTTTATACCTAATAATACCTTAAATATTGTTACTGCAACCTCAAAATAAAGGTGTTAGCTCACCTACATCTGTGGGCCGGTACTAGGATAACAAATAGATGATTTCAGCTGTTAAAAGCCTTCAATTCTAGGAGTAGCTGTGATTAGGGGTTCCTGTCTCCAAAGTGACACATTTTACACTAAAATAGCTGCATTTATGTTAAAAAAAATATTTTTATTTACACTAGCAAATCATGGTGGTTAAGATTTCCCATGGGAACAAGTTATTTAAAAAATATACTACAAAACCAAACATGAATATTCCTTTCTTTGGAAACCAATAGTTGTATACAAATAAAGCACATAAGAGAAATCTTGAAAAGGAGAGAGTTACAAAATTGTTCTTCCCTGTCTGCCCCACAATACCAACTGCTGTCTTGTCCAGATCCTGCTGACCAAAGTCATCTTGTATATGGAGACCTATCAATGTAGTCTTTTGGTTTGGTTTTAATTGCTTTACTATCAGTCAGGTACTGGCAGATTCACTTAACCCATGACAAAAATATTAAAGCAAATCTTGCAGAAGAAATACCAGCACTCACTTGAAACTGCTAACAAGGAAAACAAAGAAAAGTTTGAAGTCTTGTTCTTTCTTGTTTTCCTTAAATTCCTGACACAGACCTTTGATGTGCTATGCAATTGGGTCAGCACATGGGAAATACATTTTAATACATTCGCATCTATGAAGTGAATACAGTGCAGGAGATCCTAAAAGTAAAACCTTACGGATTCTACGATAAAGATTCAAAAAAAAAAAAAAAAAAAAAAAAAGACTTACAAAAGCCTTTATTTACCCAGCACCATGATCAAAGTAACCCAAATTTAAAAAGATATTACTGGGGCAGATCATCGTGTAGTTAAAACAGTACAGGCCCATGGAAATCACCATCTCCCATGGAATTATACTGGTTAACAAAGTCTCAGTTGTTGGTTTCCAGAGCAGGAGCTGATGGTCAGTTTTGTGAGCTTTTAGGCCTTGCCTATTCAGGCAAACTTTACCAATATGATTTACAGGATCCGACCACAGGCATTTCTGGTCTGCTGTGTGCTTCTGAGCAGAAAAGCAATGGGAGATAACCTGTGCTGTTGGGCCATCAATAGCTGCAGCTGGCTGCAGGAATTGGATGGAGTTCCCTGCCGTGTCTCTGGTGGGGTGTCTGCAGTAGGGAGGCCCCATGGTGTGTATTCTGTCTTGCAGCACGTCCTTCCTGTGCACAGCCTGGGAGCACAAAGAAAACTTCCAGTGTTGGGCAGCAATGCAAGGGGTCTCGTCATTTCTCAAGGGTGTGAAAAGAGTGCTCTTGGAGATCCTGTATCAGCGTTAGCAAGCAGGGAGGCTACCTTGGGGAGCCCTCAAAAGGAGACTCAGAGAAACCACAGTAAGTGAGGAAGAGAGGGATGGATAAGCTGGAGAAGGAAGGAAGCAGTACGGGGAAGCAGTGAGACAGCTTCACTGCTTAGACATACCTTGGCTAGGAGGTATGGTGGAGAAGAGAGTTGGCCTCTTCCCTTGTATCCCCACTGGCCTGTGGGCAGTGAGGTTTTAGCTCAGAAAGCGAAGACTTAATGTTCTGTCACTCCCAAGTGGCATAAAACCAACCAACATCCGTGAGGACAGAGACTGGTGGGTAGCACAGCTAATTCATCAAGGGCCAGAGGCAGCCTGCCTACCAGCACCCCTCATCCCACACTTAGAGAGAATGGGTTATGTTCTCCAGATGGAGTGCTTACGGATGCTTCCTCAGTAGGACACTAGCCTTGTGCAGTCTCAGGAAGGCTCTATGGCTGCTCTCAGTCCTGTTTTCTCACAGAAATCGCAGCTGTGGTATTCAGATGGTCCCAACTTTCCAGCCAAAGTTTTGACTGGGCTGTTTCTTATGAATCCCACAGCAGACAAAGAGACAAGAGAAACCTCAGGTTTTTTTAATCCACAAGAGGTTAAAAATCAGACATTTGCTTTTATCCTGGGTCATCATCCAAGTCTCTGCACCCCCCTTTCATTCCTGTGTTTTCTCCCCATGGTGAGTCCAGCTCTCTCTGCCTTGGTGAAACCTTCTCCCCTTGTTCCTTGGCCTACCTTGCCTTCCTCTGGGGGCTGGGTTCCACTGGCGCCTTCACAGCCACCAGAGTAGTCTCTTTCCCTTGAAAAAGCAAAATTTTTGTATTGCACAAGAAAAAAGCAATGCAGTTAAGTGTTATAACCCATTACCTAAGGCATTTTTGCCTCCCTCATTCAGTGATAAAACACAGTGATCTCACAATCTTGAGCATTTTGATACATACATCAGGTTTTCAAGTTTGTCCTAAAAATTACCTTTCAGGGATAAGTGGCTTTCTATGAAGGTTTTCATTGTCTTCTGGTACTCATCATCTGTCATGTGGAGCTGTGCTACCTCCATTCTTGAAGAGCACTCTTCTTTCGCAGTTGTTCCCTCCTCTTGAGGAGGCCAGTGTGCAGCGGACACCCTAAAACCTGCTTTATCCAAGTTCCTAGCAAACGTCCTCCCAATTGAGCTGTTGGATACGAGAATTACAATTGCTCTCCCTTTTATGTCAATGTTCTTCTCCACGATGCTGAAGGACCAGAAGATAATAAAACAGGTCAAAAATGCGATGAAAATGAATGCAAAGGCATAAAGGAGGCAAGAAAGGATCACTGCAAGAAATAAGTCTGTGGCCAGCAAGACCAACTGGTGAAAGAGAAAAATCATTGTTAGAAGGATTAGCTCCTCCTCTCTCACAGGCAAGCTGAGAAATTAGCAAGGATTCACTGCGTGCAGCCACGCTGTTATAAAGTCGGGCGGCATTGCAAAACATGTGGAGGCAAGGCAAAACCCCACTGGGAGGATGAATCATTGCCTTGGATATGGCAACAGCAGAGGTTTCCAAACCACATACATTTTCAGGAGAGAACAGTGCTGTGTTTGTCTTGGCTTTGCTGTGCACTTGGTTGCTCTACAAGGGTGAAATTCACGGATTCACTTTGTAAGGGCATTTCCTCATGTGCTAGTGACGTTTAGAGGGATTTCTGAAGGCAATGTGTGTGGCATTGGGAAGCCACGGAGTAGAAATAATCCCTGCATCTGCTCAGCATGCTGCAGCTCTCTTCAATTAACTGCTCTTGCTACTGCTGCAAAGCAGGAAGTTTTAGTGAGTCCAGGAAAAGACCTGGGTGGATGCAGAATGGGAAGCTGCCCCCTGGCACCAGCACTTGCTTTCCTGTAAAAGATGTTGGGCTGTATCACTGTGCCAGGAACAGCTTCCTGTTCCTGCAGGGACTGCGTCAGCCTGGAAAGGCTTTATTCTTATCAGAGATGAGAGAGACAAGCTGGGTGCTCGAGAAGGAGTTTTGTTGACTGAAGGCAGGTTTCAGACAGGGAACCATTACTCCTTGTGCTGACAGAGTGGGAAGCAGAGCAGTGCCATGGAGAGGGGTGCATTTGTCCCCGGGTGGAGAAATGCCCTTGGACTACAGGGTGCAGCAGGGCCCCTGCACCAGCAGAAATAGCCTGCTAGGCTGAGGAACAAGGAGGACAAAGGTAAATCCTGCTGCTACCAGGCTCAGCTTACAGAGGGTCAGGAGAAAAGCTCCCGTATGAGCTTGTTGCTTCCCGACTACCAACTCTTCCTGCTTTTTCTGAGGCAGCCAGTGGGGCTGGAAGCAAGACCTTTCCCATCCTGATCAGCGTGGAGGTAGCTTCTGATCACCACTAAGATCTCAATGTCAGAAACTGCTCTTGAAACAGCATCTCCATTTTTCCCCCTTCTATTTTTAAAGAGGATTGGTTTAAGGGGTGTCACCAAGAAGTTTTCCACTGCTAGCTGTGTTGTGGTGTAGGTGGGTGTTGTGTTTATTCCCCACTCACACTGGAAAGGTACTGGGCGCATGGGACAGGCTGTCAGCACAACCCACACATGCTTTACTCGTCCTTCTTGTTTGCTCTCTGTGAGCATGCAGGTCCCATCTCACAGCTTGGTAGCACCATGGCATCACAGCAACCCAGCTCTGAGTGCTTTTGTAATGGAGTTGCTGCTAGATGCATCCCAAAACCAACCTGCACACCCCACCCAGCACGTACACAAATGCCCTGAGCTTTATTTCAAGTGGGCAAATGATGCAAACGCCCGGTTTGCTTTAATTGGTTCACAAGCAGAGAGAAATGGCAGCGCATGTGTATTGGGGAACTCATCTCCCCCACTGAGTGCTCTTGGAGATCTTTGAACCCTTCGTGCCAGAAGAGCGAGCACCCAAGGAAGCTGCCCAGGGCTGAGTAAGCAGAGCCCCTGCCCTGCCGCAGGTGCAGGCACACGTGGGCACTGCGGCCAGCTTGCGGGCACGCTTCCCATCCCCCTCTGCTAGATTTACTGAGTGGGCATTAAAAGCCTCTGTGCTCTCCTTCCACACGGAAGCTGTAAGGTGAGCCTAAAAGGCAGCTCAGCGGAGCTCGATGAGGCTGGGCAGAGGGATATCACCTTCCCATGCCGGGCCTCGGACGCTTCAGCCCTCAGGCACCAGCACTGTAGGCGCGAGGCTGCCGTGCTGCACGCCAGTCTGATTCAGCTGGGGAAGTTGGTGTTTGGGTGCAAGGCAGATTGGTTGTCTGGGAGCAGGACTGTCACAGACGGATTATCTTTAGGGCCAGTCAAAAATGTGCTGAATTTTGAGTGTGCTCTGACTGAAGTCATTTTTTCTCTAACAACAAACAAACAAACAAACAAACAAACAACTTGAAAACGGTACTTGGCACTTTGTTTAGAAACGAAGAATTTTTTTAGTGATGTCTCTCCCTGAATCTTCCCGCGCCGCAGCGGAAGACAGCTCACTTCCCGGGGGCGCCACCCCCGCGCTGCCCCGCGCCGCCGGCGGTGCAATGGCGCCACCTGCCGGCCGCCCCAGAAAGCGGAGTTGCGCACCGGCTGTCCTCTCGCTCCTTCAGGGGAACCCGCGGCCTCAGGGACCCCTCTGAGGTCGGCGGTTCGCCGCCAGACCGAGCCCGGCTGCGCTTTGCGGTGGATGGCATTACTTCCACCCTTCTTCTGAGTGAACCTTCCGGATCCTTCCCAGAAATGCAGTTCTCTGATTTGAAAAGAAGAAAATCACCCAGCCACCCTGAACCACTAAAAAAAAAAAAAAAAAATTACCCAAAAAACCCAGCCCTGTTTGTCAAGGGAATTATTTCTCTGTACAGTGGTTCATCTCAGTCTATCTATGAGTAAACATTAAAATGAGAGGCAGTACTGTGGGTCAAGAAAACCCTTCAAAGCTAGCAATGTTATTTTTCTGCTGCTGTAACATCTGGGAACAGTCAGGACCTCAGGCCTGCCTTGCGCTTCATCTTATCATATTCATGAGCGTAAAGACATTGTGCCAGTAGGTGACCCATGGGGCAGCAGTGACATATCCTTTAGCTCCACTGCTGGCTGTCACCCAGCTTGGGTTTTGCACCGTAATTTCTAAGATAACTCCTCAAAGGGTTTCTGCTGCATCCTGCCTTGAATTTAGTTAACTCTTGGGAGGCTACAATATTTTACTCAACAGATTGTTGTTTTCAGGCCTGTTCCAGAAGTTATTGATTAATACTGTACTTCAGCATGGGGTTTGGTGTTTCTCACATTAAGCAAGAGGATTGAATAAAGATAGCTGCAATGAGAGCTAAGCAGTTAAGTCATTGCCTCAGATTTGCGTTCCTCTTAGCAAAGCCATCCCGATGTTGTCAGCAGCATGTCTTGAGGTTTTCACTAGGGTGGGTGTGGGCATGAGCTGATCACCTCACAGCAGGCTTGAGCCCACCTGATTGTAGCTTTTCTCTAAAATAGGTGTATCAGCCCACTAGCCTGTTGGTGGGTCAGGTGAATTCAATAGCAGCTGCCTGAGAGGAAAAGGAAGAGCCAGAAAGAAGGGAACTGAGTTTGGATTGTGCTGTTGCTGTAGTGCTCTACCATACCTCCAGCTTGGTCTTTCTGCGGTGCTGCTTGAAGCACTAGGAGCTGTGCCCAGAGACGCTCTGATCCAAGGCAGGTCTTTTGCTTCGCAACAAGCGTTCAAGTGGCAACTGTCTCCCACTCACTGCTCTTGTGCAATGATTGGGAATTGTTCTCTTAGGAATAACAGAGATCTGTGTTTGCTGCTAGGTTTGATGATCCTTAAGGATATAGTCCTTTTGGAAAAGCTAGGTTAGCCTTTGCTCAAATGCTTGTCTGCCTGAAGAGGATGCTTCTTTTGTGGAAGGTCACTGTGTTTCAGCTGTCGCTTCATTTGGCTGTGCAGTTCAAAATGCCTGCTGTAAGGAGCTGTGTGCTTCTAAAAGTCTTCGGAGCGCAGTTGCGAAGCTCTGGTTTTTGGTTGCTATCACTACCACATACACGATGCTTCTAACTGAGCAAGAAACAGTAATATTTCTTCTGAAAGCTATGTTATGAAGTTGTATGTCCAGGAGACTTGGAAGCTTTACAGTGTTACCACACAGTTTTGAGTCACCTTCTGGGGATTGAGGTTTTGATGTGGTGCAGACTTACCTTGGCTACTCTTTTGCTGCCAGCAGGGCAAGAGAAAGCAGAGCTGAAAAACAAGAGTCCAGGGGTGAATTGCCCTCAAAACTTGACAGCGTTGCTGCTGGGGCAGGTTTATTCAGCTGCTCACAGAACACGACAGTTGAGCTGTGCTGGGCTTGGCCTGGTTTTTACTTGAGTACTCCCTTTTCAGAGGGGGGTAAAAGTAAACACTTGAATAAGGTTAAATTCTGTATTAGTTCTACAATGCTTTCCTTTGGGCTCACTCTGCTGAGGAAATGGAGGTGTGAGTTTACTTGTCTTGATCTGGACTGCACTCAGGAGACCCGCAGATACAAGAACTGAAAAAACAAAACAGTGAGAGCACTTGGAGTCACTTTGATCAGCAGCTTTTTCCAGGTAGTCCAGTGGAAATAACTCTCAGTTGAAGCTTCTTTTCTCCTCCTGCTTGATTGAAATTTGTAATGTAAAACATTGTATCTGTGAAAGATAATGAGAAAATTGTATTTAGTTCCATACCATAGGGAAAAATAGACTTTAAAGTTCAGATTTCTGTTGTTTCTTGTTATTTACAGACACATAGTATTGTTTTCTTCCTAAATGAAGAGATAACACTGAATTTTTCTTTCTTTCTTTCTTGTTTGCTTTTCTTTCTTTTTTTTTCCCCCCAGCAAAAACATGGAAAAGATAGACTAACACAAAAGAGATTGGGGGAGTAGGAAAAGATTGGAAGAGTAAAATTGTTTCTTTCTTCCCGCTAGAAAAATCGAAATACTTTCTTCATCCTACTTCAGTTAGTTAGAGAACCTGAACATTAAGTAATGAACCTACGCTCAGGTATTTGTATCCTGCAGTGCTCTGATGTGGCCTTTACCCCACCCTACAGACCCCATAAAGGGAAGTAAAAGCAGTGAGCAACTAATGGCTTTCCCTTTTCATTTTCATACCATTGGCTGTAGTTTATGGCAATAAAACAATATCTTCACTTTTTATCTGCCAACTCAGTCTTCACTAACACTTTTTTTTTTTAAAAAAAAAAGGTCCAAGTTGCTTATTAAAAGAGGTGTATGAAAGTCATTTGACGCACTTTGCTATGCTGTCTGTGAATCTAAAGAAGAAAACTATAAGCTCAGGTTGATATTAACATCCCAAGCATTCTCCTGCAACACAAGAAGTTACTGACCTATTGATTTACATATTTTGTTTGATGCTTTAATCCTCTTCCCATCCCTGTCCCCTCTCCCTTTTTCTTTCCTCTCTCTCTAAAGGCAAGTTTCATTTCTTTTTCTTGAAGCTTCTTGCTCACGGTTAGATATTGTTTGGTCTTAGCCCATTAATTGAGTTGAATGGGAGCAGAGAGGAGAAAATGAGCAATGCTCTGATAGAGATTAGTAGGGTAGCAAGCTGTAATGTACGGACAGAGTGTGCTTGTGACACAAATACACAGTCATTTAAAAATATACAGCCCTCTGAAAAACTGGGCGCACAATCGAAGTCATAGGGCATGTGTCACAACGTCAAACTTACATACCACAGGTAGCATTAATTCATTTGTTTACTCACAAGCATCAATCTTTTCAGTACAAATACTCTTTTGAGTGAAATGCATACTATTTTATTAAGTATAATATAGAAATTTTTGAAACCTTCTCAAAGATTATATCAGTCAGCTCAGCCTTTTAAATTACAGAGTCCTGTGCTTCATTGACCAATAGATTGCCTGCAACAGGAAACTTTTTTCTCTGAGATTTTACCAGTGAATTTCCTACACACTGAGGACTTGTAGTAATGTTTTAATGGTAGACCTTGTGGAGATCATTGTCTGCATTGGTGCCTTTCCTTAAATCCTTGTCTGAATTGGAGCTCAAACACTTTAAAAGCACAGCTATTCCTGAAACAGGATTGTTCTCAGCATCTGTCTCTGATTTCTGGCATTCTAACAACCAGGGCTATAACTTCCTAATTCCCCAGCCCTGAAGCTCTCCTGGATGTGAACGCCCAGCCAAATTTTGTGCTGGCCTCTAAGGTCCCTTAAGAAGAACTCCTCAGGGCAGAATTCTTCCAGGGGCCCCATTTCCCTTTCAGCCCCTTCTGGTAGCCCTACAGTGCTGCTCTGGGCTTCTTTCATCCATAACTGGAGTGATAACCCATACATCAAGAAACACAATGTGCCTCAGATGTTCTGGCATCCACCTTTATCTTTCTCTGGAGCATCCCCTGCAGCCCACTAATGACTTATAAATCTGCACATTCTCTTTCCCTGAGCTCCAGCTCTAGTTTCATGAGTCAGTGAGACAGAACTTCAAGTGTGTCCTTACTGCTAGGAAAGCTCTTTTAAAACAGAAGGCATCTTGTCATTATGATGATCCTGGCTGTTGTGGACTTGGAAAATAATTTGGTTTGGAAGGGGTCTCTGGTGAGTTTCTAATCTAATCTCCTCTCAAAGCATATCCAGTTATTGGGAGATTTGCAATGAAACTGCTAAAGCTGGTAATGCTGTGCATCTCAGAAGCTGTCCAGCTGTGAAGACATTCAAAACCCAATTGGATGCAGTCCTGAACGACCTAGTCTGACTGACCCTGATTGGGTAGAGGAGTTGGACTAGATAACAAATGAAGAAGTTCTTTCCAACCTCAATCACTCTGTGAGGTTTTGTCATCAAGAGCCATCAGAAGAGGGGTGGCCAGCAGAGACAGGGAGGTGATTACCCCCCTCTATTCTGCTCTTGTGAGGCCCCATCTGGAGTACTGTGTCCAGGTCTGGAGCCCCCAGCACAAAAAAGATGGGGAACTGTTGGAGAGGGTCCAGAGGAGAGCCACGAAGATGATCAGGGCACTGGAGCACCTCCCCTATGAAGACAGGCTGAGGGAGCTGGGCTTGTTCAGCCTGGACAAAAGAAGGCTGCAGGGTGACCTCATTGCAGCCTTTCAGTACCTAAAGGGAGCCTACAAACAGGAGGGGAATCAACTCTTTGAAAGGGTAGATAGCAGCAGAACAAGGAGAAATGGCTTTAAGTTGAGGGAGGGAAGATTAGGTTGGATGTCAGAGGAAAGTTCTTTACGGAGAGAGTAGTGAGGTGCTGGAACAGGCTGCCCAGAGAGGTTGTGGATCTCTGTCCCTGGAGGTGTTCAAGGCCAGGTTGGATGGGGCCCTGGGCAGCCTGGTCTAGTATTAAATGGGGAGGTTGGTGGCCCTGCCTGTGGCAGGGGGGTTGGAGATTCATGATCCTTGAGGTCCCTTCCAACCCTGGCCATTCTGTGATTCTGTGAAGAGCCAAAACGTATGAGGTTAAAAGTACAAAATTCATCATGTGAATTGTTCACTTAATATATTCACAAATTATGCAACTGGCTCAAGCTGAGATGAATAGAAAAATATACAGATGCATAGAATAATTCACCTGAATAACTATTCACCATTTAGAAAAGCAAGCACTGTTTTCCCTCACTCAGTCTGCCCCATCTGCTTGAACTACAAGCGCTTCATGGAAGATGTCCTGTATTTCTCTGCTACCAAGCATGCTGGGGCTTTAGCTACATCACTAGTGTTGTTAAATGATGTTTTATGAGATAAATCCTTTTCCCATCACAACTCTTAAGTTAGCCATTATTATCCCACTTGTGCAGCCAAGGAAATTGGGTCAGAAAGGAGAAATGGAGTGACAATTAGGGTGGAAGTGCCCTGGGATAATCAGTCAGATGCTGCCATTTGCTTCATCCTTCCTACACTGGAAAAAGTTGATAGCATCATGTCTTTTTGTCCTTTGAAACTGCTTGATGATGACAACTTGTTGTGTCTTTGGGTAAACGCATCTTTAAATATGTTTCTTAAAATTGCTAAGTATTTCAACTCCCAATTCCTTTCCAGCTCAACATTAATATTAATGCAGATTTTCTGACTTCAGCACGTGGGCTTTTCTAAAGAGTACAGATCTCACACTGACTTAGGCTGGAGCAGAAACCATATTTGGGAAACCTTGAAAACCTTCTTTAGGGAGAAGCTCATTAAATACACAGCAAAAAATACTATCAGTTAACTATAAATACAGACATGCTCTAGTCTTTTGCTTCTTTTTTTATTTTTTATTTTATTTTTCCCCAGCATGATGACAGATGTGCTTTCTAGCTCTCTATAGCCAAGTTTTTAGTTGAAGGTCAGGGGCTGAGAATTTGAAAATGATACCTGACTGAAATTAAATTGCTTCTGCCTGTTGACATGTTCTCTAGTTATATGTACCAGTATATATCAGAAATATGTAGTGGCTTCTGGTACAGAGGCTTCTTTGTGCAGGAAAACAAAGGAAGCTCCCTGCCAAGAGCAGAGCAGGTACAATAAGCACTCTGTTTCAAATAGCTTGTGGCAAGTGATTCTTCCAAACAAAATTCCTCATTAATAACAACATCCAAGTGTGTGTGTGTGTGTGTGTGTGTGTGTGTTAAGTGGGCTCTTCACCTGCAGTGATCCTATTGCATTTGATTTTATTTCTTGTCTCTCTGGGCAAGTTACTGAAGAGCGCCACAGGTGTCATTTTGGAGATCTATTTGTCAGAGCCAGATCAGGGTATGGTGATGATGGTGTTTGTGGATGTGCTGTTGTTCCATTCCTTAGTATTCCAAGGATGAAGGTTCCCTCAGCTCAGTGGGTTCCTGCTCCAGTATAGCATGTCAGTGCTATCCTGATGGCTCTCAGCTGACTCCAGCCTGTCAGCATCCTTCTCCTCCAGAAGGCACTAGAGCACTGTGTATTTTCCATCTATTCTAACTTGGACTCAATCATCTCACTTAGAAAATCCTTTTTGGTCCTCTATGGGTGAACTGTTTTCCTGAGTGCACTTTTCTAGCCCAGTTCCCAGGCAGGATCTGGCCTCCAAAGGGGCTCAGCCAAGCTGCGTCCCTGAGACTGAACACCTGAATTTCATGTGAAGATGTGCCTTTTTCAGGAGACAGGAGGACATTACTAAAGTGTGTCCCTGTGTCTCTCTTCTTTTCAGATTACCAGAGTTAAGCCTACACCATTTTTAAAAGTGAGAGCTTTTTGGCATCAACATCCTGTCTGCCTTGCACGCCTGCAGTGATGTGCCCTGACTGAGCCAGGCTGTGGAATAATAAAGGCATCATATTGTACTGAGAATTGCTTACATATCATGGTGCTGAGCAAGGTGAATGGGAAGGGAATGAAAGATGTTGTGACCTACTAAGGAGGCCAGGAGTAGGAAACTGGGACTTTCCAGCATGTTGATAGTCTTTTAACCTTCAATTGTGTGTGAGACAGTGGGAGCAGCAGCTTGAAACACCAGTGGCCTCCATTTGCCTACTCTGAGTAAAGCTGGTAGTGTTAAGCATCCAGCATTTCTCATAGCTTTCATAAGGCTGCAGGGTACTCTTCCAAACCCAATCACTTAACCTCCTATATAACCATCAGATAAAGACCATCTCCAGTGGAAGGAGGTTCAAAGTAGTTACCATTCATTGCTGGAAAACCCATCCTTCTCTAAAGGCTATCAGGAAAGACCAGGTTCCTTTCTAGATATCCAGCACAGGCTGCAAGATTACCTTCTCCACTGCTGCCCAAATGGGAAGGGATCTCTTGGAACATCACAAGATAGAAGACAGAATTATGGCATCTATCTCTCTCCTTGTTTCTGGATCTCTTTAGCACTACGTATTTAATCTAGGTCAGTTATAACACAGCTTGAAGCTGACAGATGAAAGAGCTGCAATTAACACAATCAAGCCTGTATTTTCTTATGAGCAGCAAATGTCATGCAGACAAGCAGAGATCTCTCCCAACTTATTTACTTGCTGAAAATTTAGCAAGTACATTGATCAACTCTGTACATGGAGATGCTCTTGAGTTTTTGTATTTTAGTCTTGTCATCAGCAAAGTTCATGATAATTATGTTGTGTGGAATGATTACTACAGAATGAAAGAGCAAGCTCCCGGGTAGTTCTTCTCTATGGCAGTTCATTTTTCAGTGGTACGAGTGATGGTTCTAATCAACAGTTCCGTGCAGCAGAATAAATTCTACCATCTCATCGTTGCTTTGGGGTGCGGGTTATTCTCACTGATAACTGTTTTTTATAACTAGGAATGGCTCCTACTACATCCCAGTAAAGAAAAGGATGCATATACATTATATGAGTTTATTGCACTTTGTGGCTGACATTTGCAAAACTACCCAAAGGATTTGGATATCCAAATCCCATCAATTTTAATCAGCGTAGAACACCCAGTCCTTTGGTTGCCCTAACTGAAGCATCTGTATAAATAGTGCTTAATTCCAAGTATGTAGAAGTCAGTGTATATTAGGCCAGATCTGCATCTGGGACTTCAGACAGAAGAGCAGTCACCACTCACCTCCCATGAAGGAGTTGAAGGCAATACAGATGGCTTGAGTAATGTGTTAGAGCAGACCGATTCCGGTTGCTTGGGAGAAAGCTACTTGTAGTCCAGAATCTCCCAAAGTGCCCATGCAGCCATGTTACAGTCAGAAAGGCAATACAGGAGTGGAATGGCAAAAGAGACAAACAGGAAAGGAATGCTTGCCCATCTGTGAAGGGTAGCAGGGAAAAACTCCACAAGGGAGGGATCTCCAACCAGAAATCCTTCCCCAGTAGCAGTCAGTCCTTAAATGGGGTCTAAGAGAGATCTACCCTTCTGCTCACACAGCTGAATTGCCTTCACCTTTGCTCCCAGGGCTGACCAGTCCTTTCCTCAGTTGCTCAATCAGGCTGTGACTCAATAGTTCCATACAAGCCACCACCTGGAGTCTGCCACAAAATGCTTTAATGGCAGCTATCTCAGGAGGAAGATTGGACCTGTGATAGCTCAGGCTGCAGTAGCTGTATCAGAGTAGGGATGGGCATCAGGGCACTGAGAGTGCCAGAGCCATTGATGTGGCAGCCAGGGAGCTCTGAGTAACGAGCTGAGCATCAGAGAAACCAAATAATTAAAGTCGCTCATGGAACAACCATTAAATAAGTGGATGCTTTTTAAGGTTGGTCTCAGAAATGTGTACAGAGTATGAGCAGGGCCAAAGAAACAACAAGGCTCTCTTGACACTTTTAGCATTTTTCACTTTACATAAAGATTGCTGAGGGAACTATTACTTGATAATATTTTTTGCGTGACAATCAGGCAAAATCAGTATGCCAGCCCTTAGCCCAAGATATAACTAGTGGATGTGTTCCTTCATGTAAGAATTTCTTGATTTGTGAGTACAGCTCTCGAGCAGCCTCAGCTGTGCAGAATGGCCCACCTGCAAGTGTCTTAGTGTCATCAGTGGTTTGTACACAGGTGGTTTTCAGAAGAGGCCATTCTGGTTGCAGGTGAGATTAAACCAAAATTAATTGTCTGAGTTTGCCATTCATCTAATGAAAAAGCTGATTCTCATTTGTTAATCTTTTGAGATGTGTCTGTCTGAAAATAAACAGAGCCTCTCCACTAAGTGTTAGGATGTACCACGTACACGTAGGAAATTAGAGCTGAGTATGTATTCACTTGTGTTAACTTTTCATTGATGTTTGAACTATAAGATTTATTTGGTTTGGGTGATCTGTTTGTGTTTTGCTTTCCTGGCAAATTGTGTCAGGTACTCTTAGGTAGAAATGAGAATGCAGTTAAACATATAGAGAAGTGGCATTTGGTTGAATGAAATAATGTTAACTTTACTGGATGCGTAAGGAAAGAAGGGGGGAAAAAAGCTTACCAGACCACATTTTGCATTCAGTGCTGATTTATCGAGCAAAAAGGAAGTACTACCTGAAGTCAGCAAATTGAGCCATTTAGTGGTCTCCACATTTGGATTTTATAACCTGCAGTCTTCAGTCTTGTCTCTCATTTTATTTACTGCAAATAAGCATACTGTTTTTCCAACTTAGCTTCTTTTTTCGAGGCTAAAACAGCTATGTAAGAAGATGCTGTATCTACTGCAAGTTCTTTGTACCTCAAGTGCTAGTGCTTATCAGAAACCCCTTTATTTTCTTTCTCCTTGAAGTGAGATTCTTGGAGGCTGGCTTTATAAAATCAGCAGTCAGATGCATTCAGTAAAGGTTAACCATTCACAGTTTGCTGTGTTTAATAGCCTTGCAGTGGAGACCAAGGAAATTCACATTAACTTTCTGTGGTGCTCAAAGTGTTCTTGAGAAGTTTTTATCTTTGGTCTTCCTGAAAACCTCTTGCTTACAGCATCTTTATAGCTTTTCAAAGGATGAACAAAAATATCTAGGATAGTAAATCTGAGGAGCCATACAGAAAAAGAACTAGTCTAGAAATGAGAACTCTTCACCTGGGAAGCAACAAAGATTTCATTTCAATGAATACCTCTCTTCGTTTTGTTAAATTGCTGCCACATTAGCACTGAATCTCAGGAGAAACAAAATGCAGGTAAAACCAGAAATACTTCAGTGATTTCTGGGATATTAAATTAATAGAGATCGAAGCATGGTGCATCAGCCTAATTATTTTGTAATAGTGTGGGTAAACCAATGGATGTGCATTTAGTTTTTATTAGAGAGATCATCTATTGCATCTATCATGTGGCCAAATCTCACTCTTATTTGCAATTATTGAAATCCTACTGTAGGCAATAGTGCCACATGAAATGGACAGCATCTCATTTCTTGTTTGATAATACAAGTTGCAATAGAAAACAAGGGCAGAATACAAAGCTTTTACATTGCCATTATTTGCACGTAAGTGGAATTGCAAGGAGCCCAACCAAGAACAACAGGTAATAACAGCAGCCAGTCCTCTAAGAAAAAAGGCACGTTAGTTTGAGTGGTTTTCAAAAGAAAAAGGACTTTGAGGGGCTATGTGGGGTCAGGTGAGTTTCTGTCACCCCAAATCAATTCAGCACCTTTGGGAAATGATATGTGACTGGTGTGAGTGATTCCATTTAATATTTTGTACTGGCAGGGGTATTTGTATAATACCAGCATTTATAAGATTTTCCAGGCAGAACGTCACTCTATCATTTGCTCTTGACTTGCTTTCAGGTCCTTGTCTGGCTTCCATGTGAAAATGATCCAAATTTCAAGATAGAAGTTCCCAAGAGCAAGAATTACTGTCTGTGCATTGTACTGTGCCTGCTACAAGGGCTTCCTCTGGGTGATCTTCTGAAATACACCTCTGTGCCACAATAGATAAGCAGAGCTGTAACCTCGTCACCCTGTGCTTTTAAGAGTCCTCCAGGTATGAATTGCTAATAAGTAATACTAGCAGCATCCCTAAAACATGCACTTTGGGGTTCACTTGAACATTGCTTGGGGGCAGCAGTTTGCATTCATGGGAGCAGCCAGAGTGCTCAGACTGTTCATTAATGCGTTTCACACTCTCACCTCATGATTGTTGAGGTCCAGGTTGCTCTGTTGAATGCCTTAGCATGTGGCTGAGGAGAGAAGCACTTGTAGATAGCCAAATTCATGTTTGCTTGCTTATTGTCATCTCAGCAAGGGAGAAAAAGAGTCCCAGCAAATAGCCTCATAGTCTTAGTAGTCAGAAATATTTGAGATTTCCAAAATTTTACCTTTGTAAAATTGTACATTTACAGCTGCTGCGAGGCTCCAAACCTTCTGTGGAGGGCAAAGATGTATGGCTCTGTGTGCCTGAAGCAGGCGTAGGTAAAATATGAGGCTCTGGCAGAGCAGATGTATAATCAGAAGTATCACAACTGCCATCATTTACGCAATTATAATAATATGTCAAATTAGTATTGAGTTAACAGAGTTGTATACGTTTGTTTTTTAAACAAAAAGGTTTATGGAACAGAAAGGAATCTTAGCAACAAAATGCCAAACTGCAAGTATAGAGTACCTGCACTCCCAGAGAGCCACAGACATTCTGTGTGAGCTAAATAATTAAATGTACCTGGCCTTGATTCTCCGTTGTTGAGTGGAAGAGAAAGTGTGTTGATTTTCTGGAGCTGCCAAGGTCTCCTTGCACTATACCCTATGCAGTGTCACTGTGCCTGAGCAGCGCAGCCTAGATTAAACTCTAGTTCAGAGAAAAATGCTATAAATCCCAGTAACTCTCAAAGTCCACAAGTACTACTTGTGATCATCTGAAGATGTAACTGCCATTATCTCCCCCTTGGCACAACCTGATGGCAAAGCTGGCAGCACTTCAACTATCCCCATGTTCTCTCTGAGTCAGTGGCACAAAGTGCTGGCCCGGGTGCTGCTCCCCAGGGGTTCAGCCTCCTGCCACAGGCTGCCTGTGTGCCTGCCTTGAGCAGGGCTGCATCCCCCAGGACCAGTCACTGGCAGAGCGCCTCTCCAGCAGCGGTACCCTTATATGAGGGGGATTTCTTGTTGCCATGACGATGAGCCTGTAGGGAGGAACGTTTCTTTCTGCAAAGGCAGTTCAAAGCTTAAAGTGATGTTACTGCCTCTGAGTGCCTATTAGTGCCATGTGCAAACATAGCTGGGCAAACCCTTATGAAAATAAGGAGGAAAAAGGAAAAAAGCCAGCTGGTTCTGCACTCCCTTCCCCACTCGGGCTTCGAGCAATAGAGAGAGTGATTGCTTTCTGTGTCTTTGTTCCCAGCTCTGGCACAAATCAAATCAAACCTCCCTTCCCCCAGCAAAGCACATTCACTAAGCTGGAGCATGCCAGAGTGAAAACGGATTAAAAAGAAAAATCATCTCTGCTGCTGCAGATGAAGAGGCATAAATCAGTGTGATGGGGGGTGCTCTGCCTCTGATGATTCCCTCTGCTAATGGGGTGCTTAAATCAGTGTGGCTGACAGTCCTGGGGTATCCACTGAGCTCTCCTCTGCCTTCTACACCTCTAATGGCAATGGGCTGAGAAGGGCTGCAGACAGACCTGCTATGGTGTGAGCCCAGCAGCGCAGGAGGAGCCCAAACAGCCTCTCACCATGCTGGAGGGAGCTCCTGAGGCAGGAAGTGCTGCAGTGTGCTCCAGCATTCACTAGCGGCACCCCAAAGCCTTAAAAGTGGGTTATATTTCAAGATGCTTTTCATAGCTGATGTTAGAACAAGGGTTGTTTATTTTCAGGTTTTAGATACTGAGGAGTCAGGCTTTCTCCTCCTGCGTAAATAGGCCTTCCGTATATTTTAAACAGTCTTATGTAGGTCGTGAATATATTTTAACTTCTAACAGAGTAAATCTGACTTTCTTAGAGTTGTATGACCCTGGAAGCTGGAGGAGTGAATTTCCAGGTTTACAGTGACACACCTTTACGCTGTCAGTATTCTTTTCTCCTCTTGGCTGTCCCACAAACTAATGGCGCAGCAGGGAGGGACTCTTTCAGCCAGCCCCATCAGTAGAAAAATGAAGTCTAAAGTTGGAACTGGTGTGTGAGGGCCTGTGGATGAGTTGGGGTGGAGGACTGGGGACAAGCTTGAAGTGTGGCTGGACAAATGGTTGCCAGTGCCCACTGTCCTGCACCAAAACTATCCACAGAGAGAAAGGGGTGTTTGCAAGTAGGAATGAGAAAGCAGTGGGGCTTTGCCTTGCTGCTGTATTTGGCTGCCATTGAAATGCAGATTGAAAGTGGTGATCGCCTATAAGAGGTGAACATGTGATAAGGACAAGTGAGACTATATTGTGCTGGCATTTTTCCTCAGTTTTTGTTTCTATTTGTTTCAGCCACTGGGTGCTAAGCAGTGGTGATAAGCCCACAGACTCCATGGTAGGTGGAGGGAACATTTCCAAAGAACCTGGCAGGGCAGCAAGGCTCAAAAGGGCTTGTGCTTGGGATGGAAGACCCAAAGTAACCCTGAAATGGTACCTAGCAGAGGGGAAGCAGGGCATTGGCTGTGAGGTGTGGTCTACAACCAGACTCTGACTTTGGAGTGATGCTGAAGAGCTCTCAAAACATGGCCAGTTGGACATGACATTCCTGAAAGGTTTTGAAATACAAAGAGCCAGGACTACCTCCCCCAGAAAATGCTGTTTTTCCCCAGCATTGCTGTGCCAGTTGGGCTGGATTAAGGGAGGATTCCCCTGTTTGGAAAGGGGGGACTCCTTAATCCTCAAAGCCTGGATTTAAAGATCCTAGAGAGAGTAATCACATCTGGATTAGTATCTGCTGGGGAGCTCTATGAGAGGGAGCAGTGTGACACCACCAGCCCTGAGCTTGGTCCTCATCCTTGTTTTCAACTTTTATCTTTTACCAACCACATATCTGAATTATACTTAGATGAAGAAAGAAAATCCCACAGAAAAGAGTATTCCCATATTCAAGCCATAAGTGGTTTTCTGCATGGAAGAAATGTGCAAAACATGGCCTGGGCAGGTGACAGAAGGTGAGAGTTTTCTTGTAACTGTTTTTTTTTTTTTTTGTTGCACTCACTATGCTTCTTCTGTAGCAAACTAAGCTAGCCTTTAGCCAAAGGAGGAAATGCTGATGACAAACACAGTGGTGTAGTGCCAGCCCTGCACTGCCTGGAGGTGAGCTGGCTTGCAGCCATATGAGGACGCCTATAGTTCCTGCCTAAGTCTTTCTTGTTTATTTATTTGAAGCCAGATCCCTACAAATGTGAGGTTTCTGTACAGATATAGAACAAGTAAAGCCCTTATGTCACTGAGGCATATTCCTGCTGGGAGATCCTGCTGGAGAAATGCACCCTATTGGCTTTTCCAGCTGGCCGCGGTTATTGCCATAGCTGCAAGTGAGCTCAGGGTCTGTGTTTTTACCTGGCAGAAGGTAGCTGCTTCAAATCAAATGAGGATCAGCTTCCTGACAGGTTCACCACCTTCAAAATTAAAACTGCATTATTTACTCAGGAATTTCTGGCATCAAATCTTGCATCCTTCCTTGCATCCTCCATCTCCCTCTGTAGCCAAGATGAAGGTTGGTGACATGCTTGGCACACCTGCAAGCTCCGTGTAATATACCTCTGCTATGTGACAGTGGTTAGGCTTGGCAAACCAGGGTGGCAACAGCAGCAGTGACAGGCAAGCACCACCTGACTGACCTACTTCAGGTTGGGAACAGGAGCTTCAGGCCCTGCTGCATGTTGCCTTCTTGGTTGCCCCCTCTAAAAGTTCCCTTTGGACAATACTGCAGGCCCCTTGGCATGCTGCCCATGTACTTGTGCTGCACCATCCCAGCCTTGCAAACGTGGCTCATCACCTTGGTTTTCAAGCGTGATCCATTTAGTACAGTCAATTCAGTCCTCTGCATTCACCTTTGCTTTCAGTTTTCAGACCCTCTGGATCTCCTTTTGCAGGTCTTTTTTATCTCCATGATCCTCTTCTGGCTGGGGATGAGTTTAAAGCCCTCTCCTTCTGTATGAATCCATCCTCTGAAAGAGACATCACTGAAGTAAATATAAACAGTGCAGCAGGAAGGAAAGCAATGTAATAACAGCTTTGCCAAGAGCCTGGCACCCTTTTGTTTAAATCACTGATTCTGTTGATTATTGTAGCACATTTTCAATGTGCCTTTTGCACAGGACAGACAGTTTCAGTAAGACCCTCTTTAAAGCATTCATTGCATGATATCAGAATGAATTAGATAAATATCTCTAAAGACCTGACTTTAACCTTTCCTTTGCTATTTGTTGCTGAATTGAGGGACAGTGTTTTTCTCCTTTCCGTCCACCATCAGCCACACTAATGCAGACTGATTTCAGTAGCATGCCATCAGTGCCCACTCCCCAGTGACTCTGCTATGCCAACATAATTTGGGCACGTCTACCAGTGGAGCAAGGCAGAGGATGCTCCATGTGCAGGAACCTGCCTCCTGTGTTCAGAGGCCACAGGACTGAGGTGCCACACACTGTGCTGTCATTGCTTCATGTTGGCAGTCCTTTACAACCATGGGGCTGTCAGCATTTTTTCCTTTCCTTCCAGGCTGTGTTGTATTGTACGGGATTTGGATAGTGGCTTATTTGTTAGAGACTGTGCTACTGTTCCAGGATGCCTGCTCCTGCAGTTTGTCCTTTTAATTTAGATGTTGCCAAGCACCTGAATCACACAGAATCACCAAGGTTGGAAAAGATCTTCAAGACCATCCAGTCCAACCATCCACCCATCACCAATAGCACTCACTAACCCATGTCCCTCAACACAACGTCCAAACGTTCCTTGAACGCCTCCAGGGTTGGTGACTCCACCACCTCCCTGGGCAGCCCATTCCAGTGCCTGACCACTCTTTCAGAAAAGTAGCATTTCCTAACGTCCAGCCCAAATCTCCCCTGGCGCAGCTTGAAGCCATTCCCTCTCGTCCTATCACCAGTTACACGAGAGAAGAGGCCGACCCCCAGCTCACTGCAGCCTCCCTTCAGGTAGTTA
Organism: Meleagris gallopavo; assembly: GCF_905368555.1. Taxonomy (NCBI): domain Eukaryota; kingdom Metazoa; phylum Chordata; class Aves; order Galliformes; family Phasianidae; genus Meleagris; species Meleagris gallopavo. The sequence goes on from NC_139405.1 coordinate 13,229,281, forward strand.
CAGAGAGCAGTAATGTCTCCCCTGAGCCTCCTCTTCTCCAGACTGAACCATCCCAGCTCCTTCAGCCGCTCCTCATAAGGCCTGTGCTCCAGGCCCCTCACCAGCCTTGTTGCCCTTGTTTGAACCCACTCCAGGGCCTCGGTGTCTTTCTTGCAGTGAGGGGCCCAAAACTGGACACAGTACTCGAGGTACGGCCTCACCAGAGCAGTTAACCTGTGTTAACTCTAGCCTTTTGAACAGTGAAAATCCTTTCCATGGTTGGAAAGTGTCTGTGTGTAAATCTCTAAGGACCGGGGCTGGTTTGTTCTGTATTCCAAATATGAGCAGGGGTCTCAGTCTAGTTTCTAAATTAGGTCAGCTGGTGTCTGTAAGGCAAGAACAGCAAGGAACCTGGTGCTATCTGTATCTGTGTTCAGAGGTAGCATCAGAAGGGCTGCAGGGAGAGAATGAGGTATCTTGGCAAGCCTCTGTATGTGTGTGCCATAGCCCAGAGAAATCTGTCTGCAACAGGTATCTCGTGCGTGTAGCTATCAGTGTAATTGTAGCATGAAAGGTGCTCAGAGATGATACCCAAGAATGTCAGCTAATGGGGAAGAGTGAGAGAATAACATTTTTTAAATTGGTGCCGTATGCTTTATATTCCATCATCTCTCTTGCTACTGCTGAAATTAGGAAGTTCTTTACATTGGGAATTTCAGTGCTGCTTTAAGCTGATTTTTAAGTCAGCGCTCTGTTGGGAAGGGAGGGAGGTCTTGGCAAAGCCACTGCCTTGTCTGCAGTGACTGTAAAGGACCCAAGGTACCTGCTGGTGTCAGAGGAAGGAAATGAACACTGGGATCTCCAGCAAAGTAATTTTAGGCTGATACCATTTCCTCTTTCAGTTTAATATAATCATCTTTGGTGTCTGCTTCTACAACAATGGCTTTGTACTGCTAAACCTTTGCAGCATATTAGCAGAAGCAGCTGGAACTTGAATTTGATTTTGTCTAGAGTGAGAAAACTTATATTTAGCACTTGGCAAATCTCTTGAATGCAGGAGCACATCAGTATATAAATGCAGGTTGCTTTGATCAGTGTAATTTTGGAAGCTTAAGGAAGAGAGAATATATTCAGAGTACTGATAATGTCAAAGGAACTATAGAAAATATTCTGCCTGGTGACTGCAATTATATTATTCTACAATATTAGCCTACCCAGTACTGCAAAAAAATGTATAATGGAAAAATGCTTTGGGTAGCAAAATACTCTTAGTGCAGTCTTTTGTACACTGTAATATAAGGGTGAAATCCAAACGCATGTTGTCTCAGATGAAGTGGCTGGTGAGAGCACAGAATGGCAAGAGCTGGACTAATCCAGGGACACAGTGGTGAGTGGGCAGTATCAGGGCCAAGTGACGGTCACTATGCACCCTGGGGAAATGCAGCACAAGCTGAAATGGCAGTGGGACAAGCTGCCTGCCTCAGCCCCTCTTCTCATTTGGGCACAACTCCCGATGGCTTCTTTGCAGCGCAGGATGCCAAACTAATAGTCACTCTTGGCATTAAACCATGTGTAGGACTCAGGATTTGGCCATATGCTCTAACAAAAGGAAGCGCTTCAGTTTGCAGTTCAGGGGGAGAGCTGGAGGCATTCCCAACAGTGGCCTCTTCTGGCAGGTCGTGTCCCTTTGAAACCTGTTCTGCTTTGAAAGGAGCAGCCTCTGACCTCACTGACTTAGCAGAAGTTTGCACAGATATATATGAACCCAGCTGCACTGCTGCAAATTCCTGGTCCCCTGATCCCCAAAAACTACCGGGGTCTATCTAGTGTTCTGCTGGAGTTACAGTTAGAGGGAGGAATACTTGGTACCTGCTGGGTCAGGAGTCAGAGTTGCTGGCATTTGGGAGGCTCATCTGCAGGCTCATTGCTTCTTAAGGACTAGGATTTTTAGTGAGGATTCTTCTTACCTAGCAAAAGCAATCAGTGCCAGAACATGGAAGCACATGATTTTGAGGAGGGACTCATTTTCTGCTCTCAGCAGAAGGAGTTAAAAACTAAAGTGAGAGCATTCGAATTTGCATGGGTGGAACAGAAAAGGCTTGGATGAAAATATCATCAAAAGTGTTGTGGGCATAACTAAGCTTGTGTTGCCTCTGGAAAAGCAGTTACACAATGAGGTTGACCCTTCTTTCCCATTGCTGTTTCTGGCTTCCAAGAAATATCCTGAGCATTGTGATTTATTGCAGTGCTGGTAGAAGACATTTTAAGTTTTATAGGCAGCTAGCATGTGAGTCCAGATCTCCAGAAAGAAAAACAGAGCCTCCTCATTTCATACATGCAAGGAAGATGCAGTAGTTTTTAAGTGCTGATGCGTGATGGTGCTTTGGGAATTCAGATCCAATTCTTACTCATTCCCTGCTTCAGGTTGGTAGCTGCCTCTGTGTTACATAGAGCTTCACCAGGAGATTTGCACTGCTGCAGCACTGGCTCAGTGTTATTCCCCAAACCTACCATTCTTTCCATAGCCCAGAGGAATGACTCTGTAGGCTTAAGACACAGCCCTCTTCCACAGCTGCCATATCAAAAAGTTATTGCCCCTTATCAGAGGCTGCAGCTCCTTCCAGCCTATGAGTTTTCTGCTCTCTAACCCACTGTTGAGGCTGGTTAACAGAAAAAGCTTTGCTAGATGTCTGCTCGCTTGCCTTCCCCTGCCGCCAGCGGGTGAGCAAACAAGCATCAGCGATGAGGCAGAGATTGTTTTTGCACCATGGCTACAGAGGAAAACCATGTGAGATTTGATGCCTTACAGCTTTTTGCTCTGCAGGCCCATAGATCAGTGTAGAGATGGTTTGTCTCATGGCGAATAGCTGACTGCAGGCCAGTTGGCAGCCCTAGTGCAGGGAAGGCTGTTAATAACAGAGTTGGGGTTGATGCACGGCATCACTAAAATGGATTGACAGATTGGCGGAGAGCAGTTTTCATGCATCCCATATGTTGCTTGGCTTCCTCTGGGTGACTTATAAAGAGGGGGGAAAATATTTTGCTGGAAGAAAGTAAGGTTATTTATATACTTCGGTATTTTTAAGCAGCTCTCTCCTCCCTTTGCTTGACATGATGTGGTCGAAAATAAAGACAAAAATTGATCCTTTAATCGTCTTAGAAGTGTGCTTGGGGTATTAAGAAGGTGCAGTTTTCCTCTGGCTCTAATGGCAGAACAGGGAAGTACTTTAGAAAGTTGTGAAGTTTTGCTCTTGAAGAATGGCAGATCTGACACAGACTGCCAGAGATATAATGCTGCTAAATGGCGTGGTAAGTCCAGGCTGCTCTGCCTTACGTCTGTGAAAGATCTGACATGTTATCTGTCAGATAACTTTCCAGGAGGCATGAAATGTGGCCCTCGGGTCTAACAAGAACTTTTCTGAGAAATGCTAGTTTGCTTCTCTCTGCTTCATTTAGGCAAACATGTGCAGTACAGACCATCAGTCTTGATGAAGTGCCATTGTTTAATACTGAAAAAAATGCACATTCAATATAGTTCGTGTTTCCGAAAACCTGTGTTATTTATTTAATAATATTTTTTTCTTTGGTAAAAAAAAAATTAAAATAAAAAATCTGCAGTTATTTATACATTCTTGCCCCTTGAAGAGCTTGCTACCATCTGTTTTTCTTGGCTTTCCATCACTCTTTTTTTTTTCCACTTGTTCTTCTCCCACTGTGCACCACTGAAGGACTACGCTGTACATTATCTCATAGCCAAATTATGCAGGGTATTGTAAACATGTTGTAAATTTTGCCAGCTGCAAAGTCAAGGGCTCTGAAATCTTGCTAAGCACTGGAAATGCTTTCAGAAGAAGAAAGGCAGCCTTTTGGAAGCAGATTTGCAGGGCAGTGACACAAAGGTGGATAGTACAAATGCTGGAGGAATAAAAGCAATACATAAATGTATTTGTGGATTACTGTAGCTTTATCATAAAAACCAAGAGGTCTCTGAGACGGTATCTGCTCAGCACCCACATGACAGACATGACAGCACAGCTCCTGCGTGCAGGTGCCAGGACCCACAGGGCTCTATGCTCCAGCAGTTGTAGCAGAGATTGGAGTCTGGTGCAACCTTGGCACCACTGCACTGTCCCAGAGGGATAGAGATCCCTTTTGGGATTTGGGAGTGCATGAAGAGCACTGGGCAGCACAGAAATATATTGCAGCCAGCCCTGTAAACTTGGAGAGGGACCATGGGGTTGTACCAGTGCATTCTTTGCAGCAAGCAATCCCACATCTCGTGAAGTCAAGAGGAATAGGAAGCGATCTGCATGAGGACTACAGGCTGATGATATCCACACTGCCCTCAGTGAAATATGGTTTTCTGCATTTGCTGTAACTTCACTATGAATGTTTTCATGCTTTGATTTTGACTGATAAGAAGAACAAAGGCATCTTAAATTCAGATGAGATTTGAGGAAGAATAATTACGAGAGCAATTGCTTGGGACTAGAGATGTTGCCCTTACAAACCATTTTTGGAGAGTCCAGGGGTTGGAGAGAAGCACTGTGGTGCTTAAGGCATCATGGTCCTGTTCACCCTGCACCCTCCAGCCATCCTCTCCAGGCAACAGCTTGCAGACCTCGAGAGGCCAAACATCTGGGCAGGGTGTTCATTTGCAATACTCAGGGATCTCAAACCTGTCTTTTACATTATTCCATCCATACTTCATCTTCCACTTCAACAGTTAGTGAAAGGGATCCCAAGTTCAGTCATACCTGCATAATAAGGCAATGAATATCCTATCCTATGACTTATTGTTCTGTTCCTACTATTTTTACAGTGTTAAGAGCTTAAGGGAGAAAAATTGCTTAGTTTATTAAGATTCATTTTTCTTTTTTCAAAGGAAGGATGGTAGTCTTTCAGTATTCTATGAAAGCTATTTCTTCTCCAAAGAGTCTTTTATTACTATCATGGGCTGATGTTCATAGGCTTGCACTCTTGCACAGGGGCACTGATTTAAATAAGGGCCTTTAATCAACAGTTTAATCAGCTAACAAGAAATGCAAAACTGATTATTTAAATTAATCTTGTTCTTCATTTGGGCTTTTAAATTATTTTCTGAAGGAACAACAGATAGTTATTCACTGGTGCCTAGTGCTCTCTTGTCACCTATGATCAGGATACGCTGTTAGCATATTTGTTTAAGAATCTGCTGTTAAGTCTGAAATTACCTAATACTTTCCATTTTTCCAAATTGATGACTGACACTCCACTACGTGATAATTTTAATGCTGATCTGTGTCAAGGTGCACAAGCAAAGTAAGAAACACATTAGTGTCTTCCAATTTAAATCACAGTATAATCTCAGATATGATGGATATACAGTGTTAAGGGAAGGAGTATAATTATCAAAACTCATTGTACATGTGAAGTGGTCAGCAGACCAGACTCTGCAATCACCAAATTCTTACCGAGGCTCATACTGGGAAAAGTAAAACAGCCCTTTATCTTCTTGGTTCCAATCTCCACTTGTTTTCTCCATTTTGACTGATCTGAAGGAAAGAACATCTTTCTGTGCATGCAAAGGAGAAACGTGTTGTTTAAATGGTCACTTCAGTGGCTTGGCTTTGTCTAACATTTGTAGGGGCTTATTTCTATTTCTTGCATTGTTACAGTGCAGGTTAGGCCATAATATTCAGTGCTATCAATCATTTTTTCACACTCATAGAATTGCTAAGGTTGGAAAAGACCACTAAGGTCATCTAGTCCAACCATCAACCCATCACCACCATGCCCACTAAGCCACATCCCTAAAAGCCACATCTACATGTTTGTTGAACATCTCCAGGAACGGTGACTCCACCACTTCCCTGGGCAGCCTGTGCCAATTTTAATTAAAAATTATTAAAATTTAAATGCAGATGAGTTATTATACATGCATATATAAATGGATATATATAAATCCTGTGCTCTGTTTTTTTTTCTGAGAGAAGGACGTTGCATTTTTACCTATTTTTTGCATCAGTTCTACCTCAGTGCATCGGCAATGAGTTGAGGGTGATATTTCTGATTTATGCCACTGTATAAGAGAAAGCCAAAAGGAAAATGAATCTCTGAACCTTTACCTTTGGGGTATGTGCATACATGTATTTCTAATGGAAAGCATGATGTAGTCAGTCTCCTCCTTCAGGTAGCTCAGCTGACTTTGCTGCAGAGAGCAGCTTCCATGCTGGGTATCTGGTGCCTCGTTGGCTGCACCCATCACGTCAGGGCCCAGAGCTTTCTGTGGGACACACACTGGGAGGTTCCAACACTGAGGGCCATGGCTGCCCTCCATTTGGGGTATCTCTCAGCTGGCTGCTGCCACCAAGTCCCTCTGCCAGCCCTTCTCCAGGCACAGCATGGGGTGCAGGTGAGTTACTGTACCTTCCTGCCTCAGCTCTCTGAGAGCAGCATGGAGCCTCTCTCCCAGCACTGTAGTTGAGCAAGTGTCAGCCCATTTTGCCAATATGCTGTGACTATTCTCTCCAAATCACACTTGAGACTTAAGATAAAGCAGCATAGGCTTAATTTCTTTATTCCCCTGCCAAAAGCCATATGCACAGTGGCAGGATTTGACATGCAGCACTGTGCATTACAGACACATGTCACTCATGCCGACTCAGAGAGAGGAAACGTTTGCTGCCATGCCCTGCATTGTTCCTGCTCAGATGCACAAGGGGAAGCTTCAGCTTTGGGGCAAAGCCTAAGCCCAGGATTCTTTATTTTATTGCAATTGTTTAAGTTAGGGTTTGGGCCTGGTTTGTTTGCACTTGTTGTATCAGCTTCCTTCCAGATGTTCTCAGCCCTGGGTCCCCCTGATGAACACTTGGTACCGATGCCACAGCAGCACAGCCAGGCCTCTGCTAATGGAGCATTTGCAGGGATTGATGCGTGCCCTTGGTAAAGGCAGTCTTAAGCTTTCCTATAGAACACTGTATGTAAATGTGGGCTTAGAGCAGCCTTCAGAGGCAGCACAAATTGCTGGCAGTAATACACCTAAATTACATAAATTACATAGGACATACTTTTTTTTTTTCTTTTATTCTTTTTTATGCTTCTCTGCTTCCTTCCCATCACTTCCTTTTCCTTGCAATGATTTTACTTCATATTTTCTTGAATAGGCCTTTGATGCTATCCATGAGTTTATGATCTTTAGTAGGTCTCTGGCCGGAACAGAAAGCAAATCCATTGGTTAAAAAACTGAGTAATAGTGAAGATGTCATTAGATTTGTTGCTCCTTTGATGAAACCCTCAGCATCATTATAAAGCCAGTCCTCAAATCCTGCCCCCATGAAACATCATTGTCCCTTCTGTATTGAGATGGAAATGAGAACAACAGTAAGTTCTATAAGAAGGTGGTAGGTAACAAACCACCAAGGTCAAATAATGTATTATAAATGTAACAATCATTGGGAGCATCATTTTGCTGACTATTTTACTTTGTCTGAAATGGTGAACACTCAAACATAACTATATGGGACATTGGATTATTATTTTTTAAAATTTAGATAATAAAAACAGGCTTTTTTTTTTTAATGAAGAATGACTTTTTTTTTCCTAGTGTAATTCTTGTAATAGCATTAAATAGAGCAATCTATTTGTAGGGAAAGCTACTTTGAGCACTTCCACTGCAAATGCAGACATCCAGAATAATTTTTCCCATTAGTAGAACAAAAGATCAGGATTGCTTGGTTTTCAGAGAAGATATTAGAATAAATGAAAGTAATTTACAAAAGAATAGTCCCCCTTTTCTCTTTAAAATGTGAGGGAAAGTTCAGCAACACTGAGAAGCAGAGAAACCAGAATGGACAGATGATGCCTTACAAAGAATTGTGGATACATTACACAAAAACTGGAACTTATGTTATATATGAGATGTCACTGATCTTGATAGCTTTGCGGCCCTGAGTACCTGCAGGCCTGCCATCCCACTTTTCCATGCTTCCTATCCTTTTTGGAGCATGGCATCTTGTCACCTCTGGTCATTGCATTCTAGAAACACTCCAGTCATGGTTAAGAAGGCATTTGTGTTACCTAGAGTAATACAACAGTTATCCTATTAGTAATTAAGTCAATTTCCACGCCCCTGTGCTGTATTTCCCTGCTGGAACTCCTTTCTCCAAACAAATTTTGAAGAGGCGCAGAGGCTGAACTGAGGTGAGAGCCTACCCTACGGTCAGTTTTCCACCACAGATGTTTCCCCAGTGTTCCACATCTTCACTCTTGTTCTGCTGTTCCTCACCACCGAATAGAATCTGCCTCTATCACTCCCTCACTTAAGACATTTATAAACAGTAGTGAGGTCCTCTCTCAGCCTTCTCCTCACCAGGCTGAACATTCCCAGGTCTCTCAGCTTTCCTCATACAGGAAATGCTCCAGGGCCTTAATCAGTTTTTGTCACCCTCCACTGGACTCTTTCAAGGAGATCCCTGCCTTTTTTTGAACTAGGGACACATTAAGTACTCTAGACGTGGCCTCCCCAGGCAAAGCAGAAGGGGAGGATCAGCTTCCTCAACCTACTTGCCATGCTCTTTTTAATGTACCCAGGATACCATTGACCTTCTTGGCCACAATTGTACACTACATGTGGCCAACCTGTAGTTGACCAGGACACTCAGACCCTTCTCTGCAGAGCTCCTCTCCAGCAGGTCAGCCCCTAACTTGTACTGATGTGTGCAGTTATTCCTCCCCAGTTCAAGACTCAACACTTGCTCCTGCTGAACCTCGTCAAGTTCCTCCCTGCCCAACTCTCTATTCTGTCCATGTTTTGCTGAATGGCAGCACTGCCTTCTGGTGTGTCAGCCACTCCTCCCAGCTTTGTAACATCAGTAAAACTGTTGAGGGTGGGCTTCATCCAGGTCATTGATGGAAGATGCTGTACAAGACCAGATCCAGCACTGGGGAGCACCGCCTTCAAATAGACTCTGTGCCACTGATGACAACCCTCTGAGCTCTGCCAGTCAGCCAGTTCTCAATCCACCCGACTCTCCGCTCATCTGTCTGATGCTTTCTAAGTTCATAACAAGGATGCTGTGGGAGAGAGTGACAAAAGCTTTGCTAAGATACACAACATCCACTGCTATCCCCCAGTCAACCCAGCTAGTGATGACATCACAGAAAGCTACCACATTGGTCAAGTACGATTTCCCCGTAGTGAACCGATGCTGACTTACTCCTGATATCTTTCCTGTCTTCCAATCCTTGTGGGTCCCTTCCAACTCGGGATATTCTGTGATTCTGTACTCGTGGAAAAACTAGAAATGCCTGCTTACCAGATGTGATTTTAAAGCTGGCATCTATAGACTTTAAAAAAGTTGGTGAAAATCAAGCCTGGAAATGCTGCAGAGTATTACATGAATTCTACCTTCTAAGAAAAACTGGCACAGATATTGCCATATTCTAACAATAGCGCTAGAAAGTAACTTTCTGTTTAAAATTAATGATGTTTGAATGAATACTTTTCACCGATGGCAAACGGGGAAAGGCCAGAAGTGGAAGGAGATGGGGCTCTAAGGGCGGAGGAACGGCTCCCGTGGTGCTGCTGTTCCACAGATGCACTTCTGCGCTTTGAATTTCGAGACAAGAGGACATCGTGCAGAAGAATTCCTGGGATGTGAGCGGTAGGAGAGAGAGCTTATTTTGCACCGATGAAAGCGACCCTCGGGGCAGGGCTTCGTGCCGCCGGCGGTGCAGCCCGACCCGGCCCTTCTGGGCCGCCCGAGCCGAACCGTGCCGGGTCAGAGCCTGCCTCCGCTCCCAGCCCGCGGGGTGCCGCCGCCTCCCGCCCGTCCGGTGCCGGTGGCGACTCCGTCCTGGGCAGCGGGGAAGCGCGGGGCCGAGCCGGGGAAGGCCGCCCCGTTGCCCTTCCCGGGGCCGTTGGAGCGATGCCCGGAGTAGAGGGGACGGCGAGGCGCGGGCAGCCGGGGCCGTGTGGCAGCTCCCGCGTCGAAAGCGGCGTTTCTCGGTCGTTAAAAGACAGCCGAGGGCTCGAGAGAGCTAGCGGGTGGGCTTCTCGGTTTGGGGCTGAAGAAGGCGGTTTCAAAAACATTTGGCTCTGCTTTTCTAGCTGTGCGCGTTCGTTGGCGGCGAAGCCGTGCCAAGGGGCGGGGCTGGAGGTGCCGGGACCGGCCTCGGGACCGGCCCATGGCTGTGCCTGGGTCATTTGTCCTGAGTTTGTGCTGTTGTTTTATTTCACGGAGGATGAATTCCGGGAGCCTTACCCGTGGTTTCTAGCAGCGCAGCCGGTTAAGCTGCGCGGGGATGCTCAGGGTGCGTGAAAAGTGCCGCGCACCGTGCGAGCTCTGGGGATGTGCTGCAGGCACGGCGGGGGCGGCGAGGAACAGAGCCTTCGCTTTTTATGTATTTATTTCTACCCGCAGCCCGTCCCTCGCTCGGGGGCTCACAGACACGGCGGGTTTGGATGGAGGACGCGGCGCCCAAGGTGCGGCGGGGCGGGAGCGGCACCGCCCGGGACGGCGGCCGCGCCTCTTGCTTTGTGTAATCGCGCGCCGCGACAAGCGACAAGCACCGGTTCTGCACGGCCGCTCGTGAGCCGCCTTCCAGCCGTAGCCGCAGGTGCTGGGGCCGCGGACGGCCGCCGTCCCCGGCGCGGCGACCAACGCGCTCGGCTCCGCGCGGCGGGGGCGTGGCGGGGCCGCCGCCACCACTCCCGGCGCGAGGGCGGGGCCGTGCCGCGCCGTGCCGCCCTGCCTGGGCGCGAGGCGGCGGCACCTGCGGCCGTGCCGGGCCGAGCGCGGTTGGAACGGAGCGGCAGCCGTACGCGGCCCGGCTGTAAGAGGAGCGGAACGCGGCGCTGCGGGCGGCGAGAGGCGGCGGTCGAGGTAGGGGCGGCTGCCGGAGAGGCGCGGGCGGAGGCCCCGGTTCGCGGTGCCGGTGCGGAGCGGGCCGGGCGGCGGCGGGCGGGAAACAAAGGGCCGGGCGGCCGGCCGTGTGCCCACCTGTGCGGGCCGCGGAACGGGCGGCTGAGCGCGGCTCGGGGCCGCTGCCCTCGGAGGCTGAGGTGGGCGTGGGGGAGCCGCGTTGAAGCGCCTCGCCGAGCCTTCTGCCGGCCGTTCCTCAGCGTCGCCGCTGTAATTATTGTTAGGCGTTGGGGGTTCCGTCCGCTTTTCCGGAGGAAGTTGCGCCCAACTTTGCCGGCTCCCCTCGCCGCGGGGCGTCGCGCAGCCACCCGCGGGCCGGGCGCGCACCTGCAGTGCCGCACCGGGAGCGGCCGCACCGCCCGTACAGCGCGGCGGCGGCGGGATGCGACGGCGGCGGGAACGGAGCCGGCCGGCGCCTCTCGCCGGGTATCGATCGGTCCTCGGGCATCCCCGTCGGCATCGCGGCCCGCCCCCCCCGCCGTCCTCTTTGTTAGGCACCGGCCTGCGTTAGTGCGAGGAAACAATGGCTCCCACCGACAGCCGGCACCGAGCCGAGGGGCTGCCGGTACGGATAGCGCTCCCACCGCCGTTGGGTGAGGCCGCCCTTCTGCGGGCCCGGCTGTTAATTCCGGGTCTTTAAAATATGTTTTTGCGTTGGCCGAACGAGAGCGGAGAGTTGGTGTCTTCGGAAGGATTTGTACTATCTGTAAGTACCTCTGCCCTGACGGCTGTCGGGACCGCCGCTCCTCAGTCGTTGCCTTTATCGTACTGTGACACGGTAAATACCGCTGCTGAGTGCGGGAGCTGCCAGCTGGGCCCCCGGTCCCCCTTGCAGTCGGTGGCTGCGAGAATCTCTGCTGCGGTGCGTGTGGGCCTCTCGCTGCAAGGGGTGCTGCCGGAGATGCTCTTCTCAAAATCTAAGCGTCACAAAATGGCCCTTACTCATTGCTGGCTTCTTCCAGCTGTGGTGGTGCTGTTGGTGTTGCACGGCGGCTGCTGACACGCTGCTCACCCGGCACTGCTGGGAGCCCAGGGGCTGCACAGGGTGGGTGCTGGCTGAAGCCATGGGAGCTGTGCGCTGGGAGCTGTGCGCTGGCTGCTGCTGCACCTCAGGCTGCTCTGGGCTGCTGCAGCCCCTTGGAAGTGAAGAGAAAGTGTTTGTTGTAGAATTAAGCTTTTCCTCCATCAAACATCATAATTTGAGGTAAACTGAGTGAAAGATGGCTCGAGTTGAAGAAAGGACAGCATTACTTATTTTGAGAATGCTGAAACAAAACTTTTTTTCTTCTGCTTCAAACACTTTCCAGGTGAGATTTTAATCAGAAGATTTCAGGCCGGTGTACCATGGTACTGCCTCACCTCTGCAGAAGCTCAGAATGGCATTACTCATTTTGGTGTTTTTTAACCTTACCACAAGGAAGTGAGAGTTAACCAGTCACTGTGCATGTGTCACGTACACTATTGTCCGTGCAATTAACTTGGATTCTTTGACACCCACTTGCTTCTCAGCACATTGTGAATATGCACAACTGGAATATTCAACTTCTAGGGAAATCTCTGTATCCTGATGGCTAATTGTAAAATGAAAATGTGGAGTGAGCATGCTATTGGTTGGGACAATAAAACATTTTGCAAAGAACTTGCTCACCAGCATAGACTCCTGCTGTCAGTCAGCCAAGAGCCAACTTCTGCTGGTCTCTTAGCAAAACATGAGTTCTGCATTAACTCATCAGTCTTGCCTCTTACCCTATGTTCAGTACTGAAAGTGGTGTAATTATGGGCAAACTGTGCTGTTTGACATCAGCTGGGGATGTTCTTTAGGTTTACAGCTGAAGCAAGGAGGGCTCTGGCTCCTGTGGTGTATTAGGTATGGGGTGACACCAGCACCGGTTTTGGGGAGGGAGAGAAAAGGGAGGAGGAGCAGAGGGGAGAGCACCTGCATTTCTATTTCTCCACTAATCGGCCTCGGGTTGGCACTTACATCCAGTTACTGCTTGAAGTTGCTCCAATTAAGAACATCAGGTGTCTGAGATGTAACTGTTCAAATTCATAAATTCTCTTTTACTGTTTTACTTTGCAAAACCTAAAACTAGAAATCTGCTGTGTATATCCACTAAAACTGTTAATAGGTATGACTGGGTACCAACACGAGTGCTTTCTGGAACATGCATAAACAGCAAACAGAAACCCTCCTTCTTAAATACCTCAGGACATCTGTATGGGAAATGTTGAGTCACAGCCTGAACCACTGACTGAGCACCTGGGGAAAGGACCGGTCAGCCCTGGGAGCACAGGTGAAGGCAATTCAGCTGTGTGAGCAAAAGGGGTGGAGCCTGGCTGCACCTCTCTTAGATCCCATTTAAGGGCTGACTGCCACTGGCAAAGGATCTCTGGTTGGAGGTCCTTCCTTTTGGAGTTTTCTACTGTGAGACTAGGACACAGGTGAGCATGCATTTCATTTTTGATCATCTCTTTCTACTATTATAATCTTTCTAATTGTAAGCCAGTAAAATACTATGCTGACCATGCCACTCTTCTAACCGTACGGTTGTTAGTCGTATAACAGCCTACAGCTGATGTTCCCTTGGACTTGTGGTGCTGTTTGTCCATCTAGGCAGGATTTCTTGGGCCACCTGTGCTTTGCTTTCTGCTGAGCTGAGGGCAGCTGGGCTGCTCATTCTGCCAGTGATTTGGCTGATTTTTCGTTGATTTTTGTGGAAGCTAAATCCAGGCATTGCTGTGTAACAGTCAGTGGTTCCACCCAAACAGAACCAGGAGTGCTGTGATGAACTTTCCTGAAGCCTATAGCTCTCACACCTGGAGGTCAAGTGCTAACAGTTTTCCTTGGGGTAGGGGGATGGGGCTGTCATAGGTGTTTTGGGACTAAGAACTGCCACAGTATCTGGCTCTTGTGTGGCTCGGCTGTACTGCTGAGAACTGCTGCCCTGTAGCCCTGATAAAAATTGTAGGATGTGAGCTGAGTCTTGTCCCTAAGGGTTTAAGGTTTGTCCCTTTCCAAGCAGTGCCTGTCTCTGTGGTTACGTGAGAAGCACTGTGCTCCCATCATGTCATGCAGTTAGCCATGAGGTGCAATGTCACCTATTTTGTATCATTTCCTACTAGTTCTTTGCCTGGGGTGAGTAAGAGTGCTGCTGCTTTTGGAAGATGAGTCTGGTGCAAGTACAAAGGTAAGTTCCAGAGCAGACAGTGCTTGAATGTTTTTCTAAATCAAGTAAGAAAGCAGAAGTGTATGAATTTAGTTCTTTCACAGGTCAGACTGCCATTTCCTATTTCTGATCATTCTTATCCCCTAAGCAAAGCTCTTATTAAAGCACAAGAGATATGCATAGTGGTTTCTGTTTATATACCACGAGCCACCCAGGCTGGGGTTGTGCTGAGCTGTAAGGATGTAGGGCAAGCTGTGTGCTTAGCCTGGGGAGCTCATTGTGCAAGGTGCACCAGTCATCTTATTTTGCCTATGCAGTGTGCTGGGGTGAAGATAGCCAAAGTGTGTGGGAGAGCAGCAACAGCCTCACTCAGGTCTCACAGACGGGGGGATCTTGGCTCTCATACTTTTCTTTCTGGCTCCCCTGGATTTGTTCTGTGCATCAGCTCTGCTGTTCAGAGTTGGCTATTAGTGAACAGCCCTGGCTGCAGCAGGATGTGCAGCTCCAGTGTCACGGGGTGGGAGTTTTGATCATGCTGAACAAAGACATTCTTCCAAAAATAGGTGATGCCAAAGATCTTGAGTACCAAAAATAGCAGTAGAGATTCTTTTTTTTTTCCTGACTATTTTAGATGTATTGTTCTCTGCTGGAGGCAGCTGAAAAGTAAAAGAGCGTGATAGAGCTGTAGGCAGTGGAGAAGTGAAAGAACATACACGCAGTCACTTCTGACAGGGGAAAGCTACATGTGCCAGAGATGACTGTAGAAATGCACAGTAATGCAGTGTGACAATGCAAACAGAAATGTGCAATATCACCAATATCCTGCCCTAGCAAAAGTTTCATTGTTTTCATAGCAATTGTGGTACCCCACAAAGAGAAGAAGCATGGTGAAATCGGTATTGACAAAAAGGAGGACAAACTAAATGTCAGTAAAAACAGAAGTGAATAAATGCTACAAGAGTTACCCTAGTGATAGCTGCTACAAACATTTTATTGCAGCATACTCTGCTGTGTGTGAATAATCCACTCTTCCAAAACAGGTGGCAATAAACTGTGCACCAGCTTTCCTCTACACGTTCTTTCAGGTTGTTCAGGTGGTAGTACCAAGTTACAACTTAATGTTTCTCTGCTGGGATTCTCCATAGACTTTTTTATCATTAAGTTAAACTGCAGCTCTCCCATTCCCTGTGTTGGGTTTATGCACAGAGCTAATTACTTGCACTCGAGCTATTTAAGGCACTGAGCGTGGAGTTGGAAGTCAGGAGGCAGCATGGCTCTAATCCAGGCTGTGCTGCTTGCTGAGCCACCTCAGAGAAGTTATTTAACCTCTGAGCCACTGCTTCTCCGTGGGTAATGGGAGGGATTATGATAATTGCTTTGGAAAGCTTTCTTGTGCTTTCAGGTGTTGAGCTTTCTTTTTTAAAGAAGGTCTGTTCTTGAGCTGAAGAGACTCAGTCCATCCCAGGAGGCTTTTGGCACTTTGCAGGCTAATGGAAATAACGCTTAATGCCTCGTTGGCCTGCTTGGGCCACAGAAATGCATACATTCTAAAGAGTTTTCATGAGTTGTCTAACTGGTCACCTATGGAAGGGTGCTTAGATACAACTGAAGGATGCAGACATGAGATGCTGTGCAAACGAGTTGTTACTGAACTCTTTCTGAAATATAAATAAAATGTCAGAAAACTTAAAAACAGGTTGTACTTTGAACCAAATCCTGCCTTTACCACAGAGGACTAGTTTTACATCTATTGAGTTTGACTCTACCTTGAATATAAAGCCCCCGCAGGCAACTAATTTGTGATGTTTCTGCTTAGGTTTTGGAGAGTGTTTGGTTTTATGCATAATAGACAGAGGTAATATTGTATGCTGAGGAAGCAGGAAGGTTTTCATCAGAGCAAGGTGAGTGCAAAGCAAGCATGCCTCCATACCAGGTTTTGGAACACTCACAGAAGGATAGCAGTATGTGAGTTTTTCACTCTGTTGCATACTGAACGCCTCTTTTCCAAATAGCAAATTGTCCTATTCATGCTTTATGTTATCAATCAATCAAACCAAGATGTAGGAAAAGCTGTGACCAAACTGGAGTGGAGACCAAAGCACCAGTGAAAAAGTTGTTTGTGGAGCTGTTTGGGAGGTACAGTGTGGGCTGCAGAGTGTGCCAGCAGGGCTTGGGGAAGAATGTAACCTGGAATTTTGTGTTGGAAAAATAAAGGTTGGTATGCTCCTGGAAAGTGTTCCAGTGCCAGGGTGATGGCTGCAATCTCTAGGAAATCTCAGGCTACTCCCCAGTTTTATGCAAGAGCGTGAAATGATGCAGCCTGGGAATATTTGCATCTTCCCAGCATGTGATGTATGCTCCTTTATAAACATATTTTGGGAGAGGCCTGGCTCCTAAAATAGTTTGGTGTTGCTGTGGTGGTTGCAAGTGGTGATTTCCTTTTAAGTTCTTACTTTCTGTTCTGACATTTTGAGGGCAGTAATGAAGGATGAGAAGTGGTAAAGAAAACAAATTAGAAAGCTGTCACGTATGGGTGTTTATAATTGCACTTGTTTGGCTCAATGGAAAAAGCCTTGTCCTTCTGGAAGTCAGGGAGGATTTGACGATGCATTTAAGTTTGTGGCAGTAGCTCCCATTGCAAAACTGAAAGTTGGTGATATGGCTGTGCTTAAGGAAGATAATGGATACCCTGCAGACCATTCTAGGACAGCATGTATGTAACCATGTGCCATGTGTGCCACTGAGGGTTTATTCCTAGGAGCAGGTTGGAAGGTGAGAGGCCTTCACTCTAACATATATGATTAAGGCAGTAGAACCCTGGGCTTGGGAAGCAAGAGAATTGCTCAGCTGGGTTGAGGCTTTTATCAGGGACATCGATGTGTCCCTTTTGCTGTCCTATCTCTGGCATAACATAATTGCCTCTTCTGGTCTGTAGGCCAAGTCAACTCTCTGTCCTGGGTGTCTGCTTTCCATGCCTGGTCTCGTTGAAGAGCAGCTCTTGGCACTGTCAGGATTCACGGGGAGAATAATATTGCTTTTTCAACGGCTGAGAAAGTACAAGGGATGAGACAATTTATCAGTTGATGCAGGGCATTGCTAGCTGAAAACTGGCTTACAGTCTCTTGGAGGACTAATGATAACTGTTTTGAGTCCTTTTCTCTTTATGGGGAAGGGAATATGGAACACATCACCAGTCAACAGGCTGTCTTCCTTCAAGAACAGGGTTTGCTATGTGAAGTCAAGGCCAGGGCTTCTTCCTTTGTGGGCAGTCTGCTCTGGCTTTACATACTGCTCCATGCAGCAGGCCCCTGTGGTTGCTGTAAAATGAGAAGGCTGTTACCCATGTAGCTGCTTCACAGCTGAGGTTTATTACCTGTTAGTGCTTGAAGAAGCAGCATTTTGACTTTTCCTCAGCATCTGGTAGAACTTGATGCTGCTACTCATCAACACAAAGGGCTACAGCCCTGCCTTTTGTTTTCTAACACGCATTTTTCTTCCTGTGTGCTTTGCCTCTTGGCATCTTACTGATGTAACAGCAACTAGAAATTTTACATCAGTTTCCAGTTCTTTAAAAGAGTAATAATCAACTGTCCTGATGTAGCGAGATGCTAAACTGCATCTACTGTTTCATGCACTGAATGTGAAAATTGGTGATAATTGCTAACTAAAGCTTTTTGAAGACTTTTTTTAAAATGTGTGAAAGGCTGTCAAGTTGTCAGTCATGCGAGGACTGGATAACACACCACTCCTCTGACAGGTTCCCCTTTTATATTAAACACCTTCTTTGCTCTGCAAACTTCAGCTACTCACAGTTTGCCCTTTAATGTTTACTTTTCCCATCCTCTCTCAGAATTACTGTGGTATGAATATACCTGTGTGGCGCAGTACAACAGATGTAATAATCATTGAAAAAAATCCCTATAAGTGAGGTTAGCCTTATAACATCATGGTGTTTGTTAGCACTTCTCCAGTGGTTTGCTCTGACCCTTGGTGATGTAACCACCTGCCCTTGTTAAAGCTGATGAGCAGTGGTATTGGCAACAGAGCTACAAAAGCACCTGGGGCCAAGGGGCTGGCTTTGAGCAGCATAAAGCTACGCAAATGTGAAGCTCTGAGTTGTGTGAACATTTGTGGTCCTTACAGTTTCTGAAGCTTTTTGCCTATAACATAGGGCATTTTTTTTTTCTTTATTTCCTTTTGAAGTATGATTGAAGGGAAGATTGGAGATTATCTTTCAATCCCCCAAATTCAGAGGCATAGATTTTTCAGAGAAATTGTTGGAACAGCAACATTTATAATAAAAGCAGAGTTCTGTGCCATGCTGAGTAGCATCGCTTCACCGTACACAGTTTTAAAAAATGTGTGAAAGTTGTCAGGTTGTCATTCAAGCCAAAGACTGACAAATGCACTGGTCTTTTCATGATTCAGGGTCTAAAGCATCATGAAACAGAACCTACATCAACTCCAGGCACAGGCGACATCACGAGTAGAGCACTACAGATACAGAAAAATGGTGCAGTGCAGAATAGTGAGCCACCCTAGACCAGTTCCCCACCTCCAACAGTGTATGTAGATTGAAAATCGTTGTGTTAGCCATCACCGAGGAGGTCTGGTGCTAACATCCCTGCAGCAGGATCCTTTGCTGAGGGGAGGCAGAGGATGGAAAGCTGCCCCAGCAGCATGCCTGTCCTGCCGGAAGAGGAAATACCATCTCTGCAAAAGGTTCAAGTGCTGTATTGATTTTGACATAACATTCTGGAGTACTGTGATGTCATAGCAAAGCGTTACAATCATCATGGCAAATGCTGAGAAAAATAAGAATATAGAAATAACGTGTTCCCTTGTCCTGCAGATAAATCGAAGCTTAGCCTTTGATCTCCCATTGCTCACTAGCCTGGAACATAAATCCAAGGGTTTATCATTAAGCTTAACGGGTCATAAAATCTGGGCTATTTTGGAGGTAGTTGCAGAGATTTGCGGCCCAGGCAGAGAGCAGGCTCTAAGCTGCTGGGTCTTGTGTAACTAGGTAAATAGCAAGCTTCAAATAATGCTATAAAGCTATCAAATGTAATAACTAATGTCATCAGGCAAATGTTCAGGGAATGCAGCCTTGCTGATGACAGCTTGCCTGTAACAGCTGTGGGGGGCTCCAGTTCAGAAAGACCTTTTAATAACAAGTGTAAGTTCCTTACGCTTTACTTGAGGTCAGGTATGTGCAGAGGACTTGGTTCATGCATGTAACACTTTTATTCTTGATACAGCAAGGCTTTCTTCATCGTGGGCCTGAGAGAGCAAGCAGCAAAAAACCAGGAGTGGGCTGGAACTCAGTAACTTTGTCATTGCAGTTTAAATATTTATGACAGCGCTTCACAGCATGCTACTAAATGCGTGATAGTCTATTATGTAAAAGTAATAAAAATTTTGGAAGCAGGGGACTTCACTACTGTCCTTTGCCAGTAAATCTGTGCTGCCATCCTTAGGGAGGCTGTGCGAAGGCCATGCCTCCTTTTTTCCCCCCTATTTTTCTATGTGAAATGTGAATTAGCTGTGGTTACCAGCACTCATAATCATGCGTTCTTTACAGTTGCTCTCCATCATTTACTCAGACAAGACTTTGGGTCAGGTCAGGTTCCTGTAGAAATGGAGAGGAGCTTGTGCTGAAGGAAGTCCTCAGGGTCTGACCCTTCTGGGGGGCAGGCAGCTGGGCTGCAGGATGGCAGGCTGGCTGCAGGTCAAAAGCGGGGTTTGTAGGGTGGGCGGGCAGCTTGCAGGGGGGCATTTCAGCTGTGAGTCTTTTGAGTTAGCTAGAAACTCAGACTTGCTCTTGGGGCTTTTGTTTGTTGTTATATGAAGACCATGGGTAGCTGAGGATGCTCGGTGTATCAGGCGCTTTGTGCTTTGCAGCCCCCCTGCCAGCTCCTCTGACTACAACATTTGAATTACTTGATGGTGAAATTTGCCATCTCCTGCATTATGCTGACTGTTGGATTGAAATTTCTGTGAAATGATTCACTTGTTTCCCAGAATAATTAGCAGGGAGAAGGGGCTATTTTACCCTTCGTGCAAATTGTAATGATTTTAAAAAGAAACAACAATGCCTCTACATGAAAGCAGGAAGAGCGAGTGTGTAAATTGAAATTGCCAGTAGTATCTGCATGGTCTCAGATCTCAGTCCAAGAACTAGCTGGGTCATTGATTCTTCGAGCTATTTTAGCATGAAGAGTCAAACTGAATTAAACTGGACTTGTGCACTTAAACTGAGACGTGTACAACAGTGCCTCAGAGTCAACGAGAGATTTTGTTTACCCCCTTAAAAACAGACATTGCAAACCTGTGCTTAGTTACATTTAAAAACTGCAGAAGGAAGTTGAAGCTGAGATGATTTGTACTTGGCATGAGAGTGCTATCATCATCCATTGTGGCTTCCCAAGCAATGCAGTATGTGCTTGGGAAGATGCTTTGATGGAGATGTGTGCCAATAAAACCTGGCCTTGGAAGCACGTGGAATGAGCGAATGAGGAAGGAAGCTGGTAGCACTAATAGCACAGCAGTGAACGGCGCGTTCTGAGGGTGTGCGTGATGCCAGTGGCAGCACTGGCACTCTGCAGGACTAGAGTGAGCTCTTTGCACAGCCATGGAGGAACGAAACATGCCACAGGTACCAGCTGATTTACCTGATGTGCACACACACATGCTTACAAAAAAACCTTGAGTAATGATCAAGTCTTTACCAAAGATATCCCAAGGATGCTGCATGGAGAAGTGAGACATGCCAAAATCAGGGATTAACAGTAAGAGTTGGTAATTCCCTATATTTCAGTACCCACTTCCAGTGCCATGGCAGAGCGAGGCTGTGACCCACGGGGCAGCATCCTTTCTCACGCATAGGTCTCTTGGGATGAGGCGCACAGCCAGGTGGGCTCTGTGGTCCTTCAGCTCCCACACTGTAGGCTTTCCTCTGTTCCAGATTTCTGGAAGGTCTGGTGATGCTTTAATTCATTTGACGCAGTTCAGAAAGTAGAAGCTGCAGTGGGGCTTGTTGCTGTGCTGGATGGGTGTGCCAGGGGTGCTGGTGTACTACCTGACCTTATGGCTCTGGCACCTCAACAAGCTTCAGTTTCAATGCAGGAATTCTGTAAACACCTGTCTTTAATGTCAGGCCTCAGGAGGCTGTTGATCCCCTGCCTCAGCTGGTGCTGTGGGGTCAGGGCCTGAAAGTCTCCTTGTATTTTCACTAGGTGGTGGGATGCATGTGCATAGGATGGTTTTGATTTGGAGCCGCAGGATGAGGGTTGCATGAATGGTATAAGATGTGGCTGGTTCTTGGCTCACTTCTAAAATGTATCTGTCGGTTCCAAAATTCCCCATGATTTCTCTCTACCTTTTATGTTTCTTTTTCCTAAGAAAGTACTGGCTCTTTCTGACTTTGGCTGCTTATATAGGCTTCTTCTCCTCCTCTTGCTGCTGTTTCTCCTCTGCTCCAGTTCCTAAAAGCTCCTCTCACAGATGCATCATCATCTTCATCAGCAGAGCTCTTGTCGTCCGTAGGCTGAGAGCAGAGCCTGCTCGAGAAGGGAGAAATGTCCACATTCCTCCCTTAAGATTTCTGGTGACTGTTGTTCACTGGTCAAATGGGCATCTTTTTCTGGTAGTGTCTTTGCTGCTCCTCTCTGGCAGGGTTTATCCCACACTGAAACAAGTGGCTCATCTGAATCGGCGGGTGAGAAACAGGCCTTGCAGTTGCTGTAGCCGTCATGTGATTTTCAGAGTAATCGGTGCCTGCGGTAAGATGAACAGCTCTTCCTTGTAGACAGTTTACAGGTGGGCTCAACTTACCCCATCCTTGGTGAGTTTTAAGGGTGCAGCCAAAATCCTGGGTGGCCTCCCTGCTTCTGGCCATAGGGATCCCTCAGCCAGCATGAGTCGGTGGCACTGATCAATGCTTGGAGAGAGGGTAGCTATGAAGAAAAGCCCTTAGGCCAATGCCAAGTGGCTGTATTATGAGTGACTTGGCAAATTTGTTTTCATGTAAGCTCGGCTTAATTGCTGATGCTGGCTTTACTGGCTTCCATATCTGGCAAGGAGGCTGATCTAGATAAATTCATTTATTTTCCTGCTTTTTATTTCCCATGTTTGTGCATAGCAAGGAAGAAACAAAAGGAAGAAGGCAAATTAAGTGAATGCTGCCAGATTAATTATTCATCTCATTTCAAGTCATATTTATAAATCTACGACTTTGGATGGGAATGTTCAAAATGATTTTTGCTTGCAGTGACCATCTTTCCATCTAATTTAAAATCATTCAGCTTCTCAGGGAGCAATTATGCTCCTCACTAACAACTGAGAAGACACGACAACATCAGAAAAACTGATTATTCGAGCAGTCTTTCTTACATAAAATAGCTAACTAATCTCCCTGCTCCAGTTATTGCATACTATTGCAAATGTCTTCCTGAAAGTGAACTTCATTCTCAGTACGGTGGCAGTCTGCTTCTCATCCTCGATTGTTCTCTGTGTTGTCACAGTGATGGTTTGGGGGCTCAGAAATTTTCTTTTTTTGTCTCTGTGGTTGTTCGTGCATTCACTGCTCTTTTTATCCTTTTTCTCTGTCTGATGAAAGTGATGTGCAGGGAAGAGAACTTGTCCTGCTTAGAAAAACAGGGAAATCTCCAAGCTCTTCTGTTGCTGTGACTGTTGCCTTTGAGGCAGTCAAGTTTGAGGTTCTGCAGAAGTACCACTACTGATGGTTGCAGTTGCCAGAGCGAGGTCCATTTGCAGGTATCTTATTTTCCTGGCAGCGTTCAAATGTTCAGAAAAGTGGGGTGCAAAAACTACCCAGATAGACTCCCTTCTGAAAATTAAAGAAATAATAGTCAGCTTTTAATTTTTCATTGTATGTTTTTAGGTTGCTGTAATTAGTGCAGTGATGCACTTGAAGTCTTGCTGTTAACAAAAGAAAACGCATCTTATTTGCAAAGCCAGGAGCGCGTGGTTAGTGTAATCGAGACCTTAACTCTCTAATTAAATAGCTGTTATTTGTTCTGATCAAGTTATTGCAGAAGAACAAAAGGAAATAAAAAAAAAAAAATAACTTATGGAAAAAAATTGAAAGTGCCTTTCTCTGCTCACCTTTCCAATATCCTCCTTCTAAAAAAGAGATTGGAGTGAGGATAAGGGCTCTTTTCCCTTCCTTTCTGGCTCCTGTGCAGGTGTCTGATTTTTCTGTACTGGACATTACAGCTTGCCCCAAAATTGGGGTGGAATGAGCAGAAGCAGGATTTCCCAGAGGTTAAGCTGAAAGGCAGGCAAAAAGACTGATTTTTTTGCCAGGTGGAATTGACTCTTTTAGCTCTTGTTTAGGGACTTTAAGCCCACTCAGTCTTACCAACTCTTTTGTAAATTCCTAATGCCTCTTCTGCAGTAAAGCATGTCTACAATTTGTCCTGACTTCTCTCCATATTAAAAAAACAAAACAAAACAAAGGCAGTGAGTCATCGGTGTCCATGCTGCCTCCAGGAGGAACATACTGCTGACACTGGCATTTATTCTTCCTTGCTGGGAGAAGCAGGAGGTTGAGGTTGATGGTTCCTTCCTCTTGGCTCTGTGGTCTGCTTGTTGTTTTCCAGCATGCTTTTACACCATCCTCTTTCCTCAGGTCTGTATGTCTGTGTTTGCTGTTCAGAGAGCAGCTTGAACGCAATGGCTACTTGTTCCTTCTCTCTACTGCTTGTTAAACTGATTTTGCTGGGGTCTGCATTTTTTTGCTAGTGAGATATGTGTGGGGTTTTTGCTCTGTTGCTTCTGTTATCATCTTCTGCCCCCTCTTACCTTCCTGTGCCTGCACCTCTGCAAGGCATTCCTTTATTTTGCCTTTGCTTGTGAGCCCCCAGCAGCATCATGCTGCAGTCCTTTCTCTAAACTGCCTGGTCTCACTGGGAGGATCATCAGTATTTCATCCCCTGCAGGCTATCAGCCTGTTACTTTTCTGTGAACAGACATTATGGGTTATGTACAAAAATAAGCCTCCTGGTCAATAGAAACAGTGCTGGAACTGCTAAGTAAGCTACATCAGAGCCCCAGGCACACGCAGCCAGAGCCTGGCCCTAAGCACCGCCTCAGCGTGCGTCATGTCATGAGTATATCTGCTGGTTTTGGTTCCCCTCTCCTTTTCTTAAGAGTTCTTGACTATTTTCAGCTTAATTATGCTGAACATTAGGATGATGGTTACAGGGAACAGTTCATAACGCTTTTGAGATTTCTCTTCAGATGATAGAGTTAATGGAGAGGGAGTTGCTGTGTGTACAACACTGAGATTGCTGTCTGCCTTGTGAGCTGGTTTGTGTTGAATTTTGCCATTTTGAAAAGGTTTCTTTTGACTGAGAGGCAGGCACCTCTGATGTCAGCGAGTTCAGGTTCTGCAGACACAGGCCATTGAGATGGTGAACCAGTCAGTATGAAAGTAATTGGGATTTTCCATTATGAAAGAAGAGCCAGAGGGTGGGATCTCAGTCTCTGCTCAGGTGGCTGCCACATCTCTGCTGTGGTTTCTGAAATTGAGCATGGTATTGCAAGTTTGCTGGGGTTGATACAGTTACCTGTTGAGCTTTGAGCATTTTTTGCCATATGGCACTGTCCCTACTCTGCCATTCCTGTATAGTTTGCACTCTATATTTTCTTCCTTAAAGTTGCATAGTACCCATTTATGCATAGCCTGTTGTGGCAATGTGCATCTTTTTAGTGCTCCTGCTCATCATTTGGTTTTTCATCATGAGATGTGCTTTCCAGTTCTCCCTTGTTCCTGGTCTTAACGTTTCAGTGTAATAAACTGAGTTTCCCAAACCAGAACCATGGTCCTGCTTTGCTTAGGGAACGCTGCCCCTCTTCTGCAAGGCTTGACCTGCTCCTGGCCTCTGCTCAAGTGGCAGCACTCTGGTCTTCTTCCACAACTGTTCATTGGTATTCTGAGCTTCTTCAATGATGTTACGCATCAGCTATAAATTGTGCCTGCAGGCTCCTCTCCGTCCATGTGCTGCTGATAGCTGGGTGGGTGGCAGGCTGCTGAGTCCTCTGCAATGATTCCCAAGCACAGCGTATCCTGAAGGGTGCAGAAGAGTGCCCAGATAAAAGCTGTGGTTCTCTGAGGCTCCTTTGTTCCGGATATATTTAAGCAAATAGAATATTCATAGTTTTAGATAAAGTTAAGGGAGAAGAAAGGAGTGGTTTCACATTTTGACTGCAAATATTTAAAGCCAATGCCGGGAAGCACTACATTAAATCCCATGACTTTAAATATATATATATCCATTTTACTTGAGTCTACAGTATGAAAGATTAGGAGTTAAGAGACAATTTTCATTCATTTTGAAAGTAATGTACTTCGAATGTAATCCTTCAGTGCAGCTGCTGCTTCTGCATCTCTCTGTAGAAGGCCTTTCCCATACTGAAGAGCAATGTAAAGATGTGGGCTGCATTCTAATCCACTGTAAGATGCCAAGCTTCCTTTCCACCCAAGGGAGGTTTCCCTATTGCCACCCTCTAGACAAGTGTTAGACTGTCTTTTATTGTAACACTCTGCAAGCTCAGGGAGCACCATTGAATAGTATGGGCTAATATTGAAAATGAAGCCAAAACAAACTGGTACATGTAAAAAAGGCTGATGGTGCTGCTGAGGCAGCCAGAAGCTGCAGGAGAATCTCCTGTTATCTGCATGTTGCTGGTAGTAGCTGCAGCAATAGCTGTGGGTATCTACTTCCTTGGGGCTGGAAAACCATCTTGCAGAATGACTTAATCTGAAGATGCTGATAAATTGGTTATGCTGAAATTTTGAGGAGTCTGGTGGTGCCTGAGCTTTGTTACCATTCATTCACGCCAGAGGGGTTACTGTGAGGGCATGTTACATCAACTGTCAGCACCTGGAGAGTTTGGCTGGAATTAACATGAGACTTTGCTGTCTCCTCAGCCCCCATCGTGGTCCTATCTGTTCTAGAGCCTTTTCTCTCCCAGTTCTTGTTGCCTTCCTTTGAGAAAAGTGCCTGTGTAGGAAAGCCCTGGGTTAAACCTCCAACTTTTCTATTCTTCTCTTTCTTTGTGAGAGCATATCTTATAGTTGAGCTTCCTGATTTTGAGCTCGCTAAATGATATCCTATCATTCAAAACACATCAGCCATGCCTATAATATGCAATCTGAAGCCATTATTCTCTAGAATTGATCTTGCTTTTTTTCCTGTCTTTATACAGCACTGCAGTCTGGATGCACTTCTCACTTATTTAGTATTTAGTGACTTATTAAGGTTTATCCAAGTCATGGATTCCCAGCGGATGTTCTGAGCTTTTTTCTTTATTTAAAAACATGATCTAAATTCAAATCAGGAATTAACACAGTTCTGCAAATGACATTCACCTCTCTGTGGAAGGACCAGCATTAATCCTATGCTCCACAGCAGTGGCATAGCAAGCCTTTTTTGGGACTTCTATAGGGTTTAAATGAGCCTTACAAAAAGGAGAGGTTTCTGCAATAGGTAGAACTGACCCTGCCTGCTTTGTGCACTGAGTGTAAACGAACCAGAAGGTCTGTGTTGGGACATGGGCTTTTTGCATAGACAGAGAAGAAGAAAAGGTACTCTGCAAAAGCTTTCTGGGTCACTCTGTGATGAAGTTAGCAGTTGCAGGAAGGAGCTTTCTGTAATTCTGTTCCTAAACCACTGTTCCACTGCTGAAATCCTGCCTCTGCTGGGCTGGGAATTGGGTCCTTGTTTTGCAGCTCTAAGGGAACTGGTGTGATGCAGAGATCTTTAGTCTGGGATTTAAAACATGGTTCCAGTTGATCTGATTCCCATAGAACATTCTGGAAATCCTCACCTTAATTACTGGAGTTGTTTTTTTTGCCTCCTTACTAGTTATCATCAGCAGTGCATGCTGCTTGTATTGCATTGTCTCTGTATGGCTGAGTGTTCCGTAGACTGAGAAACTTTAAAGTAGCCCTCAGGACAAGAGAAAGTTGAAATATGTCATACTGCCCTGAAAAATATGGACCACAAGTGGATATGTTATAAGGTCATCTTCAGTCACTGCAAACGTTGTAGGGCTTTAATATAAACATCCATAGCTTTAAGCCACCTCCATAAAGTTCTCTGTATGTTTCCCCCGTAATTGTTATTCTGAGAGTACTGTGATGGAGGAACAGCCAGTCTTGTTTTTCTTTGTTAGCTATTTTTATTTTACCTGGAATCATTACTTATCAAAGAACTCTGCAAACATTTGAAATAAGCATGTTTAAACATTAATAAGTAGCATAAGAGATGCTCGTTTTGATGCTGTGTGGGCAAACACTGGATGATTTCTGGAGTAGAAAAAAGGTAGGAACAAACATTTTCCTTTGTGCTTAATATCCCTCACTAGGTACTTCCCAGGCAGAAAAGTGAAGAGGAAATAACAATCAAATACCTGTAATGTTGCCTCAACAAAAGCCCAACCGAGCCAACAAAGGTGTTGGTTCCCAGCAGCAGTAAGAAGAGTTTCCTATGGCACTGCCTGACTCTGCTGTGTATGAGTGCTGCCTTGAGCCGACAAAGAGCAGGTGTGGTGTTGTGTGGCATCCAGGGAATGAAGCTTTCACTGCTTTATTTGATAGCCTCTTCTAGAGTATAACAATTCATGGTGTAAAAAGGCTTTCCTCACCCGCTCTTCATAACCTTCAGCTTTCAACCATGATTCCTTTTATTCCCTATTAGAGATAACAAAGCTCTTTTTTACACTGTATTTTTCTTTGTGAAGGGAGTTTTACACTGTAATCACATTACTTCTCCATCTTCCTTTAAACAGGCTGAACAGATTGAGCTCCAGATTTCTCATTCTGAGGCATTTTTCTCACATCCAGTAATTTTTAAGGCCTTCTCTCATATTCTTCCCATTTTATCAACATTCTTTGCAAAGACTGACCCTGAAGGTGTCTGACATACCAGAGTCCACCTCATCTGCTGCAGTGTAAGGGGCTGACATTCTCCCAGCTTGTGAGTTGCATTTCCATTTTATACGGATGCAGTTTAAGGACAGTGTGCCCCGTTACAAGGGGAGGATGTGCTCTGGGTTCCTCAGTCTTTCTCCAGAGGCCATTTGTTACTGGCTTCTGCAGCAGGTTCTGATGCCTTTGCAGTCCTGTCAGTGCACAGCAGTTTCCTCTTTTTGTTGCTTTTTAAGTGATTAAGAAGAAGGAAGAAGTCTGACATCGCAGAGCTGTTCTTGGGGAAAGATGGCTACTGACTTAACACAGGTATTCCCAACACTTTTCCTTCTTTGCAGTATTTCTGGTTTGGCGGCTAAGCTGAAGGTCAGTTCCGTGTCTCCAACCTTGCTGCAGGGGATGCTGCAAGGGACCATTTGTTATTTTAAATCTCACTATTTTTCAGTTGTCAAATTCCATTAAGGGAAGGTTTATAATTTCATTGGAAAAAGGCAGTGGTTGCACAAAACCTAACAATGTGAGCTGTTCCGGGATCTGATGAGTGTTTTCAGGCTTTCAGCACATTTGTCTTCCGTGGTTTTGGCAGTAATGGCAATTGTGGGGCGTTTTAATGTTTTAATCCCTTAGGTCTTGTAAAAGCTCTTCAGGCAGACGTTGTCATGGGCTTTCTCTGTTGTGGGTGAGAAAACAAGTAACAAATGTCCCATGAATTGATCTGAACCCACCTCCTAAGCAGGGAAGCATATGGGAACTTGGGTAGTGGTGCCAACCTACTGCTCACTGTATGCCTGGCTCCTGTAAAGTAAACTTTGCAATTTGCAAAGTGCTTGCTCTTCACCTCACATCTCATCTCCTTTCCTGCTCTGGTTAATGATAAAAAAAACAACTTTAAGTACCATTCTACATATGTCTGAGGCTCTGTGTGTGACTAAGCAGCCAGCTGGGAGGATGACTGTGTCATTACTGGAGTAAACCTTATATTTTTGGGGAGTTTTGTGTTGGTTGTGGGGGGTTTTGTTTCATTTTGTTCTGTTTTTAGTTTTTTTTTCCCCCACTGTTGCCATTTCTGGTGGGCCAGCAGATGGAACTACTCACAGGACCTTATTTATCCCTGCAAAATCATCTGCTGCTAGGGTTGGGTTTGCATGGATTCCTGTGCTTTGGACCTTGTTGTTATGAGCATAGTGCTTTTCTCGTCAGTGTTTGCTTTTAAGGTTGTGTGTAATTCATACCTGGTTCATTCAGGCCAAAGTAATTGTGGAAGGTACAGCTCCAAGTTCGTATTATTTCCTCTGGAAAAGGAAAATGCAGGTAAAAGCATAAGAAAAAGAAGATTAAAAAATTTTCTTAGGCAAAACAGCAGCAGGCGAAGGCAGCCTGTGTGCTTCCATGTGCTGCTGTAGCTGCTCTAGCAGCACTTGCAGCTCTGTAACATGCTGCTCCCCTCCTGCTGCCTGAAATCTGACATCAGTAGCAGATGAGACTTGCTTTCTGGGTGTAGCAGGACAGCCTTAGAGATTTCCCAACGTGCTGCCTGCAGCTTCCTCCACGTGTGAAGCCGGTACTGCTTCAGCCGCATGAAGGCTGGCTGAGGCCAAATGCATGTTAGCGAGCAGCTGGTTGTGCAGGAATTGCAGCAAACGGGAATGCCTGAGGAGACAGCAAACCTGGTTTCTGCATGGTGCTTCAGGAAGTGCTGTGTGTGCTGGGAACCTTTTGGAAATGAATATTTAATGCAGAAATAAAACAATTATATGCACATGTAAATGCTGCGTTTATCTCCCTGTTGCCCTATAAAGGGTGAGTAGTGATAAACCCAGGGGGGCTATCATAATTATCACTCTACTGACTTGGCTAATAAAAAATCAATTGCAATGAGATGGTCTTGGACTTTCCTTCATGTGCAGTGTTGGCAAGTGTTATCCTATTTCAGGCATGGAACCCCTTCTGCAAGGAAGAGGGGTTGGTTTTGAGTCCAGCTTTCCCCCAAAAGTGGAACTGCTGAAAATGATGTTTTTGTGAAGTCCTTTGCTCCTTGGCACTCTGCAGAAACACTGCAAATGAGCAGCAGCCACTTTCTTGGCATTTCATGTAGTGTCTTGCATCAGAGCACAAATGGGTTGTAAAGTATATCTGTACGGAAGGAGCCAGCTCTGGACCAAGCGCAGCTCACTTTTACAGGAAAATTTCCTTACGCTGTGCCTACAGTTGTCACTGTGAGAGTTAAGGCAGCTTATGCCATGCCACGGAATACAAAAGAAGCTTTAACATGTATGGGAACATTATTTTCCAGTGCAGAAATTCTCCGGTTTTAATACTGCACTGGCTGGTGTTGCAAGTTCCCATCCTGTTGGTGGAGTAGCATTTTTGTGCATGAGTTGTTGCACATCCCCAGATCCTATAGCCAAGGGGCTGGAGGAGGTGGGTAGAAATGAAGCTCTGAGAATGAACCAGGGTGTGATGTTACCTGTCTGGGAGCAAATGGAGACAAGTATACTTCATTCAGTATATGCGTTTTCACCAACTTGGTTAGGCAGAGTTGTGTTGGTATGTTTCCTAGGGGCAATATATAATTTGCTCATTGATACACTGCCCTATTTAGACAAATTAGACCTTTTTAACACCAGTCCTATTAATTGGTTTTGACTGCACTGTGTTAATTACAGAGGGGTTAGGGATGTTTTAATTATAGAGAATTGTTCCCTAATTTGAGGAAAACAATCAACGTATGGTTTCCAGTGAGAGTTTATCTCCGTCTTCAAACATGGCTCTTAAGGCATTACCATAATCTTGTGGTGGCTGTAATTATGTCTATTACGGGGTGGGAAGGAGTCATAAAAGTAATGGTGCAAAATTAGCACCAGGGAGCAGAATCTTGGATTCATACATTTCATGAGGATGGGGTGCCAGCGTGGCTGTGTCCCAGGCTGGCAGGGGTGATGGATGCAGATGTGCTGGCTGGGTGAAGCAAGGCTGTCCCCTCCTGCTGTTTGTTAGAAACGTGACAGAGCAAATCACTTAATCACTTCAGTAAGAGTTGGGGCTTTAAATACCTGAAGTCTCTTGGGCTCAGTTCCCACAGCTTCGCTGCCTGCCTGGACAATGCTGCGGTGTTCCAGGACCGGGGGAAGCCACTGGTTCAGCCCCTGGCAGGAACTATGAAATCCATACCTGTAGGTGCTATAAGGAAGGACAGTGCTAGCAGGGTAATGGAGCACCTTTGTCTTTGCTGGAGAAAACTAGACACCTCAAATGTGCTGAGTGGTATTGAGGCTGAGTACAGTTTTGGCTGCAGAGTCAAGCTGCTACCGCTTCTGGGCAGCTTCAGACCAGCACCATTTGGGCAGCTCAGCTGGGAAGGTCCTGTTGCCTGGGCAGACAGCTGTGTGACTGGGCGTGTTGCAGAATGCTTGCCTTCCCTGGGCAGCTGCCTGCAGGGCACATAGCAGTGTGTTCATTTGTTGCAGCCCAGACAGAGGTGGTGATCCCTTTGCTGCCCTGCACGTGTCCTGAAACCGTCTTAATGTACCATATCATGGTACTGTAGAAAGTCAAATCTCTTTTTAGCCTGTCTTCCTAAGGAGGCTTATGTGATCGTGCTGTTTATATCTTCATCCCTCCCTTGGGGACCTTTTGAACCCTCAGGCCAGGATCAGACACATGCATCAGCAGAAGGTGTTGATGATAGTGCTGGCCGTGCTGCAGGACCACGTGGGCACAGCCACAGATCTGCTTGGCTGGAGCCTGCTCGGCTGCACACAGCAGCAACTAGGGACTAGCAGAGGGGTCATCACAGCAGCAACGGAAAGGCTTTCTACAGCGTTGTGAAAATGGGCAACAATCGGAAGAAATGGAGAAGTTGCATTCTAGATTTTTCACGGTGTATGTCCAGAGAACACAAAAACTACAAGGATCTCAGTAACAAATGTTGTTTTTCAAGACCCCGTATCTTGGGAAGATGTGATGGAGAATCTCTAATTTCTGTTATTTACAAAAATTCTCTAGCAAATTTGACATTAGAGGAAACACTGAATGAAGCCTGAACCCTCAGGTACCGGTACAGGAAAGTTGATTGAAGCTGTGTGCACGTATATCTACATGTGCACCTGTGTATACACAGGTATATGCTGTGCAGAAGTGTATTTCAAGCCATGCTTGTGGCAGAAGGAGAGTCATTGTCTTCGTTCTTGAGCTTGAGAGTACAGTGAGAGCAGATGTCACGTGGAGCCTCTTCCTGGGGGGCAGGCAGGTACATTTGGGGTAACCTGGCAGTTGAACAAGGCCTGGCTGAGATTCTAAACCCAGGAGCTCATTCAGGCCTTGTGCCCCTTTCCTAGGAACACAGAAGTGATCCCCGCAATCTCGCCTGACTGAGGAAAGCAAAACCACACCCACTGGGTTATATCTCATGAGTAAAACACTCGTCTAAACTGAAGTCTCTCAGCAACAACCTCAATAAACTAAATCCCTCCCGGGGAGAAAAAGATAATCATATGAAGAGGCCCAATATCCCCCTGCTGTGCATCTGTCAGTCAGCTGCCCGCAGGGAAAAGCGGCTGTGCCATGATAACCCTGTGCAGAGGCAAGGGGAGCAGATGGGCGGGGGATTAAAGCTGCAGCAGGAAGAGGGGAATTGGGATCGGCGGTGCTGGCAGCCCCAGTCACTGCTGGTTTATGGGAGGTATGGGAAATGGAGCACCACTGGAGGCTGCCTGTCCTGCATGCTTGGTTACTGTTGGATGTGCATTAGAGACTGGAAAGTGGAAACAGACATCTGCTCTGCTTCACATAAGAGCTCCCGCTCCTCTCCTGTGACTAGGGTGGACATCATCGTGCATCCGTGCTCCAGGGGCTGGCACACACCTCTCACTAGTGCTCAGCCCCAACGTGTCATGCCCAGCAGCCTTTCTCACTCTTCCAGCTTTGCCTTGCAATCTCAGTCCCGGCTCCACCAAGCCCCTTCTTGCCCATCCTGGCACCTCCTCATCTCCGGGAGGGTCAGTAGCTCCTCAAGAAGATAGGGAAACAGATGTGTGCTGGTAGAAGCTCTCCCTCTTACTTAGAGGAGATGATGCACCTCCTCCATTGCAGCCACAAGAAACAGCTCTCATATTGCTGTTCCACATTAATTAGGAAGAAGTAGGAGAATTTAGGAGTACAATCTGTCTATCACGGCAGGTCCAGGTGTGCATGGATGGGAATGAAAAAAGACTTAAGCAGTGGTTGTGTCTGAATGCCTGATGGAGGCACTCTTCTGGTAACACTGAGAGATTTTAGCATGTTAAGGGGGAAGAAAAAAGTAACTTCTGACTTGAGCCATCAGACGTCAAAGAGCCTTCCTGCATGCAAGGCTGGGTTTTGCGATTTGGATCTGGGACGCAGGCAGATGATGGTCAACAGTTACTGCCTGCCTGCTGAACAGATGCACAGGCTTAGCCAGCATGGACAGTAATACAGATTTCCAAAATTTTTCGCTTAGCTGTGGTTATTCTTTGAGATGCATGAATTACAGTAAGGAGCACATGGGACACTTCCATGCCTGTTTGTCATGACCAGCATGCGTGGTGGGGGAAATGGCAAGCAGAAGGTGCACCCCCTGGTACAGACTTGTTTGGGTGACATGCAGAGATGTCAGTATGCGTGTGCATGTCTGATGACACACTCCTACTGTGGGGCATTGCTAGTGAGATCTGCTGTAAATGTTTTGATGACATAGCAACAACAGCATCACTGGTTTGCCTGATTCTGGCACAGTTTTCCTACTCTCACTGTCCTGAACGCAAATAGTTGCATTTCTGCATAGCTTACACAAACTATTGAAATACCTTGATCAAGAAATTGTTCATCTTGGCGTAATTTTTACAGCCATATGAACACAGATGTCTACTGCTGGTAGTTAAAGAGATCCACTCGGAGAGTATTTGATGCACTAAACCAGCGTATTTGAGTTGCTTTTTGTACAAGGCGTGTAGCTGCTTCTCTGTGTGAGTTTGTAACAAGAAGAGGTCATCTGTCGGTCATTATAATTTTCAAGATAGAGCAGAAAAGAAAAACCAGTTAGTGTTTATATAGGCAGAGCTGAAAATTTTTGTTACTGATTTCTAGGGCACAGTTCTGAGCTCGCTGCAAACACCGTATTTTCTGGTAATTAAAACCACTGCTTTCTCAGGAAGAAGTAAAATATCCTAAAAAAATAGCATATAATGTCAGCAAAAAGGCACTGAGCCAAACTCCCGGATGCCTCAACTCTTCTTAATATTTTGTTTGTGTTGGTTTTTGGTTATGTTTTTTTAAGCCTTGAATTCTTAGAGACCTTTCAAGTAACAGTGGCAGTTGATTCTGTGTATGCCTACAGTGTACTCTGACCAGCTTGACCGTGGTGACCTGCCATTGCAGTGATCTGCAGGGCTGTGTGTGTGTCTTGTCCAGGTGTCACTGAGAATGAAGACTGCTGAAAATATTCTCCAGCAATGTTCTTTGTGTGTGTGTGTGTGTGAGTGATTTATACAAGCACGTTATTGAATCATTTCATTCCTGAATATTTTCATCCTTCCTGCACCAACTCTGCAGTCTTCTTGAAACTTAATGGGAAAAAAAAATCCTGAAGGTAAATGTTTTTCTGCTTGGAAAATCTTTGAAATTGGAATTTCCCCTGCCTTGATTTTCCTGCAGTTTTCCTGGTTGACTTTGCTCATGGAGTCCATTTTCCTGCTGGCATGTGTGCCAGATTTTGGTACTTGAATAACTGAATTATTCACTCTAGGACTTTCTGGACTGGCTTTCTCATTATTCCCATGTGATTTATTATTTTTGGCCTATTAACTCTGATAGGTGTTAAATTTAATTATAAGAAATTGAACTTGATTATTTAACTTTAATTAAGGCACTCTGGGTCTCCATTCCTCAAATTACTTGAGAAAGTATTACAGTATTTCCTTTCTGTATAACCTACATTAAGGAGTGTCAGCTGAACACTGAAAAAGAAAAGGAGGGCTCGTTGCTTTCCTGAAGTGCATGTTACTGCAGCCTGGTGTCATGGGTGGACATGCTGCAGTGGAAGAAGTGCTGCATCTATGGGCTGTCCCACATCCCTGCTGTGTGACCCACATTTGGGCATGTAGGCAGCTCTGCCCCATCTTAAACACAGGCAGTGCTGTGCCGTAATAAAAGCCTGCAAACAGGATTTATTTGAAAAGTAGCCTTCCCAGTTCAGGATTTTGGGGTCTACTTACTGTCTCATTCAAATCATCTCATGCCAAGCGTGTGGGAGAGATGCTTTCCTTGAGTGTTTCTTAAGTTTCAGCTGGAGTAGTATGGGCTCTCTAAACCAGTATTTTAAAGTTATAGTCTACCTTATTTTATCCAAGAGCTCCAAGCTTACTGTTAAGAAATGTCAACTCAGATATATTTAATTAAATATAAAATATAGTGTAGTGATGGGTTTCTTTTTGAAGGATTGAGCAGTTAGGATATGCAGATTTCCATCTTTTTTATTTAATTCATATACCCTCGTATGTGGCACATCATAGACGAGTTCTTATGAGGTAACACAAGTCTTTAGTAATATAATTTAATTAGTTGGAGTGAATGATCCATCTTTACTAGGTGGAACATGTGACAGTTGCTCTGCCGTGATGAAAGGAAAAATTAACAAGTGAATAAAACTACAGGGCTTTTGGGGAATTGGGGTCCTCAGCTCAGGTAGTTGGGCAGAAGGGAGATTTTGGAGGTGGCTGTGGTGGGAACTCTCACACTGACAGCTCTCAGGGATGGGCCATCCTCCCACAGTTCTGTGGCTGTGAATTTCTAGGATGCTCTGAAGCAGGTATATCCGTGGCTGTGTGTGCCACAAGCTTTCTCAATTCTATTTCTTGTACCAATTCCTGTGTTTATTGTGCTAGATGCTTCCCAAGTGCTTTCTCCAATGCTTGTGTAACACTCACTGTTTTTCTTATGCTAAAGCATCCAAAGGAAACAAATACGAAAATTAAGTAGAGCATTTTGTACCTACGATAGAGTTCCTCCCTTGGTCTGATTAAGCCAGATAATTAATCTGGTCTAACTCTTGAGTTTGCCTCCCATGACACCCGGCAAACTACTGCTTCCCACCCCATGTGATCACACTGAACTTAATTAGCATGTGGGGGATGTGCTAGAGAGCTTTGCATTGTCCAAGTTAGAAGTGAAGCACAAATATGTGGAGTTTCTCCCTAAAGTAACACATTGCTTCTAAGGAAATGAGAAAGTGATGTAAAATGCATGGCTGGTTGGTTCTCCAGTTGAGTAAGAAGTGGTTTCTGAAGGACATGAATTATGCAGAAAGTCATTTTTAATATTAGTTTCACTGATGCTTTTTAAAGTGGCTGTGGCAATCTGAAAATATTCTGAATGCAGCCATAGAATGGCATTCTGAAAATATGTTACATAGTCAAAATCTATGACAAGAGCTACCCCCAAAAAAAGACAGTTACCTTCTTGAGTAAACCAGTGGCAAATTAAGCAACTTCACGTGTTGGAGAAAAAAGTCAGACCTTGGTCATGTGAGCTTTGGTACTTGCATTGCTTTAAGCACAGGGTTAGTCTTATGGGTAGGATCAGGGTGTAAACCCCCTCAGCCTCAGACCTGAGCTGTATCTCTGAATTTGTGACCTCCTTGTGCAATACTGATATGAGGAGATGTGGATTCAGAGGTCTAAATCAAATCCAGGCTCTGAGAGAGATGTAGACAAATCACCATGCAATTAGATGGCATTTATCCAGATCTTTTCCCTGCTCTGCAGTGTTTGTGTAGGAGGTGAGTCCCCCAGGGCAGGACTGCACCGCATGTGCAGCAGATGCAGTTCCTGGCTGGTCACATTAGCTATAAATTTTGTAACGACTGGGATGAGTTTGGCTCTTTGACATCAACTAAACTAAGCTCCTCAGAAGAGATGAATCAGCATAATTCCTTGGTGGTGCTGAGGTTGTTGGTGTTAAGAGATTTGGTTTGTAAATATATTTCAAAAAAATCCTATGTGATGCCAGCAAATAACCAAGCAAAAGATATTCTGGGCCAAATTTTGCAGTTATTTGAGCTTCAGTGATGTGCAAAAGCCTTGTGTCAACTCAAAATCTTTTCCCTGTCTGCACAGGCGGTCTTTTTACCCAGCGTTCTGAGTTTTTCCCTGTCCGTAGAAATCCCATTGCTCACTGAGTTGATTGTTGCTGCTCAGTGATTGAGTTGTCTGTGTAACTCTCCTGGCAGCTGGGAGGCTGAGGTATAAGCAGCAGGACCTCATCCTGCAGGGTGCAGGAGTCAGTATTGGTTTGATGATGGAGTAATGAATCTTGCATTGGCCAATGATGTAGGGTATGTTGGGTTTGATCCTGCCAGAAACAGAGACACGTCTCCTCTCTGTTAACTTTGGTGGGTATGAAGTGTGCTTCCATGTTCTGGGATCCTGAGCAGCAAGCTTGGAAGGATGGCCGTCTTTCTCGGCAGAGGTGGAAAGAGAAGCTTGAGTTGCGCTGCCAAGGGATGGCTAGCCTGAGTCCCAGGCTCAGTTTCTGTGGGTATTTCAATGTTGAAAGGAGATACGTAGACATCAGTACTGTGGTGATGTTAAGCAAATTCCTTCTGAAGGTCCTCTTCTGAATCTCTGCTTTGAATAATACCCTGAAGAGATCTGGACCTGCTTCTCCCACCCTAGCTGAGCTGTGTAACCATGCAGCCTCTTGACATCACCCTTTTCCCTCCTCAGTAGTTCTTTAAATAAAGCCTGCATTTCTGAGCAGCTGAGTCTGTGTGCTGAATTCAACCCAAGGCCAGAAGTAATTTCAGATCCTCCAGAATTGTATTTATGAGAAATACACTATTTCTGTTTTCGTCAGACACCTGACTGATATTCCTGTTGGTCTCTCTTGGCTTCTTTTCCATAACTGTTTTCTGATTGTTACCAACAGGAGCTCTCTCGGGCTGGGCTGAGTGCTTGCCCTCACAGGAGACGTTTCTTCAGCCTGCAGTAGCGGTGAGCTCCAACGCACGCTGGTCCCGTGATTCTCAGTGCTGTGGGATGAGACCGCCTGGTCAGCTCAGCCCCAAGGTGGGTCCCTGCTCAGCTATTCCTTTGTGATTTCCCCAGCGCCTTTGTTGTGTATTTCTCCTTGTTTGCCGTATCTGTCCTTGCTCACAGCGCACCCTCCTGCAGATCCAGATCTGCCATGGGTTTCTGGATGTCAGCCACCGTAAGTGGTGTTTCTGTTTTGAAAGGGAAGGTATTTAGTGGCAAGGAAAACATTTACTGGTGGAAAGCTCTAACACCTGCAGTCTCTGCTTGGGTTTCTGATAACAATTTCAATATCTTTGCCATAATATTAATTTAAACAGGTACTGTTGAGTGAAGGACAATTAGAAAGTGTTGGATTTTGTTTGCCTAATATTCACTTCAGGCTGCCAGTGAGAGTCATTCTGCTGATATTTATGGTATTACAACTGAGCAACTCCTTTTAAATCAAAGCAGTAACACAATGTGAAATGAGAGCAGCTTTTGGTCTGGCACCCGGCACAGCTCCTGACAGTTTGCTCTGATGCTGTAGGTGGTTGCAGCATTTTTTCCATTCCTGCAGAGATTCCTGCACAGCTGCTCTCCCCGACAGCCTGATTTATGCACTGGGATTTATGGAGCTGAACAAATGATTGTAGAAAAGCTATACACTTCATTACTCTTGAGCCAGTTTTCCCAAGTCAGAAGGCAAATCCTATCTTTTCTACCTGTGCTCTGTTTGTGCAGCTGCTGTGCATCCTCGTTGATAGTCTGAAAGCTGCAAGTGATGGGATGATTCAAGGAGCCCAATTCTCCTTGGGAGTTGAGCTTAATAGAGGTCTAGGTGTTGCTGCATATCCTCATGGGATGTGACCTTGCAGAGGGATGCAGCACTGTGCTGGGGACCAAATCCAACTGAGCATGTAGAAACAAGCTCAGTTCTCGTTTTCACGTTAGAGAATTTCAAGATGTCCAGGAGCAGAATGGTTCTCTAACATTATGGTTAAAGTCATTTTTAATTGCTTCCCTTATATCTGTATGAAAGGACTCAGTGTAATGTGAATTAACGCCACTGCCATAGAATTAAGATATGACTTAGAACTGAACCTTTGGCTCTTCTGTTACTTAAGTTCCCAAGGGGGAAAGGAGACTTGTACCTGCAGTTTGGCTGGGAAAATAATGGATTTAATCACACAAAGCAGCCAAAGCAGGTTAGTGGCAAATGTGTGCGGTTTTATTCTCCTCAAAATAAAAACTGGTGAAAATTTCTGTAACTTCTTTTAAATTTGCTCAATGTTTGGTCTCAAAACAAATTTCAGGAAGGAAGCAGAATACTTAGTTTCATCTCCATTAGCAGCTTTGGTAGCCTGCAAACTGAACTGGTGCTATTTGGATTAATGAAGTGTGCAAATTAAAAGTTTTGTCTAATCCTTCCACTATATCAAGTGTAACTGAAGTCCAAACTGGTCATTCTCAACAGTAGGTTTGCACAGATGTTGCCATGTGTGGCATAAGTTGGCCCACAGGAACTTTTCTGGTGGTGACAAATAAACCAGAAGAGACTAGACCAGGCTTTCTGATCCCAGCTTGAGTTTTTAGCACCCTGTGTTAAGAAATACAGATTTCCATATTGAAACTGGACACATGGTGTACTGCGTTTGCTGTTTCCATGGAGACAGCTATGGAAGCACATATTTCTTTTGAAGAAGGGAAAAGCATGGAACAAAGAACATGTACTCCAAATGGGTAGAAATTCTTTACCAAACCTAGGCAGAAAGTGATCCTCCTTTGGCTGTTCCTGTCTAAATGAATTTGCTGTAAACCAAACACACGTTTGCATAAAGGCACAGATCACCCACATGTGCTGTGACTTCTGAAGGTCTGTGGATGGAGGTGGGGCATTACTGATCTCAGAAAGACTTGCTTCAGTGGATGAGGGAGAATGGTAAAAAGGGCTGAGCCTGGAGAGGTTTTATGAATTCATGAAACCCTCCTGCTGGGGGAAAGAAACTGCTGAGGAGTTGTCTGTGTGAGTATATTCAGTTCTGAGTGATTAGAGTGCTGGGAGAAGCATTTGGGGCAGACCCAGCAAAGCAGACCTGCAGCAGCCACCGTGTCATGCAAAGTTAATTCTTCTACCATCATTTCATCCTGTGTAAAATGGGGCTGAAAAAACACTCCTTAATTCCCTTAAGAGCTGCTCCATTGGCCTTCCCCGTTGAAGCTGGATCAAGTCAAAATTACTTGACTGATTTAGCTCCTTCTCTACTTGCCTATCCTCCGTTACTCAATTTTCTATTACATCTGTGCCCTGTGGACCAGCCTCCACCTCCTCACATTGATATCTGTGCTGCTCCTGCCTTTCCAGAGAAATCCAGCACAATTTCTACAATTGTGCTCTGCACTCATCCCTCCTGTTCATGGTTTCCCTCGTAGGTATTCTCTCTTCCTTGCATTCTCACTACAGGCACTCGTGTCAAGGCTGTTTCATAAATGCTAGGAGCATGCTTTGATGAAATTGATGTCACAGCAAGTAGAAGTGACTGAATTCTTTTGCTGGTTGCATGGTGTCACCGCCCCAAGGTGGTTCCCCACCTGCATGACAAACAGTTGCACACTGAAAGTTTTCTGCATTTTTTTTTCCAGCGTTTTGTGCTAGAGTAAAAGAGCTTGGTGCTGATGAGCACTGGGGAAAACTATGTATTGACAGTAGTGGATATTGCTTTGGTAATGGATAGTGCCACTCTTCTTGTTTTCTGATTCATCAGGATAGATGGACTTAATAATGAGAAAACTTTGCCATGAAGATCATGGAAGGCACAGAGCGGATGAAACATGGGGTGAACAGGAAAGGCGTCAGTGGAAGCAGATGGGCAGCACAGCATGTGGTTTGCCTGGCATTTGTTGTTTTGCGATAGGAGGCTCAGAAATGAGTTACAGTGGGACTAAGAAGTGGAAAAACACTGAAACCCATAAATATTCAAAGGAGCAGAAGAAACAAATGTATTGACCTAAATGACCATTGGTGACTCAAAAGCTTAAAGGCAATGTATTTAAATCATAATTGTGCATTAGCAGCACGAAGGCATGTGGACAGAATGGGGCTGTGAGGATGGAAAGGGCAAGCTGCTGATTTCAGGAGCAAAATACAAAATAATGGAAATAATTTCAATGGGGTCCACCTTCTTCTGCTCTGACACAGAGACCCTTGACAAACCAGACTTGTAGGTTGGTGTCTTGAATTCTGCCAAAACGAACTCCAGTACTGCCACCCTCCCCTGAGCAGGATTTTTCATTAGGCTAACTTTGTCAACAATTCAGTTTGAATCATCACCATGTGATTCATCCTTATGAATTGCAGACTGATTGCAATTTTTGCTTTTGTTTCTCCCAGCTGAAAGCAAGCTGACCTGCAGGTTTTTGCTTTGTTGCATCCATAGGGAAATTTTGCTGTGTTGGCCCATTGTCATTTTTCCCTCATTCTGTATTTTTTAAATAAACAGTAGAGATTACCTTGACTGAAAGGCTGAACTGACCTCTTTCAAACAAATCTCTTCCTGGAGAAGCTTGAAGAAAAACCTCACTTTTATTCCTGCAATTTAATAGATCATTTTACAGATGAGATACGACCAAAGTACTATGACTGATTAAGTCTTTATGTCTTAGACTTTTGAAAACTGTTTCTCAGGTAGAAAAGGTACAATAGCTATTCTGAAACCTAATCTTTATTTTAGGCATCTAGAGATTTCTTCTACATTTGGTTTTGATTTTATTCTGTGTCCTTGTAACCATAATTTGTATATATTTATATTTCCAACCTAGCTCCTGCAGCGCCTAAGTTTGCTTCTCTGCATCTGTATTGCTTTGTTCTGTATTTATTCATGTTTTTGTATGCTTGCAAGGAGCTTATAAACAGGAGGGGATCAATGT
Source organism: Meleagris gallopavo (assembly GCF_905368555.1). NCBI lineage: Eukaryota > Metazoa > Chordata > Aves > Galliformes > Phasianidae > Meleagris > Meleagris gallopavo. Next base: position 13,271,243 of record NC_139405.1, read on the forward strand.
TTTACACAAACAGATAGTGATGGAAAAGAGGGAATGGCTTTAAACTAAAAGAGGGGAGATTTAGGTTAGATGTTAGGCAGAAATTCTTTACTCAGAGGGCAGTGAGGCCCTGGCACTGCTGCCCAGAGCTGTGGGTGCCCCATTCATGGAGGTGCTCCAGGCCAGGTTGGGGGAGCCCTGGGCAGCCTGAGCTGGTGGGGGGCTGCCCTGCCCACCGCTGTGTGTTGGAACTCAGTGATCTTTGAGGTCCCCTCCCACCCAAGCCATTTGTGTGACATCAAGGAAAATCCTTTATATTTGCTACCATGGAAAGTTATTCTGCTGGAGTGGTTCTTTGTGTTCATTTTATTTCGTAGCAAACATTGAGAGTCAAAAATGTAGAGGAGGGTAACTTAACTGTTGGTAACTGTGGTGACAGTGAGCACAAGGCTGGAGATGAAGGTGTGTTTGAGATGAAGTCTGAGAGGATTTGAAAGATGATTTTGCATAAATAGGTAATTGAGCAGTACAGCAGGTGGGAAAGGTAGAAGCTGACAGAAGCAGTCATTTGAGAAGAAGCCTGGCTGCAGCATGGGCATGGCAAAACAGAGAGCTCCAGAAAACAAGCAGTGTAGAAGTGCTGCAGATGTACCTGGCTCTGCTTAGAGAGTGAAAAAGGTAGAGAAAGATTCTACTAAGTTCTTATGCACGCTTCAGATTTTAAGTTTGCCTTTAGCCAGGATGAAGAAAGAATAGAGTTTCTCCTCCCCCCGATCTGCAGTTTCCTTGCACTGATTATTACCAAGTGTGGAAGCATTTGCCTCTGCATGTGTGATAGATGCCAGCAGCACTAGAAAGCTGTCTTTGGTGGGGGGGAAGAGGGTAGAAGAAAATCTTTTCTTATATTTCCTGGAGCAGAGTTCAGTGGAGCATTTCAGATGCTTGCTTTCTGATTATTGCTGTTCTGCTTGCCTTTACCTTTGAATTAGGAAACTCTGTTAGTAAGCAGATGGATGGTTTTGCATGTTAGTGTGATTGATGCATACCCATAGGAGTGTACTCTTCGTTATTAGAAAGCAGAAAAAAATGCATAAATTGGTAATTAAACTTAGACTTAACTTACAAATGTTGACTCTGAGATTTTCCAAGTCAGAAATTTCTGTCATTCTTTTTCCTTTCTGATAAACGTAAACTGCTGGATTCAGAGCAAGTAATGTGCATCTTTACGAAACATCAAACTCTTTGTGAAGGGGCATGGTTTCAGTTGCTGAGGCTTTGATTTCACTGAAACAGGAGTGGGTGCCACCAGAGGGAGGGAGGGAAGCAGGCATTGGTATATTGAACTGCTGCAGTTGTTTTTACCACAGCTCATTTCATTCTGACTGCGGACTCAGCATCTACTGAGGCATGGTGTGATCGTTGGGTTGGCTGGTTTCAGAGCAGATCTGAAGCATGGAGAAACGTATCTAGCATGTTGATTTGGCCAAAGGATACTTAATGTTCAGTTGTACATTCCCATCACCAAAAAACAATGCCAGGAGCTTCTGTTTAAACCTGCAGTGTTATAGAAAACAGCATGTCATTACTTTAATCTTTTTATCCTGTTACTTAGCCATTACTGTTTCAAAAGTTTAGGCACTTTGGTTTCTGTGCAGGACTTCCTCTGGCCTGTTACAAAGACGGGGAATATGAAGTAAGCTTTCTCAAATCAAGTCAACCACATGTCCTCTCACCTTTGCCTTTGCATTGGCTGTCACCATTTGGGGTTATTTTTCCTGTACTGCTAAGACAGAAGTAAATAGAGAAGAGAGTGGCTCTTTCTGAGATCAGAGCCTTTTTCCACTGAAACCAACAACAGTGGTTTTGAGGCTTAGATGATGAGACAGAAAACAAAAACAGCAATGAGACAGCTTGATACCAGGCCAGAGTTAAGTGGGTTGTGCAGATGACTTTCAGAGAGGTACAAAACCCAGAGCAGCGCATACTCAGCTCTGCTCTCATCAGTTATGCAATGGCCTTAATAATTCTGACTTACAGTGGTGTTTGAAGGTATAGGAAATTTTGGGAGTTTGCTTTTAGTTTTAGTACTCCCTCCCTGTAACTCACACAAATAAGCAGTTTCTTAATTTGTGTATAGAATATCTAGTTTCATAATTGGCATTTATGTGAATCAATATGCTGAATCAGCTGTTTGTGTAGATGGCACTAAGGGTAGTGTAGGTACACTTGGCAGCTCTGTTGCAGGTGCAGCTTTTCCAGGCTGAGCCCCTGTTAGTGAGAGAGAAGTTCACGTGGAATTTGCACTGATTTATTCATACCACATCTCATATGTGGGTGAGGGTGAGCTGAGCCTCCAGCTTTTGTGGTGTCTTGAGTGTTGGTTACTTTCAAGGACAGGCCACAAGTAAACACGGGGAGTTGAGATTATCTTATTTCCAGTTAAATCATCCAGCCTATACATAGTGATTATAATGGCAGAGTTGATTACCTTCAGAATGCTACGGAGGACTTACTGGAAAAGGTATTGTACAGCCCATGATGTTTTGCATAAGCATTTTAAAAGCCATCCAGAATTTTTTCTTGCATTTATCCCAAAGAAGCTGGAAGTAACTTAGAAAAGCTGTCAGTAGCGCTGAACTCAGGGCTGCACAGTGCACACTGTTATGCAAGTTAGGGTGGGTGCACAGAGTGCAACCGAAGGCTGAGTCAGGCTGTGTCGAGCTGGAATTTTTTACGCTAATGAATGCTGAGAGCTGAGAGCGACGGGCACGTAGCAGAGCCGGGGCCAGGCTGTGCTGTGTGTGGTGCATGGAGCTGCCACCAGGGAAGGTCCCCTGCTGCTCTGGTACCATCCACCCAGGGGCAAGGAGAGGGGCTGCCTTCTTCAGTGCTTCTCATGTTTGTCGTCTGGGGCTATTTTTTCAAGTCCAAGTGTTTTGTAAGCATGGTTGGAATGACAGAAGCACACCTCTAGCTCTTCCTTAGAAGCTGTAGTGGCGCAGCATCTCCTGCAGCTCCATGCAAAGGTGCTGTGTGCTGCTGGTCTCCAGTTCATGGGGCTGTTGGGGATCATTTGAATATGCAAAGTTATCTGAAGGGAAAGTTGTGCAGGAGCAGGGGTGGATTCAGTGCTGGAGCAGTTCTCCATTGAGAACTTTCAAACAAGCAGGTGTGCATATGTGCTCACACACAAATAATGCTGTGGGGGGTCCAAGAGAACAGTATTGTTTGAAACGAGTGGTATGGATGGTGTATTAAGATTCTGCTAACTAGAGAAATGGAAAGCAGTAAAAATAAATGTTGCCTTGTAGAGGATCTTTGGGAACAAGACTCAAAATTTGAGGATTGTAGCAGTCCTTCTGGGGAGGGACCCAGGCCCCAAATAAAGATCTGCCTCTTTGCAGGAATATTGCTGAGCATCTGGCTGAGCTGCTCTCCATAACATCTGGCAGCTGCCTATCCTCTTCTTGGTGCTTTGGCAACCCGATCCGGAGTCAGCAAATGCAGCAGGAAGGGCTGTCGCATTCAGTAAGCTTCAGAGTACAGTAAGGGAGGGAGCTACTGCCTGGAAGTGCTTGGGCCTACTCTCTAGTCATGGCTAAACGGGCTGCTGCTGGGAATAAGGCTACCTTGGGGCAGGACTGAGGCTCTGAAATTCCCTCTCAGCACTTCTTAGTGTCTCTTTATGCTAGTGAAGACAAGTGGCCGGTGCTGTGCTACATTCCACAGATAATACTTTCCTGGTCCACAATAGCATGAGGAGAAAAAACTCCTTTCCAGTTAAACCTAACTAGGATTAAGTAGTTGATCTTTTTGAGTTTTTGTGTTCGTGCATGTAAATGCATGTACATGAGTAGGCTGCAGTCTTGTTATTCTCTTTATTACTTTGTTGTACAGAAATGTGTCTTAAGATTTTGACCAGGGAGGTTTATAGTCAGCTAGCAAAGTGCAGGAATACACTGTTGCAGCTGAGAGTGTGCTGGCCAATTTAGCAGGAGAAACTATTTTGTCCTTTCTGAATACTGCATTCAGATTTGTAATAAAATGAGTATATCCACTTTGTTTTCAGGAGGGCCAATAATGATGATTTTGGAACTTCTGCTAATAACCTGGGTGTCCTGGTGGATGACAGGTTGGCCATGAGCCAGCAGTGTGCCCTCGTGGCCAAAAAGGCCAATGGCATTCTGGGGTGCATTAAGAAGAGCGTGTCCAGCAGGTCGAGGGAGGTGATCCTCCCCCTCTACTCTGCCCTGGTAAGGCCTCATCTGGAGTACTGTGTCCAGTTCTGGGCTCCTCAGTACAAAAAAGACAGGGATCTCTTGGAAAGAGTCCAGCGGAGGGCCACAAAGATGGTGAAGGGCCTGGAGCATCTCCCCTATGAAGAAAGGCTAAGTGAACTGGGTCTGTTTAGCCTTGAGAAAAGACGACTGAGAGGGGACCTGATCCAGGTTTATAAATATCTGAGGTGTGGCGGCCATAGCGGTGAGGCCAGTCTCTTTTCAGTGGTACATGGAGACAGGACGAGGGGAAACGGACATAAGCTGCAGCATAGGAAGTTTCGCACGAATGTGCGTAAGAACTTCTTCACGGTGAGGGTGACGGAGCACTGGAACAGGCTGCCCAGGGAGGTTGTGGAGTCTCCTTCTCTGGAGATATTCAAGTCTCTCCTGGACGCCTACCTGTGCGACCTGGTGTAGGGAACCTGCTTTGGCAGGGGGGTTGGTCTCGATGATCTCTAGAGGTCCCTTCCAACCCCTACAATTCTGTGATTTGTGATTCTGTGAAAACAGCGTCTATGATGGTTTTCTGTGTGCTGTTGTGTCTTCACTGTGCAGAAGTTCTGTACAGAATGTGATCTTAATGTAGCTCACTTACGGTCCATCAACATGCAGATAATCCCACGTTCTTCTGTCTTAGAGAAGCAGACTAGCATTTTCAGTTCCTGTTGGGCAGAGCCTAGTATTGATCACTTATAACTTCCAAATGTATTCACTGATTTAATATTAATTTACTAGTTGTGAAGTTTGAAGCTTCTTGCTAAGCAATGAAAAACCTTAGGACATCGATTCATCTTCAGATTCTCTCACAGGAAAATGGCACACCAAAGCATTTTGCAAACCACATGCCTAGGAGTTTGTTTCAGCAGAAGGAATGACTGCTCTCTAGTATTAGATATGTAGGTTGGCAGCCCTGCCTTTGGCAGGGAAGTTGGAGCCTGATTGTCCTTGAGGTCCCTCCCAACCCAAGCCATTCTGTGATTCTGTGACCCTATGACCTGAGCTCAATATACGCAGTATTTCCAACTCAGAGGAACTGAAGTCATACTTTGTTACTGGATGCAGAGGACTCTTGTTTATTTTCTTCCCTTCGTGAAAGTCTGTGCAATCCTGATTCCTAAAGCACTGAAGGTTTTCGGTGGAAGAAACTGTTATTAATTCTTTGGAGGCAGTTTGCTTAGCACTTTTCAGTGGACATGGTAATTGGATCATTTGGATTTCCAGGAGGACAGTTATGACAAGTTGCTGCAAGAAAGTGATTTAAAACTCAGGAAGAAGAATGCAGGAGGTTTTCAGTAGGTTTGGAGTGCAGAGGCTACCTTACAGGGCTATATTATAAAGGTTTTATTGTCATTCGTTTGCAATGTCTTGAATAATTTGAATATCACGGCCATCTTAGAATCATCTTTCTGAAACTTTTATATTGCCTCGTGACACACATATTATGTCATCTTCTCTGATGTCCACCTGTAGAGCACAGACAGACAAAACAAAAAATAATCAGAGAATTTATTGAAATGTATGCTCCAAAAAAGTGAGGAAAAAAAAAAGCTGACATTGCTAGAGTTCTAACTTTTTAAAAATAGCTTTTGATTCTTATGCTTGTCCTTCTCTTTTTGTTACGGAAAATGGTGAAAATGAAGTTTTGGTAGGACATGATATTTCATTTGATCCTGAATAGTAATTCTGTTGTGGTGAAAGTGATGTTTTTCCAACTCCTGCACACTTATCTCAGCCAGTGAACTGCACAGTGTTCTTTTTAACTAACTACTAACCCTGGTCCCCATCTTCTAGAATAACTGCACATGTTTTCTTAATGTGTTCTTTTACAGTCGCTTTTCCCACTTAGCCTTTGATATTTCCCACTTGTGTCAGCAGCTTTGTTGGATTTGGTCTGTAACGAAGTCGGGAATGAATGAGCTAACAAGCCTTCCTGCCCCTGAAAGCAGTGCTGAATCCAACCAGAGCCAGCATGCAGAGGTTTTCCCTCCTTAATTGGTGGTATGTTTTTGCTACTTAGACTTTAAGAACCTTTAATGAGACACAATTACACTAAAGTTGTGTTTTCCAGGAATATAAAAGAAGAGCTGGGGCCTGCTGTCTCCCAGCACGATTTCCCTGGGTAGAGCAGGAACCATAAGACCTTGATTTCTGTGAGATGGTGGCCGAGCTCTTCTCTTATTTGTGGTGTCAGCATCTCCTTCTCTGTGATAAATAAGACTTCTCAGAAAACACTCAGAGATCTTGGCTTTGCTCACAGACTCCTTGTTAACGGTGGTGATTTCTCAGCAAAATCGCCTGATTTCGAGAGTTTGGCTCAAAGGTAGCTGGGCTGGGCTGCAAGCTGGGCAGGGACAATGCCATGTTGTTCAAGCAGGGCTGTTTCTTTTCGAAGGGATGTTTTGACATTGTTGTCTAAAAGTTTCCAAGCTGAACTGATTCATACACATGGTTTTGTAGCAGTTTCTCATGGTATTGCTGGACCGAGGTTTTGGGAGTCTTCTTAGCTGGCCACATAGTCAACTGGCAGCCTACTTTTATTGATTTTTATTTATTTATTTATTTACTTATTTATTGAGGCTGACGATGGCCTTTTGGACCATTTCAGATGAAGTACTTGATCCTGAAAAGGAAAAGCATGCTTTTCCCAGAAGCAGAAGATGAATGAGCCCAGCCAAATGCTGTGACTGACATGCATCTTTCCTCTGAATGAAGAAATCAGCGTCACTTTCTGTTCTAGCCTTGTCCCTCACGAGTTGGTGGTGATCTTCCAGGATGTAGTAACCTCTTTGGTTGTTCAAAACACATACGCAGTCAGAAACCATTTCTATCTTAGCCATTTAAAAGTTGGGAAACAAGAAGAAACTCACAGTTGCATTCATCTTTCTAGATTTGCACTGACTACCCAGAGATAATATGATTTTTTTTGGTCATTGTATCTAAGATTTAACATTATATTATGTCTTCCTTTGACTTATCTGGGGCCAATCTCAGAATTTCCACACTAGTGTCAAAGTTAGAGCAGAAAGGGTCTCTATTTATCCATTAAATCTTTATCTCCCAGTTAAATTGAGAATGATTGAGACCCATCACTTCCTAGTTGAGGTTCAGGGACACCACAAGTTTACACAGCAAGGTTTCTTATCTCTGAAAAACTCAGTGTTGAGGAATTGTTCAAAAGCAGTTGCTGACCGTGGTGCATGATGAAGTGGAAGAGGATAGAGTGAGCATTGCTTTATAAATGTCCAAAGCTTTGTATAAAAAACTTTGAGAAGAAGATTAAGTTCTAGCAAATCATTTAAGAGATTGCTTCTCATTTTTAATATGGAAAATGAGTATAGCATAATAGGATAAGAATCAACTTTCAAACCAGTTTTTCAGTTCTATGCAGAGAAAAAAAGGACTGGAAAATATGTAAGAAGTAAAAATGTAAAGTGGAATCTAAGCATTTGCAGTTTATTTTAGATCATTGAAATGTTTCTCCTTCGCATTCAAGTGATGCAGAGTAAAACTTGATAATAAGTTGATAGTAAGGCAGGAAACCCACAAGCATGATTTTAATCTTCTGAATACTTGCTGTGGATGTGTTAGTCTATAGACATGTTTGTTTGCATTTTGAAGATATCTTGGCATATCAAATAATCTCATTTTCTTCCTCTTTTTGGTAAACACAAGTCAGACAACGTGTTTCACTCTGGAAAGTGTTTTTATTATCAGAGACTCTCCATTAATTACGTGGCCTTCATTGCTTTAGATCATACATTGCAAAATGATCTTTATATTGCAAATGAAAATGATAGTGGAAAGAGCAATTCCTGAGAGCCAGAGCCCCTGCCTCATTAGCACCTTGACTCTGGAGCATGTGGTGCTGTCACAGCTGTACATCCCTGGTGGTGCATGTCACTGACCCTGCAGTCTGCTCTCTGCGTGCTGGGAAGTAACCTGTGCTAGTGAAGGCACCCCCAGCAACCCACTTTGGTCAGCAATATGTCTGTAATGCCAGCTTCGTGGTCACCATCAAGTGCTGGGGAAGAAACTCAGTTTCCGAAGAGCTTTACATGGAAGAAAAAAGTTACTTGAATGCCCAAGTGCCTTATTATTATTATTGTGTTGCATGTCAGTGGCAGTCCATGTGTTTTGCCAAGGCTTTGTCGGCCCACTGAGGATGTGGCCCAGGATGCAGATTACATATAACCTTGTGCACGATCAGTCAGAGCAACTTTCCAGGTGATTTTCAGGCAGTTTCTGAGTCTTTTCTCTTGACAGATGTGTTTTCATATTCCTGCAGTTCTTACTGTACAGTCACCTGAACCTGTAGAAATGATGATGTGTAATTAAGTCATACTGCTTCACTGCTGTGGTTTTCTGCGGTGTTTCTTGCTCTTTCTGCTCCCTTTCTCTGCTCTCCTGTTGTGTCATCACATTTTTTCTTAGCTTCCTTTTCCTGAATGTTTTGGGGTTTTTTTAGTTAGAAACATTAAAAGTGAGCGGCTCTTTCTCAGTCCTTAGTTACATCCTTCATAGTATAGCAGTGTGTATTTGGAAATACTATATAGTAATAAAATCTCAGGAAATTATTTCAACTGCTTCTAAGCTTCAGAAGTCACTTGAGGTATGGGGTGTTGTGCTGAATGGGTGTCTTACGTAACACCCTGTCCTGTGGGTGTCCAGCATTTCCAGCAAAATTATTACCACTAGTTATCTCAAGCTGAGCACCCAGAAGATCATTTGTTTCTGAAAATCAGGAATCTTTTCATTTGCTAGGGTTAGAAGTATTTTGAGATACCTCCTGGGGTTGGAGATTTGTGGGGGTTTTTTGTTTGCTTAGTTCTTTTTCTTTGCTTGTTTGTTTTTTCCCCTTTTTAACGTGCCTTGAGCTGTTGCAAACTATAATTCACTGCAGGAGGCTCTGTCTGTACATTGCTGCATGAGTGTGAGTGTGTATAAAATAATAGAGAGTGACTGACTACAATACGTGCATTTAAGCTACTCACTGAAAATTACTGAGCGTTAAAATCCACCGGGAATCACACGAGTTCTAAATTAGGGAAGCGCATGTCATTCGATGTGTGGAAGTGAGTCCTTGTACAAGAGCAGCTCTCAATAAAAAAACTGAGCATTGTTCCCTAGAGTACATAAATCCTAGTTTGGCCGCTCTGTACCAGCTTTTACTGTTTCTCTAGTAGCATACGTAGCCTTTTATAATTATTTTTTTTCCTGTATTATGTTTCATTGTGCATTTCTCATGGGCCGTCTATCAAGAGTCTGTGCTGTGCTGTGATGAATGAGCTGTAAAGAAAGTACTGTAGTGCTTAACGTGGACAGTGACAGGTTCTGGACAGCTTATAATTGTTTAAATGTGTTTTTATTACATTGTGCAGTGTCACAGTAACTCTGAAAAACTGGCAATTTGACCTAAGGTTGAAGTGAGCCAAGTGCTGTAGGGTGAATGAGCATTTTTAGGAAGGATGACACTTTTCTGCTTATTAGGTGTGGTCAGGATGTCAGTCTGAATATATTTTTCTATGATGAAAGCAGGTATGAGGGCTGCTCGAAAAATAATGTCTCCAATTTTATTATATTGGTCCATGACATCAGAGGCAGATGTTGGTAGTGCAGCAGTAGAGGTTGAACCTTCCCACCCATGTTCTGTTACATTTTGTTGCCGTGTGAAAGACAGCAGCAGAGGGCAGTCTGAAAAATGGTGTCTGATATGGAAGCACATATGAAGCAAAATAATTGAATTCCTCCATATAGAAAAACATTGAAGTCATTGATATTCATTGACGCTTGCTGAACATTTCTGGAGACCAGGCAGAGGATGTGAGCACAGTGAGGTGGTGTGCGCTGCATTTCAGAAGAGGTGGCAGTGACATGAAAGACAGGCTGTGTTCCAGACAGCTGTGCACAGCTGTCACACCACAAAATGAAGAGTGTCTCAATCATGTTTTCCACATGAATCAGCAGATTACAGCCAGGGAACTGAGCACAGAGCTGAGTATCAGCTTCGAGGCTTTGGAAATGATGGCGACAACATTGGAATATTGCTAAGTTTGTGCCAGTTGTATCCCGCAGATGCTTGCACAGGAAGAGAAGGCACACCATCTGTAAGTTTGTCAGGACCTACTGCACCACTCTGAGGCTGAAGGTGACAGTTTCCTGATCGCATCATTACTGGTGATGAGATGTGGTATCACTGCTTTGAGCTGGAGTCAAAATGGCAGTCTGTAGGGTTGGTGACATGACAATTCCCCACTGAAGGAAAAGTTCAAGACACAGTCTTCAATGGGTAAAGTGATGTGTGCCATCTTTTGGGGTAGGAAAGGAGTGATTCTTCAGGTTTTCCTGCAACCCCAGCTAACCATCAACTCTGATTGCTACATTTTGTCCCTGATTAAGCCTCAAGCTTCCAGAGTGAAGCCAGAGAGCAAGACACTGTTTATTTTGTAACAACATAACACCAAGCCCTATACCAGCTTGGAGGCTGTGGAGCACGCTGTCAGTTTTGGCTGGACTGTCCAACCACCCCTATCATATAGTGTGGATTTGGTACCTTCTGACTTCCATCCATTTGATCTGATGAAAGATGGATTGTGTGGACAGCATTTTCCTAACAGCAGTGCTATCTTAGCAGCTGTGAAACAGTGGATCACCTCCACTGGTGCAGATTTTTAGGGGCACAGCATGCAGGCTCTTGTTTTTTGCTGGTAAAAATGCATAGCTAATGGTGGTGACTGTGTTGAAAAATAGTGTTCTGTAGCTGAGAATTTGCACTATCAAATAATGTTATTGTGCTCTGTGTATCTGTTACAGTTTCCATGGAAATAAATAGGAGGCATTACTTTTGAAGTGACCTATGCATTTTAAAAGTGTTTAAAACTCTGGAGTCTTTCCTGTCTTAAAAAATATAATGAGTTTTGAAAATCCATGGGATGTAGACAAGTAAGTTGTATCCTGTTGACCATCAAGCATGTTTGTGCCTAAAATTCATGTCGGCATGCTATGAAAATAGTATTTCTGTATGTTTGAATCAAATAGGTAAGAGGGTGGAAAATCCTTATGGTCACAGGTGATTGATTTGTCATCAGTGGTGCTGTTTACATGGAGAAGAGCTTAGTTAGCAGTGTGGTGGAGGATTCTCAATATTGAGGCTGTGTTGGCTGGCTTAATTCATTCAAGATTCGTAGATCCTTTTTGTAGTCTCTGAGTGGTTACATATTGTCATCTTGATTCATTGGTAGAGTTCATGAGAACACTTTCTAAAGGTTTGTTTTACTGTTTCCAAATCGAAACACTAAAATAATAAAGGCAGATGTTTAAACAGAGACCATGGAGAAACTGGTCTCAAATGGATGAACCTACCTGGCATTCTCCCGCCTGCAGTGTAAACCATCCACTTGACAAATGAAGCAGTACCTTTAACGAGGTCTGAAGCTGTTTATGTAAAAGAAATAACAGGATCACCCTTTAGATAAGACCAGTAGAAGAATGACCAAACAAAAGACATTCTGCCCATACAGAAATGTCTGGATGTTGTTGGGAAAGCATTTAGCAGTAGGTGGACAGTTGGACTAGATATCTTAGGGGTCTTTTCCAACCTTGTTGATTTTTTCCAGTGGTAATCTGTGCTTTGATTGTAGGCAGCAGAAAATGAGCCCCACCAGAAAGTTTAGAGCCATCCTTACAGCAAAGAAGAAATACGAAACTATTGTTGCTGCTATTGTTTCATGTAAAGAATATTAAACATTTTTCTCATTTTGGTAGCTATATATATAAATGTTTATATATATACACACAGATATGTCAGCCTGTGTATGCAAAATGATGCAGCAAAGCAAACTACTCTGTGTGGGCCAGAATCAATGTTTTCTGCAGATTTCCTCCCATCCTGTATATGATGACCCATGGACTTGACTTTCACTTCTTAAAAAGAAAGAATGAAAAAGTCAATTTGTAGCTGAGGGAGAGCTGCTGGACAGTGAGTTAACACAGGTTTATCAAGAGCCAGCCCAACTCTGGAGCTGCACTGAAGAGCTGTTGTAAACCCCTGGCTTGAAAGCAAGGCAGGTGGCAGGGCTGAATGCCCTGCCTTATTTTTGTCTTGTGAATTTTCTGGGGTTTGTGCCTTCATTCATGGCCAGGTTTGATCTCCTTTGATGTGATTCAGCAGCGGGGAGCTGCAGCTGTGCCAGCTGAAGGAGAACCAGTGTGAATTCTGCCTCTTGCTTCTGGAGTATTTCAGAGCTGCCATCAGTCAGTGAACAGACAGTAACTCTCTCCTTGAGATGGAATACCATCCGACTCACATTTATCTCAAGTACTGGCTATGCAAGCTGGTTGACACATTAATTTAGTTTGTGCTTCTCAGTTTGTACTCTTTTCGCTTATGATCAAATATTGGAAAAGGTTACAATTAATCACAGAGTGAGAATGGAAGCTGGCAAAGCTAATGATGGATTATTACATTCTGTCTGCTCTGTAGGAGAATAGCTGGGGTACTTGCATGACAGAAAACTATTATTAGTAATGAGAAATTACTGAAGGAAAGCAACTTACACCCATCTCCCATTTTGCAACCTCTGTTTCTTCGTCAGAGTTTTTAAAAAAGAAGCAATTTGCTAACGCTGTTGGCTTTGGCCAGGTTTTGTGGCTATGTGGCTGCCTTTGCAGAGCTGTGAGGCACCAAGAGGTTTCAGCTCTCGATGCAGCCCTGTGCTCTGGGTTTCACAGCAGATGAATGTTCAATGTGCGAAGCCAATTTCCAAATAGCATGCCTGCCCCCAAGCTACAAGATTGTACAGCAGAGGAACCACAGGGAGTCCTTGCAGAAAAAACCAGCGTGGAGTGCTGGACTGTCTGTGGTGTGTGCTTGTTCTTTGAAAATGAACTAATTGCTGGTTGTTAAAAAGCAAAAATGTTGCTGGACTGAGACAGATGATGAAAAATGAGCTCTTCCTGAGGGATTATTTATGACCCAGCCACGTGCTCACGCAGCAAAAGCTTTGGGTAAGAAATACTTCCAGGTTTCCCAGGGCAGGCATCTACCTGTAGCTATCAGCAAGTGATGCTGCTGGGCACAGAGTATTCCCTTGATTTAATGGGACACAGCATCTGGCTGCTGAAATTATAAGGAAAAGAAATGGTACTTCTGTAGCTGTGGTATGCAGTCATTAAGAACTAAATTTTAAAGTAAAAATACCCATCTCACTTTATATTATTTATAAGGTTATCTTACGCTTTTAAGTATGGTGGAATTTCATAGTCTTTTGCTCACTGCTGGTCAGCAGGATTGTCTGGGATTGCAAGTGCTGTTGTCAGTGGCTAGCAGATGCACTTGGGACTCCCTGGTAGTTTTCAAGGTACAACATGAAATAAACCTTTCTTACTTGCCTAATTTTCAATCTAAAAGAAGAGCTCCCTTCTGAGAGGGGAATAAAAAGCATATCCCACTTTTTCATTGGGAACAGGGCCTGGCCTTTGGTTGCTACTTAATCCACAGACTTCTGTTTACACATTTGATAATTTAAGTGAATAGCTCCTAGTTAGGATATGATAAAAGATACATAGAACACCTTAAGCCGTAAGTCATAAGGTGTTCTGTGTTCCCTTTTATTTCAGCTGGTCATGCCATACATGCCATAAGTGCCACTGTTCTCCAGGGCTACTTGCATCAGCTTACACTTTCAGCAATTCCATTCATCAGCTTGTCTCCATATCCGCTATCTCACATACAGGGGAGAGTCCTAGGATATGAGTATGGCTGGAGCCAAGGATATGAGTCTGTGTAACCGGAGCACCTGTCATCTCTCCATGGTAGCCAATAGGACAAACTTAGGGACACGAGTTGGGCAAGGCTTCAGATTGTCATAGAGAGGCTGTTGCGTCCGTGGAGGTGCCCTAAGTTCATGCACCCTCTTGCGAGGACCTGAATGGTCCCTCTGTATATGACTGGGAGGCAGCACACTGCAGTTGCAGCAGGCAACGAAGTAGATTTGCTTTGCTGGTCTGTCTGCCATAACCTTCCACATGCAGGTGTCTCAGATGTAGGGTTTTTTTTCAGCATGTCATGACTTGACTCATCATCAAAAACCATGCTTGAAATTTGGGCTTGTCCTGATGTCTATTGCACTGCGGTGATCAGTGAACTATTTCTGTGTGTGAAGAGGACTCAAATGAAAAGGAGCCACTTTTTCCCAGCCTTGTATAGATCTAACAGGCAGGCTTTGCTGGATGAGTCTAATTCAGTTTGTTAGGAACTGCACTAAGCAGCATTAAGTGAGAGGTGCCATGATTACTCCCGATAGTGCGTTTTCATGATTGCCTCTGTTCCTGCAGCAGCTGGATGGAGCTTTGTTATAACCATTTGGCATGCACCAGCAGAGCAGAGAGTGTGCCTTTCCTGAGAGGGGAAGTGAATAACACGAAGACTGGATGTTACAGGGCAGGGTTTCTTAAACCTTATGAGTGACTGCACTGCTATCAGTACTAGCTATTATACCAGCCTCCCCCCAGACATAGCACTGAGCATCACCTTGCCCCACACTTGTAGCAGTAACCAACCAGTCTGTGTGTTAGCAAAGCACCTACAAGCAGAGGACAGACGTCCTGGTTATGCTCATTCCCACAAAAATAGCAACACCTTAGCAGTATGACAGCTCTCATTTCCTCTCGTTCGGTAGGGGAGAGCGCAGGAGGAGCTGGACAGAGCGGTGCCACTTGCTGAGAGACTTGGCATGGTCAGGAATACATTGAAGGCTGTCAAGAGGAATTTAGTTAAGGGTGAGTGCTCTGGCATGGGGAGGGACGGGTGAGGGTGCCCGGCAGGCAGCCCCCCACTGCCACCAGCCTCCCTGTGTCTCTGCTCAATGCAGGCAATTGCCCCATGGCCTGCAGGATATTTTCTTGACCAACTCCATTAGGAAATCAGATTTTGCTAACAACTGCAAAAGGATAGCTGTGCTCTGTGACAGTGATTGGGTAAGTGGTGCCTGAATGAATGTTTTCTTTAAAAGAATGCTTTCTGTGTGCTTGATAGAAATTTTGTTAACGTTTATGTTGCACAGATGCCATTCAACATCCTGAGGAAATGGAGAGGTCAATCATTTCTCTTCACGTACCTTGGTGCCTTCTATTGCTAAAACAGTTTGATAAGCCTTGGAGAGCATTTTCATTTATTCATTTCTCCAGGCTGTTTACTGCTTTTCCATGTTGATTAAATGCTTCATTTTTTAAATATCAGATCAATAAAGTCATGGCAGAAAGATTAAATTTTCTCTTTTTGTGGTCTGAGGATGAAGTACCTTATATGGCATATTCTGGGGACAAAACCAACGCTCTTCTAAGCCGGAATCAGGAAGTGTCACTGGCTTGGCTTCCTCAAACCATGTCCCCATATAGCTGGGGACAAGTGGCATCATTCACGTGCGGCAATGCTTCAGTGCTGTGGTTTGAAAAGGAGAGAGTAGTTGAAGTGATTTTGGTTTGACAAAGCTTAGTGAATGGAGGTTGGTTTGGTCACACAGCCCTGGCAGCTGCAGCCTGACCTGCATCCTTCTATTCTCAAAGGCTGTTTGAGGTAGGTGCAAATCCATGGAAGATTCTTCTCCACAGCGTAAATGTTTACATGTGTGGTAATGTTCTAAGAATGTGACCATGCCTTCAATTACATGAAGTGCTGTATTTAAAAGCAAACAAACAAACAAACAAAAAAATCTGACTGGATGGCTGGGCCAAGAGAAGGTGGTAAATAGAGTGAAATCCAGCTTGTCACCAGACACTAATGGTGTTCCCCAGGGGTTGGTATTGTGGCTGGACCTGTTTAATTCTTTATTGATGATTTTGATCAGAGAATTGAGTAAGTTTGCAGATGACTCCAAGCTGGGGGGAAGTACTGATCTTCCTGAGTGTAGGAAGGTCTTACAGAGGGACTTGGGCAGGTTGGATCAGGGGGCTGAGGCTAGCAGGATGAAGTTCAGCAAGACCGAGTGTCAGGTTCTGCACTTTGGTCGCAACAACCCCATGCAGTGCTACAAGCTTGGGACAGTGGCTGGAAAGCTGCATCAGCGTGGGGGGTGCTGGTCAACGCTTGGCTGAGAATGAGCCACCAATGTGCCCAAGTGGCCATGATGGCCAGCAGGGGAAGGGAGGTGATTGTAGTCAGCTCTGGTGTGGCTGCACCTGGAGTACTATGTTCAGTTTTGGACCCCCCACTACAAGAATACGTAGAAGCACTGGAGTGTGTCAAGGGAAGGGCAAAGAAGCTGGTGGATGAAGCACAAATCTTATGAGGAGTGGTGCGGGAACTGGGATTGTTTAGTCTAGAGAAAAGAAGGCTCAGAGGAGACCTTATTGCTCTCTACAATTGCATGAAAAGAGGCTGTAGAGAGGTGGGGATTGGCCTCTTCTCTCAAATAAATAGCAATAGGACTAGAGGGAGTGCCCTCAAATTGCACCAGGGGAGGTTCCGGTTGGATATACGGAAGAATTTCTTCTCCAAAAGAGTGGTGAGGCATTGGAACAGGCTCCTTTCCTGATAATGGAGTCACCATCCCTGAACGTATTTAAGGGAAGGGTAGATGTAGTACTTAGTGACATGGTTTAATGGGCAGTATTAGTGGTAGGTGGATGGTTGGACTAGATAATCTTTAAGGTCTTTTCCAACTGTAATGATCCTGTTATTATTCTTAGAGAAAAATCAAATGAAATGAAGTTTGCTTGGTATTGCTGTGTATATTAATTCCAGTTGTTCAGAGGGAACATGGTAAGGAGAGGTCAGCTTTGCTTTGCAGTGAAACAGAGACCTTGCTGGCTAATGAAGCAGAGAGACAGCACACAGCATTTGTTATTGATGCCATTAAGAGCCAGACAGGGCTGTGCTCCTTTTGATGGTGCCAAGTAGCTGTTTGAAGAGCTGGTGAAGAGCCTGCGGTGCCCAGAGCCCTCCTGCCCCACTCCAGTGGTGTCAGAGGTGCTGTCAGCTGGGTTTCCGGGCCACCTGTCATGGGCACAGCCCCATGGGAGATGCTCTTCAGCCACAGAGATGCACAGCATTTGTGCTTTTGCCTGCATGGCTGAGTCTGTCTCTTGTTGTATGAGGTGCTTGTATCCCTGTCTCTGTGCTAGAGCTTCACGGTCGATTTAAGCTGATGTAAGCATGAGCTGCAGTCAAAAGGGAGAGCTTCTATTGCTGCCCCTACGTGAATGGTGGCCTTAGTATCAGATCTGAGAGTTAAATATTCTACTGAGAAAGTAAAGGTGTCACTGAACCAAATTTCACATTTACATTCATCTGCAGTAGTATTTTAAAATTGAAGGAGAACAATATAACAAAACACAGTTTAACAGCCTGGAGAAGAGGAGGCTGAGGGGAGGCCTCATGGCAGCTGCAGCTCCTCACGGTGCTGGAAGCAGTGATGAGCATCTTCCAACTTGGCATAGTCTATGATTCTAATAGTGTCTTGTTGAATTATTATTGTTTTTAAAGGTAATATGTGCCATTGCTAGCTGATGAGGTTTTACCTACTGATGTTTGGGGCTCTGAATGGTTCCATGCAACCAGTAGTTGCATTAGGGAATAAGTCTGGAGTGGAAACTCTGCGAGTATTGATTAGATGAAGAAGCAAATTTCTAGTGCTGCTGGTTTAAAATGCAACTCCAATAGCCTTATAGATTCAAATCCCAGAGGGTGAATGAAATCAATCCAGTGCCATTGATCTGATGCCAGCTGTGATTAGTGGAGCCCCATGGATGAATGGTGAATACAACCTACTGCCTGAACTGCTGGCTCCTGTCTTAGCCTTTAAAGTGAGTAACAGAGTTCAACTACTAAGACTTTGGGCTAGTCTGGAAACATTTCTGCAAGTGCTGCAAGGTACCATCAGTAAGAAAAATAAAAGGGTCATAATGTTGGAAGTGGAAAAAGGGCCTGGTAGCAAAGTGATGATTATATCAAGTTTCAAGAGAAAAAGGTGAGGAAGGTAATTCAGGTTAGCAGACATGGAGAGACTGTCAAACAGGGCAAATTTGGAGGGACTTCAGGGAAGGGAAATGAAGCCAGAGAAGATGAGACCTGCAAAAAAGAAAAGGAAAAAAAAAAAAGGGGCCAACAGGAGCATGTCTGCCCCATCTAAAGAAAACACACACAAGGGAGACATTCTCACTTGCAAATGTACGGGGGGAGGTATAAAGCAGCCAGCAATCAATTTCCTAATAACGCGCTTGATCTTTTAATGAACTAGTAAGATGGAATGAGAGTAGAACAAAAACCTGATTTATCATCCCATCTCTTCTGCAATGGCAGCAGTGCAACTGTATTTTCTTCTTCGCTTGTCTCAACAGCTTCACCTGAGCCATAAAGGTGAAGCAGTGTCTTCACAGCTGAGTCTCCTGTGTGATATGAGAGGTTTTATAGAGCTGCTGGCCTCTTTGCGTAGCTGCTGTTCAAGGCAAATACTTTTGTTTCTGTTGCTTTAGGACCTAGCAAGCCCCACTTGAAATGGCCACAAGATCGAGGTGGAGAGCTATCTTGAGGCAAGCAGAGGGGTTTGAACAGGGCTATATTTCATTGAAAAGCAGCAGGACCTTTCTTTGTTTCCCTGGGGCCAGGGATTTCTCTTGCTTTCTTAGGCATCAGTTTTCTGGAATCCTTTGTAAAAGTAACTTCTGAACTTGCCTTATCACTGGACTGTGCTCTGGTTTAAGGTGGGACCCAGAAACCCAAGGATTAATCCAAGCGGTCAACATGTTGGCTGTTTCCTGTGCTGACGCAGTGAGCAAATACTTTCTTCTCTTTTGATTTGCCGTTAATTCCTCTTCCCACTTTGCCCTGAAACCTTTCTTGCACCAGCAATCCACCCATGCCCCCTGCAGATCCTCTTGCTGCCTCTCCAGCTGTCCTGGGAGGAAGACACACTCACTTTCATCCTAGGGACAGCCAAAGTGAAGCTGAACCACAAAATAGTGCAAAGATAGCTGAAATCCTCACAAAGTCAGAATCAAGTTTGGAGCAAATTGCCTCACTGACATTTGTAAGCGTTTTTGAACAAATAGTTTGGAGCACAATATTCCAAGCTGAGTGCCTCTGGTCAGCCACAGTGATGCTAATTAAGTGGTGCTAAATAGTAGAGATGCTAAATAAGTTGCACTTGTACTTCCCATGAGAAAAGAGTCCAGCAGTCCCTGAAACACAGGTTGAGCTCCTCCTTTTAGAGTTGATGCAAGGCTGTGAGACACATTGCAAAAAAACCATCTGAGATCGCAGTGTGAGAAAATAAGTTTGGGAGAATTTCCATCACAAATAGGATGTAATGTATGATTTAACCATCCCAGGGTGCTAACAACACCTTGATAGTAACAGAAGGATTTTGATTAAGCCTCCAATCATGCCATGAAGTAACTAATGTAATTGATCAAAAAACCTCAGTTTCTGCAGAGTAAATGCTGTAGCAGAACTTTACCAGACAGCAGGGTCAACTTTGGTCTGTCCAGCAGCATACAAGCATGGAAGGTCACTGTTGCTCTGACAGCCTCCAGTTCCTAGCTTGTGTGGCATTGGTAGCAGAGGGACTTCTCTCTTCCCATCCAGATTAATGCAGGTGGTGTGCATCATCTGCAGAAAAAAAGAATGAGCTATTCCTGCGTCATGCACCTCTAAATGAGTAGGCCTTTGCTGTAATTAATCCCGCCTGAGGGTGCTGGTCCCAAGCTAACAAGCTGCACCCACTCAAGCAAAAACCCAGGTACTTTGGAGATGCACTGTTGTCTTTCACAGGACCTTGTTGCCATCAGAATGACAATTGGTGCTGTGTGAATGTAATGATTATGGCATCTGATAGTATTGTTAAGCAGGACCCATTACAAATGCAGATGAAGGTACTTAGACCAGATCAGTTTAGATATGCACACACCATCTAAAATGGCAATGTGAGAATAAAATCTGCTTTCACTGCTGCTGGCTGCAATCCAGCTGTGAACATACAGGGGCCAGGCTCTCAGCTAGGTTGAGTTGTCTTTTCTGTGAGATGTAGCATATAGATTTAAGATGTAAAGCTGTGTATTTGTTCTAGTGGTGTGTCAGGGTGCTGCTGTTTGAACAAAGCAGTATAGAGCTGCAACTGTAAAGCTTGGGGCTGTGAGCTTTTGTGGGATGTACCTTGCAGCACAAGCAGGCTAGCAGAGGAAGGAGTAGGAAGTAAGACCTGGGGCCTTCTCTTCTGCTTATGGGGGCAGTTTCTTTTTTCAGAAGGTATCATTGACGTGTAGATTAGAGACTTAGTTAAGTATGTGAAATCTCAAACAGAGATTTCCTCTGAGAATGTCCTCTGAGAAGGGGGATAGACCTCAAAGATGGTACGCTTGGAGGAAAATCTATGTAGGTATTTGGCTAACAACATCCAGCAGAATTGTCCATATGGCAGAGTGAACAGCTGATGGCTGCAGCAAAGCATTAAGATGTTTTTTTCCCTGTTACTTCTCCAGGTTTTTCCACCATGTTCGGAAAGAAAAAGAAAAGGCTTGAAATTTCTGGGCCCTCTAACTTCGAGCATCGTGTCCATACTGGCTTTGACCACCGGGAGCAGAAGTTCACAGGACTACCTCAGCAATGGCACAGCTTGCTGGCGGACACGGCCAACAGGCCGAAGCCTATGGTGGACCCATCATGCATCACTCCCATTCAGCTCGCACCTATGAAGGTATTGTGTAAGATCTTTCTGTCTTGTTGCTTTTGAATTTCCTGACCTATCTATAATTGCATAGTTGAAGCTGTGCATGAGCTTATCCTTAAAATGCCTGCGTTTGCACTGAGAAAGTACTTGCTGCATGAGGTGTCGTTGGGCACCTCTTTTTCTAATTTCTGTATGGAACTACATCTCAGTGAAGGGTTATCTGACAGCTGTGATGTAACCACTTCTGTGTCCTTACTCTGCCCACATTGCTAGAAATGTAAAGGAGATCAGAAGGAAGACATGTCAGGCTTGGCCACCGAGCACCAAGGGACAGAAGATGTTTGTTTGCATCACCAAGAGCATCTGGGAAGCAGGCATGGCTGGGGCAAAGGGGCAGAGCTGCAAGCACAGAGAATTGGAAATCCAAATGTTTAATACTAGAGCTATGAGGTAAAACTGTATTTATAAAACTTGTCCCAGAAGAGTATGTGTCACAGGCCTTACTTGGGCCATGTGTTCGCATTCCTGGGCTGCCGAAGAAAAAGCCGCAAGTCCCAGTGGAGTCTCCAAATGTTGCTCCTCTGCAGCATAAAATTCCTTGATAATTAATTTAAGAAAGGTGCTTGAGGCAAAGGCAGGCAGGGAGGGATAAGTACAAGGAAGGAAAAAAATTGTATTGTTTGTTAAGCCCAGGAAAAAGTTCAGGGAGGGATCTTGTTGCCACCTGCAAGCACCTGCAGGTTAATGCAGATGGTGGAGCAGAGCCCTTCTCTGGGTGATAGTATGGAGGGAGCAGACCCAAGCTGTGGCTTGGGAAATTCAGACCAGACAGGTGGTGAAAAAACATTGCTCAAAGGATAGAGCAGCACTAGATGGGTGCCATTTTGGCTCTGAGCTACCCGTCCTTAGAAGTGCAAGATACAGTCAGACAAACAGCCTCATTTAGTAATGGTTCTGAAATTGCACATCCTGATGTCCCAGTAAATGCCACCTGCGTGCTGGCAGTACCATATATCCCTTGCTGTCATGTGGCTGAAAGATAAATTTAGGATTTCATCCTCACGGATTTTTCTGAAGCAAGGGAAAATCAGATAATCCTGAGAGCGCAGACCCTGTATTTATATTTGATAAGTGCTCTTTGCGAAATTTGCATTTGCTGCCTGCACCTGAAGGACACTCAGCACTCGCTGATCAGGATTGCTGGGCGTTGCTGCAGGATAAAGGGTAAAAAGCAAAGTCTTGGATTTTTTGCTGTGATAAAACACTTCATTGTATAAATGAGGCCCAGAATAATTTGCAGAAAGTAGGCAAACCTTTGCCAGATGGAGTAGAAGAGCAAATGTGTTTCACAGCCCTTTTAAACACCAAAATATCCTTGGGACATGAATGCATAAAGATGTCTTAAATCGGTTTCTTATCTTGCAGCAATACCATCTATTTTCTGTAGTTCTGGAACCATAAATCCTTAAGTTTAAAATGCTTTAAAATTAGATTTCTAAACACCTTAAAAGAAGTGTGAGTCTAGGACTAGTGCTGCAAATGGACACATACATGCATAGTTTTATTTGTGAGTAGAGCTCTGATGAGGCAATATACACTGTGGTGAAGGATCGAGCCCTGAATGAATAACTGCAGCACTTATAAATGGAGAAAAGCATGGACAGTTTTCCAGGAAATGGTCTCTTTTTGTTTTTCTGTTTGTTTATCAAACGTCTGTCTATATATGGAGGAGGTCTATGTATTACTCCCATGTAATGGGAATTCTGTTCTGAACTAAATCTTACCTTGCCAGAAGAGGCTTCTTCGGAAGCAGGCTGGGGCCAGGAGCCAAAATACAGCTCCTGAGCTGAGCTTGTTCTCCTGATATAGTCTTGGGCCACAGTGGTTTATAATGCATCTATACATCCAACAGCATCGTGCCATGGTGCATCTCCTGGTAATGGTTTCTCTGTAACTCTCCCCCCATCCCAACAATGGCAGTGGGGCAGAGCGACCCATAGGAAGGTTTGTCTGCATAGATGGAAGATGAAATTTGGAAGTAGATTCCACAAACTGCAGTTATTTGCATGCCGTCATTCCAAAGGCAGAGTTGAAAAAGGAATTGGGATTAAAACTGAAGGACTCAAGAGATTGTGCTTTCACTCTCCAGTTACTTTCCCTAAGACTTCTGCAGCCTATTGAAGTAGGCCTCCTCCATAATGCTAGCAAAAGAGTTGGTCTTACGGCCAACTAAGAACAGTGACTACTATCTGAGAACTTGCTTTTAATTTTATTGCAATAAATAATTTCATTCCATGGTAAGAATTAGTGCATTTAAGTTGACGTAACTTACAGAGATAAACTGAATTGTGGCCACTCCAAAACTGAAAGTATAAGCATTACTGAAGTAAACGTAATTCAGAACAATTTTGTATATGTGCAAATTCCCGAACACCTTTAGCTTTGTTAAAAAGGGATTTACACACTGAGGACTTCATGATTTAAGTGAGAACTGATGATATTAAATGCATTTGCATTTAAAAGATGGAAGCCATAGTCTGCAAGACCATAACACTGCTACAGTTTTCCCCTTTTCCACTCAGCAGTTGATGTGGTTTAATTAACACACTTGTAAATGCACTGAGGTGTAACAGAAGATTGATAATGAAGTGTATCCTGAGTCACAGTATGAAGTCAAGCTGAGGCATTCAACCAGAGTTGGTCCTTACAGAGGTTTCTGCAGTTCTGTAACTTGTCTATTCTGCATTTATTATTTTTATTGTATTTTTAATTAGTTCTGCATTGACCAGAAGTGCAGTGCAAGGCAGAGGTGTTCTGCTTAGAGGGACTCCTTTGTGACTGAGTGGTAGCACAGGTTATAGAGCTAAAGAGAGTGATTTCTGGCTTTTGAGACAGAATTGATTTTTGTTTGCTTTGTGCTTTACCCAAAGCTTCATCCTAACCCAAAGCCAAAGCAGAGGAAGGGAAGGGCTTTTGTTGATTTCTGTGGGTTTTGCTGTCTTCCCCACTAGGGTTGTTTGCTTGTTTCTCAGTCTGCAAAACAGATAGAAACTGATGGTTCATATACTGTATCCCTCTGAGTAAAACAGTAAGCCATACATTTTCTAACTGTTCCATCTGTATTAAAAGGAGCAGAGGTGATGAAGAGGCAGCACTGTGGTCTCCCAAATATCCTGGGAATGATTCCTCCCACCAGGAGACTCATTGCTGTGTCTCTGCACTGGCTGGATTAAAGGCATTTAGTCCTTTTGCACGTGGCTGGCAGTGGCTCGTCATGGTAATATCTGAGCTTGAATACTAACTTGAGCTGGTTGTACAAATTCATTCATTTCCACTACAAGGAATAATGATAATAGGATTCCCCTTATCAGTGTGGATGACCCAGATACGAGCAAAGTGCTGTGTATTTCAGACACCAGCAAGAATGAGTAAAAGTGACGCAGAAGGTTTCATGGGAAATGGAAAGTGACAAGGTGATTGTAGGTTTTGGGTGTTGGGAGAGATTTTTCATAAAAGGCTGATTTTACACTGAAAGCATCTCCGTGTGACCTATGTCTTACTGTACTTAAAATGGATTTCATGAAGCCTGAGATCTGATATTAAGCCTTTCAGTTCTCTTGCTTCAGTATTTTGCATTTGTCCTACGTGTACTTGCAATTCAGGGTTTGATTGTTTGTCCTCAGCATGCAACATGCTTGGCCTGATATTGCTTTTACGCTGTACTTGAGTTCCAGCCCCTTAATTTTTGAAAGCTTCAGCGTCAATAGCTACGCAAACACTTTGCACTTGGGCAGCAAAACTCAATGAATTCTTCATGCTTTCTACACTCTGCTAAAAGTATTAGGAAAACAAGTATGAGAAGCCTTATTTGGGAGATTTTTGATGAGAGCCTAGCATTGGCTTTGTAAAGGTGCTTCATTAAGATGCTTGAATGTCCATGGCTGTCAGCAGGAACAGGGTGGCACGGAGGACTTGTTAAAATCCCTTCTTGTGTTTCCCAGTGCAGTTAACAGAGGAGCTACTTTGCTTTTCCGTCAGTTATTGGAGGAAAAAAATGCCATTTGTTTCTGAGATGCATAGTGGTTGTGCCATTAGCCTGCTGCAGTTCATTTACCTGGTGTTGTGCAATGTGTGGGCTTTGCAGGGCAGAGAATTTCTGACGTGGCAGACTGCGGAGTCACTGACTTTCCTCCCATTCATCCTGTTTCAGTGTTGCAACCTATATGTTTTATCCTATCTGTAATTTTAGTTTCCACCACTATTGCATCCCAAACATCGACCTGGATAGCAGCGAATTAACTGTAATCCTTTAAACCTTATTAAGCTTCTACTACTATATTTCAGCCTGTATATAAGATGGGGAAAAATAATCCAAAAATGAGTTACTGGCTGTGGCTCTCTTAATAGTTCTGACTAGAAAACCGAAGCTTCTGTTTACTGTGTGTGTTGACAGAACAAGTAGCAGACATGCTCCTTTTCTTCCCTGACCTACTTGGACAAAGCGGTGCTTGTCCTGCCCTCTCTTCCTTGTCTTTCCACGTTTTTCTGTCTCCTTGACAGCTCCTTGATTTTATTTATTCCTCCATGATGCCTCCATGAATGGGACAGTTGGAGATTCTTGCTTGAAGAAGGCTGTCTCCCATCCACCAGGAAGCTGCAGGTCTACAGCACTGCTCTCACCAGAACAAGACACAAAAGGCTGCTGACACCTTGTGGGCCTTCCTTGTAGCCGCACTGTGATCATTCATGCTTATGAACTCAGGTTTCCTAATTGCTTGTTTTGAGATTGCACATGGGGTCTGGCATGTGCTGGTCTACGAGGAGCTAAGGTCAGAGGAAAAGCTTTAAAAAAGGGCAAGAGCCAACACCTTGCAGCATTGAGAAAATGTTGTGTGGAAATAAAAGGTTTTGCCAGTGAGTGTGATTTGAACAGTGGGACGGTGACCCGGAGAGGCTGAACTCTCACAGAGGGCAGCTTGTAATGAACACTGCCCTGAGCAACCTGACAGGTCATCAATGCTGCCTCTGCTCCAAGCAGAAGGTGGGGTTGGATGACCTGGAGAGGGCCCTTTCTTTGCAATTATTTTCATCTACAAGTATTTTCAGCCACATTTTAAATAGTGCTGTTACGCAGTTCTACTTTCAATTTATTTTGATGACTAAACCGCAATGCATTTAATGCTATGTGGTGCCTGTAAGAATTACTGCAGCGTATTTCAGTTCACTCTTGAGGGCTATTTGATTTCCCCCATTTCTAAGTGATGGCATCTCTTCTGAATCTCCTTGTACAGATGTAATGCAAATATGCCACCTAGTGTCCGAGAATGTGTCTTACCGTGACACATGCTTCATGTGAGAAGAGCCGTGTTGCCAATTTTGTGTAGTAGTAGAGGAAATCTGTCACTGTACAAATAAAAATCAGCCACATAGGTTCATATGTACTACACTTCATGATGGAAGCTTTCAGTTTAATTGATCCTTGTTTGGTTTCATAAAATTACAGGTTTTTACTGCAGTCCTTTGGAATAATATTGCTGCTGAGTAAAGAGTTTAGTTCAAGACAGAAAATGCCTGAATAAGGGAATAGGAGCAATTTCTTTTCATATTAACAGTTCATTTTATGGAAAATGCAGTCTCAATGTAAATAATTTCATCTGGAAGAGGACACATCTTAGAGATCATAAATTGTTTGTTTCAGTTTTTTCTTTTGAAGTCTTTGGTTTCGGTGATCAATGCAACCCTGGCAGCCTTGGATACAGCACACCTTGGGAAGGAATGCAGAGCAGGGCTGTTGTAATGACAGTTCCTGGCACCATTGTGCTGCAAACTGCCTGTCCCTCTGCACTGATGGTCCGCAGGCAGGAAGTTCAGATGAAATGCAGACCTACTCCATTAATACTAGTTTCTCTGTTCCTTGTATCCTCCTCAGATCTGTTCTCTTCTTCACCTCTGTCAAAAGTACACTAACTGATGCATGCAATTTTTTTTTACTACAGTCACACCTGCAGGCTATAGTCATCCTAGAATGAGGGAGGCACTTCTTCTCCATGGTACTTTTCCCTGATACATTCTCAGTTATTCTTTACAGTCTGGCATTTCTGGCTTTCTGAGCAAGGAAGTCCTTGATCAGCTGTTGCTTTGCTTTCATACTGTGTTCTTTTCCAATATAAATAATAAAAAATGCTGTTTGCATCAGTATTGTGATTCTAAGTAATGTTAATGTTGGAGAAGTTTTGCAAGGGCTGTGTTTTTTTCAAGCTTCAGTTATACTGATCAGAGCTTATGTAGGTGGTGTAGGACCTTGCAATACGCTAAGTAAAGTTTGCATGTGAATCTTCAGTTCACTGTCTGCATCTGCTGAGGATTTAGAGCTCAATAAAGATGTTCACCTACAGGTCCACACACAAAAAAAGGCATATTCTCAGTATCAGCATTTCAGAAATTGAATCCAGTCTCCTCTGGGAGTACCAGACTGGGCGCACTCTCCAGGTAGCGCTGTATAGCTTGAAATGAGCCGAGAATTAGATCCTGCGCAAGGACACTTTAATCACATTCTTTTTTTAGTGTAGAAGTTAGTCTCTGATGATAAATTTAGAGATGTTCCAGTATCTTCTCTCACCTGCCCTGATAAATGAGCCATACTCCCCGTGTACTGCCTGACATGCAGGGCTCTGACTCCATCACTCTTAACCTGGCTGCTATTTTCTTCCTGTTTGTTTAGGCAAGGTTTTGGCCGCCAAAACTTTGCTCTGACCCATAAACTCTGTGGAGATAGAAGCAGGACTCAGGCCTATGCGGGACTAGGCAGGTACAGGTGGTGCTTTGGGGCGGCGGTTGCTGTTGTGGACTGGCTGAACCCCAGCAGTTCTGCCAACATTGTGTAAATGTAAAGCTGCGGAGACACTAGAAAGTTTCTTTTCTTCATTGCCTGTCAGTGCGAAACACTAGGTGGCAGCAAGGAATCTCTGGAAATTCGCCTCACTGCATGACATACGTGGGTACAGACAGCAGACAAATCTGCTTTGGTGTTCCTGATGGCACTTTTAAAGATATGCTTTTATCCTCCTTTTGTAATGGGTTTGTGGAAAAGATTTCCGTATACAATGGATATTTATATACAAAATATATAGCACTTGCAGTTCACATCAGTAGTAGGACAGTGTTTGCTACTTGGGCTTGCATTTAAGCATGCCATGACTATAATTGCATAGTAGCTACATATTCTGCATGTCTCCATGATACATTTATTCCTAGATCTACAGATAAACCTGTTTTGGTCCATTGTTGTATAGAGCATAAACCATCTTGGTCATAGTCCCACTAAACTATGTTCTAAAGAGTACTATCAAAAGCAGTAGGATCAGGAGGAAGACCGTGTTGCCAAGCAGCTCACTTACCTGTGAGGCCAAAGCACCAGGTGTAAATGGGATTTTTTTTTTGTCTCCTGCTCTGCAATAATTAGGTCTGGGCTTTGATGGCTCTCCAGGAATTTGAAGCTGATTTGCTGCCATTTATTTTTTGCACTCCCCTTCACACAGGATCCAATTACGGCACGCAAGTGCTGTGTACTACAGGAGATCAACACTGACTTGTCCTTGGAGAACTTTAAACAGTTTTTCTGCTGAAGTGCCACTTTCATGGGCTGAAATGTGCAGGCCAGAAAAAATAAGAGCATGTTAGATACAGATCTTTGGGGAGAGAAAAGTGAACAGAAAGGATGTATGTAGGCTGGG
Organism: Meleagris gallopavo; assembly: GCF_905368555.1. Taxonomy (NCBI): domain Eukaryota; kingdom Metazoa; phylum Chordata; class Aves; order Galliformes; family Phasianidae; genus Meleagris; species Meleagris gallopavo. Next base: position 13,299,896 of record NC_139405.1, read on the forward strand.
GGCTTACACTTTGTAATCGCAAACTTCAGACCCAACAGGCTTTAATTAGGAACACACAGTTAAACAGCGAGAGATTATGAAATGTATTTAGTCCAAACAAAACAGTAATTTCTGTCTGTGTCTTAATTGGCATTTAGTAATTCCCAGAACACAGCACAAACTTCCAGTGAAAATGCCTCCATTTGAAATATCACTTTCTAGTAGCCATGGGATCTGTAAGCGCAGAAACTTGGTTTAAGCAAATTAGCTTTTATGAACCACCCAGGTAAAAGTCTTGGGGACAGGAGGCAGGCTGGGAGCAGAGTCTCATTTCTCCACATATCATATGGCAGTTCATGCAGAGTTAGCTGTGCACCATTCAGGGGTCACACTGCCCTTCTTTTCTGGCCAGAACAGTGGAGGGAGGACAGGGAGCAGCACTTCTCCAGGCAGATGGGTTCGTGAAGCATGTCAGGGACAGTGTGCTACAGGGAGATCATTGTGCTTGGTGGTGTCACAGCCCTACAGATCAATTACATCAGTATTCCCTTAGAAAACTTGCAACAGAAATCAGGATTCCTCCAGAAATGTTTCAGCATGTTCTTGTAATGAGCTTGTGGTGTTGTCCTTACTATCATCCCTGTGAGTTACAATGAGGATGGTCCTCTGAAGTCTCTCTCTGTGTTTTTTTTCCTGCAGAGAAAGTGTTTGGTTTGCACTTCTCATTTGCAGGAGTGAATAAATAAAGACTCTTTGAGTCTTTCCTTGCAGTTGCCTGGTAAAGTTAACTGAGCACAGATTCCTGTGCAAGAGCACTCTGCATGTCTATCCATGTTTGGGTAAAAATCACTCAGTGAGGTTTAGTACCACGTGGGGCATTTCTGTTGGTACACTTACAGTGTACCTTGTGGAACAAATTTATTTACTTGGAAGCAGAAACTGTAATTTGCAACATGTATGAAATTGTTACAAATTTACTGCTTTTTTACTGCTTTTACTAATGCAGATTTCTAAATTGTCTTAAATCAAAAAGTGAAATTTTGGGAAAAGATGAATTATAGAATTGTAGAATATCTCCAGCTGAAAAGGACTCATAAAGGTAACAGAGCAACTCCCAGCTCCACACAGCACCACCCAAAAATCAGACACAGTGTCTGAGAGCAGTGTCCAGATGCTCCCTGAGCTCCTGCACCAGGGCTGTGCCCACTGTTCTGGGCAGCCTGTTCTGTGCCCACCGCCCTCTGGGGCAGACCCTGTCCCTAAATCCCCAGCTGCCCCTTCCCTGACACAGCTCCACGCTGTCCCCAGAGAGCAGAGCACTGCCCTCCGCTCCCTGCGAGGAGCTGCAGCCGCCATGAGGCCTTCCCTCAGCTCCTCTGCTCTGGGCTGAGCAAACCCAGGGGCCTCAACGCTCCTCACGCAGCTTGTCCTCCAGACCACTCCCCATCTACACAGACCTCCCTTGGATACTCTCTAATAGCTTTACATCCTTTTTGTGCCGTGGCACTCAGACTGCACCCCCTCTGCTGATGAGGCCGCATAGTGCAGAGCAGAGGGGACAGCCCCTCCCCTCACCTGGTGGCAGCGCTGGGCCTGATGCCCCCCAGGTTGGCCCTCCTGGTGCCGGGGCACATTGCTGGTTCACGTACAACTTGCTGTCAACCATCGCGTTTAGTGGGTCTGCTGTCCAACCTCTCAGCCCCCCAGTCTGTAAATGTAGTCAGGGTTGTGCCTTCTTAGGTGCAGAATCCAGCGCTGATCCTGTTACATTAACTCCATGCAGTTGGTGATTGCCCAGCTCTCCACTTTGTCTTGATCTTTCTGCGAGGGCTCTCTACCCTCAGTGGAATCAACAACTCCTCAAACTTTATTATCATCAGCAGAGTTGTCAAAACACCTTCTATCCTACATCGGAGTATGGTAGTTCATATGATATATGAAGCTATTAAAGAGAACTAGCCCTAAAATGGAGCCATAGAGGAATCCTGCTAATGACACCTGCCAGGTGTAACCCCATTTATTGCAACTTTTTGGGACTGACCCATCAGCCAATTGCTCGCCCATCGCATTATGTTTATGAAGGATCTCACAATACTCAGAGACACTGATCAGGTTTAAAAAGCTTTGAAACTTTCTCGCCATTCTTAAGGCCATGATACTGAAGCATTTCACAGACAGCGTTTTCACAGCACCGACTGCAGAGGAATTTATTTCTCAGAGCACTGGTGACCTCTTTCCCTCCAGTGTGACCAGTGCACCACACACTTTATCCCAGTCTTCCTTGGCATTGTAACTCTAGGCATACAAATCCCTCACTGCAGTAACCATCACGAGCCTATGCTTTGCTAGGCTTATGTGAAACATGTTGACTTTTTTTTCAAACGTGCCATTCATGAAACCTCATTTACTGTGGTAAATTGCAATGGAAAGTAATATGGTTAAAATTGCTTCTTATGAATTGTCAGACTGTCAAAATCTTTGTTTTAATTAAAGCCGAAGAGACTGCAATGGAGTGACCGCAGAACCTCTCTGCCCTCCCAGACAAGTGTCCTCCTGCCACAGCTGTCAGATAAAGGCAATTACTTCCCTAGCATTAGATGTTACCATGTGGGAATTTACTTCAGTATTTCAGAATGCTCCATCAAGCTACAGCCAAAATCTTTCAGTAAGAAAAAAAGCACCAGGATCATTAATTGGGTTAATACTCCATCAACCTCACGTTTATTAATGGGTATGTTTAGGACATGAGGGGAATCTCATCTGGGGAAATGTCATTCAAGCTACAACGAGGGCTTACACTGCAGTGTGCTTTCACGAATTACAGCCTCTGCATCTGCATCGTGCCTCGGGATGAGGATGTTGTACAGAAAGCATTGCTCGCACTTTTCTCCCAGAGCACATCGGTAATCCAGGCATGAATCAATTCTCAAGCCCAGATTTTTGAGATACAGTAGGAACACTTGCTTTACATTAACTGCCCTTAATTCTGTCATTTGATATCGAACTATTCATGTCACATGCAGCTCTGCCTGAGGTGATATTTCATTGTGATTGAGGTCGTGACTTTCTAGCCTTCTTCTGTTGTAGACACTGAAAAGCAGAATTGTGTTTTTTGGAGGGAAGGATGTCACTGATATCAAACATGGCCTTTTTCCTTCCACATTTCCAGATTTGTTTCGAGTATTGTAGCTTTTAGTTGTCTTTGAAGTCAGTCCAGGTTGTTGGAAATATCCAAATAATTTTCTAGGACAGTATCTCTGATAAAGCAGATTTTATTCGCAATTGCAATGGCGGGCCTCCTGCAAGCAGGAGAGCACCCAGAAAACAGAGTTGCATTTTTTATTCCCTATTCCCCGACGCTTCTCTCTTTCTCCCCTGGTTCCTCATTGGCTGAGTACTTTAGGTTCACAGTCTTCTCGACTCTTAAACATGGAAACACTGGACAAACATAAATTTTTGCTGCATAAGTGTAAATCTGTAGTTAGTTAATTAGCTTATTCCACACCTGATCTTTATTTTGCGGATATCTGCTTGTCTTTCTTTCCACGAAGATAAGCTTGGGAGAAAGACAGGGGAGTATCTTGGTGTCTGCCTGTCATATCCCAACCTTCTCACGGAGTGAGACAGTTTGCCCTTGTGTAGAGGCCCTAACTTCTTTGATGTTTGCTAAATCTGTTTTTCTTTTGCTGGGAACTTCTTATCCTAACAGAACAACTCTACAATATGTTTTCTAATCCCTAACACACTGTACTCGCATTGTTTGGAACATTTAATAACTATTACAGTTTTGCAAGAAAGAATCACTTAATTCAGGAATAATGTTTCTAAAACATGCCACTAACATATATAGTATTTTACTTTTTAGATCAACTGTTTCTAAGGATAAGTTACAGAATACAAATGCATTATGTTCTACTTCTTCAAACCAATTGCTCTTTTTAATATCAAATGCAGAAACAACATTCCATTCCCACAAGGTGGGAAGCTGTGGAACACTGCCCTGTAAGGGCTGTGGGATGCTTCAAGCCACAACCACACCAGTGGGAGCTGGATCACAGCTACCACTTGGTACGTCCTTAGTGAGTTTGATTTGCACCCTCCTCTGGAAAAATAAAGAACAACAAGCACAAAACAACACTGGCACTGATGTCCTAGCAGATGATGTGATTTTGAAAGGGGGAGAGCTATTGTCATGGTTTTCCATAAGTATTCCATATCATGACGTTATGCAGTGAATGGATGGAATTGTGACAGCTGCTAAGAGAGGTCTGCAGTCCCCAGAGCGCTCTGCTCCTTCCCATGTGGCTTCTGGGAGGGAGATACAGAGTGATGTAGTGTTGTGAAGGACGTTCTTTTTTGCTCCGCACCACTGAGCTTGCAGCACATGATAGGAGACCCCCCCTTACACATTTGTTTGATTTATAATTCTTGATTCCTTTTATATTGTATTATCTCACATTTCTTCACCATTTTCAGTAAAATAGTTTCTCTGGTGGGGACACCTATCCAGTGCTTGTATACAGTATGGCACAATCTAAGCATTAAAAACTCCAGAGGGAAATAATTTTACTTCCTCTACTCTGCCTTCTCAGGGAATCTGTCAATGGAACAAGAGATCTTTAAATAGGTTATCAATTCTTCCTCCTCTCACATTTTTTTGCTTTCTTCTCCTTGAAATTTTTTTACATTTCTGGAATGTCCAAACTGGCATAATCATATTATTATGTTTCTTGAATGTGCTTCTCAGTATCAGTCTGGGTTGGGGATCTGCCCAAGAGCTGGGCAGTATTGAGTGGCAGGAGTGCGGAGGGATCTGGGGGAAAGCCATTCATTCTCCATTCTTCTCGCTGCTGAGCTCACATAGCTCATCACTAACAGACACACTGATTTTCTCACTCAAACTAAAACTTTTAAATCACACTTACCCTCATTTCTTGTATGTCTGATAGATCTTTGTAAACATATTACATACAGAATTTCACATATATATAATATACATATATATAAATATATTTAAATCTATAAATATATTTATATATAATATACTGTATAAAGAGGCTCAAATCAATTACATTGGATGTTTAATATCCTCTAATAATATTTCAAATGACATATAATGACAATGCTTGTGTTTTAAAAAATTAACAAAAAAAAGCAAAAAAAAACCAACAAACAATCCAGAAGTTACTAGAATGTAGATATTTCAGTGGAATTTTAAAACTAAATGTTTTGTTAAAGTTTCTGTATCTTAAATTGTCAAAAAGATCACCAGTGAATGAGATTATAATGAAATGTTGCTCTTGTTGTTATAGCAACTAAGTTTTAAAACTGCTGTGCAGGTTGACAAATTGCACAGTGCAGTTTTGGTTAGGCTTTTCTCTAGTTTTCCATCATTTCACTTTTGAGGAATTTTAAACAGCTGGCAGTAGTGTTGTTGTTAAGATTATTATGCTTGTCTCAAGCCTGTGGCTATACCTTTATTTCAATCCATTGAGTAATGTATATTTTTCGGGCTATGTTAATTTCGTTTCTACATTATCAATTCTTTCAGTAATTAGCATGTGGCCGTGCCAACGTTTTCCCAGCTTCTTACCTATTCTCTGCTGTTGCCAGTATTGGATTAATTGATGCAGTAATATTGCATGTACACACTTGAGGGCTGTGTATTATAACAAGCTCAGCTCTCTGCTGTGCTGTCTTTATTGTGCAGCAGCAAAAGAATTTTGGCGATGCCAGTGTGTGCTTAGAAATGTGTCTGCAGTGTACCATGGACGAGTTCTATAGGGCTCCTAATAGCTGGCATGCAGCAGCAGGAGCCTGATGCTGACAGCTCATCTGACCCCTTCAGACCTGCTCCCACTGAAAAGCCCCAGCAAAACGCACTGCAGAGCTGATGGGTGAACATAAAAGCTATTATGTATCTGGTGACATTGGGTCAACTCTGGTGACCAGCATGTCTCAGCCTATAGCATGCACTGCAGCAGCCCTGGGCTGAGTTCTGCTTTGGTGTGTTCCATTCATATTTAAGTTTTCCTGTGCATTGGGAAGATCTTGTTTAAGAGCTGTCCCAGAATGGAATTTGTATGTCTGCTCACAGTCACAAAGTAGTGTGGTGCAAGGCAGGAGGGGACAGGGATGGGATTGTCTGTGTTCACTTGTCTTGTCTCACCATGAAGGAAGACCAGCAGGTTGTGAAGATGTGGTGAGCCGTTTTGCGTTATTCCAAAGATGTGACTCATTCTGAGATCCCACAAGTGAGAACAGATCAAACACAGACCTCTGACACTTCTCGTGTCCTACACTGCAGCTATATAAATGTTACCTCCCGGGAAAGATGGAGTTTTCCTTCTGACATAGTGACAAGGATCAGTTTTCTCTCCAGGTGAACAGGTAGTGCTGTTCACATTTGCTTATGCCAGTGAGTAAATTGTGTTGTCGTGAATGCAGCTTCAGGTTCTTCCAAACCTTTTGTCTTGCAACACTAGGAAGATAAATTACCAACGCTTTCACCACATACAGTGCTTTTACCAGCTGTGCTGTATGCCCCCTTTCCCTTAGAAAAGAATGATTGTCAGATATGCCTAGGTTGTGCATTTATTTTACGTATAATGAAAATGAGGGGATAAGCTGGCTAGGAGTGAAATCAGAATTTAGATTGGCTCTTTATAAGGCGACATTTCATAAAAAGACTTTTTTCCCCCCATTCCAGGCATTACAGAGATTTTAAATCTTTGTCGACTTTTGAAAGCACAGCTCCTGAAGGACAAAGGATGATATATTCTTAGTGACTGTGTAAAGTATAGTAGTTTTAAAGACAATAAACGCAAGGTCATATTAGGGCAAAACAGTTAATTACCCACTTCATTATTGTCAAGGTTAATACAGTATTTGAGCGCAGAAGCTGTTCTTCATCTGCTCTTGGATGCAAGGCAAGACAGCGGTTCTTGCAGACAGATCCATTATAGCTTATCGCTGCAGGACAGACCGCTCCAGCAGCACCATGAAGGATGTCTACTGTCAGCGGTATCCAGAGCAAACGCCAGACCTGTCTGGAGAGCAATGGAAATGAAATGAGAGCTACAGCTTCGGAGTAACACGCTTTAATTCACAGAGATTGCATCCCATTGATTTTAATGTATGATGGTAATAGTAGCATAAAATTCTCCAGCACTCTCTCATCTGTTTTAACATTGATCCATCCTGAATTGCAGCGCTTTGAAAAGTATCCTTTAATGAACACAGGGTATTGACTATAACAAATCCCATCTTTCTGTGGTAGAACCCAGTTAAGGCTGCACCCGCTGTAGGGTTTGATTTCTGTTCTTCATGCATGCCTGGGCACTGTACAGGTTTCCATTACATGATCTCAATAGACACGAACAAAGATCTCATAAATCTTAGCAGATCAACCTTTGTGAATATGGCATTGCTTGTAACCGGCTGCTTTGCCTGCAGCAACTTTGGAATTCCTTGTTTGTGCGCAGTTGTTTCTTTCAGCTTATAAAAGATTATTAAAAAATGAATAATTAATTGCCAGGTATTACCAGGCAAACTGTGTTTGTATCCCTTTTTTTTGTTTTGGTTGAGTTTTCTTACAGGGTTTTCGTTTTGCTTTTTAAGCTGTTTTGTGTGTGTGTGTGTTTTTGTTTGTTTGTTTTGTTTTGCTTTTTAAGAAGTAAAATTTTCCATCTTTTGTTGCTCCTGCTGTTGTGTTTTGGTCTCAAGGAGCCTTTCCCTGCGCACGCAGCGTGGCACTGCAGTAACCGTGCTGAGTTCCCCAGCTGAGAATGCCACGTCAGCATTTGGGTTTTCCCCAGTACTCCCACATGCCTTTGTACCTGGCTACTTCTGGTTAATATTAGGCTTCAGTTGGGAAATTTGGGCCATAGTTAGGGCGATTTTCAGTCTGACTTATTTCTGCAAATCCTGCAGTTCATGGGAAAACTGCAGGGTCCTGGTGAGCCCCAGTGTGTATCTCCTCTGTAATAAATGACTTCAGGAGGAATTAACTTTGGCTAGTGTAAGCATGTTCTCTAGAAACAGCGCCTCTGACTTGGTCATTTTTGATGCTCTGTGGGCATCTTTACAGAGCAGTTTATTATTTTTATAGAATAATGCCTGCTTTGGGATTTTAATTGTTTTTTTTAAGCCTACTAAATTATGAAGAATTAACTGTGCCCACCAGGGAGGCACTGTGTGTAAGCATCACAAGTTCTATTTGATAGCAGTAGTGCTAGAAGTTTTCGTAATAAAATAAAAATAGAAGTCAAGCTCTAATAGACTGTCTGATTAAGCAATAGGGGCATGTCAACAAGATGTATTTTCTTTTATATAAGGGAAATGCTAAATTTAAAAACAAACCAAAGCAAATAAACATATTGATGATGATGGCATAAGAATAATAATTATAGTGTAATAATAATATCACTGACTATTCCATAAAAATGCATCACCTTAATATCATATCTCTCCTTTTTTCTTTCTTCACAACAAATGACTTTCACATCCTAGTTTGCTGCAGTAATGACAGCGGTGTGGCTTTGACACCGGCACTGGCAGTGCTTCACTGACATGGTTGCAGATTTCAGGCAGTACTGCCGAGGCATTTTAATCTAGACTTGCTAGGTTCTTCTAGGATAGGTAAACTTTATCCTCCCTTCGCACTGAAGAACTGTGCTTGCATGATGAAACAGTGCCAAGGATTGTCATTAGGCAACAAAATTAAAAATCTGTGCTATTCGGCTGCTCAAGCCCCTCACCTGGGCAAGGGAGCATCCTCCTAAACCAGCCCCAGGCACAGTCAGCACCAGGCAGACTTTTCCCCAAGTCACAGATGTTGCTTTCAGGCTGAGAGCATTCGGCCATGCAGAGTCAGGCCAGCGCACATAAGCCCGCTCAGCCTGAGGGATTGGTCCCAGCACTTCTCATGTGCTGGTAGAGAGGAGCTCAAAGCAAAGAGAATTCCAGCCATCATTCTTGTAAATCATTGTTCCTCAGTGGTTGTCCGCAGGCTGCTGGGAGAAAACAAGGGCTTTTGAGATCTTAGTCCCCTTCATTGATCAGGATTAGGTTGCACTGAGGTCACAGGGGTAACCAAGGTTTCTTCATAGACGAGAGCTTCAGTGGCAAATGCTCATTTTGGTAAATCAGGATTTCCTACATGACGGTTTTACTAATATTAAGAAACCTGTTTGTTTGTTTGTTTGTAATCCTCACTGTCAAAACGGTGGCTTCTGTCTGCAGAAAATCCCTAAACGTTGGGTTTTTGTCATCGATGAATTCCAAAACACATAATCCTTTGGCTTCATTCTTCTGAAATTTCCTTGCAATGCAGGCTGAGATACCTGTTTGTGATTCTTCATCACCCAAATCCCGTAAGCACCTGCATTTAAAAAACCTGCTTTAAAAGAGCATCTGTTTGGAGAAAAGGGAGGAAAACACCCCTTTCCTTTAACCAGAGAGGCCATTCTGCTCCCAGGGGTTCCCTCTGGTTCTGAGGTCCTTTTGTGCGGGCACAATACAGGTTGCTCCAGGAAACCTCTGCTTTGTGCAGGCTAGTCCCACAGAGATCATTAAATTGGCATTTTTACTCCTTGGCATGCTTTTACACCGGGGAAGCGAGATGGCAATTGGGTATTTCAATCTTGTTTTCAATTAAAAGCATTTCATTGTTGAGTGTGCTGTTTTATTATGTGATAATTAAATATGAATGATCATGCATTCATCCTGCCAAAGCGACTGTAGCCTAACAAAACGAATTCCTTTCGCATTGCTGAATGCTTCAGAAGCAAGAGGAGTGATCTATTTGCTGATCCTCATTTTTTCTGTCCTATTGTTTCAGTATTGCCAGCTTCAAAATAGCAAACCAGGCAAGTAATTACAGACAAAAATAAGAGGAGGGATCAATCTGAGGTCAGGATTGCTTTGCCCCTAGTCCTGCTTTTCTCAGCTGTCTTTTTCTGAATAACAGAGAAGTATGTTGCTGTCAATTTAGCGGTGATGGGGCAAAGCAGGAGTTGAAGAGGGATGAGGAAGAGGGCCAGACTTTTCTTAAAAGAGAAATTGTGCCCCGTCCTATCTTCTGATTGCATTGCAGACCTTTCCTAGGCAAAAAATTGGGTCCAAGTTGCAATACAAAGGGCCGTATTGCTTGTGCTGCAGAGCCCTTTCCATGGCTTCCCATCCCTGCTGCTGGTCATTGCATTTGGAGAAGCCACTTGCTTTGTATGGAAGCATTTGGCTTTAGACCCTATTGGTGCACCGTCTTCTTTTATAGATGTTTCCTTGTTTTGTCTTGTTGGTACTGCTTCATCAGCCTCGGGTCAGGCTTACAGAGATGCATTTCTGATACAGCCATGTCTGGTGGTGTTGCAGTGGAGGAAGGGCCGGCAGCCAGGCTGGACACAGCATGGTGCACCATTATCAGTGTGCAGCACAGGCAAGCTGCTCGCAGAAGGACAGCTCCTCGGGATGGCCACAGCGACTCCATTTAGAAACTAAGTGAGTTAAATAAGATACAACCTCAGATATTTAGCTGAAGTGAATCAGCAAAGGAAGTTTCGTTTCAATAGAGCCGTGCTGATTTATGGCCCCGGTCCTCAGTCTGTACATCTTATTCTTGCAGGGCATTTATAAACATGACGCAGTGCTCAGTGGGTGTCAACTGCTGAATTGATGCAATAACTTGTTACAGTCTTCAGATGGTGCTAGCTAAAAATAGTCAGGTTATCTTGAAGGAGAGCTATAACTAAGTACTGCTTGCTTCCATCCTAATGCTAGGACCATTGTTTGGGATAGAGCTGAGTAAGGCAGTGGGTAGGACCTGACCTGTATCTGCAGTGCTCCTAAGCCCTCCTCATCCAGGGCTGGGGGATCTAGGGGAGTTTTACTGTATCAGGACACAAACAGGGCCACAGCCACATGGCATCCATCATGTAGTTATCTCAAAGCCATGGTCATGCACAGGGATTTACCAGATGCTACATATTGTAAGGAGGCATAGGTAAGTATTATTTTTCATCTTCCCTGTGTGTGTCTCATGCTAAATTAATGAAGAGGCAGTCCCTGGTGATAATTCACACAGTAGTGCACTGTTAAAAAAACAACAATAGCAACAAAAAAAAGCTACATGGGACTTGATAAATTATATGCTACTTTCCACTCCAGCAGTTTGCTAAAGTAGCATGGAGAAGTTGGCAGTGAATGATAGTTTTACTTTTCTATACTCTGCAAACCAGAGTACCAGCTTGCCTTGAAGTAGACAAGTGAATAATGGCTAATTTAGTCACACCTCGTTTTTTAAAACACAAGTAGTACTCTTAAATGTCTCTGCTTTTGGTGCAGCACAGCCATATCTTAAATTGAAGCTGTATGTTCAATCTCAGCTTATGGTGGACACTGCATTTGTTCATTTCTGCATGTTCGATTGTATTTCTTGAAGGCTTTTTTTTGTGGCAACAGGTTATTGTGAGGTGTGTGCCTGAAGAATGTGATGCATCACCACACGTATTCCTGGGTGAATCACAGACTTCAGTCATTTTGTTGGTCAGATACTAAGTGAAAGTCAGTATTTAATCAAAGCAATTTTTTATTTCCAGACTATTGTTAGAGGAAATAAGCCTCGGAAGGATACTTCAATCAACGGCTTGCTCGAAGAGTTTGACAATATCTCCGTGACTCGATCCAACTCCCTGCGGAAGGAAAGTCCTCCCACACACCACCAAGGCAATGCAAACCATGTGCCAAGGCACCAGGAGGAAAATGGGTACATCACATATTCGCAGTACTCCAGTGAGTCAGACACAACAACAGACTATGTCATGGACAAGTATAGAGACAAGACTCTCTATGGGGAAGAGCTAGACAGGTACTACAAAGGGGGCTACACTGCCAAGCAGAATGGGCACATGATGAAAGTCACTTCCAGGGACATCTATTATTCAGAAATGGCACCCCTGAAATCAGACCTCTCCAGGTTCCTCCCAGATTACCACGCACAAGTGGAGGCAAAGCCCAAACCGCTCGAATATGGAGGTCTAAAGCTGGAGTACCAGAGGATTCCCAGTGGATCCTCACTCGACTACAGAGACCCCTTCCCTTATGCCCTGTCCCGAGCGTCAGTGCAGAGCGAGTGCCCCAAGGAGAGGCTGGAGTACAGCGACAGCGACTGGGGGCACAGCCCAGCCAAGGATGACTATGACAAGAGGCCCAAGTCATCCTACGTGGACCCGGCGAGCCCTCAGCCAACCATGAGGCAGAGGTCCAGGTCGGGCTCTGGTCTGCAGGAGCCAGCCATGCCCTATGGAGCAAGTGCATTTAAAGCACACCAGCAGGGACACTCCTACAGCTCCTACACCTACCCTCGCTTGTCTGAAACTGCAGCAGGCATCTCTAAGGTAATGTTAAGACCCCTGGTGTTGGTACTGCCAGGACAGGGACCCTTCCAAAATGGGAATACAAAAAGTTAAGTGTGTGCAAAAAAGTTAAGGGTATGGAGCTGTGCTTGGAAACACAGTGGTAGGAAGCATGTGACCGTGGTTGGGTGGATATAAAACCCCACTCAGTTTACTTGGGTATCTGAAAACAGATGCTGGGGACCAGAGGTTTAAGATACTTATTCAAAGAACAATTTGGAGATGCCCAACTTCCATGAGTTTTACTTGGGATTTCTGAAAACCCTGAGTTCTTTGGCAGTTTATACAGGATTAGGAGTTTGTATGCTAATGCAGATGTTGGCAGAGCTGGAAAGGTGGTCTGGTTTGAATGTCAGGTACTTTTTGTATTTGAGTCGTTGTTGCTGACATCTCTGTGCCACTTAGAAAAGCATTTCTGGTTTGCTGAGGGAAGACAGCCATGATCCCAGCATGTCTATTAGGCAGAGGAGCTGCCTGCAGCTCAGCCAGCTCATACCAGCCCACACAACCATCAGTCTGGCAGGTCTGTGTGTATACTATGAGATTCATTAACCCTTTCCCACCAGTGAGGGAAGGGACTTATCCCTCACCCCTTCATTTTTTAAGCAGTGGAATAAAATCAGAGCGTCTCCTCACACAAAAATAAGGGTCGAGATAGGAAAGCAACTCTACTGTGATATCTACAAGCAGCTCCTCTGCAGAAGCTGTGGTCTGCTCTGCCTTTTCTAAGTTGCATGAAGAATATTACCCATACAAGCCATCCTACCCTACCCTACCCTACTTCCTTGCAGTCTTTTTCAGCTAAGGGAATCTCTTATCCATCAAGTCACACTGCTCAAACAAAGACCTGCTTAAACATTTAATATTCTGCAAGAGATGGTTTTTCCTTTGGTGTAGATTCTTCATTTAATGTTACTGGGTTCCCTTAGCAGCAGGCAGCAAGCTTGCTGTGATTTGCCAAATGTGTTGAGCTTGGTAGTTATCACATGATGATAGCCCTTCTGCTTATGATGGTGTCTGAACAGTGCATTTTCTTACAGCCTCTGTGCACTGAGAACTTAGTCCTGTCCAACTTCAGACCCAGATGTCATCTCAAACCTCAGCAAATACAGCATGGCTTCATATCAGGGGCATGCCTGCATCTTGCTTAGGTTTTGGCTGCTTTGCTGATGCTGGGCTGCAGTTACTGTCAGCATCCTGTGGCAAAGGGAGAGCAGTGGTTTTTTTGTTGTTTTTTTTTTTGGTGCTGATTGTGTTAAAGCACAGAGTTGGGCTTTTGAGTTTGAGTGTAAATACTGGGGGTGGGAAGGTAGAAAGGTTGCTAGGTTTCTTCCTGTGCCTTGTCTAAGTTGGGGTTTGCTGGGAGGGATGCCTATATGTAGTTAACTGTGTGCAAGAGTATGGTGCTAAAATACATATTCTAGAATTTGTAAGCTTTGTGAGGAAAGCTTGGGATGGGCTACCTGCCATTTCTTTCTTTTAGAACAATAATTTTGTCAGAGTTGAGAAAAAAGAAGGACAAATCCACCAATAGCTCATAAACCCTCCTGTGCCTGCTCCTGTCAGATTTACGGCATTCAATAAGATGGAAGGCGGAGGTGTATTTCACAGGACTCAGAGTACTGCAGACACTTTGTAAAATATCCCATTAAAATGCAGTAACAGCTTTTATTAAAGAAAAAGATGCCTTAGTGCAAGATTCATTTTGAGCCATTGCTCTCCTTTGAGCATCAAAAGCCCTCGCGTAGCCTTGGTATATTGAAACTTGATGATTCACTGTTAAATGCAGCAGTTTCAATTCCCAAACCCATCCGCAACTCCTGGAAGTGAATAGCAGCTTCGTGTCTTGGATGATTGCTGAGGAATCTTCTTTTCAAGGAGGCATTAGTAAGATAATGGTTCATTGAATGGGTTTACTAAGTGAGAATCAAGTCTCAAATCAGATATTGTACAGATGAAATTGGCTTTAAAGTATAATTAAAAGGGGGGAAAAGTAAGCATTGAAAAAGTCCTCAGGCACAAATGTATGGCTTCAAAATGCATTTAACAAAGATGTGCGTTTTGACTTGTAAATCTGTAGAGTAGGTGCAGATGGGTATTATTACAGATGTCAGATAAAGGAGACACATGCCCTCTTCTGGCAGCAGGTTTCAGACGTGTTGTGTCAGACCTGGCTGCTGAGGTGGCCGTGTGCAGACCTGAGTGAGGCTGCAGCCAGATGAGCAGCAGCACATCGCATTGCACTGCAGGGCTGTGACTTCATCTGCTCCCCTGACCTGATCTTGAATGAGAACAGGATTGGTTTTTACTTTCCTTTGTAGTATTTACAGACTTGCCTTTTGGTATGTAATTGCATTTAGTAACAGAAATAATGGCATTATTAGCGGAATCAAATGTGCTCAATTTTGCCACGCTGTGAAGAACTGTGTGAGGACATGGCTGAGGAGGAGAGGTTAGGCTGATGGAGTCACTTGGGCTCCTCTACTTCATTGCATGGGGTGTAGGAAGTGAATGGTTGTACTGCAGGTGCGCAAAACACAAACTGCAGAAAGCTTTCAGATAAGGACACTGGACATCTCAGTTTTCCTTTTAAAATTTCACTGTGGAATTTGCTTTTCCTGACACATAGGACATGCTCAGAAAAGAGCAGGTGTGGGTGACACCCAGTCGCAATCCATGGGTGCGGATTTATCTAGTTTTAGTTTTAGTTCGGGCTTTCCCCATCTTGATATAAAAATGGTGTATTTTCAGTCAAAGCAATCATTTGTGTGGCTCTGTGTACATGGATATATGGGACAGGGCTGGACTGAGTTCCCCTCCCTCTACCAAACCATCTGAGCGCTTTTCTGTGTTAATTAGTTGGGCAGATGTCACGTCCTTCATGAAACGCACGATGTCTCTGATCCCCTTCTATCTCACAGCTGCATAAGTGAAATCCTGACCGTAAGCATTTGTATGTCACGCTCATACAGAAAAGCGCCCGAGGAGGCGGCCGTGCAGCGCTGCCAGGGTTGGATGTGGGCGCCGTGCGGCTGGGAGCTCACACGGCTGCCTGCAGCTGCACGCTGCCATGGAAGTGCCTGCACAGCCCTCATGCAGAGGCATCCCTGTGCCCCACTAACCAGCAGGACACCAGGCAGGCATGCCCGGCTCACACACGGTGCCCAGAAGCACTGATACAGCACTGCACTTTTTCATTCCGAGCTTTTCTCCCCGCAGCCGAGTGACTCCAGCTAGAATCTGCTCCTCGCTGTGCAGCAGCCTACAGTGATAGATTGATGCTGCGGCAGATTTTTCTTTTTTTTTTTTGCAGTCTTCGCATAAAACGGTCAAATGATGTTCCAGCGCAGAATTCAATTTCACAGTTCAGTTGGGTCCTTGATTACACTGCCAAATTCAGATTAATGTGCGTTTAACTAACATGGATCAGGGACTCCTGGCCAGCAGCCAGCAGCAATAGTAGCTGCCGTGAGCTGTGTCGGGGTTGTTGCGCTGTCCATCCCTGTGGGCCGCCACAGAAATTGATTGATTAAATGAATTCATTGCCGTAATTATTTGTAATTGTGCTACATCATGAGCCTGTGTCTGACCACCCCCACCCCGCAGCGCCCCACGTGTCGTCAGGAGTCATGTACGGAATATCATAAACGTGGAGATGCCCTTTTCTGGGAAAAGAAAATAATACTTTTGTTTCGGGTGCATTTTTAGATCCTTTAGATCCTTTTCGGTTGTTCACAGATAGAGACAGTTTTGTTTATGAATGCGAAGTATTTGCTGACTTTCAGTGTAAGTAGCTTAGAAAAGCTAGGGAAAATACAAGGGAAGGAAGGAACCTGCAGATGACAAAGGCCTCCCATTGGGATAATTTCCTCACGATTGTATTCTGTTTGAAATGAAAATTAGCAGTTTTGCAACACTGCAGTTAAGTAGTGTGTCACTTTGGAAAATGACTTACGTAATGGTATATTGAATTAGTATCCTCATTTTAGTTTGCTTGGAGGAAGTCCCTTTGAAGACTTCACTGAGCAGCTTTCCTCTCACCTCAAGCAGGATACATGCATCCTTGGTTGTAGCTCTCTGTGATGTATCCCCATGCTTTGAATTTGGTGCTCTTCTGCCATTTGTTCATGGTCTGCAGTGCTCTCTCCATGCTGCTACACTGCCATGGTCGGAGGGTGCTGCAGTCCTGATTCCACTTGTGGGGAAGGCCTGGCTATTTTAAGCTATACAACACTGAACAGGATGAAAAAAGAAAAGATAACAGGGCTGTGTCTGCTCTGCAGTGGCTCAGCCAGCAGCTGGTGATGGGGCAGAGTAGAGGCTGTGGGAATTTCAGGGTACCACCACCTCCACGAGAAGAGGTCATTCCTGTATCACTAGAAAGAAGCAAAAGAAAGGATTAACGGGTGAGAGTCAAAAGTCAGAAATTTGTGTTTGGAAGGAAAGACATGAATTTGAATTTGTGAAAGGGCTTCTTGTTTTGAAAGAGATGCTTCGCTGGAGGAAATGGCCCAGACAACCTGCAGGGCACTGCTAATACAGAGTAAATGCATTCCTTTGGACCATATACTTCTATTTAACAAAGATTACCATGTCTCCAAATGGGTACGTGGACATAAAAAAGAACCTGGGATATACAGAAAACCAAGCGGTCTTTACTGGCCTCATTTTAGTAGTGATGGGAGGGCAGGCAGCCTAATGGTCTCGAAATCTGCAGGCAGCAGTGTCACTTACAGAACAGCGAGTCCATGCAGGAGTGAGCTGTGCTGGCACCCCGTTGGGGTGCAGAAAGTGAGCTGAGCGGTCAGGGTTGGCCAGGCAGCTGGAAACACAGCTCTTCACTCATGTCCACTCCTCTGCTTTTGTGTTGCAGGTGGATTACGACCGAGCACAGCTGGTAGTTAGCCCACCACTCTCTGGATCCGACACCTACCCAAGGGGCCCAGTAAAGCTACCTCAAAGTCAAAGTAAAGTCAGCTATTCCAGCAGCAGCTACCAGTATCCTCTGGTCTACCACAAAGCATCCCACTACCACCAGCCATCACTCCAGCCGAGCTCTCCCTATATTTCCACCGCCTCCTACCCCAGCTCTCCAAGTATCACATCAAGTGCTTATCCCCCACCCAGCTGGGGCTCCTCCTCAGACCAGCAGCCCTCCAGGGTGTCCCACGAACAGTTCAGAGCTGCTCTGCAGCTGGTCGTCAGCCCTGGTGATCCCCGGGAGTACTTGGACAGCTTCATCAAGATCGGGGAGGGCTCCACAGGGATAGTCTGCATTGCCACCGAGAAGCACACGGGGAAGCAAGTCGCTGTGAAGAAAATGGATCTCAGGAAACAGCAGAGGAGGGAGCTGCTGTTCAATGAGGTACGTTGCTGTGGGCAGTGCAGCATAAGACATGATCTGAACAGAGGCCACAATGCCAAATTAATGTCTTTCCGAAATAGAGGGCTGAGTCCTACACTTCATGGTGTCTGAAATAATTAGATCAGTTTCAGTTGAGCTACATCTTCTCCCAGGTTTAAACCTATAATAACTTGGTGGGAAGTCACAGTAAACAACTAAGAAATTTGTCATCTAGTCCACACAGCTTATCAGGTGCACAGACACTGCCTGGTTGCCTTCTTTGGACCATTTCTGGTACAGTTTAGTCTGCTGAGATGGAGGATCCTAACTGACCCTAATACTGAAGAAGCACACAAATCATACTCTGGTGTATCCCTCCCCTCCTAATCACGTGATCCTTTTCCTTTTTTGATAGGTACTAAGCAAAGAGCTGACAAACCCTTTTTCATGGACCATCTATATTAAATCCCACATCTCCTGGGAGATCATAGCCAGTTTGGAGACCACTGCAGTTTTTATAGAATTGTTTTCTGTGTGTTTTATCTTAAATTTAAGAACACTGATTTTCATTTGCCATTTTTTCTTCTGGTTCTTTGGTGCTCTGAGTTCCTTCTAAAATTGGAAGAGTTCCTACTTCTTCCCCCCCCCATAGAAGTTAGTGTTCGGTATTCTCTGCTTTTTGGGGATCCCTTATGAGTACATTGATCAATGCCAACAACACTGCAGTTCCCCAGGGAAACCTCTTGTGAAAACCATCTGATCCTATCATTTGTTTCATGTATTTTAACTACAAGAGGATCATCCTTCAGCACGTTAAATTCTGGTTTCCTTAGAACCTTTAAAAAATAAAACAGCTTTTAATTGAAAGATTTTCTTTAAAGATTGTTGACCTGTCACCTCCTTGAAATTCTAGCAGAATGCTCTTGAGCAGGATCACTCTCTGTCAAGAAGCTCCAACAGGTTTTTGAGACACAATTTTCTACACTCTTCCCCATTATATCCAATTTGTCATTGATCCTTACAGCCACACTATAGTAGTTACCATTTCCACTAGCTTGCTCAGCACAGGCATTGGACTGACCCGTGGTTATGTAGGTCCCCTAGAGCCCTCTTGGAGGGCAGGGATGACATCGATGTGTGCTGTAGGTGCCAGGGTACAAGCATTAGGCTAGATGCAATAGTGACAGCTCAGCCTTTTGTACTTCATTTCCTTCAAGACTTCGTGCGAGTGCTGACTGCTTTGGGGCACTTGGGGCCATCTGCACCAGCCTAATCTTTGCTTTATAGAAGCTTTTTAACAAAAGCTTGCTTGTATTTGCACAGTTGTCCTTTCTACAACTCGTGACTACACTGGCTATTTTGACTTTATTTTACCTCTGCTGGAAGACTGCACTGAATTGCTTTGCAGTAGCTCTAACTGAGCATCTCTTGCTGTGGTGGTGGTGACATCATGAAGCAGGTCCGACAAGCTGTGCAGGACCAATCTGCTTCCCTAACATGCTCCAGTCACTTGTGTCATCCGAAAATTTCTTTTCAGCGCCTCCCTCCATCTACACAGGGGTAATCAGAGCCTTCCCTGGCTGATGTTTTCTATCCCTGTCCCCTCTCTTGACATACCTCAATATCGTGCAGTTGTCGGCACCTTGGCTGAGCTTCTGTTAGTGCAGTCCCTCTCCTGTATATTCACTTCTAGATGTGGTGGTTGAGCTCACAGCACTCACATAAAGCATGCATACGCCTGGCTCAGCATCTGTTTTATGGTAATGTTTAAATGAAGCAGTAATCATTCAAGTGAACTTATTCTCCTTGAGCTTTGTTAGTCTTGCCTTAGGCTTTCCTCAAGAGCACAGTGTTTTTCATGACTACTACACTCTGAAAAAGCCTTTGTCCCAAACTGCCAGCTCTCCTCCATCTTTAGTTTTGGAACCTCAGTCTAGCAGAAATGGTAAGTCATGGCCTGAACCAGTGATTGAGCACCTGGTAGGAAGGCAGGGCCAACCCAGGGGAGCTCAGGTGTATGCAATGTACCTGAGTGACCAGAAGGGCTGGAGCCAGGATCCACCCCATCCCATACCTCATTTAACGGTTGGCAGTGGAGTAAAAGGATCTCACTGGAGATCCCTGCATGCTTGAGGCCTTCTAAGGGTAAGCAGATTTTTTTCTTTTTTTTTCCTTTGTTACTATGTCCATAGTTGTATCATTTGAGCTTATCCTCCCCTGCTGCAGCCTAGGGCTTTATTACTGCACTATCATTGCTGCATTTTCCATTGTGTTATAGCACTACACTCAGTAACTCAAAGCATTAGAATTCAAGACAAAATTCAGTTGTCTATGGAGATGAATGATTCCAGGAAATTTCACAAGTACAGAAATTCCTGCATATGAATCACCTTCACAAAGGAAGGGCTGTAAATGCTGAGATGCAGCATTGCATTGCACTGTGCTCAAAGATTGACTGAACCAGGCTGGCGTGAGGCACAGATGCCAGAGCAGGTTCAGCTATCCACTAGGCCTCAAGATATTAATTATTCCAAAACTTGCCATTATGATTGACAACTGCAGAGCATTTTAAAAGCATAACTGTGACCCTGTATTAGCAATTATCCTTTCCATTGTATTAAATCATTCAGATTTAAGTGAAGGTATTATTCCATTTCCAGGCAAACTAAACTAGCAAGGAATGAGAAAAGCTGTATCTTTGTAGTTCATTAATTTTACATATATGGTAGCACAATGCAGAGTACCTCACAGTCTGGGAGCATCCAGGAGCAGAACAGAGCTCAATCCCTCCCAGCCACTTCAGCCATAGTGCATACAGGCCATCTGCTCGCTAACCCCACAACTCTGGGGTGCCTCTGACCTGTGTGCTCTTCTTTCTGTTTTATTACCTCGGCTGTGGTCTGTGACCGGAGGCCTCAGATCCCTTTAATGTTGAGTCACAGAATCACAGAGTGGCTTGGGTTGGAAGGGACTTCGAAGATCACATAGTTCTACTCCCCTGCCGGGGGCCGGGAGATGAATAGCCCCAGTATCACCAGCTTTCTGTTAAAGTACTGTACAAGGTACAGTTTGCTGCCTGATGAGGAAGACTTTGAGCTGAGCAATTGATTGGATCTAAATGAATGTTGTACTGAAAGCAGCTGGCGGTAAGAAAGCAATGAAATAACCAGTCCTGGTCCTGCAGCATAGAGGAAAAAAAAAAAAAAAAAAAAAAAAAAAAACAACCCACAATTATCTGCCTTACAATTCAGCAGCTAAAGGTTCTTCCTGTTTCCTGATGTGTTTATGATGACTGTTACTTTACGTATATACATGGATTTTGTTTATGCACTGCCATAAGGATTAGCGAGGCTGTGATTCATAGCAGAACCTTTACTAAGCACAAAGAGAAAAGCGCAGTGAAAAAGAAGGTCAAAACAAGTGTCAGTGCTTGCAGCAATTCACATCTCATCTTTTTTTTTTTTCCTCACAGGTTGTAATCATGAGAGATTACCATCACGAAAACGTGGTTGACATGTACAACAGTTACCTTGTCAGCGATGAGCTGTGGGTGGTGATGGAGTTCCTAGAGGGCGGTGCTCTGACAGACATCGTGACTCACACCAGGTGGGCTGCGAGCTGCAGGCAATCCCAGTGGTGCATACATAACTATATGTCTGTGTGGGTATGGCTGTATGTGTGTACAGATGTCTATAATATAGCTGTACGTGCATGCACATATGTATATGTACACATAATGTGGCACACTCACAGTACCAGCATAACTATGCCACTACAGATGGCTTTCTGTCAGTGCAGATGTTTTTTAAAAGGAAGGAAAAGAAATATCTGGAAGGGCTTGCTGGGAGGCAGAGATTTGCCAGAGCTTTCAATGTTAATTTGGCAGAGATTACCTTTATCTGTTAGTTCCCCAAGAGATGAAAAAAAGCTCCTTTTCCTTATATGGTGATCTGTAGTGTTGGCTTTGCTTTCATAACTCTGTCAGTTTTGGGGTTGATCTCTCTTGATACTCATAACCACGTAGCCGCGCTGTCAGAAGCGTTAACTACAAACTGAGCCTAACATGTAACGGGAAAAGTATTTTCCATCTCTCAGCATTTGTGCTTACAGTAGAGCTGGTTCCCAAATTTCAGTTAATGTCATGCCTTTAAATAAGACAGTTGACCAGTACAGAGGCTGTAGTGTACTGAACCTTTCTCCCAGTTCCTCTTTGAGTTGGATCTTACAGTCTATCTTATATCTGCTCCTTGCTCACCTCATTCTGCTGAGCAGGACCAAATGGGGTAGGAAGGAGGAATTCTGTAATTTCTTCATTTAGAATAAAACAACATGAACTTCCACAACAGCTCAGTGGGAGAGTACTTAGATGAACAAGACAAAAAGCAAAAAGAAAATTAGACGTGAAAATTTGTCTTCTTTCACAGTTTAGTGATCCTCATAGATCCTACAAAAAAAAGTTCATGGTATTTTATTTTGAAGTGTTGCCTTGGCTGATGTGCTAAAATAAAGTATAATATTGCAAGCCATTTATTAACTGCTGCTTCCCAAAATATTAAAAGCTCCATAAGAGATATTTTTGACAGGAATTTAATGGCAAGCAGAAGTTCCCAGGACACCACTTCTTAAGAGCTGTCATCTGTTTTTTAACTCAAAATAGACATTCCTTAATCTTCTGGTGTTTTTTGGTGTTTTTTTTTTTTTTTTTTTTTTTTTTTTTTTTTTTTTTTTACATTATGTGACCTTCTCTTAAAGATTTTGCTGAAATACTGCAAATAGAATCACGAAGTTAAAGCAGAAATGCCTTAGGCCTTTTGCTGGAGTGGTGGTGAAGCTGGGGACACCCAGCTGTGGTGCATGACCTGTCCAGTCAATCATTGTCATGCTGCAGCAGCAGCTTTTTCCATGGCGGGGCTTTTCACGTGTGCACAGAAATGAGGACTTGATAATTCTCTTGCTGTATATTTTCTTCTATGAAATACTTTCAATTTGTTATAATAATCATAAAGGCAAGAGTAATGGTCTTAAAGTTACGCCCAAGGTCTGATGTTTTTATATTCATTCTATGCCTGATTCCATTCCAGTAGTCGTTTATTCTCCTTGGCAGGCAGGAAGTTTACTGTAAATAAGGCATTTCCGTTATTCCCATAGGGAAACAGGCTCACTCTAATACACTGTATCACATAATAGACTCTGCTCTTTTAATGCTACAGGGAGACTTGCTCCAACCTCATTGCAGAGTTATTCCTCACCCATCATCTCCCTTTCTTGACAGAAATAGTTCATGTACTGGTGTGAACAGGAACCTGGGCTTCTCCACTCCAGCTCCCTTTCCCTGCTTTCTTCCTTAATACTCAGTATGTTTTTCCATTCTGCTGTTTCAGGATGAACGAGGAGCAGATAGCAACTGTCTGCCTGTCTGTCCTGAGAGCTCTGTCCTACCTGCACAACCAGGGTGTCATCCACCGCGACATCAAAAGCGACTCCATCCTCCTCACAAGCGATGGGCGGGTGAGTGCTGAGCATTTCTCCTGCCATCTCTGGCTGGCACGCGAGGGGTCTGCCTTAGGGGTTGATGGGGTCCGTTACAAAAACAGCTGTGCACATGGCTTGCCAAAGTAATGCCAACTTCCAAAAAAAAAAAAAAAGAGTAAATAAAGAAGTTGAGTCTCTGAGCAGCTCTTCTGCTCTATGCCAGGAGTTGTAGTGGATAAGAGCTTGGTTCCTGATCCTAATGCAACCAAAGCACTTGAACAGAAGTGGCTCTTTGCTCCTGGCCAGTGGCAGAGCTGTTGGCAGGAGTCATGTGCAGAGCAAGGATTGCTCAGAATGCCACCTTCCCCATGGGTCTCCATGCTCTTCTGAAGTGAACGTTGGCACCTGTGAGTTGGTGGGGAATTTAAACCCAAGATGTCATCCCTGCAGTCTCTGGCAGGGAGTCTGTGCCCCTCACCAGCACAGAACATTGTGGCACTGACAGAGTACCACTACCCTCCCCTCAAATCCCAGCCAGGGTGATAGAAGTAGCAGAGCTAAAGGGAGTAAATAAAGGGGAAAGGAAAATGCAACTTAGTTTTCTACTTCCTATCTGGGAGGAAAGTGGAAGATTTGGGTCCCTCTGTTTCTCTGATCCTAATCTGTTGTAAGACAAAATGATGGGAAAAACAGCCTCATCCTTTGCGGGATTTATTGATTATATGAGAGGAATAGAGTTGTGTATGGTAAGGTTGAGCTCCAGGTAGGATTCTACAGCAGGCTCTGAGCCAGACCCACAAAATGACAGCTTCAGTCTTGCTAGAGAGCTGAATCAGAAAAGCACAGGCCTGGCCAGTGGTTGACATCTGTACTGGATGCAGAGTCCCCATGGGGAATTACAGCCCCTGGGAGGCATTGACAGAAGAAACTATGCCAAAGGGTGATGCTTAGGTAATGGGGAACTTCCTTCAGTTCTGCCCCACTCCTACCTTGATGCCGTGCAGAAGTTTGTCTTTTTACTACTTTCAATAATCTTTTAGTTTGCAAGCTTTTATATACATAAGTTCTGTTTTAACAAGCTGGTTGGGATGCATCTTCAATCTGTACTACTAGGAAATGTTATACCTTAGTGCTGAAACACTCATCTGCGGGAATAGCTCTTGCTATAGGTACACTTGTGAAGTGGTTGATAGCACCTATCTTGTGTTTTCCTGCATTTGGATGGGCCACTGAATTGTTCTTTGTGGTGTTTACATGTAGGGAGAGAGGGAGAGAAAATGCACATGACCTGCTTGATCAGCAAAAGAAAGGTTGCGTGCCAAAAAAACAACACTGTGTTCATTCCCAAAGGAAATTCATACTTCCTTTCTATGAAAAAAAAGTGGGGCTGAGCTGCACTGTTTGTGGCCACACAGCAGTAATATTTGAAGCACCTAGAACTCAGGGCTCCAAGGCATAGGTGGAAGGGAGCAAATAACTGTTACATGTAAAAGCCTCATTTGTGCACTAGTTTGAGTCTCATCTTGTGGCCACATCAAATAATTGAAGCAAAAACTAGTTCAATCATGCCCAGGGATTCCCATAGGCAGGATTTCACGGTTGCTACAGTGGGATTACAAATGTACCCAAAGAGGATGTAGTGAGTGGGTCATAATGAGACCAAGAGCACCCAAATCTTCCAGTGTTGAAGGTGAAACTTGAGGCGTCTCAGGCCTGATCCAATTCTCTCCCACGTAGTTTACATTTGATTCCAGCATCACCAAGAGAGGGATTTTCTTCCTGCAGCCATCACAGGCCAGCCTTTTTAACCTTGTCGGGAGAGAAAATTCCACATGTGTAGGAGTTTTTCAGTTGCAATTTTGATCCATGTTGCTGAAATAGCATCTGAACTGCTTTCAGGCCCTGCATAGAGTGCCTCATTATACTCATTACTCTGGTACTTACTATCTGCATTGCAGATTTCTTCATGGCTGTGTTGTGTAATTATCTTTTTTTAGAAAATCGTCGTCTTTTATGTACTCGAACAAGCAATAGATAGGCAAAATCTCTTGTGCTCCTACAAAAGAAGACTGGGCTCTGCTTCCAAAATTCACTATTTCTTCCATTCTTCATCCTGTAAACTGAAAAATATGTTTAGCGTGGAGGACTTGACTGTTGGTGGCTTTGTTTTAGAAATACCAGCAGTCATTTTGTAATTCTGTTAAAAATAATACCCACTGTTGTTGTTGTTGTTTTTTTAAGTAGGGTCTGTACTAAATCCAAAAGAAAACAAATCAGAGCTGATAATAAACTGCTGCTCTACACAATGCAGCAATTGACAGAACTTCCTACTTGACTTGTGCTGAGGCCGTTTGGACTCACAGCACATCCCCAGGTGCCAGCATGCAGCTGGCTTCATGACTCATGGACTCTGGGTGCTGGCTGCCATTGCACTGTGTGGGATGCAGCTTGAGGGACCAGGGGCTGCCCTCATGTGGAGCAGCTTCCAGGAAAAGCCCAGGGATAGCTTTTAGGCCTCCAGAAGAATACCTGGAAAAACGAACGCAGAAGCTGCCTTGAGGAGTAAGCGGTCTCTGGAAGGTAGTGGTGCCACAAAAGTCATGCCAGCTGATTTTTTTGGACCAGTTTGGAGGAGTTTTCACCTTGGTGTTGTACAGCAGTGGGGGAGGAGGAAGGTCATAATTTTCCAGCATTTTTGTTGGTTTAAAAAAAAAAAAAACAACACCTGCATCTAAGTACGA
Source organism: Meleagris gallopavo (assembly GCF_905368555.1). Taxonomy (NCBI): domain Eukaryota; kingdom Metazoa; phylum Chordata; class Aves; order Galliformes; family Phasianidae; genus Meleagris; species Meleagris gallopavo. The sequence goes on from NC_139405.1 coordinate 13,325,845, forward strand.
GCAGGCACATGATGCAGCAGGAGCTGCTCTCCAGAGTGCTCGTGTATCCCATTATTTCTATTTCAGGTCACTGCCACAGCTACTCAAGGACAATGCTTTCCTCAGTTCCCAAGTTCCCAGCACTGGATGCAGGTCCCTCATCTCTTGCAGCCATTTTGGAGCAGTCTTCCGCCTATCCCTGCCTCCCTCAAGCCCCTTACTACATACAGATGACAGTTTTGTGGGGCAGACCACAGCACACTTGGAAAATTGTTGGTTGGCGGTATTGCTTTCTAGGAGTGTCAGATCATGCTCTGTGTAGAAAAAGAAACATGGGATTGTCTGTCTTCTGGCATACTCAAATCTCAAAGCTGATAAAATAGTAGGAGTGATATGTATCACTTCCAATAGATATTGTATTGAATATTAGTAAATATACATACACTGCAAACATTGAGTTAATATATTTGCATAATATTGTACGTTTGAAACTTTTGCTTTCCTTCTGAGTTATAGGCCATTGGTCACCTCTGCACTTTTGCTGGAGGAATGACAAGGAGCTGTGAGAGATGATCTGAGCAGAGGGCACTGCTGCCAGCCTCTGCCACTTTCTTGCCTTCCGTTTTGCGTAATCAGCCAGCTCTCTCTACGCTCATCCTCCATCTCCAACCTCACTTCCAAAACCATGCTGCTGCCCCATCCCAGCTGCTACAGCAAGAGTCAAGGGCTTCTCCCAGCAGGAAGCATATCTGTCTGGATCAGCGTGTGCCTTGTTACACAAGAGGGGCTTTCTCTTTGTCTTTGCTTTTTAGATCAAATTGTCCGACTTCGGGTTCTGTGCCCAGGTGTCCAAGGAGGTGCCGCGGAGGAAGTCGCTGGTTGGGACGCCATACTGGATGGCACCAGAGGTGATATCACGCATGCCCTACGGCACTGAGGTACGTGCTGCAGGGCTTTTAGGATCCCAAATGCAAGAGCTTGAGTGAGGTGGGTTGCCATACTCTGTAGTGTTCTTATTGCAGTCAATTCTCCGATTAGTTGAATGAGAAAAAAACAACAAAGTACATTGTGAGAATTGTTTTAAGAACTGCAGGCCCCTCTGAAAAAGAGGCAGTCCATATATTTTTATCAGAGACTTTGATCTCAGAACAGAAAGGACTGGTTGGTGGGACCTGGCTCAGTACTTCTGCACTGCCAGCCTGGGAGTTCTTCAGTCTCAGCAGAGATAGCATAGCATCTCAAGCCCCAGCTCGGGACACAACTGCATTTTCTTCTCCCTGGTCAGCTTCTGCTTGATAGAGCCTGTATAACAGCTACAGAGAGCAACCCTGGTGGGTGGATGGGGGTGTGTGTGTGTGTGTGTGTATGTACTTATTTATGTGTGCATATACACATACATGCTGCGTATATGTGAGAGAGATACACACTCACACATATATATGCATACAAAGGAGGGGAAGCAAGCTGTGCAGCCAAGGCTTGGGACAGGAGAATGATGCATCTTCAGAACATGCAAGAAGAGCTCTGTTTGGCCCAGACAGGGAGCGCTTCTACCTGCAAATGAGTGCACCCTGCAGGCACTGACATTTGCCCCAGTGTGTGGTATTGTAGGAGACGTTTCAGAGATAATAACATAGTCTATTATTAGCCTATTAATGACACTGAAGGGATTATAAAGTGCTTGAACTTACAGCTACATTAGGTTCCCCACCAATAGGGAAAGAAAAAAAAAAAAAAAAAAAAAATTAAGCTGAAGGATAGTGCTGGCAGAAGAGCGGAATAAGTATAGCCTGGCCCTGATGGTATTTAGGTTGGCAAATGACAGGAATTACTGCCATCAGAGTGGGGTTCTGGAGCAGCTGTGCAGCAGACTGGGACAAAAAAAAAAAAAGGATTGGTGTTTCTTTTTTTAAGCTGGAGTGAATCATTTTCCGAAGGGATTATATAATGTGCTACCTGCCATCGCTGTAAATGGGCCTGGGTGTAATAAGTGCATGCTTGTGTTTGCCAAGGGGTAAGAAGGAGGTGCTACTACAGTTGTTAGTATTCAAGGGAAATACTACCTGATTTCACAGCAGCTGTTCTGCACTGTGTTTCCACTCACTGCACTTTTCTGTAGTGCTGCAGAGCCAGTGCAGGGAAGAGAGTCAGTGGGTTCAGAGTGGTGCAGCTCAAGTGCCGCACCACAGGGTACAGGCAGCCTATCCTATGAGCGTGCCTTAGCAGTGTTCCAGTGGCCATCACCTCGACCAGCTGCAGACCCAGTTTGTATATTGTTGCTATGTTATTTCTTCAGTGCAGTCAGTGTTATCAGCTGGTTAAAAAGAGTAAGGGGATGCTTCACCCAACTACTGCTTTAAAATGGCTGCTGACAGCAGTTGGTGTGCAGCTCTGCAGTTTATGTGACCCTCAAATGCCAAGCCTGTTTCTTCACTCTTTGCTCCCTGCTGTGTTTGTGAACCAACTGTGTGTTGCAGGTGGACATCTGGTCGCTGGGCATCATGGTGATAGAGATGATCGACGGCGAACCTCCCTACTTCAATGAGCCGCCGCTGCAGGCCATGCGCCGAATCCGGGATAACTTACCACCCCGCGTGAAGGACATGCACAAGGTCAGACTTCTCATGGGTGATGAGGGCCTTGTGCACACACACACAGGTGTAATAAAACCACAGCCACACATTGCTGTGTCTGAAGTGTAAATTCTGTCACTAAGTGCCACCTCGAGCAGTGGGTGCTATGTAAGACTGATGCAGGAGGACAGGAAGCTACTAAACAATTCTGTGCCCAGTGCTGAGTTTGCTTTTGCAGCGAGTGCCCAAGAAGGGGGCTGGGCAGAGCCTCACACTCCCTGCACTTCCTGCCCTGCCTGAGGACCAGAGCAAGGCAGTTATGCAAGCTCTGCTCTGTACAGGTTGGTACAGCCATGCCCGTCGCCAATGCCTTTGGGTCTCTTGGGTGCAGTTCTGGATAATGTCAGACCTGAGCCCTCAGCAATCTTGAGAAGTGTTACTGCTTTTCTTACATTGCATACAAGGCTATGTATTGTGTGCTGTTCTGCACCCCAGTGCTCTCAACATGAACGATGCATGGTCCTTCAACTCGGTGCATCTTTGTCTCAGGAAAGCTCAGAGAATCTGTTGTCTTTACAAGAAAAAGGACATGCAAAGTACTCAGCATATGCTGGGAATCTTGCCTTTGTCTGCTCCTAATGCCAGCATGGTGTTGCAGGTCTCCTCTGTCCTCCGGGGCTTCTTGGATTTGATGCTGGTGCGGGAACCCTCGCAGAGAGCCACGGCGCAGGAACTGTTGAGACACCCATTCCTTAAGCTGGCCGGGGCCCCTTCTTGCATCGTGCCCCTCATGAGGCAGCACCGGCACCGCTGAATGCAGCCACTTCTCAGGAGGAGGTTGGTGCAGGGGCCAAGTAATGGCAAGGCAGGAATCCCTGCGGTTGTGTGGGAACCACGGGAAGGGGTGAGCAAACCTTACCATGGAAGTAATGTGGTCTATAAAACCCAAAGGGGTGCTCTGTAGGGGTGCAAAGGACCCAGGAGGTGACCCTGGCCACCACGCAGGGGAACGCGTGCTGTGGCTGCGCCATGCTCTCATCTCGGCCATCCAGGCAGAAGGCACCAGATGCAAACAAGGGGGGAAAGATAATGAATAGAGGATAGCACAACCAGAGCGAAACACCGGGATTTCAAAAGTAATGGCTACGGCACTACTTCTACTTCAGAAAAACACTTTTCTGACACAAAAAAAAAAGCACTTTTTTTAATCTCAGTCATAGCAGCGTAATGTATTTTGAAATGAATTTGTAATTTTCTGTACAGTACTTTTGATAATTTGCAGTACTTTGTCATGTAACCATTGTGCTAGTTGAAGTAATATGTGTAACTTAGCAAGAATTTGAGAAGATAAAAATGTTTCCTACTTTTTTTAACCCTTTTGAATATGGAAAAAAAAAGTCCTTTAGGAAGTTAGAAAATTTGGCAGATTTTCCCTTGGGGTGTGGATGGTGCTTTGTCCTGCTGTCACAGCGGCCTGAAGATCAATGGGTGTCAACGAGAACACCATCAGGGCAGTTGCTTTCAGTGCTTGCCCTCTGGGGGCTGCTGGCCTCATGGCAGCAATCCAAGCTTCGGCCATCTGCTCTGAGGACCGGGGCCGTCAGTTCCCCTTTCTCTGGCTATGGGAACTGACACAGATATACCTTTGCTCAAGGGTCACCCAGCAACCTGGCAGTCCCTTCACATCCCGCTGCTGCAAAGTCAGGTTAGTTTTTGCAGAAATATCCATTACTTATGTCATGCTCCAGCAGTTGATGGAAGCGTTTTCTGGATTTGGAAGAGACCATTGTGATACATTATGAGATATTTGCCATATAGAAGTCGTGCTGCTGTCTAGACCTTTCTGAATGTTAATACAACAGTTGACTACTATGGAACATTTTTGTGTTACTTGTTGGATGAACTTGCATGTTAACTGTAGGCCTATAGCTTTGCCTTTAAAATTTTTAGAAGTGCTTCATAATTAATTATTCCAATGATAAATTAAATTTAATTTATTAATGATTAGTTTTTAATTATGTATAGTATGAAAGCCATGTTTTTCCAGTTATTTTTTTCTTACTGACCTCATTTTGTGAAATGAAAAGCCAATTTTGTGACAACAGGATTAGCTTATTTCTTAATACAAAATTTCATAGTGAATATATTGTTATTTATCATAGCAAATTATAACCAAACACCTAAACTTGGCAGGAGCTGTTTCTTGAAGATCTTCCTCCCAGTAAAAGACTTGCCAATAGGACAGATGCTTTTTTAGTACCACCCTTAAAAGTTAAGTGACAGTTGAAGGGGGAGTAGCAATTAAAAGCAGCAAACAGAAGGGGAGAGAAATATAAGTGGAACATTGAATAGATGTTCTTCAACATACATGCCTCACCCCTCTCTGCTTTCTCTTCTTAACCCTGTTTGCACTTTTCAAGGAAGTGCGTTTAGCTGAGCCTCTCTGCCCTGCCACAAACATGCTCTGCTGCTACAGACCTGCAGAAAGCCAGCTGAGGAAGCAGGGCATCTATAGAGTTTTTAAGTGTTTGTATTTTGTAGTCTTGACAACTCAGGAAAAAAAAGGCTGCACAGGTACAGGCAATGGCTTACAGGTGACACTGTAGTACTAGACAAAGTCAAACTTTTTTAAACCATCTTTGAATAAAAATGGGGTTGGTGGGTTTTCCTCTTTAATATTCAGCACACTTTAGACTGTTCAAGTGGAGAATTTTTTGCAACTTTCTTATCATTAGATACTTCAGACAGTGTTCATTGAGTTTACTGAAAGTTTTGTCAGTTGCAAAGGTTGTTGGTTTGGTTTGTTTTTTTTTTTTTTTTTTGGTGCTCACCAGCTACTGGTGAGACAATGCACATGCAAGTTAAATAAATTAATACATAATTTTATTTTCAGCATGGTTGTTTTCCATGTCTTGTGTGTATTTTCTAAGTTCTGCATAATGTCACAGACGGCATGGCCAAGCCAGTAACCAGAAAAAGGTTCCTTGTTCATATGTGCAAATATATTAAATTTAACCTGAAGAACTGCACGTTGGAAGATGCATAACGCTCAGGTAAGGCCCACTGGCATCACCTTTAAATTGTCTTAAGGAGAAGAGCACAAAGGCTTAGGGTGTGGGTAAAAGCAACGGGAAGAAATAATCACAGCAATGGAGCTCCTCAGTCTATTCAGACAGAACTCCATGACTGGGGATACAGATGATTTTTTCTCTCCGAGCCCCTCCAGTCCCAGATGAGTCCATCCTGCCTGGGCCAGAACCATCCTGTTCCCCACAGCAGACTCCCCTTCACTTTCTCCTTGCACACAACAAACCTTCCCTCTGGCAGAAGTTACCACTGTGTCCCTGCCAGCTGAAGCAAGTGATTTAGTTAGAGAAATTGTGAGGGGTGTATTCCTTGGAAGCAAGGTGCCCTGTGCCTCACACACTCACACACTCCCACACTCACACACTCACACACTCACACACTCACACACTCACACACTCACACACTCACACACTCACACACTCACACACTCACACACTCACACACTCACACACTCACACACTCACACACTCTCTTTATAAAATGCACAAAAAAAGCCTTTCATTGCTCAGCAGCATTTGGCAGGAACATGCAGACGTCCCTCTGCAGTCAGCCATAAAGTACCCAAAATTATGAGAAACAGTTGGCAGACCAAGCCAGCTTTGTATCTGAAGTACTCCAGAAGAACTGGGCCCACTGAAACATTTCCAGCTTCTCTTCCTGTCCCTGAGGCAATCTATTTTCTCCCCTTAACATGGTCCCAAAGCATTACTCAGCTACCCCAGGAGGGGCATCAGTTAGCTAATGGGTCTCTGACATTGCATTGTTTGCTTGTTAGGCACTAAGGTCTAAGAATGAGGGTTTGTAGTAGGCCATGTGCTTTTTGGTTGTCGACATCAGTAAATGTTTCAGAATGCACTCACCATCGTCCTTCGAGAAATTTCACCCCTTGTCCCTAAGATAAAGCCAGAGCCAGTCAAAAGCAGCACATAACCAACTCCACTTACCTCGTGCTCCTGCTGTCACTAATAAACGGTGCATTTTCCTCATCTCAGCCGTTCTAAAGCCATTCACAACTACTTGTAACTGCCAGAGCAGAGACCAGGGCATTTATTGGCAATGTAACTGCCTTCCTCAGAAATATATCAAAAATTATAATTAAAGTTCTATTCATAACCACTTTGGAAGTCCTTAACAGCTGTTTCAGTAAGTACTTAATTACTACAGGTCCTTATAGAGCTTAGTAGGTTGACGAGTTCCTTGTATATATCCATGTTCTACCATATGTTCATAAACAACCATAAAGCAAAGCGTTTGGTTTGCAGCTAACTCGTGATAAGCCATCTATGACTAAAAGCTAAACACAAATTGAAATGTAAAAAATTTAAATATAAATGAGATCACAATGGAAGCACTGCCATCCTCAAGTTATTGCAGACAGCTTTTTGAACTTCCTAAAGAATTTCAAAAATGTAGTTTGGAAAATCATCAATTGATGGAAAATTCAGTAACTTAGCAAAAATATGGTTTGAACTGAAACATACAAAGAGTTCTCTGTTGAGATTTTAAGTAAGCATGATTGGAGTTAACCAAATCCTCAGACTTCTATGTCAGACCTTAAGTCATCAGCCACATCGGCATCACACAGGGAAAAGCCAACAGCTCCTGCACTTCCCATACCCTGGTTTGTGCCTCACCAGCCAGCCCTTTGGCATTACAGATGGTGGTATTGTCAAGCAAGGTACCTGCTGGTGCAGACTGACAGCCGCTCTTCCACTGTAGCACAGCGGTGCTTTAATTTTACTATTGCCATGTGGCTGGAAAAACCAACCCAAGCATACTTTTGCTGTAAATACATCTAAATCCAAGTGACAGTTTCAACACTGAAATTACTACTTTCCTTAGCTCATTATTCTATTTTAAGCTGAAGAGAGAGTTGCTGATTGGATCAAGTTATTCAAGGCAGAACAAGGTGTTATTTCCCTTCCCTCAGCTAAAGCAAGGCCTGAGGAACCAAGGGAAGACAAAGGTTTCAGTGGGAACTGGGTGGTACCAAGTGAAACATGCCATCACCCACAACACACATAAGAAAGAAGTGACTGAGGTCAGAACTCTGAAAATGACCGATAAGCAACAGAACATCAAGCAACCACAGAATACATCACCAATCCATCTGTAGCAAAATACTGCTAGAACCACAGTCTACATTGAATACATCCCATCTGACTGCCCATTGTCACACCTGTCCCCTTAGATACCGCAGATCTGGGAAAAACTATTACAGCATTTCAAAATAACAACGGAAATCAAGTACGATATATGTACATGTTTTAATTCATTTAAAAATGGCCTACATTTAAGGTTAGATTCCAAGGGTTTCCTTACATTTTTTCTGTTACATTAGATTATACCTGAATAATCTGCATAGTAACATGGATATTTCTGTTTTCTTTTTTGTTTCTGTCTCACTGTGAAGGTATCAGTTGCAGGTAGCAATGTAACATCTCAACAATCACAATACGTGCAGGATGTCCAGCCAGAAGCATTTCTCAATTGACTTGCAGTAGCATGGCACTTTATAGTTTGTGTATCAATACTCTTTTTTGTGTTTTTTTTTTTTTTTTTTTTTCCAGGAAGCAAAAACAAACTTTCTTCACTCCCCCTCCAGCATGGGGTCAGTTCCTTAGCTTATTGCAGTCTGCCTTGCTGCAGTACTGCAGTTTACAGCAGGCTTGAGGAGCTGGCCCGAATTTTTCCTTATACATCCCTGTACCTTTTTTTACTTTCCTTAACACGATTGCAAATGCCAGCAATGCAGTTTGAGCCCCTTTCTCAAAGGATCTTAATGAAGTCCATGCAATGGCCCTGTCCCCCCAGCCCTGCTCTCTGGAAATACACAAACACAGAGGCTGAACACATGCCAAGAGCAGCGTGATGGGGACGTAAGAATCCCTTAAGGAATAAAGAAAAAAAAAGAAGAAACAAAACCATTTTGCCCCCTGTGGTAGACTTTGACATGTGAAGTACTTGTCTGCAGGTGTTGGGTCCAGCTGATGAAGAAGGTATTCATAGCACCTACTGCCACAGACAGACTCCTGAAATCAGACATGCTTGGTTGTCTTATGGAGACAGCTGAGTCTGTGCACTTACTATATTGAAGCCTAACCTCATAAGTCTTCACAAAATATTTGCAATTGGGTGTTGTGAATACCATCTCTTCCTCCCACATAACCTTTCCTCTCCCATAGAAAAAATTGCTTTTGCTTTTTTTACCTGATGAATATTCGTGCTGCTGGGTCCTGTTGCCTATCCCATGTGTTTGTACTGAGATCTGTCACGAGGAATTTGCACTTGGTTGGCTGTGAGCTTATGGTGGATGTGGTAAACACAGAGAGTTATCACAATAACCAGCCCCAGTATCAGGCCCAAAATCAGAGGCAGGGTTTCTTCTAACTGCTCCCTCTGGTCAACCGGGCACTTGTGTTCTGCAGGGGGAAAAATGAAAAGGAGATAAAGAGAGAAATGAGTGAGACATGGCAAATGTTAACTCCTGCTGCTGTACTAAACTGATATTCCTGGAGAAGCTGTCCAAGTCCAAGTCAGCTGCACGCCGGGCTCCCTGCATAGCAAAAGTAGCTACACCAACAAAGAGAGACAGCAGCACTCGTCAGAGTCCTGGGGAGAAAAATCAATTGCTTTGGAGGAAACTGAAATCACAGACCGCGCAGGTTTGGAGGGAGAGGAAGTGTCTTTTACCATGCCAGCTGACACAGTGGAATAAAGTGCTTTCAGACCCACAAACTATTCTTCAAAGCTCTGCCATACCAATACAGCACTAGCGCTGGGAGCAGGACAGCAAAAGAGCAAGCTTCCTGACCCTGATCTGTTTATTTAGAGACTATGAAGGTGATAATCACAAGACCTTGACATCAGCATGCCTTAAACCTGCACCAGTCTGACCCTGCTTATACTAAAAGGGTTTTTCCCCTCTGCTTGTGGGCTGACACCCACCAGCCCCTTCCCCCTCCCTGCGAGCTGCCTGAGGGAGGTATCCCAGTGCTAGCAGAGCACTGTGCCTGTGGACAAGCAGCATCACAGCAGCCCATCTTGTTTGTCAAATACAGAAAAGGACGAACAGAAGTACCATGAGCCTCCCTTCTGGTTTTCCCCCTGGCCTGCACATCCTCACCATCATTCAATAAACCCCTAGAAAATAATCACTGCTATGACAGCAGCACACTTTTCTATTTAGCTTGCAAATACAAAGTCACCAAGAGTGGAAAAAAATATCCTTTTAATTCAGCTCCCTTACGCTACCGCAGCCTATTACAGGCAATAGGTTCACGATTTACTTCCTTAAAACCTCGCTTATCCATGCTGATGCTCAGGCAGAGCTGGTGGTGCCAAGGCGGGGCTGCCATACCAAAACAAGAATGCCAGCCCTTAAAAATACGTCTATCAGTACAGCAGGGACAGTGCTCCGGTCCCCAGCTTGTCCTATTCACAGTGCCAGAATTCTACCGTAAACAACAGAGGTAGCAGTAAGTTTCTTAAAAAAAAAAAAAAAAAAAAAAAGGCAGAAAAAAGAAGTTATGTCAGACATACTCCAGAAAAGGCACCATGAAGTCCTCCCGTCATGAAACACCAGATGGGCTCCCCTAGCAGCTGATGCAATGCAGCAAGATGCAGAGATCTGGAATAGCAAACCCTGCAACCTACTCTTTCAAAATACCTACTGCTAGAAGTAGAAAAACCATGACACCTTTCAGCACAGGCAGGAAGCGACAGCAGGGATGTATCTGAATCTCCAGTGCTGCCGGCACCTCTGGAGATGCACTGCCTCCCAGAGCAGAGCCCACATCCCCACAATGTGTTTGGGAACATTTCAAGCCACAAATGAAGTGAAACAAAAAAGCAAGAGTGAGATATAGTCTGATAAGGAAGTATTCTTTCAGTTCCAGTTGCTCACTGTTCCATCAGAGGAGCAATTAATCACTGGGACTGTTACAGGCGGTTCAGCAGTTGCTGCAATGCAGGGGTTTTGTTTGTAAGAAGAAGAAAGGGGAACAAAACAAAACAGAAGAGACAGAAAACCAAATCAGGGTCCCAGAGTTCTGTGGAATTCCCCCCAGTTCAGGATGCTGAGGCCTTACTGGGCTCACAATACTGAGCAGAGCCACAGCAGCTGCCTGGTGCCAACTGCAGGAACAGCCGTGGTCAGATCTGACCCCAACTGCGCGTAGGCACAAAGAAACAGATGGGAAAGCACTCAGCTTAAATACTACAGAACACTGTAACAAATCTGCTGTAATCCCAGCTGAGGGCATCCACCTGTGCTCAAAGATGGCAGGTTTGCCCACACACATTTTCTTAAACAGGAGCAGTGCTGGATTTTCAGAATGGGGTCAATGTAAAGGTCTGCGGGCAGAGCAAGAGTCCAAGCCAAAAGCTGCAGGACTAACCCAACTCTCAAGCACCTGCATTTCCATCTTCTGCCAAAGCAAATTGGATACAAAGCACATTTATCAGAAGATGAGACCAAAACTCACATCCACAGGCTGTATTTAAGTCTCTGAGTCACAACTCACAAAGTTGTCAGTTCTTCTAACCAGCCACAGAAGATAACTCTTTTTCATGACACTTCTTAAAAGAGGATTATAAGAAAATAAAAATATGCCAGCAGGAAAAAAAAAAACAACAAGGCAAAGCTAATGCTCTCTAGCAGCACACCCCATAGGATGCAGCCCCCCAGCCAGGCACTATAGGCAGCCATGCACCTACCCTCACCCAGACACATCCGCTCTGTCCCCTGGAGCGGGACACCCCCGCTCTCAGACCACAGGGAAGCGGGGCCGGGCTGTGGGGAGCCCTGCAGGGAGGTGCCCAAAGCACTAAGTACACACCATCTGCTCAGCACTACAGCTTGCAGGCTACTGTGCGCTCGGGGGATGAATTCTGTACTTTAACACCGTATGAACACTGCATTATAATACATCTTTTCACATCTATAACTCTATCCTTCAACATCAATACTGCACTTTCATCCCTAGAAGATAAGGCAATGCAGATGCTGAGGCCTGCAGCCCTGCAAGGATGCAGCAGCAGGTGCTATTCCCACCCTGTCAGAAAAGAAGTGTGTCAGAAAAGAGAGTGCAGGAATTACAGGCAGCCCCACACTCAGACATCTGACCTGAGCAACCCCAGTGTGGGCAGAGGCACTGCTCAGTGCACAGCAAATCAGCCAACTCTGTCACTTTGGGAACAGACATCTACACATTATATCAATAGTTTCTGCAGGAAAACAGCCCCTTTCCATCTCATTTTCCCTGAGATTTTGCTTCAGGTCACACAGATCTCAGCATTCTTCCAGACTGCCGAGGTTTACACTCAGTTCAGCAGGGTGCAAAGGTTCCCTGGGAATTTTCACTATGCAGTAAGTTGGGGTGATGCCAGGAGGTTGGCTGCCCCCCGGGGCCACCCCATAGCCCCATACAGAGCTGTGGGAGGATGACAAAGGATGCACCCAGGTGTGCTCCATTCCTTAGCACTGAGACTCCTCAGGCAGCATGAGGCAGCGCAGCTCACATACCGCCACGGTTTCTATGGTGAGTGCTCGTCCAATTTCAGCAGAAGGCTACAAAACCACTCACCAGGCCCATTTTCTTGTTTCAGCCTCCTTCGGCAGAACAAACAGCAGCAAGGAAAAAAAAATTAAAAAAAACAAACAAACAAACAAAAAAAAAAACGACAAAAAACCCATCAGACAGCATTTTTCCGCAGTCACAACTACAAGGCCAAGATCTGGTGCAAGGTCTGTTAAACGGATGGAAGAACAGCCCAGCAGTGTTTGGCATGGCAAGATGGATTTTTGAGATTCTTTTTTGTAAGTGATTTGGGGTTTTTTTTGTTTTTTTTTTTTTGTGTTTATTTTTATTTTTTATTTTTTTTTAAAAAAAGGCAGCGTGGTTTTTAGCTGTGGTCCTACGCCTCACAAAGGGGGGCTACCCTGAGAAAACAGCTCACTTTTGGGGCTGCTTAGGAGGAGGAAGACCCACTGCCTGCCTTTGGATGCCAGTGTGCCTGCAGTTTGGAGGATTTTCATGAAAATCAGAAGAGTTTGTGCTGTTCCTTCTCCCCTCTAGATGTTCTCCTCTCACTCTCTTGCTTTAGCTCTCTTTTTGCTGATCTTAAAGCTGAAGAAATGCACACATTTCCCGTTAAAAAAAGAATTCCAATCTCCAAATAAAAAAAATCCTGCTGTTTTCATAGAATGGCCTAGGTTGGAAGGGACATTAAAGACCTGCACTGAAAAAGGTAAAGGAGTATCTATATGTCTGTGTGCTGGTTGAAAGTAATGTCTTAAAAAGTAATAACAACCCCGGCACTTACGGCATTCGAAAAAATGAAAGTAATCTGATCACTGCAAGTTCCTTAGTCTCCTCCGGGCAAGATAATGCGAGGATGAATGATGAGCCCATTCCCCACCACTACTTTGCAGTGTAAGGTGATTCTCCTGCTCTAGCAGGTCTCATTCTCTGGTAAAATATATTTTAGAATGTTCTGTAGCTTGTTCATAATTAATAGGAATTTTACCTAATGGGAAATTAATGAACCAAAAAGGAGAAGGCTAATTACTGTAATTTCAGATTGGCAGTGATTCTCAGACCCCACAAAGGATCACGTTCTGCCATGCATGTGGTGAGCACACGGCAGACTGCGGGGCTGTGCCGCAGCCGGGGTTGGAGCTCCGCTCTTAGATAACCACTATCCAGCATTCCTACCCATCCTCTCCAGGTGCTCCAATGGAATTACATCAAAAGAGGTAATTTAATAACAAGAGGAACAGCAACAAACCAGAAAGCTTGACCAAGGCAGAAACAGTACTCAGGAGGAATTACCCACACGCATTTTAAAATTGCAACATCAGCTGAGGTCTCCCCATGACCTGCATAAAATGAGCAAACAAAGCCATACAATAATAATGAACAACAACAGTGAAATAGAATATTTACAGACTGATACCAAAAGAGCCTATCACAAGAAGAGAAGCTATCCCCTTTGGCAACAAATGCAGAGCCTGATTGTTGTAACTGCGAGCTATCACACTCCAAGCGCGGTATCACACTGACGCTGCAGCCCAGCTTCAGCCCCATACTGTGTATTTTAAACACCCTCTCCTCTTACCTTCAGTCTGTCCAGCCAACCCCCATCTGAAGGGAGTCTGGATCCCTAGGAACAGGGAAAGGATGAAGACACGCAACAAAAGTGATAGCAGACTGTGGAATACTACCTTTTTCTCCCTGCAGCCTATGCAAAATATGATGCTACTTCTATAGAAAAAGAAAAAAAAAAACAACATATTTGTTTCACAGATAAAACTAATTCCATCCAGAACTGGCCTTACCATGAGTAATTCAGACTTGTGGAACACTGCCAGAGCCAGAGCACACAATAGCAAGCATTTACTACAGCAGGGAAAGGAACATGAGTCATGAAGCACTCGACACGTGTTCTACAGTATTTCCCACATGCCAAATAATAAAGGCCTATGATTTCAATGCTGGGCTTGAAAATAATACCACCATCTTCTGAGCCTGCTGTTAAAAGATTTGGCTATCACAGTTTTTTCTTGCATCTCATTAAAACAATGGAGTTAAATATTTTGCTAAAGCAATAAAAAAAAAAAAAAAAAAAAAAGGACCTGGTGTTGAAGCACAGAGGAACACGCTCATCCAACCTGAGGGAAACCACAGGTGAAAGCTATGGAAAAGGAGCTCCACATCTTCCTCAGGATAAACGTGTCATTATAATCCCTAAAGGCAAATCTCAAGGTGGGCAGGCAGCTCATTGCATCAAGAAAGACCAAAGCTTCCCGGCTTTCTCCTGAGCCACTGCATCCATCCAGCTCCTGCCACCCCCATCTGCTCCTCACACAGACGTCCCCAAGCACCAACCTTCCCCCAGGCCCCACAAGCCATTAGCACAGGGACTGCACACAGGGACACATTGAACTTCAGCCCACCTAGCACAGCAGCAAATACTGAAGCAGAGACTTCTTGTCAGTAAACACAGAGAAGAACACCAGCACCCAGAGGTCTCTTGCCAAGTCCCTTCTACACTTCTGTCATCCTTGAAATGGACATCACAAACATTCCCAATCTTCCCTCAATGTGCTGTGGCTCAGGACCCTGGAGCTGTCCTGTAAACAGCTCCGGTGATGCTAAGGAGACCCTTCTACCCTATGGGGCCCCCTGGGGACTGGCTCCCAACCCAACTAGATGGGTCTTAAAAAGCTAGTGCTCATGCAATGAGAGCTTGTGCAGTGACCAAACAGCTGAGCTGAACTCATAGAAGTTGAAGTCCCTGCAAGGATCACAGACAACCCACCCCAAGGAGGAGATAGCGTTGTGATAAAGATGGGACCCCGATTCCTCAAGGAAATAAAGAGCCACGGAGACACAAGACACGTTTTCATCCCATGCCTTACCTTCACTGAAGACAAAATCCGCAGTGATGTCAAAGGGCTGGATGCGGACTTCAGACAACAAGAGCTGCACGGACTTCTGGTGATCACTGGAGATGAGGGAGATGGTCTGCTGTGCCTGGCACTCGTAGGACTTTCCCGCTGGGGTGACCAAGGCAGAGAGCCGATGGGAGCTGGCTGTGTGCTTCCCAGCTGCCAAGGAGCAGAAAGAGCCAAGGTCAAGCCCTGCCTCTGGAGGGACCAATGTGACTTGATTATAACAAAGCTAATACACCGAACACTGGGTATGCCGCATGGTGGCTGAACGCTTCAGTGCTCTCAAAGCAGTATTTCTCCTAGGACAGCACCATGCAGTCTGCATGACACCCCCATCCAGCCAGGACAAAACCCGCACTGCAGCCACCTGGTCACAACTGCTTCCACAGGACTTGAAGTCCATAAAGCCGGAGGTAGGGTGGGTATTGATGTCCATGCAGGTAACAGCCTCAGACTACTCATGCTCCCTGTGTTTGGGAAAGAGCAATTCCAGCAGCTGCAATTCAACCCTGAATTCAGGTGGAATCAGCAATGCAGTTTGAGGGTCTTACTGCAGAGCAACATAGGCCATAACAACCTTCCTGAAAACAAAGGTGGTTATTTCACCCAAGTATAGATTACAAGAGAACAGTTTCTCATTATTTCAAGCATGTTTCACAAAGGAAAGTGGAAGGCAGCTCAGCAAGGAGGAACAAGGGAAGCCTCCCACCTCCCACTGGTCTGCAGCCCTTTGTTCCCCTCCAGCAGCACAGAAAGGCAGCAAGTGTTCTGCATCCGCAGAGGGTGCTGAGCCACTGTCACCACTGTATTTTGGGGACACAACCAGTAAGGGGGGGAAGGGGGGAGGAGAAAGAACTGGGAAATACAGCTCCACAACCAGCAAGTCTCATGCCATAAACTCATCATGCACTGTGCACTGGAGTTTGAAAGCCTTGCTGAAGAAAAAAAAAAAAAAAAAAAATATTCACGAAGGACAATATTTTCAGTGCAAGATGACTCATTTCTGAACAGAAGCAAGACAAAACTTAAACGAAAGCCAAAAGAAAGGAAACTGAGTGAGGGATGACTCGACCACTGTCAGGTGTGGATGAGCTAAGAACATCAATGTCCGTTTCATCACTATCGGGGGAAACCGCTGCTTTCCCACCTACTCAACAGCCATCAGGACGGAGTTAAAAAGTAGCCTCACAAGCTGCTGCGTGGGTCAAGTGCCGCAGGACGGGGGCAGAGCCGGAGCCGCTGTCCCCGCACTCCCGGACGCCGCGGCAGGGCTATGGGCAGCGCAGGCAGCGGGCAGAGCTACAGCTCGGCTCTCCCTTCCGCCGCAACCGCGGGCGATTAGAAACGCAAAAACAAAATAAAAAGGGGAAAAATGAATACGGGGTTCAGAAGCGGCACCCGGTCGCGAGTTGTCGGGCGGGTGCATCCCCCCCCCCTGCCCCCGAGCTACCGGTCCCCAGATGCGCTTTGCAGCGCCGTTCCCCGGGCGCTTACGGCTGACGGCATCCTTGAAGTAGGTGCGCTCGGAGGTGTCGTAGGCGAACTGGATCCGGCTGAGCCTCCAGAAAGCCTCCGGCCCGCGGGACGTGTTGTGACCCTCCTGCGGGGACAGGGCTGCTCAGGGCCCCGCAACGCGGCCGCGCACCTCCCGCACCCGAGCCTGCGGGGACAGCCCCGTACCTTCAGGAAGAAGAGTTTGAGGGTGTATGCCCGCTCCAGCCAGGAGATCTCCAGCTCCGACTCGTTGGTGCCGCACTTGCCCTTCATTTCGGCGCCCCGCGACAGCGGGATGTCGGCTTGCTCCGTGATCAGCTGCCAATGGGGAGCGGGGCTCAGACGGGTGACCCCGACGGCCGCCCCCCAGCCCCGCCGCCCACCCGAGCCGCTCCCCCGGCCCCACTCACATCCACGTAGTTGCTGGCCCACACGTCGTAAGGGACGATGAACTTGGCGGCGAATTCCGCCATGAGGCACGTTGTCCTGTTCTCCCGCACCACAAAGATATCTCTTTCGGGGTTAGGGGAGAGCCCGGAGAGGTTTTCAACTTCTTGCTCGGCAGCCAGACGAGCCGCGGAGTCTGCGGGCACAGAGGAGCTGAGCGGCGGCCCCCCGCCCTTCGTCCCTCCGGCAGCCCGCACCCAGCCCGCACGACCCGGCTGTCCTGTCGCGACGGAGCGGGCGCTGGCGATGGAACGGCCGGTGGCGGTGAAGCAAGACCGGGGCTAAGCGGCGCCGGAACTGTTTCAGCGCCGGCCGCATCGCGACATGGCTACGGGTCGCGACGGAGGGGCGAGGGGGATATCGTGGTACTCACGCAAGAGGAAGAGCAGCCCCGGGAGGCGCCCCGCGGCCATCCTCCCTGTTCGGCCCGGCGTGCCCGCGGCGGCGGCTGCTCCGAGTGCGTCCGCTCCGGAGGAGAGGAAGAAAAAAACAAAATAGGGAAAAACAATTCGTAAAAAGCTCCAGCCCCTCCTATCCGAGGAGCCGCACAGGCTGCTAAAGCGCTCCGGTGCGGAGTGCCGGGGAGGAGGGATAAGGAAGAGTGTGTGGGTGTGCGGGGAGGGGGAGGACGGGAGTAGGAGGGGAGCTGCCGGCGGTGATGGAGGCGCCAGCGCCGAGGGACGGGGCGGTGCGGGGAGCGGAGCCGGGCTTCCCCCGGGCGGCGCTCGGCGGAGGGGCTCGCGGGGATCCCCGCGGGGATGCCGGCAGAGAGCGGGGACCTCGGGCAGGCGGCCGGGGGCTGCCCGACGGGCAGTCGGAGCGGGGCTGAACGCGGCCGTCCTCCGCCGTTCGCGGAACGCGAGCAGCTAAACCGGGACGGCAGCCGTCCTCCGCCGATGGAGGAAGGGTTATGTAGTCCAGGCTGTTCACGGACCGGCAATAATTTCGTCGAAGGCGAGCAGCTGCTTAGCGTGTTAATTTAGAACGAAACGGGCAGCTATTTTTGTGCGATAGTGTCAGGAGCGAAGCCGGCACCCTTTTGTAGAGGGCCGGGGGCACACCTGAGATCTCGGGCCAGCGCTCACCGGCAGCACCCACACCGCCGGGGAGGCGTGCTGGGGCTAGAGGCACAGGGGCATTTCGGGCACGCTTTAGCACCGAGCAATGGGTACGCAGACAACAGTGCTGCGGCCGCCCCGAGCTGGACAGGCCGCATATTCCCATCAGCGGTTCCCTCTTCTACCCCAGCCCCTCCGACTGCGCGACCGGCGCTCTCGGCGGAGCTGCGCGCAGCACAGCCCTCCCAGCCGCCCCTTTCGCCTTCCCCGTACCGCTAAGCGATATGGAAATACGAGTTTTCTGCCTCGCATGGGGAGTGCTATGACCCTTCAACGCGATGCGACCTCCACAAAGGTACGAAGAGAAGGGCGCACCCCAATCCTTACAAGCCTGAAGAGTCTCACGATCAGCTATTAATGAACTGAAACCTAAGAAGGATCCTTTTTCCTCCATAAAAAGCAAAAGGGACAGCCGCTATTTGGAGTGTATGGCCTTGCTACACTACTAATTCATTTTTCTAGATCCAAAAAAGGAGTCTGGAGAAAGCAGTCCCAAGCTGTGCATAAGGAGGTGTGCTAAGGTGAGTTCTGACAGCAGGCTGCTAGCTCTGGGAAGCTGCCCTTTCTCTGCCCGAGGACAACTGCAAAGAGGGATTTTGAGAGGGGTTTTCCTGCTGAGAAATAGCTCTTCAAAAATAAAAAGTTGCTGAAAAAACACATTGATTGATTGTAACTATTTCATTGAATTCCTTTCCCATATGCTGCATTCTAAATATTGTTATTTTCTCTACATTTTGTTTGGTGAGAAAGAATTATTCCTACCCCTCCTACTAGAACCAGAACAGTTATAGTAAACTATTTAGAGAAAAAAAGCAAACTTACCTTCTCTGGGTGATCTTCTGAGCACATCAGACTGTATTTCTCTTAAGAGCTTAATGCCATGCCTTTTCAGGTCTTTCACTGCAGCATTTAACTAGCCTCCACTCCATTCTCTAACCCCTCACTTAGTTTTAAATATTCCTGAGGTAGTTTTTAAGCTCCAAATGATTGCATGATGCTGAGCAGCTGTCCCTCAACCCAGGAGGGCCCTCAGGGAGCTGCTGAATGAGAGCAGCTGTGCCAGGGGCAGGTCAAGCCTGACCCACAGCTCTGAGTCCAGAACAAAAACTTCCATGGCTTTGCCAGCATCCCTACTTCCAGCCTGCAGAGCAGCGTTCATGTGGCCTTCCATAGCAAAAAAAAGAAGAGCCAAGCAGCTTTGGGATGTGCTGGCCACTGCCAGCCCGTTCCTCAGGCAGCCTGCAAGGAAATCAGCCCATGAGGAGTACTTTGTGGTTTGGAGAGTGCACTTGGATTGCACTCAAGTGGGATGGGTGGGGGGCTGTTAACTCACCTGTATCACCTGTATTTGAACACAGGTGAGTTAATGACTAGCTCCCAGTGTAGTGAGAGTGAAAAAACCCTGTGCAGCCAAACTGGTGTGACCTTCCCTATCACAGCTGCACCAAATTTATCTGAAGAGATCAAGCCAAGGAGAGTCTATCTTTTCCTTAGATGTAATTTTAGTGAAGTGGGATCCATTACTACAGTGGAGAGTGATATTTTAAATTGCTTTAACTCGGTATCAATGTTCAAATTGATTAGCCTATTTCATCTCAATAGAAATTCTCACCTCATTACATTAGCAGCCAAACATCAAATAATTTTTGGATCAAATACTACTTAAGCAGTATTTTGAAATGCTTAGCTGATGGAATTCATCACTTAATTTCAAATTACTGTCTGCATTTTATGCTAAATTGTCAGTGGATGAAATAAGCGATGGCTCTGGGAGCTGAGCCCGGATCAGAGGCTAACCCAGCTCTGCAGTTTCACAGCAACACGTTTTCTCTCAGACTCAATCAATGCCTTGCTCCTGGCTGAACAGTGAGCACAGACTCAAAAGGAGGCTGTGGACAGCTTTTTCTTCTCTTCCTAAAACAGCTAGATCCAGGATGTATGTGATACTTGTCAGAGAATTAAGACAGAGAGACTTGATTTGACTTGAAATGGGAAAGTGGACTGAAGCCAGGTCCTCCGTTTCCAGTTAATTCTTTAACGAAGTAGAGAGGTATGCAATTAGGTTGGTAACTGAGACTAGAATATTCAGTGCTTTACCATTTCATTTCCTCTGTACTTGGTTTCATTCTCCTAATTGGCTAGAAACCACTGTAGTAGGCACCAATATTAAATTCTAGCTCACAGCACTGCCTTCACCAGCTGTATTTTAGAAGATGTTTTTAATTAAGAAATAATAAAAATCACTGCCTTTTTTGAGATGCCGAAACTTGTCCAGCATGCTCTGAAAATACTTCCAGCTCTCTCCAGCACTTGAAAAGAGGACCAGCCATGCTCAGAGTTAGCAGGGATAGCTGCTCCCGGTGCAGCCATTCCGTGCGCCCACACACAACTAAAAATACCATGGATCATAAAGAGCTGGAGGTGCATCCATCGGTTATGTGCATCAAAATGGGAATTTTAAATGAGCATCACAGCTTTGTTTACATCCTACCTGAAACACCTAAATACTTCACTGACCTCTCTCTCAGCTGTACTCTCGGGGTAGTGCTGCTACACTGTACTCAAGCTGTTCTGTGGTGCTGCAAAGACCAACGCTGCACAGCTCTTCTATCACTTAAAAGAAAAAAAGACTCATTTCAATAAATAAACTATGATATAAATATATTTACACTATGCACATTACAGGAAATACATCATATTAAAAAGTCATAGGGAATAATAACACCATCCCTGCAATCCACTATTGGTCACAACTAGAGGTTTCGAATTTTAAAATTTTATTAGAGAAGTTGAAAGTTTCATCTCAGGACTGACAATAACATAATTATCTCTTTTCATTTATTTTGTTTATAGGAATATGTAGAATTCATTTGTACAGGCATATACAACAAAGTAGGTGGTGCTTAGTACATTGAAATCAGGAATCTGATTTGTTCTAAACTACCATTTTTCCATGCAGTCATCTTCGAATTGGCAGCATGGGCAAGTTCCAAGCAGAATGCTTACATGCATTGTTTTGCAATAACTACAGCAAGCTTTGGAAACATGCAAATTAACACATTAGCAAATTGTTTTTGTATTTAATGGACATAAAAAGATTATTCCTGATATGAAATTCTGAAAATCTGCATAAATACTTTTGTGTAAAATTAAATTACTTATGTACTTTTCTTTTACTAGAAGTATCAAGAATGCCCATGTAATTAATATACACACATACATAGAGAGACCTTTTTATGCTAAAGGTCTTTGTAATTAATCAAACAAGATTCTGTGCCATACATTTATTCAGTTTTTACCAGCTAGTAGAATGACTGTGGTCACAGAGTAGGCATTACTGTCTTATTAGTGTTTGTATCACATGCAAACGTACTCTTAGCATTTCTGTTTACTAGTTTTATCACGTGGCAACATGTATGTGTTTTTTTCTACAATGTCATGATTCTGAAGTGTATAAATACTTTTTACATTTTCACAGTTACAAACTTTTTGCAAAAGCCATTAAAACGATCTTTAAGTTACAATGAACTGTAATATCTGGGATCTGCAGCAACAGGATCAAAATGCAACTTCTGTACAAGCAACATACGATGTAAACTTTTCTTAAAGTGCCTAAAAACAATCCCTTAGAGCACTGAGCAATTTTGGCACAAATACACTGTATTTCCTTCATGCTAACCATTGCAGTAACTTACACAGGATATATCTTCTTTCAGACATGACAGGGTTGATATGGCACTTGTGAATGACGTTACAGGACAGCAGAAATATCCTGTGAAGTTACTGTTACAGTTGGTAAATTTGATGGATGGCTTAGTACATACTGTACTTCAAAGATACACAATTTTCAATTGCTTACTGCCTGCTGCCTGAAAAATACTTTGAAATATAACTAAGAATTGCCCAGACTCTACTCATTAGAGTGATTGGGACGAATGTTATTACTCTGACCTAGAAAAAAGATCCAGCTGAATGGGCTTGATGACATCTGACAAGTCACTTGTTGGGATGTGGCAGCACGGGGTTTCTACATGATATAGCACACATGGGAACACAAATGGTAAATAACAACTTGACTATAATTTTGTTGCCATATGAGATGATGTTAAAAATATCTCTTGTGTTTCAAGGCTCCGACTGTGTAATTCTGATGCAGACAACTTGTCTGCTGAAATACCAAAAGGAATATAGGACGGTTTACAAACTCTTCATCTTCTGATTAGTGTTTTTCTGAATAAAGGAAACTCTAATCATGGAAATCCAACAATGGAAATTCAGTGCCCAGTGTTAAAACAAAACAATGCAAACTTAAAACTCTGTGGTCCGTAGCTATACTTTCTATATTAAAAAATAAAATAAAATAAAAACTGACTTTTCTACCTCAGCAATAACATTTTGAATTTTGCTCTCATTTTAAGGATGCTATGTTCTCCAGCTTCAATTTGCATGTTGAGGCTTTAGACCACTGTTGCTGGCCTGCGATCCATCTCTGCTTCCAGCTTCACCATCTGCTGCATCTCCTTTGCCTGCATTCCAAAATAACCGCAGGAATCACTGCATTAGACCTTGTGTTCAGATTGAAGTCTGGTTGCTTTTTTTTGTTTGTTTGTTTTGTTTTTAATATGATAGCATCTAAGTGAAATACAGGCTAAACACACTAAATATATGAGTAATAACATTACGTCTCTCCCTCCTCCCACCAAGCCATTATGTTTTCAAAATGAGATGTCTGCTAATTAATGGAAAATATTTTTTATTTTATTCCAAAATGCATGGGTTGACTTTCTGAAGAAATACACAGTAAAATGCAAAAGCACCGATTTTTGGGGGGAAGGGGACGAGGGGTGTTACTAGGCACATGCTGATTGAACTCTTTCTCCTGATCAGAAACATATTTGGGAATGTCTGCACAAACACACTACTGTGTGAGTACTGCAGTGCGCTTACTTCCTGAAATATCCAGACTTAATCCATGATCTGGGACTAAATTATTTCCGTAAAGACAACAAATGATCAAAGTAAGTCAGTGTAACATCCTCCTTGCAGTATGCAAGATAATGCTTTTTTTTTGCTTTTTTTTTTTGGCCTTTTTTTTTTTTTTTTTAAATAATCTTTATCTAGCCTTGAAAGCTTACTTGTCTTTTACTATTACAGACAAGGACTTTTCCAGCTCAAGACTAGACTACTGCTACATGCCCTCCATGGGATTACACACATTGAATCTACATGAAATCACACCCAGTTGCACTCTGAGGAATCCAGCAATGAATCCAGCAACAAACTGCATGCCGCAGGCTTTGCAAGCAGAGTTAAAGCACTGTGTACAAATGGTATCTGGCCTGGGAATCCTCTGCTTAGAAGGAGCTTGTAACATTTTCTTCTCTGTCCCATACACACACACTCATACACACTCATCCTTCCTGCAGCTCCTTGTAGATCGCATATAGTGCTTTAGTTTGAAACTCCATGGTTCGAAAGATCCAGGGAGTCTCCATCTATTCATTTTCAGTGACAGCTCTCAATTTGGGAACATAACTCAAAGGACTCTGAATGATTTGACCCAGAGGTCAAGTTATCTTCACAGCCAAGTTTCTGAGGGTTAGGGCAGGTTTAGGAAGAGGAAAACCAAACAAATCTTTTCTTTGGTATAACTGCTTTGTATTCTTAGGCAAGTTACTGGATTTGATTTAAGTCAACTGTCACAGAAAAACTTGTAAATGTTGCTTTGACAGGGAAATTTGATATACAAGTTCCCGCTCAAGTAGTCACCTACTCTGGATGAATAAAGACATTTGCATATGTGAAAATGAGCAGATGCAGATCTAAAGTAATGAGATGCATAGCCATTCATCTGGCAAGGTAAATGTATGTTTGTGCAGATGTGCTTTCTTGAACAATCTAGCCTTGTACTTTCATAATCATCACCATCATCTTGGGGAAAAAAAGTAATTATGATAACAGCAAAGAAACTGTCATAAATATGATTAAAAATTAATCAATGCTCTCCATTTAAATGAGTTAAAAGCTTGAAAGTAATGAAGAAATAATTTTAACATGGAGATGTGAAAACATAATAAATAAACCAATATGTACAACCTCTTCTGAAATGTTGGCTGTTTTTGCCTGTGTATGAAGTGCAATTCCAGCTAAAACAAAACTCTCTGTTTTTTCCTTAGTGACTCACACATTTTACGTTTTAGGCTTGTGACTTAACTGTCAGCACATTGTGTCCTATAAATATTCCGCATGCCACTGTACGGTGTACGTAATTATTTTAGAGATAACTTGGCTTCAAAGAACACATTAGCATAGGATCACAATGCCCATTTCTGCTAGTTTGAGGCCAGTTCTGACGGTGCATTCTGAGGTGCACACATGAACACAATACAATGAGTTTTTGGGAGGCAGTGTTAAAGCTCCGTGAATACATGAAATTAACTCCTTAAAAGGTTCTTGCTCTCTAGTGAGATCTGAGACAGGCTAAGAACCACATTTATTAAAATAAAAATATATTCTCCTAGCCTGATGAATGCTTTTTTCTTCATTAGATGTCTGAAAACAAATGTTGCAAAAGTGGGTGCTGTCACACTCAGCGACAAAATATACAACTGTGTTATTAACCGAAGAAAATAATTCAGGTCAGGCAATACTGTAAAACTGGATATTCAAGCTTAGTACAACTATCTCCCTTGGTATGACAAGGGTTAATCGAGATTTCTTGTGAGTAGTCATTATTTAGAACACTAGAGCAGCATAGCCACACAGAATAATTACTGTACTTTGTAATGCACTGGATTTTAAAGTGAATTTTAAAGTGCTGGAAGTCTTCTCTTCAGACACTAACAAGCTACTTCTACTGATCTATTCTATCCTTTGCTATCTTTAGTGTGCAATTTCTTATTTTATTAGTATACTAATATATGTGAGTATTGTCTATCAATATTAGCAGTTAATCAAATGTATGTTAACACTACAATAGTTTAACTTAGATCAATAGACACCTTTGCATACAATTTATAAAATCTGAACATATCTTCCAGTAACAATAGTAATGCACAATACAAGTTAATTTCTAAATATTTCTTATCTACATTGCTGTTTGTATGCATCTGAATTGGAGGGGCTAAAGCACAAAAGACTGTTTATATTGTTTCAGGCTCAAATACCTGTGTGCAAGCAAGATTAACATTGTGTTCACTATCCAAAGGTACTTCCCAGTGATTGCATTTACAAGGAAGGCTCCAACGGTAATGACTGAATTTAGAAGGAAAGCATACTGAAATAATAGTTTGCTTATTATACATCCATCCTACCTTGTGTTTGAGACACTGCATGACAGGATTTCAAAAGCTGTTTGTACAAAAATAATAATGTCAAAATCGAGTAATACAACAAGAAGCAAATTAAATGAATGAAAACTGAAGTGAGACTAAAAAATTAATGCAAGGAAAACATACATAAAACAAAAATTTAAATCCGTAACAGTTTGTACCGAAGGCTGTTTCCACCCATAATTCTACTTACCTGCATTGTATATTTGTATGAAAAATTTCTTCATTTGTTTGATCAGGAAAACAACCCCAACACTTTGAAATACGCATTAAACAAATACCACCTTTACCTCTATCCAACTAGCTTTCCCACATAAATACATACAGCAACAAAGCAAGACCTTGCTGGGGTTTGCACTGGTGTACTGTAGGGGCTGAAAGGAAGTAGTCAGAAGAGCAGGTATGGAAGTATATGATGGATCAAATCAGAGTGGATTAAAAAGTGGTTAAGGAACTCTTCCCATGGTGGATGTCCCCACAAAAGAGATAACCAGAACGTGAACAATTTTCCCTCCATTTAATCACTGCTGATGTAAGCTGACCTCATCTCTGCAGTAAAATGGAATACAAGCAGGTTCATGTAGACTGTTACTGTCTGCACAGCAGTGGAGGCTGTAACCCCAGGTAAGGGAAGAATCTAAAAGCTAGCAGAGGTGACTCCTTTAATAATTCAGTTATTTCACAGAATCACAGAATGACAGAATTGTAGGGGTTGGAAGGGACCTCTAGAGATCATCGAGACCAACCCCCCTGCCAAAGCAGGTTCCCTACACCAGGTTGCACAGGTAGGCGTCCAGGCGAGACTTGAATATCTCCAGAGAAGGAGACTCCACAACCTCCCTGGGCAAAAAAAAAATTTCCCAGCAGCCTATCTTCCTTACACGTTTCCATTGCATTGTGGCTAAAAGCACAGCTGTAATCATTCCCTCTTGTCCTTATGTGTTCAAATGCCGGACCTAAAGCCCTCTGAAGCCAACAGTGAAAGACACTACTGATAACATCTATCTTTGTATCAAGCCCATCACTTTTTGTCAACTAGCACAGTTTACAGGGAGTTGTCTGTGATGCCACAGATCTTCTGTAATCCAATTGCCTCCCAGGTGTCTCCTTATCCCACCTTTCACTTGTGTGCAGATATAGCTCAGGAGCAGACTGACAGACAGATCCAACAGCACTGGATGTCACAGATGGCATCGACAGAAACCTTTGTAGGGAACAGACTAAAAAGCTTTTCTTGTCCAGAAGGGGATGGAGCAAGCTTACTTGCTGCTACTTGTGACTTTACTTGCTGTCACCACCCAACAAGTTAACCTGGTTGCAGCATATGGGGCTGTAAGACTCTCTTGTGATAGCAGAAATATTTGATTTGCCCTCTTCCCTTTCCGTCTGCAAGATTACTTTAATTCATAGTATGTCTGCCAGAGAGTTCAAGTTCTAAAAAATTTAGTAATAAAGAAATAAGTGCCTAACACTTGAAAGTAAAGGGTATTAAACACACCCCTTCTCTCTCATCTCACTGAACTGTTGGATGTATTCCCCTTCCAGATTACACTTGTGTAAGTGCATTACTGCAACTCTGTGTGATTATCACAGCTCTGCTGGCTCAATCTTTCAGCAAGGGAGCTGCTCAGAACAGTGTTGCTCCTACCAGAAATAAGATTAGAGTTTTCCTTTCCTTGCTAAGTAGCTTTTCCAATTTTTGCCTTTTTAAAAAAATGCTTATAAACAAGCAGAAAATAATAAGGTATTTTAATTAGGATGGGGTGCACTAGTACAGATAAGACTCCCCATGCTACTACACTTCTCTACAGTTCAGTCCAAACTAAAACCTCTCTTGCAATTCAGAGATGCTCTGAGCATTACGTCTAATTTCCAAGCAGCACTAGAAGTATAGGTTCAAAAATGACAGAAACTTGAGGTATTTTTGGGGGAGTCATTAAAGTATGTATGATGGACTTTTTTTTATTATTGATACAGCTAATGAGCACCAACATGGCTGACCAGCTGAGTCTCTGGCTTTCACATGCTTATATGAAACAAACTGGTTTGGTATTATTATTTAAGTCATTTCACCTCTTCATTCTAACTCCCCAAATAGGTGAGTGATCATAACAAGTCATCTTTCTCAGTTTGGTAATGACTTACACTTAGAAGTATTTTATTCAGCCTCATTCTGGTCACTATTTCTACTACCGTGCTTTTGTTTTAAGCATTTTAAATAAAATACCTGCTCATTCTGCTTTTCCAAGACTTCTAAATGCTCAAGCTGAACTTTTTTCAACTGATCCATTTCCTTTGACTGTTTCATTGCAAGCTATAAACAAGAGAAAATATTGGGAGAAAAATATAACACATTATTGATACAGGAAACAAAAACTTAATTGAACTTATATGTATATACAGTCTTGCCTCCTTTGGATGGTACCAAAAAATCATAGGTTGCCCTTATATCACACAGTCTTAAAAAGACCAATTAATATAAAAATACAGATGTTTATACATATTTTACATAACGTACACTATGTTGAAGTAGCAGAGACAACAATGAACATTAACTTTACAGATTTAAAAGTTCCCTCTCATGTTGGATCTTCATACTAGAAGTATGTGGAACTAAGCAAGGACAAACATTTGTTTGTTTACTAGAGCTGTATTCTCAGCACAGAAGTGAAAATGAACATCCAGAAGTAGTGTCCACTGACTTTGTTAATGTTATAGTTACCCTTTTTCTCTCTTCCAGGAATTTTTTCGTGTTGCTGCTGTTCAATTCTCTGACTCGCCTGAAAAGATACAAACAATGTCCATGAAGACTGAAGACTTACTGGAAAAAGAAACTCGAAGGCATTGACAGAGAGAATCATAAAGTATATTTTAGTTTCAGATTATGAGGGGTTAGTGGTAAGTCAAACACTGTCCTGGTTTTTACAACTAACTGTTTCCAATTACCTTACAGTGTGATTAAAGGCTTGAAAAAAGAGATGAAGATAGGTGTGAATTAAATTTGACTTTTTCCCTTTCTGAAGAATAGTGGATGGAAATTAAAAACTGTTAATTCATTTGCATATCTTTTATTGCACACTCTATATATCCAAATTAATTTAGAGCAAAGTGCTGTATCTCTAAGAGTGGTAAAGGGAAAAAAACATCTGATGATGATATGTAATGTTAGTTTAGTAGTGCTTCAAGGTTCTTAAATATATTACTTGTACAAAAAATATGAATATACAATTACTATTTACATAAGAGACTAAGATGTAGGTGTTTCTTCTTAGGATTTCTGTTATGAAATGTATCAGAATATCGTAACAAATTAGACTAACTGCAAACCTAAAAACCAGAACTGCATTCAAATATGAGAATAGATTTGGCTATGAGTTTTTACTGGAGGTTTTACATAAACTAAGCATACAATTACCAAGGCCTCTGATAATTAATCTGCCTGATAAGCCAGGAGTTTGTAACACTCAAGGGGCTTAATTTAGCAGGAATAAATTCAAGCCTTTTGACCAACACAGTCCAGTAACAAGGAGGGAATGCAAAGAGAAAAGAAGAGTCAGATGGCAGGCCTAAAGTGAAGAGGAAACCTTGAAATCTTACAAGACATCATCATGTAGATTCTGCTTCTATCTACTTACTTGGAAACTAAAGTAGCTACAAAGCAAAACAGTTCTCCAAAAACTCTCAGTAGCTAGCACTGGCAACTCTTTCTCTAGTCTCTCAAGTCAATTAAGACCATCTTCCCCAAATGTGCTGTGAATAACCCACTTTTACAAATGCAACAGTGCTCTTGGTTAGCTGAGCCTGGATGCTGCTCACATTCCCAGTACTGGCACATAATAAGAAAGAGAATGGTTCAGTTCAGGAGCAGAGTATAAACATGTGCTGTTGTACAGTACATCTCCAGCTTATTCACTCCTACTTTTCATCACCCTTTACACTTTCTATCATCACTTTTATTTCCCTTTCACTCCTGCTTTGTGTTCAACTCCTCTTCCATTTGGCAGCACAAAAGGGAGAAAACCTTTCACTGGTACCACCTCCTGTGTTTTAAGTGATACTGCCACTCCAGTTATTCCAAGTCCACCTATCACCAAATCTCATACTCCCTTTTCAGAATAGTCCTAATTTCATTAAAAAAGCAACAGCAAAGAAGTACACTGCACTTATATGCACAGTCATTACAATCCTTAGACCTACACCAGTCACTCACTGCTGATACGTATAAAGTTAAGAACCTCTTTATTTCCCCAGCCAGGACAAAACAGTTATTAAAATAATAGACATGAGAAAAGTAACATCTTTCTTAAAATAGTCATCTAAAATACATATTTAGAACACTAATCAGATGTTGTTTCCCTACATAAAAGTGTGCTTTTAACATAATTCATCTGTGAGTTCACCTTTCAGATTTGGACAGTGTTCTTCCTTTTTCAAGAAAGAAGTTCTGATACTTACCTCTCTCTTTCTGCTTTGTTTTTGATAGATTTATCCTGGCTTATGGCTTTGCTGTTCTCCATAGATATTTTTGCCTGGTTTGCACGCATCTCCTTGCTTTCCCTAGGCAAAACCAAAGAAAACTATTAATACCCAAAGTACAATCACTGATGAAATTGGTTTCCTGTTGTTACTCTACACTGCAGTTTATTTTGTACTTGAAGCATTAGGGATGAGGAAAAACCAGATTATATAAAAATTGCTTTTCCTTTGGGTAGACTTCATACAATTTGAACAGGCATCCAGAAATCTCCATTTGTCCCAGAGAGTATAGTTGTAAAGACGAGCTCCAAGCATTCACACTTCAAATGTTATTAAGAGGTAGAAAATATTCCTTTCTCTTTAATACACAGGAAATATCTGAGTAAGAGCTACTATCAGTTATGAAAATGAAACTTGTGTAGTACCTATCCTGCACTCCAAATATGACTGCAACAGTAGTAGTAGTACTTACTGGTTGTGGTATGAGCTGACAGCCATCTTGTCAAGACTTCTACTTTGGGACTGAGAAGAGAGTCCTATGTTTAGACTGTGGTCAGGTCTGTGCTTATTTTCTCCTGATGACCCAGTGAACCTTGAAGCCTATTCTGTGAAACTAGGTTGTGTCAGTAGAGTCAGTAAAGTCATTGTTCATTGCTGGAAGTAACAGCACAGATGATGACTATCAGAAACAGCTTATGAACTGTGAGTGAGTGGAATTCAGCTCTTCTCCAGGCTGGGTGAAGCAGCCATGCTACAGAAAGGCCTTCCCTGAAGGCTAGCTCTTGCTTTCTGCCTGCTCAATATTCTGGCTCTGGTAGCTCTTGATATTAAGTGCTTATTTAAACAGGAATAATATATGGAAATTAGACAGTGGATAACTGGCAATAATAATTGTGAAATCCCCAATAGTGCAAAAGCATCTAAAAGTCACAGGCTGCAAGCCAAGGCAGTGCCTCAGTCTCTTTTCCTGGATGTGATCTTAGAGTGCCAAACAACAACTGTCCTTACTAACCCAGAATATTAAGTGTTTAATATGCACAGAAAGGGTGTGGCAAAGAACAAAACGCTTAATTTAACAAAATGTTGTCACTGAATTTCTTATGCTTTCCTTAATCACTAGAAGTCATTAAACAGCATGAGGAAATTTTGTTCCATGATTTATATTTTCCATGTTTTGAATTTTATTAAAGAAATGCAGCACTCTCTTTTTATCCAAAAAGTCGTGAGCTGAAACATTTCCCGAATACAGATTGTAAAACAGTAGCATCACAGTAAAAATAAGACAGAGCTCTAAAAATGTTCACTTGACAGCACATTTCATTCTAGCAATCCTTTCTCCAAATAAAAATTTTCTATACTGGTTTGAAGTAGTTTTCAAGTAAACTACTTTGAGAGCAGTTCTGAAGTTATTCATTTTTATTTCTGTGCATGGGGATATGAAAAATGTTCAGCGTGGGTGTTGAAACTGATTTAATTTATTTGCACCAGATATAATTTCAGAGTGAAAAAAGTTAGGAGGACTAGAGGACTGCTGTGCAACACTGATGATTTCAAAAAAAAACTTCAGTCACAGATATGGCTGGAAGATCCAACGCCTGTCTGCATGTCACTACTCTGTTCTGGCAGCTGTGATTTAGCTCTCAGTTGCACTGCTAACAAGTCCTCATTGTGTTTTTGGTTTCCACTGCTTGCAAGAAGTAAAAATTATTTTTAATAAAAGTCAAGAAAAATCTTATCTTCCTCTTAAAATCACTAGGGACCATTTGTAGGGACCATTCTTCGTTTCTAAAACAGCGTTTCCCAAAGATGCGGCCAAAGTTTCTTGCATCAGTTTACTGCCAAACTGCCTGATGCTGAGCTTCACACAAAGTCCCAAGTTCAAGCCGTGCTGTCCTGGCTGGCAGCACTATGTCACAGCAGAGCACTCCCTCCTGCTCAGAGGTGACAGGGATACCCTAGTCAAAGTTACTTGCAAAATGCAGATAAGCCAGGATGGTAAAGAAAGAAAGGATTCTGAAAAAGCACACAAGCAACTGCAAGATTTAACTGCTTATTTCCTACAGTATCATACTGTCTGAAATGCTGAAATTTGTACAAGCATATTCTAAGAGGATACAAGACTTTAAACATATAAGCTTACCTTGGGAATTCATACATATATTTAGATTACACTGAATTGTGCTAATTTGTCACCAAGTCTTGTTTGGATAACTATATAGAAAACTTGTCTTAGAAAAAAAAAAAAAGAAAAAGAAATAATTTTCATTTCTCTCTCATGTTATTCAATTTCATAATGCTGCAGACATTAGCTTCAGGTCCTCAATTTCTGAAATGCTGCAAACTCACTATATTCAAGTCAGTAAAGCTAAACCATGTGGGGGGGATGGCACCCCTGGAGTTCAATAAGCTTCAGATTTTTAGTAGTTACTGCTGTCTTCTGCTTTGTTTTTAAACGAGCTGAAAGCATGAATTGCAATTGGTTTTCTCTGTGCACACGATGGGAAACTATCTACCCCGCAGCAGATAGCTACATCGTTTTATATGACTGATCTTTCCTACCAACTCCGTGTCCTCTTTTATGATAGCTAACTCATTACTTCAGCTCACAGAGAGAGAAGCAGTGAGAACAGCACACTGACAGTATGACCCACCTCCCATGCTGCACTCAGATAGACTCTTCTTTTCCTATGGTTACCAGAGCTGCCTCTGGGCTATTATTTCTACCTACACAGATAAACACGTGTATACACACAACGCATTCCATGAAATAGTTTATAAATGATTAAGTGTAAAGTTTCTTTGCAGCACTATTCACATTTCAAATGCCATGTTACAAATTCCTCTGAAATATTAATACACTGAGATCCACTCTCACATTTGTTTTACATACAAAAATCCCCAGTCTGCACATACAAACTCCTGAATAAGCAGAAAAGAACTAATTGCAATGAACAAAGCAAAAAGAAATTGAAAGGTTGTTACTCCTGGGACAGCTGAGAAAATAAAGTACATTTATCAGGATGTAGATTTTGAAGTCTGGCAGTCAGTAGCTCTGAAAATAGAACAATATGTAGACTGAACACAGACAATTTTTAACAATAGCAAAATCCACTGATCAGAGTATATGAGCCACTTACAAGAAATTATATAGGGCCATTTAAACAACATAAGGATGCAGAAATTCTAAACACAAAGATGTGAAAAAAAAAAAGCCCCCCCCCCTTTTTTTAAAAAAAAAACAACACACTTTGCCCTAGTGTAGATCTAACAGATTCCCACAGTGTTGGCCTTAAAGGTTATGAGAGAATGTATGAAAGGCAAACAAAAGTTTACTTCCAAAAAGACGAATAAAAGAAATCGTATTCCACGAGCAGGTAAAACATTAGTAGAGTATCTTCCAAGCACTGCAACACGTTTCATATAAGACAGAAAACTGGACTCTCCAAACCAAAGAGATGTGATTTCTCTGGGCCAATGCTGTTCATTATGATTCAAAGTTACAGTATCGAGATCTACACCTTCCTCCAACGAGAATTTTTTTGAACAATGCGTTTATATTACAATGTAAGAGTTCTTGGAGTTTAGTTTGAGTGGGGTATGTATTGAAGGACAGCTAGAATACATGGGTTAACACAGAGATTAACATAAAGATGAGCTCACTAAAAACTCTTGGCTGTGACAATTTTCTGTTGGATGGAAAGCTTGCATGCCCCAGCATGTGTTCTCTCTGATGCAAAAATAAGCTGCTTTTTTCAGTAAGGACTTTAAAAATCTAAGTTATTTATTCATTTCTCCCTACTCTTTTGATGTGAAAGATGCTGATGACAATTGCATATGAATATGTACACACACACACATATTGCATTCACGTGTTGTTAATCTGCTTCACATAATAGATCATAGCAGAATATAATGACATCTCTACTTACTACAATTTTTAACAGACTGGATACTATTTATATTTAATTTCTTTTAATTTCAAATGAGCAGGACAGTCAATCACACAAGCAGCAAGCAGTGGCATCATGCAGTATCATCCACATTTCCAGTGACTCTGACAGGACGTCACTAGTCTAATGTAGCTTACTATTACCATTACTCCATCGCTATTGTTTTTACAATCTTTTGTCTCATGGATCTTTCTTGTAACCACCAATGCTCTAAACATATGTATTCAGAAATGCTAGTAACTTCAAAAGATATTCTGTATTTGATATTTCTCAGTTTCCCAGCCTTGAATTCAAGTTCCTAGGCAAAGTGCAAGCACATTCACAGCTGATGCAAACTACCACCACTTCATCACATTCACTGCCTTTCAATGAAGTTCACATAACCTAAACCAGTCAAGAAGCCCACTCCCACATTACTCTATTACCTGATGACTTAGTTTTCTTCTCCCACACACACAGTACAGCATCTTTGACAGCAGTACAAAAACTATAAGCATAAGAAATAAAGCATTCTACACAACAAGCATGAGTCAATCTGTCCTCAACAGGTAGCACTGCCCTGCTCACCTGTCATGTGAAAATTTTAGCTGCTGGGTCTGTTGTTCATGAGCATTAATCAGCAGTTTCTTCAGTAGTTCACACTGTTGGTTCAAGTGTAAATCACGGATTTCTTGCTCTTCCGCACTATGCGTATTGATCATCTCAGACCACTCTTTAGTGTGCTGTGCCACAATCTCTTTGACCTGTAGAAAAAGAACAGCAGATTTGGTTCTAAGGCTATAAGATAACTGCTACTGCTGCTGAAGATGATGTGGAGACAGTCATAACAAAGATTCTGAAGAATGCAGCTAAAACACAAAAATGAAGTCACAGAAGCGAAATTGCTTCAAAGAATAATGAAACCACTGTTTATAATACACCACAGTGTATTATAAAAACAAAGAAACCCATACCATTAAGACTATTATCTAAAATGCCCTGATTAAATTGGCTGTATTTATGCTCTTGACTATACTAACATTATTTTAAAACATTCTCTAACAACATTCATTATAAAAATGCTGCCATATTCTTGGTTTTAAGGAAAAAATAAATATTAAGAATATTGAAATTAAAAATGGGGGAAAAAAAAATAGTAAACAGGATTTCTCTGAGGGCTTAAGTACAGTCTTGGATTTTGTGGAGACTGTTTTATAAACATTCATTTTTACAGAGAAATTCTGTATTGAATACAACCTGAATCTTAGGATAGACTACATATCTTTCTTATATATTCATTAAGTCAGCGGGGAATCTGACAAGTATTCTTCTTACGCTTATCTCCCAAGACTCACAAGAATAAAGAGATTAAAGTTTTGGAAAGTTCCCAAGAGACAATGTGAAGAAGTCTAAATCACCAGAGTCGTTCTGGCAATAATATGCCGCAGTCAATGATTTAGAAAAGAAGCTAATAGAAAGGTATATTTTATTATCCTTTAATAATAATCTTTGGATATTTTGACAAGCTACCTCACTTTTCCATAAATGGTATGTAAAACGTGTCTTTTAAAAAATAAACCTATTGTCAGACAGTCATTTCCAGTGCTACTATGGTAACTAATAGCATTTGGGTCGCCTTCTTCAAAAAGCTAGACCTTACTCTTCAAATTAAAAAACTGCTTCAATATTGCTCAGAAACTGAGAGATTAATGCCAGTATTTTAGATGTGGGCCTGCAGTAGCTCTGCATTATGCAGAACACACTGTCGTGCACACTCTGGTGACAGTGAAAGAAAAGGGCACTTGAAAAGCACCAGAGCGAGTAATTTCATAAAAGAACAGGGTGACTATCACTACCTGAAAGCAAGACCTGCATTTAATTACAGTTAAATACGTGTTCCATATCAGAACAGATACAATTTGAGGCAGAAGCATCTGATGGAACACTACTTGGAGTTTTCTGCAGCTGTCAGGAAAAACAACATAAACAAACAAAAGCACTTTGAGGCAGAACATTGGTAGGACTAATATAGGCCTAATTCATCATGGTATTTAGGTCTGAATGTATCTCCAGCAAAACAAGTAATACTTAATTTTGTGCAGATGGGTCAGTGTACCACTAAATCAAAACCTATGAGCTATTGAGTGATACATGCACTAAAGGATATGGTGCAGTTTGGGGAGGTAATATCTTTAGTAAGAAGTTCCTAAGGCAGTGCTGTCTTCACAGACATAAAAACAAGAAGATCTAGTTTTAAAACAAGTCAAAATAAACGCTTGCAAGTTGGTAAGGAAAAAACACTCATTTTTTTGGATGGCATTACAGAAAACTTAAGGGGCAGATACCTTCTCACCTCTAGCACTTACCTACGTCACTTGAATTTGAAGCAAGTTTAGTCTAAGCTCCTTATAATGCTGAGTGGACAATTTCAAAGAAAGATTAATCAAATTTATGAATTAAACATTTTCTGGACATCCTTCTTTAAGATCTACAGCACCTCAAACAACTAGACGCTTCAATTAAAATTTCAAATAAAATAAAAAAGAGTTTGCTTTTATTTAAAGCTTCCCTACCTTGTACAGGAAATGCTAAACAAACTTTGCATAAAAAGAATCATGACTTATTAGAGTAGTGAAATAAATAAATGTATAAGTAGTGGAAAACCTGGTGGAAATAAGTATTTTGTGACTTAACTGAAAAAAAACTTCCACAAAGTCCAAAGAAATTAAGAAAAGAATCAAGTGCCAACTACAAATGTTTAACGTGATCACTGTTCCTAAATGATTGAAACAGATAAACTACAGAAGAAAATGAAGGCAGGAATCCAGCATCTCAGGTATGCTGATACCAAAGCAGAAAACCACGAAGAGACTTAAGCATGGCAGTATTCTTAAGTACTTCATCTGAAAATATAGGAAATAATAATATAAAATTGACTGTGTTCATGGATAAACATGCTACTAAATTCAAAATCAGCATGCAGACTAAGAAGTAGGTATGGCTGCTCCCCAAACAAGTTTTTCACTGGGTGTGAGAAAGAGAATGTCTCTTTTTTTTAATGCATATCATGAAAACTCAAAGTCTTATTTCAGGGAAAACAAGATATAGCCTGGTGAGAAGGATATAAGGGATTTGCTGAACAACTGTTACAAGATTTGAAATATACAATTTGACCGTGATTGACATGACCTTAGAACTCAAGGCCATTAAATCATCTGAAATCCAATTTTGCCACAGATCTGTGATACACTTCAAAATTCATGTAACAAATTCCATGTACATCCCTACTTTTCTCCAATTTATTACCATCACAGTAAAAAATGACTATTGCAATTGCATTGCACTCTTGTCCTACTTAAGGTAGTATTGCTTACCTAAAGTGATAAGAAAAATAACCATGAGGTAACTAATTTTTCCTGCCCTACAGATCATTTGTAATCCTGTCCTTTCATCTGCTCCTTCTCTGGGCCTAAGAGACTAATTAAAACCTTGATTGGAAACTTTATTTTGCACAGGATATATGCAAGATGCTTCTTTAGTGACTAAGTTCGAGCAGGAATAATCTTTGAAGTAATCTTTTTTCTCCTCTTTTCATCCTCAGCTTGCGTGATGTTGGGATCTACATTTTTAATGCATGGGAGTAATTTGCGTCTGCTTCAGTAAATGTGTGTGTAGTACATTGGGACGTTCAGATCTAATTTTAGGCCAAACTTCAGCTGCATATTTTCTTATGACAAGAAGAGTCATAAGAAAAGAAAGAAGACTTTTGTAGATGAAAAGGTCTCTGGTGCTAAAACTGTACATGTATATTGTGACAGAGTTGCACTGGAGGACATGAGCTGTAATTAAAACTGAATTACAGTACCATTTGATTTCAAATTAGTGAAGCAAATACTGTTAATTAATCAAAGTCCCATGATATCAGTGCAATGCATTCAGCTTTTTAGAATTTCATCTAATTTAATTGCACCTACATTCATCTAGCATAAAAGTTAATTTCCCTACGGTCTTGATCACTGTTTTCCAACTTGTTGCTTCCAAACCTCTGAATGATCTCTGGGAATAATTCAAGGGCCTACACACAGTAATTGAAACAAAAGAAGTCTGTGAGAATACTAAAATTGATACTTAATGCGGAAAATTGTGATGGAGCCACAGCAAGCAAGATACTGAAAACCACTAACCTAGAGAAAACCACAGATGTAGAAGTGAAGAGGTATTCTACAGAAGTTACTCAACACATAGAGGCTTGTCATTTCAAAGGAGCTTACTTTTAAGTCTCCTCTGAATATGTCATCCTAAAACCTGACATGGGAGTGGACAAAAGTCAACCTTTTTTTACAGGTACAGATTATATTTATACAAAATGGTTTGAAAGCTGGATTAAAAAAAGAAAAAAAAGAGCTCAGAAACTACATATATCTGTGGAAAGGGAAAACATGAGTCATACTTTTTGGATTTGGAAGATTAATGAACACTTGGATGTCCTTTGTATATGTATTAGACTCCTTAACTCCAGACACAAGTGGGAAGTGAAGATCACAGCAAAGAATTTTCTACACAGTATAATTTCAAATGAGTTTTGGAGCTTATGTGTAGGTGATAGGGACCTAGTGCTCCTCAGAGAGTTTTTTCACTAAGAAATGAATGAAATCTTTTTTGCCCGCAATTTTTTTTCCTTTTTTCTTTTTTAAGAAAACACTTCTGGACTTTTAATTGGAGAAGGAAATAGGAAGATGAGAAAGGTACTCTATATTTTTTTTTCCAGGGTGTTATCCTAAGTCTATGGCTGAAGAAGCACCAAAAATAAACAACTCTTATTTAGAAAACCAGGGTCTTTTTTAAATGAAGTAAGAGCATCAAATAATAAAATCAGGAGAAGAAAAGGTGAAAACAACCTTAATTCTCTAATTTTCTAAGTCTCAAAAGGCTGCTTTGTTTGTATTTCCTATACTCACCTGATTTGTTTCACAGATTTCAGCTTTTACATTAGCACCCCTACTTACACACTGGGTTCACTCTCCTGCAATCTTCTCCCTTCAGCCACTTTGTACATGGATATGTCTTACAGTGTTCCTGCTACCCTCTGTTTGGAATATCTTTCAGAAACTTGAAAGCATGTCAAAAAATGGTAGATAAAACTTTAAAGGAAAGTATGAAGCCAACGAGCATAGTGTTAGCATAGAGGTTGCTCTGTGCTCAATATGAACAATGAATCATAAATTGGAAAAAGCTCTTTTAGATTAACTGGGACTTGGCCTCTGAGCAATTTTATTCTCTAGATCTTGAAGAAAACAACAGAACTATTTCCTAGAGAAAAAAAAAGAATACAAATAAGAAGGCACTTGGCTCAAGAACAACTTAAGACTTTTGCTTTCTTAGGAGGCAGGAGAAACACTAGTAAGTGTCATCCATGGTGATAAGGATAGAAAATGAAAAATAAACTTCTTTATGTATATATTGTGGGAATGTATCTAGCATCCAAATTTCTCTTTGGTTTAGTTAAAACTGACATAAATGATCAGTTTTGCTTTATAAGGCATGCATATGGTGCTTTCTTCAATAAGTGTTAAAAGAGCAGGAAATTGATGCTTTTTTCAAAGAAGCACTTTTAGACAATTGATTACTCCCATTCTTTTTGACGTTATTATTGCTAAAAATCATTCATTTACTTCCAAGAAAATAAAATACCACTCGAGTCTCAAAATCTCTATTTCAGATATTGCATATGTTAAAATTGGCTGTTTGCTTACCTTAGACTTGTGATCTGACGTTAGTGCCTGAATTTTAATTTCAGTTTCTTTCTTCAATTCAACACAATTACTTCCTCTAAAAAAAGCAAAATTGCAAATGTGTGCCACAAGTTAAACATCTTCCCATCCAGTCAGCTCTTACTAATTAAAATGTTAATCAATGTTGAAGTGCTACAGCGTATTGGAATGAAATTATTTCTTCTGGTAATTTATTCACAATTTACAAAACATTGTTGGATTAATGATCATTCAATTCAAACAACACACAATTAATTCTAGATTGCCCCTGCAATATTCTGTTGCTGAGGATATGACAAACATCTTCATTTATGGTACTTTGTTTCATTTTAAAACCTAAAATATCTCGCTAAGAGAATCCAGATCCTGTCTGAAAACTTACAAGCATATTCATTATATCACCATGATTTTATCCTCTGATTTAAAAGTCATTTTTGTTACTGTTTTGAGGCAAAGAAAGAAAAGTTGCTTGAATAACTGTCTCACACAGTAGTTTGGGCATGCTTAATTTGAATGACTGCTGAAAGTCTAAGTAAGCCACTGTGGGAAAACAGAATCGAAAGGGTTGCAAAGAAGAGGCCTCATTACCCTTGCAAATTACATTGGTCCATGTAGATGAATCCAAGACATTAAATACCTTATGTGACTTGAAAACAATAAATCTTGAAGACAGCCCTCACCCTTGCAATAGGCAATACAGCATGGTCTTTACGCTTGGGTAAAGTTAGCAGAGTTGAATACAAGTTGCAAAATTTATTTCAATCAGGAACACCATGATTTCAAGAAACTGGCTGGTAAAATGGCAGCACAGGGCCCGTGCTGATGCTCCCTTGATTTATGTGTAGATAGATGACTTCTACCTCTCAATAAACCTAATTTTTTGGGCTGTGCACTGGATAGGATGGATGCACAGTAAAAAAACAACAGCAATTTCAGTTACTATCTCACTTAAGTTAATGAATTTTTGCAAGCTCCATCTGACAACATTATATATCTTTTTGCTACCTTTTATCTAGAGAAGGGTTTTCAGAACAGAATACAAATTCACACACTGGAAGTCTCAGTTTTTCAGTTTGGAATAATACAATAAATTTAGAGGAGTCTATTTTGACAGCACTGTAAAAGTTCTATCATCTGGACCATCTGCTGATGTAAAACTATGTAACATTACAGTGGGTGCAGCTACATTCATTTTATAATCTTAAACTCTTAATGAAACTCTTAAAAAGTTTATAACCTATTTTAATATCAAAGTGCAGCTAAACTTACGGAAAAAGACAGAATTTAATTATCAAACAGTACTGGCAAAATTCTCTGTGAAAATAGTAGTGTGATGTGCCTAGTGTTCCCAAGTGCCACCAGAAGGCCTGGTCATTCATTTTCTGGTCACGGTAGGAAATTTTTGGTAAAGATTTGACTCATTTGACACTTCAGAAGTAAATAAAAGCAATAGAGATAAGTTCTGACCATAGTAACCTCTGCCTAATAAAAAAAAGCTTCAAAGAAAGCATCTTTGCTTATGCACAAGTGTAGCCATAATCAGAGTCCGACTATACGTATCCTATGAAAAAGACTAATTGTTTCAAATACCAAACACCAGACTTTTCGTAGTCCTAGTCATCAAAACCATCAATTAAGCCTTCCCTACAAATGCAGTGTTTTTATTACATCTGAAGGAAACTTTCCAGACAGCCTGGACAAAGCTAGAATTGTTTACAACTGCAGTGACAGTACATGATAAAACCATCAAGTCACAGCTAGAAACAAACATTCAGCAACAGCCCAACTCATAGTCACATGTCCATGCTCATACACATGCATGCACTTTAATTACTGGACAGTTCTGATAAATCAGAAAGATCTTCACGTGCCCCTCAAACTTCATTTCAGAGTGGGGAAACAAGCATGCATGTCTCCATAAGCTTCTTCAAGATTTTTGGGCATTTTAAGTGTACAACAGAAATAGCACAGGGAGCAAAATCCCATCCATTTGTTGGTGAATTAGCATGTGATTAAAAATTTTACTTTGCTGAACATTATGCAGTCAACATTTGTCACACCATGTGGCAGAAACAGGCTGCAAAGAAATTGCTCAACAAAGTCAGAAAACAAACTATTTTATATACCTATCAATATTTTTTTCAGGAATATTTTTTCTGGCAATTTGAATATGAATGCTTCAAAAATATATTTTAAATGCTCATTTACAAAATTTATTATTTGAAAACGTCCCAGAATGATAGCCAAGGAAATGGAATATGTCCTGTACTCACTGAACCCAGGATCTCTCATTCATTAGATTGTTTCAGCCAAAAAAAACTTGCTCAGATCTCAGCTTGTCCTGAAATACACTGCTGTACTGTGGGGTGAAGAGATGGCTCTGCCAAAGTACCTTGTTGAAAGGGGTTTCAGGGCTGCATACACAGTAGTCCAGAAGGAAGCACTTGAAACACTGATGTACAACTAAGAAGCATTTTAGTAGGAAATCTGACAGGCAATTTTAATTTGGTTGGTAATAAGATACCAGTAATTACGAAACTGAAGTGCCATCAGATGATTGGCAGCTGTCAAGTCCAGGGAAATATTCAGTCATGGTAAAGAACAGTATATAGCTGTGTATTGGATTTGCTTCTGAATTAGTTACTTACAACAATCAATCAATCAAACAAACAAACAAATTAAAAGAGCCCTCTCCTCCTCCTCCAAAAAAACCCAACAAATCCATAACAAACAAATAACAAGTTTCGTCAAT
The DNA here is from genome assembly GCF_905368555.1 of Meleagris gallopavo. NCBI lineage: Eukaryota > Metazoa > Chordata > Aves > Galliformes > Phasianidae > Meleagris > Meleagris gallopavo. Next base: position 13,368,259 of record NC_139405.1, read on the forward strand.
AATTTAAAATTATCATCTGGAGTCCATGACAGAAGTGTTGTAAGAATTAAGACACAGAAAGTAAACCATGAAATTATGTGAAACTGGGAATCAGATTATCATTTACTTTTACATTTGCCCCAGTTTGGGATTATTCTGGAAAGCACTGTTACATATAGCTTTTCACTATTCATTGCCCAGAGACTGTCACTACCACCTTTAACTTTGTTATATACCTTCATCTGTTGTTTTGCCTAGACAAGCTGAGACACTGGCCTCTGCTCAGGCCAACAGGAACACTGATCATCTCTCTTCTGACACACTATTCTAAAATAGCAGAGCACTAGGAAACTTTTCTCCCCTGAAGATAATTGCAGTACAATGTCCAGGGCTAATTTCATAATTATTGTAGTAAAATGCACTGGCTTTACTTACAAATCCGGTGCATAGTTTTTAAAGCCAAAAACCTTCCTTACTCAATTGAAATTGAATCAAAGCCAAATTAAATTAATTTGTCCTATAGACAATTTTCTTTGGAAAATTAGTCTTTTCTTGGAAGGATCTACTTAGATTACAAATATTTTATAGAATGACAGCATGGCTTAGATTGGAGGGAACCTTAAAGATTATCTACTTCCAACCCCTTGCCATGTGCAGGGTTGCCAACTGCTAGATCAGGCTGCCCAGGATCCCCATCCAACCTGTGTTCGAATGCCTCCAGAGATGCGGGTATCTACAACTTCTCTGGACAGCCTGTGCCAGAGCCCTCTGAGTAAAAATTTATTCCTAACATCTAACTTAAATCTCCTCTCCTTTAGTTTAAAGCCATTTCTCCTTGTCCTGCCGCTATCAGACCATGTAAAAAGTCAGTCCCCCTCCTGATAATTACCTCCCCTCAAGTACTGTAAGGCTACAATGAGATCTCCCCAGAGCCCTCTTTTTTCCAAACTAAACAAGACCAACTCCCTCAACATATCTTCTTATGAGAGGTGAGATCTGAGCAAGTTTTTTTTAGCTGAAACAATCTGATGAATGAGAGATCCTGGGTTCGGTGAGTACAGGACATATTCCATTTCCTTGGCTGTCATTCTGGGACATTTTCAAGTAATAAACTTTGTAAATGAGCATTTAAAATATATTTTTGAAGCATTCATATTCAAATTACCAGATACTTCCTGAAAAAAAAATTTTTTTGATAGGTGTATAAAAGAGTTTTATCCACCTAATATTTGAGCCTTCAAATCCATATCTTTCCAATTTAGATATAAGGATGGATATGTATTTGGGTGCTATCAATTCTCCTTTCTTGGAAACAATATGCATAAGCTTTTTAAAGTGTTTACATAATCTTTTCATTACTTAGGGAAGAGAATTTTCCTTACTTTTCTCACTTCAGACACTTTTATTTCTGTTCTAAGTGTATTGAATAGACAACCAAGTATTTAAAAAAACCCTGTCATTTCAAATAATTAAAAAAACCTAAAAAGTGTTTGTGCAAGAAACCAATGCTAAAGATGCACTTATGTTCAGCATTCAGTTAGCAAGTGTTACCAGCTGCTGTTGTCTGATGCTAACAGTGTGCATTTAAGACTAACTATTATCATAACTTTATATAGAACTAAGTAATTCAATTGCTGCTCAAAGTCCTGGTATTATAAAACAAACTGCTATCTCAAAGAAATTCTAGCCACGGGGTGAAACATAAAGAGGAGACTGCTGCCAGATTAAACTCTAGCAGCAAGGTAGCAACAAGTCCTGTCATATTATCCCAAATGGGTCTACAAGAAGGACATTTTATTAAAGTCATCAGTATGTTCTGTGAACTTTTCTGAGATTAAAAGATTCACATGGATAAAGGCCAGCACTTCAGATAATGCAAACCAAAGCAGCTTTACCCAAGTCAAAGGATTAAAAGCAATTTATCCCAGTTGAGCATCTGAAGGTGTTGTTTTTTGTTGTTGTTTTTTTTTTCTGTTGTAGTTGTTGTTAAAAAGAAACTTCAACTTGACAGCATGGCAGAACTCTACTATTTTTAAATGCTCAGGATTAAAAGCTAGTTTTTTTGTCAGATCAAATCATTGCCTCCTCCTGATCAGTAGAGCTGTTGAGGGCATTAGTCATCTCTTACTGAATACAACAGACATATTCCTGGGAAAAGGTAGTGAGACCAGATCAGGCCAAAGAAATTAATATTTCTGGCAACTCTTTCGCTTTTATATTTCACACACTGACAGCAGAAAACTAGAGAAAGGCAAACTGAATACAACATTTATGGCCCATGGCTAAAGCCTTCAAACAGCTCAAATTCAGTTTGATGTAGGATATTGATTCAAGTTGCAGTTCATTCATTTGAATGACCTTTTTTTTACAAATGTTTTCTTCCAGACCACAGAAGCGTAAGAACTATTTTTAGTCTATTAAAAACATTAAAATAATATCTTACCCCTTCTTCTTGATTGCCTTCTCTAACATTTTCTCGTATGATACCTTTTCTTTATCATATTGTGCCACTATTTTGTCAATTTGTGTGCAGTGCAACTTCTGCATAGCGCTGTGCTCCTGGAAAACAGTAGGACCTCACAATTAGATTGCTGGATTTTTAATGTTTAGTTTTCTTACAGTGTAAAAGTATCAGTGTACGAACAGATAACTTTGACAATGGAATTTAATCTGGTTTAGCCATCTTGTATTTAATTTCCAGATATTTCACCATAAGTGCTACAGCAGTTCTCCTTTTTAAAAAATGAAAATCTATACTGCACCTTAAAAATATAATATATGGTTACTTTAAAACAAAACAATGACGGGAAAAAATGCCAACTATTACTATCCATTTAACTTAACCTTTTGAATAAATGCAACATTAAAAAAATCATATTTACAAGCTCATATAACGCCACTTAAGGTTTCTGAATATTAAGGGGAACAAAACTCACCCCAATCCCCTTCCCCTCTGTATCTTGTATTGAATAAAGCAGTAGCCTGTTGGCCATTATAAAACAGAATAAAGTTACAAGTCCAAAAATAATAGCTAAAAATTAAATCTTTAACTGAAAGTTCTGAAAATCTGGTCTGCAACTCCCCTAACAACAGCAATCTCATCATTAAGAAATTCTGTCCCGTTGCAGAGCATCTCCCTGTCCAAGCAATAGAAAGCAGTGCAATGTGATGCTCAACTACACATGCAGCCTACTGCAAACAACCACTTTTTTTTTTTTTTTTTTCTCCAAACAATATAGCACACCTTGACAAACTGGAAGTAAAGAGCTACTCATGGAGTATTTCACACTAGTGATAACCTGGTGTCACTACAGCTATGTGATTTACACTGTGAACTATAAGAAGTTTATCTATGGTAGGGGAGTAAAAAATTTTTTGTATAATGAAAAGAGGAATTATCAAAGCAACCACTTGGGTGTAGTGCAAAGGCATTTCCTTTCCATTACAAAGACTGTACCAGAAACAACACCATTAGCACTTATATGTAGACTTCATTATTAAACTTGATTTCGTATTCTCCTTCATCAGAACAGTTGCTTACGATGCAAATATTTAACTAAAGCTGAGAGCACTAAATATTTAATTTACATTATAAGAGGAAAAATTGTTGTATGTTAATTTACACTATTTTATTACTATTCAATTGCTCCACATTTTATCTAAACAAGACAAAAACCATTGCATTAACTAATATGGCCTCTTACCAGGACTTTATTTTGCTTTATAGCTCATTGTTTAGTTATGCTGCACTTATTATTCTATTGTTCTTTGTTCCTATTTTCTGTACACTTGTTTGTCTTATCACTGTTTCCTCATTTAAAAATCCTAGTGAAAGACTTACATTGAATTTTACCAAAATTCTAGTACAAATGTCATACTTTAAAAGCCTGGTACTCACAACATATGCACTCCCCCAGGGAACACATACAACTCACAAATTTTGTAGTTAGAGTGGAGAATTGAATTCTCTGTTCTACAGAAGATTTAAGGGGAAATAAATAGACTCCATTACCATTAAAAAGTGCCAGCATTGCCAGGGAATATCTACTACTGACTAATCATGTAAGAAAAAATATGGACAAAAAAAAAAAAAAGACACAAACTTGACAACTTGACAGCATAACACAGCCACAGGTGAAGGCACAGACAAAGAGCATCTCATTGCTTAACTACACACTTTCCTTCAGTCAAAAAAAACAATATAGTTCTTGCTCTGAAAGACTGTCTGAAAATATTGCAAAGTATGAGCCATCTACACACTGATAAGGCATGGCTATACAATTCTGGTGGTCCTATCACTTAGAACTAGAATATTTAAATTTACCTAATTTAACCATGATTAAAGTCTCATCTCTTCATCACAAATTCACTGTGAACTTTTAAAGAGACTCACCTCTACTGCTACTGCTCCAAGACAACTCCATCTTAAATGTAAAAGATCTATTGAGGACCTTATCCTCACCCCCCCTCACTTCCCTCCTCCTCCCCATCCACTCTGCAGAACATGAATTTGGACATGAATATAAACAGAGTTGGAAGAGGAAGATGGACTACTGCCAACCACTGCACAGAAGCCACAAAATACTGGGAGTCAACAACAAGAGGTCTCTTGAATTAAATTACCACAAACATGGGAACACTGTTTAAAGTGATTGAGCTGATGAGACTTTGATTTTCTGTCTTTACTCAAAGGAAAATTCATTACACCTAGCTGCTGCATCCAAAATTTCTGTCAAGACTTTAGAAAATGCAAGTGGTTTTCTAACATCTTAAAACACTTTCAGCATTTTTTTATTTTTAGGCACAAAGTTCCAGGTGGAAAAGTGTTCTAGACTGATTCAGAATATGTTTGCAGATAAAATTCTCCTCAGCTATACCTTTCATGATTTCCTCAACACTACTGAATTTGTGGTTTGAATTTATACGCCTTTTCCACAGATATATTCACAAATTGCATTTAATGATTATATTGAAAATTGAAGCCACAGTTCAGCTGAGTGGTCAGCTAACTGATACAGAAGGACACAAATCACTGCCTGACTATTTATAGAAAGAAGTAAAGAATTAGACATAGTTCCATTGAAACAAAGGGAAAGAAAATCATAAGTCAATCTGTTGAAGACAAGATGTAAGATCTTAGCATACAAATCATTATTTCCACATGAATTTCTCTAGTAACTTAAATACTCCTTTACACAACTAAAAACTGAAGTATGGAAGACTTTCATTACAGAATACCACAATGATGAAATAAAGAAAAAACTATTATTTCCAAATCCACAACCTCTTTTGCAGAACTGTATTAATCTAGAGCCCCAGAGTCCTTTATACTTTCTCTCTTACATTGTGAAATGAAGATTATTTTTCTTGGTCATTTTCTTGAAAAGATTTCTTTTCAAACAGTACACACATTCAGTATCAATATAAATTTACAGGAGATTGACTATAGGATTCATATTTTGGGTGATAACTATGCAGATCTGGATAGTGTCTATGGCCATATTAAATTCCGTAAGTGGACATCTGTGAATATCACCTCTGAAACTGACAAAGCTGTTTACCATGATGATCTGTTGCATCTTTGACAGATAGAGAATATACTGAGTAATCCTTCCTTATTTTGCTCTCTCCTCTGTTTACCACAAGAGGCACAAAAACTCTAACATCCCTGCAAAAGATTAACATCCAGTAGGAGTCCATAGAAGCAGGTTGTTAAATGATGAAATCAGTGACTGTCTCTTATATATGTATGTATTCTTGCTCTTTATTCCATCTTCCTATGATGCCACTCATTTACTGTACTCAGTATCTTGATAAATAAAAAACAAAACCCAACAAAAATCACTCAGTTATTCTGCAGTTTCATAGTAACATTCATACGAAGGAAACTGAAGGACTGTAGTCTGGAAACAGTGTGTTTCAAAAGCTGCCTACGAAGATTCTAAAAAATTTTGCAAAACACAAAATTTGCTGGCTGCATTATTTTAAAATGATTGAATGTTCAGATTACCAGAACTAAGATTTAACTATAAGTTAAATCTAGCATGGATTTTTTTTTTTTAATGGTAATCATTACAGAAATTTGTCACTCTATTTTCAAATGTCAAACAAAATGAGTATTGTAGTATAGGAGGTAAGTTCAGTTTCAGAGTCAAGTGTACCAATACAGTTTCCCTACTTCAGAATAAGTGGTTTCATTTTGTAACAGAGCTGTTGCAAATGAATCAGTTTTTGAACCCAATCCTCTACTTAAGTTTGTAGCCTGGGTAAGAACAGAGAGCCTGAAGGAAGAAGAATGAATTTCACAGAATTACAGGACTTGTGAAATGTTGTTCCCCTCCAGCATTCACTATAGTTTGCTTTGTCTTTAATCTCTACTTGCTTAGTCCATTATTACCTGTATGGATTTCTTTAAAAGCTTCATTTTGCTTTTAAATAACTCTGCATATTTATCTTTTACATGAATCTCAATCCTGAATGAAATCTCAACTCTTCACTATTGTGAAATTCAAAATTCTGCAGTTTTTGGCAAGCCACTGTTCTGATATTAGGGAATGAGCAGACTGAACTTTATCAGTCACAGAATGTCTGAATTGTAATAATCTCCATTCTACTTGGATACAGTAGCATTGAGTAGAGTAGAATAAAATAGAACAGATAGGGACCTACAAAGTTTATCCAGCTGCCTGACCACTACAGGGCTAACCAAAAGTTAAAGCATATTAAGGACATTACCCAAATGCCTCTTGAATACTGACAAGCATGATGAGAGGTTATATTTTTCCCATATGGAAGTGGAAAAAGGAACAATAAAGACTCTAAATCCAGCTCTCCAAGGATCCTATACAAAAACAAAACGGTGCCTGGATTTTCAGAAAGCAGTACTTTCTGGCTGTGTATTTGTTTAATGCTATCCTCCTTCTTATTTACTGCTGGTCAGTGTTTCAGCCATTTTGATTCCAGAAGCATGATAAAATTCTCTTATTCCTCAACATACTGCCATTACTTTGTTTTTCCTGTGTGATATATCTCTTGCAACTGTACCTGTATATATACACACACATCCCACACAGTGATGTAACTTTATGCTTGTTCTATTATTATTACTCCTTTTTTAAAAGAGTATTTATAATTACATAATGCAGGGATCATTCACACTTAACATTTGAGGTATACTGGTACTGAGGCATTTCTAAGGAATGTAGAGTACAAAACAGGTAGGACCTGTGATATGCAGGAGAGGTTTAATACCTTTTGAAGAGAAATGTTTAAACCATACCAAGAAGTTGAAATAACCACTGAATCACAACACAGACCTGGCAGATGGGACGACTCTTCCAAAAGCCCTGTAAATGCCTAAGCTACAGAGCAGAACCCAAATAAAACCAATTTTCCACTGGGCCTTTTGCACTGGAGGGTTGCACATCCTTCCTGCACCAGGGACACTGAAGCTGTACTGTGGGTGTTGCAAAAGAAATTCTAATCATTAATCTGAAAATGTGGTGTTTATAACTGTCCTACACATTTATTAAATGAAGGCTGATAATACAATGCGTATTTTCCTACAAAGCAACCAAATTCTGACAGCATTTCAGCAGGTATGCTAATACTTCTCTACATTGAGTGTATGTTGTTAATAATAAGGACACTTATTCCTGCTATTTCCTCAGCTAACTCTGCTCTGGGCTACCAGTTTAGCTCCTACACTGCTTACAACAGAGTCATTTCCTCCTCCACCCTCTCTCTCTTCCACACTTGCATGCATTCATTTACAAAACGCATTTTCCACAAGGCCAACTTTAGACAGAAAAGAGTTGGATTATTTTTTTCCTTAAATGACATGAACAATTCCTTTGTTGTTTACTTATTCATCCAGATCTCAGGAGTGTCTACAGCAACATAAGAGCCAACCTATTTCTGGAACTTCTAAGTTCAGTGTGTTTAAAACAAAGACATTCTGCAAATGATCATGGATTATCAACTGCACAGTTCTCAGACTCCTTTCCAGCTTATAAAATGCATTAAAAATACTGATGAGTATACTAGGCACTTTCTTAAGCTTATCTATATACTACTATGGCCACACTGTTCTGATCAGATGCTCTTTAAATTTAAAAAGTTGCACTTACATAGGCCTTTAGCAAGACATGTTCTAGACAAGCATTTTCTTGTTAGGGCAGACTTGCACTCACTCAGTTCATACTTGGAAACAGCAGGACACAGAATAGCTCAGAACAAAAATAACTGTTCTTGAGCAAATGCTGAAAGCCCTTCTGAGCGCACAGCATCTTACTGTTGCTGGCAATTTTCTGCCTGGATTAGAAAAAGCAAGTGCAAACCTGAGCAAATTGACCAAATTTTTGGTAGTATCCAGCTGTGAGAAGCCTCCTAAAAGATCAATTCCAAGAAGGCCTAGAAACTACCTATTATGCAATGATTTTTGCAAGATACAGCAGCCCATCCTTACGGGATAGAAGTGCTACTTTAGACATGTATGGCAGAGACTTTTTCTTGAACATGGGCTTTGTACACAACATTAAAGTGAGGGAATCACTCATTTCCCCTCTGCACAGAGTCAGCACGGAGTCAGAAAGTTGAATAGTTATTCAATTTTCTTATACTATTTTTAATACTACGAGTCACAAGAAAGTGTTGATTATTGAAAGTAATTTCCTCATACTTCATTATACATAGTACCCCATGTCCAAATGACAGCCATGAAAAAAAATACAGTGACACTAAAAGTGCCAAGATGATTATTACATTAGATCAGATCTTCATGAAATCTGCAATCAAAGTGAACAAGGGAGTTGCTGCTGCAAACGCTAGAAAAGATGTGCATGTATCGCCAAAATACTATCTTCACCTGTTATTCCACTGTTTGTAACATGAGAAAAGATTTCCTAGCAATAAAAAGCAGGAGAAAATGGGTCATAATTTTATAACGTAAAGTATACTTGTGATACTGCCATATTTGAGATACCACTGTCAACAGTACCATCCAAGTAGATAACTATAAAGTGGTAATACAAACATACATGAAGAGGAATAGTGCATTTCATTTTTTCAGTTACACTTTCCAGTTTTGTTTGGTAATTTTGCAGTTTCTCCAGGGTCTGCCTTTAATGCAGCACCCTCTCACATCACTACTGCACTTTTTTCAAGCTATGTGTCAGTATGTCATCTAAGAAGGAGCTAGATAAAATTATCATCCAGAAAAGGTGAGCTCTGGATCCTTACACGGGTCAAACAAAGCATACCAAAAGTCAGGAAGTCATAAAAAAAAAGGGTTGCTAAAGGGAAAATTAGTTTACTTGAGCATAAATTGGAGTACAATTAAAACAGAAATGCCCTTTCTTGGTGGTCTTAGTTCCTTAGTTTTCATTCACTTAAATTAGGAACCGTCCATACTAGTGAAAGTTGCAGCTCTTTTTCAATCAGAGTGTGCTTTTCCAAGTGCTCTTAATGATCTTACCTTTGCATGCTTCTTCTTTAAGGCATTCAGCTCTTTCTGCTGTTTCTTTAAATGTTTTATGTAAGCCTACAAAAAAAACAAATTGGATCAATGTCACACTGACTGTAAACAGATAAAATAATGGCTACTTAAAACAAATAATTAGGAACACATCTTGAAAAACCTATGCCCATGCTTACCTTCATTTGCTTTAAATCTTCTATCTTCACTTGAGGAATTAGGTCTATACCTAGGAAGGTATTGATAGAGTTTATCTAAAACTTCATGCATAGAACTGTATTTCATACTTAAGAGTTTTAACATAGAAATCCACATGTTAGTTAACAGTTAATTACTGTTTTGTACCATTAAAAAGTCAGGTTAATGAAAAAATAATTCATTAAGACGTAGCAAAAATACTGCTAATTTCCTTTTCAAATATACCGCTCAATCAATTGCCTTGTGAAAAAAAGGAATTGATGAGAGTATTTTAATCATACAATTCTGCACTGACGTGTCCAAACACAGCAATATAAAAATTGGAAAAGTTTATTTTCTGAAAACACAACAAACAATTTATGTACATTAAAGTCCAACTTTGCAAATTTCAGAATTTTTTACATAGCTGGAGATTGCTCCAGCACCTCTAGTTTCTGGGGGAATGTTTCTTAGGTGAGGTTGTGCATGACAACATAAAGAGCTATATATACTTATTCTCCTTCATTTAAAACACAAAAATTATGGAATTGAAATTTTACTTGCATTCTGTATGTTAGTAGAAGTAAACTTTGCATTTAGATTAATATCAGGTCTAGGAAAAGAAACAATCGTACAGCTTAAGACTAAAGAAGAACTAAAATGGATGAGAAACTCAAAATAAAAGAAAGAATTGGAAATTAAAATTCAATGCCACTATCAAATCTATCATATAAAAATAAAAGTTCAGAGGAATGAAAATTTATTCTGATCACCTGAGCTGCAATGCAAACAAAAAACAATGTCATTTCATCTCTACACTTTAATAAATGTTTCGTGATATATTATACATATTTATATGTGTTAACTACTCAGCATATCCTACATGTAACCGTGAACAAAAATGCCAATACAATGCCATAAGAGTTATAATTTGTAGGGTCTTCCTTGATTTAAAACAAAACAAAACAAAACAAAACAAAACAAAAAAAACACCCAAACAACATTAGACGGCTCTTAAGTACACCTCAATGTATTTTGTTAACTGTTAACTCAATGTGTTTTGTTAACTGCTGGTAATAGTGTTCATGGACTCTTCAGATTCCTCCCTCCTTGTAAAGGACTTTTTGTCTTCTAAGGTGAATTTAACTGAGGAACAAACAGGACACCAACAGGTGTGCCTTTTTCTAAACAAACTTCCTTAGGCTTTCACTTTAAAGTGTAAAGTTATTCAAGTCTGATTCCATGGCAACCAGGAATCAATTGCCACCTCCTGCAAATTTCATGCCTAATTAATGCTCAACAGAACTAACATTTGTGCATCTTGATGATGATACATGAAATATGAAAATATCTTGCTGCATAAAAAAATCTGGGGAAGAACTTTGAAAACTTTAAGGTGCCAGAGATGACCTGTTCTATTGCCAGAAGTGACTCATGATAGACGGCATCTTATTTCTCAAAAGATTGACCCTTTCACATGTTTGTATTCAGTTATGTCTGCTAATGTTTAAGAACAAGAACAGTGCTCCTTTCCGTTCCATTGATCCCCTTGGGCCAAAATGAATGAAAGAGAGTGAACCAGACTAATTCTTGTGGGCAATTAACAGAGATATTTACTATGCTTCATTCAGCTGTACGGATTTGTTTTCTCACTTAATCTTCATTACCTGTGATGATCTGTGAAAAACAAATAATCCCATTTGGCTCCACGAGGTGATTTTGTAAAGTGAACAATGAATAATGAGAAAAAAAAATACTTATTCATTTCTAAATGAGCACTTTTAATACGGATATTTTTGACAATAAACATGCCATTTCCATAATCAGTAAAACCATACACTGAAAATATCTCTAATTGTTGGGAAATCTCTACAGAATCCAATGAATTCTAAATACTTTAATTACTTAAATCTGCAACTCTGCCAAGGGATCTGTAGAGAGAAAAACTAAAGTAGAACAACTCCTGCGGAATATTGCCAGAAAATAGTCATTCCTATCAGTGTGGCTTCAGTACATCTCTGGTAAATTTCTCCCAGTCATGTAGGCTCTACTATTGGTATCTGGCACGCAGCTACACAAAGGAGTCACTTAGAAAAATAAATCTGTATTGAATTTACAGAGTCTTTCTGGTAATATATACAATTTTCTTGCAAATAGACGAAGACTGCTATCAGTGACTGAAGAAGTTATTTTCAAAAGGTAAACAGAACTGCAAAACTAAAAACGAGAAACAAGTACTTCTCTGTAGCTTTCTGAACCGCACCAGAACTGAAGGATTGGCTCAGGATTTTTGTTTACCTTTCTTAGCATCGGTCCCAGACCCAAAGCCTGCTGTGGTACTTGGTCGAAGCTCAGAGCTACTCTGAGGAGTCACGTTTGCTTTGGCGTTATTAGCTTTCCCTTTTCTATCATTTTTTGAAGTGTCATTTGGTACATCAGCTATATCACTCTGGAAGAAACATTCACATTGTAATAAATTAATTGCTTTTACCTGTAGTACAACATTTAGTGTACAGGAAATTTCTGAACTTGTTTACTTCAATACATGCTTTGGAAAATTGAAGCGTACTTTCAAATAACACAATTCTCAGTAAAGTATTTGTAATATATTTTAAAAACCTACCCACTCTTCTTACTTCCCAAAGTTTCTACTTCTAAACGATGTGTTTTGCATCATGATATGAATACAAATGAGCTGTGTTAGTCATTAAGTTCCACTTACAGTTTCAATACCCATAGCTCTCATTTGGTCTGCTCTTTTTTCTGTAATAGACAAAAATTTCTTTGGATCTGACAAAGCATCCACAATATCTGTAAGAAAAAGAAAAAAAATCTCATCTTTTTTTTTTTTTTTATCATTTTCAGAAGCATTCGGTTTTACCTTTTACAAAACCTTTACCTTACTATTACTGAATGAGCTTTGACTTGCAAAAATTGTTCAGGTTCATACAGTAAATCTGTCAGGACAGAAAGTGCTCATCAAAATAGCATCAGAGCATATTAGGAACACGAATCAGTTTAAAAAGTGTCAAGGGTGTGGTATTAATCCAGGCAGTTTATTCAGGAAAACACATTCTAACTCCATCAAAGCAAAGATACTCTGCATTACTCCTGGTTGTGACACTAAAATTTGAGACCAGAATGGAATCTGCTGAGTGACACAGCACTAACAACTTTGTCTCTTGGTTATTTGAAGTGGTGCTGACTTCCTATTCAGGTTATCAGGGGAGTTAGTATAAAAGAAAGGCTCCATGAAACAGCAAGGATCTCCCTATTTCCTCCTATTCCAGTAATATTCTTCTATCCTTAGCTTCCCAGAGGACAGTGAGGAACTGAGGTTGGTTTCTCCAGGATTTTAAGCAGAATGTGGGCTGTAGTGGGTGCTGGCACCATTTCTTCCAACCTTGGTCTCCGGCATCCCATACTCCAGCTAATATCCTTCTCCCATTCCCTATGGGCACACAGAATCCTCCTGAATACACAAGCAGAGATGAGCCCCTGGGTGCTGTACACCCAGGGTCACCCATAACTATACCATTACCATGAACTCCTCACATGTTGTCATGAAAATGTATGAATTCTATTTGGAGTTCTTAATCCAAACTACATACGTGGCACTACTAGACAAGTTTATGTTGCAGAAGCTTACTCTGCCTAAGGAAATAAACCAAACACCTTCCCTAGGAGCAGCTCCTTTTCTTTCATACAGCAAAACACAAACAATAATACTCTAACCACTCTTTATTTTACAATAAAATCCAACGCTATCATGTGCTGTCTCTCATGATGGGTGGATGAGCCTAGAGAGTATAGCACTGTGATCATTTTGGCTGTCAGCATACCTACTACCTGAACTGCAACCTTAGCTGCTTCCAATAAAATTAGAAACAACAGTACTGACATGAAATAAGAATTAGGATCAGGAATGAGGGTGAATATGTTATGCCTTCCTCCTCCACCTCTACCCCCTACTACCCCACTGGAGCATAAAAGAAATCTGTAAAAGTAAAATTAAAAATTGCACTGAGTAAGCTTAACAGCATAAATTACAGAATGTGTTTTCCATATACAGCGATGGATGTGTAAACACTGTTCTGAAGGAAGACAAAGACACAGGAACATTTACCTTTGTGCTGAATAATCTCTTTCCATGACTAATCTCAGAACCAAAAGTTTCACAAATGGCAATGGGAGCCCTCCACAGTAAGAAACAATTTTATAAATTAAACTGATTCACTATTTACAATATTAACACATTTTCAGAGACCATAGCAACAATCTGTTGTAATGATGTCTCTGAAACGTTATTCAGTATTATGGACAAAAGGATCACTGGACTCAGTTAATAAACCTTGCATGTTAGAGCAGTAACTTAGGAAAGGAAGTTTAAATGCTGCAGACTGACTCATCACTCACTAAAAAATATTGTCATTTCATTAACTTGAGCTTTTGTTGTGAGAATCCAGGAGACTATGCACGATGATTCACTTACAAGGAATCCTTTTCTTTACCGAATGTGGCAAACCCCTATTTTTAGCTCCTTATAAGACGACAATTTTTGTATCCTTATATCCTAGACAGACTCGCTAGACAATTATTTCTGCAGTAGCAGTTCTGAAACTTACAGTTTCCATCATTTGAGTTTTATCTATGTCCCACGTCATACTTTTGGCCATTTTCCAAATCAGTTTACAATGACTGGGCCAGAGAAACTGGCCCATTGACTATGTTTGCAAAAAATACCCAACTCATTAAAAGCTTTCAAAGGAAGCTTCCTATCTTTCTTGATCAAACTGGGGGCTGGACTATGCAATCTCCTTTCCAATCTAAGTTATTCTGTGGTCTTCTCTGAAAACACTGGATGTATTTCCCCCCAGAGTTGTACTAAATAGATAGCATTGCCCTTGATAGGTACCAAACATACTGCCAACAATAATTGTCGTAACCCAAACATATCTTCAGAACCTGTACTTTACATACACAAAATACAGGTAGAATTTATTTTCAGACATTTATTTTCAGAACTGATTGAATCATAGAATGGCTTGAGTTAGAAGTTCCAACCCCCAGCTGTGGGCAGGGCTGCCACACACCAGATGAGGCTGCCCAGGGTTCCATCCAACCTGCCTTTGAATGCCTCCAAAGATGGGGCTTCTCTGGGCAGCCTGTGCCAGTGCCTCATCACCTTCAGAATACATAATTTCTTCCTAACATCTAACCTAAATATCCTCTCTTCTAGTTTAAAACTGTTTCTTCTTGTTCTATCACTATCTGCCTCTGCAAGTAGTCAGTATCCCTCCTACTTATGATATCCATTCAAGTACTGGAAGGCCGCAATAAGGTCTCGCTAGGGTCCACTCCAGGCTAAACAAGCCCAGCTCTCTCAGCCCTTCTTCACAGGAGAGGTGCTCCAGTCCCCTTCCTAACTTAGTAACTATGCCTTTTTGTCCTTGGCATGTACTTTTCCATGAACACTCAGAGCAACCTGTGAACACGATGCGTCAGTTGAAAATGGAACCTGATTACCATGAGCTTCAAAGTAAAAATGACTAACATCTTTGGGAGAGTGAGACCTTTGTAAATTGTGTTACTAACCACAGGAGTACATCACCAAAGGCTCAGCATTTCTACAAGTGGGATGTGACTCATCACTGTTTTTCACATTGTCATTTGTCCTTTGCTTACGTTTGTCATTTTCCCTGGTGAGGTAAGGTGGGGGTAGGGAATAGCATTTTGTAAAAGAATTCCAATTAAATACAGAAAAAATAATTAAATAAAAGGAAGAGTACAGAAGGCTCTAATAACTACCTTAAGTAACCATGCTTACTGACGTACAGATTTCAATTACAGATGCTTCTCTTTGGAGAACACTACTTCATTTGCATTAATTTGCATCAGCATTTTATTTTATTGGGAACAGAGTATCTGACACAGAAAAATTACAAAAAAATCAGTAAATCCTACAAGAAATAAATAAATAGTTACGCATCTTTTAAGGCCTATTATGAATTAATAACTCTAGTGCAAGTTTTTAAATCTTTAAGTTAAAAGAAATCTTTAAAATAAAAAATAATAATAATAAAAAAGCACGCAGCTACTGAATCAACTTATACCTTCCCACAGGTTTGCTAAAATAATCATAAAGATCCTAATGATAGCTCATAAAACAAAGAGAGGTGCACTGCAGATGACAGGTACTTAAAAACATGTCAGGAGAATGTTAACGATTCCACTTGAGTGTCAAAAGTTATTTCCCAGTTGTTCATCAGCTTGTTCTATACCGATGAGAAAAATACACAAGACACATCAAAACTATCTGGGGATGGGAGAAGAGAATAACTGAACTCATTTTATTCATATTAATATGGAGCCTGTTTTCCCCAACGAGACAATCAGTTTTTTCATTCTAGCAGTATTTTACTTAAGCATAAAGTTACTTAGGGGTATTAATGTTTTCCTATATTCTCTCCCTTACCAGATAAACTATCAAAAGCACTGGTGACCAAACAGTATATCAGCCAATACTGAACAGTATACAATTTGCAAATTCTTAATTGGTGTTCAAACGCTCCTTGAAATACAAGTTTTTCACTTTTGAATTTGTATAATGCATTTAAAAAAAACAACAATTTTTCTCCCTATACAATCAATATGCTCCAACACTTAGACAAATTAAACTCCACTAGGTTTAAATCCTACTCACAGAAGAAGTGGTGTGATATCATTCAGTAAAATGCCAATTCCAAATCAGAAGTATGCCCCTAGTTTAGAAAATATTTTAATAGAGCCATTAACTGTCAAAAACTCAAGTTCTGAAAAGAATTAAAACATATGCTTAAATGAGTCCCTTAGATTCACTGTTCAGTTACAACCTTGAGAATCTCAAGCTTAAGCAGAAGCTTACATTTGTCTTCAGACTAAATCCCTGAATTACTGTTGTTCAAACATGCTGCATAAAGGCATGGTAGTGCTCCAAGTCATGTAGCAGAGCTCCATCTGACTTACCACAGTCAGGATTTCATATGTGACTTACACAAATAGTTCTGTAAATGCCTAATTTTTTTCCATGGAGTTATTGATACTTTTAAAAGTCCGGATAAATACCACCGAACAGTCTTGAAGATACGCTATCTAATGTATTGAGCAAGTATTATCTTCCTCTAGTTTGTACTATGGAAATGCCACTCAGAGTAGCTGCAGGAACTCTTAGGGTAGACATCAGGTTTGAAACTGCTTTTGCAAATAGCAAAATTCCATTTTCATCAACATCTCACTAATCACATAGAAGGTAAGCTTCATCTTGTCATTGAGTCAGAGCATTAACATTTAACATTATTTCCATAATTTTTATTTTGCAGCTTTAAATGATTTATGTATTGTCTAATATACAAGTGAATTTCATCTGCTGTGAAGAACTTGGACTTTAGGCTCTGCTCTGTAGCAGTATAGCGGTGGTATTTCCCAGAAGTTCATTCTCAGGGTGAACTTACACATTACACAGACTAAATTGGTGTAGTGACTATTCTCTGTTTGTTCATATCCAGATGTGGCAATGACCCTGCCAAACTGATCATGGGAATGGCTCAGATTAAAAACAACTTCCCTAAAAATAATTACAAGACACTAAAATATGTAAAATTGGGAGAGACAAATGCAGAACAGTTTTGGATGCTTAATTCTTCCACCACCAGTTTTTGTTTGTTTGTTTGTTTGTTTTTAATATATACCAATATTCTCAGGAGTATAAAAGTGCCTTTGCTTGAAAAAATGTGCATCTAGATTCTGCTGCAATTGTTTATACATACTGGACAAACAATATAGCTAAAATACACGTTAGCCTTGCAAACGTATGTCAGAAAAAAAAAAATTAACATCTTTCTGAACAAAAAGAAAACCAGAGATAACCCTAATATTAGTATATTCTCCACATTATTTTGGAATTTAACAGGATACATTTAACAACCATTTACCCTGAGGTACTTGGTTGGAAACTTTGTTTCTTAACTGAACAAATGGGGTTGCCACAGTGTTAAAGACACTAAATCTTTGCAGTCCTCCAGCATTGTGTCTCTACTCTCAGCTGGCATACTGGAAGTGAATTCTACAATACAGTAAATTCTACAGCACTCAAAATTTACCATACACTGAAGTACAGGCTTATCTCACCTCCAAAACCATCAGGCACATATGTTTTAAGCACAATGTTGCAGAAAACCGTCGGAAGAGAGAGTGGTTTGTTGCCCTCATTTCGAAGTGAAATGTGTCTGTAACCTGCTTGTAGACCATCTAGAGGCAGGATCCTCTGACCGATCAACTTATTATTGTCATCATATACTGCTATTCTCAGGACAGCAAGATCAGGGAGAATAACCTGGAAAGCCATAAAATGAAGACATTTAATGATTAGTACATTATCAGCCTCCTCACCCCTCATGTCGAAGCAATTTGCTCATTCACTTTGTATGCCAGAAACAGACTATCATCACTGAAAGATAATGCCAGTCCCTGCAAATAGCATACTTTCAAATTACCCTTTCCTAGAAAATAATTTTTTCCACTCTAAATAATGGGTAATTCCAAAATGTACAATAATACATCTTACAGTTATTTTACCTAAATATTTTGCATACTTATTTTACATTATTGGAGGCCAGTGACATGAATAAGCAAGCAGGTAAATACTACAGGGGAAATGGCAGATAGCGTGGCAATCGAAGAGTAGGTAACACTGAATCTGGAGGAATTATGAGAGAAAGATGGGATTTGGGATGTATCCAAAAGGGCAATGAAGAATGGAATTAATGCAAGCGTAAGTTGATATGAACGCATGTTGAGCTATGTGTTGTGTAGAGGGGAGAAGCAGACAGAAGAGGGCAGACAGGTTGAAAGACCTGCTGAAATGGTGTGTTGCCAGCAGAAGTGAGTACTCACAATATGAAATATGCATAGTGTGCAGAGATGCTGTCAGGTATCTGTATCTGTCAGCCCCTACCTTGTCTGATCAAAAGAAGAGCAAAAAAAACCTTGCCGTCCCTGCGGCACAGACACTGCTTCTGTGTGCAGAGCAGCAAGGAGAAGACAGATAAACCAAGACATGCAGTCTCTGTACCAGTCTATCTTGATCATGGTAGGAAAGGTCTTCCCAGTTCTTCTCTACGCGATTCTACTCTTCGATGCTCATCAGACAGAAGACCTGGGTAAACTGTATCTACTATCTTAGACCTTTCCCTTGTCACTTTCATTTTAGATAATAGAGGGCACAAAATAAAGTATTCTTTTGGTCTCTGAATTCAGCTGAGCTACTCATAAAAGTCTTGATTTACTTGCTCAGGATGAGTAATAACTAGACATTCCCAGTATGTTACCACCAGCACACCTGACCCACACCTCCCCCTTACACAACACAGTTGACAACACTGTACTTGGCTCAGAATGATTGAAAATTTATTTTAATTAAAATAAAAATAACAAAACATGATAGAAGTGTAATCAAACGTGTTACCTAAAAGCAGCTGTGTATTATTAAACATCAGCTTAAGAAGAATACTGTAACCCAAATAAAGCAGGTAAGTCCTCTCCTCAACAGGCCACGGATTAGTAAATCTTTTAATACTTTACTGGCTCAGATAGAGATTGACTAGGGAGTACAAGTGGGGACTAAGGTGGTTATATTTCTCTTTGTGTTAGTTTGTTCACCCACCCCACCCTCATGGCATTTTAGCACTGTGCATCTCACAACTTCATTTCCTCTAACTAGAAGAGTTGTTCCTGTTGTGCTTATGTGACTCACCACATCTGGTTATCAATGTATGTCCTGATTACTACGCTAAGCCTGATATAACAGTGACGTGATATGAAGAAAAATAATCTCTTGGCTGACTTACAGTATGACTTATTCAAGAGAACGTGCTATATATTACAGAGCAGAGCCTAAAGTCCAAGCAATATTAGATTAGCATTACCCATTATACTCATGCCATGATATACAAGTACTCCTCTTTTACAGTGAAACTGAGTGCACTCTGTACTTCATGGGTCTTTTGATCTAAGAAATTAGAAAGCAGCAGATGCTGGCCAGATGGCCAAGAAGCCAAGGGGAGCATGATTGCCTGTCGTATACCTAAGTATTTTCTCTGAGCTTCCTCATACATACAGAAAAGCACTAGGATTCACGTTCATTTCAAAATGTATTTGAGTCTACAATAATCTCTTGCATTAACTACATTTCTATTAAAATCTAGTTACACTGTTTAGAAAGCAGATGCTGCATGTCTTATGCCCTAGTGTAAAGCAGTATCACCACATGGCAAAGTCTGTCACTTTGGAATAAAAGAACAACAGCTTTACATGACAACAGAACAGGTGCAAGCAAAACAGACATTCTCAACGACAGCACTGCTAACACATATTCCAGATGAAACTTGGGCTGACATTATATATGTATGTTTGTGTCTGTGTGTGTCATATAGACTTAGAGATAAAAACTGAACACGGGCAATGACAACTGATGTCTCTTTTCAAATCCCCCATACCAAGAAAAAAGGGTTGTTTTTCTTTTGATATTAAATAAAAGAAAAAAAGGAAAAATAAAAATAAAAAGGTACATAATGCACATGGAGGAGGGAGCTGGCAACACATTTGAGGAACACAGCACCCTTCCAACTTTTCCATGTAATAACATTGACCTTAGCTTTGGATGCAGCATCTCACCTGCCCTCTGGGCTGAAGGAACAGTGCAAGATAGCAACCACTGCCAGGGCAGGGAAGAAGAAATCTCCAAGGAATGATGGTGTCCACCAGCGGGGGCTCATTCTGAGCAGACTGCATACCTTGAACACAGGCATGGCCATGGATGAGGTTGTTACCTCCGAGTGGGAGGAGGAAGCAAAGGGGAGGGAAGAGCCAAACAGAAACAAAAAATCATGTGACAGCTACAGAGGTTATCCATTAGAAAAACAAAACAATGCAAAATTAAAAAAAAATAAATAAAAATCTCTTGAAAGCTTACTTCAGCTTTAAATTGTTTACAGTAGTAAACAGGAACCCTACAAACCCTTTTTTATGGGAGCAGTACTTATTCATGTCAGCAGTCAGACTGAAGCAGGGAGGGGCAGATCAAGTGAGCAAGGATGCTTATATGCAAAAGAGCTGCCAATCACAAAAAGTGCTTTCCAAATATCCTACCTTTCGAAATACAAATGATTCTTCATTGTAAACAGGGTTCAGACCGTTGTTCATCACCATGCGTGTTCTAAATTCTTTACGTATTGTGTCCGTGGGTAAGCCGTACATATCCACTTCTACATACGTACCAATCTTTTTATCTGATAAAAACTGACCAGATATTACCTGCAAAGTAATAACAGAAGGGTAAGGAAAAGCAGTACAGAGAATATCAACCAAGAAATGTACTCAGCACATTGTACATACTGGAAATACTGAACATTTTTAATTTAGTGAAGGCACTCTGAAAAATGCTTAGTATAGAACAGATATATTTATTTAATCATATGAAAATGGTAAAATTACTGATAAAATTGCATTTACTTGGAAAGCCATTGTGCTAAGATCTTAAAATATATACTGAGCTTTCATTTTAGTTGTACTAAACAAACTTAGAATAAGCTGTAAATAAGAAATGTGACAAACAGAATCATTTCTGTGCTCACTGTTAGAAGTTATAAGTCAGTAAGCTCAACTAGGTCCTGTTTCACAGGTGCATTTATAAAATACGCTGAATGAAACAACCAGGTCGGGCACTACTGTTCTGCAACTGCTCTCAAAATACGCTTTAAAATTTTCTGTTTGGAATCTATTTAAATCTTGACAACAGAGAAGTGAAAGGATGTTTATGCTCTGCTTTCACATTGGTGCATGTTTTAAACCAATCACATTTAAAAGAAAACAAATAAACAGTGCAGATGACTCCTCTGTATTGCTATGTACATGAAGACTTGCTGTGATTTCATTTCAAGTCAAGATTAATCAAGCTACAGCAGGTGATTACTCCAGGGCACATTTTTATTCCATCAAGATAATCTATTACTTAAAAATACAGCTGATGTTTTCATTACTAAGCTCAAGGAAAGAAAAACACAATTTCACAGATCTAAGCTCATTTGAGACATTCTTTTCTTTTCATGATCTAATATTCCAGGGAACAACTCTGGATAACAAATCTGAAAAGTTATGTGGCTGAGGGGTACCATCACTGGCTTTTCTCTTTTTTTTAATAACAGCACGCATCTTCAAGAGGAGTCCTGCTCTTTGTCAGGGATTCTAACTATTACTAGTTATTTGTACTAGTTATAGTACAAATAAAATTCAGAATGAAGATTGTGCAGTTGAAGACATATTCCTCTCACAAATCTGATCTATCAGTCTATCTGTCCCTCTCTCTCTCAGCACTGTTATCTCCGTAAGTCCACAATATCTATGCTTACTCCATGAACTCCATATTTTCTCTGTAATAAGATTGTATATCCTCCACTGTAAGGACCATATCCTCTTGTATGCCAAATGTGCATAGCATTCTCCAGTAAAAAGTAACTCAGAGTAAGTGCAAAGCAGTAATCACTGTGAATGAAACTGTTTCTATTTTTTAGTTGGCAAATCTTGAACGAACTGTTGATGTTATTATATCATTCTTAGAGGCTAAGGGAATGAGCACGGCAAGTGTCAAGTCACAAAACAGGAATTACCAAAACATAATGCCTAACCACATTTTAAAACTACAACAGAAGTTTCATGGATGTTGCTACTCATAGATGATTCTAAAGTAATGACCTTTATCACATGAACCATTTTTGTTTCCTTATTTAGAAAACATCTGTCCACATATGCCCATACTTCTTTCTCTGTGGTGAAAGTGAAGTCCATACAGTTTCATACTATCCACAAAAATGAACTCCACTCACTTACTCATTTGTGTGGGCTGATGTAAATCAAAAAGAGCATAGGGGCGTTTAACATTTGGTGATAATGTGTAATAACAAATAAATTATATCATGTTCAAATCAAATCAAGTAAACACAGAAACAAAGAAAAAAATCTGAAAAAATCCAAACAATACGAACACTTTTTGCACCTATCTTATTTCTATTCACATTTAAATGTGATTTGAGTGATATGATGAAAGAAGTTTTTTTTTTTTGGTTTTTTGTTGTTGTTGTTGTTGTTGTTGTTTTTGTTTTGTTTTGTTTTTGCAGCTGTTTTACCTGTACAGAACACGTTGCAGCAATTACACCATCTACAGGAGTTTCAGAGAAAGGGTCAAATGTTCTATCCGGTCGGCGCATGAAATCTGGTTTAAGTAGATAGCTTATTTCATGAAAAACAAGAAAATTATTCTTTTGTGGAAACTGAACTTAAATTAACTACAGATAAAATGGATGTTCCAAGTTTAAACAATGAACTCTCCTACAGCATTGTAGATTACAGATTGCCTTTCTATCTGCAAGTGTGAGGAAGTAAAAGTGGAAATATGGTTATCTAGAACACATATAAATGTTAATCTTAACTTTAAATCAAGAGATTAAATCAACTGAATTTCACAAGCAAAATAAATGTAATATAATAAAAGACATTTCAAGATAATTTACTAATATGTTTTAAAAATACAGTGAGTTATATAATAAAAAATAGATGCTCTCATTTACTTTAATTCTTTAACACTTTCAAAAAATTATTCAATTTTATTTTTAAATGAAACAGTTACACAGAGTCAAGGCTCATACAATAAATTTCAGCTTGAAACTAATTTTTTCATCTCAGTTATAAAACCTCAGGGAAAACAGCTGATGTTAGTACTGACAGATTGTTAATTATAGTAGCATGAAAGGTACTACCGTAATAACACTTACATCCATCCCTGAGGACTACATACTGGATCAACACATCAATGAAGCTGATATGTGCACTGATGAATCAAAACCCAAGGATTCAGCCATTAGAATAAAACAGTAACTGATCCATAGAATTGCTGTGCTACATATAAAAGGGATTTTCTTCCACTGGTGGAAGAAAACGTGTAGCTGGAGTCAACTCTGCTAATTCTGCAGCCCTGAGAGGCAGCAGAAGATCATTTTTTAATCCGCACTCAGTGTCTCTAGGAAATTATCTGTATGTAACATATAAAGGCCTACAAAAAATTCAGGAATAATTTAAAAATGCTGTGAAAACTAAAAAAAAAACAAAAACAAAAAACTAAAAAAAAGTATTTTCTCCCATTTTTTCATAACTTGGTTTATATTTACAAAAGTAATATTTCCCACTAATCTTACATTAAAAATATGTGAGATTTCACAATATTTTACTAATTTCAAGTAGACTATGGGCAGAAGAAAAGTATCAGAAACATTCTGAGCCTCAGCTCCAGGCCTGCTGAAATAAAAAATGTTCATGCTAGAGGAACTTTCTCATTTCACTAGTATGAAAACTGTAAATCAGAGGGAAAAAAAAGGAGTATTGTTTGAAAGAAATGTCATTCTTTTATTTTCAATGCCCTGAGCGTTTTCTCTGTAATGAAGTAGCACCAAATTTACATTGCATATTAAATTACTACCTCTCTATTACTATTACCACTATATTACTGTAGTACCAGACGACTGACATAAGAAACAAGAAATTTAGTTCATAATGATGCCTGTCAGAGAAACTGTCAGATGTATGCACCACTCTACTAGGCTTATGTGTCAAATAAGAAAGGAATCATACTCTTACACAAAAAAAGCTTTTCCTTTCTTCTGTTTTTCTGACTGAAATGACCAGAGATTGCACCTCTGTCAAATACAACAGTCTCTATTGGAAGAGTTTACATTTGAAAAGGGCACAGATATCCAAAGTACTATATCATCCATTCTGCAGGAGACGAATTTTGCCAAGTTCCATCTATTCAGATTTTCCTTCTCAAATAAGAGCAAAACAGTTCTTCCTTCTACAGGATGAGTTCGCAGACTTCAGTGTGTTTCTAGTCTTCTTCCTATAATTCCTCAAACCTCCTCCCTTCTCTTGCTATCAATGATAAGCCTATCCTATTAAGGAATAATCTCAACATCTGAGAAAAATCTATCAACACTGAAAAACATTTGAAAAACATATTTCACACGAAAATAATGAGCATGAACTTAAGAGATGAAACACTTCACTATTTTCTGTGAAATCTGATTTCTACATAAAGTACACAGACTAAAAAAAATAACACACAGAAAAAACACCTTTCCTATGTATTAAAATTACCTGCCCAAGTAAATTTAGCTATTTTGTGAACTGTGCAATGTGAATCTTCATTCTGAGTTGAATATTCAAAAAAAAAAAAAAAAAAAAAAAAAAAAAAAAAAAAAAAGATTGAGATCAGAAGCTGAAGATAGACTTAAGTAACTCTGAATAGTATTAATGATCATCTTCATAACTGACGAAGCCTCTTTTATCTTGTCTTTAAAAGCTGGGCATAATTAAAAAGCATATTTATTACAATGCCTCCTTGCAGGGGATCATTTTTCCTGCATTCTGTTAATTTCTACTCTTCACTTAGCATTCCATTTTTCTTTTGTAACGCATAATTAAGAATGACAAAATTATATTAAAGCCACAGTAAAGTGTTCTGATGCACAGTGACAACAGTTTAAATCACATCACTCACCCACATGATCCATTATATTCAAATTTTCCTTGATTCAACTGCATTGCTAAATCTGTCAAGAGAGAAAAAAAAAAAAATCACTCTTTCCTCCTGAATAACACAGGTCAAGAACAATCCTTTTTAGAAAAGAAAATAAGACTGTTTGTCCAGAATAATAAATTTAAATGAAAATTAAACTTAATGTATGTAAAATACACACAGATCTAAAGAAATAAAGAAGCAATATAAAAATTTTAGATTTCATCACAGTAGTAAGAGTTTTATCAACTAAACTGAAAACTGAGCTGTCCTTAGAAAACAGCCTCTCCTGAATTCAAACACACTCAGTTGACAGCAAAGCTTAAGTCTGGGATTAATATCCTGGGATGGGATTTCAGTCATTTAACTTTTGATATTTACAGAACAAATTTCTCCAGTCTTGCTAGTGACCTGGAATCACTTTAAACAACAGAGTGAGAGAAGCACTTTTTACAGTAGAATTAATTCTAAGGCAGACATCACATCCAAAAAAAAACCCAAACCATCCTGGAATTGGGTACTCTGCAGTAACCACAGACAGCTACCTCTGATGAAGATGTCTGTATCTTGAAGTCTTAAAAAAGGTAAAATGAATACTGATTTCCTAAGGATTTAATTGAAAAAAAAAATACCACCAAAAGAAACCGGAGATCACTGCACAGTTGCTTAGGTTCAACTTTTAAAGTGTCTGAGTTTTATTCAATGCTTTTTTACGGCACTTGTCTATAAAGACAGAAGAGTAAACACATAACGCCTTCCATCCATCCCTCTCCCAAACTCTATTAAAAAATATATTCTTTTCTTACAGGTTTCAACTTACACTGGAATATACTATCCTTGTTTATGGATAACATAGTTCTTCAATTTCTCACAAATGCTAACTATGAAAGGGCACAGAATTTCTCCTACATATCCTCTGTTACATAAAATACGAAATTCTCATATGCTCATGTTAGACATTATTTGCTTTATTGTGCAGCCTTAGCTTCTAATTCTTCAACTGTTCTTCAACAGTTGTATCACATAAGATTAATAAAGTTGTTCGTTTCCAACTAGACAATTAACACTCTTATTCTGCAATACAAGGGGCTGAGAACAATGTGCTGTGGGCAGAGGCATACTGGGAGAAGAGTGAAGCTTGTATATCTGCTCCAGCCTCCAAATCATGTCCAGAGGAATGGTTTACAGTGTTTTCCAGTACAGCTTTCTCTTGCCTCCTCAGCTATAAATCATTCATGGCAGGCGTGCCAAGTTTTGCATGACAGAGCTTGGGATCATTAGGAATGCCTGTAGTACCAAAGTCACAATTCATGGGAAAGAAATGTAAAAAATACAAAACAATAGTACTATCGCAGCTAGAGAAGGAAATGGAAAAACTGGTCTGTTCCATATACGCCTGAAGACATTCCTAGATTATTCAAAAAAGGAAACCAAGCGAACAAAAAGATATTCTCACACCTTCACTGAAAAGGAACAATAGATATCCTATTTATGCTGTGAAGAAGTATTTACTTTCCTTGGCATGTTCTCTAAGATAGACCTCAGAGCCCACTCTCTGACACTACGTGGTCTAGAAATCCATTTGGCACACTGTATGGGAACTGCTGAATCACGGCCTGAACCTCTGAATGGTCACCTGAGGCAAACAATGAGTCAGAGATGGGAACACAGGTGAAGGCAATTCACCTGTTCTGCAGGAAGGGGTGGAGGCTGGCTGCACCTCTCCTAGACCCATTTAAGTGCTGACCGCCACTGAGGAAGGATCTCTTCCTGCAGATCGCTCCGTGTGGAGAATATTGCAAGCTTACAACATCAGTAAGCATTTTCCATTTATTATCTTCCTGTTGCAATAATCTTACTTAGCCTAACTTTCCTGGATATTTCTTAATTATAACATCTGTATATTCATTGATTATACACACACAGTCACTGCTTTTAACTGTCTTAATTTTTACATTCCTTCATCATTATTTTGGAGACATGCATCAAACAGTGCAAAAACAGCATCTTGTGAAAACATCAATTCCCCTGCAATTAAAGTTTTTTATTAAATATAATAATTTGAAAAGTTACAGTATTGTATTATTTTTCCATGAAAGGTGGTTTTAATTTTCCTTCAATGCATGGCTTTCTGTTACTTCTTATTTTACGCTTCCATAATTTCTCCCCACCACATTATTTAGCCATATGTCTATTTCCTCAAAAAATGCCAGAAGCAAATCCACAGCATCTGTTTGAGAGTTACTGCTCAAGCCATTCTTTAGGATTGAGGTTCACTGGTCGTTGCTGCCTACCTGGGGTCTGATAGTTCAGTGAGACCATCTGGCAGCCAGCGTTCCAGAAAATTTGAGGCATGTAATTACTGGAATCCACTCGGCCTCCCTTTGGGTATATCCGACTCATTTGTCGTTTATTATAACTGTAACACTTATCAAGGAAAATGAAATAACAACATAGAAATGTATGCCCACATCCTACTATCCTCAGTATTTCTTACATCATTTTACTGTTCCTCATCCTATGAGCTAATTTCTTGTTCCACTGTGAACATGGAATACTGTAAATCTAGAAAAACTCATTTGTTGCTTATTAGTAGCATTAGTAGAGAAATAGTAGGAAAGGCTGAAAGGATACTTCACAAACTCAATGGCATGAGTCTTCAAATACCCTAGTCCAACTGATTCATTGAAAGAAGACATGTTATGATGAATATTACGTTCTAGAAAGAAAAGAAATTTTAAAACACTTTAGTAATAATGCATCAAAATTCAAAACCATGCACTATACCTAAATAGCATAATGTAGGCAGTTCTATTCCATTTCCTCGTTATCTGTCACTCATAGAATCAAATTACACCAAAGAGAAATTAAGTAATAGTTCTGATTTGTCATTTTCTTTCAGTTTCTTGGAAATCGACAAAACTTTAATGTTTTGTTTAGGAGAAAGTTGTTATTCAGAACCTGTGTGATGTTAGATAAAACAAAGTAACATGCTAAATGGTCTACTGTGCAACATGAAAGCATCCTCTAATTACTGACCACTGTGATAATCATGCTCACCATACTTTACAGAAAGATGAACTAAAAAAACAGCTTAGTTGGAAGAGCCTCTAAAATACAATCAATCTCAACAGCTTCATATTCTCCCAGTAAGTTAGTGACTCCAAGTGGATGACCAATGGAATAGCATGCTAACTTCATATTCAGGGAACAAAATGAAAAACACATAGATGACAGTCAACAAAGTCTAAAAACCTTACACCATTTCTAAATTCAGGAATTGTAGATACCCAAATACTTCTATTTCATTCAACCTTTCGTGTTACCTTCTGCTATGTCGAAACCTTGAAATTTTACAGGCTGAGCATAGTTGACCATTGTTGATAAATACGGATGTATGTTGGTTGTGGCACCTACATATTTATAAGATGCCATCCATGCTTGTTCATCTTCAACAGTTACTAAACCCTGAAAACATATTAATAACGATCACTATTTCATGCAAATACTGTTTTGATTTTCAAATGTGATACAAAATTATATATAATCTGCAGAAAGTTGTTTTTTTTTTTAAATGCATATTGAAATAGTAAAAAAGGAAATTTCATGACAGAAGTAAAGAATTATTTGCACCAATCACTCTCATTGTTATAGGACTGAAGATAGAAAGATCCTTAGAGTGAGTAAATACTACGTGATGTTAGTAGGATAATTTTGAGGATATTACAATGGATTGAAAAATGGTGGGTGATAATGATCTTTGTAAAATAAATCCCAGAGAATCGCAATTTCATATAGCGATATAGCGATATGGTGGTGGTGTACACTCTATGCTGAGTAGAACCTTCTAAACATCAAAACACAAGTTGATTAAATTGCTTTACTAATAAAAGCAGATTAGAATATTGGAATTACAGCTTTCATGGGACAGACAAATGCTACCAGACCAACAAGATACAGTATCAAGTTTGTATCACTGTCCACTTACAATGACAAATATGAAAACCCACCACATAAAGACACTCCACATTTTAATAGAACAACAAACGTTTTCTACAGCTATCTCATGGGATAGAAAACCACAAGGTGAAGCACTTCTCACGCGGATTTACCTATCAACTTTTGCAGATCTATCTGCCTACCTGTTGATCCACATTCAACCTTTTCCTTTCCCTAAATCAGTCTGAAATCTTCATTTCACTGAGAAGGAGGAAAAAAACCCCACAAATCTCTGTCAATCTAAGCAACTTCTGAAAGGCTAGCATTCACAGCATTTTTCCCACAAACTTATTTGCTTGTTCTCCTATCAGTGAATCAATTACCAAGAAATGTAGCATTCTGCAGGCTGACAGTGAACTTAAACAAGAAAGTAATAAGCATTTTATCTTCAGAATGCAATCTGCGTTTGCCAAGAAATCCTCATTCATTATTGTATCATCAAATGGTGACTAACAGGAAGCAATAGAAAGTGCTTTCTTGAGACAGTAAGTATATGCAACAGCATTAAAGTGTTAACAAAGATGCAGTTCCTAGTACCTACATTATTGCAACTCATGTAGCCAGGAAACAGGAGACTAGAGGAAAAGTGAATCTACTTTCCAGTGTTATGGACATGCAACTGAACCTTTTATATAGCACTGACTTGTTATGATTGCATGGTATACCAGACTACAAGAACAAGTACAGATACATGTGGTTTTAGTCACATTGTAGACTTACAATGGCCCATGAAATCAAAATGATACCATATCTCAAAGCTACTCACAAGGACTCAATTCAATTGCATTACAGGAATCCAAATACTGAGGATTTACAGACATCTTCCCTAAATATGCCTAATTATACAAGTCTTCATTAGTAGAATACAGACTTTTTGTTACGAGGTCAACACTTGATAATAAAGTTTAGATCAAACTAAGGCCAAATTTCTTCAAAGGAACTAATTGTTTTCAGTGTTGTCATTTTTGGAAGGCCAATATTTAGAAGAATTAACCACCCACCTTGTAATAAAACAGACTCCTTCAATTTGCTCCTGCCAATTCCTGCTAACAATATTTTACTATCTTGATCCAGTGAATGTCAGTTGCAAAGAAGTCAAAGGAGATCATGTAAGCCTTACTGTCAGATGATAGTATCCTACAGTCTACAGCTGTATGATTAAATTAATGGCACACTAGCTGCATGACAATGTTCTAAGACAATCTACTAGTCATTAATTGTATCTTAGTACCTATAGATTCACAATTTTTTAGAGTAAATGAACTATGCTCCTTTTTTCCTTTCTCTTTTTTTTTTTCCTAGTTAAAAGATTCTGAACTTAAAAACTATGGATTAGAGAGGGGTAGAATAGGATCTTTCTTAAAGCCTGCAGAGACAAAAGA
Organism: Meleagris gallopavo; assembly: GCF_905368555.1. Classification (NCBI taxonomy): domain Eukaryota; kingdom Metazoa; phylum Chordata; class Aves; order Galliformes; family Phasianidae; genus Meleagris; species Meleagris gallopavo. The sequence continues at coordinate 13,398,929 of NC_139405.1, forward strand.
AAGCATACAATCTTTTTAGGAAATTAAGGGGAAAAAAAGGGAAGAGTCGGTCTCTCTGGGTTAGTTTTACCTCCCATCCATCAAGAAAAGAATCAGAAGCTACTTAGAAAATAAAACAGTGAAATAAAGTGTGGTTAGGAATAGGAGCGATATTAATGAGAGAAGAGGACAGAGAAGAGTGGAAGGTGGGAGACTCTTACAGAAGGGATTCTTGGGAGAAGATAAATGCAGAAGTCCCAAAGGAAAGCAAAGGGAGAAAAAGCAAGTGGAAAACGAAGTGTAGTCGGGGTTAGGAAAGAGGTTAAAAAAATAAAGAAGAAAGAAAAAAAAAAAGCAGGGATGATGCATCTCAACATCATTCAAAGAACTGCTGTTTCCCAGCACGTGACATTTCAGACCAAGAATAGACACCTCTAGGTAGGCACAAGTCACGCACTCCTGTCTGTCCCCACCTTTTCTGATCACCTAATACAGCAAAAGAAGAGGAAAGGAAGCAGAGTCACTTTCAGAAATGTTCTGTAGAAGTAGTTAAACTGTATAAAATTGCTAAACCAGTAAGAATGCAAGGTAAGTAATAAGGTGGTTTTTATATATTAAGAAATAAAATAAACTACATAACATCCTATGTGTCACCTTTTTATTGTTTTCTTGCTCAGAATCTTCAACAGCCTAAGGGGAAAAAAATATAAATGCATTACCCAAAGAAAATGCAATAGGAAATACTCACAGTAAGGTTAAAAAAAAAAACACTCAAAAAGTTAATTCATTTAGCAAAAAGTAAACCCTGAGTCACACACCAAAGTGGAAAATCTGTCCCATATACTTGCAAAAATTCTAAGTTTATTTCAAATCTGGGTAAACAATCCATAAAATTCAGCAGCTAGGTAGCAGTGGAAATAAAAGAGAGGATGCCATACAGTTAAGCCCCAACTAGTCCTTATCATTATATCTTGGGGCAGGAAGTTTCAAAGACGGAAAGAATGAGACACTCAGTGAATATAAAGAAATCATTTGTATATGCAGGCTGATCAGACTCCGAAAACTTAAGACTGCCATAAACTGTGCTTTAAATGCCCACAGATGGAAAAGGCCTGTCTCAAGATGTTATTTGCAATGGGACAAGTGAGCCTCTCTGTTGTCTGTCTTCAATCGTGAATTATCACTACTGAGAATCTTAGACAGACAAATGTAGACTTGGCACTGAGTGTACATTCCTATAGAGTAAGGAACATGTCACCATTAAGCAAAGAAGAGAAGTTACCAAAGGGTATATACTAAGAATGAGCGAATCATTTGGAATTTAAAAAATTGCTCAGGTACTACAGCAAATAAATTAAAGTACTGTTCAGTGGGAGGAGCCATAAAAATCCTGAAGAAGCAAAGATGCACATTTGAAGAAAAACCCAGAAAGCAGATCTGATGTCTCAGTGATACTGCTAAAGAGGGATGCACTGCTAAGGGCAATCAGTACTATGAAAGATTTTCCATACCTCTACTTCTATCTGGAGTAAGATCCAAAGGTAAGACAGGCAGGCAAAAAAAAAAAAAAAAAAAAAAAAAAAAAAAAAAAAAAAAAGCTTAAATACTTGTGTGGCAGAGGAATATGATCTAATAAGGTACATTAATACTTAATTTTTGTTTTGTTTTGTTTTCCTGTAACAAGAAGCAATAATACCTTCAGTGCCAGAGCAGTTTTGAATTCCAGTGTTCAGTATCTAATTACTGCCAAATAATATTCTGTTACTAAACACTAAACTGCACCAAACCAGGTATCATCAGAATAAAAAGTACTTTTACTCTGTAAGCCATCTGGCTTGCTGGTATAGCCACACCACCATACCACCCCATTGGACGGTGGTCTTCCTATTTTGCCTTTATTACTACAGATGGAAGGAGAAGCTACCCTAAGAGTTAACAATGAAGAATAAGGCAGGGAATCCCTGAAAATAGAGAACAATTTGTAGTCTTGCAAGAAAGTATTACTAAATAAGGAAGCTGATATTCACTTCATACTAGGTTTCTAAAACCAAGATACAAAGTAAAATATCAGAAGCAGAAGGAAGAAACTGCTTGTTGCCCTCAATTAGTATTTTTGGTCAAATTCTTCACTTCTTGTACACAGTTTTCCTACATACTGATTCTGTTTCCTTAATGAGTACTCTACCTAAACATGCGGTATTTTGATTCACAAATTTTTTTCTTCTCATGAAGCTAAATATTAGGAATCTGGTGAAGATCTTGCGTTGGACTTTTCTGACAACATGTACTGTGATGTTTCCACAAAACAGAATGTGTTTTACATCCATGGAAAGCTTCCAGAGAAATGTAAGTAAGAAGTAATCCCACCTTTTTGACACTGATGGCAACAGCTTCTTTTTGACTGTAATCATCTACAGTAAGGTCACTCCCAAATTTATATTCTGGATGAGCTTCTTCTTCCTGGTCAGCTGCACAAAAAAAAAAAAAAAGAAGAATCAGTGCAAAAAACACAGCAAATGCTGCTTTCATGTGAAACATGAAACAAACAACAGTTGAATATGTAATTTTGGTTATGGCAGATTTCCATATAAAAAATCCAAGGTATTTGATTTCTAAAAATGTAGTAGTTATTACAGCTGATCTGAGATTCTTATGTCTTTGACACAATTAGTAAGGGAGATTTTATTTAGTGTATTTTTGAATGACTCAATTGATCAACAGATCAAACAGTATAAAAAAAAAAAAAAGAACAACAAAAAAATCACCAATAATGTAGGCTTTGGAAATAATAAGAAATGAAGGCAGGGTTCTCTAGATAAGTATAATAAGTATATAAAAGGTTATTTGCATCCAGACCCCTCATGTACATAGTCAGTCTCTACTCATGTGCTCCTGCTATTGAGGATCCTTCCCATTTGCTTTTAGGGTAATCTTCTGTAAGAATCTGGTGTTCTCAAAGCAGCTAAAAAAGTCTCTTAAAAGCACATAATCAGTAACCACACCATGTAGTTGGACTTAAATAATAATTCTATAAGTGCTTATTCAAACACCTTGGTAGTCTAGAACACAATACTATTGGAAAGAAGTATTTCAGCGGAAATCAGCCTGCCAAGCAACAAAATCTCTTCCATACTCCTACATCATCTGAAGACATGAAGAGACCTTTAAAAAAAAAACACCATACTTCAGTCTTTTTAGAACTTCAGCAACAGATACCATATTTGAATCACTGTGACCTCTACTGACAGCAGTGGCTTTGTGATAGGAAAGTATCATGAGATAGGCTAAAGCTGGGACATTCAGTGTCTGATAGTCATAGGCCAGAACACTGGTACAGTCACATACAGGCAGTGCCTGAGCTACCTCTTTTGAACACGGACAGAGGTGAGGTGAGGTGAGTCATATCCTAGAAATGTCTTTTTTCTCTGTTGACCATAAACACATTCCACATCACAGGCTCAAATCTTGATGCTAACACTGAAGATATCTGAATTTTGGCAAGAAAAATCCTATTCTTGATTTCATCCTTATCAGTTAAAATGCAATAATCTAACACACTGACATAAGCTTAAAATAGAGACAGAACCTGTTTTTAAAGCAAAGGCCACAGATTCCCAACTCCCCTCCTCATCCCCAGCACATATACACACAGTGAAAATTGACTTGGTTGCTGCTACAGTATGACTTCTGATCAATAAGAGGAACTTAAAAATCATCATGAAGTACTAACTGAGGTCATGTTTCTACCACAACCTGCCACAGCTGTGGTACCTATCTGGGATGAGATGGCAAGGCCAGAAGTTTATATAAATCGTTATGCATTGAGCTCACAGTTATTGCCACTGCCACAACCATGATTGTGTGGCCATGTTTTACAATAGGCAATGTCCGAGAGTCCTTTTCTAGGAAATCCTCACCACTTTCTATTTCTTCTTCATTATCATCCTCTAAGATATTCACAGGAGCAGCAGTTTCACCAGCCTCCATCATCTTTTTTAGAGCATCGAGCTGTTCTGTTCATAAGAAAATTAAAAAAAAATTAGTCATGTTATCAACAGTTTGTAGCACAATGAAATACATCAGAACAATAATAAATGATTCTCTGATCTTGAGAGGTACCTTTATGTAATGAGATTTTTAAGATCAATTTTTCAGTTAGCAATAAAACATTACGGAATATAAGCATCATTAGATTGTTAGATTTGGAAAGTGGTCAGTAAGAGCTGTATTCAAAGCTCACTGAAGTTACAGAAAATATTTTCACAGATTTTAAAAGCCTTTGAAGCAAGTGTATCACTTTCTTACAGAATAAGCAGAGAGCTGCCTCTTTGGTGGTTGATCTATATAAATGGAGGCAATGCACTTGAATTTTCAGCTGTGTTTCAGGAAGACAGAATGTGCATTTCAGCTAGACAGAATGAACACAATAATGTATCACTGAAGTTAGAGGAAGGTCTCCATGCTTATCTTTTACTGGGGAAGAACCAGGGTTTGTCACTTTAACCATACTAGAAACTAATATAGTAACATTATTATTAATGAAAGAAGATAAACATCAGAACTGGTAATAATAACTAGAAGATCATTTTCTAATTCCATTTCATTTTTTGCTTATCCTGGGAAAGCACAGCAGTGTAAACGTACTAGTGCAGGCAGAATTTACAAGATATTCTATCTCTGTTATATTTCAGCTTGAACAGCAATCTGATAAAGTCCAGAGTTACATTTCTAGGTCTATCTATGATCATGCTACACACAGACAGCAAGGTCTAGAATCCAGCAAGACATAGGAAACACAAGGGCAAACAAAATGTCACTTACATACAATTAATTTTTAACAGCAGTGTACAAGCAATTTGACAACCTTAGTAACAAAGTCAATTCAAATCAACCTGGACTTTGTTTAATTTAATATTTAACAAGATTACTTACTTTTTTCTACTTCAGGTTTCAACCTTTTATTCTTTATGAGAATCTTTCTTTTGAGGTCATTAGGAGAAGGTAAGGCTTTACCTGGATCAAGCTGTAAAACAATTCATAGAAAAGACTTTAATTTCACCTCTTTATAACCCCATTTGAATTTTGAATTTAGGACAACCATTTTAAGGGACAGTGAAAAAGCAGTGCCACCTCAGGCACAACCATGGGAATCAGTCTGCAATTACACAGCTTCCTCTGTTACTTCCCTATCCCAAGGGAAAGCTATGCACATCTTCAGCAGCCCTACTCTCCTATCCTCTCCTGCCTAGCAATAGGCATGGATGTAACTTGCAACACGTAATCTGAGGACTTCCTAGTTTCACTCTCTCCCCATGGCTCATTTGCAATTCAAGTTATAGTGTAATCTTTGTAATTTGATCTCCAAATATCTCACTTTATATCATCCCTTTGAGGTGTAATAATTCAAGTGAGGCTGTCCACAAATACATACAGAGTAAAAAAGGGCTGGCACCAGTGAATGAAAAAATCTGGTCAGTCCTTCCCCAAATGGCAAGCACTATTTTTGCCAGTAGGACTACAGGGTCACATCTTCAGTATTTGTAAAAGTTAAATGGCAAGTCTGACTTACATAGGAAGTACTAGTTAAGGTTTTAGTCCAATCAGAGCAAGAAGAATACACATAATATAGAAAAAAGTAAAAAAAATAAAAATAAAAATAAAAAATCCTGTGATTTAAGTCCTGTCACATCACTGCAGCAAAGAAACAGAAATTTGGATATAAGTAAGACACTTTCCACCTTAGACACATGTATGAGAACTGCTGAATCACGGCCTGAACCTCTGATTGATCACCTGAGGCGAGCGATGAGTCAGCCATGGGAGCACAGGTAAAGGCCATTCACCTGTGCTGCAGAAGGAGAAGCCTGGCTGAACCTCTCCTAGACCCATTTAAGAGCTGACCACCAGTGGGGAAGGATCTCTTCTGGAGTTTCATAGTGAGCCCAGGATACAGATAAGCATTCTATCTATTCTCTTTTGGTATAATAACTGCTTAGCCAAACTCTCTGGTATATTTCATAATTATAACATCTGTACATTCATTGATTATACAACACATAAAAGATATTACATGGGAAGTCACTGCAGAAGACTATGGCTCCCAGTAAGCTGTAAATGATAAGGATCAGAAAGTATTGCCAAGACTAGTAAAAATTATTTGAAGAAATATTCTGATCCTTAAATCCAACCCTGAGCTACAAAGAACAAAAAAACAAACACAACTTGAAACTCAATAAAAGAGGTAGAGGTGACAAATAACAATGAAGTAAAAAACCTAGCCTATCCCAATCTGAAAAGAATGGGTGTAAACCTCCTTTATAGGAGGGTAACAATACCCATAACTACCAAGCTACCTCAGTCGAGAGAGTTTTGGCATGTCAAAGACAAATCAAAACTGTTTCTGAGAGTGCTTGGGTTGTAATTCCACTAGATGTCAGTATCACAGAGCTCATTTATCCCCATCCCCATGCACAGGGCATACCTGGATGCCCATTTGGATGATACTCGCTTTTACTTAAAAACAAATTTGCTGCAGCCACTGCCATTTCTCTCTTGATTCTTTCCACCTCAGTCTGTATAAGTATCAGAAAACAAGCACTCACAAACAATTCAAGCAGCCATCTCTGTAACATTTGCTTTGTGAGCAGCTGAGGACTCAGTTCACCCACAATGAGAAATAAACACAAAATGCAGAAGGCTCAGTAGTGCTAAGGAACACAGACAGCAGAGACTAAATACTGGACTCTGTGGCAGTAGCATGGCAGCCTCTGGCCTGTTTTAGATTTGCCTGAAAGCTGCTGGAAGCTGTCATTTGTGAGGAATGTGCCAAGTTGCCATATATATATTAGCAGACAACAGGACAAGTTTAGTCCTTTTGGGGACACCTTTCATAGCAATAACCTGATATTTATCAAGCTGGTGAGTTGCTGTTCCTGCAATGTGCAAGGAAAGCCAAGAAAAAACATTTAGATGATCATACAAGAAGGACCCTGGAAAGGCTTCACAAAGACAGGAGCTGGCTGACAGATCAAGCAGAATCCTCTTTGCCCTGGTCTCCCACACCACTGAAGAGCACTTGCAGGTTTTGGGTGACTTTTGGCAAGCAGCAAGCATGTTGCTTAGGAGAGTAGGAAAGGACTGGAGGAGTGGATAACAAGTTATTAAAGTCTCCAACATTCTGTTTGTGGAGGAGTGACTGTTATTATCTCCTGCCGCAGAGGGGAGTGAAGTGCGTGCAGATTACAGTGCACTCAATAGTCCAAATGAGACTGCAGGGAACTCTCTGTGCTTAACTTAATTCTTAATGCACTAGTGGGGGCTACCCCACTAGACTGTCAGGCCTGATCTAGAGCATGAAGCGTGCGAAGTGCAGCTGAAAAAAAAGTTTTCCTCAACTGAGAACGTGCAATTTAGAATTAACTGTTTTTCAACAATGACTAACAAATTTCAGAGTTATGTATGACCTGGAAATACAATGTAAGTGATGTATTTTATATAGGAGCTGGCATTACATCACACATCAAGGGAATGGCTTTCCCCAAGCTGCTTGCCAGAGCCTTGTACAGAAGAGACTGAATAAATCAGATGTTTGTAGTAAACAGCGTATAAACTCAAATATACTAGTCATATTTGAAAGCACAGGACTGGCAGTCATCAGCAATTCCACTATAGGTGGTATGATACAATTTTTTTCATCTCTTTCAAATATTGCTAATTTTAAAAATAGACACATTGTCACAAGATAACTTACTGGATGTGTTTCTAGAGGCTGCTTCAACAGGAGATCTCCAAAAAGATCCTCACAGTATTTTGACATCTTATACTGCTGATATTTGCTGGAAAATATTACAATGGTTCATTTTTTACATATTAAAAAATCTAAATCACTATTATACAGCAAAACAGAAAAACACAAATGAAAGTAGTCATCCCAAATTATATACAACCCAATTTTTCTCAATTGAGACACATTACTTTACTGTAATTAAAGTGTCAATAAAAGTGTATTATCTGACAGACAAAAATATAATAATACCAAGAAAGTAGATTAACTGAATTCCACATGGCTAATGGAACATACAAATATCTTTCACAGCTTGAGCACAGATAAAAATATTGCCATTACTAAGCTAGCTAAAGATTGACTACTGCATTAAAGAATAGTCTATTCCAGCTGACAGCCAGTATATTTGCATAGCCCTATACAGTTTACAAGTTCATTCAAATCTTACTACTTTTGAGTTGTATTATCTTTCTCAACCACTGTACTATTAAAAAATAAAAATAAAAAGAGACACTATATACCTGCAATGATTTTCAAATGAAAGAATGACAGGATACTCTGATGTAACAAAAGCTGTTTCCTTAATGGCTTGAATTACATCCTTCAAAATGCAATAATAGGATTCAAAATTAGAATAAATCAAATTATAATCAACGAAAGACTTTTTTGCCTTCCTCCCCATCCTGAGAAACACAGAGCTGAGTTTCAAATGTGCCTACTGAAATCAGAACTAGAAAAATCTGTACATTCCCTCTTTTCTTCCCTTCCTCCCCCTCACCCTCCACCCAAATCTGCACTCAGCACCCAGAAGTGCTTGCAGTTTCACCTGCAACCCATCAATGCAACCTTTGATGTCTGCCACCTTGTCCTGACAGGAAGAACTTCCACTCCCAGAACAGGTTCTGCATCTTCAGGCTGTTTCTACAGCCAAAGAACTTCTCAGACAATAGAGAAGATATTTTCTCTGCTGAGCAAGGAGCCTCAAGATGTAATAATATGGGGCAAAAAAAGTTAGCAGCAGTAACCCAGGGATATAGAAAGCAAGTCAGAAATTAGCCTTAAGATCTGGGGAGAAGAAACAATGCCTATATAATTTGTCAGTCTGTCACAAGGGAGCAATTGCAAATGCTCAGAAGGGGAGGGTACCCTGCATGGATTCTTGTCCAGGTGGCCTACTGGGGTTTATTCCAGGTGGAGAGATTAGGTATTTACCTTGAAAAGAATATCTGTACACATTGCTTTTCCATGTGTTATTATTGGTTCTTGGTCTTCACCTTTTCCGTCCCAACAGTCCAGCTCAACACACCTAAAAGCACAAGAAAAATATCACCTTTCTTAGTGTTTCAGTACAGGTGAGCTACTCAAGAAACATTCTGAGCAGTGAGTTCTGAGTAAATTACTCTGCAGTTTGAGTCACTGTACAATCCCTTTTAAGCTGCACATGTGTAATTTCTGATTGCTTTTATAACACTGGGAGTACTACCTTAAATATAGTATGCATAGGGTAACATTTGAATGATAATTATTTTTTAGTATTGTAGCACTTGCCTAATTTATTCTCTTACTCAGTTAACTGTGACACACATCAGTATGTCAAGAAATCAAGCAGGAAATCATAAGCTGATTCTTGTTTACTCATAAAGTTCTTAATTACAAAGTAAGAAGGCTTCAAAAATCCATTTTTTGTTTTGATATGAAACTTATCTTTCTCACAACCTGTCTCCTGATTTTTATGTTCCGCTGTCTTCCAATGTTTTTTGTGAAGTCTTAATAAAGTCTCATATACCACAGTATTACATTTTCACATTCACTTCTACAATGTATCATCACCAAAATGCATGGTGTATGTTCAGAATATTATTCACAAATAACAAAGACATATCTACTGCTTCCAACCTGCATCCAGCCAAAAGCACTTGTCTGTACATCTCCACCGAAGACTTGCCACCAAACTGCCTGCCTGTTAAATACGTGTTGTGAGAGGAACTGATAAAATAGTGAGCCAAAGGATGGTCCATTTCTTGATATAATTCCAAACGGTCTAGGAAAACTGGGGCATTTTCATCTGACATCAAGTATCTGCAAAATCCATCACTTGATATGAGACCTAGAAGGAAGAAGAAAACACAGTGAATTACTGCTAGAAATTATAGTGAGAAGGATACTAACTACTTTTCAGAACGTGAACCCTAGCACAAAAGGTATGTCTACACAGGTTTCTGCAAGCAAATAGCTTTCCCTTTCCAGTGACCAGCAACACTCTCCCTAGTGCAAAATCTGCTACTACGTCTCCAGAAAATAAAATAGATGTGTAAGAAAATAGCACATCTGGCATTTACCATTGTAGACCTAAGTCATCAATAGGACGTGAATAAGGCAAATGACTTCTCCTCAGAACACTCCTAGCAATTTTGGGCTCTGGGATTTTGTGAGCCAGAAATTGAGAGCTTACATTTAAGTATTCTATGGTACTTTTCCCTTCTAATGTTTAGTCCTGCACTGAATGTGCTACACTGCTGTTGATAAGCTTTCAGCAAAACAAGTGGAGATGTACCCTGACAACAACTGCACGTATTCATTTGCAAAATGTTAGTAAACTCCAGGATACTTTCACGTTTGCTGTTTGAAATACAGCTTTATTCTTTTACAGTGAAAAGCAAACCATTTTCTACAACGAACATGGGACAGACAGTGATTCAGAGAACAAAATTCATAACATCCTTCCATTATTTCTCTGTTGTTATATGATTCATAAAATATAAAAATAAATAAAGGGATAAATTGCAATGATAAACTTAATAATAATCAGTACTACAATATCTGTTTTTACAGCAGCCAAGACACAGAGAAATCAGAAATTATCTGAGGTAGGGAAGAAGGGATTACTCACAGAGAGTCACTGCAAAGAGTTATCTGGCTCTAATTTGAAGACTGCAATCCCTAAGGTCACGTATGAGTACTCAGCAATTGTTAAGGCACATTTCACAGCAGTTCTAGGTTTAAGACAGCTTTTCTCTTATGCAGAGAACTTTAGTATACTAGTAAACCTGCTTTTTTAATTCTGTTTCTAGTACTCTCAAAAAAATCCTCTACTGGAGCTTAAATTTTCTGTCCTTTGTGTCAGCCAGAGTTGAACTCTCCTGGAATGTCTTATTCAAATCCTCTCAGCTGATTCTGATTTTTGGAAGAAAGGAAAAAGGGAGAAAATTGAATTTAATGTTTAGGAATTTTTTTTGTTGATCACCGACAACCTGAAAGCTGAAGCAGAAAATGGTTCTCAAACTTTAGCAGACAAAAAACTTAAACTCTTCACAACTTAAAGAAGCTCAGCATCCTATAATCAATAGACTGATCTTTGCATTTTTGCCATGCACTGACCAAGTGGAAGAATTTCCTTTTCCAGTGTTCCTGAGCAGTCTCTGGTTACTAAACCACACAGCATTAACTTGTCCCTTCTGTTACCAAAATGTAACTGAAGATGAGTCAGTTTCTTTTTGCTACAGAGCATGAACATTGGTTGAGTCAGTTGCTTCTTGCTACAGAGTAGTGAATGAATGTTGTTTCTTAAACTAGGTGATCCGGAGCACAAGCAACCAAACAAAAGGTGTTAAGTTTAATTATTTTGCTCAACAGCAAAGTTGTATTTATGAAAAAAAGAAAGGAAAATACACTGTGAGATATAAAGCCACTGCTGAGATAAATTCTTGCATTCTTTAGATGCTAAGGAACATCTCGATTTAAAATGAAATCATCTCTTTGTCCTGATGACTGCACTGGGATAAAAGAAGAGCAAACGTTGAATTTCCTCCCACATTTACCTTTACTCTTCAAGTCTTCATCTGGCTCATACGTCTCAATTATCTGCATGGCTCTTTTTGTGTCATAAAAGGGAAATAAAATTTCATTGAGCCGAGGATCTCGTTGATGCTAAGGTTAGAAAACAGTGGAATTCAGCAAAACAATACAGTGCATGCCTGTCATTCAAGAGCATTTCATTACTGCAGATGAGAAAGAAAGAAGTGGACGTTTAAAAAAAAAAAAAAAAAAGCCCTATCACTTTCATCCTACCCACCAGTAACTTCAGCTTTAGACAGAACACAAACCTCAGCTTTTGTAAGAAACCTATACAGTCTGACCACACAGTGGATTTCTTTCAAAATACTTTTAACTGTACAACTGGTCTTACTGCTACTTGTTCATTAAAATAATGACTGCACATGGTATATGTCTCAATGAAATGTTGAAAATAAATAGCTAAACTTGTCTTAATAAATTCTCTCTCTTCTTCCCTGTCCTTTTCGTATGTCATGTAAACTGACAGGCTTTACTGATGGCACAGTAAACATCTCCGCAAAAATTCCTGTCTTCAGCAATATCTGTGGCTGAAGTATAAAGAATTTTAAGTCCGAATTAAGTGATATGCAACTATTGTTGATTATCTGTGAATTGCAGAAACATTGTCATATTAAATACTCAAAAAAGAAGAAATACGAACAGTTTAAAAGATCTTTAAAGTATTTTCGTTTCACAGAAATTTACGGTATTAGGATTTCTTAATATATTTAGTATTAATATGTTCTTGATGTAATTTTGCAGTGATTTCTAATACCCTACTAATCCGCCGAGTTTTTCAATTTTTGCTTAATACTGTGCTATGTAACATTTGTTTTCCTCCATGCTGGATTAGAGCTGCACACTGTGTGCCTGATTCTTCATTAAAATAAAATTTAAAATATAAAGAACTGAATGGAGTAGTGGCAAATAAGCAGATGCAATAAAACAAAGAAATAAACATGACTGTGGAAACATTTTTTTTTACCCCAGTAGATGCACAGTTTTCAAGCTGCAGTTTAAGCAGAATTCAGAACTGTAACTGGCCACCCCCATACTGGTGATAAACATTTTGGAGTGGACAGGCTTGGAACAGCAGTATCAGCATTTGCTGTAATTCCTCATGTGTAAATTTTTTGGCATTTTTTTCAGGAAAAAAAAAAGCGATTTCCAATCAAAAAGAAGCACTTTACCTCTTTTCTTACATTCAATACATTGATGAATGTGCTTTACTGATTCCAAGAAATTACAACCAATGCCAATTTAATCATGCAGATAAGGAGGGATCTTTCAAATAATGCTACTGACAGTATGTAGCATCTAAATTATAGCATTTTCATTCACTACAGATTGGCTGTCTGGATATCTAAGTAAAACTCAGATGAAATATGAAATGAGAGCAGCTGGATGCAGGACATAACTTGCTAAGCAACACACAACAGCAATACATTGGCATGCAACAGCACAATCTACTAAGAAACCTTTTATCATTAGTGACAATTCTCTACTTCAAAAAATGTTAAGAAATAGTAGGGAAGATTCTTATTCAAGAAAAGTTCTCTTTCTATTCTCCTTCTATAATTAATCATAAGCAAACAGAATAAAATAAATGGAAGGCAAGAAGGTTCCTCTTGAGAAGGAGTCTCCAGAATTATCAAAAGAAGCTAGGAGCAAAATATTCTTGTTGCAATGATCACTGGTCATTATGTATTTTTTTTCTACTTATTAAAAGGATGTTTTTATGTTTACTTAGTTTAAAAAAGAAAGCAAATTTTACAACTGATAAAGTGTTATTTTAAAAAAAGCTAGAATGTTTACTGGTGCCTCCTATGAAATCTTCTGCACTACTGAGTTTGTTGGCAAGAAAAGCTGTAACATAAAAGCTGATCAAAACTAAAAGCATGATGTTTCATTTAAAAAGTCAACATGCCCCAAGACTGGTTGTGTATGTCCAGCAAAGCTGCTTTTGCTTGTTCTGGTTACAATATGAAACAGGACACCTTTTACACTAGACATTCTTAACCATATGAAAATGAACATTCTAAAAATATGCAGAGAAAAGACTCCTGCATAGTTCTGGAAAGAGAAAAGATTATTTATCCTTTCCAACCTGGCCTCCAGTCTCCTATTTGAGAGGATAGAAACTGAGATGCAAAGCAGCTCTTATGCCAAAATCAATTTTACATATTTGTTGAATTTCTTCTGTGCAGTGGGCTAAGAATGACATCCTTTTGTGGAAATGAAAAAAAAAAGACAGAGCAAGCAAGTGAACGGAAAAGAGGAAGAGCAAATGAGAAGGAGAGAGGTGGGAAGAGAGGGAGAAAGTGGGAAAGAGGAGAGGCAGTGAGAAAGAAAGGGAAAAAAAAGGATCTCCTCGTACCTCCTTCCCAAGAGAAAAGATGAATCCTGGTCAGACTACTGAATTTCCATTTTGACAGTTAATTGGCCTATAATTTATTGCTGCAAATGAATGGCAGGAGCAAATCTCAATAGTAGTGATCTCTGTTGCTTTTCTACTACGTTTTCAAACTTTAAAAAACACCTATGCAAAGTACTCAGTGCCTGACAATAATTAGATTTATTAAAACTTCTCAGGAATTTTAACACCAATATATAATTAAATAAGCTGTCAGCCAGCAGCACTTAAAAGTCAAACAGAGAAAACGGTTCTTCTGGAAAAACTCCAGGAAAGATGTTCACTCTCCACTTACAGCCAGTAACATATTCTTGTGCTCCCTTAAAGAGCCCTAATGCTTACAGCTTCTGTGGCCTGTGCAGGAGGTAACTCAATCCAAATTAATTTAGGTTAAAGATTCTCATGAATAATAACTCTGCCAAACAAATCCTTCCCCTATATTATCACAATAAACTTTTTGTATTTTCCAGCCTTAAACATCATTACTAACTGCAATCCTGGCCTGTTGTGAAGGGGACAGAAAAGATCGCTTCAGGTGTGAGATCCAGGTTTTTTAGTGTCTTCTAATTCATGACTTAAATTTTAAACTCCAAATACATTCAGAGACCAGAATATCTACAACACAGAGCCAAAGGCATTGGTTTCAAATGGTCAGAAGCAAGTGCCTCTATAAAACCATTTGACTATTTTTTCCTGAACTCTAGTAACCAACTAAAGGGCAACATTGCCATTAGTTATGAAATGCTAATCTCACAATCTTAATGTTCTGGCTTTTTTTTCTGAGTATATTTTACATGTAATTTGGTTGGAATCAGGCATGCGCTCCCAGCTGAATAAAAAAACCTATATTCTGAAGTTGATATATGGAGAAATTATTGCTTGAGTTTTCATACAGAAATATCAGAAATATATTTCTGATATATATATATACATATATATATATATATATACACATAGATTGATAAATAAATAGTAAAATAATTTTAGATTGAGATTTTTTGTGAGGCTCCAAAAAGATCATTCAGAGAAGTAAAGCAGCTATCCATGTTCCAGATAACAAGAATCTACTGGTACCAACACAGGTAGAATGCATTTATTTTCTATGCGTATGTTCTTGTCAAATCTACAATAGTGGATTTAGTTTTGCAATTCTGAACGAGTCAGTCTTAAATAACTTACTGTGCTTTAGAAATAGGAAAAACAAAGCAAAAAGAAACAAAAAAAACCCCAACCCCCACACTGTTTATTGAACTACTTCGCAAACACAATATTTTTAAGAAATAATACTCTTGCCATCAACTGTAATCTGGAAATACAGAAATAAAAATATTGTCTTTTATGCTACACATTTACTATTTAAAAAATAATATAGAAGCCCTTAAAATACCCTCTCAGCTCTTAGATTTGTAAGAGATGGATATTCTACTGTATTGAATCAAACCAAAGTTTGTAAAAGCCTACTTTATTTTTTCTATTATTCAGAGAAATTAGCAGACATATTTATCCTTGGCCTTAAGATAAAAATAATCTCTTGTATTAAAATACTGGAATGCATTTATAATAAAAATGCATTGAATCTAACATTATAAAACTTATAAAACATACATAATACAACATAACACAACAGCAAGTAATCAGCAGATGCAACCTGCAAAGCCAACATGTAGAAAGCACAAGAACATGTAAGGTTGGAGCTGATTTTTGCACCTGGATGTTACCACAATGGAAAGATCAGCAGAACAAAAGCATAGCAAATAATGGCATGATACATGCAATGAAAAGACTGGAAGAAGCAAGCCACTGCAGACAGACTTGTATGGTAGTTAATGTATGAAAAAGCTTACTTCATTTAGAAAGCTCACTAATTGGTCTACCGTTAAATAATCAGTTTTGTCTCCATTGCTGAAAAGAAATTTATTAGAGAATGTAAGTTTTCATATATGATGCTACAGTAGGTATGATTTGCATGCTGACATTGTCAATACTTTTAAAACCTTCAACTTTTCTACCTGAAGTAGCTGTATAATCTCAAAACAAACAGTCACAGAAAACAAACTGTCTATGCTCAGCACAGTGTATCTCCCAAAATTACTATAACTTAACAGATGTTACTTCAGGAAACAGCAAGTAAGCCCTCCAGCTGAGAATAAATTGAAGGAAGAAGCTTTTGAAACTTCACATTTCTTACTTACTTTAGTTAGTTAACATACTATATTAATCACCTAAAGGAGCAAGTTAAAATTACGGTAGTTAATAAAGCCAATGCAGGGTGGGGATATGGGGATGGGAGGAACACAAGTTCCAGGCACTTTCTGTAACTTATGTGAAAGTCGCTCTAAATACAGAGTGAACTTTTACATTAACAATCTGAGAGACAAGGAAGGGGAAAGACTGAAGTTTGTCTTAAAATACTGCTGATGCTACTAAGATTAAAGGTTAGATAATAACTGTGTTCTGTTATGATTAGATATGGACTAAAATTACTGTAAAATCAGTTTAAAGCAAGATTATATTCAATTTGAACTTACATCTTCTTAAAGAGGTCCTCTATGTCAGTTCTGGGACATATCTTTTGGGTGAGCTCATAAAATTTCTCGTAAGTAAATGCTGCAGGCTCAATTTCATCATTCTGCAATAAAAGGCAAAGTGCATTTACTCAGCAAAAGACAATATGCTCTTTCTCGTAGAGCGTATCTTACATCTGAAAAAGCAACCAAGTACTGTTTTAGCTCCTTACCCATTATGCACTTTATTTAGTTTATTTTATCTTTTCTGCAAACAGTTTTAAATTCGTCTTTATCAGAGATCTGTTTGACATTCTTATATTCTGATCTCATAGTCACATTAATTCTACATAAATAAAGACATGGAACCCAGTACTTATTTTTCTAAAGAGCTTAAAAAAAACCTGGAAATTCCACAATAGTGTTTTAACTACAAGATACTTATACTGAAGCCAAGGCATTTCAAGAAAAAGTTTCAGATTTGGTACAGTGGCTCTAAATAGCAAAGCAGCTCTTATAAAAGAGTGTTTGAAATTTCCATAGAAGGGAATGCTCAGCTTACACATTCAGTATCATGCCCTTTCTTGACTGAACAAGACGAGCACTGCAGCAGTGAGGAAGTTCATCCCTAGTGTCAGGCACTGTGTCCACTGGGAATCCACATTTTTCTACACTCCTCTCTCCAGCTAGAGACAGTGAGAGCTGCTAAGCTTGCAATGCTGCCTCTCACCAGCCTTGGCAGGTGCAAAGCCAAGGACAATGGGCTGGAGTCTCCAAAATGAAAGAAGAGACCTTTGGCAGGAGTCAGGGTGAAAAAATTAGTCATAACTACAGTCACTTGTCACTTCTCTGGGGCTGCTGGCAGGACAGTGCTGGGCAGCACTTCAGTGTAAGGGAGCAAAAGGAGAAAAGAACATGAGGAACTCAACAAACGAAACTGAGAGGGCAGCACGCAACAATATTCTGCATTCAAGTACTTTGTATAAATGCCGGGGGAGGAGGAGTGGACCAGTTATTACAAAAAAGAAGAGAAGCCTTATTTGAGAATTTCAAGGACTGCTGCATCATGAAGCACATTAAATACATCTTGTTTTTAGTAAGCAACCTGAAGTGATGAATAAAATACTTGTGAACAACAGGCATGTTTTTACACTAAATGGCTTTGATCACTGATATGAATTTGAATGATTCATCAGTTTATTCATATACAAAGAAGTTATTCAAAACTGCTAAATACCTTTCCACTGGGAAGACCTAATTCCTTGAGTGCTTGAAAGATCACTTTTTCTGTTTTACCTGATGCAAAGGTTCTGGTAATGCTAAAACAAAAAAGATTGGGAAAAAAAAGTTAGTCACTTTTTAAACAATCAGTTCTCTGTCTCTTGCTTTTTACTGCCCATGTTTTCCTCTGACTTCAGCTGATGAATGTTTGCATCTTCCAAGAAACAGAGAGGCTGAAAAAGTGGCTTAAGCTTCAAGGAGTAGCACTATTCTGCCTGCCATCCATTAGAAAATCCACTAAAATGATGAACCACAAAAAGAACAGCAATACAGAGCTTTGCAAAGCATTATTTTGAATCTTTTCAACTCCGTGCACAGATAAATGTGTTTAAGAAGTAGCAGTTTCTTCAAGCGAGAAGACTGATGCCTCTGAGCATAACAGGTTGCTGTGACTTCCTTTCCAAGCATTAACCTATGCTTCCCATACAACTTGTGATGCGGGCCTGAACCATTCCCAATGGCAGACGCCTTCCTCTTTCCTTAACCAGCTGCAGTGTTCATTTCACTCTTTGAAAGCTCCGTCATTTCACTGGCATTATGAAAGTCTCAGTTTTAGGAATACTATGCAATTAAACAGATTTCCACCAAACTGGTTAACATTCAATTCCATAAATCAGGAATGATTTCATCATGCATGAGACTGACAAAGTGGTTTCATTTGCAAGAAAACAAACCCAATTAAAGTCTAACTATTTGATAAGATTAAAACATTTGGTCTCTTTCTGTTCCCATTTGAGACAAATTTGAATAATCTCTATCTCTGCAAAAAAATAGATCTACACTTCCTCCTCCTTACAATGGTCTAAGTCTAAGCTTCCCAAATTCCCAATTTTGATACCTCAGTCTAAAGGGGAAAACTGAGGTCTGTAACTGGGATCTAATTCTAATGCTATGATAATGTGTACAGTGAGAAAGACCCTACAGTTGCCTAATGAGAATGAATATGATGCCCTTTATCATCAAGACATTCATTTATGGAGGCTTCTTATTAGTCTCACGCAAAGTAAATAACTTCACAAGGAAAGAGATGTGAAACAGCTGCTGTTATTTTTTGTCACTGTAATTCAGTTATTCTATTCGTCAAAATGCTCTGAGGCTCCTGTGTCAATATTTTCATACTAATACTCTTTAATATCTTCATTGATGACCTGGACAAGGGGACTGAGTGTACCCTCTATAAGTCTGCAGATGATACCAAGTTGGGACTAAGTGTAGATCTTCCTGGGGGAATGAAGACCCTTCAGAGGAATCTGGATAGGCTGGATCACTAGGCTAAGGCCAATGGGATGAAGCTTAGCAAAACCAAATGCTGAGTCCTGCTCTTTGGTCACAACCCCATGCAACACTACGGGCTTGGGGCAGAGTGGCTGGAAGACTGTGTGAAAGAAATGGACCTGAGGGTGTTGGTTGATGCTCAGCTGAAGATGAACTAGCAGTGTGTCCAGGTAGCCAAGAAGGTCAATGACATCCTGGCTTGTATAAGAAAAAGAGTTTTTTACTTTGTTCTTACAACAGTTAGATTTCTATGTTCCTGTTTAGGCACATAAATCACAGAATTATAGGATTTGAAAGGGACCTCATCATCTATTCCCACCCAACTCCTAAAGCAGGTTCCAAGCAAAGGATAAAGAGAGTGAGTAGGATAAATAATAGGATAAATAAATATTTGACTTTCAAAGCTGGTAAGTACTAAGATGTTTTCACTAAATTACAGACTGAGTTTAACTTTAGGCACTTATTTCTTAAGCAAACAAATAAACAAATAAACAAACTCAGGCAGCTATTTTTCTACTGATTTGAAGACACAGAATAATGTCAGTTCTACATTTTATGATCTGTCTCTGGCCTGGTAAAAATTCTATGCTTGTTCTTGTGAATTGGGTCCAATAATAAAAATTATATAATACTGTTATAAGTAACTAATCAGAAAACGAGACACAAGATTCCCTAGCTATAAAAAACTTATTTTTTGTTTCAAACTCTTTTTTATTTCAAAGATGACAGCAAACGTAATTTGCAATGAGAGCAGCAGTCTAGAAACAAGTGCATGAATCAAATAAGACTTTCAAAGTATAATATGACACTTTCATTTTGCTAAGGATATTGTAAATAAATCTACTTTTTCTTCTACCTGTGGAGACTTCATCCTAACAGATTTATATTCATCTTGTTGCATATCTTGGAAAAAAAATTGAGTCATTTCTGATTCAAGCAAATTATTGGTTGACAGATACCTACAAATGTTAACTCCTCACATTCCACTGGGTCTGAATACATAATTGTTTTTATTTTTGGCAACATGTTAATGTTTCCTCATTTTTTAAAATACTTCCCAAGTCTAGCACTGAGGGGTATAAATCTGTCTTGCATTTGATGGATTCAATGACTTTATTACTTTGAACATTTACCACTTTCAAATAGTTACAAATATCAAGCCAACGCAAAGACAGTTTAGAAGTATCATTTTTTCTGGCTTCACTGAATTTATCAAGCTCAAAGAGGGCAGATTTAGGTTATATATAAGGAAAAAACATTTTACAGTGAGGGTGGTGAACCACTGGAACAGGCTGCCTAGAGATGGGGTTAATGCCCTGTCCCTGGAGACTTCAAAGACAAGGCTGGAGTATGCCTTGGGCAACCTGATCTAGCTGTGGTGTCCCTGTACATCCCAGGGGAGTTGGACTAGATGGCCTTCTGAAGTCCATTCCAGTTGTAAGAATTCTATGATTCTATGATCAGTTTGGGTAGCACTGGAAGTACCACTGCATACACTGTACAAAAAAATTATCTTAAACTATCACTTCCAAAAAACACCTAACTGTAGAAACAGACACTTCTTTCAGATGCACTGGAATAATTGACACAAAACATGTACTAAAACATATAATTTCAAATCAACTTAATTAAACAAGTGTAAAACTGATTTAATCATCACTTATCATAGCTTAGTATATTTTTTATTGTTTTATAAATCTTCATAGTTAGAACCTGAATTAGCTCAAACTCTTTTCAACACAGTCACAAAATGGATGAGCACAGATTGAGTTAATTTCTAAACATGCTTTATCTCAACAAGTGCAAATCGCACTTATAGAAAATTTGTTTTATGCCAACAGAAAGTTGCTTATTTTTCATGCTAACAAACAACACTCATCATTTCAGTCATAATTTGCAGTAGTCTTGGAGTCAGAAAATACAAAATATCTAGTGCTCCCCTGAAGGTTTCTGCACTTATGTTATTAGTAATATTATTAGTAATGCCCCAGAGTAGGTTAAAATCCAAAAGTAGCTAAGAATAATTTTAATGACTTCACAATCCCAGCCATGATAACAAGGATTCAGGAATATTTATATCATTCACCTTCTCAAGGCTTGTCCTTCTCTGTGTCTACGCTTTAGCTGTAACAATCTGTATTAAACCAATGAAGAAATGCAAAGAGCTCTGATGATATTTTTTTTTTTCCAGGATTTTACTTCATTTCCTTGTAAAAGTGAACTAAATGTGATCTTGTGATACACATTTCTATGGCTCAACAGACCATCTGGTTCTTCTTGTTCTGAGAAAATAGTCTTTGTATGATTTTCCCTAGAGCTACAGCCACTGCCACAAGTGTGCCCAAGCAACAGGAGGAGGTGGATATTTGACAGAATGGGGCTAACTAGAAGATATTGAATTGAAAAACAGGTAGGTATATGGGAGGGACTGATCACAGCAATCTTGAGGTCTGTTGAATAGGAAGTACGAGCGGTTTAAATCAGTGGAAAGTGTTATCAGGGAAAGTCTTGGATAAACTGTATGAAACTCACTTCATGGTGCACAGCAGAAGCATTCTGTCCACATTTCCCAAATCTTTTGGTTTACCTTCCCTCAGCTGATTTCTTCATCCAAATTATCTTCTCCTTTGTGGAGAAAGACGTAGGGTCCCAGTGGACAACACGCTGGCTGTGAGCCAGCAGTGAGTCCTGGTAGCCAAGAAGGCCAATGGGATCCTGGGATGTATTAAAAGGATCATGGCCAACAGGTCAAGGGAGGTGATCCTCCCTCTCTACCCTGCTCTGGTCAGGCCTCACCTGGAGTAATGTATCCAGTTCTGGTCTCCCTGGTACAAAAAAGACAGGGATCTCCTGGAAAGAAACTAGAGGAGAGACACAAAGATGATAAAGAGCCTGGAGCATCTCCCCTACAAGGAAAGGCTGGGTGACCACGGTCTGTTCAGCCTTGAGAAATGAAGACTGAGAGAGGATCTTATTAATAATCACAAATATCTTAAGTGTAGGAGACAAAGGGACATGGTCAATCTCCTTTCACTGGTCTGTAGGGACAGGATAAGGGGAAATGGCCATAAACTGGAGCATAAAAAGTTGCGGTCCAATATGCTGAAGAACAACTTCACAGTGAGGGTGACGGAGCACTGGAAGAGACTGCCCAGGGGGGAGTCTGCTTTGGCAGGGGGGTCAGACTTGATCTCTGGAGATCCTTTCCAACTCCTACAATTCTGCGATTCTGTGATTCCTTTATGCACCTGGCTTCTTCTATTCCATCTTTTCTCTCTCCACACTCCTCCTCTGTGCTAAATGTTTGTGGGAGGAGAAGGCAGGGTTGCCTACAGCTGAGCCACCTAGGTACTTGTGTTCATAGTAAGTAGGTGGATCAGGACACTTCTATGATCATAGTGTCCTCAACTGATGCTCTCCTGTAGAAGGGAGGATAGAGCTCTGATTCACCCATTTTTCCAAGCTGAGTCTAAAGAGCAGTCTAATTTTCCTCCTACGTTCTCACTCCTCCGCTACTCCTTTCCTCCTGTCTCTGACATCTCTCCTATTCCTGTGAAAGTGTGACATTGCACTTACAGGATGAACTCAAATAGGTTGCTACATTTTACCCACAATAACATAATGAACCCTTTGAAGTGTCCAGATGTAAAAGTTCTGTTTCCTTCTGCACCCTGTGGAAGAGTAAGTTCTTCAGAAATTCATACTGCAAACCACTTCTGCAAGGAGTTAAGCTGCTAGAGACCAATTTGTGTCAACCTGGCACTCTTGGAACTTAAAACACTTTTAAGAAAAATTATTCAACTTTAAAAGACCATTTAAGTACTCCAAAATCCAAACTATAAATCTAGCAGGAAAATTTAATACATTAGATCCAGTGGACTGGATTCTCTTTAGCAGTATGTGGCTTTGTATGCAAAAGCAAGTTGGTTTGCAAACCTACAAACTTATGTCTCCCTAAATGCAAGGTAAAATATTTCAAGGTAAAAGTTTCACATAAACTAGCACACAATTAATCAATTCTGGAAAATAAAGCTCTGTGTTCAGACATAAAGCTGAAATCTTGAAAATGAATTTGCTCTCCTAGTACTTTTCCCTTACTCTTACCCTTCAGACGATACTCCTCTTGGGACCTCTGCCAGGAGGTACCTCATGGCAGTTCAGCTGAAGTATGAAGAATAAACTGGAAGCTGGCAATATGTGAAAGCTCAAAAATGAATTCACTGAAGCAGCCTTAATACTGTTGAAGTGTCACTTGAATCATGAAACTAAGAAACCTGGAGGACAGCATGGCAGACACTTTGTCTTTCTGCACATTATGTAGACACATAGTCCAATTGTTCTCCCTTGACTAAAAAAATTATATACAGAGTCCTTAGTGTTCCTTTCTATGGGTTCCTCCTTAGGAAAAAATAGCATGTCTCAAAAGTAGGATTTTCACATTTTGGATGAGGAGGAAAGAAGCTCAAAGTATCTGCAAGAACATCTACAGCAGGGCAGGGAGAATTATCAGCCTAGCCAGAGAGGACTGAAAATCAGTAACACTAAATAGTTAACAGCTGTACAAAAGAAAAAAAAACACCTCTTTTCTACCTTTTCTGTCACTGACAACAATCAACCTATTGATTCTTTTACCATGTGGAGAAAACCAAATATTATCCTGGAATTTCCTATAAAAGCAGAAGTAATTTTGACAGAGCTATACCTGTCTCTTTTACAAAGAACTACATTTTACAAGGTACATCTTTGACCTCCAATTAATTGGCCTGCAAGTTTATATGGTTCTCTTTCTAAGTATTTTATGAAAAACCTAATCCAGAGTTTGAGGAGTTTAAGACAAGAAAACTGATGCTCTTAGCTCTAAGTGACTTAGAAAACAATTATAAGCACTCATATCTTCTTCAGAATGGACAAAGAGAAAAATTATTAGGTTGATAAGAAGTTCTCCCTAGGTTACCAAGGAGGTATGGAACTCAGCTCAGTATGCCTAGTTCTGTGCTTGTTTTTATACAGGTATTAGAAGGTGACAAAATTGTGTTGTATTTAATTACTAAGCCATAGACCTTTTGTGAAATTGTGCATTGTGAAATTGTGAAAATCAGAACTTGATAGAAACTCGAGTGCCCAATTGTGCTTACCTCCGAACTGGAATTTTCCCATTTGTATTTGTTAGAAAGGCCAGCTTCATCCAGCTGAAATTAAGAAATAAGTATTTTTAAAATATTATTGGTTAAAATTGGGACAGTTACATTCATCTTAAGATTACTGACATCTCTTTGAAATCAGTATGAACACGTAATTATTTCATCCTAAAAAATATTCCTCTGTAGACTTCTAGTGTTTAAAGATAGACCAGTGCTTTAACTGTAAAAGCAGAAAGCAGTCCAAAAGAACCAGTGCATCAATTAACAGGATCAGTTTGAAAAGAAGAAAAATTTATGGGATTCTGTTTCCATATAAATCAGTGAAGCAACAACACAGACAATAATTACAACAGTCAGTATCAATAAATCAAATGAATAGTTAGAATTTCTCTTGGGCAGAAGCCTAGCACAGACTTGAGATCTCTTCTGATCACAATGAAAGGTTACAATGAAACACTAAACTAATTTTCTTCAATACACATTATTTTAAAAAATATATGAAAAAAATAAGGAAATTACAGGGCTAGAAAAATTAAGGGAAGAAAAGAAGGTAACTTACTGTTTCTTGAGACATGTCATTGGACTGACATTGTTAGCTCTAAAGTTATGTATGATGGATCCCAGTCCTTCTACCCATTGCTGACAAACAAAATACAGAAGCAATAAATTAGGAGAATTGAAGAGGGAAGAAAACCTGGTGGAAGGCTCTTCTTCCTTGCAGCTATGGATTATGGTAACTTTCTGAATTAAGGAAAAGAACCCATTCAGTTCACAGGCTATAACACCACATAAAAGCCCAACCACATTTTACCTATTAATATTTTATCCTTCCCTAAACAAAGCGACTGTGCTTTTCATTCTTCCAAGTACCACATGCAGCATCTGCAGTGCTATTAAGACTGTTTACTGCCTGCAAAGGGAAACAGTCCACTGATTGATTTATTAAGCTTCCTATTTATAACCACTATAAATATATGCCTCCTTTTCTGTCATTGCTGACAATATTAGCAATTAATAAGCAACGTTATATGATATGTGATGACATATTTAATTGGTCCAATGTTAGGAAAGGAATGAAACAAAATATTAATAAGCCACAGCAAACCACGGGGAGGTACAAAAATTTCTCTCCAATGCTGACCTCATCTAACATCCTGTTACATATTCAGTCCTGCTTTCTTTCTGGCTTTCATCCTTAAAAAGGAAAACATTCCTGCAATCATCAGTCCAACTTTCAGCCAACAACAGTATTATAGCACTTATGTAACCCCTTTTTATGGATCTACTTTTCTACTATAGCTCATACCTAGACTTTGCAGTGCTGTATAGAAGAAGCTTAAGGATTAGACCTTAACATGAACTCACATTGATTTTAGTGAGAATGCTGGCAGAATAAAGCTACCAGAAAAAAAAAAAAAAATAAATGATAGCATTAAAGGCCAAGTTCAATCTCAATTATGCCACTGTAATACTAGGATTACTCAACAGATAATTTATGGTGGTGGAACTGAGATGGGATTTGGTCCACTGTTTAATATCAACCTAATGAATAAAGCTTCTTGTTTTATTCTGGCCAAATTCTGTGCTTCTGCTTGGACTGACTTGGGCAGAAACCAGAATTTTACACTTACAAATACACAGAGAAGAATATATTTTTATTTTCATGAATAAGTGCTGCAAATCTGCAAATTAGATGAAAAAAAAAATAGCATTTATATGGAAGGAATACTAAAGTATTTAGAAAATTGCATATGGTGAACTGCCCACAGTTAATAACCATTGGCTAAAATAATACTAAAAAGGCCTGAAATGTCAATTCAGTAAAGAAAACACCTAAGCAGACTCCCGTACTCATTCAAGGCATTCAAGGCCAGGCTGGATGTGGCTCTGGGCAGCCTGGTCTGGTGGTTGGTGACCTTACCTGTGGCAGGGGGGGTTGAAACTAGATGATCTTTGAGGTCCTTTTCAACCCACGCCATTCTATGATTCTATGATTAAAGCATTCATCTTGTTATAATGCACAGAATTATTTATCTTTGATTTTGTTAGCACATCTGAAATACATGAGATACTGCCTAAAGATGGGCATCCTGGAGTGAGAGAGCATTATACAACCAAGAAGCCAGTCCAGTAAGCAGAAAACCAGATAGGGAGGTAATGCAAGTGTAGAACCCCATCAGTTAAACATCACTCTAAGCACTGCTCTTTCTCTTTTCCTGTAACATTTGCTCTGCCCTTGCTGTCTCAATGTGCCCTAATAGTCTAACCTACCCTACACTTCCAAGATCAGCAAGTCTCTGCCAGGGAAAAAAAACATATCCCCACATGCTTAGATGCGTAGGACACAGTATCACCTCTAAAGTAGATTGCAAACCTGTGCTTGGAAACAAACTATCAGATTACTCTCCCATTTTTCTTTTCCCAGCTTCAAGAATAAGAGGACTTAATAGTGATAGTATGGGTATGCTGTCTAGCAATATAAGGAAAGTAAGGTTCATGAGAAGACAGAGCATTTTTTTTAAAACTGATACAATTGAAAGCTGTTGACAGACTTAGGAAACACTTATCTTTTTCTACAAATGCTCCCTCACCTAAGTTGATACAGGAAGACTGTGATAATTTTAGGATAAATGCCTGTTTCTTTCTGATTTCTTGTACAATGAAAATCTGACTCTGATTTATGCATTATTTTATTTAACAAATTAGAATAAAATGTCACATAACTGCTTCATTAACATTGCCATGGCTGTATAAAATGTCTTCCTCATATGATCTGGATTATTCTCACTAGTCCCCTTACAAGGAATTCAAAACCTTTTAACACTGACACGAAAAATAAAATGGTGTACACACAACAAACAAACGAACAAAAAAAAGAAGTCTTCAAGATTTACTTAAGCAAATTGCATGTTGTGAATAAGTTTGTCTTTCAAAAAGACATATATTTCTGCTAAAAATTGTCATCAGTGCAGTACTGGCAATGTCACCATTTCAACAGGAAATAAACACATACAGACCCACTCTGATTTGAAGGCAACAGACTGCAACTATACCAGATGTAACAATTACATTCGCTAGTAAGGTTACCCTGCACTCAATAGCAGTTACTTCTGCACATGAAGAAGAGTTGCCAAAAAAAAAAAAAAAGGAACATTGACAGAATAAAATATAGGTACAGTGAGAAATCAATACAGTACCCACTTAGTAAATAATTTCTCTGCAGGAATTATCCCAATGATTCCCACTTTGGAGATACTCTGTAATCTTTATTCAGTGATAAGGTCTTTCCTGCCAATTTAGGAACAGGCCTCGTGTACACTGAAAAGGCACAGAACTGCAGCCAAATGCTGATATAACACAGAAGCATCACTTCTCTGCTGGCAGCAAGCAAAAGAGTAACTCTACCCATCTATGAATCATCTTTACGTTAGTATGTGCCTTGGGCAGGATATGGCAGCTCAAGAGCCACATTTTCCTATCTGTGCCATACTACATAGCTGCATGACGATGTAGCATCTGGGTGCCCTGGGTGTTCAGGGCTAAAGCAGTTTCTGGAGCATTTGTTTCATCCGACATTTCCCACGGCTACCAGCCGGCCTCAAATTAAAACTGGGAATAAGAGAGCTTAGGGGAAAAAAAAAGTGTCTGGATTTTGAACATGCTATATAGAAGTGAAACAGCATAAGATTAAAAAAAATCCTCATCCACACATATAGGTTCAGTGCAATATACTCAAACTCTCTGTCAACTGTTCAATATGGAACATCCTTCTGAATGAGAATAGTTTCCTAATATCTATCTATATCTATATCTGTAGATATATCTATATCCACTATAGAAATATTTGCAAAATATTCAAAACCTGATTACTGTGACAGACATCAAGCTGGCAATATATTGTTTCCTGTCAGCATAACATTGCCAGATTAAACATACATTTGTTTGATGACCTTGTGGAAGAGATGAAAGAAGAGCTCAGATTTTTGCCTGCTAATACACTAAGAAGAACATAGCAGCATCCTTGCTTTTGTGATAAGACAGTTCTGCTAATTTTACAGATTACATTAAAATACCTGTAAACCTATGCAAACATACAAATGTACAACCGTCCTTCTTTGTGCTCAGCATCTCAGCATCTCCAAAGTAATACCTCTCCAATGAAGAAAAATCCTATAAACAAGATGAAAGTCTTAAATGAGGGAGGTACAAAACACTTCAGTTGGGTTCACATAAAGTGGAGTTACAAAATATTTTTGACAGAAATACAGGATATATTTGGTTCTCATTCACATTAGTGCTAAATATTTTCAGATTTTCAACATACGGCTCAGTCCCTTTAATTTGTCAATATTACTCCTGAACTGTTCTCCATATACCAAAAATTACTCTGCATGCATATAGAAGAAGAATCTGAGCCCTGCTATCTAATCTTAGAGAAAGATTAATCTTGAAAGGAAATAAAAATGAAGACAAAGATATCTTACACACAGACATTTAGGCCAACACAAACAGGCTGTGATAAGCAATATGTCTTGTTTTTCTTTAGTCTGATCTAACATTGTCAGATATCTCTTTAATGAGAAGATTCATGAAAAATTTATTGAAGATGCACTCACTCATATTTTGCTGTAGTACTCAAATGCCTTTCAGGCACTTAGTAACCTTGAATTAGCTGAGGTTCATTGACGAAACACTGGCAAAGCAGCAGGGTGCACAGATAAATTTGACCTTTCAGCTCTCTTTTAGCCATCAACCTTAAATTAGGAGTGTTAAAAGGGGCATAAGTTCTGAAGGGCTAAAAACCCCTGTAATCTACAGATCAAGCAATTCCAGATAAGGTCATCTGTGACTTATTTATAGGCATTATCCTGACCTCTTGAGGTTATTTGATCTTTTTCCTTGCAATTTCTCCACAGTTGCAGTCAGCTTAATTCAAGCAGTGGGAAAGCCAGGGAGGATAGGTGTCTACCTATCAGAATAAAGGGCTTAAGAGCCTGATGTTTCAGGAAACCCATGAAGAATACAGCGGTGACTCTCAGTTCTCATCTAGAAACAAGTGGCTGGCTGGGATTCCTGATATTTTGCCCTTATCCATCGATGTTTTGACCAGTAGATGTCCCTCTTCTCTCAACTTACATATCACAAAAATCATTTCTGTGAAAATTACTGTACCTTTAAAGAATAAGACAGGGAAAGTCAGGACACTAAACTAGTGACAGTGAAAAGCCATCCCCAAACTGATCAGAAGGAACACAGATTTACTTGATATTGCATAAAAATTCTGTTACAAAAATAACAGGGCCTCTTCCTACTTCAGGTATTCCATCTGGAAAGCAGAAGTTTACACACACTGTGATGTGAGTTGCCTGATGTGTATAGTTCACACCTTCAACAAAGCTTTGCATCCTGGAATCACTTCTGCAGCATTAGAAGGGTCTATTCTAAAAGCGTCTGGAAAACTTACTTTGTCTGTTTCTGTACACAGGCTCAGACAAATGCAGTACGGATATGCACGGCTATGAAGCACCAGGGCTGGAGTTTTCAAATTATATGATTTGGGCAAACAACTAATAACTTGCTTCACAGAAAAAAGAAAAAAAAAAAGAAGAAGGAAAAAAATCAGGTTCAACTGAAACAGAATGTTTTTTTTCCTTATCATAACCATGGTGGTCCACTTAACCATTTTATACAAACCGAAATCAATTTTAAAATGAAAAATACTATTCCAACTGAAAAAGTGAGAAATTTAAGAACATCAAAATGAAGCTCTCCCAACTGCAGTCATCTCCAATACCAAATATTATTAGCTGGACAACAAGGATGCCATTTTACCTGTATGTTTTTTAGATGATTAGCAGTGTACTTCAGCACATGCTTGCTATTCAGTCCAGTGCCTTACAGACTAGCTGTGTTTCAATTTCTAAGTAATGCTATTGAAGAAAATGTCCATTTTTTACCAAGTCCAGCTATGCCAATATGAAAGATTACTCCCCTCCCCCTTCCTTCCCTCATTGCCTCCCATCCCAATCCACCAGACAAGTGAAAGTTTCACCTCTAAACAGATAATTCACTTCCTTGAGGTGAATTAGGAAAGCTCACACAAACTCTTCTACCAGCAGGGCAGTGCCAGAGATGGTCCTTGCACTAAGTCCTCATTTAAGGAACGTAAAAAGAGCTGACTTGACTTAGGATAATCTTTTAAGACAATATCCTTAGTGTATCAGCAAGGTGTATAAGGAAAAAAGACAAAGTCCAGATCTTATGCTGGTAAACTACAAAAGGTTCATTGGAGTTTTGCCAACTCTGGATAGGTCAGCATACAGCCAGAGTGCCTTCACATTAGCGCTGCATTGCTTCTGCACTAAGAAAATTTGCCTCCAAACATTCACTGGCCTATTCAAATGCCCTAGACTGGGGAAAGCAGATTATCAGATTACTAGGTCACAGGAAGCGTATCTACTGAGTAAACTGTGTTATAATTTACACACAATAATTTGTATGACTGGATTTAAGCAGGATTGCTAACTTTAAATGTAAATTTCTCCCTTGTATATTCACTGTCTACTATCACACTGAAGCAGCTTTTGGAGTATCGACGAAAGCTAACTGCGATCAAACAGACTACACCCTACTTTGTGGCTGTTGGAAAATTAACACTTGAAGTTCAGTGAAGACTGAGAATTATAGAATTGTTTGATTTGGAAGGGATCTCTAGAGGTCACCTAGTCCCACTCCCCCGAATTGGCCAGGGACACCTATGGCTGGATCACGTCACTCAGAGCCTGGTCCAGCCTGACTTTGAATGTCTCCAGGGATGGGGCACACAAGACCTTTGTGGGCAAGCTGTTCCAGTGCTTCACTACCCTTATTGTAAAAAACTTTTCTTATATCCCTTTTATCCAATCAGAATCTTTTCTCTGTTAGTATGAAATCATTTCCCTTTCTCCTATCACAAAAGACCCTGCTAAAGAGTCTGTCCTCTTCTTTCTTAGAAACTCTCCTTAGGTACTGAAAGGCTGCTCTCAGGTCTCCCCAGAACCTTCTCTTCTCCAGACTGAACAGTGCCACGTCTCCCAGCCTGTCCATGTAAGAAAGGTGTTCCATCCCTTGGATCATTTTTTGGCCCTCCTCTGGACACACTGCAACATGTCTATGTATCTGGTGTGCTGAGGACTCCACATCTGGACCCAGTATTTCAGGTGAGGTCTCACAGCACACAGAGCAGAGGGGCAGGATCATCTCCCTCAACCTGCCGGCCATGCTTCTTTTGGTGCAGCCCGGGACTTTCTGGACTGAGAGGGTACATTGCTGGCTCACATTCAGCTTGCCCTTCACCAGTACCACTACAGGCCCAATCGATTCCCATGTACCTATATCCTCAGTAAACTGCCACTTTAGATGCAACTTAGAAAAGGTTTACATTGGTTTTGTCTTGATTTACCTTGCTGTCCCACTTGTGTCTCAAACGTATTAGATTGGGAGGATGACTACTGCTGACAAGCCATGGATATATAGTTCATGGTGGTAAAACTCCCAAACATAATACTGTTACACCAACAAGCCTGTCAAAACCTACCCGAAGAAGAGTGTAGCATATGATACTTTTTGATAAGCATATTGCTGGTTAATGAAGCAGTTTGTATTTTAGACAGAATAGTCAGCTCATTTGTTGTGACAGTTTTTGTAGGTCAACATACTCCTCACAAGCCAGTCAGTCTAACACAGTCTACTGATATTGAAGAGGGCTAACAAACTTAACTGCACTTTTATTTACTTATTTTTTCCCCTCTCAGAGAAAATCAGAGATGTTTTTGGGTTAAGCATAAAAGTGAGTGAATACTGCCAGCATCTTCTTTACTTTGCTTCTTAAATGTTTGCAAATCATAACTGTGGCATGTTATATCCCTGGGAGCCTGCTGAAAATACACCCAGTAAAATCAGTGTAGTGTTTCCATACAAGTTATACAAGCATATCTCCTTTCACCAAGTTTTACTCAGAACTTCTGATGTTAAAGATATATGAAACCAAGCAATGAAAAAGTAACCGAGTCTGCCAAGGGATTTAATAATGCTGTGTTCAGCAAACAGACGCTCAATTCTGAAGGAGGGGATTTAGCAGGTGTATACTACTCATCAGTATTCTCATCAGTCTATATTTCAGTGGCAAAACTAGGTATAATACGCTGTTAAATATAGACAATCAGGAGAGAAAAGCAAAAAACGTGATTTTTTGAAATCCTTTGAATGTCTGGGTCTAAGTATTCATACAGGATTCGTACAGTACCAGTACTCAGGATCAAGCTTCTCAGAGCAGTTTTGAGCAGACAGATTAAGTTCCAGGCCTTGGTGAAGCCCCAGAACTTACACTTGAGTTGCAACTATTAACTCTGAGAACAATGTCATATAAAAAAGCACCACTGTTTGTTCCATGTAAAGGGAAAACGGAAAAGAACCTGGGTACACTGAAATCCTCTCAACTGTACAGAATTTTCTTTCCTGTCTTTGTTTTTTCAAATAATGTAAACTCCGTGATACAATTAGATAATCGCTGAATAAAATTTTGGAGGGCTGAGCTCTGCTTACTGTGGAAATAAAAGTAATTGCACTTCTCTTTAGTATCACTATGTGTTACAAATTCACAGCATAATCTCCACATAGTCTACTGTGCAAGCCCCACACAAAGATGCTTAACAGTTAGGGGGAACACTGTGTCTTGTATGTCTCCCTACTTTTGATAAATTACCATGCCTACAAAGGCTGGTAAAATCACCATGTCCTTTTAGCACAGTATGCAGATATTCATAATGTTTCAAATGGATGTTTGTTGTCCTTTTGAGAGTGTGGCAGCAAACATTTGAACAAGTATTTCAGTCAGCAGAGTAGGCTGATTTACTTAAGAAAAACAACTGCTTACTATTGAGGAGCTTTCTTTTTTTTCCCCTCCCACACACTCCTTAATTGTGAAGTACCTTGGCAACTTCTGTGTTTTCTGCTACCATGAAAGTGAAGCTGATGTTCACCAGATCTATACCACTGCAAACACACACTATCCGTCCTTCCAACTCATTTTCTGATTTTCCAACAGCCTCAAGTGCAGTCAGTATTTTGGGATCCTGTTAAGAAGAATAGAGAGCTTGTTAGAGTTGTAGTCCTTTTGTTATATAACGCACTATGGTAAAGATGCATCTTTATCTCCATGCACATTAACATCTTTAAATCTTTGCCAGTCATCCTAAATGAGTGCTTTCATTTATAATCACTGTGTGAAAATCCAGAAAACTGTACATTTTAACAAATATGAACACAAACATGAAGGCTCAGACGCAAACCAAGTACTTTAAATACATTTCATAAATACATTTCATAAAGTTAAATAAGAAATTACATATATTTTAGTCATAAAAAGTAAATTGAATCAATTGCAAGAATGAAAATAGAGAAAAATATTAATCTATAAATAAATTATCCCAATCTGGTTAGATCTATAACTACTGAGAGTTATCATCTGTGTGACTCTTGGGCTGTTTCTTAATTATACATCTTACAAGTTGGTCTCTCTTCTGAAGGTCAAATACTATAGATTTGATGGGCATAAAGAACAAGACAGAGGTGAAATCTGAAGCATATTGCTATAGCACTCTGCACGTGAAGCATGGTGTTTACTGCACTACCTCTCCTTGTGCCCCTTTCTCCATGGGGGAAAGCATTTTAGTTTATGGAGTCCCAAGAGAACTACTAAGAGATAATTATCTACAGGTAATACAGAAGCACTTAGCACTTCAAAGTAGAAATGCTGAGGTGTTAACCTTGTTTCATAAGAAATTTTCTAAACTAAAGGGCTGGAGGAAAGAGGACCATTTTTCATCTCAGGAAAACTCTCATTTTGCTTACTCAATTTAAAATATTTCTAAAGTTTTAGATTTCTACAGAAATTCTTCAAAAGCACAGGCAGTGACCACTGATCCCAGTTATTTCTGCCCTCTCTGATCATATAACTGCTGAACACAGATGCAAACAAAACTTTTAGGTTTTTTATTAATGAAACAACAAATTTAGAACAGATAGGAGCAAAATTTGGAATACAAAACCTTTTTTTTTCTTTCCAGATTTCTTAAACTGTATTACAATACAGTATTAGAAAAGTAATTAAGAATACCTAATAGATACACTTAGTATCTTTTGTTCCGCTTTCAGAGCATGCTGAAAGCCAGGCACAGTACTAAATCAGGAAGATCAGACTACAGACTCTTCCCAGTGCAATTACTCCAAATCACCTGATTTTAGAATGTGATTGCAAAAGAAAAGGTTTGCCGTCTGTAGTTTTTAAATAAATGAACTCCACTACACATTTTGCCTTCAGTTTAAATATTCTCTGTTTAAAGAAGAATAAAAGCTAACTATAGAGTACCTTTGGAACAGCTCCAAAACGAACACTGTTGATCAGGGAACACTCTAACACCTGTCCTTCCTGAAATGGTAAAAAAATATATATATATATACAAGTTCAAAGATCTGTTAGGACATAAAACCAAAATAATCTATTTCATTTGCAGTCACTATTGATTAACACTAAACAGTACATTTCCCTTACATTTCTGTTAATTCCTTCTTAAGTACTTCATTTTTGTAAATTCTGAAAGAACAGAACTAAGGTTAGTTTCTAATATAAAGTAGCACAACAGATCTTTCAAAGTTAGCTAGGATATGAAACAAGTGGGATAATATGTAATACATATTCCTGACATAACCATAGTATACCTTTCCTTCACTTTTCCAGCTCAGAAAAAAGCCAAATTCATCCACTTGAAAGAGACAATTGCTTTCAAAGACAAAAGATTCCTATAGAAAAGAGAATAATAGACCATTATTTTAGTGTCAAATGTCATGAATTAATGTATTGCTCAACAGACACAAGATTATTACATGTTTCCCTTGGAGAATTTGTCATTCCTAAGCAATTAGAAATAAGGAGAGAGGCTTATGAGAAAATGATAATTTTTAGTGATGCGTCCTTTCGCCAGCATTTTAATCACTAGGATGCACTTAATACTTTCATTCTTCTCTATATAACTACAAAGCTTCTTTTTTATTCAATAAAAATGCTGATTCTTACCTCAAAAGTCTTAATGAAATTGAACTTTAAAAATATTTATCAAAACTTCAGTACTTCAAGTTTTGTAAGGGTTAAAATTATTTATTGTTCATACTGTGCTCAGGATCATCAAATGGTAACATTTTGTTTTAACATTCAGAAATCAGGAAGTACTTTTCTGTTAGACTATGACAATGACAATGTTGCTCAAGTATTTTGTAGCCAGAGTACCTGGCAAGCGGAATTTGAAGAATATCAATTATCAGAGAAATTAAGAAAGGATAGCATATGAGAAGAACTAGACAAGGCAAAAATATCAGATTAGCTGAATTAAAAAAGAAATTTCCTCCATATACCTCCAGCCCCAAGTAATGCATCACAAATTAAGCTAAAATGTAGGATAGCACTGATAGGACTGGCACATCGTAGTTTTCCATCCATGTAGCAAACAATTATGTTAATTTTACAGACAGGGAGCTGAGACAGAAAAAGAAAGTTGCTGCAGCTCTGTCTGACCAAATACCACTACACATAGGCTTCCAGCATGCACTGCTCTGGCTGTCTTTCTCTACCACAGGTTCTATTTTCCCACCTTCACCACAGCACTCATCCTTCATTAAATGTACTCATTGCCAGACAACTCAGAATTACTAGCTTTACAGTCGCTGGTGTCCTGTAGTATTTCATATCAAAACACAGGTACCAATCTAAATGATTGCCTCTTGCATTATCCGGAGAGATTACTCACAATCAAAGGCAGGCAGCTTTTTTGTCATTTATTGCATCTCCATCTATCAAAAAGCTCTTGATGTACCAAAAATGTTTTCACAGAGGTGTTTATACAAGCCGTATTCATGCTGATGTCCCACCCTAGCCTTCAGTGTTTTCACTAAATTCTTTTTTCTGCAATTTGTTTTCTTGCATTGTAAAGAAGGCACCTACCACGAGAATATATACATGCAACATGACCAGTCAGATTCCTAATCGTGTCTGATTGTTTTCTTCTCTTATTCTGAGACAGTTCTATTCTAGACTTTTCAAAATCAATACTGTTTTGCTCAAAAAATACTTCTGCCATTTTGTAATCCTGCCAGGTAAATGACTCACCTATCAGCAAAAGATGGATGAAAACAGCACTCCACACTACAGTAACCCAGATCTTCCTAACTGCTCAACAAAACTTAAGCAATAAAGGACTCGTTGAGCTGTACAAGAGCTATTCAGTCACTCATAACCTGGACTGGGATTCCTGGGGCCTTGTTCTGCACTGACTTGCTGTGTGACTTTAGTTCACTTATCATTTATCTTTTTCCCCACTAGTCTTTTCTGAAAAGTTAAGGTAGGGAAATTAAGTACAGAATCTCATTGAAAACTAGAATGCAGGTCTGAAACATTTATCTTTTAAATTACAAGCCCAACAGTACAGGGATTGGATTTTGCTATGCTTGCATTATATCCCTAAAGCAATGCTGTTTTTCTCTTCTGTAGTCTATCTGCTTACTACCGCAACAAAATAAAATCATAGCATATGTGTGTCATAAACCTGACAGTATGAAACAGCTACACCATCTAGAGTTCACTGTTTAAAAACTACAGATCTTAACTTCTGAGTCACTGGTTTTGTTTTTCTTTTATAGCCCTTGTAAAATTGCATATGAAATATAAAGTTAGTCACCCAAGTGAAAGCCTTTTAATGTTTTCAGAAGAGATCCCCTTCAGTAAAGCAAACCAGACTCCCAGCTGTAACACAGCAAACCTGGAGTGCACTGCAGCAAAACTTGCAGCAAATAACGCAGACAGGCCACATCACATGGAAGGACAGACACTATTCTGCTCTTGCTGTGGCAAGTAAGATCAGCTTTCTATGGAGTTTTGGAAGAAAATAAGTTCAGCTGCAAGGACCAAGAATTCCATGAAGGCTGTCCCAAAAGTAATGCCTACTGTTTTATTGTTTTATTATGAGGCAGATGGTGGTGATATGACAGTAGAGGTCGAATGTTTCCACCAATACTCTGTTCCATTTTGTTGCTGTGTGAAAGATGGCAGTAGAGGAGAGTCTGACAGAATAGCATCTGATATGGAAGTGCATATGAAGCAGAAAGATGTGGAACTGAATTCCTCTGTGTGGAAAGGATGGCACTCATTGATATTTATCGATGCTTGCCGGAGGTTTATGGAGACCAAACAATGTTTGTGAGCACAGTGTGGTGGAGGATGGTGTGCATTTCAGCAGCAGAGACAATAACAAGAAAGACAAGCCAAGTTCTGGATGGCTATGGTATAGCTGTCACACCACAAAACGAACATCATCTTGATTAGTTCATCTCTGTTGATTGGCTAAGGGTAGTGATTATGTTGAAAAACAGATTTGTAGCCAAGCATTTGCTCTCTGTAATAGTGTTATTGTGATCTTTGTATCTGTTGTAGTTTCCTTGGGAAGACATAGGAGGCATTACTTTTGGAGTGACCTATATAGTTTTCCATTTAAATCCGTAGATGCACAGTACCATCTGTTGGCTAATGTTGCATGAGTGCCTGCTGGGTACAACAGCCAACAGTGCAGAAGTATTCCATTTCAAAATGTTACTTTCTCTCTACCATTATACCAAGAACCCAGGCACCTCACTGAGTATATACCACACTGAGACCTGAGCACTTGAACTCTTTTGCATGTGCTCAGTCTCCATTTCTCATCTAAGGTGCAAGAGAAAAATCATGGCCTATAACCTCGCACCTGGATGCTTACAGAATGAATTTCCAGAACAGTATTTGCTGAAGGAAAAACAAAGCTTTTAGGAATCTTCTTTCTAAGGCATTCAACAGTAGTTCTTGTTAGCTTATCTGTCCCCAAAACTGAAAACACACGTTGAAAGAACTGTGCCTGCTTTGGCAGTCCTCATGATAAGAAAAACACATTTAGCTACATTTCAAAAGGTAAAAGGAAAATCCTAGTATCCCTGTTGGTACTCACTGAGATAACTTCCTGTCCAAATGAGATTAAAGATAGACCCTGAAAAAAGCATTCTCAGAGGTGCATCAGTGGTTAATATAAGGTGAATGTCTCTACCTTTTATTTTGACTGTCTGTGTAAAATGTCCTGTTTTGCACTTCTGTAATAGATTTGTATTAAAGCACAGCTGAAGCTGGGATCACTGTAAACATATTTCAGACAGATTACATGTTGATTTTCTAATGGAGATAAAACCACTCTAGATCTAATATTAATGATTTATGCTCTCCTACTTTCCCCCATAAGATGTAGGTCGTTAGCTTATATATTATATATTATATTATATATAACTCCTCTGCTCACCCCAACTCAATTTGATACATGTACAAAAAATGGAAGAACGCACTTTGTTCAGTAGTGTGCTTCACAGATCTGCAAGATGAGAGCTTTATGATATTACAGCTATTTTGATCCAAATCTCCCTTTCTATTGCTCAGAGTTTATTAAAAATCAGTGAGATTAAACATACTTCGGAGTTATTTTGTTTAAAAGCAAAAAGCTGTAAAGCAATAAAATGGAATGGTATTTTACCCCCAGATACATTTCTTCAGATATGTGAAAATTCTTGTATGATGAGAACAAAACATGAAATACTCTAAACCATCTGCATATTTAAAAGGGAATAGCAAATGAAATGCAAATGGCCTCTTACCTCTTCATATCTATCAAACACAGCTCCATCTTGCATAAAAGAGGGAACCGGCTTCTGCCAGTTAAATTCATAAGGTTTTGCCATGATTATAGAAGAAAAACCTGAAATGGAATGAAAGGGTAGAGTTCAATTGCTGTGTTTTTAAAGGAATATTTCGAAGTCCAAACAGAAAAAATAGTGACTTTTAGCTTTTCTGTTCACAAAGGGATATTAAAAAGTCACTGTGCATTTCCAGATGAAAAGTTTTACTCACAAGATTATTTTTGTTCCATAACTCAAATGAAAAAATGATCAGAAAATGTGTGTCAACTTAATTATTTGAAAGAAACACCTGCCACTAGCATCCCTTTAGTTTAAATACCTGTTATATCACTCCTAGAGCAGGGTTAGGAATAACCCTAGGCAATACAAAGTATCATAACTGATAATAAAAAGGAGTACTTCTTTTCTCAGGAAAACATCAGGTACTAAGATGACAGAATTAAAATGAAAACAAACAAACAAAAAAAAACAAGACAAAAAACCAAAAACCACTGAGCTGCATATTACATAGGCAAAATACATTTTTCCTCTGTGTGTTTTTTTTTATTAATTATTTCAAAATCTATATATACTTTGCAAAGTTTTGTGTATTTTCAGTAAGATTTTATACATAACTGAAAACATAAACAGCATGTAGGTTCATGGGGAAAAAATTATTCAGGAATACATGGCATTACATGAAACTACCTAGTATCATTGCTCAGTGTGGAAGTTTGAGTATGAATAACAGAAGACACTAATTAGAATACAATACAGAAACCAGAACATGCAAACCTTACAATAAAGTCTGCCAAATCCCTGTCCAACAACTTGGTGCTTTCTACGTTATGTTGCTTTTCATTTTGCACAGGAAATCCCAGCTACTCTGTGAAATGAACAGCTTAATGATGCCACATCTAGGATAAATATTATCTTGGTTACTCCTTCACACATTAGACCACGGTGGTGCTTCCTAGATTATGTTGCTTTCCCCTGCACAGGGTCTGACTTCGGAGTTCCTTGGAAAACCCAGGCCATCCTCCTCAGGGGTCACCAGTTGTTTCTGTTGGGGCCCAACGAAACCTTTGGTGCAGCATCCTTCCTTGCTCAGAAAAGGACTGACAGACTATTTTCCCCTTCTGTGTCCCCAGAGAGTGCCTAGTACACATACTGGCACTGCTTTTACTGGACCTGTGCTGACACAGAAGGCTTTCCACTCATCAGAAGACGGATGTGACTTTTGCAACAAAGCAACACATAGCTGTTAGACCATTCTATAGATGGGGACAATCTGAAACCACACTACTGCAAAAGCAAACTCAGTGCTGCAACTTGTAATTCAATTTTCTACCCCCTCTGCATCATGAGACAGCACTCTTCACTAAACCTTAATGTGGGATTGGTTAGTTTTATGTTTGCTGGCCAGGTGTACAGAAAGGAGGAAGTTGTTATCCCAAATTCCTGCTGTATCATCACAATTTTTTTCCTAGTCATCACTATCTTGAAGGTACTGCTACAGGAAAGTGCCAGTGAGATCCCCTGCCTTCAAAGAGAAGGACAACCCAGGCTGAAAAAATTGCTTCTCCCTGCCACTGTGTTTGAAATGAGATTCAACAAGTTGATGACGGTCAGAAACATCTAAATTTCAGGAAGCAGGAAGCAAATACTGAGGAAAACATCCTGCTATGCTTGCCTTAATCTTACATTTAACCACTATTGACCAGTTCTAGTAACACGATACAGGGCTAAGTGTAACCAGCACAATTCTTCCTCTGTTATAATGCAGGCAATAAGCCCAAGCAAAGTTTGTGTAAGTAAGTAGAACAAAAAGCATACATACAATTAAAGGGAAAGCACAGTGCTCTGTGACATCAATGCTATGCAAACCATCTCTGCAGTGCTTGCTTACACCAAAACTCCGAATAGCAGACTAAAACACTGCCAACTAGGTAACAATGCTTCCATGATGTTCTTAGACTGAAATATCTACTTTGACTGAACTTTAAATCCAGAACTGATACAAGTGCTTAAAAAAAATTAAGAATATTGTAGTACCCTTCTTCTCTGCCATGTTCTTATTCTTATCAAAGATGTTCTAGCAAGAAAGAAAAACAAGAAGTACAAAAGGATTTAGATATTACTTCTAAAGGACTCTGTCCAAAACTACCTTTAAGAACAGCTAGTTTTATATTGAAAAAAATATTTCAACTCTTAAAAAAAAAAAAAAAAGCAAAATGCGTTTTGATGCTGCTTAATCTCTTCACCTTCTGCCTTTTTTCTGCTCATTGATGCGTAGACATCAAGGATACATGTTATGTTTTCAAAGCCTTGTAAGTTACATGAATTCATTCCCTGAAACAATCAAACTCAGTTCTAATATGCTACGTATTTTATGCAGCAATACATGTCACCAGCTTGTGAAGTCCTTCTGAGAAAGGCAGAGGTATTCCGTTCTAATTCATAAGAAACATGATGACATTTTCAAGGCTGTGAAGAATAGTTTTTCATAGACACAGATTTTAAAACCTACAAGCTCTGCAACAGCTCAGAACCGCTGTATAAAATATATCACAACGTTTCATTCAGCATCTAGCACTCTGAATTCTGTTTGTAACAAGTGTTTGAATGGACATATATCTTTCAGAAAGACTAATTACCTCAGCACTACAAACATGCAACTTTACTGACAATTTCAATTTTGCTGATGTAATCATTTAGTCACTGAAAGATAACTGATAGCTATCGTCTCCTTGTCTGGGTACTTCCTATGATGAAGTTGATTCATTACCTCATTTCTGAAATTAAATAGATTGAATTGTTCAGTTTCTCACTGAAAAGCACACTTTACAAATCTTGGAGTCAGCCTCAACACTCTCCGGTTTTCCAGCAGCCTTTCTGAAGACAAGGGTTGAGACCAGCACATGGAAGCCCAGCACAGCCCTCTGTCATACAAATTAGAATGACTGTCCTTACTCACATAACCTTGCATTTACCTGCAAGAAAACATGCTTGATTGCTCATAATTTAGCAAGCAATCAAGGTCTGTGTCAGGGACTCAAGTTCACTGCTATTTACCATCTCACATACCTCTTCCCTAGCTGTACTCTCTTGTAAGTCAACACAGTCTACAGATGTACTGAAAAGAAGTGTGAAAGATGGCTTGAGTACATGTAGCAAGGAGTCAGACAAAATCTAACAAGATTTTTAAGCTGTATGCTTTAGTAGCAATGTAGAAGGTGAAGAAAAGAGCTTTTAGAAAAGCTCTTTGCAGTCTCTCACATCTCTTACACAAATCTAAAAATATGTTCTTCCATAACCCTCTCAGCATTTACGATCATCAAAATGAAGTATAAAATACTCCTTTGTCACTCATTGGAGCTCTTTGAATCTTTATCAGTTTCTAAGCAGGTCAACCAAAGCTAAAAAAAGAAATAAAATCCCCAGCTATCCACCAAACAAAACAAACAAATGCAACATGCATTTGATTACAAATACGTGCATGTGTACAGCATCTCCATAACAAGAATCAAGAAGTAATGTCTTTACAGAAATTTAATAATTACTAAACGTGTGAAGACTTAACCAAGAGAGATAGATGATTAAGGAACTAAATTTAAAAACAGTCAAATTCTAAGTCTAAAGTTTTAGAACAGATTTTAAAAACTAAAATCCAGTATTTTCATTGATTTAGGATTCTTAAAATATAAAAAAGTCTCTGAATACATACCATTCACAAAAGCAGAAAAAACCTACTCATATAAAATACACCTGAGGTCTTTATCAATGAACACAAGGGAGAAGCAGGTTAAGCCTCGCAAGTGCAGCAGTTAAATGACTTTTGAGCTATATCCATATTCCTTTCTTTCAACACCAATTTAAGCCCGAGGTCATAATTTGGGTCACAAGAAAAAGCACCTTTTGATTCACCTGGATTACCTGAAAGGTGAGGACACAAAATTAATCATATCCAGAACAGCATTATTTAACACAAAAGTCTTCCTCTTTTACATACTTTGCTGTACTATGCTTAATCTGGGGTGCAGGGGGAGAAGGGCTGCTTTTTTTTTCATTCTTTGACCAAACAAAGGACAAGGTGTGGCTGAACAGGAGGAGGAAGGGATTCTGTTAAAACAAAGCAGACAAATGTTTGGGGAAAGAGGTGATATTCTAAACTAACTCACAGGGCTGGCTAGCATGATGGATAGGATACTCCTTGGATCCCATAAACATCCTGTCAATGTTGAGACAGCGTTGGAAAGGACAGCAGTATCCCTCTGAGCTGATCTACTCCAGCCTAAAACACAGTAACTCTCAATTTTTGCAGCATGCTTAACCACGAGAATTATAAAAATATCTGTAGCATTTTCTTCAGTGACATTATTTTTGCCTCTGGAAAGAATCACTCACTGCTAAGCTAAAGCTGAGGAGGCTCCATACTTTGTGTTACACCACTCACTTCTTCAAATCACACTACCTAAAAAGCGCACTGGTTACCATCCATGTAGGCAAGGGCAAACTATAAGCAGCAACTCAACACTATGCAAGGTTAGTAATCTTGCCCTGGTGTATGTACTTTATTCTTACTGTCACAAGGAAACAAAAAACAAAACTGACAAATTTCCTACTCTTTCCCTTCTTTAAGTAATATATCTTTCATCACCACTGTTGTGATAAGGTTTATCATAACAAAGACAACGAGCTCCGTATCAGCAGACCTGAACAAATTCTTGCTTTAATTGCAGTTCATCCTAACCCAGAAGGTCTACCTGCAGGAATAAAGTTGCTGGTTGTAATCTAGAGTGAGGATCTAGCTGTGTGCAAAGCTTCCACCCACTTAACAAGCAGTGAAACAATGACGTTCTTATAAAAATGCTACAAAATACTGTCATATGCAAATACCACAATTGTTTCTAGATGTATTTACTCCTCAGAGACAAATTTCTTCTGCCCCAAATGTACCAGCATTATCATATGGAAAACGCATACAAGGGTTGTTTTTTAAGTTCTCTGTGAAAAATAACGGCGAGACCCAAACTGCTGAATTTCCGCAGCATCTGTATTACGCTGTAGTGCAATTCCAAGATTTCACAGCTCTCCAGGCTCTTTTATGGTTAAATTTTGTTGTTGTTGTTTTTTTTTCTTTTTTTAAAGAGCATGCTCTTTCAGAAGGTTATTTTTAAACACATTATTCTCACAGTTAATGCAAGCAACTTAGAACCATTCTACCCAAAAAGAATGTCCAGAAAGAACAAAAGACATACAACAGAGCTCAGGCGCTTGAAAATGTATTGTTTAGGAATAGTCTTATTTTTCATTTTGTTTTAATTGCTGGAATGCATTGCCGTGCAGGGGCAGCTGAAAGGTTAGCTGAAAACAAGAAGTGGCCTGTTTGTAACCAACCTCTTCTTCAGCGTTTCACATCAGGTCAGTGGGGCTGCCCACTGCTTCAGGCTAAGGAATGAGTGCATTTGCTGCTAACCACAGAAAACAAAAATTGCTTTTGCCATAGTGCTGAAGATGAGATGGCCCTCCATCAGAACTGTGCTTCAGTCATCACCTCAGATGACAGCCATTATCTCTAACAAGTATAGTGAGTTCCTATGACAGACCACAGGAGTCAAACACAACTTCATTGTTTCCTTAGCTGTTTTTCTGTTTGTCCAAAGGCCCTCCTGATTTGTTAATACCTACAGTGTTGCCCAGTTTTTCTAGTCAT
Organism: Meleagris gallopavo; assembly: GCF_905368555.1. Taxonomy (NCBI): domain Eukaryota; kingdom Metazoa; phylum Chordata; class Aves; order Galliformes; family Phasianidae; genus Meleagris; species Meleagris gallopavo. The sequence continues at coordinate 13,443,630 of NC_139405.1, forward strand.
TCCAAAGCTCTTGTTATCTGCCCTAAGTACTTAGCACACATCCTTTTTCAAGGGGCACCACACTTTCTGAGAAGTTAGTGGTACATTAGAAAAATAATAATAATACAGAAATGTAAATAAATTTATTCTGGGTAAAGTACAACTGCAACCATACAACAAGATCAAGTTCTGGCTATCAGAAATATTAAGGAATAGCAAAGCAAAATTCAGAGCTACCCTAGTATAACTGGAACTTATTAACAATTTTAAGTGCTAAAACAAACAAACAAACAAAACACAAAGCAGTGATGCAAAATCACAAACGTTACAAATAGTTTGTTGTTGTTGTTGTTCTTTCTTTCTGGTGATGGAAATTTTGATGTTTGCATTTTCTAATTTATAAAAATAAAAGGCAAGGATTTTCTCTAGGAATGATTTATCTTAATGATGCCAAATGTACACGGAATTTAGCAAAGTGCCTCATCAAAAGATACAATGATTATTAATTTTTAGTTACACGTATACTTCAGTATCCATCAAACAGTAACTTACTGCTTCTAACCTGTTGAGATCACGTGTAATTTCACAAAATGAGCATACAATGAAGAACCTTTTCCTAGAACTTTCCCCATTTTGGCTCATTCTAACAATAAACACTAACCACACATAAAAATAAGTTGTTTTTAAAAAGTTGAAAGCATCAGTTTTCTCTTTAGTTAAACAGGAGAAGTATTAGAGGCATTCAATATTTAGCACAGTGTTAAACATGCCATATCCTGGAAGTCATCCTCTCCTGAGGTAGAAACAGAGAATGAACTGGATAAAAGCAATGGATTCCATAAATAATTTTCAAGATCTTCTCTGAATTGCTGTACCATATGATGCGTATATACCATGTATTTTGATTTAAGAAACAATGAGTTCTAAAAACTTTAATTGCTTCACTCCTTGGCTTTCAAATGTAGAGTGTTAAAACAAAGTCTACTTCATAAATCAGTCTAAGGAAATAAAGAAACAAAACGAACAACTAACCAACAAATGAGAAGTGTGTACCACTTGCAGTACATCAACTATTTCCTGAATTATTTGACGCACAATTTTTCTTCACAACTCTGTAAAACCTGAAATGTTGAATAATTACAGCAATATAGATAAACCAGTATGAAGTATGGTATCTTTTATGTTAACTAAATTTATGAGTGATTCTGACATTTAAAACTTCAGAACCTTCTTTTCAGCTTCTTTCTGGGGTTATGTATTCTCCAACAGAAGTTATTCCTGTATCTGAGTGTGATAGAATACATAAATAAATGTTTAATATTAAATTGCTAAGAAATCCAATGGAAGTATGGAGAAACTCCAAACAACCATAATGGAGCAACATTCCTGTTACGAATGCAAGTTTGGGGATCCGAGGCCATCAAACAACTGCACGACTCTAAGATTAAATTATTAACTACAAATACCGTGGAAAAGGTAACACAAATTTCCAAGCCAAACTAATAACAACAGCCTTTCATTTTAAAATACAAGGAAAAGCTTTGGAAATAACAGATTGGTACCTCAAAAATAAAGCAGAATACAATATCTGCTGCCCCATTAACACATTTTGACATTACAGTTGTTAGTCTGCAAACATTCACACAGACTCTTGTATTAATAAAATCTAATGAAAGGTCAGGATCACATTTTTGTAATATCTTCTAAATCTCTGTGGTTGAAATAATCCCTTCCATGGTCAGATACATTAATTCAAACCAAACTTTATTAAAAAGTTTTGACGTGACTTAATATGAGTTTGTTCAAAATATACAGATATTTTAAAAACTAATAATCTGTCAAGAACATAGATGTTATTCTAAAATCTAAAATTAGGATAGTGACAATGTAATCTGCAGGGCTCAATTCTAACTGGTTTTGCAGATGATTTCTGAGAAAACAAGAGTGAACCAGATTGTTGGCTTAAAGCATCAGACAAAAGCAAAGGTGATGATCTTCAGAGGTCATTTCAGTGATCTAAAATGTATTAACATTAAAAAAAACCTTCAAGGGGGGCTTATTATCAGAAGGGAGACCAATTTTTTACACAGACATAGTATATAGATTTTTTACATAATCACAGTACAAGGAGGAATGGTTTTAAACTGAAAGAGGGAAAATTTAGGTTAGATGTTACAAAGAAATTATTTAGTCAGCAGTAGATGAGGCACTGGAACAAGCTCCTAAGAAAAGTCATGGGTGTCCCACCGCTTGACCTGATCAAGGCCAGGATGGAGCCCTGATCTAGTGGGTGGCAACCTTGCCCACAGCATGGGCTATGGAACTGGATGACCTTTAAGGTCCCTTCCAGCCTAAGCCGTTCTGTGATGATATGATTCCTTTCACTCAATATCCTTTTTCTTGTTTTCATCACCATTTACTTCCTCTGTTTACCCAGCTCACTCACATGTTGCTGCTTACCCTAAGTCTCAGCTAGGAGACAGGAAAATGAAAACAGTGTTATCAGATGGCTGGAATGAAATTATTCCCTTCTGTCCACTCATCCAGACCAAGTGGCTGTGGTAAATCCAAACCTTGGGAAGCAGAAAGTTGTAGGCATAGCCTGTCTTCCTTAGCTCTGTGATACAATCTGAACTCAAGTAAGGGCAGCAGCAGGATGGCTGTAACCTGGTTGAAGCAGATCACAGCTTCCTTGCAGCTTTGGTATTTTGGGATGATTGGTTGAATTTTATTTTTCAATCAATATTTTAGGTTCAAACAAAACAAACAGGCAAAGAATCAGAATATACTAATCGTCTTCAACAAAGGCTCTTCCTATGATTCCTCCTGAACACTATCAAGAGAAGAAAGAAATTTGATGTTCCTAGTATGCAATTCAATATCACTGTGCAAAACGTAAATCTATGAGTTAGGATCATATTTAACAGATGGAAGAAGATTATCATAAACTGTCCGGCCTAAATAGCATTGTATAGAATCAATATATCTATTTTTCTTGCTCCTAAACACTTCTCTTGTTGTATACAGGAATAACACACACTATCAGTTTTTCATTTAGGTGTCAAGGGACTCAGGTTAAGCTGAGGTTAAGCAATACTGTTGTTTAGTCCTGGCATTTTCCTCTTAACTCTCTATAACATAAGCTTAGCAAGAAGTGTCTTAATTTCACTTTTATTGATGATGATTTTTACCCGTGTAGAGAGTTTGAAAGAAGTCACAGTAAAATGTCCCAGAACTAAAAGTTATTAATGTTATACATCTTTAATCAACAAGAACATCCAGTATTAGCTCATTAATATAACTGATATAATATATAACTGATCTTTATTTATTCATCTATTTTGAAAATGAGATCACCACATTTCTGAAACATAAGGTGTCGAAAGTAAGCAAGACTAAAAATAAAATGTTACCTATAATTTGGAAATATGGCTGTCTTTTCATCAGAACAGAAGATTGACAGCCATATTTGAGACACACCAAGTTAATAGTTAATTATAGCTTTAATTCCATAGTGATTGAAAAGGAAATAACAGCAGTGCTGAACTTGAAATTACTATTATTTTTACTTTATTATTGTAGATAGGTGGCAGAGTAAGCCTTGTTTAAAATTTGTTTAAGCCAGCTCTTTTCAAATAGCCATTGTGCCATTGCCCAGAAGCTCTGAAAGTAATCGAAAGAGAGTAGGAAAAAGAGTGCATTCCTAAAAAAGAGTCACCAATCTTTTAGCCAATAATTTTATAGTTCAACATAAATGAAAGATGGGGCTTCGTAAACCATGATATCACAGTCTCTTTCACTGACCCCTGCCTCAGAAAAACACCAAAATCTTTATGTATGTTTCTACTAAGCAAATATCAAAACAATTCCCTTGGCAGTGTGCTACATTTCCTGTCACATCGGTCATTACTAAACCGACAGAGGTTGTCTCTCCTGGGTAAAATGAGACTATATGAGACATCTCTGATAAATTTATCTGATAAAACAGTTTTAGGAGTGCTAATGCACTCATTACTGATGCCTTCAATTGTTTACATTACTTGAGAACAATGTCCCTAAAATTCCTTTCGAAATATTAATGCAACTGTTCTTTAAAATGTGGGGCACAATCAGTCATGTCAACTATTGAGGGGTGGGATAGTGTTCCAAGCCAGCAGCCTCTCCAAATCTTCCTGCAGAATGCATTTTGGCTTATTCAGTTATCCGTAATGTACATGAAAACTTCTGAAGGAGAATCATTTCAGGTATTTTATTGCTCCAAATGGATGATTTGACACAGTATTCCAAAAGTGATAAAAATAAAAGTGTTGGTACATAACCTATTTGTTCACTGTGGAGACAAAAAGGAGAGCCAGTCTGCTAGTATGGTATGGCATACACAGGCTGTTTGGAATGCTTATTTGACATCTCATAACAAGCAGCAAGATTTACAGCATACTCAGAGATGCCATTTATTCAGACCTTTTTGGACCAAATGGAGATGCCGGGAGTCAAGGGACTTCTCTGAATTCCAAACACTACGATGTAGCAAAATAAGTCAGTGGGAGTTGATAGCTTGCCCAGCCTGTAGTACAGAGTAAGTTTCCTCATCAGTTCTTTTGTCATCTTGTAGGTAGTATGACCTACTCCTACTGAGGTGGAAAGGGGCATACATAGTAAGAGCAGAAGACACCTCTACCCTCATGCTGAAATGGGTATATAGGAATATAAGCAAGCAGGGCTCACTGAGGAAAGATGAGCATATGCATATCACGTTGACATATGAAGACATTCTTAGTTCCGGACAACCATCTAGGAAGAAAGAAATGAAAAGGATCTGTAGTAAATAACATAAAAATAAAAAAAAAGAGGAAGAAACCAGCAAAAAAGTGTAGAAAGGTTGGGATAGGATCTCTGATACTGAGATGGGCTTTGATAACATGATGAAATACCTGAGAAGGGTAATGCAACTAAAATGAAAAGGGAAGGTGGAAGCATTTTCACAACACTAGAAGAACACCACATAGCAGAGAATAGCTGAAATGGAAATGTTTGGGACAGCACAAGCAAAGCAATTCTAAGAGACTGTTCCAAGTACGAAGCCGAATTTCTACAATAGGGCTAGGAAGGAAAGAAACAGAATGGAGGATATCCTACAGAAGATCAACAAAACAACATGCTGGTGTCTGTGGGAGGTGGGGTAAAGAAGAAAGAAGTGGCATAACCAACACAACTAGCGCCAACATTCCAGGCAAAAGCAGAGTGGGGTTATTTGCTGTGACCGCTCTGGAGTGGGGATGGCAGTGTTCCCGGAGAAGAGGAGTTCAGCATTTCAGCATTCCTCTGTGTGGCAGACAAATCAAGGGGGCACATGAGTGAGATGTTTGGGAAGGGGAAACAACTGATTCTTGACCACAAGGTGGAGGTCAAGGACAGGAGAGTCTACTGAGAAGTCGAAATGGGAATCAACAGAAGCAACTCGTTACAGAAAAATGTTGACAACGGGACCCTTACAGAGACAAAAATTGTTTTGCCATTTGCGTAGACTGTACTATACTCAAGTGTTCTGTTATGCTTAACTAATGCTATCACATCCACCTGGACTCCTACAACTTAGTAACATGTGGTACACACACTCAAAAAGCACAATGCCCATCAAAATCAAGAGCAGTGCCACATGTGAAGCACAGCAGACCTTGCAGGTAAAAGCAACATCATTACATGTCTAAAACCAGCTCTGCCCCATTTATCACCATTTAACATTTCCAACACAGTAATTACCATTGCACAGAATAAAATCTTGGGCCCAGCAGGCTTTTCTCACAAGAAACTTTGTCAGCTACTTCAGACTGCTTTTCTTCCTGTCACATCCCTATTAAATGCTCCAGACTATTTAATGTGATAAAAATGTCTAGACTGTTTTTTGACTGAAAGCTTAAAGAAAAGAGTTCTTTGCCCTTGGCTAGCAGTTCCTTTCTTTGCTCCTTTCCTGGTAAGCACACTAATGTGCATGCTGTACTTCTGCAGACCACACTTTCTGCACAAGGTAAATATATTTCTGGTATCTTTATAAATCTTCTGAGGTTTTAGAGACAAGCCCAGGAAAATGTGAAGACTACACACACTATATTTATTTCTGTATAGTGCTGCTTTGCAAGGAAAAATCCGGAGCTTATAATGAAGTGCAAAGGTTACTGAAGGAAATAAGGTGAAAGAGCACACTGCAGTCCAACAAGAAAAGCAAAAACATAACTGAGGAATCTCTGTAATGACTGATAAAGAACAACATGCTTCACTAAAATAGGGAATAAAGGTAGAGCATAGGCAAGAGATCCCAGTGGGCATGTTAGACAAAGCATTACCAAACGTGAATCGGTGCTCTGAATACTTTATGGTCCCTAGTGGCTCTCAGTCTTTAGCAGCTGCTTATTTTTGTATAACAAAACTTCTGACATAATTATAATCACACTAAACTTAGATGCAAGTACACAATTTATACTAAAAACAACCTCTGTCAGTAAAATTACCCAGCTCAACTAGTGCACACCCTCCAAGCCTTTCTTTTTAGGCTCTATAAATCTGCATCTGTGGACTGGATTGTAGTCAAGGAACAGGTGCATCTGATTCTTGTCAGCATGTGCGACTTGTGTGTTGGAAACTAAGCTGCATACCATGGAAAAAGCTTGAGAAGAAACACTATCCCTGGATACCACTGATTGTAGCAGGATTCCATAGGAAATACAGCTATTGCCAGAAAAAAATAATGGACAATGTGATGCAACAGAAACATCACTTTGTCAGAGTCACAAATGGTTTGTCAAATAACATAACAGCATCCCACTTCCCACTTTCTTGTATCCTATTTGTTCCCAGACTGAGTAAACTACCTATTTTTAATAATTTTATATGATACAACTGTGCGTGCAAATAAAAAATTTGGATCAGGAATGTTGCATGTTGATTTAATTTTAATCCATTAATATGGCTTCTAGGTTGTGAAATCTTTCTTCTTGTCAGTGCACTTCCACAGTATCTGTGCCTGCACCATTCCCATTCATGTCAGAGGGGGTTTTGCACTGTTATGGCACTTCGGAATTAAATCTTTCGTTGCTCCATATATGGATAGTTTCTCAGATCATCTCAGTGAAATGGTATATGTAGGCAAAAGGGAAGAGGGCTCAGCCGGTGTTTCTGTGAAAAACCATTCTGAGTAACAGTGAGAGAGCTTTGCAAGTTTTTTATGCTGAGCAGTTGTTAGAAGCCTTCTGAAGGCAGGCACCCCGTCTGTGTTTATTGAGATTGCTCATTGCTGGGGAGGTAGGGTTTTCCTGATAGGACAGAGCAGCAGAGGGAATAGAGTTGCTGTTGCGTCTCCTGAAACAGAAGTACAAAACATGACAGAAGCAGATGGAAAAGATTTTAGAGTAGCACTTTTTCTCCAAAGTCTAGATAGCATAGGCTTTTAGAGGGTTAATTAGTAATGTTGTTCACCGCAAAAGGTAAACTCGCATGCATACAGATTTGTGTGGAAGAAGTGGAAAACTCACTGCGCCCACCTCAGAGCCTCCTTTCCTCAGACCAGCCCTGACTAAGCACAGTAAGGTCACAACTTTGGCTTACCAACATTGCAAAGAGCCAGAGCTAGCTTCATGTGCTGTATTCAGTTCATACAGAAGTAGAGTCCTGGCCAGAAGCAGCATAAAGGAGACTGGTAGCATGCGGCCAAGAGAAGAACATCAACCTTTTCAGTGGCTGCAAGCTGTGACATTGGACCAGTCAACCCTGTCTAACACACTTTATTGGGAAAAATCACTGTGAATTTGGGAACTGGTTGATTTTTAGTATGCTTCCTCTCATGACTTTGATTCTTCTACAACTAATGTTCTGATCTACTCTTCTCAAACAAGTCTGCTATTTCTTAGGCTTCACATTGCTAATTCTGCTTTAATGAAAAATTTACCTGCTTAGAATGTAGTTTCACAACTTGCTTAATGTAATTAAAATAAATAAATAAATATAAACAAACAAATCCAGAGTTCACAGCTACCTTAGCTGTTAACTTGAAACATTTTCAAGAGCTATCTTTAAAATAAAATAAAATAAAATAAAATCCTGTGTGACAATAAAGAAGATACAGCAGAACTGTTCAACAGAACAAAAAAGGACAAAATTATTTATTTATTTGTTTTTAAGATATTAAGGAACCTGATTTTAAAGTTCCGGATGGCAAAAGTCAGGTTGAATACAAGATCTTGCTGGTGCTGAATGTGATAAGTAGCAAAATGGAACTTTCCTTTAGAAATCCGAATTCATACATGAGATAAGATGTTACTCAAATATGCAAACCTATCACCATGGCAAAACTATCAGGTTTAGGAAAAAAAGGCTGTTCTTTTCAAGCTTCTATAATTGACAGCACACTGATAAAATTAAGTAAATCTGACTTCCTTTCCTGTTTAGATTGAGTTCTGGTAGGCACAAGATAATGTTACTTCTGCCCAAATCTACCTTTCTTACAGTGAGTAGCTTTGTTTTGGATCACAAGGATAAAACAGATACCAGGATAAAACTGCTACAAGATATCCAAAGCTTGTCATGTGCCAAAAGGCACAATGACAAATAAGAGCTTCAGGTATACTGCCTGTACCCTCGCGACTGCACGTACCACAAACAGAACTGAGGAGCACAACATCCAGTCAGCAATACCACACTACATAGAAAAGGCACCCACCAACTCTGTAGCAGTATCTGTGGCTGAAGTTAAACACATCAACAGCGCTGCTTTACATATAAATCATAAAATTTGTTTACTTAATGTTTATAAACTGTTCTTGAAAAACATATGTATATGCTAGATCCTTCAAATTTAAGTAAATGTTAAATAATTTAACTTATAATAAGTATTTACTTATTTGCTCATTGCTATTAAGAAAAACATTTATTCCTGTATAAAAAGTACAGAGGACTCTTGAGAACGCTATGTCTCAACCCAGGGTTCTGACAACACAGAAGTATTCCGGGGTGAATGAATTCATATTTCCAGCTGGAACTAGGTGCTCCCTCAGTGGCAACACTGTTCAAAGTTCAGCTATTTTGGATACAGAAGTTAGTAACAGAGACAAAGCAGTTCAGACTTCAATGGCACATGCATTTTATCCCAGCATTCAGTGAGCACATTTATGCTATGCAACATAATTTGTAGATATGCAAGTCAGCTCTGAGCCTTCCGGGATGCTAGAAGCCACCTCACTATGTAGATTAATTTAGCCTGCTTCTCCGTCTGCAGAGCTCCATGCTGCTACAGCAAGGCTGTTTTCAGTTCATTTAGTGTTTGCCCAGGGATGTTGGGGTCTTCTACCCTTTACAATATGTAGGGTGAACATAACTTCTGTTACAACACTGTAGTATGAATGCTGTTTTGCAGCACGTTTGCTTTCAAAACAAGCTGGCAGAAAGGCTGCAAATATCACAAATCTTTGAAGCTGAGGTGATTTTAGACTGCAGCAGCATTCTCACAGTCTCTTCATTAACATTTGTCTTTGTTGAAATAACCATTTGCAGTAACTGAATCCTCTACAAATTACTCCATACTAGCAGTATTGTCACAATATTCATTTTCACAATATAGAAACAGTACATGCTCCTATATAACACATCAAGACAGTGAAAATTCAGGTCTCTAATAGATTTCTGTCTTCTAACAACTAGCCTTTCCTGGCTGGTGCACTACAAGATAAGACTACTTCAGCAAAGCTTGAGTGAAATCCAAACTCCAGGTTTGTGCTGCAGCCTTTAAAATTGCAAGCTCCCTTCAATAAAAGCACTGTTGAAGGATTAGGTTGAAACTGAAAGCAAAGCCAGAAAACTGAAGGAAAGTCAGCTATGAGAAAGTATGCACTGCAAAGGAACAGTGCACTCAGCTCCTATACCAACTTCTAAGGAATGATCTACAGGAACCCCCTAAGGTACCTGTAAGTTGTTCCAATACATAGAACCTACCTGCTAGACACAGGTGACAGATCTTCAAGAACATTCTGAATGGCATGTCAAACCTTTTTTTCTTATTATGTAAGAAACATAAATGAGTATAAATGCTAACAGATAAAGATGAAACAACTCGGATAGCAGGCTGTGATTATAAACAATGTTACAGAGAAGCAGGACTGTCTGGAACACTTGTGAGGTACAAAGGATGCAAGATAGGATTCCTCTGCTGGCTGAAGACCAGCCAATAGCACCCTGTGAAACACTGAGTTCCACCAGAATTTTCATGATTTCTCTTTTTTCCAAAGCACTCAAAAAAAAAAAAAAAAAAAAAAAAAAAAAAAACCAAGATGATTAAGAATCTCTGCATCTATCTTCCACATGGTTGCAAACAAAAACTTTAGAAATCTGACTTGATTAACTCTGAAATATCATTAAGATGAAATAAAAACAAATGAATGCAAAAACAAATTTTAGTTCATTTTTTTTTCCAGTTATTCCCAAGCAGTTTGCAGGGTTTCTTGCAGCTCTGGCTGCATAAAGAGTTTGAAGCTACAGGCATTTCTCATCAGTATAATGAACTGTGAGGCATTTTGCACGCTATGAGCCATCTGAAGCATCATTAGAACTGTATTTCAGTCATTCTCTCATGGAGGCAGAGGGAGAGAAGTTGCTTGCCAAGCATTTGGGAGCAGTACAGAATGAATCTCACAGAAGACAGCTTGTTGGTTTAAACATATAGCAAGACCTAGTCAGAAGGACAGATTGATGCTCTATCAAAATTCACTAACTGGGAAATCTCTAGATAAAGATTAGCCAATACAGTTTGGTTGTGATAAATGCACAGCTCTTAATTCTATGCCACTCAGAATGGTTTTTGTACACTTTTAATGTAGTGAAAAGTTATTTACGGTAGGGCTGTTAAAGGGATTGAAAAGGAAATGGACATATGACTTGATGAAGAACAAGATGATCTGATTTAACATTATTTCCCCCCCAGGGCAGACCCACCTGCGTAATGAAAAGGAATGTATGCCTTACTATCAAGACTTGCTAAATTGCACTGTCCAGCTTGTTTAATAGTAGTATACTAGAATGTTACCTCAAAATGTACAAGATCTTAGAATTTAAGTTGATCTAAACCCAATCCACATGGAGCGTTTTCCTGTACAGTTGATAATCTGTTTTCTTCCTAACAAGGTACAAAAATAACCGCTAATAAAGAATACAGAGCGGTAATAGACATTGCTAAAATCAATATTAATCAAGTATAATAAGCAGCAAAAGAGAAGATCTGGGAGAAATACTGATGGAATGAACTCACAGAGATATTACTTAAGGAAGGTTTCTGCATACTGTGGACAACAACAGGACAAACTTAATTAAAAATAATTAATAACATAACTACAGTCTTGGACCAATTACACATTCAGTCCATTTTATCATCATAATCTACCTACTCCTTTTATTAGCTAGAGGTCAGTTCCATATTGATCATCACGTTTCCTTATATTTTACACAATAAAAAAAAAACATTCAAAATTAGAGAATGTAGTTTAGTTAACAACCAATAAGAAGCAATACATAATATTTTTAAGAATCAAGTTGATCACATGTAACAACTTTATTTCACTTGGGGTATTTCTGTTCTTATGACAAATCCTTGTGTGCTGTACACAAAATGAGTACTGCTTCTCTACATAGTGCCATGTTTAGCACACCTCCTAGAAAGGGTAGAAAAATTAAAGCTAATTTGTTTCATTTTCTACTCTTGTGTAATATAATATTCTCCTGCTTCACAGCAATACATAGTGACAAAATCTGTACTTAGAAGCCCTATTTCATTCATTGAAAATAACTGAAATAGATGTGTGATGAACAGAAAATGGCAGTGAGTGGTAGAAACAAAGAATACAAAAAATAGGCTGAAGAAAAAAATGGACAACTCTGATGAATTTGAAGAGTTTTTGCAAGAAATATTAAAACAAACGTTACCTTTTTTCATAGCTTGCTCATCTTATTTGTTTATATTTGTTTATATGCTGACATATGCTTAATTCCCCTAAAATTAAAATGTTTACGTGCAGTAGGATTAATCAAAGATCATCTTAAATTAAAAAAGGATTGTTCCATATTTTTATTGTATATAGGCTCAGCATATCATAAATACATTGAATTTTTCCCTTCCGAATGAAAAGGAAAGGGAAAGGAAGATGAGGTAAAAGAGGGAGAAAAAAATACCGTTTAAATGTTTTCAAGATTTATAGTTTATATTCTGGTACAGTAATAAATTTGACCATTTACTGCAGTGTTAATCAGATGGTAGGAAAGATTCCAAGGAAAACAGACACCTTTCAGAGACAGGAACACGTCTATGAATGGCAGAAGACAGGCATGATCTATTTATCATCCACTGGATGCAGAATGGTATTAATTTTATACAGAGATGGTCTAATTTTACCAGAATACTTAATCTGACATTTCTACTACTGCAGTTGTGCTTACAAGTTAAGTACCCATACCTGAACAAAGAGGTGGGACCAATCTGCTTATTTACATGTGTACAGTTACTTAATATACAGGAATATTCAACAAGTTGTTGAATATTTACTGAACAAGTTGTTCAGTAAAATGATCAGAAATGCCCCCGAGACTCATCTAACTCGCACCCTTCTGTAAACTTTAGCAAAGCATCACCCGTGCTACTACATGTTAAACACTCTTGCAAATTTGGTACCATTTGAAAGAATGCATCCAAAAGCCCAGTGAAGCAGAGCTATGTCCCTGAAAGCCCGATTCCCCTGAATGTACTGAATATTTCTCTGTGATGTGTCTTCTTCCTAGGGTGAGAATTTCACCTGGATGTCCCAGCCCACTCCTCTAATAAACACAAATGTTTGTTAATAATTTTCCTGTGATTTTTTTTTTACAGTTTATTTAAGGCCAGTTTTCTGAATACCACAATACCACAATAAACATAAATTTCTTCAAAGACAGCCTGGACAATTTTTCCAGCTATAAAGCATACATTTTTGATTCTTGTCATCATAGGATTCATCCCAATCAGTTTTGAGAACTATATCTTCAGAAATGTCTAGCAGACTTCCATGACCATGCATCTTTGAAATAAGCACCATGCTTCTACTTTGTTTTGGTACTTTTCAATCACAGCTAGCAAAACTGTCATTCCTAACACTCATGCAAAAGTAAAATTCATGAAGTAATTACATTGGATCTGCCACACTTGCACGTTAATTTCCAGGTTTCTCACTCATTCTTATTCTATGCTTTGAATATGTTTGGAGACATATTCCAAAATATTTGGATTTAAATGCTGTAGAAGAATCAATTTTTAAGATAAACTTTCCTCAGCTTTGCAATTCCTTCTATATCAAAGCACCTTCATTAGATACTCTGAGTGATTTATCAGAATGGTCATACCTCGGAAAAAGGACCTCAGTCATAGTAAAAGCAGCAAGTCTCCATTTCCTATTTACAGTGATCCTTTAATATATACAGAACAATACAGACACATTGGGCAGATGTGAAAGGACAGATTACAGTTAATATGACTAGTAGAGCGGCACATCAAAGCAAGTGTCACAGCTGCAAGATGTGACTAGTGGTGAGCTATAATTATGAAGAATGAACACTAGCTGCATTTTTACACTATTTTTATCAGCATAAACCTCTTCTGTCCTCTACATGCTTTGAAAAGCTAATTAGTACAGCTTCCATCGCTAGATGAAGATCTCAGCTTTTGGGTACCTTCATTTCAAATATTACTTCTCTCAATAAAATGAATAAAGCTTCTCCAAATTCTACAGTTAGTGACTAAAAGATCCAAAATAATCAGGATTTTAACTTCTGATGCAATTCCAACAATATTCCAAATAGCCTGTATCTTAACAGCTTTAAGATTTTTTTATGTATAAATTTGCATTTTTGTATAGATAAACTTGCGTTATTCAAGGTAGAGAGACTCTTTTGTGATACCACAATATTTTACTAGTGAACCACATTCAGGTTTTTACACCAAAAGCATAGTTTCTTAAGGATTTATAAAACTGAGTTTTGGCCAAAGAGATATAGCTGTTCCTGTGTATTAATGTATCATTCACTTATTAATAACAAATCAATAAACATATGATTTCAAGTAGTTTTGTTTATCTCTGAATGTTACTGCATAATAAATTCAACCATTATTTTTGTTAATGTATTTAACTCCATTAAATATATTTTCAGAATGTATTTGAATTTTTTTCCAGAACAAAAGCCAGCTAATTCTGTAGGAATTAAACAAAGGAAATACACACCTTCTGAATTTCTTTAAGATGAAAGTTTTCATCACAATATCTTTTCCAAAAAACAGTAACAACAACAACAAAACAAAAGAACACCCCAAAACAAACAAAATCAACGAAAAAGTCAACAAAGAATGAAACAAAACATTATGTCTCTGAACTGAAGGAGATTCAGAAAAGTCATCCACTGCATTTCTCCAGGAACAGTCAATCAAATTTCACTCTTGGAAGATGTGAAAGATGAAGTCACATCTACTGAGATGTGTGTAAACACCTCCAGTGCTCTGAAGGCTTCACGCTCTGTAAGCAATCTATTCAAGTACTTCACTGTCTTTTATTTGAAAAAGTTCTTCCTGATTAAATAAACTTTACTTTAAAGACTTCCCTAGTTCTTACCCTATCCACCATGGAACACAGATATTCTCTCTTCCCTTTGCAAAATCCTCCAGAATATTTAATGCCAATTCTTAACAGATAATCAATTTTGCAATGATTGTTTTCAGAGACTGAGTCGTCTGAAAGTTACTCAACTGAAAAAATTATACATAAAGGATGACTAATGATAGAGTTAGCTCCCAGCACACTCACTGTTTGCAAAGTTTAAGACAGGTAGCTTCATCAAATCTTCCTACAAGATCTCCAGATGGCTGGCAAAGACAAAAACATTCCCATGGGAGACCGGTGCATCCATCTGGAGGAAAGCCCTCCAAATCCCACTGGCACTGTCCCAAAGTACAATGAATATCTGTCAGTCTGGCAATCTGTGACTTACTGTGCAGTATAGAGGTTGACACCAAAACTGGACAGGTTTGAGTTTGCACAGATTTCAAACACCTACAGCACAATACAGCTAACAGAATGTCTCAGGACCCAGGCAAGATAATACTGATAATATCTGCTCTGGTAGAGAGTGAGTAGTCATCACTTGCTTTACCATGTACTATGTTTGCACAAATGGCAGTAATAGACACTAATAAATTGAGCATAGAGTTGCCATCCAGTGCATCAGTGCAGTTTTGCATCTCATGATCATCAGGGAAGCAAACAATTTTGAAGCAAGGGTTAGGGAAGAGAAAACTAAAACGAGGACAAAACAAGTACTTGCAAGATAATAGCTAATGATTTTCCAATGACTACATCTACTTAAGAATGGCTGGTATTTTCTAAATACATTTTTGAATGACAAATTTGAAACAAACACTCCACTAAATTATAATTTTCTGTTTCTGACTAGATGCCGTGCACTGTTGGTGCTGTGCTTCACAAAGCCACACTGTAGACACATAAGAGAAAAGATGAGACAAAAATGATTGCTTAGCAAATGCTTAGCACTACTCAATAGATATTGTTCCTTAGAAATACCAGAGCACACAAAAGTATTCTCAAAGTCAAAAACAAAATGTAGCACTGGAAAAAGATACAGTAACAGTATTTCTAGCTGATAATTAAATTAAAATTAAAAACCCAACTGATGATCTGAATGTGAAGACCTCCTTGTCTGTAAGATAAACAGTCACAGTTTAATCAACCTGTCTTCTTCTATCATACTCTAGTCAATACTATCTCTCTCTCTCTCTCTCTCTCCCCCTCCCCTTTCAACTCTCTTGACACCAGCAGTGTCAACTCACTTGTCCTCCAGCACAGTGTACTATACTCCAACAAATCCCTAATAGGCTCTCATAATCACAATGTATTAGGAAACACGCCAATCCAGTCATAAGCATTCATTCAGAAGTAATGGGAAAGAAGGGGTACATTAAAAATAAAATGAATAAATAAACAAAAGCAAACAGGAAACAAAAGAGAACAGAAAAAGAACCCTCCTCCCACACAGGCATCACGTTAGCTTTAGGAATGGACCCGTCAGTTCTCTGATGAAGCCTAGAGAAGCCATGTTCCCTTCAGGCTCTTTGAAAACTTACAAGTAAAAACAAGTAAAAACTTGCAAGTAAAACTTACAATTTAAGAGTTATGGGAAGTTCACAAAATTTTAAGCGACTTTTTTTTTTTTTTCCCCCCAAGCAGATCCTGTAATTGAAAATACTGATTTCTAGTGCAACCCATAATCAGGATAATTCAGATATACAAGCTCTGTCAGAAATGAGAAGCCATGCACATTGTGACAGCTAAGATAAGATATCAGCACACACTGAGCCAATGCATAGAATAAACCTGAAAAGCCTTATCTCAGTTTATGCGATCTGGTTAGGAATATTTTGCTGAAAGAATAAGACATTATAAGTTTGAAAGAAAACTTTTAGATGTTTTTGCTACATAAATACACTATTTTGAAATACTTTTCCTTTTTATCTTTAGCCTCACTAGAAATTAATTATTGTAGGAATAAGGAACTGGAACAAAGTTCTTTAGGAGCTGCAAATTACACTTAATCTTAGCTTAGTGTCAGACTGCTGCTTTTAACAGCTTGAAATAGAAAAAAAGTCAGACCAAGTATACTTTTCCATACAGTCCTTATTATCACACAGCTAACCTAAGTTATAGTACTTACATGGGATTTACCTACAATTTTCAATCCAGCTTCAGCCTACCTTAAAAGGATGCGAAGAATTAAGAATGGTAAGACATGGGCTTTTTGAGACAGATCTATAGATATTCCCATCTGAACAAAGATGTGATTAGTAAGGTTCAACCGTAACGGCAATACTATGATCTACAAACATCTCTAAGGAGTTAACTATGCAGATTACAACCAATTTCACATTGCTACTATTTGTGTTTTATTTTGTTTCTCTCACAATGTTTATACCAGCATTTATAAGATTGATGCTGCTGAAATAAATTGAAATGGGTCCTTAATCTGGGATTTTTGAAAGACACAACCATCTCTCTCTGTTTAGGAAAAAAAACAACAACAACAACAACATCAACAACAACAAATGCAATACACTGATCTGCTGAACATAGAATATCACATACTTTTATACTTTTATCTTATGTTTACTGTTTCACTGCAAGAAACTGCTATTGTTCAGCTATGGAACATAAAATCAATACTCTCAATTTGAAATTGTGTTAGCTCTGAAAATTTGCATATCAGTCATTGAAGCACTGTATGTAATAAGAAGGCAGACAGACAACCAACAATATTTAATTAGTTGATCTACAACTTCCTCTTGATTAGCAAGGCCTATTACAATTAATGTGTTGATGCTACCCCTCATGCCTGTCCGAAGCTCACGGCATGCTTTCCTATATTTGTATTTATTTGGAAGCTGTAGTAAAATTAATAAGTTAATACATACCAAAAATGTTTCTAGGATTAGGATTCAACTACTCAACAGAAACAGAACCCCTTGACCCAATTCCTTTTCCTTAGCTTAAATCTGGACACATCCCAAAATGTTCTGATTTAAATGATTTACACTCAGCCAATCTGACTTGCATACAAACTCTCCTCAAGAAATTTCAATGGGAAATTAACACATACTACTACTGCCTGACAGTGGCATGTGTTTCAAAACAAGCACCATTCAAAACTGAAAATCACAAAAATCACACCTATTTACTGAAGTGACAGAGAACTCCAGTTATTTTTTAAAACATAATGAATGTGCAAAAATTGATATTCATATGATCACCTCAGTTTAATTGCTCTCCCAAGAGAATATCAGATGCACAATCAGAGCCAACTATACTGATTCACAATTTAAACACTTACATAAGATGAAGAGGAAAGCCCACATTGCAGATGGCAAAATTATACGATGCAGGGAAGGTGACAAATTCAGGTTTACCAAACCTAAAATTATGCTGAATGGCTTTAAACTTGAACTCCTTTTGGAGTACTGCCAAGGATCTAGTATCAAGGGATACTTTAGAGCGGCATATTCTGTATGCAAAAGTGCCAGGAGAATATGTTAGGGAAATTAAATCATTCTGTTCCACTATTCAGCACTCATGGAAGCCTGAGCAGAGGCTGGTAATTAGCTAATTTGCATGAATGTGTGAAGAACAGTATTTAAAAGAATTCCAGCAACACAATCTTTAAGAAGCAAGAGAGTCTGGCCTAACTGGCTAGCTAGCTCAAATATCTTGTCATCCTTCTGTCTGTGGCAGGACAAACCACTTTTAGCTGTACAAGGATGGGTGGCTAGACTTCCGAAAATAGCTACATCTACAGTTAAATGTGTCATTCTCTCACAAAGAATCTAATCAGACTCCCGTTTAAGTGGACTGCAAATCTGGATCAAGAGAAGCAGCAAATCTGACCATCATTCAAAATACCCTGCCGAAAAATAAACACTGTTCTTGTGTTTATCCAACTATCTTCAGGACTGTGCCCAGGAAAAGCACCAAAGCAGTCAGGAGATCTCCTCCAGGTGCTACTGAGTAACAAGCAGCCTCTATGGATGCTGTGATAGTCCTTGAATATATCACAGACTTCTTTACTTAACTCACACGAAACAGTAACTGCCAGCCCAGTAATTCAGAATTACTAGGTAACAAGTACTGTATGTTCATATAACATCATTTTCATGCAGGATGATTTACATCCCAACAGTGCACGCCATCTCTTGTAGGCAGAACTGGAGGAAAGCAATCAGCAGCACGTACTGTACACAGACCTGCATCTATGGGCCACTGCCACTGGGCTTCTAGCTTACAGTGCTAGGGACCAGGCATCACACCAAATCAGAGGTCTGCTGAAATAGGATTCTCACTTCTCCACCAGTCCTCAAAACAGAGCGAGCCTCCTGGGCAGTATTTAATGTGCCAAGTCCTGGGTGCAGCTAGGGCTTGGTAAGTACTGTGCGGACTCACCTCGGAACAGATCTGCTTCTCTGACGTTTGCATTCAGAAGGACACCACTTCTGAATGCACTCCACCACCTTGCTTGACTTTGCTAATTAACTACAAACTGGAGAAAAAAATGGCCCTGCAATCCAAAGGATCTCTTAGTGCTTATTTGTTACTTTGTTATTTTCTTCTAAAAGAATGTCAAGTTGAAGCCAAGGCATCTCTTCTGCCAATTTGTTTTTAAAATGATCATTTTGGAGTAATTTTCCATAGGTTGTAAATTACTGTCTCCACAGACGTCCAGATGCTGCAGGTGAAGATTTTAATTTGAAATACAACTATTACCTTTCCTATATTCAACATACTATCTTCCAAAGCTCTAACTCTCCAGTTTTGTGCCAAGTCCCCTAGGCAAAATCATGGTAAGTCAAACCTAAGTCCTTAGCTATAATGAAGAATATTTTACATAGAATAAAATAACACCTTTAACAGCGTGCACCTTTGTTTTTCTATTGCTGGTGTCTTGTACTTGGCATTGCAACAACTGTGGTATATCACCCGTCTATAAGCTGATCAATTCTGTATATGCAACATGCAATTCAGAAATAATACTTCATACAGCTTCATATCCTGCTTATGAAAAAAACACCAGCCCAAAAGCTGTTTTCAAAGTTACACAAATATTACATCCATTCTACTATGCAAACATTCGTTCTGGAATCTTGACAGCCAGGAACTAACTTTTAATGCTTCAACAACATTTGCAAGTTGGAAAAAAATAAAGGAAGAAATGTTCTGCGTCAATAGAAGCCTCCTCTTCATGGAAATAAATGCCAAAAATAAATATGGAATTCCCTCATGTGGCCCTCATGCTTTCTTCACTGTTTTCCCATAGACTTAAAAAACTGTAAGTATACATTTGGATTTAAAAGAAACATACATCAAAAAGTTAGGGAACAGAAAGTAAAAAAAGAAAACAAGAACCAAGAGAACCAACATATTTCTAGTGGATTTTGAGGATTGCAATTATTCGCATTATGTTCATAGATAATGTTATTACAGTGAGATGAAGTTAACAGATTTTATCCAGTTTCTTTAACTGAGAATAGCTGAAAAAACAGAAAAGGTTTTGGACATGGAACTCATATTTTAAGTACTGAAACAGAAATAGCAAAGTTGGAGCTAAATGCAGATTATCTTTGAGCTTTTTTTGCCGTTAATCTTCTGCTGGTTTTTCTAACAACATCTGTAGCAACACTTCACAGCGCAGATGAAGCAAGTAATTCTCTCGAGCAAGTATATCAGAGGTACAGAAGAAAGTACTGACTTAACTTCTGGGACTTTCTATGATAAAAAAGTAATTACTATCCATCAGCAGTAGGAAAAGCATCTTTCCTCTCACATTCCCAAACTGCAGGTGTATAACATAACCCTTGCTGCCCACTTTGCACCTTCCCCAAGATATCTCCATTTTCTGCCTGTCATCGTGTTCAGATGTCCTCCAGCTCTTCAAAGACCTCCCACCTAGCTGAATTAGTTGGTTTCACTGCTGCAATTCAAATCTCTTTGTCTTGACAAACTCTCATACTCATCTCATTTCTTCTTTTCCTTTATCATCATACTATGTCTCTTCTTCAGATACAAGTTTCTTGTGCCCTTCAAATTCTGACTATTCCAATTTCTTCTCTCCCTCTCTCATCTTTGACTATTCATGAGCCATTAAAAATATACCATGCATGGAGGCTTATCTTACAGGCAAGACATACAAAGATTCATGTCAGATCTTGTTTCAATTGCCAGTTTAGCTGCAGGCCACGTGCCACCCCAAGCAACCCTGCTTATGCTACAACAGAAATATTAGGTAATCATTTTCCAACCTCAGCAGCAGCACAAAGAGGATAGAGGACAGAGCATGCTCACTGATACAAAACTTTCAGAGATTTCAAATTCAAAAATCAACTGAGGATAAAAGGAACAGCATCTTGAAGTCTTAAACTGTCAAATTCAAGTGGATTTACCATGGAAAAAATGGACATCACTGACTTAACATGACTGACCATTTTACTGAGTACAAACTGTGAGAGTCAGAGATTGTTCATTCTGCAGGTGTCAAAGTATCATCACGGCTGTTACTGAATAGTAACTTTTTTCTTAAGAATATGTAAATAACAGGTAACTTTCATGGCAGGTAATATGAAAACCTTGCATTCAGCAAATTATTGATCACAGAATCGTAGGGGTTGGAAGGGACCTCCAGAGATCATCGAGTCCAACCCTCCTGTCAAAGCAGGTTCCCTACACCAGGTATCACAGAAGTGAAAAGCCATGTAGTAAACAAATTTGATTACAGTGGCATGCAAAATTAACAAAATAAAGCTGAAATATTAACTTACAGTCCTGTTCTAAAAGGACAGAATGCCGAAGAGCGTGGGAGAAAAATGCTTGCATGTTGGCTGGGCCAGCAAAACTCTACACGCTGAAGATAAATAAGTAGTCAGCTATGCAGCTATCTGCAGTGCACACTTAAAATTGTCTGCTTTCATATATAAATGTTGGACACAAAGGGCACAACATTCATGCCTCTAAAGGGAAATTTTGATCCTTGTATTGAGGACTGCCCATGTGAGACACCCAACACCAGAAATCCTAGGTCTGATTCCCACGTAGAGCCCTTCCTAACTTCTGCCAGCCAACAATGACATGGCTACAGATTGAAGCCTGATGTTCCTTTCTAGTTTATGCATCTGTCTTTCCAATATCAGTTTGACAGGGTTCCTACACACAAATTCTTTGTCGCTTCCCAGAGGAAGGAAATTAGTTCCTAAAAAACAAAACCAAAAAAGTATCAACACCACACACCAAGAAAAGAACAATAAAAACTCTCACACCTGATTTAGGCAGTTTGGCCTGAGGGGAAGGAAGGTCCCTCCTCTTTCTTTTCTTTATAGTATCAGTGATACAATTGAGGTGCTTCACAATGCTGGACAGCCTACCAGTGGAGGTCTCTACACAAGTCTCTGCCATGGACAAAATCACTGGTACAAAAGGTAAAGAGAGGACAAAAACTGGTTGTTCAGGCAATGGCAAGGAGGTGGAAACAGATATCTGACTAGTCCTCTCCAAACTATTGAAAAGCAGAGAGATTTAAAGAGATACTATGCTGAGCTGCAAGCTTAGGGATTCCTATCTGTGTTTGTTGGGCCATGACATTATATTTGAATAAATAAACTTTGCATTTGGTCACGTAAATTCAGCATACCAAAACATTGCCAAACATGGTATACCAGTAACAGAACTGAGTGAAAAGGCAACGTGTGAAGGGAGGGAATGCAGATGGATTGGAGGACACTTGCATATAAAATGTCAATCAATTATGCAACCATCTGCATGACTCAGTAGAAGTGAAAAATTATTCTCCTGAAGGAATGTACTTGAAAACAGTCTCCACAACTTTTCTCAACTCCACATTTCTTCCATCCATTTACCAAGCACAAGCATGCTTCAACACTGCTACGGATTACAGAACATTTCATTAAATCTTAACCTCTCACAGGAAATAAGACTACAGTCTGTAGCTGCTTCACCCAGGTTTCACATCCCACACTGTGCTAGCTCCTGCATTCTAAGTATTAAACTCACGAACCCACTGTGACCAGGCCCACAAAAACACAATACTGCTTCATAGAGTTTTATCTCAGAAGAGGTTTTTCCCTTTTTCAGGTCAAGTAATAAACAGTAACGGCTAGATACAACTGCATTACTGTACAACAGCCATATAGCACATATTCACACTACACAATTGGGGTCAGATTTTCAAAGTTGATCAAAACTTAAGATTTTAAGAGAATTTCACTCATTTTTAGGTTCATGAGTGAAGTGCCTGAATTTCCAAGTGCTCAGCACCCAGTGAGAACAAACAGTGCTGGTTCATATCACTTGCACAGCAAATAGCCGCTTCTCAGTAGACATTATCAAAAGCTATTCCAGCTTTGTTCTTTTCAACAGCATTGCCGCCTAATGGCACCAAACATTTCCTGCAAAATAAAGATAGGCTTACTTAGCTTTTCAAAATAATCGATTTGAAAAACTGGGACAGAGAACATGTGGAATGTATTAACAGGTCCTGATCTTTCAGGAGGAGCTGTCAGTTGGTCTGTATGAGAGCAGATCATTCTCCTGCTGTGTAAGCTTTGCCTTTCAGGAATTTAGAAACTGGCCTGGGTGGAGGAAGGCAAGAAATTCCTTTTCTGCTGAACTCAGACATAAAAAGGATCTGAGCTCAGAGGTCATTTTGCTTTCCAAGAAATAAATCCTTTAAAAAATAAGTATATTTTGCCAATCTGTATAGTCGTAAAAATAAGTTTACATAATTTGCTGCTTCTCCTCTACATAGAATACGTTTTTGTTACAACTAAAGTTAAGAAACAAGACCCAGGTATTCTGATTGAAGTGCAATGTATGTTCAAGAACAGATTGTTTTAGCATTTTGTCTTCTAAGACAAACAGGCAAAGCAGAGACTTGACACTGTTTACCATAATAACCATTATTCTGATCACGCCTCAGTATGTGTGCACACATGCACAAGTACCTTTTTATAGACAACACTGTCTAAAAGCAGCAAGCGGCCTAGTAATATAACTGAATCCATCTTGAGCATAAAATCTTAATCTGCTCTTAAGACTTCTATCTTCCCCACTTTCTGGCAACCCTGACAAATCCGAAAGGTATATACCTAATGAGATTCAACAAAGCAATCCCAGATATGCGTACAGACTGGGAGAAGAGCTTCTTGAAAGTAGCCTTTTTGAGAAAGATTTACTTTTTCTTCTACCAGGACTGCTTAGCACAAGCCAGTAGCGTGCACTTGCAGCCTGGAAGGCCAGCATTATCGTGCGCTGCACCAAAAGTGGCCATTGAGGAGAAGGAGGTGATTGTTCACCTCTGCTTTGTCCTTGTGAGGCCCCATATAAAGTACTGCATCCAGGCCTGGGGCTCTCAAGTCAGGAAACATATGGAGCTTCTTGAGAGGGTCCAGAGGAGGGTCAGTCAGAGGGCTGGAGCACCTCTCCTACAAAGACGGTCTGATGGAGCTTGGCTTGTTCAGTCTGGAGAAGAGAAGGCTCCAGGGAAATCCCACCTCAGCCTCCCAGAACTGAAAGGGAGATAGATTATAAGCAGGAGGGAAATCAAGTTTTTACATGAGTGAACAGTGATAAGACAGGAAAGGGTTTTAAACTAAGAGAGGAGACTCAGTTTAGATGTCAGGATAAATTTTTTCCACAGAGAGGGTAGTGAGGGACTGGCTGCCCAGAGTAGTTGCAGATGCCCTTTTTCTGGAGTTATACAAAGCCAGGTTGAATGGGGACCTGGGGAACCTGATCTAGTGATTCATCTAGAGGTTGGTAACTGCCTATAGCAGAGAGTTGGAACTAGACGATCTTTGAGGTCCCCTTCCAACCCAAACCATTCTATGATTCTTTGACTCTTCTCAAATATAATAAAACTGGCCAAATTTAAGTAATGCCTGCTGACTTTTACTTTTTACAACCTTAACTTTACAAGAACCCCTAAAATAATGCACAGCAAAGACACTGGAATGGCTAGGATATAACACGGAATCAACACGGCTTGCAGGGCCTGTTTCCCATTCAGGACCTGTTAAAAGCCTACACAATTTCAGCAGATCCAAGCTAACTTGAGACCTTCTAATTCCTCCCCTATCCCTTTGCAAGTTCCCCATAAGAAAATGCTGTGCTATTGATTACAACACACAGTTCCTTGCCAATAATCTCTCCAGAGCAGAGATTATTTTTTATAAAACTGAAGGTAATTGTAAAAGTTTTTAAATTCTAAGAGGATCAAAGGGTCAAATGTTAGCTTTTAATTATGCCTGTACTAGACTTACAACTTTTGTAGTTTCTCACTGTGCCATTTCTCCTCCTCTTATTTCTACTACCTTCCATGGCAGCTCCAAAATGTCAGACAACTCAAAGCTGTAACTACTCCTAATTTTGATGCCTCTAAGTTGCCAATATACTCACAGAGAAACCTAAACATTATGCTTAGGACAAGGTAACTCAGTGCAGGCAGAAAATGGCTGCAGTTCAGTAAGTTAATATGATAATAAACAAAATATTGTACACAAAGAAAACAGCAATGAAAGCTAAAATAGATGGTATAGAAGATGGTACAATCTCAGAGTCTGAAATCATCACACACCGCACTGAGGTGATCTGAAGGAAAACAAGCACATTTTAGAATTATTACTTCAGCTGAGGGTCAACAGAAATCAAAACCAAATTGCAATTCATCAAGAAAATGTGCTTTATTTGTCCATAAGTTTATAAAAATGCAAAAAGACAACACTTCTCCACTATAATATAATACAGCCTTGCCGTTTAGCAAACTGCACTCAGGTCTTGCTCTTCTCTGACATCGCTAAACTCCATGGAAACCTTAGAATGACTGATGGACTGAAATAGGCTCTGTCATCCCAGAACACAGAAGTAGTCCAACAAAAGATCTTATATCTCATTTTTTGGCTGTACATTTTCACCACTGAGCACAGTTGAAGAGTTACAATTCCCGTTGCCACTATGAAATAAAGCTTTCATTACTAACAATCATAGCACACAAAAGTTGAACCATTTTTCCAATTGAGGCCAAGACAAGATTCAGAGTTACTTGTAAAGTACAACGCACACTGAAAAAATCAAACAAAATAAAAACCAACAAAGATGAGTCTGCATTGAAGGTTAGAAGATGATAAAAACTGGGAGACCAGACTCCTGAAAATCTATTATATATATGCAAAGCATTACCCTGTTATAAGCAGAGAGCAGGGTAGAGCAAAGAGATCTTTCTAAAAATATTTATTAGTGTTTTTATTTACTTGGGGGGATCGTCAGGGATCTGCCTCATTTAAATGGAGTGCAATCAAATGGGTCATGTCTTTTTTCCCTCCTTCTCTTCGCAAACACAGCCAGCCTCCATGACTAATATTCCCAGCATGGGGTCAAGGCAGTTACTCTGATTTTTTACCTAGCAAACAGATCCTCTGCAAATGTGTTTTGTGCTGAGTTAAATGGACAGACCAAGACACATGCAGGAAAACAGCCAGGAAAACTGTTTTCTTGGCAAGAAGTCACATAATTTTGTTCTACGAAGAAACCATGTATTTGTATGTTTACAGGCAGTGTATGTTACACTGAAATAACCAAAATTATTATAGACCAAAATATAAAAAACAATCTTTAAAAAGAGATTTGAGTCTTGGATAGTTGCAAGTGTCATACTGCACTAAAGTTTACTTTCTTGAATGCAAATAAATCATTCTTATGAATTTCCAGTGATAACAAAATATACATCACCATAAAACATTTCTGTGAGGTGTGGAAAAAAAAAAGACCAGCAAAAGAAAACAAACAAAAAAAACCCAAAGTGGTATATTTCTATTTGTTTCATTCTCAGTTATGAATGCAAAGAAGCATGCAAAGAATTACAGGATTCATTCCTAAAATGAGCTTCCCCCCACTTAAAGCTGCAAGTAATTAAACACTTTCAGAAAACCACACCCTTAATTCCTTAGATCTGACCTTCCCAACTTTAACTCTTACAAATGCTTCTCCAGTCACAGTTTATTTCAGTTCTAGGCAGTGTATATGTCTACTTTCAAACCTAATGAAGTCATAGGGTTCTCTTATATTGCTGATTTTCAGATACTATAGCAATACAGTAAAAGAGAAATATCTCATGACCAAGTTGTTAATAGGCTTGCTAGCTCAGGTAACACCACTGTTTGGTAATAACATCCAAGGTAGTCTATCAAGTCCGTGCATGCTTAGGGTTGTTTGTTTGTTTTGTTTGCTTTTTTTCTTTTTATCTCAGAAACCTGGAAATGTGCGCTAGACAGAACTAGCTGAACTCAATAGTCATACTGATACCTTTAATTTAACATTTGTGTTTTAAATTTCAGAACTCACGAGTTCATTTGTTAATAAGCAAGCAGAATCACAGAATGGCCAGGGTTGGAAGGGACCTCAAGGTTCATGATCCTCAAGGATCATGAATCTCCAACCCCCCTGCCACATACCAACCTCCCCATTTAATAATAGACCAGACTGCTCAGGGCCCCATCCAATCTGGCCTTGAACACCTCTAGGGACGGGTTCCTGTTCCAGAACCTCACCACTCTCTGTAAAGAACTTCCCCCTGACATCCAATCTTCCCTTCCTCAACTTAAAACCATTTCCCCTTGTCCTGCCAACCAGCTAAATAAGATGCTAGAGACTCACTCTGAATAGACAGGTCCGCATCAATTTGTAAGCAATTAAAAGCATCACCCTCAATAGGATTACTGCTGTTTTATATGAAAGTAATCTGACAGATTATGGAGGCCTTAATCCCAGATCTTTGAATGGTGTATAATCATTGCTAGCACTTGCCCACATTAAACTTTCAGTTAGTATCAAACAAGCCCTGAGCAGAATGCATAGGGTTGTTAGATGGATTCACTTGATTGGAACAGGTTGCCCAGAGGCTGTCGATGCTCCCTCCCTGGAGATGTTCACAGCCAGGCCATGTGGGGCTCTGAGCAACCTGGTCTAGAGGGAGCTGTCCCTGCCTACAGAAGGGACTTGGAACTAGATCATCTTAAAGGTCCCTTCCAACCCAAACCAGACGTTAAGATGTTGCCAGACAAGGATCTTCAGCCATTAACTGAGTGTCCACATGCTCTCTAACTTAACCCTTTCTCCAACTATAAAGAAGAAACCACAGGGCACCTGCATGGTAGTATTTCTATTACTGAAGTGTTAGGGCAGAAGTGATTTTATCAATACCTAAGGACTGAACAACGCCAGTTTTACAAGCATGCATCTTCAGGGCGCACAGCCAGCTCATAGCTTTTTCCCCACTATTAAGGGACCAAATACTCCTGTTCTTGTGCTCACTACTGATTACAGGGATGGAGTTCACAGGATGGCAACAAACAGAGCTTATCCAACATGAGAGGAGAGGAAAACACATGCAGTACAGTAATACTTTTTGCTCCCTCTGAGAGTTCCCTGCAATTTGGTGTATGCGGTATCTTACACCTGCTAGGGATGTCACCTCTACATTTTTTATTTTTGCCTGGAGAAGAGGAGAAGCATCAATGAACCACTGAGTTTAACTATTAAAGAAGTATCCATCCAATAATACAACCACCATACAAGACTTTATAAAGATTTTACCACTATGAGCTAATACCTAGCGGGGAGAAGATGTGATCAGACCAATCATGTAACCACATTTTTCTTAGAATTTTCTTCTGCTGTTTAGTGCTCAGAGGCCTTGAGCCACAGGCAATATTCTTTCTTAAACGGTTTCCTTGGTGGGCCTTTTTTCCACAAGTGTGTATTATCAATTTATTACAATCACACAAACAAGCTCTAAATAACATGAAACCATGCTAACTATCTAATTTGCTAGTTTGGACTAAATTTCCACCCTTACAACCCAGACACAGGTACCCAAGGAGGGAGGGCAGTGGGACTGCAGCCTACATCTTTTCCTGTATCTTTTCCACCACGCTTCATTTCATTTTTATGATGGTTTAAAAACCATCAAACCACTGTGAAACATGAGAATGAAAAAATTTCCAGCCAAAAGAATGACTCAGTAAATTAGATTAAAACTATAGCAATAAATTGCTGCTTGTGGTTTGCTTGTATTTTTTCTTCTTTTGCCTAATTCTGCAAAACTGGCCCACCTTCCTTTTCCCTGGCTCCCACCTCTGACAGTAAGAAGTTATGAGGCCTTAATATCCCTGCAGCATGAAGGAGAAACTGCTTGTTTTTTCTCCCCAGGAGGCTTTTATGAAACATTTAGACTTCACCAGCTCAGCAAGCAGAATACAAAACATTGCCAATTGCAGAGAACATCAAGGTATGATATACTTGATAAACAGAAAGAAAAAGGCAAGGTGTGTTGTTTTTTTTTGTTTGTTTGTTTGTTTTGTAGCAACTGATGTTAAATTTCACAAAGGGAGTACTCAAGCTTTTGTTACAAATTGCATGCTTTTGTTCCTTTTGTTATTCATCCTGACCACAATAAAATGCCTCATTCTGGACTCTGAATAATAAACTGTAAAAAGAGAAATTGCAGGGAGAAAAAGAAATTCACAAAAGACTACTGAACTTCTAAGCATTTATTAAGGAGATTAAGAACCAACAGTGGTAACCTTTGACAGAAAGGTGACATACATATCCTTCCTAGGCTCCAGCTGTATCAGCAGAGAGACACTGCTAGGCAACTCACACTGAAGCACCAAGGGTATATTCAAAGCAAGGAGTTTGTTAATTGTAAAGCCACCACGCCACTTGACGAAGCAAGAAGGATGAGACAAAGGAACAGCTGGAATGAGTTTTAAACTCCGTATTTTAAAAAATGCTTATTGCATACAAGCCCTCTTTCCCAATATTATCAGCAAATTGCTGCACTAAACAGATCTCAGCCACTGTGTGCTCTTGTGCAGCAAATAAAATCAACTAATATCTGCTGTATTGTGAGGATCTCACATGCAGGTTTTCACACTTTTAGTCTTGCTGTTAAAAAAAACCCTATCTGATTCTGAGAAAGGTTCATTCAGGCTCCTGACACACAAAATATTCAAAGCCAGCAAGGACAACCGTACAGCTTTATACAGAATGTAAATGTAGTTCATTAAGATGAACCTTCATAGGCCACAGAACCATGTTAGAGATTTAGCATTGGACTCAGATGCTACAGCTTGTTTTGTTTACTTTTAGATAAATACTTATTTATACTCAAGTAGCACTTAAATTTAAAAGTAAGCCCAAATATAACCTAATTATGTTTGGTATTTGAAAGTTTAAATCATTAGGGGCACATTTTCATTTTACAAGATACACGCACACAGGCATCCATATGCACCAAACAAACCCTGCAGCTCAGTAACAATACAAATGTTTTCTGAACTAAGCCTGGACCCTGTTCTACCACAGCCGAGTACTGTTATCCACTTGATTTCTGAACAGCATGTATTCTCTTTAACTCATTTGAATTCCAAAAGAGACTTACGTTGCTGTTTGTCATCTGCCATGCTATTATCATCTATTTCACCCCTTGGGAAAATAACATCCACCCACAATTTCTGAAGCTTGTATTAGTGAGTACTGCCTAGCACTAGCTGTATTTCCAGGAAAAAAGATCCATTTTTTCAACTATTCTAATCACTGATTTAAACTTTAACAGTAACACAAACATATTCAGTTTAGGCATTAACAGTGATACTTGACTAATGCTATGCCAAAGAGAAAAAAAAGTAGAGCAATACCACTTGGTATATCCACAGAGAATATGGTCCTGGGAAAACGAGATCAGAGAGTACTGAGTTGTTTGGCCCAGAGCTGAAGCATTTTTTTGGATGAAAAAGGCAAGTCAAAGTAACGACTGTACCAAGTAGTTACTTTTTTTTTCCCCCCTCATTGCTGGGAATGCATGGACTTCTCTGCACAGTACTGATGGTAGAAGAAAAGATGCCAATTTTCTCCAGTGCTCACATTGAGACTTGCTTTGGCAATCCAGAACCCATAGTGATACTGATCCAATAGACCAGAGCATTTAAGTAGGCTGGTCATTCTACAGTGACTGTTAGGTAGTTTATCAGTGAACATCCTAACTTCTCCAGGAATATTTAATAAATTAATTAGAAACTATCAGAATGAGCTGTCATGACAGATATGCATTAAAGAGTGAGATACTCAAGTGCATCACAGGGAATGGTCTGCAGGAATAGTCACATTTCCAACAGCAAATCTGAGGGAATTCCAAAACATTCACTGTGCAGCATCTTCTCTAGAGTGAAAAGTTTAGGCACTATACTCAATGCATCCTAAACTGAGCAGGCTGCAATAGCCATGGTAAGTAGTAACAAATTAAGTAATGCTAATTACAGTCAACTCTTATGACTGGAGGTAAAGGATTCCATTGGTCTTGTAATCTTGGACAGTTGTTGACCTACATAATGAAAGATAGCATGAAAAAGTCTTTCTCAATGGTGGTCACTGATCCAGTACTTTTTATTAGCCTGCATGCCTTGCACCTCAGCAGCTTCATCTGTTGCCAGTATTACATGACACTCATTCACAATAACAGAATTCAAAATTCAGTCACAGAGATGTCCCCTATTTAAAGAGAGCAAGAACTAGATGAAACATCTCCCTAATCGTTTTTTTCTTGGCTTGATTTTGTCATGAGAATTACTGAGCTTACTATAAATCAAACAAAAGCTAGGCAAGTGCCAAACCTATGGTACAGGTTTTTTTTTGTTATTTTTGTTTTCTGTTTTTTTTAAGGTCAGCTGCAATTTGGGAATGCATCTGGAATCCCACTAGCTGCCTAGGCAGCTTTGCTGTACAGAAACGTACATCTGTGTTTCTGTTACATCATGAAGTTTTTCTTCACAAGCTGGTCCCCCATGTGGCCATGACACCTGACATCTTCTTCATAAACTGAGAAAGTTCTCTGTGAAAATAATGATACTATCAGCTGCCTCAAAATTTACCAATCCACCAATTATAGGGCAGCAGAAGCTCATATCCCATATGATAGTCGCTGCCACTATAGCTGGCTCCTCAATTTAAAAATTGTCTTTTTTGGGTCTTGGATATCTTATGTTATTGGACCAGGTTACCAAGTCTTAGTGACACTGCCAGCTCTCAGACTGTCTCAGACTCAGACAAACAACGTCAGTCGTTTGTTTCTCCACATTACATAAGTTACTCCAGCTGTAATGACACCACACAAAAAAAGTGTATACTGTTTTCCTTTGCAGTTTCAGAAAAAAATTGTCTCCCAATCAGGTTAGTTGTATATTTCTACAGAAATAAGAATAGACAGTAGGCTGAAAATATAAAATATTGTGAGCCAGCATCACTGTGAAACAAATAAAACCTAGAAATTGTCTACCAAAGTAACAGTCTCTTTGTTCTCTCATACAGTTAATCAGTTTCAGTTTAGTAATTATGGGGTAATGTATTGAAACTAGGTCATATACCAATAAATCTATAGCAGATTAAGAGATTGATATACCAAAAGCTTAAACTCAGAGACAGAGGGGGAGGGGAGAAAGAGATGGAAGAAGGGGAAGAGGAGAACGAGGGGGCAATAGCACCACTTCTACAAATTCTGCTATCTTTCAATTTCTAGTTTTCAAACAACTTACAAAGTAGTTCTGGACTGGATGGAAAAACAGTGGTCTAATTAGGCTGATGTGCTGGGAAACTCTTCCTTCTGTGAAGCAATAAAACAAAAAGAAGTTCAGTATAAAATATTCTGTCATCTGCTAAATCTCACTAATGGCAAAAAAACTCCCCCACACAGTCCACAAAAGCACAGTATCAAGATAAACCCTTAGGAACAGGATTCAGTTACAACACTTACATGTCTCATGGGAAAATTTTTGCTATTTATCTTTGCATAGAAAAAGATAAGTTATGGCTAGTAGTGCTGGAAGTTCTGGATGAAGTATGCCATTCTCCACTGCACTGTGCCAGGACAGTTTTTTTTTTAACATTCATAAAGCATCTTGAATGATTAATAGTCATCACAAAGGAGCAGCTGAACAGTGCTGTCACATTTATAGCTTCCCAGAATAAATGCTAGCTGATTTTAATTGTCTGTGTTTCATGCGTTCCTTAGATGAGCAACAAAGTTGGTAGGATTTCCCAACAGAAGTGCAAGCCTCAGTAATGCAGAGTTGAGTACAGCATGAACAAGCGATGCATTACAGAATGAAGACCATGATCCTTCTGCACATCCATTCCTATATTTCTAACCAGCCTGCTTGCCACAGTCAGGTTTCACCCACAAGTTCTTGCAACTAAAATATTTATAAAGAGCATATTAAGATATCATCTGTATTTCCACACCACCTTGGAATTGCAGTCATAGGCTACACATTATTCTGTGTAGCACTGTACCAGAACAGAGCCAAAGATATTCCGTAACCTAATCACCTCGTGGGAGAAGTTGCCAGAGGCATACATAGCTAAACTGGTAACACTGGTCACTGTCTTGAAACAGTGATTTGTTTATAGGAAAGACTTTCTATGAGGAACTGAAGAAGGATAATGATGCAGCTTGCCAGATGTTATGATAGCATCTTTTGCTGCAAGAGGTCTTGAGTTGAGAATGCAGAAAGTAAGCAAAGAAGGACTGGGATCTGGACTGTTCAGGAGTGAAGGCATGTATCTTATTATGTAGTGAAACAGAGCAGAGGTGAAGGCCACAGGGAATCACAGTAAAGAGCCCTGAAAATACAAAAGGGCAGTTGGTATTCGATGTCCAAGAAGCCAGAAAAAGAAGCAAATGGGAAAATGATATCAAAGTAGCAATCTAATCTGAGAAATCATTTCAAATTGGAATGAGTGAAGTAAGACTGAATTCTATCAAGACATTTATCAATACAAAAGAACAGGAAAATGACATCAGAATCTAGAAAAAAAGATTCTGTTAGAGCTGAGAAGCTTTTTCCAACAGACATTAAGCACAATGCACGAAACACTGTCTCCTCATGCACCAGTCTTGTCTCTGACCCTAAGTGATCCAATTTATAGATTCAATTAACACCTAAAATTGTTAGTTAGAGATGTGTCATGATGGTACAGTACTCACTCACAGGAAAGAGTAAAGTGGCAAAGAGACTTGTGGAAGACTATGAGGACAAAAGGAGGCCCCAGAAAGAAAGAGTGCACTAGAGGAAAAAGTTTTTAGCTGCATGAATGAATTTAAAAAAACAAACCTGAAGATGGACAGGGGAGACTGAATATAACAAAGTGCACCAACAGTAGATGGAGCTGTGAGTTAAGAGAAGAATCTAACTTTCAAGGGGATGAGTTAAAACAGCAGTTCTGAAATCAAGACTTAAAACTCTACCTTTATGTTAAGTCATGAAACAAACCACAAGAGCTGAGTTAGATATGTGTCTGACAACTGTAACACATTAGCAGGAGAAGTTGAAATGACCTGTTGCTTCTTTTTCCTGCCTTTAAATAAGCAAAGATTGCCCGTGCCTAATGCAAGTGAAATTCCAGCCAGCTTGCCGTCAACCAAGCGCCTAGAGAAGCCAAGTGCCAGGCAAATACAAACTCTCAGTCTGATTTAACAACCACATGAAGGGGTTGTTCACATTCTCCATGCTCTGCAGTCTACACTACATGATAATAACTTCTGAAATTTTTCAGAGAAGCACAAATGAAAATTTCGCACTATTTTCTGAAGTCTGTCAAAAATAGAACAATTATTTATGATGAAGTCTGTTTACCTCAGGAAAAGCATCAGCAATGCTCTGAGTTAAGCAGGAATAAGCTCTAATATTTTTAAGGATCTTCAAAGCCACATGGCATCACACCATCACCATAAGGAAATCTGTTAATGGACTGCAGCAACATACACTCCACTCCAGATCCAAAACAAAGTTGAACAACTCCACTAACTACAGGTGATATTAGCAATTTTACCTGAAACTTTTCTGTAAACAGAAACATGGCAAAGAAATCACCTGATCTTGTATGAAATGGATTCCCATATTCGGCAACGTGCAGTGAGCCTACCAAGGCTAAGTAAAGCTTTCTTTGTCAGGGTTCTAGCAGCCATTTTGAAATCTGATTCTCCTGTGCACTCTCTCCAAAAGAAGCAAGTTTGTGCTTGTATGCAATTGAGGCACAAAAATGCAGCTGCTTCTAGCACCATTCACTGAAGAAAGATCCCAGCAGAGCTTGAGAAGGGGCAACAGAAATTTTATGTAATCTTTAGATCTTCATTTCATGTGACCACTAGCCCAGCTTCACAAGTAGTCTTCAGCGAGTCTTCTTCAAGGAAAGAACAGCAACCATCATTGCCACAAATCTTGGTGAGCAGAATAAACAGATGATCAAATTGGCATTATCAGGCCTATTTTTCACAGACCTGGGAAAGAGTCTGTGTCCAAAAGCTTGTCTGCAAGTCTCATCAGTTAGCCAGATTAAAGATGCATCATCTGCTC
Source organism: Meleagris gallopavo (assembly GCF_905368555.1). Taxonomy (NCBI): domain Eukaryota; kingdom Metazoa; phylum Chordata; class Aves; order Galliformes; family Phasianidae; genus Meleagris; species Meleagris gallopavo. Next base: position 13,478,683 of record NC_139405.1, read on the forward strand.
CTACTAATCTTGTTTCTCTCAAGGTAATAAAAAAGAAATAAGCATGTTATAAATAAGCATCCAATTGGCAATATTTATAAATATTTCACAAGAGGTGCCACTGAGGCCTAACCATATCACATGGTGCTAATTGCAGTCTGGAGCCCATTTCAACAAGCTGTCACATGGAATGTCAAATGGGAATTATGCACATAGCTACTGGGTAATAAATTAAAGTATACGATTACCTTGATCAACAAAAACAGAGTGAAAGTTCAGAATAAATTTCAGTTTGTAAGTACATAATTGAGTCCTTAAACACATAGCTGGCCTGATACACATAAAACAATTTATCCTGTTTTTGTGAAGCTGAGCTTTAAATCATGTTGTGTAATTTACAGATCGCCATAGTGCACCCAGCTGAGTATTCTGTGTATGCCAGGACTCAACCACGTAAATTCCATACCAAGTTAAAACCACAGAACTGTTCTTGGGCCCTTCAGAATGCTGATATTCATGCTAATTATTTGCTACTCTGTAGTCATGTACAGCTAGATGTCAATTACAGCATTGTAGGATTAGTTACACCCTTTGTTATTTAAAACATTTGTACAAGTTAACTTTTTTTTCATCCCCTCTGAAATCATCATCACAGCAAACATACAAATGGCACAATCAATCTAGCTCAGCACAGAGAGAACTGCCCCTGCCACATGCTGTTCCTAATTTCAGTACCCTTACCAGCACAGAGATCAGAGGGAATCAGAAAGAACAAAACCCACAGAGTTCGACCTGAGAACGGACCATCCCCCAGCCACTAACCATTCTGACAGGCAGTAAATTCCTTTTTACTATTGCTGCAGTAGAGACAGCAGATGTACACAGACCCTCCCTTTGCTTCTGCTTGCTTAAACCAAACACAAAGCTCAAGTCGCTAAATAAATAAATAAATAAATATCCCCAAGATGAGCAAATGCACGGCTGCCTGCTGAGAGGTCCTGCTTCCCACTCTGAGGCCTCTGCACCTCGCACTGCACTCAGTAAACGTTGCTCCTGAAGAGCTGGATCGATAAAGAGACAAGAAGAAGAGGCCAGACGCACAGATAACCACCCACTCAGATAAGAATGGCAGTGCCAGCATGTGACCAGGAACACTCATTGAAAGGAGAGGGGAGGGGTTAGAACAGCAAACATCTTCTGTTTGTTTCTACAAACTCAAGCACATTCAGTTATTATAAAAGAGAGTGCAGTAAAAGTAACCTTTAGATCAAACAGCTGTGAAAACCATCAAAACAAAATCCTTCTGGTCCCCAGTGTAGCTAGTCAATTGCACAGAATGCTAAAAATTGGGATATTGTTGTAGCTGAGGCACAATATTTGTGACTAGCAGTACTGCAGTAAAATTTCAGGCGGAACTGTAATTCCTGCCATAACAGAAGGTCTGCTGGATTATTTGGAATAAGAAATTCACAACAACGCTGTTGGGTGAGGAAAGGAGAGAGCAAGGAATAGCACTGCTGTTCTCTTTCCTTGAAGACTACTGGCCTCAATAGTTTTCATTACAGTGAAGTACTTCAGGCCAGATCAAGTTTATAAATGCACATGATAAAGTCTGCCTAAATTTGGCACCAAGAAGAATCCACGTTCTTAGAAAAAAGCAAACTAAAAATCCTGGAACGGGCATACTGAGAAAGTAGGGGGGTTGGCTGTCCATGTGCAAACCCCTTAATAATAGAGACGTGGGCTTCCTCTAAACCTTTCAGAACATAAACAAGAATTATAAAAGGAACATAGGAGTTACACAAGGAACACTGATACTTATTTTAGAGACACTGCTTCACCGGGTGCAATCTATGATGTCCACTAAAATTTCCCACCGGCAAAGACATTTTAAGGAGTTCCCACCACATTTTGTGCAGAATTAAGTAAACTGGCAGCCTACTGTCATCCTACTCATCTGCTGTGTCTGTGCAGCTTTTTATGAGAATTCAATGATTTTAGGAGAAAACAACAACAAACCATAAAATTCTACCTCTACCCTTCCTTTTTTCCCCCCTTTTTTTCTGAACTCAGTTCACTGTTACACTTCAGACTGACAAACAGATACATGAGCACAGGGAATAGCAAATTACAGTGGAATGAAGAAAAAAAACAATAGAGTTGGGAGAAACAATTCACTTAATAAAGAAAAAAAGCATTACACCCATAGCAATGCAACATGAACCTGCATTTTCACATTCTGATTTCATGCAATCCAGAATTATTAATCTTTTCCTTCAAGTGCTGCCTTAGGTGTGCTTTAACTGCAGCTCACTAACGGTAGCCAGCATTTGACAAAATCTGGAACTAGAGATTAACATTTTACAGGACTTGAGGGCTGCAATTTCAAACTGCTTTACAGCAGTAAGAAACCTTGACTTCTACAGAGGGTCATAACAGGAGCAATAAAAGTCATGTACAAATGAATGGAGAAGAGAGACAGCATTCGTAATGGTGAGATTCTTAATACCAGCATATAGTAATGTACCACAGCTAGAGCAGTAAATGGAAGCGAACCAAAATTACTTGTTTGATGGACTTTGCAATTGCTACTTCTCTATTGAGTCAAGGATCTTTCTATTAGTACTGGTGTGCAGATGTTCATCAGTCAATGACTTGGCCACTCTATACACTTAGTGTGAAATCCTGCACTCACATTAGTCAATGGGGAAACTTGCACTGACACCAATAGACAGAGGTTCCTGAAGTAGAGAAGGGAACTGCTAAATGGTACAGGGTGAGGGCTCTCCATGGATAGAGGCACTTCTGCTTTTAGCTTAGTTTCCTCTCACATTTCCTTTGGCTATAGCCTCAAGGCATTCCTCTTTGTGCAGCTTTTCATCTGAATAGATGAAACATGTTAAAAGCAGCTGGAAGTACAGAGTTGTTATTGACTGCCAACAGTTCTGGTAAATGCACCTTGCTCAACTGCTTGATACTAGTATTAGCTTATTAGCTGAACAAACCTACTCTAGAGATCACTGCATCACTGCAAGAATTTAAACTGCACAAGACCAAGGTATGAGAGAAGCTTATGTTTTCCCACAGTCACTTTCTGCAGTGACTGGCACAACACTAACTGTGGGATGAAGGCCATATCCCTCTATTCAACAGGTCCTAGTGTTCTGGGAATGTATATGCCTATCTGTTTTTGGCATGCAACTCCCTACATGCCTCTTTGCAAAGATTCATGTTGTAAATCTACGCATCCAGCCAACATGCCCAGCCAGAAGTTTGTTCTGTAGACTCACACTGTAGGAGCTCATGAGAATTCACTTTCTTGAAATGATGGTCACACATCTCCCCTCCTCCTTCCTACAGCACTGTACTGAATCTTTTATATTATTTATTCCACTCACTTTAGAACAATTAAAAAAAATATGTAGAAGATCTCCGAAACCACATGCCATTTGAAGAAAAATGCCGACATACACTTATACCCAATTATAAAGGTTTGCAGACTGATGAAGCAGAAGCTCACAGTTGCCACAGAAAGTAAACAAGAAGCTTCTTCAAGACAGGATGTGGCAGGAACATAGAGAAAAAGAGAAAATATTTTCACTGTAACAGTAGTTGCTTTATTCAGCTTGATGAAACTTATCATTAGTCACTGGAGACAGCTCTGACTCCTGTAGCAGTGATTCAAGAGTGATGGGAAATAGCCACCACACAGCAGCCACACCGTAAGTAAATCCCCATGTGTGGAGATGTCTTGTGAATGGAGCCAAATATTTTGTGCCTGGAGGGAGAAATACACACGTGACATAGAAAATAAGCACTAAACTTAGGTAGCTGGCAGCCAGCAAAAACTTCATTTACACTTGCTGAAGATCTGGGTGCTCTGACTAGCACAGTTCTGTGGAGGGCTCCTATCAGAACAATTAAGCAGAAATACCAAAAGACGATTCCTCAAAAATTCACTTTGTGTTCTGAAGGATTAAACTTGAAAACAGAAAAAGTTGGCCTCCATCTAGCTGCAAAATGATTTCTGAAGATATTTAGATACTGGCAGTTTGACAGCATAAAAAGTTAGTGACAACATAGCAAAGTCAGAGCAAAGTAGTTTTATCTCAAAATAAGCAGTATGTTTTACATATAGTCTTTCCTCTGTCTGATATTTTTTCCTTTTTCTTCATAACTGAAAATAAAACAAGATTTTCTTCTACATATCCTTCTCTCACAAAAGATTTGAATGAAAAAAGAATACATTGACTCTCATTAAAACTGCCCTGCAGCGTAAGAGCATAATGAGATATTTTGGAGACCAGTAAGTGTCCATTCTCAGCTCATGGTGATAGAAAAAGAATCTACCATGACTTCTATATATACATCACGTGGTTTGTTTTTTGTTGTTGTTGTTTTTGCTAATGAAACAATGGAAGACACTTTCTCAAAGAAGAAACACTGTAAGAAACACTGTTCCTTCTTAAGTGAAGATAATGGCGGGAAGGAGTAACTAACTGTATTTTTCCAACAAAATTCTATCTTCAGTTTTCCTATTCACTCATTCCTTTTGTCTTGTCTCACAGTGATCAAACTAAATAACTATCTTCATTTCCCACATATCATTTACACAAGCCAGATTTGTATTACTTTTGACCAGAAAAGTCTCAACAATGGTGTCTTTTCAATCCTTTTACTTTATGTCCACTTCCATATTTGCACAATGCTAGTTATTCACTTCTAGAAACCAGCTGTAGGTTTCAGTGACACAAGTTGCTTTATTATCATTACTTTTTTCATTTTTAAACAAATTATGTTAATATTTCTAATGCATGAACAGAAACTTTTACTGGCACACTGCCTTCGGTCTTTTTAACACATATTTTTTAAAATATTTTACTGACTCCTTCAGTTTTCTTGAGCACAAGGCAGCAACACTGCAATCGTTTGTTCACCAGGGCTTCAATTGTCTTGAATTATCAAAGCCTCACCACAACGCAGCCATATCCTGACGTTTATTCTCCAGTAGCGCATAAAACATATTTTATGATAAGGCTACACATGGAGTTCCCGGTGTATTGGCAGGTCTACAAGGTATCACCTCTACTTACAAGCCTGTATGAGATACAGGCTTATCACTACCTAATATTTTTCTTTCTCAAATTTTTCTAATGTGAATGGAATCAGCTCTGCATAATCACAAGTACAATGACTTTATCATGTTATTTGGACAAGTACTTACCTTATAGAAACAAGGAGGGCAACTGATTTGGACTATGCTATCTATACTCAGTTCTCAAAAAGGAATTGGTCATTGCTAAATTTTCATTAACATTTCAACCAAAAATAATAGAGGAATTATGATTTTAATCAAGGCAGCAAGAAGCAGCATCCAAGGGTCATACATTTTTTATATGAAATGATTATTCCTTCTGAGACAAGGCTATGGCACAGACACTGCCAGGATGAGCAGTCTGCGAGGGCCACTTTGGGATGGAGCTCAAACATCCAATTAATATTTCCATTTTAAACCACAAAGTATAAGATGCTTCTGTAACAACACAGTACTCATGGATCTCCTGCTAAACTTTATGCCACATTTCCCATTTTAAAAGTCATTTCCTTTGGAAGCTACGAGCCTTGGATGTTTTTATGTTATTAGAATAGTAATGGTTTCAGCACTGGAAGCCTTATATTTCAGTAAGAGTTTATGGTCACGTACAGAAATATGTGATGTCACACTACAGTCAAATGATAATGTTTAGAACTGAATAAAAATGTATGCATTGATTAAATATACTATGGAAGGGAAAAAAAAGGTCAGCTCTTCAAAACATTAATTTAAACATTTTCAGAATCAACAATAAAAGCTAAAATACTATATAGTTTTATGTATTTGAGAATACTCAAATGCATATATAAATAAATTATAACATTAAAGAAACAAAGAACTGCAATTTACCAAGGAAATACGCAAACATGGAGAGAGCCAAGCATGAAGCGTTATGCAAGCATTTGAACTATAATGATGTAAACAGTTAAAATTTGTATTTTGTTTAATAGGACAGTTTTGATAAAAATTCTCTTCTAAGCTCACTACTCGATGATTTGTCATTCAGCAACTAAATGCTCTAATTAATTTCAGTGGATAAATTAAGTCCTACACAAATTTTATGCTAACCCTGTTTCATTTTGTAATGGTTACCATTTAAATGCCACAAAATACAGATCAATGCTGTGCACTATCATTTTCCAAGAAATTCTCTATAGAAGTAAATATCATAAAGACATTACTGCAGTACTGTATCAGATTATCTGGTATCTCAAAAAAAAGAGAGTGAATTGCTAAGTACTTCAACTATCCTCTTATAAAAGAGATTTGTCCAAAATATTCTATACTGAAATACTGAGGACAGTGAATAGTCAACATATTGAAGCCTCATACAATCGTTTCATTCTAGAAGGATTACTTGGAAGTTGTATACAAGTCATGCTTTAATACAGAAAAGCCTTGATCCTTCAGTCTCGCATATAATTTAAGCCTATGACTGACCTCAATTCAATGAGGTTTGTCATGGAAAAAAGCAAGGCTTAAAAATAATTATTTGCAAAAAGAAGAACAAAATCTACAGTCAATTTATTCTACAGGAAAGCTAAATAAAACCAAGACTTAAGAAACAGAGGAACATTGGGGGGAGCTTTAGTGTGGAACATGATCCTGAATTTTTGCAGGGCTCCAAGAAAGCAAATAAATAAAAACAAGACTGATACAAAGACAAAAAGAGAAAATGACCTCAGGGACATGACTGACTTAATTTTCAAAGTGTATTTGCTGTCATTGTGACAAGACAAATTCTCCACCTGAGCTTTAAGTAGTCTGACCGTGACATTCTGGTTTTCTACTCTACTTCATAGACAATAGTCTACACAGACACTGTTTTCCTTACAACTTAAACCTCTAAAAGCTACAAAACACACTCTTGCCAAAAGAAAGATGCTTTTCTTTAGGCATTCTTAGGATTCACTGTGATCATTACTGAAGAGATAGACTACTCATTGTGATCTTGTCACTTTGCTCACATACATTATAGTCCAGTCTGCTCCACTGCAGCAAGTGGAATGCAAAAGGTTTTATCTGGACTGGATTTGGCCCTTGCAGACCGAATTACAAATCTATATGGAATGACTTTAGAGAAAATGCATGAAATAATTCATAATATAGTTTCTCTGTGGGTTAAGTGGATCACAAATGAAGCTGCATCACGTTTCTTTTTAAAGTCAAGCAAGTATCTCATCCTTTCACAGAGAAAATTGTTTTTCATTTTCAGGCACATTGCATGCATCTCTAATTTCTTAGATTTGACATCACATACAGAAAGAAATCGGTGAGGTCATATTTGTTACTGCTGTATCATGAGTGATGTAAAACCATAGCTGTGCGACTGCATTAAACTAGCTCATGGAGCTGTTTGGACTTTTTTCAATTATATTAAAACCGATGACTTTTCAATTCTTACTTTCTCCTTTCCCCCTAGACTCTACAAGTAAAAAACAGCATTCCTGGCTTTTGCAGGCTAGAATTTCTTCCAAGCATTTTATTTTTTAAATGAATTGGTTATGAATCAGACAATGAGTATGATTTCAAAATTAATGTGAATTTTGACACTGACTTAGAGCTAGGATTTCATCCAAAGATCGTTTCCATATGCTATTTAACTTTATCTGTCATGTAAACTGTTATGTGAAATATAGTCTGCCTGGTAAAAGAACCAAAAGCTATGTAGCAGCTTCCTTGTTCATCATATTTCCCAAATTCATCTGCTATTACAAGTCAAGCTCCTTTTTTTTTTCCCCCCCCCTCTGGTCACTATAAAACTATCTCATCATTAAAATAGTAATAACAATAATAACTTAAAAAGGACGAAAGAAAAAAAAGAAAAGGTTAACAAGTTATCTTTCTATACAAAAACAGGAACATACGTAAGTACAAAATTTTATCACCACAGCACATTGGTTTCAAGTTATCAAAATTACTGAACTGGTAAGAACTAGAAACAGGATTGACAGAAGACTATATAAAGAATAGGAACATTCTTGACACCTTAAAGACAGAACTTTTTGGCTCAGAGCATGAATAAGTTGACCCACATGTGAAGAGGCAGTCAGCATGAGCTGCTGCTCAGATCAGAGATTAATTTAAATTGTTTTTAAATGGAAGAAAAGTGAATAACCTGCAGAAATAGAATAGGTTTTTTATTCAATATAAGAAATTTGTTGCTGGAAGGAAATAGGACATGAAAACCGCTGTACATCATAAAGATGTGACTACATTTTCAGCTGGCAGTGTCCCTTATCAAATGCCATAACACAAAAATGCCATTACATTTTATAGATTTTCCAAAAGTTTCAGCAAAGTTCTACTGCATTTCTTTCAATGGGGAACAATACAGCACCTCTGCCAAGAAGTCAGAATAGTTCTCTGTACAATTGATAAGCACAGCAAATGGGGGAAAAAAAAGCTGTTATTGGACATGCAAAATATCTTCCAGTTGCAAGTTAGGACTAAAATGGTGTTTATTACATGAACCACTGTTTATTAGGCCAGTTTATTTGCCTTTATTTGTATATCTGTACCCATCATATCACAGTTCCAAAACAGAATGAGCTCTTCACAACTGATTCATTTAACTCAATTGGTACATATCATGTTTTCTTTCATTTAATTTTTAAAAGGAAAATGTCTTGGGTGCCTTCACATCTGTGTTCACCGCAATTTAACAGTTTCTATCCAGGCTGCATTTAAGCCAACTAACCTTTGCTCTTCATCAATTTGCAATCCAGTGCTGTTCCCTACCAGCAGTTCTGTGCCATCCACTCACATCACGCATTTCCCCATGCAATTGCTGCCTTCTACTTGTCCATAAAATGCTCTTGGAACTTCATGTCACTGAGATTGCAATTCAACATTCTATTTTAATTAGAAGGACAGCTAATTAGGAAGATATAATTGATTTAAAATCTGATATATTTCAAAAATAACAACAGCCTCTTCATTACAGCTTTCAATCTGTCAGACCACTGGCCTATTTCCATGATTTCCTAGTCATATTTTTTACTGTCTTAAACTTTTCTTGCATGTTATCGTGCGAATGAAAGATAATTTCAGTCTCTATCACTCCCATAAATGCTTCCCAGCTAAAAGTAAATCAAACCAATTTTGCAGCAAAAATATGAGAAAATGCAGAAAGTGACCAAATGTGTAATTCCACACAAAGGAACTGCTCGTGAACATATGTGCTTACTGGCCCTAACTGACTGGATGCATATAAGCACATTAAAATAACACTAACTACTGATAGGTAGAAATATTCTGTATTTTACTGGGATTTTCTTCTCTGCTGTTTTTCAGTTAGGGTAGACTAAAACTGTAGCTGTCAAGTGTCTGAGACACACTTGTTTTACCTCAGCTGCTCAGTAGAATGCCCAAAGGGTCTGACAAGAAGCAAAGTATTAGAAAAAAGGTTTCATAAGATTTGAATTATTTAAGAAATTAAATGAGTCCTTGCACTTTCTATTACTGACGTGTTATAGCCCTTTCCATGAAGCAAAGTCTAATCTACACTGGAAGATTGATTTATCTCAGCTTTATCAGTTTCAAATCATTAAAATACACAATGCAGTTACTGAAGGGTAGCCAACTTTCACTAAGAAGACTGCTTTCACTAAGAAGACTGCTTTCATGCTTGGGCTTGTGCTTTTTTACATACAGGAGACAGTAAAATAAATAAAAACACTCAATATTGACTGGCAAAGTTGTAATCAATGAAATTTAAATCCAAGTGAAACAAATTATATCACCCACAACCTACCAAAAGCTAAATTTGATGTTACTTTCTCACAACAAATCTGAACTGTACAAAGCAATTGTATAGAACTATTAAGAATACATTTTCCTTACACTTATTCTAAAATAAATAAAACATTAAAGGCATCTTTTTTTTAAAACTTGATGTTAATCTTAATCTAGTCATCCTTTGACACAGCCCATCTTTTCTGTGAAAAACAAATGGCACACGAAGGAGCCTGAAAATGAGTCTGTATTCAAATCAGTCTGTCAGCCTTTAACACTGAGTACAGCTAGTGCTGCTGCTGGAGGTGGGGTTGCCATGTGTGCAGAGATAGCCTGCCGACACTAGTGAGGCCCACAAGTGTGATGCTGCAGAGGGCTCTATTTCAACATGGGAAACCAGACATCATTGCTTCTCCAGCAATGCCGACATCTCCCTTAGCGCTGTTGCATCCTTACTGGCATTTACCCAAGCAAGGTAGATGGGAGTGACTTCAAACATAACTCCTGATCCTGTAATCACACAGCAAGCTGCAGGATGGATGTAGCATAAACTTAAGCAAAAACTTAACTGGGCCCACTCTGACAGTGCTATTCTGTAGGCCATTCTTCATATGAGAATCAGGTTCCTTCTACAAAAACCTGAATCATTTCTCCCTACAATACAGGGCACTACACAATGACACACAGAACACAGATGAAAAGGAAAATGCAAAAGATGGGAAAATAATTCATCTTTCCACCCCAAGTCAAGTATTCTACCATTTACTCACTTGACCAGTTGATCCAGTGCCTGCCACTGCTCTGGTTAAGGCTAACCCTCAGAAACAAAAGGCATTCATAAGCCATCATATCTGCTGTCCTCACACACAACTAGCCTCTCTGCAAACCTGCCAAAGGACCAGTTACCAATGAATGCTGTTCTATCATATTAGCCCTTCTCCTTCCACATCCCCCTCTCTATTGATTTTTAAATAAGCCAATAGCACTTTAACAGGACACAGTTACTGCATTAGAATCTCAGCAGCGGCTCACACCTGCAAGCAAAGTGATGAACTCAGGATAGAGATCCTGGATTCCAAGTGCTTTACAGTAAAGCTTGTGCTTCCTGGACAATTGTACAATTACAACATCATGCAAATAAATACCTGTGTCTGCATTATCACAATAATATCACCATATGACACTAGATCATCACTGCATGCTGCTTCAAAATGTCAACTAACATAGAAAGCAAATTGTCTGGCGCTGTCTCTGTAGTTATCTCCCGTTTTACTGATCTTCCTTCCCTGCCCTCAGCTAACAAACAAACAAAAAACAAGCCGATTTTGAAAAGATGACTTATTTGACTTATAATTTGTCTGAAATTACCATTTAGGAAATGATAAAAGAATTTGCTTGTGCAGTACTGCAAATGACAATAAGATGTTTGGAGAGAGCTAAAAAAAAAAACCAACTACACTGTAGATGAAAAAGAAACAAAGGCATTATGATAAACAGTGCTCTAACATGTATACTTTTTTTTTTTAATAATCATAACAGAAAAAAAGAGACAAGGCAACAAGACTGATTACATTAATTCTGCTTGACATACACTTCCTATCAGACAGCATGCTGTGAAGAATGCCTGGTAACAGATTTTATGGTCAAATACAAAACAGTTGGCTTGGCAGAACCAGGACCTGCTGGTCAAACTATCAATACAAGCAGGGGGGTGTAATGATGTAGCACAGCCCTGTCGAAAAGGAGGAGGAGGTACTGGTGTATGGCAAGCTGGACACTGAGCTAGCAATGTGTCTTTGCAGCCCATAAAGCCAAGCATATCCTGGGCTGCATCAAAAGAAGCACAACCAGCAGGTCGAGGGAGGTGATCCTGCCTCTCTCCTTTGCACTGGTGAGAGCTCACCTCAAATACTGCATCCAAATGTGGAGTCCTTAGCACAGCAGCTACACGGACATATTGGAGCACATTCAGAGGAGGGCCAAAAAATGATCCCTCTCACCTGAACAAATATTCAGTTTCTAACTAGAGTACACTACTGGTACTGCACGTACAAATTATATTATTAGCTTTTCATTTTGTTTTGCATTTACTCCTCTGATCTTTTGTGATGAAGGTTTTTTGGTTGTGGTGTGAGGTTTTGGGTTGGTTGTTTTTGTTGTTATTCTTGTTTGTTTTGCATAAAAAAAGCAACTATGACATGATGGCAATAGCTCTTGGTACAATACAAACCAGCCACAATTTTTTTTCACTAGCGAAAGCCCTTCTGACTTTAACTTAGTCAGCCCTGTGTTTGCCATTTATATGGAGTAAGTAAAATGGCCCTAAAAGTAATCTGCGGTCAAGTGTCTCTGTTCTCTACTATTAATACTTGGATAGGTCAAAAGTTGAGAGGGAAAACATACATACAAAAGCAGTCAGTTTTTAGCTGCATGTTTTTCTTTGGAAAACATAAAGGAACTTCAAAACAATCATACGTTTATAAGAGAAATGGAAATTATCTGCAGACATAGTCTAATCAATATTTCCCTTATGTGGATATACCTAGAGCGAAGCACGCACTCCCAAGCCTCCAGATCCCTAAAACAATGAGGTGTGTGAGTTGATACACACGAAGAACATCCCAATACAAAGTGTATATACAGAGGTCTATTTATTATTCTTAAAATACCCTATCTGTAATGATGCTTTTTAGGGATGAAACATAGTGAAAAGCTTACAAAAAGCATTTGGTTTCATATTTACAATATCTATTAATTCTGTCAAACTCAGTTGATAAATTCCTGCTACTTATTAAGTTTTCTGTGCATGCCTTTCATCTGAGGTTCTGGAAGAGCATGGAAAATCTTAATCAAGCCTCAGAATACCACTGTGAAGAAAGTACAACAGTAAAACACAAGGTGCAGGCATTTTATATGGTTTGCCAAAGCTCACAAGGCAGCTCTGGTCCCAAAAGGCAATCAGACACCAACATTAGCAGAGTTGTCACTCCAATACCCTCATTTCCAGCTGCATCTCACAACCACAGATCACATCATTCTGTTCCTCGCATAAATATCATATTCTTTTGATTGATTTTCAGTCACAGTTTGGGCTGGGGCCCAGAGAGGCTTGATTTTTGTGAAGGAGAGTTAAATTCCAGTTTGGGGCAGTAGTGTGAATTTCTCTTTAATCTGAACTGGCCTACAAAGTCACAACTGTTTTTAAAGCTAAAGCAAACCCTGGCTAGAATAATTGAAGGTTGTTCCTGAAAGACTGGAATATCTCACAGCATCAAAGGCTTATAATCTTTCTTTCAATCCTGATTACTTAAACCACTACAATAAAACCACATGGATAAAATCTCATCTGAGGTGATGAAATCTTTTGTGCTAGAATGGAAGAGTTTCAAACAATCAATTTGCATTTTTCTGTGCTTGTTTACATCTAGTAAAATTTTCAGTTCTGCAATGAATTATATGATATGCCAACTTTGTCTAATTGAAGTCCAAAACTTCTTTTTGTCAATTACCTGCTTCACTAAACCATACTCATCAACATTAAAATATGATTTCATTTGCTTAAAATAAGTAATTCAATTTGGCAGGATTTAGGATAGCTATAATACAAATGTGAGATGAGGTAATAAGATGACAAAGTTGTAGAAGAAAGGCTCTGTGCTGTTAAAAAAAAAAAAGCATTAAGGACAGAGATGACAGATTATTTTAGCTGTTAGCTAAAACATTATTCAACTTCCTACACAAACCTGTGTTGATACGTCTGACAAGATGTTTGATGTACACGTCTTGTAACTAAAATCAGATCCATTCAGATACCTCACAGAGATCCACTTTTCAGAGGTGACCAGCACAAATACAGCAAGTAACCTTTGTGCTCAGCAACCCATTTTCAGAAGAGCAGGTTCAGGTGGCAGCAAACCTGAGAAAAAGTGTAACACTCTCCAGAAAAATTAATATTTATCATGAAACTTGACTGACAGCTGAGCGCAGGGGAGGAGGAGAAGGAGTTAGAAATCAAATTCACACTGTCACTACACATTTAACAGGATTTAAACCGTGCATAAAAAAAAACAGTAAATTGTGAACAATCCCAGCTAGTCTATTCAAGGCATTACTCATTCACCAGGCAGGGAAGTTTCAATTTCTGAATAGAGAATAGACCACAAACAAATTATTCCCAATGTGAACAAAGCAATAGAGGCCTTTAGAAGAAATTAAAAAAAAAAACAGCCTTGCAAATACCATTTGGAAGTTGAAACTGGGGGTATTCCAGCCTAACTGGGAAAATAAAGCAACTGGAGTATGTGCTGCCAAAAAGAAAAGTGGTGTGCAGTGCTCCTACCTTTTAAAAACAGTGGAAGTAACCCACCATACATAGAAGAAATGATACTAAACTATTTCTCATCCAGGTCACATTGATTAAAGCCTGGATAGAGACAGTGAAGACCAGGTCCTCAGCTACAACACAAAAATGTTGTCACCTCAGTACTTTCACATACCAATAAATCATTGAATCATACAATTGAAAAAAAATCTCTACTGCTACTGATGTATGAGCTTTTGGCTCCTAAGGGCACTTCAAATTGAAACAAACAAACAAAAAAAACAACCTCCAGTCTTAAAGCTCAAGTAAGGGAACAGCTCTCATGAGAATATATGGACACATAATCCAAAAACAAATCAGTCAATACTTTGAAAACGCACAGAACGCACCTAAAGCTGCTTGCATGACCAGCCATTTTAATTAAGTCTTTCTGGGTACTCAGACCCCATTTTTCTCTTTAAAATATGAATCTTTGATGGATGTCTGTAAACAGTAAATGGATTTATTTCCACATAAAGAGATCTAAATTTAATATCTTTCACTAAGAAGAAACAAACAAACAAATAAAAACAAATAGCCCCCCTAGTCCCCCATTAACTAGCAATCCATTCTAATCTGTTCACAGACTTCACACAGCAAAAATCACTAAAAACAGCTCAGGCTACCACTATTCGGTGTCTCTGAATAAAATACAGGCACTAGTAAGGGTATCACTGACAGTTCAGTTCAACTCTCCATAGCTAAAGAAACATTTCATTAAACTTAATGAAATGAGTGAGTATCAGGCTGGAAAACAAGAGCTTTTGAATTTGCACTTCTACAGAAGTGGATTGGCATTCTGCCTTTGATTTTAGCAGACTGAAATCAGAAGTAATTCTGAAGAGTGCCAGGGAAAGCAGGAGAATTTCCCACTGATTTTCATATGCAGAGCACATTTTTGCAGAACAAGGTATCAGTAGCAGCTCTAAACAATGCTTTCCAAGGAACTTCTCTTCATTTCTAATCATGAAAGAAAACAGTGTTAAACAAAAAAAAAAAAGACTGATAAAGTAGGACTTAAGTGAAGATCTGTTTCTTATTTTTTACAGGGGAAATTTTAGAAACTATGAATGTTTTGTATATGTAATAAAATAAGGCACTGTACCTGTTCATTCTGCTTACTATCTAGGGCTTACTAATGTTTGTGAGGAACTAATTGTATTTTTTTGGATGTATAAAAATATTCTCTACTTAATTGACACAACTGTTCATTTTGTTTAATAAAAAATGCATTTTAGCAACAAAGTTAAAAAAGATGAAACCATTGGCTTTTGAAAGAAAAGCAGCAATGGAATTTAAAATATAAACAATTAAAATTTAAACTAAAAAGCACAACTTTACATACATCATTTCTAAATGTTTACCATACAACAAAAGCAAGGAGGACAGCTTCAACTGCAGGCATTGCTTGCAGAATAATTACCTCTTGTGAAATTCTGGTGACTATACAACTCAATCGGAAGAATGACTGCAACACCAATCAATAAGTTGACTGTCCTTAGAATTATAAGATGTCTAATGCTCCCTGAAAATCTGGGGCTTGTTTAATCTCTTCTCACAATCTCACCAATTGTTCATGAGGAAATGGTCATTGCAGAGCTTTCGACAGTTTGAGCGTCTCAACTTCTAGCCCCTGGATCATACAAGAATTAGCTTATGTTTCTGATGTTTCTGAGTCTCAGTCTAGTAAGTATTCTTGTGTGAGGAATCACTGAGTCTTTGGGTATTCAGTAGCAGCTTTGGAGCAGCCCTTACATCAATAATCTAAAAAACATTTCAGTAATTTTTTACACATCCCTTCATTTAAAAGACAGCGAAAGAAAATTGATTAGGATCATTCTGAAGTTTGAAAGTACTGCTACTAATTTGAGGCAAGTTTAGGAAGATTTCTTGTTTTTTCTTTTTAAATTATCAAAATCTGTTTTGATAAGGTTTGGTACATAAAACCCTTCTAAGTGGTACACTGGTAATATCAATGAAAGCTGCTCCTCACTTCCACATACGAAATGTTACAGTGAGTCACAGAGACAGCACCTCTTGCTAGATACTGCACATAAGCAAAAGTCTAGAGTTGTTCTGCTCTTGCTACAGCCTCATGCAAAAATGAAGTTGGCAGCTATACCCTGTGAAGCCAGTTGGTTTACCTCTGCCTCCAGCACTACACAAGTTTGAGACAGGAACCACATTCTCAGGTCAGAGCTGTGGGAATGCACAACAGTAGAGTGAGAAAAGCTGATATTAAGGTTGTAAGTCCTCGGCTAGAAAAATGAAGAAGATAGACTGTAAAGTGGGAAGGATATACCTTAAGTTGGAGCAGAAGAGTTTCTTAGCAGGATGGATAAAATAAAGAGCATGAGGTGATGGAAGTACAGTGGGAAGGTGAAA
Source organism: Meleagris gallopavo (assembly GCF_905368555.1). Lineage (NCBI taxonomy): Eukaryota > Metazoa > Chordata > Aves > Galliformes > Phasianidae > Meleagris > Meleagris gallopavo. The sequence goes on from NC_139405.1 coordinate 13,495,239, forward strand.
GAAAAAGTGGAGGAGACATGACTAATTTCTGAAGTTAGATGATGTACACACAACCTGCAAAGCTGAAGCTACTGCAAGAGCAGCAGTGTCTAGTAGCTCAGGTATTTACTCTGTCTAGCCAAGATTCCCCAAACATAAACCAGTTCATAGCACATAAGGAGGGACCACTCACCTTTGAAAGAGAGGGAAGGACACAACACTCAAACTGAGCAAGGTTCAGTGACAATTCATCCAGCTTCCAGAATGAGCAAGGCTCAATGACAAGCCATTAAGAACATTAGAAATCCCAAGAAGCCAGCAGAAGAGGTCCTCTATTGCCCACCCCCATTAAATTCTGTTCTATAATAGGAAAACAGCTCTTTCCACTGTTTCTGGAAAGCAAGTTCTAACCTAAGAAGTAAGGCAGATAATTCAATGGAACATGGGAATGTGCAAGTAAGCAGAGGAGTTCAGGAGCAAAAGATCCGGACAGCAGAACTGTACCCTGCTTTTCATACTGATTCGGCATGAGAGTTTCAGCCAATGGGGAAAGAACAGAGAGAGGCAGGGACCAATGCTGCAAAGGAAAAAGTGAACACAACCTATTTACCTTATACTTCCATCCACGTGGGAAATCATCTGCCATATTCTCCCTACCTTCATTTTGCACAGGAGAGAAAATAATCTGAGTTACACCCTTGCTCAAGGGGTGTGACAGCAAGCCGTCACACCTTCCAGAGAAGTCCTTGTTCTCTCATTATTTCTCCATGTCTTCCCATTGCCATCACCCATGCTCTCTGATGAAATCCTTCCACCCTGTACCTTTTCACTTCTCCACTCTCCAAAACAGCAATATTGACAATACTACCTTGAAATGGTAATAAATCAACCCATGCCAGCAGTCAGCACTAAAACTCACTTCCTTTTTCAAAATGCTTCTTTCTCACTAAATCTTCTCTTGATTTTGATCAAAATTATTATCAAGGCTAGTTTAAAATTTTCAATCAAAATTGGGATTTTTTCTATTGAAAAAGCATTTATTTGATTACACTCAATTTTGCCTGACTCCATTCTCTTCAATGATTTCTTCAGAGCTGTTTTTATCACACTGATGTTACCGCCATATCTTTTTTTCTGAAAAGAAAGCAAGCTATGAGATGTAGTTCCACATGTTTCTGAGTGAGGACTGTGCATCTTGTGTTTACTTGGCAACACAAACTGTGCCTGCAGTCATACAAAAGCTTTCCTTGTGCCCTTTGCCACAGTTGTTTCCCAGTCCATCTTGTTGAGATACTCTAATAAAACTGATGTGCATAAAATGTAATAAGTAACTCTAAAACAGAAAGGACTGATTTCACTATTTCTCTGACCATCTCCTAAAGGAAATGCCTGAAATTTATTTTATTTCCAAATGAAATCAAAACATAGATGACTCATATTTGCTTATCACACTTGATAGTATCCTGAAGACTGATAATATTTACATTTCCTGGATGCACTAAATGAAAAGCTGTCAGAAAACTCAGGTCTGTCATGTGTTTTATACTGAAAGTACAGTGTAAATTATCACTGACTGCTTCAGAAATGATGATTGCAGAAAGGCTTCTGAGATAAGTAGCAAGCTAGATACGGACTTTTTCAGTGAGTTTACTACACAATATTTTGTTACTCAATATCTTCCTCCTTTTTATAAGGCCCTTTGCCAGAAAGCAGATTTTTTTCCACAGTCTTCAACTCAAAGGATTCAGAAAGAAACTGAGTGAGGGCAGCATTCATTCTAGATTGCCTTCTGGACAAAACATGACATCCCCACATCCCCATCACTCCCAGAGGAAACACACACCAGTGCTGAAATTCCTACAGGAACACGTGCTCCCACTTCACTTGGAAAAATGTCACAAGCCAAAAAGCCTCAAATGCTGTGTGATACCACATGCCTAAACAGAGATATCAAAGTGTTTGACATCATTCAACCTGAAACAGAAGAATTATTTTTTTTACACCCATTTGTAGTAGCTCTACGTAGAAAATTTTCTTAAAATGACATTTTCACGTACAGAACGTACTTGAATAGACCCAGCTCTTGAAGTACTCAAACTCTGCCCTGCCTTTTTCTTCTGTCAATGCTGTATCAGTATGAGTAAGGCCCATTCCCACCAGAACCTCTCCATGGAAAACATTGTACTGTAAACTTTTTCTTGGTATCTACGAGAAAAGTAATAGCAGAAAACATTGTCTTATGAAGTGTGCACACTCACACCTCAAGTTAGCCTGTACAGTACTAATGGTACAGATTTTATCATATCCTTTTGGAATCTTACAATAAAAACAGATGGTAATATACCCTGTTTTTCCCCAAGCATCATCTCATCCAGCGAAGTCCAAACAAAATGAAAAAGTTGCCTTCCAGAGCTAGCAACAGAAAATTTCAAAGCTCTAGAAACACAAAATGGATTTGAATATCACCCTAGAAAGAGGATTCATGAGTTTGAACACCCTAGAAAGAGGATGCATGAGTTTGAACACCTGATTTGACAATGTTTGGCTACTGAACTTCGGACAACATATTTTACCTTTGTGTTTTATCATCTCTGCAACAGGAATACTGTCATCTCCTGGGACTGTTTTGAGATTTTCATTACTACTTGTCCTCTACTTCTAGAGCTAGAAAGCACCATTTTAAGAATTAGTATCATCCAAAAATGTAGATCTGTATAACTTAGAGCCCTCAGGCATCAATCCTAGTAAATAAAGTCAGAATGTTATGTATATTAATCCTGTTATGCCAGTGCATACAAACATACAAAAGATCATGCCCTTGCTTAAATTAAACTTCAGGCTCTCTAACAAGAAAAGCTGTTTGATATTTCTAATAAAGTTTAACTTAACAGCTACAGTATATCAGAAACGTTTCTGTATTAAACGCTGGAGATAACTGTAAGGGCCTCCAATAATCCTTACCCCAAAAACCTGAGCTGATAAAGAACTATGAATACAAGAAAATGACTTGAAACACTTAGCCTCTAGGAAAAAGGGGTAATAGCTCTAACATAACAGTGAAGTCAGTTCTGCATGTGAGACATAGGTGCTAACAAGCTTTTCTTTTGTGGCTATTACCTTTTTTTTTTCTCTCCAACCAAGGGCTCATAGTAACACATGGGAAAAAGCTGCTCACAAAGGAACTCTAATAACCTTTTGGGACTACATTCTCACATTAGAGAATGTTGGTTAGAGCACTAACCAACTCAGATTTCACAAAACAAAGGCTTTATTATGAGCTAATGTCCTCATGTTATCTGAGAAACTCATCTAGGTATTTCCTTTTGGCTTGTGCCAGAATGGATGATCAGAGTATCGAGGCAATCCCTACTGCATGAGACTTTGCTCCCCTTAGAGGTGGGGCTGTATTAGAACAATCTCTCCACAATTTAATTCAGACACCAGGGCTCCACCGCACCTCTGCAGTGCACACAGCTTTCCTTCCTCATTTAACTCTCAACATATCTTATATTGTTTCCTCACAGCTCAAAATGTGGTCCCAGCAAAAAATGAATCCCTCACACTATTCATATATTGTTTTCCTTATTTACACAGATGAGTATAATATAGAATGGATTAGGAAATCAATATCAACTCCAACCACATCATAGCTAAACCTGAGTGCACCATGTTCTATTTAATAAGTTTAACTTAAATATTTAAGTTCTCATAGTCTCTCAAGTTTAAAGGAAACCAAATGAGCATGTTAGACAAAAACAAACAAACAAGGCAATTCAAAAAACACCTGCAGATCTTTTTGCTCATCTTTGAAGAGACAGCGAACTCCTTTCCAGTTCAGCGTTTTGTCATGAGCACAGCCTGCCTTCAACAGGAAAATACAGCTAGAGCGATAGTTACTGATAGTAATTCATTTCTTTCTTTGTGCATTTATAGTTGTATCTGTTAGGAGTCTACAACTAAATACTTCACCCTATCAACATGCAAATAACTTATTTTCCAATTCATGTTTCAGTCACAAAAGAATGAAAGACTAGTCAATTTAATTGCTTTGAGAGATCAGTGAGAGTCAACAATAAGAATTGTTACTGGTTTCACACTATTCTTATAGGAATGTAATTGGTGTATGTTGAGACAAAGGTCTTTGATGAAAGGCAAGATGAACTATTTATTAGAAGAATGAGAGAAGATCCTATCACAGCCGCAGGCTGTGGATGTTGGCAAGGAAAGAATATATACACATGTACCATACTCTCATCATAATAGGAAGCCTGGACAAACAACAGCAAATAATATGTAACTTAAATTTACTTCCATCATGTATAACATAGTGATGAAAACCCAAGACTGCAGTCACACCATGAGACAAGGAGGCCTGTATAGTATATGCCAGGATGACCAAGAAAAAGCAATGCTTATTAGCTGATGAAAAGGCTGGCATACTCCTAGAATCCAAACGGGGATGTTATTAAGGTCCTGAGAAGCACAGGTGGCTAGACAACTAGGTAGCTAGGTGTAGACAGCAGTGGGACTAAGGGATTACACTCTAGTTGGAGGCTGCTGACAAGTACCATGGGATCCTGAGATCTGCCCTATTTAACACCTTTGTCAATGACATAAAGAAGATCACAGATAGCACTCTTGAGAAGTTCACAGATGACGCCAAACTTGGAGAACCAGTTTGACAGAAGGCCGAGGTGAGGTGAGAAGAACCTCCCACAATCACCAAGGTTAAATGCCAAATCACATACATGGGAAGCTCTGTAATTGCAGAGAATAACCCAAGAGATGAGGACTGGCCAGCTGGGGAGCTGCTTCACAGAAAAAAAAATCCACAGGTCCTTGCAGCAGGCAGCAAGCAGAGCACAATGAAGCAGTGTGTTCTGTCCCAGCAAGAGAATCAATCAATAGCAGTGAATGCCATATTAATGGCAGCACAGCTAAGAGGGCAAGGGAGATGACTGTCCCATTTTTGTCAGCACTTGTTAGACCACAGTTTTGGAGACTCCCTAATACAAGAAAAACTTCAACAAACTGGAGTAAGTTCAGCAAAGATGTTCTAGCATGAGATGATCAGGGATAGAAGCACTGGCCCTGGAGAGAGAAGCTGTAGGACAGCTTGTTTGTCCTGGAGAAAGGATGGATTTGGGAAAAGTTGACAGCTGCTCTGTTAGTACCTATGATGGTGATAGAGGATATGGACCAGGCTCTTCACAATGCTGCAAAGTGAGAGCAGGAGAGAAAATACACCTGAACTGTAGTAATACAGACTTCTAATTCCTGTTGTGAGTTCTATTACACAATCCTAAATAGGAAGGATGAAATAGAAAAGGCCACAGGAGGGTGAAGAAGACAGGACAGAAATGAAGAGGCTGTGTAGATTGAATTACAGAGTGGAGCAGAACTGAGACTCCCAGTTCCTGCAACTGCCTGAGGCAGAAAGGCTACTGTGGACTCATGGCAATACACTCACAGCTGCCTCGATGCTGGCTCGACGGAGTGAAAAGAAAGCTCCCTTCAGCAGCAGAGGAGTGTGCAAGGGACGTGTGTTGTTTAACATTTATGTGAGCTTCATATAATAGTAAAATGGTATTCATATGTGAGGCTTCAAAAAATTTCATCTGCGAAGGTCAATAAGCAGTGCATGACTAAGAACTACTGAAAAGCCAAAGTGACTACTGTGCTACTGCTGAAAGTCAGTAGCTGTCCTGCAACTTTTAGAACCATTTTCTCATCAACAGTAAGTAAATGCAATCTTTTTCATCAAAAAAGCGTGATCAAATTTTTTATCCGTTATAGTGAAAATAGAGAAATCTTTTTTTCCTTTATTCTTACAATATTTATGCAGACCATAGACAATAAATAGTTTCAGATGGAATTCTGATGGACATTGTCATTAGGAAATGCTTTCAGTAAAGGTTTTCTCTGCTCTTCTTGGGGAAGAAAATACAGCCTTTTTCAGCTATTCTAAAATTAAAACAAATGCCTAACATTTTCCTTTTATACAAATACAAATTACACAAATCACAGCGTGTTAATTTACATGATAATATGAAATGAATGTTAAACAAAATTCAGTAACAGATTATATACTGCAAGTGTAAGTCAAGTAATTTTTAGCACACATTCATGTGCAAATTTGAAAAGCAACTACTTGAACTAGAACAATAACAAACACAAGAAAAAATGAATATATGTAAACCTTGGACAAGAGCACTTGTGGTAACTGCAAAAGGGAAGGTCTACAAATCAACTTAACTGCAGAGTTAGCTTTACAGAGAATACGAGGCTGAAGCATGGCTTTCTCTCATCTAACTCAAGAGCTGCATGCCACAGACAAGCTATCTGTCCAGCACTTTCTAGTGAATGCAAAATGCCAGACACCTCCGGAGGACAAGTCATACACTATCCTAGGATATTTGTCTAATCCAGGCAGATGAATCACTCCCCTAAGTGTCATATTCTCTTCTGCAACCTTAGAACTGCCAAGCCAATAGCTAAGATGCCTTGCTTTAGGCAGTCAAAGCTAGGTGTGAAATCCTACCCATAAAGCTAAACAGCTTATAAAATACTACTACGTCTACATGTCTCTGTGTATGTAAAAACTGTTGTGGTTTTTTTTCTTGCTACGCTGTAACAATTCTTTCTTTCTACTTAACTCATTCTTCATCTAACCTATATTATATACATTCTCTTGTGACCATTTTCTCTGTTTTCACTCACTGCTCCAGTTTCTATACCGCTGTTGCTTTTTTATTTTGATTTTTTTTTATTATTATTTTTTTGTTGTTGTTGTTGCTGTTGTTGTTTAATTGTGGACATCTCAGTTTAGGCTGCACTGCTTTAACTGAAGTAAAAGCATCTGGAAACATCCTCTGCATCCTAAGTTTACCGAATGCCAGAAAGTCACTTCCCACCTTCCTTTGCAATAAAAAGTGTTGCAGAGGTGTTTTTCTTTTCATTTTTAATGTACATTAACTAGTTTTGTTTGATCAAAAACTGCACTTAATTCTCCTGTAGATTATAAACAATGAGATCAATAGAAATATTGTTTTTCACCAGAAGGCCAACAAGCTACAGAATACAATCAGGGTAGCAATGGGACTTGAGAATGCTACTCATTCAAAATGCTTGTTACTCAGTATCAGTCTGGCTCTTCTCCAAAGCTCATTATTTGAAAATGCGGATGGAGAGCTACAAAGGCTCCTGAGAGTGCATGAAAAGGGCTTTTATGCACTTACAACTGTACGCCATTGGCATCATGAGTTATTCCTCAATTTTACTAAAGGTAGCAGAGATGAGAAGAATTCCTTGCCCAATAAAACAAGTCCAATGAAAACAAAAACGGCCAACAGAGTAAGGCCTTACAATTACTTCAAAATCACCACCCAAGTTAACTACAGAAATCAGCTCGTGTGGAACACTTCATGATTATAACTGACCAGAACACTGGCAGCTGTTGTTATTCAATGAATACCAGGAAAAAGTAATTATATGAGAGCACAGAGTTAGAATAAATACCTTCCCTGACAGGTGTGAAATAAGGAAGGAACAGATGCATGCTTGATGAAAATTTTATTAATTTATTTACTGAAATTACTTTTTATCTTTAAGGAAAAAAATAAAGATTAAATAATATGATCTTAATTATCTAAGTGTCTTCCTGAAAACAACTGCAATTTTGTATTAAAGCAAGTTAAGCGATTTCATCCTAAAATTTCTGTTAAGTAGTTGACGTACAAGAAGTGACCTTGTTCAGAATGACAGCAGCCTGCTGTGAACACTCACAGACTTGAAACTCTATCAGAAGGAAATAAGAGAACAGTACAGCGCTCTCCATCTACCACCTAGCTGGTCACCCTACTTCAGATCTCCCTGCCATTACACACGCTCCAAGTAGTTGGAGTAACCTTTTCCATGGGACTTGGATTCTTGAGGAAAGTATTTCGAAAACACCTTCTTCTGGTTCTGTGGCACAATTGCTGTACTGACACCAAACAATCTGATTAACCAAAAGCAAATTTGCCCACAGCTTGCACAGAGCTTCATCCTCATAAGCAGGCGAGAAATAGATCCAGTATATATAGGGGAGTACGTGAATCCAAAGGCAAAGGCCAACCTTCAGAAGCATGGTAGTTGTCTGCTATGCAAAAAAAGCACCTTTTCTACAAAACAAACACAACTAAATTCAGATTAGAAAAAAGAATTTGTGGGGTTTTTTTCCCTTTATATTTTTGAAAAGGTAGCAGAAACTACTGATTTAAATCAATCTTAAATCAGCAAGCAGACTCTGAATTTGCAGGAGAGATTTTAACTTATATTTTGGACTTAAATGACTTTACAGAATAAAAAGTACTATTTGAAGTGAAGGAACAGAACAAGATGGTTTTGTTTACTGTGTCCTCTGAAACTTCAGATATTGATCTCTTCTCAGTTTTACTCATAGAAGAACAAGATACTCCTTTCCATTTCTCAATCAGTTTCTCAGTGGCTGAGCTAATCACTGAAACGGAATGGTTGAATGACCTGAGCTACAGAAAAGTCTCACTATGCCTCTGTGGAAAAGTCGATAGTCAGAAATTGCATGAGCTTCTCAACAAAAACTGTGCCAGTTATTCAGTGGATTATTGCCACTATGAAGAGAGCTGACTGCATTTAAAGTTTCATCTACACACATGATCTCTTAGAGATACAAACTGTTAAAAATAAATAAATAAATAAAACACAAAGAAAATCCTTTCACTGCAGGAAGAGAAAAAGAGGCGGAAAAACCCCCAATATATCACATACCGCCTTTTATGATATTAAAAACAAACAAACAGCCTCCCCCTCAAAAAACAAACAAAAACCCCACGCCACTGTACAGTTAGTGGAATAAAGGTAGAGGAAGGTGGTCTGGCTTCAGGAGGAGCATCACTGAGAACATTCCAAACAAAGTAAAAGCCAGGAAAGTCAAGTCTACAGTAAAGGACAAAGAGAGATAGGAACTGAATCATACCTATGGAGAGTAAATCAGAAAACAAAAGCCATCTACAAAACATACTCTGCAGTAGTCTTTTGATAAAGCTCCTCACAGATTGGTCTTTGAAAAGCTATTCTCTCTCTTAGTTCAGTCTAAACAGACAACAACTGCTACATATTACACCTGCTCCTAAATGTTCTTCATTGACTATCAGTAAACTTCTCTGCTTTCATAAGAACAGGTTCCTTCTCAAAGCCTGTGGAAGCCACAAAAATGAGACATGATAGTTTTCCACACATTGAGGTTATTACAATTCTGTTTCACTAAAGCAAATTCATAACAGCAGTTGTTCACACTGCCATTAATGAAACAGGTCCCACAAATAAAGTTGCATGACACACAGCAAACCAAATTCTCCCCTTCTGAAATGATCGAAGAAAATACATTTAAAGACCTATTCTAAAACTTGAGTAAAATACTTCCAAGGTTTTGCTGCTACTGAAATTTATTAGCATATATTTATTCCATTAAAAATATTACTAAAAATACATCTCAGGAAAGACAAACCTGCTCCAGTAAGAGAGGAAAACAAAGCAGTCATCAAACTTGAGTTGAAGTAATTCCACTAAGAAGAAAAACTTACAGAGAGAGTTTTTTGGTACTCTTTTCCAATAGCCTACAAACAAATTAAGTGTGAAAATATGTCTGAGCAAACATGAACAATACTCTAATAAATATTCAAAAAGTATTTGTGCTGTGCTGCAATTGATGCAAAAGAATCAGAGTTGAGAAGAAATGAAAGCATACAGCTGCATACACCCATCATACACTTAAAAAGCTGCTGTCTTTTAAAATCCTAATTTGACAGAAGTGTTTAATGTGTACACTACTACACTTAAAGAATCAAAAAGATCAACACTTATCAGCATGCTAACAAGAAAGGCAGGGTTTTTTTTTTTTAAATGCAAGAAAAACATATTAACTCCATCCAAAAGAAAATAAGACTCAGAAGAAGGAAATTTTGCACAGAAGTTAAAATACATTTAAAGGAAACAAACACAAATACTGTTAAACTTAATCTGGTTTGCCATACATATGTATGGAGATTGAAAAATGAAAATATATGTTTACAAGTATGTTTACAGATTTTTCTCTCCATAAAGTTGCTGACTCTTTAATTCCTTTAGCGTGTACTTGAGTTATGTAGTACAAAGCAATACTTCAGTAATGCAGAACAGCTACTATTCATACTTCCAAGACATTTTTTCCATGATTTGCCTTTGCTAAGTTCCCAAACCAAAATAGAAGATTATACTTTAGTAACACTGGCATGTCTTCTCCCTTTCTAAAGCATAAGCTCTGCGGAGGAAAAAGAAGAAACAAACTAAAACCACACACCTCCTAACCTTTAGTTTTACATAAAAACAAAAACAAAGAATGTTGCAGGTCACCAAGAAAAAACCCTTGAAAGACTGAGCTATATTTCTCTTGAACAGTGAAAAAATCAAAACAAGCTATTCCTTACAGCCAGCTTCATGGAGTACAGGAGTAAATCGTCGCATAGTAGGTAAGACATCAAAACATCTTCCCGTGCTAGAATGTGCCCTCCTTTCCATACTTGCTTTTTCTTCTTTACATAGCTTTAAACCGTGCTTATAAAAGCAGAAAAATGAGAGAAGCAGTTAGGGTACACACATTTGTATTTAGCTTTGTTTAAAACTAACAGTGGTAACAGCAACTATTTAAATACCATTCCTTCACTGCACATTAGCAGTTAATCTCTTCCCAAGACTTATTACTGGGGAAATCGTAACCTTGTATGGTGGACCTATCCCTAAAACAATCAATTATTACTGTTCCCTGACCAAAGCAGAACAGTCTACGCCTGTCTCCCTGTGAAGGAACCCTTTCATCTACCTGCAATGCAGTCTAGGTTGAGACCTAGAAGTGTAATGCATCTTAGCCATGTAAAAATCACAGCATTATTGACCTCAGTGTGCCAAGTAAAAAGTAGGAAGAAGTATGTTATAAACAAAGCCAAAAGACTTCATCTTACTGTGTTCTCCCTAGTTTACCCAACTATTTCTTTCATTTTACAATTTCATTTACCTATTTTCTAAAACATGCTTCTCTCTCCTGAGACTGAGTAACCTTTTAAATTGATCTCTACCACAAGTGAAACAGGAGCATGCCTGATTGACTGCTCAAGAGAAGAGGAACTGTAAATCACAAAGCACTCTAATGCACAAAGTAAACAAACTGAGGAAAGAAGGAAAAATCCACTATTTATTTTCTAGTTGCCTTCTGATAAATATAAATGGTAGAGCTGAAATCTACCAGTAGGAAGGTGACTTAGGACAGAGAGGAGACCTTATCACCCTCTACAACTGCTGGAAAGGGGGTCAGCCTCCTCTCCCACATAGCCAGCGATAGAACTAGAGGCAATGGCCTCAAATTACGCCAGAGAAGGCTCGAGTTGGAAATTAGGAAAGACTGCTCCTCAGAAAGAGTGGTAAGGCATCAGAATGGGCTGCTAGGGAATTAGTGGAGTTGCTGCCTCTGGAGGTTTTCAAGAATAGGATAGATGTCACACAGTCACATGGGTTAGTGGGTATATTGGTGATGGATTGACAGGTTGGACTAGGTGATCACAGTGGTCTTCTGCAATCTTAGAATCATAGTATCATCAATCTAAGTTCTCCTCAAGCAGAGTTTTGATGTGCTTTACTTCCCATGAAAATAAACCTGTTGAGCATCAGCACCCACAAAGTGCTTCCAGAGGCCTTATTCAGGCCAGAACATTGCATATCTTACAGATTCCAGAGAGACAAGATTCGGAACATGCCATGCTGAGAGCACATCTCAGGACTTGAGTATCCTCAGAGACCTAGGTCTTGAAACTATTTTCGAAAACACTGAATTTTTTTTTCCAAGACATTCTCCTCAAACTAGCTTTGCACTGAAACTCAGCAACTACTTTGTTTTCTTTGTTCTTTCTTTTTCTCCAAGTTTTTTTTTTCTTTTCTTTCTGTATTGTAGAAGGGTACCTCAACATACACATGCATGCAACTATATATCCAAGTTAACCCTGCAATTATAAAACATATTTTATCTATTTCCATATTTCTAATTTAAAAACAGATACATTATAATGAGTTTTATATATGTGTGTGTGTATATATACATATATATACACACACACACACACACACATATATATGTATATGTATGTATGTATGTATGTATGTATATAAACATATCCATATAGAAGTATATTTGCAGGTAATATTTTTACTTTAAAATGTTTTCCCTTCTTTAAGTACTTGTAGTATGTTGTCCTACTGGATTACTTGTCTAACTCCAGGGTTGGGGGTACAGAAAAAAATAAAACTTTTTTTTTTTTGAGATCCTTTTTGCTATGTATAGCATATGTTTCTTTGTTAAAAAATGTTTCTATGAGGCAGATTGACATTAACAATAAAAAAGGAACTGAGTAGATACTCTGGAGAGTTGCTGATGGTTTGCTTCAATTTTTTTGTTTGTTTGTTTGTTTTGTTTTGTTTTTTGGTCTGTGGGCCATGGAAAGCTGACATTTTTTATTGTATCTACATTACACAGAAGTGAATGTCAGTACAACATTGATTTCAAAATAAGTAAATGTCAAGAATGTAAGACTACCATCTCCCTGACCAGTCTTCACTGTATACAGAACATTAACCTGAAGCACATTTGTATGGTTAGAAATTTTGTTTTCCATAAGCCATAAGCAAAGAAAGCATAAGAAAGGATCCTTAGACAAAGACTAAAAACTGCAGTACATTCCAGCTATGTAGGAAGCATCCTCCCAGCCACCCTCATATAGTTCCATTAGCATGAGTACACAGGGCCACATGATACATAGTGAAAGAATAGTTAGCAGTTAACTGAGAATATATTTGAATTTATATCTTTAAATATACATTAAAAATACTGTTCAGCTTTATTTCCACAACCGGTCTCATTTTCCCTGTCACTACCACTTAATCACATTTTTACCCCCTCAAATAAAAACAGATCTATGCAAAAACTACTAAGGCAAAGCTGTGGAAAATATTCCCATGTTACTGAGCTAAACAGCCTCCCCAGCTTCATTCTACAAGATTGCCTCTGGGTACATCACATGGCTGGATGTCTGTCTGTTTATGAATCCTGTTTTTGAAGTGTATTCTCTTCAGAGAGAATAACTTACCATTTCAGTGTATTTTGACTCTTTCTGAGCCACAGATAAAGAATTTGCACAGATCTTTCTTTAAATATAAGGCCTCTATAATAAATTCCTTGGAATTATGTTCAAATGAGTAGCCTTTCTGCAATCATAGCATATAGCTAGAACCTTTCGCTATTTAGGAGCTCAACGATCACCAGTCTTTTTGCTACTGAAACACCAAGATTGAATGTTGGATCTGTTAATCAATGGGTTAATTTGCTGTTGCTATGAACTGGTCATCTAAACTTCCAAAAGGCAACTGTGTTTTTCTACTTATGCGTCAGAAGTTGTACTACACGTATAACAATCAAACTAATGTACACAAACTAAGTAGAAACACAAAAGTCTGGTTAATTTTTAACTATCAGTGAAAGATTCGTTAAGCATCTACTTTTAGAACAACAGCCAGGTCTGGTTTTTGTTAATGAAATGATAAAATCTTACACTTGCACTGAGAGGGGTTTTTTATTTATTTAGTCCCATGCTAATGTAGTTATTCGACAGATGCCATCTTCCCTTGCCGCTACACTATAGTTTGGGCACTGCTTCATGTCTTCCCTGCCCTATCTCACATGCACCTTTTCTTTGCTCCTGTTGCTGATTCCAAATGACCCCTCAGCATTAGCATACCCCTTCAAGAAGGAGCCTAGACAAGCTGGGTGTCTGAGAGAGAGGGACAGATCAATCGGGGGGTTTTGGAACACAGGTTATTCACGCCCTAGTCCTTCTGCTGCAGATGTACCTAGAAGTGCAAAGAAGGCTCTGTTTTGCTTTAAAAGAAGCAATGAGTTGTATTCCTGCCAGCAAAGATGAAAGATTTTCATTGGTAGTGACACAACTGTAGAGGCATGAAAGGGAAAGGAAAAGAAGTCTCCTTTCCCAAAGAAAATGATTTTCCTCTACCGCAGTACTAATGTCATTTACCTCAGGATAAAGAATTAAATAATTAAGAACAAAATAAGGATTATAGTGTAAAACTAAGTATGGCTCTTTTCAGTCATAGAGAGCTGCTTCTTACCCCCAGGTGACTGCAGCCTTTGTACTGTAAGCTAGTTGCTGGCCTGAGTGTGATGCTGCCCTTCCTGGAACTGTAACAGCAAAAGCAGCACAGAATCACACAGGAATTTTATTCTACCGTATCATCAACACCAGTATGATATACAACTACAAAATCTAGGGATTCACCAGTCTCATGAATATTATCTTGTCACCCATCATATTATTTACATAATTCTTTAATAAAATTAATGTAAAACGCTTTCAAGTGGAAGTCAATACCCTTGGTCATCTAAATATTGACAGAGCCAGGCATGAGCAAGTTTAGTCCCTCCTATATTTTAATAAAATATCCACAGATAATATAACACAATTAAGATTAAGTTCATCTGGTACTTGGTATCTGGTCTAACACCGTCCTAAAATAGCTTGGTATTTATACAATTACTATAAGCCATTCACAGCCCCACTCACCATCAAGTCTGACATATCACAGCTCTGATTCTAAAGCAAATCAAATGCAAACTGCATCCATTCCCTCATCTTGCTCAGGAGGGTATTTTATTCCACAGTTCATAAGTGTCCTAGAATTGATACATATATATTAATGGAGCAGTATATAAAGTCACCTCAAAGGCAATTGGTTTAAAATTGTAAACCTCTACAGATGGGATGTAGGGTGACAAGTTAATTTAAAATTAGATTCCTAGATATAGTGCACACCTGATAATTGAAATAAGTGGGAGGAGGGAGAAGGTTACTGCTCTATATTTGAAAAGGTGAATCCCTCCTTCATTAGAAGAGAAGAGGAAGGAAATCCAGATTCACACTGCACAAGAGATCTAGCTGCCACCAACTGCAAGGATTTCTGAACAGCTGTGGGGGTTGAGGATGGAAGTACTGGTGCCTGTGCCTTTTCACTACAGATAAAACCTATCCAAGTTCAGGGAAGTTGCTGGGCTGGAAAATAAGAGAAAGCCCACTGAATACAAAGTCTCAAACAGCCTAGCACATGCTCTTCCACTGCCTTCTTTCCCTCATTAAGGAAGAGCAGCAGAAATCCAGAGCTATTATTGCCGTCATCCCTGTCACTGCTCAGACCTGCTGGCAAGCTATCCTGTGAGAACAGTTCCTTCGTGCCTTCCCACAGCACAGCAGCACTCCATCTGATCCAGTGCTCCTCACCAGTCTCAGCTTTGATGCATACCAGCCATGCCTCATGCACCTTGCTGAATTTCAGAGACAATGCAAAACCTCATCCTATTCCCACAAGCAGCATTTACTACAAAAACTGAAAAGACAGACCATGCACACTCTAAAGAGTGATCGTTCTGCACAGTATTTCCCTGGCACGCCCAAGGAGTTTTGGCATTCCTGACTCAGAGGGTTTGGTGGCATAAGAAAGCATTCCTAAAAACTATCTACCAATAGTAATTACCATATGTGGAATGGCAGTACTGCATGTGACAAAATACAATGCCAAAGGGAGGTAAGAAATATTTACATTTGTCCACCACAAAGAGTGAAAGAGACAAGGAGCAAACAATACGTTCACTGTAGCTTCCTATTTTACTAACTGTTCAAGTAGATGACATTCAATTATTCATACAATTACATGCTCCTATAGTGCCAGAAGCACTGTAGAGACTTTGAAAATAATAGCTGCCTTAGTGTACTTAAAAGTACTTGTCCCTAAAAATTACTTAGGCAAATACTTGCATATGAAATATACAAAGCAATGTAAGCATCAGGCACACAAGGAAATAAGTCAAACTCCGTAGGTTTACATACACAAATGTACTGCCATTCCTAGTTCCTGAGGCTCCAGGATTTCCCTTCTTATTTAAAAGAACTCCAAGTACATTTTCACAGCTGTCCTTTGAACTAAAATTGCTGGTAAGAACATACCACTATAAAATCTGCATACAGCAATCAAAAAAGTAAGTATGCAAGCTGAGCAGTAGAACTCTAGAAATGTTGCATGACCAAAAGAAAGTGGAGACCACAGTTTAATCGCTTTTCAAAAAATACATAAAAATAGTAATAATAAAGTTCTGTGCATGAAGCTTTCAAAACCAGACCTGAATCAACACAGCTGAAATAAAATCAAAATTAAATCACTATATTTCTCTTCTTCCACTTTTGCAAAAGATGACTCAACCTAAAATCACAATTGGATGTAGAAATGCTCCAGTTTGGCAAAATATAAAAACCAGCACTGCATAAAAGACCTATTATTAGATTTGTCACTGTTCTATTTGTCTTCAATGTCTTTCCTAATAAAAGTTAGAAGAATTAAGGGCAATATAATTTTTTCTAAATCCCTGCATAAACAAAAAAAGACCGTGTCCATTTACTGCTTAGTACAGAAATAAAAATTGTATCAATAATAACCGAAACTGCTTAGGGAACTGGCTGCATTTATGTCGACCTTACCTTCCACTGATGAAGAATTTTCTGTACATCAAACAGGATACAGCTTACAGGAATAACCACCTGATTTTTATACTGCCAAACTACTTCTATGCTCTGTTTGTACAGCTTTTGTCTTACAGCTTTTGTCTTCTGCATGATGAGGGAGTACTTTAAGCAATGCCAAATTAAGTTTTTAAAACATATTTTGAAACTACTGAAATATTATGGAGACAAATACAACCACTTACTCAAACTGCATCCAGGCTAACAATTGACTAACTACAGTTACTTCTGCTAGTAATGCTAGAAGTACCCTCTTCTTGCAAATTAGTCATATGGTTGTTTGCAATAAGTTCTCAGCTTTTTCTCTTTGATTGCTAAATACTCTTCAGACCTACAGCATCTGAGAATTCTCTGTTAAAAAAAAAAAACAAAAAAAAAACAGTTTTAAAAAAGGCACTGTCAACAATATATTCTATTCTGCACTGCTGCTGTGGAAAAAAGAGAGGAACTTGAAAAACATAAATCTACTGATGTTCTCCACCTGGCGTTTGTACGGTTCTACCTGCAAGACAAACCAGATTTCAAACTACTCAACCAGAGATTTAAAGGCCTCAGCTGTAAGTTTGCTAAGTTAACATCAATATATAAAAATAAAAAGCAAGAGTTGCACGACAACATCATTTTCTCTTTACACCATTTAGCTGGCAACATCTAACAAACCCTGTTTCACTGTTGGTTTTGTGGTACTGTGCTTTTGTAAATAGGATTTTTGTTTAATTCTTCAGAAACAAAACCAGAATCAAACACAACCTTTCAGACTTCTGAAGGAATTCTATGTTCTGCAATCTTTCACTTTAGCTGTGAAGAGTGACCTAACATATCTAAGCCATCAAATTTTACCTGTGTGCTGCTCTAAAATGCTACTCAGCAATCCTAACAACAAAGCGTTAATTCAACAAATTCCTGAGAGCTGTTTTTAACATTCTGCTGCAGTCTGCAAACTCATATACTTGAGATACACAATGGGAAAGCACGGTACTGAGAAAGGGCTGAACAATCTCTTATGTAGCAATACTGTATTGCACATGGGCAGTAAAAACAAGAGAAAAATCTAATTGTGATGAAAAGCACATTATCCATGAAGAGGTCAGGGACTCTTTCCATTAGCACTAGCCTAATGGTAACCTAGAATTAGTTTTTAATTACATTTTATTTCTGCAGCCAGCATGCTTAAGACAGCACAGCTGTTGAAATCCTGACATCCTAAACAGAAGCAGTATTCCCATTTGTACTAAGGAGACTGACATTTTCATCTTTTGCTTCAGCAGCAAATCAATATGGTACCCACTTCTTTACTCTGAATGCAGTTTTAATAATAGCAAAATAAAGGTAGCACAAGTGGCTGCATTGTTTGCTTAGTTCAGCAACACACAAGCCTCTAATTTGCTCAGCTTTTGCATTAGCACTCAGACAAACAACATGGAAGCAACTTCTTTGCCCTTCTGCACAAGCACTGAAAGCAAAAAAACAAAACAAAACAAAACAAAAAGCCCTCAATCTCCACATTGATTTTTGGTGTTTTCTGTAGAAGTAACAATTTTATAAAAAGTTTGTGTTTAGGAACATGAGGTGCATGGGAAGTGTTCCCTCTACTTAGAGTCTGGGACCATTTGTTTTACTGAAGCAAAGAAAATAAAAATCAATGCTTGAGGAAGTGCTGAAGGATTAGGATCATATACTTAAATACATTAGCTCTACATCTGAGAAGAAAAAAAAAGGTAATAACGGACACATCACATCAGAACATTCTTTGGATACTTGTTTTTTCTAGATTTGTTTTTTTTGGTTTGTTTTAACCTTAGTGGAACTGAGATTCTAAGAGGAGAACTGAGAGCAATAATTCCTCAAACAGAGTAGCTCCTGCCACATAAAAATACCAGAAATGCAGAAGCATATCATGATACCAGCAGACATCCTGGCTTTACTATGCTAACTGCTCTGCTGACAGATGGAGGGGCACTTTTCTTTGAAGAATTCTTAAGTGGCAGAAAAACAGCTAAGCAATGTGAGCTGTCCAAAATCAACCACTGAAAAAAAAGTCATCTGCTCCTGCACTGCAACTGGTCCTGCCCACACAGGACCTGTCCGTTGATAGATTTACAGGAGACTACAGGATGGGAGTAAAATCACATCAGCACAAGAACAGGGACACATACAGTTGATATGCACTAAAATAAAAGTTGCAAAACAACAACAGAAACACTCATGCTATCAAAAACTCTGCAGGCTACAAAGATTTTGATGAGAACTGCAAGACTCTGTAAGGAGCCCTTATCATGCCAACAGTTTTGCCAACCAAATGAAGGAAATTTTAGTTAACTTGAGAAATAGAGAGACTTTAAAAAATAATTATGAATCTCCTTGATTTCTCTTACAGTATGTTCAGACAAATGGAAAAGCTGATCTCACTGACTTCAGCAGGCTATACTGCAGACTACTGAATAATAGATTTTCCTTATATTTCACATCAAGGAAGATTCAACTGATACAAGATGGTACAGCGACTGTGAAGTGTTCTGACTGGACATTTGTGCAGGGATTAGAACAATTAAGGACTTCTCAGGCTCTGTTCCTTAAATCTGATTTTCCTCCATTAAAACCATTGGATTTTTTCCTCTTAACTGCAAGATGAATTCAGCTTATAATTGCAATAGTCTGATAGCCACATTTTGCAGAACTGGCAATACCCTGAAAATACAGAACCTCTGAGATAAAAGAGAGCTCACGAAAAAACAAACCTTATGGGATTATCAATTAAGATATTCTAGCTTCAAAACTTAAAATAAATGGAAAATATGTCATATGAACCTCTGTAGATATTCAATCATTTTATTTTTATTATATTGAGACCCATAATTGCACCTGGAAGGAAGGAAAAACTGGATCAGTTTGTCCCCATTGGTCTAAAAGCACATGTATAATCAAGAGACATACTTGACTCACTAGTAGAGTAAGCAGAATGAGACCAGTATTAGAAAGCTTCACAGGAAAAAAATAATTAGGACAGTCAAAAAAATTCAAAGGTTTTAATTGTTCACATTGCCATAAAGTAGAAACCACAGTACTCAAAAAGTTCAATGAAACAATACTTTAATAAGGAGTTCTGCATCTCACTGTTTGTAAATATAGATCTATATTTCACCACAGATGCTAAATGAACTTACTTTTGGACTCACACTTCAACTTCCATTCTTCACCTGACACTTAAAACATAGGTTTTAGACAGTACAATACAGTCTGTGTGTAATGTACAGAAATCAGAATCCTGCACTGAATTACATGTGTATGCACTGTACCATATAAATGTAACAAATCAGCCTTTATCTTCTAGACACAAGATTATGTGCATTTTCATAGAAATAATCATCTATGTATGAACAGGAACAGTTTGATTAGAGTAATAGAAACATTTATGCACTGAAGAAAAGTAAATTGCATTTGAAGAGAACTAGCAGCAGCTAAAGGTCTGTGCTCTTATTACCAAGCGTAACACCTGACAATTGAGAATGAAAAAATAAATGTCAAAACAGAAAAATATTTGCAGGAGGACATGAGCAAAATTCAAGTTCAAGCCTACCAGCAGCTCACACACACTCTGTTCCATAAGTACAAGTGTAGTCAATTGCACCAGAATACAGTTCTTATGCAAACATTTTTATATTAAAGGCCTTGCTTTCCACAAAATTATT
Source organism: Meleagris gallopavo (assembly GCF_905368555.1). Lineage (NCBI taxonomy): Eukaryota > Metazoa > Chordata > Aves > Galliformes > Phasianidae > Meleagris > Meleagris gallopavo. The sequence goes on from NC_139405.1 coordinate 13,515,586, forward strand.
GCAGAAGAATGTTCTCGTAGCATACATTTTATGAAGGCAGCATTGCAATAACTCATGTCTGCTGGAAACAAAACAATACCCTTAATAAAGCAGAAATCAGTAACTTTCCTAATGCAGCTCAACATCACAGTGTATGCAAATTTCGATCAGCTCTCTATGTGAATGTCATACGTGTCAACATTCCTTATTAACAGTTCATCTAAGAAGAGAAACAAACCAATTGCCCCTCTCTTCAAGTAAAGCTATTAGAAAAGACTTTATTTGAGGGGAAACAAAAAATAAACATTTTAAACAAGGAAATGCATAATTAAAATGCGGTTCTACGCTTTCAAAAAACCACGAGTAAACTCGAGTTATTTATTTCATTTCTTTCCCTGTTTTTTTTTTTTTTTTCTTCTCCTTCAAGTGTGCTGCAAAACATGCATACCTGATAGAGCCAGACATTTTAAGTGGATCTGACAACACACAGCAAACATGTTGTTTACCAGAAACATTTATAATTCAATTTGGAGACATTTGCAAGTGTTAGCTTTCAGACGGCCCTTTTCAATATTTTTTAAGAACTCAGTAGATGCACACTGACTGCAGGTGTATTAGTAAAATCAGTCTCAGGAGTACATTATCCCATTTAGCCTTTCACTAATGTTTTAGCCCAAGAATTCCAAAAGAAAAGTCCATTTCATGTAGAACAGGCAATCTGGTACAAAGACGACCTACCTGGTGGACATGCCACAACAGTGAGAAGATGGAAAATCAAATGTTTTCTAACTATATGCTGAAGATTTGTTTCTGATGTTTTGAGAAGTTCTGGATAGTCTAGCTACTAAATCTTTAAAGTGAACTGCAGAAGTGAATTACCTCAGAGGAAATAAAGGAAATTAATTTGACAGGCAAAGCAAACAAAAAATTCAGCTTGCTTTAATTTTTTTTTTTTTTTTTTAACTGGCTTTTAATAGGTTGTTTTTTTTTCTTTAAACATAACTTTTTAAATGACTTCAACACCTTCCCTGCAGCAAAGGATACAGGTGTGTAAGATTATAGTGTTAATCTGCAAATGAAAATGCCATGCTTTACTGTTTTTAAATTTTTTGTTTGTTTTTTTATTTAAGCGAAAAAAAGAAGTGGAAGACTTCTTAGATTTATTATTTTAAAAACAAAACCTTAAGATCCTGAAGTCACTATGACAAATCAGGTGGTAGATTATAAGAGAGAAACTTTTTTCCTTTTCCTTTTTTTTATAGAATATCAAAATGCAATACAATTTTTTCCTACTTTAAGGAAGTATGAGTGTACTACCGAGCTATTAAACCTTCCAGTGGATCATTTGTGGTATGAATTATTAGCATAATTGGGGGCACACTTTATTTTGACCTCTGCAAAACTTTCATTTCCCAAGTGTGATAGATACAAAGTGCTTTTATAATACCAATAATGATTATTTCCTATGGGAAACTGCCAATTATAAGTTAGTGAAAAGGGCTATACTGAGTGTACATTGATAAAGTGAACAGACCTACCAACAGTCAAGACTAATTAAAGCCATTCTTCAAATATTAATAAAGCTTTCCACTTTCAGAAATACAACCTGTACATTTTAGTCCAACCACATCCTTGTCAGGTCATTCATTCAACAATAATAAATATTTGACTAGTGTTTAAATACAGCATTTATACTGAACGTTCACCTTTTCCTAGCAGTAAACCAGAACACGTGGGAAGCTGTTTTAATATGTAAGCACTTGACTCAAGTTCATACGGGAGATGCTCCAGGCATCTCCCCTATGAAGAAAGGCTAAGTGAACTGGGTCTGTTTAGCCTTGAGAAAAGACGACTGAGAGGGGACCTGATCCAGGTTTATAAATATCTGAGGTGTGGCGGCCATAGCGGTGAGGCCAGTCTCTTTTCAGTGGTACATGGAGACAGGACGAGGGGAAACGGACATCAGCTGCAGCACAGGAAGTTTCGCACGAATGTGCGTAAGAACTTCTTTGCGGTGAGGGTGACGGAGCACTGGAACAGGCTGCCCAGGGAGGTTGTGGAGTCTCCTTCTCTGGAGATATTCAAGTCTCGCCTGGACGCCTACCTGTGCGACCTGGTGTAGGGAACCTGCTTTGGCAGGGGGGCTGGTCTCTATGATCTCTAGAGGTCCCTTCCAACCCCTACAATTCTGTGATTCTGTGATATTTATACTAAAACACATCAAATACCAGCAAGAATACACAGCTACAGAAACAAATTCCTTGTGGTCTGAAGATAACTATTTATTAAAAAAAAAAAAAAAAAAAGAAAAAAATCAAACCAAAGCTGATAAGCAATTTATGGTCAATGCCTGCATGTTTCATAAAGCTTACTCCATAATATTCAGCCGAGGTCGTATGTCCAAGAGGTAGCAGAGTCAATAGCATCATTTCCTGCTCTTCTGTCACCTGTTGTCTTGTATACTTGGCTGCCAACGTTCAGTTGCTAGATGTACACCAGCGGACAGTAAGAGAATGGAGAGAGTACATGCAGCCAAAATTCGAGAGCGTGCCAAAGATAAAAACAAACAAAAAAACAAAATACCTCACCTGCCCACAACGCACACCCAGCTACAGCGTATCCAGCTCTACTCATGTAGAGCAGAAATGCTTTTCAGCAACACCAGCCTTTAGCATCCCATTTGCTAAGCTTCCTTTGCAGAAGTGAAAGCACATCACACAGAGAACAACAAAGCTTCCTAGAAAACATAGTTTTAGGAGATATGTGCACGTACAATCTCTTCATATACAAACCCTGTCTTCTTAAGTCTCTTTATAGATTCCACTGGATGAACAAACTGAACTGATAGGCTGTTGAATCATACCAGAGAATAGAAATAAATGAAGCTCCACAAAGGAATACTCAGTCCACAATTAGGCGCTCCCACAATGCAGAAGGTTTCCGCTCCTACTGATTAGATACTCTAGATAAGGTTGCTTTAATTATATTACCTCACATTTAAAAAGCATTTGCTGTAACACCTTTGCTAGGCTCTCATTCCCACTCATGCTCCCACCAATTTACAATGCCTTTGCAAGACAAAATGGGCATTAAAGTGAATGCAAAAACACACCTGTACTGAATTTCAGATCAACACAGGAGGTTTTAACAATGAGAAATCAGATTTCAAATTTTTATGTGACATTAGAAAACACATCAATTGTGAAAACAGAAAAGCCTGTATTTTCCTTAAAAATGTTCACATGGAAACTGTCTTAACTGTTAAACAGTTCACCATTGCTTATACTGCACAATGTATGAAAAAAATATATATATATTCCGTAGCCTGTGCAACAAACAGTTTGATAAGGGAACAGAGAAAAAAGCAAGCTAAACCAACACAATAAAAGAGATGATGTAAAAATCTCTTAAGGTTTCTTTCAGACCCATCAAAATATCTTGCAAATGCCTATCTACAATTCTTAAAAACCAGATGTGTTTACACAAAAGCAGGCCATAAATGTCTACGTGGAAAAAGACAGCTTTTCAATCATAAAGACCCAGGTAATTGAGATAGGGTTGTATGTGCAAGTATTTTTCTTTTTTCCTACAAATTATAAATATATTATCCAGTCCAATTAAAAACAACACTATACCAAATTAGAGATTTCAGCCTGTTAAGTTCCAGCACAATCACAAGCAAATGCCATACCAATGTTTGATATGAATCCTTCATTCTCAGATTTAGGACAGAACAGTCAGAACTACTTCTTGAAAGGGAAGATAGTTACCAGCCTCAACCTTAGCATACTTAAGTTCTAGGTGTATCAAATCATGAGCTTCCCTTAATATATCTGCCTTTCCAAGAAGGAATTAAATGGCTTAATGGATTAAATGTAGGAATCAATGTGCAGGAAACCGTATTTTAAAAAATATTTAATGACACTTGGTTTTCAAATAGTTTCAGAAACAGTTTGGAAAGATCAGCTAAGTACCAAGATGAGGCAGACACACCTAATTTGCTGGAAAGGACCTCCTGAATACAAAGAGCCAGCTGTTCAGCATAAATAAATTCAAACCAAACAAGCCACAAATACTTTAACAGCCAGGTTACTTAGCTTTTCTCCTCCCATACAGTATAAATGAAAGACATGGTGGTTTTGTAAAGGCTAAAATCTCCAACCAAGAGAAGGAGCAAGAAGAAAACGACTGAATGAATTCTGTCAGACTGAGCTCAAACTTGTCAGTAGCTGACCAACAGGAGCCATATATAAACATCTGACCATCCACCACTTGATTTAATGTGGTATGTGAGGCAGTGCTTCCTTCACCCATTTATAAAAACACTCATTGCAAAACAAGTATAAATGGTTGAATTCCTCCACAAACAAAAGGCTTGGGAAAAGGACTTTGCAGATCTTGAAAATTAGTCTATATCAGCACAAGAACTACCTGTAATGTCTACAGCACCTTTGAAGATACAATCCCAACTGCTAACCCCAGACTGCAAAAGAGCTTATAATGATCTTGTTTACACTTGAGATTCTCAGTCTTCTACAAATCAAACAGCAAAAAGTGCAATTAGAAGTCTATTTACTCAAGTTAGTTGCTGCTTCTCACTGTAATGTTTAATATGAAAAGAAAAAACAACAGTTCAAAATATAAGCAACTGAAAAGTAGTATGCGTCATTAATAAACAACATTCCATATCTCTCACTTTGCTGTCTAGTTATTTTGTGTAAAACAAAAGGAGTCGCATCACTCCACATACTGTAACTTTCAAAACTTGGCAGAGCAACTATTGCACATTGTGTTTCAGATTCAATAACTCAGTACATGCTTCAAAGATCTGGCAGCAGTTCTTCTAGGAGTTATTTCCTACTTTTCTAGTTTGTGCAGTATGTTTAGAAAATTTACACTTAGTACATTAGGAGGATGTATACAGAGAAGGAAAAATGATAACCTCAATAATTATAAAAGAAATTTTGAATGTAAATTTGATTTGTCACAGATATTTCTACTGCCTGTCAGGAATCATTCTAATGAAGAACAGCATATGCAATCTTCTCAGACTTCTGTTTTCATAGGTATTGGGATAAAAAATGATTTGCTGTAGTAAACAACAGCCAATAGCGTAGCGTCCATAACAAACACACAAGAAAATTCCCTGTTATCTAACATAATACTTGTTTAAAGAGTAACAGAGCTAGGACAGGTAAGAAAACTAGAACAAAAGTAGGTTCTGGCAAATCCACAGCTTGACGGGGAGTTTTGTTTTTTTATTAGAATCTGTTTACTTGAACACTCAACCAAACATCTCTCTTTTAAAGCAGACCAGAAATGTAAGTACAGAAAACATCCCTGCAAAATTTTTCATAGCTTTGGGATTTAAAGAAGTTGGAAACACAGGAAAGGGGAAAAAAATTCCTTTCCAAATGCAATACATTTTTTGGCAGTAATTTAGTAATTTTTATGTTCCACCAAAAATCAGTGAGACCTGAAGCTTAATGCACTTTTTTTTTATTTTTATTTATTTATTTATTTTACACAATATAAGAATATATATTAGTTTAAAAGAAAATACCTACTGGGCAAATCATCTTGGAGTATCAATAGTAGGGTTTGGCAGGCAGTTCCAGTAGAAGAGAGCAGAGTAATGAATAAAACATTTTATCCAAACTCATACGTACACATGACCTGTTGCTTCCTCTCCCACAACATATTTCCTATATCTGACAGTTTTATTATTGTATTACCTGCTTTTCCTATCATGCTTTATTTTGCAGTTCTCTCCATAGTTTCCAGATTGTTCTGCCTATTTTTTAGCCCACCATTTATTTTTCATACACTTCGTTTGAGTTGAGTACAGTGCCAAAAATCCCACTGACCTAACAGCAAAGCCATCCCTTGGAATCATCACTACCACCTCTGTCCTCACCACAACTGTCCTTCAGTTTTCATGGAGCCATGCCACCCAGTTTTAGGTTAAGAAACTGGAAAGGGAATAATTTTCTCTACTTCTTTGTACTCTTCCCTCTCAATTTCCAGAGGCATACTCCTGTCAGTTAGTTTGAGCAAATGACCAGAAGTCAATTCAAATCACTATCAAACAAGCAACAGCAAAAAATCAGTACGAAAAGAAGTTCCAAAAACACTGAAGTCAGTGTTTGTAAGCTGAGACTATAGAGCAAATTTATTATTTTTTAAAACAAAAACTCCACTTTCTTCAGATTTCACTGAGGCTTAGCAACATGGGCTGATATTTTGTCTCCCTTTCAGATTGGGTTCTCTCACTCACTGTAGTTTTTCCCACATTGCCCACTTACACATAAAAGATAAGCTCTTTGCATTTCTTAATGGAACAATGTGCTAGTGTTGGGCACTGATGAAATCTAAATTTTGAATTAAATAACAGAATAGCTTAGTTCTTTATCTAGCAGTCCCATATCTTTCTAAAAACAGTATGTACTCTTCTTCCAGAAGAATAAGAAGGAAAAATAGAGGGAAAAGCTTTACAAAGCAGCCAAATAAAGAGATATCCAAAGATAAGAAAACAACTGTTCTCAGCCCAAGACAACTGGTAACTCAGTTTACTTACCACACATCCTCGTATACACACACACACACACACACACATATATATATATATATTCTTGTTGGAAATGGTATGCACTTATATATATAAGTGCATACCATTTCCAACAAGAATAAGGCATGCAGGAACACTTGGGAATAAAAAGCCTTTATCATCATTCAGTGTCTGACCTTTCCCAGTAAACTATGGACACAGATATACAGACTAGATCAGACCCAAGGCCCACCTACTACAGCACTGTCTGGGATGCCAGCACCAGATGCTTTAGATGCAGGCACAGGAATCTCACAGTAGGCAGTTATTGGATAATCTGCCCTCGCACATTAGACTCATGCTGATGATTGCTAGTTTGTCCTATGGAATGAAAAATAAGTTAATTATTCCGACCAAATTTTTTTTATTGAGTTATAATTAATATACAGTTATCAAACAATAAAACAATAAAGAGCCAAGAACTCTATTATCATTTCTGTTGCATCAGAATGTCTGAAGATTCCAGCATGTTTAAGATAGACCTACCACGAAACAACGGGATATACGCAGCTCCCATCTTAGAAAGCCATGAATAGTTCTGAGGCAGTTATCCGGTAAACTTCAAGACTTGTCTAGAAATCCATTAGTCAGTCATTCACTATCTGCCATTCTGACAGCACAAATGGAAAGAGTCATCTAAAAAAATAACCCTTTAGGATTTTAGTTAGCAAGTCCAATTTTTGGTCAGATCTGTTATCTAATCCACTAGTCACTTACATAGGTTGTAGATGTAAACACATATCCTGTGACAAGAAATCAGAGGTTGGCAGTGAGAATGGGAACTGTTTCCTAGAGGGAAGCTGACAACTGATGTACTAACTACAACCATAGATGATCTAGGTGCTTTTGTCACCACTTGCCTTTTAGCTCTCTTCCCTTCTTCTAAACCGCTAACCTTTCTCAGCTGAAAACTCTCCTAAGAACATATTTCCTGCTCCTCCCAGGCTCACCTTTTCCAAAAGGGTGTACTCACCACTAGATTTTGCTGCAATTAAACAGAACAGTCTATCAAAGGAAAGTATGGAGAACACATGATCACCAAGCAGCAAAGAAGATTTGGAAAACAATGCTTCGTCTGGATGCAGCAAGCTTCAGTTATTTTTCTTCTTCCTCTCTATTTTTGTATTATGTTGTTGACTCCAAGTTTTAATGACAAGATATTTTAAGCACTCCTGACTTAGAAACATGCTAGAAATAAGATAATTTTTCTAAAAAAAAAAAAAAAAAGTCTATCTGAAGGGAAACTTACTTACTCCACATAAGTAAGCTAAGCATGTTGCTTACAAACAACAAATAACTTTTCAGACTTAACAAAGTACAGTTTCCAGAAGCCAAAGATAACAAGCATATAGAATATGATGGACTATAGGATTCAATGGACTTGATTAAGAGAACAGAAGTAAAATAAACAGATAGAATAGTTGCTACACGTCCAAACTCAGCTCAAATGGAAAATACCCCCAGAAATATCTTTACTGATGTGCTTTTCACAGACTGTAAGAAGATATTCAGAGGAGAAAGTCTAAAACTAAAACTAAGTTTAAAAGCTTATTTATTTATTTATTTATTTTTGAGAGTAGCAAACCCAGCAAGTTTCACTGGGCTCAAACAAGGCAGCAATTTCTCTTTCCTTGTCTTTAAATTTAAAGCATAACTTCCATTTGGGGAATGGTTACCGTGACCTATCTAATGATCTGGAAGCAAATACTTCAGGACTAAAATCCACCACATAGTTTTCATACCAGCACCACGGATCAATCTGAGTTTCTGGAGCTCCATGTTGGCATATGAAAAACAAGCACAAAATATTTCTGTGATGGTAGCAAAAAGATTACATGGATAGAAGTTAATCAGAATTTGGATTTTTCAAGTAAAGAAAGTAAACAGTGCAATTTAAGAAATTATAGCATGCAGTTCTTAGAAGTATGTTGGCGTGAGCAGCATCACATTAACAGTTGTTTGTGTTTGCACTTGCAATACTTTCACAGCTACAGTAAGATGTCTGCAGCTATGTGCCAGTATTTTGGAGGCCCTAGAAAGTGAATGAGTTTGTCATCCAGAATTATGAAGTACTCCAACTGTTAAAGTAAAAACAGTTGTTGCTTCAGCTACAAGGATAAGAGTACACATACTCTGTTAAGCTTTAGTACCCTTAAGAACCTAGGTTTTAGAAGAGCCAGAAGACTGTCTACTATTTTATTAGCACAATAGGAAGAGAAAACTTTAGCAACTGGATGACTAAGTTAATGATTTTGAATACAAGACAAACTTGAGTCATTTTGCTACCCTCTATGAACCTTGAGGTTCAGGTGCTCTTCTTTCCTCACTCTGCCAGTGTAGATCAGAGCATACAGAACCTCTGTGAACTTGTTTCAATCTTTCACATACAGCAGGATGGACAAACACTGTTTACAAGCCCTAGAGAGACACAGTTGAGAGGATAATTATCTATGCCACAAGAACTTCTAGCCTGAAGGAGCCTGCTCTTAATATTCCTGCCTTTCACGATTCTAGTCAATACACCATTAGGTGTTCACAAACTCTGGGCTGAGGATCCACTTATTCAATAATCTCTCTAAATCACATGAATGGACAGCATTTTAGTAGTGAGAATCTTCATTGTCTTTTACAATTCAAGTTATCTCTGCTAATGGCTTTAAATTGCATCTTTCTCTTCCCCATTCAGAAAGATTTCAGCTTTTTCAAAGCAGGAGGTGGGTAAGACATCAGTTTGAGAAAAACATTAGTATTTCTAGAGTGTAGTCACACTCAGTTATTGCCTGCCTCTGGGGTGAACAGCCAGTGACAACTCCACCAAGATGCTAATTCCTAAGCAGAATACTCCACTCCAAAAACCTGAGCTGTATCTCAATCATGGAATGAGGACTTTTCTTCTATATTCCATGTAAATACAAAAGTGATTTTTTTAGTCATTAAGTATACAATCACATAAAAAGTATTAACAGACAGGATGCAATTGGCTCTTTACTGAAGACAAGATACAAAGAAAATAATCACTTAATTGTTGATAATGAGGTTGGGGTGAATATTCTCAACTCTGTATCTGACAGAGACTGTCATACAAATGCTGACACAAGAACATTGATAATTTTTTGAAAAATACACAAAAATGCCTTCACTCAACAAAGAGTTCTGCACTTCAAACCCATAAATATACTATCATTATCTCATTTCATCTCCATAAAAATCAATGACAGTGTGATGATGAATAAAATTGCAGAATATCCTGAGCTGAAGGAGAATCATAAGGATCATCACGACCAACCTTTGGCTCCGCACAGCACTATCCAAAACTCAAACTTTATTTCTGAGACTGTTGTCCAAATGTTTCTTGAACTGCAGCAAGCTCAGTGCTATGATCAGTGTATTTTATTTTATTTTTTATTTTTTAAACTATTGCTCTGGTTAGGAACACCCACTGAATACTATGCCGAGCTTCATGTTACAGAGATTCATAGAATGGTTTGAGTAAAAAGGGACATCTGAATGTCATCTAGTCCAACTCTCCTTGATTGAGCAGGGATACCTACAGCTTGATTAAGCTGCTCAGAGCCCATCCAGCCTGACCTTGAATGTCCCCCAGGATGAGGCATCCACCACCTATCTGGGCAACATGTTCCAGTGCCTCACCACAGTTGTTTTTTTGTTTTTTCTTTTTTTTCTCCTTGTATCAAACCTAAATCTCCTCTGTTTTAGTTTGAAACCATTTCTCAGCAGATCCTGCTAAAAAGTCCATCCCCTTCTTTCTTAGAGTTCCTCTTTACATCTTGAAAGGTCACTAAGGTCTCCCTGTAGCTTCCTCTTTTCCAGGCTTGTACTGATAACAGAGGTTGCCATGACCCAGGCGCGCCTGGATTTGTTGAACCTCATGAGGTTCACCTACACCTAGTGCTTGAGCCTGCCTCTTAGTAAAGAGTTTTTATCTCAACCCACAAGTTCTATTTTGTTTTTTTTTTTTCCCCTTCTCCCTCCCAACCTTTCCCCCTGATGCTCTCCTCCATCCCAACTGGGAGTGAGAAAAGAGTTGTCTGGTGATTAGCTGCCTGCTGGATTAAACTACAGTTTAAGGCATATATAAAACTACAGTCAGGCTAAAGTATGTATGAAGTGAACACAACATGTTGTGCAGGTGATCCAGTCCCAAGTGTTTAAAAAATAAAAAAACTTTTTTCCAAATCTGAGATAAGAAGAAATGGCTACAACCGCAGAGACTACAACACATTCATTGCCTTTGCAGCTGTTTTATGAATGGCTCCACATAAGTACAGAAGTTTAGTCAGGCTTACACATGAAAGAAAGGTTAGTTTATTGCTTACCCTTTTACAGAATATTAGGCTACTACAAAAAGATAAAGCCACCGAGAACCTAGAATACCGTCGGCTGTCTGTGGCACTGATCATCCTCACATACACACACACACCTCTCTTACTGTCAGTATATCTGGTTTTCAAGAGAGATCAGCATTCTCTGCAGTTGTAGACTTGTGACCTCAATTCCTAACAAAGCCTATCCCCAACACGAAACTAAACTGTTGTTCTTTCAGATTACTTCCTGATTCTATTAGAACTACCCATACAGCACCGAAACATTAAACAATATTTTAAAACTTGAAGTTCTATAGTTGATTAAAATGTTAACACAATTTAAAAAACACTTACTTCTTGAAGATCAGAAATTACTCCGTAGAAATTTCCATTGCAGAGAATCACTTTCTTCCCCTAAAAATAAATGAGACTTAATTGTACAAGCTATTACTTAGTTAATGAAACACAGTAAGCTACTTCAAGACCTTTCTCTACTAGAAATAATTTCTTGTTATGGATCAGAGTACGCACATTATTGGACATGCGGACAACAGCCACTTAACAAGCAAAACAGATTTACAGAAATTACAACTAAGTGGGAAAATGTATTCAAAAATCAAGTTAAATCCACATTTTGATAAGAATTCTACGCATTAGAAAACATTTTGAAAGGAAGAAGTGCTCATTTTTGCAAACAACATTAACCGTACAAGATCCTATTGAGAACTCCTGTACATTAGAACAGAAGCTTTTTTTTTTTCCCTTTCATTAACTTCATGTTTTTTCCTTTAAAGTAAAATAAATTGAAGCCTAGAATTGAGAGGATCCAGTAGGCATATAGTCAAGATTAGAGCTGATCTGATATCCTTTAAATTTGATTAAGCATAGACAAGTGAAATAAAAACAAAAATGCATGCATGTGTATGTGTGTGCATACACAGACACCCCAACAATATCAGAAACAGAGAGGCTTCTGGGAACCAAAAATCTCAGCCAATACAGTTCCAGTGCATGCTGAGAGTCCAGCACTTGCCTCAAAAAGTTGGTGCATAAAACGCTCCAAGTATCATATTAGGCACTGAAAGCTACAGCAATCATAATTACAGCAACAAGAATAGCAGAAGAACGTAGTTTCTTGTTATGCTGAAGTCTTCTGACATTGCCAAAAAAAGAAATCTATTAAAACAGACAATTGCCAGACATTTTGTTCTTATTAAATATTAACATTACACTTTTCTAAGGAAAGAGTGCATTGTGGTGTTTTTCTGTTCTTTAAAGCCCCAAGCTCTCCTTTTTTTGCTAGTGCACTTCAATTCTGGCTTAAGCAGCTCCTAACTACACAGGATGTATCCACCATCTCACAATTACACATAAAGTGACCTTTTATTTCTAGGGTCAACTGAAGTCAGATTAGTGCTAGTATAAATTCATTACTCAAAACATGTTACTGTTAGGAAAACAAATCATAAAAATATTTTCAGGCATACAAACTATGAGTTTTCAATGCAAGATGCATGTTGGATATCCTTGTCCTGCAGTTTGTGGCCAAATTTGAGCTTAGTTATATGAGTGTAAAATCTAGCACAGCTTCACTGAAATCAATATCATCAGACCACACCTAAAGCACACAGCAGAAACAGAAGCTGTTTCTCAACTATTTTTAATCATTTACAGCTTTTAGGACAGAATTACCACAGGGTTCTGAAATGTCTTATGTTCAGTATAAATGGATTAGTACAGTCTCAAAATTAAATGATAAAAATCAGCTTCTCTTCGGTTATGCAAATATTGAAGATCCTTTGCTTTTCATCAGTTAAGTATCTCTTCATAGTCTTGTGTTCAAAATTTCCAGTGGTCTTATACTAAGTCTCCACATTTCTTGACAGAAATACGGAAACTTCGGTTGCACAGGGAGAAATGCAGAGCAATCCTTAATTCAGACTAATTTAACTGCTAGAAGTGAAACAGTCCTGCAGCCTCAAGTTTATCTTCCATTTCACAACAGGGTGTAAAGCCAAAAAAAGGAAAAAAAAAAAAAAAAGAGACAGACCTAACATTCCTAATATTTTCATTTCTTTTTTGTCCCAATAAACAACAATACTAAAGAAGACATAAGCAAGTTGGTCTTTAATACCTGGATACGTCCTTTTTGCAGAGAATGAATGATTTTATGTTCCTAACTTCTTGAATACTTCACCAGACAGGTATCACAGACCTCAAGTGCAACTGAACATCAATACAGTTGCTGAGGTCTATAACAGATTAAAATAATTATCTTTTTTCTTTGCACATTACAGGTAAGGCTTAAATCAGATTTTGGCCCTGGAGTCTACAGAACCCTGGGGACTCAGATCGCTGCTAAGGGTCCACAAAGAGCTGCTCAGAAAATTAAGGGAAACAAGATAGTATTTTCCATTCTGAAATATAATTAAATGGTCCAACCTTAGCAACTCAGTAATTGCGCCCATCACAAATTATAAGCAGAATCTCTCTCATAAAATAGCCATCCAATTATTTGTATTTTGATAGTTTTCTCTCTTCCTTCTTTCTTAACTAAAGGTGTCCTCATAGATATTGTGCTTGTCAGTGGACCAAGCCTTACAGCAAAAAGATAAACTTTTTTGATAACTTTGGTCTCTTTGGTCACTATAGGAAAAGAAACTGGCAACCCAGCTTTCACTGTGAATGTACAAATACATTTTTTTGGGTGAATCAGAATTGCTAAGACTAAAAAACCCTACATAGTCACAGAAGAACAGTTTCTTCCAGGAGGAAAATAATCTGCCTTCCTTGTGGATAAAGGAACCAGGCAACTCCAGCAGTAATGGTATATGCCGAATTCAATAGATTAGTATTCAAAATAAGATTCTAGCATAAATCAAGAGCAGCTCCTAGTTTATAGTGCAGAAACTTGCTACTCTCATCAGTCCATCTGTGTATGTGAAATACAAGATGAAATTGAACCACTGAAAGCAAACCAATTTGTTTTCAAAATTGTTTAGAAAACACAGCCATAACACTTCATAGTTTTGCACAGCGCAGGTGACGCAGTCTGGGTAAGTGAGCTGAGTCTTGCTCCTGTGCACATCTGAAGACATCAGCGTGTGCTGGTGTGGTTATACTTTTTTTTTTTTTTTTTATAAATAGCCCTAAAGTCTACACTGCAGCATTCACCAAAAAATTCTATCCCTAACGGAATGCCAAGCAACCCAAAAATCACTGTCAAGATCTCTCTGAAAACCTGTTAATGCCTGATCTCAGCCACTGGGATCACACCTCTTCACTTATGTGCCATGAACATCAAATACAGTTTTAAGTTTTCCTACTGAAGTGCCACAAACACTAAGACAGACAAAGCTTTTACACAGTCCTGAACTACTATTCAGAAAGGTAAGATTTGTTTTTTGACTGGTCTTCTGGACCATTCTCTCAGCTTAAATGCAAAGTACAACTTGGCAAAATTGCCACACAGTGGGGAGAGATGAGCATACTTTAGTTTTTCCCTTGCAGATTTCTAGAGAATTCAGTTTGCAAAATCTCCAGCTAAATTGTGATAGTTCATCATCGTGAGGGACAACTTTCCTTGAGACTCCATTTGCCAGCAGATCCCATATGTCTACTTCATAGCTATTACAGAAGAAAACAATGTTGTCAGCAATGATATAAGGTTTCTTTCTTACCCATCGTTACCTGAAAAGATCAAGGAGAATGATGTGACAGTAACACACTGCTGGAAACTCCTGCAGTTTCCCACCTAAGAACATTTAGCTAGGGATTGAAGAGAACTTGCTTTTATTGCCCGCTGGGAGACTGAAACTTTACAACTCCAATAAGGACCTCTAGCCCGACTCTAATTAAAAGCAGTGTAATATTACCCAATTTAGAAAAGACCATTAAAATCTTAATTTAACCACGATGATTCTAGTGCATGAATGCATCCTACTCTAAAATAGTCATTACCTACAAAACCTTCACTCATTTTTGTGCCAAAAAGAATCTTCAACCATAGTTTATGTGCTGGTTAATTACTGTTAAACACATTTATTTATTTTAAATTTCACAGACCTACATTCCCTATGCAACAACATGTACACGTAATTCCTGAAGAAGTTTGTTTTTTTGCAATATTTTTTTTCAGGATCTGCAAATAAGTAATAATAATAAAAAAAAGCAGAGAGTGCCAGCTGATACACACTTTTGGGCAGGAAACCATACCAAAGTACTGTTATGTCAGCCCTTTGCCTCCCAGCAGCAAACAAGAGGGTTGCCAGGTCCTCTCTTCAATGGAGCAAACTGTTCTAGCAAAGCTATTGTACTGAATTGTTCATTCTCGCCTGAAGCCTTTAAGAAACCTCAGCTCCTTCCTGGAGTGGAACCTTGCCAGGGACATCAGTCTGGTGCTGGCGACACACTCTACACACAATTTGGTGGCTTCCTGCTCAAAGCATTACATAATTTGAGCCCCTGGCATATCTTTCTGGAACATTTCACATACTAATCCAGAAGATCAGTAGCCTTTTCAATTACCAGATAACTCCATACCTTTTCTTCACTGATACTGACCTGGATAGCACTGGCTGTAGGGCCTGAAGCTGCCTATTCCCAAGTAAATGAAAACTGGACATTATGATTCACTGACACAGATAAAAGCAACAGCTAAACAAAGATTCATTTGTTAATAATTTTTAACACAAAGATAAAATAATTTCATCCATTCCCGCCATAGGAATGCCACAACAGAAAATCCAATACAGAACAAGTAAGGACAGTTGCATTTAGCTTCACTGAATTAAGTCAGAAACTTATTAAACAAAGCAGACAACCTGTTGCTGTGTTTTGTGTGATACACAGTAAATACTAGTCCCACATCTGGCTCCAGCCATGCACTCATGAGTTAAGAGAATTCTCAACTCAGCAGCTGGGTACGTATAGTTGAGAAACAGGAGAGCTGCTCTGGCAGTAATGCTTCCTGTTTTATTATGGTGGCCTATGACATCAAAGGCAGATGTTGGTGTAGATGTTGGCAGTAGAGGTTGTACCTCCCTACCAGTGCTGTTACATTTAACTGCGGTCTGGCAGATGGCAGCTGAGGGGCAGTCTGACAAAATGGCATCTGAAACAGAAATGTGTATGAAACAGATGTGTATCACTGAATTCCTCCAAGCAGAAAAAATGGCATCCATTGACACTCAGCAATGTTTGCTGAATGTTTAGAGAGATGTCAGTGGATGTGGGCATAGCGAGGCAGTGTGTCGTTTTCTTCAGCACTGGTGAAAGTTAGTGCAAATTTTTATGAGTGCAGCATGCAGGCTGTTGTTTGTGAAAATGCAAAGCTAATGGTGGTCACTACACTAAATCTGTTTTGCAGATGACAATTTGCTCTGTCAATTATTGTTATTGTGCTCTTCCTATGTCGTAGTTTCCATGGAAATAAGTAGAAGGCATTACTTTTGGATAGAACTATGTATAACTACTTGGTGCTTGCTGAGCAATATTCAGCAGAATGTATTCCTAAAACAGGCAGACCACCTCCACAGGAACTCCAAAAAAAAAAAAAACTGACAGAAATCATATTTTATGAAAAACATATTAATTAATAAGTTAGGTAAGCTCTCAAAAATTATTTGTATGCAAAACAAATCTTCAGACAATTTCATACAGTGACTGAGTTATACCTATCTGATAAAACCACATCATCTAAACCAAGCGAAGAACAGCAGTGTTTGCAGTGCAAACTAGATACCACAAACTCTTATCAGTACGCAAATGTAATAAGCCTAAGAAAGAATCTGCAATTTCAATCTCAGAATTTGAGGGTATCCTGAAGTTCCTGCATGTATTTTAACCTGTGCCTCTAGAGGATATTTCGTTCTCAAAAATGCAAACGCTATTTTTACAGTCACCTACAGTAATTCTCTGGAACCAAAATCCCGCTGCAGTTCTGAGAGGTTTTTGATCTATGAAATCACTCACTGCACATGAAAGCAATAACAATTCAAAACTTCACTTATAGCACTGCAAAGAATCCAGCTCAATTAGATGCGAATGTTTTTATTCTCCATTGGCCAATGATGTCAATTATTTTCACAAAAATAATCTTCTGACTAGGAGCAACTAAGATTCCTTAACATATCTAAAGAAAACATAAATGAAGGGACAATCCCAGACTCCAACTTGCAGCCCAGGCAGTTGACGCAGGCACCATGAAACTAGCAGTAGGCAGGAAGAAAGCAAGAGAACAGATGCTCCTTTCAGGCCAGGCAGGAAAGCCATCAGCTCTTTAAATCACTGCAATCACCTCAGTATGAGCACAAAAATCCTAATGAAGCTCATTCATTTTTTTTGGGGGGGGGGTGGATCCCTGTGTGCCAGAAACTGAAAGTTCATTTCATCTTAGTCATGTTTCAAAATGCAGACCGACAGCTCCAACATTGCATATTTTGATCTATGTTTTTATTATCACAATCCTTGACAACATTAAGAGAAAAAGATTAAGCAGCAGTACTTTTCCCGCTGAATATTTACTGAGATAACTATGTATCAGTTATAATACTAGGTAAGTTGCATAGTGCAAAACAACACTGAGTGGGCATGCCATTTTATTCAAGCCTTTTTGTTCCATAACACACTGGAAAGTCCATAGCTGACCATATCAGGCTAAGATAATCCAGTAAAGTTTAATCATAGCAAACTCTTTCAAGTGAACCAAATAGATGTTCTCAGTTTTTAAGTAAAGTCTCTTTTTTGGCAGTCATTAACTCACATTTCTCCCTCCTTGCTTTTAAACTACTTCAGAGAACATTATTTATTACTAAAGCCACCTGTGCCTCTGGAAAATGCTCCCTTCCATACTTTTCTTCCTTCCTACTGGGCTACACATTGAAGAGACAGCAATATATTCAAGACAATTTTTATTCTAATGGATGTTGCACCACAATAAAACTGTTTTGCTACAAGTTCAAGAAGAAGGTGGTGGAAAGAAGCTTACATAATAAGAAATCATCAACAAAAGCAACAGAGGGTGGTAAATTACAGAACAGACATTTAATTTCTTAAAAATATATCTTCCTTTTCTCACTTTGCTTTCCAATTTGTTTTAATTCCACAGGAAAATCAGACTGGCAGTCACTTCACAATGCACTGCAAGGCCTAAGTGCCAGCAGCTTTTCTTGTCTTAACAAAACATACCAAGCTGAAATTAAATTACAGCTGGCTTAAACTCGCTTATTTTACTGCTACCCACCTAACGCACATATGCAGTTCAAAGTAAACATGTTTAGTCATTGAATAATATGAAGTATAAAAGAAAAATTTTCACTGGAATAAACTGAGAGATGCATTTCAAAACAACTTTGATTACTATCTCCAAATCTGGTTGCAACCAGCTAGCTAAAAGTGGCACAATTGTGATGGAAATAGCATGATATTTCAGTGCAAGAAAGTAAATAATTTCTACCAGATACTAGCACAGGAGCTGAAAACCACCCAAGAAAGCCATTTGCATTATCAGTTTGCATTGTTCTGCCATTGCGTTTTGACACTGAGTTTAAACATTAAACTGCTGGTACAATGCCTTTTTTCTTTCCATCTTATGCACTTTCTTGAGGGAAAAATCTGATATGGTTGGCCGGATTTCCTATCCACTAATATCTGCCAAGCAGAAAACTGGGAGACATCTGTTTGATTTTGTTTGTCCAGCAAGCTGATCAAAGCATTACACACCTGCAAGAGAGGTTTACAGAGCCTTGCTGTGCAAATACCCGGAGCCCTGTGCTGCAGGCTTTATTCAAACCAGTCTCTGATGTTGGAAGCCAGCACCAATTGTGTTAAGTTGCCCAAAATAAAAACCTGCACTTAAAAACAAACCAATAACTTAGCTTTCAGTCAAGTAGGACTACAATTATAACATGCAGTTCTCGTTTTTAGTCTAATTGTTTAATAGTTCAATTAGAATTGATGAACACTTAAGTTCTGTTGCCTCTATCCTAGAAGAAGCATTCTGCTCAAAGCTCCTCCTTTACCCATGTTATAAGTTCATCCAGGGAAACAGCATTTTCAACATGTACACAATACCTAAGAAGTGTTTCCAGAACCGCCATTAGATCTGAGTGGTGCACAACTACAGAGTGACCAAAATAATTAAATACAGCTCAAACATCTTTCTAGATGTATGTTAGGAATATTTGATAGCAATTTCTACCTTATCTCTTCTATTGCTTTCCATCCAACTACGCTGTTGGAATTTGCTTTTGTTGCTTTTTACAGAACTAGAAAGAGGGAGAAAATAGAACCAAAACAAGACAGATAAATGATTTTAAAACTGACAGGGATGTTCTTTGGCAGACCTGATGTGTGCAACTGCTTCAGCACACTGTTTGAAAAACAAAACTAAGCCATATATATGGTTTTGACTTGAGACTGTCCCTTTAAGAAAGCTTTGCTGATTCAGACTATGGCTGTACAGTTCCAAGAGGGGTGGGGGGGTGATGGAGCTCCTGAGGTATACTCTAACTTACAAGGTTTACATAGAAATACCTAGAAATAACACCAAAATGCACATTTACATTTTCTGCTGTAAGACTATTGCCATGAAGGTTGTAAGGGAACAGACTGCTTGAGAGTTTTCTATACCAGACTATAGTTCTAAAACTGAAAAGAATGGAACCTTGCTACTGCTGGGCTATAAATCAGAACTGGATCTGTTCCATAACAGAAGTATTAAAGACAATGGCCTCTAGTACTGTATGACATGTCAGTCTAAGCAGTCTGAGCAATGCTTTACTTCATATATTAAGCTGTACTCCTGGGAGTATGTTCTGGTATAGTATGTACATGCCCCTGATTTACTACATTCTTATTTGCAAGCCAAGGTCAAGTAGTAATTTACCAGAATCCCTACTGGTAACAGACAAGAAGCTGCAAGCTTCTGTAAGCCCTCTTTATTACACTAAAAGACAAAATAAAAATAAAGAAAAAAAACACTCAAGATTTGGAATATAAAAGATACCAAACTGTCCTAGTCATTCTGAAAGCCGCTTTATACCTTTAGATGCTTCAACATGTTGAACCAAACAACACAGATATCCCTTCTTTCAACTTACATACAAAAGTGTTGTGCATATATTCCAATTAGAAACAGTGTGCTGCAGAGTATTACCTCATCTGAAGCATTGATGAATAGTCACCAATCAGGTCAAAAGAGAAAAAAAAATGAACTGCAATAAATGCTGTAAAATAAATAATGCAAGCATAGTCCCTGCCCCAGAAACCTTGCAATTTAGGGCATGAATAAAGAATTCTTAAGGGATCATACCAAATCTACCATTCCTGAATTCTGAGTTTTACATTGTGACTGTACATGAGCTCACACTTTAAGGACTTTAACTGAAAGTATTTACACATTTTTCTCAGGTGCTCTGTAGAAGGTTGGTGTGCGTCTGATTATGAACTTTCTTGTCAGGCACTGCCACAACAGATGAGAAAGGCACTGTAAAATTATCATAATCAGGCCAGAAGTGGCAGTTTGTGTAGAAGGCTAAGGGTCATACTGCATGTAACCCAAATCCTGACCTGAAACACAAATAAATCCAATTATAAAAATTCTCACCACAGCCAGATCTGCTTACGTCCAACAGACATGGGAAGAAAATGCGGGGCAAGACTTCATAATCAACAAACAGCAAAGAGACTGCCTTCAAGATAGACCTCATCCTTCCCCTACCAAAGAAGTTCAGATAGTGAAGTAACTTTCAGTCTAGTTCTAGTCAGTAACGTGGGCCTTGAGCCAACTTAATTCCTTTAGAAGGAATAATTTGAGCCTCCTTGTATGTATACCCAATAGGAAATTGTCAAATTCAGTTCTAAAACCAAATGTAGAACTTCAGCTGCAAAATGGACAGAGATGTAGTTATAGCTCAAGTTCTGAAGAGCTGGACTTGTGCAGTTGCAGCATGCAGTACTTGGTTCAGTTTTATTTCAGTTTTATTATTGGAGGGAGGCATGCCTCCCTCCAATTCTTGAGGGTAAACCCAACTGAGATGCCAGGAAAGCTTTACGGGTGGAAGGAGGTGCTGCCCTCCAAGATAGATGCAGGAATATTATCACCATTTTTTCTTATTATACGTACTGTGGTTCTTTCCAGATTTTGTCTCTCTCTTTTGTCAAATCTAATGTCAAGAATGAAGAAAAAAAACAAACATAAAAAAAGAAGCTACTAATTTACATGCTAGATTGAACAGCCTTTTCATTCTCTCTCTCTCTCTCCCTCTCTCCCACTTTGATTCTGAGAGTTATTAAGCTAGTGACAACTTTTTTAGAGGCAGTGAGTAGACTGGTACAAAATAGCAATAACAACAATATTCATACAGCATTTCAAAGTACTGAGGAGACAAGTTTCACCCAAGCTTCACTAATACCTAGCAAGGCAACAAAGTCTCTAAATACGAGAAACCACAAGGAGAAAACATTTGCTCTACCTTTAGCCAGGCCAAAACACAGCCCTGACGGCAAAGCAATGCCAGCTGCACTGAGCTAGACACGGCCTACACAGCTGCTTATTTGATCAAGCCCAAAAAAGAATGAAGGCAATTAACACTAAAATTTATATACCCTGCTTCTCAGGAGCTCTTCGAAGAACATAATTCCACCAACCCTTATCTCATGGGCTCTCCCAGAATTAGCTGCACTGTGAGCAGAACAAATCACATCTACAGTGATGTACTCCTCATGTGGTAATTTTATCCATCATTTTCTCTTTTAACAATGAGAAATAGACCACTACGCAAACTAATACTTCTGGCCTATCAATCTTGCAGATGCAGAAACTTGTAACAGCTTTTTGAAAGGCACCTTAGATAAGGTGCAAAGTGAATTCGAGCTCAATATAAGACTCAAATTGACTTCGGTTACGTGCTCGTTACAGCCACACTTTGACAACAGACACTGCTGAACATGAAGAACAACTTTTGTTAAGGTTTCATTTCAGTCATTAAGAAACACACTGGTTACCAGTTGATCGCAGAACACCTGGGTAAACAAAACAGTCCCAAAGCCTTCAAACAGTCTGATGTTTAAATCCTGGAAAGTGATAATAGTTTGGAGACGCGGAAGTGAAAAAGGATCTGCCTAGTTTCACCTGAAATCTTTAAAGAATTCTCATACGTAATTTAAAATTAACTGAGAATTATCATCAAATTTTGCAAAAGGAAAAAGACAGCTAGGAATTTACATTTATTTCATGCACAGAGAAGCATCTGCTTTTTGCTGAATACAGTTGATTTCTTCTCTATTGGGGGATTTCATGTTGTGGCTTATGAAATTAAGTAGTATTATCAAGAAAGCCTCTATAATTTAAATTACCAATCAGTTTTAAGGAAATATATATATATATACACACACACACATGTGTGTGTGCGTGTGTGTTACACAACAAATACCACAGCATCTACAATTTAACACCATTTAGATATATAGTTTCATAACTCAGGGAAAAAAAAAAAAAAAAATCAAACATAAAACCCTGACATCTTGCTCTGCTAATTACTACCTCTAACATTTTGAAAAAACACTTTCTGCAGTTTTTTCAGATGAAGTGGGCAAGCCAACACCTTAACGATCCACACTGTGGTAAAAATTTCTAATCACTTATGGAAGACTTTATTGTGCATAACTTCAAATGCTGCAGAAAGCCAGGAATGATTCATTTACTTGTCACTCTGTATTAAGAGAGCAGGAAATTAAAAAAAAAAAAAAAAAAAAGATCATCCCAGAACTAAGACTGCAAAAATCTAACAATTTTACATGACTGAAAAATCTCCTATATTTTCTTTTTACTGACTGTGTTCTGTAAACAAACAAACAACCCCTCCAAGCCTATTCTATTTTAAAAAGCAAAGAATGTAAGTTACATGAAAACAGTAAATATTCTCACACTAAATTACAGTAGTACGGAGGAAACTTCTCAGAACAACTGAACACAGCAGTGTAATTCTATCTGCCATTTCTGCCCTTGAATTTCAAGATCTGTTTTCCATTTTTCAAGAGTCTTAAAGTACCTTAAAGAAATCTCCGCATTGCTCAGCATTTGAATCACGGAAAACTACTCACCAAATTTATCATTTGATGATCCAAAATCACCTAAAGAACTACCTGTATCTCTTTACGCATAATTTCAGACCAACTTAATAGATGTTTTTCACAGAGCAAGCAAGCAGCTGAGACTGGAATTATATCTCTGCTTTCACAATATTCATTCTCAATTGTTTTACTGTGGGGAGGTGATGAGGTTATACCAGAAGCAAGTAGTGCCTCATCAAGGATGAAACAGAAGCAAAAGTGGTGAAGATTACAGTGAACATTTATATACTTTTTATTTAGTTATGCTTGCCTAAATCAGGTATGTACTT
This sequence comes from Meleagris gallopavo, assembly GCF_905368555.1. Taxonomy (NCBI): domain Eukaryota; kingdom Metazoa; phylum Chordata; class Aves; order Galliformes; family Phasianidae; genus Meleagris; species Meleagris gallopavo. The sequence goes on from NC_139405.1 coordinate 13,538,901, forward strand.
CTTGACAGACTGATTCAATTGAATTAGCTTTGAAAATTGAAGAGCTACAATAATTGTAATAAAAAAAAAGTCTGTAGCTAAACAGTTTTGTTGGATTTTTGTTGGTTTTAGATTAACTTACTTCACACCAAGTAACAGCTATTCATGTAAGTACTGCTTTCATCTCAAAGGAGTTCTAAAATACAAGAAAAGTTTACAAAACAAATATGTTTGTATAGCAAAGAATCCCTGCAAACAAACTTCTGATTTCTCAACAATTGGGACTGCATTTACATGTAAAGTTGTTAGTAACAAAGGCATGAGGATCTAGGCAAAACTTGGAAACCACTATTTGCCTAGCTTTTTCAAAATAAAATAACCAAGGGAAAAAAAAAAAAAAAAACAACCAACTGAGTAAGTGCTCCATCAACATAATCAAAAAACACTACTGTCACGAGACTACAATTTAGTGAAAAGAACAGCACTGAAACACGAAAATGACTAGCTGATAAAGATTTGTAATGAGCTATGATTCCCCTATCAACTGCAGTTTGCACTGCAGACTTCATTAATACAAATTCTCCTAAATGAACTTGAACAGACTAGCAAAAATACCTTCCATACCATTTGAATAAAAACAGCAACACTCTATTTCTCCTCAGTAGAGTTCATACAGCTCAAGACAGAAACAAAACCAAAAAGCAGAAGACTGATACTGCTGTTTCTTTTTCCGATCCAAGCACCAATTCATATTTACTACCAGCTCACTGAAGACAACAAAATTATTATTAGCTGTCTGTCTTTTTCAAAATAAATGCAACCAACAGGTAAGTACACAAAAGAGACATTTGGGCTTCTCAAACTCCTCTGTAAACAACCCAGGCATCCATTCACAAAAGTAGCAGCAACCAAGGTCATCAACATTACATCAACATTTTAATTGGATACGCCTCAGAGAGAGTTAGGTACCATATGCTTCTTCCAAGGTGTGAGTCTTCGTTAATTTAACAAGGGATGAGATGGCAATAACTCCCATGAGAACAGTGCAAATACTTCTTCCATTACCTGACACAAAGGCTAATTTAGCTCTAAGACATTTTCTTGTATAAAGACACACACATGAAATGGCACACAGTTACAAACCACTTTTAAATGACGTCAGGTTAACCTTAAGCCCTCATTAGGACATGTCAAAGAAGACCATTTTATCAGCATGTGTCAGCCAGGTTCAGCATATCTGCAGATTCCAGTATGTTCAATCTGTGTAAAAGGGGCAGCGGGCAGGAAGAAAGAAAAAAAAAAAACACTGGGCCAAATGTATATAATGCTTTAGGACACAGTCATGTAGATAAGAAACTACCTGAGGTTAGCAGTGTTAGACTAACAATATAAGAAAAGGCAAACTTTGCAACTAAAAAGCTGTCCATTTAGTTCTGACCGAGGCAAAGCTTTTCCCTCAGAAATTACTTCTGCTCCCTACCACCTACTATACTCATGGGTCAATAAAAAGCTTGTGCATTTCATAGCCGAAAAATTGCATCAGACTCTAACAGATATTGCCAGATATGAAGGATTTGGAAGCAATCGCTATACAGGTTGAATGGAGGCAGAAAGATTACAAAAGCAACAGATTCTCCACAGGATGAAGACAAAGGGCTAGCTCTCTAGTTTTAGAGCAAGCAGAAGAGCCTTTTGGACAACAGCTGTAGCAGGGCAACCCTAAAAGAGAATATGGCACCACATCTCTACAGGACAATGAGAAGGATGTGAATCTCACTCCCATTCAGACTGCCCTGTTTGAGCCCTCAGTTACTTTCATAGGTTGCATCTCTCCTCTTTCAGACAGAGGCACACAGACCTTCTGCTTCAGCATAGGAATTCACCAATCAAGGCAGACAGCTGCATCATGTGAGTGATAGCACGCAGGCTGAGGGGAATTTCCAAGAGTTCCCCTGCACCTGCAGCATACACAGATGCGGAAGATTTCCAGTGTGAAAATCACAGGCTGAGTGGTGATGTTGAAGCAGTCACATTAGGCTGTAACTAACAGTTCTTATACCAGACTGCAGCACCTCATTTGCAAGCTGCTCTGATAAACCTGCAATCACATTCCATCTTCCCTTGTTATTTAGTATATGACAATTATTCCTGGGCATATTTTGCTAGAGAAGTGGTACACAAATAGCAAACTGCACAACCAGAAAGAAGTAATTGCTCAGTCTATTATTTGCTGATGTCAGACATGCAGTACAATCCTCTGCATCCAGCAGAAAGCCCAGTTAATCTGTGCCAGTCCTCAAGTGTTACTTCTGGAGGAAAATTAAGAAAAAAACAGTAAATCATCAGACACCTCCTGTCTACCTCACAGACACGGCTTAGGTACAAAACACAGTCCATTTCATCACCAGACTGTGCCACAACCTCTCCCTTAATGTAATTCTGCTTCACTATCATCTCTGCAAACAAACCTACCACAAATTGATGCCCTTTCTCCAGCAAGGCTTTTTCTTTCCTGATCAGGACCATTCATAGGAAAGATTATACCAGTTCTGTTTGGTTCAATAAATCAGTCCAGACACAGTAACCACTCCATGGCTCCATGTCGTACTTCCCATTAAGTCGTCCATCTTCTATTTCCACTAACTCTTCTGGAAAGAATTCTGGATTAAAGTTACATGCCCTAATCATGTCTGTGTAAAGAAGAAAACAACTTGCATTAAGGTATCAACATCAAAATATGGTTTATATGTATATATATATGTATATATTATACTCTAATTTATATATTTCAAAACAAATGGGTTCTTATCATAGTTACCAACTCCATTTTCTATGCCACCTTTCAGCAGCTACAACAGCCATGTAGGTGTTTAAAGGCAGCAATAGATACAAGCATCTTGGATCCAGAATATAGCCTCAACTAAGGGAAAACTAGGAAAGATCTGTACATGCAGTGAGTTTAGTACATGCAGCAACATGTATAATGAACATCACCATCTGGTAGGAAAACCAAAACACAGACATTAGATATGTGGTAATTTCAAGCATAGGAAAGAAGAGGAAGAGAGAGGAGAAAAAGGGAACAGAAAACCTTTTACAGTTCAGAATGAAGCCTAGAAGATCAAGGAGGAAAAGCCATCACTTTGTCATGAGAAGTTCTTTTATCCAGCCTATCTTGTTTAAACCACAGCCAATATCTCACTGACATTTTTCACAAAATGTTCTTCACAGGATCATGGAAACTTTAGATCACTGGAATCCAAGAGATGCTTTTTATTAACCTTTTAAGTACTTTCTCAATTTGCCCCCTTTATTTGTCACTAGCCTCCTCACTGATCACTTCCAATTTGCAAGTGCATGCTCAAGTTCAAGTAGGTTTCCTTTTCTAGCAGTACCTATCTACATCTTCCAGAACAGTGTGCGCTGTAATACCTTTCTCATACCAGTTTCCTACTTAATCAAATATACAAATATTTCTCAGTTGAATATATATTTTCTCTCCAATGCAGATAGAAAAGCATTTTATACAACTCTGACAGGTGAATTACATCCATACCCTTGTTCTCTCCATATTTTCATATCATATCACAAAGAAATTCAAGCACCAAAGGTCTAGATTACAGCATTTCACAGAATTAAGAAATCTATCAGTATAACATCTGACAAGGAAACGCAAATTTAATCTGAGCAGTCACTCATGAACCAAGAGCCTACACCTTTACATAACTTCTCATCCCCTTCTGAAGTTATCAACTGCGAGGTCAGCTTGCATAGAAAGTCACAACTTGGGAGACCTCAAATCAACTTCTTCAGAAATAAGAGGGCAGAGGTGTGTGGTTGTGCAGCTATTTTACCAGAATTGATTTCCATATGTCCACAGTCTGCACAACAGACCACATTCCAAACAGACTGCCTCACCTCAGCTGCTTAGAGTTCCAAGTTGTCATTACTCATTAAGAAATAAGCTCTTGTCTTGAGAAAAGAACAAGCCCTTTATTCTCCAAGGGTAGAGTTGCATCACCATTATGGTAAGATAATAGCTTCCACACAAATGAAATTCAAGGCCAAAACTTGATCTATATGACAGCAATCACATTCTTAATTCAAGTTTCCATCATTTCTTACTGTAACAGGTAGAAGAAAGAGGAGAGATGTAATATCAAACTGCCTGGTTGTGGAGTAGAATTTCAACCAGAAAGCACACAGCAACTGCAGAAAGTCTGATAAATCAGATTTAGTCAAATTTATCTACTTATTCAATAAGTTGGTCTCTACAAGAGGATAAATGAGATCTTTCCATCCCCATACCTATGGGTTTTGTGATCTCTGGTGCTCTACAACCAGTTCATAGACATTGGTGGGATAGGATCAAGTCTGAACTGAACACCGGTTGCTAGCAATGGGAGAGTGGAAAGCAACAGAGGTGTCAAAGCAATGGCCTAACTAGTAACAGAAGCTTAAGCCATTAAAGAGCCAAGTGGATTTACTATACAGAAACCATATCTTTCCTTCTTCAGGAGCAGTTAGATTACATTACAGCAGCCTACCCTTTCATTGACACCTGCGCTTCTCCCTGGTTCCCTCCCACTGAAAAGACTGACTGATGTTTCTTAGAACTCCAAAGGTGAAACAAAGCATTAAAAACATTGGCAAATACCATTCATGAAAACCTAGTAACAAGGCAAACAGGCCAGTATGACTTCACAACAATCTGCCTAAAGGCTGGGCTCTTTAGCAGAAAGGTAGAGAGAACTTTGTTTCACTCTTCTCCAGAAGGCAAGAAGCTTTTGCTGTTGCCTGGGTGCAGCTTTAACGAGTTCTTCATTGAGCGGATGCTACCTAGATGTTGCACCATCCTATTAACAGCAGTAACAGCCTAATGGACAATGTCTCCTATAGACAAACTGACAAAAGAAACCACAGTGCCTCACCACCTTACATAAGCTGATGTAGGTCTTCAGAAGTAGGGAATGTAAGTACCAGTTTTACTCCAAGATCCCAGCAGGATCTTTACAGGGACAAGATCAACAAGTCATTATCCAGAAGGGTGCTGAATAAAATCTCTGAAGCCATAACAGTGCTGCACTATTTCTTTGCCTCATATAAGTTACTCCATGCCCTCAAAACTATAGTTTGGGCATTACTGCTGTGAGAACAGCTGGTGAAATGGCGGTTCTGATACTTCTAAAGTTGCATCTCTGCTCTAAGCACTACAAGATAAGTAAAGTATGTCCTTGTCAAACATGGAAGTTACTAATAGGCATAGTAAGTTAATTACAAAATGGATGGGAAAGTGTTGTGTTACAGTTTTACAAGTGGCTTTATCCATAGCTAGGAAATTTCCAGAAATCTTTGAGGTGGATAAGAAACAGTGAAACAGATTTTTATAGCTTACTATTCACTGGGTGAGACCATAAGCAAAGCAGGTTAACGTCAAAGCACAGTGCTTCTTGTATTTATACCTTGGACATCCCATACATTTAAAATCACTACAAATCAGATCTTTGTTACACACAGCAAAGTCAAGTCTACAGATAGTCTGTTGGGCTTTTTTTTGTGTTGAGAGACTGCTCTCAAAGCCTGAATAACATTTATCTGAGCCTTTGACGTATACACAAGTCATTTTCATGTGGCAAATGGTACACAAACATCTCTCAAATTCTAAACAGCACAATTAAAAAAAAAAAAAAGAATCAACCTTGAAAACACACCACCACAAAGCTTTCAAAGAGTTAATAATTTACATCACAAATATCTCCACATGCAACCTCTGATGACATCCAAGAGCACTCCCAAAACTGAATGTATAAAACATCTTGCAAAATTAGTAAATGAAATCAAGCTATCAAATTTGCAATATTTGAAGTGGCACAATATACCTAGTTATTAGAGAATGGAAATAAGCCCAGGCTTAGCCACACTAAAATAACGCTTATGCAACCTTTCATAATGATTTCCTCACCAACAACCAACCAGAGATTTTTAATGGAAATTTTTACTTGCAAAGTATTCTACAATAGTTTTCTAAATCTAACAGGATCGATGATTTCCTCAATAGTTTTAATCTTCTCCAAAAAGGAATGATGTATCAATTTTCATAACTAGTCACTCTTAGGTAAAATCCCTGGATTAAGTTTTTGTTCTTGTTTTTAGTGCTCTGATAATCATTCCTGTCCCTTTCTCTCTTTCTACTGGAAAAGGGATTAATTCAATTTTCAAGAAAATCTAAGAACAGCATTCTCAGACTTGATTCTTCTTCAAATTATGAACAGGAAGGAATAGCAACTGAGCTGCTATAACCACTGAGGAAAGGTAAACCACTAAACAATGCAAGGCAACCACTAAAAGTGACAAGGTTAAAAAAAAAAAAAAAAAAAAAAAGACTTATTTTGCATTTCTTTTTCAAGCAGCATGGACATTACACCCCTGGAAATGTTCAACACAATGTATGTAAACCTGGTAAAAATGAAGTCATTAATTCCTATAAAGCTGTAGCAAGTATCTGACAGACTCACAACACAGCCCCAAGTTCATCATCGTAGCCAGATATTAGTGCAACAAATGGCCAAAGTCCACAGTGGAAGCCAGTAGCATACATCAACCCAAAACAACTCACCATTATTTTAGAAAAATGGGAAAGCTGAACACAACCAGTGAGTTTGGGTGGCATATAACAGTGAGGTATTCCTTGTGTCAGTAGGGGAAATTCATTTGAAATCTCTCTCTTTTCCCCTTCTAGTATTTACCTCTTTCCCTCTCAAAGTTCTTTATTCTCTGCACAGTAAGAAAAAGCAGAGCATACGTTATGCATAAATTCATGACAGAGAACACTGTTTTAGAACAAAGCTCCTTTGCGTGGGTGCATGTCTATAAAATAAAAGGCATTGTTACTCTACTGAGTACGTATCCACATCCAGCAATCAAATCAGATCTCAAAACTTTATTTTGACAGCTACACGCAGTTATATTTTCACCAGAGGTTTGACTTTCACATTAATACCTGGGTTTTAGTGATATCACCACAAGATGAATCAAACTGACATCTGAAGCAAGATTAGTATTAATAATAGCTAGGGAAGAGAATTCTCATCCCTGAAATCTGTAATTTATTTTAATTACTTTACAAAGTTACCAACCACAGAGAGAAATGAGTCTGTTCCCAACTCATATTAAGAAACTGTCCCTTTATAATACAAAATTGCTCAGCTCTACATAATAATAATTATTTTGTGGTGCACAGCAATATTAGATAACCCTTCTCCAGAGGAAGCCGGCAAATACTGTTGGCATTACACTTTCAGAAGTTAGAGAAAATAACCTGTAGCAATGCTGCCAGCTTGCACAAACTGCTGTAAACGACAGAATCCAACCACCAACACAAACGTGTTACGAAAGAATCTGCTCCATCCTTTTGCAGAATCAGAAACGCAACATTTTCTCTGCGCTACACATTAATTCAGTTTATTAATTTGATGTTGCACTGTGCAACATCAAGCTTGATATTGCAAACAACCCTTATGTATTATGAGAACGTTTTGCACCGTACTACGGATTTATGGCATGAAAGACTTTGATTCCGCATAGCCCCATCTGTCTTTCCTACAGATGCATCCCCATAGGCACTTCAACGTTATATAAACTCCTTAAGAGATTAAGATTATTCTGTAACTTCCCCAAATCATCCTTCTTTAAGGAAGTATTATCTAATGAAGATGCATTATGCAGCTCGGAAATGCACTAGATTCCTGGGTTTCTACTAGACACCAGCATAAAAGAATACCTGCTAAGTATTTTCAGATATTAAATAAAGACAAGCAAGGCTGAATAAGTGCAAAAGGAAAGGATAACCAGCATCAAGTAACAGGTGTCTGACTGCACATAATTCAAAGTCAGGCTTCAAACAGGGTGCACAGCCTTCCTGGCAAAATGGAAATGCTGCTTTGCACCTTGCTGTGGAAGTTCCACCTAAGAAAGCAGCTTCAAACATCTGCGCCAATTACACACATACACAGGCAACCCGGGCACCGCATCCCGAGAGACCATTCAATTCATCTGAAAGAAAACAAACCAGAGAACCAGAGCCTTCAAAGGTGAGCTTGCTTTTTTTTTTTGTTTTCCCTAAAAGAGAAAAAAAAACAAGAACAAAAAAAAAAAAGAGAGAGGAAAAAAAAAAGGAAAAGAAAAAAAAACACAAGAAAAATAACCCACAAGAAAGTTATACTTCACTACACAGAAACATTTGTCACGCCGCCCAGCACTGACAAAATCCGGATGCACTCAGAAACTACAAGGAGCCTCACAGCTGGCAGCGAGGATGAGAAGAATTCGATCCCCAGTCACACACGCACGCACACCCATAGGAAGTCTCACACACGTACAGACAGACAGACGTATGTTTGCAGACGTCCTCCTCCGAGGCCGGAGCCGCCGGAACCTCCCGGAGCCCGCGGCGGGCGGAGCGGGGAGCCCAAGGTTACGGCCCGGAGCGGTGGGGCCGCTCCCCGCGAAGGACGCGATGCCGCCCGCCGCCCCCAACGGCCGCCCCGCGCGCAGCCCGCCGCCGCCTTTTACCTCAGCCGCCGGGGCGCGCGCCGCCGCCGGCCCCGCCGCGCCGCGCTGCGCAGGGTGGCCGGGGCCGCGCCGAGGCGACGACCTCCTCCTCCTTCCTCCTTCTCCTCCTCCTCCGCACACTCTGCCTGTGTGTGTGCAGCCCGCCCGCCTCGCAGCGGCGGCGGCTCCTCCTTCCTTCCCTTCCCTCTCCTCCTCCCCCGCCGCCGCGCCCGGCTCAGCCCCCGCAGCGCGGAGAGGAGCGGGAGGGAAACGGGGAACCCCCGCCGCCGCCGCCTGGGAGAACGGGGCACGAGCCGGACCGCGCTCCCCACCCTCGGCTGCGGCCGCCGCCTCCTCCTCCGCCCGCCGCCGCGCAGGGCCGCGGGCAGCGCATGGCAAGTGGGCAGCGGGGCCGCGGGCGCGGAGCTCCGCCCGCGCCGCCCCCACGCACGGCCGTGCTCTATTCTATGGAACACACAGGCATGTGTATGTATATACACGCATACGCTTCATGGACTGTCTACGTGGGCGGTGTTTCGACGAGGATGCCCGTGCCGGCGTGATTGTGTTTACTACATGTTTTTAAAGGGCGGTTGAATGGGCGTGAAAGAAATCCCCCTCCCCGCGTTCCCTGCTGCGGCCAGGCCTTCCGAGCTTGACAGGAATGCACTGCCGGGGGGGGGGATAAAGATTGGGGATAGGGGTGGAGGAACCCCGGTTCTCTCAGTCTGAGGGGAAGGTTTGCAGACAGCGTTACCGTACCGCAGGAGCTGACCATCTGAGTCCACAGACGATCATCAAAGAAAGGGTCCAGAGCGAAAAGCGCCTCGTAAAGTCTTCTGTGGTAATCTTGAGACCTGGCCGTGCCTTAAATCACGCTGTGAGGTCGGCTGCCTTTTTTATACCGTTATGATTTTTCTTTGAATTTTTGTCTCCAAATTGCAATGGGACAACTTGAGGTTTATTTGAAGCAAGAAGCAGCTCAGCTTGCGTGGCCTGCATTGAGTTCCTCTGGGTGAACCCACGGTCAGAAATGTGGGATCCCCTCTGCAGATACCCCCCAACCTAACTGCAGACCACTGCAACGTTGTTGGCCCTGTAACACCCTGCTCCCTGTGCCATTGTTTGCTATCATTGTGCCCAGTGGCGGTTTTCCCTCCCTTCTCTGGCTTTTTGTGACAAGTCTTTTCCTCTGCATCTAGGAAAATCATAAACGCCCACAAAGACAAACAAAGTGCAGAGTTTTACAGCCAGAGCAGGTTGTTTCTCTACAGCCACCCTTTTCGACTTCATCATTAGCAAACTGCTGTCGTTGGCCTCCCAGGGCCTTGGGCTGGGCGACCCCAAAGTGCCACTGACACCAAACCTGTGATAGCATTTGGGAGTAAGGAAGGATGGCTGGCCCTGCTTGGGGACATGACCTGGGGTAAATTGAGGAAGCTGTGGAGAAAGAGTTGAGAAATCAAGCATAGAAAAACCTAAACTAATTTGGCTAGACTGTCATAAGGTGTTGAATTGCCATGAACTGCTCAGTCTGGTAGCACAGCAGCAAGCGCTTCCATGGGCAACTGACAAAATTTATATCATTTTGTACCACAAACTATGAAGTTCTAGCATGAACTGTTGGTGCTAAATGTTGTACCACAATATGATATGATATCATATCATATATGATATGATAGAAATTGTTCTGCCTCTGAGAGCTGGCATGGTGTTCCTGGAGCTGCCATGGAAAGGAGGTGATGAGAGCAAGAGCAACAATGACACGATTCTGGGACTGCCTATCAGCACAGCACACCTTCCCACTGAGACTTTTCTATCACTGAGGTAAGTGTTATTCTAAGCGGACGTTTTTATTTGCTTGTGTCTACTCAATTAGAAATTCCTCACAGGCATGGTGGTAAAAGTAGGTATTCAGAAATATATGAAGGGAAGTGAGCCTACAGATAAGGCTTAGGTAAGGTGCATCGTGACAAAGGAAGAGCATAAAGAAAACACCAAAGAAACAGGAATGAGAAGCGCATGAGCTGGAGGAATGCCAGAGCAGTAGTTACAGCCAATGAAGTTGGAGGACATCAGATTTAGCATGAGATGGACATGGGGCTAGGGAAGAAAGGTTTGTTTGTCATTCCAGAAGTACTTGTCTCTAAATAAATGAAATGGATACGGGACAGAGTACTGGAACAGGTTGCCAAGAGAGGCTGTGGAGTCTCCTTCTACAGAGGTGAATTCAAGATTCATCTGGATGCCTACCTGTGCAAGCTGTTGTAGGGTACATGCTTTAGCAGCGGGGTTGGACTCAATATCTTGAGGTCCCTTCTAATCCCTGCGACTCTATGATTTGCATGTATACATATGAAGGTGTACATACACTTCATGTCTTTTTCATAGCTGTTGGAGTAGCATGTTTCTTTGGTTGGTTTGGGAGTATGTTAATTGTTATAAAATATAAAAGTAATAATGACAATTATTTTAATTCCAGTGATGAGTAATCGCTTACTCGCTAGCAAACACTATTTGACTCTCACTAGAAAACTTGTGTGGTTTGAGTTCAGGCCTATAGAACTTGCAACAGCTCTAAGTGTAGATAGTATTCTGGTTCTTAATGATATCTGCCTTTTCTCATAATTTCTTTTCTCCTTCACCCACAAGAATGGCTTCTGCATGACAATATGCCATGGTTGATCTATGCAAGGGCGTTTTATTCCAGGATTAAATTCAGGCTTATTATCTTTTTAAAACCACACACACACACACACACACACAAAAAGCGCAAAGTATAGAGACTTGAAATGTTTAAGTAACCACGTGAAATGCAGACAAAGAGTATTATCTCAGAATCAGTGAAAGTACAGTTTCTTTACAAAAGGCCTTACTTTGTTCTCGTGCACACTTTCTGAAGTTACCTACATGGCTTGATGTCTCTCATTCATTGAAAGAAAGGTGGTCAAAGAAAGTTACCAGGTCTGTGGCTCTGCAAGAATACTGCAGGTACTAACAATGTCAGTTTTAACAGCAAGTGGACTTCGCATCTGAAGGAATGGAAATTAGGCCATGCAGAGGGTCAGAGAATCTCCCATGGAGCCTTAAGAGATAGGGTCAGCCCACAGATCTAGATCAATTCCATCATTACAAGCTTTGTTGTGCTACAATTTTGTTTACAAACTAGACTTCTAAACAAGCTGCAACTGATGATGACACTTTCATCCTTGTTTCTCCACCAATATCCTTCTGACTTCAGCAGCACTTCCAATGAATTGGGGAAAAAAAAGTGTTATTTAACCAGTTTGGAATAAGTTAGGAACGAATCCGGGAACTACAAATTTTACAGCTTGTACTTAAGTTGACTTGCTGCTTTGCTGTGGACAAGATACAGATGTTCCCTTTCTTTTTCTTCCTTGCAAAATATTAGTATTTTCCCCACTTAAAAGGACTTCTCAATGCAGGACAATGTTTTTCAGCTCTGGTGTTAAAAGAGTACATGTAAAAGTCTGTCAGTGCTGAAGATTACACCTTGGCAACTTAGAAGGTTTAGGAAAAGGTGAGCAGTGCTAATAATTCACATAAGTTGAGAACATAGTGCTGCAGGAAATATAGTAGAAGATCTAATCGCTGAAGTGATTAGCTGAAGCAGACAGAATTTAATATGGCTGCCTCCATGAGAGGTAGTAAGCCACAGCACACAATTGTGTTGGCTAAAAATTACAGCTTTCTTCAGGGAAACTAGCTCAATCAGAAAAATTACTTTACCAAATACATTCCTTGATAGGTTTATAAAGTCACTTGAGCCTTCCATTTTTATTTCTTACTTAACATCAGAGTGCAGGACACTTTAGAACCACAAACCTACTACGTGTCAGAATATCCACACAAAGGAGTTTGTTTTTTGTTTTTGTGTTTTTTTTTCAGGTAAGGCAAAATTTTTTTTGGATATCACCATACTCAGTGATATGATGAAGTTAAATAATTGTAGTTAAAATGCCTTTTTTTTTTCCCCCAATAACTCTTTCTTGAGCATTGCTGAACCATTTTGTTGCAGCCTGAGGTAGACAGCAAGCTTAGAATATTTTAGTCAGGGCAATTAAAATTTTGGCAAAAAAACTGAAAGTGTGAGGCAGTTTTAACTGTAGATGTCACTACCAGCTCTCCCTTGCAAAATGCTTGGCTACGCAGGTATTTTGGTTAGACAGGACACAGCATAATGAAAAAGATTTTCCTCTGAAACTTTCATTTTTTTGCAGCATGTTTTTCACAAGATTGTTCACTTTCCACATCTGTAAATACCATCCTGTTCCAGACCATTCATGATTCTGATCATTTGTGTCAGCTATGATACACTTGTGCTGTAGACACATACCATACTAAATGCTTTGATATTAAAAAAAAAGTGAGATTGCCTTATTAAGCATTAGCTTGCTTGACAAACAAGATCTCTTCCAGTATCTTAGCCCTGATTCATTATGAAATAAAATCATCTCTGATAATTAGCTTCTTCCTAGGCTTTTCAGGAAGCTAGACACATTCAAAAACACATGAATAGGAACAAGTGGGAACATAAGGAATGTTTCTCCTCTGCCTACAACAAAATATTAATGACAAGCAATGCAATTATTGTTTTTGAGGTTTTGAATTTACTTCCATAGTAAATTGAGTGAATATTACTTCTCAAAAGTATGGTGGGAATCTACTCAGAATATTAAGTAGTCTCCTCATTGTATTGCAACATACTTGTCCTCAGTCTTGGACTCCAAATCTACTGAATGCAGTAGAACAGAAACATGTGGCTAGAGAAGACTTCTCTAGAAGCTGGATTATGCAGCAGAGACAAAAACAGAGCTTTTATGATAACCAATTATAAGAAATCTGCGCTGAGAACTTCTCTAAGTATGAATAAAAAATGCAAGGATTTGTTAATTTAAGATTTTCCAGACATGGGAGAGTTAAACCCTAAAAGAGGACAAAGTAGTCCAATCTGTGAATTTTTCTGGTTGATTTTTTAGCTTAGCTGTTGCCTGTTCCTTGTTTTCAGTACCATTAAGAGTTATTCAACACCCAGTATTCTAATATCTCCATACTTGTCATTTGGTTTATTATAAAATGCATGGATAGGAAATTTACCTCCATTAAGCAGGAAAATTGAAGACACTCCCTAAGAGCATTAGTAGCAAGTACTTGCAGCAGCTATGCAATTGGCACAGTAAAGAATAGAGACCCTTTAGTCTGTTCTTTTTCAAGATTTTATCATGGATTATACGACATTCTGCTTGCAATAGAAGGTTCCTTCCAGACCAATGTAAAATTATCCAGAATCTTCTCTATATTTTCTTTTAAATTTTCCAGAAAAGCTGACTTAACTAACAACATTACCTTGTATTTCTCTCCTGTTGGCATACCTTTGTGTTTTTCCTTTTCTAGGGCTTAGGGTTTTTTCTCTTTCTCAAAACTTCCCTGAGAAATTGTGGCATGATATCATTGGTCTTACTGAAGTGCAGTCAGCCTTGATGTCATCTGTGTCATTTGTGCGGTCCAAGTCTGAGAGCATGTAGAGCACATAGTTGCCTTCCATGCTCACCAACATCAGAGATGTTCCTTGAATGTGACATTGTGAGTGTTCAGACTGTGACTCTGGATAGCAAAGAAAGATCACATCAGCAAACTGTCTGAAAGCCTTGGTATTTTAATTCTGCTGTTGCTTGACACATTTTTCCTCTGGTACCACTGCAAAAGTTAGTGACATCAAAAGGACTTAACTGTTTTTCTCCATGAAGGTATGTAAGCCCACTGGGAGTCAGCCAAATGTATTTTGTATTTTGTATGACAGCAAGCATGAGTTGTTCACCTTGTTTGACAGTCAGTGACAAAACACAAGGCTGTCTGCTGGCAAAGAAGGACAGTGGAAAGGACAGTGCAGGGCACCTGTGTGCCAGAGAGGCCTGAATATGTTAATGCCACCCACTGCTGAGCCATCTGCAGGTTATTACTTGATAGTGACTTGATGGACAGTGACTTATTAAAAAGAAGTCCCACCATATCCACTGCGCAGGCTTAAGCACAGCTCCTGCTGTGCTGTTTTTTATCTACTCACCTGATTATCAGCAGTTGTTTTTAATTTATTTACTAGCAGTGACACATGGCAGGAGTCCACAAATGCAGAAGACAGCAGCTGGTTGAGCCCCAGAGGAACCACTTTTAACAAGAAGTAGACAACAAGCTACACTTTGGTAGGTGCAGAGCAGGCTGGTCACTTGAATACTTATACATCTGCTTACTGCAGGATGTTACTCTGGTAGGGGCAGCAAGAACGAGGCATTAATGCAATAGCAATGGCAGTGGCATTCCCTATTGGGGAACAGTGGGACAGGGTTACAGGAGGTCCCTTTTAAGGTACTTCTGACATCACTGCAGAATGGATGGCTAGTGGGTCCCCTGCATGCATAGAGCTCACACAAGGGAACTGTGGTTACCTGTCTTCTCCTTCTTTTTGATATGAATAGTTGCCACATCATCTTCTTGAGTAGCTAAGCTACAGATGAGTAATTCTGAGTGATTTGTCTATTATCTAGTGTTGAACAGAGATCAACTCTGTGCAGTATCTCACAATGGTTAATACTCTTACTGATCCCAGGGGTACTAGGGTAACTAGAAGGCCACAAGTGGCTTTAAAAAAAAATAAAAATAAATTGTTGCATTTCTTCTCTTCATTTATGGTTCTTAAACCTGTATCTTGATGTACAGTAAGCAACATGTTCTTGCTGAGGAGTGGGCAGCAATCTCCACCATCAGGCCAGTGACAAACAACATCACACAGACAACGAGCTGTACAAGAAACAAAATGTGATGGCCTTATTAGCAGCCTCAATCAGTCAATGGCTTTCTCCTCAAGCTGCGTAACAGGATTTTATCTCTTGACCCTTAAGAACTTACACTGGATGGGCTTGAAGGAGCCTGAGAAAGACTCCTGTGATTGCAGACAGCAAGAGCTGAGACACAAATGAAGGTGTCCACTTCTCTCAAATACAGACATGCTGTCAGAGACATATTTCCAGTCTTTGTCCCCACCATTGCCTCACAGGGCTGTTCTTCCCCTGATTTTAGAGAACAAGATATTTCCTGCTAGCCAAGTTGATCCCAGGTTGAAAACTCAACATGACTAGCCTCAGAATATATTCAAAACAAACAGTAAAAACTACTATTTGTGGTTCCATCGTTGTCATCCTCCACTCATCCTCACTTTGCACCATCTGCTACTACAATCTCTAACTCCGGACAACCAACCACAGCCTTTCCTATTGACCCTGAAAAGGAAGGAGTTCTACTTGTAGGGCTTGAGTAAACTTGAGTCTACCCCAGCAGCACAGAGGGATTTGCAGGCACACAGCCAGGTGTGTGCCAGCTACCTCCAAGCACTGTCAGAAGCAGGTGAAGCTTGCATCAAGTGACCTGGCCTCAGCAGAAGTTAGAGACAGAGTGCAGGAGATGTTAAGGAAGTGAACTTGGGCAGATAAATTACCGGTGCAATTTCACCAGTTCACCAATTCCACCAGGGAAAACAGCAAGAACATGACCCTTCACAAAGTCAGAGCCAGGGAATCAGCATCACATGCTACAGGTCACATTTACAGTTCTGCACATGCACTAGGACATTAGCTCTCAATTGCTCATCTTCTGTTCTCTAACTTCGTAGTATCACTTCTCAGACTAAAACCTTAATGAATGCTTGCCAAGTTCTTGTAAGCACACCAAATTTCATAATTTAAATATGTTTTGAAGCTCCAGAGAAAAAAATGCACATCACTGAGTATCAGCCATCTGGAAAGCTTTGGAGTCTTATTTTGCTCATTTGTTTGTTTGCTACTCAGCTACTACAGTACTGGAAGTATAATTTTTTAATTTTTTTTTATTTAAGGTTACAGCATGGGTTTTGACTACCAAATGAAAACACAGCTCATGCAGGAATAATTCACTGCTTTGAAACATAAATGATTTCTGAATGATGAATGAGGTTTGTAGTTACGCCAAAGTACTGCCTATACCATTATGAACTGTTAATTCTTCCTGATACTGTTTGCAAAATGCCATTTTTCTCCTCCCTCCCTCCCAAATTGCAAGTGAGGAGTAGGATCTTGAAATTAGGGTAGAAAGGAAGAGACAGAAGCAGCCTCACCAGTCAGCTAATCAAAAAAATTATTGGTCACAATATATATAAGTATTTTTAAAGTTTCAAAATAAAAACTAGGAGCTAACATGTCGGTTTCTGATATTGAGAAGATATCAGTTGCCCCCAGACTAAAGTAAGACTGCGGGAATATTGGGAGGCATTGTTATGGATTACAGAGGATGTCGATCCCATTAGAAGTGTATGATGCTACAGACCCTTGTCCCATGTTGTTTTGTTGCTTACAGCCATAAGCTCTTCTTGAGCTACAGGAAATGAGGTACAGATGTGAGCTGAAAAACAACCTGGGAGATGAAGCTCTGTCACAAGCTTGCACTGTCAACAAACTGTCATGCATACCAGGATCCCACAAAACTAGGAAGGTACAATCATGAAGGCAACATTTAAACTAACGGGATTTCAAGGCGCAGTTAGTACATGCAAAGAAAAATTTAAAATACCAAGTAATTCTTCAGTTCCTAAAGTTCAATTAGTGTTTTCTGCTCTACGCAACTACAAAGCTTGTCCATAGACTAGAACACTGACACCACTCCTACTGAGGTCCAGTATAGGATAGTACAGTGACATTTCATAATATAACAGCAATGACAAGTAATTACAGAATTGGAGGGGTTGAAAGTGACATCTGCAGATCATCTGCATCATCCACAGCTGAAGTAGGTTCCCTAGAGTCAGTTAGCTGAAGTTATTCCACATACGAATGATACAGATGTTAAATAATAATAATAATAATAATAATAATAATAATAATAATAATTTCTAGGTTGTTTCTATTAAGGGCCAGAAAATTCCTCTTTTTAATATTCTTCTCCTAAGGTCAGTGTTTTTGAATACACTGCGGTAAATCTAGGCTTTGACTAAGAAAACCTACATTGTTTGAAATTATAGATACAAAATGCCATCTAAAAAATGTCCTTTAGAGTATATAATGATCCCAGCCTGGGTGCACAGTAAGTTTAATACTACAGTGTGTGCCAGCTCTGCCTGTGTACAAAATCAAAACAGCTTTAAATAAGAGATTGGGTTATTCCTTCCACACTCACACCTTTTTTTTTCTTTTAATTTATTTATCCTTGCTGACATTAGTTTATGTATCATGTTATTCATTTTTTTAACACATGCTTATAAGTGTTGCATAATTCTGTTTAAAGAAAAAACAGAATGCAAAATGGATTTGAAGTGTGTGCTTTGACTTAAAAAAGCAAAACAAAATAACAACACAAAAAACCTACATTTTTCAATGTCTTCAATGTCAGCCCTGCCAACATCAAGGATGGTGGACAAGGCCCAAAGTGAGAGAGTAAGTAGAATGCTAGTTAGATTGCCTCTCAGGACCGTCATTTGTCAAACTGAATCACAAAACATATCATATAGATAGTCAAGGAACAGCAATAGCATTCTTAAAAGTAAAAGACAACTTGGGCGTTCCTGATAGCATTACCTTAACAAGAAGGACAATCTGATATTATTTTTTGTAACTGATGCTTCAAGTATGATTGTCCCCATCATTTAAAGAAAGAAAAAAGAGCAGAATGAACTGAAGATCAGCTCCAGATTCAACTGTATCATTACCATATAATTGCTGCTACCAGGGGCAGGGGAAATCTCTGTGTATGGAGGCTTGTTGCACAGAGTTAAGACAGACATTCCTCATCTTTCTGCCCTAGACATGTTTTCCAGAAAACGGAGGAGAATGGATAAAAACAATTAGAACCTCTACCTTTCAGCAGATGGATAATCTACAGATTGACCTAGCCTGAATACCAACACAACCATAAACATCAGCTTTTCTTTTTCCTAGCCCTGATAAACTTTGAACACCAGGTTTAGTATTTCCTGTGAGTGCTCTCCATAATGATGATGATCTCTTATCCTAACAGCCAGCACATGCCATGATTTCTGGACAGCACAGACATGGCAATAGTGGGTGTTTGTTTTGTTTTGCTTTCTTATGTTTTTTTATGTTGTTATGTTCCTTTATTTTTTATTTTATTTTATTTTGAGTTGCCTACCTAAATGAGAAAACAGTCATGAGAATTGAACACAAATATAGGAGTGGGGGGAGAGAGACTAATACAACAAAGATAATCTCTGTAGAAAAGGAAAGCAGCACAAGCAGATGAAGGAGAGAACACACAAGAAGAATAATGACAAGAAAGAGGACATGGTAGAAAATAGGAGTTAAAATATGCTACATTAAAGCAAAAGCAACGATCTGCTATAACGAAAAGAAAACAGAGAAGGGACAAAATACAAAGGAAGACAAAAATACACAAATTTATTCCAAAGATAATTAATAGGTTGATTAAACTGCAAATATAGAACAAAACTGAATGTCCTTTAAAAGGCAAGATATGTCCTTGGAGGAGATGGCAGCAGAGTTACCTTTCCATCCTCCCTTCCCCACCCCTCCAGTGACATCTCAGGCAAAAACTGTAGGTGTTGAGTAAATTTTTAATTGAGAGCATAAATGATTTACATGTTCACAGCAGTGCATCCCTCCTTTCTCTAATATCAGTTAAATTCTTTCAGCAAGTATCAAAGTCTTGATTGCCAGCATCACTGCTGTAAATAAGGCTAGTCCTTTATTTCTTCTGTACCTTCTGATAGTATGTTTTTTTACTCACTGTCAAGCAAAGCTCTTATTGAGAAATTTCTCTTAAAAATGTATTTTAGTGGAACATGAATATCTAATCTAAAAAATGTTTATACCCTTAGGAGGAAAAAAAAACAACTGTTAACTTTGGTTGATTCCAGAATTAATATTTGTATGATCTTACATCTTAATCTGAACACACATGAATGCTTTTGGGTGCAGCATAATAAAGAGGTGGTTGCTAATCTTAGCAGCACCTCATGTAGATTAAACATTATAATTGATGCTTACAGAACAAGACCCAGAGAAATTAATTCTTTGTTGCTCCAATTTTGCTGGTTTAAATTAAAGAGTTACATGAAGTCCCTCTACCATGGGAAACAAACAAAAAAGTGCACATATTCATGCACAACAGTTGTTTTTATTTGTTCTCGAAGAGTGGATGGGTGTCTTATTACTGCTCAAGTTGAGCATTCCCTAGCTCAGTGCCCTGTGATCTAGCTGTATCAGATACGAGCTCCTTCAGTTTCTGTAGGCTTAACACACCTCCCCTTGCACTCTCCTTTGTTTCTTGTACACTGTCCTCCTCCCACATATTCAATCTCCAGAATCTTTAAAAAAAGCAAAAACAAAAAACTCAACGTGTACACTGACGACTCTTCCTATATTTCCAGTAGCATTTCACTCAACTATCTGGCTTCATGCAGAAAGCTGGGAAGAGCAGGACTTTACCTAAAAGAGAAATACTCTTTTTTTTTTTCTCTTGTTTCTTTTCTCATGAGCCTGCTCGTGTGCTTTTAATGACCAACCTGGATAGACGTGCTGGCACCACGCTGTGCCTTCAGCAAATAAGACTGCCAGAGGTAAAAGGTACTGACAATTTATACTAGTTAGGCTGAAATTTATATATTGGGGTAGATAACTGAAATCATCTGAATATTATATTATACTTAGGAGACAATTGACTTTAGAGTCTATAGGCACAAGTGCAAGCAGTGTAAATCTTTACATCTCCAGAGCCAGGAACCTAATTCAACCAGAGCTCATCAGTGAAAGCCTGAAGTAAATGGAGCAGCTCAAGGATTGTACTGAGGTACCTAGCATTAGCCTGCTTCTCCCCAAGAAGTATCTGTCCCCAAGAGAAGGCTCATGGCTTTGAATTGTGCCAGATTCAACACTCTAAAATAATCCTGACGTGAAATGTGAGAAACCTTCAAATCATTCAACTTCGATGGCTCAATGTACTGACTTCTTTAACCATTTTCTCAGACATTTGTCTCTAGGCATTGTAGAATGCATCTAGATGGCTGTGTGAGGTTTGTGGTAGCAGAGCATCCAGAGCTAACTAATTTTTCTTTCCCATATTGCACAGCAGCCATTACAGCAGTATAAGTTCCATATGTCAATGCAGATAAAGAAACCACGAAAAAGAGTTTAACTAAAACAAAAATAATTCAGATTCATAACAATCAATGAGCACTTGCAGGGCTGGTATGAAATCTTATTTTAGCAACTCCTAATTAAAGCTGGTACATTCAAAACACTCTAATCTAAAATTGTACTTATCTGGAAAGTCATAAAAGAGGTAATTCCACTCACTAGTTTGAAGAAAGAAAGAACAGGTAGGACTTTTTTGTGTATGGAATCCCCAATTAAATACTGGCAGAAAAAGGATGAGACAGAAGTAACAGTTGGGGAAAAAACTTTCAATCAGAATTCATGGTTGTCTGAAAAAAAGTGTATTTTTCCACTTTTGAAAGTTCAACTATTTCTTTTTTTTCCAGAAGTTATTGTGAAACTCTGTGGTGCAGTTTTTACAGTCTACTTTAAGCCTTGAAAGAAACTTTCATTTTCCCAACTTTACTTGCTTAAAAAGATGTAATAGTAATAATCAAGTTCTCTTTGTGATCCTGCTCTCTTCTTTTATCATATCTAGGTAGCCATAATTTGAAGAAATTAGTATTTCTTATCTCTCTCTCTAATCATTTAGCCTACATTATGATTCTGTTTTTGTACAGTGATTCAGATGTTATGATTATCAAGACATGGAAGGAAAAGTAAAATTATTCTCATCTCTGTTGGACTCTGTTTGTGGTAGATCAATAATCTAATCACTGCTACAAATCTTGTATTCTTTTGGTCTTGTCTTTATGGATACTAGAAATCAAGTGCAGACCTACTATACGTACAGAATCACTATGTACACAGGCAGGCACTGGCATCGCAGCAGTGGGCAAAGGAATATTTATTGTAACTTGAGGTAACTTCAGTGCAGAATGCAATTCTCACACTTGTATTCAGAAGTCACATGCACTGTGTCACACCCAGACAGATTGCAGAGTAGGGTGTTCACAAAGGATGCCCCAGCACCATAGGTCACACACCTCCATATGTAGTGACCTTCCTGGTAAGAGCACACCTTTGTCCTTCCCCCAGGCTTTATTACCAAAGAATTAAAACAAAACAAAACAAACTAGAAAAACCTAGGTCTTGATAAGTTCAGTGTATTAGAGTCAAGTTCATCCTAAAAGTCTAAAATCAAGAACATTTTTCTGCCTTACACATATTTCTAGCTCAAAGTGCACATTTTTCTTTTGCTCTCAAATCCTTTCCTATTTATACTCTTCTTCAACAGCTGTCCCCTATTCCCTATTGAACATCCATTTTCCCTTAAGATGGATAATTAATTTAGAACTCCAGGCAGTAAGACATAGGTGAGAAATCAGCTTTCCTGGTGTTGTCTTTTTTTCTTAACCATTAAATGGTGCAATTCTGCCTAACATTGCATGAGAACAGGGGAATACATCCAAAAATGAAAACCAAACAATAATTCCTTTTAGTGTTATGCTAGAGTAATGAAACAGAGAATGAATTCCAGACATATTATTCTACTGTAATAGAAATTCATCATTGGTTCTTAATATGTTAAAAGTGAAGAACTGTCAAAATGAAGCTTGGTGAGCCATATTCACTTAAGCAATAACACTCTTTCCCAAGTCAATAGTTCTGAATATTTTTCTGGAACCTCGGATTCAATAGTAGTATCTTGGAGATTTGTTTCCTACATTACAACAGACCATCCTCCTTGAGTTTATTTAAACATTTTGTACATGCTCCCTACTTTGCCATCCTGAAGACTGCTGGTTACCCAGTCAACCTCAGTCCATTCTTATTAGAGATAATGGATGCAAGTGGACTTCTCAGCCTCACAAAAAAAAAGTTGTTGTTGTTCCTAAGGGAACAGCCTTGATCTTTTGTCTGAACTGATCTTAGGGTGTTGCTGCCCCTTACAAAGAAACTCATCTTGTGTGACTGGATAAGAAAGGCAAAACTGGGGAAGACTCAAAGTCATTCTACTTCGACAGTGGGTTAAAATCCTTGATTCTCCAAGGACCTATTATCTGAGATACTTTTTTCACTGTTCTTGACATCTTAGTGCTCACAACAAGCTTCCCTTGACCTAAAGGAAGCTGAAAATATAAGCAGATATTGCGACAGAGTGCAGGTGTCCCAAGAGCAGGCGACTGTATGTAACCACGTACATATTGATAAGTTTGGTTCTTCAATGAAGTTTGTACTGATTTCCAATCATCAACCTAAGTCTGAAGTCAAAGCCTGTTTTGTTTTCAATACATAAAAAAGATTATTCTTGATAATGCAGTTCAGTTTAAGTAGTTTATTCTATACACATATAAAGAGTGACTTCTGCCAGCCTACTTTTTGCAAGATCTCCCTTTAGAACTAAAACCCCCATCACAATGGTGAGAAATATATTACCATTTCCCCATTGCCAATAATGTTGCAGTTTATAAAGTATTGAAGCAAAAAGAAAAAGCTCACTTGTGGTGCTGTATTTCACTGTGAGTCTACTTTGTCTTCTCTTTTAATAAAATCCAGGTGATTTTACCTTTCTAACACAGCATGTGCTCACTGTCAGCTTTGTGTTTTGCAGACGCTACAAGAGAAGCCCTATGGAAATGGATTTGTGGACAAGAGCAGGAGAGGAAACTACATTTGTAGTAAATAAAAGCATCATTCGCAGATGTCTTGGCAGAGATCTTGGAATTTGGAAATACACATCTCCTGGACAGGTAAGGAAGTTACAATGATTATTTTTAATTATTTATTTTTTACTGTATAATATACTCTCTGTACAATGGAAGAGGAGCTTGCAAGCTGTGTTTAAAAAGAAGTGGGTTTGCCAGCTATGACAATAGTTAAGGGAAGATTTAAATGAAATAATAGGTGTTTTTCATCTTTCATGTCTATAATTGGTTAACACACTGTGAAAAAGAGTACATAAGACATTTCTCCACAAAAAAACCAAACCAAAACAAAACAAAAAACAAAGAAGGAACAAAATCAAGAAAAAAGACAGCGCTGCAAACCCACTGTTTTGTTAGCTCATCTTTTAAGAACCTGCTTCCTGTTTAGTATGCATGTAATGACAATGCATTCAACTGAATAATTTAGAATATAGATGACAACTTTTCAGAAGAGGTTTTTATCAGTGTCAGGCAGC
Organism: Meleagris gallopavo; assembly: GCF_905368555.1. Lineage (NCBI taxonomy): Eukaryota > Metazoa > Chordata > Aves > Galliformes > Phasianidae > Meleagris > Meleagris gallopavo. The sequence goes on from NC_139405.1 coordinate 13,562,724, forward strand.
TTCCTGTTTTCGACCATATAAAAACAGAACAGGAATCACCGCTAACATTATTAGTTTTGGATCATCTTCCTGCTGTTCAGAGGGGAAAGCCTCATTTTTTTTTCTGGCAATGAATTAGCATTGTTACTTTTAGAACTCCCTGACTATAAATGCTGAATTAATTTATTATCATAAAAGAAAAAAAAGCCCTGCATTGTGCAGACACTGCTAAAGTTGCAAAGCCAGACGCTCCTGGGAAATGGTAGAATCACATTTACGCTATCTTAATTTTGCAGGTTATTACTTTTGTGTTCTTACGTGCAGATGACACCCTTAATGATAACAACAGATCTGCTTTTCAGTTATGCCATGTTTACTCACAAAAATCCCAAAAACAGGAATCCATCCCCATTCAAAGCATTTCACTTTGTTGAACATTTTCAGTGGCAGTTACGTGTATGTGTGTAAGTAAGGTTTGTTTTAAACGCTCACATGTGTAGTGCACACAACTGTCCTGCATTCTGGGATTCACATCAATAGCTTTGCTGAAGATAATTTTAAGTTAAACAAAAGTCTAGCCCTTCACTTTGTTATGGTGTACACAGATAGCAAGTGCAAGCATCTATCCTTGCCTTGTATGAAATGCCTCTGTTGAAGACAATGAACAGCTCCAAGCAAGTAAGAATTTCCAATTCATGTATTTTTTTTTCATGTTGTAACCTACCCTTTCACTTTATTCAGGGAAGGATATTTATATTTAAAATCACCTTGAAATGAAGGCAAAATAACACTAAACATTTAATTTTCCCTTCTACGTGCTCATGGAGATTTCTTCCCCGGCTTTTTCTTCAAGCCTTATTGTTTCCTGTTATCCACCAGTTTTGTGTAGGTACATAAGGTGCAGAGCTGTATAGTATGCTGTTAGTTTCAGTAATAGATTTAAATTTAGAATTTTTCTGATTGGAAATAATGCCATTATTCATGTGCCCTTGTACTAACTCCCAGGCTGCTGTCTGGTTCTCTTGATATTATTAAATTCCTGATGCACATTATCGCAGAGGTCAGTGCAGAAAGAAAGGTGTTACACAACTCTCAAGACAAATATTTCAAGGAGAAGATCTCAGATAGACACAAAATTGTTATATCCTAATCTTGGCGCAACATCTGCTGGCCTTTTACTCAATTTAAGTTTATACACTGCTCCCTTACTGGGTATTATTATAGCTAAAATATCTACATTTCTTTAGCATGCTTAGTGTAGTAATCAGAATACCTGGTTGGAGGAATACAAGAACAATGGATTAATGGGCTAAACCTGGGAAAACCTCAACTTATTCCTATTTTTGAAGTTACATGGAAGATTTTTACTATCTTAAATTTCTTTGCAAGTAACCTGCAAAAGTAAATATGTACAGACTGTGATCTAAATCCAGAATTAGCTGAATGGTGGCAGTCAGTTTTCTACAGAAATACAGAATATTGTGAATATAGAACATTCATAATTTTATTGACCCTTCAGACTCACATTCAAATTTTTGATTTCTCACTAATTTAATTGCTACACCTGAGAATTAGGTATAATGTTCTCTGTCAGAGTGGGTGTTGTTCAGAGGTAAAAGGCTAAAACTATATAAGCACAAGAAACTATGAAGGAGTGCAGAGTAAGCTAGAGATGCTTCAGGTAGCCTGGATACCAAAAATCACATCAGTCTGCACTGAGCTCCCTGCTGTGGCTGAACACCTCCTAGTCACCAAACTTATTCATGCGTCTCTGTATTGCAGTCCAGCCACTTCTGCGACTGCAATGCAGGCATAAATCAAGGCTGACATAGTCCCCTTGGAAATGGAGAAGCTGTGCATTTGCAAACTGGTATGGCTTGGGACAACAAGACATCAGCTAACAAGAGTTAATGGGGACAGGATCACATGTATGCTTCTCATTTTAACACACCCAGATCTACAGCTCTGAGTAAATGAGTGGCATACAGCCCTGTATGAAAGATGATAAGGGATGGAGATTAAAATATTTTATTTGCTTGAGAGGAAAGGACTTACTGACACAAGACAGGAATTATGATGAGATCTTGTTTACCAGGCTAGTACAAAGCTAGAAATCAATACATTAAAATTGCTGTGACCAGAAATTAGATTGACTAAGTGAACAAAATTCATGAAGACAAACAGCTTCAAGTCGTGCCTTTGCATGACTGATGTAATACTAAGATACTTTTACTTTCTCTCAGAATGACCCCTTTGAAACGAACATTTCTATTGTAATGCTGAAATATTGGTAGACTTCTCTAATGAAAAACAGTAATATAGACTTAATAATATAAATATTTATGAAAAATTTTGAAATACACAAAAGTATGCAGATATTCACTTGTGCAATGTCTTTAGTGATAGCTTGTTAAGCAGCTTTGTTGGGAACATAAATTTTTTCCAATCATTTCGTTCATTATTCCTTTCCCCATAAATATTAACTGCCCAACACTTGCAGTGATTATCATAATACTAAATAGATAAAAAGATTTTCTTACCAGCATAATGACAGGAGTTACTGTACAAAAGATATAAAGATGAAGAGAGAAGCTTCATGAAACAGAAACGTAGCAGACGGTAGCAGGAGTGTGTGAAATTGCAGAATAAGGGGAGACACGGGAGTTGCTGACTAGATTGCAAATAGAGTCGAGGAGCTTTGGAGAAGGGACAAGAGAGGAAGAACTACAAAGTATCATTATCTGATAAACCCAGCATATCTCATGCTAACATGCCTTTATCCAAATAAAGGACAGAAAGCCCAAATGACCTGCTCATATAAATCAGCATTGCTCTAATAGCTCTAATGACAACTGTTTGGGCAAGCAGAAGAAAATAAGCAGGATAAAAACAATGAAAATAAAATGTCTCTACCCCTTATAGATTAATTTCAAATTGATCAACTTGTGATGGCCATGAGAGCTGACAGAAAGGCCATCAGTCTGTGGTACAAGCATTAAGCATGTTTGACCTATGCATACTTTTATAAAGCACATTTTATGGATGACATTTCTTTTCTTTCTTCCTCTCCTCACTTTTGTAGGACCTAGATGTAGGAGTGGTACTTCAGAGATTGTTTTCCATGTCAGAGAAGAAACAAACAGAAATACTCTCCAGGTAGTGCGGATCCCAGTAAGAAGTTAGTGCATATGCTTGAAAGTAGTGGAGAAAAAGAGCTTCAGTCCATATAGGTGTGTTATGTAAATATTTCTGGCAATCAGCAGAAAGCATGCTATTCAAATTATCTGCTTTCTCATAAGTCCTCACCTAAAAGCTCATATCTCATCTGAGCATACTAAACATGCAGTTGTTTGAGGTCTTGTTTAGTCCTCAAGGCAGAGTTACGTTACAAGATTTTCATTACCAGCAGACTGAAATTCAGTTTAATGCATATTTGCCCATGCCAGTGCTGAACTCTCATCAAAGAGGAACAGCACTTTCTTTTGCACTTGTGCTGTCCTGCTAGTTCAGTAGCCAGTAGTAGTTACTGTGCTCTGCACCAAAAGAATGGGTTTAGGATGAAATTCTCATTCTCTGACAACGGAAGCATACTATTGCTATTTTATAAAAAAAATAATAAATTAATAGAACCTGAGGTTTTAACTTTTGAGGATGCAGTCAGTATACAACTGTGGTTGACTTTCAGTACAGATGGTTTCAAAATGGAATTTCATAATGAAATCTTCGAATAACTCAAACAATATTTAACAAGAAATTGTATTTTGAGCCTGACTACAAGTCATTCCTGCAATTGACCCCACATTTGATAGACAACATCCCTTTGTGTTTACCTTTGTCTTTGCCTTTCTGATTGCAGCAAATGCAGATCTTTCTCAGGAAACATACTCAGTTTGACCAGTGCAAAAGTAAAGCAATACAATACAAATAACAAAGAAAATGGTTTCACTAAAAAATGAAATAATTATATTTGTTAACATTACTTATTTGAAATTATTTGTTGAAAATTAATCTACTTTAGGTGAAAACTCCCATAAAAACGTATAGAAGAAAATGTGTGAGTATAGTATGATTAACTGTCATTCAGAGCCAGGTAGAAAATAAGAAGCTACAGTTTATTCCAGCTCTAACCTCAAGTCTCCATAGTCTCAGTACAGCTGGAAATTTTGCTAAATTTATCAGAAGCAAAGCATTGAACAACTAGGAAACATGAAAATGGCATTATTAGACTTCAGAATTTGCATCCCAGCAATGGGAGCAGAGTAGTTCACCACTCTTTGAAACCAACGGCTCACCTCAAGAAGTATTGCAAACCAGACCAAAAAAAGCTATCACTAAATGGTTGCATTTCTATTTGGAGTAGTTAAAATAGCAGGGCTTCGTTTAATCATACATTTGAAAAAGATATAGTCCAAACCACCTGCAAATTTGGTTTGAAGCGTATTACAACATTTTTGTTTGTTTTCCTGAGTTTCTGTAGATGTTACACATTGAGGTGATTTTTTTTTTAAAAAGCAACAAAAACCAAAACACCAAATTATTTAAATCTAGCAAAACTTTTTGTGACACTTTCAGTGAAGTGGTATCTCTGTGGTACTGAGGTTATGACACACTTTCTGAAGGGTGCATTAAACCATTGGGTAAGACTTTGCACAAGAGTTAGATCCTGCTGATGTCCTAGATTACTATTCATACATTTGTTTTGACAAAGAAAAAAAATCTCTTTTTGTTCAGTTTCTCAAAAAACACTGAGCTGATCTTTCTGACATAGATATTGAGAAAAATGCTACTTTGGAGAATCTGTGGCACTTTTTAAAATGTGCACCGAGGATCTAGAGCTTCTTATGAAATCAATACCTTGTGCTAGCTGCCCTCACCTACTCTGAAAATCAAGTCATAAGTCTTTATGACATCTCAGTTCTCATTGTCCTAGTTGCACTGTACAGAACTGATGAACATAGCAAGCTTGTTTTGGTTAGTTGTATGTCTAGAGATACTGGAGAGAGGAACTGGATAGCTGTATAAGTAAAGTCTGTAAATCAATATTAAAATACAGTAAGAAAAAAAGTAAGAAATAAAAGCTGCAATAGAGTAGAAAATATCTTCTGCTTCTACTGGCGTTTCTGAGCTGAAGAAATGGACTAAGATTTAGATAGCACAGTATTCTGTGCTCTATTTAAAAAGTATTGTTATCATCAAATTACATTTAACATAAATTCTTCCTTAGGATTCCCTACAGGAATAAGGTGCCTAGCTAACAAAACCTCACCTTATCCAATAAATATAATTATTTTTCAAAAATCTAGATAGGGCACCTATTTCTGCCATCTTCATGGTTGAACTACCAGTGCACAAAGGTTTTTTTATACCCAAGGATTACTTGGTTGCAAAAATATTTCATTACCTACAGGACGATACTCTCCTTTCATGACTTGTAAAAAAAAAACCAAGAACAACACATTGCTAAACACAGAAACCTATACAAACTCCTATAGACACTTCTATTCCCTCTGCTCTCCTCTCCACAGAACTGTCATATGAACAAAGCAGTATTTCCTTCTTTTGCTCCTCTTTTTGCAGTCTTGCAAGAGAGAAAGGAGAAATTGTAGGTCACTTGGCAAGATGTCAGTTCATCACTACTGCAATGACTGCCCCATTTGCAAGAGGCCACAGTTAATTGGGGCCAGATTCTGCTTTATTTGTGGACATATGGACATGTAAAGACTGTCCTATTCATGTACAGCCATATGCAGCTTTGGGATTAGATCCCCCAGCTATGCACTGTTGAGGTTGTTGTCCTGAAAATGCACCATTTGGAAGATCACATGGAAAATCACAGAACAGAGTACTTACAACCTGTAGTCTGCAAAAGCTATGTTAGTGAAGCTTTACTCCTCCCCCTAATATGCTTTTGCTTCTCATTTATCAATCCTGCCTCATGAAAACACTGCAATACGGACACATATTCATCTTTCTCATTCTCTATGCGGTGCCACAGGGAGCACAAACTCCCATTAACACCCATGAAATCCCCGTGGTTTAGGGCACATCACACAGATGAGGCAATCCAGCAGACCTTCTCCAGGAGTACATGGGCCAGAGGCTTACTAGCTGGCAATGCACTTCACAGCGGTCCTTGGGGTGATCTAAAATAATGTGCGTCTAGACTGAATAGATCTTTTTCAGCATCCCAGTGGGTGCTGACCCGCTGACAAATGCTAGCACTAAAATAGGCATGTAAAGAGTCCCACTGGAGTAGAAACTGTTCATTGAGCAAGCCTTATGCACAAGAACTGCAACTTAAACTGTTGCTAATTGGGATGAGAGAGAACTTGGCTCAAAGGAAGGATTCACCAAAATCACACAAGTGGATTCTCAGGTCAGGAATTGTGTTCGTGTCTGAATTTACATGGGAAGTACACTCCAAATTTAGATATGTAATAGAAATGAGTGATAGAAAAATACCCAGAAACAAATACCATTGGTGTGCAAACATACCTATCACCAGCACCTGGCCACCTACTTATTGTTTTTCCATATCTATCCCTCTCCTTCAAACCTGACATCTTACATTAAGACAATATTTTTTCTGAAAGACACTTTCTATCACTTATGCATCAAAAATATACTTACAAAGAAAGTAGAAAGTTATGATGCTGCTTCCAATATAGTGGTCAGAAATCCAATAAGGTTAATCAACTGAGGAAATGCAACTCAAGTAGTTTACTGTTACATGTCTGCTTTTTAGTGCATGGGACTGATCAGTTCATTAATATGACATACTGAAGAGCATCCTCCAGGCATTCACCACAATCTGAGTGAATCAGTAAATGCACACATTACTGATACAATTATGCTGAGGGTATGGGGGGGGTTGGGCACTAGCATTATGAAATAGAAAGCTCACTTCCATTCCCACAGCTTTCATAACTTGGCTATAATAAAACAGTTGTAGGGAACTGGCAAATTACAGTCTGTGTTTGTAAGGGAAGGAGATGGCAAATAACTAATGTTTTGTTCTCTGCACCGAGATTGTGTTACATTACAAAACCCTTCCCTATTTTTCTGTGAGCAATTGTGCGTAGAATTAAAATAGTAGCCTACCTTAACACTGTCCAAACCCTGCTCTTTTCTGAAGTTGCCTAAGCCTAGTATATAAGATGTTTTCTTTTTCTGCTTAGGATTAAAGTTGTCCTGAGCATTAATTTTGGAGTTAAAAGGAAGGAAAGGAAAACATAGCAAAAAAATTTCACTAATTAATATTAATGCCAGGTTGACAACAAAATTGCTTTCTATGCAGTTGTGATGATTCAAGCTTGGGAAGGAATATGAAATTTGGAACAATATTTGTTTAGCTTTTGTGCTATTAACTCATTTATTCTCAGTTCTGTTCTCAGCTGGCTTTGCTTTACATCATCTCATCACTAAAGAGAAATTCTAAGTAAAATTCTTCCTCAAGTGGTACTTTCTCAGCAAAGGATTCTTGGACTTCATTTTGTGGCCAAGATGGACTTGCTGGTACAACAGAACACCCTTTTATTTGAATTTATTGAGCCTCAATGAAGGCTGGTAATTTCCATTTCCCCCCTAAAAACCCAGACCTACTTTCCTTTAAAATGTCTGATCCTTGCATTCTGTCCCACTCCAGTGCACCTCAGTTTCTATAATCAGCATCTTATATAAGAGACCCAGAACTGGGAGCAGTTATTTATCAGTTTTCACATGCCCTCACTTTCTCCCCGGAGAGCACTAAAATAATGTAACAGATCCACACTTGGTACATGAGGACTGTTGTGGCAGACAGCTTCCTCTTGTCAGATTGAACCCACCGCTGCCCTAAAGGGAATGATGCTTGGGAAAGAAAACCCATTTGTGCTGTTTGTACCATGGGTTCCTGCTCTGCTAGTCACAGAAATGCTGTGAGACACAACAGGCTCCCAGGGTGTTCGTGCATCCCCTGCCCTGAGCCACCGAGTAGCTCAGAGCTTATGACATTTACAAAATAAATGAAGTACAGAGAAATGTTCTCTCCAGGAGCAGCAGCAGCATGGAGGGCTGCACCTCACATCCTGGAGTCAGAGATGGGCTGCCAGTCGCATGCCAAATGCAGACAGGAGAACAGCACATAGCCATGTTATTTCTCTCTCTGCTAATGCCCTATTTTTTGTTGTTCCTTTTTTCCCCACAAGTACTCGTGCCCAGTACAGGAAAGCGAGAAAGGGGCATTGCATGCAACTGAGACACAGGCTCTTCCAACTTCACCCTGGGAGGCCGCTCATGCATTTTATTATTTGCCTATTTATTTTCAGGTGGCTTTTCCACAGCCTTGTCACTCAGCTGATTTCTAACCAACCTGGCAGGTTTTTACTGCTCCCTTCCTGGTTGCTGGTAAAACAACAAAGTCTGTGGGATTTACAGGCAGTAGCTCCCACACGGTACCTGCAAGTAAAGTGTCCTCCCGAGGAGAGGAAGCCTCGCTAACAGCTGCTTCTGTTTGAAGTGTCTGTGTGTATTTAGGCCCTGCTCCATCACAGCAGACCAGCATGCACTCAGTGCTGGGCACATCCACGCTTTTGTCACTAGGCTACACAAAGAAATGTGTATGCTCAAGTCTTTGTGGCCTGGATGGCCTTAAAGCCCTAGTTTATTGTTCTAGCAGGTCATAGAGTCGTTGTGTAGCTTGTAGTGTTCCAGGTTGATGATTTACAGAGCAGCTGAAGAGAAAAGTGCACTTTGGTTGCAGAATTTATCAACCCAGCCCAACTTTCCTCTGCAAAGCATCAGTGGATGGGAGTTGCTTCAAGAAGTCAGCAATGCATGCCTTATGAATTGCTGTTATGCACCGTACAGGGTATAGTGGCTTGCAGCAGCCTTCTAGTGATATTCTCTCCAAACTGCTTCAACCCACTCCTTGCGTCTTACCTATTCATACCATGCCAAGTTTTTTGTTTTTGTTTTTGTTTTAATAAATCTCTATTTGACTTTGTTACAAGAAGTTCCTTTGGGGATGGAGATGAAACTATGTTAAACCAGAAAGCTGAAAGGATTTCTAGGAGAATGAAGAAGTTTCGCTTTTTTTTTTTCTTCTTCAGAAGAAATATCCACTCCTTATCATTGAGCAATTTTTGGTGCAGACAATTAAACATCATACTTAGAGCCTTGTTCCTTTGGCAAACCATTTCTTCAGCAAGATGCTGTAACCTAGTGCCCTAAGAAGTCAGCCATCCCTGCATCTCACCAGGTGAACTTCATTCTGTTTCCAGCCAGCTTTTACAGAAAAACTCTGAAGTCTATTCAAACCAAATTGGAGGACCTCATTTTTACAACTCAGATAAAATTAGTCTTACTGCTAAGGGAAATCTGCTTGGTTGCTGGAACAGATGCAGAATGCAGCAGTACCAGCTTGGGGCATCATAGCTATTTGTGGGAGTTGCAGCCTCATAGTTCCTCAGTGAGCCACTGCTTCAGTAAGATAACCCAAACCATTTCCTGATGTTTCCCTAAATTACCTCTCTGAGGCTTCTTCTCCCTCTTTGGCTCAGTGGTACAAGTCTCCTTCACTTTTCATCTCTTCAAGAAACGTATATTTTTTTTTCTGAAAGGGCTGAAAATTTACCTCAGGTTTTTGCTAAATAGAAGTTAGGCTTCTTCATATTTTTATTCACTCATCTTTTTCAGGGTTAGTCTACAGCAACAATCAATAGATGTGAATTTGAAATGTAAAGTTATCTGGTGACATCACCAAATAATGTGTCATAATAATGTTCAGTTTTCATCTGACCTTCAGAAATCAGCAGATTCAATTACTTGTAGCATTTACTGAAGATCCTCCAGGGATCTCACCATAAATTATACTGTATTCTACAAATAGGTATGACAACACTAATCAGCAAATTAAATGACAGCAATCATTCCTGCAGAGATGCTTAAACATCTGATTGAGCCGATATATTGGACCTGCACAGCCTACAGCTTTAGTCTTCAAGAGATGCTGCTCTCATGCATAAAATGCTGGCCTTGCAAACAGGAACGTTTTGGTTACTTAAGATATCTAATGAAGAGGAAAAGACTGGTGTCTCCAAGCAAACACTAATGGACATTGATGGATGGAGATTGCAGTCCCTTCATAAATATTTTGCCTTGTTGTTTCCACCCATTCAACTTTACGCAGTTTTACACTGGCAGGTGATTTGGGTGTGACAAATTCCAATAATCATTGGGGTAAAGGCATGGCAGAACCAGCGCTGCACTCACACAGAGTTGTTGCCTTCTCCCTTTCCACGCAGGCCTACGGCAGTACTTTCTGAAGGTGCACTCAGTAGCCTACTCAAGTGATTTCAAAGTGAACATGAACCAGTCTTCATTCCAACACTGCCTTCCTTGCCCTAACAAGATACAGAAGCCTTTATCAGCCAGCTGCTGCTGGGTCAGTGTCCTATGTGTTTCACGCATGGCACAGGCAGTTCAGCAAGTGCAAAAATACTACTAGTCTGAGAAGGCAGAATGTAAAAGAGCAAAACTGTTGGTTTAAAAAAACCTTTTGGAAGTCATGGAGCAAGAGAGAAAAATCACCAAAACTGTAGGAAGGTGCAGGGACTGGTGCATAGTAGGTAGTCTGAGACAGGCACTGATAGCACTGGTGAGCAAGTTGAGCTGCAGTTGAGACCACATTCTTAAAACTTCAGGAGAAAGAAGTGTGCAGGAATCTGAGGCACAGCTCTGCTGGGAGTGTCAGCCAAGCGAACACTGAGATGCATCCTGTGCTTACAGGCAGTGTCACCTTGATTTAGCCCCATCCATAAGCCTTCCGTTACAAGCAGGTGCTGCAGGAGGTGGGGGCAGCATGTGTGGAGAGGTGTGATCACAACTCCTACTGCAAGCTGTTATTTTGACAGCTCTATTACAGTCATATTGAAGCAACTCCTGGGAAGTGTGAAGCACTGCAAAAAAATTCCAGGAAAATCATCTGTCCTGCAATATGCCAGCTTTCACTCAGGAAGAGGACTAAATACCAGTGAGAAGATACATAGAGTTTTTTTCTCAAGCTGGGAGGAAGTGTTGATCTGCCTGAGGGGAGAAAGACACTACAGAGGGACCTGGACAAACTGGATCAACGGGCCAAGGTTAACTGCTTGAGTTTCAATAGGGCCAAGTGTTGGGTCCAGCATTTTAGTCACAACAACCCCAGGCAACCCTACAGACTTGGAGGGGAGTGGCTGGAAAGATGCCTGATGGAAAGGGACCTTGGTGTACTGATGGACAGTCAGCTGAATACGAGCCAGCAGCATGCCCAGGTGGCCAAGGCCAATGGCATCCTGGCTTGTATCAGGAATGGTGTGGTGAGCAGGACTAGGGAAGTCATCCTGCCCCTGTACCCAGCACTGGTGAGGCCTCACCTAAGTACTGTGATCAGTTTGGGGCACCTCAATACAGAAAGGACATTGAGGTGCTGGAGCAGGCCCAAGGAAGGGCAACAAGACTTGAGAAGGGCTTGGAGAATATACCCTACAAGGACCAACTGAAGGAACTGGGGCTGTTTAGTCTGGGGAAAAGGAGGCTGAGAGGAGATCTTATTGCGCTCTTCCAATATCTGAAAGGTGCTTACAGCGAGAGTGGGGCTGGTCTCTTCTCGCTGGTGACAGGACAAGAGGAAATTAAGTTGCACCACAGTAAGTTTAGGTTGAATATCAGGAAAAACATCTTTACAGAAAGCGTTGTTAAGCACTGGAATAGGCTCCCCAGGGAGGTGGTTGAGTCATCATCCCTGAACGTGTTTAAAAACAGTCTGGATGTGGTGTTCAGGGACATGATTTAGCAGAGAGTTGTTAAGGTAATTTGGCCAGGTTGTGGTTAGACTTGATGATCTTTAAGGTCTTTTCCAACGTGAGCAATTCTATGATTCTATGGCTTTTGGCCATAGCTAGTTATGATCCATCTGGAAAAACACTGATTTTTCTCCTGAATAACTTTTTGCCCTGCACATGAGTGCAAGAGATTTCTCTCAGTAATCCAGCAACATGCCAAAAATGGATATACCTGGGACTTAGAAACTCTAAGCATGCCTCTCCCCTCAATCTATGCAAGCTGCACATAGGATTTTGTGGCAACAACATCTTTTTAACTTTAATGTTTTTATACTGATCCTGCTCATTTATGTTAGCAATTTCCACAGATACACATATGCAGTTTTCTTTTATTTACCATTCCCTAGCAGCTTTGGAAAAAAAAAAAGCAACAGAAGTACTGAGAGAAGAGCTCCAGCTGCACTCCCTTCCAGTTTTTGATGAAAGCATTTGTTCAACAGTTACAGTTTGTAAGGAAACACAAATGACTTGCTAGTCAGGTGTCATGGAGCCCTACGCAAAGGAAACGCTCGTCAAATTCTCCAGAAATTCATCATGGCTTTGGTACATCTTTGCTTGACAAGAGCTATCCTGAAAAGTTATATTTCATTCCTTATTATTGCAAATTATTCTCTCAGCTGAAGTGCCTTTTGTCTTAGGCAGTGTATCACAAATTGGTACTGCACTCTGACAGTCAAGGTAGGCTCAATCAGTATCTCTCTTCTGTCAAGGGAATGCCCTCCTTCTGCACCTGACACTTCTTGTGAAGGGGCTCTCAAAGCAAAAGGGAAGTTTTCCAACCTAAGGAGCAACACCTGACCACTACTGGCAGGAGGCACCCTCACTGGCATTTTAGACAAGCTTTAAGTACTCTAGAGATTGACGTAGTTATTTTCTTTCTTCTACTCACAAATCAGTGATGCTATCAAATGCTTCTATAGGAGATCAGGTTGCAAGGACTGAGCTGTGGGAAGTAACATTGCAACCTGGTGTAGCAAATCCATATTTCAGAGAAAAATGATTTCATTTAAAAACTAAAATATGAATTAATTCATTTACACTCTCACTTGTTCACAAGCAGCTGAAAATATGCAGCCTCTGCAGACACCAGGCTGCTGGTATCCAGGAGCTTTCATGATGCCATGGATAAAAAAAGGTCTCTACAGACACGTCTGTCAACTTCTTCCATTAGCAACCAGACATTGGCTTCAGAGATGCCTTCTTACATCCATTAGGAGTCATTGAGGGTCAGCCTCTCCATCATGTCCCACCTGTGAGATATTAGGATTGTATCATTCTCCTGTGTGTCCTGCATTAGGTGGCCTGAGAACCTGCCTGTAGATGTGTTGGATGCTTCATTGCCTTCTAATGTACATGCCTTCTCAATGCCTTTTTACTGCTGCTCACTTCGTCCAGTGCTTTAACATACAGGCCTTCCCACTAGCATCAGACTTAACACTTTTACTAACAGTTCCACTGATAGGCACCAGGTGTCCAGCACTACTGACCACTTTGTCCCTTGCTGAGCTGTGCTTTGATGGGGATCTCCCACTTTTTTATGCTGTCTCATACTGTTGCTGTTAGCTCAGTCAGATATTCAAACAGCTTTTCTAGCATGTCAAGGAGGAGGGCATGTATCTCTTAGGCAGAAGGTTGTGATTTTGCTGTTAGAACAAATTTGATGAAGAATGAAGCTTTGTGAATAACTTCCACTTTTCAAGCTGATATAGTATTGCTGGGGAAGTCATAATGATAGCTTCTGCTGTAAACCAGTAACCTTTGCAAAAGCATTAACATTCCGCATCTAATAAATTACTTCCAGCTTTTGATGCCAGTCTCAGTTGATGGCACAGTCACCAGGTCAAAGAGCCTTCAGTATATTATGGTGCCAAAAAGCGTCAGTTATATTCTCAAAGTTTAATTCTTCAAACCTCATGCATATCTGCTAGTAAACTTCAACTTCTTGCTTCCCAAACTTCCTTTCCTTAATGCTGTCCAACAACCTGGTTTCCTTAATAAGCACACAGCCTCTGCATTCCTCATACAGTAGCTCAGAGCATAGTCCCTGCAGGGAATCTATTCTAGTGGTCATTTTTAGAGCATGCAGAAGAGAACTTCACCAACACTCCAGAATAGACACTGAGACACAGAATACTGCTGGTTTTGGGCTAAACACTCTTTGTCCATCAAGAGGGTGATACATTCTTTCTTGCAGAGGAGTATACTGCTAGTACCTGTTAAACTGGTGTAGCTATCCTTATAAATCTGTATGGAATATGGGAAAATGCTTGTTTAAGCACAGCAGCTCTGCTCATAGCTGAGGCATTTTGAGAACCAGCACAACTGAAAACCATTTTTATTCTCTATTCTGTCCACCCTCAACAAACTGCACCAAGGCAATGGACAGAGAGGCTCTCAGTTCTACAGAAAATGAACATTTTCTTTGACTGCTTTTTTGGGTGCACATACTTTTATGGCAAGGCTTAGTGCAATGGGTCCACAGGCTTTCCTAGGGCTTTTTGTAGGAGGCTCATCATACAATATTGATATTTTAAAAGCTACAGATAAGGCTTCTTGCTTTCTTTTTCTTTATTCTTTCCCCCTTTCCTATGTCCCCTGCTATGGGTATCACACTGTTGTTCTGGATATTTATACAGTACCTCTTACATCTGGGAATGCTTACAGGGAAAAAAAAAAATAATCAAGATAAGGCAGATATTTTAACTATGGAACACCAATGAGTTTCATTTGTCATGAGCTGGAGTAATTAAAAGTCATTTCTGCATGTTTTGGATGAGGATTCTGACTTCAGTCAGGGCATGAGCTCTGCAAAATGCTTATTTTTATAGTTTTGACGTAAATTGTGGAATGTTTTCATTCTTAATTTGGAACATTTGCCCCAAGAGTTCCAAGTCTGTGTAGATAAGTCCATGCTCTTTTTTTCCCCCTCACAGTTTACATCCATGCACACAAAGTGTGGTGTTGACTGCCTGGCCCAAGTCAGGACTGAGATATCTTTTTTAAATGTCAGTTTCCAACTGTTTCTATTAGGCCACTGATCCCAAGTTAAATGCACAGTTTTACTACCTGTTAAAATGTATCTTCTACTCTGCAGAAGTGCCCGTGGTCATCTGCATAACAAAAACACACACCCCCCTCACCCAAATGCAGCACATACACAAAAATAATTTCATTGGTTATGTTTTTCTCTGGGGATGTTTAAATTGTCAAATTTGCTGAGCTACATTCCCCCCTCTCATTCTTTCTCATGGGAGATGGTCTGTCATAGCGGACTCACAGCAAATTCACACTTTGAGATTTTCCAGAGGATTTAATATTAATGCCATTCAGGAGACTTGAAAAAAGTCTCTTTTGAAATGGTAATATGCTATAAATATCTTCTAGAGCTGGTATTGTTCAACTTTCACAACTGGTTCAAAATATAGTCAATGCCAACACATCTGATCCCAGGATAACAAAGAAATAGCATTTTTCATGTCAATCACTGTCTCAGGGTACGTGCACATGGTTGCTGGTTCATTAACATTGATTTGAGAGAACAATTTCAAAGCAGCCCATGTTATCATTATCATTTCACATTGAACTGGGAGCTTTACATTTCCAGCTGTAGATTCTCTTGTTACTGAAAAGTCCTACTTGGCCATCAGAAACTCTTGAGAACCGTAGGGCATATCTCATACCTTTGGAAGTGAACATGGGAAGAACAAACTTTGATTCTGTTTCAGTCTATGACACTGGCTAGGAATTACAATACAAAATCTTTTTAAACCACAAACCCTATCTCAAATTAATATACACTTTGGAAAAGAGTTTATCACATGCATGCCTTCCTGTAGTATTGAGCGTTTTACCACTGTTCTGTAGAGCTTTCCTCAGTCCCCATCACTTGTGTCTGTGAAGGAACCGTGATGATCCAGTGAAGGATAAAATTCAGGTTACATTTAGCAAAACTAAAGAAAGGCAAAAAACGCAAAGTTCTGCCCTGGACACATGCCACAGCTGCTCCCACACTTGGGCTAGTGCAAATATTTTAGGCCCACATGATGCATCGGATCAGGGATGTGACCTGTCTAGGACAGAAATAATATCCCCATCTCCACCCAGTCATTTTTTTGATTGCTTCTGAGAAATACAGGAAATTGTATGTAGTCTGTTGTTTTGGAGCCACACAGTTGGAAGTACTAGAAGTAATACCTTCCAATCACCAAAATTTAGACTTAGTGTTTATCATTCAAGAAAAGCCATTCATTATTAAATTAATACCCTTTTTAAGCAAACACAGTAGAAATGTCTCTGTAGCAATAGGGTTTTTTTTAACAGACCTGTGTCTGAATGGGATGTTGCTGTCTTCACTTCCTGCCTTACAAGTCTCTTGTTGACAGAGCACAGATTTAGCCAGAATCCAGCAGCAGTGATTGTGAATACCTGCCTGTTAGTACATCTGAATAGGCTCCATTTGCAATCAGATCCACGGTGGTCAAATGGAATGTTGCCTAGTAAATTGGTGTAATGCATTGTAAGAAAGACTAGTCCTGTTCCTGCTGCAACCAGTGACAGCTTGCAATTTTGTCAGGGAAAGCAGGATCAGGCACTGTTGACTATTGTCTGTATTCCTGCTGAGGTAGGGAACACTAGCCAGAAACATATCCTAAAATCATTGTATAAAAACATATTCCATCCCTTCCCCCCCCCTTTTATAAAAATATTGCACACTTTTAATCAACTATCTGTTCTATAGCTGCTCCTAGGGTTAGTGACTTTATAGCCTTCTCTAAATTAGAGTTGCTAACTTTCATTTTACTGTACATGTTATTATGTTTATTGATTTTTTTTTAGAAGCATTATATCCTGCAGTCTTGTGAAAACAGTTTCCAGTTCCCAAATTAGGAACAATCCCACCGCAGCCACTTACAAAGTGCAAGAATGCAGTCAGCAACTGCTGAAAGCACCAGTAAGATTACTGACGATAATTCTTATCACTACAAATAAGTTATTTGTGTAACGTAGTCTCAAGGATGTCCCAGCTTGACTCTCAAATGGGTGCTTTACATGCCCAACTACTGCACTTCAGGACACTTCTGGGCCAGCACCCCACAGCAGATACACTATATTGATTTTTACCATCAGATTTAAAGCATTATAAATGTGGCCCCAGTTCTTAGGGCCATTCTAAAACTAATTCAAGTGCATATCCTACAGCACTGGCACCATCTGCATCCACGATGCTGAGTTGCTGAAAGCTGGTGTGGCTTGGACCCATTCCTTCTCTTGGCTAGATGATGAGCATATTATTATTCTTCCACTATCTGAAGGAGACGGATCTGGTGGCATTTTAGTGATCATATTCTATAATAGGCCGCAGAAAGAATAATTTATGCCACTTAGCCATTCGGATCTTTATCAAAAAGAGACATTGAAGAAAAATCTGGTTTGGAGAGCCACAAGGATTAGTAATGCACCCAAAGGACATAAGGTCCAGACACAAAAGAGTTAGATGATCCACCAGTTATGTCATCTGTTTCAGATTCAGGCATATACCATGTCTGTGTTTTATAACAGCCATCTGGAAGTGCAAAAGATGAGAGACTGGAATATGTTTGTTACACTGCTCTGTTTTGTCTTCCTGCAAGCAGTAACATCATCTGAGTTCCACACAGGGCTATGGGATGCCTTCTCTGCCACTAGCTTTGCACCACTCTTCTTTCTGAGGATATGGAAAAAGATCTTCCAAACCACTTTCTGCACAGTGAGGAGGACTCCAGCATAAACAGTGATTTTGCTGGCCTTTCTTAATGTCACATTTACTGGAAGCTGAGACTTGTGCAGGTCTTGATGCCCTCCTCCACAGCAGGCTCAGGATGGGAGTAATTACAGAAATGCAATCTCTCCACCTGAGTTTCAGGTGATTTTCAGGCAGCACACTGAGCCTTAACATTTCCCATACAGGTTTGGAGTCCAAGTTTTTAAGGCAAAAAAGTATCTGCTTATTATAAACAAAGGAAATTAGAACTTCTACCCCCTTCTTCAGCCCTAAAACATCTCTAAAGCCTTGCTGTACACTATATACCTTAATATCTGTAGCTCTGAAAAGAGGGAAAAGCTCTATTGACACTGTAACCAGGATGACCACAAGGATCAAAAAAGTTCCTGAACTGGGATGGAGACCTCAGCTTCCTGAGCATTTGTGGAGCTGATAAACAAGACAAAACAAATACCTGATGCTCCCTAGGATCTCACTGAAATTCATTCAAGAAATAAGACAACATTGCATCTGTTGGCTGCCACCTTCTGCCTAATTCTAACCTTTCCCTGCTAAAAGAATCGAAAGGCAGCCTGTTAATTTCTGCAGTTGGGACATTAGCAACAGCAGAGCCTATCTCCAGTTCCCTGAGAGCATTGCAGTGGGCAGTCACAGTGAAACAAGTGACCTAAGGCAAATCTAAGGTGATCAATATATTAGAAAGAAATTTAGAAAAATCTCCCCTCCAAAAAGAACACCACCACTTTGAATTGTGAACATAGGGTTTGCAGCCCAACTCCTTCCTAGAACATACATTGAAGTGTTGAGACACACACACACACACACACAAAGCAGAGGATCCTCTGGTGAGCTCTAAGACCTCCAAAGGACTTTCAGCAGCATGTGAATATATCAAGTTTTCAGAATAGATATATGCCTAGCACAGTAATTAGTTCCCTTGAAGAGACCCCTGTAACTGATGGAGCTTTTCTGATGTCTCTTATGAAAGTATAAAACAGCTTTTCAGGCACAAAAAAAGTAACTTTGGATTTTCACTTTGTAATGCAATGGAAAGCACAACAATGACAGCAGAGCAGCTAGATCCCAGACTGCAGTGAATGAGGATTCACTCTAATGCAACAGTTGTGGACACAAAAAAGAGAAAGCAGCTGCTTAACTTCAGAGGGCCTCAGGTACACAGGGATCTCCAGGGAGATCCCCTCATCTCCTCTGCCTGAGGTCTGGGAAGGAGTGCATCCTGGCTCCATCCCATGGTCACTCATATGCACCTGTGCTCCCCTGGGTTGGCCCTGCCTTCCCACCAGGTGCTCAATCAGTGGTTCAAGCTGTGACTTAGCATTTCCACTACACACTCTAAATTAAAAATTGGCTAAAAAAATCATTATTAGCAACTGGTTGGTATAGAAGTCTGTGCAGTATGTGAGCAGATGGAGCAATAGTGGTAGAGGCAGCCCTGCCACATTTCTGCAAACAGGCTTCATCCCAGCCCCAAAGGAGCCAGAGGCACAGAAACCACAAGGCAATAGGGCAGGTGTGGGAGAGGAGGAGGCAGCAGTGAGCAGTCCCCCTCCACCTGCAATTGGATTACATGCCTATTTCACCCTCTAAAAATTATCCTCTATACTTCTAGACACAGCAAAGAAATCCTTGTCTGGAACAAGTAGTTATAAGCATCATCTTATAAAGACAATTCTTTACTTCTAGAGATGCTCCAAAGTGCTCAGAAATTGAGTAAGAGTGCAGTAAGTGGGACCTATGTTCCCCATTGGCACTGCAGATACACTAGAGCAAACACCAAATGGACTTCGTAAGCTTAGGACTGGGATGCAAAGCAACCAGGCAGGCAGAGAATGCATGTGCCAACACAGCAAGATAGTGCTACACATAGTCAAATTGTACATCACTGATTATCCCAGTGCTTGTAAGTGACTGGAACACAGGAAAATTAAAACTTGGCTTTATTAATTCCACAAGGCAAGATACTACCTCCTCAATTAATAGATTATCCCAGCAAGCAGGTGCAGTTAAATCCTGAGATTTCTATCAGTATCTGCAACATTTACCAACTCCTCTCTGGGCCAACAGACACTGTCGGGCTCCTCCATCACAGGACCTGCAGCATTGCCAGGGTCTGCACTTCAACTGCCACTGGGAAACAGCAGCATCCCAGCAGGAGCTGAGAACAGCAGCATTTCCACAGAGAGCCAGATAATTTCATTCTCATTAGTTACTTTGACACAAGAAAGTTATCACCACTCCCTGATCTGTCACCAGAGTGACAGAACAGGGATTTGTTAAGACTGATATGGTTTTAAATTATGGAAATAGAAGACCATCGCTTTTCACAAAATAACTCCAGCACAAAGGAAGAACGTGTACATACCTCAAGCTGAATTTCCTCAGGGAAAACAAAGTAATTGTTTGGTTGCTATCATGAAGATAGCAGGGTGCCATCAGGATGTGGTCACCATTCTTTAAGCAAGAAACTGAAAGCACCTACACAGTGCAGTAAGAGAAATTTAATGCAACAAAGAATCAAGAATGTCCATTTCCACCTCCCAAAAAAAGCTGTGAACGCATCCAAGAATCACATTCCATCAAAAACACCATATATGCTCCCCTCACCAACTCAGCTATACGGCAGAAGTCACTATGCTGAATGAACCAAGGGTCTGCTCCTTAAGCAGCATTTATCCAGAATAGATGCAACGCAAACATGATCCCAGACTTGGGCCTACAGCCACATGCAGAATTGCGCTGACCATAACCCAACTCTGCTGTCAGTCCAACAATGAAGAGCAGACAGGGAAAAATACTCCTGTGTCCTGGGGAAGGGCTTTTCCCTCTCCACAGGTCCGGTAGCTGTTTGGGCATTTGCTGCTCTGTGCACTGCAGAAGCAAGCTACTGTGTGAAGGTTTCTGCAATCTCTCTCCTGCAGTCACTAATTGACAGCATCTCACGGCCCTACAGGCACTGAAGGCAGCAGAGGTGGTGCTTAAAGATTAGAGTGAGCATTTTGGTGCAGGAAAGTGGAAGTATGGACCAGTGTTTATTCATTAAAGGGAAAGAGGCTTTTTTCCTTCTTCTAGTAGGCCCTTTGCATCATAGAGGCTTTTCATCTACATAGGAAAGAGTTGGTGGAAAGGAGCTCTTTGCTGAGACTGTTGTACCCTTGCATTGAAACTGTGGCATGCACTGAGCACTGCCACCACCTCCTCCACCAGGCTGCACTCAGACACAGACTTCGCGGTTCTGCCTCCAGCCAGAGATCATCAGCTCCTCTTGGTTGATGGCAAGCTCTGAGGGCACTTGGGTTGATTTACTCCTTTTATTGGAGACAGTGCCTGAGCTACCATGGTTTTACTGATTAATGTCCTTGGAGAAAGCTGCATTATTGAGAGACATCCCATATTGCTCAACCATAAAGATCACGCTCATGATTATGCTATAAACGTTGGCAATTAAGAGGACATTGCAAAGCCTTCACAGGGGAGTCACAGCCTTTTATGTGAATGCCCTGCTGTGGGGGAAAGAAGCTCCTCAAGAGAAGAAAAATGTTGTGATAAAATGTATGGACCTTAAGTCCAAGGGAGACAGTTGGATCAGATCACACATGGCAGCCATTGCCTCTCTGCTGCACCTGCATGGGCTGCACAGTGCAAGTTACACAACATGTCCTCTGCAGCTCATCATCTACATCTACTTTTAGTATTTATGATTAATGATCTCTGGTACATTTATACAGAAGGTAAAAAAAAGTATTGCACTTCATCTCTAACTTGCTTGCTTACAGTTTCCATCTGTCAGCTCTCACTATGCTTTTCCAAGAGACTTGAGAGATCATCAGCTTCCAGTGATTTTCTTGTGAAAGCCCAACTTTCAGATCACAATATACTGGAACCTTCCTGAAAATCCAGATACAAGATTTGGACAGAGTATTTCACACCTTTTATCTCTGGTGTGAGATGGCAATTGCCTGGTTCTGCTTGCAGTTCTCTGCTGCCTTTAGGAGATCAGATAAATGTAGCCACACTAACCAAACTAGAAACATCACCTAAGAATAGAACAAAATAAGTTTATTTCTTTTTAAGAGATTCAGTCCCTGTTACAGAGCTACATCTACACGTTTGAACACACCTGTTATCTACTGCAGTTTGGAAATGCTAATTTCATTCTAGTTTTCAGCAATGAAAGCACTCTGCTCAGTAGCTAGGCTTACACCAGTGATACAGCAGTAAGTTTCAAATCTCTTTACAGTTGCCAGGTTGGCTTCAATTTGTTTCTAATTAGAACTTGGCCCCTCCAGTGCTACATAAAGCCCTTCTACCTGTTCTGGTTAACCTTTTCTGAGGCAAGGTAGTCTGAGCAGCCCTTTTCAAAAGGCACAATATGCTCCCCCACAGTACTTTTTAGCCTGCCATCCCACAAAAACTCAAGCCTTTAAAATTGTCTCAGTTATACAACAGGCAGTGTGTTACGTCTGGTCTTTATACTGTTTGAGAGCTGAACACTTAGATTTTTCTTATATATCTGAGATCCTTCTTTCATAGCACATATATGCTATTCCCATGATACTAATCCCAAGCGATTCAAGAAACACACCTCAAAAAACACACATTTAGAAGAAACAGAAAACAATTTGTAATGAAATAGAAAGTGCAGCAATGAAAGCAGAGTAGCAAGGTCTCGGGCTACAGCAAGTGAGGATTCACTCAAATCCAACAGGCATAGGCACAGAAATAAAGAAAAGAGGCTTCTTCAGAAGACTTCAGGTACGCTCTCTAATGAGAGTCCCTTGCCTCCACTGTTAACCCTTAGGTTAAGTCTGATCCTGACTCCACCCCTACTGGTCACTCAGAAGTATTGCTTGCATCTGAGCTCCCCTGGTGTGGCCATGCCTTCCTACCAAGTGCTCAGTCACCAGCTCAAGTCCTGATTTAGCATTTCCACTATACAATTACATTGTAAAAAGCAACACAGATCAAGCCTTTCTTCTTCTGACTGTATTACTAGTATCAGTGGAAAGCCTCTCTTTTTAGAAACTCCTTAAATCCAGAATGCATTTCTTCAGTCAACTTCCTTAACTTTGTGATTGCAGCAATTAGACAGATCAACACAACAGGAAAGGTATTACAACAGAGGTGTGATGACAGAAGAACCAGCACAATAGAAAAGCGCTATAAAGGTAGGGAAGATGATCACTCACCCATACCAGAAGATTCCAGATATACAGGGGAAAGCTCCACCAAAGAGGAATCTCCAGCAAGAGAACCTTCCCCAGTGCCAGTCACCCCTTAAATGAGGTCTAAGAGAGGTACAGCCAGGCTCCACCCCTTCTGGTCAGTTGAATTGCCTTCACCTGTGCTCCCAGGGCTGACTGGGTATTTTCCCCAGGTGCCCAATCAGTGGTTCAGGCCATAACTCAGCAGTTTCCATACAGTGATCATCACCAGCTGCTTCTTGCACATGGCTTTAATGTCCTATTCTGACCATTTTGCTGGGTAGTTTTTTTTTTTTTTTTTTTTTTTTTTTTTTTTTTTTGTATAGGACAGTATCATTCTCTTACTGAGCTCTTGAAGATGAGAAAAGCAAGGCCAGGATCATGTCTGAGGCAAAACTAGCCTTAATGATGTCTAAGTAAATCTTGTTGTGCATATTTAGGGATGTTCTGCTTCTGCGAAGAACTGGGCAGGGAGGTCTGCATTTCAACTCTGTGGGAAATAGTAGGGTCACAGAAAAGAAGTGGTCTGGCATTTGGATGTTGACTATGAATGATTAGTGCTAAATGGGGGAAAGGATTTGTCTGTTTTCAAATTAACACTCTGTCTGGTTCTTTTGTATCTGATGTCAGGTGTGAAGATCAGATTTAGAGTTAAGATCATGAGAGACACACTTCTTAGAAAGGTGTTTGAATGGAAACCCAAACAAGCCACATGCAGACACTGAAGCTAATCGCTCAATAAGAAATGCTGACCTGAGGTTTGCAACTGAATCTTGGCTTCAGCAGCTTGGATGCTTCCAGCAAGGCTTTGATTTTTGCAGCTCTCATGTTCAGAACTCTCCTGAAGTCTGGGGGTATAATAGCCTTTGTGCCTTTAAATCCCCATTCAGTACTTTCAGAGGTGCAGTTGCTTACCCTGAAATGACTTCCTGGGGGTGTGAGAGCATGCCCATGTTTTAGGAGGCCTGGTTGTACAGTCCTTAACCCTGTTCATTTGCTCTGAACTCCCCATACTGCTCAGCAACAATCCCTGATGTACCTTCACCCCAATATTTCAGTTACTTTTGGGCACCCTCCAGCCCTTGCCTGGAAGCAACATAACTGTGAAAGAAGCAATTTAAGGCTCTTGGAGCTGAGGATCCAAAACTCAGCCTGGAACCAGGCACTGGAGTTAGTCATTAAAGCATTCACTTTGAAGGCAAAGTCAAGTCTTGAGTCACCTTCCCTAGCTGATAGTAACAGATTTTTTGCTGCTGTGGTGGGACTGGTTTTCTTCTGGCACCGTCAGGACCACTTGTAGAACCCACTTGAATCTTTAGTGACCCACCAGTCTTGTTTTGCCTGGAGTCCACAGCTGCACAAAAGTACACAGGTCTGCCCCTGCTGCCTGGCCTCTGTGACACTGCTGTCCCTTGGGTGGCTTCCAAATAGCTCTTCCATGCTGTTGCCCTTCTTCCTCAGTAACCAAATATGTCTCCTGCTGCCGAAGTACAACTAATTATGGGGATGTCTGCTCGGCTGACTGTAAGAATCCTGTCTTGCCAACCCCTCCCAGGAGCCAGGGGTTATTTCACAATCCTTCTCGTAGCCTTCCATCTTCTCTCACTGTGCTCACTGTCGCTGTCTGCCCTCCTCTTGGGGTCTCACCCACATGCTCCTGTAAGTCTCTCCGCCATGCTGCTTCTCAGTCTTGTTCATCTGCACTGAGTTCCCATCCACCTCCACTCTTACCTCTCTCTTGCCTCCTGTCATGATAGAGTCTTGGCAAACCCTGCTCTTGATGGTTTCACACTCCACTATTCCTTCTTTCAGAAGGAAATAAATCCATTTTCCTTTTCTTTTGCTGTCTTCTCCTTCCATTTCTTTCCTATTCTTGGTCTCTCTGTCAAATTCCTGGTCTCAACATTTATCTCTATTCCTTTCTTCCTTTCTGCTTTTATACTGTGCCATGTCCATTCCTCTCTTCAAACCCCATTTCCCCAAATCTTTTCTAGTATGTAATTCGAGTCTCACTGCCTTGGGGACTATTTATTTTAATAGGTATATCCCTTAGTACACTGGATTAATATACCTGCTTATCTCTTCTCCCAGAGATAATCTTTTACATTGTAAATTAAATGGGGAAAGTCAAAAGCCAAAGGAACAGATTCATTTTCCAGTGCTCTCAGTGGAAGGCCTCTGCACAGGTACAATTCACAGCACATATATAATTGCATAGATAATTAGCAGAACATCTGGGGAAGTGAAAAGAAGTAAGGCAGCTCTAAAATGTTGAGGTATTTTACAGGTATGACTGAAAAATCATGCAACTGTTCTTCTATAACGTCTTGTTGTGTAAACCATTAGATATTCTTACCAGTTCATGAGCTGCCATGCGTTTTTCCTGTTTCCTGTTTTCCTTGTTTTTTTCAGGACAGCAGCAAATGCAGATTTTCCCCGCGAGGGGCAGAGGAGAGCCTTACGTACAGTTTCGTGTTCTTATTTTTGTGACCAGAAGAGTCTATGGGGGGAATTCATTGTCGCCTTGCGCCACTGCTCTTCTTGGGAGCAAAGGGCTCGGCATAAGGTCTTTGAGGTCAGGAAGGTTTCTGGAGTCAGCTGCCACTTGTGAGTCAATGAACAGAGAAAACAACCACCTTGTGTTAAGAAATTTTTATTTGTCCTTTGGATCTGTAATGTAAGCACATAAAATTACAAGTGGAAGAAACATCATGCCACAAAATTGCATAGAATTTTTACAAAAATGTGAATTATGCCTCTGAAACAATCATAGATTGAAGAACCAAAAAAATATATACATTTTAACTGAAATATTTTATCCTACTTTGAAAGCAAATCATCAAGGACTAATCAATTACAGACACTATTAATACAATGTACAAGAGCAACACTGATTTCAAAGAAAGGCAAGCAATGATGTCCCTTTAGTTATCTTTCAGTGAATGTTTAGCTAATACATGAGCATTAATTAACATAATTATGAACATGTTAAATCTAAAATGTCTGGCTGTCATTAGAATTTTTAAAATTCTGTTTATACTGCCAAAAACAAGCTATTTTCAGTAGTGTAAAGATATCTGAAGTGCACAACCTAGTTTAATATAGACGGCTCTATTCTATACAGCAGAAAATCCACAATACAGCATTTCCACACATTCAACACGGAACAAGGCAAATACATAAAAGGCACAAGACTTGCACATCATAAAGACCCTTTTTCATTATCTTACTCTAGTTCAAGTAATATCAATATTAAATGATATCTGTTTCACTGAAATAGTTTGAACAATGCAAGATGTACAGTATTACACACTACCTTACACCTGCAGAAAGTGGCACTGTACAGATATAAAAAAATGTGAGTACAGTAAATGGTCAAATACAAACGTACTGTAAAATGACTACAGCCGATAGTATACTTAACCCAACCAGAATAGTTTTGTTGTATTTTTAAATATAAATAAAAGATTAATTGGTATTTGCCCAAGTTTCTTCAAGGACTGTGGTGAGACCCTGGCTCCGCTGAAGTCCATGGGAGTGTACCACTGAAATTCAAAGGAGCTAAGATTTTACCTATAAGCCTGCACTGTACAATGAGTTCTGTAATGCGACAGTCTTCAGTTTTATTGTCAACACTGCTATCAGTTTATTCTTTTAATAATTTAAACAATGTCATTTTCACTTTATAAAATGCAGCATTACATCTTGACTCTTCATTTTCCATAGATGATTAATATTGATTTCAAAGTGCAAAATAAAGATTTACAGAGGATTCCCCTTTCCTAGTATTAAGGTGGAAGTCAGATTTTTGAGTTTTATGCTCACTACTTTCATCATCGTAAATCAAGACGGTTTTAATCCAAAATACAATCTCCAAACTATGCAATTCTTTTCACTCTAAGTTTAAAAAAGAAACATGAAAATACTGTTTGTCTTCCATAATTTGAACTTAAATATATACACAATTCCTTAACTGAAATCTTAATCTCAATTTGAATCTTATTGCTTAAATTCAAATAAAATGTTACTTTAAAGTACTAAAATCCTGAGGGAAAGGAAGAAAAGTAACTTTCTTGTTATGATGTATTAAAATGCCTCCCTATGCAATTGATTTCTTTCTCCACTGCTGAATACAAAGTAAGGCCCCGATCTTGCAAACACGTATATGAACATTATTCACCTAAGAAGTTCCACTGAGCTCAGCGGTATGCAGTGTCAGTTGTGGATGTGAGTTTGCAGGATCAAGCCTCTCTGCAAATCTGCACGCCTTTTCACTACACATCCAAGGGAAGAGCCTTTAGCATCACGCAATGGCTCAGGCACAAACAAGAATCAATCTGTAATGTTTCATAATTCCTATTTCTGTTAATATGGGATGCCAGAGAATAGCATTTCTTTACCTTTTCATATATCCTGACTTTCATGAAGTCTCTTTGTCATTTGATATAAATTTCTGAAAATGTGCTGTTACTTCTCTCATGCATATCATACAGTACATAAACTTTGATTCTTCTTAGTCAGTTAAGTGGATTAATATATATTTTTAAATATCAATGATCAGCTTTTATATTTTGCCTTTTAAATTCCAGACCTTAGTAAAACCGAACCTCGGTCCTAAAAATAATGGAAGATTCTGCTCAACTTCAAATACTGTAGTCCTAAACATTTTATAATCCTATCAAATTCAGTAAGCTTAAAATATGATACTTAAAATCAATACTTTTAAGTCTGCAAAATATATATCAAATTTATATTCTAAAACTACTTTGATTTACAACACTAACACCACAAAAAGAACTTTATGATTTAATGACTATTTTATATCAGTACAACCCAGATGTTAGCTTTCATAAAGATTCTCTATACACGTATCCCTGAAACTTTTCATTTCACCAAGAGACCACATTGACTTTAAATATAAACATGCCACGTGTGCATACAGACAGATGTGTGTGCACATATATATATATACCAACATATATGCACTCACATGGTGTAACAAACACGGACGTACACAAACACCAACAATCTCCAGGCAAATTTCTTCTCTTTCTCTCTCTTCTCCACAGTTCCAAGAGTTTTCAGCAGCAATTATATTTCTGTCCCCGTGATAAACATAATATTAAGACAGCAAGCCACCAGTGCTTGCAAAGCTAAAAAGGATTAAATGTTTCAGTGCAAATGTAAAATGATGGTACAGTTGTCAAGGTGCAGTTATAAAGTAGGAAACAAATATAATTAAGTACTGTTATAATATTCTCTAGGATCTGTATTAGTTTAGAGCACTTTGCACTGGCACTTCAAAAGGAAATCTGCACACATTTGTCTCTTTTCAATATTCTGGTCTTCATTAAACATTCTTAGCAGTGAACATGGTCAGAAAATTACCCACTGAAAACTGACCAAAAAAAAACAAAGAGAGAGAGAGGATGGTGAACATATTAATTTTCCCATTACAACTGCACTACGCTTTAGCATAATAATAAGCTGAAGAATGGGAATGAAGACCTTTGCACAATTCTTTTAAAACGTTCCTTTTGGGAAATGTGCACTTGAATACAGATTCCTCCTGCCTTCTGAAGTGCTTCAGTTGCAGCCCACATCAGGAAAGCAGAGCCAAGTAGTTGGGGAGTGGTGTGCCCTGGCGCACCAATTAGTACTTGGGCAGTTAAAAAGTAGTATCAAACACTTTTTCTGAATTATCTTCTTCCAATTCCTCTTCACTTTGCAGAGGTTTATGATTTGATTTCCCACTGTCAGATGCCAGAGAAGAGGGGGCAGAACTGTGGTCTCCATCTTCACTAATTTTCCCTTTCATGGCTTCCTGTACAAACTCCAGAATTTCCAAAGGCAGTCTTTTGAATTTGTCTTGATATTCCTGATCAAGTTCCACCTGCAACTACAACAAAACAAAGAAGTTGTCTTCATTTATATCTAATATGACTAGCGTTAGATACAGTGTGGGGAAAGTACCACATGAGAGGTGAGGAGGGAAGTTAGTAACTCACTTTTGCCTGATTCAAAAATATACTTCTTTCTTTTTCATTAGCACCACACATATGATATGCCCATTAATTACCATGCAGTCATTGCAAAGCTGAAGGAGAACGCGGTCCCTTGTGCATAAGGCTGGTTTTGGGTACCGTGTTGGGCTACTCAGATCCTTAAGATAGTTGTGGTTTATCTGTATTCGTGTCCACAGTCCTACTGGCCTTCACAGGATTCCTTATTCAAGAGCAGTAAGGATTGTGGATACACCTTTGAAAGATTAAGGCTTTAATTAAGCTTCAGGTAGCAAGTCACATATTAATCACACCACAAATATTGCTCAGAGAACAATATAATAACTTGTGCCAAATTTCTTGGCATGAGTTTGAAAATGATTGGAGAAAACATAAGGAAAAACTCAGTTGTCAAAAAGAGTCGGGGGGGGAGAAGGGCGAAATCATTAAATTATATTTTTTAGGGTTAGATCATGGAAAGTTACATTATCTGATTAATGCAGTATGTGTTTTGGACATAACTGGGGAAAAAGTGTTATATCATCAACAGGATGCAACAGGCATGCAGAAAGAAATCTGGCTATCAGTCTTCAGGAAGCTGTGGGCCCTTTCCCAGTATTTACTCAAATAGCCTTTGTTTTTAGTGCCCATATAAGGATCTGTGTGATCCATTCTTTAGAAAACATTAATATGTATGGAAGTTTCAACTGAAGACAAAGCCAATTTTTTTATAATGACCAATCTGAGCATGGAGGAAGCAAACAGGGTGAGTTCCAAAGCCAAATCCTGCGAGCGCTCTGACCATCTGTCCGTCCATCCATCCATTTGTCTGTCATCCATCCATTCATCCACCTACCTTCTTAAAAAGAGGGAGTCAGATTCTGCTAACTGTAGCTGCAGCAGTTTTGCAATAGTTTCTTAGTTCAATTGTATTCTGAGCTGTATTTTTTCAGGAAGATATGAAGATACTATGAGTTCTGATCCGTCAGTTCTATGCTTAAATCTAGGCAATCTAGTTTTGAGTTTCTTTCACCTGACTGTGACAGCTCTCACAGGTAATACACATTTTCACTCAAACTTTAGGACCTACTCTACTCTTATCATCCTTGTCCTGTCCACAGCACATGACTTTACCACTACACCTCCCTCTGAGCCATTCCATTCCCACTCCCTGTGCTTCTGTCCTGGTTTTCATCCTGCATTTCTGACTTTTTTTCTGTAAGGCCTCTTCTTTCTCCTATTGTGCAAATCAACGTCCTTAGCTCACCTGGTCTAGTTCTACATTAGACACATTTTGCAACTTTTTTTCCTGAAGATTTAAGACATAGCCTTTTCTTGTCAGTTCTTCTAAGGCTCATTTCTTGCCTAGTTTCTGGCAATCTTCCTGCTCTTCCTGCCTCCATTTCCCCCTTGGTGTCACACTGCAGACAAACACCAACAAGCCCAAGGCATAAATGGTTGCATTAAATACACCATGTTGCTAAAATACACATTTGTATAAACTCATATACAATCAAGTACCATAGCACCCTTCTTTCATGTGGTATTTGTATCTTATTGAATTCTCATTTGTTTTCTTACTGTATATCTAGACATTCTGAAGGTATACTTCTTTTGTCTCCATTGTGATAATATATTATCTGAGAGACAGGAAACATGGTATAGCATAGTTGGCAGGAAAAAAACACTGGAACAAGTTGCCCAGAGATGCCTCATCCCAGGGGACATCCAAGCTCAGGCTGGACAGGGCTCTAAGCAACCTGACTGAACGGTAGGTGTCCCAGTTCACTGCAGGGCACTGGACTAGGTTACCTTTAAGTGTCCCTTCCAACTCAAACGATTCTATATGCTTACCCTACCAATGGCCATGTATTGGTTTTATTACCCCCAAATTACAGATGAAAGCAGAGAGATAAAGCTTAGGTATGGATCAAAGCTCATGAGGTACACCATCCTCGACTGCATTTGGTCCTCCACTGTTAGTATGGCCATCTATCAAACTATACATGTACATAACAAGCCTGAAACAGGCTGTGAACCACTATGACACCAAGTTGTTTTTCATGTAACTGGCACGGTTTGCAATTCTACAAACTATTGCTCACAGCAGCTATTTGAGGCTTTATAATTGTCCTGCCTCTGTTATCCGTAGCACACAAGGGCTTCCTCAGGCTACCTGTGCCTGAGGCTCCCCTTTGACTTCAGGCAGGCACTGGGCAGCACAGGTGAGTAACAGGCTCAAGCACTCTTGTGCCCCAGACTAATAGTATCTGTAGCTTTTGAATCTCAACTGCAGCAAAGCAGCAGCTAGCCAAGAGGTTGGAAAATGTGTGAGGCTTTACATGACTAAGCCTGTGCTTTAGTGAGCAGAGCTCCTGGAGGCCAGCCAGCTGCCCAGCTGATTGGCTCACATTCCCTTTCATTTCAAAGGGCTCTTCAGCATCCCTGGCTACAACCGCTTTCCAAAAAGGGTCATCATTCAGAGAAAGGCCTTGGCAACACTTCCTTGGAAGGTGGAGGTGAAAATGAATATGGCTGTTCTGCTTAAAGTAAGGAAAATGCATTCAGGAAAGGAAAACAATAGTATTATTAAAACTATTAATAGCCATTAGACCCAGCTATTATTACTAACCCTACCAAAATAACAGCATTAAAATAATGATCTTTAATCAATAAAGGATTACAGAAGCAGAAACTCTGGTTTCAGACTATCCTCAACAATCCCCTCCAGACTCACAATCTGATCTAATGAACATTTTCTACCAATTTCTACAACCAACAAGAAAAAAGCGATCACATGCCAACACAAGTTAGTAGGAGTGATGAAGTTCACACTGAGCATTTTGCTTAAAAAAAAATCTTAGAAAATTAGAAAATAAAATAAATATGTTAAACCCCTTAATCGGTAATTATTCCACATTTAGAGTATTTCATATTATCTTGTCATTAACTTCAAGCTTAGAATACTGAACTCTTCTGTTTTTGCTAACTGAAATACATCTTATCCTTCTGCTGCTGAAAATTATTTTGTTTTGTTTTTAATTTCAAAATTGTTTTTAAGATATCTGTGGGAAAGCAAACACATTAGGATGTTGAAGTATAAGAGTCTAGCAATGAGCTACACAGAAGTTTCAGATGTGGAGGAAAGCTCTGTAGTAGCTCACCCTGGGAAGCAGATATGTGCACAAACACAAATATTTTTGGTTTCAGGCAACTGGATTTAGAATTGCAGGTATCAGGAGCAAAGGCCTTACTGTGTGTAGTAAATATAGCCAGTGCGTTAGAACATGACCCTAATTACCTCCAATGAGTATGTCTGTGGTCACAGAGAACAAATGAGTTCCCAATCCAGTTGTAATTGGAGCAACTTCACAAAAATCACACTTAGCAAATTTGGGAATGCACCTGTGGGCTGGTGCAGTTGTTAAGGTCTTGTAGAAGTCTGCTACATTTCCCCCCAAGCCTATGTCAATTGCTCGAGACAAGAGACAGGCACACAGCTGGCTGACACACAACTCTGCTGCCATCTGACCTCCTCTCCTCCACCTTGGCTGCCCAGGGAAATTGTAGGGGACACCATGTCCAACCCCTCTCCCCTCCTGCCAAAGCAACACCTTTGAAGCTGTTAATGTGAACACTGATTGCTGCTCCATCCCATTGCACCTTTTTAAGGTGCATTTCGGAAGTTGGTAATTAAAGTGTTTTCCAGACTATTTTTCCTTCTCTTCTGTCACAAGAGGGAGAAGAGAAGCTTCCACAGCTTGGTGGACTGCATCCTTGGTCTAGACAGCAGGGTGACCAGACAGTATCATCCCACATATAAAATCTCATTCCTGAGGCAGATTTCTGATGCAAAACCAAACCACCTCCACAGAGGGACTGGGTTTCATTCCAGCTCACACTTTTTAAGAAATATATTTTCAATTCGAAATGACCAAAGCACCCCTACTTGAGAAGCACCTGAAGAATAAATCTTCAAGCAAAAAGTATTTGAGAAATATATATCTAAAATACAACTTGTCAAACATTTTAATGGGAAATGGGTTGGAATTTTGATGAAATTCTGTCAAATCAAAAACATTCATTAACAATGTATTTGTTTTGATGAAGCTTTTCCAACTAAAAATATTTAATATAACCAAAACAAACTTTTCTTAGTCTCCGATTTTCCATACTTCTTGCAATTTTTCTGTTTATGCCAGTTCTTTAAGTTTTGTGTTTCTTTTATCCCTTCTTTTTAAATCTACCTTATTTTGCATTATTCATAAACATTTTGTTTCCTTGATTGTACTCTTTCTTGCTGTGAGTAATGCAGTGAATTATGAATGAAAAATAATTGGAACGTCTTGGCTCAATTCTTCAGGCAAAATGCACTCCAGGTAAAACTGAACAGTTTGGTATTTCCAACAATCTCTCACATTTCCAAACGAAACCCTTCATTCTCAAGTTTTTGAAAAGATTTTCACAAGCTTTGATTCCAAATGAGAAAATTTTGTAAATTGTGTTATTATTCCTTAAGGTAGAGAATATAAAAAATGTCAAACTAATGACTATTTTGGTACATGATTATTATATTTATTCGCCAGTTGCACTTTGATACTACTTTGTATCCATTACTGTGGCGCTACCAACACAAAGTGTTATATTTAATTCCACATAAATACAACTTGTTCTTTTGTTTTATTGATGATATAAGCTCAACTGCATTAATTTCTTCCACGCAATTTCAGTAGAATGCATTTTGACAAGATGTAATAACCAGTCACTGCACGATTCAGAACAAAAGGGTGACTGCAACCTCTACAGGACATTTTTGCTTAGCAAAGCTCCCGTTTTCCTCTTCACATATCATTGGGACTGTTTATTTTGTTGACTTCAGAGACAATGATGTCTTCACTGGTCAGTGAAAGCATATTGCAACAGATATGCTGCCCTGAGATTGCAGCCCCTTTCTCACTCCTCCCCCGCTTCTCTAAATCTGCAAAAGCTCCAAATGCTGTTTTGATTCCTGCAAATGTTTGACCCATATGCCTAAAGATAATTTTGAATAGAGGATTTGGGGCTTTTAAGACTGCATCAGACAACAAATATGCATAATGTCAGCGACCTCAATTTAGCTTCCAAAATAGCACATACAGGACACCCGGATTAAGGGTACAGAGAACAAGCAAGCTGCTGTTCTGCTGCTTTTCATTTTCAAAGCTTACTTAATTAGAAAGCCATTCTGCAGGGATACAGCATTAAAAGACATAGAGTAGCAAGAATTGTCAGTAACAGGGAGAGTAAAATTGAGGAACAGAGCTCAGGAATCAAGTGATTTATAGGCAGCAATTTTTGTTTAATTGGAAACAGGAGGAGTTTCTTATTAAGGGCTATGTTATTTCTTCCACTAAGCAGATTTCTGCTGGGAAGGCAAAGGAGTAAGCACTGCTCAGCTGTCCTGGAGCCACCTCAGACTCGGTCTCTCCATGGCACTCAGCATGCCAGAGGGGCTGCAGGAGATGTTGACTTGAGGTGAGGCTGATAGGTTTGAGGAGCCCTGGGACAATACCTAAAAGCTATTTACCTGCCTCTGCCATGTAAAAGAATGGCCCAAAGAAAGTAGTTGGGAAATGCAGTTTGTTGGGAAGCTGTGAACAACTAAATTCAGGACTGGGAAAGCAGAGTTAACATCACTACATGTGCAGAGCTCATTAAAGAGCAAGAGTTGAAGTATTTTCTTTCTCTACCAGGGGCTATAGACAAGTGCATAAAAGAACATGCCACTGGATTAACGTTTGGGCTTAATTCAAGGACAACATAGCTAAATGTGAAACAAAGCTGCACTGGTAGCCTAAGTCTTATCTCAAAAGATGCTGATGCACTGTATCATTAAAGAAAGCCTAAGAGCAATCAGTAACAGAGACGGCACAGGAAACATGTTGCACTAGGTAAATGATAGCCTGTGTCATCTTTACACGGAGTGGAAATCTTCTATTAATGATTCCTGTCCTCAGTCAAGAACATCTCTGTTTCAGTGCACACCCATCACTGCCTTTACAAATAACAGTTACTTTTCAGACCACGATAGACATGAGTGACACCATCTCCGGGACTTTCTGTTAGCTGCACCACAAACTCTTTCTCTCTCAGATAAAGTTCCCCTAGTTCCTCACACAAGGTCTAACGCAACAAGCTAATCCTCCCACACTGTTAAGATCTCAGTACTCCTCCTGAGTTCGTGGGCAGTTGTTCATAGTTTTATTTTTGAGTGATCCATTACTGCCACCCCTGGCTTCCCATGTCAACAGGTTACATGATCCAGAAACTCCAGAAATTACCCCACAACAGGAATGAAAAAATCAGCATAGCACCAGAAGCACTTTACAACCTAAGGAGCCTAGAAACGGTGTACTGTGTTATTTTCCCTTATTCATATGTTCCCTGTTTGACATCCCCTAACTGCTGTCTTCCAAGTTTCAGCCCTGTGTCTCTTCCTATCAAAGCACAGGTGATTTGCTATGCTTTCCCCAACGTACAAGTCCCCATATAAAACAGTCCTTTAACATCTGCTGTCTCAAGGCATTAGATTGTAACCTTAGGGCCTTCATCAATGTGTCTCCACCTTTATTAACTGCAACTTCAATTAAACCAAAGGGACTGGGAAGAAACTTGGGATCAGGGCTTCCAGATTTGAACACTCTCATAATGAAACTTTTATCTTCTTTCTGCATAATAAAGCAACATCTATTCTAAGAGCTAATTAAAAAATAAACATTAGAGTGATGAGATGTATATCAGTGGTGCTCAGATCATGTATGTGCTACATGCACAGATGTGTGTACTACCTCTGCTGAAGATTTTTAAGCTGGAGAAATTCCTTACAGCAAAAGCAGAAACTGGTGATGTTTCCTACTGATGGTTGTATTGTTGTTATTAATTTCAGATCTCTTGAATATTCTTTGAAGAGAGAGCTTCTTCTGATTTCTGTGGAAGGATTTTCTTCACAGTAATTTTGTTTCCTATTTCTTAGTAGTGGAGCAATTTATTCTCATGCAAAGACCTACTCTGTATCTTGTTAAGTTGTACATTTGGAATCATTTTTCTTTCTGATGAGTATTTTGTGTAATTGGTTTCTTTTGAGGATAAAATGCCTTCTTAAGCCATCAGGTTTTTTTGATGACTGTATAAATGTGAGACTTATGAATATCATGAGGTAGTGAATAAAGGTAATTTGAGTTGATACTAATGGTAACAATCCCCTCTTCACAAATATGTATAATATTTTAGGACTAGATTCTGCTCTTTTTCATTATTACAAGAGAAAGCTAGCTTCATTGTGAGCAGAAGAGAATCTGCTCTGATTCAATGCAATAAATCCAGAGAAATTCCACTGAAGTCTCATCTATCAACAGATACTGCCCTTTGTTTATTGGGGTGGATCCAGGATAAATAACTCCAATGACATAGCTCAAATGGAGCTTCTTTACTGGTCCATTTATAAGAAGTGCTACTCATATTTTGGATACTATCTTCAAAATAAACAAGTGCATCTACTACCTTCTACGGATCATGATATTTTCATTTCCATAATGCCTCCAGGGCTTAAACAGGCAGTAGAGGCCCAACAGCATGTCCTTAGTAGTACTGCAGTACTGCAACTCTTAGCTGAAGAGGCCATAACAATCCCTCAGAAAGTCCTTTTAAATGACATCTGGAGGTTATAACAGCAACAATATAGTCCAGAAATACTTCAAATCCCGGGTGGGCCAGAGGACATGAGGCTCTCAGAGCTGTGCAGCACCAGAGCAGCTGAGCTGAGTGTCTCCAGGGGGCCCTGGAATCCGCAGGGCCACTTACATAATGTGTTTTGCCTAAAAGTGGTGCCGTCCCACAGAGTGTGAGGTTGTGGCTATTTTTGAAAGAGAAGAGAGACAAGAAAGGTGCTTGAGGCCTCTTGTGCAAGGGCTCTGGAGCTGATAAGTACGGATCTGAAAAAACCGTGGTGAAATCGACTCCACAGTTTTTGGATCCTAGATTAAACTGAAGTCTGAATACTGAACTGAACTCTTAAATACAGTTTAACAAAGTATTTTTC
Organism: Meleagris gallopavo; assembly: GCF_905368555.1. Classification (NCBI taxonomy): domain Eukaryota; kingdom Metazoa; phylum Chordata; class Aves; order Galliformes; family Phasianidae; genus Meleagris; species Meleagris gallopavo. The sequence goes on from NC_139405.1 coordinate 13,599,626, forward strand.
AATCTCTGACATTCATCTTGCTAATTGATAATTACAGTGTAGCCCGTGTCTGACTATTGGCAGAACATCCACAACAGTTCCACCGGTATTGCAGAAAATTCCCTCTGAACAGAGTGATTTCTTCTCAAATACAACAATGAAATGAAAAGGAAACAAATAACCTATTTCTCTGTCTCTCTCTAGTGGCATCCTTGTGCTACTCAATGGAAAAAGAAGAGAATTATCCTATGATTAAGTCCGGCATCTCCTTTTAGTGAGATAGCCTGCTCTGCTCTCCTGCTCTGTCTAAATTCTCAAGCCTGTTTTGAGTTCTGAACACATACTAAGGTGTGTTTCTTAAGGTACATGCTTGGTATAATTTTGAAGTTATTGATTATTGCCAGGGAATTGCATGGGTTTTTAGAAGTAAGCCATCATTAGCTTAAAAAATAATCTCACTGATCAAGCCTTACACCGCACTTTGAAGTTTATCTTGTGCTGACTATGGCTGATCATATCAGAAAGTCTCTACAGGATGGAAGCTCATTGAAAAGTCTGCTTAGAAAATTACTAAGCAGTCGTCCTTCTGTTAATATCCTGTTAAAATGAACATTTTTAAACTAGAAAGCAAGCACTATCTGAATAAAGATCAAAGAGTTTCTTTGAAAATCTTTTCAAGTAGTTGCAGCTCTGTAATCCTTTGTAACAACAAAAGCTATTCCAAAATGTTTCCTAACTCACTCACTTTCAACATGAATCTGGCTTCCTCTTCACTATCAGAGATGTACATCTCCCCAAATGATGAGCCAATTTAGCAACTGACTTGTTATTTTCTAACGTACTCTAATGAAAAAAAAATCTATTTAGAATCTAATACTGAGGTATCAGACACACACAAATATACACAGTCAAATGTGCATATGATGGTTATATTAGGTAGACACTGGAAAATATTTATACAATTTATCACAATGTCTCAATTCCACTAATGTCCTCCCACTTGCTTTGGAATTAGGCAGCAGGACAACTGTCAAACTGTCGAATAAGTCTTGGTATGTTTCTGATCATTAACTCTACCTCTGATCACTGTCTTTCATCTTCAAATAAGGCTGCATCAAGGCAAGAAAGAACTGTAGCATTACAAGCTAAGATTTTATTTTGAGGAAGTAATTTATATCCGTTGTTTCAGCAAAGCAGCCTGTTCTTCCTCCAAGCATATCAATAAAAGGAAAACTTCCTTTGACGTGGGAAACACTTTTTAAAAGAAAATCACCTGCACCTTACTTTGTTTTTCCAGAAGTTTAAGAGTGTACATTCCTTTTCCCAGAAGAAAAGCAGAGGTTAAGTGGATGAATGACTGAATGTTAAACATATTCCTCCCTACTTACCCACGTCTTAATCTGCGTGGAAAATATTTTTAAATAATCAATTTGCATTAGCTGATTTTGAAAATTAATTTGGATGAATAAAATTTGGGTAGGCATCCAAATCATTCAGATGCCCTGAATTTTTTAAACTTTTAAACTATTGTGCTAGAATTGGAAGCTTAAAAACTTGAGGCAGGTGTTGATCAGCAAATAATAAATCTCAATATTTCTAATTTGATTAAAACATCTTCATGACCTTTCTTAAGTGCTCAAACAGCAGCCTCACCAAGAGAGATAGCTCAGCTCTCCATGTCTTGGAAAAGCACTTTGGAAAAGCAACAAAACCAAGTACAGAAGCATATTTTTATCCCACTGCCGAGTTCTATTTTGACTTCTGCTCTGCTTCACAGATGGGGTTAGGAGACCTTTTATTTTTATTCATTTTTTTTTCACAGGTTGTCAAAACGATCAGTTTGGGCCAGATGATCTATAGTTTACTGAGCTTTTTTCAACTGCAGTCCATGTTTTTAATCATCTCAGAATGAATTATGTAATATTGTCAGGTTTTTTGTTAGTAAACTTTGGCTTAAGTATGCGCCTAGCAGGAGTTTAACACCGAAGCCAGAGCTACTGTCCTTCACTTTTCTTCTTCCAGAAATAACAGTTCAGTGTTTTGGCCTTTGTACTTCCAGGAGGGAAGTGTAGGGAAAGTTCTGAGACTAAGTATAGCAGTGACAAGTTGGACTTGACCCATGTTTGTTATATAATGAACATTAAACCTGGATGTACCATTGCAACTAAAAATACAAAGTCTGATGTTAGTGATGGCTACACTGTGTCCATGTATTACTGTTACCTTCACATCTCTCTACCCTCATCAGATTTTCATCCAGATATCCCCCACTTCCTTTGCTTCGTACTGTATTACTAAACACTTTTTTTTTTTTTATTATTTTTATTTGAGATGCAAAATTGGTATGGAACTTTAACTACAACTGTTTAAAACTTTACAGCTTCATGTAAGAACAGCACTGCCCAAAGGTTCAACCTAATTAAAAATAGCCTGAAGGCTTTTACTTCCTGACACTACAATGAACTTAAAAGGAAAGAAAACTTCTTGTCTGCACTGCTATTACTGGATTACAGAATGCTGTGCAAAGGGAGGTTAATGGAGCCATCCTCATGATTAAGTTCAAGGGATTAATGTTTCAGTTCAGTTGTTTTTTATTGAAACATTTTTTTCAAAGGTCATATTAACACTGACTATTGCAAAGTGAGGCAACTCTCTAATTACCCATCAAGTTCAAATGAACCATGCAGAAAACTTTGGTTTGGTGATGGCTAGCTGCATCCTTCAATGCAAAATATGACATATAAGGTAACTAAGGTAACTCATAACACAACAGAAACAGCAAAAAGCCTGTCCTACTGCTGCATAGAGTAACTTGAACTCATGCCTGTTAAAGGGCAAAGACAAAGTTCACTTATCTTTAGGAGGAGACAGTGACTGACTTTGATGGTTTTTGGACCTACAGTACTGGTAAACATTTAAGCACAGGCAAAATCTAACCAGTTCAGACAAAAGAAACACCTGCACAAAATGGCGTGAAGTGAAACTACTTCCCAAACAGAGATCTGAAATGAATATGAGTCACCAAGAAGTGCTGCAGATGAGTTAGGCTCATTTTCCTCACTGAAAGGTTTCAGAGGTTTGGGATCTTCAACTACCCTGTCTTAGCAACTGAAGGAAACTGCAAAGCATGAATGTGTCTAGGAAACAGGACCTGGATGCTGCTTAAAATCCAAGCCTGCTTCAACAGTCAGAGACAACAAACTTCCACGGAGAAGTCAGGTGCTACTGTCACATCCAGACCTGCCCAGTTTTTTCTCTCTGCATACAACCTGATGCGGGTTTCTGTTGAGCACCCTGAGCTCCATGAAGAAGGGAAGCCTCTGAGAGTGTTTTGCCCTTCTTTAAGGTTTGTATGGATGAATGACTACCAGCCCCAGCATTAAGCTTCAACCAACCAGCAGAGCTGCAGAGGTCAGCTCTTCCCAAGTATGGTGGATTATGTTCATGGAGCTATGCTGATAGACAACATGCAAATCATAAACAAGAGCAAGCATGCATAAACAACATGCATGCTTACGTCTGCTCTATGGTATATTTTTCACCTTGAAGTGAAATCGGACATTTTAAAGTCCCCTTGAACAGATTTGTCAGTGATACTGTCAACATTTGTTTTTTGTTTTTTTGTTGGTCAGACCTTTTGCCAGAAAAAGGAATAGATATATTCCCTGAAAGGTACAACTAGCAGATAGGAAAAATAAGCAATACTACAACTTATTAACACCAAACAGGGTTATCTTCACACTGATAACAACTTGCTGTATTAAAAGAATGGGTTGAAGAGGGACAGACTATGTTTAATTAGAAAAGAAGTTCTTTAAAGCATAAAGTGAAGCTACAAGTGTGAGAAGGATACGAAGTGCCTTCTGCCTATGCTGTCCTATCTGGAGAGAAAGATTAAGGCACAACCAGCCAAGGACAGCACGATATCCCCCAAGAAGAAAGAGCAGCTCCAATAAAAGTGGATGAAATACCAGCACAGAGAGGAACCAGTCCCTTTGGTATCTTCCTTCTCCACACATCTCAGTGTGTGGAGGCTGCACAGTCCTACAAGGAAGAGTGAGCTTTTCTATTGACATCAGTGCATTTGGTCCCTGGCCTCTCTCATTCTGAAGTTAGTACTGTTCATCCAAGTATATAGTTCACCAGAGGGTCAAGCCTGAACTGAGATGAATCCTATGGAACTTCACTAAGCCCTTTGCTTTTTTTTCCACTGAGATTCCATCAAAATGTATAACATGACCACCTCAGAGCTCTGATTTTTTTTTTATTTAACTTCATTTGTGTGTATCACTGTTGGTAGCTTCTATCTTGTAAAAGTTTTGTACCGTGCAAAACCTAATTTAAGAAGAAAAATTGGCAGAAGCAGCATCCCTTTTTCCATTAGAAGTACTTATCTTTTTAATGCTCTATCTGTGTTTTATTACTACTACAGCACTTGACATCTTCCAAAGGCATTAAAAAGTTCTCAAGAGGTCTTATAACTTTACAATGTGTTCTGCGATGCCAATTCTGATCGCAGTCTAGTTCAAGATAAGTTTAATGAGCGCTGGAAAAATACAGGCCTCTCATGATAAGTGACTGAGCTATTTGAGGAAGCAACAGTATACTCTGAAAACAATGACTGCTTGGGTTAAAGCTCTCTTTAAAATATGTGTGGAGTACACATTTTTACTGAGGATAACAGAGACTTATCTTGAATTTTGGGAGTATTCCAAATGGTGGAAGGCAAGTAGAACAGCGTGAGATTGTTAACTTACTCAAATCCCTTTCAGAACAATGACTTATATAATGCCAGCTTTTCACCATTTAATATAAATATATTTAGAGCTACAGAAATACAGACAAGCATTAGATTTAGTAATGATGATGGGAAAATTAATTCAACTGCAAATATGTAACAGTTATAAGATTATTCTGAGTTAGTTGCAGAAGTTATTCATAAAAAATTCTTATCACTTACGTTATTTAAACTTTCTTACATATCAATTAGTTTGAAATAATAAGTCTTTAGGCTATCCACTAATTGCAGCACTGTAGACACAATCTGTATTTAAAATTATGCAGTGAAAATTAAGCCAAAGCACCAAGCAGTCTTGGCTAACAAAAACGTTTTCCTCAGCCCTTCGGATAAAGAAGGAGAGATAATGGGGGCACTGAATTCACAGGAGAACTCTTTCTCAGTTTACTATTCTCTGCTTGTCACATGTTAACACAGAGTACCAAAGCCACAAGCTGTTATCCACGTGTTTAATTTGCAGTGTCGCATTTTCAGTGTATTCATCATATGGTATGACTGTTTTCAGACAAAAAAGAAAAGAACTTCAGTGATTAATGCAAAGGAAGGACAGCAACACATATAACCCGAAGAACCGCTGATAAAGAAGATTCTGCCACAGGATCATTTACAAGTGTAAGGTAAATGTGGATGGGAGATTTAAGTGGTTTGGTTATTTTTTTAGAAGACAGAGGGAAGCTGGTTGCAGAGGAACATCTAGTATATACATGAGGAGGAGCCACCATTTTTAGTTTCTACCTGCTGTTATGGTTCCAGGCTCTTAAGAAAGGCTTCAAACTACTCTTTTAAGTCTTGCTGTCTTGCAGAATTGATCTCAGGAGAACAGAAGTTCCCTTGTCTGCTTGTATTTTACTTCACTGATATGCTGAAACTCCAGTTTGGCACTTGTGTCATTAGAGCTGGTTTATGCTGGCACCTGTCAGAGGCACACAGCATGGACTGCTGCATCAGTCACAGCTGCTGACTGCAGCCGCTGTCCTCAGCAGCAGCAGCAGTGATGGGAAGAGGAATTATTTTTAAAACACAGCTACTAATTGACAGGTGTTCTTCCCTGAATTCTCTATGCCCACAGTATCAATGAAGAGTCAAAGAGAACGTTCAATGACTAAAACAGATAATGGGAATTATGTCTCCCACCACAGAAATTAGAAGCAAGCAGCTGAAATAGTCTGTGTTGAAAGGTATGTCTGATGGAGATAATCAAAAAGCATATCTCAGATTGATACTTCTTAAAATCAGACAAACAAGTTGCTCTCTCCCTGCATGCTACATTAACAGCTACCAAGCTGTTTCACCCTACTGTCTCCTATATTCTGTACTTAATTTTACTTAATAAGAAAAGGCAGAGCATGGAGCTTTCTGTGTATAATATAACTCTTCATCTTCAGACAGCAGTGATTTACACTTTTGTGCATGAAAAAAGACAATCTCTTTGATTATCAGCCTATCCACTGTGAGATTTCCTACTGTCAGTAACCTGCACTTAATATGTAACTCTGTAAAAAGACACTCAAAGATGTCCCTACTGCATGCATGTTTATTAAAAAACTGTTTCTAGATGCTCATTAAATGGCTGCAGGAGGAAAACAAAGGTGAATACTGAGTCAATGCTCTTATGGCACACGTGTATGTTTGTTTGCATATCCTTACTAAACATGAGTGGAAAAGGGACAGCATCTGGTAATTTCTAAGTAAATAAAAATAATGCCTTCACTGGCATAAACAGGGATTTTCTATAATAATTTACATTACTGACGTATTCATACTAGACATAATTTGTTCAGGAAGGACAAGTAAAGAAAAACTCTAGGTGAGATATTTATCAAAGATATTACCTTTTTTTTCTGGTCTCCAGTGTATTATAAGAGAGAGACCTGCAGAAAGCCTCTGGGTACTAACAGAATTGGACATGAAAATGGACACTGTCCTGGTGAGGGCCTAAAACAGATGATCACATTAGAGAGACTGGGTGGTGAAGTTTAATAACCTAGAAAACTTTTGGAAGTGAAACACAGCAGGGCACAGGATGCTCAAAATGCAGGAAGCATTCATATTTACATTTGTATTCTCTACTTTACTCGTGTTTGTATGAGAATACAGACATCTAGTACACATAAAAGACCTCTGAGCAAGCTTACTGCTTTTTCATATTAAAGCAATTTCTGCATCTGACAATAGAGATGATCTTGGCCTGTAACAAATCCTCAAACATGGTTTATATCTATATCACTGAACTGAATCTACTTCTGAGGAAGTAGCAGCCATTAAGAGGCAGTTGATATTACAAGAAATTAACCCCAGACTTAAAAAAAATCACTTAAAAAGTAAAAAATCCAAATAATAATTTAAAAATTTGAATTAATTTTCAACCAATTGGTGTTTTCAAGTGTGAGCCCCAGAAGTATCTATCTGAATACAGATGGGAATTAAGGGTATTCCAGGGCAAGAGGAGACATTAACACTGACATGGAATTAGAGAGTAGTTACTGCAGAATTTATTCCATTCTGCCACACAGAGAGTGAGCCTCTGCTCAGAATTACAATGATTCTTTGAGAGAAAGACTGACAGTGAATTATCATTCCCAGGAGCTTCTGTAATTTCCAAGCAACTTAGCATTACACAGACTTGTACATCTATCATGCCTCAACTTCAGCAGCATTACAGCATCAGTGTAAGGTGTAAAACTGACAGAACAGGGAAAGATTTAATTGCTGCCAAGGTCATCAGTCCCATCAGGAGTACTAACTTCTGAAACCAGATAAGTTTGAACTCTGAAAACTGAACCTTTGGAATTTTCAGCAGAAAGGACAATTCTGTGATCAGTAATATTACATGGAGATCCCACTGACCTATGTAACACCCTGACAAAACTCAGAGCCAAACAGGTACTTCTAAATATCTTAATATTCAATAATCTCAAGAAGAAAGTCAGAAGACAATCTGTATAAATACTAATAGTTTCTAGTAATACTAATAGTTTCTAGTAATACTAATAGTTTCTAGTAATACTAACCTTCAGCATCAGCAGTTGGTGAAACAATCTGCCTTATGTGCTCCAAGCTCTATGTTTTATTTAGGCATTACCACCTCCTTCGTGAATGTAAAGATGTCAGAATGTGAGCTACCACATGCAATATCATTCCCACAGGACATACAGTAATTGAACACGGAGACTGACATTGCACCATGTAGAACTCTAGTTGTACATAACAGCTATTATAAGACTTACAAAAATCCAGGTCTAGAAAAGATGTCAGCTTGATTCTAGACAGCACCTACACATGGCTGTAGCCTAATGAAATGCTCTACTATGCACTGAAGAGTTTATCTGAAAGAGCTCAAAGGATAAGAAAAGTGTAGCACTAAACACTAGGCCTTACTTTTCAGAACTCTCATTGGCCATTCCTTCCTGGTCAAAACGTCCTACTGGACCAGATATTTTGTATGGAATAAAAAAAGATGCATCTTCAGATCAGACTTTTAAGTCCACATTCTCTTATTCTCAAAAATTTATTTTAAGTTTCAGCTGTTGACACAGATGAATCACTATTAACTAAATGAAAGTTACTGCTACAGATGACTAATATTTATTAGTGGATTTTGACAGCATCTGAATGAAGCTCTGAATTTAGGTAATCTCTCTAGATTTCTGTACAACTACTACAACGACTTAAAAGGATTGGATACCTCTCCTGCATATGCTCTGAGGTCATTCCTTCTGTTCAGCCTGAAGTCAGTGGTGTCTCATATGGGAGAGAGAGCTGAGATACACTCCTTGATGGCCTGCACAAAAGCTTGACTTTTCTCTTCCCTTCTGTGCTGCCTGACCTCCTCCTATCCAGCTGCTTCAGAGCATTCAAAATGCCTTACTCTGTGGTTGTACCAGTGAGAACATAGGGCAGAAAGGAGTGGAAGAAAAAAAACACAATATTTTTCCATCATTCTCATATTTCCTTTGGAGTGAGTAGAACTGTGGAGTGATGGATGGATCACATGAGGTGTCCTAAGTGGTTATGTAATGCCACCAAAGGTTCTTATCCTAGGTCTGAGTTGCTTCTAACTGTGCAGGAGCAATTGAATAGCCCGCCATTCTCCCAAGATATCCTGACTTAACCCAAGCAGGGGGTATGAAGTTGACAGCATATTGTTTGCTATGTAAGTGATGTATGACAAGAATAAAGGTAAGCACTTCTTTTAAATGTCCACTGAGTTGTTTCAAGGCAGATCAGATCTATCCCTATGCTTCTGCTTTTCAGGAAAGGAAGTCAGAACATTCCTGAGGAAGAGAAATCAGTATTCTCATGACACCTAAACACAAACAACAAAAAAATTCCAGTTCTTCAGTGAACAATTGCCAATTTAACGTTGCCATCTCTAGTAAGTCACTCTTCTGAATATTGGCAAGGTGCCGACACATTCATTATGGCTCTACTTTCTTTTGTCACAACTATTTTGTTCAGGAAACATGCACTTTTAGGTACCTTGCCTGTTGTTTTCCAAGAGGAAAACAACATTCATGTAGGCAGGGCCCCACCTAGCAGCTCTAATCTTCGACCTTACCACAGTGAGAGAACTAAGCAATATTTACAATCAACTGCATTCTTTTTGAAGTGTTTGAAAGTATCCTTTTCTCAATAGTAAAAATATTAAAACAAATAATAAATATATAATGATATATAGAGAGATACATGAAGAGTATGTTAGTGTCCACCTGGGCAGAAACATGTAATCCACAGAAAAAAAAAGAAGTCTGAGAAGTTATAGCCACATGCTATCAATTAATCAAACTTATTTAGCATTTGCATTTCAACAGAGTTTAGAAGCTAATATCTATTTTGCAAGACCCAGATCAAATATACACAGCTAGTTCCTTTTTTCTTACCCTTCCATACATGTCCTTGGAAGTATACCTCATAAGTACTTAAAAAACAAACAACCGTTCCTATTCATTCTGATAATATAACCTCTGGGAAAGCACAAGGAATTGCCACACTGATGTTGGCCAGGGAGAAGAGGAGCAATCACAGTAAATGTGTTCCTTTACCACTACTGAAGCTGCATCTCTAACACTGGTATTGGTACCACACTGACTGGAGGAGTAGTCCCAAAAGCTGAGCCTTTGTTGCCACTAAGAAGGACTATGAATCACAAAACAACTGTTAAGACTTTGTATGGAACAGTGAAAAGCTAAGCAGGGATGTTCCCTGGCAGGGAGGATCTGCAGTGCTCTTGAGAAGGCTCCTTTTACTCCTGCACGTCTGTGAGTTGAGCCAGGGGATGCTGAAAAACAAACAATGCCTGCTTGGCATGTAACCAGAACCCTTTGCATCCAGGTACCTGCAGAACAGTAGGTTCTGTTACCACACACAATCCTGTCTGAGAAGCTATGGTAGCTCTCTCCTCACAGGAAAGCAAAGCATACCAAAGCATTCCAGAAACTTCAGTAGAAGGAGACTTATTAAATATAAATACAAACCAAGCAGGATTCACTGATTCAGTGACAAAGGCTTGTGGTTTATAGCCATTCTCTAGTCAGGGAAAATTCAAGACCTCCTGCCATGAGTGTAGATGACAGCAGACATCCTTGAAATTCTACTACATTCTGTTAACATGTTCTAATCATTAGTTCTTCTGTATAGGACTTTCACCTTTCTCCCTAGCTTTGATTGCCTCTCCCCAGTTGTCTGTTCCCTTCCTCCTCCCTTAAAAACTCACTCTCTTACCTTTAATTTTTTCCCTTAAGCTCTACTAATTCCACTTTACTGATTTTGCCTTCCCCCACTCCCCCGTCCCCCTCCCCCCCCCCCAGATTTTCTTTCCTGCTCTCATGCCCCCATTAATCTTTTCTCTCACTATCCCATACTCTGGTGTTCCAGATGACAAATATTAAATTTATCTGTTTGGTAGCTTAATCTTGAGAGGTGCCCAGAATTCCTACCTTCAACACCCTTCCCCTTTCTCATCCTCTACATGTAGATGCTCTCAATTCATACCTCTGTAATATCCCCTCACATCAATCTTCTTTACCTCTTCGGAGAGACATTTAATAGTGCCTGTTTCTCTGATATGTGAGTACTGCAGCTACTGTGAGCAGAGAACAGAGGATATTCTGATGATCCAAAGGGCTGTACAGAGAGAGCTTGTATAATCATGCTGTGACACACAGCCCCTGACCACTGCACTGAGGTGGGGCAAAAGCAGCAATAAATAAAGCAGGCAGGCAGACAATGGGGTGCGGTATGATTTGAAGAAGCCACAAAATTGCTTTCCCGGTATAAAAAGAATGTAATGGCCAGTGGCAGCATATGTTATGCAGCTAGCAGATAATAATCAGGGCTGTAATTGCTCAAAGATTTCAGAGGAACCATCAGGCAGTAAATTGTGGACACTCCTGACTCAAAGTTTTGACATGTAAAATGAAAACAACATTAGCATTACTAGATAAAAAGGGGAATGTTTCACTCACTTTCACTATAGTCTCATATTCCATTTCTACTTCTGTTTTTCCTCTACTTCTTGTTCTTCTATGCTCTTTAAAACAAAACCAAGGATCATTTCAATTTGATGTGATTAACAATTACTCTAAGCTGAAATGACATAATTTTGTTCATTACAGTAAAATAACAGTTCTTTAATCTACGTATTTAATGAAAAACAAAAGATTACTTCATGCTTCTGTGTGCGGGCTCATTAATATTTGACTAGGTAGTGGGAATGTGTTAGTCAGAGAAATCACTCTATTTATCACAACCTGTCACTCCATACTGGCAGAAGATAATATTTCAGCAGTGTTACGTGGGAGATCTGCTAAGTTGCAGCTCATCATAGGAAATGACACTTTTTTTTTTTTGGAGGAGGGGAGGGGATAGGAGTATCTGAATTAAAAAAACCAAGCATCACCTGTGCTACTTGAAGGCTGTGCTTGAAGAAATACCTCCAGACACTACAGCAGGAGGGTATCACAATGCAGTCATGCCTAATGCCATGGACCCTGTGAAGTTTGCATGGAAAACCTTCAGTGACAAGTGCAAGTGCTTATGAGAGTGGTGCAGACTTTCACCAGTCAGCTGATTCCCTGTGACTCAGCCCTGCCACAGTGCCTGAGCATGATGAGATGTGGGACATGTTGCTGCTGGACACAACACTACTGTGCCTGTGTTCAGATTCAGTATTTCTCTCTGAAACGTCTGTTTTGACAGTTTCAAAGAGAGGCAGGATTTTCAGGCTGTCCCATCAGCCTAGAAGACCCCAAAATGCTGCAGGCAGCTGCATGCTACTCAGAGCTGACCCACTGGGATGGCTGTGGCTCATCACATACCACTCTACGCACCCTGAGCTTCAACTCTCTTGAAGAGCTCTAAGGAGTGGATTAGGGAAGTCCTGAAGGTATTCCAACATCAAACAAAAAGACCCACGGTTTTTAGCTTGCAGTTGTAGTTACTAGAAGATGGCTACAAAACTATAGCCCAGAACTTAGAATAAGGGTGACTTTTTGGTTCTTGCTAAGTGTAGCCTTCAAACAAAGTTAACTGTGCCATTTTCCTGTGGCTGCAGTATGCTTTATTCTCTGTTGTGTTAAATAATGTGGTCGCTGTCTCCTTTTACTCTATAATAAGCATGATTTCAGTATTAAGTGATTTACTGCTTCATAGCTATAGCAACTGAATGAGTCTATTGCTAACTTGGTTCTGTTTGTAGAATTAAATCATGGCTCTTATGATACAGTTAGTGCCACTAAAATCTTGACATTTTGCACCTCGTGTACTTTATACCCTATTATGTATTCAAAGTAATACCAATATACCTATTGTATATCCAAAAGCCAGAGCTGTAATGGCTTTAAATGTGATGTGGTGATACTAGGTCAGAATCAGCCCTGGAACAATCGCATGCAAGTTCACTGAGGTCAACTTTATTTTGCCTTAGCTGTTGGCTGTCATGTTTGCTACAAATGAAATTGCAAATTGAAACCTTTAAATAGAAACAAACAATAGCACAAAATAAAATTCTCTGTTTCAATATTGAACATTAAAATAGCTTAATAACCAAAATAATACGTTTGCAATGTGCCACAAAACATTTCCTCTCCAAGCAATTTTTTAAAAACTGAATGTAATTATGGAGCCACTTCCTTGGTAATGGGCAAAGAAGCAAAACAATACATTTGTGCACCATGTCTCCTTTCTACATTCATGCAGTTTTGTAAATGCCTTATAATTGAGTCACAGTAGCAGGCAAAAGAAAAGAAGTTAGTTAACAGTGTGGCCGGATTTGGTTGAAATTCTTAATAAAGGAACTTCTGCCACCATTTTATACTCTGTTGTAACAACTGAAAGAAACTTTTATTTATTTTCTCCTTGAACTCTTTCTCACCTTAGTACCAATGGACTGTAAAACTGCATTAGCACTGACACAAATGGTGTTAAAAGATACACTTTGCGTATAAGATGTTCAGGCAATGGGTGCCAGTGATTGTGGTAGCTTGCACCATTTTGACATGCAAAATGAATCTAAGGTATTAGCTGAGGAAGCAGAGTGTTTGTAGCAGAAAAAAACGTAGCAGCAAGAAGGTGAAATGTAAAGTGTAAAAAGAAAGCCACTTTTTTTCCTGTAGTTCCTGATCAGTTCTCCTGATGCACTTTACTTTTATGTTCCTTTGATCTCTACACTTCATTGGTTTTGTGCTCCCACTGACAGACAAATCAGAGAAAGCATTACTTAAAACTGACAGTTTTTACAAAATTATGTACATGTTTGCAGCACACAAACATTTTGTTACTCTGGATGTTGGTCTAGTTATTTCAGAGAAGCTCATAATTGTTCAAGCCTCGTTAAGATTTGACTAGGAATTCCCTTTAAACTAATCTTGGAAAACACTAATGAGAATCCTCTTGCTAAACTCCTTTGTCTGTGCAGTATTACTGCTTTTTCTTACTTTTGGCACCAGTCCTATCAAGCCTCCTGCAAAGGAAACATTTGTGTTTGTGAAAATGTGTCCACTCTGCATGCAGGTGACCACTGGTCTGTACTGGTCAGTGCTCACACAATAGGATTTGGGTGTGCAAAGTAGGCACGCATTTGCAATGGTACAGATGTTACCTACCTGGAGGATGAACATCAGGCTCAAAATAAGTAAACATTAACAAAAAAAAAAAAAAAAAAAGAAAAAAAAGCAGCAGCAGCAGCAGCAACATCCAAAAGAGATAACAATTCTACAAAAGCAAACTGAGGATTTTTTTTCCCTTTCATTATTCAGCAAGTACTCAAAACACAGTCCACCAAATTTAACAGAGATATCTGGATAGCATGAATTCCACAGTGATGGGAAATTACAAGGTTACAAGATACAACTCTTCAGCTGTCAGTAGGGTGCAAACCACTCAAATCCAGTACCGTTTATGCAGTTACTAACAATACTGTCTGTGCACTTGCACCATTAGGATTTTCCCAATCCAAATGACGTTAGTGTAGCAGACTTATATTATATACACACATATATTTACCACAGGGTGCTCACTAGTTTTGGAGATCCAGGCATTGTCTTGCAGCGTAAGAAAAAGAAAATCAGAAAGAAACATAGGGATTAAAACGAACACTGACTTTCAAACTGTTTTCTATTCTGAAGGTCATGACCATAGCACATGATCTTTCAAATCCCCGAGCACCTTCTTGAATCTAGAGTGAGTAACATCACCTGGAATGCACAGACATTGTGCTAAGCAGCCTTTTGTGAAATCTCTAATGTATGGATAATACAACACAGAAAAAATACATACTTTTCCATACTTTAGATATCTGTAGCATTTATTAGAAGTGAGACAACAGACACACATGGGAACACCACTAATGATGGGGAAGTGTTAAAACATTATCTGCTATTCATTGCCTACAGAAGGCTGGTTTCCAAGTAGTTTTCTGGAGACACCTTCTAAAGCAGAAAGTCAAGGTACCATTCAGTGTAATTTTAAGCTTTTAAAATACTGACATTGAATATATTCTGGTTTATCTGATAATAATGTGAGGAATGTGTCCTCACTTGTGCGAATGGCCACAAGAAGTGCTGCTTTTTATACTTTCTGTTTTCTAAGAATCCGTGAAGAGCTGTGGTGTGTTCACATTTATTGTGACATTATTATAAAGAACAAATGCCACAATCAGTCCAGAGTTCTATTCTTGCTCATGCACAGAAAGGTGGCTCAGAATCTGACTATTCACTGCCATAAATTGTTCTGACATAATACCTCAAATTGAATGTTGGCAATGTGACTGTATTCTTTACAATTATCTTTTGCAAACACTAAAAATTATGATCAAGAAAAGCATATTGTAACAGGAAGAATAAAAAGGGAAGAACACTGCTTATCCACAAAGGCTGCTTCACAGCACATCATTTAATTCTATAAATAATTCACATCCCTCTCAGTTGTTCTGCAACTTACATGTGTTGCTGCTGGCTCAGCCTTTGGCAAGCACTTACACTGTTTTCAGAGACCACAGCAGCAAAATTCACCATGTTAAAGCAAGAAGGAAAGATTTTGAGGAGTAGTGTGAAGGCAAATGGAAAAGTTACAAGTCATGGTGCAACCCAAGGGACTTGAAATTTTTAGATACAGATCCTCTGTGCCTACCTCCTTCTTTTACAGTGCTGTAACGCTTCTATGAAGGACTTGGCTGGCTAAAGGATTCCATTTCACTGATGGTAACTGGGGGAAAATCTTCCTGCTCAAACCCAGGACAGCTAAGAAGCCACCACTTTTCACTAGCCACTATACTGAGGAAAAAAGGAGCTATATGGATGACAGTAATACTGTCCAGTATTTAATCAATGGAGGCTCTGGCTTAAGTTATTATTAAGCTATGACTCCCTTTCAAAAGTTGTTTGCAGCTGTTTTGTGTACTGTAGAGTTCACCTTCAAAATAATAAACCAGATGCGTTTTACATAAGTGTTCTTTATATAGGTATCTACAAACAGAAGATTGAATTGCAAAACAAAACAAAAAAGGAAAGGAAAGGATAGAGGGCATGCTTTCCCATGGATGTAATCAACAGCAGGGCTGCACAAACAAACATTTAGGACAAAATCTAGCTCATGGCAACACGGAAACAGTACAAAAAACATTCAAGGTAGCAACTTGTTGTCATATTAGTAAGTTCTGAAGCTTGATTGTATTCCTATCTTCCTTGTATCAGAAAATATCCTCTGCAATGGGATGGACAGGTAAATTTCTTTTTAATTGATCTGAGACTGTGAATTAGACAGAAGAAGAAACGCAGGAGGAAAAGAATGGCTCTGGGTTTGATCTCAGTGAAAGAGAAAATTATTTCAGATTAATTATTTTGTGTGGCTGTGAAAAATCACTATTTAGCAATAACATGAGTAAAACCAATCACTCTGCAATTTCACACTAAAGTTACATAAACACAATGCAACTGCAGCAAGAATAGTCTTCACATGCGCTATTTCTCTTCCTGGGCAAAAGTACCTTTCCATTCCTGCTTATGATTGATTACTTTAGTTATATCATTTAAGAAAAGAAAACACAACTGTTTCTACAAAACAGCTCCGTAAATGCCAAAAGATTGTCAGAATATATATTTTTCAACTGAAGAAAAAAATCCTTAACCTCAGTACAAGATCCATGTATATCTATAAGATCCATTATATCTATCAACTTTACTAGACGTAGATCAACACTTATTAGCTTGCAGGCTGGACAAAGATCAGGAGATTAAAATCTGTTTCTCAGAAACATATTTCCATTAATATAATAAATGATAGTAAGATACAGCAAGTCCAACTGAGGGCTCTTTCCTCCAGAGTTCATATTTCTCTGGTCAAGCATGAACAGTTAATGCGCCATGCTAACGAGGCCAACAAGTTTTAGGAAAGTCTCCGTGGATGATTTTCATTGAAAATCTCAAAGACACACTCATTTAGGACACAAAGTCAATCTGAATTTTGCTACTGCTATCAGTCAGAGCACACTGAATGACACTCCTCACTCTGCAAATGTAATTGGCCATTTGCCTTAGTTTGAGAGGTAGTCAGACAACACCTGCAAATCAACTGCTCTTCACAAATTACCTCAAGGGAGTTGGTGTTACTATAGCTAATCCAGAAGAGCGGGCTGGCAAAGGATTATTTTAATGTTCATCAGCAGTTACAAAAAAATGCATTCCAATTTGGTCAACTAAAGGGGAAGAATAGCAAAAAAGACCTAGCTTCCCAATAGGAATGGGCTAAACAAAGAAAAGAAAGAATACATTGTACTTTTACTAGGAAGAGTAGAAGTACAGGGCACCCAAGCCTGGAACGCCATGACTTATGCCTGGTTAAGCAACAGCTAACCTAGTTATTTCTGTAAGAACAGAGACTGACACAGTATTCTTCCTTCTGTCCTCATAGGAAACAGGTCAAAGGGTCGAAGAGAGTAAATGCTTTTAGAGAAATAGACTTATTGGCCCAGTTTGGCAAATGTAACTCAACATTTGACTGTTCTAAACTGTAACATACTTATACATGGATTTTATATGAAAATCATCCCTGGGGATGTAAAAGACACCACCCTCTGATCTTGAAGGTGAAATACACATTCCTGTTTCATAAAGGATTCTCAAATTTGGAAGATTCTGAACCAAAGAAAATTATTCTTCTGTACCAAAAGATCATTTTAAACCACACCAGTACATATCCAAAGTAATTTCAGTAGTGTCTCTGAAATGGTTACGAGCAAATGCCAGTGAAATTGAGATTAGCATCAGGCAAAAGGGTGCCTCAAACTGATTAAATGCCTCATACTAATTACATAGTTTACCATTCTTATCTGCCAAATTGCTTTCCTCTGCAACTCCCCATAAGTCATTTTGCTGCTAAGGTCTCAACTCTCCCATCTGCAAAATGGTGTGAAATAAAAACTTGCAGCTCAAATGTTAATACTGTTAGAATCTGAAAGCAACAGCATAGTATTGTCTCAAAGAGTTAGCACGATAGCATAAGCAATTTTAAATCCTTCTCTGTGTTAAATATAGCAGATTGCACAGCTTTCTCTGCAGTGAAAGGAGATTTATTTCCTAAGAATGTTTAAAATCCAAGTCCTTTTTCTAATGAAGCATCAGATAAAAGGATTTTTCTCAAACACCAAAGAAAACATCATCTATCCAAATTTCATTAAACATACGATTGTGAAATAAACAGATCTTATTTTTTGTCAAATTGCTATTAGTTCCATTTATTTGGTAAGATGTAATACATATGCCAATTAGCCTCCACATGAGTATGTGAGAGAAATCCCTTCTATCCCTATGCCCAGTATTGTATATTAAGATCATTAATTTGTGTCTAAGAAAAAATTTTCAGTTTCACTCTTTTCTGAACCCAAAGCTAGCATTAACAGATAATGTAACTACAGCTGATAAACTCAAGATGCCTTAATATCAATTTGCTCAATGGAACATTCTGGTAATTTTGAGCTAATTTACTACAGCAGTACCTGTTCAAGATCAATTCACAGCAGACTATTTCCTACTTACTGTTAATTAAAATCATGGATTTCCTGTTACAACCAGCATATAACTCTGAAGAATTAGCTACAAAACCAATGCGTTATTGACTCAGCTGGTGGACTACTTCTAGACTTACTGATTTATTCTGAGTTTCGCAAGAACAGCTGCAGTAAGCAATGACACAGTGAGGCCAGGTGATGAGCGAAAAAAAAGTAGGAGATATACTCTCTGAGATTTATCTTCCCAAAGTTACAGAACTGCAGAATGGCTTAACTGATTATATCTCCAGCCCGAGGAACTGAGAGCACAGTAGGCTGGAACTCTTTCTTGGCGCAATAAATCTGGGGACCACCCAGCCTTGCTGTCTGAATTCCAGCCCTTTCCGGCCCTGAGAAGAATAATACTCTAGCTGTGTGCCAAGGGGATATCTGCAGGTGGCATCTGGGTTTGACCTAATCCACCCACATTTCTGTTGTCAGGATTATACAAACATTTTTTCTACTGATTGTGCTGGGCAGATATAGGCCAATTATTTCACTTCTGGAACATGGTTGTATGAGAGCACACAAGCATGGGAACAGTAAAGATAAAATGGGCATAGAGGAGCAGCACTGATTAATGAAGAGTCCACCCAAGGCTTTCGGTATGTTGCTTCCAAGCATTAACGTTCCTGAGATTTAAACCTTAATTCAAATGTCAGAGTTACCAGGAAACCAGCATCCACCAGGCCAGAAAAGAGGCTCCATCATCATACCACATTCCCAGAGACTAAGAGCTGTGCAGTCCCTGTCTCTTTTCACTAACGGCCATAAACTGAAAGAAGACACAATTACAGGACGTATGTGTATTGCTTTTGCTTACTAGTGAATCGATGTCTTCTTTCTTTTCCAAAAATCTCTGCCTGATTCCCACAGCAAAAAGGTAAAATCTGCTTAGGCTCTTATTGAGGAGATCTAATCATTCCAAGCATTCTGTACTGCATTTTCACAGAAGCTTAAGATGCTATGGCGAAGAGGATGTACAAATGTAAAAAAATCTGCTTTAGAAAGCAGCTCTGCAGATTTCTGAACAGACATATATTCAGAGCTTTGTCAAATCAAGTGCTGGCAATCAAGTGCTCTCCACTTGCATTGAATCTTGCAAAGCCTTGTTGTTTCTTAGGCACTCTGTCAGAAGATAAAAGTCAACAGACAGAGCATATATCTCATTCAAAGCCTCTTCTAAAGCTTTTTTTATGAAAACAAATAAGCTAGTTGTCTGAGCCCTGTGCATGTGAATAATTTAAGAGTTTAAACTGCAACTGGTAAATGTTACGAAAAATGACATTAACAAACATCAGACTGGAAGATTCCTAATTCTCAAAGGCTACCGAGTGGCTCGTCTCAGCAGCACCACTCTGATGCACTTGTAAGAAGATCTGGACCAAAACTATTGCAATAGCAGGCCACCAGGTAAAATTCTCGTACCAAAAGTAACTGGAGATCTCTTTATTCACCAGGTTGAACAGGCTGTGCTAGGCTACTTCTGCATTTTAAGACATTGCATTAAGATTACAAGATTAAAAAGGCAAACAAAAATATCTCACAGCTTTATAAAACCAGGCCTGAACATTCACAATTTCAGAACTATCTGGAGTTTAGAAGTACCAACCTTATTACTAGCACTTTCTTTGACCCCAAAGATACCTGTCAGACTTCCCTTAACGGTCTGGAGTCATGTGAAATCCTGTACATTAAGGCTGTGGTTTCTGTTTGGTGCATTAACTGTTGAAAAATCTTCCATTGTTCTTGTAAGGTGAAAGAGGGCAGATGCTCTTCCTGTAATGTGTCACTGTATGTCTGACCAATGAGTACACTGCTGTCTCAGTGCTTCTCAGCTACTGAGGAGGGCTGTGCTGGTGTGGGGTGTGCATTTGCATCTGTCTCCCTTGTACAATGACTCTTCTACTCTTCTGTTGTTAATATCTTATCTATGTCACTTACATTCTCCTAAACCCAGCATTAAAGCCTCCTTTTCTTTACTCCCTGCAAAGCATTCTTAATCTCTCCCCAGGTCTTATTCATTTTGCTTTTCCTAGGATAAAGTTTAATTCAAATAACTATTGTTAGTTCATCTTCTTTTTTTCAGTTTTTTTTTTTTCAATAGCAGTACTTGGAGAAATCTATCATGTTGCAAAAAATATAAAAGGTGCATAATTAATATAACAGTCATGATGAATGTATATTCAACAGGTTTAATAAGAAAGAAGTACTTCAAGTTGCCTCTCGTTATACAAGTGCTTTGCTTTAACCTTTTACAAATTTTTGTACCATTCATCTGGTTGAAAACTGTGAGGCAAATGGGGCAGGACTGTCTTTTTGTGACGGGTCCCTGCAGAACCAAGTATTTTACGGTCTCCTAAGGTTTCTGCACTAAGCTCTGCAAATTCACACACACTATCATCTCTTGTAGAGATGGAGCCTTACTACTTCAGCAAAGTGCAAGGAGGCTAAAGCATGTTTGCCATATTTCACATTTACTCAAGCTCCAGTAGAAGAAGGACTTCAGTTCAAATTCACAGATAAATTAAATTGGTGCAGCTAAAGCAGACAGTATCCCTAGCAATATTCCTTTTCTCTCCTGAAGATTATGCCATTCTTGCAGGCATGGCTGAGCAAATTCTGTATCTGCTCGCTAGCTGCTGTGGCTTAAATTAATTAAGCGCATTAATATCATCTGCTGCCTACTGGAGCTTACATTAGCAGGCAGGACCATAAACACAGAAGCAAGCTGGGGGTCGCACATCTCCCTCTGCCAACTGTAGGGAAGGGAAGGATACAAGGCTGAGGTTAGAGCTGGATGCAGCTCCCTCCACACATGGTTCTCAAGGTGATGAAAACATCAAGTGAGACCTTATGCACTGCATGTGAACTCTAATCAAACAGTTTTTGATTCTTCTCAACCCCATTTATGCAGGCACTTCAACACCCCCAATAAACCAGCAGCTGAAACTCTTAGAGAAGGGAATTGTGAAGTGACAGTTGGTTGCTACCTCCCTCCAGGGCATATCTGAGCTCTGCCAGGAGAGGGGCTGTAGTGCTTTACCAGAGCTCTGAGGAGCTGCCACAGCTGGTCAGTTTTGGGGATGCTGAACAGCACTGATAACTGCTGAAATTCAGAAGTAATGGGAAGTGATACAAATGCAAGAAAATATTTACAGTAGCACTTACTTTATCTGCATTTCTTATTATAAGAATGCAATTAAATTAGTAACGATAAAATGAGCGTAAATATCAATGCATATACTGATATTTAGAGGATGAAATGTATTTTTGTTATTTAGAAGATCACCCAATTCCTGCTCTTTGAAAGCTGGAAACAGTGCTTCAATTTATCTCTATCTTGTTTTCCATCATAACTTATTTATTTCAAGTATGTCAAGGGAGAAACTCAATTTGTAAGGACGTTTTCCAATTAATGTTATTAATTAAAAGTTAGAGTCAGTTGGTTTGTAAATAATCTTATTTAAAACCACAAAGTTTTAGGACTCTGGGAAATAGTTGAGAATGCAGCTATGCAAGTATTAACGGAAATGATCCAAATTTTCAATCTCCAAGTGTTACAGCATGTTTTCTGGCATTCTGAATGCCTGCTCATTTTTACATGATCTGTAATCAATTTCATTTCCTCCAGAGCTCTTTTATATTATTAAGGAGTTATTGTCCCTGTTAGTTTCTGTTAAGCAGTGCTATACACAAGTGCTTAGAAGTAATGGCTTTAATGAGTTTTATGTTTATCTTTAAGTTCTGCTCTGAATACGACAAGAGTCTCTGTGGAGTTCCAACTTTATGAATTTGTGCTAGAATCCAGTAATATCCTAGGAAATGTCTGTCATTTAGACTTATCTTTAGAAATCAGTGTACAAATTTACAATGTCACAGCCCTAAGCCTGCTGGTGTTCACAAAATGTTTGGACAATGCTCTCAGCCATACAGTTTGAATTCTGGCTGGTCCTCTGTGGAGTCAGGAATTGGACTCCATGATCTTTGTGGGTCCCTTCCAACTCTGGATGTTCTATGATTCAAAGATTTCATTTCAGCGTTGGTCTTTCAAGTTATTTTTTTGGAATTAAAGCAGCCTCATGTATGAGAATCCAAAGAGACATTACTATGTCTGACCTGGTGATCA
Source organism: Meleagris gallopavo (assembly GCF_905368555.1). NCBI lineage: Eukaryota > Metazoa > Chordata > Aves > Galliformes > Phasianidae > Meleagris > Meleagris gallopavo. The sequence goes on from NC_139405.1 coordinate 13,622,072, forward strand.
ATCAGAAACACTCATCCAACTGAAAGAATCATAACTGCTGGAAAAAGATTTAAATCTAATAAAGAGCAAAAAGATGATTACAAGTCACTTTAGAACTGTAAAATTACTTATTTCTCTAGTGCATTCATACCAAGTGAATAACCACACTTTGTGGATGCAGAGATATTTCACATCTAAAAATAACTTATGCTGTACACTGATTGCAAATCAAGATATACCCAAGGCAGCTTGTGTTTGTAGGTCAATTTATAATCCTTACATTTAAAGGAAAAGCTTAGAGCAAAATCAGATGTTACACTTTTCATGTATCCGTAGTTGTCATATGCTATGGGTTATTGTGAACCTTCTCAGAGACGTGGCAATTTAGATTAATATACTTCTAAACAGTTTTAGAACTAAACCTGATACTATATGTTGAAAAAGTGATCTTCAGCAGACAAGAGTATTCTTAGACTACATGAATGTCAAACATAGAATGGTTTGGGTTTTAAGACCATTCAGTTCCAACCCCCTGCTATAGGCAGGGACACTTCCCTCTAAACCAGGCTGCTCACAGCCCCATCCAGCCTGGCCTTGAACACCAGGGAGGGGCATCCGCAGCCAATGTCTCACCACCCTCACAGTAAATAATTTCTTCCTAATATCTAGTCTAAATCAACCCTCTTCCAGTTTAAAACGATTTCCCCTCGTCCTGTCACTATATGCCTTTATAAAAAGTCTCTCCTCAGCATTCCTGTAGGCCCCCTTCAGGTACTGGAAGGCTGCTATAAGGTTCCCCCCCAGAGCCTTCTCCAGGCTGAAGAGCGCCAGCTCTCTCAGCCTGTTCCCATAGGGGAGGTGCTCCAGCCCTCAGTAATATTTCAACATCTGCTGCTTTTCCTTTTGTAATGCCAGCCTGCTTATAGCTGAACAAATTCTAATCCTCAGAGCATTCAGGTGAGTTGACCAAAAGTAGCATTTCTTGTAGCCTTAACTGGACGTTGGCCTGACATTCTTTATGGTGGGAAGGTATAAACAGTTAAATCCTGCTCACATCCTAACTGTCTTACAATAGCTCTACACAACAGGTTAAGCAGCAGCTTTTTTTTGTTTTTTGTTTTTTTTCTCCATTATGAGAGAAAGAGAAATAAATGTGGCTTGATACATTTATTGTGCAAAAAGAGTAATTTCTATGTTCCAGAAAATACTTTCAGAAATAATAATAATAAAAGCTCTGAACTCCAATAGAGCCTAGCCAGAGAATCACTCTGTAACCAGAGAATCACTCCAAGTTTTAAACACAATTGGTTGACAATATTTTAAATTAGCATTTTTGTGTGCAGACAACAGCACTGTATTTTCATTTTGTAGTGGTGCTTTTAACCACAGAGCCACATGAGTCATAATGCAGGGAAGGCAGGCTGAGGAAACCTAATGGTTTCCACACTTCAGAGTGTTTCTTCTGTTTGAGAAGGAAAATGTTTCCTTTGTTCAGGACAATGTAAGTGTGAACCTCTTTGCCGTAAGTTTGACATATGCTAAATCCATTTTGTCAATAGCATGGAACCTAGAAATACCTAAATCTGCCTTTCCTATTTTTTACTTTCTGAACAAGGGAAACTCTGACTTCATTGTAAATGCAATCAACTAGAAAAATTTGACTAGACCACAAAAGTACTTTGTGGGATTAGTGGTTTCCAAACAGGACTGGGAACCATCAGAATCAGATTCTAATTTTGCTATGCAGACATGTCACTATGAAAGATATTTAAGCCAAAGATTTCAAACACTGACACCTAAAGTAAGGCAGTGAAATACAGAGTTAACTCTGCATCCAGCAAACCTTTAATGCATAGAAAATGCTGTTTGCTGTTTTGAGTTGGAAACAACACAGAGAAGTTTTATTATACATGTTTTCCTCTTGGAATTTTTTATTCCTTTTAGATAAATAGACCCATAAATAGGTTTGTCTTGATAATATCATTTCAACTGAGCTACAAGTATTGTCTATTTGCTGGGTTATGCTTCAGAGACTTTTAAAATGGAGCACTTCAAAAACTAAGTTTCCTCAGAAACACATCCCTGGATTGCATCTGCATTCTCTCTAACAGCAACTCACCAAAAGGAATCATTTTCATTTGCATTTGGTGTCTTCTGCCTCATTTATATCAACCACAATTTCAGTGGATTCTCAATCACCCGCTGAAATCCAGGTTTATATGTAGTGATTAAGGTACTCCCTGATTTGAAACTAAATGTAGCTACCACTGACAAACAGCAGGCTGCCTAACCAGTAGAAGTGCTTGTAGAGATTTCTAGAATCAGGAAACTCTGTTTTTGGCTTTTCCCTTGATGTATATTTGCGATTGCAGGTAACCCTCCTATAGTCTCTGCTCAATGGACCAATCCTGTTACCAAGGTCACCTTTGCAGGGTTATATTTGCATCCAGCTGACGTTGATTCATGTTGCCAGATGGCTAAGGACAAAGCACAATTGCTCAACACAATGTGTGACCTACTTACACTCCTAACAATCTGCTGTTTAATACTTCATAAAAGCATTGAGAGTTTGATTAAAATTTTAATTTTGTTTCATAGTTAGCCCACATGTGGCATGTACACTTTGCATACCAGATACATCTGTTCCAACAGAGAAGTAGTACGATGCCTCTGACTTCTTTCTAAAACAGCGCATGTGAATAAATAAGTGTAATTTCCTTATTTCCTAAAGGCACTCTCAAAAGTAATTACAAGTTGCTGTTTTACATATCGACTCTGGCTCATCTAGTGAACAGCCAAACACTCTCATGCTGTCTCCACTTAAACAAATAGTGACAATGGTAAAGTATCAGCTACTGAGAGGAATTAAAAACATGGCACAAAATTCATGTAGGGTTTCTAATCAGATATACGGATAGTCATGGGGACATTCTCCATTCATGCTCATAGTCTCATATACATTTATGGGATAAGTGGGACAAACTATTTTTTTTCGTCTACAACTAGAAGATATGCAAGAATAGTAGAAACGATGATGGTCGTTATAGGCCAGATTCCCCGCAATGTTCAGGGCTTCAGGTACATGGTAACTACCAGAATGAGTCAGACCTGACATCGACTAAGACCCGCAGCTGCCTCTGCCCTCAGCTACTACCAGATGCTGTACAAAGCAGAGAAAATAATTCCCACTTTCAAATAGCCCTGCCTGGTTCTGATCTCTAATATTTAAAGATTGGCCCCTGTCTTGCTGAAGTTTTTCTAAGTTTCAAGTTCCTTGCAAAGTACTCATCAACATGAATTTCAATCCTGAATATTTTTATTTCCAAAGTGATCTCCACACCAGCTCTGAATCTGCTTTGCTTTGATATATTTTCAAGCACTTGGCACCTCTAAATGAAGCCAAACTACTAAAAGTCCTGAGCATTCAGCAGCTCCTGCTGTGAAAGTTCACAGCCAGAACCTCAGGGCAGTTTAGCATGGTGTATGAAGCTAGGTCTATGAAATAGTGTTAGTGTGGTCTTTGTAACTGTTGTATTTTCCACGGAAATAAGTAGGAAGCACTACTTTTGGAGGGACCTATGTACTATACATTGAGGAGGAAATCAAAGAAGCTATTCGGAAAATGTTCCATCACATATCAGTATCATCACACCTGGAGAAAATGAGAAGGGAAAGTCAAACACAGGGAGTGGCAATGTTATCATCTTAATGCAGTCAGTGCTAATGGGGTGATTATTAAGACAGCATAAATAAAAATAAATGGTTGGACATTGACTACAATAAAATTTGGTCAGTGAACTGAATATTACTGAATAAAAAAGTGAAGAGTTATTCCCAGACACATTGTTATGTTATTTGGCGTTCTCAAGCCAAATGAATAGATGAATACAATCTAAAAGAAGTTATTAACTGAAGCGTACCAAACAGAGGAAGGGCCATCCCCTGGGAAGCTTTGCTCCAACTTACAGCTCTTGTTAGCCTGATTTTGTCTAGCACCGTAAGTACTTCCCCTCCCTCCGGAAGGCTCTGTCATTCACTGGTGGAATCACAGGAGGGACCATACGCAAACACTTTGACCCTGCTGTGCCCATGGCATTTGCCACATAGCCAGACATGGTTTTACTAAGAAGTTCTCTGCCCCTCTGAGACTCAAAAGATGCCCTGAAAGGACATTACAGTTGTTGATGAGAGAGAACAGAAATATATTTAAAGAAAAGAAACAGATGAGTTTCTATCTACTATCTTCTCAAAAAAAAAAAAAAAAAAAAAAAAAGCTTTAGAAAAAACATTTACCTCAGGAAGTGGTATTTCATCGAGTTCTGATACTTTGCCATAGTTAAAGCTTTGAGAGAGAAAATGCATGCATACAGAATTCAAAGTAGGTATTAAAAAAAAAATTAGAATTTATGTAACAATTGAGGAACCCACAACAGTTCTGCAAAAATGCCAGGCATCCCTGTTATCCTTTAAAATTAAAACTCAGGGAAATCCCTTTTTATTTTTAAATCAAAGGAAGCCCAACTGCAAATTTCAAAGCCAAATTTTCAACTTTTGTATAAATTGGAACTTCCACTATCCATAGAAGAATGACATTTTTAAAATGCTTATGATTATGATTACTCTATCATGCAAAAAAAATTTTTTTTTTTGTCCTGGGCATATCAGCTTCAGACTTCTATAGAAGCTGGCCCTTGTGGCACAAGTCCTGTCGCTATGTTCATCTGCTGGACCTGCTTCCAGAGTCTGTTTTGTGTCAATCTTTTCATACAGTGTGCCTTCAATTATAGGCAGTAAATGCACAGCAGAAAGCCTGTTTTAGCTGTGGCCAGTGACCCATTTAGAAATTTAAGGTTGCATATACCCCATAACCCACAGCAAAGCTCTCACAGCTTTGCAGAGTCAGAGATCTGCCCAAGAACCAAAAGATGAAGATGACCTGACTGTCATGCAGTAAGAACACTCTTTATGAGCACACATTATTATTTTCCTAGTTGCTAGACATGAAACATGATAACATAGCAAGGATACCACTTGACTACTAATGATTAAAAATTCCAGTGTCTTGTGTCTATTAGGGCTGTACAGTGTAATAACAAACATGGCCCGGTCCTGAAAGCACAGATTAAGTGAATCTAAATAGCTCTCTTTTGGGTTTGTTTAGTAGAGAGCATCATTCTCCTTTGCTGGGTCTGATTATTTTTCAGTTTAAAAGCCTGCGAAAGTGTCTTTTTATTACTGCTGTGTGGGAAAGAGACAAAGGTGTCTGTGACACTATGCTATGCTTGGAAATGGTTTGTGCTTAGAAAAGCCTGCGCTTTTAAGCAAGATGCTTAAAAACAAACATAATTGAAGAGAGGCTTCTCAAACGGGAACAAAGTAAACAGATGCTTCATTAGAAGTTACATTCCCAGACTTGCTTTTACTATCAAGTCCGCTGACTTTTTTTTCCTTTGGCTCAATTTACAAATTAATTATCTTTCATAGAAAACTCAAACTTAACATAACTCATGGTTATGTTAAGAATACTTTGAAGAAAATGGTTTTCTTTTGGCAATCTTGTCCCTAGGAAAAGAGATAAATTTAGTAAGAATCATACTTGTTTGCTTGTTAGAGCCTTTAAACAGCAATTTGCAATTGCTCTGTGTGTGCTGTAGCTTAATGTTTAAATATGGTCTATATTAATAGATTCATGTTAAAAAGTAACATCTGCAACTACCAAGTGCAGTAGAACACCTTTTGAGGGGATCTGCTACCCACTGATAAAGAATCATAGAATCAATGAGGTTGGAAAAGGCCTCTTAAGATCATTGTGTCTACCAAACCCACCCCCACCATGCACACTAATGTCCCTCAGTGCCACGTCTCAACATTCCTTGAACGCCTCCAGGGACAGTGACTCCACCACCTCCCTGGGCAGCCTGTGCCAGCAGCACCAGCAAGCATGACACGGTTTTAAGGGATTCACAAGCTCATGTGTATTTGTTGTCGGTGTTCATCACCATGAAAGAAGAAAGCCTGCAATGTATGAAGGAAGTAAGAGAAAAGCTTAACTATTCCCTCACTCCAATTATCATTAGTGTACAAAACGTCTGTTGGTGTGGTGTCTTGCTTTGGAGATCACAGAGAAAAAAGGAAACTGCCACACTTCCCCAGCAGATACACACTCCTTAAATTCTTTCCAAATTTTGTAATGATGGGATATTAACATTTTCATTGTGGAGAAAACAAAGGAAGTGGATTGGATAAAAACTGCATTAAATGTAACGGAGTGAGATCATTACTTGAAATTCTGAATTTTGCCCTCACAATTTGTTATGGTAAATAATAGCAAAACGAATGTAGCAGACTTGAATGCTTTCTGATGATCTTCAACAAGATCATGCTTGTTGTAGGACCTGGCACAGGCAAAACCTTGTACTCATCAAACCCCATCTGCATTTAGGTTTAGTTGTGACTGTCTTTCGTTCTGTTATGCTACATTTGAGTTCAGAATAAAGACAGCAATGATAAGTTGAGATTACATGGGCATTAGACATTATATTTTAATCACATTCTCAAAGGTGCAGAGTATGTTAGGAAATATCATTAGCTTTATCAGTCAGCTGTGGTTTGAGACCATCACTAAGTGATCACAAAAGGGAAAAATGTCTTAAATAGTACAGAACTGAGATAAACTAGGAATAGTAATACACTTGACAGTTCTATTTGCATTGGTGCCTGGTTTAAGCGCTGTTTTTTTCCTGTTTTGTTTCATTTTGAACAGAGCACAAGTCAGAAATTAGAAGTATGCATACGTGAAATGCTGTTGAAAGTGCAAATCAATCAGTTGATGCTGAACTCCTTTTTTATACATGGTGACTTCAATAATGACCTTAAAAGTGATCACTTAATATAATATTGGCCAAAGACCAAGGGAAAATCTTGCCATTATGGTGCACTGGAGAATTCTTTATTTTAGAGTACCACATGGAATATCTAAATTAAGTCATAAGGGAACAACAATCTATGATATCCAAAACCTTAGCTTGGGCATATACTACATGGCATTGCTCTGTTAATCATACTGCAGTTAAACAGAGCTGTTCACCAATTTTCAACTCAAATGATCAATTGCTACAAAGCTGTCAAGCTTGATGCCAGCTCTTTTCATAGCTTGCACTCTTGACCACAAGTCTAGATGAGCTTTTAGGGTTATAATGAGGAGTAAGCCAGAAGAAAATAGATGCCTGAAATCCTATAGCCAAGAAGCAGTAATTTCAAACAGCTCCCAATTTGGAACTGGCTGAGAGCAGAATAAGAACACAATCAAAACCAGACTCTGGAAGAATGTACTTGGAGCAAAGTACATAGGTCAGTGAGTCTACAAAAAAACCCCAAAACTAAAGGGTAGTAATGGATGAAGGCAAATGGGGAAAATCAGCACAGACTAGAAGGCACAGTTTTTGCCTCCTCTGAAACAGCTGCAGAATGAATTCCAGAGTTAAAAGTCACAGTCCACCTTGTATTTTCAGCTATATAAGATTTTTAAGTCAGAAGCACTGCTTCAAGATTCCTTTCATTTTATTTCTCCACTGTTTGTGAATCTGTTCCCGGGGACTTAAAAGCACTGCAAATGTTTCCCTGAAAGCACAAATGCAGGCAGGTTCAACCTTGATCACCCATGCTTCCCTCCCCTCTCATACCTCATCATTTACCATCAACTGTGTTCCACAGCGGTGCACTGCTGTGAAACTCTGCTTGGGGAAGCAGTAACACTTGCCTCTCTAAGTGACGGGGAATGACCTTAATTTATGCCCAGGCAGAGCCAGCAAGCAGGGCCCTAGCACCTCTGTCCAGCTGCCACCTGGCTCTGTGCCGAGCACCTCGCTGCGAGCTCTTCGGGAACTGAAACTCTCATAGGCCTCTGAAATTGAGATTCAGTTTCCACAGAGCATGCCATTTTGTACTTTAAAACCTCAGCCTTTCTCTTTCCTTTGTCACTAAAGCAGTGCTGCCTAATGACAAACAGCAACTGCAACTGAAATTTTACTGAGTTTCTTCTTCTCTGAGTACAAGCTACAGACAATTTTGGAGGCTAAGCAAATACAGGGCAGCAGGAACACATCTTTTATTTTTACTGCATTGAACAGCAAAACAGGAAAGCAAAATTGAAATGCATACCTTTAGTTTTGAATTGTGCACACAAGCAAAAAGGCAGATGAAATCTGACATATCTCCTTCACCCATAAAACATACTTTTTCTTATTTAGCCATTCTTCAGATTTCTTAGGTTCAAGCTCAGTAATCATAGCAAGGTAATGAGATATCTCAAATTGTCAAAACACTTAGCTGCACCATGCTGAAGATATGCAACAGAAATGGCTAACAGAAAAGTTCAGATGTGAATAGAAAAAATATACATCTGTAATGGCTCTGGCTGGCTGTCAGGGTAAATATCAATATATGAAAGGGTGTTTTTTCAAATGGAATAATTCTTCCCATAGCAGTCTTAGAAAAAAAATAATCTGAGCTGTTGATAAGCCGTGTAAAATTCACTTTGTGTCTTATGATGAGCGGTTACTAGGATGTCAATATTCACTCCTTAACAAGGTTGGCTTTAATTTAAGCTCATGATTAAAGTCTGAATTTATGTTTTTTTAATTCTCCTTTCAGAACCACAGTCATAAATTAATGAGATGCAAGTGCAAAACATTTAATGTTATCCTTTATCACTTATTTCCTTGTGTTTTTTTTTTCATTATTGAAATTCAATAATGAATTCAATAAATTCAAACAGAGTGGTAAACTGTTATTCCTTTTGATTTGAAGGTATGCAATGTAAATTGTAAATCTTTCAACTCCAACTTCACACTCACCAGTATGCTTGGGATAATTGAAGCTCCTCTGGAACAGCATAAAACACTCAGAGGATATTGGCACTGCTTTGTATTGCCAGGCAACAAAACAGCTGATTATGTCTCCCAAATTACATCTTCTTCCTGCATCTCTAAGCATTCCGTTCCACAACATCACTCACAAACTGTCTGTATTCTTGTCCTCTGATACACTCACTTGTGTTCCTTCTATTCTTGATTCAGTTTTTCTAGAAGCTAAAGAGCTTTTTTAAAAAAAAGCTAATATATTTTTTGAAATATTTGCCTTCTCTCATCTCTTTATATAGGACTAAAACCTTAGGCTGCTTGAGCAAAGATGCTGTTTCATTTGTTTGCTATCCATCCATTTGGAAAGAAAGGAAATTTCCTGAGGGCACACATTGTGCCTTATTCACAGTCTGCAGGTGGCGTAGGCAGCAATTTAGAAAGAGGACAGCTGGGACCAGAGAATTTCTGTACAAGGCTTAGTGGGGTTTAAAGAAAAGTTCAAAATTACAGCAATACTATTAATAGTGGTAAAAGCATCTTTGTTAACAGATACTCTAAACCCCAAAACTGTTCTAAAAAAAGTTGTTTTTTGCAGACCAAAATCAGGCGCAGTAATATTGAGGACATCTCGTAAGTGTTCTTCTCATACATGAAGGAAGTTTCATGTCTGTCAGAAAAGTTAATCTCAATTTACCCTTCGCTTAATAATGCAATGCCTGTCTCCTTAATTACAGAGGTTCGAGCTGGATCTGCTGACACTACTGAAAATCCACACAAACACTACCATTTTCAATCAAAATTTGTATCATACATTGTACTGGAACCTTTAGGAGTTCTGTGTTAATCTGCGTGCATATAAAATGGATTAGGTGAGTTGCTTCCTAGCACAATTTACTTATCAAAGGACTTGAATATGTAGGTGGTTTTTCTGTAGATATTTATCTAGGTTTAGAAGAGAGGAGTGCCTGCCACCTCAAAGTTTTACATCTCTTTAAATTACATCACGTCCCCTTTAATTCACACAAATTTAGAAGACTTCTAATCTAGCTTAACTCATTTAAAACAACGTAGAAATATGGAAAGATGAAAGTCTAAAACAAGCAGAAAAAAAAAATAAAGCATCCCATTTGGTTCATTCTCAAATTGTTTTTCAACTTATTTGCACAAATCCATGAAAATAGCAAGAGGTGAAGGTAACAAAATATCCCTTGGGTAACAGCACCTTTTTGTATTGCTAGTTAGCAGCCGCATTACACTTCAACAAATGACCTACAGAATGCACTCCACATCTGTGTATCTATAGTGACTAAGATCCTGAAAATCACACGGAAGTGAAATACTTCCTTTATGCCGAAATTTAATCCAGCCCTAATGACATAAAGGCAATTATTTTCAAGAAAGGATGCTAAAAGAATCACTGGTACAGAATACCAAGCAAAGCAACAATAGTTTTCCTCAAAAACACTGACAATGTCTATCAATGACACAGTAATTAGGATTGCCAAAAAAAGTAAAAATAGGATGCAATGATTTCAGCCACTAAATAAAATTAATCCATCTCTTGGAAATGCAGAATGGAATGATTACAGCCCATGGTTGTCTGCTGCTTATAGCACCAGATCAACTTCTAGCAATAAAAAGAGTGAACACTCAACATCTAGTAAGATATATGTGGTAACACTGCAAGTAGGCATCTGGATGTCATTACAGGTAACATTTTCAAAAAGAGCATAACTCACTGAAGTACTTAAAAAATGTCATTCGTGTTTTTAATTTTGCCTTTCTTTATTTTTTAACTCCAAAGGCTTGTATGCAATGATCAATTCATTAGGAAAATGAAGAGCTATTTTAATTTGCTGATCCTATAGTCATCTACATGGTGAGTATATACTATACTTTTGAATATACATGTTAAGAAGTCAAATTATCATTCTAAATAAGCCCAAATATCCTAAAAAAAAAAAACAAAACAACCAACAAACCAACAACCTTGATTTGATGTGTCAGATGCTTTTAAAGTACTGTAAACTAAAACAATAAACATAAGTTAATAATATCTCACATACTATAAATTAAGATAAGATAGCAGCTTGAAAGTTATTGCTTTGAATTAGGAATTTATAGTAAAATATCCATAACATCCATGTCCAAAAAAAATCCAAAACAACAACAACAACAAAAAGCCATATTATTCTATGTAAAAATGGGAAAATCAGGAGAAAATGTGTTTCTGTGGTTCTTATTATCATTATCTGAGAAACTAATATTGCCTGTACAGCTGTCTCCTGGATGGCAAGGTCTGTCCACAATAGCTCAGAACACCCTGAAAACAAATTTGTATGTTGTTACGTGGTGGCAGAGGTGAAAGCAAATCACCTTTCCATTGCAACAACAGAGAAAGACTATTCAACTATACATCATCTTAAGCTGCCAAGAGAGTTTGGCAATGAAAGACTACAAACTGGGGAAGAACAAGAGAAAGGTAGAAAAGGGGGAAAGCCTGACTTCTGGCAGCAAAGAATCTACTTTATCTGATGGGCTGATACCCAGAGAAAGCTTAAGCTGATTTGAGCCCTGTGAATACGTCAGAGGTTCACAAACAGCATCTGTTGCACTGTAACTATCCAATGCCTCTAACAATGTCCTGAGAAAGTGCAAGCCAGGGAAAGGAAATTATTGAAGAAAATGGACAGGAAAATAAATGTCTACAGAGAGGTAGAACAAGGACAAAGGGAACTACTTTTTCCTGCTCAGTGTGTTTGCTCAATAGCCTCCCAAAAGGGTTATTTGGCATTCATGCCAAAACCTGACTCACCATATTAACAGGCAGCAATTCTATGGATTAAGGCTGCCCAGAGTGCTGTGGGTACCCCATCCCCGGAGGTGTTCCAACCCAGGTTGGATGGGCACCAGGCAGCCTCAGTTGGTGGGGGCAGCCTTGCCCATGGCTGGGGGTGGGACTGGGCGGATCCCTTTGAATCTGAGCTGAACTGTGATTCTATGATAATCCTATGATTAATGCTATAATTGCTCATAGCTCTACAGAAATAAACCCCAAATGTAACCCCTGAGGAACTGAAACCTATTTTTTTCACTGATGGATGAGAATATTAAAAAAAAATAATAAAAATCAAGCAATTTCAATTGAATTAACAGTGTGCCCTGGCACCAGGAGGGCCAACATGGGGGGCACCAGGCCCAGCGCTGCCACCGGGCAAGGGGAGGGGCTGTCCTCTGTGTTCTGCACTGTGTGGCCTCATCTCCTGCAGTGGATGCAGTTTGGGTGCCACAGAACGAAGAGGATGTGAAGTTATTTGAGAGCATCCAGAGGAGGGCTATGTAGATGGAGAAGGGTCTACAGGACAAGGCATGTGAGGAACGCTGAAGCCCCTGGGGTTGCTCAGCCCAGAGCAGAGGAGCTGAGGGAGTGGAGGGCAGCGCTGAGCTCTGCTCTCTGGGAATGGCGTGGAGCTGTTTCAGAGGAGGGGCAGGTGGGGGACAGGGACAAGGTCTGCCCCAGATGGTGGTGGGCACGGCCCCAGTGCCGGAGCTCATAAAGCATTTGGACACCATTTTGAGACACAGGGTTTGGGTTTGGGTGGAGCTGCGTGGAACTGGGAGTTGGGCTCTGTGATCCTTGTGAGTTTCTTCCAACTCAGGATATTCTATGAGAACATTTTGTTGCACCTCCCTGTTTTGTATTCTGCATCACAGGGAACTGCAACACAAAGCTACAGAAAGGGAAGGGGCACAATTAAGATGAGGGTTAAACATTATTTAAGAGAGTTAAAAATGAGTTAGAAGTTCTGCTTCTTTACAAATTACCATGTTCATGACACAAAGAATGCCTCAAAAGCCCATATCTAACTGCGTATTTAAAATTGCCTGTAACAAAAATGGTAGCTGCTAAGTAATTAAAACGTTTTTAAAAGCTATTATGTGAAATGAGAAAGAAACATACACTATGTAACTGCTGCTGGATATTGCTTCCATTCTTCCTGAGCTGTAAAGGAAGTTGGCAGAAGTGATGTGGTCTGTGTGGTGGGAAGGCTCCCCTGGCAGCCAGGGCCTCAGGAGCCACACTGTGATAGCAAGACCAGGACTGCTGCCTCTACATGTGCTCTTACAAAAATTACATTAAGCTTTATGTATGAAGGACTCGAGTGTGAGTGACAGACTAAAACAGGAAGAGCATTAATAGCTGCAAATAGGATTGAGAGGGCTAATTGAGAGATATTGAGGAAGAAGCAGGAGGCTCCTATGGCTATTGATCGGAAACTCCCAAGAGGGAAAATCAGAGTATTAAAAAACATAATTTATGGTTTATATTGCACAATAACAGTATATTGTACAGAACTGTACAGATGATCCTAACCAAGACACTTCCTCAGGGAAACATAAATCTAGAAAGGAAATAGAGGTGGGATCAAATAATGCTCTGAAGGCAGCTTTTCATATAAAACAGAAGGCCAAATTGTTACTACTCACATAACATAACACTTGTAATTTTACACTATTATTAATATTGCATGTTCTCATGGGTTTATGCATCAAATAATAACTTTGCTCAGATACCTGAAGGAGAAACAGAAATTATGACCTGAAAAGCCACCATAAAACTTAATGGTGAATACTGCTTTTAGCGGAAGCTGTGCAACAATACCCTTTATCATCGGGAAAAGTGTCAGTAGATCACCAGAATGGACAGTCACATGTGCCCTCTGCACGTGAGTAACTGTGCAAGCAAGACAGACCATAGTCTTAACAAACCAACTCAGGGAAGTGGAGAATTTTGCCACTATATGTTATCAACGCTAAATGTAAGATATATCCGTATTTTGTGAGCTAGAAAGTAACACAAGATTAACTTTGTTACAACACTATGAATGAATCTGACAATTGGTTTGGGAATGGCCTAACTAGACGAGCAGTAATGACAGCTGTAGGGGCAGTCGAGGTGCTAATCATGAAGCACCTGTACTCTATGGGTGAAGAAGATGAAGTGTTATGACACAGTCTGTTAGCAAAATATAAAAATCGAAGAAAAATGTGGGAGGTTCAAATCACTATGGGATCTCCACAACTTTTAACAAGCAAGTTCTAGAAGGTATACAGTAATTACATAATTAAGGTAATAAAAAGTCTAGCGAATCTAGTCCAGTATCAGACTAGTATCTAGTCCACAGGAAAAAAAACCTATCAGAATATAACAGAACAAACGCCCAAGGTAGGAACTACCCTAAATTCTTTATTTCAAACCATGAAACTATCACCATTAATCTGAACTTCGTTAGAAGTAGTTCACAATGAAGCAGTAGTTCACAATGCTCCTCATAAGGAGCAACAGGTAGAGAGGCCAGGGCACCTTGATCACCCCAGGAGGCAGTTATGCCAGATAACTAAACACAAAAGCAAATGACAATTTTCAACTTTCAATTAGAAAAATAGAAAAGGAAAGAGATAGGAAGAAAAAGAATGTTTGTTTTCAATCTATGAAAATAAGCATTCACAAAAAACAAGAGTGAAAAATCATCTGAGAAACTGGTGTTAAGCGGTTGGGTTTATGTAGCTCTAGAGATTGAGCTTTATCCCATGATAGACTTGTCTATGCATTCATGACAAATGCACAGTGACATTTTGATGCTTCACTTCTCACTTCCCCTGCCAGTCCATCTCTCTGGTTTGCAATGTGCCAACCTTTAGGGTGAGAAAATAAATGTTTCAAACTCTTTCCCTGTGAGTGTATTCAGAAACAAGTACTTGCAAGTGCATAAGCACTGCCACGACTCTCTCCTTGAACAGAACAGTCACTGCAATTTACACAAAGACTGCCGAAAAGAGAATTTAGCTAGAAGCTCGTTTACAATGAAACTCTCTTCTCATGACATTTTCCTATATTTATTACCTAAGTGTTTATGTGCTCCTTATTATCTAATCTCAGGTGTGCTTAACCTAACAAATCCCTAACAATTCAGGAGAGAAGTGTTATATGGATAAACAGAGTTGAAGGTTATTTATGTTTTCTAATTTAGGTACTGAAGCTAGGAGGTTAGTCTTGAGTTTTCAACAGAACTGCTAATCACTCACTATCCTGGACATGCTCAAGCACAGGCTCCTTCTTAAGCTGTGAAAAGCATGCACTAATGTGTAGTGCTGTGGTTTGTCTTCTCCTGGGTATATCAAACCAAATCAATGTGGCTTTACACTTTTAATCCCCACCAACACATTCCCAAGGTCCCTTTCCTCATATCATTTGGCTGTTTCTGCTGCCAATGAAGGCTCCCGTTAGGAGAATAAAATTCCTTCTCTGCAGTTTTCATTTATTGTCTTTCCAGAAGGCCACCAGCATACTAAGCAGGTGATATTACAGGAAAAAAAAACACCTTGAGGGTTGAACCAGACTGTAATTAACTGAAGGCTGATCGAGCCAGTTTTACAATCATTAATATTATTTTTTAATAATGCATTTTATATCCTACAAGGCTGTTACTAATTTAACAGATGCATCCAGAATATATTTATCAAGCCAATCTCTATGGATATAGCATATGCATGTTCTTAATATATCTAGTATACATAAAATATTTTCTGTTAGACATGGACTCAAACACATATTCAAGAATATAACAAACAACTGGACTACATCTATTGCACATGAAATTTCCTTATATTTCCCTTTGACTAAAATTTGTAGCAGCATAAGAAGGGGTTAATGAGTTTATAGGTAACAGCCTGACCCAAGCAATGCTTCACTGATTAATGCTCAGACAATTCAGAGTGCAGACAATCTGCTCTTTCCTCTAGCAGAGCAGAAGTTACACGCTCACGCTCACATCACAAACCAAGGGCCCATCCAGCACTTCAGTCTGCTTTGACTAAAGCTCCACTGACGAATTTACAGATTAAAACTACATGTGGGATACCTCCAGTTATTGGAATGCCTTCTTATTCCAATCTTGTTGAAGATTTGAATTGAACTGAATATCAGATCATTGTAAAATACAACTTTTTGGATCTCTGCCCATTAATACATGCATTTTGTTTATGATAGATATACTTGCAAAGCATATTTTAAAAACCAAAAAAGAGTGGTGGCAACAGTATCGTATCACAGAAATCAGCTTTCCAGTTTTTATCTCATCTTAATTGAAGTCTGTTTCTGTTGCCAAGCAAGGTTTAGTAGGCTTCCTTCATTTATAAACTAAGTGTATTTGTTTCACTGAAAGTGGGATGTAATTGCTAAAGGTTTATTTATTTTTACTTCATTTCATTTTTAGATAAACTGAACATTTTTCATTTTGAATTCAATGAAATTCACTCTTTAACTTGAAAACTTTGTGTCTGTTTGACCCTTTCAAACAAAAGCATAGCAAAGGAGATGGTATGTGGGATAACACAAAGAAGGGAGAGTTATCAATGCTGTAAGCTTTTTATTAGTACTCCTATGTTCGTGATACTCAGCTTGTGCTCTTTTTAAAAAGGCACAGCTTCTTTCTGTGTACCTGGAAAAAGGCCCAATTGCTCTGCTACAGGGCAATTGGGAAGAGGCATCTCCATCTCTGGAGCTAATGCCATTCCTCTACAAATGGAGCCAAGGCCAGACAGTGAAGGAAATTACATAGGCACCCATGTAAACAGATTACTTCCTTCCACACTGCATGACACTGTTCTGCAAATTCCAACTCCGAATGCACTGGAATTACATTCTGGAGGCAGGAATACACTATTTACCAAACAATTCACTTCCAAGCCTCAGTGATTACAATGCTGGGCTGCACAGATAGACAGAAGGTACCTGCCATTTAGTCTCTCCTTCTAGAAATACATCTGTAGTTAACTAACAGCATCTTTTGCATTTGGTCCAGCAATTGAAATGTCCAACAATATTTGCAGAATGTGACAAAGTGGACTCAACACAATGAAGAATCCAGAATAACCAACAAATAGTTGGCAATTTATTGGCAACTGGTTTGACATTCCTAGAGAACTGAGTGCAGCACTGTTTAGCTCCCTGCTGCCATCAGTCCTGTGCTGCTCATGCCCATTACCTAGTACACTTGCTACAGGGCCTAGTGGCCCTTCTCTCTATAAGAAACCTACCATTAATCTCCACACCAAGGACAGCAATCACAGGGTCTAAGCAATCTACATCTAATCCACCATCTGCCCTTGGTCTTGGTCTCCAGAGCAAAACTATAAATGTCCATTTCCTCCTCATGTGACTGTAAGTGTACCAGAGGAGCACTGTCAATCAGAACTCAAGCAGAGCTGTACCTTGCAGCAGTCTATGGGTTGCATGCTGTTGCACAAACCTGACATTACAGAACTCAGAATTCATCACAATAAAACCCACTGTGCTTACTGCTCACAGACTTCTGAGTACAGAAGTTAAGAATGCCCCTTTCCTGGACGCAATTTCATTGCATTTTTGCTGTGTTGGATTGGATAAAAAACAAAAATTGTAAAAATGGAAAAGGAGCCAAGAATCTATACTCCATTCTGCAGTACAGATTCTTTCATTTATATTTCTCATTTTCCTCTCTCTGAGGTCTTCAACTATTCTCAATTTTGAATCTAAATTCTCTAGACCCATTTTCACTTTTATTTTCTATTGTCTTCTGGTTTCAGTTTCATTTTTTTCCATTTACTTCACTCTAAATATTACTCTTCCTATTACATCACCCAGTTTTTGAGTGCTTATGAGTAATTATGAATTACTTTTTCATATACCTTTGGGGCTTCTGCATCTCATCTTCCACGTGATGGATGACTTTGGAATGTAACCCAGGTACACAGTCAAGCTCACAGACCTGCAGAGCATGTCAGCTTATAGCACCTTTCCCTTTCTTCTTCTAATTAGTCTTGTAATCTGAAAGAAACACTATTCCTATGAGTTCCTGTGGACACTCCTCGAAATTTAATAGCAGTGAGTGATGGCAAAAAGCAAGAGGGAGAAAAGAGTTTAAAAAACAAAGTAAAGGATACTTAAGTAGAGAGTATAAAAAGAAACAATATACTGCGAAAGAGAGGTCAGTGCAAGACAGTGAGAGAGTTTGCAAAACTGAGGAACGTGGAAAGCAGAGGAATACAAGAAGAAAGAGGGGAAAAAAAAAAAAAAAAAGACTAGAAAACGCTGCCTGCTATTGCCAGGACAGTACGGTATGCCTGATAACAATTTTCTCCCTAGTGAGTGTCTTCATTCATTTCTATAAGCTGGAGGCAAAACCTGGAGGACTGCAAACTGGATGAAATTAACCAGGACTGCAACTTGCTGTCCCATATTTGGTAGGTTTGAAAAGGAATTTTTTACATTAGATGCTCATCTAAACTCTGAAACAATTTTGTGGGGGCAGGGACATGGGATGCTGGTGATGGAAGAACTAAAAACTATCAACTTTCACCATTCTCGTGATAATTTTCCTACAAACAATCTCCGGAAAGGTCAATGTTAAAAGAGGTTAAAAGCATTGAGCATCCTTAAGACAGGCTCCATATCTCACCATCTCTGGATGATGTTTCGCCTTCCTGGACACAACCACTTATTCCACACAAATCTTACAAATCACTAGGACTCCATAAAAGAGATCATTTACAGTTCTTAGCTGTAGTTTATGTGCTTAGTCACGCTCCACAATCGCTTGGTGAGAACTTCTTTCTACCATCAAATGGCTGAATAAAAGGAAATGTACTGAGTCACTATAGTTAAACCTATATGCTAGCATCCACAACTAACGTAATGTATTTCTGCCAGAAAACGCTGATTTGTTAGAAATGAGTCATAGGAGAAATTGAATGAAAACTAATCTTCCAAGAGAACAAGCAAGTCAGCAGCAGCTTGCTTGCATCCCTTCCCCACTATTCTGCTGCTGACTAAGGAAAGCTGCCAGACCCCAGAGAGCTGCACCCATGTTGCAAGGAAAGCACACACTGACACGGCTGAGATGCTGGGAGTGCACTTTCTCTTTCTTCTGGATGATGTACAAGGATTTTTCTTTCCCCACTAGACTCAGTACTCTCAGACTGCTGGGGAAATAAATGCATCTCAAAGCAACAACCTGTCCTTGGTGCAGTTTTTTTTTTTTATAATTTCTAAAAAACAACAACAAAACTCCTGTGATTTTCTTTATAATTCTCAATATACTTTTTAGTCAATGTATTTCATTTAAACCCTGACTCTGCTTTTGAAATTTCTGTTACTGTTTTCTACTAACACATTTATCATCCTGAAATCGCATTGCAAGATAAATTCAGCACCCATCTTCTCCTGTGACTGTACTAATAACAGCGACCTGTGTCTTTAACGAGCGCTGCAATGCACACTGCTACCTCATGGGCAGATCCACAGCAGCTCTATCACTACTGGCTCTGTTTTGCAGACTGATCCTGCACAGGGATAGAATCAATGCCTTAAGAAGCCATTTACATATGCAAAGCTACGCATATAAAACAATCTTTGCAGGACCAGTGATTTCATCTCTCTGTTCATTAAGGAATATATTTTTCCCTCACTTTATGCATTTTAAAACATCTCTCTAATGAGTTTACACAGTAAGCATTAACATTTCTTCTAACATTTTTCCATTAGCTCTGTCAGACTCAATCTCTTATCATTTGTCAAGTTGCACAGAAAATCTGATAATTAACAAATATGTCACTGTTGTTGCTCAGTGATGAATGCAGCAGTATAAGAGCACGGGTCTCTGCCTTTATAGCATTTGTTGTTCACTCTCACCCAGACACAGAGTGATGTGGAGATGTATAAGATGCCATATGAAGCTCTACATTTGAATTGCGTGTGCCAACAGACATTCAAATGTAATATATACACACATACATACAATGCATATATTTAGAATACCTATTACACAGAGTACTAGAATAACTTAGGAAAGGGGAAGAGGAAAGAAGGGGAGTCAACAGCATGCTGCGGTTACAGTGTTCACTAAGGTTTACCATGGAAAACACTTGTCTTGGCAGAATCACAACTGATTTTCTAGCAGTGACTTCTCTTGGCAGATTTAAATATTGCTCAACTTAAGCTATGCATTCTGACACAAAATGTCTGGCCTCTGTTTTTCTTTCAGAGATAACACTGTTAACAAACAGGCTAGTTTTTCTCACAGGCAGTTGCTACTTTGAAGCCACCCATCCATTCTCCAGAAAATTTCAGCTCTGGAAAGCAATAAATATTGAGCAGAAATGAGCAAAGGAGGGGTCACAAAGACAAAGGTTACTAAGTAGCAGCTGGCACTCATTTGTTCTACTGTAAAGCAGAGAATAGGATGGGATGTGGGATGTTGCAGACCGATGCGGTTTAGAAGACTACAGAGAACAAATATGGGGCCTTTCAATGCTGTACCGCTCACTCTGGGTTGGTATTTTCTTGTCCTTAGCTACCTGCAGTACAATGAAGAGCATCTTCTGCAGAGACAAGGTGCTCTGCCTAGGATGTTTATCGTCCTGAACTTGACCTTGCAGGAAGAAGCCATACATTCATTTCTAACATTTTATTCACATTCTTGTTTTCTTCAGCCTATGGTAAAACACACTGTGCTCAGTGCTGCATAGAAAATGTACTTTTGTTAAGAAGAATTAACCATTCACTAATCTTAACATCAGAAGTAAGGTCTACTTCAGCAATTAATCCTGCCAAGGGAGAAAAGACAATTTTTACTTTTTTTTTTTTACTGACCATGCATATGGCAATTTGTGAATTCCTCCCTCTCCCCTTAATTGAGTAGCTTACTAACACAAATTAAGAATTTAGGATGATCAAAGTAACAACACATTACAGTAAAATCAGCTACTGTAGAAATACAAGTCATTTTCTTTAACCAAGTGATTTTGTTTGCAAATGGTGATGATATTCTGAAACTGCATCCCTAATAGTGAGAAAACACGGTCTGTTCTGTCACTTTGATGGATGTTCACTGCAGTAGTCTGTTATGAAGAGGGAGACTGGAGGATGGGACATCTTTTTATCTGCTTAATGGTAAATAATAGCACATTCATTGCTTATTATTCCTCCCCCGTTGGGCTGATCTCTCTTCCCATCTATCAATCCCATGATGTTACACAAGCCACAAGGATGGTAAAATCTTGCAGCTTTCCCTAGTGAAACAGCATGTCTGCTATATGCCACCCTGTGCTGCCGTGGTCATCAGTCGATGCAAAGCTGGATGCCCCTCTGCAAGCTCAAATAGGTCTGTCACATACGAACCTCTGTGTTGTCCCCAAACCAGACTTGAGTGCTGCTGCACTTCTTGCCAATGAAAGGATGGAATCGAGGGGGCACTGTCACTGAATTCAGGTTATTTGCCTTCTTTACAGCCAAAGGGGAGGTTCTGAGAGGTGAGGCCTCTCCCCGTGTTGGGTTGTACCAAGCAAAGGGGGTAACAGCAATCTGCTTTGATTTTTGGCTTTCTGAGGTTGGTCAGAAAGGCTAATTGAGTAGATAACAACAGTTTTTTTCTTTAAAATAAATAAATAAATAAATAAATAAATAAAAAAAAATCATAGTGCTCATGTATCAGCATGTCATCCAGGAAAATCTCACTAACCCTCAGAAAGCAAATCTGCCACATAACCGCCATTATACACCATACTCTGCCTCCAGTCACACCAGTTTAAATCACCGTTGACTCTGCTAGCTTTCTTTGTATTTATGGTAGGGTAAAGTGAAAAAAAGTGTGCTTTCTCAAATCATTTATTTTCTTTTGTTTCAGCCTTGTAGGACACCCAAAACTTTGTCTGGTTTCCATTAGAAAGAATATATGTGTGAAATCTGACACTTTCTACCAACAAACAGCAATCTTATTTCTTATGTTTTGTCTCTTTTCACTAAGATGCTTTTTCATACTTACATTCTTACTGCAATAGGTTTGTATTTTTTTTTATTTATTTAAAATCAATTTAAATTTAAAAAGCATATTTGCATTGGAAATGTGATACTGTTGATTTGAAAGTTAGTATTCATGTGTCTTCCCATGACATACGAATATCTGTGAGACTAATATGGGAAGACATTTAACTAACACAATAAATACCACCTCAAATTTTTAGATACATCTTTTGTGACCTGATATTCATTGCTCACACAGCAATATTTATTCTGCTGGAAAAATAACTGATCATTAAAAATTTGAATCTGTGAAGAAAAAATATAAACAAACAAGTAAGCAAGCAAACAAGCAAGGTCTTACTCAAAAATATTCCTTAGAGCATGCTGTTATTTGGACTGAAGTGTTTTGATCTCAGGCCTACTTATGAGCTAGTTCAGAGAATTTAAGGAAGCTTTATTGGCAACAAATTGATGTAAGATAAAGGTCAGCTTATTCCATTTTAACGAGTGAAGCAAGATTATTTACCATTCAATTCACAGACCTAAGGTAAGTGCGTTCTGCACTTCATCTACTGGGAGAAACAGAAAAAAAAAAAAAAAAAAAAAAAAGACAACCTTGCTTCCTGAAAAATAATCTCACTCTGCAACTGGGGACTCCCTCACAGTCACACTAATAAAGCATTTAAAGAAATATCAGGGCGTAAACCACTCAAAGCTGATCAGATAATTAGACTGACTGCCACTTAGAACTTGATGATGAGAGGTGCTGGGCAACGTGCAAAGATCAAGTGAATGCTGCATGAAAGCTGCATCCTCCAACGTAAATGCAGTCTCTGCTCTAGAAGTGGGAAGATGCCAGATACTTAAGGATCAAGTCACAGGAAGATTTAGAAATACAGTCCAAACATTTTCATTTACAAACAGTCCTTTGAAATACTTGTTGTTCAATGAGGGTAAATTCCATTCATTTCTCCATATTGTTGCCCATTTAATGAGGCAGAAAAGCATTTTATTACTCCCTTCTGATGAATATACAAGCACCAAAACCCAAAGTCAAGCAATGAAACAAACGGTAAATTATTTTCAAACCTTCTACTTGCGTTTTTGTTTTTTTTCCCAGCAGTTACTGCCATCAATCTTTTTAGCTTAGCAGCAACAGATTCAAGAGAAATTTCCTTTTAAACTTGGTAATGTTTAAACTGAAAGAATTAACAGAAGAAATCACTTTTACCTAAACCAAATCCATGCAGTGCAAGGTCCCATGAAACTTGGTAAACTGAAATAAACTTTTCCTCCAAATGCCTTCTCTGAAATTCTTGAATGATCGCCTATGGTTAAACTGGAATGCATTTGGAAAGGTTTGAATTGAAACACAGCTAAATCAAAAGACATTTTGGCTTCCTACAGAGGTATGAAGGACAAAAAAGGGATTTTGGTGGACAATGCATTGTTATTGTGAATTATGCAGTGAGCTGAAATGACACTGGAATAGTCATCAAAGTTCCTAAGAACTGCTCTCTTCCAGATGAGCTAATAGATCAGCTCTGTGCTCGGAGGTTAACTGAAATCAAATCTAAGAGTACTGTGAAATACATTTGCTGTATTTGACTTTCAGAAGTTAGAGGTGATTCTGCTGACCCAACTGGCAGCAACAGCTCTGTTTCACACCACTATCTGCATGAAGATGGACACAAAGCTTTACATAAAACAAATCTGACAAGCTTTCACCTTTGCAAAGATATTTTAAGGAATCAAGAAGCATTTATCTGAAATCTATGAAATCATTCACCGAATTTCCAAATATTATCAGTCGGAAGGAGTCACTGGGCAGCAGTATTTCAAAAACAGGCTTAGAGGATACGTGACTGTAAAAGCAGCCAGTCCTGAGAATAAAGACCTTAGAGGTCCTTCCCAGCCTGATGGAATGAAAGGAAGACCCTAGAATTAAAGTGGCTTACTGTTATAAAGAATGTACATCATTTCATTTTTGCTATAATATGACTATGTGTCATTTTTAGGACCCATAAATTTTTCAGGGACAGTGCTAATATTAATTATTGATTGGATACAGAAGTGCCAACTCTCACTGGGCACAACTATACATGTCAAACTGTGAAATAATAAATGTGTCTTCTTTGAAATGAGTTAGTATGCAGCAGAGGGCTTTTATTTTCCATTATCAATAACTGATTTATAATTTTAAAGAATTGTTCTCACTGTATTTTTTGAGAGGAAAAAGAAATTTTCTACCTTAAGGCTACATTTTTTTCATTCAGTAAAAGACCACAGAGACGTAACACAATAAAGTCTGCACAGCCTGTGGCTCTGTTACAGATCCGTTGTGCCTTTTTCAAGCCTTACCCAGAATTGTGCATCTTCCACATTGCTAGAAAAGCCCACACCATGTGGCAGGCCTTGGCTGTGCTGGTGTTGTGGGCAGTAGAAGTGCAAGCAGAAGCATGAACATGAGCTACAAAACCCAGGAAGTGCACGACCTGCACTGCCCTTGACAGCTCTGGATCTAAGACCATGGTCCACTGAAGCTCAAAGACTCCAGTTAATGCAATGGGGAGCTGGGACTGATTTCAGGAGCCCAAAAGACTAAGTTAGTGTTGGTATTCAAGTGTAACTCTAGCCCATGAGCCTCAATAACAAAAGCCTCACTGATTTCAATTAAAGGAGGCTAGGGTCTATTTACTGTAACTCAGTCAACTCTTGGAAAAATAATTAATTCCTTGTCATGCCTCATGTGTATTGATTTTTGTAATTACAATGAAATTGGAGGCAAGAATGGGAGGAAGGAAACACACCTGATTTATGTTTAATGTGATGCACAGGCTGTCAAGGACAAAAATTGAGATGCATACTCATCCTCAACACACTCTCTTGTGCTTAGGTAGTGAGTGGCAAACACACTGTAAAGAAGAATCTAAAATCACACTCTGATGTGCAGAATTCAGTACTGTGGTGTAAAGAGCTTTTTCTATGGCACTTCCATAGTACATAGAAAAGATGAGCAAGGGGAAGAAGATATGGACAGGACAAGCTTAATGTGTATTAAGACTAAGAAAAGAAGACAAAGAATTGGAACAGAGCAGAAAAAAACACAAGCTGTTGCTGATGATAAAATAGCAAGTAGATAATGTACACATAAAGAAAAAAGAAGAAAATACATATGGCTTTACTTAGCAATGATGCTGTTAGGAAAAGGACAGCATGAGACCATTTGAACTTCGTTTCCACTGTGTGTTCACTACAATGGCACTCAAGTTAGATTTTTTTTAACCTATTTGACCTTCTGTAAAAGCAGCCAGTCCTGAGAGTAAAGACCTTGGAGGTCCTTCCCAGCCTGACGGAATGAAAGGAAGACCCTAGAACTGAAGTGGCTTACTGTTGTAAGGAGAAGGGATATTTCTCCTTTCCTAAACATGGTTGTGCAAATGGTTACCTTGTTTCTACACACACAAAAAGAGATTTGATGACGTTATTCAACATTGACAACAACAAAATGGACAACACTTATAAAAGATGCTCTAATTACTTACAAAGACACAGTAGGAGATTTAGGGCTCATCTGTCAGCGGCACCACTACTTGAAGAATTATTTCCATACTTTTGCCTAACATTACCTGATCTCCAATTCTTCCAAGGGAAAAAACCCGTATATTCTACATAATAGCCCAGCAGACCAAGGTTCAAAAACAGTCTCACATCTAAACATTAAAAAGATGTTATATGGTGGAAAAGCAGAGTTTCAGCATGTGAATCAGTTCTGCTTTCAGTGCTTTCATCTATCAGCACAATATTTTAAAATTAAACAAAGAGTGCCTGCCTTCAGTGTGGGGAACTAATTTGCATCAAGTTTGGGCAGTTTCTTTAAGCTGTTGGTTGAAAGTCAGCACTCTAAAGCAAGCTTTCCTCTGGTGACCTACACGCACTATGACAAAGGAGGCTGCAAACTCATACTTAAAAAAGAAAAAGAAATAAATTATCTCACTAGTATGGCAGTCTGTTGCCAACACTTTTTGAAATGAAACAATGTTCTTCCCGGTTTTGACAGAGCACTGTGCACAAAGTCATAGCACAACAAACTGAGTCAGTAATAAATAACCACAGGACAGTGATTGATGATGGCCAATCTGTCTCCAATGGAATTATTGTAACAATACTAAAAATTCTTTCCCTCATATTTAACGTTTTGTTTAGGAGCTGTTGATACTGCCAGAAAACCCTTTTGACACAGCTAGCATAAATTGTAGTGGGTGTTTCGACACTGAAGCATCCAAGCCCAGCCTATTAAAAAAGCTGTCCCTAGACAGGCTGCTGTATGCATAAAATACACTGGTGGTTCTCAGCTGGGAATGAGTTTGATCTATTCTATATTGCATGCCCTGTCACTAAGGAAGCTTATGAGGTGGATATGAATATGAAATATGAACACGAAGAAAAAAATAACACCTTAATAAAATGAGTTATTATGTTTTGCCTAAATCCTCTTACGCCAACAAACAACACATACCATCACAAATTCAGCAAAATTCTGCCCATTTCAGTAGGTGGGAAAGGAAAGAAAAAAAAGCAGCAAGGCTCTGTTAGGCACATTACAGTAGAGGATTTATTCTGGAGAACCTGAGAGCACTGACTGAGGAGTGCTGATTGTTGCAGTGCTGTCACTGATGGCCAGAGGCAGGGAAAGACAAGGGATCTGGAGCTGCTCTGTGCCATGATCTAATGCTTGGCACACGGACAGCTGAGGAGTTTAATGCTATCAGTCCACCATAACCTTTCAAAATGCAACCCAAGTCCTGAGCAACACATTTTCAGTGCAGATTTGCTATTAATGAGCAAATCAATAAAGTCTAAAAACATCAAGTTAAAAAGGATGCACAAGTAACTGTGTTCAAGTATTTGTGAAGTACTATGAGATTGTTCTTTGAAATACATCAGCATTTAAATTCCATTTTTCTTAGTTCACATGCCTGAGAAGCTCACGATCCTGTAACATCAAATACAAACCATAATATTCTGCGCGTTTTTTAGACCCAGATGCCCATAACATGATAAGTTCCAGCAACTTACAAAAATCATTTTTAAAATGAGAGTAGGAAATCAGAAATGCAGACATACTTATTTTTCTAAGTTACTGTAAATTTCTAGCTATGCAGACCTTAGCCTAATTTGTTCTCTTGGTAACTCACAGAAATGACATGACAACACCAATTAGATGACATCCAATACTGAAATTCAAGTTGTAATACAAACATGTAAACAATAGGACTGCAGACACAGACAAGAAATTAAAGTGAAGCCTAGAACACATACTTGAGCAAGTGGAGAAATAATGAAAGCAGAGATGACACAATGGGCTTTGAAGAGCCATACTTGGATATGAGCTCTGCTGAAAAAAGGTATCTGTGTGACAGTCTGGTTATACAGTAACCTCTCTTCCTGCAGAAAAATCATGCACAAGAGAAGACTCCAAACCTTCTCCACTGAAGTCATTGGCAAAACTACCACCAACTTCACTAGGAGCAGGAGTCAGCCCACAACATTTTGGATCAGAAACAGTATTTCAGAAGAGTGCATGCAGATACCACAGCTGTAT
Source organism: Meleagris gallopavo (assembly GCF_905368555.1). Taxonomy (NCBI): domain Eukaryota; kingdom Metazoa; phylum Chordata; class Aves; order Galliformes; family Phasianidae; genus Meleagris; species Meleagris gallopavo. The sequence goes on from NC_139405.1 coordinate 13,649,358, forward strand.
GAAATGAAATAAGGGAAATCCAGCAAGCAATACAGAATATTATAAGCTAACACTATGAAAACTCTTACTGTTTTCCACAAAAATGCATTATCATAATAATCTGAGGCAAGTATGCTACAAAGATATCTCTTTTTCTTTTCAATGTAAACTGTGTTTTGTTTTCGTACTGCTAAAGTACATTAGAGGGAAGGGCACACTCTGCTGGTCAGAAGCACCAGTTACACCAAGAGCTTTTTAATGATATCATGAGTAATAATACATAAACCCGGCTTTATGACACCTGACTTGTAGTGGTGCTCCTCACTAGGCTGCTACTTGATTTACCTTTTTTACATTCTGAGTATTAAAAGAAAATAGCCACGGTGTTATGTATGGACTTTCATGTGTTTAAATATAAACTTACATGCTATATAGAATACTTTATTTCCTGAAGATCATTTTTTATAATATTGTTTAAAACTCTTTACCTTGGGCTTTTCATCCAGTATTTGCTGACGAATCTCCTTGTGTTTTTCTATCAGTTTCTCCTGTCTTTTACTCTGAGCATCCTCTAGCTGTAAGAAAACAGTAGAAAATCATTTCAGATACCGCATACCCTCTTTTTCCCACCCCTTCTCTAGCAGTAGTTTGTATTATTTTGCTTCAGCTTTTATCCTGTGAGCTGTGTGAGACGAATCCTGCTCCCAGAAGAAAGTCCTAGAGCCCTAAATGAGCACGTTAACAAATTTTGGGCCCCATCTAATACAGTGCTCAAGTATATGCCTAACTGCAATAGGAATTAAGCATACTTCACTTGCTAATTCTTTATGTTGTTTCCTGAATCAAAGCCTCTGTAAGCAAAAATGGGCCAGCTTTTGAATTTAACTCTCTCTGAAATAAAACTAAGAGAATATTCAATAGCAGTATAACTTTCATAACAACTTCCCACATCAAAGCACTGCTGTTCATACTGTCAGCCCAATGTAAAACACGTATAGCTACAGAAATACTAACATCTGTAATAAAATTCTGCACCTTTGATTTACAGAGCTCTCAGAATGCTCTGTGTATTTCAGTAACTGTACAGGTGTATTTGAGCTTAAAATATACTCTACAAATAACTTTTACTGACTTTAAAAGTTCTGTATGCAATCTTTACATTCATGAAAAAGCACACCAATTAAAAAAGCCTCAAAATTAAGACATTTCTTAGTATCCCAAAGAAACCACGGAGTATATTTTCTATGAATAAACAACAGATCAGAAAAAAAAAAAAATTACAACTTTATTAAAATATGCACTCATTACTACCTCCTACCTTAAATACTAAAACTTACAAAGATATGTCTAAAATTACAGTTTTTCTTTGAGTGGAATGTCAATAGAAATCTACACTGCATCTGTTAGAAATCTGTACTAGCGGAGTGTTTACACAGAAGCTTGGAATTTGTAGTGTAAAACAGAACCTAAAATATGAAAGGTGACATTTTGCCCCCCAAATGAAAAATAAACATGCAGCCTGACATACCCTTTTTATGTATTGCACCACCTCCTGGATATATGATCGAATCATTTCAGTCTTCTCTCTGGAAAAAGCAATCAACAAGTTACATTAGTCCATAAGATCACATCAATACATTTTAATGTTCCCAGCTTCCTTCAAAATGAGTAAGGCAATGTTTTGAATGTATGGGTCTGCCCATTTAACATTTTGTCTTTTCCTTGCTGTGCTTTGTTTTGTAACAGGCTTCGATTTCCCCATGACATACTGCAGCAACACCTCTGCTCTTTCATAATAGTTTTTTTTCTCATAGGGAAGTGCCATACCTTCAAGGTGATGGCAGCATTTTTTGAGACCCAATTGTCAGCCTAGGGGAGTGCACGCAGATGCACACTGCCACATTGTGGCACTTTGTATAGCAGTGAAATAAACTGTCAGTATGTAGATGCTACTGCTGATGAAGGACTTAACTTTGGTCCTCAGCTTTGCCCTGTGAACTATAAAAAGCTGAACTTGAAAAAATTACTTAAAAGTGACTCAGTGAGACAGCTTCTAGGTAACTTTTGGTAAAGACAAGATCCCTCAAAAAGATACATGCGCACAAAATAACATTTTGTGGATATCTGATCAGATTCAGGACAGTGCTCTAAAACTTAATTGCTTAATAGTGAATTGCAAGCTATTCTGGTGGCATTAAAATCTGATGGTTCAAGGTAGTTAAACAACCCCTAGTCACACACAGAATTAGAAAAAATAATTAAGAACAATTAACATAATGTTTCCTCTCTCTGTATTTTTTTTCCTTCAAATTTTCATAAGAAAATCTTTAATGAAGCAACAGTCCAGCAGGGGTGACTCAGGATTCATCAGAAGGTCTCAACTACGCCCTGCCCAACTGCAAAAGTGAGGACAAATGGCATCACTTGGCAGAGGAAAGCCAAGTTTCCCATGTTGCTCCCATCTTACCTCTCCCATGGGCTCTCTGAAAAGCCTGGAGAAAGAAAGTTCTTGGGACAGAGGAGGAAAAAATGAAAAGAGAAACAGAAATGAATTTTCACATGTCTGTTTCTGAGCCTTTCTCACCAGTGTCTCATTAACGTCTCAGCTAGCAAATAATTTCCTATTGCATTTTGATTTTACCGCTATAATATTTTTGTAACAACTAACCACACTTTTCTTAGATGAGCACATGCTATTTTACCAGCTCTAACCATATTATTTCTCCCTTTTTTTTTTTCCAAAATCAATTGTTCTCATTCTGTTATCATTTTTATAAGATATTTCTAAATTTAATAATGTTTCTTAAATTATCTGATGCTGTTCATTGTATGAGCTTCTGCAACCTTCTTCTACTGTTACCAAATACATAGATTCTATGGAGATGCTCCAAAATCTATATAAATTAATATAAATAATATAATAATATAATAATAAAGTGTTTGTTTTGCTTTATTTTGTTTTTAACAAATATACTAACAGTAAGAGGAGGGCTAAGGAGAATCTCCATCCTTTACTGGATGTGATGGGGAATGTGACCACCAGGATAAGAAAAAGGCTGAGGTTCTCAATGCCTTCTTTACATCTGTCTTTAAGACTCTACCCCCTATCCTGGAAGTCTGGGATTGGGAGCAGAATAAACCTCCACAGTTCAGTTGGAAACACTGAGAGATCCGTTGCTCCACCCGGTCTGTCACAAGTTCATAGGACCAGACAGGATCCATCTGAGGGCGCTGAGGGAACTAGCAGAGATGACTGCCAAGCCACTTTCCACCATCTATCAATAAGCACTGGGTTAACCAGAGAGGTCCCAGAGGATTGGCAAGTTGCCAGCATGACTCCTATCTACAAGAAGGGTTGGAAGGAGGATCCAGGGAACGACTGGCCTGTCAATCTGACCTCAGTGCCAGCAAAGGTTATGGAACAGACCATCTTGAGTGAGATCATATAGCATGTGTGGGACAACCAGGTGGTAAGGTGCAGCCAGCATGGATTCATGAAAGGAAGGTCCTGCTTGACCAAACTCATCTCCTATGACCAGATGACTCACTTGGTGGATGAGGGAAAGGCTGCTGATGTTGTTTACCTTGACTTCAGCAAAGCCTTTGACACTGTCTTCCACAGTATTTTCCTAGGGAAGCTGGAAGCCCATGGCCTGGGCAGGTATACTCTTTGCTGAGTAAAGAACTGGCTGGATGGCCGGGCCCAGACACTGGTGGTGAAGGTAGTTAAATCCAGCTAGTGTTTCGTTACAAGTGGTAATCTCCAGGGGTTTGTATTGGTGCCTATTCTCTTTAACATCTTTCACGATGACCTGGACAAGGGGATTGAGTGCACCCTCTGTAAGTTTGCAGATGACACCAAGTTGGGAGGAACTGTCGATCTGCCTGGGGGTTGGAAGGCCCTCCAGAAGGATGTGGACAGGCTGGATTGCTGGGTGAAGGCCAACGGGATGAAGTCCAACAAGACCAAGTGCTGGGTCCTGCAATTTGGCCACAACAACCCCAAGTAACATTACAGACTTGGGGCAAAGTGGCAGAGTGAAAGATTGTGTAGAGGAAATGGACCTGCTGGGGTATTGGTCGACGATCGGCTGAACAGGAGCCAGCAGTGTGCCCAGCTGGCCAAGAAGGCCAATGGCATCCTTGCTTGTCTAAGAAATAGTGCTGCCAGCAGGGGGGTCAGCCTTTTCTCTCATATACCTAGCAATAGAACTAGAGGGAATGGCCTTAAAATGCACCAGGAGAGGTTCAAGTTGAATATTAGGAAAAATTACTTCTCTGCAAAGAGTGGTCAGATGCTGGAACGGGCTGCTCAGGGAGGTGGTTGAGTCACTGTCCCTGCAGGTACTCAAGAAACATTTAGATACAAGAACATTTAGGGACATGGTTTTGTGGGGAAATATTGGTGGTAGGTGGATGGTTGGACTAGAGGATCTTGGAGGTCTTTTCCAAACTTGAAGATTCTGTGAAATTTTAACTCTTCTTAAGTGTCACTAAAATAAAGACTAGTAACAAAGAGTATCTCAGCAAACAGGCAAAGATTAAAATGTCCCATTTTCTTCTTGTGCAGCTTGCCAAAACAAATTAATTAGGACAAACAAACCTAGATGCCAAGCCCTTGGGAAGAATATAACCAACTTGCATAATTCCAGTTTGTATTGTCTGGTGGTTCACAGAAACCACACTCTCAGAGCCCAGCTCTCACCAGAATTAACTGCCTGCTGCAAAAACTGCCACTGAGGGAGAGTCAGTAGCACTGCATTTACCACAAAGAGAGCATACCTTCCAGTGTATTACTGCTATTTCTCTTAGATAGCAGCTTTAAGAAGCAAAGATAAATCAGAAATAAAAACTTAGTTAAAGTAAAATCAATCCCTTCAAGAACTGAGGTTGCTAAGTCTATTTATAGTCATACGTAGAAGAAAAGTCTTTGGATTAAAAGCATCTTGACTCCATCAAGCTACTCAAAGACATGTCCCCATACCATACATCAGCACTTCTGCAGCTCACACAGGCTCCCAATGTTGGTACAATAGGAGATTAGATTTGTCCCAGGAAGTCGAATTAATATCAGTGGAAGTAAGACGGACTCCACTGCTTTGGTGAGGTACTGCAATCTGACTAAAAGCTAGCTTGGATTTAGGCTTGAGACTTCGATTTTTCCAGTAGTGAAAAATTTTGCATTCCCCCAAAATGTGTGAGGATATGAATGTAGGAATACACTTACTCTTCCATTTGATTTTTATCCTTGGATTTTGCTTCTGTGATCTTCTCCTGCCTCTTCTTGTCCATTTTTTTCTTCAATTCTTTCTTTTCTCTAATGCATAAAAAATAAAATTAGTTTCAAAATGCATCTAAATGAAAACCATAAAGAGATGTAATCAATTATATAAGGGGAATAGCACCTTACTTTTCACACGTTTCCTTCAGTTTCTTTAGCTGGCTGTTCTGACATTCCTCTGCTACATCTGTCAACTTCTGAATAAGCTAAAAAAAGAATTCCAAGAAAGAGAAACATACATTTTCAGCTAAACATCATACATGCATCTAAGTTTCCCCAAAAGTTTGTGATAAATCACATGAACCAGATAAATCAGGAAATGCATAGTAATGTCTATCTGGTCTCATTCAGCTCTTCTTTCCTTAGATAAAAAAGAAAGACACTGAGAACAGGCTCTGCTCTAAAATCAGAAAGAATCTCTCATTTGCAAGGCAGATTTTATATGCAACAAATATTAATCCCAGCAGAACTCGGAGGTAAAAACCATCTGAATATTTTGTGTTAAAAAATGAATTTATCATGATATTTTCTAACTGGATTATGTAGAAGATGGGACTTAGCTTTGGGAACTGCCATTTCTCATTTTGGAATGAGAAATTACTTAACTTACAGTATCAGCTCAACTATGTAGGTACAGAATGTTTTGTTGTTGCTGTTGTTGTTTTTAATAAAAAGTAAAATCCCTGTGATTCAGCCAACAATTGTTACTTGAATGGGAACTCTCTCTCTGCAGCACAGGTAACCATTTCTACGCACCCACACTGGAGCTACTCCTGCTGGGTAACACTGAAATGGCTCACATGCAACTGATGATAAACAGAGCACCACTTGGGAGTGTCAGCTCTGAGCTATGATCCATGGGAACATATTTGTGAGAAGGCCTTGCTGAGCAACTGCCAGGCATATCACTCCTATGATCTGCTTCTTGGATGGCAGGACAGAGCAGACAAATCACCTCACGCAACAGCAAAGAGGTAAAACATTGTAGAATAAAAAAAAAAAAAGTGTGAGATAGGATTGTCCGGAGCTGAGAAACAGTTTATGCTCTCACAACACTCTTTAAAAATGTTCTCTTTTGCCTGAGAACATCCATCAGCATTAGCTGCCATCTGTCCAGGCTCTTCTATAGCAGTGAGAGGGCTATGATCTTGCTGTAGTTGTCAGCCAAACTCCAGCTGTAAAAACACAAGCCAGCTCAGACTGATGCATGAAAACTATTTCTTCACCATATACAGATTATGTCCTGTATCCCCTCGAAGCATTCATCTGCAGTAGAAACACTCTTTGGCATAACTCTATGCCCTGGAGAACATTTGAAACTATTTTCATTTATTTATTTTATGGTGTTTCTATTTATTTTCCAGCTAATCCTACCTTCTTCAGTGTTATACGCTGGAAAAAAAAAAAAAAAAAAAGTGGCAGAACAAAATGAGAACATCATCCAAAAGCTGCAATAAATTGAGGCTTATGTAACTAGAGGTAAGCACTCAGCTCCACGGTAGTAATAATAAACCTGTTGCCTTTCTGCTTTTTATCCAAGGCCGTCCAAGTACATTAGAGGCGTTGGTGACAAAGTGACACAACAACTTCTTAGAGTTGCAGTGGATCACAAGAAAATCATCTCTGAAATGGACTCCAAGCAAGAGTAAGCAACACTCCATTCTTATATCACAGTGGTTTCGTTACTTACTAACCCAGAAAACACTAAAGAAAAGCAGAGGCTGTAACAAACGTACCAGCTTAATGTGCTCTCGCTTCTGGTACTTTTCACTGTAATACTGCTCCTGTCGGAGGTTTAGCAGCTGCTGCTGTTGCTTTTCCTTCAGCTCGACTAGCTTCTGGGTCATTTCAGAGTCAAGGGCAGCCAATTCTTGTTCGATAGTTGATGAACCATGGTCTGGGCTGCCCGTTTCAGATCTGTGAAGATACACATACACACTGGCTTTAAGCCACTATGCCTGTTCTGCCCCATATCAAAAACTTGTTTTTCACCTGGTAACATGTAGTTCATCAATAAGTTTTTTGGCATCACATGCAGGGCAAGACGATGACTTTAGCTGTAGTAAATCCACTAATTTAATCTTTTAGGGAAAAACAGTGTTGTTACTAATGAGATTTGTATTGCTTTTAAACCTTGTATTACAAACCTGCCATGGTGGGGTGAACCAGGCTTAGTATAATTGAGCTATAAATACAACTGCCAAGATTAACCATATAAACATTTACCCACAGAACTTGTTTACCCACTTCCAGGCACCTAACTTGAATTTCAAAGCTTCACAGTCCTCAGTAAAAATGGTGAATGTTAAGTATTTTGAAAACAGTCATCCTTGCATATGCTTAGCAATAAATTTAAAAGCATAATTTACATCTGCATTTACAAAAAAGCTTAAAATGGTTAGGAGCATTCCTTTATTTAGTATTTTCTCCCCCTTCAGGAAATGCCATGCATAGCACACACAGAGGAAAGTGCTCTATGGACTCCTGACTTCAGAAGGAAATTTAACATCCCAGTGGGGAATAAACCTCAGAAAGGCAACACATAGGAGTAAAGAAAAAATGTAAGGAAAAAGCTAAAAAAGCAAACACTGAGAACCAGGTGGTTGTTTTTTTCTAAGGCAGAAGTATAGATGTAATGGTGAAAGGAGACATGAAGACACCAAATTGCTCAAGGCAAAAATAAACAGCAGAAACAGTATCACTCTCAGGCCAGCAGGAAACTAAACCCAAGAAAAACACTCTTAAAAAATATGATGATGTTGTGTCTCTGCTTGGCTGCTGTGTTTACTGTTGTACTCAGGTGTTAAATCAGTTGCCTGGGAAACCTCAGGAACAGTGCATGAGATGGACAAAACAGCTGAAGTTTGAACAGAGGGGGCTGACTGAGAAAAATGAGTTTGCTGCTCAGACATTTGCAAGATTACAATGCAGAGAACTTGCTGCACTGGCTGCCTTCTCCTCTTCCAGGTTCAAGTTTGCAGTTGGTTTCACTCAGCCTAACTTCAAATGAAACATTGTGAAGCTGCTTCCATCAATCTGAGGATACAGACCAAGGTAACCTATTTGTATTTCTTGTATTGTTATTTGAATATTCTACTAAGCGGTTAAGTGGTATCAGTGTGGTAGGTGGGGATAATTTACATACAGAGGCACAAGACAACACTGATGAATGTTAATCAGCAAATAATGCCGTTGCACTGTATATTTTCAAGTTGATATTTCTCTTGTATTTTTAGGAAAAAGAAATGGGGCTAGTCTCTAAAATACTGTCTTTTAAGGGACATGATTATTAAATAGAAACTTCGGAACTGCACCAGCATAGTACATGTGTTTGTGATCAGTAAATAGTTCAACTGTCCCACAGACATCGGCTTTACTGAATGTAGGCCCAATTTTAGGCATGGGCACAAAGCACTCATTGCTTCTGATCAGAGGCAACATATTTGTATGGAAATCTGGCACAGGAATTCCTTACGAAGTAGCGCTTCATACTTTGCAGTTGAAGGTAAACAGCTAGAGTTATGATTTAAAACAGTAAAAACTACCTTACTCCTTGAGAGACAGTATTCTATAAAAAAGTCTTCTGCTTGGGACAATTTAAACTTGCAAATCTGAAAAGCCTTCAATACACACTCCTGCTCTTTAAAAATTCAACATCAGATTTTTTAAACTTCAGATATTTCAGTATCTGTACATAAAACTACACATCTCTGAAATCACTATGACAGCTCCACATAGCCGACTGCATTTATTGCCTGATACCATGAATGATTTATGGTCAAACCATAACAAAATAAACAAAATCCTTTCTAGTCAAAGACAGATGAGTCATTCTGTTTATTCAGTTTGTTTTTCGGCATAAAGTTGAATAGAGTATGCCAAAGAAAAAAAGTAACATGATATAATTTTGTCTGCCACTATCTGTCACACAAATTGATGATGGAAAATACAGCAAATAAATATCACTGTATTTGCAGTTGGCAGCCAGTCTTTAAGTGAGTGAGCTCCTTCCTAGGGACAAGTCATGGACTGAATCACAGTCACTTACAATTAAGAGTACAGCAGCAGTAGCCAGAGCATACTTGCACATTTTTCTTCAACAGTCCCTACCAAAAGCACCAAGTAATTTTTTTTAAACCTTGTTCAATGTCTTTATGCTTAAGAACTGCAGCTATTTCAATTCTATGCAAAAGTTAAAGGGCTTTTTTCTTTTAATTACTTCAAAAAATAGATTGTGCTAGACTAAGAAAGATGCACTTGTGAGAAAGAAAAATTTAGGATGGTATCTTTTGCCATTCTAATACTGTTTTAACAGTATTAGACACAGGTGGTACCTACATGTGCATTTGTTTTGCCAGGAGCTAAGAATGATCTTCTGCAACACACAGTCCCTTATCATGTGAATAAGAGAAAAATTGTGGAAAAATAAATGAGTCCCAATAGTCAAACATTTCAAACTGATAATACAAATATGACTCTCCTTTATTATCTAAGCAAATAATATAAATTGGTATCAGCACACCCATGGCAATGAGAGACTGAGAAAGAGAGATAGAACCGAAGGAGTGTGCATGCAGAGGCAAAGCAAAGCAATCATTAAGATATTCCCAAGTGGCCAGGATCAATCACCACTTAAACCACAAATGCTAGTAACTGTTAAGTATTTCTTTTACCTAACTATAGGGCTGATCCTTTTTGTAGTGGCATAATTTTTTTCCAAGGTTCTAATGTGGAGACAATGCTCGCCATCCAGAACTTCAAAATATTTGCTCTATTGCTCTAAACACAAATAACACTTGGGTCTTGCTCCACCATCTGGCAGCACACTGTGCTTGCCTAGGGAAAATTAGTTGCTCAGTATCAGCAAGATTATGTGCTGACTGCAAAACTTTCTCCTTGCTGGAAAAAAAGACCTACTTTATAAAGCTGCATTATAAGGTGTGGGGCAGAAGTTTCACTATTGATGCTGATTTCAACCAGCACTGAACTGATATTCCTCCTAAAGCAGGTCAGAATGGGAGATGATGGGGTGCTGTGATAAAACATACCACAATTGATCTGATTAAGAATGTAAACACATTATCCAGTTAGGTTTCAGTTCTTTCACACTGTGTTCTGGTTCCTGAACTATACCAGTATGTAGGGGAAGCTCAATGTCACCATCAGTGATTAAATTCACCACCTAGCTACTGGTTGCTGTTGCCAGTAGAGCTGAATCTCCTACCCATAGCAGAGATCTAAGAAAAGCTCCAAGATAAATATTGTATGATCTTGTTTACGGGAAAAGAGTTTTAAAATTGTGAACAACTTATCTGACTTTTGGCAGAGAAGCAGGATATCAGAAAGGACTTTTTATCTGATGATTTTCATATCAAAAAACCTGACATCATTTTATCTCCAAATCCTCTGACTTGATTTTATCTACAAATCTTCTGGCTTGATTTTTTCTGTGCTTTTAGAGTCCCCTCCATATTAATTATCTATCATAAAAGAAAGAAAATGCATTTACCTTTTCTTACTGTCTCTTTTTGCTGTTTTTTCTAAAACTGCTCTTCGTCGCAGATAGTCATTTTGGATTTCATTATACTTTGCAGTGTGCTCTTTGATAAGATCAGTGGTTTTCTTGTGGTGCCTCTTAACAAGGTCCTTCATTTCTTTGTAGTGCTTCTTCTGAAGCTTAACAAACGACTTTTGTTGTTTTAGCTCTTCAATAGTCTGTGCTTCCACTTCTACAAGGACAATAACAAAAGCAACTTCAATTTTCTATTAACATATGATTTTAATCAAAGAACACCATCAGCTGAAATGAAACAAAGAACGCTTGTTTTACTGCTGGCAAGTGAAATGTGCTAGCTGAAACTAACCGAGCAGAATTCTCTGAAAAGAAGCTAAACTTATTGAAAATACTTAGGCAAATTCAATTCAGAGTAGGAAGCGAGTTGAAAGCCTAAAGCACCAACATGACCAGCAAAATAAAAACCACGTACTTTCTTCCCTCATCCCCTTCAGATGCAAAAGATTCCCATCAGCCTGACATGTAATTATACCATCTTGCACAAATATGATCACTACCCTTTTTTGTAGGAACTGCACCAACACCTCAGGACTGCCTTCTCTCTGGATGGGTCACACAGCATGATAAACTCCCTTCACAAACAGCACTTCAGCTGCCTGCCCTTCTGCCTTGATGTGGGCACTGGCTTTGGGCATCTGCCCTCGTATCATCATGGAATTCTGGGAGTGATTTCACTTCTGTCATGATGGAGACTCATGGCCAGTTGTCTGCCAGTCTAACGAAGTCAGTAGGCAAATGCAATCCAGGGCTGTCACTGTCAAGCTTTGTGAACCCAGATCACAGCTCAAGTTCAGTGTCTGCTATCACAACCTGCACACGCTCACTCCAAATCAGCAATAAAAAAAAAAGTGAAGAAGGAAAAGAAGCCAGACTGAAGACTCCTTTCTAGATCTCACAAAAGATCAAGTGTAAGGAAATGTAGGAAAAATAATTAAAGGAAAAAAAAAAAAAAAAGAGGTAGGAGATCTGCAATCTAAAATTTGTTTCCAAGCTGAAGGACATGACTCCCAGTTGCAAAGCAGGGTCAGTCTGCGTTACCTAACAGGGTAATTTCAATGTTGTAGGAGTGATGGGACCACTGCAAGTCTAGTGGAGATAAAATGGGTTCACTACTATTGACAATATTCAGTGCAAAGTTAGCTTCTGTTCAGATAATAGTGCTGTTTTGGTTTTCTGGGGGGGTCCCTACAAGAATGCAACAATGGAATAATTCTTAGCAAACCCGACAGTGATCTCAAGAAGCATGTGCTCAAACATTTAATAGCATCACAGCTGAGGAAGAAGACATGGTATGTACATTTTCTATGAGTTATTGCAGTCACAACTATTCAAAAGAGTGTCTAAACCAGATGGACCATTTCACAGAAAATATGTTTCTCTTGGCAAAAAGTGTATCATTTGTACAGTATAAACTGTATATTTAATACCTGTGAGGACACTCTGAATAAGATCTTCTGTCTTTGCAGGTGCTTTCACCAAACCTAGAAGTAAAAGAGATGACTAATACCAACTGTTTTAAAACAACAGCCATTACTGTGTCATCTAAATGCATATTAAACTGTGGTATGTGATATAGGATGTATACTGATACAAGAATTCATTAATTATCTGAGAAAAGAAACACAGAGATCACCACCACACTTGTCTCATTTATGAGGAAGAAGCTACTGAACAAGGCTATGAAGTCTTCAGTCATTAAACTATAAGCACTGTTGTTTAACATCCATTTATTACAGGAAATAAATCAATACAGAATACCAGAAAAGCAGCTCTTAAATAGAATATATTTCTATATTTGAAGAAGATTGGCCCTAACAGCAGACTGGGAATTTGTCCACCAAATTTATAAAAACAAAGCAAACAACAACAAAAAAAGCAGATCAAACAAAGATCACCATGTTCTCACCACCTCCCCACCATCAAAAAAAAAAAAAACAAAATAAGAAAACACCAAATAAAATGTTGTTCTTGAAATGTAAAGTACATAAAAATTAATACCCAGATTTATTTTGAAAAGACGGTTTTTAGTTTGTTTTGCTTGTTTGTTTTTTTTTTACCTGGTGTTGGTTGGCTATGGACAACCTGAGTTGCTGGTTTTGGTGTAAGAGAGGCAGTGTGATTTACTCCATTTTCTGCTGGTGCTGGCCTAGGTTCACTGTTAGCTTCAGATGGTGCATCTCCGTGGTCCACCTGAAAATACATAAGAATTTACATTACTCTTTCCAACTAACAGTCTTAAAAATTTCCAGATCTACTTTAGTCTACTTCACAATTGTAAGAGTCTATAAATGTTAAGTACAGGCTACTTTTAACAGGAAAGAAGAAAAAGGAAAAAGGAAAAAAAGGAAAAAAAGGAAAAAAAGGAAAAAGGAAAAAGGAAAAAAAGGAAAAAGGAAAAAGGAAAAAGGAAAAGGTATCTTTAAGAGCCACAGTAGCCCAGGCAGTACATTTTTGCAGGGTAAATTTCAAGAAGAAATAGAGCATGTATTATTCTTTAGAAGTATTTTAAGCAGGTATAACTCATCAGGGACATTTTTCAGTACAGTATATATTAACTGCACCAGATATGAAATCTGTTTTTTATTGAAAAGCACTGTTCTCTGCCACAATGCTTTTCTAGGCATAATGGAGAAGGTTGCACAAAAATGCTACTTAGATTCTTGCTGTGAACAAAATGAGCATATAAAATTACTTTGAAATTTCATACATCCGCAACACAATCATTATTCACTGTTTTTACAGCACAGAGACATACTTGCGATTCCCAAGATCTTACATTCTTGTAATTACACTGCAAGGATAATATGTAAACAGTACTTCCATCCTGCTGCATAAATTCACCTGTGGTATCCAAATATTTAAGCATTTTCTACAATCTTTTCTTTCTTTCTAGTTTTCTAAAAGCTCAGGCTTACAGTATGCATTTCATTATGCACTAAACACTTTACAATTTTCTTCATGGCCATCAGGTTTGTAAATGATAGGGTGAGTACAGTACAAACAGTAGGTCACTGGAAGCAATTTTACTTCTGAAATGACCAAGCCCTGCTTCTTGCTGTCCCTGCAAGGGGCCAGTTGCCATGGTGTCTCAGGGTAGTCTTGGATATGTTCTTTCAGCTGCTTCCATTTCAGTCTTTGTTGGTAATCACATTACATGCAGAGGCAGGATACCACAGTTGGTGTTTTTTTTTTTTCCCTCTTGATTACTCCACACTTGCAAAATAACAGCCTGCACTGTATCAGCTGAGACAAAATAATTTTGATCTGCTTTGTGCTGCTCCTGCTGCAGATTTCTTTCATCTTGGCCCTCACAACACAGTTTATATTGCAAAAAGAATTGTCTCAACAGCTTATTTCTACCGAAGTTATAGGAGAGAGATTCTGTAGTCAGAAACATGATGCCAAAATTAATTAATACCAAAAACTTTACTTCTTCAAAGCAGCGATGACTGCAATAAAATAAGGACAAACGTGACCTAGCCAGCATTTCTGACAGTAGAGCAATGCGACTGGCAAAAGCTGTAGCTGTGACCAACTCACAGAGACATGGTTATTCCCTCAATTCCCCTTAAAATACAATTCTCAAAGAAATTCTCAATTCATTAGTATGACATAAAAAAAAATATTGCTATATAGATCATCAATATTTAACACACATAATGCTAGGATTCCTATCTTCTGGCAAGTTAGCACCCTAAAAGTCATTGCGTGGAAAATGGGTATTGTCTTCTTCTGTATCTGTATGTGAAATGCTGCATTGCAGCTTGTTGAGAAACTATTAATATAGCCTGTCAGTTCGGGACATAAAACAGCTGGTTTCAGAAACTAAGGCAGAAATGTGAGACAGGATCAGGAAGTGAATAAAGAGTAATTTTCACTGCATCAAGCAATCTAATCTCATTAAAAAGCACTTTCTCTTCTCATAATTCATCACACAGAATAGTAAAGTAAACATAATTTTCCCCTAGTGGAGAACATTCTAGGCTTTTTTTAAAATATGATGCAATCCAGCCCAAGAATTTATAGTTTCAATATTCACAGAAAATAGTTTGTATTCTACACATTGCCATGTCTTTTGCAAGACAGTATGTTTACTAAGTTGAAAGATACATACTCACACAAGTACTTATTTATATGGGCTGTATTTTTATTTCTGCAGAGAAAAAGAGTTGCGATGTATTGGGATTAGGAGATCCTCTTCTAGTACTGAGTACATCTGTGCTGCACTGCCAAACTAGGTGGAAAGCCCTGAAATCAGTTTGGCTCTTTCTTGGCAAAGTATAAGCAATCTTTCTATGACAAGTGTCAGATTAATTTAATTTCCCTTACTGTACGTAGTTAATTTCTGTTACTGACCACTGTAATTCATAATGGGAATACTACAAAACAAACAGAATAGGTGCTGTACATAATAATTAACAGACAGTATAATTTGAAGCTTAGAGAAAGGTGCACTTCTTCATTCAAAACAATTCACTATTAGATGTCTTTTTTGACCACTGTTTTGTAAGAAGTCAGGGGAACTTCCTACCAAGCAAGTTGCAGCTTAAACTTCTAGGTCGCAAAGAAAAACATTCAATTTTCCTCTGATAGACACAAGAATGCAGCTCAGATACATAAATGTGAGTGAGAAGAGGGGAAGGAGTGTGTGGAGGGGGTATGTGCTTGGAGGCAGCACAGATTTAGATGCAAACATTAATAGGGTATAGATAGAAACTGTACATAGGGAAATTGAATCCAGGTGTACTTACACGTACATTATCTGGCAAACATACTCAGAATTATTTAGCTATTTGCCAGTGAATGTGCTTGTCGTTATTAATCAGTGTGGTTCTCGTGGGCAAGTGTAAGCAAACAAATCAGTCAGCCCTACTGACTGCTGAAGAAAATGTTTCATCAGATATGATCAGGCAACTCAGGATTTCCAAGCACAGCTCAGCTGCCAATTATCTTATCTAGAATCATAGTTTATAAATAGATAGTAACAATGGTATACTTAGATTGCCATTTTGAGTGGAAATTTTTTACCTGTTCATTTCTACTGCATCTAATTGAATGGTTATACATTTTTAGTAAATGCTCCACTGCAATTACTACAGTTTTCTTTTAAAAAATATTTCTCTACTACTCTAAAGCTCGCTCCTTTATCCCAAAAGCTTTGAAGCTCCTTGACACTACCAAAGCACTATAACTCAGCTTTCCATCTTTGCACTTACTTAAGAAGATACTGCATGATAAAATTTTTCAAACAAACAAGCCTGTACAGACCAGAGAAATCTGGACTTTTTTTTCAAAAGTAAAAATGACCTCTAAGGTATTTAAAGGATTATGTTAAAAAAAGACTTTGCTATTAAAATAGAATCTCATGTGTAGAGTGTCCTAGATAGCTATCTAAGATACTACTGAGCATTTCATAGTGTCCTCATTCAGCCGAACTTGTGACACTGCACAAAGAGTAAATTGTTGGCCACTGAATTGTAATGACTTTCAATTTTCTGGTCTGCTTTGGGAATGTATTATTGGTTACAAAATCTAGTTCAATGATGCTTTGCACGTTTGAGAATTGAAGAAGGCAGTTAGCGTAGCTGAGGGCAGTTTAGGATTTTGAAGCATTCATCTTTGCTAGAGGCCCCTGCAGAGTGCCTTTTGATTCTTGCAACACGCCTAATGTCTGACACAAGCAATATTCAAAATACAAGGTTGATATTCTCAAAGCATGCTGAAGGTGTCACAGTGATAATGTCTGGAAGAGAGGCTGAACATCTGGAGGAACATAGACTTCATTGGAAGTCAAAGCTAAACTGTCAGCATGATGAATTACGCTCAAAATTACATCTATGCAATTGTATGTACAACAAAGAGCAATAAATAGAGCCTGAAATACTGTACAATACTTTCAGGCAAAGCTGCTGGTACAGCATTGTTATTTTTGTAAGGGCAATTTCAGCACCACCCTGGAAAACAACAGGCAATGACTTACAATTACTTTATCTGCTACATAAAATGCTGCACATCAGCAAAAACCTAACTCAGTTTCCCAATCAGCTTTCAGTGTGTCTTTACCTCTGAACAGTACTGTGTGCCTTGCAAAACACGCTTCTTTCAGTGGAACACACACAGCACAGTGCTGCTGTGCACTCATACACTCTAGTCTCATTCTGGATGAGATGTTTGCAAGATGTTTGCATGATTTAAGCAATCAACACACACAATTCCAAGGACTTTCTAAGCGAAGTAGATACCTTTAAACACTGCAGTGTAATTTGCAGAGACTCGTAAAACCTCCCTTACCTCTTTCTTTACCTCTTCTTCATCTTCCAGAGTCAGTGCTGCCAACTGCTTAGCTCTCTGCTCCATCAAGTTTACATATCTGATTGGATTGGATAAGGCCTCGATCACATCTAGAAATAATGCAAATACATCAATTCCAAACCTCTTATGTTATACGCTCTTCAGGCTTTAAGATGCTGTATTTTTCCTACAGATCTGCCACTGAGAGATACTTCTAAGTCATAGAAACAGTAGTGAATGACAGTATATCACCACATGCAAGTACTCTAATGTACCCTCTCTGACTTTCTGCTTGGGTCATGTGGATGCGCATTTCTGAACATAGTGTTTTATGATAGCTTTTCAAAGCTTACACCCAACTTGGATTTTACTTCACATGAGGCACAGAAAGGAACACTACTAAAAATGTTGTCATTTTAGAAATAAAAACAACAGAAGTACTATACAGAATACCTTTTTTTCACAGTATTACCTGCGTAAGTATCAGGCACATAGTCTTTGACCTCTATGTACACAAAGAGAGCTGGCAGTGTCAAAGGTTGGTTCCTCTCATTCCTCAAACAGATGTAGTGGTAGCCTGTAAAATAAGAATGAACCAGTTCAGAGCAAAAACTCTTCTATGGATATGTCCAATGCAATTGTGTTAACATTTATTATTTATAGTTTGGCTCCAAATGAGCCAGCAACCCCAGGGACTTCTACCAGGGTAAGATTTACCTAAAGGGTTTCAGAGATAAGTAAGTATGCAGACAAGGGACTGTTTGAAAGGCACATGACACTGCAGCTTAAAATAGTATTTACACTTTATTTTCACATCTCTGAATAATGCTAAACATTGTCATTAATATAATTTTGAATGTTTTCTCCTGTACTGATTTTTACTGGAGTTTTATTTGGTTGTTTGTTTCACAGCTCTTGCTATGTTTTCAAAAGTGACCGTTGTAGTACTCAGGAATCCAAACTGACAAGTAAAATTGAGATCAGTGATGTAATCCCTAATTAAAAATACAGACAATGTAGCACTCTATCTACAAAGTGTGTGAGGGGTGAATCCTGTCATGTGACAAACTGTAGGCATACATCTGAATAAGGAACATTTTCAGACAGTTTTGAAAGACAGTTGTCCTGTAACACATGTACATATACAGCACTGCAGTGCAGATTAGCCAAGTAAATGGCAAAGAATCATGGATTTGGCAGCCCCAAGCCTCTTCTCCTGGCCACCCACTGCCTGACTTGCCTGACTCTGTGGACAGACAGCCCAGCAACCTAAACTTTGGAAAATGCGAACATCAGAAATTTCTCAGAGTCCTCCTTCAGTGTAGCTCCCTCAAATGCCTCACCATACTGCTTAGTTTAAATAAAACAATGGGATTGCTGGGAGGAAAGGGAGAAATGGACTTCCAGTCCCAGCAAATTGTCTTCAGTGTGGCAAAGCTGCATCCTTTGTCTCCTACATGATGGCTGAAGCTGTTGTCTGAAGGGACAAGTACAGAGCCAAACATACGGGTAGTTGTAAAATACAAGACACAAGCAGGATGAGTTTATCTGGAGGGATCCTCACTTGGC
Organism: Meleagris gallopavo; assembly: GCF_905368555.1. Lineage (NCBI taxonomy): Eukaryota > Metazoa > Chordata > Aves > Galliformes > Phasianidae > Meleagris > Meleagris gallopavo. Next base: position 13,668,053 of record NC_139405.1, read on the forward strand.
TGATCGAAGCAACTCCCTCTCCAAATAACAGCTAAATTCTTGCTTTGAGAATAATGACAATACTGTGTGACAGTATGATGGTTTTCAATAATGTCTCAGAAAAGAGCTAAATTTTATACTACAAAGGTTTCTCAGTCCCCTCTAGTTCCTCCAGCAAATTTTCAGCACGTACAAAAGACTAAAACCAACACGCTGTTCTCCATCTCATGCTGTAAACAAATACCGGAGTCAAAAGGACAGAATAAAATGCCTGAGGATAAAAGCTCTCAAAAGTGCTCGTATGATTTAACACAGTATGATTCTGTTCTAAAAAGCACAAACTTAAAAGCACGAATGTGATTTAATGCTCTGCTGAAAGGACTCTGTGCCACACGAAGGGTAAGTGCCGCAGAAAGGGATCAGCCCTGGTAAGAGCTCACTTCCACCAGATGATGGAAATCCTTCACAACTCCCTTTTCTCTCACCCATCACGTCTTCCTCTGGAGCTACACGGATCTGCCATGAAGCAAGCTTATCCATTAACCCAGCAGAAAATATACCTAGCATAAAAATGGAATTTTCTGCTGTACTGATAATCTAAGCTTGCTCACAAAGAGGTATGGAGATCAGTAGAGCTGGCACAACAGCCAGGAATGTGTGGCCAACAGTGGAAGAGAGGAGGGAAGGGAGAAAGGAAAGAGAAATTATGACCACTGAGGAAATCCTCAGAGCAGTGGATGCCCAGCAGTCACATCCATCTACCTGACCATGCTCACAGTGAGGCCACATGACCCACACCAGCCAAGGCAGGATGGCTTGGAGTTCTTAGAAAAGCCCTGACATCACTGGCCATAAGAGGGGATCTAGAAAGTACTGGAAGAGATTTAGAGATTGATTTAGATAGTACCTCAGCTAAGGTCTTGAGGAATAATATGGACAACAACTGCTAGATACAGGGACATGTAAGTTATGTGTTACTGCTGGAATCAACTAGATCAGGTATAGTGTAAGAAGATATTCTTCCTTTTTCACTGTGAAAGATACTTTCCACTGGAAGTATGTTTATGGCCCATATGCTTGCCCTAGTTTAGATTCCTCCCCTCCCCTCACTGGAAAGTTGGTATTGAAGTCAGACACTTTTTTCTGCTCAAAATGCCAATGTCATTGTACCTTTCTGAAGCAAAATATTTAACAAGTCTCTTGATCTGGAAAATTACAATTTTCATTCAAGTGCCCATTAATTATAATAGTGGTAATAATATGATTTGGAAGAGGCCAGGAATTATTTTTTATATATATTCTTAATATTTGACAATGACAGCTTAAGTAATTTGAGACTGATTTAAAGGTTTTGCAGAGCTACAACTTGCATACAGGTCAGTTGTTGCATGCATATTAAAATTACACTACCGGAGCATCTTTTGTTTTCATTCCCAGCCATCTCCACTCTCAAAAAGATGTTTTTTTAATTTTTTTTTTAAATCTACTAAGGATCAGCAAGTACCAACCACACCTTTGATATTTAATTCTGATGTTTTTTCTGGTTGATTAGAAATTTACATTTCTGGTGAAATATGGTATTTTCCTTTTCAAAGTTGAAATATATTATTCAAATTCTCAGATCGTATAAATCTACAAGGTTGCTGGTAAACTACAGTAGTTGGAATTTGGATTTGCTTTTTCTTTTCACTATACAACGTCTGCTTCAATGGAGAAAGGGGTTTACCTGGTCGAATTGCTGAAACTGGTAATATCCGATGGCCAATAAATTTCCCTCCTTCCTCATACACTGCTAGCCTCAAACATGCCAGGGTAGGTAAAACAACCTAAAAAGAAATATTGCTGCATTATTAACTTTCTGCTCTGAATGAAACAGCTTCATCCAGACAAAACTTAGCAATATACCAGACAGCAAGATAAAATTAAGCCCAACAGCTAGTAACATCTACACATCCACAGGCGGTTCTACCATACAAGAGATCAGGGTGGATACACCTGTGCTTAAAAATGACTCTCATAGAACTGTTCCTCTTTCAAGGAACTTGAGGTGAGATGTTAGCACAATATGTTGAATCCAACAATTTGGCCCTGCATTTTCAACATGATACAAGGGACTCAGCTCAACTCTTACCACATTTGAATGCTTTCCACTTAATTAGTCAGTCTTTCATGTTCTCTTTTTCCTTTGTGTCAGCACCAAATGGATTATTTACTTCCCAAAAAAGTCTCTGGTAATGTATTTTAGTATTGAAAACTCAACATGCAACTGAACACAAGTTGCAGAGTGTTAATGTCTGAATTACACGAACCGTGTCGACTTCAGTAGCGTTTTTGAGTGCTGCAGTCCACTCATTTGTCAGGGGAAATAGGTTTAACCCTGTGGGATGTTTACTAGCACTGGATGCTATCTTGCCACCAAATACAAAAGAAGGCCAAACAGTGAAAAAAGAAAACAAACTAAAATTGGCTACTGAGCTACTTTACTAAGACTGAAATATTTGATATTACTTCTAAAAAATAGTGTACAATTAAAAAAAATCTCATTTTCTTATTCTGTCAATGTACATAAAATAACACGTATTTTGGAGCTGGGTGCAGGTGAGTGTTTTTTTCACACATCCTGCTAAAATTGACATAGACATTGAAAGAAAAAAAAAAAAACAACAATTCAAAACTAAAAATCTCTACAATTTATTTTCAACACAACTAAAAGTACTAATCTATGCTTCTCAGAGCAGAGAGGCAGTCAGGGCATAACTGTAACTAAACAGAGAAATGAAGTACACTAATTAGAAGTTCATTATAGAAGAAAAATCCTAATGATGTTTCCAAACCTAAGCTCTAGCAGGCTTAAGGAAAGTTATTCAGAAGACAAAATATTCTGGGAAAAGGGCTGTACTCCCAAGAAAGCAGGGCTGCAAGGACCAATTGTAAAAACATCTCTGTGAGCTGTACATTTGCCAAGAAAAATTAAATTACTTTTTTTTTTTAAATACCTGGACTCAGGACCCAACTAACCAATAAATACAATCCAAATGACAGTACGGTTCCTGCTAGAAAACTTGCTGTAGGTATATTGTGAAGCACAGTAAGACATCCATGTTGTATAGTCCTGAAACATGCTCAGTATTTTCAGCTCCTACATCACATATTTCAGGTAGATTAGGATTTATGCAGCTTTATAACCTATGTTATATTAAGATGGCATACACTAGAGATAAGCAGAGACAAGATTGCTTTGAACGAGCTAGTGTGGACAGCCAGATTGTTTACAGCTGTACTCCCATCACCTCACTCGCAGGTTAACAGGATCTGCTTTTCAGGGCTATCCAGCTGAGGCAAAATGCCATGGAAATTCAGCTAAACTGCTTCAAGAATCTGCACTTGCTCATTTATATGACGGCACTGCATCATCCCATGCAGATGAGTTCACTGACATATTTGCTATTTCTAGCTGTATTCTAGTGAAACAACTGAGGTGACTTGAAACTGATTTATTTCATTATGGGCTTGGCATGACTACAGTAGCAAAATTATACCAGAAATAGTTAATAACAAAAGTTGGAGAAGTAGCTGTTCAAAACCTCTTTATCTTTTTTAACAAATGAAATCTGTAGAACACAGAATTAGCTAACTGGGCAGCGATTAAACACACTCAACGCTGGTTTGAGAAGCAAGTGTTACACCAACCTTTTTAAACACTATAGTTTCCTCTTCCCAGACAGGATTAACTGCATTGCCTTGCGAGGTCTTGGTCTTTAAAGCTTTTCTTCTTGTATCCACAGGCAGGCCAAACATGTCAACTTCTACATAGGTACCAACTTTTTTATCGGAAAGAAACTGACCTGAAATAATCTAAGATCAAAACAAAGGGGATGTCACTAGAGAGCTTTGGTGAACTAGGAAAGTGGCTAAGATGCAGGTGGATAATCCTCATTATTTATCAGATAATATGTGCTTTCAAAGAAAAAAAAACCAAAACAAGCAAAAAGCAAAACAAACAAAAAAAATCTAAATAAATAAATAGAAACACTGTTTAATACTGCAGGCACAGCTTATGAGGTTTGATTTCCTGTGGACCTGTGACCCTGAATTCCCCTGTGAGCAATAATGTGGTTGAGATCATGCTACTGCCCTTCGCTTTGCAAGAATAGTCATTTGGATCTCATTCCCCTATCTTATTTTCTCTATGCACAACACAGTATCTTTGAGACCTTTAATTTTTAACCAGTTTCAATAACAGGTGTAAAACACAGTGCTGGAAGGAAAGAGGTATATGCAGTAGAGTAACTATATATGATTCTTACTGAGAGAAAAAAAAGGCTAAAATAGATATTTTAATAAAGGCTCTTCATAGAGGGTGAGGACTTTGAACAAAATACAACTATAAAATAGTGGGCTTTTCTAGTTCTTAATTTAACAGGAAACACAATTGTCATCTTTAAAAAGTGTAAGAAAGCTCTGCAATTAATTCAGAAAATTGAAGAAGCATTTACAGCATTGCCTCTGTAACATAAGAAATTTGTGTTTACCTAAAGAAAGTCTAATTCTGTTCTCAAGTGGATCAGTGTTGACATTGCCTTTATACCTAGTAGAGCCTACTCAGAGCAGGTAGAAGTGGCTGCCTTCTGACAGCTCTCATGATTCCTGGATTCTCATTCCTGTTAAAAACACTGCATTTTCCAATAACTGTCAAATGACTTCCACCTCTATTTAGTAAACTGGCAAAAGAATGAGCCTCTAAACCCACAAGGGGAACTGAAAGCTTCCGTGGCCACAGGTCACCATGGGAGGTCATTTCCAGAGTTGTCTTTTTTTCTTTTTTTTACCATACATGTCGGCAGATTACTGCTTTATTCATAGCCCTCTGAGCACGGACCTGTTACACTGATGTCTGCAGCTCCAGAGGAAATACTTGTTTTTTCTCAAAGAAAACAGGATATTTTGCAGGTGGATTCCATAATACAGACACTGGTCTAATGGGAAGTCCATTAAAAGCAGAACAGGATTTCAGAAAGTTTATGTTTTCATAACTGGAGTTATACTGAGTGTAAATTTGTGTCATAGCCAATGCAATCTATCCTTACAAACATTCATAGTAGCTTTCAATTTGCAGATTCCTGGCAGTCCTTAAACTTCATTAGATGTCCTTAAAACAGGAACCACTGAAAGCAAGTTGGCAATGACTTGCAGCTGACATTTATGGTTCCAGAGTATTGCTGGAGAACTTAAAGGGAACCAGAAAATTTATTTACACCAGTGTACTGCTCTAATTGTTCCACTGCAAGCGACTGCTTTGTAACACAGCATTTTAAATTCACTCATTTATAAATAAAACCACAAACTACTCTTAAATTCATCAACTATCCAAATATTTCTACAAAAAAATAATATATACTATAAAAACACACTTATTTAACCTACAATGAAATATGAGGCAGAACATTATTTGCCATTTAAAACTTAAACATCACCCCATGAAATGAAATGAATTGTACTGCCCTGAATTAATGTGGCTACTTGCTAGGTCTCTGCACAACAGAAATTTGTCCACACTCTGACATTGTTGTGAGAGTATTTTTACTGCTGCATGTACATACCTTCACAGACAAGGTGTTAGCTACGATTCCATCCACAATACTTTCAGTAAATGGATCAAAGTGTTTGTCTGGTCTTCTCATGAATTCTGGCTTTAACCTGTATCCACTTTTGCCATTGTACTCATACATTCCCATGTTTATTTGCATAGACAAATCTAGGTATTAAAAATATTGATGAGAATTATTTTCTGGATAGATAATGATTTAGAAAAAGCAATAGAATAGTACTATTTATTCTAATTTCAAATGAACTACAACAACTACAAAAGCTATTTATGGTGCTATATCTATTAAAAGAACTTTCAGAAGTGATTGCATCCACCCTCTTGGATTCTTTCCATAAGGGAATCACATCCACAAGGCACCTTTCAGAGACTACTCAAAAGATAACTTTCAAATTTGAAAAGGAGCATTAATGATTAGGTACTGAGTACTTTAGTGTTGTACTGACTGCACTGTTGTATCCAGGCCAGCAGAATATTTAATGTGTCAAACCCCTGTTAACAATAGACGCAGGAGTCTGATACTTAGTTGAAATCTGCTCAGAGAAGTTTTCATTACTCTGTGGACTTCCGGACTGTGTGTAGTTCCATGGAGTGGTAGCATGTACGTGGGCTCTACTGGAAATGAAAAATCACAGAATCACAGAATCGTATGGGTTGGAAGGGACCTCTAGAGATCATCGAGACCAACCCCCCTGCCAAAGCAGGTTCCCTACACCAGGTCGCACAGGTAGGCGTCCAGGCGAGACTTGAATATCTCCAGAGAAGGAGACTCCACAACCTCCCTGGGCAGCCTGTTCCAGTGCTCCGTCACCCTCACCGTGAAGAAGTTCTTACGCACATTCATGCGAAACTTCCTATGCTGCAGTTTATGTCCGTTTCCCCTTGTCCTGTCTCCATGTACCACTGAAAAGAGACTGGCCTCACCGCTATGGCCGCCACACCTGAATAATAAGGGAATGATAACATGATACCATGGACAAGATATGTCCTGGGATCCAGTATCTGGAAACATTCATAATTCTCAGAACGGATATAATCTTTGAAGGCACCACACCTATTTCAAAAGTGACTCCTGCATATAGGGGCCTAAATGTCTTTGTTTCTTTAACTCTTACTTCTTTCCAGTGGAATTTTCTTTCCACTTTTTTTTTTGCATACATCCCTTATGTCCTGATGTACTGAGATTTTTGCAAGACTGGATAAAAATCACAGCTAACTCTCAAATGTTGCTTAATGGTAGCCACTTAGAAACGATGACAATATGGAGGCCATTATATATACATAAATATTACACTAGCTACAAATATTAATTGCAACTATTCCCAGTTAAGAGATAAACTGCATTCAAAAGGTAAATTTACAGCCCTGTAGTTCAACCACTGGACAATTCTGATGCATAAAGCCTTTCTTACCTAGCAGGAACTGTATCAGAGAAGTAGAAAAGTACAGATTACAAAATCAAGAGAGCAGCACAACTTACCTACTGTTTGGAAGTTGAGAGCAACCATTTGGCAGCCAGCATTCCAAAAGACTTGTGGCATGTAGTTTGAAGAATCTACACGTGTTCCTTTTGGGTAAATTCGGCTTAGCTGCATTTTGTTGTATCTAAATGGTGGGCAGTTAAGATTTTAAACATGTATCAAAAATGACTTTGCAGAGAGGTCACGCAACTGCAATATTTAAATGCAAATGATCCTTACAGAAGGCATTAGGTTCCTAATTGGATTTCCACAACCATAATACCAGAGACCCACAATTTTGTAGATGATATAAATTAATGGGGTAATTAAAGGTGATGTTGCTGTACAAAATACTCAGAATAAACAAAGAAATAGCACAGGTATATGCTTAAGAAAGAGCGCATTCATAAAATTCCATTTATAATTATAGTTCCTAACTCAGAATTTTCCTAAGATTGCATTTTTAGCTGTAAACAGTGAATCTTACCGTGGCAGGGAAAGAGGTTCTCAGTTAAAAAGTAGAAGTGTTTGCTCTTTTGGAATGAGCATTAGAATTGGCCTCTACATAAAGACAGAAATGATGACTTTGCACTTCTTATAGTTCAGTCTACAAATCTCAGAGATGAGAACATGCTGCAGGTTATCTGTAGAAATTACTTTCCATTAATCTTCTTTAAGGCACTATTTTATCTTGGTCATTTTTTTCTTAACTGCAGCCAGGATGAGACATTGAGAAGCATCATAAAGTTTAAACAGATTCCACCTTAGCTTTTCTTTAAAAGTTACAAGAGAAAAAGTAAACTAAATAGAAAAATAGAATTGGGTGGCAATAAAGTCAGTGCTCCTGGAACTAGATGGGAAAGAAAACTCTCTTGCATGACTTTACAAAAAGCAAGTCAGCCACATTTTGCCAGTTTGCTTACTGTAATTCAGATCACTTCACATAAGACGATAAATTTATCAAAAAGAATAAAAAATAATAGGTCTTCAATATATAGTTTGAGCCTATTCCCTGCAGTCCTAACCCATAGTACAAGGACTCTTGCCAGCTTTTAAATTAGCTCATCAGTCCAGCCCAATTAAATCATCTATGAAGACAGTTAAGTCTACAAATCTCATTTGGTTTCCATATTTTTCCAGCTCACGTCTTCTAATTTCAATAAAGCCCTGTAATAGATCTCAGATATAGAAAACCTAGGAAAGCAGCCTTCTGAAAGTCAAGGATACTCCACAAATTCCACCGGAGACTTGGTAAGTTGCTCAAGCCCTTTGGTTTCCACGAAGGAAGACATTTCAAAACTTTTGTTGCGTTCTGCAGTTTTACAGGAGGGAGAAAAACAGTGACATATTAGAGCATGAAATCATATGCAATATATGAACTAGTTTAGTTTCAGTCCTCTAACCAAGTGCTCACCAGCTCACTTCACCCTAATCTCAAAGAATTTATATATGAAGTCATTTGTGAACAGCTGTAAGCTTGCTCTGCATATACTCAAAGGCACCATCCAAACTCACACTAGCACTGCCCAAATGAAGGGCAATTGTACTGCCTGAGATACCCACTGTACTAGTTGCTGGTAAAAGAAAGTCAGTGTATGTTAGAGATCTCTCATATTTGCCTGCACAATATCATGTTCATATATTAGACAGGTATTGCCCAAAGCTCACACATGAGACAGAGGTATTATGGCAAATTTTGTGGGGAACAAAACCCTGCCAAATGTCAAGACTCTCTGCAGGCAGATACAATGGCTTTGAGCCAATTTCAAGTTCTAATAGCTAATGTCCATATCAGATTAAACTAAGGAGTATGCTACTTGTGCCTACAGGGCTTCTTGATACCTTCATGATGTCAGGGGAAACTCACATCTGTCTCAAACAATCATGGAAACACTACTACCTAATCATGACTGAAGGCATACTCCTGTGCTTCAGCAGGTCTTTAGACCTAATGATGGACTTTTCTGGAGCACCTATAACCTCTTTAATTTGGTCAAACTTTCTGACATGAAGTGATATATTGCCCCTGCTAAGCACGTAACTCAGTGGTACTGAACAGTGATTTGTGTATCATGTTACTCACTTTGCCTAATGTTTGCACAGTCTCTCAAAGTACCATGTGACATGTACCAGAGCCTAAGTCAAGGCCCTTTAACCTTCAGTAATTTTTCTTTTAAATTTTATACAGAAGGTAAGGATTCCTGTAACATAACAGCTTCCCATTCCATCACAATCAGCTCTGCAGATTGTACAGAATGTGTAACAGTACTGAGAGATAACAGCCATTAAATACCTCAGCACTGCTCACCTTAAAAGTGAGATAGACAGTCCATGTAGTGGAACATGAACTCTCTACCCTAACCAGTCTACTGAAAGCAAACACTGGAGAAAATGCTTGCCCTAATGCAATTCTTGAAGAAATTGTTACAGTAATCCAGGGATGACCTGAAGGCCAGCATGGCCAGCTCCCTGAAGTCAAACCATGAAGCTGCAGGAGACTGATAAAACTGAACAAAAGCACTCATCTTGCAGAGAGAAGGAGACGAGAAACAGGTGGGCATTTCCATTACAGGAAGCCAAAAAGGAAGCAGTAGCTCCAAAGAAATAAGGAGCTAGAATGTCTGGGCCAAGGTGAGAAGAAAATGTACTGCCAGATACTGATCTGCAAACTAGATGGCTGCAGCTATTCTTGTTGTTTGTTGAAGAGCCAGAGGATGATTGTGATTGTGCTGTTTCAAAAATTATTCTCTATCTCTAGGGGAGCTGGAACTCAAAGTTTGCAGTGGCCACTACTTCTAATTAGCAACCATCATGCTACTTCCATTATTTATAGCTGTATCTCCAAATGGTAGAAGATTCCTACCGTTCCTTAGAGGCTACCTTCTTACCAGTCATTTTCCTTTCCAACAAGCAGGATCTTCTCTTTCTCCCAAATTTATTTCCAGACAGCTCACTCCCATCAAAGCACCTTACAGCACTGAGATTCTTCTTCTTCCGCCCCTCCTCACTAATGGGATGTTGTGTGCAATGTGCACATACAGTGCTAATGCAGACTATCACCTGTGTAAGAACAGGTCACTGTGCTGCTGATGACTAAGTTTTTATGTACCTGATTGTTCTGAGGCTTACTTTCTTTAAGTTGAACTATCTGTTTCTTATGGATCATTTAGGAACAATCACTGATTCCTGTGAGCATACCATGAAAGGAAGCTCTCCTGCAGCTCCTGATAAACACTTTGCTTGTATCATCTGAGAAAAACATTTCAGCTGATAGCAACCAGACAAAAAAAGAAATCTCATTTCATTTCAATTGTCAAGTGAAATCTCATAAAAAGACACTGAAATACAACGGTGATTTTCTGTTTGCAGTGCTATTCTACTTCTTCATCTCATTGCTTCAGTAGCTACTTAAATATGGTCCTACCAGGAAACAGCGACTAGATGCATTCTATCTCCACAGTTATTCAACCAATGTAGGACTGCTACATAAAGCATGAAAAAAATGTTCAAGGAAAGATAACGAGCATAGCTTTTATTCTACTTAGAGTACTATTTATTATTATTATTATTATTATTATTTTTTGGTAGTAGTAGTAGTATGCAGTATTTCTCAGTATTTATCTTAAAATAGAATCTGCAGGAAACCAGAACCAGTAGCTGGCAAATGTCACTAAATGTTCAGAGCTTAAGCAAATTCCTAAACAAAATACAAAAACTTATTCCTCTACAGTACCTGGAAAGGTCTAAGAAACCTGTCCTTTGAAGAAAAAACTATCCAGGAGAGGCATTTCTCCCTCATTATACATTAACTTGTTTACTTATCGGGAGGAATTCACTATAGAATGGATAAACTAATTGAAAAACTCTTACCAATTTAAAATAATATCCTGAGACAGTTGCAATTATTAGCTGTCAGAGAGGGGGAATATACCTAGTGAAGGAACTGCTACAGACCTAGTTGTATTCAATATTTTTGTTATCAACCTGGATGTGAGACCAAAAATGCACTCCCTATAATGTAAGAATGATAGCAACAGCGAGATGCTGTTACCACAACAGAGGTGAGGATCACAGATCAAAACAAATTCTGAATTAAATAATTCAAAATTAGAAAAATCTCTTATAGCTGAAAAGATGAAATTTTATAAAACACAAGAAGCAGGTGAATAAAAATACAAGCCTGGGAAAAAATCAATAGACAGCAAAATAAAAAACAATTTTAACTCTTTCCTTATTTAGCTTATCTTCACGAACTTAACAAAGGTTCAGCTGAGATTCCAGGCCAAGACTAAGACCAGAACCCATAGGTTCAAGTGGCCACTCTTTAAACACCTAACACTATTTGCACACTGTGATTTTATTTATTTATTTATTTATTTTAATACAAACACCTGAAATATTAATCACTTAACATAATGAGTTCACAAAAACAAGAAAGACAATGTAAAAAATCTGGACACGAGCAGTTCTTCAGAAAAGACAAAACTTGGAAAGGCACAGGCATGGGAACAGAAGAAATCTACATTCTCTAAAGAGAATTTTCTAACAGCAGCATGAACTTGTCCTGCTAGGATTCACATGGCTTCCTTTCCAGTAGGAGTATCTTCTTCCCACTGTGTACTCATAACTCTCATTAGAGCTAATGGATATTATAAACATCCAAGGAATGCTACTATTGGGAACAAGCACAACTTCACGTGATTTTGTGAACGCTTATGTGTATGTGTCCATACATAAATACACGTGAACAGGTAGACGACTATTTCTATGCTTATTATTCAAAATGCGTAAATGTGAAATTGCGTGTGCAGATATGGACTTAGGCATCAATTACATGTCCTCTGCTAAGGCCTCCACAAATCCATAACAAATTAAAATGCTATATGCTTCTTGAACTAAAAGGCTCAAAAGGCATATTGCAATCTGTCAAAACAAAGTGAAATAGGGCAGGCAAACAGTAGGGGGTTTTGCACCAAGAAAGGAAAAGATGCTGCACTGTTTACTGAGGATGCCACAGACCGCATTCCTAGCAAGGCATTTTCTGTAAATGCCAGCAGGGGATGAAGTTATGGCTTTTTCTATACAATACACAGAGGCAGAGAAGAGTAAATTTGTATACGAGGAAGGGCACATTCTCTGCTTACACTGAATTCTCCATAAAAGTAGCACAGAAAAAACATTAAGCATTTGTTCCATCTGTTGGAATATTTATGATCAATTTTCTCAAACTCATGAAGTTATTCTTCACCTATGGATAACAAAAACAACCGGATTAAATATCTGCTAAACTGTTTTTGAAATGGCAGCATAGTTGACAAAGCCCAATACTTACAGTAATGCACGTTTCAAAATAAACATGGATTTATCTGGTTGGACACCAAGGGTCCACGTATCTAATTGAGAGGAATCCAAGCAAGCACTTCTCCAGACCTTTCTTCTGAACACTTGCTAGACAATTTTCAGTAAAAGATATGCTTAGCTTACTTACTTTTTGATACCTCAAATGATTCAAATTTCACAGGCTGAATGTAGTTCACCAGGTTAGACATCTCTTCCGTGGCCATAGCCTCACTTCCAGCAGTACCCTAAGAACAGAGATGGGAAAATGCTGACATTCTGGCTGGTCAAAATCCATGATGGCTATCAAGGGTCAAAAACACCAAAGCCCAGTTTTCTATCAACCATGAAAGTATCGTCTTTCACCATTTTGTGATTCTGTGTGATCCTGTCTTAGTGAACTCAATGCCTCACATGGGAGCTTCACATACTAATGAAGGAAAGATGTTATACCATGTAAATGTTTAATTAAAATGTCATTGTATTATTTCTTTCTACATGGCTCTCAGGAAAAGAAGTGCATTACCTTTACATATGCATGATGATACGTACACAGTGCTAACCACACTTATCTGTACAACTGAATAAATAAAAAACATAGCTCTACATTTTCAACATCCAATTTTATTTCCAGTGGTGCCAAATACACCACAAACAGTTGCCTCAGATCATCTTTAGTGTTATCAAATCTTACTTTTCACAAAATTGAAATATTAATAAACAAAATAAAGATATGGTTCCAAACCCATTGACAACCAACTTCAGAAAGTGATTGCCGGTGCTCTGCCTTCCTTCTCCCACTAGATGGCAGTCCCACTCCTGGTAACACAGCCAACCCAGAACTGCTGGAATCGATCCATCACCATAAAACAAATCTATGCCCTTACTTCATCCATTGACGACTTTTTGCAATCATCATCGTAGTCATCATCATCATCGCTCTCAATCTCTGCTTCTCCTGAAATGTTTTTAGCAGAAGACAATTACTGATTGAAACTAGCTATAAATATCAGGGATAAATCTGTGAAAGATGTACGCTGCTTAAAAGAGAAGACATTATACATGTGCTTTTTGTCACAGCACAAATCAAATAAACTGTCTAGAGGGATTCATCCATCCTTATCATTGGTAAGTTCCTACTGTCTAATCAAGCAAAGATTCTTGCTTTTCAGCTGCTGGACACTTACTATTTGGAAATCACAGCACAGGTATCAGCACCAAAAAAAGCATCACGGTGTGTGCATAGTGTGCAGGTATAATATTACAAACTACTGACATAGAGCTGTTCCCATGCTATGGTCACAGCTCTGCGGTTTAGGATTTCGCTGCTACAGGATCCCTGCGTGACCTTCAGCGAATGCTTTTGCCCCCCTGGGGAAGCACACACATCACAGCATTCACAGGGTGAAGAAATCACGCATCAAAACTGACATTCACATGTGCTGCGGTAATAAGGGCTGCTCAGAGAAATGCATCTGTTCTGAAGATATCACAGTGTGTGCACCCAGGTAGCACAGCTGGCAGGAGTCTGCTCACACTTCCCTCCACTGATACGCCGTTGGTGCATCTGACTGCTTGGACTCATTGCTCAGCTGTACCGGCTGAGGGCAGTGCAAATCGAGTAATGTGATGAAGATGCATAAAGATCATCCTTCCCCTGAAAGCACACTGACAGAGTAAATAGGAGCAAATTAAACACATTTTAAGACTTGTTTCCAATTGCAATGTATTAACAAATTCCTATAGGTAAGACACAGATTCATTATTTTTAATTAATGAATATTCTTCCCTCCCCAATGTTTTGATTTGGTTGCATTGGAAATCAACCCATCTTTCTCTTAGGTAACTCCTCCTGTGCATTTGGCAGCCACAAGGTATACACCATGTACCTTTAGAAGACTCTGGAAAAGCAGGTTTAACTTCTACTGCAGTCACTTGTCCACACCTTTGAGATCGACAACACTTTTTTAAAGGTTTCATTCCATAAACCTTTCAGCTTTCTTCAGCAGTGGCAATTATTTTGGCAGCACAAAAATCTTAACCACTGTGCAGCATTCCCAAACTCTCCAGAGAACAGTATTTCAGTTTCTACTGTCACCACAGGGTCTAATCCAAAGCCCACTGAATCTAGAAATTCCCCTCTATTCCAAGAGGCCTTGAATCATGCCTAGGGGGCCCTTTCTGGCCACGTACATCACATATGATTTAAATAATGAGTGTGTCTTTCACAATGAAATGATGACTACCCAGGCTGCAGATGCAGATGTTGAAATGTCATGCTTTTATTCATGAATACACTTCTTCCTGAACATTTCATTGAAAAAAATAACATGATTGCTCAACAGGCTCAAGGGATGGCTCAGGGAACCTCAGTGTACTACAAAGAGTCAGTCATGTTCTCACAGGATTTACAGGGATAATCTTTGGGTGGGAAGCTCTCAATCAATTCATCTGGACTGGCAAAATAATACTTCCCATAGTCTACAAGGGGGACATGGGCAGATTTCAGCCAACTTGCACTGCTGAGATAACAACTTGTTCTTGCTGGAAGCATCCAGGGAGGGAAGTATGCAACACAGTATTCTTTTATTAAAAAATATTTAACAGGAAAACTCCCAAGGTGATCAGATCTCATTTTCAAGTTATTTATCAGACTGCAAATCCAACACAAATAATATACAGGATTGCAAACACAGAATAACTAGGAGTTTTTGAACCTATGGCTATGTCCACATTGACTTTCCCTCACATGCACGGCTCTGTGCTCAGACTGAAGCTTCTTTTTCCTGTTACACTGGTGGGACACAAAGTCTGAGCAAGTGTAATGCAAATATAGGGAGAGCTCCTACTGCAAGTTTTGGTTTCCTGAAGCAAAGGCCTACAACATACAGACGCATCCAGCAGATCTGCCACTTTTAGCAGTGTGATCTAACTACTTACACTTATTTGAAAATTTCACCTGTTTGCTTCTTTATGCAACCAGGTCTAAGATTCTCACTTATCAAAATGAGACTTACACAGGTGTTATCTCAGAAATTTCTTTTCTGCTTTGCCAGCATTGCTGTATCTATGGGGACAGCTTCAGGGATGTAAGCTTTTTCCACTTACTGATGTTATACCCTGCTGAAGTTACTTTTTACAACTGTCTTGAAGAATCTGTCAACCATTCTGCAAAACTCCTGTTTTAGAATTGTTTTTTAATCATTGCTACCATATCACCATCGCTGAGCTTTCATACAGTATGTTTTATAAACTTAACACAAAACTGACTTATTTGGGCTTAATTTAAACGTGAGCTCAAACAATGTAAGGCAGAGAGAAATTTGCTATTAATTGACATATGAATCTCTGTATTTTTTGCACTGCTGTGAAAAAACTCATTTACAATCTCACGAAGGCCAGATCAGCACAACTTTCCCCTGCAAATCATCAATAATGCTAATAAGTTCCCTAGTAAGTGGGGCATAGTGGTGGAGGAATAAGAGTGCTCAGTGGACAACACAACAAGCAGCCAAAGGAAGCTGAATCCCAGCTGACGAGTAGAAGAAGTTGACACTATAATACTGAATAGAAGATGATCAGAAGAGAGATGGGACGGTTAGGCCGGACAGGGCTGTGAGCAACCTGATCAAGCTGCAGATGTCCCCATTCACTGCAGGGGAGCTGGATAAGATGACCTTTAAGAGTTCCTTCCAACTGAAAAGATTTTATGGTTCTATAATCTACAGAAATGCTCAGTACTCATAGTTGTAGCTGAGATCTCCAGAAATCTCTGCACTCTGAATACTTCTAAATTTAGCATAGTCTTAAAAAGCAAATCCTGGATGTTTCTTGTCATTTGCTCTCAACTGTTCTTAAGCCCTCTCAGACTCTGCTGTTCTTCGATAAAATTAGATTAATACTATCTCACTCCCCACAAGTATTGTTAATATAAATTCACTGTTGTTTATCGAGTGCTCATATGCAGCATGGATATCCCCACAGAAACACATTGCAAGGTGAAGATGCTAGATCTGGAATAGTGTATGAATGACTGAGAGTAAAAAAATATTGACTTATTGTCATTTTCCAAAAGAGGCACAGGTCCTAAAGGAGAAACAATGGCTGTCAAGGATTACAAGTATACATTTGCACATTCACAGATGAATCAAGTGATCACATTAATTTTGCCATCTCAGTTCTTGTATTTTCTAGGTGTTCACCTTTGAAATCTATACAGATCATTTGTTACACAGGTGATACAGACATAATATTCACAATTGATTTTTAAAATTACAAACTCTGCTATGGGACTTATTCCACTATCCTTCCCTAACCATCAATATCCAGGATTCACAGCCCGAGTCTTTTCCTATAAAAGCTCACAGGGAGGCTCCTGAAGTACCAAGCTGTTACCTTCCACGCAGATTGGACAGAGAAAAAAAACATAGAGCAAACCAGTTTCCCTTAGGTTTTGAGAAGAAAGAGGTTGGCATATGCTTGCTAATTTTTCTGCTTCTTCTGGTTTGTCTAAAGCAAATAATGAAAACAGAAGTAAATCATTCCTGACACCATGATGAATCTTCTTCCGAAATCTAAGCTCTAATCCAAAGCATGACCTTTTTAAAGTTTCTTAACACAATGGCTGCAAACTCATTCTCTCTTTGCTTTTAATAGGATAAACACCGTTATCCACAAATACAGCAAGATTGTTGTTGTTGTTTTGTTTTTAATTGAGCTTGAGGCAAACTGCCAGCATGAAGACTTTCAGCTCGATTAATCGGAATTTGAAAAAAATTATAAACAAGAGGGTAAAAAAAAATAATGGCAAATGGCAAGAAGTATATATTCTAGAAGAGCTTTCAATCCACACTTAAAGTATTCCATTATTAGGGCATAAACACCTATACTTTTACCAATTCACAATTTCAGTCCTATGAAGAAGGAGAAATTGTAGTCCTGGGAACAGACACTAGGTTGGGAATCGGGATACACACATTTTATTGCTTGTCCTGCTGATGATCTGTTCCCATCATGTAGCACAAACCTTTTTTCCCTGCACTTTTATTTTTCTGTTCTAGTTAGACTTTAAGCTCTTCAGAGCAACTCTTCTCTTACCATATTTTTTTGTATACTAATACTCTGCAGTGTCTATCACTATGGGACTAATGCAGTGGTCCCCTGCATATACCCTAAGCATTATTAGTATATACGCATTAAATTATAGTTGGTATATGGAGTTAGTAGCTTGTTCTATTTCCTAAATAGTCCAGGTAAATGTTAGTGTACTTCACTGACTTTTAGGTCACACTATAAATGATCCCTCAGCCTTGAGACCTCTCAAGACTCCTAGAGTAATGACACTTGGCATTGTTTCTGTTGAGCAAAACCTGCACTGGTGTACCTTTACCCTACAAGAACAACGTTAATGGCTTGAAAAACACAGTTGTAATTAAGTATTTGTGTATAAGTGAGAAGCATATTTGTAGATTCCAATCATACCTGCTCCTGGGGAGGAAGGCTCGAACATACTAGATGTATCACTACACGTGTTGGAGGCTTGCTCTGAGAGCTTCTTCTTGGCACTTCCATCTGCAGACTTATGTGATTTCTTTTTATTTTTTACCAGAATTTTGTACATTAAATCCATAGGGCTTGGAAGAGGAACCCCAGGTTCAAGCTTTCAGAAAAGAAAGAGAAATCTTTTACAACAAGAAACAAGCTTACAGCAATTTCTTAAGGCCTACATGGTGCATAATTTTGTAACCTCTATGAACCCTGGTACCTCTTGAACAACAGGTAGCCTTCATTAAGTGAAACAGGGCTATGGAGGGCATATAAGAGAAGAAAAATACCTTATTGAAGTTATTGCTGTAGACATTTCATAAGTTCAAATGTGAAAGCAAACATTATAAATCAGTGGCTATAAGAATCAATTGCAATTAGAAGATTACAATTCAGTGTACCAAAACAACTTTCGCATCACAAATGATATAACTAAGTCACCAACATTACAAATTGTTTAAAGACCTTCTCTAGACTCTGTCTTGGAAGGCTGCATATAAAGAATGACGCTGGACTGAATGAAGTAGAAATTTGCAAGATATCTGTGATCTTGTAAGTACCAAACCATATTACCGGGTATTTCTCCAATGGATCCATAAGCAATGCATCTCCAAATATTAATCTGCAGTACTCTGCCATTTTTGCCTGTTGTTTAGGGCTAAAGGGGAGAAAAGAAAGAAAGCAATGAGTCCTACTAATGCTACAGACTGAAAGCAGCAGTAATGGAATACCTAATATCCCTAAACAAGATATAATTTCCTGATTCAATCACTGTGAATTGTTCACATTGACATAGATATATCATGCAATTATTCTGATTCTTTTGATAAAGCTTATCAAAAGGATGACACATGAAGTCACTAGGCACTTGAATAATGGTAAAACTGAACTCTGGAGTTGTATTTTACCCACGCACTTAGTAGAAAAAAAATGAGGATGTCAGTTGTTACCTTCAAGGAAATAACTTGCATGAATTTGCCTCTTTCAGACAACATTTTATTCAAAGATTACATGTTTTCCTCCTTGTGTTACTTTACCCACATGCTAGGCGTTCTTCTCACACCCCCTCCTTTCATTTGGATTTTTTCCTTTCTCATCATACCTGACCTAAGGCATCAGAACCCTACAGTTACATACAGAGCAGCCTCCTCTGCCAGTGTGCCAAATTTGTCACCTTACAAGGTCACGCCCTTGAGTCTCCAGGGCACAACTGCAAGAATAGGAAGAAGACATTACTTGGGTTTCAAAAGCAGCAAAAATGCATCAGTTAAAGGTTCCGATAGAGGAACAGCTAGCTTCACTGCAGATTTCATCTCAGCAGCCCACATTCCCACCCTATTTGTTTCAGCCTACGTGAGATGAGTGCTTTGGGTGCTGTGCCTGTAGCATTACAGTCTCTCCTGCTCGAGCCCTGCTCCCAGAAGCAGCTTTGCAATGCTCTCCCCCACATGGTGCTGGCCCACTTGCGGACCTCATGGGTGAGGTTGGCACCAGCAGCTTGTGCTGCTCCCGCCTCCTGCTGCATCCTCACTGGCAGAAGTCATAGCATAGATGTAATTAGTACTAATGTTAAGAGGCATTATGTCAATTTGGAGAATTGCTGTAGTAAGTGCTGGTGTAACAGCATTTTAAATTAAATATGCATGCCTGTAATACATACATAGCTGGGACCAATATAAATACATCAGGTGGAACTGCTCAATGATTATTTTTGCCTGTTGTCAGATTCTTTATATCCTTATTTTTAAATCAGATCTGGTGTTGAATTTTACCACAGTAAGTTACTTTAGCGGTTGTCTTGACATCCTCTAGAAATAAACTCAATCTCAGCAAGTTTTACTCATAATCAATTTTCCCAAAGTGTAACACAATAATGAAATTGCTGTGTATCACAGTGATAGGAGTTCTGGGATTGAGGATACATTACATCGCTTAGAAATATTACTCAAATCATCTTAACATGCAGCGCAGTGCTAAAATGACTCTCTAATTTTAGACAACTGTGCATGTTTGTTATATATGTCTAACAAAGTCTGGAACATCCAGACTTTAGGTTTCTTTCAAAATTTTCATTTTTGATACTCTCCGGAGAAGTTTTGATTAAAGTTTGTTTAATACAACCTCCTCAATTATTATTAATTATGAACCACATACTATGAAAGATACACAGATGATATAAGCTTATATGTTATCTTATCGTGAAGCTATTTTTCATGACGAAGTAGAACTGGATATGTATGAAAAAAGTAGCATTCATTTTTCTCTTGCAAACTAGGAATACAGCGACTTCAATGTCTATTTTGCCATTAGCCACCAACTGAGCACTTGGCAATGGAGCTCTTCCTGAGTTCAGCAGGGCCAACCCAGAGCTGAGATAAAGGCTGGGTGGCATTTGAATCAGAAAATGTAATTTCCCCAAGATCAGCATGCTGGCTGTCCCTTGAAGCAGATACAGGGTGAACTGGTCATTAGCTCAGTCATTTACAAAACATACTGAGAGTAGGTTTTAAATTATTCCACCAAGCTATAGAAGTGCTGCACGCAATTTAAATTACTACAGTATTTCATTAATTTCTTTTACATGCTGCCAATTCTGCAAAAACGCTAAGAGCCACTTTTAGTTGAGGACGGAAAATTAAGATGAAGACAGGCAAGGCAGTGAAACTAAGAACCCACAAGGGAGATGGTGACAGGAGGAATAGATCAGGCAATGACAGTGCTTTAGCTATTTCTAACTGCCAGCTACCAAGGAAAATAAAGGCACCACATTCTGTTCCAGTAAGAAAGCAGACTGAGTATCTTGCTGCAGCTACCTCCTACAAGGGGTCTATGGAGATAATTTCAATCATCTCCACTAGTATGTCATGTGAGTACACCCATGCTCTTAGGGCCCAGAAAGTCCAAGGGACATTTCCTTGAATCACAAGAGCACAATAATTGAAGTCTTACAAATTAGATGTGAGTTGTGACACAAGCATTTTTAAATGGGCACATCGACTCCAAAAAAGAACTTTTGATAAGAAACAGAAAAAGAATGCACAACTTTTATCTAGTAAATTTCATACAAAACAGCTAGAACAAATTCTTCTGCCATTCCAGGTTTAATTACATGGTTACCTCATAGAGCACATAGTGAGGACTTCCATTTTTACAAAAGAGAAAAATTCAATGCAGCACTTTTTGGTTTAGCACAAAAATTCCAATGTAATCATTTTGCAGAGGGAAAAAAGGAGGAAAAGGGAAATTAAGAAGTAATAATAATGTTAATAATATAAAAATAATAAAATAATAATAATAAAAATAAAAAATCACAAATATAAAGTCTTGCAATACTAGACAATGTCAAAGAAAAAAATCTTGACATAACAGAATTACTTTTTCTTGTCAACTGGACCATATGAACTGTTATTTTTAAAAGCCCCCAAGAAAGAATGTGATAAATTTAGGAGATAAGAATTATGTAGGAGTTTAGTATTTAAACAAGTAGTACCTTCTGTGGTACCCACAAATACATACTTCATTTTAAGAGAGAGAGAGATCATTAGCAATACTATTACTATTAAAGTACTTTACAAGTTGGAGTATTTGTTTCCTTTTATTTTACTTTCTTTTCAAAATTATGAATCAGAGCAACCAACTTTTCTACATCAATGCATTTTCTATCTGTGCTGTTAAGAACAGTAAGTTCTTAATTCTCAGCTAATTCCTGAAGGAAAAAAAAGTCCGTATCTATTGTTATTGGAAATTCTCCTAGCCTTCTTATAACGTAATGAAAATTGATTGTCTCAAAACAGCTAACTCTATCTGCTGGATGATTTTCACTTGTGTGGATATGGATGGTTACCACATGGAATGAATACATATGCCCTTAGAATGTGGCAGGGCAAGGGAAGAGAAATTGGTAACGTGACACCTGGAGATATGGAAGTACAGAGAATGTGAAGAAATGTTTTCATTAACATTATTGCATTGCTTGTATTTTATTTTACCGTGTTGGTGCTACGCCATTTATGAAGGTCATTCATAGAGGCTCTCTGATACTACCACACAACTACTCCTAATACTGTATTATCACTTCTGCAGAGGTCCTTATTCTGCATAAAGCAAACAAAGACACAGATCCTTCCCACAAAAGTTTAAAATAATTTAAAGTGTTGGAAGAAAAAGTGATAATAATTCCATTAATATTTGAAGAAACAATTCCAACAAGAAATCAGTGGTATGAATAACTGTAATTAAATTTAATCTTGGAAGAAATCTATGGATATTGCTCAAGGATCACTTAACCTTTTTGCTATGTCATCAGTGCATTTCTAATTATAGGCTGTCTGCTTTCAGATTTGCAGATACCTTATCTTCTTGTAAGCTCAATTTTAAACATCAAGGTCTTCTTGAGGTCTTTTAGGAATTT
This sequence comes from Meleagris gallopavo, assembly GCF_905368555.1. NCBI lineage: Eukaryota > Metazoa > Chordata > Aves > Galliformes > Phasianidae > Meleagris > Meleagris gallopavo. The sequence continues at coordinate 13,690,389 of NC_139405.1, forward strand.
TCAAGTCAGTTTCCTGTTTTTTGAGAGAAGCATGTCTTTTCTTCTTACGGTCTTTTTCTATATCCATATTTAGATTTTAATAAAAATGATGGTATGCATAATAATGTATATAATCTAAATTCTACAATTTACTTGTTTTTCTAAACTTTTCATTGCATAAAAATAAGCAAGAATGAATACATGGTAGAGTTAAAGTAAAGGAAATTAAAGTTATTTACATGCTGCGTGTTTGAGAGGAATCCTACAACAAAATCTGAAAGAAAGTAAAACAAGATGACTAACTATGTGCTAACAAACAATTAATTTATTTCTTAGCTGAACAAAAAGTGTTAAGAATACTCTTGTGAACAGAATCCAGGAGAAGAAAAACTGCATTTTAAGTTCAGTGGTGACGAATCCAGTCATACGTACAACTTAACTCTGATAACTGCAATGCCTAACAGTCGTGCATAAAAATCACAGGGTAAACCATACTTCTGTTTAAACCAACGTCAACATTTCCATCCATTTGTAGGGGACCAGCATTTCACCCATGCATACTGACTGACTCTTGTAACTTGATAATCAGAAGAGAAAATTTGGTCACTCCGAAGTAGGAATTGATGCCATTAAGATTTGTTTTGACAGTTCTACGAAAACACTTAGCACTGTTTGTTAATACTCACAAACTCAATTTTGAGATCTGCAAGAAAAACAACATTCCAAGTAAAGGAAAAGACAAAGGAAGCATTCCATGGAATTAGATGAAGGTTTCTTTGAGTGGCATGACTAATTGCAGATTTCTGTAGAAACCAGTGAAGAAATGAAGGGATAATTGTAGCAGTCAGTAAAATAACTAGAAATTATTTTCAGCCAAAGCAAAATTAGAACTCACACACACTAAGTCTGATGATTTACTGCAGCAAAAAATCACAAACAGCAGTAGAAGCTCAAAAAGAGAAAATATTTGATATTGATTTCCTAGACTTGCTTCACTAAAAATGTATGTAATAGAAATAAATGAGAAAAAAAAAAAACAACAAAACATTGAGATAATTCATTCTTTTATGACTGAAGTTTTCTGAAGAGGAAGATACAATGGTTTCTGGGGGGGAAGGGGAGAAATTCTTAAGATTGGAGTAATGCAGCAGTAATTCTGGTAGCTCTTTGATAAGTTCATTCAGTGTCACCACACCTTTGACTCTGATGAAGTTTCACCTTACAGTTTTGTGCACATACGTTACATCTGAGCGAAGTTTGTCTTACACAATTATTTACTATATTTTCTTAACATACAACAAACCACTCTGGAAGATTTAATTCTTAATGACTTTAGAAGAAGAAAAACATAACTGTTCTGTTTAAGATAAATTAGAAGTACCTTCTCCAAATATACATTTTAATAGAAAGAGAAGAATGAATACAAAATGAAATGGATTTAAGAATGATGGTTGAGAACTTTTCTAAAGACAAAAAATTGTATTTAGAAGTACTGTGAAAAGCACTGTGAATTAAAACCTACTGCAGTATGTGAGTATAAAAGAGTTGGAAGTGATACAACCAACCCAAAAAGAAGAGAGTGCAGGGACTGATTGGAGAAAGAAATTAAATACAGCACCTGTGTAGTCTTTTTGAGGAAGACAAAACCAACTGAGCAGGACTTAACAGTTAGGTAGATTTTTTTTAAATCATAACCACACTGTCTTATAAACTGCACAGTGCAAGAACGTATTTGTCAACAAAACATAGCGTAAGTTTATTGTGAAAGGTTATAAAATCATAGAATGGCTTGGACTGGAAGGGACCTCAAGGATCAAGTTCCAACCCCCTACCACAGCACCTCAACACCCTTTCAGAGAAAAATTCCCCCCTGACATGTAATCTCAATCTTTCCTCCTCTAGCTTAATACCATTCCCCCTTGTCCTATCACTATCTACCCATGTAAAAAAAAATGGATCGTATGGTATTATATGGTAAATGTATTGTAAAGGTAAAAGCATTGTATGGCAGCTCTGAGATATAAAATTTTTCTACCTAAGCCATTTTTGATCAGTATTGTCACTCTGTTCTTAAACACATTCATACATAGCTTCCTCTACCAGTCTTTTAAAAAGAACATTCTTCCTAGAACAGTGGAAAAGCAGCAAACCCTCACCTTTTTCCTTTTTGAAGAGAAAAGTGCCAACACTTTTTCTAATTTGTATTAAATCCCCAAAGCATCCCAAAGATTACTTTTTCTTTTAAATGAAAGAAATGTTTCTCAACCCAAATTGGCCCCAGAAGTGCTGAAAATGTTTTCATAGTAGAAAACAAAAGGGAGCAAGGCAACTGAAGTTAATGCACATGCTATGTGCCAATGTCATCTCATTTTTAACTGTGTGGGGTTTATATACAAAACCAAACAAAAGATCATGTGAAATATAAAAATGAAAACCAGATCTAGGTTAGTAATAACAACATAGGTAACAGGTACAAATTTAAAAGTGTTCTCACTTTTTTTTTTTTTTTTTTGCTTCTCTGCTGCAGTAAAACGTGCATCATTTGCAATTAAAACAAACAAAGCTCCCTGAAGAGAAAACAGCTTATGCAAATAGATATTTTCTTTTTTTTAGAAAGTGAAGAGTTCCTAGCTTTACATGCCACCTATTTTGCAATCCTAGCTAGTTTAGGTCAAGTACCAGTAGAGAACTAGTTCTGGTGAAGGCTAGTCTGGCCTTTATTTCTAACATGAGAAGCAGACCAAATACTGCGCATAGAATATGTCTGTAGTGCAGAACAGAGTCACAAGCAGGAGAAATATTGCTTCTTTTTCTTTGATGAAGTACCACTTCATTTCAGTAGGACATACTGAATCTATAAAATTAACAAAATTTGTCTCGTAATTATTTAAACTTTCTCTGTCTATCTAAAGAATCTAAATATTCTAATTCAGGAAGGTTTTTAAGAACATACCCAATTCATTCTGATAATTTTAGCTACTTAAGCTGATGTAAGCTTTTAGTTTGGATAAGAGTTGTTGATCACATCAGATGATAAACCTGCCTCAACTTCATTCACAATCCTGTGTTTAGTTAAAAAAAATATAACACCATATAGGGAAACAGGGTAATTACTTACGAATCCACATGATTTTCAAAGGAAAGGAGGATTGGAAAGGGCGATGTCTTAAATGCACACTCAGCAATAGCTTCTATTACTTCCTAAAGAATCAAAATATACACAATTACAAACTCATGTCTCTATAGAAACAGTATTTTAGTGTTTGAAAACAGATACGACCCCACAGAAATTGTATCCAAAGTACCTAAAATCATACTTAGATCTTCTAACATCCTTGAAAGCTATGCATGAGCTTTCTGCAGCAACCAATTTTTTCAGCCTGAACTGTAACCACATCTCCAAAATGTTTGATGAATCTCCTGCATGTTTCTCCAGACAAGACCTATGTCTGCCTAAATCAGAAGTTCAAATGTAAAACTTGGTCTTTGCACAGTGTTGTTCCATGCCTGAAGCTATACTTTTCATGAATTATTTTGCTTAATAATAAATACACTGACAAACTCATATCTTCTACAAAGTTATCTCATATCACACTCATATAATCAACATAAGCAGATACCTTTAAAATCCTTGACTGACTTACAAGTTTTAGTTCTCTGTGATTTTTGATCAGAGAAAACCCTCTAGAGCAAAGGAAAGGAGAAAGTTACTGAAGTATAACAGCATAGTATTAATCACAAAGGGCTCAGAAATATAAAGTTATGTAGAAATGTCATTTTGCTCTTGCTAGAAAGTAACAACTGTAAATACAGTAGCTTAATCATTTGGTGATACTAACTTTAATAAGGTACATGATACAGCGATGCACTCAGCATTAGAAATGATTCTCAATTTCCTATTGGAATATTGATCTTTTTTTCACAAAAACTTATTGAGTACTGAAGATCTTACTGTTCTCACTGTCAACTTCTGGAGTTTGAAAGATCTCATAAGCCTGTTCCATCCCAAATCATAATAATGACTTAAAATTTTAAGATTTATTTATTTCAAATTAGCACTCCATGGGGATTCCTTTTATTCACTTTCCGTACTTGAAAATGCTACATTCAAAAGTGTAAAAGAAATGCACTTCCTAACATGAAAGCAGACTTTCTGGTCCATTCCTTCTGATTCTGGGCTGAAAGAAATGCATACGCCATGTCAAGATCTGCTGATATAAGCTATGCTATGTCCACAATTTACAGCCTTTATGAAAGGCATAAACTGTCACAGCATGTCTTACAAGATGAGAAAGTAGCTTCCTCAGCACACTCCAACAGGTGATGAATGACTCCATTTAATAAACTGCAACCATCCAATATACGAATGCCTCACATATCACTAACTATTCACATGCTTCAACTAAGTCTTTAAAGAAAGCAGAAAGGCAAAGTATTTACTGAGGTAACAGTAAATGGTGCAGAAGGCTGCATGAAAGTAGGTAGGAAGCTGCAGTTTCACAGTAGTGATTCTCCCATGGGCAAACAGCATACAACGGAGTGACTCTTGCTGCACATTCCTTCCAGCACCAGTAAATCACTGAATGCTGATGCCACCTTACACTGGTTGTAATGTGGGACTCTCAAGACCATCTCTGGCAGTTTTGCCACTGCAAGGGAACAGCAAGGCTGAGAATAGGATTACAAATATTAAGTCATCTCATCTAAATGCTTTCTACCCACATCACTGTTGTTGGCTTGGTCTCCACCCACTTATATCCTACCCGCTTTGCTTACAGAGCACGACCCAGGGCTTAAGAAGACTGGAGACTGGGTGTGAAAGCACTGCTGAGAGCAGTTCTGAGGCCTTTCAGGCTCTTATGCACTGCTTCAGCTGTAAATAATCCATGAAGACATTTTCAACTGCATTCTCAGCTGCAAAAAGGGATAAAATTCAGCACGTATGGAGAAGAATAGCCTAAAAGAGTAAAAAACAGGATGACATTGATGAAATTTGAGGATGAAAACCTCAGATACTGGTTCTGTGGCATAATGGTGATTCGGTCTCACAATGCCTTCAAATGTAAATGCAAATTCTCTATGGTCAGAAAAGAACATGGTAAATGCCATATTTTACTTCTGCTGCAGAATGACTCACCTGAAACAGGTCTCCAAGGTATTTACAAGTACACAGATTCCTGGTTATGGCATGAAAAATATTGGTTCCCTATCACTTCCTTGCAGCAGCTCGCAGTCTGCTGCTGAGAAAAATCTTTTAAATGTCATGAAGCAAGGTAAAAAGCAAACAAACAGGTAAAAAAAAAAATCCACTAAAACCTCAGAACAAAAACTCCAGCAACATAGGAATGGGCAGTACATATTGTTTCTTTCTTTGCACTTCAGAAAGTCTATCTGAGGCAATGAAAGGTGAGACAGTGAATGTCTGAGACACTGTCCGTCTGCGTGACTGTGGTCATGCCAAAAGCATGAACTGACAAATGATTTAATATTCGAGACCCAGTAATCACTCTGAATTGATTCATGTACTTCTGACACATTATTTCACTATCATTTTGCTCCTCTTAATCCAAGCAGCATATGTTGAGTGTTGAAAAGAAAAACAGCAGTCAATACATTTTTACAATTTCTGTGTGGAGAAAAATATTTGCCCTGAACTGACACACAAAATAAACTTGATTTGGTTTAAAAATTCCACGCTTCCACGCTTCTCCTGCAAAAACAATGCTTAGAGTTGAACTTCTAAGCTACCAGGATGGCTGCTACCAGGGCGATTCTCATTCCTACCAACCCTCCTTTTAACAATCAGGTTAATTTTGTTTTAAATTCCAACTCAAAGAAGTTGAGAGCTATCTACCCTAACTAAAGGACTTTCAGCAATCAAACTTTGTGCATATAAACATAAACGGTTTTCATCAGTTTCATGAGAAAGTTAATACCAAAAGTGAAAGAAGGTTGTGTTTTACATTTTCCTGTGATTAATTCAATCAGTGGAGAGTTAGAGAAAACAAATCGACAAAAAGTAAGGAATCTTCTGGTGTTGAGTGAAATTTGGTGTTTTGTCTGTGTAGTAGTACTGTTATTTTTTTCCTCAAGGAAGGCAATATAAGATAGAAGAAAAAACAACAGCAACTCATGCTTCAGATGTGGGAGACATGCTTCAAATTTGTAATTTGTAGAAAAACCACATCTATCACCTGCAATATAACCAAATTCAGAAATGGACATTTTCCCACGTCTTCTTGCACACCGGTAAGTCTAGAAATATATTTCCATAGCGAGTTAGTGTCTCAGATGAACAAGAATTACTTCTTCACTCTTCCAAAATGGTATCTCGAGGTATCATTACAACCTGAGCTGACTACCAATATTAATACTACAGCAAAATATGTCTATCTCATTCTTCTAACACTTCAGATCAAAAACATCTCTGACAATAGCAACAAGGTAACAATTTAACGTTCACGCACTTTACGTGAAAAAAAAACTGCCCTAGCTGAAGCCAGCCACCCCAGCACGCTGTACTGCTGTACCTTGAAAGATATTTCAGTTGTCATAGTGAACCCGTGCGTAATGACCGGCTCTTCTTCAGCTGTTCTCCCTTTCCAGCAGTCCAGCTCCACACAGCGGCAGCCTGACAGAAGCACTTGCCGATACATCTCCACTGAAGAGTTCCCAGCCAGCTGTCCAGCTGAGACAACATAACAAGGACATGAAAAAAGAGAGTCATTTTAGGCCTCGGGAATAAATACAAGTAATCTAATGATAATTAGAGTTAACAGCATCTTTTACCCTCGGCTGACAGGAATAACACACTCACAGGCATTACAAAATACATAATGATTTCATGGAAATGACTTAGGCAGAGTCAATGTCATGGTTTACGTTCTGCCATAAGTTAAACCATTGTGAGTGAGGAGAAATAACTTTATCGAAGCCAATTCATAAACTTCTGTTAGACAGAATCGATATGAAATAACTTGTATCAGGTCTGAGAACTTTGTTACTCTATAACAAACAATGTGAAATTCAAAGGCAACTCAGGACAGCAATTTTCAAATATTATGCAATGTTCACTGCAAGATAAAATCAACCTCCTGCACAATCACTAATGGTAGGTACCATTACCAGGTCTCGAATCTATATTTTAACACTGTAACCACTGCACTGAGTTGATCAGTAAAATTTCCTGATGTGATACTATATTATGTAGGAAGAAGTTTAATTAGACTACCAATTCCCAACAATGGCATAATATAAATAAAAAAATAAACAAGGAAGACTTAGTTCTTCCCAAACTTCAGAAGTATTAAACACTAAGCAAACAAGTCCAGTTGTTGCGTTCAGGGAAGGATCTACAGCCACAGCGCTCTCTGCTGTTTAAACAGGTTGGGCTCCAGTTGGATGGATACAAATTTCTTCAAGGACAGAGAGAAAGATAACAGAAGACCAGCCTAGTGCTTGCTTTCTATGTTAAGAAAATGGATGCAGCTTCCTGCTTTCTAGCAGATGCGCCAAGAAGGTTTTCATGCATCCTTTGGAGGGAATTCACTTGCATTTTAAGGAGGCAGTGAGTTCATTTATGAAGATTCTTCACTGATGGGAGTTACACAAAATGTTTTATCCAGACAAGCATATAATACAGTACAGATTAATCCTGGTTTTATTGTCTCTTTGGCTCTATGTTTAGGTTTTATGCTGAGAACTATATGTTTCAGTTGGCTTCACCAACAGCACTGTCTGTTTTCTCTGTGTTTTTATGTTCCATTATAAACAGTAACAGAAAACCTCTTCTTGTTGGAAAGTTCCCGTTTATTGTGTGTGTCTGATGCATGAACTGAAATAATCATAAAGACTCAAAACATACTAACATTACTCCTACTGAAATCCCTAAAATTTCTCAGCACCTACTGGAACCAACAGGAAATATATGCTAATAACATAATTTGACTAGTGTTGGAAGGTTCTGAAAATCTAAATGGAGTGAGCAAAGTGATGATGTGTCTCTTTTTCCCTTCACTTTCTTGCGTGATGCCCCTTCGATTATGGCAGGTTATCTTTACTCACACAATAACCGTCTTGGTGCTATCTCAGTATCTGTGGTAATCCGTGGTTCTTTGTCTTTACAGGGTATAAAAAAAAGCAGTAGCACAGATCAGGTACAACAGCACACATTTCCATGTATTCAAATCTAAGCAACTGACATTAAATGGGTCCTCTGAGCTCTGCTGCCTGAAAAACCGCATCCACTTAGAAATCTTGTTTTCATGTTCTCTTCCCTTGGTCTCAAGACATTTTGATTTGCATTTTGATTAACAAATTATTTTATGATTAACAAACTACTATATCTGCTGAGAGATGACCGGTCATTATTGCTAAGGATTTTGGACTACAAGATCCATAACCTTCAAAAGTGCTTAAGGAAATCATGACATGCATCATTTGCCATGTAACACTTTTCCACACTACCTCATTAATAAGGCTCAACCCTTTTGGAAGGATTCCTGCTAAGGGCAAGGGGATGTTTAACCTCCAAAACATTCAATCTTAAGAAAGGCTCCTAGTCCAAGCACAGAATGATATCAAGGATTTCAATACTCTCAATAGCTTATTTTTCTAAATTTAGATTATTAGAGGTGCTTGCTCAATTTTTTAACCTATGTTATTTATAAACTTCTGTCATGTCATCCGCATCTACTCCAAAGTGTGCTAACACAGACACTAAGGGGAATAGCTGCAGAATGGTATTTTTAATATCCTGTGTACAGATCAAATTTGTAATACTGGAAATTGAAAACATTATGCATCTCCTTTTATAATACATATAGAATCCACAAGAGCACCACAATATTTTTACCACCTCATTTCTCAAGTAGAAACAGATTTTGACAAATATATATATTACATACATAATGTTATAACATATTATAACATGGAGACAAATTATAATTGACACGAAAAAGGACACTAAGGCTAATAAGCCTATACTCATGCAAGCTGAGAACATGACCCACATTTCCCCCCCCACACTTCCATAGCTAGAAGTGACTTGTTTCTCAGCAAATGCATCTTTGTTGGGTTTATTCACTACTGTTTTTCTAAGTGCAAGACACTAGCAATGCATGAACTTAAAATTTAATGATGATCTTCAGATGTTTATCTTCCCCAAAATTGGTCCCAGGTATTTGCTGTCCCCTTATTACTCTTGAAACAGAAGCTGTTCTTGCCACCTTAACTACCTACTACACCATTCTCTCTCAGCATGAAAAAGCAGCTGCACACTCCCTTTGCCCTACATAAACATGATGCTAGATCTCATCTCTTCAGGAAGCCCTGGAAAAGCAATCCCTGCTCTTGATCATACATTGTAGCTTTCAACATGCAAACTCAGACCCCTGTACAACTGGGAGTTTGGCTTTTGACTCTAGCAGTAACAAAAGGTGCTGTTTTTCAGACACAGCACATTTATCTAAATTTATTCTCCTCTCAAGATATTTCATTACACACAGGACTGTTGAATTAAAACCCATGCATGGCAATTCTGCCACTGTTAGTCTAAACAATGCTCTTGCCCTACACCTGTTAATTTTAATGCTTTACACTGGACCAAGGTAGGATATGTGTCTGGCTTGATCCAGCCAGCAGCAGGAATACACTTGTCAGTAGCAATTCAGGTCCAGCAGAGCGGAAGATGTAACTCTTGCACATGCCAGGAGGGCTGGGGCTAGTTAGTCTGAGTCTGCATTTGTGCTTAGCTGTCAGTAGCGCTTGTGCAGCTGCACTGCTGCAGCCAGGCTACAGGACAGAACTGGCACTGGGTGTTATGGGCTCCTAGCAGTGGGACCTATTAGACCTTGAATCCTTGCAATCCTTCTGCACACCCAGCTGAGTCTCTCCAACAGCACTGAGGGCGTGAGACCCACAGGGACCTACTAAAGGAGACTTTCCTCTGCTCTTTTCAACACAGTTTTATACTCCTTAAAGAAGGGGAAAACAACAGTTCTCTTATTTCACTATCCTGCCACTGGTTGGCCTTAAAATATACACACACACAAAAATAAATAAATAAAAAAATAAAAAGAGAGACGATAAAAGGCACAGAAGATCTGTGGTAGTGAATGAAGTACTACTGACAGGTAGCAAAACACTTCAATGATCTTTATTTTTCTTCTTGAAAATCCAAAGTCAGATCTCATCAAACAATTTTTTTCTTTTAGTCTTTATGTTGACCTCTGTTGCTATTGGAAGCAAACTTCCTCTATGAATTTTGGTGTCAAGTGCTGATCATGACTGTTTTGCGTTAAGGATACAATCTAATCAATTTTTTCTCTCCTTTTTACATGGCTTCTATTCACTTTAAAAACTAGAAACTCTCTTATTTGGAATGTGGCTTCAGAATGAGAGTTCAAACTGGCCTGGGTGAAACTGGTTAAGGGGAACATGTACCCCATAGGACAATAAAAATGTAAACTAAGATTTAACAAGACAAGTACAAGCATCCAGCTGTCAAAACAGGAACAAACATACAAAAATTTTTTACGCAGCAGGATGTCCAAGGATCTTTTAATCAGAGGTCTGCCTGAGTAATCACTTTCTCACAAAAGCCAGTAGTCTCAGATGAAGATGCAAGAGAGCCTCACACAAATAGGAATCACCAACTTACAGAAGCTGCCCAAGATCTGAGTGTTTGCCTAAAGTTGTATATATGTGTACACTGACAGTTCATTTAATCTTAATCCTCACTAATCTGACACATCATATGCAAAACTATCAGTTTGTCCATTTAAGGTATAAAAACAATCTTCCTTATCATAATGTCTAATCATTCAAAACTTAAGTAGCTTTTCCTGCCCCATCTTTGAACTAGGAATGGATCAGCAGGATCCACCCCTCCTCCTCACCTGAACTTCTTTGCAGCCCACCCTGCCTCTCAGGAGAGAGAAAGTCCTCTGCACAGGTGTGCAGGAATTTATTTTCAGAGTAGGGCATCAAATTGGAGCCTCAGCAAACTCCTTAGACCTTCAACAAATATGATCTTTCCTCTGTGAGGCAACAATGGCTTACTCTCCACCGATTTCTTTTTTAGTTAAAGTTAACTGCTAAATTAATTTAATGGCTGAAGTAAACACTGTAGCTCTGGAAGCTGCTTCCACAGAACAGACCACAGCAAGCAGACCCGAGGTCTGCAGCTTCCCTCCTTTGAGGCAAAGCCGTCATGTTCAAATCAACCTCATCTCTAAAACTCATCCCTTTTCCTTAGTGTTACACAAGCTTTCATAATATTCTGAAGGGGAATAATGAAACAACCCCTTGAGTTCTCCTACCCTCTAGTTCACCAGGAAGGACTTGGTGGGGCTGGCAGACACCAGAGACCTTGATCTTCTCAGCTGATCACCTGAGCTCAGAACAGCTTGAGGGACATGAAGCAGCCAGTCAAAAATTGCTCTTGCTCTTAGAACAAGCTCATGCTCAGATTGAGTACTGCCCATAATTCCTTCCTTTCCGTATGCTGCTGTCATCTTGGAAACTGTAGAGATAGTGTTTTGGAGACTTTTAAAGTGAAAAAGGCTTTAGGGAAGGGCTGACCGCAGATGATAGACAGCAATTGTGACTGAGGAATCACTAAGAACAGAAAAGCTGGAGGATGCTACAGGAGCAACCATAGCATCAATAAAGGAGAAGAGAACATGTTTCTCACAAGACCCTTTATAGAAACATCTGAAAGTACCGGACTGCAAGCAGGTAAGCAGATGTCTAGCGGTTGGCAACCCTGTACATAGCAGGGGGTTGAAACTAGATGATCATTATGGTCCTTTTCAACCCAGGCCATTCTATGATTCCATGCTCAGGGTAAGTGGCATAGTCCCATGCTGGCTACGTGCTCTGAAGTGATAGCTCCACAATCTACTGTGGCTATTCTTTTTCTTCAAAGAAAAAACATGTTATAGACTTGTGATTTTCATATTTATCATGTCATATATGCAACAAGTTGCACAGTCAATGTGTGCAATGTTAGCAATGATACATAAATTTCTCTTAGACTTTGGGTGCTGCTGAGAGAAATGCAGCAACTTCACCCCCACTGTGACAACCTGAGGCAAAGATGGTGAGAAAACAGAAAACAAAAAAAGCAGTTGCACTTTAAGAGTTCAGAGAAGTAAATAAAAAAATAAATGTGACACCAGTGAAAAACAGGGAAAAAAGTTTCTAAAAGATATTCCCTTAATCTAGCCTAGGTTCTCTGTAAATTACTTCTTTATCAATGAGTTTTCACCTTAAAAAATACCTTTCCCTAAGAAAAAGAAAGCACTAACGCTTTAAATAAATAATCAGGACTTGATGTACTGCCAAGGATTTCTACTAAAGGCTAGGAAAATGATCTCGGTAATTAAAAATAAATTCAGAGTGTGCACATGTTTCTTTTTATGTTATAATATTGTTTCTTTGTGTATTATTTTTCTGGGTTCAAAAAACCAACAAAGGGAAAATAATTGGTAGAATATTAAGAACAGAAATAATAAAGTAAGGCTGGATGGAATGGTTTTCTTATTTTTCTAATAATTATTACAAGATTAGTTGCTATTTCAGAGCTCCCGCGAGGGCAGAGGTGTTACTCGAGCTTCATTTCCAATGCCATAAGCACTTCAGCTGGCCCTTTGAAATCTTGGGATAAAAAATAGTTTGCGATCATTAATTTCACCGATTTCAGCTGAATTAAGTTCTTTCTGGAAGACTGAAAATTTAATGTCTATTGTCGTATTTGGTCTAGTCTCAATGCAAAAATCTAAGGCTGTCAGTTTTTGTAATATACGGATAAAAATCGCATCATAAATCTCACTGTAAGCCAGCTGCCACACACTTACTGAATATAATCAACCCACTAAAAGGCAAGGGTATGTGTTCTTCTAAATATGAAAATACACACTCTTAACTGGAATTTGAAGGAGATTCAAACTTAGTTTGCTCCATTCCCTGGGTTTATTCTGATTTACTTCCCCCAGTTTACTAAGTCAGGAATGTTATGCTAATTTAAGTCTGAGGATCAAACTTTCAAATGGAATTTCTGCAATTCATTGGTCATGCAGATGAAGAAATCTGCAGATGCAATTTTGAGACAACTTGAAGACTTTCACATAAAAATCAAATGGAATTTGGACAATTTCAGGGTTCTAGTTCATAGAATTTTATGATTTTAAGGTGAACTTTCTGCTAAACTAACTATGTTAGGTCATCCATGTTGCAATTAAAAATTTAGAAAGGATTGCACTAATAACAAGTTTCCATCCTTAATTCTTTGTTCTTTGGCTTCCACACTTCTAGACTTTCAGGACAGGACTGCCCTGATCAGCTCTGATATCTGTAGTGTGGTATTGGCTATCAGTAGTACTGATGGTACTTAAAAATCTCAGCTCAGACATTAGATATGTAGTCAACAACCAGATTTCCAATTCTTGCAGATATGAACTGACTGTGAGAAAGCTACATGCCATGTTGGGACCTCTCCAATCTCTGAATCAAAGTAAATTTCCCTGAACTCAGAAAACTGTGAGATTTAACATTTAAGGCAAATTTATTAGCTACAGAGATGTTTCCTATTGATTTTGCGTACCTGTTTGGCTATTCTTGGTAGCCACAGAAAACACATTGCCTCTCCTTCTTAAATAAGAACCTGTTCTTGGAATCCTATCTAAGTAGAAGGAAACTTTCCAGGAACCTCATTAGCCTTCATCAGACATTATCTAAACAACACAACTGTTGCTCATCTGTTAATGAAGATATATTTGATGTATGAGTTGGAGCAGCTAGAAAAACAAATTATAAGCGTTCCCCTTGCTTCCTTGAAGACTAAGCACTGCATCACTTACCACTGTCACTTTTGGTATTCTTTATCATATCAAGACAAATATACTATGAATTCTTGTAAGAGAAGAAATCAGGTCTCTCAAACAATGTACCTGTGAGGTAGGTGTTGTGTGAGGAATTGATGAAATAGTGTGACAGTGGTTGAGACATATCTTCATTTAAATCCAGTTTCTCAGGTGGAACAACGCCATTTTCTTCTCCACTCAGATACCGCATAAATCCATCCACTGATATCTGTCCTGAGAGAAACAGATAAAGGAAAGCACCCGTTACTTTCAAGTATAGATTTTATGACATACAGATATTGTGGCAAAGATACACTTACATGATGATGTATGCAACAGACTGGCCTTTAGTTATTAATTTATATTTTTTTTCTTAAAATGATCTTATTTTCAGCCATATCAGTTATACACAGTGCGCATCTCTTTACCTGTACCAAAGTCATTATCAGTGACAATCAAATGCACAGGAAAATTAGAGGTACAAACTGCTACATGAAAAGAGAAAATAAACCACGATGTATAAGGGAAGAAGGTATTCTGGGAAGCAAAGAAATCATCCCTGATGGAAGAAATCAACAAATGAGCAAACAGAACCACTCAAAGAAACAGGTTAACTTCAGTCACTTTTGAATATGACTCAGTGTGTTGTATGATGGCTACTACACTGCAAAACAAAGTAAACTAATTAAATGAACTACTTCTCAAGAGGGAACTAATCTCTTTTATTTAGATCTTCTACTATTGTAGTGTTAGTGCTGATTTATATATTTAGAGTAAAAAAAAAAATCCAGTAGCCTATAATTATTAACATTAAACTGAACCAATCTGATATATTTTTCTTTACCTGGTATTTCTGCAATTTTGTTTGGATTTCACATGCGGATTTACTTAGTTTTTAGCTTCAGTTAATTCAGTTACTTCCTATAGTAGAACAGAACTTCTGTAGCTGCCTCGAGATTCTCCAAAGATACATGACTGATAACTTCCAACAGTGACAATTTCTTACCTCTTGCCTCTACCCCAAAACAGTACAGCATAGTATCTCTACCCCAAAAAAATCTTTAGTCAACTGATTGCAGCACTGAAAATGGAACAGTTCAGTTCTACTTCTAGCACAGTTATGTTACTCTCTCCTTCAATGTCAACTCTGTTTTTATCTGTAGAACAGATAAACTCACATTTTTTTAATGTCTGAAAAGCAATGGGTAATCTGGAGTCATTTTTGTAAAGCTTGTAATCACATGATGCAAATATAGTACATAAAGCTTTTACTTGGAATCTGTATTGTACCCTGTGATTTGGCTCATGATCACAGAGGAAAAGATGCAACATTCTTAAGTTAATTTTCATAACAACCTAAGATGGTAGCATTAAAACGAAGCTATTCATATGACAAGAAATGCAGTGATAATACAGAGCAATGCAATTACCATTCATTTTTATGACAACAACTGTAAGGAACAACTGGTTGGAAAGAAAAACATCAAGTCCACTCACAGTTTTAAGACTATAATCTCAGCTCCCATAGGCAATGTTCAAACATCTCAAAGTGATCTCTGTTTTTAATACTCAAGAGTATACCTACATAACTTGTGTTCTTGCAGTCCGTCCCTGTTTTACAAATAAAGAACTGAAGCTATGGTTAATTAGGGGACAATATACCAAGGTAAACTTGTGGATTAAGCGAGGACTGCAAAATCTCTTCGAGTCTGTTTGGGTGCCCGTGGATTAAAAGGAAGCAAGGCTGAGGGCCTGCGTTTCCATTAGTATTAACATAAAGCACAGCAAAAACTATTCACAAGTATAATTACACACTTTCTGAGCTGCACAGTTATCTGAGCTTCTGGTGGTAGAATGTTATTTCCCACGTCATAATTAAGCAGTACGCATTTCATAAAGTGATCCAATTTGCAAGTATCAAAGCCGATATTGCACCAGTGAGAGTTTGACTGTGAAACAGAGACGACAGATGTCAAAGAGACTCTGTATTCTGGATATTAAAGAGTAGATTGTTTGTGACCAATGTCAATGTTATTCTGTGGCCAACTACAGCGAGGATGATCCTCAGTGGAAAGCAATCAGAAATGAAATAGCCTCAATTTATTGGTATGATTTGTTCTTTGTTTTTGTAGGCATGCTACAAATTTACCTCAGACATTACCAAGAAAAAATAATCTGTGATCATTTCTTCCAATGACACCTGTCACCCTTTATCTTCAGATACATATTACAAAGATTTCATGGTATGATTAGATATAGAAAGTAAGTAAAGACACACAATAGGAAAAGACACATGGAAAAGACAGACTCATTTCTCTACTTTTCTTGTTTTCACCACATATATAAATTGCCTTACAGTCATCTAAACGCTAGGCCTTCAAAGCAACTTTTAAATATTTGGTGTGCTTTATATATTTAAATGGCTTGCCATTTTTCATTCAATGATGCCTTTTAAATTTGGTCTGATGACACCAGAACAGAGGCAGAACACTAGTATTGATATACTACTGTCCCCTTCAGCAGACAGTGGAACTGAGCGCACCCTCAAGTTCACTGAAGACACCAACCTGAGAGCTGCAGTTGCTATGACAGAAGGAAAGGATAGCATCCCCAGGGACATGAACAAAGTTGGAGAAGCTGGCCCACAAATTCTCAGTGAGGTTAAATGAGATTAATTCTGTAATTTCTCTGATTAATTAGAGTCTTGCTATATGGTCACTCAGTAATGCTTCATTAAAATATTCAGAAAGCAGAAACTTAAAAATTACTCCTTTTTTCCTGTGATGTTTGATTTATACATTCAACGCTTTTTCTCCCAGTACCACTGGATCTCCTACTGCTAAATACATTATCATTCTAAGAAAAAAATCACACACAAACACCCATGTATTTGCCATGTGCACAAAGCTTCCCTTTGTCCCCGCATGCTTTACTTCAGATTCGTTAGCCTTGGACAGCTGCCAGCTGCCCACCAGGCCTCTCCCTTATTCCCCTTCTCAAAAGGATGTCAAAGGGGAGTGAAAATAAGATGAAAAGCTTGTGAATTAAAAAAAAGGTAAGGGATGACTCACCAATTATTGCCAAGGATAAAACTGATTCACCTTATGGGAGATTAACAGCATGTTAGACAATTAAATCCAGAGTAGGATAGTTAGAAGCAAAGACGAAAACTAAATCTCCTTCCCCCCAACCTTCTTTTCCCAAGCTTGGCTTCATTCCCAAATCCTCTCTCACTCCACCATCTGGCACAGGGAATTGGGAATGGAGATGGCTCCAGCCTAACATCTCCACTCCCTGCAGGTGGAAGATACCCACCTTCTCTGGTGGAGACTCTGGGGGGCGGCCAGGCCCCAAGACCTGCAGCCCTCCCCTCAGGTCTCACAGGGCTCCTTTTCACACTTTTCTCAACACCTTCTTTGCAGATGTGCAGCGTTTTGCACTTTCTTAAACTTCCTTTCCCAGAGGCATTGCAGGCATTGCTGAGTGGCTAAGCCCCACTTGCAGTCATTAGAACCTTCTAGAACATTCTGGAAACAGCCAGAACGAGCAGGAGGCTGCAGGGAACAACCCCAGCTCCCCTCACAGGGGACCCACGGCCAGGCTCCACCCCTTCTGCTCACACAGCTGAATTGCTTTCACCTGTGCTCCCAGGGCTGACTGATCCTCTCCCCAGGTGCTCAATCAGTGGTTCAGGCTGTGACTCAGCAGTTCCATACATATCTCAACACTCATCTATAAATTATGTCAACTTTTACATAACTATAGAAATTAGAAATGAATCTGAGCAATAACATAAAAGAGCTAGGGGTGCTGGAAGCTCTGAAAATGTTTTTCCATCCCTCTCTTCACATTTAAGAGTTTTAATGCCTTCCAAAGCCTCTTCCCCAAACGAGAAGGAAGCTGCTGAAGGAACAGGACCTTGACTCCTACTCTGTGTAGGTCCTGGGTTATTCCTGCTCTGCTTTTCTGCACTGTGGATTTAAATGCTACTTGCACTTTGGTTGCACATGCTAAACATCCTTCCTCTACAGTCCCCTTCACTGTTAATGTTTAGAAGCTGAACTTCATATGCCATTCACTTGGCGTGAAGTTTATCAGTAATTGACCTGCTAGCTGTCTTCAAACTTCATTCTCCAACACAGAAAAGGAGAGGAAGCCCATTCAGGGGACTTTAGGAATGCTCCCATGCTCAGCATTTCACCTGCAACAAAGCATGAAGTAGCCTGTGAACAAGACGTTCCACAACATATCTTGAATAGCTCCAGACGATATGATCGGCTGTGAAATCAATGCAGAGAAAAGTCACCAGATTCACAGTCAAATGAACTCAAATAAACTTAATATTTTCTTAAGGAAATTTTGGTAGGAAAGAGAAGTGATTTCCTAGTGAAGGATGATATATTTAACAGGGCTGCTGACAGACACTTAAATTTCTCAGGCTGTGATCAGCTTCATTAAGTGAAACATGTGAAGTGCTTGTGCAGCAGCTTGATCTTTTTCTGCATCTCTGGCTCCATCTGATTGCTTCAAAACAGTGACAAGGGAGAAAAGACTATAAACATACTGAAAAGCTCTTCCACAAGACTTTATTAACAGCTACAACTACATGATTGCATACTTTCTAGATCTTTTACACAAGATCAAAGATGTAAATGCTCATGGACAGCAGTTTAAAGAAAAAACACTTTAAAATGTAGCTGCCATTTTGCCCGTAAGAAACAAGACTTCCCTGGGGTAAACATTTGTCAGCCGTAAAAGACAAGAGAGTTCGCTTCTGCCATCTCAAATAGTTTTTTTTGGAAGCTGTCTTCAGGCAGAGGGCATACTTTTCTTGACGGACATACTGAAAATGCACAGAATCTATAGGGGTAATGAAATCAACCCATCAATTTCTTCTGTTCTATGGTTAATGTTAAAAATATTGAAGAACCAATCTAACTGCTCTCTTCTGCAGCTTATGAGACCTGGAATCTTCCCATTCTTGGGAGATGGTGCTTGCAAATTTGTCAGGAAACAGGAGTTCTAGCCTGCCAATTAAACTGGTTGATAGGATATGCCATACTTTGTGAACATGCTTTTCAAAGACTTCTCTATCTGAAGACTTACTGTGTTGTTTTAAGGTTCTTTATGATCCTCTTTGACTAGAACTAGAGAGTCTCACATCAGGGGCCTGTGGCAGTTCTTTTGCAGGGGTAGGATATTTTGCAGTTTCCCATGCCATCCTAGAAATTGATAACATTTGCACGTAAAACTGTTCTCATGCAGTCTCCAGGACTGCCAAAAACACCAACTGCTTTTGACACAACTATCTTTGTTTTAATGAGACAGGTAATTTGAAAATTTCCTGCTTACTCAACCTCTCCAGTGTGCCAGCATGACCAGCATACTGTTCTGGATGTGGAAATGCCTGTGGAACCTTGGGAGCTTGCCAGCTCAGCAACTAGAAAATGTAAACAAAGACCTGCTAACTCAACACCTGCAGCACCCTCCCAAGCACAAGATAAAAGGATGTGAGGTTCAAAGCATCCTAGAAGCTTTTTCACTGGGTCATTGCCTTCTGCAGAAGCACAGGATAAAACCCCAGTAGTGAAGCAGTCTGTCTGGAGGAAATGTAAAAGTAAAGCTAATCCTACAAACTTCTCAACACAACTGTTTGATTTAAACTTTGTCTGGTCCCCCGTATTTCAGCAGCTAAGCTGTACACACAGCTACCTGATTGCTACTTAATTTTCCCCTGACCTGCAGCATGCTCAGGTCTGTCCCCAGGAGCCTTTCCGTTCTTTGGGTAAATTTTTGTGGCAGAGCAGGACAGCAAGAGACACAACAGAAAGGAGAAAATACAACATATTTTCTTGTTCTTGTTTGCACTTCAGTCACACAATTTTAAAATCAGCCTTTCTTTGTGCCTTCACAACTGTGAATGTGGATGTCTTTGTATGACAGTTAAAATGCCCCTTTCCTTCTAAGGAGTCAGTAGGCTTGGCTGCATGGATCTTTAACTTTTTTTTTCATATATCTGCAAATTTAATAGAGCCTTCCATTTGTTTATGCCTATGCTGTTCTTCACTCAGTAACAAAATTTGAAGGTTCAATTCTGCCAAAAGATTTTCTTAAAGTAAAACAGAAAACAAATAAAAAATGAAAAAAAAGCAATTAACTGACACCTCGTATCTCCTACTCAACAACAGAGAATTATTGTGGCATTTTGTCTAACAGAGAAATCAAGTCTATTTCAATGCAATCTGTAAAATTAATTACATTCATAGTAAATGCATACAACTGAGCGAGTCCTCTCGACTCAAAGATCAAAATCCACCAGGGACAAAAGGTATTTTATAATCCTCTGAGAGATCTGCACAATATGTTCAATTGTGTATTATATTGCACAAACCAGCTCTATGTTTTACAGTTTGAAATTCTCATACACGATATAAAAGAAGGATGCCGATGCTCTTGATGCACCTCTTGCCACTGGTCACACTTCAGTTACTATATCCTCCTAGGTTTGCGTGCAAACAGAGAAGCTCACAAGAATGAACTCGCATAAAATTCACAGTGTGGGAGACAATGTGCCATAGTGATTCTGATAACACTTGCAGTATTTGCGTTTTTGGAAGTGATGTTGAAACCTGCTCAGCTTTAAAAACACATGTTATTATAATATTGCTATGGTGTAACTGGAATTTCAATCTGTACAGAGCTTTGTAAACTAGGGCTGGACAGGAGTGCACTGTCACACCCTCTTAACTGCAAAGTAATTACAACAAGAGAATATGGTACAAGGTCAGCCCAGACAGAAAATGCTTGAACCCTACAATTTTATTACTGCACCCCAGGAAAGTCGATGCTGCTCTACTTCACAAATATCACTTGGAACAGAAAAGACTTTCAGTTCTCTGATTCACATTTGCAGATACTCCCAAGCATCTACATACCAACCATCATTTATACACAACAAGCAGAGGAAGACAATATCTCCTCCATGTTAGCAATTTTCTCAGGATCAGCAAGGCAAAATATTCACAGTACTAATCAAACAGTTTTATCAAATAATAAGTAAGGGGAGAAAGAGCAATACATTTTAATTGCTGTATCTGAATATTAGTGAAGCATTTAATAGAGTTTCTAAATTCAAATTACTCCTAATTGGACAAAAACAATCTGCAAAAAGAACAGACAGAAGTAAACTGGGGTCAGATTAGAAGATCACAGTTCCTTTGAATCTGAAAGCTGAACTGCTTGAAAGAAGTTCAGAGTCTGCCACACTGATCGGCAGTAGGTCTAGCTTCATACAGACTGAAAAAGTGGAATTAATAACAAAATGTTTAAAGAACAGACAGTTCTCTGGGAGCTGATATCCAAACAAGATGATAAAGCTGTAATGAACCAGGTAAATGGGAAAGAAATCAAACCAGAACATGCAAAAATGGCAGTTAATAATTCTAAAAAACAATTCAAAATGCAGAGCTGAACATGCCTAGAAATCCATCATCCCAAAAAGCAGAGAAGATAGAGAGTACAGAAATACATTTATTCACAGCAGCATCAAAAATAATAGTTAGGAAGAAAAAAAAAAGCGATTGAGAAGTAAACATGCACAGCATGAAATATATCAACATATATATCCAAAAAGATGCTTAGCCTACAGACATACTGACATAATTCCTACAGATTCAATGAACATAATGCTTTGCCAGAAAACAAAACAAGCATTCTTTGGCAATGTGTTCTTGAGAAAAAAAAGAACCAAACACCCAGCAACAGAAAATCCAGTAAAAAAGGAAGAGACCAAGACTCATTGCTCTTTCAATGGGGATACTGTGGTAGGACAGGGAAAGTGGAATATAAATAGAAAATTACATCTCATATACAATACCCAAAATAAATGTTTACTGAATGAAAAGCAGTCAGAGAGAGAAAATGCTGGCTGGTAAACATGCTGTGCTTAAGAAGTGTACATAAAAAAGTTTGCTCAGTATCAGTGAATCCTGTAGAAATATCACGTGTCCAAGGACAGTGAGATTAAAAATATTTTTCAGAGTAAGGATCATCAAGCAAGTAAAGCAGAATTAAATGTTTGAATCAGAAAGATTTGTCATTCAAACGAAGTTATCACATCTATTTAATCATCTGTACAAATGCACATAGAAAACTAACACTGGATACAATTTGTTATTTTTTGCAATAAAATGCTGGTAAATGGAAGTCAGATTTTTGGAGTGAGTTTTAGAGGAGCTCAAGATTCTTAGTTTGCTTTAGAGAGGAAATTATAGAATCACAGAATGGCCTGAGTTGAAAAGGACTGCTACGATCATCAAGTTTCAACTCCGACCACTAGACCAAGCTGCCCAGAGCCACATCCAGCCTGGCCTTGAATGCCTCCAGGAATGGGGCATCCACAACCTCCTTGGGCAACCTGTTCAGTACGTCACCACCCTCTGAGTGAAAAACTTCCTCCAAATATCTAACCTAAGCCTCCCCTGTCTTAGTTTAAAACCATTCCCCTTTGTCCTATCACAATCTACCCTTGTAAACAGCCATACCCCCTCCTGTTTATATGCTCCCTTCAAGTACTGGAAGGCCACAACGAGGTCTCCCTGCGGCCTTCTCTTCTTCAAGCTAAAGTATTTCCTAAAAGTTAAATATTTCCTATAGGCTTTCAGGCAAGCCATCCCAAATAGCAAACCCCAAATTTTTATAACAGAGTTCTTTTCAACCAGAATCAAAACCTGGAAGCATTCCAAGGATGCAGATATCTCCACAGGGAAAGGAAGATAGAGTTTCATGTGAAAAAAAGAGAAGTTTCCAAATCTCACTTGTGTCTGCTGGTATGAACAATCAGTTTTACTAAACCTTAAAGTGATCTTGCAATATTAAGCATGCTACTTCTATGTTATTTTATTAGAAGTCACAGGTTGTTTTTAGCTCACTTCAAATACCCACAAAAGAAGAGTTCTAAGGCAGGGGACTACAGTCTATGAAATGTTCGTATTTATCACTAGTAGTGCTAGAAAGCAGTAAGACATATAAGCAAGGTGATTTTGACCACTCTTTCAAGATCTTAATAACGTTTTTTCTTCCTCAAAATTTAAATGTAGGAAACATTTCTTTTAATGGATATTGATTCTCTAAACTTTCATAGCAGCTTTAAAAGCCTCTGCTGTATAAAAGCAGGGACACTGTTCAGATACACTGGTAAGCAGAGGTGATGTGTAGAGAAGTACAGTTGTTGGAAAAAACCATACTGTAAAGCACTGTTTTATTACTAGAAAACAGTGTGCATATACATATATAAAATTTGATAGCTAAGTTCTCAAATGTCCAACAACCTGATTCAAGCACTTTTGTATTACAGCTCTTTCACTATACACATTTAATAGATCCCTGTATATATAGCATCAAACAATTTCTCCTTGGTTCTCATCTCTTTTGAGTGTTCTGTGGACATTCTTACTTGTTACTTACCTTACTGTTACACTTAACCACAGACTCCAGTTATGTATCTAACTTCTAAACAAACTCCTAAGACTATGTTTACAAAGCTGTAATAATGCTTTAGTCTTTGCTCTACTCCACACTCAGCTTAGCTACACTGTTTTATACTCAGTCACAGATAGCTCCTTCTTTAAACTAAAATAATTTCTGAAATATTAGCACACATGCATGCATATGTATCTGAAGATCTCCTAATTTTAAGGAAGGTGGGAAAATCCACTGTTGTAGAGATAAACAAACATGCTCTGCTAAGTCTCAAGACTGAAACAATGATCAACATCATCTCTAAGTCAGAAATTCTACATCTAAATCTATAGCAAATCACATGGATCTGCAGTTGTTCCTTGGCAAGCATTTCCTTTTCTGTTTTTTTTCTTTTTTGTTCCTTGTACAAATTCAGTTTTGCTTCGCAGTCCTGGCCTTATCTGAGCAGTTTTACATCAGCTCCTGCATTCTAGGTTCTTCCAAGCGAGGGACCTTGGCTATTTTCAATCAGAGGGAATCTATATCTACATGACTTCATCTGTCATTGCAGGACTATATGTAGAGCCATGCAGGAATGCAAAAGATGTTCCCACAACGTCAGGGAACTCTGTCCTCAAGACCTACTCACTCACCATGACTATTATTTACATATGACTATGCCTGCTACTTGGGACTTCTGTTGAGGTCTCCAGCAAGATCCAGGAGAAGGAAGTGCTTAGGGCCCCAGCAAATGGGCTGCTCTGATTCGTTACATGAGGACAAATTAAGTCAAGGCAGAACACAGTGAGATACATCTCAGTATGCCAGCAGAAATCTTAAGCTTGACTGTTTCTGAGTGGCTTAAGCCTCAAACTGCAATCATCTAAAATAATGACTATGAACAAAAAGTGTATGGGGTTACAGGGTTTTATGGATAGAAGTACGGTCTCTTCTGCTTTTCAGCTCAGACGCAGTAAGAAATAATTTCTGACAGGATATGTTTTACACGCTATGGGCAAGTAGATAGTTTAAATCCAATTAAACATCTAAAAACACTACAAGAACACCTTCATACTAGTTCTAGCAGTGGAATAAGCACATTACAACATGGCAGATTTCTTTAATAGTCAGAGAACTAGATGAATTAAAAAAAAAAATAGACAAGACAACCATTAATCCAGAAATACTACAGTTATTCTTCACAATCTGAATGAAGGCAACTACTGGAACACATCACTGCCTTCCCAGACCTCTGGAAAATATGATCTGCAGAATGCCTTGTAGTGATCCTGCAAGACCTAATAACTTTAAATGGTGGCCTACTTCCAATTGCTAAGTTGCATTAAAAGACATCTAAATCTACAGATCTTTCTTCTCTTAAGTGATACTTCTCTACATAAGCTACTGCTGCACTTGCCAAAAAAGCTGCTCTGCAGCATAATGGGAAGAGAGAAGAGTGTGAGCGTTCTATAGGTGTGAAATATGCTTGGAAAAGCCTTCGTAACAGTTACTATTTTTAGTTCCAGAAACTCCTCCAGTTGTAGAAAAGATTTAATATTAAAAAGAAATGGGAAAGAATAAAGGCATGGTTGTACAAAGCCAGTTCACGTGAACTAAAAAAAAAAAAAAAGACTTCAGCTCCTTAGAAAGGACTTCCTTGTCTGTTCCTTAAACTCAATCCTGCAATTGCATGCATTGCATTAATTGCTTTATACAATCCCTTTCATGAACAAACTGAGCTCTTGTGTTTATTGTTGTTGTTACTGTTTTTTTTCTGTTTTCATTACTACCTCTGATAGTTGTGCCAGAACCATAATGTTAGGAAACTTCTCCTAATTTCCAGCTTAAATTTATTCAAGGCCACTTGATACCTCTGTGTTCTTTTGCCAACATTGTCTTAGCTTACCACTTCTTTCTGCTTCCCCAGTGTTACCCTGATGTATTTATGGGCAACAGTCATATTCCAGCTAAAGAATATTGTTATAGGAGATGATTACATCTGAGGTTACAAGGGAAACTTCCTCATATGGTTTTTGAATTATAGTAGCACACTCCAACTATGTTAACAGCCCCGCTATGACAGCTACCAACCATACAGAAAAAACTCAGGGATTGTTCTTAGCTTCTCAAGGAAAAAACTCTCAATTTATCCAAGCCAACAAAAGGATGAGGCAAAAAAATAAAAAATAAAAAAAGGAACATGAAAGAGAATGGGCAAATGTCACTGAGCTTGTTTGTGGCAGAGCCAAGAAAACTGTGCTATTCTGTCACCAGTTCTACATTTCACCAACTGGATCACAGCAGTTTGTATTCCATTTGTCCTCATGGGCCCTTTCCAGCTGCAAAGCACTGCCTTAGTAGCCATCACAATGAAGAAGCAAGACCCAAAATGTTCATTCAAAGTTTTTTTGTGCTTGTTTCCTTTAGCACTCAAGTCTATGCTGTTTTATTTTTTCAGAAGTAAACTTTATCTGATATTCATCTTCAAATCATAAATCC
This sequence comes from Meleagris gallopavo, assembly GCF_905368555.1. NCBI lineage: Eukaryota > Metazoa > Chordata > Aves > Galliformes > Phasianidae > Meleagris > Meleagris gallopavo. The sequence goes on from NC_139405.1 coordinate 13,716,191, forward strand.
TTAATGTTAAGACTGAATACCTCCTTGTGTTCCATAAAAGAGGCAGTGGCACAGCAACAAGAAAAAAAAAAAAAAGCTGTTTAACTTTCAGAGTGAAATTTCTATTTATGGGCTCTGATAGTCTGAGGCTGAGTCAAACACAATGCAGACAGGCAACAGCAGCAGAGAAACATTTCTCCAGACCCCCTGAAAAGCAATACTGATGTGAGATTCTCTTTTTCCATCCCTTAGCAAAAGCTTCAGATGAAGGGAATGATGCAGCCCCACGTATAGTCCAAGACCTACTCTTATGTTGGCTTCGTGGTCTTGCCACTCCAGGTTCTTTGAACCATTTTCAGTCTCAGGATGTAGGGGACTGCCTGTAGGCTTCATCCTGGAGCCCATCCCCTGGATATGAACCAGAAGTTACTATGGTCAGCTCACATACTGACACAGGTGTGCTCTAACTGCTGAACATACATTATCATGACTAATTTATGCTCTGCAGCTCTGAATATATGAATTCCACAATATGCCTGTCCATCTGACATTTGTCACAGTTTCACTGACATCGGTGCAGCTATTCCTGGTACCAGGTATTAGTCCCAAAATGCATTTCTGCAAAGTTTATTTTTCTTTCAAAGTATCCACAGCACATACAGAAGATTAGGAGACGTTCCCTCCCTAGAATCCTAAACCTATTTTTTTATAAATGCTATCATTAATTCTAGGGCAAAAAATAACTCTATGCATAAGTAGCTACATCTCAGAACCACAGCAGGTCCTACACTTTTAAAATGCAATCGAAGAAGAAAAGGTAAAAACTTTAGCACTTTTTACTAAGCCAAATACTGCTGTGTTATTGTTCACTGCTGCAAAATCCATTATTACTAGCTTGCATCAGTGTTTAATTTCATGTTATAATGTTGCTACAGTCAAGTTAGGAAGATAAAGCACTTTATCTGTAAAAAGGGGGTTACAGGATATCATAATTGAGGATTTAACATTCTAAAAGATATTTTCATTTGAGAAGCAATCTTCCAAATAATTGCAAGATATGACTTTTACAACTTCACTAATAACAAACAAACAAACAAACAAAAACTAAAAAGGAAGCACAATACAGGATAGGAGCATATTTTACATATTTACAAAATTTACATACTTTACTTATTTTCATAAGTATAATTTCCATGAACTTATTTTTGGTGATGCATCATTCACACCAACATTTGCTGCATATATGTATATAGATTTATTTATATTATATTTATATTTAAAAATAATGTTAAAGGGCTTTCTAGCAAGCTATGTAATGGCACTTGTAGTGAATAACATGGCTATGACTTCTGTATGGTGACAACATGCAACAGGCTATGACTTTGTGTGGCTTACACTTTTGAAACAGTAATAATTTGTGATTGGGACCTATTGTTTTGTTGCCATTTAAAAATGTGAAACAATGCTAAGTGCAATCCTCTTGAAAATTGGAATGCTGGAAAGCACTATAAATCCCAAAGTTAATGGGCTTTTTGATAAATACTCTTAATATCCAGTGTTGCAGTGAGAAGGCTGAAGGGTTTGGAACACTTTCTGCAAATGCTTCAGTGCCAGCAAGCTCCACCATTTGACAGAATGGTTTATACATCAGAATTTATGCTTTAAATATTATGAAGGATGTCTTAGAAGTGCAGCCACAATTGCACAGTACTTGTTTTTGACATTACAATCTGTTGCCTAGGGAATGACCCCCTTCTGCCACTGAAAGAACTCCAATGTGTAATTATTCTTAAGCAGTTAAAGCAGTTACTAAAAGGTGAATTTAATGTAGTGGGACCAAAATGCTTAAAATGTATTCATGTTTAAGGTAGGAAAAACAAATTTGTACTGAAGCAAATATTGCCTGTTTTTAAGGGAAAAAAATACATGTAGTAAATGCTGCATAAAATTAAATGCATCTTAATCTAATGTTAATTGCTTAATTTACTTCATTATCTAAGAAAAAAAGGAGCAACAGCACAACTGTCAATAAATATGCACTAGAAAAATAGAATTAACACTGAAATTCAAAGGAAGTCACAAAACCAGCTGCCCTAAAATCTTTCTAAATACATGCCTAAATAAAATGGACATGCAAGATTTATGAATAGGTGCAGTATGGAAAATCTAAAGGTGTTTTCTTCTGCAGATCTAAAGGTCTGGCACTTTAAAATAAAACAGGCAAAGATAGAATTTAAACAAACGCATACTTAAGACAAAACATCTACTTATCTCAGAAATGCCCCTAATAAGTACAAGTCAGTGTAGAGATCCATTGGTCAGGAAAATCTCCAAAGCCCCTCCAGACCATTTTAAAGCTTATACTACAGTCAAGACAATCTCTCCCACTAAAAACACTCTAAAATAATAGCTATTCATAACCTTTTTTTTTTCTTGCTCCCACCAAGTAGGATGGTTGGTAGCATATCTTATTGCTCTGGAATGACGTCAGCTTTTTCATTACTCTATTCACTAGCAATTATTTCTCTTGCATTCATCACTCTTAGTCTTGTATGCTTAGAGTTTACAATCAAGGGCCATCACTCCCAAGAGCTGGGACACTATAAGCAGAGATACCTGAAATTCAACATTGATGTGCCTTCTCCTCCCCATAATGTAGAAAGATCCTGAAAAAATTTATTTCTATTCAAGCCTTCTTGAAAGTAAAAGCAAGTAAGAAAATTCTCAATCAACAAACTTGGCAGCTGATTTATTAATACCCACCCCTTTATCTGCACGGCAATTTGCAAAGGAAACTATTTTTGTAGTTATGCCATCTACCCAACAAAAATGCTTTGTAACCTGAAAATGCCAAATTACAAAATGCTACTTAACCAAGCCTAACAGCCACACAGCATGTTTTTGCTGACAGCAAGAGACTGCTCAGCAGTGTCAGGAACTTCTTTCTGCCTCCACCTGATAAGGAAACATGCTATACATTGTACAATAATCTCCTTCACTATATGGAACAAAGCATTAATCACAACAACTTGCTGCAACCACACTAAAATACCACTTCTTATGCTTAACTTATGTAGATGTCAAGCCCATGTATCTGCTGATGTTTCAAAAGCTCAATCATGTTCCATATACAATATTACAAATATAAGCAGCACGCAGAAACACAAGCAGCTTATTTAATCAAAACTGTGCAACCTAAGGCCCTCATCCAGTAACCTCGTAGGCATTTGATTTTACCAGGTACCTGAGAAGCCATGTTGCAGTAGTTTAAAATATAAAATATGTTCTTGCTTATCATGTTCAAAATACCTCAAAATGTAGCTGCAACATGTACAGAAAAAGAGCTATTATAGTGATTAGAAAATGGAGAATTATTAGATGCCAAGTGTTTCACACTTGTTTGATGTGAAAGTAGAGATTCAGTATGACCATTCATTAGAACTTCATTTAACTTGCTATGAGAGAAGTAGAAGTAATTACAGGAATTAAGATTCAATAAAGAATTAATATGATGTTCTAAGAAATGGAGCATAAGAGATTTTGTATAACTATCCCTTCTTCCCACACCACCCATAAACTTAAGCATATGCTTGAGGGATTTATTTCACTGAGGCCAGGATGTTCTGCATATTGCAAACACGAAATCTTACTCCCACAGCATACATGCTTTCAGCAAATACTTTAATTCCTTGAGAACTGAAGCTATTCATTTCACGTTTGCAACTTGATGTGTACGATACTGTACACTGGAAAAAAAAAAAAAAGAGACAATATATAGCAATATATACTTTGTATATCTTTGTAAAAGGCGATTAGAAATCTAGGTCTTGTGGCCCTAAATACATGAAAAGCAAGGATGTTTGTCACTACACTTGTTTAAGCGTTCTGTAAAAGGTATTTTCTCTGGGGGTGATACAAAAACTATACAACAAGAGAGCCCAACAAATGAACGTGGCTTCCTGCATTAAAATGCTGAACATTAATTCCTTTATTTCTGTGGGAGGTCTGAACACAGGATTGGTCGTTTAAATAAATAAATGTAGAAACACTATAGAAATTAAAGTGAAAGTGGTCAGACTTTCACCACTTATGTGCATGTTACTAAGTGCCTGATGTTCTAATGAAGAGTTAATCTGAAATGAGATGAGGAACAGAGTTGGTCAGAAAGGCAGCTTACAAAAGCAAGACAGTATACCTGTCAGCAGGCAGGGGCACACAAACACACACGCTGAGCAAGTGTGAAGGTGCAAACTCTAGAACAAACTGAAGAAAAAGGATGTAACTGGAGTGAAGGCTGGCAATTTATATCACACAATGTTTGCAAACAAGCCTTTACAGTCCCTACTACCACAAAGTACTTTAAATCATTCATTACTCACAAGACATGGTTTAAATTACAGCTATTTTCCTCTGTTCTGGACCTTATCTGTGATTTATTTTTATGGAGTTGTTTTTCATTGCCAGGAAAGAACAAATACATATACTGCAATGCCAGAAAATCTGGGCTGCTTCTCAAACCCAAACTCTGCAAAACGTGCTATTCCCTGCTCCTATTATTTAATTGCATTGGTCTGGTACAGGAGTGATGAAATAATCCTCAGGCCACCCATAACTTGGTTCCCCATGCTGTTGCTTGTCATGTAATTCTGTCACACCATTACCTCTGCTTGTGTGCCTTGCCGCATCTTTCCCACGCTGTTCTTTGCTTCTTGGTATACCACATTTGTCCAGAGGGGCCAGTTAGTTGGGACCTCTTAAAATCATGGAATGGCATGGGTAGGAAGGGAACTAAAAGACCATCCAGTTCCAACCTCCCTGCAGTGGGCATTGCCACCAGGTCAGGTTGCCTACGGCCCCATCCAACATGGCCTTTTTTGCCTCCAGGGATGGAGCATCCAAAACTTCTATGGGCCAGTGTCAGTGCCTCACCAGCCTCTGAGTATTTCCTCCTAACATCTAACCTAGATCTCCCCTCTTTTAGTTTATAGCCACAGTTAAAATCTGTATCTTTCCAATTGCAAGATAAGAATGTGGTACAAAGCCAAGATCCTATAGAAGTCCAGGTAGCTGACATCAGTTGCCCTTCCATTGTCCACCAGTTCTGTCACTCTATAATAGAAGGCCAGCAGATTTGTCAGGAACAATCTGCCCTCAGTAAAGCAGTGGATTATGTGGAAATTACCCCAAGTTCCTTTCTGTTCATAGAGTTGCTGGGTTTTGCTTTATGAGAGAACTATGCTGGATGAAGGTTTCTGCTTTCTTCTTACAAATTTTGGCTGCTTATTCCAGTACCCTAAGGTTTCTACCCATGCTAGTTATTTTAACTGACTGTACTGGGGCTATTCCAAACATTTTGCTTCCATCCCTACATCTCCACTGACCTTGGCACCAGCAAATAAGGACACTTATGCAATATAGTACAAAATATAATACAGTATCTGAGCAGCAGAGGTGAGAAGTTGAGGCCAACAAAGTCATGAATGTGTAGTACTGGGCCACACCTGACTGTAGTTTGACTATCTTCAAGTCAACAGAAAATAACATCTCTCCTCAATGGTCCAAGTCAGTATAGTTTTAATGGTAGGAAATGCATTTCTGAAGTGTATTGCTTCAGTCTCCAATATCTACAATTCAGCCTTTGAACAGACCTTCATGACAGCAGAAAGCTTAAGTAACAATTCTTTTCACAAAACATGGTATTATAAAGTTTTAACATTATTTTCAATACGCACTGTTATATTTTGGTGACATTTTACAGGCATGCAGTATTTGCTGGCAACTATTCCACACACCAAGTGTAGGATTGAGTATATACCTACAATTCATTTCATATACAGTGAACTGCATTCCCAACTCAGAGCTAAAGTATTGAAAATATTGTGTCCCCATCCTGCTCCCAATTAGCCATTTCCTTTAATTTTAAGATAGTATGCTCAAGATCTGCACTGGGGCATGATTAGCAGAACATGCCAGTTGCCACAACTCAGCTGACAGCAGGATGCACAGAAAAAGGTGGTATTTGCAATGCTGAGGTGGATGACAGGTTGTGCCGGTCTTGTGAGAGTTTGCTGGACATCAGTGCATGAGTTTGAAGACAAAATAAATACAAAACAAATGGACTCTCTGACTTGACTTTCCTTTTATAAATTCAGCCTTTTCTGAGAGAACTGATTCTGAAAGAACAATATAAATCGTACACAAGGAGGGAAGCACCTGTAGAAGAGTAAGTGCACCAAGTGTGTGTACCAATGTGAATTAAGGTAAACTGTAAGAGTCCCACAGATTCTACTAAGAGGGTGCTGGCAAATACTATCCTAACACACTTCTTTATGAGGTTTGTTTCATGCTCCCTCCTTATTGCTAGTCAGAAGGAGGTTTCACTGTGACTTAGGAGTTGTTAGCACACTTTCTTCTAATAAATCTTTAATTTGCCTTATACGAAGTGCCAATATTTGGGTAGTAAGGATAATTTTTATATACAGATTTCCTTGCAGCTGATGTGAAATAAGATAAGCACAGAGCAATACTCTAATATTTGCATGGATGACGAAGGAAATCACGGTGTTTTCATCCTGTGCCAGTACTCTCACTGACATCAAAAGACAGGGTTGTGTAAGCATGACAAAGAAATAGGGGTTAGCTCTCCATCAAAACACCAAAATTATGTGGGCTACAGAAATAAGAAGCCTTATGAGAAAAACTACAAGTGTATTGCTTTCAGACAGTCTTGATGACTGTATCAAGACCCTCAGGTTGACTAAAGGCAGCCACATTGAACTTGCAGCAGGGACAGCTGAAATTTGCTCTGCTGCCTGAGAGATGCTGTCAGGGCCCTCATCCAGGTGAGGTTTGGAGAGGTGAAATAGCCTGCAGTGTACAAAAGACTCACACAAATTTACAGACATCAGCTGAATTACCTCCTGTTCTCTGTATTAGTATTCTATTTCTGTGTGCACATTTGTTTCCACACTAGCCTAACAGCCAACCTGCTAACTGCACAGGGGATTGAGAGGGCTGCGAAAGCACTCAAGGTACAAGATAAGCAGTGGCCTTTCTCAGCTGTTTGAATCCATACTGCAGAGAAGCACAGACTGGGCAGTAGTAGTACAGGGATCCCAGCCTGGGAATAAAACATGTAGATTCAGATGCAGCACTTGAAGAAGCTTGGACTATAAAGAGGCTGTATATTTTGACTAATTCTGTAATTGTTACTATGGACTCTACTACAGACCTAACAGCATTCACGTAATTACTTTGGGCCAGAAGCTGCAGCCAATATTCTAACAGTAGAAGAAAAAATTCTATTTATAAAGAGCTACTGATAGGATCCTGCCTTGTCAGTTTTATTTAACTGAGGATTCAAAGACTTCATCTCTTTGATGCTGTTTTGACCCTGATTCTTCAAAGGAGAGTGCTTAGCAGCTAGTAAGGATGGGTCTGAAATCTTTGAACCAAAGCAATATTTTTATACAGATCTGCTTTTCAGGATATTCCCACACCCCTAGAATTTCTAAGTTATTAATACATTAGAAGCTGCAGTAATCATCGGGACATGGATTGGAATAAAATAGGATGCAGACACAAATTCAATGCTATTTTTACACTTGTAACAAAAATCTGCTGAGATGTACACAGAAGTTCTTTCACTCTATTTGGCAATAGTCCCAGTTTCACCCTAGACAGCACCTGAGATTTTCAAAAGGGCATTTTCTGTGATTATGGCACAGCATAATGTTTATAGGAAAACAGAAGACTAGACAGAATTATCATCATCTTAGTTTTGTTCCTATCAATTTCAATTGTTTTTGTAAAATTCACATTTTGGTCATTGTGACAGTACGGTTTCTGCTGAAGTCTGCATACCAAAGCAACTGTTTAGAACAATTACACAAACAGAAAAATAAATACCAAAACCAGATCATCCTCTCTAAATTGATTCCAACTAAATACATTTAAAAATTAACCACACGATGTCTCACAGGCCTGTATGATTCAACAGCAGATAGCTGGAAACGCAGTTGGATTCTGAACCAAATTTTGCTCTAGTATGTACTGCATTATAATTGATTTACAGTTTCAAATCAGAAACTGAGCATGGAGAGAAAAGAAAAGCCACTGACCTTTCTTCGCTAGGTTACTGTTGGGTTCATATTTCTCAATCAGTTGTTGAACTTGCTCCTGTTTTAATGGTGGATAAAGGATTTCATTTAATCGTGGATCACGTTGCTTAAGATTTATAAATTCCATCATCTGATCAACAGTAAGGTATGGTTTACTCTTGGCACCACTAGAGAAAATTAAAGTAAACGAAAAGCAATTAAAATATGATTCCTTGAAATCTTGTTCAATGTTTTATAATTTCCCAGGGAAACTGAAACAAAATTCAAACAATCATACAACAGAAAAAAATCGATGTTCCACTGGGTCTCCAGACTAGTTTACCTTGCCAGCATTTAATGACAAACATTCTTCATTAAACATCTAGGAACAAGATTTTTAAAAGCATTCAGCATTATTGACATCAATGGGAAGAATTAGAGCAATGCTAAAAGCTTTTCATTCTTCTGAATTCCTGGAACAAAGCAATCTGAGAAAGTAAAAGAGATGATCTGGAATTCAGTCCTGAGCTTGCCACAAACACTCCACTGCAACTCCTGGCCTACCTATTTGGTTTTACTGCTAAAAAACAGCGGCCCTGACTTAATTATCTTAATTATTCCGGTATTTGCTTGTTTTATAAACCTGCAAAAAAGAAAAAAACAAAAACAAAAAAACCCTAAGCACTCTGCAAAGTAAATGAAAAGATGTCTATTTAGAGTTAGTAAAAAGAGTAGAGTTTTGGTACAATTTGTGCCCAGATGCAAATCTATGAAGGCCCATTGCCAGGTGCTTACGATTTTCCACAGCACTTGGGACTGGCCTAGTTCTGCTCTGCAAGAAAGCAATGGGAAGTCAGTGGAAGCAAATTAGGTCATGGCTGAGTTCTTCTAATACCTCAGCCTTCGAGAAAATAAGCACAGAGAGGTGTAAGAGAACACACGTAGCAAAGATCAAGTTATTGTTCTGGTGGTCTTGCGATGTATTTCAGAAATTGTTTTCATATTGCTTCATGTTCTGATTCCATTGATCAGGCTCTGCTAAAGCTGTGAAGCACAGTGACTCGCTCTAAGGGCCAGAATCATCTTGGAATAATTCAACATGAGCTTTATAGCTTGTAACTGAATGCATGTACTCAGTTGTAGATGGCTGATAATTTAATTTCATGGCGGCAGTTCCAGTTGCACAAATCCTAAAAGTTACTGTTTTTTCTCCTACTCCTAATTAAGCTTTTGGGAGTGGTTAAACATATTCTCATGCCTATTACATCTTTTTATTGCTTATTACTCTTCCTTTATTTTCACAGAAGCCTAAACTGTCTTCAACCAAACAACAAAATGAGACCTGGCAGTTAAGCTCACATAGCATCTAACAAGTCAATTCTGGCAATTAGAAAAGGAAGCAAAAACTTGGGACAAGAGGAAACTTTGATCCTAGGTTAAACACTATTCTTGCTTGACATTGAAATCTGTTCTTGGTAGTCAATACATGGTGCTATAGACTAAATAACCTACTTCACTACCACCCCTATCCCAGAAAATCAGCGAAGGGGAAAAAATAAATAAATGAGTGTCTTTTCTTACAACTCGGAAAAGATGTGGTCGATTTCAGGTCGAGGGCAGAGGTTGTTTAAGAACACTCTGTACACGTCAGGTGTGAAGTCATCTTGAGGGATTGAATCATTCTGTGAAATGGAAAAAAAATAGTGAAAGATTGAAATGACATTTTAATATGATTTTTTGTAAACAGATCACTTGCTACTGCTCTTCTTTCAATATCATTCCTGCAACTTAGAGGAGTATAAGTTTTGCATAATAAGAAATTCCTGTGAAAAACAGAGCAGCTTAAGAAGTACGTTTAAAATAAAATAAATTATCCGTCTTCTTTCCATAATGCAAAGTTCTTTCTTTCGTGGAGCACCTATGAAGAGGAAAGAAGCATCTCCCAGTATAACTGTGTTATCTATAGACAGCGAAATCCCAATGAAGCCAGTGAGCTGGCCAATGTATTTAGGTGAGGAAAATGGCAGTACACAGTACTTGTTTTCCCCAAGCTTTCACAGAACCAGGAAACAAATTGGGCCATTGAGTCCTAATTGACAATCCTGATCTCTGCTAGCAGCAGAAATGTTTCCTTTTCCTTCCTGAAGGTACACGTTCAAGATACTACTGAAATCTCCTCACACACTGTAGCTTTTCCATACCTCTTTGCCCTAATCACCGAGGGCAGCTGATTAGGCAATCACATTGCTTTTACAGAAATTGATAGAAATGCTTTAAACTAGACACCAGCACTTTCTCTCACCTTTTCTAAAGTTAAGGACAATTTACATTCAGTCTTGCTTCTAGATGGTGTTTTCATCATCCCTGACTTTATACCTGAAATACCATCATCCCTGACATTATACCTGACTTTTCTCTGAAAAAACAGAACAACTGTTTCTAAAGGAGATGATTTTTGAAAAGGATAAGGAAAACAGTCCTTTGCAAACTCAAAAGTTCTCCTCCTCCTTGCATGTGCTGACTTAAAGCTCAACACTTATTGCAGGAGACAGCATGGACTGCTTTTTTGGAGAGGCTGGAAAAAAAAAGGAAGACCCCAAGGAAGGTGCAATCCGAGCAGCTCTGTTGGTGCAGAACAATAATGATGTGCCCACCGGCTTCTGCCTTTGCATCAGTGCATTGAGAGGAAAATTACACAGCAGTTTGTATTTCACGGAGAGAAAATCTCATAAGGAAATAAGAGAAACAGAACCACAAAAACTGTGGAATGCACATACAGAAAATCTGATTCTGAATTTCTTCCATGCAAGTGAACTTTATCAGAAGCTATGAAATGTCATCTCTGGAAGCACATGAACCCCTCCATGGCTCCAAAATAATGCCTGAATCCAATAGACTGGAAGAAGAAAATTTTAATTTGAACACAAAGCTGTTTGCTTATAAATGATGTTGAGCCAACTTGCATCGAGAACAAGCTGCTGATGGAGGCTATCATTGCTTTTATTTATTCTGCCTTTTTATGCAGTTGCCAAGGGAACCGGAAGTGTCAATTCAAGCCTTTGGTAGAAGGAAGGAAATTCTGCAATACTTTTCCTGCTTTAAGTTAAAAGGAAAATAAAAAAAATATCTGGGGGCGTCACTTTATCTCTCCTTTCATCCACAAAATCTGTCGAGGCCCAAGTGGGTCTGGTACCATAATCAACATTCAGTGATTGTGTTCACACATGCAGACTGGGCAGCTCCTTGCTCCCCCTCATCAGCCATCCCCAAGCACCACATTCAGCTCATGGCAAGAGAAGGGCAGCAGAACTCACACCGTTACTCCTTCCTTAGTTTTGCAGACTACACGAGCTTAAACCTAGCAAAGCTTGTAGGATCTTCTCCCTGACTCAGAGGCTCAGAGTAAACATCAGGACAGCCGCTGCCCCGGAGTTCGGAGTGAGGTACATATCAGCAGAGGCAGTGCAAAGAATCCTGGCAAACCCCAGTTTTGAGAATTACTTGTTTGTGCAAGCACAACCTGTAAGCAGCAGTTTCACCAGCACAGGATTCTAAATGAGGAGCAGGGAAAACAGGAGCTAGCAGCAATGTCCTCAGCACCTATATAGCATGTGCCACGGTCAGCTTTAACAGCTTACCCATATGCTGGCAACTGGGCCTTCACAAAGAGAAAAGCAGTTTTTCCTAGATTACATTGTAAAACCAAAGACTTTTCCTAGCATTATCATGAGAATGGTGGTTTTCTCCATTGCTAACTTTTTAGCTCGCAGAACCACTCACTCAAGATCAGTGAAAACCACTGTTTCCCTTCACTCAGCTGGAAAAGTTCAGGCAATAACTTGTTCCACTCACCTCACACATCCCTTGCTCAGAACCTACCTGCTGCAGGGTGAGATGTTTCAGAGTTCACTCATCCCAAATGACCCTGTATGTTTTGCCATGGGATCAGCTTGCTGAGCTGGATAACTCCCCAGTGGCATAAATGCTAAATCCACTGCAGTGGTGGATGAAGAAGTGTGAAAGTCTCCTTCTCTGGAGATATTCAAGTCTCGCCTGGACGCCTACCTGTGCGACCTGGTGTAAGGAACCTGCTTTGGCAGGGGGGTTGGTCTCAATGATCTCTAGAGGTCCCTTCCAACCCCTACAATTCTGTGATTCTGTGATTCTGTGAAACTTGAAGCTGGAGGATGGCAAGAGTTGCTTTTGGAGATGACTCCTGGTGGCACAACTTTACCTGTGAAATTCATCTGCTGCACTCTGATCAGTTCTATTGTACTTTTGGGTGAGAGGACTACCAACACTTGTTTTCCTAAAGGCTGGAATACATAGAGCTTGCACATTTTCAAGATGACATCCCAATATCCACAACAGCTACAATCACTGTTCAACAGGCTATTGGTCCCAAGCCCATGCTTCTCCTAAGGGTATTTTTGATGTTAATATTGTGACCATCAAAGAATTAGTCTCCCACTGACTTAACATATTTTTTCCCTTTCAAAGGATTTGGAAGTACTCAACACTGAAAAAAAAATGTGGGTCTTTTCTTATAATCTGAGACCTAGGCTTTTATTTCTCATTTAGCTTTAGTTAAGAAAATATACCTCAGAAGTCACCAGCCATAAATATGGACTCTTCTAGATTATTTCCTACCAATAACATAGTGGGCTATAAAGATACAGAGGGGAGAGAAAAGCCTTGTTGTAAGCATTCACCACCCCAGGCACAACTTTGGACAACTCTGCTTGGGTTCCAAAATTCTGCCTGCCAAAAGCGATTCACATACATTGCCCCATTCGTCATTCTGGTCTGAGCCATTCACATCTCACTGGAACCACCCACGCACCTTATGTGCTAATCTCTTTTTTGAGACTGAATCACAAACTTTCTGTTACATATTAGAGCATCTCTCAATTCTGGCTTTGCAAAATACTGGTATGCAATTTTATTTTGTGATTAAGACTCTCTACTAATTTCAAGCACTGCTGATTTACGATTTGCCTGGTAACCCTTCTGTTTTCATAACATCTATATCCTTTTTGTTTTATATTTGGCAGCACAACAGCTAATTCAGATTATTTGCACAGATAGGATTCAACAGTTGCTTGTTTTATTTTGTGTAAACAGTCAAGTTTGCTGGTGCTTCACTGTGAACCTCTACATTAACTGCAGTGCAGAAACTAGCCTTCACAACCAAAGAGGCAACTAAAATAAAGTTCTTCAAAAGCTATAAGGCACCTTTGACTAAAAAAAAATATCGATCCAAAACAACAAAAAACCACCAGTTCCACCCCCATCAAAAGGAAAAACGAAACCAAAAAACCTAGCCAAGATTTTTAAAACTACAGTGGAATCTGATGCCAACCTAAAAAATCTCACTGGCATTTTTAAAAACTTTCTTATTTTTCTTCCATTTTTATTTAACAATCCTCTGTTTTCAGATCTGCCCAATAACAAATACTTTGGAAATCAGATCATGCAGGGCTTGGTCCAGCAAGACTCTACATATAACAAGTCAAACCCAGAACTAAAAATACTCGTAGTTTGAAAATATTCTTTACTTGAAGTCCTTAAGTTATCCCATTGCCTCAAGTCCAACTTTTCTCAGTGCTGTGGAGAACCAGCCCCTGTCAGAAGGTCCCTATATATGAAATACAGAGTTCATTTTAGGATCTTTGGGGGAGTTTGTCTGGTGCTTTTCACCTACAAGGTGATCTTCCAAGCAATGAGAATTCTTCCTCCTCTCCCACACAATATATTGCCTACACATAGTCCCACAAGGTCTCCTGGCAAGACTGTACTCAGAGACTTTGCTAGAGAGGAGCCAGCATGTGCTGAAGTTTGTGACACTTCATTAGCAGCATAGCATAGGCTGTTTTATGCTAAGGTCATCACATGAGATACATGAGGGACTGTCCCAGCCCTAAAGCTATGAATCAGGAAGATGCAAGACTACTGGGTGATGATTTGGCATCTTCTTATTAATGATTACGAATTTGAATTTTATTTCGTGTTTTAGCATTATCCACATGTTCTGAGAAGTGCAGCAAGATATAACATGGGGTTAACAACTCCTACATCTTTCTAAGGAACGAGAGGTATGTTTTTGTAGGAAAACTGAAGAGAAAGTCTTTAGACGGTTCTTCACCAAGTACAGATACAAAAAAAAAAAAAAAAAAAAAAAACCAAAATACAAAACAAACTAACAACAACAAAAAAAACCCACAAAAACAGACAGAACAAAAATCATAAGTGTTTAATCTTCTTGAGACATTTTCTTGAATACTCTGAAAAATCTGGTGCATTTTCATTGAGAAGGAATCTCTTATATTCACTTCTTGTTTGCTGCTTGCAGTTCCATGTTTTCAAGACTTTACAGGAACAACAATTGTCCCACAGTTAGCGGGGCAGAAAAGCTGTAAGATGAAGCTAAGAAATGTATTTGATCAAATAAACAGGAAGAGGAAAAGAAGGAACAAGAAAAGAGCTGTAGATGAAGAATTGGTTTTCTTCTACTTCTTTACCTCTATGAGATTCAGAGATTCCTTCTTTTTGATAGCTTAGCTACTAAGACATTTTTTTTCCAAGGTGATCAACACAGTTTTCTTTGTTGCATGAAGCGTGTATCTCTTTTGTCCCACACAAAGAAAGGATCTACCTTACACTATGAATACATTTTCATGATGGTATCCCAGCAACAAGTATCCAGCAATCTCTATGTAAAATTGACTCTGCTTAAATAAACAGCAGAAAAAGACTGCAGTTTTTTCAAGGACTCCAGAGATGTTTAGATTTTTTTTGCAGTGAGAAATAAGAAATTATTTTTCATCTTTCCTGGCATCAAATACATAGAAGCAATAAAACAACTGATTTTGAAAGCAGCGCTTCACTCATTTCTTGCATAACTTACAAAAAAAATTGTTTGCTAACAGTTAAATGAAAATCTGCTTTGAAAATACATCTTTTCATGTTTCTAACCTCAGAACATTTTCAACTAGACAAACATCTATTTTGTACTGTAATATTTAAAGCACTTTCCTTTAGCTAATGTTGCTGTAATCCCTTACATAAATACTCTGAAATCTATGAAGGAAGGTCTCAGTGGCAAGTGCTATCTGAGGTTTGGCCTGTGAAGATTTTGCACAACTGCACTTCTGGAGCAGCAGGAATTATCTCTATTATGACACCATTGGGGAAACAAAGGTTGAATGAACACCATGGCACAGCGCTTTCTACAAGAGGAAGAAATTAGGAGATGAAGGCACTCCTCTGCTACACACTGGTTCTGTCCCACGTCCTACACTTAGTAAGTAGGAATTATCCTGCAAGAAGCTTGTTGAACGAGACTCTTCACCTGGGAGGAAAGGCTAAGGACGTCATTAACTAGAATTAACTAGAATGTAGCATTAACTAGAATCACTCACTTGATTTCACTCTGTTTGAAGAAGCCTTCTTAAGGGTGAAGTACCAACCTGCAAATGCTCCTGGCTGAGCAGCATACAATGAGACATCCCCACAGCATTAACAGCTTTGACACTATATCAGTTCAACATTTATTCCATACACTTTTTATTTAAATAGATGAGTTTAAATTGTCTTTTTTGTGAGAAGGAAACAGATTACATCATTATCTTCATGGCAAGCCAAACAGTGCTCTCAAATTGCACCTGGAAAACTGTGTACTGGTTACTGATGCTTAAAACATTTTCATAGGATTACTCCACAGCAGAGTATACAACCTTCTGGCTTATCTTACAATCTATTTGCACTTCTTCCAGGCACTCTTGGTCCATATTTCAAATCAGAGATATTCCAATATTCAAATGGATAACAGTAAACTCTGTGGGAAAAACAGTTCCACTGCTGAGGACCCATACAGGAGCTAATCCAGTGAAGCACGATCAGCCTTGGCCAAATTGTACTCAACAGAGAGTAAACACCACTGAATACAAATGCAACACCTTGTCAGGTTAGGAATAAATTCAGATGCTTACCCTGGAAGATGGAAGATTACAGGCTTCTAATGCTGTCTCTACACGTTTTCTGTCAGCAGAAAACAAGCGGTATATGCTGCAAAATGAAAACAAACCAGAGGGAATTAATTGGCTTTAAGACATGCCTTGATGGCCCACGTGGCTTAAAGGCTGGATATTGCTTCCCAGTTTATCATGTCTTTAGCCATTTACTTCCATTAGCAGTCTGCTTAGTAACACAAGTGAGATTAATGGTGCTCGCCATGAGTTTAATTCTACCCCACACAAGCCCCTATTACAGAAGATAGTTACTTGAGAAAGTCACCACAACTCTCTTCAAAACACTGCCTCAGTGATACACAATTTGAATATATTTAATCCTCACAATGTGTCTATGAGCTAAATAAATGATGTTAGGCTTTTTAAAAAATTAGTCACAAGTGGAACAAGAGCAGAGAAGCTTAACATCTCACTGAAAAACACAAGGGCAATCTATTGTCAAAATATAGTTGAACAGAATCATCCTGAGGATCACTGGCCACTCTTTCCTTGGAGTATGTCAAAACATATATTATAGACAGATTATTCTAAAGAGAAGGATCACATGTTCATGTTTATTCATACTCAAAGATTAAATAAGACTATATGGTAAGAAAGGACAGCAACACTTACTTCTTCAGAGGAATGCGTCCTTCTGGAGTCACCTGTAGTTTAAGTTTTGTGTATCTGCAGGGATAAAAGCGTGCTGTTTTATTATTACCATTTTATTCTTACTTTTTAAAGTATCTCTGCACCAATGTTACAGCTCAACACTTTTGCTGTGATTATGTGTTAAGTTCCAATCAAGTCTTTTGCCAACGTGAAAATCTTCTGAGATACCAATGATAAGTGAATATCTTTTTCATGAACAATAATGCACCTATAGTGCCAAGTAACATCAGTCTTGCAACAGGGCATTGCAAATACCATTAATGCACATAGTTATCATCCCCCCAAACTCCTTCTCACCCAAGCTGTCAGCCACTCACCATCCTTTTGCTGAAGGAGGTTTCTTCCTTTTAGCTAGGCCCAGTGCAGACATATATGCTGTTTCAGCTTCAGCATCTTCAAATCCACAACTGACAGATTACACTACTACGAAATTCTCACTGGGCTGAATGGCAGTTTCAATTTTGCATTTTGTCTTGCTACTGTTCCAAAATACTAATTCTACCTTTGATTATCTTCAATAAAAACATTCTTCCCTGGTGCTGAATACAGGCATGCAGTATGCACATATAAACCATACAAAGATGCTCAGTTTGAAGTAATGCATAAGCACATATCAAGGACACACTATCTCCCTTTAGCTGAGTAATATCATAGAATGACATGGCTCGGAAGAGCCATTAAAGATCATCAAGCTCCAACTCCCCTACCATGGGCAGGGTTGTCAGCAATCAGATCAGGCTGCCCGGGGCCCCATCTAACCTGGTCTTGAATGCCTCCAGAGATGGGACATCCACAATCTCTCTGGGCAATCCGTTCCAGGGCCTTAGCAGCCTATGAGTAAAAAATTTCCTCCTTGCTTCTAATCTAAATCTCTGCCCTTTTATTTTAAAATCTTGTCCTGTTCACTATCAGATCACACAAAAAGCGAGTCCCTCTTCTGATTATAAGCTCCTTTTAAGTAGTGGAAAGCTGCAGTGAGGTCTCCCAGGAACGTTCCGTCTCCAGGCAAAACAAGCCCAACTCCCTCCCTTCATAAGAGAGGTACCCCAGCCCTCTGAGCATCTTCCTGGTCTTTTTTTGGACCCGCTGCAACAGCTCTGCATTTTCTTGTGCTGGGGGCCCCATGCCAAGACAGTACTCCAGATGGGGTGTCACAAGAGCAGAATAAAGGGATACAATCTCCTCCCTCACCGTGCTGCCAGCCCTCTGTTGATACAGCCCAGGATACTGTTGGCCTTCCGGGCTACAAACACACACGTCTGGTTCATGTCCAGGTTTTCCTCCATCAGAACCCTCCAAGTCCTTCTCCAAAGGGTGCCTTCAATGAGTTCTTCTCCCATTCAGTACACATATTTTCTGTATTTTGATTGCCCCAAACAAGGTGCAGCACATTGCACTTGGCCTTGTTGAATCTCATTCTGTTCATGTGCGCCCATTTTTCAAGCTTGTCCAGGTCCCTGTGAACAGCATCCCTTCCACTGTAGCAACTGCACCTTTCAGCCTGGTGTAATCAGCAAACTTGTTGAGGGTACACTCAATTGCACTGTCTATCTC
Source organism: Meleagris gallopavo (assembly GCF_905368555.1). Classification (NCBI taxonomy): domain Eukaryota; kingdom Metazoa; phylum Chordata; class Aves; order Galliformes; family Phasianidae; genus Meleagris; species Meleagris gallopavo. The sequence goes on from NC_139405.1 coordinate 13,734,504, forward strand.
ACTGATCAAGATGTTGAAGAGCAGCAGTCCCAAGACCAGCCCCTGGTCTTGCCAGTGGCCTCCACCTGGACACAGAGCTGAGACACAGAGGTAAATGTTTATCCACCTGCCTGCCTGTCTCATGATCTCTCTGGCATGGCATGCAGGCTGCAAAACTTGACTGGAATGGTGGCTGAAATTGCCCCTGGATGTTGCACACAACTACATCTACCTCCCTAAACCCTCCTATTACACAGCTCTGAAGTTTTCTCTCTTTGACCCTTAACATTGCCACTCCTCAGCTGGGAAGAAGCCAAATTGCTGGTAAATGAAATGTCTGCACCAGCAAGAGTGTAGTGTATATTTAGCAGTCCTGGACAAGCCCATAATATTTCCAGTCTGCGGCAAAATAAAAATTACATGCTGAAACCATATACAGGCTGGCAATTATACAGCTTTTGAATTGAGTATTTAAAAGCATCTCTGTGATTTCTCTCATGCTGATTGAGACAGCGGGATAAGGAGGTATTTTCCTTTGTTCACATCTTTTAAGTAACTGATTCAGTGCCTACTGAAACAGTAGTCAGAGCTAGTAGCCATGAGTAGCTATGGGAAGCAGTTGGGCCTACAGCAATCATCTGATGTTCCTCCTAGCACGCAAGGACCACTGGTAACCAGCACAATGCTTGCCTGCAGCAGCCTACTTTTTGAGTGCTTCATCTTTTTTTTTTTTTTTTTTTTGAGTGCTTCATCTCTTCCACTTGAATCTAACTTAAACTATAAATAAGTTTCTCTGTAATGTGATCTGTTGAGAAATGTGGCAATGTTGAAGTATTTCACTTTTTTTTTTTTTAAATATATTTTTCACTTTACCCACTGGCCTACCAAAAGAAAAATAAATTGCAAGGTTCTAATAACTCTTCCTGTTCTTGCCAACTGAAAATGCCACTTGTAACCACTTCAAAGACATAATACGTGCTAATATCCCTAAGTAACATAGGAACATTTTCACAAATCCTTATGTTCTCCCATGCATCTCCTGAAAACTAAAATATCCTGTGCTACTGTGTCACCAAAGAAAAACACTACCCACCCCAGCCTTCCAGCACTGAGCTAGATTTAAAAAAGTCATAGTGGTTCATTAAAGGAGTTTTGTTGTCTTCTATTTTTTGAAGCTTTTGAACACATTCACATTGCAGTTAGTGTGACTCCAAGAGCGACAAACTTTGGACATAACACTGTCCCAAAGTTTCCACAACAAAGCCATCTCATGCTTACTACAGCACTGGGCAGTACTTCAGTACTAGTATACTGAAACAGTAATTTTTGTATCCCAACACAAAAATACACAGCAACATTACAAGAGAGGAACGTATACTTTATAACCAAAATGTCATGATTTATTAGCTATATCCTCCCAAATTAACCCTGTTTTTCTCATCTGACCAAAGCAGAGAAGCTGCTCAATCTGTTTAGTAACGCACTTCAAACACTAAAAGGGACTGAATGCCACAAAGAAAACATTCCTTTCTAAATCTGCTCTAATACAATTTGCTTTTCTATTTCATCAAAAGGGTACTGACAGGACTGCAATCAATTCTTTGCTCAAAACAGTAATTATAATGGGAAAATAGTTTTAATCTTCAAAGTCAAAGATTCCTTAAGTGACTCTGATTTGGCATCTGTGCAAAGAACCCTGGAAACCCAACAGTTCCCAAGTGATTTATTAATTAGTGGAAAAAAGACACAGGAATAACATGCTTGCTTGCTATTGAATTGACAAAATGTGTTCAGTGACTTTATCTTTAATTAATATTAAGCTTCAATAATCATAGAAAAATGGCTTCAAATAAGACTGGCTCTACTGTACCGTGTGACAACATACTCCTTTGAATGTCACAGGAAAGCACACACTAAGTACAGCCCCAGTCCTCCCCATCACACACCTGTCAGCCAAGTCTGTTGGCCATCTGGGCCTTTGAGTGATAAGGACATGGAAATCCAATATCAAATCAGCCCTGTAACTCATCTACAATCTATGGAGCTGAAAGAAGCAATGTCTGTTCTTTCTCTCACACAGAGCTGTGTTGATAAAGTGAAATCTAATTTAACCTCAGCAGCTCAGGAGCAAATACATGAGTCCAATACAAGCCCTGCGATGCTGACTGTTAATATGCACTTTCCTGACGGAGAGAGGTGATGGAGAGGGTGCCCAGCCCTTCCAAGGCCTGCAGACATCCAGAAAGACCTGAAGGAAAAAAACATTTTCCCTATTTTACACAAATTCATTTCTCCACTGATCCATGAAGGAACTTAGAAGACCTTCCAGAAGTTACCTCCATCTATTTAGGTTAGCACACTGTGTCAGCATGCAGAACCAGAAGGAAATGTTAAATGTTTCCATTCATTTGGGATTTGGTTTGCCTAGTATTTCATTGCTGTCGTGACAGAGCAATATCAGATACAAAACTAGAATTCCTTTAACATCCAACTTTCAAAGTTTGTTTCTTTGAGAACTATTGCTGACTTCCATCTACACCACCCAAACTGTGAGAAGGAAACGTGCACTCCTCACAAACAAGTAACTTAAAAGTATGTTCCTGGAAGTTAACCGGTCAGGAACCTTCTGACTAAAAACAGTGCATATAGTAAAACCAGGTATGCGCAATGTTACGTGGTCCACAAAACAGGTGGGTTAACTTACTTCTTGGACAGAGACAAGTCTTAGTAAACTAAGCCTCTACATGGTATTTTGCTGGAATGAGGTTCTGTCTACGAGCAAGAATTGGAAAACAGTGAGCTGCGTTTAACCAGTCAACTTGTAGTTCTTTAAGAACAAAAAAGGCCAGCAAATATCCTAAGTAATTGTCATCATTATTTGGTAGGCTTTTTTATGCTGTTCTCAATCCAATGACTTAAGTAAAGTCATCTCAGCACGTGCATTTATCATCCGTTTGAGTCTTGCTACTCTCAGATTTAGTTCTCTTTCCTTTCTGAGATGTGTTTTTACACTCCAAATGTGCTTTTGTACTTTGCTGAAAACAAATCTGAATCTGTGCACAGTGCCAACAAACCTCAGTGAGCAGATTTACAGCTTCTTTATAAAGCATGCTAAAATCAGAGAGATTAGAAAGATAAATAATCCAGAAGCAGAATATTATTCAATATTAAATAGAGATCTTCAGACCACAGCTGAAGTTGCTACTTTTGCATACAATGGGAAGATGGTATTTAATACTTTTTTTTTGCTCTTTTTTTTTTGCTGCTTTTTTTTTAGTAAGAAGAACTATACCAAGACTTTTTTAAAATGATATTTAGATAACAAGCTTTAAAAACAATGAGAACGGACAGCCTGTGTTTACAAAACTGACAACTCATCAAAGCAGAAACAATAGATGACAATGTGACTAACAAGAGAAAAGGAAAATGACGCAGATAAAAAAGCAACACCCACAGCATTAAATACTATGGCCACTTACGCTTTTTCCAGAAATGCGTCCCTTGACATGTTCTGTGCCAACAAATTTGTTGCCAAACTGAACACTTCATCTGACCATTCCTACAGAAATAAAAGTTGATTAAATGAGGCGTAGTTTAGATCTTTACTTTGCTTTTGCATATTTTTAAAAGTGACAGTTAGCAAGAATCGCCTAATGAAAGTCTGAACTTCATTTTTCCAGCCACAGTTTCCCTCCTTGTCTGTGGGATTCGAATTTCTGCAAACAATGAAGACTATTATATATATATATGTATATATTTAACGACATCTCATTCCACAGTATCGGAAAAAAGTCATATGGACAAATGTCCTATGTAAAGCACATTTAAGAGCTTGGGAGATGTAACACACACACTCCAGAAAAATACATTTTCTTGTGTGTTTGGGGGATCAAAAAAAGGAGACTCTATACAACCATCTTCTAAGGTGAGGCTGAAAGGCTTTACACCTGTCTGAAGCTAGACAAATTTGACAGCGCAGGGTACAGACCATAACATAACATGTCTCTTGCTGCAATGCCTCACCTTGTAAGTCCTCTATAAGGGCCTCTTCATCACTCCCTCTATAGACTTGAAACAATTCAGACAACAAATATCACACTTCATCTCTTATGGCAGATACTGAATTAAGAACTGTAATTACAGGCTCCGTCTGAGATCTGATCCACCAACATGAGAAACACATTTAAAAATAAACCAAAGATGTATACAGAAAAAAAATTCAATTCTGATATACTGGGAGAAAGGGTGCAACTCCAATTAGAAAAATTGCCTGCAAGCACAGTGCTTCTTCCAGATCTCCCTCACTTTTCCTTTCATCTTCTTCCTCATTCCTAAGTGTGTTTCTGAAGTCCTTCCCTGTGGTCCCAGTCCTTCCCAGGCTTCCAACAAGACTGATCCATGCATATTACTTTAAGTTCAGACTCTCTCAGCTTGTCCTGTTGCTCGTTTCCCTAATAGCTTTTCCTTAACAACTTCAGCACATTTTTTTCTCTTGCTAACTTAGTACTTATTTTCAAATTTGAAAAGCAGTTCTTTTTAATCACAAGTGCAGTTTTGGATTGCCTATGTTTCATTCCTTTAAAGAAAGGAACAAAATAAACAATGTCTTTTCAAACAATGGGATTTTTTTCCTGACTTGATGAAATTTTCTGAGTTTTCTTTGAAACTAAAATTGAGTTTTCTTTCACATCAGTGCAGATGCAGAACTCCCATGACCACACACCCTCCCAGATGCAGACTCTTCAGGAGTCTTCAACCTCCTCTTTTGTTGTTGTCATTCGTCTGTTTTTGAGGAAAAATATGAAAGAGGGGAACTTCATTCTGACAGAAATTACTGGTAATGAAGAGTACAATTGGCTTCAAATGAAACAAATGTTACTACATTACTTTGAAGCCTACCAGCTTGATTTACCTAAAAAGCCGCAAGCTTCCACATGATGAGGTGATCAATTCTAGGCAGTTCACAAAGTTAGTATTTTATATACACATATTTTTTATGGTGTTCAGATTTATTCTCTAAAGTTATAATCAGTCTCACGCAGTCATTTACAACAAGGATGAGATAGAGATACCCATAATCATACCTCTGTATAGGCTTTTGATATCCTCCTTAAACTACCAGAGCTATAAATCTGCAGTTTACAGATTCACACTTCAGCCACTGCACAGGAGGGATATTCCTGGCAGAGTAATACAGATATTCCTGCCTCCCTTCCAAAGAGCCACATTGTTCAGGAGTTAAACAATTGCTGCTGAGATATTTTTCCCCTCCACCTCTCATGACTACTTCCATTTTTATTTCACTTGTTTTTCCTTCTTAGGTCTAATTTAAAAAAACAACACAGGGGTGTGAGAAATAATAAGAGAAAAAGTCAGCTTCTTTAGCAGTGCGACTGCTCTTCTACGATTCCTGGAACAGAACATGTATTAAGTGCAGAGTCCTTTTTTCTTCTTGGCAACTCATTTTTCCAGGCTCAAAATAGGCTCATCTTGTAAACACTGCTTTGTTTGGACACTAATAATAGCAGTTAAAACTTCTCTTTGTGACACTAACAGTTACAAAGATTGATGGCAACACAAAATACTGTTGAGAAATCAAAAACAGATCTCTTAGCAGATCTTGATTGACTTTGTTTTGATCTCACTGACTCTGCTGGGCTTAAAACTATTTTCTAAAAAATAGATTGATGACTTTTCAGGAGTAACCCACACCCCAGCTCTTTCTTCTCTTTGTCTGAGAGCTTGTTCACAGGAATTTAAGGGGAACTCAGTTATTACATGCCTGTCACGAATGTTATTTATAAACACAGCCTTGCCATGTTCCTTTGCTTGCTTTTCTGGGCTCTTCTAGTGATCGCATTGCCCTTGCAAAACATTCTAAGGGCTACCGGCAGGCTGGGCCATTTCTAATTATACAGGTACCACATCTCAAGTAATACTTACTAATTGCTTCTCACATTTTTAGAGTGTTCATTTCAGGCACTGTAAAGCTGCAACTGAAAAACCAAGATCAGAAAACATGCCAAGGATCACGTCATCTTCCCAGGCATTGGTCTGAACCCTCAGCAGGAGGGGAAACAACAGCCCTGAGCAGAGACCCGAAGAAATAAGGGAGATGTTTTTGACTGACTTTGATGGGCTGCAGCAAGCTGTGAGCCAAGATGTGTCTCACTGCTTTCACCACCAAATGGTTCCGTTTCCTTGGTTTTGCTATACAGTGTAGAGTAAAGCCTGCCCCTCAAATCCATGCACGATGCTCCGTGCAGCTTCCTTTACCAGCAGCAGCGATTCCAGAAGGCAGCACTTGGTGAGAGCGCTCGGCGGGATAGAAGGCTGTTATGTGTTGAAAGAAAACAGCCTACTGCGGAAAGGTTATAACAGCTCTGATTCACCGCAGTAGCAGCAGACTCCTGTACAGTTGCAACACAAAAGGAAAATATAAATCTAGGTATTTTGAAATAGGGCTGCAGCAATGCCAACAAACTGTTTGCAGGCTGATCCCTTTCGGTACGGGAAGAAGCTTGCCTTCCAACACATTCAATTCCAAGCGAGTCACATCCGTCACAGTAAGAGCTTCATGAACCTGCTCTCCTTTTGGCTACATTCTGTTACACTAATTCATATTTATACAGATCCTGCAAACTTAACTAACAAATCATGTAACTGCTCTGTGCTTAGGTAGGTAGCGTGTAAGCAACAGTTCATTTTGAGATCTGTTGCTCAGTGAACTTATTTCTCTCGTCCATTACATATATCATGATACATTCTCTAAGACATTTATCTCAATGGGAGACATGAGATTTTTTTCATAAGAAATGACAGAACAGATTCTTCAAAACATTTCCTTCAAATCAGAACTGACTATGTGAGAGACAATGTCCTTGCATGCTTGTTTTTGGTGGAAAGGTAACAAAGAAAATTACTGAAATCCTGCACTTCCAATATCATTACAAATTTTATCTGAAAAATAAAAAAAAGATATGTATTTATCTCATTTTAACATTTTACTGTACCGAAAAAGCTCTTAAATATTAAAAGAAAAAAAAGCTGGAAAATAAAAAGATGTATATGCTGGGAAGCACGTTAACAAACAACCTGTGAACCATCTTTGATATTATTTTACGTACAGAAGAATTCACAGTTCTTATCAATGGAACTGATACAATGCTCATGAAACTAAAGAGAAATAAAATTCCTTGGGCTCTGAATAGGGATCTCTATGGCCAGGATGTGCTAGAGTTGTGTGAACAGATTTGATGTGAGAGTCAGGAAAGAGAGTAACAGGAAGGAGACAGGAAAAATGGGAAGTTCAGTTTTGAAATTACAGGATTTGGCAGGAGAATAAAATATCATAGAGGAGACACAGAGGTTCACAGGTTGGACTTTATCTTGGAAAAGAGACACAGAAAAAGAACATCTGCTCAGAAAAAGTCCAAGAGTAAAATTATTTCTTTATCCTGGCTTCTACAGTACTACTTGCTTGTAGATGCTCACAAGCCCTGTCCTGAGACAAGCATGGACATATCATGCTGAAAATAAGCAAGAATTGCAGCAGAGCTACTTCTGTTCATCATCCAGATGTGCCTTGCAGTGTGCTATTCAAATCATTACCTAAGGGATTTCAAGCTGCTTTCTCTGAGCAAACCAGCTGGTCAGCACCCTTAAGCTTATCATACTTTAAATATTAGTTGCCTTCTCCTGGAGGAATGCAAATGCAACAAAAACATTGTAATTTTTAGCTCTTGATTTAGCTCACTGAAAGCAACTTCAAAACGCCACAGTTCAGGTCTTCATAATTTTCCCACAACTTAAACAGTGGAGGTGATGGACAGTAAGCTTTCTGCAAAGGAAGGAAATCTCATAGCTGAATTATTTAAACTGCCTTGTTAAGATCTATACAGTTTACTTTGCCTCTCTCCTATAAGGGATGACTGACTGATAGATATCAGACAGCTTGAAAAGTTAGGTATCAGAAATACAGGGTTAAAAAGAAAAGTATTCATGCACTGAAAAAGGAAAGGTGGGGGAGTTATTCACTGGCACTTCCTTTCCCCAAATGTAGCAATTAGGGTCAAAATTTGCATGTGTGACATTGAAAACTTCTTGCATTTAAACATTTTCTTCTAAGCTCCCCAAAGAGATTCTTTTTGCTAAATGTATTTACTTATAATGACATCTGAGTCACTCCATGGCTCCTGAAGATGCTAAAGACCAAATTCTGTGGTCTAGTTTATATAAAGTAAGAAAACATGTTAAACAAGGAAGAATTCTTAGATGTCTTCAATAGCAACCAAACTCTGTTTTAATTGAAACGATCAGGATATTTAGTGAGATTTCAAAGTAAGTGAAGCTAATCTGCAATGCTTTGCGAAACCTACCTTCAGGCAACAATGCCTGACTGATAAAGTATGCATTTATTTGGCCTGCCACACTTACTAATAACAAGGAAACTCAGATTCTTTGTTAATAAGATCACAGAAGTTACTCAGGATTTAGGACAGCAAAGTTTCTCCAAAACATGATTTTGTCGACAGCATTTTAAGGCTCCATTTACAAACAGAAAATGGCTCTAAAATATCAATTTCTGACCTGTTTCACCAAGCAGATTATGGTTCTGTGATTGCTGGCTAGACAAGAAAGCAAGACAGGACATATGCTTCTGATTTAGGCGATTTTCCCTCTCCCTTGGTAAAGGCTAATAATTTTTGCTATTAAAGCTTTAACATACCTTTTAATTTACTGTCATATGCTTAGTTTTCCCCTTGATTTGTATCAATTGCCTTCACTTTGGCAGTGCTGACTTTCTTAACTATGCCTGTAGATTATAGCTACGTGTTCTCAAGTGTGAGAACACCACTTCCCACATAGCAGAGTGGGATCACCATGAACTCTGCTTTATGCTTTCATAGCAGAGAAACAGAGGGAATTGTGTTCCCACCAGATTTACCAATTGGCTAATGAAGAAAGCAGAAACAGAAAGTTGGCAACCAAAAGTTAATCCATTTAGGTTTAAAACTTTCACCCTGATCATTTTTCAACTGGCCTGACATCTTCTGGCACCTGTGTAACAACAGAGTAACTTCTCACCGTTGTTAAATAGCAGTCGGTTGTAGAGAAATTGTCTTTTCAGAGAATCGACTGGACTCTAGGATGAAAGCTGTATAAAAGTGTGTTCAGTGCATGGTTATTTGGAGGTTACTTAACATCTGAGTTTATCTACATGAACAGAAGTGGAAAGAGATGCTTTTGGATGCCATCTTGGGATAGATACATTCAAGAGCTTCCACTTCATTTAATACAATTAAGTCATACAGAAGGTGAAAGGAGGAAAAAAGTAAACACGTACAAGTAACAACTGTAACTTGTTTGACAAACACAACTGTGTTTGCTGTGGTCTGTCGAACAGAAATGAAAGTACTACCTACCTGCATGGAAAAATTACTTTGCTAAGGTACAGTTCTTTTCAAGAGATATTGGCAGGCAAAATGCTGGAGTAAAACTGAATTTTGAGCACCCACAGAAAATGTCACGAAAGCAAATTATATTAAGTGTCTGATTGCTGACACACTTGAGGATGCAAGGCAGACCTGTAGACTCACACTGCTCTGACATGGGTCAACCACAAAAAGTTGACAGATTGTCCCTACTTTTCACACACAGAACTAGCATAAGAGTGATAACTACAGAAAGACATCAATATGTCTTATACTCCTTATAGCAGAGTAATAATTTGCATATATGATTATTTTCACAGTTCTTACTTGGGCTTTAGATAGAGTAACAAGCAATGTTCTGAAGATGAGCACACATCTGCGACATAAAATTTGCTGAATATATTCCCAGAAAATTATGATCACACATTTCTTCTTTCATATGGAACAGCACAGCTCTATGGCAGAATTGAGGCTCATTTCAAAGCAATCTCCACTTTTATCTCATTTATCTATATCTCAAAGCAATACTTTAAAAAACACTAATTTCATACGACACAGATAAAAGCATATTACCTTTGCTATATCCTCTTGAAATGCCACCAAGTTCAAGTACGATATATTGACCAGGTCTGGTCCATAGACAACAGTTATCATTCGATTTTCCAGTCGACTTCCAACATTCCCAGCATCCAACAGTTCACGCAGCTTTGGATCCTGCAAGTAACCATATCACAAAATACTCAAGTTCTTCTGCAAATACTTCAGTTTTGAAAATTTGTCTTACTTCAAATACTTTAAATGACATCATACTACATTATGGTCTATTAATTCTTTATTAAAAATCGTAATGCTATTAACACATAGTATTACAAAATCATTACTGTAAACCTTTCAAAGCTTCTGAGGTCTGTATTAGCACAGTACAGATGAGAAACTGTCCAGTTAATAGCTGCAGCCTCGTATTGTCAGTTATTTTGGCTCTTAAGCAGATGTGAACTATTTTGCTTGCTGAATTTACACCATCTGTTCAAAGGGTACTGGCCTGAGCAGAAGGATTCACTCTGATTTTACTAGATTATAGATAAAGCTCAAGAAAGGAGAACTTAGCTTTTGATAGCAAATTAAAAAGACTGACTGGAATTGACTACCTTAACTATAAAAAATGAATAATATGAGCTTGGTGATGCTCTCCTTCTTCAAGTCCAAAAGGCTATGCATTATTTATATTATGACATCTATCTCACTACATAACATTTACACCAAGGAAAGATATATATTCACTATTTTACAAGCTAAGAATAGCCTGAACTTCAACTTCACTGGTAGCTTAAGCATGTGAGAAACAACTTCAGGTTATTTTGTAGTTTACAGATTTTATCAGATTAGGCTGTAGCATTTCCAAGAAATGCACTCACAAAACATGAAAACTGCCTGGTGCTTGACGACCTCAAGATAAAGTCTATAAAAGCAAAAGTAGATGAAAAACAGCCTTGCATGACTGAATTCAACCCTTTAATAGGGTCACTGTAATTTGAAAGCTCAGGTTTCCTATCAAGCAAGATTTTTCAGTCTGGCATAAATATTTTAAATGGCCAGCAAATTAGATCATCACAGAATTTCACTCAATTTCTTCACTGATCCAGAAACAGATTCTGTGTAGAGATTTCAAAACTTCACAAATCCATAATGCAGGTTGCAATTCATTCTCTCATGAACATTTTCCTACCACTGTCTGCATATACATTAGTCATTTACAGTACTTCTTCATATTCAATAACTTCTGAAAAACAATCAAAACTTCAACTAATACAAATTACATTTTATATTTAGAAAAAAAGATATCAAGAGCCATTTCACATGGATCTCACAAGAAACTGTACATCCACGAGACCTCAGCTGAAAAGACAACAGAGTTATGCATACATTCACCAAGTATTTCACAGGGTTTGGGAGAACATTTTGAAGTATGGTATACTTTAACAGGAAAGAAGCTACAAGACTGTCTATCATAGAATGCTGAGCCTCATTAAATACTAGGTATAATGGCAAGTGTTGCAGGAAAACAGAATAATCTGATCTGAGAGTTTAAAGGAGGAATATGTCTATGCTCTGAGACAAAGAAGTTTTCATGAATAAACAAATTAATGATGTGTTTTTACATAACAGAAAGGCAGAAGAGGGATATAAAAGTAGTTGTTGTGTTCCAGTGATGTGGATTTGAAGAAAGAGAAAGAAATTGTGTTAATAAGGATCTAGGAGAAAAGCTAGAGAAATGCCCCTAAGATACTAAGTCAGTGATGGAGTACTATTAGATGGGTTACTTTCTATTTTATTTACAGGCTGGATGTTATAAAGCAGTGTTTAATTTCTTTGGGAGATGAGAGTTCATCTTCTTTTTAATTCCTATTTTTTCTAACCCAAAATGAAACTGATATTTGCTTCTACTAAACTGAAAAGAAAAATCATTCTTTATGATCTCAGATAGGACTGTCTGTTTTTATTCTCTTTCACATACTTGTCATTTCTTCCTTTCTCTGGCTGAAGCTATCACTCACAGTATCACTGCTGGTGATGAACTGCAATCACATCAACAAATAAGAAACAAGGTAACCTTTTCCCGTCATATTTATAGTCAAATATAAGATGGATCTCTGATGGATCATCCTATAGTTTGTCTAAAACACACATTAGTCATGCATCACAGAACAACATGGAACCATATTTGAAATTGGATGATTTATTTTTCAAAGCAAAATCATCCCCCCACCCGAAAAAAAAGATAATTTGGAGCTGGCTCAGTAAGGGCTTTAGAAGTGCACAGCAAGTAGCCAACCAGGCAGTATCAGTATGAAGCTGGTCTTCCAAATTACAAAACTTTTCTCCAGGTTTTAAAGGCAAGAGATAAGACAGATCATTCTCTTTGGGTTGGCTTGTTAGGATGGATATTTTTCTATTCTGTTTATGACTTCTCTAACAAAATTTGAAACACACAATCCCTTCTAGCAACACATTATCTGGCTGCCATGTAGCACCTATTAATAAAGGGCATCCACTGTGTATCTTGAGGCACTTCAGCATAATCTGCAATGTGCTCCCCTGCACAGACTTAAAATAGATTATTACCAATCTATAGCTATGGGTTCAGTGAAAGGAGATAATCTTGACACTAACAGAATTCAGGTCCTTTCTCACCACTGCCATGGGTGTATTTGCCACGACAAAGGAGCTCTGCTCCTTTATTACCACACATAGCTCACATAGCTGCAAATGCTGCTGAGCAGATCAGCAAAATATCCTTTGCCAACATCTTGAAGACTATTAAAGCTCTACAAACCAAAGATTGTTTAAAATGTCAGCAGGTTTTCCTGTGGAGATGAAGATCCTGTGCTGATAGGAAAGCATATGGGGGGGGGGGGGAAACAAACCACCAAACAAAAAAACAACCCAAGTAGTATGACCAAATTCAGCTTCTTTTATGTAAATTGGATTATTCTGATAATTCCATTTTGAGGAATGAGACTGAAAGTCTGCTGCTGTTTGCAGCTGCATTTAATATACTGGCTCATGAGCAGGCGGACTGGCTTTGAGAGTAAGCTCTTTGCTAGACTGGGGCCTCATTATGAACATATCAATCTGTTTGGGAGACATTCAGAAGAGTGATTTCTATTAAATAATGACTGTAGTCATTTTTTAAACATCTAAGTTACAGAAGCTCTGTCATTTTAGGGAACATGTCCATACGATGCTCAATAAGCAGCAGGCTATTGATGAACCCCATTTAAGTCACATCACTTCCTTTTGCAACACAATGATTTGACGATTTCTGACAAAGAAACATCTTACACCTCTTTTAATGAAGAGGTTTGGGTGTTAGCTTGCATCTTCTCTCCCACTGAGATCTAGCAGGAACTCCAGCTCAAGGAGCAGAGCTGCCTGAAGACTGGCTCTGAAGCCACACCAGGAAAGCCAGTGTTTATGCCATGACCTCTCTGCAGTTAAAGGGTTGACAGATTCCCAGGGGAAGATGGGAAGTGTAAGCAGGCGAGTACAGAGGAGGTGACAACGATGGCACAAACAGTATTAGAATCCACTAAAGATCAGATGGCCTACCTCAAAATGACGCAAGAATGGGTAGAGGACTCTCAGCTCCTTAGGGGAAAAAAAAAAAACAAAACCCTCTCTACTTGTTTCTGCAGTCTTCACAAAACTATCTAGGGAAAATATACCATAAATCAATCCAAAACAAAAATAGAAAGTAGAAGACAAAGAAAGCAGGAACATGAAAAAAGGAATTATAGACTTTCTACCACATTCACGAGCAACCACTGAATAAAGATGATTTGTTAAAAATCAGGATCTTGTGTACAGACAGATAAAAACAGTTTTCAATCAGACTTCCAAACTTTCTCCCGCTGCATTTTCTTCCACTGGAAATCATAAAAATAATGTAAACCTAAGGAGTTCAATGACAACGACACTTTAACTGCAATCTCTGCAAAGACTGTGTTCAGCTGTGGCTGGAGTTATGAGAACGTAGCTCAGTGCTGAAATTCCAATTACTGCACGCTCTCCTCTGCACATACAGCAAGTGCTGCACATCTTTTAATACGATCGCCATCTCTTTCAACTTGTTTCTGAAAGCTTGCTACACACCATCTGTCTGACAGGATGTGCTCCTTTTTTAAAAACACACTGCCATACATACATGCAAAACGATGCCGTGAGATTTTACAGATTAGCCCTTATAACCAATTAACGACACATTTCACAACATTTCATTTGATGCAGAGAATCACGACACAAGCAGCAGCCTGGGAGCTCTACTGCTGCTGCGGGTCACCTCATGCTGCATGAAGTATTTGGATATCAAATAAATAAGGAGGCACAATCACTTCTCACGGAAAGTGACTGTGACCCAGCTTCCTCCCAACAACCTGTGTCTGCTATCCAACTCTCCCTTAGCCTCTCCAAGCCAAAAGCATTCAGGATTCACTTTGTGCAGCTCTCAAGCACTGACTTGAACCCATCCAAGCACTCACCTTGGATGCAGTGCAACCTCTCGTGTTCCTAATGCTTCACTGAGCAATGGCAGTGTTCCTGGGAGCAGCTGCCTGTCTTCAGGAGGACGTTAAGCATGAGCAGACCCTAAAGACTTCCCTCAGGGCCTAGCAGTTATGGATGACATGATGGCCAACTGGAAGAGTATCAGAAGACTCAGCCAGAACTTTTAGGTTCCTGAAAGTGATGCAACTCAACTGCTGCAAGATAATCTTTTTTGGTGTTTGAAGACATTGATTTAAAATGCAAATAATCTAAATGAATGATTATAGAAAATACCACATCCTGAGTTGTACAGCAGTAACAATAGTGTATACAGTCCTATTTCTCACTTTCAAATGCTGTCCTGATACTACATTTTGTGTGGCAGGCATAGACCAGGACTCCTTTGTCTAGACTGCATATAGATGAAATTACACAAGCGTGCATTGTGTACAACAGTCCTGTGCATGTAACATGTCATATCTTCCCTACTCCTAAACAGCTGCCAATCAAAACAATTTTCTTCTCCATCTCATGCAGTAAAACATTACCTTTAAGATGTCAGCTAAATACGGGAGTCCTACTGAAGCAATAAGTACACAGGGGATCCCAAACCCTCCAAAAAACAGACGGCTAAAAAAAAACACCCACCAAACCCTATGTAGAAACTTTGTGTAAATCAGCTATTTCCAACATTTCTGTCATTCTGACTTATGATTTCCAAACGTTCTCTGTTTCTGGCACTAAAAATCTGGGAACATTCTTAGTTCAAAACACTGCATTTAATGAAGAGAAAATTTCAGTTACACAGAAGTAGCTAGAATTGCACATTTAGCTGTACATTTTAAATGTTTTACATGTTTTTTATTTCTATATTCCTTAGACTCTAAAGCTTTTAACAATCCCACATTGTTTTATTTGTCTCCTGATGACCTCAACACTTTAAAAGATTGAAATAAAACGTATAAAAGTAGAGTTCAGTTCCAATGTGTGGAATAAGATTTTCAAGTATTCATAACTGTTTCGGTTGGGTTTTTTTGTTTTTGTTTTTTTTTTTTTTTTTAATTTTTAATTTTTCTAGTGCTTTATGTATCTCAGGAAAGAGGAAGAGGAGAGAAAAAAAAGAAGCTTAATTCAACAGCTTCATATGCAAAGAGTTTTCCATGAATCATTCAATCATTATGCTTAAATTAAACAAAGAACCTTGTTAAAACAAGACTTTACATTGTAACTCTGGCCAAGAAAAAACTCCCACAGATTTTCTTGAAATAGAACAAAGTCTTATCTTCAAGAATGCCTTATCAGAAAGTGTTCATCAACAAAAATGTATATATATATATACATATATACAGCATGTACATTTTGAATATTTGACCCAGATTTCCAAATGCTAGATCTTAACACTTGAAGCACAAGCAGAGGCACAGTGAGTAAGAAATACTGAGCTTCTCCAGACCACTTATACTATGGACAATTCAGGACTTCAGCAGATTTACCAAGCACTGACTTGCTGGCCCACGAAGCACCTTCCCAGGCAGGAATTTCCCAGCTACCTCAGCCAGGAATGAAATACCCACCTGACAGCCTCCTCTCTCCCTACAGAGCACATGAGAGGCAGGTGGGAGTGGGTTACAGGAGACAATTTAGGGCCCCACACACAAACCCCATCCACACAAAGAGACCAAACGCCTTTGTTGCCTCTTAGGAAGCGGAGAGCTGCAGCAGTGTGACCCTCAGAAACCAAATGCTCTTGCTAACTGAATTAAATTTACCACTACCAACCCCCATTCAGATTTCAGAGCTAGTTCAGATACTGTTCCTGTCACACATCCCTTAGCAACACTATGGGTCTGAAAACTTCCAAGCAAGTGGATTGACAGACTCATCTTTCAAGGTAATACATTTCTTCTCTCTCCTTCCTTTGTTGAGACCAAAGTAAAAACTATCAATAGTTTATCTTTCATCAACTGACTAGACAGAACGTCTATATGTGGGAATCACACCTACAGAATTCCATGAAAGGATTTTGTCTGTCTTTCTTAATGACAATCATGTGAAATGAATATACTCCAATTAGTACATCAAAGATGCTCAAAACAGTGTTCTCCAAACTGCTTTCTGTACTATTACACAGAATTCACAGGACGTTTGATATATAAATATATTCATTTATGTGATTGACTCACTTTTATCAAATTCATGATCATTAATCCTGAAATGTTTAGTCCAGTAAAAATAAAATGTCTGCTATGTTTTTTCTGTTAACAAATATGTTTTCATACATCTTGCAAAAGTGTACCAGATCAATAAACAACCAAAATATCTGCAAACACTTCTTCTTTGAAACTGTTTCTCATTTCCAGGGCTCAAAAATGCGTTCCAGTTTGGCACAATATCTCCAAAGCTAGTTATGCACAGAAGTAAAGTCAATGTCTTGTTTTAAAATTGAAACCTTCATTTGGGACTATTATTGTTGTGTAAATTGTCTCAGTGTGTATGAAGCCAAAAGATGCTCCTTAAAAAAAGAATCTAAGCAAATCAAACTGGACTCAAGTTGACCATCTGCCCAGCTAATGACGTGGAATATTTCTAGAGTCTTGTCCAGCTCCTCCGATGCTCTCATGACAGGACCATGGACGATACCAACACTCATCCTGCAGACGTGCATGGTTCTGCTTTCTAATGTCCATTTTTTTCTCAGAGTTTTACTTTTGCCACCTTTAAACTGAGCACGATTTAAAGACCCTGCATTCTAATCAAACTCAAGGATTAATACAAGCTTCCTAACCTACCATGCGGTATTTTTCAGTCCTTTTTGATATAGTTGTGATTAACATGAAAATACTTTATGTCTCAGTGTATGTTAATTTAAATGACAACTTAGAAAAGGCAAAATATCTAGAAGAAATCTACTACCATGAACAATATTCATTTAGGTGCTTTCTAGCTCTTTGAAGTTTTAATCCCTTTCGATTAGCTGCAAGTGGTTTGTTATTTTAAAAACAACCTTTAGCACACACTCTTCCTTTCACTTTTTCCATTCTCAGAGTACTCTGAGATTTTCTCCAACATGATTTTAAAGAAAGAGATGAAGAGAAAGCTGAGAAAAGAAACATCTCTAATTTTCATGTTTCTTCTGTTAATTCATTTTCCTGAGTCTATATTTATATATATATGTAATTAATAATATATAAAAAATATATAGGACTATTGGAACTATAAAGTCTTAGAATCAAATGATTTGTACAGTGGCTCACATACCACATACAAGCAGGAACAGCTGGAAGAACAGCTGAATTTTCACATATCTATAAGTCTCCTAAGGTATCGTTCTTCCAGTTCTGAAACACTGCGGTTGAATGAGAGGAACTGCATGATTGCCTACTATGCTTTTATGAGTGCTCTATAATGGCTAGAGCTTTCATTTTAATGTATTTTTTCAGCTGGTGGAAGTATGCATATCCAGACGGTCTGTAGTGCTGAATACATCAACTATCTGGCAGGTATAAAAATAACAGAGGAAACACAGAAAGCTATAATTGAAAGTATCTGACTAACAAGCTGCTTATTATTGCACCATTTCAGTTACACAGATATAAAAGAATGAGACATCCTGCTTCGTCACATCAGCATTATTTCTTACCTGTTTGTAGGACGTATTTTTCTGTTGCCACTGGGAGAACTCCAGGTTATAATAATTGCTATAAGTTTTTTTTTATTATTATTATTACAAAGTCATATGGGATGCATATCAGTAAAGGTTTCAATTTACCTGATTTTAATTGCTGTGAACAACCACTATTCCCATTACGTTCAAATATTTAATTCCAGGAAACTCATTAGTAGTATAGCAAACAAATTCAATGATGCAGCATCAGATTCTGCCCTAGTGACATCACAGGGAATAGCATCGAGACTTGCAGGAATAAAAGTACAAGCTGCTCGTGCTTGAGCTCCAAACGTACTTTTTGGACAGTACCAGCTGCTCAGCCCTTGCAAAATAGACAGTGATTCTGCTCACACTGGCACACCCATTTCATTACTGTCTGCCAAAGGCAGGTTCTAATGCACTGGCAGTTGTCAGAAAACCTTAACTTCACTTTATTACGTATCAGTAAAATAATTCAGAAGCAAAGATACATTTACGGACTCTTGAAATCTGGTGCACAATTAGCCAGCATGGATGAGCCTATTTCCTGCAGATCTCCTAAGGTAGGATGGCCCCAGCTCACCGTCACCATCCAGCTCTGCAGGCATCCAAACCAGTTGCCACAAAGGCAAGGGAGCATTTCATCAGAGATGTCTGGACTCTGAAATCCTGATTCCTATCACAGTATCAGCTGAAAAGCCTACATGGCTAAGTAATTCATCCAGGTGAGGTCACTGCTTAAGATGAAGTATATGTAGTAATCTACAACTGAAACAGAAATGATTTAAGATTGTTTTTTAATAGTTGGTCAGCTTCATTTTACTACTGAGAGGATGATTTTCCTACATAGATTTTAACTTCTTATATAAATATGTAACAGAAAAAGAGCAGAAACAGATTTTTATTTTAGAACACAATATAACTTCTATGAAAAAAAAGTGCAATTTACTAGGAGCATGAGTAAAGAACTACAAATGTGTTTTCTGGCTGTGTCTTTCAAGGAGAGACAAAGGAAACAAGGGAAAGATGCAGAATTTGGATTTGGGAGATTGCATGATAAATTAATTTTACTACCTGTGAAAGTATAGGAAATGTTTTCAGTCATTGCTGATTAGAAAACATACCAAAAGAACAGTCTTTGATGAGCTGCTGCAGAGAGAAGGAATTCTGCAGGAAAGTCATGAGCATTATTTTAAGCAGTTTGTTTTGCATTCTATGTTATTGAGAATTTATCAACAAAAAGAATATTAAAAACTGTGGATGGATCGATTTGATATCAGACTAAGAAGCACGTAACACATCAACATGGAGAAAAGACCTAGTGGAAATCCCAAACACTACATACTTGTGAGCAGCTAAACAATATCAGAGTATCGAGATGAGCATAATGGAAAATGATCCCCAAAGAAAACTGACTGCATCATCTCAATAAGAAAAATCCAGCTGCAGACTCTTTGGCACAGAAAACAACTTCTGTGTATATGTTATAGAACTGAACCAAAATTTGCCCATACACATATGGAGCATTGTGAAAAACCAACTACTTGAAGCAGTGTCATCTATCCTGTCCAGCTTGGTTCTTCAAGCTTCTCCTTTCCTATTAGTTTTTCTTGTGCTTCAGAGGAAAACCAACAAGGTCAGTAGTTGACATTCTTAACAAAAGCAGACAAAACTCAGCGAACAGCTCTTCAATTAAAAATACAGCTGCATCCTTGATATTAATTGGTTACTCTTTCCCAAGGTGGAAAAAATTAAACATCATTTTATGAACATGTAAAGAGCCAAAGGATGTTTAGAACCTCAAAAACAACCACAAAAACTTTGATAATCCCTGAATACAAATGCCAGATGATGCAGAGAAATAAAGAGAAAACCGGAATTCTGCATTAACTTACATCCTTAACAACTCTCCTCACATCAAAGATATTGACCTGGACCTACAGTGGCTGAGAAAGAGTGAAAAAATGGCAAAGGAAATTTAACTTTTTTTTTTTTTTTTTAAACATGCCTTGTTCAAATCATGCCAGTTTGCAAAGAATTCAATTTCTTACACCAAGAAAGGGAATCTTTTCTCCCTAATATCACTTGCTAAATGATAGAAAGACTCTTAGTTATCCAAGAATTTAATGAACTGCATCCAACAACTTAAGGCTGTTTCATTTAGATAAGAGGCTTTCCAACCTAAAGGATAAAACAGCCTTCAAAGCAGTGGAAAATAAAATATATCCCTATGTGTATAAACTATCCAAGCAGTTAGTTAATTCAATAAATCAGCTTTTAGCTGCAGAAAGTGGAGCGAATGGACCTGACAGCCAGGCTAGAGCCAAAGAGTACACAAAGGGCTGAGAAGAGCTGAGCAAAGTCCGGGGCAGTTTTGTAGTCCCTGTTTTGTCAAATTTCCTGAGGATCCGCAGCAGAGCATTTGAGTGAGCAAAATCATGCACTGCAGGGTCTGACAAAAATATTTCTGAGAGGTCATAAAGGCTAATACTTTTTGAAAAGCGAATTAAAACTATTCCATGCACATAGAATTACAGCACTTATGGTACACTTCATCCACTTGGCTCCTTTCCCACACATAAATAGTTACAATGTACAAAAGTGGAAGAATACTCTGCAAGTATGGGAATATCCTCCATGTCACTTCCCCAAAACGTTATCTGGCAGTATGTGTTTTCACATACAGTTTCTATAAAGAAACTTTATACAACTTATTGGTGTACCAACTTCAGTGCAGAATTTAAAAACTTCTAAACAACATTTCAGTTGTGATGGTTTTCGTCAATTTAAGCTTTTTTAAAAGTGACCTGGCCCCTATCCAGTTTGTAGTTTGTAATTTCTTCATTTAGGCTTATCAGATAAATCAAACAGTGCAATGCACTTCCCACAGAAAGCATTAGTGAGAGACACACAGTGCTTTTGAAGCAAGGAACCAATGAGCTTTAATATTAGATCGTGATGAAGGCTGTTTTGTAAACAGTTCATCACGGTATTTAAATACACTAAATAACTTAAGATAAGCCTTTGCTCTCAAAGACCTGTGTGCTTCTGAAGCACTGTTTTGACTTTCCAGCTAAGGTAAGGAACAGCTGTATTTGCAGTGCAAAGCCAATTTCAACAACGATCAGCTGCCAGCAAGGAGCAGCAGACAGGAAGATTGTCCGAGAAAGCAGCAATTGTAAGAAGATTTACAAGAGCCAGGCCGTAGTTTAAAGCTGAAAGGATTTAACGAGTTTGGATCAGACCATCAGTGACTGAGATGCACAGTTTAACTCCTGATGCTGCTACAAGCGGTTATCCAGAAATGCACACCAATTCCTCTGTGCTGCAAAGACAGAGTGATCCTAACCCCCAGTAGGAACTGTAATTTAACTTCATAAGGTGGATCTGATGTTTCACAGTGTAATGTAAGAATATGTTGCAATTCTAGAGTTCCTTTCTTTTCTCCTTTACCAGGAAATAAGGAAATAAACACAAACAACAGACATCTTTTCTGAGAGGTCATAAAGCACTGATTTTCAGTGTTTTAATTTCCTCATTTTCCTCCTACCTCAGTAAAGTCAAATATACTGAATTTACCAACTGCTCTTGCCTCACTTAGAGTCTCGATTTTTTCCCCCTAAATATTTTCTGGAAGGAGAAATAAAATGTGTCATATTTACAGAGTTAAATAGACTCTGAAGTGATGAAGCATACAAGCTCAAGAGCTAAGACTTTCCCCTTCTTACGTGACTATGTACACAAGGATGCTGCTTTGAAAAGCCAGAAGAGTTGTTTTTTCTTGAGTCAGCATGCTGTAATGATGCTTGTGGCAGCTGCCCTTTGCAGCGGCAGGCAGTAAATTTTCAGGAATTTGGAAATGCCCTTTTTTTCATCAAGAAAGTGATTTTGTTTTTAATCCAGTTTCATTACTAAGTTTCTGGAGGATGGGAACAATAGGTTTTGAAAGAAGCAATATGGGGATGCTTCCTATTTGAGCAGGAAAAAAAGTGAAGCCTTCCCTTGGGAAAATACTGTGAATGGTAAAACAAATTATGAATGGAGGTATTACAAAGGAAAGTTCTGGGCAGAATTCCCAACATAAATGTATTTTTGCTTATCATGTTTCTAACCTATTTCTTAAACCAGGCTACTGAATAGGTATAAATATCCTGAACAGTATGAAACTCACACAAATGACAAGATCTTCTAAATCACACTTGTTGTAATCTACCCCAATACCTGACCTACTGAGTACTGGAGAAAATTTAAATTACAGAACACCAGGACAATCAACACACACAAACTTACTCCTGTCCTCAAACCAGCTGATTATAACCTACTATTCTGATGGAATCTTTAGCGAACACATTTTTAGGTCACATTCAGTTTCTTGACATTTTTCATCAGTAGGCACCCTTATAGGAAGGTTACAGTTTAATCTGACAAAGTTTTTATAATGCAGCCCTAAATAAAAGGGAATTTCCATGTTCTTCATTTATCTTTATTAAACATCAGACTCTGGAAACCTCATCTTTGTTATTTTGATGCCACGTCAAGTTTGCATTTCTCTTTAAACAAGTGTAGTACATAGAGTCTGATTCAGATTTCTAAAGAACAATTGGATGTAATATTGATGCCCCTCCTTATAGTAGCTGTAGGATAATCCTTCTGAAAAATTAGTAAAGCCACTCTACTAACTTACTGGATGGTTTCAAAGAATGAAGTGTGACAGACAAATACAATGGATTGAAATTAATAACATATTAAAAAAAATAAGAAAAACTGACTGAAATTGTTTTAACATATGCATTTCCTAAAAATAAAAGCACCTGCAAAAGCCAAGTTGACAGCAATCCAAGATGAAATTTTTGAGAAGAATATTGAGACACTTCTTGCCTCAGAGTGTGACTCTTCTCTGCTGTCATTTTGCAAGTCCTTGATTTTTTGCTTTCTTGTCCCATCTGTAAATCAGGTCTAATTATATCCACATCTTTTGTCAGGCATCTCATAATTGGTAAAGCTGCTAAGTGCTACCCATGCTTATCATTTATATGCACGTTCCAACAAAAAGCTCCACTTTTCTTAACAGGTTCAATATCTTCCTTCATCTTCCTGATAGTGTTTCTCCATAAACTTGTTGTTTTTGTTGTTTTTTTTTGCCTATGTTTTGTTCTATTTAGTCAGAACGTATAAAGTTTCTAATAAAAAATAAATTTATGAAGTTCATCTAAGAAGTCAAGGAAAATCACAGTGCAATTCTTCACTGTTGGCCACACTTGCTCTAAGACTGCAAGGAGAATGTTCATATAGCCAACTCTAGGCACATAACACTGGAGAGGCTATTAGAGAGGTGACTGTCCCAAAGCAGGAGCCTCAGCCAATTACTTAGTGTTATAGCATGATAGCTGAAGGCCCTCGATTCCCTTCACATCCCTCTGGAGTCAGGATGATTGGCTCAGGTCATTGCTGTGCTGTTCATGGAGGCTCTGCATGCTCTTTCAGTAGCCTAAAAATATAATGGCAAATTCCTGCTCCAGTGAAAGGATTGAAATGGATCAGGAATGAAAGCACAGAGCATAGCAAGCTTATTTGCTTTTTACCAAACTCAACACAACATTTACCAACAAGCATTAGAACAAGCAAGCTGCTCTGGAAGGATGCCCACTGACTTCATGAACTAAGAAGAAGAATTATGAATGGTGAATTAGTGATCTCAATTAATTTGGTGATAAGGAGAAAACTGAAAATTTGCACCCGTGCAGGAGAAAAGACACTCTTACGCCTATTAAAATGAAAGTAAGCCAGCCTCTAGAGACCTTCTTTAACATTCTTTCCAGACAATGAAGTATGCTTACTGTTACGAAGCAAACATCTACCGAAAAAACAAGATTGTATTTTTTAAAAGCTCAGAGCAACTCAACATGTTTTTTCCCCATAGATCAGGTGTCAGCAGCAGTTGAGGAAATACCTGACCGCAGCATATTTTATTAGATCAACTGTCAAATAAATTCTCTTTTGACTGAGAAAATGCACAGCCACAAACAAAAAGAAAGGGAAAAAAGAAAAGCAAAAGAAGGATTTTCCTAAGTGGATTTCTCTGAAAGTTGTTTAAAAGAGCTTCCAAATTCTAAATTAATGCCATTAATGGAAGCATGATGTACATGGACTTCAGAGATGCTGAATATAACATACAGGCAGAACCTATGGACTACCTGCAGTGTGAGCAAGCCACACTGCAAGCCATATTCATGTACCTCTGGATCATTTTGCTATGTCTTGGCAGAAGTGCTGAAGCAAGTACAAAACATTTACAAGATAATGCATCAAGATTACAGAACAAAATGTGAATGCAAAGCGTTGCTCAAAAGGCAGCTTAACTATCTGTAGACTGTGTGGCTCAAATATCAATATACATTCAGTGTGCACTAAAAGACAGCCCCTAGATTCACCATGGCCTCCAGATCTCCTGGTTTATCAGATCAGAGTAGCTGCTGGAGCCTGCCATGGCTTCCCCCTTGCCTACAGGTTCAGCTTGCTTTCAAAGGAAGGATGCTGCTCTCATATATAGCTACAGGGAACCCAGCTGTCCTACAAAATAAACACAACTTTAGGACACCAATTCTTGTGACATCCAGGTGCTTTAATTGCATATGTGTCACCATCCCATCCAGTGGCCAGGAAGAGCTGTGATCAGGACTTCATTGCTCCAACTGTTGCACTCTGAGAATAAAAAGATTTGTAATGGACTATGCTGCTAACTCCCAGAAGTGAAGCTGTACCATGTGTAACAAAGCGCATTAAGACTTGTCTTTGTGAATAATCCCATTGATTTTAACATGAAAGCCAGAATGAGTATGTCCCACATTCAGTTAAACAAAGAAATGAAGATACCCACAGAATACAGGAAGAGTTTGGTAGGTGTGGGCTGCTCTCATGTAACGCTCCCAGATGGGATATAATAGTAATGGGGTGATGGCTTCCCACTGATGGAAGAGTAATTAGACAATACTGAGTCAAGCAACGAAGTGTGTCCCTTCCTCCTCTTACTGATGCTGATTTCTCTCATGACTTTTGATGAGAGCTGTGCTTAAGAGGAGACTAAGACAGAACAAAACTAGAGTTGGTATCTCAGTTGCACTCAGTCCCTAAATTTCTGGTGTAACTCACGCTGATGGGGTGATATGTACACAGCCAAGGTGTCACTGGGCTGGCCAGCAGATGCTTAACTAAAGCACCTGAGTGGTCCCATTAAAATCAACATACTGCAGATTCACATATAAGATATGCTGAAATTTCACCTTTTTTATTTTTTAATTTGTTTCTAAAAAGGATTACATTCTTTTTATATGTACTGTAAGAACCTTTAACATTTCCAGTATGGCTGGAATGAGCTTTCCCACAAAGAACAGAAGTTTATTTGTTGTTTTGTTGTACCACTTTCTGACATGTTCGTTTCCAAAGGTGTGACAGTATAATGTGGGCTTATGAAATAAGAAATGCTTTTTAGGGGAAGTGTATACACTTTTGTAAAAGTTCTTATTTAAAATGAGTTAAAAATAAGCCCTTAAAATCTTTGAAGAACTGTACTGCCCGGATACAAAATACTGAGAAGACAGATTGTTTTTCGGGCAGTAGAAGAAATGAGTAAGTGGCTTTGATATTTGTAAAACAATGTCACCTGCAACAATGACATTTGCTTTTTCCTTTGTAAGTCTTATTTTAAATATTTATTCTTGAAGCTAGCAAGAAAATTCTTCGTGGTATAAGACACAAAGAAGGAAGTATTTCTGAGGAGAAACAGAAAGGCTTTCTGTTAACTTGTATGCTTCGGGAACAAAGCAGTGCAAAATTCCAAAAGCAGTTGGAAATGAGGGCTCACATGCCTAAAACAGTTTTTTCCACATGTTTTTCAAGTGTAATTTTAAATCCACTTTTAAACAGATTCTCATAAATCAGAGACCCAGTGGAACTACCATCCCCAAGGACCTGGAACTGAAATTAGTACAATCCATTTTCTGGAATGAGAAAAATAATGCTTAAGGAAGACGAATTCTTAGGGAAGGACTAATTTCTGTTTGGCTCAGCTCTGGTAATACCTTTATCTGTGCACTCCCATAGAAAAAAGAAAAAAAAAAAAAGAGAAAAAGAGAAAAAGGGAAAGGAAGAAGTCCACCAATGTGCTAGACCATGATACTCTCACAGGGCATAATGAAACTTCGAACGTTTCAAATTGTTCTATGATATCATGGAAATAAGAGACAGAAATAAGAGTTTTCACATTGATATTGCTATTTTTTTCCTCCAACAATTCCAGTTCTTTGTTCAGATTTCTCTTACAAGACATCAAATTGTTCATTTTCCTGGGTCACTATTTCAGCCTATGTGGCTCTCTCTTCTGTGAATTCGAGCAGCTGCCATCCTTGACTTTGTTTAGTTGAAAGGAAAATTAAATGCACACCATATAATCAGCCTGTATTACAGTTTTCTTTTCTGCTAACTGTTAGGGTGCAATAGCTTGTCCTTTATTTGCTGTTAATATGGTCAGAATTAGTTTTGATAAAATAATACAGTGTTTGTTCAGCTCTCAAAATAGAGATACATAAAAATGCAAGGCAAGTTAGCTATACAGACAGCTATTAAGTGGAATCAAGATGGGTTCAGTAGCTTTAGTACTTCTAGTAGCTTTTGGATTAAATAAATGTATTTATTTAATTTCTAAAAGGAAAATATGAATTCTAAAATTCAGCAAATTATACCGAGTTATCAGAATGTAACTTACTATTATTTATCCACTTTTTTGTACCTCAGTCTATGTTTAATACATTTTAGATTTATATTCATAACACTGTCAACCCCAAGCATTCAAAAGCCACGAGTCACCTACCTTTAAAGAAAGAAACTAAAAATCCAGGCTATACATCATTATTGTCATCCTTGTTATTATTAATGATAAAATTTTCTAAATTCTGTTTTTCTAAACTGATTCCTGTACCTTCCGTAACTCACATTTTCAATCTGTTTTTCACACACAAGGGAAATGCATAGTGAAGGTAAGATTCCTCTGACCTGCAGCTGACTGAAATGGGGAGCAAAATTCAGAGTCTGTCCTTGGACGAGATGGCCACATGTCTAAGAAATAAATAAGCACATCCCAGCACAGTTCTGCCCCTGTGCACTGGAAGTGCTGAATGGGAAGTCTGAATATGAGCACGAAATAATGAAAAGCTCAGGTAATAATCCCAAAATTCAGTGCAGTCTGTGGCAGTTTTTGAAATGTTACAAGAAATGTTAGTAATGCTTTTCAGTACCAGCACATTCGTACTGAATAATAAGTGTACAATTTAGTCTCGCAAAGGAATTTCAGATGTCTCTCACGTGTAGGAAATAGCATTAAAACTGAACAGTGGAATCCTTTATGACACAAGTCAAACATAAGGTTAACACTAGAAAAAAATTTTCTTCAGTAAATTGAACATCCATAACAGTAACTGGTCTACCACCAAATTATCAAAGGTGGAACTCTCATGCTTTCTTTCACAATATTCCAATTATACCTCTATTGTACTGTAATTTCTTAGCAGTGTATGCCTCCATACAAAAAGCCTACTACTTTCTTGCCAGATTCTGGCACAGAACACGCTATTCTTTCACAAGTAGTCAAAAGCTGACTTCTGAATTTTTCTGCCAGCAAAAATGTTCCAGTAGAGGTGGACAGGAATATTCATCCCAGACACGAAGTTGTTCTCAAGCTGACATGCTCTATCTTGAGATCAAACTGTAGGAATGGAGTCCAGCTACTGAACGCGGACAGGGTTATGTGTAGGGCCTGCATGCTATCTGTTCTCTTTAGCATAATGCCTCTGCATTTAACTAGTGCTTTTTAAATAGTAAAAAGTCCATCTTATTATTGCTAACCATACGCACCTCAATGCTGAGGCAAAGTTCCCCAAGTATACTTACACAGAGCCATGTCAGGACAGTTTTCTCTATTAGAGTAATGGAGCTATTCAACACAATATCCCAGGAAGTAAACCAAGGATTGAAATCTCACCTTTGTCAGGCAACTGTAGAGCTGTAATGCTCTGAAATCCTGTTCTCTGAAAGAGTGGCCTGGCACTGGAATGGCTGCCCAGGGAGGTGGTGGAGTCACTGACCCTGGAGGTGCTCAAGGAATGTTTATATGTTCTGTTGAGGGACATGGTTTAGTGAGAACTGTTAGTGATGGGTGGACAGTTGAACTGGATGATCTTGGAGGTCTTTTCCAACCTTTGTGATTCTATGGCTCTCTGATATTATTTCCTTTTTTCCTCCTCCTCTGAAAATCTTACCATACAGACATCATAAGCATTTTCCACAAAAAGCTGTATAACATCCAACAAATTGCATTTTTTTCCTTACTAATTGAGAAAGATGACAGTATTTCTCATATCACCTAAAGAGTTGCAGCCTACTCTTTGAAGGACTTGCATAAAGTGCTGGTCATGCAATTCAAATGCAAATGCAGAGATGGTTTCAAGTCTTGAAGCTGCTGCCCTGTATGCTTGCATTCCCCTCTCCTGGATCTCTGCAGATACAGAAGAGGACAGCAGCATGCTAAGGACCCATGAATGGTACAGTGCTGCTGCTGCACTAGCAGCTCACATGAAGCTCTCTAATTTCCATTTGACAATTTCCAATTTTGGTGTACGCCACAATTTCACAGAAACTTTTTTTTTTTTTTATAACTCCATTGCTTCTCCACTGAAGATCCTGATCAGTGTTTAAAACTTTGCAGTTTCCACTTTTCTGGTCTCTGTAGCCTCCTGTGGCCATGCGATCGCACTTCCAAAGCTTCACATTATAGATCTTCAAAACAAACTGCAGGAGGAACTAACATTGTAAAGAAATAAAGCGTGGCAGAGTTATAAGTAGGGTTAAAAAAAAAAAAAATTAACAAATTCTTTTAATTAGGGAAACTAAGACAGACTTTGATTGCCATGCCTCTGTAATACATTTTCCAACACAAGTTTTGCACAACAATGTCTTTAGGTAGCTGGCAGTATTTACAAATTAACTTGTGTAGTTCATTTGGTTTCTTCATCTCTATTTTATTTATTTTTCCATTTTGGATCTCTTAGGTTCCCTTTGAAATATTTTCACTCTTATTTTCAAGGCGCTTCTGTCCTAATGTATTTTTTCACTAATCTACTGCCTATGTTGTCTGAAGTTCTCACGTATCTTAGAATCATAGAATGGCCTGGGTTGAAAAGAACCTCAAAGATCGTCTAGTTTCAACCACTCTGCCATGGGCAGGGTCGCCAACCACTAGACCAGGCTGCCCAGAGCCACATCCAGCCTGGCCTTGA
Organism: Meleagris gallopavo; assembly: GCF_905368555.1. Classification (NCBI taxonomy): domain Eukaryota; kingdom Metazoa; phylum Chordata; class Aves; order Galliformes; family Phasianidae; genus Meleagris; species Meleagris gallopavo. The sequence continues at coordinate 13,763,933 of NC_139405.1, forward strand.
ATGCATCCAGGAATGGGGCATCCATAACTTCCTTGGGGAAATTGTTCCAGTGCTTCACCACCCTCTGTGTGAAAAACTTCCTCCTAATATCTAGCCTAAACCTCCCCTGTCTCGTATCATCTCAGGGCAGAGATGTAACTTGAGGGTTTTCATACACTTCTGCAGTTGAGGAGCAGAACAAAGAGCGTAAGATCTTAAGTAAGGCTTCCTGGTTAATTCAGGCCCAAAGCCAGACACGGCTTCTTTACTGCTCTTACGATTTAACTTTCATGCAGCTCCTCAGGCTTGAGAAGGTCAGGCCTTCTGTATTGGTGTCTGTAATTCAACAGTTTTCACTAACAGCAGATGAGATAAATCAGGGAGCTGGAACTAAATAGGGTAGTATCTACACAGTCACCTCAATATAAAGGTATTTACATCTGAGTTCATGCCTACACTGACACTTCTGTCATTGCACATACTTTGCCAAAACTGAAATCTTGGATCTTCTGGTATTAAATCCAATCAGCTACAAGGAAAAGTGTTAAACGCAGGATCAAAGGAAAACAAAACTTGGCAAGTAGGCTAGTGTTATTTTTCCTAAAGTGCCCTGGGGTATCTATGACAAACGTGGTTGTTGCTGCATTGATACAGCTGGTCTGCGCATTTCAGAGCAAATGTTAGCCAGGAGATAATTTCACTGGTTGGCAGTCGTGCTGCTGGCACAGTGTGAATAAAGCCTCTTGCCAGCACTTCACCTGACTGCTTGTTGACTCAAAAGGGCTGCAAGTATGTAACTGGCACCTCTTCTTCTGCAGGGCCTCTCCAGGCTTTACAGAGACAAAGCTGTCTGCTAAGCAGTGTCTAGCCTATAACCCCTGCAGAATTTCCACTGACTAAAACTGTTCCTCAGTTCGCAGTTTACAATGCTCCTGGTATCAGTAGAAACTATCTTCCTGCCACAAAAAGCAAGACAAAGATCAAACAAACGAAAGAAATCCCACTAAACAAAAGCTCATTTTAACAGATTGATGCTTGTATGATTGATGCTCACAAGAAGCCAGGAGCTGAGGCTATGACTTTGTTCTTATCTCATCTTCTTATCTTCCAATTTCTACTCCAATGCTTGAACAAGGAAGGGCAGACAGACTGGCACAAAGATGACAAAAACAAAAGGCTGCCCCACACCAAAGAAATTCTTTGTTAACCACCCTGAAGCAAAGTAAAACAAACAGCAAACCGAAGATTCCAACTTGGAAATACTTCTTGAGAGACATCATCTTTTTTTTTCTTTCTTTCTTTTTTTTTTTTTTAAATTTAAATAAACGTCTCAGTATTTGATGAGTAGGGAGATGACTTTTCTTAACATCTTGCAAAGTCTCTCACTAACAGACAGAGCCCAAGGACAGCGATATTTCTACCTATAGAGACGTGATATATATTTGTAAATGATGAGTAGTGCAAATAATACATAATGAAAAACATAACCCATCAGAAGCAATAATGAGATTACTAGCATGGAAGACCAATGCCTGCTTATTAAATTGTACTTGCAAGAGCATGCTGTTTATTATACAACTTTCTATCAGTAACATAGCACTGCAGCCTGCAATTTGTAAGCCGTTCCCTTTCTGGATAAAACACCGCAGCCTGTCTCCCATATCACGGGATTCAGGGTGCGCTAGCAGTTTTCTGGAGACAGGAAAAAAAGGGAGAGTAGTATCCAAAAAGTTTTCATCTGTGTGAAAATGAATGCAAATTTGGAATATCTGCTTTGGAAATCTTCATTAATTCAGAATGTCTTTAATATTTCTGTTCCTTTTAAAAAGTAGCATGATATTCCTACTGCATGACTACATCCTAATCCATGATTATATTAATCACATTTTAAATGAGAAGGACATCTACTACCAAAGAAATCATATTTTCTCAGCATCTCCTGAGAGATCTTCTGCTGTGTTTTGATTTAGCCACTGAAATAATGAGATAGCTTCCTTTAGTTCTGAAAATTTCAGTACTCCTACTTTAAAACACCGACCACAATAACTGGAGGGGAATCAATAGTGATTTCAATGCATCCAGGAATCCCACAGGTAACCTGCAGCTCCCAGTATTCCAGCTTTGTCCCTAGATGACCATTTCTCACATCCATGGTAAGTGAAAAGACCAGACTTCCATTTCTGCTCCTCCAAGTATCTTCCTAACCATCCTGTCTTTAAAACCTATGTGGTGTTCAAGGCCATGCAGAAGTGTGAGACAATACTAACATCATTTCTGCTTCTAACTGCAGTTTATTTCATTTCCACTTTTTCCAAGACCTCAAATTCACTTCTATTTCAGCTCTATAACTCAATTCATATTTCACTAATCTCATGCTCATTTCACTTAAATGGCACATGTTGTAAAATGCAATAAATCATACTGGCATCTTAAATGACTGTAGAAATTGCCTCACAGGGATTTTTATATCCAAGGCTTTGCCTCTGGATTTAGCAACAGCATGATGTTCCCGTGATACATGAAGCTCAGGGCTCCACACTTACTACCTTACCAGATGTCTATGCTGGTTTATTTTATTCTGAGCACTTTACTGATTGTGAGCCCAGCAAGCTCTGCCCACGACACAAAACTTAAGCTAATTAAAGCTACCAAAAAAAAAAGATGTGGCGAGATAATTTCTCAGTGTCTTGATCCTCAGGAACAAGCAGCAGCAGTGCTGGGGCTGCTCCCAGTGCAATTACAGTAGCTGATTGCTCTATAGTAATTCATTTAAATTCTAAACATGGTCTAATGAGGTGTATTGTAAATAGAAAAGATTCACAGAGAATGACCCTTACCTAAGGCACTTACCAGCAGACGGAAAAGACCTTGATAATCATGGTATTTCAGGAAAAAAAAACACAACAGAAAGTGGAGAAGGCTGGGCATCAACTGTGCCATCAACATTTTGTTCTTATGCTTCTATAGCAAATTCCTTCCAGCACTCAACACTAAGCAATTGCCCAGGGAAAATGACACATGGATTAAATGCAAACATACTTGCATATGCCAGATAACACAATCCATAAATGTACATTAACTTCACTTGCTCTCAGAACTGTTACACCACTACACCAAGCAGATGAAAAGTTACTCCTTCTATCAAGACATGCTTGCAAATGATAGAGGCTTAAATGGATTTTAAGAATCTTTGCGGATTTGGCTTTCACAGCATCTAGTGTTAACTACAAGCCAACTTTTCATAGTTGTCACACAGAAAAGGAGACTTTTTCTGTTAATGTAAATATCTGGGCCTCCTGCATAGGTTGCCAGAAGGAAGGTCTAGAGTGAGAAGGAACTCTTCGAAAGCAATACAGCAAGAGGGAAAATACAGAGGAAAAAATTTCAGAGTGCCTGAAAACTTTTAATGCTTTCCAACCTGAGCTGAAAATTTCCTGGTATGGCAGTGACCAGCAGCTCAAGTCCCTAGGCACCCCTGTGCCCCAGGGTGCAGAGCAGACATGCTCACAGCCATAAAAACTTAAAGGTCAAGAGATAAGAGTTTTGTGGGTTTTTAAGGGATTGTTTTCTTTTAGTAGGACAATATCCAAGGGAGATTCTTCCCCCAAATCAACAGTATTCATTAAACAATAAAAACCATTCTGCCTCAGAAACAAAGCTCACAGAATGCAATAAAACTGTCCACTGGTCACAAATCAGGAAGTTTAAAGCAATACAGACAGCAATAAAAGTGTTTGAATGTTATTTCTAAAAACTTCATAGACAAAGCAGTACGGTAGCTTTGCCTCAGCACACAGTTCAAGTAGTTGCTTGTTTATTTATTTCTGCTTCATTCTATAGATGAACGGGTTGAAGCAAGCAAGTAGGACCAGTGAGGCACGATGTGCCTGGCAGCTGCAGTGTAGGCACCCAGTGTTCACCTGCCTGCACCCTGCAGTGCTCCCAGAGATAGCAGTGTTCAGTATGGGATCACTGGCTGCTTCATGTGGTACAACAGCCTGCAGAGCCAATGCGAAACAAAACCAAAAGCTTCTCAGCATATAAACAGATCTGTGTCACTGGGCTGCAAAGATTAGAGCTCCGCATCTGAGCAGAAAACAGGAAGTTTCTCAGCAGCTTTAATCATAGTGGCTAAAGGAAAGTCTAAAGCAAGACACCATTTGTTCCTACAAATAAAAGCTTCCATTTGTAAAGCACAAATTTCAGCAGAGAGTAGACTTTTGCATGCAGTGGGCCTGATGCTGCTGTCTAAACCCTCCCTGGGATGTTGACACCCCAGCAATTCACCAGGCTCTCAAAGCAATCGCTGTGCAACTCCGCATTAGGCAGAGCCAGGGAAGCCATGAGCACAGCCATCTGGAAGCTGTGCTCAATAAGGACATTTTTCAGAGTGACTTATTTCCCACACAGAGAATAAGGTTTATTTGTCTTCGCAGAGGTTAATGCTCTGTTCTGCTTCCCTTCTCTCCCAGTGAATAAATTGCGATTCAGGCACTGTTGCACCCATGGTTACAAAACAGGCAGACAGCTCCTCAATGAATGACTAGGGAAAGTAAAGAAGTTTTAATGAAAGAAAATATCTAGAACAGATATAATATTACGGCTTTCTGCAAGAAAAAGAAGCTTCTCTCAAATATTCTATGGGTACTGAAACGTAGTAGCATTTTTTGCAGTGCTGTGGCACATCCTAATTCACAGAGCCCCAACAAACTAAAGGCTGACTGTGGAAGTGCTCCACATGCAGAACAACGGAAAGGATGTTTCGCTCAGGAATGAGCAGCTAGTTAGAGCTGGTGCTTCGGAAGCTTCTCACTGAGAGACACCAGCACTTCTGGAATTTAAAAATGTAATGACTTTGAACATCTGCAGATCTTTATGGCTCTGAATTCCTTCTAAAATATGCACTGTAATTTTATTCAGGAAAAACAGACTTGAAACTGATTGCTGAAACCCTTTAAAAAACAGAAACTTTTTTAGGTTGGTAGAGCATTCAAAGACTCCTTAAGGTGATAATGTCAAATAAAACTGTTGCAATAATAAGCACTGAAAGCAGTATTTTTCAATAGGACAAGGGCAATAATTTCAAACTAAAAGATGGATATAAGACAGAAGTGTTTTACAATCAGGGTGGTGAGGCACCAGAACAGGTTGCCCAGAGAGGTGGTGGGTGCCCCATCCCTGGGGTCACTGGGATCTGAGCAACTTGGCTGAGCTGTGGGAGTTGGGACAAGATGTTCATTGGGAGTTGGACAAGATGAGCTTCAAGGGTCCATCCCAACTCAAACAATTCTACAATACTACAATACTATCTGATGTCAATAAAGGCAATCCTAGGTAACCCAACTGCATTGAGTGAAGAGGAATTGACTCGGGCGGCATATAAAATATATAATATAGTTAATATACATATATAAACAACAAAACTCCTTTTTTGGGTATTTTTATTAAGACTTTTTTTTTTTTAAAAGGGGGGTGGGGCAACAAAAACATAAAATTAGTGGGCTGAACATGTATGGGACTCCAAGGCACATCCCACAGCTCACATGCGGCATCTTTGTGCCGCTGTACAGAACTGCTCCTGGGGAATTTTGCAGAAATTGGTAAAACCAAACAAAAGCATAAGAGTAGACAAAGAAGCCTAGCAAGTATCAAGAACTTCAAGACTCATAAGAAATCCAGAGGAATGGGCAGCATGGAGAAAATGTATTCATTTCCACAGAGAGAGCCTATTAGAAATCCAAGTAGTAAATGGCACAGCAGACAAATACAAAGACTAAGCCAATATCCATGATGAGGTTGTCCTTTGTGTTCTTACAGCCAAACACCTCATTAAACCCAGGAAAGTACAGGATGAACCCCACAAATACCTGCAGAGAAATCTGAAAGCAACCAGAATCAGATACCTAAAACTGTATGTCAGAAAGCTGAATTATGTGAACCAACCTCACCTTCAGATCTCACTACTGTTATCTTTTTAATTAGAGAGAAAGGTTAATAAAATCCAGCAGAAATACATTTATTACACTTCAAAGACAAGACTTTGCTAAATTTACCTCCAGTTTCATCCTGCAGTTAGTGACTAATGCAGAAATAATAACCTATAGCTTGAGAATCTTTTTTTTTTTTTTTTAGTAATAAATACAGAAAGGTATTGCACAGAAATTCTCCCTCCAGGGACTACAAATTTATACTGCAATGATTAAAGTCAACAACAGTAACAAAGATTTCACAGCTTTCCAAAATCCTGTTGATTTTTTCAGGCAAAGTCCTCAAAGTAATAAAAGCAAACCAAGTTATTGTCTTATGGGGCAACGTGGGGCTGGATTGTTACAAATAATACTAACAAACCTAAAGCTTCTTCAGCTGACTCCTTGGATGTCCTCTGCAAATCTCCATTTCTTTCTTTCTTCTCAACTGATCTAGTCCATTTTGCTTCAGTCCCTCCTGAAGATGAACATTTATGCAGCAATCATATTCCAGACTGGACAAGGGACTTAGTACAAGTTTCGGGCTAGGCTCCAATCTGGTACCTTTTTTAGTGCTGAGTAATTTCATTCTTTCACTGAGGTATAATGGATAACTAGATGGAATCAGCAACACAAAGGGAAAATCTACTATCTGCCAAGCAGCTTGCTCAGGACTGAATTTTTCATTGACAGAGTTTCATAACAGATCAATATAGCGCTGCAGCCACGCTGAATTATCTCCTGTCTAAACATCTTCAGACTAGGAAGAGTGGCTCAAAGATAATTATTTCGGCTTACAAATATCATCAGAGTGGCGATGAATCTCAGTAGCCAAGACTGTATCATATTATCCTCTGCAACTTCATGCAGTGTATGAATTCTTGTCCTGGGACCCTCTCACATGTACTGCTCAGCACAGTAGGAGAAGCCACAGAGACACAAGTTGCATGAGAAATCCAAAAGATCAGGCAAAAGCATCGGCCACAGCAGATCAGAAGTAAGACTGTAGGATAAGAATTTATGGTTATACAAAGTAGGTCAGCAAAGGCCTGTATCTGAAGCACACTGCAAAGAAAATGCTGTTAGCTAAAAAGTGTGATCACCTGTGGGGTGAGAAGCGGAGAACACGTTCTACATGGTGGTAAGACACTGGAACAAGCTGCCCAGAGAGGCTGTGGACGCCCTGACCCTGGAAGCTTTCAAGGCCAGGTTGGATAGGGCTGTGAGCAACCTGGTCTAGCAGGAGCTGTCCCTACCTATAACAGGGGGTTGGAACGAGGTGGTCTTAAAGATCACTTCCAACACAAACCATTCTACGATTCTATGATTAAATGACAGGTCTTGAAAAAGACTCTCGCAATGGCAAGGAAAAGAAATTGAAGATAGCTAGGTTTTCAGGTAATCCACACTTTCATGTCTAACTTGGGGAACTGAAGAAGTAAGTTTGGGATCAGTATCTTGTCCTTTTTAACTTGCTCAGAGCATCTGCTGCTATCGACATCACATCCACAGCACATGGATCTATTCTCTGCTACAAAGAACGAAGCCTCCTGTGCAGCAGCCAGCTGCACGATAAGCATGCTGGTGACATTACATCACTGAAAGAATTCAAAGGAAATTCAATAAACTCCAATTTAATAAATTCAATATCCTGAGCACCTACTTCCCAAGCTTGACAAGGCCTTAATATATGCTGTTGATTATAAATGCCTAAAAAGTACACAGCAGTAAAATGATGTTTATTCAGTGATGTTTAAATTATGACTCTAACCTTATTCATTTTCTCCCTCCCCAAAAGAAGCAAACGTGCTGTTTCTCATGTCCCTGCCCCAGCCCATCAGAACTGCGTCAGCAGCACATCTGCATGCACTCGACAGCGGTGCTGCTGGGCACTGACAGCCGTCAGTCCGCTGCTGAGCACTCGGTACCAGAGAACTCATCAGTACGCTGCATTTGTAATTTCTCCACTCAAATTTCACCAGACTCTATTTAAAATGGATTGCAATATAATAAAGGAAGGGATAAAACGGTGGAAGATAAGAGAAACAAAGTCAAAGGGACATAAATTAACAACCTTGTGTACAACAGCAATTCTGCTGTTGCAGTATCCCCCTCTAAGATGTCCCAAATCAGGCTCTAAGATGAAGCTGTGAGCCACTTCCAGCAGTAGGTCTCAACTAATTTCCACATACAACGGAGCACAGTATTTACAGCCCGTTCAATACCTTCCCTGTTTTTGTAATCCTACTTTCCTAAAGAGTGCATGTCTGCACTTCAAACCTCAGATACTCAGATTCCTGTTTAGTTCCCAATCTCAATCATCTCTTCTGACAACCCATTTCATTACCAATAGCTTAGTATAAAACGTGTGCTGACCTGCAGCTGTCAGTTCTGATTTTTCTTATTTGCAGTGGCAGAAAAAGCAATAGTGCACACCCATGACAGTCTGATCCCTTGTGGTAATCCACCTGTGGTAAGCTATACCATTTTCTTACTGAAAGCCCAAGGGAAAGCAGGTGAAACCCAGTCATTGATCCGACAAGTAATTTGTGGCTTCACTTGACAAGGATTAATTAATATTGGAGGAGAAATAAGAGCAGGAATAGTAAGTGGCAGGTCTCCCCGAGGGAACTGATAAACCAGAGGGACGCATTTCTCAACTAACAGGCACAAAAACAAACCACTGAATTTCTCTAAACTCAGGACTATGCCTAAGGCCACAGCTTAAGCGCCTCATATGCAGCAATGGCTGCTGATGGACCCTTCCAAAGGGTAATTAGTTTAGAGCAAGCCATCCTGTGGGCACCAGGCACCCTACTCTGGCACCCACAGCCTACAGCCCTTCATATGTCCCAAGCAGCTGTGGCCAGGAGAGCAGTACACCAAGGGGAACTAGGCAGCCAGCCACACTGCCCATGAAGGGCAGGACATGACTCACTTTGTGACTGCAGTGAGTGGCTCTGTCCCTGCGTGCATGCCTTTGCCTCTGGGCATGAAGATGGGACATCTCCAGTCACCTCCAGGGAGCAGCAATGTCCTCCTGCTTCACACTGGCCAAGTTTAGTACAGAAAGTCTTTGGGCTTCCGAGGCCAGGACTAAGGCTGAAAGAGTAAATAGTCAATACAATGAGACTCTTTCCATTTTATCTTTCTCAGAACTAAGCATTATTTGCAATTTAACTACATACAACTATTTAAAAGCATAATAAGGTGTCCTTCCTTAAAACCTGCCATCACTCCAAAGCTGGCAGGTACTCTCTGGAGGGTGCTATAAATCTACCAGTCGGCATTCTAAAGAAAATGCTTTTCTTTCATCCTCTGAAATGCATCTGCAGGAACTGAAGGCACACCCAGAGCTTCTTAGAGAAACTACAGCACAGTAACTACAAGCACAGGATGGGGACTGGCATACACGTTCCTGACAGCAGCACTCTTCTTGCTTTTCCCAGTAGGTTTGCAGCCAAACTGCTGCCTAGAGCACCCACTTCAGTGAAAAGTCATATCAAATTAGACAAGTGAGTTATCCTACAACTAAATGAGAATTACTTATCCAAAAGACAAAATGTCTGGTTTTCTCACTGTAAATCAGTGAAGTCTTCTAAACTTGAGCTCCATGTTAGGCCAATATAAATGCTTGCTGAAAGTTCAAACAATACAATAATGACACAGATTTTTTTGTAACCTTTAAAATGAACTCTTCCTCTTAATGAACTTTCATTATTTTCAAATTATTTAAATAATTTATTCTACTCACAACTGTTGTGGTATATGATGGAGGTTATATTCATGAAGTTGCATTCTGAAGCATAGGAACTTGTAGTTACACACAGCTTGCCAGTGCAATATTTAGACTTAATAAGGGCAAAAACAGTAATCAGTCCTGAAGTTTACAATCAAGCAGAATCCTATTACTGACTCGATATCAGACTTCTAAGGAACCACTTTCAGGTTGATAGTGGTGTCTTACAGACAAGGAAAGAAAGGCCGCAGACAGAGGGTGGTCATCAGTGACTCTATGTCCAGGTGGAGGCCGGTAATGAGCGGCATCCCCCAATGGTCTGTCTTGGGATCGGTGTTCTTTAACATCTTTATCAATCACATCGATGAGGGAATTGAGTGCACCTTCAGCAAGTTTGCTGACAACACCAAGCTGAGTGGTGTGGTTGACACGGTAGAAGGAAGGGATGCCATTCAGAGGGACCTTGACAGGCTAGAAAGGTGGGCCTGGGTGAACCTGATAAGGTTCAACACGGCAAAGTGCAAAGTTTTGCACTTGGGCCGGAGGAACCCCAGGCATCCATACAGACTGGAAGGAGCGGTCCTTTAGAGCAGCCCTGAGGAGAAGGACCTGGGGGTCTTGATAGATGAAAAGCTTAACGTGGGCCAGCAGTGTGCTCTTGCAGCTCGGAAAGCAAATGGTATCCTGGGCTCCTCAGAAGAGGGGTGGCCAGCAGGGACAGGGAGGTGATTGTTCACGTCTACTCTGCTCTTGTGAGGCCTCATCTGGAGTATGTGTCCAGGTCTGCAGCCCCCAGCACAAGAAAGACAGGGAGCTGTTGGAGAGGGTCCAGAGGAGAAGCCACGAAGATGATCAGGGCACTGGAGCATCTCCCTTATGAAGACAGGATGATGGAGCTGGGCTTGTTAAACCTGGAGAAAAGAAGAAGTGACCTCACTGCAGCTTTTCAATACCTAAAGGGAGACTACAAACAGGAGGGGAATCAACTCTTTGAAAGGGTTGATAACTGCAGAACAAGGGGAAATGGTTTTAAGTTGAGGGAGGGAAGATTTAGGTTGAATGTCAGGGGAAGTTCTTCACAGAGAGAGTAGTGAGGTGCAGGAACAGGTTGCCCAGAGAGGTTGTGGATGCCCTGTCCCTGGAGGCATTCAAGGCCAGATTGGATAGGGCCCTCGGCAGCCTGGTCTAGAATTAAATGGGGAGGTTGGTGGCCCTGCCTGTGGCAGGGGGGTTGGAGATTCATGATCCTTGAGGTCCCTTCCAACCCTGGCCATTCTACGATTCTTACAAATCACAGAGGAAGGGAAGTTCAGCCACAGGGTGTGCAACTTTGGCACTGCAGGATGCACAGATAAACTGTTGAATTTTAAGCAAACTGAGGACAGACTCAAGGCCTGCACTACTGGTATAACCACTAAAACACGAGCCTATAACTCACAACAGATCCAACCTGGGTTTGTACCCAGCTTTGTTAGGGTGAGGTCCAGAGAGGCAATGTGCTCTCAGCTGGTGCTCCAGCCTCAGTGACCACAGAGGGACCTGAATGTTTTGCCTGACTTGGGATTCAGGATTAGACCTCAGGGAGAGAGGAGGAGGTATTTACTGTCTCCAGATGAAAAGAGCTGAAATTGCTCAAAGGCAGGAAAAACACCTCACTATTTCATCAGTTGTGCAACCGCAGAAACATCTGACAGAATATATATTTTTCTGAAGAAAGTTTCAGCTCTCTGGAGATTCAGCTTTTTCTGACAGCATCTATATTAACTGGTTTGGGCTGTTCCAAATCACATCCCAAGTACCTAAGAAAAGAGAATGGCAGTACCAAAGGGCAGAGCCCTTTGCCACCACTGAAGGAAAGCACTGTTGCACAGGGTTTGAGCCCATCATGAAGTGAAATGGGGACAGAACCCCCGAGTACTGCTGGAGAAGGGCAGTCCATACATCAAGCACATACACACCTCCACCTATACGTGGGGAAAATAAATTTTATTCATTGTGTTTTCAACTGCGCCTTCTCTCTTACCTGTTCCAATTAATAAAACAGACATGAGTAAATGCAACACAAAAGCTATGGCTTAATGAACTTGCTGTTATGCATCTCCTCCCAGCAGCATCACATTGGCCTCTGCTTGGTACATGCTTACACATGTATTTCGCTTGAGATATGGCATTCTGTGTAATCCTACACACCAAGTATTTTCTGCACTGACTTCCTTTAAGAACACCTAATTGGCTGCCTCAGTAATTAATTAATCTCTGTAAAACACCTTCATCCTGCTTAACATGCATTCCAATCTTCATCAGGCAATGAAAAGATGGATTTCATGTCACAGAACAGGATGGAATATAAATGAACAGACATAGAAAGAGCAACATTGGGAAAACAAAACAAAAAACAAACAGAAGAACAAATCCTAGCTTTTTTTCCCTAAATTTGTATCAAATACTTTCACTTACTTTTTTTTTTTTTTTTTTCCCCAGGAGTTTTCACACAGTAAAATTCAGACCACAGCTTGGCAGCAGACTTTATATGCACATGTCTCTCCCTGACTTGAAAAATATACAATAAACATCTTCTAAGGTAACTTCCAGTCACTCTTCAAAATTCTGTATCTGCCCACTGAGGCAGACAGGTGCCCACTGTGATTCCTGCAAGCGTCTGCTCCTTTTGCTATGAAAATACCTTTGCAAATTTAAACTTAATCTCAAAATCCCTTATGTGCATGCATCACAGCTGGAAGCAGACTGCCTTGGCCCAAACAAAGTGTTTTTGGACGTACACAGATCAAGCACCCCTCGAGGTCAGGCAGAAGCTGCAAAGCAGTTTCTCATCCATCCGTTTGGCTGGGTGCCCTTTTGCGGCTGCGCTTCATTTTGCTGCTGGGACTTCTGGCATTTTGGAGAACCTCAAGGCTCTGATCATGCGATTCAGATGCAACCCCCAACTTGCAGACACCCACATTGTGGGGGAGTCTGGATTCTCAGTTCTAGCTCAGCTTTCTTTCTGATTTTTGCATTATATAATGCATCTATTTCAGTCTGTACCTTCAAACTATAAAACGAAGATAAGCCACACTTCATAAATGTGTATCAAGTAACTTCTGAATGCTCACGTTCACAACATATTCTAGCCTTGGAACAAAGCAGAACATTTCACTCTATCCAGTCACCTCCCTCAGGCACATGTGTAAACATCACACAGCAAACTTATGTTCCCATGTTTGCTTTGACCATTTTCTGTCATCTGGATACTGATGATGGCAGGCTGGCTCACAGACTTCATCCGGGCACTGACATGCAGTGAACATGAGCATGATCTGCATCCATCCTACTAATGCCCTTTATTTGCACCAACTTCAGCTGGTGCTTTTGACATCCATTTCTAGAAGCAAAAAATCTACCAATCTGTTGCAATGACAAAGTGGGAGCCAGCTAATGGCTTTAGCTCCCACTTTTCTTGTAATTACAGTTTTAAGAACAAGTACCTGTTTGGTTTTTGTTTCCTATATAAGCACAAATCATTTTGTTTTAAATAAAAATTGCAGATAGGCATTAATATTGTAATGCATGAACTCCACAGTGTGTAATGTAGGCTACTACTAAGACTCAGTCCATCTCTCCACAGTATTTCTCGAACTTCAACCCTTCTTAAAGTTTTATCTCCATTCTTTTATTCACAGAGATCAATCTGTGGGCTTTTTCATAGGAAAAAATAATAAAAAAAAGCTTCAAAATAAAATTAAAATGCTTGATAAAATAGTAACTGGAAATTACACTTAAAAGTAGCATTTTTCTATTTTATTCACAGTTTGGCTTTGAGCAGAGAAGGCTTGCCAATTTCTTTTCAGTATAACCTATTGTAACGTTGCTGATTTTGAAAGAAAATACTTAATTTTTCAGAACAGCTGCAAGTAGGGAAAAGTCAGCAATCCCCACCAGCAAAGAGAAAATAAAATGCTCTCTCCTCTGGCTCTCAGTGGACACAAATATTATTTGTTTCAACGACAAATGGCTTAGAGAAATGCTCTTTGGATCTGTTTCTTGGAAAGACTTTTGTCAGGTAATGTTTTAAAGTGTTCTGAAATGTTTTGTGCTATGCAGTCTATCCCATCCATTGTCTTGTACATAATGAAAACATCCACTTTCATCTGTAGAGTAGAATATAATTTTAAAGTTAATGGGATTTGATAAATGACACCTTCTTCCCCAGCTCTCCGTAGCCTGACATGGTGATCACACATCTGCCTCTCTTCCCAGGGGAATATCCGTTTCTGCTACCTTGGAGCCCAGAACACTTTCACCTGCCAGCTGATATTAAGCCATAGCCTGACAGCAGAGGAAACAAAATAAAACGAATGTGCACCATTCAGGAGCAACTGGAAATACTCCTAGAGAGGAGAGATTAGCACAAGAATGCTGATCATTAAGTGCTATACAAAACATTTTGCAGCACTGGTTCCCTCATATTTCGCCTGTATCTATGCTGTGAAAATGTGCTCTGTTTGCCTAACTATCTTTCATACTTTGTGAGGAAAGGGATTCAGTGCATTTTAACACACTCCAACCTGGAGGACTGTGTCTAATATTATGCAGTATAGTGATTACAACCAGAACCACGTGCTTCCCTGGGATCAAGCAACAGTGGCTCATGCTGAACCTAGCTGGAAACAGTCACAACCTAGCTGGAAACAGTCACCCACATTATTTTACTGAAAATGGAGGAGAAAAAAACAAAAAACAAAACAAAACAAAAAAAAAACCCAACCAAGTCTTATAGCAGGTACAACTCTTTTGCAGGACACTGAGTGTGCTCATGAAGTCAAAAGCTACACTCTTGGGAAATATGATGTGCCTTGAGATCCTGCATCCCTGCTGTCCATAGGAACACTTCCATCTGCTTGCATGAACCATCGCCCAGAGCCAGATTGCAAAGAGCCTCAAGGGCTGGGGAATTCAGGCCAATTAATTTATCTGGCAGTAGAACGGCATAGAGAATCATACAGGGAAAATTCAAGAAACATTTTATGAAGGAATTCAGATCAGGAAAGCCAGATCTCCTGAATCCTTAGCCTGATACCAACTTTCCAATGAGGTTTCCTTTAAACTTGACCATGAGGAGAACATTCCTGCATTCAACAAGGTGTAGTTTAATCTCTCTCAAGAGGCAAGGGTTGGGGTTAAGCAAGATCCCAGTAGCACTCACCTCCTGTGAGTCTCCACAGTGGGACCTTCAACACAGTCCAACAGGAGAAACCCTGACCTCTGATTTGGCCTTATATAAGAGCATTTGTGTGCACTCAGGAAAGCCTCACTCCAGACTGGATGTGGAAAAGACATTGCATGTATTGCTGTTACAAAGCAAACAAGTTCTGAACCTTTCTACTTAGCAGACATCATCTCGGTTTCCACACTACAGCACATGTTAAAGCCACTTGTTCTGCAGCAGCAGCAGCAGCTGTTAATGCTATTTTCTCAGCCCTGGAAGGCCAGCGAATGATGCTGGTAGGCATCTGTCTGGCATGATAAGGAGGCACAGAAGTTTGTCTGTATCCAGTAAAATGAATCACTTTGCTAGCACCATTCAAAACGCAGGAAAAGGTCAATGGGTGGAGAAATGAAACGAACAGGGAGAAGAAAGAACATGTCTGAAACTCCTAATTACATGTAAGGAATAATTTGGGCTCAGAAACCCTCACAAGGACACAGCACTCGTGCTGGCCCACGGGTTTACACCCATGGCGGCCCAAATCAGAAATCCCCCACAGCAGAAGGGCACAAAGGTCCTACACAGAACATCTCGGTGTCAAGGGCTTCCAGCCAAGGCACGTGGGTTAATTTTAAGCAGAAAGCATGTATGTATATATGTATATACACACTTCAAAATACCTCAGATCATCCTGTTTCCTCCTGTCTCTTGGTAGTCCCACTGAGGCTCTGCTCAGCCCTCAGGCCCAGCAGGCTCTTGCAGAAGTTGGCAAAGAGCTCGTGGTGTGAGCACCAGGGTTTTGTCGCTACCCTCTTTGTTTGACAAATGCTGGGAACATTTTCTCTGACTGTCATAAAGCATGTGTGTTCATTCAGAAACAGATCGTTCAGACAATCATTCAGCGTGCTCGGAAATACATATTCAACAGGAGACAGGAAGCTCCTGTTCTTAAAAGGCAAATCTGAATTCATAAATAGTTGTGAAGTCACAAATCTCTGGTAAGGATCTGTGCCATAAAGGCAATGACTTTTTAAAGCTGTTAGCGTTGAGAAGGTAAGGTATTTGAAAGGCCTCAACTTCTTTCAGGAAAGAAGTTTAAAAATTACTGAACATCTTCCGTGGATTAAATAACCAACTAAGCACAAAAGCAGTTAATAGCAAAAGTGATCACTTATATAAACTGAAGATACACAGAACGCCAAATAATCTTTCCCTCCTGGAAACATTAGACACGTAATACAAGCAGAAAGAAAAATTACAGTGAAGAGAGGACTCGGTATCCAAGGAAGCTGCAGAATAAAATTTAAATCATTTATTAATATTTTCTTTTCTGGTCAAAATAAAATAGTAATTTGTCCCATTCCCTTCAAAAGGATTAATTAAGTCAAAGTTAAGCACTAAATATGTCCAGGAATGGAAATGTTTATGCAAATTGAAAATGAATTGATCAGTTCAGCCAGTCAATGTTACACACGGCACCAGTGAAGACAGAATTGATGATACTGTCTGAATAAAAGATGAGATCATTCCTTGATCTCCATGACTGTCATTCTTGAACAGTCTATAAATAATATCCATTCCCATTGTATCTCGGAGTTGTTTGAAGTCATGCTACACCTCAGTATGTGTAAGCTGAATATCACTCCATCTGGAAATACATTCCTTAGAGGAAGCAATTTTGTTCATGTAAAAGTCATAATCCTACAAAGTCTCCAGGAAAAGATTTTGCCAACTTCAAAGCAGACCATACTCCATGCAAAATGTGGTAATGGTTATCCATCCCTCCTGTGCATTAAACATATGCATTTTATCAAGGTCATGAAATGAGATACATTTGGAAAACTCATTTAAAGATTTTTCTATATCACTCTGTAAGTCTATACTTATCGTGAACATGAAGAATGTGGTAGAATTCCTTAGTTGCTAGAAAACTACACGTGAGGCTGTTAAACATCATTTGTGGGGTTTTGACTTTTGTTCTTAAATATGCTTTCCAGTAAGCAGCTAAAATTAGTTTGAAGCTCATCCATATAAGGAGATTCATTTTTAATGATACCAAAGAGAAAAGTGAAATGCAAAAATAATCAAGTATTTTTCATAACTGCTCTTCCCTAATCCAGGGTCAAAAATACCAGTATGCCTTCATAATAGCCATATAGCTAGTGTCTGGAATCATTATTAGGTAACACATTCAAAGTTGCCTACATTCTTTGAAGGCACACCTACAGAACATACAGTGCTAATACTTGTTTCTAACATTTATTAAGCCTATGTTTATCATCAATGTTAACTGAATCTCAGCGTGGACTTGGTCTCCTGGAGATGGTTCCCAAATTTGAGTTTTTAGTGTAACACTTCAGGTGGAGAAACGGGATCTTTCCCCCAAGTGAGACAAGGAAATCAGCCCTGAGAAAAAGCTAATTGCAGGTTGGTATCACATTGAGGGAGAGGGAAAGAGCAGAACAGATTGCACATATATGTTATTGACAATAAAACATATCCTATTCTAATGAGATGCCTCAACCTTATCTTTAAAACATATGGTATCTTCAAAGGCTTATCAAGTAGTAGAATTAAGCAATTACATCAATATTTAGTAAGGTTAACAACATTGCTAACAAATAAGTGCAAAAACAATGTAACAATACAATTGGAAAGCCTAGTTTATTTATTACAGTAATAGAAGCCCCATGGGGTAAGTAAAGTAAAGGGATGCTACTGGTTTCTTTTTTGCAGTTTTTCTTGCAGGAAAGTTTCAAAAATGAAACATTCCTGCCTAAAGAGAGGGGTAAGTGGATGCAATCAGCAGCTTACTTTTTACCTGCCCTTCTCATGGCTGACTGCAGAAAAAAGCCTGCACCTTTATTCTGCAGGTACTAATTTCAGAGCATTGTATTTTTAGAAGAAAAAAAAAAAGCTGTACGCCTGGCATATATTAATTAAATCCTGCTGCGATGTTTATTAGTTTGGGAATAATTATTTAATCAAGAAATAGCTGCCAAGCTTTTGATTCAATGCTGATGAATAGATACATTCAAAAAGACTTTTGAAGCCAACAGAAGTAGGAAAAAATCCAGATTAATTCACAGGAATTCAAAAGCTGTGGATCAGCATAAGGACACTGACCCTGCAGTTATTCCTGCTCTGAATCTGAGACCTTTAGCTTCCTTCCTGAACAAACAGCATTTTGATCTGCAATGTTCATTGGCATAACTGAGCCAAAAATAAAAAAGTACCTGAAGGAAAGAAAATAAACATCTTTGCAGCTCCCTGACAACTTGTACTACACGCATTCATTCTTTGCACTGTTCCTACATAAACACATTCAGTAGGGAAAAGATTATGTCAAGTGTATGTCCACTTGCTTTTTAAGAACTGGGTACACTGACTTCTTGACCAGTGCTAAAGCATGAAACCCATTACATAGTGATCCACTTTGCTTCTGGAAGAAAATTCACTTTTCCTATTTCAATAAACAAATAAATGATAAATCCCACGTGTCCTGACTTGGCTTCGGACTACAAACTCAAGCAATAAACCAGTGCAGATACTATCAATGAGAAGAGTTCTAAAATATATTCTATACTAAGATATAGCTGGCTGCTCATCAACTGAAATAAAAATATCCTGCACATCATTCATTCAATTTTAAGTCATCACAATACAGTCACCTTTATTATTATTATTACAGATGAAACCATAAGCATGTTCCATCTTAGTGCAGAAAGAGGTGTACCCAAATCCAAACAGCCTGCAATCTACTGTCAGTCCTGCAACAAGTGTCAGTGGAAGGACTACAACACAGCCAAGCACAGAATTGGAATTAAAAACTCACATAATGAAAGAACAAGGAAGTTCTGAAAGATTGCAATGGAGAAGGAGAAATAACAGCTTTAGTATCAAGCCTATATGATTTCTTTACAGTTACTAGTGAATGTTATGGTGAATTAAAAATGCACATGTGTACATATACATGTGCACGTGAGTGCATGTATATATATACACACACAACACACACACACATATACATAATAAAGCAAATACGTGGCTTAGAAAACAAAAGACAAGTGTCTCTGCAGATACGTTTTTAAGGGAGCTGGACCAGGGTACACACTTGGAAATGAAGGTTTTCCTTTCTGGGCAAGTTTTTCTCTGTCCTTCTAAAAGCAGAACAACGAACTGGGGAAGATGTTGCCAAGTCACCAATTTATTCACAGTTCTTTAAAAAGGATAAAACCTTCAGAGGGTTGATCTCTTGACAGTGCAGGCTGATAAACCTGCACTGACTTTCTGAGCAGCAGCAGGACGTATGAAGAAAATGTACCCTAGCATGAAACCAGGCCTTCGTATCTTGACGTTGACAGAAGGGGCTGCTGGTGCTTTATCAACAACCCTGTCTGTCTTCTATTGAGAGTTTTCCTCATTTTAGAAAGAGTGGGAGACTTTGTGAGCCTGAACTTCAACAAAGGTTTTGTCTGTCAGAGTGAGGAGGTGTAACAGAAATGAAGGTAGGAGGAAGTCATCAAGCAGTCAAACAGTGCCTGAACACTCCTGAGCACAGAGATTTTCTCCTTCCCTAGGGAACTTGAACTCAATTATGCCACTTTTGGGGCCCTCCTGAGAATACTTGAGCGATGCCATCATTTTGAGACCGCTTCCAGTTAATTTTGCTAAATTGTGCTTGGGAGTTTAGATTGGTTCATTTGCTTGGTTTTACTTGTTTGTTGGATTTTTACTTTTTTGAGGTTTACATTCTAGCTTTTTCCATAAGCACTTTTTCCAACCAAGACAAAGCTTCCAGAAGTGGCAGTTTGCACTTGCTAACCAGCTGCAAGTAATGCTAGCTGCTCCCTGAGCAGCTTTTCCCCATTGAGTAGACTTAATTGGGAAGGGGAAAGGGCAGAAGACACTCCAGCTCATGCATCCACCTCTGCCCAACTGCTGTCTGTGCCAGGATACCACAGGCAGCTTTTCTAAACTTCTGAGGAATCAATTTTGGAACGTAACAGTTTTCTTTTAAGACTGTTTCAGATGTTTAACTGACCTAAGGAAGGTTAAATACTTAACTACGAACTTATCCTACTGGCTTCCAGAGTAATCACAAACAGCAGCAACATGGAATAAACATCTGTGCCAGAAGTACTTCACACAGCTAGCCAATATGTGATAATTGATTTAAGATCAAATTCTAATGAAGGTGAGAAAGTTTTTTTCATTCACGTTTAATCTCTTACATAATAAGGGACATGCTTACTGTTTCTTTTTATAGCCAATAAGTCCACAGACAGCCTGCTCTCCACTGAATTCTCACTTCAAGTCCAAAAACCATTTAGTAGAGACAAGGTTTTAAGGAGTGTCTAGACTAATCTTCACTCAGGTGTTGTCTGGGCTTACAGTCACAAGACCCAGAGGGTAAAAGGCCTGCAGAACTTTTCAGGAAAGCCAGAACATTCAGACTGGTGATTAGTAATACATCATACACTTAGTATTTTTAAAGAGTAGCTCTCCCTGCATGAAGGTCTGGACCCAGCCCCTCTTACTGCAACATACTTTTACAAATATATTCAGGTATGAGTTCACGCAAAAAGAGGACATGAAGGCTAAACTGGAACAGCGTTTTATTATGGCAATAATTTTAATTCTGAGGTGTGCACACTGTATGGTTTTGATGAGATTTTGCATCTCAGCAGCCTTCCAGGACCAGCCACCTCTCTCTAATCCTCCACTTGCTGTTTGAACTACAGTGGATACCAGTGTACTTTCAAAGCACGCAGTGACAGCTCCAGTAATCATTCCGGCCAAGCAAATAATAAATACCAATATACTTTTAAGGTGTAATCTTGCAATTATGATAAATGATCTGACTGGCACAGATGGGATGGCATACACAGAAGAGCATTGAAGTCTAAAGAAATGCAAGGAAATAGACTTTGGACTTGTAATAGCTTAACATCTCCAGGGAAAGAAGAAGGCAGCAGGCTGTGAACACAGCAGTGTTTCGGTTTAAAAATACAATGCATGGTTTATTAATTTAATATAAAAATAACTATCACTATTATCTAACTTAAAATAATTAAATGTATTTAAATTTGGCTGAATTTGCAAGCTGAGCTCTGCAACCATGTAGCTGAGTTATACTTTGGGATACGGACACAGACATTATTTATTTATTTTTTAAATGGCTGCATCTTGCTTATTGGATTGAAAACTGCAAGCAGCTGTAGAACCGATTCAACAGAATCTTTATTTTAAAGATAGCTGAAACCTCAGCCTTGTGCTGTTTCTGCTATAGGTGACATTTTTGTTTTCTGTGGACCAAATGAAATCACATTAGAAACAGGTTCTTCTCCAAAGCCTGTATCACCTCACAAATAAAAAAGTACCACTAAAAAATTATGTTTGTGTTGCTTTTACTCCTACCTAAACTATACTTGAGAAAACATCAAAAAATATACAACATAGTAAACAATAATCATGACAGATCTCTATTTTGGTTTTATCACCGAAAGGATTATGGAAATCATTTGTGAGGCAACAGAAATGAAATAATAGAAACAAAAAGAAGGAACAATGCATACGAATCAGGTCTGAGCATCATATCTGATAATCCCTGCAATCTCTGCAGACTGCCTACAACTGGCTCCATGAAAACAACGGGAACAACCTTTTCGCTGCCACTGGAAGGACGTCTGCCTACCTTGTAATGCTGCATTGTACTCTTCACCTTTCTGCGTGTGCAGATTGATACATACTTCTCTTGAGTATTTCACACAGCAAAAAGATTTACACTCAGGATTTTATACTGAGGGTGAATTCACTGAACGTTATCTGGCCAGACATGGACTACTTAAACCAAATAAATATCCCTGCTCCACAACACTGAGCCATTCTGCTGTGGTCTCTATCACTGGCTTGCATCGCTACTACTTTCAACCCCAAACTCTTCACAGCTTCACTATAGAAGATCGATACAATTTGCAAAGAATCTCAAATTACACAGGTAGCAATGCAGTAACTGTAATTGAGAGGTAAAGTTTTAGAGGCACCTCTACCAAAACAATCCATACACAGTTAGCTGTTACATAGTCCTTACAGCAAAGCTGGCCTGGATGATAGTACCACGTTGCTTCGCAAAAAAAAAATAAATGAATAAATAAATAAATCCTATGCAATTCCCCAAGGGAAACCAAGAAAGTATCTGTAATACACAAACAGTTGAAAGAAAATGAAGAAAATCCCCAGCCACCTTCTCTTCCAGAAAATGAAAGCCTTTTCCTCAGGACAGCTGCATGTATTTGGAGGGTACAGTCAGGACCAAGTAAGGATAAAGAAGCACAACTCCCCCGCAGTGTGATCCTCTCTAAACATCCACTTGTCCTTGTTAACATCCTAGGCTCAAGTGGCCTTTCCTAGAATTAACGTAAATCCAGCAATGGTGCCTACATAAGAGCTGCATGCCGCTCGTACGAGCTGCTGATCAACCGCAATGTCTCTGAGCATGCCGAAAATCACTGCAGCAAGTCAGGCAATCCACTTCATGCAGGTTATCTCGGGCTGCACCTCCCAGATCACTGCTTCTATGCACAGAAGTGCACCTGAGTTAGAGCCAAAGCACAAAATCATAACATGTGTTAATCCCCGCAGCTACAGCTCTGGGAAACAGAGAAAGCAGCCAAAAGCTCTCCTGGACAAAGGCAACTCAGCTGGTTTCAGCTTCATGTTTTTATTACTGAGGGACTTGGCTCTGGTTTTCTAACTGGCATACAGGCCTGTGAAAAGCTCTCTCCGTCTTTCCAAAATAGTTATTTTAACCTCAGAAAGAACAGGACTTTTCCACGAGTAAGAGCTACAGACTTGGAAGCCTTGACATTTCCCAAGAAGTTCCAGATTCTAAAATAAATTCTCTCTCTAATGCAGCCGTTGACTGGTCTCAAACCAGAGCCCAGTGTGTTGCTGTGTGTTCTGCAGGGATGTACGAGAGGAGCGTGCCTCTGGGACTCCTCTTTTGATTTCCTGCATATACCATTCTAATTACAATCTAGTGAAAAATGCAATAGAGGCACTATGACATATCTTAAAGTGTAAGTGCAACCTGATAGAAAACATTGGAAATACTGTCATACGTATCCCATTCTGAACAGCAAATTTCTCCTCCAGAGCAGTACTGCAGGTGTCAGCGATCTATTTCCTTTAGCAACCACAGAGTATATTCTGTCATTTCAGAACATGTAGAAGAGTCAAGATTTAGAAAAGTAATAGGGTAAGAGAAATGGAGAATAAGCATAAATGGTCAAGGCCTAATGCAAGCAACTGATCTTGAAAGATAGTTTTCAGATATTTTAAATCAGCTTAACTCCATAAAAGTCAGGGAAACCATCATAATTACAGAGAATCAATCATAGTTATTTATGCTGTACAAAAAGAGTGAGACAGAAGAAATGTACATTCAGTTTAAAAGTGTGCTTGCTTTTAATCACGGAGGTGCTGAAAGTTTGATCACAAAATCAGAGTCATCATGGAGTGGCTTGGGTTGTGTATGGGAACTGCAGAATCACAGCCTGAACTGATTGATCACCTGAGGTGAGCAATAAGTCAGCCATGGGAGCACAGGTGAAGGCAATTCACCTGTGCTATGGGAAGGGGTGGAGCCTGGCTGGAGTCTTCCTCAGCAAGCCCAGGACAAGGATAAGCTTTCCATCCATTCTTCTTTAGCACGATAACCTGTTTAGCCTAACTTTCTTGTCTATTTCTTAATTATAACATCTGTACATTCACTGATTATACAGGTTGGAAGGGACAATGAAGATCATGTAGTTCCACCTCCCTGCCACGAGCAGGGCTGCTAACCATGAGATCTGTACAAGACTCAGGAAAGAGTAGCTTCTGTTATCACATTCCATACTGTAGTTCCTAAGAATAAGCTGCCTGCAATATTCATAGCTCAAGGCACTCCAGTGAGTATTTCCAGGGAACATTTTATTGTTGGTCAGGCAGTTGTATCCCCTCTTGTGTAACTAGTATGGACTTTTATACCTAAATGAGAATCTTGCAACAATAAACTCCAGAGAATAAATATCTGGTTTTATTTAAAAATATTTTAGTATAATTTTATCAAAATAATTTACTTGAGCTGCTGCTGCTACAGTAATAACAATTGACTTTTCATCCCCATTTTATTAGTGCTGTTAAGGGGAAATGAAATTAACACCTCATAGTAATTCCAAATAGGAAAGAACAAACAAGCTCAATCTCCTCTTTTTTTTTTTTTTTCTCCCTTACTAAAATATTCTAGTTTATTGTTCTCATGGAGAACAGTGACTGCCCTTGTTTTAAGCACAGTGCTCTGGTCATCCATGGTGCCCCAGGAATCCCAGCTAGTCAGCATGGTAAGGCACACAGCTCACTGGGCAGCCCCCAGAGCTATCCAAAAGGTTTTGTTTTATACAACGCATGCACGAGCTGCCAGAACAGCTTGAGAACCTCTGACAATAGTAAGAGTAGAATGCTTGATTTTTTTTTTCCCTTTTCTTTTGTGTTTTCATTGCATCACTTCAGTAAGAAACACTGGCAGGTATGAACAATGGTTTTACAGCTCACAAATGCTGCTACATCAGAATAAGTCATAAGTCTACCAAAAAAACCCCAGTTAACAACATCCTGGAGCGGACCCCCACTTTCAGAAGGCTATCTAAACAGTGTGAAGGCAATTTTAAGTTAACTCCTCCTCCTTTTCAATAAATGGAAAGGGGCATGGCATTTGTTCTTCAAAGACCAAGTTTTGTGCTCTCTTATTGCAGTTTCTCCCTGAATCTCTGTGGGATTTTTTTTTCCTCAGTCATGAGGAAATAGGGATAATTGCATGATTTTTTTTAAATGCTACTTATGTGATGCAGAAATAAAAATGACAAAGCTAATTATAAGCCAATGCTTCATTTGAACTTTTTTTACATCCTTTCTGACAACTGCACCAATCAAGCTGCACTTTTGCACACGTTTCTCTAGAGACAGAAAATGTAAATCTACACTCAGCTGAGGGACCTCATCTTGATTTAAATTTATGGAGCGAAAGAAGGAAATTTCCTTACACAAGGAAGGGAAAATCAGAATCTGTGGGGGTTAAATCACTGGCAAGCTGTGAAGGGGTGAGTTAAATATAAAAGCAAGCTTAGAAACCAGAACTCGGCCGAGCAAATGCCTAGCAACAAAATGCCACACATGACATGTTCTGCAATAGCAGAGAAACTCCAGCAGTTGTGCTGCTCAGCAAAATGAGAATTTCTGCCTCAAACATCATCTTGCTCCTGTTCCATCAAATTCCAGACAGCAAAGAGAGTTCTTGTGACATCAAAGGGAATTTCCAACATCACAGCTTCTTGCTATGTATTTAGAGCAGCTGCACCTTATCCATTTCCACAAAGATACACTTTCCTTTTCTTCACCTGTTTTGTTCTTAACAGCAGGTAAATATTTAAAGGAACTCCTGCCATAAATTTGTGATGCTCAGGTGGCTGCTGCACTTCCAGCTCTCCACATCCCATTCATAGATGGAGATGGCAGTCAACATAGTCGCTGCATTTCAATGCAGCCTGGAAAAAATCCCTTGAAGTCTAAGCCAAGAGCATCTCTGTAGCTACACCCATCCCTGGGATAACATCATGTTGGCACGTGTGGCTCGGGTGAGCATGGCAGAAACTTACATGGCCCTTTCCTTGAATTTTGGCTTCAGGTGCTAAAGAGTGCGTGACTGAACCTGCACTTAATCGCTGTACTTACGGACACTTTGTAGTGCTGCATATTGAGTAGATAAGAAACTATCTGCATGCTGACTAATACACAGTTTCATGTATATGTAATAGCTAGAATTAGGAGTTGTTATCTACATTAAGAGA
The DNA here is from genome assembly GCF_905368555.1 of Meleagris gallopavo. Classification (NCBI taxonomy): domain Eukaryota; kingdom Metazoa; phylum Chordata; class Aves; order Galliformes; family Phasianidae; genus Meleagris; species Meleagris gallopavo. The sequence continues at coordinate 13,789,712 of NC_139405.1, forward strand.
TGCACAGCCATTGAAATGCATACAATGATGGAAATCAAATAAAATAATGAACAATGGAAATATTCCATGGCAAAGACTTCTATGCACTTGTTAAGTAATAGATATCAACAGTTTTTCCACTTAAAAAAAAAAAAGTGTGAACTTTCCAAATATTGGATTCCATGCCATGTACAAGGTGGAGATAAGCTATCGGTACATAAATTGCCACAGTTTAACATATATAAAATGAAAACAAGTGTTTAGAATTGTTTGCTTGTTTGTTTTCCAAAAAACATAGTAGTATCAATCAAGCTGAAATGGTAATTAAAAAGAAGAACAGGAAAAAAGAAATCACCAACTCACAAAGTCAGATAGAGGTCCAAAACAACATCATTCAGTTTAAGATATCCAACTGCAGTGTGTAAAGCCCTCCTTTGCCACTTTTATGATACAAAAGCAATTCCATTTCAATTTATCATATGCTTTGAAGAATATTTTGCACAGTATACCTGTTAAGATCGCCCATGCACCAGCTGCCTGCCAGCCTTGTGCCACCCCCAAGCCAGCTAGGTGGATCACCTCCTGAACCCCACAAAAAAAAAAGAGAAAAAAAGTTTTCTCCTTTCAGAGACTTCCCAGTAAACCTTTTCTTCTCCCTGTTTTCTTTTTGCTCCTTCTACTCCTGATGCAATAAAACCCACTGGAGGTTACAGAAACCTCTTACAGAAAGTGAACTACTGCTGAGGCTTCATCAGATACAGCACATCTGGTAGAAATGGTAAGGCAGTGAGACATTTATTCATGTCCTACACCAGCCAGAAAAGCCTTTATAGAACCCTGAACAGGAAAAAAACATAGTCCATCTTCTCCTCTTTCCATAGCTAACAGGTTACTGTTCCATCAATTTCACTGCTGCATTTGTTCTAACATTTAAAGCTAAGAGTGACCAGTGACTTTGTAATGAGCAAGCAAACAAGAATACAAAGCCTCATCACAGTACAGATGAAGAGCTCCGCTGTATGATGATAATCAAAGTGTTTCTTGTCAATACAGTCACTTGTTCAGTTTCATGTTCACTCAATGAGTTCAATGCATTTATAATTGAGTCTCTGACTCCTTGGCTATGAATAAAGCATTAGGACTAATACAAAGGTTATTTCGACCTTGAGAGCTATCAAAGATACAAGACGCATTTAATCACTGAAGGAAACATTTTAAATATTTTTTGGAAGTGAAAAAGGTCCCACCAATGGAGCTGACAGAAAATATCAAGTCATACTTCACTCTGCTAGTAAGAAGTTTATCTTGTCTCCTACAACTGTGTTAACACAGTGATTGCTATGTAATCTGGCAACTTGGTAACTAAGCTTATCAATGACAGCTATTTTTTCCAGCATTTTCCACCATGCCAAGTCTGTAAACACAAAAATACAAATGTTCAGTGATGCACACAAAGAATACTCTCTTCCCTGCTAAATGACATCACCTATGATTACCACTGTAAAATGGTCACACCATTTTACAAACAATCACACCTTTCTCTTTCTCTAGCTTCACTAAACAGTAAATCACAATTCCATTGAGAAAGTGCAGTTTCTAAGTATTTTTTTCTGTAGGGGAAGATATTTCTCAAACAGGAACACCCTGGATTCTCTTTGCAATGTGGTGATGATTTTCTGTCAAGCTTTGTCATTACAGTTACTAAAGTGCAAAAAATCACATTTTAAAAGCTGTGATGAAAAGCTTTGGCTTTGCTAAGTGAGATTGCTGAATGGCCACATGAAGACTGAGCGTTTCACCTGGGCAAGGCTGAGTGCTGAGTACAAGTACACACATTCTCTTCGACTTGAATGCGACAATCCTGATTCCAGTCTGAGAATTAGGCCCCATGTAACATGTACCACTGACAAATGACAATGCCTTCTGAGTTAAGTTCACCGCTCCAATACTGTACACTCTTCAAAACATTCCAAAATTCATTTATTTATTCATGAATTTTAGATAAAGACTAACATTGATCAATGTGAATTCTGAAGATGGATGGCATCCATCCTTATCAAAACAACAGATCAAGGCACTAAGCACAGATCACAGCATACTCTCCTGGTAAGTTTTTTCCGACTAAAATGTATGCTTAAACTTAACCTCAGAAGTCATGGGAAATCACAGTCCAGTGCACCACGAACAACCAAAGGGCAGCTAAAACAAAACACTGGACTGAAACCATTCTGGCCTGTCTAATCAAACTGCTGGAAGTAAAACAGGGATGGCATCTGATAAAGACATCCTGGGAAGCTCAGCCAAAGTGTCCTGGGACTCTGGCTGGCAGCAGCTCAGGGTGACTTGAGAACCTTTGGGTCCATCTGAACAGCTACCGCAGGCTACTGGCCACTGTCACAATAGCAGCCTGCCATGGCATGCTCAACAGCACTTTCCTCCGCAGTCAGGAAACATTTCAGACCTCTCAATTTATCGAATAAAACAAAACTTACTATCTCTTAAGGGACTCAAACTAAGAAAAAAGTAATAGAACAGGGAAAAAAGAAGAGGCAGATGAGTGAAACAACTTCAAATATATAACACCACTTATTTGAGAGAGATGATACTTGACAGAAAAACATCACATATCACAAGAATTCTTATTATAGCAACTCCTCTGTAACTGGAGCATTAAGTTCTGTAGCATTAAAAAATCTTGCAGCTACTCTTTGAAGTTACTTGTGGTTACACTATGACTCTGCTGCTTCTTATAGAAAAAAATGAGCTGAGGGAATCAAGGAGACACAGAGTGACAGCGTCAGTGTGGCAGCCCCCCGAAGGGGGGCCATGCTGCTGTAAATCAGCACCAACAGCTCACCCTGTCCGACAGCCTCCCCCATTTCTGAGGATGCAGCGAGCCTGGCTTATCTCCTTCTAAGTCTATTCAAATGTCTTCTGCCCATGCCCAGCCCTCTGTGCATGTCTTGCAGTTTCTGCTGCCTCTGGGCACATGTTGTGCCTGTGAAGCAAAGCAGGGAAGTCAGAGGAAGCCAGGAAGAGGTTCCTGCCTAAAACTGCATGGTTTTTGATGTGTATTAACTGGTTAATCGCTTATGCTATCGCTGAGGACAGACTGATGAAACAGCATGCTATGCATTGGAGTTTAGATGGCAAGATGAAGAAGGCAGACCTAAACTTCTCCATTAAATATGTATCAGTCACAGAAATTGGGTTTCTGCCCTTCAAATGCAAGTTCTTTAGAATATCCATCACATTAAGTATCATTCATAAAATGTCATATAAGGGAGTTGCTCAACCAACTACACAAAATCTCTGCTTTCTGCTTACTTGAATCCTATCAGTTTCTCCAAGAATTTACTTAGAAAGAACAAAGAAAGAGAAATTGAGGTAGGAACACTGTTGCAGATGACTCGATATTTAACAAAAATTCAGGTGCTGAACTGCAGTTAAACATGCAATAATGCTATGAAGATACACTTTCAAAGTGAAGAAGAAATGAGTTATTTCTCTCTGAAAAGCAATAGGAGAATACTAAGGGTATTTTTTAGACTGCAAATGTGATTTGCAATCTGTTGCTACTGATTGTGTAACTCCGTGGTATGCTCTGCACAGAACCTCTCCTCAATCTAATGGCACAACTTCAAACACGCAGGAGTGGACAGCCTGGATTTAACAGAGCTGGGCAATTCTCCTCCGTGCAACCTTTCCGTGTCAGTCTCTCTATGCCTCACCGAGAGACTGAGGCCCTGAAAACCTGTTGTCTGAAAACCTGTGGCTCTACTAAGGAGTCTCAAGCATTGTTCAAGAGGTTGAGAACATAAAAACCGATACAAGCAAAGCTTAAGAGATTTAGAGAACGTGTATTTATGTTCTCAACTTTCTCATCTGAAGTGGTAACACTATTTTTTCTGCTTCGCAACATTTAAGTGTCCAGTTTCAATATATACATGAATCAATAATTTTATTTCAAACCTGCAAGCAACTCTGCAATAAGATTTAAAATCAAAATCTTCTTTATGTCTGGCTTGCTAATAGCAGCAATGCATCACATGTCCCCCTGCTACAAACTGATGGTGAAAATTCAGGGAAACATTTCTCCCAGGACAGTCCAGGTGAAGATTACCTGCAGTATCCTCCTCTCAGGGTAGAGCTTCACATTTTCAGAGCTCACAGATTTCTCTATGTGTAAGCAGGCAACTGATAGCTTTGCAAAATTAATTTATGCCACTTTTCAACCAGATTTACTGATTAGTCAACAAAACTGGCAAGAATATTTACATTTTTTGCACCTAAATCTAGCAGATGAAGGTCAGCTCGATTGACACAATTTGCAATTACAACTGAAAAGCTCAACTACATTAAATGCAACTTTAGCAGAAAACATGGTTAGGCAACACCAAAATAAATGGCATGAGAGATGTGAGACATCCCATTTTAGCAGATTTTTGATGTAAACAAACATCAATTTCTACGTGGGCCAGAAACAATGTTATAGATTTACTAGCTGCTTAGAAGTAGGGCGATTTACAGTACACTTCAGAAGTAAAAACATCACAATGTAACCTGACAAACCACGTTATGCAATCTGTTACTAAACAAGGAAAAGATCTGCCAAGATAATTAAAATTATTTATAATGGGAAGCATCCCCACTGCCTGTTGTAATGCTGTCAAACCATCAAAATAAACAATCTACTTACAGGAACGCGTGAAACACTCAAGTCCCTCTGCAAGTGGGAAAACAGTCTGCAGGGGGACAAGAGCCAAATGAGGGAAGCATTTCCCTTGCTTGGTTAGAGGGCAGCAGGTGTTCCAGATTACTAAATCTCCCTGCACAGCACACCATTGACTGCAAGCCTGCCTTTGCTCTCCAGCTGCAATAAGCAATGAGTTGCAATAATGGTCATTAGCTATTCCATAATGCATATAGTACCAGAGAAATGAAAGCGATGTGTGTGTGGGTTCACAGGAAACAAAGCAGATGGTGATACCTTCCCAGTTGCAGGCAACCCTTTGAATGAGCTAACGCAGCATACTGTGAATCCAGCTGGAAAATGGGCAGTTACTCCTAGTTTTGCATACTGGAGTATTTTGTGCAGAACTAACCTTCCCAATCCTAGCCCTGCCAAAATAATTACTTTTCACTAGCCTCTTAGCATTTTAACAGCTCTGTTGCTCACAGTATCTTAGATAGATGAGGAAGCAGCCGTATGTTAATTGGAGTTACAAAGCTGTGCTCTAGGCCAGCTGCTCACCTTCTCTGTCTTTCATCATTTGTATTTTGAAATTGGTATCATATGTACAAAAACACATAAAAAGAAGTTTCAAATCCAGCTTTTTCACATCATAAACACACACGGTGAAACAAATCTGCACTTCAAAAACTGTCTCAACATTTTCAGCCAGAGACCCTACTCTCAGGCTTCTTACCTCATAAAGAATCTTCTATTTACAATCTAAAACTGAACAGTATGCAAACTAAATCTGCTTTAACTGGGAGTCTCCAGCCTAAGGAGCAGCAGTGAAGCTGTAATAGCACTTCAGGCTCAACAAAGGCTGCTGCAGAGAGACAGAAGGACGTGTCTGCCAGGTTCACTGCGGGCAGATGGAGAAGGCTGAGCTTTCAGAGCAGCTGGGAAGGTTGTGATGAAGCGCTGGGAGAAAAAGCACAAGAAGGACAGCAAAGTGTAGGTAAAGCTCCTGGAGAAACATGGAATCTCCAGTATGAGGGATCTTCCCTGAAAGTTCATTTTAGGGATATTCAGAAGAACAAGAACAGGAGAGAGAGAAAGGCAGACCGTCAAACTGACACGGGAGTCTAACAGATCAGCTTTCCATCACGATGATTATATCAAAACCAAATCCAACTGCATCCATGAGATTTAAGCTGTTACAAGACAGGTGAGAAGTTTAAGATGGGCTCTCCTTTTCAGGGTAGTTAGCCTAAAACACAAGCTGCTCCAATCCACAGAATATTGCTAAAAGCCATCTTCATGACTATTAAAACACTTGGTAGATAACATTGTGTGCCCTGCCTGTTTATAACTAATTGTCTACTTTCCTAAATTTATCTTTCCTATGACACTAGTTGATGCTTTTAAGACTCTATTGTTCTGTCATAGCTCCATTTCTGAATCTTGGAAAATACATAAAACTGTCACTGATTTTTTTTTTCCCCAAAAGTTATTTAAATGAAAAAATCTTTTAATCCTTTTGGAGTTAGATTTTTAAAATACCTTTCACTGAATTTTCTATATTTAATTCTTCATTAAAACCAAAGAAGGAAAACAAACTCTGTCTGGTTAAATGGTCATTTTAAAAAATGGGAAATATTTTCTAAATGTTTCCCTAGAAGCAAAAAAGATGCTTGTTTCACATCACTTTTTGATTATGATAAATCAAGGAAGGCTCATAACTAGCCCAGAAAATATGTACGTAAATATTCATCATATGAATTTGTTTGGAGGGCAGCAGGGCTGTAGTCTCACAGCTTTGGGCATTGTGGGCTGGGAGTGGGAAGGAGATGTGGAGAGGAGGTGGCTCAGTGATCCTGTGGAGGAGGCGGCTCTGGAAGCAAGCAGCTGAGAGCCTCCTCCTGTCACTGAATTCTAGAGAAGGCGAAAGCTTTCACAGCCCTGGGCATGCGTACAGAATGCTCCCTGCAAATGCAAGCCTGGACACTTCTGAATGTAATGACCATGGAAGCAAAGTAATAACATGCACAAGATTAAAAGAAAAAAAATCTACAAAAATCATGCAATGTACATGAATGCTGATCTCAGTGCAAGAGAGGAAGAGATGTAGCAAATACGAAGCGCACACGGCATAGGAGTTGGAAGTGACAAATGCACAGAGCCCTCAGCCTCTCAGTGCACCGTGCCTCAAACCCTTGAATAAACTTCGACGCAGTGGCACCTTGCCCTGGATATAGTGCAGCTTTGAGATCGACTGCCTCAGATAAAACAACAGATTTGTGACTCACGACAGACACCTTACTGCCAGAATTTCCTGTGGAACGCCCGAGCGTGTCTTTCAGAACAAAGTGCTTATTACCAGGGACTTGCCATCCCAAGATCAACCCTAACCTTGACATCTGCTTATTTTCCTTCAGAAAACTACCTTGCTTGGTTATTACAGATTGAAAGCCTTTTGGTTGCCAGCAGTTAGAACAGTGCATATTGGGGAGGAAATGCCACAAAGTGGTAATGGTGTAGCTGCAGGATGCGGTGCTGCTGAAACAAACAAACAAAAGAAACCTGATAATGCAGAGACCTTTAGGAAGTAGAAATTCTTGATCTCTCAAATAGAAACACAAAGCAAGCCCTGTCCAACTTCATTCTACAGAATACTTCTGCAGAAGCCAAGAGCCCACGGCATGTCTGCCTGCTGCCAAGCCACGCTGCTGCTGGGGCCGTGCTTGCTCTGCCTCCTTCCTGTCACTGTCAGCCTGGTGACAGGCAAGAGATGAGAGCTTTGCTGTGCACAGCCTCACCAAAGTGCCCTGCAGAGCTGTGCACTGCTGACAGCAGCTGTGAAACTCATGCTAACGACACCCTTGTGCTTTTCCAAAACTCTTACAGCCATATGTGCCACTGAACTGATCCCCAAGAATTCAGCCATCAGCGCAGCTTTCTTTCCTCCAGCTAATGACCTTATTTGGGAAGGCCATTAGAAGCATTTATGGCAGAAGGAAGCAGACTCCTTACATCTGTCAGCACAGCACAAGCTCTTCCTCTCCTTGTCCTGAACTGCACAGGGCGGAAGCGGTGGAGACAAGACAAGGTCATGAGCAGCATGGTATGCTGAGCCATGCCTGCTGCTTCTCTCGGTGCTTTCCATCTCAGCAGTGCATTCTGTTTTCTTCCTTGTCCACCTATATAGGATGCCCACATGAGGGTTGCAGTACCTTCCCCAAGGACTAGTTTCATAAATTAATATGTTTTAACACCTCTCTCCTCTCCCTCCCCTGGTCCCTCGCACCTGCAGGGGCTGCATCCAGTTCCCTGGGCTTTCGCTTCACATAAGGAAGTACCAAAATAGCTACAGAGGTGGTGAGAGTGGTGGCTCCTTCACACTGCCATAGGGTTCATGGGCATAAAGAAAAAACAACTTAGTCTGTGACTCATGGCTGAATTCTCCAAGGAGAAGAGCACAGTGTTGTTCTGTATCCCAGAAGACGGTAAAACCCTCTGTACAAAAAGCCTTAAAGTCTGCAGAGAGAACCCTATACGCAGTATTTTTCTGTTTCCACAGCACAGATTCACATGTGCTTCCTTACAAATTTAATAGGGTCATATATAGGAATGTGAAGGTCACGAGAGCGTATCAGGGATGCTAACAGATGATAACACAAACTGCCCTTACATGTATGCAAACTGAGGGCCTTAAACTCCCTGTAGGCTGTACTCTACCAACTGCAGGATGATCCATTGCATTCTGCTGAAGTTTTAAAAAAGATATTTTAGTGCTCATTCCAGAAATGTATGATAAAGAATCATGGGCACAGTTTTTCAGATTTAAATTAATCCAGACAATTTTAAATTCATGTGCAAATAAAGCAGTAATGGGAACATTCTTGATAATTTTAATTATATTGGAGTTAGACACATAATGGATGAAGACATAAGAATATCAAATTTAGCATGAAAAATTAGGTTTTCATAGGCATGATTTCCATACACGTTAAGCTCCAAAATAATGCCACCATATTACAGAGCTAGTTTCAGGTGCTAGCTCAGGCATAGGAAAAGTGAACCCAGCTTTTCTGCTTTACAAAACAAAGCCTTCTCCTGCTTGCTGTTCCCCACACTGTTTTTCTCTCATTGGGCACTGCAGCAACACTTTGGGCAGCTTCAGCCCAGAACTGAGCTCCAGCAGCTATCCAGCTGAGTCCCTCCCACGGTTACTTCCACATCTTAAGTCAATGTCTATGCCTCTTTTCTAAAATTCTTTCCAAAGTCCCATCAGAGCAATCAGCAAAAACAATTACATGCCTTACAGCACCCCTGTAAGCCTCCCACTTTCTTTTTCCTTCCAACAATAAAAGCACTCCCAAGAAAATCCTCCCCATGTCATTTCAACTCAGTAACAAATGGTTTTGCCCCACGATTTTCAAACTAATGCCCAAGTTCACAACTGTGGTCTTGTCTATTCTTATAATCTCTTTTTTTAATTTCATTTGATTTCCTCTCTGCTGGAACCTATTACTTCCTGCTTTTTCTATTTACCTCTTCGAGAGCAGAGAAGATTCACATGTTGGGAAAAACTAACTGCTTCTGTGAACAGTGTCATTTATAAGGATTGGAAGTCATTTTTCTGATTAGCAATTTGGAAGGCTTTTTAATTTCTGCTTGTCTTTCCAAATAGATCCTTGAGAATTGGTGTTTACATTCTTTTCCTTCTTTTCCATCTTTCCTTTTTTGGCTTCTGAATGAGAGAGGAAATGGAGAAAAGAAGGAAAGAGGAGGGGAAGGATAAGAAATAAGCAAGAAGTCTACAAAAACAACACAACTAAACAGAAACTGCTTTAAAAAACCAAACTGTTTGGAAATATTTTTTCAATTCTATGTACAGCAAGTTCTGTTAACTCTTCAAGCAACTAAACACCCAAAGGGCAGTGAATGCATGTTCCATCTCCTGTGCTGGGTCAATCTACGCTGCCTTGGTTGGAGCCAGTTTGCCAGAAGGAGCCCAGCATGGTTTGATATATGGGAACTTACCCAGACTGAATGAGGTACTCTGGATCGTGCCTGTTAAAATGCATTACTTTATGTAGTAGTACAGCATGTGAACACCTGAAGTGTCTGTTTAAATATAAACTCATAAAGCACCTGTTACAAATACTCACCAAAAACAAAACAAAAAAGATTACTTGATCCTTATGCACCTTCCTTAATAGCAGTTGTTTCAAACCTGCCTTAATTATTTTAACAGTAAAAATGTCTCTCTCCTTTGGATAGGTTTAATTCTTGTTTTTAGAGGAAGATAAACAAAAAACAGATGCTTAGCAAAGAAAAAGCTGCCATCACTACAAGGTTCTGTATTGCTGCTGCTGCTCAAGTTACTACATGTCACTATGGGCAGGATGGTAATTGAGAGAAATGTTTGGCCAGGGAACTGGCAGGTTGTTTTGTGTCCTGGAAGCACTCAGGGGAGACTTTGCAAGAGAACATCGTCAGAGCAACACTGAAAGTCCCTGTTTCTTTCTTAATTGTCAGGCCAGTAGATGTGGTCAGCAGGTCAGCAGTCTGGCCCACTCACCAGCATCAGATACAGAGCAGTGCTGGCCTCTCTCTCATACTTGGCCCAACCTCATGCTTGCAAATTGTTTATTTTCCTTTGCCTACTATGATACTCATGGTCTGTTTACACAATCTCAACAATAAAAATTCAAGTGAAAACACAAGTTTTGCTAACAGATAACAAACTCAGAGCTTACTCTATTCAACTGTCTCACAACTGAAAAACAGGAAACAGCTAGATCTGACCACTCACAAAGCAATGGAAGAACTTGGCATTTAGTCTATCTGCTCGCTACAAGCAGCGGTGTTGAAGGATATTCTTGAGATGTTCAGTTTCCCAGTCCATAGAGTTTCCCAATCATTGTTCCACATCACCAGCAACCAGAGAGTGGGCAACAACTTGCAGCCTCCCTTGATTGCCTAATTAGATGGGGGGATGGCAGTGGGGAGATAATAATCATACAGTGGTGTCAGGATTTGACACTTTAATTAATGAGATGTGAGTCTCTTAGAGCCACATTCGCGCTCCACTGTGAGTTCTGCAATGTACCTGAAGGCAAATCCCACTGCAAGGAATGGGGGCTCTCACTTGCTTGTAAGCACCTTGGGGAAAAAAAAAAAAAACGTTTTTGTACTAGTTGTGAATCCTAAAACCCTAAAATCAATTTATTTTCCTACCACTTTCACTGTTCTATTCAAATTTGCATAGTATGCCCACTGTATTTTTATAGAGGGAACTTTCAGAAGCCCAGAGATCTCAGCAACATCACTGTAACTTAAACTAAGTCCCGAGACATCTCTGGGCTTCCAGACAAATTCCTTGTCAGGGTGTTAGTAGTGTATTATTTCCACTGCTAAAAACACATGGCAAAACAAAACAATCTGTTATGTTTCTAAAAAAAAAAAAAAAAAAAAAAAGCCATGGAGCTGGAATATTACATTTCGTTAATACTACCTGTATGGTAAATACATTCCCTTTAAAGACTACACATGCAAACCATTTTTTAGTTTGCTTTTTCTTGCTGTTCTCTAATGAGATTCTTCATCTCCAATATGAAGATCTCTCTTTGCATTTCAGTGTTCTGAGGTTTTTTTTGTTTTCATAGAATCACCAAGGTGGGAAAAGACCTCCATGATCATCTACTCCAACTGTCCACCTACCACCAATACTTCCCCACTAAACCATGTCCCTCAGTACCACATATAAACATTTCTTGAACACCTTCAGAGATAGTGACTCAACCACCTCATTGGACAGCCTGTTCCAGCACCTGACCACTGTTTTGGAGAAGAAACCTTTGCTAACATCTAAGCTAAACCTCCCCTGGCGCAACTTGAGGCCATTCCCTCTCATCCTATCACTAGCTAGGTAACAGAAGAGGCCAACCCCCACCTCATCACAACCTCCATTCAGGAAATTGTAGCGAGTGATTAAGTCTCCCCTGTGCCTCCTCTTCTCCAGACTGAGCAAGCCTAGTTCCCCCAGCTGCTCCTCATCAGACTTGTGCTACAGACCCCTCACAGTTTAACTGCCTTTCTCTATTTGTTGTTTTTGTTGTTGCTGTTATCTTTTCACTTTGTACAGACTAAGTAGTTCGGTTTGTCTTTGAGGTCTGTAAATATCAAAAGGCAACTCACAAATTACATTGTATTCTTGATTCCTGAGTACCGCACTACTGCTCTCCAAGAAGTACTTTTAAAACCAAGATATTAGGAAGAAATCGGATATATTAAATGAGAAATCAGGAATTTGAAGATTAAGGTCACAGAAATAATTCCATTCGTTTCATTCCAATTTAATATAATGGGCTTCAAATTAGGGCGGTGAGGCCCTGGCACAGCTGCCCACCTCCCTGGAGGTGCCCCTGGCCAGGATGGATGGGAGCCTGAGCTGGTGGGGGGCAGCCCTGCCCACGGCTGGGGGTGGGATTGAGTGGGTGTTAAAGTCCCTTTGAACTTAAACCATTCTATGATTCTATGAGTCATGTGACAGCTCTGTGCTCATAAGCCCATAATGAGATGATCATGCTCAAACAAAAACAAATTCTAGTCAGCCTACCTATCAAGTAAATTCCAGAAACACAAGAGAAGTAGGTGAAAAAAAAATCTGTGCAGATATAATTTCAAGAACTTTGAGAGCTTTCACAGAATTTAATGAAAAATTAATATTATACAATCTGAAGCTGGGCTATCAAACTAGAAAAATACATTAATATTTCTTTGTGTCACTGTAGTAACCTCTTCAAAGCAGGGAAGAGTTTTCCATAAATCACTCAGAAAAGAAACCAAAAAAGTAAACCAAATCCTACCTTAAGTTATGAAAATCTGTGTTTGAAACATAAAAGCTCTAGATGTTATTTCCCTTCTTCCAGAACGTGAACAGCATGTTGAACGACCTAATCTCTTAAAGATTTATTTTTCTTACTCATGTATACGTGACTCAGCTAACTTTTAAAAGTAGATTTCAAAATGTCTGCACAGGACCAAAAAGCAGCACGTACAGAATAACAACCTATGGCTGAGACACTTCCAAAGTAGGCTATTTCTCCCTCGAAAAATTGCAAAGGAACCTCAGGTTAAGGAAGTGCAGTACATCAGAAAGCAACATTGATAATGCTGCACATAACGTGCAATGATGCAGTTTAGATAGGAAGAAAATAACATGGTAGGATTGAAACCATGGGTAGAATTTTAAGTAGGCAGTATATGAAATATCTCAAACTGCTTTTATGCTGTTTCTATTAGCACAGCTCTTCAAAATATTCTTTAAGGTGCTTCAGTTTAAGATCCAGATAAATGACACTTATAGCTGCCTCAATGTGTGTACAACACTACTTCAAAGCACGTTGTTTCCTTTATTGTCATTTTTACTGAAATCCTCATCAAATCCAGCAAAATGAAATAAACCAAAATCCTCGTGCAAAGGAAGAAACAGTTCTGATGGGTGACTTTCAAATGTTATGCTGTGTGTTTGTATGAGCAATTCTGTCAATTTCTTAGAAGATAAATAAGGCTTGTGAAAAAAATATATTTCTGCAATTCATCCAAATATAATACCTACAGCAACACTGCTCACAGCCCCTTGCAGGTGCAAAGCTGATGCTTAAAGCTCCATCACTATGTAACACATCTTCAGGGCTACTTAACAGTTTTCAGGGGACAAAAAAAAAAGATTCCTTGCTAATTGGCAGAGACTGAAGATGAAGAATGCCCAAAGCATTTTGAGTCACGCTTCCCCTCAGCTGGCAGTCTGAAGAAGGGCTTGGGGGCAAACCCTCGAGAGCTCCAGCTCATAAGGTTCTGCTTCCCAGTGTGGCTGCAGGGAGCCTGGTGACCCCACAGGGGCAGAGGAACCCGGGGCAGGGCAGCCTGACCCCACAGTCTGTAGCACAGTGACTGCCATAATTCCTAAGAAACTTCTGGCCATGGCCCCAGGCAGAATCCTTCTCTCCAGAAGAATAAAAATGAGGAAGATAAAAATCCAGCTCAGCTTTGCTTATTTGGCTCTAAAATACAGAGCAATCCAGACACATTCACTTTAATAATGCCCCGAGGGCTACTTCCCAGGTTCCAAGTGTTATTTATTCTTTCTGATGACCTCCCAGCTCCGTAAGAAATGGGCTTAATTTCCTTCTGCACTCAAAGTGCAAAGATTCTCTCTTAATTACCTAAGTATCTGCAGCAAGTTTTTCTAGCTGCACAAGATTGTCTCATGCTCTTCAAATATGCTCAGCCACCAGAATGTCATTCATTTCATGAATGCATGCAAAACTGAACCTTTGAACCATTTCAATCAATTAGCTTTTAATTGTTGTTTAGCAGCCTTATAATAACTACAAATATTTTCCCAAATTCTGGTAAAGCTGAACTGAGCTGTGTAATCTGGAGTTCAGTCTCTCCACAAAGACTATTTAAATATTGTTGGCATGTGTATATTTACAACATTATCTTCTGAGCAATTCTTCAGATTTATTTTTAGACTGACAGTATTTACTGAGAGCTCCATACATCAGATTTTTGTCAACACTGAAACTATTGAAACCAGTTCATATTAAGTTCAAGTTTTCATGGGGGCCAGAGTTTCATCCAGAATAACTCAACATCGCTCTATTGATTACACAGCTGCTCATCTGTCTTAGCAAACAAACAGGATGCTGGAGACCTCCTACGTCTGCTTTCCTATAAACATGGGAGCATTTTGTTTATTACACACCTTCTGATTTTTAATATTTCAGTACAAAAGGAATATTTAAAAAAAAATTAATTTTCACATAAGCTCCTTGCCCATACTGACAATAAATGAAAAACTATCTTCCTTAGAGGCATGCATTATTTCCAGTAACAAAAAGTGTCTGGGACATTGATGGAATGTTCAGTAAGGAATTATACATAAAAAGAATCCATATAGAAGGTATAAATGAGTATTTCATTTATTTTTTGGTATCAGTAGCTCTAGGTTCCAGGGAAGTAATCAACAGGGTTGGCAGCCTGTGGCAGGAGGGTTGGAACTTTATCCTTAAGGTCCCTTCCAATCCAAGCCATTCTATGATTCTATGATTCTCCAGCTCCTCCATGTACTTACATTAATGTTAAGACTGAATTTTAAGATTGAATATAAATAGCTCCGAGTGGAAAAAAAAGAGCCCTTTACTGAGCTCTATCATTATAAATTGAAAGGTGAGTTTAAAATTCAGATAGTAAATTTTGAAGAAAGCAAAACAGCACCAATCAGGTGCTTCATATAATCTCTGCAACACTAGGGGATGTTTACACAAAACCCATATAAGTTCTACAAGGTATGACCGTATTTTGTTCATAAAATTACTTTCAACCCAAATCTAAAACAACAAATTGCATAGTGCACTTTTTAAAAATCTGCATCCATCTGCATCCATATACAGGTATAAACAATGGGGAATGAAAGAAAATACATTTTGGGGATATGCACGAAAGTGAAAAACTTGCATTTAATCAAGGCATAGAAAGTTTTGGCTCAATGTATAGGGTGACAGCTTTTAATTAGGAGAATCTTGCATATTTGGATGTATAGCATACTTTTGAAGTATTCTTAGCCCTAGATTCTGTTGCTGTATGAGCATTAACTTACCAAAACCCATGACCAACATGAACGCCTTTCCAACCTTCAAAATTATACATCACTGGGCTGGGAGTCCAGAAATTTATTTACTATGCATAGGAAATTAAGAGACATTTTCAAACTTTAGGGAGAACTTTAGGTTTTAGGCTTCAGTAATTCAGAATAATTGTTCTCGTCTTCATTACAAGCAAGCTATACTCTTCAATTCAGAGCTGCCTAACCAAGACTCAGTTCATTCTTTCAGGGATGTAGTTTCAATCGTGTATCATGATAGCTATGGAAACAGCTTGAAGGAGTCATTTTGAAGGGACACAACCATTTTAAAAAGGTTCATTTATAGATTTACTATAGTGAATAGGCAAATGAACCAGGTAATTTTTAATAAGAAGAAGGCATGAAGACCTTAACATGAAGAACACAACACAGTGTTTAGCGTGACAGGGAAGTTAAACCATGATGGTCCTACTCTGCATGCACAAGATGACTATTATTACTGTCTCATGAAACAACCAACAACTCTAATTTTGTTTACTGTGCTGTAGAACCATTAAGAACAGTAGATCCATTCAAAGTTCAAAGGACAGCTGGATCAGAATCTGCAAAGGACAAGTGTATGACGGCAAGGGATTAGATGTAAAAAAACAGCAGCTATCAAAAAAACCCTGCCCAGCCAGACCCTTCCAAGCTCTGAAATAAAACAGCTTTCAAACCAGGATTTAAAAGAAGCAAAGAACCCCACATTACCCATAACCAGCTACCTGAAATTTTCATTTCCATTTCCATGCTCTGTATTATTCTTTTAAAAAAATTGCTGCCTCCTTCCAATTCTAGCATTTCAATACTGCAGCCAATTTTGTACCTTAAAGGAGTGTGACAGTAATTTTTGTGATTTTGTAAAATATTTACAATTCTTTCTACGGTCACTTTTATTTCTCACCTAATGAACTTTCATTAGAGTTAATTAAACATATTTGCTGCTCCTCTTCAGCTCTATCATTTGGCAAAAATGTGAAATGCGTTTGCTGTGTTTTTGTATCCATGTTGTTGCTGTTCAGGTGGAGCCAGAACTCCAACGTTAATATTTAAATTGCATAACAAAGCAGAAGAAACCTATGCCGTTATTTAACTTTGCAGACAACTACACTGTCTAATCCTCTTCTACAAATGTATTTGCTTTGAGTAAAGGAAAAACAAGAATCTAAGCACTAGTTAAACCTGTAATTCTTCTTTGTATCAAAACTTGCAGCAAAAGAAAATAAAGGAAGGAGGCAAAGTGGTGATCAGGACGATGTGTCTTATGGTCTCAGTATGGCAGCAAATCTCCCAAACCTTAGTGGATTCTTGATTCTTGTCTGCAAAGCGCCTTTATTACTGGCAGCCTGTGTTAGAGGTGGCACGTTCCTGTCAAGATGAACTTTCTCCGTGGTGGTACTTGCTTTGTAATTCTGATTCTAGCTTCAAGGACTGTAGCCTTTATTTTTTTAATGCAAATTTTCAGTGAACATACAACTTAAATCACACAAAATATGAACAGTTTTCCTCAGATTTAGCTGCTGCAATAGCTCTGGCAGAATTAAGGATACTATCAAATCAGGAGGGATCATGCCAATCCCCACCAGTTTGAGCAGGAGCCTATTTTGTGCATTAGAAGAATCTACTTGAGATACTAAGTCTTTTCTCCACTGCTTGCAAACATTTTCTCATAGAAAGTGAGGAGACAGTCCTTATGCTAACTTTTTTCTATAGAATTTTAATGAGATTTAATTGTGAAGTGTTAAAAATAATCTCCATTTTACTTCTCAGGAAAATGATAATGTTGTGATTGAAAGAGCAACATAAAACTGATGCTTCTTAGTTTTCATACTCATTTTGTGACCCACATAACCCCTAACAGTTGTGAGTTGGCAAGACAACTACCATTAAAATCTTGGTGGAATTTATCACATAAACTTTTCAGTTCTTCTGTAAACCATAGGTATCACTCCCCAAACCAGTCATCTCCCTGATATAAAATCACAGATGTCCTCTAGAGGTCAGCTATCGCAGTATTACAAGAGCAGAAAATTGGCCCTTCATTGGGAGTAACACAAACTCAGCCTCAGTAAGAGAAACTGTTTTTATACCTGTCCTTTCTTCTGCCAAACTGAGAATGATTTCTGTAATCTCGGCAACCAAGGATATATGTATCTAATCTGTTTTGTTTTTTTTTTTTTTAAATAAATTCAGTTAGTTGAAGCCTAACTTTAATAACACATTCTCTTTCTATTTTTATAAATCATTTAGAGAAGACAGTGACTAAGAATGTTAGGGATTGTTGCTCCAGAGAGAGTTATATCACTGCCAGCATTATTGCAAGGGATGTGAATATGAAATCCTGGGGTAAAAGTCCAGAACAAATACTTAACATCTTTGATTTTCTGAATAGAAAGTACAGATATCAGGTACACACAAGAACAATGCAACTATTACCACAGAATTTAAATATATTCAATTTCAATTTTTCTTCCATCACTTGAAAACTCAGCAAGACTCTGTACAGCTGCAGAAATACAATTACCAAGATCAATTCAATGCACCATGCCATTAACACTATTATAAAGACGCTCCAATATGAAAGTGTCTCGTGGACAGCACTGCATTCTGCAATACAGAGTGCAATTAGGTCTAAGTCTGATTCGATGAATCTGGTCCTAAGTGGCCTTTGTCCTCAGATGTAAAGGTCAGGCATGTAATGTAGAATTAACTTCACCCAGCAATTAACAGGATAAAACTCCCTACTAACACAGAAGGTCTTCTGTAGCAAGTAAAGTTGACACTAATAGCAACTGTATTTCAAAAACAAAAGCAAAGCAAAACAGAAAAAAAAGGCATACAAATCTTGTAACACTGATACTTACTGTTTTTAGGGAAAATATTCCTTGACATTTTTTTCTCACTTGATGTTATTCATGTGTTGGCACACACTTGTACCAACAACACGTCTATAAAGGTACATCAACATTTTCTGCACTAGGGCTTAAGACTGAGAATCCTGAATTTCTGCACTGCATATTCTAATATCCATAGACAAATGATTGAAAAATAAATATGTATATTAATGGATTTTTCCTAAAAGCTTAACTACTACTCTAATCAGCTGTTGAGTACTCAATATCTGGTTCAAAAACTCTCTAAAAAAATTTGATCCTGTGTTTGCATTAGAATTAATGCCTCTATTTTACATCAAGCCATACATCTCCACATCTCTAGCACCAAACAGTTTCACAGTTGCACTCCAACTCCTGTATACACAAGCTAGAGGCTGAAAGAACTGATTACTGATGTTCTGTCTCTTAGATGTCTGTGCTGGAGCACCCTGTGGGATCCTGTTATCAGTAAGGGGAAGGGCAAAGGCTCCAAGTGTTGCTTCTGATTTGGGGTATCCCATGCCAGGGACCAGGGCTACTTACTCTGCTGGCTCATTCCAGAACCCCTCAAGCAATGTTTAGAAGTACAAATCTCCTATTTTCAGTCATTGTCAGATTATATTTTATAGCAGAGCACAATTCAGCTACTGAAAGACCTGTAAATCTTGATGTTCCCAAGTTTTGTATTTCCTTTGTCTTTCAAAGCAAAACACTAAATGAACACTCTAAATCAAAACCTAAGAACCTCTAAGACAATTAATTAGGCACTTAAGTGTTTCTGTAGGATTGAAATGAAATGCATTCAGTGTTACTGGGCTGAGGTAAAATATATACTGTGACCACTTTGATTTGAACAAAATACCCTCTCAAGTATTTTTCACTTTTCAAAAGATCACACACACACTAGGGGTCTTCTGTTTAAAGAGAGACTTTTAGTCCCCTCTGTAACTCACTCTTCTCAAGCATCTGAAGAAAAGAACCCAAAAATGAACTTCCACAAATGTGTGCCATTGCCATCTCCTGGCTGAATACCTCTTACTGAAGAAAAGTCTGAAATTCTGAAAAGGCAGCTGAAAACAGACAAGTTAAACAGGAAAATGGAATTTTACATAGCCTGAACATTTGGCTTTGCAGGCAGCAAAGTTCTTTTCAGTAAATATTATAGCAATATTCGTAAGCAGCTTCAGTGACTCAGTGGTAAGTCCCTGTATTGCCACGTGGGAAGTTTGAATTTGTTTTCCCTGTAGGTTGCCACTTGCCTATTCCTATGCTGAAATAAAGCCCCAGGTTCTGCAGGGGAGGAATCCATTGCATCCACAGGGTGCCATGCAGGGATGGGGCTGGCCCGGAGGGGGATTTGAGCTGAGTGGGCTCAACAGAATGGTGTTTATCCACTCCCAACTCTGCATAGAGCACAGACGGTGACAGGCTACCATTTCTCAGCTACTGCATATATGATAATAAAAAAGTTAGGAAATTTGTTGGAAGCATTTCACAGCATTCTTCTTGAATTGCACACAAAAACAACAACCTTACTCCTCCTCATCTCCTCACAGTCTTCCTCCTAACTTCCAGCAGGACAGCATGTTAGGTCGTGAGTATGTAATCAGTACAAGAAGCTTCTTCTTCAAAGAGCAGTGAAAAGGAATGATCCTGCAGCTAAGTAAGTGGATTGGGCTGAAGAGGTAAGGGGCCATTTTCTGTCCAGCATTAATCTAGCCTATAGATGACTTAGCTGAAGTTTGACACACTTAGTTTAAAGGGTGGTAGAATTTTCTTCTTGTTTTAGAGTCAGAAAAAAGACTCCAGAAATTATTTTAACTACTCATTTTCAGAGTGCTACAAAACATGTCAACAGAGGCAAAAGTGGGCACTGTGGGAGGGAGGGGAGGAGGGTGCTAAATTACTCCTGCCTGTATTTTCTTCAAAAGGTTGGGAAAGAAAAAAAAAATCTTAAAAAGAAACTGATGAAAACCAATAGAAGGAAGAGTTTGATTAACTCTGCAGTGATGTTGCTGTGAGATCTCTGTAGTACCGTGCTCAGCACAGTGAAAAAGGTATGCTAGTTACCTCACAGAGGTGAAGGTGCTCTGATGGTATCTGAACAGGCTTATCCCTGATGAGGCAAAGGACCCTGAAGGTTTGTGGAGATGGGCTGGACTTCACACAGCCTGTCAAGGGCTCCTGACTATGAGCCCAGAAGGTGGAATAAAACCAGCTTGCTGCTGGGCTCACAGTTGATCAGGGCCTTTTCTGCTCTCACTACCTCAAGAACAAAGGAAAATGACCAGGCACAGAAAATAGAGCCGAACAGAAAGTATACTATATATTTTGTAATAAGGGAAGCAAACTAAATATGCCATTTGGTTCAATTAAGACAAGCCAGTATGGGAGCAACTTCATTATCCAATTTGGATCCCAAACCACAATTTTATTTGCTGATACTCTCATGCTCTTAGCTCCCGGGAACACTAAATTAATCTCTCAGGTCCATATTCAATAAAAGCTCCATCCTGTTTTGGCAAGACAGAGCTTTCATCTGTATGTAGCTTATTTGATGAGGGCGGTGGTAGAGCTGAGCAAAGCAAAATATGTAAAAGAAGACCAGCATGTTCTGTCCCTGTCGCCCAGGTACCCGTTTCAGCCCCAGAGCTGCTTAAGGGCTTGAGCAGCACCATGCAGAATCCTTCAGTTGGGTACACAAAACTTGTGCACAAGCACTGGTGTAGATGTGAGAAGACACCTTTATTGCAGGCAGGACAGGAGCTTGACAAAGAATTTCCTGATTAATTTTCCTCTCTAAATTTCTTTTCTTTTTCCTTCTCCTCCCAAAGAGAATGGAGAGAATGACAGATGGAGGTTGAAATTAAAAAACAGAACAAAACCAAAAGAAACAAGCAGGTTTGTCACAGGAAGCTTGCAGTTTTATATGACACGCTACAAACCAATTATTCACAGAGGTGAAAATGTGGAATGACAATGACCAGTTTCATTTAAATAAAGACGACCCCAAAAAAGGCAAAGCAACAAGCTGGTTTGTTCCTGTTCTATTAGAAGCTGTGTTTCATCTATGCCAGCTGAGAACACAACAAAGCTTGAGTATCACCACCAACCTGTGAAAATCACATCCTAGCAAAATAGGATTTCAGTTATTAAATGGATTATTAACTTTCACAGATTGCAGCTAGGCAGCTGAGAAGCCTTACAAAATGGTCATTTAGAAGAAATCCTAGTGGTTTTCAACGATCAACAGAAAAATATTGGCCATGAGTGATGACAAAATAACCACCCGCTAACATGTGCCAAAATCAGCTCCATCATATTGAAACTGGAGGCCAGCTAGAAAAAGAAATGAGTGGAGCTGGCCAACCAGCTGAGCTGAGCTTTATTTACAGAAAATACAAACTCAATTAGGAAGTCCTGCATTCCCTGAGTGTGGAATCTGCCACAGCCCTTTGTATAAATAGTTCTTCCCCTTCTCCCAGGATCTCAGTTGCCAGTTCTCTATTTCCCCTTTACTCTGCACTTGTCAAGAGTCAGTCCAGAATCTGATCAGTGCTAATGGTGGCAGCAGGGCAGGGGGAACATCACAGATATCAGAAAAATCCAGGATATAGAAAAGTACGACACCACAAAGCCTGCAGCTGTGATGGTGCAGAGACATGCAGCCTTCAGGAGGAAGACACAGAAGTGGTGCAGGTGCACCAGTGTCCGTGACACGGAGGGAACAACGCCCAGCAGCTCCCAAACAGTGCTCATATACCTACCCCTACATGTCATATAATTCAGAGAAGAGTCATGTCTCTTACTAACAGTGTCCTCCGCCACATCTAATGTGGAGCACCCGTGTCTGGGCCCACCGGCCAAGCCCTATGCACCTCTGCTGAGTGCTTGGAGTAGTTACAGTTCTTGGTAATTAGTTAATGGCAAAGAGAGATCCTTCTGAGAAGCAGGCTGCTGGGACTGAGCAGTTTTAAGCAGAGAAATGAATGCACAGAATTTGCCCACGGCTATTCAACAATGTGCTCAAACACAGCGAGTTTGGAAAATGCTGTGTTTAAACAGTGGAAGTGAATCACTTTTAGGCAGCTGTGATGAATCGGTATAGCATCATCTTTATATTAATAATATTAAAAAATAATCATTTCTAAATTGATGGGCCATGAATAGGTGATTACAGAGGATTGCACAAATAAGTTTCAATGATGAACAGAAGATTAATATAGGAACAAAAGTTAATAAGCACAAACAAGGATAAAATTGCTTATAAAGATAAATGATACTTCCTTTCTATTGGAAAATGTGATACTGCAAGAAAATACAGGATATTTAGGATAAATACTAGAAATATACATTATAATTGGCATCTGCTTTCTAAAGGATACCCAAGTCTGATTGCTGTATCCATTTCTTACATAGCTGCAATGAAAAGCACACAAGGCCAGCCCTTGTCTGAGCCACACTCCTTCTATGCACAGAATGCACAGAAAATCTTCATGTCACCTTCAAAGATGCCCTGTCCCTCCCTTGACCAGCAACATCTCAAAGGGGCTCTCCTTGCCTTCGGCCTGGGGAGAGTGAAATTGATCAGGAACACAGCCACCTCTGCTGTTCTCTGTCAGCACCATGCTCCTCCCTGCCACATTCAGTTGATGGGAACCACCATACAAGCTATGTGAGACATCTCCATATTAGCCAAGAATTAAGAAATTCTGCCTTATGTGCCTGACTTTCCAAGACATCAGATCCTACCATAACAGCACCATCAAATGGGAGTGTTTAGTCCTGCGAAAAGTGTCCACACATCTGTGCTGATATGCCTAAAGACCTTGATATTTGGCTTTACACACTTGAACAGTGACTTCAAAAAAGAACTAGGTCGGGAGAAAAATAATTAAGGATTTTGCTGCTGGTTTTAGTATAGTGAGCTGACTGCAAAGGCAATGCCTCGGAACAAAATAATTGCTAGGGAAAAGGTGGTAGGATAGATGTGAGGCTCCAGCAACGCTGATGACAAACAAGGTAACAGGGCAGGCTTTTAAGACTCCAGCTGTGAAATTAAAAGGAGTAGCTTAACAAAGAGGAAAAAAGATGAAGCTAAACAAGTAGAGTAGCACAGGAGGACTGGGTGAGATGATGCGGATGAGGGAGCAACAGCTGTGGCACGGATGGCAGCTCTGTCAAGTAATGGGTTGGGTGCTGCATCGCTGCCACTTGGATGGGAGCTGAAAGCACCAAGAGGCAAAGACCTGCTGCACTGACTTCTGGCTATGCTGTGCCCTCACTTGTGTTATTGTTCAGAGTGAAATCAAAACAATTGATGCATTCGAGAGACCTACACATGCAGAGCAACTCTCACACTTACACATGTGCATGACTCGTCCTTTGGTTAGACAATGCCACACATCCCCAAAACCAAATTTGCATTAGGTGCTGTAACATTCAGAAAACGTAGTCTGTGCTGTGAAACAACAGGGCACACACACAGTGAAACACTTCAGCATTAAACCTGCTGATGTTTTTAGGGAGGAACAAATTACTCAGTAGTACAGTCATGCAAAATTATGCACTTTGAAAAGGAAAGTGATTAAAAACATAAAAATTAAACCAAACCATAGGAAAGCTTTTTTGGTGGTAAGATAAAACTAGGAGTAATTTTTGTTGCACTTGTTGAACTTGAAACTGTATTACCTTCCATTAAAATCTACAGTAAACTGATTACATATGATTACTATAGCTTGAATATGCACTTAATCTGAAACACCCTCTGAGAGCTAGGTGGGATGCCTTAGGCAAGGTGCTGGATGCTACGGAGCAGAGATACAAAACTTCGGAGCTTTGCAAATCCAGAACAGACCCTGTTAATACTCTCTGTTGATTCTTCTGTCTCAGGCAGAAGAGAAATGTCTTCAGCAGAACAGCCATCTCAGGATGCACAGTAGCTGCTAAGGTAGCCATGCCACTGACACATTCCCTGTAGCAGAAGACTTGCTCTGACCCATGCTCTTTACCACACAACACATTTCTGTTACAGCTCTCAGAACTGTACCCAAGAAAGGTTCACACAGCTGCTGTGTGAACACTTCAGCGTGGAATTTTTTGCCTGATACCAGTGCTACCACTGTGAGCAAAGCTAACCTGGAACAAGCTCTCAAGACACACTTAGGGCAAAAATGTATTTTTCCATACAGTTGTTGATGGGCTTTACATAAACTGCTGCCTTGTATACAGATTTAACCAGTGGCATCGTGCTGTTTAAACGCAGGTTATGGATCAATGCAGCCAAACAATTAATACAAGACAAATTTTCCATGTCACAATTAATATTTAATTAACTTGTGCTGCCTTGTACTCTAGCAGCCATTTAACACGCAGGGAACAGGTACAGCTTTAAAGCGCTGAAAGAATAATTACCACTCTGACTGGGTCCTGAACATAATGTCACTCTACTACATTTTCCTGACAAATATACAGAGACAGTTTTACAGATTCTGTGGCATTTTCTTTTATTTAATACTCTGTGTGGGCAAGAAAAGAAAAAAAGGTTGCAGTATAATCTATGATACCATTTAATATCAATATTACAACACAAATGAAGGAATATTAAAGTTGCAATGTTTCTTCTGACAAGTTATTCCCTTTTGTTTTCACTAAATCATATTTTTGATATTTAGAATGCAAACTGATGTTTTTCCTTTCTGAAAGAAAATGGGGATCTCAAAGCACTGTCAACTAAAAGATCAAGATGATGCATTTTAAAATTAAGAGACAATCACAGTCAAAAAATTGTCTCCTCACTACGAGGAAAAGCCTGAGATCAGATATAAACAGAAGGTAGGTAGTTAAAGATATGTACACATGTACATGCTTTAACATATATCCAATAATACAGTAGACAAGCTAATGGTTTATAAATGTCATTATGTTATGATAGCAGTCCACACAGCAGTCAGGCTTTAGGTACTGCAGAAGTTGCAGCTGCTTGGTAAAGGTGAACAAAGAAAGGTTAAAAGAAAGGTTTCAAAACCAAGTAGGTGACAATTATTCCCCCAACCTAAGATGCAGAGAAAAACAACTTAAATAATTCTACACAGGCCAGTGCTCAGTTTTTATTTCAAAGCATGCTGTTTCAGTGATCTGGACTGACTCAATGCAATGTCTCAAATAAAGGTTTGCAGCCATTTTCCGCACCATGAACAACCACATGCAGAATTTATTTTAGATTCATGTCTAACTTCCTTCCCTGGATTGAAGGAAATGGTAGGCCAAATCTTCCAACGTGACAGCAGGCAGCTACATTTCAAGAGCATTTCCACACCCACTGTAACAGGCCATATGTGGCAGAGTATTTAAATGGGCATTGCAGTTGTTCTGTTACACAATTATGCAAAACCAACATTTTAGATTCAGTTTTTCATTAGATAACACAGTCTTAAAATGAATTAACACCAGAAACCTGAAGTATCCATGATATTGACACTGGATGTTCCCATTTGAATTGGATTTTAAAATGGTGGGCCACGACTGTTCTGTAGTTATTTTCTAGTGCTTGCTGTTAGTGCTGAGCTGGGGAGAAGCGCTTATGTGAGAAGCAAAAGGTTGGGAAATGTAGATACCAACTAGCACATTAGAAGAACAGCATTAACTGTAATTTTTTATTCTAATATTTCAACCACTGCTCATCTTTAGAGAAATGCATTTCCAGTCTTCTCTTGACAACTTGTACTGGACAAGTTTTAAGCTAAGAATTCATTTATACTGTTAATTCGGCAAAAAAACACCAATGAAAATTGACTATGTCACATGTATTAGGCAACTGATGTGCATCTTGAGCATCTGTGACTGTGCAAACACACCTAGGCTTTCACATACATGCATTTTCAACACGTACTAGTAGACTGATTGATGTACTAATGCCTAAGTGCCTAAAGGTTGATCTGCTCAGCACTAATTTTGAAAACCATACATTTTTTCTGAGAGACAAAGATTTCAAGAGACAAAGTACTTAAAATTTATCCTGTTCTCAGAATTACATTGCCAAATAACTGATTTTAACAGGACACCATATAAGAATGTTTCACAGAAGAGCAGAAGAAATACCAAACACAAGAGATGCAGTGCACTTTACAAACATCTTTTCCAGGAAAAATGACATCATATCTTGACTGGTCTCAGTCAGACGCTCTCATACACTGGGCATTTCAGACAAAATGGATTATATGTTGTCATTTTTCTTTCAGAAGTTGCTGCTGCATTGCTGGACAACTGTATGCTACCCACTAATGTTCCCCATCCGCTTCAAGGTTCTCAGCTGGCATGTTAATTACACCTATGAAAACAATACCAGTAAACAAGACAAACAAGATGGAATTATCAGATATAGCTTTATACTTGTTCTGGCTCCATAATGGCCTTGTTTTTAATCCACTTGCCTGACCACAAGGCTAATATTCAGGGTATCAATGCAAGCTAGCATTGCACTTGGGGACAGGATCCAGACCTGATGGAGAATTCCCTCCACCTCCTTTGCAGTCCAGCCACAGACAGATCATCAGACCAGAAGACTTCTAAGCTTCAACAGAGCAATACCTTTAAGTAATTTTCCACTGGCAAAGAAAATTGCATGAACACTGGAAAAAAATGAACATCAGAGCATATTAAACAGTTAGAAGCAAACTATGGCCTGTGCAGGTTCTAAGGAGGGAAGGGACAGACTTCCCTCTAACATAAGCAGTCTCTCCCCATTGCAGAGCGGAAGGAGATGCTGCTCCTGCAGCTGCTTATACCTTGTCTATACCTTGTTTTGTACAAAAGTGATAACATATACAGTCTTTATGTTCCGGTCTTCATCTTTTCTTCCTTCTTTGTATTCAGTATGGAGCTCATGCAAGCAAAGGTCGTATGCTCGGTAGCTCACTGCATGACTGATTTGTATTAAGTACAGTTTGAAAGACATGTATAAAATGAAGAAGTCAAATCTGAAAGCTTTTAAAACAATGATCAGATTCCCAACTGCATCCTAAACCTGAAAATTAGCTGGATTAATACAGGAAGGCTTTAAGATAACCTTTACATTGAGTTCACCAACCGCTGCATACTTTAATACCCTGAGAAGGTTATTTTTTAGGATAAATTATGATTATTAAGTAGGTCCAAATAAGTTGGAACAAGCACCATCAGCTATAACATGAGAGTCAGGCTCAGTTATCACTGACGGTTGTCAGGACTAGCAAAAACTTTCTCTCCTTTCATATGCCACCAGCAGATGTGCACAGATAGACTGCTGAGAAAGCATCAGCCTCTATCTCACTCATTTGATAACTCCAGCACTGACACCTCCCCCCACCCTTTTTCTTTTGGTGAAGTGAAGCAACTCACTGCCGTGGGGAAAAGAAAA
The DNA here is from genome assembly GCF_905368555.1 of Meleagris gallopavo. Taxonomy (NCBI): domain Eukaryota; kingdom Metazoa; phylum Chordata; class Aves; order Galliformes; family Phasianidae; genus Meleagris; species Meleagris gallopavo. The sequence continues at coordinate 13,817,332 of NC_139405.1, forward strand.
AAGAATGAAGAGAGGGGAAAAAGAGAAAACCTAACAAAAAAATCTGCTGAAAACTTGACCAGACAACTCCAAGATTAAATAGTAGCAAAGCCAATGTAGCTTTGCCCACTTGTAGAAACTCTGCTATCTCTGTGGGGCAACTGAAATAAAATGTAGGTCCTTCAGAAAGAACAGTGAGCCTGTCAACTATAGCATGTTATGCAAGAAGGCAGACTTTAACTAATGTAGTCACAGCATCCTAAACGGTATTGAACTCCCTGTCTCTACCTCCTCATCATCTCACTCTTTTACTTTTTCTCTTAAAACATATATTTTTTTCCTTTTTAAAGACATTTGATATGAATTTGCTAGCTACGTAGCAAAAGAAACCCATGATTATTTCATATTTATATAGGTTATGTGTTGATACAGAGCTAGGGCATTTATGGGAACCCCACTGCAAAGCCCGTACAGCATAAAACTTGAAGTGACATCTAAAAGGCTGAATGAAAGTCAGCTTCAGGAGTCTGGATTACTTTGAACATTAAAACTGATCTCTCACTTCTTAAGGCTTCCTTGAACATAGTTTTAGAAAGAAAAGCAGCAGCGCTAAGCAAAAATTTCATCCTTTAAAGAAGAGGGTAAAAAATAGGTCTTTTTAATCCGCAGAAATAAGTACCACAGTTTGGTGTGTTTGGCATGGGGTAGGTTTGAACACAGACCTCTTACGAGCAAGCAGGAGAATCAGCACAAGTGTATGAGCATAACAGGGTGTTTAGGGCATACCATACTGAGAACATCTAAGACCATACCCAGCAAAAGTCACTGAAAAGTGGCTTCCAATGCATATGACCAATTTCAAATTCCTCACAGAATTAAAAATTTGGATGAGACAGATTTGATTGCTTCTTCTCAGCTGTCTGCAGGCACGGCCGTGCCGTGCAGGAGGTGATGCTCCCAGCAGTACAAGCTGGGCTCCGGGCACCACAGGCTTATAAAGACAACGATGTAAATCCTCCTTTTATCCATTATGTTTTATGATAAGAAATTCTAGCTGTACTAGAAAATGATCACACTTATCAACATTTTAAAATGGAGGATACTGTTGACGTTAGCTGAAATATGCTGCTTCCACAGAGCAACTTGAAAAAAGGCTTGGGAAAACTGCACATATTCTGCCAGAATGTGGCAGAAAGATTTGGCAAGTGTAAAGCATTATGCTTACTTCATAGCAAAATACCTACAAAGTGCAGAACATTTTCTTTAAAATATTTTTAAAAGAAATACAATACCAATTTAAACGCCTTTCATGAACGTGCACTATAGTCCAGATTACACAATGCTGCTTCTATTAAAAACAAAGCTTGGTCTAAAAAATGTTCATGCTGTTTTGAAATAAGAAATGGATGATAGGAGCATTTTCTGCGGTAAGAAACAAATTGCTTCTCAGAGATGGATATTTTAAGATAGAGAACAAGTGGCCGATCCTCAGCTGGCGTAAATTATCACTTTTGCAGGGAGTTCTATTTTTACCAGCTGAAGATTTGCCCCTAAGCATCTGCCACTGAAGTGGGCCAGGGAATCAAAGACATGTACATGGAAAGGAATTTCTTATAAATAATGACAAGAGACTTGCAACACATTAGGCAATTATAGAGGGAGGGAATTTGCAAAGCATGAAGAATGCCAAAGTAACACACAGTAAGAGAAGAGGCCAGGAAGCCAAAGAGCAGCACTGCTAACTCACTGAGTATGGCGATGCATGCTGAGCAAGCAGTATTTTATCTCCAGGAAAGTCAGATGTTAGGCGACACCTGGTTCCCATCAAACCAACAATAAAACCACCATTCACTTTAAGAGAATCAACACTTCTTGCTTAACCTTTCCCTTAAATGGGACAAAAGGGGGCAGAGCTGGTTTGCAGCACAGAGGAGCAGGGCCTGAGACTGCCCAGCAAGGAGTGATGGGAGCACCTGCCTAGAGGCAGCCTTTGCAGCAGGTAGAGGCAGAGTGGAAAACGGTCTGTGTTGTGCTTTATTATTTTTATTATTTTTTTGCTTTCAAAACTGCCCTACGGAGACCAGTCTAGATGTGATGATATCTGCTTTACTCAAATCAGTGCTGCAACCCTCTAACCCCTGTGTCATAAAACCCGAGCACTAATTGTGCTTACGCATTTGAGCTGAGTCAGCACCTCTGGTTCCTGCCCGTGGCAATCAGCGACAGCTGGTGAGTGCACCACCGACTGCGCTAACATCAAGACAATGGTTCTTCTTAACTGCTGGATTAAGCATTTACAGATGGAGATTTTAAGATAATTTTCATGCATGTCTTAGCTCAAGAAGCCCAGCCAGTGTGTCTTAAACCGCTTCCTTGACATTTTGATAAAACATTCTCCTGCTTTGCCTGCAGTGCCTGATCAGCTTCTGCCTGCGTGGCAAAACCTGTTGTGCATCTGGCTGGGGCTGGCAATGCAGCATCCCCATTCACAGCTGGGCACCTTCCTGCACCTCTGGATGGTTTCCCAGGGGTGGCTGCCCTGAGCCCTCATTAGGTCTCTTGCCTTTCCTATTGCCTGGTTGATGTAAGCCAGGACAATCATGTGCTGATGAGCCCACAAAGCCCACTCTGGTGCTAACTGGCTGTAATAGCAGCTTCAAAATCATCACGGGTAGGAAAGTACTTGAGAAATCAGCCAGTTACAGTTTAAGCAAAATACTTTCTCCATCATTTCACACAAAGTTTGAATTAATTAAAGAAGAGAAGAGAAAAAGAGGCTCTAGAGATGCTTCCTTTTCCAATGCATTTCATTTCTGGTGTTAAAAGCAGCAATTTCCCTATTACCGCATACATGGCAAGTATCCTTCTGCATTTGAAAGCCCAACTTGTCCTACACTGATGGCAGACATACTGCTAATACCTGCCCTGTTGCTTCATTTGCAGGAAACAAATGACTGGCATTGTGGCACAATATTTGCAGACATGAGCCAAATACAGCTTTATACAATTAGAAACTTTCACTGATTGGAATATGTTGCATTTAGATCCATTAAAACAAGTAGCCCAATGGCTGGAAAAGAATTCTAATTACATATCATAATCAGTAATTATTCTCCAAGAATAAAGCATCAAAGGTCTTCATCTAAGTCTGGGTGCCTTCCTAAATGACCACTAATGCTCAAAAATCAATGAGAGGCTTTAATTCCCTGGAGGAGGGTGATTCAGACTTAAAGTCAGAGCAGATAATTCTGTCAAGGGAACTTGATGAAAAAACTGAAAACTAGCAGAAGCAGTCTGTTGAATTCATCCCACACTAGATGCACTACTACCACTTCATGGGCTCTATCCTTTATACAAACAGATCTATGCTAATATCCTTAGGACTAGCAGAAATCAAAACCAGACTAACTCACTGTTTTTAGCATTTCAAAATTTATTCTAAAATACCCTGCTTTAATGTCCTTTTTTAATTTTTTGCCTTTTGTTCTCACATGAAGATCATTTTAGCTTACTATAGCGAATACTATAGGGTATATGTCCTGGAGTTCAGGGTGCTGGCTGTACTTTCATTTCATTGTAACGCACCAAGATAACAAATACAGATTTATTATTCAATGTCCCACCTTTCACATTATGCAAATTCACCCAGCTTGTAGCCTATGTTTGGCAGTCCTCTTTCCCAAGGGCCCTTTAGGAAGAGGCTATCAGCCAGATTAATTATTTTAACAATAGCAGCCTTTTCCTTGTACCATTTTTTCTGTCATCATTATGTGACACAAAGCAAGGGGAGGCAGAACAAATTTATCCAGCCTGCAATATCTATCAGTCCAAAGCTTCCCAGAAGCACCAGACTCAATGTGCCGGCACAAAGCTGTCAGCCCTATGTGACAAGACACAGTGGTATCAAGTTGTGCCAGTGGAGTTTCAGGTTGGATATTAGGAAAGTTTCTTCTCAGGTGGAGTGCTAGGGCACTGGCACAGGCTGCCCAGGAAGGTGATGAAGTCACCATCCCTGGAGGTGTTCAAGAACTATGGAGATGTGGCACTGAGGGACGCGGTTGGTGGGCATGGTGAGGATGGGTTGATTGATCTTAGAGGTCTTTTCCAACTTCAATGATTCTATGACCAGTTAATGAGGAAGAGAGACACCACAGCAGCTGCCTGCTTCTGGCAAGGGTCCAACAGCTAACGTGGCTAGCACAGCTGAACATCACCAGCCTACTGCAGTACAAAGACAGCTGTTAAACAGTCAGAACTTAAGATAACTTGCTCCGGTTTGCCATCAGCCCTTACAGCACATCAAATTCCAAATGGACAATGCGGCAACTCATAAATTGTTTGATGCTCACTAACTTACGTACGGTTCATTTACCGTTTCTGCTCTCCTGACAGGCACTTGACAGGCTCAGGGTGCTAGCAGCACGTGCTCCTTGGGCAGCATGCACCAAAAGGACTCATCTGAACCTGCCCAGATGTCTCAGCACAGTCCTGGCCATGCAGCACCTGTTCAGGCCTCCTGGCTGGGACCTGAACACCTGCTCTGCCAACAGCTGCAGGAAGAGATCATTAGGGCTCAGATGTAAATTATATGTGGGGAGTGAGTATAAACATGTATAAATTATGGATTTTCTTTTTCTGAAGAAACACCGGAAGCATTGCAAACTGCCCTGCAGAGGCGGTAGTTGCAGCCTTCCAGCTCCTTATTCTATATTATTCTGGTTGGTTGTTTTTTGTTCTTATTTTTGCAGATGCTGGTCCCATAGTTGCAAAACAATGTGGGCACTGGAGATTAGTTCATGTGAACGGGCTGTACTGTATGTTTTATTTAGCAAAAAAAAAAAAAAAAAAAAAAGAAGCAGCTGGTACTCTGTAACCTAATGTTTACAAAATGATAATAACCTCAAAGGAACGCCAACAGGAACTAAGCACGAGTTCAACAAATCACCTTCAAAGTGGCATTCTGACACAATGGTGTCAAAACACATTTTCTTTCTCACTGAAACAATCCTATTATTTCATAATGGAAAATGTGGGGGAGAAAAGTGCTTTTAAAGCCATGGAAAAACTGCAAATTTGTAAGAAGACTGAAGTGGCTGGGCAAAGGTGGACTTCTTTAGGAACAAAATCTTGATGGCAAGGGCTATTTGACAGAGAAAGAACTACAGGATTATCCCAAAGGTTGGATCCACGTCAGCGTAAATCCAGGACAAGACAATGTAATCTCAATGACTTCAACTGGCGCCAGATTGTAATCCTTCCCATGAAATGAAAAACATCTTATGCCCCTATTAACTGCCCCTTTTCAACACCATGACAAGGAATTGGGAGTGAGCAAAAGAAATCATGTTCATACTTTTTTAATAAAAGCCAGCTCAAGATTACATGGGTATGAGCACTTTGATAAGAAAGCTTAAAATGGCATCAGGCAGCAAACAACAAGGCATCACTTCCATGGAGCCTGTGCTACTGTGACAACGTTCTTCCTTCCTTACAGGGAGAACAACGTGGCTTCTTTGTACATTCCTTGCTAAATGTTAGTAATTGTTGTTCTTTTATGACTGTTTATCAGCCATATGCTTTGCAGCAGTTTCTCTCTTTAAACTGGAATATGGTGTTAGTGTTATTTAAAAGTGCCACAAGAGACAGGGCATACATCAAACATGAAAATGGCAATCAGATGTAGCTGACCCAAACTGAAAGAGAAAAGTGAGCTAAGAGCAAGCTTAGCTTCAGCCTGCCACCTTGCGCAGAATTTGCATGTTTTTCAGACACCAACTTCTTAATTTGGGAAAGACTGCAGATTAAGATGCAAGGGGTTTAGTGCCTTCTGTATGCAAGCTGACCCACATCCTCAGAGGAAAATGAGAACATCTGATCAAGAAAGGGAGTGGGCTATGCTCTAGCAATCAGGAAAGCTTACCGGTCCAGTGGCACAATGTAGATTTCCAACTCAATGCTTAATCTATTTCATACCACATCTTCACAAAAGAGGCAATGCTTATGGAGTGGAAGAAAACCATTTGACAGTTCTACACTGTTTCTCTGCACAGTGTGCACAGTTCAGATGTGCTTGGACATAGTGCATTCAGAGACCTTGGTGCAGCCAAGGCTGGATTGCAGAAGCAGCTGACCTAACCTATGGAACTCTCACAAAGAATGTAACAAGTCTTTGTATAAGATTTTAGGGTACAGGTCATAAAAACAGAGTGTGGAGGATCTCTCCCAGCTCTACTTTCCTGTGTAAGCCACAAGATCCAGTATAACTCCTAAAGCAGCCAAAGATGAAAAGTTGTAAGGTGAGCATGTCACGTACCGCAGGAAATGGGCTCTGCCGGTGAGACTAACCACACTTCTTCCACAGAAGACCAGCATGGGATGTCCTAACTTAAAGCAGGAGGGAAAAGTTTAATGTCACTGGCTATCAGTATATTAGCAAGCAGTGAGGATGCTAGAAGCAGATCTGCACTGCAAAGATACTGCTCATGCTGAAACCTTCACATTCAATCCTTATGCATCTCAGGGCTGAGGACGGATGTCTGCTTTAGCACTGCAGCTGAACACCCGTTAACAGTGGGAGTGCATTAGGTATGCACCTAGAGCACAACTTCTGATTTAGTTTCATCCAGTTTGTGTATGCTGTCTGCTCTGCAACATGAAACAAATCAGGGGAGATTTGCCTCAAAGCACGCTCCTAAAGCACTGGCATGCACAAGCCTTCTGCTGGCACGAAAGGAGACAGTGAAGCATACCTGTGTGGCACAGGCTGCTGGCTGCACCAGTCCCACAGGCAGGTGTACAATGGGCTCACTCTGCAGAGCTGTGGAACGAGTAGCAAACCAAGCAACTGATAAACAGCAAAACAACATTCAACATCAAGCAGCTGCGACAGCCAATAATCAATGACACTCGACTCCTGGAATTACAAGAAGTATCCTCACCTAGATACAAAAGAAGTGTCTGCTAAGAAAAATAACCTGCTGCGAGTGTTAATATTTAAGGATGACTGTGTGTGCGCCCAGTGTGCAGCCACACTGTTTTACAGGGATGAACAACCGTATGAATATGCGGCCAGAGAACACCTCCATTAAGGGACAGCAATGGCTGTACACTCAGATACTTTTCAAACGCTTAATATTATACAGAAAACAGAACAAATACAAACCATAATCTGCAGCTCACGCAGAGAATATATTACTGAATACAATGTGTTAAAGACACAATACTGCCTACTTCTGTTTTACTTTCCAAGACCACTTCCCTCACTGTGCTCCAGATGAATTCACCACAATGCCTAGAGTTGGACCACAAGACCAGAAGGGCCCAGAACCCACCCATACAGCCAGCAAAGCCCTTAGTCCCCAGCTGGGAGCTGTGCCCCAGTCCTCACTACCTTCATGGCCATAAAATGTGATCTGTCTCCAGAACCTCAAGGGCTCCTGACACCTTCCTCTCATCTTGACAAATGAAAAACCACTAAACAGCACAGCTTTGGATATTTAGCAGGCTTCAATTTCTATGCATGCATATAAAAGACAGGTGAAATGGTATTATGGTATCTTCAGAATGACACAGCACAAGCAAGTGCTGCTTAGGTTAGACGTGAGGAGGAAATTCTTTAATCAGAGGACTGTGAGAGGCTGGCACTGCTGTCCAGAGAAGCTGGAGGCATTCCAGGACAGGTTGGATGGGGCACCATGCAGCCTGAGCTGGTGGGGGCAGCCCTGCCCATGTCTGGGAGTAGTAACTAGGAGTAACTAGGTGGGCTTTAAGGTCCATTCCAATCCAAGCCATTCTCTGATTCTAGGCTTACTTCTAAGAATCTCACTCAAATCAAAGAGTCAGTAGTAACTAGCCAGAGAGATACCACGTGTGACAACTGCAAAGGAAAATTTTAGGGAGATTATTCAAAGTCACACTAAAGTCATAAGTATCTCCCAAATTTAAGGAGGAATAGAACAGGTACTCCATTTCCATGTCTTGAATAAAGCCCTGCTGGAAAACCCCTGCAGACATGCTGGTGTCTCAGCCAAAGACTAGCTGACAAGGACCCTGACACATTGCTAGTAGTGAATTGTGACCTTTTAGGCCAATACTGATTTTCCCATTTACTCAAACATCTAATTCCTTGTTACCCCTGTGTTTGTAAGGGTTCCTACAAGCTCCTGCAGTTGAGCTGGCTGCTTTCCCAAGAAATCTGCATGCAGATGTGAGCACTGTGTTCACCTCCAAAGGCACTGGGCTCAGGAAGGTGGCTCCCACCTTTCAGTTCCACCTGGGTCTGAACAGTGCACCTGCAGGTTGCTCTGCAGCACACCAGCCCATTAGCCATGCAAAGGCATTTCTTCCTTCCCAAAGAAGCTGAAGTCAGATTTGCAGATTTTTGGAAAACAAGGTATAATTACCAACCAGTAGTGGCACATATATACCCCCAGAAAGATTGAAAATTAATGGGTTTCCTGAGCTTTTTTGCTTGATAAAAATATCTGACAAAGGTGGAAAAAAATAATAAAAATAATAAAAAAAAATACCCTCCACAACATAAGCAGCATGCAGTCCTTTTGCCGTATAATACATTTCTTACTTTGGTAATAATGAAAGTTGGGCACTTTCTAAAGCAGTTTGTACCAGATTGCTAGCTCCCACTGTACAAAAATAATGACCTCTTCCCCACCCCATCAAAACAGTAGCATGCAACCCTTGCAGCACAATATCCCATTGTATTTCTCTGAATGCCTTACTGGCAGTATAACTGGTGTGAAGGAGGGAACACAATCACTTCTTTGCCCTCCTACTGCTGCCAGCTAGAGTTCAGGGAAACATGACTCACGACTGCTGCCAATATGTTGATTTGAGGGAATGAAGAAAGAAGCCATGCTAATATAAATGCATGGACCCATGCCATGCTCCAGCTCCTTCTTTTAGCTCCCAAAAAGACTCGGGAGAGGAAGTCTCCTGAATATCATGAACTGCAGGAACGTGCTGCTGAGCAGGACAGTCTACTACAGCAGCTCTGCTTTCTCAGGTTAGAGGCTTACCCATGCTTGGGTACAGTATAACATAACAAATCTTTTTCCTCACAATCCTCAAGGATAAAACAATGTCTCTTTAGCATCCACATTTTTGCGCACTGAAAAGATCTTATGATTTTTAATTCGTATTTCAGCTCTCCCTGCTTTTTCTTCCTTCTGTCTCACCTGCCAGTTCTCTGCCCTCCTGCACTTATCACATGGGCTTAGCAGTCTCCACATGGCATATTCAGCAACTGTGATGCTATCCTGAAGATTTCTACGAAGGCCAAAGCCACCTTGCAAAAAAACTGAGCTCACACTGTATAGGAATGCAGGAACAGCAACATGAAGCAAAGCTACGTAAACCCAAATCCTCAGTTCCACAAATAACACACCTTGCTACTGAGAATAAAGTTGGAAAGAGAAAGAAAAAAAAAAAAAGAGAGAGAAAAAGAAACCTCCTCAAGTTATTCATTTAAAATAAAACAAGAGAACCAATAAATAGCATTGTATTTGCAGATTCTTTATCTGCTAAGGTCTCCCATCCATAGCAAAGCGGCCCATATGATGTTGCAAGCAGAATCCCACTGCTGGTGGAACCCCAGAGCATGACATGACAGGGAAGGGCAAGAGAAAGTGCGTGTAAGGATGGTGCTGAACCACCACTTGCAGGTGGTTCACCATGTTCCTACCTGATCTGCAGCCGTAGGACTATTGCAGATGCTGTTTCCCTGACTCCTACTCACTCTTCTTGCATATGCAGCCCAAGCTGACATTTTGTCATCCTTTTTTTCATCTCTCCTTCTGGTATCACCCACTTTTCCCACAAGCTGTTGATGGAAAGACTCTAGTTGATGACTTCCTTCAGAACTTAGCTGTCTGTGCTATTTTGTTTATGGCTCCTTTCAATTCAGTCACATAATTAAGTGCAGAAATGAATTCCAAGAATAAAAGTGACTCACATTTATTAGGCCTGTTTGTACAGAATTTGTCAATGTTGTACCCTACCCAAAAAGGACGTGCCCACATCTGCAGCAAGGCTGGATGGACTCACAGCACTGCAGTGTACAAACTGAGACGCGTCCACAACTGCCTCCAACACAGGCCCAGGAATATGCAGATAATGGCAATGAGAAGCTGCTACTTTCCCTAAGTACCACAGTAAAACTTTCCATGGTTTGCCACAGAACAGTGTAGTTTTATAGCCACAGCATAGAAAAGGAGGAGAGACATGGACAAGTTGGTTTTTGTTTGTTTGTTTGTATAAACTGTACTGGGATACTGTATCTTCTAGGATAGTGGAGTTCTGACAAGCATACACACTGAGTGGAAACTGTAATCAGGTTTTATACCTAAAAGACATTCCAGTTCTTCTAGAAGATTTTTGGAAATTACTGGGAGATACTCCAAAAGAGCTGAGAAAAGGTATTCCTATAGTCTTGTCTCAAATGGCTTGATTGGGATTATTTAAGTTGAATGTTGAACAATGCAGTACATTAGCTTTGAAACTGTCGATGCTTATACCAAAAGCACCCTTCTGGTTAGGCAAAGTAATGGGTAATCTATGCAAGATGACACCAGGAGGGAAACGGAAATGTTGGCATTAAGGTTATCCACAGCTATGGAATCCAGCCTCACATTCCTGCAAAGCACAGACCTTCACAGGTTCACTGCTTACCGAATGACCTTAGGAACTCAGAAGCTCAAACTTAGGCAGAGTGTGAAAGCCTTAAAAAACAAAACAAACAAAACAGAAAAAAAGCTTACAACCTACCATCTCTTTAAATTTGTTTGGGATAGTTGCCCATTAAAAGCTACAGAGCTGACCCTGAGCTACTTTAAGACAGATTTAAGTCCCTCAAGAACAAAGTAAGAATTTGATGCTGACCTCTGGGCATTACTGCTGAGCAATCTGAGTAGAAGTGTGCCCAGTGTGAGACTTACATGATGGGGTTGGCATCTCTCTCCTGCAAAACATTCTAACAGACCCTGGGGGATGTCAACCTACTGCTGAATATTCTCTCACAAAAATTGTTTTCATCCTCACTGACAACAATGTAAAGAATTTCCAACAGTAAATGAAGTTCCCCGATAAAAACCAAGCAAACACAAAACATGTCCTTCTCACCTACAATCAGCAAGTGTCATCTCTAAGGCAGTTTCTTATCCTCTGGCAAACAGAACAGCTGTTTCTGTATTATGGGGGCAAGTAAGATCTGTATCTGGTGCTGACTTCAGTTCAAGTGTTTTGGCTTAATAAAATAATCTCCTGTTCAAAATCACCAAGGTAACACCAAGGCCATGTCCTGATGGCTGTCAATATGAACTGCATTCCTCAAACTTTAAAATAGGACACAGTGATGAAATTGTTGAAGAAGCAGAAGCGGTAAGAAACAGTGGTTTCACAGATTGCATGTGGCTATTTCTGTGTGTTTTTTGTTTTTTTTATTAAATAAAAAAAAGCAGTAATGACTGCACAGTACTATGGCAGAGAATTGATCCATTAAAAAAAAGAAAAAAGTGAATTTGTACACAATTTTGCTACACAAAACAAAAGAATACACTGATCTGAGTTCTAGACATGGTTATATTTCAACTAATAGGTACTGCTAGACTGAAAGAGAACTCACCGCTCCCCTTTTCCGTAACTTCTTTGACCACTAAGTTCATATACTTAGGATAGATGTGTCTTACACAGCTACATTAGGAAAAGTGCTTTTCTCTGTTCACTATTACATCTGTCAGAGAGTGGGCAACAGACAGCCAACTGGATGTAAAGCTGCACCATTGATAACGCTTCACTTTATTTCATCTTCCCTCGAACATGAAGACTGCTTCTCTTTCCAAAACCTTGATTTATTAGTTCCAGCAATCCAGATGGAAATTAACTAGGAAAAAATGCAGGAACTGTTAAAAGAGAAGGCTGACACGACAGCTACTGCCTGGAAAGTGAAGTTAGATCAAGAATTGGAATAGGTCTTTCCCATTTCTGCAGACAATTGACCAGAGTGACTCACGCAGGGATTCAATCCATCCTTCAAGCGGAGAGACTGAGCAACATCTCAGTTTATTACTGATAGACAAATTTGCTATTGACTAAATGTAGCTTGACATTAATTTTCAAATACCTTACCCACCTTAATTACATTCTATGGTGTTTGGCAGTGGAATCACTAGATGGACTTTCCTACTGCTGCTCTTTGGCAGCAAAGTAGAAGGACCTGGTTCCTGCTTCATACACACAGACTCTGATGCACTTAAGAAAAGGGAGCACCTTGGCACGTCACCACACTGGAGCTGGCTTGGCAAATACAAATTGAGCTGGTCAACAGCACTCTGCTATCCTGAGGCAGTAAGGCAGACACTGAAACCCAATGACATAAAACTGCAGGATATAAAGCTCAACAATGTATTTTAGGGGATATAAATTGTCAATATCTTTCTTTTTTTCCTCTACATGTCTGTATAAAAATTACTATTTATTACGCCTTCTTCTCACAAAACCTATGGTATGTAAAGAAGCAATGCTACTAAACCATTAGAAGAACTATGAAATAACACAGCACCAAAATACAGAGCTCTACTGTTTCTCAAGTATTTCTTCCAGCAACACAAAATTAAAATAAATAAATACAATAAGAATCTCAGCACTTTTGCTAGCAGCTACGAGAAAGAGGCACGCTCTCGGTGTCAGTAATGTCCCCAGCTCCAGGCTCCTCGTGCAGCTGCACCTCATGCAGATGATTCTGTGCTGTTGATGGAGACAACTTACCACTTCAAAGTATGACAAATGAAGAATGATACAATGAATAAGGGCAATTTAAATATGCCCTTATTTTAGAAATAAAATAAAGCGTTGGTTTGTTTTCAGAAAGCATCTTATTGAAACAGTATCATCTGCTTCATGAAATAATGTAAAGATAAATGTAGCTCTTGTTTCTCTTGCCATCAGCGAAACAGGAAAAATGGCTAGAAAAACATAATTTAGCTAGTGTACAGCTCCAACAGAAAGCAATACTGCTTTTAAGTTTTGAAAGACAGCCAACCAATTCATTTAGTATTTTCTAGTAATAGGCATTTACCCACGTCAGTTATGCCAGTCTTTTGTTTAGTACAGAATTACTGCCCATACATCTTGAAAATTGTGCCTGTCAGACAGATTAAAAAAAAAAGAAAGAATCCACACCTGTGTAACCAACAGCAGCATCTCAGAGATAATCATAACTTTGCAGGGAGCAGTCACACACAGGAACGTGCTCATACAGAGGAACCTGGAATCAAATGTGCACGATTCCTCCCTTTTCCCCACGACCAGCACTCACTGCAGGCAGCCCACCCACACTGCTCAGACACAGATGGAGCAAAACACAGTCAGCTTCACCATTGGTACCTGCATCTCACTCAGACTGCAGCAACTCCATACAGCACGGTAGTTCTGCAGATGGAGGTGAAGAATACACACTTGATCCCCAGCTAGCTTAAACCACGTGGGTCCCTTAAGAGCACTGGTAGTTTATGCTGAGCTTGATACTTGAACATGAAGGCCCAGGGATACTTCCCGTGATGCAGGGAGATGGGGACTTGAACCTAGCTACTCATATCAAGCATGTTAAGATACACAGAAATATGCTCAGATATTTGTGCACCAATTCATTTTTTTCATATGAAGATAAAATAATATCTGGCGTGGGATGCTTATAAAGATGAGGTTGTTGCTGAATTCCCTTTTTAATATTTTGGAGATGATTATTATCAAAATATTTCCTGCTCAGAGAGGCCAGAAAATCAGCAGAGAGCACCACCAACCCACACAGTTGTGCGGCCATTACGAGCCATGCTCTGCTCATACTTATTTCACCCTCATAGTAACCTGGGTACAGCAGATTTGAAAGAACAGTGAAAATAATTTTCTACACCACAGTAACAAAAGGAACAACAACATAAAAGCAACCCAGCACCAATGAGCTTTTCACTCTGACAAACATAACAGAGGTTTTGTTTGCTTCTTCACATAGGTGCATTACTGCCTACATTTATTAACCCCAGTGAATTAAATATTTCTTCTGTTGCTATTTTATTATCATCTGCCTTCCAGCTCTGCCTGAGTTACTCAGGTACCTCAAGCTAGCAGAGGTGAGTCCCAGTAATGTCCTAACCATATGATGCTAAGTGTTTTTGACAAGCTCTATTATAATTATATTTGAATGTTTTGTTCTAAGGCCTGTGTTTGCTGAAGCCTTTGATGGGAGATTAAATTACCTTCACCCAAACCCCTATAATAATCAAAAGAAAACAGAAATCTAGTGTTAATTTGTGTCCAAATCTGCTTACAAAAGGGAATTAGCTCAGGCCTTTGCTCAGCCAAGTGCTTAATCATGCGTTTAATTTTCCTTACGTCAGTATCCCCACTGATGTCACTGAGCAACTGAAGCCACGACCGCTGAGCTTCACCCGTGCCCACAAGCTCTCCTGGAGGAGGGCTGGGCAGAAGAGGGGGCACACAGCAGGGGCTGGAGCCAAGCAGGGCAGCAAGAGAGAGTTCCTGCTTCTGCACAAACACCAGATCCGGCTGCATGAAGCAGATGACAAATCTGAATTATGCTTGCAGCACAAAAATCAGCACTGTCCTGGCCTAAGATGCTGAAGTGCAATCCAAAATTCTGGCAATTAATTGATGATTACAATAGGGTCAGTTAATTAATTACAATCATGACAGATACAAAAAAGGCACTCTTTACTGCATTTCTGCATAACCAAGCATTAGCTTGTATTTCACTCAGTCCAGAGGAACAGTCTAACCCCCAAAGTAACTTGTTATGTTCTGCCAGGGTCTCCATGCTCAGGAAAGAGCTCCCACAGCTGAGCAGCAAACGAAGGCTGCCAGAGCACTGCAAGGCAAGCGTCTAATTTGTGGGAAGGACTTTGGGGTCATCATGCACTCACCCACAGAAAAGAGCAGCTGCTGGTGACTTGTCCTGAGGTCTACAAGTACTTGTCAACAAACCAGCTTTGTGAAAAATGGAGGCCCACAACTTGGGAGACATTTCATGAATACTTTCATGAAAAGCTTTTGCAAGTTTTTGGTGGATTTCTTTCTTTTTTTTTTTTTTTTTTTTTTTTGCATAGCAGAGACCAGGCTGGGAGCTTCTGAAAAGGAAAGACATTTTTATCTGTGTTATGGAGTTGGAAGCAGGCTTAGGCAGCCAGAGAAAAGGATTTAATTATCGCTTCGTCAACCGTATCCTGTCCACGGTGAGCGTGGCTTATTTTGACGGCTGCCGCTGCTGCCACTTGTTCTACCACAGCAAACAGGAGGTGAAGATAAGGTGTGTTTGAATTCTTTTTGCTGGGTAGGATATTGTTTTCCCTGTGGTCGCCTTATAGACTTCAGCTTTGTTACACTGCCTGGTCATTATTCAGCCAAGTGAAAAACAAATAAATATTTCCTGCTTTATACATAAGACAGCGAATGCAATGCCTTAATAATTTGTATTCTTCTCTGAATTCCCTTTAATTTGCAGTATGCAGTGTGAGTACATACATGCTATACATATAATTATACATTGTGTATATCATTTACATATTTATATATTTTGCAATACACTGCACGTAGCCTCTTGATTTTTCTCAGAACGACTGCTCTCTGACTCTCCTTTTAAGCAACAGATTTTAACAGCAGCTCATAATTGGTAGCACCTAAACCTATACCTACATGAGTAGCTGGCACTTCTTCTTGCTCTACGTTCAGTTTCTGCAGAACAAACATATGAAAGTTTTATGTAGTAGTGTTTGTAAATGCCAATCCTTGCTTTGAAGATAAAGCAGTGAAAATCCTGCAGCTTGGTACCTGCTTCACCCTTCTTATTATGCTTGGCTTGACAACAGTTGCAGCTTCAAACCTTAGGGAGACCAGCAGAACGATAACAAAGCCTGCCCAAGCTTCATGCTTAATACAATAAGCCCAAAGCATCACAATGCATGGCACAGTCCCTTTGGAACTAATGCTTCAGTCTTTCAAGACAGTGGTTTCTTGTTCCTACATAATAAAACTACATTAAAATATATCTGGTGGGTCATCAAAACATCTCACACAGACAGATATCTTGACAGCTGAAACCAAAGCTTTTGTTCATATTCAAAGAAAACGAGCATGACATTTCTTTTCCCTCCCCTTCCACCTCCCCAAATGTTTATTACAAAACAAACAATTCAGAAAAATTTACTAGATTAAGAGCTGAACCTATAATTAGGTTATGATCCTTCATCAAGCAACTGGAGTGAATGTAGACACAGTTGATTCACATTACTTTTCTGTTTGGTTTTATGGTTTCCTCATTTTAATGTGTCTCAGGAAATATCAAGTATTTCCTGGTGGGGCTGAACAGTAAGAACATAATTTTGCATCAGGGCCTATTTTTGCAGTTTTACACACTGCTGGTGAAACTTCTGGTGAATGTTTGGCTCTGTGACTGGTTCAGGTATCCTTCCAAATAGATTGCTTAACAACGGAGTTCAACTTTACTTTTAAATCATTCATTGACATCCAGCCACAGATCAAACATCTCAACTGAGTACTGACTTTGTTTACGAAGCATGAGGAAAAGATCTGTGTTGCCTGTCCAACGTTCTTCCCAGAGGACCACCAAGCAGCTCTTCTGCTGAAGCTTACTCCTACATCAATAATGACAAAGAAAAGACTTTGAGAGCAAGAGGGCTTGAGGCAGCTCTGTAGCTTCCTCACTCTTCCACGGGTATCATCAGAGCACACAATGTAAACCTGTTTTTCAAAGCAAAACCAGCAGAGGAGCAGCAGGCAGGAGACAATCCCAACAGTTTAAAAGGCTGTTCATAGTCATTTTTACGTTGAGCTGAAAGAGCTGTAGACATTTTCTGCTGTATGTCCTTCTTATAAAGATGCATTTTGAACTGTTTTACAGGGATCGGATTTTTAAATTAAACTAAAGCCAATCCCAGGCCACATAGCTAAATAGCAAAGAATAAAAAATGCTGGAAAAAAAAAAACACTTCTCACTCTTTGCTCTGAACTCTTAATCATTAAACAATATATTTCAGATTTTATAAGTTTCTAAACATTATGCTTTACTCAGTTTCAAGAACATGAATTCTAGACAATTAATAATGATACCTTTTAAACTGTACCTTAAGTTCGTGAAATGCTACTTCCTAATCCAAAGCATCTAAGTTTAAAAACTGAAACCATAACTGTCTAATCGATAGTATAACTCGCATACATATTTAACAACATAACATTCCATAACCCTAAAATAAAATGTTTCATAGCTATCTGCTGTAGATAAAAATAAGAGGCATCACACATTTGTCTTTTGCATCAATGAGACAGAAAAAAAACCCTGAAAATTCCAACCTAGAAAGTTGAATCAGATTTTGTCCACGCCACCCTTGCAAACTGCAGATGTTTTCTAAAACCTACATTACAAATTAGAATGAGATTCAGGAAGAAACTGCCCTTGGGCACAGAAGGATTTTCAGAGGATTGCTGTTGGATATCTAGGGGATCGGGACAGTTAAAAATGAAACAACACTTTTATGGTGTTACTGATTGATCTACTGAAAAAAATCCTGTCAAGTCATGAGGTATGTGACCTTAGATCTGCCAACTATGTCAAAAAAGTGTATTTGTTTTTAATGGCAGCAAACTTTTTCTTCCTATCTCAGTGGGATTTCTGGCACGTGTCAGTGTGGCTACTGCATGATAAGAAAATGAAGAGTGTTTCCCTTGCCAGTGACACAAGAAGACACAGACAACTCAACACAGTATGTTCTATTCCTTCAATTCAAGGGTATGGGACATGTCAAGAGGCCGTCAGTAGACAACAGCATCTTCACAAGTTTTCTGCACCACAGTCCTGAATTAACTGAATGCCTACTGACAAACTATGAATCGTAGCCAAAATTGTCAGAAAAGAATGGCACCCAAGTCCTTCCCACCTTTTCCATACTCAGTGTGACATTGCAAACATGTCTGTCTACAAAAGCTGAGAACGCTTTCTAGAACTGTTTTTGAAGACTCCTACAAAAAACACAGGCCCAGAAAGTAGACGAACATCCCTCCTCGTGTGTTGCACAACTCACTTTCAAACACACAACTTGAAAGGAGAATGGTTCAACACAAAAATAAAAGCTTTCAATGATTTGTTATATTTTTCAGGACCCATTCCAATTCTAGACTTCCTTATTACTTAATGACACTGGTTAAGATAGTAGCTCTCAAAAAAAAGTGAAAACAATTCCTCAACACACAGTTTACAATAGGACCAAATTCTCTGGTGGCTTTTCACTTGTCACTGGCAGCTGAGAACAGGACCTCATGCTGGTGCGAGAGGTCAGAAGCAAACTAGATGCACATAGAAAACACAGAAGACACCTAGCCCTTCTCATTTCTAATCAAAGGCTTCCATTTTTCATCTCTTCTCTGCAGACTAGAACATTTTACTTATGAAATGACAGGACATTACAAATAATTTGTTTTCAGTTCCTGAATGGTCTTGCCCTGAGGCTAATTATATTAATAGACTTCCTGGCTTTAATTAGTATTTTGCCTAACCCTGGCTGATCGTTAAAATTTCATTTAATCTGATCACTATAGTACATATTTTAAGTCCAGTCCAGATGAAGGAATTGCAAGTGTACAATTACCAATGAGTCGATGAGCCACTAAATTTAACTAAGGCCGGGGCATTTTTCATTCATAAATTCAATTTCAGTATCTCAACTCCATTAGGGTAGATTGCAGAATCCTTCTCCTCATTTAACTGACAGCAACAATAAATCACAATCTCATACTTGGTATATCTGAGACCCTAATTCTCAATTGCTGTCACTCTGCAGTTCCAGGTGGCTGCCACACACGAAACTCAAGTCTTTGCCTATCTTTGAGTCCTGCTAGCATGGAACAGCAAACCAGCCCAGTACAGACTTTGCTTCCTATGAGCAATAACTTATTTTGTCAGTAGACCCACTCCTTTAAAAGAGCTGAACTTCAACCAGTAAAAGAACCGTTGCACTTCTACAGCTGGACCTGTAATAGGGCTTTTGCTATGCAAGTTTTTCTAGCAAAAGCTCTAAAATTACATTAGTCTTGGAGTTCCTGTATGGCTTCTGTCAAGCTGTACTTCTCGGTGAGTTACTGAGCTGAGAACTGAAGGCCCAAGGGGGGATTTTTGTGAGTTCTTGGCAAACATAAGTCCTCGGCTCCTTTCCCATGCCCAGAGGGACGTATTAACTCCTTTCAGAGAGCGTCGAATGAAAACAGCACACATACACTTCCTAGTTTATAGAAAGCACAGCTATTTGTGGAGGCTCGTCACAGTGTCATACATCCTGAAATTCCCTGCAGGGCTGAGTAACAGCACAGCAAGAAGCAATATTGAAGCTAAAATAAAGTCCTGAGAGCATGACAAACACCAATTAAACCAATTCTTTTGGAGGACATGTCAGTGTATGCACAAACAGATTCAGCCAAAACAACAAAAGCAAAGTGTATATTTTTCAAATATATTAAACAATAAAACCAATGACATTTGCACGACTTTGCAACACTGTTCTGTTAGCATTAGCCTAAATTCCCCCACCTCCTTCAGCCACGCAGCTTCACAGATCAAATTCCCATTTCAACAAGAACCCAAAGTTAGCAATTTGGTGGCTGCTTATAGGAGCTCTATATGCCCAAGTGCACACAAGACCTACTATACTTAAAGACAAATAAATCTATTGCATTTGATAACTATTAAGATCACAAATAACAAGCTGTGGTGCTGGGATCACAACCAGAACTTCTTTCTCTGCACATTCCCCTACCAAATGCTTGGTACTTGCTCTGTAGAGTTGAGGTTCTCTCCACTCCCACTGCAGCACAGCACCTCAGAGCCTTCTCAGCAGTTCTGGTATTATCAGCTGCCCAATTTACCAGCATGCTACTTCAGCAGCAGCCACTGGAGGACAAACTCTAAACTTTTAGATCCATACCTTAACATAAAAGCCAACACTTCACAAGTGTGGCACTAATTTGAAAAGCTCAAGTGTTTGTGTTGTTTCCTCAAATAAGACTAATTCCTCTGTCTACATTAGGACTTATAACCAACTTCTGTAGGTATGTATTTAAAATAAGTATTTTCTAGTTGTGCTTAAATACTACCTTTAGTGCTACAAACCTATTTCTTGAAATACAGAGTTTTCTTTGACTTCTCTCTGAAATCTGATTTTATCTTTGAGGATTCATCTGCACATGACTTGCCATCACCAATTCAAAATTAGCACCATTTTCACTGGAAAATCTTGTAACTTCCAAGAGAAAAGGCTTCTTAGGGATTTATGAAGGTTCTTCACAGTTCTTCTGTTTACAGTATCTACTGTTTAGTTTCTGTTGCTAGAATTGTTAAATAATTATTTTTATGTGGTAGTGGCAATTATCTGTGTTATTATCTGCTGTCTCCACTTCAAAAGAAATCACAGTGCTGAATGCAAAGTGCGACACTGTATAACTTACAGAATCCTTACTTCCTCTCCTTATGACTTGCTTGCTTAGAATACATGAAATACAGTTAACATCACTGTGACAAAAAAGAATTTTCTCACAGAATCGCTGCTGATGATGACTACTAAGTGATGGATTTTGAACACTGCTGAGCGCTCCTGTCAAGGTGCAGTATGACTTCAGCTTCTTCATTTAGTTTAGATGGAAAATTTACCCTAGTGCTAAGTTAAATCTTGAATAAAGCACTGCTAGATACTAGATTTTGTGCAATTCATATTTACAAAGCCTAGCTAAATACAGTTGTGCTGGCAGTCTTAAGGCTAAACTGAGAACATTTAAAATGGAAATAATTGTTTGTATTTCCAAGAGTTTTCTTTAATTGTGCTGTATTTTAATAATCTGCTTACAGCCTGTCTGTTTTTGTTTATCTGGAACAAAGCAGCTTGCATGAGTAAGATAATTTGATTCAGAAACTGTGCTCCCTGTAGATGTCTCCAATATGCAGAATATTTTGTTCACTGATGTTTTTCACAAAGGCTATGTTCCTCTCACTACGCCGAAGCCCTAGTACTGTTCCTTGGGGGAAAAGGTTATTTGATATATGAATAGCCACAGATTTTGTTCTTTTAAATATTTTGCTACAGACCTGAGCTCCTCTGGCCATTTCTTTTGCACAAATCTTTCCCACAAAGTATTAGTCACGCTCTGATTTCTGTGAAGTGTATTTGATGAGCTGCATTCTTCTAGCTGGCATAGTGGCTCAGAAACAAATGAAGCTGATTTGTAAGCAGTAATATTACCCAAAGTCTGCAGCTCAGCTAGTCTTCCATTATAAACTTTGTCTGCTTTTATTTAAATCTTAGGAAAGATCTTCTCATTAAAACACCAACCATTTAAAATAAAACATCAGTGAGGACAACAGTATTTTGAAGTGAAATAATAAAATGCAGCCCTTCTTCAATGCATCAGTATTTTAAGAATTGGATTGCTAGATGCAGTGAGAAGTAATAAACCTCAGAAGATCCAGGATGCTGCTCCAAAGCCAACAGAGTGGGGCACAAGAAAAAGAAGGATGTTTTGTTTGCCTTTGTTTTTAAAATACATAAAATGTTAACTTCACTGTGAGAAATGAGACAGCATGTGATTCATGTGAGAGGGGAATTGACAGCTGCATCTTCCATATTCTGTAACAGCACCTCAACAGCACAGGGCTGGTATAATTTCCAGGAGAAGCTACTGTTTCATCCTCCTCCTTTTGTTCTCAGTAAATCAAATCTTCGTGTGTACTCCTTCAAACCACACCTACCTCCTGACAACATAACCAGTTTTCAAATTCCAGCACTAGGCAATTTCTGCTCTTGCCAAGGAATAAAAGCCCATGCCATGCCCTTTGCACAGCCCACTCCACTGCTGCTGCTTCCTGGACAATTAGCACTTGGTTGCACATCTTTCAGGAGCTGAAATCCTCTGCCTAATTAACAGCATCCTGAGTCAGAGATTACCCAGTTATAGAAAAGAGAAATATCTCTTTTAAAATGTCTAAGGAGGCAAGTATTTACAGAGTGACCTCCACTGAATGGCCTGCCACAGCATTATACCAAGAGCAGGCAGGGTATATTCGGCCACTGTTCCACTTAAGAGCTTTTAAAACACCTCTTTTGAATTTGCTGACAGGTACAGCCTCAGCATCTTGTTTTAAATATTACTGCTCAATTCAAACAAGGTATTAAAAAGACACTGAAATCTTCTATAAGGGAAGTCTTCTTGACTGAACAAGGATAGAATTCATAGCAAAACTACAGTGAAATGGCTTGAAGAAGACGGTTGTCCTCCATGTGCACAGAACCTTCTGGCAAAGGAAGATAGGCTCAAGACAGAGCCTGAAAATGGAAATGAGCACAAATACAGCAGCGCTGCATGTAGCATCTCACAGGCTTGTCTCTATTCTCTTAACAACCAATCTCCACTCTCCTTCCCTCTCTCAGCTTCCTTTGCAGAAAATTCATTTATGATCTGCCTCTTTAAAAAGATCTCTGTAAGCAGGAAAACCCAGCTTCTTGATGTTCATATCAGTTCCCAATAAGGAATTAAGTAACAAAAACTGTAATTACGGGAAAAATTGCTATCAGAACATTTTATGTTCTACATAAAGTGACATAAACTTAGCATAAAGTTCACTTCATTAGTGCCATGAACATGAACCACTACATCGTTTACTTATCTACAGCTGCTGTAAATCATCCTAGCCAGATGACAGCAGTAGAATAGCATTAACACCAGCACTTTTCTGGCTATGCCTTGTCTTACAAAGCTGCCTTTCCACAGCTTCTTTTTCTGAGATGTCTTTATTTGACAGTAAATAATTGTGAAAGGAACATCAGGGAGTCATGCTCACCACCAGCAGCAATGCAGTCACAGGCACAGCACAGTTGCTTCAGTTTTCAGACTGCACAGAGCAGGAAAGAATATTCAGAGTTCCAACTCTGCCTTCTACTGTAGCTTTAGAAATGTTTGGTGCTTCCTAGGCTCTGACAGTTAACAACGACCTCTCTCATTCAAAAAAATAAGCATCTGATGAGTCTGAGTGGCACAATTAGATTGAATTACTTCAGATTAGAGAGTTAAAATAGCATGTGTATAAAATGCAATGAGCTTGTCAGGATTTTCTTCCTCAATTTATGGAAATAGATGAGATATTACATACCTTTCTCGCTGATAGCTGAGGTTAAGCTCTGCTGCATGTCATCAATTGAGAATACTTTACTATTCTGATTTGAAGGACCTTCTACCTACAAGGAGTCTCTCCTACAATTTACAATTGTGGAAGAAAATTTATTTGGGGGAAAAAAAAAAAAAGCTCTACAGGTTCATAAAATTGAAACATAAGCAAGGAAAAGACTTGAATCAATAGAGTGCAATGGGGAAGAAACACCTCAATAAAACAAAACATGCATCCTGTTTTAAAGACCATATGTACTTCTCAATGCTCCTTCCAATATCCACACTATTCCTGCATAGCTGCAGAACTATGTATATAGGGCATTGTCTGATTTAGTTACTACCATAAAATTGCATTAGACACAGATCTCAAAATAATATCTATTCTGCTCCTTGGCTTTTCTACAAAAACACATACATTTGCAAACATTCTCTGTGCCATTCCTGCTAGTCTGCAGTTTATAAAGCACAACTGAAAGTCTACATTTATAGTACTGCAGATAACTTATCTTGATCTTTCACTTTCTGTAAACCATCTCTTTCATCACTGGAACAATGTCAATAAATAATCATGCGGCTACAGAACTAAAAACAGCTCAGGCTTTGAACACACCAAGAAAAACATGAAATTGTAATTAGATTAGGACACATAACAGAAAAAGATCAGAGTAGCAGGAGGTGGTGTGCTTTGTCCATACCCACCTTTGCCCCACCTTGTACTTCAGCTGTTTGAGACGAGCTGCAGGATGCTAACGGGCAGGGCACTGTGCGGCCCAGGCACCACTGACATGGGTACCGAGGTACCATCAGATAAACTGCATCTTAGCTCTCAAACACCAGGTAGATTGTCAAACATATTTTCTTCTTCCAAGAAACACACTGCAGATAAAGGAATGAAACTGTAAACAAATTATAAACCTCGTGTGAACTGTGGGTTAACGCAGGACCCTCACGAGTGGTGTGAGCTGCACAGCATTGAATCAAGCTATTTGCTTGGAGTGATTTTACGGGAAGCAACTGTGCTAACTGTGAAGAAACTTTTTAAACAAAATAGAGAAGCATTCACTAAAATGCAACTACTCCATATATAAATACAGTGGTGGGTTGTGTATAAGCAAACAGTGACATGGATTGAAATCCACAACTGAAGGTTCTTCAAGTGGCACTTGAAACCACTTCAGAGCAGTACCTGTACTGATTCCAGGTAAAATAATTGTAGAGAGAGTAAATAAACAAATATGCAGATGTACTAAAGATGTATTGGTTTTATGCTGGTCAGCGGAGGTTAGTCAGCTGTTTCCCACCAAAAACCAAACAACGCTGCTGAAGCTGCACCCCACAGTTCCTTTGGTCGCTCCAGGCACTGTCTGGGGAAGCTGGCTCTGTGGCTTCCATCCAGGCTGCCCGCTGCCAACGCAAAAGGAGCTGGGGAACCAAACCGAACTGAAGGTGACTCTAAGATGACCATACATGGTTTGCAGCCCTGTGAGTTCCCTAGGGCAAGGTATCCCTTGGGATACAAATGGTTGTAATGCAACAAGCAAGCAGCGTTTCCCACATTCCTAAAGGAAGATTTTCTAGGCAGCCCAGTTGAAATGTTGCAACAGGACTCCTGGACATAATATGTATAAAACCACTACTAGAAGAAGCTGAAAAAACTGAACCAACCTAATAATTTTAATCTAGCACTATCTTTAGCCTAGCACAAGAATTTATCCAATACCAACTATTTCAGACGAGTAATACATTTAAACTAATGAGTTTAAATAGCTCTATTCTAAAATGTAGATGTAGAGTCCCCTTGTGATATTATTTACTAAAAATACTCATTAGAATTTTAACTTCATTCACTTCAGTCTTATGCTCAAGAAATAAAATTTACTCTACATTTGTTAACAAAGTCTCCAGAGCTTTTAATTAAGCTCATAAGGCGTGAATGCAAAGAAGTCAGAAATGATACAGCGAATTACACAGAAAACAAAAATATTGAATGTTGGGCTGTGTGTGCCCAGTCAGCACCCTGCCTTCCCATCCCAGTGCTTTCAAAAACATTTCAGCATCATTTGCTGGCCACATCATTTCAGGAATGGAAAGCTTTTCAAACACAATATACAATTGTACTTTTCGCCAGCCACGGTTTCAAATATTACTGCTTTTATTGGTAGTTTGAGCATTATTCTATCTCAGATATGTACAAACGTACGAAGTGACAAGTCAGCCCAGTTTTTGCAACGTGACAGTTCTGTGGGCTGTACCACAGAACTGTGGCAAGGGCACCTTGGAAAAGAGCCAGTGTGGCCATGCAGAGACCACTCCTGTTGGCTTTTCAAGCTCAAAACTTACTATGTTACGTAAAATTAGAAGTAAGCCAATCGACCCACTCTGGTGACAGGAATTTTAAAGAATACTCTCACGTACCTCAAGAATAACTAAGTGATATTGAGACTTTTTCTTTCCTTTGGTGATGTGTTTGTTGATCACCTGTTCATTTCCTGGAGACATTTCTAAATCCTCTACTTCCTAAAACCAAACAAAAGAAAATCAATCCCCCTACCAAACTGCAATCATTTACTAATGTGAGAGCAAGAAATGAAAAGTAAAAAAAAGGAAATTTTAAGACTTCTGCCTATGCTCACAGCTCCAGCAAGAGAAGCAGTTTATTTATGAGTTTATTTACTTCAGGGGTGGGCTTGCTTTGCCATCAAGGAAACTGGGAAGTGTGGCCAGTACTGATAGCAGTCCTATAAATAAATGTTGGCTTCACACAGAGCTGTAGTTTACAGCAACTGATACAAATGAGCTCCAGCTCTAAAGCATATGACAAGCACACTTCTATAAACCTACTGGGTTGCATAAACAACTGTCTTCCTGGCACAAGTCAGCCTGAAATGCATTCTTCTGCTCCTTCTGTCCAAAACTGAGAGCACTGGTTTAAAATGAGTGCTTTGGCTATGCACGCTTTGCTTTTATTCTGCATACTGTAGAAGCCACAAGCCCATATTCACATGTACACAGTAACTCACATGTACACAGTGTTGCAATTCCCCAGCACAACCCCATATGCAAAGGCTCACAAAAAGATGCATTTCTCAGCTTCCCTCTTGCCAGCCCCCCACTTTCAGCAGCAAGAACAACCGTATGACGTTCACCTCACCAGCATGCACTTCTTCATGCCGTCCATTTGCCCACAAGCAACCCACAACATGCTCTCCTGAGAAGAAAAAAGAAAATATTCACCTGCATCTACACCAGGCTCCACTATTCTGACTATTCTCTCATCATCTTTTCCCTTGCTATGTAAGGTTAGAATTGTACCTTTCATATTTAACTGCAACTGAAATAACTTTATATCAAACAGTTTTGTAACACGTCTGATATCAACTCCAAGAGTGAAGGATAATTCAATTTTTGTTATACTCTAAATAATCCTCCAAATAGTTTGGAATTTATCATCAGAATAAACTGCATGACTAACAGGCACAGTTACTACTCAGGGAAAAGCTTCTGACAATGCTTTTACATTCTCATCGCTCATCCTAATTCTGGATTACTTCATGTACAAATCTCCTTAAACAACACTTTGCCTCTCAGCCCTCCAGTTCTGGTGTCACACCTTCCCCGTATGTGCCGAAGAAATATTTGGTCATTACTAGTTTTTTTCCAACAATGCTTCCCAAGCGCTTGCTGAGCACTCTGATGAGACAGGCTGTGGGAGCAGATAGGATAGCAAGGCACTGCCTTAAAATGGCATGTGCATGGCTCAGCCACCTAATCCAGCCCAGACAATTTTGAATCTTTGCTTCCTGGTTCTCATCACAAAATGAGCTCTCAGTGGGTAATGTACATAAGGGGATCTTAATAAGGGTGAGAGAACCAGCATGGGAGCGTTAGAAAGACGCTCAGGTTCACATTCCTTGATTTGGTGAAGCTACACAATTTCAGTTTTCTTCCTTAGCATTGGAGTAAATACAATGGACCCACCAGCCCCAGCAGACGGTCTCTTTTTAGTCAGCACAAAGGTGTTGACTAAAAAGACCCCTGGCACCTACAACAGTGTGATGGCCCACAGCGAGGGGACCATCGCCTCCAGCACTCCTTTTCATTCCCCAGGAGCACCACTCGCTGCAGGGCTGTCATTAAACACTCATTTTCCATATTTCCAAGAATAGCATCATTGTAAAGAGCATAAAACTGCATGACTGTAATCGGGCCTTGCCACGTGCCAGAAAGCTAATAGAGATTGTGTAACATTTGTTTACAGCCTGATGAGTTTTACCTTGGCATTTGTAATTTGCACAAAGAAGTTTTCAATTAAAGTAGAAAACAGTACTTTTCCATTCTGATGCATGGGCATTTAAATGCTCTTAATCAAGCTGATAGCTAAAAAAAAAAAAAACAACTAAAGGCCTTCTTTTAATTACATAATCTGCAAGTGTCACATACAAGACATTAAATTAGCAATATCAAGTGATTATGATTTCAGAGATCAATTTATAAATAAACTAAAAGGAAAAGGCAAGCATCATCAAAATATGCCCAGAGCTGAGCACAGCCTTCAAATTTTCTTTTTTATTACATAAGTAACAGTTAAATAATCCTACTTGTCCTCCCACTGTTTGCAGCTCTCCCAACTCTTGCAGGATGTAGAAAATCCAGTGTAAAAAAAAATTAGTTTCCCCAATTGAAATACAAACATATCATTGCCTTAAAACAGAGCTAGAACATATTCAGTGTTTCCTACTACGATTTACAACAGTATATAGCTCCTCTGACATATGCAGAAGCATTTCTACTTCGACTGCAATGAGAAGTACAAAGCAAAGTTCAATCTGATGGATACGATTTGCGACGTCCAACATCCGACACTGTTAACAAAACAAATGGGCACCATCTGCAAGGGCCCACTGAGAACACTGGAACGTAGGAGGAGGAAAAAAATGATTTTAACTTACACTACTGCATAATAGGATAACACGAACATTGCCACGTCCAAATCAAAAGTGGATGGCTAATACTGCTGAAAAGTAGAAACAGTGCATAGCCACGAGACCAAAATGTGCTGGGTCAGCATGGACCAAAGCAGGAGCGAACATCTACACTATCAGCAGTCTCAACTCCAACGCACACAGTGCCCAGCTGACCATTAAGAAGGACAGTGTGTCGGTAATTCCAAAGCCAAAACTATCCTGTTCTTCCAGTTAGCACCAAGTAAAATCAAATCTCCACAGCAGTTCAGGAAATGACATTCCTACACTGTCTTGTCAAACATTCTCCTTCAGACAAACAGCTCCTCTGTTCCCCTCCTGTTGCTCTCATCCTGATAATTCTAATATTTATCCAGTTAGAAACAGTCCATGGCTGTGAAGAACAGGCTATAACAGAATCAAAACAAATAGATGTAAATTTGTCTATAGAAAAAGATGACTTCCCCCTACAAAACCAGAGTGTTGTCTTAGCTGCATGTAAACAGAAAGAAATAGTGGAGGAAAACCTGCAGGGCTGCAGCTATGAGCCTCCTGCTGCCCACAGAATCAGCAGGCTGGGCAGGTCCCTGAGACAGCTTGGAGAAGATGCATAGAAAGAAATTCTTATTCTTGTTGGGGCAGAACGAGATCAAATTGGACCAACTAGGCTAGCAGAATTCAGCTGTCCTTCTCATAAAATACAAAATGGTCATTTGGCCAAGTTTGTTTTTGTTGTTGGTTTTTTTAGTGCCTTTGTTTGTTGTTCTGCAACAAAATGGAGCATGGGTCCTACCAAAAGCCAGCACTAAGCTTCTGCTGCCGTCCCACTCACACATGCATTCCTCATCTGAAGACAGACACATGGATTTTAATGCAGCCAAGGTACCCAGTGCCGGCAATCCTGAAGTACCTCTGTCATTGGTCTTTCTCTGCAGAATAGGATGCTTTGTATTTTCACACTGCTCTATCAGCCATCCTGGCACAGACAAGTTCCTTATGTTTGCCAAACTCAAAAGTAATCATCCAAATATTCTGGTCCAGCTCACCTGAACTTGGTTTTCCTGAAATGTTTTAACAACATGCAAATTGCTACCATTATTTCTGAGCTGAATTTGATAGCCGCCTCCTTTTATATTGTGACCCTGCCTAACATTACTGTTCTGCTTCTGCCACTTCATCAGCAAACATGATCATGAAGCTGTTTATAAAACACATCCCAGGCGCAGAACACAATTTCTCATATAGATTTTCCTTCTGTATTTCATTAATCTTGGAGGAAGGAGGTTAACTCAGAGCAACAACAAAAAAATCTGTGTAATTTCACTTATGGCATTAACAATATAGGACTAGTTTCAAAACAGAAAAAGCATTTAAGTGCACTGCAAGCCAGACCCTGCAGTATCTACAGCACCTCAGAACTACTAGATCCTTCTATCATAAAACCTTAAATTTGTGAATTGGTAATGTGTGGCTTTTTTACTTCGGTATTTGGACACAACAGAAGGCCTAATTTCCTCTGACGTGTATATATATATATATTTATATAAAAATTACACAGAAATTGTACTTTTTTTTTTTTTAGATTCAATCATTTATTAGTTGTGCATTAACTCTGTGCTAGGAGCAGACTAGACATAATCTACCTGCAAGTAAAGAAGAAATTCAGCCACAATACCCTTCAAGATAGCCAAAATCTTGGCAGACCCGTGGCCTGCTGGAGGAGAACTAATTGCTGCAGAACCTCCATCTGCTCCAGTGCAGCAGTTCTGCAGCCCAGGCAGCAGGTGCTGTGGATATGGCAGAAACCAACCAATTTGGATTACAACGTTAGTGTTTTTAACGTATACTGATACTTGGCTTAGGTTTTCCCTAAGGAAAAATGAGGAAATATGAGGAAAAATACATTCTTTTAATGGCTGTTAGGATGATCAATCTAAGAGAAATCTCTTATCTAGAAAATGGTCTCCCTTTTGAGGGAAGCTGAACCCTGACCCAGAGATAGGGCACAAGAGGATAAGAAAATACCAGCCACTAGGGCTTAGCCTATTTCCTGAAAGGCACATTTGCAAGTCCATTCTTATTCCAAAAACGAACACAGAACTGGACACTGCAAAGCACCACAGTCAAGAACTCCCTACAAACTCCCAGCCAAGGGTATTTCTTCTCCGAACAAAGGTAATTGATTTTTTTATTTTTAACCAAATTCGCCAAGTTAAACAGTGCAACTCAGAAACTCACAAATGTGGAATCAGTCTTTAAAAGAATGAAGTTTCACTTCAATTGATCGCTGTCATTTCCAATTGCACAGAGGTTTTACTCTGCTTAGTTTTGCAATTCAATTGAGACCTTTCTACTACCTAAAAATAGAGCTAAACTGAACTTTAGTTAAGATCAGCACTGAACCTGCTATTTCTCTACCTTCTCTAGGACAAACTGTGATACTCAAGCTCTCCAGCACACTTTGCCTTGCCTATGGCAAGCATTCCCTTAGCTTTGACACATAAGTAACCACTTTGCTCCCTGCATGCTCCTGCTCGTGTAACAGAAGTGCCACCGGCCCATCCATTTTCTGGGAAGATCCCCATGGTTGGCTCATTAACACCGTCAGAGCAGAACCCAGAGCCTGAGCTCCCCAGAGGTAACAGCTGATAATTTTATTCGTTAACCCAGGATTAGGCTGAAAGGCAATGAAGCTGAAAAACCAGAGAGGGAATTTGCATTCAATAAAACGATAAAGTATTTTGTTAATACTACAAAAATACAATTAGGATTTGTTTAAGATTGGATTATTCCTATGTTTTAGTAGGTAGCATAATCCTATTTTCATTATAGAAAGGTGTGCTTGACTTTTTTTTTTTTTTTTTAAGAAGAAGAATACTACAGCATTAAAACAAATGATCAGACTTTTGGATGTACTTATCTCCACATTTTATTCTTGTATATCCACTGCACACTAGAGCAGAAGAAAAACTTTGTTCCTTCCTCACTCTTTCAAAAATGTAATATAAATAGCTTCAGCAGCAAAGAAAATTATGATGACTCCTAAATTTCCTCAGTAACTTCTCCAGAGTTCCAAGCTGCGACCAAAGACACTTTACACTTGTTTAAAATCAATGACACATTGCTCAGCTTCTGCATTCATTTCTTTAGGTCCGATCACTTTGTCTGGTTCCACAAGGAAGTACCGAGAGAGTCATTTATACACAGACAATCAGAAACAGATCAAACCTTTTCCATCAATTAGAGCCAGCAGTTTTCACTAACCAGTAAGTTAGGAGATACGGATATCATGGAAATCCACCAAATGCATATTCCAATAAAATAGGGGAATTTTCATCATTTGTTCTAAACAATTGCAGAAAAATGTTTCTGCTTTGGCATTTTTGATCTGAGCCTGTTTATTCCACCTCTGAACAGGTTGCCCAAGGAAGTTATGGATGCCCTGGCATTCAAGGCCAGGCTGGATTTGGCTCTGGACAGCCTGGTCTGCTGGTTGGCGACCCTGCACATAGCAGGGGGGTTGAAACTAGATGATCTTTGAGGTCCTTTTCAACACAGGCCATTCTATGATTCTATGAATATTATCATCTCAGCACTGCTAAAAGCACCTCCAAAATAACTCTGTATTATCCTAGATTTTTAAATTATATGCTAGCCACTGTAAAGATGCCATTCATCAGATTTGACTAAGCTTTACTATGACTTACATGACACGCCAGGCTGTGCCAGCAGTGGTTCAATCTCTTTGGATTCCAGTCCCCTGTCCAGTACTACTGTTGTAGCCATCTGCCTGCAGATACCCACACTGCAATCAGCTCTGCTCCCACCAGTCCCAACATAGGGAGGGGAAGGCAAGAAACCCAGCTTCAACCTTCCTTCTGACACAGGGCAGAGGTGATTACCATCAACAATGCTATGGCAGCCAGGAGACAGGAAACATTACCCAAGTGTTGCTCTGCATGGGGTACATGCTTCGGTAAGCAATGAATTTGTGCCCTCCAGTGCACTACTTCAATCCCCCCACTGCAGTCACAAAACTCATACAAGTGCTTCATGTGTGGATTTAAAATAATTTTGGAGTATTACAGGTGTTTGCAAGCATGCAAAGCTGTCTCTGACAATTCTTTTCACAATCACATGAAAAGTCACACTAAAGTAGAAAGAAATAACTGTACTCAGCATGCAGGATTAATCAACAGCAGCCTCAACAGCAACATTTGAAGCTCAGGTTTACTGACACTGGTATTCTCAGCAACTCCACTGTCATCTACATGCTGAGCAGTCTCCTATTCTAGCTTTTAAAATTTACAAGTCAAGTTAAAATATCACATTTATAAAATACTTCCGTGCTTCCTGAACTACAGAATTTCTTGTAATCTGGTTTCTGCTACATACTTTGGCATAGAAGAATACAGACAATAAATGAGATAGATCTGATATAAACATAACAAATGAAAACATAAAACCAAGCAGCACAGAAATTTAACTGAAACAGTCAGTGAGCAGGAAAAAACAACAACTTCCTGGCAATGATTCATAGTGAAAGTCTTGGACAAAAACCTGTGCTTTCTGCTATACCTGGATGCCAGGAAACAGCGAAGCCGATGGCTAAGATTTACAGTTTACGCCAGGCTTCTGGAAAGGTCCCAGTTCCCCAGGGAGCAGAGGGCTGTAAATAAAACACCCTGACAGTGCTGAGCCATGCCAGTGGTGCAAGGGGACATGGATCATCTCGGAGGTGGCCTCTGCCTCAGGCAAGAGCAGCCAAGTGAGCTGCGCCTGGAGGCAGAGGGGGAATCTCTGTGGGCTTCAGAGCGCAGGTGCAACTCGCTGGTGTTCATCCACACCACTAAGCAGTCTCTGTGCTCAAGACATAAACTGCAACCTGATGAAGCATAAAGAGAACAGCGCTGCTACTGAATGCTTGGATCCAAGCCTCATCGGAGCTCGCAGGAAGCTTCATCTTGCTTCCACAATTCCATGAGTGTTTTTTCCAATGATGCTGTTTTTCTAGGTGATCAAGAAGTGAGAATCTCCTGTCCAAGCTCCCAGGATAGCAGCACTGTCAACTTTATTTCTGGAGATGCAACACTTTCCCAAAGAGGTTAGTTTACAAAAAAAAATAATAATAATTCTAGAGCATCCTAGCCATTTCTTTCTGCAGAGGCAGTTGGCCCTGGCAGGGGAGATGTGGCAGGAGAGATGCCAGCTGCCATGGGAGCCTACTGGCTGTGGTAGAGCAGTGATGCCAAGCACAGGGAGCCAGGCCAGGAGGACTCACATGGTCACAGCTCCCATGGTGTCTGCAGCATTTCTGCTGCTTCCACTTCCCTGCCTTACAGCTGTGCCCACATGAACGCTGTGCTAATATCATCCACACAAATCCATCCTAACTTTCCTTAATTAAGCTCAACTTAAGCAAATGTTGATATAATAATATACTCTCCGTTATGTAAAAAGTACTGATGGTGAACAACCTGGGAAGGGATGTTTGAGGATGTCATTGCTACATCTAAAGTGACTGGGAAGCAGGTGAGCTGCATGCATATCCCATTTTTGTTGAGTTTTGTATTCATTCCATTTGTATTTGATTTTGGCAGAAATAGAGCACTGCTTAGGCACAATTTACATTAGAGTTCCTAATTTACACCAAGGTTATTGAAGGAAAAGTGACATGCACTTATCAGTAGATAAAAATAACAGCAACAGCAACATTTGAGACAGGCAGAGTGATAAACAGTATGTGCCACAAAAGCCAGGGCTGCACCTCTCTGAGAGGTCCCGCACCCCATGCAGGCAGCAAGGGGATTTTCTGGGGAATTTACTGAGTGGACCACAAAAAAGAAAAGGAAAAAAGAAAAGCCTACATCTATCTGTCATTCCCCACAGGCACTCTAATCGCGAAGATTATTAAACACAACACACTTGCCTCAGCTCAGACCTTATCGCAAAGTAATGAATATCTGTACAGCTTTCAAATGTGCTCAAGATGGAAGCTTCTTTTGTTCTGATAGCAAAAGAAAGACAAAAAAAAAAAAAAAAAAACCTGACCATAAAATGTCTGCTAGCTAAAATTTAAGTTAGATACCATAAACAAATCAATTAGCTGAATTAGGTTTCTTGTCATTGTATTCATAAGTAACAAGTTATAGCTTTATTCCAACATAAATCAATCTGTAATATACTTTATCTGCATCTGTAATTTATTTATTTGTGTATATGTGCTTTGAGTGGGTTCAAGAATTCTCCCCTCACATTTGTAAATTTGTGCAGGCTTGAAAGATGAGAAATAAATAGATAGTGATTAGCAACACACCAGGCAGCAGCCTTACTTCCTGCTTACCTGCACCAGTTCTACTCAAAACCCAGCAAAATCCTCCTGATTCAAAGTCAGAGCAGTGATCACAGAAGTAGGCACTGCAAGGCAGCAGCCCTGATAGCTCTAAGCATTCAAATAAAGACCTAATTTCCCTGAAAATCACCAGGTTTTCTGCTGCATAATTTAGATTATGTTGTTAGTTTTTGAGACTAGTTCAGGGAGTTGAGTTTTTCTCTGCAAACGTGTCACCAATCAGCCAGCTCTTTGCAGTGAGGAAGATACATGTATTTTTTAAATTGAAGGTGAGGTAATCCTGAAATCGTTGCACTCTAGCTCGGGATTTCAGGCAAACCCACCACGTGCAGAGGCTACTGACGATACTCTAGTAGTTGAGGCCTTGGTAAATTTTTTATATGAGGGAGGCTTCATTATTTTTCTCTATAGAGTATCCTCTATTAAGTGAGAATATTCGGGGCCAGGGGGCAGAGAGTGTTTTTCAAACTGGGGACCGCGCACTGTAAACATTTTGGCATGAGCGCAATCCCATCATTCATAATTTCCTCTCCTGCAGGTTCCAGAGCATATGTCATTTAAATCAATTTATCTCCTGATGAATGATGATTTTTTTGAGGGAAAACATACTGATCAAATGCATCTAAAGTTTTAAATGTGAACATTTGCCATGGGGTTATTTCCTCACTCGTGCCAACCCATCCCGAAATTTCTTCTCATTACCAAAAACACTTGCACAGTTGCATTACGATTTTAGTTTCCATAGAAACTGTTACAGGCTAAAGTAAATACAAGATAGTAAGAAGTGTGAATTTCACAGTCCTGTGAGCGTGCTGCTGCAGACCCATTTTCCCTGCCTCGCCTTTCACCAAGGGTTAATGCTACATCTCGATTTTAAGATTACAGACATTCTTCTGAGTGGCCCGTCCATGCCTCACAGAGCCGTGTGCATGATCAGATCTACCTGTGTGTCTCATCGTAAAAAAGCATATGTTTCTCTGCAGTGTTTGAGTTATTTTATTTTGCAGACCACTTCATTAAACTTTACAACAGGAATT
Source organism: Meleagris gallopavo (assembly GCF_905368555.1). NCBI lineage: Eukaryota > Metazoa > Chordata > Aves > Galliformes > Phasianidae > Meleagris > Meleagris gallopavo. The sequence goes on from NC_139405.1 coordinate 13,852,905, forward strand.
GCTAGTCTTCATTAGTCTGCACACCAAAGGAAAGAAAGCTGGAGAGAGTGCTACCAGGTAACGTGTGAATAAAAGGAAATAAATAATTGCTTCATCGCAACTAATGGTTTCCACATGGCCTTCTGCATTTGTAAGTACAAACAATGGGAGCTCTCAGCATCCTGATGCTCTACCTCTGCTGATGCCGTTCTGTGTCAAAAAGCATGCTGCGTTTCCAAAAGGCTCTGCTGAATTTATGTGCAGTCACATCTTCCGAAAGAAGAAATGAACTGCATATTAATCTCCTACTCTCAAAATTTATCTTCTTCCCTTCCTAAATGATTCTAATGCTTACTAAAAAGGCTACGTTCTGATAATCACCTTATAATTCCCACACTACTTTATAAATTTCATTGTATTTTGAATTCAGGCATTTTTTTCTAACATACAAAATTGGTAAATCTTCCCTTTTTCTCTTTAGAACATTACTTTCATTTATCTTCACATTTAGAGATCTTCAGCGGTGTTCAGTACTGCGTAAGGTTTGCCCTTCTTCCAAAGAATATACCTTTGTATGTATACTGCAGTGGGATGGAGAACTGTTATTCTTCCTGCAAACAGCAGTTGAAGACAGAAGGACTTATCCCTGACAAGATGTGAAAAAAAGAAGGTAATATTGAAGTTTCTTGGTAACACAAGGGTCACCTGAGTACACTATTTATTAATCTAGGGGTTGGAGGACAACCTTTGCATCCCCCAGCTGTTATGTGCTTAGGTACCTACTAAAGATATCACTTCATCATTAGCTGGCTACATTTCTAGGTAAGAGGCTTATTTCCATATACAACCTTTACTCTTTATGCTGCACTTTCTTTGCTGTAAAACCACTGTGCCTTCTACTTCCTTCAGCTGGGCATCCAAAGTAGATGGCACAGTCCAAAGGATGGCAACTTCCTTAAGTTTCCTGGATTTGTCTCATCTTCCCTAGCTTTCTAAAAGGATTCTGGAAGGTTCTAGAAGGATGAACACAAAGCCCCCTTCCAACAAAAGAAGCTGAAGTGCAATAGCCACAGATGCATTGCAGGACTCCTGAATGCAATAGCGCAGATAATCATTACTCTCCACTTCTAAGATTATGACCTTGGCTCCAGGGCCATCATCTAGAGCTGGGCTATTCTAACGGATCTCACTCTGACTGCTCGTTAACTGTAACTACTTGTGAAATAGAATCAAACAGAGTACTATACCTCCTAAATAAGAATAAAGCATTTGGCTGTTTAATTGAGGAAAATTTCTCCAGAATGAAAAAGTATTTAGTTTTGCTTACAGTAGTGACTAGAAGACACAGCGATCAGAAAATTTCTCTTGATTTATGGACAAATATTGTGAAAATTAAGTGCCAACCAACAAGACTTAAAGAGAAGCTGTCTGAAAAACCCTTTGTATTTCTCTGCTTTTCAGTAATTAGCAATGCCAACAGCTGCACAGTAGGTACCCTGAATGCAGCATGAGAACAGACTCTGCTGCTAGACATCAGAAAGAACAAAAGTTTGCCACATTCATGAAGCTAACCAAAGAAATGTTCCCGCTGGTGGATACAGTGACTTATGGCAAAGAAGTGTATATTCCAGATGGTGAAGAGGAAGAAACTATTTTTGGTAACAAGGCCTACTTATAGTCCTTTAAAATCACTACTTGCTGATGGTCTTCTGATGCAGTGTACCTCTACAGGTTAGGTAGTTTGCTATGAGTGTGGTTAATCACATTCAAATTTAGTTTGCTAGAAAAATAAAAAAGAATTGCTAGCTTTATGTTTAATAGAAAAGTCAAAGCTTATTAAAGGTGACACTTCTATCAAAAGGTAACACTGTATCAGACATACACTAAATAAGGTTGAAAGTTTCCCACAAACTTCTCAAGTTTTTAATGACAATCCACATATGGAATCCACTCCCTCTTAAAACTCTGAAAATAGATGGAAAAATCGGCATAAACTAGCAGAACTCCCCTAACATAGTTTAAAAACTGTACAATAGTATGAGGGGGGAGGAAGGGGCTGGCAGAGGAATTTATAGAAAATTGCCTAAATCTCTTGTACAGTGAAAGCTGTGCCAGTGCAAAACAACACACTGTCCATTCCATCTGGAAAGGCAAATAAAGGAAGCAAGTTCTGCTGTCAATGATGATCCCACCAGATAACTTCTGGGATGACTATGAAATGCGTGAAGTGGTACCACAGCAGCAAGAAGTATTTGTTTCTGGCAGCTGAAACTCTGTGCCTTGTCTGCAAGTTATGCTGGATATCATACTTTACACAAGGCGAGATGCTCGGCAGGTACCAGTAGATCCCAACAGACCCACCATGCTGGATACAGCTCAGATTCATCATCACAACACTATCGTCATATATATTGTACTTTTACTGTACAGTGAGCAGATCGTGAATGACCTCTTTGTATGCTAATGGAAACAGCTTTGCTTTCCTGTACAGAAATCACCCAGAAACATCATTCAGTATTTATGCTCACCTGAGTGCCAGGGCTGCTCCATCTGAAAGTACAGCTGTGGATGAGTCTCTAAAACCTGGAACTTTGGCAAATAGCACACAGAAGTGATGCTGCTCTCTTAAGCCATTGTATCAAGCTATTCCTAGAAACCCCCATGCAGTCACAAGCTGCCAGTGATTGACTTAAGGCCAAGCCTTCCTGCTGCTGCATGAGCTGTGTCTTCTGTGTACGAGACATGAGCAGGGCTTCTAAAACACTCACTCTTTTGCTGAGCCACCTCACAGCTCAAAGCAAAACAGGCACAACTGGCCCCAAAATGAGCCTTTTGCTTCATATCACTTGCAAAATTCTATCAGCGACCCACCCAGGTGCTGTTTCCATTCTGCCCACACATAAATCTATGACAAAAAGCAAACTCATTCACACAGGTGGTGCATTTCACCACCCTAAAAGTCAGGATTTTCTCATACCCTTCATTTAACACCACCGCTGTCAATCCATAACGTGTGGCAACAAAAACAGCCTTTATATAACCTAATAAATAAAAGTCACCAAGGCAATAGCTATGCATAAATTTTAGCTAAAAACATTTTGTTAGAAGAACATGAATGTCCTCTGTAAAGCGGGTAGCATTTTAAAATAATGTTCTAGCCATTGTTAATACTTTATTGCTATTCATCATAGAACCATTAATCATGGTGAACTCACTTGGTATTAATGTGGATGTCATAAAGTACTTCTGCTGCATTTCAATTATAACTCAGCCTTTAGAATGCTGCCAACATTACATGAAAAACTCTGCAAACCAGATGTGAATAGTCTGTTCAGAGATAACTGCAGTTACATTCTGGCACGAAGAAGCAACCTCTCCCACTGCCATGTTGTATCTCACATGCTGAGGAACCTGCAGGGCTGTCCCCGGCCTGGGGTTGGGTGCAAAGAGCACAGTGGCAGACTCAGGTATAGCTGCAGCCCGCAGATTTGGTTGTGTTCCTCCCCAGGATGGAGGCAGGAGAAGGATTGCTTTGGGCTGTTGCAAACTCGCAGGCTTGCAGCTAAGGAGCAGCAAGGCCATACTGTCAGTACCCTCTGGAGATCTTTTCTGCTTATCATTCCTGCGATGCCCCAAGGCACACTCTTGCTTCCAGAGTTGTGCACTCTGTTGTTGTTTTTCTTTTTTTCTCTTTTATGTGTTGCTTCTGTCCAAATGAAAACACCACGGAGAACACATATCTACAACTTACTGTTTTTAAAGAGGGCAAATGAGTGTGCAATGTATCAGAGAGGGCCTAAGGGAACTGATACCCTGACCTCTCTGAGAACAGTTTAATAATTAAAAAATTCCTCTTTCTGTCCTCAAGAGGCGCTCAAATAAGAAAATAAGCAATACCAAATGCAACATGGAGCTCCACAACCATCAGTTCCTGGCCATCGGGGAAACTGGAAACATAAGCAAGTTTAACCACAGTGCCAGACAAACCAGCAGTTTTCTGTTCACCCACTGCCAGCAAAGCTTCCATCAGCATTCTAAATACAGCATCAGTGACAACAGCACAACCATCACAATACTTCTCATCAGCAACTACGATAAATGAAGCAAAGACAAAGCATTTCTTATAATCTAAAGGAGTGTTTTATAAAAAAAATTCTTGCATGTAATTCACATTCTGTTTTACCTAGGTAATCAATGCAACAGGTAATCAGAATACAGCAGAAATGCCTACCTTGGGAGCTCTGGCATGTTTTCCACATCTGGCATCTTTGACAAGACTGATATCAAGCAGCTCTGTCTCCTAGAAGGAAAAATTGCAACACATGATTATTACATTAGTAAAAAAAAACCACTGCCCTATCTTCCATATCAGGGGTTCACCTGTCTGCAGTGACTTCTGTAAAAACTGAGGACAGTTTCAAGGCATACTGTATTGCACTTAGTCTATTCTATAAGCACCACAATGTCTCAGATAAATAACTGAGTTTGCTCAAATATGATCATGTCTCATGATATATAGAATCAGTAGAAGTCACATTAGTCAAGCTTACTTTCTAGATCACGAAATATTGCTGTACTTTTTAATTATTTATTTTAATATAATTTTAGGTTTTTGATGCTTGTCACTGTGAAAAATGCTATAAAACAGAAAATCCTGTCTCTGGAATATAAAACTTACTGTATTATGGTCAGAACATTTTGAATAGTCCACATAAAGCTCTGTAAGCACTACAGACACAGTGCTAGCATGTTCCAGGAATTTTGCGGTGCTTAACAAAAACACGTACTTATGACAAGCATTTTATCATCTGTCCAGGTCTGGGTTATACAAAACATACTTTACTTGGAACGAAACTGGCACGTGATGACACCTCCTGTTTGGCACTTTCCTGTCCTTCCCTACCCGCGCGTACCACAAGCCATCTCCTGTCACCAGGGGCTTATCAGCTCTGCATTGCCCTGGCAGCATGGGAAGAACAGGGCCAAGTCCCAGGCCTGCTCTACTCCACAGCAGGGCCAGTATAGCAGGATGCTCACCCCAGGATGGCCACAAAGCACTGACCCTCCCACAAACATCTCTTCCCCTCCAGCCTCACTCTGTGGCAGAACCTTTTCTGATGGTTCCATGCTAGTTCTTGCTTCAGTGCCCTCACCTTTGTGGACACAGAGCATTCGGGAGAAGGAAGCATGAAGGAGACAGGGGAATGTGGTTCCCCCACCAGCATGCACATTCATGCAATGTTACACAGGTTTGGTTTTCCCCCAGCAATACGAACCATTTCACAAGACACAGCAAGACCATCTGATCTATTTGGCATTGCTTAACAATCTTTAAGAGCATCTTAATACTCCTTGCCTCATTTACAGTAGTATTTGGACTAATAGTCCATGTTAGAACAGCTCAATTACATACTAAATATAGTTTAAACGTACTTCAGTGAGAACGGGACCATGCTACAATTAGAGCTACACCAGTTCAGTGCGCTTCAGTCTTCCAGCAGTAATTGCAAATGCTGTGCAGAGAATGAGAGAGCTCCGTGCAGAATAGAACCATTTCATTTTTTAATTTCAAGGGGAAGAAAAAAGCTTTTCTCACTGACATTATTTTGCCATGGAATTAATACTTTGTATCCTTATTTCTTTTTCATTTTACCGGACTCATTGCTGCAAAGCTCTCATAGGCTTTTGCTGTCTAACAAGATATGAGCTCTACCATGTGACTACACATCTACAACATTCCTCTCTCCATCCCTATTCTCTCCTGTATAGTACCAAGTGAAATTACATGAGCAGTTGTTTTTTTTTCCTCAGTCTATCCTGTTGAGGAGAAACTTGGACTTATTTTATTTATTTATTTATTTTTGCTCAAGCTTGACTGAAACAGAAGAAAATTTATAGGGATTAGAAAGAATAGGCAGGGTTATAAAAGTTAGTATTTTATAGGTCCCCTTAGGAAATCACCCAAAACACACCAATACCCATGGCGTGTGCATACAAGCACTCCTGACGCAGCTGGAGCACTTCATGTTTCAGGAACTCAACTTTCATGTCCAGTTTGAACCCGGTCTTGCTCCATACCTACATTCCTCTTCTACATTATCTTTCTTCCACATAACAGCCACAAGGGACTTAGGGTAGAGCTCAATACTCTGAGTGCAGAAAGGCCCTTCATGTACAGAAGTCCAAATAACCTCCCACTGTCAGGGAAATAATTGCATGAGGAATGTCTATAAACTATAGCTACACAGATGGATAGATGGATATAGAAATTTCAGATCTGAAAATCATGACTTATGGCAGTGCTGCATTCCAGGTTTGTCCTGAGGCAAGGCAGTGACACAATGCAAATCCAGCAACAGGAACTGCCCAGAGTAAAACATGCTGCACAGAACAGACAAGTGTTACAGACCGCACACTAAGGAGCAAACATACATCATTTTGCTGTCACCAAACAGGAGCGTGGTGTTTCTGGATGAAAGGCCAGGGGTTATATGTAGCAGCGTAAACAATACTCATGCCCCGAAATAGTCTCTGGACCACAATGAATTGTTCTATAGAAGATACAGGTATATGCATTGCATGCCACGAAACTAAAATGTTGTATATTGAAAGAACTGACAAATATTAAAAACAGTTTCTAATACCAGATAAATAAAAGATGCCTAAGAAAAACAGACCTTACAGATGGTGAACCACACAGGATGAATAGCAGCAAGCTGGATTACCCACTTCAGGCTGCAGTGTTTGGGCTCTGCTTGCCCAAGAGGTCCCAACCCAATGCTCCAGCTGAGGAGCACAGCGTTGCTCCAGGTCCTGATTCTTCCCTGCAAGTCAGTTGCACCCCACCCACCTGCTTATGGAAAGTGCAACAGGTCTTGGACCTGAGACCCACGATGGATAGCTGTAGAAGAAGAGCAGAAGAATGGAACTTTCTGGGGCTACTTAAACAGCGCCGACTGGCTTAGCTACCAGGAAGGCTAGACCAAGTACCTATCTTCTGGCCTCTCTGTGCATTTACCTCTCTGTTGTGTTATCTCTCAGAGCAGATTTTAAAATCCTCCACATATCTTTCTTTATACCCTAATTTGAAAAGAGCATTTAATTTTTGAGGACCCTTTCCTAGGCAGTAATCATGGAAGCCACAGGAAAACCAAGTCCAAGGTCTCAGCCACCATCAGATATCCAAAAGGAATGAACTTGTTCTCCATAATTACTTTCTATATGTACATTCAGGACTGCAAAATCAGTAGCATGGTACTTTAGAGCACAGAGTACAGCATCTAGGTAGATGAGAGCAGGATACACATCCACGTAAATGTCTTTGATGGCAGCATTCAGCGAGGCCCAGATAAATCAGAATTCATAATGTGCCATTTCTTAGAAGTTCCTTGGTTCAAAAATTCCAACCCTCCTGGAATCCCCTGCCTCCAGGGCACCTGCTTTCATCTTCCAACCAACTAATTAAGAAGACAGAATGCAACTTCCTCCCCAAAGACAGGAAAGACAATTTTCTAAGCCCCTATTACAAAACACAGTCTTTAAACTGAAAAGGCACAGGTATCAGACAGCAAAGTGCCACATTTCCTGTACATCAAAACAGTCTGTCCTCCCCTTTTCATGTCAACAGTAGTTTTGCTACCAAATTCCTCTGTGTTGGCTTGGGAAGTGCTTTCTATGCTGCAGGAGGCCTGAAAGCCATAGCAACTGAGAAAAACAAAACCCTGCACAAGTCCAATTTCTCCCTGTTTAGCAACCTCCAGTCGTTGCCATTGGGACTTATGAATCTTGCAACAGAATAATCTTTCTTAATGCAACTGGTAGATTCCCCTCATAATTTATGATACAGAAATTCCTGAGAAGTGAATTATTAATCCTACTCTGTTTGTTTTCAATTATCAGCTGAGACAGAGACGTATTCATATAGAGCTCAGTTGCACAACCTCACTTTTATGGGTGAGCACACACTCAACAAAAGCAATAGATTGTGCAACCTTCAGTGACTGCTTAAGTACTTATAATTAGGCCCGTCTGAATTTAATATAGTAACACCAATTTGTACCAGTGGAGGATCTGGCTCACTCCTATTTTAAACTGCCCAGAATGATGTCGAGTGAATCACTCTATCTGGGGAACTTGCTGGTGACGTAGAGCCAGCAACGGAGCAGGAATCCTCCTCAACCTTGCTGGAGAGCTCTGCTAAATAGCCCTCAATGGCACGGAAGTCTGAGAGTGGGATCAAGTGTCCTACAGAATTTCACAAAAACTATGTCAAGGAGACATAGCAAAAGTCGGTGTGCATTGCAACAGCTGCATGGTTCAGAGTAGATATCTAATTACTTCATTTATGTACTGAACAAAAATAATTCCACTTTGCTCAGAGTGCTCCTTTTGGTTGAACCGTCAGGCAGTGCTTAAGCCTCCACTTGTCCAATCTCCATTTTGATGTTCCTTGTGCTGCAACACCCCTGCTTCACTTTATGCTGCTGTGTTGCCATAGCCACTGCAGGGCAGGGGTACAGTCTAACTGATGTTCAATTAACTGACTTGAAAATTCAACTTTCACATAGTTTTGAAACCTGCTGCGGTTCCAGGTTCAATCCAAAAAAGCTGTGCGCCTGAAAGCTTAGGTAATTCTTCTAAGTATTACCAGTCTCACTAATAAATGATATGTAGATAAAACATTCTGCATTCAAAGTTTGAATTACACCATCCTGGCAAAATAAACTTTGAAAAACTAAGACCACTTTGTAAACAAGCACCACTTAATGCTTCCACATGTCAACATCTGGAAACAGTTTTCAAGGGAAATCAGCATTTTGTTGCAACAAACTTCCCAAAGAAATTTAAACAGCATCTTCTGTTGGGAACAGTTAATCACAATGAAATGTTTCTTTAATATACAGGGATTCCATCTCTCTATATTAAACATTTTCTGCCCATGGAAACAGTGAAGATTCCTTTAACGAGAAAAAATTATTCTATTCTACATTATCTTTATTATTATTCTACATTTTTTAAGTGTTATTTAAAATAAAAACACAAGTGATTATAATTTTCTCACAGCATGATAAAAAAAAATATTGAGGTCAAACTTCAAATGAGATTTGGAACAATTACAAGATATGCAAAATAAATATCTGGCCATCCACATTCAGACTAAATATGTAGACAAACTCAATAGTTTACAACCATTTATAGCATAAACCTCATTCAGATTTCAGATACTTGACAATGCGCTTATAAATCAGCCGTAGTCAAATTACTTCAGGACTGAAATTCTCCACAATCAGAAAATACTTTGCACTAAGTAGAAAGGCTGCTTTCACAGGTGTATATAATCCTTCTATTAAAAATATAAAAAAATATATTTTTTCTCCTTTATCATTAAGAATTTGTTTCTTTATACCAAAGGCAAGCTTTAAAAGAGGGAAGATTGAAAAGAAACTGGCATTGATAGCTACAAGATCAAACAGCAGGTCTGTCAGTGACATTAATTGGAGCTGACCTAAGGTAGAGATGCATTTTCCTGGAAGTGCCACTGCACAGTTTGTAAGCTGTTTCTTCCTCAAGAGAGGCAGGCCCTAAGGAACCTGCCTGCATGCTTCTTCCTGCCAATACACAACTCAGCTATGAGGCATCAGAAGTCAACAGTAAATCACTCCCTGACAATCTCTCCTTGTCTGCATAAAGTTGCCCTTCACAAGTCCAAAGTACTTAATTCCCTTCCTACTTACCCTTTTTAATGAGCCATTGGAAAGCATTAGATTAATACTCTAACTCACCAACCTGGCCCAAAGCCACCAGACCTCTTACAGCTCTTCTTACGTGATGCTCTCCACAGAGAGATATGAAGCACCTACTACTATCTATTCCATTCCTCAGAAAAAGAGGAAGGTGATGTACAACTACAATCAGCTGCAACCAGATGGTGGACCATCTCCCTCAGGGAAACTGTTTCAAGGAGTTTGATTTGCAGGGCCTGGATTTTTTATTTATTTACTATTTTTTAAAACACTCAAACAGTTTATTGTGGGTAGAAAGTAGTCATTCTATCTGCAAGCTTCAATCTGAGCTAGGCTTTATCTTGGTGATCGTTATCTGTTCCTAACTCAAAAATAGTTGGAGGACCTCAGCCTCTGCAAGGCCAGAACTAGTATTTCGGATCAGCTAGGCTGCTCTGGGAATCAGCTCCAAATACCTTTGAAGGTTTCTGTGCTTGCAGGTCCTTCCTCACATGCCAAGTTACACAACATCACTACTGCAAGGCCCTTGCGGTGCTCCTACAGAACCATAAGACCAACTGAAAAGTTTTTGACATCTTAATAATGCTCAGTCTCTCAACGTACCCCTGCAGACTTACAAACAGAAGCATTTTCCAGTACAGGAAAAACTATCTGCCGTTCATTTGAAGCACTGAGCTATAATGGAAAAAAATGAGAAGGCATTTTCATGCTAAATACTCTTTTAATAAAGAGAAAGCTAAACAAGTCTTCTATACCTATTCATATAGCTTCTCACTGCTTCATTAAGGAAAATTTCTTACTTGGATGTGCAGATGGTGCCTAACCAGAGTTTTCACAACTCTTAGGGCCAAAGAAATTGTCAGGAAGCAGAAAAGAGTTCAGCAGTAAAGATTCCCCACCTGCCTTCATCACAGCAAACTGCCCAGCCCCCACAAGAGCTGTTCTCCCACGCTAGAGCAACACAAGTGCCCTTGGTGCTTGCAGCTGGGTGTTTCTCATCCCAAGCCTTCCTTTCCAGGCAGTTCACAGCAGTGCTGCATGGCCACCAGCACCTCTGAGGGCTGGGATCAGTTTGCTTCTGCTGAACTTGTTCTTGCAGAGCTGCTCTCTGCATGCACACAAATGAATAACCACAGGAGGAGAGGGGAAACTGATGAGGTGCGGCCAGTATTCAAGAAAGGAAACAGGCGAGGGAGGATCTGCTTGCAAAGAAAATACAAAAGCATATTGTAGGCAGCCTTCATAATGGTACTTGACTGATTTTTATTCACATAACTGAGAATAACCTGGCAATTTTTAGCTTTAGAGCCACAATGAAAAGTACACTGAATTGAAGTTTTAAACAGCAGATAAAAAAGCAGCATTTCTATTAAAAAGCTTCTAGTTTTAAATGAAAAGTCACAATGATGTGTGATTATGATGATTAAACGCCTTCCTAGAACGGACCATATCACATTCTGGGGGTGATGTTCCTGCATCCTTACTTCATGCTGACAAGGGATAAAGGAGTCTAAGGACCAGCACTACAGCTCTGCTTTTGAAGCAAGCAAAGCATGTTATTTTCAGCAGAGCTCCTCATGGAGCATGGAGCTGCAGCAGGGATTTCCCTCCCTGCTCACACCCATGGACAGAGTCCTGAGCCCCAGCTGCTGCTCAGGGAAACTGCTCACTCAGTGAGAGATTTCTCCAAGACAAAGAAAGAGCAAACCCCTTTAACTTCTGCTATGGAAGTAATGTTCTATTTACGCCACATTAGATTGATGCATCTAAAATAATGCCAACACATTTATGGGTTTGGATATATGTTTTTAGAAGAGACTTCATCAGCTGAGGGCGGTTTTGGCAGAACTGCACTGTTCTGGAATGGTTTTCTTTCTGGCTAGCATTTTTTGTGGAGGAGTTTGCAGACTGCACTTTTAATTTGTGTTAATAGCCGAAAGCTTCTGGCTTCCTTATATTAAAGCAATAAATATTTTTAATATATTTAAATTTAACAAAAGCGAGATTAGGAACTTGGAATTGCTTTGCTCCCTGCAAAGTACACAGAGTTTCAAGGTATCAATACAGGCTCTGTGCACATATCTGCGACTTCTATGGAGGAATGAAGCAGAAGGATCACCAACTGAAAAGGCAAAAGGATCAGCAACTGAGATCTATACAGCAGCACAATGTGTATTTCCTTCCAGTTCTTCCAGCTTGGGCCCTGGCAACACATTACTAAACTGGAAAACCTGTAATTTAGGCTACCTTCCAACAGGAGACTCCAGCTAAAACATGATGCTTCAGACACTAACAATGACAGCTGAAAAGTCGTGAATTAACCTTTGTAAATGAAAGCACTTAATGTATTCATGGTCCAAGGTTTGGTTTTGGAGATTTCAAACTGAAAGAGCATCAGAAGACATTGCCAAGATTTCTCCCCAAGATACAAAATATCTCAGGATCACTGGTTTTGTTAACATATCTGCTATAACAGGATGAAAATCTCAGTGGATTTTTAAATAAATCATCCTGGTCTTGCATATACTCCGTATCAAACCTGAAGACTGGAGAAAAACTAAAACATCTACATCTCAGAAAATGGAAAGGAGGAGCTCAGACCTATGCAGCTGTAGATGCATCAGGCTTATAGGCAAAGCTTTAGATTGTACGATGAAAGGAGCATAATAACACGGAGGTAAAACACAAAAAAGAAAGAGACGGTATGAGCTTGCCAGCCAGATCATATCTACCTAAGCTGATACATTTTTTTCTTGGCACACAAAGCTTTGAAGCTTACCCGAATTTTGATGAACTACATAAGCCAGAATTGACATAGCATCCTCTAACCCTCACCAGTCCTAAGAGCTGAATGTAACATGAAGGAGGTATGGGGAGGGCTTCACATGGGAGCAGAGAGCTGGGAGCATGCTCTGATTCAAGGAAACTAAAAGAGCTTGGCTTCCACACAGCAACAAAAGGAAAGCTAAAAGCAGTACCATTTTCACCTGTAAATATATCTATTCTAGCATCAGCAGAGACAAAATGAGTTACTCAGTATAAAAAGAAATAAGAATGGGGCTACATAATTTCCCCATTAATAATTATAGGCAATATTTACAACTGTGTTACTGTAGATATTGAAAGCAAAAATCACTTTTTAAAATGGAGTTTGACTTTTTTCTGAATGTGAAAATAATACATGCACTAAACAGGATCCAGAAAATCCTTTCTAATCTATACATCTAAAATAATCTTTTTTATTTATAGCTAAATCCTTGACTTCTCACCATTCCAACCAATGCACAGTTTTGCTTATAAAATCCCAAGGGACAGATAAGAGAATAATTTGTTATATGTTAGTCCAAAAGTGGGCTATTCAGTAGGTCTTGACACTCCAGCAGTTGCAGAGGAGGTTCATCCCAAAGGAGACAGATAGTTTGGGGCTCTGTCAACATCATATATAAACAAGGTAAGTTGCACACAAAGAAAAGACTTGTGGGTTAAATCCTTGATGCTTTGTTCTTCTAAAGGAGGATGAAGTACATAAACAGTGGGAGCGGAGGATGTCCTCCCCATGCTGCAAGAACATACAAGCAATTCTCCTTGTTGGAGAACACTCACTCCATTCTCCTGTAGCCTACAGCACTTCACCTGCTGTTGTCTCATTGTAATTGTCCTTACTACCTCCGCCTGCTCCTTACCTTGTGAATATAAGTAGTTTAGGACACAGTTATTTGTTCAGTATTTCTTAGTGAGTGAATTCAATAGACTGAAGTAAAAAATTTCTTGCTGATTTATTTTATACAAGTTATTATTTTTGCATACTCCCAGCATTTATGGATAAAGCAAAAATAAAAAAATAAAAAAAATACCCTGATCAGAGTTGGCGGGTGAATCTCTAAAGATTTAATTTACATTCATCTTCTACTTATTTGAATGCATAATTTTCATTATTATTTTATAAATCTCTAGATACATCTGGGAAATTATTTTTATTAATGTATTTGCATGTGTATGTCTAAAATTCTTCTAGTCTTGGCAGCTGAACTTAAAACCAGAATTTACACCGAATGAGGAAATGCGGTTTGTTCCACAAACAAAACGAAGAAGTGAACGGCAACTTGTCTGAAGATCTTGAGCTCTTGCCAAGCCATGTTTCCCAAAATATTCTGCCCTAAACCACGCTCAAGCCTTAATTATCAACTGCTCTCTCCTGCAGTAGCCAGCTGCTTGGGGCATGGAAAGGCACACAGAATAGGCAGAGTTCAGCAGTAGACCTGGTGACACATAGACACGTTGTGATTAGGTCTCATCTTGAATTACACTTTAGAACGCACTTTTCTCAGAAGGGACTCACTGCTGTCTCACATTTGGTTGTGCTCAGCGTTCTACTGCTGCACTGCAGAGCACCTTGTGAGTCGTCTCCCCTTGTTGACAGCACACACACACAGAAAAGCCATTTTTACCTCGTCCCAGGGCACTGCCTGCTTTTTCCTGTTTATACTTTCTTCCAGTATGTAGAGGTAACTGCAAAGCAGCAAGCTCACCCTGCTGTCTAACGCTGTTTCCTTATTTAGCAGGTAGTTTTAGTGCAATCTTCTGTTCTCTCCTCCACAAACGTTCCAAGTTTCATTCTCTAGAGCATAATTACCCTAAGTACTTCTCCTCTGGCAGCAGCATGCTAATATTTGATGGCTTTTCAAGAGGCAGTTTGCCTTCTTGAAGGTAACCAAAACGCATCTTGGAAAAAGTACCAAAGGACTGACAGGCAATTTTGGCAAATTAAGACCCAACCATTTGTGGATCTGCGCAACAATGCTGCTGAGACATCCAAGCTACTAAAACATGCAGTAATTTCCCTATCACTGCATTTACAAGCATCACGAGGGCAGCACCTATGGGCACAACCAACATGTTTCACACCAGGCAGACTGGCTTAAATCTGCTCCTCTCTAACAGACGTGCAGCAGCCCTGCATGCAGTCGGCCAGCCCTCTCCATTAAAAGACCTGTCAGCTCCTCCATTCTTTGCCCAACTCTAACCATTCAAAATGAAAATAACCATGCCGGATAACTGCCTGGGCTGGGGATCATTCCTTGTTTTGATTCTTGAAGTAGCAGAAAGGGTAATTTTACCAATTTCCTCTAATGAAGTTGCAATTTCTGAAATAAGACATATTTCTGCAAAGAAGATGAACGTGAGCCAAAGCTGTTTCCAAAACATGTCCCACACTCACTCAAAAATATCAGCAACTTCTTACACGTGGGATGATCTAATGCTTTCCTGCTTGCAGCAATACCTGTGCATTTCAACACAGCCAAACAAATTGTATCTGTTTCTACCAGAGCTGTGTAAATACAGTCTTGTCTGGACAAAATCACCCTCCAGAAGTTCTCAATCTGCACATTAGTAGTAAAAAAAAAAAAAAAAAAAAACAACTGCAGAGAATACTTGTTCATATTCTTATTCTCAAAATGTATAAGGAAATCAAGGTTTTTTAGCATTTCCTAGCCTTTAAGTGGTTGGATTTGCAGCCTAAGTGATCTCTCAATATGTCTACTATCTTTTTAGCCAGTGTCTCACTTCTTTTTACATGAAATATCACGTGTAATAAAATTAGTTTTAAAAATTGAGCGTAGGAAGCAGTGTGTCTTTCAAAGCAGGCAGGGCTGACTCTGGAATAACTCTAAAAAGTGCTATTAATGGGTAAAAGCATGCTAGTTAGAGGGAGGAAAAAGCCTGGCAGACTTAGAAAATTGATGCTTCTTTTAGTAATTACATGGATTGAGAAACAGCTATTTCTGTTAGCATCTTCAAAGAAAGTTATGGAAAGTAAACAGAAAGCAAATCAGCAAGCTTATTTTTTTCCAAATAATAATAATAAAAAAAGGTATTTCGAAAAACAAGAAGAGCACACAAATCTATTTTGAAAAACAATGAGATCAGTGTGTGGGTAGAGGCTTACGTTATTGGTCACCTACTGTGATTCTGATCCACGCACCCCTTAGATCACGCATTTTAGTGATGAGCTTCCCACTGGAGCTTGGTCACCCTTAAAAATTTCTCCCAGAAAAGCCAAAGAGGCTGGCTGCAAATCGGGACAGGACGGATGATGACAGAAGATACTCAGAATGAGAAACTGTCTGACAGCTACGCCAGCTTGAAGACTCGTGGCCAGGGAGAGCAAATAAACAGGAACTTGCTAGAAGGTCAGACTGATACATTCTGTAGCCAACTCCTGCAGCTTTATGATGACAATTGGGATGCTTAAAGTTCTATTTGGGGATTATTATTTATTTATAAAACGTTATTCAGAAGACCTAATTCATGTGCAGGAATTGCATGATTTAAACATGCACCATGTGGAGGGACGAGAGATTCTGGACGTCTTTCCTGAACTTTACATGTACTCAGCAAAAAATATTTTATCCAATTAAATCACACTCCCTTGGTTCCCATGATCTCTCCCAGTGTGCCAGTGAGCAAACTGAATTAAATAGAGGCCACTTCTTGCTTCTTGCCATATTCCCTTATTTTTGCAGGGTCTTTTAAATGAATTGCTTGTGACAACAAGGTTTCTCACAGCCTCATCACAGGTGACTGAAGTGAATGTACTCTATTTCAAAATGGGCAGAAACCATGACACAATCACTGGGTTCGTGAACCAGCTGCTTTCCAGTACCTCTGATTTTGGATTCACTGAATCACACTTTCTGCTATTAGTCAATGGGACTAAGGAAATCCAAATCCACGCAGCCACAGGAAGTTCTTCCATTATGGATGATGTTACATTATTAAATTTACTCAAGCCGATGCCTGGCATTACAGAAGTTCATGCATTTTCACTGTAGAGCTTTTGCAGAGCAATTCATAGCATAAAGTCAAACCTAAAAAAGCCATTTTGGCATGACCCTCTGCTGGGACAAGCTGACACACCCTAAACTGCAACCGTGCAATGTAAAAAGCGGGCTGCTTTGTTTTGTGCAGCATTGAGTGTGGTACACAGCTTGAGTGCAATCCTGTCAGAATGCTGCCGTTTATTTTGGAGTAATGTAAGAGCTGTTCTCTTCTG
This sequence comes from Meleagris gallopavo, assembly GCF_905368555.1. Lineage (NCBI taxonomy): Eukaryota > Metazoa > Chordata > Aves > Galliformes > Phasianidae > Meleagris > Meleagris gallopavo. The sequence goes on from NC_139405.1 coordinate 13,869,681, forward strand.
GGGTGAAGCCACTCCAATGTACTGCATAAGAAGCAAAAAAAACAACAACATAATATGGCCTTCAGTGCTTCCAGCACAATCTTAGGATTGTTTGCTTGTTTTTTCAGAGGACAGTAATAGAGCAAATCATGTAAAATAGACTCCAGGACAGCCTGTATTCCTGCTAAACCTGCCTCTTCTATAAGAACAAGAAAAAATCCACCACGCAGATATATGACATTCAAAAACTACTTCTTTTTCATTCTGGATTATAAATTCCAACAATCTTCTAAAACTGACTCAAAGCACTGATCTGCATACCAGCAGTTCTTGCGCTGTGCATGAACGAAGATGAAACGGCATTCTGCTTCTTTTCCTAAAGCAAATATGATTTTCTATTCACAAAAAAATGTGCAGAAACAAATTAATTTATTTGAAAATCTGGCTTTGCATGCCAGTACAGATCAGAATTTACCTATTTCAATACTGAAGGGCTTTTTAATTTTTAATGTGTTTATCTTTCCTTTTAAGTTTTTATTCATGTTGGTAGAGGCTTAATCTCTCTCAGTGGTCTCAGTTTCTTCAAGGGGATTATTTACCACCTCAATTAAATAAGAACAGAATAACGTGGTCGATTAAAAAGCTGAAGGAGCTGGAGATTTCTATGGAACTTGAAATTAGCCCTGGAGCTACAATTGCAGCTATCCTTATGAATAATCAAACCTTAGCCAATTATTGCAGCAGCAAAACAAATTAAGTTACAGTATCAAACCAGATTAAACAGTAGATTAATTTCTCGAACAAGTACGTTTCCCAAGATGGTAGAACTTCCCAGCAGCTGATTTCACAGGCGAGCACATCCCCGTGCATTATGGCACCAAAGTAGGAACACAGGCCCGAAGGCATTTGGGAAATTCAATGTTCAAAACCACAGAACCTCTCCAGTATGAGAGGTATTTCTTATTTTTCATTACATTAAATATTTGCGTTAACAAACTAACTTGTTTATGCTTAGGAAAAATCCTGTAAGTATTTGAGTGGCATGTTAACTATCACCAAATTCATCAAACAATCTAGATTTTACCACCCTGGATATAGTATCCACATGTGATCATTCCATAAATAATTCCTCGCCTCTCATTCTGAGAAGATTTTGAATGATCTACTATCCAGCAAAAGCCTAAATAATGCAACATTGTTCTAGCTCTGCTGACAGTATATGGTTTTCCCCATAACAAAAGCCAGAATTAAATAAAACTGTAGGCTGGCTATATCAACTCTGTTCATGTCAGAAATACAGGAGGCATTTCTTCGTTTTGGTTTAGTCTCTATTCGCACTACAGGGACAGAAATCTGCACATCTTCTCCCTAACAATAACTCTCAGTGAAGGACAAAGCAACACAGTGCGCATTTCTTAACTTCCTCCACTGCCACATCAGTTTTTCTCTGGAAGGGCTTTCCTGTTCCATCAGACTCTGAGGCTAACAAAATGCCACAAAGTATGAAGGAACAGGAAAGACTCACACTTCCCGAATGGATTTAAAAGAGAAACTTAGGGAAAAAAGCCAGAGAATTACCGTTTACTCTGGCTACGTAAACTCTCCTAAAACACAGAGCTCCTCCTCATGACGGTCTTAGCACGTTGCTGCACTGAGCAGCTGCCCAAGACGATGCTCTGACTTCAGCAACTGAGGCAGCAGTTCCCCGTAACATGCTGCTGTAACATGGCAGCACACACACTGCACACCAGCAGCAGTGCTGGTGAGGGAAGCCCGCCTCACAGCAGACACTGCACCGCACAGGGTATTAAGTGCCACTCCCTGCAAGCCTTCATACATCTGCCTTTACTGCTCCCTCCACAGGAGATGGTAAAAAAGGCTGATTTGACTTTACTAGGCAGTTACTATGGCTTTGACAAAAAACATTTCAACAGTTGCCTGCTATGCACACAGGTTAACATGTGTCTCGTGCATTATGGAACCAGTATCCCACCCAATGTAAATATCAAAGTTCAACGTGCACCGAATTAAATTCTGTAATGACTTCTAAAGACGACATTACAATCCATAATGTCAATACCATACAGCAGGCCATGGTTGTAATTTGTTAGGTCAGTAATTCAGTATAGCCTACTAAACTTGGTACTGGCTTTCTCAAGAGCACTAAAATAAATGTTTTAAAAGTTTGCAACAGCATATTTAGAGTCATCTATAATTAGCTCTGCAGCACCATAGAAATACATTACAGAAATTACATATATAAATCAGACTGCAATCTTCATTTATAATTTCACACTTATTCTCCAAGGATCGGCACAAACAATTGCAACTACTTCTCTACAGATTATCATCTTAATTCACAGCATCACCCGCTCTGTCAGTGAGACATGCTTTGTTCTCCCTCAACTGCAGCACGAGTCTGAGCAGAGGCTGAATACAGGCTCCTCTCTGAGGAATAACGGGACTGCTTCCCAACAGAGCCGCAGGATCTGCCCTCTCAGCTCAGCCCCAGCAGCCACACTCAGAGCTTTGGGCTGCATTTCTCACCAAAAAGGGCCTGCTGCTGGGCTATACAGGCATAGAGGGAAGCACCACCCATATGGGGTAGGGCAGAATTTGCCAGAGGAAAGCTCAGGAACCCTACAGAGGTCCTGTCCTTACAGCTTATGAGTGCTGGAGGCAATCTTCTGGGCAACCTACAAGCCCAGTTCAACAACAGTCAGTAAAACCAAAGCAATAGTTTTCAGCCAAAGGATGAACAGCTTGGATATCTATATTACACTCTTAACATTTCTTTGTTAGGACTTGTACTGCATGCAGAAGTGCTGGCTGAGACCTGCCATGGTTGCGTGCTTTCAGAAACTAGTCTCTACCTTTGGGATCAAGATGAGCTCCAGCAAGAGAAATACGGGGGGAAAAAAAAAGTCTAGCTGACAAATAATGATGCATGGCAGTTCGAATTATACTGAACACTGCTGGATTCCTTTTTTCTGTTTCTTTAATCTATATGCCAGGAATAAGACTTGAGGCAAGATTTCTTTATTGCAGGTTTTGGCAGACCCAGTCAATGTCTGTTATTTATGATTATGCTTTTTTTTTGTTTGTTTGCTTCTACTGCAATGTCTCAGTCTAATTGTCAAGCCCAGATAGGACTTCACCACATAATTACTTAAAGCTCATTTACTAAGTGATGCAGATGCAAGATACAGGAGAAAAATACTAGCCAGTATGAATTTCCATTTCTAGCAGCACAGCTCTATAAACAGAATTCACACAGCAGGCTAGCGTTGAAAAACTCCTATGTAGCTCAGAATTCTTTTTTCATGTTTCCTTCAGTAACTCAACATCCTGTGTTTTCTACTTTTACAATGAAGCTAATCAGCAGCGACAGACAGTTACCTGACCCACGCTTGAGAAATCCCTCCTGTATCATGAAGCTCAGAACTGACATCACACTTCCTGATCAGAAAAAAAAAAAACATCAGAGACCTGCATGCCTATGGTCTAAGTAGAGATGTCACAAACAACCTCTGAGATCTCAGGAGCAGGGAAACCCTCCTCTTTTCTCTATGCAGGTGCGTGGGGGAGGGGCTGGGGGAGCCCATCCTTCTCACCGTCACTACCTGTAAGAAGCTGCCATAATCGAGTATAGGAGAAAGCCATATCATCACCCCAGGCCCTGAACATCCCCTCAGGTTAGCCAAGGCCATGTTAAACAAGTCGTAGTTTATTGCCCAGCTACATCTCTGCTTCTGTCTTCTGTTCCTAGGACAGCCAAAGCATTTTGTACAGAGAGGTAAAGAGGAGGAAAGGAGAATAAGCCAAAGCAGTTTCCCTGTCCAACATGTGACACAAAACTAAGTCCAACTGACCATACTTTCAGGGCCCTCTACAAGTAACCACGTCTCAACACATCTCTCTTGCTTTCAATCATGCCATGCTCCTTTTTGCAGGCATCTTCTAGCTAGTGATAACAGCAAACTTCAGGCTGGAATTTGCAAATGCACTAAGTGTGGGAGTTGCACAGCTCCCACTGGAATAAATTGTATAAGCACTAGTAGTGCTAATGGAGGAAGACAGCCAAAAATAATTCCTCTGCGAAATGAGCTTGTATGACTTATGTACCCTGCTATGACTCTTGAAGGACAGAGGAACTTTGGCAAAGCTGCACTTTGAACATTCATCTCCAAGCCAGCGCAGCAATGAAAGTACTGTAAATGAATGGCAGCAGACCAAAAAGAGCTTCAGAAATGTCATTTCACTTTTCACTAACTGCAGGACAAACACGCGCATACTGTTCTGAACTCCACCTCTAACCAAAAACAAAGACTAACTTTTACACTGTTTTAATACCTTTCTCTGTGCATCCTTTCTGAAGGGTCAGACACTGCCCAGTTTTCACATTCCTTGAATGAAGTGTTGCAGGGATGCACACCATCACACAAACAATTCTAGGGTTGCTACACAACCAAGAGCAGCAGCAGAGTTCAGTGCTACATGCAATATTTCTGCAGCAACTACAAGAATCAAAACCGGGGAAAACTGTGGCAAACACGGGAACAGGCTAACTAGCACAGTGCTAAACAGAGACTGCCAGATAAATCCAGCATTTCTCAGTGCCTGACTTCAACAGGTGACACAAAAAAAATGTACACGACCTCATCTCAGTATGCCACTGACAGCACAACTGAGACGCTATTCCAGCTCCAGCAGAAGCAGGCCAGTGTGCCGCACAGTCAGGCTGTATGACTCTGCTCCCGGCAGCCAGGACAGCTCACAGCCACCTCGGGAAGATGCTGCCCCATGCCCCAGGTTGCCAGTTACACCACACAGCCAGGATGACAGTCACTGCCCTACTTCTGCAGGCAAGGTAGCCTGCTGGACTCAAGCCCACTCCAGCAGGGAATAAAATTTCACACAATCTGGAGAGGAGCATTTGAGCTGGGCCTCATTGGGCTGCTGAATAGACAGGTCCCACTTGTGATTCAGTGCTGTTGGTGATAGGTTTAAGTGGGCTGAAACCAATGGCAGCCTTCCGATGTGTCCCACCAAGCCAGGCTCCCGGGTGGCACACTCAGCTCCCACAGAGCTGCAGAGGGGTTGGGCTGGCATTCAGTGCTGGCTAGCAGTGCCATGCTTGCACAGCCCTTGGCTTGACACCTGTGGGCAAGGCCTATCTGCCTCACGCTCACTGAGCACTGCAGTTCCTTCTCATAAAACTGCAGGGTTTTTGCTCATAAAGCAGAGGGTTTGGTGAAGTTAAAAATAGATTCTGTTTCTAAGGAATCCTGTTACCACACCCATTCTCTGTTTCATATCCACTTGCTGTGGGCAGGGTCATGGTCCCACATGGACTGCTAATCCCTTGCTTTAATTTTCACACTTTGTAATTAAGATGTCTCTGGATATGTCTTAAGAAAAAAAAAAGTAGTAGTAAAATACTTGTAGCTTGTTGCAGATAGGAAATGCTGAGGGCCAAGAAGGCTCCATTCCCACCCAGCACTCACTGAAGGCAGGAGCTGGCCATCCACCTGCACAATACCCACCTGATTCATCTCTCTCCCATCCCTTTGTTAGCATTTCCCCCCAGGCTTGTCAGTTCCTAGCAAAGCCACTGCTTGTCTGTTCCAAGCTTGGCACATATGTACAAAATGGCTGGTGTGGTGAAGTAAAAGTCCATTTCACAACAAACCAAACAGCCAGAGAAAACTCACATGCACACTCAAGCTGATGGCATGGGAAGTGCAAGGAGCTGGTCCTTCACCCTGAGCCAGCACTGACTGCTCATCATTTCTCTCGACCCCCACACAGCACCAGCTGGTACATTCAGCTGCTGCTGGGTTCAGGGGTGGTTGTGCCCTTCCTGATGGCCTCTAAGGAGGACAGGATTAAGCAAAGGCAAGACCTGACTGAAAGAGATTGTCAAGAAAAGAGTAGATGTGGCACTGTGGGGCATGGGTTTAGTGGGTGTGGTGGTGATGAGTTGGCAGTTGGACCTGATGATCTTAGTGCTGTTTTCCAACCTTAATGACTGCATGATTCTGAGCACAGGCGAAGGCACCAGCCTCCGTCCAACCTTCCTGATGCTAGGTAAAAGGCATCAGTCCCGGGCAGCAGCCAAGCAGAAGTTTCTTCAATCTGCAAGAACAGCAGTGAGAAGAGGATCAAGTCCCAGGTAGACTCCCACATTTTTGAATTTCCAGAGCTATGCAGCCAACACATTTGTCCACTCAATTGATACCTCATTAAACAGAAAGCTAAAAGTCAGTACTGTAACAAATTGCCACAGGTGCCTTTCCCCAGCACATTGCCCACACATTGTAAGATGCTGAGAGTGGACCATCAGACAAGAAGAATGTTTAATTTCTGTCTCCTGCTTCACATGTTTGTTAAAAACTGCTCTAAAAATCAGCAGTAGGATTAAGGGGCCCACTCTCTTTTAAGCAACGAAAACTGCAGTAAGGTAATGATAAATAGAAGTTTAATGCTAAGCATGTATTTCATGTATTTCTAGTCTTTAATCCTAACTACTCCACCATCCTGTACATGGGTAAGCTTCAGAAATCCTCAAAAGGTTATACAGGAAATTAAGAACCAGACATTTGTTGAAAGTTACAGACTGGCACTCCTTGAAGCACAATAGCTGTGCTGACTACAGGTGGGCGCTCACAGCATCACATCTTGCAATCTGGAACTCCTGCTTCCATTCATCTGCCATTCCCTTTCTGTGGTTTCATCTTCCTCTATGTTCCCATTCCTGGGATATACAGGATAAGTAGCCAGGCTCGCAGTGGCTGTGTTCCCAGTGACAGGTGCCTGAATTCGAGTGCCAGACTTCAACAAACAGATCTTGCAACATCTGCTGTCTCTGTTGACTGAGCAGTAGCACTGTTGTTGGGTGGTGGTTTTGTTATCTTTAAAGGAGACCCTTAAGCAGCTGTAGAGTTTCCACTTGTATGGTGATGCTTTGAGATTTGATTTCATTTTAAAGCAGTTAGAGTGGACAAACAGATTTGCTGGCAAGGGCTCATGTCATTGGATACACCACAATATTGCTCTCCACCAGCAATTTTAAGTGCACAGACCTAGCGCTGGGTTTGTGCGTGCAAGGCTAGAGTTCTACAAATGACTCTTCACATAAATAAAGTCTCCTTTCCTCATACAAACCCATTGTACTGCTACTATAGGCTCAGGATGCTCACTCTGACCAAATTAAAGTGCTCAGGCTCATCAGGCTGCTCAGAGAAGCTGTGGATGCCCCATCCCCAGAGGCATTCAAACCTAGATTGGATGGGGTCCTGAGAAGCCCAATCTAGTGGATAGCAGATCTGCCCATGGCGTGGGGTTGGGACTGGGTGGGCTTTGAGGGCTTCAGTTCCACAACATTTTGATTTCAGGAGAGAGGACACACCAAGATTCTACTATGCTGACTGATGTCAGGCCAAGTGCAGACTTCCCTGCGAAGGAAAGCATTGCTTCTACAGTTTCTACACAGTTTTGGGTGCTCTTCCTTCTTGCTCCAAAACCAAAGAGCTTTATTTCAGAACATTGATTTGGAAATGATACAGAAGATAGATGGTCGATTTCTATTTTAAACTAAGGTCTTAGAGAGACATCCTCTTTTAATGCTGATCGAATATTTTTTATGAGAAGATAATTAACCCTATATTCTCTTTCCTACTTCTCAAAATAAGATTATTTCCTCCCTGTTACTATTTTTGCAGAATTACTGCTTATTTTCTCACAAATCTCCTGCTGCCAGCATCTGTCTCTGTTTGTAGTACATAAAGCAAATGACAACATGTGGCTGTATTTGATATCTGAGGGGGGGCAGATTCACATTTGTCTTCTGACCAGCCAAGCCAAAATAATCTGGAGGCTAATTTTAAATTTCACATAAGTATGAAAACATACATGAAAAAGTTCCTCTGTTTTGTTTGAGCCAATGGTGCATGCCATGAACTGTCAACTTCAACTTACCCTAGCATTTCACAGCTCGTCCTTTAGACACGTGGGAGAAGAAGAAAATATTTCTTTTTGTGGTAAAAAATAAATATAAGCTGCTCCTTCCTAGCCCTTCAAATTTGATCCTCCTCATGTACACACAAGTCCCAAAACAAACAAAAAACTCAGAGGAAATCAACTTAAAAATAAACAAACATGAAATTCCTGAAAATGTACCATCTTTGAAGTGATTGCCAAACATCCTCTTCAAACTAAGAAACCGGGATACACAACCCACATCATATCTCCTCCCTTTGCAGAAATAAATATGGAGATCCTGTGACAATTGAAAGATCTATTAGCAAAAAAAAAAACAAAAAACAACACAATGGGACCTGCCCACATCTGCAAAATCCAAAGTCAGCAGATCTACGGTGTTGGTGGAATCTGCTGTCTTCATAGACATTTAATCTGTTTTTAATCTATTTTTAATTAGACTACAGTAACGTAAAGTTTGCACATCCCTTTTTATATTATTTAGGTTAAATTCTCACTTAAACTATCATTTTAATTAGCTAGAATAGTGTTTTAGGGTATCTCTCTCCTACCACCACCATCAAATACACACCCAGGACTCCTTCTACATGACACTTAGTATTTTATATTTGTGCCCACTGATATCAAGAAAGTCTTCAAACAAGCTTATGTATTACATGATTTTAAAACACAACACGCTTGTTATTTCCCTTGTTTTATAACTATTTAGAAGTTTTCTTCTCAACTACAATGGCAAGAAAATTCCTTGATGAACACAAAGAATTCTGACTGCTGCAGAAACTGGGCCTCAAAATTAAAAACCAATCATGAAGAGGCTTAGGGCTGTAACCATAACTTCACTGAACTTACAAACATCTAAAGTAAAATAATAGCATCTCTGACATCAATGGGAATTTCACAACTGATTCCAGGGACCAGGTTTTTCATATTGCCTATTCAAATTTAATTTCCTTTCTGTTAGCTGATTGTGCCTTGGCATCTTGCCCCCCTGTTATAATTCACAATTTTTTAAATGATTTCACAAGGTTAAAAAAGTGCAAGGAAATGACATTTCCTACAGCTAAACAAAAATCACAATGAAGTACTACAGTAGCCTTCCCAAAAGCACGCACTGGTCACCCTTCTGATAAGCAAATGTTAAAAATAAAATTCAAGAGGTAATTTGTTTGCCTTTTACCCCAGCACAGGGCAGCACAGCCCCCTGTCGGGGTGACGCTGCGAGCCACAGACACGCAGTCATGCTAGCATATCCCACCTGAACCTGTGGCCAAGCCAATAGCTTGAACTCAAGAAGCAAACAACAAAAAAAGAATGAAATTACTCCTCCCGCCACCCATTCAGTGAGCAAATTATTTTCTAAGAGGAAAACAGGTGTAATGTGAAAAAATTCAGGCAGTAAATGATACTCTTCTAACACGAGGTGCATTTGCCTGCTCTGCAAGATAATCATCATCATCATAGTATGCCTCGGAAGAAATCTGGAGTCATATCTTGCTGTCTGTTTTGCAAACAGAGTTAATGAGAGTCATGTGGATAATGTTTTTCATTAAATTGAGGATATGAGCCTGAATCAACTCCACTGAAATCAATGGGAGTCTTTCCATTCATCTTAATGAGGCTGAATCTACTTTTATAACGATAGAATGCAAAAGCCTTCATTCACTCTGCCTCACAGAAGATATCCATCATTTTCTGAAGAGTCTAAGGACTATTTTGCCACATCAAAAAAGAGCAAAATCAGGTCAGAGAAAAGAATGTACATCCATAAGGGGAATCCAGTACGAGATTGCCTTATGTCAGTAGGAAATATGTAGTTATTATCCTTATTCTACTTTTTTTTCCAGCATTATCCTCTTATCAACTGTATGAAGTGTTTTGAAACATGATCTAAAAAAGCTCAGAATGCACTGACAAAGTGCTTATGCAGGATACATGCAAGGGATTTAAGTGTAGCACATTCCTGCACTTTTATAAAGCAATGTTCACGTTGCAGATGTAAATAAAATACAGTATTAGAACTTTTTTTAAAAAAGCAAAGTCCCTCTTATTTTCTAAACAGAAACAACCTGATTGGTTTCAAGTATAAATTTGGAAAGACAGAAACACACAGACAAGTGCTCAAAACAATGCATCTTAACCCATACATGTTTTCATGGAAGACAACAACAGAGTTTGGATTCTGATGCCCACAAAGGACGCCTGTGTTCAATCGCCAACCTCCCAGGGCAGCAAGTGGCAGCATCTCTACAGATAAACATTTCTGAATTTCTTTCACAGCTTTTTTTGTTTTTATACTCAATAACTGCAAGTACATTTACATACTAAGTAACTGCCCAATAACAGGCAGGAGAGGAAAGGTGCCTCAGAACAAAAGCAAAAGCTGCAAGGATAGGATTCTTATGTGTACCCATCAGAGCCTGGAAATCCATGTGGCACTCAGTGCTGTTTTTGGCTAGGTCCAACATAAACAAGCTGCACGACAGCCCCTACACTTAAGAACACAAATTATGTACATGCTAATTTAATTGCAGCCAATTGCATATTAATGAAAACACTTAACTATTGACTTTTTGCTATTAAAATGGCAGTACAACCACTACTGATAAATAAATCTTTTCATCAACTTCTAGCAACTTCCTCCTTTCCCAGTTTTTCCTCACTCTTAGTAAATACATTTGCATTACTTTTATTTCTTCTGAATTATTTTATTCCTTCCTCTTCATGCATTAGGTCAGCCACCTTCCCAGTCCTATGAAGCTCTGCGCTTCAAAAGGACAAAAACTTGTTGGGCATCTTGTGTTGTAGTTAATGAGGGCTCATGTCAAATGTTCATTCAAAGAAGCTATTCTAGTTCCTTGCCCATTTCCTGTCGCACTTGGGGATGCAATTTGTCTTGGTCAAGTGCTTTGTCAACTTTTCACAGTTCTAATTACCTTATTAGCTGCTTCAGTGCTCCAGTAAAACCTTTTTGTTTTCTACGCCTTCTTTCAGGGTCCTATTGCTCATCATAGGAAGTATTATTTTATTTTATTTTTTACTTTTTTTTTTCTCCCCGTGTGTAAAAACCGGTTTGTAGAGAAGGAAAGTGAATTCGCTCGGTGAACTTCCCATCTCTTGCCCAGCCACAAGGCTGAAGGCATGTGCTAATTAGGCACATGCCAGACAGATCACATCCGATGCCTCATGCTTTGCTTTGCTCTCTCCAACTGATTGCCTTTTATCAGCACCTTCAGTCATCCTCTACCTCGTTTCTTTTTTCAGGTCTCTGTATGCCTGTCACTTCACAAGGAATTATTTTAATAAGGAGTATCTGGAGAGAGACAGGATGGAAGTAGGTCTAAAAAAAGAAGGAAACCTAGTACAGAAAATCAAACTGGAGAGATAGCATCAGACTGCTAGGTTCCTGGGTTTCCATGGCTAAAAATAAGCTAATGCACACTATCACAAGTATGAAATGACTATCTGGGAGGCACAATATTGACTGTCCACCGAAGAGACAACTAACTTCTAATTACAGTTTGCCTCCATTAAAGACTTGCCTCCAAGTGCATCTTCAGAGCTGTACCCAATAAGGTTCAAATGTTCCACACTTGGCATTCAAATGTACTGAAGACTAGTCCACATCTTACAACAATGCATTCTGACCACTGGTCCCAGCAGTGAGTTCTTTTACTACTGCCTGTTATTCGGTGTATCTCCAACTAATTTACTTAGCTTTCAGTTTATAAAGCATAGCAAAAAAGGCATCTTGGCAAGAAAACAGAGCTTCAACTACTCTATCAGAGACAACTACATTCACTAACGCAAGTCAATGATTTTATCTCCTGAAAAAGAGCAAAAGGAATCAAATACAAAAGACTAAAGCCAGAATTTGATTCAGCACATCTTTCACAAATAATAACTCAGCTCGATGGGTACTTACCACATTGAAGTTACACCACCAGCTGCTAGTATAAACACCTTTTTGCTCTTTGTTGACCAGGAAGCACCAGAGAACACAATGAACCTAGGTCTCTGCATTATCAGAGGCACATAAGCACTTCTAAGAAGCCCCAGACAAAAACTCAATAATGAAAAAAATCTCAGAACATCATCTATATTAAGAATACATTGATGTTTTCCAAGAACATCACAGCATATCTTCACTGTGACAGATGCCCGTAAGCCTGCTCAAAAAAATATCAGTATTCCATTTAGTAAACTTGACTGGCTATGTTTTCAAAACACCTCAGGATTCACTTGATGATTTTCAAGAGATCTTCCTCACTGCACCAACTGAGGTTTTCTGAAAATGGTGACATTGATTTTGTTTCTGGTATTATCTATTAATGGCTGAAACCTGCAATACAAGGGTGAGTAAAGCTGAAAATCCAGACCTGTTTTGCGATGCCAAAAATTCTTCCAGATTTTTCTGAAAGGAAACTAATACTAGAAGGTTCATCAAGCTGAAGGAGAGGAGAAATAATCTTTTCCTCTCATTCTGCTTGCTTCCAGCCAGCAACCTGTAACATCCCATTCCCATGATTTGTTATTTCTACAGGTTAATTGCACCTATTCTTTCTTTCCTCTGCTGACCTTTTTTTCTGTTTTCTTTGGCATTATTTTGGCCATCTGAACAGTTGATTTCCTTCCTTTAATCACACTGCACTTCCCCATACAATCTCAAAACATGCAGCTCCAAAAAGGAAGGTAGGTTAGAGGTAGAGGATTTGTTCTGCATTTCTTCAGCTTATTCAGTTTCTGCCTTTAATCAGCTCTCTCCTGCTCCAGAAAACAACATTGCTATGGGGGACCTGTATGATCAGTTCTCAGTTGATGAGAGTATGTTTCTTGCTGGATCAGACAGGATAAAAAAAAATAATAATAAAGGGACAAAGTCAAGAAAAATAGTTTTTGATCTTTGGATTAATTAAACTTCATCTTCCTCTAGAAAGGGAACCAAACAACAGCTCAACAAACCTCTTCAAATAAGTTATAAAGTGAAACAGCCATCAACACAAAAAGATAGCTGTATCAGCATGATGGGAGGGTTTAAAGCAAGCCAGTTATGCCCCTAAAGGATGGCTGCTGGAACAGAAACAAGTCAAACTTAGAATAAATTAGATAAATTGAATAAATTTATCCCACCCATGGCCAACATGTTCCAAAGCATTCAACACTCACCTTCGGGTCCAAAACTTCAAAAGGGATCATTTAGTTCCCGTTGAGGCAAAAAATGAAATAGCCAGTTTCAGAAGGAACTCAACATCTTGTAGTGAACTACTCTAACATCTAGATGTAAGAATCTGGTGTTATTCTGTACCTCTCCCTCATTCCTCTACACTTCATCTTTCAGGTGCATTTAACAATCACTTGGTTAAACTTTTATTTTCTGCCAACTTCTTCACAGCTGTGAAGAAGCTTCTAGTCTCACATCCTTACTCATTATTCTCTGAATTACTAGCAATGCTCTCTCCTTTGCCAGTTCACACGTGTTTTGAATTAGGAAGAGATCCAAGGCTAGCAGCACACACTTACCTCCCATTTTATTTCCTTGTTAATGGAACACAGCCACTGGTGCCCAGGTAGCTAAATCCTTCCATTATCTCACTGACCTTTCTGCATATTTTAAGAGGTTATTTTGTGGGTTGTGCAAATAACACAGCAGAGTTTATGGAGAATTGTGTTGTCTCTCCCACATCTTCACCTCTCCCAAAATACAGTTCCTCATGGTCATATCATAATTGACAGAGGCAACAGGCCATCCCCAGCCTTGTCCTATTTAATAAAGGCTGCAGGAATAAACATTGAAATAAGCATTTTGACACATTACACTGGAGCAGCCTGTGAATTACTTTCCACTAGAAAAGATCTAGCATAAAGAAGGAATGGAGAAACAACTGCACTAGGGAATAAAATGAAGAGAAGGGGAAAGAAAAAAAGGAGAATACCCTTACGTTGTGTCAGGTTCTGTAAGTGACCTTCCTATCCTCTTAGGGAGCCTAAGAAAGACTGGCTCAGATATGAATAGAAATTTGCATCCTTTGCCTTTGTCTAAGAGCAACAACTGAAGGCTGGAAACACTGAGTACCACCGCAAAGCCTGGCAAGGAGGTTACAGGGCTGGCAAGCCACAGCAGCTAGCCTCCATGGGTGGGACAACTGCATGAAACCTACCCCAAGGATGAATTTTGATGGCCTCTCCTTCTACAGCAGTAATTGCTGAACAGGAAGTGGGCCGCAGCATTCGCATCTTTAACTCCTGATGAGCTCATATGCAAAAGGAAAGCCAGGTTTATACTCACGACACTAGATTAAGATTCAGGAAATCAGCATTTGTTTGCTGCTTTTGCTAAATCCATCTTGGGAGACCTCCAAAAAATCATTAACCTGTACAGTACTTCAGTCTCCCCTTTACAGGATGAAAATATTTTCTTCAGCTCCAGACTTTGCTTTACCATTTAGAAGTTTTTTCCAGAATAAGAAACACACTCTATTATTATCCTATTATTTAGGATTTTTTTTTTTAAATCTATAAACGAAATAAATGTAATGTGAACTTTTGAAAATATATACCAAATCTGAATAACTCAATACTTCGCAAGGGCAAAGCTTTAAGCAACAGATTTCACTTTTGTGCCGGAATGAAAATTCACTCAGTTCAGAATGCCATATGTGCTAATAGCATCTCTTCCATTCCTATGCATTTATTTATTTATTTTAGTTCTGCAATATTAAGTAATGCTCCCATTAAAGATTTATCACAACCTGTCCCTCTGCATCTGGTGGCTATGTACCAAAGCTAGGGAAGCAATGCAAAAATAAAGTAGCTACTATAATGCCAGCCTTGCTTCCTGTGACTTCCAAAATACCTTCTGACACCAGTCTTGCTATGTAACAGAATATAGAGCTACTTCTATTTAAAACTCTTAACGATCCATTAAATTAGTGCATGGAGCAAGGAAGAAAAGTATTGGGAGAACTGAAAACTCAAATGATATTTCAGTACGTTTCCAAAAAGTTATTTTACTACAGTAGACACATTTGATGCATAAATATCTTTCCAGATTAAGAGATGGATTTTTTTTTTCCTTCTGATCATCACAGAATTTATATCAGATGTTAAATAGTAGTTTCCTGCTAAAAAGTACATGCTTTTTGTTCTTAATCTTTACATAGAGCTGATTAAGCTTCACCCCCAAATTCCATTTAGTGCTGCATACTCACAAAACATCACAGTTATACTTTATTATAAATCAAAGGGATTGCAGGGCACATAATCAGATCAAAAATACAGAGTACAGCTTGCACAGTAGAATCCTGATACAGCATACCTTCCCATTCAAATAAAAGTTGTGCCATGGGAAATGGACGTGTGTTTCTGTCCAGCTTGCATTTGTAGAGGGCAAAAAAAAAAAAACAACCACAACAGCTTCCATTTGTATTCAGGACAAGGAGAAAGCAGCAGGATACAGGGACTGCAAGCATTCTCACAGTGCCTGGAAAATGAGAGGCTTTCTGCATTATCATAAGATTCTCAAATCAACAGCAGCAGAAGGATCTAGCTATTCCTAACAGTGGCTCCAGGGTGTACAGCTCTGTTTTACAGCTATGCTATGTAACTATCCCTGAACAACAACAACAAAAATAACATCCCTGAATATATATACATTTCTAGAGTATTTAAGGGTCTCTGGAAAGTCCTGCATGAGTAGCAAACTTAATCAGGGCAGTTGGGAACCAGTATAAACTTCCTAAGCACCAGTCCAGCTTCCATTCATGGGAGCACTCTCCCCAAAAAGAAAGATGAAACATTCCAGATGAGCTTTAAGACTTAGAGGAAACCCTTGGCTACATGAAAAGAAGGGACAAAGATAGCACTTACTGTTTTTGAGATTTCAGCCCACTGATTTCCATTTTATTTTGGTTTTCCCTGTGTTTAAGCATGGCATCCCACACTTTGAATACACATTTAAACACTGTTGAATCACTTGATACTCACTGAATGCATTCTTGTTAAGCAGAATTTATGGCACTGACCTGATTAGGCAACAACCATTGGCATTGATAATCATTAGGCAAAGATGGTTCCCTGGGAGATGTCCCAGTAAAAGTGGCTCAATTAAGCACATTGCAATTATATCTATAAGGGTGATCTCACAATGAGAACAAAGCATTTCAAATGGCTTTTAATGTTTTCTTAATTCAAAATTAGAGAAGAGAATACTACTGGCAGATTTTTTCTAATAATCCTTTTTTGGCAACTGCAAACTCGTACTTCAACACTAGAGACTCCCCTGCCAGTCCACACGATGTTCTCTAGCAGCAGTTCTCCATGGCTTTGCCCTGAGAGGAACAGGTTGCACTGGAGATTTGGGCAGCCAGAGTCAGCCCCAGTAAAGCCTCAATGCCCAGCTGCTGACCAACAGGGAAGAAAACAGCAGCAGGACATACAGAGAGAAAGGCTGCTACTCAATACGGTAGGGAAACTGAAAGAAAACAAGTAAATGAGGCTGGGAAAAACAGGAAGGGAAGCTCAAGTCTTACCAAAATTAGTCATGTTTTGTTGTTAGCCCTTCTTTCTCCAGAGCTGCTAGGAGGTGTCAGGCAAACCACTTCAGGCATGTCTTTGTACTTATTACCAGTTTTCAGAATCAGCTCCCAAGCCCCTTCTACACACAAAACACTTTCACGACCTTGGGGAGCTGGATGGCTAGCCAGATGAGCACATGCCAAGAATTCATTTCTCTGCAGGGAGAGCCCAGCCAGCCCTCACTGCAGTAGAGACGTACATCAGTCCTCCTGAGTGCTGCTGACCTCCAATGCCAAGCTGGTCTCCTTGGCGTTTAGGAAAACAGGGCATTTATCCCATTGCTCTAGGGAAAGAACCATATGGCAGCTCAGCTTCCTACATGGAGAACCTCAAGGGACACAGGCATTACAACACATGTTTTCAGCACATCTGAGTCACACAGTCTGGATGCCAAACGTTTCAAAACTTGCAGTAAGGTATGGGGGTCCAACCGTTTGGTTTGCCTGGGCCACATTGAGTGAAGAAGGATTGTCGTGGACCACATACACATAAATTACTCCAAAAGTAACAACTCCTATTTATTTCCATGGAAACTACAGCAGATATAAAGAGCACAGTAACTCTTCGATAAAGTAAATTCTCAGCTACAAAACATCTTTTTCAACAAAGTTATCACCATTAGCTGTCCATTTTCATCAGTGATGAACAAGAGCCTGCATGCCACGCGTGTAAAAATCTACCACCACTGTTGCTGCAGCCACTGCTAAAAATGCACCACTCACAGCTTCACTGCGCTCACATCCGCTGTTCAGTCTCCATCAATACTCACCAAGCACCAATGAGTTTGCCATTTTTATTGCATGAAAAAATTCAATGACACACCTTTACTTCATATGCACTTCCATGTTAGAATCCATTGTGTCAGGCTGCCCCTGTACTGCCATCTGTCACACAACAACATCCAACGGGATATCGGTGGGAAGGTTCAACCTCTACTGACACCCCACCAACATCCATCTCTGGCAACAAAATAAGACAGAAGGTATTACTTTCTTAGCAGCCCTCAAAATACAGAATAATGTTAAAGTAAAAAAAAAGTAAAAAAAATTAATATTGTTCTTAAAATATTAAAAAAAGAGGAACAAAACCATAAAACTAGTGGAATGTATGATCTTTTTTGTGACACCAACGCATTAGTTATGTTCAACAGCAGTGGTTGCAGTTCTTACTGAGCTGTAAGTTGTTCATTACAGATTTATGATGAAATTTTACTCTTCTTCTTGTGCTTCATCCTTGAAAACAGTTGACCATAAACGTACTGCCAAAAAGTGATGACATGAATAAGGTGTGGTTATGAAGCAAGGCATATTTCTCTCTAGTAGAAGAGATCTTACAAAAGTTCAGTGAAGAGACAAGCAGATTTTTGAGTTGAATATCTGATTGCAACTCTATACATTCCATTTCAGGATTTGCAGGTAATATATTCACATTAACTGAAAATAGTGTTGGAAACATAAATTGATGTGGTTGTTTTTGTTGGTGTTTTTTTTTTTTTTGTTTTTGTTTTTTTGCAATCTTGAAATCCATTCTCAAACCCTTACCAAACAGAAAGCACAGCTTCACAGTTCAGAACACTATGCTTAGCCGGTGTATCAAAATGCATGCAATTATTTGCCATCACTGGACTCAACACTGCCCTTCCCTGTGTTCTGGGTTCAGCCGACACAGCGACAGCAGTGCACAGAGGGTTTGGTTGTTGCTGAGTGATGAGCATGTGCCTGGGGCTGGGAAGAGCTGCTGCCTGCATTGCCAGCCATGTCAGCCTGCAGGTTGGACATGCCTGCAGTAAGGTATGTTTTCAAGCTTGCATAAATGGCTATCAGTGATGCATTCTTCATTCTTATGATGCACAGTAGAGCTGGATTTGCTACAAAGCCAGTACTTCTAGACAGAACCAAGACCAAGGGAACTATGCTTGTAACATAAAAATGCTGCCTAATTTCAAGGAGAAAATACAAAACAACCACATAACTACCTAAACATCTCCAAGTCAGGGGATATGTTCTACCTCCTTTCTCTATGCCCTACTTTCTTAATATGCAATCAAGCTAACATCTCCCACCTGACAGCAGGATAGCAGACAGTCCTTTCTGGTGGCTCACTTCAACCTCACAGTGAGGCACCTCAGTCTACAAGGCAACTACCATCACCATCTTCTCAGCAAAACTTGAATGCAGCGTCACACACAATGGGTAGACACAGATATGAGCTGGACACTGAGCAGCAAGATGAAACAAAGTCTGATAAACTTCGTCCCTTCGAAGAACACCGCCTATTTGTTGCAGCAAATGAGGCAGAAGTCAGAGAAAATTTGATACAGAATCACAAAATTAAAGACTGAGACATAATGTATGTGCATAAGAAGTCAATGGGTAGGTTCTCAAGATAACCATTTCTGGCATTTTCAAGCTTTTAAAATTATTGATTGAACAATCTTACATCATTTCAGATATCTTGTTTTTTATTTCTGTGCTGCTTGTTTTTAACTTTAGAATATAAGTGAAGGTTTTTGTGTGCAGATTCACAAATAGTAAGGCTGTCATCCTTCTTCGAAGGAAAGATCTGGGACACATTAGAAGATGCAAAGCATCCCTGACAAATGCCTCTCTCCATTTGGGAAGACTGAATCCCCTCCTGTCTGCTGCATGTACCCACTAGCATAGCAGCTGTTCTCAACAAGCAACAGAATGGGCATTCATAGGATAGTGCCCTAAGGCAGACTGCTGAAACAGAAATTTAGGACTCTGAATTAATATAAAAAACAAACACACACCAAACATTTAAAATAGGAGTTAAAAATCTACTGTATCATCAAGATACTTGGAAATATTAACCTGAACTTAGAGCTTAGTTCCATACCACAAAAATGCTAAAAAAAAAAAAAAAAAAGGCAAAGATTGTGTAAGAAAAAGCTACCTTTATGCTTTTTTTGTTTTGTTGGTGTTTGGGTTGTTTGTTGTTGCTATTCATTTTTTTCTTTGTTTTTGTTTTTTTAAAGAGATACCACAGCAAGTCCTCTGTCACTGGCAAATGAAGTTACCAATTCATCCTTAATCCCCAGCAAGCTCATTTCACCAATTGCCCTCATACCTCTTTCTCAGGGGTGAACCATGAGCCCGGTATAAACATGCTGGGCACACACCACAGTGCTACTTGTATATGCAAACCAGTGCCATGGAAACAGAAATGCCAGGGTGGCCGTGAGGGCAATCGGCAGCCACCAATGAGCCATGAATCAAGGGCTGAAGAAAACAGCTGTCAGCAGGATGGTTAAGACAGATTGCATTTCACAGGGCAGCTTGCATTAATACTGCACTACAGTAATTTAGAAAAAAAAAATAGGGACAAATTTGTTGCTTCATCATTAGCTATCAAGTTATCGCTTGGCTGGCCAGATAACAAAAGGTCAGTGGTGTGACTTGCAAGTACAAAATATTCAGCCTTACTTCTTGTTCTCAGTCTTAATGCCTATTTCTACTTCTTTTCTACAGGTTGTCAATTTATACTTTTCCATATAATGTCATCTTAATGGCTGTTTTCACAGAATCACAAAATGTCAGGGATTGGAAGGGACCTCGAAAGATCACCTAGTCCAATCCCCACTGCTGAAACAGGAACACACTTTCGCTTCCCACAGAAAGAAAACCAAGCAGCCTATGTGTGTTGTCCTACTGCATGCACTTCCTAACAGGGGGAACTTAAAAACAAGGAAATATTTTAGCAGTAGACACACTTCATTTCAACACACAAGCTGGTAGGAACATTAGCGTCCTCTAAAGCAAGTCTGTAACCTGCTCCACGGCCTAGTAGTGAGCCAGGCAGCCTCCCTCTCCAGCTGCACGCAGCTGCAAATATCTGCTTCTCTCCCCCTCAAGTCCTCATGATAACTAACCAAAGACTTCAGGGAAGGCTGTTCCCTTCATTGCTCAGCATCACTTCTGATCACAGCACTGAAAGCAAGCGTTAAACGTTATCGGCCCAGAGCAGGAGGGAGGTGAATATAATACAGAGGAAGCAAACCAGAAGAGGCAACATACGCTAAAGAGGCTAGCAGATGTTCTCCAGTGAAGGTTGCTGTGGATGCACAACATGCTGCCTCCCACAGACGTCTGCCCAGCTGCAGGACAGCACGGTGCCAGCGGGGCAACCCAGGTCCTAAAGCCTGAGGCAAAGAGAAGACCTTGCTGTCACACACTGACCTGCAGCAGTCCTCCTGCTGGCAGCAAAAGTGTAAACCACCACCACAAAGCTTCTTGAAGAACCTCTGTCAGAGCCTCATCAAGCAATGTGGCTTGTATTATAGAACCAGAATAAACTCCCTCAGCTCAAAGGGCTGTTATAGATGCTGCATCTGTCAAGCTTGTCTCTTCCTATTTATTTCTTCGGCAATATGTGATAATCTTGCAACTAGACAACTGCTAACGAATACACATGCCAAAGTTCACCATAAAACACCTCTCATAACAATTTTCCTACGATTTCACCAGTCCTATTGCAAGGTAGTATGAATTTCCATAGGATTTAGCTATGTTTTCAAAAATACCTTCAAAATTAGATATTGCACAAGTACTTAAAGTCCCATTGAAGGTATTTACCATCTTCAAGTTCCAAAGGGCATGTATAATATTTTAGATTGCTAAAATGAGAGCTAAAGAAAATGAAGGGTTTTGTTGTTGTTTTTCTTAAAAACTATCTAACCACACAAATAGGTCTTCCCAGGGCATCTCATCTTGAACACCTTGAGAACAAGAGCCACTGAGCTGACTGGTGGTAAGGAAAATTGCTTAAGCTCACGAGGCCATACTTTTCAAAGGAAAACAAGAGACTTGCGCAACCTGCAGGGACATCAATGCCTACCCGAACATGGCTGCACTCTAAGCAAGTTTGTGCAACACCAACCCTGCAGCTACACAACACATAGCAGACCTACAAGTGCTCTGAATGACTTTCAGAGGAGATTCTGGGAGAAAATCCTGAAGTACACATAAGAGTTAGCAGACTTCAGAATCGAGAGCCACAGAGTTAAAGCATTTTCATAATCTAATACTCAATAAGCATTTGCTTGTTTGAAAACCTGTATGAATGAGGTCTTCTCCTTTCACTTTAAATCAGAATCCTTCCTTTTTGAGAGAAAGAAAAAGCAGTCTTCCACAAAAAATATAAATACATAAAAATGAGTTACACTGCCAGTTCAACTGCTTTCCCCCAAAATTCTCTAATAACACACTTATTTAAACACTGCAACAGGATATTTTTCACTATTTTTATTTATACACTATATAGAATTTCAGTTAAATAACCAATGGCAAAATTTCAATCATTACTCAATAGGTACGGCCATTTTAATCAATGACTTCCTGTTTTGCTCTCACTATAGACTAACAGTCTGCCTGTGATCTATTCCAAAAGGTTGCAAAAGCTTCACTAGACATTCTCAAATATCTATATCCAGATGCTCCTTTTTTTTTTTTTCCCAGATTTTAGGGGAAAAAAAAAATTGTTTACCTTCGCAATTTTTTCTTTTATTTTCCTATTTCTGTCTTTGATGGATTTTTATTTTCAGGCCACTTCCTTTTGTTATAAAGGCTCATCTAATCATGTTTTCCATCACAACCACGTGGATAAGGAGTTGAAACAAAGGTGATATGTATAAGAATGCTGGTAATCAAATTTCTTGTGTCATTCTAGCAAACATGCAACCCTCGCAGCGCCTCACACCCTTCACTCCCTAACTGCTGCTTCATTTACTACACACATTATCCTCCGTAATCAGTGCTGCCCTTGCCTTCCTCTATATCACTGAGAGGGCAGAACACGGAGCAGCTCAGCAGAACTCCAACCCCATCCCAAGAGAGCTTCACCTACTTTGGGAACGCCAGCATTCGCCACAGCTGCAGGCTGGGGATCTAAGTCTGCATTTGAGCCAGCATTAGGCTACCTACAGCAATGTAGATTTCACAAGAGCATATACAGCCTTCTGGCAAACTTCCAGCCCTGAAACATTTTCCTCGAGTTCCACAAACAGCTCTACCAAGAGCCAGAAGCAGCCTCTGCTGTTTCAATCTACAGAACCCAGCACATTACTCAGATCCATCAACTTTTTCTACGGCCATGTCCCCAGCTGGAGCTAGGACCCACCTCCTGACTTGCAGGAGTTGGATTCAGAGAAGCCTCAGCAAGGTTTCCTGTCTGCCTGGAACGCAAGCTCTCACTGCCATAAGGAACCGTGAGGATGTTACACTGCTCTGCACATGAAAGGTTCAGCCCTTAAGGAAGAAATGCCAAAACATATGGCTCTGAAGCCTTCCTCTGGATATCCTGGCTTCTGGGACTGGCCGGGATACACTGCATCTCTCTTACTGCTGTGTATGAGTAAAACTTTCAAGTTCAGACTATAGAAACACAAGAGATCTGTTAGTCCCTGTTCCTGATGGCAGCATCAGCCAAAAGACT
Source organism: Meleagris gallopavo (assembly GCF_905368555.1). Lineage (NCBI taxonomy): Eukaryota > Metazoa > Chordata > Aves > Galliformes > Phasianidae > Meleagris > Meleagris gallopavo. The sequence continues at coordinate 13,892,685 of NC_139405.1, forward strand.
GTCACAAACCTTAAGTGCAGGACTGGACAAAGGTATTGCTTGCACTGAAAAACACATTTCTTCAGCTTTCAAACTTCCAAAGTATGGAAGGGCACATACACTACACTTCTCCTGTAGCTTTCAGAATCAGTAATTCTGTTTCTTTATTTCATATTTTCAAAGGACAATAAATCTCAAGGTATAAATTGGGAGCAGATGGAGTGAGATGCTAGATTGTCAGCTTCCGTTAACAGCACAGGGGCTCACCACGCACCACAGCCAAGCCAGAGCTTTTCATCTCACCTCTGTGCAACTACTGGAGAAGCTACTTGCCTGAGTTAGGGTTACTGACAGATGAACACGAGTCAAAACCAGATGTGACTCCATTGACAGTCAGCCAATTATTGTTACAGAACCCCTCTGCCCATAAATCACTAGATCACAGAGCTCTTTGACTCATTTATCACAACACTGGGAGTTAGCAATTTTGCCTCAGTATATCACACAGTGACTAGGAAAAGCTGCTCGGGAAGGCAGAGGTGGGTGTCCAGCCTCCTGACCCCTTTCCCTTCAAAAGCTGTAGGCTGTACTGTTAAAGCAGCACATTTGACTGTTGCAGGAAAAGAAAACCATGACACTACTCTGTGCTGTCCCATGTAGCTGTAAAAGTCAACTTAGACAAGCAGCCTTCAAGCACTTCGTAAAATAAAGGATACTGTCTATGGCCACATGGAGGCCAAGGAGCAGAGAAAGACCACCAGACACCTCCTGGGTGAGGGAAGCTCCCTCCTGCATCTGCATAAAAATCAGACAAATTTCCTTTCTGAGAACCACAGAATCCTTGGAGTTGGAAGGAACCTTTAAAGGTCATCTAAGTCCAGCTTCTCTGCAGTGCAGGGACATCACAGCTAGATCAAGTTGCTCAGAGCCTTGTGCAGCCTCCTCTTGAAAATCTGCAAGGACAGGGCACCCACCTCCTCTCTCCAGGCAACCTTTTTCAGTGCCTCAGCACCCTCACTGTAAAACTTTTTCCTTATAACCAACTTAATTCTACCCTCTTTAAGCTTGAAACCATTTTCCCTTGTCCCATGACCACAGAGCCTGCTGAAGAATCTGTCCCCTTCTTTCCTGTAGCTCCCCTTTAGATACCGAAAGGCTGCTATGAGGTTACCTCAGAGCTTTCTCTTCTCCAGGTTGAACAGCCCCAGCTCTCTCAGACTGTCCTTGTAGAAGAGGTGTTCCATCCCTTAGATCCATTTTTATGGTCTTCCCCTGAACGCATTCCAACAGATCGGTGTCTCTCCTGCACAGAGGACTGCACATCTAAATACAGTACTCCAGGTGACGCCTCAACAGCACAAAGTAGAGGGGCCACAACCTACTGGCCACACTTCCTTTGATGCAGCCCAGGTTGCAGTTGGCCCTCTGGGCTGCAAGGGTACTCATGTCCAGCTTGCCATATACCAGTATCTCCAAGTCCCTTTCAGCAGGGATGTGTTGAATCCTTCCATCTCCCAGCTTGTATTCGTAGTGGATGTTGCCTTGACCCAAGTGGAAGACCTTGCATTTGGATTTAGCAGCTACCTTATACTCTTCTCATGGTCCCTGTTTTCTCTGCCTCTGCATTTTCTTCTTCCTCTTCTGTTTGACCAGCAGGTCTTGGTCTTCCTTTCCTGACTTGCTATACCTGCGGATGAAGAGTTCTTGTGCTCTGAGGAAAGCTTCCTTAAAGATCTGCCAGCTCTGCTTTGCACCCTTGCCAATGAGGGCTGTTTCCTAGGGTGTTTTGCTGACTAACTACTGAAGGACTGAAAGTTAGCTTTCCTGAAATTTAGCATCCCCCTACAAAAACAAAACCACCTAGATTAAAATAAAATGGGATGCTCAATGAATGCCAAACAAAGCAAGCCTAAGGGCCCCTATGTTGCTACCATGTTTGCTTTTCCCAGGTTTTTGGGGGAAAAAATGAAGCACAAGAGTGCCTGCTGCTGGCTGCCTGCTCTGCTCTGTATCACAGCACTACTCACTGTTTTGGAAGATGACTGGCCTGCCTGATCCTTTTCGGTAGCAATAGGTAGCTCCATACCTCTGCCACCAATTTCAGAGGGAGCTGCTCAGATGCCACTGTTCTTGGCTTTACCAGTCAGTCTCCATCACCATCTGCTCCAAAGCTGACTCCATTCTGCTACAAACAGGCAAAGCCTGTGGATACAAACACTGCATTGACCCTTATATATCAAGTGAATTCATACACAGGCAAATGTATTGTCAGACTGATGGATCAGTTAAACACAAGGCCTAAATATTTTTGAAAGCCAAACTCCGGAAATATAAAAGACTCACTTGGCACCATGAACTCTTCAAGCCATATTCCCTCTCAGCTATTTCCTGTTTAATCATCAATACATACGCTATGCAATCTTTGCAAGCTGAAGAGCAACATGATGCTTTTCTGAATAGAAGAATGTGGCTATATCTACAAGAAAGACTGAAAAGACAAGAAAAAAAATAAGTGCATCAAAATCCAGTGACTGCCCCTAATCTGAAGTAAACCACAAGGCCATTAAGTTTGCCCAGTGAAAAAAGTCTCATCTTGCAAATATGTAATGAAGTACCATCTCTCAAGACACTGTACACTCTACAAAATTAATAAGAAATGCTTTGGCAGAAATTCAAATACCTTTTGAAGGCAGAATTAGGAAGAGACATTTAAAGGAAAAGGGAAAACATATAAAGATGTTATATTTCAGTTCCTAATCCATTGAGATACTTCTCACACAGTGCAAGAAGTCTGGACAAAGATTCAAGTTCAGTCAGCAGCTGACAAGAACAGTGAGCTGGCAGAAGTCTATTCCTGGACAATCAGCACAGTGGGCCTTGAAGCATCTTTGCTCCCGACTTCATTGCTGTAATAGTCTGATTGCTTGTGACAGGTGAAAAAGGACACAAGAGGACAAGAAATGCTAGGGGCAGACATCTCTTTCTCAATCTTGCTGATCACAGTGTAAAGTATTTTTGAAACAGTTTGTTGGAGTCCAAAGAAGGAGGTAAGTGTGTGAAGTCAGGGTCAGGTTCACTTTGGATGATGAATGTCCTGGTTAATGAGGGCTGTTTGCATATTGTGAGAAACTCAAGTATTTCCAGCAGCGGTTCTTCATCCTTGAATCAACCAGTTCTATCTTTGTCTTTCACTTGCATTATCATGCTTATTAGTTGCATATAATCCCCTTTCCTGAGGTAAAATCACTTACAGCATTACTTAAAGCATCCAATAATAGTGATCATGAAATGCTATCCCAGATGAAAAGGACGTAAGAATAATTCACAGAGGATATAGGACAGAATGGTTCATAAGTCAGACAGCAGAAACACCAGTTGACTCTGGTTAATCATTTTTCCTTTCACCCTTACCACTCTTCTGAGCCCAAATGATTTGTATTTCATCCCAGAGCCAAAACTGGAAAGGAAAGTAATGCTGGAAGGAATATCCCAAGTTTCAGAAAAATCACAGAAAACACAAGTTACAAAGATGATGATTTGGATAGTATCAATAAAAGAACTCAGTTTTTAATTCTCCTTCTCCTACCCCCGCGTAAAATGATAAATATTCTGGGCTATTGGTGTTTGCAGACTTAGGAAAGCTTCGAGAAAAGATTCTGAGATAGTACTGAATAGTTAATTTAAGCCCAACCACAAGGAACATTCTGAGGAAATCAGAAGGCTCAGAAGATGAACAGTGCGTCAGAGGTCTTTACTTGCAAGCAATCACTGCTAATCCAGCCTGGATAACTGTCAGCAGACCCTGTTGTTATTTGCTGGTGGTTAATCACCAGCCTCCTCTGGAGGTCCCAGCCCACAGGAGGGATAATTTCTTCCCTTTGCATTGGTTTAAATCAGACAGGACTGTTCCTTTTAACCTAACACAGAAAGACAGTAGTCTCTGGCAAAGGTTTGTCTAATGCTCCCTGCATCTTACTCCAAAGGCAGAAAAGCTCCACACGGACAGAAGTGTGATGTGATGAATCTCTGAAAGCACAGCATCACCACACACAGGCAGCAGTGAGTTAATTTAATAAAGTCTGACTTAGTCACTTATAGAATCGTGTAGATCCCAGGCATACATCTTGCTGAGAAAATTTTACACTACTCTGAATTTTGCATGCTGCATGGGGCCCAAGCTTACGCTTAGCACCACACTGCCTCTCCCCACAAGACAGCAAAATACACAATTTATCTGCTCTGAGTATTCCCAGGTAAACTGCCTTGCAAGCTACCAGTATTTGCATCGGTCCTTGCACCAGTACCAATCAAAGCCTTCTGCTTTTCGACCTATTAAAAACTGACATCAGCCTTGCATTAGTGATATGACAACCTCAGACTTTTTTCAAAGGCTTTTGCAGATCAAAAATACCTGCTCCACATGTCATAGTGTGACCAGTAGAGTGTGATTTGAAGTTCCCTTGTCTTTATTTATCCAGCGGTAAAGAACCTTCTTCCTTAAAGTTTGATCAGTAAGGCAGCAGTTCAGGTAGTACCACCTAGAAGCTATGCAAGTAAGCACTGCACAGTATGCTGGCTGCTCTGGATGTCAGACTACAACAACACTGCTGTTGCATTAAAATGAGAAAGGATGTGGTGCCCAATGAAAGCTGCATAGCGAGATGCATGCCAGACACTGCCACTCCACACTCACTCCAGCCCACAGCTCCTGCCTTGCTCCATTCAGAGCCCAGGAGGCCTGGCAGGACGTTTGGCTGCTGCTTCTGCAGTGACTTGCTACTTCTCAGCAACAGGTTAAGAACAATTACTCCCTATTACAACAGAATACAGAAGTAAATATTGCATTTTTAATTACATCACAAGTAGCAAAAACAGCAAAGGTACCGCCAGAAAACATCTTGCTCAAACTGCCACCTTTTCTAACCAATTGTACAAGAGCATTAAGCAAACAGCTCTAAGAAATCTGCCTGCAGACAAGCATCCATACCAACTAGCCACTAGTTGATTCCGTGGAAAACACAAGAACACAAATAAATTCACAAGCTAGAAACAACCCAGAAGAAACTTTCTGACATTTTCAAATGATGAGCTTTAGTTTGGCATATGGTACTCCCACACCTCACAGAAAGCTGAAAAGTTGTTTTTTTCACTGGCAGTCAAATAACTATAAACTTTTTAATGGAGCCTGCTCTCCAAGAAAGACATCGGCTTCTCTGCTTTTTGGATACAACTCTCATTTCTGATAGAAGTTGCATCCATAGGGTCTCGACAAGACCCAGGTTACATCAGTTACAGTCCTGTCTCGAAAAGGTATCAGCTGAGACAAGACATTAAGGAAGAGAGAAGGGAAATTAAATTAATCCCACATTAAAAATCAAGACTGAAGCAAAGAAAGGTTAAGTGAACCTTTCTCGATTACCCAGGAAGTCTGCATCTAGTCTGGAAAACAAGTCCCCGTCTCCTAATTTCCAGTCCAACCTTTTGGCAACAAAACAGACTTCCTTCCAGCTAATAAAGGTTTACAGGAATTCTACTCCGACATTTGCACACAGGCAAATCAGTAAATCTTTCACAGCAGGAGACAGAGAAAAAATGTACACAGAAGAAAAAGGAGCAGATAATGCTAGTTTAGATCCCCCTTTTAAGTGCTTTTCTGGCCATCTCCAACCCCTCCTCTCCTGCCACCATACAGGCAAATAAATCACAGCTATCTATCCACAGTGCATGCAGCTTACTTCACTTCCTGTACTGTTACTACCTCACTGAACTTTGCTTTATCTTTGTTCAGAGACGAACTGAGTGATGCAAAAACTGCTAAATGAATTGCCTAAAGTTAAAAGAGAACTAATCAGATTATAGCAGTACTGTGGATTAGTTTGAAAAGCTGACAGGGTGCAGTGAAGTGCAGCTACCTTTTCAGCAACTGAGAAGCTATTGCAGCTCACTCTGCAGACTGCAAGCAGTGAGTTTCCTCCTGAATTACTGTAAAAGTTTTCATGTATTATAAATACAATGTCTCTAATTCCCATCACAAAGATATAACTTTCCAGAGCTCTAGCAGGGTTTTGAGCTTTATGAGTTAACTGTAGGCCTAGGTTTGAAATAAATCAGAATGAATTAGTTCTAAACTGAAAAGTCACTACTAATTGACAGGCTGAGCTGGGTTGGCCCGAGAGGACAGGAATGAATAAGCCCATATTCCTTTGGTACAAATCCCACTGTCAGAGAGATGACGCATCGGTGTCAGTGCATTATCGCTCCGGTTTGACAGAAGGAGTTGCATGTAGCCCATCTCCAAAAAACACAGAATTTTAACTCTTTGTGGATCCAACATCATGGTCTTCTGCAAACCCTCACCGCCCACCATGAGTTGGTCTTAGTACAGTCCGTCCTTGGACTGCTGAGGTGACAAACAGCAATGTTGAAACCTTGAGCTGGCACAATGCATATCTCTAATTACTGCTGGTAGGAGACACAGTCCCATGCATACTGAGAATGTGTCCCTCCAGGGCCATGTCTATTTATATACAGAGAACACACAATCAAGTAAAGAATAACTTCTGAGTCTGTGAAAATCTCTACGCTGAGATTAAAAGAGTACATTATGCTCCCTGAGTGGGGAATTACCTGTACAGTGACTGCTCAGGAGCTGCTGTGCACCTGGAGGCAGCCAATGAACCCTGCTGACTCACAGTAAATCCAGAAGGGTTCTAAGCTCTGCACCTGGCTTACCAGCATTTAGCTTCTCCAGGTGGATGGAACCCTTGCCTCAATTGGAGACTTGTATGGATCTAGTCCAACAGCAGTGAACAGCATCTGCAGACTTTTGAGAATCGCTACTTGTACAGTTCAAGGAAGAGCCAATTTAAAATGAGCAATTTTGAAACACTGGACACACTTCTGTGAATCAGGTAATACTCTTCAAGAATTCTACTCTAATGCAATATAACAAATGCTACACATCAGGAAAGACGTTATGCTTTCCTATGGAGGATCTCTTGACTAATAGCAAATCAATTTTACCATACATTTCTTTCAAAAAGAAACAAGAGTCATACCAGGGCTATCCAGCTGACCAGCCCAGGAAAGGGAACTGCTTTCCCATCACCACACAGTATTTTCACAGAAGTAAGGAGCTTTTGTGCAACCTCACATTACATGCAGGCAAACTGGGCAGTTTTAAAACATGCAGCACCCAGTGTCAGGCACAGTCAGTTTGAAGGCAGAGGACGTACAGAATCCTAAGTGATGCGTTTGAACCCATTCTATCAGCAAGTTGGTCAGAGAGCAGAGTGATCCAGACTCACCTCCACCTGGCACCTGCATAGCTCTGCTGTTGGCCAAGCACTGCTTAGGCCAGCACAACAGGAAGGCTACAGCAGGCACAGAGGACTTAGGTGGAGATTAAGGACAGCCGATACCGCGTGACCACGTGGCACAAAGAGGCCGAAAGTGGGAGGCTGACCTGACTCACCCACAGAACAGACCCAAGCAAAAGAAACCTGTTACCAAGGATAGCATCTGTTTGGGAGTTGCTGGGTGTCAACAATGTGAAGAAATTTAAAAACATCTCTTAATATGTACATAAAAAAAAGGCTAGAACACTGCCATATCAGCTTTAGAGACATAAGGAGTTAAAGAGTTGAAATGCATTAAGATTGGGGCAATCATTAGATGAAAACAAACAAAATTATCTTTGTCAAAAGACAGGCTCCATTTCTTTTATATTCAGATCACAAAGAAATAATGTTTAATTTCCGCATCCTTGCAATGAGCTAGAATAACATCAATTAATCTGCATAATAATAAAGATGAAAGAGTGTATATCCAAGATGAACCAAAATCACAGCCACGTAGGAAAAAGTATTCTGCAGGAATACTGCAAAGTCTAACCTTTCTCAGGGGCTGTTGCTATAAAAGACCTTCAATACACTCGATCTCATTTACTTAAAAAAGACTGTCAGAAGGACTTGTCAGCAACTTCTTAGAAGGCAGCAGAGGGAGGAGAAGCAGACTGTTAACATTAGAATATCACCAACCATCTGGATGCATTTAACATAGGATCAGATATAAGATTTGGATGTAAATTTGAAGTCCTTGGTCTCATGCCCAGACAAAACTTGAACTCAAGATCTTAAAGATGTGTTCTCATCCATGGGATGGACTGAGTTAATAACAGCTCCAATCACTTAAGACAATTGTACTGCAAATACTCCCTTGCACTTTTTTTTTTTTTTAAGAAAAAAAGCTAAGTGCATTCATAAGAGGAAAAAGTAAACTAGAAAGTCAGTAAACACCTCCAAGTTCTACTGTACATACATAAGAAAAAAAGAATATATAGAACTACTTCCGCCTCTGAACCCCTGTAGTTTTGAACAGTCATCTTAAAATTGATTGACTGATGAGCAGAGGCTGCAAGCAAAATCACAACCGCCCAGTCTCAGTCTCTATTTCTGAATGTAGACTGGTGTAAAATGCATGGAGGAATGGAGAACAGGAGAAACTAACAAATTATCACTGTATTACATTACATTACATCCATCAGGGTCCATGGTGCCATTCTTTCCCCACGTGGAAGAATTCAGTGACACTCCTTTGCTTTACTCACACTTTCGTGTCAGTCCCCAGTGTGTCAGACTGCCCCTCTGCTGCCATCTGGCACGTGGCAACAAAATGGAATGGAATATTAGTGAGAAGGTTCAATCACTACTGCCACATCACCAACACCTGCCTCTGACATGAGCCAACATAATAAAATAGGAGGTAATACTTTTGGAGCAGCCCTTGTAAAATATATAATTTTGTTAAGGTATCTAAGTAACAAAACTTACTTTAATAATTTATAATATTTTTCTTAAAACATTTAAAAAAAAAAAGAGAAAAACAAAACCAGCAGGATGTTTGATCTTGTTTTTGGGAAACTACTGCATCAGTGGTTCAGTGGCAGCGGCTGCAATTCTTAGGGAGCTCTCAAGGTGTTCATTAGAGATTTTTTTACAATAATTATTCACAACCATACATGCTGCCAAAAAGTAATGACATGAACAAGGTGTGGTTGTGAAGTGAGGGATACTTTTCTCCAGTAAGACAGAGCTTATAATAGTTTAGAAGGACGTGATCAAATTTTTGCGTTGAATGTCTAATTGCAACTCTGTACATTCCATTTGAAAACCTACAGGTCATGTATTTATGCTGACTGAAAATGGAGTCACAAACATAAACTAAAGAAACTGCCAATTGTTTGTGGCAATCTTGAAAACCGTTCTCAAATACCTTTATGAAAATGGAAAGTACAGCTACACGTACTTTTTTTTTTTTTTGCTGTTCACAAGACTGTGTTTAGCCAACATATTAAAATGCATCTAATTATTTGCCATAACGGCACTGCACTCTACTCATGCCCTGGTTTTAGCCCAGGCAGCATTGATAGGACACCAACATTTGGCTCTTGCTAAGCAGTGGATGCACAGTCAGCAGGGCAGAGCCATCACCACAGAGCTGCCAGCATAACAGCCCAGCAGCAGAGGTGGGCCAACTGTGAGCTGTACTTGGCCACATGTGAGCCGTGGGTTGGACATGCCTGTCTTACACAATTAAAATGCCCCAGCATTTTGTTAACATTTGTAGGCAGAGCATAAAAGAATGAGTATGGTGAGTTCCAACTGCTTTTCATAGCACATACCCAGATCACATCAACATGAAACAAGCCTAACACCAATAGTAGGCAGCTATCTTGTCAACAACAAGATTTTGCACAATCCAAACTTCTTCAGAAAAGCATCACCACACTTTTATCTCCCAGTCATAGAACCATAGAGTCATTAAGGTTGGAAAAGACTACTGAGATCGTGATGCCCAGCCATCAACCCATCCCCACCATGCCTACTAACTATGTTCCTCAGTATAACCTCTCCACATTTCTTTAACATCTCCAAGGATAGTGACTTCACCATCTCCCTGAGCAGCCTGTTCCAATACCTCACTGCTCTTCCTGAGATGAAATTCTTCCTAAATATCCAGCCTGAACCTTCCTTGGCACAACTTGAGGCCATTACCGGTCATCTTATCTCTGTTACTTGGAAGCAGAGGCCAATTCCCACTTCACTATGACCTCCTTTCAGGTCCCTGTAGAAAGCGATAAGGTCTCCCCTGTGCCTCCTCTTCCCCATACTGAACCATCTCAGTTTCCCCTGCCACTTTGCATAAGTCTTGTGCTCCAGACTCTTCACAGCTTCATTACTCTTATTTGGACATGCTCCAGGCTTTGAAAACCTGTCTTGTAGTCAGGGGCCCAATGAAATCCCATCCATTTTCAATACATAGGGTAAGAGCAAATCCTCAACAAAATGAAATAAAACCTAGGAGCATGAAACTTTCGGTGCAATGCTAGTAAGTTCTTCTTAAGTTTTAAATATTTATTTTTAACACCGCCCACAATAACTCATCTGAAAAACAACATCTTGCACTTTCCAAAGTAATTTCCCATATTTGTTCTTTTTAAATCAGTAAATAGAAAGTCAGCACAAGGCCAAAACAGATTTTTCCAGATGAAAACAGTTATTTTGTGGTAAATTACTGTCTCTTCCCTTGTTATTCTTAAAGGGGAGTAGGGAAGTACATTTCAGATCAGAAAGAGCTCAAGATTAAAAGAATTAAAGAAATAAGAACACCAAACCAACCTACAACTTTTCCTGTAGCTTTTAAATGCACTCATTCTTTACATACTCAAATCACACTGCAGACGTATCGCCACCACCCACATAATCAGCATGTCACTTCCCAAGTCATTTAGTGCCTGAGTGCTGGCAGCTTTACACCTACACGCTTTGTCTTCCCTGCCAAGGAAGGTACCTTTTTGCCATTGGTAGGTAGCACACAGTTGGTACCTGTAAAAACCTCGCAGAGGCACAGTGCTACATTAAGATAGACAAGTTCAACTGACAGTAGGTAATAAAACACTGTCCTTGCCTGCTTATTATAGCAAAATAATGCACATCCTGACTGCTGTATGAGTGATGACAGTACTCGAGTGATAGAAGGATGCAGGAGAAGAACAAGCTCCTTCGTATCTCAACCAAACCAGCGAGTACAGCCAGGGCAGGCCTGACAAGGGGTCTGAGTACCCAAAGGCCCGGCCTTCTCCAGCTGCTGCACTGCCAAAGCACAGCCTCACACCAAAGGACACGGCCATCTGTTCAGCCAACCACAAAGCGCTGACATTTCTGATCAAGTTGCATGTAACAGAGCAGAAGCTGCAAGTACAGAAGCTCTTATTCCTGAGTTACAGGATGAGCCCATAAGCCAGGAAGATTTTTTCTTGCAAGAAGATCTGATGAAAAACAATACGTTGTCAGACTTCTCTAAGAAAATATCTTCTTGCTGCAAAAGGAAACATTTTCAGTTTGGTGGCTGAAAAAAGGAACAGTTCCATTATTTCCAGTGTAACCTCATGATATTTCATCTGGAACCATAAGTGCTTTATAAAAGCTGACTTTATGATGATCTAAGCAATCTGTTAAAAGACAAAAACAAAACTAACATCCCCAACATTTGGAGACGAGATGCTCTAACCAGTTCTACTTAAGAGAAAAGAAACCTTACAGTAAACCTCTAACTGCACAGACAATCCCATTCAGGAACACTGCATTTCATAAAGATTAGTCAGAAATTGCAACTAAGACATGCAGTTGCTGCTAGTCTTGTGACAGGGTATATACTAACACAGCAGTACTTACACTATCATGCAATGTGTGCATTTGTGTCTGAATGCGTGCACACGAATAAACATACATGGACACATACACACCACCATTTCACAGTACGTCAAGACAAAGCTGTTTAAAACAAGTCATTTGGAGCAAAATAATTTAAACATTCTTTCTTTTCCAGTTTCTCTGCACCTGAAGCACAGCCTCACCAACTCCACAGTGCTGCACTGATGAGCAGGGCTACATCAACCAACTCTAGATGCAGGTTGTTTCTCTTTTTCCCCTCTCACATTTTTTTTTTTTTTTTTAACATTTCTTTTTCCTTTTTTTTTTTTTTTTTTAAATATAAGAGGCACAGCAGAAATTACCCAAGACTTAAAAAAAAAAAATTTCCAGCTCCAGTTCTCATTAGAGTTGCACAGCCAATCAAATTTGTAATGTGCCATAGGAATAATCTCAAAAATAAGTGAAGCATACAGTAGACTGACATTTCATATCAGCAATTTTTTGGTTATTAAAGCCAGCATGTAACAACACATTTGTGTAACAAAGAAATTATTTTGAAGCATTTTAAGATCCTGACAGAAGTATTCTCTGCATTGAGTCTAGTATTATGACAATATTAAGTTCACTTAGAAACTTTCTAAGTGCCATTTGAACAACAATATTGCCCAACTGATATACAGCATGGATCTCCTCTTGTCAGCCAGCATGGGTTGCTGCCTGCTAGGGACTACATGCTAAAGCAATACAGAAGGGAGAAATGGGACCCACATTAAGAGCAACCGTGTGAGACTTCCTTCCATTATGGAATAATAGTGCTCTTCAGATGCAATATTCATTAAAACTGAAAAGTTCAGTTTGGTCACAAATTAGTTAAGATGTGAACACTCTGATCCCAGCCCAAAGTTTTGCTTTCAGGTGTATCGAGGTATACCTCAAGTACTGTGAACAAAAGACTGCCCTGTCAGAGCTCACGGGCATTCTGGGACTGAAAATACAACCCACACTTTTCCCTTTTGCATCCTTGCCATCCAGTTTCATTTTACTGTCATTCAGATTCCCCTCCAATCTGGTGTTAATTTTGCTATCGAGATGCACTGAAGTGCATTTTCAGAAGCAGAGTACATTCACAGCACGTTCAGGAACTTCTTGGCACCAATAAGGACTCAGCCTGCAGCAGACCAACACAGCAACGTTTTATCACCTCTTAACATGCTGAAAGATGTTTCACAAAGCAACCAGAACATCATGTGAAATTAACTGGTCCCTTCTACGCGCTAATCTGGCCAAGCACAAAAACAGCTAGATAGATTCAGATCTTTAGTTACAACCACCAGTCATTTTGCTATCCAGACCTGCTTAATCAAATTGGTTTCCACTCTTTCCCAGCTCTACTCAGGGAAGCATGTAGCAAGCCATCCCTCCCTCACCAGGAACAGGCAGAGCATAACCTAACTTCTGCTCTGACACTACAGGCTGAGATTTGGAAGCTTTCCTGAATCAGGACATCACAGTCGCTAAAATCACGAGAGCCAAATTGAATCAGAGCACCAACCCTTATTCAAGCAAAAAATCCTGCTGTGATTATCATTTATCTTCATTAAAAGCAACTACCTAGCTGCTCCACCACACTATTGGAAAGATTTTAATTTGCAAAGCAGAGAGTGGTGCTTAAGGCAGACAAAGGGTTTAAAGAACCAAATACTCAAAAGGATTTAGTCAAAGTGGTATCAACTCCCAACCAAAAATAAGTAAGTAAATAGCACACAAGATTCTGCCTCATTTGTTTCATCCTCTTGTCTTTTGCATTCAAATTTGTGCCATAAAGCTTTTGTAAAATGCAATTGTTTTCCACCCTTCAAATTAGTACTTTTAGTCCCTGATTTATTTTGATATCAAATAACAGAAGAAGTTAAAAAGGTTTCTGTACAGGGGCAATTCCCAGGCAGTTACAGCTAGCTCTCTAAACCTAAAGATGCTTACTCCTTCCAGTTTGCTAATATACACTGAAGTCAGTAACATTCTCCTCTCACAAGTAAACATCACCCATAAATAAACAGGCCCATAATAATTTCAAAATTATTACTTAAAACTGTATATCAGAAACCAGCCAATTAGTTCCTGGTTTATTGAGCAAATACCAGATGGATTTATTTTCTGGATTTCAAAACTACAGGTAGTAAACTTAAGAAAAAAAAACATAAAGCAATTTCATAACTTCACTACCTTGGCAGTTAAGACCTACTAACATACTAACTCATTAAGATAAATACTTCCTTTGATTACCCACAATACCTTTAGGGAAGCAAAAAAAGGAAGTGACATCAGTAAGCAATCTGAGAGACCCTGAGCAGAAAGGCTGTAGAACCTTGTCCAAAAATATGAGATTACATATTACTACCAATCAGCTGTAAATTAAAGGATCATTTCATGAGGTATTAACATAAGTAGGTACAATTGGAGCTGTTTGTCAAGAATGAATCTGATTACCTAGCTCTGCTTCTTATCCTACAAGTATATATGATCTCAGGTCAGTACAAGCACTGTGATTTCTTATATAATTAGAACATAGGATGTCTATTACTAGGACACCTACAGAAATATTAAATGAGGACATTTATTCTTCTTAGTTGTTACAATTACGTCGCTAAAAGAAATCCTTTTACATCCACAAATTAGCATTAATCAAACTTGCAATACATCAGAACTAACACAGAGACATGCTGAGCTCATAGAGGTATTATTTTAACTCTTAGAGTTTAAGTGCAAGCAAATATTTTTAAGATTGTTAAATATTACAATTCTCACTTTAAGATTCCCATTCCAGGAGAAGTCCCACGAGGAGTTTGTTCACACAGAAAGTCAATTCAAATACTGATATGCAAAGAATAAATGCCTTCCTTTAGTCTTCCTAGAGCAACACTGGCAATAAGGCTGCCTACGTTATGTACTGCTTGTATGCTCATTCCTTTAATTGTCACTGACAGTATTTCCAACCAGCAGTCACCACAACAAATAATTTGTGTTTGAGGAAGTTTTTTAGCTGCTTGAAACTCTAAATTTTAAGTGTTTTAAATGAAAATAACAGCTTAGGTACATTTGTTAGATCAACTGGGTGAAAGCAGGCAGCACCACCACGGGCAGATATTCAGTTAGATGAGAGATCACTGCAGCAAGGAGGGGGAGGATCCGAGAGGCAGCTCACAGCATTTATTTCCAATCATCAGGTCAGGGACTGGCTTCCTGCAGAACGAGTTCATCCTCTGAACACCGCAGACTACAGAGACAGCCAAACAACTCCAGGGCACTCAGTACTCCAGCCCTGCGCAATGAATTGGCCAATGCCACAGGCACTACCTTCCTTCTAAGGGATGTTCTGTCACACAGCCAAGGCTTCATCCACTATCTGTTCAGTTTGTAATGAATAAACAGCATTTTGTGGCTTGATGAAAACAATTTCTAGATCTGGTCATGTCTTTCAAAGAAAACACTCTCAGTAAGAGCCGGGCTTTGTGTATTTGTTCAACTAACTGCAGCATGCAGAGGAACTCTGTGGCGTATCAGTGAAGTCCAATTTTAGAAACGAAAGCACAGGATTGCTCTGGTGAGCTGAATGCAGCAGATAAGTACAGCAGAAAATCCACTGCAAAAACCAAAGGCTTTGGTAAGGGAGGGAAAAGAATGATAACGTTATCTAATAAAAATACCTGAAATCCTGTGTGTCATCTCACGCTTCTGCTGGAGAATTCAATATGTTGTGAGTAGTTTGGTGCCAGAAAGTTACAGTCCAGAAAGCACTAAACCCCCCACGAAAAATTGCTCGCCTGCATCCAGCAGAACTAACAGCTTCCCACTGTATTAACCAACACTTCTCTGCCTGGTTTGGACACATTGAAACAAAAATAAAACAGAGCGTTTCAGACTCCCTGAAACCAGCTTTTCTCTTTGCATCCCCGCACAAAGAAGGACCAACTCTGAGGCAGCCCACAGAACCCTTTCCACCTTTGCTCCACAGCAGTGAGGAACAAACTGTAGCACTTTGCCTCTGATAAATAAAACATCAGCAGGCTCAAAATGAAACAGATTATTGTTTGCCTCTTGACAAGTATCCTGTGTTAAATGGTGCCCAACAACTGGCCACAATCGTGCTTGCTACTGGCACAACATACATCATCTGCATACTTCCATAGAGACTGCTGTGTCTCACTCCCAAGGTAAGCAAGGTTTCCACACAGCGATTGCATTTCAGGTGCACACAGCAGCATTAGAGCTGCCACTGGGTCACTGCCTGGGAAATGCACTCAATGCTGCAGCCTGGCTGAGACCCAAGGGACTCATTCCTGGCAGCCCTGGCGCACAGCCCCGCTGCCATCGCAGCCAGCCAAGCATGCTGGATGGCTAAGGAACTTTTCCTTTTTGAACCACACTATTTCCAGTCAAGCATTCACAACTATTTAAAGATGCAACCAGCTGGGACTCATCCATAAGCAATTAAACTCCTGTCTGCGCAAAACCAAAGGTCAGCAAGTTGGGCTGTGCTGTGGCAGGGAGGGGAGAGCATGCTGCCAGCGGGACGCACAAGGGGGAACCTGTAGCTCTGCACTTCATGCCACCGGATGCCTCCAGCTTCTGGTCATATGCTGCACAGCACAGCTACCTTAAGAAGTTTCTTGTGGAGAAAAGAAGGCGACTGTGTAAATACCTCAGCTGGAGCAAAGTGCTGGATTATGTGTCGCGCAGCATGGCTGTACCATTTTAAGGGCAGAACATGCTGCAGGATTTCACCTGTTGTTATAATTAAGCTTCACCCATGACACAGCTTAATTGCATTCATTCGGCTTTGTGTACACACCGGGATGAGAGCTATATTTAATGAACTTTGTCATTACACTTCAGTCAGGAAATCACTCATTGTAGACAGACATCATAACTACTTATGGCTTAGCTTCAACAAACTCAACAGAACACAAAGAGCTATAATAAGAAAAAACAAACAAAACATGTTTAAGCTGGTATAGCAATGCTTTTATCAAGGCTTTCATTAGTACAGGACACCCAGTGTTTATCTCCTACCTGTTCTTGCCATATGACACAAGAAATGAGTGCAGACCTGGTCGTGGTAGAGAGAAACCCATAGCTCAGAGAATTTACAAATTACATCAAAATTACAGAAGGAAATAGAAAACATTATTTTTACTACACTCTTGGGAAAAAGGCCACAGATAAGTAAATTGGTTGAAGTGACACAAGATCTCTAGCTGAAATGAAAACAAAACTGTGTCTGTTCAGCTTGCACAGGGATTAATCCACGAGAACTAACTTTTCTGTGACCACTGGATTACAACTTTAAGGGCATACATTCTTAGCTTTATGCCTTTTATTTTAACAGGATTCCTCTTTAATCAAGAGGAATGCCAGACATTCACTCACATTTAGGAGGACTCTGAGGAAGACAAAATATATAATCATCTTTGCAAATGATGAATCATTTGTACAACATTCTTCCCCTTTACAGTTTTATTGGGAGATGCACCTTCCTAGAAGTCAGATTAACAATATTGTGCATATTTGCTCTAATAGCAATTGTTGTACACGAGAATCTAATCTTGCCAACAGCACTGTCAACAACCTGGGGCAAAAATACCGTGTGGATTTCAAACAAGTACAAGCACACAGACAGAAGAATGAAAAGAGATGGGGGAGTTTGTATCAGCTTAGAAGAAGCCCTGTTATTGATGACCATTCGCATCATGAAACAACGTGCCATATCTCCAAGAAATGCAGTGAAACATTTGAATTCGCCACCAACAGTTCTGGAATATTTTATTAAACAAGCAAACAGAAAATTCAGGATCTGTTCTATCAATGGCTGGAAGTGGGATGAACAGCCGGGGTGCCAAAGGGAAGAGGAACCCACCACGACAAGAAGTGGTTGATTTTCTTCAAAGAGGTGATAACAACTGCCAGCTGGAATAGCTGCCAGAAAGGATAGTGCAGGATCTGGCCACCAGAACATGTCAGAGTGATCAGGTGAACCATGCTATTAAGAGACAGAAGTCTTTTACAACCCATAACCAACTGCAAGCGTGACATAAGTAAGGTGGAGATGCTAACACTGCACACCCTGTTCCACTTGCCTGGTAAATCTCCCTGCCAGGTCTGCAATTTTAGTGGCAATTGTACGTGACACAGCTTTTGATCCATTTCAGGATTTCAAAGCCACCGTGTCACCTATGAATGGAGCTGAGATTGCTGGTGGTCTCAATTAGAAAATACTAATAGGTTGTAAATTCTTCTCTCATGAGAGAAGCCAGTTGCTGTAATTTCCTCTACACTGGGAAAATGTTATGGCTTACAATAGCCAGGTTGACCTCTAGGATGGTATTTCAGTATTGCAAATAACTCCTCACATCCATCTAGATAGTACTATTTCCTTTGAGTCATCTCAGCCTAAGTCCCTCTGTAGGAGAAGGCACTTGAACACTGTCAAAGAGCTATCAGGGAAGAAAACATGTCTTGTAGAGACCTGAAAGATGAAGAGACTTAAGTGCTGCCTTGGCAGAGACAAGCATGCCCTCAGATTCTGTCCTGCAGATCACACAACTTTGCAGTTAAAAGCTGCCTGATAAAACCAGACAAATGTGGTACAGATAAATAAAATCAATGTAAGTCAGATAATGTAAGTGATATTAAGGTACAATACATAGAATTTATAAGCCATAGGACAACCTTACATGATATACATAGTACATCATGTATCTATTGATTTATCT
This sequence comes from Meleagris gallopavo, assembly GCF_905368555.1. NCBI lineage: Eukaryota > Metazoa > Chordata > Aves > Galliformes > Phasianidae > Meleagris > Meleagris gallopavo. The sequence continues at coordinate 13,911,148 of NC_139405.1, forward strand.
ACTAAATATATATCTACTACTTTATACTGCACATACTTTATACACAGTATTTACTGAAGTGTATTTATAAATATATAAGTCTGTAGGATACCTGTAACAGCTTAGCCAATACAGTACGGCATAAGCCCTCCCTTCAAATAGAGGTCTTCAGACTGCTAGATTCTAATTCTTTTATCAGTATTTCCCTTAGATGCTCACAGAGTTAACAGAAGTACAGTGAACTTTTGAAACAGATAGCTTATGCCCAATACCATTGATGCCTTGGAAATGCCAGCTTCCACAGTTGTAGGATGTTAAAAATCAGCATTCTTGTGAACATTTTGAATCTGGGAATTCACCTTCCTTCCCTTCTCCTAAAAACTGCTCACAAAACTACCTGCCTTGAAGTGGTGCACTGCAGAACACAAGGATCCAAAACCAGAACCAACCAACCAAAAATGAAAACCCATACCAGACAGACTAAAGCAGCTGTCAGAACAGGTTGGGATCAGGATGCGCATTGGATGGCATGCATCTCCCTTTGTTTCTGCTTGCCAGCAGAATGCCAGCTCTGCTAGAGCAGGGTGCCTTGGAGGCTTCTTTCATGTACTTGTAATGTTTTTATTGCCAAGACATACTCAAACTTTCGTTTTTCTGGAGTGCCCTGAAAGGAATATCAAAACATAAGGATTTTACTTGAGGTTTGAGGTCTACTTCAAAAATACCACTGAGGTCAACACACACCTTTTAACTTTGTTAAGCACTAGCATCAGCCTCTGATAAAAACAGGAAAAGACAGAAAATTTAACATTTGGATTCAGCCTCTCAAACAAACCCATGCCTGTCCTCTGCAACACCTTCCTGAGACTCCACCGTAACACTTTAAAAATCTTCTCACATTGAATCACAGAATTACCTACCAATATAAAAGACATCTATGAATGCACTTACGTATATGTATCTCATGCTTTCAACATCTTGTTTTCTAGATGCCAAGACACCACCTGATGCCTTAAGGAATATACAGCACAATCAAGAGTTAAAAGGATCCTTCCTGCACCCCCTCCACAGCTGCATCTCCATTCCAGAAGGCACGATGGAGTGATCTCCAAACTGACATCAAGAACAGATTTCTGAACTGATCAGATTTTAAGCCGTTCAGCAGATTCAGTGTGTCTGCACTAACAAGGTGATGGGCCCTACAAAGAGCCCACCATACCTTGTGGTATATTTCACCTCTGCATGCTTTCCTCCCTCCTAGACAAGCACACAAAATAACATAAGGATGGTCACAGTCCCCCAAACACATACCAGGACTGAGCAATATCAGAGTGGGTAGGTGTGTGCAAGAACAAGGTAGGTCCAGTGACCTAGTAAAACACACACGCATTTGCTTTCTCCAGACAGTGACAGTCAAAGGAAGTATGAGCACCTGCTTAGAGTCTGGCATGCAGTTGCTTAAAACCTACAGGTGGGTTACAGCTGCTTTACTGCAACCCATCACCTAGCACTTACTCTCAAAGCAACAGTGCATGCCACCAGTACTCTGGCTCACCTGCACCACGAGTGCAAATGTACTTCAAACACTTTGGGTATATTTTTATAAGTCAATGTGCATAAACAAACTATTATAACAAACTACTTGAAAACATTTTCTTAGAGCTTCATTAACTCAGTATTAAGCAAAACAAAAAACCCACAAACAACAAATTAACGCATAGTAAGCGTACCTACAGCATAGAAATGAATAATACACTTGCATTTTAGTGACACAGTACTACATAGTTGGGCCACAGATTGCCACCTTTATCTAGAATAAGGCTCACTGAAGACAGTGGAAGCTCTTAGGGTCTACAGCTCTCAGGGCACAGCTTAACACGGAGGCTCAGAAAAGTCAACTGGCATTAGTTTAACATATGACCTAAAAAAGATTAGTTAAACTCTATTTGGATGCTTTCCTTCAAAATTAAAATGACTTTAATATGATTTTGTTACTTAAGTTTGGAAGTGAAATAAAGTAAATCAAATTAGGCCACTGTAATGCTGAAGAAAAGCATCCACACAGTTTTGATGCAGTACAACAAACTGCTTTGAAAATCAACTCATGGTTTTCCCATGTGTCCATTCATTCAAAAACTCTTTAAGAAGGCTATAGTTAAAAAAAATAATCCAATTAAATTAAAATCTGCCTTATCCACAGTTATGGCATAGTGGTACTCGTTATTGTGAAGAAATTGTTACATATTAAAGTAAGTTTCTTTGATGAAAAACTCATCCAGTTTCAGAAAAAAAACAGTGTTTTTGCTGCAATACTTCACAGCAAGTTTTATGAAAGGACTATAAAAACCCTCACCCCTCTCCTCGGGAATTGATTAGTGACACCCAGTGCGGTAGCTCAGAGGGCAGGTCTGAGGTCCTTTATGGCTTTGCTTTAAGGAGGAATGCCTTCTTAATTCAGCAGACAGCATGTTTTGTGTCTACTAACAGGAAGCACATTTCCAGCTACAATGAGACCTCCAGCATCTTCCACAGCCTTCCAAACAAACTAATTCAGGAAAGTCAATTAATAGTGGTTAAATCATTAGCTAACAGCTCAGAAGAAAAGACACAGCAGTTAAGTAAGGCTAGAAGGATGATTTAACATGCACTATTTTAAGAGCACTGGGCCAGTCAACAATTTATTTTATAATTCCTGCTGACCAAGAGATTGGGGGAAGACAAATCCAGAACAAGACTCTTAAGACTCCAGAAGTATCACCTGCATTTTCCCCAGACTATTTTACTTGTCACTCAAATACTTTCCCTTCCATCCTGTTTGCACAGAAGGTCTACAAACACCGTTACATTAGAGATGGCAATGCCTCTCAATGGAGCTGTAAAATTAGCTTCTCTTAGAACTGATTTGATACGCGGTGTGGATATATGCATTTCTGTAGTACCTTGCCACAACACACATTTCTGTCAGTCTCCAGCTAAATGAGGACTTGACACGTTCCAGGGACACTCTCAGGCTTCTTGGAGATGACCTGGTGGTACCAAGGCACTCAGCTGCCCCTCACACTCTTACAAGAGCCAGACACAGCCAACACCATGATAAAGAGCTCTCGGCAGAACAGGTCCATACATACCCGTACTATGACAAATACAATCTGTAGCTGCACGCTCAGGCATCATTAAGGAATGGGACACAATGGCACATCATTAGGCACATCACAGAAGCATGCATTTTCTCTAAATTTTCCCGTAACAGCTACATTCAAAAATAAACAATTGGATAGATCACTAGGCTATTTTAAGTCCTCTGACAAGTGCCCTCTGGAGTCTGAAAAACGTTAGCAGCACTTACACCACATGAAGTAAAACTAGCTGACTTCAAAAGATTCTAATACTTAAACTAACCATAAAAGAAAAAAACTGGTGGTTTGCAAGCTTTTTTCTTTTTTTTTGCACTTTTTTTTTATTATTAAGACCTTCCTGCATCAACAAATTAAGCAATTTCAGGTTAAAAGCAATTTTTAAGACAGAATGTTTAAGATGTGGCTGATGCATGCTCAATTACAACATGTTTGAAGCAAGTCTCAAGATCAAAAGGAGAGAAATGTTACATTAAATCGGAAAGTTGTTTTAAAGCTGCAATTAAGAACTCAAACTCAAGGGAAAGAGTTGTTTGAGTTGGTAGGGGAAACATTATACACAGAATTAAGATCAGCATTATAGTTGTTGAAACAAAGAAAGCACCCTAGATAAGAAGCAGCACATAATTGAGTGTTTACACAGCTGTAAAACATCTACCAGGAGAATTACAAGTACATGTGCTGGGAGACGTGGCAGGGGAAATCTTCTCTACCTGATCCTGCTCAACAACTTGCTTTATTGCCTGGTTGCTCTTGGTTCCACGAGCAGCACAAAAGGTTGATCAGTTTAGGCTGCGCGAATCAGAGATGAGTAGACTAACAGAATCCTGGGAGTTGGAAGGCAGCTCTGGAGACATCTGTCCAACCCCCTGCTAAAGCAGGTTCCTGAAAGTACATTACACAGGAAAACTAAACTGTAAGTTTATACAAACAACACGCAGGGCAAAAATGTGTACCAGTAAGGCTCTTAATGGTTAAAAGAAGAAAATATTAAGTTAAAATCTAAAAAGGAGAGAAAAGAAGAAATAAGTCTTTCTACAGGCTGGATGTGGCTCTGGGCAGCCTGGTCTGGTGGTTGGTGACCCTGCACATAGCAGGGGGGTAGAAACTCAATGATCATTGTGGTCCTTTTCAACCCAGGCCATTCTATGAAAATACTTACAGATAAACAAGTTATTCTATTAATGAATTAGTCCCAGCTTATAAGCATGCATACTTATATTTGCTTGACCTTCAGATGTTTCATAATTTATTCTTTTATTAATTTAGTGTGTTTGATAGATTGTTTGTTTGTTTAAAACAAAACGTTTTAAACTTCTTCGCATTTAGATTCATAATTGCCTTAGAAAAGACTTGTTACTGTTGTAGTTAGTGCTGTTCTTTAATACAAAGTACTTTATAAAAACTAGTGATAATAGTGATCACAGATGAAAATGAAATAGATGTGAAAGGAGATAAAGAAGGACCTACTATATCTGCTGCTTCCCAGTCCTGGCACCATCAACTTACATTGGAAATAAATACTACTAGTCATTAATACAATGTTCAGTCATGGGATCATAATGGTTATCTCGCACTCATTTCTATGCTGCCACCCTTGGAAAAAGGTATTTGAGAAAAACGCATCTATGGACATCATTAACTTCAGTCTTTGCCCTTAAAACAGTTGAAGTTTTTGGCAAATGCTGAACACACGCTTAATTTCAAAAAGGGGCACTCAGACTCCTTTAGCTTTCATGGGAACACTGGGAGGCTTCAGAAGAGGTTCGCTCACACAAGAGCTGGTGCAAGCTTCGATCACAGAATTAGGCAGTTTCGCCACTCTACAAGCTTGGCTTTCTTCTGCACTTGTTTCCAGTACCTATACCACAACTAGAAGACCTTCTCTGTTGTGTCCTATTCCTCTTCCACTCCCCCAGTGGCACAGCAGAAGGAGGAGGAAGCCCTGCTGCCCTGCAGATTTGGTACATACCACCACGATGCTTCCGGAGTAACTCTGAAACTCCTTTTCCTACAGCCACGCTCTCTTCACAGTTCCAAATCCAAGAGCAGGAAACAGATGTTAGGACAGAGAGCAAAGCTAAGACATCTCAGCAATCTCAAGGAAGCAGGTGGTTCCTCACAGATCACTGCCAACTCCCACATCTTAGAGAGGCCCATGGCCTGGGTGGGGCAGAGGCGTAGTCATCAGTCCCTAAATATCCTTTTCTCCTCCACACTGTTCAGCCCATGCACAGCAAAGCCTCCATCCCATTACAGCCAGTAGCGAAGAGGATCAAGATACACAAAGTTCCCTGTTTTTGTTTAGTGCACTTTGGCAGCAATATGCTTAGAAACAACTGATTCGGGTAACTAATCAAATCAACAGAGAGCTGGCTAACAATCTGTTTTAAGTCAGTTGGCAACTGATGGCTGTCTGTATCTCTGAATTTGTGTAGCCCTGGTTAGGTTTAATCAGCCACACAGCTGTTAAACTGTCCTTATTCACCAAAAGACAAATTCTGGGAATTCAACTTGAGATGTGAATAGCTGTACTCTATCAGAGAGCACTTACTGAGAAAACTCTGTATCCCTCACTCAGAAGTTGCTGTGTCCTTCAGCCTTGCTGCCAGTATGCTGTTTCTCTACAGCGCTGTTGAAAAATGAAAGCCAAAGGGGAACAAACAGAGGCAAGTGGACATCCAGATAAGGGAAAATCTTGAGACCTTGAACACAGTCCAAAAATTTTCCCTTTGCCAACATGAATGCACATGACAAGTTCAGGCCAGAAAACTAAGATGACAGCTCTGTTTGGTAATGATATGATTAACAAACAGTATGTGTCTGTCACTCTCAAGATAAACACACCTTAAAAGAAACAAATTAATAAACTGTTATAAATTACTAATAGTAACAGAGACTAAAATAAAAATTCAAAAGGCTGAGTTATTCAATCTTACCAAGAATGTGCTACTGCAGAACTGTGACCAAATAGTTCTTCTATTCCCAAATATGAGACATATCTAGAATGTTTATTTATAGCTTATATGTATCACTACTGCAGATGCCACCCAATCGCTCCGCTGCTCTTCATACACTGCAGCCCATTTCTGACACAGACTTCATTTTCTTTCCCTTTCTAGGCATCAAGAGACCAGAAGAAAACGATGCAGCCTGCCAAAAGCCATTAGGTACACCAGCACTTGTCATTTACTAGCGTCATGCTGTTTCTCACCCTGAATGTCTTGTATTCAAGAAGTGCCTCATAGCCAGTGTCAGCTCGTACATCTCTCCGTAGGATTAAAACTGTCTAGATCTTGTGTCAAGCTATTATTTTTTTCCCTTGGAGAATATTATACACATGTTTAGACATTTTAATTATTATTATTTAAACAATAAAGAACAGATGGGAAAAAGCTTAACAAACAGTCAGCATCTAGACACTGGAAACTTCACTTCAGCCAGCGAGAGCTTTCTAGAGGTAGAATTATCTCACGTACATTTGAATTGGTCTTACTATATCCTGGCCATGAGAGAGATGTTCTGCTTGGGAAAGTTGCTTTCATCTGGAAAACTTTAAAACTCTATAGAAATAATACCACTGATACAGTGAGCAGCAAGTACATGACAGTCATACATGAAATAAAATTCACAGGGTCAACGTATGTGTTTATAACCTTGCAAAACGTTTGAAGATGAAAATAGGATGCAAAATAAATGCAGAATCCTTGAAAATAAGCATAAATCAGCCAGTCATACTGTAAGCACATTTTAAAGTCACAACAGTAAAGCCTCTTATAGTATGAGTACAGACAAATGTTTTTGTTGGAGATTAACTAGGACTTCTTGGGAGCTTCAGATGAAAAGAAAACTATGCAAATAATTCCAATCACCATGCAAATATATAACACACATGGCAAACTGTCCTCCTTAAAACCACAGAAACTACACTGTTTTAATGTTCCAGCATCATAGGGATCAGTCACCAAGCGTATAAAGGAAACTAGCATAACCATTAAATTGTAAAAGAACAGCCAAAGAGGAAAGAAATACTAAAAATAACTTGTAAATTCACATGAAGTTTAGCCATGATCTGCTGAAGCTATATGCAAATTCTATCTAGTCTCCTACCATCCTTATGAAATGCCATGAAATTTCTTAGGTGAGTCATGTAAGATCTTGTAGAATATAACAATAATTTCCAATAAACAGATCTGCTAAAGTTAGTGCCTGAAAATGCTTTAAAAGACTGTATGTTTTTCTCCAGTCTCTAGGCCATGAAGAGCAAGCTGCTTTCCCACAGACTCTCTTACTCATATGGGCTGTCCCGTTGCCTGACATCTGCTGGGGCAACTATCAGGGCAGAGGCTCTCAGGCTCCTTTCTCCCTCCCAAGAGGGCAAGGCAGCATGACTGCAACCAGCAGCTTTCATACATCCACCAGCAGCTTTTTTCAGCCCTGAAAACTATAGACATAGGAAGCATAAAGGCACTTTAAATTCCCTTATGTTCTTTCTTCCTACCTGAAAGGTCAGTACTAAAGGGATATTTATAGTCTCAAGAGGTCTCCTCAACTTCCAAGGGACCATCTATCCCCTGTGCTCATGTCAGCACTGTACCCAGACCAGCAAAACAACTTGGTCTCTCAGACATACTGGATAGCCCAGGCTCAGCACCAGCTAACCATGACCTTAAGTCTTCTCAAATCAACTCCAGACTGGTGGAGGGTGTCTGCAGTCAGCAGAGAGCCCAGACACTGGATTTTAGTTCTCATAACAAGATCAATTTCTAAGAAATAGTCTGAAACTCAGGGAGGTGCAGTTTAATTCTAACTCGTTTTAGGTGCTCATCTGCACAGATGACAGGAATACAGCACTTTGGTCTTCTCTCAAGCAGAGAGGAGCAGTCCGGGCTTTCTCCTCCACTGCCTTTTCCATGAGCACTTTAGGAGAACAATTTATGTACCTGGAAAGTAAATTGAAATTTTTATTTCAAGCGACATTACAGAATATTCTTAGAAATGAGATACAGATTAGCCAGTGCTAATCTCTGAACTGAAATGTCTCCACTATACTGAAAGTTACAATCATCAACAGAAAGAACAGCTACATAACATGCAGCCAGTGCAGCCTGAAGTTCAGATGTTAAGTACGCTTTGTTCATAAACACAAAAAATTTGAAGAAATTATCTATTCAATAATTTGAAAATGTACTCATCTGTTTTCTTAGTAATAGCAGATGTTTGGTTCTCTAAAAGGAAAGCAACCCAAATTCACTAAAAAGAGATATCCTGGAGCAACTTTCTCACGAGCACACAGGAAGCATGCAGATGCACAGAATCATTAACAGCTACCAAGCAGTGGGTCACAGCCTACAGGTGCCAACAGCTGCTTACTTCCAGAACTTAGGGCTACTTGGCATTTGAGGATAATCACTAATGTTCAGGAAAACGGACAGTTTGTTGTGTAGGTAAACATGGTATCTCACTGGCAAAAGGAGATACTTCCTAAACACATTTACTAAGTTCACCATTAAGAGTCACGTTGTGTCTCAGAAGCTCTGTACGAAGGGCTTCACCACGTGCTCACCAGAAACTAGCAGCAGAAAGCCAGCACAACAAACCAATTTGTAAAGGCAACAAACACAGAATGAAAGCCACGGCCATTTCACACTGCACCTAATGCAAGCAGGCCTGTGTCAAGTCTGTGGCCACCCAATGCTGCCAGTACTGCCAGTGAAGCCTTGCTAGCTGTACAAAGGGCATACATGAAAACTTGAGAGTGGAGCTGAAGTTAAACTATTGTATTATCAATGGATGTACAGAAGGTATATGTATAATCAATGGATGCACAGATGGTATGGTATATCCAGGAGCTTGGCTAATATAATTGTTATATTGGAGTAAGGAAAGAAAGTCACTCACCCCATCCTGTGCTCACAAGATGGACTCCAACGGAGCAGATCTCCAGAACAGATCCTTCCCCACTGGCAGTCAGCTCTTAAATGGGTCCAGGAGAGGTGCAGCCAGGCTCCACCCCTTCCTGCAGCACAGGTGATTTGCCTTCACCTGTGCTCCCGTGACTGACACATTGCTCGCCTCAGGTGATTAATCAGAGGTTCAGGCCGTGATTCAGCAGCCCCATACAACTATAAACTATGCAACGAGCAGATTTATAAAGCTAAGTAAGTTCTAGGCTCTGAGCATTTGCTTCTGAACAAGTGAAATTTCTCAGAAGATAATATTTTATCTTAAAGTGTTAAACTGCAGTCTTATATCCATATAGTCTCAGGATCCGCGCTTCCTTTTGTTTCTTCAACACATGCTATTCTGTCACCTCGGCATATGTGAAAAGCAGTAACATGAAGGGTTAATACATTGTTTTTAGTAATAAAGGAGAAACCCCAGTATAAGAATCCTGTATGTTTCTGAGTGCTTATGTTTTTACTAGTACCTTGCATTAGCACTAGGATGGGTAGGTTATTGTTTTTTTGCAATTTATTTTTTCTCTCACCTTCATATCTCCATAGCTCTTACGGTATCTCACTGCAAATCCTGAGATGCAAGAGAGCAAATTGGTTTCTAGAGGAACACTGTCTTCTTTTTTATTCTTTTTAGTAATGCCATAGCAAACACCACTCTGACACTGGCTGAGTGTAAGTTACTTAACATCACTCCCAGTACAAGACAAGAATGAACTATAAATGCGTTTGATCCCTTCACACCTTCTTTCCTTTATCCTCCTCCACACTGAGGCTAATACCCAGAGCTGCATGTAAAATGCACTTGGCAGCTGAATGGCTCAAGCTGCCAAGTTTCAGAATGATTTTTTCTTGACTTGACAACAGGAGCAGGAACACTATCGGTTTTTGTCAGTTTCCAGCTATCCCAATGAGAGTCACTGAATTCAGTTGTACAATAAAGGTAATTTACTCCAATAGTTTTCCTACAACCAGGAAGAAAAGCTAACTTGCAATAGGTTAAATCTAACTGTTAGTTGGAGCACATGAAAGACAGCTGTCTTCTGTCCTAGTCCACATCAAGAGCTGCATTCTAAGCAGGGCAGAAATGCTGTACTTCTGCAGATGAGGAGATTGTCATCAAGATGTTATTCTTACTTGCACTGAGGGTATTTTTAAAACCAGATCCTGGTCTTATTTCTACCAAATGCCATTAGTTTAAGCCTGATCAGAGAATCTTCTTCAATAATAAGCACACTGAGCAAATTTTGCCCTGAACTTAGAACATGCAGATTCTTCCAGCACTCTTATTTATATTTGCATAAATCAATCAGTTAAAAGGTAGTTTCTCCAGAGTTAGCATCAAGGAATTAAAGCTCCACCACTCTGACTTCGAAGAGAAGCTGCAGAGTCCAGCAGGAGTGGGCCCTGGCAAAAGGAGAGCCAGCCAAGAGGAGGTCCTGGGGCTTGGGCCAGTTAATGGAATGAGGCAAGGGATACAGACAATCACCAGCAAAAAGCAGCAGGCAGTTGAAACCACAGGGTTAAGAAGGTATCACCACCATCCTCTCTTCATTCACCTACCAAACCAAAGCCAAGGCTGTGGTACCAAACCCACAGAGCCTCCTAATGATGTCTCCACAAGTCATAGCACAGATGAGATCTGACTGGCAGCTGCATTTCTAAAAGCCATTACTCATACACTACAGGGCATTCGCAGCTACAGGCTAAATCCAGTTGAGAGCATGGAAAATCCTGTATTTCATTAAGTCATGAGGCAGCACTGGGCAGAATGAGAGTCTGCTAGCATGGTCACTGCAGGACTGCCACCAAGAAGCTCTATCCCAAAATGCTCATATTTTGTAGCCAAGTACAAGAGCATCCGTTGTATGAGAGTTTCTTAGAATCAGCACTGTGTTAACCCACTCTTCATAGAGCTAAACAAATGAAAATAAATATCACAAGAATTAGTTCTTACCTATTAAAGTGCTATAAGTACACAGTAATATTTTTCCTCGAGTATTTACTTTTCACATCTTCTTCCTTGTTTTAGCTTCTGTTTATTTTCATTCAAATGAAATACTTAATCTCATAGTGCAAACAATAAGTTAGAGATACCAAATACTGCACTAAGTGGGCCAAAGAAAGTCAGATACAACATGCATCCTTCTTTATTGTTATTATCATGATCCTCAAATGATATCACAATCTTTCATTACAAAATGTAGCACAGTTTTTCCAACTACTTGGAGGAATAAAAGCAAACCTGAGTCTTCCTATTACAGCACCCAGACAATTGGATTTAACCTCAACTGGATCATTCATTCTCAAGGCTTCACTACACTACCAAATACATCTTTATTATCTGGCTTCTCCTGTATGGAAGCTAGGCTGTTCATTCCATTAAATACAGCCTTAATTGTTTACTTCAGAATAAAAGGCAGTTTTAACAATAATAACTATTCAAAGCTAAGTTCTCACAGATCCAGTCTGGTCTTAAATTTCTTGCTTCTGAAGCAACCACACACCTAAGATTTACAAGGTCCCTAACAGTGATCTTAGAAGATTTTTTTACTGAACAGGACATCCAAAAAGAATATCATTGACTAATTAATATGGTGTGACATCTTCTAAATAACAAGTATACAATAAAGCCTTACACCTTTAAGATGCAGAATTCAAAAGCTATAAAGTAGCTTGCAAAAGAGTGATTTTACATTGTGCTTGCAGCTATAATGTCTGTGTAAAATGGAAAGGAAAAATGTCTTTCTTGCCCCATCAGAATAACACTGAGTCAGAATTGAATGCACCTAAAAGAGTTATTTAATATTGTCATCACAGTTGGCGCTTAATGTCTCAGCTGTGTTTCTAGACTAAAGGTTAATATACTACTTACCTCTTGAGATACATGGAATGAGAATTTTATTATGTAAATGAGTAACACACATTAGACAGTAGAAAGTGGGAAGACCAAAATCTAGTTCCTCTATCATAATGCTTTTCCATGCTACAGAGACAACAGCATTCACTGGAACATAGATATTACAGAAAAAAACGTAAAAAAGTTCTGTATTTCTAATCAGGAACCCTACAAACTAATAAAAGTGCCTCTGGCAGCGACTTATTCAGGCACATTTCAGAAGCATTCTTCAAATTCAACTCTGATGATCACTTCCTGCTAGTACCTTCTGTATTCTGTGGCATACCCAATCTTATAGACAACGGGGTTCATGACAATACTATGTGAAGTTGAAACTTTTGATTTAACAGTTTAATTTCTCTTAACTGTTTAACACCTGTTAATTGGCTGAAATGGCTGGTTCAGTTTTCTATAACTTTAGCCAATATCAAACAGATATAAGGGAAAGTTGTAGTCTACGCTATCAGCATAAATTAATTCTTCAACTCCTAAAATGTTCTCCTTAAAACCTTTCTACATGCTACTTGAACAACAGAACACATCTTCTACAGATAATGAATACAGATAAATGACTCACACACTGTCATGATGTGATTTTTTAAGCTGTCAGCATCAAGAAGTAAAAGAGAAGGAACAGATTTCAATGTATAAAAGCATTTATATACTCCATATCACATCACACAATCGATGTGAAATCCAGTATTAATTTTCATCAAAGCTTGTGGAAGCAAACTTTTTTCAATGATGCAGAACCTTGCATTTACAGTACAGATCCAGGAAACAACACTTTATTCTAGGTGAAGGCCGGAGTTCAGTGTGGCTCAAAAGACTATCACTTCTCTCAACAACACAAGCACAGAACGAATATGAACAGACACTACCAGGAAGGATATCAATGGAAGGCTAATCTAGTAGTCATGCATTTGGGTACCTTCCCTCCAAAACTAGTATTTAGAAGCTAGCAGACAACATAATTTGGTAATGACACAGTGTACAACTGAAGCAACTGGACTGAACGTAGAATGCCTAGAAGAAGAAAGGAGTCTAGGTGAATAAAGTGGTGCAAGGAAGGAACTCAGTGGCTCTCCCTTCTCTGAATTACAAGTCTCTACACATGTCGGTGTGGAAATCAGTTTTAGAAGAACAAAGCCTTAATGAAATGACAGTGGGAACTGCTGAGCTCTGGCAGTGAGACACTGACTCTCGTACATCAAAGCATAAGGCAGGTCAAAGAGTAAGTCAGAGAAACAAATAGCCTGTATCTGATACGACACTTAAGAGACTTTTAGGGTGATGTACTTGTACAGGACAACTATTTGGAGACTTACCATTATTAATCCTCTAGCTTTGTATCAAGGCAATATATTAACAAAACAATTACTCACATTCTTTTGAGCAGATTTTGTTAGAATAGGAAAAAAAAACTAAATCATGGCTTCTAAGTGTCAGCCTGGGGAACAAATAGAAGGAGAGACAGAAGGGGCACTGGAAATCAAAGATCATCTCTCTGAAAATAAAATTGCTATACTTAAATGCATACTAAGATTGGCCTGTGCCCTGAGAAAAGGGATACCTGTTAAAAATATTAAATACCAACTAAAACTCAAACATACACTGGCCTATACAGTACCACTGACAGAGTTAGGATGCAAATTTGCAGCTAAGGTGCAGTTTGTCATCTTCAGATAGTCACTGAAATACTCTATATATGTTCCTGATTGTTCCTTTGATTCTTCTTCCATCTTGTCACCTACACCATCTATAGGAAAAAATCCCGAACAATTCATGAGGTTTTTATTGTCATTAATATGTTATTTTATTCTGCCAAAAGCATGCATCTACTAATTGAGAGTGAAGAATCCCAGCTTGTAGTGACAGAAGAAACCTATCATTCTCCATTAGTCTTTTGATAATGCTGCTCCAATTGACAACAGTGTGCAAAACACACCATTTTTCTGGTCAAAGGAACTTGGCCTTCCATCACTTCTGAAGAGAAATGGGTGCTTCCTTTCTGACCTAACCAGTATTTCATTTGGAGTTTCCCAAAGAAAGCTCCCTTTCATATCTGTTTCTTTTTCCTCACTAAAAGCACTTTCTTCGGAATACAATACCACATGCAATCACCCAACACAGCAAGGGGGTAGAGGAAGAAAGTCGTATCTGTTCTGGCCATACCAGAGGCTGGTGGAAAGCGACATAGAGAGCTGGGTAACATCATGCATTCTTTGTGTGGAATAAGACCTTCTGGTCCTCTGAGGACTTCCAGAATCTGAAGACACTCAAGCAAAACTGTTGATACAACATGTAAAAAAGGGCAGGTGACAGAGCCTGCCCAAATAAGGCAGCTCAAGACTGTTATCTGTTGCTTTATTTTCCTCAGAGAGTTTTATCACTAAAACGGTAGAATGGAAGTCTTCAAAATAGCTTACACAAAACCTTGAGGATTTGATCCCCCCATTATAAATTTTTATATAAATAACTAAAAACTATCTTGAAGGTAAAAAATACATACTGCAAGTACTGGTGTTACTTTAAAAGCACACAAGTATTGGTGTTACTTTGAAAGCACACAAGGATGAGCAATATTTGAGCTGCTGATAAAGGAAATAGTTCATTTAATCCTTATGGAACCGTTGCTTATTTCCTTAGAATTCCTTCCAGAGTTAAACTTAAAGATACTGTAGCTATGTTAAGTAGAACTGGCATTTTAAAACAGTTGGCCTTACAATGGCATTTAAAATAATGTGGGAGTAATTACTGACATTTACTGTGCTGTAGGGAGAACAAAAAAAAAAGCAGCAAGCATTTGAGCTACGCTGACGCCCAAGAGTTGAATAAGATTATTAGTGTCAGTACAAGGGCACATTAAATCTGGTGCTTCACATCCATTCCAAGTTTGTAGATACTCAAGAAGCACTTATCTTCCAGTAAACAAGAACTCAAACACTGTTCAAACTACTTGAGGATGCATATTATAAACCTGATTCTGGCACTGTTCAGTATTAGAGCTACTAATGATAAAACAGGAAGGGGGTAGATTTAGACTAGATATTAAGAAGGATATTAGGAAGAAATTCTTTACTGTGAGGGCGGTGAGACACCGGCACAGGTTGCTCAGAGGCTGTAGATACCCCTCCCTGGAGGCATTCAAGGCCAGGCTGGATGGGGCTGTGAGCAGCCTGGCCTAGAGGGAGATGTTCCTGCCCATAGCAGGGGGTTGGAACGAGGTGGTCTTAGAGGTCCCTTCCAACCCAAATCATTCTATGATTATATATTATGGCACACTGCTCAAAGGAGTAGGAGTTTTGCAGCCTGAACTATCAAATGACTGAAAATGTCCATGGCCAGGCTGCCGATAGAATAAAAACAGTTTTACATGAACATAAACAATTGTTCCTACCGTTTTGACTTTCAGGGTTTGCCTTCTGCCAGTTGCCCTGGCTATATTTAATAAGACGTGCTGAAATTATTTACATTTCAGAAATCCCTTAACTGTTCACGAGTGAGTCTTTTTTTGCTGGTCAAAAAGACAAGAATTCTTGTGAATATCAAGACACTGTCCCAACATTACCCACAGTCATCAGTAGGGAGAATGACACCAGAAGTGGCTGCCTTTTACAGTGATTATCTGTCAGCGTCTTTTATACTTTCCCAACTATTGATTTTTTTTTTTTAATGAAAAAATCTCCTCCAGAAAATTCCTACGCAGTCTATTGAATGCTCTACAATATCTGAGGGGTAGTTCTCCATTCACAGTACCTGAGGAGCTCCTGCTGAAGTACGTATCCCACAAACTGCAAAAAGAAAGAAGCATCTCTGACATCCTTTTTTCCTTCTTCTGCTTAGCACACTGTAAGTTTTTGACTTGGTTGGTATTTGGCTGCATGGAACCAAATCCTTTCACTGCCTGAAAACTGATGCAACCTTCCAGGTCTCCAAAAAGCCACAGAAAGTGAGAACTTGACATTCTCTCTGCCACACAAATCAGGCAGTTTGTTACATGCTTTTTACCTTAATTTGGCAGTGACATCTCCAGCAAATACTGCCAAGGACGGTTTGTTTATAATGGCATTTTAAAATGTTAAGATCTGAGACAGAGCTCTCTGAAAGCAGACACACATTTCAGACAATCACTGAATTTTCAAGGTACAATTCTAAAACCCTTCTCCAAAACAACGAAGACATCAGTGACAACACATTTCCAAAGTTCATCAAAAGACACATAAAAGATAACACACCCTCTTGCCCAGTGTAGTGAAGATTAGAAGTAGAAAGAACTGTCCTGAAGGCAGTGTGCACCACTTCCACAGATACGAGGGCTGCTTCAGAAGTAATGCCTCCTGCTTTATTTTGTTGCCCACTACATCAGAGGTATGTTGGGGTATGGCAGTAGAGGCTGAACCTTTCCACCAATATTCCATTTCATTTTGTTGTCGTGTGACAAATGGCAGCAGAGAGGCAGTCTGACACAATGGCATCTGACATGGAAGTGCATATGAAGCAAAGGTGTAGAATTTAATTCCCCCATGTGGAAAAAAATTGCACCCACTGACATTCATTAACTATTACTGTATGTTTCTGGAGACCGAACAGTGGACGCTGGGACACTGAGGTGCTGGATAATTCATTTCAGCAAAGGAAACAGTAACATGAAAGTCAAATCATGCCCCCAGTGCCATGCAGGCTCTTGTTCAACACTGGTGAAGATGCATAGCTAATAGTGGTGACTAAGTTGACAAATAGCGTTTTGTAGCTGAGAATTTGCTCTATCAGATGGTTTTAATATGCTCTTTACATCTGTTGTAGTTTCCACAGAAATAAATACAAGGCATTAATTTCAGAGCAACCTATATAGAAGACATACAAGGATGGGGCTACATGACTGGTCTTGGGAAAGTCTCAAATAATAAAACAGAATGGTGGAAAGGAAAAGAGCTTAACACCATACTGATGTCTATGGTAATACCTTACAAGGTTCTCATCAAAAGCATCTTTCTCCAAAAGTAGCTGCAAACTCCATTCAACTAAAGAAGCAAACCCAACACATGTTTACAGTGCCCATACAAACATGTACATGCAAACCCTAAAAATAAAAATGAAAGAACACCTCCCTTTTGCAGTGATTTCACTGCCCTCTCAATACTCAGTAAGCTAATTTGTTTTCTCCTTCTTGTAAAAGTCATCCCTGGCCACAGAGGCAGCCTTTGGGGCACATATGTCCTTTTACTTCCAACCTCTTAGTATTTGTGATTGCAGATTTTGATGGAAGCCTCTGCTTGCAGAGACTCATCCACACTGAAGGCTCTCTCTGTAAGAATGCCTAGAAGACTGCTAAGGAGGCACACTCGACTATTCCAAACACTTTTCTCATGACAGAATGTATGGCCTTAACAAAGAATGAAGCTGGGGTCACTTCACTCTCCTTCCAGCAGATGCTGCCAGCACAGCATGCCCACCATACCCGGCCAGCCCAAGTAAGCTCAGCAAGGCCA
This sequence comes from Meleagris gallopavo, assembly GCF_905368555.1. Classification (NCBI taxonomy): domain Eukaryota; kingdom Metazoa; phylum Chordata; class Aves; order Galliformes; family Phasianidae; genus Meleagris; species Meleagris gallopavo. The sequence goes on from NC_139405.1 coordinate 13,928,609, forward strand.
GCTGGAGACAGGTTCACTGGATGATCATTTGCAGAAGGTACTGAGGAAGAAACTCATGCTGGCTCAGCCAAACTGAGGAACTGCTAAATACAGAGACAACAAAGCATGTTCATTAAATTACCATGCCATGTTAAGGTTTAGTTACTGGCTTAAGGACAAAACACTAGTTGGAAAATGAAATGTTTGGGACAGTAGTGAATACATTTCAATTTGCTGTTTTTTTCGTGGCAGCTATTGTTTATCTTGCAAGAAGTACTTGCAAATTGCACATTTCATAATAAATATCTACTTATTTAGACTATAAATCTCCATATTTAACTTGACTTACTCTTGTTTGTTTACATGTCTACTTCTCTTTTTAGCAAGTGTAACAAAAACTTCAAGGAAAACACTGACTGTCCAGACATTTTTTCTTTGGAAGTTTCCATCAACCCTGGCCAGGCCAAGTCTAGCTTTATTTCTTGCACAACTTTTCTAGGAGGTAAATACACATCATCCAGGAAATAACAGCAGAATTGTTTTCTCCTGACTTCATCAACATGGATAAAACTATTGGGGAAGACCATCTCTGAAGGTTCATGTGGTATCCTAACATGATGTGCTAACAGGAGGAAGGCCCATGAGCATGCTGTCCGGATGTGTTTGACCTCCACAACTTTTATGTGCTGCTCTTCCTGAGCTCTAAAAACGCTGTATGTTTACATACCCAAAACAGCCCTTTCCCATGGAATTTCACCAATATTATGCCTTGGGAAATGAAAAGCTGGAACACGTTCAACACAAGCAAATACACACAGTAAAACAAGCTGAGAGCTCAAATGGCTGAGATGTCTACACTAATGCATAACAGAAGTCAATAGTAATTTGTTTACTACTATTCTCTATGCAAAACACAATTGCATGCTTTATAATTAGAAATATATATATTGAATCTAATGTAAAAGTTGATATTAAGAAAAGGATTAAAACAAAAACGTTGCATGAGCTGAAAAAATTTTTCATTCTCCAAGTTATATAATGTGGGTAATGATGATAGGGAAATGCTGGATAAGTTTTAAGGTTTCTCCTCAACATCACACACTACCACACCTTTCAAGTAATTACTTCCAGAACTAATATTTTAGCTTGGCATTAAATAAACAAATAAAGAAACAATTTCATTTTAAACATCTACTGGTTTCTAAATATCTACTAAGAAGCTGCAGAATGGAGAACAAGAAAAAGTATTTAGCTGGCAACTATTAAACACCTTTTTTACATTCACATTGAGGCTTTAGAAATTAAACACACCAATGCCTGCTAAATAAAATGCTTGTTTGTCTTGCAGTGCCACAGGATGCCAAGCCACAGATGAGGATCCCATTCAGCCAAGTATACAAGTAGTTCTCTTTCCACAAGAGATTGCAGGAGAGCAGGAGCACAGTGCTGTGCACGTGTGTGTGGTGTGTATGTGGCAGCCTGGAACATCGCAAAGTGACAGAGAGGTAATCTCGACCCATTTGCCAAGGCCACAACCTGTCCTTTCTGAAGGAGCTATTTCTGCATAACAGAAGGGACCTTGGTTTCATATTTAATCTAAAGGACAGAATCCCTATTAGGGATTGGCTCAACCATATTTCTGTTGAGTAGAGGTTTTGCTATGAATTTCCAAGGATGCATTAAAAATCCTGGAATTTTACAGTACTTGATACCATACCAGAGCATCAGCTTTGAGAACAAATGCAAAGTGACCCTTATAAAACCAAATTACTCAAATTTCTATTAAAAGTACCTACATTAAATTCTTTAGCATTGCAGTATTAGACAAGTTTTCATGACCTCACCTCAACTGCGTATTTTCAGGAGCTAAACAAATAGTACAGCTCAGTAATTCCTAAATCTCAGGTATCAGCAATCATAAGATAATGGAGTATCTCAATTGGCTTGTACTGAATTTAAAGCTGGCATCTTAGAAAAGTTTTCTACTTACTGAAGCATCTGCTGACATAAAATAAGTCTCAAAAAAACTCTAAAAACTGAGGATATGAACTCCACTGCTCTAGCTCTTATAGATCAATCTAGATACACTTTAACCTTTCAGAAGGAAAGAGCAGCATCTGCCACAATCACTGCATTCAGCAAATACCCTGAAAAATTTAAGTTTCGTTTGCTCAGCTGCAGTCATGACTTTTTTTTTTTAATGTCCAAGCTAAGAAATTCTTTTAAGTGGACCTTTTAGTGTTAATAATATACAACTTTTTATAGCGTAAGGGTAGTAGAAACCATCTGTGGAAGCTTTCAATACCATCGTTCGGTGAGTTAAGACAAACTCTGCAGGTTTTGTATAAATCAGTCTCTTGCAAAGTAATGCCAATGAACTTGATGAGACACCAGGATGTATTTGTCAGCCTCAGTGATGTACATTTATTTTCACCAAATTACTAAAGTCAATCTTGAACAATAAAGTCAACTTTTCTATCCAATATTTCTACTTTTCTTAGCAGGATACAAGGACCGTGGCAATGCCTCAAATTTGCTGAGATTCATTCATCCTAAAAGTAAGGGAGTGAATTTATCACACACGGCATCTTATTAGGTCAGTACACCTGGCTGCATCTTGAGCTTTGGAATTGTACTAGCTTCCAAAGAATCAGCATGATTCACGTAGGAAAGGACTGCCCAAGCTCATCTAGTTCAGGCTCTGCTCATACAAAGCCAGCACGAGCAACACATCAGGCTGCTTAGAGTCCCATCCGCTCAGGATCTGAATATCACTGCAGAGATCCCACAACCTCTCTGAGCTATTTATTTCTCTCTCACACACACTCTCCACTGTGAGGAATTTTCTGGCACCCAGTTAGAATTTCCTTGGCTACCACACATGCTCATTGCCTCCTGTCCTGTTGCTGTGCACCTCAAAGGCTCCAATTCCACATTCCCTACCACCACCCACAAGGTAGCTGGAAACAGCAATTAGATTCCCACCTCACCTTTTTGCCACAGGCTTCTGAAGGCTCATTTCAAGAAGTGTTGCTGCAAACAAGATCACCTCATATGTTTCATCATACGATGAAAGCATTTTCCTTTTACACTAGCAGAGGATGAATCACGGAAGTAATTTAAACTCCAGGTTGTTCTCCCCGTTTTCAAGAAAGCTGAAATAATTCCAAGTGTCAACCTACACAATTTTTAAAAATCCATCCATATTTCTGATGTCTGACATCTTTTTTATTATTATTCCTCCTAATGACAAAACCAGAAAAGCTAACAATTCACACTATAGCCATATTTATATTTTGAAAAGCTAGAGGGGTTTTTGGTTGGTTTTGTTTTTTGTTGTTTGTTTGTTTGTTTTAAACATATCATTACTTAACTGGACAAAGTACATGTACTACTCTGACAACTCAAAAGACATAATCCCAGACCATGATTTACCATCTAAAAACAACTCTGTATGCCAAAGGGACTCTATCTACCCTATGCAAAACTTTGTAACTGCGCTCACTGCAAACAAAGCTTATGAGATGGTTGGTTGTCTGTCTTGCATTTCCCCAGCTCAGTTACTCTGCTGTCACACTTAACTAGCACATGACCAATTCCCACCAAGCTTAACAATGCTGTATGGAAGCCAGGAAACAGGTCCTCTCCTAAACGCTTAGTGAAAATAGATCATTTTGCTTGTCTGTCTAAATCACTGAGTTAAAAGGTACTGTATGAGCCCAGCTCTTTTTATACCCTGCAGATCAATCTATTTGACTGAATCACAAAGGGTTTAGTGCTTGCTGCTAGGAAGTGCAAAGAACCACACTATGAAGTCTTCTGATGAAGAAATTTTAAGAGCAATAACTCCAAAAAAAGCACCAAGCTAAGTCATTCTTTTGTTTACTGTTTTCTTATTTTGTTTTCACATCTCTCCAAAAGTTCAGCGCCCTGTAAGTACAAAACTTTTTAACAGGTCACAGGTGTTAGACACAATCAGCAACAAAAGCACTCTAAGAAAAGTTGACATGTCTGGAAGTTTTTGTTAGTACCTAATATCCTCTGTACTGATAATGATTTCCAGGTACTTAAAAGGCCAAGTTAATGATTACACTAGTAGTAACAGGTGTGGATTACACATAGCTGGCAGAAATCCTTTCCTTTGCTAAATTATGCCTTGTTACTATTCACCTGCAGAAAGCGGAAGCCAAATACCCTCCGGAGAAGATTCAGACACAACGCTAATGTTTATCCGTAAAAATGTGATACGGCCAGAAAACACAACCAGCCCTCACAAAAAATAGCAAAGGTTCAAATGCTTTCAGACTGGTCTTACCCAAGTAGATGCTTTTTCCCATTTTCTGAAGTGCTTTTATACCCACTTTTCAGGGGCATGAAGTAAGCATCACTTTTCAGGGGCATGAAGTAAGCATCACGCTTACACCAGACTGTTTAACACCAGCTGCTCCCACAGCAGTGGTGCAGCTGTGTCTTCACTATCACTGAAGAGTTACTTTGCATCAGAAGCTCAGATAGGAAAATCTGATCTCACAGTCCTAGGAGCCTATCAGGCTCTCTGCACAGCCAGGAGACAATAAAACAAAGCCTCCGCTCTGTACAAATTAGTCCTTGGTGGGAGGAAACATGCTGGCTCCCAGAAGATAGCACCAGGCAATGAACACCATTTAGCTTCTGCTGGAGAATGTTACGCTTCTGCTGGCGGCTGCATGGCACAGCAAAGAACAAGTGAAGTTTGTCTGTTTTTTTTTATCTGACTACAGGAAGCTCAGAAAATCCTAGCAGAAGAACAGTTACAACTGAAAGAATCTACTACGATTTAATATGCTGCACAGAGCACTGCTCCACAAGACCTGCCCCTTCTTCCATCTTTGCAACGTTACAGGGAACTAAGGAAGGTCAGTACTCTGCTGTAAGAGTTTTGCAGGAACATATAAATTACTCAGTCCACTTCATCTTCTGCGCCATGGTTAGACAGCTACAAGTAATGCAGAAATCAGCAGCAATAAGCTGTTTTAATTGACTTTTAAATTGTCAAGGAATTAAGAGTTACTGCTAGAAGGATAAACAGCAGAGAAGAAGCTGTCTAATGGCTGCCAGTTGGGAAAGGCAGAAATTCAGACGAGGTACAGCATCAGTCAACAATAAGCCCCGTTCACACAAACGGTAAGCAGGGGGCAGAGATCATGACAAGAAAATCAAACCCTTCTCTCTCTCCCCTCCCTGAATTCGTAACATGCAGTGAATTCTGCTTTAATACTTAGCTGCATGCTCAATGAAATACTTTCCCATATCATCAGCAACAAGCAAGCTCGACAGAGCATGCCACCTGTGGTTCACACCATGTTGCAGTAGTAGCATTTGGAACAGAAGTAACCCTAGGCTGCAGGCAGAGCAGCTTTGCATGTGCCTGCGCTGAGTGGCACAGCATAGTCACACCACTTCATACAGATCAGCATCTATCTGATAAGAAAATCCTTATGTAATTCATGAAAAGCATTTATTTTGTTTAACATAAAAATTATTGGCAGAGTGCCACATCTATATTAAGCACCCTTCGTGGACTTGCACATCCAGAATATCCAGTCAACCACAGAACTGCCTCCACTTCCAATTTGAGAACTTTAGATTACCTGGGTCTGGCACTGCTCAACGCACACGGTCCTGAAAGCATTTCATTTTGCCCCCACAGGACACGGGCTTCCCATGAGAGCCAGCATCACCCATGCTATTCTCCCTCTGCCACTGCTGCTGCCCCATGAGAACCTGTAACGAGTTTGAGGACCTCGGTGCAACTTGCATCTCCTAGATGAAAGCATCCAGCAGCTTCTCCTGAGTCTTGGGAACGAATCTGCATGCACAAACTACAACTACAGGGTCTTGCTGTTCATCAGCAATACATTATGCTATACAGTATGCAAACAACAGCTTAAGAGGTGGAGAGTCCATGTCCACATTTCAAAAACTAGCCATGACACAGTAAGAACACTCCTAAAATAGACATTGAATTAATCACCACAAATTTGGTAAAAGCCAGAAGCCCCAGAGCATGACTCTCCATTTTATATAGAAGGCTAGACAAAGCTCACAGGCTCAAATACTGCATGACTGAATTTTCAAAGGCACAGAAATTTACACTGCTTAGTTAAAGAAAAAAAGGGCTTTTTTTCTAATCTATTTCAGTGAAAGACCCAGTCACAAGTGTGCCCAGCTCAATGAATTTCTTGAGCAAGAAGCCAGGCTGCAAGATGAAATCACCAGGCTGTGCAGAACCCAGGAACACAAGAAATTGATGTATGGTATTGTGCACTGACACAGGCAGACCAACAGTCCATTCTTAAATCCCTACATGCAGAAGATAAACTAGCTTGCAACCCTGAGATGTCCTGTGTGCTACTGCAGTCTGTCAAGGAAGACTGGATCCTCACCTATGCCCAGAATTGAAGGAGGAGATGGAGCACTCCCGGGCATGAGTACAGATTGGGAGAAGAACTCTTTGCAAGCAACCCTGCAGAGAAGGACTTGTGGGTTCTGGTGGATGAAAAGCTGGACGTGAGCCAGCCTTCCAGGCTGCAAGGCCAACAGTATCCTGGGCTGCATCAAAAGAGGGGTGGCCAACAGGGAGAAAGAGGGGACTGTACCTCCCACTCTGCCCTCATGCCCCCATCTGGAATGCTGTGTTCAGGCCCAAGGACCCTAGCAAGAGAAGGACGTGGAGATGTTGGAGCAGGCGCGGAGGAAGGCCACAAAGATGATCAGAGGGCTAGAGCATCTCTTCTATGAAGAAAGTTTGAGGGAACAGGGCTTGTTCAGCCTGGAAATGAGAAGACTTCTAAGAAAACTCTTTGTCACACTCTAGTACTTAAAAAGAGCTTAAAAAAGAGATGGAGAGTGATATGGAGGAATGGCTTTAAACTAAAAGGGGAGAATTAGGTTACATATTAGGAGGAAATTTTTAACCAGAGGGTTGTGAGGCACCGGCACAGGCTGTCCAGAGAAGTTGGGGGTACTCCTTCACTGTAGGCATTCAAAGTCAGGTTGGATAGAGCCTTGGGCAGTGTGATCTGGTGAGTGGCAACCCTACTCATGTCAGGTGGCTTAGATGTACATGGTCTTTAAGGCCCCTTCCAACCCTAGCCATTCTAGGATACTCAGAAAATGATCTAAAAGAAAAAGATTCCAGACTTTAAAGGAAATAGCTCAAAGCTTTACCATAGAGTGCAATAGGAGGTTTGATTGTTTTTTTTTAAACGATTATTATTTTTCTTTATTTTCCGTATTACTTCAATCATACATTCTTTACTTTTAATTTGCCTTCTGAACTAAGGTTTCCATTGCCAAAAGCTATTTATCAGCAGCACAACATTTCAAAGTGGGTACAAAACAAGTTTCCTAATAGCTCTGAGATTACTATGTATCAGACAGCACTCCTGCATTCCTGACTCCTCTCTTCACCCCTACCCTCAGGCCCACACACCAGCTCTCTGACTAGGATCAGCAGTCCAGCCCCATGCCATGTGTTACTGGTCAACCCTGATGTGATTCCAGTTTACCAAAGCTTCTCACATACACCATTACTAAGCCACTTGTTCTTTACATAAAACAGAAAAAAGATTAAAGGATGCAGAAGACAAAGACAGAACAGGTCAAAACAACACAATGTAATAGGAAAACACTTTCCTGCATTCTGCAAGTATTAAATAACATACACATTTTACTTCAGGATCAGCAGACATCAGTTTGATAGAACGCAGAGTTAATAGAAAATTTATAGATCATCTTGCAATATATTTTATTTTTTGTTCCTGTTGGTTTATCCAGTAGTTTATTAATTAGTAGTGGTCTGATTGGAATTGGATCTCTGGAACAAACAGTGCCATTTGTATCAGGAGGTTATTAGTCAAAGATATTCAGGCCTCTTCTGTGAGGCTTGAAGATGTATTAACTTCTTGAGAATTGAGGAGGGCAACAAAAAGAAAAGCACACACATAGATCTATGTTTGTGGCACATTTCAAACTCCAGAATATCCTGGACTGTCTAGAGACAGTCTTTGGGGGGAAAAAAACAACAAGCATATGATTTCTCTAAAACAAACAAAGCAGATAAACAAAACATGTCCAAACATGGCCTGAATCTTCAAGCCAACACAGGTTGGAATTACTGCATCTTCACTTCAATTACTAAGTGCAAGGAAGTTGCACCAGAATATCTGTCTTCTAAAAAATAAATAAATAAATCAGCAGTAAGTTTGGATTTAAACCAGAAATGTTCATTCTGCTGTACATGATCATAAACTGATATTAACCTCTCCTCCTGTTCCCCATGACTGTAAATCATATCAAATATGAAAGTTTCTGAAGGTATTCCATTCAACCTGAGAAAGCCTTCCTATACTGAAAGTAATAAGCCTATAGTAGTTATTCTCTTATTTTTCCTACAGCTACAGAACCAAGCATCAAAGACCCAAACGGAGCCTGATCAAATCTAGGAAGTATGCCTGTTCTGCCAGTAACACTGATACAAGAACCACCCTGAAGAAGGCAGAACTTCCCCACATCCCTCACACAGCAGATGGGAGCCCAAGATCTAAGTAGCAGTCCTGCCTCTTCTGGTGCCCAAACAACATGTTGGGGTACACACCACAGCAACGACTGGTGATAGAAGAGGTAACTACAGCCTCCCTATCACAGCCATCAAAGTAACTACCAGCCCTGCTCCAAAAGCCCAGAGCCATTCCTCAGCTGAGTGCAGCCTGCTCCTTACAACCACCCTTACAGCTGACAGGTCAGAGAACTTCCTTCCATAACAAGTATGAAGCCACAGCTGTGGCAAGGCACACCTTTAGGCAGCAATGAGCTCTCAGTGTTAGCAGGATGCACCCACAGGTCAGCTGGCAAGATAACCCCTGGGAGTTCTTCCCAGCTGAATAAATCTGATGGCAGGGGGCAGTGAAAAGCAATAGCAAGTGATCAACTATCACTATCCATGAGAGCTATACTCACACACAAAATTATCACTGCATGTTCTACCTGCATACCAGCAGAATGAAACAAAAAGAGAAAACAAAATGCTGAAGTGGACCATAAAAACTGACTGGTCAAGTAAACACACCCTATACTCCTCAATGGAGGAATTTGCTCTGTTAAATGATGGTAGTGGTCTTTGCATCTGCAGTAGTTGCCAAATAAATAAATAGGAGGCACTACTTTTGGAGCAACCTACGTAACTAAACCTGAACTGAGGATAAACACAGCCTTTTTCATCCAATTGAAGCAATACTGTTCTGTCTGGAATACAACTCTAAAGCTCATGCCATGCTTATTCTCATGTTCTCACACTAATTCTGTAAATCATTAACAACATAATTAACAATATCAATGTGAGCATTCACACCATGCAACAATCTATATTCCAAACAAAGTCAAACCAATTAAACAACATATCTAATGATGTCAGGATATTATACTAGTGGAGCAGATTTTACAGTTTCTGAAACAGTCCATTAAGATTATGTGTGAAATGCTTTTAATTCCCCTAGCAAATGTTTCTCTCTCATTTGTACCCATATAATTGAGATCTTTTTAGTCTCTGGGGAATTTACTGTCAACCTGTAACGCTCATGATTCAGAGATTATCCTGATGTTGGTGTCATCATGTTGATTAAACTCAAACATGCAAAATTAATTCACAGCAGAAAAACTCAACACAGCTTTACCAGTCTCTGATACATAGATGATAGAGCTCTACACTTCATATCCCTTTAGAACAAAGCAGAGCATGACTGGAGAATCTTCCATCTAGACCTTTCTAGACCGAGGGATCTTCTGTTGGCCAGTCACTCTCATTTTATACAACAGGAGAAATAAAACAAGCTTTGCTCCCTCCTCTAAGAAGAGGTTCACAGGAGAAAATCCCAAGAAGAAGGGCTAGTCTTCTAATGAAGTGCTGGGTGCTTCACCTCCACCTCTCACTTTCTTTCATCACCTCTGCACTCAGCAGCAGAAGGTGCAACCCATCAAACGCACACTGCAGGGGAAGCTGATTGCTAGGCCCCAATCTAAGAGGTCAGGGAGCAAATTCAGTTCCAGATGTTAGCACAGTACTGTGTCATAAGACTTGGAGAAATCTGGCTCATAAGAAGTTTGGACCAGTAGTTCTAAAGTCTTGGAAATCCTCAGATGCCAATAATATCAGGAAGAGATCTACTTAGCTACCCACTGACTTATCACAGATATCAAAGAACTATTCCTTTGCTTCTGAGCTGAGGATCATTACAGACTAGGACTTCTGACTTAATTCATTAGAATTACCATTTCTGTCTCTCATTGTTCTGATAATATAATGCCATAGCAACAAATGAGAAAGTCCAAATTATAAGCGTGACTCGGAAAGGAAGTGCATAGTTCCTGCATATACAAACTTTGATCTACAGAAGGATGGTCAACAGCATCTGTTACTCTCTTACATTATTACAGTCATTTAGCTAAACAGATCACAAAAAGACTGTTCCATTAACCATCTTCCTGGCATAAATGCAGGGAAGTTACTGAGTGGTCATGACTGAGCGTCAGCATGAATCTACAGGATTTGGATGGACAGCTGTGACTAAACACCTACATTTGTCCATATTAGAAGCCTTGTAGTATTTCCAGGTTCACATTTTTAGCTGCAGTATTATCACAGAATGGCTTACGTTGGAGGGGACCTTAAAGATCATCTGGTTCCAACTCCCTGCCGCAGGCAGAGTTGCCAACTGCTAGATCCGGCTGTCCAGGATCCCATCCAACCTGGTCTACAACATCTCCAAGGATGGGGCATCTACAGCTTCTCTGCGCAGCCTCATCCAGCACCTCACCACTCTGAGTAAAAAATTCCTTCCTAGCATTTAACTTAAATCTTCCTTCTTTTAGTTTAAAGCCATTTGCCCTTGTCCTGTCACTATCAGACCATGTTAAAAGCCAGTCCCTCTCCTGATTATAAGCTCCCTTCAAGTAGTGGAAGGCCACAATAAGGTTTTTCCAGAGTCTTCTCTTCTTAAAGCTAAACAAGCCCAACTCCCTCAACCTTTCTTCAGAGGAGAGGTGCTCCAGCCCTCTGATCATCTTCACGTCCTCCTCTGGACCCACTCCAACAGCACATCCTTTCTGTACTGGGAGCTCCAGGTCTGAATGCAGTACTCCAGATGGGACCTCACAAGGGCAGAGTAGACAGGGACAATCCCCTCTCTCTCTCTATGCTGGTCACCCCTTTTTTGATGCAGCCCAGGATACTGTTGGCCTTCTGGACTTCAAGTACCCACTGCTGGCTCGTATCCAGCCTTTCATTCATCAGAACCTCCAAGTCCTTCTCCACAGGGCTGCTCTCAATGACTTGTTCACCCAGCCTGTACTCATATCTGGGACTGCAACGACCCACTGGCAACACCTTGTGCTTACAGTCATAGAATCCTTAGAGTTGAAAGGGACCTTTAAAGGTCATCTAGCCCAACTTTTCTGAAATGAACCAGGACATCCACAGCTAGATCAGATTGCTCAGAGCCTGGTCCAGCCTCCCCTTGAAAATTTCCAGAGACAGGGCATCCACTACATATCTAGGCAACCTGTTCCAGCATCTCACTACTCCTACTGTAAAAGACTTCTTCCTTGTATCTAAACTAAATCTCTCTTTAACTTTGAAACCATTTCCCCTTGTCCCATCACCACAGACCCCTCTAGTCTTGTAGCTCCCCGTTACATACTGAAAGGCCACTATCAGGTCACAAAAATCACAGAATGGGATTGGAAGGGACCTCAAAAGACCATCTAGTCCAATCCCCCTGCCAGAGCAGGAACACACAGATCAGATTCACACAGGAACACATCCAGGCAGGTTTTGAACATTTACAGAGAAGGAGACCCCACAACCTATCAGGACAGCCTGTTCCAGCGTTCTGTTACACTAACTATGAAGAAGTTTTTTTATGGTATTTAAGTGGAACCTCCTATGTTTCAGCTTGCACCCACTGTCCCCATCACTGGATGTCACTGAGAAAGCCTGGCTCCATCCTCCTGACACTCACCCTTTACATATTAATAAACATTAATAAGTCACCCCTCAGTCTCCTCTTCTCCAAGCTAAAGAGACCCAAATTCCTTAGCCTTTCCTTATAAAGGAGATGCTCCACTCCCTATATCCCTATATGTCTCCCCAGAGCCTTCCCTTCTCCAGGTTGAACAGCCCCAGCTCTCTCAGACTGTCTTTGTAGAAGAGGTGTTCCATCCCCCGGATCATTTTTTATGGTCTTCCCCTGAACGCACTCCAACAGATGTCTCTCCTGCACAGAGGACTGCACATCTAAATAAAGTACTCCAGGTGACGCCTCAACAGCACAAAGTAAAGGGCAGGATCACGTCCCACAACCTACTGGCCACACTTCCTTTGATGCAGCCCAGGTTGCAGTTGGCCCTCTGGGCTGCAAGGGCACAATGTTGGCTCATGCCCAGCTTGCCATATACCAGTATCTCCAAGTCCCTTTCAGCAGGGCTGTGCTCAATCTTTTCATCCCCCAGCTTGCATTGGTACTGGATGCTGCCTTGATCCAGGTGGAAGACCTCATAGTTGGATTTAGCAGCTACCCTCAGGAGGTTCACACCTGGGCCCACTGCTCAAGTCTCTCTAGGTCCCTCTGAATGGCATCCTATCCCTCAGGTGTGTCAACCACACCCCACAGCGTGGTGTCATCAGCAAATTTACTGAGTATGCACTCAGTAAATTGACCCCACTGTCAACCTCACTGATCATAGTATCACAGAACTGTAGGGGTTGGAAGGGACCTCCAGACATCATCTAGTCCAACCCGCATGCCAAAGCAGGCTCCCTACAGCAGGATGCACAGGTAGTGATCCAGGTGGGCCTTGAACATCTGCCAAGAAGCAGAGTCCACGACAGCCTTGGGCAGCCTGTTCCAGTGCTCCGTCACTCTCACCATGAAGTTCTTATGCAGAACTTCCTATGCTTCAGTTTGCATCCATTTCCCCTTGCCCTCTCACCATGCACCACTGAAAAGAGACTGGCCTTGTCCTTCTGCCTCCCACACAGATATGTATAGACATTGATCAGATCCCCTCTGAGACTTCTTTTCTCAAGGCTGAACAGACCCCAGGTCACCCAGCCTTTCCTCATAGGGAAGATGCTCCAGGCTCTTTATCATCTTCGTGGCCCTCTGCTGGACTCTTTCCAGGAGATCCCTGTCTTTTCTGTGTACTGTGGAGCCCAGAACTGAACACAGTACTCCAGGTGAGGCCTCACCAGGGAAGAGCAGAGGGGAAAAATCGACAAAGATATGAAAGAATATCAGTCCCAGCATTAACCCCTGTAGGACCACAAACACCACTAATCCATACTGGCACTGAGCCACTGACCACCACCACTCTGTGGGTTCGTTCCTGCAGCCAGATCTTCATACATCAAACAGTTCACCCATCAAATCCATCTTTCAAATTTGGAGAGAAGGATGTTGTAGGGGACCATATCAAAGGTCTGACTGAACTCCACACAGATGACATCAGTGGCTTCCCTTTTCCACTGATGCAGCTACACCATCATAAAAGGCCACTAGTTTGGTCAAGCAGAACTTGCCCTTGGTGAGGCCATGCTGGCTCTCCTGTATCACTTTTCTGTCTTCCCTGTGCCTTAGTATAGCTTCCAGGAGGATCTGCTCCATGATCATGTGTATCCATGATGTCATCTTTGTCGATTTTTCTACAAGGCTTGGACATCATCCTGCACCACATCCTTACCTCTAAATTAAAGAGATGGATTTGAAGGCTGTACTACCAGGAGGATAAATAATGGGTTGGATAGCCATAGCTAGAGGGTTGTTGTCAATGACTCTACGTCCAGGTGGAGGCTAGTCACAGGTGGTGTCCCCCAGGAGTTCATCTTGGGACCTGTGCTCTTCAGCATCTTTACTGATGACATACACAGTGGGATTGAGTGTGCTCTCATCAAGTTTACTGATGACACCAAACTTACTGGGGCAGTTGACACAATAGAAGGGAGGGACACCATGCAGAGGGACCTTGACACACTCAAAAAGTAGGCACATGAGAATGCCAAATGCCAAGTCCTGCACTTTGGCCACAACAACCCCAGGCAACGCTACAGGCTTGGGGCAGAGTGGCTGGAAGACTGCAAAGAGGAAAATGGACCTGGGGGCACTGATTGATGCTCAGCTGAACGTGAGCCAGCAGTGTGCCCAGGTAGCCAAGAAGGCCAATGGCATCCTGGCTTGCATCAGAAACAGTGTTGCCAGCAGGAACAGGGAAGTGATTGTCCGCCTGTACTCAGCTCTGGTGAGGCCACACCTCCAGTACTGCGCCCAGTTTTGGGCCCCTCACTGCAACAAAGACACCGAGGCCCTGGAGCGGGTTCAAACAAGGGCAACAAAGCTGGCTCCAAAGCTGGAGCACAGGCCTTATGAGGAGTGGCTGAAGGAGCTGGGATGGTTCAGTCTGGAGAAGAGGAGGCTCAGGGGAGACATTATTGCTCTCTATAACTACCTGAAGGGAGGCTGTAGCGAGCTAGGGGTCGGCCTCTTCTCTTGTGTAACTGGTGATAGGACGAGAGGGAATGGCTTCAAGCTGCGCCATGGGAGATTTAGGCTGGACGTTAGGAAATACTACTTTTCTGAAAGAGTGGTCAGGCACTGGAATGGGCTGCCCAGGGAGGTGGTGGAGTCACCAACCCTGGAGGCATTCAAGGAACATTTGGATTTTGTGTTGAGGGACATGGGTTAGTGAGAACTGCTGGTGATGGGTGGATGGTTGGACTGGATGATCTTTTAGATCTTTTCCAACCTTGGTGTTTCTGTGATGCTGTGACTTGGGGATGTTCAGTTTCCTCAGGGAGTCATGATTCTGATCTTTGCTTATAGCAGAGGGAATATTGCTTCTCCAGTCCCACTGCTTATGTTTTTCCTTTTCCCCTCGGCTTGACCAGCAGATCCTATGCACTTCTTAACATGGAGGGGAAGTCCTCCACCTCTCCTACCTCACCTACTCGTATTATATATCAAGTTGAGCACTCCAAAGATGGTGACACATGCTGGCATATCATTCACAACTGTGTCTGTAACTGCCATTCCAACCATAAGTAAATCCACTTCACTTGCTTAACTTGCTCTGAAGCAGGCTGTGAAAAGCCATTTTAACAAAACTGGGACGTATCAGAGTTGCACAGCACACACACTATGGAGCTCATCTAGGAAACAAAGAAATGACAGAAGCCATCCTTCTGCATAGGCAAAATTTTTGCATGAGAAAATGAGACATGTCCAGGAAACTCAGATACAGATCAAGACAGAACTGTGTATGCAGATTCTATCATCTCTGCGAAGCAAAGTTTGAGCCTGGAGACACAGTGAGGAGGAAACACAATTTTAGCCTCAGTTCCAGTAAGTTCTATATGAAATGTCAGACATTTAAAAGCAGAAAAAAAGAACGGCTTCACTCCAGCTTATGAGAAATGTCTTGTGTTACTTTCCAGCCAAGAGCAAAGGCCTTGTCAAGGAATTAGGATATCTTTTTTCCACTAACTGCTTTGGAACAGGATCTCTGAAGAGGCTAAGATAAACTTTTTCCTCCTTGTAACTACAAAAGGGTAGATACATTCTCTCCTCTTCTTCTGGCTATGAATCCAGAAGGATTTCTGTCAGTGAAATGTAGGACTACTATGGAGATGAGTGTAAATACGGACATATTTCAATCACAAGTCTGAACAACTAGCTCGATCTCTAGCTTCCTGCATCATAACCCATACTCCTCCTCTTCTTTCTTTATCTTTCTGTACTCCTTGATTTCAAAGGATATCAATTCCAAATTCAACATGCATGTCTGCAAGACAGGAACCTAAATCTGAGTATGTAACACACTGATACGCAAGATACTGTGTGAGCTGTAGCTCTCTCACCACTGACATCTGCAATCAGTTTGTTGACAGTTTACCCCTGGCAGCTGCAAAGCAGTACCATTTTTCAAACAATTTTCCCACGTTTTAAAATACACTGCACGTATGTCTAATGAGTATTACTCTTCATCTCATCCAATGACTCTATATGACATCACTATGCTCAAGGAGTATTCCAGCAGGATCTCCAACAGGCTTTTCCCAACAACTTTTGCTGGCAGATTTGGCTGTTGGTTTCCATCTTCCCATGTCTGCAGAAGGGTACAACACAAAGTGATTTGAGATAATCTTAAGACTATTTATACCACTTGAATAAACCAATTTATTTTGCATAACAAGTAGTTTACAACTAACTCAAAACCACACACTGCAGAGAGGATGTACTTTTTTACCTACAGAAAGCTAAGTTCCTGAGAGTACAATTTTCACAGTGAACCAGTACATGCATATTATTTAAACTACAGTTGCTAAACCATGTTACTTTACTGTGAAGTACCAGTTACTTATTAGCCACCTCAATGAATTATGGGCCATTTTATTATTATAATCTATCACATTTCTTTTCAGCCTACGCTAGTAGGCCATTGTGAATCCACATCTAAAGACAATGAAACTTCAAGAGAAAAACCCTGAGCTAGGGGAACTGAAAGGCAAAAGTTCTAGTTACTGTCAAAGATAAAGAATTTAAATTTTTCGAATGGCACTCCCTGCATTTTTTTTCTCATGTTTCTAATTTACACACAGTTGTATTCTGCTTTATGGCATTTCTTGTTCAATAAAGCCTTACATCCAACAGCACAGAGTAAGCACAGAGAAGCTAGGATAATAGATAAACTTCCTGCAGAATTTTACTACTGTTTTAACAGTGGCTTCAATGATCATCACTTAGTACCAGGCAGCTACTCCACTAATCGATGTTTTAATTATTACTGTTGTTAAAGAGCACTTACTGCTGTTTATCAATCAGAACTAACCAGCTCTATGTGTAATAAATCACCTGTCCAAATTATCCATAGTCTCCTAAGGAAGACATATTGTACAGGTAAACACATTAGCATTTGCACAGTTTATTCTACATACTGTTATCAGCAAGACAGCATTCACCTAGGTCAGCTGCAAGCTAGCTTTCAATAAGCAGTACTTGAAAGAGAGCTGGCAGCACAGCTGTGCTGTATCAGCTAACAACTCACAGGCTTCCCCAATTTAGAGGCAGACTCTGCAGTGCTGAGGTACCAGGGACTCACTGCTAGTAGTGAGCAACAGCCAGTTGCATGGCACTGCAGCCACTAAGAAGGCTAAGTGGAGCTCAGCAGGCACACTGTGACTTATCCTGATAGTAGGAAGCAGCTCTGGTCATCCCTAGCTCCCATAAGGTACAAGATCTCTCTGTGGATATGGTGCAGAAGGAAAATTCCACTTTGGATAGATAACACCATCTTGAAATAGTGCTATCATACGTGACCTCTAAGACAAGAATATTACTGAGCTAAGTGGACAGCAGTGTGTTCAACATGGTCTAGAGATTCAGGATTTCAATGCCTTCTTTAACCAAAAAGAGTTTTTTGTAAAAGTAGCACACACAAAGCACACCTTGGATAAAGATGTGTGCCAGTCTTAAGTCAGATCAATCTCCACAATAGGAATTCAGGCACTGGAAATCACCTTTCCTTGGAAATGAGTGAAGACAAAAACCTAAATCCTCTGTGTCATCATCTCTACTCCTTTCTCCTAGTTCTAGTGCAAGGGGTATGATTTGACGTCAGTAGACCTACAATATCATATATTACATAATTGAGATGAGAATGTACATCTATTACTGGTTTTTCTTAGTAAGTGAAGGATGGACAATGACGTCAAGAAATCAGAATACATTGGAAATCGTACCTACATGGAAAGATTCTTTAGAAGTAATGAACACTCATTTCCTCTCTGGTGAAAAGCCCTAACTCTAAGAAAACGAAGAAGGGAGCTTGTCTGCCAATAGCACATACGTGTGAACATGTACAAAAAACAGAACCAGGAAGGGACAGTGTCTTAACAGTCTCCTCTGTTTTGGTGGGATTTGGCATCCTCCAGAACTAACTCTGGATTTTAGTGGCAACACCTTTGTCTGTCAAGGAGACAGAGCTGCACAAAGTATCAGAAAAACCTAAAGGCAGGCCACAGACAGGAGACAACATAATATGCATGCCACTGGCAGAGGCCACTGGCAGAGGCCGCCTACTGATTTTATAGACCTCCTAACCCAGCAAAATATTTGGAGGAGAATGGTGACATATAAACAGCATCTGTGTAGTTACTAATGCTCAGAAATTACAGCCAGTCATGCACAGCGAACCTAAACCTCTTTATAGCATGAGGTTGTTTGTGTGTCATCCCAACACTGGGATATATATATACATATATATATAAAGACGTCATTAAAGCAAAGAAAATAAGACTGAAAGATGATTCTCTAGAAAGGACTCTACAGAGGGCCTTCTGTCCTCATACACTAACTCCACAACAGAAAGGAAAGCACACTGTACAACAGAGTACAAGGCTAAGGGCTATGTCATTTCTGCTCTGTGTGATGCAAACTGCAAGTGTGAAAGCTGTTGTACAATACACCAAGACTGCAGGAGAGGAAAGAAAGGTCAAGTATACGTTTTTAACGGCAAAAAAACTCAGTGCAAGTAAGGTGTGTTCTATTAGCAAACTGTAAAGCTATATGGACATTTACTAGTTGTATTTCAAAAGCTTTTATCAATTAAAAAAAAAAAAAAAGAAAAAGGGAACTGACCCTTTCAAACACACAGGTGGACAGGCTGGACAGCTGGGTTGAAGTCAGTGGGATGAGTTTCAACAAGGCCAAATGCCAAGCCCTGCACTTTGGCCACAACAACCCCAGGCAATGCTACAGGCTTGGGGCAGAGTGGCTGGAAGACTGCAAAGAGGAAAATGGACCGGGGGCACTGATTGATGCTCAGCTGAACGTGAGCCAGCAGTGTGCCCAGGTAGCCAAGAAGGCCAATGGCATCCTGGCTTGCATCAGAAACAGTGTTGCCAGCAGGAACAGGGAAGTGATTGTCCGCCTGTACTCAGCTCTGGTGAGGCCACACCTCCAATACTGCGTCCAGTTTTGGGCCCCTCACTGCAACAAAGACACCGAGGCCCTGGAGCGGGTTCAAACAAGGGCAACAAAGCTGGTGAGGGGCCTGGAGCACAGGCCTTATGAGGAGCAGCTGAAGGAGCTGGGATGGTTCAGTCTGGAGAAGAGGAGGCGCAGGGGAGACATTATTGCTCTCTGTAACTACCTGAAGGGAGGCTGTAGCGAGCTAGGGGTCGGCCTCTTCTCTCGTGTAACTGGTGATAGGACGAGAGGGAATGGCTTCAAGCTGCGCCATGGGAGATTTAGGCTGGATGTTAGGAAATGCTACTTTTCTGAAAGACTGGTCAGGCACTGGAATGGGCTGCCCAGGGAGGTGGTGGAGTCACTGACCCTGGAGGCGTTCAAGGAACATTTCTATTTTGTGTTGAGGGACATGGGTTAGTGAGTGCTATTGGTGATGGGTGGATGGTTGGACTGGATGGTCTTGTAGGTCTTTTCCAACCTTGGTGATTCTGTGAAACACATTTATCACACAAAATTGACTACTAGAAGAGTACACACAATCACAGAGGAAGATCACATTTACAGATACAGAACATATTTTATTTAAAGATCATTATTTTCAGTGCACTATTTTCTAAAGTGTTTAAGAATAAAAAAAATACCAAAGCATAGTTGGGGTGGGAAGCACCTAGAATAGGAAGCAGAAGAAACTCAGCTTGCTCACTACAGCTGAAAAGCAATCTGACAGGCACTCTGAGAGATCAGTTATCCTCCCAGCAATCAGGCAAGCTCATGTCCTAGAAGCCAATTTTTTGAACTGTGCTAATAATAGGTCAGTCAGCAAAGCAAATGCTGCAGAAATCCAGCCAAACATACATGCAAGCTGTAGACATGAACACAAGAGACTTTTTAATTAAGAAAAAGTAGTGAGACTGAAGACTAACTTTCTATAAACCACTGTTTTTTCACTTACCACAAGCCCTGCATACATTAACATAATTAACAGCAGGGTGCACAGTGTTGTAGGTTGGAACCACTCCATACCATGGAGTAAATGAGCACTAACAGGCTGCTCTCACCTACCAAAGGTACCAGCACGTGGCAGAACAGGAGGCAAAGCAGCCCTGTTGCCAAGTTATGGCAAAAAATGACAGGTAACCATGCCTTCCGACTCCCAGCCAGAACTAATAATATTCATTGCTGTTTATTAAGGCCAAGTATCTACTGATCCATAAGATAGTGTTATGACTACAAGAGATGCGACTCGTATGAAAATTTCTACTTCAGACACAAAGCATTTGAAAGCTTAACATAGATACCCATTAAAGATGCTGCTTCAGGGTATGCTCACTAGTGGACTTAGCCACCAGTTTTCTTCAAAGTATTTCAACTGAAATTTGCAATTGCAGTTTTCAACAGCCAGAGCACAACTGCTGCTTGCACAAAAACTCACATTTCCAGTATACATATTTTTAAATGTTTAACATTTACTTTTAGCTGCATCCAAAACTTCCTCACTCTCAACTTATTTGAACAGGAGACAATGTGAAATCCCGTAGTTAAAGGAATTCACTCCCAGTAGACAGCAAAACTTCTTACATACCACAAAATATCTTAGGATTCTTCTCAGTACCAAAAATTTAAAAGTGCCTAGATTTGGATTTCAGAAGGTAGTAGACTGCCTGGAATCACCACCCCTTATTCACATTCTTTAAACTCCTCATTTCACAAATTGTAAACTGGCTCTATATTGTGAATTAAATCCAAGCCTTATTTTCTATTCCTACCTCCCTCACAGTAATAAAGGAGATATTTAGTAGTGGGAAATGCTCATTAGAGATCTTCCGTGTTTGATGTAGTACCATTTCCCTAATGAGCCTTGAACAATTTCCATGTTTTGAAAGCAGTGATATTTCCTTTTAAAAATAAAATCAGTCTGATGGGAAGTTGACCTCCATGAAATATTTCCTTCCATTTCGCTTTCCTATGGCAATCCCCTAACGACTTCCTCACCTTCTTCTATTCCACTCATATACCATCTTTTCTAATAGTTGTGAAAAACCACAAGCTGCAATTTCTAGGTGACTGAGAATCACTGTTAAGCTGATCCCCCTGCATGATAGGAGTTAATTCTCTACTCACAAGTAGACTGTGATTGCAAGCACATGCATGCAAGTGAACTTTCCAGGATAGCCAGTCTGGCTGCAATCAGAACTAGTGGCTCAACCTCTGAATGCTTTGCCCTCAGCTATTTCAAGCAAGAACTGGTGCCTGGAGACTGAAAAAAATCACAAACCAGTTAGATTATCTATTGCCAATTTGATCTCTGTTCTGTTTCTTTCACATCTGCACCTTCTGTGGAGGAAAAGCTCACTTACAAGATTTCACCTTCCAGTGTCCACATTGCCCAACCTAGCAGCTTCAGCAGTCCCTAAGCATGCAGTTGCATCCTTGAAGAGATTATCTTCCATTTCTCATTAAAAACCTAACAGCCATGCAACTTCAGATGCTAATATTTGCATCCATAGCATATTCAAGCAATGACATCCCTGGTGTCCAGTTCCTCACAACATTACACCAGCTCCTAACATTACACCTCAATGTGTCAACCAAGATGACCACAAAAGCAGGCAAAGGCCCAGCTATTTGCCTACAGAATCCTACTCACATGGGCACAGCCCCAGGTCTCTACTTCACATGTTCACTCAGCCATCCACGTTGGGTTTTCAGGCCCAAAGATACAGTCACCTAAGGATGCATGAGAAAAGGACCTTTGAGGCCAAAAAAATTCTTCTCCCATTATACACAGAATCACATTGTGCAATCTCATGAAATGAGAAAGATCTGGCTCAAGGTACAATAGTTTTGCTACAGGCTTTTGCAACAAGCTTGTATTCTGTGGCTGAGCTACAGCATATTGGTACCAGTTTTGTCAGTGATGTTTACATACATGAACAACTCTATCCCTGTCAGGGGGAAAAAAAAAAAAAGGGACTTTGCTCCTTCCCTTGAAAACTGCAACTAGTGCCAAGACCAAGAAGCTGCACAGGTTGAGTCTCTCTGGCTTCAGATAGTCTGCACCTGGTAGTCCTGGTAAGATAGATCTAGAAGAAATGCCCAACACCATGGTGGACTCATCAACCCACCTCCCAAAGACACTTAAAAGCATGAGCCATTAATTCTGCATTTTCTCTTTTGCAGCAGGAACCGCTTCCTGCTAAACCATTTGGTTTTGTGGTGCTATCACTAACTGCAGCCACCAAAGGAGGGAAACTTCAGCCACATGTCTCTTCCTACCGAGCACCACAAAAACACTTAAAGCAGTTTCTCAGCAGAAATCCTGTTGGACAAATGAGGACATCTAATTACAACAGCTCTTCTGTTAGATTAGAAAACTTCAGATTAGAAATCATTGTTAACTCCCCAAGAGTAGGTACCTATGTCAGGTTTCATGACACTGTTAGGCAGCTCCTCATTTCATGTGGATGCAACTAAGCCTCCACCCTCCACATTTTCAGTGGAGGCACATCACACTATCTTCCTCTGACTCAGAAAAACTTGAAGGGCTCTACCTCAAAGACAATTATTAGTTTTCCTCAGTTTACTCACTTTTTTTTTTTTTAAGACAATGTCAGAGCTACAGAGTCAACAGGTAGCTTCTTCTAACATCCATCTGACCACGTTATAGAACTTTCAGCTAAGGAATGCAAAAAAATTAATGCACAAAGTGGCCAACAATACATATTTCTGGTCCCATTCTGCCCGCTCATCCATGATACACTCACACAGGAATCACCATCCTTTTCTAGCTGTGCTAGCAGCCTAATCGCATCAAACACTTCCAGCATCTTCTCATTTTCTGAGAAATGTTTTCTGTTATTACTCCTTTGTACTCTGGTAGACTTTCTCTTCACGTGGTTGAGTTCCAATTCATCTTTCTTCAACACTCATGAATAAGAACAAATGAAAGAAGTGACATTCTGTTTTTAAAGTTTCTAAAGGAATTGAGACTTGTTTTACTCAGGTCATAAAAATACAACACAATGAATACTGTCTGGTTTTCCTACAGTTTAAAGAAACTTTACTGAAACAATAAGGCATGTAAGAGATACTAGCTTGTCACATTAAATTTTCATTTTTAAAGAATAATTAATATAAAGTCAGCCAGCACTCTGCATATAGGTGAAGCAAATATTCCAGGATCTTCATTAAAAAAATACCTTAATATTGAAAACTACAAATGAAATCAGAAAGTTGTCCTACTATCTGTTTAAAATGAAAGCATTTTAATTGTCTCATTATCAGGAAAAATATAGCAAAATGCTAGGTATGACACTGTTTTGAAGTATTATCTTTACTGGTGACAGCAATATCTACTTAGACATGCAAACACACAGTAAGCATATCAAACTGCAGGACACCACATTGCTCCTGTCAAATTGCAAGATCAGAGCTTCAACAGACTTGCTTAGCAGACCTTCACTGCAGCTGAGACCATACTAGGATAGGCAGTGAAGGCGAGCCAAGCATATAAAAATCAAAGAGAAATGGCACATGATCAGAAGAACGCATCTGCATTGTAGGTTACTGTTTACTCTGCTGTTGATGTCATTTAAACAGAGAAACAGCATCAGCCACTTTTTAACATAAAACCTGTTAATGTCCAAAAGTAGCAGTGCTGGGCCTAGGCATCTGGCAGAACACATCTTTGTCCAGATGTGTTTAAGTGGTCAAAACACACACAGCCATGAAGGCAAGAAGCAATGCAGATGGATGCATATCTTCCACTGAAGGAATCTTTGGCAGTTTACTGTTTGCCTTGCCTGAAGCTGTCAGATGCGGGAAGGGAAATTCTAACATCCATCCTATGCACGAAAAGTAATGCATATCCTTTTCAGGAGCTTGGTTCTTCGTGTAGTCAGAGCTCAATCTAAAGGACTCTTCAGAGAGACTGCTAGATATCAGACACCATGTATTACTTTTCTTTCTTTGCAGAAAAAAAACGAAAAAACTGCAAGACCCAGCTCAGCGAGTTAGAGAAAGTTGCACAGGTACAACCATCTGTGCCCTAAGTTAAATAAAAATTTAACTTTTAACAAGTGAAATAACTTTTATGTATTTTATATCTATTTTAATGGTGTTTTCTTGCTTGTTTGTTTTAAGATAACTTTGCTGACAAAGCAACAGGAACCAATGGAGCTAGATCTCCAACTTAAAAGCCACATCACTGCTCAGTTGGGAATTTACAACTTTGCTGAGTGTCTGGTAAACAGGACAATGAAATGGCTGGAAGGACAGCTGCCACTCATGCCTTATCTCCCCATCTGTCTGCAGAGATTGCCCAGGAAAATGTGTCAGACAGCCTATGCTCACAAGCACCCTTCTCACAGTTTATCACTCTGTTGATGCAAGATCAATCCATCCATATTAAGAAAGCAACAGACCTGTTTATGACAAAAGACAGTTGCTTCAAAAAAATAACTAGGTAAAAAAAAAAAAGAGAAAGCAATCACATAGAGGCTCTATTCTTCTGATACTATTTCTTCAAGTGGTTCCTCTGTCATCGCAGGATCACCACTTACACAAAGAAGGAAAAGAAGAGAATTTCCTATAATCTCCTTTTTTAATATATTTGTAATTCCACAGTAAATCCAACCATTCTCTGCAACAGCAGAAGAAAGCATTTCCTTCCCAGTCCTTGCAGCATCAGCACCCCACTAGAAACATTTACTCTCTTCAACTAGATGCTGTTATAATGGGGCGTAGAAATGAGCTTTACCTACTTGTCATGAATTATTAACCAGAAAAATCCCTTTTGTCGCCCTTCACAGAGGCTTGATTTGCAAGTTTAAAAATCAAACTGACACTTAACGTCTCTTGTACAAATACCCAAGCTTTTAAAAATGCTTGGGGCATTATAAATACATTTTTTCATGAATATGAGAACAACAATTCTATAAATAGCTGTTCTTCACAGAACTGCTTCAAGACATTGTTTTTACAGACAACAGTAGGAAACTGAAGTAGATCTCAGTGCCAAATATATTAAAAGTTAAATAAACTCTCCAATCAACTCTGGTTTTCCATTTATTATTACAAAGTGTGCCATTATTTTTCAACTTTAAAAAATTAGTTTATGCAAGGGAAGGGACAAATCAGTAGACTGTGCTGTGTTTTGATATAGCTTCTGGGTTGGTATAAATCAGACATATCCTTCAACTTCTTTGGGAATTCACTTCCCATCTTTGGACAGTGATTTAACAGCACTGGACTGTCAATGCATGAACATGCTATTAACCAGCACCACCTTACAGAAGCACATAGTGAGGCAAGGTTTTTACTGCGGCTCCACAATACGACTTCCAAATACACTGACTCAAAACTGTGTTCCATCTCCTTTAAAAAGCAAACATAGGAAGATAAATATGACCTAATGCAACAGTAAGTTGACTGTACATTCCGCATATTCAATGGTTGCTACCTCCTGAAATAATTTCTGCATTGGTATCTAAACAAAAACAGCATGAACTTGTGAAAAATAGCTTTACAAATGAAAACAATGAGTTTCTATAGGAAGAATAGCACAACTACATATTTAGTCATCTTGGCATATACTTCAAAACAAGGCCAAAGCTTCAACACAACCAGGTTTTCAACAAGCACTTCATAAGTACTTGAAAATTCGTCTGTAGAAAACTTACTTGTTTCAAGTTGTAATACAGCATTTTGCTCTAACAACAGCAACAATAATTTGACATTATGTTTCATAATCTTTATGAAACAAATTCCACCCAGTTACTGGGGGTACCAATGCTTAAACCCTGCTGCTGCTCCATAGTCTCTCCAACAGCTGGAAGCACAAGAGTGCTGATTTTAAGGGGTGACAAGATGTGAAAGTGGTGTAAAGCAGGGATGAATCAAGCCATGATCTTCCCAACAGCTCCCCAGCCATAATAGTGATCTAAGCAAGCTGGAATGTTTTTTAAAGTAAGTGTCCAGTGAGGATTAGTAAGAATTTAGTGACGTGTCTTAGCAGGCACAGCCACAGAACAGTGCAGCACGAGGAAGAATTCAAAGGGAGCTCTGGCCTTTGGGTATTCCAAGATCTGTTATGCACCACAGCCAACATCCTCCGTGCATGGAGGGCAAAACAGAGAAACCACAACTATGAAACAAAACAGCATGCTAAATTGATCCTTGCCTGTAAACTAAAAAAATTTTACATCTCATTGGCCAGACCATTAACATGGCTGTATACGACCAGTGTACAGCAGAATTCCAGAATTTCACCCTTCTCAACTTGTTTTACACACTAGAGATGAGATGTTTATACTTTCTCCCCAGAAGAGCAAAGAAACATAGGCTGATGCAATGCTCATTACTATGTCAGAACAGGCATGCAAAACCTCCTAATTCCTGCCATCATACCACTGGAAACAAAACCAACCATTCTGGAATAGGAATCTTTCCCTCTTACCTTGTTTTGATCTGTCCAGTAGAAGAAAAATCCCTGTGGATCTGTTCTGAGTATTATTGGAGTCACAACAGTTGAGTCCTAGATGGAAAAAAATAAATAACACGTCAGCGTACAGAACACATAATTATGCACTAGTTACTTTGCCACCCATCTGAATGAATTCCAATAGTATCCCAAAGGTATCCCTTGCAGGATGCCACTAAAAGACTTAGTATCACCTGCCTAATTTCTATTTTTCTGACATAATGTATTTCCATTGCTTAGGAGACAGCGTTAAGTAACTCCAAACCTATGAACACATGGATTATTTCCAGAAAAGCTAGAAGTGGAATTAAACAGGCATAACATACTGCCAAACTAGAGTTCATATAATGAAGAACTATAGTTATCAGAAGTCCTATCTGAATCCAAATTAACTTATATATATAGATCAAGCTAAATGCCTACAAGCTTTATTTAATACCTGAAGTCTGAATTTGCCTAGAAAACCCAAACAGTATCTGTTACACTACAGTAAGACTTCCATTGATTACTGTATTTAAAACAAACAAAAAAAAAAACCCACAACTGATGCTTTCAGTAATGGAAGTACATATACATTTCCCCCAGATCAACTAAAAACCTGCTTGCTATGTCAAAATACATAGTTTGGGTAATTTGAAAATAAGCATCTTTGCAAATGCTAACATTAAGGAGACCTGATTTCCTACATACATGTCTTCTGACTGGCACCTGGCCCAGGAGATACAGGCTCAAACTAAAGTCTTTCCCACAAGTGGATGTTCATTACATCTCTCACCCTGAGATTCCTTGATGTCCAACAATAATTGAAATCTATGTAGCCTGCTCCTAACAGGATTCCCTTCTATCCTTGCTCTACCATTTTTCATTATATATGTAAAAACACTGTTTCCTTGAGACCCCTATATTTTAAAACTTTCTAGTTGAACGTAGCAGAAAGAGCAGAGAAAAGAGGAGGAAGACAGACAGCAAAAAAAAATAGCTTATGCCTTATCTCCACAGGAAACCTAAGCATCTCCTCAAATAGGATGCATGCTTCTGTTGAAGCGTTATAGGTATTGTACAGCTTTAGCATCCACCTACTTCCAAAGCAGCATTATGTGAGGTCAGCCTAAATTCAGATCAAAATCAAATGCATTTAATTGTGGAGGTTTTTTTGTTGCTTTTTTGCTGGTTTATTTTTGTAGTAGCAGTGGAGTTTGTTGGTGTTGGTTATTTGGGGAGGCGGGGAGGAGCACTTTAAGCGCAAATAAAGTTGTTGGAGGTGGCAGGCTCATAAGCAAAGACTAACATATTAAGTGTCATTTCTAAGGCAGAAAGATAACACTTCTATATTACGCTATCGCTGCAGTCCTTTATGATGGAATAACAAACTCCCAATAAGGGGCACTCATGAAACAGAGGAGTCTGTATGTCTCTTATACTGAGGAAAAAAAAAAAAAAACACAAAGCAAATTCTACACCAAGAAGAAATAGAAATTCAAACTTTTAAGTGAGTGCACAAATCCTCGTTGTCACTGGAAGACGTGGGGATTAACTGTGCCCCAGTACAGCGATACCCCACATGGCTCCACACGAGCTTTCAGAGACTGGGAACAGTGCAGCTGTCCCAGTCGGTGCTGCGGGCCACGTCCCAGCTGGGTCGAGGCTGTGCACACAGCACCACCGACGCTGTTCTGAGATAACTCTCCTTTTTCATCCTATTCCATTTTTCCTGCTTCACGTTCCACGCAATCTACACATAACTATGTAAAATAAGAAAAGAAAAAGACTAAGTCCTTCTGCAATGCCATAAGACATATACACCCGGGGGGACGGACAAAAGTAGAAGGAAGCAATGGGAAACAGACAGGCCTGAAGAGATTATGTCTAACATTTATCAGTTGCGGTGGTTTATCATTTCAAATCAGCTGCTTCAGCCCCAAAGCTGTTTGGATTTGTCTGTGCTGATGACATATAGCTGTCAAAGCAATACTTTCCTAGATGCGGGCTGTAAGGTTTTGACTATAATCAGACTGAAAGAAGTTGGGATTGGGGGGACAGTATCTTTGAGGTGACATAAAGGAAGCCTCATCATGATAAGGATAATGCTGAATTAATTTAAGACCTACCGTGCTCCAGAAAGATTTTATATTAAAAGTAACTATAAAAAAGCAGCCATACATTACATCTGTTTTCTAAATTAGCCACGCTACTCTGACATTAAGCAGAATGTAATTAACACGCTGATGAACACAAGAACCTCACTCTGTCACACTACACAAACAGAGGATCAGACAATAACTCTGTACATGTGGCTCTGTGTACGTAAGTCTTAGGAAGCCTTCCACACGGTTAACAGCAGCAATAAAAGCCACGTGCAGAACGCTTTATATATTCTAAAAGATAACTGCTAAGTCTTCTGAAGTCCCTGCCACTGGGAGCCAGACCACTCACATCCGAGAGCAGAATGGAAATAAGCCCCTTGAGTCAGGCTTGCCCACTCCATATGAACACACAGCCTCGGTCACATGGAAGAGGTCTGTGGCTTTTATGCTATTTTGCTATCAGGGATGACAAAGCTAGGCAATGATCAAGAAGGTACACCGAAAATAAAACGTTACGTACTTGACATTGAAGAAAAAGAGTGTTTCAAGGTTTTGAATTAGAAACTTATTTCAAATGACAATTATTTGGTACATTTATTTACAAAAACATTCTACTATCTGGAAAGAAATGCCATTTGTTATCCAGAAGACACATCTGCATTCTGAGATACATTCATGTTAATACCTCACCCAAAGAGCTGACTACCTCACCACTACCCTGAACAGTTACCAAACAGATACACCTCTTCAGATGAGGGTAACAGACAGGACAAATAATCTGCACTACCCACCAGCCCTCCATACTCT
This sequence comes from Meleagris gallopavo, assembly GCF_905368555.1. NCBI lineage: Eukaryota > Metazoa > Chordata > Aves > Galliformes > Phasianidae > Meleagris > Meleagris gallopavo. Next base: position 13,958,017 of record NC_139405.1, read on the forward strand.
CAAGATATATAAAAGATAAAGAAAGAAGGTTGAGGAGAAACACCTTGAAGGACAAAGAGATGAGAAGCAGAGGTCAATTTCTTCCCCAACCCAATCAGATCCAGAACATGAAAATAAAACAGAAAGGGAGGAAAAAAAAAAAAAATAAAATGTAGTGTTATACATCCCCAGATTCTTGTGAACCCTGCAAGTATAGAAGGAAAAAAGCAGAAGAAAGTAATGAAGGCAAGAATCAAATGTGATCAGACAGAGGAGAAGAGAAAAAGCAGAGCACTGCAGTCAGTGAAAATGATTGCAAGTTCTCAGGTTTTTTAAATGCCACCACAGGTGCTTCAGCCAGGCAGGGGCTTGATCTCTGGCTGACTGACTCTGCAAATTCCTTACATAGAAAGATTTCCAGTGGTCCTATTCTGACAGTCTCACTGTGCTGTGTATTGCACTAGCCTGAATTCAAGTGAGCATTTTTAAAATGAGTATTTATATTGACCTTTAAAGGGGCTCTCCTTTATTTATTTATTTTAACTTCAGGCCAGTTCTCTATTCTCAATCAACTTGAGCCTAAAATAAGTAATGTGCTTTGTTCTGTACTATTTCTTTTCAGTTGCCTCGTAATTGATTGCACTGCTTCATACCCTGCAATAGAAATAACATTTTATATTTTTAAACAAAGAGTCTTCAAAATGACAGAACTCCAGGCTGCTTTCTTCCAAGGCACTGCAGAACACAGGCATAAATGTGCAAATGTGCAGTAACCAACTGATCAAGGCCAAATTTCAGGTGTAGGCCTCCTAAGCCACATCCAACATCAGTGAGCAAGAAGTGCCACCTCCACTTTAATAGTACTGACCACCACCTCTCTGTATTTCATTCATTACTTGCTAAGGCAGACATACATACTATTGGCACCATGTTTTATGCCAAGCACACATCAGTGTTCAAAAGATCAGAACGTCAATAGCGTACCGATGATGCAAATAGTGAATCAATCCCATCATAAATAAGTTTCTAGTGGATCCTACAAGGAAATGAAATACTGCACGATCACAAGTCAGATGGGTTTCAATAAACCATGCAGATACTGCTATTGTTCTCTATGAACACTTAAGTCAAAATCCTTATCAACAGATCTTTAAAAGAAAAGCAAGACAACTTTTACAATCGTCTCCTACTACTGATGGGGCTCACAGCACTGCCTTATTAGCCCCAACAACTTCCCTCTTGAACTACCAAGAAGGGAGGGAGAAACTGCCCACTCCCTAGTCATCTTGTAAAGGAACAACCTGCTAAAACAGAAGCTGGAGAAGGTGAAAAAAAGAGCAGGAGATTAGAAGCAGGACAAGAAATGAAAAATGGAATGCAGTTATAAAGTAGGACTGGACACAGGATTAAAAATGAAAGTCGGGACTCGTAAATTGAAATCCCACTTGTTTAACAGGGACACACACAGGGAAATATTCTTCACATTAGTGTGGTTAAACCCTGGAGCAACTGTGCTGATGGCACCACATGACAGGAGCCAGCTCTCTGGTAATTAAGACTAAGTTCCTGCAATTTTAAGAGCTACCTCAAGCAGGATTTGTTACTCAGAAGTAAACAACCCCTGCCTCCTTTCTCAAGGTGTTCACGGTCTTGGGCTAATTACAGCCTTGTTTCATGTAGTTTCCATTTGTCCTTCTTTGTTGTGTTACAAATTATGCAGTCAAGAAGAAAGGAATAAAGAAAGGTATGTAGCCAAATGCCAACTGGGACGATATTATCTCTGCCAGACAGCTCTTATGTGATGATGAGCAAACAAATTAAACCAAACTGTCCATAAGCATAAATGCAGCATTCTGATTTGAGGGAAAATCAGAATTGTGTTTCCATGTTTCATTATCTAAGTTTTAGAGATGCTGAGCTCAAATTCATCTGAACTCACTTGGGAGTCATTCTGAACATCTGACTGTATGATGCGATGCAGTCTAAAAATTAGGTCCAAGGTATCTGATCACAAATTAAAAATTAGTAGTTTTTAATGTTGGTCTATTTTTTTTTTTTTTAATCTAAAACAGTACAATTGGGAACACATTCTGTCATCTAATGGTTCTTGTGAAAGTAGATTAAGAGATGCTTATGAAGCATTTACTTTATAACACATAAAAGACTTCATGATGATTAAGTTTATTTCACCACAGTCTATTTTAGTTAAAAAAAAAGTTTGAAGCACTCAAACATTAAAGTCAAGAATGCATACAGTACGCATGCAGCAGACAACTTCAATTCACTGTTAACTTCCCTTCACACAGAATTCTCATTTGCTTACAGGAGCTGTGTTCCAATTTCCACTTTCCTTAATATTTAGCAACACTCCAAATGCTCAGATTCTACAATAGCAGATATTATCTGGAGCTTAAGCCACATGAAGGCTTCACCAGATCTTCTGTGGTACACATCTATTCACTCTGCAGGACAGATGCTTTCCTCTTCATTAAATGTTTAATATTAAGAAATTTTAAACAATTTGATAATTGCCCACGTTGCAAACAACCCAAACCACAACTTCTATTCGTTTAGGTTAAATATTTTAGATAGCACAGAGCCAGTACTTGTTTATTACTGGAAGATGAGCAACAAAGAACAGAAAACCAATGAAAAATCTGAAGAGTTTGACTAACTTCTTCCCTCCAGGCTGAAAACATTCAGAAAAAAAATAAACTGTTTTCAGTTTATTGTTTTAGTTTTAAATACAGAGAACAATAGTTGCTTATTTCTCATAGGCTCTGTAATACACTGCAGTGAAAGACCTATGCTGAGTTTAAAAATATACGGGGGGGGGGAAGGGGAGCGGTGGAAGCTATACGAGCTTCCCCCCCCGCAACATCTTCAAGTCCTTCTGAAGATTTCTGATCTTCTTTTTGCTGTTTGTTCTCAGCTTATCTTTAACAATGACACTTGGATGTTACATCTCCTTTAAAGTTTCAAGTAAATGTATCCTATACCCCAGATAATCTTCTTTAAAAGACTCCAAACAAATATAGCCTAACACTCCACATAGCACTCATCATCTGAACTCAAAAATATTTATAAAGGCAAAGAAGCACTCCAAGAGAAATAAGGTATTAAAATAGATCTGGGCTGATTTTTACTCCTTACTGGAATAGCTGATGTTGCAGCCACTAACCAATACTACCTATTAGTAATTCTGTTTCAGTAACTAAAAATTTCTTTTTAAATAAAAAAAAAAAAAAAAAGGCAATCACACCCCTCAACTTAGGTAACGTTGCATTACCTTACTGTAATAGTTAACTCACAATTAAAAGTAAATAGCATAAGCCACAGAGAAACCAGTCAAATTCTTTACGTAAAGTACATATTATCACTAACATAGATAAGAAAGCCTTTAAGCAAGAGCTAATAACAAACCTATTTTTGAATATACACCATCATATTAACTTGCTTCAGTACCAATTACTGCATTTGGAAAAGCACACTTCAGCTGCGCTGTTGAGTAATTTGTTAACTCAGTTATACCCATCTTGTTCCCACTGCAAAAAGGTGACACAGGCAAGGCAGGATTGAGCCCCTTCAGGCTTCATTCAGATCAGTGCTGAGGAAGTTCTTTATACTCAAGTTTCATTGACCTCTTCAGCTAGCAACATACCTACACTAAATTTAACCACCTAGAGAAAAGACTTAGACTTAATGGCAGCTTTTTTATTTATTCATTTTAGACTGTTTTAAAACTCATCAGGAACAGCTATTACAACCCTTAGTTTCACTACAGCTGAATGAATCAAGTCAGCTCCTCTTCAAGCCTTCCCTCGCTTTGCATAGTTGTTGTGCTCTGCTGTTCTTAGAGAGAAGCATCTGTTTAAAGACCACACCAGTACTTTGGAAATTCACTGTCTCTTTATGGTAGCAAAGGAAAAGTGGTTATAAAAATCCCAATTGAAGGCAACATGAAGAAGCTCAGCAAACAGGTGCCATGTGCCAGACACACACTTGCATGCATCCCCAAAAACCCGACGAACGGTCACTTGTCTTTCACTCATTCAAACTCCAGCTATTTCTTTACAGTACTTTGTGAACCCAATCCAGATATCAATAACAATAACTCTAAAATGTGTTTTCTTGACTATAAGACTGTTATAGATTAAAAGAGAAACAGTGAAAGAGAAAGCAAAATAATAGGCTAATAGTCATCAGTCGGATTTTAGTGCTTTACATTCTGATCCAAAATTGAATTTGTGAAGAATCTAGCAGGCATTACATGGCAGAATGTAAGTGATATTATAGCCAGTGCCAATGCACGCTCATGTGACTTGAATTGCAAAGCCAAAACTTTTTAATTGTCTCTGATATTTTACAATCCAGAAACTGAAAACGGTGTGAAGAGGAAATGGAACATCAGGGTTCCTGAACTGCCTGCCTTCCACCTGCCTGTATTTAACCTTGAGAGGTGACATAACCACTCCCTCTCTTCTGCCAGAAGAGCTCAGGTAAGGCTTTTCTCTTTCCAAGTGGCCTACCTTCATGCTTGGGGGGGTCAGGCAGGAGGAGATGCAGGCACTGGATGAGGTTCTCACAGAGTATGTAGCACGCTTCCCTGCTCTTCCTCAGAATGGACACTTGTGGAACAACATCAGAACCACAGCTATGTATCGGCAGCCTCAGAGTTACCAGTTAGGCACAGAGCTACCAGGAGTACAGGACGGGGTGTCCATGGGTGGGTCTGTTTCCAAGTCTGCAGCACTGCTGCTTTTCTCAGATGCGTTCTGCATAGCTCCCTGCAGCATCCTTCCAAAAGCTACCAAACACATTCTTTAACAACTATTACTCTATACACCAAGAAATTCCTTACACGCCTCTCGTGCCCTGGTTAAAATTCTTTCTGCATTCTCATTTTTTAAAAGCACTATTTTTCAGTGTTTTAATTTATATCAGCTGAAAAAATTTTGCTCTGGGCTGAAACTTGGTACAAATCATAGGAACGGACAAAAAACTCTCCTACTTTATGAGAAGTGAAGAAAAACGTCAGTAGAGCATCTGCAAAACAAGACAGCAAGAAGGTGTACTAAAAGGGTATGCCTACAACAGGAATGAAGGATTGGATCCCATTCATTCTTTGAAGTCACATATACAAAATGGTGAGCAATAAACACCAGTATGCGAGCCCAGCTTTTCTGATCAGCCCTGTGAGCACAGCAGATCCAAAGTACTCATTATGGTCAATTCCATTTCACTGTTACATTTTGTAGTTTACCATTTCTCATTACAGCCTATTGTTTCACTCAGAGTCTGTGCATGTGTACTCACACAATAGACCACAGAGGTTCAGATGAACGATCATCATTCTTTAAAATTCTACAAGCAGCTTCATTTGATAGAAAACAAATACTCTGAAGTTGTTACTGGCTACTCAGGGGCCAACACTTTTCAAAGTCACTAAATGTGCATTGGTCTACAGAACTCCTTACAGTGTTAATGCCAGAACAGAATAATTTCCCCTGAAGTCTGATTTTGTGATGCTTCCACTGCTGAGAAAAAACACCATGAGCAAAACACAGGACTGGCAGGGCAACATGCATACATACTCAGAGCACCGTCAGCAATGAGTTAATGCAGGTATTCTGCATCACACAGGTGTATCTCAATACACATCAATTTCCACAAGCTCCCTGAATTAGCTGATAAAAGCACTCCCTGGGTACAACAGAACTCCCTCAGTAACATTCCAGGTAATATCCATGTGTTGCTCACAATCACCCTTAACACGAACAGCATAGTTCTTGGCATTTTAGCCCTTTTTTATTACTGCAATGCTGACATTTAAAATTGAAAATCTTTCTCCATTCAGGCTATAACCTTCAGAATTTGAAGCAGGTGCTCTCCATGCACAGCAGACATTCTATGGCTAATCTATGTACGCAGCACAATGCTCTGGAAATTGCATGCAAATAATTTCAACTGTTGCCTAATTACTCGGAGCCCCATTCTGAAGACATAAATTACCATTCACTTGACCCCTACATTTATCTGTTTAAACATCTTGATAGCTTACCAAAAATAAAACTACAGTGGCAAAGGCTGAGGTTATTATGTCTATATACTAATGGAAAAAAAAAAAAAAAAAAAACAGACCAAAGAAAATCCTTCTATCTTTCTGACCATCAGACAAGTCATTCAAGCTTAGTTCCATCTATCTTCTCAACAATCATAACCTGTTTCAAAGCACTGTTTATTACTGTGGACAAGGTCAGATTGCTGAGTTTATTAGAAAGGTATCAGCCTTTCCTCGTAAGTACAATTCCACTCTACAATTCGTTCACTTCTTTGATGTTCTTTCCTTCCTTGAAAGCATTTGTCATGGGTTTATAGAGTTCAGGATTACACATTTGGCTGCCGGACAGGCTGAGAGCAATGGCAAAACCACAATACGTAGCAGAACAAGAACAACTGTCAGACACATGCACTGCCCCTTCTCTCCCCTTCTCCGCTGTCCCTCCAGTTGTTGTTGTGCAAGTCTTTAGCGTAGCCAAATACACAGAGAAAGTGAGAGCTGTGTTACATCCTTCAAGTTAACCTCAAGAGTTCCCACAACAGTCAAACTGTCCAGTGTGCCAGCCTGCCTTCCCACCTGCTCCTCTGTCTCTAGATCACAGGCAGACTTTTGGGCGTGCACTCTTTGCACAACTGGGGCACAAACACCCAACCTTATACCGGAGGCACAATATACTGCAAGAGCAAAGCTAGGAGAGGACCCATCCTTTCTGCCTTTCTTTTCTACTGCAGAGGATTCTTACTTCCATGATCTGATAAAAAGAAAGCTGATCAGAGAAGGGCTACCTTTCTCTGATAGCATCATGGGCACAGCAAAGGAAGGCAGAACAGCTGCCCCACTGAAGGTAAAGCAACAACCACGCTGCTCTATGCAAAGGAACACAAATGAAGTGTGACAGGAAGCAGCAAGTGGCAAGCAGGTGCGATTTTAAAGCAGATCTTGTGTTCCAAGTAACCAAGGAAGGAGAGGGGCGGGAATACCTGACTTGAGAGAAAAAGCGCCCAGAGCTGGGCAACACCACCAGGCCCGGAAAGGCAACGGGAAGGGCAGATGGAGAAAGAAAGAGAACAACTACGATGTAACCACAGAGAAGGAAACGTGCAGAATAAAACGAGGCGGGAGAAGAGGACGCTCGCGAAAGGAGCCAGCGCAAGCACCGCTCGCACCGGCCAGGGGACGCGAGCGCGGAGGAGACGTCAATCTTCGGAGAAAGTTTGGGCGCACGAGGCTGGCGCTCCGGCAGCGCTCCCCGGTGCGGCACGGACCACGCGAGGCGACGGCCTGCCGGACGAGGGCCCCGGCCGTGCCGAGCGGCCGCCGGCTCCCGCCACCTCCACCTGCCCCGCTCAGCGGGCACGGCGCCCGCGGGGCGGCCCGGCCGAGCGGACCGACCGCCGGCCCGTAGGAGCCGGAGCCTCCCGTCCGCCCCGTGCCCGCCGCGGAGCCGCGCCGTGCCCGGGCCGCTCGGCCCGAGCGAAGAAGCTACTCACATCGTCCCACTTGACGAATTTGATGCCTTTCTTCAGCGTGTCGGAGACGCAGACGGGCTTGAGCTGCAAAGCGTGCACCCCTGGCTGTGCCCCGGCCATCTGCACCGCATTTACGCGCTCACCCCGGAGCGTAGAAGCCGCGGGAGACGGCGGCCGCCTCGGAAGGGACGGCGGGGCTCCAGAAACAGCTCCGGGAGGGAGGCCGGGAGCCGCGCTCGGCGCGCCAGGCGCGGGCGAAGGAGCGGCCGCCGAGCCGGAGGACGAGAGGCTTCACCGGCGCTCGAGGAGAGACCCGGTGCGGCGGCGGCCAGGGCGAGCCATGCGGCGGCACATCCCCTATATACCGCCGCTCGCCGCCACGCACACGCCCGCTCGCTCTCACACGCGCAGGCAGGGCACGGCGCGAGCGGCGCTGCCCGCTCCCCGCCCGCCCCTCCTCCGCCTAGCTCGGCCCCCGAGGTTCCCCCGCGCGAGGTCAGCGCGCCGCGCCGGCAGCACTGCGGCGCCACCTGCCGGCCGCGGCCGGGACGGAGCGGCGCCGCCGCGGGACCCGCCGCGGGGTCGGGCCGGGAGCGCGGCGGGGGGTCGGTGCCGGCCTCGGGCCGCTCTCGATGGGGCCGCCCGGCCCGGCCGTCCGGCGAAGCGCAGCCTGGCCGGCCTCCGAGTTGCGTTGGGCGGCCGCCGCCCTCCGCCCGGCGGTGCGCGGGCCCGTGCCCCGGGCCGAGGCCTAGGCTGGCTCCGATCCCGGGGCGGCCCTCGGGGGAGCGCGGGGCCGAGGGGAGGGACGGGGCTCGGCGCGGGCCACTGCGGGGCGCCGCCGTGGGGCGGGACGGCCCCCGGCCTCTGGCGCCCGGTAGTTGCCTTCCTCGAAGCGCGCCGGGGGAGTGGCACGCGGTCTACCCTTGGCCGGGAACCGGGGAGCTGACACAGAGGCACCGGCCTCGCAGAAGGGCGACGGGGAGACGCGTGGCAGCGCGGGGAAGAAAGCCACCGCGGGAGAGGCAGCCGAGGGTCCCTGCTAACGTCCCAGCGTGGCGGACGAGGGACCGAAGGTGAGTGTCTCGATCGCTTGTCCTACCGACAGGAGAGATGGACGATGAGTGGTACCTCCTGCCGACGCCAGGCTCCGCAAGGTGTGAGCGCGAGGGAAGCTGGGCACTTTTAACGATACCTTTCCGGGATAAAAAGCGTAATGGCAGGGCAGTACTTGGACCCCAAGCGATGAATGGGGCAGCAAAAGAGGAAAGACTCTTAAAGAAAATGGTGCATACAATTCTCATCGTGACTTTTGTTAAATTGCTTTCCCAAAGCTTTGTGCTCTCAAAAAATGAAGCAGCTTCCTCATAATTTCTTAATTCAATTTAGTTATGCTCCACAAAAAAGACAACAATGGCAAAATCTCCTTTCACCCAACAAAATCCTAAATCCAATGTTTTTAAGGAAAGATTTTCGAAGAACAAAGTCATATGTGTTCCAAAAATGACTTTGTCTCTTTTCACACCCCTGTGCAGCCACAGTGGATAGAAAGCATCAGATGACACAGCACGAGAGATCTCAAATTTCTCTGTAGAGGTTTTCAGTTGACCCTTCAGATTTTGGGGCAGAAGATCAAATTTCTTTAAGATAAAGCAAACGGTGTAGAAAGAATGTTTACAAAGAAAAATTGGTTTTGTTTCAAAGGAATAGCGTTTTAAAAAATTACTAGGTAGAAATATATGTTTTATATAAACGGGGAAAGCTTTTTGGTTTTGTTTGTTGTTTTGTTTTGTTTGGGTTGGGTTTTTTTTGTTTGTAATTGGAAAGATACAAAGGTGGCATGTCAGACTCCAGATTTGCTCCTAATTCCTGAGTTGTTAAAGCTTACTGGGTCTCTTCCATCTTTTTTGCCTTCAATAAGAAACTTTTAATTGCCTTCAGTGGGATCTGAGTCTACACCTTTCCAATAGTCTCTGCAGACAACAGACATGTTCCATGGCCAATTACTCCATTTGCTCAGTTGTTTTGGCATCAGCCTGCCATGCAAATATGGGGCAGAATGAAACTTTGCTCATTCACTGCTGTGATATTTCCCATTGATTTGCTATGACTTAAATGATAACAAATTCAGGGTTTGACTGCACTGACGTAGATATGGGATTGTCTATTTTGATGGGAGTAAGGGAGAGAGCTTTTCAGTACCATTTTCACAACTACCTTTTCATCCCAGAATCCCAGAATCACCAAGGTTGGAAAAGACCTACAAGACCATCCAGTCCAACCATCCACCCATCACCAGCAGTTCTCACTAACCCATGTCCCTCAACACAAAATCCAAACGTTCCTTGAACACCTCCAGGGTCGGTGACTCCACCACCTCCCTGGGCAGCCCATTCCAGTGCCTGACCACTCTTTCAGAAAAGTAGTATTTCCTAATGTCCAGCCTAAATCTCCCCTGGCACAGCTTGAAGCCATTCCCTCTCGTCCTATCACCAGTTACACGAGAGAAGAGGCCGACCCCCAGCTCATTACAACCTCCCTTCAGGTAGTTACAGAGAGCAATAATGTCTCCCCTGAGCCTCCTCTTCTCCAGACTGAACCATCCCAGCTCCTTCAGCTGCTCCTCATAAGGCCTGTGCTCCAGGCCCCTCACCAGCTTTGTTGCCCTTGTTTGAACCCGCTCCAGGGCCTCGGTGTCTTTGTTGCAGTGAGGGGCCCAAAACTGGACGCAGTACTGGAGGTACAGCCTCACCGGAGCTGAGTACAGGGAATGTATTTTACAAATGAACAAAAAATGAAATATTTAAATCCTTAGAAAATAAGAGCAAAGAGCACAGATACTACAGTGTCACAGTCGCATGCTCACCTAAATACTTGTATTCACGGCAGTCTGCCAAAACTGGCTGTTTGAAAGATGTGAAACTGCCATAGGTGGAGGCGTCTCTGGCAGTTTTCTCAGTAAGGCTGAAGTACATTGTTCCCTGACCTAGCCTTTGAATTGTTAGGAAAAAGCAGTTATAATTCACAATGATACCACTTGATTTCTGATGATACCAAAGAGCGCTGGGAATCTATTAGCAGGATCATGTAGGCAGTGACTCTATAAATCAGCATTAGCTTTTTTTGCTTGGATATGATATTTCAAATACAAAAAACTGTTTGGAGCAATTTTGTGGCTTTTCAGCCTTAATCTGATGAAGTGTACCAGAACATGGTATTTGGCCAAAGGAAAACATGCATTTTAAATGGCAGATATCTAATGGATTTTGCATTTAGAGGAGGAAGAAGCACAAAAGGAAATGGCACTGTGACTGCCTACTAAGCAGCAATTCTGGAAACTGCTTGATATTCAGTGTTTGCTGAAATCCTAGGCTCAGTGAAATCAGTGGGAATTCAGTTTCAACCAAGCTAGCTAGCTTATGTGTTATCAGTGCTGCTTAATCAGCCTTTGCTCCAGCTAAGAATACATTTTTTGCTACACAGTACGTTTCAAACAGTTAAATTCTATGTGCATCTAAATTGAAACTCTTTTCCGCAAAGCATGGCATCAGTGACCTGGAAATAGGCTACGTTCAGCAGGATCATTATACCCATAAAGAGTACAATTATCATTAAGTGATTGCTCTACGTCAGGCACAGGAAGAAGCAGGCACATTTTATCCAAATGTACAGTAAGGCTCACAAGATACCAAGATTGTTATGCCTGTATTCTGTTTCTTCTTTACTCAGCCGCTTTTAGTTTCATGAAATTGAAATAAAGTTGTATTGCTAATAATAATAAACTTGGCTGTGAAATTATTAAGGCACTTATTGAAAAATGTACTTATCAGATGGGAAACACACTGGTCTTGCATTGCAGGAACTAACTTCTGAATGTTTTTGGTTTTGCAGCCTGGACTGTAAAATGATTGTCTCTAGAATGCAATATACTTGTAAGTCACCATTTGTATAAAATATGTTTATGTTTTGCTATTTAATTTCCAGAAAATAAGATGAATACACAATATGTTTAGATTCAGATGTGCAAATAGACGTTGGCAGGTAGCGCTGTAACGGATGGCATTGATCAAAGTCAGGTCAAATGAAGATACAAAGAAAGCTACACTGAAGGACTGTATCATGACGTGATATGAGCTATGCATTAAAACATAGCTTTGTTAACATTGATTTCAGAGACATGTATGTGAAATATCTCAGTGCCACTTGCTATCCTGAATTTCTTGGTGTAAATCTACATTTTGAAAAGAAGCAGTGGCCCCTGACTTGAAAATGCTTAAGTACACTGGTGGTCTTGGTGTACAGAGAGTTAAAGATAAGTGACAGTGTTTGCAGGATTTGGGATTAAAGATAAACTCATCTTCAACAGAGGTATATTATCCTAATTGCGTTTTAAATTGGACCAAATTATGCTTTAATTATCAGTGGGAGCAGGATCGTTAACTTGTACAGAGCAACTTTTCAGAAAAGAAAGAAAGAAAATGTGGCTCTATATCTCTGGTAAAAGCACAGTCATTCTGAGAAAGGCACCTTTCAATTTGTTTAGACTATAAAACTCAAATCTTTCCACTGAGAGACAAATATAAGGCAAGGTATAGTGAAGCTGCCTTGTAGATGACTGTCATGTCAAAAAATGAAACCTACTAAAGGTAATAGCCCCAAGTGAGATTTTTTTAAGTCACTCATTTACTATAAGAATTCACCTGTTATATTAATACTTCCATAAATTTATGGCTGGTGGCCATATATATATTTGTATTTTGTTTGATCAATTTATTGATGTCATAGGTAAATAACATCAGCAGACTGATATATCTTTTATCTTTATGAGTAAAGCTGATAACTTATGTGGCACAGCCACTCAATCAGGTGACTCTAAAAGAATGAATATAAAATTCTGGCACACAAAACACCACCATAGCAACAAAGACAGCCTGGCAACAGCAGCTGCAGCACAAAAAGAAAATTGGAAGGGGAGAGAATGATCTTGTACAAAAGTCTATTTCTTGTCAAAAGCATTTTAATTTTTTTTCCTTCCCATCAGCATCATAAAATGTCTCTAAAATAATGAGAGAATAAAGATGAATGCACAGTGTTTGGAATTGTTTATGACACAGGCTGTAGCTTTATGTATATGAAATAACTGTTACACTGTTACACTTCCTGGGACCATATTTTACAGTGGATAAATTGTCCTGGTACACAGCTGGCACCTGTAGATCTCTGTGCTGCAGGAAACCCTACACAGTTCCTCCATTCAGTGCCCTGCCTGAAGGTGAATGACCTCCTGACGGCTTGGGCAGAGAATTCTGCTGAGCAGACTTTTTGACCCACTGGAACCTTAGACTCCCATCATGACATTTCATGCCATGGTACTTTATTACTGTAGCAAGTAGCAGAGTTCCACGCATGTACTTTTTGCACGTGCACTTCATGTACACAGTCAGAAGCTGAAATTGATCTGGATGGAAATATTTACTTTTTACTCAGAAACTTTCCTTACTTTCCCGCTAACCCTGTCAGGGCCTTGAGGGCACTAAAGCTGTAAAGGTCCTGACCCTGGGGTCTTCTCCCAGCCCTGCCCATGGCACAAGGCCCCATTTCTTCTCAGCCTGGGACTGTCAGTCGCTGCCCAGAGATGCTGAAGAACTACAGTCTCCAGCTCTGTCACAGCCCTGTATGTGAGTTGCTGCTGTAGCCTGACCTTGGCCCAGCCGCATGGGCCAGCCATCCCAAGGCTGTATCTAGCTGTGCTTCCTCTCACTGGGCCTGAGCCTGCCCCCTGCCCACACGCTGACATCCTCTTCCAGTCCCACCAAGGTGCCGGGTGCTCTGAACTGGGAGCTGCTCCCTTGGCTTTCCCAGCTTCTTTAGTGATGGCAGAGGGATGAGCACTTGCTGCCACGATCCTATCCTGTTGCCCCCTGCCAGTGGAACCTTCCATGGTGCCCAGCATTGTTGTCCCCAAGGATCCATTGGCCCTTGTGTTGCCATGACATTCCTTGCCTAACCTCTACTTTAGGCAAAACTGTTACCAGAAAAACACTCAATTACTGTAACATTTGCACAGTTAGAGTCATAAGTAAAAAAGCCAGTAGCTAGGTTCTCTGGAAAGAAAGTGTTAATTCACCCTTTGCTACATAACATAACCTGCTCTTGCTTCTCTATTTAGTTTATATCATTTTTTTAATAGCATTTTTTTGCAGATTGTTGTAACTTGCCTGTAAAACATGCAAAATATTTAAGAGTGTTCAATAAAGTTATTTGTGAAGAACTTCACTGCTTACTAGATTTGTTAAATCACAGCTGGTCTAAACTATCAGAGGTTCACTGTCTTCAAAGCTGAACATTTACTTACACCACTGTCATGCCTGCAACTTTTTTTTTTCCTCCTGTTTCTTAATAATTATGTGGGTAGATTAGAATCAGCTGGAAAGCAGCCCATCTCACCTGCTTTTATTTACATTCAATTTAGCTGTGTGTTGAACTAAAAGACAAAAATAAGATGGGTTGCAAAGCAGGTGTTGCAATGAAAACAATCTTCAACCACAACCCTTCTGGAAACCAAAACTTCTGTGCTTCACACTTTGTAGTTGCCAAATGAATGTGACAGTGCTCTGTTCTTCATGCAATTAGAAGAGGGAACTCCCTGGTTTATTCTTTTCTTGGAGTGTCTTGGAATTACAGGAATCCCCTCATGGTGTCTTTTGGGATCATAATGAGAGTCGGTGTGAATTTTGCCTGGACTCCCTTCTCTAATTTCCACAAGCTGGTACAGGATGGCCTGTCTTTAGATATTATACAAGATTATAAGCCTGCAAAACAGAATTATATTCTCAGATCTGTTCTAGTCTTCTTTCCATAAACAGATGACTGTATTGTCCATTTAGACTCTTAAGTTCCTAAAGGGAAGAAACCTAATATTTCTAGATACTACCCATAGCATAGGTTCAAGTAGCTTAAAAAGGAAGCACAATAGAAAGGCTTTTATAATCATTTCAGATAATACAAATTTAAGGAGAATTCTTTTTGTTGAGTTTATTAGATTGGCAATTTGATGTATTTCCAAGGTGGGTTTGTTTTTTTGTTTTTTGTTTTTTGTTTTTTTTTTGTTGTTGTTGTTGTTGTTGTTTTAAGATTTCACAAATGCTTTTATATCTTTTGTTACTTCTCACAGATTTAGCCAGGAAGATTTTGATGATCTGCCTTACCCTGAAGTTAAGCAGCTCATTTAAAATTTTACATCTTGCTGTAATTGACAAACGTTTCATTTCTTCTTTCTTCCCTTTTTAGAACTTTTAAAGCACTATTCTGAATCATCAGAGACTTCTCATTCCCATTCTGGCTACTTCACAGAACTTGCAGTTGTAAAGGGTGAAATTCCATGACTGACAAAACATTAGTCACAAAGCAACAGAACGCCATTTACGTAGTTGAAAGCAGTTGCTCTAAACTGTATTTCTAAGGCTTGGAGCAATTTCTGTAAACCTTGAACAATAGCTCTTGAAATTAATTGTAACTCTTCACGGCAAAAAAATAAAAAAATAAAAAAAAAGGTCGGAAGCTAATTAGCTGGTTTAAATTTAGTTCAGTTCTTAACATTAGTTATCTAAAAAAACACTGTGGTCACTAATGAGGTATCTGATGAAAGAAAGGACTAGTTAAGCTACAGTCTACTAGCAGAATAAGTGTAACTGCCAAAGTCCGAGGACAATGTTTTCTTTCCTGACCAAAAAACTGGAGCTTAGCCCAATAAGCCAAAAGCTATTACAGCCTATCCAAACTCTTACGCTGCTTAATCACTAAGTCTTTAAGTAAAGTTTAGTTTATTCTCTTGAACCGTTCACGAGCTGTTAACCATAGCTGATGCTGTAAGCCTCGAATTTCAGTAAAAGCTCTGACACTAGAAATACAGGTTCAGCGAATGGCTGGGTTGTTTTATCATAGTGTGTGTCTGTGGCAAGGAAAAGCACTTAGAGGTAAAGCAGTCTGGGAGGCAAACTGCTCTAACAGGATGCCCGCTGAGCAATCAAACAACACTTAGCAACCTCCCAACCGGAAGACATTGTTAGAAACACAAAGCCATTGTCAGAGAAAGGTAGGAGGTTAAGTGGAGGAGGAAGATGCCTTTTTGAAGAAGACCACAGGCTACATTGTGATATTCCTGATCAAAACATAGCTAACAGGAGAAGGAAAGAGAGAAACAGCCAATGTGTGTATTTTCTACAACAGTACGAAATGACCAACAAACAGTGCCAATCTTTTTACTCCCATTTTCTCCTCAAATTTGATATTACACATTAAGCTCAACAATACCAAAAGTTCTCTTGTTCCAGGAAGATGGAAATGAAGAAGACTAATAGGTCAAACCAAAGGGCCCAATCAAATTTTGGTCAAAGTCATTCCATCAGTTTAAACACGACTTTTGAAAGCAAATAACTTATCTTACAATTATCTTTCTATGACATTATGTAACAGTTTTGATTAAGCAGCTGGTGATTAATTTAGAATTCAGCAATCATTTTCCCAGTAGTCTTGTAAATACGTAAAGGTCATTACATATAATTTCAAATAAGAAAGACCAATTATTGCAAAATCTCAGGTTTCAAAGCAGCCAGCAGATGCAGAACTATGAGCAAAACCAAGCTAAAAAAGAACATCAGACTATAATAAAGAATACCTCTTTACTTCTCTAAACAAAGAGATTTGCAGTAGTTATAGAGAATATCTGGCACATGCACTGATGTGAATTAATAATCCCAGTGTTAGTATTTCCAGTATTTCATAGATCATCTGCAAGCTGACTGTGCTTACAAAATTAATCTCAATCTAAATGCCAACTAAACAAACTACTTTTTTTCTTATTTATGTAGTAGGAAACAAACACAAGAGCAATAGACATTATTTGCTTTACAGTGCCAAGAAAATATTAACTTATTTATGACCTTGTAATACACCAAGAATTCAACTATGACTACAGTCACACTTTCCAGATACATATTGTTAGCTGTTTGGACAAGAGCTGTTTATTACTATCTAAATCAGCAACATGAAAGGAAGCATGCTCAGAGTGAGCATTATCACTCCCCTAAGAGACTACAGTTTCACAAAAAGTCTTAGACAGACTGAGAACTGAGTCCAGATTTCCAAGTATTGTTTCTCTGCTCTCCTACATATCTCATGGCACAGATAAAAAAAGACAGATTTTTCAGATATGATGCAAAAACAAAAATGTACGGAGCAGCATAGGATGGGGAAAAGGATCTTGTGATTAACATTATATAAACATTAATTGATGATTAGTGTTTAATATGATTTGGTACCAAGCTGTTCAATAAAATTCTAACCATTGATACTATCTCAAACATAAGTCAAAATAAGATAACAGGACTTAATCCTGAAGAAGTGTTTTAATTACTGCATAGCTGCCTTGTGGAACAGTTCAGGACAGGAAAGCAGAGCTAAAACACAGCAATCTGACTTCAGTTTGTCATTTTAAATGAAGTCAATGAAATTTCAGTAGTGTGAGCTCATCAACTACAAAGCCAGAGCAGTTTCAGTCCTGCTTCAGAAGAATTTCAGATCCAAGTGGCTGATCATATACAGTACTGATCTACTGTGTTATTTCACTGATTTCCATTGAGTTGTAGATGCTGATTTTTTCCTGGGATTAGTTCATAAGAGGTGGCTTTCACAGACAGAAGTGGGATATGGGAACTGAAGGAGCCCTTAACTTGGAGGCTGTATTAATTTAGAAAATCAGAACACCACATGCAAATAGGGTGCCTCTATTTTTGATAGGAGATGCAAAATAATAACATATGACTATTTGCACAAAATTAGGATCTGTATTCTGCAAAACATGCATTTCAAACTCAGGTCTCCTTCCTCCTCTCTTTCTACCTCATTATTCATCTCTGAAAACTTCCTCATGCCTCAAATTACTGATCTAAAAAAGGAACATGGATATTATTTGATACAAATTTTGCAATCTGTGATTAATACCTAACTGTACAACAGAATGTTAGTAAAAACACTGCTTTATTGTATGAAAATAGAAAACATGGTAAATTTTAGCAATGGAAACAGAGGCATTGGTTTGGAGCCAGTTTGTTTCCCTAATAGGAAACCATTTCCCTTTTACGTTTTTATGGAAGTATTCAGGCCTTCTGCTTACATAGCGAAGTAGAGTAGGAAAGTAAGGAACGTGGTCCCTACATTTTATGCCCTCAGTATTTGCATTTTTGTCCCTTCAATTATCTGCAGCTAAATTATCTGCACTTAAGACCTCTCAAGTTTTTCAGCACTTTCCTACACAGGGGAGAGCACGTGGTTCTGCCTGCCCCCACAACTTCTTTTGTGCAAAAGCACCAATGTTTCTGCGTAAGGCTCACCAATCCCAGCAAAGTATTCAGAAGTGAGTTACTGTGAATCGATTTAAAGGAGAGGTACTCACATCACTGGTGGTGGCTCGCTGGTGAAGTGTCCTCCCTGGGATTTCCCCCAGCCAGTAGAGTGTCCACCAAGCCCTCATCACCAATGCAGCCTGTCAGCAGAGCATCTGCACCACCCCGTAGCACAGGGGCTGGATATATATCATTCACATAAGCAAGGTGCTGCTACAGAGCAGCTACCCATGAGCAAGTTACAGCTTGTAGAAGCACGGGCCAGGGCAGCCTGCCCATGTTCACAAGCTCTCACACTCCCTCTTATTATGCCTTGGTCGCAAGTTCAGGCCATGATCTGTATTTTTCCACACAACTTCTCATTCCCTCCCTCACCAGCCTCTCCCTTGAGAAGTCATTACACACACAATGATTGGCATGGTAAGATTTGAAAGAGTACTGCTGCATCAGCAGCTGATCAGAACCTTATACCACTGTGGGAAGGAGTGGTGGAAAACATGTCTATGGATGCAGAGATTCTGCCACAGAATGAGCCTCAATTATGAGCTTTATAACATGCAGCAAATCTGCTCATGCTCTGTCCCATATTTAGAAAATTTCATTTTGTTCTAGCGATGTTTTAATACCAGACTGTTTATGTAGGTGAAGGATTCCAGATATTACGTGTGTGAAGATGAGAAGAAGCTTCATAGTCAACAGGAAATGCCATGCAACCTACAAAGACAACAAACTGAATCTCAAAGCATTATTGCAGTGACGTTAGGGAGAGTTCATGGATAGATTCAGTATTTCTTTTTTGTAGTGCATCTTAATGTGCAACTCAGATACTGCATAGAAAAGTTAGAGTTATGCTAACAGGCACTACAAAACGCAATCAATTTTAATGCCATAGCAACACATATGCGGAAGGGGAGTGTTTTCATTAACTGGAGGCAATGAAATAAAATGTGTGGCATGTGCTCAAAATCTGGGAGAAAAAAAAGCAACAGAAACAAAACAAACAAACAAAAAAAACAACATGGAACAAGAGCAAAGATCTGAGAAGCAGTTTCACAGAGCTCCCTGGAACACTTGGGATCACTGAGGATAATAAGTTCAAGCTGCAAAGATAGAAGAACAACTTATTGCTATGCAGGCCCTGGCAGCATTCTCCAGAAGTATCCTAACAAACTGCCACTCACTGGTAACGAACAACTGGCTTTTGGTATGCCACAAAGGTGTCGTAGTTTTCTCATTTTCCCTCTTTAACTGCTTTGGAAGATGGCAGATTTCCAGACTTAGACAAGGTTGGCAGAACTGATGGGCTTCAAATTATTCATTTCAATTCTTATTTGAAAGCAAGTCATTATTCCTCAGTGCTGTAGCAGCCTAAGCAACTTCTCTGTTGCCCTCTTTTCCTGCCAGATAGGATTTTGTCTCCCTGAGGAGGCGCTGCATTTGACATGTTTTAGAAAACACTTTGCAGGTGCTATGTACAGTGGTCTGGGTGTGCAGGGCTGCAGTCTCTTCCTCATTTGACAAGGCAGTGTACTGTGTACTCTAAAATATCTTTGTGTGCTTCAGAAGGGTTTTCAGCAAAGCTAATAAATGTGTAATTATCTAGGAAATAAAGTTTATTCCTCCATACAGAAAGAGTGTTTCAAAGATTAGACTGCATTCCATTTTAGGTTGCCAAACAATTTTTTCCAACGCTCTTCTCATGCATACATCTTTTAAAAGAATTAGCATTATGGAATAGTATTTTCTCAGCATAACTTTTTTTTTTGTAAAATGAATATTAAATATGAGATCATTTTCAGGTATTTTCTGAGGTATGAGAATGGGAATTGCTAAGCCTTTCTGCCTTTATGTGGAAAAACGATACAACTATGTTGTCCATGCTTGCACACATTCCTACTTTTACCCCTAAAAGATGCTGGAATGTGATATAGCAGATGCTTTCATGGAGAACTAGATCTTTTTCTACAAACATTATTTTCTTCAGTTTCTAAATCAAATTATTTGAAATATCAGTTTTCAACAGAAGGAACACTGATTTTCCCTTCTGCAACACTTAGATCTCCAAGCCCAATTTCAGCTTCCTTTGCCTGCCTTTTGCAACTCATTGCTGCCATTAAGAAATCAGCCTGCAGCACGGACCATTAGATAAATCACAGCTGAGAACAGTTTACGAAGCTGTTAGTTTATGAAACCACTAGCCACCACTTCCCAAACAAAACAATATCCATCAGTTCTTCTCATCACTCCTGCTTTTGTGGCAGGGGTTAGTGGGTGCCTCCTAGATGCCTCTTGCCTGCAGCCTGCACTTATCACCTCTCAGGACCTAGTGGGGAAATGGAAATTGGCTGTAGGCATGGTGGGGCAGTGGTAATACTAGCAGTCTTCTCTCAATACAAGTCTGCTACACTCAGCTCAGTTCTGCTCCAGTTCACCTGCATCTTGTGACTAGAAAAGCCATCAGTCCAAAACCATGTATGCAGCAGGCTAAGACTATTCATGTATGTCAAGTGTCATCCTGAGATGATCAGAAGGCACGTCTGCCTGAAGCCCAGGGCAAATCTGCAAGGGACAGGAGGTGACTCATCCAGGATTCTGGATGCTGCTGCTGCTCAGATATGAGTCTGACCCCGAAGTACAAGCAAGGTGTGCTGAAAGGAACTTGAGCAGGCGTTGCCTTCTGGTACTTCAAGGTGGCAGATGGAAGACAAGGCTACTCTTACAGTCACCAGGAGGTAGTGTTTCACTCAATAATACCAATGCACAGGAGCTATGTTTCCAAAGTTGATGCTGTATTCCTTAATATAAGTTTGCCTTGTTTCACAGATCGAAGTTTGAGTGACAGAGAACACCTGTTAAGGTAACCAGGGAATACATATGGAGGTCTAGAACAGTCCGGGGAAAGACAAAGAGGTAGATGTACACTGAATTTGATAGCTGTGTGAATTTGGCCCGTGCTGCTTACAGCAACTGAATAAAAAGGCTTTCCTGCTTTACTCTTTTTAAATGCCTCTGAAAACTTCAAAAACAACTAGATTTTCAGTTGAATAGATAAAGCTGTATTTTCTAATGAAGAGTCTTAACCTCTGTAGAAGACTTCCTTCTTTCCAGCAGATACAGACAACCACAGCCTGCCTCTAATGGCAGCATTTCTATGGTCTGAGAAAAGGCTGTTAAAAAGATATTGCCTTACAGTGCTGTAAAAATGACTTGAAAGCCACTTTGCTGCTAGGTACTTTATATATACAGCTATTTTAAAAGAAACGTCTTCTGTGCTATAAATTTGAGAGAAGGAAATACGTACAACATTTTTGTAGGCAGGAAAAGGAAAAGAATGATTGTTTTATGCACAATATGTAGTACTATGGACATGAAAAATAGTGGCATTATCAAAGTATTCTGTATCTACTGAAGATACTGTGTGACTGTAATAAAGCTGCTGCATTTACGTCTTTGAAGGTATTTTTATTCTAAGTTCCTGATCTTGAGTGTTCAGTTGTCTGCAATAAACACATTTCTCTGCCTCTCCTGAAGTTAGACTTCCAGAAATGGGTATGCTGCATGCCTGAAGACTGTTTTGTTCTTTAATGCATTTGCTGCACTGTGTCATTTAATCTGCAACAACTCTCTAGGGCTAACCACATTTGAG
This sequence comes from Meleagris gallopavo, assembly GCF_905368555.1. NCBI lineage: Eukaryota > Metazoa > Chordata > Aves > Galliformes > Phasianidae > Meleagris > Meleagris gallopavo. The sequence continues at coordinate 13,979,572 of NC_139405.1, forward strand.
ACAGGGGCGAACAGAGGTGCTTTGTCTGTGCCATGGCATACAAATTAGTTTCCCTAGATACGCTAAGAAATTGTTGCATTGCATGCAGGATCATTTCCCAAAACATTACTGTTGGTTCTTGATTAGCTCAGTTTGCTTTACCTGTGTCACACATTTGAGCCCAACATCTTTCAGGTTTCATATTTAGATAAGTAACTTTTGGAATAGATAAGTAATAGTGAAGTGCTTGCAAAATGTAGTCACATCTCTCTATGCATTTGTTATTTAAAAGCCAATCATTTGGGCACCATTACTGCCTGAAGAGAGGCTGCCAATCAAAGTGCATACGGAGAGCACCCAGAATCTCTGAAGGAAATTGTATTGTATCCTCATGTCTCCTCTTTCGTCTCCACATCAGTAAGCAAGAAAGAACTTCACATTCTCTATACCAACTGGTATAATGCAGAATACACTGAAACAGGTTGAGATCATAGATATTCATAGATAAAGGAGAGGCTGCATTTTAAAGTCCTTACCCTTCCTGTAGCTAAGCTTAGACTTCCTTGAAGGCTGCCTAAACCATCCTGGCTGACTGCTGACCCAGCTGTGGTGCATGCTTACATACATCCTGACGACTGTGTCACAGCAAAAGCTAGAGTTAAGTCCAAAAGTTTTGCCTGATTTAGCAATGTGGTCAAACACCGAAGCACAGGAGTAGCCACCCAATGAAGACAGTTCACAGGCTTAACAGCAGCGAAGAGTTAAACAGTCCAGAACGAACTGTGATCTACATAAAATCCTCATGCAGTAAAACACTTTAAATATGTCTGAAGCCAGAATCGTACTTGTTATAAGTAGCTCTCCTTGTTGTGACCTGTTCTTGAACTATTCCTTATAAAGGCACCGTAATAGCTTTGTGATTTACGCTCACTGTTTAACACACTTTCTTGCTAATAGCAAAATGTTGGCATTGATTTGCTTGCTTTAAGTGTTCAGTAGAAAACGACAGTCTTCCAGTCCATAATTGCCACATCTCAATTATGGCCTTTATGTATGGATTTTTAGGTGAGCTTTATAAGGAGTTACATGTGAATATTCAAGCACTGTTTTATAAATACAGACAACAGTATCAGTTTAAAAGAAAGATACTCACACGTTACGGTATTATTTTACAGTACAACAATTCCTTTTATGTTTCAAAAATAGTGTTCCTAGAACTGGTGCTTGGATCTAAACCCATTTTTTTCTCAAATCATCATTGTCTGTACAGTAATTCAGGCATATATTTTTAGGTTGCACATATGTAAAATACTTTTGCTTTATTCAAGTCTTAATCTGATTGAAATATGAACGATTTTCATAAATCAGTCAGCTGAAAGTTTACTTAATCGCAGTAAAATCAGAGGTGAATACATACGCTCTGTGGATAACTTGCCAATCAACAGGCATTTAGTCTTTTACAGAAGAGAAATGTTAAATGTGAAAGAAAAGATGGATAACCAGGGGTTGTTTCCAGAACAACAGAACAAGTTTCTCAGCTGTTTAATCAGGCTTTATTCCAAGTCTTGTAGCATCATCTGACAAATGCATTATTCTGAGAAATGGGAAAACTGCAAAAACAAGGTTCGTAGAGTCCACTTGTGGGAAAGGAGCAGCTTCAGAATAGTAGCTTCCGTATCAGCTTGTAAAATTATGAGAAGACAGCAAGAGCAAAATGCAAAAGATTCTGAAAGAGCAGATAAAAAAATTGCACATATAGTAAAAAACAGCTTTACTAAAGTAAAGCATATATGAGCTTCAGAATTTCATACCAAGGAAAGCAAGAGGTGAGAGTATCAGCATCTACCAGAATTTTCTTTCCAATAATATTTCAGTCCTTTTTCTCCACTGTTCTTGGAAAATAATCCAAGACTTTCAGGTGATGTGAACTGGCACAAAACAACAGAATAACATTGATTCACAACCCCTAACTCTTCTTAGTCAGCAAAAACTAATATTCTTATAGTCAGACTAGTCCCAGTGACTACACAAAAACAGCTTCTGAGACAAAACACAACAGAGGTTAATTAAGAGCAGAATCTGAGACTTTATTCTTCTATGGAAAAAAGATCAACTGTAACTGTGATCAACATAGGAATCATGTGAATAACAATGGACAAGAACAGTAGAAGGACCTCAGTGTTATCATAACAAACTCTAATCCATCTTTTCTTAGTTTATTACATTTGGAATAACAACACTCTAATGCATATCTAATGATCTATGAGATAATTTGTAGGATATCCTAAAGCTACAAATTTGTGCATATGTGAACAGAGAGAAAGGAATCTTACTTGGATCAACATTTGGTAACTGATACTGCATTATCAAAGAGATACTAGATAAAATTGCAAGGTCTAGGCTTGTGTGGAATAATAGTCTCCTATAAAATACAGTTTCTGATAAGCGCTGTTTACCAGAAGAATACAACCAGCTCGCAAAGGGCGTGACAACAGATATTCCTATTCTACTACTGCTGTTAAGGGTACTAATTTTATTCCCTTCTTTACAAGCTTATGCTTTCATGAATAAGCAATGCATTCTAATATATCTGTGTTTTAATCTTGCTCCTTTTTAAACAAATAGTTTTAAGACATAATTAGCAATAAAAAAAAATAATGGTGTATTTATACCTTTCAACTCTGAACAAACATTAAATGCTTACTTTTCCTTTATTCTAGAAAATTCTGAAATGTTGTCACAAAAGAACTTCAAAATTTACACTGCATCCATATTATTTAAGGAGATGCTAAAATTTTTGCTCTAAAATTTGTTCAAATTATGCGGGTTAAGTAATTAGTCTGAGAAGGTGAAAATAATGATTGATTTGTCTGCGGCTAAATGGGATTAAGCAAGTATTAACTGCAGGATCAGATCTTCATACACTTTGTTCTTGTTTTTGGATCAAGACTTTCAAAAGAAATCTGGTACCCAGTTAGGGGCTAGCCCTTTTGTGAAACCCACCCACACACCCTGCTTATGGTGCTGCTCCTGTCTTGGCAGGTAGTGCTATTCAAGCCATCCATGCCATGCACCATGGCTGTGAAGCCCGCACACTGGTCCTTAAAGTTTAGCAAGCATGGACAATTACAAACAAACCTGAATTACTGAAGTGACTGTACTATGAACAAGAATGAAGGAAATCATTACGATTGAGTAGTTTGATTTTTTTATGGTAAGCTACAGATTTTGATAAGGGCCCCTTCTATGTAGATCAGTCCTGTTTGAAATGCAAAGCATTACCATGATTAATATCAGGTTTATTATGCCATAAATTTATGATGTCTTCTGCATTGATATTTATACTTCTTACAGGAGAATTGGAGTTTGACTTTTCTATAGAAGATCCGGCGACCATTTTGAGAGGCCTTTTGTTCTATAGCTGTGCAAAGCAGAGAATGCAGGAAACAGTCTTCTCTGCACCCATGCTTCAGTTCCTTCCCTTCCTCCCATTTTTTTTATTTTATCTACTAAGATGAATGTACACTTTATGCTCAGAAAGCTAGCTTCTCTCACAAGCGCGTGAAAAGCAATGGGAATGCTAAATGGCATTCTGAGATCATCTTTGAAAAAGATTGAGCCTGAAAGCTCTTCAGAAGTTCAGATTTACTCTTATAGGGAAAAGATATGGAATATGTCAGCCGCAGCTACTGTGACCACTCATTTATGCTAATGGACTTTGATGAGAACTTCTCTCATCAACAATTTGTTTTAAAGCCTCTTCAGAGTGTTTCAGAAGCTTAATAGGCCTGATAGTGTGGGAAACTGAAAGACGCAAGATGAATTGTGCTTTCATAGTAACATTATACTGTCATTCTCTCATTTTTACAACTTTAAAATAGTACTTAGTATTAGAGTGACCTCAAATGCACATCCTATGTCATTTTGAGATCTTCTTGGCTTTCATTACAACTTGGTTTATTCTGCAGACACAAGTTATTCCAAAATCTAATCTGTAAGAAAACAAAAATTGGACTTTAATATGTATATGAATACACACTACCGATGATTAGAATAAAAGGCATTTATGAAGAAAAGACAGTCATCCTTGATGACAACCAACATCCTCCCAGGATGTCTCAATAAAGTGTTGAGATAGATTTCCATACAGTTGGCTTATGCTGTCCATGCTTTAAGAGAAAAAATATCCCTTGTAGGATTTCCTTGATGCACAGAACAGCACTTAGGTAAAGATAATGGCAACAGATCTAAACTGTACTGCAAGGTCATGCTGGATTCTAACCAGGATTTTGAAGTTATTCTAAAACTCTGCATGAGGGCAAGTCAACAGCTAAGCAAGGACAACCAATTCAATTTACCTGTGACTATACTAAGCCTGAGAAAACAAAATTTGGCAAGCTGAATGAAACAATTTGTCTATACGGGCTACAACTTCTGCCTCTTTTTTAACAGGTGCCAGAAGCTGGGGACAAGACCTATTGTTCTGGTTGGTTGGGATTTTTTTTTCCCCCATCTTTCTCTGGAGTTTGTGCCAGCTTGGAATAGGTAAGAGCACCCCATTTTTTCAGGCGCAAGTCAATACTCTTTGGAATAGACTTAAAGGAGGAGACTGCAAAAGAGCAAGCACGCTAACACTTAGCAATACTTACAACTGAGTAGAAACCATAAGAGAAACAGAAAGTGACAGTGTGCATAATCTTTAAAAAAGCAATGAAGATCAGAAGAATCCACAAAAAACCAACAACTCTTAGCCATGAGATATTTTCTAAACTAAGAATTGAACCAAAGTAACCCCTTGATCAAAAATAAACTGCTTCCTGAAGACAGGTTACCAGGTTGAAAACAGAGCCATCTAGGATCTTTGTCTGAAGCTGTTCTCTCCCACTTGTGTAATATAGCTTTCTATCCATTGAAATCAGAACTTTCTACTTTCTAACCTCTCTTTTTTCCATAACTGACTTTATAAAGAAGAGCATTTCTACATTCAAAGGTAATTAGCAAACCAAACTTTCAAAAGATATTCCTTAGCTCAGCCAATGACAATTCACAATTTTTTTAGCAAAAAAAAACCAACTTTATAGTCTTCAGTGTCTCCTTTCTGTAACATTCAGTGTGGCCTCCAACTTTCTGCTTAATCACCTGCAATTCCTTGTCGTATATGTGCTTAGCTAGTATAAAAGGCAATTAAGTGGGGTAAACTTACAAACAACAAAAGCAAATAACACCCAGCAGCTGTGGATCCTTGCTAGCAACACCCAGATGTTCCCAGAAAGACCTGATGATAGAATATTTCCAATTTCTATTTACTTGCTCACTCTATAAAGACATAGTATCTGGACAGTCAAGCCCATAAATAAATCAAAACACTTTAGGATTCTACTAACCTAGTCCTTACTTTAGGAACTCTCTGTTGTTGGGGATAATGGAGTAACGTGTCTTATTAAACTGATCACAAGTCCGAGTGAGCAATCTGAGGTTTAATTCTGACTTTGGTTCTAACTTTGGAAAATCACTTAACTTCTAGTAACTGTATTTCACATGTGTGATAAAACTTGTAGTCTGTAGATGCATAAGGGTTAATTAGTTAAAATTCTCCTTGTAAAGTGTAAAATGCCATGCAAATGCTAAATACCATCTTTTTTTTTCAACAGTAAATTGGCATAATTCCTAGACCTGATTACAAGTGTCCAAAAACCATTCATAATGCATATGTACACAAAAAGGTACATCATCCATTATATATGACCTTGAGTAGCCTAGAGAAATGTTATTAGCCTAAGTAATCCACTAAGTATCCTGCTCTCTCTGAAATGGTGCAGAATTAATAGACTGTAAAATACGTATCTTTATTTTCCACTATCTCTGCTTGCAGTTAGTTCTGTAATACAAGTTGTTTCTTTAATACAATGTGAATTACAGAAAGGTCATGTGCAACACAAGTTAAATTGACACTTATTTGGTTTGGACAAAATGTAAAAAATTATAGTTAATGAATAATAACATCATTCTGAATATACATCTCAGTAGTAGTTAGATATCAGATAGCAACATAGCTTAGCTTAAGAGCCTTACAGGACTTTAAATTACAGCTTGCTTATAGAAGAGTATTGTGCCTATGTTTATAAAAAGGATCAAGTGAATTAAATGAATTGCCCAAGAGAAAATAAGGACCAAATTGTGGCTGAGGTAGAAAGTTTGGTCAGTCTCCTAAGTTGTTAGGTAGAGTTCCACCTCCAGCACTGTCTTTTTGAAGAACTTCCTTTCTGCTGTATCTATTGTTCTTATTTTTCAAGAATGAAGACCTCTAGTAGCCACACAGATATACAACTCGGAAGGAAATTGCAATTAGGATTAAATAAACCAGACAATGCAATAGAAAAGAGGTAAAGGAGACAAATACTCCAGGTTTAATAAACCTTGAGGAAGATTTCCTGACTCAGCTCCTATCTCTGGGCCTTCAATTAACAATAAATTCTTTTAGGACTCACACTCTAGTTGTGAGGAAAAGCACACAGCGTGACAGAAGGCTCTTGTCATCTCTGCCACTGCAATTCAGCACCTCACAAATTTCAGGGAAAAAGTCAGGAAAGACGTTTCAAATGATATAGTGAGCACAGCTTCCCTCCAAAACCTTCAATTATTTTAAAACGCCCTACTTCCCCCTCACCATCATCCTGTTGTTTCACTTTCATCGCAGGACATGATTACCCAACAAACATCCCCGGGCTGTTGCAGTAGCCAGCCTAATCCTAACTCTAACCCAGAGGTTAGGGTTAGGATGCGTACCTTAAAGGTGCACAAAAATCTCCATGACCATATTTCCAGATAGAATTTATGACCATTCTGTTAAAAGTAATTTTTGTCAATACTCTAAAAGAATAGCAAGTAGTGGAATTTAAGGGGAGAATGGTGCAAACCTGAAGTTAATTTTTTTTCCACAGTGTAACCAAGGAGCAGGAGAGCATGCAAGAACAAATATCTGAGAATCTGAGTACAAGAACTATACAAATTATTCCCTGTTCTAATTCAGACTGAGTCCTTAGAAATTCTCCTCTTTACCTTGCATTCCCATACACAGCGCACACTACCTAAGTGAGAAACATGAGGACAACAAAAAGCTGCTTGCCCATTTACTATCCTGTTAACAGGAATGAATTGGAAATGTAACTGAGCATCTTTGTGCTTCTCTGCCCACTAGCCACCACATTTGAGATTGATACTATAGGTAACAGCTGTTACTGCCTGAGACTGAAGGTGTTGTACCTTAAGAGTAGAAAGTAATCAATTTAGACATATCTATTGCAGCCTCTTTCTAAATTACAGATGGGCTGTTTTAACTTGCAAGGTATCCTCTGTCTGCAGTCCTTAAATCTTTGCCTGAGCTGTCAAAGGATTTGGCAATGTCACTTCAGCCTGAACCCTGTGTTCAGAAAATACAAAGAACATTCATCCTGTTAGTGTCACACAAACTGCCAGTTGCACAGAACAACTTCTGCAGACAGGAACACAACCTTTCCCACCTTCTGACAATCAGTTACACCCTGATGGGACTCTGCTGCTTGCCAGGAAGGCAATTAATCCTTCATGAATATTTGGTCCTTGGCCTCTCTGAGGATTCCTCAATGTGTTGGGTAATGCCAGCTGTGTGTCTCTTCCAAGATATGCCACTTGCCAGCAAAGAAAGTGGACTTAATGCCCACTGTTTTCAGGAAAGACTATCAAGTACTTTTATTTGCTTACAGCCACAATCAAACCAACCATCTGTGCTCTATTAACACTCTTTCGACTGAAACCAGGACACCTTGGAACATTTGTAGCTGAACAAATGACAGCTCAGTTGCTCTTCCTGAGTGCATTTTTACTGGTGGTTTCCAAAAGGCTTCAGAACTAGATCTAGTTGCTAATAAAGTTGATAAAAAACGTCAGCGATATAAGGGGGATTGATTCAGGTCCCAAATGAGTTAATCAATTTTAATTAAACAATATTTAATAAATAACATCTAAAACAACTGAGCTGCTATCTGAAAACTTAGTAAGAAAAGACTGATTGTTAAAAGGATTTTTTGTAAGTTGTCTAACTGCACAGGATGTCAGACCAAGCTTTTATAGTAGAAAAAAGCGTTTATCTTACTGTGATATCAAACTGGCTAGGATAACTGATTTCAACTGAGTTTTGCCAGGTTTGCAGCAGATCAGAATATTTGAATATTTTAGAAATCAAGCTGATCTCAGCACTATAACTTAAGGGGCTCTTCTTTAAATACAGGCTCTTAACATATAATTATTAGTAGGACAGCTTCAAATGCAGTGTGTTTGAGACTTTTACGCTCTTGAAGCTGGGATTTTCTGTGTTGTATGTGTGTGCAGCACATAGCAGTGTGCAATTCCAATACAAAAATAGGGTTTATTGGTATCCCACTAATAAAAATAAAGTTTTCTTTTGCTTTAAATGCCTTCATGCCACAAAACAGAGACATTTTCTTTCATGAGCAAAGGGCTGCATGTAACATACTTTTGCCTAAGCATGTGTGAAACAAAGATCTGACAAAACATATAATAAATTTATTTAGAAAATAGTGTACTTTCAGTGGTACTGCCTGGGAACACGTGTGTCAGACAATTGCGTGGTCAAAGACACACAATAGTTTCACAATGCTGGGAAGCATGAATAAAACAGACTACTGTATCTTACTCCACCACAGTCTCACTGAAACCAGCTGTATTGCACAGCGTGTTTCACCAGCTGCTTGTTAGTTGTGCTAATTCCCATAGCACAGCATAAGCCATCTTAATCCACTTGCCATGGTCATACCTACTTGTATCTGTTATGAGTCGCTGTCATTCTTAACTCCACTCTGACTTCCTTAATTATGACAATCCCTTAAGGAAATGGGATTGTTATCTTGGAAGCCAACTTGCTTCCCAGGCTGAGTAGCTGCCAGCATTGTCTGAGACCTGTGTAGATCAGTAGTGATGAAGGACCTAGTAACAATATTTCTGTTAAAATTTGTCAGCTACAGAATAGATTTTTTTTGAAGTACTAAGTGCATGGTCTGAAAGCAGTGCAAGCAACCACTAAAGGAATTTTAAAAAGAACAGTCGTCACACCACAGAAACAGTGTGAAACCTCCATTTCCCTCTATAAAATGTCTTCCCCTAACAAATATCTTATTTAGTACTGTAATGCAAAACTCTGTTCAAAAGCTTTACTTGATCGTCTTAAGCTTTCATCACTGCAAGTAAAGCAGTGATTTGTATACAGTGCCAGCAATGTGGAGTTCTACAGACCTAGTGCATATAATACTGCATCAATTGCTTGCTCCTTGCACACTGAGTAGAGCAGTTATATGGTAAGTTAAAATCACAGTGAATTCTGAGCATTTTTCTTCTTTTATTTTTTCCTATTTAAATAGGCTTTGATGGTAGGACATAGAGCACATCTGCACCTTCCCTAGTGGAAGAGGTGCTACCTGAATAGCTCTAAGATGCAGGTTTATTGTTTCTAGTCCAAACCTATTTTGATTTGCAGGCTAAAAAAAAAAAAACATATTTTCTGTCGTGCACCCCAACTAGCAGAAGCAAATCTATTCTAGAAAATAGTCACACAATCTTTGGTTGTGAGTGGCAAAGACACTCTCAAATAGCATGCTTTTTTTTGTGCAAGAGATCACAGCAGAGGTTTCAGAATGGACAAGATATTTATTGGCCTATTTCTGCTTACCTTTTTTACAGAAAAATAGTTACTCAAGGTGATAAAAAACAAGCAGTTCTACATCTAATGCCAGTAGTATTTTTTCCCCTGCTTGCAGATTCAGGCAGTTACCCTATAACCTTCTCAAATGATTTTTATACCTGGAGAGAGTAGCAGACATCAGATCTCTTCTAGCACAGACTAGCTGGGAAAGGAATAAAAAAAAAGAAGGATCAATGGCAGAAAGCATCACAGAAGCCACAGGCTTTCTAAATGTTGTCTGACTAAAGAACTATTTATCACTGCTGGAACATAGTTTAATTTACGTTGGAAATCAAAGTGTTTATTCCACATCTAAAATAGCCAATATCCTCCTAGACCTTCGGAGAATACCAAGTAAATTACTATTCATTTGCTCTGTTTCACACTCAGTGCAAGGCTAGATGACAACTACCTTGCAACAGTCAGCATGGCAGTTTGGTCAAAAGAGCCCTGCTTTTTCAATTTCTTAACTTTCTGTTAACATCTATTCAACGGATGACAGAGGCTGCTATGTCACAGACTTTGATCAGGCTATACTGAAACTGTTCTCTACTGCCCCTATGCAGGCATTTCTTGAGTCAGTGTGAGTAGTGCCTGCACACAAGTAATTGTCAGTCATTGGCCTTTGCCTGTTTCTGACTTGCCCCACAGCTTTGGTTAGCACCTGCCCGGAAGCATGGACTGATTACTGGCATCTGCATGTGTCAAAATGCAACATCCACAACTGCTTTTTTGCTTCTCTATTTAGAGTAAAAAGGAGGGTCAACAGCATTAGAAATAATCAGCAAATGGTTGCAGTTTATGAGGGACACTGATAGGAAAGCAGCGGTTGTGCATGCAGGAAAGTGCTGATAAAAGTGGAAATTGCTGCAGCAACTGCAGAAGAGTATTTTGGACATTTTTATTGATGCTGACCCTGTCAAATTTAATTTAGCAAGCCCAGTTATATAGCACGAATCTCCTATAAATCACAAGGGATTTATCACTAAATCATATACAGGCATCTGAACAGGTAGCCTGAGTTTCAGTGACAGGCTGAAATTTGGTTATAATGTAACATCCATTGAAGTTCTTGTTAAAGTATTCATGAGTTTCAACAAGTACTAAACCCACTCCTCTGTCACCTCCATGCTTTATCTGCTGGAGACAGATCTGAACGAACTTCTAGGTGTGACAGCTGTGCAGTGAAAATCGTGGCTAACAGGATAAATTCCTCTGTTACGAGCCTTCCCCGCACCACTTACATCAGCCTGGGGATGTCAAGGGTGCAGTACCTAAGTGCTGGGTAATGGCCAAACCGTACCGCAAGACCAAGGAGATTAATGACAACACTTTGAAATACATCAGGCAGCAATCATGGGTGGTGAAAGCACTGAACAGCTTCTGACTGTGTATATAAAACATCACTGCAATTCGGCAGTGGCATGACAGAAGTGAAAAAAACAGACTCAACAGAAGTAAATGGCAGCATTTTGTTTTAAGACATCAGTTGCACTAAAGGCTGATTAAAATGGGAGAAAAATTCTGGGAGCACCCTCACATTGAATATTTTTGAGAAAAAGATTACAGTGTACCATGGGCTATTGAAATATGTTAATTTCAGTTATAATTAGCTGTCAAGTGTGTTAAATCTTGGAAATTCTTTTGATTGGATGATATTCAAAGAAAATTTAGATAACCACGAATTCAAATATTCTGCATTTTTATCTCATTTTCTTGAATATAATCAATGTATAGTCTTATGTTTGGATCGTTATACACATTTTTAATGACACATACTTAAAATTGTTCTAGAGTATTTTTTTTTTCCTCCCTCCCAGCAAATCCTGAGAGAATAAGCAATAATATGGAAAGTCCCAAAAGAGCAAGCTTTTTGCTTTTTAAAGATTTTCAGATCTTAAGTTGCATGAGAATTAATTGCATGCAAATGTACAATGCAGCTCCAAAGTTCAGCTCACCTCCTTACATCCAGAGCTGCAGTTGACTTTTGCCCCCTTCTAGGTAGTCAGGAAATTAGTCTGAAACCTGCTGCTACTACCTCAGTTTGCATTTTAGGATCTGAAGTTAGCAAGTGAATGTGTTTGAGGCTTGATATGATACGCAGGGTGCTCAAGTCACTGAAGTGATTAACTGTGTTTATCAAAGCAGTCCTAAGCCTCCACACTGAGCTTTTAAATTTGTGGAATGGAGAATCAAAATAGGATGAAATACTTAGTGTGTAGAAATTAATGGTAACATACTGATAGCACAAAATTGAGTCAAGATATCTCACCATAATTCACGACAGAGGTCTCCAGATTTATTAACTGGGTCAGTAAAGTCAAGTCCTGAGAATGAAGACTTAAAGAAATCAAGCTAAAAATGCAGGTACCTACAAAAAGGTATGCTAGAAAAGCTAGGCGAAGTCTCACAGTGGTGTTGGTTTAGCTGACAGCTCTGCACTACACTGCTGCTTAGCTGTTCTGAGCTTCTAAGAGGGAATTCTAAGGGGAAAGGGTAGCAAAGAGGATAAGGAGGATTAATTTGAAATGCACATTTTATCTTTTTGCTTAGAAAACCAATGCTCAAATAATGTCTATGCTTAAAAGATAAAGGTAAAGCAGTAGAGAAGAGCCAAAATCCATTAGTACAATGAGTACTTCCAATTTTAGTAGTAACAAGCAGAGCCCGTTCATACAGAGGTTAGCTAAACAGTTATTTTAAGGACTCTCTGTCCTTAGTGGAAAATTAATAGAGCAAGTGTCAAAAGCCTTTCATGATTTTAAAAATTAGAACAGTGTCTCCACTGGGTATCTGTCCTGCATAGAGAGATTTCACCTACTGAAACGTGCAGTGTAAAGTTTATTCAGCTCCTAGAACTTAGCAAAGGTGCCCTGAAATCATAATATCTACTTGTTTCAATCAAACACGGTATCTGATCAGTATAGTGGATACTTGGAGCTACACAGTTCCTTTGCCTAAGTCAACTATGTCAATCACAGTGGAAAATACAGAATATGGTCATTTAGAAACAGGATCACAGCACACTTCTAAAACGTGATCTTTCTGGAGGGAAGGACAGGGGTATAAGAAGATATTAAAGTCACAGAAGAAAACACCAAGGAGAAAGAATAAACTGTGAACATTTCCTAGATTTGAACTTAAAAGGCAAAAAGGCAAACCAGAAATTCTGCACTACATCACACACCGAGTTTTGGGAATCATAGGTGTATTTGAAGATAAAACTGAGTTCACAGAATCCATGGTTCAGATAATCACTTGATGCTTGCTTCTACATGTGTCATCTAACTTTCACAAGAAGCTAAACATAGTTGTCAATCAATCCCCTGTGCGGCAGTGGCAGTTTTCACTTGCTATTCAGCCCAGCACACAAATTTATTTTTGGATGGCAGCTACCATCAATTCCCACTTGAGTTGCAAACTAACAGTGCCATCTATTGCACATATGCCCTGCTGCAGACATAGGATTTGGCTCTGTGTAGGGCTTGCTTGGCTTCAGTGTTAGTACAGGTACAGTGCTGTGCAGATCAAGTGCTTTGCTTCCAAAGCTGGCATAGGCTTTGAAGGAGAGGGTCAATCATTGCCCCAAGGTGAATCTAGTAGAGTTTGCTCACTCCAGTTTTAATCAGTTCCAACAGTCTTGCATAAGTTCTGGAAGAAACCATTCAGTCCCTTTACACTGCTCTCTCCAGCATGTTGTCTACTGCCAAGCTCACCTAGTTAGAGCATCCTCTCCTTACATCATGCAGAGAAATTCACTGTATACTCTTGTCCATTACTGCCATGCATCTTGCTTTTCCAAAAATCTAATAAAAGATTTGAAGGTAAGGGAAATAAAAGAATGTTGAGCTCTTCCAACGTCATCTTCTGCAGGGCAGAATGGCTCTGTCCATCACTGTGATGACCAAAGAAGGGAAAGAGCTCTTTCCTGGGCTGCAGTAGACTAAAAATGTTCTACTGTCTCTAGAGCTGGCCACTACAATATGGCTGCCCCTGAGAACGTGTCACTTATTGGCTGCTCTGTCCCATTAGGTACCTTCCACAGCCCAGGGGCTGGAATTCATCACTACAGTTTCAGAGTCTGCCTTGCCTCTCCCAGTGGCCACATTCAGCTCTGCACTGTTTCCAGTCTCATAAGGAATTGAAACTACTCAGTTATCTACAAAGCTCAACTTCATCAGATTCATCAAAGAGGTTTCTTAATTATTTCTTACTTGTGACAGGAAAGCGTAACACTGCACAAAATAACTAGACATAACCAGACAGCATACAACGGGGTCTTGGTGTTGAAAGCCAAATCCAAAAATAGCCCCAAACCAAGTTCTCTCCCCTATGTACAGTCAGTGGCTTTCTTTAGTACTTTCTCTTCTTACAATCTTTTACCAGTTACAGTCTCTTGCTTGCTAATAATTCAGTTACTCTACTCAGACAGTAAACTTACGCTATCAGTATTCATAAGCAAGACAACTATTTACTTGATGCTGCATATTTTTAAGTGCTATACCGTGATTGTTCTTGCTCTACAGTTTCATCCCACAATGTCACAGGTAGCTTGCATGGACCTCATTTCTTCAAGAGACTATGGATACCCCTGTCTATTATCCAGCTTCGCTGTCACATTGCCTATTACATCATCTACAAAACTTGAATAACAATTTTTGAAGCCTCCTTTGAGCACAACTATAATTATTCCAGTCCACTGCAGAATGCCACAGCCTTAGATCCAGGCAGTTGTTTTTTTCAGGTCTGGGCTCCTATACATATGTATATGATGAAGGTAGAGGAAAGGAGAAGAAAGTCTATTCTCTTATGGCATTACTAACATAAAAATTGCATCCACTATCTTACATTAAGAAGTTAATTGTCAGTCAAATGTACTGGAATTATATTTTGCATCTTAAGCTTCTCTAACAGAATTAAAGTCATATTGAATCTTTCTCTTGCCTGTTCTTACCTCTCAGCCATGACAGCAGTCAAGATTAACTGGAGAGTGAACTGAAATTATTTATTAAAAGTTTGATCCAATATCTTATTTTTACAAGTCAATACTTGCCAATGTTCTTTACAACAGGTTACAAGTTTTTTTCCAAACTCATACAAACTTTGAGTAAAGCTGAATATAAGGAGAATAATTAATGTTACAGCAGTATACAGCTTTGCCCTAATGACTGTGACTTTACAGGTAAAGACAGCTGATCTTTATAACCACAAGTGCTAATGTTGAGTCTGTCTCTTGTTCCAGTGCTGTGGAAAAAGCCCCTTTCTCTTTTCCTCTATTTGAATCCATACATATTTGTCACTCAGTTTTTGATCATCAACAGTGTTTCATTTTAAGCCCTGATCAGATATAAGGAAAAGACTTTAGGTTTGATATTCATTACTGAACTTTCAAATTTTATTTTTGTGCATTAGTTCAGCAATAACCTAAATATAGTTTAGATATTCTAATAGCAATCTAAATCAGCTGTAATGTTGCTGGTAAAAGTCCCTTTTATAAGAAAGGGACTTTTCAGGTATCACAAGTATTTGGATATTCATGTTCAAATGCCAATGCTATTCACAGCTGCGCTTAGGTTGGAATACTCAATTTAATTCAAAGACAATATGAACAGTAAAACTGTTTTAAAGTAAATGTCAGGACCCCTGGCTGACAATTAACCTCCAACATTAATCTGAATTAATTATAAAATTGTTTGCATTTAGCAGCTAAAATAATTTGTCATCAGTTATATTAAAGAAAATTTCATTTTTATTGCCTTTGTAGTGGCAGATAATTCCTGACTAACATAAGTGAGAGAACCAAGGGCTGTAGTGCGTTGCAAAAGGGATCTGGGGAGACCAATAGCTAATGAGGAGCAGGAAACCAGAATACCATTTCTGTTTTCCTCTTTCCCTGGAGAAGAGTAGTAACTATACATTAGCTACCCTGCTCTTGTTACTACTGAATTTAAAAAATAACAACAAAACAGGCTGGATGGGCACATGATGAAATTGTTCAGAACTAAAGAGCATCACATACATTCCTTGGCATCTTAAAATAATCTCCCAGGGGAACAGTGCAGTTCTTCTTTGAAACTGAAGACTGCATGAATGCCAAATAATGTTTTCATGTACTGACTAATCCATTATCCACCATTCTGCCAGCTTGCTTCCAGTTCTAATGCCCTCTGTCTTTTCTTCGGCCTGAGCGAGCCATTCACTGTCCTTTGGAGTTGCTACATACGTAACAATAGCAATAGGTTTCACTTGTGGAGTTTCCCCCACTAGAAAACACTGTGCAGTGGCCCTTCTTCTGCTTTTAATGTGCACGTACAGCCTTGTCCCCAGTACTTTCAACATGAGCTTTCTGTGCATTTAGATCTAATTCTGTGTATCTGAAAAAATAACCTGTGTGAGGCATAAGAGACATTGGAAGGTGTACTTCCTGACTGTTAATCACATACATTGAATCAAACCTCTCTTATCCCTAGGTAAGACATTTTTGCACTAGAACTGCAGTTGTGGTGGCTTAAGGAGTTAAAAATTCCACATTATATCATACAATATATACAGCATTAAATAGTCTTACTGTTCAGAAGGAATAGATCTGCTATGACTCATGAGCTGGCAGAAAATTTATCAGAAAGTTAATTTTTCAAGGGAAAGCCAGGCCCTTAAAATCTTTCATACACTTTTTTGACAGAAATGTCAGTTTCTGAATAAACAGTGGATGCTTGAAACATGGTAAATAGTAGACTAAAATGAATACACAAGAGGAAATAATCACTCAGATTCAAATATATGAAAGACCAGAGAGAAGTGATTTTGAAGCACTTGGATGACAATTCACAGTTGAAGTATATCATTTAGGGATTAAATGCTTCTACCAAACTTCAAACTCGCTTGTGAAGATAATCCTAGTTTGATTATAGTCCAAGCACTGATTTAAATCACTATATTGGCTTTCACATTTTCTGTGAAGTTATTTTTCAAACTTTAAAAAAATTAATCATCTCTAAACCAACAAAAAACATTAAGAAACTTGCTCACACAAGCTCCACACAGTTTCTTATTAACCAGAATCTTTTTCTTTTTCTTTTCCTTTTCTTTTTCTTTCTTTTCTTTCTTTTTCTTTCTTTTTCTTTTTCTCTTTCTTTTTCTTTTTCTTTCTCCTTTTCTTTTTCTTTCTCTTTTTCTTTGTCTTTTTCTTTTTCTTTCTCTTTCTCCTTTTCTTTTTCTTTTCCTTTTTCTTTTTCTTTCTCTTTCTCTTTTTCTTTGTCTTTTTCTTTTTCTTTCTCTTTCTCCTTTTCTTTTTCTTTTCCTTTTTCTTTTTCTTTCTCTTTCTCTTTTTCTTTGTCTTTTTCTTTTTCTTTCTCTTTCTCCTTTTCTTTTTCTTTTCCTTTTTCTTTTTCTTTCTCTTTCTCTTTTCCTTTTTCTTTCTCTTTTTCTTTTTCTTTCTCTTTTTCTTTTTCTTTTTCTTTTTCTTTTTCTTTTTCTTTTTCTTTTTCTTTTTCTTTTTCTCTTTTTCTTTTTCTTTTTTTTTCTTTTTCTCTTTTTTTTTTTTTTTTTTTTTGTGTGTGTGTATAGTCATATAAGCAGAAGCAGGAATAAAAGAAGACAGAATATCTTTCATTCTTAAAAAAATACTGTTCTGAACTTTGAACTCTGATCCTAACTTCTCATGGTCACCCCTCCTGCCTGCATTACTCTCATGCTAAACTCCTGGCTTCTTTTCTTGCAGATCAGCCAGCCCATGCTGTTGAGCCTTGCCAGAGTATTTATTCACTTCAGTTTGACAATGGTTAATATCTTGATATTCCCATTTGTATGGAATAAATAACGCTTTGAGCACATAAATTAATAAAAGTTAGAACAGTATCTCCAAAGATCAAGTGATCTATTAAGCAACTATTGTTTCTACAGGAAAGCCTATGCCAGGACAGATTTTCATTGCTGATTTCATTTCTCTTCAAATGTTCAAAGGCAACACCCCTCCCCTTTCCGCCCCTTGTTCATTTCTAAGTACTTCTCGAATGTGTCACACAGGAACTTGTGTACATCAACAAAATGAGTAGAACTGGTAACAGTAAATCTGCAAGGAAACATATCGAAAGGAAAAGATTAGCATTTTTGGCATGCCTCTCATTTCAACATCTGCATACAGCGTTTCAGTAGAGCAAATACTTTTCCTTCAGTCAGTTTGTTTTGACTATCAATCCCACATTGCTCATGCAAGAAGAACATAAACTAAGAAAACTTGTGACTATTTGTCTTCATTTAATAACAATGGAAATCAGATAGCATGGAATGAAAAGTGATGAATTGTGCTATCCCTTTCCAGGAGAGAAGCAGCAGGAACTCCTTACTTTTTATTAAGCATACTTTGATATTTTTCAGAAAATAAAGGGCTGAGCATGTTGTTATTGAGCAAATGTATTTTTACAAAAAGTGTGCAGTTTTTACAGGAAATTGATGTATTTCTGGATACTTCAGGTATTTGTATGCTAATGAAAAACAGAATACATAGGTTTCTTAGGATTTAAACATTGTCACTCTGTACTGAGTGACTACATTTTCTTTTTCAGTGAATGTCTCACTAAGGTATTTTGAGATTGATCAGAGTTAAATTAGGATGCTGCCCACAGATGATCACACTACTTGCTTAAAGAATATATTGTCCATTTACTTTAAAAATGCTTAGTGACTTTATCATTGTTAGTTAACTAAACTAACTCTTAAATGAATATTATATTTAAATACAATGGCAGTGAAACCTTCTGGAGTGTATCATTTTTCTACTATGCATTTTTACAAAAAGCTTTTAATCTGTGATCCTCAGACCATTTGCAGCCACAGATACACCTAGAGGGGGGGCAAATAGCACTGAGTGGCAGAAAAGGGTCTTAAACCCATTCTTCTCATATCAACAGGGGCTTGTTCCTTCCACACTTGAGGTGATGCAGGCTCAAAGTAAGAGTCTGTTCAACACATCTCACAGTGGAAATGGGTTAAATTTATCAGTTCTCTTTTTTTTTTGGAGTATGTTCTATTGTTTTAAAATAGGTTCTATTGTATGATCTGTCACTCAAATCTGACTAAATTATATAGTGATGTTCACTATATATTTTTAGTAACATTTATTTTACACCTGGAACATGCCTCACAACTAGTCTGCAGATGTTTTTCAGCTCAGATCCTACTGCATGAGCATCCAACCTTTTGGCTTGCTTAGGCCATGCTGTGTGAAGTGGAGCTGTCTAGGGCTGCAGCTACAAAGGTTGCTCTGAAAGTGATGCTTCCTAATCATTTCCGTGGAGACTTCAATCAGTACAAAGAGCACAATAATACATTTATTAGAGCAAATTGTCGGCTACAAAACACTGTTTTTCAACAGTCACCACCATTAGGTATGCATTTTCACCAGCAATGGACAAGAGCCTGCAGGCTGCACTCTGAACAAACTACACTAGTAGAAGTGACTGCCATCACTGTTGCCATTGTTGAAATACATAACCCATTGCATCACTGTGCTCACATCCACTGTTTGGTGTTCATAAACGTTCAGCAAGCT
Organism: Meleagris gallopavo; assembly: GCF_905368555.1. Classification (NCBI taxonomy): domain Eukaryota; kingdom Metazoa; phylum Chordata; class Aves; order Galliformes; family Phasianidae; genus Meleagris; species Meleagris gallopavo. The sequence continues at coordinate 13,998,834 of NC_139405.1, forward strand.
TTGACGAATGTGAGTACTATTTGTTCCACATGGAAGAATTCAATTCCACACCTTTGATCCATAAGCCCTTCCATGCCAGATGCCATTGTGTCAGACTGCCCCTCTGCTGCCATCTGTCACACAGGAACAAAATGGAATGGAATATTGGTGGGAAGGTTTACCCTCTACTGCCATCCCCCAAACATCTGCCTCTAACATTGTGGGTCAACAAAATAAAATAGGAGGTATTACTTTTGGAGAGGGCCTCATAAAATATACAAGATAGTTAATGTATTTAAGTAACAGAACTTACTTTTTAATATTTTTTATTAAAACAAATTTAAAAAGAGCAACAAAAAACATAAAACCAATGGGATATTTAACTATTTTTGCAACACTAATGCATCAGTCAGGTTCAGTGGCAGTGGCTGCAATTCTTGAGGAGGTCTCAGGTGTTCCACTGAGATTTTTGATGAGATTTTGCTCTTCCTGTGCTTTTTCCTTGAAGACAGCTGTTCACAAATGTACGTACTGCCAGGAAGCAATGACATGAATAAGGTGCAACTGCGAAGTGAGGGACATTTCTCTCTAGTTACACAGAACTTACAAAGATCTGGTAAAAAGACATGGTCAAATTTTTGATTGCAACTCTATACATTCCATTCAAAATTTCACAAGTAATGTATTTATATTGACTGAAAATGGAGTCACAAATAAACTGAAAAACTGATGATTTTTTTGCAATCTTGAAATCAGTTCTCAAACTCCTTCATCAAAATGGAAAGCACAGCTGCACATTTTTTGCTGTTCACAGGATTGTGTTCAGGCAATATAAGAAAATGCCTGAAATTATTTGCCATGACTTGAATTAGTAATCAAAGTGCCCTCCCAGTGCCCTGGTTTCAGCTCAGATAGGGTTCATAGCACATCACTGCTTGGCTACCAGGCTGGGTCACTCTGCATGTCAGAGCCACTGCATGATAGTACTGGGCAGGGGCTGTCACAGTGCAAGCTGTGCCAGGCTGCATATGGCCCCTGGGCTGTGGGTTGAGCATGCCTGCCCTACTGCAGTCCTCAGTAGTATTTGGCTCTTCTTGCCCTTTTTGTCCTTGAGTAACATTAAATAGTCAAGGGTGATTTCCAAAGACATGGCAAAAAGAAGAATCCAAATTCTCACACGAAAACATTTCTAATGCTCAGCCTTTTTAGACCTGGCAAAGGACCTAATTTCCATTGCCTTTTAATAAGATGCAGGATGCAAAGTGCTCAATATTCAGTGAGCTTTTCAAAAACTGTTCACCCATAAGAGCTTCCTGGTTGTTCACCCACTCTTAGGGCAGAGAATGGGAGTGGAAGTTGAAAGTCTGCCTATTACTGCTACCTTTCTGCTTCTGGCAGGGGAAAAGAAATAGATTTACTTCATCCAATACTTCCATGCATGTTGTGCAAGAAGCTGGTGGTGGAGAGTGAAGGGGCATTTTCAATCCTTATAAGAAGGTATGATAATCCAGGTCTCAATCTTTCACAGTGGCTTGCATAGTTTCAAAGTTGCTTTTATTTGCATTTTTTTTTCTTTTCCCTCAATTTATTGTAATGAAGTAATGCACTAAGAAGCAATGTTTTGACAAGAAAATCAAAGATAACACTATGAAACTGCTTTTTATAAAGTTATCAGCAAAATCTGAATTCATCTTACAAGGAAATGTGAACTTTTGCCTGGTAATTAACTGAGATGATTCCAGAAAGAAGACTCATTTTTCATGTGGCATAATGACAGGTATTGTTTCCCATTAAAAAGTTGAGAAAGCACGTGAGTGCTCTGCTAGATCTCAGCCAACATGGACTGTTTAATACCAAGGCCTCCAAGAAGTAATTTTATTTCCTATCTTTATGTTCTGTTGTATTTTCTCCAGGGCAGAGAAAATAGATAGGGTGTCAGAAGCTGAGAGTCACAAGATCTAGACATAGCCCATTTTGCCATATTCAATTTATCTTTCTTGTTTTTAGAATAAGAGAAAATGTTGCTAAAGATGCAAGCAGATAATTTGTATAGTGTGTTATTAGCTTTACTTTTAACTGGGAGAGTCGTTTATGATGTGAACAAAGACACAAGGTGAAACAACTTCATTTCTTCTGTAGAGGCAGCAGAAGACTTTTCTAAACATACAGTGGAGTAGCAGCCATTAAGAATCCAGTAATGTGATCACATGTTCCAAGAAAATAACAAGTTACTTATACACTATTTAATTTTAACCAGGATTTCTTACATCCATTTTTATAGTTGAAGTTAATAAAGTCTAACTGCAATGTAAGACTAACATGGAACTGTCTCCTACAGCCTTCAGCCTTGCAGAGGAAGAACGATGGGCACAAAAAGGTATTCTGGGCAACTTACCCTTAGGAGCCTGCTGAACTTCAAAACCATCCTATGGGTTGCAGTGCTGCTCAGAACTGACACAGTTCAGCATGCTGCCTCCACTCTGTGATACTTAACATCATACTGAAATATACTGAGGTGCAGGGGGTCTTCGCAAGCAGCCTTCCAGGCCTGCAATAAGCACAAAAATTGAACTTTCAGGAGTTTGTGATTGCTTATTCTTAAAGTGCTTTATATCTCCGTATGTCTCATTATAAGCTCAGGAAATGCATAATTAGTTGTCTAGTACCTATACCTTAGAAATAATTGATTTGGTAACCATACACTTTAAAATGCTACAGATAAATAAAATATGCTAGAACAGTTTGGCCACACCAGAATATAAAATGACAAAAAATACAAACATGCGCAAAACAGAAATTAAGGGAAAATTAAAGAGTCTCTAGCAATATGGATATTTTGAAGCAGATTTGTGAACAGGCATTCAAGACTGAGCAAGAAAGAGCCAGTAATTCTTCTTGCTGATATAGACATGTCTCAAGAGCATCTTGAAAGATAGCTGAAAATCTGAGTAAACCATGGTGGAGGAAGTACATCCAGGGGAAGTAGAAGTACTCACAACTACAGTTTTGCTAAAGAAAAAGCACATACACCACTCATGTATAAACCCACACCACACAAGAAAGTTTAGTCAAAATCAAAATAGCCATTTCACCTTTTGTGAAATAGAATATTTTTCCACCTGTCTTACAGCAGCAGAAGAGTTGACTTGCTGCTGAGAAATTTCAGGGGCAGTTACTTCCCTGGCATCATGAAAAAAATTGATAAAATCTTCGAAGTCTCAGAAAGTACAACAAAGTTGCTCTTAACATTGCAGCTCTGAGCAGCAAGAGGGTAGCAGAACCGGCAAGGAAACTGAATGCTATTACCAAGGTGCCAATATCCTAAGAGAAGCAAAATCTACTTAGTAGGAGGTGCTATCTTACTTTTGGTATCGTATAATCCACTGTTGACAAACTGTTAATTGATTGAGCACAGCAACCACCAACACAGCAAGTGCTGAAGAGACATGGGTTGTCTAACTGGAATTGTTCCTGATCTGTCATCACATTTTCACAGGATAAGCACACAACTGGTTTATCACAGAAAAGGAAATCACACCTGCCCCAAGCTGTCATTAGCGTACTACAATGCCAAGTAGCTAGGAGAGAGGTAGATGTGAGCAGAATTTGCATCAACAGTAGGCATTTGCTTTCCTTTCATAAATCAACAGCCCACATTCCACTGCTGCCAGTTGACTAACAATGTAAGGAATCATAAAAAGGACAGGGAAGCAAACTGTTGTTCTCTGCTTCTTACAGTACTAAGAGGCAACTCACTGGTTATTTAGCCACAGGTCTTAAATAAATAAACAATTTTTGCAATATGAAACATGACCAAATTTTGGAAGCTATTGCTAAAGGATCTAAGAGCTATGAATATGTTTGAAGAAGAGATAAACAAATACACAGAAGTCCATTATTGATCATTAAATTTAAAAAAAAAAAAAAAAAAAAAAAAGCTTCTCTTCCAGAAAAGTTTTGAAGTATTAGTACCAGATATTTCCAAGATTGAGAAGATCGGGTACACAGTCTGAGCTTGTACTCTTTCCCTACAAATTTGTTGCTGTTGAGAGTCGCACAGAAGCCTTGGTTTGGTAGAAGTATGTATAACCAAGCTCTGCAATTTTTATATTTAGGATGATGTTAGTCCCTGAAGCTTAGCTTAGTTAGATGAGAAAGAGGAGCCAGGTTTCAGAAACAACAAACAGGAAGCTAAGAGAAATTCCATAAATTCACTTAATCTTAGCTTTCTTTTTCCTTTCAACTCCACAGATTCAGGATGATTTTGTACACCATTTCCTATGACTTACAATTTTTAGGTAAGTAGAGCATTTCTCACTGGGGTATTCTGATATGGGTTTTTAAAGGTATTCTACCTGTGCAAATTTTTAGTGAAGGGGAGATACTGAAAAAAAAAATCTTAGTATACTTTTAATATCACGCAGTTTGTCAAATAAATCTGAACACAAAAGTAGAATAGCTTGCCCAAAATGCCAGTGAGGTTAAAATCCAACTTCTGCACATCAGAAAAATCTTTCATGAAAATAAAGTCTGCAAAAATCTTATTATCAAATAACAATAAAAACAATTGTGCTTATGTGTAAAATGGGTATTTGAGAGGTTAAGACTATGTTCTGATAAGAACATAGAAATGAACATAAGAAACGGTGACTGAGTTGTTAAAGTAATTCAATGAAGGAAGCACATTTCACTTGGCTCAACTGAGCTTAGTGGCCTTGGGCTATGTAAGTTATTCTTTGTCTGTATCAGCTTCTTCACTAACCATACTGAGATATTAAGGATTTAAACAAACAAACAAACAAACAAAAAAAACATATGTAGGATATATGCAAAGCATTATGGATGAGTGCTTACACAGACCTCTTCACAAGCTTCTTAAAACAAGAAGCTGCCAAAGAGACTGATTTGACACCTTTATCCTCATTAATACTCAGCTCCTCACAATGTACTATCACCTTGATGTCCTGAGAAACAGGCAACTGAACAGAGACTGCAAAACAGATCAAAAATAGCAAGAATTGATGCAAACTGCTACAAAACACCTCAAGACATGCTGTAAAATGTGCTGGCAAAGGTACACATATCTTCCAAATCAAAGAGGAGGGAAACTTTGATCCAAAAAGACATTTTACTGGGCAGTCATCCTCATGAAGTGGGATACATACTCCACTGTTTTCTCATGCCCCAGGAAAGCTCAGAATTCCAACATTTCTAACTTGTTTTCTCCTTCCCAGATTTTACTTTAACAAACAGCCATTTCATTTCTTCAGAATGAAAGTAAGTTGACAGTTAAAGCTGTGAAATCAGCATGGAAACGTTATTAAGCATGCCAGATATGCTATGCTACCCTGCAGAAAAATACAGTGATTCTAATTAGAATCCAGCCATAAGGAGCCGGGTTAATCCATTCAGTGAGTGCTGAAACTGAAACTTTCAAAAGCTTTAACTTAATCTGGCCTAGGTATAGCAGTACGTATACATTCCTTATCTGATTTCTCCAAGGTGCTGCTTGCCAGTCATGAAAACTTGATACTTCGTAAACAAGTATTAAATCAGAACATTATACACTCTGGTCAAGCATGCAAGACATTCGAAAAGCTCTGGCTATAGATTGCTCTCTCAACAAACTGAGAGTAGTTTCCATTCCTCTTCAGGCTGAAAGTAAGTAGGTTCTTCCAGAAGATTATCTTAGCAGCCAGTAATCTGTTTCTCTAAACAGCCTGTTCTGAAGTAGAGAAGCAAATCCTACTTCTGTAATCCTGTTGGTTTCATTGGCAGACAGGAGTTTGTGACAAGCATATATCCTATTGTAACAAAACATCATGCAGCACATAGCATCTGAGAAGTACAATTTTCTTTCCTCGCTTAGACCAATTAAAGATTAAAATATTTTAATGAAGAAAGAAAATTTTGGATAGCCCAGTTCTAGAAATTTTCAGAGAAAGACTACACAATTTTCACTGTTAATAAAATTCCAGAAGAATCTAACCTTAACTTTTAAGAATAGTACTGATGTTTGCCCTCAGCACTTTCATTCTAGCCCTGGTCTACTTTTTTTCCACTTCAAGTATCAGGGAGCAGCAAAAGCAGGGCTGGCCCACAAGTAAAAAGCTAAACCAGGATTGCAGGATGATTCCAGTGCAGATCAGTCCCACTAACCCGGACATTTTTCTACAGAATCTGACAGAGCAAGCAGTACAAGGTGCAGGTAACAAAATCCTGCCCCAGGCACAGCAAGGTAGTGAACCAAGTACCATAGCCATCGAGACAGAAAATAATGCTGCTACGTATGCATCAAGTACACCTGTAAGACATAGCTGAAGACCAACAATCCTATAATAAAAGTCAAACCAGAGCACACTGCCCTGCTCATTATATGAATGGGGCCCACTTGCCAGTGGGGAGAAATATCATCATATCATAGCATAGATTGGCTCAGACTGGAAGGGACCATAAACATCATCCTGTTCAAAACCCCCTGTCATGGGCAGCGTTGCCACCCAGTGAATCAGGCTGCCCAGAATCCCATCCAACCTGGCCTCAAACGCCTCCAGGATGGGGCATCCACAGCTGTTCTGGACAACCTGTTCTAGCACCTCACCACCCTCTGAATAAAAAATATCCAACTAACATCTAACCTCTTTTAGTTTAAAATCATTCCCCCTTGTCCTATCACTATCTGCCCATGTAAAAAGCTCCTGGTCATTAGCTCCCTTCAAGTACTGGAAGGCCATAATGATGTCTCTCTCTAGACTTCCCCTGGCTGAGCAAGTCCAGCTCTAGCTCCTTCAGCCTTCCTTTGTAGGATAGGTGCTCCAGCCCTCTGATCTCTTTGTGGCCCTCCACTGAACCTGCTCCAACAGCTCCACATCTTCCTTGTGCTGGGGGCCCCAGACTTGGGCACAGTACTCCAGACAGAGCTTCACAAGGGCACAATAGGAGAGGATAATCCCTTCCCTCTTTCTACTGGCCACTCCTCTTTTGACGCAGCCCTTCTGGGTTGCAAGCATGTGCTGCTGGCTCATGCTCAGCTTTTTGTCTACCAAAACCTCTGAGTCCTTCTCAGCAGGGCTGCTCCCAGTGAGGTATTGTCCTAATCTGTACACATGTATAAGTATGAAGTGGAGGTCCTAGAAGCAGCTGATCAGGGCCACTAAAGCACAGTTCTTTAATTGTAATTGCTCACTGAGAGCAGCCCTGTTGAGGAGCATAAAGCCAAAGAAGAAAGTAATTTTCTCATTATTATGGTCAAGTCTCTGTCAGGGTTACTGGTATAAATGTCTTCTCAGCCACTTAATATAACTGTTCTGAGATGCCTTGCGTTTTGGCTTCAATTGTCCTCAGGTTTAAAATCCTGGTTATTTTCTTACATCTCTGAGTGAGATTGCAGCAAAATGCCTGCCTGTCAGATTTTAGATATAAATCAAGAAGTTGTATTAGGAGGCCATCATTATCTTACACTTTCCCTCTTCAACTTTTCATTTCTTCATGGAAAAGTTCACAGAAAATAATAGAACAAAATGTAAAGCATCAGCTTAGAAAATTTCCATCATTTGTGCTACAGAAGCTCTTGGATCAAAAGCTTGTCTGCTAGGTGAGGCACAGAAATACAAATTCTACGCTTTCACTGTGTTTTGAGCAGTGGGACAGTTGCATTCCCACTGGGTAAGAGAGTTGTGACATAAACTATTTAGGGGCAAGCATGCCATTTGTTTCAGGAACAGGGCTCTGTAGGAGTGACCAGAGTTACAGGACTAGAATGAAGTCCTTGGATATACAGTTCTCTTGGTGAGAGAGGGTCTGAAGCCAAAGAGGGCTTGCTTTGGCAGCCGCTGCTTTGCAGCTCTTTACTTTGCAAACTGCCTTATTTATCTGTTCTTAAGTGTATGCCAAAAGCAGTTCATTACAGGGTCAGATCAGGATCCCTGAAAATTAGTCTTCACTAACATTGATATAATATACTATGTGCCATTCCTAAAGCAAGATAGTTTTTCTTTCTTAATCAGCTGGTATGGATGAAAAAAGAAAAGATGTTTGGGGATATGTAAACCTTTGCAAGTGCACAAAAAGCATTCAGGAAGTCTGGTTTAAAAGCATATGGATGAAGCTGAAAGAACAAAGTGCTTTCCAGGAAGCTGTTGCCACACAGAAAGCTGAAAAGTAGGAATACTTTAGAAATCAACAGTGAACCTCAAGTAGACGTTTCTTTTGGAATTAGTCATTTAAGATAGTGTACCTATATCCTTTAAGCATCCTTTGGATTATTTACTTTTGTAATGCACTTATTGTCTACTTGTGGAGCTGAGCAGTTCTTAATTGGCAAATAAGACTCAGAGCACTCACCAACTTTAACTTTCATATTCCTTACAAAGCATGCTATTTCTAGATATCTGCTAATGCAGCCTTTGGCAAGAGTGGCTCTGCAAGAAAGATTAAAATAAGCCCTGTCATTAGCCCACACTTCAGACAAGTGTGCAGCTCCTATACTTACTCTTCTTTCTGTCAAAAGCAAAATGTTACCCTGACTTCATCCGCTTGATACCCTTGTATTCTAGGACTAGATCTCACAGATGTTCTGCACAGGAAACCCCTAGAGAAAAATCAATTTCCTTTATACTGGTCACCTTCGCTATCAAATGACATGTCTGAAAATTGCAATAGGATCAAATATTTATGGACACTTTGGATTTTGCATTTAATCATGGTATGATAATTAGTCACTGATGGTATATTTGAAGATTTTTGTGTCCTTGGCAAATAAAAGACTAGAACTTCAGCTTCCTGGAAGCTTGATTACAGTCCTTCTCTCTCAGAAAATTTGCATATAAATAGACTTCTGCTTTCATTAGTCCCAGCAACAAAATACGATTCCTAAATCTAACAATTAGTAGTCTAACCCAACAGTAACTCTTCAAGCAGAATTTCTACTAACAGCCTTTAGTCTAAATAGGGACTTCTATAGCAGACTCGTGATCGCTGTCCCAGGTAAATGAGAAGTAGTTGTAACCTCCAGATGACAAACTGATTAGCAGAGACTTTCACCAGTGGCAGCAAATGGGTCTCTGGTAAGTGTCACCTTCAAGCAGCTGCAGTGTAAGTTCCAGAGTTGCTCTGTGCTGGATGGAAACTTATGTTGGAAGCAGTTATCTGGGTGGACCACATTCTCTGGCACTTATAAGAGCATTTAGTCGCCACCCGTAGAGTAACATTCATAAATACATCCTTGCAGAAGCCTATTCATCTATAATCTCCCTCTGAGCAGCAGAGAGAAATATTTTTATGGCCACATAAATTATAATGAAACATAAGCAACCTTCTCATTTCACTTTGCAGCAATTCTGTAGAGGTGATCCAACCCATCTATCACAATAAAATCCCCTTGCTTTGGTAGGCTCTTCATTCATCCGTTTTTTGTTTATTAGAAAGACATTGTTGAGACCAGTAATTGTGAACTCAGTCTGTTTTACATTTCAATACAGAAAACTTATTTCGATAAATCCAATTTTCATACAAGAAACCTCCCCAGAATCAGTGGAGTGATTTTACGACTAAGACTGAAAGCGTCTGATTTTGTTCCTAATTCTCCAGGAACAATTTGAGATCATTTTCTAAAAGATAAATGGCTCAAAATGCCTATTGGACGCTACTGATAGAAGATGAATGATGAGAAACTCAGATTATATTGCACTGTAATTCTTCTTTCAAGTGACTTATTTTAACTTAGAAAGAAGGTAGAATTACCAGGAGAATAACACTGGCAAAGCTATGGCAGAATATTGAAGGTTATGCAATTACATTTCTCAGATTCTTTCTGCATTTCAGTACTTTTCCCTGCGTAGGTTGTTTTTCCAGTGTCTTACACTGTCTTTGCTGTCATTTACATTCTCTAAAGGCTTACTGGGGAGTGCAGTGGGAAAGTGACAGCATTACTTGTCCTTTCTCCTTTATCTATATAATGCACAAGTCAATGGGAGGGAGAGGAGAGAAATGTGCACAGAGTTGCAGGCATTCGCCAGTTAAATAAAAGGTCCAGGTGAAGTGTTTTATACTTGTTTTATCATACTGAAGAAGAGATGAATATTACTTTCTCAAAATTTGGAAATGATTAGAGAACTTCTGGAAAAAAAATCGGCATACAATACTATATCAAGCCAACATACCAAATAACCATGCAGCTGGGGAGCAGATTATTTTTCATTGCATTTAAATGAAGACATATTTTCTTACTGTGAGAGAGACTGATTACATTCTCTGAAAAGCTAGTGTGGATATAGCGTTACTTTAGAAAATAGTTCTCTTTTTCTTTCCTGTTTACCCTGTTTTTAACTGTTTTCATTAGAAATTACTTATCTCTAGCTCTGAATTCAAATTAATACGTAAAGGTTGTCACAAAAGTTGAAATTTGTGGACTTGAGAACTATGTGCAATAATATCTGCATTTGTGGATCTCGTGCAGTGTCTTTGAAACACTCATTCAAAAATTGACCACAAGCAAGAACTTAGCGTTTTATTTCCCAAACACGTGAGTTTTATTCTTTTTGCTCAGAGTTTTGAAGGTATTGTGACCTTTAAAAAAAGCACCATAAATTTTTATAGCGCATGGAAGATATACCACTGTAGAATATCTGCAAGTTTAGCCTTAGCTTACTTCTGTGCCTTTGGGCAACCTGCTTCATTACTTCACTTCTGCAGCATTCAGAGCAGGTTTAAAATGAGTATGATGTACTGCAAAGAGAGCTGTCTACTATTAGTGAGACCATCACTGGAACAGAAAAAGAACTTCCAGTGCTTGCAGTACCCAGTGTAGCTTTCGGATATGCAATTCTTGTATGGTCTCTGCTTAAGTCAATGGATGATCTCTATATCTATCTGATTTCAACACAGTTTCATTCATGCTTTTAACACAACACTTAGCCACCATAAAGGAGCGGAAGAAGGGCTATATTTGACATAAGAAGTCACTAATGGTAAAAAGCCACGTCCAACAAAAGTTACCAGATGAAGGCCTGAATTTTGGATTCCTGTATTGTAAAGAAGAACAGCTTCTTTGTCTTTAAAATAATTATTCCTGATTTAATTCAGGAGCACAATCAGAATAATTCCACATCAATAACTGTTTATAAAGGCTGCTCTGAAAGCACTGGCTCCTATTTTATTGCACTGGCCCATGATGTCAGAGGCAGAAGTTGATGGTATGGCAGTAGAGGTTGAACCTTTCTGCCAGTATTCCATTAAACTGTCTTGCTGAGTGACAGATGGCAGCAATGGGACAGTTTGACACAATGGTGTCTGAGATGGAAATGCATATGGAGTAAAGGTGTGTCATTGAAATCCTCTATGAAGAAAAAATTGCACCCATTGACATTCATTGACACCTGCTGGGCATTTCTGGAAGCCAAACAGTGTATGTTAGCACAGTGAGATGGTAGGTGATTTTTCAGCAGTCGTGACAGTGACGTGAAAGACAAAACATGCTCCCAGTAGCCATGCAGATTGTTACAAGCACAGCATGCAGGCTCTTGTTCAGTGCTGATGAAAATGCTTAGCTAATTTTGGTGACTATATTGAAAAATAGATATGTAGCTGAGAATTTGCTCTATCAAAGAATGTTATTGTGTTCTTTGTATCGGTTGCAGTTTCCATGGAAATAAATAAGAGGTATTACTTTTGGAGCAAAAGATGTACAATTTAAGTATGTTTTAAATCTTTTGCTGTGTGTACCTGTGTCATTCTGACAATTGTTAGAAGGGAACTGACTGAAGAGAAGAATACTGACTGCAGTCAAACAGCAACATGTGTAAGAACAAAATGCGTACACAGATGTTTGCACTAGTTGTAATGTTTGATGAGCCTTGCTAGCTTGAGCTTGCATCACAATCTAATTGTATGGGGCTGCTGAATCACGGCCTGAACCTCTGATTGATCACCCGAGATGAGCAATGAGTCAGCCATGGGAGCACAGGTGAAGGCAAATCACCTGTGCTGCAGGAAGGGGTGGAGCCTGGCCCCACCTCTTCTAGACCCATTTAAGAGCTGACTGCCAGTGGGGAAGGATCTGTCTGGAGATCTGCTCCATCAGAGTTCATCTGGTGAGCCCAGGGCAGGGTGAGTGACTTTCTCTCATTACTCCAATATAAATTATATTAGCCAAGCTCCTGGATATATATCTATACCACCTGTATATCCATTGATTATACTCTAATAAAAACCTAATAATTCCTTTTCATCTTGATCACTCGACCACATATATCAGGCTTTGGAGATGTCAGATCTAAAAGGAGAACTGTTCTTTTGCCTTGGAGATTTTTGACTGCTGAAGAACAATATATTGCAAGAATTAGTTCCTTATTCAGCAGGAGAACTCACTTTTAGAAAAATAAAAAAGAAAGAAAAAGAAGCCAGGCAATAAAAAATTGCATTTCTTATCAGATCTGCCTTGATTTATGTACAAACTCAAAAGCTTGCTCTGCTATTTCTTGCAACTTCTTTTAGATTCTGAATGTCCTTGACAGGCAGATAAAAGAACAGATGCGTATCAGAGGTGGGAGATCATCTTGTAGGAGGACTGGGCTTCAGTTATGCAAAGATAAGGATGCGGAGGTCTGAGTGCATGGTGGAGAGCTACGTGGGTAGAGCAATCCCCCAGTATGCAACTCTTTGTAGGACTGGATATTACATAAGGCTTGTAAATGACTTGCTGTCTGTTCATCTTGTAGCTTGGTGGATATATAACCTGTCTTTGAACCAGAGTGCTTAAAAGAACAGTTCTTCACACTTATGCAGGATAGCAAGCCTCAAAGTTAATCAGAAATGTTCTTGGAATCTACATTTAACTGGAAGTATTATGGTTTCAGTATCCTCTCTGGCTTTCTGTAAGAAGGTGCAAAATATGATTTCATGTTCTCACTGTATATTTACCTTTTGGTGGGAGGCATTAGATAAGGTTCTGCCAAACTTCACTCATAAGAAGAAAATAATCTTTATATATTTTTTAATATTTCAGGGAATTTTGTAGTGTAATCTATGAAGGGTAGATATGGACATTTCTGGTCAAAAAGTCAAACTGATATAAAAGCTTTGAACCACTTTAAATACATATCAAAAGCATAGCCACTGTGAGTTTCCAAGAGTTATCTAATTGTAGTGATGTGCTGTATTTGCTGATCTATCTATTTCAAACTAAAACTTTCTCCATTAACATAATATGCCTTAGGTTTAACAAATCCCTCTTAAAACATGTATGGAATGTTTATTTGTGGCCACGTATTGCTTATTCTCTATTAAGTTACTTGCATTAAATTGGGGAAAAAAGTTTCAAACTCTTTTACTACTCAGATAGTGAAAAACTTACTGCAACTATTATTTCATTATGCACAGGGACTGATTATGTTAAAATTAGAAGTATCAATTGCTGTTGCTTGTATGATAATAACTTCATATTTCATTGCTTAACAAACATCTTTCAAAAGCAAATTCTAAGAGTTCAGAAACATAGTTCTGGAACTTTAATATGGAACAGAAAAAAATAATGTGGATATTAAAATGGGGAACATTTGGGGAAAGATGAATGTTATAATAATTTATTGTGCTTTAGGCAGTGTCATGAATTTATTGTGGCACACACTAAAAGAAAGAACATCAACAATTCTAGAATACATTCCTTTAAAAAGACACTCGCCTGAATTAATAATTGAACAGCATTCAATAAAGTAGAAAATAAAGCTAACAGAAACAAATTTACAAGGAAAAGTCTTCGACAAGGAAAGACCATTATACCGCACACCGAAGATCAAAGGGTTTTTAATTCCCTCCTTCTAGAGAAAAGCCCCACAATCAGAAAATTCTAAATCACAGTTCAGTAAACATACATAAAAATTATACAGAAGTAAAATATTTGTGAAGCACAAAGCACAAACTTTCTAGTGACTATCAAAAGAAACAGAAATTAGTGTTAGGAAAGATTGGGAAACTGGTGTTTCCTCTGGTTAGATATGGACTGGTCATGAAGGTACATAAACATTCCAGTACAGAAATATTTGTGACATGAGTGCCTACAGCACCACAGAGAAAAAGGAAGATATGTTTGCAGTTGTCCATTCATTCAGATCTATCACATTAATTTGTGGTGTTTTTTAATACTATAGTTTAACTTTCCATTTTACAATCAAAATACACCTATATTCCTGGAATGCTCTGTGCTGACACATCCCTTCTAAGCTCCTTTTAGCCCTCTGTCCTGCTACTGAAAGAAATTTCCTTTGGCAGCTCCCCCTGATATTGTGTACTGAAGATATAAAACATACTTGATTGTGAATGCAGCTAGTTGAAAAACTGGCTTCTCTTGCCAGGCCTTTGATAGAAGGGAAAGCAGACAGGTGGAATAAGGAAAATCTCAAACCACCTCAGACTGTGATTTGAAGTCTAAAGAAACTGACCTCTCCATTTGAAAGACAATATTTTCACGTCCTTAGTTCTTCTAGTATTTAATCCTGGCTTTGCAGTATGAAAACATGGAGCTACATAAATTAACTAATAAATCCTTTTTTTCCAAATTCTATCAAAAAAATAACTGTGGTTAATGGATATGCTTCCTACAATAGTGGACAAAACCTAAACTCACATCTTGACTCCTAAACCCTTTCTGTAACAGAAGGGGTAGTAAGCAAGCTGGAAAAATGTCTCTCTTAAGAAAGCCAGATGAGAAACAGACACAAATGGAGTAAAATGTAAAGATGCACATGTTTAACAAAAACACAGTGAAGCTAAGGGAGGGTAAGTTTAACAAGGGATAGAGTGATTAAAGTAATTAGGAAAGTAATAAATGGTCTGACCCAGACAGTGGTCGTTATTAACTGTTCAGCCCCTCCTGCTTTCTCCTTTTATGTTTCCCATTTCATGCTCCTAATCAGGTTCAAATGAGGTGTATCTGCTCCATCTTTGCAAGCTTGACCTACTTTAGAAGGATTAACAGCACCATGACATTTCTACCCCATTTTAGGACCACTGGGTGCTGTTTTAGAAATGAAAGCAACTCTACCTTTCTTCTGAGCAGCCTTTATCTAAACTTTAAATATCCTCAGTGCTACATGTGGCTACCTATACTACCTGGTACTAAAGAGGTCCCTAGATGTACTCCTAGGAGTTTTGTTTTTTTTCTTCCTGACATCTGTCTCTCCCGGTCCTTTTACTAGTTCCTCCTCATATATTTGGAGCCACTTCATGGAGACCTGTTTTGCCATCTTTTTTTCATCCACATTCTCTTCGAGGACAAACATTCAAGACCTGGTACAATAAAATGTTCCTTAGTCTGTCCTTCCACACATCAGCTCTTTGTCACATAAATTTACCTGATTTGGTTCCAGCAAGTGAATACTGCCACCGTGTATAAAACTACTTTTCGTTTTGGTCAATCATTTCTTCCTTTTCTTTCTTTGTTTCCTCCACTCTCCTTTTTCCATCTCTATCTTTCCCTTCCCTTTCCTTTCCTCCATCCTTTTTCTCCCTCCCTTCCTTTTTCTCAGAGAATCTATAAAAAAAAGTGTACTTATCTTAGGCTTCCCTAGTTCTTACTGAGCAGCAATGTAAATCCCTTCTTACTCACAAAAGAACTTTAACTAAGTATATGTCTTCTCAAATAGTTTCCACTGTTGTATTTTTTCTCTTCATTGCATAATTCAAGTCCAAATATTTCCAGGTCTAAATATTGCTAAAATGCCACATTCAATATTCAATCTACTTATTCAAGTAGGAAGGGCACTGATAAATTATGATATTTCCTTTTACAAACCACAAAAACAGCTAAATGATTAGGGGGGAAAAAATGGAATATAGAGAGATTTCAGTCTCTGTGTATTGCATAGGAAAGAACAGAAAGTATGTGTCACATGAGACTCTTACTTCATTCTCAGCTGGCATTAATCCTGGTGGCAGGAAGCTCACAGCTCAGAGGCAGGGATCTCAGCAATGCTGGGAAGCTATCGACAAAAAATCTTCTTTGGTTATAGCAGGTACTTTTTGAAAACCTAGTGAAAAGAGATTGTAAGTCACCAGTGAGTCACTGGGAGATGTGGCCTACCCTTGTGCAGTAGCAAACAAGGAAAACTGCTCGATTCACTTTTGCATAGTGTGCGTAGTACTACGGGTGGGTCTGTCTCCCTGCACAGTCAGTTCTGTGAGGACTGTGAAAGCCCACTGCTGCTTCTCCTTCTGATTATGGGCTGTCTTATCCTTCTGTGTTTGGATACTAATGCTGAGTTCACTTCAGCTTCAACAAACAAGGGCCAGACATATATTCAGGCTCTAAGGAATGATTTGATCAAGGAGGTTTGATTCCCATGGAGAAGAACAACGTGTAAGAGCCTTGTTAGACGAACAGTTAGAGGCATTAAGTCCTAGTGTTTCCTCAAGCAGGTTAAACTAAACACACTGACATGTATATATTTTCTCAACACAGCTAGTTAACTTCTGGAGAACCTCTCAGACAGTTCCTCATAAACCAAGGCATCAGCAAAGATTTTAGGAAATTCTACAATCCGTATCTGGCAGGAAGGAAGACCAAACGTTTAGAATGATCTCCTCAGCTTTATTCTGTTCAGTTTAGCAGGCTGAGGAAGCTGGCTGTTAAGAGGACTGGAGTCCGCAGCTGTTACACTCCGGGGGAAGGCTACCAGCCGGGGCGAGCTAAAGGAGTGGGGCCAACGGGAACCTCGGTTTAGTCTGTAAAGAAACGCGAGTACCTGAAGACGGCACCCCATTACGGGTGCCCTCGACACAGCAAACGCTCATAAACCCGCTCAAGTACAGCGGAGCGTTGGCGCGGGCAGGGCCGGAGCTCGCGACGAGGCGCCGCCGCAACAACCAGCTCCACACGGCCAACGGCCCCGCCACGCGCCCTTCGCGCTCTCGCGGCGGCCCCGCCCCCGCGGCGGCAGTTGGGCGGGGGCCGCCACCGCCCTCACTTCCTGGGCCGGGCGGGGGCAACATGGCGGGCGGCGGTCGCGCGGTCCTACTTTTGGCGGCCGCGCTCGGCTCTCTCACCGCCTCGGTCTTCTCCTCGTCGCCCGTGGGCAGCCCCGGCGAGCCGCGGAGCCGCGTGCAGGTGCTGAGCGGCTCCAACTGGAGCCTGGTGCTGCAGGGCCAGTGGATGGTGGAGTTGTGAGTAACGGCCGCTCGCCCGCCTGGGAGTGGGGTGGTGTGAGGGGGTTCACCCTTGTGGGGCGGCCGCGGGGTCCGGCCTCGCCTCGGCTCTGTGCTGCCTGGCCCGGCTCGGAGCCGGGGAGGCCTCTGCCCGCCCGCGGGCTGCCGCGGCCTGGGACTGGGCCTGGGGGCTCGGCCTGCCCCGCGCCTGCCGTGCCCTCTGCGAAGTCCCCTTTGTGGTCTGGAGCTGAGGGGCGCGCTGTGCGCCGGGCTTTGGGGGCTGGTGAAGAAGGCTTTCCTCCGGGTTTGTGTTCCGCACAGGTGCGACGTTAGGCAACGCACGTTGTGCTGCTCTTGTGGGGCGGGCCTTCACTGAGGTTTGTGTGAGCTAGGAGCGCTGAACCGGGCATGCAGTGCTTGGCAGGGGTGGTGTTACGTAAATAACGCGGTGTGCCGTGGCTCTCGTGTTCTTGCTCTCTAAGGATTGTGCGTTATGCTTCGTTACTTTTTCAGTGCTGCCGATGCTTTATCTTTTTGACTGCTGGAGAGGTTTGCTGGTTGTGGGCAGGGCTTTGAGTGCTGCTGGATGACTTCAGTGGAGTCGTGACTTCCCTGGTGGTGTAAAACTTGCTGAAGAGCACATGGTGTCTTGTGCTTCGAGGGGAGCTCGCCTGTTTGCATTTAGAAGGGAAAAAAGGGAGGAACTGTGTAAGCTTTGTGCTGCGCAGATATGAAGCGGGGCTTTATTGTGGTGTGTTGCTATTTACTCCTCTATGGAGGTGGTTTAACAGTTTTGAACAGACTAAGTAGTGAAAGAGGATATGACCCACCAACATCTGAACTTGTGCTCCTTCATAAATGCTTCCTCAACTGCTCAAAGTTTTATTCTTCTTCAATATTGAATTTGAATTATCCTGATCTTTTTAGAAGGAGAAGGACTGTCACTTCTCCATGGGCTGTGGTGCTCTGGATTTCACTGGAGACCTCACGTTATCAATGAATGGATGGAGGTGATCCTGAAATAGCTGATCGGAGCCCAGGGATACACACTTTGCATGAGGGGACAGGGGTTTGCTGGTTTGGTTTTGAGTCGTCTTATTTTTATTTTTTGATCCAATATTTATTTATCTTGTTCTGACATTCAGGCCCTAGGTGGAAGTTCTATGAACTTGCCTATTAATACACAGCTCACTGAATCTTAGGGAGGAAATAGCCTGCTTAAGGTGACTCAGTGCTTTCTTGTATTTCTGAGAAAGCATTTGAGTAACTACTGGTGCATGCAAAGAAGATGACAGGAACTGACTGAAATCAGAAGTGATTGGGATGATGAGCAGTTCAGATTGCTTTGTGTGTTTTTACTTATGTGAAATGCTGCTCCATTGGCTAATTTACCTTTAGGTCTTTTTTTTTCTATGGACTGTGCTTCATATGGGAAAGAAACTTGGTCCTCCATGCTACTTTCTGTGGCACACTTCTAATGCTTCTACTTCTGAGAAGGAATCTTAGCATCTCATGGGATGCTAACTTAATGCTACTGTTTCTGAATGAAGTTTGAGATTCTTAGCTTTGTCTAAACAATAGTTTGAGATTCAGAATTCGTTTCTTATGATTCTTACAGCTGTTTTCCTATTGGCAGATTTGCCTTCTGCTGATTTTTATGTAGCTTAGAGCTGGTGCTGTAGACAGGAGTCTGCACTTCGCTGATTCACTTCTGCACTGCGTGGGTCTGTTGGCAAGGCTGCAGCACTGTTCATCAAACTTTCGATCAGAGAACTTGCTGCTTCTTTATAAGACTTTTTAATGAAAAGCTGTCAGGAAAGAAAAGTCTCTTTTTTTTTTTCCTTTTATGAAAGAAGTGTAGGCTAACTATGATGTGCTGCCACTATTTTTATTTGTTCCTGGTTGTACGAATGGAGAGACTTAAGCCAGAAATAACTTGTATGCAGGATTCGTAGGAGTAATAGGATTCTTCTTCCTTCATCCCTCCTAGCTGAAGTGCGTGTACTTGACTGACTACTTATAAATAATCAGTTATTTGTAGCTGATAAAACTGCAGGCCTAGAAGCACTGCTGCATTTTGATGATAATGTTCTGGGTAACTTTGTGCTGTGATGTCTTTTAAAGACACTTTTTGCTGCTGTTACTATCACAGCATGCAGACCTTTGCTGAAGTGCTGAAAGTATGATGCTGGAATAAACCATTGTAAAAAGCTTCATTATTTCTAGTTTGCAGCTGCATGATAATGTTTGGCTAGTGTGAAGAGCTTTTTGTCTTTATTTTTAATGTTGTGTCTGTTGGGAAGATAGAATACTGATTCCTGGTCTCTGTCCTTGAGCATGTTACAGGCTGGTGTGTTTTGCATTTGTGAACATAGCTCCTTCCACACTTGATTGATCTCAATTTAACTTCCTCTTCTTGAAGCAGATAAATGTTAGTAGTCTTTATGCCTCTGATTATAAAGTAACTCCTGTTGATCCTACAACACTTCATGTGTTTGCCACCGAGGAAAATCTCTACTTCAGTTCCCACACAGGATGTAAAATGTAAAATGTTCCCTTCAGTGAAACTATCAGTGAAGTAATGGTGCTACGTGATCTTGGGTGTTCTCAGTTTTAATTCTCAACAAGGCTTTGAGGGGGGCAGGAAAAAAGGAAGGATAGTAATAACCATAGTAGTAATAAGTAAGCAATAATCATATTTTCAAATCTAGCTTATATAGCATACAGCATAGGCCCATTATTTATTTCCTTATCGTTTACAGTTAAAATATTGTTATACTGCTCAGTAGGTGAAGTTATCGCAAGGGGTCAGTGCCCAGTCGTCCTATGGAAGCTACACTTCCAAATGAATATGCTCTAAGTCTAGCTGAATGTGTTGCCATTTGCATGGTTTAATGCTTTTAAACTGCTCAAAAGACTCTGTAAAACTTTAGAAGTCAGTAAATTATTCAACGATTCACTTAGATTCAGAACTCAGTTAGATTGGGGAACTTTGTCACTTGTAAGAGTATCGTCTCATTTTCTGAATTCCTGGACTTCTTTGTCCTAACAGTAAAAACAAACAAACAAAACCCAAATGCTAGAGCTTCTGTTTGGTTGTGCAGCTTCTGCAGACCTCTTGACTGAGTTGAGAGGAAGCAACCAAATGATCTGTGAATTCTTGTTTAATAACTAAGCATTGTCTTTGCCTCACAGTGGCTGAACAGATACTGATAAAATGTGAATCTGAAATATCCTTGGTAGCAGATGCTTTACTATTGTCAGAAGGACAAAACTGTATCAAATGATGGAACTTAGTTTGCTGAAATACTTGAAGATTTTGCATCCATTTTTCAGGGGTTGTTTGGCATTCTGTTTTCAAGATGAATGCTCCTTCATGGCCTTTTGAAAAATAAAATAAAACCTTGTGAATGGAACATTTGTTTTTTCTTTTGGATTGCAGATGGTACTCCTACAGTTCTCTTTGTTCTTGAAAGTAGAAAGCTGAATAATTCCAATATATGTGGCCTTGCTTCCCATCTTGTTCTTGAAAGGTTAAAGTGCACTTCATTAGTCTATAGAATGAGTGGTGGGTGGCATTTCAAATGTTCTTCTAGAGAATCTGATTTCATTGGCTTAGAGTGTGTTAGCCCACAATGGTCAACAGTTGCTTTTCCCTTGATTTGGATATTACTGGAAAAGATATGCGTATCAGGTTGCTGAGGGAAATACAACAAAATGGGAGCTAGCTTTCTAGCTCTGAAATGAAGTCCCCAGAACAGCATCTTAGTGCATGGCCATTCTGGTCAGTCAACAGCAGTGCCTGGCTTCTGCTTACCGCTTGGTTTGGGCTGCATGAAGTGGTCTAGATATCCTGCTTGTGGCTCTAAAATAATCTCTTAAGCTTTTGTGAGCTCTTATTCAAGTTCAAACCTAGCTCAGCAATACCTTTAAAAAATGCTGTTGGTCCACAGAAATTGGTTTATAGAAAGAATTTGAGGTATTTGGTTCCTCTCAAATGTTGTAATGAATGCTGCAAGCATGTTTGCTAGGGTTTTAGCAATTTGCAGACTTAACTGTTGTGAAGCATCTGTTTTGGGACTCTGAGGATAGGAAATGCACTGTACTGTGTACTACTTGGTAGCCCTTGCTGCAGATGAGAAGAGGAACAATGCAATGATTTCAATTAGAGTTGTCAGTAATAAAACATAATACCTTATATTAACAGTTAGTTGGAAATAATGGAGATGAGGAGAGTGCACAGGATATAAAGGAGAGCAATCGAAGCCATTAAGGAGGAATAGCTAGCCTAAATGTGTTGTTTCTATACTCATTAAACCTTTGGCATGTTTCTGTGTGTAATTTGAAGGGGAAAAATGTGTGTCACTGAGAAGAACAGTAGTTGTGCTGCTTGTCCTCTTTCCCAGTTCATGCTGGTTCTTGGCTGTCTGCAGTTCCTACAGGAGTTCTTTCCTCTTGCTCACTTGCAGCTATTGTGCTCCCTTTAGTCTCTTGAGGAAACAGTGACTGCTTGACTTATGGCATAGTTGAGTACCTTCCTTCCTCACTTGTTCTTTTTTTTTTTTTCTGTCAGACTGTAGTGAGGAAGGATGGGCTGCAGCATTTCATGATAGAATTTTCATGTGTGAAAGCTGTAGAAACCTGGTTAAAAGAAGAACACAATCTCAAGTATAGCAGTTTTACTTTGTAGTACTCCTTAGCTTAAAAACAGATCTAAATGATCTTTTTTGGGTGAATACTTGAATGGAGAAGGTCTGAAAACTACTGTTCTACATGCTTCTAGGGTGCTTAAGCTTAAGTTATTTTAAATGAAGTCTTGCCATGGGACTAATTAGCCATCTGCTTTACTCACCTATTGAAGGTTTGGGAGAAGCTTGGACTTCTGCTTTCAACTGTTTTATTGTTTTACAGTATTTTCTTATTGGACATTGAATTGTCAGTCAGTTGTATGGTTTTATGACTGATGTGGATGGCTGAGCACTTAAATTCTTGTGTTTCGATGTTACAAAATCTCTACTTTTTCTAAATATTAGCTTGTTTTAGTGTTCAGAATTTTTGTTAGGCAAGTGATAACTACTTGACGCGATAAAAATATCTTTTCTATTGTTGCTGGTACCTTTCAACAATTGCACCTCTAATTTTTATAGTACTTCTGATCTGAAATCAGGCTAACAGCTTGGTTTGTTTTAAACGGTGCCTTTCATAGAAGAAACAGATAAGTTGTGAGTTTGGAGAGGAGAGAAGCTAGAATGAACAGGAGATCTCCATCTTCGCTGTTTTGCTGTTTTTCTCTTGAAATTCTCCGCCTGTCGCTGCAAGCTGTTTTACCTTTGTTCACAGATTCCTGTGGCTTCCTGAAACTGCCAGCAAGCAAAGTACAGTATTCAGGGTTGCATCTGTTCAGTGTCCATAGTCACTAATAATGATACTAAACAGGCAATAGTAAATAACTTACGTTTGTCTGAGGATGAGTGAATTGGTCAATTCCCTAGCCAAGCAGTTAAGAGTGGAAATGATCAGTGCTGTGGCCTGCTGCATTGTGTATCAGGAAATCTAGGTCAAATTCTTCTGTGTTTACTAATTGCCTCTAGTGATACGACTGAATGGCATGCTTATTCAAGCAGATTTTACTTCGTTTTATTTTATTGCAGCCGTCAATGCAGTTGCTGATGTTTGAAAGCCAAGACTTGTGCCTGTGTAATGCACAAATCACTGCAAGCATGAGCTGATCCAGCTGTTCATGGAGATGGAAATAGACTTCGCTTGTCTTGATTTAAAGAGCTTAATATTCTGCTTCCAGACATTCTTATGCTCTCTGTAGAAGAATTCTAATCCTTTAAGGGATTGGGGTGGGAAGACACCTGGCTTCTTTGAAACAGTGATTTTAATCAATTATATCTATTGCTGTTGCAATGGCTCAGACCATTAGATAGGCATTTGCCTTATTTACAGCAGTGAGATGATGGATGAGGATATTTAAACTGTAAAGCTCTATGGTGTGTAAGAGGCCAAGTAAGGCTGCAGATGCAGTATCATGAGTATGTACATGCTTGTGATAACAAACTTGGCATGTGTAATTTTATAGATATGAGGTGTTTCAATCAGATTCTTTTAAATTACTTTTCAATATGCAACAACCTATGGGAAACTTTCTTTTGTCAACCAAGTGTCCAGGTCTTGGCTATAATTCCAGTAGGTTTCAATTTAAGTTGAGAAGACCTGAGTGCTGTTTTCTTGGAACACTGGTATGGCCAAAAGACACTGTGCAAACAACGTATTAAGAGTTAAATGTACCCACTACTGCAGGAGGGAGAGCTAGAGGAGCAACAGCCCAAACACTGCTTGTACAGAAGTGCTAGTGGTTTCCTTGTCTGTTTGTGGAGTGTAACTGAAGAGGTTCAGGTTGCATCTGCTTTTGTAAATGACCTGTTCTTGGGTCGTATGAACTGATGGACTATAATAAAGACTAGTTAGCACGTGCATGGAGCTGCTTTCCTACTGCTCTCTCTAGTGTGTGTGTGTATATGTCTTTATATATATATATATATATATATACACACACACACAAAAGTATGTATTTCAAGTATACCTTAAGCAGGCTGGAGATTAATATATGAATTTGACTCATCCAGAGAAGCTGGATTTAGAAAACATTCAATCTTCTGTCTTTAATTTTAGAGCAGCATTGGTAGCATTATCTGACGTGTGGTTTCTTACCTGTCACTCAAACTATTGTAATAAAATGTAGTCTGTTTTTAAAGTACGGTATCTGTCAAACTATTAATAAAAGCTCTCCACAGGGCAGCAGCTCTGTGTGTTGAGATTTTTTCCCAGCATCCTTTTAAACAATATTGACAAGCTGTTTCTTGGCACAATTAGAGTTATGTACTTGTTTCAGATGTACTCATAAAAATGCTGTTTCACAAAAACCACAATATTAGTTTTAAAAATGCACATTGTATTTTACTGTAATAGAAACTACTGATTTTAACTAGTGTCTTTTTAACATCAAAATTATAAGATTTCGTTTCCAAAACAATTTTTTTTTGTAGTGGTTTTGAAATGTACTAATTACTCAGGAAGCTTGATTGTATGTCTTCCATGAGAAATTCTTTCAGGGTTTTTTTTTTTGTTTATGTGAAACATTTTTGGCTTGAGAGAGTACGTATTCCTGGTTAGAAGACCACCAGGCAGCGAGAAGCGCCTCTGTCTGAGCTGGACAGCAGAACTGGCAGTCAGACCAAGGGGGTGAGGCAGTCTGGTAGAGGTCCCCAGTCAGAGTACAGTGGATATGTGGGCTATTACAGGTATTGGACTCGGCCCATGTAGAGATTTCCTCTTTCTGTTAAGAGAGAATGAGAAATGTGGTTGTGTGTATTGAGCACTGTGACAAATAGTGTCTCTAGGTGAACTAATTTTGATTCCTTATCTTTTAAAATATTAGAAATTCTGGCCCCCATTCTGTGAGCTGTAACTCACAGAAAAAATAGACATAGCACATATATATGCCTAATAGGAATATATAACCAAGCATTGCAAGCTGTGGAAGCTTGACACAGGCTTTGTGAATCTTGTTAAGACAGAATACATAAAGATGGCAAATGGGGTTCTATCAGAACATAAATGTTTTCTGACTTAGACTTTCAAATCAGCTGATCTATCTCCGTATTGATAATATCAGTCAGAATGCCAAACTTGATTTGAATGGTTTTAATGCTCTAATAGCGTAGAAAACTCAACTCTTAAAATGTGTTCTTATCTTGCTGAAATTAATCCTAAGGAAAAGCAAAACAGTGCAAACAGTAGACATTTAATGTGAACTTTCTTTAAATCTCTAAAGAGCACTATTGAAAAGGGCATGCTCTGATGTATTGAGTAGCAGGCTGAGGCAAATGTAATTTCTAGAAGTACAGAGGTGTGGGAAATCAATACAAAATGCTAAATTGAATGATACCATTTCAGAGGGCAGCCTGGTTTTAATAATTCAGATAGCTACCATGAAAATAGATTTATTTTTCTATGTAAATAGAATAAATAATGTCTGGTGATGGTTTTAGATACAAATTTCTACGAGATTGAAAAATATTGTTTGTTTTAATAACATTAAGAAGAATGTAGTTTGATGCAAAGCCACTTGATTATCTTATTCAATAGACTTGATTATGAAAAACTGCATTTTTTCCTGTTATTGATCTGTTTGTATTTTCTCTGTATGGTAAATCAATTTGAATGCATATGTATGAAGAGATTAAAATATTTTAACCTTTTTTTCCCCTGCCTTCTTTAGTTATGCTCCTTGGTGTCCAGCTTGTCAACAGATTGAATTGATATGGGAGAGTTTTGCAAAAGAAAGTGAGCAGATGGATATCACTGTGGGGAAGGTGGATGTCACTCAAGAGCCAGGTATAGTATGTAGACAATTTTTTTTAATAAAAGGAATTAAGTATCAGTAACTGAATGTGCTTTATTTTACTAGAGTACCTGGGTTAACAGTTCCGTCGCCTCCAATTTCTGTGTTTCAGAGTATAGTATCACTACCACAGTGAGAGCTGGCTTTAATAGGCTTTTAGTGATTTGCATTATGATGCGGTTTGTTTGTCTTGTTTAATTGTATTAGTGCTTTAAAAGTGCAGCCTTGTTTTTTCCTGTTTTGATGCATGTATGCGAATGCTTACAAAAACAACTTCTACCAGTCCACAGAAGCATAAATACAATCTTACTTGTTCCTGCTTTGGTGATTCTTTTCAAAGTTTTGAATATGTTTGTGTAAACTATGTTCTGACATACTGACTTCTTGGTGTTAGGTTTGCCTGTAGTGTGTATAAAAATTAATATCGGCTCAATAAAGGTGAGTTTGAACACAAGCAATTTTTACATAAAACTTATAGCCTGTTTCTGCTTCTTCACATAAACAAAGCAGTGCTTACTCTGGAGTTAAGACTGTGAATGAGGATCCATTATAATCCCATCTTCTAATTGTCTCCCAATTAGAGGTTCTTTGCTTAGGTGTTATTCAAGTTTAGGGATTTCAGTCTTGATTACGATGTTTCACTGTGATCAACTTAGAAGTGCACTCCTAAAATGAGACTCTGACAATAAAATATTTAGGATTTGAAGATGTTGATCTTCCTAGTAAAGAATGCTTATGTTGTGAACTGGAGGGACTGTGTATTTGAAGTTTTCTTCAGGTCTGAATTTATCTGGTTTTTGAGTGATGCAAAGTACTAAAGGTCTTAGGTGTGACTTTAACTAGAAATTCCTCAAATATTTGAATTTCTGTTATTGCTCAGAGTCATGTTCTCCGAATGTGTTTGATTTCTGTGAGTCAAAGAATTGGCCAAAATGATGCATTCATGCCAGCGTGTGCATAATATACCTGGAATATCCCATTCAGCTCAGAGTATGAAGGCTGTAGATACTCAAATTGGAAAACAAAGATTTATTACAGATTTGACCTTTTTGTGTTGATGTAGTTTTGGAGGTTTGCAAAACCAGCTCTCTCACCAGCTGCATCAGAAAGTTATCTTCCATACACTCCAGAAACCTCTTAGACTGCTTCTTCTGTGCTGTGTTGTATTTCCAGCATATGTTGGGGAAGTTGAAGTCCCCCATGAGGACAAGGGCTGGCAATCACGCAGTTTCTGCCAGCTGCTCTTAGAACATCTCATCTGTCTCTTCATCCTGGTTCGGTGGTCTATAACAGACGACCACCAGGATGTCTGCCTTGTCAGCCTTTTCCCTGATCTTTACCAATAGGGATTCAACCTTATCATCCCCCAGCCACAAGCTCAGTAACATCAATGCACTCTCTAATATAGAGCCACACTGCCATCCCTCCTTCCTTTTCTGTTCTTCCTGAAAAGTCTGTAGCCGTCCATTGCAGCACTCCAGTCGTGGGAATGGTCCCACCATGTTTCCGTAATGGCAACTAGGTCATAGCTTGCCTGCCATACAGTCAATACCAGAATTATCAATAAAGGATAATAATCAGAGGGGCGGATCAGACACTACCATTCCATACCTAATCTTCTTGGAATACTTGCTTGTTGAAAGCAGTGATATTTTTCAGATAGCTTCTGTATCCTCTGTATTTTTTGAGGAGTGGTAAATACCAAAGCTGTTAGGTTTTTTTTCCTGTTTTTATTTTTCTGCTGACAACCTAATGGCATATGCTGGTTTTAGATTTGTAAATACATGCTTAACTTCCAGTTAAAACTATTAGCCAGTTAAAGTTTGTATTAGGCACGTGCCAAAACAATTTGCAGTGTGTTCTTAGCTCGCCGAAGCTCACTTTAAGGAGGTGTATTAAATATGCAAAAAAATCTTCCAAGTGAAGTTTTAGGATGTGTCAGTACATTTTGGCAACAGATTTTGGTTTATTTACTTCATTGCTCATTGTAAGACCATTGGTACTTGCTCAGGGATAGGTTACAGATAAGAGGGATTTAAGCTAGCTATCTCATTTTGTTTGCCTGGCTAGTCCTCATTAGAATATCAGAGTTTTTCAGTATTCCCTTAACTTTGTCTGCTCTTAAGCTTGTTAAGGTCTTCATGGCTTTCCACTTTGGTTTTTCTTGTGCTGCTCTGCTTTCTGCTTGATTAATTCTACTGTTATGCTTGCATTTTTGTTTATCTTTCCTTCTGCTGCCATAGCTTGAAACTGTTTTATAAGATTTCCCACCACCCTGCCCCCCACAGCAGTAAAAGATGAATGCTGAAAAACTGAGGTGAAGATGCCTTTCTATCTTGGAACGTTAAAGAAGCTTGTGCTTGGTTTGATTCGAAAATCTTTCTTGTTTTTTTTTTTCCTGCTGCTCTATAGAGGGATTTCCAGTAAAAGAATAATTAGTAATGAAATTTTAAAAATGCCTGAATTAGTTCAGTCTGGTTTCCCCTTTGTTTCTATGGGCAGATACTCTTGCTGAAATACCTTTCCATTACCAACTTCCTGGTGTAGAAAGATAATTAATGACTCGGTTCCTTGGAAGATAGTTCAGAACTTTACAAAAGGGAAGGTTACATAAGTGATTTGACCTGTCTCCCTTCCAATATAATTTTGTATGAATGGCTGAATGTGTTCAGCCCTTATTAAAAGAGTTAAACTGTTTATCTGTGGGTTGATAACCACTGAAGTCTGTTTTTTTTTTTCCAAAATTGATGGCGTCAGTATATCTCATTTCTTGCTCTGCAGTCTTTAAGTTGGTAGTCTTGAATATTACAGTTTTTGAGGCAAGTTCTTCCTCCATCTTGTGGACTTTCCTAATTGTCAGGTAGTGGTAGTGTCAAGTAGCTCCCACACTTGTCAGTCTTGGAAGCAGGGAGAGAGCGGTATCTTCACTTGACAACTGTCCTTAATTGAGCATTATAGCCAGTCTGCCTACCAGATGTTTGGGAGCTTTCTGTTTCACAGCTGACTCTTGCAATGAGTCTATAGACAGGGAGATTTCCGTTAGTGTACCAAACACGGCAGTGATGCTGGGTGCACTTGTACCTATTACTCTGTAGCATTACTGGACACAAGGTCAGAAAACTCCAAACGTTTTTCCCTTCACAGCTGATTTTTGGTTATTCAGACAATCATTTTGATCATTTGGAGAATTTGTCCTCCAAGTTGTGTTACGTTGTGACTGTTAACTTTGTGCTTTCAGTGTGGGTATTGCTTCTAGCCAGCCTTATGGATCCCTGCTTCAACCTCTCTTTGTCTGTTCTTCCATCTCTTAAGTTTGCCCAAAATGCTGATGTGAGCCACCCTTCTGTATGATATGAAAAGTTACTTTCATGGCCAAAACATGTAATATTTTACAAAACAGAATGTTGAGGCATCCCAAGCTTTTTTATCAGTATGTTAGCATAGCACTTACATTTACCTATGTTGGAATAATGTATGGGAAAGAAGGGTAAGAACCTAGAAATATCCAAATATTGTCTTGCTACAGTTGTGTTCGTGAGACAAATTGTCTTCCTATGGATACCAGAACAAATAGGTTGTGCAGCATACAACATTGTTTTGAAGAAACAACAAGCAAATGAATTACTTTATTTAATGACTTAAGTACAGGCAGTCTTAAATATGCAGCTCTAAATCATTTAAAATCAACGGGAGGATGAAATAAAATCCAGGCCAGAGTTAAAAAGGCACTGTTGTCATTGTTACAATCATTAGTGGTTCAGTTTTCTAGTGGTCATCTGGATGAGACTGTACACAGACATAAGCACTTGGGATCCTGAAATAGAAGTGCATTTTTTTTTTTGTGGCTCTTATTTCTTTTGGTTGGAAGGTTGCATTGCTAGTCTGTCTGGTCAGAAACAGTGTGCAAATAGTGAGTGAATTTCATCTTCTCCGAAGAGAAATCTTGTAGCAAAAATATTTTACTTGATTTGACAACAGTATTTTGTATCTGTTAGTTTGTAGCAGTTCTGAAATTAAACTGTAAACTTGTTTTTAAAAGCAGTGGTAAAAGTTACGCAGTCAGCTTTCTAGTGTACAAATACTGATCTGTAGGTGTTTATAGGTGAGTCAGAATGCTGGGAAGTTTTCAGTTTTACATAACTGTTTGTGTTTTCTCCTCATTTGTAGGATTGAGTGGTCGTTTCTTTATCACAACACTTCCTACAATTTACCAGTAAGTATCATACTGAAAAAAATTCTCTTTCAATGAATGGTCTCTTTTCTGTCCCATTTGTACAGTGGTATGGAAGACTGAATGGCTGACTAGATTACATAATTTTTTTGAGTTTTTTAAAAAACATTTCTCATTATCTCAGTGCATTTACAGAACGTCGAATGTGTATTTTTAACTTACAGTGGAAGGTTTTTCTTGCAAACAGTTTTGTACCTAAATAAGTGATGCTTTTTCAGTCTGAAAGCATTGTTTAATAATTTATAAGAACTGATGCCAGTTGGCATTTATTGACATCTAGAAACCTGATCATCTGTAAACAGGAACACTTGACCTTAAAGAAGTTCATCACTTTCAGTTTCTCATTTTAATAATTAACAGCCTAGGCCTTATGTAAAATAGTATAGAAATTTTTTATTAATCGTGTAGTACTGCTTCTGTTACTACTAAGTTCTTAATCTGATGACTTGGTGCCAGTACATTGCAGTTGTGTCCCTCTGGCCTTTTGTTTTACGCCGTAATGCTGAAATATAGATGTCAATGAAGGAGTACTGTCTTTCAGTTTCAGTTCCAGTTGTTGCTTATAGCTTTAATTACATTAACAAAGTCCTCATCAGGGGATGTCTTTAACTTATGTGGCTTTAGTAAATTCCATTGCAACCAATACTGTTGGAAACAAATCACAAAAGCTGTTTTTTGTGTCTTTCCAGTAAAGGATCACATCTTATAAATAGATAACCCTTTAAGTCATGGTACTGAGCCATACATGTACATACCTTTGTGTGTGTGCGTGTGTGTGTGTATATATAGGTTTTTTTAATTCTGGTGTGTAAAAATTGGTTTGCTTCTTCATATGTTTTGTATTCACTTTAGAGTGAATATAATAGCAATTTTAATAAACAGCAGAAACTAACTGTGGTGGAAAAACTGCAACTATCTATCAGATAAATTTTGAAACACTGAAAATATGTAAGTGTTGAGCTTCCTGGACAAGTCAAATTGCTGTATGTAGATTTGGTTGGTTTTTTGGGGGGTCTGTGTGGGGGTGGGGAATGTAGGAATAGATTGTATTTTTACCATAGAGCTAAAGAGATGTTTGTTAATTTGTACTTACGATTTTCAGTGCCAATGATGGAGTATTTCGCAGATACCGAGGCTCACGGACGTTGGAAGATCTTCAAAGTTATGTTCTAGAGAAAAAATGGGAAGCTGTGGAGCCTGTAGCAGGATGGAAGTCTCCATCTTCTATAATGTAATACTTTGTTTTTATTAACAAATGTTATAGCTCAGTATTCATTAAGGGTGCTATGTTGACAGCTGAAAGACAAAAAGCCTTTATTCCCTAGACATGTAGGCTTTGCAGAAGCAGTCTATATCAACAGCCTCCTTTTGCAGTTTCTCACCTTCAAAATGAGTTTTTGTGCATTTGATTTTGTTCATGCCTGCTGAGGTTTGTTTGTATCATCTCTGAAAATGTATTAAAGGAGGAAAAAAGTACAGCCACTGAGCGTTACGTAAGTGCCAGTTCTATCTCCTAAGTACTGAAATCAAATGCATGTTTATACAAATGATTACTTGATTTCCAGCTGCTTGTGGCAGAAGCATTTAGCTATAACCTTTTCTTATTTATTTGTTTGAAAGGAAGTCTTGTGTCTTTCTTTAGAGTAGGAGACAGCATAATGCTTACATAGTATCTTATTTCTGGGGTATTTGATTGCCTTTGAAATCGTGTAGTCTGCTTGCATGTTGTAAAAGATGAAACAAAGGTATGACTGCTCTGCGTTTCATTTTGACTAAAACTATTACGTATAAACTCAAATGAAAAATCCAGTGGGTATACAGTATTTAGTAACAGGGTAAGGAGCTACAGAGCTGCATGCTGCTGTGAGTGGGGAAAAGATGCTCAAAGCTGAACTGTGGGAGCTTTTTTGTGATTAAATTTGAATGCTATCTCAAATCATTGTTTCAGTGCTTTGTACTGAGCCAGCTTAAATGAATAATAATATAGGGAAAACATAATTTGCATTCATTTCCTTCTGACAGTTATTAGAAGTCCATAGGAAGAATACGTTTTCTGCTTCTGGGCAGTTTTTTGTATATCTTAATTTTATTTGTCCTAGAACCTTTTCTTCCGTTTTCATTGTGTTTTAGGATGCATGGTATGGCAGGACTATTTCATCTCTCTGGGTGCATCAGGGTAAGTAACTATGTGGTAGTATATTCCATACCACCTACACGCTTAAAATAATATTCTGTTTGGAAGTCAAAATAGTTGAATGTTTCTTGTATCATTTTATGAGACTGAAACTTTCCTTATGCTTAAAATAGAGTGGATGTGTAGTATCTTTGTGCTAGAAGTTTTGCAGTGCCAGCAGGCCCTGTGCCAAGAAGTAGCAGTTGGATTATAAAGGTGATCATCAATATTGAAAATGTTCACTCTGCATCTGTATTTCAAACTACCAACAAGATTCGCATTAAAAAAAAAAAAAGGCTTGGACAGTAGAAAAATGATGACGAGAGAAACACTTACACTGGAGTATGTTTTGAACTTACAAAACTTATTTTGAGGTGCTTCATTTGGAAGGTGTTTTTCCCTGCAGTACGCAAATACTGAACATTTTCAGATCTTTCCAGTTTTGGCCAGGAAACATGCTCTTTCTCATAGTCATCAAGTGTAGCTGAGATTGAAAGACTATCTGTAGCAAAAGTCTTGCTGTTATAGTATCTGGTACAAAAAAATAAGTATAAGGAGTTTATGTAGAGTTTGCAACACTTTCCAGTAAGCGTTTATCTCAGGATCAAATAAATCTTTCAGTTAGGTTTCCTGGGCAAGCTATCTTCTAATTCTTTCTTTCATTGGATAACAATAACTTCTTATAGCCTTCTGTTTTTTCTCTTATCTGTGATGTTGTCCTTGCCTAGTTTCCTTCCAGAAAGATTAAATATTCTGAGAAGGAACTTTCTCTGATTTGCTTTATACTCAGATGGATATTTCAATTGTCCATTTCCTTACTCATTTTGCTGTGCTGTCCTTGCATATGCTTTAGTAAATGTTGGATGCTCTTCTTATATTAAGGAGAGGAGAGAGATGAATTTTGGACTTTGGAATATTAAAGCTTCTGTAAATGTTTGTGGTTTGTTTTCTAATGGATGTACTCTTAGAAGAGATGTGATATTATAATTGACTTCCTATTGGACTGTTCCATTTGATGTGGTGCTTAGTTCAAGCAGATGAATATATAAGTTTGAATAACAGTTCAATTTCAAAGAAATCTTCATGTTGCAGTTTGATTTTTCTCTTATTAAAAAAAAAAAGAAACTACTTAGTTGGTATCTGTGAAGAATAGATGGCTCTTGAGAGCTAGAGAGTTTCAATAAGAGAGAAATTGCCCTATTTTATTTAGTGAATTAATTCCCAAGATTAAGTGTGTTTTGATCCTGTGCAACGGTGTCCACCACTCTGCTTCCCAGGTGTAATTATGAGGATAAAGCTCTGTATGGAGTCTTTTGCTTGGTGATGGGCTTGGGAAGTGGATATAAGATAACACCTGCTTTGAATCTGACATCTTTGCTTTTTTGGTTTCGAAATGTTTAACTTCTAAAGTACCTTTGTTTAAAATGCCTTCACTGGTGTTCTCTGACAGTCACGTGTACAGGTTTATGCCATAGGTACATCTGACCTATTAATCTCACTTAAGTACTTCCAGAAAATAAAGAACCCAAGAATGCTATAATGCGTTATTCTATGCTCTGAATATATCTCCTACATCTACCTGTAGTAAGATTCCATGTGCCTATCTGCAGTAAAATTAACATGAACAATTCAGTAAAACAAAAGGAAGATTTAATTGTATGCTTAACTGTCATAGTAGACCCCCCCCAGAATGGCTGGGGTTTGTGAAAAGAGTTTGGTGTGTATATATAAATACTGTTGTGTAGGGTCTTAATTAGATGCTGATTTATGGAATTGTTTCAGCAGAACAAATCACATGTAGTGTT
This sequence comes from Meleagris gallopavo, assembly GCF_905368555.1. Taxonomy (NCBI): domain Eukaryota; kingdom Metazoa; phylum Chordata; class Aves; order Galliformes; family Phasianidae; genus Meleagris; species Meleagris gallopavo. The sequence continues at coordinate 14,032,568 of NC_139405.1, forward strand.
TGATATGAAGTTAATAAGTACCTTCTCATTTCCAGCAAATTCATAGCTACCTCACTGACACTCTTGGAATTCACGTTTGGATTTCTTACGCAATCTTCATCTTGGCTACCTTACTGATTGGCCTGATCCTGGGTTTGGTAAGGAAGTGTATTACTTTCTTAGTTACCTAGAAATCTGAGTCTGTAGTAACTTGGAGGGGGGGTGGGGAAGGGCAATGGGACCAAAAACTTTGCTAATAAGTTACAATGCAGTACCTGGTCCTTAATTGCTTTTTAATTAGTATACAATTAAAATCCTGAAGTATTTAGTACTGCTGATTGTCCTGCTAGTTTTGTTGTCTACTTCTGGTAAAGATTAGGGCTGTTCACTCAGATAATTTGGCCTATTTATGAAATTTATGCTTCAGTATGCTTAGTCCATACACCAAACCAATGACTTGCATTACTCTTTCATGTTAAAGGCTTCAGGATTACATGTGTGTGGTCAGAATGATGATGTAAAGACTCCAACTCCTTAAAACGGGCTTTTATAGAGGGATTTTTTTATTAGCTGAAATGGGATTCTATTTGTGGGAGTTAGCAACGCAAGTATGCTGCTGTACTGTTACTCAAAATGAAAGGACAAAAATCTGAAAGGCTTTGAAGATTCAGAGGGTTTTAATTGACTTTATTTTCAGGACGCTGATGTTGTGGTTACAGATCGCTCTTTAGTAAACAGACTTCCTCCTCTTTTGTGATTTTTTTTTTTTTTTTTTTTTTTTTTTTTTTGCTTTAAGTCTTAATCAGTAACTGAAAAACCTAACGTCTTATTAGCCAGAACACATGCATTGATATATGTATCTTCAACACATCGGGAAGGTTATTTAAAGAAAGCTTTATGTTAAAGTTCAGAGCTGTATCCTGAACCCTGAGGGTTCTGTTAGTGGGGAAAACACTCAAAGTTGCTTTACCTGTTATTTGAAATGACTTTCTTGTAATACTTAAGCACTGTGACTCTCTAATCTCAACATTAAATGAGAAAGTGAGCTGGAAAAGGAGATATAGATAGGAACAAGAGTTTTGTACAAATCAGTGGTTTGGTGCAGACCCTGCAACCGCCAAGCCTGTTCAACCCGTGATGAGCCTAACGTTCTTAACAAGCTGCTAAATTGCCATTCCCTGCAGTTGTTTTGGGCACTTGGATCTCTGCCCTTCAGCCCAAATTCTGATGAAATAAAGAGAAGTTGTGTAATGAACATTTATAAGCTGTTATTTCAATGCAGTGTGCATATGTTTAGGCAAAAACACTTTTTTAATATATGCAGTACTTATATGTTTTTTGATTGTACAATTAATACAGCTGCATCTTTCTAGATTTTAGTTCATCAAAAAATGAACACAAATCAAGGTAACTAGAAGCAAATGGCGTGTTGAATTTTTTTAATTGTTTTTCCACTTACCTAAAACTCAAACAAAAACACAAGAAAAGCCTCCACTCCACAAAAAAAGCCCATACCATAAAATAAACCAAACAAACAATGACCCAACTCCCAAACTGAAAAAAGTTGAAAAAAATGTGTATTTAATATTGCAACCTCTTCTACCACCTTTTGTGGTTGAAATGTAGTTCTAACACTGTATCCTTTGTTTCTTTTGTTTCCTGCTATTCTTAACTTATGGCAATGAGAGAAGGATCTTCCTTCTGTGTTTTGATTGTTTGTTTTCCACAGTAGGCTGATCTAACAAAGAGACAAAACCATAAGACAGAATCGAATGTGAAAGATTAAAGTCCTTTTGTATCCGGGGGAGGCAGTGGGTCAGAACTGCGTAAGGTGCCATAGCATAGAAAATCTTGGCCAAGAAGATTTCTGGAGTACGACATACAACAAAAATCTTTAACTGGTTTTGAGCATCTCTTCTGAAGGTGCTAAGCATTTCAATTCTGAATAAATTCAGGGAGGTAGGAGGCAGAAACTATGAAATGGAAAACAGAATATTCGTTCGTATACTGAGCTTTTAGTTATTCCCCCAGATTTTTAATTAAGCTCCTCCGGGCAGCTCTTGCCTCGAGCCAGTTAATACAACTTTCTAGATTTTATTTTATCTAAAAGGATGAGTAGTAAGATAGGTGTTTCCTTGGTATAGCTATGAAGACGGCTAGAAAAAAATATTTAGACATATTATTTGTCTAGAACTTTCTGACCACTGCATTTCTTTGTTTCCTGGACACTTTCAGAAGGGAAATCTGTTGATATTTTTGCAGTTTGAGCTTAAAGTTGAATGAGATAGTAATGTTACTTTCCATTTTAAAAGCCAAAGCAGTTAACATTTATTGTATAAACTAAATGTTAAAGCACTCAGTGTAGATCCAGGTAGGGGTGGATATGCACCGTGTATTCTTTCTGAAGTTGTTCTTGAGATCCTGTGAAATTCAATTGACATTTTTTAGCGTAACGAAAAAATTAAAAAATCCATTATGGATGAGTGAGTGAATTATCATATCTGTGATGGTGGTAAGACCCATCATTTATCACTTGTTCTCTGAGCAACATCTTGCTGTTCAACAGCTTTTTGCACATTTCGAGTTATGGAAAAGCACTCGTCTGAGTACTAAAATTACATGCTGTTAAGAATACTTTGCTATTCAAATTATAGCACACTAATCTTTTTTGTCAAGTTTCCTTTTTAAGAGCTCCTGCCAGTGAAGATAGTCTGAAGTGAAAGTATATTGAAAGTCTCTGAAGTAGAAAAAAGAAATGAATCCAGAATCAGTGCAGTAATAAGGTGATGGAAGATGAGTAACGATGTATCCCAAGTCACACTATTTCTTCTCATCACCAGCTTGCCGATTATATTTTTACATCAGGTACAAATAAAATAGTGTAGGGGCTGCTGGAATGAACTGCATGTTTGTTAACCAAGCCTTTTTTTCTCCACCCAGATGCTGGTTTTGATTTCAGACTGCCTTTGTCCATCAAAGTCAAGTTACAGAAATGAAACATCTGGTAAGAACTCCTAAGTGGGTGGGATGCTGTAGTTTTAAATGTATGCTTGTAGGAGGGAGGGCAGTGTGTTGTCAAGCACTTAAATTTCAGCCAGTAAATCCAAGTATGAACTTGAATCACCCAGTGACAGGAATTTGTATGTCTGAAATATTAATAAAAGCATTTACTTAGAGGAAAGTTAAGCAAACAACAACAAAAAAAATCCAACACCACTAAAAAACAGCAGTATTTATTTCTTACAGAACTGACAAGTGGCTAGAGGCTTTCAAAATTACTATTTCTTATATAAATATACTGGGTTTTGTTTATTTTGTGTAGCTGCATCTTTGCTAGATCTGTTGCTTACATGCAAAAGTGATTCACTTTGGTAGGATACTTCCATATCCCTGTATGTGCTATATGAGGAAATTTAGCTTCCTGGTGATTAGATGTCTTTTTTTAACCTCTCCTTCACCACATATAAAACTAAATTTCCCTCTGAAACTTTAATGTGACTCACTAATCTTAAAGGAAATAATATGTGGTGTAGGGTGTTGCATCTACTTCAAATAAAAAATAAGGGTACATCTTGCTGATGCCCATTGAGAGGGCTTCAGACCAGCATTTTGCTCCATAGGGAGTGGGAGGCAAAAGCTTGCACACAAAACAGAGCCTGTTGTTAGGATCATATGTCTGTGAAGTTCCAGAACTCCTCGTGGCACAGTTGTGCTATCAAATGGTGTCAAAACTGAACTGTAATTAAACTTTATTTTGTAACTATGTATATCTGTGTTTGCTGCTTAAGACGATGCAACTGTGACACTTGCCAGTAAGACTTTAGACAAATTCAGAATTCTTAAATATGCAAAATTACTCTTTTCAGAATCACTGTATTGACAGAAAAAGTGTACTGCTGCAGTCTGCTGTCCAGTTGGCTTACTGACCCAGCAGCCAGAGCTGACCGGGATCACTTTCTCACTGATCTGTTTAGTAATGATATCTCTTCAAGGAACCAAGCAACCTGTCCTGTCTTTAGTTTGTAACTTGGTGGAAGCATTTGAAAGCTCTCTGCCTGATATGCAGGTAAAACAAATTATAATGGAAAAGGCAGACTACGGAAGATTTATTTGAAAGAATTGAAAAATAAGGGAAAAAATAGTACTATGCAAAAGTTTTCAGCAAAGTTCATGAATATTGTGGAGTTGTAATATATTGTAATGTACCTGATGTATTTTACGTATTTAATGATGTACTTTTAAAAGACATTATTCTGACTATCAGTCTAACTTCATATGGAACTCTTTTGTTTAGAAGTAATTACAAAGGAGAATGTGGAGAATGCAGAGAATGCAGTGTTAGAAGAACCGGAGGAGGCCACAGAGCTTTCTGCAGATGATGCAGAAGAGGCTGCAGAGGTAAAAGACCTCTCAGAAGAAGATGCACCAAATTCAAGCGTTGATGACTCTGAAGAGGACTTGGCACTTGGAAAAGAATCAGGTGAAGAAGAAGAAATGGAAGACTTGAATGAGCAGCCTTTAGCTGATTCAGAGACTGAAAGCTCAGTAAGACAGCGTCGAAGTCAGGTGGCTGATCATGGATTGTAGTTTTTGGGGCGTATTTTATACACTTGGACCAAAGAAGTATCAGACTCTGGGTCTGAAGCGGAAGCTTACACTTGATTTATCACTTGTGTTTACGGAAAATCTCTGCTGTTTCAGCAGGCTTTTCTTTTTCTTTTAAACTAGTAATTATTCACTGAGTTTGTTTTATAAGCATAAATGCTGTGTATTGTATAACTTCAGCCATGACAATCAAAGTGAGTGTTATGACGTTTTTGAAGACTTTTAAGGGAAAAGGGGGTGTGATGGAGTCTCAGCACTGACCTAAATAAGGCAAAGACTTTGAATTCTTAAATAGCTTGGCAGGCCTGTGACTTTTCTGTCTGAATGTTAATTTTTTTCCAAAAGCCACACAAGCACCAGATCAGCGATAGAGCAGTGGAAGAAGTCTTACTAGTCCTCTGTTTAAAGACATTGTATACAGCAGATTTATTTTTATTGCTTTCAACTGCAGCACCTTTCTGTCTTTCTTAATGTTTGTTGTGGAATTATATCATGCAGTGTGCTTTGCTTTGTGCCCTGGTTTTTGTAGCCCCAAATTTTTCAGACTATGGTAATTCAGAGGCTTGCTGCACAGCTTAGGCTTGTCAGCTGTTTTGGGTTTTTTTTTGACCCAAGAAGTTTGAGTGATCAAAAGCTTCAGGCCCATGAAGAATGACAGCTAGATGCTAAATGTATCTTTTAAAATTAAGAGATTTAAAAGAAATTATTTTGGTCAGGGAAAACTTCTGCCAAAGCATGACTCTTTTTTTTGGAGATTGTAGCAAGAAGTACTCATTTGGCAGCCATAGGGTTGTGTATTTCCTCCCAATGCAGGCTTGACACCTGCAGTGCAGTTCTGCTGTTTCGAATTCAGGATGGTTTTGGCAGAGCTCATACTGCTGTAGTAGTATTATTTGAGGGGGCACTTAAGGGTTCGCTTTGTCACTTTTCTACTTTGTTACTAGATTCAGGACATACGGAAGAGGGATAGGCAGGGGTGAAAAGCAAGGAGAAGCTTTTGGTTTTGCTACTTTCATCAAGGTAAATATGTATCAAACTGTATAAAGTCAAAATGCCTTGCTATGTAGACAGCATTAGGTATGAAACCCAAACTAATTCATTAATGATAGTGTATTTTTCTCCTTTGGTTGACTTGGTTAATGGCTTTTTAGGTAAAGAATATTTATAGTGAGATCGTGAATGTCCCTAATTTGAGGTATGATCACATGTGCATAAGGTATATCTTAAGATTAACTTTTTTATATTGCATAAAACTTGCTAATGTGCATGAATTTCATCTAGAATAAAGTGTAATCAGATGAAATTATTTCTCTTACTAGAAGAGAAGTTGCAAGTGCAAAATACTAGTTTCCTTTGAGACTGATATTATTAGGGCCAATTTGTCTTGAAATTTGATTTTTAATGCTCATAGAGAGCATATTTACTCAACTTTACAAAAAAAGCTGAGCTTAACTATTGCATATTGTGTCTTGGAACCATATGGTAGAAAGTTTAAGTTTTTCTTTATACAGCTGTAACAGATAAAATTACTCTGCATCTATTAAATATGATTTTTTATGGAGTGAGCTGAGTTGAGGTTAAATCTCATTCTACAATAGTAGAGATAGGTAAATATGCTTTCACATATGTGGAGGCAATGCAGTTGCACTATAATGAGAACAGTTGGCTTGTGTTATCTGTGTATTCTTCCATGTAATTAAGAAGCTGTAGAATCTCACAGACAGCAGGACTCCATATCAGTTGAGATATATTTAATTTTTTTTTATAAAAAGCTCGAACTAAGCATGTATTTGCAAAACTTAAAGCTTTTGTGGCTACTGCAGAGGGAAAAAATGTGCATGTAAGAGCACAGAGCACAGTTTTGTAGTTTCTAGGACATATTTGCCTTTTTCGTTATCTAAAATGAAAATGAGACTTGAGCATATTTCATGAGACGAGTGGGGACAGGTGTTACATGGGCTTGTGTAAGATAAGAATTGATATATCCTTTCAATCATGGGTCCAAAGCTCCTGCACACTGGGGAATATGAAAGAACTGTATCCAGCACAGGTTGAGGACAGTGATGCCTTTATGTACCGAAGAGAATATTTTGAGCTGTGTAGAGCATTGTGATATTTGTAATGTGTCAGAAAGAATGCGTAAGTATTACACTTTATTCAGTTTCCTTCTTCTTTTTTAATAATGTAGAGCTAATCATCTTAAATTCCTCTCTGGCTGTTTAAAGATGCTCCAAACTTTGAAAAATTCAGAACATCCTTATTCCTCCAGTGGCTTTGTCTTACACTGCTGAGAATATGAAGTATTAAAAAAGTATTAAATGATGTTATGTCTTGTGTGTGCTCAGGACTAGATAATTGGGCTTTTTGAATGTTTTTATGACTAAGATGTTCTCACGAGTGTTGTATTCCAATATGGTGTCCTTGAATTTCTTTTTCTTTTTAAGAACAAACAAAAACCCCACAGAAATGGCACCTTGTCCTAGCAGATGCAGGGTTTTCGAGATGATGTGAGAAAGATCAGAAGCTGTTGTTTGATGGTTGTCTGGAGTCTTTATTTACCGTTCTTGTTTTTGCATATCTCTGTTATGTTTGGATTATTTAAAATGAAGTTCATATTTTCCATCATAATGAACCAAACTACAGGATCACTGATATGAAGGGATTAAGTAAGCAGGCAGCAAGTGACATCAGTACATCTCTTCACAGATCTTTCTTGTGAATCTGGAAGTCACTAGTAGGAAGCTTCTAAGGTCTCTCAAACAACACAACCTGCATGCCATCGGTCCTGTGTTTTTTATGAATAAAATAGGAAGTATGCTAACTTGGGTTTGATTGTATTTGACACGTATAGCAGTGTCTTATTCCAGACTTCAGCAAGTTGTGTTTAAATGGTTGCACAGCAGTTGCTTTTCTAAAATCTAATCTCCAACTTGGTTTAACATTTGCAGGAAAATATTGTAGCATGGTATTGCAAATGCTGAGTTGTAATATTGTGTCTGGCAAACAACTAAGAAGTAGCATGCTCTGTAAAAGTCTTTCTGCTAAGCCTAAATGTAGCCACTCTGTATGCAGTAAGAGTGCAGTGTCAATGTATGTTCCAGAGTCAGTTGTTTTCCACTAAGACACATTTTAATTGAATCATACAAATATAGTACTCATTAGATATTGCAGTAGTATTTGATCATTGTTTCCTTTAAAGTCAGTGTGAACATCTTGTGCAAGATGAGTGTTCTGTCATCTGTCCTCAGTTTAGATCGATGTGTGTTTTTTTTTTTTCTTTTTTAATGGAAGTTCCTGCAATCTCAACATAGACAAAATGTCCGTGGAGAAGCTGCTGTGAACATTGTTCATAGTGTTTTGATTAAGGATAAAGCTGTTAAGTGTGAGGCTTGTAAACTAGAGCTATATGTAAAACATGACTGAAGAGTTTTGAGAACCAGTGTAAATTTCAAGTGTGGTATGTGTGCCACTTTAAAAAGCAGTCCTTGATGGATCTGAATATGAATGCTTGACGTCAAGTCACTCAAAAAATCCAATGGGTTACTTTTTAAAGAGGCTAGAAACGCAGCCTTTAACAACTGCTGTCCTCAAGATCTGTGTGAAATGTCTGTACTAGTCTTGGAATACGGTATATGCTGCACTTGTTCTGGGCAACACTTGCTCTGTGGGCTTTCTTCGTTGAAATGTTTATACAGAATCTTCTTTTTTATATTAAAGTTTTGCAGATTTATTCTATGGATATTTTTACTGAAATTTCATATAAATTTGTATTTATGATTCTATTGCAGTTTTCAGTTTTTTTCAGTGTATAGATGGCTTATTTGATTAACAATTTATTTTTAGTCAGGAGATCAGTATTAATAAAAGCTTGTAGCTTGTAGCTTGCTTGTGAAGACTCTTCAAACTCTTGAGAAAACGGACCTTTCCATTAACTGTTTGGAAAAGCACCTGGATTGATCTTTTCATGGTAGTAACTGAGCAGAGAACTTGTGTAAGTACAAAACTCAGCTGGGTATATGGAGGCTGCTGAGCAAAACAGTGTAGCTTTGAACCATTGGTGAGTGTCACCTCTGTGTCAGGTTTGTTTTGCCCCTCTTGAGTAATCCAGTCTTCTAACCATCAGTGTGCTGCTCTCTCTAGAACGTGGAGGATGTCTCCCTGCTAACATGCTGAAGAAGATCACAGGTCTAAATGGTTCCTCTTTTCAGAGCTCATAGGGAGCAGTCATTGCTGAAGAAATAGGCCTCAAGGCCAGGCATGCTGGAGGCAGAAGTGGTGTTTTGTGACTGCCAGGAACCATCATGTCAGTGTATGTGGACGATGTAAACAACTACAGGATCCAGTATGCACTCAAATTCATTCTCAAAACATTGAGTTTCCTGAACTGCCTTTCAACATGGAGTGGAATTACTGCGCAGGTTGGATGATGTGCAGGTCACTTTTTATTTGCCACTATCAATTTCTTGATGTAAATTCTAAGGGGTGTGGTTTCAAACAAAGGCTTAGTTTGTTTTATGTTCTACTACTTAATTATCTGCTCCTGTCTCATTATGTGAGAGTTTGAAATTGTCCCTATGAAAATGAACAGGTGGAATACTACAGTTGAAAATCCAGTCAAGTTCTGAAAATTACTTTTAAGCTCTGTTTTTATAGAGGAAGGATGGCACTAGATTCCTTATATTGCAACTGCAGCAGTCTTGACTTTTTGACTTGATTTGTCAGCCCCCCATTCTTTGCAGCCAGTGAACAACACTGAATTGCGTTGGCTCTGAAGTCTGGAAGTAGTGATGTTGAGTAGTACGTTTTTCTTTTGAGGGGCTGAGCACACATTCAAAATGAAAAGCTGGATGACTGCAGCCAACATCTTTGCAGATGGTCTCTTGGCTGCAGTATGCTAGTGGGAAGGAAATGGGTTTTCTCCCTTTCCCAAGCATTAAATACCCCCCCACACACAAAGCATTCACATTCATTGAACACTCACATATTTGGCTGCAAAGAGCTGCCCAGGAGGAAGCACTGTGTCTCCTTTGTGATGCTTTTGCAACTCTTCTCTGGAATAAGCTGCCTTTTATCCAATTTGGAAATATAAGATGTAAATTTAGAAGTCTGGTCCCTGATTCATTCCTGGGTAGTAAATGACTTTGTTTGGTGTACTGAGTTTCTGGCTGAAAGGAGGTCTTTATAGCCTGTACCGAGCTTTGCTGTAGAAGATGCACAATAGAAATCAAAGTGATGGAAGGTAAAGTCTCTGATTTACTGGTGTCTAATAATACTGGTGTCTAATTCAAGGTTTAGATTTGTCCCTCCCTATGTTCCATAGAGCGTAAGCTCTATGCCAGGGGAAGTGGACATAAATTGGAGCATAGGAAGTTCTGCACAAGTGTAAGAACTTCTTCACTGTGAGGGTGATGGAGCACTGGAACAGATTTCCCAGGGCTGTTGTGGAGTTTCCTTCTCTGGAGATGTTCAAGACCCATCTGGATGCCTACCTGTGCAGCCTGCTGTAGGGAACCTGTTTGACATGGGGGTTGGACTAGATGATCTCTAGAGGTCCCTTCCAACCCCTACAGTTCTGTGATTCTATGATTCTTTGGTCTGCCTGTGAGTTTTACACAACGTTGTTGAAAGCCACCCCTCCTAGACCTAGGCTTTCTCAGGACTGTGGATTTTGCCGTGCAGCTGCAAGGCCGAAACTGGTGCTGCACATCTTTTTGTAGATCTCCCTGGATTGTTTTCTTAGTACCCATTTTTATAGTTACTCCAAGAACTATTTGTGTAATTGATGCTCCAGGTTCCTTCCACTCCAGCAGTCCTGGACTTCCCAAGTGACTTCACAAAACAGATGTTCCGTGGGGCTCTCCTGCCCCATACCTGGGCATACCTGCTGCTATGCCAATTGGCAAGAAATTGTCCTCATTCATGCACTACATCCACTGCCTTTGGTTCAGTCTCATGCTGAAGTCACAAATTGCTGGAGAAGAATATTTTCCGTTGAATCTTGTGACTTGAAGGGGCCAAGATCAGTTCCTTCAGCTCTGATGGAAGAGATACTGAAAACTATTCATGTGGCATTGTTAAAGTCTGTCAGGACATGCTTTCTGCTTTTGAAAATTCAGGAATGTTCACGGGGAATTTGAAAGTCAAAACAGCCTTTTAATTATGTAAAAAGTTACTTTATAAAACAGCTTTCCACAGCGCTCTTGAGAAACACTTCAGTAGTCACTTGTACCTTGAAATAGCTTAATTATGTACTGCAGTTAACTTTTCCAGTTAAACTTTTGTGAAGAGAGAAAATCCCAGTTGACTCATTCTTTCTCAGTGGACTTTTTGCTGCTTCACAAGAGATAACCAATGTTGTTTCTCTAATTCTGCAATAGGAATACAGCGATTCTGGCTAAAAATTCATGTTGTTTGTTCTTCTCTCTGTTTGTCAAATAACACGCGTAAACACTGATGTGTAGCGATATTTCGTAAAACACTTGTTTGGCTTCTAAGTCGTATCTCTGTCTTTTGCAGCCCTCTGTGGGTTTTCCTTCCTGGATTTGTGATAGATAGGTGGATATATTTAACTTCAGTGAAAATTGATTCTGGCAGAGTACGTGATGCTATTTTCCCTCTGTAATTCTCTAGTGGGCAAGGGAACAAATGAGAAAACAGTTGATATGGGAGGGGCTGTTAATGCCACACTGGTGGTGATCAGGTCAGAGGGGAAATAAAATCACATCTGAACATTTCACTTGCACATTGGCTTTTACCAGGGATGTTTGCCTTGATTACCCTTTGCTGTTACGAAAGATGTTCTTTTGCTCTGAGGTTCAAGTTAAAAGAGCTGATGTCTCATTAAACAGACAGAGGATATTCCTCATTTTAAGAGACAGTAAACCAGATTGATGCATTAAATAAGGAGTCAATTGCTTGGAAGGAAGCTTTGTCAAAACTGGTCTGTACATTGCTGTCAGATACACTGGAGAGACATTTGCAGTGCTGTCTTAACGGATTACATTCGTGCTGTGAGAAAGAGGCTATGGTTGCAACTTAGCAGCGGATTAAGCTGTTAGCTTAATTTTTCTTTTGTAGTGATATTAGCAATTTCCTCCACGCTTCAACTCATGAACTGGCCAGCAGCAGGAAGAGCTGTGTGTTGGAGCAGAAGCATCCCTGGTTCCTGGTGTGCCGAGGGCTGTAGCTTCCCAGGGTGTGCTGTCTGTGCTGCAGCAAGAAGCCATAGTGCTTTAGCATGCTTGGCATTTTCTTGGGGGATCCATAAGGCATCATATGTAAACAACTTAGTGATAAGAGAGGGAAGAGGAAATTTTAGCATGATTGATAAATAATGTCCAGTAAAGTCATGGCAGGCTTTTGTCATGTGAATATGGCATGTAAAGAAAAATGGAGAGAAAGATTGATGTGGGAAGTGTTATGAAGAGCTTAACTCATTTTGAAGTAGATACAGATGTAAAAGTGTAGGGGGAAGATCAACAGCAAAATGGTGTAGGTGTTATCAGTAGTTTTTGTGCAAACTTCCAACATAATTATGTGCAACTGGATTCAGCAATATATTAATACATTTAACTATTGTGCAGTGCTTACAGTTTTATGCTCTAGGACAAATACCTGGTTTTCAGCATAGATAATGCAGACAATAAGAAAAGCAGATATATCCCCAGGTTTTGTGCTGAGAGCACAGAGAAATGTCAATATAAGCCAGTTTGCATTTAAATTGTATTCATCATGGATGTGTGATGAATGCCTGATGATGTAACTATGCATATTGATAATCATTCACATGATTTCTTCCATGAATATTCTAACTGGCTAGGAAGAAGAACCCCCTACACACCCTGAATGTTTTTAGCCAAGAGGTCCTGAGATCTGCAAAAGCAGTTCAGAATAGCTGCAAATTTCTTAGGCAACAACCTCATTCTCTTTAGACAATTCTTGAACCTGACCTTCCAGTTGGCACCATCATTCCTGCTTCAGTCCCTGAAATATTCCTCCAAAGATGCTTGGCAGTCTCATCTGAATCTTAAACACTTCTCTCAGTCTTTGCAGAATATTGTGTTCCTAGCTGTTATTTATAAACCAGCAGCAGAGATGAAGGTTGTGGTTTAGCAGAAGTTTGTCTATGTTTAACTAGATGCCTTCAGCAAGACTGAAGAATTTAGCTAACATCAAGTCACTTAAAGCCACATGTTGTTGGAGGAAGAAAGCTGCAGGTGTACTTCTGTTGCACTGCATTTCTTTGTTATGTTGCACTGTAAGTAACTAATAATGAACAAATGGCAGCCCCCTGGTTTGTTTGCGCTGTGCCTAGTGACAGAGGTGTGTGCTGGGCTGTGGTGACTGCAGTGCACACTGCCAAGTTCTGTCACATCTTACACTGTGCATTGGAGAATGTTTCCATTTAAGGATTGACTTGTCTGTTCTCTCCAAAATCTATCTTTTATTAAAAAAAAAAGAAAAAAAAGACTGAAGAATGCAAAGCTGCATTATGTATACACATGACCAACTGTAAATTTTCCCTGTCAAACAAGTACTGTATACCTGTTGCAAATGAAGTATGTATGTGTATTTGTTAAATCAAGAAATCTTATTCTGTTACATTTTGGTTGACTATAAGCTCGTGTGGTAAGATAACTTTATTTTGAGCCGGTAAGTGTATCTGACTTCATAATACTCTAAGAATAACTACAGCTTTCTGGGCTATGGAGGTGGAATTACATTAAAAAGCAGCTGTCATTTGCATGAGGATGCAGTAGCTGTCCTAGCTGGTTGGCAGCTGTGTCCCTGCAACTTGATTCCAAATCCACAGTTTTAATGTAAATAACTGGGAACAGTCTTAAGGGTTATAAATGCCAGTCCAGGCCTGGATCTGCATTCCTAAGTCAACTGAAACAGAAATTTGCTTTTTGGATTTATGATACCTTTTCTCTCTGTCACCAGGGTATTTTTTGATGGAAAGTTGGAATGGTACATCCCTTACTTGAGGTCTAAGTCATACATATCACACCCATATATTTCTTTGATTATTCATTTCTTTTTCACCATATTGTATTCCAGTATATTCTGCATTTGCTTTGACCACATGAAATGAAACATGGTGTTGAAGTCCAGGGACACAAGAAGTTGGTGTATATTTTTTGTGGATAGATAAGAAAGTCAAATCTTGGTGAGATCCCATGTTAATGATTTACAGACAGAAATACAGAGTTTAAAAGAGAGGTAAGTAGGAAAAAACTTATCCTGTGAAATCTGCAGACATGTCTGGAAAGCCAGTTTGTGTTGCTGATTTTGAACATTATGCTAAAACATTTCTCCCCAAATCAGTGTATGATTATTACCGATCCGGAGCAGATGATCAAGAAACATTAGCAGATAATGTAGCAGCATTTTCAAGGTAGGAGAGTGATTTAAGGTTGTAGACTGTGTGTGTGTGTTTGCATTATTAGTAGATGTGGTACAGTGTTAGATTTTGTGCTAACAAAACTTATCTTTTCTGAAACTCTGCAAATTTTAGCAAGAAAATTCAATGAAATCCTTCTCAGAACATCAGTTCCTCCCTTTCTTTCCCCCTGCTAAAATTTTCTATCAGAGCAGTCCCTAAGATTCATTAGCATGCTTTTTAGCTTTACCTGCATTTTGTTTGTTTTGTTTAGGGAAGCAAAATTTCTGGATTGGACAAATATTTAATAAAAGTTGATGAAATTATTGTTGTTTCTATATTTTAAGCTGTTGTACAGACAAAGATTTCTTGTTTTATTGTACCTTTTAGGCCCCAAGTCACTTTTGACTGAACTGTTCCTCCTAAATTAAATTACTTTAGTGGCCTCCCCCACTAAGTTTCTGTGCAGTATTGCTGAACTGGAGCTGTGCATCCTAGCAATGTGCTCGGGAGCAAGGTGTGAAGGCCAGTGCTCAGTATTGTGTGCCTGAGCTGCATTCAGATTTCAGCCATGGTCAGCACTTAACCATGAAATATTGTAAGTGATGGGAACTATTATAAAATTGGTTTTGACTTGCAGACTGTAGCTCTGTTCCCTGTCCTGTTGTCAAAACCCAAACTCACTCCTTTGTTCTGTGAGTGCTGGGTTCAACCTAGAGTAAAGCATCGTTTGGTGGAGGACTGTCAAAACTGATACCGAATCACTTTGTGTTGCGCTGGTTCCACATTCCCTGAATTTCTGCTGCTGCTCAACTGCCAGAGCATCAGTTCAAGCGTGGCTGGAAGGAAGGAAGGCAGCCAGAGCTGCTGAAGGTTGCCAATAGAGCAGTGGGAGAGCTAGGATCAGAGTCCAAAACCCAGTCCCTGGCATAAGATACTCTGTCCCCTAGTTTCTGACACCTACAGCACTAGCACAGAACTTCCTTATAAGAAAGAGCATCGTAATTGAAGTTGTCTGCTAGGTGGTCCTTCCTCTTTGCAAAGGTGAGCCCTCCCACCTATTCTAATGGGATGTGGAACTTCAGAATCATTTGAGCACAGGTTTCCAGGGCCTGGATCCTGATTCTTAAGTGGCCCCCACTTGTAGCTGCTGAGGACCTCTTGTGGTGGTGGGATTTCATTTATTAGCCCTTGGGTCTAAAACTATTGAGTGCAACATCCATGTGTCTGATGGCTTCCTGGCAGCATATCTAGAAAGGCAAACCTCGTATACGGGTTTGTGATTATTCTGTGTTTTAGGACTTAACTTTGGCACAAGCAACTTCAAAAAACCTTTATTATGATGATGTTGAGAGGGGCATGTCCTAACCATGGCAAGGATGTAGGACTACTATTATGGGGTCAGTCCTTGAATCTCAGTCTGTGTTTTTGAACGTGTTACGCATTATCTCCCTATTCCTGAGAGCAGCTGATGGGTAAGTATTAAGTAAGATGGACTTTAAACCCACAACAATCACGAAGTCGGACAACTTTGTGAAAGAAGTGCATACGTAGAGCTTTGCTAGCAATGATCAGACAAGCTTTTGACTGGAGAAATCAATAAGAGTTAATTGTGTGCTGTTTCAGGACATAGGGTTCACCCCGATTAAATATGTTTACAATGTCTTTAAGTATTTATATGTATAAATGTTTGTATTTAAATGAAAAAGAAAAAAGAATGAAATAGAACCCAGAGTGTGATTTTTGTAGCCCAGACATTTGTGGTGTGCACTGCAAGGTTATTTAGTTGGCTGGCATATCTAGAAAAAATATCTGTTAATTTTGAGCTCTTAATTTTTTGGCAATGTAATGATTGCAGTTACAAGAGAAATAGATTATCATTCTGGAGCAATGTAGCAAATGAATGGTTGTGTTGATAGATAATGCAATACCTTTGGAATGGCTCATGCAATTTTTGGAACAGTGCAGGTCATATCCATTTGCTGATAAAATCAAATGTCCTGTCCTCTTGACAGCACAGGAGCTTAAAGTACTTTGGACCTGTAATCAGATACTGCAGTATAAAGTGCCCCCAAAAGACCAAGGCTTAAGATGAGACTAATGATAATTACAGCAACTCTCTTCTGGCTTCCAGTTTATCTGAGATTGATGCCGATGTGAAGAACCAGTGCTTGCATCTCAACATCAGCATTTTCCTGCTAAAGCCAGATCAGTTTTTCTTTGTTTTATATGGAGACATCAGTTGCATAAATGAGGCATTAAGGACAGGGACAATTATTTAGGACATGAGAGCATACATTACTCCCTATGGCATCTGACTTGATTCACCTTGTGTTTGTTCTGTGTTCCAAAACACCATGTGTCCTTCCAACACTGCTCTGTCTGGTGATTAAATTCACTCTCAAATTGTCAAGAAACCAATGGGCCTGAATAAAGAGTATGTTTCAAGACAAGGGTGAGTTGCCTTTGGCTTGATGGCATTCAAGAAATCAATCTGAAATCTCTCAGCATTTTAATGAAAATAATGTGTGTGTTTAGGAACACATTTCCAATAATCTGCTGTGACAGGTTCTGCCACTGACTTCCCAGTGGCATTTGGAGAAGATGCATTTTGTTGTCGTGTACAAGGAACATCGTTTCTTGTTTATCTGTGTTAGCATTGACGCATATTTCCTGCAAATGTGTCATCACGTAGTTGGGTGTTAAGGGCATTAAAATGACTGGGCACGGGCCTTTAAAAAAAATAGAGAGACTGAAAATCTGAGTAGGATCAAACAAGCATGTCAGGTCACAGGGAAAAGAGAAGAAATGAATGCTTTTAATAATAAGCTGGTTGTGGTTTCTGCCATGTTTTCCACCTCAGATTCAGAGTGCCCTGAAAAAAGTTGCCATATGGATGATGAGACATCTGAGAAGAGAAAATATGTTCCTTGAGCAAAAGCAACTGTTTATTACTTGGCCCTGTGCAGCAATAGCACGTGTCTGTTATGATGGGAAGTTGGGAAGTAGGAGCTGGAGGAGACCTCAACCTCTTGTTAAGGTTATCAAAGCAGGTAGGGGCTGGGAGGGGGCCTTTGTCTGAGCAGTGTGTCCTTTCCCAAGCACTCTGCTAGTGATGCACTGTTGAAGGGATTTAGTATGAATTTGGAAAAGTGAGAGATGTTGCTTGAAAATGTTACATTTTGAAAATTTCAGTAGTTCTTCACAGTGGAGAATGAGTATGAAAAGTGAGTCTTGCCCAACTGCAGGGTTTACATTGGTATACTGGGAAGTACTGTGCTTGTTTTCTGCTTACTATTGTTAAGGGTATATCCACATGGTTTGTCCAGAAAGTAGGTCTCTTCAGATGCCTGATAAACTTGCAGCTGAAAAAATCCATGTTAAGTAAAATCTGATGCTGCTTCTGTCAAAGAGTATAGTGCAATGATGGGTGATCCTGTCAGTGTTTTTTGTGAGACCCAGACAGTGCCCAGTTAGGAGGACTGATTTTTTTTTTTTTTGATGGTCTAGAGCATACAACCTAGTGAGATGCAAGGAGAAAAGCTGTGTTGTTTTTATGTTGTTGTTTGTTTATTTTAAGGGGATCAGAAGAGAAATTTGTTTAAACACTGGTGCTAATAAATCTGGCACCAAAAAGCTTGTGGACGATTATTTGATACACTTAAGAGTGAGTGGGAAAGGAGGGTGTTTGCTGCTTCGAACACCCCACTTTCCTGGGGGAAAATAGAAGATTTTGTCTCTGCTTCTCTGAGCTAGAGGCACTGAAGGAATTTTGCTGCTTCAGGACTGATACTCAAATGTGTGTTTGAAAGTGGCAGACATTTGCACCAGGTAAAAATCCTATGGGTCAGGAACAGCTGAGTACTAGGAGTCTGCAGTAGAAGGCATTTTGCATCCTTATGCTTCTAAGCTAGCCTGTAAACATGAACAAGGTTATGAAAGGATTTGTACTTTCTTTGTATCTGCTGGGGAAGGATCTCTCAGAGCTAGGAAAAAGCCCTTGGAATGAGGATTAGGAAGAAGGGGGATAAAAGTCATGTTTTCTTTGTCCCACCCTCAGCTCATTTTTCCCTGAAAAATAACAGTCTGACACAATAGTATGAAAACAAGTCCAAGGAGGCATACTTACAGTGTGTGTCTTGGCATCAAATGTTACAGCTGAGTCCTGCAACTACATCCCTTCCAAGCATCATAACCATCTTTCTCCTCCCTGGGGAGTGCTTTCTGGAGAACTGGCATGGCCTTGTGCTCCATGGCTTAAGAAATTTGGGTCTCATCCTGACTCTGTCCCAGGTTTCTTATGGAAATTTCTCTTGATCTTTCAGTAAAATGAAGGTGTTGTCAGTTTTCCCCCTTTTTTCTTCTCTTCCCCTACCCCAACCAGACTGTTTAGTATGCAAGCCCAAGCTGACTGCTACTCACAGACAGAGCATAGCCTAAGGATAATGAAGGCTCTGGTTGCCATCTCCTTGCTAATGACAGTACTCAGTTTCCATCAGGCATTTTAGTGCTGAATAGGTAGTCAGGTTCAGCAGTAGACTAAGCTTTTAATTATTTTCTTCTAATTAAAACTCAATTGCCATAATCTACATTGAAAGTCCTTTCAGAGGGAAGGGTGCATCAGAAAGACATTGAGGCAGTGAGCCTATTACTGCTTGCAGAGAACCTTTGCACCTTGCTCAGAGCAAACCCCTGAGAGCTAGCACCTGCTGATGTGCACCTTCTTGGGTATTATTCTAACGATGCTTTGCTACAACATTACCTCATTGATAAGAAAAAGTCTGATTTCATGGCTACTCCCTCATGAATGCATTCATACTGAGATGGTTTGGGATATTGAAGTGCTGTGTAGCTGATGCTCTGAGATGAATTGTTGTCCAGTTGGTGGCAGAAGGCAAAGGTAAATTTTTGTGTGATATGATGTTCAGCCTAATTGCAATTTCAGGTGGGTGTTTTTTGGTTCTTATTTGGAGTCGGCTTCTGTCTGTATCTGAGCTGTAGGCCCCAAAGGAGAATATGGCCGTGGGTCTGGGTTGGTGTGGTTTATGGTGGATGCATTGGAAGCAAAGCGAGGTCAGGAACAGTTGAGTGGGTTCTGGGCCAAGTCATTCAAGGAGTAGATTATAATTTACTCTCTTGGGAAAGCAATTGTTACAGAGTCTTTTTCTGTACCAAATTATAGTGGCTGCATTTGGTCTTTTCCTGGAAGTCTCAATTCTTTGTGGGCCGTCCCTGGGCCTGCAGTTACTTTTCAGTGAAGTATGTATCACACAGCAGCTTGTAACTGCTGGGGTGGGACCTCGTGGGGGCTGGATTTCAAAAGGTGCCAATAGAAATGTAGTGCAGCCAATTTCCCCAACTATCTCATCTGATTACAGCTAAGCTAAGGCATGCTCCTGCTCATCTGTTTTCTGCAGGAAGAGGCATGGCAAATTGTTTCTGTGTGCTCTCAGTGCAGACACTCATACTAAAGGGACAAGGTGGCGTGAGAGCACTGGTCAGGCTACTTTTATCCAAAAATTCTGTATCCTTTGGCTCCCTGATCTGTTAAGGGAATGACTGAGGGAGGTGAAAGGGGAGCTGGTGACTTCTGTTATAGAATCTCATAGTCATTAAGGCTGGAAAAGACCTCTAAGATCACCATGTCCAACCATCATCACTACCATGCCCACTAACTCGTGTCCTTCAGTGCCACATCTCCGTGGTTCTTGAACACCTCCAGGGACTGTGACACCTCCACCTCCCTGGGAGCCTATTTAATTGCATTACCACTCTTTCTGAGAATAAGTTTTTCCTAGTATCTAACCTGAGTCCTGCATATCCTCTGTAATCTAGTTCTGCCACAGAGCTTTCAGAAAAGCTAAGATTCACTGTAAACATTGTTTTGCAGCTCCTGTCTTTTCTTTCAAATAATACCAGCCAATGCTTTTCAAAGAATCTTTGCTTCCTTTCACCCTCCATTGTTTTGTGTGTTTTTTTTTTTAATCTCTTCTAGCCTGTTTCTTCTTGGCTTTGTGCATTTTGCAGCTCCCTTTGTGTCTGGATCATATAATGAAGCTCTGCTCTGGGTCAAACACTCTGCTGCTTGGTGCTTTGTGCTGCTTCCTCCCCTCCAGCTTTCACCATTTGTTCTTCTGATAACAGGAAAATCTGCTCTTGGACATTCAGAGTTATAACCTCAATGATGCAGACATTTTATTCTGTTTCTCTGTGTCAGATGGAAGCTGTACCCCCGGGTGCTCAGGGACGTGTCTGTAATGGACCTGTCAACCTCAGTCTTAGGGCAGAAAATCAGCATGCCGGTCTGCGTTGCGGCGACTGCTATGCAGCGCATGGCTCACCCTGATGGAGAGACGGCGACCGCTAAAGGTAAATTGTGCAGAGTCCCTGCAGTCCTCTTGCTCCTATCTCTGAATAAACAAAGTTAAGTCTTGGTGGGAAGGGGGCAGCCGAGTGCTTTTTTTTTTTGTTTTCAGTGTCTTCAGATGGAGAAGGACATCAGAAAAGGAGGTGACCTACCTGCATCTCAGATTTAAGGCGTGTGTTTTTTGCCCATACATCTTCAATTGCGTTTGCAGTCTGATAACATGTCAGTCTAGTAGCTCTTAATTTTCAAGAGTGAAAAGGGAGGGGAAAAAAGTGCTATCCACTTTAAGCCAGGTCACCCAACAAATACACACCGCAAAGTGGGGATCTGCACTTGGAGGAGAAAAAGTGCAGCGAGTGCAACATCCCTGTATTGGTGATCTGGGGCTGAGTCATGACCATAGGAGTCCTCTTTTCAACCCTTATCTCTTGTAATGCCTTCCAATTAAAGAGGTGTCATTTTGGAGAACTGGCAAAGAGGTTTTTGTAATCTTCTGTAATGCAGACAAATAGATTCCCTAATTGTTTGTAGGGCCAGAAGAGGCTACAGTGTTTAGCTATTATAACTGCATAATGTTAGTGCAACATTTGTTGACAGGTTATTTTTGCACTGCTTTGGCCCTTCTGGGATAGTCTCTTGGTCTTGATTTGGGAATGAAGTGATAGAGAGAAGTCACAAGAAGTAGAAATTAAAAAATAAAAATTGTCTGATTTGTGGCTTGAGCCTCTGTCTTGGCAGCTTTGGACACTTTTTGTTTGGCTGAAGAGTTGCCTGATGTCAGAAATTTCCCCTTGGTGTCCTCCTTGCCCACTTCACCAAGTCCTTCACACCATGACAGCTGCTCTGCTTTCTTGTAACAAAATATATTTCACTGGCCTGTAGGAATCCTAGTTGCCATTTCTAATTTTAAAAATGAAAACAGGGTCTATATATTTTATATACATTCTATAAATATAAATGTATATGGGTTTCCATGACAAGAAATGCTTCCTGTCACAGAACCTTTTATGCACTCCAGGGGCCATCCATGTCTTTGCTTCCAGAAATGCACAAGCTTTTGCCTATCTCAGAACGATCTTTTTAGGGGTTTTTTGCTTTGTATAAAGCTCTTTGAGCACATCCCAGGGAGCCAGCAAGATAAGGGTCCTCTGGGCTAAATTTGACACAAAGATGCTTTCAAAGTGGAGCCTACAGCCTAAAAGGATGTGAGAAATGGGATAATTCAGATGTGAAACTTTCTTGCTTATTTAACTCAAGCTGCAAAATGATTTCCAGAAGAGGTCACACTGTTTGTATGCAGCAGGCAGAGTCAGGGTGTGCATCTCAATACTCCAGAATGAGCAGAATGAGGTTACAAAACATATAGTCCTGTGAGCTATTTAATTTAACAACATTTCCGTGATCAATGCAGCAAATACCAGTGTGAAGTGAGTCTAATTGCAAACATTGCAGTGAGCTGATCTTGATCCTTGTTAACAGCCAGCATGACTGGGATGTGTCCTGTGATGAGCTGCAGTCCTTCTGTGCTGCTGTCCTAGGGCTCCAGCAAACTCAGCCCTGACACAAGGTTTACATTTTGCTCGTCAGCAAGGAACAGTCTGAATCTTATTTCTGTCAAAGGTTTCTTTGATTGTAGTGTATCTGAGCATACTTCTATTTTTTTTTTTTTTTAAGAGATTTATTAGAAAACCAGATGGTATGTGCAGGCACACTCCACACGATGGAGCTCGAATACCTTGAACTGGTTTGAGAAGCTGAGTTCTGTCAGCTGTGTTAGTGTTGTCCTGTCCTTTGGCAACACTCGCAGATTATTTCTGGCCAAGGTTATGCTGGAAGAAAACCCCGAGGCATAGTGCTGTTAAGTGCAAACACATTAATGCCATGTTAAGAGGGAGATTAGAAATGCACAAAATCCGGGATGTTCCTTAGCAAAACCTCCCACCGACACTATTGCCTGGCCACATCTTAAGTCATAAATCTGTAACTGCGTATACAATCAAGTGATAAATTAAGGCTATCTACCAGGTCTGAGTTATGGCTGCGGTAGATAACTTAATTTTGGAATTTCCTGACTCTTTTGCATTTAGTTTCAAACTTTAACATATGATTATTGCATTTAACATTCTTGGATCTTCAAGACAGCAGAGCTTGGTGTACTGGCAGTGGTTTGAATATATGGCCAAATAAACATATCCTTGGAGCTGGTAAAATTTTCATCACTTTCAAAGGAGAGTGCAATTAAAATCACACCCTCTGTATTGCATTAGCATTTCTTGTAGAAAAAGTCTTTGGTTTTGTGCTCTGTTAGAGGTGGAGCAGGGCATTCAGTTCCAAGCTTTTGGTCTGACCTTATAAGATGACAGGAGTTAGCTGTAAAGTACACGTTTGGCTTAAAGCTTTCCTTAAAATTGGGACATTTGGGATCAAGGATTTTGCTACATCCAAATTGTCTTTAACTTAGCAATACCTCAGAAATGAAGTGGCCAGATTGTTGGTTGCTTTAAATTGGTTTTTGCTTTAGCTGCACCATGGTTCATGCAAGCCAAGAAAGTCTGATCATAGTCTTGTGGCTTTTGGAAAACACCACGTACTTGTATGCTTGAATTTTGGCTCAGGTATGTAGGAAGCGACTCATGCAGTGGTGCCTCTGCTGTCGTGATGGCCCTTGGAAAACATGGTGTGGTCTGAGTCTTGTCCCTCCTGGTCTGAGCAGGTGTAGTGAACCTTGACTCACACTCAGGAGCGTGGCAGCTGCCCAGTGGAGCACCCACAGTGCACACGTGTATTGTGTGCTCAGGCAGTACGCAGCAGGTGCTGCAAACAACAGAGCTGCCTGGCTGGGATTAAACCTCAAGAGATGGTCTCGGATTCATGTTATTTTCACCTGCAGAACAAGGTGGTACAGGTAGAAATAACAAGCTTTTTCCATGCTTCAAGAGCAATGCCTAGTCCTCCCAGCTACTTCTATTAAGCAACAACATTTTGCTTTGAAATGCTGTATTTTTTCGGTGCCTTCATCCACACAGAAGGGCATCTATGTCATGTTGTCTCTCATTAGATAAAACTCCCTTTCCTTGCAGACCCTTTGCTTCAGGGCTTGTTGGATTTTTGGGAACTGTGGCTGCTCAAGTGACACTCCCACACAAGTGACCAAATTGGTGGGAAAGAGCATGTATCTCATCTTAAATAGGTCTAATGCAGGCTGATTCCCTTAAACACACCTTCATCAACAGTCCTGTTTCATTGGAAAAGGTTATTTTTTTAGAAAAAATGTTGAATTGTGATATTAAAAGTTCCTGATGATAAGACTGAACACAGTGTTTGTAAGTCACTCTAAAGTTTAACTAATTCCACTCCTAACAGTATAGGCTGTAATTGTGGTCAGAATTTGCATGATTTCAAGTTCTAGAGAGTAGATTGTTATACTTTTGTTAACTAGACTATGTAGACATAAATATTATAAGCAGCAATATGTTTCCTCCTCAGCTTTCCTTGTCTAAATGGACTTGGAGCTCTTATAGATAATGCTTCCTTGTCCTTTAAACAATTCCATGGATCTTGGCAGAAGTTAATCCACTTTTTTTCAGGGCTTTCTTCAAGTATATTCCCTGGATTTTAGTTACAGTCAATTGGTGTGTATGGAAATGTTGCAAATAAAGGATTTTTTTTTTTTCATGAGAAACTGAAAAATTGGGTGGAAAATGGTTTTGGATTAACTGAAATATTTAATTTGATCTAAAAGACAATGTTTTATTGAATTTTCCTACTAGCCAATGCTTTTAACCATAGCTTACTTTTGAAACATAAGTGTTAGCTTGGAAAAAAACATTTCCATTTTGAAAATATCAACGCGTGACATTTTGACTTAGAGTGATTTTTTTCTTGTCCTTCTCACTCAAATTTCAACTCAGTTAACTAAAAATATTTGCCAAATTTGATGAATAATTTTAGCCACCATTAAAGAGCAAAGGGCTTTTCTCTAAACACCTTTCAGCAGAAATTTTCTAATTCTACACAGTATTTTTCTGCTTGTCTGAAAAATGTTCACTATTCCTTCATGCAATGACATGAATTTGCCACCCCAGCTTCACGCTGTGCTCACAAACCACTGTAATTTCCATATAGTCTTCAGTCAGTACTCCCTTGAAGTAGAGTAGCACTCATGGTTCTGTAAATGGGATCCACCTTGCAGTATACTGAAGCTGGATACTGCTTAGGATTTTATTTCTTAACAAGAAATAGCAGTTTCTTGACATCTCAGTTGAACATTAACAGATATGAACAATTATTTTTATCAATACTTCCATTCTGTTATATATTGATGCTATTTATATATTCTTGTCTTAATTCTTACTTATTTCCTAGTATTCTGTTGCTTCAACTCAGAAGCAGTACTGCAGTAACTGATTTCTCTTAGACTTGCTTAAAATCAGGCTGAACAGCTTGACTGTTTTCTGGCCAGATCTTTTGAAAACTTGGAATGTTAGTTGTTCAGATCTGATGATTTTATTTACTCTCTGCAATTGCTCTCAACAGAGTTACTTCTGACTCGAAGGATTTCACCACCACCTGAGATGCATCTGCACAGTTTACTTTGCCAAATAGAGAATAGGAATACTGACTGAAATGCTTTCTCCAACTCTGTTTAGCTACTGTCAGCCCTATCATTTTCACCTAGGCTGGGAGCAATACCTTATTCCTTTGGCTTCAACAGACTTATGAAATGTTTTTCATTTGCTTTAATGCTGCTGGTCCTCTGAATTCAGGTTCCTTGTGCTCATCTGGTGTGCCCATCCATGACACCAAGTGAGGGATTTTGTTGTCTGTTGCTGTTTGTGCTCAGCGACAGTGACTACAGTAGGACTTTGTACCCATCCCTCACCTGCTGTTCTTATCATGCCCCTTCCTCCTCCTCCTCCTCCTCCTCCTCAAAAAAATCTATATTATAGTTTAGTATGGCTGGGGACTTTCCGGTGTATACACAGGCTCTCTAGCATGATAGACCTTCCAGACTGGCTAGATCCATTTTGGCCCTGCTGCCTCCAGTTTTCCTGCACAGCTGACAAAATGTTGTGTCAACAAACTGCAGGCCCAGCTTGCACAGAAAATTTTGAAAGGGGTAAGTGAGGTAAGTGAGGTAAGGCTGGGCAGGAGATCTCTCAGCCAAATGTGTTTCATCAAGAGAAATGTTAAGTAATTTAAACAACTCTGTTTCTTAGGAGATGCAGCTCAAAGAACATAGCTACTTCTGAGAAATACCAGTGTGACAAAAGGACACCATGTTGATCCCAAATATGTCCTTTGCCCCCTAATTCAGGGACAGCAGGTAACGGGAGAAGTGACTACAGTGGGGTATTTTGACTGCCATGAGATGTCCCTGAAAAGAAAACAAGGGGAATTTGCACAGGAAAAAGAGAGCAAGATTTACCATTCTCATACAAGGTAATGAGAATGACAAAATATGAAAGCTCAAACTGGACTCTCCTCTCCAGCAGGCATCCTCTGCTGAAGTATATGCTCTGGGTTGCCTGTAGGAGTAAACTCTGTACCTTTTTATACTAGTTAATGGAGTGATATGCCATCAGAGGTGGGAAGGACACAATTTCAGGATGAAAAAGTGGGTTGAGATATGTTATTATAGAATCATGCAATTGTTTGAGTTGGAAGGAGCCTTAAAAACCATCTGGTTCCAACCCTCTGCTGTGGGCAAGGACACTTCGACTAGATCAGGCTGCCCGGGGCTACATCCAACCTGGCCTTGAATGCCTCCAGGGTTGGGGCACCCACAGCTTCTCCAGGCAGCTGTGCCAGTGCCTCACCAATATTGCTCTGTTCTCCTGTAGACTTCCTAAGTAAATCCTGTTCCATTGCCAACCTTGATTTGTTGTTGCATAAAATACTTCATTGGAAATACCCACTACTGAAGAAAATTCCGTTTCATTGAAGTTTATCTTACCTGGTAAGAAGAGATGTCTTTGAGGCTCAGTTCATGTATATCCAGTGTCTCCAGGCTTCCCCAGGTGAAGTGCAGATAGATAACAATGTGGCTGAGGCAGCTGTGCAGCTAAGTCAGTGGAGCTTCCCCTCACCTAAGCACCCCATAATATCCCTATTTGTGGTGCACTGGGCCTTCTAATTGTGTGAAGCACAAAGAGCTTAAAGCTTCACCATCCTGATAGTGACAACATCCCTCAATCTCCCCTGTGTCCCTGTGTGCCTGCTGCCAGGCTTTGAGCGCTGTCACTGACCTCAGTGGGAACCCGCAATGTCTACAAAGGTAAATGTATCCTTCAGCGAACGTTCTGGATTTGGGCTTAAAAGATTACTTTTTTTAAAGAAAAGTAATTATCTGGATTGGCATGAAGAAAGGCTGGTTAAAAAAAAAAAAAATTAAAAATTTGATGTTTAAACTTTGGCAAATGTTGCCTGTTGCTGAAAGAGTTTCCCATGAGAATATAGATCCTGTACTGACTTGTAATAATAAGGAGAAATATTTGCAGTCCCCCATATTTGAAATGTAAAATATAGTTGCTAAAGGAATTGAACTCTTTCTATTTTCTTCAATGGCTGTTAGACATGTAAGAAATTTGAGTATATTTTTAACAAATCTTGATTTGAGGTAGGAAAAACACTGGCAATGCTTCAAGACTATCATCTTTTTTAAAGTCTACAAAAATGGTAAAATGAGCTTCAAGGGATCAATGTAATGCACAGGTCAACCTGGGATCTCTAAAATATCAGCATTTTTTTGTGCAGAGACTTTGAATTTTACCATGAAAATCCAAAATACGCATGTTGAGCTGCTGCTTTACGAGAGAGTGGTTAACTTCATAGGTCAGACAAGGGAAGAATTTTGTGATTACATTTTCCACTTTTGCAACAATTCTCATGTCCTTAAGGCCGTATATGTTGAGTTGAGAATAAGAGATTATAGATAAATGAATACTTAAAAACAGATTGAACCAAAACATTTACATTTTTTTCCCTTATCTGATCTGAGAGTTTTGCAATTGCTGGATTAGTTAACCCTCTCTCATTCATGAATTCATATTTGACAGAGCAACAGGAATGTTGATCCGTTGTTTCTTAGCATCACATAATGGGCTTGATTGAGCAAATCACTCTGAATTGGAGTTGTGACATCCCACTCAATATACGTTTTTTGGTTTTTAGAAGAAATTTATTTCTGGGTACTTCTCTGAGAATGAACTGTTTCTAGTAAATTTAAGGGGACTGATCAAAGGATTACAATATAGAGGTTCTTTGCTAGGTGGGTGCTTGTTGCACCACTGGAATCTTGTTCTCTCTGGCACATCCTTCTACATATTTTCAATAGTAGGGCTATTTTCATTAGTTACTAGTATGAGGTCAGCCTGGGATTTTAATAAGATGAATGGAGTCATTTCTTTTTCTCCACTGAATAATATTTTGAGTCAGTTAATATTTATACTTTATTTCAGCCCAGATTTTTGTTCCTATGCATTTCAGTCAAGCAAGAACAGCAACAGCAGGAATAACAAAAACTGAATTTAAAATTGCAGTGAATGAAGTGGATGGCTGCAGTGTAATTCAGCTTATCTACCTTTAATCATTTACACACATCTATTTACCTGAGGCTGCCAGTGGGAAGAACTGTATCCTGTACATGCCTATTTCACTTCACTGACTTGAAATGTCAATCCAGGAGACTATCCTACGTGCATATGCCTGTATTTGATCAGATAAATAATTTTTATTTAAACAATGGACACATTTCCAATTGGGCTGGTTGACTACTGAGTATCTGTGAGATATTTTTCAACAAACAGTTTGACTTCTTTACACTTTTGATTAAGTTGTAGTCTGTTTTCAAGGGATTGGTAAAGAAAATAAATCAGTTGTTTGTAAAGCACTTTTTCTCAAGTAGGCAGTGGGTGATAAGCTATCTTACCTCATTTTCCATTAGGAAGTGTAGATCCTTCTACATCTGTTTGCCTTATATTTTGTCTTTTGTGATGTATGCTGGTTTTTGGAAGCAGAAGGGAAATGGGCAGCACTTTCTGAAGCCTATTTTAGATGTCTCTTTAGGCTACTCCTTAAAATCCGTTGATTCTGCAGGTTACAGCTCTTCACGGAGTAGCAAAATCTGCAAGACAAAAGAGTGAAGCATGGCTGTTTCCAGTGACTGAAAGGTGCCTTGTGGCTATAGGAGGTTGTATCCAATTTGGTTGAGCAAGTTCTTTGTGAATTTCCAAACTGAGATCTGTAATTCTTATATAATAAAATGCTGTCATAAAGACCACTTTTGAATGCCTCCCACAGGCTGGAGATGAGGTTTTAAAACAGAAGTCTATTTACATTAAAAATATGTGTACTATAGTAGACCAAAAATAATAAGGCTTTATGTAATATTTGAGTTTTACAGTGTTTTCCTTTCCTTTATATTAAGTAATAGATTACTCCTAAAATAAGTAATAATATATTCTCAAAAATATAGTTGTATGAGGTTAGCTGGTTTGTCATTCAGCCCAGGTTGGAATTCAGCCTCATGGAGGTAGCCAGGACAGAATCTTGAGCTGCTTGATCCCATCTGGTATTGTTTGGTGATGTTTAACCTTTGGCTGCTCACTCCTTATGATGGATTTCGCTGCAATGCTTTTGAAGGAAGGGGGAGGAGGAGAGCCCAACATTCAGTGTGAACTCTCATCCTTTTGGCCTTAGTAGTCTCCAAAAAGCTCCACTTCGCTGGTGTATTCTCTTCTAGGAATTGCTGGGTGGAGACTGCAAAGACTGAAACTTTGTGTGGGATCACATGATAGATGTGGGGTTCCCCTCCTTCAGGTGTTGAGGCAGAGATATCAGAAGAAAGAATGGTGGAGGCTCCCCGTCAAGTCTTTTAGTCCCCATTGATCCTGTATGTGCATTGATATAAAATGTCGTCCTGTGGATGGCAGTTTTCATAACATCAGCTTTGTATTCCTAAGTTTATCTTCACTCTTGGGTAGGTTTGGAGCTGAATGGGAATGTTGTTCAATGTTTAGGGGAAGCCAACTCATCTTTTAGTTTTTCAGTTGGAGAAAATGCAATTAGCTACTTAATCTGTTCTCCACTGAGCTATACTACCACACTCGTTTTCTACCACTTGCAATGTGTAACTACACAGACATGTTCAACTTGTACTATTACTTTTACAAGCAAATACTTCAGGAACTGATCTTTTACCCATTTTATAAAATGGTAAATGAACAACAGAATGATGTTTTAACATAATTCAAAATGCAAGGAGGGAGGAAATAAAATCCTTTCTTGTGTGAGTAGGAGAAATGAAATTGTTCCTTTGTAAGTATGACCATCCTTTCAGCTCAATATTTAGAGAGAGAGACAATACACTTAAGCTGGTTCTTCTGGCTTACATCTATGGGAAGTTCCTTTGTGCAGAATGAGAAGCTCTTGACCTTGAAACCAGTAGCTACCTTTTTATAATTACTAATAACCATAAAAAGAGCAACATTTGTTAGATGAGAGATCCTAGACATAATGGGAATCATAGCTATGTAATAAGTTTGTCTGCTGGACAGTGTCCATTTCTCTCTTTCATATTCTGAAATACTCTGTAGGGATGAAAATAGGCACCTTGCTCGGAGAAGTGGTGGGAGAGGCCTTCAGTAAAAATGTGCAATGCTAGTGAACATTCTAGAAGTGGGAAAAAGTTGCTAAAAGGCCATGATCAAAACTTACCAAAGTAGCAAGTGCTTGAGGGGAGCATATATGGCAGTGGTGAGGAGGACTGAAGTACAATGTTGATAATGACAGTCCTAAAATACCAACCTGTGCAGCCATGTGGCAGCAGTCAGAAAGCTGGAAACCTTAAATGCATTTTTTTAGATTGTTTAAGACTGTAAGTATGTGAATGTGTATTTAAATGTGTGTTCTAAAATTCTGATAAGTGATAGCCAAACTCCAGTCTTACAAATAGGTTCCCATTAGGATGAATAATTAATATGAGATTATATTTATTTTAATTATGATACTTTTTTTTCCTAATACTGAAACAGGGGTCATCCCAAACATTATGTAGACAGCAACTGATGTTAATTGGCTTATAAGCACAGAAAATAAACCAGAGAGTTCTCACAGCAGCACCCTGTCAGAAACTATCAACATAATATTTACTGGAGGGCTAAAAACATATTAAAACTGAGGAAAGGCAGTGTGAAATTACATGCACTGACACTCATGTTTCAGACAGTCTTGAATGCGACCTTGTGTTCCTCCAGCATGCCAGGCAATGGGGACAGGAATGATGCTGAGCTCCTGGGCCACCTCCTCCATTGAAGAAGTTGCTGAAGCAGCTCCTGGAGGCCTTCGCTGGCTGCAGCTTTATGTGTACAAGGACCGAGAGGTTACCAAGTCCCTAGTGAAGCGTGCAGAGAGAGCAGGTTACAAAGGAATCTTTGTGACTGTGGACACACCATTCCTCGGAAGGCGTATTGATGATGTGCGCAACAAGTTCCAGCTTCCCCCCCACCTCAGGTAGGTGCCTCCAGTTGGGGCGTGGGGTGAGCATGCTGCAGTGCAGTCTGTCTTCCAGATGACACACACTGAGCTCGTGTACTTTGCTGTGGCTTAGGGGCAGAAGTATGCTATCTTGGTATTTTCATACAATGTAAAAGGTGTATGTCAGGCTGCATGAGGCTGCAGACTGACAAAGTTAGTGATGAGGCATTTCTTTGAATGTCTGCTAATTAATCTTTGGGCACCTTCAGAACTCAACTGGGCATGATCCTCTGGAATCTGCTCTGGCGTTGAAGCTGGATCCAGCTGCAGGGTTGATCATGCTCTGAACAGGAAGCTGGACTAAGTGACCATCAAAGACCTCTCCCAGTCAATGACACTGCAGTGCATCTGGAACCATTTCAGTACTGAATGTGGAGTCCTTTTCCAAGCAACTTCAACTGTCCTTTTAGCCGAGTACAGAAATGGAGGGGATCAGCTTTCCTAAATGTCACAAAAGCAATCCACCCCTACATCTCTTTTGGGACTTTTTCTATATCTCAAGGAGAAGTTAGAGGTCTCTGCACTAATTCTGGTTTCTCATTATTTTAGGGCCTATGCAGAATTTAACTTAAAAGTTCTCCAGCAGTGTTTTATGGGTGCTAATGCTGGCCTGATTTCACTGCATCCTGCAAACATGAATTGATAGGCTGTAAGATCACCCTGAATAATGTTTGCTGAAGTGCTGGCATGGTGTTAGCACCCAGTCCAGCTGGAACAGTAAAAGAATGAATGGGATATGCAGCATTTTTGAATTTGCAAAATGGAGCTAAGAATCTTGTGTTTACTAGGACCAGATACTAGCCGCAGTTAGTCATGGTATATATTAAGACTACTGCCCTTATTCAGAATCTGTAAATGAAATCAAAATGAAAACTAAAAAAGGAAAGAAAAAGTAAAAGATAGTTGAAAGTATCTTGAAGTGGATTAACTTTGGTTTGAGTTCTAGGTGAGAGCTAGTTTTGAATATTATTGATGAATCTGAAGTGTTCTTCCAGTGTCTCTCACAACTGTGATATGCTGCATACATACCATACCTAGCATGAAATATAGCAAGAAATACAAAATATATTTTAAAAAATGTGGCAAGTAATATAAAGCCAAATCCTAAGTTCCTTCATTTTCATAATTTTCATTTCAAAGGTAAACCATGGGACTGTACCACCATGGGGTGTCAGGTACCCTGCCCCGTATGCCAGAAGCTAGTGGATGAAATGGTAAAGATAGGCAGAGTTAAGTGTGTTTTGTCAATGATTTCTGCATAAAAGGCCCATCTTGTGAGGAAAACACCAGAATACAAAGAATCCTTGACAAACCTGGCATTAGAAATATGCATATGCCCCATTGCCCCATTTATTAGGCCTGCTATAGATCTGTTACTAACAAAGCATTATTGATTGTCTTTACCCCCAAGGAAAGTTGCTTTAAATAGCTTTTTTTTTTTTTTTTTTTTTTTTTTTTTTTTTTTTTTTTTTAGGAGCAATGTCATTTTTAAGACCTGGGGTTATACAGTTTCTGGATGAGAGTCAAATAACGCAAAAATATTTGAGAAAAGCAATATTGCATTTCTGAAACACTTTGACCCCACTTGACCTAACAGTAACAAGGTTTTGTTTGAGAGAACCATATGGAATAATATGAAGTTGGAGTAATCTTTTAAGGTTCAAATTCCTTCAGATTTCAGAATGACACTCAGTGTTTTGTTGCGGAGTCAGTGGTGAAACTCGGTAGTGTGGGGCTCTGCTCAGTTACTTGATAACTTTTTCTTGGCTTCAGAGTTTCAACAGTTTCAAAGCAACAACAAGGTGCCATTGTGCTCCAAAACGTATGTAAGGCAACATTCATTCAAGTGTTGACCTGCATTTCACAGTCCAAGAAAAACAACGGTTATTTATATAATCTTATCCATGGTTCTGTTTTTCTCTGGGTACCCCACCCTCCACAAACCAACAGCTGAAAAGCTGGATCTTGCTGAGAGCCTGCTCCTTTCTCATTTTCTTCTTTGCTTGGAGCTGAACAGAAAACCCAAGTGAAATGTTGCTTGTTACAGGCATGAAATCAGCAGTGAAACTAGCCAGTTTCCGTGCAAAAATACTGCATGTTCCCAAGATGTGGAATATGAGTATAAAATAGCACAACGTGAATTGACGCGCAATTTCCAAAGTATGGAGCAATCAACATGGTGTGGGACATCAGAGTCCTGGGTTGTACTGTTGTCACTGATGGTGATCTGGTGCTTGAGAGCACTTGGGCTGCTTCTGTTTCTAATATAAATGCAGCCTCAATTTCTCAAATTCCCCCTCCCATATTTTGTCTACTAAGATTGAACTCTGGTTCAGGGGCTGGTGTTTGCCATTCAGTTCCTAGAACTTGTGAGGTTGATTTGGTTATAATAAACAAATAATAGCAAGTGTTTTCATACAAACATTTTCCTCTACATGTTATAGGCAGATGTACAAAAAAGATGAATTGTACACAAGAACTATTGCCTGGATGTTGGTCTTGTCAGTTAGATGAAAATTCTGGTTTCTTTGCAAGAGTTCTTGCAGACCTATCTAATTAATAGAGTTTTAAAAAACGTCCCTCTTTTCCTCTCCCATCTAAGTAGTCTCCTATTTACTCCAGTAGCTGAATTCACTAGATGAAAAACAAAAGTGAAGAAAATACTTGCTGCAAGAAAGCCAAAGAGATTTTTGCTACAGATAGTGGAAAGTAGAAGTGCACCTTTTGACTTCAGTGGGAAGTGAATTATGTTATGAAAGACTGATATTTCCCTCAGCACACACATCCTCTGCTCCTCAAGGGTCTGAATGGCCCACAGCCTCTGCTATGTTTATCCTCACGGTGCTCCAGAAAATGTGGTTGCTCCTATTTTATGATGGGAAACAGGCAAAAGGAGTGACCAAATGTTCTGCCCAAAGTCACAGAGGATGTCTGTGGCAGGATGAATGGTTGAACCCAAACCCTAAGTTTCATCTTTGGATTTTTCCTTTTGGTTGTAGATTTGATGCTCAACCTTTAGATTTTGAACTTTGTCTTATTTCCTTTGAAAGCATTAGGAGGGTTGCCTTGGGCTAGAGGAATTTGCAACAAAGTTATCAAATATTTCTCAAGGAGGAGGTTTTGACTTAAAAGGGTTCAGAAATAAAATACTGGGTAGGCTTTTTTACTTCTGCCCTGTATAATGCAATGCACATTTAATGCAGACGTGTTGAATGCTGATGCTAAGGACTGATATTTTATGGCTCCACTAAATATTTCACAGACTATTTTGTCATTTTAGGTTAAAAAATTTTTCAAGCAACAACTTGGCCTTCTCCTCAGGGCAAGACTTCGGGGAAAACAGCGGACTGGCTGTCTATGTAGCCAATGCAATTGATGCAAGTATCAGTTGGAAAGACATCAAATGGCTTCGGGAGCTGACATCACTGCCCATTGTTGCAAAAGGAATCCTAAGAGGTGTGTAGCTTTACTGCTTTCCATGGAGAGGGCAAGGCATCCCTTTTTGCAGAGGCAACAGGGAAAAAAAGTGCTTGTGCTGCTGAATTTTCTGTAGAATTACACTACGTTTCAATGGCAAGCATCTGTTTTGCTTACATTAAAAAAATATGATGGATTGTGCATTCATATTCGTATACTGTGCTAAACAGGGAAGATTTGCCAAAGTAGATTGCAAAACAAAGGAAAAAGTTGTCTTCCTTGTGCATGATTAGGATGTGGAAGATCGCAGACATGAGCAAATGTCCATTTGTTTTGGTTAGGATCAATGCAATATGAACTGGTGAGGGTGATAATCGTTCTGCCTCTGTGCATTAGCTTCTCCTTGTGGAAGGCAGTCTGAATCAGACAAACTTTTCTTCCAGCAGAAACTGAACATTATTATTTTCCTATCTGGGGAAAAACTGAAGAACGAGATTTTGCATTTTGGCAGTCAGAGGTACGGGTCAAGGTTTGTGGCTTATAAGGCCTGGATGTACTTTTTACTGGCTTTGATGGAACTGCAGAGAATGCAGGAATGCACATGAGCCAAATAGCCAAGAAAGTGAAGACACTGCTTTAATAAATACCTGGAGTTTTCAGGTGGTTTGCATGGCTGGGCTATAGAATGTGTTTACCTTGAAGTTCAGTAGGCAGGGATTGGAGTCCTGTAGTCTGTACACTTTGCCATGCCATGGTGTTTTCTGGGCTAAGCAGTGGTTGGTGTCCCTATTTCCTTGTCCTGTGCTGTGAGTTCTTCCTTAGCCAATAGACTTATCTGGGAGATCTATGAAAAAGGACCATTTCACTTTGCTGCTCTCTATCTATGAGAATGCAAGTGTTCGAAGAGAAAAACAGCAGGAGTGTTGGGTCCTTAGACTCTGCATAAATGAAAAAAATATTAACACAAAAGCAAAACTCAAACAAAAAAAAACTAACAACAAAAAAGCAGAACAAAAAAAACCAACAACCCAACCAACACTTTAAATTTTCAGGTTGAGATGTTGGTGTAACAGCAGCTATATCTAAATTCAGATGCAGTCAGGAAGGACAGCTCATTGTGCTTGTAAACCCTAATTCTATTCTGAGTGTGCTACTTGAAGGGAAGCTGAATTTCCATTCTGTTAAATGAACACCGACACAGCGAAGTGTTTTCATTAGCTGTGGTTTATTACCACAATCTTATTGTTAACTGGCATTGAGGGGAAAAAAATCAACAAGTTTGATCAAAAGTTGCTGTTAGTCCAAAGTGATAAAATGTTCTGTTCCAACATTTCAAGTGATCTTCCTAGCCTAATTGCTTCAAGATAGAACTGTTGATCTGTGATAAGATGAGCCTATGGAAGGATGAAGCCCAAAGTGGCTTCCCAGCAGCTTCCAGTGTTTTTTGTTGTTTTTTTTTTTTTTTTACTGATGTCATAATTTCCCTCATCATGATGTTCAAGATCCCATTCTGGAAAGAATTTTTTTTTAATGTATTTTCAGCTGATGATGCTAAAGAAGCTGTAAAGCTTGGGGTAGACGGTATACTGGTGTCAAATCATGGAGCACGTCAGCTTGATGGAGTTCCTGCAACGGTAAGTAGTGGTGCCAATAAGTACCAAGTTCTTTCTGCTTTTGGCTTCTTGCTCCTTCCACTGAATACATAATAGCTAGAGGGAAAACCTGCAAATGCATGTTGTGTGCCTTAATCTATGAGAAGTAATCTCTTACTACAGTTGTTCTCACTTTTAATACTCTCCATAGACTTCTGAAAAATTGGAGTTACAGAGTAACTAAAGGCAGAAGGAAATTCTCCCTTTTTCTCCCGAGCTGCTGTCAGCTCGGCAGGCCCACTGGTGTGTCACCCCTTCCTGTAGAGCTATTCTGCTCTCTGAGTCTTTCCTTAGGGACAATTGAGGGTTTCCCCAGTCAATTCCATTCACTTGCTGATGTTTTTTGAAAGTCTTCAAGTGGACCCACTGGTTCTTTTTATGGAGTGTGGGTGCCAAAACTTCTGAAATCAATTTTCTTCAACTTCTGTCCTGTTCTTGTCCTCTGCAGAGAATGTATCCTTCAGTTTCACCAAGAGTATTGGAAAATCTTGTGCAAGTCTGTGTGAGGTAACCCAGCAGAAAAAATATGAGGATATTAAAAACAAAAACAAAAAAAAAGCATTTTGAAAAATGAGAGCTCAAAAACTAGGAATTACTATTTTCTACTGAAGTAGAACTGAAATTAAGCTTGTGGACTACTTTTTCAAGTTTCTTCTTTACAGTGTCACTGTGTAGAGAAGATGACACTATCAAAGCCAGCATGTTCACTGAATTTCATCTTACAGAGAAAAGTGTATTTCAAAATGCAGTTTCCATGAGAATATCTGTATTGAATCATGCAAAGAGTTTCTGTTTTTGAAGCATAATTTCATGGCTTTTCAGAACATGAGCTGGCTAATATTTCTAGTGTCTAGTTACACATTGAGGAAATCTATGTTTTAATTATGGTTTGCATCATACTTTAGTTATTATAGCACTTTAATGTTGATACAGTTTGTCAGGATGTAGAAAGTAGTCTCTGTATATGGAAATAAATCCAAAATATGTTTGGCAAGAGAGCAAAACCAGAGGGAGGGGAAAAAATCACAGCCAGTGCCAAACTTCAAGAAAATTTTAATCCAAATCTAAAAACAAACTGCTCTTTCAAGTTTTTTCCCCAATCTCCTAGTCACTTTTTATCCATTAGAAAGGAAATGAATTGCATCCGTGTTTGAAAGGCATGAATTGGTGTGCCTTTTGTTTTACTACCGCACACTCCTTAGTACTTGGCTCCTAGTCTTGTTTCTTTCCTGATATTCGTGAATAGGAACTGTATGCATGTTGTAGGAACAGCTGCTATGTAATTAATGCTTGAGCTTTGAATTCAGGAGGCTCATCTCTTCTTGAAACTTCTTGCACGGTGTTGACGTTTTAGCTAATTCCCTTCCTGTATCTTGGGAACATCCATTTGTCTTTGCTTTTACCACTTGTGCAGAGAGTAAATGGAAATTAGTGAGAGAAGTATATGCGTTCAGAAGAAGAAAATGTTTCTCTCCTTGTTCAAAACTCAGAGAAAGTTGAGTTTTTCTTAGATAAATAAGTTCCCTCTACAACTATTCCTGAGATCAAGATGTGTTTTCAAATGAAAAAAATGTGTTATTTTATTTTTCTGACAGATCTCTTACTCATTATCTTCAGATACAGTGCCTACCTTTGTGCTCCTTAATGCCAGCCAGTCCCTTTTATTAATGAATAGTGAATTTAAGCAAAAAATGTAGATGACTGTTTAAGAAGTCAGTGATTGAGTTTCATTCCTAAACGACTGAACACTGAATGTTAGGGTAATAATATCAAGGAATAGGCTCTCCTCTCTGCCTGCTGTTTCTTATATTCTTCCTAAAAGCTTGTACAGGCTTGTATTGGATGCACATCATGAGATTAGATGGACATTTTATGTGACCCTGCTGATTCTCATTTTATTTAAGTGGCTGTCCAAATAAATTTGACCTGTGTATATGTCTGCTAACATGCCAAGTCACACAAAGCTGTATTTATGCACACAATCAGGCAAGTAATTGCTCACTTAGCTTTTTTGAAGCTTGAATTCTTTACGTAATAATTTATTCAGAAAATAAATAGGGTTACAGAAACTGTATTTCTGATTTCACTCTTCTAGATTGATATCTTGCCTGAAATTGTTGAGGCTGTGGAGGGGAAGGTGGAGGTGTTCCTAGATGGCGGTGTAAGAAAAGGCACAGACATACTCAAAGCATTAGCTCTGGGTGCCAAAGCTGTATTCATCGGCAGGCCTCTCATCTGGGGCTTGGTTTATCAAGTAAGTAAAAGAAAAAAATCTGAAAAATATGTTTGTAGATGCCTATACTAGCTTTTTACGCTTTGTGTATTCACATGTATGCGTGAGAGAATGAATCTCTTACGTGTGTATGTATCCAGATCATATAATTATCTCAAATTTGCTATCAAATACTTAGGAGTCAGAGTTGTCCATGACACTTTCCTGGTATGTATTTATAGCTTGTCTATAGATGCAAGTATGCATAACAATGCACCCTAATTGCTTAGGGTGAAGAAGGAGCAAAAGAAGTTCTCCAAATGCTGAAGGAAGAGTTTCGACTGGCAATGGCACTGACAGGTGAGACATCAGTGTTTCCTCTTAGTGTAATAACCACCTCTCCCTCACATTTTATCATAGCTCTCATTCACCCTGTGCAAGGCACCATAGTAACCTATAGAGGAGAGACAGAAATATTTGCAATATAAACAGGTTAACCTGCAGAGAGATGAAAAAAGAAACTGATGTTAACCCCAACTTTATATATAGGATATCTATATATGTAGACATAAAGAGTAAGTGAAAAATGAAAAAATATTTTGGGTAAGAAGAGCCACAGATCTATAGAAAAGTGATGTCAAATCCTCAGTCACTAAGGGGTGGATTACATCTGACTGAACATAGCTTTCTATGGAAAAGAAAATGAACCAGTTTAGCATGGGGTAGGCAATTGGAAATTTCGACTGATATTTGTTGGCCACCATTCCCAAATTTCGACTGATATTTGTTGGATATAAGGAAAAAGTCTTCTACATTGAGGGTGGTGTGGGACTGGAACGGGTTGCCGAGAGATATGGTGGAACCTCCATCCCTGGTAGCATTTTAGGCCAGACTGGATGGTACTCTGAGCAACCGATGGTGGCATGCAAGTCCCTGTTTGTTGCAAGGCAGTGGGAATAGAAGACGTTTAAAGGTCCCGAATTCTATGATTCTTTGTAACTTGTTCTCTAGGCTGCCGGACTGTAAAAGAGATTGGCAGGACATTGATACGAAGACATGAAGTACTGCTTTCCAAGATTTAGATCTGAAGATGATCCCCTCGCCTGTTGCCTGTTGTACAGAAAGCACGCTAGATAAAAAGCAATGCTATTTGCTCTTTGGGCCTCATGCTGCAATCCTGACTGAGAAGGAGTCTTCTGTAAGCAACTGCTTGTTGAAGAAGTTACTTGCTTCAAGTTTTACAGCCTATTCTGCTAGGCACTTATGGAAAGCTGCTGTGCTGTTACTGGTGATTAGAGATGAGTCTTTATACAAGACCAACACAGAAACTTGAAGGTGTTTTGCAATAAATGCTGATATTAGCTTACAGACCTTTTTAGTGTTAAAATGAAACCATAAAAGAAAAATTTCTGATGGCAAACAGCTATCAAAATGTAGAAATTTAAAATGTAAAAGGTACTTTTCTCACTGGTTAGAGAAACTACACTGTAGATCAGAAATTAAATCTTGCTTTCTTATGAATATAATTTCTTCTCCCTAATAATGATGTGCTATTCGTTAATAAGTATGTGGACTTATATCATGTAGGCTGCAGAAACTCAGAGTTCTTAGTTATAAAGAACTGAACAGCAAAGTGAAATTGGAGAAGTGACTCAAAGCCCTTTGCAATCAGACAACCACTGTGCTTGTGAATCAGATACACATCAGCTCTTTGGCTTGTGCAAATCTTGGTAGTTCTATTGCCTTCACCAAACCGTGCTGACTATATCCAGCTGGATCCCTAAGTCATGTTTTTAAACTGGACTCAATTGTTTACAGTTTTTTAGATTATTGGATAAATCTGTAGCATCTTGCATCAGCATTGCAGAAAGGTTTTGAAAATCTTGTTGTGGATTTTTTTTTTAAAGCCACCATTACACTGTTCCACTGTCACTGATACAACAATACCATTTGTTTCCCATCAGTGTCAGGAGAACTTGTGCATTCTGATTCTCCCTTTTTGCTTTATTTGAAATATCCTGTATTGAGTTTTAGAGGCAGTTTTGTCATAAATGATGGAATAGTACAATATGAACTAAAGCAGGGGCTGGAACTCAAAATGGGGAGAAAACCCAAAAGGCCGCATGCTTGCCCTTCAGTTGAAAATTTGTTCTCTTATTTACTGCAGATTGTAGTGTGTTGTGTGGGGGTTGCATAGCAACAAAATAAAGTTTATCTGTGTAAGGAATTATGAATGTTTCTCAGAGCATAGAGAAGCATAATTTCTGCTGTTTACTGCACTTATCATATCTGTTGCAATGTGGACTGTGTCAGATGTCAATTACAGACTAACTTCAGAAAGACTGTTTATTTTAAATAATATAAATGTTGCTTAAAAGATAGGGGATAGTATCTTATGTTTACATGTTTAAGATCCATTTCTAAAGTTTAGAAGATGCAGTTTCCTGTCTTAGCCCCAACCAAATTCAAGGAAAGTTCTGTAACGCTGTGGGCCAGGGTAAATTCTGCTGGTGAGGAAACTGATTTTGTTATTGGTGCAAAATTAACTATTTCTAGTTCCTTTGGGCAAATGGGCTTATATTTGTTCTTTCCTGCTTGTTATCTGATAATTGCCTGTCTTCCTTTTCAATCCTAGTAAGAATATACACACATTAAAAAATAAAAACAGAGTCAAGTATGAAAGGCTGTGAGACAAAGTTGACAGAAATGAAATTAGTTTCTGTTTAAAAGAAAAAGTACATATATTTCACAGTCAATGGAATTTTACTAGATTTGGAGACAACCAAATACAATTGCTTCTTGAAATGCTAATGAAACTTTTTTGTATGTTTTAATTATTTATGTCATAGAATTGGGGGAAGATCAGAGAGACTCAGCCATTCTGAACAATGCTCAATCTAAGTAAAACTTTAGCTCATGGCATCTTCACATAGAGAAGGAAGCACCCCATGCATAACATAGTGGTAGTGGATCTTTCTGGAGGTTGAGAATGTTTTTGAAGATAACTTATGCAATATAACTAAAGAAAATAATAAGCCTATAGAAGGCATAGAAGTAGAACAGAACAGTTTGCATATTTTGCATTTATGATGCTCTAGTATGTCTGCCTATCTGTGTCAAATAATGAACACACCATCTTGTTTAACTGTAAAATTATTTTCTGATTTTATCTTTGCTCTAAGCCATGGATACCAAAAGAAAATGTCTTCATAGAAAAATATGTAGTAAGGGAAGTACATTGAGTCATATTTATCTACCCAGAAAGCCAGCAGTCAACTGATGTGCTGGGTGATTGAAAAAAATCAACCCACCTGATAGACTGGTAACTGAATAGTATCTGAATGGAGTTTTCTAACCACTTTTCAAGTAGACCAGGAATATACTGTGGAAAAAAGAGGATTACGTTTAGTGGATTTCTCCACTGTTTTGTGAAGAGAGAAGATCCAAAAGCAACACCTGAGAGAGTACAAGATGAGGATCCTGGACTTTTGAGGAGAAAGTGGTATCTCACAAGATCCAAAGATGTGAGACAGGTATTTATATACTGTGTGGGGTTTTTTGTTTGTTTGCTTTTTGTTTTGTTTTTTCCCCCCCATATTCAGCCTGTCTGGATTTCTCTGCTGCTGTCAGTTTGAAAGATCT
The DNA here is from genome assembly GCF_905368555.1 of Meleagris gallopavo. Classification (NCBI taxonomy): domain Eukaryota; kingdom Metazoa; phylum Chordata; class Aves; order Galliformes; family Phasianidae; genus Meleagris; species Meleagris gallopavo. Next base: position 14,074,360 of record NC_139405.1, read on the forward strand.
TCTGAAAATGTCACCATAAAGTTATCTTCTTGGCCTCTGTAAGCCCATAGAGGATTAAATCCACTAAAGAGAGTACAGAAGAGCACAGCTCTCTAGCAAGGCTATGTAGATACAAGTGTGAAGCAGAGAGGCTTCAGCTCTGGTGTGGACTCCAGAGACCCATTCCTAGCAACATGCACTATCAAAGGCAGTCTGTGTCAAAGTGGCAGGGTCAGGGAAAGAGCCTGTGACACTGTCTGAACATCTGGTAGAGTGTATCAAAGCCAGACATGCAAGGAGCAGGGCCTTCCTAAGAGAGGAAAAAAAAACCAGCATGCTTCTGCAGATCTTGAGTTGCAACAAGCAGGTAGGTGTGTATTTGGAGGAAAGATTTGGCTGTATCAGGAACGTATTTGCTGTGAGAGATGGGCAGTTATGTACAGCAGAGGAGAGTGCTGAAGCATAAGAAGTACAGGACTGAGGCAGAAGATGGCAGAAGTCAGCTGAGGACTGCGTCTCACCTTTCAGATCTAAAGGGAAGGAGATTAGAGTAGCTTTGGGATAGGTCTTACATCCTCGCTTAGCCTGTCAGTTCTTTGAAGTAGAGACCTGCTGCTTTTTGAACATTCGGAGCCTGCGCACAGGGTGGGGAATCCACTAAGTAAATAATAGGAGTCATAATTCAGTTCACTTGAGCTGAAGAGCTGTGAAAGACATGATCTGTTTTCTTGTGACCTCCGCCTCTTGCTGTAACTCTGGGACACATTATTGTATTTTGCTTTTTACCCATGGCCAAATCAAACAAATAGCTCTGGGACTGGTAGGAACTCCACCTCCATCCCCAATTTTTCAGGTGAAGGATGAAACTTGTCTGTCTTACTGAGAATTTCTGAACATAAATAAACAGATACTTAGAGTAACTTGGTTTGATAAACGGGCAGTATAGGTCAGGGCCTGTTGGATCTGTAGGCGACACAAAGATGAAGCAGAACTGGGGAAGTAGGCAGGAATGGCTCTGCTTTTCTTGGCTTCTCAAATGGTTTTCAGGCTGAAATCAAATACTGAGAGCACAAGGAAAGCTGGCTTCTTAAGTCATGATTTTTCACTGAACTTCACTGTAAGGATATCTCTTATAAAGCTACTTTTGATGTGGAAATTTGGCTCCAAACCACACTGAAGACCATTATAAATAACCACTTCATCATAGGACACACAGAAGTTGGCTTCCTTGAACGCTCCTAGAAAGCAAATCTAATGTTATTGAGCCATAACCTCAGCTAGTGTAAATCAGGGAAGCTCTATTGACTTCATTAGGTCACACTGATTTACACCAGCTGTGACTGTGGCCTCACAATATAGGAAGATATGTCAGCTTTTAAATTCTATCACTGAGTGTTGAAGAAAACTGTTTTTAAAACAAGACTGCCAATCCCAAATTTGGATACTAATGAGACACAGTACTGTAATTGTTTCATGATGCCTATATGCTCCGTTTTGTTTTAATTTTGCCTTGCTTCTGTTTTTCTTATCTCTTGCCAAACAGAGGGAGAATACCACATACGTTACACTCATAAGAAAGATGTTTTGCTGCTTTGAGAACATGTCCTCCAGATGCAAAATGCTTTTTTGTTGTCATTCAGTTTCTTCCTTTGGATAGGTATGTTGTTTATGTGTCAATATTAGACTGCTCTGGAGAGTCAGCCTCATGCTTCTCCAAGGCCCTGGAGTTCTTGAAGGGGCACCAAGAGGCTGTCCCAGCCAAACCTCGAAGATTTTATTTCCTCGTAGTGGTTTTCAGCTCCAAAGTCATCATTGCAGATAAGCAGTGTGAATTGTGCCTAGGAGCACCCTGAAAGGAATGACCCTGAGACCATCAATACATCTCCGTAACATTTTTGTTGGGTGCTCACAGGATTAACTTTATTAAGTAATCCATTGTACTTGCACCTTTATGGTATGCAAGGCTGGTAGATACATACAGATGGTTTGTTCAGGAAAGGGGAAAATAAATAATCTTGACAATGATTAATATTTGTTTTTATTTCATTACAGCAGCAGCTGTGAGTTCTACTCAAAGTCAAGATCTCACTGTGCAATGCAAAGATGCTTCTATGTCATCAGCAGTCTCTGCACAACCGAGGCTGAAGTGTGAATTAACAGACACAGGAAAAGAATGTTCTTATTTCTATTTTATAAAGAGACTAACCAGTTTCACCAGCACTCGGTCACAGGATAGAACCAAGTTCCTTTTAGTCGTTTTCACCACCTTAGTTATAAACCTTGCTTTTCCCCCTAAGGCAGATGACTCTGAGGTGAACATTACGTATTGCAAATACCCAGCATCTTTGGCAAAGGTCCAAAGATGTACTCCGAAACAGTGAATAGACCTGGGTCACAGAAGAGCTCTTAACCTCTGTACTTTTCATTGTGAGAGGAGGACTCCTGTTGCACCTGGGACCACATCTAATACTCTGCCAGTTAGCCAGACAAACTCTGGCTGTGGTGGCTTTGCAGTAGACTTAATATTTCTTCCTTATTATCTATAAATCAATCAAACACTGTGATTTTCTTGGATTCTCCCCAGGCCCTTCAGTATGCTAACACCTTTAGTTATGTGTACTTACCTTGAAGTTTCCTGTTAGGAAGAATCATAATGGATACAAAGCACGTTTTGCTCATTACAAGAGTTCCACAGATTAGGTATTTATGGTTAAGCTAATTTTACATGAGATTTGTCCAGTTTTCAAGATTGGCCATTAAGTCTACAAAGAGAGATGCAAGAATCCTACAATAAGCCAATGTGGTAGAAAGTTAACTTTTATACAAACTCAGAATATGTGTACTTTTCTATTTGGTGAGGCTAGCAAATTAATTCAGCATGTATTGTTACTGGACCCAGAATTCTGCCATGGATATGAGATAATTTTCATAAAAGGTAAGATGTGAATGATGTCTATGAATGGGAATGTGACCAGCAGCATCATCTCACATACCCAAACTCTCCTCAGAGTCTGTAGTAAGTAGAGTCTAAGTTATTTCTGACTCCAGAGCTATACATCTACAGCCATCAAATGATTAACAGTAACAAAAAATATTGAATTTGGTATAGTCAAAATCTGTTGACAAGCATACATTTTTCACCCAGAAACTCGCAAAAAAAATTTTTTTTACATGCCCTTCATATAAGAAACTTCACTCTGTAGAAAGAGTTGCAAACAAAGAAGTTTATATTGCAAAAAGAGAACTTGCTTACAGTTTTAAAATGACACAAATATTATCTGGTAATAAAGACATCTGCAAATAAAGAATGGCAGTAACTCACCTCATTTTCTTCTTGCCTGATGGCTATAGCTTTTTCAGTGGTTGCAAGTTCAGGAGTTTCAGCTCTGCGTTGTGAACTTACATCTTGTTGTGTCCTGCCTAGTGCTGCCATGTTTGCACCAGCCTTTCCTGCAGAGTCCTTGGTTTTGATCTTGCAAGGAAGAAGTAATAAAAGAGATGCTTAGGACCTTTGGGTAGAGTCTTTGCCACTTGCTATATTTCCAAATGAGGCGTGGATATGTGTGAGTATTGGTGAATGGATTTGGCCAGAAGGTAGGAGATCTGCATAGATGGGAATTTGGCATGAGCTATAGGTTGCATATGATACTTCAATACTTTGCATAAGTAGATGAAGCACATCTTGGCAAAGAATCCCAGTCACTGGTTCCCAGGCTACGTACAACCTGAAGATGTTAAGCGGGAGGCCAGCAAAGACCTTGAAGTACTGTTGCCTACATCATGTTATCTTATAAGTCAGTAATATTGTCCAGGGGCCAGGGAAGATGGGGACTGCTGTTCTGGAAGTTCTGCTGCAAGGGTCATGCATTTGGGTAAATAAAGAAGACTACCACTATTACATTTATCCCACTTAATCTGTTTGGATGCCGATTCTATCTTTGTCTCAAATGTTTAGGGCCAAATCTTGAACTAGCGTAGCTTTGTTGCAGTCTGCAGAGTTGTTCTGATCTCTGTCAGCTGAGAATCTGAACCTACAGGTGTCTCTTTCCCTGTCCTCCAAAGAAGCATCAGTTTTCATTGGTTTAACTGAAAGTTTGTTACAAATCCCTTTAGGTCCATAATAATTGAATCAGATACTTGAAATTGTCATACAAGATGCTTGATTGTCACCTTTTATCAGGAATTCTGAGACAGCAGGAGGAAAGTAGCAAGTTCTATGCTGAGGCCAAGATGTTCTTAGCTGTACAAACTTTACCAAACTCCTCCTGAATACTGCAGATACTTCCCAAGCAAAGTTGCCCTTTTATAAAGTTGAGATTGAATATCAGGTCTTGCTCTTGTGTGAACAGCTCTGGTGTGTGACATACACACTAACATATAAACAAGTGCTTCTTGACTTCTTCACTCCTTATGCTATCTACTCATAAAAACTATGCCTTACCAGAATTAAATCTCCCAAAATTTGTATTGTATGTGCTTACTGTTAACTTGGAAGACTGCCACAGCTGTGCAGTAGTTATCTATTAAAAGTTATCTCTGACAGTCTCATCCCTAGCTTATTTTCTGGTTATGCAGTGGTGCCAGAGAAGCTCTGTACGCCCTCATGGTACTTCATTAACCATATCTTCTCGTGTTAACCTATGGATAGTCATTCATGAACAAGAGGGCTGTGCCTCATACATTATTATGTTGGTCCACAACATTAGAGGTGGATGTTGGTAGTATGGCAGTTGAAGTTGAACCTTCCTGCCAATATTCTGTTTTGCTGTGAGACAGATGGACTTGGAGGGACAGTCTGACAAAAGGATAGCTAACATGGAAGTGTATATGAAGCAAAGGTGTGTCGTTGAATTCCTCTATGTGGAAAAAATTACACCTATTGACATTTGTCAACACATCCTGAATGTTAATGGAGACCAAACAGAGGATGTGAGCACAGTAAGGTGGTGGGTGGTGAAAGACAAGACATGTTCCAGATGGCAATGTGTAGTTGTCACACCACGAAATGAAGAACAACTTGATCTTGAGCATCTTGAGCTCATTTGTGGAGTATTATTAGGAAACTGTGTACAGTGCTGAATATGGTTTCAGTGCTTTGGAAATGATGGTGTCAGTGTTAGAATATCACTATGTTGTGCCAAGTAGATCCCATGAATGTTCACAAAGGAACAGAATTTGTATTCAATTTTGTCAGGACCTATTGAATCAACATGAGGCTGAAGGTGACAATTTCCTGTATTGCATCATTTCTGGTGACAAGATATGGTGTTATCACTGTGAACTAGAGTCAAAATGGCAGTCCATGGAATGGCAACCTGTAAATTCTCCAGAAAAAAAAGGTCAAGACATAGTCCTAAGTAGGTAATATATTTTGGGATAGGAAGGGAGTGATCCTTCTGGATTTCCTGGAACCCAGACAGAGCATCAGGTCTGACCACTACATCATAATGATGATGAAGCTGAAGGGTCAAACTATCAGAGTCAGGCCAGAGTAGACCACAACCTTCCTCTTGTAACATGATGCATGCTTTTGGCCTATCACAGAAAAGGCCCTTTACCATAAAGATAAAAACTATTTCTTTTGATTCTCAATCCTTTTTCCATTTGTACTCTAATATGTATGGAACATGTCAGTTATTACAAAAGGTACAGAGAATCTACAAAGAACGAGGAACTGTAGAGTACATCAAGCCCACAATTCTACATTAACTTGTGTTACTGCTTACTGGGGTGATTGAAAATCTTTGGTCTTATATGATATGAAATAATTTTGGCTGCTAAGTAAACTTCTCTAAGCCAAGAGTGCATTCGCTCTCCATGCAGACTCACGAAGAAAGTCTTCATTCTGACTGAATCTTCACTGTAATGTACTGAACAATCTACCCTGGAGAATTTTTATTTCCCCTGTTAGAAGCCTCTTAGCTGTGAGTACAAGAAGAGTAGTATGTATCTGGAAACATGCTCTTTCCTGGGTCCTCACGTAGTAGTATGTCTCAATCTTAATTGCTTTGCATGGTTAGAAGAGTACAGTGACTGACATTTTCCAAAATTTTTACAAAAGCAGAATGTCTGCATATCGTATGACAAGATGCATCAAGGTAAATGTGTTTTGGGTTTTTTTGGGGTTGGTTTTTTTAATTCAGGTGAGAGCTCTTGTAAGTTGTATTCTTTTCTCCACAGCTAGCTTTTTTTTCAATCTCGTCTTCCTGCTGTCTTGAGGAAATGACTACAAGAGAAGTTTCTTTCTTCTTCTACTCAGAGTTGGTGAGCACACTTTTCTCCACTTCCTCATCGATTGTAGAGAGATGTTGTTTTGATTAATTTTTATTTATTTATTTATTATTATTTTCTTGGTTTTTGTTTCCAGTGCTGGCAATAGGCAGACTGTCTTCTGGTGCAGCATCATAGTAAATGCCAGAAGCAGCTCATCTCTATTTTGATATGTTGTCAATTAATTACTGTTCAACTATGCAACCACAGACACTTTAGCTGTCCCAGCAAAATACTCCTAAGCAGCATGGTAGCAATAGCTATCAGCTATAGCAATAGCTATAGCAATAGCTGATAGCAATGAAGTCATCAATCTAGTAAGGACTCTGGATTTTCAAATACAGTAATTTGCTGCAAGAAAACAGCATGTAGCTTTAGTGGAGCATCTAATGTCGAAAGCAAAAAATTTCTGATACATTTCTGTGCAAATAGATGTGTATGTGGCTGAATATTAAGGAGATTGACAGGACTGGATATTGTTTAGGAGGTAGCAAAGAGATAATGTTGAGGTTGTTTCATCTCAAAAGTGAAGACATACAGACTCAAAGCTGGAAGTATTAAAAACAATGTATGGGATTTTTTTTTTTTTTAGCAGCAAGGGTTATTAGTGTTGGGATGTTCCCAAGGGCTGTGGTAAATTGTCCATTCCTTGTAGCATTTAAATGAAAAATAAATAAATGTGTTTCTAGAAGATATACTCTGGTTTGGCCACAAACTGTTGGAGACTTGTTGGATGAAATGTTCTGGGTTTTTCATGGTAGAAATCAAATTAGGTGATCACAAACCTCTAAAACCTTCCAAGACTATCACTTCCCTTGTTATTTTATTTTTGTGTGTTTGTGTGTGACTTATTTATGGCAAAATCAGTATGTAATAGGCAAGAGATACAAATTTTCATCATTGTTTGACCTAAGCTACAATGCCTCATTATCAGAATTATGCTATTACAGTAGTGATTTAGGATTTTAAAACCTTTAAGATCTAGTGCTGCTTTGCATAAGATCCTCTTCTGGGTCTTTTTTTGGCTGGATTTGTACCTTGCTCAATTAGACTCAAAAAGTATCTGCGCTGTTTTCCTGCTTCTCTGACATTTCTGCTTTTGACTTTGCTAGTGTGAGCATACCCACTGTCTTACTGACCTACAGTAGGTCTGAGAGCGTAATTCCAGGCTTTGTGACAAGGGAACATTTGTAAAACAGCAGCCCTTTCCTAATGTGCAAAGGGAAAGCACGTGACAGGCAGTGGGGATTCCATTTTTCAGGATCGAGAGTTCAAGACAGGCTTATAGGAGTCTTATTAAAAGTGTTTTCCAGTGCATGTGGCTCCTTCTGACAGCACCCAGGTGGTTCAGAAACCAGCATTAAGAATTAAAGCTGTTTCTCTTTTCTGCACAACAAATGGTTCAAATGTCTGGTATTTGATTCAGAAAGGAAACCTGCAGCAGTCATGTCCCCTGAAATAAACCAACCAACATTTTGAGCTGCCAACACTTCTGTCTATTACGTCAAGGCATCACAAAGTTAAAAGTATAGTGAAGTAATATATATATATTTCTCTGTAATCCCAGGGTAAATATTATGTAGACAGTATTTCTGCTTTGTGCATTAAAAATCTGTCTGAATTTGAAAAGCCTGCTAGTGCACTTTGGGGATTTTGGAAAGTGTTATTTGGCCATGAGCTAAGACCAGAAGCTGCCATTTTGCAGAGGGGGCAGGAGGGAAAGGCGTTTGGCCTCATTCATAACTTTGCAGCTACTGCAAATATCAGCTGATGAATATTTATGTTATGCCTGGCAGAGGCCCTGAAGTCAAATGGGAGGAGGAGTAGAGAGAGAAGCTTAAGTTAGGAAAATGGTCATCTGAACTCTGTGGGATTTCTTTACCAACACTTTCCATGCTTGAACAGTAGATGCTGAATGAAATCATTATGTACTGAGCCCCTGCACAGGAAAACAATGTTTGTCAAGGCTCTGTTCGTTAGCACCTTGTACTTTGCTTGAACCTTGGAGGTTTGTTGGGCCCTATAAATGGAAACTTTTCTTCCACAAATCAAGCACACTGTAGAGCTAGAGAGATTTCCTTTGTTTAGTCATTCCTACATTGGTGGTGGGACTAAGTGCAAGCAGGATAAGAGGGGGTCAGACAGAATACAAAGTGATGCAGGGTGGTATGGGTGTTGAGGAGGTGCTGCTCCAAATCCAGCTAAGATAATACTTACAAAAAGGGTTAAGTTAGAGATGTCACTGAACAGACCTGTAGCATTTGACTATGTTCAGGTGTTTGTTGGTGTATGCAGGCTCATCTCTCTCACTAGGAATCTGTATGAAGCAGGGTCTCTGTCCTGCAAGTTGCTGCACATCTATTGAAAAGAAGAAATAGAAAGCAAATGATCTGAGTGCAGAGCTGGGGGATACCAAAAAACACTTATGCATTCCTCTATACTGTGCTAAACGTAGAAACAGCACATATATTGTGTTGCGTTTAACTGCTGCAGGCAATAAATGTTGGGTTAAAATGAAAGTCGTACTGTTTTTCTCTGTGTAGTAGTTCCACAATAATTCCTCCATGTACTGGCAGTCTACAGTATTAACGGGTCAGTAAGTATTGCACCTGAATTTTGAGGAAGAAAAGAACGTCAGATATAATGGAATTTGAAAGTAATGTATTTCTTCGTATTTGTATTATCTCTGGTCAGCCACTGAGGTAAAAAAAATCCAAATCTCTCTGCCTTCACCAGATATAAACTCAAAGCAAGGAGCAACTTTCACTAAAGCTAGTGAGCGTGATTTCACCATTTGGATGAATCGAGCCTAAGAAGGAAACCAGATGAAGGAAGTAACTGCTGAAAGTCAGGCTGGGTTTGCTAACCAGGCAGGTGGGTGGCTCGTCTGATCTTCCTTCAGAGCAGCAACTTTCTGTGACGTGCAAGTGCATTTAAAGCTGCTCACCTTGGTTATACAGAAACCCAGAAGTGCCGAGAATGGACCAGTCACTTCAGAGTCCCCAGGTGCTTTGCAAAATTTAATCCAGCTCCTGCCCCGCGGGGAGATGCTCCCGCGTCCCAGGGAGAGGCACCGGCAGGTGGTGCTGCAAGACACCGAGTCTCGCAGCGCGAGCCGCGCAGCACGGCCCGGAGGCACCCGGTGCTGCCCGCGCTCCCTGGGGCGCAGCAGTGGCGCCCTGAGGCGTGGCGGGCGCTGAGGGCATTTGGCGGGAAGTTGCGCGCCTCTTGTGTGAGGGGGCTCTCGGGGCTCACAGCCCTCACCGTGCCAAGGGGTTCGGCCCTTCGGCAGCGCGGGTTTCAATTTGAGTTTGCCCCTTAGAGAGGGCACCCTCAGCGCCAGCTCACCTCCATCCCCGTGGTATTGTTCCTGGCGGGTTTGTGCCCAGAGTCGGAGTGGAGGTGAGTCCTGACTGTAGCGTTGAGAGTACTGAGTGAGGGCAATTTTTCCTTATAAATATAATTGAAAACTACGCAACAAATGATGGTTTGGTGCCCAGCGCTACAGCCTTGCTGCCAGTCCAGCCCACTGCCCCTCTGGAACCTTCTGCAACTTTCTGGCGCTCTGTGGAATTCTGCTCTCCCTGGCAGCTGGACTGCACCGCTGCAGCCTCCACACCCATCTGCACCAAAAACTGTAGGAAACCCTCAAAAAAGGAGCAGCTGAGGAAGAAAAGCCCAGAGTGAGATGCAGAAACACCCTCGCATGCTGTGAGCAGGGTGTGGGGGGGGAACTCTTTAAAACATGGCGACGTCAGCTGGTAGCAGTGTAGATCAAATGTGTTATTTTTCCTCCCAGTGGAAAATCCTCAAAATGTTTGCTTTTTGTGTGTGTGTGGCTGTCCCTGCCTGCCAACCCAGGGCCTGGCATCCCTCAGGCTGACCGTACCACCGTGGAGCTGCAGGCAGGCGGGCAGCAGCGAGATGTGCTCATGGAGGGACCCGGCAGTGCTGCGCAGCTGTTTTTGTTATACCGCTGAGCTGTAAAGTTGAAAGATGATTTGAAAAGCAAGGGATGTGCTGGGAGTACTGGCGTGTCCCGCTTATAGGCGCTTAGGGCATTCTGTGTAAATTGAACTTTTTTTTTTTTTTTTTCTTTTTTCCGCCTGGTTTTTTTTTTTTTTTGAATGGCTTAATATCACAGTGGTGGAAGGGACTCTACATCTACACTTCTGGAGCACAGAGCCTCTTCCCTGATCCCTCTGGCACAGAACTGCACCAGAGTGAGTTAAGGACAGAGGCAAAGCCAGGCTGCTCTGTAACTTGACTTATTTCAGTATGGAGGTTGCACATGAGAAGGCCCCTAGAGATTGTTATTTTTCTCAATAAAATATAAAATAAAATAAAAAAGACCCTGCCCCCTCAGAGAATTTGTTCATTTTAGAGAGGGAAAAGTGGTTGAAGGGCAATTACTTTGTGTTCTGGCTAATGCAACATGTGACTCAAAGCATAAAGCAGGAACACAGACAAGATAGGCTCTTCCCTGCATCTTCAATGAAGCGTGAAGTGTCAGGTTGAGGTGTGAAGTAATGCTTCTGAAGCCAGGTTCCTTTGACTGCATCTGGAGAAGCTGGAGTTTGAAGTTAATCTGTAACTCAGATAAGATGGAACCTATTAGAAATATGATCTAGAAGTCTTTTGTTGTAGTCTTTGTGCTTTCTTTCATTTAGCTGGTAGAAAGCATGTTTCCTGCAGAAATGCAAGAGGATGCTGTAGAGGTGAAGCAGCCTTCTGTCAGGACTTGCAGCTGTCCTGGAGGCTCCTATGGCTCAGGAAAAATCTGTGAAGTATCCTCATCTTTTCTCCTTGCCAAGCTTTCCTGTCACTCTTGTATTTGTTTTATGCTGCAGTTTTGTGTTTTATCTTGGTGTGGGAAGGGAAGTGGGTGCTGACACTCCTTTTGCAGGGTAAGGATTGTGAACTGCCATTTTCCGTCATGCCTGTCCGTGCCCCTTCTCTAAGGAGTTTGAGAGACTTTAACTCAGACAGGGAAAAAACGGATCTTTGCAGGGGCTCCGCTTGTGTGCGGGATAGAGAGATGAGCTCTGAGCAGAGAACAAATAATTTATTTCAGCTGTCACTTCCAGAATTCACAACATGGCTTTAGGCTGCTGATGAGGGACAATCAAAATAATTATTCCATAAAAAGTGGATAGTTATGAGACATTCTGTAAGTCTCCCAGAAAACTGAAGATTGTTTTGAAAAAATGTGAGGGGAAAAAAAAAAAAGGAATTGGACTGTTTGCCTTCATGTTGAAATTTTAAAAATTTTATAACTTTTAAAAAAATGTATTTTCTTTTCTCTGTATTTTCTAATACAGAGAATTATTTTGTTACAGGGGAGTTTTATCCTCCTGTTCTATAAAACAGAAAATATCAATTAAGTTGACTTGTTTCATCAGGATATTCTACTGTCAGTGTTTCTGCTGGGGGGCAGTTGCCCAGTGTTGTTTGCTGAGTATTCCATGGCAATAACAATGCTCCAGTCCCACTGCCCTCTAAGCAGGGGCCTGTTAGAGCATGAATGCAGTGCTGCCAGTAGTTCTTGGTAAGAGGATGTGCACTGAGAAAGGAAAACTCACTGCTGCTATCATCAACGTTTCAAGTCTGTATTCTAGTTTAAAAGTAGATTTGCTGTTCCAGTGTGTACTGGGAAGTCTCTCTAAAGCATTATTAGCAGCTTTATTGTTGGTGTGTACTGAGGTGACCTTGGTCCAGGGACAGTCTGCGTGGACTTGGTTTCTCTCTGTTGTAGGCAGTGACATGCTTGTCTGGAATGATGGATTGTGGTGCCGTATATATATATAAACAGAGCAGCTGTAGCAAACACCTTCTGCAACATGTATGGTTTTTGAAAATTATAGGTTGCAAGCATTAGTTTAAAAGAGGCAAGGAAATTTGTATGCATTGAGAATGTGAGTTATGGAACTGTCACTCTGTATCATTAAACTCTTCCCTACCCTTTCCTCTTTCTTTCTTTGAATCACATGCTCATGTTTTTGGACTCTGAGCTCGAGCACAGAGATATCTTAAGGTAGCACATCTGGAAGGAAGCTTTATAGGTAGATAAATGTTTGTTTTTTAGTGGAAACCATGGGCTGCCTTGTGGCAGCACACTGCAGAAAGTGTCTTCAAAGTGTTGGTTAGGTACTGCTACCCGTGGGAGGGCTGCTAACAGGCTGAGCTTCTCAGTGTGGGGAATTAAGGGAGTGGTGGGTGAGCAAGTTAGAGGTGAGCAGGCCTGTCTGTGAACTGGTGTCCAACAGAAAAGATGAGCTTCCTCTTGCCCCACAATGTTTTGTGACTGTATCCACATTTCCTTCAGAGCCAGTCACAGGATGTAGCATGTTCATGTGATTCCTGCTGCATTGTATTGCTCCAGATGATGTTTTTTCAATGGATTATTATTTCCCAAAACATGTTGTACTGTGTTTTGCAATAGAGTGGTAAAATATTGCTTTGTTTATCAACTGTGGGATGTACTCTGAACGGCAAATTATTTGTTGTCTAACAGACAGAAATTTCACGTGTAAGAAATGTTTTTAATTTGGCTTTAAGAAATGTTTGTTGTTGTCATTTGTTTTTATTTTTCAGAAGTCTTTTGAGAATAGAAGGAAGTTAGGTCAATGCTTACAAAGGTAGTTAGGCCAGAAGGAGGCATCTAAAGCTGTGGTAGACTTGGTCATAATTTTGTGCAGTTGCTGTAAACATGTTTTTTAGCTCTGATTTTATTTTTGACTTCAAGGAAACTAATTTAATTTTTTGTGTTGGGCTGTGACTTGCAGTCGTTGTCCCTGAAACTGGACAAAACCAGAAAGGATAACTCACGTCTGGAGGTCTGCTTTGGAAGGGATTTCAATTTTCTTCTGGAAATCCACAAACTTAAATCACAATATACCTCCCATCCAGGAAGGTGTTGTGTGGTTTGAGGTTTTATTATAGACATTTTCTACAGCTCTACTCGTTCTAGATTTGTACTTAAATGGAAGCCTAGCAAGGCAAAAGCCAGGTGTTTAGGATGTGGCATTGGTGACTCAGTAGGTGGTACATTTCCTTCTCCGTCAACATTAAACAAGTGCCCTTGTGTGGTAACAGGGATGGGTTGCTTCTTGGCTGACATGAAAAAAAAACAAGGTCACTACTAAGATTTTGGGAACTGGACAGGAAGGTCTTCTGTTCTCCGTAGTGAAAGGGAATTAGCCTCAAGATCACTTAAACTGAAAAACCAACTCCTTTTACAAAAGAAAACTGTAAAGGGTTGTACTGCAGTAGAAATCCCAGCTGAAATCAGGATCCCGCTGTGCCTCATATTCCCACAGATAGTAAAATGCACCATTCTTTTTCTTTAGCTACATCTGGACCTAGAACATGAAATTAAACAGCAAAATTTGGAGTCCTGACAAAATGAAAAACTTTTCTGAGCTCAGTTCACATTTAAAATGCTTTATTGTAACCAGAGGAACAAAAAATCCTTGTTTCTATAAACAAAACTCTGATTCCTCATTACAATTAAGGAACAAGTAGCACCTTTTGCATTTCCTGAGTTGCAGTTTAGGCTCTCTTGTTTGAAAGGCCAAAGGATACTTTTAAAATGCAAAAGTTTGAGCTTCATTGCCTGTCAAGACTACAGAAAGTTCATGCTTCCTGTGGAAATTGTCTACATTATTTCTTTTTGCTACATCAAGTTATGATACGGGATTAACAAGTAATAAATTTAACAATTTCAGAAAAAGGTGTATGTGTTTCCAAATGCTTTTGTAGCCTCACTGCTGCAAAGTGTCTGCCTTACAGTCAATGAGAACCCTGTTTAGCAGCAATCTGCTTAAACTGTTTGGAAAAGCCGACCTGCAGTCTCTCAGTGCATCATTGTGTTATTCAGTGATAACAAAAAGAAATGGGATGATACTGTTCTGCTCTCTTTTATAGACTTAGCTATCTTCTTGACTTCTGTCATATTCCTCACAGAGTATTTGCTGCTCACTGGAAATAAACCTTGTACTTTCTCCTCTGTAAGCAAAATAAAATGCAGCAATTGTGAAGCATGAAAGTATCTATATATTCAAAGAAAAATCTTTTTGCTACTTTCGGAAAAAAAAAAAAAATCTGCTAGATCAGAAGCAATAGTCTCGGAACACACTGAGGATGAGTATCATGTGGTTCATTTTTAAGAATGAGAAGAGGAAAATTACTGATTTGTTGTTGTTGTTGCTGTTTTGTTGTTGTTTGTTTCTTTGTTATCCAGGATGGTGGGAATTAAAAGGTGATGCTCTTATTGGGACAAGCCAATGTCCTGATTTGTGGTGCATACAGAAACATTTGAAAGACAGGCCAGTAAAAATAACCATTTTTCCTAATACAAAGTAGGGAACAATGCTTGTGAAGATAATTTTGTCTGTCATTGGTTCAGGGGTAGATCCAACTCAGCTGTAAGTAGTAGGTGATCCATGGCACCTGCTAGTACCCAGTCACTCAGAAGAGATGGGAAGAAAGGAGCAATGCATGCAGTTACTGCTAATGGTGGTTGCTGGAGTAATGTTTCCACTATGATGTAATCATGTGTACTGCCTGCATTTCAGAAAGGTAGGAAAAATACCTGGACTTATATCCTGATTAGTCATTGACAAAGGAACGAATGCTAAGGAAACTTTTCACTGAGTTGTAGTGCTTACTCGTGGCGAGTGGTGTGTTATCCCAGGAGGGGTCAATACTGCAGTGAGACACCCAGGGAGTGACTAGAGTTATGATGACCTGCATCCTCTACTTGTCATGTTTTGAAGCTAGCATGTAGGCTTTCACTCTCTCTCAAATGATTCCCAAATTTCCAGCAGAATCATTTCTTTACACTGAAGTACTGATAAGGACAGAGCTCTTCAAACTTCACAGGATCTGGGTAGTTTGAGCAGCAGTTGAATCTCCTTTCAACATAGAAAGAGTAAGATGAGCGCCAGTGGATGTGAAAGTAATATAAGATACTGGCATGCAGTATGTGGTAGGAAAAAATTCTCACAGGTTGATCTGGCTATGCTGGGAAGTGTTGGAGTACAAGTGCTGAAAGATGTGAAGACTGAGTTTTGCTGGAAAAAAAAAGCTGAAAGGTGAGAGGCAAGGAAAAAGCCAGCATGTCACGGAACCCAGACTGTCACAATCATGCCTATCTGATTCCTTGGACTCTTTCCTTGCTGTCTCTCAAAAAGTAGATGTGGCTTTGTCTCCCAGTGTACTGTTTCTGCTCTAGAAAATGAGGGGCTTTTCTCTTGAAAACTAGGATCACCTTGAAATTGTTCTTTCGAGCACAGCTGTTACTCACAATGCACTGTCTGAACTGGGCTCTAATCCCAGCTGCTGATGATGACAAGGGGCCCCATCGCAATCAGAGCTATGTTAGCATCAATGGAGCAAGCAGAGGTCAAATGAATGCCTGGAGTAAGCCGAAAGGATCTCACAGGGAAGCACAAGACTTGTGTTCTGATATACTGGTTTCTCTGCAAGTACTGCATCAGCTTTGTATGTTGAGGAGAGGGGGAGAAGGAATGGGAGGGAGCCAGAACTGACAAACCCTGTGTGGTTGCAGATTTTTGGATCTTCCTCTTCATCATGTGTTTGTGGTGGTGATAATTCCCATGACCTTGGGATTTTGCTATGAAAGGAAAGATTTAAAAATTACTCTCATCTATTTATAATTATAAATAGTAATAAAAACAGAGGCAGTTTCTGAGACCACTAAATCCCTCACAGCAGGATTCCCCTTTGACACTGATCTCTGTTCCAAGACAACCTTCAGTCCTTTTCCAGCACTAAACTCTCCCTCCTCCGAACAGCAACCCTGTGTTTCTCCCTGTAGCTCCGTAGCAGCATAATGAATGGTCCATGGTGTTGATCCTACAGTCTCTCCCATCCCACGCCTACCTACACTGTTGCCACAATATCAAAATTAATCTCTAAATTAGCTTCAGATAAATTACACCCAAGCATGCTATTTCTGTATGTTTCCAAACAAAGCGTGTGGTTTCTTGGAATTTTAAGGCAAGTAACGTAGCCTGAATGTGGCAAAACTTAACAGAATTAGCAAATACTGATTTTTATGATAGAATACTATATTAGCATGAGTAATTGTGGCCAAGATATGGTGATCTAGATCTGGAAGGAAGATAAAGGTAATTTACTTCTTAATGTGATCTGATATTTCTTAACATCTGACTTCTAGGAATAAATCTCATTTCATAAATCCACAAAGTTGAGATGAGAAAGTTCTACAAAAAGTTATTTTCTCTCTTTTTTCCTTTCCTCTCCTGGCCAAAATCTTGTGATAATTTTTATATTACAAAATATTATTATAAGTATTAGCAATATAGATCTAATACTTGCCTGGAAAATAATTTCCACCTTTATTCTATGAAAAAAAAAAAAAAGGAATTGGTTCTAAATGCCTTGTTCTAGAACTATTGTTGTTTTAGCAAGTGTACTGCTGATATGTATGTGGAAGCTATAGTGATTAACAACAGGAGAAAATTTGTCTGTTTAGTGGTGGTTTGGTCTTTTTGGATGAGTTTTGTTATGAGCACGAAAGTGAAATAACAGTATTGATAAAGTCAAACCATTGTATAAGCATTTTGCTTTTTTCCAAGTCTCCAGATTTGTTAATACCTGGAATGTTTGCGCTGTTGTCACAATAAGAAAATGTACCAAAGGATGAGGAAGACACTCCTCCCTGGAATTTATATATTTTATCAGCTTTCATTTTTCATTGTTTTTCTTTAATCCAAACACCCTCGGTATTAATTTAGATTAATGTCCTTTTAAACATCAGCTGACTCTGAGCCAGCACAGGAGCCTGCCCTTAGGTTTTGGCCTCAAGCACATCATCAAGTTACCAGTCATCAGCTGAGTTGTAGCAACCGATCACACATGTTTTCTTAGACTGATGCCTACAATTAATGTGAATGGAACTGTATGTACAACCTCCCTAGTGAGAATTGGACTGTTTGACCAATTTAAAAATACTTTTTATTTTGTTCATTTTACTCTGGAGACATATTTGCTTTTATTCCAATGGAAACGAAAGAGCTAAACTTGGTCAAAGTTTAAATTTGCTATTAATGTTACGTTACATTTTCAGAAATTTAATCAAGCCTAAGTTCACTCAAGGAATTCAGTTCCTCTTAATAGCCTAGCAGCCTCCTTCTCTATGTTCTTCATTGACAAATTGTGTCTCGTTTTAGTCGGGAGAATTAAAATTAACATCCTGTTCATCAGAATCCAGGCTTATGCTGAGTTAAGGCAGCACAACCTCATACAATCTTAGAACTGGCTTTAGGAGAGCATGTTTCTAAGCCATTTTATTTGCTGCCTCTTAGTATCTATCAGAGATAGAAGCTCTTTTTTATATGTGAAGTTCTGATTTTAACATGTCTTCTCCCATCAAGAATATGGAAAGTGTTGGATTGGGTTGGATTAATTTTAATGTGACTGAAATGCTTTGCCTTTTTTAGATTGCCAGCTCCTGGATGTCTCTAGAATTGTCAGTAGTCGAAAAGGACTGTTTCTGTGGCTGTGCAGAGTGATTTTAATAGAGCACTGAGTGGGACTGTCTAATGTACATTCAGGGCCTTCCAGAAATTCTGTAAAATTGTCTAGGCATTTAGACATGCTCAGTATTATAGCAACATCCATGGAATAATAAATATTGTTTTTGAAATCAAGGAAGTCAGTCAGTCAATGGAGTCTGTGAATGGAAGAAGCGGAATTCACTCCGTATAGCTGTGTAAACACAGATCCCACTGCATATAACTCAAAAGAAGACTTTGCTGCTTAATATGTGCACCTCTGAAGTCTTACATCATACATCTTCAGTGTTTCCTCTATAAAAGGGTCAGAAAGTTCTGTGAGAGCTGTTTGCTTGAAATAAGTTATTCAGTACTGCATCCGTCTAATCCAAAACTTTTCCATCAACACTAGACCAGAAGTTTCCTGTTCTTTGGTTTTCTGTGGTCTACCTTCTTACTCACCATAACCTCTTGACTGCCAGGTCACATGTGACTTGTAAGTTCAAACCTGCGTTTGATTATAAGATGAGCTTCTAAAATCCTTAATTTAGATACTAATTCCTTTGGGAAAGACTGATATAGAAGTTTAAAAACAAAATGTTAATTAATTAAAAAGCTCATTTGACTAGTATTTAAAAAATGTCTAGTTTCATCTAAAAAAACCCAGCTTTTTTCATCTTACAACATTCTAGTGAGATCAGGAACACACTTACTATATTATTTTTGGCCCATTCACAATGACTTTAACTGTCTTATCTCAGCCAAATTTGTGTCAAAAGGGGTCAAAAAGGAGGATATAGTAGCCACACTAAGAAGGTCGTTTTTGCTTAATAGGTTGGGTGTGCTTGCTTAAACCCCGGGGCTTAGTATCTAAAGAACATTTGATTAGCTTGGATCAAGTACAAGTGCTTCTATACTGGAAACTAATCCTGATAGATTTTACAGG
This sequence comes from Meleagris gallopavo, assembly GCF_905368555.1. Lineage (NCBI taxonomy): Eukaryota > Metazoa > Chordata > Aves > Galliformes > Phasianidae > Meleagris > Meleagris gallopavo. The sequence continues at coordinate 14,093,098 of NC_139405.1, forward strand.
ATGTTTCAAGTTACTAAAGCATAAAACTCTGGATGATGACAAGTTAGAGGGAAGGAGGACCCTGCTGAGCTTGCCTCTGGAAGAAATGTCAGGTTCATAACGACTCATTTACTTTAAGGAGGATAAGTGAGAGGGCATTGGGACACTGACTAAGGCTGACAGACCCTTGATGGCTGGGGAGATGGGAGTTGCACACTGTTTCCATTATGTTAATGTCAACTTAAAATCACAAATGTCAATTGTTTTTTAACTCTCTCTACTCCACATAACCTTCTAGCAGCTAAATCCAAATAATAGCATAGCTGCCGTGTTCCACCTCCCTGAACTCCATGCAGCACTCATCTTCAAAATGGAATATTGGTGGTGGCTATGAAAATAACTTCTCTGACTTCCACTGAGAGTTTCTTGAGACTGGGAGTAATTGTTTTAAGGGCGATGTTAGAAATAATGCGACAACCAATGGAGAATAGGTCATCGGAGGTGAAAGAGAGGTGGCTGAAGTGCGGGTGGTCAACCCCAGGGGCTGAGTGAGAAAAAGACAGGTGTAGACCAGAATCAAACTGCATTTTGTCCAGATTGTTCCTCAGGTTGTTTCTGAGGAACCTGCATGTGAGTTTTCTCCTCTGGGGAACTGAGAAGAACTTTCTGTTTTTGAATGTCATCAGTAATGATGTCCTGATACAAACAAGCTATTGGAGAATGAGTTTCAGTCTTGCTTTACATATCATTTTAAATCTTTGAAGAATTGATTTTCATTGTTTATTTTTCTACCTTTTTATTTGTAATAATTCACCATTAAATAACTTTTCTGGAGATAGTGAGCCAAATGCTTGCTCGGAGAATTTTCTGCACAGGTGCTTCTACTCCTCCTTTCTCTATGCTGATTTCTCAGCCGAACAGATAGAATATAAGAGTCAAATAGAAGAAAATACAGGCAGATTTCTAATTCTGTTTATCCCAGATTTGGAAAGAGCAAAGATCTATCAGATGTGAGATTTGTGAAGCTGGTTTCACTGAAACAAAAGTCATGTGAAAGATGATGTTCACATTGTTCTCGAATAAGAATGTTAGCAACCTGCTCCTTGAAAATTCAGATCTGATTTCTGCTTTTTGCATTAAAATAGCTCTAAGACCTTACACAGAATTCATTAAGTTGGTTGCAAGTCTTGCACTGATCTCAGTTGAATGTTCAGGCCCTAGTGAGATTAACAACATAAACAACGTCTCTAGGAATAAATGCCAAGGAAACAGAAAATGTGGACTACATTTCTGTCTTTGACTTAGGTCAGGAAGAAAGAAAACAACAGGGATACTGTTCTTTTCACAGAGAAGTGGATAGGAAGCACAAAGTGTGAAATCTATTGTGTATTCCTTCTCTATTTCTGTTTGTTGGAAAGCAGTGAGAACCTTTTCACTATTTCACCCTGAGTAAGGAAGGGCTGACCCCAAAAAACCCTGAGTTTTACTTCTAGCTTTCTGATAAACCTTTTTTGTAATCTTGAGCAAGTGATTTTGACCATTTTAACCTCATCTGTCTTAACTGGCAAGTAGAGGATAGGAAGTCTTTTTTTTGTTTGTTTGTTATTAGCATTTAACTTTTTTTTTTTTTCTTATCTAGTACCAGTCACCAGTAAAACAGTGAACTACTTTTTCTAAGTTACTTTCCAGAGAGCAAAGAGAGATGGATATCTACAGAGATATCCTATCCCATCTCATGAATGGGATGAGTTGCCATTTGAATGCGCTCGTCACCACCGAGAGTACAGGTAGTCTTTATGAGCAGCTCTTAGTCAATGCCTGGTATTCACATAGCAGTTTCTAGGCGTGGGTTGACTCTGTACAACACCTAGCATATCTGAGTTCCTACTTGTTTTTATTTCTACTGTGAAATATTTCCTGGGAGCAATGATATCATGGGAAGGTAAGAAGACCCTGGCTGGCTGGCTCCTAAAACTCCTAAAGTTTCCTGGGATCAGTAATACAGGATCCGTTTTTGTATGAATCCCTCATTAAAAATTTATTTTGAATGCTCACTCATAGCATTTGCAGAAACTTGGGAAAAAAATGGCTAAGCTAGGTTGGATGGGGCCCTGGGCAACCTGTTCTAGTGCCTGATTTAGTGATTGGCTATCCAGTCACCAAATTTGGAACTAGATGGTTTGGAAGGAAGGGATTAGAGCTAGATCATCTTTGAGGTTCCTTTCAACCCAAGCCATTCTATGATAATAAAAAAAAACAAAAACAAACAGGAAAAAAAAAAAAAACAACCACCAACAAAACCAACCCAACACTGGAAATGGGTAATTTGCAACTCTTTTAGGGTGTATATACAGTGTGGCATGTTTCAACTAAGCCTAGACCTGTTTCCATTTCTGTGTAGAAATCATGTCAAAAAATGGTTTGGCACAAGTCAAAGTGAAAGCATGAAATGGGCAACCAATTGGCATTCATTTTTATTCAAGTAGGCATGAATAGACTTGCTGTTTTCAGGACTGCTTTTCTGAAGAGAGCACATGGTGGTGAAAGAGAAAAACGTTTCTGTGAAAAAATAGGAATTAGGTCATACAGGGACTACCAGAAACTTTATTGACCAAAGATGCTGAATGATGCGGTGGGACTGCAGAACTGCAAATGCTCTGTGTTCAGTGGTCTGGGATTTCACCCGTCTCAGCCCATGCAGCTACATAGTTGTATTAGCTTTTGTTTTGAGAATATTTATGATTGTGAGAGTGGAAATCTTAAAAACAAACAAACAAATCAGCAGAAATTCTAAGTTGGGATATTCTTTTGTATGCATGTACGTGTATTATTTCTGGCTACCGTGGAATTTTTCCTATTAAATTTGGCTTTGTTAGATGATAGTATTGCTTTGGTCAAACCAACGACATTTCCAGACCTGGGCTGCACAGACCATTACTGAGGGGAACAGAGGGGTTTTTAACAAATAACCTCATTAAGCTGTTATGCTTTTTTTCTCAGGCAGAAAATATTCAGTGTGCAGTTTCGCAGTTCTCTGGGCTCTTCAAACTGTAATTTGCCCAGCTTTTCACAAGCTACTTTTCTTGTCACGTGTTCAGTGCTGTTTATCACACATACGTTACAGACGGTAATTTTAATTTAGAAAACCAAATGTAATAAATTCAGTAGATTAGTATTTGGCCAGGATTGAGTGCTGAAATTGTTCGATTGACTATTGTGGAAAACACATCAGCCAACCTCATCTCTGACCAGAGAGCAGTGGTTCCATCCCCTTACAAACAAAGCCTTTGTTATGTTTTTCTAGCTCTATGACTCTGGTCTCTGCTGTGCATTTGTTTCCAAAGCAAAACAAAGAATTTATAATCTTTGGCAGACTGAATATTTCAACTTGGATTTTCCTGTTATACAATTTACTGGCTAGATGACTGAATTTAAGATATTACCTTGCTGCATAAGAACAGTGTGTTTTCAAATTCATTCAGCCTTTTTTGTTTCTGATGAGGCTTTAAACAAGAGTGAACTCTAAAGCATAGTCTGAGAGGAGTTCAGTATGCTATACCATACTTTATGCCAGAGAACTCAGATCTGCTAACATCTGGAGCTAAAGTTTGGGTTGTATCATTGTTATATATTAAAGGAAAAAAGAGCTTCTTTTAAAATGGTAGTTCTGGGAAAAATGCTATTTTTATTTGACATTTTCACATAAGATTATGTATTCATATATACATATATATGTATGATAATATGTGTATATACAGAAGCTACTCCAAAAGTAACGCCTCTTGTTTTATTATGTTGGGCCATGACATCAGAGGTGGGTGTTGGTGAAATGTCAGTCGAGGGTGAATCTTCCCACCAGTATCCAATATTCTGTCACATATTGCTGCTGTGCAACAGATGGCAGCAGCAGGGCGGTCTGACAAAATGGCATCTGATGTGGAGTTGTGTAATTGAATTTCTCCATGTAAAAAATATCACACTCACTGACATTTACCGACACTTCTGGCACGTTTATAGAAACCAAACAGTGGATGTGAGCAGAGTGAGGTGGTGGGTGGTGCATTTTAGTAGTGGCAATAGGGACAGTGGTTCACTTTTACTACTGCAGATTTTTATGAGTGCTGGTATGCAGACTATTGTTCATTGCTGTGAAAATGCATGGCTTAATGGTGGTGACTATGTGGAAAAATAGTGTTTTGTAGCTGAGTGTTTACTCTATCAAACTGCATTACTGTGCTCTTTGTATCTACTGTAGTTTCTGCAGAAATAAATAAAAGACATTAGTTTTGGAGCAGCCTACATCTATGTGTGTGTGTGTATGCGTGTGTATATGTATATACAAATACTTTTCCTGTGTACATCATACTCCCTATTATTTTATTGTAAAAAATATCTTTCTCTTTTAAAAACATGAGCATTCACAAATGTATGATTTATATTGACTGTGAGGAAGCTGCAGAGAGGTATGGACAATCAGCATCTCGTACAGGCTTTGAATGTTTTAAGTATATTTTGCTATTGCTTTTCTCCTGGTTATTTGTAAGATGTCTAGATCTCTGTTTAATGAAAAAAAAATCATACTGGCAACAAAGATTTCATTTATCCATCCTGGTTTTTCACCAAACTGACATTGGCTTGGAGGGCAGGATGGACACCTTTATGCTATGGAGACAGTCTGGAAGTCCGAGCATATTGCAGAGTATGTACTAGGAAGAGATTTTAGCTTTACATTATAACCCTCATTATTACTTACTTTTCCGATGAATCATGTGATATCAGGTTTTAATTGTTTCTGTTTTTCTTCTTCTTTTTTTTTTTTTTTTTTTTAAATTTCCAGAAATTGAAGGCAACATTCAAAGAAGCCTAATGGAGAAATGTAGGAGAAGATTAAGTAAACGACTCTAAGGTAACAGGCTGTCTTCTGTTTACTTTTCGTCCTTTACCAGTACAAACTGTGTGATCTATTAACTGCATTATCATTGACCATGACTGAGCCTTCAGAAAATCAGCTTTTAATTTAAGAAGTGGGTACACTGCCCTGATGAGGACTGCACCAGTATTAGGTCTGAAAAATGACCACTAAATGGTTCTTAGTTTCTTATGAATATTTGTAGGATTAATATATAAAGTTGAATGTTGAACTAGCAAGAGGAAGTGAAAATGGAAAGAATGACACTTCTTTACAAGTTTCTCTGCCAACAAATTTTCCTCTCTGAGAGAGCACTGTTTGGACAATTTGTAATCATTATTTGTTTTATTTTAGTATTTGAAGATGTCAAGACCTTGACCAAGACAGGAGATTTGTTATGCATTACAATCTGCATATGTATGGACAGTTCTGCTCATACAACATGTGAAGTGTAGGAACAGAAATAAAGACACACAAAGGTGTTATTTGTTTCCATACAATGGAAAAGGTTAAGCAGTAGGTCAATAGTATAGCCAAGAGAAAACTCCAGTTGTGTTGACTCTTGGTCTTGTGTCCTGCTTACTTAACTTTGCCTTCTTTAGCAAGAAAATAGAAGCCAAAATGCTGTAATCATTGAGTGGGGAATGGATGAGAAAGAAGTGGAGAAAAAAAACATGTTAGTCTTCTTACATATCTGCCATAATCATAATTTGTTTCTAGAAGGGACAAAATGGCCTGTGCAGTGTTTGTTTATTGGATTTTACTCTTCACTCAAATTTATTAGTGAGTCCTAACTGTGAATTCTCCCTCTATTTCATCATTTCTCTCTGCATAATCATAATACTTATGATTGTTTTATAACTTTCCAGGGATGAGCAGTATATATGCCCAGTAACAATCTGTGAAACTAAACAAATTCAGCATCTTGTGCATCATTAAGTGGTAAAGTGATGGAAATTTAGAGCGAAGCAAATTGGCTTCTCAAGAGGGGTTGCAGAAATGTTCTGTCCATTCTCCTGAAGCCTTTACACACTGATACATACACAGTGGTTGCAATAACTTTTTATTAGAACTCTTTTTCCATTTCTGACAGTGAACAGTGCTATGGCATCTACAGTATTCTTTGTGTTCACTGTAGGAAATGGGTAAAGCATACTATGCCTATGGCAGTCAAGCTAAGTACCCGCCACTTCCAAAGATACTTTTGGCAACTGCTGCATGGGTAACAATTAACATGTTTAGAGTATGATGGGAGTGTTGGACTCTGAGCCATTCTCCTGAACAGTGAGCTGATTTAACTTTTACAAGTTACTACTGAGGCACAGATTTATGCACTTATAGTAATTTGTATGTTAATATGTAAGTGCTTAATGCAGATTGGTTTCCTCTGAAGGAGACAGGAATGATCAGATTTCCTCTTTACTGATGGTTGAACTGGAGCCACTGAAAGATTTCTTGATTTGTTCACTCAGACAGCCAGGACGAAATATGGGATTCCCAATTCCCAATTTGTTGTTCTAGTGACTGGTGGAGGCTGTTTCCATTCCTAAACAGTAATGTCTGTCCTAAAACATTAAAGAACACTCCTTCTTATTTCATATTCCAAACTAGAACAAATAGTACTTAACTAACCCTAGCTGTAAAGCTATAAATTTAATATACAAGGTTATTTATAGGGGAGGAGAATTAGTGTCAAAATATAAGAATCTACACAAGGAGAAAACAGAGGAGGCATAGATAACATAATCCCTATGACTTGTCGCCATATGTGATTTGTGTGGAAGCAGTTGCACTGAGATCAGAAAGAAATCTGTTGCTTTTGGCAAACCTGGTAACTCTACAGCTCAGTAGTTATTAGGGCCTCTGTGTGATGCTTTCTGAGCTTTCGACTTAACTTAAAGACTTCCTGTTTTACAGCTTTCAGTCCTGTCAAATGTATGCCTTAGTATGGTTCAGTTCCGTTATAATGATTTCAAGATTTACAGTGAACAGCTAAAAGATTAAAAGGTAGTAGAACTGCAAACGTGAAGATGAACGTAATCTAGAAAGGGAATTAGAAGACTACAGAAGTAAATTTCCAACTGGTTGTTGATTTGACAGTATTTTAGGTACTCTGTGTTTTCTAGAGCTGTCCTTCTAGTCAGCTTATTCTCCGTATTTTAAGTTAGCACTTAAAACCCCTTTTCCTTCTGCCAGCTAGCTGCTGTAATGCAGCATGATTTAAAACAATTACTGGAGGAGAGAGAAATTGACAAATTAAATTTGTTAGATTTGAAAAATCTCACAGAATTAATTCTTACAGAAGTAACTAGAACATATGATTTATGAAGCTCTTCTGTACTAGGTGTTGTACAGACTTACAGAGCATGAAGAGATAGTCTGTTTCTTTGATAGCTACTGTAAGTAACGCTAATCAAAAAAGGAACAACTATCTCTGGTTTTAGTCATGAACCCATAGAGATCAGTTTGAAGATAGCAAGGAAAATTACAGTTGTGTTCATGAGGAGTGAGAGACTTCAAAATAAGCCATTATTTTAAAAAATGAGTAACAGGCAAAAAATTGCAGCACAGGAAGTTCCATACAAATATGAGGAAGAACTTATTTACTGTGAGGTTGACAGAGCTCTGCTATGTGCTGCACAGAGAGATTGTGGAGTCTCCTTCTCTGAGGATATTCCAGACTCACCTGTATGCTTTCCTCTGCAAACTGCTACAGGGAACCTTCTTTGACAGGGGAGTTGGACTTGGTGAACCCCAGAGGTTGCTATCAATGCCTACAATTCTGACATTCTGTGGAAAGGATTTGACAATATAAGGTATTCCAGAGACAACAAAGAGTCTGACCATCACTGGGAAACACTATAAAATCTTCCTTTTTATTGATCTTTTCAGTATTGACAATGTCCTTCTATCTCAAGATTCTCCAACCCCGTGAAACCAGCTTGCATAATACCAAATAACAATAAAAAGCTGTGAAATAAGTTGACCTGAAAATCATGGATCAATGCACTTGGTAAGAAACAATGCCAAAGCAGAATTCTTAATTCCAAAGACAAGGCAGATAGACACAGAGAATTTTCTATGGGCATTATGAGTGTTCTCAATTTTCTGTGATTTTCATGCATCGGTGTCCTCATGTGCTACTGAAATGTGGCACCATAAAGTAGAAAAATCAAGTAAATAATATAAAGTACAGAAGAATTAGTTTTCATTAGCGGTTCTTAAGGTGTGGGGGCAGCACACTGTCTACAGGTCCAGCTTTCTTTCCTGAGTAACATAATAAGAATCTCAAAGAAACAGGTACAGCCATAGTTAGAGTTCCTTATACTTGACAGAAAATACTAACAAGACAGAGAGAGAATGGGCAAAGAAACCAGGACAGATACGTCACACTTGTGCAAGCTCTGTGCTAGAACTAATATAAATGTTAAAACATGACAATTTCTGGTGAAATACAAACTGAAAAGACAAGAAGATTGGAAAAGATATGCCCTTCCATGCAGTATTTTCTCCATTATTAACTCACAATGCAACATTACTCTAGCACTGACTTAAGCAGCATTTGGACAACTCTTTTCTCCCTAAGCCACAAGTGATGACTGGTGTAGTTGATTTAAATTCATGACGTACTGTTCCAGCCTTCCAGGCAATATTTTTGGTAAAAGAGCAGGCTCCAAAATTATGACTTATAATTCCTCTATGTGATGATAGTTACACTGTCTTACTGGACTTTAGAAAGGAAAAAAACAACCCAGAATTACAGCTTTTCTAAGTTACCTCGTCTTAAATAGGACATATGAGAAGGGAAACCTTGGTTCTGATGAAATAAGTGGGAATGTTGCTATTGTCTTGCAAAAGGCCAAGGTTTTACTCAGGATTCAACAGCAGGTAAGTCTGAAATGGGAAGTAGAGTACCTCCTGTTCAGCTTTGAGGGCATACTTTAGTATTTTTTCTTCAGCCACTGAAAAGATGAAAGAGCTTCAGACTGTTTTGGAAAGTGGAATTATGACTTAAATGTCCTAAAATAAAGTGTGAATGGATGAATGAAATAATGGACTAGTTCATAAGCTTGCATAAACTTCATGTGGTCTCCTTTGGTGTAATGTCACCTTTCCCCTTTCATTGGCAGATTTTGTTGTTACATGTAGTTAATAGTTTAATTAAGGAAGTGTAAATTTAACATGAAAATTTTACTGGCCTCCCTCTCACATTCATGGGATATGTGAAGAGATACCTATCTGACCTGGCCCTATGATATGTGCAGCCAGTCAGTCAAAGACCTTGCTCTATAGAATAGTTGTTTAGACAGCAATTCACAAGATTTAACAGGAAAGAGATTAGATTGGACACTGAACCACATGATCTCCCTTATTTGTCTTGAGGTTGGAAGGGGAAAAAAAACATTTACTAACAGATACAGGACTGGACAAGAGCTGAGTTGACAGCCTTCTTCTTCCACAGAAATAACTGCACGTGTAGCTATTTGCCTTTACTTGTACAGGAAAAAGATACTTTTGACTGTGCTGCTGAATTTGATGCAAGCATGGGCTCTCAAAGGTGCTGGTTTAATAACTTCTGAACTCTGTTGAAGTTCTTCAAGGGATGTTAAAGTAGCTTTGGAAAAAACAGCTTATTTCTGTTATTTTTGGGAGAAGAGAGCTTCAGTGGCAGCAAACATACTGTAATAGGTGGAGATTTTTTGAATTGTGTCAAAAAAAAAGAAAAAGATCTGTTTTGAACTGTTATTAGTTGTCACTGTGCAATTGAAAGGTCAAATCTGATGTTCTTGCTCAAGCAAAATCTTTCTCAAAGCCAATGGAATTTTGCCTGAGAAAACACTGAAGAGAAGGATGCGCAAATGTCAGCAATGGGACTGTATTTGAACTGTATTCAGACACTAGCTAAGAGAGTTCCAGAATAAGCTCTAAATGTAGAAAGAAGGCTACTTTTAAAAAGGGTACTTTTATATAGGAAATATGGAGTGATATCCTCCATTTACAAATTCATCAGAATGAGAAGCATGTGTCTGTAATTCATGGCTCTGCTCCTGTGGTTATAGAGATGCCAGTTATCAAAATGTTTCCAAATAAATCTAAAGTCAGTCTAAATGCTACTCTAGTATGAGCCAGCTGGCTGTCCACATCCTGACCCTGTTCTCTACTCCTAAGCAGGTGGTATAAAGATGGCTTTCAGTTCAGACTTACTCATAATACCTATGTAGCCATATTTTTTGAACGTGCATGAAGCAGCATGAATAATTATAGTGCAATTAGTAATGTACCATGCAGCAACCAAGAAGTGCTGGTAGAAACAGGATTTCATATGTGTATCAGCCACATATGCATCCCTATTGCATGTCTCTTCTCATCCTGAGCTAAGTCCCACATCAAAACTTGCCTCCTGCATTCTGGTCTCTCCTTTTTAGTGCTTTCCTATAACATTCATAAGAAGATACTTTTATGTGTGAATGCTCAAGCACAGGCTGAAACACTTACTGTTTCTGTGTAATGTTCTTAATTCAACCTTTGTAGATTTGGTCTAAGTATCTAACCATTGGATAGAAATAGTGACTGTTTTTTGTTGACAACATGCACAACGTAGTGTACTAAATTAAATAGTAAAATTTTAACAAAAACTTCTCATAAGTTGTTCTGTGAGGAAAATGTCAAAGAAGTTCATAAGTCCTCTCAAAAGAATCTGAGAATATCTCAAGCTACTCACAAACAAAAGAAAAGAAATTGAGATTTTCTGAGAAAATTATTTTATTGTTCAGCTCCATTCCTATCCAAATGGTTGGAAAACTGAACAGTCGCTTCTTGCTTTTCCATTTTTAATTTATAAACAGGGAAGTACACAGACTAATGTGTTGCTTGTGGATACTCTGGCTCAGAGCGATGTCTCTGTGAGGGTAGGATCAAATGTTTGCAAGTCTATGGAGTTCTTTTGATAACAATGAGTCCTATATGTTGACTGCTTATACTGGTATTTTATCTGCTCCAGTTACACTGGCAAGTGTGAGGGATGGAGGTGAAAGTATATGGAGAGTTCATTACTCTTAGAATAATATTAAACTTAATGATAATATTAAATACTGGAGAGATTAAACCAGGTATCAGCTATTTTTGTAGTAAGTCATGACATATTCTTTATACACAGACTATTTCCATTTACAGATTATTTAAAAGGCAAGATAAAATAGAGTAAGTAAACAGTACTCCTTTACATCAGAAGACAGAAGCAATTCAGGGTCTTCACTTTATTGAGAAGTGACTTGCTCACGGTATACGGTTTTCTATGCTGTCAAAAGAGCGCACTGCGGAGTTTTATCTACTTGACAGATGAAGGTGTAACAAGAGCCAACCACTAGAAAAAGGAGGATCCAATGAGAGCAGGGATAAGGCTGCATTTGTAACAATGAGGGCATTTAACAACTTTGGAAAAATTTGTCCAGGAACATGGACTGTAAGTCTTTAAATCAAGAATGGATGTCTTTCTGATGACCGCGCTTGTTGCTGTAGCAGGAGTTATAGGCTTGATGCAGGAATAACTGGGTGAAATTCCATGGCTTGTGTCATCCAGAAAGCCAGTGGATGATTACATTTGGTCTCTAGTGGCCTGCTAGTCCCTGCAAAGCATTCAGCTGTATTTCTTCTTTCAGGGTGTATGGAAGAGGAAAAGTAACATTTCTTATATCTGGACAATAGATGACAAGTGGTTTCCACTGGAGTTACAGATCAGATTTCTTTTAATTTTCCAGGCACTGCACTTTTTGTCAGGGGATAAAGAAATTGCCCGAGGACTTTTTTCTTTTTTTTTTTTTTTAAGTTTGTGTAGCTTTCGCCCTTCTCCCGCTTCTCCTTCCCACCAAATCAAGCACAGAGGTAAACAATGCATAAAAGCAGTGTACTGGTCCAAACATGAAGACATTGGCACTGAGTAACTGTGTTTGCATTGGGCATCCTTTAAATTATATTAATAAACTGGAGTTTTCTGAGTACTTTGAAATGAGTTTTGAAAGAAAACAGCTTTTAGTAATTTGAAAAAAATAATACACATATTTCATTTGCAAATGACATATATTGACTGAGGTTGGCCATAATATTTATGAATAACCATAGAAACATGATGAACAGAATCTACACAGTTACTTCCAAACTTCATTGCCAGAATCAGTGTATTCATATAACGTTCCTAATCTGATATACCAGGTAATGGCAAATATTACATACACAAAAGAGGAAAAAACAAACAGACACATTCCTTAGTGAGTGGAGTTCTTTTGCAAATAGACCAACGCTATGTACACACTTTGAGGAGACCATAGCCAGTTAATTAAAACACAGAATATCTGCAAATATTTGCTCTGGTTTGAAAAAGCTATAACATTACATAAAACAGATTTGCTCTACATTTCAGCAGACTTTTTGATGAGAATAAATGATAGAAGAAAATGAGAAACAAATGAGGAAAAAATGAAAATGAAAACAAATTGTTTCCAGGATCCTTCTGAATATGTGATCCTCTGAAATTATCAGGCTGTTAACTGCTAGTAAATCTGCCTAGGCTGGATGTTGTGAAATTATTTTTAGAAAGACAGCAGAAATATTTCTAATGCTACCACTGTGGCACCATGTCAGCTGAATAAGAGGGCAGTGAGAGTGGCATAAGAGTCAACTGAGAAACCTGAGAACAAGGCTGTTTAGCAATACAAAATTTCATTTCTGAATAGAGGAAGAAGTATACTGATGTAATATGCTGATAGCCTGTGAACTTCTGAAATCCAGGGGAGAGTACATATGAGGATAGTGCCATTACCTTACATAGTCCCTCAGGCAGCTACGTTATTTTTGAAGATCGAGAAGCCTGAAAAATCTCGTTCACCTGCTAAATAACTGTTCAAAATGAAAGAGCTTAAAATAAGTGATTGTTCAGTTATTTTTACTTGCTGTCTGGTTAGAGACTTTGATTTTGGTAGGGAATTAATTTTCTGTGGTCTCACAAAGCAGTCATTCTCCTGTAGGAGAAAGTGGGTTTTGCACTGCCCATGTGTCAGGTTGGGTTACTGTGTAAGCAAGAAGAACTTCTGTTTGGACATAGAAGCTGGAAGGAGATGCTGTTGTGGAGGTGTTAAAGAGATGAGGTGTTAAACAGATGAGTCTGTTGTCTCTGCCCCTCATGGTGTTGGTTCTAACTATGCTAAAAGTTATTTGAACTACTGTACTGTTTCAGACAAGTTGTACAGGCAGATGCTGGACTCATGGCAGAGTTTCAGATTTTTCTTATGGTGGTGAAAAAAGTGATAGAAGTTCAGGTGAGCATTTCCTCTGTCATCTTTAGCAGTGGAAGAGTAAGTAACATTCACAGAGACTGTCATATTTTGGATTTAGATCTTCACTACTAGAATGAAAAAGACAAGAGTTCACATCCCTCAGACATTATTTGAAGCCTTCTACAGACTAGAGAAGATAACAATGCGGCAGCCTATGCTTTTGTGTTGTTTTTTTTTCTTGTAATCACAAGAAAGGAAGATTGAATTTCTTAGTGTTGATTTCAGTGGGAGCAGAAATGCAAAGGCACTTTTGACAATTGGATTTGCATTATATTTTAAAAATCAAACTTTGGATTTTTAATCTCAGTTATGTGAAAAATGTGAAAGACCGGAAAAACAGTTGGCCATTCATATTCCACTTAATTCCAAAGTGAACAGACTTAGTTTTATGTAAATTAAATTGATCAGAAAGCCTGAAAAATTAAATTAGTGGAAGTGAAAACTGGTGTTTGAGCAATAAAGTAAAATGAATTTGTTATTTAACATTTTATATCATAAAAATTTCATTTCTCGAAGTTACTTAGACAAATTGAGCTTTATCTTCCAAGCTGATGAAAATGAAAATGTACAATGTAAAGTGACTTCAGCTACTTTCTGGAAAGGGAAGATATTCCTAGGCTTTTTGTTCCCTATCTGGTTTAATTTCAAGTCTTATGCTCAGTTTCACTTTCAGAATACCCTAAGAGAAAATGTAATTCAGACCTGAGCTGTATTTGCAGGCTAATGGCAATGGCTGTAATCCTTCAATATGATGGATACTGGAATTTTCCCTCCTTTACAGGAGGAATTGCATTTCTCAGTGTCATGTAAGGAAGAGAAACAAACATGCAGAAACAATAACTGTCCGTCAAAGCTTTGAAGATATAAGCTTAAGCTGAAGCAATTTTCCTGCCAGAAATCAATGCAAGTTTAAGTTAGAACCACCTGTATTTGTGCCCCTTGTACAGTACTGACCTTCTTAATGATACCTTTCTATGTGTGTAGGAGAAACTAGAATTGGAGGGGAAAGGAGAGAGGTTATCAAGCAGGATAGGATTTGCCGAGGATAAATGAGCAGCTTAGACACAAAACCTGGCTTCTGTTGCTTTTAGTTCTGCAAGCTGCTAACTAATGCAAAATGTTTAAATGTTCATATTTATTATTGCTATGTATGTGAGGAGGTCCTTGCTGAATGGCAATATCTTCAAAATGTGCTTCAAAAAACTTTGAAGATATGAAATTGATGCCTGAAAGAGGTGGCTAGAAGGATGATACAAAGCTATTCTGATCTCTTCTTCCAGTAGTACAAACACTAGGAGCAAGAAAGGGGGCCTAAGAGGGATCTGCTATCTGTAGTCAGTATGTGTAAGGTTATTTCAGTAAGGATAATTAAATTCCAAATCCAAACAGAGCATTTTTACCAAACTATCCCTATCCTCTTTGGGAGCTATATTGGAAAGGTAGTTCTATCAGTTTGAGGGTATTGTATGCTCGCAGTCCTCACACATCAAGTTCTGAACCTACAAACAGCAAAGGTCAGCAAATTCTGAAAATGCTGTCAGCAGAAGCTGGCAGAACAACATCCTGTTTCTCTTGACTCATCTGTGCTAATGGAACCTACTCATTGTCTCCTTCAAATATAATACTTGATAAATGTAAGAATTTAGGTTATTTCTCTTCCAGATGAAAACTGCCCATTCAATATTAATGGAAGAAACACATGCATGTTTTTTGCCACTATACACGTGTCTTATGGCCACAGAGTTGAAACCTCCATGCTTGCATTGCTGGAGTTTGTTGCCACTTCATCAGTGAAGTACAAGGCATTACTAGTATGGTACAGAAGGGGCAGTATCTCCAGGAGTCTGTATGACTATATTGTCTGGAATAATATTAGTGGCTTCTCTTATCCCTTAATGTACTGGAATATCTAGCATATAGCATATCCCATTTATACTAATTCAGCATGGGATGGAGGTCTGTTATTGTCCATATCTTTCCTTTGTACTTTATTGCTGTGCTGTAGAGAGGATAGAAGAGGGGAAATGCATTTAGTACACATGGAAAGTGATTTTATAATCACTTAAAATAGATATATCTGGGTCTTGTAAATATTTGTTTTCCCTGCTCAGTCTTTGCTCATGTGCTCTCCTCCAGGAATCTACTTATGCGTGTGAGTTATTTCTGCCTTTAAATGGTCAGGAACACCAGAAAACAAAACTGAAGATAAATAAAAAACAAACAAACAAGAAACATAATAAAAGAAAGGCTGCTTCTTTGTTGGTGTTTTGTGGAACAATTTTGTGTATTTAACATTCATTTTTGAAAAGAGATATTTACCTGCTTGGTGATGCATTGACTTTTGATGTCATGACTCCATTAATCAAAAATATTTTTGGAGGAAATTCTTCGTGGTTCATTCATCCACAAATAATTTACGCTTGGAGCAGTGGGTCTAAACCTCTTTGGCAGACTGAAATCAAGGAGCATGATGAACAGCTAGCTTGGCTCCTGACTGACCAGACACCCAATGCTTACCAGGGGTCTCATTTCTTTCAGGCATGCAGTTAGTCTGTTGTGCCTGGAGGGAACTCACAGTAGATATTTGTGAATGATAAAATAAAAAAGGGCTGAGAGCCCAAGGACTCAACACAGACTTTAGGTGAAAGAAAGAACAGTTGTTAACCTTCCTGTGTCTGATATGTGGTTTGTCAATTAGGCAGCAGAAGCTGGGTTGGTTGTATATTGACCTACAAGCATTAAACAACTGGCTGGAAGCCATATCCTGTGAAGACTGTACTGTCTTTTTGATTTGAAAACCAGCACCACAGTTGTGGTTCCACTTAAGGTCGTGTTTTTTCTTTTTTCAATTTCAACTGCTTTTTGAAATGTAGTCTTTAATTAAAAAAAAAAAAAAAGAGAGAGAGAGAGAACAGTATATTTTACCAGGTGTGCTTTGACAATTTTTTGGAAAAAATGAAAAGGATTTTGCACGGAAGTATCCAGAGTTTTCCAAAGGTTATTAACATGCATAGCCATGCCTGGCTTGACCGTGCTGTATGCTTTTAGACAGAATGACAAAGCTGGAAAAATGAAGTCAAGGAAATATAAACTGATTTATTTTTTGTGCAACAAGCTAAACCTTGATCCACTACATCTGTGGAGCAAAAGAATATTTATTTGGTTTCACCATTAAAAAAAACTGAAAAACACATTAGGTTAGTGTGAATTGTCTCAGCTGAACTCATGTATTCTCCAGACATAACTAAATACTGGCCCAATTTTTAACATGGGCTACTCGATTGGATGTCAGAAATTTCACATTTGGAGGTTCCCTTTGACCTTTAGTTACATAAAAGGTGTGTTTAAGAGCTTCCAATGAGTTTCAGTGTTTCAATACAGATGCATGTTTGAAAACTGTGCTCCACTACAATGATGCATTCCAGGCATAGAAATCCCTGATCCTGCAAACAGTTTGAAGCAGGCTTCAACTTGCTGCCGTTGACCCTAACCTGCTCATTCCAGGCAGTTCTCTCATTCCAGGCAATGTACAGTATTGAAGACAAACACATTGAGGGAACAGGTCAGTTTCAAATTAGCATGAGATTTTTTTGTCATCTATGAATTTCAAGGTGGAGATTAAAAATGAAAGTGCTCAAATACTCATTTTTTTTCAATTGCTAGGGGATTTGTAGAGAAAAAAGTAAATAAATTGCCATGAAACTGTCAGTAAATGATAGAGTTTGTTAAAGCTATTGTGATCAAGTTTAAATGAGACTCTGACCTACCCACAAGATTGTTTTTAACCTAGACAATCTGAAGGAGATAAATAGCAGTGAAACCTGGCTAGATCCCTTGTAGCTCACACCATTTACCTGAGAAAGAAGCAGATGTAAAGAAATATTCTTGCTCACAGCTCTTGGAGAAGTCAGACAGTAATCTCTAGTGAAGAGAGATGAAAGAACACTGATGGAACAGTGAAATATCACAGCATCTGAAGCTGTTTGCTCAGTGAAGCTTTATCAGTGCCTCATAACCTGGAGAGACTTGCAGTTCTTGGTATTTCAAACTTGTATGTACTCTGTTGGTACATTGCACTGCAAGGTTAAAGCTAACTGAACTAGCTCACCTGCACTGCAAAAAATGCTCTAAGAGATTGGGTCATCTAGTCTGTGGCTCACATCATCTACCTTTGCACACTGTGATGCTGTTTCTGTAGTTTAAAAAAGGTTGTATTAGGACACACACATACAAAATCTTTTAAAGGGAAATAATTTGCTAACTGTTCTTTAAATGCTGTGAGGTGCTTACAAAATTTGTAGATGAGGTGAGATTCTCCAGATCCAGCTTTCATTTCTAATATTGCTTGAATCTGCATGTACAGGTTCCCATTTACTATGACAATATGCTGAAACTTGCAAGGTGATGTTCTTGTTCCAGTATCAATTTGTTTTGGTCAATTAAATTAACAAGAATGTAGCTGAACGCTAAAGATGTCATCAGTAAAAGGCATTGCTCTCCGAAGTGTGTTCCACAGTTGCCAACTGCTACTTGGCAGGAATGAACAGAGAAAGTCATTAGTTTGGTGATTTCTGGAGAACGATGCAACATGCTTCATACAAGCTGCAAAATTCAGGAGGATACCAGAATATCAGCATAGAGTTATTTTGTTTGCTGAGCCACAAGGGATCTTAAAAATCTGGATAATTTTTCTACTTTAAACTACTCTTCTTACTTGTATGGCTTGCAATTCACATAGGGCAGATAGCCATGAAAAAACAAAACTAGGTGAAAACTGGCCAGTCTGTCCATCAGCACTGAAAGTGCTCTTTTAACTTGAATTATATCCACGGTACTTGCTACTGCAACTATCTATATGTCAGCCAGTTTGAATTGGCTGCTGTGTGGGTATGAGGTACAATAGCAAACAGGGAATTCTCCAAGAGAATTAAGCTTGTCTTTAAAAGCAGTTCATTGTCTTATTTAAAACAAACAGAAAGTTTCACAGATAAAGGAATGGAAGCTCTTTCCAGGCAGGAAAAATATTGCATAATAAAAAACATGTGAATTAGATAATTTTAGTGGTTTGGATTGTGACCTATGGAGTATGCAGGAGAGCTGATCTATAATCTTGTTATTTCTAAGGGTCCCTAAATCACAAGGCAATAGCTGCAATATGACCAAGGCTTAAAAGTAAAGACAGTTTTAAAATAATTTATTTTTGCTTAAAAATATTTTAGGGCTTGTGTTTTCAAGTTTTTTCTCTTTCAGTGGAGTAAAACCAAATAGAAAAGAACACTGAAATTCTCAGGATTCCAGGAGATGGAGCGTTCTCTTCCTTTAATTTTATTCTTTTGTCTTCTCAGAAAAAGCCCACTCCGTATTAGAATAAGAAGCAAAATTGTGACTGACAGTCCTCTTGTTGCACTGAATTTCCTGCACTTTTTTTTTTTTTAAAACAGATGATGGCCCTGGTGAGAGGGTGAGACTGTGTACAAATATTTGTGGTTTAGAGCCCAGTTTTCCAAAGAGAAGTCCAGAATACACAATACGTCACCTGTTTGTACTCCAGCTCCATGAGGCAACTTAGACAGAATTATACAGCATTTCCAGATCAGCTCTCCCATGGGGCTTCAAAGCTGAGTTTTGGTTTCTGCAGCACACAAAATGTTTCCCCACATGAATTCAAATATTGCTTTTTGGCTGTACAGCATGCTACAGGCTTTATCCACTGGTGTTACACTTTTATACTGTTTTAACCGTTCCCAAACTAAGGTGGGGAGTATGAGTTTGCCAGTGTAGTATTAGTCTGCCTTTGGCTAAAGAAGTATTTGCATTTCTGCCACTACTGCTAAGCAGATTATTCACTGTTTATGTGAAGCAAATTTACAATATCTTGTAAGTTTACAATATACATGATGAGGGACAAAGGGGATTTTGTCAAGTAGGATTTCTGTACCTCCAGTTTTATCCATTTTAATGACTGACTTTAGGAACAGCAGAAGTCACACCAAGTATGTGTATTTTTATTTGATATTATGTGAGTTTAGAGCCCAAGTGAATACCTGGGCATGTCAAAAGAAAGGCTGCTATTGTCTCCGGTATCTTTGAAGGATATTTCTAAATTCATTGCAGAGTATCAACAAAGACTTTACTGAAATTAGGGTAGATGCTGTCACGCAGTTCATCTTCCAGTCCTTTCTTGTAGAACCTAGTGTTAGTATGTGAAGGGCACAACTTGCCCTGTAAAATAGAACAGTGTTATGATAGTATACAGATGCTTTGTGCTGGTGGTCAGTTGGAGGATCACCTTGTGTCAAAAGTCTCATTGGACATGTATGTTTTGTCCCATGGTCATCCATATCGAGGATTCCACTGGATCCTTTCCTACTCATGCTCCCTTGACCCTGCTCTAAGAACATGACATATAGGCCATGTTCTCATTCACAAGACATGGAGCAAGTCCACCAAAAGTGAAACTGAGCCCAATTTTTGTTGCCTCAGATTTCTGAATACAAACATGGAAGGAGCACAGAACATGACTATTGCATACAAAAATGGAGAAGCTACCTATAGATGGTTTGTTTCTTTTTAATTAAAGTTTTTACTCACTTATACACCAAACAGTTCCATTGATTATTATCACAGTCTTTAGTTTTTACATCAATTTCTAGCTGTTTGGTAGTAAAAGGTATTTGCCAGGTGGCTTTCAGCTCTCCAGTGATGCTGGTATTAGAGACAAGCTGTGGTGTATTTTCAGACTTGTTGTGGTCATATTTTCTGTCAGGAATTAGGGCAAGAATAAGACCATTCTTCTCTTCTCTCTAGTTGGAAATATTGGACACAGGCATCTTTCTGGTGTTGTTTCATTTCTGTTCATTCTGATGTGGACAATGGACAGTGTCAATCATGCTGCAGTGTCAGTAGAGCAGAAAGACTAGACAAGGAGGGGAATTCATGTGCATGCTTAGACTCAAGGGAATATATACTGCGTAAGTAAGTGGAGGAGGCAAGCTTCTAAGCCA
The DNA here is from genome assembly GCF_905368555.1 of Meleagris gallopavo. Classification (NCBI taxonomy): domain Eukaryota; kingdom Metazoa; phylum Chordata; class Aves; order Galliformes; family Phasianidae; genus Meleagris; species Meleagris gallopavo. The sequence goes on from NC_139405.1 coordinate 14,113,320, forward strand.
CTGAGTGTTCCCTTTGTACATCAAATTGTGATTTTTGGCTTTTGAAGGTAATGTTGTGGGCAAAATACAGCAAAGGGTGGATTTTTCACTAGCCAGCTCCAAACTTTCTTTTGCCAAGAAGTGCAAAAGGAAACCCAATCATATACAGATCCACAGTGAATTTCAAAGAATGGAAAAGTCGTATGAGAGTCAGAGTCCAAGTTCGTTTTCTTGATGTATAGAAGTTGTTGTTTTTTTTCCTATCTCCAGGAAGAAAATTGAATTTGGAGTGGGGAAAAATGGAGAAAGAAAAAGGTGGCTGAATTGATAAAGGAAAACATGTTGACACTCCTTACTAAACATGCATTTAACTGCCAACAAAGGGAATGCTAAATAAATATCAAGGTCTAACCAAGCACCACTGGTTAGATTTATTTATTTTTGTGTGTTGTTTTTTTTTCTTCTTTCCTCAGTGTTTTTGTTAATTATAAGCTGTGACATCAGGAATATTTGATTTGTTCAAAAGATGTGTGGTTTTCTGGGTGGTGGGTATAAAGTAACTGACATTATACAGAGGTGAAGTGTCCTAAAGCAAAGATTTTAAAGCATTCCTGTTCTACCTGAGCAAGTGCCTAATGTCGTTGAGACATTATGTATAGCTTTACCACTGAAGCCAACTTTAGGGTATTTTCTGCATATGCCCTTCTAGTTTCAGTATATAACTCCTATTTCAGCAGGGATGGTTCAGCTTCACCTCAATAAATGTACTTACACCGATTTTACTTAATGTGCTGACATACCTTTACCAATTATAAAAATATGTAATGATAGTACAAAACTACTGACCTTTGCACAAAAGCCGTGGAGGCAGGATCTGTGTGAATATCTGTTAAAAATACCTGCAGTAATGCATCCAGATGTGGAGTCCTCAGTTCAGAAGAGGCGTGGACATGGAGACATCACAGTGCATTCAGAGAGTGGCCACAAAAATGATCCAAGGGATGGATCCTTCACTATGAGGACTGACTGAGACAGCTGGAGCTATTCAGCCTGGAGAAGAGAAGGTTCCAGGGAGGCCTGATAGCAGCCTTTCAGAATCTAATGGAGGGCTATAAGAAGGAAGGGGACAAACTCTTAAGCACTGTCTGCTGTAATAGGACAAAGGCAGATAGTTTAAAACTAAAGGAGGGGAAATTTCGATTGGATATAAAGAAGATTTCACAATAAGATAACTTAGCGCAGCACTGGAACTGGTTGCCCATAGAGTTGGTGGATGCCCCATCTTTGGAGACATTCAAGGTCAGGCTGGATGGGGCTCTGAGCAACCTGATCTACCTGTAGGTATCCCCGTTCCTTGCAGAGGGATTGGACCAAATGGACTTTAAGGGGTCGTTGCAACTCAAATGATTCTATAATACTTTCTCCTATTGTTTTATGCTGTAGCTACACTTAATCTGTTTATGAAGGCCTCTGCTGTAATATAGAGGCACTTGCTGCTGTAAGTAGGAGGGATCTGCTTTTCTACCAGCCTCTCTGGGAACCCAATTTTTTTGTCAGAACAGAGAGTGAAGGAGAAAGCTGTGGTGCTGCTGAGTTTTCAGCAGCTGTTTGAGCCATATGGAGCTCCAGGCAGCTGATCTGTTTTTACATCTTTTATACTCCTCTTAAGGCTGATGCTGATACTGGATGCTCTAGAAACCTGAACTCGCCTTCTTTCTCCCCTTACCTACCTGGTGCACCGGCTGAGAGTGTCCTTAAAATGATCTAGAAAAATAAGTCAATCCTAGTTCACTTGGTGCATTCTACTACAGCTGGTCACATCATTGTGAAAGGATGGCTTGAAACTAGTTACGTGGGTACAGACTTCTTGTAAAGTGCAGAGAGACAAGGCCCAGAATTTTATAATCTTTCTTTTTTTACCTAGAAATCCCTCTAAAGTCTTAACTTCTGAGGCAAACACTTAATCTATTCAAAGTTTGGAAAAATCTATTTATGACTCCTTAGAGAATGCATAGAATTAATCTGTTGGTAGGAACCAAGTCAGGAAGTTCTCAGACTAGTTATTTTAATTCCCTTTTTATCTGTGGGAAGGTGGCTGCAAAGAAGTTGCATAGCCTCACCACTGAAGAGTGTGCTTTGACATTATATTCAGGGGTCCCATCCCATTAGTTGGTAAAATTAAAGGGGTGTGTGTGTTACTCCAAATAGTTGTTCTTATTAAAATCCATCTGTTCAAGATGCATACAAACCTTGTCATCAGTAGATTGAGGGAGGTGATTCTGCCCCTCTACTCAGGTCTTGTGAGACCCCTCCTGGAGTACTGTGTCCAGTTCTGGAGCTCCCAACACAAGGACATTGAGTCATTGGAGCTGGTACAGAGGACAGTCACGAAAATGAACAGATATCTGGATCACCTACCCTGTGAGGACAGGCTGAGAGAGTTGAGGCTCTTCAGTCTGAAGAAGAGAAGGCTCTGAGGAGGCCTTATAGTGGCCTTCCAGTACCTGAAGGGATCCTATAGGAAAGCTCGGGAGGGACTTTTTATAAGTGCTTATAGTGACAGGACAAGCGGAAATGGCTTTAAAGTGGATGAGGGTAGACTTAGACTAGATGTCAGGAAGAAATTCTTTACGTGTGAGGGTGGTGAGATGCTGGCACAGGTTGCCCAGAGGCTGTGGATGCCCCCTGCCTGCTGGCGTTCAAGGCCAGGCTGGATGGGACTGTGAGCAGCCTGGTCTAGAGAGAGGTGTCCCTGCCTATAGCAGGGGGGGAGTTGGAACAAGGTGGTCTTAAAGGTCCCTTGCTACTCAAACCATTCTATGATTCTATGATTTCGTCTCATTTATTGATGAATGAGACATCAGCAACCTCACTGAAGGTGTTACCAGCCTGGGTGAAATGTATATTTGCTGCTGCTCATGGAGTAAAAATAGAGTTTTTTTCTTTATCGCCTTTGAAATATTTTGCTAACTCAGAAACAGATTCTGTCCCAGATTTCCTTCAAGACTCCTGTGTCATATATTTGAAGGAAATGTTACAGTTTGTAGGTAGCCATTGTTATTCTTAATCAATAACCTGTACCAGTTTCAAACAGATTTTGGGGAACAGGAGTTAGTCATGCCAATCCAGGAGAGGGTCCATGGCATGCAGGGAACACAGTACTCTGTGTGTCAATAGTGCTGATGCAAGGTAGATTTTTTTTCAATCCTTCTCTGGATTTGCCATGTAATTCTTGCAGGCTTTGGAACCACGGGAACCATAGAGCAAATCAGAGAACCTTCTGCTGAAACAGCCTGCTGACAAATAGTAGTAATACTGCAAAACTAACTGAGATTCTGTTCCAGCTGTATATGTAGATGAGGATCTGCTGAGAGTGAGTTGCCACTTACGGTTATGAGGCTAACTGAACCAGCTGAACCATGATCCCTGTAGTCCAAGACTACAGAGACCAGCATCTTCTGAGAATATCTCAGACTATAGATGTCTGTCTCCTACCTGACTATGGTGGTATAGGATGCTCCAAACTTACGCTTCTCTGATTCTCTAACTGTAGATAATAAGAAAATAGAACTAGGATTTCTGGGATCTTGTTTTTCTCTTTCTTTTTTTTTCCCCCAGATTTCAAATATAAAGAAAAGTAAAACTAAAAAAAAAAAAAGGGAAAAAAAAAGCATTTTTACAAATAGTGGCCAAATTATAATAGCATTTTCCTCTTTCTCTTATTACCACTATCCATGAAGAATAAGAATTTTTCTTGGAACACTGAGTGTAAAGCTGAAACAACCATATTAATTTTAGAGTAACTGTGGCTGGAAGGCAAGAGCCAAATTCATACTGGTGTTTGGGATTCAGGTTTGGAGGTAAACATGATAACCATAGTAACAGCTTCAGCTTTTCAGACTCACAGCCATGTGCTTTGAGGGTTACATTTGCTCAAACGATCTTCAACAAGAGGGTTAACAGTGATGCCATTTTTATCTTCCAAGTAGATTGTACTTTTGTTTATCTGTATCTATATGCTCATGAAAAGAGAGCCCTGCATCACAGTGGATTTGGTGAGTTTTCTTTGAGATGGCAAAAAACAAAACCAACTTAAAAATTGAAATTTCAAGCCTAGCATAAGTCAATAGCAAACCAATTCTGAGAGAGGTATTCATATGTATCCTGATATCTCTGAAAAGTGGTACAAAAGTGTGGAATATCTTACATACAGTAAGCCAGTGAGTCTGTTGTATCTAGCTAGATTTTAATAAGATTGGCCAGCTTCATGGTGTCTTCATGCCTGTTCATTTCCCATAGATTTGCTTAAAGTTAAGGCTGATGTTTTAAAAATACCACAGATACTAATCTGTCACAGCATGGTGTGTTTATTCTGTCAGTGTTTTGTCAACATAGAAGTGTCCCAAAACAGTAGGCCTGGAAATAGATGTTTCTCTGGGCTTAGCAGCAGCTGGGTGGTCTGACTGCTCAACATTTGTTATCCATTATTGAAGGCTACTGTATAAAGGTGAGCGTCCGCAGAAGTGGAATATTGGAGGTTGCACTTCCTTAAATTAAGATGTACTCATTTGTATATTTTTATATATTTTATATATCCTCTCTGCATAGTTATTAGTAGTTTCCATATATAATGAGCTACAGTTTATTTATAGACATCTTTTCTCCCAGTTAGTTAGTTTTGTATTCCTAATTCTTTCAAGAACACATCTGTATGTTCCATTTTCCAGTTTTGTACTTCTTGTATTATGGAAGCAACTGCCTAAATGGTTTGCCATAGTTTTTTCAAGAGTTGAAATAACATACTTCATTCTATGTCCTAGGAGATAGTTTCAAATAAATCTGGCCTACGTTATACACCATGAAAATAGAAAGTAGTTAAGAATTTAGTATTTTGAGATGCTGGAATGTCATTGAAATATGGCCTTCAAGTTTGAAGCAAAGAACAAAAAAAGAGCTGATATATTGTTAATAGGTCAGCAGGATGACAATCAGTACTTCTCTAGCTGAAAACTGTGCTTTGTGTGGCTACAAAGTTTGCCCAGGTAGCCAATGAGAGAAGTAGGACAATAATATTGGGAAGTATTTTCAAATGTAGTGGTGAAGTTGTGGTGCTTGTTTTTTTTTTGCAGGAATTTAATTTAATCTTGCTATTCCCTCTTGCTGTTCCCTCTCTGCTTTCAATCTCTAGCAGATTAGATACCTAATAGAAGTTACTCAACCAGTTTATAGATTTTAAAATTTCAGTAATCATAAAACTAGGAAGTGTTAGATATATTTTGGTCAAACAGTGGGTTTATACTCATAAAAAATGGCTAATTCTATATTTATTTGCTTAGATAAATACAAATAATGTGTTTGGATTTATACTGATGCATACTGGCACTCCTGGGACCTTATCGGTTGTCCTAGTAATAAGAATAGCAGACCAACTTCTGACAGTCATATTTGAAAAGATATGTGTGATGACAGGGGCTATTGTCATCATGCTCTGCAGCATTGAGACATAGTGGAAGAAGTAGTATTTATGTGTGCATTCTGTATATGTTACACAAAAACATTATCTTGTCATAATGATCTAAAAAAGGAATGAATAGGGCTATCTTTTCCAAGGAAAATCTGTTGAATATTTTCTCACATAATTGTCATGACAATAGGTGGCACCCTTATGCCAATAAATACCAGCTTGTTCAGCCTATCTGTGCTTCCTTGAACTTTCCTAGCAGAGTTCCTTTAATCGAAATTATGGAGCTTAAAAGCAAAAGCAAGACATCAAAGCAGAGTAGTTACTAGAAAAATAGCTGATATGCCTAGAAAATGAAAACACAGACTCCATTCTGACTGGAGTTTAGTACATGACAGATATCACTGATGCTCTGTTGAGAAGGAATTCAAGAATTTTGAGTATGAGCATGTACTGAGTAATGCATACAAAGTGAAAAAGTGTATGCTTTATAATTGACATTTTTTTACCCCTTTGGGACTACTTAAAAATGCAAGAAAAACAAGATATCCTGTTACATTTTCTCTTTTACCCAAACACTGGAGTGCACTGGATAGCCAGTCTATCTGAAATTCACACCTGTGCAAAATCAGAAATGAAATCTAACAATAATGGACCTCTCTCAGTAGAGTTTTTGTCACTTTTAGTTCCAATATGAGCCAAAACCTGGAAAAAAATGTTAACCAAACTTTGTCAAACCACAAGCATTTTGGCTTGTGGTTTGGATAAAGATTGAGGTCACTTCTCACTGTACCCTGAAAGGGCTTTATTCACAGCTTCTTTGCTGAGATTGAAAGGAGATCGGGAAAAGGCAGAAGAGAAATCATTAAAAATACCTAAATGCATTGCAGAACCATGAAAGAACACTACATATTAGGAAGTGTGAAAAGACAACAGCAAAAGCTGTTTTTGCACACTGATGGAATGTGATATTAAAAAAAACCAACAACAGCAGAGGAAAAGTTATGCTAAGCAGAAATGTTATGCATTTTTTATTTTTGTGAAAATAGGGCTTAAAGATCTGGTATAATACTGAAGACATAAATTGTCTTAGGCCCGCAGATGGCCCATAAAATTTGTGAAGCCTTGACCATGTGTAAGCTTGAACTGGATCAGAAAAATCTTCAGAACTCTTGGAAATTTCCTAATCTTGAAATTGTTACACTATTGCTTGTATTCTATTTCATCCCTCCATTGCAAAAATATCATTTTATGATGGTAATACAAAGATGTACAGAGATGGGGAAAATAATTTTGAAAGAATAGATGGAGCTGATGAAGAACCGTTTCAATTTGTGGTGCATACTTAGCACAACTGTTCTCTTAGCTAAAATGTAGCTATGATGCTATAGGTAAAATTGAAATGTGCAGTGTTCCACTAAATGTTAGTTACTTGTACCTTTCTTCACTTTCATTTTGTCACCTCATGCTTGTTTTTGCAAAGTTTTTTGCAAAGCGGTATATTATGAATAATGAATTCATTATAAATAAAGAATCCAGATAATTCAATATTCAATAAAGAATTCAAAATGAATTCTCTAGAGTGAACTCAGTCTCCAGGCTTTGGTGCCAATATGAGCATGGTGATTTCTGCTTAGTATTACTCCTCTGCAGCAGTCAGTCTGATTTTGGACGGTATGTTACAGAACCATGAAGGCCAAGGGGCTACAAGTTAGTTAAATCTATCACTTTGTATTTAAATGATGTTAAATGAAGATGCTTTACCACTATTCTTGACAAATATCATCTTGCCACTGTTAAATGTTTCTTGTTACACACACGTTTTGCAGTTTTGTGGGTTTTTGTTGTTGTTGTTGTTGTTTTTAATACAAATCCTAAGCTTGATTTATCTTTTTTTTTTTTTTTCTTTTTCTTTTTTGCATCTGAAAATTCCAAAGGAGTTGTACTCCTTTCCAACCATTTCATGGTCCATGTATGAGTGTTTCTTCTGCGGAAGAAATGCACTTCCAATAGCTTTGGCTCTTTGATGTTGTGCTTTTTAAAAAATCTTTTCAGTACCATTGAAAAAGAGGATGGAACCTAGATGGAAGGTGTTTGCCAGAGCAGCTGATAGCATCTAACTTGTTTGTAGACAGGATGGTGACAAGAGTAAAGAATTTTTATTTTTTATTTTTTAACAGTGCTATTAGACTAGGCAGAAGTCATTTTATTTCAACAACTATCTGTGAGGAGGGGGAAAGAGGCTTACCAATCTAAAACCGAAGTTGTCATTTGGTAAAAATATGTTCTGCTTTTTTAATAGGCAAATAATTGAAAATGAAAAGCTCAATTTTCTTTTCATCTATCATGAACAAACTTTTGATATTTCTTGAGAGCATAAAATGTTACTTATTCAAAATTTCTTAATCATAAAGGAGAAAAATTCTGTCAATTGAGGGAACCATGGAATGGGACTACATGGAATTCCCTTTACCTATTGCATTTTTCTTTCACAATAAGAGTTGTATTTAGCCTGATATTCTGCATACAAAAATCACTTGTATCCAATACAAGCGGTCAGACTGTGGTAAAAACTAAGCACAGATTTTGGACCAGAAGGTACCATCAGTCTGTAAATAACACTTTTCCTAAAGGAACTCTCTCTTCCTACCAGTACATGTTGAAAAGTGAATCAAACATGCACTTGTTTTAAATTTCCTGTAGCTCCTTGGATTGCCAAAACATTGGTGACAAGGTCATCAACATATGAAACATTTAGTTCCTCATCCTGATGAGTCACTTACTGTGTGGCCCAGGTATATGTCCTGGTCCTACTGGAAAAATGAGCTCCTTCTGACAGTGGACACCAATTGAAAGGCAGCATAATTTTGGGTTTGCCAGATGGTGACAATGAGGTTTGAAATTTAGACTTTAGTAAGTGGACAGTGGCATCTGATATGGGATTTTTCATTTGAAGGAGATCCCTGTGGCTGTTTATCTCTTTTTTGAATGATTATACTTTGGGACTGAACAATATTTCAACTTGCTTTGGTCCCAGGCATTATTGGTATAACTAGCTTGTGTGATATGTCCTAAGTTAAATATAAATATATTCAAGGTTGCAGTTGTAACCTTGAATATATTCAAAATTACAGGTTGTAACTCATGCTTCATGTCTCATAATTCTATGATCAGTTCCTAAGTGTGCAGTAACTGCCTTGAAAAATCAAAAGAAGTTGGACTGTTTTATCTATCAGATAAGTATTAGACAGTGATAGTGAATTGAAATTCTCAAGAGCAGCAGGATCTCACTTGGTTGTCTCACTAGGCATGAGGAGGAGAGTTCTGATTCATTATGTGCTTGCTGTGTCCTGGAGTGGGAAAAAATTGTGCAAAAGGCCTTCAAGTCTTCTTCCTGCAAACAAGGAGCTTCCTGAGGGATTCAGGAACACATTTAATTCTTAGAGGGTAGAGGCAACACTCAGTCCTAATCTTGGCCTCCTCTTGTGTAAAGGTCAAGTTAAATGGTGAAACTTCTGTGCTCCTAAAATGCTCTCACTGTTAGCTTCAAGCAAAATAGACTTAGAGGCTGGACTGGATGATCTCCAGAAGTCCTTTCCAACCCTTACAATTCTGTGATTCTCTGATTATTGGGAAACTCATCTGATATAATAAAGGGATCAGACAGCTTACATGGTGTGTGTGTGTGTTCATGTGTGTGTGTGTTCATGGGGTAACTTCCTTAGGTCTGATCTCGGGAGCAAATCACTCTGGGCTCCTTTACATTGCACAGCATGTGGTCCTGAGCTTCACATTGTTATCTCTATGGCCCAAAACTTGTTAGAATTTTTATAGCTCAAAATGTGTTAAAAATATATGTAGAAGCTGTGCTGCAGCCTAAGAGTGAAATTTTTAAAACATGACGAGAAGTGGTACATGTGTGTCCAAGTATAGACGTGTTTCTGGGTTAGTGAAGTCCTACATAGGGAAGATAGGAACAAGGGTGGTTGAATCTCATTGACTGTGTTTCTTGAGAGCATTCTGTGAAGTGAACTGTAGCCAGAGACATACCTGGATTTTGTTTTAGAAGGAATTCATCAGGTGATTCCAAGAGACAGTCTGGAAAGAAAGTAATATTTATATAATATATATGACCAAAGAACAGGAACTGGGAAGAGATGCTCCTTAGAGCAATGGAGTACTGATATTTCAAGGAATAGGAGAGGGGAAGAAATGTATTCCCTTTACTGGCAATAACGAAAAAAGAGTCTTTTGCTTTAAGCATAGGAAAACAAAGACTCTTAGGGTCTGAACTCTCCATATGGCTGTAGAAGAGCTGTTTGTATTTCTCCTAGTTTTAGGAGTTTAAACATGGAGTCAACTAGGAGTAGAATGTAGAAATACATGATTGTTCTCGTGTACAAGTGTCAGAGGTGGATAAATATACTACTTTGTGCAGGCTTGGAAAACTCATTTGGTTCTGATGGACCTTGCTCTCTAATGGTTCAGACACAGGAGGATTGGTGATTCTTTCTTTCCATATAGCAGCTTCTCTAAAGCTTGTTTTTCCCAATCTCCCAAAGTACATTAAACATCAAACAGTCAAACAGTTTACTGGGGGTGAGCATTGTTTCATAAATGTTTCAGAATTCTAAAATTAAGATCCTGCCTAATCAAGTGGACTCAGTATTATAATTATAATACTGGTTCCAAATACTGCTTTCAACTTCTGTCTTGATGAGATGGAATTTAAGACTTTCTAGAACATACTGCATGCTGGCATTGGTGCTGGCATTGTCCTCTGTCACCTTTATTGTTTTACTTCAAACACTGGAACGACCCTCCTTTACAAGAAAGAAAGAGGCTATTTATGGCTCATTTGTACATATACAATGCATGAAGTATTTTGTCTCAGTGATAATCCAGCCAAATTTTGCATAAAGAATTCCTCAGAAAATAAGATTACAGATTGTGTGGTTTTCAGGGAGTTGCAAAACTAAATGAAGCTCATAAAAAATCAGAATGTCATAAAAAATACATTTTTGGTCTAATTCCATTTTCCAAATCCACATGTTAAACATGAATGTAATAGCCCACATTTCAAAACCAACAGTGATCTCCTTAGAACTCAGCATCTTTGTTTTCAGCATGGTGGGAGTTTCCATGAGTGATACTGTACTCATAGCACACAGATCTGGATGTGGGTAGTAGGAAACCAGCCTTCATGGAGCACTGCAGAGAGCTCAGCAAATCTTGAGCAATCTGAAATTTAAAGGTAACATCCATGTTTGCATGCTTCATTAAAAATTTAAGGTTTTGAGTTTCTCAACTGAGGACTCATTTAAATCCCAAACAATGTCTCAAGGATGAAGGTTCTTTGTACTGTTTTGAATGAATCTTGGTTTTCAGACTCCTGCTGAAGTCTGAAGTGTTGTAATTATATGAATAAGTAGTTAGAGGAGATGCCTAAACCCAACGAAGTAGCTGCAGAAGTAAAATATCCTTAGACTTTCATAAGAGCATACAGATTCTGACATGTACTGAGTCAGGAAAACTTTTGGTTTTCCCTTATTTTGTCTCTAGCAGGGCAGCAGAGATGTAAAGTGGCTTCTCGAGGCTACAGAGCAGGTCACCTCTTAATAGCTCTACTCTCTGTTACTTCCATGGTTACAACCAAGATAAGGCATGATAGACTTGCTAATCTTCAGACAGTCCAACTACCTTCATGCTTCAGACATTTCCACTGGACCTGTGGGGGAGACAGTGGTAAGGTTGACCACTAAAATGTGTTATTTTATTGGACATGAGCAAACAAATAAAGCTTTGGTTGACGTGGTCAACGAAGACCAAAACGCTCATTTTTCTGAAAGTTTTGCGTCCTGGGATACTTTGGGCCTGACTGGAAACCTTGAATACTGTTAATGAGTCACTGTGCTCTACTTATGAGCCTTCAGTACGAGGTTAGAAAGAAAGAAATTCCAGACCTGAGCACCATGCTGCAGAAAACAGGTATTTATCATGTAGAGATCTCTGTAGAAATCTCCCACGAAGCTGACAGTAACACAAACAGCCAGTTGTGGAACTCAGATCAGAACAGCAGTGAGAATAGGCTGAGATTTACAGATACTTACAACAATAAACAAAGCATATCAAAGGATCCCCTCCAAACACATTTTCTCTGTAGAAACCTCCATGGTTTTATTTTTCCAGTCTCTAGCCTTAAAGCATTTTTGTCATTTCTTAGAGGAGGAATTGAATAGCTGCGGGTTCCTACCAGGGTCAATTGTCAGAGACTGGACTGAGCTTGCTGGTCAGCCACATCCACCTCAGAGAGACTATGTGCATAGTTAGCAAAAAATTTCTCAGTACGACTTTCCTCACTAAAATCTACTTTCTTAATTTAATTTATGATGCATTTTTACAAGGACTTACTTATACAGAGCTCTTCTCACTGCCCCTTGCAAAATTGTTAGAAATGTCAACTTATGTGGCTTTGGTTGGACTGTGTGGTGTTCAGTCCTCTGATTAACTGATAATGACTTAACTGATCTGGTTAACAGGGTGAAACAAGAGTGTCCATCTCTTCTAAACACATGGGATTTACATGCGTAGACACAAATATTACAATAAGCATGACAAAATGTCATAAGAATCCTTCGAAAAACATTTCAGTGTGAAAGCATGTAAACTGTGTAAAGCATGCACTGAAAGTGTATTCATTCCATAGGAAAAAAAAAAAATTAAGCAAGCTGCTCTGTAACCTATAAACAGCAAAGTGACAAAACTAACTTTGTTATGAAAACAAGTAAAGCCTCTGTTTCAACTTGGAGTTTATTTATTTATTTATTTAAATTGAATCTTGAATCTATTTTTAATCCTTAGCGTTCTTCTGGCTTCCAGATTTCAATAAGGTTGAAAGATGCCTTGTTCTCCAGGGCTCGTATCTTCTTACTCAGAAAGCCAGGGAGGAGGACTCATAATGTCTTCAATTTAGAGCGGTATCTTTGCTTAAAATTGACATGAAGTTCTTTGCTAAAGTTCTGGCAACAAAGTTGGAGAAACTTAATGCCTAAATTGTTTTAGCTGATCAAGCAACATTTAAAATTCTCTCTGAATCCTAAAACTTTGGAAAGTTGTTAGTTTGTGTTATCCCGAATCAGTCAAACTCCTTTCACTTTCCTGGAATCTCTGTGGGCTGAATTACTTGAATATTTTTACTTTTGCAGACATCTGCATTCTGCCACGGAGATAAATGTGAGAAAATTTTATTTGTATTTTATTGCTTTAGAATAGTTCACTGTAAGTCACTCTAGAACAGACAAAGTAAGTGTTCTTAGGTGAATTTCTTCGATTCTTCAGTTCCCCTTTTTTTCCTTGATGCCTTTATCCCTGAAGGTTCTGGATTTTCCTGAATCAAAGTAGGGATTACCAGAAATATTACAGGTAATATTTCACCTGTGATAATTTCACTTGTGTCTGCCACGTTGTTAGATTTCAAATGACTGTGCAGAATGTCATTCTTTCCTTGCTTCTCAGAAGCCAGTTGTTAAGCATGTCAGAAAAATAAAAACTCAAACAAACAAACAAAAACAGGTAAAAAAAGCAACCTGCAAAGACATCAGAATTCAGTGAATTACAGGAGAATGAAGGGTGGATTTGAGGACATGGATGAAAAGTTAAATGATACTCTTTGTAGCAGCCTTTCTTTTACATCTCTTGTTAACTGGTGATATCTCCCTGGAATGTGTGTTTCTCTAGAACTATATACACTGAGATGCAGGAAAAATTGTTGAAAACAATTAGGAAGGTTCTTGCTTGCAAAAAATAAAAAAATAATTAAAAAAATGAAACGAAGTGTGGACAGTTGTGACCTCTTGAGTTTTAAGATTAGATTAAAATGTTCAGAAAGTAGAGACCAGGACTGAGTACCCTCCTTTCCAGTCTGTGCAGATTCTTATGCTCAGCTTTCTCAAAGCCCAGAGCATTTAACACCCTTCATTTCACAGAACAATAGCTACAGAAAGGAAGAGAGTTAGTCCTGGCTACAGAGTGGGAGTACATGATCAAATATGAGACTGAGCAGGACAAAGAACTTAAGCCTCCTCCTGTCTGGGCATATCCTGTTCCCTGAATCTCCCTCACTAAGATGGGCAGATAGTACTGCCAGAGAGTCTCTACTATCACCTTGGCATTTATCATTACTGCTGCAGATAAGCTAATAGCTGTTCCACTGTGGCCCTCTTTTCCCAATATTCCTGACAGACTGTAGATTTGTCAATGAGCTGAAGTGGGGTGGAAGCTGAAGTGCTTTCCTTACTTTCTGTATCAACTTTACATGTTACAATAGAGAAGCTCTTGTGGTCATGAGATTAAAATACTACAAGCTTTGTTTCTGAAACGATGACACAAAAAATGTTTGAAAGGACGCCTTGGGCAGTGGTTTGTGATTTAGCTCATGTCTGGAATCCACAATTTCTGGATTGCAGGACAGCTCATAGCTTAAGCGTTTCCAAAGCAACTGTTCACTGGAATGTTGGTTTATATAACCGTGTCTGTGTGATTTTAAGGCTTGTCCTCCTACAGGTGGCAGTGGTATTGGTCAAGGAGAGGGAGAATAAAAGAAAACCTCCTACAGTTCATTTTGGGTGGCTGTGGTAGAAATTCAGACTTCATCTCTCACCCACCATGTCTGGTATTTATCTATCGAATAATCCAAGTATAATCATAGCAAAATATTTTATTTGCTACACTGAGACTTTTCCTACAGACTCATACAGCTTCTTGTAAAGCCAATGGGAAATCATTTTGTGGGCTTTAATGGGCATCAGAGCAGCCTTAAGCAGACATTTTATGTTCTTCTAGTCTTAAATGGACTCCATTCCAGAAGTTTCCATTCCAGAAAGTGATGTAGAGGCTCCATCAAGGTGCATGGGCATTTGAAATACTCAAAGCACTGTGAGGTTCTTAAAGATTTGAGATACTAAAGAGGAGGAGAAGCTTCTCTGGATCTCTGTGTTTCATGTACACCTCAGTGTGCTGAGGCCAGGCTTTTACACTGAAAGCAGAAAGTTATGATGGTTCTACCGGTTCATCTTTTGTTTTTCGTGGGATTTTTTTGTTTGTTTTGTGTAACCATTTTCTTTGTTCTGAAGATAAACACTGCAAAATGGATAGAATTTGAAAGCAGGTAAGAAGATGTTTGAGGTCTTTTGCTAAGAATGAGAATTATCATATCTGTTTTGTCTTAGTTTTTATTTGTTTGTATTTATTTATTTATTTATTATAGAATAATTGCCTATGGTTATAGTCCTTGCAGTATTCTGAGTATTAGAACTTCATTCTAACCCTCCAGTCCTGTAGAGGAGCGTCATTCTACCTATACATGAAGTACATAACCTTAGGCAGGGATTGTGGTTTCAGACATGCCTCTCCAATTAACTGTTTTGCACAGTGATTGCTAGAAATCAAGGGCTAAGATCGCTTTTTTTCTTCTTGAAATTTAGGTGCAAATACAGCACCGTAAATGCAAACCAATATTTAGTAAGGCCCAGCTTTGGTGTGTTCCATTGTTGAATACTTCCTGAAACAAAAGCATGCAACTCCAGCAATAATGGCTTAAATACTAAGAAATAAAATGTCTATGAATATATACATGAAACCCCACTATATTAACAGAGAATTCTTCTTACTTGCCTTCTGATCTCTTTCACTTGAAAGTGACTAAATATTTGGTGTTTTAACCCTTTTCGAACTGAATTCTCTTAGACTCCTATTAAAAGTAATAGCTAGCTTTCCCCACTGCCTGAGTGCCTTTTTCTTCAGTCACTAATGAGTCTTTGAATTCTTCATATCTATCATGACTAGAAATCTATGTTTTTAAAGTAAAAACTGATTGCAGTTTAGTATCGCTGGTGGGCTGAGGCAAATCTTTTCAAATAGAACCACAAATATTCAAGAATTCCTAACACAGTGATGAGGAATGTTAACATTACAGATACATTTATTGAAAAGTGGTGCAAGTGTAAAAATGGGTGGTGAAAGCTAATGAAACCTACTATAGAAAATTAGAAGCGGCATTCATAACCAAGACTCATGTCAGGAAATGTGGTGACATGCTCTCTTTATGAGTTAGCAGAGTTGTAAAGCAACGTGCTTCTGAACCTGGCATAGACATTTTCAGAGATAAACTGCTGCTCAGACTCTGTAAATCTGAAGATTATTTCACGAAGAGGGTCAGTAGTCCGTTCTGAGAAGATCATGGATTATTTTGTGGAATGCAGAACTTTTGCTAATACATTAAATGTAAAAAATCAAAATGAGTGGAAGGATTTTAGCAGGATTTTCACTAAACAACTGAGTGATGCATTTTAATGCGCCATAAACATGTAAGCCTCACCTCTTCTGCACTATAAGGTAACATACTGTTTTGTTTTCAGTTTACCTCCCACCCTCTAAATGTTGTTCTGTTTTCCATTACTGCATCTTGCAGTG
The DNA here is from genome assembly GCF_905368555.1 of Meleagris gallopavo. Classification (NCBI taxonomy): domain Eukaryota; kingdom Metazoa; phylum Chordata; class Aves; order Galliformes; family Phasianidae; genus Meleagris; species Meleagris gallopavo. The sequence goes on from NC_139405.1 coordinate 14,129,230, forward strand.
CAACAACAGAATTGTTGAATCATATGAGAAGGGTCCAGCAGATCCTATTTGTTTCACCAAAATTCTTTCCATGTGTTCAAGCTTCCTTTTTTCTTTTGCTAATTTTTGTCATGTGCTTCATTTTAGTCCTTTCTCCCACACATTGGAAGCCAGCATCCTTCCCTTACCACTGACAGGTTTCCAGGTCCTTCAAGAAGTAACCAAAGCTTGTTGCACTTTCCACATCCTTAGAAGAATGTAATCACTGTGCATAACTAAAAGTTGCTGTTGATAAAAGGGGAGAATACAAGAACACCCAAAAAATGAACAGAAAAAGAAGACATGGATTGGAGGAGGTAATTGAATGTGATTCAAATTAGAGATAACAAATGATATGAAAAGAGAGCTAAGTGAGCAATAGACCTCTGACTAATGGTAGAGGAACATTTGATTTTAAAATGGACAACTAGACGTTAAACCATTTAGCTGAATTCCAGTGAGGGAGGGCATTGCACCTCCAAGATAAATTGATAAAATTTGTATGGGAAAGTGCAGGGCATTGTGGAATTTTGAACATGCTTTTGCAAGAGGTCCTTTGAAGTCTCTCAGCTAGAGTTCAAAGTCATGCAGGATTTCATCAGGAACTACTGTGCACTTCATTTGCTCAACAGTGCATTTTGTGCATTTATATTTGGGGGCAAGTTTCCAAACTTTTAATGCTTCTTTCCTTCCTTTGGGAAAGGCTAATTTGGGTCATTGGTCTCTAAAGAACCTTTTCCAACAACAGTCTTGATTTGTTCAAGGAAAGTAAATGGGAATTCTATTAGAAGCAAATGCATAGCAGAGACATCTACTACTGCCCTTTAGCTGCTGGAGGCTTCGCTCTTGTGTGTTTTATTCACCTCATAAAAAAAGCTTAGAACCTTGTAAAAAATATATATCACAGAAAAAAATGTGAGACTTAGCACAAATATATGCCACACACATAGGATGATCTTTTCTTTGCATGTATTCAATAAACTTTGTTTTTTCTTGTTGTTTTTCCAGCTTCCCATGTCCTCATACGTGTATTTGATTTTAGGCCTTGATACCTCTATTGTTTTTGTAGGATTCTTCTCTGTCTACCAATGTATAGCTACCCAATAAAGAAAATTGTGTGAAGATGCACTTTATTATCAGAAACAAAATATTTAAGTGTTTAGAAGGAGTAGTGCTTACATTACCCTTAAGTAAACTATAAGTGTGTGTAAAACTTAAAATGTTAGTACTTTCTGAACACTGCATTTTGGTACAGGACATTCTGCTAATCAGAATGCTGAGAATGAGAGGGCTGGAACTGAGGTCCAGCAGTGCCCCATGTAAATTTTGAAGCTAAGAAGTTTTGAAACAAATGTTTGAAAACAGTATTTGAAAATAGTCAGATCATATTCATAGTCAGGCCCCACTTTGCATTCTTTGCATTCTTCCATTGGTTCAAAGGGCTGTACTAAGAGAGGTGGAGAACTCAATGTGCCTCCTCATGGCCAGTAATCCACCAGTGCAACTAGTGTCCTCATTGCTTCTGCAGCTGCTGTTTCTTATTCACATTCACACTGGAGAAGCCAAACATTCTAAAATGTGGATGCTGAAGCATGGTCTAAATTATCTGTCTTTTGCAAGGCAGAAGTTTGCTTTTCAGCAGTCTTTAATGGCACAGAAGTTAGGCAGAGTGTTTGTACCAGCACGCTACTTATCAAGATGGTTTTCATTTGAGTACTTCTAAAAAAATCTATTTGAGATTACTTTCTTTTTTTTTTAAGATTTTGCACTTAATTTTTTTAATCTTCACTCAGATTTCCTGCAGAGGAATAATTCATCCATTAGACTCCACTATCTATTTTAATGTGCTATTAGGCATATGGGATGAATTTGGAGTACTATTTTTTTAGTATAGATGTAAACTTAGAAGGGTCAGAGAAACCCATGAAAACCCCCACGTTGACCTACTGGGTTTTACTGGCCTTTGAAAGTCACACCTATAACCCCTTCTGGGCCCAAATGTCCAGCTGCACTGAAACGTCCTATAGAAAATTGGAGTCTGAGCAACATTACCATTCTTAGCAGCATTGCCACTCTTATGCAACACTGTAGCAGCCTCTGTATATGCTTTCTTTTCACCTTCTTTTTTCTGAAAATGAATTTTTTTGTTCAGAGAAAGCTTTCAACTGAGTATTATTACTTATTGTTTTTCAGTTTTGTTGCAGCTTATTATGTGTGTATGTTTAAGGTACTGTTCTTTGGCCTTCAGCCTAGATCTGAAGAAATAGAAATGAGTGAAGGTTTCAGGAGTTTCTGTATTTTATCAGGACGTGTGGAATTCAGCTTCTACATTTAGAAATGACTACATAACAAAAAATGCATTTCTTTCTCTCCTCTTTTCTTCCTTCTCCCTCACCTGAGTGAGCACGACTGTGCGTTTTGCTAAAATGCAAGTCGATCCCAGTAAGTCTCTGACAGAAGTCGGTAAACTGGTTGTTGTTTTTTTCCAAGTGATGTTTGCTGCATTTCTTTCTAAAGCCATGATTTCAGTATGGGTGTTTTGAAACCTTTATGATGATTTGGGAGATCTGTAGAAACCTGGAGAAGTTAAAGAGACTTTACTGATGCCCTGAGCCGCATACATGCAATACAAAGTGAACACAAATAGTCCATAAAGCAGTCTGTAATACAGAAGTAGAATGCTTAAATAAAAGGCTTAAACACAAAGTGAGAAGCACTGCTTTACCACTGCTCTGTAAAGCAGAAGTAGTCTGCTTCCATAGATCTGTGTGGGGATATAGCTGGATATTGTAGTAGACGTGCTCTCAAGAGTTTTGTCCCAGCAGTGTCATTTTCATCTCATGAAAATTTCCAGACATCTGAAATTTCTCTTTATTCTGCATTGGAATGAAGTTCACCCAAGTCAATGGCTCTTTTACATTTCACGAGAAGAGACAATTACTGTTTCAAATAGAAAAACTAAGGGCTCTGAGAAGTCTTTTTTTTTCCCAAAAATGACTAGAAAGTCTTTCTGCATGTTAAAAACATTACTGTAAAAGTCTCTTTCCATGGAACATTTTAATGGAACTGTGTACCTTTATGTAGAAATATTGTCAAAAATATTCTGATCATCTATAAATGTTTCACAAACATTTTCAAACCATCTTATTCTGATTTGCACTTTCTTCTGGCTGATTCTTTCTCTAAAATACTCCTATTGTAACTGTTCCTGTGTTGATATACTCCTCTTCTCTCCTTCCACTTATGCCTTTCTTCATTGTTAGCAAGGAAGTCTGTACAGTGAAACCTGTCTCCCTCCATTTGTGGCAACTTACTTTCTATCAGATGCATACTCATGAGTCCAATTCAATTAAAATTGGCTAGTGGGTTCAGAAGTTCCTCGTCAGGATGAAACACCCACAAACACAACTTGCTTGCATACGTCTCATTTCCTTTGGAAACCAGCTAAAAACCACAAAAGTATAAATTACTGCACGTGGTGAAAGACTTTGGTGAAAGAAGCCCCATGGTCCAGTCCATGCTCTGAATTACATCAGCATCAATGCAGATGAGCTGCAGAGATGTCAGTGAGGCCGTGCCCAGGTCTCACAGTCTTAGCAGTAAAGCTGTGGTCTGGAGAGTTAAAATTATGACAAGGTTTATAAGGACTCACAGAAAAATGCTCGAGTACTTCTTCATCTTTATTGGCTGTTTGTGCTAGTCTAGTGCAATTTTTTGAAAGAGTTAATGAGAGTTATCCTTGCTGACTGTGGAAAGACTGTTATCACTTAAACAACACACTGACCAGGCTGACCAGACTTTTCTCAGTGTTGCTGTTTCTCCTAAACAGAAACAGGGAAAAGATGTTTTTAATTAAACTGAATTTTGCAACCTTCTTTAGTCAAATTGCTTTGAAATTGGTTTACATATAGGGGGGAAAAAAAAGAGTTGACAAATATCCACTGAGATTTTTTTCCTTTTCACTCTCTTCAAACTATAATTGTTTCTCTTTGGTGGTCTTAAACCAAGAAGACTCCTTCCAGAGTTCTGCTGTTCGTGCCAGATGCCTGCAGTGAAATTCAAGGGTGGTAGGAATGAGCTGCAGCCATTATATGACCACAGAAATCTCCTGATGATTCAGAAATTTCATTTAAACAATAAAAAACAGGGTACAGATAACAAAGAAAAGAACAGAAGTAAGATGCAAGTGTGTTCTCCTTTACATTTCATAGGCTACATCTGTTGTAGCTAAAGATTTCATTAGTGCAGCTGTTGTCTTGCATTGTCTACTTTATACCTAGCTCTTCCTATGAAAATGTAATATGTTAAATCTGGGCTTACCTTATTAGATACCCTGTTCTTAAGATATTTGTGTAACTAGTGGGCAATTCTGCCACTTTGTAGATGGGACTATTAACTGTGTAGAGCCTTATAGGATGTCTAGCAAAAAAGAGATGATGGTGGAAGGAAGTTACTTGAGTCAGCTGCTGTGGGAAAGAATGAATAAAATATTGGAACATTTCTTTTTATATGCTTGGCAATAAAATTGAGACCAAAGGCCAAACTAGCAGATGTTCATTCTCATTGAGATGTAGCTATTTCTTGGGGAGATCCTGAGTCACATTTTCCCCCTGCAACAACCATGCTAATCCATTGATTTCAACTGAGCAAGCATCTGACCTTGTGACTTTTCATTAGTGATGGTATGGCCACAAAATGACAAAAACTGTTCTAGAGCAGTAATCCTTCCCTGAATGTTTCTGATATATACAACTTCATCCGTTAATGCCTGTTATACCTGCTCTGTCATTTGCAAGTCAGTCAGTAATAGAAATGGGAGAAGTAGTATGAATCAGATCTATAGCTGCTGTGAGGCAGTAATTTGCAGGTGCAGGTGAACTGATGGGAACCAACTTAAGTTTCCTCTCCTTCCAGCTTTTTTCATGAACATCTACTGACATGAAAGAAGATCCTTATGTTGGGAAAGGAAAATTAGAAGACAGGAAAATCACAGAATCTTTAAACCAGTAACTGCTTGATGTTGGACAATATTTCATAGTCTCACTGAGGGAGGAAGCTCTAATAATACCAATAATGAGCTTTTCCTAAGTTAGGAGAATATGTCTGGTCTTTCCAATCTTCTTCCAGTTGTGATTCTTTTCTTTTTTTTTCCCTTCTACCAAAACCTAGCAGCCTGAATGTTTTTATCTCCCACGTCTCATCTAAGATAATATTAGGTGAGCTGCTCCTACAGTAGTGTCAGGTGTGGCAGTTAATAAAATGCTTAAGGAGTCCATCTCACCCAGGAAAGATTACTGGGCTTCAATAAAATGTAAATGATTATCTGGAGTTACTTCTTCCCAAGAATACTCACCTGATATTGTTAACAACAGAATGATTTTCCTTACCACTTTCATTTCTTTGAAGCACTGTACAAGTCAGGCCTCTGCAGCCACTGGGTAGAGCAGACAGGGATCAGAGGGAGGGAACGGTGCCTGAGAATTGTCACACTAGGATCATAGTTAAAATGACTCTACCTGACCTGCCATAAATTGGGCTTGTGTTATTACGCACTTGAGTCCTGATACTCCTGGACAAGTTCAAATGCAATTTAATTGCCTACATTGTAACGTCAGTCTCCTTGTTCCAACTGAACTGGTTGTTACCTTGTGCCTATTTGAAAACCCAAGCTGTTCACTGTTAGAAGCCTGGAAAATGTTCTGCCTGTGCAGTAAAAAATATTCTGAATCCTAACTTTGAGTTTTGTGTACTGTGATCAGGAAAGTTATCACATAATAATTCATGGAAATTATCTCCCCTCAAAGCATCTTCAAGTGACCACAGATATTTTCTATCACATTCTTTGGTACATCTTTAAAGTGTTAGTGGACTTTTATATCCCATTCCATTTGTGCCTTGGCCCTCATAAGATTTATTTTTTTTTCTGTCTTATTTTTCAGCTAATAAACAGGGTTATGAGAATAAGATTTTTAAAAATATTTGCTTTGGGGAAGTAAATTTTAATCAATCAGATGCTTTACATGTGTAACAATTGTTTAAAAACAAAAAAGGGGGTGGGGTGGGGGGGAGAATTCCACACAAAAATAATGCTAGGCTTTAGCTTATTCAAATGAAAATATCAGTAAGGTCACTCAGATGTTTGCTGAAATGAGAACACAGAGGATCAAACACTGATTCCTTTGAATATGGCTTCTTACCCAACTGGCACGACAATGATTTACTTTGATATTTACATTCTGCTGAAATGGTATCAACTGGCAGCAACGTAATTAAGGAAAAGATCAAGTGAAATTTTCTGTGGGCTTACCACAGACTGTGGAGAAAGCTTATTGTAATAGGCACAGAAACAAAAGTTTCTCTTTTCAGCTACATTAGCATAGAGCACAATGTACATCTACTGTTTTAAATGGAGTTCCTTCACATCTAACCTGTGCATCACATAAGGTTTAAATGTCTTTGAAGAACTCTTAACATTCAGACTCCTTTACCATCTCAACATATTGTCGACACGTAAAATATATTGCTTCAGGTGAAGTTGATTACCTTTGAGGCAGGTAGCCCTCTAATGGCATTATGTTCAGCATGCTTTAGGCTGACATAAAGGAAAGTGTACGGAAGTCTGTTTTCTTAATACTTATAATCCCAGTGCTAATGAAAAATTAGAGAAGTTGCCCTGAACATGGTCCTGGGCAACATGCTCCAGGTATCACTGTTTGAACAGAGGGATTAAACCAGATGGCCTCCAGAGATCCCATCCAATCTTAATCATTTTGATATTCTGTGAAGAAAAAAAAAAAAAAAAGCCTACTCAATTCATTGTTTTGTTTTTTTGTGGAAAATATTATCCTTTGGAAAAGGTGATTTTTTTTCTAAGTCAGAGCCAATTCCGAGATAAAAGTCAATTTTTAATCAATTTCTGACTTCCACACTAGATTTTGAGAAAAACTAACAATAAGTTACACTATGGGCATTGTTTAAATGAAAAAAATTTCTTTTTTCCAGAGCTAAATAACTATTAGAAATGCAATCTCCAGTTTAAACAATAGGTGCAGAAGTCAGCCTTAAATATTATGTATCCAAAAGAAATCATTTGAATGAAAATTATGGAGAACCTTTTTATTCATTCAAATCTACAAAAAAGTAAATAGAGAAATTGAAATCATGTATCAGTGTCAAGAAGTTGTATCTTACTCTCATTGTTATTCCACTTTTACAGATAGGGTGATTTAGGCAAAAAAGAAGAGACTTATTTTTATTCATAGTGTCTAAAGGAGGTAGAAATCAAGAGGTATATTGATAGAATCATAGAATTGCTTAAGTTGAAGGAGACCTTTAAAGGTCATCTTGTCCAGCTCTCCTGCAAGGAACAGGAACACCTGAACAGCTTGATCAGATTGCTCAGAGCCTGACCTTGTTTTTTTCCAGGGATGGGTCATCCACCAGCTCTCTGGGCAACCTGTTCCAGTGCTTCACTATCCTTACTGTAAAGCACTTCTTCCTTATATCCAGTCTAAATCTCCCCTCTTTTATTTTGAAACCATTTACCCTTGTCTTATCACAGCAAACCCTGCTAAAGAATCTGTCCCCTTCTTTCTTATAGGCCTCCTTTGGATAGTGAAAAGCCACTATCAGGTCTCCCTGAAGCCTTCTCTTTTCTTGGTTGGACAACCCCAGCTTCCTCAGCCTGTCCTTGCAGGGGAAGTGTTCCATCCCTTGGGTGATTTTTATGTCCCTCCTCTGGATGTGTACCAACTCTCCTATTCTAAGGACTCCACATCTGGACACAGTGCTCCACGTACTCCAGATAGGTTTATGTTATTTGTGTTTCATTCTGACAATATCAGAAGCAGTTCTACATAACTGCTCAGAGAGGAGTTTACTTGGTTGTTCACAGCTCTTAGAGCACAGACTGATTATTTTGTACATAGTTGCCCTGATGTAACGGGTGGAGAGGATGTCCAACAGCCTTGCACAGGCGTTAGCAAGTGGATTAGCAGTCTTTTAGAGATACGGGTTACTAGGAGTATCCTTTGTACTCTCTGAGCAAATGGTGACAGCAGTTAAATGGTCTTCTGATGACCTGTTGACTTTCTGTTACTTGTGTGGGGCCCAGCCAGGAGCAGTCAAAGCCCTGGTCATGTAGCTTTGACATGATTTTGGAGCCTGGCACAATGCTAAGCAGTCACGAGAAGTACCAACTAGCATCTGATGCATCTCTTTTTCTTTGCTCTAATCTGCAAGAAATTATGCTCTCTTGTTCAGGCTGGCCATATTGAACTGGTGTGACCTAACCAAGGAGATGCCCTGACAATGATTCCTGGAAAAAGATGGATCCCTAGGGAAGCTAGTTGTGTATAATGGTTTGTGACCTCTGGCTGTGGTTGAAGCTGAAATGTCATAGTGGGGTGTGGGTTTCAGAGCTCATGCTTGTGGAACAATCTACTCATGCGGTCTTGGCATAGGTTAGGGATTTAGTGTGAAAGCACCATGTTGAGATGATAACTGGCTCATGGGGAGCTATACAATGGCTGTGACAGAATCTGGATTGTCCTGAGAGAAGCCGGAGGAAGCTGGGGAGGAAATGAGAAGATTTTTCATCTGCAGACAGCGTTACTGTGCTTGATTGTGTCAGACTCTATGGGGCCTGGTGGGCTTATGCCTTCTGTGCTAGTGCAGGAAGCAGTAGCCTTGAGCCTACCTGATCAGCTGCCCCCTGCCAGCTCCTCATTGGAGTGGAGAAGGGAAGGCCAGTAGGGACTAGCAAGGAGTAGATGCAGCCTAGATCTGGATCTAGGAATGTGATGTTTGTGAAGAATAAATCTGCCAGGAAGTCTGGGATGGTTTTATATGACGGTGTAGAGAAGGCATCTATTGCAAGTTGCCTCTACAGTGAGTTCTGCTCTGGACTTTTGGCTCTGTGCCTATGACTGTGGTGGAGTTATAAAAAAAAAGAACTGAATATTTTTCTTTTAGAAATGTCCTAGAGGGATAGGCAGTGGGACAGTTCACTTTGTGGCATTAATAATGTAAAAATTCAGAGACAATTGTTGGCAGAACTGGATGCTGCCCAATACATTATTTCCAGCTGCAATGTGAGCACCAGCAATAGGATTCCTAGTTTTGTGCTGAGTGCAAGGATCACTACCCCTTAGTTCAGCGCATACATCAATAGTCATAGTGTAGAGCTTAATGGAATGGCATGACAGTTCTGAAAAGTATTTCTTCTTTATGAAAACAGTACAAAATTATGAAAGCAAAGTATCACTGAATATTTTGGCTCATGAGAGCGAGATAACAAAATCCTGAAAACAGGGAAGAAAATGGAAAGGTTTTTGCAGACCAAAAAAAAAGGGCTCTCTCAAACAGTGCTAATCTGTGCTAATCAGAATTAAAAAGTGAGCACTAATGGATGGATTTTATTGGATTACATAATGCTTGTAGATGGCAACAGCAGGTATGAGCTCACTTATGAACACTGCATAGACTTGCACTGCACTAGAGCATGGTCAAACGATCCAGATTTTGTACTTGCAAAAACTGGATGTAGGAGAAAATTCATGCTTTATACTTTTAGAGTGAAATATAATCTGAAAGAGAATAAGAGATTGCAAGTACTAAACCTTTTGCATCTGATGGGGAATAGAAAGCTATAGATACCAAGATGGTAGAGTATTTGCTCTACTGATATGTTATTACTGATATCACTACACTTACACATTTCAGAAATACCAAAAAGATGGTACTGAAGAATATATATAAAAAACTTAACATTACAATCATTTGCAGAGCCTTATATGAGTTTAGAAAGTTGTTGTGGGAATTGTGGACATTTTCCAGAGACTCACAGCGAATGTGTCACTGCTCAGCACATAAGGGCTGAAAGCCCTGACTGAAATGATGCTGAAAATGTATCTGCACTAGAGATGGAAGTAATGAGAGAGAAGACAAAGGAATTCATATCTTACCAAATCATTTTTTGTTTACTAGAGATCTGGCTGGTCTACTACATAAAAAGGTAATATGGAGTTAGGGCAAGTGAATACGTTGAAGGCTAGGAATACAACTGAACACTGAACATATTACTTGGATAGGGTAACATATGTTTTTCCTAGAATTTCAGCTTTACTAGGTCCCTTGTGTCAGCTTCTGTGGAAGGAGACGAGAAATGTCTAAAAACTTAGTGAGTAGTTTAAGCTCCCTGGTGGATTTTGACAAGAACTTGTCGTGATAAATTGAGTGGAGAGTAGAGGTAGTTGCATCACATTATGTGAGCGTTTATTAATGGATGACAAGTTAGATATGCAACTGGACACTAGATGAAGCAGGATGGGGCAATTACCAGAGAGAAAGAGAGCACCTATTTTTTATTTGGAAAAAACCCCACACCCTACAACGTTTCTACATGTCCTTCCCCTTCCCTTCCTCCACACTGCATGTGGACAGAGATCAAAACAGTTGTGAACTTTTTGCCAGCCCTGGCATTTTCCTTGGTGCAGAGCTGGACTTTTGTCTTAATCAAGCAAGTCTGTAGGACAGAACATGTGATGCCAATCTTGATGTCATCAGTTGTATGTTTATAACAACTAATGGGGAAAATGCAGCGCGCGAAACATAGAATCATAGAATAATAGAATCATAGAATGCCCTTGGTTGGAAGGGACCTCAAGGATCATCAAGCTCCAACCCTCCTGCTGCATGCAGAGCCACCAACCTCCATATCTAATACTAAACCAGGCTGCCCAGGGCCCCATCTAACCTGACCTTAAACACCTCTAGGGACAGGGCATCCACAGCCTCTCTGGGCAGCTGGTTCCAGTAAAGGCTTTAAAGGAGAGGTAAGAGAAGGAGAGGGGAGGGATAGGGAGTGGTAAAAATTTGGACCTTTCATGGGTTGGCAGCCACTATTCCAAGGCTGGCAAAATCTGGTGAGGGTGAGGCATCTTATGAAGCACTGTTCTTCTGTGGGATGAGATCATGTTTTCACAGGGTTATGTGAAGTATATTCTGCATTTTTTATGTGAAATCTCTGGCTTAAAGCTATTTAGGTCACCAAGAAGATCTAGAAAAAAAATCCAAACAGTGAAATGTGATCAGTGTCACTAGTTATGCCAGCTGCAGTGTGTGCCTTCTGAAAATGGTCTGGACGTGTAATTGAAGCACAAATGCTCAGTAGCTTTCTGCCTAGGAAAATGGCTGTTTTTAATCAAAGTATATGCACGTTTGAAATATGTAAAATTTTCAGCTTGAAAAAACTTACCCATCTTGTCACCAGCAATGGGCAGGACAGTCATTGAACAGAAATGAGATTAAATCTACTAAAAATTTCCATGTCTTCCAGATTCAAATTATGAGGGAGGGATTATCTCCGTAGTGGAGATGAAAAATAAATGATTAATGGGTGCTTTGAAATGGTTTGTTCGAGTGGCTATGAGTCCAGACCAGTTTTTGACAAGTAGGAAAGTTAGGTTCTCAGCATATGAGTGGAAGCAGAATGGAAATAATCCTTTAAAAATAGTCCTGGGACTTAGACTAAAGACTAGAAGTTGGGTTCTGTCACTAATGGCATCTCAGATTCCAGGCTGGATACCGGGAATGACCCGAATTGAAGGCTGTTAGTGATGACCACATGATAGAATAATGATAGGATTTCTTGTGAATTAAGCAGAAACAGTAGTCTCTATACTGGAGTGGTGTCCATCTGCAGGATCAAAAGCTAAGATGAAATGACATTATTTTGGGAATGTCTAAATCAAATACATCTAAAGTTACTCTGCTATATGTAGGACTCTTGGTCTAAGGACAGATGCAGCAGCAATGTTGAAGGTCTGCCCTTTGAGAGAGTTGTCTGATGTGTAAATGTAGCGGGGTGGTAGTAAGGAGAGGAATCATGCTAATGGTTGTTCTGTTATCCAGAGTATTCCAAGTAGTGCCATGCTATGTTCCTCCCATATGTACATCCTAATTTGGAAGTGGAACCTCAGCTTTCATTCATACACACGCATAGTTCTCTTTGTGGTTTGGAAAAACACAGTGGTAAGGTCCTTTCTGGGGTTCTTTGAAGGAGAATTCAAAAAAGGGAAGAACATGGATAGTTCAAATGGGATTTTTTGTGTGTGTATTTGTTGGGTACTGTTAAACGGATAAGTTGAATTGCTTCCAACAGCCTTGGAAAAGGGTTTGTCAGCAGTGGAAAGAAGAATCATTTGGAAGAGGAAGAAGGGTCTAAGAAAGGCCCTCAGCAAAGAAAAGAAGGCAGTCAGCTTGCTAAGAAAGATAGATAACTTCAGTTTGGAGAAGCTGAGTAAAGAAATCCTTTTCTCCATTTCCACTTGCATGTATTTTTCCAGACCTTTTTGTTATGCTTTGTGTAAAAAGACTATTAGCAAATTATTGAAAAAGCATGTTGTTAGCTGTAAAATAAATGCAAAAATACAAAAGCTCTGACCTGCTTGCATAGAAGTAACTTAGAATTTTTAAAGCCTGTTTGCAGAATTGAGCTTGACACAATGGAAGCTGAATAGCCACTATATGAACTACTGTAACTAGAGAAATAGGTATTGTAGAGAAGTAGGTATTGTTGTCATACCTACCAATAATGAAACTGGATTGCTCAGGAAGAAGGTTATACATATGCAGTGAGTGTACCTACCTACCTCTGTTCTTGGCCATCTGAAGCTGTCCAGCAAAGTCACACAGGTGCTTGATGGCCGTGTCCAGGAGGCCATTCCTCAAGCTGATCTCAGCCAAGGCATCTATGGTTGTTTTTATGTTTCTAACAGAACAGAGGAAGCCTTGGCACACAATGACTTATCTTTCATGGCAACCGGCCAAAAATGCTGAGCACATCACCTCAGAACTTTCATATTAAAGAAATCCTGTCAAGGTGATCTTTCTTTCCGTTTCAACTCAGTGGAATTTTCGCCACGGGTTGAGGAGCTCTGAGGAGTTTTCATGAAAAATAACTATTTAGCAGAATGAAACAGTTTAGTCAAAACCAATCTGTCCTTCCACATGCTCCAAAGAAATACTAGAGAGTTGTGGTTTCAGAGCTTTTGACTTTTTATATTACTTTTCAAATCTTAACTTGGTTGATGCATCTTTTCACGTTAGTCATTTTCATCTTTCACCTTATCACTGGACAAGAATGTTGTTAGTGTGCAGTTTTATTATCATGAGCTCTGCACAAATCAAGACTTGTGACTTTTTTAACAATACGAAAAGTATTCTTGAACACATGGAGTAAAACCACACTGAGAGTGTTTTGGCTTTGCCTTCTGTTGTTGTAAAACAGATGAATGCTATTCCTCCTGTAGCTTTGTACTTGAACAATAAATGAAGTCAGCAAGTCCATTTTAGACTGAATATGTCCCTATCAGAAAATGGAATTTAGTTAAGAGAGAAATAAATCTCTGTATATGTTTTGTAGTTGTGTCTCATGGGACCCATAGTTCCAAGACTCTCTTGTTTAATTATCTCCCCCAGGACCTGAATGACATCTGAGTTACACTGCAGAATTTGCTCTAACATTGCACTACTTTGTGAATGATGAAGTTGGGTAAAACCAGCCATTTTAGAGAGGCATATTCCACAAGATACCCAGAACTACTCACCTTCAGCCATGCCGATTATTCATTTATTCATCAAAACGGATACTGACTTCACAACAAATATTTGGGTATGATTTTTTTTTTCTTACAATTCTATGGAAATCATCCCTTTCCTGTACTATAATAAGATGGCTTACTGCTTATTTTTCAATGGCACAAATAATTCATTTTCTTCTAATTTATTATTATTTGGGTTGCAGTCACACTTATAGGTCCTAGCTGTATCTGGGATTCATTTCTCTGGACACTGTGCATCCTCTCAGGAAGAACTGAATGAAAAACCAAAGTTCAGGAACTGGACACATAGGCCTTTCACGTTTTCTCCTTGAAGAGAATTTGAAAGAGCAGGATTCAGAGTTGGAGTTGACAGAAATAAAGGAATTTGCATAATTGTCCAACTCTCTTATCTAAAATAAATTCCATTTATTTAAAAGAAAATAAACTGACTTTAATGACATTTTCATTTCTCAAATTCTCTCTCTGAAGCTGATCTTTGGTCTTTGACCAATCCATATCATTCCAACTATTCTTTGCCCTGCTGATGTCTCTCTTCAGATATCCCAAGATGGTGGATAAACAGAGTAGTCACTTAACCTTCATCACAGTAAGAGAATCCCAAAATGCTAGAAATTCTTCAGTGGAAGAAAACACCAGTATTTCTTCAAATTATCAACTGTTTTCTAATCTGAATTATGTGTGTCAGGTATGGACTGATGTTAAGAACTGAGAAATGATGCTGTAATACACCTGAAAAAGAAGGGTAATTTGTTTTTTTCCAGGTTTAGGAAAGAACACTAAAACTTCTATATGTTAAGCTACAGTTTTCAAATTTTGAAACCTTAGAAAAATTACCCCTTATTCCTCATTACTCAACATCACATCATACCTGTCTGTTCTCTGTAGGAAGATGATGAAATAAGTAGGTAACCAGGTTTAAATACTTAAGGTGCAGGCAATTTCTAGAGAAAGATAAGTCTTCCATCAAACTTTCTAATATCGTAATAATCTTTATTTGGTATTTTTATAAAATTCTTTGCAGTTGTGGTTTCTGTGGAAGGCTGATTTTCTGCATGCCTTGCTCTGAGACATTACTATTTTCATTCATTCTCAGAAAATAAACTTAATGAAAGTATATATAAACATTTGTTTCAAACTATTCCAGTAGAATCAAATCCAGTATGTACAGAACTCATTCTAGTGACTACAGTTTGATCATTTCTATTCAGTACAGTAGTAAATGACAGTTTAGGGTTTTTTGTTTTGTTTTGTTTTTTGTTTTTTTGTTTTTTTAAAGAAAAAAGATTTGGTGAAGAACAGCGCTTGGTATTTGTACAAATAATAAAATGAAATTAACTGGTTTCTGTAGTTTTTTAGCAGTTCACTTCTGTTCAGAAATATTGATCTACACCGAGTTCAGTTTGATCTTCAGCTCCAGATGCTCATTATTTCCATAACTATTTAAATTCTTTACAAGAATGTTTTAATGTACTTGGTTCCTAGCTAATTATTGCTTTCTCTGAATGCTATCAGGTACATTCTTTTCTTCAGAAAGTATATGCAATGGTATCTGAACAAAACCACATAAAGAATGCAATCCTGAAGAATCCCAGTTAGTTTGCTGAGTTCAGAGGGAATTATTCTTCCCTCACTGACACTGCATAAGTCAGGTCCACATGCTGTGATACTGATTTTGAATTAGTGTAATAAAAAGGTAGATGAGGCATCTCAGCCATGACTGACTGTAAAGTCAGTCATGAAGTATTTATTATAATATTTTACAGTATTTATTATCATATTTTGTTTTACCTGTGACATGAATGCATAACCTTACACCAATGTGTAACAATCAATACTTCTGAATTTGTATGATGCAAGTGCTATTATTTGAACTTGTCAGCATGAGAAGCAGAACTGCATGAGAATCACATTATCAAATATCCAAAAATCACAAGTGTATGTACTCCAAACCTCCTGCTCCATTTGCACTCATTTTCAGGGTGGAGATAACTTGAACATCGAAGCGTGATTTTGATGGTTTAAGAGTACTTTAGATTCAGAGATGTGGTGTTACCTGAGAAGCATCAGACACACCTGTGAGTTGACCAAAGTATCCCAAGATTGC
Organism: Meleagris gallopavo; assembly: GCF_905368555.1. NCBI lineage: Eukaryota > Metazoa > Chordata > Aves > Galliformes > Phasianidae > Meleagris > Meleagris gallopavo. The sequence continues at coordinate 14,144,977 of NC_139405.1, forward strand.
TGAGCCAGGAAAGATGTTTGTCTGCTTGACTCCCATTTTATAAAATAAATATCTGAAGGTTTGGTTCAGTTATCTGTCTTTGCTAAGGGGAAGAATGGATCTAAAAATTACATCAAGCTGTCCCTTTCCTTTTTTCTCCTTCTATCTGGACCCTTGGGGTATATGATATAACATGAGATATACATAACATATGATATGTGTTGCACTGCATCTGCTCTGCGGCCTTGTACTGTGTATATGAAGGCATTCGCTTACTGCTGGGTCTGAAAAGGTTCCAAGAGATTAAGCTCATGCAGCTAATGGAGACCTTCCCCCTACACACGTAATCCCAAAATGCTACCTAAAAAACATTAAAAAAAAATCAGTCTCACTGAGAGGGAAGGGTGTTCTTTCTCACCTAAAAGAACACAGCTCTCAGCTGTATTGTTTTTTTCATCAGAAAACCCAGAATAAGATGAGTACCAAGTGAAAGGAAACAATAGGAATGTAAATGTCATTTAAAATGTACATCTGCAAGCCATTCTATCCTGGATGCTTGGAAAGTTTACTGTCTAAACACTGCTTTTTCTCACTCCTCCCCTGCTCCATCTAGCTCCGATTTTTCTCAGCCCTGGGACAGAAGGTGGGCGTGGTGTTCAATACCATGCAGTTCGCCACCACTGCTGAACTCTTAAAAATCTGGATAATGATCCATGCAGAGCACTTGCAAAGTTCTGCCTTGAGACAGGCAGGTAGAAACCTCAGCAAGGAGCCCAGTGCAGGAACTAAACTGCTGCATGCGTGGCTCCATTAAAGTACCTTTCAGTTTGGAAATGAAAAAAATGCCTTAGGCCGACCATTCTCAAAATAGCATTACAGACACAAAGCCAATATAAACATTATAAGCTCTTAAAGTACTGTTGTTTGAATCGTGGGTTTGAAGTGACTTCTTCACTGACAGACAGTGCATGAATCTCACTTTCAGCTGTCTGGAGGAGACTAAGAAAGCATACTTCAGGGAAGTTTCTGTAACATGACTTTCTAGAAGGTAAAAGGTAAAAGCAAAATTCTAGATACCTAGCAAATTAAGTACTGTGACAGCCCTGCTCATTATCTGTGTTGATTGAATTCTCCTGGAGCTATTATTGTTATGTATTTGTTTTTATGACAGCAACACTAATTTATTTTTATTAAAAGCTGCTGCTGTGGTTGGGGTTCCATTGTTATAATCAAGAGTGTCATGTTGTAAGAGACAGGTCCCCTCTGAAATGTTAATTCTTTATTCCCTGCAGCAAGACAACATATGGGAGGCAAGAGGGATTCTTTTTCCTAGACAACAATTGGAAAATAGCAGCATGCAAGATTTCCTAAGTAGTCTAAGGCCACCCACAGTACAGAAACCCCTTAAACGGGGTCCAAGAGAGGTGGAGCCACGCTCTGCACCTTCTAGCTGAATTGCCTTCACCTGTGCTCCCAGGGCTGACCTGGTCCTTTCCCCAGGTGCTCAATCAGTGGTTCAGACTGTGACTCAACAGTTCCCATACATGAGGGTAGGATATTACAAATGGAAACAAGTTGCCAGGATAACAGGAGGTTGTTTGGGCAAAGCAAAAACCTTAAATATTTTCGTTCCTTGGTTTGGGAAGATGATGTGAATTGGTAGCATATGCATTGCTCTGGCCTTTTAAAGTACTTGGTGCAAACAATTAGTGATGTTGTCCTGTTTTAGTCATTATTTTGAACTGTTGCTTGGGAAAAAGCCACAAACTGAATAGGAGAAGGTCTGTTCTCACACACAGAGATGGCAGATTGTTATAAAGAGGATCTGTATTGTTGAGAATGCAAGTCTTATTTCTTCTATCACCTTTCATCATTCTCTGTTTCCCTAATGGTAGCATATATTGATGATATTAGGGTAAAGATGTTATCACAAATTTTCCAACTCACAATTCTAATGCTGCAAGGCTGATAAGGGATCTCAAGAGAAAACAGGATTCTTCTAAGGATGAGCCAAATTTTCCTGCCAAGTGAAATCAATGAAAAGACTTCCACCAAATCCAGCTAGGCTTGTTTTTGACTGTCATAATTAAATGTTCATTATGGTTCCACATTCCAGTTTCACTTTCCAGCAGAAAATAATCCTTTAATGTTGCCTGTGTTCCCTTTACTGTTGGTTCTATTTGTGTCAAGTGACATGAGAAGGTTTGGCGCTTGACTATGCCTCAATACTTGATGTCCTCAGACTAGGAAGAGACTTAAGAAAAGTCCCTTAAGAGACCCTGCCTCCCCTCTGCATTTTGCAAGAACCTGTGAACCCTTCTCTCCATAGTGCACAGTAATATTCTTTGTGTGATCTGAATGAAAGTATTCCCTGTATATGAGCAGAGAATCTTCTCTGGCACATATCCAGACATACTTGTAACATGCTTGTACCTATGGTTAGACGGCTTTCATCTATCTTCAATGAGACCATGGCATGTAGGTGTAACTGAAAGTCCTAAAAAGGGACAAGCTTCAATAGTTCCTCACTGATGATGTCTTGGGAGCCCTCAGGACACTACAGAAGAGAAGCAAGCTGGGTGAGCTGCATAGGCAGCCCAGCCCAGTCCAATACACAAAGATTAACTACCTCTGATGCAGTTTACCACAAAGCAAAGCATTGAGACAAGAAATGGGGAATACATCACTTCTGTCTGTCTTGTCTGCATATACTGTACTAATAATTCACATTCTAAGGAAAGGAAGATGCTCCTTTAATTAGATGCTAACATAGGCTACTTCTGGCCAGATCTCTGTGGGAGAAATTGGAAATTAGCAGTTTTGGGCTTGGGATAGATTTTGTTTTGTAGCCTGATGTTGTTGAGGAATACTGCCCAAGATGAAAGCTGTTGTTATGAAGGTGTTTCCTGAGGAAAAGGAAATAGTATGGGAAAGCTACAAGGAATGGAGTTGAGCGTCTCTGCACAAGATTTCCTGGAATCTCAAAATTTTCCCTTGAAAAAAGGGAGACTACTAAGGGCATTGCTGAGAGTCAAGAGAATGAAAGGCTGTGCAATGCAGTAACAATTCTGATCCTCCAGCAAGACTCGCGGCAGAGAAATGAAGCCTGGCAAGACTGAAAGAGAGATGCAAAGAGTAAAGATGAACTGGTGAGTTTGGCTGGTTGTGAAATCCAAGCTTGCTGCTCCCTTATGAAAATTTCCTTTGAAAGTCTGGGAACTCAACACATTTCTCTGCAGATTGCAGATAGGTGAAATCCTGCTTTAGACATAGCCTGTGTAGGAGATACATTAGGAGGTTCTTCAGAATGGTAAGTGTGTTCCATAAAATCACAGAATCACAGAATCACCAAGGTTGGAAAAGACATTCAAGATCATCCAGTCCAACCATCCACCTATCACCAATAGTACTCACTAAACCGTGTCCTTCAACACAAAATCTGCAATTGATCTTAAAACGCAAATGTTTTTGACCAGTTTGTTTGGTGTTTTGTGGTTTATAATGCCCTTGACAGAAATGTCAAGGATTCTGGATGGAATTTTATGAATTTACATACAAGAAGGTAGGCACTACCCTATTGTAAGGCTGTGAAAGTGTGCCCATCAACTTTCTTCACCTGTGTGCCCTCTGTAGTTCACCATAATGTTTCCTCTGCAGCTGAGAAGGAAGGAAAGAGTAACCTGCCTCTTTCAGGGTAGTCAGAAATTTAAGCCTTTTGTTTAACTGAAGGAATGTTGTTGGGATAGTGTCTGTGAAGTTAAAGCTCTTATCAGAACAAGCAGTGATGTTTTGATTTAAGTTTAGAGAGGATGTTGTAAATCCTAGAGTATTACAGGTTCAGAAAAAGGGTGAGATCACTTATAGACATGCTTTGCAAGCAGGTTTACAATAATCTGCAAACATTTATTTGCCCAGATGAGCTTATAAATTGTTGATGTCTGGGCTCCATTTCTGTTGCACTTTGAAGAATTAAGACAGCTATTAATATATATCCCTCCTATTGGCTGGCAGGGACAGCTTGAAATCTATTATCCTATGATGTAAAATTTAATTTTGTTTTTGTTGCAACAACTAAATAAAATACATTTAACTCATGGAGCATAAACTGTGGCTTGTCATCATCATGTACAGGATGCTAGCAAGTGAGTTGCCATCCCACAGAAATATCTGAAGTTTGCATGAAACTCTTATGCAGCTTTCAAAATGTCTTTGCCAGGTTACCTTGGTAAGACTATTGCCTGCTTCTTGCTGTGTCCTTACAGACTGGAGATGCTTTATCCCAAGACCTGTCACTCACTAGGAATGTCTGACTCATTCCTTGAAAATATATATGCACATATGCTGTCTTGCTTTACATTTTTTTTAGACAATGTATTGGATGAAACAATGAATGTTGTGGTAGAAACCTGTCCTTTCCTCCATGCCACCAACTCCAGAAGCTGAAGGAACAGGGGAGGCCTCTGCAAAGAACTTCTTGATCAAATATTTTTTCTGAGTCTCAGCAGAAGGGCCGGAAGAATCAGACATGATGAGTAATAACTGCAGTGTTCGCACTCTGTATAGGAGGAATAACGTCTGACATTTGTAGCATAAAAGCAATGATTTTTCTCACCTCATGGCTTAAATTTCTTGAGTTTCTGACCTTAGAGGTTTCCAAGACTCAATCAGACAAGCCCATGAGCAACTTGATCTAATTGCACCTGCTCTGAATTGAGGGTTGGAGTAGATGACTTCCAGAGGACCCTTCCTGCTTAAATTATTCTATAATTTTAATAAGAGTATCCTATACTTAAGTACTTTTTTTGTGTCATGTCTGATATGTGTTACACAATATTGGCAGGGATTTTCTGATTTGTTGAACTTATTCGCACCAAAATGTTCTTTGAAAAGGTTCTACTGCTGTTGCATTACAAAATATAATCTTATTGTCCATGTGCTTCTCTTCATATCAATGTTTGACTGAATTCTTGGCTGCAGTAAATCATTTTAGCTATGTGAGTGGTTAGTTACAGCAGTCTTATTTAATTTTTATATTTTCACATGGCAAATAGAATTCATGATTGCTCCTAATTTCTTCCTTATTGCTGCTATGATTTATAATAACCTCCACGTAAATGAGAGCTGGGTCCTAGCATGCTTCATTTTAATACTGAAGTCCAAAATACTTATTTATAATGTTAAGTGCTTTCAATCTGCTGAAATGTTATGATCTTTATTGGCAGAGAATTTGCCATATCCTTCAGTGTTTAAGGGATGATCGATTAAAGATTCAACCTCTGAGATTTGGTTTGTATGGACCACCAAGCCTTGGACGTATGTAATCTTGTGGGAACAGTTTGCTTCTAGAAATCAAGAAATATTTCCCTAAGCTGCTGATTGCTGGAAGAGTATACCACAGAAAGGCTAATTCTCTTACTTTGGTTTTGTTCCTAAACAGCTGTTTCCTGGACATGGCTGGAAACAGCATACTGGACTAGAAGGATCTCAGATTTGGCTCATTCTGACTGCTGTTATTTATCTGCAAAGTAATAGCAGGTTGTAGCTGTACCTCGTAATGATTGGTAAAGGAGAACCCAGACAAATGATACAGTTGGGGATTAAGAGAGGCTGCACTGATGATGAGTTATTGAGGTAGTCATACTTGAATGTTGAAAAGAAGCTTAAAATTGTTGCCATTCAACAAATACTACTGCTGTTCAACTAATGTAACTGGTTAAAATCTCCCTTGATTTTAAGATCTTAATTACATTGCTCTGACAATCAGCAAAATGGCCATTTCTTGCGGACCACAAGTTGTCAACAAGACACACCCACTGCCCACATTTGGCAGATTGCTTTTTTAAAAAAAGTGAAATACCACATTCCAAGAGAGCCAAACCAAACCCAAAGTGAAGACAAAACCAGAAGGACCATTCAGATGGGTGTGACACTGTGTCTATTATTTGAAACAGACCTTTTTTTCAGCAGGTCTCATGACACACTTGTCCAAAGATGGGATCTGTAAGTCATCGAGTTTATGGTAACAAATGACTCAAAGTGAGCAATTCTCTCCCCGTTTGCATTTATTTAAAATTTAATTTAACTTTTATTGTGAGATGAAGGAAAGAACAAAGGAATTGATGATGGTCTAGCCTAAAGCTTCTAATATAGAGTTCCATCACTGGTAATGGATAGCGTGCTGTGGGCATGTTAGCTACAAAAATATATGGGTTAGGTTGATGCACACCTTCACTCAGGTTTATTTCAGGCACACTTGGGACACTTAAAGCCCTCTTCTAAAGGCTTTCAAAACATGAAAATATCATTGTGTTCCAAAGTATGATGACTGAAGTAAATTAGATGGCCATCTGAAAATGTAACTATTATTACTGAATACTTTCTAAATACTTTATCATCAATTGCATGACTGAAACAGTATACAAAGCTAAACTCTTGGAACCTTCCTTTTTATGCTTCATAACTAATGTAGAACTGTTCATTTTAAATTAATTTTTGTTATTTATTGACTATTTGAGATGCTTTTATGAAGTATTCCAGAGTAGAAGTAAATAGTTTAATTGTTAATAAATGAAAATCATTGTTAGATGTTATAATTCAAGACTTCAGTTTTTAAAATATAAAAATATTATCTACAACAAAAATAGCTGCCTGACTCTTTGAGTTTGGTTTCTCTTGCAGTACCTCATCCAGTTTATCAAATGTGCCACAATCAATCAAGGATTATAGCATTTGCTTATTTTAAGTGAGATTTTGGAATATGGATGTTAATAGGATATGTGGGATCTTTCTAATATACTGATGTCTTGGAAGCTACTACTGTGGGCTCTCCATCTTTGGTCGTAGAGAATAGAGTGGGTAAGCATAATTTTCCATCTGTTTATGACATGCAGTTGAAGGCGCATTTCATCATGCACTAAAAAGATCTTACTCTGTTTAAGTTGGTTGACATTCCAGGTTGGAAATGAAATTATAAAAATTATCCCTGATGCATATAAGGGTGTTCTTGTCTTCTATGGCTTCAGAAAGGAAGTTAATATTTGTTATAATATGCAGTACATTATTAATGAAAGCTTATAAAAAAATCCTCTTAGATCTGAAGGCACAGAAGCTATTTACATCAAACACAGACTGAGGACAAGCAAGGCACTTTAATTTTTTACATATTGAAAATTTGGGCAGAATTTCTGTCTTGTATCAACAAAGCAGATTTGTGTGTGTCTTTTCTCTGCAGAGGTTTTCAATTTTCTGTTTTACAAAGTGCTTGTTTACAATGCCTTACCCAGTTTCACAAACATATAATTGGCTCTCACATTCTATTTGTCCAGTAAGATTTCTTCCTATTTTAAATAATTATTATATTTTTTTACTGTAGGCATCCCAGAAAAGTGTTGAGAAATGTGTGTAGGGGATGCTTTTCTAGCAAACTACTTTATAAAATGTGGTTACGTGTGTTTAAAAATATATTTCAAAGGCACCTATGAGAGTCTATTATGGTCTAGGATCACTTCTGTTAAGTGTCACGTAAATACACTTCAAGTGAGCATCTCACATGGAAGGATGAAACTTTTTCTCTTGTCTTTTTTTTTTAATTAGGTCTTTTCATCTTTTAAAAGCATCACTAACATCCTAGCTTTCTTCATGTGTGCATTACAATAGACATCTTGGTTCTTAAAGAATTTATCATACCTTCTGCCTACATAAAAAAAAACAAATACAAAATAAATAAGTTATGTAACATTTAGATTATTATTGCTTGTTGTGCTACTGTACATTTGGCACAAGTTTTAAGAATGATTCGCTGCAGTTAGTTATTGTGAAATTCAGTGGACATGTGATCATAGAATCATAGAATCCTTAGAGTTAGAATGATAAAATGTTGTGCATTACCTGTCAGAGGAACTTGAAGCAGCACCCTCCAAGCATTTCTTAAATGGGAAAAGAAATCTAGTGGGGTTATCCATCTTAAAAACTTCTGGTTTCACAAATTTCTAGCCTCCTCTTGTGTTTCTCTTGAGTTACTTTGCTCTCTTGAGCATCAGTGGCTAGCTGGCCTCTGATTTTAACTGTGATGCATCAGGCTTTTCACTCACAGAGAAAGTGTAAGAGGGAGAGGGAACAACTGTTTATGTGGGTTGATAGTGATAGGACAAGGGGGAATGGTCTTAAACTGAGACAGCGGAGATTTAGGTTAGATTTTAGGAGGAAGTTTTTCACTCAGAGGGTGGTGACACACTGGAACAGGTTGCCCAAGAGGATATTGGATACCTCATCCCTGGTGGCATTCAAGGCCAGGCTGGATGTGGCTCTGGGCAGCCTGCTTTAGTGGTCATGGGCAACCCTGCCCATGGCAGGGGGGTTGAAACTAGAAACTTTTCAACCCAGGCCATTCGGTGATTCTATGAAAGCTGTGATGACCTATAGCATTGACCTGATTTTAAAACTGCAGCTTCTCTGGTACCATAAAGCCTCCTGATGGAATAAGCATGTTGCTCAGATTTTAGTCTGGCTTTAGCGTGAAGCTGCTGTATATATGGGGCAATCCTTCCTGCTTAGTTGTTGCAAGTCTCACTGTATAATGAAAAATGAATGTTACCTGTGAACCTTCACAAGCAGTGTCTGGTGCTCTGAATCAGATTCTGATCTGTCTTCTTCCACTTGAGAGAGTGAAGTATGCCTGGTGGTGATTTTTCTTACAAGTTTTCAGAATCTAACAGCCTTTCAGGTATCATGTTTTCCATGGGCATAGAAAAGAAAATTTCTTTTGGTGGCAGCAAAGACTTGTTATGTATTACACATGAAGCACTAGTCAGTTGGAGTGGCTTGGTGCAGGAACAAATATAGATTGGAGGCCACCCACACTGTTTTGAAAAAGGATCACAAGACTTCAGCAAGGTATAACAAGCTGGTAAATGACTCAAGGATATGATGGGATAAAACAACAGCGATGACTTTATGTGATTGGCAAAACTTTAAGAAAGCTGAAGGAAATGTCTTTCTAATAGCGGGAAGAGCAGTTTTCTTTTGCATTCGTTACATTTTGTGTATGTGTTTCCTTAGGAAGATGCTCTGTATTTGCAGACTAGTGCATTTGCCAAGTACTGCTGCAATTAGAGTAGTAAATATTTGTTTTTGATTGAAAGTCCGGTAAATATTTGTGTATGACCCATGTGAATAGCTGGAGCCATTTTAGAGCTACAGCTGAGCAGACATAACCCTACACTGGCCTTTCTGGGAAGTTTTCTTCTTTTTTTCTGACAACTGAGTCATATAATTTTGTCGGTCAGAACCAGAACCAGCTGCCATGCTCTTCACCTTCCAGAGATCTGAGAGATGAGCCATGCAAAAACACAAAAATAAAGATGATCCCCAAATGTTTGGATTTGTCCGAGCTTGAATTTTGAATGGCGAAGTCCTCATGCAGCTCTGCATTATGGGCCTGTCTCTAATTGTAAGGTCAGTTTATGCCAAAAATTTGGCATAGCTTTTTTTTTTTTTTTGACAAAGAGATAAGGTGGTAGGACAGAGGAATTGTTATTTACGATCCATTGAGAAAGAATAAAGTTGCTTCTTATTCTTCAATTTACTCTGGAGTTCCTGGTTCTTTAAATACGTTTCTGTCTTTCTGTTTGTTTCCCAGATATGTGTATTATATTCTACTGAAATCTAAAAAGTCTTCTCTTTTCTGTGTCTAGAAATTATCTTGCTGAGACTCTATAGAAATATTCTGTATTACAAAAGTATTCTTATTACATAATGTAAGTACATTTATATGGCCAAATCAGTGTTTAGCTGTGACTTCGTGGTTCAGTTCTGAATTCTTCTTTATGACATCTTCACAGTGGCATAAGTAATGTAGTCAAAATGCCTTCTTAGTTCTCTTGTTCTAATAGAAGCCCAGTGCACTCTCCAGAGTCATCAAACTAATGAGAAAGCTGAGTGCAAGTCAAACTATAAATGAGTTCTGTTTCTGCTGGCTGAACTCTTGATGTGCTGAGGGAGAGCTGATGTGGTAAGGTAAGTGAGGCTGCAGTGTGAGTTCAACAGGCAGGAACAGATATATGCTTTCATTGTTGCTGATAGGCCTTGGAGGAGGCCTGAACAGATGGTCTCTCCTCTTATGTGGAGAGTGTAAAAGCTGTAAGCAAGCCTAGAGTAGGAGAACAAGAATGGGAAGAATATGGATGTGCGATGATGAAGTAAGATTGTGCTTAGCAATAAGGATGTGAACATTAACACTGAAATAGCAGTTCACTCCTGTGAATCTGCGTACAAGATTTGTTTTTGAGAAATGTTCCATGCACGTTCTTATTTCATGCTTGCTCATCACACCACTTTTGCTTTTGCTTAAAGCGTCTGGTGATGGCCATTGCCTTCACAGGACTCACTCAGTGTTTACTTATGTTCTAGCATAATCCAGGAACTTCCTAAATGTGTGGTATGTCTAAATATGAGAGACATAACCAGATCATCAGTAGGTGGTATGTAAGATAGCTCCAATTCCATATGAGCAATATCCAGATTTGCAGCCCACTAATTTCAGTTCAGCACAGGTTGTAGAATGATTATCTGCGGTTATGTTAACAGACACATAGGTATGTGGCACCAATGATTTGTATCTTTATAAATACACCTGCATCAAGCATATATGGAGACAATTCTTTTACTTTTCCTCCTTTGCATACCTCCCCTGAAAGGTTAATTCCATTCTATGACTACAGACTTACAGTTCAGCAGTGTATAATTAAATTGTGACATTTTGGGTCACTCACTGAATGTGAGCAATTGTTGAGCTTGATGGTTGAAAATTAATCTTTCAAAATTAACACATAGGTGACTTACTAGGTACTAAAACTTAACAAGTTTTTATGTGGTCATATAGAAGTGTGTATCTTTATAAACCTTTCCCCCCCCCCCCCCCCCCCCCCCCAGACTTAGCACTCTAAGTTTTCCTGTAAATTATTTGCATTCTTGTTTTTTTGTTGGGGTCTTTCATTAATGTCTACAAGACGAAAATGTCCAATCTCTCTGTACTTAGAAATTCCTCAAATACTTCTGTTGAATATAGTCCAAAATCACTACTCAGTTTCTCATCCTATAAGTTCATCAGTCAGTTCTGAAAGAAACTTAAGTCTGTGGTGCTCAGCTGAGAGGTTGAGGAAGGGGTCTGTGTTTGTTTCCTCACCCAGAAGACTAAGATGAACACTGAGTGTGTGAGGGATACTGTAATTAAAGTAGCTGGCTCCTCTTGCTGAAATATTTCCCCACGTTCATGAAGCAGGAGGATGAATGGAGTCTGAAAGAAAGCACAGAAGGAAAGCTGACATGTTCTTCCTCTGTCTTCCTCCCCAGCTTGGCCATGCTCTTGGAATGTGACTTGGAGACCTGATACTTCCACTGAGGATGTTGCATTTACGTGGCATTTTGCTGGACATTCACCTCTAATGACTAGGGAAATTGGAGAGTTTTTATCTTGTTTACCCAGGGTAAGCACCCAGGGTAATGCACCTTCCAAACACTTCTAAATGTTTATCAGCAAACAATCTAGCAATGAAACATTCACCTTGACACATGCTTATTGTGATTCTTCCTCAAAAGTAAGAATCTGGGAAAACACAACCCTGAGAATTTTCAGGTGGATTCACTTCATGAATATTTCCATAATGTGGGCTCTTTACTTACCCAGTCACTACAGAAATGGAAGTATAATAAAAAAATGCAGCGCAAGGGAATGCGGGTCTTCTAGGACATCATCTGGCTTGTAGCAGGACTGAATCAGTCTCACTCCTTAGAGATTTTCTCTCAACTTGTCCTTAATTCTCTTAATGGTGGATGTTTTGTCCAAGAAAAACATTCCTGTGCTTCACTGTTCCTTTACTTCCAGTGTTTTCCTTAATATATATAACTTAATCACATTTCTACTTGTTCTGACCACTACAGATTAATTCTTTCCCCCTTTTTTTCTTCAGCAGCTCATTTCTCTTCTCTTTAAGAAAGCCCAATTTCTCAGTCTTTGTTTTGCAGTTCATGATTTCTGAACTTCAGACCATTCCCGTGACTCTTTTCTGGAATTTCATAAAATGATACAAGTCAGGGCGTAATTATTCAGTTCATAGAACCATAGAATCACGGAATGCTTAGAATTGGAAGAGATCTGTATAGGTCATCTAGTCCAACTCTCCTGCAATGAATAGGATATGCACAGCTAAAGGGGTTGCCCAGGGCATGATGCAGCCTCTCCTTGAAAGCCTCCGGGGTCAGAACATCCACTAGATCTCTGAGCAACCTGTTCCAGTGCCTCACCACTCTCACTATAAAATACTCTTTCCTTATATTCAACCTAAATCTACTCTTTAAACCTGAAGACATTTCTCCTTGTTCTATCACCACAGACCCTGATAAGGAGTCTGTCCCCTTCTTTCCTGTAGCTCCCCTTTAGATATTGAAAGGCTGCTATCAGGTCACCTTGGAACCTTCTCCAGGCTAAAGAGCTCCAGTTCTCTCAGCCTGTTCTCATAGGAGAGGTGTTCCATCCCTTGGCTCATTTTTGTGGCCCTCCTCTAGACATGCTCCAACTGGTCCACAGCTCTCCTGCACTGAGGACTCCACACCTGGATGCAGCACTCCAGGTGAAACCACACCAGCGCAGAGTAGAGGGGCAGGATTGCCTCCCTTGACCTGCTGGCCACATTTACAAAAGCCAAATGAAGTGGACACTTCATATAACTTGCAATTTTTACTCCTGCACATATGTTTCAGGGTGATGGTTACAACTTTATTTAGCCAAAATTCCAGTTCTCTTCTTGTAAGCAGCAGTACTGTACAGTCCTCACATCTATTCACGGGCGGGTATTCCTACTTTCCTGTAATGATATTATACTTACTGGCATAGTTTTCACCATGTAAGTTATTAATGTTACTTGGAATTCCAATCTTGTCCTCCAAGGCAGATTTCCCTCTAGCTTCAACATCATTCATTTAAGTTGATGTGTAACTTTGAATCTGCTCAAGGTACTCCAAGTGGCCATCAAGTGCTTTGACCACAAGTCTGTGCACTGAATCTGCCCAGGACAGGTGGGAAGGGGATGGTGGAAAACAGCCTGGACACCTGAGCAACCAGTATTGCTCTGAAACACTATACATCACAGATACAAGATTTTTTCTGATCTATTACATGTTAAAACTTTTGGGTTTCAAGGTGAAGCTCTCAGTTCATTGTGTGCAATAAGTGACGTTACCATTTCTACTTCCATTATGCCTTCCTAAATGGTAGGAATGTGGTTGAAATGCAATTTAAAAATCCCATTTTTACTTCAATTGTTGGCCAATCCCTATAGTGAAGGAAGATGCTGTAAGAAAGTTGCATCCCATTTTGAAGATTAGAGAACTAAGGTCCTGAGGAATTAGCAACTTGTTCAAGGTCTTGGAGAAATATGGTAAGCAAGCAAGGTCCAATCCCAGCTGTGTCAACTCCCAGACCAGTGCCTTAACCACAAGGCCATCTTTCTGCTCAGCTTGGTCTTTCTGTCTGCTTCCTGGGCAGAGCCCAAGACCTTGGTGAAAGATCAAGATACAATGTAAGCAAACTTGTGTTTATTTTAAAATGCGGTACGTGGTAGGCTCTCAGATAGTCAGCTTGGCTGCTGAGTTGCTGGAGATGTTGGTGTGCGTCATGGGATTTTGTTCTGCATTGGTATGTGTATAAACCCTGTGACAAATACCAGTGTAGCCAAAGCAGGCTTTAGGAAGCAGGAGGCACCTCAGCTGGAGTTGATTACCACTTCAGTATATCCTGTCATCTTGGAGAAAATCTGGCAAATGCATGTTGGGAAGAGAGGCTAGTGAGAATAGGAAGGAATTAGTGGTCATAGAGAGGTCAGAGTGAGTGGCACAGCTTGTTAATATTAGACCTGAAGCCAGACGGGCTCACAAGATATATTGAATTTGGGAAAGGCGATGCACAACTCTGTTTGGATGCCTATCCTATGAATTCACTTTGAGATTTGGCTAGACCAGCTTCATAAAATCCCAGCTTTCTTACAGGACTTTAATGTAAGTCCTGTAAGCGGAGGAAGTGCGTGCCTACCTCACAGGTGGGCTGTCTTACAAATTTGTTGAAGTACTGAGCCCTAGAAACATCAAGCAGATGTCAGTGACAGATAGAGCTTCTGATTGAGGATGGCCTGTTTGGCTAGACATGTCTTTTAGTAGGTATTCATTTTTGAGTATAGCAAACAAACATTACTTCAAAGAGCATCACCTGGTTTAACCTACTTGGATATTAATCCAAAAGAAGGGGACCATCTCTAAAAGATAAATATAACAGTGAAGTGATCTGTAGGAGAGACACATCCTTAGCATACTTAGTCATGGATCAAATATCTCTGCAATGCCTACTTATTAAGGTGCTATATAAGGATATATTTGTGTTGCTCATTGTGATCATAGAGTTTTGAAATGGTAGGAATGAGAGGTAATGATTTTTGTGGGATGTGCTTTGACGGTTGGGATAAGTGTCTATGCTCTAAGCTCCTCTTAGTAGGAGAAAGAAAGAAAGAGTTAATGAAGCTTGTGGGGGGGGGGGGGGGGGGGGGGGGGGGGGAACAGGAAATGTCCCAGCTGGAGCTGATTATGTCTGCTGTGTGTTCAGATGGGAGACATATGGAAGAGAGGAAGATGTGTTGTTTAGTATACAAGGATCTGCTTTTGGTAATGAAATGGATCTTTTGCACTTGTGAAGTCTCCCACTATACTTAGGGGATGGATCCTTTGGGCTGCTGGCTAAATGTCAACTCATACTTTACCTTCACTGCCCAAGGAAAAGCATAGGATGTAAAGATTGCCCGTCTTCCAGCACCTGGCCAGCAAACAGATCTGTCTGCTCCTGTGTAGACCTGTGCAATTCCTCACCATTCCTGCCCATTTGTTTGTGACTCAAGGTAAAACTGTGTTCTGAATTGGCCAGGCAACAGTGAGTCAGAGACAGGAGTGTAATAGAGAGCCCTACTATCAAACTTCCTGAGATTTGACAACTGCCAGAGGCATGTTAATTGTGGCTGTATCTAATTAGCAGGGCATACAACCTCTGCACGAAGTCCTAATTCATAAGCAGTTACAGTATGTACTCGTTTCTTTTGAGTCATCAAAGGAGGTTCAATTCCTCCTGTGGAACTGGAGGAGGAATTGGGCATAATCTTGTGTCCAGCTGTGGCTAGTACCAGAAGCCATCTCCAAAATACTTGTTTGTGGCTATTTCGGTTTTAAAAAGCATTTGTTACTGAGTACACTCTTTTTTCTTTTTTTTTTCTTTTTCCCCTCACGGTTTAAAACTAGAAACAAGCCATGCTAGACACCTGCTTGGTTAATTTTCTCCATCTTTACAAGGTGTCTTGCAACCTCTGTCAGATCCTGGAGTTTCTCCTTGGATTCTGTGTGCAGCAGCTGGGGAGCATCAAGGCTCATGCACTAAGGCAGGGCTTTGATGTTGCTCCAGTGATACTGTTGATAACACCTGATTGTTTTCCATCTAGATTTCCTCAGAAATTGAACTTGACCAGACACATGTTAGACCTGTAAAACTAGACAAAGACTTCTCCAATGGGGCTAAAAACAGCAGTTGTACAGCTTTGGTTTTGTTTTATTTAATAAGCTGGTACTATTTTTCCTTTTTTCTCTCTTTTGCTGTGTGTGGTAGTGGGGTGGGGAGTGAAGAAGCAGAAGTGGGGAGAAACTGCTCATACTGAGCAAAGAACTGAGTGCCTTCCTGCTAGTTAGAGCTGCATAAAGCAAGTCATTTGTACCTTTAGGGAAGAAATCTGCAGCTAAGCACTACACAGCAGCCCTGATAGATTCAAATTCACTATCTGTCTTACAGTAGAAGGGGTCTTTTTACTGATTTTTTTCTCACATCCTTAAAGAGGTATTCCCCTGATGATTTAGGCTTTGTCAGACCCTGGAAAATATCCATCAAAGTTTTGATATCTGAATAGAGTTGTGCAGATTCAGTTTTTCCTCAATTGTGAGAAACATGAACACCTTTCCTTGTAAAAAGAAAGTGGGTATTTCTACCACAGCTTTCATAACTGTAACAGCCAGAGGCAATTGTTCCTGCTCATCAGTGCTGAATCTGATTTTGGAGTAAAAAGTGACTGAGTAACCACAGCTGGGGTCAAATTGCTGCATTTTTATTTTTTTAAACATGAGAGCATTTTTTTGAGGTGATATACTTAACATTTACACAACAATAGCTGTGGAATTTCACAGTCATTTCTCCAGAATGAAACCCACCTATGCATGGTTTGAGGAGACTGTTCTGACACACGTGCTAGTCTTTGTTTCTTTTATCCTTCATGTTACTATTGAAAGGGGTGGAAAGATCTCACACATGAGGATTTGATGATGAGACGGTAGAACTCCCATCTTAACTTTCATTGCAGCTTTATTGACATCTTCAGGATTCAGGATTATGAAATGCATTGAAGGAGTGGGAATTAATCTTGCATTTGTGAAATACAAATATCTGTATCATAGTGCAAGGCAAATGTTTAAGTTTCCCTTTTTCATTCCCTCAAAGAATTCACATTCAGTTTGTAATGAATGGGGCGATCACTGGCAGCACAGAAGAGGGAGTCTGTATGGCTCTGCTCATTTTTTATGTGCAGTAAGGCCTGAACACATTACTCCAACTTCCTCTGCTGCTATGGTTTGCCTTGCCTGGGTGGCTGGGATGCTTACGCTCTTCTCTGTTTTATCAGGGCTTCAGTACTCTAGCAAACACTTGTCTCACGTGTTACTGGCCCTTCAGATTTTTGCTTATATTTGTTCACTTTTGATGACACAAATGATGTAAAAGTTTTTGTTAGATAATTACTCAAGCCTTGCTATCTTTAAGTATTTTCTAATGTTCTGCAGCTTGGTATGTGACTTCCTTATTTTTCATGATCTGTTTTTGTGGAGATCTTGACAATCTCTGCTTGCTCATGATGAAACAAGTCTGTAGGCAGAACCCAAATCTTTGCAGAAAACATCTTTGGTTTCCTTAACAATGGTGTTTAAAACACCACTGATAATTACATACTAAGTGACTTGCTGGAGTTCATACCAGATCTTCAAAAGATCAACAACCTAATGATTGAATGGGTGTTCCTATTTAAATATTTGCAAAAATCTGCTAGCTAATAAAAGACTTACGATGCAGCAACTGAAATTGTGTTAATAGCTTTTAGTAAATAAAATGTGAGACCTGGAACGGTTCAGCCTGGAGAAAAGAAGGCTGTTGGGTGATCTTATCAATGCTTATAAATATCCAATGGGCAGGAGTCACGTAGATGGGGCCAGGCTCTTTTCAGCAGAGCCCAGCAACAGGACGAGGGGCAATGGGCAAAAACTGAAAAGTAGAAAATTCCAAATAAACATGAGGAAAAACTTTAATTAAAGGGTGACAGAACACTGGAACAAGCTGCCCATAGAGATTGTGGAGTCTCCTTCTCTGAGGATATTCAATACATATGTGGATGCTTTCCTGTGTAATCTAGTTTAGGGAACTTGCTTTATCAGGTTTGTTGGACTATTTGTGATCTCCACAAGTTCCTTCCAAACCCTACGTTTCTGTGATTACTTGGAAGGTAATTGAGATGTACCTGAAGATACAAATACTCAAATACCTCTCACAAAAACAAATGATGTTTACAGAGTTCTAATTATTGTCAGGATAAGATCTGGATTCTGTCTTTTTAAGTAACGTTTCATTTCCCTGTTTCCAAGAACAAGGGTCAGGCTGTTATGGTTAAAAGGATGAATATCCTTGTGCCGTTTAGAAACATTTAGGTATGGGGGTTCTAGCTGCCCTCCGTGATCTGACACTGCTGTAGTTTTAGCAGTGTGAAGAAGCACAGAAGTGCTAACGAAGGCTCTCACCCTTCCTCACTGCTCAGTTCTTTGCAGGACTTCTTTGCAAGAAGAGCTTGAACCTGAGATTTTGTTTGTGTACTGCTGCTTGTTTCACTGTTGCAGCAAAGCAATCTAGGCAAGTGACATAAGCTGGAACAGCAGGGGAAAATAAAGGTTATGTGACCCCCACTATCCCACATCAACCAGATCAAGGAGGAGAGACAGTGATGTGAAATATGGGCTAGTTTTTAGTATTTTTCCCTTCTTCCTTCTGCTGCTGCAGTAGTGTCTCATCAACAAACCTTTCTGATGAGACCAAATGTGTCTGTGAAGCACATGGGAAGGGAAGAATGAAAATAATTGTATTTTGGGAAGAAAATATTATGAGATTTTTAGCTGATCTTATCCCCCAGCTGAAAATAAAATCCCTTTCTCTACAGATGAAAAAACCCCATTCCAAAACAGGGAATGAATTTCTGCGTAAATATGGCTTAATGGCTAAGAGTATGTAATGTTTTATCTGTGATTCAGCATTCTGATTCCCCAAAGGTTATTCAGCTAGTCTAAAATATAATATGCTTGGAACAATGACAGCATCCCTTCTGTTATACTGTAGAAACTTTTGCAGTATTTTGTTAAGGATCAGTGAAAAATGAAACATAACTCCTTAATCCCTGGAGAGTCATCTAGCATAGCAGATAAAATGCATAAGGAATAGTTATGAAGAAGAAAATAATGGACTGGCTGTTTTGCTAAACTGAAAGTCTTAGGTGGCAACTCCTGTTCTGCCATGAATAGAAATTTCTCTGTAGTCTTTTTATTTTGCATTGATATCTGTCTCTAGAGCAGCAAAATTTCACACAGCCAGAAGTCAAACTGATAGTTGGTTATATACATGAAGAGAAAATGCCTGCTTTCTATCTCTGCACATTAAAATTATGAAATGTTTATGTTGAGAAGATTGGCCTTAGTGTATGGAAGCAGAAGTTCTGTATTGTTTGAGGATGTTCTATCACAAGGGAAAGACATCATCAGTACAGCGATTGTGAACTCATGTATTTTCTTTTGGATTCATCGGCAAAGGACTGGGCAGTTACCAGTGGACTACTAGACTTCATAGTGTGCAGAAGTTATGTCTGGGGAAAGATTTCTCAAGGCAATATAAGGCAGTGGGATAGCTGGTTCCCACTAGTAACTTGAAGATTGACGTATTTAATTCTCCAGATGGTCTTGGGAACCATACCCTAACCAGCACCTACTGGTTATAGCAAGAACTGCTGATACCTACAGTGTACTGTAAGATATTAAGTCAGGTAGGATGATAGAATGGGATTACATTTTAGGAATACATTAAAACTGTAAGATTTAGTGTGTTCCAGCTCCCTCCTCCTCAGCACTAACATTTCTAGATCACTTATGTGCTTAAAATTCTCATCAGCCTGTGTGCGGAAGTAATACTGCTGTGCTTTATACTGCTTCCACAGTTACCTTGGGACAGAGGAGGAAGTAGACATCAACACTGGCTTGGGATTCCTCTCAGGGGAGCTGTGTGCTATGCTCTATGCTAGTTCAGGTCAGCTTGCTGAGGAGCTGTCACCAGCTTAATAAATTGAATAATACTGTCTCCCTTGAGGCTTGGAAGGACTGTGGCTAAGAGAATCACACATCCAGGCTCTCCCTAAATGGCAGTTTTAAGCCTAATCCAAATAATTAGCATTCAAACATCGGTGCCTTACTCTGGCAAATTTAGAATATCACATGTTACAGTTCTCTCCTTTTTTTTTTTTTTTTTTTAAAGTAAGACTGTGGATCTCATTAAAAGGTAAACCAATATCATAGCATGCAATTGGCTTGACTGTGGTATATCCTATATTTAGCCCTATATTTAGAACGGATGGCACAGTAAGGTATTTATACTGTATCCTGGCCAATGTTTACTTTTAATGATGCCATCTGTGCTTCAGCATTGCTCTCCTTCAAAAGCTTTAAAAGAAATTCAAAGTGGGAACTGATACTTAAAAATGGGTTGGTATGTCTCTGACATATTCCCCTTGTCAAAGATTTTGCAGAATAATGGGACAGCTGCCAGTCTAAAACTCTAGAAAATTAACTCAGCTAATGGGGACCTGGCTTATGAGAGCAATAAGGTAGTATAAATAAATAATCAACAGTGACTTCTGCTTCTTAAATAAAAAAGAAAACCCAAGAAAACCACAAAATCTTTCTGTCCCAAATGGGACAAAAACCACTGTTAAACAAACAGACAACTATGACAAGGGAGGAAGTTCTGCAGTTTGGAGCTGAGTGTGTGTAAAGGCATGGTCTTCTGTCTGAATGCACATGCTCAGGAAACTTCCTTTTAGATGAGCAATATCTTTAATTATGGGTGCTGCTGTCTTGGCAAGACACAGAGGAATATAGTGCATACACCTCTCCCATGTTGCACTGGATGTTATCCTTAGTCTGTTCCCTCATTTGGCTGAGTTGAGAGAGTGCCCAGGAGGTGAACATGCCTCTGCTAGTTTCCACAGCTGGGTCTTGTTCAGCATGGCTACTCTGACACTTGTACCAAGCAAGAACCTCAGGAGAGCAATGGATTCAGCCCAGGTATTAGTTGTGATAAGGAGAGATTAAGAGATGTCTTTTTTAACATGAATTTGTACTTGGCCACTTGAGATCTGTGTTGCGTTATAGCGGTACTGAGATGTTTCAACCAAGCATGTTGCTGGAATAGACTCATAGTATCAGTGGGTGTAATCTGTCTCACAGCACACGTGGTTTGAGCTGTTGTAGTTGCTGACTTGATTGAGCCTTCACAGTAGTAACCAGCAAAAATCTCGTCCTTTAAAGAAAGCAGCATTCTCCTAGCCTGCTGAGATTTTAGTGACCTCTTGAATGCTTGCAAAGTACTCCTGAATATACAGATGTTTACTGGTCAAAGTAAGAGAGATCACTTTCCAATTATCTCAGAAGTCAGCAAGTAATGGAAGAATGAGTTTGCTCCAGTTAAACTTATTGTTTGTAACATTAATTTAACAATGTTACAAATACAATAATGCTGCAGCGTTGTTTATGTTAATACTTTAATTGTAAATGGTAAATTGTAAATAGATAGACTTGGAAATGTGAATTTAGCAATATGATATAATGCAAGTGTATCATTATTCCTTCTAAGTTTTGCAGTTAATAAGCATTGTTTGATTAAAATACTATAATTTATAAGATGGATAATAAATATACATGCCAGTCAGGTTGACCACCATAAAGAAAAGACCATAATTCTAGAAGGGAAGCAGACCCAGAGCCTTATGCAGTGCCCTGTTCAAATCCTCAATCATTCATACAAACCGTAAGTAATGTTTAGAACTGATACTTTTTGCAGGCACTGAAGAAGCTTCCCATAGTTTACTTACCAGAGAGGAGAAATGTAATACAGGCAGAATCCTACGTGCAAATAGGAAGTTGCATTGGGCCAACACTGGACAAGTCTTCAACTGTTTTTGCTCTTTCTTAGCTTTGTAGGTCACCCAGACCCATAGTTATTGTAACATAGCAGGGGTAATTATAACATCCTTTCTCATGGTTCTTGATACAGTTGGGAAGACTAAAGCAAAAAGGAAATCCTAATGCTTTTCAGCAAACTATAGATACTTATACGACTTCTCCTCTGAAAATAAGCATGTGATAAAATAAAAAAATGGGTTCAAAGGCCAATAATAAAAGATCTGGTCAGGAATATTCCTAAACGACTAACGAAAGTTACACTTTTTGGTTGTTTTTTCAGCTGTTTACTGAAGGAGTAAGTAATTTTGCAAACTCAGGGAGGCTGGAAGCTAGAAACCTAGTTCTGGTCTCTGTAGATAATGCCTTGACCATGTGAATTTTTACACTGAACCATATTCTGGAAGGAAATGAAAACTAATAGAATTGATAAAACTTGGAAAGGACACGGTATATCATTAACAAATGAGCATTTCCTATTGCCTTACATAGTCGTGAAATATATGCAGCTGCTTAAAAGGAAATTTATGGTAGGTTGGCAGATTCTACATAGCTGCTGCAGATAGACTAGGTGCTGCTTAGTAATAGATAATGAGGAAAAGCAAACTTCAGAAAATCTCTGGCTTCTTTCCTAGGCATTTAGACAGCTGAATTACTGGACCCTTGCTAATGGTTGGCTGTGCCTCGGACCCTAGTGTGTGAAAAGTGATTTCTTCAAGTTAATTCCAAGAAACTGCACACTTTGCGTGGCTCCCTGTGGTTCTTTCTGCACCAGGAAATTGTGAATTAACTTTGATTAAACTTTGTTGATGGTATCTAAATTATAAAGTGTCATGATAGATTCAACTGGCAACTTGGGCAATGAGACTGATGGGAGTTTTCCTCTTAGTGCCCTGAGGCCTTCAAAACCGAGGGACTCTTGGCAGGACACCCAGTGCACAGCTCCATGGGCTTTTGTATTTTCAAAAGCTAATGAAACAAATGAGCCTAGGAACAACCCCAAGGCCTCTGTCACTTAATTGAATTTGATTTGTCAAAAACCAAAATTATAAATGCTAGTCCTCTGTTCAGAAGTAAGAAAAGATTTTCAGTTGAGTAATGAAACAATGAAGGCTCAACCTAGGTGATTTGGCTCTAAGTGAAATTGGGGATGCTGGTGGTTGTATGTGAATCCACTTCTGGTGGCCAGCAGTGATGGAGTAATGAGTGTGTTTCCCATTAGCAGCTGTTATTACACAAGAAGACAAATTGCCTTTTGGCAAGTGATGTTGATCCTTTGGATCCTTTTCCTATGTCAAAACTTGTAAATTTTCTCATATATATGTAACTTTTTTCCTGATTTTTTTTTGCTATGTGGTCATTTCTAGCCCTGGGCTTTGTTACGAAAAGCTGTGTAAGACTGGGTAGATAAAATAAGGTCTTATTTGTATGGCGTTTGTTTACCTTTGCCTCTTTGTGGAAAATTATGATGGAGGTACATTATTAGTCTGTGGACTCTGAAGTCTGTACTGCAGCAACCTTTGAGGACTGATGAGAACGTAGCACTGAATAGCTGGATTGGTGCTTAATTTCTATGTTAGAATTGTTGATGTGCTGTTGCTGGCTTTGTTGCATTGTGGGGCAGGAAGAAGGAAGGGAAGGTAACAGATGTAAGAGAAAATATCAAAGTGAGAGAAGTTGTTTCTGATGTAAGTTATGCAGACAGAACTAAAGCTGTCAGAGAAAATAGCTGCTGGAAGATCTCATGACAGTGGCTAAGTACCAAAATAAGTGAGTGATACACATTGGAGGAATAATCTTAATTTCACATGGTGCAGCAATGTTAGACATCAAGGGTGAGGTCCTGGAAGCCAGTCAAAACAATGATTGTTGTGAACAGTGTTTTGTGCTCAGCAGGAGTAAATATCACTTTAGAAATTGTTAAGGAAGAGTTGAGAAGAAAACTGAATGTTATTAACTATTGTCTAAACTCATAGTCTGCCAGCATCTGAATTGTACTAAGTGGTCCTTGTTACCTTGTCTCAGAAAAGATGCAGCAGAACTGGAAAAAATGCAAAGAAAAGCTTTTTTCTTTTTTCTTTTTTTGTCTCTATTATAGCATGGTCTTTATATGAGGATAGATGAACTGTGCTAATGTGCACCTGAGGAAAAAACAACTGAGCATTGCTGATAGAGATCAGTATTAGAGAGATAATAGAGATGAATACTATAATAGAGATGAATATTATGATGAGCAGTTGGGAAGAGTGAACTGAAAAGTGGAAGATATTTTTCTTATGAAAGGTGATATAGGAAGTGCCAGAGAAATTCAGTGAGAATTCAGACTGGATTCTCCTGGAATGGTATGTGTCCAAATGATTAAATTCATTGCTGGAAAATGTTGTGGTCCAGAAGTACTGAAGAAAAACAACGTCAACAAAAGACCACAACCAAGTTGGCATATTTGTGTAGGTTAGAACCCTTGGGTGTGAACAGAGAGCAATAAAATGCAAACTTTTGACTCATGTGCTACTGACTTTCATAACCTGGAAGCCACACCAAAAGAGAGAAAAGAGGCTGCAATTGCAAACCTGCCCACTGGTGCTTTTGTAAAGAATAGCAAAAACTAGAAAACCTACCACTTAATTTATGGGTGAATCTTGCGTTATATATTTCTGTTCTGCAGTCTATTCCAAACAAGTTTTCTTTCTTCCCTGAGGAACTAGTGCTGAATAAAAAAAGATCACTGAGAGAAGCCTGAGGGCTATCAAAAGGACGGGGAACTTGGGGCAGTTAGTGGATGGTACAGGGAGTACAAGTGGTATTTTCCTCTACACCTTCAGTAGCAGAGAGGAATGCTGAGAGAACCAGAAAACCCAAGAAAAAAAAAAAAAACAACAGAGAATGGAAGACCTGCAAAACTGCAGGCCAATGAAGGAGATGTTAAGGCACATATGAAATGTGGAAGTGATATGAGACAGCCAGCATGATTTCATCAAGGGCAGATCGTGCCTGGCTGATCTGGTGGCCTTCTGTGATGGAGTAACAGCATTGGTGGACAAAGGAATAGTAACTGATTTCATCTGCCTGGACTTCTTGCAAGGCTTTGACATCATCCTACACCACATCCTTATCTCTAAATTAAAGAGAGATGGATGTGAAGGCTGGACTACTAAGTGGATAAATAATTGGTTGGATAGCCATAGCCAGAGGGTTGTTGTCAATGACTCTACGTCCAGATAGAGGCTAGTCACAGGTGATGTCCTCCAGGAGTCCATCTTGGGACCTGTGCTCTTCAGCATCTTTATTGATTACATAGACAGTGGGATTGAGTGTACTCTCATCAAGTTTACTGATGACACCAAACTTACTGGTGCAGTTGATGCAATAGAAGGGAGGGAAGCCATCCAGAGGGACCTGGACACACTCAAAAAGTAGGCACATGATAATCTAATGAACTTTGATGATGAAAATCCCAGATACAAGCACAGATTGAGAGAAGAGCTCATTAAGAACAGCCCTATAGAGAAAGACTTGAGGATCCTCATGGACCAAAAGTTGGACCAAAAGCTGTACATGACCAGCAATGCACTTCTGCAGCCTGGAAGACCAACTGTATCAACAGAGAAATGGCCCACAGGGAAAGAGAAGGAATTGTCCACCTCTGCTCTGCCCTTGGAAGGCCCCATCTGCAGTACTACATCTGGATCTGGAGCCCCTAATACAGGAAGGAGGAAGAGCTGTTGGAGTTGATCCATAGGGGGGGCCACAAAGATGATCAAAGGGCTGGAGAACCTCTTCTGTGAAGAAAGGTTGAGGGAATTGAGCTTGTTTAGCCTGAAGAAGAGAAGGCTCTGGGAAGATCTAGTTGCAGCCTTCCAATACTTGAAGGAAGCTTATAAGCAGGAGGGAGACTGACTTATGCAATCTGATAGTGTTAGGACAACGGAGAATGACTTTAAACTAAAAGAGGGCAGATTTAGGTTAGATGTTAAGAAGAAATTTTTTACTCAGAAAGCAGAGAGGCGCTAAGACAAGCTGCCCAGAGAAGCTGTAGATATCCAACTCTGGTGGTATTAAGGGCCATGTTGGATGGAATCCTGGGCAGCCTGATCTAGTGGTTGGCAACCCTTTCCATGACAGGGGAGTTGGAACTAGGTGGTGCCCTCCAATCTAAGCCATTTTATGATATGAAAGATGCTAACATCGTAATTTTTGGTATATCTTACTCCCATTTCCCTTTGATCTTGCAGTAAAATTATAGAGGTCCTTCTCTTTTGGTGGAAAGTGAGAAGGTGGCCTTCCTGGGTCCAAACGCAGCCAGAAAACATACAGCAGCATGCTGATACAATGTTATCAGCTGCCCCATCAATTAGGTCATAGGCTTTTACCACAAGCTCTATGGGCTAATATTTGCTGTGGTTTGAAATGCAGCTTTTGGGAAGTTGTCATTGATAAGTTTGTCACTGGCAGTGCTGTCTTCTTGTGGCTGTTACTAAGGCCAACATGAGCATGGAAGAGGTGGGGCCAACCATAATTATCCCTTTCCAGGAGGTAATGCTTTTAATGCTGCTTGGAAGGTTGTTTTGCAACACTACTGATGTTGATGATTGTGCTGCCTGTCTTGCCTGTGCTAGGTCATGTAATTGGGCTAGATACGTTCTTCCCTTAGCAGTTCAGAGGCTTCTTTGTTGCAAGAGAGAGTTCTTGGTGCCTGAAACATGAACCACGTTATTTGTATGCTCCTTTATACCTCTATCCTTGGTATGAATTGCGTGTGTGTTCTGTCTTGTTTTAGTTTTCTTCCTTCACTGGTGGTATCAGGATGTTCAGGACATTTAAATGAAATCAAATGTTACCATTTTTTTTCAGCAACAGAGCCTAGTCTTTCTGCAGATTTTGCTAATGTCACTTTCTCTTGCTGATTGCTGTTGAGGCTTCTGACCAGCTGCTGATAGACACAAATCTCTACATGATTTGTTACAATGGCTGGAATTGATTCAGAGCAGAAATATGTTTCAAGAATTGTTGTTTCCCCTTGTTCATAGTGAAGTGTGTAGTGCTTCAAATGTCCAAGGGCACGTATGGCTGCTAACCAAACAACATCCTGTTCAGATCCATCCTCCTACCTATTGATCACAAATCCTGTGGCTGCTACTACTGTGGTATGTTTCCTCCCTGCTCCACCCACTCGAGGCTGCTGCTGGTGGTCTGCAGCTCCATATTTCCTTCTTCAAAGACCAAAATGTCCATGTTGCAGATGGTGTTCATAATAAGAATTGTGTCTCCAACAGTGCTAATGGCTGTGGGCTTCCTTTCATCCATCACAAATGTTTGAAACCATCTTCTAGCACCAACCACCCCTTTTTCAGTCAGCATAGTGGGGCAGTTTTGTCTTGTGTCAAGAGTACCAGCAGGGATGATGAAACAGTCTTAATTACAGTACCCAATGTATTCCCCATTTCCACTCCTTCACTGCTAGAGGTGGAATGAGATAGCAGCTATGAAGAAAAATCTTAAATTCTAGTTGTAGAAGTAGCCCATTGATCTTGTTGATTCATCTAATGTGAACTCAGAAATATCTTCCAAACTTTTGCTTGAAAATTAAATGCATTTTTAGGCTCTTAATGTGATACGAAGAAAACCTGATAATGAATGGAAACTTTCCAGTGCAGCCTCTTTCAATTAAAGGTCACATCTTGATTTAGGAACTTTTTTTTTAAAACTGTTCTTATGTTTCTCTGACCTATTCAGTCTCTATCAAACATGTTCTCTCTTTTTCCAGCGTGCAAAAGCAATACTTGGAATGCTGGGGAAAGTTGCTGGCCGTTTTAGAAACAATAGAAGATTTTGAAAGACCAGAAGTCCTGTGATAAAGAGGGCCAGAACAGTCAGTAAGTCACTGAGTACTCCAACTAAATCAGTAAATGTGCCATTCCTCTGTGCTGGGTCTGACTCTGTGCACAGCACTTACTACATGGCTTTCCTCTGGGCAATGTTTTCAGCCTCTGAGCTGTTATGGGAAAACATGAGATAGTTATTGGAGTGGTCCTGTAGAAAAAAGTAGGCCAGGAGTCAGCTGACAAATACCTTATTTTAGTCTTTCCTCTGCTCGGCTGTATGTTCGTGTGGATCATTTTCTGCCTGCTCTTACCCATATCTCCTGAATTCCCTGTCTGCTTATAGAGCCTCTGATCTACTTTCTGTTTTACTTTTTTTAGCTGCTGTGCTGGACTCAGCTGACCAGACATAATATGCAGCCTTTCAGATGATACTAAAATGATATCACAGAAATAACAAGAAAAACCTGAGAGTACAATTGCCAAAGCATACCGGCTACTGAGGAAGAGCACAAGTTACTACCTCTGGAATTGAAACAAACAAACAAACAAAAAACAATAACAAAAAAGTACTACTCTTCATTTCCTGATTTTAACGGTATGATGTCCCAGGTTCAGATTTCATGCAAATACTATTGGAGAGGAAAACTTTTTGAAAA
Organism: Meleagris gallopavo; assembly: GCF_905368555.1. Taxonomy (NCBI): domain Eukaryota; kingdom Metazoa; phylum Chordata; class Aves; order Galliformes; family Phasianidae; genus Meleagris; species Meleagris gallopavo. Next base: position 14,172,821 of record NC_139405.1, read on the forward strand.
TTAGGTAAGATAAATTCTCTTTGACTATTTCTGTAAGCTTGTCAGGTCTCAGCCATAACAGGAGTTAGATTTTTAAATCTACTCTACTCACAAAAATATCTCCTTTATGTTGTTCATTCTGGGCAGTTCAGTGCATTAAGTGTGTACTTTCTTCAATTCTTTTCTTTTTCACTTGGAAAACAGATTTTAAATGAAAAAGTGTCTTTTGAATTTGATGGCAGAAGGCAACCTTTGTTTGAAACAATTGCAAATTAAGAAAGAATGTGCTGTCTGTTTTTAATTGGAAAGTATTTTCATGAAAAATAGTGGTTTTCAGTATTCCTTGGTTATTCTACAGCTTAATACAATCAGAAAATGTTTTGGTCAAAGTAATTTTTACCATCAGTTGAATTATGTCTCCTTGGAGAAAAATGGGAGGAGAAATAATATACAGAAAAAAAGTCTACCAATGCAACAGTGGTTTAAAGCAAAGTTTTTGGAGGCATTCAGAACTATCTCTTTCCTTGTTTGAAGGCTGCGTTACACTCTTTGCAATCCAGAATGTCATTTCCCAATAAGTGGGAGGTGAGGAAGGGTATGGATTGAGCCACAGAAGGCATGGAAATACGTGTAAGTATGTATGTATGCCTGTTTAGCTGTCACTGCAGTCCTTCCCTTCACCTGGCCTTCAAAACCCTTGCTGTCTTTCTCCATGAACTTCTATTTTTGCTGTTTTGACCTTAGCTCCAGTGTAGAAAGCTTAAACCTACAGACCAAAATACCAGGCAGTGTAAAGCTAAACAGTTTCTTAAATAGGATTTGAACCAGATCTCTCTTAGGGAGAAAGATGTGGTATTAAACTGCTGTCCTCCTGCAGAGGCTTTAGTAGCGCTGTGAATTTCTATGCTTCGGAGTACCAGTCTTCATGGGATTTCAGACTCATCTGTTACAAAAGGCAAATGACCCCAGTTTGAACTTCCTCCAAGTCTTCCCCTTATTGCTCGAAAACCTTTTTTCTAGCCAACTGAGCAACAGTTCAGTTCCACCCCTTCTCCCTCATACACCACTTCAGTTTCTGACAGCTTTCCTATGTACTTTGTCTAATGTACACTGCATCTAATGTCTTGAACTGAGTCTGGTTACTCATGGCATTTCATGGCAGGAGGGATTCTTGACTGGTGTGTGAATAGTTGCCCAAGTTTTCTGCTTCTGAAGAAGGGATACTGTAAGTGCGGCTTCATCATTAGCAAGGATTTCACAGCAAAGATATGAAGTTTTCCGAGCCAGATGGCAAGGACTGCTTGTCTCTGAAAAGTTTGCCTAAAAGAGAGAATAGAGAGGAGGTTCTCTAGTAACTTTCTTCCATATAAAGATTTTAAGATTTAATAGAAGAAGCAATGCTATTTCTCAGTTTGCTCCTGCATCTTATTGTGGGCACTGACTCCTGCTCTAGATTTCTAATGATTTCTGTGGTCCTGAAAGTCCTCCATTCTTGCTCCTTCAATCACTCGCTACTCTTGGTTTATTCTTCTTTTATATTTTACAAAAGAGTGGCTAGACTTTAATAGTTTCATACTCCTGTTTGCTTCACTACCTCCCCTAAAGTGTAGTGCCAAAACATCTCCTTTTCCCAAATGAGTACCTATGGCTTTTTCGCTCTTTCTATCTTCAGGAAACACCTAAAAGAGACACCTAGTCAAAACCCTTTCCATCAGCATCAAACACCATCAGCTCTACTGGAAACAGACATTGTCTGAAGGAGTTAGAGTGACACGGGATGGAAGCCTGTTCTGTTCTTTATTTTATAAAGTCTTACAAAACCTCTGATAACTGAAATGGGGAATCTCTGCAAGTCCATTGTGAAACTGCATAAATTTAGAACTTAACGAGTTGTAATTAGTGGCATTGTAATGATCTCCGTATGTTAGTAAGTTGTTTAGTAAGAAATGCAGTTGTTTGCCGTTCTGCGCTGTACTATGACAAATTAAAATTCAAACCATACAAGCGTCTGTCTTTCGTAGATCTCTCATACGTTTGTCAAGAATGTACTAATATAAAAAGATGTGCAAAGCAGGATGCACAGAACTGTTCTATCTTGTTTCCATGTTGCCTCTTTGTATGCGAGAGAATCAAGTACATGCATGCCTGGTTCTGTGTTGCAGGAGATTCAGAGACCTTCTCGAGGCTTAGATAAAGCAGCACTCAGACTATAGATTACCTTCTATATTGCAGTACATCCTGAACTTACAAAATAACCACCTTCCACGGAGAGTAGTATTGTCTAATAGATTTGGTTGTCATGCTTGAAGGTGGTGTATAAATGACAAACAGACCTATGTTTGTATAATCTTCATTACTTTTAACACAGCTCAATATAATTTCACAAAATGTTTCATTTATTTTTATTTCAAAGATTGTGACAGTTAGGATTTTGAAGTACAAGCTGCCATCTGCAATCAATTTATGATCTTTCCCTAGTGCAATCGTGGAAAAAAAAAAAAAAAAAAAAAAAAGGGAAAAAAAGAAAGAATTATTTGGAGTAAAAAGCATTGAAAAACAAGTAGAGTGGAGTAATAGCACATCTGTTTTCGTAAGAAATCATGGAATCTGGACTTTTTTCAGTGTGGTATTTTACTACCACATGGCTTTAATCCTACATCTGGGCCTGTTGTTTTATGAAATATTTCCCACAGATGATGTCAATTATAATTTTTGTCCCGCTCGTCAATTTACGGACTTTTGGAATAAGACAAAATGAAACAACCAGAAAAAGAACAACTTATGTGGTCTACCCTCTGACAAAATTATAGCTGTGTGATACACTTCTAAAATCAATAACTCTGTTAATGATTAGCAGAAAACATTGCTTAGTTTATGAGCAGAGATGTGGCCCGCACTTGCCAGATGCTTGGCTCTGAGTTGCATTCTTGTTTGCTGTGTATTTACCAGCAGATGTTCAGCAGTTTATTTAATACCTCTTGCATGGGCCAGTAGTAGGTCTAAGTCTGTGCGACATTTATAAGCCATCTGCCAGCAATACAGGTGGAATGCTTTTATGATTTTTCTCTTCTCTCCATCTCTCTCTCTCTCTTTTTCCAGTGGTGATCTGTCAGTGAAATTATAGATAAGTCTTTATGGATTTATACAACTATTAGGAAATAGTGCTCTTATCTTTATAGGAATTCTCTAAAATGTGTATTTCAGCAGATGTCTTTTCAACTGTTCTTTAATTACTGTTTTACACTTCTTAATTTGCAGTATTATATGAATGACCTAATGAAACTCTTTTCTTTAGAGAGACATTCCAGCTGTTTTTAAGTGTAGACCCTGATTTAAGTATGAATGACTTTTCTCATTGGAGTTAAATCTTTTTTTTTTTTTTTCAGTTGGTCTTTGAAAGAGGGACCTGGGCAAAGTAAAGATCCAGCTTGTGTTCCTGGCTTTCCCAGAGTTGAGGAGTATTTGAGTTTAGGGTTTATAGTGAACTAGACTTAAATTGTTTCAATGCACGGTCATGCAAAAATTCCAGTGCTGGTTTTAGTTGGAAATGCTCATGGGGTCTGATCCAAAGCCCATTGAAGTGAAAGGATCTTGTTGACCTCAGTGGTCTTTGGATTGGGTCCATGGAAAAGTGTTTGTATGAAAAGAATGCATTTATTGTGGCCCCAGTTCAGCAAGGTATTTGAATATGCACATAGTGTTTCAACATGTGTATGGTCCTGTTGATATACACACGTGTTTATTATTATGCAAAGACTTGCATATCACCTTGAACTGGGGCCCTCAAGAGCCTCCACCTGTCCAAGCTGAGTGAGGATTTATTCCTTAGTAGGAAGAGAAGTTTGGCCCCAGGCTCTGTTGAGCTTGAGAAACCTGCTCTATAGAAGGGAAATCCATGCAAAAAAGTGTTGTTTTCCTGGCTCAAGGCAATCCTGACTGGGTCTCCAGAAGCATAGTTGAAGTAAGTAATAAGATATTATCCTGTTCTTAATAGTGTATTGAACTAGACTGTACTTCGAGAAATTGATCCCAAGAGAGACAGTCAAGTGATCACAATCAAGCAAGGCAGTCCCTGGTGCATGATAAACTGCAGATTTGTAAAATATCTGAAGCTAAAGATACCAATAAATTGCAGAACCACATCACAAGTTGCATTAGCAGATGAATTTGATTTCTGTGTTGTGTATTAAGATCATTTGGATATATATATTCTCTTCCTGATTGCTTGCCACAGTATCCAAAACTGATGCATAAGGAACTGCTTTGTCAGTGAATAAAGCCAACCAAGAAAAAAAAATTGCTCTTTTAAAGGAAGAAATCATATGTAGTTGCAGTACATAAGGACAAAAAGTAGACATAAACATTCAGAAGTATACAGTACATTGGAACAGCTATTGATACTGTCAGTATCTATTGAATATTCTGGCTGCAGACATTGTTGAATTTTTTTATTTGAACTTGTTCCTTTCTTTGTCTTTACCCACTTTGTGCCACCCAGTCAACTCCAAGTCAGTCTAAAAAGAAAAACTTCAATCTCCAATGAATACTTTATCAAAAAAGGAAATCACCTGGTGAAGGTGGGGAAGTATGATCTACTGAAATATTTATATATATATATATATATATAATTTTTTTAATTACAGATATCATCTATGTCACTCATCACTTAGTTGTATTTTCCTATAGAGGAAGATACAAACTTGATGAATCTTTCAATCTCTAATCTCAGTTCAGTCCTTCCTCATCTCCACGTGAGACCTTTGAAGGTGTATTAGACTGTACACCAGAAGTACTTTTGCCTAGTAGTGCTTCTTCATGAGGAAGATTTCAGTAAAATTTTCAATGACAGCCTCTAAAATGAATCTAAGACTGCTTTTAGACTTCAATTTCTTTAGCTGTCACAGTTGAAGGAAGGTGCTTTGAACGAAGAGTAGATGCTTACATGTGAAAAGACAATGAGATGGTTCCAGTTTGCTGACATGTGGCATCTGAGCTAATGGCTGGTAAAAATTAGATTTCTTCAGCCTGGAGTGAAGGTGAAATTTCATAAAAATGATGTAACCAAGCCCTGGTACAAGTTAAGGGGGGAAATATTGTTTCATCAGTACTTAAGATCCTCAGAGAAAATTAGGGACTTGATTTTCTACAGACAAGACATCTCCAAAGGCACTTAACACCAAAGGTATTAGAGAGGCTGAGCGGAAGCTTGTGGACTCAGCAAGGGCTCATCAGAGTGTAGCCCTTCTGGAAAAGCAAGCAGATGATAAACCCCCCAGCATCCAAAACAGATCTAAGTATCTCCATGCAGGTAATAGAAGCAAACCCTACATGCCTATATAAAGGATACCAGTGCTTTAATCCAACTACAGAGAGAAATTATCTGGTATGTTAGTATTCATTCCCTTCTTAGGGAGAACTGTACTGGTCTCAGTGTATTCCTAGCCCTGTCAAAATGCAAAACTGTAACCAAATCTCATGTTTCAGGGCTTCAGCCTGCAGGACTTGGGAAAGATTTATGGTTTGCTTTCCTCTGAGGCACCAGATTTTTCACAGCTGGAGACATGACACTGGAGGTAGGCCAGTGCTTGGACGTGGTACGTAAAATCCTCTTTTTGCAGATGACTGGCTGGTCAAACTGATTTGATTACCAGATATGGGGGAAAAAAATACCAAGTGATGCCAAAGAAATGATGCAGAGCCATCATACGGCATTCTGATTAGAAGGGCAAAGCACTGAAGACTCTGTGGTATGCATCCTTAAAGGAGTTACCTAAGCCTACTACAACCTACTCAATTGTAGTCAGGGCTTCAGGAGTAAATGCTCAAATTCATCTCAGCCATGGGTTCCCTAAGATGTCTCCTCGGCCTATCACCTCTATCCCTAGGAAGAGGTCCGGGCTGGACTTCACTTGCAAGTCTCCATGTGAAGTTTCCAGCACTAACACTCACAGTTCACAGTGTAGGCATGCTTTGCTCTCTGAAAGCCCTTGGGGCTTTTGGATCTCCAAGGTTATACTGGCTTGCTCTCCTTCTGCTCTGTAAATGCTCTGTTTCTCTCCTTTGTCTGGGAAGCAAACCTATTTGAGCTTGCTTTGCAGTTAGGTATTCTTCCTCTACATCTGAAAGCTCCCTTAAGGATCAGAAGAAGCTCTGGGTTCTAGTAGCAACATTGTGTGCTGCATAAAGCAAGACTAGTACCTATTTAAGTTGGAAAGCTTTCTTTTCACTAATACTCAAGGCATTGCACTTGATGCCTTTGTGAGATGCCAATGACAAGGCCAAATTTCATGGCCTTCCTTTGGTGTGACTCTGACTCAGTTGCTGACAAAGTCTGAAGAAAATAGAAACAGTAGAAAAAAATGTATAAATTGAGGTAGTCAGTGCTGACTTCAGTACCTGGATGTTCCTTCCAAAACTATGGAGAAGGAGAACCCACATCTTCTAGAATGCTTTGGAAGTCTTGTTACTATATCTAACTGCACTCAGACTTTATGGAAAACTGGAATAATGCTCAGCAGCAGGATCTTTTCAAGCGATTGAAAGAAAATAGCTGTCTTGAGACTGCCTGTAGAAAAAAAATCACGAGTTTTCAATTAAGTTTACCTTGAAAAAATGCTTACTTTTCAAGGAAACTTTTTTTCTTGTAACCTGTTTCTTGAAATCCAAAATGTTTCCGTCTGGTGTGGTGATTTGTTGGTGTCCTGCAGAGTCGGATTCCCTTTCATTTATCTAGTGTATGTCCACCATCAGGAATTAGGAAATACAACTTTGATGATGCAGCAGCTCTGTCTGAAAAAGGGGAAATCAGCTGTATCATGGGGCATAAAGGGAAATGAGAGTATAAGATTTGGAATTCTGTATCCCAGGGCACCATGCAGCAGCATTTCCTAATGGAAATATTTTGGTTTTTGGTTGAAATATTTTGGTATTTGAGTTTCAGCCAAAACCTTGAAATTTTTTCTTTGAAAAATCAAGTTGAAAACTATTTATTATTTTCATTGAAGTTTTGCCCAGGAAAAATAAAACTTTCCAACCATCTTTGCTGAAGATCACAGAAATCAGTCTCTCCTTTTTTTGACCATTTAATCAGCTGTTGGAGAATTGAGATGTATGCTACAGGCAAGGAAAAACTTTAAAAGGCGGTGCATCATAAACCAAAGAGGTTTGTTTGTTTGTTTGTTTGTTTCTTAGAGCAGTGCTTGAGCTGTGTCAATGAAACATATATATGAAAACAAAGCATCAAATGTGGTTTCTAAATATGAAATTTGCATCATCACTTATGAAGGTTTGCTCCTTCTGTTTTGCATATGCTACTGTCTGCACGTAGTCTGTGTCAAAATACACTTCAGCATAACTTACTTACTGAAAATGCTTATGAAAATGTGGACTGTCTCATCTAGAGTACTTCCTGAATTTCTCTTAACTCTTTGTTTTACCAACGAGGAGTGAAGAGAACAGAGTTTGAAGCTCTCAGCTTGCAGATTCTTGCAATTTTTACATTATCTTGTGAACATACCCAGCCATTTGTAATACCAGCAGATCAGCATAGGTAGTGATTTTCTGTGTTCTTTGTGTGTGCATTCTTTGTACATTTGAGTATCAGTCAAAATGTACATTAGATACAGAGAAGCCTAAAATATGAACATCTCTCCCTGTTCACTATGAGTCAGTTTGCTACTAATTCAAGGGTTCTTAGCAGAGTTAAGTGTAAGTCACTCATACAAGCCTTGATATAGCCTACAGAAAACATGATATTGACTTGCCTAGTTTACCTTCTGCTCTACATTTAAGAGTGAGCCAAAAGGGCAACAACTCTGCGTATATGCACTGCTCTGGTGTGTTGTTTTGTGTGCACTTCACTTTCAAATAGCCTGCGCTTCTCTAAGTGTAAAGTTTCTTGTTGAGTTTCTGTTGTCAAGAGATGTAAGCAGTTGCAGTTGAAGAGAGGGTTCTTTAAGGGAAAAGCTTTAGAAATCACTTATCTTTGTGGAGAAGTTATGAGTTATGAGAAATGTAACTGTGTTACTTGTACAGCTGCTGGTACTTCGTGCACAAACTCGTTCCACACTAAGTCTTTTTCCACTTAAGGCTTGTACCCAGCATACAAGGAAGAACACTAATGTTTCAAAACTTTGATGGTGTGTTGTGTTCATGCCATTGATAATTATGGGCTATTTAAATCCCCTTTGATAATTATGCTCTGTATAAATCCCAAGACAAAGTTAAAGGGTTAAAGCTATCCTCAAGGCACCCATACAAAAAAGTGTGTCACAAAGATTACTCTTTTGGAAGATGGTTAGTTACTATAGAGTTTTACCTAACAAAGCAACAGCATTTCATCCTCTAATCTGCTGCACAAGATAATGAAGTTTTACCCTTCCACACATGCTCACAACAACATGAAGGCAGAAATGCTGTCTGAGACTGTCCAAGTGATTTCTGTACAACTCTGCCTGCATTGTGACATCTTCCCATGAGAAAGATGCAATCATTTCTGACATGGTAGAAGGTCAGACTGCAAGGCTTCTTGCCTTTAAGTTTCCTTTTTGTAGTGTAGAAACATTGTAAAATTGGTAGAAAATACCTGACATTCAACCAAAGTGCTAAGGAAGCCTGTAACTCTGATAACATGAGAAAATGCTCTACAGTCATGATAAATCACCTGCTCCTCTTTGTTATCCTGAAGCTATTTGCTGCAGGTGTACAGTGACTAGAGGTGGAAATATTCTATTGTCACAGTTACAAGACTGAGACAAAAATGTTCTTAGCTGATGGTATTTTTTTCTGACACCAGTGATTGGGAAAGGAAAGGTACAGATCTGGAGACAGGTAAAGCATCTGGAGTAGTGCAGCTTTTGAACAATGATAGTAACAGAAGCCAGCATGTCCAATAAAGCTCAGATTATGCATCTTATGAAAACTGTGTACAAGTTATTTGAGACTTGTAAAAATGGAGGTCCATAGTAAGAGTTTTGTAGTGATTAAACAGTGATATGGAAATGCAGATAAATAAATGGAGGAAAGGGCCAAATAGTGTCAGAGTGGCTAGACAAGCACAAGTCCAAACATACTCTCTGTATTTGGGAATTGATGTAGATAGTGTGAGAGCAGTTACAAGGTGTGTATAGATGCACCTACTGCATGCATATTCTGAAAATCTTCAGCTAGTGTCCAGGAATTTAGCATTCTTATTATAGAAGGAAGATGAGGTGAGGAAACTCAGATCAAATCCCTTAGTAATTTACCTTCTTAAGGATCTCAACTTGCTTTCTGCTCTGCTGTATGCCCTGCACCACCTCTTTTGTGTCTGCTATAAATGGATTAAGTAGGAGGTATATCCTAAAGCCTGTGTTATGGTATCTGCTGTAGAAATTTAGTAATGTTGTTACAAATACAACCTATGAACATGCTGTCATGCTAAAGTAATCCCCTCCCTGGACTTGCTGAAGTATAATCCACAGAGAAATACTAGGTTTCTTGATTGTTTTCTGCATCTTGTCTTAGAAAAGGGACTTACTGAGCACAAATAATTGCAGTTTCCAGTAGGGTTCTTGTGGAGGAGAAAGGTCCTAGAGCTAATTTGAGCAACTCTCTCAGAGAATTTAGAATTGCTGTTGAAAACGGATGTTGTTTGCAACCCCAGCAATCAGGCATAGTTTCAAAACGAGTATCTACATCGGCATCATGTCTTCAAGGCATGACCATGGTAATGTGAGTGAATCTCAGCTATGAGTGACCAAATTCTTCAGAGAAGTGTTCTTGTTGGGAAAGGTCTATTAAGTGCAGACAGTTTTGGATGCCTTTTAGATATTATTTAGATAGAAGTCACAATCTACCTTTAGAATTAATTTGAGGAAGAAAATTTAATAATGTAACTTTTCAACTTTTTTTTGATGTAGAGTAGGTAATAGCTGAACACAACAACTTCACCTGGATCATAGCTCCTCTGGGACTCTGCCCTATGCTTCTGAAATCAACTGGAGCATTGCTGCATGTGTACCTTCACATAGACACAGCCATTCCAGTGTGAATCATAGCAGCCTGAGCATAAGATTTTTAACATCGTCTTTCAGTGATCTCTCTTTTTGCTCTGATTTCCTTGTCACGCCTTGTAAAGGAAAAACAAGGATAAAGTGTCCTTGCAAAATAAAATTTGGGAAGACCAAAGAAAGGATGGGAGTCCCTGCAAAACAAGATAAAGAAAAATCTGAGAAGAGTTTAAGTCAGAAGGATCTGGTTAAACAAATTTATCTTGCAAGTATATGACAGGAGATGCTAGCTTACACCTACATGTAAATCTTGTTTGCTGGGCAGAACAAAGAGTGATAGACTTTACAGGATACAAATTTAGTTGTAGTTGGACAAAGCAACAAACTCGGAGTCCAGTTTACAAGAGTATGTATAAACAAAGGAAATGATGGAAGGGTACATACTTGGGGAATGCACTGTTATAGGAGAACAGAGAAGAATGTGAACACCAGGGACCTCAGTCATTGGGGAAAGGGATAAAGACTCACTAGTGTGGGGGTACAAGGATAAAAGAGGGACTGTGTCCCCCAATACTTTGAGACACCTCACAGGGGTATGCCCCTGTGGATTCTCCCTTTATTTGAGTAAAGAAAGCTGAAGACTCTCCTCTGTCTCTTTTCAGAGTAAAGATGATTGAGCAGGCTTATTGGAGCAGAATTTTTTCTAACACCTTGTAATCACTAAAACTGCCTTTTCTTTTAGTTTCTCTGGGTTTCTTCTCAGTACTCAAAATTAAGCTCCCTCTGCTTGCTCTTGTTGCCATCCCTGGACACTATGCTTTTGAAAAGGTAACAGTACAACCGGATATTCAGGATACCTTGAATTTCCCTTTGGTTAATCTTATGCAACTAGTACATTTTTCAGGAGGAAAAAAAAAATTTTTTTAACATCGTCTTCAACATTTAGTATTTAGCAAAATGCATCTAACGTCCTTAGCATTTTTCTTACTGTTCTATCAACTCTTTCAGCAATTTAGCTTTCTTATGTTTCTGGATAGACTTTCTTTTCCTCTACTTGTCTTTCCTGAATAATGTGTCTTCTTTATTGATATTCCTGTCATGTGAGTTATTCCATTATATCTGTTAAGCCAATTAACCTATAATTTTGGTTACCAGTACTTCCAGTTCTTTCAGTTTCCCAAACTACTTGCATGAATATGCAGACATCAGCAAATCAGCCCTCTTTTTCCTTTTCTGTCTCTTCTATAACCTTGTTGTCACTACCCACATTCCGTTCCCAAGGGTTAGGCTTTTTTCCAGGTCACCCTGTTCTCCCTGGTTACACTAACTACTTCAGCAGTCAGTTATATACACATAACCCTATCCAGGCAACCTCTTCTCTGAACTATGCTGTAAACCTTTTTGTCTGATAGTTGTTTCCATTCATATGCATTGTTGGGAGAAGCTGAAGAGTCTGAGAAGGAAAACTGGATTGAGGAATGAATGAGCCTGCAAGCTGAAGAAAAAAAATGGAGATGTTTGGTGGGGAATGTTAGAACTCAAAACAGTCTGCATGCTGCTTTAGGGAAACTATAGTTCAGTGTTAACTGGTGTTTGTGATTATTTGTTAGTGTTGCTGTGAACCATTACCACCATTGAGTACGTCTGCTAGTAGGCCTAGGAGATTTTATAGTCTGTCTTGCACCTAAATTATTGCAAGTGACATAGAACTCCTTCAAATGGGGCATTTGCTAGAAGACTAGTGCTAATGACATGGGTGGTCTGGGGATTGCTAAAGTGACTTTGACTCATTTTAATTTTCCCTTTTATGTCTACCTGTGTGGCCTTACAGGAAGGAGAATAATGAGGGAAGCACTCGTTAAATGTGGAAAAGGGGTCTAGTTACTCATTTTCAGGTGTGTCAGCATGTGTAGATCCTATATGGAAAAGTCAATGTATAAATGAAGGGAAAAATATGGTAAATGTGAAAGTTTGAAATTCCGCAAGTCTTGCACCTGCTTTGTAATGTGACATGTGACAGGCAAAGAGGAAAATTGGCAGAATGATGCCAATAAAACAGCTGAGACCTAAAATAGCAGTGAGAATTTTTATGTATCAACAATCCCTGTACCACAGGAGTTTGCTAACTGCCAGGAGTTACTAGAGCTAAAAGGAGAGGATTTTTGAAGAGGGTTTTCTGTGTTTTTAATATGTGAATGACCTCCATTACTTGAGTAGAGAAGCTCTTGACAATACTACTTACATTCTTCTTCAGGTATTTTGGTTTGGAAGAACCAGTACTTCATTTTCTCTGTTGCAAAATAATGTGCAAAAAATTGTGGAAAAGCGGTTTGTCCAAGATCATGGAAGCAGGTTTCTGTTGGTGTCAGAAGTTCCTGACGCTGACCAGCTGAGCCACCTCCCTGTCACTATTTGTTGCTCTCCCATGCCCTATCTGTCCAGGACGGTCATGGGGATGGCTCACTTTAGTGCCATTGATCACTCATAATTCATTGTATGCTGCCTAATTCAGATTTCTCTGAAGCTGCAAATGTCACCCACTTGCTTCTGTGTTTGTGACAGGCATTCTGGGCCCTCTGAATGCTGCTGAAGTAAAGATACAAGATTCTTGGGCAGATATTCATTGTATGTGTTTCTGTCTGTGCTTCTCCTCACTTTCTGTAAAGGATCAATCATGAGTATCACATTTAGTATTAGAGGGAAGTTAGTCCACAATTTGCGAGTCACGGCTAGTAATAACAGAGAATAGCATCTTCCAAATTATGTACATCCTTGTGCATGTGCAAACGTTTTCACATTTTTCACATAGATCTGTTTCACTGCAACAGTATTAACCTACCTACATTTTACGAGTCCACCTGCACTATCTATTGTTTTTAAAGCTCCTCTTTGCCACAGTGGTGCAGAATCAGGCACCTTCAGCAGAGAGAGACACTGGCTATGGCTATTATTATTTCTACGTGGAAATGCACCAGCAGGTAACACAATAAGCGAACACATGGTAGGAACATTGTCCGGTCCACAAAAGAGATCCTGAATGACATTAAACAAATGGCCCAAAGTAGCTTTAGAAAGGGTTTCATGCATCTCGGGCTGTTAGCTGTTTTATGTTTCCTGTCTGGAATGAAGAGAGAGACAGGGCAAAGGAGTTGGGGCCTTGTTTATGCTCATGTGTTTATTGTATCAGAGACATTTAAGTGGGAGGATATGACAGGTTTTCAAGGGGACAAGGTATGACTCAAATCCAGGTGCAGCTTGTTTTCCATGAAATGCATCACTTGCCTGTTAGACATACATTTACCAGCAGCCAAAACAAATCTTGGCAAAGTTGGCATTCTTCTTACTGTAAATGAACAGCATCTCAGCTTGTTATTGTTATTTTACAAATACAACAGATGTTGCTGATTTCTGCTTGATAACCTGCTGTTTAAGGGGAGTCATTTAACTTACACACAAAGATAAGTAGGCTGCTGAACCAAATTCATCCCAGGTGTAACTGCAACTCTTTCTTTGGTTCCTAAACTACAAATACTTATCCTAAATCTTACTTACTAGAATTGGACAGGTTTTACTGTATTCTTCCTAAAATAATGGATTTTGAGGTGTGTTTCCTTCAAGGAGTTGAGCTTTTTTCTTAAGTTCCAATAATTCTAGTGACTTCTAGTTGCACTTGCTGAGGTTTAAATGACATAGTAAGTACATGAAAACATAAATCTAAATTTCATATTCTTTGAAAAGTAGGCATTGTACTGTGGACATGCCAGAAACCTAGGTCACAAATGGGAATTCAACCTGTTAATTCTATGCAAGGTGAAAGAAAACACATCAGTGCAGGAGGAATTCACTTGGATCATAAATATGTTTTAGAAATCCACATCCTTCGAGAGATTAAATTCACGTGGTCTGTGTAAGTTTAAGCACTCAAGCTACTTCAGTGTTTTTGCACTTAAGCTAATGAATAACTGTAGACCTTAAGTGAAGTTTTGAAGGGAAAGAACAATAACGCAATACCCTACTAACTTTTCTGGGGAGTGGATTTTGAATCCAAGGGAACGGTATTTTCAGGTAACCTGCCAGCATTGAGTGCTACATGCAGCATAGCAGATAAGATCTGCTACAGAGTTTAAAGATATTTGAACGCTCCCAACTTTTTTGCATGCTTCCAAAGAGAGAAATACCACAGACCTGAGGTTATGGATGTCTGTGTGTTGGGTTTGGTTGGAGGGAACAAATTTGTCCAGTCACCCCACTGCACTGAATCATTATTTCCAGAAATGTTACCTCCTGAGTCAGTCAGTTAGTAATTTGGGGGCATCCACAAGCCTGTGCCTGTAGATGGGTATATAAGTACCCACTCACACCTACTGTAAATACCACTGGCCAAATAACCTTTGCATGAACTGCCGTGTAGTAATCCTTTTGGAGCTCAGAAGTTGATATTGTTTCAGTGGGCCTTCAGTTATGCTAAAAACTGTCCCCCAGTTGTTCTCATCCATGAATGGAAAGAGTTTCACTAACTTGCTGTTTCATAATCAGAGTTGTAATAATCGTTTTACAATTATTTCACATTTCTTCGCCAACATAATTCATCAAACTGTCATGCATATTGTAGCACCATATAAAATGGCTGGCTGCTGTATATTTTTGAAGCTTTGTTACTTCTCAGAAGAAATTACAGCAGAAAGGATGTGTCTTTCAGTGTGGCTTTGTAAATGAGGAAGATATGCTGCCACTCCTGCTGCTGGTTGCCACATCCGTTTTATTGCTGCATGTGTTTTAAAACACATACCATAGATGAGGGAGTATGGGTTTGTTTGTTTTTAAGTGTTATTTATTACTGCATACTCCAGCTGGTATGGTATTTAATGCTAATGAATCATAGAATGGTTTGAGTTGGAAGGGACTTCTAAGATCATCTAGTTCCAAGCCCCCTGTTATAGGCAGGGTCACCTCCCTCTAGACCAGGTTGCTCAAAGTCCCATCCAGCCTGGCCTTGAATGCCTCCAGGCAGGGGGCATACACAGCCTCTGGGCAACCTGTGCCAGTGTCTCACCACCCTCACAGTAAAGAATTTCTTCCCGATATCTGGTTTAAATCTGCCTTCTTGTGGTTTAAGTCCATTTCCCTTCATCCTGTCCCTACATGTCTTCATAAAAAGTCCCTCTCCAATCTTTCCTGTAGGACCACTTCAGATACTGGAAGGCCACTACAATGTCTCCTCAGAGCCTTCTCTTCTCCAGTCTGAAGAGCCTCAGCTCTCTCAGCCTGTCCTCATAGGGGAGGTGCTCAAGTCCTCTGATCATCTCCTCTGGACCCACTCCAGCATCTTGATGTTCTTCTTGTGTAGGGGGGCCCCAAGATTGGATGCAGTATTCCAAGTGGGATCTCATGAGAGCGAAGTAGAGGAAGAGAATCACCTCCCTTGATCTGCTGGTCATTCTTCTCTTTTCTCATGGGTTCCTGTATCATTTCAAAGAAGAAGTTATTGTCAACATATTGCTGGATTCTCTTTGATTACTGGTGCCCCACTGTGTAGTCCTTCCAACAGATAACAGGATGACCGAAGTCTCCTATGAAGACCATCTTTTGTGAACGTGAATCTGCTCTTATCTGTTTCAGAGGGCCTCATCCACTTGGCCTTCCTGTTCAGGCAGCCTGTAGCAGACTATGATGCCTACTTCCCCTTCCTTTCCTTTATCCCTAACCCATAAGCTCCTCTGTCAGCTCCATGGATCCCAGGTGGTCATGGATGTAGAGAGCAACACCCTCTTTCCTTCTCCCCTGCCTATCTTTCCTGAAGAGTTTATACCCATCTATTCCTATATTCTAGTCTTGAAAACATCCCACCATGCCTCAGCAATGCCAATGACACCACAGCAATGCCAATGATATCATAGCCCTGTAAGCACGTGTGCATCTGTAACTCTTCTTACTTGTTGCCCATGCTCCACACGTTAGTGTGCAAGCATTTGAGTTGGGCTCCCATTGAGGCTGATTTTTCAATTGATGTTGCCTTAACCTGAACTTAACCTGCCATCTTCCCAGATTGTGATTCAGCTTCAGGTGCAGGACATCCATTGCCTTCATCAGCCTTGAACTGGGATAGGTTGAGGATCCCCTCTCCCAGTGACTCTAGTTTAAAGCTCTCCTGATTAAATTGGGAAGCTTGTTGCCAAAACAGAGAATGATTTCTGGATTAAAGAGCTTTGTATAGTCATCAGACACTACAGGCAGACAGTATGTTGGAAAATACCATTAGCTCTGTGACTAATTTGGCTATTTTCTCCTAAACTCCTTGGAAATTTATAATGGCTTCCCAATTCTCTTTCCCCCTATTGCTTCTTACTGCCAAATCAGTTAACCTTGTGTTAACTCATTTGCATTATTCTGGATAGTTCTCTTCTAGTCTTCTTGTGTGTTGGTGACTTCCTCCTTTATCCAAAGACTGAGATGTTGAGGCTGACTCCAAATGCTGTATAAACTAGAAGATATCCTCTTCACCCCCCAAGTTATTATTTGGTACCTAGGACTCTCAGAAAAAGCCTCTTCTGTACATTTATTCAAGTTGTTTCTTGCTCTGGACGCTGCCTTTGTGAGATTTTTGCATGAACCCAATGTCTGAGTTGCAAAATATGCCTCCATGAGACATACTGCACAGATGGCAAACAATAGCCATCTCCTGCCAGAGAGGAAATCCATTTGTCATTGTTTCATCATCAGTCCCCATTGTGTCGCCTTCAGACAGACCCATTTATCAAGACAAGTTCCAAAGTGCTGGTGTTTAGCAGGGATACTACACAAACCCTATCTGTTCAAATGCAAGTCTTCCCACTGTGGTTTCTATTATTGCTCCTTATTTCTGCTACAAGGATGTCTAGAAAGACCATCTGAGGTCAACAGACTGTTTGCAGGGGGTGTTTAGTTTTGATCCCTGAGTGAACTGTTCAGAATCTGAAACCTTTTTCCTGACAGCCTCTACAGTCTAAGTGAGAATGAATGGCTTTTATTCAGTCAGCTGAAGTAAGATGTGAGCTTGCATGCACTACTCTCTAAGTGTTACCCACCACACCTGCCAAATATTCATACTGAGAGGACCCCATCTTGATGGATCTTGGAACCTTTGTGGAAATAGCAAGACAAAGGTGTGGAAAGGAGCAAAAAGACATCCAGGAATTCAGAATCTGGAATTTGAATTCTTCTTCCAGTGGTTTATTCACTTATTAAAGCTTTCTTTCAAAACTGGACTCTCCAATGTTGATACACTGAGATCTGCAGAAAAATACATGCTTTGAAGGAACTTCTCTGGTCATGTAGACAACCTGCAAAGCACAGAGCATAGGATTGAGTCCTGTGACTCCCACAGATAAGGAAAGCAGTACGCAGAATCAGGTGGCTGTGTCACTAGACCCAGGACTGATGCAAAGTGTCCTAGTATATCAGGAGGACTGATGGGTACTGCAGTGTCTGTGCCATCATCCAAAATAATCTGCTCATTGGCTAGGGGCAGTGCTGTCCACTGACCTCTGGGCCAGAATGGTTCTGTCTAGATGAACCTGACACAAGTCTTTGGACTTGCAAATTTGTGGCATTATCAGATTTGCCCAGATTTGCTATTAATAAGGTAGCAGTAACTGTTTACCAGCCATGGGGAGTCTCAAAAAGAGACTAGGAACTGGCTGGAAAAAGTGTTCTTGAGATGGCAACAGCAGCCATGGAAGCAAGATGAGGTATTAGAAAAATATTATGTAAAAAATCTAAAGGCATCCAATTTGGGGTAACCTGAAGTCATGAGAATGCAGCTGGAAGGGTGGCTGTGGAGTTCATCCATAAAGCCAAAATGTGCTGAAGTGGGAGGGTTTGTCCAGAGACTGAAGCAAGGATCAGTCCAAGATTGGGGGTTATCTAGAAACACTGGTGTGGGAACACTGTGTCAGAGGCACTGAATTAAGGGGTTTCTGGCCAGGGTGTTTAGTGAGGGAGGGTTCATAACAGTAAGCAAGCGGATGCTGCTAATCAGAACAATATGGAGGAGGGAAGTATCCTTCATACTGGTGGGTTTTTCTTTTTTCCTTTCTTTTCCTCTCTCCTCTCCCTCCAAGAATTTATATCGTCTTCGGTATGGGGGCCTGTGGATGTAGCTTGGTGGACTGAAAGCAACGAAGATAGGCTGTGTTACAAAAGCTGAGGGTATAGCACATATAGACCTAATTATGCAATCTACAAATAAAAGAAGAGCTCTGTGTACCCGAGAAATCACAGAAAGGTTTAGTGTTTCACCAGGAAGCTGACAGCACCGCAGTGGACCACAATTAAGACTTTAAAATATGTAACAGCATTTTTATGACATCAAAGTCCTGTTGCCACACAAAGCAATGTTTATGAAAAGATCCTGCTCTTCACCCTACAATCATGATGTACATATTGGCAATAAGGAAGTCAGCAATAGCTATTTACTGCTCTCCTGCAGCTGTGGACTTATAACTTAGGTCCTTAATTAAGTAGAAGCAGGGCTAACCACGAAGCACACCACAGTGCCTTAAAATGGCTTTCATACTGCGGAAATCTGGTGTTTGGTTACTCCAAAGAGTGGGTTTTTTCCCCTTGAAAACTATATTTGCACATTCAGAAATAATTATCTGAAGATTTGAAAAAAATGCTGTCTTGATGCACCATGAGATCTAAAGAGCTTTTCATGGAAAGCACTTAAAAAAAAAAAAAATCCCACTCTATATGGGAGATACTGACACCCGCCCCAATTTTGTCATCAATTGTGAGCAGTTGTTAGCAAAGAAACTAGTCATGCTGCACAAAAGAGATCACAGCGTGTGTGTAAATCTGCATAACCTAATTGACTATCTTGGGAACGTGATATTCAGCTGCAAAAACCCACTTTTCACAAAACAAAAAAGTTAAAAGGAATGTCGCATCATTATGTTCTTTAAATATTACAGGAACTGCAGTAAGTGCATCTTGGCAGAGACAAGCCTACATCATTAGTTCCTCTCCTGGTTGCTTTCAGGTTTTTTGTTCCACATGGCCTGGCTTGACAGGACAACAAATAGGCGTCTTGCATCTGTACACATTTATTAGTGGATTTTATCGTTGGACATCAAGGAAATTGAGTCTCATCTAAAGGTTTATGACTGTACACATCTGTGGATTTTATTACCCTGCTTTCGAACAAACAAACAACAGCAGCAGAAAATTATTTTTGGAAAGTACCGTTTAAGATTTAATAATCATTTGATGTTCAGAGAGGTTCTTGGCTGTTTGTCCAAATGTTTGCTGAACATTTGGTGAGTGCTTTGGTTATTAGTAGAGGTACGTTTGTAGGAGGCTGGGGGCAGATAGTCAGACTTGCTTCTTCCTTGCATGAGAAGGTGATTTGTATAATTACACCTTTCTCTCTGCTCCCAGGATAGCTAACTTCTTATGGATCATGTTTAGAGACAACATGTCATGGAGAATAACCACCTTAGTACACGCACAAATTCTGCTTCCAACTGGTGAAACACAAAGGAGTTGCAAAAGGGAACTGGGAAATAATATTGCTCTGTGCTTCTCTTGCTCTACTTTTAAGTAAGATTTCAACACATTCTAACTTTGCTGTTGGGCTATAGAGAGGCTGAAATCTAGCAAGGTAAAACAAGGCCCAAACTGTCTGCATGCTGTACTCATTTAAATTCCTGATGAAAGCAGGGGTTGAAAGGATTTGTTCAATATTTCCTCATAATCAAAGTCCTGCTCCTATGACAGGAACTTCACACCTGACTATAGTCTGAGCCGTCTGTCATATTTAAAAAAAAAAAAAGTCAAAATCCCAAAGCAAATCTTGGAAGCAAGACCTGGGTGTAAAATGAAAGGGTATGTGCCTGATATTTCAAAGGGCCTTAAACAATAATTCTGAGTGAATTGCTGTCTATTCTTAATGCTATGTTTATTCAGAAACCTAGAGATAACAGCTTATATCCAGTGTTCCTAAATGTACTGCTAATAATAATTTGATATTCAAACATCCTAGTGTGTTTCACTGGAAAAGGACTCTTCCAGGTGAAAATTGAGATTGTAAGTTAATGGAGCCTGTTCTGATTAACTATGTTTTGTTTGTGAGTATTTTAATAGTTAACATGAAGGACGACTGGAAGCTGATTTTTAACTAAATTATTTTCAGACTAGGGAAATGGATGAGGGAGGAATCTTGCCTAAGAGTAGATTCTTACTATCTATCTTACACAATAGATGATATATCATCAAAACAGCTTCAACCTACTTTTTTTCAGCTTGCAAGTGCTTCAGCTGAGATTCTCTTTTTCAGTTGAGA
The DNA here is from genome assembly GCF_905368555.1 of Meleagris gallopavo. Lineage (NCBI taxonomy): Eukaryota > Metazoa > Chordata > Aves > Galliformes > Phasianidae > Meleagris > Meleagris gallopavo. The sequence continues at coordinate 14,193,110 of NC_139405.1, forward strand.
GACTGAGCAGTATAAAAATCCTGAGAAAATGGTCATTGTTTTGTAGGGAGGAGGCAAGACTCTCAGATTACCTTGCAGACTGATTTTTACTCTCACGTGTGCTGATGTATTTGCTTTGAGACAGACTTTCATACACCAGATCGTGGAGAAGGAGCCTGGAGAAAGTGGAGAAGGAATGATCGTTCATTGACATTTCCCATGCAAAATGGCAAATGAAACTCAAGGGCAATAGGTTCAAGTCAAGCTGAAGGAAATGGCTCTTTGCACAACAAAATACATTGACCTGTGACACAACAAAATGCATTGACCTGTGACACATTGTCGACGTAAGTTCATATGGATTCAGAAAGTCACTGCACAAATTAAAGAAGAAAATTGCACTGAAGTCTGGTAAATGCAATGGGTGACACCTCTGAACAGTGATTTGTGTGTGTGTGTGTGTGTGTGTTAAGGAGAACATTAGGAGAACATTCCATGGAAGCATTACAACAGAAAACAGCATGTCACTCACATTTTCACTGGAAATCTTTTTTTATTTTGCTACCCTAAGACAGAGGGTAGCTGCTGGGCTTATATGGTTTGTCGCCACAGAGGAGACTTTCCTTCCTACCTGCTGTGATCACGATGGTCTACTCTGAGTCCCACTTCAGGACATATGCCACATTCAGTCTCACTCCTATGTGACCACCAGAAGCCTGGAGCGTGGCCAGGGCCTCCATACAGACCTCCCAAGTCCATGTATGTAGCCTGACTTCAAGATCAGATTGCATTGTCATTGCTCTGTTTAAATGGGGTTGTCTGCATAAAAGGAGAGCTGCATGAAGGGCTAAAATAATAATCATCTTAAAGACATTTAGCCATTGATTTCTCTATGGGGCCCTGCAGGAAGCCCTAAGAGCAAGTCCACAGGATAGAGAATGGAACAGTTATTTATGCCTTTTGGTGTGTTGTTGCAGCCAGCTATTCGACAGTTATGTAAAAGCAAAGTTTAGAGAAACAGTTTCTTGCTGGGAAGAATAAATGTATGTTTTTTCTATACCACACAGCGCAGTGAAACTGCTGCTGAGGTGAAGAAAGCCTGTGGCAGTTCTTCTGCTCAGTCATTTGTAAACCTTTGAATGAGTTCCCAATGTGAATTGTTACTCCACTCTGCAGTGGGCTACTTCTTGGCCAGCTCAAAGAAGCCCCAGAAAATATTGCACCCATATGCGCTCTTTTTTTTTTTTTTAACATTCTCATTAACTTTATAAAACCCACAAATTTAGACCATCTGTCCTATAAATGTTTCTAAACTACACCAAGATGAAAAAGCTGTTCTAGTTTTTTGATATAAGCGGTCAGCAAACCAAACACAAAACCAGAGCAAAGCAAATATTTTCTTGTCATACATGCTTCCCAACCGTGACGGATGAACTGTTATTTTTGATATGTATTTGGATCCCAGTTTTGGAGAGAAATGCCTCCTAGATATGTGCACATAACACCAGACCAGTTTGATATGAGGAATTCCTATTGGGGAGGGGGAAACAGAGGGAATGTTGCCCCACGTGCTGCCCATGGACTGTATTAAAGAAGCTGTTTCTTCAATTACATGTCTTCCAACTGCCCTGTTGACTGCTATAACAAAGCCATCTCAGGCATGGATTGTGTCAGCCCAGTCTCAGGTAAGGTGTTCACACTTCCTTCAACCCATCTCTCTCTTGGTTGTTAATTCAGGAATATTTATTGTCCCCTCATGAGACTCCAAGGTGTGGTTGGAGCATGATAATGAAGAGAGGCTGTTTGCAGGACTTGGCTCGCAGGTGGGATTAAGACCATGTCCTTGTTCACAGGCAAACTCAACAGCAACCCATGTGTTGAGAAAACCTTCAATGAAGTGAGTGGTAGAATGTGGAAATCTCACTTGAGATCCCTTTTCCTGGCGTTACCATGGACACAACAAATACCCAGCTTAAATTCTCCAGGAATTGGAAGGCACTGTTTAAATTGTACACTCTGCTTTGGAATTTATAGCTAAATGGAAAAAGAGAAATCTGTTCTGACTGTGTCCAACTGCCTTTTTAAGTTCCTCTGCTTTTGATACATAACTACTTTGGAGGCCAGATCTTCAACCAAATCCTGGGTCAAGAACACCTTGTTTTGTAGGATACACTCTGAGTTTATATGTAAAGATGTTCTTCCCTATTTTCTTTAGGTATATTATAGCACGTACTATGCAATTTCTACAGTTTTTTTACAATAGCCTGTCATTATGTAATTGGGAACTGAGGAACTGTGAATGGAACAATTTAAGGGTGGCTGTGAATACTCAATGGAGCACCATTGTGAATTCTCCTGTCATCTTCTTGAAGGAAGAAGGCTTTGCCAACGATGTGGGATTAATTGTTGTATGTGCAAGCAGTCCTAGGGTTTGGAGTTTTTTGTTTTGTTCTGTTTTGCCATTGAATTCAGCCTGCCTACCTTCAACCACAGCTGATACAGTCCTTTGGCTCCTGTTTATCATTGCTAGGGGGTTACAGATTCTTTCTGAGCACAATTCATCTGACCTGTTTTAATCGTATACTTTTAAGGTGAAATGTGACTTCAAAGTGTGTATTTTTCTTTGCTGCATTTATAGGAGCAGTTGAGACAAAAGGCTTGTAGATGTCTATGTTTGAGCTGAGGAAAGCATCATAAATGTAAGCACTTCATTGTACTACCATCTATTTTTGCCCATGAAGCTGTAGTGCAAAAAATGAAGTCCCAGTCAAAACAAGATAAAAGCTGAGCTGTGATCACCATTGCCATCACTTCCTGACTCTTTTGTGGTATTTGAGGTTTCTCCATCTGTACTTGCCCAGCACAAGACTGATTCCAAAATAATACTTTTCTTTTAATTTTCTACCTTCCATTGTGCATTCCTTCAGGCCCTGCCTGCTGATTACCCTAGCTGGCAGCTGGGCTGAGGAGGCACTGGAGCCCTCTGGTACGCTGAGCACCCAATCCTCTAGTGCCAGCAATGGCTGCCCAATAGCTGTGACAAAGATGGGGATGACGACTGGGCAGGTAAGCTCTGGCAGAAATGCAGTCGGTGCTCACCTGCAGGCTCCTGCAAGCACAGTGTCTTTTGTTGGTTTCTTCCATCCTCTTCTCCGTACTGTGATAGCTGAGTCTTTTAACCCAGGTCAGTGCTCTACCTGCTCTCTCAAAAGGACATGGCAAGCTTTGTAAGGAGGCAGTAGTATTCCTCTTCATAGAGCTTCGCTTCTCATTTGGGAAGATGAAGGTTTATTCTTCCTTCCTAGTTTTGGATCTTGTCAACTGTGTCAGTTGAAATGCGGGTTGAACAAGGCAACTACTTTAAGGAATGGCAGATTTCATGAAATAGATGTATTCTCTATGATGGTAAATAATTTTGGCTTGCAAGTACTGTGTGGATGGGAAGAGATTTTGAAACTGTGTCAGTGCCTCAGTATTATGTATTTTTAGAAATCTGAAACATCCAAGCTAGTTTTACCTGAGTAGAACTCTTAATGATTAATTTGTGTAATCAAATTTTAAACATGAAAAGGAACTTGACTGAAAAGAAGCACATAAGTCAGACTACAGACTACCTCCTTTGGGCCCAAAAAAGTAAAGTCCTATTCAACCTGGCCGTGTGTGCCTCCAGAAATTGAACATCTGCAGCTTTCTTTGTTGCATTCTGCATTTTGGCTCTACTGTGGGACAGGCAGTGCATCAAGGCATGATGTGTACTGTATGATATGTCCTGTTCCTACAGGTCACTCCAAGATGGGCAGCTGTCTTTGTATTGGCGCTAAGAGGATTTTCTATTTACAGCTTGGTGGAAGCTTTTCACAGGTCTTCTGATTCCTACATTCTTCTGTGTATATCCACTGTGTTATAGGAACCATAGCTGAATTGTCAGCCTAAGACTGTAGACTCAACATATAAGTCATTAAAAAAATGTGTAACTTTTAACTAACGTACCAGTGTATGAAAACTTTACACACACACATATGCTCACATACTGGACAAAGATCTGAATTCACTGCTGAATAGCCTTACTAATCTGCCAGACTCTGCAGCCCATCAGTAGCTCTTGATAAATCAGCTTTTTAAAGGAAAAATTTTTGGAACACCCCTTAAGAAATGAAAGCACAGGATTGAAAAGAAACATTTTAGAACTAAGAGAAAAAGCACACAAAGAAACCATTTTGCAAAAGATTTGGAGAAATCATTAACTCTGCTCCTTCCCCTGCTGAAAAAAGTTGAAATACAAATTGTCAGTGTTCTCTTCAAAGGTTTGCAAAAGTTCAGCATGTGACAGGCCAACCAGTGTAATTTTTTCTGTTCATTCATTTACAAAAATAAACAGGAAATGTTGCATTTTCATTCCATCCAGCAAAGTCCCATTACAGACCTTTATTATATTACAGAGACTTTCCCCCCGTATGCAACAAAAGAACTTGTTTCTATCAGCTGAAACAAGTTTCCGAATTTGAAGTTGGGTCACTTCTACCAGCGAGATCATCAATCAATTTATTTTAGCCAGAGTTTTCAGAAACAATGTGTTTCTGTCCAGGTGGACAGCTATGCTGTTGCTCTTCCTGCACACAACGATGTGTGCCACAAGCTTTTTCTATAGGCTTATGGAAGAGGCCAGGGAGGGAGGAGGAGCATAGGTGTAGTGCACTCTGGCCGATTATGGAATAGCTTAGGAATGTGGGACACACCAGCAAAGCACTCGGGTTGGTTGTCAGTGATGTCAACTAATACCTTTGCCAGTACTCCTGATGACTTCTTGCTGTATTTCTAATAGGTTGACATATTTCTAGCAAGTTGCATTTTATTTTTAACAGTGTATTTCTTTAAACAAGTTGAAAACAATTTTTGTTTGCTGAGAAATAACCTTCTTCGACATGACTCTGAAAGCTGTAGTAGACTAGTCCTTTTGCATCGGAAAAGTGTGTGTATGTGTGTGTGTGAAGGATTTGTTTTGGGAACTCCATCCAGTTGTTGTCCTCTTCTTTGCATTCACATGCCTGCAACAGAGTCATTTAATCGTATGTCCCCATGACCAAACGCTGATGTCTGTATTCTGCAGACTCCTACTTTTGCACCTCTGCCTATTTGTACTTTATAGCGAGGATACTCACAACCCTCTGTTGTCTATATCTATTTTACTTTTCTCTTGAACCGGTGATGCCTTTAATTACTGTGTGTATAGTATTTTAGCTGCTAAGTTTTAACTTTTCTTCCCCCTTTCTTTTCCCCTGCTGCAAGAAAGCAGAAAAATGTCTGTATCTGTCAACAGAAGTAGAGACATACTGTATTTCCTCCCAGTTTGAAAAAATAATTGAACTAGTGTGAAAGGTATAATTTTACACAAGTGATACACGTTTTATACTTCTGTATGTCATATATGCTTACATATCAGTCTACCTGGTTGAATTCTACAAGAATTCAGAGAAGATGCAATACTTTTTCCTTTTATAGTGCTTTATTTCATAGCGGTATTTGATTCCTTTACACACAAATCAGCTGTAGCAAAATCCTAGAATAGTCAGCGGTGTCTGAGTACAATTTATTTTCCAATCATGAGCAAATCCAAGTTTGAACTGTAGGTCTTCCTTAGCTGTTACTGTTTGCACTAGTGATAGCTGGAGGTGTAGAGAGATAAGAAGGCATAGATCCCTACAGGATCCTAGATCCCCACAAGCGCCAGATATGGAGCCATCAGGCACCATATATTTGTACAGAATCAAAGACAGTAGGAAATACTCCACAAGTACTACAGTGACCAGCAGTTCCTAGTAATTTGCTTGCCTTGACTTGCTGTTCTCTCTCTTTGTGGCTTTTGGTGGGCAAACTGAGATCAGCTATAATTTTTTTTTTAAGTATACTCAAGAGTGCACTACTAAAAGTATTGCTGTGAATAAGGAGAAATAACACAACACTTTCTGTTCAGAGACACAAAACAAGAACTCTTTCAACAACACTTCTGACACTAGTCTGTGCAAGTGGAGAACATTGTTCTCAGGTGCCAGATGTATTTCCAGCTACTCCTACCTCTAGAGCACCAGCAGCAGTTCAGCTGCCAAACACAGAAATTGATCCTAAGCTCACTGAAATTAGCAGGAAGCATTTCTGCTAACTTCAGTAAAATTTGTGACAGGCTTGTGCTTCAGAAAGGCTGTATTGTTTTCCTTCCCTTCCCAAAACAAAACAGATGCCTGTTGCCAGCAGCAGTGATAGTGTTTGTGCAGAACTGAGCGCTCTCCAAGAGGCATGCCAGCTGATCGATCCTCCAGTGAAGAGGTTCTTCTGCTAAATTAGTTGTATCTGCAGGGCTTACTTTTTCATGTGTATATGCAGCAAATTAGGTGTTTTCATGTCACAAATCAGAAAATGATCACCAACTGACTCTGATATGCTTTTAAGTAGGGAAAATAATCGATGTGCAAGTTTTCAGTATTGACAGAATATCATCAATTCACTTTTCACCAAGACTTTGTTACACTAAGCTAGGTAAGCAGGCATGTAAATATAGCTGTTATAAAACTGTTTTATTAAAACACGAGTCTAGTAATTTTCTGAGTTCAGTGTGACTTTTTCAGCTGATGAGAAATCATGGAGAAGTGTTGGAGAACACATCCCAGTAATAATGTTTCCTATGCTGAAGATACCAGCTGCTATATCCAGTATTCCTCACGCCTTTGCATGTCAGCAGGTAAAGGAGTCAGGCTGTGATGTGAATGAAGTTCACAGAGAGGTTAGTAATATTATAATTAGCACTGCTTGGGTGATGAGCAAATCAGCATTCAAATATGCAAAGTAGACAGTAAAACGTTCCTGTTAGAATTTCAGGTTGTGGTTAGTTGGTTTATTATACTTTTTTTTTATGAGGAACAGCTGTGGATTAGCACTGGGTAATCAGAGACAGTAGACAAGCTGGTAGGGTCATTGTGCATTGCTCCTTTGAAATGCTCAAGTTTATGGGGTGTCAGAGCAAGCTGGGGCATGAACTGACTGGGCCGAGTTATAACAATAGCTGGAATCACAAAGGGTCAGATCATCAGCTGGTTGAGATCAGTTCAGTTCTGCAGTGCAGATAAATCCATTTGCTCCAGGTGGATATTTGCACCCAAAAGCTTTATCCTTATATCTGCCAAACTTCTGTCAGCAGAAGAATTTGATTTGATCTCAGTTGGGTAGATGGCTGTCAGTCCTGTGGTCACCTCAAATGAGTGTTTCTGTAATTGAAAGATTTTGAAAGGAGACCACATTGAGGCATGACCTCATTTTTAGAAATGAACAAAAGTGGCTGGCTTTGTGCAGGCTATGCTTTGAAAAAAAATGATTTTCTTTTCTAGATTGGAGATGGTTTTTTGAAAAACAGAATTTCTTTTTAAATTGGCATGTGAAAAGTGAATATTTTTTCTTTCTTTCTTTTTTTTTTTTTTAATTCCTCCAGCTGTATGGCTTCAATCGTTTTTTTCCTGCCCAAAGGTGTTTCTTCCTGTTGTTTTTTTCTTAAACTATCAAAATTGAAAGAGAATCAATAGGAAAAAAATAGAAGAGAAAAAGGAAAACAAATGACAGAAGGTTAAAATCAAAAAAGCCTTTTTAAGAGAGGAAAAGTAAAAGAATGAACTAAAATGACACAACAATACTGATTGCATTATTTAATAAATAAGTAATTTTTACAAGCCTATCACTTAAAGTATTTTTTTTCCTACTAGGTCTCCTTCCAGTTTCTTTTTTGCACTGGAAATATGAAACTTTGAATATCAATATATGGTCCATTCCACGTTTTTATAAGTTTTTGTGCATTGCCTTCTCTCTTGCCATATCCCCCTGAGAGTCAGGGATTTTTTTAGATATGCCATACCTTTAAATTCAATGGGAGTCATATGCAATACATTTCTAGACTGATACTGAACATCTCAGCTGAGCACTTTTGGAGATGAACCAAGTTTATTTGGTGCTGTTACCTCCTTGTGCCCCATTATGAACTCTGAGGTTCACTCCTGCAAGCAGTGCAGCAATAAGCCCCATCTGTTCACACAGGGCTTCTATGCTCAGTTGCATTTGGTTTAGTTTGGTTAAATAAATGCTTCAAGTGGATTAGAATAGGTAGGAGACCATTCTCTTCATTTTCCACCTGCATTTGAAATTTGTGTGGATTTGTCCCAGTGCATAACAGGAATGTTTGTTTGTTTGTTTTTTAATCTGGAAGTAAATAGGTAGGAAACAAACAGGAAAAAAAAGTGCTGTTCTCCAGGTTTCAGTCTTGGGATAGCGCTCTTCAATGTTTCAATCAATGACATAGACAGGGATATTGAGTGCACCCTCAGCAATTTTACTGATTACACCAAGCTGAGTGGTGCATTTGATATGACAAAAAGGAGAGATGCCATCCAAAGAGGCCTGGATTGAGGCAAAGAGGCTTGAAAAGCGGGTCCATTTGAACGAAATGAGGTTCAGCAAGACCAAGTACAGGCTGTTGCGCTTAGGCTGGGGCAATCTCAGATACAAGAACAGACTGGGAGTATTTGTTGAGAGCAGCCCTGCAGAGAAGGACTTGGGGGTCCTGATGAAAAGAAGCTGGACGTGAGCCAGCAGTGTGTGCTTGCAGCCTGGAAGACCAACAGTATTCTGGGCTGCATCAACAGAGTTGGAGCAGCAGGGAGAGGGAGGAGATGAGGCCCCGTCTGGAGTGCTGCACACAGGCCTGGGGACCCCAATTTAGGAATGAAGTCAAGCTTTTGGAGAGACTCCAGAGAAAGGCCACAAAGATAGTCAGAAAGCTGGAGCACCTCTCCTATGAAGAAAAATTGAGGGAGTTGAGCTTGTTTAGCCTGCAGAAGAGATGGCTCTGGGAAGACCTCACTTCCCAGTGCCTTTTAGTACTGGACAAAAGCTTATAAGCAGGAGGGAAACTGACTTTTTACGTGACCTGATAGTGATAGGACAAGGGGGGATAGCTTTAAACTAAAAGAGGAGAGATTTAGATGTTGCTCAGAGAAGCTGTGGTGCCCCATCTCTGGAGGCACTCCAGGCCAGGTTGGAATGGACCCTGGGCATGGAGTCCACCAGTCTGAGCTGGTGGGGGGCAGCCCTGCCTACAGCAGTGGATTGGAACTGGGTGGTTCTTTAATGTCCCCTCCAACCAAAGCCATTCCATGATCTTCAATATTGCAATCTGCTATAACATTATTATAGATTTTGTTGAAGAGATGTAGAGTTCGTAGTAAGTCTTCAGTTCTCCTTGGGAGGTGTTGAAGTATGAAACAAACATTAAGAACAATTGAGATAACCACGTGTTAAGGTTTGAATTCAATTAAAACACTTAAACATTTACAAAATAGTCTCTGGAATGCCACAGCTGCCATAAAACTCTATGTTTGTACTTAAATGCTCCCTTGAACTGAAGCCTTGTGAGTTAAAGAAGTTCTCCATGCTATTGTATTAGGTGGCGCCATATTATGTAAACAGATCTCTCTTTTACACACACCTGCTTTAAAAAAAAAAGGAATGCTGTAATTATTTTACAGTTGAAGAAGCTGAGTCCCAGAGAGCCTTATCTGCCTTCTGTAACATCACTGTTGTGATATTCAGGAAATGTATCAAAAGCTGACACTCTCATACACCTCTCCAAAATTCCATGCTGATTACAAAAACTATACAAGTAGCCTTTTACTTTATTTTTTTCCCATGTATGTGTATTACACGTAAAGAACAGAGGCTATTATTTCACAGATTAGAACAAGGTAGCCATGGGAGTTTATGCATTCTTAAATCTGATGGAAAAAAAGTGGAAGCATTCCAACTGTTGTTACTAAAGCCTTATGATAACAAGCAAACTGAATTTTAAGTATTCTCTCTCACAAGTGGTACTATAGTTTAACGTTTTTGTTCTGTTGCAAAACTTGTAGTTTATGCAACTGATATCAATGGATCTATGCTAACTTATGTCAGCTGGTCTGATATTTTTGTACTGGCAAAAAACATATGTAACATTGTTTTTCCCAAAATATTGGCTGAATGTTAGTCATTATTGACTAATACTGGGGTTAGCCAAGTAGGACTAGGATTCCTTTCAGTAGTGGGAACATCGATCATAAGGGTAAAACAGATTGTATTTTGCTGAAAGAAAAGCTTCTGTTTATTTGTAAAGCATAAACATCCTGCAGGGCTGTTCAGTTACAACAGTGTAAATCCATCATAGCTGACTGGAGATTCAAGTCCATTATTTTTCAATGAGTGATATTCACCTGTTTGCTTAAATGATGCCAGCTGGACAGAACCTGCTTTTATAACAAATTTAAACTCCTCGTAAACAGAGCTTTAACTTTTTCTCTTCTTTGATTTCATGCTGTAGCTTTGAGAATGACAGGGACATCTGTGTACATTTGTGGTGAGGCATAAGAGCAGGTGAAGGAAAAATCATTTGCCCTTATCCCTGCTGTACTGAACAGATATGCCTGCTCATGTGATCACAGATCATCTGAGGAAGGGAATTAAATTACACTATTGTTTAAAAAGTTAACACTTTCTGTAACAAACAACTCAGTGCATGGCCCTGTTTTGCCAGTAAGCCCCTTTTGCAAACAAATGGCCTCAGCTTCAGTAAGTATAATCACCTTCTGGCTCTTCCAGGTAATGCTGGTTTACACTAGCTTTGTTGCATGACACACAAGCTGGTATAGGTTTGGCCATGGCAAAGGAAAGCAGAATGTGAGGCAGATAAGAACCTGGACAGTAGGTAGAAGTTGCAAGATTTTCACAATGTGAGAGTGGTGGCAACAGGGCAGAATGGAACAATGAGGGGAGAAAAGGCGCAGAAGGAGTGGCTGGGGTAAGGTGCATAAAATCTCAGTAGTTTTTAATATGGGTATTTATTCAAGTACTGCCTTCCTGAATTCATCTGAGGATACAGAGTAATGAGGGAAGGAGACAGAGTTTCCTTCCCTGTTCATAAGCCATTTCAGAGCAGCATCCAGCTGAAATCTGGAGTCTGTGTTTTGATTTCAGAGCAGGCGAGGCTGCCTCTTGTTCTTTACAGTGCCAAATATTGAGCTCACAGCAAAGCCTTCATCTTTGTTCAGGACAAAATGAAATTTCTGTAAAAATAGTAAGACCTGGGAGGAAGAATTGCAGAAATCCTTCCTGCATGTAACAGAAACAGGTCTGCAGGAGCCTGACAGGATTAAACATTAACCAGACTCCTGAAAAAACAGCAAGCTACTTCAATCTGCCTTAGTACCAGACTTATGAACAGAGGAACAGTGGGTTGTGTTTCCAAGGCAAGTGATAACGTTTCTTACAGATGTGCAGAGAGATGGTTACAGTCTTCTGTAGAAAGTGTATGCAGCAAGGTTTTGGTTAAGCCATGTTTTACCTGCCTTCTAAGTCAGTATTTGCACATCTGACACTTGCTCTCTGTTTGTAAATCAAATGGAAAATGGAAGTACAATCAGCCTGTCCATGCAAGTGGGCAAAGGTCTCCCACTCATACTCAGAAAAACTCTCCAGCTGTGATCTCCTTCCATGCAGAATGACTCCAGATGTTGGCAAATATCATGTGGCTGGAGCTGTATTTTTTGGTGCACTCTCATTCTTTTAATCTGCTTTTTTTGCTGAATTCTTAAGTACTGAATGTGCTCTCTTCTGTTGTATCCACATGCTATGAGATATCATGGGGAAAATTTGTATTGGCATAAAAGACAAACCCTTATCTGAGCAATGTATCCAAACGCTCCTCTGCCATACCTGGTGCCCCTGTGCATTCACACACCATGGCTGAGATATATGGGACTTGCCACTGTTGGGAAAATCCAGCAGCTGCTTCTCTAAATCTGCCAGAGTCTGCCACCATGCTCATGGGTACAGGAGGAAAGAGAGACTTTTCTTTGTAATATCCTATAAGCTAAGATGAGCCAGCAAAGGGAGGGTAAGCAGCCAGCCGCTAACCACATCCCTTTACTTAAGCTCATGGTTTTGTTTCAATTTAGGACAGTGCATTTTTGCCAGTTTTAGGGTATTCTCATTCTACCCATTCTAGGGGCTGCTAGAAAACACTGTGTTCCACCCATCGTCAGGAGGTGTCATTACCAACTGTAAGTCCTGGGTCAGGAAAGCTGGTTTTGCTGCAAACAACTGGTCTATAATAAAGCACACTTGACCTTTTTTAAGTCTTCAGATAAAACTTCTTAGGCATTTTCATTCTTTCTGCTTCTTAGTGGCAAAATATCAGTAACACACTGTACTGTGTCAGAACATATGATGTTATGGATGATGTGAAGCTGTAAGCAGTGTCTGTGCCAATTTCAGCACAGCCAAGATTTTACCCAGTATGAAGTCACTACAGTTTGACCCTGACTGACCAAGGCCTGATGGTAATCCATGGAGTGCCACCAAGGACAGTTTCCCAAAGGAAACCATCTGTTTCCCTTTATGCCGACCCAGATGCCATGCTTCATTCCAGCTACAGTGCTGCTGTCACCCCTGTAAGGTGTCCTAAATGTTGAGTCTTGGCAGTCCTTTGTATGGTAGACAGATTTGGCTGGAAGATCATGGTTCACTTCTGTTCAGGTTTCTCGTACTTCAGCTTTCCATTATAAATGTCTTACTATAAATTCTTGGCTGACCAAAGAAGTTTGGCTAATCCTAACTTTTGGATATTTATCAAAACCAAAGCTTGAATTTTGTCCACCATGAATCCTAGTCTATTTTTAATGCTGCTGTTTGGAAGCATAGTTCCATGTGCTCTTAATAAAATAGTGGAAACAACGTGCATCAGCTTTGTAAACAAACTTTAAAACTATTATTTTTTAGATAGCCAACTTATTTGTAAATCATTTACACCAGATGTTGACCATGACATAAATTTCCACTATTAATGTTTTTTTTAATAGCCTTGGACAATTCACAAGTCTGCACTTTAGTTCCCCACCCAGAAAAAAAAAGTGTGGTAGCTTCTGTAGACATTAGTACTTCAGGAACAAGTAGTTATTTAAGTAACTAAGAGACAAAATTTATGCTTAGACCATAGTTATGAGTACTGGAAATTAGAGGCAGTCTTAGTAGTATGTTTCTAATACTCACAATGTTGTCATGTTCTTAGGACTTGTACCAAAGGAGTGTGCATTTATGTATTTGGTATATATTTTGGATAGTGCTACTTGTGATTGTGTTGGAGTAACAGTAATAGTAGAGACAATAGACGCAACGGTAGTTGAGGTAAAGCTGTCTTATTTATGCTTACAGGGTGACTTTTCTAAAAAGAACCTTGAGGTAAACATATCTGAAGTAATTGTAGGCTGTGGCTTTGATTAAATGATAATATTTTCCAGAGTGAGAAAATATTTAGTTTCTAGTTTCTGAGTAAGATGTGTGAAGTTATTTGGGGTCCTCAAAAAGTGTTGAGCTGCCAAACTAGTTAGGGGTTACAAGTTTTTTAAGGTACTGGACCCAATTACCTAAGTGGTTAAAGACAACACTTTGATATTTCCTCAACTGTCAGTTAGTTAGGTGAGCAACCATAAGCATTTGTCAGTTCCAGGTTAGTGGCAAAGCCATATTGCTTGTCTGAGTTCCATCATGGGGCTGCTGCCTCTTCTGCAAAATGACTGCTCTGATCTTGCTAGAATTTCTTGTCTGGGCGTTGCTAGAACCATCTCAGTGATGTCTACACCAACAGTAAAGATATGCCCTTGGTTGCATTTTATTTGAGGCAGACACAAAAACAACTGATTTTTCTAACTAGATCACTGTATTTTATTACTGCAAGTGTCAGTATTTCTGCATACTCCACAGCATTTGCACTGTTTTTGTTGCTGAATTTCTCTGTATTCTTCTAATAATGAAATTATCAAAACCTTATTCTACTCCCTTTTCAGTACTGTTACTTGGTTTTCATTTCAAATTAATTCTTTCTTATTTGCCTATGCCTCTGCCTTTAAGCAGAGACATATGAAAATTCAAGGAGAAAAATCCAGATTTAAAGATCAGTTGTAATATAAAGCTTCACACCCCCAAAATCAGCACAACAAAATATATCTGAAAGCTCAGCTGCTGAGTGGCTCCCCTTCAGCGTCCCTCAAGAAGAGATGAAAGAGCCTCCGGATTTTTAGGCAGAGTTTAAAAAAACTCATGCTTTCATTTATCTCCACACAAAGTTGAGTGAAGTTGCACACCTGCAGCTGTGTTCCAGTTTGACCTTTCTTGCTAGTCCTGCCAAAAAATAGATCTTGACAATAAATTCAGAAGAAGCCGGTATGGTTTAGAAAACAATTGCAGAGTTTTATTTCTCCTTTATTATTTCCACATCTGAGAGGCAAGTGTGAAAGTGGAAGCAAACCCTATGTGCAGGTGAAAATAGGGTAGGTAGGATTTAGTAGTATGAGTGGTGAAACAGGTTGGATGTAACCCACTGCATTTCCAAGAGCTTTTTCTGCCTGGGCTACGTATTGTTTTTTTAATAGGGAGGGCATTTTTCCTCTATAGCGATACTATGTTTTTCACTTTAAAATTAGGTGCAGTTTGTTGAAAGACTTTCACAGCCCTCAATGCTAATATGAACTTTTGTTGTTGTTGTTGAAATGTGAAATGCTGACAATGGCTATTCCTATAAAAGTGTTTCCTGTGGGCATTCCTGTAGGAGAGGAATGTTTCCTAAGCACTCCTAGACTGTTTTTAAGCCTTATTTAAGCTTTCTTTCCAATTGAATTCTTCTTTCATTTTAATGGTGGGAGATGAACAAACATTGCTGTAAAGTCAGGGTAGGTTTTCTTGAACTGATACTCATGCTAACAGCAAAAGATTATTTAAATGTATCTACTGGCAGACATATAGCTAAAAAGAGGCGATTCTGTCTCCTTTCTCCCTGGAGTTTGAGTAGGGATGCTAGCAAGTAAACTCAGCCCTGTGCTCCCAGCTCTGCAGAGCACAAAGCGGGTAGAATGATTTAGAGAGCACTGCTTGGGGCAGCTCCAGCACCACCAGCAGTGCTGCTTGTCAGGTTGCTCCAGAAAAGGCCTAGGTACTGAAGGAAACATCTTTTTACCCATACTGATGGCTGGCTCTGGATAGCGATTCCCTACTCCCGAGCCAATCCAGCCAAGCTGCTTGCAGTATTTATCTTCTTGCAGGACTGTGCCATTTTTCTTCTTCCCATCATGACTTCATCCCTCAAATGCCTCTCAAGGACTTTTCTATTTACATTTTCTCACAATTAATCCTGTTTTTCCTGTGTCCTTTCTCTTCTCTGTATGAAGATCAGTTCTGCCCATTTCCCCTTGCAGTGTGCACAGATGTGCATCTAACCTAGCACAAGTTTTATCTACAGCATGCTGGATACAATGAGTCTTTGGCTGAGGTCCTGAATCGTTTGAATTCCCTCTCTTTCTTTCTCTTAGTACAAGCTCTTTTCACCTCTTACAGCTCATTATGTCCTGATTGTATCTGCAGTATCTCTTTCCCAAAACTCATTCATTAACTGTAGTTGAACACATTCTCAAAGTTTTGGGAGCTATGTAAGAAAAACATTACTTAAAAAGCCTACTAGTAGAACTATATATTGAACATAAATATAATTAATCTGTGTACAGAGCTAAGTCCTGGACTCAAGATCGGTACCTCAGACCATCAAATGATTGCCAGTGGACAGGTTCCCCTCAAGAATATAATGATAGCTGAAAATTGCCTTTGTGGCTTGCAAAGATTCACTAGTCCTGGTTTATGGTGAAGCATTCCCTGTGTGTAGCTCACCTTGTGCTTTCAGAAACAAGCCCCTCTTGCTGTTATTGTAGTTGTAGGACTCCAGCCTTAAGTAGGAGATTCAGACTGATTTTGAGGTTTAAAAGGTTCAGTCTGGAACATTTACTTCTGTCTGTCATATATATAACAATCAATATGTGCTCCTGATAGGAGGAAGGCACTAGAAGGATTGGTTTTTCTGTTATTGAAGTCTGTGAGATGGTTTCTATTTCCTATAGTGGAACTGAATTGGGATTCTTGCATACATATTGATTTTGGTTTTGGAGTGGACATTTGGCCATGATTCAGGCTATCTTTGGAAGGGTCATGTGGATAAATACAAAACTGATAAAGGTTGCTATTAGATACTGCCTAGACATAGTGCAGAAATTGTCTTGTTTGAGTCACCTGGATAATTGCCTTTGAGTTCAGGGAGAAGCAGAACGAGCCCAACAGCACACACAAGACATCTTACAGTATGGGAGTTTCTCAATCGGGAAAGAATAGGGATTTCCTCAGGATTTCTTTTCACTATTGGAAGTGGGTGGAGAGGTTTTCATTGCTCAGCATAGTCAAAGTGATGAATTCCATCTCTGAAACAAAAACTGATCTGAGGTAGCATCAGAATTGGTCTCTGAGTGTGGGGCAGATGGAACAGCCAGACATGAACAGTGCAGGACTGCTTTGTCCCTTCCTCAGGGAGGGAAATGTTCACCAAATATAAACATACTCGAATACTCAATTTAATTTTTCAGATTTTACTGCTCTCTTCATCTCAACCTTTTCAGGAAATCCAGCTCTTTATTCAAAACATGCATGTAGAATAATTCTCACTTGCCCTCACACTTCTCCCCCCCACACACTTTGGGGAAAAAAAAAAAAAAAATAGACATTCAGGTAAAACTTTCCCAAATGAGCTTTGTGACTAGGGGAAAAAATGTAATTACTTTTTTCAAGGAAAATAGACATTTTCCTCTAATTAAAAATCCAATTTTCCACTGGGGGAAAAAGAAAAGTCAAGTTCAACATCTATAGACCCAGTATGTGCTTGAAGTTCATGGAGAAAATTGCACAGATGGCAGTTCTGTGAATGAGAAAGTGGAGACAGCTAGAAAGGTCAAAGTGTTTGTAGGCAGCATATGCACGGACTGCTTTTTAACATCCCTTGGAGATATTAGATTTTAGCTTTTTCCTTCTTTTACTGTGGAATTTCCCCCTTTTCCTTTTCTACCTCTATTTAGATAATTTAGAAAAAAACGTGAAAAAAAAAAAAAATGCAGGGAGGTGAAGTCCAAAGAAAGCTTAATTATTTTTGAACCACAGGCATTTTGAAGCAGCTCCTTATCTCTTATATCTTGAAACCTTCAGAAAGATTTCTCTGCTGTCAGTTACATACATCGCCCATCTGTAGCTCTGTTAATCCAGTATGCTGCTGTAATTGTCTGATGGGCTGTAAAGTTTCAGGTGATTTAAAGGTGCAACTCTGGCTCTGAAATTTCAGAATACAGATGAATAGCCAGGTTAAGAAGGAAATTGATCACGAGATCTAGTGAAAACCATGGTTTTCCTCCAGCTAAGAGGAGATCCTCACTTTAAAGGGAAGAAGCAAGATTGTGCTCTTCTCACACAAAGGAAGTTCTGTAGCTTTTGCAGTGGTTGTCCCCTTTCAGGGCGGATTTTTCTTTTTCTTTTTTTTTTTTTTGCTGCTCTGAAGGCGTATTTCATGGGACACTTCACAGAATCAATGCAGCTCATCAGCAAATGGGTGCTATGTGCATCTGTAAGAGACAAGCATTTGTTTTCCCTGCACACCAGGGGCTTTCAAACTCGCAACCAGTGCTGAATAGCCCATCTTTCTGCAGATCAAGAGAGGCCTTTGCACAACCTGAACTGTGGACTCCAAATCAGAATTATTCTGCAATTAGTGCTTATCTCTAATGAAAGTTCTGGTAGAAGAGTTTTTGACTCTGATGTTGACAGGCCACAACTGATTAATAAGCATCAGGCTCTGAAATTCAGAGATAAAATACCATCACAAGGCTTAAATTATCCTCCATTCTATTTATTTTTCCTACAGATCTGAATGTAAATGAATCTTTTATAAAAGCCTTGGGAAATGTAGCATTTTAGTGTTTGTAGATAATGTTCATCTAAAGCTCCACAGTGTAGACTTTCCTTTACAAAATAAGGAGCTACCCATTTGATAACCATTAGCATGTGGAACCTTGCAAAACCAGTACGTAGGGTCAGGCGATGCATGTAAATTCTGTGCCTTGCGTTTTGGCAAAGAGTTTTGCTTTTTCTTATGGAGTTGGCCTCAAGCATTCCAGTACAGTGGGCCAGTACCTAGCAGTTTTGAGAGGGATGAATCCTGAACAGATTGTCTTGCAAGAACAATGGTGCGAACTGTTGCGCTGCTGCATGGACAGGCTGCACATGCCTCAGTGGCCAGTGATGACAGCCCAGCTTGCTATCATCCAAAGGATGATCATAAGTGGATCTCTTGTCTGGGCTTTGTTACCTAGATTCCAACTGTGTTTTTATTATTACTGTAGTGGAAATGCTAAGTCACAGCCTGAAGCAGTGATTAAGCACCTGGTAGGAAGGCAGGGCCAACCCAGGGGAGCTCAGGTGCATGCAGTGTATCTGAGTGACTGGAAGGGCTGGAGCCCTTCCCAGACCTCACTTAAGGGTTAGCAGTGGGGGCTAAGGTATCTTGTTGGAGATCTCTGTCTTTTTTGAGCCTTCCAAAGGTGAGCAGTTTGTCTTTTTTTATTATTATTATTTTTGTGTGTGCGTGTGCTGCATTTGGGCTTGTTCTCATTTGCTGCAGCGCAGGATTGTGCCACTTTGCTATTATTGCTGTATTTTCCTTTGCATTACAGCATTACAATTATTAACATGGCTCTGTATCTGTACTTTCTTTCCAGCTATATATTTTCACTGGCTTAAATGTGTGATAAGGGAGGGCTAAGTAAATTGGTCTCTTCATGTGTATATGAACACTATATGGATATCTCTCTCTGTCTTGCCTGCTTTCATTGCCAGCTGTCTGTAGACCCTCTCAGTAAATCTTATTTTGCTGTATTTATTTCTTATGATGTCTCATTCATTAGGAGTATGCTGTCACTCAGCACCTCTAAGAGCTACTGTAATACATGTATCACTTAAAAAAAAAAAAAAAAAAAAAAAAAAAACCACCCTGACCTACAAATGGTCCCAGGTTGGAATTTTAAGCTTATGTGGTTTTCAGTCATCTAGGGAAGTGACTGTGTTCTTCTGTTACCCCAACTCCTGAGTCAGATCTGCTTAAGTCTATTGCATGTGACAACTATTTCTTCTCTTTCAGTTTCCAGTTGTCTAGGAGGAACTTACACAGGCAGTGGCACCAACTAAATCACACTCTCGCTGGCACCATTATTTTGTGCAGGGAAATTATATGCTGTTCCACCAGTTTACATTGTTCCTTCTCTGGGAGGATTCACTTACATCTTATTACTGGCATAGCTTTTTGTTACTGACTTCTCTTAAATGTAGACAGTGGTGCCTTTTTTTTTTTTTTTTTTTTTTTTTTTTTTTTTAAAGAAAACAAGACCCCAGCTGATTCCAGGTAGTGTGGAGTTAAGAGACTACATTCTCAATCACTGAACACATCTATTCACACTAACTATGTGATCTGGTCTTGGTGAGGTTTAAGTACTTTTTTCTAAACAGCTTATTAAAGACTAAATGACTAGACAGTAATAAGCTAAGGGAAGAAGTCTGGGTATCTCTGATCTTTAGCCTTCTGTTTTTATTACTCTGCAAGATAGCTTGTCTTAAAAGAAGGATAATATTGCTTTGTCTGCAGGTTAACTACAAGAGGTGGGGATTTCAGACAACATCTTTTAATGTAGCTGTGTATAGAAAAACAAGAGGAGAAATTTTGACCCCAGTTATAGGTATGCAACCCAAGTTTGCAGCTGACTGCGTGTAGCAGGCAGTCCTGCATAAATGTATTCGATAACATGTGTGTTCTATCAGAATTGTACAACTGGTTTTCAGCATGGTTTTATTTAATGAAAGTTAATATGATATATAGCAATTGTTTGTATAGTTATGAATTTTGTTGATGTAACCATGCAGTCATGAACCCATTCCTAGCACATGGTTTTAATTTTTTCTTTGTTACTTTAACAATTTGACACTCTTAGCCAAATAAAGTAATTTTTGAGAATTGATTAATGAACATTCCCTGATTTATAATGAGGCTGATTTATAGAGCATTAATGAAGAATACTAAAGTTTACCCTAAGATGACTTTTGGTAGCTTACTATTATGGCAGGTGCTAAAAGATAGTGAAAATATTAAAATGAAAAGGGCAAGGCAAAATTCCAGACTTGTTCCTCAGGAATCCAGGAATGGGAAAACATACTGTATATTCTAACACTTGTGCAGTCCTGACTTTCCGATGACTACAACAGGTCTGTGTCATCTGCTGTGGAAATGGTAGTTCTTGTTATTTTAATACTGTGTTCTAGTGATGCCTTATAACATAGGAGGAAGCAAACTAAACTTGGTGATCTTATGAACTGACACCTCTGTAAACAGACTGTGTTGATGTCTACATGTGTGCCTTCCTGCAGATAGAGAGCATTGAGCAAAATGAGACACCTCATGGTCTTTAGAAAATCACTGCATTCAGCATCTGGCACAGCAGCAAGACAAGTGCTATTCTAATAGCTTTCTGGCATGCTTCCTCTATAGACATGTTTGTGGAAATACAATTACATTTCATAAAAGAAAAGAGAATTACAACAGAATGCAATAAGAAACCATCTGTTAACATGAATAAAGAAAAATGCTAAGAGGCTGAATAATAACCATACTAATATCAATTACATGATAGCTCTTACTGTAGTTTTGCTACTTGAGGGCCTCATTGATTTAATTCTGTTAAAATCCACGAATTTGATCCTTTTCCTGCGATTATCAAAGCTTTTTTAATTTCTATATGTGGTCCACAACATGGAACTTTTTCTGTGCACCTCTGTCCCAGTGTGCCCTCATCCTGACTTGGGAAAAGCACCTCAGTCTTAGTCTAGTATTATGCACAGCAGAGGTGGAATTGCTGTTCGTGACTGGGATTTCTGGGTGTTTGTACCTATCTGCTATACTCTAGGCTGCCAGTTGTAGCTCAGCTCACATGAGCTATTCAATGGCTGCCACATGGCCACAGCTCTGTCCCTGTCACCCGAGTCAGGTTTGAATCGGTGACCCACAGTGGAAAAGTAATGCAGGTCACAGCCAGCTGCTTAGCTAAACAGACTTCCTGCACTGTGAGAGATGACTGCACAGGCTCCTATTGAAATCCACCCTATCGCACTTTTGCAGCCTTGATTTCTTTTTTGCTCTTTTGGCATGAGCAGCAGCTACGCCTTTCCTGAGCAGTGCTAGCTCTATGAAGTCCATTATGTCATCTCTTGCTGGAAGATTCTGAGAAATATGGATCTATCCATCACATCTTGCATCCCAAAACTACTAAATGGGAAGTTTACTCACATAGGGCAAGCAATACCTGCTTATGAAAAGCCGTAGTATTGAAAGAAATAATAGTAATAAGTAGGAAAAAAAAGTACCTCCGCTTACCATAGATCTCTCTACGTCTACTTATTTACTTGCTCTGTGCCTCAGTTTCCTGTCTATTAAATACTCAGAGTAAGGTCTCTTGCAATACCTGCTTATTTTGAGTGCTTTTGAACAAGCTGTGCCTTATGAGATTGTAGGGATGCTGAAGCAGAAGGAATGGGCTCTCACTGGCTGTAGGGTGCAGCAGAAACCTATGCTCGTGTTAACCAGCTTCCTGTTTACGGGCAAGCTACATACAGATGCAGAATCATGCAGCAGTGCACCTGGGCATAGCTCTTGTGCTGGTATTGAGAAGGGATTTGTAGCAGTGCCTGTTGGAACATGGATTACAGTTGTGAGCATTGCACAACACCTTCTTTTTCATCTTAAATTTCAAAACATTGCTATAAGGGGCTATTGTCCCCTTCCACCATTGAGTTGCTCTCTCTGGCACTAAATTCTCTGAGCTGCAGTGGAATAATAGACTCCTGTGTATGTATTCTGCATTAGTCCCTGTTCAGTATTTAAGATGCAGCCCGGAAATAAGCCAAAAAGAAATAAGTGAATCTGACTTTTTTTTTTTTTTTTAAACCAGCTTCCCAAAAGAGCTACTTGCTTATACTTTGATTCATTGTTCATATCTGAAGTGGTCTATTTGGCATAATTGACATAGGAATGCATGGTTAGAGAACTTGTAAACACTGCAATGCTAAGAGAAGAGTAGAGATAAAAGGTGCTAATGGATTTCAAGAATAATGCATGGGAACACAGGATTCAGCTTGACATAATTTTCATTAGCTTTACTCTTTACAAAACCAGAACAAAGGACATGACTATTACTTTATTTTCTAGGGTGGTTTAAAAAAAATAAATAAATAAATGAATGAGACATTCAGTCTGAAATAGAAACCAGGAGAAAATGCCTGAAAGTCTGACAGTGGGATGCAGGAAGCAAACAGAAAGGTGTTATTTAGAACTAGTAAAATAATTAAGGAGAAACATGCTGAAACTAAAATGGAGCTATACACTATTATCCATTTTACTAGTAAGAACAGTTCCAGTTGATGGTAAGAATCACACTGTATCACACTGAAGTTACTTTTGCTCACTGTTTGATAAGTATGTAGAAACATATAATGTGGTAGTGGAATAGATAAATAAGATTTCAGACTTACAATAACATGTCTGGTAACCTCTTGAAGGATCATTGACAGCAGTCACAGGGAACGTTGGGCTTTTTCTCACTTTTTGGAAGAGAAATTTTAGAAGGTTCTTGGTATTTCTGTCAGAAGATGTACTGAGAATGATGTCTGCTGTCTCCAGGGCCTGAGCTCCCTTAGGAATAGAAACAGGGCATCTGTTAGCTAGTGCCAGGCTTGCTGCTTCACTGTAAGTACAAAAAAAGTGATTACAGCACTCACTGCAGAAAAGTGCCAGAGTTGCATAATGATTTTGCACAAAGAAAATAAAATCATGGTGACCTAAAATGGCATGGGAATTATCAGAAATAATCTGATTTCAACTTTTGTTGTTATTTGTGTGAATGGAGTTAGGATACCAAGGGGGATAACGACAGCAAAAAAGTAGATTATGTTTTTAATGCTGCAGGACAAATCAGGTTGGTTGAAGATAATTGAAATCACTGAGAGACTTTTGGTTTACTCAGCAGTACCTTGACCTGCTGCTATATCAGTCATAGACTCAGATGTATGAAAGTATTTAAACATGGATGCAGTTACTTGCATATGAATTTTAGTGTAAGAAAAGATGACTTATAATGCTAAGCTTGAGATCACATGAAATCTCAAAAACATGTTTTTACCAAAATTGTTACTCTTGTTTAAGCATTTGGGCTATACCTCTTGAGCTCCTCCCACAGAAATGTGTCCATGGCAAACCTGCCTGGTACAGGCTTGAAGATAATGTTTAAGTGCAGTGGAGCAAAACCAATAAAGCTGGGAATAGAATGTGCTGGACACAGTCTGTAGTATCTTGCTCAAAACAGTTTGGTGGAGACATCTCTATCCCAGCATTAATGACCAGAAATGTAAACTACCATGGAGGAGGCGTTGATAGGGTGAAGCATCTAGCTGTAACAAACTTCCCCTCCTGTTTCACATAGAGGTAAAGGTGCAGTGGGGAATTTTTAGGGGGTCTTGATCAGCATGGTTCCCATCCTGAGAAAAAGTGGCTGCATGAGAAGTGTGATCCAGGATTACAACCTTCAAAGGGGAGAGACAGGTTGAATATTAGGAAAAGATTCTGCCCCAGAGGGTGGTGGGCATGGAATGGGCTGCCCAGGCAGTGAGCACGGCCCCAGTGCCAGAGGTCAGGGAGCGTTTGGTCACTGCTCTCAGACACTGGGTTAGGATGGTGCTGTGCGGAGCAGGGAGTTGGACTCAATGATCCTTGTGGGTCATTTCCAACTTGGGATATTCTGTGATTCTATAATTCTAAAGTGGAGGAGGAGCAAGAAAAAGGACTGGCAAACTTCAACGTGAACTGAGGGAGCATTAGGAGAGGAAAAGAAAAAATTGAGAGACCTCGATCATCTAATGAGTACATTCCAAGGGTCTAGCAACAGCTGCTATCTCACTGCTGGGCATTTCAGAGATACTGTCTGACTCAGAGCTGGCTTTTGCCTACTGCCATGTTGCCTGCAAATAACATCTGTCCCTCTGTCTATATGTGTGTATGTATATGTGGATATGTATAAGCAAAATCAACTTTTTTGTGTTGCCTTCTTTACAAATATGCAAAGATGGATGAGAATCAGCGCTAGAGGTGCTGCTTCTCTGTAGAGATAGTGGTGCTGTGTGCATAAATGGAAAGAGGAGGGAAAGGTGCAAGCATCACCAAGCAAGCATGATGATCATTACTGCTTTGTTGTTCTTGAGTAGGAACTGCAAAATGTTCTTGGGACATTGTGTGGTTCTTTTGATGCTTGCACAAGCAGGGGATATTTGGTGTTCCAGTTTGCTGACCAAGAAATTGTGGTGATGTATTGAACACACAAAGGTCATAGTGCTGTGCTGAACAAAAAACCCATTCTTCATGCTAGCATCTGTACCATACCACTGCATGTTACTTCCTACAGAAGTGCAGATGTGATTATTGAGTGAGCTGGGCTGTTACATTCCAGGTTACATTATGTATATGGCTAACCTGAAGAGACCTGATTTCTTGCTCTTGGGAAAATGCTTTTCCATGGCTATTGGCATGGAGCAATGAAGACATCCGGTGGCTGGTTGTGTTAATGGCAGGAGAGCGAGTGTTCCTCTCAGGGAACTTTGCTGAGGTTTTATAAAGCCAAAGGCTGCCATGCCAGATCTTGTTAAAGTTTCAAGTTGCAGCCACCCACCAGGGCTGGAGGCATGTGCCTCCCGTGTACAATGCTGCGTCTAGCACTGCAGGGGCTGAGTTGCCAGCTGCTTCTCTCTCCCTCATTCCTGTACTCATGAATCTACTGATGTACAAAGAAGGCTGGGAAGAGGTTTCAAGCCTGTGGTATTCTTTTACATTCCCCACTTCTTCATCCGTGGCTCTTAAGCAACAATTTGTTGAGGATTTCTCCTGGAAAGCTGGTAACCAGTGGACCAGATGCTGTCATCTTTTCCTCTGGGGGCTTGCAGTTACAATGCTACCAGTGACCTTTGAGGACTCCATAACAAAAACCGAACCACACACTGCTTTCCCATAGACCGTCACTGTGGAAACTACAGTCTGTCTTTGTGTTTCACTCATTTTCAATTTGGCCAGCCCTGCCACAGATATATGGACAAATGAGGAAGCAGCAGAAGAGAAAAGAATACTTAACAGAGGAGAGTGGCAAATAAAAACTGTTATGTTATGCTGTCAAGCTCAAGTGTGAATAGCGCTGCACCTGGGGAGTGCTGACAAAAAGACTGCATTCATGCTCACTCCCTCATGTGTGGGAAGCCTGCAGATGCAAAGGAGTTGCTGTGTCAAGAGCATGATTCAGGAGACCTTCCTTGTTTGGGATTAATCATATAAAAGGGAGACATGAGTAAAAATATCCTGTTCACAATAATATCCTGTCCTCTGGATATATGTATTGATATTAGCTGAGCAGAGCTGCGGAGAGCTCTGAGACATCTGGGAGATGAATCATTCACATCCAGAGCAATTAGCTACATTTAGACCAGCAAAAGGCCTTGAAAGGTGTTTAATTGAGTGGCCTGCAACTGTGCCTGGAAACAATGTGGATCTGACAAGAATCCCACAATTAATTTTTGTATTGACCTAGTGGGACACTGTTGGCTAATGCATACAGATTATCCCAGATAATTAACTCAATTCTTACAACATCCATTGCAGTTTTGTTAACTAGGAGGAAAGTAAAGGATGTAGCTAAAGGCAGGTCTTTCTTGCAGCCCATTATTAGATCTGTGACAATTTAAATGTAATCTAAATGTGATCTTGCCAAAAAATTCAGTTTAAAGTCATACATTTCTTGGGAAAGTAACGTTTGAAATTTTGCCCAGGTGGCCCCAGTGGTTTTGAACCACTACATTAAGTCATTTTAAACAAGCAAGTGTTTACTTGAAGATAAATCTAGAAGCATAATAGAGACACCTAATCCGATTTATAGGTACTAAAAAAGGAAAGCGAATTACTTTCTAGGTAGGTGTGCAAACTTAATTTCCCAAGGAAAATAGAGATAATTCCCTTTATAAATACAAGGGGGGGAAAAAAGATTTTGAGATTATTTGATTTTTTTATTTTTTTTTAACACTGACAATAATTTAGGCTTTACCTCTATTATACAGAATTACAATGTAAGCATTAAAATCTCTGCTTTTAATAGAACCAAAAATGTGATGGCTCAATCTGAAAACTTGTTGTCAGCTTATGATAGGCAAGATTAAGCTAGCATTAATTTGTGAAATTCAGAGCTTCATGATTTATTTGTTAATATCTGCGTGTATGTGCAGTGCTCCTAAGAGTAATAGCTTCTATATAAGCTGAGAAAATAAAATATAGGCCTTCCTCCCCAGAACACCAACTCAACAAGAGGGGAGGTAGACACAGGTATCTTTAATGACTGTGGGCTTTTCCTTTTTCTTGATGGTGGTCTTAGAGGAACTGTATAGCTTGCCTAAACACATTGGACCTGTTGCTCTGCTATCAAAAGCATTTTCTGAACAAAAGACACTTGTGTAAGATTGATCCTTGTGAATCTAAGAGGCTTAGAGCTGCTCCTTCGTAGTGGCCAGAGGCAGAGCTGGGCTGCAAAGCAGTGTGGGTTACCTTTAGATAAGTAGATGCAGCCCAGGCAGAATTCATTTTTCTAAGCCAAATTGCAAGGAGATAAGCTGTAGAGTTCTACGTTTGCGATAACCTCTAAAGGCCTGTTAATACAAGGGGTGGTTTGTTTTATTATTTTAGTAAATGTCAAGAAGCCCTATGAAATATCCTCCCTCTCACGCCATCAGCATGAATGTGAACTCTCCAAACATCAGCTGGCTCTGCCCTGAGTGTGGTTCCATTTCTGCCAGCTTGGTGAACTCAGTCCCTTGCTCAGTATTCACAACTCAAGTATCTTCAAGCTTTACTTCAAGGGAGTAGGACTAAGAAGGTAAATTAGGCTGATGATGGACGAATGATTAATAGGATGACTAATCTACAGATGGCTCCTGAAGCAATTATTGATGAATATGTGGCAGATGCCTCAAAGTTTAAAACCATTCCTGCTTTGCACCTTGCAAACTGCTCATAGCTGATCTTAATGAGTGCTCACACAGCTCTTTCCCATGCACTGCAGCATGGGGAGGTTGTGATGAGGGTGCTGGCCCCTTTGGTGCCACTGCTGTTTGGATGGTCTCAGCTCTCAGGAATTTGCACTTAGTACAACTCTGAGCACAATCAGAAATCTGAACAGGAGGCAAAGAAGCAAGCTAGAAGTCAGCCTCCAGCCCAGCAGCAAAGATCAT
Source organism: Meleagris gallopavo (assembly GCF_905368555.1). NCBI lineage: Eukaryota > Metazoa > Chordata > Aves > Galliformes > Phasianidae > Meleagris > Meleagris gallopavo. Next base: position 14,220,416 of record NC_139405.1, read on the forward strand.
CCCAGTGTTTGTCCATTGAGTGGTTCTTCAGCTGTGTCTAAATCTTGCCTGCTTTTCTGGAGAAAGTAATAAGGAAAGAAACTTGAATTCCAGAAGCAATTTTTTAAAGGGAAGACTCAGGTTTGATTTTGACTTGAGTCAGTCTTCAAGGAAGAAACTTTGGAGCAGCTTGCATGCAGTAGGTCATTAGGGACTGCAAGCATAATTCAGAGCATTGTGTAGAAATTTCATTATGTAGCTGCAGAGCCAGTACCAACAGCAGGAAAGACTGGGGTGCTGGTGCTTTAGCTGGCATTTGCCAAGGATTCCTGCTCAGTATAATTTCTGATCCTGGAAACAAAAGTATGTGGAATGTGCCACATCTGCAAGCTGACACATCTCTCTAAATAGGAAGATCGTAGAATCACTCAGGTTGGAAAAGCCCACTAAATCACGTCTTATGACATCCAAACGGTTTTAAACACATTCAGGGATGGTGACTCAACCACCTCCCTGGGGAGCCTATTCCAGTGCTTAAAACCCTTTCTGTAAAGTTTTTCCTGATATCCAACCTAAACTTACCATGGCGCAACTTCAGGCCATTTCCTCTCATCCTGCCACCCGTGAGAAGATGTAACAAGGCAGTGGCAGGAAGACTAGAACAAAGGCATTTGTGAGTGGAGAAAGAGGTTGGGTACTATAGGAAGAGCCTTTAGAAACTGCTTCACCCCCCCATCAGACCAGTTTGCTGCAGGAATCAGCTGTGTCTCACGTCCTGGAGCTTAGCAGCCACCAGAGATGCAGTCCATCGCTTGGTTTCTCCACGGGCAACTCCATGAGGTTTGAAGGATGACAGCAGCAACAAGATGACCTTTGCCATGTTTCGGGATAAAATCCACTCTGGGCTCAACAATGCTGAATTTTGGTGATGAGCTGCATAAGGAGACACTGTGCACATTTATTTTTTTTTTTTCCTCCAGAAGTTCTTTTAAGTTAAACAGCTCTCTGACAAATGAGATGTTTCTATGAATCATCTTTTAGACTGCTAATAAAAAATGTTCATTGCTCCCTTTTTCCCCTCACTCACCCCAAAATGAAAGCCTTTAACACTTGAAAACAAGCAAACAAAAGCAAGTTCTGGGCTTTTGTGTTGCCCTTCCTTTATTTGTTTACCTTTCATTTTAAATATTTTCATCTACAAGAGTCAGAGCAATTAAGATGCTCTAGAGGGAAGTAATCCCTTTGTATAAGCTTAGGAAGGAAAATCAGGCTGATGCTTGTGACAATGGATTGAGCCCTAGGAGAGGGCTCTTTCCAAGCAAGGAGATGCTGACAACAAGAATGTTTTGGAATCCTTGGTGGTGGAATTTCAATATCATCAGTGTTTTGGGAAGTTACATACGCAAGATAATGGTGAAGTTGCTATTGACTCTAAATGGTTTCTGTCAACAGTAACAAGAGAAGAAATTAAAAATGAAGTACTCTTAACTGGTTTGACTCCACTAAATAGTTGAGGCCAAATTTCAGCCTTATAATGTTCTGTAATGCGTAATGCTAGCGTGATGTTAGAAAAGTGTTTACAGTTTACTTCCAGATTTTTATTTTCATTATTAAAGAGGGGCCTGAAGTTTTTCTTGATTTTTAAGCAAGCAGTTGTAAGCTAAAGCTTAGTGGAGCTAAGTGAGGGCAGCCAGTAGAGCAGATGTTACTGCCGTACATGGCAGGAAAGTTTAATTTCATTAGGCTCTGGTAACGGAGCAGAAGCGTTGGCAGAAATAGGCAGGATTTCTATTGTACCCAAATGAGTTCTGAATTTCTTGGATATTTTTGGGGGGGGCGCGGGGGGAAGGAAGAACTAGGAACTCATGCATGAAGTTGATGAGTTTCTACTTAATATAGTGACAGATATAGCGTAAAGGTTCTGACAGGTTTTTCTCTGTTTGACTTAAGAAGGATCTACCCAAGGACTGCTGCAGACTCTGGATGTGGTCCCCAGCTCTGTGGTTAGCTGTGCTGGGGATGTGAAAAAATGAGTAATAGGGAAAAGATTGTGCAAGAGCTTCTCCCTGTGAGGAGAAAAGGGATATGAACTTGTTTGGCTTGGGTAGACAACCCATGAGGACTAAGACTGAACTTCTCCTAGGTCCAGAAATGATGCAACTGTTCTCCTGAAAATCCCAATGAAAGAATTAATTCATAGGCTCCCAGTTTTCAAGACAGCTATACTGGGCTGCTCTAAAAGCTGTTTTTTTGTGTGTTTTTTTTTTTTTTTTTTTTTTTTTTTTTTTTTAATTGGATCCGGGAAAACTTTGTTGTCCTTCCGGCTTCCCAGCAGGAGTTATGGGAAAACACTGGAGAATTAGCAGTATTCATCTGGTCACGACTCAAGTGGTTGTTTCTGGGCCAGCCAATGTAAGCTAAGGAGCCCACCCATTTGAATTACGAATTCTACTTTTGTTTGAGGTGGGACTCAAGTTACAGCATGAGCTAATTTTGCAGTGAAGAAAATCTAGAAGGAATTTTCCTGATGCCTGTCAAATTTTGGAGGAGACATTAGCAATTGGTTGGTTCTTCCTTTTACAATAAGATGATGTCTGTTAGTAACCAAGCTTGTTTAGATGGGATAAGAAACACAAAATTAAACAAAATTTTGATAATTCATATTAACACCTGAGGAAATGAATGAAACCCATGGGTTCAGTCCATTATTGTGTAAGTAGACTTTGTGATGATTTCTCTTCATCCTTCATCTGCAGGCATAAATGTTCAGGAGCCTGTTTTGTAATACTCTTGAACTTCTAGTAAGGTGAAACCTCCTCAAAGCAGTCTTAAATCTTAGCAGAGAAGAAGGACAAGACCACTGCTTTCCATGTATGAATTATGAGTGGATTAAAGAGAGGAACATCAACGAGGCTCTAATGCACTCTTTCACTCAGTGCTTTAGTTACTCTGTCAGTCTTACTGCTGTAGGAGATCACCAAGTCAAATGCTGTAGAAATGGAATGGGTGATTCTTCTGGTACAAGAAATGAAATTTCCCTTAGCTTTGCTTTCAATTTGCTTGATTTGGGGCATCAATAAATAGCCTTGATTTTGAAAAAATTAATTACCCCTCACCACATCAAGCACTCTAGCCAAGGTGCTTCAGTGGAGCCATCACACTTTCTCTGACGTTATTGCAAACATAAGAAACAGCTTTAAAAAACAGTGAGCTTGGTTTGCAAATTCCATATTATAATATTCATTGTCTTCCTAAGGGCAGGACTCCTGGAAGTTCTCACTGAATTTAGGGGTGAAGAGTGTGATTTTGTGGACTGAGGAGATTAATTCAAGCTCCGCACCTCTGAAAATCTTCCTGGAGGTCATTTGATCTGAATTCTTGTGGAATGAGGCATGTTGGTGAATCCAGGCACGAATGCCCTGGGTCATCAGTTGTTATTCTGAAGAACTGGGCTTCGGGGTCTTAAGCCTTTGTTTGTAAGAGCCTGGGCATTATTTTTGTCAACTCAGATCTTGCACAATCCATAGGTAAGCTTCTCTGATCCATTTGAGGCAAATTAATTGGAATCTGTATCAACTAACTAGTAATCATTGCTTTGGGAGTGGGAGGGGGAAGGCCACAACAAAACTATTTGCCTGACAATTGTTTCATCTTCCTGCAGCTGTTAGTTTACTTAAACTCCTCCCATTGCTGGTATCACAGTTGTCCTTCTGCCTCTGCTATTGGTTCTCATATGTTTTACCTCTGGACTGGAAATCTACTTTGTATACAGCTGGATTCTTTCGTTGTGATTTTTTTTTCCCTCACTCATGGGAAAATCACGTTGTTCTTATGGCTATCTTATTGTTCCTTTCCAATATGTGACATAATCTACTTCCAGATGTCATTTCATGAAGCTGTCAGTGGTTCAGACAGATTGACTGGTCATATGCTTACAGTACTCAAGTAATCTGTGTATATAGTTGTCCTACAATTAGACTCTTTTTGTAAACATAATAACCTAATTATAAGCTTTACTTCAGCAATTCAGTGGAACGTGTTGGTGAATCATGGGTGGAAGGAGCAGAGGAGAATTCTGCAGACATATAGGAAAAAAGTTAGGGTACGACAGTCAAATACCACTCTTAACTTTTCAACATGATCGTACTAATATCACTAATCTGTGATTCCCTGTGAAGAATTTATTGTGATCTTTCTCAGGGATTAAAAATGCATTTAACACATAGCTTTCCTTCACTGTGTATACAAACAGCACTACCTAATTGCAGAAATATCTGTAGCATGGACCTTGTTAAAAAAAGAATTGTATATCCTATGTCTCTGTGGTGAACTTTTCAACATGTAAAACAAGTTCAAGATACAAATGATTTATTTTATGTTTGCTTTGGGATTTTATTGCCACATTGCTAAATTGCTATTCTACTTTTGTCTGTTTGAATCCTCTAAGTTATTTCTTTAGCCTTATCATAGAACAGCCTTCATAATGATACTGATGGCATGCAAGGTACTGTTGACAGCTGTATTCAAAGCACAGCACTAGGTCTTCTTGAAAAAATGACTGCTACTTTTCATATAGTTTCAGTTACCATCAACCATCTGTATTAGAACAGAACTTTTCCATCCTAAAGACAGTGAAGTGTGAGAAAATAAAGGAGGAGCAGAAATGAAAAAGATTTACTCAAGGTCACCCAGCAGGGCCAGGAAATGAACTAACCTGGAATTGCAGCGATATAAATCCTGATCTGTAGGAGGAGGAATGATGCAGTTGCCCACTTTCATCTGGCACGATTTAGGGCTCACAAGTGAAATGGTCATAGAAGGCACTCTTAACACCTGAGCAGTGAGACTAGGTGGCTGGCAGGGTATTTGTGACTTTGGGTGCTGAACTTTACTGACTGGTTCAGAACACAGACGTTTCTGGGGCTGCACATCTGCTTGGCACTACAATTTCTTTTGTGCCTGCTTCTTTTCAGATCTTATCCTTCCCTGCATATGTAATACCGGTTCCAAAACAGGCACAGAAGTGGTGCTTTCTAATTTTTGTGCACGGGCCCTTCCTTGGCTAACAGCAGCATATGTAGCTCTGCAGTGCTCCGAGGAGCTCAGCCTTCACCTGGGTAAGTTTCCCTCAAAGGCTTCTGCCCCTGACAGCAAAATTGATCCAGAAACTTGACTTTAAACATCCAGCTAGATCTGGGCACTTTGTATTTAAAGCAGTATCAAACTGCCTAAAATCAGGCCTCCAGTGATAGCTCTTGGCAACCTGTAACCACCCCTGCTTCAAAACATCCAAACTTTTCCAGCTCTTATTCCCAGTACATGCCACAGCCAGGATTGTATTTCTGAGAAGGTATTTTCTACATGTTCTGTATAATGCAATGTTTATCACTGAAGATAAAATGTACTCAGGCTTTGTCTTCTTTTAACACACTTTTAAACATGCTAGATTCTCACCTGATATAAATTAAAAGTAGCTCTGTGCAAATTGATGGAGGAGTGCCAGTCTACACTGGTTAGGAAATATCTGTGCATTATTAATCAGGGCTTGGATAATGTTCTTCAGCCAGAAGATAAATAGCTAAAGAAAATATAAACCAGTGATTAGAGCAATAGGCCAGAAATGCATATTGATGTGGAAGCGTCTGAGATGTAATTGTTGGCCCTGGTAGAGTTTCGTTTCCTACAGGCCAGGTGGTACCTCCAGGCACAGAAGGTTAGCGCTGGGATTTGGGGTCAGCAACCCTCTGCAGGCAGCATCAGGAGGTCAGATCTTCAGGTTTGTCTATGCCTGGAAATTAACCAAAACAGCTATTACAGATAGTCTGGAATAGCTATTTTGGTGTGTTTCCAAGTGCAGACTGCTTTGAAATGCTAATGCTTGAAGGTGTTTAGCTTTTAGTTACAGTAAGAAATAAAGATAACTTGAAACTTGAAGGAATGGGGGGATACTTGGAATAATAATAATAACAAAAAGCCATGTGGCTTTTATTTAATTACAAAGGGTGACTGAGCATCACTGGTTCATGTAAAGGGACAAGATGACATCATGGCAAAGAATTTCTGGTTGTGATCTCCACTGATACCAGTTATTGATACTGTGAAATGAGGATCTACTAACACATACAGACTGCTGCAGAAAGGAAAAGCTCTGTTATTCCTATGGTAATGAGATTAAATTGCTTTGAAGGAGTCAGGCTGAACAGCAGGAGGAACTTTCTGGTGCTGAAAACAGTACACTGTTCCAGCTGAAACCAAGACACCAGATACACCTGTCCCAGTCCTCCTGGACACTCCCAGCAGATGCCTGCAAGAGAGGCTGCCCTTGGTGGCTGTGGGGATGGGGAGTGGGGGAGAGGACAGGGCCAGAGCCAGCAGGAGACATGCTTCTGAGGGCAAGTGCACTGCTGAGAACTTGTGCAGCCATCACGGAGTCCTGGGTGCTGCTGCAGTAAAGGGTCTAGGAGTAGAATCATAGAATATCTAAGTTGGAAAGGACTCATAAGGATCAAGTGGAGCATGGGGCAGACCAGTCAGCAAGAACTGGGGGCTCTTTGTCTTTTGGATAAGTAGCATCCACCGTTTCAAACAGATGGGTCTATCCTATGGATGTATTTGCTTTGAAACATGAATGCGAATGGGCATGAAACTGAAATTTCTGGCAAAATCCTCCTTCACTCTGAAGGAGATGCTTGGGAAGGTTTCCTCAGCCCCCTGGGCAGGGAAAGAGTCATCGGGCACAAACCCCTGCAACGCAAGAAGCTCCAAAGGGAGAACGGCTCGGTCCCATCTCAGCTGCAGATCCACCTGCAGGGAGCAGGAGGGTGGAGGTAAGTGCTGGTGAACAGGTAGCGTAATTGTGAATGGCATGAATGGACGATCACTCCTGTCGCAGCAAATCAGACCTGTCATATGGAATCCGGCCTTTTCCAGGGAAATCAGCTCTCGCTGCAGGCTGCCAGCACCAAATGAGCTTCATAAAGCACCTGCAGATCCGAGCGTCAAGCAATTATTCCACTATCTTGCCTAAAAACAAAAAGGGCCCTGCCCTTTGGTCAGCCGCGACCCTTTCCAGTTAACATAAACTAATTATATTTGCGGCGGGCGGGGGGGGACCCCGGGCTTCCTGCGGCCCTCCGGGGGTGGGTGCTCGGCGCTGCCCGCTTTGGGGTGCGGGGCTCCCCTCCGCAGAGCGGGGCTCGGCCCGGCCGCCCCGGGACAAGCGAGCCTTTGTTCGGCAGCACTTAGCAGCAATTACAGCCCGTCAAAACAGTTTTTGTTTTACGACAACGTGTTAATGGGCCCGCGGTTGGGTGTGAGAAGTAACCCAAGCCGCATGCACTGAAGCGGGGTTAGAGGTTAATTGAGACTTTCTAACGCAGCGCATGAGATTTTCGCAACCTTTTGCAGCGAGGGAAGTGGGGAACAAAAAGGAGATAATGTGATACAATTAGTTGGAAAGCAGGAGGGTCAAAATTTCCAGATGGAAAGGAGAACTGGCCAAGTGAATCAGGCCAGATGGGCCACCTGGACCATAACGAATGCCAAAAATAGCTTCGGTCCTTGGTCTGGTGGACGAGGCAGTAGGTGGTATGTCTGTCCTCCACAGCGGATTTGAAAAAATTAAGAAAGAAGGAAAGAAAGGAAAGAAAGAAGGAAAGAAGGAAAGAAAGAAAGATCAACGTTAGCAATAGCCGATCGTAATTTGTATTCCAGATCTGTGATCATTAGTGCAGCTCATATTTTCCTATTTATTTACTTTATTTCGAAGTCATCTGATTTTAACCCAGCAGCCCCTTTGTGGTACTGCTCTACTGCTAAACGCTGATCGTTTACGTTTGTATTACTTTCCCTGCGTGAACCTCCAGAGCATTATTAACTAAAGCGTTAACACTTGAAGACAGCTTTGGCAGCAAGGGCTTCCTGCAGGCAGCACAAGTTTTGGTGCACACCTGCTCCCTGCTCGCCCCTCTCTGAGCGGCTGCTACACATGGGGCTGGGAAAAGTTGGCATCTGCTAGGGCAGTGCTGGTTTTGACGCCCAGAGTAGTGGCTCTGGGTCTGCCTGCCTTGGAGGATCGCTAGGGCTGATGTGTTCATCTCCTTGCTCTGTGCTGCTTCATCTGCTGCCTTCCTTTTTTTGTTATTGGACAGTTTTCAAGACCTCTCTGCAAGGTGACACATGCAAGACAGGAAGAAAAAGTCTTGCATTTGTCTCCCAGCTTGCACTGGAAATGAACTGCAAGGTGGCTGGAAGTGCCAAGTCATGTTTGGCACCTATTCAGTGCTTATTTGTATTCCTGGAGCCAGTGTGATTAGTTTCCTTTGCTACTTCAAAACTGTATAAGCTTCCGCTATTGAGGCTGAATCATCAGCTACAGGTGCCTGTAACTCTAATTCTGTGCCACGTCTGAATGTTTGGGGAAACCATGCAGAACAAGAGTGACATGCAGGAAATCATGCCACCAGCATCCGTTGTGTGTTTCCTTGCTGCCTCTGCAGCCTCTGCGTGCTGGGCTTGATGGCTCTCAGTTGCTGTGTTCACCCTCCAGTGGGTTGGACAAAGCCAGTGCCTAACAAGGAGCTGCTGCCAGCCCTGGCGTACCTGGTACAGGTCATTGAAGCCCAGCTGGGCTTCATTAATGAGGACTGGCCTGGCAGAGGAAGCACTGGCAGTGGGATACTGGCGCAGTGCAAGCCTTTGGAATCTGAACCACCAGCTCAGCAATGGGGGGAAAAGCCTCAAGTTAGTAGGGAAACAGAGTGGCAAAGCTGAACCTGTCTTTGCTGACCCTTCTGTCTCTCCTTCCATATTCCAAAATAAATAAACTGGAGGAGAGGGAAAAGGAAGGAGGATAAATGGGGATAGATAAAAGTCAAAGGGGGTAACAGAAATAAGAGAAAAATGACTGTATGTCATATCTGTGGATTACCTAACATGATCAGTCTAGTTTCCAAGGTCAAAGCAGCCTGGTCATGGCAAAGAGAGGGGACTTGAAATAAAAACAGAGACTAGCCATTCAGTAGGTGTCAATGTGAGAATCACAGAATCACAGAATTGTAGGGGCTGGAAGGGACCTCCAGAGACCACCAAGTCCAATCCCTCTGCAAAGCAGGCTCCCTACAGCAGGCTGCACTGGTAGGAGTCCAGGTGGAAGTAACTGTGATTTGGACACAACTGGTTCTCCTCTAGCAGAGGAGCATTGCTTCTTGAAAGCCATGTATGATAACCAGGCAATTCTAGGAATGGGAATAATTCATGGGAAACAATAATGAAGTACTACAAGCAGAGTAGTCTTGTGTCTATCTCGGTGTTCATCCAGGATTTGTTTCTATGCTTCTTTCTTCCTCTTGCTGGGGGGGCTAACAGGGCATCAGTCAGTGGCTATTGAGCAATGTGCATCACTTGTCATACACATTCATATAAATATGTAGTCATAGCTATTATCCTTTTCCTCAGATTTTTCTCCAGGATGCCAAGGGGTTTCTATGGCTTCTGGCATGGGGGACAAATCTTTTGGGAATTCCTCTGAAGTCCACATTTGATTGCAATGTGGTACTTCAGCAGCAGGTCTTCCTCCCCAGTCTTTTTCTTCTTTCACGTACTAATTATATAAGTCCAGTTAAAAAGCCCAATCTAATACATTTTTGAGCAAGTATTTTGGAAACTTAAATTCATCCTGGGCATTATCACAGATCACATCATGTTTCTTTTCTCCAAAGAAGATCTTTCTTTTTCAAGGTCAACTATCCTTTTTTTTTTTTTTTTTTTTTTTTTGGTGATTTATTGTTCTTTACTATGTTAAAGATCTCTTCAGTGTTTCAGTTACAGGTGAGAAAAAGAACCAGTGACTGCTGCTGCTCTACTGTTTTTCCTGGTGGGTAAGGCCATATCTGTACTGAACATCAAGCAGCAGTAGCCTAACGTTGTGAAGCACAGCAACTGTCTTCAGCTGGTGTAACAGCTGGAGATCTGGCTGCTAAAAACATAGCTTGGCTTAAGCCAGTTCCTCCCATGATTTCTGGCTAATGCAGATTTACCAAGACAATAGAGAAAAAGAAAATATCTTTGAAACTGTCATATTTCAAGTGTAGTTTGGCATGTTAATGGCATTAGCTTCAGGTACAGCTACTGCAAGATGTGGTATAACTTTGACTTTTTTTGCTGGCCATTGTAGATTGAAGAAATTGTGTTTAAATATGCTGGTGTAGGTTCGAAATGCTTTAAAAAGAAATATGCAATAGCTATGATGTAGGTCTCTTAAGGATTGGATCAGAAGGCATATACACTTGTGAATGTCATGCCTGGTGATTGTAATGGACGTGTGTTAGGAGAGGACTGTAAATAGCCGAGCTCTTTGTGGGCACAAGATGAGAAATACTCTTACTCATAGTCTTGGCTTTGTACACATCAAGGAAGTAGTTGTGACCTGGTTCTATGAACATGACAGTAATTCCTTATCTTTTGAATACCAGAACATATATATTAGTTTTCTTTTGAATAGCTGTTTAGGAATTACAGCTGTAGGATTTAGTTTATTTATCATCAGGAAAGGCTAAGAATGTTGCTTGAGTAACAAACCCATTTAAGTAATAACTTTTGAGACTGGAGCAGAGCAATGAAATAGGATTACTGCTTATTTGTCAGCTCATTTGTCCTCTGTGAATGTTAAATAGTATTTAAAGATTTCCAACAATAAACAGCTTGTTTTAAAGTTTGGGAAAAGCACAACGTGGAATAAAATTAGGGCTACTTAGCCAATGAGACACAAATTATTCAGAACAAAATACTGCTTTTAAGGACAGGAGTGATAGGAATACTTCTCTTCCCTTGTGTTACCTACTTCAGGAATTCACCTTGATGAAATATATTGCTATCTAGTGCTTATGTGAACTTTTGCCTGAATGTTCTCTTGAAGCATTTTGTTATTGCCGGTGAAAATAAGGTGAAATCTCCAACCCTCGAGAAATTATGAACAGCTTTACAGGCTAAAGATACAAAGGGAAGCAAATTCCCAGAGAAAAGAGAAATGTCACTGATTATTTTTTGTTTTAAATTTCTGTTCCAAATCTGGGAATTTGGTGACCAGTTTCCCCTCCCAAATGTGGCTGATTTTAACAGTTATTCCAGGCTGACAGTGCTGTAAATGAGGGGAGATGCATATTGTTGCAAAAGAAAGCAAAGCAGTTCTGCTCTCCAGAATCACAGAATCACAGAATCGTAGGGGTTGGAAGGGACCTCTAGAGATCATCGAGACCAACCCCCCTGCCAAAGCAGGTTCCCTACACCAGGTCGCACAGGTAGGCGTCCAGGCGAGACTTGAATATCTCCAGAGAAGGAGACTCCACAACCTCCCTGGGCAGCCTGTTCCAGTGCTCCGTCACCCTCACCGTGAAGAAGTTCTTACGCACATTCGTGCGAAACTTCCTGTGCTGCAGCTGATGTCCGTTTCCCCTCGTCCTGTCTCCACGTACCACTGAAAAGAGACTGGCCTCACCGCTATGGCCGCCACATCTCAGATATTTATAAACCTGGATCAGGTCCCCTCTCAGTCGTCTTTTCTCAAGGCTGAACAGACCCAGTTCACTTAGCCTTTCTTCATAGGGGAGATGCTCCAGGCCCTTCACCATCTTTGTGGCCCTCCGCTGGACTCTTTCCAAGAGATCCCTGTCTTTTTTGAACTGGGGAGCCCAGAACTGGACACAGTACTCCAGATGAGGCCTTACCAGGGCAGAGTAGAGGGGGAGGATCACCTCCCTCGACCTGCTGGACACGCTCTTCTTAATGCACCCCAGAATGCCATTGGCCTTTTTGGCCACGAGGGCACACTGCCGGCTCATGGCCAACCTGTCGTCCACCAGGACGCCCAGGTCCCTCTCTGCAGAGCTCCTCTCCAGCAGCTCATCCCCCAGCCTGTATTGGTGCATGCAATTATTCCTCCCCAGGTGTAAGACCCTACACTTGCTTTTGTTGAACCTCATCCGGTTTCTTACTGCCCAGCTCTCCAGCCTGTCCAGGTCTCGCTGAATGGCAGCACAGCCTTCAGGTGTGTCAGCCAATCCTCCCAACTTTGTATCATCAGCAAACTTGCTGAGGGTGGCCACTATCCCCTCATCAAGGTCATTGATGAAGATGTTGAACAAGACCGGACCCAGCACAGACCCCTGGGGGACACCACTGGTTACAGGTCTCCAGCCAGACTCTGCACCACCACCAGACTCTGCACCACCACCAGCAACTCTCTGCGCTCTGCCTGTCAGCCAGTTCTCAACCCACCTCACTGTCCACTCGTCTATCCCACACTTCCTCAGCTTTGTTATAAGGATGTTGTGGGAGACACTATCAAATGCCTTTCTAAAATCAAGGTAGATTACATCTACCGCTCTTCCCCCATCCACCCAGCATGTGACAGCATCATAGAAGGCCACCAGGTTGGTCGAGCACGATCTCCCCTTGGTGAACCCATGCTGACTACTCCTGATAACCTCCTTTTCTCCCAGTTGTCTGGAGATGGTATCCAGCACAAGCTGTTCCATCACCTTTCTAGGGACAGAGGTGAGGCTGACAGGTCTATAATTACCCGGGTCTTCCTTCTTGCCCTTTTTGAAGACCGGAGTGACATTGGCTATCCTCCAGTCTTCAGGGACCTCCCCTGTTGTCCAAGACCTCTCAAAAATGATGGAGAGCGGTTCAGCAATGACCTCCACCAGCTCCCTCAGCACACGTGGATGCACCCCATCAGGTCCCATGGACTTGTGGACCTTAGTACTGCCTAGGCACTCACGCACATCCTCTTTCTTGACTACAGGGAAGTCTCCCATTCCCCAGACCCTCTCACTAACCTCCAGGGTGTGGGATTCCTGCGGGAGAGCCTTTTCACTGAAGACGGAAGTAAAGAAGGCATTCAGTATCTCTGCCTTCTCAGCATCCCCCGTTACGAGAACCCCCCCCTCACTTAGTAAGGGGCCCACATTCTCTCTAGTTTTCCTTTTGCTGTTAACATACTTGAAGAAGCCTTTTTTATTATCCTTTATCTCTTTAGCCAGATTCAATTCCAGACGGGCTTTAGCCTTCCTTGTTGCATCCCTGCAGGCCCTGACTACATTCCTATATTCTTCCCAAGTGGTCAGACCCTTTTTCCACATTTCATGGACCTTCTTTCCTTTGAGCTTGCGCATGAGCTCCTTGCTCATCCACCTTTTCCTGCCACCTTTTCCTGATTTCTTGCTCACAGGGACGCACCGATCCTGAGCTTGGAAGAAGAGCTGTTTAAATGCTGACCAGCTCTCAGAGGCCCCCTTACCATCTAACACCCGAGCCCACGGGATAGCTCCAAGTAGGTCCCGGAAGAGATTGAAGTTGGCTGCCCTAAAGTCCAGGGTAGCAATCCTACTTATTGCTTTGCTTCTTCCACTCAGGATCTTGAACTCCACCATCTCATGATCACTACAACCCAAACTGCCCCCAAGCTTTACTTACTTAACAAGTCCATCCCTGTTGGTGAGAATAAGGTCCAGTAACACCCCTCATCGCGTCAGTTCCTCCACCACCTGCATCAGAAAGTTGTCTTCAACACACTGCAAGAACCATCTGGACCGTGCGTGCCTGGCCCTGTTGGTTGTCCAGCAAATATCTGGATAATTGAAGTCCCCCATAAGCACCAGTGCCTGGGAACGTGACGCTACATCCAGTTGCTTATGGAAGGCCTCATCAGCCTCCTCATCCTGATCAGGGGGCCTGTAGTACACACCCAGGAGTCCGTATTGATACTCCTCCAAGCAGCAAGTGGGGAAATGGCACCATCAGTGCTGCTCATGCATACAGCACAGGAATCTTCCATGGAGACTCCGCGGAGAACCCCTGAAATCTGGATGCAGGGTAAAGAGCAAAAAAAGAACATTTTCTGAGAGGCAGGCAGGGCTGAGTTTACCACCCAGTGAAGTCACTGACAGCTGCAAAGACCTGCGCAGACCTGATAGCCCCAGCACTTGGTTTGAGGTATTTCCAAATACACCATTCCCTGCCTGTTGCCTTAGAGAGAACAGATGGAAAGTGTTACTAGTAAAAGCACGTTTTCATAGTCTTTCTGGTTCTCTTTAGCAAGAGCCTTAAAAAAGTCTTCAGACAAATTAGTGCCTGAAGGTAGAGGAAGTCTTTAGCAGTGCCGGAGAACTGCTGACTCAGCCAGTTCTCAGAGCTGCAGCCACAGGGACCAGCTTTCTGCCTTTGGCATTTCTACTGTGGATGGTGATTCCTTCAGAATCAATTACATTGTGATCAAATGTTGTCTTAACTTTAATGAGTCCAGTTAAATCCTAAGGGTTGCTCATGAGCCGTAGTTCAACAAGTGGCATACGCAACAAAAGTCAATACGTGACCCAAGGAAAGATCAAATCAGATAAGCCTGATCTTACCGGGATGTGCACGCCTGCATTTTGCTGCCTTCTGACCTCATGTGTTTCTGCCCTACACACTGCTGAGCCTGGCCATATCCTTGCCTGCAGCTCAGTGCAGGGTATAAGAGCACAACAGCAGTGGAGTGAAGGGTTTCACAGTGGGTTTAAGTGCATACATGTGGCTATATGTGAAATCATATGCACATCGTGAGTTATAAAGATTCTACAGAGAAATGTACGTACTTCTAAATAACACAGTAATTTAGTAATTAGATGGTTTAGAATTATTTGGGCCGGATACTCAACTGAGAAGAGTTAGCATCTCAGATGGTTTATTTTTACCTATGCAGTGCTGCTGAGCTCCTGTTCTTTACAGAAAACCACCATTCCGTTGCCCCTGTGGGAGCAGCTTTTCTCTCTAGCTTGGTGTGACACCAGTAGAGATCTGGGTTGTGCATTTGCAATGGCAGTCCCAGATGTGTGCTTATTCAGCACTGCACGGCAGCAACAGAGCAGTCTGCAGTGAGTTCGTGAAGTCTTTACCCATCTGGGACAGAAATATTTCACCTTGGGGATTTGAAACAAACTTATTTTTTCCACTTGATTATAGGTGCAAAATCCATCTTTTGTATTGCATGGGATCAAAAAGATTCAAACCAATATGCTGCGTACTAAGAACGTCATTTTAAAACAAAACATTTTTATTTTAAAATAAATTTTCTTTAGGACATTATTTCAAGCTGGGAAAATGCTTTGTCTTCCATTAATCATTTGGCAAGTTCAGTTTCAAAGAAGCAAGGCTGTTTTTAAATCATGTAAGAACTAAAAGAAGAACCAAGTCTGGAAACTTAATTGTTTCTTTGTATGTTCTATAAAAGTCAAATATAGCTGAACTAAATTTTTCAAAATCTGTTAAAAAATTTGTTTCCAGGCTTAAATCATTTCTGCCAAGTTTCAGCTGAAAATGAATTTTCATCCTGATGTTGATTTAGAAAAACATTTAAGCAGATGGGTTAATTTAAGCTTCTACGTCATGTGGGCTATGCATGTGCTGAACATCAAACATGTTTTTAAGTCTTCTGCTGTGATAAGGAAGGAGATGTTTCATGTTGAAAACGGGTTTTTTTTGAGGACTTCCATGCTTTCATGTGGAAAATCTTTTTCTCCTAGAAAATAAAATATGATGGAACTAAAGCTCTTTGCACTGGGGAATAGAACTACTAACAAAGAAATTGTTGGTCAAGATCTTATTCTTTCTGATATATAGCCAAATGAATGTAGCCAAAGGGAACTCTGCCTGGAGGCATACCTTTCCATGTCCTCTGAAAAATCCTTTGACTTTAAAAGGCATTTGATGGAACCCGTAGCGAAGGGACATATGAGCTATTGAGTTTGGATGCTCATACTGAAGAATCTGCAGTTTCTCATCATTCAGGCTGTGGTCCCATGGCCAGGCAGAGAGCTGATATCTCTGGAAACACCTCCTAACTGCCCTGGCTACCAGTAATCGGCCTCTTTCACAGAATCACAGAATCACAGAATCGTAGGGGTTGGAAGGGACCTCTAGAGATCATCGAGACCAACCCCCCTGCCAAAGCAGGTTCCCTACACCAGGTCGCACAGGTAGGCATCCAGGCGAGACTTGAATATCTCCAGAGAAGGAGACTCCACAACCTCCCTGGGCAGCCTGTTCCAGTGCTCCGTCACCCTCACCGTGAAGAAGTTCTTACGCACATTTGTGTGAAACTTCCTATGCTGCAGCTGATGTCCGTTTCCCCTCGTCCTGTCTCCACGTACCACTGAAAAGAGACTGGCCTCACCGCTATGGCCGCCACACCTCAGATATTTATAAACCTGGATCAGGTCCCTTCTCAGTCGTCTTTTCTCAAGGCTGAACAGACCCAGTTCACTTAGCCTTTCTTCATAGGGGAGATGCTCCAGGCCCTTCACCATCTTTGTGGCTCTCCGCTGGACTCTTTCCAAGAGATCCCTGTCTTTTTTGAACTGGGGAGCCCAGAACTGGACACAGTACTCCAGATGAGGCCTTACCAGGGCAGAGTAGAGGGGGAGGATCACCTCCCTCGACCTGCTGGACACGCTCTTCTTAATGCACCCCAGAATGCCATTGGCCTTTTTGGCCACGAGGGCACACTGCCGGCTCATGGCCAACCTGTCGTCCACCAGGACGCCCAGGTCCCTCTCTGCAGAGCTCCTCTCCAGCAGCTCATCCCCCAGCCTGTATTGGTGCATGCAATTATTCCTCCCCAGGTGTAAGACCCTACACTTGCTTTTGTTGAACCTCATCCGGTTTCTTACTGCCCAGCTCTCCAGCCTGTCCAGGTCTCGCTGAATGGCAGCACAGCCTTCAGGTGTGTCAGCCAATCCTCCCAGCTTCGTATCATCAGCAAACTTGCTGAGGGTGGCCACTATCCCCTCATCAAGGTCATTGATGAAGATGTTGAACAAGACCGGACCCAGCACAGACCCCTGGGGGACACCACTGGTTACAGGTCTCCAGCCAGATTACAGGTCTCCAGCCAGAGACTCTTTGGTGTCCCTGTTTCCAACCCGCTTGGACCATTGGCTGAAATGCAGCTTTGGGGCAGATTGATATTGATTGACTAGGACCTGGGAAAAGTACCTAGATAATCATCTTAGTTTGGGAAATTGATTACTCCTTTCTTCTGTGAGGAAGATGAAGGTGCTGTTCCAAGCTTGCTCTCAATGGAACAAGCTGTGTATCAGTATGTTATTGTACAACTTGTATTTGTAATTAGAAATTAGAACACACTTTAGGTAATTTTGTGCGTGGACCCATCATGACATGAGAACTCCATTGTGCTACATGCACTCTTCCAGTGCTTTCCTCTAAAGTAAAGCCCTGTGTCTCAACCTCGAGTTGCCCATTGAACCCACTAACAGAAAAACACCAACACTGTGCCTTGTGCCCATGGCTCTCCTAATGCTGCTCTGTGCAGACTCTGTGTAGAGTCAGGCAGGAGGTCCAGTCACCCTCACTTTATCATTTCTTATCATAGGATAACTCCTTCTACCTCTGTGTGAAGTCATGATGTGAATTTTCTGGCTTCTTTCCTATATTCCAGAGTTTTTACTAGAATAACTGGGTCAGAAATCATTTATTTGTTCAGACTGATAGTATCCAGGTTTAGGAAGCAGTCTATCTGGTTTTCCTGGTCATCTCTGTTACTTCAGATGAACTTTCTGAAACTGTGTATGAATAAAGTGATGCAATATTACAGGATTTTCAATAGCTTATATAAAAAGAAGCAGTAATATGTATTTCCCTTTTGCTGATGGATTTTCTTATATTGAAGGAGAAAGACTCTAGTGTTGCAAATGCACTGCACCTCCTTACGTGATTTCAATTTTCCCATTTCCATACAAAGGATGATATCACCAGTATTTTTTTCTATTGTTGTAACTTTTCAAAATTTATCAAAATATGCAAAAATGTGAGAGGAAAGAATAAAAAGAAAGAAAGGAAGACAGAAGCATAGAAAGGAAGTAAAAAAGGAAGAAAAGAAGAAAGGAAGAAAGAAAAAAATTGAAGCAGTTTTAAGTGCTTTAAGACCACCAGAGGTGTTTTGAATTGTTAAAGGAAAAATCCTTGGAGAAAGAAACTGAGAAATGTGGAGAAAGACAGGGATGGTATTTGCTTTCACCGAGCAAAACAACAACAACAAAAAATCAGAAGTGAGGAAAATCAAAATCATAGAATGGAAACACACATATTTTGAGAAGCTGAGATTACTTGTGGTTTCAACCTTAAGGAGTGGAAACAGCTTCAGCGTATTTTTCATCAATTTATTTTTTGAGTACTTCATGGTATGAGGAAGAGCTTTTCCCAACCTCTCCACTCCATTTGAACCTCAGGAAGGTGACAAGAGAGACTGTGACTGTCCCCTGCAAGGCTGAATGGGAGAGCCAGTCTTTTAATATTGGTGTGAGTCAAGGCAAGATTAATTTCCTGAATCCTTTTGTCTAAATCAGTTCATTTCAGCTGCACTAATGATCTTTGAGTCAAGATAGGATGTATTTTTAAATGTCTTCTCTGCCTCAGCTATTGGGTATCATTTTGAAATGGGAACAGCATGGTGAGCTTCTATCTTACAGGATATCAGATTGTCTCGTTAGCTCTACCAGTCACTGAGAAGTCTCCAGATAGTGCTGATTCTGAGTGGTACCATCTGGACTTTATTGGAATGGAAAGTCAGGATGGAAAATCCTTGCTGATGCTCAGACCCAAAGGCCAAGTGGAAAAGCAGAACCCAGCACACTTGCAAGAGGGCAGCTATTCCTGTATGTGTGAGTACTGACATCTCTCTTGCACTGGTGAGAAACCACCCACAGATCCAGAACTGTCGTGTTTTTTCCGGGGTAACCAGAAAGGCATGTGTAGATTATCCTTACGATAGAGTAGTTGGCAGAGACAAAATTGTATGTGTTTAACAAACGGTTTGAAATTAAACATAATGTATTTTTAAAGCTACCATTTGGATTTCTTGCTTAAATCAGCACTAGCAGCAAAGACCAATTCTCCTGATCGGTAAAGAAGGTTAAAATATTGACTTTTTGTACTCCTCTATTTGTAGTTACAGTTGCTGGTTTTTATATTTTAACTGTTAATTGAGGTAAAATGCAGAGAGCGTGATTGGAACCTAAACAACAATCTACCAAACTGTGTGAATTAATTGTGAAGAGAAGGTCTTTTCCTGAATACCTGTCTCTGTAGGTTTCCTCAGCAGGTAGGATAGGAGGCATTAACCAGCATTTGCAGCAAATTAAGTCCTGTGTGATCACTGCTATCATTGGCAGGTTTCTAGGCATTGTTTATTACATAGCTATGTGTAGAGGTGGCTGAACCTCAAAAGGTTTAGAAGATTCAATTCTACTTATTCTAAGTATTAGAATGGCTGAATGTTTATCTGAAGCACAGCAAAACCCCCAAAGCCAGCAGAGCCTTCTGCTTGCCCTTTGGCTCGTACCCCTTGGCTGGGCTCTGCAGACCTCCTGGCTGTGGCAGGATGCCTTTTGGGAAGGCTTTGTGGAGCATGGTTGGAGCAAGACATCTTTGATGTGGGTCTTTGTGGTAGGGCTTGCTGTCAAAGGCCACAAAATCAAGTCTTTCAGCTGCACTGCTAAGCTAGACCAGGTAACAGGGCTGAAGGGACAGGAATGGATCTCTTTAACTGTATGTCATATAAAAAGGGCTGCAGCTAAGGGTGATAATTTAAGGGAGGGAAGGGGTTTCCTTGCCCTTCCTCTCTATCGCTAGCAGTGGCCAGAATGTGAATCGTGTTGGGCTAAGGCATCATAGTGTTATACTACCACAACACCAGTAGCTCACTTCAGTCTGCCTGTACCTCCCACTTTGGCCACGCTAAGAAACAGCCCAGAACCATGCATTAGTGATAATTTTGGAGAGATGCTTAATCTTAAGATCTCTTTTCAGTGATATAAACCTGACTAAATGCCTGTGTTGCTGCTTTCAAGCAGCAAATATTTCAAGCAGCAAAGAACAAATATTGCAGACTTGGGTTTTATAAATGCAGCTGAACTTGTGTTGCCAAATTCTTGGGAATTTGAGATTGCTCTAATGTTTTCCTTTGATGCTTACTGTTTGTGATCATTATGACTCATTTTCCAGCAGAAGTCAGAGGTTGTGTCTGAAAATGAGATCCCATTGTATACTTCCAGTGACGTCCAGACCCACTTCACAAGCATGCAATCAAAATAGATCACATAGAAGGGATGGGAGCTTTGCTCAGAACCTTGGGATGGGAGCAGAGCTGAGTACAGTCCATGCCTACCACAGAGACGTGTCTGCAGAGCTGGGAATTGTTCACATTTCACAAGACTGTCCTTTCTGTTGACATTCCAACTATTATAGAAATTAACAGTGTAGTAAATGTCAGTGCTGGCATCCTTTTGCCCAGTACACAAATAGCTTTGATGGTACCCTGGAAAGACAGAGAAAGCCTGAACCCAGGTATTTTTATCTTGTTTGTTTTTTATCTCATAGTAGAATAAAGCTTCAACATATTTTGTCTGTGTGGTGCAGGTTAAAATAGTGCCACTGCGTCTGGAAAGTTTTCTAGTAATGTGAGAGAAATATTTCAGGAATATTATGATATTCAAACATAACCAAGACGTTTCTGCTTCTTTTTACCAATCCTGTTATTTCTGCATACTACTTTATAGAATAAATATAATTCAAGAATTTGAATATTAGTTCTTTTCCAAAAAGAGAATTTAGAAAGTTTTCCAGGTCATCTCATTCACTTCTTCATCTAACATTTTTTCCACCAATCTTTTCTTAATCTGTAGTAAATTTAGCTATAACTGTCATTCTGAATTATTGGTTTTATGGCATCCGGCTAGTACTTGATCTCTGCTATGGCCAAGACCATTTCCATCCTAGTTCTAGCTTAGTTATGGAGGTCAAGCAGGAATCTAATCCCAACCATAGCCACACAACCCCTTGGACTAGGAGGAAATAAGACAGCTGCACACTGAACTGAGCAGATTCTGACCAGGAGACTCTGACTGCTGTTGAAATTCTGCTGCGGAGTTCCTGGAGAGACCTCTGTAAAGTCTGTGGATCTCACTGTGTTGGCAGAATTGCATGAAATCTACGTCAAATGATACTTTGTTTTGACCCTCTACTGATATTCGATTCCTACAGTGGGGTTTGATACACCAGGAAGAAGAAATAACTAGGTCTATTGTGAACATTGTTGGCCGCTTCAGCTATTGAGTGGTATCAGATATGTGCCAGCAGAGACTGCTCTTAAAATGAAGTATTTTGGTATTCGCATGACCCAGTAAGATAGCATGCAGGATGACAGTGGCAAAGGAAATGAGTCAGCATCCTGGGAATCAATGAACCAGACGGTGGTTCAGCACCATGGGAACAGCGCGCTTTGAGATGTCATCTGCAAAAGCACCTCATTAAGTAAATCACTAGAGAATGATGACAGCAGAGGCAATATTTTCAGTTCCCCTGAGGAAACACAGCTTCCACTGAAAAACTCCTGGCAGTCATTTATGGGAAAATAAATCTTGATTAACAGTTTCCTATAATACAGGATTTCTGATCAGTTCTTTTGTCTTCCAGCTCTAAAATGTCCTCATGATTTGGCATTCCCCTGGTGGTCTGTGCCCCCAGAATAACTGCCATCTAGGAAGTTTGTGCTTCCCTGTCAGGTTTAGCCACAGCACCACTGTGAATGACGATCACAAATCTAAGAGCAGATATTGCTCAGTGCTATGGAGCGAGACAAGATGTTGGGTTTTGTCCAGACCTGATGTAAGTAAGTCTTGCAGGGCTCACAGTACTGTTGAATTTGGCCTATTCTTCTTATTCAGAAATGGATTGTGCTGCCTACTTGGCTGTCCCAGTCCTTCATCCAGAGCCAAAGGAATCTAAGACTAGCTGGGGAATCTGAAAGTGAAATCCTGGCCCTCTTCAACTCAGTGGGCATTTTGGTGTTGACTTCAGAGAGGTGAGAATTTTACCCCAAATATCCCCTATATCAGGAATACTTTCTGTTTTTGTTATTCTTTGTGTAAAATGTCAGATGCTCTTTTCCTTAGTTTTGCTTCTCTATTCAGTATAAAAGATCTGCTTGGATTATTTTAATTGGCAAAAATGTTTTTCCAATGTCTGTGGCAGAAATAGCTCTGTGGATGAAGTGCCAGGCTAAGTAGTTCCTGTTAAGTAGCCCCTCTGCAACCCTGCTGTTAACACCAGTTATTACTGCCAGACACCTCTACACAGGTTGTGTAACGTCTAAGTTTTTAGTGGCTGCTGCTGTTCTACTGTTGTGGATTTTCTTTTTCTTTTTCCTTTGATTCCTGGAGGAATTAAATTAAAGTCTGTGATCAAGGGGGAAAAACGGGAGAAGTGAAAACCTGGGGCCAGTGTAGGTGAAGGCAAAGCTTCTGTGGGTTGAAGTAGGGCAAGATTTTCATCCAAGAAGTCTGAAAGGTGCAAACAGACTACACCACAGGCTTGATGTGTGCTACCACTTGATAGTGGCTCTTCTGGTGTCAACCCAGGAAGCATCAGTGGGGGGAAGGGGGCGGGGAGAGGGATTCCAGCAGGCAGCCACATAGAACTCCAGAGGTTTGAAGTCTTCCTGTGCTGAAAGCAGGGTAGCAAAGAGAGACATAGTATTGGGAGCAGGTAAATTGATTTTAACTTTTATGCAGGTCTTTGGGAGAGCTGAATTAGAAGACTGTAAAGTGCCATCAGCCAGGGCTCCTCACAGAGCAGACAAACACGTGCATGTGTTAGCAGCCACCTGTGATGCAGTGGTCCAGTATCAGTAAACCACCTGGAGAGGGACTATGTATATGTGGAAATAGATCGGGAGAGCGACAGTATCAGTGGGAAAGGAGCCATCAGCTTCCATGGTGAAGTTTGGTTGATATTCTTATGCATAAGAGAACATGGGTGCAATATGAAAATATTTGGAAGTAAGAGTTTTCCAAAATACTGAAGTTTGTCTTGTTTGTTTTTTGAGCACAAGTCTCATTACTCCCAGGATGTATGTGCTGTAGAAAAAGTGATGCAAAGGATATTCATTTTTTGACGAGCATAGTTTAATTGTGAAGTCCTTTTCATGAGACAAATATGCAATATGTGTATCACCCATTTGGTACTGCTCTCTGGGCATCAGGATGGCCACTTAAAGAGTTTTAAGAGTCCCTAAGGTGTAGTTATTGCATCCTAGTCTATGAATGTTCACCTGGAATCATAGAAATATTATTATTATTACTGTTTCAATTGTTAGATCAAGGTGTTCATTCCACAAAGTTTTGTGTGCCCACTTTCCAGATAAATTAAAGATTCCTTCTCTATTGGTAATGTTGTATAGGAATTAATCATACTTTTTTTAACATCAGTATCTGTTCCATGACAGCTTCTCTTCTCCCTCCTCCCATTTCTGACACAAGTAATTTACTTGTTGAGGTTTTATTGTATTTCATAGCTGAACTTAACTTTGAAAATTTGTTGGAGAGGACATAAATAAATCAGTAGTTCACTCAGCAACACTGTTAATGTGGTTAATAAAACATTTTTTTTATAAATTTGTCACAGACCTTGAAAATGGTGCCAAAACCTTTTAAATCTGAAGCCCCACTTTTCTTCCACACACCCTTTCCACCATGCAGCTCACGTTTTCAGATTCTGCAGCAGGATGGCTACAACATGAAGAATGAGAGGCACACACATGAGAATTTTAATTCTTCATTATATGGTAAATATACAAAGCCCTAGGTCTGTTGCCCAGATGGCAACATCCTGTAGAACCTGCCAACTTCAGTTCTGTAAAACAATTTATAGTCAGTAGCTGAAGGACTGATATTAAGTCAGCAATCTCAAAAAAAAAAAAAAAAAAAAAGAGAGAAGGTAAAAATGATCATTTATTCTATTTGAAAGTGCTTTTGCAGAAATAACTGTGAGGGAAATAAGTGTGTGTTTCATGTGAGGGAAGAAGGATCCCTTTGCTAATAAAGTTGTGTCCATAAGTAGACACAATTATATTAGTAGGGTGATGCTGATTAAATGTAAGAGGTTACAACCCTAAATAAATCAGCTACAGCATTATTTTGACTTTGTATTTGCCTTCCACTAGATTAGATGTTGGGGAAATTTTTTATTGAGAGTGTGGTGAGGTGCTGGCGCAGGTTGCCCAGAGAGGTTGTGGGTGCCCCATCCCTGGAGGTGTTTAAGGCCAGGTTGGATGGGCCCTGCACCATCTGATCTAGTACTTGATCTAATGGTTGGCAAGCCTACCAGTGGCAGGGGATTTGGAACTTGACGATCCTTGGGGTCCCTTCCAACCCAAGCCACTCTATGATTCTATGACTGTATGATTTCATGTAAGACAAGCATTGTCTGTTCATGCTAGAGTCTTCTTAACACAAAAGGCTGTGTGATCAGGCAGATGGCAGTCTGTAGAAAAGCATGTCAAGGCAGCTAGGAACATCACCTTGAGTAGTGAGAGGCTTTCAGGAGCAATCCAGACTGTTATGTGCCTGGATGCTCCCTCTGCAAAGTCTTGTGTGCAGTGGGGACTCCAAAGCTGTACCCTGCCTCTCCGGTCTTGGGGCCCTTTTTGGAAATTCTTCCACAGTGTCCCCTGCAGAGCTGTGTGTGCTGTGGAACGTGTCAAAAGCAGTCTTAACACCATTGCCATTAACTGACAGTTTGTGTCAGTTCTGCTACTGTGGCTAATTGGGGAGCAGAAGAGAAAAGTGTGTATGAAGGAAAACTGCCGTGAAATTGCCTCTCCATCTGCCTTCCCTTTTCTTGCTTCTCCCCAGTGGGCCATATCTAGGAGTCTCATTATCTCCCCTGGTTCCCAGTACGTGGAAGACTGGAAGACTGATGTTTCTAAATAAGAAAAAAGTCTATAGGTGTCTCAGTAAAAATATCTCAGACCTACAAAAGTTCTTCTCTTCAAGTTTGATGAGAAAATAAAGCAAGAATTTTGTTAAAATGATCAGAGTGGAATCTAAACTATGTAAAACCTGCCCAAATGCTCACAATGGTCCTGAATATATAAAAGACTAAATATGCTGCCTGCTTAGTTAAGGTTCCTGGAGACACTTCGGTAGCCTGGAACTTTCCTTTAGTGATGATGCAGGTAAATGATGCAAACTTCAGCTTGGGTAGTTTTAGTTCTGTACAACTGAGAGCTTTTTATTAGCTTCAATATTCGTTTGAAATGTGAAGAGAGTTTGGGGATTCCAAAGCACTGTGGACTGAAACTGAAGAAAATATTTTTACAGCCCGCTGTGACCTGAAATCCCTAAGCTTTGCACAGCTGTAGAAAGAAATCCATTTCGGAGTCTATTATGTTCGGACATAAGCATAAAACACTAGCTTTCAAGTGTGTGTCTTGAGAATGAAAAATTAGGCATTTAGGGAATGAATTCCCAGCAAATATTATTTATTCCTTAATTCATCAAGCAAGTGAAAGTAAATTAGAAGTCTGGGCTGTGGTTGCATGTCAATTTGTATGCCAACAATAAGGTTACAATGTTTTAGAAATACAACATTGAGGGCAGAAAGGCCATTTCCCCAAGTCCTGCACCGGTGTCACTCAGCCCCAGGTACCCCAAATCTCCAGGTGCAGTTGGGGCCTCTCGCTGAAAGATGCCCTCATTCCTATCCAAAGTGAAGCTAAAAATAATTGTACTTGGATAACAAATTATGAAATAATTATAAAACATTCTGAGCTACAGCAAAATCAGCATGGGTCTGGAGATTAGCTGCCATGCCAAGACCTCAAACAACTAGAATAATCTAGAATGAAAATTCTACTTTAACTTGTTATTTCCATGCTTTATAAATACACTGAGTCTTTGGTGTTGGTGGTCATATTGCATCCTGTTGTTAGCACCTGGACCAAGCTGAGAAAATCCAGTTCTTGGCATGTAGAAATGAATGCTTTGGATCAACAATTCATTGCCAAATTACGTGGAAAGTGTTCTCTTGCCTGGTCACTATAAATTAGATTAATTGTAACACAGAAGCCACAGGGAGGGGGGAAAAAGCAGTGTTATGCTCTGAATATCATTGATTACACAACAGGAAAGCTATCCTGAAACAGAACCAGTGGGCACCATGCAGAGATTCAGAATGAAAGAGATGAATGTGCTGTTACCAGTAACCACAGAGCCATGGAGCAGGGTGGTGGAAAGAGGTGTAATCAGCATAAGGAATATTAATCAAGTTTCCCACTATTAGTTTGTTCACAAATGTAGATGGCATCTGGGCTTTATTCAACAGGATGGAGCTTATTAACAGGAGAGAGGTTGACTTTTTATAGAGACTGATAGTGATAGGACTAATGGGAACAATTTAAAACTAAAAGAAGGGATAATTAGGGTAATTATTAGGAGGAAAAGGGTCATCATCACTGAGAGTCACCATCAGAGAGCAGTGAGGCCCTGGCACCAGAGCTGTGGTGCTCCATACCTGAAGGTGCTCCAGGCCAGGTTGGATGGGTTCTTGGCAGCCTGAGCTGGTGGGGGCAGCCCTGCCCATGGCTGGGGGGCTGAGTGCACTTTAAGGTCTCTTCCAATTCAACCATTCTGTGATTACCATCTTTACAGCACCACTTTTAGTTACACCGTCTTTCTCCAAGACATTTTTTGCTCACAGAGTGCAGGCCAGAGAGGCTCCAGCTCCTGCCTCTTAGAGGAAGTCAGAGATGCCAAGGTCTCTGTGGAGGTACCAAGCTGTTGTGCCCAGCTCTTTTATTGTAGGGCACAGCTGCAGAAATACCCTCCCACCTCATGTTTTCCATGGCGCTGCATTGCACTGCTCTACAGGAGACCAGTGGGATTTTGGAAGAGGTCTGATGTTCTCTGCATGGCGCATCCAAACACCCAGGCTCAGCTGCTTCACAAGGTAGAGCGCAAGGGCTTTCAGCTTGTCTGCTTAAGCAAACCTTCACCACCAAGGGTACAGAATGGTTGTTGCACATTTTATTTTGCTTTGATTTAGTTTTGTTTTGTTTAGTTTACTTCATTTTATTTTACTTCATTTTATTTTCTCTGCTTTCGTCCATGAAAATGTAAAATTTCCTCTTGAACAACGGCCTTTTGACAGTTCTTACCAGAACTAGTTAACACAGTTGAACGGATGTAGTGAACAAACTGCCTTGTTTCAGGTTGTTTTCTCAAGCAAATAAGAAGCCACCTAGTTAAGTGACAACCCAGGCCGGAGGGCTGGCAAGTCTCTCTCTTGCTCAGCGTGCCAGGCTGGGAGGCAGGGGGCTGTTTTCCACCCTGTTGTTCGCCTGCTTGGAGACACAGGGCAGCTCCTGTGACTTGCTTTGCTGGCTGTGAAGTGTTTAGACTGAACCTTCCCATCATGAAGTGTTCTGAGATTTACACGTAGGAAATGTAATACACAGTGCATAATATGTTTTCCAATTTTATAGTGTGGTGGTATTTCCATCTATGCAACATCTAATTTAAGCACCTGATATAGAAGGATCAGGGAACAATAAATGCCAAATAAGGTAATTGTTTTATGTTAAGTATACTTTTTCTGTAGTTAAGGAATTGGACTCAATAATCCTTATGGGTCTGTCCCAACTTGGGATGTTCTATGATTCTACGATGTGGATATGTGGATGTGAGATCAGGTGTTTTGCATGTATCCCCACATATAAAACATCCTAAGGAGTAATCCCAGCACACAGTAAGCAAAAAAGGCCTTTAGGTCTGTTGAGAGAAACAAGTGCTTGGAACACAAATGTTCATGAATATTTACATTCCTCCAGTATGATGTCTGATCCTATTCATATTGTCCTTTCCTTGCACTGGAGCCAAGCTTTGAATCAAAACTCTTGTCGGAAGCCCACAAGTACAAGTCAGTCGCTACCGTTCTTTGTACAAGGAACCTAATCAAACAAAGTAGTTCACATTTACTTATTTATTAGATGTGCTTACAGTGTGTATTGCTTGAGAACAGAGGCTTCATTTTACCTTTGTGTATCTTGAAAGAAATCGAACTATTCTCTGTTGACTTTGGCCACAAGCAGTATCTGCAGAGCAACCTCATTCAGTCATGCCTTGTGCAACTGTGGAAAATCCTTCAAGGTTAGCAAACTTCAGACACAAAGTTACATAAATGCAGTAGGATTCCTTTGAAGAAAACAAACGATTGTCCAAGAGCAGTCAGCATGTGGGTATAATATTAGAGCTGAGATGGAAAGGGAGGAGGATCCTTCAAAGGGGATCATTATATTCTTCCCCATTTTCTGCAGAAAATATTTCCTGTGCTATAAAAAAACAGAACAACTAATATGTAACATAAACTCAGAATAGAATGCATGCTTCAAAGACACCTTGGGCCTACTAGTAAATTCATGCTACCCCACGGCCACCGCTGTAGTGGAGGATGTTGTTCAGCAGTTTACATCAGCATATGCTTTATCCTTTTTTGACATCTGGGAGGCTGCTGAAGGACATGCCTGATTTCCAGTACCTGAAAAGTGCCATCGATTTCAACCTGCAGTATAAAGGTAGTTACTATCATAATGATTATGAAGCATTTCTGAGTTCAGTACCTTCAGTGACTGATAATTTAATGTGCCCAACTGTATTTTATCATATATGCAGCTTCCACATTGAGAAATAATAGCTGGTTTGTTGCCTACAATTGTAGCTCATTTCTTATTTAAAACTTTTTTAGGTCTAGTAACTTAAGTGCCTAATCTGATCTCCTCTTGCATCCTATTAAAAGCAAACACAGTGCCAAATGTTTGCATAAAATCACATGCTTTTTCCACTTCCTTTATGTTTCTTCTTACTTTTCAGTATGATTGAAGTACTAACACAAGCTTAAATTTGGTCCTTGCTTTTTTATGAGGATGAAGGCATACTAATGTCTCCTGTTTAACAGATGATGCTTCTGCATTGTTCAAGGACATGAATAATTAAAGCTCACATAAAGTCTTAGACGTTGCAGTTTTATAAAAGGGTTGTACTTGTGGCTG
The DNA here is from genome assembly GCF_905368555.1 of Meleagris gallopavo. Lineage (NCBI taxonomy): Eukaryota > Metazoa > Chordata > Aves > Galliformes > Phasianidae > Meleagris > Meleagris gallopavo. The sequence continues at coordinate 14,249,337 of NC_139405.1, forward strand.
AATACTTTTCTTAACTGCAACACAGAAAATGCGTGCGCAGCAGACGTTGGCAAACAAGTTCAAAACTTCATAATTAACTGGCTGTCAAAAATTTGGAAGCAAAACACAGGAGGTGGTTAGGAAATCAAAGTATGATGTGTTTTTAATCACAAAACACAAGGAAATTTTAAAAATTTATGAGTAATAAATCTGTATTGTTGGTACCAAATGGCTCCCTTTGCAGTCCTTTAATGTAATACCTGTGCTTCCTCTCTGAGAATAACGACCCATTTTTTGACTGCCTGAGGAGCAGTGCAAGAGTAGGTTTGCAGGCTCAGGAGAACAAAGCCAGGTTCCCAGACTGAGTTCTGACTGCACTTTAGGATTCCATTTACAGTCTGTTTGGTTTGTAATTCAAATAGCTCCAGACCAGAGTTAATGTTCAGACCACAGCCACCTGAAATTTGCTTCAGGGCTGAAGCTCAGCCAGACTGCGAATGGAGGAAACACTTGAGGTTTGCTAAATACAGTTAATAGGGGATTAGAAGCTGTGTTTTTTATGGTAGTGCAGGGAGGTCTGTAATAGAAAGAAAACTGAAATGCAAATACATAACTTCAGCCATGCTAGAAAAGATGCAACTGATTGCTCCCCAGCTATCTAGTACCTGTTCTTTCTTTTGTTACTTAAAGGGAAAATGAGAGGAAGAAGGTAACAATACTCTGATAAAGTCTATGGTGAGAGTCTACTACAGGTGCTGCTGGCTGATGGGAAATGACCCAGTGGTGAGGTGACTGGTCTGTGAGTTAAGAGATCCAAGAGATACTTGTCCTTCTGCTGCTAGTTTGGTGTGTAGGCAAAGACTGTCAAACCTTCGTTTTTGTTTTCCATTGCTTTTTAATAGCCACATTCATTTAGCTTGGGGCACCTTCATGGTGAGTGCGTTCAGTGCCTCATGCAGTGGGGTGTGGGTGCAGGCATCGTACAAGTATTAACCGCTGTCCTATAAATCAGAGTCACAGAAATTGAGAGCTGGGAGGATTCTTGGAGGTCTTTTTAGCTGGATGAAAAAGGATCAAATGTAGCTAAGCCATACCCACCAAACATTTGTCTTAACATTTTCTTTAAAACTCTGGCAAAGGAAATTCCACATTTCTAGTTTGCCTGTTCAAGTGGTATTTATCTAAACTTCGTCTGCATAATTTCAGTGGAGATTCCACAGTCCTAGGTTGCTTGTTCCAGTATTTCACCACTGAAGCAGAAATGTTTTTCTAATATCTGATCTAAGTTGTCTTTGCTAGAGATTACGCTGATCCCTCGTCTTTCCCCTTCCGCTGACTATGAAGATCAATCAATCATTCTTCTCTTCTTAGAAGTCCCTGCATATTGGAAGACTCTTGTCACATTCATTCCTCAGTTTCCTCTCCTCCAGACTAAACAACACCCAAGTCTTCTTTATCCTCCTCTCAAATGGCAGACTCAGAGCTGCAGCTGGCCATTTCAGCAATTTTTATATTGCCAAAAATGTATGTAGCCCAGTGGTTTCTCCAGAACCAAAAGGATTTACTCTTATGGAACTCCTTGCAAATTTAGTCCTGAAGTTAAGAGGCTCAAAAACTGGTATGGATATAGGAGACAGTTGATATGGCTAGAAAATTAACATCAGAGAACTCTGGGCGATTCCACCGGTTTTATGGCTTGCATGCCTGTATGTGGAAGTAGGTTTTTATTTGACAAAACTAGATTTTAAATGTTAAGATTAATTTAGAAAAAAATAATGCTTTCCCAGAAGAAGGAACACAGCTGAGGAAGAGCTCACCATTTGGGGAGGGAAGCTGAGAGCAGGTGAGAGTCAGAGGGGACACAGATGCTGTGTGGCTGTGGGGACCACCTCGCAGATGTGCACTTTTTTTTGCTCTTTTTCTCTCCCCTTCTGGCCTACACATCCAGTTTGCTATTTTCTTATCTTGCCTGAGATTTCAAGAAAAACAACTCCAAAAAACCCACAAACTTCCAAAATTCCAAACTCTGAGAGTATTTGTTTTCACTTATTTATTTATTTATTTTGCTTTTAGGAGAACAAAGACTTTAAATCTCCAATATAAATCTCATGATCTTAATTGGTTTTCATGTCCTTACTAAACAAAGGAAGACTTCTATTTAAAAACAAACAAAATGACCTCAATCCTCAAATTTCAGAAGACTCCCCTTAAATCTATACCAGGTCATAAAGGATGAAGTGCTGTTTGTTTGTTTGTTTGTTTGTAATTTTTTTATTATTTCTCTAATGCAGTAATTTACTAAGAACCTGGCTTTGCTTTATAAAATAGATTTGGTCAGAAGACTTTTAGTCAGATAAGGCCATAATTTGTTTCTGAGTCCTTTTCTTTGGAGACTGCTGGTAGGTAGCATGTAGCATTAGAGGCATGGGGCAGGTGCTCGGCTTTCAGAGCCTCTCCTGCGGGGACAGATTGTCACTGCAACATGTCCCTATTTCTGCCACAAGCAGAAAGCAGTGGAGGTTTCCAGGCACCTGCAGCTGACTCAGAGTATCTCCAGCAAAGTGCAGCAGCTCCTGTGGCCAGCACATTTTGTGGCACAGTGGCTTGGCCAGGATTTCATTCTTTCTTTAAATCTGAGCAGGAAATAACAAAGTGAGACACATGCATCTTTGATATCCACAGGAAACACTACTGCCTGCTGCCCGGTGCTAGCGATGTTGCATGATAGAGGATCTGATACTGCAAAGCTCTCAGCTGTCTCCTCAATCTGCTTTTGAAGAAATCTGCATGATAGGCATGATTTAGAATGCAATTTTAGTGTTATCCCAGTTATTCATATTGCCTGACAATACCACTTCTATGGCAGAGATGGATGATGTGCTAACTTACCTGCTGCTGGACTAAAACACTGGCTCCATGGTATCTTTGTGTTTGACTCACCTTGTCCATTCAAGTAGGGAAAAGATGAAATTTAAGGAAAAATACAAGGTTCAGCACCTCTCACCTCACTTATCTGCCCACTGTTTAAGAGGGGTGGCTGAGGGGAATTGGGATTGTTCAGTCTGGAGGAGTCTCAAGGAGGAGACCTCATCACTCTCTACAGCTGCCTGAAAGGAAGTTGCAGCAAGGTGGGGGTTGGCTTTTGGCCTCTTTTGCCACCTAACAGTGCTAGGATGAGAGGTGATAGTCTTAAGTTGTGCCAGGGGAGGTTTAGGTTGACTGTTAGGAAGAATTTCTTCTCAGAGAGTGGTGAGGTATTGGCACGGGCTGCCCAGGGAGGTGGTGGAGTCACTGTTCCTGGAGGTGTTTAAGGAACGTGGAGATGTGGCACTGAGGGACATGAGTGGACATGGTGGCGATGGGTTGATGGTTGGACGTGATGATCTTAGTGGTCTTTTCCAACTTTAATGATTCTATGATTCTATTAATCTCCATTCTCTCTGGAAGATCTTGGCAATAAATCACAACCAATACCTTACTCAACCTAGTACTAAACAACAAGCTCACTCAGAGGTTAAAGCAAGCCTGTAATTGTTGTTATTCCCAAGCCAACATCTGTGGAGATGATTCATCTACCTGGAACAACATCATGAGCTCTGTTTCTGCAGCACAAATTTATAGCTCTCTCTATCAACAGGATTAGCAAGCCTACTCTCAGGATCACCATGATTTAATTACATTCCTTAAGCATCAAACCTGATTACTGCTTGTACACTTTAGATGGGGGACCTCTGCCCTGTGCTTTACTGCACAGTGGCAACCTGGCCTGAATTATATGTTGTTGGAAAACTTTACCTGTGGAAGTTTAATTTTTGTGCTGTCTTCAATATCCCTACCCTTATGAGTTGTTAGATGGATGATCTTCATTCCAAAAACTTCTGAATATCTGAACCTAATCTGGCAGATACAGCTGAAAGAATCTCTCTTCTACTGTGTGCAAAATATGTGGTAGATATCTGTTATCTATCTAAAGAGAACCTCATCTATGGTAATGATACCAATTCTTTGTACCAGGGTAAGGAATCAGAGCTGGGAGAATTGCTAAAATACGGTTTGTGCAAAGATTCAAACAATTTGTTGTCCTCATGGTATTTATGCTATTCACGTCCTCATGTCCCCTTCACTGACTGCAAACAGGATTTAAATTCAAGAATACAGACACACATTAATTAATTGTTGCTATTGTTGATGATGGCAATGGATTCAGAATTCCTCAGGGACCAATATGGTTGTCTGCTTTGACCTGTGGTGTAAAAGAAGCCAAAGAATTTGACCTTGCTATTTTTACATTTTTTCCCCAACCAAGTACATGAAATATCAATGACATTAATCTGCAATTGAGCAATGAGTGCATCTTTTAGAAAGGCATCCAATCTTGATTTCAGAATCCAAGTGATGATAGAATTACAAGACCCAGGAGAAGTTATTCTCATTTGTTTAAACAAACAAAACAAAAAGTATTTCCTACTTGAATGAGATGAGCTTCAGCTTCTAATCTGGAGCTCTGCTTGTCCTGCCTGCTAGATTACACATCCCTCTAACAGCATACATCTTCTCTGATATAGATTTTATAGAATATGAAAGGAAATTATTGACAAGTTTCTTAGGAAAAAATCTTAATGAACAATAAATGTTTCAGGAAAGAAAACAAGATCACTGTTGCTGTTTGACTTCTTATTAGACTTGGCTTTAAAAAAAGTATGATTTGTTTTTAAACTAAACATGATAATGCATGTCATATCAAGGAAAATGTGCATACCTTCAAATATTTCCATTTGGAGTGTACTGAAAAATTACAAAAGAGGAATTGTATTGATTTAAAACATTCTGAAACAAAAAGTACCCCATAGATATATTTTAGCTGTTCTCAATTTTAATCACACTTCAATTCCAATTTTATTCACATTTAAATTTCTTTATCACAGCTTTTGACTCTAACTTCCTTGTACAAAAAGGTTATGCTTATTAAACTAATGCCTATGTGTATTCTTGCTGCTACAGGAAATTTTTTCTACAATGTAAGTGCTGGTGAAAATATCGTGCTTAATTCTAATGATGTAGAAACAAATTCAAGAATTCCAAAGTCCCTGGAAGTAATGAACAAGTTGTCATTTCCCTCAGTAGTGATTTTATTTGGAACCTCTGTACTAACTTAGGGAACTCTTGTCATACTTCTCTATCTGTAAACAATCTCCATGTTTTTCTTTCTGGAAACAGCCCCCAGAACCCAAAAGGCTTAATCTGTGTGAGGAAATAAAGCCTGAAATTCACATTTCAAGAAAGCAGACAGTTGACTAGAAAGTGAGTGTTTGTAAAATACAGATGCAAAACCCAGACATTTTCCTGTTTGGTTCTGCTGTTGGATTTTCAGAAACTACTTTTCTAGCCATTTCCTTTCCCATTATTCTTAATAAAGATTTTCTGGGTTATGAACTATTTTCTTTGGGCCAGGCAAAAGGTGCTAAAGTGTTTTCTCTGGAATTTAAAGATTCTTTTTTTCGTGAGGGTAGGTATGTTATTCTGCACTGAGTGGGAAGTCTGAAGGGGGAAATCTTACAAATAATTAATTTCAGTAAAGGTAAAATACTGTTTACTCTTTAATTGACTCCTGGGAGAAGGAAGGCAAAAATAAATCAAGACATTCCACTTTATGACTTCCAACTTTTATGGATTTCCCATTGGTAATGTTTCACTCACTATGGTCAAGGACTTTGTATAATGAAGTAGGTTAATATGTAGAGGAGAGTGTCTATGCCGACAAGGTTTGCTTGATCCTGGACCAGTAAACACAAGGCTTTCTGTTTAAGTCATTTGTGCCAGCCACCCCTTTTAGACTGTCTATTGCACTTCCACTGCAGCAGCCTCATTTAAGCTGTACCTGCCAACTTGTGACCAAAAATGGTGTATTTTTAATTTGCCTGAGATCACACACTTTGACATAAAACCACAAAAAGGATCAATTTCATGGCTGCTGCTTCTCTTTACTTCTCCAATGTTTTCAAAAAAGGGAAGGGAGAGGGGGACAGGAAAGAAGCCATGTAGTCTGTGCTTGAGAGGGATGGGAGCATGGAGGGGGTTGTCCTGCTTCCCAGAGCCGGAGCTAAGTCCGGTGGTAGGTGTTTCACTACTGCAATCCACTATGCTATTGATGCACAATAACTCTTGCCTGACTTAAATATTCTTTTGCTCTGATGATCTTATCTGATGGACTGCTTTTTTTTCTTATAAAAAGTGGAGGAATGAAGGAAAAAAAAATAGCAGAAGTCGCCTTCCTAAATTGCTAGATTTTCCTGGCAGATATATAATCTACTGTCCAGAATCCCTCTAGCATTGGTGTCTGCTGAATTCCTCATAGGCCTGTTTGTATTCCAAAGAAAATTACTGCACTTGTCTTCAGCTGTTGCCTCTGTTGGAGGTCCTCATAGAGAAGCCAAAAGCTGGGGTGAATAAGGTCTTGGAGTACAGAAACAGCCTGGGATTTCTGGCTCTTCTCCCACATGTCCCATTAGATCTCTATGTGTGTTATATTCAAAAAGCATATAGAAATAGAAATGTAAATACATTTGTGTAAATGAAAGTACATATAAATAATATAGGTGAGTTATAAGAAGACTAAAGTGGAAAGTGGTCTGAGTCTCCTCCTAAACCAGTGCTGAGGCATATACATTTTATTTCAGGTTAATCAGGGAAAACTAAAGGAAGGCATAAGTAAATTTAACCATGCTATGAAACCTCAAAGATGCCATAGCCACATTCTCTAAAGAAGGATGGTGACTAATAATGCTGAGAATACCTCGTTGTTGCTGCTAATGTCTTAACCAGTTGTTAACACTTCCGTTGCCAATAGCTTAACTCAGCACAATTTTAAGGTCTGGAGATGGAGTGCTCTCTTTCTCCTCAGGTCAGGATTCCTTTAAATTCTTCCTTTTATCTTGCTTGCAACTATATTTGCTTGACAAAAGCATTTTTCTGGGAGTCACTAGCAGGCACAATGCCTTGTAATCTTATAAGGCTTGCTAGTATGCATCATTCCAGACACATTATGCAAATTTTCAAAACACTGAGTAGTCCCATATGTTGTTGATATGCAGAAACTGTCACAATCAACTTCTTTATTACTTTCCCTTCCTCTCTTTCTGACAAGCCTCTTCATGTGAAATTACCTGTAGAATCATAAGATGGCTCGGGCTAGAAGGGACCTTAAAGTCCACCTCGTCCCAATCCCTTGTTGTGGGCAGGGCTGCCACTCATCAACACAGGCTGCCCAGAGCCCCATTCAATCTGGCCTTGAGCACTTCCAGAGATGGAGCACCCACAACCACAGTGAGCTCCTTCAGCCTGTCTTTATAAGAGAGGTGCTCCAGCCCTCCAAGCATCTTTCGGCCCTTCTTCTCCCAGCAGGCCACCCTTCTGTTGATGCAGCCCAGGATAGAGTTGGCCTTCCAGGCTGCAAGCACATACTGCTGGCTCACGTACAGCTTTTTGTCCACAAAAGCCCCCAGGTCCTTCTCCACAGGACTGTTCTTAATGAGTTCTTCTCCAGTCTGTTCTTATATCTGGGATTGCCCTGACCCAAATGTAACACACTGTATTTGGCCTTGTTAAACCTCATTAGGTTCTTGTGGTCCACGTTCTGAGCATGTCCAGGTCCCTCCGGGTGGCTTCCTTTCTATGTAATTTACCAACTGCACCACTCAGCTTGGTGTCATCAGCAAACCCGCTGAGAGTGCACTCAACCCCAGAGTCCATGTCATTACTGAAGAGCACAGGTACCAAAACAGACCCCTGGGACATGCCACTCTTCACCAGCCTCTTCCTGGACATAGAGCAGCTGATCTCAGCTCTCTGAGTGTGACCATCCAGCCAAGTCCTTCTCCTCTGAGCGGTAATTCTCTGCGCGACGTTTCAGGTAATACTCCACCTGTTGTTCCCCTGCCCCACAGCAGCACCTGTAGTCTGCAGCCCGAGCCGGCAGGGCAGCGCAGTGCAGGAGACAGCAGCCGCGCCACCCCCTGCTCGTAGTGGCCACGCGCCAGCCGTTAGTTCCACGACCAGCACCTGCCCTGCAGGCGGAGCCTCGCGCCCGTCACCACGTGGCGCTGCAGGCGGATGCGGGTCGGTGTTTCCCCGGCGCTGCGTCGTGTTCTGCAGCAGTGCCTGCGTGTGGGGCTGGTGGATGCAGGGGGGTTCTTGACCTCTCTCTGGGGATGGAGAGATGTGTTGCAGGTCAGCAGATGGACAGCGGGACCATAAGATCCCCGAGGTAGGCACGGCACGTTCTGTGGCGAGCACGGTGTGTATTTGCTCTGTGAAAAGGGAGCGAAGGCCTCGCTTCAGTTTGTATCAGACTTGAAATACAAGAACCTGTACCGCACCCGAAGGTCCTTTCAAAACAAACAAGCAAACAAAACGCGAATTATTTTCCCAGGAACTGGTTACAGACAGCTTTTCTTAAGAAACGCATGCTCCAGCGTTGGCTCTGCACTCTGGTGCTCGTCACATCACTTTGTATTTATTTTTAATCCCCTCCCAGTACCATGTAATACTTTTTTACACACTTCTTTCAACCTACAGTGCTGAAAAGTCAAGCGAAAATACGCACGCGAACCGCCCAGAAGTCATATAATAAGATTATGGGGATGCCTGAGATCACGCAGCAGAAACAATGGGGTTGCACAACCACCGTGTGCGGCGCTGCCGGGTTCGGTGGGGGCAGTTGGTACATGCCGGTACTCCTATCGCCCCGCAGCCAGAACGTTATTTAAGGTGCCCGTGACAGCGTGTAGGTGAGTCTTAGCCATAGCGTGCCTTGGAGACTAGAGCATGATATAGCAGGCTGAGAAAACGGCAGGGAAATAAGCTGATTAAATTAGGAGAGGTGGGAATGGTAGGAGGAAGCGTTGCTTCAAATTGCCTATCACCCACGTTGCTTTTGTTGCTCACAGAGCTCCTACTGGGGGGAATATGACTCTGTGCATGGATAGAATAAAACAAATAGCCCAAATACAGAGCGTATGCTATCATGAATCAAAAATCTTATGCTTCAGGGATTAAAGCGATCCCTTAAATATCAGGGATTAAGAAAGGAATTTAGTGATGTGGTGTTACCTCTTTCCCAGGCCAGAGTTTGTTTTCATCTTCTGGAGCTGCTAAATAGCTAACCTAGGCACACCTGGGAACCGCTGGGGAAGGCATTAGCAGTGGATGCACCTCTCAAATATGTGCTTCTCAGATATAAAGAGAATCCTCTGGTTTGCAACTCATCCAACAAGTGTTGCTCAGAGCAAGTTTTGTTTTGAGCCGACTGGCTGTGTTCCTCCTGCACGGCACAGGGTTTGCATCTCCTCTGGGACTTTTTAGGCTCTTGTCCATATTTGTGAGACTGTGTGTTTTTCATTTCAAACCATAATCTGAAAGGTGCGTTGGGCCTTGGAGGTGTGCTTGTGTAGCACGATGCTGAAGAATTGTACAATACAGCCTGGGATGTGGAGGGCAGTGGGAGGCAAACCTGTTCTGCTGTCATGAGGAGCACAGCAGAGGTTCATCTTCTCGGGAACCTGCTAATGTATTCCAAGTGAGGGGTTTGGCCCAAGATGACGGGAGTGCTGGGGGGCTGGACAGAGGGAAACAGTGAGGAGGGAAGTAGTGTTGTTTTGCAGGATGGATTCAGTTAGTGCTCTATGAAAGTGATAAACACGAGTTGTGATAACTTTCCAGAAGGTACTGATACGCTGCTGCAGGATGTCTCCTGACCCAAATACTGTTAGAATCTTCTGAGTTTCATAAAGAAACATTTTTTTTTAGAAATGATGTGATATGTAGGACTAAACAGATCATTTCTTGCAGTCCACAGAAAACTAGCATGAGAAGGGAGCCAGTATTCAAATCATACTGTACGTGTGAGCTGCCACTGCTACTGTCAGCTTCTTGGCTGTTGTCTGGTTCTAGGGTTTGCTTAGAGCTTGTGCTCACAAGCCAATGTTTGGCACTCTGTAGACAGAGAATAACCTCCATCAACTGGTATCGCAATGACGTGTAATACACTTAGAGTAAGTGATAACACGAAGGGGAAGTTGCATCTAATCAAGAACCTTCTGGGTTTTTTAGGAGAATCCTAAAAGGCTCTTGTTTGTCAGCCTTGGGTGTTTGCCTTAGTTCCTCAGGGCAAGGAGAAAAGGTGAGTTACAGAGATAAAAGTTTTGCTGTACTTTGCTTCTTCCTGCAAATTCTGACCACATCTATCGTGTGTGATGTGAAATAGCTTGATTAAGAGGAACCGTTTCTAGTTGCTTAAGTTTTGGGCCAGCGTGGGTCATTTTGAAATCATTATCCTGGAAGAAACTTTCAGAAAAAGAAAATACTTTGGCTCATTTTACTCAGCCATTGAGTGATATGGTCATTATGTGTTGTAATTTTACTTGTTACAGGAAACTGTTATATTGTGACTTTGTGTTTGGGCTTTCAGCCTGTTTTGAAGCGCAGAATAAGGAAGTCTTTTCGCCAGTAGCCAAATTTCTCTTCATCTGTTTCTCCAAACTTGTTTTGCACAGATCCTAGACAAAGACTTGGTCACAGCACATGCTCCCATAATTCTCTCATTTACAGAAAACTTATACAGAATTTTATTAGTACATAATATTTTGCCTGGAAATTTGATTTTGTTAATAGCAGGTTATGGCATATCAGCGAAGTCCTGTGTGCTCTGCCTTAATTTTGTCCTTTCCAGAGAACAGAAGCTTTAATGTTCTAACTCAAGGTTGTTTATTGTTGTTTTCCGTTTCAGGTCCAGTGCACTTCAATTCTTTCGTAATATCATCCCAGAATATTTTTTCATAGTTCCAGATATGATACGTGTAGGTGTATCCACCTGTTCTTTCATAAATGCTTTAACTGAAATGACCAGAGTATGTGGGAGTCATTCATGACAGTTGTCCTAAGCCATGTGAACCACAGAAAGTTGGAATGAAAGCTCCTGCTCTATAGCTCTACCCAGGAATTAGAGAAGATCGTGTATCCACAACTTGTCCTGTAGTTTAGGAATTTTGCTCAGTGACTACTTTGCTGAGTTGGACAAAAATTACGAAAGATTTTTCTCATCCCAGTGATGCCAGGATGTGATGCTGCCTACTGTATGATTTCTAGAACGTTATGCTTTAACAATGTGTTCTCTATTGATAATGATGACAGCCCAGAAGGTACAGTTCAGTGGCTTCATTAATAATGAAATAATTGAAATGTTTCTTGGGTTTCTCATGGATTAGCTGGGACAAACAGTTCCTTAACTCATTGAGCCCAAGTTGGCAATTCCTTCCACCATCACCCCCTTATCCCCACTAATTTAAGAGAGTCAGCCATTTTCTAGATATCAAACATATAGTATCTTCAAATCTATATCATGATTTTACTCATGACTTGATTTTAAAACTACTTAATTCTTTCTTTAAGAAAATTAAGCTATGTCATGAGGTTGTATGAAGGTGATTTCTTTTAATTGGTCTTGTAAAAGAAAAAAATTTTTGGACCTGGTATTTTGTTTATAGAAGCTCTGTTAATCATGGCCAGTACGTGTATCTGGCTTTTGCAGTTTTTGCGGGGTTAGAAGCTGCTTTTACTGAAGCAGAGCTTACTATTGAGTACAGACACGCCTCTGTATTGATTATTCTTGTAGGATTTGTTCATCCTATTTTGGCTGTTATAAAATGCAGTGGGAGCAATTCCAGCTCAAGCACATCACTCCAGTGTCAAGCAGACCATGATGTCATGAGGAATTCCTTGTCGTAAGGGACGTCTCCCAAGGAGAACATTTGCTTTTCTGGAAACCAGCCATCCACCCACATGCTCCTCCACCCAGCTGTTCCATCCAAATAACCAAACCAAAGGGAGTGCTTTGATTAATCGGAGTGAGTAGGAGTGATGCCATGACAATACAGTAATGCATCTGCTGTAGACTATTCTTGATTTGCGTTTGATTGTTTGCAGTCCTACCCAACTGTAGCCAAAGGCAAGAAGTGATAACCTGTCATGTTATATAAAAACACATTTGGAAAAAAGTGGAGTAATACAAGATAAATAGCATATGCTCTTTGAGTCTATTCTTTCCAAGCAGTTGCAGTCATTCCACAACTTGATGTTTTCTCTTTTTAATGGTTTATTTCCAGATAGCTTCTATCTGCAAAATAAAAGTTGAGTGAATGAAAGCAAGATTTTGAGAGGAAATATGAGGAGAAGTATTAGGATGGTGTCAGGCTGTTAGCATGTGGACAAGAAAGCAAAAGCGTAGGTGACATCAGTCACACAGCAGTTGGACAGAAAGGTTTCTGCTCCATCAAGGCAATTGTGCTATCTTAGCTCTTGGACGTTCTCTGTCTTTTTTTCTGTGTTGTTATGGCACTAAAAGTTTGAGACAAAAACAACAGAGAATCATGTCATAGGACTTGGAAAGTTCCCCTCTTTTGTTAAACACATCCTTTGTTCTTCTATAGCTGATTGTCAGTCATTTGAGTTATGCAATAGAACTAACCTGCTGATAAAGCCAATAGTAAAATCCTGTTGGCTTTGTTTAAGCTTGTTCTGCTAGGATGCTTTAGAGGGTTTTCCTATCATGTGTATGACAGCTTCAGAGGGAGAGGGCTATTCATCCTATAGAGAGGGGCAAAAGTACAAACAGGAGAAGCCCTTGACAAATGGAGGATGAAACGTTCCCAACTTAAGAGGGTTTACTTCCAAGAGTCATGCTTTTTAAGGTAAATTAAATAATAAGATAGTATTTTTCAAAATGGAAAGCATGGAAAGTCTCTTTGGTATCCGATCTGTAAAACACCAATTAATTATGATGGGAAGACATGGCTACTTTGTTTGATGTTGGCAGATGTGAATGAAAGACCATGATCTGAACTTGTCCCAGTCTTACTTGTGCTCATCATCACCATGTTAATACTACCTACAACTCAAGCAAATCACTCCTAGACACATGATGGTTTAAGCATGGAACTGCATGGACATGACTTTCTGGCTCCTAGAACTAACCTGTTTCTTGCCAATACGGAGTGCAAAGAAGCTGAAGAGCTATGATTTTAGATAAAATGGAAGGCTGTGTGCACATGCATGGATGCGTTAACATTTGGGATCTGCTGGACGCTCGCTCTGGTGTCAGCTCATGGAAGCCTGGGAGACATCCTCTCATTTGTCCGTTGGTTTGAAGTATCAGGTTTCCAGTCCTCCAGTCTGGGAAGATCAGGATGAAAATGCAGGTTATTCTTAATAGCTACAGAGAGACACATCTAATCTGCTTTAGTTACCAGTGCACTTGTGATAGCATAATGCCCTGTGTGGGCATTCTGTCTCTGAAAGTCATACAGGGACTCTTGCTTTAGTTCAGCCTCCTCCAAAGGATCTAAAACAAAACCCAGTCCTTCTGATGCGGTTAGAATTTCATTTGATTTTCATCAAGATAGTTATACCAGTATAAATTTACACTGTGAGTTGTTCTGATATAACTGAGCTCTGCAGATACCTCATGTGTTTAGTAGGTTGAAAGCATAGCCATAGGTGTGGGATTGTCCTGTGCATGAGAAATGGGTGTTGGCTCTAAAATCTACTGTTCTTGGGGCCTTGCCAAATCAATCCTAATGGAGTACCAGGTGTGCGGGTGTGTGTATGAGCAAATGTATCTACATGTGTTGTGCGTGTGTTGAGTCTTAAAGCTGGAAATAGGGATGGGCAAATAGCTGTTGAAAAAGAATTTTGCTTTTGAATCATTTGGAGTGAAACTTCACAAATTGGTTCATTTCCACCCAGTTATTATCTGACAGTTAAACCACAAGCAATTAGGAGATATTTTGATTTTTCCTCTTAAAAATTATTGCAGGTTTTTGTATGTAATGCAAAGCCATTTTCAAATTCGTAAACATGCTGGGTACCCCCACTGTCCCCTCTTATATCCTTCTGTGAAATGTATGTGACATCAGGTCTGTATTTTCTGCTTGGTCCCCTCCTCTTTGATTGCAGCTATTTTCTGTGGGGAGAAAAGGGTCTCCCTGACCCTTCTTCTTGCAAGGGGAGATCTTGCAATGCTGACTGTGTCCCACCTGCAGAACAGTGAATAAATCAGCCATCAGAACTTGGGCACCAGCATGGCACTTTGCTTCTCCTACCTGCGGAGGAGGCCTCTTTCCGATAGAGGGAGGCAAAAGATAGAGAGCAGAGAGTTATTGCTTCACTGGGAAAGAAGGTGTGTGTGGGTGTATAATGAGGGGACTTTACAAATAATTCCTTGGTGATTATTCATTGTAAGGGGCATTCAGTTGCCTTAGAAATATCCCACGGAGTAGTTAATTTGAAGAGTAGTTCAGATGTGCAGGATTTTGATTTCAGTGTGTTTTGTTTTCTGCCTAATGTCAGAAATCATTTTCATAATCTGCCCTGGGGACTGCGCTGTCTCTTGTACACTGGTTGTATGCACAGCCCATTTTGAAATATGAGAGTTTTTTTAAAACTGAAATTGTTCCAGTTAATAATACCTTCCCTTCAGATTTTCATTTTTCAGAAGTGATCCACCCACTATTGAATAATAAGGCTTGATAACCATAGTTTCTTGGATAGCATGCAGGGAGCTGCCAATATTACTTTGGGACTAAAACTAGAAATCACTGCTCATTGCTATGATGGAATCTGTTATCCAGTTGGGATATCTACCCTCAAAATCTTTATGTAATACCGTGAGTTAGAGATCTCCTATTTCAAGGTGTCTTGCATTAATAACAAAGTGACCATACAGATTTAAAGAACGGAAGAAAACACAGCCATTTCCAGGTTAAGAAAAACTGTCTTTCGGTCCAGAGTAAGTTAAAATCACACACTTGCATGGAATTTGCAGTAAAGAACATTTATAGTGGAAATATTGACTGACCTTTAACAATAGCAGCGGGGCCAGCTCTGCTCTAACAACTATTGGAAATAACAGGCAGTAGCATTACAAGATGATATAGGCTAGGAAAAGTTCAAAGAGAAAACATTGGAAAAAAATCCCAGAGCAGCTAACTAAATCTCATCTATTTTTTTACTAATTGGCCGCAGTTTGATACTCTGAAGTTCACAAAAATTACTGCTCTGATACTAGACCAAGCCTAAGCATTGCCAAAAGTTATTTTATTTCAGACTTTTCTGAATTACAGTAAAATTTCCTATATTGCTTACCTAAGAGACCAGGAAGTTGGCTGTCAGTCTACTTAGTGAAAGGCTTCTAGCTTTATATGACGTAAAACTTTATTTCTCCTATCTGTGGGAAAATGAAGTCAGGGTACTTCCAACAAGGATGATATGGGATGGTAGGTTGAACTCAGAATGATTCCAGTGATCCAGTTTTCAGATTCATGGCCCTGCCTGCCACTGTGAACTTCTGAAGACTGCACAGCTTGCAAACTAAAAGATCCAGCTCCTGGATCTTCTTGCTCTTACTGTACACCAGCTATCTCATTGGGGAAGGGGGCTTCCTTTCCTTTCTCATTAGTGTGCAGATGGCATGAGGAGACAGAGACAAGATGGGAACATGGTAGTAATGGTGCAGGTTTCACATGGTAGGATAATCAGGACCTATTAAAAGGACCCGCAGTTCCAGTCTGCTTTGCATTCTTCCCTCTGATGTGTGATGCTGCAGGAGGTACATCGACAGTCCCACTCCTGCACAAGCCAGGAGCTCTTGAAGATGAGGTTGTCTCCTGCTCGGTGGCTCCCTAGCAGAATGTATTTTAGAGCTACAGAAAACAGACCACTAGCAAGACCTGTTCATCTTATTTCCACAAGATCATAAAATGCTGTGTAGTAGGTGCCGTTTCAAGGGTCAAATTCAAAGGTGAATATATGTGAGTTCAAGCGATTGAAATTCAGAGACAATCTAGATTAGTACTTGCTTACTTGAAGACATAGTAGACTTAATAATTTAGACTCTTTCGGATTCCCTGGGCCAACATAAAAAAATGTTGTATACGTTATATTCATCCATTGCATTAATTTCCACTTCTTGCAGATATTTCTGCATCAAAAACTTCAAAGATAAGAGATGAAGTATCCTCTCCCCTAAAATAATTTTACTTTGTTTTTACTCAACAATTTAAATTCCCTCAGATGTTGGCTTAGTGCTTAATTATTACGGAGTGTACTTTAAACACTGTCTGAAAGTAATAGTGCTAGTGCATAGTGAGGCTTATTATTATAATGATGTAGTCAATTGATTATTACTTCAGTAAGGAATCCTTCATTTAAGAGAAACAGCTTGGTCGAACAGATGAAATGGTGCCTCTCATCCACCTGTCCTCCCAAACTGCCTTTTTCTAGCAAATCCAGACTTCCTGTACTGCAGAATACTGGAATCTTGCATCAAATACTTGGGTCTAAAGTTTTCTCTTGATTAAAAAAAAAAAAAAAAAAAAAAAGAATTGAAAATCTAATGGTATGAAATTTATGTTTAAAAAAAAAAAAAAGCATAGATTTATAGATTTTCTAACTCGCACCCTGATTTTGCATCTATTTGTTTTGCTTGGTGATTCTGATGGATATCAACATGGGATTCTCTAGCACCTGAGATTCAGGACATCTTAGTTTGGATACACAGAGCAGCACAACAATTAAGACTAGGAATGCTCTTTGCCTCTTAAAATTAGAGCATTGTACTTAATAATGGATGAAATAGATTTTTCTCTAAAGGAGATACTCTTTTGTTGTGGACTGAAATCAACAAGCACATCTACAGTTATCTGAAAGTTAACCCTCAGATCAGTAGTAACATTTCTAATCTCGTGAAATCAAGTTAAATGTCTCTATGTTTCAATACTTATGAATATACGATAACTTTTTTTCATTGAAAGCATTCCTACTTATGCCTATTGCATTTACCTTTTTTTAAATGTCCTTAGGTTTTTTAATCAAGAATGTTATATACAGATAATAATACATACTCTGTAGAATATTTGTTACAGTATCCCATCTCCAAACTACCTGTGCTTTTCAGGACTGACATGGAGGCAAGAATTTAAGATTCTCCAAATCAAACTACCTTAACCCTGTGTGCTGAGAAAAAGTCTGAGCACAAGGAGTCTGATTTACCTTGTGTTTGATAAAGTGGGCTCACCCAGAGGAAGAAATGAGAAACATCGATGGATAAGTATGGTGTGATATGGGCTGGAAGACATGGCAGGTTATCAGGAAGGCAGCTCTTGCAGGAAGCCATATTACGTTCTTAATATAGTTTTAGACATTACTTCTCAGTCACTGAAAATGTTAGTAACACTGAACGCCAGTAATGAAGTTCCAGTGATTTTGTTTGTTTGTTTTTAAAAAACATGGGCACAGACAGATTCAGCTGTAGATATAATTTCTAGACTGAGTAATGAGCTTAAAAGGAATCAATATGAAATAAACAGAGAGTTGACTTTCAAATCTGAAACTCAAGTTTGGAACTACCAGCCAAAATAAATATCTGTTTAATCAAATGTATCTTCTCTATTATGCATATTATAATTTCAGGATTCATTCCAATGTACTTTCCAGGTCTTTTCTCTTAGCAATCTAGATATGGTAGCTACTTTTTCCTTTTTTCTTTTCTTTTTTTTCTTTTTTTCTTTTTTTGGCTTTGAGTGTGTCAGTACCTAAGATAAGACATTGTTTCCAAAGGACTGTTGAATTATAAAAAAAAAAAATACATTGCCAAAAAACTCCTGCTAGGGTTAGACATGTGACAGAGAAAAATAAGTCTTGATTTATTATATATACATGCATATACACACATGCACTTCTGTATTCAAATGTACATCAGAATGTTCTCTGAGTAAATTTTTCCAAAGCCACAAAATGAATACTATGTTTTTTAGATCAACATTTGTTGCACAAACATCAGCAATCTAGATAACTCTATATGCTTTCACTGATAAGACAGAAGAATAGATGGAAATGACTTCTTTGATTCTGGTCTTTCCAGCTACTTTGCTTGAAAGCAAGCCAGAAATACTTAGAAAAGAGAATTACTCTGGGCAATTCAGCTTCTTGCCAGAGTCAACATGGTAAATAGATACAGGAATTTGGAATATGACATGACAAATTGAAGTCTTCTGACCATGCAGTTCAGTTTCAAGATTAAGACACAGATTTAAAATATGCTGTTGCCTGAATGCTTATGGCCCAGTCTCTAGAAAGCAGCTGTTCTCTGCATTGCAGCTGGAAAAAAAAAAAAAATAAAAGTCTTTAAAAAATGAAACTGGCAGTAGTTACTCATTCAGACCCTTTGCTATCCTAGTTGCTCTGGTAGTAGGATGCTCAGGTGCTCTGTGAGTGCGGAATCATTTTACATGCAAGAAAAGTAATAGCTGGAAGGAATTCACATAGCTCTAAAACATTTTTGATGTTGAAATCTGTCAGCTCCATCCAACTGGGCTAAATACAGGCTAGAAATCTGAAATGGGATCCAGTGTTCACCCTTAGGAGGTGCAAAATACAACCTCTCGTCCAAGGAAGCATTCACAAAGGTGATGTAGTATTTCTGTGTTTTCCTACTTTTCTAATCCTGGATCATGAACAAAAGTCTTCACTGGCCCAGATCTCTATGCCTGGATGTTCAGCTGGAAAAGCAGAGGACTTAGCTTGAGTAAAATCATGGATAATCTGAATGGAGATCAAAACTAATGTGAGATTAAAGGAGAGGCAATTCATTATTAGTGTTTTTTGAGCACCTCTTAACTTTTTGGCCTGGGCATGATTGTGATATTTCTTCGAAAGGCAGGAAGTACAAGATAAATCACACATGAAAACCTCTTCGTCCGTGATTTGTAACGTAATTTTGTTGACAAACCATATGTATACATTCTGACTTGGAAATGTCAAAATGTTTATTTTCAGTCAAAATATTTCAACAGTTCAGTCTACAAAAATGTTCTGAACCTGATTCTGTGGGGAAAACCATTTGGGCATATAATATTGATTTGCCATGACAATCGTAATTTCCTGAGGAGGAAATTGTGATTTTTTGATCAGCTCCATTAGATATCAAGGTGTTTTATTGCACCGCTGTCCCACAGATAGACATGCTCAAATTTCTGCCAGGTTTCAGCCCACCCATCTACTTAGTATTGTGTGAATGCAAGTTAGACGTGTCTGGCTTGGTGACTGCTCTGTTTGGCGAATAGTCACATAAATAATTGATATTGTAAACATTGGGTTTGAGCTGACAACACATCTAACCAGTAATTGTCGATTAAAACATGCCAAATAGTCCTCTGCATAAGTTTGAGCTGTTTCTGATCTAATTTGTATCTTTTTATAAAAGCTTTCATTCCAGTTATGCTCATTCAGTTATTTGAGATTTACATTAGCAGAAATGAGACAAGGATTTGGCCTATATTTGTTTTTTCCCCTTTTTTAAACAGAACTACTCTCTCTTCCTTTGGATGGGACAGGTCACATCCAGACTTGATTAAACTGGTTGTATTTGGATTGAGGGACAGTCTGCATTTCCATGACTGAGTACTTGGGGTATTTATAACAGTCTACCCACAAAAGCAACTGTCTTGAGCAATAGGCTGAAGGCTGGGGTAATTAGATAGTGCTGAGGACCCTTCCTTCAGACTCCTGCTGGCTAGCTGAAAGCCAGCACGGGTGATCATTGCTATGCTGTCATAGCAGCAGCAGAGACGCGCTATTAATTATGGTCTTCAGATCTAATCTTTCTGGAAGGATATCCCTTTTTGTTTTTGTTTGTTTGTTTGTTTTTGTTTGTTTTTTGTTTTTTGTTTTCTTTCTAAAAACCCATTCTGTAAATGACCTGGCTTTTACATCTTGAATTTGTCATTTGTGGCTGACTTCAAAGAAGAGATGGCACTATGCATTTAATGATACGATGTGCTGGGCACAGTCTGAATGGCAAATACATGCAGTTGTTGAGATGGCAGGAGAGGAAAGGACTTTGATACAGTGTGTTCACAATGCAGAGGATCTTCAGCAAGCAGACTCTGCTGTAAACATTTAGGAAGGAAATGGGCAATATGCCAGCAGAGTTTGTGAGTGATACACAAGGTGCAATCAAGCTTCTGGCTTGATTAATGTGTGCAAGAGATGCAGGCAATCCATTGCTGTCATGTTAATATTAATTAATGACCAACAATGCCTAGCTCACTAGGTTTGATCGTGCAGATCTGTTAATTCACTTACTCCCAAGGTTTGCTTTAGCAGATGGAAAAGGATTATTTTGCCATACTTTCAATGGCAATTCAAGTCTATTTTTATCTCTTTTTTGGCTTGTGTGTCAGAGACTGCCACCTGTTTTTTGCAGGTTGTTTTCAGCACTGCAGTCTAGATTAAAAATTGGCCTAGTTTGTGCTTCATGGAAAAGGAATTTGTTGCTCTAGCACAGAATAATGAGAATATCCAGATCCAGCGCTGGTGTCCAGCCCTCTGCAGTTGTGTGAACTCTGGCTGCAGCAAGCAGTTCTGGGTCATCAGGATCCCCAGTGTGGGGCTGCGCAGTCTCCTCTACAGGCTGTTCAAGCTTCCTGGTTTTGGCATGGAGTTCTATAGAATAGGGTGGGTTTATGAGCTTACTGTCTGCATAGTTCCATTCAGTACTGGCTTAAATGTCTGTGTGAATAAGAATGCATTAAGAGAAGACCCGGAGAGTCATAATGACTCTTGAGAACATTAAAAATTCTAGGCGGACAGCTTTAGGACCGGGAGTTACTCACTTTCAATCTCACTGAGGTTTAGCAGGAGTTAGTCTGGTTTGAGAGTTTATCATCCACCGCTCCTTACATTAGAGTGGACTTTGTCCTTCTGATGTGAATTTCAGTTAGTTTCTTTGCCTACTGCGGCTCTTGCTCCAACATCTCTGAATCAGTCTTGGTAGTTATTCCATGTGACTGCATTTACAAGCACCTGAGTCCCTTTCTGGACCTATTCAAGAACTATGAACTCCTATATATACCTTTTTTGTTGTTGTTCTCTTGCAACAATTAACTTGTAACTTGGTCTTCAATTTTGCTGAATTTGATACTTACTTTACTGTAAACACCCATTTGTTCCACTGGGCAACACAGCTCTCTGAACATCTGGGAATCATCACGTGTCATGAATGACGATGTATCCTTGCTGTTTGACTAGCACAATGCCAGATCTGATCAGTGGAAGAAATGTGTCAGGGCAAAGATTAATACACACTGGTTTGTGACTGGTGACTCACAGGGTAAACTCGATTCTCTCTTTGATGATCCAAGGTCTGCATTTTTCCTCTCCCATTTTGGTCCTGGTTTATAGCACAGAAACTTGTACTAATGGCTCCAGAGCTTTTGATAGCTGAATCTGAACACTTCGCTTCAGTCTGGTCCAACACCTCTAACTGAACTGTCACTTGTGTATGCCACAGCTGCACACAAATCTTTCTTCTGGAGAAGGTTTGCTACCCTTAGGCTAAATAACCAATGAGAACTCGGTCGTATTTCCTCTGCACGTTGTAGTGCACGTTGAACAGTATCTTCGAGTGCCCTCTGTCTGGAGGATTAAAGAACAACTTTCTAACAAAATAGAACAAAACAAAGGCATCAGTATTTTATTTCCTTGTTACAGTTTCATACTGATTTCTGTTTGAAACACCAGCTGGTTTCACATTCCTGCCCACCCATGCTTCAGCAACACCATGAAGCTGATACTGGAAGGAGCATTTTTACAGGCATAAGTGAAACTCACAGATTTCTTTCAGCTCTGGCCCTCTGTGTAAGCTCTCCCTGCCCTTAGAGGGAGAATAACAAATAAATAAAATACATTTCTTTTCTACTTGGACCTGCGGTATCTTGGGCAGAAGATAATAAAGAAAATATTCAAGTTCTATATTCAAGGTGCAAAAGCGCTTCTTTGGGCACAGTGGATTGAGGCAGAGATTTTTGCTGTGGCCATTTGTTGCCTTTCAATTATGCCATTAAGTTCTTGGCACACAGAGCTATTCATATTTATATTTCCTTGGGTGAAGAACAAACTGGAGTATGAATCAAAGCCCTCTGGAGAGCGCTGGCCACTTGTGTATGCACACAGGGGCTGTCTTCTGCCCAAGATACCGCAGGTCCAAGTAGAAAAGAAATGTATTTTATTTATTTGTTATTCTCCCTCTAAGGGCAGGGAGAGCTTACACGGAGGGCCAGAGCTGAAAGAAATCTGTGAGTTTCAGCAGTTTGTTCCCTGCCTGATTCCGGCAAGGGTTCCAGTCTACTGGAGAAGCAGCAATGAATACAGCCAATACTATATTCCTTCACATTTCTCTCTAACCCTGAACAGAAATTTGGGGCTGAAACACAATGTAAGGGTTATGTAAAGCTGGAGGTTTCAGAGGAGGTCTCTCCAGGTGCAGAAACATTCAGGAGTTTCTAGACAGAAACTCTGGGATTGTGAAAAGGTCAACTATGTTCATTTATACCCTTGTTGGTTTTTTTTCTGTTGTTGTTTGTTTACCTATTGTCATGAATTTTTATGATTTTTAATGGCTTTTTTTTCTTTCTAGGAACTGCATTAACTCTAATTACGGCTTACCATATCTCTGTTCATTATTACACATTTGGTGAGCAGAGAGCAGGAAAAAAAGAAAGAGAAATTATTAGTCTTTTTAGAGAGGGAACTATTGTGATGGTCATTAGAAGGGAAGTATGGTATTTTGTCTGTGAAATTTGTCAGAATGAGGCTAGGCTGGAGACAAGTGAGCAATAATGAGGCTCTTGAAACCTGTCTGCAGGTGTGTAGCAGTGAAATAACAGGCAGGTGCAGAGAGTGAGTCTTTAATCAGAGTTTTGGCAGGGATCTCGTTCATGATCTGCCATTTGGCTTATGTGCCAAGGAGAAAATTCTGTAGCAAAGGACTTGGAACACAAAATGCAACTTCTGTTTGAGCAGAAATTTCTTTCTTTCTTCTTCGTCTCTTTTTTGTTTGTTTGTTTAATTTTCAGTGTACTACCATCTCAGAAAGCTGAAGGCTTGTTCATAATAGCAGGAAGAAATGACTATGGCTCCTTGTCTGTCTGAGGATAGCTGGCTCTAATCTAGAGGTAAATGCGTATGTCAACATTTTCCATAAATACTGCACTGAAAAAAAAAATGTTTTCAGACAAATCTGTTTTAGCAACAGTTGTGATTTATTTTGGATTCCTTACCAGTAAGTAATTGAGCAGGTTAAGTAAAATTTGTGTCGCATTCAGGGACAATGCAAGCTCCAACACACCACTGGAAATGAGTGGGGAAAAGGTATTTTTAACATTGCAAAATTTCAGTGTTTTGTTTAATTAGTGTATATCAAATTAAGACAAAGAACAGAAGTATCAACATCTGTGCTCTGAGAGATGTGAAGAGGAAATAAGTATATAGCAAAAAAAAAAACCTTGCTTCATGGGGTGTATAGAGGTGAACAAAGCATATGGCTGTGGTGAATGGCTCAGACAATCACTACTTATAGTTATTACCAATCACAACAACTTAATTAGTGACTACTCATTTTAAGACAACTGCGAGACACCTGTTGACAATTTGTAAAGTGAAGAAGGATGAATGGCATTTTCATTCATTTGGCCCAAACCAAATAGTACATCACAGTCTTCTGCCTTCACAAATCAAATCTGGAGCCTTTGCAGCAGCAGCAACTTGCTGAACTGAAAAGCCAAAAGCAAAAAAATTGACATTTATATACCACTGTCAGACCATTTTGGATGCTTGTCATTTGCATCAGTATTTTTTCCATTAGTCCACAAATTCCATAGTTCATCATTTCCCAATTCCCTACATCTTGACTGTACTGTACTACACTGCTTGGTGTCCTGAAAACAGTAGAGCTTCTAAAGCAGACATTTTCACGTCCTTCCCTTCCTCCCTCCCTCCCTCTCTTAAGAGACTTCTGAAGACGGATGTCATTATGCTTTGTGTGTCTTACTATATTCAAGTAAGAAAGTGGTGTTGCAGTTTCTTGCCATGGGGAATGAATAGGGCTGAAATTTCCAATCTTGCAGGTCCTGCACCAGGACCTGAGACTTCCACAGTAGCTGAGAGAGTGCCTTAGCTGGCAAACTGTCAGGTACTCAGGTGTGAACCTCTCTCTCTGCTACATTAAACTTTGAGGAGGGTATGTTGCAAGCTGGGGCAAAATTAATGTGGCTATCTGATCAACAGAAAGATCTATAGCTCTACACTCATCATATAGGCATGAAACTCCCCGCATGCCTTACACAGGGGATTCTTGGAGCTGCTGTGAATTGGTCTAAGCAACAGGTTGTTCAGACCCCCTCCAAGTTTAAGCCCAAAGGGCACTGCAGGAATCTTCTGTGTGGTCTAGCACAGTCTTTGACAATATTTGTAGGGTTATACTTATCCTGCTAGCTTGTTTGCAGCAAGAGCTGTGTGGTCTTCACAGTGTTCTTTGAAGTTAGTGCAGAGTCACGAGGACACAATCAAGGTGAGCTCAGGAAGGCTGATTTCAAGTGAACCTACAGCATTAGGGAGGATAACAGGTCTCAGTGCTTGCTATGTACTTTATGCTCAAAATAGAGAAAATACATGATAAAATAAAGCTATGCCTGAAAAGTACTGTGTGAAAATGTTATAGCTGAGATAAATTTTAGCTAGCAAAACATCTCTGAGGAGCAGGGCAGTAAAAGCTCAGAGTTTTTAGTTATACCAGGCTGGTGTGTCTTAGTATGCTTTTGGGGTAAGCAAGAGAACATGAATATCCAGCAGGGCTGTAATCTAAAGTCTTGGAATAGTTTGGATTTTTTCGTATTCAGCTGGTTAGGGTGGTAGGACAAGGGGAAATGATTTCAAACTAAAAGAGGTGAGATTTAGGCTGGATGTAAGGAAAAAGTGTTTTACAATAATGGTGTGAGGCTCTGGCATAGGTTGTGCAGAGATGTGGAAGCCCTTCAAGTCAGGCTGGGCAGGGCTCTGAGTAACCTGGTGGAGCTGTAGGTGTCCCTGTTTGTTGCAGGGGGATTGGACTAGATGGCCTTTAAAGGGCCTTTCCAACTCAAATGATTCTATGATTCTAATATGTCTTTCAGGTCCCTATTCTGCTCCAAATTTTCTAGCATATTATGGAGAAGTCATTCATCTTCTCAGGGGCTCCATATTAGATGAGGATTTCAACATCACTGTGGGCCAAAACTTCTGAGGTGCTCACAGAAGGCTTATGGGAGCTACTGAAGTTTTAAATACACTGTATCATATTATTTTTCTATTGCTGAGGTGAACGCAACCATCAGTCGTATGATTACTCAATTTCAGTATTCAGTAAATGATAACCACTCTACAAAAGAAAACTTCTGGCAGGGTTAACTTATCGCTGGTTCTCTGTTATCTCTATTGCTCTATTCTGTTTGTCATGTGGACCACATTAGATCAGAGTAGTTCCTTGATAAATTTAGGAGAAGGGAAGGTAAATTGAGATGTCCAGTGGAAGGTAAAAAGCATGCATGTAGTACAGTAGAAGTAGATGCTATTTGCTAGCAAGGGTTGATTTTATCAGCAGAAAGGAAGCAACTTTATTTCAATAGTATTGTAAGGATGCTGGCCCAGCAGTTTCAGACAGAAAAAAACAATTGAAGGAATTACAGTAAAATGGCAATTCTACAGCTAAACAAAAGTAAGACGAAAGTTAGCAGTAGCTGTTGAATTTAGTCTGAGTGCTGTTTCGTTGAAGTTAAGGGGTAGAAACACTTCTGTAGTTACCCCATGCAGATTTAGAGTTGGTTACTGTTCAAGATATACGACTTAAGCTCCATGAAATTTCTGACCAGTGTTTAGCAGTATAGATGTATGAGTGAACATAAAATATTTTCCTCCATTTCTACTTTAATTTGTCTGATAAAAGTCTCTCAAAGGCTGCATCTCCTAGCCTGCTGATACAGAACATATGGTGCAAAACTACATTTTGTCTTAAGTGCAAAGTGAAAGCTTATATTATGGATTACTTTGCAAGTAATTATATCAATTATTAATTAAACCTGCTTAATTGATCTTAGCATAAGTGCAAAGCCAAGTATAATTATCAGTATTGATGCTGGAACAGTTCCATCACATGCTCTTCATATCTTTCTTTATCTCTTTTAGGTGATCTCAAAGAAAAATACTCAAGGGGAATTCGGGGACCAGAGGTTTAATGGTTGCGGTTTTATAATCTTTATCAGAGCATTGAGGCTTGAATAGGAAGATAGGAGTAGTCACCTCCAAGATTTCTGTCACCTCAATCAACCTTCAAGAGAAAATCATCGCAAGAGAGCCTCTGGTATGTCTGATTTAATCCATATCTAGAGAATGTTATATAATTTTGTGATATTAACACCTTGCAAGCTCTAGCCACAGGTCAGGAATTTGCTGTGATAAATAAGAAATGAAAACAAAAAGCAAGTCTTTTTCTAAAACAAACAAACAAACAGGCCATTCCAAAAGGGTGGTGTCTTATCTAAGTTGTTTTGTACATGTTTGTTGTATTGCATGATTACATAAATTCCTGAGATGTGCAGTTGACCCAATCTTTGCAAGGAACTGGAAGCTCTGAAAATTGAGATAATCCTAGTTTTTTTTCTGAGAATTAAGAGACTTGGAGAATGTACAAGTCCTTGTGTATCTAGGTGGTTTGAGTAATATATAATGGCCATTAGGTCAAGAGGTGATGATTATAAAGAATCTGTCTTAATTATGCTCTTGACAGTGTGTATTAAATGCTGTAATGTGATATATTCTCATTGCAGACCCTAGTATGATAACTATTAATCTGTAGATTTAATTCGTTTTCATCTGTTTCTTTAATTTTGTGGGAAGAGATTGGAAAGATTTCAGAAAGGTAAATACCACTGGTGTTCTATGAGCTTTGCAACCTTGGCCATATTGGTGTCACACTGGAGCACGTTAGGGAATATGGTCCTTCCTAAACTGCAGAGTTCAGAGCTTAATTGCTGTGCCTCTGTCCCTGTTCGTCTAAAATAGAACATGAGCTAATTCAAGTTATGGCCAGCACCAGCAGAGAGGGAAAAGGCTGTTCAAAGTATCAGTTCTGCTGAAGCATTATCTGTGGTTGTATACTACATTCCCTGTACTAGCCATCTGAAACAGATGTTTACTTGTATCGGGACTGTCCATGTTGTTAGTGAGGTTGCCGTGGAAGCATGCTTACTACACAGTTGGCTGGGTATTGCACATCTGGTCAAGGTCTTGAGCTTTATTTCTCTTTTGTCTGGTTTGGGACTTCAGAAGCATATACTCATATTAAGCCCAGGGCTGTCTTTGTTCTATGAGGCTGCCCCAGCTGGAACCTGTTGCTGGTTGACACAGTAAGATCTTGTGTTGAGACTGTTATATTCTTTGGCATATTACACTGCATTTACATCTTTTAATTCACCCCAGCAAACAGATGGGTTGTTTTAAGAACCATGTGTAAGAGCTTTCATTAAAACCATTAAATGACACCAGATGGGGATGCAGAATACTGCAACAGGGCTGCTTACTACCATGTTGGACTTCTTGAGACATATTTGGAGGTGGAAGCTCTTGTTGCCACTATACTTCTGTTCTGCCCTAACGTGTGCTTGCCTGCATTGCAGTGACCCAAACATTTCTGGCAAATACACTCACTATGGCAAATATGATTTTGGTAGATATTTTTTACAACAAAGAAATGTCTAATTCATTTGAAACTGAATGTTTTGGGTTTTTTTTTTTTTTTTTTTCTCGTAAAGGTCCATTCTCGAGTTTTGCCTTTAACTAAGCAAAAAAAGCAAACAAACAAAAAAATAACTTTGCTGAGGATATTCACTGCCAGAATAACTTATGAAACAGTGCTCATTAAAGTGCCACTGAGGTGTTCTCAGGTATCCCAGCTATACTCGCTCCTTAAGTATACCAGCGTCTAGAGAGTATGCCAATGGCTTTAGAAAGATAAGAGGGATAAGTTTCAGTAAGAAAGCAGATTAGTGGATCTAATGAATCTTGACCTCTTTGGTTCAGATATTTAACTGAAACTGATTCAAAAAATTTGTTTTTGATTTGGGCTGGAAGTCTTGTGAAATAGATCCTTCTATTGGGAGTTTTTTCAGCCACTTCAATTCCTGAAAGAGTGAAAATATCTTCCTGATGGTATGACAGTTGTTTGGTTCTTCTTATTTATGCATCTAGCATCTGCTGGAGAGTGACTACAATACTGAATAAAAACTTCACTGTATTTATTGCAATATACTTATATTGAACAACAGAATTCCTAAACAATGATATTTTAGAGCCATTGGAGGTCAGTTTTTTAAAAGTTTTACCTAGAATTTAGGACACGTTTACAAATATGGAAGCAGTTCATTTTTGTAGATACCAGTTTATCCTTTAGGTAAATACACAATGTTTTACTTCAGTGTTATAAAAAGATAATATGTAATCATTTTTTATGAAATTCTTATCTGAAAAACAGCCTAAATTTTAAGAGATTTTTAGAAGAGTTAAGTAACGTGAAAGGAAACTAAACAGTGCAATTGAGGCCATGAATGAACATGAATTTATTTTAGTATTTTCTGAGAGGAAAGCATACTGCATTTTAGTTTAACAATGGAACCCCCAAAATCTGCTTTACCCAGGGATAGCACAGCAGTATTTTCCCACATATACAAAAATTTGCTTCAGATTCTTATATAACTTTATAGTAGAAAGCTTCATTATATCTTATTTTCCTTTATTGTAATGGATA
Organism: Meleagris gallopavo; assembly: GCF_905368555.1. Classification (NCBI taxonomy): domain Eukaryota; kingdom Metazoa; phylum Chordata; class Aves; order Galliformes; family Phasianidae; genus Meleagris; species Meleagris gallopavo. Next base: position 14,278,039 of record NC_139405.1, read on the forward strand.
ATACAACCACTTGTTTATGCTGAATTCTTCAGATTCTATAAAGAAACCCTTTCCTTGCTGAGAAAAAATTAAAAACTTCTATTTCACATCCCTATCACAAATTAAAATTTAGTAGTTCAGCATTCAGTGAAACTGGAATTCTGTGAATTTCTTTAGCTGAAAGTCTGCTCTTGGAATAGAGATCAAATATATTCTTTGAATTAAATATACTGGATTTGCTTTTTGATATGACTGCAAAGTGATTCATTTTCAATCCTGTGATCACTCAGCTGTAATTAGCCATAGGAATTGAGGGGCGTGAAATGTTTTAAGGCAGTTGGTGAGTCTGACTGACTCAGTCTTTCCTACGAGTCTCGTTCACTGGCTGGTCTTTCCCCTGTGTACCTACACTCAGCTGATTCTCCTGGTACCTCATTTCAGACTAAACATCCCTGTGTAGCCTCATGGGAGGCAAACTGCTCTATAGATTCTAGTCTGGTACAAAGAGAAGTATTTAAATGCCTTTTGGTTCTAGCTCTATAAATTAATGTCAGCGTACTTCTAGGTTTTAGCTTTAAATGAAAATCTTTAATGCATTTCAGAAACTTACAGTACTGAACTGTGCACTCTTTTCCAAAGCTAAAATTCAGCTCTAGGTGTCATCTATTTCACCCATCAGCATATTTGGACAGTTTTATGACTCTAAATTCTCTCTATTTGCTTCACTACCTGAAATTCCTGTCTTCAGACTAGTTCTGACAGTGTGGACTGAGAGTCCCAGCTACCAAGAGCACATCAGAGTAGATGTGCATCCATACAAGCAAGTGTGTAAACACAAAGACCAGCACTCAAGCTTTACCTTCTGGTGAACTCTGCCATTTACTAATTTATCCCTGTTCAAAGTTTTCTCTTGTCTTTCCCTTCTTCTGTGATTTCTTCCCTTAAAATCTGTGTGGCCTGGCTTCTAGTTCCCAACCGGAGCAATTTCTAGTACAGCAGTTTCACCTTGAGCTTTGAATAAAAGTCAGCAGAAAAGTCCCACAGATTCCTTGAACCCTGTTGTAGGAAGGAAGGAGGAATACTGCAGGTGTTGAGCTAATGTTATCAAGCTACCTTAAGCAAGAGAAGATAAGAGAAAGCACTGTATTTACGGTTTCTGGCATATAAAATAGTGCAAGTCCTGTTTGAATGCTTCAGAAATTAGTATCAGATGACTTAGGAACCTCTGGCATATTTGAATCTTAAGTGGTTACAGAAAGTTTTGCTCAGGTTTTCCTTCAGTAGTTGTATGTGTTTCTGTTTATTTGAAGGCAAGTTTGTAAAGTTTATGAATTCTCAGGAGAGTGGAAAAAATCCTGCTCTCACTGAGACTGAAAGGCAACGGGGAGGCAGAGCTTTTCTGAGGTCAGTGTGTGTCCATCTGTGTAAGCTCCTGCAGAAAGATTTGACTGCTCAGTCTAGTGTTGCTGTTATTCATGAGCATGGTCTTACTGCTGCTATGCAGTCAAGGCAAAGGGTCAGCTTCAAATTAACATAGTTTTTGTCTTCAAATAAGGGTTATTGCATGAAGCACCTACATGAAAACTATAAATGGTGGAGAAAACAAAAAAGGTAAAGTAAAAATGACTGTTACTATACTTAAGGCATTGCTGTCATCAGAGCACCAAGAAGAATGTGGTGCAGAGGTGTTTCAACAGCTCAGAGATTGTTTCCATGCTTTGTTGTTGTTTGTTTGTTTGTTTTTTAATTCGCCTGCATCTGACCTGATTGTAAAGCCTATGCCTTGATGGACAAGCACTGCAGTGGGGACCACTAGCCTCCAGATGGGGCAGAGGAGCCTTCTGAGCTGCCCACCCTGTGGCCTCACCAGGCTCCCACTGTTTCCAACCCTGGCTTTGATAAAGGATGCTCTTCTGCCGGATCCTTGCTGTTATAGTTGTTTTTCCTACAGTTGTAGGAAAAGCAGTACTTTTTAATCTCCTTGAGGTCTCTTGAGTCTTAGGGGAATAATAACTCATTGGGGTGGTTGGAGCTTGAGAGGGACTTGGAGTTTTATTTCTGTAGTTCCCTGGCAGTATCTGTTACCCTTGGGACAGGACGAGGAGGAGTTCCACCTACAACAGGAGTCAGAAATCCTCTTCTACAGAACCAGCCAGGCCAAAAGGCCTCCATCCACACTAGTTCTCTGGGAGCAACTCACTTGTCATTCAAGGAATCTCTAAGATAAGAAAGAGATTTGGTAAATGGTTTTCTTACAGACTCTCCTGGCTGCATTGCTAGCATTTCCACTGATCAAAAAAACAGACGCAAAGGTGAATAAAAGTAAACAAGTGAATAAATCTTTGCATTTAGAAATAATGGTGGTTGGGGAAATCCCCCTCCATTCATAATTATCAACCCTATCTTTTTCTACTTTGTGGGAATAACGATCTCATTCTCCTAAAAATTGTTAGCATATATAATTTTTCCATACAACTCAGCTTCTTTTACTCTATGTGCAGGTCTTATGTATGGTAAAATTAGTTGTATTTTCTTAAGTATTTCAACTTATCTGGTTTCCAGGAAAACTTTTCTGTCCTGTTGGAAATCAACCCTTGTCTTAGATGTCTTAGATTTTCATTATTATCTCCCCCAAACATGTTTTCTTATAAAACTAAGAGAATGTTTTGCTTGAAATAGTCTTTGGAGAAAGAGAAGTTATTTTCTCAAGTGCTAAAGTGCAGACTTAGAAGTTAGTACAGTGTTCTGAAGACTGTTGAAATCTCAGGATGAAGTTCTGTGTATGAATATAATGTTCAGATTATCAGCTCAGACTTAATTTTCCAATATTCTCATTTCTGGTTATTTAGTTTCATGCATTCAGATATTCTTTTCAACTGTTGATTCAGTATATGCTACCAGTAACACTGTCAAGGGTCCTGAATCACGTGGGACCTATGGAGTAGTAGCTGCCATAGGGCTAATTCCTATTGCACTTCTATGTGACTTAAACTGTAACAGTCTGTATCCTTAATGCTCTGGTGCTTAATCCCTGTTGTAAATTGTGGGGCACAGTGCCCAGATTATGCTCAGACAGTACCTTTAAATGTTCCTAAATACCCTGCGGGTATTTGGAGAAATTATCTGTTCTGTGCAATTCTTCAGTTTCTTTTAACAAGAATGTTAATATAATCCATGTTAGAGTTCAGCGAAAGTTATTTGGCTTGCTTGTTAGCATGTGTGAATAAATGTGTATATAATTTGCACCAGAAATATAGATTAATGTTTGCAGTATACATTAAAAGACATGTAGCTAGTAACTTGTTTGCATTTTCAAACTGTCATGCAAAAATGCGTATACATATATGTATGTAGTGTGTATGTATGTGCATTTTTACAAGGAATATGTCCTTCAGTGTTTCTGTGATTTCAGTGGGTTGAATGAAACACCCATGAGAGCTTGCCAGCTATACTGACGCAAGCTCCAGGCTCATCCTATAAACATTTACGCTTCTGAGTAACTTCAGTCACGTACAAACGCTGGGACGAAAGAGGTCTTATGGGTCACTAATTCCAGTCCTGTGGTATGACAGCAAGTCATATAGTGCTTCTCATAAAATGGCCAAGCTTCATTCTAAAGCTTCCTGAGTTTTCGCCTGCCATCCCTTCTACTGGAAAGCTTTTCCATTACCTTGTTCAGTTGCTAGTTAAAAACTCTTGCTTCATTTTCAGCCTCAGGTTAGTCATGGATGGTTTCTACCAGTTTGTTCTTGTGTCAATATTTTTAAGTACTTCTTCTTCCTCCCTGGTGTTTACTCAATGAGAACAATCATTCAGCTGAAGTTATTTATGTGCATTTGCAGCTTTAGGTCCTTGGGGGTGGATGTTCACATGTATTTTACTTACATACAGATAAACAAGAGAATGGCTTTACAAGACAACCCTGTCAGAATGATTAAAACAAAGTGGGATCCTGTAGTAAATGAGATAAGGATTGTCTCTGAAACAAGCGTCCTTCAGTGTACAGCTATTTCTGGACAATTGCAGCAGGCTAGCTTTGCATCGGTGTGATTTATATCAGGACAAGACTCTTGCTCTTATAAAACATAGGGTGCCACAGCCCAGCATGGATCTGTTCATTGTGAAAGAAGACATCTGAGTCTGCCTCCTATTTTTCTAGCAATCAATCATATCTCAGCTGGCAGAGCTGTTCATTCCATCTTTGGGTCTGAACTGAAACAATGGGTTACACTTTGGTATTATTCATTTTGCACTGGTATTTGTCATAGGTTAATTAATTTTTCAAAGATGTATTTTCTTTCCTTTATAATCCTGTAACTTCTGCATTTTCTGTGCCTGAAACAGTCAGGATTTGGGATGCCTATTTCAGGTCCAGTATGTTTAATTTGAGGTAGAATGGGCTATGGGAGAGCTGGACCTTCTTTTCCCACCTTCCCCTGGGCAATCACTCTCTGGCAGCATCCAGCACAGGGCGGACTTTTGCTTCTTTGCAGTGACGTCAGAATAAGGAGAGGAAAAAAGGAAATTCATATGTCATATGAATTGGCCACTTGACTTCTCTATCCCTTCTCTGAAAGTAAAATATTGAGTGACATGGGAGGGAAGAAGGCAGCAGAAGTTGTACAGTGATGGCAGTGAGTAAAAGCTGACATGGGAGATTATATGAATGTTTTGGGCTCAAAAATCATCACATCAGCTAACAGTCTTAGCAAAGAAACCAAGGACTGTATGAGACGAATCTTTGTGGGGATGCTTTTCCTAAAACTGGCTTGATTTGCCATCTGCCAGCTTGTGCCCAATACCTGGATATGCTATGTGGACTTATTCCAAAGGACTGCTGCACTGGCATTAACTTGACTCAATATTTTAAAAAAGAGATTCCTAATTAAAACCTAGTTTTAAATAACTGGAAATTAAGCTGAAAAATAATATGGATAGAAAGCTATTTTTTTTTTTTTTCTGTAAGAGGGCAGAGGAAATAAGTTTCCTGTGCTTTCTACTAGCTACTCAGATTCATTTGTGCATACTCAGAAATAGAAAGTTGCTGGTGGTGCAGCAGTATCAAAGGTGGCATTTTGGACAACACTGCCATACTCTTGGAATAACCCCTTAATAAAATGAAAGGAGATTTTCTTAAGGATGTTGGCATTGCAAACTGGCTCTCTATAGCTATATTAGAAAGTTGTTGGCAGCCTGATCCTGCATTGCCAGGTGATTTGTGCAGCAACTTGTAACAGCAGTTAAGCAATGAAGTCAGGTGCCCTTCCCAGAGGCCACAGATGAATCACTGAACTACAGGCATGGAAGTGAGATGGGAGCAGTGTGGATACATGCTAATGAAGACAAGAGATGGGAGAAGTTGAGGTGATCAGTGAACCCAAAGAACATGCCTTGGTGTTTTTGTTTTAAGCTAAATGCAAATGGTGGTAACTGGAGGATAAAGATCAGGACCCCAATTAAGAAATTGTTTGGGCAAGCATCAATTGAGAGTAGCTTAGCAGATGGTTATCAGTGGAGTTTCATTGATAAGAAGTGCTTGGAGGTTGGAAAAGGCCACCCATCTATTCCATTCCTAGTTCCCTGGTCTCTAAAGTGAAGCCTTCTTTGTCAGTCACCTATGGCTTCTGATGTTCATAGTTTAAACCACCTGAATGAAATTCAACTCTCACCATAAATATTGGTAGTATTCACAAAGGTTTATCAGAGCTTATTCTTAAGCATAGCTAAATAACATAGAAGAGATACCCTATATTTTTTCTCCACAAATTTCATGTAGTCTTGGCTTTCCTGGCAGATCATGCAGAGATTTTCAATGAAAGGCAACCTGTATTGTAGCTTCACAGCATAGGATTCACAAGATAGGATGTTTTAAACCAATTTTGCAGTTGTACTGTATTATCAAATAGCTGGTTGTGACACACTTCATTAATCCAGCCACACTGACACTCTGACGACAATCCTGTCTGTGATAAAACAGCTAATACTACCACAGACAATGGATTAGAATAAAGAAGGATAGAACTGGGCATGGATCTAGTCGGATGCCTGCAATTATGCCTCCAAGCTCATCTCTGCTCACCTTTGCTTAGTTCAGGCTTTAGTTCAAGTGTCTGTATTCCCTGTTCATGGGGATGTGCAGGAATTGTTTTGCTTTCAATGCAGCTACCGACAGCAACACAGGCATTGAACAGAAGTATAAAATATGGAGTGATTACCTTGATTCAGGCTATCTCAGAAAAATGGCTAACAACTTCATTGTGTCCAACCCTGTGCTGATAGGCCTTCCTACCACAAGTAGGTAATATCTCACATGTTTTCACTGATAGAGTACAAACCCAGAGCCAATAGCTGTCAGACATATTCTCATTTTCCCTATCCTGTTTTTGCTCTTTAATATGAGATAAAAGTTAGTCTGATGTTTTCAACTGTCACTGTCTTTATCTTTGTGTTCTTTGTATCCATATGATATTCCAATCAGTGTTCTCCATTAAACATCATCAGATACTGGCCTCTCATTCAGGACAAGCTCTTCCAAGTAAAGCACTAAGACACAAGGACTGGAATCCAAGCTGCTGGGAGATGTGTGAAAAATTAGTAACGAGGATTTTACCATTGAGAATTATAGGTACAATATTCTTTTGAATTAAAATTTACAGAACAGGTTTTTAGGTTAAGTAAAAAAATACTGTTGCCTACAGTTTCTGGCAATATGGTACTCTTTTGTCTCTGCAAAGGATATTTTTATTGCAACCAAATAACCTAGTTTCCAATACCGTGACTTCGTGAAAATCCTGCTCTTTTGTATTACTGAAAATCAAACACTTTCTGCAGCAGTTACAGTAGCTTATTTTTTAAAAAACTGTATTTTAATCTGTAGTTATTACATAAGTATGTTATATATGTGTGTATATATATAAGCTGAAAGGTTAATAAAAGCCTGTGGGCACTCATTCAAACCACCTAACACCCATTTAGTAACTCTCAGAGCAGAAGAGCTCCGCAGTGATTGCAACATCCCTCCCTCCAAAGTACTTTCTTACGTGTTCATTTTCCTTGATAGGATATTTTTGAGAAAGTTTTCCAAACTTTGTAAACCATTCTAAAATAAGTTCTAAAATAAATATATTGCCTTATACCTGTAGCTCCACATTAATCCAGATTTGTATTTCTTCCTTGTTATGTTCTAATACTGAAACAAAGCCATTTGCAAGTGATCCAAATCTGCACATCAGAGGCAATTGTGAATAGGCTATGCATTATTCATTCCATAATTAAATGAGTGAGAAAAACCTCTGCTGATGAACGTCCCTCACAAGGCTTTTATAACTGGACACTCTGTGGGTTTAAGATAGGTCTGAGCAACTTCACAATGGAGAGAACCACAAATTGTCTTAAGAAATGTTGTGGCAAGGCTATTTTATTTAAATAACTCCAGTTTACCAAGCCCCATCGTAAGAAAATGTAGATCTAGTTTTCTTTGGTAAAACACAGCAGGAAATAATTTTTGAGTATTTCTAAAATGTATCTAAGAGTCAGGGTGTGATGCTATGTGGATAAGGCTGAGCAAAAGGGATACAGCTGGTTCTCTGTACCTTACAGTGGAATAAAAACTGAGTACCATGGAAGGGTCGTTCTGGTTCTCTGAAAGTGGGTTGGGAATTAACATCAGTTACCCAGATGTATCTGTAATATTCAATATATCATTCGTAATTTTACACAGAAAAATAAGCATATTGAAGTAGACATCATGTAAAATTAGAGCTATTGGGAGACTTTTCCAAGGAACAATAGGAGTTTTGCTTTTATTTCAACAGGACTGAAATATATCCCATTTCTCATAAGAAAGAGCAGCAAATAATATTTATTATCCTTTTGATATGGAGCCATTACTGGAAGCCATTATCATCACATTTCAGGTTGCTTAATCAGTTCTGTGAACTGATAACCCACATAAATAATTGCCTCACTGCTGCCAATAGTGCTCTTGGCACACTATGAAAATAACATTATTCCTTAAGAATTAAATCACAATGAGATTTTAACTGACAGATTAAAGGCTTTCTGTAGGTACCTCAAATATTTCCATACTGAGCAAATGAAAAGAGACCCACCATTTTCCTGGTATGTGATATAGGTGAACCACAGTTGAGCTCCCTGATGGCACAAAAATGAGATGCATGTGTCCAAACATGCCAAGCAAATGCAGATGATGAAAAAGAAAGATTAACTGCTGAAGAGCCACCTGCTCTCCAGAGCATTTCAGTTATCAGGCACACCCAGGCTGATACTGTAACACTCAGCAGCATATCCATGAGACTTCAGGCAGGGACTCCATTATCTGTTTGGCCCTTCTTTCCTGTGCAGAGCAGCTTACATATATGGCATTGCACAAGATGTTCATTTTTCATTGATATTCCTCACTTTTGCATTCATTTCTTTTGTATCAAGCCTTTTCACACCATCTTCTTGTTGGAAATGTTCAAAATAGCCAAAGCTCAAGCACAATTATTTGCCCTGTTATTTTTTCTGATATCAGTTTATCCAGTTATCTTTGGCTCAATGCATGTAGCTTGCCTTTCACTATAGAGGACTGAAAATATCTGTCTTGCAAGAAGTTCAGATATATCAATGTTTTTTCTCATCCTCAATGATGACAAGAAGTCAGGCTGGCCTTTCTGTTGATACCAAAATCTGTGCATGGATAAGACCTCCAAATGCTGTGCTGTATAGAGATGAAGGCAGCTGAGGGATGGTGAACTCAGCAGGGGGAATCTCCAAGCAGCACAGGTAAGCCAGGAGAGGTAGATGCTCCATTTTTGAATGGCGTGGTCCGAGTGTCACTTTGCGATGACCCAGCAATGGCACCTGGACAAGCCCTCACTCTTGTAGCAGAAGGTTCAGTTTCCCCCTGGGTGGGCAGCATGGGCAGGGGAGCTGCCTTGAAATCCTGCCTGCACTGCTGGGATGCTAAAAGCCACAGAAGTGAGAAGGTCCTGACAATTTCAAACTGAAAGTGGGATAGCATGTTTTTAGCAGCATTTTTCACTAACAGAGACATAAAAGATGGCATTTGATTTAGGTCCTTTTATATTATTCCTCTAAGACTTCTCATGACCTTTGTGAGTTGTAGCAAAGGTGTTTCACTCTTCCTTCGTATTCTTCATTTATCTGGCTTTTCTTCTATATTCTATGGCAAAGAGAGGCAGACTTGATAGTTCAGGAGATGAGGTCTGGCCAGAAATATCAGACCTGCAGAAGGGAGCAAGGAAGGAGACTCCTGAACTTCAATTGCTCTGCAAGGAAGAGTGATCTCATACTTGACTCAAGTGGAAAGATTTCATTTAAGCTACTTCATTTTTCTTTTGCAACACCGGTTGGGAGGTTCTACAGATAATAATTCATCAGAAAATTTTCTGGCCTGAACTTCTCATTAAAGTCTGTGTTGCTGTATTCAATTCAGCTCTCCTAGTATGTACCAGCACTACCTGTGCTGGCAAGATATCAGCTCTTAGGGCATAATCCTGAATCTCAGTAGGCAGTTGCCCCAGTAATCTTAAGGAATTACCTCTAGATGTCACTCATGAACCCTTGTCTTACTTAAGGCATTTAAATAGTTAGGATACCTCTGGCAAAGAAATCCTGTGGTAACCCTACTTGGTTACCTAAATATTTGTAACTCCTTTTCTGCACTGCTAATCAGATAAAGAGTAAAGGCAGACAAGGCACTTCTTCAGCAGTGCATAGCCTTTGTAGCTCACACAGAAAATGAATTTAAAGTATTGATTAAAATAGAGTAAAAATTAACCTCAGTCAAGATATATAAAGATTTCTGTGGTTTTGATGCTGATTGAACACATTGGGAACGCTTAGCATGAAGTGATAGTTGATTTATTTAGACAACACTGTCTTGTTTGTACTTGTTTAGCAATAGGTACAAACATTTGACCTAATACATTTTCTGTCCCTCAATTAAAATGAATAAATGGCTGTTTCAAAACTGAGTAAAAGTGTACCCTCTCCAAGAAGTAAATAATGTCTTAGATTTCAATGGCTCTTCACTTTTTTTTTTTCTTAAAAACTGAACATTTTTTGCTTGCTTTTTTCAGAAATCAAAATGTTCATTCAAACAGATCTCTTCTATGTGTTCAAGGGGAGAAAAGAAGATTCCTATCGCTTAACAAACAAAGCTGTTAAAAATAAGTAGGTGGTAATGAATGTCTGGCAGTGTAAAGCAAACACATTGGCAGATCAAATAGCAATAAAGGCAATGTAAATTTATAACATAATTAACCTCTTCATGTATGCTAGTGCGTATGTATACATTTAAATTTACATATATAAATAAATAAAATGTATTGATTGTTGCCCCTTTTACTTCCACTTTGTTTTGAAAGACAAGGTCCTGTATGGAGAATTCAAACTTCTATTACTAGAAATGCAGGGGACAAAAAAATGCAGCCATACCTCAGTTTCTTATGACCAACAGGTTCTACGAGTACAACTTATAAGTAAGGGAAACTGCACTATGATGTCATAAAAATTTCAAAGTTGGCTGGTTTTTAACAGGTAATAGAGAGAAAAATAAATAAATAAATAAATACATGGAGCTGAGACCATCTATGAAGATCTTCAAACTATTTCAAATGAGTTAGTCTTACAATGTTTGCATGTAAATATTCCCAGAGTCTCTCAAGTGTTTAATTGTGAATAATGTGATTAAAATATTCTTGGCTGGGGGAGATGTCCTCCCTGTGCCATAGGAGAAAACAGATTTGAGAGATTGAGCCAACCTCTTCCATATTGGTGTCAGTGGCTCCCTAGAGAGTTTGAGGTTACCTGTAATGATTGTAAGACACAAAGTTTGATTTGCTCTTTCTTCCTGCTTCGATTTTTATGCATACAAGCAGGCATTTGCTGTCATATATATATTCCCAGATATGTTTATAGGAGCTTGTGGCAGGATGTTGCTTATGGCTGAAAAGGATTTTTGGCACTTGGCACTAGAAGGCTTATTTGTAGATTGCATGGTAACACTCACTGAGTGGTAGAAGCCCAGTGGGAGCTGTTGTCTTTCTTAGGGCACATTGAGAAATGGTAAAAGTTTTTTGTTGTTGCTGGAGAGAAAGTCAGAGTGATATGAGCTCCCTACACCTGCACCTGCAAGGAAAGAAGCCTTGTGGCTGTATCTGAAGCACAGAGACTTGGGGAGAAATAGTTTTTAAGTAGGAAGATCCAGAGGTCTTTCGTTTGTTTCTTGTTGCTGTGGCTTCACCTCTTCCATGTCTTTTTTTTTTTTTTCCGCTAGTGTATCACACACACTGGCTCTGATCCCTAAAGGTGCTGGGATGCTTTGCTCCCGGTGGTCAAAGTTACACACCTGGAACACTTCTGGGTCTCAGTTGTTAAGGACTGAAAGCAGAGACCAGAAATAAATTATGGCAGCATAAAAACCAGGGGAGCCCTTCACACATAACCCTGAAGACAGAAATATGAGGAGCAACTGAGGGAGCTGGAACTGTTCAGTCTGGAGAAGAGGAGCTCAGGGGTAACTTTATCACTCTCTATAACTTCCTGAAGGAATCCTGTGGTGAGATGGGAGTCGGCCTATTCTCCCTAGTAACTAGTGATAGGAATAGTGGGAATGGCCTCAAGTTGCACCAGCTTGGACATTAGGAGATATTACTTCTCCGAGAGTGTGATCAGGTGCTGGAATGGGCTGCCCAGGGAGGTGGTGGAGTCACCGTCTGTGGACGTGTTCAATAAATGTTTAGATATTGTATTGAGGAACAAAAACCCAAACAACTAAAACCCCCCAAAAGAAATGTTCATATCTACCCTCTAGGAAAGGCAGAAAGGGTACAGAGGTGATGGGATAGAAGTCATCTCCTGTACCTGGAGAGATGCCCCAGTGCTGAAACTGTTCCTTCCTGCTCCTGGAAATGTTTGTTTTTTGTTGTTGTTGGTTTTTTGTGGGTTTTTTTTTTTTCTTTTTTTTTTTTTTTTGTTTTTTTGGTCTGGATTTTACCAAGGAGGGTAGGAAATTGAACATTCACAGAGAAATTGTGAGATTTTTGGGATGGGTCAAGAAAGTTAGTTCATTTTGCACTTGAAACCCTGAAAGACAAAAAACTCATGTGGGAAAAATATTTCATTGCCAAGTTAGGTGCTTCAGACTTAAGATGTTTCTGGACTCCACAGGATTCATCCACCTCTACAGATTGATACGTGGCCAAAGGGTGTGTAAAGAATGTGCTAAGGAGGATGAAACTCACAGAATTAAGAAACAAAACCCCTGACAACAAAACTATTTGTTCATTCCTATACTGTAGAAATGGTTAGAAACTATTTCCAGCTTCCTGGCATGGTTTCTATTTTGCAAGAAAAAATTGAAAATTGTACAAATCTGGTTCATTATCTCATCATAATTATGCAGTTGGTCAAATAATAAAAAACATTTCTGAAATGATTTGTTGACATAGGAATCTTGGGGGCTTTGTTGATGTGTGGGGATGCACGTTTGTTTTTAGTGTCGTGGGCTGAAAACGCATCAAGACAACCCAGGATAAACCCACTTAAAGGGATCATGTAGTTAGGAATTATATCACAATGCATGTGCACAGGATGACGAAATTAACCTTTGTGCCATTGCCTGGGCTTGAGCTACTTGACAACCTGAAGTGCAGTGGCTGCAGGTCACTGAGGAGATAAGCAGCAGCAAGTAGCAAAGCGCTTGATAGAGGAGAGGATTGGCAGAACAGACAGTGCGACCTATCATTAGGAACACGGAGGTCCCTGTGGTGGAGGCAATATCAGACATACTCGCACTGGTGTGCTGGCAGTGGTGGCGTGATGAGCCCAGGGTGGTTGTGCTCCTGTAGGAAGCAAGGCCAAAAGCAGAAAGTGGCTGGCCATATGCCCCAGGAGCATCCTATGGATGGCACTTTAACCAGTGCCCCTTCAGCCATCCCTGCCTGCCATCTGCATCACATCCCCTCTCTGCTCTGTGATCATGAAAATGAGGGAGTAGCAGTGTGAGATGGAGGGCATGGCCTGCTGCTCGGCTACACCCAGCGCTTCAGCTTTTGGGAATATGCACCAGCAGCACGCGCTGTGCAGCACCACTTCAAAGGAGAGAGGCTCTGGCAGGGAGGCAGGGAATCATCTGGCCGGATTAAACCACATTGGAACCATTTTGGAAAGGGTTTGAGTCTTTTATTCTTTTGTACACAAATTTGACATCAAAGCAAAGTCCTGGTGTCTGTCAGATATGTCCTTCATCTCTAGGTAGAGATAAAACAGCCTCCCGTTGGTCAGATAACACAATACTTAGTGTGATAATGCATTTATCCTAGTGCTCGTGATCCTTGATCATATATTGCAATTATGTATACAGGCCACAGCAGCCAGTGTCTCTAATTATAACCTTGATGGCAAAATGATAGGAAGAAGGAATCTTCTTAAGGGGAGAAAAATGAGTCTTTTACTTCATTTTTATAGATCCTTACTCAGTATAGTAGAAGGGATTAATATGAAAGTCTGTACTAGAGGTTTGTGCGAACTGAGGAACGCGTATGCATAAACAAGCAATGGTGTGTGGATATTACATTAATATAGGCCAGATATTAGAACAATTTGAGATAGGTACTAAGCTAGATAGTAACAGCAGATAGCATAGCATTTATTTTTTATGTTGATCTGCTGTCCAGAAAATTCATTTGTAAGTGCATATATTAACATTATTATTGAGATTCATTAAGGGTTGTTTTTCAAAGACAAATAGTGAGCTTAAACACTCATTCATTTAATCAGTTTGCTGATTGCTGCTTTGTAAATTCAGGCGGAGAAAAAACAAGTAAATGGTATTATGCCTGCTGCAAGAAACTGCCCCTGTACCTGAGTGGACAACTCTCCTGGATCAGGAACCTGATGGCTTACACTCAGTCACCTGTTGCTTTTTTTTTTAATATACCATTTAACTGCAATTATATTTTTAGAATTATTAGTGCATTATGAGGTCCCCAATTGAAATAAAGTAAGCAAGGAAAGGCAGTGGGTGTTGGGAAACAGAAATTGGTTGTAAAAGGTGTTAGTCCACAATGCTGATGCTTGAGATTTATCAGATGTCCACTGTACAGAATTTGAAGTCACAAAATACTCACCAGGTGGTTCATGGTTGGCTGCTGGTCCAGCTCATATTCCCCTTAAGATCCATTTTTGCTCCTGCATAGAAAAGTTGCCCATGTAATGTCATCCTTTGTGTGGGGTCCTCGTGACCATGCATGGAGGAGCACCAGGGCTGTGATTGTGCATTTGCTTCGTAATGACCAGCACTGTTGATTTCTATCAGTATTGTTTGCTTTCTGTTCATTGGTACAAAACTACATCTTTATTAGACTAAAAATTCCCTCTTCCCTCTCTGCATCTCTCATTCTTGTGAATCCTCTTCTCTTCCTTATGTCACTGCAGGACTTTTTTCTGTTTTTGCCTCTGAACCTTCCCAGCAACAGTGACCTCCAGCTTATTCTCTGTGGCTACTTAGTCACTGAACAATGCAACTCCCCATTGTCAGTAAGTCAAGATCATAGTATATTTCGGAAAGCAAGCTTGTTATGCAGTTCACCTGTACTGCCCACGTCCTGAGTCCAGACCAATCACCAGTAGTTGATTGCTCAGATAATGTGGTATTTGTGCTTGGGTGAGCAGCAGATCTGAGGAACATAGGTTGCTAGACATGCATGGTCAGAAAAGACACACACAGTACAGAGCATATTTACCAAAGAGCTGTGCTGACATGGTTAACAAGGTTTGTACTTTTGAAACTCCTTTTTGGTTTGAAGGGCCAGTGTTTGAACCATGTCTTATTCATTTGGAGTGTGGAGCATTTTCCCCTCGAAATCAGCCTTACTGTTACAATACATTAGCTAAAAGACATCGGTCACATTATTTATTCATGTGAAATTTCTATTTTTAGTAGAAGAATATGGCTTATTTATAAAGAAAACAAAAGCTTTTCAGCCTTATGATTCTAGAAATTTTTCTGTTACAAAATCCAAACCATGTCTTTTTACTACTGGGAATCCAGATTAAAATTTAAAATTCAGCTACAGTGGACCAGTTTTCAGCTGTCAAAAACACAGATGAAAACACACAGAGATCAGAGTCTTTAAGGCAATGGATGATTATTTTGGAAGGAGAAAACCTGAGGTATCCTGTAAAAAAATAGTGAAGGGAATTGCTCAACTGGCTACAAGTTTTAATACATTATTGTTGACACTTTAATATTGCAGTAAAGAGACAAGTGGATTCAGCTAACTAATATGATTTTGTTTGCCATATATAAGTCTGTGTATGTAAATATATATATCTGTAAACATATATATGTAAATATACATACATATACATAAAAGCAACTGGTAAGTGTGGTATTTCGTGTTATAAATCATTTCTTCAGCTCTCCATTCCAATAACAACCAATCCTGCAGATCTTACGGAATGTTCTTACTTGGCTGTGGGTGTTGCCTTGTGTTCATGACCCTATGGGGACAGATTAGCCTTCGAATACTTGGGCCATCTGAAGAACTGAACCATCTGTTCAGTTCTTGCAGTGAGGCAAAGGGATATTTATCAGCAGCTTCCATGAGGCTGGGAATTACCTCATGAATATTTGCATCTGAAAAGAGATAAACTGTGCAAATGTATCCAGGACAGCAGTTCACTGCTCTGACATCTCTTGGTCTGAGGTAAACAGGAGTACTGTACCCAGCAGGGGAACAAGAGTGAGAAACAGCACATGAGCAGGCTGGAAAGAGACCGGTGCAGGGAGTAGGTGTTACGCAGGTGAGACATTTCCATTGCTCCCAGAAGAACAGGGTGAGGTAGCAGCCATCATGAAGGCAATAGTTGGTGTAGTCATAGCTTGAAGCAGCTGCAGGGAATGCAAGGCATAATTCCAAAATGTTGATCTATATTTAATATAAAAATATTGATTACATTCACAGAGTAAAACGAGGTAAGTGTTGAATTATAAGGCTGTGATTCCTAGGGTTTCTGGTGACTTTATAGACTGTAAGAGTCCTCAGACTAGAGGTAGAATTGTGGGTTTTTAGTTCACATATGTCGACACAAGTTTTTGATATGCATCCTCCTTTTTTTATGTTGATCATTTAGTAAAGACAGTGTGCCATTATGTAACTAATCAAAGACGTAACCACCTGTAAAAGAGTTCTTCTAGCTTACTTGCACCTGAAATCAGCAAGAGGACATTGGCTGACTCTTTTTACAGGGTTTGTATATATTGAGTTTTTTGCTATAAATGGCTGTAGAAGTAAGATTTACCTGGCAGCATGTGGACATGCACAGAACTATTCCCTTCCTTCCAAAAGTGCAACACTTTGACTTGATGCCTACCCTAATTAGGAATAACTAGCACTGGTACAATGGTGCAGATTTTTGAGTCAGACCTACACTGTGTACTTTCATTGCCTCTGTTTTCACACTGATGCTTCACAGCCTCCCATTTCACAATGTGGACTCTACATGAGCAGCTGGGCGTTTGCTCACCAAGGCCTTTTTGCATTTCTTTGGGTTTCTGGGAGGAGAGTATGCAGTTTTCAGTTACAGCTTCCCTGTCCTGTGCCTGGGGCTGGAGAAGTTGGAAGGGGCCAATTCCACATCAGAGCCATCTGGTGAATCCTGATAAACCATCAGACTGTTTACATTTTTTGTTCTTCCAAGCTGGATTGCCTGTGTTCTTGGAAGTCACCATATTTATATTTCATTGTGGATAAGAAAGATTAAATAAATCACAGTGGTGGATTTTTTGCCATGGTAAGATCTCCAGGGCTAGAAGCCTTCCTTCATCTAAGATCACATACCTTTCTCAATTAGGTGTATATCTTGAATCATAACAATAAATCATTTGAAAATGGGATCTGCCTTTTGGTATGCTACTGCTTTCAATTACTTCTGCAGAGTTCAGCCTATCTTATACATCAACCAAAAAAGCCACAGTTGTCCTAAAAAGCTCCAGGTTTTGCTCAGCACTGTGTTAGCATGTTCCACCAGCCCTGGGGGCTGCTGAAAGGAAGCACTTTGGTTCTGGCAGCCTTTTTGCCAGAAATACTTCAAGTATTCCCCCTTCTCTGCAACCTTAGACTCCAGATCCGTACACTTTTTAACTTCAGCATTTTAGTGTCTCTACTCCTCTTGATTTTTCCTTCCCGCTTTTTGCTATAGGCTTTCTGAAGCCTGCTTTAAGTAGGTTCTTTTTGTTTATAGCCCCTCCTCAGCAGCTCTTCTGTCATTGTGATTTATTTATTTTTTAAATTAGTGACATTAATCCAAGGCTAAAGAGGCTGACATGAAGAACCAAGTTGGTCCCAACTAGCAAAAACATCACAGGTTAGATTTGAAGTTCCAAGGTATGTGCACTTGGATCTCTTTATGTACACTGTTTGGGCAAGTTGCGAGTCATCAGAGAAAGGTCTGCTGGTGCCATGCAGTCCTAGTAGCATGCAGGGAGCATCACCTGGCTTCACTTTTGGCAGAAGATTCTTCTGAAGGGGCATTCAGAGGGGCCCGGATAGGAGGTGGGTCAGCTCCTACCTCAATATAGAGCCTTAGCTGGTAATGAAAACAACTATTAGGGACCGTTCAGTAAGACAGGAGGGACAGTAATTTCTGTCAGCTTCCATGAGGACATTCATCACCTTCAATACATCTTTAGAAGTATGATGCCAAAATGATTAAAAATTCCAAGACTTTTTCAAGGAGCAGTACTAATGACAAAAAATAAGTCTCATTTAGATTTCAGGTTTTGATTTGATTTTTACTGGTGTTAATGTTTCACAGCGTGTAATACGGGTTATTTTGTTGGATGTGCTATAGCAATATGAAAGGATAGTTTGTCTAGGTGAGAAAAAGTGTTTTTTTGAAGTCAGCTAGTTTGCATCTCTTGAACATCATTTGGCAGACCTCTAAACAAATAGGATACCTTCTGTTTGAACTTTGCATTCACATTAACTGGTTGTGTTGCTTCGTGATGCCTTTTAATGTAGTGCAAGTGGGAGAATCAGGGCTTACAGCATCCACAACATGACAAATTGAGGCCTTCAGCATTTCAACAACTGCTTTTTCTATGTTTGTTTTTAGAAAACAATTTTTTTATTTGGAACATAAGCAAACATGACAGAATCACTTAATCACTTTTCCAATCATTCTCTTCAAAAAATGATTCATTTTGTCCCCCAGCCAGGAGAACTGAGTTATAAAACAACTTCATCCTAATTCTTTTTACTTTGATGAGAGCTTATTAAATTCATACCTTCTTGAGTAAGCTGTTAAAATCCACATTTAATCAATGTTTTGGCCAATATATTCTCATTAAGAAATGTTATTTTTAGCAAGATATAAGCCACACTCCTTAAAAACAAGCACATAAAGCGAGCACACATCAATTTGCTGTTGCACTCTTCACCGGGGCCAGGATACTTACACAGCACATAGTTCGCCTGGAGTTGTGTGAAGTGATTTATTCTGCTGAAAATATACTTTGACTATGACTCTTCTAAAAAGAGGATTATTGCCCATGGGGCATTGTATTATTGGGGCTGAGACATCCTGATTCCAAACAGTCATTAAGCAAATCAGAGGTAATTTATACTGTGGTGAAAAAAACTAATGCAAAGCCTTCCAGCTGTCTGGCCCTTCCAGTATGCCTTCAGACAAAACTTTGAAGGTTGGCTTAGGAGCAGTTTCTCTTCCATTGCCTTGTTGTTGTGACTGGAGGATGACAGTCAAGTTCAGAGGCAGGCCCTTACCCAGCAGAAGTTTAAACATCTGCATAGTTTTGAGCATGTGAGCAACCCTGTAAGAGTCAACAAGACTACTTTAAATGCCTAGAATTAGGTATGTGCTTAAGAGTTTTGCTGGATGAGAGCCACGGTAAGAACCAGCCCCAACTGTGACCTAAAATTAAAACTAGAACACTTTAAAGATTAATTAAGGCCTTGTCTACATGGGAAAAATTGTTTATCGTGGCATGAGAAACTTTCTTCTCATGATGTTTGTGGCTCAACTGGATTCAGACCATTTACAGTGTAGTCAGCTCTTATGAGGTTTCCTGACCGCAGCTGGGAGGTGTGGAGAGTTTAGGAACACACCCAATGTTTCGAAGTCAATTTTTCATTCACCAGCACATATGAAATTCGTATGCCTTCATTGTCATCTTTATGATAGTATCGGCCTTTCAACTCTTGGGAAAATGGCAAAACCATTCAAGTAGCCAAAGAACAAACAAACAGACCTATTACATGCCTACCTTCTTCACCACAACTCTTGAAAACCTTAAGCACCACAAGCCAGAACTATTCACCTTTTAAAGCTTAAGGATTTGAGGACTTTCAAATCTGTGGATCTCATTCCCCTTCCCGGAGCTGCGGAGTAGTCATAAATTGCACTGGTATCAATTTGTTGTCCCCTTTTGACTGCCAGAAGAAAAGGAAAAGGAATTAGTGTGTGTAATCAAGGCATTAGGTATTAATACACATCCTGTCATAGCAAATAAGCCAATCCCTTCATGCCTGTGACACAGTGTCCTTTCAAACCCATTCAGCAAGGACACAGCTGAGTCCTGTATCTGCAAGGAACCATGAAGTATCACAAAAAAGTTGTTACTTTTGTTCATGAATTTGAAGGATCTCAACAATTCTCAAGGGGAACTGAGAGTTTTGTACATGCTCTACTCAGCCTTGCTGCTATTTTTTTTTCTTAGGAGGACTAAGCCTGGTTTTGAGCGTCTAAAAAATTAAAAAAACCTAAAGTGAGCTATTCCATTGCAACATCTATATGGAGTCTTCTTCCTACCCTGTCTCAGTGTCCTTTGAGGAATGATGTGCATATACCACTCCAGCATTCAGAGGCAGAAAGTTTTCAGTGACTCAGTGTCACTTCTGGCTAGGCTACCTTGAAGCTTCATTTCCTAGTGTCTGAGCTCCTTCATCTGTATCACAGCAGCACTGGATAAATCAGCTGTAGTGGCTGATGGCTACCTTTTGCCTTTAGATACCAAATATTTGCTGGCAGATGGAATGAGTCATCCTTCAGCTGAAGAAAAGGCAGAACCTGAATTAACAATTCAGCACTGCTCCAGCTTGAGACAGATTTTGATAGAAAAGAGGTCCCTGGACAGCTGAAAATATGTCTGTATTCCCAGTATATAAACTTTATTAGTTTCTTTACAATAGTTTGGCTATCAGCTGATATGTAAAAGCCTGCTAGTAGGCAAACAGAGAGAAATAATGATAATTAGTGCATGTGGTGCCTTGTATTTGTAAAGTGCATTGCAGACCCAAGGGATAGTTCATCTCCACTGGCTTGCATGTGTGCATAAATCTCAAATCAATTTGTACCACTTGTATACAATTTTATCCTCTAAATAAATGGATCTCAATTGTGTCATTTAGGCAGGGGATGGAGGTAGCGAACAGAGACATTTGAGGCTGCTATAGGACCGGGTGCATTTTCCTGCTCTTTATCCTTGTAGACAGGGGTGTTACACATACAGCTTTTTCTGGGGGCCCTATGGGGGGCCACAGTCTGTTCCTAAATTTGCTACAGTAAAGGCTGGTTGAGATTCATAGTGAGATGAAAAATACTCTCATACCCTCATCTAGAAAGCTAGATTGAATTGTCCATTTGGGCTGAAATTGTGAATTTTGTTTTCAGATTTAAATTAAACAGACAGATTGACGAAACCAGTCATGTTCTGCAGATGTATTCAACCGCTTAAAAAGATGTTTTTAAACTAAACATGGCTCAATTTCTAGCTGCTTCTAACACTAAATGTCCTGGCTATCATTCATCACTTCTGTTTTCATGCGCTCTGATCAATTAACAGTTTTTTTAATAGATCAGGTGATTGATGGGTATTTAAGAGTGGGGATATCAGGGGGATATCATGTAGAAGAGTCCTTCATCACACATGGTGCTAAACGAAATGGAAATCAACAGATTCAACATCAAAAGGCAATGGAAAAAAATAAATTAGGCAGATTTGTTTATATAAATGACTCCACCCAACATTTAAAAAAATAAATATCCTGCTCAGACCCCAAAATGAATTAAAAGTTAGTTGGAAACAAACAAACAAACAGGCTAGCATAAATAACTTCATGGGTATTGAGAATTAAAATCTAAGCCTGTCTGAAAAGGAAGGGCGGATAAACTGGCTTGGATGAAATAAAAACCCATGTGAACTTTTGTCTAAAATTCAAATTCAGTCAAACTCAAATCTTTTAATGTTCAAAAAATCTTTTTTCTTTAATTATCACATGCATTTCTATTCTCTGGTTTAAAGTATGACTAAAAGCCATGAGAAGGCCAGTCATGAAAATTTTTGACTCTTTGGTGTTAATGAAACACCAACAGAGTCTTTCAGTGACTTTTTACTTTCGCTTATACCAGTTACCAGGCAAGTTTCCCTTAAGACAAGCATCTCAGTGGTGCAGAAACCCAGTGCTACTTCTCCAGCGGGCATCAGCCTACAGCCATCTCAAGAGAGACCATCTCTAGATACAGTGTGCCTGTCAGCCTCTAGCAATGCCTACCTGCTGCAGAGTCTCACAGGGCAGGTTCAGGTTAACTATGTATTTATTTAAGCAGCTGTTGGCTTCTTGCAAACTACATGTTAGATGTAGGCACCACAGGGTCCACCATAAATAGGTAGAAATATTTTAAAGAACCTGTAAAGACTTTGGCATCTCTGGCACTGCCTTTTAAAAAAAAAAGTCAATGTTCAGTAGGAAAAAAGGAATGTATCATAAGCACAGTTAGGTTTGTTAAATTTGATGACAAAATCTGGCTTTTTCCTAATAGCAATTGCATGTTTTCAGTGGCACTTAGTGGAGCACAAAAGGGTTTTTACTTGGGACTGGAGAGACAGGTATCCACTGAAAAGAAGAGGGCATTGTAGGTGGGCATGATGTGTCTTTACCTTGTTTTCCCTTTGGTGTTTTTCCATAAGGAGAAACAAAACACAATACGGCAGAGAATCCACTGTTTGGAAAGACTTTATGAAGCCAGTTATGGTTTCAGAAATATTTCTGAATAGACTTTCACTTTTCAATATTTGGCATTAATTTGAAATTATCAGATCGTTTAAAATGAGGAAAAAAAGTAGTGACTTACTCCATGTATCCATCCCTTTTTGTTTCTTTTGACTCCGGTGTTGGTGGTGTTTTCAGTTGTTTGGGTCATTGAGTGTCACCTGTGTTTCTTGACTGAATTTCTAAAACTTCAAGTGTGAGCATGGAAGAAATCAAAGGGATTTAAAATATGAACACAAACTTTCAGGAAGGATTTGCCTGACTGGTCAGGTGAAAAAAAATGGCATTCTGGTCATGAAAAAGGAGGAATAAATTCACAAGCATGAGTCTTCTTGGAAAGAAAAATCTTAAACTGAGTCTCAATTATTGCTAAGGCAAACCTAAGAGCATGGGGTCTTCATGGATGTTACTCGGGTAGAGATTAAGTTAGATTTTCAAAAAGTATCAAAACCACTGTGTCAGTTAACATCAGCTAGAGATTTGCCTCCACAGGTACTGGAAGGAAGAGTGTGGGTAAACTTAGATGGAAGTGCAGGGGATTAAGGATAGGATAGCATGAGGCAGATTACTTGCTTTCTGCTGAAAGAAAAAAAAAGACCAGGTAGAAGTGATAACAGATAACACTGTCAATCCTGAAACTATGCCACGCAAACATTACTCAAGATTTACTGTAGATTTTCCGCTACAATAAAGTTTTGTTTTCCAACCAAGCATTTATACTTACAGATGAGTTTCCAAGAGCAACATTTTCAGAGCTGTAAGGACAAACTCACTAAAGCCTGGGTAGCTTTAAAAACATCTCTACTTATCAAAAGGTTTTGCACATGGGAGCTCTGACACAAGCTTTTCAATATTTTATAATTCTGGAAAAAATTGAACCTTTCACCTTTGCATAAAAGGCTCCATTCAGTTTACATTCCTGTTTGGTTACCTTATTGGTTCACTTTTTTTTTTTCCTTAGCCTATTTGCACGTCACTGGAATACTCTCCTATAGCTAACACATCAGTTTTGCAGAAATGACTGCATTTGAGGCACTCAGTAAATCTTCCAAGCAGCTCAACGGTCAAATTGTAAGAAATATCTGAAATAGCTCTGTGGAAAAATGAGATGAACTCGGAACATGAGAGCCGTAACATTTATTTATTTCTGGCAACCCAGGCTGTTTTGTTACTTTCTGCAATGTGTGTCAACATAGAGCATGTGAGCAGCTTTGAAATGAAGATGTACATTGCCATCCCTCTGCTATCCCCCCTGCCCTCCAGTCTTCGTTTTTTTTTTTTCCTTTGTTCTTTTTGTTTTTAATGTCTTCCCCTCAACCCCTTTTCCTTTAACTCTCCCTGCCAAGGAGAAGGACGCTAGAATTGCCAATCCATATTGTATATACAGCTTTTCCTTCTGCATTCCCCTTGCTTTTGCACAAAACCCTGGTCCGAAGCCCATCATAACTCCGGGGGATTCTTTCCATGTGCTTCCACAGGCTTGAGATCAAGTTGAGTAAGGAGAATTTTTTCCAGTGTGCATCTTTCAGCTTTCTGCCCCACCTGTTTCCCACCAGACCCCGTCATGGGCATTAAGTATAATTCATGTCTAATTATGGGTATTTACACCTCAACCTCAAAGCCATCCGCTTCCACCTGCACCCTGGCTGCCGTGGGCTCAAGGATTGGGCAAGCGGCGAGCCGGCTGGCAGCTGGAGGGACACAGGAGCAGCTGTGTTTGTTTGATCTCTTCACTGCCAGGTCTTGGGGCTGGAAGAGCGGACGGAAGTTACTAATAGAGGCAGAACTAAAGAAATATACAAAACAGTTCCAGTCTTACCAAATACACGTTCACTGTTTGAAAGAAAAGAGCAAGAACAAGAAGTAGAGAGCGTAGGGAAAACGCCTGAGGAGGCTCTGGTAACTACAGCATAAATACAAACAGACCCCATGTTGCTATGTGTTCCCTTAGATTTCCAAAATGTTGAAACATCTTGGCTTTTGGCTTTTGCTTTCTCTGGGAGAAAAGGCACTGCAAAAGGACTAAGGTGTTTCTGCAAAGACCAAGGCTTTCTGCATAAGGAAGGGAAAACCACGGGGTCCTCCCAAGGTTTTGGTTAAGATTATTTGAAACAGCAAACAAGTGCAAAACAAATATAAACACATTATATGAAGGATGTTCAGTAGGTCTGGAATCAAATGGTTCTTTTCAGGTGCAAGATACAGTGGTTTCTGGGATTGCTTTGAGGAACCTAGCAGGGTTAGGGGATGAAATAGGTAAGTTGTTAGGTTTTTTTTCACATGGAAACACTAGCTGGGCTTCATGTATAGTCAGAAGGAGGTCTTTGAACTCCGTAATAAATAATGCTTACCATTGCAGAACATATTAAAACAACTGTGGCTGTGACTTTCCACTTCTTTCAGTACCTGTAGGCACCTGGGGCTGCTCAAAGCCAAAGACAGTAGGCAGACAAATTCCTGAGGATTTGGGGACTATGTTTCCAAGTTTCTACCCTTAAACTGGATTCCTAACTTCTACATTTACAAAATTAATTTTAAAATCTTCCATTCTAGGTTGACTGTTGAAAGTGCTCTGTCACTTAGGCATTTAGTGTGAGCACAGAGGGACAAGCAAGCATGGAAATGGTCATACTGGGTCATACAGCAGAGGACCTGTCTTCTGTTTCCAAAAGGGACTATTTGTGGATGTTCAGAGACCTGGCAAGCATATATTGTTTAGGCAGTCTTAAAGCCCTTTAGCTGATTCCAGCTGAGGAATTGTCCAGATCCTGATGTGATTTGAACGGCTGGAAACTCCCTAAGGATCTCCGTACATCTTCACCATGAATTTACTTTTGTAAAGCTGGTGATATCTACTTTTGGCCAGCTGAGTTCAGAATACTTAGCCTGAGATCTGTTGCACCTTGCATGCAGAGTTGGTAGTCAAAGAGAGAAGTGAAACAAGGGAAAGAAACAAGGAATTTTCGTCAGTGTACAGTGATGGTTCAGGCCCAAGTACTCAAACCAGCCCCATACATCCCATCTAAAACTGCACATTGAAATACTGTACCTGATCTTTTTCTTGGGTTTTTACTTCTGGAGTGATTTTAGCCACAGATGGACTATGCAATCCTGCATGCTCCAAGGAGCTGGGAACCTTCAAAGGGTGCCAAGAGCAACCTGGATGTCTCTGAGCTGAATCCCTAAGAACATATGGGATAGATGAGTCTGGCTACAAAATACTCATCCAAGATCAAGCAAGAAATCCAAGAGTTTGTCTCAGACCTTCTAAATTAGAACCCATTTCACTAATCACACAGTCAATCTTGCTTCATAAGTTGATGTCCTTCTATTTTGTCTTTGTACATAGCATCATTGAGTTGCCATGGCTGGCACATCCCATGGGAAGTCTCCAGTCCAGCCTCATATTCCAGACAGGTCACACTGAGTGAAGGGAAGGTATCATAGGGTTTGATGAGGTTAGTTTTGAAACTCTCCAAGAATGAAGGTCCCTTTGCTGAGCACTCTGCTTCAGTGCTTCAGTGTCTTCACTGTGGAACATTCTGTCTTTATGTCCAATCAGATCCTCAATGTATTCTTATTTTGGCCTGGCTCTGTCTGCTCATTAACCTCCCCGTGGGTTCTGGGGGAACCTCTGGAGGAGTTCCCCCTCCTTAGCCTGAACAACCCCTGCTCCCACAGCCTCCCCCCACAGGCTGAGTGCTGAAGCCCCTGATGGCTCTCCATCAAATCATTCTGATTTATCAACGTATCCATCTTAATGAGAGGCTGAGAACAACATTCCAGGTTTGGTCTGCAAGGTTCACTGCATATATAGAGATTATGCTGAATATAGATTATGTAAATGCTCCAAAGCACTGAGCTTTATCTCCAGCTGATTTTTTTCTGTACTCCAACTTCCCACTTACTATCAAAATTGAGAAATGTAAATTTAAACCATGACTCCTTCTCTGTGTGCTGAGATTGGAAAAGCTGTGAACACTGAAAATTCCTCAGTGACAGTATGGGCATGAGTATTAAGGCACTTGCAAAGCCCAGTGGCATTGCACAGCCATACAGAGCCCCATACAATTTCAGGAGTGGACAATACTGCCTGCTAGGAAAAAAACACACCAGGAATGAATTTTAGCTCCCAGTTAAGGCAAGCTCAACGCTACCAGGCTCCCATAGCAGATCAAAGACTTTGTGAAAAATACAGATACATTCTTTGTAGGTACTTCCCGATCATTTCTGCTAATTTACTCAAGAATTTACTGAAAATTAAACAACTGAAAGCTAATTACATCAAATCTAAGTTAAGTTGAGGAAAATTTTCAGTTACACACCTGTAAACACTGAAATACTGTACGTGGATTTATGCTACAATCAAAATGAGATCTAGAAGCAGAAATGAGCTCTCCCCAAGTAATTGTGCAGTGAAATCCTTAATCTTTCATTCCTAAGTGTTAGCAAAATGTAGCAGCATTTGCCCCTAGAGTCACTACTGTCACAAATGGTTTATTTCTCACCAAGTAACTCAGCTACTAGTTCACATTTAAATATTCCTAGCAATCCGGAGAAAAATAATGTGGTAATTAAAAAAGCAAAATAAATTTATGAAATGCATTTTTGGTTATGCAAATATATGGTGAGAGTATTTCATTTCTGCGAACACTTTGAATTATTTAGAAACATGGACTCTTTTCCTCTTATATCCAATGTTTTGAACCCTCAGAAACATGAAGAGAAATGCAGTGGAATGCCCCTTATTTTTGCACAGAGAAATGTATCTCATCAAACTACGGCCATGGTAGCTGAGTGTCTCAGAAGGATCTCAGTGGAAGTGTTTTTACTCCTCCTGATTTTACAGAGATGAGTGCGTACTCACAGCCATGCAAATCAGGAACTTGTGGGAGAAGCCTGCCATATCCAACTGACTGTCACGCTGGCAGAGTGATACGCCTCATTTGCTGAAAGGAGAGGCACTTTGGGGACCTCTCTGTTGATGAAGCACAAGAGGGAGGTAGATGTGCCCCAGATTCCCAGACCATGGTCTAGACAGCACATCCAAAGACTCTTGTCAGTTGTCCTAGAGCTAGATGGGGCAAGGGCTCCAAAAAATGAGTTTATCCTTTCATTTACAAATCTGATAGATTATATGATGGTCCTAACCCTAGTCAGCTCAGTGGGGAAAAGATATGATGAGCCAGAAGGACTGAAATCTGGCTGCAACCACTGCTGCAAATATCTTTCTTTATCTCTCCTACTTTAGCATGATTTCTACAGCCATATGTTTTTAGAAATAGGTGTCTTTTTCTGTTACTAAGAGGAGGAAAGGGAGCAGCTACAAAAACCAAATGAGCAAGGTGTTTCTTGCAGGAATGCAGGTGCTGTTAGCATGACCTGAGATAGACTCCAGCAAGCTCTGAGCCCCCAAACCAGATCAAAGTTAAAATGCTGGGAAATACAAATATACAGCCTGTTTTCTGGCAACCTCACACCACACCAGCTAGACCTCTCTTGCTGACACTATCAATACATGTGGGATGTGGAGACATGTCCTGCACAGACAAGCAAGGTTAGAAATAGCAACCTGTTACTGTAAAAGGCTTTTAATGGTAGAAAAAAATTAGAGCAGCAGATTATCAAGGGATTTCAGGGGATCACAGCTAACTTTCTAGTAGCAAGATTAACTTGTGTCTTTTTACTTGCTTTATTTTTTTAATAGTGTTTTCTCATTGATTGATTACGATCTTTCCAAAATGGGAAAAAAGGGGCCCAGCAGCGTGCTTGGTCAGAAGGGCTTGAATTAGGAGTTATCAAGAACCTCCCTGTAGCCAAGCAGCTAATTTCAGTTGCAGAACAAGAGAGCTTCTGTTAACACGCTGCACTGAACTCCTGCTGCTCTTTCCATGGCAGGTGTGGGCCCAATACCTGTTTATCAAGAGACTTACTTATATAAAAGTAAAAAGTTCAGGAAACTAAAAAATCTGAGTCACTGTCTGCTAAAGTACCAAATAAAATAGTTTTATTTTCCAACCAACCCAGTTTTCCTTATTTAAACCCAAGGAAAAGAAAGAAAGAAAAAAAAATTTACTCTGAACCCTGACCTTTGGAGGTGTATTCCCCCCTGGGTGATTCATCTGTTTACCTTAAGACAATTAAATGTGAGTCAGTTTAAATAAACTTTAAAACCAAAGGAAAAATATGCTAAAAACAGACCTGACCCCACCCCTTCTCCTACTAGAGACTAACTGAGAAGCATGAAAAAATGCAACACAGATCACACTTTCAGGAAAATCCAGAGAAATCTAGAGCAAGGCAGCCAGTCCCAGCAGCAATGATTCCCAGCCAGGAGCTGGAAGGTGGAGCTGCTCTAGGAGGGACCGTGCAAACACTGTCCTCACATGGCCACCAGCAGCAGCTGGCTATCACCAATAGGCTTACACAGAGGCCATCAGGATTGTTAGCCCCGATGCAGTACAGGTAAACCCTTCACATACAGACTACCGAGGCTTCAAGGAATTTTGGTTAAGTAATGTCCTGATAGTGCTGCTGCTAGCTGGGGAAATGCACGAGCACCCAGAGGTTTGCAGCAGATAAAAAAAGGAGATAAAATCACCACAGAATTATTAACTGAGGCTGATGGGGAAGAGCAAGAACAAGCCCCTCTTAAACAAGCAGTGCTAAATGCTAAATGTCAGGGTTTATGCCTGCAAAAAATGTGGCAGCTACAGGGTATAGTTCTTAAGAGGCTGTTAATGGAAAGAATCAAAGCTGCTCTAGAATGCTCCAAGCAGGATTGCCAATGCTTTAACAGGCGTTGGTTGGCTCTGAGACTGCCTTAGAAGTGGTGGGATTGAACAAAAAAACCCGTATATCTGAGGGTGTTTTTCACTGAGTTTATGTTGAACTACCTACAAATCACCTGAAGACTTCAGGTGGAAAAACAGTGAGTATGAGAAAAAGCAGCAGCATTCTGAAGGACGTACTCCTTTCGTTTCTCAGGAAAACACCAACCCCTCTGTGAAATTCCTCGCATTAC
This sequence comes from Meleagris gallopavo, assembly GCF_905368555.1. Lineage (NCBI taxonomy): Eukaryota > Metazoa > Chordata > Aves > Galliformes > Phasianidae > Meleagris > Meleagris gallopavo. The sequence continues at coordinate 14,307,145 of NC_139405.1, forward strand.
CTAGTATGAGAGCTGGGGACACTGCTGAGGAGAAACATGGCCTACCTTTCTTTCAACTCAAAGAAGCAAAGGCTTTTGCAGTTCCTTGGTGCTGCTCACAGGGTTGACATCCCACGGTGCCTCTGCACAGCAGGGATGTGTGCTGTTCCTCTCACCTTTGATGGTGTCAAAGGAGGCAGTACAGAGCAGTTCAGCACAAGCAGGGTGCAGGCAGGGAAGAGGTGCAGAGAACATTCTCATCTTGGTCAAAAGCTCTGTTATTTGGGAAAGAGATTGAGTTGTGTGCCAGGAGGATATAAAACATTCCAAGTTTTTTTCCCCATCTTACTGATGCAGCGGTCTCTCATGATATGTCAGCTGACTTAGGGGGTTGCTTTGCAGGATGGTTCAATCCTGACTTTGCTTTTGCCACCATGACAAGCATTGTGCCTCCTATCGGCTTCGGGGTGTAGGCTGTGGCCACCAGAAGCTGCTGTTGGAAACTTTGCTGAGGAGTTCTAAGACAACTTTGTCTAGGGTGCAAGGAGCTGTCTACCTGCACTGTGTGTATGAAGCAGAGAAGCAGTGAGGACCCAGCAGCACTTGCAAAATGCTTTTCCCTCACCTCTCTACCATCCTTTCGTATCGTGCCCTGGGGGAGCCTCATTTCCTCCAAGTTTGGAGATGCAGGAATGTAAGATGGGAGGGTGTTGTTGGTAATGAAACTACATGAAAAAGGGGTATGGTCCTCTTTTCATTTGCATACAGAGTGCAACTGTCAGTATTTGTAGGTATTCCTTCTCCTATCTGGGTTCAAGCAGCCATTCACCAACTGTTTTGGTACCTGTGTACAAAAAGCCCAACTGTAACCAACACTTGGAAATCAGTGGTCGATGAAGACCCTTCATCACGCAGAGCATTTATTTTCAAGGAAAGCCAACAGCCGTTCCTGCTGGTGAGCAGGTACACTTCCAGGGGCTGGGAGAAAGGAAATTCTGGAGGAGGCAGTGCTAAGACAAGTTTTGTTCCTAACTGAGGCACTGTAAGTGGCTGCATGACCCAGGCTTTGTGTAAGCAAGCACTCTGTGCAAAGCTGCCAGCCTGTATTTTGATCCTCTCCTGGGTGTATTCAGGAGCTGCTGTTGGTGTCCTACTAAACAGATCAGAGTGTATCAGGCAACACAAAAAGCCATGAGAGCTCAAGAGATAGAAAAGAAAGTCTCCTTCTTGGTTTTTTGTGGGCAGAGGATGCTTTTTAGTAAATAGAAAAAGTAGAGCTGTCTCACAGGGAGTTGTGGAAACTGGAAGAAAAGCATTCAAATGAATTTTGTGACAACTGAGATATAACTGCCTGCACACTGTTAAAAAGTCTGTTCATACTGGTGGACTTCAGGATCTGGATCTGTCTGTTTTATTGTGTTGCTCATACAGCCGTTTAAGAAAGTGGGACACCAGTTTGTGCTGGGGATTGGTATATGTTCCAGTGAACCAATTAATAAAGACTGTGAAGGTATTTTCAAATCACAAACACATCTAATAAAATGACAGTGGTGGAAGTTTTATGCATGGAGAAAGAACAGGAATAGGTTTGCAGGTGAGATCCTGGTGCTCCCTTTCAGGGATTTTGCCACACTAACACATGCTGTTAAGAGTCAAGAGTGGGTGTAAATGCACCGTAACATTTATGCTCCCACCCTCTCATCCCAGAATATGAAGTGTGGGTTGTGATGGCATTTTACATGTCACAGTCACAATAACCTCACTGACTCTCTCCAGCTACATATTCCTACTTGTCAGTAGATGGCACTATTTCTATTGCCAGTTCAAAAAGATGGCCACATTGCTTTTCTAGAGCTCCCTATAAAGCTGAGTATTAGGAGGGCGGAACTTCTCCAGGAAGCAGCATTTCAAGCACCTGTGGTGAGGGCAGCTGGAGTCAGGAAGCCTAGAGGCCAAGTACAAATAGAAATCCCCTTGCCCAGAGAGCAGTGCCTATGGTTATGCGCCTCTCTTGGGAGAGCATCCATATGCCTGATCTATCATCCCCACTCTTCTTCTGCAGTCTGATCTTGCCTCTGTTGCTGTCAAATGAGAGCTCCATGGTTTCCATCTGGTGCACAGCATGGCCTTGGGGCTAAAGCAGGGGAATTAATGCTTCGTGCTGGCAAGAGAAAGGTGCCAACCCTGCTCTGTGCTCATCCAGCCACACTGTGTAGGACTACTATGATTTCAGCAGAAAAAGGCCACTGGATAGCAGGAAGCCTGGTCCCGCAGGGGGTCATCATCTGCCTTGCACTTGCACTTAAGGCCCTGTCCTTGCCATGACAAGGATGTGTACTCAGCCAGGCTCATGGCCCTGCACACACCCATCCTACTGTTATCAAAGCCATCAAAGGGCTTACATTCAGATAGTGTCAAAGCACTAAGTGTCATCAGCAAAACTATAAAATAAGGCCCTTTCTCAACTCATGTGTGCAGATGGGCTCAGAAATCATTCTTCAGCAGTTTCTTCTTTGAGCTACTTTATGCTATTCTAAAACTGTATAATTTTCTGTCAGCAGCTCCTTGATTTGTATAGCTTTCACACTACCATTGCATTTGAAAATTACTTATGGCTATTTGGTCATTGTCACTTATACAACGTAGATCCCAGCTCTTCACCCACAGAACTTTCAATTAGGCAGGCTATACAGCTTTCATCTAAGCACATGTCCCAGTTTGTGTAGAGGAAAGGCGTGACTGTGTGCAAGTGGATAGAATAGAGCCTTGCATCTTGGATTACTTCCATGCCCTGTGGATTTATGATGCATGTCTAGCAGAGTGATTGCCAAATGCGTCTATGGACTGCAATGTAATGTGTTCCCTCAGCATTCAGATTTACTGCTCTGCATTAAAATAGTCACCCTCTTAATTGGAGATAGCATCCTGGGATTAAAGCCTGAAACAATTATTGGACTGTTATAAAACTCCTTTGAATAGTCCTACCCAGCCATTTCTTCGTTAGGTAATGACTAGCTAGAATGTTCCTCCCTTCAGTTTCAGACCTCATTGTTAATGACCTCAAAACAGGTGAGACTGCAGCTTTGTGAGATATGGGAATTTTAAGATAATCACTTTGTGCTCTGAAGCCATTAGGTCAACAGAGCTTTACTAACATGCTGTGTGTTTACACAGCTTCCAACAGTTCAAAAAGCCAAAGCAGGATCACAAGTCTATCTTCAAGCCAAAAGGGAAAAAGATTGACACAGGGTTGTAATCATCGGTGTCTGAAAAAAGCCTTCTCATCTGTTTTTAAGCATGTTCAAACAAGACATGACTCTTTGTACAACAGGGGTGCAGGGAAGGTGGGCAAATGCCATTCTTGTGGTCTAATTAAGGGACCTCAGTGAGGATCTAACAAACGCAGTGTGAGTTGTGCCTAGTGGTTCCTGCATGTGTGTATGGAGGAGAGGGAGGGAAGATGGGGGGATACCAAGGAGGGTGGAAAGGGTGTGGGATTCAAAGGACGGTGTGTGGCAGCTGTTCACAGCAAATACTATTCTCGCTCATGGCTATATGTTCCAGCCCCGTTGGAAAATTACATCTAAATAACAGATCATGAAAGAGCAACCCTGACGAGGCCTGTAATTTAGTCCCAAGAGGAAATTCTTCATTCATCAACTGTACAAGAGACTAAATTAGTTCTCTGCTGGATGAGACTTAGTTGGCAGTTTGCTCTGCAGGTCAGCCCTACTTTCAGAGCAAGTCTTAGTGGGGAGCCAGTCCTGACAGGGACAAACCCACTTCCACTCTGTCACACCAGGAGCTATGCTGCTCTCCAAGAACAGGACAAGACTTCTTCATGTGTATTTTTGGGGTTGTGGGGAGTGATTGGCACTGTCTGAGTCACAGTTGCTGTGAGGGGTGAGAGCATTTTGCCCAAGGTTGTTCATCACCTGAAGGCAATTCACCCTTGCCATAAAGAACTCCTTGTGGTGGGCTCTGCTTTGGACAAGGAAAGATGCTTTCTTGCGATGACCAAGAAGGCCAATGGCATCTTGGCTTGTATCAGAAATAGTGTTGCTAGCAGGACTGGGGAAGTAATTGTACCTCTGTACTCAGCTCTGGTGAGTATGCATCTCGAGAACTGTGTTCAGATTTGGGCCCTCACTGCAAGAAAGACATTGAGGCCCTGGAGCTTGTGAAGGGCAGTGAAGCTGTCATGGGTCTGGAGCACAAGTCTGGTGGGGAGCAGCTGAGGGAGCTGAGATGATTCAGACTGGAGAAGAGGAGGCTAGGGGAGACCTTATTGCTCTTTATAACTACCTTTAGGAAGGTTGTAGTGAGCTGGGGGTTGGCCTCTTTTCTCGTGTGACTAATGATAGGACTAGAAGGAATGGCCTTAAATTGTGCCAAGGGAGGTTCAGGGCTGGTTGTCAGGAAATACTACTTCTCAGAAAGAGTGGTCAGGCACTGGGATGGGCTGCCCAAGGAGGTGGTGAAGTCATTGACCATGGAGGTGTTCAAGAAACATTTATACATTGTGTTGAGGGACATGTTTAGTGAGAACTATTGGTGATAAGTAAATGGTTGGACTAGATGATCTTGTAGGTCTTTTCCAACCTTGATGATTCTGTGATTCTGTGATTCAGTGGAATGTTCTTCTGCAGCTCATTGTACATGTTGCTGTCAAGTTCTCTGTGCTCTTGTGCTCTCTGAACAGAGGAGAGTACCCAAAGGACTTCCTAGCCAAAATAGCCAGTAGAATGTAGACCTTCATAGCCAGTGGGACTTCACCCCATAGCCCAGTAGATTTCCTGTGGAGCTTTTCCTTTCAGACAGAATCAAGGCATGTTAAGCTTAGCTGCTACTTTTACATCAGCTGCTATATTTCAGCTGCCGTTTGCAGCTTTCTTGTTTCCAGAGCCCTGGTGTATGAGTCTGGAAGAATAAACCAAAGTCAAGCAGATCTTTAAGAGATGTACCAGGCAGTTGAATGTACATGAAGTAGAAACCCCTTGCTTCTTTTTTTTTCTCTTTGTTCTTTGAATCTGGTTCTGCCACTTTTGCTCATGCTAAGTATTGTTCTCCAAAGAGACATCTCTTGTACTGGGACCTGGTGAATGCACCACAGAAAGTCAGGAAGCCTCCAGGATTGGTTCATAACTTTAACCATGTTACAAAACGGGAGAGTAAGTTGTGCAATAGGACTAGAGGTACTGGTTCAGATACCTCTCCCTATAACTTAGTTCTATCCCTGAACATTAAGTTGCCTACATTTATAGATGTTCTGCTATTCTAATGAAAACCATAGGCTAGCTTGCATGCCCCAAAATATATTCTTGTCCAGTACTTCTGACCAGTATCTTCTTTAATCTATTGAGTACTGAGCAGTTCTAGATGTTTTCAGGATAGTACCAAAAAAATATCCAGCTTGTACAAAATTATGGGTAGTTTTCTAACAGCTGATGTTTTGTTTATGTATGGAAATATAGGATCTTCTATCCCCCTAAAAACAAACTGGTCATCTCCATGTCCTTATTCTTAGAGCAGTTTAATCCCATTTCAGTGGTCTCTCAGCATTTAGTCACCATGCTTTTCTTCCAGATTAGTTACATATGTAGGCACAGATTATTAATTTTCTTTTTGTTTGTTTGTTTCACTGAATGTTCTTTTGTCTTTGTGTTAAGGAATACAAAGTACATAGGAAGTGTTCCCCCATCCCCTTCCACTGTTTAGAGGGATTGTTCCTGTTCCACCTCTGCTTATTTGCCTTACTTGCAAAGGAAATATCCCTACACTTTCCAGACTTTGAACAAAAACTTCAACTGCATATCATTCCATTTCTCCTTCCTGAACTACATATCCTCTTCTGTATCTATTACTTACTCTTCTTCTTCAATCACATTTAATAGTGTGTTAGCAAGTACAGTAAACACTTTCGCCTTTGGTCTGAGAGGTAAATCATTATTTAAGGCCTTGTAGGGTTTTTTTCTTTTAGGAGGAGAAATGGATGACATAAGCCAGATACGTGCATTGACATAACCTGTTTATTTGCAAAGAATGTTCATGACTCTTCAAGCCACGAACACAACGGGAGCATACAGTGGAAAGTCCTGTTGTTTGCAACCTCTGTGTCTGTTCTGCCAATCATTTCTAAGCCGCAGGGAGCTCTGTGGCTCTTCAGCCTGTCATCTCTTGGGTTTTCTCCTTGCTCTGCCACAACACACACACACACATTGCCAAGCAGTGTTCACACCCATTCAATTGCAGTCACCTCTGCCCAAACATTTGCCTCCGGATTGGACCTTGGCATGGACAGTGTCTCCCATTGTTTCCAGCTACCTTATAAGTGACTTTCTTCTTTCACTCACAAAAAGGAGATATGGAACACCCATTAGGTTTTTGTAGAGCTGATATTTGCTGTAGACCAGTGACTCAGTTGAAAGCAGCTATTAGTTCCTTTCACATTAAAAAAACTCCATTACTAGAATATGTTCATTCTGGTTTTCTGTCACATCCTTCATACTTGTTAATACTCTTTTTACTTATTTGGCTCCCCGTACCAGCTATGGAGATTTTTCTTTCACCTATTTAAGCTAAGTTCTCCCTGGCCACCGGCAATGACAGGTAATGTATACACCAAATGCAAGTATGAGTAATTTTCCATTGTACTTTGTAGTAGGCATTACCTACACTTGCCATTAGTGATTTTCCCATTCATCTGCTTGCCCCAGATTGTTCTTAGTTTCCCTACAGCCTTCATTGGTATTAATGATATAAAGTCACTAGCTCCATCTGCAAATTTTGTCATCCTGGTGTTGACCCATTTCTGAAGAAAGTACATCTGTGTGAAAATATACAAGCTGGATTGGAAAGTGTTTCTGAGCAAGAGTCCTTTATAGTACTAGGACTGCAGCTAAGCCCAGGGCTCTACTGCCTAATGGGCTGTGTAATGGGACCTTGTCTCTGCTCAGATATCACAGAAAAGCTTTTTGGTGATATAGTCCAAAGGAGCAAGAGTGAAGCCTTGAGAGGTGCGAGATGTCCAGCTCAGCTTCACCATACTCACTCTTTGGAATTTTGCAAAGCCCTGCCTAGCTTCTTAGCCCATTCCTACCTCTCTTGTGTTTCATGGGGTTGCTATGAGTGCTGGCCATCAGAGAGACATCATTCTCTGTTTTATACTAAAAGAAAGACTATTAATATGTCTACATGAAAGAGCCTTAAATAGAACAAAAGTAACCCATATGGAGCTGTGTGGTAGCATTGCAGCACAGAGGATAAGTTATAGTGTCTGATCCGAACTTCTGAATACTACAATGCTTGCTAAATGCAAGTTTATAACTACCAACAGAAGTGGCAACAGACCTCCTGATGTCCTCAGTTACTTCATTTTTGCATGGCAAATCCAATTGTGGTACCTTACATTGCTTTTTTTCTTACAGAAGTGTTGGTTGGACGATGAAAAATGTAATGGTTTCAGCTGAAGGTCAGACAGCCCACAAAGTACTGAGAGATTGCTTCTCAAATTCAGTTCTTCTCTCTATTTATTGCACTGAACTCACTTTCTCTTTTTCATTGGCTAATCAGGAGATAATGAATATCCCTTTTCATAAAATAGCAATCAAGAACAAAATTTTCATTTGCCTCTTAAAGTTACTCTATAGAGTTACACAGTGCAACAGCGACTTATCAGAGTATTAAAATGAAAGGGTCCAGGTGTATTTTATTTTTATTTTATGAGAGCTGGGGGAACTGAGCCCTGGAATGTCAAGACTCATGCTGCAGGTCACATACCTTTTTGTAATGGGACTGAGACCAGATCTCCCAAGTACTGACCTCTGTGTCCATCATAAGAGTACTCATCTTTTTGTGACAAGAGCTGCTGAAAGCTGATCTCAAATGTCCAGAAGAATTTGTCACCTGCAGTTCTTTGGAAATAAGAGTTACATTCATCTTATACCCCCTATATAGCCATCAGCTTCAATCTCAAATTGCTTTACAGTGTAGACCAGGGGCTGTCCTCAAATTGGAGCCTGCAGATCAAGCACTGCTTGCTAACAGACACAGCAACGCCAGTAACACCAGCAAGCCCTGCACTTTCAAATTGTTTCATCACTGTGTGTGTTGCCTGTGTCCATGAGCAGCACCCAGGCATCTGCCTCCCAAAGCTGGGAGATGAGTGCAGCAGGGTTTGCCTCAATGACTCTGCTTTGGCACATTATTTTGTGGTATGGCGTGATCTCAGGTTTTCCTTATTTGTGCAAAAAGTGACAGCCTCCTGAAATATAATTTACTTTATAAAGACTGAAAAGTGCCCAGCTGGTGTCAGCTCTGGGTCCTGGCCAACAGAGAGTTCATGAACTGGTGAGCTCATAACTAACCCCAAAGCCTGTAAAAATGTTCGAAAGCATTGTCCATGAGCAGTGCAACATTTTATGGTCAGCCAAACAGAATTTTTCACCTTTTTATCTCTATTGCATCCCAAGGGACACTTTCTGGTTCCAAGTTGAAAGACTGTTGGCTGGGACATGTGTGCAACACTTGAGAGACCTGCATGAGTCTATTCATATTTGGTGTCCATATCTGGTGGACTGAACTATCTCATAGAAATTTCTCCAAAGGGATGCAGGAAAAGGAATGCTTCTGTAAAGCTTTCAGTCTTGTATTGCTGGTGGAGCAGACAACAGTGAAAATTCGTGAGAACTTGGATGGTGATATGACTGCAAACTTCTTTTTCAAACTCTCAGTGCATGCAATACTTGCGAAGAATAAAACATGATAAGTGATTGCTCCCGAACCATATGAACAATCATTTTGAATCTCTGTCAAAATGACCATTTGTATATCTATTGCTTTCAAGTTTAGATGGGATTTCCTGATAAGGGACTATGGGGCATGGTGTGGGAAGGACTAAAGAAACTCTAATGTTTTGTTCAGTTGGGTTTCCCATTCTCTTCTTCCCTCTTTTGCCAACCCATGCAGATGTACATGGTAAAAATAATAACAATGACCAAGGTCACATCTAGAATAGAATAGAAGATATATATATATATATATATACACACACACGTATATATATATACACACACACGTATATATATATACACACACGTATATATATACACAGCTATACAAAGAAGGCTATACTCTGTAGCCCCACACAGTGAAACCACCCTGCCACCACCCTCAGGGCCAACAAGCCACAGCTTGGCTGTCAGGCCATCACTGCTGTCTGCACTGCGTCTGGGGCAGCACAGCCTGGATGGTTGCTGCCTCTCTGCACAGAGCAAGGTGCTGCTGGGCTTGCTGTGTTGTTGCATTGGAGGCTGCTGAGCCAGGCTACTTGCACCCCAGGCAGTTGAGTGATCACTGTAGCAAACAAATCTAGAGAAAAAACCTCAACTTATTAATTATTTTTTCCAAAAATTGCCATAACATTGATGCTGACTCTGTCAGAAGCAAAGGAATTAACCATACCTGTTTGCACACTGAAAACATAGGCACTGTGGACTCAAAACTGCTTGCACTCATGTTTTGCATAGTTATCTTCCTCTTATTTAATCTTTTTTTTTCCATGAGGACTTGCCTCACGGAGCCTTTCCACAGCCAAATCCATAGCATTTGCATTAGAGCACTTTTACAGCACAGAAGTATGTGTATCTGCAATCTGGGTGGCAGTGACAGCTCTGGATGTATTGCGCTCTCCTCTACCTTTCTTCAGTCCTATATGGAAAAGGGATATATATATGTATGTGTATGTATATATGCATGGCATGAATCAGTCATGACCCTTTCTCAGTCAGATCTCTGTTTTCCTAGCACCCAAAAAACTGGATTTCTGTGTTGACTCTGTGACATAGGTTATCGGAGTATTTAGACACCCATCTCACAATGATTGCCAGGAAGGGAGGTGCCTGGTTGGCTTGGAAGGACCTCCACTATTTGTCTTCTGTGACCATACTCTAGAAAGCTTATGCTCCACATGAACCTTTGGAGAAGCTGGTATTTGTCACCTCCTGGAGATAAGTCAGCTTTATTGCTGATTATCTCAGATTCACTTTTTAAAGGATGGATTGTTTCCATAAGATAGGGCAACATTGCTGCTGGTTGTCAAAAGAAGAGGAGAGGGGAGGTCACTTAAAGCCAAAAAGCTTTACACATACATATAGGCAAAGGGTAAGTTAAAATTTTGCCAGCTGTCACTTTTTACTTGATTCCCCTATTTCCAACATCACTGTGTAAAGCCTGAATAGATAAGCCCATGGTAAACATGCATATGTTTACATTTGCGTGTTCATATATGCATAATTCATTTATTGATTCTCAGAGACTTTGCTATATATTGAACTTTTACCACCAGATAGATTGCTTTTGAAAGATTCAACTTGCAGGCAAATTGGAACCTGCTCTCCATCCAAAAGACTTCATTGTGTAAACAGATAAGAGGATCAGAGGAGAAGATGCTTGGATCCAAGTGCTATCTGGCCTCATAATTTGGGCATCAGAAAAGACACTAAATATGTATTTTCTTCTTGATCAGAGTAAAAATAAGAGATAACAGAAATTTCCAGACTCTGGCTAGTAAGTTAAACTTGTCATACAGAACAAATGCTGTTCATGTCTGTCCTTGCAACTCCTCTAGCAAGGTAAATGAAATAAATTTGAGAACAAAATTTGATTCCATTTCAAAATGGAAAATCTGAAGGTTTTATGCTTTTAAAAACTCTTGTTTACTTGTTAAATACTTAACATTTGTAACTATTATATTTCTATAATATTACCCTTTGTACCTATTATTGTTTATTTTTCTATAGACACCATTTTTAAAATTTATTTTCTCTGCATTAATGATGGCAATGTAATCTTGTGGTGAAGAGTAGCGCTATCTAGATTTGTTTTATGTGGAAAAGTATTCCTTTCATCTTGAAAGTTTGTTGTTCGTGCTCTAGAAAAAAAAGGATAAATAGGTGTTCCAGCCTACTTTCTCTGTACTGCTCCTTATTTTATGTGCTTATATTAAATCTTCCTTTTCATCTTCTATTTTTCATATAAGCCCTACCTAGAAAATTTCAGGACAGGGCTGGTATTTTAAAAGTTACACTTTACTCCTAGAGTAGAAGAAGGATGCATTCCAGGATCTCCTTTTTTCCTCCATATGGAATAAGTTATGTCAGTATAAAGCCAGTAAATATTTTGAGGACTGAAACTCTAAAGTGTGAATCAGTTTTAAGAGAAATTATAGCAAATCACTTTACATTTTCTTGATGTTATTTTCATTAGCTACAGAATTGAAAAGACTCCTTCTAACCAACCGAAACAGGAAGATCTATTTCTGCTACCAGATCTATAGTACAATGCAATTGATTAGGCTGCAATGAAGTGAGATATATGAATTTAAAGCCTAACTTGGGAAAATATAAATGGTATAAATGTACTTGAGTTTAAGTTAGGTTTTAGAAATTGATGTTTTTAGTAAACCTTTGTTTGTACTCGGATACACAGTGCTTCATTAGTTTTAACTGTAATAATAAACATATGTATGCTTATGTGTATGCATGTGTAGCACACATACACACTCTTCAGAGGTGTACCCATTTTTGAAAGTTTTAACTTTCCATACAGAAAATGCAGCAAAATAAATCTAAAAGGTGCACAAAAGCAGCAATCATTAATAAGCACTATTGCCAATGAACATGCTTCTTCATGAGCTCCTCAGTGTCCACAGCTTAGAGGAACTACTAATGAACCTTATCTTTGCATGAGATAATGGTTGGGACCAAACAGAGGAGTTGGAGGGGAATTTGACCACCCACAGAACAAATACCATTATCAAAGTGCAACTTATGCCCCAAAGCGAACTTGCTTTCTGGAGTGACATTTCTTCCTGGCATTTCATCTGCTTTGTTAGATGAGGATCAGGGAGGAGGAGGGGAAAGGAGGGGGAGCGAAATAGCCCAGTTGACATTTCAAGTGAGTAAATAACCTCTGCGGGAAACCAGCTTGCAAGGTGTTTCCACTCGTAATGTATAATTCTCATGTGTCTGAATTTGTGTAGAGTGGTGTGGGAAGGAAGGTGAGCAGGGCACTGTCCCCATCCCCGTGGTGGGCTGGGGAGGCAGTCAGCAGAGCCGGAAATCAGGGATCAGCTTTGTCAGGTCTTATCTCATCAAAAGCAAAGAATAGCAAAACCAAGGATTTCGTTCCCACTCAAGGTGCCATTGGTTCCTGCAACCCTTGAAACATGAAATCCCATGGATTGAGTGATAAAGGCAATGTGTTCTGCTGCAAAAGACTGGGATTCAATCACCCACAAGTACTTCCTGCATAGTGAGAGAAGTCAGTGCTGAGAAACACTAACTGCACTAAGGAGAGTGAGGAAATGCTCTCTTAGTAATCCTGTAGGACTATAAGAGCATTTGGTTTACCTGTATGTTTTTGAAAGGAACATCTGTCTGCTTGTTTGTACCGGCCTAGGAATCCAGTATCTTACAGTTTCTCCTATATGTAGGAGCACATATCCTCTAAAAGTATTGCTTCCTATTTATTCTATGGAAACTACAGCAGATACAAGGAGCACAATAACACTATTTGATAGAACAAATTCTCAGCTACAAAACATTGTTCTTCAACATAGTCATCACTGTGCATTTTCACCAGCAACAAGCAAGAGCATGCCATGCTTACAAAAATCTGTACCAGCAGTGGTGACCCATTCTTTCACATCTGCTATGACAATGTCATTGCTAGGAGAACGTTGCCCATGAAATACGTTTTTCATTGACACAAACAGATGGAACTAAGAAGGCACCAAATCCATGCTATATGGTGGTGCTGTAGGACAGTCCAGCCAAGATTGGCAATGTGTTCCATAGTCTTCAAACTGATACAGGGTCTGGTATTATAGTGTTGCAGGAGAAAGATTGTCTTCTTCTCTGGCCTTACTCTGGAAGCTCAAACTTTCAGCTTAATCAGCATCGCTGTGTAGTGGTCAGAGTTGATGGTTTGTCTGGATTCCAGGAAATCCAGAAGGATCACCCCTTTCCTAACATGACAGTGCACACCACTTTACTCACTAAAGGCTTTGTCTCAAACTTATTCGTCAATGAGGAATTGACATATCTGCTGCTCTGTAGAGTGTCATTCTGACTTCAGCTCATAGTGGCGACACTATGTCTAGTCACAGTAATGATGAGATCCAGCAAACTGTCACTTTCAGCCTCATATTGGTTCAGTAGCTCCTGACACATAGTGTTTTTTCTGTTCCTGTATGAGCATTTGTGGGGCCAACCTGGCACAAACATAGCAAATTCCAGTGTTCTTACCATTGTTTCCAAAGCACTGAAGTTGGTATTCAGCTCCACACACAGTACCCTGGTCATAATCTGCTGATTGAAGCAGATGAGCTGATTGATACACTCTTCATTTTGTGGTGGGACAGCTATGTGTAGCTGTCCAGAACATAGCTTGTCTTTCATGTCACTGCCACCACTCCCTCCTTGTGCTAGCATCCATCCATAAACATTCAGCAAGTGTCAACAAATGTCAGTGGATGTAATTTTTTCCACATGGAGGAATTCAGTTCCACACCTTTGCTTCATACATGCTTCCACATCAGACACCATTTTGTCAGACAGCCTCTCTGCTGCCATCTGTCACACAGCAACAAAATGTCATGGGATACTCGTGGGAAGGTTCAGCCTCTACTGCCATACCACCAGCATCACCCTCTGACATTGTGGGCCAACATCATAAAACAGGAGGCATTACTTTCAGAGCAGCCCTCATAAAATGAACTATAAAAGTTGTGATCACTTACCCTGGGACTGGGAAGGAAAAAATATCATCTGAAAAAGAATGTGGACATAAAATTTATGTGCTTGACACCACATCTAGCTCAGGTCCTTCCTTCTGGTTCCTCCTGGCTGCTTGTGGACACGTGGGCACTTGCCCACTCCATTATTAAAGATTTCGATGACAGTGCAAATATCAGATGTCTGTTGCATCTCATTGACTTTGGGCTCTGAATCTCTGCAGTTGTTTGTTCGTGTTGTGTGGATCCTTTTCCAGACCACTGGAGTGTTTTGCCATGGCAGCGAGCTCACAGATTTGGACTCTGGCGATTAAAGTTGCTTCAAAGCAGGCACCATTCACTGGACTATAATGTGCATAGCGCTGTGTGAAATGTAGTGAAATGTGGTATGTTATCATAGGATGTTGCACACCAGTGGGTTTGCTGAAGTATTCATTGTGAATGTGATTATACATTCTGTTTGTAGGTTACTGTAGTTGCTGTAAATCATTCTTGACTGAAGTAAAAGCACATGATATTCAAAGGTCAGGAATTACCTTCTCAATCTTGTTTAAACTCCTGTTCCGTGACAGTCTTAGAGGTGCTCAAAATATCTTCTCCAGAAAATAGCTCAAAATAATTAGGAAATATTTTTTAAAACTCATTATTTCCAACATTGCAAAATCTGTTCCAAATTCATTCTTTTGCAAATTGTGTTTGTGTTCTGTAGTAATGACCAGATTGCTTTCCACCTGTGACATACGGATCCACATGGCTCTGAAAAAAACCAAAGAACTTCATTGCTCTGCACTTCAGTGTAAAAGTCTTATTTTATCCAGTAAAACAACAAACGCTTTGTCACAGCTATTACTCAGAAATGACCAGTAAATGAACATACCAAGTAATATATGTTTTTTTCTCTACCAGGAAATAAGCATAATCATCAAGGAATCTACTGAAGCATGTAGTACTGACAATGACTGTATCCTGCAGCTAACTTTTTTGAAAGCTTTCTTGAAAGTGTTCTTACTTGAGGGAAATAAACTTTGTCTGTTCTGTCTTTTACGTCCCAGAACTTTCACAGCCTCCAGTAGCCCAGTAGCTGCAAGTATGTTACAGTTTAGAAGAAGTCTACTTTCACTGGAAGCTTTCAAATTAATCTTGATTGCAAGGAAATTGAGCTTGTTGCATTTCTGCAATTCTTCTCCCCTGAAAGGCAGCAATGAAGATATAATGAAACTCTCTTCATCTCTCTAATTAAACATCTTGTGACCAAACAAGAGAGGGGTAGGAGTGGAAATACCCAACTCAGTTAGGTAATTGCTGATAATCACAAACCTGCTCTCGGTGCTTGAAAAACTGCAGGCTGAGGGCTTAATGCCTGCGTGGCTGCCTGAGGCTGCCTGGGACCAGTTATCTCATCCGCATTCTGCAGCCCTGCACGAGGGTGAAGGGGAACCACCACCCTGCATGCAGAAACATGGCCCTGCAGGGAGGTAATGAGGAGTCTGCAAGATGAAGAAATGCCTTTGTGCAGGAGCTGTGGGAGTGCAGAAGGCTGAGGCACACTTGTGTTGCTCACACCACCACTGACCCTCTCGGGAAAATTCACGTGTTGACCCAAGGGGCTGACGAAGGGCTACGTGCACTTCTCTGCATCTTGGAGACTGGAGTCTAAGCTGTTTCTACCATGTTAGATTCAGAGGTACATTTTGCTGGTAGGCTGAAAAGCTGTAGTTACGAATGATCACGTCTGCAGGAATTTGGCTGGGGATCTCTGACACACAATAGAGTTTCCCAGGAAAGGTGATTGCATTCAGATACGTGCTTGTGATAGTGCAGCATGCCGCTTCTGAAATGCCCTGACATCATAGAGGATTAGACATCTGTGCGTGTCTCACAGCCAGCTGTGCTGCTATACCAGGTATAAGGTAAAAACTGAAATGGTAGCGTCCAGTGTTCATGGAGAAAATAACAAGGGATTATCTTAAGGAACTCATTAGGAGAATGTTTTATTGAGTAAATGAGGACATTGACTGATAAAAATAATTTGCAGTGTTTTGCCGAAACACGTTAGATCTCTTTGTCAGGGACATTATGCTCATGTGAAGTGGAAGTAACACAGTAGGTATTATTTGTAGAGTTCCGCTAAGGAAACACAGAAAATTCTCTAGACTCATATCTTCCTTTTCATAAAGATTTTCCCAATTTCCATAACTCTTCAGTCGTCAGCAAGACACCTATGACCGAACTGGGAATCAGCTTTTTATGGGCACTTCTTTTCCAGTGGTTTTGCTCAGTCACCAGAGGGCAGACATCTGTAGTTTCCCTTTGTTCTCCTACATCTACAGCTTTTCTGTGCTAACAATAGGCTCACCAGGATAGTTGGTTTCTGACTTGCCAGCCACATTACTAGAAATGAGAAGGTGAATCTTGAGAAAGCTTGCGATATTTTCCCCCTAATTTCTGACCTTTTCTGGCAAGCCCATGGCACTGATTGAGATACCATTGATCCTAACAAGGGAAGGAAAAATGTCCTCGCCAAAGGCTGAGACAGGGAGGCAGGACTAATCTGTTTTCTGAATCAGTGCAGGAGTTAAGTAGATCCTTCTTATTTTGTTAGTCTGTTAAATATCCTTTAGTCAAGCACACAAACAGTAGTGTTTGATGTTAGGGAAGTCAAGAAAGTACTAAAAGCAATAGTATGGCGGTTTTATTTTCCATCATAAATTATTTTCCATCATAACACAATTGGCATTGAATATTCTGTACCTCTCAGAGTCACTTCATTGGCTCATTTATCTGTAGAATTCCTTTAAAGTTTAACAATGCAGAACTAATTTTGATGACTCAGTAGCATGAAAATTGTTATTTTAAATGCCAAAAAGGTATTTTCCCTGTGAATTTTCTAGCACCGAGGCAATGTTCTGAATGTTTTGACTGCTACTTTGTCTGACAATACAAACAGACAGGAATAACTTAATGATTAACTTGTTATCCTTGATGCGTTCCTTGATGTCTCATCTTGTTATTAACAGTTTGGCTATGTTTTGAAATATATTTAATTCACAGCAGAGCTAATTTTGCCCTGGTATGCTCTTTAACACCATTCCACAAGGCTTTCCAGCCATTGGCTGAGCATGGTCAGCAGCTATGCTCTCTATTAACACTCTAGCAACTTGCTCTGGCACTTTCTGCTGTATAAAATTAAATCCGCTAATAAGAAACTGTTCATCAAAGAACTTGAATATGTGCATAAGTCTATTCTTATTCAGACCACTATTTAGACATACGCTTACCTTTAGAGCATGCATGCAAATTTGGCTTAAAGCTGCCAGACTCTTATTTTGTTGGTTGTGTCTTTGAAATACTTCCTGGCACCATATCCTGTTTCTGTCATCTTTAATAGTTACCTGTCTATCACTGCTGTTTCCATGCACATTCCTCCTCTGAAAAGCATTTTGCAGAAAACTGCAGCCTGACACAAGATCTTGGAAAAATGACATTTGTCTGTGAGCACTAGTGCTTTCTTGTTTTCTGCACAAACTGGAATGTAAAAAAATAACAGAACACTTTTCTGATCAGGGGGAATTTTTCATGCCTTTTCACCCAAACTTTCAGCATGATAATATCATTACATGCTGCCATTTTCCTTTGATGTTTGTCACATTTATGAGATGATGTGTGCCTTGCTTGTGAAGCACTGGGCACATTTTAAATAATATTAATTCATCGCATTAGCATCCTAATGCGATGAATTATAACAGCTAAATGGAAAAGCAAGATTAACAGAGCCAACACTGTGACTGACCCCAAAGAGTATGAAAATCTTCATCAGTGACATCGTCAGTGGGATTGAGTGTACCCTCAGCAAGTTTGTGGATGGCACCAAGCTGTGTGGTGTGGCTGACCGGTCTGCTGTGTGGCCAGCAGGGCGAGGGAGGTGACCCTGCCCCTCTGCTGTGAGCTGTGAGACCTCACTTGGAGTACTGCATCCAGGTGTGGAGTCCTCAGTACAGGAGAGATGTGAACCTGTTGGAGTGTGTCAGAGGAGGGCCACAAAAATGAGCCAAGGATTGAACACCTCCCTCTGAGGATGGGCTGAGAGAACTGGGGCTGCTTAGCCTGGAGAAGGCTGTGGGATGACCTGATAACAGCTTTCAGTATCTAAAGGAAGGCTATAAGAAAGAAGGGGACAGAGTCATTAGCTGGGTTTTTGTTTGTTTGTTTGTTTGTTTGTTGTTGCTGTTGTTGTTTTTGTGATAGGACAAGGGGAAATGGTTTCAAACTAAAAGTGTGGACATTTGGATTGGATGTGATGAAGAAGTTTTTTACAATAAGGGTGGTGAGGCACTGGCATAGGTTGCCCAGAGAGGTGGTGAATGCCCCATCTTTGGAGACATTCAAGTTCAGGCTGGACGGGATTCTAAGCAACCTGATCTAGATGTAGGTATCCCTATTCATTTGCAGTGGAGTTATACTAGGTTACCTTTAAAGGTCCCTTCCAACTCAAATGATTCTATGATTCTGTGATTCTATGATCCTAACAATCTCTTCCCAGTCCTTGAAAAAAACATATTAAAAGCACATCCTCTGCTAGTGTTTTATGAATTGATGTACCTCAAAGCAATCAGTATGTGGAAAATGCAAACTCTGGCAATGAAATGAGCAGTAAAAATAGTCATAAAAGTCATAGTGGGCAAAGCCCTAACATACTGGGGTTTCTGGTGGGCAAGAAGCTGGACATGATCCAGCAGTGTGAGCCTGCAGACCAGAAGGCTGACTGCATCCTGGGCTGCATCAAAAGAGGGGTGGCACTGAAGCAGGGGGGGGATTGTCCCCCTCTGCTCTGCCTTTGTGAGGCCCCATCTGGAGTACTGCGTCCAAGCTAGGGGCTCCAGCATGAGAAGGATATGCAGCTGTTGCAGTGGGTCTGGAAGAGGCTACAAGGATGGTAAGAGGGCTGGAGCACCTTTCCCATGAGGACATTCTGAGGGAGCTGAGATTGTTCAGTCAGGAAAAGAAAAGGCTCCAGGGAATCTCTTTGCAGCCTTCCAGTATCTAAAAGGAGCTTATAAGCAGGAGGAATACTTTTTACACAGACAGTGATAGAGCAAGAGGAAATGGCTTTAAACTAAGAGAAGAGATTTACGTAAGATGTTACACAGAAAATCTTTACACAGGGTAGTGAGGTCCTGACACAGTCTGCCCAGACAGCTGTGGTGCCCCATCCCTGGAGGTGCTTAAGACCTGGTGCTCAAGGTCTTTCAGCCTTCCTCAGAAGGGAGATGCTTCAGCCTGCTATACATCTTTGCAGACCTCCTCTGGACTCTCTCCAGTTGTTCCCTGTATTTCCTGAACTGGAGAGCCTGGAACTGGATGTGGCCCCACCGGGGCGGAATGGAGGGGGACGATTAACTCCCTTGACCTGCTGGCCACTCTCTTTTTAATGTACCCCAGGAAATCGAATTGCTGCAGCCAAGACTAATTGCATGGCCTTCAGAATGTTTGTAAAGCCTGTGTGCACTGGGCTGCTGGGCATAGGATGCTTGTAGTACCTCTGCTAATGCTCAAGTATGTGGTATGTGCAGTGTTATTGTGACAATTTTGCAGCAAAATTAGCTTTTGCAAAAGAAAGGATGGGCCACAGAGGAGGAATTGTACTAGATGACCTTTGAAGGTCCCTTCCAACTCTAAAGATTCTATCATTCTAAATAAATGCATGAATCTGAATATACATATTTTGATGTTTGCAAAGGTTACCTGAACCCCTTTGACTATAAAGATGATTCCTGTACTCCCAAAGCACATTTCTATGGCAGATACCAACATCTGCTGCAGAAATGTGAAATCATTAAAACTATTTTGATGTAGGATGAAATGTGAAGTCTAGGCTACCTTTTGGCAGGAAATCATCAGAGACACAATATCTTTTAAAGAACTATAAAGGAACTTCAGCTTTGTGGGATCTGTAAAGGAATGGAAACTCTGCAGGAACTGTGGAAAACCACATTCAGTGCACCTTCTTCAGTCCCATGCCATCTTTTTCATCATCAGGCTTGTGCCCATCAGTATGCATAGTATTTCTGATGGTTCTTGCCCTACTTGTCTGGCTTAGAAAGCAGAAGGGAGAAGGAGTTTGGGCAGCAGCCCTTCTCTCAGCCAAAGGGTTAGCAGAGGAATGGAGATGCGGAGTGTGACCCAGTGCCAGATTAACTCCAACTGAACTGCTTCTCTCTCCGCAGGTGGGAAGACGGTCTGTCACAGACAAAGCCTGATGAAAATGCATCTGGGGTAGCTGAGTGTTTGTGTTGCATTAGCTTCTGGCATGGCCTCTACTGTATTTATTCTTCCGCCCACCTACCTTCCACAGAATAGGGATGTATGCAGTCACTGATCTTATCGCTGCCATGCTTTGATCCAGCTGGGATGTTAGTGCCTTTGGGAATTCCCCACGTTTGATAATTCCTGATAGTTACTTTTAAGAAAATACCAGCTGAAGGATGGGGAGGGATTCTTTAAATTCCAGAAACTGACTGAATGGTAGAATTTATCAGGCAGCCGAGCCAGATTTCCTTGGAAAGAACACATTTATTTTGAAGTGTCACATTTTCATTGTATTCCACAAGCAATATCACTTAACGCCAAAGAAACCCAGTCAAACAGGACATTACTAGCATTTTTAATAAGCACAGGAGCCAGCCCTGATAAAAACATTACGAGACATATCGAAGCTATGAATAGCTAAGAACCAGATTTATTCCAAGAGGTAACTCACTACCGCTTTATATTTAGCTTTTGAAACACCACCTCAGGAGAGAAACCTGACCCCAAGAAAATCTATTTCAGGAATGTGTGTGGCCCCCAACCCGGCACTCCAACTGCGTCACCACCTTCAGTGCATTTTCCTCATGCCCCTCTGCAGGGCAGGACCCTGGCACCACCCTATTTTATGAACAGCAAATGGAAAAATGTTTACATGCCTGCTGCTATTACTACCTACATGGTGGCAGTAAGTGACTTTCCCAAGCTCAAGGAGGAAGTTTGTGGCAGAGCGATGCATGAGAGTGGGTACCCAGTGCTCCCTGCGCCTGCCTTAACCCGGGGTAATTTTTGGCTTGCAGGGTGTGGCTTCCCACCTCCCGGTAGCAGGCAGGTTATGGGGCTGTCAGAAAGTTTATGTGTTTGTTTTTCCACGGGGTAGCATCAGAAGAAAATATCTGTCATCTCCTGAGACCAGAGGCATTCCTGAGCAGAAGTGTGGGCGGCAGCAATGTCACACCGCAGCTCTGAGGAGCTATTTGCTGTGTCCAGCTGGGCCCACGGCAGGTTTGGGCTTGTAGATGTGGAGGATCTTGCTGTGGCTTTGTCTGGCTCTTCAGGGGAAAAAAGGAAAAAAAAAAACCACCAAAATCGGAGCTACAACTTCTTGCAACCAGTCTGTTGATATGGTTGGGTAGCAGCTTAAACCCCAGATGAACTAATTCAAAAGACCTGAGAGAATCATTAGGAAATCTGTTCTGGCTTTCCAAGAAACACGGGGCTTTATTCCCTGTAATTTCTGGTCTAAGTGTTTGATGGCAGCGGTGGCTTTGGTTTTGTGTCCCCCCTGCTCCTTCATGCTCCTGGCTCCTTCCTGAACTCAGTCCTGTGTCCTCGAACGTGGGAACTGGGCATGTGGGTAGAAAAACCTGATTTACTGTGATAAAGGTGATGTGCTATGGGGGGAATTTGTAATTGGAAGAGTTGGTTAAATATCACACAGAAAAAAAAAATACTGTGAACTTTAAAGGGCTCTTTTTCTTGTCATTCTTGTCATGTTACCACAGGGCAGGCATGTCCACCCTATGGCACGTGGACTGCATGTGGCCCATGACAACTGGTAATGAGGCCCCACAAGATCATAAACTTATAAAGTTATAATGTGATTTTTAGTGATATTTTTCATGATTTGATTGTGGGTAGCTCAAATGTGGACTGTGTGGGTGACAACAGATGCTGTAAAGGGGGGAGCAGTGTGGTGATAACTGCAACATGCACACAGTCAAATTGAACTCTGTGTGTATTACACGGTAGGAGTGCTTGTGCTGCGTGGTGAGCAAAGCACAGGGATTGCCCGTAATAATAGTTCAGCCTACCTATCTGTGTGTGCCTGTGAAGACACGTGTTTTTTCTTATTAAGCAGACACATATGTTTTCTTATTTAGTTATTAAAACTGAACTTGTGTTACTTCATAAACAATTTAATAAACCAATAGTAAAGAAGTTTTGTTACTTGTATATATTAACTACATTATGTATTTTATATGCAGCCTAAGACAGTTCCTCTTCACTCAATGCAGCCCAGGCAAGCCAGAAGTTTGGACACCCATGCCATAGGGCAATATGCTTACAAGCATTTAGTACTGTCTGTGCACTTCTGTGAGAGTCAGTGCTTTTTTTTTTCATGAGAGAACTAGTTTCATACTATTAAAAATATATATTTATTCCTTTGTACACAGCAAACAAAATAGGGGTTAAAGACACCCCAGGTGGTGGTGTAGCAGGGTGGAGAGGATGGGTTTGCAAGAGTTGCTTGGTGGTCACAGCTATTCCAGACAGCAATGACTGGAATATTTGCCTTTTGTACTTAAGTTAAATTCACCAACAGCTCTGGCCTCACCTAGGAAATATGTCTGAGAAATTCCTTCTTCCCACCACAAGCAAACACCCATATTCCTGTTCATCAGTGAAAAAAAGTAGAACTGTTTCACTTTATGTACATATATTCCCACGCAATTTAAGCATTACCTGTTTATAATTGCTTGAGAAATGTTTTACAAGCATCTGCATCTGGTGGAACATCTTTATTGTGGGAGACTTCTGTAAGGAGACTTCATATGCTGCTGATCACAAGCTGTGCTTTAAAGCCCACTGAAGTCCATGGGAGAAATGTACCTTTCTTTCCCATGTCTCCAACAGCCTTTTGATCATTGCCACTATGTGAAGAGGGTGTAGGACCATTCATTTAGCTCCTCCAAGATGTGTTTTCTGTATACAACTGGCCAGACACTCCCAGCTCCTCTATCATGTGAGGTGAACATGCCATGAGACACCCATGAGCAATCATATCCATTAAGCACCATCTGAGGAGGGCACAAGTGGTTGAACCTATGTATTCTACAGTTGCCAAAGCCATGGCACAGTCCCAAGTGTGTGTGAGATGTTTCAAAATCCTGGAGCTCCTTGTCTTGCTGGATTTGAAACTCTCTTCTTCTTGGTAGGACTGTGACAGTGGTGTGGGTGGGTTGTCTCCTCTCCCTTTCTCCTTGGAGGCACCACATTAAAACCAAGATTGCCCAGGAACCTGTAGGTCTGTGCAGGTGTGTGCAAGCTGGGAGCACTGGCCACCCTGCCAGGAGCCAGTGGCTTGGGTGCATGTGTTTTCTTGGCTTCATGTCCTTTGCTCAAGCCTCTCATGCTCCCACCACCCACAAGTACCAGACCAACCTCTGGTAGAGGAGGCAGGGGATTTTTTTTTGCTAGTGTATCTGACTGCATAGCCTTGGTCCAGCTGGAAACGGATGGAAGAGTATTTCATCTTCAGCAGAAAGGTTTGGGTGTGGGAGAGTGCCTGAACCAGCGCATGATTTTTCACTGTCTTAGCGACCAACAAAGCTTTGAAGATCTTACATGAAGAACTAAGGCACTAACCAAAACTGGGTGTGCTGTTCAGCTGGTGTAAATCACAGAAGATCTGCTGGAAAAAATAACATCCATATCAAACACATCATCACTTTTTTGCAAATACTGCAAAACTCCTTTCCCCAGCTAGTATTACTCATGCTAAGAAAATGTGTGATGTCCCAAGGACTGACTAATTTGGCATCCCAAGCTCCTAGCCCAGTATCTCTTCTGCCAGAACTTTTATATTATCAGTTCCATTCATTCCTACAGAAGGCTGATGGAGTGCGATAAAGCAGATGGCCAAAGTCCCAGACAAAGGCCAGGCAGAACAATTAATGACAAGCCAACAGCCTTACAAAGGGCATGGGCCTTGGATAATGCTGGCTCTGCAGGGCTGCTGACAATTGCATAAAACTGCTCCCTTCACAATGGAGAGATAAGATACAGTACTGTAATAAGAAAGCAATCATCACAAAATGCCATCAATTATATAAAAGCTGCACCACTGGGAACTGATTAAATATGCCCCAGTTGATGCCTCAACATACCTTGGCTGCACTTTTTGCTTGGCTTCTCATGACAAGTCAGGTTGGGCACTGAAGAAGCTGAGGCTCACCTACCCCAATTCTTTCATCAGTTTTTGGCTCACGAAATTACACTGAATAATATGCTTATTCAGGTTTTTATATCTGTGCACTATTTTATTACCTTTTATAATGCATACAGGGTCAGATCAGCTTGCAGCAGAACAAAGCTAATTACACCTTTCATTACCTAAATATAGCATAATGACAGAGTGTCATTCAAGTGTGGCATTGAGCTGAGAAACCTCATGGCAGGCTGGGACAATGATGGAGGCTATTCAGCCCAACCTGAATTGCTGCCGATGCGGTGGGAGTGGGGCAGGGTTAATAGGCAGGTCACTACATAAATTACAGTATCATATTGAAATGGTGAACTGCTAACACTGTTCTCATCAGCAACTGCATCTTCCACAGTCAGTAACCTGCAGAGACAGCATTAACATCTTCCATCCCTTCACACATATAAAGTTTATGCACTTAGCTAGAAGACCTGGGAAGGAGACAACCCGTTGATGAGCTCTGGGAAACATGCAGTGACGCTGCATTTCACGCCGAACCATTCACATTTTGGATGCTGTATGGCTGAAGTAGAACAGTTGATAGCCATTTCAGCTCTCACCCTACAACGGTGTGCTTGAAACACAATTCAGGGCTTATCCCCCCAGAACTTATCTTTGCAGGAAATTCTCCCCCTTGAGCATGAACTAGGCAATGGACAGAGACATGAGAGACCCAGAGTGTGGGTCCTGTCCCCAGCCAGGCTTTCTTAGCAAGGAAGTAATCCCTATCTCTGCCATGAGGCTCCTGATGAGTGTAGCTGAAACCTTTACTATTTGCTGAATTTTGCCTCAGGTGACATAGAGAGTTTTCTTAAATCTTTGGTTGGAACCCACCACCTTAATGTCTCCATTATCCTTTAATGTCTTGTGCAAATAGGGATGGATGATTTGTTTTTTGCTTATTTCTTCACACATTTTATTTTAATAAGAAGCTTCCCACTTCTTAATAAAGCGACGGTGAGAGCAAAGGCCAGCAAAAATAGTCTTCATAAAAATTATTATCAAAAGCTATTTCATTTCTGCCAAAGCAAGCAAATCACAGAAATTTTCTACTTTCCTCAGAGCGCTTCTGTTTTTCATCAAAACAAGAAAATGAGATAATTTAATTTGCAATTTTGTTAAGGAGTTGAAGAATGTTCATTCCAGTTTTCCAATGTTCATGCTGAAAATTTGTGCTAGGATTAATTTATTATTTTTTTAACTTATCTTTTTGGCTGAAGAAAAAATATTTCTACAGAAAGTCACCGTTCCCTCCCTTTCAGTTTTTCTCTGAAAGGCATTGCTGGGCTGTAATTCCACCGCAGCGGTGCTGCCTACATGAAAAATCATTAGGGCCACTAACCTATGATAGGAGAGTAATGAGTCTGCTTTATGCCTTGGATGAATTTCCAGCTACCATGAAGAGAAACATATTCTTCAGTACTTCAAAAGCTTAGGCTGAAATTGACTTCATTTATGAGAGATCTGTGAGAATGAAGTACATTCACTTTTGATGGACTGATAGTTTTCTGACAGATGGGTTAAGTTTGTGGTTTTCTTTTACCCTGCTTGCGTTATTGGTGTTGAAACAAGGTATTGCTCTGTTCCTGTGTTTGTAATGCTTTACTGGGAATTCCATGGAGTGTGCCTCCTCCATTCGTAAAGGTGTCAGTGAGATTCTTGAAAGAGCCCCAAATCCAGATTGATTTTTTTCTAAGTGTCATTGTCATCTGTGACAACAATTAATGTAACGATATTATGTCTGTTTTTAGTGTTCATCAGAGTAATCTCATGATCACCACTTCCATGGAGTTTTTGCTTCTTCTTTCTTCTATGCTGCATCTTCATAGATCTCTGTGTTAGTTGTTTGTTCTTCCTCTTGCTTGGATTCCTTCATATTATTGAAGGTGAAGGCAATTTCCTTTTTTATTAAAAAAAAACAAAAACAAAAAATAAAAAATAAAAATCTCTTCCTCCAGATGTCTCTTGCCAACTCCTTTGCTTAGGAATGGGCACAAAGCAGCACTGAGGTCAATGCAAACTTCCTCAACTTTGTGGTTGTAGCATCAGGATCACCACAGGAGGAAGTAAGTGAAGTAGTATATTTTGGAGGAGCTGAGTGCTTTGAACAAAGAGTAAGAAGTGTGTGATGGAACAAAAACTGACATCAGTTTTCCAAAACTGTAGTTTGGCACTCTAGCAGCTGCTCACATCTGCAGGAGATGCCAAGGCTGTATCTCTGATCTGACCCAGCTCCAAGCGTTGCACAAATCTGCCTGCTGCCAGCTTACTCCACATCTGAATTCTGCTTCTTTCTGTAGCATTGTGGTCCCCATCCTCCTTGAGCTTACGTGGTTGCTAGGTCCTGGGGAGAATCCTGCTGTAGGAAAGTAGGGGTTTATCTCCTGTTTTGACTGCTCTGTAAAAAACAGGGTTGTTTTTCATTCATTCACCTCTGAACTTCCTGAGTTTGGCAAAGAAAAACCTCATACACATATTTATCATGTGAACATCAAAATAGCTTTGAGGGACTTCCTCAAATTATTAAGTGTCAGGCCAGTCACTTGGGCACATTTTTACTGATACAACAAAGTAAGGTCCCACCATGCGATTCAGCACGCTGAAGTTTTGCACCCTGCAAGCATCCTCCCATCAGGTTCCCTGTCCCTCCCTGTGCCCCAGCTGGGTGCTGCTCTGTGTGTTCCCACACTCCAGCACCCAGCTCCAGCACTTGTCTGCTCCAGGGACCACTTATTCTCCTACCTCTGTCTCAAACTGTGAGACTTTGTACTTGCTCTTGTGAAAGCCTGGAAAGGGGCTGGATCAGGGGACACTGGTGGGTTTGGCAGGTTCTCACACTTACTTTCTGAGCTTTAAATCAGCAAGGAAAAGCCCTGTGTTTCTGAAAACACACATACACTTTTTTTTTTCTTCTTTTTTTCCCCTGTCCGTCTGTCCCTCTTTTCTTCCTTCCTCCCTTCCTCCCTTTTCTTTCCTTCCTTCCTTTCTTTTCTTTCCTTCTTTCCTTTGTCTTTTTTCTCTTGGT
The DNA here is from genome assembly GCF_905368555.1 of Meleagris gallopavo. Taxonomy (NCBI): domain Eukaryota; kingdom Metazoa; phylum Chordata; class Aves; order Galliformes; family Phasianidae; genus Meleagris; species Meleagris gallopavo. The sequence continues at coordinate 14,334,232 of NC_139405.1, forward strand.
CTGCAAAAGCCTCCCAGCCTCCTTTTTCATTTCCCTTCCTGCTTTCACCTTCATCTTTCACAACTGTTATAGTTACATTTTCTGATGATAGCAGAAGTGACCCCCTGGGGTGACCTTGGAAGATTATTACATTAGCTGCAAATTTTGAACCCAGGCCAGCCAATACAGTAGGGATTGCAACTCCCATCCTCTAAGTGCAGGAGGATTAACGCTCGGCAACGTAAGTATGTTAAACCACTCTACAGACAGCAGTGACCATTCCTTTCTCTGCATATCTTTGTATTGCTCCCTTTAAGATCAGTTGGGGAATAGAGCTTTGCTATTTATGTTGAGGTGGTGAAGGGGAAGAAAAAGACAGCATTCATGACAGTCGGGGCAGAACTGCATTAAATAAAGCCTTCATCTTTCATTCTTAAGCTCAGCTCCAGGTCCTTGATGAAGACAGATTTTTCAATTAGACAGGCAATGTTTGTTCTAATATTTTATATATGAACCGCTCAGCTGACATCTTACCCAGATTTATGAAGGATATCGAATACAAATGGGAGTTTTAATATAAATTTATTATTCAAATTTATCACATATTTCCGCAAATAAAAATTATGGTTGCCTCACAGAACACATTTTTAAAAAAAGAAAGAAAGAAGTTGATAAAGTTTCTTTCCAGACGGTGAATAACAATATTGTAAGCTAAGAAAGACATGTCATAATATAAATTATAACACACATGGAATACATTTCCCATTGAAGACAATATTTCTTTCTTACACAAATGTTGCACTCCTTCATTGAACTGAAAGGAAGTTCAGGAAGGTTGGCAAAACAAAGTAGCCCATTTTTAACACTATACAGAACAAAGTGTATTCTGCTGCCAATTACCCTTAACTGAAAATGACTGTCACTTCTGGGAGATGCAGCCAAGGGTCATGGGTGGTATAAATGCACCCTAAAGAATAAGAAATGTCAAGTGACATTCACACTTCAGCTATTTAAAGAAAAGGATGAAGAGAATTTAGGGGAATAAAAGGCCATGCAACACCCGTTTTTTAGCTATGGGGAAATTACAGCAATTAATGTTAGGCCATTTATACACATTTCCATACACTTTTCCTTCGCAGATGGCATACCTAATCTAGGAAGGGATTAATACAGCAGGGGTTTTCATCTGCAGTCAGACTGAGGAGGAAATAGTGGAACCTTTTGTTGTTTTTTTTTTTTTTTCTTTCTTTTTTAAAATGAAACATTACAATGAAAGATTTATATATTTTGGTTTCTACAAACCAATGTATTTCATCTTCCTTTTTCAATTATGGCATTGCCATGGTTTAGCTGCATTTCCAGGTTCCTATATTTCATTTACGGTTTTCCTGTTTTCCATCTTTTATTTTTTACTGGAAAACACTGTGAGATGTGAAAGGTGACCAAAACCCATCAGATTATTTTAAACCTCTCTGCAGTTACCATTGGTAAAAAAAAGAGGGAGAACACAAAAGATCTTAATAATAATGTAAAAATCATTCAAGTGTTTCAAAAACTGAAAGAAAGTGCAAAATTTCATTAAAAAATTGATAGTGTTGACATTTGTCTTTGGATTTCTATTTTTTATTGAATTGTTTTTATGCACACATATATTTACAGGTTGTTGTGTCTGATGTACAGGTGCATTCATGAGAAATTTCAGCCAGATCTGTCTGTCCATGCTGTTACATCATCTGCTGTCCCAGAAAGCCAAGCACCAAGCAGACTCACGCAAAGACAAAAGATCAAGTCTTACAATGCTATGTGTAAGAATCAATGGTAGAGACTGGTGAGATACTCTTAGCGTCAGAACATCTCACCCTGCTTAATTTCAATAGGGTATGGCAGAAGAGAGAGAGTTTATCTCACCTGATTATATACACCTGCAGAGACTGATGCTCTGAACCATGCGTGAAGTACCCTGGTGCTCCTGGTGCAGAGAAACGGGATTAATAAAAAAGCCTTGTCTCACCGGACATGAAGGCAGTTTGGAAAGTGAACCCAGATGTAGAGATATGCATTTGGCATGGTTCCCACATGATTTTCCTATCTATAATTAGTTGTAATTCAAATTAATTAACAGGCCCAAAATTTATATCCTAACGAGTACAGATTTTAGGTCAAGTATTTTCTCTTTGCTATTTTACATTCATGCCATCCGTGTAGCACTACAGGGGAAGAATCTGTGCGAAGTCCTGGAGCTGCATACTTGGGTGCTCCTGGCCTGAAGGAGCTATCTTGGCTGTCTCAGAGTGAGATTTTGGGAAAGCACATTGGTCTGGATCTTCAGGGACTGAGTGTCTGAGCTCTATGCCCAGTTCATTTCGGGGTTCAAATCTCCTGGTTCAGTCAGAGGAAACTCCCAGAGCTCTTGGATGATCTACGTACTATGGAAGCGTTGTTTTAGAAGATTCTGAAAGCCACATTTACCTTCAGTTTACAACTGTAGTTGGGTAAATACCCTTAAAAATACCACTCAATGTGAGCAGCAGGGAGCTGAGCTGCACTTAGAAATACCTGTAACCCACGGAGGATGTGTTTGACTCAGAAGCACAAAAATATTCCTGGTGGCATTTAGGGACTTTAAATTAATTTCTACTGACTGTGCTACATTTCATCATGTAGTTTTTGGACAGGAACCTCTTCTAATCTCAGTTACACCCATAATTCAGAGGAGGCTCTTGCTAAATCAATAGGCTGAGGTGTGACGTGATGTACAGCTGCAAAGCCAGACCTTCAACCCCAAGATAATAGCAGAGGAACAGCAGTAAGAGGATGAGAGATCTCCCTGCTGTTTGCTTTCACTCTGAAACGTACTATATGGCACTGCAAGCAAATAGAAAGAGAGAAAGAAAGCAACAGGAGATTCAATGTATATATTGCTGAGTCCTTTAGTAGTCCAGTTTCTTCAACTTATCCCACTAATGCATAGACCCTCTCCTCTTCCCATGGTCGTGGTGGCTGCTTCCAGATGCTCATACACCCTCTTCCCAACAGCCCCACCATCCTTACCAGCCACATAATGGCTCACCTGGCAGGGTCTGGTCCTGGGGACCTCACATGGAAGGATGATTCATAAGAAAACCCTTGTTTTTTTTTCCCCCAACACCTCTAATAACCTCAGCAGATGCAAGATGTGACATATTTATTCACATTAAGACATCCTGAGTGAATTCTCAGTTGCATAAGGCACCCCATTAAGTTGTAGATTTTGCACTGTATGGGAGTGGACTTACTTCCCATTTAAAGGTAGGAAAACAGAACATAGACAAGATTAGGAAGCCTTATAACTAGAAAGATTGGCACAGACGGGACCGTGCTACAATCTGAAAGATTGGCACAGTTTAAAGGACATTACAAAGGGAAAGTTGGCCATCTGCCTCTGAAAATCTAGGCTTGCAGAAAGGATTCCACAAGGAAGGGATCTCCAACCAGAGATCCTTCCCTAGTGGCAGTCAGCCCTTAAATGGGATCTAAGAGATGTGCAGCCAGGCTCCACCCCTTCTGCTCACACAGCTGAATTGCCTTCACCTGTGCTCCCAGGGCTGACCGGTCCTTTCTCCAGGTGCTCAGTCAGTGGTTCAGGCCATGACTCAACAGTCCCCATACAGGAAATAGATTTAGATTGTTTCTTGTTGTACATGATTGATTAAAAAAAAAACAGCTATATACCAAGTTATCTGTAAGAATAGAAATTAATGGCCCACAGTGAAGGGGTGAAGGTTTCAGCTAAGACTGAAGTCCGAGCAACTACTGCTGCTCAAGCTCTGAACCTTCCTGTCCTTGATCACAGTGTCCAGGGAGCAGCTCTGCATGTGCTTTAGCTTACTTTGTGTCAGTTTATGGCCAAGAGCTGAGTACAGTGTTGGAACATGTTCTCTTTTGAAGGATCTGGCTCAGCTGAGACATTCAAAGAGCAGTCATACTACTAGGTTCAGCATAGGTCCTGGCCTTCTTGGCTGTTCTCTTTCAGAAGTAGACTAGTTGTGTCCATCACCTGCTGCTTCATGACCTTGAGGTCAAAGCCTGGGCCTATGAAGAGGAAGATCTCCATTTTGACTCAGAAGGAAAATATCCCAAGGGGGAGGACAGGAAGGGAAGGTGAGCATTTCTCTCTCCTCTTGCACTCTTACCCATCTGATGGAGACAGAGCAGCACAGAATGCAGTTTTGCAGTGCCAAGGTATGAAGAGAAAGAGCACCCAGCTAGCAGGTAGGCTGCCTGGCTTCTGATCCAAACTCTTGACATTATTTTCTTTGGGTTTTGCTTTGTTTTATTCCAAGACTGTTTATCATGAAATATGAAAGCAGCCATGGGAGAACTCCCTCCTTGCAGCTGAGACCTCTGACTGTTGTGCAAAAGACACCACCAGTGCCTGTTTATGTTAAGAAGAAAATGAGGTGTAAACACTGACCTTCTGAGAGGGTCTGAAGTGGATGGGAACAGCTCCCCAGCTGCTCTGACTCAGATACCTTCCGCACACCAGCATTGTGACCATTCACATGCATCTCTGCCCTCAGAAGTTTCTGTTGACTAATGCCACAGACTCACCAATGCTAGAAAGATCTCTGGAGATCATTGTATCCACCTGCTTTGCTCAGGCCAGGGAAAACTAGAACAGATTTCTTGGGGCCATATCCAGTTGGGTGTTCAATTCCTGAATGGTTGGAGACTCCACAACCTCTGGGGGCAACCTGTTCCAGTGTCCAGTCACTCTCTGTATTCCTTTGTAGCTCATCTAATTGTCCTTGCACCTCCTGTACATTTCCTTACAAGTCTCAGATTTGTCAGAAGTTCTGTGTTGAGCATGCAAGTTTCCTGCTACCTTTGCTTACTTTCCTGCTTGCAGGGATGGATGGTTCTTGCATTTGGAGAAGGTGATCCCTGAAAATCAACCAGTTCTCCTGAGCCCCTCTCCTTGCCTAGGCCAGACCTACTGCCCTCCTCCAGTCCTACCAGCAACCCCTTGGGTACCTCCAGAAGTAGATGTTGCCTCACTCTCAAAGGTCACCGTGAAACCATTGCTGCCAAGAGACAAAGGCAATCACCCCTTTTGACTAACTTCATACCTAACAAATCAGAACTAACTTCATGTTTCTTTAAGCTCAGAAAGGATAATAGTTTACTCCTGAAATATGGGAGAATTAGGAACCTTCCAAGCAGCCTTGAGCTTGCTTCTTTGTGCTAGGGCCTTTGTGCTTCAGTGGCAGCTATTTGCCATCCAAATAAACTTAACAGTTTCCTGTCTTCAGTTTTCCAGGAAAGACCAGAGGCTGAGACCAGCAGTAGAATCTGCCTTATGTCCCTCTAAGCACAGGGCCAGACACAGCTTTGTGTTGTTTGTCTGCCTGCAAAACCCCAGCCATGGAGAGCAATGCCCCTGCTTTGCAGCTGCATCATTCCAGTACTGGATGAATGGTCTTCAAAGCTGTGGGGCATCAAATGTTTTGCCAGCAGCTCATCTGCATACTTTCTTCAGTGTCCATAAAATCCATTATCAATGTAGCTCTGGCAAATTACCCCATAAATGTTCCAGCTAGGTCAATAAATTACTTTGGCCTTAAAGGGCTTATCATGCTTGGTGTAATAAGTAGGACTATAGCCTTCTTTTTTTTTTTTTTTCTATTAAAATAGTCAGAGTATTATTTATATGACTGGGACTGAACTATGCCTGAACTGTGAAGGAAGCACTATGCTATAAATAAAGCATGTTTTACTGTCCAAAGACTTTAAACCTAGTTCGGAACATGTTAGTATCTGCATAAGCCGTCTAACTTTGCTTACTCTCTACTCCAAACAAGCAGAGGGTGGACTGATGTAGTGTATCTAGAAATGCTAATATACAGCGATCTCCTGTGCAGGTAGCATTAGAGATTCTGAAGGCACCTTTCATTCTGAAATGTCAGTGGGTGCACAATAGCACATTACAGGATCACTGGAGCTAAGAAGGGACTGCTGAATTTTGTTGTATGCTTTCATATGTATATATTTTATTATGTCACCTAGGTTGATCTGTAGCTAATTTGGAAGGAAAAGGAGCTTTATTTCTGCAAATACTAAGGAAAATTCATCAACATTTTTAAAGGAGATAGTTCTAAAGCTGACACTTTTTAATTGATTGAAAATATCAACTTGGGTCAAATATGTAAAACAATGGCATATCTTTTTCTCAAAATGAGCACTTCCTATCAATTCTGTTTCTTTAATATTATGTACTACTTTAATGGGAGGCTACTTTAAAATGTTTTCATTTATTCATTTGTGTGAAACCAGCATTTCAAAGAGAGTTTCTCCAAGACGTCCAAAGCACGATCTGCAGACCAAATCCTGCTTCATACCTAAGAAAGCAGTCAGGGCAGGCAAGAGGTCCCCTATAGCACCCTGGCTCACTCCCTGCTCTCATTAGAAACAGCTGCACTTGCTGTGCAAGGAGCCACCCATGCACCACAGGTGCAGGGTACTCACCTCTACGCTAAATAGCACTTAGGCAAAAGCCATAGCAACTGGCTGTAGAGCTTTGCCTTTAGGACAACTGTCTGGGGTTTATCCCAGCAGAACAGATACTGCTAACCAGATTTGTAGTTTATCCAGCATCTGGTCTCAGAGTAGTCAAGAAATCATCACGGGCAGAGTAAACTTCGTCTACAGGTAGCGTAGCTCAAGGCTGATGGCCAGTGGGTATGCTGGGAGTTTGTGCCACTGATTAGACCACCTGTGAGAGGAGCCTTTTGTATTTTAAAGGTGAGAACGCAGCTCCGTGTTGCTGCTAAATCCTCTTGTGTGGAGTTGATGGTGGTATTTGAGGTATTATGCTGTAGTAGGGATATTCTGTCTGAGGCTTGGGGGAAGGGGGGGCAGCAGTAAAACGTGGCATCTTTGTAACATGTAAGTTTTAGAACAGGTGGTAATTTGGTAATAAAACAGTAGTAGTAAAGGGATTTTTGTCTGGTTGTGCTCACCATGAGCTTTGTTTCAGCTGCTATAAGAAGTATGGGTGATTTGGTGCAGGTGGTGTGGGCTCTAAAAGTGGCCTGTAGTATTTGGCAATAAGCTTTCCTGCAGTATTGAGCAATGGGGAGGCTTGTGCAGCTAAACGCAGGGTTTCTCACAGCATTCCTGGGGTATAATAGAATTATATGCTGTATGTGTACATAATACAACAATGCAATAATATTAACTAGGTTTGCCTGTCTGAGGGATACATCCTTCTGTGCCCATGTAAGAAATGGCTTTTGTAGGGGTATGGGGCTGAGCTTTGAGTTATTCCTGTATCCTGTAACGCCTTGTCTTCCGCAGTGAATATGCTGTAATGGGTATTAAGAGGTCTGAGGCTTGTTGTGCTTTCCACCTGCTGTTCCCTCTTTGCCATCAAGCAAATTGTTCTCTGTGGTTTATTTCTCTATTATTAAGGTGACATCTATGATGTGTTTCTCAGTGTTTTTTTTTCTCTTGTCTGCTTAGGTCTGAAGGTCACTTATTACTCAGTGTTTGCTCTGTGGCACCATGCCAGGCACTCAAACAAGGGGGGGTTTAGGTGACTGTACTACCTGTGTTCATTATTCACTGAGAATTACCACTGTCTCTTTAGCTTCCTTTAGAAAGGCTGGAAAAACATGTAACTTGTAGGAACGTTGATGTGTTGTTGTTTCCTTTATTTTGTTTTATCCATTGAAAAAAATAGTCTTGGAAAACGGCTTAACAGGAGTGGATAACTTGAGTCTGAATAGAAGTACGTTACACAAGTGAAAAGTTTTGCAGCTGTCATCCCAAAGCATGTATGTTTTGTTGCTGAATGCATTAGGCTTTTGGCATCTCTGAGAACCATCTCTGTGCCAAGCATGACTTGCAATTGCACAGAGCTTTTACTGTGATCTCTTTAGGCTGCAACCTAGAGGTGAAACTGGGTGTTTGGTCATGCTGTTTGTGCTTCCTGTGTTAACAACACATAGCAGGGAGACTGTGTGTTTGGACAGTATTGATGCACATAGTTTAAGACTTACTTTTCTAGTTGTTTTTTTTTTCTTAACACAAGATGTGAAGAAAAAGCTTAGCCAGGTGGGTTTGGTAGTGTGCAATGCTTAGAAGCATCACTGCTGTTTGGTTCACACTGAGTGTAAAATGAACTGTGGTGTATTTCTTGCCATCGCTTTAATAGGTCAAAGACTGATAAACTGTTACCAATGCAATTCAGCAACCTTCTTCTTATCAGATTTTAATTAAGCATAGTTCTAAAGAGCATGAGAATGTTCCTGAACAGTGAAACTATTTCAGTGCACAGGAACGTGTTTTCTAGTTCTGTGTGTGAGCATTCTACCTCCTGCCTTGCGAGATGAATTCTGATTCTGCATGTTCTTACCTGTGTGTGTTGGGCTAAGGTGATTATATATAAAGCTGGTCTTAGGAGTTGTTGATTATAAACACACCGAACTTTTTTTGACTTAAGGCCTGAATACTACAAAAGAAGTCAGGTTTGGAGAAAATCATTTGAGCAATGTAAACTCACTAGGGCAGTTTTTACAGGTGGGGCTTCTAATAATTTGTAAACAACACCAGGCAACACCTCTGTTCAAGTATGCATTAAATAAAAAAGATCTGTCTATGATTGCACGGTTGGTGATATTTAGCTGTGGCTTTGGTAACTAGAAATTACATTTTCTTGAATCAAACAACATCTAGATTCTTCAGTGAGAGACCAGCTGTCCTCTTATTTGAGGTTTGCTTCTATCTTGTCTGAATTGGATGTTCTCCAATGACAGAAATGTGATGGAAGCACTGGCTTACGTCTTGTGATTTAGATGCTGGATTATGTATATTATCTGTCAATGCTACTCATGTTAAAGCAGGACTGATTGTTTGCCTTTTCATTTCAAGTACTCAAGATCACAATGACATAGTCATATTTGGAACTGGGTTGCCCTGGAGAAAACTTTATTCTGCAAACCCTGAAGAAACTACATGCTAGGCTACCACTTCTCCTGCCTCTGTAAACAAAACTGAACTCTTTTCTATCTGTGCTGCTCCAGAGTGGAGGAGCAGAAAGTGGCTCTTCCCAGAAAACAGCTGTCACCTGACACTGGTCCTGAATGAATGCTTCCCTGCATGTCCTCAGCAGTGGATATGGTTATTACTTAACCGCTTGAGAGAAAGTATTTTGATTTTTTTTTTTTTTTAAACAAATAGCGGAACAATATGTCAAAATTACATGCTGTGATTGCCTCACTGAACTAGTTCTCATTCCCTATAGCAAGTGATGGATAGAGCCCATGGGGGAGGTGTTAGTGTTTTTGGTGGTTTTTGTTTGGTTTTCTTTTTCCCTAGAGGTTTATGAACTCATTTTAGCACTTTCTCAATCTCTGAATTCATGCAAAGATAGTCCCATGGAATTGTTCTGTAACATTGTGGATAGATTAATTGCCTTGGTTTCACTTCCTTTTACTATTCTTTTCAATATCTTTTTGTTCTGAGCATCTCTTCTATCTGTTCTTTTCAGATGCCATTGTGTTGTCAAAAGAGACTTTCACAAGACAATAAGTCACCCAGCCCTTGTAGTGATTAACCATATTTATTTTCAAAAAGTCTTCAGCAAAGCTTCCCCACAACAAGCAGCATAATCCAGGTCCTAGTAACACAAGAGTTGTTCTGTATTATCAGATTTCTTTCTGCTTGGTTTTGAGCAGTGCGCTTATAGAGTCCTTCAACCTGTTCACCTCCCCTGGGCTCATGGACTGACTGGGGGAAAAATGTTGCAGCTCTGGAGGGGTCATTGATCTCTGACAAGTGGCTCCGAACAGACCTGGGAGGGTGGAACAGAATCCGGTATTGGGTTGCTGCCCTCACATACGAAAATGTAACGGGTGAAAACCCAGACCTGCCTGAAGTCTGTGGGAGTTTTGCCATGGACTTCAACAGAGCCAGGATTCCACCCAGTACATTTCCCAGCCTCCTGCTGCACAAGTGTGCGAGGTCAGTCTCTCAGCTGGTTGCGCCACGCCACGGTCTGGAAGCCATTTACTCAGTCTTGTGGAATTGCTCCTTTTTCTCAGTAATGAAATTCAGTGGGAAACCTTGCCTGCATTTTCATGGGTAGGAACCAGCTCTTGGCTGATGAGCATGGCTCCCATTGCACACAGGGAGGGCGGATTCAGGCTGGTGAGGTGTTTTGCTTCTTGCAGAATGCTTGCCCCAGTAGGCTTGGTGTTTTTTTTTTTTTAATTTCTAACAACTACTTTTGGAACGTGTTACATGCAGAGAATAAGAATTTGACCTTAACTTTAGCAGAGTATGTTGCACATATAACTACCTTTTATGTTTTTTATTACTATTATTCTTATAGAGAGGCTTAATCCAAAAGAACTTGGATCCTGGGATTTCGATGCAGCTGTAAGATAAAGATATGGCTTGGGATGGGAGTTGATCTTCCTACCCCATGAACTGTAATTAGCTGATGCTTTCCTCATTGTGCTGATGTTCATTGGTGGCTCATTTGTAGTGCCATTGTCCAGGTCTACTTGTGGATTTCTCATTGAAAATTCAGATTAAAGTATTGTTACTTTGACCAAGAAACTGGAATCAAATTAAACCAACAAAAACAGGAAAATTCACTCTGAATTTCTGGGATGAGAGCCAGTTCTCAGCCACATGTTGTAACTACATTATTTATGTCCTTATTTATTGAATACATTGGCACCTAGAGTTCCTCATCTCTGCCTGAGGCCCTGCTGCAGTACATGGGAGAAATGTAGTAAGTCCTTTATCCTGAAGACCGTACAAGATGCAGCACATGTACAAAAGAAATCCCACTATAAATCCCATTTTACAGAGCAGGAACTGAGACTTGCTGTTCCCAAGGTTGCATGTGGATGAGAGGGCAGTGGAAAACCCGGGGTGCTCTAGAGACTGTTACAGCTGCAATACTTCTCACTCACTCTCATCTCTTTTCATTAATAAATCTCTTCAGATTTTCCCTTGTATTCTACTCTCCATTGTCAGAAGCAGTGCCACCTCTGGCACTGTGGCTGAGCGGATTAAGGGAAGGGCCTCATCCCATTCTGTGTTTCCCTAGCTTCAGTGGTTAAGGGAAAATGTTAGTATTATATAAAAATAGTTTCTGGATTTGAAGCTAATTTATTTCAGTTGGACTTCAACTATGTTGCAAAGAAAAAAGGACACCAGCTATTGCAGATTGCAATTTGGAATCATATTTCCTATTGCTCAGGTACCAATGATTTCTTTTCCTCCCTGAGGCTTTCAATCTCTTTCAGCCTAAACTAGTAACGTACAAACTTGTGTTTCGCTATTAGGGGAAACCCAATACTAAATTGAGAAGCTTCTTGAAAGGCTTGTAAGGGAAGTGCACAAACATCTGGTTGACATTTAATCTAGAAATGTCAAGTCTCAGCATTTCCAACCCAGCCTGACAGTTCCTTGGGTTGAACACCAGAACTGCTTATTGAAAAAATACAGGGAAGAGGTAGATCAGAAAACAAATATTAAATTGGAAAAACATTCACACACAAGAAAAGCATTCACTGAAAAGAGCAGAGCATAAGCTTTTCTTTTTCTATCTGTAGAAATCTTGTGCATTCTTGATTGTAATCAGCATGCCTCTAAAGGAAGGTAGTTTGCTGTGAAGAAAGCTGGGCTTAGGCTTTTGTGCTAAGGTGAAGTGACCTCCTTTAATCCTTCTGTAATTGGAATAAGTCAAACCGTACGTCAGCTGGCCAGGTCAGACACTGAGGCTGGGGAGACAGCAGAAGATCCTCAAATATTTTCTGCTGCATTCGTGTACTCGGTACCATGGTGTGCTCCTGTCCCATAACATCCTACGTTTTCCTTGGAGTGCACTAGAGTTTTATCTTAATGGATTTATTGAGAAGTGGTGTTTGTTTTCCTCTGTCTCTTGGGGTTGTCCAAACCTAGCCAACAGTGCTGTGCATCTCTCAGAATTCCAGCCATTGGTGCTTCCTGTCTTCTGGCTGTGCGTTTCTTGACGTGAGTGACTGGTACATAATGCTTTGCTCAGCTCTTCTGAGCAAAATTTGGGCCAAAGAGATGCCCAAATCCTGGAAAACCTCAGTCTTCAATGCATATTAAAATCCCTGTTAAATCAATTGAAACTTAAGTATGTGCTTTCAAGACCTGACATGGATTCAGAATGTCAGGCTTAAGGTCACGCTGAAGAACTCAGTAGGACAGTAGTTTTCTAAATAAAAGTAAGAGAGTTAAAAATGAAAGCAAGGAGGAGGCATCTCCCAGGAAGGTATGTGTTTTTTGGGTGGAGTTGAGGGTTTTCGTGATGGTGAGTTTTTGTGGGGGTTTGGCTTTTTTCTTTTTTCTTAAGTGAAAAAAAATTTAAGGCCAACCATTTTTAGTATCTATTATTCTCAAATGTATTCTTTTAGTTTTTGCTTTCTCACTTTGTGGCTCTCAACATTTTTAATTCTTTCTAATCTACTTCACCTTCAGGAAAAGCAAGCAGATGCTGACATGTTATTCCAGATGAGATTTCGCCATCTGCCTGTGAAATAATTAAAAATTTGTTACCTTACTGTCCTGACCTCACATTCTCATGGCTTTTTTTTTTCATCCCTGCTTGCTGCTGAGCAAATGTGCTGCTTTCTCTGTAGGCAGGGATTCCTTGCTCCTGATTTTGACTCCACTATGTGTGAGTCACTTCAATCCACCTAGTGTCCTATATCTGCCTTTAATTGGCAGCAGATCTCCTATCCTGTACCCATTCATCTTCCTTTAGAATGTCCTACTGCTTAATAGTGTCTTGGTTCTGAGTGAATGAAACAGTTGCATACTGTAGTTTTCTTCTGCTCATGCCAATGATGCATGCTGCAAACTATGTCCCAGGGCATAATGTTCCTTAGCTCCTTATGTTCAGCTATGGTAAAAACAGCAGATTCCTTTCTAGATCTGATGTGTGTTCTTTTTATTGGAATTCGTGATCCAGTACCCACTTCAGCAAAACTCATGATTCAGAGCATTTCATTTATGCAGGGTTAAAACAGAGGTCATTAAAAATGTACCCAAGAGGCCAAGACTTGTTTAAATACACATTAAGAGATGTAATGTTTGAGGGAAGTGTAGTTAAACTATTCAAATCTGATAGGAGACTGTCACTGTAGGTTTTTAAAGTATTCCTTGGGCTTCCAGAGTATTTGTTTATTGGCTGATCGATAAACAGGCTTGGTTTTACGCTAGCAGAAATGGTGAGGTAGAGAGAGGGATGGAGGGAGAATGAAAACAGTTATTTCAGGAAACAGTTTCATGTAAGCTCAGCTTGTAGGAATCACAAATTGAAAAGTTCACATGACTGGAAGGCAAAAGCTTCTGGCTGCATGCCAAACAGGGAAATGAACAGAGTTTGCTGTAGGAGCTTAACCCCATTTGTGGATGGGAGGAGTAGCTGTTGGGGAGATAAGCATGTACTCTCTGCACCCTCCTGAGTGTGCGTCTCCATGCTGAACCCACATTGCCACCTCCTCCTCCCAAGGAGGCTGAGCTGAGGAAGATGATCCCAAAGGGCATGGTTTTTGCATTGCTATTTGGGGCTGCTTTCTCTAGTGGAGATGCACTTTTGAAAAAGTTGCTCAAGGACAAATAATCCAATGGCTTATTTGACTGCTTGAGTGTGACCCTTTCCAGGTGTTCCAGAAAACAGTAAGTCATGTTGTGCCATAGGACAGTTCCTATGTCAACTGATGCTATTACAGCCCCACAATGCTCCAGCACCCCTGAGCCAGAGCCGACAACTGCTGGGGTGATGTTGCCAGGTCTGCATGAAGTCAAACCTTTCCCTGGTCATTATCATCACGTAGTACATGCGGCATCCTATTCCTGCTTTAGCAAAGAGAAAGAAAATTTGAAATGGCTGGAGAACAGAGGGGCCATTCTTTCTCCTTGTCCCCTGGAGGATATATCATTTAATTTAGATATAAAGGCTGTTAAAATCAAAAGATTAAATTGGAAAGCTACTTGATGTATAATGGCCTCCAGCAAATATGAAGGGAAATCTCAAATATTTTTAATCTTTCAATCCTTGGTGGGACAGGAACAAAAGAAAAGCTGAAGTTAACTTTATCCATGAAATTCAGTTTGCATTTAAAATTTTCACTTTGGGAATTTCGTTTTTGTTTACCTCTCAAAATTATTGCTTTAAGTCAAAGCTCCAAATGGAAAGGACTTAGAAGCTGGTTACAGAACATGTCAGAAAATGTTTTTTTCTGTGTGTTTTCTTGGCTTTTTTTTTTTTTTTTCCTGTTATCAGCAACTTACTGAAAAAGTATTCCCAAAAGAGGTTGAGTAGGTGGTTATGTATTTACACACTTTTCAACTTCCACGGGAAACAACTGTGATTTTCAGCTAGTGTTACTCTAGCTATTAGACTGGAAACAGTTTTGCTTTTTTGCCTTGGATTCCGTGTATCTGCTAATACAGGAATCCATCTGACAGGTTCAAGCTATAAAATACATTTAGATTGAGGTTTAAACTTTGAAAGTTTGGATGCATTTTGATAGGGACCAGTTCCAAGCAATATCTGCTACACAGAACTATTTGTGGGTGCATATCCAGGAACGTAGGGCTGAGCTGCAGCTCCAAATTGAGGAGTCCTGCTGCATGCTGAGCAAGCTTGGAAATCCAGGGGTTTACTCAAGTAAGATACCAATTTCATAGATCAAAAGCATTCATAGTTTGGCATCCAGCTTGGTGGAAAGTCATGGAGAACTGGTTGCCTGCCTGCCCTTTGTGACACTGAAATTATATTCCAAAATAACTGAATTCAAAAGTTTATAAGTTTGGACATGAAGATAGTTATGATCTTGGCCAAGGTTATTCATAATGAAGAAACCAAAGAATGTCCTTAGTGCAAAAGATAGAACTAGAAAATAATTTCTCAAGATGTTGCAGTTAGTTGATGCATCAGCATTTGGTTCAGCCATAGCAAAGTGAGTCTCAGGATGTGTACTTATCCTGCACAAAGCTCTTTTTTTCCCTGTGCATCTACAGGAACCATCGGTTCCCAGTGAATCTGGGAAACGCAAATTCTTTACCAGCAGAGAACCCCATTCCTGTGCTTCTGTGTATATCCGATTTTGCCATAAGCCAATTGTAATACATCATGAGGTACTTTTTCCTCTCTTTCACTGTATATGCTGGTTAATTTACAGATACCTTAAGAAAGTGCTTTAGGGCAAGGTTATTGAGTATGTTTTGGTTTGTGAATCCTTTGAAATGTACAGGCCGTGGGTACTTCTAGAAACATCAACTATTGTTGAACAGCCTAAATAGACTTGCTTTCGTAGTCTCAATGTGAACCCTGTAGTTGAGTTCATGGATGCAGACTCTGGCTCAAAAGCTGCTGCTGCAAAGCTATGATATGAGATGCTAACCTGGCAGCATTAGGGGTTCTCCAGGAGTCTGCCCACCTGAGCACACCACACTTTGCAGTACAGCTTGCTTAAATGATTCCAGAAATATGAATTGAATGTTATAAATACTGCTCCAAGAACGTGCCAAGACTTTTTGATGCTGAAACTGGTGCAAAGCTGCAGAAGCGCCACTTAGGTCATGCTTGTGCATGCCTTAAGTAAACAGAGCTGCTATGCAGCAGCTGAAAAAATGAGTTTTCATAAATGAAGAAGAATGAAGAATCAGACCTTTTGGCTACCTTCACGGCTAAACTGGCTTTCAGAAATCCCTGGCTGAAATTCTGAATACAAGCAATGCTAGGACTTCATACAGCACTTGGGCATGTCTTTTAAATGCATAGATAGTTGTTTGTAGTAGAAGAGCCCCCACGTGTTTTCACACTTGTATGTAAAATTTCCACCCCTTTAGCAGTGATTAGACTCATGCTGTTTGACAACACGCACAAGCACAAAGTCACTTCATACTGTGCAAAACTGATCGGGGGATGCCGTTTGTGTCTGCTGGAACATATTTAATCATTTTCCCAAAGATATCCCTGTGATATGAATGGTAACAGGATGTTTATAACAGAGATAAGGCTGGGATGAAATCCTATCCCTCTCTGGGAGCTAATAAAAGCAAAGATTTGGAATTAAGTATCACTTTCTCTGAGCTGCACACTAACGAGGAAATGGGGTCAGAAGGGCAAGCTGCAACATTGTAGGCACTTTATCTAAAACATAAACATTACTAGAGTGCATTCTGACCAAATTAACTCTCTCAGATCTGCAATGTTAGCATTCCTGTAGTACTTAAGCCTGCCAGCTTTACTGCTCCTCTGACTGAGGGTTGAACTCCAAGTTGGGGCTGACACTTGCAAATAGGGCTCTTGGTGGGGAAGGTCATTGAATTATGCAATTAAATGTCTTCCAAAGGAATGCCAATGCCAGTGAAAAGGAGAGAAGGGAATTAAAAAGAAAAAAAAAAGGGTGATGGCAGTGTGGAAAGAATCTCTGCGGAGCCAGAGAGAAATCTGCTCCACTTGGATGTGCACAAAATCCTGAAAAGTAAAGCTTTCTTTGCACAAGCAGTAAAAACAGAAGACTTTGCTCTTTACTGTTCACTGCAGAGCGCTTGGATCAGGAAGGTTGGGCTTGAAATCTCAGCCCTCTGCAAGCTCACTGCAAAGTGAGCTGTTTGATTTCAAGCTGGGTGTTTTGTTCCTGTGCAATGCCAAGAGCGTCCTAAAATCAGAATGCAGCTTGAGGGGGAAAGCAGTTTGTCAAGTAGTCGGGCAGCTATGCTTGGTCAAAATCTTTCTCGTTTCTTGCGAAGCATTGTGATTCTTCTAAGAGCTGCTCACAGATGCTCAAACCAAAAGCTAGATACCATTGTTCCAGGCATCACCCAGATGTCTCATCACAAAAGGCAGAAAGGACTGGAAGCACATGCTATCTCTGTACTTGCCACAAGGGATCGGTGGAGCTGATGCTATCTCCGCTGTGAAAAGAACAGCAAAGGCCTGGAAAGAGAAGGAAGGTATGAAGGAAGGAATGTGATATTAAAATTAGCACCTCCTAAAGATCAGACAAGCCCTTGGGAGCAAAGTTACTTCTCTGCTCCCTTCCCAGAGCAGAGGAGAGCAGTATGTGCCCCACACCATTCTGTGGAGCAGATGGCTCCCCGCAGTCCTCATGGATGTCAGCCAGGAGGTGTGGGAAAGCTCCAGGGCTCCTCCCTGGCCTGGCTGCAGCTGATGGAGTTTGGCATCTCCGACCTACTTGAAATGCTGCCCAGTTTTCGTTTAGTTATTTATGTAACTTTGCATTATGGTCCAAGGTAAAAAGAGGAGGATTTTCAAAATGTGCTCTGGCAAGAATTTTTTTGCTAGCAGCTTGAACCCTTAGATTTTCGTTGCTTTTAGTTTTGTTGTTGTTTTGTTTTAGAAGGAGCAGACCCTCGGGGTCTCCTAAATCCATCTACAGTAGCTGTCAGATCTCAGATCTTTCTGGGATCCCTGAGAACATCACAGCAAGGAAATGGATGCCCTCCAGGATAGGGTGTATATGGTGAGGCAGCCCTGGAAGTATGGGACTGAGGGCACTTGGAGTCCTCACATTTTTCCCACATAGGCAATCTAAAAATCTGGCAATTCCCCCAATCTAGTGGTAGGAAAAAACACCAGAGTGATTCTTGTGGGTTGTTTGTGATTGATTTTTCCCAGAACCTGTACCAAATATCAGCTTGAAGTTCATTCTGTAGAATGTCCTCATCTCAATGGTTTGAAACTTTTGTGATTATTTATTATACCACCATTCTTTATTTTCTCAGTTCTTTCTCAAAGAGGTGAGCTGCAGCCATCCAGTCATGCTAGCAACCTGGATCCAAAGTCCCTGTCCCTTCTTTTAAAACACTAAAGCTACCTTTTTTTTCTTTTTCCCGACCTCCTTCCTGAGGAACCTCTTAAGTTTGTAAACCTGTTTTTTTTTAACACAATCACTTGAATTCTTATCGTAATTCTTCATCTATGGCAAAGAACAGTGTAAATACCTAGAGTGAAATCTCAGCTCTTCCGGGAACAGTTAGTCCTTTTTTGTTTGTGGTATTTAGTGTTGTAGATAGCAAAGCTATCAGAAGAGGCTTTACACAGCAGTGCGTATAAACAAGCCATCCCTTTGTTAACTGATGTCCATCAGAATCTTCTTTACTGCTGCAGAATTCCCTGGCTGGGCACCGATGTGCCCTTGCAAGGTGCTTTGGCAGTCTCCAGGGCAGCAATCATGTTGGAAGCTGAGTGGTGCTGTGGATTAATGAGAAGCACGGACTGCCAAGGGATTACCCTGCCAGTTTATTCTTTCCTTGCTTTGTTTCTCAGTGGCCCAGCTTGGACCAGCTTCCAGCTGGATCCGGGCCTTTTGGAAAAGGAAGGGGGCTGAGTGCTGTGATTTGCTACAAATTGAGTATTGGGAGGGGATGGAGGGGGAATGGGAGCAAGCTGAGAGAGGTTCTTCAGGTAGCATAAAACCACATGGCTGGCTGGAGAGGGTGCTGAGCACCAAAGAGTAGGACCAATGGAAAATTAGCCATTTCCTCACATTACTCCCTCTGGTACAGTGTCAGACAATTTTTCAAGCCAGGTCAGATGGGTTGTTTCACACTGGCCTTTTATATTTTCAGGAGCATGAGAAGTTACTGGAGTTTGAAACCATGAACTGAAACATGAAAGCTTCTTAGGCCTGCCACAGGCAGTGTAACAAAGCTGTTTGTATTCAAGAGGAATTGCGAGCGTGTGTTAATCCCCAGCACTCGCAGGGATCTCACTAGGTGAGATCTGCTCTCCTTCCAAAGGTTTCCTTTCAGTTTTCTTTTCAAACCGCAATCAAAACTCTCCTGTATTTTGAGATTTAAAACATCCAGTGGTTCACTGATTTCATATAAAGGGCCTCTGTGTGGGGTATTGTACACGCATTTAAATACTTGGAGCTGGATGCCCCTTCCTGAGGTGAAGCTTGTGGGAGGAGGCTGTGGAGTTTCACTCTGGCCTCTCTGCAGGGGGAACGACATGGTGCTGGGGTTTCTGACTGTGCAGGGGCTTGCTGGGGTGCTGGTGAGGCTGCTCAAGCGAGGAGAGCCAGTTGGACTGGGGCAGGTGTTTGTATTGCTGCAGCTCTGTGGCTGTGCAGGGAGCTGGTCTCTCAGCCTTGCACTTCTGAAGTAGCCATCTTCTGCCAACAGCTCATCAGGCTACAGTGCATCTGATGCTTTCTGGGCTTAATATCTGGTGCTGGAGGTGAATCTGAGGAATGTAGTTGTTACATTGCTCTTCCAGTATTCCGTAACTCACTTTGAGGGAGGATATAAATAAGGAAAGTATAGCTTCCTGCTTGTCTGATAGCTGTGTGCAGGGTGAGGTTCCCCATGTCCTTGTCATACTGCTGTCTGCCTTCGCTCTCCTCTGGGCTGCTCACATTCTATTTGTGTTTGTGTGGGTTTGAGATAATATGGTCTTGCTGGGCTGGGGCCAGAATCATGCTACCCTCTTCAGCTCTTCAGAGCAGCTGTCAGAAAATTGTTTCTGAGCTTGGTAATGTCAGAGGAAGCCAAGCTCAGCATCTGAAATAATCAGAGTATCCTGATAAATAAATATGTCTGATGGTGCTTCTATACTTGGCTTTCTTTTCCTCATGGTTGCATGAGGAAGATTTGAAAACAAGCAGAGTACAGACCAACAAAACATAAATCTGTCTTAAAAAATTGCTATTGGTAAGCCAATCTCATCCTTCAGTGTCTAAGCAATAATTTTTGAATGCATCCTTCTGGCAAAACTAGATACCTCATTATTACTTCAGTAGTTAAGTTTACGTCCGCTTACCCCAAATGACTGAGTGAGCACCCAGGTCTCTGAAAACTGCCTTGACTTTTTTTTAATAGTAATTATTGTGCAAACAATGTTTTTATCTAACTGGACTGTAAGCGGTTTCCTACCACCAACCACCCTTCTACAAGAACAGTGAGGTATTTCAGTTTGAAGACAACTTGCAGGTATTTTTCTGTCCTCTTGAATTGGACTCATATAAGAGTTAGTTTACATGGTATAAATTGTGCATGTAATCCTTGAATTCTAAACGATGTTGGAAATGGCCATGTATTTATTAATTTGAAACCATGTAGGTTCTGTGGTATTCATGAAAATTGTTGAGACTGGCTGGTTTCTTTGAATCCTGCTGAAAGATCCAGTCCTAAGATCACTCTCTTCTGCAACAGTTACAGGCTTGATGTAACGTTAATTAGTGCTAGTGTCAACTGGGATCTGCTTTGTTGTCATTTCTGCAAGAATTAAGGTGTAACTTGTGCTGAGTGTAGCTATACTTGACAGATAATCTGTTTCATCCCAACCCCTTTAGGGTATTTTCTCTGTAGTAATTAAGTCTTTGTTAGACAAGAGAATCAAATTTGGCTCAGTGCTGATTTCTGCACAGAAGTTTAGTCAGTCACATGCACAGCATGCACCCATAGGATCTTATTGCTACCTGACACCACTGGTGGCAGTACCAAGGCTGTCCACCCAGCAGTCAGGTGACTTTCATACACAGTTTGCTTCCGAAGAGCCTGAGATCCCCACAGTGAACTTGGAAACTGCTTATCTCCTATTTGGTTGGCTGGGCTGAAGGTGCACAGCTTTCCTGCACTGTAATAGGGCTGGATTAATGCAACTCTGGGGAGAACATAGATTCATTGGACATATCTCAGTGAAGATCATGGCACTGTTCAATATCTTGCGTGTCTCTCTCCTGTGGGACAGTTTGCTGTAGTTAGGAAAATGAGGTCTGGGCTCTACTCCCACTTCTGTCATTGGCTTCCTGTGCCGCTTTTCATGTATTATCAAAGGTTGTGTTCCCGAGAAGGCTATTTGCTTAGCCCTGAGCTGCTGGCCTCCCTGGCCTTTGGTTATCCCAGTGCAAGACAGGACTTCCTAGACCTGGTGCTATTCAGTTGTACCCACAGTAGAGTGTTTGAAACTAGGACACTAGCTTTCTGATTTTATAAAGGGCCAAGCACAGAAGAGGTCTAATTGTAGCTGAAGAACCTAGAACCTAACATTAATGGCAGCAGTAAATGTAACATAGAAACTGAGACGTACCTTCTCAGTGGTTCCTTTCCTGAATTATTCCTATTATTCTGACTAGGAAGAAGTCATGAGTATATATGCTGTACATATCATATCTTTTTGCCTAAAAGCATATTTAGACATGAGGAAAAACTTTTTCTCTCAGAGATTGGTCAGGCACTGGAATGGCCTGCCCAGGGAGATGGTGGAGTCACTGTCCCTGGTGATGTTCAAGTGGCATCTGGTTGAGGAGCTGCAAGATATGGTTTAGTAGCTTGTGGTGGCAGTGGTAATGAGAAGATGGTTGGACTAGATGATCTTATAGGTCATTTCCAACTTTATGATTCTGTGATTCTATGATTCTAGTTAAAAGTTTTTGTGGGGCTGAGCCAAAACCCTGGCATGTTCTCCTAGTGAATGTGATGTAACATTTCCCTAATATTCGCAAAGGTAGAAAATCTGAACTTCAGAGTAGGTGAACTTCCTGAAAAATATTGTAGTCAATGAATTTCTACATTATAAGGTCCTTCTCACACTCCTTTCCTGTGTACCTTTTCCTTTTGAAGTAGAAAGCATATTCATTTTCAAAGTAGATATGTGCAGTCAGCAATGATGAAAATGAAGGTAACTGTCAAAAACATTGCCAGAAGGGATTTCTCCACTTCAATTTCTGCTTACATTATTAAGACAAGTAAATTGTTTTTGTGGAATGTTTCCTTTTTTTTTTTTTTTGGAAGGACTGCTGATAAATGATGTAATATTTAAGGCCCTTCTCCATAGCTGTTAGAGGCCCAAAATTTCTATTCCCTACACTACAGTAGACACAGATGCCAAATAAAACCTTTCGCTGACTTTCATGATTAAATGTGATGGTATTGCAGAGGGAAGTGAGGAATCAACAAATATTATTCTGAAAATAATAGATTGAGCTGTCCCACACCTTGCTATTTTTCGGGCCTGTTGCTGTTACAGGGATTGGAAAGAAGTCATGTCATTTCATTGTTGTCATTGGTTGGAGCCTCCTTGTTTGTCTCTCTTTTTTTCTGTCTGGATAAGCAATCTTTAAGGGAAAGCTGATTCATAAACTCGCAGCATTTTAGACCTAGGATGCTGTTATGGCCACTGAACAATTAATAGATGTGGGATCACATAATAGCTCTCACTGACATGGAGAGAGAATCCACCCATCTCCAGCTGCATTGTTGTTTCACAGTGACTTCTGGTTGGATCTGCAGAGGGCTTGCAGTAGGCAGAAACATTATACTGATACGGTACCATGAGTTTGGGTTTTACTCTGAAGATCAGTTCAAATGGGAGAAGAACTGTTAAGTTAACCAGAAATTAGCTAGAAATTTCCAAAGTACTCATTTATCCAAACTTCAGTTTTTCTAAGAAAAATATAATTTCTGTGAATGCAAGAAGAAGGGGGAAGAAGTTGTTGTGATCAGCCTTTCTGAAAACACCCGAATCCTCACCCAGTGTTCAATATTCCACTCAAAGAACTGCTGCATGAATTCAAACAGAAGCAAGCACTGGATTTCCCCGTGGCAAGAAAGAACCAACTTGTTACCATCAACACAGTTCAATTATTGTGCCTCAGGATGCAGTGTACCTGAAACATATAGTCTTGCATGAAATACAACCAGGTTGAATTTAACAGCTGCTTCTCAGGTAGCAGCTGCTGCAAGGATAAAACAAGAGAAGCTAAACGTGTGTGTGATTCATTGCACTGAGGGAGCCTGACTTAGATTTTGGTTTGGATGCAGCCAGCCTAACTTCCTGGTGCGACAGTGCTTCCCAGGAAAACTTTGCATGTTCTAGGTGGAGGTGTTGACTTCAGCGCATGAAGTCAAGTGATGTTTAGCAACAGGCTTTGATGAGAGCAGGACCGCTTCTGTCAGATCCTGAAGACATTACCTAACCATCTGCTTTCTAAACTCCTGGGAACTGCCCAGCAAAGAACTAATGGAGCCAGCCAGAAACATGCTCACACCAAAATGAGTTTTGCTGAACACCTGGAGCCAACACCTCAGCTGCTGAACGTGGGCAGCAATGACACTAAGCTAATTTATAGCAGCTGAAGATTTGGCCCAGGAATGCTATTATATTTCTATTTAGAGCAGTGCTAGCAATTTACAGGAGTTTGTTATTAGGAATGGGCCAAATATTTCAGAGGAAATTATGGAGTAATAACAACCACAGAAACTAAATTAGTTGTTTTTAAGTTATAAGAGCATAAAGTAATAGCATCTGACACCACTAGCCACCATTCTTTTTTGCGCTGTTTAAAACTTCAGATGTGCTTTGCCAAACCAATTGTTTCCAAATTCTGTCAAAAATATTGTCCTTGGGCAGAAAGCTTGGATGCTAAATTTCAACCCAGAATGATTTTTATGGCTGAATGACAGAAACCTTGAAAAGGGGATTTATAATGAATACAACCTTAACTACTGTGGAGTGAACAGTGCTGCAATTCTCATTAGCTGAGCTTTTTTTTTTCCCTTTTTTCTCAGAATTTCAGAGGGTGGAGCTGACTATAGGAAGTAGTTGACTGGCCTGTAGTCTTCTGTCATGGCAGGAAAGGAACTCAGCAGCTTCGCTTCCTCTTTCATCTTTGGACATCTGTGTAGGTTCAAAGATTGTTGTGGGTCTGAAGCAATAGAATTTCAGAACATTACTTGGTACTGTGGTCACAAGTGTGGGCAGGCTGTGTGGCTGTGGCATATGAGCTGAGTGTTGACTCCTGTCCTTTTATTAAATGAGGTTTATTCACTAGGGGCTGGCAGAAAGGCTTTGGATTTGAAAACAAGCCTTACCAAAGAGGGAGGCAGAAAGACCTGAAAGTGCAAAGGATCTCCAGGTTCATGTTCTGCTCAGTTTTGCTGCTATACTCCATATTTTTCAGGTTATGGGAAAAGAAAAGTCTATACTCTTTGAAAATGTTAAACACCAAGTGTACAGGGTTGGAAGTGGGAGTGGAGAGCCAGCTGGAGGATTTCTTTCTGTTTATTTGGACTTTTGCTTCTCATGAATCGTGAGTGCAGTCACAGAGCTCTCACAAGTGGCTACGTGGATGCATCTTCCATCTTTAAGGCATTTCCTCAGCATGGCACAGAATTCAGTGCAAAAAAATAAAGCCTTTAAAAACACTTTGTTATAGAAACATAAGGTTTTATGGCTCCATGTAGCCCTGAAGTAGGATTGTGACCTTCCTTTGAGACATTCCCAATGTAAATAGCGCTGTAGTTACTGAGCTTCACAGCCCTCTGTTGGGACTTCAGCTGCGGTGGCAAAAACCAGATGGAAACTGCAAGCCCGTAAGTAAGAAATGAGTTATATTGTCCACTGGGTCTCCCCAGAACTGTCTCCTGGGATGGGAGGATGGCACATGTGGTAAGTAATGTCATAATCATCACAGAGCAGAAAACAAGCAAAAGGTTTTAGAAGTCTTTCATCTCTACTTTCTCAAGCCACAAATGGTGAAATCCTCATACGGCTTGCTCAGATTGCTTTTGAAAGATGAGAACTTCCATCCTCAATGGGAGAGGCAGAATGGGACTGAAATTGCCCAGTTAATGAAGAAACCATTAATAATAACTTCTTCTGCTAAAAGCTGTTCTCATGGTACCTTCTCTTACTGCCTTTGGTAAGAAGGGAGAAAGTTCAGTGATCCCAGAAAATCTCTTCCATCTGACTATAAAAATTATTCAAATTCTTACAAGACGAGAGAGGGTTTCCCCAGAATGAGTGGCCCAGCTCACAGTTTCATAGTATGCATGTACTCTGCAGTCAGTGGTTTTAAATGTTTTATCTGGCTGCTGGCAAGCTGCCTTTCAGGAACTGGCTTTTTTTTGAATTGCTTTGTTGCTGTTATTAAGTAGAAGACAACTTTCTGGTGTTTAACTTAGGAAAAAGTAAATGAAATTAAAATACTTAACTGTTACCTGGATTGGGAGGAGGTAACTTGTTCAAAGTGAAGACTCAAAGTTGAGTGCAGTGAGGTGTCATCACCCAGCCCTTGGTACGTAAATATGTTAGAAGCATCAAAGTAATAGGAGACTTGAGCTGGGATGTATTTCAGCAGCTTGCTGTAGGTTGTGCATACTCTGCTGCCATCTGGCTAGCATCAAGCCCTTCCATCCTACCTTGGCAGTACAACAAGGAAGATTTCCTTGCGTCTGTTTTGTGGGTAGCTGGGCTATCATTTCATGCAGTTATATGCAAACACTTGCAAATCTTGCTGCTGTGCCACTGTGCAGCAACTCTTGCTGCAATCTATTCAGTTCAAAATCTGTGACTTCATTTTTTTTCTCACCTGGGAACAGTCCTTTAACACATTTGTTCACCCTCTTAGTCTTGAGCAATTTTCTGTCTTCAGGCTTTGACCTGCCATTGTGGAGTTCATGTGTGTGACTTCCATTTGACTGTTAATAGGGGGGCAGCTTAAGAGAAAGCACTTGCTAGCATAAAGGTGTCAGTACATGCATTTTGCTTTTGGACCTCCTTTTCCATCTGCCCTGTGCTTGCATAATCCAAAGAAGAAGCTGCACCAAGCCTATGCAGGGCAAGGGGAAGTGACTAAACACAGTCAGTGTTTATTTGCTATCCTGTTACTATCAGATGCAAAGAAAAACTTCAAAGCGATACATAACTAAGTTAGGTGATACACCAACAATAATTAAAACGCCCCTGCAGGAAGTCATGTCATTGAAAAAAACAACTGCTTCAGAAAGCAATAACATTTTTCTGCCAAAGGCATGTGAAACTACTGTATCTGGGCCTTGACTCTAAATAAATAAATAAATAAATAAAAAGATTGGTGCTTGCTTCAATCCAACCCTGCTCAGGACAATTGAATTTGATTCTGAGACTGCGCTGCCTACAGTGGTGCAGAATTAAACCCGTGGGGCAGGGTGGTTTTGAGACATCTCTGAGCAGAGCAGGCTCAAAGAGGAGGAAAGGCTGTTGGAGGCCATCACCATGCGAGATGCCCTGTGGGGGAAAAAGCAGAGCATTTTTATTGAATCAGATGTTACCTGCCTTCTGTCTCCTGGTTTTCTGCCCCATGTGAAGGAAATCAGGGTGCAGTACTATTGAGAAGTTCGTGGGCAGTGAAGGGGTTCTGTGATCCCTATCTTGGTTATCTGAGCATAAAGAGCAGTAACAGTGAAGTGCTGTTAAGACACTGCTGAGTGTTTGCAGTGTAAATCAATGATGTTCAGGTGGAAAACACAGATGGTTGCCCATCATGAAACATCGCATTGGAGGATGCACAGAGACAAAGGCAACTGCCATCTCCACACACTCCTCTGCACTATTACTATGTCTGTTTCAATTATACCAACTTGTTCATGTTCTCAACCAAGAGCAAGGCCCAAAGCCCAGCAAGCCAACAAAAAAATACCAGTCGGGCTCTAGATCACACTACTGCACTGCATTTGTTATAGCTAGAAGAAATGCTCTTTTCATAACTTGTTCTTGTTATTAAAAATGGTCTTTGTCGTTTGCTTTATGGCCCGTATAGCTGTAGTCCTCTGTAAATGCCATAGATGTAGTGCTCTTTTTGTTTTCTTGTTTATAGTTGTCAGGATTGGAAAGAATAAATGTTTGTGAATCAGTATTATACTGAGTTTGGACTTAAAGTCAAGTTGCAGTCCTTATCTAAAAAGTAGCAATTGTAAAGAGAAGCAAATTGTTGAGATCTACCTGTAAGGAAAAAAGAAAAAGCAATTGCTGCTTTTAAGCTTTAAGATGTAGGTGCTTTAAAAAAATAAAAAATAAATAATTGAATGCGTGTCACTTTGAAGAGAGAAGTTGTTCAGAGCTTGAGCAATAAGCCCCAACAATGAAGTTAAGTTACAGACAAAACCCATGTTTTATCAATCAACTGCTACTTTTAAGTTTGACAGTTTTTCTAAGCAGGAAAATGTCAATTACATAAGATATTTGAACCTGTGGAAATAACCCATGGAAACACAAAATGTCTGTTCACACATCAAAATGATCCAGACTTGAAGGAAGTTAAAAACCAGAATGCACTAAGGAATTATCTGACGGAAAAATGGAAACTTTGTTATGAATTTTCAAGAAATATTGGCTAATTAATTTCTTTGGTGAGTTTATTAGGTTATTTAGGATTGGAGAAAATGAGGTAACTTCCCTATTTTTCCTGATGTGTAACAGCTATGGAAACACTTTGAAATGAGTGTCCCATCGTTATGAATTCATTTGGTTATCCTCTTAATAACAATGATTGTACTCAGGCACTTTATATGAATGTTACATCCCATCTCTTTCAGGTGCTGTTTGGTCACTTCATTGAGCATCAGCTGGGTCTTATTAAATAGCCATTAAGGAAGGAAGAACTAACTACCTAGAAACAAAATTGAAAGGGAAAAAAAACTCTAAAAACACATAGTCTTAGAGCTGGAAAATTAGTTCTTATGGAGTAGAAACTTTTCTATTTAATCTAACAAAAATACTGAAATTTACTGGTATCGTGTATTGGTGGATGCAAAAAAAAAAAAAAAAAAAAACCAACAATCTGTCAGGATCCTAGTTTGACAAAGCCCATTCAATTCCGTTGAGTCAATGTTCATTTTCTACACTAAGACTGCCTTTGTGGGATGTAAACAAGACAAGAATTCGGTAATGTGTTTTATTAGATGCAACTGATGTAGCTGGAAAAAGTAGATAAACTTCCAGGCTTATGATCTACTCTTCAAATCTGAAGAAGTGTGTGATTTAATGTAACATGTTTTGAAAAGTGTGTTAGAGCAAACTCCCAACATCTAGTAGAGCCAAAGTAGACTGACTATGTGCAGGTCAAATAAGTGGTAGCAAGTTTGCTATGAATTCAAATGCCACTTTACAATGCCTTTAATTTACATGTGAAGCTGAACAAATTAGGATGACTGTATATCTGCAGTGAAAGCCTGTATAGAGTTTTGATGTTGTTTTACTGCTCTGATGAAAATAAGCAATCTGCTGTTAAAACTTTAGGGATATGAATGCAAATTTAATGCCTGAAATTATATAGTCAAACAAATACATTTCCAGCAATGAGGAATACAGCTTGTAGCTTATTAACATCTCTGGGAAACATTTCTTTTTTCCATGGAAAATTTAACGTTGTCACTAAAGACTAAACATTTTTAGTCTAACCTGGAAAGTTTTCAGTATGAGGCTGAAACAAGAAAGTTTTTCAGCCAAAATCTTCCTTATGTTGTAGAATTTTTTGTTTTCTGTGAAAACTTTCAATTAGCTAAAACAGACATTTTTTTTGTCTTGAGAGTAAATCTGGTAGAAATATTTAATAGCCTAGATAAAATTTATGTTAGGAGGAAAATAAGTTCTACAAGTTGAGGAGCCTCATCTTGCAACTGCCCTGGGCATAAGTCATCCAGAAGACGGCGTTTCTGCCTTTTGCCACAGATTTCTCTCATGCCAAGGGAATGGTGATGCAAAGCCAAAATCTTTTGCAAACCCACTGCACATCAATGCTGCACAAGTTACTAAATGTAAAGCAATTTTATTCCAGACCTGTGCTTGGATTTGTCCTGCCCAGAAAGGTGGCCATGGGGTTACTCAAGAAGTAACTCAGAAACAATCTGGGAGCCTACAGACTAGTTTATAGCAGCGAAGCAGCGCAGCGCTGACAGCTCTTTCATTATCTCCTAATGATAAAAACAAACAAAAAAATAACCAAAACCTTTGTACTCCCCCTCTGTAACCAGGGTGAATGAGATGTGCTCATGTGTTCTATTGAAAGGGTGCAGCTCTGCTGAGCATATGGGAGTATTTTGGTGGAGGGAAGGACCCAGATTATGTGTTTGCTGAGGTGCTCAGTTGCATGAGCAAAGGCTACTCTATGAAGCAAAACTCAAGAGCTCAACAAGTCTTAACTTTGTTAATGAGGTTTTCAGAATTAACTCTGGCACTATGAACTACTCAGTAATTGCTCTTGCTCATGACGACACTAACTAGCCTTCGCTCAGTCAGCCGGGTGAATGTGCTGTGAGGCTCTGGCTACCTAGAGGAGAGCCTTTTTATGGTTATGGAGTGCTGTCTCTGATAGTCATCTTAAAGCAAATTCCCATCAAGCTGCCTGACATCACTGGATATGATTACTGACACCTGTTTAGTAAATAATAAAATTACATCAGATCTTTTCAGCACCAGGTTGTTAAAAGAGCCTAGTACAGATGTAACCTCCAGTATGAATAGGAGAATTCATTAGGCATCAAGGTCTTTAAACTCATCGGGACTAAACAGCACTTTACCTCACACCATAACTGTTAGCAAGTGATTTAGTGACAAGGGATTGATGAGGTACATTTCCCTGGAGGGCACGGTAAATAAATTTTTTTGTCCTGAAGCATTTTTGCAGAAATGTTTATGTATTCAAGTATCCAAAGTTAATTCATTTTCAGTAGTTTGACAGATTTTTTACTTTTTTTCCAATGACCAATGAAAATCTTGTGTGAGTTCATCTCTTTTTACGGTATTATTTTGAACTTTTCCTGCATGATCTAATCTCACAGTGGAAAACTAAATAAAAGTTTATTGGTAAGCAGGAATGAATTCACTGGCCTGCTCAGCTGGCATTATAGATGAAAACAATGCTTTGACGTTTTGGAATAGTACTTTTCCATGGTTTTGGAAGTCATGATGGTGATGCTTAGCAAATCATTTGTATCATTTCCCTAATTGTGCCATAGCTCTCCTTAGGAAGACCATCAGTATGATCTTAGCTAATTTTCAGATGTCTCATTTGTATTGCAAGATAGATTTACAAAAAAAAAAAGCCTCTAGCTATTCTAGTTATCACACAGTCTTTCTATTTCTCTTTCAAGGTTTCTTTACGATCTCTTCAGTTTTGTTTCTTCTTGTTTCTGCAGAGGCTCATGCAGATGTGAGTGATAACATGAGGCCGTCATAAGGCAAGAGTCATTTGTCTCCAGACATCTTCCAAATGGACTGAGGTAGGAGGATTTCTGTTCTTCATCTTGGGTACTCCAAGCAAACAGCCTAACTCACTAAAAAAAAATGAGGTTTTAGTATTTGGCACTTCAGTTTATATCAGGTAATATATCATCATAAATAAACTTTCCTTTGTGGGAGGTGTTCCATTCACAGTGAATTGATTCAAAATGAAATATTTTACTTTAAGGTGTTTTTCTGTGGAAAATTTTCAGTGTTGGTTTTTTTTTTTTTTTTTTTTTTTTTAGTTAATAAAATGGAAATTTTCATAGAGAGAATTCTTGAACTTTAATCATATTTTGAAACACTCATGTTAGGTTTGGTGCTGGTTAATTAACCAGCACTTTACTTTATGCCCGTTAAACACAAATACCACTACAGCTGCTGATCTAAGGCTTCTAAATGGCAAAATGTTTAGCCTGTAGCTTGATATATGACTAAATTTATCACAAAATTGGAAAGATATGGATTTAAAGGGTTGACTGTTCAGTGGTTAAGGAATTGGCTGGATGGCTGCCGTCAGAGGATTGTGGTCAACTAATCTATGTCCAGTTGGAGGCTCGTGATGAGTGGTATCCTTCAGGGGTCTGTCTTGGGATCTGTGCTCTTCAATATCCTTATTAATGGCATAGACACTGGGATTGAGTGCATCCTCTGCAAGTTTGCTGATGACACCAAGCCGAGAGGTGCACTTGACACAACAGAAGGAAGGGATGCCATCCAAATGGACCTGGATGTGTTCAAAAAGTGGGCCCATGAGAACCTAATGAGTTTCAACAAGGCCAAGTGCAGTGTGTTGCGTATGATTGGGGTAATCCTACATATGAGTACAGGCTGGAAGAAGAACTCATTGTGAACAGCCATGCAAAGAAGGATTTGAGGGTGTGCTGGTGGATGGAAAGCTGGACATGAGCCAACTTTGTGCATTTGTGGCCCAGAAAGCCACAAGTATCCTGGACTGACTGGATCAAAAGAACAGTGGCCAGCAAGGCAAGGGATGCGATTTTCCCCCTCTATTCTGTCCTCCAGAGTCCTTAGGTCAAATTTCCAGGTCAGTTTTTTTACTTATGTGTGTGCCAAACTAATACACCAGATCCTATGCTGTAAGGACACAAATTTCTCTGCCGATCGTTACTTTTTGCAGAGCTTTTTATTATAATATCTGCCAGAGTACAAGTCCTGTTGTGCCTTTGATAAAATGTTGATGTAGCAGCTTCACCCATTCACAGCAGATGGGTGGTTAATCTCTTGTGATTATGATGGCGAAAAGTGAGAAGATTGTTTGAAACAAGTGCAGATTCCATGTTAAAGAAAGTCTCCTAGAGTAGGCCTGATGCAGTACATCCTTGTTGCATGGTTCTAACAAAATGAAAGAAAACTGCAATCCTATTTGGCCAATGTGCACTGAAGCTTCTCAATCTTTATTTGCTCATTGAATCAAAAATGTTTCTGCATTATGTAAATGTCCTTCTTTTTTGTTGTTGTTGTTGTTGTTGTTTTAAAGAATTTTGCATGCAAACCTCAGAAGGTATATTGTGTTTTTATGGGTGAGAAGTTTGTGTTTTAGCAACTTCATACACATGAGGGAAGTTGCCCACTTCCTATAAAAGTATAGCTTTCCCAGTAACACTGTCTCTGATGTTGCTGCCAGATAGATATCTCCGTGTGTACCACCTCAGCCTTTCTTAGCAGATGTAGGATACTGCTGTTATAGCTCTTTCTGGCTTCAGGTGCAGGTGTAGAGGTAGTGCTGGAGGAAATGTATTTCACCAGGGCTTTGATCTCCCCCAACAGCCTGTGTAGTAGGAATCTCGTACTTTTAAATTTATGATCAACTGTTCATTTCCACTGAAAGTTGCACTTTCAGTAGTCAGGATCTCAAATGTACTGAGATGTTCAAATCACTTTGTGATGACTAAGCCCCCTCTGAAAATGGGATTTAGACTTTTTAAGTCATGTAAGCGTTTCTGCAAATCACATGTTGGTTCATGAAGTAATGGGTGCTGATGCTTTCTTTGGCAGTCACGCTGATGTTCAGAAAGCTTCAGCCAGTTGTTTTCCAATCCCTCCTAATATTTTGAGTCAACAGTCATGTCTGTCAAACCTTTCCTATAGCACTTGCAAGCCTGAAATACTTTTTCAATGTTAATAAGGATGGGAGAGGACTTTTCCTGTTCTGGGAACAGTCTTAGCATAATAGTTTTCTTGTGTCCATTTAAGATCTGTTCTGCCGACAGGATGGAAAAAAAAAAAGGCCCAGCAAAAATAGTAGTTTGATTTTGCTGTTTTCTGTACATGCATCCCAGTGGCAAATGAACTTTCATTTGGAGAAAAGTCCTGGTGAAAGAAGAAAGCAAGAAAAGCACCAGGATTACATAGAGGCTGTGAGGGAGACATTCCTTCTTCCATGAGGCCTATCTAAATCCCTGTTTGAAATACAGCATATCAAGTTTTAATCCCCAAAGATTTCCTTCTGCGTGCTATTTGCTCAATCTATTTGTTTCCCACCCACAAGAAGACAGAAAAAGAACATGGAGTCCTGCTTTTATGCATGGTGTCTTTTCCCAGGCGTTAGGAGATTTTTGACTGCGACAAACTTCCCACTCAGTTAACACCTCCTTATCTGAAGTCCAAGCACTTGCATATACAGACTAAGCTGGAGCGTGACTGCGAAGCACAGTAATGTCCAGAGTGGATGCTCTTGCTCAGCTCTCTCCTAGGGATTATTTAATGGCTTGTTTCCCAAGTGGATTAAGCTGGACTTGGTAAATGCACTATCAGTATCCGCCCATGCAGACATTGATAAGTATATATTCAAAGACAGCTGGCCTTAATTTCTTCTCAAAGTTAGACAAGCTGTAGAGCAAAGATGTTTGAAAGTGTCCGAGAGGCTTAGCAACACATATGCCATCTGATTTTTCACAGCATTTGTGGTCCTCTGAAGATCATTTCTAAAGACAGCCAAAGTTGACAGAGTGTTTGCAAATATTAATTCCAGTTTTGAACAGCTGTTTTAATCAGCCTAACTTTGTTCCCCTCTTTCTTGCTTGTGAGGATGTTTCTGGTTTATATGAATGTCTGTGGAATTCATACCAAAAGCCATGCATTTGCACCAGCACCTGTGCTGTCATGGGCCAGCCGAGAATCAACAGCTCTTAATGATCACTGAAGCTGAGCAGCTTATTAACATCTCATAAACTGTAACAGATAATATCTGACAACTATGACTAAAATAGAATTTATTTTCTTACTTTTCTAGGACTTACCAAAAAAAAAAATTAGAAACACAAATGAAATGTTAAATTTTTTGGTTTTACCCCACTTGCGTTTTTCATCTATATACTGAGCCATAAAAATATCTTCTAGCTAATATTTTGAAGGTTAGTATTCCTAGTTGAGACTGGGGGGGGAGGAAAGTATTTTTAAGCATTTTTTTCCTTTAATTGCTTTGTCTTTATAAGTATATTTACCCAATTATATTTTGAGAAATAATTTACAAAAAAAAGCAGGAAAAATCTTTTTTTTTTTTTTAAAAGCAGCTCTCCTAACTCTAATTCCCTAGACTTGTAGTATCAAGCATATGTGTTAATGTTTGTTTTCATTCTGAAGAGAAAAAAAATTGATTTCCTGTTACAGCTGTATCATAATAATATAATTACAATATATTCTGATTTGCATAGAATTGCAATCAGTCCAAAGAAATGAAAATCGAGCTTCTTAGATTTGCTCTTCATAGGCATCGTTTTGGAAACCTAGGTCCCAACCACAATGCAACTGGGCTAACACTTTGCTAGTGTATGCTTTGTGTATGTTCCTGCAGAAAGCAATGACCCTGGCTTAGAATGTATTCACAGTTTTTCTGCATAGCACCCGATGCAGTGTGGCTATTGTCTTTGGGATATTTGTCTTTACAGTATCTATTGCTCACAGTTTTCCTCTTGGTTTCAAGATTGGGTATAGGCCAGATGGAGCTGCAAGTCACAAAGGCAATAAATTTTGAGATGTTTGTTTGTAGGGGAAGAAAAGTCTGTAAAGAGACAGCTGGGAAGCAATATGGCATTGTGTCATCCAGAATACCTGGAACCAACTGTATTGGTTGTGTGTAGCAAGAGTGGAACCATGGAAAAGCAGAGAAAGAGCTTTTGTTTACTTCCTGGGGCTCTACATCTGCCATATTTCTTCAGTAATCAATCTATAACTGAACCTGGTTTAATACAGCAGAACTTGATCGTGCTTATTTTTATGCTGTCATAAAACAAGTTTTGATCATTGCTGGTTGCAGCCGCAGTCAAGCATTTCTCAGCTATTGGCTTTGCTGCCTCTCTGTTCTTTTTATATAACACCGCTGAGGTTCACTGTTCACATGGGTTATATCAGGTCAGCATTTAATTTCTTTCTTTTTTCATTCTTTCTCTTTCTTTCTCTCAATTTTTTTAATCAAAAAGATTTTTATTGGTGCTCTGGAAAAACAAACACAACACCACTGCTGTGAGTTTTGTAACTGAACCAATAAAAAATGAAATTCACTGATGGATTCTTTAATAGCAGCAAGCAAGCCCAGTTTCTAAATGGATTTTATACTGTGCTGCTGCATATTTAAAAAAAAACAAAAAACAAAAAACAAGATATAGTGCAGTAACCCAGTACTAAGGGGGCTGTGTGGGAGCAGGCACCCCCAGACCTCTTCTTCCTCATCCACAGAGCCTGGAGAGCGGTTTGGTGCTAAATATAATGAGGAGTGGAATTTGATGAGCCCAGGTGCCCTAAGCCTGCTCTGAAGTACTCAACTGACTCCATTTGGTGTCACCTTTAGTGGCTGTTTTTCAAATGCTCCACTTGCATATGCCCAAGGTATTGCTTTCAGAGCCTCAGCAATTTTTATAAAAAAATATTTTAAACCCTTCAATTTAATGAAATGGTCCTAAAGAAAACATTTAGAGCAAGGTTTTCAAAGTCATTTAGGAACCTCTGGCTGGAGAAAATGCCAACTTGGACTCTTGAAAGTATTGTAGCTTTTTATGTTCCCTGTCATTTCTTTTGGAGGCTTGTCCCAGAGCCTGGTAAGAACAAGGGGTAGGTTCGCTTCAGTGGAAGAATCGCTCAAGACCAACCCAAGACAACACTGTCACCTGATAGCAGCTCCTGTTTCCACCCTGAGGATGCCCATGGGGTGCCAGGGCCATCCTGTGGAAAAGGCGGCTCAGCCTCCTACCAAGCACTGCAGTGCAGCCCAGAGCACGACAGTGAGTTCCTGGACATGTGTCGTCTGGCTCCAAAACAAAGAATTTTGTAGCTTTTCAAAGCCAACCTAAGGTCTTGCTCCACAAAGTGCTATGAAAGTTGCAGAAAGCACTGACTGGCTGCTGGCAGGGTTGGTTTATAGGAAAATAAGCAAGGATAAGCACAACTGTAAAGTCCATCTGTTTCTGCGGTCTGGAGCTTGATAGCGTCACCTCAGAGACCATAGCTTTAGGGCTTCTGTCTGTTCACTGTGTTTTGTCCCCTCTGTTTCATGTCAAAAGATGCAGGGAGAGAGCAAGGAAAAGACCAGAACAGCGCTGCCCATCCTTTCCAGCTCACCTGGGGCTCAGCTGGGACCTGAAGAGCAGTGGGTAAATGGCAGCATGCTGAAGACAGCATCTTGCCCCAGACAGATCATTCTGGAAGGAGACAAAGGCCCTGAGAAGGGATGGAGATGCTCATCTTTCACTGAGCTCACAGACTGCCAGGATGGAGAGAAGTTGGGAATATGCTGACAATTTGGTTATGTGGGGCTTATCTACCCAAATTTAGGGTTATTATCTGCACCATGTTTCACTCTGATTTGATCCAAAAAAAATACATAGAACAGCTGTGGGGCTGTGAAAATTATTTTCATCTGTTTGGCTTTTAAAAATGAATTTACATCAATCTTTCCATGGTTCCTCCCACCCACACCCTCCCCTCTCATTTTAGCAATTCTTTTAGAGAGGCGAAGGAGGAGAATTGGTCCCCATCCTGCTCTGATCCTGTGGCCCATAGCACGCCTAGGAAATGCTAGGTTATCTAATGAGGGTTGTTGAGACAAAAGCTGCACACAGGCTCAAGCAGAGAGGTAGCTCCTCTCTGGGGGCATGGTGTGGTTTTTTCTGCCTTTTAGTTTGCCCTGTGCAGAGAGAAAAGCAGTAGATGCACTGACTGCAGGCAAGAAGGGACTAGGGAAGGCAGTGCTATGGCTTCCACTTCTCTCTCTTATCAGTAAGAAGATCCCAAGCAGAGAATGCAGCGCATGGAGGAGTGGCTTCAGCCTTTCCAGCTCCTTTGATTCCTCTGTTCACAGCATGTCTGTTCTCTGGGGAATAGCTTTGGAGGGGAGAGGCCCCCCTTGTGTGACATACATACTCTGGTGTACACTAGGGTCCCTCCTTTGAGTCACTATGCAGCAGCCACTGCCAAGCCCAAGGCTTCTGCAGATCTTTTAAAAGCCGTGATCCCCATGGCTGTGGATTATTTCACTGTATTGATTTGTCTTTTGTTGTTTAGTTTTGTGTTTAACAGCAGTATTTTTCTTTGTGTCCTTAACAAACCAGTGAGAGGATAGCTCTCTTCCCAGGCTCCTGTAAAGGATGCATGTGTGTGTGCATGTGCATTTGTGCGTATGTAGATAATCATAGCCTGGTGAAGTACTTCTGGCTTCAGATGAAGCTATGTTTTTGTTCATGGCACTATCAAAGTTCATCTCCTGTGGACTGTAATTCCTAGAATCCAAAGGAGGGAAAAGGAAAAAATAGCATCGGGGTTTTTTTTGGTGTTTTTTTCCTGTGCTAGAAGACCATTTAATCTTCGTTGTAGGGTGAGAAGGTGAGGCACCAGACCTCAAAGTGAGTTGCAGTAGAATCCTGGCAAACCTCCCGCTTTGTAAACTCCATCCATACGCAACACTCATCTTGTGCCAAGTTTGCTTAGCTAAAAATGACTGGGCCCAAGTTTCAAAAGTGGCTATTTGGCAACAACTAGCACTGTATTATTTTTGTCTTAGCAAGGAAAAAAAAATCGTATTGTGAATGACAAGGAAAAAAAGGCTGGGGTCCCTCCTTCTGGGTAGGCTGATGCAACTTCATTTCTGTGATATTGCCCTCTCCATCTCTGTTTCTGTATCCAGAGATGGAGCGCATCAAATAACAGACTGGTATTGCTGTCACAAAGCAGTAATAGTAGCATGCTCACATTCTTTATGCCCCACTCATCACTCTGTCTCTAAGATCAGTTGAAGTCTGTGGAGTTGAGCCAATTTTCCTTGGCTTATCTGTCTTCCTATCTTGTTTCTCAATTAGAGGAAGTAAACGATCCTTTTGTTTTCATCTCTCCTTTCTTTGGGAAATGTTAAAGATGGGCTCAAATTGCAGTGGAGCCAGATGGCCAATGGGGGCAAGGAGGTAATGCAGGGCCTTGGAACTGACGGCCTATTCCTGAAGTCTGGATTTCTGGCCTGCCTGCTTCGCTCTTGGACTTTACAGGCTTGCAGCAAGCTGGAGTACTGGGAATGGAGGAATCAGGTTCAACTTCCATGCTCTCCCTGTAACAGCACCTGTTTATGATACTTGGCAAGCTCTGGGAATTAAGTTCTACTATTAATTATGTTATCTCTAGTCTGCCTTCAGGAGTACTTTTAGTTATTTATTAAAATCATAAATGAATAAGAGGAATAAGAGAGTAGGTGCTGGCCTTTACTGCACATCACCCTCGGGTTATGCCATCTTCTAAAGCATTCAATATAAACTGTTGTCAGAGAACCTTTCAGCAGGCTTCCCCTTGGTGATAGCTGACTTAGATGAGGTAAAAGGGAAGCAGAATAAATTAGCTCTGAGCTGCCGTGGCCAGATTGCTGCCAGTACGTGAATGAGGCTGTCTGCAGTGAAATGGTGTGCCCCATCACTGCGTGCGCTCAGATTGCAGAATGAGGCGCTTGCACTTGTGGTTTTTCCCTGTTTTTAATAATGAATGACATTCCTGGTAGGCCAACATACTGTGGTGAATGACAGCAGCTTTCCCACTCCCTTCAGTGGGATTTTACTCTCGATGCGCTGCAGAGAATGTGAGGGCCAAGATTTTCCATGAGTGCAGATGTGAAGTGCTTTAATTTTAAGGCACCAAAAATCCAAATCTCCAAAAGAGGCATAACCCAGGGGGAGGGAGGACAGTTGTTCAAATCTTGTTAAAACCTCATCCTGCTGTAGGGTCTCAAGTTTGGCATTCAAAATCATTAGCACTCTTTAAATTTGGCCTAAAAATCCCTATGAAAAGTTACAGCACGTGCTGAGTAACTACTTTTCACAGTGTAATAACTTGGCCCTTTCAAAGCATAGGTTTTAGAAGTGCATATTACTGACTAAGGGCTTGCCAAATTTCTTTTTTCCTTTCCATGCTCCAAGTAATGATTCATGGAGGCTCATCAATTTTGTCTCTAATAAGGTGCTGCTATCCTGTTCACAGAGGTAAAGGAAACTAGAACAAAATTTCGAAGAAAGATGTTTTGTCTGAGAGCTTTGTCATCCAAAGCAATACAGGAAAAGTGTTTTGAGGTGGAAAAAAAAACAGCATGTGGTACTACAATAAAAATTGTATTTTCATGTGAATTTTGCATTTGCAGAAGTACCAGATTGATTGCATTGATGCCTGGCATACAGTTTGCAAAACAGTAAATAAACTGTTTGCTAACATGTACATGATGGACATGTATATCATGGTTTTGCATATGTGTGCACATCAAACTCTCCTGAATAACCTAAATGGTGGGCTGGACCCACTACTGTGAATCAGTGGATTCTCAAGCAGTGAGTTCATTCATGGTTTACTTATTAGTAAAGAGCAGCTCATTAATAAAATCACTGTTGCTTCTGGTAGAGCATGGGTGTGCCTG
This sequence comes from Meleagris gallopavo, assembly GCF_905368555.1. Classification (NCBI taxonomy): domain Eukaryota; kingdom Metazoa; phylum Chordata; class Aves; order Galliformes; family Phasianidae; genus Meleagris; species Meleagris gallopavo. Next base: position 14,373,156 of record NC_139405.1, read on the forward strand.
TCCTGAATGAGTGTGATGGCATCAAGCCCCTTGTGCCCACTCCTAGCAGCATCAACCTTTTGGGATGTTTCTTGGAAGAGTCTGGTGTGTGAACGTTACGTCTCATTGGATCACGTTTGTGTGTTCACCATGGCTTGGCTTTGTGCTCAAAAACAGAATCCAGAAACCTGAGCACAAAATCCAAGGAGGTTAATTAGGAACGAGGTTCAAAAATCCCTTCAGTTCCTACAAGGCAGCCTTGACTGATTTGAAAAAGACTTTTCTTTATTCTGGTGTCTTTTCTGATTCCTGTAAGAGCAATTACATGAGATAAGAGTTCAGCTCTTCATCTCTTTCTGTTTCCTTTCAAGGCTCTGATAACAAAATCTGACCCAGACCTCCACAGCCTAGTCGTTTTTTTTTCTGGAGTCTGAAAAAGACCAAGTCTACCTCGCTAGAGACCTTAATTCCTGAGTCTCTGACCAGCCAGACAGTTTACTTCAGGGTATGATCAGATTCCAAGCCACAGTGTGAAAATGTCAAAGGTCCCTGGAAAATATGTAATTACATTTGAGATTTGGAGGAAACAATTAATGAAATGGAATTTCTTGGCCCTTTGCTCCATCGGATGATATGTAGTAGCTTGCCTGTGAGCTGAAGCCTGAGTACACGTATGGCACAAAAGAGTTTTTATCATTTTAAAACTTAATTATATAGGCTGTAATTAAGCTATATACAAAATGTCTGGTTCTTTGAAGTATATTAATTTTTGGGAAGTTCTCAAGCACCCAGTAGCTGCAGAACAATCATGAAAGAAGACAAGGCTTGAATAATGATGACAGTTGCAAGCCACAAATAATAGGAACAACCTTTCCAAAACAAAGGGCTTCACATTTTCCAAAAGTAGGAGCATTATTATTTGTGTGTATTTGCAATTTGTACATGCCTTGGAGGGACTAACCTCAACTATAGTGCTTGAAATAATTGTGGGATGACATAAACGGGCACTTTTCTATTGAGGCAATCATTTTTCTCGCAGCATGCCAGTTTTTGTTTACTATTCAACAAATGAAAACGAATAAAAGTCTAAGTCGAAAATAACCAGGACAGGGTACTTGCATAAGCTAGCGTTTTTTGTCTAAGAAAAATAAGAGGGAGGTCTAAGTGGACATTTAGTGCATATATTTCTGTATTCCTTGCAGAGACTGAGCATACCAGAGGGGCAGCGTTCTGCTGTTTATCTGTACAGCACCTAGCAAGAGCATTGTATTGCAAATGACAGAAGTATAGGTCATGAATTTAGCATTGGTAATGAAAATATCTTCTTTGTTTTGTGTGGCCTCTACTTTAATAACAGGGTTCTGAAAACATTTTCTTTCATGCATTCAGAGATGAAGAACTTTATTTCTTCATTTGAAAGGCTTCTGTGAGCTTTGAAATAAACACGCTTTTCCCTGGACGTTTTAACTCTTTCAAATTCCCTCAGATCATTGGCATGCTTTATCTGGCAACAATTGGTCCAGAGTCAGGATTTCAGCTTCTTCTCTATCTTCTGCTGCACTCAAGTGACAGCACCCTTTGGAGCACTTCTTCCTTCTTCTGAAGTCAATGACTCTGGTAAAATTTAAGCTGGTTTTGGTGTGCTGATGCCTCTAGGGAGCAGAAAGGAGATCTGTGCCTCTCTGAAGGAGGAATCTGCACTGCAGGCAGGCATTCATTTTGCAAATAGCTATGCTGCTTGGAACAAGGCTTCTCACTCCAGTTGCTTGTTCCCACTCAGCACTGGAGGTTTCCAATCCCATGAATCTGCTAGTAGAAGAAATGAGTTGTGTTTTTCCTATGCTACTTCAGGTAAAATCTCCAAACTTACCTTGTTTGGCAGACAAAGTGATTTGTGAGCCCTCAGATGCCTCTTCTGGCACAAAGAGTCTTCCAAAGCTTGCCCGCAGTTCTTCCAGAGATTCAGTTTCAAGACCTTAATATTCCTCCTGAAGACTTCTCTTTACTTAGTGCTCTCAATAAAGGTTGACTCAAAATAACTTGTTTTCATTTGACTTCCTCTGAAACTACTGGAAGAGTTTCATTTAGCTGTGGTCTTTATAAATAGTTCCCACAGTAAAATCAAGAGCGAGATTCTTAGCTGAATAGGAGTCTCTTTAATACTGAACTCAGGTGTGGAGTACAGAATTGTTCCTCTTTCCTTCTGTGTGTGAGAACCATCCATTTGCTGTTTGTTCACAGCAATGTGGAATTTAATGGCCTATTCCTCGCTTTCTTAGCCACATTTCCTAAACGCAAGTTATAGTCTGGGAAATTGGCTGTCAATCCAATAAAATCATGTGGTTGCATTAGACCCCTTTACACTTAAAGGGGCTTAGAAACAAAGATAAGCCTGGTTAAGTGGAAAACTCTCCGTATTTGAGTAACAGCCATTTATGTTTCTTTATTTTTCTTTCCTTCTCTCTTTTCTGAGGGAGTTCTAGGACCTGCCTCAATGAAGGAAAGCCAAAAACTACCCTAAAGTTTGACTTTAAACTGGAAGGGTGAGATCGTGGGGATACTTATGTGAACTCAGGTTATTTACTTAAAACATTCATGTCTAAAGAGGAAGAATGTTCTTGAAGTGGAAACTTAAATAATCTTTCTTCATCCAAAAGCACATGTTGGACATACTCCTGTGTATTGCAAAGTCCATATATGTTTAGCTCTATTAAAACAAGCAAGTCCATGGTACCACACTGGAAGTTTATTGTACATTAAGAGTCACATCAGGGCAGCTGTCTGCATGTGATCCAAGTAGGAATGCCCTTTATGTTTCCAATTACAGACAATGAGCAATTAATGTGCTGAAATGGAATGAAAGGGAGGGACTATTTACAAAACCCCTGCTTCTTTCTCTCCCTATAGCCCATAAATCACTTTCAAAAAGAATGACGAACAATTCAAAAGTTGCTCAGAAGCTGGAGGAAATTAATAATAGTGGGTCTGTGTGCATTGCAACAAACCTCTCGTTTTCATAGTAGCAAGCAGGAATTCTCAGACCCAGGTCCATGTCCACCAGCGGCATCCCGCAGTGTGTCTCGGGCTGCAGCAAATAATCCAGTCTTTTAAGGTGAGTGTACGAAATCCAAACCTTTCTAGCTCCCCTCCTAATTGGATTTATGAAATTTTGGTTCCAGTGGGGGAGGCTCAGAAAGGGATGAATAGAAGGAAAGAGCCCTTTTTGGTGTGTTTTTAATTGCCCTCCAGTATGTTGTTACTTCCAGAGGTAAGAATTAAGCTTAAAGTCTCGCTGTGCCAGGAATGTCTAAAAACATAGTTAAGGCAGTGCTGCTGTGGTAGCTTGGACTGTCTATGGACATAAGGCAGACAAGGCTCACAGGTAAAGGCAGTCTTGTTTGTTAGATCAGCTCCTACAGCTGGAACAGCTTTTGGGCTACAGACCTACACAGAAAAGGCCTGTGTGCCTGAAAATGTGATTATTTTTTCCAGCTGTTCTACCTGGTCTAATTAGAATTGGTAGGGAGAGTTAGTTTTATTCTCTGGCAAACAGAAAGTAGAAGTAAATAATATACTTTAAGATGTTAGGAAATGTCTATTTGAACAGACTATCAGTTCTGGCCCACTGAGTTTCATTAGATGTTGTACCAGTGCATTTGGCTATGGCATATTAACCAGAGATACTAACCTTGATCTTGCTTCATGTCTCAGGGATCAAGGCAGCGAAGCCAGGGCTGTTGGCTGTCTGCTCGCATTGCTAGATACCCATGCCTTCATCTGAAAGGATCTGGTCTTGCTTTTACACACTGCTTCCCATTCGTCTCAATGACAAGTGTTAGTATATGGCGCTTAGTAAATGAGAACTGAGCCCATGAGGAGCACGTTAATTTCTCGTGCTTTCTTAATTTTCAGTTGTATCTATTGTCCTTCTGTTTACTGAATGGTATAGGTGAACTTGTGACTTCGCACATACCTGGTCTGAATGCAGAGCTAACTTGGATAAAAACATTCTAATCACTAATACTAGTGATTAGAAAGAAGAAACCAACTCTATAGACTTTACAGCAGATCAGTTCAGGTGTTTTTGTTAAGGATTTCGGACAACAGATCCATATTGGTAATTCCATCAAGCAAAACGCTATAGTTGATTAGTTGATGTGAGATGACAGCTTGTGAGCAGGTGTATGGGAACTGTTAAGTCACGTCCTGAGCCACTGATTGAGCACCTGGGGAAAGGACTGGTCAGCCCTGGGAGCACAGGTGAAGGCAATTCAGCTGTGTGAGCAGAAGGGGTGGAGCCTGGCTGCACCTCTCTTGGATCCCATTTAAGGGCTGACTGCCACGGGGGGAGGATCTCTCTCTTTTTACTGTGAGCCTAGAACATGGGTGAGTATTTCATTTTTGATTTTTTTCTTTCCACCGTGATAATCTTTTTAACTATAAACCTGTAAAATGCTTTTCATTGCAACGGTCCAAAGCGGTTGAGATTTTTTTTAAAGTAAATGTGCTGTGGCTGGAAAATGTTGATACATCAAATCTGAAATGCCTTAAAGAAAGTATCAGTTTCAATCAATTTTTTGTGTGAACAGAAAACGAGGTAGGAAAGCTCAAAATCGTCAAAGCAAAGATTTGGAATATTTTTCAGTAAAAAACTTATAGCTTTCCCATCTAAAACAACATACTGTATAGAATCATACTCTCATTGTAGTAAAAATATTGGAAAATGTTATATGCCCAAATCCTAATGACGCATTACAGAAATTAAACATTTCAGTTATTCTTGATTATTTTCTAATCTTTCACAGAATTGCCAAGGTTTTTGTCAGAATTCATGATGGGATGTATTTTCAGTGCGTTAAACGTGAAGTCGGATTCTTAATGTGTTTCAATCTTTTTGTGATGTTATTTGTTTAAATCCAGAAGTGTAATGTTTCTTCAAAGCTGGCAACATCAGAAGCTTCTGACTTGTAGACTGTTTCGAGAGTGGTCCGGCAGCTGGAAAAAGCCTTTGTCCCATCCTAGTGGGGTAGGCCTCTCCATTTTAAGCCTGTAGTTCTTGCCAGGACAGTGCTTCAGAATCCGTTTCTGATGCCAGGTAGGATGAGGTGTAGATCGTTTCTCCTATGGCCAAGGAGCTACAGTTGCAAGTGGACATCATCACACCACAACCCTTTCTGCTGTGTAGACGTTAAGCCTGTGACATGTGGTTGTCATCCAAGCTGCTAGTGAACATCCTCAGTGTCCTAACCAAGAAACAGATTTTTTTCCCGTGGCTAATGTCATTCATGTGAGAAAGAAATATTTGAGAAACGCAGTGGTTTAAAGCACTCCACTTGGCTGACAGCTGGAAGCTGAAGCCAGTGAGAGAAAGAGGCACCAAATGGCCTCAGGAACTGCATCCCACTGCAGTGTGGAATGTGGAGAGGAGAAGAACCATTCTGTCCAGTCATCAGGATGTGGGGATACACATGAGGGCCCTGTTCTGTGCCCTTAGAACAGCAGTGTCACCTCAATGAGACACTGTTCCATACAGAGAGGAAGTGAGATACAGCTGCAAAGGCAGGCCTCCTCTCTGTTGTGCTTTATATCTAGCCAGGTAGCGTAAGTGAACCTGGTTGCTAGCAGGAACTGTTTGGGCTTTGCCTGCTGAGCCAGGCTTTCACCTGGGTAATGCACACCAAACTTAGGTTTGGGGGTTCCTCTTTGCAATGTCTTCTTCAAATCTAGATTGCCGAAAAAGGGATGGTTTTGTTCCACTGATAATCCAGTAATCAACAGCTCTTCTGAACCAAAAAAATAAAGGTTTAGTAAAGAGTTTTAGGGGTCTGATTTTTTTTTTTTGTTTTTGTTTTTTTTTTTTGTTTGTTTGTTTCTTTGCTTGCTTTCTAATTCAAAATTTAGCTTGGATAGGTATTTAGTGGTGGTCTTAAGGAAAAATTCTCTGTTAAAGTATCTCGGGAATGCTGCTTTACTGTAATCAGTTACTCAAGTTTAATAGCTAGAAATGGTTTCAATATTACATTTTTGATTTAAGTAATAAACCCATATGTTAGTGGGATAGCATCATAAGGAGATAATTTGGTGCAGGGAACTGTTACTTTGTTTTGGAATTCGATTAAGTCATAAATAAATACTGCTTTGTCTTAGAAAATCATTCTCATCCAAACAGCCTCTTAAGACATTTTCCACCTGTTAAAGGACATGTAGTATTGGGAGTCTTTCATAACAGTGGAAACTGGCTCAAACTTTCAACGGGTTTGTAGAAAATAAACCAGCGTTGATTTACGAGTTGAACTATGACAGGGAACATGTAAGCAAATAAAAACAATGAACTGAGAAAAAAGCAAATATACTGTTGATTTGGCACCGCATGAATCATGCAGGCAAATCTGAGAGGAATAGGAGGAACGAGCTTCAGAGTGATGGATTGGGAAAGGGGATCTGATCCCTGGGTAATGAAATGTGAGGGGGTCTTGCCTTATGCTATTGACCTAGAGCTAGCCTGGAGGAAAGTGATTCCTTCTGACTATACAGTGTTAGTTAAAACAATCCCATGGGCTCAAATATCAGCTATTAAAATAAATTCAGGAGACAGAGGAAGCAATGTTTATAAGTTGGAAGTTTGAGCTGCTTTTTAAACAATTGTGGATCTACAGATTCTGAACTGGAAACATGATATGGCGGGAATAGGGCAAGAGGAAATGACAAGAGGGTAAACTGGGGGTGAGGTGGTAGGGAGCATGGAACTAGGAGGAAAAGTTGCCTTATTAGAGGTGGAGGGAAGAGGAGGCATTCCTGCAGTGCCAGGCAGAGAAGCTCTACACATTCTCATTTCACCTTTCTCCATCCCAAGAGCCATCACATGAGGACACCACAAAGACTCAAGCTACTCCAAAGATAACATGAGTGCACAGCACATCTGGGTGTGTTTGGGTTTTGAACCACGATTATGAGAGTTGGTTGCTATTTTCCAACAGAATCTTTTTCTTCCAGAAATTATTTGCACTGAAGCTCAGGTATTCTATGGAAAGTGCATGTGGCTTTGTCTAGAGAGGAAAAATAAACTTTAATCAGTAATAAAAACAAGAATGTCAATGTCATAACAGAAATCTTTTGATTTAATTGCTGCAGCAGCACCAGCAAAAGAAATCTTTAACGGCAAAAATCTATTAGCTGACCACTGAGCAATTTTGGTTTTGGAACAAGCACATTTTTGTAATTGTGGCATTTCCCTTTATGATCACTTGAGTTTCTGCACTGCTCCATTTTGGAAAACTGAAACTCTAATTTGGGTAGAAGTATGACCCAAGCATATGGTGATGCTCTTGAAATGGATTCTCCTCTCTGGCATTACTCTGTTACATGATATCCAAACAAGTTGCTTTTCTGCCTTGCTTGGTATCTTCTGGCCTGGAAGCTGATTAAAGCAGGGGTTCTCTCTTCTGCTGACCAAATGCTCTTAAGCAATACTGATCTCTCTTTGGTGTAACTGCTTTGCATGTCTGCATATGTGTATGGGTACATATGTGTGTGTGCGTATTACATAAAAATACAAAAACGCAGGTAGGAAGAGTTTTGGTCTCTTCTGTTGGTTCTCTAACAGGTGGATTTGATTGTTGTCCTTGGAGCATCAGAGCTTTCTCTTTCTTGATGCTAGAAGTATCTTGGGATTTTTTCCAAATGATCTCTCACTATTTAAAATGTCATCCGTGTGTGATAATGACACACAAGCAAATCCTCGTCTGTTTGCATGCACATCTCTAGCACTTGTACTTAATATTTCCACACAGTAGCTTCAGTGAGACTCTCATCATCTGCTCTGCAATTTATGAGCAGGATTCGTCCTTGGAATTTCCCTACCAGCTGGGTGAAAGACAGGCTCAGAGACCCTTGTATGAGATTCTTCCAAAAAAAAAAAAAAAGTGAAAGGCAATGAAATCTGAGCTCTGGCTTTCAGAGACAGCTTGACAAGTCAATTGCCCTGTTAGGAGTTGACAACAGTGACCCTGATAATAGAAATGGTCCATTTCCTGTTTTAATTTATCACCCCGTGATTCTGAGTAGCTGCTCAGTAGCACAATCTTCAGATTCTGATATAGCATCAATCCAAAATGGGATGTTTTGTGAAGGGGAAGTTTACAGTCCTCAAAAAAAAAAAAAAAAAAGCCCCAACAGTGTCCAGAGCTGAATCTGATACATGTGAAGTCTCATGTTTTAAAATTCCTTGCAAAATATTGGATGGCTGAGCTCCAAGGATGCCAGAAGGGCAGAGGGGATTTCGGAGTTTGCCTTATGCTCTCAGATTAGAAGCTTCCACTCCCTATGTAGCTTGTAAGTGCACTGCTTCTAAGAGTCCTTTGAATTAGCCCAGGCTAGCTCACTCAATGGATTGTAATGGAAGCCTGAGTTCTTAATATAGGCATTGAAATTAGATGTTTTGAGTTAGATGGGTGAATACCCCCCTGGTGCAACGCATCGAGATTTATACAGGAAGTCTGTGGCAGAGGCAAGAATTGAACCCAGCTTTCCTGTGGCCATCTTTTTATTCCCAAGCTTCCAGTTAAACTATAATCCATCTTGAACCACTTACTAGAAATAGTTCCCTAAAAATAAATTGAAAGTCTAAGCGATCAGGAAGTTTACCTAAACTTTAGAGGCAGGTTAATATGAAGAGTGCTTTGGACTGACTCATTGACTTAGCTCTTCTCACAGATTGCAGAGCAATACGGGCACTCTCTGCAGGATTACCTCATTAGTCTGTTCCTGGAGGTCAGTTGTTCCTGTGAGATGCATCCTTCACCATTTCATCGGCCTGGTCTCGTGAAAATCAGGCACCAGTGTGATTTGGGCAAATGATTAAAGAGGGAAGAAGATCTCAGGTGTGAGAGGTGTACTGTGTGGAAAATACCTAAATGTTACTTATCTGAATGGCATAACAAGTTTAGATGTCATTCTTCTACATCTATAGGAGAGGTTCACAGCCCTTGCATGGCAGCTGGTGGGAGAAGCCTCCTGATAGTCAGCAGGAGAATGGTATTTCTCACCAAGCATTTGTGGATGGAGAGGAGGTTTGCGGCCTTGTGGTATCTTCTGGCAGTGCTGAGGAGGGACCAATTTCCAGACCGGCTTTTTTTGTGCTTGTTGTGCTACCCATAAGGGCTTTGTTTGCCTGGGGAAATTGGCCCATATCAAAGGTCTAATAAATCTGAGAAGTAATTTGGCTTCTCATACTTGAGTTGTTTTACTTCTGAGTGCAATACATGTGCTACTAACAGAGATTAAACTGTTTAACATGGTGATAAGGCAATATTTAGCTGACATCATTAAGTTGCTATAAATTTTTTTGTTGTTGATATTAAACTTAGCTTTGTGCAGACTGAGAGCAAATGCTGAGAGGTGTGCATTAACAGCAGAACAACCTGGTTTGTTCTGGAAGGTGCCGGAGTCACAAACATGTTGCTGTTGGTCCCAAAACCTGGTTGAAGGTATTCAGATCTCCCACGCAGCCATGGTGTGAGCCTACTGCTGCTCCTGTGACTAGCGCTGTTAGGACTTTGAGGGTCAGGAAGCCCAGGGACCTGGTAGAAATCCTGATGGCTATCAAAGGTCTGCTGGTTGTCAAATAGGTGGAAGTCAGGGCTATGCCGTTGTTGTGTGCTGTGTGGCTTCAGCACGTGGTTCCTGCTGTGGCCCACTGATGGGAATGCAGAGGGAGATTTGCAGCACTGGCTTCAGGCAAAGAACATTGCAGTAACCTGTGTTCTTGGCAAGTATCCATGAGTCTTGGTGGTCTTCTGTGTTTGCCTCCATATAGCAAACAATGTGTAAAATATAAGTGTATTTTATTTAGATGTTATTCACCTACATAGATATATGCTTGTGTGCACACATGTGAGTACAACATATTAAGAGTATTGAATGCAAAATATATGAAAGAATTTAAATTCCAGTGAGGACACTGATTTCATTGCATTGAATGTTTTTTTTTTAATCTGGAAGGGAATTGCAGATATCAGATACATGGGAGGAAATGATCACTTGTGCATCATCCAGAAGCTGTCCTTTTTAACAGGAAGATTCATAAATCAACTCTGTTGATCTAAGTATATGAAGCCAAACATTGCCTAAAAGCTGTTGGAAAAACAGCAAAGGGGCTCTTTTTTTTTCCACCCTAATGTACATGAAATCTGCATGGGAATGTTCACATTAGACAAATGCCTGCTATCTTTACAAGGAGAGCTAGATCCCTGCTGGGGACTTCATATACCAGTAAACCTATAGATAGAGATAAGGTCTCACCAAAGTGTGATGCAGAGCCTGTTTCTTACATATAGAAATCAAAGTGGCCTTATGTTCAGGGGTGCTATATGTTGCCTTCCAAGGCAAATTGTGAGCGTAGAGCATGAAAGTGGGGGTTTTGTACTGTATTAAGTAATGCACAATGAATCCAACCCCAATAAAATAAAAGCCTCACTCAGTAGCATGGGACATCTGCCAACCAGGAAACCTCTGAATTTGGATAAAAATAATGCCATTCAACAGTGTCTGTCTGGCTGTGGTCCTCTGTAGAGTAAGTCTCTTGCTACCACCTCCAGAAAGCAGAGAGATGTTAATATATGCCTATTGCCTAGTTTTCCCTACCACTCTATGGTGCCACACCTGCAGGGCAGGATCGCAATCCGTAAATATCCAAAAGACAACAAAAGTATTACCACTGGGATGTATGTAGATATGTTCATAAAGGAGCAGGCAGCTGACAGCATCTGTGTTTCTAATCAAAGGCTTCTTGGAGAGTATCCCCTGTACCTGGCAAATGACTGCACAGCTCAAGTGTGTGGGCAGCCTGCAGGAAAATCTGTGTGAGAGAAAGATGGGGATGTGGGCTCAGCGGAAGAACAAAATGGGTAAAAAAAAAAAAAAAAAAAAAGGCATGAGGGCACTGATGTGAACTCAGACTATGGGAGCACTCCAGAGACAACATCCTCTTTCTAATCTTGGGCTTCCTCAGGAGATATATGTATATGTCTGTGGGAATGCACATGCATAGGTACATGCACAAAACCACACATGCATAAAAAAGAAAATAAAGCAACCACAGTACTTACTAGCCCTTCAGCTAAGAGCTGCACACAGCTCTGTCCTAAGGCTTAAACCTGCCGATGATAAATGCGCTGTTATTTTGGCTGCAGATTTTTATTTCTGGGGATATCAATTGAATTCTTATTATGAAAGCAGAAAATTGGAGTTACATCTGGCGACTGACGCATGTGACAGTATCACTGCGAGGAATTCCAGTTTCCTGAAGCTTTTCAATTAACTTGGTGCACTTTTCCTCAGGTGCTGCACGCTGGGTTTTTCAGTGTGTGCCTGCTTCCAAGTTGTAAATCAACGAGGAGGTTATTGTACTTTCGTAGGAGCACTTGTGCCAGTAAAATGAAACAGCAAATAATAAACCCCAAGGAGATTTATATAGCCTGACTTGATGAAACGATTACTTTCTCATTCCTAGGCTCTCTCAGAGAGGTGGGTTAAAAATAACTGAAAATTTACAAGAGACTAAAGCCAAATCTGAAAAGTACAACCTCAGCAACTTATTGCGCTTGGCCTAGCGAGTGCCAGATTTACTATTTGCAATTTCTTCAACTTGTTCAGTCATTTTTATTATTTTTTTATTTTTTTATTTTTTTCAACTGCCCCCTCCCCAAGTTGATGACAAGCTTTGGCAAAACCATCTGTGCAAATAAAGCAGGGGAAAGAACGGAGGAACTTGGCAAAGAGCCCCGGGTGTCTGCTATGGCAAAAATGTATGATAAAAGCATCTTTTCCCTCAATAGCCCAAAGTCTCCAGGGGTCACTTCTCATGTGCTAGATGAAGAGCCTGTGAGGGTTATGGCTGCTGAGGACCGCAGCTGGGTACCGCTGTCTTCCCAGTGTGAGTAAAGTTTCAGGTACAGCTGAGAAACATCCATGGCACTTTCTGGGGTGAACTAGGAGCCTGAACCTAGACCTAGATAGAGTGGTAACACCAACCCCAGGACTGCAGTCCCTGTTCACAGCACTCTTACTGCTTGTGCACAGCGGCTTTTCTTCTTGCTGCACAGTGCTGGGAGCAGGGATAGCCCTACTCCCATCTCAGGGAACCTCAGGGTCTCTGCAGAGCACTCCCAGTGCTGCGGTCAGAGCTTGACCAGAAGCATGGAGCAGTGGCTGGTTCAGCAGCTGAGCCTGAGCCACGGAGCCCTGCTGCAGCAAGGACTTGACATGATCAGAATGTGTAAGGCCTTACTGGTGGGGCACTTGTGCCCTAATAACGGGAGTGAACAGCAATCAGCCAACAGATGGCAAGGTATCAGCAAAGTGCTTGTAATCAATGTGCCTAGGCCCAGGGCAGGGCAGAGAGGGGTGAATAGTGATTTGGGCGCAATGGGAGCACTGACTGCATTGCTCTGAAGGACACGTGTTGTTTTTATCCCTACCTGATACTTTGGCTTGATAAATGCTCTGCTGACAGCATCAGGATTAAGCTGACAGCACTTTCCATTCAAGCCACGTGGGGAGTTCCCAGGTTCAGCTAGAGCTGGGGCACTTGGGGTCAGAAAACAACATGGTGGCCGTATCCTTCTGTCACTGCTGGTGATGTCAAAGCACTGATGAAATGCAGAATTCCCCTTGTATTTTGTTCTGCTAGTTCTCATGAACAAATCTAGCACAAGCTCTTGCACAACAAAGATACCTTCATGTTCTGATGCTCCTGTGTTTGAGCTTCTTGGGTGCCTGAGAACAAGTCTTTCGTCTTCGTGAGTCACTCCTGACTCACTGCTGTACACACAAGGGTCCCACACACCTGGGGAACAAGCAGAGGCGGTTGCCCCTGCACAACCCCTCCAAGGCCACCTCACTCTCTGCCTGCTATGGAGACTTCCTGTGTTGAATGGTGACACGCTCCAATGCTGTGCTTCGGGGAACAGCCCCTTAAACAGTGGGTTTTTTTCCTCCTCTTCATCTTCTCCTGAATCATGGGCAGGTGAACAATGTGTTCCAGGTTGGTGTGTGAATCCACCTTCGTGTGCTCCTGATCCTGGCAGGACTGCGGCAGCTAGCCAGGACAGCAGCACCTCCTCATCAAAAAGTGCTGGTGAAAAAAGCTTTCATCCACATTTTTCTGTATCACTGTTATCAAGTTCATTGAAAAGAGAGGTGGTAAATGTAGGGGTTGGTTTGTTTTTCCATCACAAAGATAATTTTGTCATAAATCAGGATGATCAAAAGAACATAAAGGTGAAACATAAAGATTTTAGTTCTTCCAATCAAAAGCTCTTCTATTCCTTCAATGCAGACAGCTCTATAGGCATGTTTGTTTTTTAGAAAATCCTTGTTGTTATTTACTGATAGCAGTGTCAAGGCATTGCTTTCAGCTGGCCCTGTGACTTCCCCCAGGCCTGAGGGTGTTCTCCAGCAGTCACCAGCCCACATCTATCAGTGCTGCAGATCTTCAGCTTGAAGATGGTGGCTAAGATAAATAACGATATGCACTTTAATGGGCCAATTACTCTCTGAAGGTTTGCATGTGATTCTTATTTTCTACATTATATAAAAGCTAAGGGTGGGATTTTCAAAACCACCCTGTGCTGGCCTAATTCCGCTCCCACTGAAGTCAATGGGGTTTACTTACCCTTGACTGTAATAGAAGCAGAGTTAAACCAGCGCTGAGTGCTTATGAAAACCACATCCTAAATATGCTCCCAGACCTTACCCATATTTTTGCTTTCATGGCACGAAATTTGTTTTCATCATATTACATGTGCTGGAATGCTGAGTCTAAGGGAAGCTACTAGGGATTGAGTTCGATATTAAATGTGTCTGGGCTTGGCTTTGTGGGACACAGCTAACGTGTTCCTGTAAGCGTAACGCAGAGGCTCATCACACAAATAACACCAGCAGTGTCAGGAGAAGTCATTGCTGCTCAGGCCCTGACTTGTTCCCAAATACTCAGGGCTTAGGGAAGACACAGGAGGAAGTACCTCATCATCCAGGCATATACATCAGGCAAGGACTAGGCTCTTCCACCAGCCTTGTATGTACCCATGTCCTTGCTCCTGGAGGCAGCTGGGAGGAGGAGAGTCTGCTGGAAGCATTTCAGAGTGAACTATACCCAAAATGGTTCTGCTCATGGAAGTCAGTGTTCCCCAGTCATCCCCTTAATGTCACTATAGCACATCACCCATCAGCCTGACTGGCAGAATTCTGGATTTTGTGCTCAAATATGAGAGTTGTTCCAAAAGTAATGCATCCCATTTTATGATGTTGTCCCACGATGTCAGAGGCAGGTGTTGGTGGTATGGCAGGAGAGTTTGAACCTTCCCACCAGTATCCTATCACGTTTTGTTGCTGTGTGACAGATGGCAGCAGAGGGGCAGACTGGCACAATAGCATTTCACATGAAAGCACATATAGAGAAGAGGGAGGGAATTGAATTCCTCCATGTGGAAAAAAATGTGCCCACTGACATTGCTGAATGCTTATGGAGACCAAACAGTGGATGTCACACAGTGAGGCGGTGGGTGGTGCGTTTCAGCAGTGGTGACAATGGGCCACCTCTGCTTGTGCAGATTGTTACAAGTGCAGCATGCAAACCCTTGTTCATCACTGGTGAAAATGCATAGCTAATGGTGATAACTATGTTCAGAAATAGTGTTGTGTAGCTGAGAAGTTTCTCTGTCAAATACTGCTTCTGCACTCTTTTATTTGTTGTAGTTTCCATGGAAATAAATAGAGGCATTACTTTTGGGATGACTCTTGTAAAACAGGAAGTAACCTTGGGGCAGACGAGGTGGCTTTGCCAGGGGATTTCCTGTACTCAGCAGCAGACAGTTTGTGATGGGTACTATCCCAGAAATCTGTCATTTCAGGATTTTGTCAGGAACCTGATAGAGGCTGCAATAGCTCCACCAGTGGAAAGTCAGTGGAGGGAAGAGCTCCACCCCAACCTTCATACCCAGAAGTGAAACCAATTGGAAAGAGCTGCAATTTCTTTCAGTGGGGCCAAGAGAATCATTTTGTGTTCTCTGCTGGACTGAGCTTGGCTCATAGCTGATTGTTGTTGTCAATCCAAATCTCCCAAAAGGCCCTTGTATTTTCTTAGTAATAAATGTCCCACAAATGTTCTGAATTTCTGCACTCATTAGGGCTTAGGGAGGTGATTTGTCAGGACGAAAAACGTCTTCTACAATAAAGCAGCAGCTGTATGCAAAGGGTGAGGAGACATTTGTTGCCATGAGTTGAGTCTCCTGTCAGCAACCAGGCCTCTCACCAGTCCTAGTAAATGTTTTATTGATTTAATATTAAATTAACTGCCCAGGCATAAGGAGTGCATTATTTTTAATGACATTCTGATATTAAGGACTGCAGTTTGCTAGAATGCACCTGTAAAATTAGTATCCCCTAGTATTCTGCAGGAGCCATAAAACGTAATGCTCTTTGTGTGCAGCAGTCTAAAGCTTGACATGGGTAATGTTACATGGCATTCACTTGCAGCCTCTGATAGCTGCACCAATATCTGCTAGGAAAGGAAGAGGATTGAAGTCATCTTGGAAGGCTTATTCCAAATTCATCTCTACTTTGCTGTGAAAGGAATAAACAGAGCATATGATGATATGATCCTAATTTCAGAGCACTTCATCTAACCAGGCATGGTAACACACGGCTATATCTACACAGGCAGTATCTGCTTGTAACAGCAAGGCACCTTCTGTAGGAGGTCAGTGTTGGAGTCAGTGATTTTTCTGGTGTTTTATTTTCTTTGTTAATGAAAGAAAGGAAAAAAAATACAATAAAAAACATTAATTGAGCCCCACATGGACCATTCTGGAATGTGGCTTTCTTTTAGTGAAAGAGAAGGAAATATAAGAATAAAAACATTTCCTAGTTTCAGAATACATGCTACTTTTTTTTTTTTTTTTAACTGGGCTATGAAATAGGCAGAAGAAAATTTTTACTTATCTGGAATTGTTTTGGTTTTATTTTTTAACAAAACAAAAGAAGTTCAAATAACATCACCCAGCTGTAGTGCATTCCATACTTCTGTAAATTGGACCATAAAGAATCACAGAGCGCACAGGTCATCTCCCTCTGGGTATGGCATAGCAGCCGCCACTGCCTCCCTCCCACAGCCTATGCTTATTCCTACAGCAGTCCATTTTGCTTGAGGAAACACACTGTGGATGTATCTATGAATTAGCTTTATCTCTTTGAGTCCACAGTAATTCTAGGAAAGTCACTGGCATTCAAGAGAGCTGAAGATCATGGCTGT
The DNA here is from genome assembly GCF_905368555.1 of Meleagris gallopavo. Classification (NCBI taxonomy): domain Eukaryota; kingdom Metazoa; phylum Chordata; class Aves; order Galliformes; family Phasianidae; genus Meleagris; species Meleagris gallopavo. Next base: position 14,389,444 of record NC_139405.1, read on the forward strand.
TCGGGGACGTTTTTGGTATGGGTTTTGCTATGCAGCAGAGAAGTTACTTTGGGTTTTTGCTAAGCACTTCAGCCTGTTTCTACATGGTAATCTCTTGTTTTTATCTAGTTCTGCTATTCAAGGACAAAGACAGAATTTTTCTTAAGCCAATAACGTGCACCTTGCTGTTCTACAATTACCATTGGTTTCACTTAAAACTACCAGGTTTGCTGTTTTGCTATGGCAACCTTTTTCTTCTTTTTCTTTTCGTTAAAGTGCGTACCTAGTAAATGTTGCATTTGGTTTTATTAAGGTTGTAAAAATGCCACATTTGAGTTGTTTATATTTTTAACTCTCTCAGAAATGGTTAATTATAAAGCCAAATCTTCTTAAATGACATTCAGATGAGGATTCTAGGAAATCCCAAGATTTCTGAAGACTATTTCATTTTGATTTCGCAGTGATGAATCACAAAGCTGAAACAACAATAAATACAGGACAGACCAGCAAAAATAAAACCATCATCTCAATACCTGTAAGTACTCAGTTATAAAAATAATAACATTAAATTAGATGTTCATAATGTTATGGAGTGAGATAGGGTGAAAATTTTGTATTTTTTGTCATTAAATTAAAGAGAGAAGAACTAAGGGAGTTCTCATGTAATTAAGTTATTGAATTAATTTTAAGCAGCAACTACAGGTAGCGCAGCAGTCTCAGCAGGTGGGTCATGGTTAAAATGGACACATCTGATACAGTGTCTCTCCCAACTGCTTCCTTACAAAATCTCTCTGTAAATCTTGTTTGTAAAGACACTGATGTTCTCTCTTCTGCTTGAAAATCATGTTTTATTACTCCTAAGGGAAATGTTGACAAGAAGTGGTTGTTTTTGTTGTGGTTTTCCACAGAAAATGCAGGTTTCCTTAAAAAAGAAAGAAAAAGAAAGAAAATTTCACTGAACTTACTACTTCCTTTTTTTACATCAAATTTTTCAGGGAAAAATAAAAAAGACAACATAGAAAATTGAATCATAGTTTAAAAAACATCAAACATTGTACACAGATATTGCTGATTCAGTAGGCATAGTTTCTGTGGAAAGTCTCAGAAGAAAAAAGTTCTGTGAGAGATCCTTTGAGCTGTAATAGTTGTGACCTAATTATAATGAATTTATCAGAAAGCTACTCAGCATCTTTCCATGGCTCTGACCCTCCGTGGCACAAAGAAAGCCATGTAAAATAGATCTGTGTTAAGGCTCCTTCTGACATCAGAAGGTATTAGATAGAATCACTGTGGATGGAAAGGACCCTTCAGATAATCAACACCAACCACCAGCATAACTAACTACCAAATCCATAAAGCCAACTTCTAATTTTTTGTATCATAATGTCAATGTGCACTGTCCACTTTTCTACCTGCTTTCCCTCATGTTGTTCATGACATTAATTTGCCACCTTTCTTTTAACATTCAGATATGAACACTTTGCAAAGGGCACAAGTTTTGCATTTTGAGCCATTTGCACAGACTTTGCAAAGATACAATGGCTTAGCACTAGTCCTAGCAGCTCTTTGTGTGACTAACCTGTCCATATTGTCCTGGCTCTCAGCTCAGCTTTGAGACTGAGGATTAGAAAATTGTACCAAAAAGATGGGTGATTGTTGGTTGATGGCTTTTTAGTTGACAAATATAGATAATTCATTGCCCAGGCAACTTGAATTGATGGAATCAAACCATACTTTTTTCAAAGGATGTGGTGGATTTACTTATTCCTGGTTCTGTGTTTGATTTACTACCACATGATTTCATTAAATAAGAACTTCACATGAGGATTCCTGCCAAGCAACTTCAGGCAAGGCCCGTATTCCCCACAAATCCCTAAATTTGAGGGTGGTGGGTGGGGGAATCATCGTATTTTTCTAGCAGATGTCTGCGCTGCCTGTGGACTAGAGTTTGGGGTGGTTTGTTATTACCGCTGTTGCTCTAAAGCCCTTGTAAAATGATGCTTATTTTCCTCCCATTAGATAATGAATTTGAATTTTTCCATCTAGTAAAGATGATGATAACTTTAATATGTATTAATTCTCTAATTAATCACAACATTGGAAGGAATAAAGAAGAAACCTTCAAACAGGCAGTATTTCAGGCTTGAACTGACTTCAAGTTCAGACAGGGCTGCTTGGAGCTCTGTCTTAGCCTTGTCTAATATGAGGGCACACAGCTCATGTTTGCTGGCATTTGTAAGTAGATAAAAGTGTGTAAGAAGGTTCCTCCCCAGAAATGTCTGGATAAAAAATCAATGTCCTGGTAGCTCAAATGACCAGATCACATTAAATCCTGGGGGAAGAAAATGAGAAAATGCAAATAAGAAAATGACAAAGAAAATGCAAAGGGATAAGAAAAAAGTGATGTAAGTTGGCCAAGAAGTCGGTTACACTTCTTGGCCCAGGTTCTGAGGTGGTATAAATCATTACCATCCGGCTTCAGTGCAGCCATTCTACTTCACAGAAGTTTTCAATTTGACCTGTTGTTATCTTTGAGCAAAGGTAAGAACAGTTACAGCCTCAAAGAAATTTAGCCCACTTTCATATGCTGATTTTTGCCCTCAAATGCTGTCAGGAGGACTTGTCCCAGTCCTCAGAATTAGGGTGCATGTAATGCAAGCTGACATCTGCTGAAGTTCTAGTGTGGAAGAGAGACATGTCTGGGTCTGATGTGGGTCTCCATTTCTGAGCTAGGTGCTAGCTCCTCTGCTCCAGACTGACTTCTAGATGATACCTGACAAGGGGAGGTTTGAGGCGTTTTAGTGATCCCTGTTCACTATAATCATCCTCCACACACTTCTGTTGTTGTTCTGAAATGCTCCAGAGAGCCTCCAGAGACATTTTGAGAACTGTTCTTTAGAGTCTATGCCAAGTGTATCTTACCTGAACCTGGGAGGCTGGGCCAGCATGCACAGCTCTCTGACTGGGCTGGGAAGGCCACCTGCTAGCAGTTAGCTTCAGTACTTCTTTTTTCTTCTTTATTCCACTGTCCTTCTCGGCCATTTCAGATCTTGGCTTCAGGTGACAAATGGCACCATCAACTGACTGCCATCCAGCAACTCATGCTGTTACTCCGAAACCAATTAAGTGTTCTGTTCGTTGTCCCAAGTAATTGTGTTTACATCATCTCCAAGTGACATCCAGAGTGAAGAGAAAAAATGGCCAAAACAGCTTAGTGCTTTTGGCTTATTGTTTGAATGTTTAAAGACTTTGCATCTGGAAAGTATTCCATTAATTTGTGGCTAGCACCCATATATCAAATCCATGAGCTTCCAAGTAAACAGCTGTCACTGGAGCTGCCATGGAGGGAAATTGGCACTGCTAGCTTGTGGTGAGCAGAGAGGGAACATTCTGGTGAGGACTAATTTGAGGAGGAAACATTAACCCAGATGTGTAAAGGACAATGAAAGAATTGTTCCTTGCAGCTCCTCAACTTTTCATCTACATTAGCGTAAGACACAATTAAGGCCTCAGACTATTATGTGTGCTCACACATGTATGTGGATGTATATATATCATTATAGTCAGAAAAATGGGATTGCATGCTATGACTAAATACCATAAACCAGCCTCCAATTCATCCCCTCTGAGCTCTGGGTTTCCTAGTATATCAAAGTTTTCCTTGTCTAGCTTTCCTCTAGCCATAGGAAGGGGTCGTTCCACTCTAGCCCTTCCCCATCACGTGAACAGACCATGGGCATGTACAGGACATTTCTTCTGTATGCATGCAGTAAACTGATTATTTTGATACCTTTAAGTATCAAATTCACTGTGTGTATGGAGCCTGGCTGGGAAGAAGCAGGAAACTGGTATGCCTGGGAAAGACAGCAAGCAGAAGCAAGCTAGAACTCATCTAGACTGCATTCTGCTCCCAGAGGAGTGCCCAAGACTCATGTTTCATTGATAAATAAAGCAGTGTGCTTCTAGGGAGGTTGAACCTGCCTGTGGGTTGATCTTGCGTCCTAACTTGATGATAGATCCTGCAAAACAGCAACAGCAGCTGTTTATAGCACACCGTATAACAGATCAGCAGCACTGCTTCGATGTGACTGTGGCATCATAATCACTTGAATTGGATGTATTCACAAACTGATCTTGTCTCACAGCAGGCTGTTTCCCACCAGAAGAGTTGTGGCCTAGCAGTAAGTTGGCCTTACCAAGCCTTGGGAACTAATTCAGCCTGAAATGAGATCCACAAATTAAACACAACAAGATTTGTTTTCAGCAAGTGCAATTTCCTGAGGCAGCTTCCGCAGTGTCTGTGCACACAAGATATGGATTGTGTGTGCGAGGCAGAGAGGAGACTCTGTGTTGATCACCACCTGTTCTTAGGTTGGTTCAATCACATAGCCATCCTCTGGTCAGCTGGAGGGGAAAAAAAAAAAAAAAAAAAAAGCACCAAATTCATGTTTTCCTCATGAAAGTCATGGTAGAGCAAGGATCTGTCCAAACATTGGTGTAGTGGGGAGACATGTAGGTGTTTGGCACAAAATTTGAGCTGCTTTGGGGCAGTCAGCGGTGTCGGTGCCGAGGGCCCAGGCTGCAGTTGTGAGTTCATGTAGAAGCCACAGTGGCTCCAAGCAGTGTGAGAATTCCTACCTGAAGCCAGGTGCAAAGCTGAAATGAGGACTCTGCTTCTGTTCTCAAATAGCGCTGTTGTTGGCAGAACCGGTTGTTGTGCAGCCTGAGGCAGGGGGTGGGGGCTGGTTATTTTCAATTACATGTTAGATCAGTGTGTTTTCCACATGGTGCTCCAAGTACATGAAATAATTCATTAGGAGGAACTGTGCACACGGAAGAGGGACAGTAGTGATATCGCTAGTTAGGTTTTATTGGGAGAGAGGATACAGAAATATTTAAAAACACTGCAGCAAGATGCCATTGAGAAAGGGCAGCAAGAAGTGCAGTTTCCCATCCCATTTCCAGAAGGGAGGATCTGAGGCCAAGGAATGTATGGTGAGTCCACAGAAGAGATGGCCTCATCAGACACAGGGTAATCATGGATGACCTGGGATGCAAAGAAGAAAACGAACACACTTTCTCACTTCTGCCCAGCAGATGCACTGGCATATACTGTACTCTGGCTCTCCACTGGACTTGGGATTTACCTTCTGTTTACTAACTAGCCCAAAGTGGGTTTGAACTGGTGACCTAAAGGTGAAAGGCTCTGTACCTTATTAGAATTACTGTGAACTGCTGAATGAGTCCCCCGTGGCAGTTAATATTTGATTATGTTTCTAGAAAATGTTTAGCTTTTACAATTAGTGTCAAAGCAGTGGTAAGCCCCTCTTTGATTCCTGGGTGTAGGCTCGTGCTTTTCTTAACCTCACACATATGCTGGCATATTTACAGTAAGTGCTCAGGGGCTTGGGTTTTTTTATTATTTTTTATTATTATTTTTGAATTAAAAATGAAAGTTCCCCAGGGAAATTATGCAATGGGAAATAGCCACTTCAATAAACTTGACTCACACATTTTATTGATTATGGTAAATTTAATTATTCTATTTAAACGTTGCTTACATACAAAAAAAATTTATCCTTCCTACATGTTTTTTCCTGTTTTTGCATCCCTCTCTTCAGACCCTCCCCTCAAAAAAAAAAAAAAAAAAAAAAAAAAAAAGTGCTGTAAATTATTCTTAATTTTTGGTGGAAAAATAATCAGAGCTAAGCTAATAATTGTAAATTTAAAAAGAGCAAGCATACAATAAATCTCATTCAAAACATCCTCAAACAGTACTACTAATTGTTAAGTAGAAGTAATTACTACTTTAAAATATTTTTTTGCCTCTGCCATATGTTATGTACACCTTTTTTTTTTTTTAAGGGAGACAATTACTTAAGTGCAGAAGTTAAAAAGAAAAAACAACCCACAAATAGATCAAAATAGGTGTTTCTCCCACTCAGTGCTTTATTAGGTGATATTATTCATACTCTTTGTACTCAATACCTAAAGACCTCAATCTTTTTCGGAGGCCACTGTACTAGGGTCTTTAGAGGTGATGGTCCAAAGCAAAAGAGCTTCTGGTCCCTGGGTCATCCTTGGGTTTTAACCTTTTTTCTCTTTAAAAGAGATGTGACTGGGTTTGTTTCCTTTTTCCAGAGCTGCTGCTGCTTCTTCTGATCTCCTGAGCCACTTCCAATCCAGATAACCATCTTTTTTTTCATTCTTAAGCTTCCAAAAAGTCTCTTCTTCCTGAGGGAATTCATTCATTCATTCCCATCTTACTCTTTCTGAAGATGAGGATTGTTCCCACAAATAGGAATCTCTGGGACTGAGCTCAGAGCAATTCACTGTGGTTAGAAATTGGGTTGCAGCAAGGGGAATTACTGTTCTCTAAAATAAAAAACTGAAAGTAATTCACAAAGTTCATCTGTCCCTCATTCCCATGAAGGGACTATTCAGAGCCAACCCATGCCAGCCTGTCATATCATGATAGAGGCCTATTATGGTTTGTCTTCCTTCTTGAAGCTTCAAAATTCAATCTGGAATACAGTATTTAGGGTTCTACTGATGCTGATCTGTTCTGAAAGCTGAAATAAGGCTAGGGTTTGCACAGGTCTTCATTACTTCTAGACATGTCTTTCATTTAAGTGCTTTCTCAGGGCCATCTGACCTGGGTTTGTTTGATCTCCCAGCTAAACAAATGCACATCTATTGTTATCCAAGAGGAATACATTTCTTTGAAGGCAGGCACACCTCTTCAGTTAGTGAGGTGAGCCTGTGAGAAGCTGGTGAGAGCACACAGATGCTGAAGGAGATGCAGCACAGCTGGGGCACAGGAATCTCGGGCACTGCAAGTGAGAGGTGTCTCCTCTCTTCTCCCCTCATTTCTTCTCTAGTTTCTCTCCTGGTGGCACATTTGGCTGCCACCACTGTTGAGCACTGTGATCAGTCCCACACACTTCCAGAAGTCCCTTCTTGGCAGAAGATGGGCTGGGAAATACTCCCCAGAGGCCTCAGTGCACTTTCTACCTTCAGGTTTCCCACATGACAGTATAAGTGACTTAATGTGCCTGGAGCATCTCCCTTATGAGGAAAGGCTGAGTAAGCTGAATCTGTTCAGCCTGGGGAGAAGACTGAGTTTATAAATACCTAAAGAGAGGTGAGAGGCAAATGGATGAGGGTGGACTCTTCCCAGTAGTGTGTGGTGATAGGACAAAGAGCAATGGCCTAAAACTTGAACATAGGAAATTTTATGCAAACTTATGGAAAAACTTCTTTATGGTAAGGTGCTGGAACACTGGAACAAATTGCCCAGGGAGGTTGTGGAGTCTCTTTCAATGAATATATTCAAGACCCAGCTGGACACCTACCTATTTGATGTACTGTAGGGTACATGCTTTGGCAGGGGGTTGGACTGTGATCTTGAGGTCTCTTCCAACCCCTGCAATTCTGTGACTCTGTAATATATAGGGCATTTGTCCCATGACTTGAAAAACAAACAAACAAACAAACAAAAACTATTGGATAGTCCGTATCTTGGTAGGTTTCTGATTTATTGCTTTATTAAAAAAAATATAACTGGATTGAAGTACTTACGTATTTCTAAATGATTTACCTTAAGAATAATCACAATTTGATGTAAACTGGCTAGGTTCCCTTGAGTTTAATGGACATTCTCCAGCTTGTACCAGATGAGGATTAGGCCCCAAGATTCATACAAGCCTGCTTGTGATGATCTTGAAAAGAATTTAGATTAAAGATGAGTTTAGAAGCAAACCGAATCATAAGCTTCACTGATTTAGTTTGTTTTGCTGGCAAGTTCTAGTTTTTTGAGAATATGACCTTGTTATAATATGTATTACACCAGATCCTTCACTTAATGAGCCCATTGCCACAGATGTCACTCCCCATGCCATAACTTCCCAAAACATTTCAATTTCCTTCCCCAGAACTGTCACCACGCTTGCTCTGGCTGCCGTGAGGAGGGAACTTAGCCATATAGCAGATCCCAGGCTCGGCTCTCAGCCTGAATGACATGCAGAAGAATTATTTTGCAGGCGGACAAACCTAGGACACGTGTTCCTGCTGGGATCGGCACTCTGCTCTCCCCTCGTGGCCTCTCTAACAAGAGTGCGAGAGCTCAGACCAACAGCCAACTCCTCAACAACAAAAGCCTCCTTGTCAGTACCCAGACTTACTCAAAACAGAGCAGAGAAGGAGATTTTTTTGACAGAGCTGTGGATCACAGTCTCATAAGAACCAGCTTGTCACCTAGTGCTGTCAGCAAAGCTCTAGATGAAGTTAAAAATTCACATACTTGCTTCTTGCCTCAATTTCCAGAGTTGTGAGGATAGTAGTGTCTCTCTGTGGTCCATTGGTTCTGTGAGGATTGTTAAGCCAGGAGACACAATGTGCAGCTGCTATGGTAATGATGGTGAGATAGACAGGAATATAAGCAGTACTTGAAATGATGTATGAGCTTGAAACCCATAGCAAGAAACTTTGACATTTCACTTTAGAGATTAGGAATAGCCCCAGGAAAAAGAAAAATCTTCTTCCTTCTCTCCTAAAAATTAAGCCCAAATCTGATGTCTCTACTCCTGCTTTTCACAGTCTTGCATAATGATCTACATGAAAACTTTAGAGTAAAAAAGCCAAATGCTTCATGCTCTAAATTCTGAAGTGGAACAATTGCAGTGCTCTTGACATTTTTCATTTTCCTTTGGATGTTTTCCTTTCAAAGCAAAGTGTAGTCATAAAGGGATCTGCTAGTGGGGCTCCCTGTTTCAAAGAAATACATGTATATTCCTTATATCCACCCTACATAACCACAAATGGATATGGTGCTTTTATATGGCTTTTACTGTTTTTCCAAACATTCCTATTTACTGCTGCTTCAAAGAAGGCAGAGTCAAGTGCCCTGTGGAATCCTCACTCTCCCTCCACACACAGCTCTCACAGTTGAAAGGAAGTTGCAGTATTATTTCTTCCCCTGCCCTCTATTATTATTGTTGTTATTATTAACAATAGCACGTGATGATCTGGTGAGGAGCCTCATACCTTCAGCTCCTGTGGGAGTCACTGATGAACAATATTCTCATAAAGGTTATTTGTCCACAATGTACTAGTAGTATGGTCAATTCTACCCACTTTCCAGCTCATCTCCAAGTGCAGGAGAAAGGTCAGGGTTGTCAGAGAAGGAGATGTCTGGAAGGAAAGTGTTCCTCACGGGTAGGGTACCCTGGGGTTCTTTGGGAGCAGGCTTAGATAGAGCATCTTCTGCCATGCCTTAATCCTGATTAGTGCTGAAGATGCACAGACAACAACGTGCTGACCTGTTTCATTGCACAGTGGCATGGTTGCATTTCTCTGTGAATAAATATTTCCTTTCCCTTTATTTACAAGAACACCACGGTTTTGGGGGGCGGGGGAGAAGAATTCATTTTTCCACATCTTTTTCTTCCTTTTGATTCACTGCCTAATTTTTTATGCTGCAAGACAGACTCACTTTTTAAGCTTTGTTTCCTTTTTTTTGTTTATTTTAGCTGCTACTGATTAGTTCAAGAAAAAAGTTTGAATGCCTTATCTAATAGATGGCACATGTGCATGGCTTTCATCACTTTGCCATCCCTCCACAAGATTTCATCACATTTGCCTGGAATTTCATCTGTAACACACACCATAGAGCTGGTCCCAAGGAAAAGAGACAGCGGCTCACTACATGACATCTTTCTCTTAAGATACCATTTCCTTCTGCGTGGCCCCTATTTGCCAGATTGGCAAGATGGGTTCCCCCCTTTGCCACATTAGTTTGTCTTAATTGCTGCAGTGCTACTGAGCAACATGTGGCAAACAGCTTTATTGCCAAGACCAGCCCAGCAAGCTGGGATGGATGAAGAAGTGGTTTCCAGCTGGGATGATCCTCAATATTTTAAGTTAGACTTTCTTGGAGAATGGAAGAAGAGATTGGGTTTTGTTCCCTGCATATGATTCACCGTAACTGGCAGTATCTCCCATGGCACAGAAGGATACCAGAAACCTGATGTAAAAGTTTCTCCTCCAGGAGATCATATTGATTTCTTATTCATTGAAAAAGCCTAAGATGTCTTCAGTCTAACACTTCTTAGCAGCTAATCTGAAGCAAACCTGGAGAGTACAACTGTGTAACCTGAGAGTTCTTACCCAGCCCTGTTGGACCACATCACAGCAGAGTTTGTGGTCAACTAAAAAGTGTGTCACTGCAGAGTTCAGGCATGCCTTGAGACAAGAGTAACTACTCGTGCTCTATCTATCCTACGTACTCCTTTTTAGAGCACCTCCCAGACATTACGGTGTTTATCCTCTTAGCACCTCTGTAATTATCTCTCTTGTAACAGATGGGAAACAGAAGAAAATGGAGATTTTGCAATTTGAGCTGAGCCAGGCAGGAGCTCTTTGGCAGAAGAGGCCTCCCGAGGGGTGAGTAATGTTCTTTTGACAATCACATTAGACTTCTGTTTGTATCTTTATGTACTTAGATACGAGCCCAGAATAAAGCCCAAAGCGTCTTATAGACAGCAGTCATTCTTTGAACCTGGCTCTTCATGAAGCAATGGCGGGGCTCTCACTACTGTCCTTCCCAGCCCTTGTCATAATTCCCAGAGACAAGACCTGCAAAATAGTTGCATTCTATTTCTTTTGAAGAAATAGATTCTTCTTTGAAGAATCAACCCATACTTATGCAAGCAATATAAACTTCTTTTTAGCTTGACATATACACAGAAAATTCAGAACAGATGCAATCTTTTTGTACAGTATTTTTCAGAATCATTTTGCATGCTCACTTTATCTTAACCAGTGTAACTGGCAGAGTGAATCAGATGGCACTTGGCTTTAAATATGTGCTTACTGTCAGCCTGTTACTGTTTCCAGTAATATCAGTGGGAGCATTGCCAAGTACTAGAATATAGCACTAAACTTTAATCAGCAGCAGTAGCTGAGTGCAAGAAATGCTGAGTGGAGATGCAGACCAACTGGACATCCTTCAGGTGAGGCACATATTTAGCTGAATGGAGGACTCTAGGTAAAATCGAATGGAGCAGTGAAAATCAGATCAGCAAGGCTACATCTGCCTAACAAACATCCTTCCCAGCATGTGAGTCAGTGGCAGGTTAATTAGGCATAGATAGGCAGGGAACAGCAGTTATGACAGAAGCTTTAATAGATAGGATCATTTTCAGCACAATAATATTAATTAGCAATTGCGATAGAGAACATGAGGACAGGTGGAGCACTTTCTGTCAAGGTATTTTTATAAAGAATTAGTGTATAAACATCCATTGTAAATACATTGTCCTTGTCATGTATAATAAATGCCTTGGCACATACCAGCCCTTCTCACAATGGAAAGATAATTAAAGACACAATTGCACACTACTGTGTTTCTCCCAGATGCTAACTATGTCACCAGAGAGATCTAAACAATTATGTTTGGAAAACACTGTGTGACTGTTAATAGCCATTTCCAAAATGCAGACAGCAGATATATTATGAAAACCACTGTGAGTATTGAGCCAGACATGGAAAAAAATAAAGAAAAACTGTATTTCTGAAGCAAATGTGGAAATGTGAAGTGGCAGTTAGGTGCCTAAACATTGTGGAGGAACTTAGACCTCGAGCTTACTGAAGCCAAATTCAACCTCAGCCTCCATATATTTACATATTTCAAAACTTTTATGTTTTCTTCATATATATGTTCTTCTTAGAAACTTAGATAAGAAGAGCTGAATCCTGAAGACATTACTCATGGGAAATTTCTATTCATGTCATTGAATATTCACTACTGATAATCCTACTAATAATCTCACTAATAATTGTTACGAAAACTGTGTTATATGACCTGTGGTATTTTATTATATATAACACATATCATGCATTGTATATTACAGGTCTACATTACATACCTGTAATATTATATTCTGGTAATTAAACCAATTAAAATGCAGTTATGATCTCACAAAACCCCAGAAATATGAGATGTCAATCGACTCCCTTTTTATCTAGATAAAAAAAAAAAGAAAATGTTAAGTGTTCTTATGTTCTTATGTCTGTGTCTTCATTTCTGACACACAGATAAACACAATCCAGAAGATGACTGCAGAGGGAAATGTGACCTGCAGCATGCATAGTCTCCACTGTGAAACAAACTACTGTTGGACATGTACGCCTCTTTAGTTCCCACGGTACGTCTGAGCAGGCTTTTCTGTCATAGTCAGTGTAAAATATTTAGTAATATTGCATAGTTCTTACAAATTTGGTATAAGCAATGCAGAGCCCTCTGTCCAGTATGTAGGTTTTGCACGTCGTCCCTCAGAGGACACAAGAACAACGTAGGTGAGCCAAACTACCTCACTGTGGTCACATGCCTTTTTCCCAGGTGCTGAAGTCCCTGAACTGGTCCCTGCAGAGTCAGCAGGCCCAGCTCTCCCTCTTGGCTCTTACAGGTTGAGAGATGATCCTGAATTAACTCTTTTGAAGTTACCCAGGACTACTGCGTGCCTGCCTGGAGCATGACATTATATTCTGAAATAAATATACTTGGGGCAGAAATCTTCATCCTACTCAAATTCTCCCACGGTTCTTATAGTGGGGGCAAGATATTGGGCAAAACCCAGTTGCTGGGAGCTTGTTTCCTGGGGCTGAGTAATGGCAATTTTGGGGTTTGTGCCTTGTATTAAAAAGAAGCATTTGCTACAGCTGTGTTCACGATCACTAGAGGATGCATAAGAAAGAATTCAGATTATGCAGAGAGACATCAGAGGAGTGGCAGGATTAATTCAGCTGGGCTCTGGTTCTCACACTGACAAAGCGTTTCACATGATGCCATGCACTTTCATGCAGCATTGATGTAGTTCTGTTCCAGGCTGCTGGGGACACGACCGCGTTCACACTTTGTCTGCAGAGCATCTGCACTATCATCAGGCCTTGAACTCAGCTATCATCTTTATGGGGGACTCTAAAATAAGCAATAATAATTATTAGGATATATATATTTTATATATATATATATATAATTAGGATAATATCAATGACTGACTAGTGATTGTTACCTTTTAATATGCTCCAGAAAAGCTCCACACCTCAGTTTCAGCTCATCCAGAACTGTTCATATTTTTATTGTCTTTCTGATGGGAGGAGAGTGTTAATGCTAAGAGCTGGAGACCACAGGGAGAAAAGAATTGTGAACTGATTTTTCTATTGTGCCCCACAAGATTATGATCAGAAAACGAGGAAGAGAGGAAAATGTGGACAACATTGTTATTACTAAAATGAAAGAATTTGAATATAATCATAGCAGTTAGGGAAATGTGTTTTTAAAGACCTTGAGAGAGGTCATAATCAGAGTTTACTTTGTAGATCTAATCACAGTTTACAAGACCATATGCCAGTTCCCAGTGGTGATCATAGGGAACAGCAGGACACCAGTAATTTTCCAGATGTGGCTTCCCCCCTAGAAAGAGAACAAAACCAGTGAGAAGAACTGGAGTGACCCAGACTCTGAACAGCTCTACATCTTTTGTCTGAGATGCCATCATTAATAGTTTTGGCTGTTGCCTGGTAGCATCAGGATAAATTCTTCTGCAGCATGACTCGGACCACAATGGAGAGGGAGAAAATCAGAGAGGAATAATAGGAACAATTTTATAGAAATGTGTTTATGCAACAGGGCTGAAGTGCACATACTGTGCAATCTCATCCGGGTATCTGATGAGCATTCCATTGGTATTCTGGGTGATGGTGAGGATTCTGGGTTCCAGCAAGGCATTGCTACCTTGTGAAACATGCCAGTGTAGAAAAGGCCACGATCTGAACTTCTGCCCTTTACTGTAACTTCAGTGATTGCCTGCATACTTGGCCCACATTGGTCAGATCCATGCACCATCTATGTTGGGTCTCAGCATTGCTTCTATTACACTGCAATGTGAGCACCTTCCTGGTCAGAGCACACCAGCAATGGGACAGTTCACGTGGACTTTGTGAAATCACCAGATCTTTTCCTTTTTTTGTTTAAAGAGAGCTCTGGCTGGAGTGGGTGTAATAGGAAAAGATATCCTGAAGATGATGGAAAAATGATATTCAGTAGGAAAGGAACCTCTGAAGTCATTTGATCTCCTCTGCACATTGTTCTTGCAGCCTTACATCCTTGATCCATGCTGCTCTTTACCTCTGTCTTACATGCTTTGTTTTCTGCTTTGTGATTGACATCAGCCTGGGGAATGGAACTGTCACAAATGACACAGAGGTTTGTGATTTCACCAGTAACTGATCCGTAACTTACTTGCAAAGATTAGGGGGCAGACTAAGATCTACCAGAAGAAGCCAAGTGCCTCAATAACTTCCACTCTATAGGTGCTAGCTGAAGTCTAGGCATTATTTGTACCCTCAGTTGAGGGGAACATACTCCATGAGAAAAGCATAGCTCACGATAACCAAATATTTACGAGGGAGAAAGGCATGGCATTTCCTAATGAGCTGGAGATAGAAGGAGGAAATTTTAGTCAGAGACACCGAGTGGTCATCTAAAAGCAATGATTCATCAGAGGACGCTAAGGCCTCCTTTTACTTAGTCAAATGAGTGCTGCCTGGCCATGCTGCAGATCATGACAGGAGCTGCTGAGTCAAACAGGAGACCAGCTTCCAGCAGGGCTGTGCTGAAGAGAAGTCTGCTGCTATACACATTACTAAGGATTGGTGAGAGTCTTGGAGAAGAAAAGAAAAAAGCCCTCGTGGGAGATGGTCTATTTTTAATGAGCCCAAACCTCTTCCACAAATTAAGTGAAATATTTTAAAAGGAAACAATATTACTTTGGTTTTATTTGTTTCAGCTACTTAGTTACAGCTCCACATGGACACAATTAATGGAGGAAATAGAGTATTTTATAAGCCCAGGACTCTAAGATAGATATTTTGTGACCATGTGAAATTCTTTGCTGTAATCACCACACATTCCTTAAAAGAAGGCTATATATTGCTGAAAATTATTAACCTCACTTCCAGAATGTTGTGTCTAGTCACTGAATGGCAAAGGTTACAAATTGTCATGGCATTACTCTGTGATGAATTTTGACCTCTGATTTTCCTTAAAGTCCCTGCTGTCCATTTCTGGCTCAGGTCCATTCTAATTCTGTTCAAAGTATTCCCCTGCAAGAAAGAGAGAAATGACCTTTCCACTGAAGTTAGTTTTATTTCCCAGATCCCTTTCAAACCCCCCTTTGTGACTTCATGTAAATCACCTGGATGTTCAGCACCTGATTTCTCCATTTTTTAATGGAAGGAATATGATTTCCCCCTTATTTATCCATTTACATGATGAATTTTTCAGGACAATGAATCATCTTGTTTGGGAAGTATCTAACACCGAAACATCTGATCTCTGCCGGTCAAAGAAAAACACATCAAGGTAAAACCTGAGGATGAATGTTGTGGAGATGAAGAGTTTCATCTGTGCCTTGCCATGCATTCTTGGTGTTAGAAACAAAGAAGTCATCCTTAGAAAAATAGTGGGTTTTTATTCCTCTTGGGGCTTCCTGAAATATCAGAGACAGGATCCATAAAATACCAGGTCTGGGCTTTCTGGCAGGAGTGAGTGTGACGGCAAGGTGTGATTTCTGGATTTCTGAATGGAGACAATTGATCAGTTCCTCAGATGATACAAACTTATGTACTTCATTATCCAGCCATCCGCTTCTCACAAGCAGACCTCAGCATTCTCCTCTTTAGCTCTCAGATTGGCTTTGCTGAGAAGATTTCATTGCATCAGGCTATTACATGGAGGTAAACATCATCTTGTGCATGCAGTAATCTGTGCAAATACCCTGATAGCTAAGTGCAGTGGTGGAGTGAATAAGCAAACAGTCCCAACACTCCTTCCCCTCTACCACACCAATAAATATAGTTTACTGTACACATCACTCTTTGGGACCACGTAGGGGTGGTGTGAATCCATTAGCAGGGCAAGGGTGAGTGACTTCTGACTTCAGTGACCCTTAAAGTTAATCCAGCATTGTAGAGGCAGAATTAAATGTGATGAGCTCAGAAAGTGTGATAAAACCAGATTTAAGTGCACAGCTGGGCAGCAACCTATAAAGGCAGAATTTAAAACCATAATAAAAACTTTGTAATCTAATTACGACGGTAAAGTTAAAGGTGAGCTATTTGCAGCATGATTCACATGCACCATGGCTAACCTATGACATCTTGAATATATTATGTGGTTTTTTCACTACGGGAGTAATTTTTTAGTTTCTCTCTCACACTACATGGTTCCCCAGGTTTTATTCTCAGCACTTTGCAAAGCATCTGCCTTCCTGTGTTTCTTGCTTGAGGCCTCTTCAGGGCTGCTTGTCCCCAAGCTCTGGGCACCCAGGCATGCAGGCAGCCTTGTGGCAGGTGTGTATATCCAAAACATCACAGCATGGTTCAAGTAGAAATCACAGCAAGAGCAGGTGTAACTCAAAGTGATTTCAGCCTATCCAGTCGTCATACCATCAGGGGGGAGGATGGAGAAGAGGATATAGGCTGAATGCAGAACATGCAGCCAGCTCCATTGAAGCTCATGCTGTCATATCTTCATTACAAGTGGCACCTAATTAACACCACCTCATATATGCAATCCCCTCTCTGATTTCTGTGCTGACTTTTTCCAAAACCAAAGCAATAGGAAAAACAGCTCCTTGAACTCTGCCCCGTTTTCCTTCAGCACTGCAAGTGCTGCTGGTAGACAGAGCTCCTTTTCCCTGGCTGATGGGGTTCAGAGTGTTCTTGTTGGGACACATGCTAACAGCCATAGGTCCAAGTCTAACCTTTTCCACCACAAGAAAGCTAAATACCACAAGAGGCTAAATAATCTAATATAAAGATCATTTTCCTGGGTCCCATTAAGTGTCATCCCACATCCAGTGAGCACTACATATAGGGGGATGTAGCAGTGGCACCTAAGCAAGTTTGCTCAGCGTGGTAACAGCTGGGAAGCTGCTTTTTACTATAGGACAAGCAGCTGGGAAGTTCACTCCTTTCCTTCAGCCTGTGTCAAGACAGAAATTTCAAGTCATTGAGCAATTTATCCCATGTGTTAGTTCTGACTTTTTTTTTCTACATATCCAACTAGAACAAAAATTTCAGAAGAAAATCTCTTTATGTGTGGTCTGATAAACTATACTGTCATTTTTGAACTAATAGAGCTTGGTGGCATTTTATAAATCAAATTTACATTTCATTTTGTTCTGTTTTAATTTAGCCAAAAAAGTTTCCTTTTAAGTCTGATTGACACCAAGCAATATTCCTAGAATGTTCTGCTCACAGTTTTTATTCATGGAATTGTTTGTGGAATCAGCATCCCAGAATAAACAATGTCCTCTTCCAATGCCCTAGCTGATGAGGCCCCAAAAATACTTGCATTTGTGGTAGTAGACCTAGTATTATTATCTAAAGCAACAAAGAAATACTTTCAGAAGAAAAAAAAAAGGAAAAAAAAAAAAGATTTGTGTATAGATTGAGATTTTCCCATGCACTTCTGTTACACATAAGATTACTTCATCCAAAACTCTCCTTCTCTTCGTACAGCCACACAACAACTGCACTGGGCTAGGATGCTTCATAGGAGACAGCATCTTGTAAAAGCAGTCGGGGTCTATGAGAAAACACCACAATAAACACCACAAAACACAAGAAGGAGCCCGCCAGCTGCAGAAAGCCAGCAACAGGATCAAAAGAGAAGTGTCCCAGGTACAAACAAGGTGAGATCCTACTGAGCCTAAGCCAGCAGCCACCCACTGCGTGCTCTGGTGGGTTTAGAAATCCCATCCTGTATGGCAGCTCCTGCATGCCTGAGCTCACTGACAGAGTAAGGCAGCATTTAACACCCTCAGTCTGCAAGGCACAGACGGGAGATGGTAAATACCTTGATAAGGAAACTGGAGTGAAAACACCAGCTTTAGGCAATCCAGATTTTATCGGGGAAGTATGCAGGGATGAGTAAGTACCTGACATGCAGATGTACCTATGCACAGTGCCAGCAGTCTGCAAGTCCGCACATCTGGCCTTAGGCATCACGCTCACATTTTCACACCCATGTGATTTTGGGGTACGTTGTGGAGGCAGATTTTTGCATGGGGTTCTCAGTTACACAGTGGTAGTGCCCAAAATGAATCTGCATCTCTGCCTGGAAGCACCTATAGATTTGACACTGGATAACTACTTTTTTTGCTATGAGAAGCTGCTTGGCTTCATGAGGCTAATTACTCTGCTTAGCAATGACATGCATTTCACAGCATGGGAATCCTAGTGTGACAGGTGACAAAAGCATGCTGTAATTGAAGGGCTCATCAAAGTCCTGAAGAAATGAATATTGTGTATTGCCGTGTGAATGGGTTGTGTCTTCTGGCCCATTGCTGTTAGTTTGAGACATAGATAAGACCGGTGCCCGGTACCATCCTAGTCTCTAAACATGAATCATGGGTTCTTCCTGGGGGTGGTGCTTAGTGTGGCTAATGACAGCCATAAGAAGGAGGCCCAGGAATGGATAAAGAATAAATTGGCTGCTCTGTGCACAAAGAGGGCCAAACAGATGTTGGGCCTGATCCAGAGTCCATTGAGTTAATGGAAAGGATCCCTTTGATTTCATTGGACATTGTATCAGACCATTACAGCTTCTCAGGAAATGGTGGAGACCAAGGGTAATAACTTGTGGTGACTGGAGTGGTGTGTGTTGCATAGGTGTGGGCTGTGAGGTTTTCATGGTGAAAACAGATGGGTCTTCAAGACCTGTCCATTTGGCCTGGGAAACCCTCCTGCCCCACCTCCCCCACCTAATGGGAAGCAGTCTCCTGCGGTTTTGTTTCTCTAGCCAACATTTTGGTATGATTTCATGCAGAAGTGCCCTTCTCCCTTCTGACTTCCACCTCTTCCTCACTGAGGTTCCGGTGTGATCCTGAGATGTTCCAGACCAGTGACTTGAGCTGTCCCAAGAAAACAAAGGAATAAGGCCTGCTGAGAACTGTTCACCAGAGAGGATTTTTGTTGTGGACCAATAAGAAAAGTAATGTAAAGCAGGTGTTTCTGCAGTTGTGAGACATTTATAAAACCAGTGCTGTCCAGCAAATCTCCCACTCACATTCTCATCCACATGATATGGCAAGGTCTCACACAAAGGACTGCAAATAGAAAGTATCTCTTTGTACTAGTTGGCTTTGGGCTTGTACTAGGGCCTCTCTCCTCTTCTGTTGTCTGTGCTTTTCTGTTTATTTAGGTGTGTGCCTTTGTTTCTGTTTTTACATTTAGCACAAGTAGAAAGGAAATGGGATTTTGTACAGCTTAGGAGCCTAGGAGCACACCGTGTTTGGAGTATGGGCCTTTATTTGTCCTCATACCACAGATGCAGGTGTTTGCAGGCCAGATCCTCCACTAGTATAAACTGCCCCAGCCTCCAGGAAAACTCCCTCCATCTGGCCAACACATTTGAGGAGGTTTGGGGTGCATCCAGGGGTGCACTTACAGGCTATACTCAGGCCAAGCTGATCTCAAAAACCTCCTAACAGGAGTGAGAACTTGTAGCTGAGTAGCAGCAGCCATTTTCTCCTGGTAGCAGCTCCAGGAGGAATGGATTGATCGTTGCATACAGAGGTGCATCAGCAAAAACTAGAAGCTGTTTCATTCAGGCTTGTTCATTTATTGGAAATGCAATTTTGGGAATAGTTTAGTTTAATCTAATTCATGCTATCTGGAGAGGGGTGAGGAAGAAAATTATCAGAGTAATGTCAAATCTTTTCTCAGGACAGACCCAACAGATACTTTTCTCCATTCTCTTTGTCAGCAAGGGAAATCCTCATTGTGGAGTGAGATTGACTAGTATCACTGAAAGGAAAACCTTTGTATTTCTCATGGGAGAAACTCTGCTCTGAATGGAGTTTGTAGTTCACAAAAGCTGTGTAAACTAGCAAAGTTTGCTCAGCATTAGGACTACTACACTGATTTATTCTAATTGAAGAGACTCCATCGTATTTGAAAAGTCATGGCTGTCAGGCTAAGTCCCCAGTGATTGAAAAAAGGGAAACATCACTCGCAATTTTAAGAAAAGGAGAAATGAAGACCTGGGAACTACAGGCCAGTGAGTTTCACCTCTGTGCCTAGGAAGATCATAGAGCAGATCCTTTTGGAAGTACATGTCAGATGAGGAGATGATATGAAAGAGTCAGTGTGGCTTCACCAAGGGCAGATTGTGCCTGAACAGTCAGGTGGCCTTTTATGATGGAGTGATAGCATTGGTGAACAATGGCAGGGGGGGTTGGAACTAGGTGATTTTCAGGGTCCCTTCCAAGCCAAGCCATTCTATGAAGGCCAACCTGAGTTTCTCTTCACATTACATCAAGTTCCTCATAATCCATATCTCTATTTTCAATCATTCATCAGCAAATGAGCTACTCCCCAATCTTTCATTAAAGCCTATCAGTTCTTATACAGCTTATCTCCAGCTGTCTTCACATAGACTTCTTTCCCCTTTGCGTGAACATTACTGCTAGTATGAGCAAAGGAATTCACACTGGTGGTGGTGTGCACACACTACAATGGTGGTAATCTTGGCTCGTGCTGAACTGGGTCTTAGGTACATAACAAGTCTGAGTCGTG
Organism: Meleagris gallopavo; assembly: GCF_905368555.1. Taxonomy (NCBI): domain Eukaryota; kingdom Metazoa; phylum Chordata; class Aves; order Galliformes; family Phasianidae; genus Meleagris; species Meleagris gallopavo. Next base: position 14,410,069 of record NC_139405.1, read on the forward strand.
ACTCTACAACAACCAGCATCCAAAACATAATCTCTCACTCCTCCCGATAATAACACACTTCTAGCCCTGTTTTAAAAAGAGCTGGCACTGAAAAACACCGCTGAACTTTCTGTGTGAGGTAAGGGTCAGGATACAGCTGAATGAGTTTCTTAGCAGAAAGGCTTTGCAGCATCTTGGCAATTGTACCAAAACACAGCTAGAGAATGCCTGGGCCCTGCCTTCCAGTCCTCTTTTTAACCATACTGGCTTGTTTACGTTTGGGTGGTAGATGGGTGGATCCCTTACTGCAGTTTTTGGCTTGTATCTGTCCATGTGGATGTCAACATAAACTGCTGCAATTATATCATAATAGACTCCTGCTATAGGAAATGATTAGTCGGTTCATTTTCCATAAATGCTGGCTGGCTTCACCTGGCAGTGGCAGGGAATTGTCATGGCAGATATAAAAAAAACAGAGAATATGAGGATTCATAACTTCATGTGAGTTATAGTGTTACCTAGGTGACAAAGTCTAACAAGACTATGGTATTAAATTTAGACATAAACAGGATGCCACAGGAGAAATGTCAGCTTTTAGACTGGGATTCAGATAGATGAAGCAAAAGCACAGGTATTTTTACACAAGGGCAGTATTGCTGTACTGTTTCAGTCAGGAAGTTGATTTCTTATTAAAGTAAGCCCCACTCTAATGAAGGAATAGTAATATTTCAGATTGAAGTTCAGAAACATGCAGGTTTTATAATAATCCAGCACTTCCAATTCCTACCTTTCCACTACAGCAACCTTTGCTCTTCCGTACCCGCTGGTTCCAGTGGGTGGAACTGAATATAAAATGTAGCCAGCGTGTTAACTTCAAGGCTATTTATTCTACAAGTGAGCTCTAATTCCAAATAACACTGATGCCAACTTTTTTTTTATCCCCCGGGACTCAGGCATACAACTCACTTTCCTCTACTGGAGCTCATCATTCCATAACTCCAGAAATTGCAATATAAACTTTGGCTACTATGCACACTTCAACTCGAAAACACAGCAGTGATCTGGGATTTTAATTCAAGCAAATTTGAAAGTGGATTAGAAATGGAATCCAGCTGCATCTCTAATAGTCAAAAGACAAATTAGCAGAACATTGGAGCTGAAATTAATTCTGTCCTTCTTTCAGTTTCTTCCCCCCACTCCCCTTCCCTTCCCTTTTGCTTCAGAAGGGTAAATACATAGACCAAGAATACATAATTAAAATGTAATTTACTCCTTACCTTGGTAGAAGCTTTCACCAGCTGAGTACATCTCAGTTTCCATCCCAAGCATTTACCTACAGCACACGGTTGGAGGAGGAGGGGTTATTACTTGTTCTAAGAAATTAGAAATCAGAGGCACGCACAGTCTGTCTGTTTTAGTCTTCAGAAAGCGTGTTGCCAGGCTCTACAGGTTATACATCATTAGTGCACGGAGTGTCCAGGAGAGCCCAAAGCTTGTGCAGGTGTGTTGGCAAAGCTCACACCACTTCCCTCCCTTTTCCCTCTCTGCTGCGCTTCCAGCAAGCCGATACTTGAAACTCAATGCGGCAAAATCGCAAAAAGCTCTTCTGAAGTTTGTTAGCTCAAAGCTCACCCAGCAGACGTGACTGTGAGATGGCGCATGGAACCTGGAAAGGACTCACTGGAAAACAAAACCATTGAGTCAAAAGCTTAGTGTGTTTTTCCATGATCATATGAAAAAAAAGTGCATGTGTGTTTTTTTAAGCACTTTCAGATATTCAAAGTTTAGTGAACGCAGAGACAGTTTCTTTTGCTGTGTTTTTTTTTTTTTTTTTTTTTCTTTTCCCCTGCTCTTGAACTTTCGGAAGGACTATAGGGAATATATTCCAGCCTGTTTTCAATGACCCATTCATATGGTGGTTTTATTTCAGTTTTTCCCAAAAGGGAACAAGCTTTATTCTATCTCTGCTCCTGGCATTAGCTGCCATTATTTGTGCATCCCACTAAAATAATCAATAAAGTAGATGGCATCTGAAAATAATTATACATGCAGCTCTTCCCTCGCTTCCAAGACAGAGACAGAAGCTGGGAAAAGAGCCTTTGCATATTCAGCACTTGTTAAAGAAATGAAATATAGCACTGTGTGTTATTACTGTATCCTGAAACCTGGGCATTCAGCAGTAGTTTTCTTTTGGCTCTGGCCACACAGCACCTGATCACAAGGCTAATCATCCTTACTGTCTTTCCTAGCTGTGTTAAGTAAGTTGCCTTGTCAGCTTGCACTGCACGCCAAAGGGTGAGAACTGTCGAATGGGTCATAAATGTAACAGCAGCAGTCTGTTGCCTCCCTTGGGAAGGAAGGATCTAGCTGTGTCCAGTATCCTCTTTTGTTTAGGGGACAGCACCACAGTTGCATTTTTACAACCAGATGTCCTGGCCCCAAGCAAGAGCATGGTGACAAGTGGGTGGCCTGTGCAGGGTGTGGTGTCTGTCTGTAGTATGGAATGAGATTTTCCAGTAAAAATCATGTTCAATCCCAAGTCAAAATGGTGAGACTCTGTCTTTATACTACTCGTGGCAAAGTCACCTTTAGATATTCATTGGACTATCACTGCCAAGTGATCTGATTCAGGTTCTCCGTAATCTTATGGAGTTCTATCAGCCAGGAAAGTAAATGAGTCATCTCACTTCAGAAGATTATTTAATGACTATTTTTGGAAGTTTGTAGCTTCAGCCTCTCTTCTTGTAATGGCTAAGACAAACCACTGGCATGATCCTGAGCGTTTTCCCTCTGGCCTCCCCAAACAGCAGCTGCATCAGGTACCAAGGCTGGGCCTCTGAACTGCGCAGGTGGCAGAAAAAGGAGAGACGCAGATTTTGCCAGGGCAAGTTGAAGATGAAGAGTAAGGCTTTCTCTTTTTAGACCTTCAGTTTTGGAGAAACTGTGCAGTACTGTCACAGTGGGAACTTGGTCCTGGCTGTGGCTCTAGGGAGTGCCTGTAATACTGCTTTTACTGATCTTTCCTAAGAGTCTCATCGTGGCCTCCACTAAAGACGAGAGGTGAGATGGACGTAATGTGGTCCTTCCCAAATATTTAATGTAAACTTTTCTCTCTTTCACTGTAGAGCAGGGAGGAATGACATGATTGCAGCCAGGAAAACCTATAATGTCTACAAGGGCTAGAAGCTGGAGACATTGGGAGTTCGGCAGCAGCCTCCCCAGGCATGAGCTGAGGACATCAAGCAACACCCTGCTCCCAGCTGCTGGGTGCCACCAGAGCTACTTCACATATCTAGAAAGCAACAATCACAAGTGAACAATTATATTTGCTGCTACTAGAGGGTCTCTTTTACCTCCTGATCTAGGCGTCCAGGACAAGTGTTTGTTCATGGCCTGCTCCATTGTCCATCCCCAGCTTTTTTTCCGTGACAGTACATTGTTTGTGAAGTTGTTTAAATCCTCCTGCCAGCCCCAACAATGCTTCACACAAACCCAGCATGTCAGGAGCTTCCAGACCACAGAAAAACCAAGCCTGCTCAGCCCAGTACTGTTTGTTGTGAAGTGTTTGCATAGTGATTAGCTCATGCACGGACATACACAGCCGCAAATCTCTAGGTTGTCTCACAGCCCTTTCATTCAATTAAGTCTGTTGACTTAGTCTCATTTTGAGCACTAACTGGATTTAGATAAGGTAGTGGAAACCAAAACATCAATTGTGTGATTTCTGTCCCAGCCAGTATGTAGATCTGAAGGGAATGTTTGTGCAGGCGATAATCGAGGTAGTGCAGTGATTAGGACAAAGTCATTTCATGTAGGCTTCCATAAAGTAAAAACTCTCTGCTTTAAGTACAAGCACAGGCAAGAGGGAAGTAAGGGGAGCTGTTTGCCTCCACAGTCTCCTTCTTTGCCTCGCTTAATGTGCTGTAAGCAGCAGCTGCTGGCAATGGAGAGGTTGCGGTCTGTCTGAAAGAGCAGCCATGGTTGGGCTGGGGTTGAGAGCTCCCAGCAGGCAGAGGGGCTGTGCTGCAGCCCAGTTGGTGTAAGGGTCACCACTCCTCTGAAGCCATAGGTACAGAGAGGTAATCATTTAGGATTTAGACATTTATTTTTTGTCTGCAGGAGACAAAGTTATTCCGGGATAGTTTCTCCCCACAAGCTTAAATTTACCTTCAGTTCCTTATGAGTTTGAATTTCCTAACTCAGACTAGCTTTCCTTGCACATATGCATGGGAAGAGGAGATGCTGATAGCATAGACTCACTACCTCTGCTCTTTAGAAGGCAGATGGATGGTATTTCCCTGTATCAGAGTGGGAGAAGAAAGCTATTCTATTTGCAAGCATACAGTTTGGTGATGCCCTCCCATGTCTTCTGCTGTTCACACTCTAAACATGTTGGAAAACATATACATTGTTACATATTTGTCAAATGCATATTTCAGAGGGAGACTTTTTTGGTCACATTCTCCTTGATTCTCCGTGATTGGGAACATGGTTTGCTGGCATTCCTGATGTCCTGCAGGTCTTCAGCAAGAATCATGGAGGAACAGTGCAGGAAAAGTTCTCCTGAATATGTTACTTCCTAAGCATACGAGGTATTTCCATCAGTGACTTGGAGGACAGGGAATGCTTTTGGCTTTCTTGTGTCAGCGTATGGCAAGAGCAACAGAAATTCATCATGCACTATAGGCTTACGGCCTTACTCTCTGTGCACTCAGCCTGTGATGGCTTCTGTCAGCTGCTGCCATCAGGAGCAGGGCAAATAGTTAACATTCACTTCCTCTGGGCTGCAAGGCTGTGGCTGCTGCAGTCCTGTCGCACAGTGGTGCGTGTCCCTGTGACAGCTGAGCAGCAGCAGAGCTGTGCCCAACACAGAGCTCTGCCCAGGCATGGCAGATTAGTTGCATATGTAGTGTGTAGCTTTGGGACTGAGCAAGTGGCTATGTGCATTGTGTACACACACACAAACACTTAATTGTTGGCAACCTAAGATATATTAAACATCTTCTAATAGAGATGAAAGATGACATCCTTCCAGAGTTTTGCATACCTGTGAGCTAATCAGTCCTTTGTGTGAAAGCGTAGGTGGGGACTCTTCTAACAATACAAAGTTGATTAGCTCATCATCTTGGATTTAGAGGTATACTTCAGTGCCCATCTTGCTTTCAGAGCTAGGAATAATCCAGGTTCAATGCAATGCCATCTTCTTACAAGAAAATAAAGGAGAGAATATAGATTTAGGGCTTGGTACTCAAACCTGTTTCTCAGTACAGGTGTTTAGTGGATATTTGCCCGTTGATTTCAATCTTGGCTTCAGGTCTCTTTTGGACAACTGTTGAAATTATATATATATATATTTGTCATATGTCATTTATATATTTGTTATGACATAAATAATTGCTACTTTTTCAGCCTTTGGTAGGAATAACATGCTGGAGGATTAGATACAAGTGATTCACAGTCAAACTGAGGATGCATCAACAGAAGTCTGTTGGTCACAGTTCATTCAAATATGTCTGTTAACAGTTTGGATTGTGGAGCAGACAGGGCTCTTACAGTAGGTTAAAAACAACAAAATAGACAGGAAGCTCCCACCTATGATTGGGTAGGGAGTTTAAGTGTTCTAAATAAACTTTTCTTCCATGAAAAAGAAAGTGCTTAATCAAAATGCACATAGGAACCTGGTCATGGTACTGACAGTATGCTAGGAGAGCTGGTAGAGGACAAGTTCCAAGTCTACCATGTGACACTGTGGCCAGAAATACATTTGCTATTAGGAGAGGTAGTGATAGCACTTTTTGTGTGGAGATCATTCTGGCACTGGAGAAGCCCAGAGCACGTATTAGTGAGGACAGTAGCTGAAAGGAGTACAAAAGGATGTGGTGATCACTGGGTATATCTTCGTGGAGAAGGAGAAGATCTAATTGGCTTTATTTGCAAAACAGAGGGGGTAAAAGCTTAAGAAAGCTCTATCCAAGGAAAGGGAAACGATAGAACGGATGGCCCAGGGAGGTGTTGGGATCGCCATCACTAGGAACTTTCATGAGTTAAAATTACAACTGGCACAGAGAGACACAGAAAGATTTCTCCATATCAACATAAGTTTGGATAAGCTCATTCTTCAGAGTATGTTACTTTGACCAGTATCATGTTGGACTGCAGTTTGGTTGCTAAAATAGAAAATGTTCTGGTAGGTGGGTATATTTGCACAGAAAATGTTGATAATACAGGAAAAATGATATTGTTGTCAGAAATAACAGCCAAAAGTTTTTGATGTTCTACTTTAAAAATATACATTTAAGGAAAGTAGATCCTTTAGCAAATCATATTATTTCATTAAACAAAATATTTAGATGGAAAAATTTGCAGTGATTTCTGTAGATTCTGTAGCACAGGAAAATCATCAGACATCTGAATTGTTGAAACTGGAGATTTTGCTATTTGGGATTAAGAAGACATAACACATTTTCTCTGTGTGAAATGGGAAGACAGGTAATGAGATTGTCAGGGAAGCCTGGGAGTGGCTTCATCTGCAAAAAAAGGCAGTACAAGTATCCAGAAAGGCTCTGTGCAATGACTTGTCAAACTAAGAGGGAAATGGTATCTTTCACAAAGTCAAAGAATAGCAGTTAAGAGACGAGAGTCAGAAACCCAACATTCAAAAACTGTTAGTTCTGAAAGGCCTGTCCTTGCTCATACTCAATCCAGGAAACTGGTTAGTGGGATGTGAAACTACCATATGTTTTTGCAGATGCTACAAGTATGTATGCTTTCCTTATGTATATATGCTTTACACCCACTTTTGAAAATGGGTCAAAGCCTTCCAGTCCTCCATGAGAAAAACTCATGAGAATGTATAGATCTGTGATGCTGTGATTCATGTTTCTGGACAGTAATTTTGCATTCCCCTATTGAGGATTGCAAAAACAAGAGAAGAGTGCAAAAGGAGATCCACACTGAAGATCAAGGCAGATACATCTGCCTAGCTGTCAGATTTCACGCTGACAAATTGGAAGAAAATTAAAAAACCCAGGCCAGATCTAGTCCTTGCTTTGGGAGTGCAATCAGCTCTGAAAAGCAGGTATTTATGCTTGGTGTAAAACCACCACTGAAATTCCTCTTTCTCTCTGCACTTGCCATCCCTTTAATACAAATATGTCAAATGAATACAAAGGAATGAGGTCTTCTGGTTAAAATCATCTTGGGTTTGTATCACTTGAGTTAAGAGGTGGTTGCAGTGTCCATCTCTGCCTGCCGCAACTCACCAGCAGCTCTTCCAAACATTTCAAGTCACAGGCTTGCAACTTAAATCAACAGTACTGCAAGTGTGAGAGAGAGAGACCACAAATGCACAGTAGTTCTTTTCACCAAAAGCACAGGAGATTTGCATCCTGACACCACACTTCTGTCAAGCATGGAAGATGAGCTACTTTCAATATCATGTTGGTCTAACATTTAACTCTCTGGCACAAACAGCCTCAAACTGCTCTGGAGTAGGAGAAATATGACACTACCGGTTGGTTCCACATTGCTTCTTAATACAAAGCACAATACAAATTGTGTTGTTTGTACTCCATTACTCTGTTCCAAATTACAAGCCTTATCTCACAGGAAGCTGGGGACTGCTCTATAGTTTTAGAAACCTCATGGTAAAAGGGTCATTTTTTAAATATAGTGTTTTCCAGAAAGGCTGTCTTAATAATATAGTGATGTTTAAATCCTCTGCTTCCTTTAACGCTATTTTCAGGTTGTTTTTTTTTTCAAATTAAACATTAGGCTTAGCAACATGCAAGAGATGTTAGATTAAAGGGACAAGGATTGGGTTTTCCATGTCTTGTTTTCCATGCTGTGTTTTCCATGTCTAGAAATAGCTATTTCCTGGGTGGGCCAGGTGAATTCCAGCAAGGTTATTGTTACTGGACTTCTCACAACTTTCTGTATAGGGGAGAGAGAGAAGTGACTGGCTGCTTGAAGAAAAATCCAGCCAAAAGCACTGAGCCACATCCTTTTCAGAGATAAATCAATATTGTCTGAATGGCAGTTATGACTATTTTCATCAGGATCAGACCTTTTACATATGGCGAGGAAGTGGTAAAGATCACAAAGGGAAGGAAAGATATACAAGCAGCGTAATACTTGCAGAAAGCTATTGGGTTTTCCTATGGAGCTGTTGTGATTTTCTATAAAGACTTAAAGCGTGACTTTCTCGATGCTCTTTCCCTTTAAGGAAACACACTGAGCAGCATGTCCTGATAAGACAACAAGCACAGATGAGCAGAGGAAGAATACTGTTGTTGTGAAGACACAGGCCCAAAAGGCAGAATGTCTGGATTTTATTTGCAGCTCTGCCACAAACTTCCTGGATGATCGTAGCCAAGTTAACCGGGTCCATTTTTCTCAAACAGCTTCCATGCCCTTTCTGCATATGCATGAAGCACACATTCACCAATCAGGCATTCAGGGATTCAGATCCAGAAGCAAGCAAGAGCTTCACAGAAGCTGTGCTGCTCCAGATCGAAGCCCACCTCATCTGATGGCCCGTCCTTGGCAGCTGATGGAAATGAGTGCCCAGGGAGGAAAGCAAAAGCAGAGTGAGCAGAGCTGGATACATCCATGCTGCGCCTTTCCAGCCTCTAGCCACACCAAGGTGTGGGACTTCCAGAGCAGTGAGTGGTTTGTATGAAGTTAGCAACCCTCAAAGGATTTGTAAACCTGGGAGCATGAGTTGTCCACGATAAGCTCTCAGGGAACCTTGGGAATTTTAGCTTCCTTGGAGCAGGACTCAGCAGTTCTACGTCAGACCCTCTGGGTCACACTGGGCTGTTGCTGCTGGTACAAAGGAGAGCCTTCCCATCGCTGTGTCAGCTCCCCGCCTTTCACAAGGAAGTGATGCTGCTTGCCAGGGAGTTGAGGCTAAACACACTGGTGTTTCCTCATGCCTTGGAAGGGAAGTCTGAAGAGAATTATTGCTGTGATGTATAGGAACTTTGCCAGCACAATGCCCTGTAATAACAGCTACTTTTCCTTCAGGTCATTAAGTTACAAATTTTTTTGTACTCTTGCTCATGACAAGTAGATCCTGAGTTTAAAGAGATGTTTTTCTCCTCTTTCCTTTTTAATGACTTACTAAATATATTTTGCAGATTTTCATCCTTCATGACAGTGCATACAAATTTCCCTGTTTAAATTGTCTTCTTCCAGATCTTTCCTCAGAGCCAAAAGGCTATAACCAGATAACTAACACATTTGTGCCCTGTCTCCGTGGCATTAGGCATTAGAAGATCTTCTAAGAAGCACTACAAATGATGGAACTGGATTCAGAACAAAGGAAAGTCTATCTGCTCTCTGAGACAGTCTCACATCTGCTTTGTCCATGCCCATCCAGCCATGAGCAAGCTGCAGCCCAGAGGCCACAGTGCTGCGTTAGGGTGGTGATGGGTATGAGCTTTCCCTAAAGAACTTGCAGGCATTCGTATGCCTGGGCTCCGGGTGGCGTTAAGATGGCTGTACAGCCTCAGCCTGGAGATGGCTTTTGTCCAGTTGGCGGAGAAGGGGACTGGATTGACATGCAGCTGTTTGCATCGGCAAGTGTAGACATGCCCAAATTCTTCTAACATACTACTGGAGGGTACTCAGATATTACCGTGATGAGGGCAGTGTGAGAACTTGTTTAGACCGGAGTATGGTTTTCAGTGGCAGTTTTCTGGCTGATTAATTGGGTGACTTTATGCAAGTCTCAACTTGCTGTTGCCCTATCCAATAAATGGGAATAGCAGCATTTGCCTCTCTTCATAAAACACTTTGAGGTCTACGGATAATCCGCCTCCTTTTTCCCACCCATGATGATGGGACCTAGTGGAATCTTACGACACACTGAGTTTCTGTGGTCTAGCATTTGCTAAGCAATTGAAAATGACTCTTTGGCTTGACTTTACATCTGTGAATGCCATATGATTATTTCTCATGGAAGCTCCTAGCTTAAATCAGGTCACTACACAACAAAAAGTACATGGGATTAGAAGAGAAACTAGTAGTCATCAGGACTGTACAGATCCATGATGACCTAAGTGTCCTGCCCGAGGCACCCTGCAAGTAGTAACCACACATCAGTAATCTCATCAATAACCTACAACATTTTGTGGTTCAAAGGTCTGCAAACATTTGTGAGTGGAAAACTCTAAACATGAGAAGATTACTCCTGAATGCCACATTGCTTTCTCCCTTGTCTAATAAGCTGTGTATGCAGTGGGCACAGCTAGAGAAAGACTAGTTTAGGGATTTGGAGATGTTCTCACATTACAATATCTAATTATAATGTCACAATTCACATTATGTTGTGAGAAACTGGTTTTTAGGACACATTTTCTCCTTTCCTTGGGTATTCCTTGACCAGGAATGTTTTCTTACATACTGAGTGTAAGTCCATTCTTAGATCTCATCACTAGCAGATCCCAAATGGATGTGTTACTGAGGTTTTGCTATTTCTTACAATGATCTGGAAGAACACCTAAATCATTCCAAATAAACCTTATGGATGAGTTGGGAACTGAAGAAGAGAGTAACAGGTTACAGATACGGTGAGATCCTTCCAGAAATCTGCAAGGTTGTATGAGCTGGGATACCAGCAGAAATTTATATCACATGCCTTGATCTAGTGAGCTTACAGAGGAGAGGCTAAGGGATGGCTTGATCACAATTTCTAAGTGCTCATAAGAGGAAGAGAAATGCAGAAATGAAGCAGATATATGCAGAAATCCTATAGCTAAAACTTAAGCTGAACATTTGTTACTTTTTTGTGGGTAGAGGGCTGGCAAGCAGGAGTAATAGCTAACTTCAGAGCGATGCTCCAAGGCTTTTTTAATAGGTCCTGTAGTCCCCAAACAGATGGGGGCAGATGTTTAAAAATATAAGCTGTAGTTCAAAGAGGAATCAACTGGAGGGTGGTCAATAGCTTTTGCCACATGAAGTAACAGATTATGTGGTCTTCCTGAGTTAGTGAATCAGTTTGTGTTTTGGATTTCTTCAGCCACAGTAACATAAAAGACTCCATCTTCACATCTTGCTGTGCACTGAGCAGAATTAGTACTGGTAAAAGTCTTTTGCGAAGGAATAGCATTTAGAGACTCTCTTGAATTCAAGCAGCTCGAGCTACTTAAGGCAGCTTTTTTTTTTGGCCTCCTTTCCTCTACCAGGTCATTCCGTGATGACAACATCAGAGTTACCTACAAGCATTTCTTCCTTTAAATTAGAAAAAAAATACAAACAACATAAAAAGAGGCCATCAGTGAGTGCAGATGAAAGGCTCCTCTATGAGCTGCTGAGATTTCCCAGAGCTGCGCTTAGGGTCTGTTCCTTGGATTGAGACAGGGGCGTGGGGGTACTCAGCACCTGCTGGACTGGACCTTGTGGCTGCATATTTCATGAGTCCTATCAGATACCATCTGTCCATACACAAGCCATGTTTTACTTATAAAGTAAATTACATTACACGGGCTACAATGTACATTTTCAAAGGGGACCCACCTTAAAAACATTTTGTTTAATAAAATAACTTAATTAGAAGAGAGCTTCTGGCTGATGTGGTTGAGGCTGTGATAATTTTTCCTTCTCAAATCGTTTTCTCTGTTTATTATACTTAATTATAGTGTAATTATGTATCCATCCTTTAGGCAAATTTTGCAATCAGAAAATGAGTGGTTCATTTGCCACTGCATTTGGGACCAGTGTTTACATCCCTAGTATAAAATTATTTCTATTATTTATGGTATATACATATATGCATACATATAAAAGATGTTTCACACAGAATGAAGCATCGGTGTAAAAATTTTATTGACAGTCATTTTTTCATCATCCACCTAATTCATTTGTGGCCTGCTAGTAATGAAAACATCCAAAACTCAGAGTAGTAAAATCTCTACACCATAACAAAACTTGCACAGCTGAGGAACTTAGAAGTTCCTCAGTTTGGGGGTGGATAATTACTACTCTTAAGAGCATTTCACTTTCTAATTTTCTGGCCAGAATTTGTTAGCACAGTAAAAGAGAAAGAAACTCCACAATATTCACTTTTGGGCTGTAGATTTCTATTCAAGTCGTGGTTTCAAACTAACTCTTTTGTCCCACGTGCTCCATGAACTTTATACTCATGGCAGCATTTACTTTTAAAGACTAGGTTTTTCTTCCTATTGTTTTTCTCAGACTTAACAGTTTGTGTTTGAACACAGCAGAAGGCTAAAACAAAAGTCTGAATCCTGAAAAATCTCTTGAGATTGACATTTTCTCCTTTGGAAAGCTCTCAGTACAAATTCAAACTGTATTCCCACTCAGCAATTTCATCCCCTCTTCATGTGCTTATTTTGCAGAGATGGGGCTGTTCGCACCACTGAAGCGGGAAGGGAAGAAAACGTGAAGATTTAGCCCAGTTCTGTTGGCATCAAGTGGACATGTTTATTATTAGCTGGCAGAGAGATGACTTATCTGTACAACACGGCAATCCAGCCTGTCACCAGGCCAACCCTACAGCTGATGGAAATCTGGGTAACTATTTGATCTATCCCATTTTCCTTGTGCTGGGGAGCTGGTCCTACCTCTCTACTGTCACAGCATAGTGCTCTCCACCAGTGTCTTGCAAACATACCTTTGCAGAATATGAAAGATCTTGACGTGGTCCAGCTTCCACCTTATTCCCTGCAGGCAAGCTGGTATTATTATGAAGAGCCAAAGTTTCTCAGCTGCGTAGGCAAGATTGAATTTTGCCACACCACAGTGAAGGGCCAGGACCTGCCTGGGGAGTGCTGGGAAGGTCGAGGTAGAGAAATGGCACAGCTGGGTGGGGAGAGCTGCAAATATCTGCATGGAGATAGAAACTGGGAGGGAAAAAATAATATGATTCCTGATCATCATCACCAGCCCTGCAGCTCCCCTTTGCAGCCAGTGACCTCAAACATCCTTTCCATCTTCTCACCCTTGAAACACAACCACTGCCCCATTCCTCTCCCTGGGAACGGAGCATTCAGTTGAGGTCTTTTCTGAGGGAAAGGTGCTACCCCAGCCAGCCTGGGATACAGCTATGGAATGGAGAATCAAAACCCAGATCCAGGCAGATATGTCATGGTAACCTAAGACCAAAAAAAGTTCAGGAAGATTTTCAGGGCCAGCAAACTTTCCCGAGTGGGTACTGTTGCTTCATCTCGACTCTGAGCCACCAGGGAGGCGCTGGTCTGTGGCACTGGCTGGAAAGTCCTTGTGCATGGGAGGTAGGAGATGTGCTAACTGCCCCAGGACTGCAAGTATGCAGAAACTATGCAGAGCACCAAAGGACCACAACACCAGCCACTGACTCAGTCCACAGTGAGCAGGCATGTCCCCAGAGAGGGATGAGGTGGGAGTAGTAGGTATGTAAGATGTTTTTGTTTTTTTCCTGATGTTATCCCCATTTTCCCAGGTCCCAGCTTCAGACAGTTGTCTGCCATCTGCTTTGGCCAGACACCAAGACGCTAGCAATTGGCTGGCACTGCTGCCATGAGCAAAGGTACAGCGCTATGAGCTGTCTGAAGCTTGTCAGTCTTTTCCCGCAGTGATTTTGCATGGCATGAAATAGGCTGGGATTCAGAGAATGGCTCTCTGTCTGATCGGCCTGCTGTCAGAGGAGGATTTGTCCATTGTAGCCTCCATTGCTTTTTGTGTGTTGCTTGAAAGGGAAGGTTTGAGACAATATTTGTTAGTGTTTTTCTACTCTTTGTTATGTAACCCTTTATTTTCTCATACTTTGTTTTTTTTGGAATATATATCTTAAAAAGCAATATGATAAATGCCTAGTAACACTTTCCACCTGTATGTTTGTATGGAAAGAATGCTGTATTTTACTGTATCTGAGGGAACCTGTGATGCAGTTTGCCTAAGGTCAGGCAGTAGTATGAAGGCAGGGCACAGAGTAGGAGTCAGACTGTCAAGTCCTTCATCCCTTCCATCCTTTCTTAGTTTTGTTTCCCCTTGCTTTCCTAGAAAAAAATGAAAGAGGGGAGAATTAAATTGAGACTGCGAACTCCAGCATCTGCTTGAGGGGATTCTGTAGCCAAGTGAATGGTGACTAGTCTAGATGTATCGGCTGCTGATTCTTAAGGATCTCTTACTACAGAGTAAACTGCTTCAGAAATCAGCCAAAGAGCTGATAACCCACAGTTATCAGTGAGATAGTGAGAACAAAGGTCACTGGAATTTAATGAGTTGGATTTCAATTATCAAAACTGGGGGCTTATAAAGAAAGGCTGATATTTTTATATCTTGTACTACTCCAGTGAAAAGTGCACCCAAGATCAGGGTAGACAGAAATGATACATGGGAATGAGATCTAAGTGATATACTTTTAGAAGCCTTTGGAGGATCATATAATGCACAAACCAAAGTCAGGAGTGGCTTGTTTTGATGTGCGGATCCATGCCATTATCAGTGAAATGAAGTCCATGCATCCCGCCCATTGGCATGCTTGCCCAATCACTGCAAATCAGACCATCTAGCAAGGCTTACATAAGATTTTTTCTCTCTTGCACATGCTCTAAGAAGTTGTTAATATTATGCTGAGGAACTCCACTCATGGACTGGGATTATTGAGTGAAATGCAATGCAGTTGTGTAGCAGAGAAAATACTCTCATCCCCATCCTTAAAATGTGTATGTCTATGCTGCAAGCTCAAGTCTGAGTGGGCTTCCAGACAGCTGGTGTGGGATAAGAGAATCACAGAATCACCAAGGTTGGAAAAGACCTCTAAGGTCATCCAGTTCAACCGTCCACTTATCACCGATATTTCCCACTAAACCATGTCCCTCAGTACAACATCTAAACGTTCCTTGAACACCTCCGGAGATGGTGACTCCACCGCCTCTTTGAACACCTGACCACTCTCTTGGAGAAGAATTACTCCCTAATGTCCAACCTGAACCTCCCCTGGCACAACTTGAGGCCATTCCCTCTCATCCTATCACTGTTAACCTAGGAGAAGAAGCCAACTTCCATCTGACTACAACCTCCTTTCAGGCAGCTGTAGAGAGCGATAAGGTCACTCCTGAGCCTCCTCTTCTCCAGACTGAACCATCCCAGCTCCCCCAGCCACTCCCAGTAAGACTTGTGCTCCAGACTCCTCACAGCTTCACTGCCCTTCTCTGAACACTCTCCAGGGCAAGGTCAAAAGCAGTTGTAGAGCAGTAAACAGTACCCAGAACTGGGCTGCAGAGTTTTGAGGAATGCCTCTACTTGTGGGTGAGACTCTGCATCCAGGTCATTCTGCAGAGAAAAAGGATCAAGCACCCAGGAAATCTCTGCCAGGAAAAGGACAGTTGTTATCACTGAATCTACAGATTCCCTTCCTAGGAGACCCTGGTTCTTCTCTAGAAAAACCTGAGGACAGGGATTATTACATAATCACAAGAGCAGTGCTGGATTCTGTGCTGGGGGCTGTACATGCAGGCTGGGAGTGAGATGCTGGACAGCAGCCCCACTGACAGGGATGGGGGCTCTGGCTGACAGTAAGTTGTATGGGAGCTAGCCGTGTGCCCTGGCACCAGGAGAGCCAACCTGGGGGGCACCAGGCCCAATGCTGCTCACCGGGTGAGGGGAAGGGCTATCCCCTCTGCTCTGCACAGCCTCACCTCCAGCACTGGATGCAGTGTGGGTGCCACAGCACATAAAGGATGTAAAGCTATTAGACAGCATCCAAAGGAGGGATGCAAAGATGGAAGAGGGTCTGTAGGACAAGGTATACGAGGAGTGCTGAGGCCCCTGGGTTTTCTTATCTGAGAGCAGAGAAGCTGAAGGGAGGCCTCATGGCAGCTGCAGTTCCTCACAGGGAGCAGAGGGCACCGTTGAGCTCTGCTCCCTGTGACACCAACAGGGCCCGAGGGAACAGCTGTGCCAGGGGAAGGACAGCTTGAGGTTAGGGACAGGGTCTGCCCCAGAGGGTGGTGGGCACAGGGCAGAGGGCATAGACCCAGTGCCAGAGTTCAGGGAGCATCTGGACACTGCTCTCAGACAATGAATTTGGGTAGAGATGTGCAGAGTGCAGAGCTGGGAATTGGGCTCAGTGGTCTTATGGGTCCCTTACAACTCAGGATATTCTGTGATCCTATGATTCTATGATTAGGGCATCTCTCACTGGGGAAATGCCACCAAAGTCAACAGCACAGCATTCATCTAAGCAGCTCCCCTTAAGGCAGGGCAATTTCTGCAGGACCTACTTCAATCCCCAGAGGGCCCTCATCTCAGTGACCAGACCACTTGTTTATCCATATTCACATCCATATCCATATTCGCCTTCTTTGACAAAAAAGCTACCAGGAAACCTGCACCAGAGAAACTACCATTTCTTACTATTCCTCTACGTCAATTACTTGGGCCTATCCAGACCTGCACTCAGCTCTTGGCAAGCACAGTGAGGTGGTTAAGGGCCTGATGCTTGAGTTTATGGCTTAAATCAGTGGGATTATTCATGAGGTCAGAGATAACCATGTGCTTTTATAGTTGGCTGAAATGGCGTCTAAAGCTGACAGCTGCGAGTCAAAAGCTCTGAGTCATCGGGTCCCTCCTCACCTTCCTGTGTGACCAGTCTACCTGTGTCTGCTTCCTTGCCTGCCACATAGGGAGGATGACAATCACTTTTATCTGGTGGTTACTTTCAAATGGCCCTAAAGGCCTCTTTCAGACTGATGAAAATTCAGTAGAAGGTGAACTAGCGTGAAAAAGACAGCAAGATATTTAACTAATGAAAGTGCTGTCGCTCAGGAAAGCAATAACATCCTTTCTTCCTCCCTGTATTCCCACACAGCAGAGATTGCTGCAAAATTTTCTGCAAGCAAAGAGAAGTGGAAAGAAAAAGGCTGAGACGAGTCTCTCTGAGCCAAAGAAAAACTCATGCGGTGTGGAGGTTTGGGTGCTCAGTACAGCAGGTTGCTGTGCTAGCAAGTTCTCAGCAGTAGCTACACTTAAAAGAGGGTTCACTCAATTAAAAATCATGACCTCGATTCTGCAAACAACTTCTTTCCATTCATAGTTTGTAAAAGGAAAAGATGTGCAAAAACAAGAGAAGGAGAAAGAGACAAAAAGAGAGCCAATTGCATACATTTTATCCCCCTAGATACAACAGTTCCCCGTGGAAGTGACTGAGAGGACTTAACATTTGTCCTCTACTTGGATAGCGTTAGGAACTGTAAGCACTGTAGACAGCTGCTATACCTATGTGCATATGTAAGGCTGAAACCCTAGAGAAGAACTGCGGGCATCCTCCCAGCTACCCCATGCTTTCGCAGGCATTCGTAAATACAATTGCTCTCACTTTCCATTGATAGAAATCAAAAAGTAATTAAGAATCAAGCTCTTCAAATTGATAGGTCTCCTGAATTTGAAACATTTTCCATTCTATGGCTGGTATCACTGCCTACATTAGATTATTTTGTTAAAGGCGAGATTAAAATAAACAATATTTATGGTTTAATTATTTGAATGATTAAGAAGTTCCAGCTTTATTTTAACTTCACAGAGGACCGGGAGATGTTCTTAATGATATGTTTTACTCACTTAGAATCTTTCATCCAGGGATCTCGAACTACTTTTCAAATAATTAATTAATCCTTGTACCTCTCCATGAGACAGTTTTATCTCTGACATTACTGATGGGTAAACAAAGGCACAAAGGCGTCAAGACACAAACTGCTTTCCCAATATTAGTTAATTAATCCTTGCACTGCTCCGTGAGACTGTTACTATCTCTGGTATTACCAGTGGGTAAACTAAGGCACAAATATGCAAGCAACTTGCCTGAGGCCGTGCAGGTGAGTCAGTAGCAGAGCTGAGAATAGCACAATTAGCTAAGACCAGTCTAAGTCTTAGCTAATTATTTCTAGCAAGTACTACACTGTGCTTCAGACAACGGACAGTGTAAGACCCTGTATGAACTCAGCTGAAACCAGCTGGGTTTCGGAAAATACTCCCTCCTGTCTGTCTGCTCTCACTGAAGACTGCATTTGCCCACGTTAGTCTGCAGCTTCTTTTGAACTCTTAATGACTGGTGGAAGCCAATGTAACTATGATGATAAGTAGATGCCTGGAAGTATCTGCAGAGTTTTCAGATCCTCCAGTGATGGGGGCTGCGTGCAAGCTTTGCCATGCAGATGGAAGCTCCAAGGCAGCAGCAGATTTTTCTGGTGTTTATCCCTCTACCAACCCTGTGTGGCACTCTCGGGCCAGGAAATCCCCAGGCACGGCCAGGCATGGGCTGCAGGCAGAGCAACACATTGCTCCTCTCCTCTGGCTGTGCCTGCAGCCCACACTGAGCAGTGTGAGAGCAAGCCTGGCCCCAGCGTGCTAACGCAGGACGTGGCAGTGAGTTATATTTAAGGGCCCATGAAAGGTCCATGCAAGAATTGTCTGGAGGAACATAGAAACACTTTATGAGGGGCCCTGCCCCTCATCAGCCAGCAACGTTTCCGTGTCCAGTCCATCACTCAGACCTCAGCTTGTCTTCATCCCACAAACAGGAGCTCACTGCCCTCTTCACAAAGAAGAGGAAGACCAGAGCATCTGAGTCCATCCAGCCGTATCAATTTTCCATGCAGGCACCTGAACCCTCACCACACACACATCCCAGCTGAGCTATTTCAAATGTGAGCTTGGCCTCATCAAATGCAGTCTCATTTCCACATGAAAGAGATGGAGGAATATAAAGCCAGCTCATCTGTATTGATAAGAATTTGGCATTACTTTCCCCCAGTTATCTAAGCTTTTTGTGTACATTAATCACAAAGCATAAACCAGTATGGGGGATACATCTTCTCAGCTGTCTTTCCCTGGGCTCAGGCAATAGTATGGCTGTGGATTGTTTTATTTCATTTTGTTCTGCTGTTGTTGTTTTTGTTGTTCTTTTTTCCATACTTCCTTTCTTCAAGTTCCACTGTGCTGGAATCCAATTGCTTCCTCCCCTCTGCAATTTGGATGCCTCATTTTTCTTGTTACAGCTCTGATGCAAGCACTGCACTGCTGTGCTTGCCAAACCTGGCATGAGTACCCACTGCTAGTCTAGACACCAGTCTAACTGTAACACTAATGCTAGGGTTTAACAGACTGATCTCGGCATTTGTCATAGCTCTGCCCACGGTCATTGCTTTGATCTTTATCCTTGAAAACCACAGTCATTGACAAAGGTAAAATGAATTTGTCTTTCAAAGACTTTGATGGCATTCCCTCGTTTCCTTTCATTTTTTTTCCTCCTCCTGTTTGTTCTTCTTGTTCTGAATTTCATCATAAAGCTCTCTGGTTCTGCAACTCCAGGACCAGCTATAGTCCACTCTGTCTTTTTGACTGTATAGCCTTTAATTAAAATTTAAAGGGGAAATCCTGGGACACTTCTAAGACAAACTGCCAGTGAGTGTAAAGTAAACTTTAATGGGAGTCAGCAACAGAGGGACCTCAGGATTTGTCATCCTGAAAAGGACCATGTGCCAAAAGAAGGAAAGAATGAGAACTATGTGATGTTAGATTTCTCGTTTGAAATCTGCATTCTGCCAGGTACTATTCTTTGCCTCCACGTAGTATCTAGATTTTGAGCTGAGACAAGGACCTTCTATTAGACATTGTATAGACACGTCGTAAGGGATTGCCTCTGCCTGGAGGTGTTTATAACTTAAATAAACATAATGAGCAAATCAAGTGTTACTAGCACCATCTTCTAGATGGGGAAGTGAAGGATTGCACACACCTTGTCCAAGGTCATACAAGGGACCTGAATCTGAATTCATTGTAGGGCTCCATGATAGCTGGTGATAATGCCAACTTTTCCGGTGAGCCGTTTGACTCCAGAAGCAATGGCTGGGCTCTCAGTTAGTGGTGCCTCTCGTCTGCAAGGATTTACGACTCTTTTCCCTGCTTTGAGCTGCAGGATTTGGCTCATTGAGGGGGAATGCTACAGATCTCTTAGCAGCTCAGCTCTCTGCTAGAGAAAAAGCAGCTTTTGAGCCAGACTTTTTTTTTGCAAGGTTATAAAAGCCAGTTGTAAGATGTCTTATCCCTTTGAATTACTGTAGGAAAAAATCCGCATGAGAAGCTTTCAGCAAGGTACTTTCACCAACCTTGACGTAGGAGCACCCATGAGCTTTAATGAAAACAGATGAAATAGTTCTTCCATGGGGCCTGAAATAAGCACAGGAATTTAAAGAGCTCAATTTTCGTATCATACACAATGTAAAAGTAAATAAAATCAATAGGAAAGGCTTTGATTATAGGATTTACACGGCATGTTATTTGCACTTCTGTAAAAATCTTCCAAGGACTGTAGGTGAATTGCTGGTTTGTCAGAGTCAATGGGATTTTTTCCAGACAGCAGTGGGGCCAAGCTCCCCTCCAAATGCTTGCACATCTTTTCCCTGTTTTCTAGCACACGGTCAATGGCAATGGGACTCAGCATCTGCTGGAGTGGAAGACTGTACCCCAGTGGATCATAACAAATCTGAAAACCCCTACACAGAGATATTTCATCATATTGCCCATCCAGAATTTCTTACGGGGCATCCAGTCCATAGCTAGATGAGGTCATTCATCAGAACAGGTTTTCTTAAACAAACAAACAAATCTGCCTTCAAAGTGGCTGGTGCAAAACTGGCAGTGGCTGAAAGTTTTTGTGTTCTTGTATATAAATATACATAAATAATTCTATATACAGAGTTGGCAAATGAAAAGCTTTGTCTATATAGGTAGTGTATATATTTTAGATAGCAAGATGCGTGTATTTTATATTTACATCATAGATATATATTCCCAACATCCATAAAAATGTGTTTTTCTGTTTTTTCCTACCACTTCACTAACTGATTCATAGATACCAAATGTTGACACAATATGTTAAAGAGAAACGTTGACACTTTTCCACAGGCAGTTTTCTGCAGTCTCGGAGAAGCTCTACTCAACATTTCTTTTGAGATTTGAAGGAATTTGATTAACATTTTGCTGTTGCCCATTTCTGACTATTCTGATTTCAGCAGGGACTGGAGGAGCACTTGATGAGTATAGCTTTTTTGTTATTTACAGCCTCGTCAAAACGATGAAGTAGCAGGAATCTCCTCTGAGAGCAATGTATCACAACATTTTTGAAGATGATTTCCAAATTGAAGATGACTTCCAAACAACAGCAAGGATGTGATCTTGGAGCCAATCAAACCAATGGCAAAAATCCCACTTTCTGCATGATCTTCTTAATGGAGCCTCTGAAATTTTGGAGCTTCATATATTGTGGTTAAAAGGTACTGTCCAAATTCAGCATCTGTGAGCCTTACAGAGGCATGACCCTATGAAGAAATGATGAAAAATGCCTATTTTAAAAACAAATAACCCTATTTATAATGATACCAAAGGGAAAGTGGAGAATTCAGTACTTAATACAGACACCTGCCATTTGCAAAATCTCTCCACTGCTTGAAACAAGTATTTGTGAGAGTTTGGAAAATTTTGATCACTCATTTTTTCCTCCTTTGCTTCCATTTTGCTCACTGGCAGGGCTGTCCAATAACAGCACTGATGTTGCTGAAATGTCATGATGAACTTTGCTCATGTACTAGTTCCAGGTGAGATGGGAGTAGTTACAATTCTTAAAAAAAAAAAAAAGCAAAAGAAGTATTTGCCAATGTTTTTGGATATAGTTGTTATGTCTCAGGCACAGAGATTAGTCAGAGCATCCATAAATATCACTGTCATTGAAATCTGATATCCAAACCCTTCACTCCAAATGCCCACCAGCTGTGAAAACCCTGCTGAGCTTTGGCCACTGGGCTGTAAACTCCTTCTGGGTTTTGCTCCATGCCTGGCACAATGGCTGGGGGTCCCTGCCAGTGCAGTAGGGTGAGCATTTCAGGAGGCGAAGCAAAAGTCACATCCTATACAGAGGATTGCCTGGTGGGAAAAAGCTCCTATTGAGTTTCATATTGCACAGTCCATCTCCCAGGCTTCATTGCTGTTCTTAGCCTCTGGTCACTCCAATAGGGGAGGGTCAGTGTAGAAGGTTACAAAGCAGCGGTGGAGGCTGGTGTGCCAGCCAGTACAAGTATCATAAATGATCAGGTTAAATTTTACTCTTTCTTGAGTGCCTCTGTTAGAAACTGAGCTAAACAGTGTCTTGGTCCCAACACATATAGAAGTTTTGATGCTATCACATAAAGAAAATCCAATTTCTCTGAGAAAACTTGAGACAAAATAGCCAACCCAAGATATTTATCAATTTACACTAAATTAATGCAAACAAAAACAATGCTCTTTACAGTAAATCTGTTGCTGAGTTTTACTAGAATTAACTGATAGTTCTACTTGCCTAATATCTAGCTGGTAGGCTTGGTGAGGGTTTTTTCCATAGATGCATTTTGGTGAAGGAGAAGGTGTTCTTCAATGGATTAAAATATTTTGCATCCAGAAATATTCCGTTTCAGTGAAAGGTTTAGAGTTTTCAGTAGGAAAAAAGCTAAGAACAGCAGCTGAATTATTTTGGGTAAGAATTTTCTTCAGTATTCCACTCACCCATCACCTCAAAACACTACAGAAGTAGCGTATTAACTGAAGCAACCAAATCCATCCACGTCATCAATAGCTTTCCTAGGGAAGAGAAGTAGACTTTAGTTACTTCCATCATTTACTACTTGTGCTTAACGCTGGCTTTTAATCCAGCTCTGAATTCCACAGGTGGCTGTTCTGCAACATCCCAGAACCACATGGGTCTGGATTCTGAGTTGAATTCATAAATGGAGCAGACCACGTCAACTGAACATTATGCATTAGTAAATAACAATATATTTAGAGCCTACTGGAACCTATATAAACTCCAAATTAGCTCAGCTGAGCTGGAAATACCACCAACAGTGATTGTCTTAGAGAGTATAGCAGAAATGTTACCTGAACCAGTGATTGAGCACCTGGTAGGAAGGCAGGGCCAACCCAGGGGAGCTCAGGTGCACGCAATGCTCCTGAGTGACTGGAAGGAGTGGAGCTGGATCCACCCCTTCCCAGACCTCATTTAAGGGTTGGCAGTGGAGGGTAAGGGGGTCTTGTTGGAGATCCCTGCCTACCGGAGACCTTCTAAAGGTAAGCAATTTTATTTATTTTTTTTCTGTCTGTGGCTGCTGCATTTGGGCTTGTTCTCATTTGCTGCAGCCTAGGATTGTGCCACTTTGCTATTACTGCTGTACCTAGGGGACCTGAATAAAAGGGCTAGGGATGGCAGACCTAGTGCCCTGAAGATGCTACAGGCAATGTGGCTCTTATCCAAACTTTGGGCACTGATAATAAGTAAGACCCCAAATTGTAATGAAAATAATTTTCTGCTCCCTGATCCTGAAAATCTAGAACCTGATTCCCATAAAATAGAGTGTACCTTTGAAGGTGCAAGAAGTACCAAAATGGTGTGGCCTACTTGTACCTTGGGGGAGATTACTGGAAGCTGGCAGATTGGTAGTCTCCCCAGTAGGTGGCCTGCAGATATCGTGGTCAACACTCTGGTTTTCATTGTGAAGGGAACCTTAATCATGTTGCTATAGCAAATCTGACTCCCCCCACCCTCTTTGATACCTGATAGAGTTATGCAGCTTCAGATATTGGGCCAATGGGTGTGGTTCAGGCAGTTGGATATACCCCAGTGCAAGCCTAAGTGTTGACCCAGGATAAGAATGTAGCCTGTATCTCCCTCTGAAGGGCTGACCTACCCCTTCTGGTATCTCTAAAACATCTATGCTACTCCGTTAGTCTCTTTGAGGAGCAACATGACATCAAGGTGCTCCAGTATCACTGTAAGATCAGCATGATACCCTGTGGACTATATGAGACTGAAGGAATGCAAGCTGAACCTTCTCTGGTCCAAGCAACTATGTGCCTGCAGGAGAACCATCAAGAACTGCCCCACAAAGGAACGTGAGTCTCAACCAAGAACCAGTCATCAGTAGTCTTATATTTTGCCCATCTATGTTGTGATGAGCAAATTGTACAAAGCACTGCTTACTTTCAATCTGCTCAAATCATCACTTCACACCATGAAGCGGTGGAGTGCAGGGGAAATGTTAACACATGGCCTGATTGAGCACCTGGTAGGAAGGCAGGGCCAACCCAGGGGAGCTCAGGTGCATGCAATGCTCCTGAGTGACTGGAAGAAGAGGAGCTGGATCCACCCCTTCCCAGACCTCATTTAAGGGTTGGCAATGGAGGGTAAGGGGGTTTTGTTGGAGATCCCTGCCTACTGGAGGCTTTCTAAAGGTAAGCAGTTCTTCTTCCTTTGTTTCTCTATCTGTGGCTGCAGCCTAAGACTGTGCCACTTTGCTATTATTCCTGTACTTTCCTTCACATAGCATTACAGCATTACAAAGAAAATGCACTGAATAAGACACAGTGCAGTCAGATGCAGGCAGGGCTAACACAGGAGAAAGTCTGCTGTCTGTGCAAAACTGAATGTAGCTCAGCATATTGAGGTAAAGCAAAGTCCAGCTGAATGGCACCACTTAATACTCAAAGGAGAGCCCAAGTGCCAGCCAGCACCAGGAGCTAAGGAACACCCATGGAGAAGGGTACAAAGGTGGCACTGATGCACAGCACTTGGTTTGGCTCCCTCAAAGGTTGCAGCTGAGTCTCTGTTAACTTTTCCTCAACGCAACATTATTGAGAATTATGCCAAGCTACTCAATAGCAATGCCTCCTTCTCATAGACCTTTCATGAGAAAAAAATCAGTATCTGACATCCCAGGCATAAAGCCAAGTTCTCAAGCTTATAACAGAACTGTGCCTTTGACTGTCTTTGCTTAAGTGTACCAAGGTCCTCATCCTGCAAAGCGTTTGGGGTTGTATGGTTCATGTAACTGATGGATAAGTTTGCAAGTTTCCTCTAAGTAGAGGCAAGAATGAAACCGAGGTCTCTTGGATGTTCTGTGCTCATTGATGAGAGCCATCTCATCATTCTACATCCATTTGGATATACAAGTACCTAGTATAAATGTGTCAACTGAATTTGAAACTGTTAGTTATAATACTACAAGGGGAAATTCTTATTTATTACAATTTTCTTATCAGTACTCTTGTGGAGCTGAATTTCCTGTGCAGACATGCAGCAACCTGGTTCATCACATAACCAAACCTTCAGCATGGGGAAGTTGTTCTCATTCACCTCTGTTTATTTTCCAGCCCTTATCCTATCAGCCCAAGTGAATCAAGGTGGGAGGAGGCAAAGCAATTGGAACGGGCAGTTTTTAATGCTGCACTGAGTATAAGGTAAGAAAAAAATCATAAATCTTATTTCATGCTTTCTTGCCAATTGCTAGAAATGTGCAGTCCATATGAATTCATATAACAAAGAGGGAATGTTGGGAAAACCAATAAAGATTTTGTGGTCTTAACTATAATGAATGTAGCTTGATATAGAGTCTGTTTTTCACTGCATGGCAAAATGAATCATAAAATACTGGACCTTGAAACTCCTGCATTTTTTAACAATAGCCTGGGGACAGTTTACAGTGTAATGAATTGTAATTAACCCACCTTCAAAATCTTTTATGAGTATTTTGCCAATTAGCTTCGCATGCTTGCTAATGACTCATGGCCAGCGCATGTCTTTACAGAGCAGGCTTTTACAGCACACACTAGCCTGTTAAGTCAGCAGAAGTATGCAGGATGGTGAGATAGACACAGGTAAGACCCAGCCAGTCCTAGTAACATATGTATTTCAACATTCAAAGAGCTTTTGCTGTTCTCTGAGACCCAAAATAACTGTAATAATGTATAGCAACGTCAAAAGGCTTTGGTTTCCAAAGGATTGCAAGGAATGCAAAAGGGCTCAAGTCCTGACATCTGTTGTTACTTAGTACCAACATATATAATGCTGCTAATTGCTGAGCCATCTTTGTTTTCCTTACTTAGCACTAGGGTTAGAATTATTTTATTTTTGTGGTTCATGGCTTCCTGCCACTTGCAACACAAGGTCCATTCTAAAGAAAATAAAACAACTACCAGGCTGCCTAGTAGCAGTGTGTGGAGGGCTGGAATTGTTTCTTTCCCCTCTTCTGCTTTATTTTTTTTTCTTTGAATTCAAGAGGAGGTAAGTGGAGACATCCCCCAAACAGAACCAGAGGAGGTAGGACCTGACTAGTGTCACACCTAACAACTGTGTGAAGTAGTGCCCTATTCCCTGGCGTAGCCAGAAGGACATGTGGAAGGAGGAAATTCAAAGAGGAGGCATGGTCCTTGCCTGGTACAGTACCCTTCTTGCTCCAGGCAATCCGTGGTTTATGGACTTCCCAAAGCAGAGGCTGCCTCTAGACCAGTGTGTTTTAATAGCCACCCATGGATCTATCCTCCTTGAATTTTTTTGATCCTTTTCTCAAGCCATTTATAACTTCTGGCCTCCGCAACATCCTGTGGCAATGGGTTCCACAATTTAATTATGCTTTGCATGGAAAAAATCCTTCCTTGTGTTGGTTTAAATCTTCTTACGTGAATGTTTTGTTGGGTCCCCTCTAGTTCTTACGAGAAGCCACAAAAAACAATTTCTATTTGTCTTTTCCTATGTGTCATTCATGATCAAACAGATGTTGAATGTATCTCCTGTTTTTTACCATCCCTTTCCACCCTGGAAACTCATCTCCTTCATTTCTTGTATTTATGGAAGCTGTTTCCCACCTCTTCTCATCCTGAGTGCTTTTCAATTCAACTCTTCTGGAGGCCAGAAAACCCGCTATTGTCATGACACAGTTGCATTGATGATTCCTATAGTGGTGGATTTTTATTTTGTTCCTGCTGCATTTCCAGGTAATCGTTAACATTTTAGTTGCCTCTTCTGATGGGCTTTAACTGGTATTCACAGAGCACTCTATACTTTCTTTATTAGATGTTATATTTAGGGCTCACTGATGTTGAAGTGTAGTTAGAGTTTCTGCATGTGCTTTGCTTTTGTTGACACTGCACTCATTTAATTGCCTAGTCACTCCGTATCATGAACTCTTGCGGCAGTGCTTTGTGGCCGGATTTAGTTTTACAATGCTAAATAATTTGATCATCTGCAAAATTTCTCATCTCACTATTCATCCTTCATACTGGGCTATTTCTGAATATGTCTGAACACAAACAAATTAGTATTTCAACAACCTCAATTCTAAGAAAGCACAAAGACCCTTCTTTTGGCGATAGACATGAGGCAGGTGTCCTAGTGCAAAGCACTGAGGGGACCCAGCAACAGCTTCCCACAGTTGTAAACAGAATTCTATACCCATTGTACAAAAGGACATCTTTTAAGGACTTTCTTTTCTTATCCCTTATTGTGGTGTCTTGATACAGATAGTTTTTACCACTGGCTGAAGTGGGCTCTCCCTGGCTGTTACTGCTAATAAACTCAGCAGCTCAGGACAAAGTTCCATATTCTGGGGAGTTTCTCCCTGCATGTCCTGCACATGTATCATGGACAAGACTTGTTTTTATCACAAAGAAATAAAGCCCTCTCTATCACCAATATTTCCTAAACAAAAATAACACCATAGACTTAGTCCAACAAATTAAGACTGATTTTGAATTTACTAACAAAAGTGAAGCTAATGCAGATTGTGTATTGCTCAGTATGAGCTGAGTACGAGTTGAATGCAGTACTTAGTGGAAGATTTTGGATGTAGGAATAAAAGACTTCTACTACTGAAATGTAAATGAAATGTAGGGAATTAAGTCCCTCCTATCTCTGAACTTGTTTTTCTTTTTCCTTGCAAAGATGGTCATATGTACCTAAAATAGCTGGCATTTTGTGTATCTGTGAGAAGCTGAACTCAGCCTCCTCTGCTTGAACAGATCAATTGAAGAGAGATTTTTTTCTTACTCCTTTATAGATGCATTTCTCCGGGAGCATCAACTCTCACAGCAGTGTGAAACCAGTTAACATTAGCAAGCCACTTCCTCGTTTCACAAAATACTGCTGCTTTTCTGTTGTCCTGGATCATTCTCACTCCTCTGTCAGTCAGTTGAGTGGCTTAGCAGGAAGGGCTGAACTTGTGCCTCATCCTTGAGAGCTGTGCATCTGCCCTGTGACACAGCCATCCCCTGGTGCAGCTGTGCGGCCAGACTTGTCACATGAAGGTAACATGCTGCTGGCTGTCACCTCTCCAGGGCTGTTCTGCACACTATTTTGCTCCTGGAAAATTGTATCACAGCTGTGGGAGTCTGGTACTTACAGAGAGCACAACTGGAAGTGGAGCTAATGGTGAGCAGCATGTTTGGTCCAAAACAGTTTCCGAAGAGAAACTGCAACATGAATATATTTTGAAACTCCATGATTGTGCTATACTGACCTTAACTGCAATGCCAATTTTTAACTTTTTTTTTTTTAATTCTCTCTTCTGTATTTTAAAGCTTTTCCTCCCTAGCTGCATATATTCAGGTAATGGAAAAATACTATTTCTTTATAATTAAGTTCAATAAGTCTACAGCCTAGATAGACTGTATTTACAGGGATGGCTATTTCTACATGTAGCAGGGCTGCTTTGCCAGAAGCCTAATCCTGAATCAGTAGGAATGGTGGCACTGAATTAAATGGGAGCAGGATTGGACCATGCATTATTTTAGCCAACCTAACATGCCACAAAGAAAGGTGTTGAAACACTTATTAGTGGGAATCACAAAACACCTACACAGGATAGTGGGAACCATGGAACTCCTCATACACATACTTGAAGTTACACCACAGATTTCTTGGGTGGTTTTTTTTTTTTCCTCTGCTATTTTATGTCCATACAAGTAATATGAATGGTGATTATGTGATTTCAGATTGCTCAGGTGGCATTTTCCTGCGTAACAACCAGAAGTGAGTTGTGTTTAACACGAAGCTGCAGTATTTCATTTTGAGCAGTGCCATTGCCTGTAACACAGCAAAGGAAGGTGGGACGAGGGAGCACACTGATATTATTGCTCTTGTGCCAGAAAGCTAAGACAACTAATTTTAGGGAAGGTATGAGGGAAAGAGGTGGCTTCCATCAACCCTAGCAGCATTCTTACACTGCAGTAGAAACTGCTGGATCACTTTATTTTGTGTAACACCAATATACTGCTGTGTACAGAGGCATTATTTTTGCGTACAGTTGCACAGAAAGGTTGATCATATGTGCTATTGGGTTGAGAAGTAGTGGATGTGCAAAGGACTCTTAGACAGGCCAGCTCAGTTTTCTATCCTGCTGCTATGTCTTCCCTTTATCAGTTACAGGACAATGATCTGAGGAGGGAAGGAAGCCAAGCAAGGTATACTGAAGATGGGCTAAGGCCTACATCCTACAGGAACTCTTGGGTCAGATGAAATCTTCTTTGTCTTCTTTAGCACTTAGCCTCTAAAACGTGGTAGAAATTCTTAAGTCTGGAAGTGGCCATTGCATTCTTGAGTAAGGTGACATCCATTTTACAACCGGCATTTGTCTGTAGGTTCCACAATGGCTCTTTTGTTGAAATGCTCACTCCTTGCTAAGGATTACTGACTGAAGCCCTTCATTCTTGACATCACCCCGTTTCTCCCTGCTGCCCAGCTGTGTGTGGAGCAGCATACTCAGAAGACGGCTACTCAGGGGTCAGTGCTGCCAGCCAGCTGCTTATCCTTGGCATGGGACATCCTCCTGCTCCTTGCTAAAGCAGTGCCTGGGTGACACATCTGCTAATCCAGAGGGATGGCTTTGAGGCCTAGCAGTTGCATGGGTACCTCCCCATAGCTACACAGAGCACACTTCTGTCTTTCCCTCCCTCCTCTGTCAGTCCACTTTCAGTCTCCACTCACTTGCTCCATCAGATACAGCCTGTGTGAAATTAGGCCCAGCAGAAGCCTAATTTTGGGGAGATGCCCTTCATGCCTTCACCTCTCTAAGGAATACCCTTTCTGAGCCATCCTGTGCTAACCTGGAATGCAGACAAACATACATAGCAACTCATCCCCTCTGCTTTACCCAAAATAATTTCATTTCTTTGTGTTTACCTGCTTTACTTTGATCCCAGCATTCATTTCTTAGGCAGAAGCTTTTTTTTTTTTTTTAAAATATATACAATTTCTATTTTTTTTCCCTGATAAAAAATTTCTAATATCCTTCTCACAACCTATGGCTGCCTGCTGAGATTCAAGGGGAATGATTCCTAAGGGGCCATTGCTGCTTGTGTGAGAAAAGATTCACAGCAGTAAGATATCCTCAGGTTTCCTAAACACCTAGAAGTTTAGTATGGTCTTATTCTTCTAAAACACAAGTTCCGTCAGCTAAAACAACACCAACACCACCCCCCTACTAGTTTATTATCTCCCTACATTAAAACACAGCTATCTTTCTATGAAGATCACACAAAACTCCAGCAGTGTGTCTCCACTCCAATCATTAGTTTTGCTTGATGATCAGATCTACTCACCTGTCAGCCTGGCTGGCTTGCTGATGGAAATGCTGCTTCTCTGAGGGGCCAAACAGAGGCTTCAAATGAAAGAGATAATGAGAATTTGGCAAGTTACCCTGAAAAGTCGCAATACAACATTGGGTCTTCTTGGAACAAGTCACTGGTTTCAGCACCAGAGACTGCTATGTCTGTAAGTTCTGGCCTATGTGCCTCACGTTGCCCTATGAGCTCCTCTAGCAAGCTCCATCTTAAGTAAGGAAATTAACTGTCCTTGTAATCACCAGTACTTAGCAAATATTTCTCTAATTCCAGCTTATGCCCATCCACAACAGTTTGTATTACCATTTTTGTACTAGTGCATCCCTTTGCCTAGAGAACTATTCTCAACTCTTCTTCCTTAATTTTTAGCTATGACACATTTATAGGCAGGAATTCTGGTCACTGCCTTTCTCAGCTAACCCCTCCCAGTGTCCCCTCTGTTGGCAGGCCCTGCTGTCCTTGTCCACCTGTTCCTGCTACTGCTCCTGCATCAGCTCATTTATTTTGTTTCTTAGTGAGCAAAAAAGTGCACAGCATTGAAACTGAACTCTCATCTGTGCCTGGTGCACTGTCCCTGTCTGATTTGTCCCTTAAGACTGCATTTCCCTTTTCATGGCTACAGCATAGTTGTGGCTCAAAGTCACCCTGTGATTAGAGTACATCCAAGTCTTCTTCCTCCCCAAGCTGCTTTAAGTGCATAGCTCATTACCAAATGTTTTCTTAGTAACAATACCCAGCTCTGCGGTGATCTGCATGAGCTATGGGTCTGGGCCCCCTTCTCCAGAAGAGCCAGACTTTGCCAGCTGACACCAGCTGCAGAACCAGTTCTGAGTATTCAGTGCACTTGGAGAGAAAGAAACAAGTAGTAAACTAAAGACAAACGGAGCTACATCACAGTCAAACGTATTATAACACTACCAATCAAGACAGCTGCTCCTGCCAACATGGAAACAAGATAGGAACTAGAGTGTTTCTATTTTTGCACTAAAATAGAAACAGAGATGGAGAGGGAATTTATCAAACCAAATAAATATTTTTCATTTTAAAATTTGAATGGAATGGAAATTATAATCTTCCACTGTTACCATGGAGCTGAATATTGTCCTTTCACTCGGCCTTTAGCAGTAAGGAGTTGGTTGCAGCAGGGTTGGAGGTTTGCAGTTTTCTTCCTCACCCAACCCAGCTCTCTCTTTTGAATTACTCTGCCTGGTTACTGACTCCAGAAAGAAGAGTCAAGTTTTGCAATGGTTTTTTATAAAGTGTATCTGGAAAAAAAAAAAAAAAGAACAAAATGAACTTCTGGATAGCAGGAACCAGTTTACCTAATTTAAAGCAGTGAATCTCCACTTCCAAACTGAGGGGAGCTACAGCGCCCAACTTAAGACTTTCCTGTGTGCCAGCTCCAAGCCAGTGGGGCAGGTGGGAGGCTGGAGCCACACCAAAGCTGGGGATTTTGAACCAGATTGCTCCTACCACCTTCTTATCTCAGAACAAGAGCACCTGAGGCTGCATAGAACTTGCTAGAAATGGCAGTGAAGCACTTTCTTGCAGTGACTTACAGAATGTCCCAGCCAAATCCAAAAACTGTTTTAAAAGCGAAGATGTAGTACAAACAGAACAGACTGTCATTAACTCTGGATA
Source organism: Meleagris gallopavo (assembly GCF_905368555.1). Lineage (NCBI taxonomy): Eukaryota > Metazoa > Chordata > Aves > Galliformes > Phasianidae > Meleagris > Meleagris gallopavo. The sequence goes on from NC_139405.1 coordinate 14,442,112, forward strand.
TTTCACTGCCTCAAGAGTAGAACATCTCTGCTTGGTCAGATAGATAATAAAATGGATTAGCAGAAAATTTAAGAGGCTCTTCATTCCTTTTTTTTTTTTTTTTTTTTTAAATCAAGTGTTTCCAGTAAACAGCCGCGCGTCTGTCATTATTTTAGAACAGGAAAATATTTATTGACCCAGGTACTGAAAGGGCTGCCATTAACACTGTAATAGACTTCTGCATCCACATGAAATACCTCCCTGAAATCAAATGGATTAGACTAACTGCATTCCTACAGATCAGCAAGCAGCCCAATAAGCCATGACCACGGTCCAAAATGGCACAGTACCCTTTGAGACTCCTTGTATCAGCAGTGCTGCACACTGCAGGCAGCATGCTACTGCCGTTAAACTCCTGTTCTTTAAGAGCTTAAGAAACGGATTCAAACAATTTTCCTTTCCTTGAACTGTTTTTAAATCAAGTCACTTCTCTACATTTTCAACCTGAATAAATAACAATTTTTTTGTTATGTTAAGGTTTGGAGATGAAGTCTTTTCATGTTACTATTAATGTAATTATTAAAAAAAAAAAAAAAAAACACTCCAACAATAAAAAAAAATAAGTATGATGCTTCCTTGTACTTCTTGGTTTGAGATGCAATCAGAAATCCAAAAAGCAAAGCATTTGCAGAAGCTCTGTGGTTTGGAGATCCCTGAACATCTTCAAACCAGGAGCAGATGAAAAGCTTACAAGAAAAGTTGCTCTCCAGAGGCCCTCAGCCCATTACCAGGAACCAAGGCAGGCTGAACACACTCAGGGCAATAGATGGGAGAGGAAACAATCAGGTACCTGTCAAACATGCAACCAAAGAGTTTAAGGTTTGCCTATCACTTGTTTAGACACATGTTTCAGTAGGGAATAAAAGAAAGAAAAATACTCTGTCTGGGAATTCTTACCTTGCGATTGTGGAGAAGCAAAAAATGCTGGGTAGTTCTCTTTGACTGAATAAACATAGGAGGGAGTCTGAGAGCAATTTGGCTCTGGAGCAAATATTGTTACCAAATTCTTTGCACTTGCAACAGTCAGGAAAATGATAATATAGCCTCTCCACATCTTCCTATCCCACGCTTTGGAAAGCATCCATGCAGTACCTCATATGTCTGCTACAGCATAAACATTTTCAAGGCAGAGCCTCATGCAAGCCCCTGCTGGTACGGTTGTATCGCGCTCTATGGATCCAGCCCACAACTCCCACTCTCATCTTGGCCTCAAGTCAGCCTGACACTCTGACCCAATCTATTCACAGCTCTCCAGCATGATCCCCGCAGCACCACTGGCTGCCATGGCCAGCATTCAGCCTATACTGCATCAGCTCTGCACAGCACTACCCAGCTGGAAGCACGTTACAGGACTCACTAAGTTTAAAAATAAAGATAATGAAAAAGTTAAGAACTTTAGCTGCCATAGCTTCTGGTACCATTCTTCCAGCTTAGTCACACATACCAACGGAAAACACTTCTACTGGTACAGAATCATGAAATTACAGAATAGTTTGAATTGGAAGAAACCCTAAAGCGCACCCATTCCCAATCCCCAGCCATGGGTAGGGCTGCCCCCCACCAGCTCAGACTGCCCATGGTCCCATCCAAACTGCCCTGGAGTGCAGTTGGTGTGGGGCACCACAGCTTCTCCAGGCAGCACTGTCAGTGCTTCACCACCCTCTGGACGAATTTTCCTCCTAACATCTAACCAGAATCCCCCATTTTAGTTCAGAGCTATCCTCCTTCCCTTGTCCTATCAGATTGTGCAAAATGTCAGTCTCCCTCCTGCAATGAGGTCTGCTCAGAGCCTTCTCTTCTCCAGACTGAAAAGCCCAGCTCTCTCAACCTGTCTTCATATGAGAGGTACTCCAGCCCTCTGATCTTCTTCACAGCACTCCTCTGGACCCTCTCCAACAATTCGACCTCTTTCCTGTGTTGGGGACTCCAGACCTGGATCCAGATGGAACCTTAAGAGCAGAGAAGGATAATCCCCTCCCTCCTCCCACCCCTTTTGATGCAGCCCAGAATACTGTTGGCCTTTTGGACTGCAAGCACACACTGCTGGCTCACATTAAGTTTTTCATCTACCAGGACCCCTAAGCCCTTCCCTGTAGGAATGCTCTCAATGCTTTCTTCTCAAGATTACCCCAACCCAAGTAAAAACTTGCACTGTGCTTTGTTGAGCCTCATTAGGTTCATGTGGGCCCACATTTTAAGTTAATCAGAGTCCCTCTGTTTAGCATCCCTTCTTTCTGCCATGCCAGCTGCACCACTCAGCTTGATGTCATCAGCAAACTTGTCGAGGGCACACTTGATCCCACTGTCTATGTCAGTGATAAAGATGTTGAAAAGCACCTGTTCCAAGATGGTCCTCTGGAGGACATCACTCATTACTGGCCTCCACCTGGACATAGGACTGAATGACCACAACTCTCTGGTTGTGACCTTCCAACCACTTCCTTACCCACCAAATAGCTCCAATTTAGAGATAAGAACATGGGCACTGGGGTGAGGCTCACTGGCCTGTGGTTTCCCAGGTCTTCCTTGTCCCCTTCTTAAAAATCAAAGTGATGTTTCCCTTTTCCTAGTCACCAGGGACTTCACCTAACAGCCATGAATTTTCAAAAATGATGGAGAGCGGTTTGATAACCACATCAGCCAGTCCCTTCAGAACACTGGGATGAATGTCTCCCAGCCCCATAATCTAATACACATAATAATATAACTTGCCTCAGACCGGGTTTTGTTTATAGTGAAGCATATCCTTGGCATTCAGACTGACAAAGCAAGAGCACCAAGGCTCCACAAGTGGGGAGCAGGCTCACTGCAGCTGTAACCCTAGACTGCACCTCCAGTGACAAGGAGATGCAGGGACAGAAAAAGGTGAACCCACATCCCTTCTGTGACACAAGAAGGCCAGAGAAGCATTTGGACACCTGCAGCAGATGCAAGTTGATTTTCTGCACTGTTTCTTAAGAAACAAGTCTATGCCTACAGGACCTCAGTGCCTTCTCTATAAAATGGAATGCATTCCTATCCCCCCACTCTTGTCACACTTATGCGTAGCATCCATCTACTAAGGAGCAGCTAAGAGATGAAGCCACCAAGGCAGAGAAACATTTGCACCATTGTCATGGAAGGAAAACACCTCCCATTTGTGTGCTGGGTTTCACACAAGTGAAATGAAGGAATTGGATGTCAGACTCTCCACTCTGATCACTGATGCATCTGAAGACTAAGCAAGTGAAAACAATAAAGAAGAAATAAGACACTATTTCTCCTGTTCCTACCTCAGACACACACTAACAAGCAAATGAAAGCTTGCACCCCAAGGTACTGACTTTGTGTGTGTGCATGAATCGAGTCCATCAGCACTGTGGCTGTTCAGCTAATACAGATGGAGGACAAATCAGAAGTAGAGAATAAATGTAACACCGGTAATATTTTAAAATGTTTCCATTGGAAGAATCTTAGGCAGAAATAAAGTGTCTTATAAAGAGTTCTTGCATTACATTTGGTGATTGAATTCAGTCTCGAGTCATAAGGTATTGGGTTTAAGTAACTATTCCAGAATGCTAGACTGTATTTCACTTAACACCCAGGAACTGCTTTGCTTTTTTTCTTGTACAGGGAACTTTTCAAGTTAGTTGCATTTATTGAAAGGCAGTGGTACATTCCATGTTCCACTGAAGTACTTTTTGTCCTAAATACATCAAACTGCTTATGTTTGAATTTGCCATCTGCATCGCAGTGGCCATACAATTCAGCCACTTAGTCCCATACGAAGTCCAGCAGTTTGAACTTAAAACAACTACTTCTTGGTTGCTCCAAGAAACTCCACATCAGCCACTGCTGTGGTTTTTCAGGAGGTGAATGGGACCTGGGCAAACAGAGATACTTGAACAAGCTAATATGGAATAAGCCTGGCTGACTCACTGTCCCAGGCTCCCTCACAGTAAAAGCGAGCGTTTCATCTCCATGGGAAGTTTCATAGTGAGAGGAAACCCACTGTACGACCCACATAATGGACTGAAAGAATACTTGTTTTGGAAAAATTACACATATATACACACTTCTGTCTCCTAGACTAAAGGCCCTGCCTTCATGCCTAAGCAATGTTTTGATGAGCAAAATAATAATAATAAGCAGCTCTAAGAACAGATAACAACAAAGCATTTTGGTTTCTCACTGCAACATGAAAACAGAGATTGGATTACCAGGAGAGGACAAAAGGTGGAGATGATACTGAGTTACAGAACCCAAATCCAAGGGAATTAAGCAGATTTCTGCTAGTTAAGTAGCTGTAAATACTACCAAATATTTCCTTAAGACTGATAAGCATATTAAGTCATAATAATTGATATCTGTCAATGAAAATTAATCCCCTACAACAGAGTTATTCAATCATTGTGAATCCATGTTGGCAGGAAAAAAAAAAATCTCTGGTTTCTATATCACTTGACTGAGCTTAGTAAACAAAAACATAGGAGATCTGGTTGATCCTCCACAAGGCTTTAGGGACATGATGTGATCTTGTCTTGTGATTGGTTTTGAATGCCAAGATAGTCCCATGTGCTAAACTGGATTTATGAGGTGTGCTAGTTCCAATCCCCATTGGACCACATCTTTTCTGCAGCAGGCAAGGAAGCCCTGCAAATCTGAGATGAGACTCATGCCTCAATGACTATTTTTGTCCATTCAGACAAAGAGAGGTCTTAGTAGTGTATGCATTCAGTGCCACCAGTGTGTGCACACACATACACGACAGGAAAAAGAAAGAACCTGAACAAACCCTGATTTTCTTTGCTCAAATAAGGGTGACACAGAAGACTCGCACCCTTACCCTGACTAAGGCAGATATAGAGAAGGCTAAAGTACTGAGGTTTTTTTTTCCCCTTCTGTCTTCATTGGCAGTCAGGATTCTTGTTTTTCCTCACATCACTGAAGCTCGCATCCCTAGGCCTCTAGGTGAGAACTGGGTAAATCCCCTCCACTGTAAGGGCAGAGCAAGCCTGAGACCATCTCATGAGACTGAATGTCTGCAAGTCTATGGGGCTGGATGACATGCATCCCAGGGTCCTAAAGGAGCTGGCGGATGTAGTTGCTGGGTCACACTATGTCATATTTGAAAAGTCATGGCTGTCAGGAAAAGCCCCCAGGGATTGGAAAAAAGGAAACGTCACTCCCATTTACAAGAAAGGGAAGAAGGAGGACCCAAGGAACTACAGATCAGCGAGCTTCACCTTCGTGTCTGGAAAGACCACGGAATAGATCTGCCAAAAAGACACGTTAAGGCACATGAAGGGATAAGCAGGTGATCCAAGACAACCAACAACCTTTACCAGGGGAAGGTTATTCCTGACCAGTCTGGTGGCTTTCTATGATAGAATAACGACATAGATGGACAAGGGAAGGTGATGATGTCACCTACCTGGAATTGTGCAAGGCCTTTGACATGGTCCCCCGCTACATTCTTCTTATCTCTAAATTGGAGAGATACAGATTTGAGGGGTGGACTACTCAGTGGATAAGAAATTGGTTGGAAAGCCAGAAACAGAGGGTTGTGGTGAATGGCTCTATGTCCAGGTCAAGGCCAGTGGTGTCCCCAAGGGGGCCTGTCTTAGGTGCTCTTCAACATCTTCACTAATGACACTGATGATGGGCTCAAGTGCACCCTCAGCAAGTTAGCTCACGACACCAAGCTGAGTGGTGTGGTTGATACAGTAGAAGAAAGGGACACCATCCAGAGAGGGATGCAGAGTAAAGTGCAAGATGTTGCTCTTGGGTTAGAGTAATCCCAGATACATATACATACAGACAGGGAGAAGAACTCGACAGTTTTTCCCCTCTACTCCACCCTCACAAGGCCCCAGCTGGAGTACTGCATACAGGTCTGGGGCCTCCGGAACAGGAAAGATGTGGAGCTGTTAGAGAGGGTCCAAAGAAGAGCCTCAAAGGTGCTCAGAGGGTTGGAGTATCTCCCCTATGAAGACAGGCTGAAGGAGCTGGGCTTGTTCAGCCTGGAGAAGAGAAAGTTCTGGAGAGACCTCACTGCAGCTTTCCAAGATTTAAAAGGGAATTATAATAAGGAGAGGAATCAACTTTTTACTTTGATAGATAGTGACAGGAGAAGAGTTTTAAGCTCAAGGAGGGAAGTTTTAGATCAGATGTCAGGAGGAAGTTCTTTACTGAGAGAGTGGCAAGGTGCTGGAACAGGCTGCCCAGAGAGGCTCCAGAGATGCTCCATCCCTGAAGTTGTTCAGGACCACATTGGATGGGGCGCTAGGCAACCTGGTCTAATACCAGATCTAGAGGTTGGAGGCCCTGACTGTGGTAGGGGAGTTTGGAACTTGATGATCCTTGGGTTCCCTTCCACCACAAGTCATTCTATGATTCTAAACCTAATGCATCACAATATGTTGTGCTCCTCTCACCGCACTAGCAGACCCAATCAGCTCCAGTAATCTTATCCACCCTGGTAAATTCAAGCATTAATTTCTGCTGAAGACATATTCCCACAGAGGCAGAGTAAATAGCTCAAGCATCCCAAGCCAGCACTGTACCTTTGCCCTAAAGGAGCAGCCCCATTAGCAGTGCCTCTGTTATATTCAACCCAGACTTCCTAACAATATCACATCATAAAACCATCATGCATCTGGTCCAAATTTAAGGCACAGTTGGCAGTACTTGATACAAGAAAGAAACCAAGGACTGAATTAGTATCCCACTAAGTTGGTTTGGGTTTTTTGTTGTGTTTTCTTTTTCCTCCAAGTCACAGATGAAGTGCAGAGCCATGCAGAGAAGTCCTTCATATGCCTACCAACCCTTCCCAAAGAAAAAAAAAAAAAAAAGGTTGTCTAGGTTTTATGTTCTTTGAAAATGCCACTTCATTACCTCACTCCCCCCTCCCCCCCCACTTTGTGTGCGTGTGTGTGTGTCAGGAGAGGTTAACAAAATTACTTGGGGGGATGAAACATACTCAAAACATTCTTTCTGGATCATCAAATAGGATTAGCATATGAATTACACTTTGCAGTGCAGCACACCTGAAGGAGACAGGGCTGTTAGGACTGCACACACACCCTCTGCTCTGGCACTAACGAGGAATTGCAGCATGTGGTGTGTCTGCAAGTGTGTATGCAACTTGTTGGTTACCAACTTGGTATTTAGAACAGAAGAAAATAATCAAAGTGCCAGATGCCAAGGGCTGAACTACAGTGTTACACCTTGGTGCTCCTTAGTGCATCTCTGGACTCTCACCTCTGGCAGAAGCTTAGCCAGTACTAGTCCAGCCATGCCACAAGCACGGTACACGCAGCGAGTAATCCCCAAAAACATGCACCCAAAGAGACTTGCTTAGTTGCAGACATGCCAGATAAGAGTGCAGGCCAGAACCACACGCTCCAGGAAGCTTAAAACTGAAGGCCTTTACCTCCTCATACTGACATGACAAGCCAACAGTTGTAAGCCTTCAATACGTTCAACAAGGAACAGGTAGCTCTTCCTGGAAGAGCTGGGAGAATTGGTGTTCCCAGCTCCTCACCAGATAGGTACTCCTCCTACTTATTTTCTTTAACCATCAATAAACCACTCAGGTCATCAAGAACTTGCACGCTTCATTTTGCACAGGATTCTATCAATTTCTGCTCTTCTGATGACCCAAGCAGGCAGTGCTACCTACCATAGTGTTCTTAAAGCAGCAGCTTTTCCTTCTTTTTGTTTTCACTTTTTGTTCTACTACCACTTAATGAGTTGTGAAAACAAAGCTTTACATGCACCTGTTGTAAAGATAAGCAGCATCAGATACAGCTTCAGATCACCCAAGAAAGATAACTGTCACAATTTGGTAATTAAACAAAAAACAAACAAAAAAAACTTACCCTTTTCCAAGGACCAGGGCTCACTAAACACTCCAAAGGAGGTAATCTCCAAGTAGAGCTGCTTCTCTCGTGGCTGCCAGCCTTTAAATGAGAATAGGGAGAGGTAGACCCAGGGTTCACCCCTTCCAGTCACCAAGTGAATTGCTCACACCTGTGCTCCCAGGTTGGCTATGCCCCTTCACCAGGTGCTCAATCACTGGTTCAGGCTGTGACCTAACGGTTTCCATACACCTGTGCAAAAGAATAATTATCTTCCATGCAAAATGCATTTTACAACACCACATAGATCACAAGGAGAAGCTGAAGAAGATGGAAGAGATTTCTTTTAGATCAGTATTTCTGGTAGGCCTATGGAAATAAAGCCAGCAGAAGCAAGATCCTCCATTGCATTCAATCAGCACTGTTTCCTGTGTACTCAGGTATGTTAAAGTTTGGTGGGGTGAGCTGGTAAATTCAACATAGAAGAAAAAATGTATGATGATGGCCTACACACAACTTAGTAACAGCTGCTTGCAAAGTCAGCATCACCATCATAATCTACCAACTGCTGCTTTGAGATATGTATGAGAAAGGTCCCTCATCTTCACATTTTTATTTATTTCTTGATTTTTGTCTGACAGGAAATATGCCAGCTGTAAGGACACTCCGTGCTGAACACCCTTGTCTCCAAGTATCAACCAGGATATATGAGACATCTGATAGCAGGCAACAGTAAAACAAACACACCACACTCCTAAATGTCACACTGTACCCTTTCATCTTAATTGACTAAATCAACTACCTGATGAGTTAAAATTCTCATTCAGTTCAAGGCTCAGGATCAATGTCTGTCCTTATACAAACTGCAAGGCTTGGTTCTCCGTGTTCACATATGTTCTGTTACCTACGTGGTACACAAACCGAGTGGCTGAGCACTGCAGAGCAGAAAAGCAGGTGTCATCGGCGATAGAGAGCCAAGAGAGATCAGGAAAAAGGAGGTTGAGGAACGGGGCCAGATTCACAAGTGATGTAAACCAGAGACTCCTGTTGTTTCCAGTCATCAGCTGGAAAACGGGGACCATCTCCTTTCTTCTGTCTTTATGGTTTTTTTCTGCTGTAAACTCTTCAGGAGTGCTATTGTCTTTATATAGCAGTGTACATCACCTAGTGCAAAAGATCCCAAACCATGCTCAAGCCTTGAGACTGCAGTGAAATAGTAATTACTTGGTTCCAGAGGTTTCATTCAGGAGCAGCAGTACTCCAGTGCTGCCAGATGAGAATTGCAAATTGCTGCCATCCACTGAGAGAAGATCAATTTTAATTAATCTATAGCATTTGTTATTGTTTTCCTATATTTTAACATCACTCTTCTGATCCCTTTACTAAATGGTTTAGCAAGTTCCATTGCTGATTACAGTTATTCTGATCACCCTAGCAGCCTAAAGTGTTTATAATCAGTGTAATTCAAATCTCTTTGTTATAGTCTTAGGAATCTCCTGAAAATAGAAAGTAAAACTAATGGGAAACACAAATGTTTTATAGATTCTATGCACGTCTTTCAGAGTAGTAGCCAGCTAAACAGACAGTAGGGGAAAAAAGCAGAGATCAAAATCTAGGTCAGAATAAATGCTGGCCAGGAGTCCACACAATCAAGTCTCAGGCTTCCCATAAAAAAAAAAGAATGGAAAAAAAAGGAAAAAAAAAATATTTATTTTTAGGAGGAATAGTGGTCAGACCACATTCTGAAAAAAAAAAGACATTTCAGACACTCTATTACTCCCTCCCACCTGTTTCTAGGACACCCACTATTAGCCATTAACTTGATGGATGCTTCATTACTTGTGTTGCCAGCTGGTGCTCTCCTTGCCCTGCCTCTCCATGAGCCCCAGCCTTGCCTCAGGCTCCTCTCCTGCAGGTCCCACCGCCTCCAGCTGCCAGCAGACAAATCAGGAGACCCAGCACTACGGCCTGCCCACTCCTTACCAGAACAAAGCCCCGTACCCCTCTGCAGCAGCCAGACTCACATTTTCCCATCCACAGGTGGTCAGTGGGACCATTTGCACTCCACATGCTCTTCTCTCTGTCCTTTTTAATAAGCTACAGGCATGACAGCTCTTTCGTCAGATGCCAGGTACCTGGATAGTGCAGATTTTCTACCTGTGAAACACACAGGAAAGGGAAAGTGAGGTTCAGGGCTGCAGGACAGCTGCAAGTAGCCCAGCAGGGCTACATGGTGCACTTACCAGCATCTGCAAAGCCCAGAGCCCTGCCCATGCCTTTGCCACACCTGCAGTTGAAAGTGCCATTAAACACAAGTGCTGGCCTTTCAGGTGAGCAGACAGCAGCTCCAGCCATTTCAGACCAGGGTTAATGCTTCACTGAAGTCATGTCCTCAGGCTACGCTTCTCAAATGTGGCGGCATAATTTTTAAAGCCTCACTTTCAGAAGTAACTTAAGCACTTAAATGGAAAGTCTTAGTGGCTTACGGTGAGATTTACACCCTTAACTGCTGAAGTTACCCTTAAAATGGCTCCAGCCATTTCACTTCTTGTCTGGTTGAGCCACCAGAGCTCCAAGGCAGGGACTGTGGCCTCTCACTCTGTGAGGCTGGGTTGTAGCTTCCATGCCTAAATCCCTGGCACTGCTGGGTGCCTGCATGTTGGCAGTAAGAGCTGGCCTTTTCCTTGTGGGGCTGACTGCAATCCTCGTGGAGCTCCCTTTACTTCTGAGGGGCTCGAGGAGCCCACCACCCTGCTGCCAAATCATTCTTCATTTGATTTGAAACTCATAAAATACCGTATTTCTGAGAGGAATTGGCCACAGCGTCATCACAGGAACACCAACATTGAAGTCCCCCGCTCTTTGAAGCTGGAGCTTTAATGATTAATTAGTGCTGAAGTACTGGAAATACACCTCACTTGAGGCAGTTTAAGCTTCTCTTTGTATAGATAAAAACTATGATTCACATAAAAGGATAACCCGGAAATGCAAGACACAGAGGGTGAAGATTAAAGCACAAGCCTTCATTCACATGCAGATGTTTGCCCAACAGGACTAATTGGAGAACCTGTCCAGCTTTAGGGAGTGTTTCCATTAAACTGCTGACATTTTCCAGTCCACGACTTGCATTGCAAGAAAGGACGACTGTTAGTGTAGAGGGAAATTTGTCCCTGATGTTTTTAAGAAGACTTGAGCTTTAAAGAAACATCCAGCCTATGGCAGATTGTGGAATAGTAATCCTTGCCTTGAGCATTTGAAGAGAAGCCATTTCCCCGTTCTGCTGTTGCAGCTACGTGTTTAAATACTTCCAAATATGCCTGGGGCTCTCAGTCCCACTACCACGGGCTCTCAGGACAAAGCATAACGTGAGAGGGAAATCTTCCAGGATACCACACCAAAAATCTAGTGCTGACCTTGTCAAAGGCAGCCTACCCAGTTCTAACACTAGCCCTCACCCTTCTTGTTTGTCCCTATGGCATGCAGAAGAGGACAAGAACATGCAATCTAATCAGAAATAGTTTATAGGTGCCACCACAGCCAGAAACAACTACAGTGTGGAGGGTCCAAACCTGACCATGTTGTGCCTTCTCATAATGTGCTGTGGGCCATCTCCTACCAGCAAAAAGCTCCCACTGCTGCCTGCTGCTGTGAGCAGCTCCAGCCCCCCAGGAGGCACAGATGTGCAACAGCTGCAATATTTGACTCACTATAGCATTGAGGAGCATTTGCCAAAGACTCTATGACCACGTACCGTGTGGATACTCTGTCTCTCCATCACCACGACGGCAGCCAGTACACAACTAAATGCTGGGGTGTTTTCTGGCAATAGTTCTTCTACATATTCAGTTCCAGAGACATATCCACTGTAGCAAAATTTTGGGCTTGTGGGGAAGAAAACAAACACTGACTTTCTTCAGAACAGGAATTCTGGTTTTCGCTTCCCACTTGTCAGTGATGTGGGGACTCATTTCTCCGTATATTCAATGTTTCCATCCATAGCAAGGGTGTGGGATAACCCTTAATTGATTTGTTTTGAGATCATCACATCAAAGCTGCCCTTGAACTACAGATCATTACCGTTGTATTGGCAGTAAGTACAATTTAATATTAACTAGCAGAGCTACTGGAAGTGCTCTTGGTGGAACCTGAAAGGCAGAAGAATTGCCAGCACTTTGCATTCATTACAAAAGTTGAAACTGAGCACAAGTCCAGTAAAACGGCAGCTACACCTCAGAGGTGAATCACAGCCCGTGGTTAGGCAGCCAGGGGGCAAGGCCAAATACGTTATTATACACTCACATCACACGAAACAGGAAAACTGTTTTATGGTTTTGACATTCAAACCCACTTGGCTTTAGATGAATTCCACACAATTCCCAAACTGAATCAAAATCTGAGGTAGAAATACAGAATGTATAGTCTGTGTAATGACAGATCTCTGCCCATGGTTAAAGCTGAAGGGAATGGTATAAATAGCATCAGCTGGAAAATCAGAAAGCCACTGGGAGGACTTCTAAGAGTGCAGTGTGAGTTGTGCTTTTGGGAGAGCAAGCTTCCTCCCACAGGCAGGACTGACCTGGAGAAGTGAAAACCCAAGGCTAGGTCACTGATCTCAGCCAAGCAAGATCATCACTTGGACCCTGAACTCTCACCTCAGCAGACGTGTCAGACACCAGGCTGGTGCCTATTCCTACACAGAAGTACAGGGATGAGAAAGGGTGCATGCATCTGCTTGGGTGTGTCAGTCTTTTTATCCCTTCTCCTTTTCTTCTCCTCTATCAATTCTATATTTGATCTATAACTTTGTCCCTCCAAACAACCTGCCAAAACCAAGCTACTTGTAGGTAAAGTTTCAGCTTGAATGATGAAAATTTCAGCATTTTCTAAAGACAAGAAAAAAAAAGATGCTTTAAAAACCTGGAAATAAGTACCTGAAGCTCATTTATTATTATGTATACAATAGCAGCAGCAGCTATAGCTCCCAAAATGGGATGAAAATTGCATGGAGCATGGAAACTGCATTGCGTATTCTGAGAAAGTCCTAAGCAGAGGGCTCTCTGTGAAGGAACACTCTATTCGCCAGCACCAGCACATATAGTCCTCTGCTCCATCAGGGTGAGCTTCCCACCACTCACAAATCCTGAATGATGGAGTGGATCCTGCTTATACCCAGGTATATGACTGGCAACTAACTCATTAATTACTTCAGTGCTGCACAGCATCAAAAGCAATGGAGCCAGATTCCAAGAGATCCCTTTGTGGCTTTGTCACACTGGCAAATTTGCAGCCGTGTAGTTTCCCAATAATTCCTCTCAAATGAAAGAAAAAAGAAGAAAGAAAAAAAAAAAAAAACACCAAAAAAATGACTGCCTGCTTAGCACATTCATGGAGTGCCCTGAGACCAATAACTGAAAGTCTGAATCCACTTATTATTTTTCTTTTCAGAACTTAATAAACCAGGATCTGCTGATATTGCCAGACACAAAACCCAAGCACTAACTCTTTAGCTCAGTTTTGCAGTTCTGGTGTTTCATATTCTAGGTGTCCTTACGTGTTTCCATGTTACTATTTTATTTGAATAATCCTCTCATTTTGTCCTGATTATCTTCAAGAGATACATCAGAACAATCCAGACTGGTTCTGTAAATGAATATTAGTGATGGAAGATTTAGAAGATAGCTTTTCAGCTGTTTGGGGGGGAGGTGGGCAGGATTTACATTAATTTATTTTTTTGAGACTGAATCCAAAATGAAAGCCACCCGCTGCCCTATTTTAGAGGGATGGAGGAGAAAAACAAGATGTTTCCAAAAGCTGACATGTATCAAAACTTGCACTGTAGAACCAGAGCTCATTTTGTCTGGTGGAAGGCTCTGGAGTGAGTGACAGAAGAACAAAACAGAAGGGAAGAACCCCAAAGCCACCAGGAATAAAGCCAGGACGACCATTAGCTGCTGGGTGCATCAGACATGGGGAGAACACCACAGGCACTTCCTCAACAGCTCCACATCTCAGCATTACAGCGGTCTCAACAGCAATCTGCAAGAAGGCACCATGAGCAACCCAAAGAGCCAAGGTCTGAAAGGAAGGAAGAGGTGACTGTGAAGCACTCCCACGTGCCCAACCAGTAAGAGCCCCTTTCCTCTCCATGCTCAGATGCTGGCAGGGAGGAACGTGTTTCCTTCGGGCTGCAGCAGGCAGACCGGTTTGGTGACAGCATCATTTGCTTTTCCCTGGCCCCTGCATGCCAGGTGCTGCCCCTCATAACCCTAATCTGTGCCTATGGAGGAGCACCGCATCCTGGCTTCCTGCACGGCAGCACAAGCAGCTTCTGCATTTTCCTTATCATCAAGAGAAGAAAGATGATCTTATGGCCACAGGTAAGGATTAGAGGTTGGTATCTGTGTCCTACCTTGGGCGATGTTGTTGGGCAGATTACTTAAACTTTATATACTTCCTTGTATAGAAACTTTACATTTGGAGATGAGGAAATCACCATACTTCCTTCCTCCTTGGAATGAAGTACCTGTCGATTCTTTGTGAGATGCAAAGGGATCGAAATCCCACACAACAGGCCTGCAGAGGCTTTTCAGTGGATTCTATAGCTGGAGGGTCCCATTGAAATGCAAATACCAGGCTCTTCCCAATTAAACAAGGTACATGTTCATATACACTGGATAACCTAAACTAAAGGAAGTGGAACAGTCTCTATGGAAATAACAATCCTATTCAAAACTTCGTCTATTAGAACAAATACCTTTAATTGCACCTAGAAAGGAACTGCTGACTGCAAAGCACCTGTGTGACACAAAGCCAGAGGGAAGTGCCTCTGTGTGCCAGGGAGCAGCAGGGCTGTAACCTGCCCCTGAGCTGCCCGAGATGGCGGTTCCTGGCCTCACAGCAAAGGATGCAGGCACAGCCATGGCGGCCTGCCATGGTAAAAGCTAATCCTGTTAAAGCTGCTTCCCTGCTGCTGTGGCTGGATGTGTGGGCTGGGGCTGGAGAAACCCCGTGAAGGTCTCAGTGGGAAAAAACTCTGCTTTTTGTCTGCTGTCATCGAAGCTGTGTCAGAAAAGTGGGTTTGCGCATGTGTGGATCTAGCAAACAAACACGTGGATGCGGCTCTGCTGATCCCATTTCAGCCCATTTAAGAATCCAGCCCACAAAACTGCTTTGGGTTCAAATTACTTCTGCAAGGGGGCATTGACCACAATATATCAAAGGGAAGTCATTGCTGATTGCAAAGCCTGGCCTCATTTTTCACAACCGGTGACCCATTTAAGCTATAGAAAATTTCTATCTAAAGGTGAAAATACCACTTTTTGTCAGTATAACAACAAACAATGTGCAGTTGCAGTTCATTTAATTAAAGGGGCTAATTTCCTTCAATTGTCTGTTACAGCATCACACAGGTGTTCCATTTCAGAGCGCATTAGTGCACGGCACTTTAAGCCTAAAAGCTAATTTTTAACTTAACCTAATAATGTCAGAAATAATGACCTGTGATTACTGCCTTGTGAATCAGACTCTATGATACTTAAAATAATTAGCATCAAAGGCTAATGGGGAGCTTGCTAAATTCATTATCAGCCATAAACCATCAGTGCTGAGCTGAACTTTACACTGAATGTTGGCGTGGGCTCCCTTGCCTCTTGGAGGTGGCTTTATAATACAGTTAGCTTGGAAATGTAGTTAAAATTTTGGCTACCAATTCTTCTTGAAGGAAGAAACTGTGGTATCAGTACCAAATGTGATGTGATTAAAACCAAGAAACAATTCCATGTGGTGTCTGTTGTGCATGGAGCACGCCTTCCCCCAGACTGCAGAACTGCTTCAGTTCTACTCATTCCTACTCTGACCCCAACCAGTGGCCAGTGCCACCCATAAATCCCTCAGTGGTCATCACTGGGGCCTTGCAAGGGTGGCAGCAACCAACCTTGATGCAGATTTCTCAAGACTTCTTCACCCCAAAAGGATACCCTTGTGCTTTTTACAGCCTTTCTTGGCAGTCAGTCTCTCACCAAGGTCAGATGGAAACACAGATTTCTGCCTCTGCAAAGCTTCCTCAGCCAAGCACACACCAGCACATACGCAGCCTGAGCTGGAGCCTAAGAGCCAACCAGCAGGAAGACCACTCCTCTGCGTATGCCAGAGTAGAACAACCACCATTTCTGCATGCTAAACAGTATTTAGGAAAAAATTCTTCACCAAAGGAGTGGTCAGACACTGGAATGGGCTACGCAGGGAGGTGGTGGAGTCATCATCCCCAGAAGTGTTCAAGAAACATTTAGATGTTGATCTAAGGAACATGACTTAGTGGGGAAATAGTGGTGGAAGGTTGGACTGAATGATCTTGGAGGCCTTTTCCAACCTTGGTGATTCTATGATTCTATGGTTTCCTGTACAACTGTCACATAGGACATCTGCCCTGGTGAAGGCTGTGTGGCTGTTAGTAAGGTCTGCTGAGTCCAAACTGAAGCTCAGGCTATGCTTGAAGCTTCTCCAGGTGCTCAGATTTCCTGAGGTAGCTCTGCCTGACAAACAATAACAACAACAGAGGCCTGAAAACAAGCGTGCATTTGGAGAATTTCCTCTTGCATCCAGGAAAGTGCTGAGAAGCTCAGCTGAGATGTAGAGCTGTTAATATCTTCTCACAAGCATATCCACAAAATAGATAGCAAAAACCCATTGGCTTTGAGGTACAAACCAAATTAGAAACAGGGATGGGAAACCTCCCAAATGCCCATAAGGAGTCTGGCTAAACAGCTCTGATGCTTGAGTGTTTGACTTGATATAATTCCACTGAACATCGGAGTCCAACATCTGAGAAATTCCCTTGCTTTAGAAATGCTACATTAGATCTTTAAGCCAGTTAGAAAGATTTTGAGAATTTTGCCCTGAAGTGCTTAAAAACAAAAATTCCCAATTATAACCACTTTGAATGCCAGAAATCCCAAATGTCCTCTTTCTCCCATTTATCCCAGCTGCCGCGTTGCCACAGCCCGACATGAGCTCTGTGAGACTAACCATGGCCAGTATCCAGGAGGATAACCTCAAAGGAAAAGAAGTAACCCAGACTGAAGAATTTGGAAATATTTCTGGTGGCTTGATAAAATTTTGCAGATCACTCCTGCTTCTGTTAGGGCACAGCAGTGCTGCAGCAGGCTGTGCTGCAGTATGCTCTCTGAGCTCACCTCTGTTCATGACAGATCCCAGCAGAGGTTTTACACAATTATGAGCATCTTAGCTGGTGTTCACCCGTGCAAAGAATCACAGAATCATTAAGGTTGGAAAAGACCTCTAAGATCATCGTGTCCAACCACCAACCCATCCCCACCATGCCCACTAACCCACGTCCCTCAGTGCCACATCTCCACAGTTCTTCAACGCCTCCAGGAACGATGACTCCAGCACCTCCGTGAGCAGCCTGTGCCACTGCCTCACTGCTCTTTCTGAGAAGAAATCTTTCCTAATATCCAACACAAACCGCCCCTGGCACAACCTGAGGCCATTCCCTCTTGTCCCATCACTGTCACCTAGGAGAAGAGACAGACCTCCACCTGTGCACAACCTTCTTTCAGGCAGTTGTAGAGAGCAGTAAGGTCTCTCTTGAGTCTTATCTTCTCCAGACTGAACAATCCCAGTTCCTACAGCCACTCCTCATGGGCTGACATGAGCTGAAAGCTTCTGCTAAGATTAACACACAATGAGTATGAAAATGAGACAAAGGCAGGTGGCAACCTTTCTATGGTCCTTTCCATTTGGGGTAATTGTTTCTTTTTTATGCTGCAGACATTTGGTCTGATTAGAGTGTAAGAACACCAATAGTTTCAAATAAGTGTACAACCTCCCTGGCAATGCCCAAGGATTACAGCCAGAGCATTATCTACAGCCAGAGCCTTATCTACAGCCCCAGCTGCTCTAAAGTCTCCTTCCCTCCACACAGACCTATCTTCTGTGACACCTCTTGGCTGAGCAGCTCCTCAACCCTCCCTGCTGCTAGGCAGAGCTTAGAGCACTCCGCCTGCCTGTGCAAGTCAGTAAGCAACAAGTCTGCAGCTCCCTGTGAGGGTGGAGCAGGAAGAGACTCCTGTTGTCCTCCTGCCAGCTGCTGTGAGATGTGCAGCACAGTGAATGACAGCCAGGCAGCTGGGATGCTGGGAGGAAGGCAGGTGAAAGGAATGAGAAAGAAAGGGAAGGAATGGAAGGAAGAGTAAGAAAGAGACACTAAGAAGAAAAAATAGGTTTCAAAGGTAGGTATTGGCTAGCTACTGGAACACGCTTCTGCAGGGTTTTATTAGGGCTGGTATGTGGAATAGGAATAAGTACACTACAGAAACATCAGGAGAGCAACACTACAAAGGAAATGAAGACCAGCTCTATGGTTCACCCGGAAGGAGGAAGGTGCATATGAACTTCGCTTATGGAGAATATAAAAATAATTAAAAAACTAAAACAAAACAAAAAAAACTGGCTCTGAAGCATTTGACATCAGCTCCTCTGTATCCTCACAAATGGATTTCCAGCCTTTGCACATTCCATATACAAATATAGCATGAGATACATGCAGGACTCCTTGAGAATCACAGAGAATATAACCCCGCTTCTTTTCCTTCACACAGCATGATGTAAGCAGAAGTTACTCACTGCAACTTTGTAGGATGTTATTCAGCATGGCATGAAAATCACGTGGCAGAAATGAATTTCTGTCACTAAGAGACTGCCACAAAGAGCACCTTGCTATGGGCTTTTTTCTATGGGCACCAGAAGAAACCAGTGTTGGAATCTGGAAAATTATTTTCCACCAGAGCAAACACCATATTGCTAATCTGTGTCTTTAAACTGAACTTTGAATAGCAATCTGTGGGAGAAACTGAAACAGGGGCAAAGCCTTATGTCTAAGTAACATCAACATCTGAGGCTTTTACACGATGCCTGGCATTGGCCAGTGATGAAGGATCTCACCGCAGTCACAAACCTGTTGTTCCACCTCCCTCCATACACACACACATATATAAATATGCACACAGAGTTCAGTGGCTGTGTTCTACAATCAGCTCATGCTTGCCCCAGTCACCCATGTCCCATTACATCACCTGCCCAGTTTTAAGCCTGTGCCTGATCCCAGTACACGGCAACTCTCAGCTGCTGTTTCAAGGAGGAAGAGGACCCGGCTGCAGCCCTTGGAGCTGTACCTCCTTCCCAAGACAGCCCTGGGGTAATGAGGCACCTCTCTTCATTTGGCTGCCAGCACTAGGTCAACCTTTGCAGCACCCAGTGCCTGGATCCTCCAGGGGGTGTGAGCTGTTGTTGTCACCTCGCTGAGGAGCTATTCCGATTGGCTCCGTGCCGCTGGGTGGTGGAAATGATTCTCTGAGAATCTTTTCAGGTGCATTGCTAATTTTCGAGGAATCCTGCCGATAGGTTTTCATTGTGTAACAGCCAACCTCAGGGCCAGAAATGAACAGATGTTAAATCAGAGCACTCCCCATCAGTTCCCGTGTCAGGAGCTCAGCCAGCTCTACATCTGACCTCTGTGGCTCAGGCCCGTTCTGAGCTCTGATGCTCAGCAAGCTGAAAGGACTTGGCAGTTTCTCCCTATTGCTTATAAGCATCCATCAAAACAACTGTAAATGAGTTATGTTTTAAGTATGCAAGAGGTTGGTTCTCTATGCCAAAAAACGATTAGCGTTCTCAGGCTTCCAGCAATGCAAAGCAGAGTCTGAGATGTCCTGATGAGAGATATATGCATTTCCTCTTAGACAATTAATATTAGGGGTGGGTTTTATTGCCATTCTTTTTTATGTTGTTAACATCCTGCCCTCTTTCCTGGTTCCTCCCAAAGAGCTACAATGCAATTTGCAAAACTCCTCTTTGTAAGATGTAAACATTTACTAAACATTGTCTTTTCACTTTGTATTCTGACAAAAGAATAGAAGTCAAGATGTTAAATATATTTCTGTATTTGCATCTGAAAGCCCCAGGCCTTCCTGCACACACTGCAGATAACTTCCATTGTTTGGAGCACATTACCTTTTCTGTAGATCAACGTCTGCACAAAAATCCAAAGGCGAGGCCTTTTCTGAAGCACTTAGTTGGACCATCTCTGACTCCGTGCATTACAGACGCATTAACTCCGTATGATGATCACCTGTGTTATTCCATCTCATTATCTAATATTGAAACGCACGCACGCAGCCTGCCTCACAAACTCACCGCTGGGGATGTAAAAGTGAGAGGTCAGCGTATCTGGCTTATTTTCCAGTGCAATTACAGATAAACCAGAGGCTGAAACTACCACTTCAGAGGTCATTCCTGGAACTGTCATGCACTTTGGCACCAAAGCCTGGAGTGGTTATGCTGATCCAACTGTCTCTGTGGGATGGCCGAGCTGTATCGGCCCTCATGGGGTTTCTGGAGGCTGTCAACAGACTCAGCAGCTACCGAGCAGCCCAGGAGGGCAACAACTGTGGGCAAACAGTGAACCTGGAGCACAAACCATCAGCGAGCTGAAGACTCTCCTGAAGTCAAAACACCTGGAAGCACTTCAGTCACTTCCCTCATGTCTCCGCTAGATTGAAAAAATCCAGTGGCTTCATCAGCTCCACCTCTGCCAGAAGCCTTCAAAATGAAAACAGGACCTTAAACCTAGTTTTGACAGAGATGAAGTGTGGAACATCCAAAGCTCTTTTTCCAGCCTCATTAGCTGCCCCAGGCGGACCTTTGCCACGATGGCAGCACACAGCAGACCCAACCTGCTTTCATTTTTGCATTTGCTTCTTTCTGCTTGCTGCAAACCTATATTCTACAGGTAGTAAGAAATGGCTTTGTCTCACACTGTAACGTTCTCCAATGGCTTAAAATGAAACTAGTTTTCACAGTCATGTTTCTTATCAACAATCAATTGCTTTTCCTTTCTCTTTCTTCACCATTCTCGTGCATGTCTTCAAGAGTAAAGAGCACAGTTTATCTCATTACATGCATGTGCGTGTGTACACATACAAATTCTTTAAGCTTAATTATTTGAAAAATTTCCAGTTAAAATTCCTACTAAATGAGCAAACATCATTTAAAGAAGAAGAGCTTAATGTCACTTGGCATTCTTCTTCAAACAAGAAGAAAGTCCAGTGCATGGAGATGTAGTGCACAGACTGACTCCCTGATACTGATGTGTCACTGGGATGTGGATTTGCACAGCTGATTCAGTGAGGTGTTTTTCTAAAGGCTCAGGTTTTCTAGAGCTACACCAATGGTAGCACGGCTTAAATCTTTTTAAAGCTACACCACATCCACAGAAGCCATCTTTGTGAATTTTTTGGAGGGAGGTGGGGCTGTTTGTTTGTTTTCAATAGCCTGCTAACCTCCTTTTCTGCTGCAGACAAAGCCTTCGGGCCAATCCTGCAAACACCTCTGGTATTGTTCAGAGCCGGCGCTTTTGCACCTGCCAGGAAATTTGTAAGATCAGAGACTCAGATCCACCTTTTGCAACTTCTCTGCCTTCCTGGAAACTCCCCCAGAATAGCTGCCTGGGTAGGATTAGGCTCTCGCTTTGGAAGTTGATTATGTGATCTCTGTTTCGTTCAGCCTTGCCAGCTGAGGCTTACCTCCAGATGAGTATTTCAGCACGTGCTTAACCTTAAGCAAAGAGATACTCGTGCTTATAGTTAAGCATAGGCTTAAAAATTTTGTTGGAAGCAAATCACAAGCACATTCTTACATACTTCTCTGGGCTGGGCCTAACCATAGTTCTCCTGCTAAAACAGACTTCTTTTTTTCCCTCCCCAACACTTATCCCATCACTGTAATTTCCTTCTTCAATAACTCTCTCCAACTGCTTCATTCCAGTGATACCAAAGGGAAATGACATTTTCTTCTCTGGCAAGTAGATCATAATTGACAACAAACTGTTGGCTTACGCACTGCTCTGCAGGAAGAGGTATATCCTTCATTTAGACCAACTGACCCAGGCTAACTATATAGCCGGGTCTGTCTGATACCTGTCTCTCCCTGAAACGTTGCCTGTTGTGTATCTCGTGTGCTGTAAGTGCTGCTCTGCTCCAATATGCACAGTGCTGCTTTACTGAGGTTTTATAGGGGGAAAGCTGATTACTCCGCTAAGCATCTCAGAGCAGAAAAGGAATGCGACGTGCTGCTCCTGCTGCATAGGGCTGCCGAGTAGAGAGTTAATATCTTGCACATGAGCCATTTCACCTACAGCAAGAAGTGAAAGCATGCGACTACACCCAGTGAGTGATCACAGAGCACCCTGCAGGGAATTTGCTTCCATTTCAAAGGGAGAGATCAAAACCCACAAAGAAAAGTTGGGAGGGGGGGAAGAAAGAGAGAAAGATGCTCCCAGCCTGCTCGTGAGATCAGTGTTGGGCCCAACCTCATAAGCTTTCTGACAGGAAGGGAGAGGTATGGACAGAAGAATCAGAGAGCGCCTTCAGTGCTGATTATTTATGTGCTGGGGTTTGATCCTACACACTGCAGTGAATGGGAGGCTTGCCACCAACTTCAATGGGAACAGAAACAAGTCCCATCACCTTGAGGTTCATCGGCTGCCTGCAGAAAGTTTTAGTATGCCTATCGAAATTAAATATAGGATAATTTGACAGTTTAATGACGACATGGTTCTCGCATTAAAATATATACACATTATATCTCGCATTAAAATATATCCTTTGGGTTTTAAGATTCTCTTTTTCCTGGCTGTTTTCTTATAAAAAGTCTTATGTTTCAAGGGAAGACTGACAAAAATGGGACAGTCGTGCGCACAAGAGCAAAAGGCCTTACAGTTCAGCCCTGTCCTACCTCCCTGCCTCCCTCGAGACTCAGTAGTTTAACGCAGTTGGCATTAGAGGTGTCATCAAATTAGCCATCCTTTAAGTGCTTCGCTCCTGTGCCAGAAGCAAAAAAGGTTGCCTAATTTAAACCATGCCAAATAGGGCATTTGGCCATGAGAAATTACTGAAGAGCTGGCGGAAAAAAAATAAAAACAACCCGCACCAAAGCTGCAATCAATGTCTGTGCATGGGATCTATCCATTGGTCTGAACAGTGAAGAATTCGTCCTGGATGGCAGAGCCAGAGACCGGACTCCCCACAGCTCCTCAAGAACTTCGGACTCACATGCCTGAGTAAGTGACTTCCAACCCCTTGTCATCGTGTTCACTTAGTTCTTAATTATTACATTATTCTGCTCACTGCAGGCAACTAATGCCAGTTCACCCTGAGTTTGGGCTCAGAAGCACGATAGGCAAGGTTTAAGTTAAAAACAACTGCCTCATTTCCATCAGCACACAGCTTAACAAAACTATCTACCTCCAGGTTTTTGGGTTAACTTCTTTAGAACCCCACAGCACTGCTGGGTGGCAGCTCCTCATGTGCAGGAATGGCCCATCCTCCACTCAGGACTCAGCAGTCTGGCAGCTGTGATGGGAAATGACAGAGTCGACAAGTGCCAGGAGGAACCCAACACCCAGGTATCTTCTTCTGCAGCCACCTCTGGAGACTTTTTGCTAGGTAAGCCCATCCTATTTTCCCTCCAGTACCCTGAGGCTTGTGGTTCTCCCCCCCTGCACCAGGATTGTCAGTCCTGAGGGCAACCAGCACTAATGGCCCATCAGCCCCCGAGGTGTGGGTGCAGCCCTGGAGGGAAGCGAGGGGAGACGGAGCAAACGCCTGAGTTTCAAACAAGAATGAAACATCCCTGCTTCCTACTCCAAGAGAAGCTTCCACCACTTAGTACTGGGCTATTTCATGGGAAAATACAGGATAATCCCTGGTCTGGGCAACAGCAGCAAGAGAGATCTTTAACATTAACTGTAAAAAATACAGCTTGACCAATACTATATGAATTTGTGCCACATTCTGTGATGAGCTTTTTGAGGTTTTATTCGATGGCCTGCTTGGGGAAGGACAGAGGAGGAAGAAGAGCAAAACTACTTCAAATCAACCTGAAAGGACTTCTTCCCTCCCTCTGAGATCTTTCCTTTCTGCTCAGAGTGTCAGAGGAATCATGCTCCCCCAGCCTCTGGATCAGAGAAGTCCCACAGCACGCACTGCTGAGGGGAGCCAGCCGGGGGGCAGCGGGGCCAGAGCTGCACTCAGCTCCGAAGTTTCCCAGCCAGAGACTGCAAGCAATGGCTGCTGATTGCTGCGGCAAGGAGACAAGCCTCCGCTGCGAGATGCATAATCTCCAATTTATACAAAGCTTTGAAAGACATCCAACAGTCTAATTGGGAGGCCCTTAAATTAAAGTGGGGATGGGATTTGGAATCCACTTTAGAGCCTGCAGTTTGCAGGGAAGCACGGGGATCCATTTCATCTGTGCTGATATCAAGGGAGCACAATATAAATGTTTTCTGGAGCTTTTATTCCTCCAGCCCTGGGGTTTACATGAGGATTGGCTTTTTTTTTTAAATTATTATTATTTTTATTTTTTTAATTCTGAAGCCTCTTTGAAGTATAATTTCAGACAAGGTGTACGATGGTGGTGTCTGGGGTACCAACACTTCACTCAGCTCCCCCAGCCAGACCAGGGCACTTGTGTGCCTGCTGCCCCCCATCATGACATGCCCATTGCAACAGCCTGGGGCTGCTCTCTCTCCTCCACTGTGCCTTTACAGCCCTTGTGTTAAAGGCACACTGTGCCCTCAGGATGGCTTTTTTGGCCTGCCATCAGCAGGAAGGCTCTGTAGCTGAAGCAACAGCTCTGCAGCTGAAACAACCGTGGGGGGCAGGAATGAAGGGGGTTCTCCTTTGCACATCTGCTTTTTATTTTGACTCTGTTGCAGTACTGCAGCCATTTTGCATCACTCTGAATCTGGCCCACTGACAAGGACCCTATGGCGAGTATACCTGAGCGCTGGCTGCAGACCCTGCCACCTTTCATGCTCAGCTCCAACCAGGATTTGTGTTCTGTAACCATAGAAATACGTACATTTCTATTTCATGGGAACCAGAAGCCAAAAGGGACATCTATTTTCAACTTGTCCCACTATCCTGATCAGCACACACACAAAGATGAGAGATCGCAAGGACATAATTCACCACTTAAATTAGGTATTCTCTGTAGACCTGATGGTTGATCAATAACATACTCCAAGAGGAGGGCTCCAATGGTCTCCATGAGCCCCTTTCCAGTTGCCACAGTATGGCTGGGCTGCAGCCAGGCTGATTTACAGCGCTTAAGAATTGACCTCTGCATAGTGAGAGTGCTGAAACGTGTCAGCAACTGCTAAATGTAGCCACTTCTTCTTCTAATCTTCTGACAACATTTTCTTCTTAGTTGCGTGCTGAATATTATCTGTGGGAATGGGAGTTTTCCTAAGTGCTTGTATGTACTGCCAGCTCTGAGCATTATTTCTCCTTGCCACCTGAGGTGCCTCACGTTCACAAAGCCCTGCAACAATACCATGTGTGCACAGGAAATTCCCTTCACATCACAGTGACATAAGGAGGAGAACAGGGAGCATACAATGCATGTAAAAATATAAACATAAGAAATGACCTCATTTGTGCCAGTGTTCAGGCTGATTATATAGGTTCATGGCCAGAATTTCTTCCAGGGCCTTATTTTTGCTCTCCTCTCCAGCATGATGTATGCTCTGAGGAAAAACAGGATAGCATCGTTAAATAAGGCTTGGCTTCATGTCCCGTGCTTTCCCTCCGACCCACAAGCCTCCTCCCTTCCCAAGCACCGCTCCCATTCCTTAGAGCTGGGAGGGCAGGGGAGCTTTGGCCCTGTCCCACAGGGAGCAACCATGCAAGAAACTCCCTGGTGGGAAACACACATAAGGAAATAAGGGGTAGGCTGGAAGCTGAAGTCCTGGCAGGAAACACAGAAAAATTCACCCTCATCTCCCAGCTCTCCCTCAGTGACACCCGGCTAATCCAAGGAGCAAACATCTTGGAGGTAATCCAAGATCACCTCCATCTACCAACACTGGCACACAAAGCATCCCTACCATCTCCCACCTCGCTCCAAAGCAGGCTGCATCCTCCATCTCCTTTTCCTTATGAGTGACCCCAGAGAGATCCTGGATGGGACCCAGCTGGGGCAGGTTACGCTGACACTATATATAACTTTGAGGGGTCTGGACCTTCAGCTCAGCACTGGAGGGCCTCACTAACCTTGCACATCAGTCCACAATCCCACATCCTAAGATCCCTGGTCCAGGACACAACTGTGCTCTGCAGAGAGCCCAGTCCTGTGCCACACAGAGAGCAGGAGGGCATTGCTATCCTGTCCTCCCAGGAGGAGGTGTCTGTCATTTGGTTATTCACCTCCTGCTCCTCTGCCAGTCCTTTCCTTCGTTAAATTAACACCTCGTTACAAAATGCAAGCTGCTTTGTTCTTACAAATGGTGCTGGAGGGTGTTTACTTTTCTAATGAATATCCTGTGTAGAATGGAAATCTGTCCCTGGCAGTCCTTAACAAGTGCTTCATTAAGCTGTTTGAAAAATGTTCCTTTCTGTTCTCCTTTGAACAGGTTATGCTTTGCTCTTTTAAGCTAGTTTTTGGCTGCCTCCCCATACCTGAGAGGATGGGTGGAGAGGTGGCCATCTGCTCCCAGAGCAAGCAGCCTTTTTAATCCTCAGCAGCAGGAAATGTGCTGACAGACAGCATAGTCTCTCCATCAGGCAAAACAGCATCCATCTCTCAGCTGGCAGTGATGTAGCAAGGGCAGTCCCGTTTGGCAGCGCAGCATGAGGAAGTCAGAGGCATTCACCTGTAAGTGGAGCTCCAAGGGTCACACTCTGGAGGTATCTTTACAAGACTGGGGAGTTCAAACCAGCATTAAGAAAAGAAGAGTGGCAAGTGAGGAGACCAGATGGTCAAACGCATGTAAATTCTGCTTCTAGTTAGACACAGACTTTTAAAAAAATAAATAAATACTGCCCACAGCAGCAGGGTAAAATTCATAGACCCAAGGGTCTGCTGTTAAATGGGATTGAATTCATCTCACAGTGTGTGTTACCAGTGACAGCTAAAGCTGCTCATACTTCTGTTAGTAGAGGTCAGTTTGAAAATAGTATTTGTTGCTCTTCACCCAAAACTTAAAGAACATTCACAGGAAGAATACAAGGAGCATCCTTTAGAGGCAGGAGACTCAACATTGCGTCAAGATGTTGCCCAGAGAAGTGGTGGGTGCCCAATTCCTGAAGACATCAAGGTCAGGCTGGATGGGGCTCTGAGCACCTGATACAGTTGTAGGTGTCCCTGTTCACTGCAGGAGGGTTGGACTAGGTGACCTTTAAAGGTCTCTTCCAACTCAAATGATTCTATGACACAGAACTGCAAAGTCTCCCTGAAAAGGACAGTATGTTCTGAGCTAATATATCGCTGATTTCTGTCTCCAGTCAGTCCCATACACACAAGAAGCCTTTGAAATTCCCTCAGCCTCAAAGGGTGTCGAGACTGATGACTCCTCTTGTGCCAGGTGAAATGAGTTACCAAAAGGCAGGTTTGGCACTTCTGGACTTCTGCCAGACAAGGCAGACCTAGACAAGGGTTGTAAGAGATTAACTATATTTATTGCTTTGAAGGTCAGAAAACTTCACTAGTCCAAAACTAATTCAGCATCCTTTGCCCTAGAGTTACTTCAGGAGGCTAATTTATCTCAATAAACAGGTAACACACTGGAAAAGTATATGTGGCCAAAGAGAAAAGAGGTCATTCACCAGTGTACCTCTAGTTCCAGTTCTTATTTTGGCTCCACTAAAATCTGATACAATTCCTCTCCGAGAAGGCAACAATACTGAAAAAATAATCTTGCTTTTGTCAGAGTAGATGCAGGTCCTTGAAAAAAGCAATGCTGGCACAATGCAGGTACGATAAAAACAGAGAAAAAGCAAGTTTCACTGAAAGCATGTGTCATATGGGCAGATGCTTGGTTTGGTGGTCAGAACCTTTATCATGTACCTTGGCATGAGCCATAGAGCCTTGACCATGAATGGCAGAGCCCAAATGCTGCCCTTCAGGCATTTGCTTTTCCCAACATAGAGTTGGAAAGGAAAGGCTTGCTCTGTATTGGGCCCTCCAACAACACACAAAGTACTTTAAGGGAATAGGTTTGTTAGAAAGTTTTGTTTGAGCATGTGTGTATTGGGGGTGTTTTGGTATATATATATATTTATATTTTTATTTTTAAGAAGCTACTGCACGATGAAAGGCTGGCTTCTGTCTCAAAGAACTGCAGTGAAGTCAGTGCAGATTTATGCTATGTTCAAACTCTGGACCGAAACATGCAGTCTGTGACACAAAACAGGTAATAACATTTATAGAATGAGGAAACAAAGTAACTTCCTAACCAGGCAGCCCATTATGACAAGTTCCCTTGTTAAAACTGTGCTGATAGAGTTTATAGTTGATAATTAACTGGCCAATGTCTGTACTGTACGAGCACATTGTCCTCTCTTATCTCGCAGTGGTTTTCAGAGATAACACTGGACACTGGCCGGTTTGAACAGGCGAGTAAACTGGAAAGAAGTACTAGAATGCTTGCACAAAAAAAAAAAAAAAGCTACTATTCAGATGCTAGGGTACTAAATTCAACTACTCCACATAAATACCATTTTGACTTGGATAGCTTTCCCAACAGATGATACATCACTTTGACTGCAGTAGTCCGGCAGTGACTTCACCTTGATTTTGCTCAGTCTATTGGTTCAAAAAGAAAGGAAATTGTCTGCCACTGACCAGTGAAGGGAGGAGGAATTTAGAAACCACAATGTTGAAAGCAAAGGAGAAATAGCTGAAATACTCCCGAAGGCAAGGGACAAAGCAAGACAGATACCATCAGAAGAAGCATTTCTTCTAGCAATCCCTAAATCCAAATTCTGGCCACTAGTCTGGGTGAATCGCTCCAAACAGAGCCAAGAGTTCTCATGCAATGTAGAGACAATAATTCCTAGGATAAACGAACAAGTCCCATCTAACAGGCTGCATCCAGGCTTTCCTGCGTGGTTTTTCTGTGGTCAAATGACTCTGGGAGCATCCACACGCTGCCTCAAGCACTCAGGCCAAATTAGCATTGTCACCATCTGCTAATACATATGACCCAGGATTGAATACTTGTAAAACAGGATAGGCCTCATTCTGCTCTAATTGATCTGTATCCATGAGGAACAGCTATACTGTAGCCAATGGAGTTGCATCTCTTGTAACTGAGATTAGAATCTAACTTGATACCGCTTAAGATTTTTCTGTGACTCAACACTTTGCATGAGCTAACAAGTGGCTTTGCTCTTGTAAAACTCTGAGAAGCGTGTAGCCTAAAGAAACAGACCTGTATTTCTACCTATTCTGCATCTGTTGGATCAAAACGGTGAGTTTGACTTTAAGCCTAAACACAGTTCTGTTTCCCAACAGAGGTTGGAAGATTACATTGAGACATACTTAAAAATGATATTTCTAGTACTTTTTTTTTTTTTTTTTTTTCCCTCAATTGCAGTGGCTCTTTATCATACATGCTCTGGGAACAGATGTAAAAATTGCCATCTGAAAAGTTGTATTTTGCACATACTTCACTTTTCTCTTTACAGTGGGAGGAGGACGAGGACAGAGGCGCCAGTCCTTCAAGCCCATCCACATCAAAATACATGGCCAAGCATGATTTAATATACATTAAAACCTAGCTTCAAAGGCAGGCAGGAAACAGAATTAATCAACTCTGTTCCTGAAGAGAAAGGGAAGGCGTTACATTGTAAAGAACCTCTTGCTCCCTATTCCTGCACAGCTTTCAAAACAAGATATTGAATAGGTTTTATTGGACCTCTGAACGTCTCTTCAGGGCTGGGCTAATGAATCATAGCTAATGCCAGAGGCCTTGGCAGCAAACTTAGCGACCTGCTTCTCATTCTGTTTTCTTGCCATAAATTCAGGAAAAAAAGAAGAAAAAAAAAAGGAACAGTACATGCAAAGGTCCAAGGTTTAAGAAATTCAAACATGCTGCCTACTCAGTCAGGTCTGCAGAAGCTTAACAAAAGTTTTTTCAACAAATCCTCAGTGACCTCACCAGCAGCAAAGTTTTCTCTTGCAGGTTCACCCCTGGGACTGTCACTGAGAGGTGCCCTGGTGTCACCTCTCTCTCAGAGAGCATGGGGCCAACTGGACGTGCACTCCCTTGGCAGCTGCTGCTCCTCTGGGCAGTGACAAGGCTGTGATCCCCAGGGAGCAGAGGTCTGACAGCCACCCATTCACTCCAGCTGGGCAAATGAAACCACACAAAGAAACTAGGAGGAGGAATGAGGTGTGACAAAAGAGAAACATCCCCCTGACTGGCACAAAAGGGAAGACAAAGCCTCATCTCTGCTCTTACCTCAACTGTCACAATGGCTTTTCGTCCCCAACATCTCCATCATCTGGCATCTATATACTTTCCACTGTGGGTGCTCCCTCTGACCCAAAGCTCTCTGTAGCTCAGCTTTGCCACTCTCCTCCCCCCAGGAGCGGCATCTCCTTAAACCACATTTCTCCCTGACTGGAGCTATGCAGTTAAGTCCGGGGCCACCACCATAAGCAACCTGAGGTGCCCAGAAAAAGCATGTTCCCATATGTATTCCTCCTACACCACAGCTGGCTCCATCCCCACTCCCCTAGCACATTATCACCTTATTATCCAGTCTCCAAAAGCACCAGTCAGAAATTCTACCTGTTTCAGTCCTAGGATGAGAGAGGGCCCACAGTCCTCTACATAATTTTGTAGAAAAACAACAAAAGCCAGCAGCAAAAGAAAACAGCGAATGCTTTCCTAAACCACATAGTAGCTGTGAGACAGCCCCACTATGGCAACTATCAAAAGGCTTGTGGCACAAGACAAGCTTACATCTTCCCCCATAGCACTCTTGCACCTCTTTGGGCAAAGCCTTGCACCTCACACAGATCACCATACTCTGTCTACAGCAACTCCTCAAGTTGCTGCCTGCAGCTTTGCAAGTCCTCAGCTCAGTTTCACACCTTCCCCCTGTCCTCCTGAGCTGGAGCACGGCTGCCAGTTTGAGGGTGTCCCTGCAGGCCCTGGACACTACCAGTCCTTCACTATCCCGAGGGAGCAGACTGGTCCAGCAAAGACACCTGCCTCGGGGAAACTGTTCTCAACCAAATCCACTGCAATGCCAGGAAATCCTAATCCCTTCTATCGTGCTTTTTGCTGTTGTTTTTGCCTTCCTTCCCTTCACTGTGGCTATTTTTTAGTCAAGTTATTCCAGGGAACCTTTATTTTTGTAAGAACTCTGATATCATTCCTTGTAGGTGGTAAACATTTATAAGTCAAAGCATAATTCCAAATACTTAGTCTTTAGGTAAACACTAGAAAGTAAAGGTCAGACTGTAAACATCAGTATTTTTGTAAAGATTGTGTGCATTCATGTTTTGAATTCCTGTTTTCCTTAAGTAAACCCCAGGCAAGAGATAACAGATGCCTAATTTCAAAGATGCTGAAAGTTATAATCTGGCACGCAATGGCATGCACTGTAATGAAGTTTACAGAGTCACTGTCTGAAGTGTTCACACATGAAAAATTAAAGTGGAGATGGTTGTTTTATTTAAATCAAACCTATTTT
The DNA here is from genome assembly GCF_905368555.1 of Meleagris gallopavo. Lineage (NCBI taxonomy): Eukaryota > Metazoa > Chordata > Aves > Galliformes > Phasianidae > Meleagris > Meleagris gallopavo. Next base: position 14,473,559 of record NC_139405.1, read on the forward strand.
CAGAAACCTTTTATCCAGCCATAAACTGCTGCGGAGTAGAAGATCAACATTTGTGTCTCCAAGTTTTCTTCCTAATAACAAGCCACTAACATAGCACGTTCTGCCTTAAAGGACCATTAGGAAAACATTGCTTTGCTGGGGGACTGATAGGGACGTTAGTTTCTCACTGACCAGATAAGAACAGACAGTGTTCTTGCATTCGAGCACTCAAAAGTGAGGAAAAGCCAGCGCTGTGGCAAATGGAGCAGTTTCATATCCCCTCTGTGCATGTGTATGCCCATGCGTTCTGTAGAGAGATAAGCACACTCCTGTTTTCACCAGGGCAAGGAAGGTGCTGCCTAGACCCTGCACAGCTGTCCAATAACCCACGTGAACCTCAGTGTGTGCTGTGTACTCCTAGGTCAGCTTTGCTGCCTCTGACTCAAACCTAGCTACAGTGGCAGAATTAGCAGCACGCTCACCTGTTTTGCTACAGTCCTTTTGACACTATTAGAAATTTAAATGTATTGGGGGAATCACCTTTACCCCAATTCTGCAGGATGGAAAGCAAGAGAGGAGAAAGCGGAGCCAAAGGAGCGACGGCTATGAGTGATGCTGCAACAGGTGACTGTCAAAAAATTCTCATTTTCCAGAGAGCTGAGGTATTTCCCATGCTCCAGCTCTCCTGAGTCTCTATTGCAACTCTGACTGCTCAACACCACAGGTCAGATCCCTGGGTCTCAAGTCAGATAGCCAGAACATGAGGAATGCTTCACTGGTGACCACCCACAGTGGGTTCGGTGGAAAGTAACTTGCCTGGGATCACCCTGGCAGGGGCACTGAAACCTCTAATTCCTACTGTACATCTGAACAGCCCTAAATGTTTGTTGTCTTTCCACAAACCTCCACCTCATTCACTGTTCGTCTTCCCACTCCTGTCTAAATGGGGCAGCGATCCTTGGACAATAGCATCTCTTACAGCACAAGCCTGATTCATTCCCCAAGCAGGTCTCTAATTGCAGTGGGCTAATTAAAGACTGTATCACAACACAGAAGACAGAAGCAGGCCTGGGAAGAGAATTCTGCACTCTTTTCTACTCTGTTCCTTATGCATCTATTCACCAAGGGGACAGAGGAGCTCTCTGCAAACACCTAACCCTCTAGTGTGAGTACACAGAGGGAGATGCTCCACTAGAAAAGTTCTCCCTGAGATTACTCCTTGGAAATAGAGCTGCAATTACTGAGCAATTTCTCCTCTTCTACTTTAACTCTGCCAAGGTGCCCACCACAGCTTGAGGCTGCAGGAGAGCGGATCCCGCACTGTAAGGAGAAGCCCACACAGGCTCTGCACGGTTGGTATGCTCCACTTGAATATCAGCAGGACACATGCAAGCTGAGAGGTTTGAAATGTTCATAAAGTGGCTGAGTTTGGCAGGAAAATTAAGTGAAAGTCACTCTCCTGCCAAATCTCAACAGCACAGTGGTGTTAGAGCTGCTCAAATAGGATGGATATCTTAACATTTCAAGGCAAGCAAAAGTGCTTTTTCCTTTTTTTTTTTTTCTCCCCAGAAGCTATCAGCATCATTGCCACATCAATCCACACGTTGTGGATGCTTACGTGCATAAACACACACAGAGTAGCACTGTCACTGCCATTTCTACGCTGTTAAGGGAAGAGATGGGTTTGTTCTGATTTTCTGCAAACTTCTGGGAACTTTCGTATTTCTGATCCACCCACTATAATTACAGAACAGCCCACAATGACCGAAACTCTTTCCTGTAATATTTTAAAGTGTATTTCCACTCTGTTTGCCCACGTGCCACCAATAAGGAGGCATTCTGTACCAGTATGGCCACAGTTGCTTTTGTTTGTTTTGATTTTACAGCCATCCCTTTTTACAATCAGGCAAGAGTTTTTTCTCCCCCCTTAAATTTCCCTCTGAAGTATCAGGGGCAAATAAACCACCTGCCACAATAACCTGCAAGCAGATGAAGGGGCAGGGGCAATAAGAAAAGCACAGTAGACAAGGGCGTGCACCTTTACACTTAAACTGCTAGGAACAAATAACAAATTTGGTTAAGCACAATATACATCCAAAAGCAAATTAACTGCCCATATTTGGTACAACAAAAGGAAGCCCTCTTGGAGTCTGGGCCTACCAGAAAGATCTGGTTCTACTCGTCTCACATTGGACAGTCAACTTGGCAGCATCTACCAAAGCTGAGACTTCAAAGAACTGAGGATTCGCAGAAGATTCAATGAAGTCCACCCAAAATCTCTTCCCTGACCCCCCCATAGCACCAGATATGCAGGAGGGGAAGAGAATGTTTTTTGTTTTTGTTGTGATACCCATGTAAGTGTAATTATTTTCCCCAATAAAATTCAAGACTAAAATACATTTATGTTAATTCAGACTAATTGCTTTTCATAATTGTTTAAACTCTGTAAGAACACTGGACACAGCCGTCTACTTTTCTCTTTGGGATGCATCTAAAGAACAAAGAAATTGAACCAAATACAAAAATTCCAGTGGAGATTTTTCATTCAGTTCTCCTATCACCTTCCTTCTTTCTCAAAACAAGTATTTCTGCTTCAACCAAAGGTAAAGTGGAAAACAGACAACAAAAAGGAGCCTGATTTTCCAGAATAACCAAATCACAGCAGTCAGTCAGCAGTCCCAAGACATCATTACCATTTGAACCACCTCCATCTAGACACCCAAACATTAAGACATTTGGTATTGCCATTCAGATCTGAAGTGCTGGTCAAGATTTTTATTTCACTGGATGATTACTACTCTGAGGCAGCAAAATGTGTTCATACAGCCTACTCTGGAAACACAGTTTCTTGCTGGCTTGAGAGTCCCAGAGGGAAGTGGGAGCAACCAACCTTTGCAAGAACAAGTTTTCAAGATTACAGACCTTCCATCAAAACTCTGAGGGGAAACATTTGGCTGTCTGCTCAAGCATACACTACTTCAAGATGGTTTTGTAACAAATGTCATTAACATTGCACATTTGAGAGGTCTTACAGGTTGCAGCGTAATCTTCCCAAAACCTGCTCAGTTACACATTGACTAAATGAACAATGTTGAGTTGGTTTGGATTTCACCATATTTGGCCTGAATGAACCTAAACCGACACAAAAGTTACCCAGTCTGAGCCAGTGCCAGCTAGATTCTCAACACTTCAGCAGCGATGGTTTCCCTTCAGCGTCACTGAAAGTTGGGAGGTTCGCTTTGGTGACCTGTGGCCTTTCTTTCTTCCCACCCGCCTCATTCTTTCTTTCTTTGCTATGTATGTTAATTTGGGGAAAATCATAGCCTAGGGCAACACACCTGACTGCTTCCCACCCCAAAATCATTTACCATTTAATGCACGGTTACATTCATTCTTCTGCCTTTATAGTTCCCTAATGAGCTTGAACTGCAATTAACAAAATGATTGTGTTCACTTCAGTATAATGCACCTGCAAATACCAGGAAAGGAAGTCATCTTTATAACAAAAAATACACTCGTACATATTTCAGCATAACCTGGGTATACTAGCACAGAATTAAATTCTAACAGGTGTCAGTGGCTGCAAACAGCTTGTTGCCCTTTAAAAAAAAAAAATTGTTATCAGTTGAGGATGCCCCTATATTGTCATCTCATCCATGGTTCAATGACTGAGTAAGTAGTTCCATTCATTTTTCTACTGAAATCATTTACTATCCTGTATTGACAGATGACACTGTAGAAATGATCTGCTTACCCTACACAAGCTCTATTGGTTCCAACTCCAGCTAAGCTTTTACTTTCCTAATTTTGTTCCTACATGCCCAGGCCACATTTATATGTTCTTTGGTAGCTTGTCCCTCTTTCTACCTCCATACTCTTCCTTTTTGCATTTGAAATTAGTCAGGAGTTCCCCATTCAGCCAACATGGCCTCCTGCTATACCTGCTCAGCTTCCTTCACATCAGGATGAACTGATGTTCTTGTGCTTTGAGGTGGCTGCCCTTAAAGATTAAGCAACTTCCATAGTCTCTCTACACTCTCCAGGCAGAATCCCAGGAGATTCTGCCCATCGGTTCCTTGAAAAAGCCGAAGCCCATACTTTTGAAGTTTTGAGTGATTACTGTATTACTTGCCTTTCCCATTTCCCTCAGATTGTTAAGCCACCATCCTCTGATACTGCAGTCAAGTCATCCTCAAACAGTTCTTCCATTCATGGGCAGCAGATCCAGCACAGTCCCTCCATCAGTCAGCTCGTCCAACGTCAGCATCAAAAAGTTGTCCCTGATGTACTCACTCCAAAAGTCTCCTGAATTGCTTGTACCCCATCACATATCCAGAGGATGATGGGAAGGCAACAGATCTGAGCAGCTTTGCTTAGTGTCAGAAAAATGAATCCACCTCCTGATAATGGAATTTTGCTTGTGTTAAAAGCAGAAGAGTTCTATTGTGACTTCCTAAGCCAAGATATTACTGTGTGTCCCCTGTAGGATCCCAACTAATACCTGTATAACATAAATGCCATAGTTACAAGCATCTTTGAAAGAGTCCACTCAGACAAATCTACCCACTCTCTCACTTGCAGAGAATCCCTGGAGTTCTTTATACAGCACAGAAGTAGAAGCAATGAAACAACTAATTCCTTTACTGTTCATCTGTAGCCAACTTCGGCCTGCGGGTGAAGAACACCAGTTTGTTTCAGAACCTGGTAAGAAGAGGCATAATGAAAGAACCCAAACCAGACAGTCTACCCATCGCAGCTGTTCAGAGGTCAAGGCCAGAAAATGAAGAAACATTTCTGTAACTTGTGAGCTTAAACCAATCTCCTCAGTCAACAACTTTCAGAGACTGATTTCTTACCAAAAAGGCAGGATCTGCAGAATTTCAGTCGAGCAACGTCAGGAGCCTGACCCTCTGAACTCAGTTCCTGGCTGCAGATAGCACCTTTGCTAGTTACAAATCAGCAGTAGGTAGTTCCCTGGACTTTCAGCCAAACTTTGACTCTCCATCTTTCAACGCTACTGAAGTAGTGTAAGTAGAGTAAGTGAAAGGCAAACTTAGCCTCTGATTTGAACTGGAATTTACAGTTTGCACAAATTCTGAAAAAGCCTGATGACGTAAATGAGTGTCTGATTTGATTGTGACACATTTACCCTATCAGACAACTCTGAGTGATCTGTCCTGGCTCTTTGGCAGGTATGAAATCAGAGGAACTGAATCCATATACTGACTGTTAAGACATTCACATCTCATGGTCATCAGCCTCCTTCCTACATACCAGCAATCCCTGAATCTACGCACACCCAACGCCACTGCAGTCACCATTCTTATTTGAGCATCTCAATTTTTGCTAAATTTATCTTCATAACAGCTCCGCAGGATGGATTTCCCCCATGATAAGGATAAAGTAACCATGGGACACTAAGGTACAGATTTTTTTAAAAATAGAATTTAGTTCAAGTTCATGCAAGTTTCAATAAACCTTTACTTTGCCTTGGAGGTGGGCGAGCTCAACCTCGGATTTGCTTAGTGCTCTGGATTTGTAAGGTTTCAGGCAATGCAGAAGTGCCAAGTTTCACACTGTTTTGCACATGAAACCATAAATCCCTCTCCAGAACCCCAGGGGCACGAGGGGGCTGTTGTTCGAAAGGTTCATGAACTTGGATAAAGTTGGGCAGATATCAAAGTTTGTAACAACATACTAAATTAAGTTCTGTCCAAAAGTTTTTCATGGGCTTAGCCTACAAAATAGCTAATAAGAACATTTTAAGGTTTTGCAGAATTGGGTCACTGGCAAAAAAAAAAAATCACAAATAAACAAAGTAACCCCACATCATTGTTCTATTTAATTACTAGCTTTATCTTTTTCAGTTAATTCACTGCATTGCTTTTTCCCCTGGAAAGCACACAGGCAGTCTTCTTTATCTAAGGTCATTTTAACTTTTGGTACCATGTAGACATAGTGCTTTCCTATTTTGTTTTTAAAGTAGGCATCTACCAGAGAGAGAGAACCACATTCTACAAGATGAGACTATATTAAAATGTTTACTTGGGCTAATCAGAAAATAATCATTCTTCTGAAAAACCTGTACAGAACATTTATTCATATACAACACGTAGTAACTTTGGCCAGTATTCATTATCTGTTCACTTTAGTAAAAAAAAAAAAAAAAAAACACCAAACCCAAACTGAAACAAACAGAAAAGTCTTAAATAACAGCTGCCACCCCAAATTCATTCTATAATTCCAATAATCATACAATTATAGAATCACAGAACTGTTAGGGTTGGAAGGGACCTTAAAGCCCACCCAGCCCCAACCCCCAGCCATGGGCAGGGCTGCCTCCCACCAGCTCAGGCTGCCCAGGGCCCCATCCAACCTGGCCTGGAGCCCCTCCAGGGATGGGGCACCACAGCTTCTCTGAACAGCAGTGCCAGGGCCTCACCATTCTAATTTTGGTTTTCAATGAAAACTCTTATAACAGTTTGCATTATCTTCTTTGAGTGAAGTTCTATAGGGGGAAGTTTGCCAGTCAAAATTCAGGATGTCTACAGTATTAACTTTAGAATAAAACTGAGAAATATTTGGTCATCTATCCTGCAAACAAACTGTTGATTTCTTAAAGAAGAGTTTGGTTCACGGTTGCTTTGAAAGCAAACTCAAGAGAAAAACTAATCTGAAACAGCCAGATTTCAGACTTCCTTATGATAAATAGCAAGTTTTTCTATTACCATCCTAGTATAACGTTACTCAAATAACAAGAAGTGAGAGAGTCAGATTTTCTTATCTCCAGAGCAGTCAACATAATATGCCAATACACAAAGCAATGAAAAAGATTCTAATTTCATACTGAAGTCACCAACTGTCCCAGTTTTATCAGTATTCTATAACGTAATATCAAGCTGTTAAGCGTCAGAGAGCTGCACAATGGACTGGAAGCTGTTTCAGTATCATCTGTCTCTTTCCTTCATATTTAAGTAGTAAAACCTCATTTTAATTTATATTTATCACTTACCCATCAAGATAACAAGCAGGATCAGATCTTCTGACAGCATGTACTGCATAACCTTTTACATGCAGTTTGCAAAGTATTTTACTAACAAGGGCACTACGAGATGATGGTCATCTCAGGGGGTCAGCGAAGAATCCAGATTCTTGGCTCTTCCAAACATTTCTCTACTCTGACTGGTATCTCTCTGGAAAAAGCAAACCCTGTGAACACATGTCGCCCGGATATCCATTGCTTGCCCTGGGAGTAGCATCAGTGGTTACTGAACTTTTTACTTCCTGCCAGCGCAGCACACAAAACTGCTATGACGAAAGAGAATAGGGAAGAAAAAAAAAAAAAAAAAAAGGAAAAAAGGGGAAGAAGAAAAAATCTGAAGGAACCTTTGATCTTTTGAGTAAAAAGGAAAAAAAAAAACAGCAAAACAATTACTAATAGAATGTTAAGATTGTATATTAAACCCACAGAAGTGAAAAAATGAAGGAATTAAATATTCTCTTGGCTCTTTTACCCTTCCCTCTGCCTGTGTGCATTACAGCTTTTCATTACACAGTCATGTAACACCAGGCAAAGCGACACAACCATAGGTGATGGTTAAGTGTGAGCACGGCTTGTTCTGAACTAAAAGTTACAGAAATGAAAGTGTTAATAACTAGTTATTTTATCTTGTAAAAGTTTAATGCTCACTATTATAGAATGGCAGGATACTAAAGAAATGGCAAGATGTTGTTATGGACTAAATGAAATATTGAATAAATGAGCTGTTCCTCCCAGTAAATATTTTGGTTGGAGTTTATTTGCAGCTGTATTTATCTCCCTGTGAACCCGATATGACGGTAATATATCATGGGAAGCAACTATCCCCCAGTTTATGCCTATGTGTAAACAACTCTCACTGAAATAGGCTGCTTGCCCTGTACCAAGCATCCGTACATTTTTCAGCCCCACGCCTGCAAAACGTAACACGCTTGCTCTTCGCTGAGCTCTCTGCAAGCTCCATATCTGCTGCGCTTGGACCAGCTGCACACTTCCCAATCATTATCATGCATATCCTCTTCGTGAGCAAGGAAATACTATTATCCTGGTTTTACAAATGAGAATTCGAGGCACAGAGAGATTAAAGCTAAGCATTTCAAAGCACTCTGGTTAATTAAAATGACTCGAAAATGGGTGTCCAAATTGTTTAAATACCTTTGAAGTCTCAGAATAATTATATTGCTCAAGGTCACACAGGGAGTTTATGGCTGACCCACAACTTGAACCCAGGTATCCAGCGTCCCTCTCCAGCATGTTAATCACAAAGCCATCTTTGCTTTCCAATTTAATACTGGCCAGACCTGGTCTACATGCAAACTGGTCACCAGTGGACAAAACCTGTCATTATGCCATTTAATGCAGCTATCTACCTCTAGCCTACAGGATAAACAGCAGTACATTTGGGCATCTCTAAATTCTTTAAGGTACATACCATTAGAAAACATGAGGCAGGGAAAAGATACTTGAGGATTAGCAGAGAAAGACACTGAGGAACTTTTCCAATGCAATTCTGCAGCAGAGTAAGATCTGAGGTCTCTCCAGTACTCAGGCTGATGGTCTTGCTGCTAACACTGCCCCTTTTTATCTCTCTAGGAGCATGCCCTTTTGAAAGATTTGGCTGCCAAAGCCAGTCCTGTTGGTATCAGCTCTGCTATGAATTCCACTAGTTCTTATTACACTCCCTTGACACAACAGCCAACAGTAATGTCATGCTACTTGCCATCAGGTGCGCTAGACTACAGCACAAAATAAACCCTCTGAGATATTCAGTGCAGAACCAAGACTTCAGCAGCAGAGCATACACTGGAAGACACTTCTCCCACAAGAAAAGCTCAGGATGGACCTATCAGAGCTTCCACACCACACAGATGGAAGAACATCTGCATGCAGCACTATTAGATATTAACACCGTATGACTCTTACCAGCCTTCCCTATGTCACTGTAGTCTTTGCACAGAAGGAGGCTGTACTTAGTAAGCTAGTTTTGATATCCACTAATAAATTTGATCCCAGCTTAATTTCTCCTGGGTGCACACTCTGCTTTATGCACTCCTCTCACTCAGAACTGCAAATCACAAAGCCACGCTTAGCAAATACCGATTTCTATCCTATGAGCCAGTGCAATCACATAGGGCAAAGCATACCAAGTAGGACTCAGTCTTGAGTTCTCCTCAGACACACCAACACCCTGCAGAACGTAGAATGCAATGCAGTACAGAGGCCAACATAAAACACGCACACACACACTTAACATGCTGACTCTTTATCAGGGAGGTTGCTAATTTCCCATGCTAAGAACAACCTTTGGAACTAAAATGAATTATGCGTCTCATTCTGAGTGCATCAAAGAGTAGACAGCCTTTTTAAAGTAGTCAAGATCACCTCAGCTGTGCTTTTGTTATCTAGCCCAAGGTTAAGGATTTGGCCTTGGGCTAACAATTGGCTCAGAAAACTACGATCATATAATGAGAGTTCCAGGAAGAGAGAAAAACCAAAGCTTGGAAAGGCACTTTCTTCAAAGTGTCCCAGCATCTGACCCTTTTTTCCCCCTCCCCCTTAGATGAATGGGGTAAAGAAAAAAAAAATAGAGGGGGGCTGGGGGGAACAGGGACAACTGGAACCTGAAACCCTGAAGGATGTACTCACAAAAGGAGCTGAAAAGACATTCCAGATGCTTACCGGACACTCAGGCTCACAGAGGAAGCTTTGACTTTCCTCACCAGTTAGATGGAAACTTTGGCAGTAACCCACCGCATGGCTCAGGTCTGAAGAGGAGGAGGCTCTTGGAAAAGGCTGCACCTGGTTTAATTTCATTGTTAGAAAACATAAGTAAGCTGGTCTGCTTCTATTTGAAAAATAAAGATAACCCTCAAAAACAGGCTAAGAATCTCCAGCAGGCAAAAATTGCAAGAGCTCCCTGCCAGCAGGACGGACTGCTGGATTATACAGTCTAATGGCTTTGTGTTTGTTTTAAATAAGGATTTCATTGTTTTTTGTTTTTTTTTTTTTGTTTGTCAGAACCTGCACACAGAAGAGTCACAGACCACATTCCCAACCTTTGCTGCTGACAAAAATCACAAGGCTCCACCCATGCTCCCAATTTCATTTTCCCAGGTGTTGGTCCTTTATACCAAGGAGCTCTGCAGTGGGCATGGATGAGTAGCCCAGCAGGTGTGTGGGATCTCTTTCTAAATGACTCTGCCCTCTAGGGTACATTTAGGTGATATTTTCAAAGATGAAAACCTTTTCATTTGCAAACCTAGGACAATTCTTTACACAACCTGTCAAAAAGTAGTTAGCAAATTCTTTCCTTAAAGAATAAAAATGAAAAAGTCATCAGAATAGGAAAAATGAATCAGAAGTAGAAGAATGAATCAGTTAGAAGAACACCATCTAGAACACATGTTATCGCTAATCTTAAATAATAAACAATGTTGATATATTTTAAAAATACCAGTGGTTAAGAAAGGGAAAGCACCAATTCCATTTTCTTCTGATTTTTAAGTCTCAAGGTGACATTTTCAAGCTTTTTTTGCCAGAGCACGAGGAAATTTTCTTTTGAAGGATCTCAAGTTTTATGGTGTATCTGAGATTCAAGCACTGGAAGTTTTAAAGTAAGCCTGTAAGATGCCAGTAGCCTGTACAGTGAAAGAGATACCTTAAAAAAAAAAAAAAAAAAATTGACATGTCTGCCATTGCAGTACCTGGGTCTTCCACAGTAATTATAAAAGAATATCAGTAATGCCAATAATGTTTTGCAGAGCAAAAGCTGTTCATCTTTCACTTAAAGCTATTAGGTGTACCTGTATTTTACAGTGCCAAGACAAGGCAAAGGGCATTAGGACCCAGTCCAACAGCAGCAGTTCATGACATCAGAATTACCTTCATGTCAATACTACAATCTCAATTAGAGAATCAGGACTTCTTGTGAAAATGACAAAGAAGATGGACTATTAGAAGTGCAAGCCTGCTTTTAAGCACAAGATCTTTTCATTCAATGAAAGAGAGTGAAAATACAATCAGAAAAAAATTCTGCCAACATTGCCCTTAAAATAGAATAGTGGGAAACAACTGCCAGTGAGTGATGTTTATAGGAAATAGTATACACCCTCACTCTCTTCCTAAGTCAATGGGACCTAATTCCTAAGTCAATAACTCCATTAAGTCCCATACGAAGTTATCAATAACTCATGAGAGAAATGCAAAAGTCAAGATTATAACGAACCAAATCATTGTTTCTGGCTGCAAAGCAGAGGCTTTCTGCTCAGCCCACGTGTTTGGTGCGGTCACAGTCAGATATCCTCTCTCCTTCCCCCTCCCATCACCACTGGCCATGCAATTAAGCTTCAATACTCTGTGTGTATATTATTGATGTGGAAACAGCTATTTCCATCACGCCGCAGACATTCTAGACTTTTGAAGTCTGTGGTTACAGAGTCATTATTCCATACAACACTTTCCCATCACTGGGGTGTGCAGGATGCTAGAAAAATTGTTTTTGTGGAAGTTCCAAGCTAATGGAGTTATGACAATAGTTACCTGAAATGTATTCTTTTTCATATGTGCTCTCCTTGTCTTCTGAGGCTTTGCTTTAATAAAAAGGGCCAGATTGCCTGAGAATGAACTCAGAGCTTTGCTAATGTGCAGATCTGCTTATATTTACATCTTTTAATCTGCATGTTATTTCCAGAATGATGCTAGTAATAGTAATAACATATTTGCCTCTGTTTGTAGAGCTGGAGTTGAATGCTTTGTTTTAATGAGACACGCCGAATAGAACAGTACCTTGCGGTGAAAGAAGTACATGTCAGCTCTCCATCACTTGGCACTGCAACCCAAACTACAGTACAGTATTCATCATTTCCTTGGTGATCTCCCAAAAAGACCTTCTTAATTTAATCTCTAATGGGATTACCAGCCTCATTAAATTGTAAGTCTGCCGCAGTCCATTTGCTGTGGGAACCTGAACTTTCAGAATGTTATCAATTCACTGCTCTGATCTCTCTACCTGAAGTCATGTACAAATTTTAAACACTTTCCGCTTCAAAAAAAATCTGTAGGTCCTTTCCCACTTCCCTTGCTCATCTCTACTTTCCAGAAAAAAAACCTTGGCCTTTTTGCAAACTAAGCAGCCAGAAATCTGCTCTTTCCTGGAGTTAAGCCAACTGCTGCCCTAGCCTAGTCTGGCTTTTGTGCTAGCAGTCAAATATGCAGAATATGAAATTTGAAGAGCAGAACTACAAGCTTGCTTGTCACTACCCTGCATGATGAGCCGAGAACCCAGCTGACCCACTGCAAGCTCCATGCCTCTGGAGAACGGAAGTCCAACAGCTCTCAGCCTTCCTTCATCTACGGAGGGAAATGCAAGCCTGGGCAGGTATGAGAGCTGCGCGCCTTTGGAGCACTATGTAAATACAGGTGCAAATGGCCTTTGGCCCTCAGACTTCTGGCAAGTCACAAACATGGTCCCCAGTGCTCCAAGGTGTCTCCTGCTGCACACAACAGGTGTGAACCTGAAGACTTCCTGAACCAAGATTCTTGCTGAAGGCAGAGACAAATTTGCCGCTGCAAAGAACATGGAAACAGGACAAAAACCAGTGTACCCACTTTGCTGAGCGGCCTTGGCACAAGGCTTGTGGCCTGGATGTTGCTAGATCCCAGAGGGCACTGACAGAAGACCAGATCTCAAAGGGAAGAGAAATTCCACCTCAGGAAACCATGACTGGTCGCTGCAGACAAAGCTGTCAGCAGTACAGCTATGAAGGATCAGCACTGCTGAGACAGGGAAGATCCAATCTCACAATAATTTTTTGCATCCTTTTTGTGCCCAAGCAAGTCCAACGTAGTAGATGCAAATGGTTACTTTCTCATACACCTGTTTACTTCTCCCAAGAGATTTTACAACAACAACAAAAAAAACACCTTTGAAGTACAGCAGAATAAAAATATATTCTGAAGGAGCTGTGTTTTTTCCTTTATACACAGTAGCTTGGCAAAATAAAAGAATACCACTCCTACCCAACACCCTCCTCAAAGCAGTCATGTATATTCTAGGGGTCCTTCTCAACCTAGCTGCTCTTTCCCCCCCCATGTAACTAAAGAATAAAGTAGTTTGCGCTAGTAACAATTATAACATTTAAAGTACTTTTTAATGCCTTTGGCTTCTCATCCTTATTTTGAGCAGCTTAAATCAACTGGGAATAGGACTTGCAGTCCTCACGTTCTCGTATGGCAAGATCACAACAAATCAAGTTCTCCATGGCAGCAGTGCATCCTACCAAGAAGGGAAAGGAAGCCTTAACATAAAGGAGAAGAGAAATATTCCGTGCCTATAATGAGATAAATAATACTCCAGGCAAGATATGGCACCTTTAAAAGTGCCTTTTCAGTCTTGGATTTTTTTTCTCTGCTGGTTACTACAGAAACCATCTAGCAACCAGAATCTAAGACAGACTCCACCCAAAACAGAGAAAAACAATATAGACCAAGTAGGCCTTTCCCCCACTTTTTTTTTTTTTCCTACTTTTTTTTTTTCTTCTTCTTTTGTAGGGGTGGGTGCAACTGAAGGAAAGTAACTTACTGTGCACAGGATAGGAGCATTTTACATGCAGTTGAAACAGTAAAGCTCTGATTACAGATGGCAGAAATGAAAGCAGGGAATGAGTAATGAGAGATGTGTAATGCGGGATGAGGATATAATTTCCACACATTGGCTAAAGAAAAGTTTACACTCTTAAGCAATAAAAACAAACCATTAAGCCAGACCTGCACTGTCAGGAAGTATAAAACAGTTCTTGAAACTCTGCAGTTACTATACAAAAGCTTTTCATAAACTTTTGTTTCCTGATCTTCATAAAACATTAACATCAAGCTGCCATATGGCAATTAGCTGCCTCCTGAAATCAATTAAAAAAAAAAAAAAAAATCAACAATTTGGGAATAGCTATATAATAAAATAGTTCAATAATTATCCTCTTCGAATAGGGTAGCAAAGTGGGTCCACCATAAATGCCATCCAGCTGAACTCTATCTTCAAAGCCAGGAGTACAGCAAGCAGTGTTCCTCTCTATTCCTCATCACTACTGACAGCACCAATGGAAGGCCTCTCACTGCCCAGCAAGGGAAAGAGCAAGTGACAGCCTGCGGACACCCAAACCTTATGGTCATAGGAAAATACAGTCTCAGTGTCTGATTACAATGAACCCAGGTTAGCACAGCAGAAACAGATCCTGCTGGGTGAAAACAGCCAATGCTCTCTGGAGAGCTTACCTCAACTGAAGGTCTTCCCACGTCATTTTTACACGTTGCTGACCACAGAAGTCCAACCCAATTTTGCGCAAAAATTATCAAGCCACTCAAAAAGCTGTTACTGAGTCTCAAAAGGACAAGGAGAGGTGCTGATCACATTTGTGTTTAGAGAATGCTTATCTGAAATGCACAAATGGTGACATTATCTATCACAATCTATGCCTGTATAGATTATATGCAAGCACCTAGAAGCATTATGTTGAGGGGAAATAGACTTCAGGGTGACAAAGGGAAATTCGCCTTCTAGATCTTATGCTTTTTCTCATGCAGAGGGATGTGGGGGGAAGCTAATTTCTTCTTGTAGTGCACTGTAACACTAATTAGTAATAGTGAACTATAATAAGTACTAAAATATGGTGGTAACAGCATACTTTCAGTATTTAGGATTATTCAGCAGTCATTACTGGACTGAGAAGACGTCAGAAAACCCACATTTCAGAATGGCCATCTGATCACCAACACTTAAGAGTTTAAGAACACGGATGTTCTGTAAGATTTTTCTAGTCCTCACGCAGGACAGTCTCTGTTTTGTTTCCTTCTTTATAAAAATCCTAAACAAATTACTCAGCACAGTACTCACACATATCCAATCCAGAGAATTTAAGGTCAAGAACTTAAGACAACACACTTTGAAACCAATTCTGTAGAAATGCATTGACTTGTTGAGCTTGGTGCATGCGTATTTTCTCCTCAAAATCGGTAAGGAAGTTCTGTGACAAACACAGAAGCAGGCTCTTACAGGAGTGGTTCTTGCTGTGTTTACAACTACATACTGACCTCACCATGAATTTTATTAACTATGCAGTTCTTTGTCAAGCAACTAGAAGTATACCTTCACAAGAAATGCAGCACCACGCCACAAACCACTACTGCTCATGCACTGACAAGCACCAAAGCCAAGTTTTTTTGTTTGTTGTTTGCTTGTTTTTTTTAAACAAGATTAGCATCAATGCATTTTTGTGCCTTAGAGAAGATATAAGGCAGTCACCTCTCTGGAAAAAGCCTCCCTAAACCTAGTTACACACAATGGACTAGGAGCTGTGAAACTTAAGCCTGGCAACACTGGAGCTTAGGATCTGGTTAGACGTGCCGTAGGGTCTTCACTGATTGCAGCAGGTTTGGGATCATCTTTTCTGCTCATAGAAATGGTGCAATCCATTTTTCAGCTTTATGTTCAGCTTTTGCAAACCTAAGTTACAGAGCATGCTAGTGCTACTGTGACCTAACTGGCACCATCTATCCCAAATGATTGCTGAGTTCTTGCAGCACTGTGGCATACACTGACTGATAACCTTTCCAAAACAACCGCTGTCACCTCTCAGTAAAATAGGCATGCCCTTCCAAGCAGAGGAAAGGCAAACCACAACTCTGCAAAGATTCCCAGTCTCAAAAATGAGAAAAAGGCCAACAGAACAGCACTCATCTCTTGAAAAGAGAAATGAGGGGTTGTTCACCCAGCAAACTTGTAGACTACTATGTAATACCAGCATGACCAGTAATGCAAAAAATAACAGCCAAACTGCAGAGCAGTAGATTGTTCTCTCTTGGTTATTAAGAATAACCAATGGTGCATACCAAGGTTTTAATCTCACTACAGAAGCTTACAGCTTGCCTAACACATTTTTAAACTCACAAGATGAAATTGGAAACAGCCAACAAGAAGTAACATTAGTTTTTCTCTCCCATCCTCTCCCCCCATTGCTTTTTACATTAACCACAGAGGAAGCATACTTCTCTGTAAGACTACCTCTAAGATATTATTAGGTCAGTTTTCCTGAGCAGCTGTAACCTAGAAGATGCTGGCAACAAGCAGGAGTTTGGGTAAGGCCATGCAAAACAGAAGATTGTTGTTAGTAATGCGTTATACTAACAGTAAGCCAGAATCATATTTCCTGAGCTGGTTTGGAGAGGTCTCTAATGGGATAACTGTACGTGTGGCTTTAGGACATGCTGCCTCATTTATCCAAATTGTTCCATTCAATGGGTCACAATGGAGAGCAAGGGGGCTTGGACATCTCCAAAGCATCAGCACAGAGCCACCCTATACTCGCTAAATACAGCAAAGAGCTCCTAAGACCACAGGTGGTCTAAGACAACTTCCCTCTGCTCCCAGCTTTGCAGTGGATCACTGAGAAGCCAAAAGAAGCTACTTTCCTGCCGTACTTCTTCAGCATAGCTTTCATCTAACAAGCAACCCAGCCTCCGCATGCTCACCTCATGTTCCACAACCCATATGCTGACTGCCATACCAGTCTGCAAACATACAACAGCATGAGAAGCATTAGCTGTAATGCTGAGATTACCAACTGCAAGTCATGCTCTTGTCCCTTACACAATAAATTTAGAAAGTTAAATGATGTAAGCACAGGTTGCTCCTGTGATGGCTGGACGAGTGAACCGTGTTTTCTTAGAGACTGGATTTTTCCAGAGAGAAATAGCAGAGTTTCATGATTTATTATCTGAAAGAGATCCAAACATCTTGGGAAAGAAAAGAAAAACCTTTCAAACAAAACCCCACGAAGGAAGAGAAGCTAATCTGTAAAACTGCTAACCATCATCCAAGGTTAGATGGGAGGCTGCTCACAGTAACAACTTGCTGTATGAAGCACGAAAAATCGACAATTTCACTGTTACACTCCACAGAAGTGAGCTCCCACCTGAGGTGAAGAAGTACGCAACGCTTATCCAACCGTTAAAGACAAGGGCCAGTACAAATAAGATAATTATTCCTCTTCAGTATACATAATCACAAAAAAAGATGACATTTGAGTTTTTATTATTTTATATTTGGCCAGGACTTTTAAAGGAAGGACTTTTAAAGGAAACATCAAACATTCGCTTTTCTGTAGGTCTAGAAAGGATTTGTTCTTCCCCCACCCCCACCTCCCCTGGGATTTCTATTGACCCTTCTTATATTCACTCTGCAAATTAGTCAGGAATAGTAGTATTTATACTAGATCAGCAACGTCTGGTTCTTATCCAAATGTTCCACCTAAGGAGGATGCCAGTTCTCATGGATTGGACAGCCCACCCTGCAGCATTCCTGAGAATTGTACAATATAATAATCTTGAAAGTCAGCAGAGTGGATTATCCACTTTTTTCTGGACTTGAACTTGTGACCTTAACAGTAGCACTGCAGAAAGCAAATGTGCTATGCACTTTGCCATGGTAACCTTCCGTGTCTTCTCTTCAACTTAAATACACGCGATTGAAACAGCTACAATTTTGAAAAATTATGTACAAACCCTATATTTTTTTTCTTTTTGATTACATATAAATACAAATTAGCTATTCTTCTAAAAAGTGGTTATAATAGTAAATAAATACAAAATAAGAATCTGACCATTATACTTCATGTGCTGGGGGTTAAACCCATATAAAATGTACAACTAAAATACATTTAAAATCTTTAAAGGAATATTTCTCTGATTAAAATATTTGTTTTCCCAACCTTTCCGTAGACATAAATATATTTTCAAAATAGTTGTGTTTTTTTTCTTTCCATTTCATTACATAAATAAAGTCTTCATTGGGAAATATTAAAGTGTCAGCTTTTTTTTTTTTTTTTTTTTTTCCTCATTTGTCCGATATATTCGCTGTGTTAGCGGCACCCACAACCCTCCACAACCATATCTTGATAGTTCTTTAGTACAACTTTTTCGTTCTCGTCAAGGTAGAGCATTGAAATAGCACTCAGTTCTGTCGGCACACAGCAAGCCTTGGGGATTTTGGAATTCACCGAATTGACCAAAGTCTGAACAATGGCATGGTTTGTTGAGTTTAGGTGATCTGCCAGCGGAAAAGGACATTCCCCATGGCAGTAAAAGGCACTATACCCCGGCGGGGCAACAATCCAGTCATTCCACCCCACATCATTGAAGTCCACATACAACGGATGCCTTTTGCAACTGTATTTGTGGCGTTTACGCTGTTTGTGTTTCGTTTGACGCTTTTCTCTTTTATGAAGCGGGTGCCCCTTGCCATCATGCCCAAACGTCACTAACAACGGCCTGAGCTGAGACCAGCTATCTTCGTCCTGATGTAAAGACCTGCTAATCCTAACGTGCCTCTTGGAGGCACTGTTCTCTTTGTCCAAGTGAACCACCTCCACCACAAACCCATGATTAGGTTGTCCGTGTGCAATCCACCTCAAAACAGCTGGCGTTACATCAAAACTTTCCCATTTACTCGCATTATGATGCACCAACCTGGTGTCCAAAAGTCTTGTGACAAGGTCCTTAGAGGTGGCTGTGGCTGGTTTTATAATTTCATAAATATTAATACGGTGATGGTAGCTGCTGTTGCTCTCAAAGGCTTCGTGCACCTGCTCCCGAAAAATCTGGAGTTCAGCTGAGGTGATAGACTCCTCATTAGGGATGGAAGTTAAATTAAAGAAGAAACGTCGTGCTGTTTTCCCACTTGTTTCTGGCAGTTCTTCCAAAACTTCTAATTTGATTAAACAGGAGGGGAGGCAGGGAAGGGGGCAGGGAGCAGAGGGAGAGAGAAAAAAAAGTTAGGAACTGAGACAAGCAACCAAACCCCTCAGATACGTGCTGCTGGCATGCAACAAACAAGACCTGAAAGACTTCCACGTAGAAAGCAAGCCTCCCTCATCCTTCTGTTTATTTACGCAAGTATGTATAGCATGAAGTTAAGAACGCTTCATTCATTGTCATGCACTTTGATGGAATACCGGTGCTCTCTGCATTCCAGGTAGTCATTGAGTGCTGAGAAACATGAAGCATCACGTTGGAATTCAAGGACACCAGTGAGAAAACTTGAGCACTACAGTTAGCGGAGGTCTAATGAGAATCATTAAAACCGACTGAGGATTTAAGGGGATCTGCTGCTTTTCTGCATTTTTCAAGAATGTGGCTCGAGCATCAAGCTCTTAAGCTTCACTCTGAAATACAGTACTCCACAATTTAAGTAACTTACTCAATCTTAATGCAGGGATTTGCATATGTTAACTAGAGGCAGCAACCTCAACATCTGTAAGGACACTTTACAAGCACACCTCAGTATGCGGTCCAAAGAACTGTGAAAATGGGTCTAGCTGCTAGAAAGGATGGATGCTAAAGGGATAAGGGAACAACATGTTTCTAGCAACCAAAGCAACTCCTAAGCCCCCTGCCACTTCCCCTTACAGCCAACAGATAGGAATGGAACTTCAGTGTAGGGCTGCTACACTGTACGTTTTTGCTGCAGACATAGAAGAAACACTGTTTGCCCACAGAAATCTCTCTGAAATCCTGGTTTTTCATTTTGCTACTCAACATCCTGGGGATCCATTCACTTTCTGAAGGGAAGCTGGCACTGATGTGAGCAGTTCTTAGCCTTGTGCCATTCCCTGCTGGCTCCAGCACGACTTCCCACATCAGGCAGGGCTCAGTTTTGCAGTGCTTTGGGACCAGCCCGGCGTTTGTAAATATGCAGATGTGTGAGCGCTCCCAGCACAGCCTCCTGCTTTAATGAAGTCACGAACCAACAGTGAGAACTCAACGGAAAAATGGAGTCACAGTGATTTTCGTCTCCAGTTTGTGAAAACTGGAGAACAACTTCTATGTCAAAGACTTTGTGGCAACACCACAGCTTCCAACACCATTCTGTCTGCCTACAAGTTACACTCTGTGCCCCTCAGTTCCTCTCCCACTCAGAGCCTTGAGTGGGAGACTGCCTGCCACGCACAGGCTTACAAGGAACGAGCCATGCGTTGCTGCTGTTTGCTTCCCCACTACAGTAAGAGTTACATTTCACCACTGATCTCACTTCCCACCAAATGGCACCGGGGCCACCTCCGTCCAGCAGAACCATTAGGTCCAAGCACATTTCTTTTCTTAGCACAGTTCCACCTGAAGAGCGAGGGGCGACCGCCTTTTCATTGCCTTTAAAGCAGAGCCGCCGTGTGCCAGCGCCAGAGACTACGGCCAGTGAAGGTTACATCCCGGGGAAACGTCTCCTGCAGAGCGCAGCAGCGGCGCGCACCGACGGCTCCGCGGGCCCCACGCGGCAGCGATCTCGGCCGTGGAAGCCGGTCGCTGGGAACGGCTCCCCGGACGTGCAGCCAGCGGACGGAGCGTTACCTCCGGGCGCGCGGCGCGGCTCCGGGCTCCGCCGCTCGACGGCGGCCAGGGAAAGGCCGCGCCGGACCGCTTCGCCTATCTCCCACGGGGATTTAGATAAGGGATTAGGAACCTTCGCCGCGGCTCGGGGGACGCTTTCCTCGGCGTTTCGCCTCGCCCGAAGAAAGCCCGCCGCGGGAACGCTCCGTTCGCAGCCGGCAGAGCGCGGCGAGAGTCTCCCGCCGGCAGCGCCGGAGCCCGGGGGGGCTCTGGAAACGCACCCGCAACCCCTTCCGAAGCGCGGAGCCCGCCCCGCCGCCCCTCCTCCGGCCCTCCCTCGCTCTCCTCCCGCTCTCTCCGCCCGTCCCTCGGCCCCTACCTTCGTGGTGGAAGCTGCGCACGGTGTTGGCGCGGCTGGCGGCCCTCTCCAGCGGGTAGCCCAGCTGCTGGCCGGCGTGCAGGCGGTAGAGGTCCAACATGTAGGGGGGGATGACGACGTCCTTGCCGGGGCTGGGCCGCCGCTTCAGCCCGAACATGTGGAGCAGGCGCAGCTCGAACTCGCCCAGGAGGTCCTCGGGGCGCTGCGCCGCCGAGGCGGCACGGCCCGGCTCGCTGAAGCGCCGCCGTCCCACCTCCGGCATGAGGCCGGCCGCGCCGCCCAGCAGCACCCGGCAGAGCAGCAGCGCCAGGAGGGAGCGGGTGGCGGCAACCATGGTCGACCTGCGCGGAGGAGGAGGAGGAGGTCGATGGGAGGCGGTCAGCGCGGGCACCGCGCCGGGGGAGCGCGCCGCGAGGCGGGGGGCGGCCGGGGCCGCTCCGCAGGTGGCTGCCGGCCCATGGCGCGCGGGACGGCGCGGAGGGAGCCCCGTCGGGGCTCAGGTGCGCGGCGGCACGAAAACCCCGCGGCGGGGGATCAAAGGGAGCCGGGCGGGCCGAGCCGGGCCGCGGGGGGCCGAGGGGAAGGGGCGCGGGCGGCCGGAACGCTGCCCTCGGCGGGCGCAGGTGTGCGCCGCGGCGGCCCCCCGCCGAGGGGACGGGGTTGGAGAGAGACGGGGCGGTGGGAGAGGGACCTCCCGGCCGTGCACGGCGCGGGGCCCGGGGCCGGCTTTCCAGCCGCGGCTTCCCCGGGCGCAGGGAGAAGTAGGGCCCCTCTCTCCCGGCGTGGAAAGAGGAGGTTAAAAAAAAAAAAAAAAAAGAAAGAAAAAAAAAAAAAGAAAAGAAAAAAAAAGCCGATCGCGCTCCGTCCCGAGCAGGAGCCGCGGGACGCTCTTCTCCCCCGCGAAACTCCGCCCGGGATAAGGATCGCTACACGCTCTCCGACACGCTCAGCGTCCCGTCCCCCCTCTCTTGCGGAGCGCACGGAGTCATCCTGCGGAGACGGCGTTCAGCGGCCGCGGGGCCGTACCTGAGTGCGGCGGGGCTGGCGTCTGCAGGAGCGCGTGCTGCTCTCGGGCTGTGGTCCCCGCATCACTTGGAGTTACTCCGAACCGCGCTGCTGCTGCTCCTCTGCGGCTGCCGGGCGGAAAGCGGGAGCTCCCCGCGGTGCGGAGCGCCTCGGGAACATGCCTTGGGCGGCGGGGCGGGAGGCAGAAGGAAGGTCTCTGTCAGGGGAAGGCTTCTCCTTTCGGAAAGCGGCGGTCGAAAAGTCGGCGCTTCCTTTTCGTCCTCCTCTCGGTGCGCGCGTGCCCGCCCGCGAGTGGGTGCTATGTGTTACGGAGCGGAACGGCGCCTTTCGCGAGCGTCCTTCGCATCACCCGCAGCGGACGGACGGATATTTACCGGGAGTCCCGCAGCGACATGAAGAGAGGAGTTCGGCTTCGCTTTGCTCCGCTCCCTTAAAAAAAGAAAGGAGGAGAACTAAATAAAAACCTACAATAAAAAAAAAAAAAAAACAAAAAAAACAACCCTCCGGAGGGCGTGGAGCACCGCGGAGGAGCGCCGGGGACAGCGCTGCGAGCGCGCGCCTGTCCCGCCCGCGCCGCACCATGCACGGGGGCGGCCGAACGCCGCCGCGGCTTTTTGTTGCGCGCCGATGTCACGACCCCGGAGGCTCGCGGGCCCGCGCCAATCACAGCCGCCCTGTGGGAGCGGGCCGCGGCCCCGCACGGCTTTTAAAGGAGACGCCGCCTCCCTCTCTCCCTCCCTCGCCGCTTCTCTCCCTCCTCCCTCGCCCCTTCCCTGCCTCGCCCGGCCGCGCCGCGGCGGTGGCCTCCGGCCCGTCGTCTGTGCGTGCGTTCGTCCGCCCGCGCGGGGGCCGAGCGCTGGGTCGCGCGACCCGACCCGACCCCGAGCACCCGGCGGCGCTCCCGAAGCGCGGAGCCGCGCCCGTCCCGCGCCCCACTGCGCGGTGCCCGGCCCCGGGTTGGGAGCCGCGCTCCCCGCTCTGCCGTCGTCGGGGCGCGGCGGGAGCACCCGGGACGCTGCCCCGTGCCCCGGCCCCGGCCCGGCCCGCGCGGCCGCGGCGCGTTCCTGAGCCGTGGCTGCCCCCCAGTGGCGGCGGCGCGGCGCTCCCTGCCCGCGGCCCCGCTCCGCACCTGCCCGCTCCCCGCTGCCGCTCTGCGCCTCGGCGCGGCACCGCGCTCGGGGGCGGCTTCTGCCCCGGCTTTTGTCCGCCTGCGTGGGACGCGGCCCCTCCGCGCGGCTGTGCGGCACCTACCGCCGGGGCCGTCGCAGGGTTTGGGGCCCCGTGCGGGTCGCTGCCCGTGAGGTCACAAACGCCTCTCGGGGACTTCATTTGCAGAGAAGCCATAGCCAAACCTAAAATAACTGCGGATGAGAATCTAAAGCGATAACAACCTTGACACCTCCATTCCCAGCTCCTCCTTTGGGAGTGGCCTTCTCCCTCCATCTTGACTTAGAGCACGACACAACATCTGCACTGGGACAGGTCCCTTCTCCTGCCTTCTCCTCAGCTGCAGCTGTGCCCTGGGACAGTGCCCAGTGGGGACTCCCAGCACTGTGCCGGCATCACTGTGGAGCCAGGAGAGCCCCGTTGGCCCAGCTACTCCCCAGGCTCCTTCACCTGACCCTCGCTTGCTGCTGCAGGGCACACATGGAGGGGTAAAGGCCCTCAAAAGTTCTGTAACTTTTCCATTGCATTTCAGTGCAAATAATGTTTAGTTTTCTAACTTCCTGTTAGTCTTTGACACAAACAAGGTGCAAGCAGCGTGCCACTACGCCAATTATGTAAATCAGCACTAAAATAACAATGGCAATGTAGTTTACACATCACTGGCATTAAATGTGCACTTTGACTTATAATTGCCATCCCAGTTCAATTCTGTAGTGGGTCATGCCAGGAAAAAGTCATTTCTTCCTTAGATGCCTGTGCCTATGCCTGGAGCAGAAGCTGTGCTGAGTGCCCAGCACAGCACCGTCTGCAGGAGATCCTCTGTTGGGTGATGAGCATGGAGAAGGAGCCGCTGAGGCAGGCACAACGCCCTTGGCCCGTTCCCCCCCCTACAGCTGTGCACCGTGAGCCCAAACTAACAAAACTGAAGGCAAACTGCAGTTCCTGGCCCCACAATCCCTCCTGGATTCCATGAACACGAGGAGGCAAGCAGCACATCTGCAGAAGGTTCACCTCACCCTGGTCTCCCACAGCAGCACTCTCCTACAGAGCTACCCTTCAGATAGAACTGGTGCATCAGCTCCACTCCTGACAAAGAAACCAGCACTCGTGCTGAAGAGATCTGATACAGACACTGGGCTTTAGGAAACTGGACCGTATAGATCTCTAATTGTGAAACTTCATTTCCATACTCCTTAACTTTGTATAGTTGACTGGATTAATTTCTGCACATCCACACCCTATTATTTTTCCTTCTTTCTTTTTTTTTTTTTTTCCTTGCTTCAGTGTTGTTGTGGTTTGGTGTGGGCTTTTTCTGTGCCAGTGAGTATTCAGCTAAAGGCACCTGCTTCTAGGGTTTCAGATCCAGGTGCTCCTTTGCAGGCACCCAATTGCAGCTGATAGGTGTCAACTTTATGCACTGTTGGGTTTTCTTAGTAAAATAAAGTACCCACAAACAGATAGCTTTTTTACAACCCAGTGAGATCTGTTTTTCAAACCTGGGGAGGCAAGAAGAAGGACTTCTTCCCCACAGCGCTTTCTTCTTACTAATACTACATCAAATTGCATTTCTGTAGTGCCACCAGACAGTGTCTTTCTTCTGTCCTGGTTTAACTGTGACCAATGCCAATGTTGCAGTGGGCAGAAGCCAGCTTGAAGATTTCAATGAGAAATGCTGCTGGGATCTCGAGTTGGAAATCACAATCACTAACAAAACACTCCAGTTCCTGGCTTAGCTGGAGGGCAGGTCTGCAGAAACACACATATTGCTCTGTGCACACTGCTGTTCAACAGGTCTACCACTGACTTCAGCAGACCTGTTAGACCAACACCGAGCACTTCCAAAATTCCTCTCTTAGGCCCATTTCCACAGATATTGTGAGCTTTTGACCTGACATATTAATTGTACTGAGGATTTTTTGTGTATTTTGTACATTGCAGTGATTAAACGTCTTAAGAGAAACCTTTGCTGAAGCATGAAAAATCCACGTGATACAGCATCAAATGTGAGGGGCGTGGCTCCTGAAAATGAGTTAAGATGTGTTAGTGATGTTGAGGTTTTGCTTCATAAAGGATAGAGATTATCTGAAAGCTCTTCCATTTCTCAACTTGGCTCCCCGTTGGCATCTGTGCAAATACGATGTGTGGTCATTCTTGAAAATACGACTTCATGCTGTTTTCTCAAGATACATTTTTTTTTGGTAGTTTGTCTTTAACATCCATCGATTGTCTCTGCTTTGCAGTTTGTCTCCTGTTCCACGAAGGATGGATTCTCACTCGAGAAGGTAATTTATAAGACGATGATTTGTTTCTGAAGAAGGGAAAGGCATTTTATTCAGAAATGCCTTTTTCTTTCTTATTCACCTTCGCTGGAATCTGGCAGCTCATCAAAGCTGTTGCTCTGTTTCACGGTGAGTCTCAATTTCATTCATCACATCTTGGCTCTCTTTCCATCATAGTAGGAAGAAAATTGGAACTTATCAGGAACTACAGAACAGAGCCAGTGTTTTCTACATTTCAAAGATGTTTCTAGTGCTAATGAATGATAGCAGTTGCTAGAGCTCCCACAGCTGTGCAACTTTCATACTGTATAATCAATTCCTATCGTTTGTAACTCATATGATTGTTGGGGAAAGAGGAAAAAAGGATAACCTTTTTTTTCCCTGCTTTCCTCTTTATACTACAGATGCTCCTAATTTCAAAATCAAGTATTTCAACAGTAGCTATTATCCTGAAGAAGTGGAAAAATGCTGTAACACCTCTGGACAGCCTGGAGAATAACCGAGCCACCACCTGAGAGATTCCTGAGCACCGTCATCATTTATAGTGACAGGACAAGGGGGGAATGGTTTTAAACTGAGACAGGAGAGGTTTCGGTTAGATAAACAGGAGGAAGATTTTCACACAGAGGGTGGTGAAGCACTGGAACAGGTTGCCCAAGGAGGTTGTGGATGCCCCATCTTGTGGATGCCCCATCCCTGGAGGCATTCAAGGCTGGGCTGGATGTGGCTTTGGGCAGCCTGGTCTGGTGGTTGGTGACCCTGCACATAGCAGGGGGGTTGAAATTAGATGATCATTGTGGTCCTTTTCAACCCAAGCCATTCTATGATTTATATGTATTTAATTACCTTCAGTACGCTGACTGTCAGACTGGGGAGGTGCAGCAGGCGGTGAACTGACAAGGATTCAGGACACCTCAGTCCCTGTCTCAGCACTGAGTACCCCTTTCTCTCCCTTCCTGCCTCACTCTTTCCTCCTTTGAAATGGGGATGATTCTGCAGACCCCCACTTACAGATCACCACAAGCCCTGTTAGGAAACGGGCTAAGACTCGAGCGTTGCTATTGTTTCGGGCTAAATAGTACATGAATGCCAATAAGAAATCTGAAATATCCAGAATCCCACAGCTCCATCTCACCTAGTGGCGAAATTCCTTTTGGTTTCGGTGGAACAAGTTCACATGTTTGAAGAGACCATGATGCTGACTATTCCAGCCAGAAGACTCAGAGCAAAGAGGGCTTTTTAAATTACATAAGTCCTGGTAGAAAGAAAACGAGGTGAGGGCATTCCACCACATAAAAGAGAAATGGCTGCGTCATAGATGGGCCACTTCAGGAGCTTATGGTTTCATCACTGAACAGATACTGACGTCAAGTAAAATGGAGGATAATATAAAGCTACGCATATTGCCTTAAGAAGTGCATACTTGAGCAGTGAAATTGGATAATGTTTTCCAATTAAAAAAAAATAAAGGCAAGCGTGACGTTCTGTTTAAGCAGATTGTCTGTATGAAGGCTTTATTGTAGCTGCAGATTTAGGGCATATGAAAAGGTTTTCTGTGCTCAGTTGCAGGATGAAAAACATTGCATCATCAGGCGTTCTTGTTCTCTAACACTTCTTTGCCAGTATGCTTTTGATAATGAATGCTTGCAATTTTATTTTCTGGTCTAAAGTCATGTTTTCTCAGGTCATTATTATTCCAATTTTAAATATCCTCTTAGAACTAGACAGAACTACAGAAAGCAATAGTAAAGCTTTGTGCCTGCCCTGTGGCATGTGCTTGGCACAAGCAATCAGCTGCTGCACCTGCTTCATGCTGGGAGTAAAGCTATTTGCGAGTTGGTTACCATCACTTCCCTTGTTTCCAGCTCTGCCCAGTTTTCAGAGAAGTTCTGACAGCAACAGGTTCAGACATCACCCCTTAACTTGTATTCGGTTGGGTTGTGTGTTACAGGAGTTATCAATGGAGGATCTTTGGAGAACTTCCTTGGATTGTCCCTAGGCCCCTGTCTGCTCTGATGCTGCATCACTCCCTTTGCAGCCATCCTGAAAAAACACTCCAAACTGCAGAAACTAATAATAAGCAGCACATGTTGAATTGTTTTACGTCTACCCCTGGCACATCTGCAGCCTGGACATCACAGTACTTTTTCTTCCCACTGTTCTCCAAAAGGAGGAAGATCAACATCCCCTCATGTTTTACAGAAGGGGAAAAGCAGTTTCAGTGAAAGGCTGTCTTTTAAGAGGTATACAGAAGCCCAAAGACCTATATAGGTCACACTAAGATTTTCGAGGATGCATAATCAGGTTAGAGACACAAATTCCTAAAACTTCAGAGAGACGTAAGCAGTCGGCTCATGCAGACATTTTTGAAAATCCCAATACCAAATCTGTGCAATAGTTTCCTGATGAATTCTTGCTGCGCCTTGTTTGTAGTTTGTACTGAAAACCGTACATTCTAGCAGGAATAAAATCACCTGATTCAGCAACAGAGAAAAGCTCTGACACTGTGAGACCACCCGTGTTGGGGAGAGCGTGTTTTGCAACCTCAACAGCTGGGACAATGAAGATACTTGTTACAGTACTGACATACCGGTTTGTTCCTCTGCTGGATCAGCCACCACAGCAGAGGGGCACAGTGAATTCCCTCACACAGTGTGCCATCACCTCTCGGGAACCACAACAGTGCAGCTCAGCTGGAGAACCATGGATAAAACTCCACTTATTTGCACCTCTGAGCTTCTCACCTGCTTTCCTGCATGCATCCCATGTCCCTGAGTGCATCCCCAACAGCCCCTGGGCCTTCAGGAAGGAGAAGAACCTGCTCCAGACTTCTCCTGCCTCTCTTTGTGCCCAGGACAGCCAGCCAGCAGAGCAGGGATCATTGTGAGAACAACACTGAGAACAACTCTGTCCATTTTACACAGACGGAATAAATTCTGTAAGTGCTGGTTCTGATACTCACACAGCCCAGGAAGAACTCCAATGACCAAAAAATTAATCTTATGAATAAATCATTGAAAAATTAGGGTCACTCTCTCCATACCAATGGAAAGCTGAAATTGCACGTTATGAAGTTAAACGTGACATTGATTTCTGCAGCTAGTAGGAAAACAGCTTCCTTGCAAAATAAAAACTGGAGTGTTTTGTATCCATTTTTTCTCTAAACAACTTCTAGAATCAGATGTTAATAATAAGGAACTTTGATCGATTAAAGAAACACACCTCTGCAATAACACGTAAATATTATCTTTTCCTTCCATTCATTTACAATACTGGACACATTCTGATAAAACAAGCTGGATTTAGAAAAGTCAAAGCTACAAAAAAGCAAAAATTCTCCAAATGAAAGCATAAAGAGATCAGATAAAATAGAGGTTTTCCCTTAAGCCAAAGTGATTTCACAGTCGGCCTGTGGAAATGTCATCTGCACCTCATTGCCATGTGTGTCCAGGCAGCTGTACACATTATTTTACATGTTTGCTTACCCTAGAAATAATGAATTCTAATTTCATTAGAAATTTAAAAAATCCTCTAGACTGAATTACAGTGATGACTCCTACCTGGAATATCTCTCCCGCATATAACAAGACCTGTAGGTTAATGGATTGAACTCTCTCTATAGAAGAACTAGGGCAGCTTACAGGCAGCATGGAACTTGGTGAGATTCTGCCCAAGCAGCACATGGGCCCTATGCTGGCCTACTGTGTGCATCTCAGTCACATTGTGCTTAGCATTTGGTGAAGCTGCAAGAAGCCATCTGCATGAGACTTCATTGCAGTGTTTGGTTTCCTTGCCCATGGGAAACCATCCTGGTGCAGTAAGCTGCCTGAATTCTGCATCCTGCAGGTAAATTACATGTGCAGGGTGCCTGAGTAACTCAAGGAGATGCACTGATATTGTTGTGTTGTTGGTCCCAACACAACAGATGTCAGCTGTTGCGACAGTTACAAGTCCAATCCAATCTTTTCGACCTCTGATTTGCTCTGTGGCCTTCCCAGTGCACAACAGGAAGAGGAGACACCTCAACTGCAACATGGTGATCATCTGCATCAACACTTCTAAGTAGAGCCATAGAACATAAGTAGAAACATCCCCATTCAGAGAATTTGGGTTTCTCAGTGTCCCTCAAGAGCAGTGTGATTACTGCTGGCAAATCCCTGCATTAGCCCCACTACTGACAAAGGCATTTTTAATGCCATTCCTTCGATCTAAATGATGGAATAAAAACAGGTCCCAGGACTGCTCGAACCAACTGTGCCTGGAGACTGTCCAAGAGAGAGAATATTTAAAGCAGTGCCGCAAATTGTGCACAGCTTTGCTAAAGCCTATGGAGCTCTGCACTGGAAAATTGAGCTGAGATATCAGTGATCTTTGCTTAATCACCGCCTTAATCACTGTTCCTGGGGCTTCTGCATAACAAAGGTGAAGCACTTCTCCCATCCCTGCTGCAGCTCAATAACACTTTGCCTAGATGCAGGCTTTTCATTTCCAGTGGCCAATCCACCCAAGAAATGAAGGACCTCTCCCTCCTTTTCCTCCTGGGCTCCAGCACCTCACTGCAGCTCCTCTACCAAAACCAATGCTCCTGCAGTGAGCTGGTTCCCACAGCAGGTTTGGCTGAGCAGAAATCCCTTCTCAGGGTGTGCACACAGCACTTTGGGTAACAGCAGCCTGATTTTGGTTGGAACTGCCACATTACAAACAAATTCTTTGCGTTTATATTTGAATTAAATGTAAATTAGTTGAGTAATTAAAATCATGGTTCAAATCCTTTACTTGTAAACAAATTCCCAAATCTGGAAGAGCCACAATCCCTTCCCTGCCACAGCCAAAGGTACAGTAGCTAACATTTTAGCTAACATTGTTTTGTTCAAAATCAAATGAGGTTCATATTAAGCCTACAAAAAGAAATTGATTGATGATGTGGCCTGCCCAACTACAATTCCGTTAGTAACAAAAATATTTGGTAAGTTCATTTATTATTGAGATCAAGCAATGAGTCTGGAGCTACAGAAAATGGTTCCAATTAGATTCAAGTAATTGCCATTTTGAGTGAACATGAGCTTTTGGGGATGAAAAAAGGCAATAAAAGCTCAAGTAAGCTCACATCTGAGATTTAAGCCTTCAAAGCTTTCCTCTCCCCTGCCTCCCTTTTTTTTTTTTAAAGTAAGAATGACATCCTCAAGGGAGGATGGGGGGAGGAGGACCAAAGATGTATGGACAGAAGTGTTTTTTCCAAGCTGATGTTTCTCACTGGGTGCCTCAGTCTCCCTGCAAGTGCTGCCTGTGTAATCTGCACCAACTGCAGCAGCAGCAGCATCATTAAAGTAAGCAAAGTGGAGAAAAGCCTATAAAGCACAAGTTTGATGATCTCGCGAAATTCTCCTGAAGTTGAGGTCTTCTCCTGCAGCAGCAGGCTTCAGAGCAATGACAGAGCGCATGGAAGGTGAAAATAGTTTCAGAGCAGTGCCAGCTGGATCCCTGCAGCAGCCAAGTGAGTCAACTAGAGAGAAAAATCTGTGTGTAGATGGAGGCGCTTCTGAGGGGCCACTGAGAGTCACCACAGAGCAGAAAGTGCTTCAGTACCACTTGATGCCGAGTTGTAGGAACCTAACTTAGAGCTGGATCCTTGGCCCTGCACACCTTTCATGCTGTGCTATGTCTCCCACAGATAGCTTTTCTAGTTGTATCATATCAGCTGAGAATTGCACAGAACAAGTCCTGTCGCTGGATAGGGTCAGCCTGCCATCATGGGCTCAGCAAAGAGGTGGCATTCTCCTGCACCAGTGACCTGATGGGCATTGCCACGGACACATGGGTTCAGTGGCCACCTCCAGACCAGATTCCCTACCTGATCTCACAGAAGTTGTTATGCCCAACTCTCTCACTGCATGCTGGCAGGCTATATCTTCATGAACCATAGCACCCATGTGATCCACCAGAGGAGACCCTAAACATCATGGCCTCAATTTGCGCCAGGGAAGGTTCAGGTTGGACGTTAGGAAATACTTCTCTGAGAGAGTGGTGAGGTGCTGGAACGGGCTGCTCAGGGAGGTGGTGGAGTCACCATTTCTGGAGGTGTTCAAGAAGTGTTTAGATGTTGTACTAAGGGACATGGTTTAGTGGGAAATATCGGTGGTAGGTGGACAGTTGGACTGAATGATCTTAGAGGTCTTTTCCAACCTTGGTGATTCTATGATTCCATGGAGATTTGGGTGATATTATTTAAGCTATAGGAATCTGGCTTGTGCTAGGGATCGTGGTAAAGGATCATGCACGGTTCCCTCCCATCCTGAACAAAATGCAGTTAGTTAAGACGAAACACAGGCATGATCAGAAGAAACCCACTCACATTCCCATGCCAGAACAACCCTTACCCCAGGCAGTCCCTCACACCAGGATGATAGAACCAGTAGATGTGTCTTAAAACAGTTTCCAGCCCTCCTTGCCAAGAGAAGCATTAATCAGAATGACTTGAAACACCCTGAAACAATTTCCCAACATGAGGGGGGGCTGAAGCCACTGCTTCCTGTGCTGCAAGAAACACCTTCAACCCTTTGACATACGGATGCAGAAAGTAAAGGATGGGGTAAGACAGTACTTCCACGCTCCATGAGCATCAGCCACACACAGACCTCATGTAGACATTTCGCTGGGCATGGTGTCATCGCCCCCTGTATTACCTGGCTCTTACTGCACATTTGTCCTCAGCACAATATGTCCCATTAAGACCAGAGAGCGATCAAGGAGTTCTGAGTCAGGGAAGGAAGATGGACTGTTTCAGATTTCAAGACATTCATTTCTCCTTTTAATTGCCCAGCTGTCACCATATTAGAAGCTCAATTTCCTGTGCCCACCTGAGGGTCTACAAATGTCCCTTACTGCCTCTATGGATGATTTTTGTATCTGGAGTGAAGTTTACTAATAATTGCAATCAGATCATAGATACAGACCTAGATTTTTCTATGGCACCATAGAGCTTCTTTCTGGTCTGACTGTGCATCAGTATAATACAGAACACTTTCTGTTTTAGTACCACTTTTGCTGACAGTGTTTTAGAGCTTCTGTTTTAAGTCTTGGAGAGAAATAGGAAGTCAGTCTGGAGAACCTACAGAGCTCAGCTGAAACTATGCTGACTCAAAGCAGCTGAAGACCATCCTAAATACATTTGTTACAAGACCTTGGCATTTCTGGGACTAGCCCTTGATAAAACATGACAAGAAAACTCAGAATCTATTCTTTAAAGACAGCCTCCCCTGACTCCCACACGTGCTCTACCCTCAGAATTTGTTTTAAGCTTGGAAATATTTTTCCTTATCAATGGTTTGAGAATGAAAGTTTAACATGCAGGAAATGTCAATATTTGGTTTTGTCAAGTAATTAAGGCCTCCTTCCTCTTGCTTTTGAAAGACTTTCTTCCCCCCAGAGCAGTTATCCCAGGAACATAGAGGAGCACTCTAACTTCAAAGCAGGTTGCACATCCACCCAAAGCACTGCTCTGGACACTTCCAAGCATGGCCCCATCTTCTTCAGGGAGCCACATCCCAAAGCTGTAGGGACGAGTTGAGCTGTAGTGGCACACAAGCGCCTGCTCTCTGCCAGAGGCACAGTGCTGCATGTCAGCACGGTCTGGGTCACAACTTGCCCTGCAGCCTACTGCTGAGCATGCATAAGGGGAGCTGCAAGGCTGAGGCCTACAAAGGATTCACCAGTACCAACTCCAGCAAAACCCGTCAGCAGAGAGATCCCTGCAGGAGCTGACATTGCTGTCTATCTAACTAAAATGAAGTATCAATAACCTAGCTCATACTTGATGAAAGAGCCTTTCTGAATTATTTACTGTATGTCATACTTCAGGTTTTAATTTCAATATATTGTGAGATGTACAATAAATTATTTAGAAGTGTGGCAAATTAAAATGTAGTTTCAAATCCAGCTGTATTTTCTCCTCTTAGGTTTACAGTCCAGTTTTCAACAATGTTGTGCTGATCTCTTTTTGCTAATGGTTTTTCAGCTAGAGAGGCATAGAGGCATACAAGTTTTCCATTGCAGCAAATCTTATCCAGCTTGAATTATTTAACAGCCCATCCTCCTTGAGATATACTAATGAAATACATCTTAGGCAAAAGAGTCAATGTACCTGTAGCAGGCTAGCCCAGGAGCCTGCGGTTGTTTCCCAGTCTCACTCAGAGGCATAAAATGCTCTGAGGGCTTTTTACCTCTCCTTTAAATTTTTGTGCATCTTTGTCGAATAGCTACTTTGAAATTGGCATTGGATTTTCCATTTCTTCCTCTTCCCTTTCCTACAGTCAGTTTTGCAGGAAGATGTAGCTGGTGTTTAATATGTCCAGACACATGTTTCTTTATGTTGGGGCAACAGTAAAGAATTTTGTCTTCTGCTGCTTGGAGATGGCATAGGTTCACTAAAGGAGTTGTTGCTTTGTCTTGCAGCTCATTGTTAGGCCAGCCTTGCAAAGTTCTTAATATCCTCTCGTCAAGGTAATTTTCATCCTCCTTATGGCAAGCAGAGTAAGAAAACAGATTTCAATATTCCTCCTTTAGACCTCCACAAAGATGTATCTCTAGACATGTGCCCAAGTGACAACGATTCATGCTTTCTTCTTTAGTGGTAACATCTCTGTAAAACTACAATCTTCAGAGCAACAGAATACACAATATTCAGTCTTGAAGAATGGTAAGTCTGAGATCCAGTATTTCCTGATGTGTCAGAGCTCACAATAGAAAGCTTTGTACTGTTTGAGGGGAGAAATTCCAAGTCTCTGTCCATGAATGCTTAAATTCTTTAAAAATCATGACATGTTTATGCAGAATAAAACAATTTTAGGTCAATTTAGGACATTCAGTGCCTCTAAAATCTGTACTGCTGCATCCGATAGCAGTAAGTAACAAGAACATTTTACAATACCTACTATGTTTAAAACAAAACCTTCAGAGCATTTGACACATATCCAGTGCTTTAGACAACGGCCTTGTTTAGTCCCTTGTTAGCAGTTTTGTTTCAGACTAAATCACAGTTTGCCTTTCGGAAGTCCCAGGACTAGTCCAGAGGTATGATGACGATAAGTGCTCCCAGCTGAGACGCTCACTACAGAAAGCTCTGGAGGACCAGGGTTATGCTCACTTTGCCACCAGAGTCAGCACGGCATGAAGGAATGGGCCTCGGCAGAAATGCAGCAGAAGGGAAATGGAACAGCTGCCAGACCCCAGAGCTGCTGCTTTACCTGACACTAAAAAAGGAATCTTGAGAACCAGAAACTCTGGATTTCTGTCAGCCTTAAGAAAGCCCGTTACACATACCCTTACATGACATAGATAATGTCTATGGATATCTTATCTCTGAGAACTCTCTGGCTGGAAAAGCCTGGATGAAAGGTGTGGCATCCATATTAATATTAGTCCCCAAGGTGAAAAAAAACAGAGATTTGTTTACTTCTTCCTTAGGGAGAAAGAAGGCTGCAGTAAATGGGACCATGAGATGACCAGGGGTTCTCCAGCTCAGGGAAACACCCCATCAGCCTGGGATCCTGTTACATTCTGACTGTATAGGAGGCCTCATTTAGGACCATAGCCACGTCATTCCTCACCTTGTACCGCAGTTTGTATACTTTGTTATAACTAAATACTAAGGGAAATAGCTACCAGGCACTGTATATCCCCACATGTATACTTCAGAATGTGCTCACTATCCTTGTTGCCTGAGTACAATACAAAATAACAATTGTTTGATATTACAATAATATTAGCAAATTGTGCAAGTCAGCAATTATGTTACATTAAAAGCTGGCAAGACTCATGATAGTCTGATGGGGTTCCAAGAAACAGGAACCATATTACAATCAAACTGTTTCAGCTGAAATACTTGAGATTTGGGTTTCTGAATAAAAAGTTCAAATTTACATAAAAATATAGCTAAGTTAAAACCTTACTTTTCACCCCAAAAAATAATTTCAGCAACAGATTTTCCCATTCAACTGTGTCGTATTGCAAGGCTGCTTGTTGGACATCTTTCCCTTCTACTTCTGGTCTTACTTTTGAGCATGGTTCAGATTTTGCATCCGTTTTTTTTCTTTTGTCGAGCCCAGCAATCATTCAAGTACCCATATTTTTTAAAATTAAAATTAGCACTGCACGGACCATTGGCATGGACCAGTTGTGTTGGCTGAAGTATCTGACATGCAACAAATAAGGATAGCAGTTACTACTCAGAGCTTAATTAATACCAGAGGTTTTTCACTTCAGTATTAATACTTTCCTCTTGAATTGAATGGGACTTGACCTTGTCACAACAAGATCAGGGCAAGTCTGTGAAAACAATGTTATGATATCAAAGCCAAAACAAAAGAATGTCATCACATGTGTCAGAAGGGGATGCCATGGAGTTCTCTTACAGAAGCAAAATAATGTCAGGGTGACTCCCACGCACTTCTGAGCTACCAAGCTACTGCAATGGGAGAACATGGTTGGGGGCCAATTTCTTTAAATCCCAGAAGATGTGGGCTAGAATCTTAGCTTAGGAGTAAATGGGCTCCACTTGAATGGGGTTGGACAGATTCACATCTCCTGGAGGTCTGGTCCAATGCAGCCAAACTGAGGAAAGTTGTATAAATTAAAATACCATGTCACTGAAGGGCATAAAAATTCATCATCAGTGTGCTCGGGCATTGCTCCCCATACCTCATTGTGTAAATAAGGCCACATCATTTTCATTTGTGGGTAAAAGCTCTCAGTTCATCGTGCCCCTGTCCAGTCTGAAAACCCCCACTTAAGGCTGGTTACTTTTCCACCTGATCCTTAGCTGGAAAAGCCTCACTGTGAAATCACTGTTCCCGTCAGCTACTGCCTCCAACGAGGGGAGTTTCCCCATGACCCCTCCCCTCCCCTTGAAGAATTAACAGTACAGCCTTAGAAGGGGATTTTCCAGTATAAACAGACCTAAGCCAAACTCTTCTGCTGGCCTCTCTGTGCCCCAGCCCATATTTGCCCCATGTATAATTACCTGTGGATTTCACCTAGAAGACAGAGGATTTCACTTATAGCCCCAAATAGGCAGGCTCTGACGTAATGGCAGTCTGAGGAATATAGGTCAGGGAGGTGGCCTGGCCACTGGAAATGAATTTCTGAAGCAGACTGAGCAACCTTGTTAGAGAGGAAGATAGTAATCAGCAGTGGTCCTCGGATCTAAACATTTCACCTCCAACACTCTTGCAGCTACAGCCCTCATCTGTTTCACTTTCCTATTTTAAGTTCCTGACTCACATCCTAAATATTGACTTCTATTTTTCTGTTAGCACTAGATTTTCAGCCTCCATATTGACTTTGACTGTACCTATGGTTGATACTAAGCCTCTCGGGTCAACAAACTTTTATAGCTGTTAGCTGCTCAAACCACAGCGGGCAGGATTTGGCACTATAGAACAGTAGCTAGAAGCAATATTATTGGGAATTATAAATTATTCCTCCGCCTGAACTTTTCCTCTTATTCACATAGCTACATTCATTTTTAAACATGTGGCAAATGAATCGCGCAGAGAAGACAATTGGGACTCTGTGACTTTGGGAGCACCCGTCACCACCAGCAGGGATGGATTCTCTTTTGGGAACAGTGGAGTAACGCAGATGAAGGCACAGCAGGGGTACAACAGTATAATCTCAGCTGGAAATACCTGTGACGATGGCACCCAGACAGAGGATCAGAAACCCCAATTCCATCACATGCTCTTAATCATCTCCTTTGGCCAATATTTTAGCAGCACGTATACATGAGCTGTTGCAAGGAAACATCAGAGAGCCCCGACCATCCATCATCTGTAGAACACTTAATGTAAGAAACAACAACAGCATTAAGAGAACATCACGGCAGCGACAAAACCAAGCCAAAAAGTGAGGAAATGCAACAATTAAGATTAACTTATGCCTCACAGTAGAATATTTTTCTGCAGACAGCATGCTGTTTTTTTGCACAGGACCCAAGCTCGGAGTGGGGAGCACGAAAAGTCTGGGTAGCCACAAACTATGGTATTCTGCTGACCCAAGAGCACTGGGATGTGAGAGGAGCAGTATGTTGCTGCAACCCTGCAGCAAGAGGTGTGTCCCTTTGGGCGCTGCCATCCCCAGGGACGTGCCTGTCACATGGCCCTGCACAAAGAGCCCAAAGAAAGTGCTGGGTTCCTGCCGGCCCCCTCCATCATTCAGCCACACCACCAGGCAAAGCGCAACCCGGATTTATCTTACATTTTAAGTCCGTGCCATGTTCAGTTTAATACTTTCTAAAAAGTGGTTATCACCGAGGAAATGATTACTGGGTTGATAAGCTATGAATGACTTATTCATGCCGTGTTTTCAGTGCTTCATCAGCCTGCTAGATCTCATGCTAGCGTTCCAGTCCTTCCCATACTGATTAATTTTTCATGTGCTACCAGGTCTTTTTCAGGCAAACGCTGCCAAACTAATGTAATCTGGCCACGGAGTAAGCTATTTCTTTCCTTTTCTGTTTTTCTTACCCCATACCTTGAGTGCAAGCCTGTGGAAGGAAGGAAGGGTCTGTCAGAGAACCTGGGTGATATTTGTGATTTATTATTAATTGCCGGCACAGAGTCCCTGTGGGTCACCCTCTCTACATGAGGCAGTGTGGTGATGCTGTGCTGGGCAAAGCAATGACTAGCACAGGGCTGCCCTTTTCCCACACCTTTTACCTGGGCAAGAGTATTTTCCCCCCTCCTAATAAATAGGAAAGCCAACAAAGGTTGGGATGATGGAGTGTCTGGTGGGGGAATCTGCAACAGATACTGCGCAAGTGTCTGGAGCTGAACTCAGACCCACACAGCACTGCAGTTCCTCTGACCAGCCAGCACATTACCATTCCCCTAGCCCTCAGGGCAAACCTGAGACACGCTTTTCCCTCACCCAAAGCCTGCAGAACTACACTTTTCAAGGATTTACTGCTTAATCACAAAATTCTGGCTCACAATTACACTGTGTTCTCTCTGCCAAAGCACATACATGGGTTGTAATCAAAGAGTGTGTTTTTTTTCCCATCCTCCCTCCAATTTTGCCAGGAGGTGGAAGAAGCTGATGGGCTGCGCTCACTTCCCCTTGCTATGCCAGGCAGAACGCATGCCTGCTCCCAGCAAGCTGCAGCTCAGACCTGGTGCAGAGACAGCCCTGGGGAGCAGCCCATGGATCTCCAGCACCAGGCAGCATCATCCCATCTGCACCCAGTGGCAGGAGCAGGGCCAGGAAGTGCAGCACACAAAGCAAGCAGTACATTTCTCCAGTTTGGGTTCTTCATTTGAAGGCTATTCCTCACTATCTCCTTGATATAAGGAGTCTGGGGCTTCTCAGAGTGATGACAGTTAAAAGTCGCTTTCATTTGTCACGCAGAAACTGATGCCTTGAACACAACTGCCCTGTATGTCAGCCCCTGTAGCAAGTATAAGGCCCTCTCCCAGCATATTTGTGAGAATACCCTCAGGTCTGTGGCAACACCAGCAATGTAAATGTGAATACTGTATGGACACTGCTCAGAACCCCATTAGAACAAAAACCTGAAAGTCTGATCAGTAACTGTTTCAGCAGAGATTCCCAGCCTGACTTGAACCAAGCCTCTTGGTTGTTTGAGTTTTATTCCTTCTCTGCACAATGAGAAGGCAATGCTGCCTTCAGCATAGCACTCTGAGGATGACCACAGTGGGATTTGGGAGGGACTCAGATGTACAGCATGAAGCTACCTAAATGCAATCCTTCTGAGGGAAATGTAGAGCCCTTTAGCTTCTACTTCCAGCTGTACATTACTCCATCAGCAAGATGGAGAGAGATAAGCCTGTTGTCTTAACCGGATCTCCATCAGCTGATTAGTTGGCATTCTGACTGCACTAAGCCAGCATGCTTACTTCTGTGCTGCCCCTCTATTCTGCAAGTCATGCGATTACCAAACATTTTAAAAGACAAGACAGGAAAAAAGAACCCAAACCAAGTGCTCTGCGAACTACCTGAGGCCATCACGGTCCCCAGTGAGCCAGCCCAGCCCGCTGAGCGCTCCTATCAGCATCACTAGAGCTGCGAACAGCTCGTCCTTACCCATCACTCCACACATGGGAGCCTATCCCCTTATTACCCTCACCCAGGGCCCTGACCTCAATTATTAACCGCGTTTAGCAAGGACATTATTAAACCTGACTCTCTGCTCCCAGATGAGCTATCATGTGTCTCTCTTTAACCCAGCAGGAACCTTTTTCTCACCCCATGCCCTCCTTATTACCCTTTAATGTGCCCTGAAGCCTCTGGAGCAACCCCATCAATCCCAGACAATAACATTTCTAGAAGAACAGTGGAAAAAGCGGAACAGCCTATTCCTGAAGACTTTTTCCTAATTGGCTCCAATGCAGCTTTCCATTTCTTTTCTATTTTAATCATCCATCTCTAATAACAAATCCCAAAATCCAACAGGCCTCTCTGGTCAGAAAACTGCAGAGCAGCAGCTTAAAGCACATTACTGCTCTTAGCAGGACACTGGTTCTTTACACCTGTGAAAACTGATCACAACTGTCCATTATGATTAAAAAGCAAATAGATGTTAATAACTAACTACTAATTAGCTTACATTTTAATCGCAGCTTTTATCCCAAACAAAAAAAAGGAGTGCCACTGAAACATAATATAAAATGTCAGCAAATATCTCCACTTCCCTGCTTGGCTGATGCAGCTTGCAGCACACTGATGCCATGAGTGTACCAAAGGCATTGGGCAATGCTCTCTGCTCCCTGCTCCTCTCAAGCTTTGGCACAGCAGAAGCTCCAGCAAGCCGCAGCTGGGGCATGGCTCTCGGTGTCAGCTGGAGCCAGCTTATGGCAGCTTTAGAAGCAGCTGGAAGAGCCCACTTGAGGCTGTCCTAGTGGCTGAACTGAGGAGACCTCAGCAACCTCTACACCTATTTTCTCCTTCCTTGCAGTGATGAGAGCTGTGGTGCCCCATGTTGGTGCTCAAGGCCAGGTTGGATGGGACCCTGGACAGCCTGAGCTGGTGGGGGGCAGTCCTGCCCACGGCTGGGGGTTGGAATTGTACGGGCTTTGAGGTCCCTTCCAGCCCAACCAGTTCTATGATTCTGTGATTCTATTATCTCTACTCTTGTCTTCCACTGTCTTCATACAGTGTCTAGCATCACAAAGCTCTAAAATCCTTAAGAGACCCTAGGGGCTGCTAGACTGCAAAAAATATTATGCCAATGGACAGCTGGAAAGCACCAAACATTCATCACACCTATCCTCTGGCTTATGTTAAGCAACTGAAAAGCACAGCAGCCTTCAAGTAAAACGCTACTACTGAATATTGCAAGCATGACGAATGTTTTGTGGATGAGAATGCTCCCTCCCCTCAAAATATTTGTTTTGATACCCACAAAGTAGTATAATGTCATTTAGCGAGGAAAATTCTGGCAGTCAATGCACAATCTGGCAGGGCTACAAGTACTGTAGGTGTTATGATACACACGCAACATGTTTTACAAATAGAAAGTGGTTTCCAGAGTTCTTTAATATATTCTAATTTCCCCCACCTCTGCCCAAAAAAGCTGCAGTTATGAAAATACTGTTGCATACTGAAATATTAAACTAGAAATCTGGAGAGGGTTGCTTTTTTTTAAAAAAGCTCTCTTTTCAGCTATTT
The DNA here is from genome assembly GCF_905368555.1 of Meleagris gallopavo. Lineage (NCBI taxonomy): Eukaryota > Metazoa > Chordata > Aves > Galliformes > Phasianidae > Meleagris > Meleagris gallopavo. The sequence goes on from NC_139405.1 coordinate 14,514,480, forward strand.
CTTTTTCTTTCTTTCTTTCTTTTTTTTTAAGGCAGGTATGTTTTTAGCAACTTAAACAGGTTGGGTTACCCACAAGAAGTAGTAATTTTTCCACCTAGCAGATTGAGGTATTCATACCCTCTTTAAACATTTCTAAATTTATTCTCCAGTATTATTCAAATAGAAATATTTGCACCCTGTATACCCTGAATTGGATAAAACCTTTTCAGTATTAACCCATGGGTAGAAACCACACAAATGAAGATTAACAAAATGTACCTTCTCTGAATCCAAGCAGCTTCTGGAAGAAATTCTTCCAAAAATCCATCCTACTTAGTTGTTGATATTATATCCTAATTAGTTGTTTATATTATATATTCATTTTATATGAGAATCCCGCTGAAGAGCAAAGCTAGTATCTGTACAAGACTGACTCCTTACCGGAAGAACTTGCTAGCTAGTAGCCACATGAGTAAGAAGCTGTTAATCCATTTTACAGAATCAAAGAATTATTAAGGTTGGAAAAGATCTCTAAGAGCATCATTTCTGACCGTCAACCCAACTCCACTATGCCCACTAACCCATATTGCTCAGTGCCACATCTCCACGGTAGTTCAATGCCTCCAGGGACAGTGACTACACCAACTCCCCGGGCAGCCTGTGACAGTGTGTTACCGCACGCTTTTACAGGTGGGAAATCAAAGAAATAGACTGAATGAACTTCTCATGACCACCCATAATACCTACATTAGAACCAAGCACTGAACAGTTTCCCCACAAACTAGCCCCAAGCTTCAGAGACAACGCAAGACTTCCTTCCTAAGAAATTGCTTCAGAACTTTCTAGTGAATTCTCAAGGTGCAGAAAAGCTGAGTTTGCACTTTTCCAAGTCTCTGAGGTCACCAGCTTCACTTCCAAGTAAAGTGACCACACTCACCTTCGGGAACAAAGAGCATTCAGGCATGAGCAATGAGTCATGTCTGTTTGTCAACAACTGCCCCATCCAATACATGTCTATGCTTTGTGTGTGGGTACTTCCAAACCAGACCTCCACATAAAATCACAGAGCAGAGTATCATGGAATTGAGTAAATCTTGCTGCCTTGGTCAGCACTAACTACGCAATGTTCATTTGCACAGCAAAGGTGTGTCAGAAATCGCCTCTGAGAACCTGAATGGCTGGGCATATATGTCTGCAGTGACATCCAAATCCAGTGTCCTAACAGTTGGGTATTTTCATGATCTAAATGAAGACGTTTCCAGTTTGTCTGAGACAACAATCTTGACGAATGACACTATTCTCAGCAGAGTGTCTTGGGATGAGGGATTAGCAAAAAGGCATGTAAAAAACCTGTAAGAAGAATAGCAACATAGAGGAAAACTGCAGTCTTATTATGGGGCTTGGAAAGCTGGGGTATCTCAAGCACGAGAGGAATTTTGGGAGCAAGACCTGGAAATGACTGGGCTTTCTTAGGATTCATGACCTGTTTATTTCCAAAGCCTACAAATAGCACTGCACTCAAGCCTCATACATCTGTTCTGCAAGCCTTTCCAGTTACAAAGAGCCACACATGAAATGTCTCCCAGACAACTTGTAATTTCTACACATGAAGCAGCTGTGGGGGTTCATGCAGGTTGTGATAAGGGAGAAGCTGTCATGCAGCACTGCTACAGGACAGGTGGTTAAGTGATACTCAGAATGAGGCTGGAGGTGGCAACTGCGCCATCCATTGTGTATCGTGACCATAAGGTCTACCTCTAGCCTGAGGACAAGAAATGAGAGCAGAACTTGGTGCAAATTACGGGAATTACTTAAATAATGCTTGCTAGAAAATTACATCCCCATTCTGCCGTTAGCCTGCAAGTAGCTCCTCAAACAGCAGAGTAACTCTAAAATAAAGTACTACTCATCGAAAGGAGAAGCTGAGTGATTGTACCTTTAGCATTTCTTACCTGCTTGCAAATAGACTCCTGTCTTTACAACTCTGTTTATTGGGTTGGATCCTCATCTGGCCAGCCTCTTACAGGTGAACTCAACAAAGCTGATTTCACGTAGCAGGAATTCGTGATTTACAAGTATTTGCTACTAGTTACTACAACCTGTTGTCTGTCCCAGGACCCTTGCTAGATTCAGTAGTATTGATTTCTCATGGTATTTCCCACCTGCTGCTGCTGCACAGGTACCACAGATCATTGTTTATGAACACAGAGTCAAACTTTGCAGCACCTATCCATTTGTGAAAGATTTTGAGCCTGTCTCTTCACCTTGAAAAGTGGATCTGGGAGATGTAACCCTGGCCATCAGTCTCGTATCCAGCCCAGCTGAGTCCCAGCCCAGCAGACCACATGGCTAAGTCCCAAGGGACTTCAGCATGTGCTTAAGGGCTCTGCTGGATCAGTTCCTTTGCAACCAGTCCGACTGCTTTGTTAGCAGTGCTGAGCACCAGGGCTGAGCTCCAACAGGAAATAGCAGCTTCCCTTTGAAGTCCTGCCACTGATGTTCACGTAGGTGGGACTTCAAAGAGGAGCCACCGCTTCCCCTCCCAGTATCGGAGGCCCCAGTGTTGGAGAAGCAGTAGTGCTGGTTTTAATTGCATTAAGGGATGCTTTAGGGCGGACGATTCAGCCCTTCTCAGTAAAAGGACAACTTTGAAAGGTTCCCACCTGCTGGCAAGAGACCCAATGAAAGGTTCAAGCTTCTCGTTTATTCTGGAGCTGCACTGCTGGCCGCCATAAGGGCCCCTTGACAACTAGGATGTGGATGAGGAATGGGCAACCTCATCTCCCATAATAGAGGGCACTGGAACGAACTGACCTCAACAACAGTGACACTGAGCCAACACCACAAGATACACCCACAGGCAACCTAGATGGCTGATTCTGCTGCTGACTGACTGTACAATCATACACAAGAGCACCTTGAACTTCTCTGTATCTCTTTTCCTTGAGGGAAAACAAAGCAGAGAAGTCCTCATCCTAAATGGTCTAAATAAACCCAAATGATACTAAAAAACTGACTCCATCTTCTCTTTCTCCACTTCTGCAAAGACTGACAACATCTTGCAAAGATTGACAGCTTCTTTAAGTCTTCAGCCAGAAGTGAGGCACAATCAGATGGGGAAGGGGTCAGTCCCCTAACAGAACACTCTGAGAAGCACTGAGTACTGAAGGCAGTAGAAAAGCAGTCAGTATGACAAAGAAATAAAAGAAATGATATTTAAGGCTTGCACTGATCTGCAAAGCTGTTCCATGTTCATCATGTTGTTTTTCTCTTACCTGGACTTCACTTCATAACTCTAGATTCCATGTATTTCTATATTCAGAAGCTAGCTATGCAAGTACACGTGGATTCTGAAGTTAGGTGAGTAATTTCATTTTGTTTGAGGGCTGAACGCTTTGTGGCCTCATCCCATGGAGTTCAGCTGAGCTTTGCTGTTCAGGTCACTGACTTGCCATAGTCTGGTCATCTCATCTGACCATTTCATATTTTGTACTTCTGCACACAACACACTTGCTCAGTGCAGAACAAACCTGAGTCAGCAGCAAAGCAGTACAGCAGTGGGAAGCAATAAGAGGAAGAAGTATACTCCATTGAAAAAGCAGAGAGATACTCCAAAAGTGCAGACAGATCCTGACACCAGACCCCTCAGGCTGACAGGAGCAGCAGTATCCATACAGCGTGACAGGACTGCACTCGACCACTCAAAACATCCCAGATCAAATCCTGATGTCTGTCCTAGTGTGAAGCATGGCTCAAAAGCTGAATCAAAATCATTTCTGGCTCAGGAAGAAAAGATTAGCAAAGCAAAGAAAAATGCAGCCATGTGCCTATGGTTTTGCTTATCCAACTCAATTGCAGGAAAGCTCATATAGAAATTCTTAAAAATTTGCCTCTTTTTATCAACAGAAAAGTTTTTTTTTTAATATATTTCTTCTAAAGATTTAAGCTTTTACAAAACAAAAACAAACAAAAAAAAAACAAACACCAAAACGCTACTGTGTATTTTCAGCCCATTAAGAATTCCTTGGATTTAGGAGCCTGGGGATTTAAATTGCTTTTTTTTTTTTTCCCCCCTGAATATTGAATTTACATTTTCCACTGAGGATGAAAAAAATATTCTGGCCAAGCGTAGGTTTCTTTGTGAGGTTGAGAAGGGCAAGGGGGAGGAAGGGGTGCAGTATTTTTCCTTAAGGACACAAACATTCTGTTATAACTTAAGTCACCGCTGCAGTTGTGAGCCTGACAAATTTAGAGGACTTAAAATCAATCAATAAAAAAAGAGCTCGACCACAAAGGAAGTTCTGGTCAACTCTTCAGCTTTACATCATAGACAACATTTATTTTATCACGGCCTTACAAAAATTAAAATAGAAAAACGCATCTTCTTGGAAAACAGTAGTTATTTTCTTCCCCCGCTCAGATATTTTTATAAGCCCAGTTCCACCAGCCTCACACAGGCTAAGAATCACCTTATCCTGCAGGGCAGACCATTTATTTAGAGGCAAGATATTATGTCCCAGGCAGGACACTAAGATGCCTCCACCCAACAAAAACTCTACTATGTAGCTGAGCTGGACCAACCTCCATCCCAAGTCCAAGTCTGGTTTGAAGCATAACCCATACTGTCTGGATACTAGCCTCTATAAATAAACAGGCAAGAAGGTTTGGAGAAGAGGTGAAGCCTTTCTCATTAGTTGCGAGCTAGGAAGGAAGTTGTACCTTACCAGAGACTGCAGGAATTCACAGCTCCCTCTTTCCCTTAATAGCACTGCTGGAGGCAGAGAGGAGCAGGGCAGAGCAGCCTTACAGGGATGGTCCAGCAAAATAGCCAAGACAACCTGTGAAATGAAATACTACACATGAGTAAGGGTGGCAGAACTTGCCTGACAGATACCTTTCTTGATGGCTAACCATAACCACAATTTATAGCTGTTTCCATTAAATCTTAGCAAAATGACACAACAGCACAGAAACTGAACTGAATTGCTGGCAAAAGTAAGTCTTAGCCCATCCTTGTTCAGAGAGCTGCTTCTGATAGTCTGTCACCTTGACCCTCCCAATGTTTTTTGGTTGTTTATACTTATTGGCTTCAGCAGAACTTCTACTGGGAAAAGGTTTCTCTGGTCCAGCACACTTCTGGTCAAAACACACATAAACACTGGCCACTCAGAGCATGGTTTCAGCATTCTGGATTGCAGAAACCCTACTTTTCGAGGCCTCCCCATCAGGGAGCTGAGCTTGGATCTGCTAAACCCAAGAGGGATATCTTAACCCTTAGGCAAGAGGCCACTCTTGGATGTTGCTTTCCTGTCGGAGTCATTTGAGATTGGATGTAAGTAATAAAATATTTGCTGGTAACAGTGAGACCAGTTCAGCAGTCCAGAGGCTGGAGCACTGAGCCAGAAAGAGCAGGAACATGATGCTGGGTCTCCTGTATGCCAAGTGAGTGACTTGGCTATCAACTGGTTTACTGTGGTAATGAGAAAAAAAACAAAATCTTTATGGATCCTGTGTCTTCCAGGCAGAATGGAAAAAACTTGAAAACTTGCAACATCTTGTGCGACAGGAGAACCATTTCCTACCCACTGCTATGGGGGGTAAATCTGCAGCGTTTATCACCTCTTATCTCCAAAGTCAGAACCTGGCCTGCTGCCTTCCACCCTAATTCAGAATGCACTTTCATCTCTAGAATAAACACCAAGACATATCAAAAGCCCTGTTGACAGTACTGCTCTCATTTTCTGCTTTAAGAAGTTGCCAAAATGTACAAAATTAAAATCTCCGAGTTCACAGTAGGCTGTTCTGTCAGTTTATCCAATTGGTAACATAATACTATCGTAACCTCTGTGATTCTCACTCTTCCTTTTTTCTTCCCCCTCCCCTCTCTTTCTTAAGCAAGAATTTCCCCTGGAAGGGAACACATTTCCCCCCAAAATTAAATCATAGCATCAACTTTCAGATCTACAAATATAAATCAAATCCTGTTCCTTTGACACGGAGGAATACGGCATCACACAACACGCTGGGGAAGCACTGCCTGTGCCACAGCAGGTACATCATGGCTATTACCAGGCTAAAGGAGCTTCTCAGGGAATACTCTCTCAAATTGCAGGAGTTGGAAAGAAATATTCTCTGCTGTCTCTTACCTGCTACCTAAAAAAGCACGTTTGAGGGCTAGCCCTGTACTTCTTGTGTTCTTCATTGATCCTTTCAAAACTAAAGAGAAATTTCCTGGCCTCCAAAAATACAGAATTAGGTCCTTCCTTATTTCATTAATGAAAACATGAGCAAAATAAGCAGCACCATTTAGCAAACTGCAATTCTGTGGAAAACTTCTAGGAAAACAGAAGCAATGCCAAACATTTCTCTAGCAGTTCCTAAGCAGGGAAATATACCTCTACAGTAAGACATGCATGACATTTCCAAATGACCTCTGCCTGAAATCAAAGTGAAACATGCCTTACCTCAGTACATAATTCATTCTTAATCTATTAATGATGTGACTCATTAACATATTAGTAGTAGTAGCGGAGTTAATAGTAGTAATACTGCTAATAATGTCATGGCAGTGCTAACCGGTTTGAACATGCTAGTTCTTCTACACGCGTAGAACAGAAGGTTTTGTGACCCGGTACCACAGAGAGGGGAAGAAAATAAGTTTGACAGCCTTACCAATTACTTCATGGGATGCCTGTTATTACCTCATTATCTCCCTGTATCATTTCTTCTTATCTCCCTGAAAATCTAAATGTGTGATCATAAGGATTGTTCAGGTGTGAGATCCCTGATGGTATCTTTGCTGGACAATGGGATGAAGCCCTAGAAAATGTTTTTTCATATTTCTCAAATGTTTCTGTTATTGTGCAGTCAGGCACAAAACGCCTATGTAGGACATGCTAGGCTCCTGGAGAGCTTTCTGTTTCTCTGCACTGCAGGAATACTCTTACCTCAGGGATAGGCCTTATGAAGTCATTTCATAGACCCTGTCAAGAACTACCGGGGAGAAATAACACACAGCATAAGAAAAGCTGTTGCATGCCTGGTTTTCTACCCAACATTGGATACACTTGGATATCTCATCAAAAAGGTGTTGGAGAAATTGATCTCTTTGTTTGGGACTTCCAGACATGCAGTTCCCCTGATGCTGAGGCAAGGTCTGGTTCATCCACCAGGCTCAGATGGGATTTCCACAGAGCCAGCAAACCCACAGAGCCCATCAGAAGCATGCTGACATAGAGCTGAGCTCTGCCTGAGGTGTAGACACATGGTGTTTGTATTCTGTGAAGGAAAGATGCCTGCACAACACAGTGAAGAGTTATGATCTCACTATTTTGATCTGATTTATCCTAAGTGTAAATATCACTTACAAGATTTGATGTAAAATCCAGATTCTGATTTTAAGTAACCTTAAACATTTCCTGCTTTAAGAGCTCAGTCTTAGGGTCAGGCTATTCCCAGGTCTTTCTCTGCTCCTCTGGTCAAGAGGTGAAGATGAGCTACCCCACAACATCTTACTATATAGCCTTGAATCCTGTATGACTCGGAATAAGAGGAGATGGAAAATAACTTCAGCAGCACAGTGTAGGAACAATATAAAGCAAGACTGTAGTTATCTTCCTGCTCAACCCTTACAGTGCTGCAATGAAGTCTCTTCTGTTCATATCTCATCTACATGCAAAGGTGCATCTTGGAGCATATCAGAAGAGTAAATGCTCTAAGGCCCTCACTAGAAAGAAAAGCCAAGTGGTACAGATCACTTAGACACCAAATCAACTGCATTCATGTGTATATCCAACTGTTACCAGTGGTTTAAAAAAAGAAAAAAGAAAAAAAAAGTATTCCCTAACCAAAAAATTCTATCAATGCAATTTTTCACGTAAACCAGGCTTAAAAATAGTTCTTAGAATACCTGTCAGGAAAACTTTCTACCTTTCCAAGGCTTCCCCAAGACTCACGGTACCCAATAGGTCTTTTAACCTCCATCTCTGGAGATCTAGAAGTAGGTATGGACTTCTGTCCTTGCGATGGTGCCCACCAATCTCAGGATCTGTCCAGAGACGCTCAAAAACCAGGAAACCCAGTATTTCAAAAGAAGGAAAACACCATAAGCACAATTTGTCCACCTTTCAGATGGCAACTAAAGTACACCCATTAGGGCTGACAATCTCACTGTCATTCTGATACCGTTCACGTGGAGCTCTGCACTCCAGAGAGCAGCTGGAAAGGGGGGTCTGCAGCTCCATGGCCAAGGCTGCTGTGGGATTGCTGGAGCCACACCAGGAGCTGCTGATGTTTACCTTTGCAACTGGTTTACCCAGCTTCCACCTGCTGGCTCTTTGGAGCCCCCAAACTATTATTATTGAGGAAACTGTATTAACTGCTACGTGCCCAAGTAAGTAAGTAGACAGGCTCACCCACAGGGAATGGGAAAACAACATCTCAAAGGCCAATAACTCCTCCTCCCTTTCCTCAGGCTCACATTTGTTTTTGAAAGCAGAACCAAAACCAGGCCAGGTCGGCCCATGCCAGGCAGGAGGGACACAGCCCCGGGATCCTCCTTGCCTGCTTTTCATAGCTTTGCCCAAATCACTCAGACAATGGGCTGAAACCCACTAACTGCACTTGCTGGAGTAACTCTGCAACCTTGCCATTGCTGCCTGCCATCCTCCTCCAAACTAAACAACCCCCCATGATCACCACTGGGGTGAAATACAGCACATGAAAGAGGAATCTACATCTCACTCCTCTATAGAGCAGGGGACATCCTCCCAGTGCTCCTGCACTGTAGGAACACAGGTTTTTACATTCAGGCTGCTTTTATGGAGGCTCCTGAGAGGGGAGATCCTAAACTGAAACCACATTGCCCAGTCTGAGCCAGAGCCTGTTGCATGAGCTCTGTCTGTTCCCCAAGTCTTTCCAGTACTGATTGCTTCCCGGCAAGAACAGTGGGGCTTACAGCTCCCGGGAACCTGCCAGCACGGAAACAGGGATGACTAACAGCTCACAAGCATCCACCAGAGCTTGGAGACTCTCTTCCATCTTTCCAGGTCTTGGTTGGTGCAAAGTGGTCTGAACGGCTCTTTGTGTCCGTAGCTGCTACTAGAGAAATATCTTTCCTCTTTTTCCTCTTTTTTTTTTTTTTTTTTTCCCATAGAGAAGCTGTTGAGACGTGCTCACCATCTCGCTCTTTTCTGATAACCCTTTCGGCATCCTTCCGTTTTCTGGTTATTCATTTGTTACCCCTGAAATCTGATTCCCAATCTCAGCCTCCTCTTATCGGCCCCTTTCACTGAGGAGTTCCAAAGCAACGGGTTAGTTTTAATCTTTGTGCTCTTTCTCTGTCCTCGAGGCCTCGTTTTTGCTGGGGGAGGAGGTGAGTGATAGGATGACGTTTGTGGGGGGAAGGGGCTGCCATCCATTAACTCGCTGTTATCTATCTATTCATCTTCCCAGCAAGACAAAGGTATGATTGTGGCTCCAGCTGACAGACCTGCGCTGGCTTCACTCCAGCTCCCATGGGTCACAGGAGCAGCACAAATACAGAGACATGGCCTGAGCACAGCCTAGTGCCCAGAGAAAGCCCGCTGGGCTCTGTGCTGAGGTCTGTGCCCAACACCTGTCCAACTGATGCACCCAAGCTGCCCCATCTTGCCACAAGTTCTCTGCAGTCAGGTGCATAAACCTGCCATGAAAACTTGGGACTGATTCTGCACCACCCCAGCATCCGGCAAACCCATTTTGGGCTGTGCTCTTATTTAAGCAATTATATAGGATATAGGGTGCTAGAACATGAGTTCCCTTATCTCTGTTTCCCACATTACACCCTTTCCTAAGGCAAACTGATGCAGCCCCATTGAAGCTGAGACACTGATTGACACCAGCTGAAGATCTGGCCCTGATTCTGCCCTGCCTCGCCTCTGGGCAGTCATTTACACCTGTTTGTGGTGCGCATGGCGACCAGCAGCAACCACTCAGAGCTACAGAGCACCGAAGTCCCGTCCCATCGCCTTCGCAGCTCGACTTGCCACGCACTGAGCAGTGGCATGGGGCCCAGTTCCCCTTACATCTCAGTTGGTTTTGGCGTTGCACATAGGCATCCTCTCTTCAGCTTCTAGTAAACCTAGAGATTGCTGCCAAGTCTCATGAAAGAAAAAGTTGTGACCCAGTTCCTGGAGGGTGACCTAGTGTAAATACCTTTCGGTGGCCTGATGACACCCTCCTGAAATCGAGAAGTGCACTTGTCAGTTCGTGAAGCTTGGAGCCAAAAACCAGTCCCAATCCAACTTAACATGCTGAATGCCTTTTCCTTTCCTTGCACACGCAAAATCCCCAGCAATTTCCGGAAGAGTTGCGGTTGTGCAAGCCAAACAGGGCTTGGCTTATTTTCTGAATCATCAAAATAGTGCCAGTTTGCATGGACAACATCAGCTTTTGAGCAAAGCTTGCCAATTCTGAAAAAAAGCTTTATGCCTGAATTAGACCCCAGTTCCATGCAGCTAGCTGGCTTCCCCAGGTTGCTTCTGCAGCCAGCTTTACTATGGCGGCTGTGGAGTCTTCCAGGGGCTCTGTAGCTCAACCTCCAGGCACTGCCTGAAATACACCTGCAGGAACGGAGGTCAAACTTCTCTCTGCCATTTTACTGATTTCAGTGGCAGCCTGTCTGGCTTGGTGCTGTTTGGCAGCATCGGAAGAGACTGTGCAAACAACACCAGAGCTGGACAGCCACCAGCAAACATCTTCGTGATCTCTGTTTTTCTTGGAGACTTCCAGGCATGACAGTCACTCTGTTTTTTTCCATTGCCATCCTAAACCCAATTCTGATCTCCAACAAAATGTATCTAGCATTTACATCTAAGGCAACATGGTTAGATCTGTGGGTTGCTTTGGGCTTCTAATTTCCATGGGGATTTGCATAATAAAATACAGTAATAGGCTGGGCATGTAGAGCGAGCAGTGGCAGTGAGCCAAGAGTTAATGAGCTCTATTGCAGACTCCTTAGTTCTGGACAAGTCACTCGACCTTCCCAAGTCACATCATCCCATCTGTGAAATGGGGATAGTAATACTTGCCTCACAGGGCTGTTGTGAGGATTAATTAGTTACTGCTTGTACATCACTTTGATGATCTTAAGAACTACATGCCTGCTAAGTATTGTTATTATATCATGGCTGGGAAGACACTGCAGGTAGGGCTCAATCCCGCCCCTGGAAAAAGATGCGTCTATCTCCACGTCTTGTCAAATCAGCTGCTGGGCTTGCGCAAGGAGCGTTTATATAACTTTGGTACCAAACATCCACATGCACCTTGTTTCTCTGTGGCTGCCAAACCCTGGATGTCCTTTGCGTGATATCCTGCTGGAAGTCATGCGATGCACCCACCTCTCTAAACATCTTGGAGCAGGAGCCCAACAACGACTCCTTCTCTGTTCCCCCATGCCAATTTCCCTGAAGATCAGCAAACAGTTCCATTAGGCATTTCAATGGTGACCTCAAGATCACAGCTTAGCACATGGTACAAAGCCCACGGGCATAGCTGAGGCCAGCCCACACGGGACAGGGTGCCCAGCCCCACAGCAGTGCTCCTGCACACAGCAAAGTCATGAGGGCTGCAGGAGATAGGAAGCCTGCAGAGAGAGACACGGGCACGTGTGCAAACACGGCTGGGAAAAGTACACTCCCCTCACCTAGAGCCAACCCCTCAATGGGCACTTTCTTGCTCAGCCTTACTGCTTTTCCATGTGTCCTCTGCTGAGTGAGGCTCTTTCTCCTCCTAAGCGTTTGGGCCCAGATAATACAAAGCAGGGCACAAAGAAAAGAATTCCGCCAGCTACACCGGACTATGGCTCAGGATCATTAATAGGCTCAAGCCACAGTACCCAGCCTACTCCAGGAACACATAGGAATTATGCATCCAAATTTCAGTGACATTCAGTGGAAGTCGGCCAAATGGCTGCCTTTGATTCCTTTGAAATCTGAGCCATAACCGTCACTGTATCTCAGACGTGTGAACTGCTCTGAGAAGGCTCCCATATAGATTAGGCTGCGATCAAAGACTTCCACTAAAGTGAATTTTATGAAGACAGAGATTTGAGGTGAGGCTGACCAACAGCAGTATTAGCTGCAAAAAACCCTTCAAACCAGCAGGTTTGAAGGGGTTAAAGAAGAAAGTTATTTGGGTAGATGATGAACATTAACCATCATTTTCAGTCAGCATGCAATGACTAGTTAACAGGGCTTATCATCCCCAGCTATGCAAGGAATTACAATAAATGCCTGAAATGCAAGCAGGTTTCCGGCTTAGGTAGGTAAATAATAGAAGTCACTATTTTTGTCTGAGTTGCAAGAATTCCCCATGAACACATCTCCCCTCCTCCCCACTGTACTATGTCTAACCCCGCTCCCTGCTGATTGGCAAAATGAGGTTCTTTCATGCATCCTCGGGACTTTACTTTGCCTGCAGAAGCAGCCGACTCATGATTTCCTCTTTGGTGGAAAGCAGGAACTTGCATTTTCTTCATTCATGCGTTTTAAATACTTTCACAACATAATGACCTAAGGATGAGTGGAAGGAGATACGAGCAGTTCTGGGATTGTATGATTTCTAGGGGAAATAGGGCAAAGCAAACAATTGGAGGATGGTGCTTGTGCAAACCCTGGTAGCGATGCTTCCATGGCAAAAGGCTTCTTCTCCATCCTGTGCAGAAAATGGTTTCCAGCTCCTCAGTGATCCAGCTGCTATTGTGATTGGAGACAAACACTGAGAGAAACTGTAAACTTCGGATAACACTCGGTAGGAAATAGGGAATCAAGTCATTAGTCGCATAGTTGATTCTCATTTACCCCAAGGCCAATTTTACTGCCCTGGCATACCCAGGCACGTGCCTGGCCCGGCCTCTCTCAGAGGCCCCTTGGAGGTTGGTAGGATGCAGCCTCCTCACACCAGCTCTGGAGGACACCAGGCTCCCACCTTGGGAGGTGAAGCAGGCTGGCATCCCACGGCTCACACAGTCCCACACTGATCTGGCTGGGCTGAGGCAGGCTGTAAGCCTGTGATTGGGAGAGTCTGGTGGGGATATGGCACTGCCCAGGAAGGGTTAACCAGCGCTGGGCTCAGAGCGCGTCCTCCCTCCCGCTTCGCAGACGCTGTTTTCTTCCCAAAATGAACATACTAACACTGGCATGCTCCCACACACCGCCTTGGCTCTCCTCCAGGAAATCATAACCCAGCTATTTGGCACACAAGGCCACAATTTTATTTACACAATCAACTTCTTGATAAACATAATACTTACAAAATACACCACACCTTAAAAATAAGAAAGGAAGAATTAGGAGGAGAACCTGCAGTAACCCAAATGTCTTGGCTCAAAGGGCCAGCCCCCAAAGAAATCACCCATGGCTATAAGAGGGCTTGCCTTGTTCTTGGGACAGGATTCTGCACAGGGGAGCATAAAGGGCCTCCCCATGGCTGGTGGCTGCCAGGAGGATTTGAATCATAGAATCATAGAATTGCACAGATTGGAAAAGACCTTAAAGATCATCGAATCCAACCACAACCTAACCAAACTATCTATTTAAGCTGACCCAGGTAGGTTTGCTCCTGGACAGTGGGGAGTATAGGCACCCGCTGCAGCCCAGAGCCCTTCCCTGGTATAATCGCTGCTCACAGTACTCACAGTGAGTATCCCTGTCCCCTGTCTGGGAAAAGGGCCCTGCTTTGCCAATAATCTCTGAGCTAGCCTCACATCCTGCTCTCATCCTCACCTTGACCTGATGCTGTGTATCTCTATGAACATCATCTTCACCTCCGTGCCCCTTACTCACTCCAACCAATTGCAAATGGGAGCTGTAGATTTTCATCAGGCAAGGAGAACATTGCTGATTTCCTGTGGCAACCAGATTTTCCAGAGATATGCTCCAGTTTGCCAGAGCAGCAGCCAAGTCAGCTGGGAAGCCAAAACCTCCAGCAGCCTCCAGGGCCTTTGGTGAAGTTCAGCCTAGGCGTCACTTCACAATGAATGGAGAGGCAGAGATGCACACTGCTTGTACCTGGGGTCACCTGAACTTGGCTCCACCTCCCTCACCCTTCCAGCTCATATTCCTCCCTCGGCCCCTTCAAAGCAATCACCTTGCTTGGCTGCTTGTCCAATGCCTCAGCCTCACACCATTGACTCTACAAACGGTGGAGAGCAGGGCGGAACCTGGTGCAAACTCTCCAAGGGCTGTGACTGATGCTCATTTTGCCAAGCTTCAAAATGCACCAAGACATCCACAACAACACAAGGAGATGCTTATCCACAGCCTAAATCCCACTCAAGAGAAACTACACAAGGAAAAATAATGGGCCAGGGGCATTAAATTGATTTATACTGGCTGAGGATCTGGACAAATCTCCTTTATTCCTTACACATAAAAAGATCTGCCTTAGGCTATTGAGCTTTTTATAGTTTGGGAAACAAAGATTGATTGTTTTTCTTTTCTTTTCTTTTCTTTTTTTTTTTCACAAATAGGAAGAACCACCTTCAAATACCAGAGACACACTGCAATCATTTAGACAGATAAACATCTTGATTCCTAGAGATAACAGGAGCTGAATGGTTGGCCTCAAAACCAAGCATTCGTGACAATTCTTGAAACAAGAATGTTATAACTCTCTATTTCCATAAAAATTTACATGCGGCTGCAGAGAAAAGCGTTCTCCCTTCACAGCTGGGTAATGTGCCCTAACCATGCTCCCCACTGCCTGGCTGCAGTACCTGAGCACCTGGGGGTGGGTGCTGCCTGCCACAGATTTGCCTCTTTTTCAGGCTGGGGAGAGAGAACATGGATTCACCCAAGCAGATGGTAACTGTGATGGAAATTTCTTACGCTATCTAACACAAAGCAATTACTATGTGTGTACTCCCTCTCCAAAAGGCAGCAGCTGAAACAAGAGCTACCAAGACATATCAGAAGGAGTGCTTGTCCTTTGTGGCCTGAACCTTGGCTGACATGGTCACAGCACAGAGGGACCCTGAGCCTGCTGCAAAAGGCTGATGCAGCTTCTGCCACCCCTGAGCATGTTGGTGCCACCTGACTCCTGTAACACCCATTCTCTCAGAGACTTGCACTACAACGCAACATTTGAAAATAGTAATTCAGATGCCTGCTACACATTCAGCTGTCCATGAACAAAAAGCTGTCCTTTGAATCATGATTTCAAATATCAGCTGTTCCTTGATTTCTTCAGAGTGGTCACCGGTAATTTTATAGTAGAGTAGTAATACACAGAATCGTATCACAGCATCATAGAATGCTCAAAAGCTCACCCAGTTCCAACCCCCAGCCATGGGCAGGGCCGCCCCCACCAGCTCAGGCTGCCCAGTGCCCCTTCCAACCTGGCCTGGAGCACCTTCAGGAATGGGGCACCCGCAGCTTCTCCAGGCAGCTGAGCCAGGGCCTCACTGCCTCCTGAGTAAAGAATTCTCTTCTCACACCTCACCTAAATCTCCCTTCTTTTAGTTTAAGATCATTCCCCTGGTGCTGACACTATCAGACCACGTAAAAAATGAGTCCCCCTTTGCCGATAAGCCTCTTAAGTACTGGAAGGCTGCAATGAGGTTTCTTCAGAGCCTTCTCTTCTCCAGGCTGAACAAGCACAGCTCCTTCAGCTTTTTTTGGTAGGAGAGGTGCTCTAGGCCTCTGATTACCTTCATGGCCCTCCTCTGGACCTGATCCAACAGCTCCACATCTTTCTTGTGCTGGGGGCCCTGTGCCTGGACAAAGTACTCCAAATGGGGCCTCACAAGGGCAGAGCAGCAGGGGACAATCACCTCTCTTGCCCCTCTTGCACTGCTGGTTACAAATCTAATTGTTTTCACTGCAGTAATTTTAATGTACCTAAGAATCTTGTGTCTGACCTAGAGTCAATTTGTATCCCCTGTGAATGCAGGGAATTGAGCGCCTCAGATGCAAAAACCACAAGGCAACATCTCTCCAGTTCTAAGTACTAAAATCTCAGGATATCTAAAGCCAATCTTGAGATTACATGTTTTTGAAGGCTAACATGACTGCTGTCTTACAAAAGAGAAGTAGCTCTCAGAATGCAAGTAGTTAAACATAAGAAGCGCTATAAAGCGGCAAACCAACTGAACTGGATTGCTGAAAATATGTTCTACAAATAGCCATCTGTTAATCTTATATAGTTTGCATTACATCCAAAACTTAAATGTTTTGTCAGAAATGACACTTGGGTCCCAAGAACTTCCAGTTGCATGTACCCACTACATACGCTGCTGTCACTGTCTTCCAGCTCATGCCCATGCTGCTGACTGTGTGCAAATTCCTGTGTAGACACAGCAGCTGCAGCTTTTCCACAAGGCAAAGGTGGGTTGAAGAGAGCCTACAGCTATCAGTCTAACCACTTCATCCAGCACAATCCATTCAAGAGGGATTACACCACTGGCTAATAGTGCAGAATCTCCTGCACTATTGCTCTTCCTGTTGCATGGGGAGACAATACTTGCAACCATTTGTAAAGTTGAAGGGCTTTGAAAAACTGAGTGGCCATTAGGAGAACACAGCTTGGAGCAGTGACCACCGCCCATTCAGAGTAACGTGGGGATGAGGATAAAATATGAGTGATCTTCCTGCCAGCTCATCTCCACATCTCACACTACGGCTGCCCTTCTCTTCTCTTGCACTTCTGCTTCTGATACAGAGATCAGGAAGAGCACAAACAAGAACTGCCATAGGAAGGACATGGACCTTCCAGCTGAGGGACGCTTTCAGCAGAAGCACTGCTGGTTTCTCAGAAACAGGCTCCAAATCAGCCTCATCACGCCTCAGAAGTAGGAGCCACAGGAGGGCAAGATGTGGAGGAGGACTTCAAGGGTGCTTTCAAATGAACTGAATCAGAGGTTTACCCAACACCGCTCTTTCAGAAGTTTCTGAATAACGCAGTGGCTTGAACCACTGAAAAGAAACAAATAAATGAGCTGGCAACTTTCACAGGGAGGAACCTTGAAGACCAGTTCCCAAGGCCACGCCAACCAGCTCGATGTGACAGCATGCAGGAATGAAAATAGGTAGGTAACATTAACAGAAATACACTGAAACTTAATAACAGCAGCTTGTCAGGACACGCACAAAAGAGAAATGGCTCATAATAGCTACAGCTTGTATTATGAATGTTTCATAGCCATCTGGCTAAGGGAGCTGCCTGAACTCAGCTGGTGTTTTGTATACGCCGTTGTAAGACATGGTTCATGGCTTACCATAAAGCGAAAGTCCTAACATTTATATTCAAGAAAGACACCATTCCTCTTGTCAGTCAAAAAATGCCTTAGAATAACAACACACCAATGAACAGAGCCTCTAATAAGCTAAGGATGTGTCCTCCCTTTGGTGTAAATCAGCAAAAATCAGTCAGGGCAAATAGAGTTACCCTGATCTGCACCAACTTATGTTCCAGCTTCACTGTATTACCTGCTCCTTGGTTCACTCATAACTTTCACGTGTCTATCAGTACTTTAAAGCAAAGAAACAGTTTATAAGAAAAAGTAATCCCCCTGCCTTTCCTCTCCTGATCTGATTCGCATACAAAATGGGCTTATGAACTCAAAAATTATGGGAGGGATTCAGGGAGGAGGAAAGGGAGGCACAAGAGCCCTTTTATTTTGCGTCTTATTCACAATGAAAATTGGCACAGAAGCCAACCACATACATTAACATAGTTTGGGCAAGTTTAACTCTCATGAATACATTTCTGTGGAAAAACTATGTGACTATGGAAAAATCCCCTCTTTTTTGCCACTTGAAAAGATAACAGGCTTCTATGTGGAATATACCCAGAACCTGCCCAATTCAGAGACATGGAAATACAAAGATGAATAAGGCTGAGTTTCCCATGCTAGGGGCCCATGGAAACTGAGAGGGGAGGAAGAAGTAAGGAGGCCCATTGAATTAGGAGAAGGACTTTCATCCTACAGGTGAAGGAAGTATTTGAAGGCATGAGTAACATTGCAGGCCTGTTCCAGAACCCATTTAAGTCACTGGCAAACATTTCATTGACTTCACTGGGATGTGGGTTAAACAGTTTTAAAATATAATCCAAGGCTATTTCTGCATTGCTGTGTGATGAGTGGAATTCAAAGCAATTCCAGTGTGTCCAGTCCTTTAACTTACCTGCTTTCTTGTCCACATCTCCGGCTGCTAGCCTGGCTGTTTCCCGGGCTCAAAGTCTCAATATTTTTAGAGGAACCACTGAGGAAGAGCTAACCTCAACAACTATTTTGGAGGACTGTCTTAGATTGAAGTGCAAGCTAGACTGCACCCTTGTACAAACTAGGCAGCCTGGAGGAAGGAAAGCTTCGGCCAAATAGAATATAACTGCACTTCCCCTCCTGTTCTGTATCTTTGCTGCCTGTGCCCAAAACTCAGGTTGAGGAGCACCTTCAGCATGTAGTGCAACATTTGTAATGAGCAGTGGAGTGGTCTCATCTGCTGGACAATGTGAGCATTCCCATTTACAATGGTACAACTGCACCTGAATCCGAAGCCTGTAATTTAAAGCTAACTCAGCCCCCAGCCACATCAGCTCATTCTGGGATCCTCTGATCCAACTCCGTCCAGATGCCATTTTATAAGTGCTACAAAATTTCATGAGCTACAGAAAAATAGCAACCTTCTTCATACATCCCTAATTGCAACCTGCAAGCTATTGCCATTCCTGTATAAAAACCCTTCTCCTTTGCTCATTTCCATCATACAGCACTAGCCCTGTTACACTGTTGTATTTATAGCAGAGGACAGTGACCTCAGAATTGCCATTTTCTTTCAAACAAACCAGTTTGCTTTATTATTAGCCTATCTGATATGATAGCTTGCTTTACAAGTCCTCCAGCAGTCCACTCAAGTAGCACGTCATTGCACCAGGCCTTTAAAACTTGCTAATAAGTTTTATAAATTGCTAATTGAATTCTTTAGATGACTCATATTGGTATAGTGAGCTTCACCATATAGAAAACTCAGTGATTTCAGAAGAGGAAATACCACAGAATCATCCTTTACTGCAAAGTAACACAGAATTAAAATGTTATAGGAGTAGGACAGGGAGTTTTTCTCCAAGGCTAGCAGTTTAGAGCCCTTATCGCTGTGACGCATCTGAGAACCATGTATTTTGCACCTGCTTAAATGTGGAGTTTCCATTGATGTCAGTGTGTGGAACAAGCAAAGTGTACAGATCCACACACCAAGGGCAAAGGATTTGCAGAGCAGATCAAAAGGGAGCATTCCCCCTCTGGGACAAATCTATCCATAGTGCTAGCTGTAATGTACATCATCACTGAT
Source organism: Meleagris gallopavo (assembly GCF_905368555.1). NCBI lineage: Eukaryota > Metazoa > Chordata > Aves > Galliformes > Phasianidae > Meleagris > Meleagris gallopavo. Next base: position 14,533,787 of record NC_139405.1, read on the forward strand.
GTCATTGCTAAATATGGTCCCACAGGAGAAATGGAGTTTGGCAGTGAGCAGCAAGCACGATTGCTCACAACAACCCAGTGCTGACCACGTCCAGCAATGTGAAAACAACTGTCTCTAAGTACAACCTAGAACCAATGTCTACACCTGGCAACAGCTTGGCAGGCAGTAAAAGCTAACTGTCTTTCAGGACCTGTTCTCCAAATGCGCAATTCCCTGTTACTTACTGTGCTAGCTGAAGAGAGTTCAGCAGGGCTTTGAGCAGATTTGTCTGACTGACCCTTCTCTCACTGACTGGCTGTTTTTCCGTAGCAGCCAACCTGATAACCACTTATCTTGGAACAAGGCATGGGCTTTTCTCACCAAACTCTACATTTTCTCAGCCACGTTCACCTGTTATCATAGGTAATGACATGAGATAGGCACTCCTGGGGAGTAACTCACCTGGCCTACAGCTGATGCCCACCTTAGGATGAGATCAGTACCATTCCCTGGCAGCTGCGAAGAGCATTTAGCTCTGGATCAGCCGTAGATGTCCACACGCGATCAGAGGAATCGCATCCCATGTGAGAGGTCAAATGCTAAGCTGCTGCTGAGACAGATCAAAAGCACAGTCATTATGCCACACATCTGGCCCTATGCATGTCCCTTGCTCCTTGCCCACTGATTTGGCCTGCTTCTAAGCAGTCTTTTATGACTGACTCTAACACAGGCAACCTGCTGTCATCCCTACAACTCCAGTAGGCAGTGAGAACTTGAAGACCGCCACATATGCACAGGCAGTGCTGCTCTAACACACAGCCTTGGAGCAGAACTGGTTAGCCAAGCTATTACGTGTAAACATAAAGCCCCAAAAGAGACCTCTGCAAACATCCCAGCAGGTCTCCTGCCTTATCAGTCAGCCTTTCACCTAGGAGATTCCCAAACTTAGAAAGCTACGTGATTCCCTGGTATAATTACAGGTATATTCCGAACAGATTTGGCACCACTGGTTAACCAAACATCATGCATTAGCTTCTAAGAGAAAGATATTATTTATTTTACCCACACAAGGTTTATCTTGTAGCAGCCATCAACTTTCCACGGAAAGATCACGGTCTACCATACATCAGTCATTAGAGGCAGCTTCTAAACTTTAATATGTCCAAAGGAACAATAACTGCAACCCTTTCAATATTTTATCTTTGCAGACAAGCGGAATGAACTCACTGAAATCAGCAGGTGGTGTATGTACAGCTGCTCCGAGCAACATTCGGCTTGCCTGTTCCCAGCGAGGGCAGCTGACATCAGAGAAGCAGTGCCCCGTGAATGTGCCATTCAGCACAGAAGAGAGCCCAGAGTTTGGATGTTAGACATGAAAGTGTTTTGTAATGCGCAGATGTTTTCCACGCAGAGGCTGAGAAAAGCAATGAACAAGATTTTGTAAATCTTGTCCCGTTGGGGTTTTTTTTTTCATACTCCCATTTCCTTGCTTTTTCTTGCATGGAAGAATGATACCATTAAAAATGATGGGTTATATCCTTAGCTAATATAATTTGGTGTGACTCCACCAACTTCACAGAGCTGTGCCTATTTGCACAAGTTGCAAATTTCTGCCATCAATTTAAATCTATACAGATTTACGTCATGGGGAATACTGCTATATATATATTTTTTTTCCATAGCTCATATGTTGCTTTAAAATAACTAAATAAGTAGAAAGACTCTTGACATCTATTAAACTTTTATTTGGAGACAAAGATTTTTGTGGATGCCTTCCCCCATCATTTCTCAAGTCCTTCATGCTGTTCCTCAGTTGATTAAAGGGTCATGGCCCTGTGAATCAGGGCCAAGATACTGAGGAGGATGGTGCCTGCCCTGCACCCATAACTAGGTGTCTTTGTTGACATGGAGCTCTGTTCCTTCTCCATCTCCCCAAGCGCCGCACATTTCAAGGGCCCCTGAGTCCCGCTGAGAACACATCCTTTTCACCAGCACCCAGGGTCACAAAGGGGATCAAGGTAAAAACTGCTGTGCTTGATAGAGGGCAGCGAGCTGGATGCACAGGTCCCTCTGCCCAAGTGAATTCCTTAACCACCAAGCTAACAGCTATTTTTTAACAATTCTCCTTCCCCTTCATTTTATGTCATGAAACATTTCAAGAGGCCTTGCTTTCATCGTCCTATGAAATAAAAACATTATGAAACCTCACCATTTTCTATTAAATGAAATTCTTGTGCTCCCGCTCACCCTAACCAGGAGTACTGTACCACCACATCTGCACAATATACTGGATTGTGCTACAATTTTGTGCCTTTCTGCAGAGAAACACAACTAGGCTTCGCATGACATTACAAACTGACCTCATTCAAAACTCCTTCCTTGTAAATAAGTACCGATCTTACATAAAGTACACATGAAACCAGATGCTTCCCTCTAGGAAACAGTTTGCTGAGCAGGTTGTAGAGCTTAAATGCTTCTAAAAACTCAACAGCAACAATATTTGTGCTGGACAATGAGCTGAGCACCTGATTTTGAGTTACACAGGATAATTCAAAAGAGTCAGGTGACTTAAGCACCATATTCCTAGCCATATTTACTTATCCACTGTGACCACTGAAGGTCACGGACTTTTAGAAGCCTTAGTTGTGACTGCAGGAACCACTATGACCACGACAATCCCACAGATTGAACACTGTCATTAAAAGCATGATCTGTCCCTGTTTGAGGCAAATGATGGAGTCCCTATAAGTGTGACACTGAATTGACTGGCTGTAGCATCCACCACAGCAGTGGCTCTCAAGACCACTGGAGGTCTCTGAGGCCGTGGTATGTCTTATATCTCTTGCAGTTAAAACTGAGCTTGATGTGACCCAGAGACCTGCAAGACGTGTTTGTGCATGTATTTTCTGGATGAATTGTGGGAGCAAACAAGATCATCAGGAGATGGAGAATTAGATTTGTTCAGCCTTTAGAGATGAAGATGAATGGGAGATTTTATTCCTGTCTACCACTACCTCTGAGACACTACAGACAGAACCAGACTCTTCTGGAGTCTGGGCAAGAGGCAACAGATGGACACTGGAACAGAGAAAATTCCAACATAAGGACAAACTTATTTACCATGAGTGGTAAATCACTGAAACCGAGTTTGAGAAAGATTGTCACCACCTTGGAGATATTTTTAACTTGCCCTCAGCAACCTGCTTTGAGCAGGAAGACTTGCTGCTAAATGATCTCCAGAAGTGCCTTCCACCCTAAACTATTGTGGTTTTGTGAACATGATCTGGATGTTTGGGAAGCATTGCAGGAGCATCTCATTCAGCTTCTCAGCCACCGGTATTATTTAAATAAAAAGATATCAGAGCAAAGGCAGCTATTCTTTACTGTACTACTGCTTACCTGCATCACCAGTCACACCTATTCTCTAAACCTTTGCACTTATAATGTTGCATCTATTTCAGAAAAAGGTGCTGCACCTCTTAGTTCAGCCTACTGCGCTGCAGAGTCCTCTCCCACATGGTTCTGCTGGTCACTGCATTGACAACTCACACCTCCCACAAAGAACCCCGTAAGGCTCTCCTCCCGAAGGCTGTCTTCTCCAGCCGTGTGCATACGTGCCACACCTGACACTGCTGTGCCTGTAATGTTCCACACTGAGATCAACGTTTCCATCCTGTTCCTCTTTCTCCCAGACTGCTAACTTGCTAGAGGTTAAGCTCTCTCTCAAGCAGCCCCTTCCCACTTAGCCTGTATCCCAGAATTTTCTTTCATGAAAAAGGTACTGTAAAGACTCTGGACCCTGTGCTATGATTTACACTTATTCATCTCCTGTAGAAAGCCTGCCATATATGTGATGATACCATTCAGCTCCGTTTACCTGAGAACTTAAAAAAATACTGTCAGAGGTTGTTTTTTCCATATGGGTAAATAGTAGGGGTGGGAGTATTCCTTATGGGAAATCTGGAACAGTCGCACTCTGTCGGTCTGACATTTCCTGCTGTAATTGAAACTTTTGATGTTAAAAATTCCATTTACACAGTTTCTCTCTAAGCCAGGCAGGGAGAAGGGCAGAGGTGGGCACAGCATTAGCACACAGTTTCCCCAACTCCCTCACTGCAGTCAGTTAAACTATAGCAGGTGAGATGCATAGATGTAAGGGCAGGAATATGAGGAAGGAAATACCAGCAGAGTTAGGTAATTTGGGTCAGAGGACGTCAGGCATAGTTACCGAGGCAGGTACAGATTAAATCAGCTTGAGGCTCTAGGTCTGCGCTTCTGTCCCTGCCACTGCCCAGGAGGGCATGGAGAGATGCACCCACACAGTCATGTACTCACAAGGGACGTCTATCTTGGACATCTCCATCTTCAGAAGACAGACAGAAAAACAGTCTCCTCAGAACTTATGGGAACTAATGGAGAAACAGCTTCAGATACCCCTATGGGGTATGTAACCCCATAGGTTACCATGACCTGCCTAAATTTGCCCACCCACAAGTTTTGGGGCATTTAGCTAAGCATCTTTACAAACCCCACCTTACATTACACAACCTAACCTTCAGCCAGATCAGCCAGACCATAACCAAAATCCCTGTTGACCCCAGGCAGAAACCCAGGCAAAGAGGCTCAAACCCTACCTCTGCCCGGCTCGACCCCACCCCTGGAGCTCTGCTTGCTCCCAGCCCTGAGGAGAGCCCACTGTCTAACCTCCTCCTGCACAAAACCTCCATCAGACTCTCCAGGGCTGAGCAGCAGCAGTGAGGAACACTGAATGCTGGTACCATCAGCCTCAGCTCCCACTAGCAATAAATACATTAATAAGACAAAGTACAGGACAAAGTGGAACTCCTGTGAGTAATTGTATTAGCTAGTCAAAGTAACTTCATGTTAAGAAATATTTTTAGTATGCTGTGAAAAGTTTGAAACCTGTCACACCCCAACAGTTACAAAAGTCAAAGACAAGATAACATGAGCTTTATTTTAACTGTTACATGCATTTGCATTAAAATGCTTCTTTAAAACAATGATACGGCCTTACTTCCATGTTTCATTTTTTTGCAATGAACAGCAAACAGTTCTGCTTTCAACTCTATTCTCAAGTACAAGTTACAAGTAGCTTGTAAACATAAGGCTCATTTTTTTGCATTGAGTTTCTTCAAGACATCCAAAGAGAAGACAGTAAAAAAGCCAAGCACCGATCATTTCTGAAAATCAGCCTCTTCATTGGCAAAAGCATATCTGACCTTCCACCTGGGACAGAGCCAGACACGATGACACACCAGTCAAATTCACCACTATTCTTTATAGCAATGCTTACAAGCAATGGGCAGCAAAGAGTGAAAAAACTGAAGATGGATCTACAAAATTAGATGACTTAGAAAGGAAACAAATCAGTTATTTAAAAAGCTGTTCATGTTAATTCTCATTTCCAGCCCTGTAACATACACGATAATTAACCAAGAACTCAACACACGCCTTGCAGTACCAGAAGAAGTTTGTCCAGGAACAGAAGAGGGTGGAAACTTCAGATCAAAACTATTCCAGCCCACAGAAATACCAATCAACAGGTTTTATGGTGCTGACTTCCTCAAGCTTTGCCATCAAAGTAGGTAAACTAAAAACTGAAGTGAACAGCTGTTAGATTTTGTTGCTAAATTTAATACGCAGATGCTCATTTTCTTGAATGATTTGATTTAAACATTTCTGGAGACAAGTTGGAATTCCTCCAATTAGAAAGCTCATTTAAATCCACTTGATTACTTAAAATAAATAAATCTAAATGTGTCAAAAATAATCATGAAACAATTTGTTTCAGATTGCATAAAACACTTTCCCTGAGACAAAATGAATCTTCTCTTTGACAGATCGAATACTGCGAGGTAAAATTCATTTGGAAGACCTAATAAGCCAGAACTACAAGTGATCCCAGTGCCTTACCAGTTCTTATACCTCCACTGAGGAATCTTTCACAAGACAATTCATAATGTGCATTCCAGCTTTTCCAGACAAAGCTAGGACAATTCATTGTAGAACAATCATTTTTTTTCCTACTGCAGTGCTCCAAGAAGCCTCCAATGACCATGGCTCACAGCTGCCTCGTATTCAAAAGGCTGCCCTTCCCTCAGGGGCTCACAATTGAAGGAGAAAGATAGGAAAACGAAAACGAAGGGACTTGCTCAGTGTCAAGGAGCAAACTGACAGCAGTGCACCTTGCCTCTTACTTGACTGACCTAGCTGATAGGAGCGTATGGTCAGACTCACTGGAAAAAGCTTTTATTTTGGTTTCTCCTGTCTTATTTCTACTTGGTGGGCTGGCAGAGGGTTATAGAACTTCAGCAAGTATGAATGTTGTGGTCTCCAGCAGATGTCCAGGGGAAACCAAGAAAGATCTTTGCCCACCTAGCAGAAAGAAGATCTCCCAGCATGTCACCAGTACCAAAAATGATCAGCTGTGAACTAAAGAAAAAAAACCCTAAGGAAGGAAAAGAGATACAAGGTAAATAGGAAAAAGAGAAGTGCTGTCAGGAACTGATGGCAATACTTAGCATAAAAGTTGTGGGAGTCTCTGGTCTACTGCTATGGGTAAACATTTGTCCAAATGACAGCACATGGTGTAAAATTATGTGAGATGGGCCAGAACTAAGTCGTGATTGATGAGCCTTGGAAGAACAGGACCTGGCTCTCCAGTGTTGGTTTTGCAACCTTTGATCTTTATAGCCACGCATTATAAAGTGGTTTCAACTTGTAACTAAATTCCTAACATACTCAGCTGTAAAATCCAGACATATCCTGAGTAATAAAATAAATACATAAACTGGAACTTAGGTGAGAGAGTCATCTTTTAGTGTCACTTAATGCTGAGAACACCTAGAGCTTGCTATACCAGATTCAGTAGGAAAGCGTAACTTTGAGAGAAGCACGAAGGGATTCTGGCTAGAAACAAATTCATTGGGCTGTACAGACTACATCGTTAATCCTGCACAGAAGACCAACTTAGAGTGCCTTTAAAGAGCACCACAGAACAGGCATCCTTCAAACTGTTATACGTACTATAACTATACTACTTGATGTTCATCAAATACCACTTCTATCACACCACATATCAGAGCCACGGGCCTTGTGCAAAAACGTCATTCTAAGAACCTCTTGCCTACTGTGAAGATAACCAATAAATCAAGGTAGTTGCACAAGCCACAACCTAGGTGGCATTAATTAGATCAGTGGAAGTTATGATCCAACATAATTATAATTGCTACCCCACCTACATTTAATTTCAGTGATTCTTCCTATCTTTCCCCCAGAGGGTCAATAGGAGAGCTAACCTACATGCTTCAACAGTGTCAGCCTCCAGAGGCAGCACAAAAAAGCAGCAATGGCAGCAATGTTTAGTAATTGCATGAGTGCAAGTAAGGGGAAGGGGACTATCATGAGATGCGATCAGATACTATACAACAAGGTGAAACAAAGAAATTCACCCTTTGCCCCTTACACACCTCACAGCTTTGCACTGGGACAAGAGGTCTAGGTTTCGCGCTTCCAGATGTGACACACTTGTTCCTATTCGGCAAAGTATTTACATGCAGAAATCACCATTCGTATACGGGCAGGGCGGTCATACTGAAATAAACCTGATTTCCCAGTCTTAAAGTGACGTAGAAAAAATGTCCCAAATGGCATGTCCCAGTGGGGGAAAGAAGGATCAGTGTACTGAGATGGGACTCAGGGCATCTCTGATGGCACTGATGCACTTGCATCAACAAGTGCAGCGAGTGCATCAGCAAGCACTGCAAAACAACAGGAACAAATATGTAGAAAGAAACAATTGGTACCAAAGAATGACACCCACACTGCGTATATTTCCATTCTGCACAGGCTTTACTTCCGATGAGTAGCACCCCAGCTCCCTGCGAGTGTACCTACACTTGGGCAGTCAGCTCAGTGGGACGCATATGTGTGTGCTCTTCGTCTCCGTCACTCCCTCTGTCAATAGGGACAATTTTACAAGCCTGAGTCTCAGAGGACTGTGTTTCAGGAAGTAGGAGTCATACAAACATAAATATAAATTGGAAACCTAGTGTTTGCAAGACCAAGCCCCGCATCACAGTCCAGGATGCAGTTGTAATGACACTATACAACTGAAGGAGAACTACTGCCTTTGAACTGGGGGTTAGAAGGACTTCACACAGAAAGGCATCATATCTTTGGGGTGCAGCAGTTCTTTCTGATTGATAGTTGCACCACCACAGTGGTTGGAAGTCAAAGAGGTTTTCTGCTAAAAATCCCCACAGACACTCTGTTTTAGCAGGTCATTTGGTTCTGTTCTTCTTTGACCTTTCTTTTATGCATCCGTCCTTCCTTACCATTACAATAAAGCATTTTCCTTTGACACTGTGCAGGGCTCTGCTTAAAAAGGGCTTGGTGTAATCAGGTGTGTTCCTAGCGAACTGCAGCCTGCAGTACAAAGACATCACTGTTTTTTCAGAAGGCCGTTCAGTAATGCTCAGTCAACAGAAGAGACCAACAGCATGGTAATATCCATCAACCCCCTGCATTTGTTTGTAATTAAAGAAAGGTCAATAGCTATACCTTTATGACAACCACACCTATCTTTGCACAGTCAAAGAAACAAACATATATAAATTTCACAACAGAAACTTTTGTTGATATCCATAAATGTGAAATCTGAGACACGAAAAGTATTTATCAGCCAACTCTAATCTAGTAAGGTTTATGAAACAGATTTGCTCCCCTGGTTGGTTGCAGAATTGTTGAGATGATGTTTGGTACCTAGCAGCAAAGGCTGTTGTATTCTAGATTCCTTTTCGTGCCCAGCTGCTAAAGGAAGACCCTGATTCACAGCACTTTGTTATTTTTTCTTATTTTTATAGGCAGCCAGAGGGCATATGGATGTTCAGTTTGTTTGTTTGGATTCACTCATTAGTAAACGACGTGTCATGAGCGACGATATGCACCTGGACATTTAGTCTGAGGTAGGTTCTTTACCATTCAAATAGATTGTGCTACTTCAGCAAAGAAAGACAACAGATCCTTCTGAAATGTGTTTTTCCCTTTTGCTTTTGTATTCCTAGGAACTGTATCATAAATAGAGCAGAAGTACCACAAAGCAAGAACAAGACAAGAACAAAAATCACAAGAGTTCCTTATAAAGTGTTGTCAATAATCAGTCTGCTTTGAACACAAGGATCCTGAACCCAAGTCCACAGCCACATCATAGGACTACCTAAATGACAGAACTTAAGTTTTTGCTGCATGGCTGGAAGACCTACAGAGGTTCCTATGGAGGAACATCAAAGACATTTAGAGATTCAGCTAGGAAATTTGAAGCAATCTTGGGAGTGCAAGCCTGGCATCTGGAGATCCAGAAATGGAAATCATCTTGAAATCTTCTTGGAACCAACAGCTCCCTTGTACTCTTGGAGTAAGCACTACTTACAATTTGCAATTGTAATAAAGGGAACTGGGGCAGAAAGGGACAGATACAGGACACAGACAAGGTCTGAGATATTCCAGTGAAATCCTTCGACACAGAATAACCCTTGGAGACTGCAGATGACTGGTTAAGAATCAGAGAGACAGCTCAACAGCTCCTTGCTCTGAATTTCCCATCATCAGTAGGGTGTACCACAGAGAACACAGTAAGAAATGTCTTCTAAAACAGCTTTAAGGACTGGAAATCTGATAAAGCAAATAAATATGGCAAAGCTTCACTGACGTCAGTGAGACATATATAAGGCAAGATTTTGTAATGGTAACAGTGGAAATGAAAAGTCTCGCACACTGAACATGGATGGTTCCCAGGTAAAGCTTAACACAAGCCACAGATTCGTCCTTAGAACATTTCCCCCTCGCCCTGCAAATATAAATTGAACTCAGTCTATTTCTGCAAAAACTTCCACTTTGTGAGCCCAGTCACAAAGTGTAATGCACTGCAAAGCTACTCATTAATAAGGCAACCAAGATATTAATATTTAATAATATTTAGAAAGCAAATTTTGAATTTATACTAGAATTTGCACGAAGAAAATGTGACTGTAAAATACAGTACATTTAGCCAGTTTTGGGACAATATGATGAGAGTCATTCTTCCCTCATACAGTTCTTCTTTTCAGGACCATCTAGTTAGATGGTGTGAATTAACACTAGTCATTTGAAGTCAACTGAAAAAAAAAATGGAGCTATGCCAAATTACATCAGAGATGGACCCAGCCTTTTGACTTCAAGTTATCCTCAGCTAACACTGGTGTAATCAGAAAAAGGCGACATTTACTTCTCTGCCCAATCAAAGTAGCCTGAATATTGGCTACTTTCAGAGAACTGCCTGAAAACATTCCACAAACCATGAATTATTCACAGTATTAAACAAATAATTGTGACTAGTAAATAAATATTTGAAAGTAATGGCTGGTTCACAGACCATTCAAACATAGCGTACGGGGGAGATATTCATCATATGAATTACCCATTAAGAATTATTGGCTCAGCTCTAGTTATAACTGATAAACAGTCATGCGGATAACAAGGCAAGTGTTTGGCAAGCCTCCTGCTTTCATTCTCAGCAATATGGCTTCCTTTTCAGCACACACATAAGCTCAACTGTTTATCCCACTTCGAGCAGAGAAACTAACTGCCTGCAGTGCACCTGAAAGGCGAGAGCTGGCTCGCAGTTTCCCCAAGCCCTACTTGTCTGGTTAAATTCCAGGTCAGGCTGCAGCCCTCTGACAGAACCACATTCCTGCTGTAGCTTCAATTACCTAAATTATTCTTCACCTCCTGTCCTAAGCATGGGCATATTTTTGATGGCCCTAGCTGGGAAATGCGAATGAAAACTGCTACCAGATGTAGAGTGGAAGAATGATTTCATATCGGAGCTGCTAGCCTCCGATTGTCAGAATATCTGAGTCTCTGCTGTGCCACGGGCTTTCCGTAAGCCACTTAGGCCCAAATCCCCAAAGGTATTTAGGCTTTTAACTCCTGTTCATTTCAGTGAGAGTTAAAAGCCTAAATACCTCCATGGATCGGGGTTTTAGCCTCTGTAGTTACGTCTACACAGCACAAGTATCCATAGTACCAGGCAGGCGTGGCAGGGCTAACTGAGCAGCCTAGCTTCAGGAGAAGGGCAAGCTCCTGGTGCTGCCCACGAGTGCAACATAATTTGCTCAGGGATAGCTCTCATCACTGTGTATGTGACTGCAGCACGCACACAGATAGCCTGGGTATCACCACACAGCACAGCATGCTGCTGGGTAGGTATAACCCACACACCTCAAAACACACTGCAATTTGGCCAAGGGCCGGCCTGGCAGGGTACTGGGAGAATTACTATGGCCAGTCAAATCTGCACCGCACCCAGGAACTTTGCTGGTGGACATGCAGCATGTAAAGCACTGGGAGCAAGCAGGCTTGGGTCGGCCAAACAATTCAGCAAATTCCATTTTAATGCAGCTTTTCAGAAAGGCAGCAGGGGGCTGTGCAACATGCTATCGCTGAAATATCTGGCATTCTGCATTTACAGTGCCAGCACTACATCTGACTGTCGCCAAAAAGAATCAGAGCAAATGGTTAATGTGCAGTTATGGCAGTTAAAAAAAGAAATGCTTTGCTGCTGTTCTATTGTCAGTTTTGGCAAGCAGCATAGGGGAAGCGAAACACTGATAACATTGCTTTATTGTTCATGTAGGTCCCAACCTTAACATGCTACATCTGTATCTTCTGTCTCAAGAAGTTGCTTTCTTTTCATCAAACACATTCCAGAAGTCAACAGTAAAAGCACTGACAAGAGACAGCAGATTGATCCATTAACTCTCACTCACTGCTAACAGTTCCTTGGCTGAAACCGGACCCTGCATTCCACTTGGGAAGATTTGGTAAGTTCAAAATGTAAACATGCTTGCAGGATTTGGTTACTGCTCTCATGTACTACAGCTCCTGCCTCAGCTTAACAGGAGGTGCTGGGAATCTACAGGTACTGGGCCTCTGACTTTATACATGTGTAATTAAGTAACAAACAGGACAAGCCAAACGAGTCCTCTGCACCTCGTGTTAATATTATACCAGATTCTCAGTTAGCACTAATCAATGTAGTTGCAATGAAGGATACTGCAGCATACAGCTCTTTCTAATATGTCTAGCAATAATAATAATAATTAATAATAATAATAATACACTCTCCCTCTGCCAGAAAAGGTGCAATTAAGTGAGAACATATTTTCCCTTTGGAGACAGGCCCTTAAGCATATTCTTTTCAGCAGCAGATAAAATGAAAAGTGCTGCTTGCTGCGACGTTGGATTTGCTTTGCAAAACCAACCTTTATTTTAAGTTAGATATATCTAACAATGCTCCTTTGTTGAACTATTATTCTCCATCTGCAGTACCAAAGCATACGGGGGCTCTGCTCACAGACCGACACTCCAGCAGATCAGTCACTGTAAAAACACAGAACAAAATGCAGACCCTATGCCAAAGACCCACTGGCACCACAATTCTCAATTTCTTACTCAACTGCTAACAAAGCTGTAAAACACACTGCTTTCCTAGAGTGGCTCTCTGTCCCCCTCTACTGACTACAACAGGTGGTCCCAGGGCCAATTCTCACATCCAGAGCCTCAGCCTGGGGTGCTGTTACCCTTGGAGAGGTGACAATGCACCATCTGAGAGGCTGCAAGATGCTGGCTTATCCTTGGAAGAAGCTGATTTTTCCTGTAGCAGCTGGACAAACAGGGTTTTGTCCAAGCAGGCCTCTGAGTTCGGCTTCTGCCCTGCTCACAAAACAGAACAGGGGTTTGTGCTGAAAAATGTGACGTGGAAGTAAAACATCACTACAGTATTTCAGCCAATTCCTTAGTATTGTAACTTGAGGTGGTGTCCCATTGGAAATGAAATCATGCCTCCCTTTCACTCCATGGGTCAGCTCCTGAGATGGATATTTTCCAGTCTGGTCATCTACTTCAGCTGAAAACTTACCGCTGTTTTAGGAGTTTTATTTTTTGACAGGACAATGGCATTTCCCACAGAAAGCAAGTGAGCATTCTTCAGAAGAAATGCACCTTGTCAAAAAGCCATGTACCTGATGAGATACAGTCTCAGTATACATGCAATGTATCTGCTACTGGCCTTTGCTTTTCATGCAGACTACAGTACCATGCACAGTCCCACATCTCCTGAGAAGAACCAGGAGAGATTGCTACAGATGCTGGGAGTTTCTTTACTGACATCACTGGGAGTTTTGCCACTGATTTCAGCAGAGTTATGATTTGAAATGGGACTCGGCTGCCATTGGACTCATGATTTAATTAGATGACTCGTTATTAACTGGCTCTGGGTTTCTGCGGTGCCGATTTCCTTTCAGTCTTGCTCCAAGAGTTAGTTCAGACTTGTTACAGGGGTCTGTTTGAAAGCTTTGTGTTCCTTCCGCTTTTCTTCCTTTGGTATTTTGCAACAGTGGATACACTTCTCTATTCCAGGCATATCTGTACTTACACCTCAACACTTGGGGTTTTCTATCCTCTGTTGTCTCATGTTTCAAATGTTTTTTTGCTTTTCTCCTGTTTTTCTCTTCCCCACGATTGGGTCTTCCATATTTAACATCTTTTTGTAACATAGCTCTATAAACAGACTCTCACTATCAGTGAATAATCTAGGAAAAAACGTTTGCTATTATTAAGGGCCTGGATCAAGGATTTGGTCTATGCTTCCAGATCATCTTGGCCTTCTAATGTAACCATTAAGAAATCATTTCATTTTCAGATTCATCTCTGCCTGTACAGAGAGACATCCTACAAGTCCTTCAGAGCTGGTTCTCATGTCTATTTGCACAGCTGCAAGAGAGACGGGACCTGGAGTTTGTGCAGAACCAGAAACATCTCTGTAGTAACTCTGGATGGAAAACTCCTATTGCGCAAGATAGCTTACAACATCTTAATTTGCATCCAGGACTTTGTCCGCCTTGCAGCCAAAGGCAGGACAACATATTGACCAGCTTCAATCTAGCTAGTTTGGATATCTTACACAGTGGAAACACAGTGTTCAGGCAGCAGCTCTTGCATATGCATGTCACATCCTGGGTAGGCTGGACAAGCCCTATGAAGATTAAAGCTGGTTGTTATTTGACTACTTGCACTGCAATCATACCTCCGAGTTAAAATGCAGGGGCACAGTCAGTGACCAGGGACCCGACATAAGCAGGGACAGAGGAATGGAAGTCCTGTCAGAAGTACACCACAGCTGTGCAGGAAGCAATGAGGCTGGCAGGCTGGCATTTTGCAGTCCTCCTTGTCTGCTGCCTGCCTGCTTTGTTCCATGGCAGCCCAAGATTTGTTAGCAGCTCAGAAGCATTGTGACGTTCCAATGTCACCCTCTCCTCCCAAGACTCTGGAAGAGAAGTTGGACTTAGAACTGGAATAGCCTGAATTTATTTTAGCTGCTTTTCAACAAGTGAACAAGTTAAAGAGAGAGAAACACTTTTGTATGAAATTACTATTTACATTATGTATTTTAAATCCATAAAGTAATGAACAAGGAATGAGTGCAAAATAAGCCACCATGGAGACTTACAGAAATTGAATTACCACCTTTCTTATGCCAGTTCAGATTTGACAGCTTGTTTTCACTTACAGAAGATATGTGAACATCTTTAGAGTGACTTTACACTTTCTGATGCTTGGGGTCCCAGGACCAGATGCTGAAAATCACTGCAATGCAGTGCAATGCTATCTGACATCAGGAAAAATGCCACCAGCTGCAGCCAAGTTATGTACGAGCATAACTACTTTGAAGTAAGAATAAGGGCCATGAGTACTTGATTGTGCAGCTATGCACAGATGCAGCATCTTCACATTCAGATCCACAAATACAGCTGAGTACCTGATCTGTACAAAGAAATGCAATAATAAACAAGAGAAGGATAAGAATAATTCAGACGCTACAGTTTACAGGGGCTAATAACAAAAGTACAATAAAGGAAGCTAGACCCTTTGGGCAAGTCTCAAGTCCCAGACAGAGAACTACAAATCGCAAGCTACTTTTCATTATCTTTGCTTAAATTTGCAGAAGTCAAGACAGGGCTATAGCTGGTAAAAAACAAACAAACAAACAAACAAAACAAACAAAAAAACAGTTCTAAAGCTAGATTTCTTTATTTAGACACATTTCCAAAGTGAGAACCATGAAAAAATTAAATCCAAGCACTTGTGAATTCCTGTTGACCTGCCACATAACTGCTTAGTGTCATACATTCTCACTTGTCCAACAATGTACGCGTTAGTAGTGCTGCATCAAAAGCTTCAGTGTCTGAGTTTGGCTAAGTAAGCACAAGTTTGGATACTTACTTAAAACTTGTTTGTATCTCTTAGTTCATGAAGCCAGGGTGAACATTTTGTTGGAATAATCCTTCTCATGAGGACTCAAGTAATACCTGCGTCCAGCTGGGCTAGAAAAACATTCAGAACAATCTTTCAGAGACTCTCCTCATTTTGCCTTCCAGCTCCAACTGAGACCCAGAAGAGCAACATTTTTAAGTAGGACCAGCAGTAGGGGAAAGAAAAGTTTGCTAAGTCTTGGTAAACACATCCTGTGTGAGCCAGGGTCAAGTGCCTGCATCTGCATGTACCTGAAGCCCAGTATCTGGGAGAACCACAAACAAAGGTAACTGGCTATATGAATCACACATTCTCTTGCTAGAAAAATACAACTGCTTATGTGTTTGAGCCTCCACATTTAAGTAATTGAGGTAAATATGTCACTTTTAATTTTGAAAAGCTCTCAGCTGTGTCCTTACTAATTAAGATAGCACAGATGCAATAAATCAGTCCATGTGCCAGCCCACAGAGGTCAAATATAACCAGGCAGCAAATTATAGTTAACATTTATGAATCCCTTGCATGTGGCACATGGCCCCACCCACTCTGTTTGGCAGAGAAGTTTGCTGCTGATTGCACTGGTCCTTCTGGCATTTCATGTCCTCATGCAAGTCATACCAAGTAGCCTCCCTGAAATATTGTACCTGAACATGATCGGACTCATTTTAATCATTGTGTGTATTTTAAATGATGACTAACACTCTGAGAGGATGAGAGAAACAAAAACGTTCAGGGAGTTCTTTGTTTTGTGGGTTTTTTGTTTGTTTGTTTGTTTTTGTTTTTTTGTTTGTTTTTTTTTTAAGAGGAAAAAGGAAAATGTAAATTGAGCGTTCCATTTAATCAACAAGAAATTCATCACATCTTTCTGCTGAGGAAGGACGGTCTTGTGGCTGACATACAGGGCTACAGTGTAAGCCTCAGCTAACCCACAGTATGCCTCCTGCACAGCACTGAAACAGCCAAGGCAGAATCCCTGTGAGACCAGAGCTCCTCAACTCCCCATCTTGAAACAGGGATAATTATACTTTTTTCTTTTTACTTCCATCTTTTATCTGTCTTGCTCATCTACACCAAAATTCTTATATTCAAAATACTTTATTGAAAAAGACTGCCTTTAATTAGGCGTCTTCGTATACTTAGCACAATAGGGTACCAATTTTAGCTGAGGTCCCTGAGTGCTCTTACCTGGCAACTAGAACAGGCATTTATTGCAGGGTTAATAACTAACTGAGATTACTTGATATTATTATTTCATTTGTACTGCTGTCACACCTAAAAGCATTGGCCAAAGTCTTGAACCTGTTCCGTGTTTGCATTTAATGCACACAGAACATAATGACGGTGCCTCTCCCAGCCAGCTTAAAATTAAGTCTTACCCTCCCTTCCCCCACCAGTGACTTGCTCTGAGTTTGTTCCACATCTGCTAGTGTGACAGCTGCAAGTATCTCTTTGTGCCTGTTCAGATTAGATACGGATAACACCTGAGAAGTGCAGATGAGATTCTGGACACAGCTAGAAGGAAAGTGAGAAATATCTTCTGCCAAAAGGTTCAAAGAAACAAAAACATTTCCCTTGTTTTTAAATTCAGTGATGTCCTACTGATAGGGCAGGGATTTTTTCACAAAAGGCAAAAGAAACCTCAACTGAGACAGACCTATGAAACAATCAGAAGTTTTGTCTTCAAAAGAGCAATGTGTTTTGATGGGATGTCAGACTTTCTCAGAGGGCTGAATTGAGAGAAAGCATTCCTACTTCATTTCTCTGTAGAAAGCTTTTGACCCAAAATTTAAATCTGCTACCATTCTCAGATGAGATAGCGAAACAGGCATTTTTTACACACAGGTCCACAGATTTAGGGTATGAAATCTACCATCTAACCACTATCTACTTCAATTCAAAGCTCCTGAAGCATCCTAAGAAAAAATACTTCAGGTACTGAAGCACAGTAGAATTTCTACTTGGGGATGATAGTGAAGGAGATGTGAGAGGCACTGCACTTGTGAACAATTTCCTTTCCCAGTGGTGGCACTGATCCTTGAGAGAGACTCATTCCTTCTAGTAAAAACCTTTCCAAAGGAAGTTCCTTACCAGTTTCAGATGAAAAGGAAGCTGGAGTGAATCTCTCTTCAGCATCAGCCTGTTTTACACTTGACACCTACCTGGAGAGTTCTGGAATACAAGAGAAGCCACCTGAATATCTTTGGTTACGAGAGAATTTCCCAGAGCAAGTCCGGGGATCTTCATAAGCTGGTATTTCACCAATAAATCAGGAGAAGCTAAGTACTTTTCTCTCTTACGTTCCTCAAACTGGAAAGAGAGCTTGCAGCTTCCTTTGGTATATGCAGGCTCCTCATGCTGTGGTAAGGAGCACAACAAGGAAAGCTGGAACTCGACGGGAGCACCATTCCAACACAGCCTTTTCTAAATAACAAGTAATGATACTTTCTGAAGTGGAAATCTTTTATTCAAGCATCAAAGAAAGTAAAGAATCCCTTTTAGGAGGACCACTGTAGTGCCTGTTATCTCACAGGATGTTCTCCTACAGATGTCAACACTTGCTGTTCCTCATCTGACGCTCACCAAAACTCACATTTGATGAGCTCAGAATATTATGAAGATCAAGCCTATTCAGACACTCTTTGGGACAAAGTCAGCCCCTTGAATAGAAACATGTGTGATTCATAATGTACTCACTGGAGGATGCGCTCATCCCCAGGAAAACCTCCAAGCTATCCAGAAATCCTTTCTGCACTTCTCTCTCAGTCAAAACCTCTGTTTATGTGGTCTAAGAAGTGACAGAAATTTTACAGGAATGGGCTCTAAGAGAGAATATAATAAAATAGCAAGTATCTTCTTAACACAGATTGCTCAGTTACTCATCTAACATGCATTTGTAGATATGCAGCCAATTATCTAAGTTGGATGCAAATTTGTGCCCTGTGAGGATTCTTATTTTCCTCATTGCCTTCAGTGAGAGTAGGATGTGCTGGTATCTGGCACACTATTTTAAAAAGTGTGAAAGGCTTTATTGGCACATTTAACATTGATGATACTTACACAGGACCAATAAGATTATATAATTTCCTAGATCATAATCTCCATCTCATCCCATGTGAGCCAAATTAAAATGATATGGAATCGCCAGCTCCATAGCCTGGAAATGTCTAAATCACGTCTCTTCCAAATTACCTGAGATGCTTGTCTAAAGTTTTCAGGGCAAGTCACATTCATGTTTTGGAATAAAATTTGAGGGGCCAGAAGACAGAAGTCTCTATGCCAGTGTTATTTACATTATATAAAGTGCAGGCATAATGTAACAATCTACAGGGTGCTGCCACTAGAAAAAGCAGAACAGTAGAATTCTAACTCCCACAGCTGTGGCAAATGAAATATAGAAACACGAACCTGACTAATTACCAGTCAAATAAAACCCCCAGAAAGCATTATTTACAAAATCTCATCATTTTTAACCAGTGGTATGATTTGAGAGGCTTGACTCATGATTTCTTAGTGCTTTGGGTTAGTAATGCTAGATGACAGTTCCAGTGGCTGAAGTGAGCTGTGCTTATTAAAGTCAATCATGTGTCTACCTGGCAATTAGCCAGGAATCCTAAAATTAACAGCTCATTAGAAATCTGCCAGTGACATTATTCATACGGACTCCCTTGTACAGGAGCGATCTCTCTTAACCCTGCAGACGGAACAAGGTAGAGGACCAATGTCTGACACACATGCTTCCACAAAAGGCTCTGCTGCTTCCAGTAGGGTGAATAGCAGCATGACGGTGGGCACATGAGTTTAGAAATGGGTTCTACTCATGCTACAGCTGCCTCATCCAAAGGAGGACTAGATTCATCAGTTGTGAAATGTTTTGCAGTTGTCCTGAAATTCTTTGGGGGAAATCAATCTCATGTATGCAACGACGACAAACTTGACTCAGCTCCATCAGTGTCATAAAGCACTACTGGCAATTTCAACCCCACATTGAGGAAGGTTTGTCCTCAGCAGAATTGTTTAGATAGAGCAGCAGCAATGTTGACCACAGCTACTTGAACAAGAGCAAGTCCAGAGCCAATAACATCTTTCCATTTATGAAAGGGGACTTCTGCAGAAGCCACCAATCTTTCCAGCACTGCTGATTACAAGTGGGCAAGGATGGTGACTTCTTCAACCAACGCAATTCAACTGTTGACAACATTTTGGAATTTTCACTGAAAACTCGATTTCAGTAAAAATCCCAAACTAAACACTGTATCTTTAGTTTAAAAAATAAAAATAAAAAAATTTCAGAGGTCGAAATTTCTGTTCACATTAGTTTTTGCTTTTGTTCTTGAAAACCTCTCCCATGATAAAAAGTTGGATAAAATATACATTTAAAAAATCTACAACGAAGGATTTTTTAACATTTTCTCATATGAAAAAGTAATCTTTATATCAGCCTTATTGCTAATATATGTAGACCCAAAGCAATGTTATTAACATTGCTAACGTTCAAGGGAGGTGGGTACCATTCATCTCAGAGAACATGAACATACTTTTTACAGAGAGTCAAAGGACTTTAGATACAGACCAGCAACCTTTGGACTATATCCATGAAAACTTGATGAAAATTAGAGATGTGAAGTGCTGAAAAAGTAATACTGTATTAAAATCCATTGGTCTTGACTCCAGGACTCAATCCAGATATTCTTACCCACATGGAATGGCATTTTGATTTCAAGCCACTCCAGCACAGAACTGTGGAGTCTGTTTAAGAAGAGTAAAGGCATTACAGCCTGGCCCACTGTTATTTAGAAATAGAATTGTAATTGTGTATTGAGTCCTTATCTTAGGATGAGGTAATCTGCATTATGCTGATGAAGGTTTATCAACTGGGCTGGTAAAGCCCCAGGGAATGACAAAGGGGAGAAAGAACGGGAAGGAGACATGTTGGCTATGAAACACTCCTTGCTAGAACAAGAAACAATAGTGTGCTGCAACTGGGAGGAAAGAAAAAAAAAGAAAGAAGACAGTTCCTGGGACAAGATACTTTGCACAGGTATGATACTAAAAAGAGATAAGTGTATTTTCAGTGACAGGTTGGAACACTGAAAACACAGCAGAATTCTTGCAGTGAGACACAAGGTCTCTCTAAGGTTTAAATGTTTAAAGTTTCTAAAGTGACTCCTGCTTCAGATCAGAAAAGTATTTGTTTCTCAGGGAAAAACACTTAAAACAACTTGTTATAAAAAGAAAATACTCAGCACCTTTTGAGTACCAGAGGCCTGCAAAATCTCTTAAAATAGACACCCAAAACCACACACCACTTCAGATTTCCGTCAGCTTATTCCACACAATCAAATCAGTGATTTTCCAGCCAGAAGCCTATCAAGGGATCACACCTCAACAGTTTAGTTCCTATTTTCTGGTTACTAAAGATGACCTCAAATCCTAACAAGCAAACTGTTCTCAGATCTGCTGCTGAAGGTAATCTCTCCATAGGAAAGGAATCCAAATCCAATCTCAGAGAAGGAGTAAGCACTGTTCTCAATTGAGAATTCTCAAAAGGAGTTTGGGATGGAAAAAAACCACCTGCAAAGTAGGTACGAAAAGCAAAAATTACACAGAGATGTTAGTCAAGGCAAGGAGTTTCACATCCAAAGCATTTCTTTATTTTTTTGTTAAAAAAGCTTTGGCCAGTGCTAGTTACACTCCTCAGGAGGCACCATGGAGCAGAAAAGAAACTCTGACAGCATCTAGAAAGCACATGGGGCTCATTTCCCATCCATTTTCACATTTCTTCTGTAGAGTTTTCCCACTGAGTCTTATAAGCACCAAGGTGGTGGTACAGTAATTGTTTTCAAAGAAGAATATGGATGTCACATGAACTAATAAAGTATACAAAATGAAGATGTGGAAGAAAATGCTTTCTGCATCTTTACCTCCAAAGCAGGATGTTATGGTATTGGATTACGCTTCTTCACTAACGTAAGGTGCGTATAGTCCCGCTAGACTACCCATGATAGGAGGAAAACCCTCAGCCAACATCTTGCTGCAAATCCTGCCCCTACATAGGGGTGAGGCTCACTGAGAACTTGCTTGTTGAAGCTTCAATTCTTCTGTGATTTCTAAAGGTGGCTGAGCTTTTCTATTCCTGTTATCACGTATTAGATATCCAAACCCAAGCCCTACTGTTTCATCAGCGATAAATCTTGTTCAGATATATGTTTCCTCATTTTTAACCCTTATTTTTTGTCAAAAAGCAGGCTACAAAGCCAACAGCAGCCTCTGTCAGCTCACTGAGTAACCCCACAGAAATGTGTACAGGATTTGGTTGTTTTGGGCTCTCCTCAATCCTATACACTACAGCAAACAATCTGGTGATGTACAGGACCTATCAACCAGGCAGCTCTTCCACTTCCTTCACAAGAAAGAAAATAAAGAGCAGCTCAAACAGAACTTGCACATCTTGCTCATGTAGATCACTGCCGATGCAGCCACAAACAAATTCCTGCACGTACTAACAGCTCTGCCTGCTACTGATCTGGACTGCCCAGCTAGTGAGAAAAGAAGTTATATTGGCACCTAAAGAACTTACTGAATACTACCATCTACTGGCATAAAATAAGGGGAAAGAGAAAAGGGGGAAAAGGGAAAAGGGGAAAAGGGTGGGTCAAGTAGAGAATCAAGGACAGTGGGTGAAGTAAAAATAACAGCCACAGGAAGATAAGTCTGAACTTCCTATTCACATAATATGAAAGATCATTCGTATGAATATCAAAGGGGCAATAGGCAAAAAATAAAAGAAAGGTACTGGGAGCAACTTTCCTTATAAATTGCATCACACAGTTGGCTATGAGCACTGGGCAGAAGCCTGGGAACGCAGCGCCAGCACCCAGCTACTTGGAGCTAACATCACTCTACTGCACCAGGTGCAGGAGGCCAGCTCCTCTACAGCATACAGACCCTTACATGCCCTGTGTATCATAAGCCAGTACATCTCAAAATCCTTCATTCAGACTAAAATCTGTTTCGAGTACCTAGAAGAGTCTCCAGCTGTAAATGGAAGCTACCAACAGAAGTCTGGAGTCCGAATGGGTGACCTCTCCCTCACCATTCCTATTCCTGCAGTATTTCAGCCGTAATGTGATTGCTCAGTCTGTCTGCTTGGGTCTGGCTTCCTGCCCTGGGCTACTCCTGGAGCTGGCGGGCCTGAGGCCAGCAGCTCCTGACAATATCACAGCCTCTGGATGTCTTCGTGTTAAAGAGCTTCTCCACAAGCAATAATGCTTGCCCCGCTATTGATTTGAACCAGATAGGAATTTGTCTCTAAGACAGTGAAGGCTCCAGATGTCATTAGCATACTGCTCAAGTCATCCACCCACTTCGATCTGCAAAGCTGTTATCACCCTGATTGCTCTATGTACACCTTCCAGGAGAGACTTTACAGATTCATCTACTCACCCAGAGTCATAATTAGAGAGGAATGTACTATTGCAATAGAGATTTAATATCCATTTGAATTCTTACATTAATTTGCTTCAGCTGTGTGCCAGCCCTCTTTCCATATTTGCTTTCAAAGAATACTTTAACAAATTAATTTTCTGGCAGGAATATTTGTGGAAACGGTACGCTTTAAATCAGTATTGAAGAATGCTCCTGGGAAAGAAATTCAATGTTCATAATTTTGAGTAATCTCAGCAGAAACCCAATATTAAATGTTCTTCTGATTCAAACCCATGTGCTGGGCTGCAGTTCAAGAGGTCTCCACTCAGTCCCTGTCTCTGCCAGGCTGCTGCTTGGTGTCGGGCAAGGCAAGAAAGAAATCCTGCTCTATCTGTTCCTGGCCAGCAAAGCTATACGAGAGCTCGGGGCTCATGGCAAAGCCAAAGTCTAGCCCACCGATGGAGACTGTGCAGAGATTGGTTGGTGGCCCTGCCTGTGGCAAGGGGGTTGGAACTTGATGATCCTTGGGGGCCCTTCCAACCCAAGCCATTCCATGACTATGCTTCTCAGAGCCATTAAGAACATGGGTACAGCTCCCCAGCACACAGCAAATCTACAAGTATGTGCTTTTAATTGGGGCAGGCCATTTCGGGTTAAAATAACAGTGACGGCTCTCAAATTGCTTTGGTTTATCTGATTTAATCTGAATTATCTAGCTCAGGTTAGCAAATCCAAATTAAGAACACACCCGCACTTTGTGCTATGGAAATATCCATCAACCTTAATCTTTCCCATCACATTCAGGTCATAAAGGCTATAGGAAAGACTTTTCCTTTTCTTCTCAGCCCTAACTACCCCACAGTCTATTCCCTTTCTAGACTGCAATCAGGCCTGGAAGCCTACCCTTTTATGCTACAAGAGGCCACAAAATACAACAGCTAAATTAAAAACTAGATATATCAAATCCCTGTCTTACAGCACCCTGTGCAAGGGCAGGAATCACCCATAAAAATCAGTGATTCCATCTGGTCTCTCTGCAAATGTTGGTGAGTTTTCTTCCTCTATAATGAAAAAGGTTGTAGCATTAAGTAAATCATGTTCCACTTGAACTAGGAAAATGCTGTGACCCTTTCCCCTCTCTTTGTTATTTTATCTTTCCTCATTCATCTGAGCAGCACATTCCTTTTTCCTACACTGGCCTATTTTTCCTTTATCTTCCTGTGTCTCCCTCACTCATTTCTATCTCATTTTTCTCAATCTGCCCTGTGCTGTCCTCACGGCAATACGAGATAGCATCTCACTGTTCAATTACTTCTTCACAGTAACATCAGACCTCACCAGAACCTGATGCAGACTTTCCTTTCTCCTCTACCAAGCTTCAGGATGGAATATGACCTTCAATCTGTGTCATCACATCCTCTATTCTTTCGTGGCTGCTACTCCTCCACTTCCACAGTAGCCAACTTTCTGTCCTTCAACTCTCTATGCTCATCTCTCTCTCTCTTTTGCCCACTTCAGTCAGACTTTTTCTCCCTCCTTATTTCTCTTTCTTTGCTCTGGGCTGTAAGCCAAATGCCTCAGACCTGATGGTTAAAAAGAAAAAAAAAAAAAAAAAAAGAAGAAAAAAGGAAAAACCCAACCCCAAAGGTTTGCACAGAATTAAACCACATTCGCCCCAGATGGTTTTGATGGTTTGGAGACAAGAAAAGAAGAATTCAGACACAGGAAGGACTAGATACTCAGACTCTCTGAATAAGCAATTCTGAATAAGTAATGCCAGAAAACATACCTGGCTAATTTCATTCATGCTGTAAATTACTGGTGGTAAGGATCAAGGCTGAGATTTTCAAGAGGACAAGAGGTTTTTAAAAGCTCTTTACTGACTTAAGAGTTAAAGTCCTGTTTTCAAGAGGAAGTTCAGACCAAAATCCTCTTCTGAAATATGACTTAAGTCTACCAGTCAGATTGACATTCATAGATTCTAATTTTGCCACCACCTAATTTTCAGTGAACCTACCCAGCAGGAAGGTACTGCATGTGCCTTGGCAGAAGCGAGCACTCAGTTCCAGTCCTGTGCTTAAATCCTAGGCTGACTCAGAAATCCAGTGAGACTGCCCACTAGATCTGTTTGGTACACCACAAAGTCACATCAACTTCATCATATCTATCATGTCTTTAGTGTAGCCTCCCTAGACCCAGCTTAGCAGTACCAGGTTGTTGTCCCTTCAACCATTCAAAGTCCATCATCTACCAAAGATTCAAATGTGGATTCTCCTGTTTAAAGACAAAGTTTTACCCCTGCCTGCAAGAGTCCCCACTGGGGGACTTGCCTTGTTCTTCTTGCTGTAGTGTCTTTGTCTTGTGTAAAATATTGAAAAATTGACTGGAGCTGAGAAGAAGCTCAGAATGATTCCGTAGCCTAGTGATCAACATCACCTCAAAGTTGGAAAATTGTTTTCAGAGCCCAGCCTTGAAACTTAAAGAATGTCATGGGAGACTAAAATGCATCAGATCTTTTCTGGTTTTCTTACCAGTTTGCTTTGATTTAAAATGACGACGGAGCTACCCTTAATTTCCAGGAGAGGATCAATGGCTCCATGAGAGACAGACTACTTCCTCATTTTGGCAGTGCAAGGCTGGATGGGAAAGTCCTGCTGCCCTTCTCTCTCAGCATTTAGAGGTCGGTCTGGACACATCCAAGATAACTTAAGGACTCTGGCAGCTGTGTATACTATTCTGCAAGTGCCTACAATTCCTCCACCAAAAGTCTATGGCATTTGTTCTTTCCCAAAACACTAAGGTACTAATTTCAGAGGTACCTTAGTGCCGTATGTTTACAGTTATTTACATCTCCAAACTGTACTTAAATAAAGCATTCCTCAAAGCATTATCTATCAATTTCCAGTTAAACTTATGCTTCTATGATTCTGAGTCCTACAAACACTTTTGGAAAATCCTTACAGTCTTCCAAATACCGTTTTCCAAATACTGTAATAAGCAATAAGCACCAAAAAGCCTGATTTTGAAACAGTTCACCATTTTGAGGATACATTCTCACATGCAACCAGTTTTCTGGCTGACACCTCAAAGAAATGCCCAGATTTTCAAGAATGCCAAGTACACTCACCCATTCTTCTCTACAGAATTCATCATTTCTTTCCTTAAGTCAGTTTGGAGTTGAGTACCTTAAAAAAAAAAAAAAAAAAAGCCTTATAATGCCATGCTATTACCTCTCTGAACAGCTCCAATCATTTAATATTTTGCTGGAAGAAATATCTCTCCAAAGGAAGTCACATCTTCCTTCCCATATATTGTGAGTGCAGCAGTAAAGGTAGATCATCAACCAATTATTTTGAAAATCCCACCCTCTATATCAAGTCACAGCAACTCAACACCAATTAAATTTTGGATGTTGAGTCTTTTCAACAAACTAGCTGTTAATGATCTATAGGCAAAGACTGTTTGACAAGCATGGATGAAATGTAAAGCCATCTGTGAAAATCACCGTCTTTTCACATATGACTTGTGAAGAGAAAAGGGAAAATATGAATCAAATTAGCTATCATTATAAATAGTGGTCTGAAAATGAATCACAGATGTTCTGATGAAGAATGGTATTTTTCGTAACACAATTCTTCTGAAAAACGCTCATTCTGCATGAAAAGGATCCTTTTCCCCCTGAAGAAACTGATTGTTCAAAATACTGAAGTATTCCAACCATGCAGAAAGACATTTCTGCATGCCTTTGCAATGTTCCATGGGAGCTGGATTTTGTTCTTTGGTGTTCATCTAAGCCAAACTCCTTAAGCGAATTACATTTCAAATGTCATATATCTATCATCTCTAAGGGAGGAGGCCACAGAGGATCAGTCCAAATAGAAGACAGGTTTTAAAAAGCTTTAAGAAGTTTAAAGCCAGGTACTATGGCAGCTTTTCCAAACAGAAATATTCTGATCTTTCACCTTATATTTTCTTGTTATTCGCTTATTTCTTTTACTACAGTTACAATTATTCTCCTTGATGTTTATGTTACCTGTAAGGTAGTAACAGTTATTGACAGGCAGTCAAGTCACTTGATAAAGGTACCCTTTAATACATACATTTGGCCAGCAGCAAAGCGCAGGCCAGCCCAGATTCCCTTGTTCAACTGGGGAAAAAGATGCCATGCCTACTCTCTCCTAACATGCCACATAGCCACAGCATGAATAGTCCTTGTGGTTCCTGATTCCTGCAAGTGAAGAACACTGCCTGTACACCCAGTCCAAACAGAGAAAGAGAAAACAGTGCATAATGTGGCACGATTTGCTCTGAAAATAATCAAAATAGAAAAGTGATCAAGTTGAGAATGGAGCTAGACTTAGTACCTTTTAATAAGAAACAAAGAAACTACTGTTTTGCACTGCATTGTTCAGGCTTGCCTTGAGGCACTGGTGGAAAAATGTTTACTAAATAACTCAAATACTTAGCAGTGAGATACATTTTAATTCAAACTGAATTTTCTTCAAGCATACACCTGCACAAAAGGAAGCAAAAGTCATCAAGTTTTTCTGGGTACAAATCTGTCAGCATTGCTCTGCAGACCCAAACTCCTCAATTTCACACGAATTAGCAACTCAAAAAATCCAAACCAAACAGATTTCTCTCTCCAACAAAATAAATTTAAAAAGAAAAAAAAAAAAAAGGAAAGTGTTCCATCCCGAATCACAAGCACCAGTACCTTGGAGGGCGCTCTAGACTTCCACCGCACATGTTGCATGCATAAGGTGATGAAACTAAGGCTCATAACATGAATTCAATCCACATTCTGACAGATGAGCAAATATATTTGAAAAGTACCTGACCAGAACAACCAGGTGAAGAACATCTCCCTCTGTCCTGCATTAATTTTCTGGACAGACCCCAAGTAAGATGCCCAAGCACAAGCACACTCAAACCTTAAACTGGTCCTTAAAAGAAAAGAAAATGAAGATAAGAATGTCCTCCCATCCTTTCCCCTGTCCTTGCCGAATTAACTGTTGTATTTGTAGCTGACTTAATTCAGTAGTATTTTAAAAATACATCAAACAATACAACAAGACTGACTCGTTACTGCAAGAGATTTTCATTTCAAGTAAGCATCTCATAGTTTTCAGAAAAACACCTCTCAAAAGGTGTTTGATCTACTTTGCATAGAACTCTACATCTTGCCAATCAGTCTCAAATTCCTACATCTCTAAGTCACCTTAGAAAAAATTGCTTTTTTAAAATGCTGTTCTTGCATATCAGATCCCCCACCACAATGACAAGGTCAGAGTTTTAAATTAATGCCAGGAAAACTTCAGGCAGGGCTGTAAACATCTGTAAGGTACAACATGTACCTGCCAGCTGCACTACTTCCAACTGAAGTCTATGGCCTTTTAAAGTCAGCTACTGCCTTAGTCATCTACAGCCACTGATCCAAACCCCTGCTAGTATTAACCACAAATGCTACCTGAGTATCATTACTGATCCCCACAGGTACTCTCCTAGAATGTCTGTAATCAACAAACCAAAACCAGCACCACTTACCTATTCACAGATTATTCCCAATGACTGCAAGTTTCTTCCTGACTTAAGATTCCTTTTACTATGAAAATATATCACCACACAGATTTATTCAAAAGGTGTGCTTCTTGTGAAAATCCAAGTCTTTACAAGCTTCTGCCTTTCTAACTGCCTAATTTCTACTGCTGTTAGTACTAGAGAAGGCACATGTGTATGAAGGAGCCAGCTGTATTCTTCTGGTTGTTTGTACACCCTCATCAAAAATCATTCCTATCAGTTGCAACTGATATGATCTATAGTGTGATAGGTCCTACAGGTATCAGGCAAGACAAAACACTGTAGAAGCATACAGTAAAAGACAATCCCTGCCCTGAAGAGCTTACATGAACAAGGAATGGCCACTGCAGCAAGACACAGTGACACATAAAATACCTGGCAGCACCAAGTGGAGAATGAGCTTTCTCACAATGGAGTTTTGTAAGCTTTCTCAGCCTTGAAATAGCCTCTTCCCCAGGACGTGTTGATGGCAGGTTGAAAGGCGCTGCTCTAGATCTCAGGATTTCTCCTGTTACAGAAATCACTGCAAACAACAGCACTGGGGAATATCGCAGTAGAAAACCCAAAGTCAGGGTAGTTGGACATTAAGCTGATGAGCAGCTCCAGTGGGACTCCCCTTTAGAGCTGTATCTGGACAACCTGATGTTTCGGCCCTTCTGAAGATGCAGTGCAGAAGGAGCACTTCTGCATATTTGATTTGCGAAGCCAGGACACTCTTACACAGTAAGGCATCCCTTGTTCACAAAACAAAAAATTTCAATGAGAGCCATTCCCCTTCTTTCAATAAATTTGAATTAGAAAAATAATTTCGAAAGAGAATTTGCTCTTCCGCAGTCATAAGACTACAAACTTCATTTTAATGCCACTTCCCTTAGTTCTTTAGTGCTCTTCTAAGTTAACAGTAGTTGTGTACTTAGCTGCTCCCTATACGTGAAACTCACTTTAAATCAAAAAGGAGAACATTTGCATGCGATCTCCTGTGAGGCAGTATTTGTCATTCTCATTCTGTCTCCAGACATGTAAAAAAATGGATTTGTCTGCAAATAGGAGAAAACTGCCTTTTGCAGAAATTTGTTTAGGTATTTTGACAATTTGAATCCTGAGAAAAAGGGATGTGTTTTTTGCTCGTCTACAGGCAGAAAACATCTGCTCTTCCAAACAGATGCTCTTCACATCTATCGCAGTTTCTGTGGAAATAAGTAGGAGGCATTACTTTTGAAGAGATCTATGTAATATGGGACTGTTGTTAGTAGCTGCTTATAGCTTTTAATGTTCAGGCTTGCAATCAGAGATAGCCTCTACCCATCAATCTTGAAAAGTAAAAAATTCCTCTATTTTTCATTTAAATATCCACAGATTATTTTTCACACCTACTGACTTGTTGTGATGAGACAGATTTTTTCTTCAGATATGAGATAGCCTTATCTTACCAGAAACATATACATTCCTGATGAAGATGGCAGCTTAGGATAAATAATCGCTACTTCTGGTGAATGAGGCGGACCTGAGTTTGTTAAGCCTGGATGTGAGCAGCCACACCACAAAGCAAGGATCCCACATCTCCCAACAAATGTTGAGACTCCAGGGAGTGCATCTCTTGGCTTCCCGTAGCAGCCTACAGCTCTCACTCAGAGAATCACAGGAAATTTACCTTTAGACAGTTGGGAGCTATAAAAACAATACAACCACCTCCAAAAAGTCCAACCTGACTCCAGTGAAGGCACAGGCTGGAGATCAAAGATGCCACGATAAAATAGAATCTGAGCATTTCAGAGCTTGCAAAGCGACGCTTGAATTTTTTAGAAAGTTAAATGAGACAAAAATGTATCAACTTTCCAACAGCAACATTATTGAGAATGCAGCTGCAAATGGATATCCTACAAGCAAACAAGCAACTGTGGATCTCCACAAAAATGAAGCTCCAACAAGCTTCTCAGATCTCTCTTCAACTTTTAATCAACTATAAAGAACAAAATTACAAAAGCAGGAAATAACATTTCCTACTCTTTCATAAAAATGCTTTGAAACTCCTCCATTGAAGCATTTAAATAATTTCTTAATTACAAAATGATCTCTGCTGTTTTCATGAGCACGCCAGTTTCAGCATCTTGGAATACTCTTCTCTCACCTCAAGCAAATACATACCCATGTACAGTTACTAAGATTCATTTGCTGGTTACTGAGATTCACTAGCTTTTGTTTGCTACAGGGAGCCCTTCTACTGCTGTCCAAATAGGTAGAAGAAAAAGCATCTCAGGAGATCTGCGTCAATCACTGAGATAGGACTTAAGAGATGTAAATGCATGTTTTGGTTTTGTCTCAGTACCTGATGAGTAATCCTGATGAGGTCATGGACAACCTTGCTCTGTCTCAGTTGCTCATCTACAAAATGGACTGGTAATTCTCCATCTTAAAGGAATCTTGTGGTGCATGAAGGTTCAGCAACTGTACGTCTGCAGCACTCATAAATATTCACAGAATGAAATCAGGAGGGAGGAAAAGGGTGGAGGGGAGATTAGCAAATTTTTTTCACTATTAGTTCAAGAATAGCATTGGTAAAACCAAGTAATATGACCTTACTGCAACAATACTTTAACAGGTAATGCTAGTTGTAACATAAAGGCAGCTGCATGCAGAAATGTGTTTCTTTTCAGCACTGTCTGTTCTGTTGGTAGTCACACAGCCCCAGGAGTTGAATGAGTCAATGCATGGATAGAAAACCCATCAACACAACAACACTCAGTTTTCCCGCTACTTTCATAAACTCCTCAGCTAATCCTCAGGCTTTCTAACTCTTCAAGGTCTAGACATAACATGTTTGCATATGCTTCCTTTTTGCTCACCCTAGAGATGGAGTTTGGTGGCATCAGTAATAGGAGATTGAAAATTTTAGTAACAAAACTTGATACTTATACATATCAGTACCAACTACGTGAAATACCTCATCCTGTAAAGGATCCTGAAAAGGGTCACACTT
The DNA here is from genome assembly GCF_905368555.1 of Meleagris gallopavo. Taxonomy (NCBI): domain Eukaryota; kingdom Metazoa; phylum Chordata; class Aves; order Galliformes; family Phasianidae; genus Meleagris; species Meleagris gallopavo. The sequence goes on from NC_139405.1 coordinate 14,565,120, forward strand.
TCCCTTTCTAGTATCCAGAAAAATTAACAGCAAAGATTACTTTCAACATGATCCAGATGTTTTGGGAGGCCAGCAGCAGATATGGACTGCTACTTTATGTCACTCCCTTAACTGATGCAAACAAATGCTGAACAACGGTTCCAACCTGTAGCTACAGAGTGCTCCAGAATTAAGCATGTGAGAAAAGGTGGTAATGGGGGAAGCTAATTGTCACAGACATTTCAAACCAGGGCTAGTCTTTCTTTTACTGACCAAGCATTATTCCCAGTTGCCTCGTGGCAGTGGATTTATCTTTGATGACAGCAAACTGATTGAGGAAAATGAAGTCATTATGAAGGACTTGTAGAGCCTTGGAAGACAGCTGCATTCATTGACCTGATATACAAAACTTCCAATTGTTAAGCTGAGCTCTAGTAACAATAATGCACGTGTTTTCTGACACTAAAACATTCCACGGTTTAAGGAGTCATCTTCTGAATTTCCTCTTTCACCACAGAATCACAAACACAAACCACCTGATAGAAGGTCAAGCTGATGTAACTGCTGGCACTCCAGTTTCTGCAATCCCCCAGCTTAAGTAGCTCTTTTCAAGGAAAATCTTTTCCAGAGAGATCAGACAACACTAGCTAGAGCTAATTCATTAACCTAATCCACTGTCAAAAAATGCCTGGCCGTGCACAAAAACACAGCCTTATGGCAGTTCAATATGGCACAATCCACGCCACTTCGGTGGCAGGCATTTAACACGAATGCTCGCATAGGTCTGCTTCACAGTTACTAGGGACATGTTGCCTTGTCTTTGTCTTTATACTTTCCACAATGGATATTTTTGGGTGGGATGTGTCATGACTGCCATGGGTGTCTGCCACGTGCAGAGTTTTTACAATGCTCAGAATTTCCATCCCACAGAATCACAATTTTTACTGTCTGCTAGGTGGGCTGTGCAATGTATGATCTTTATAATAGGATAATGCAAGTTTTTTACTATTTGAAATGTAATCTGAGCATTATCCTCTGTTCTCTTGTCATGGATTTCCCTTTTATACAAATTAGAAAATCCAATTTTTCATATGTAATACTTGTTGAAGATATCTGCTTTCAGCTTTACAAATGACATTACATTCAGGCACACAGTTCAACAGCATTAAGGGTAAATCAAGAATTTTTTGAATGAAAAGAAATACAAAGAACATAGTACTGTATAGAAATATGTATTTTATCTTGATCTAGTACCTGTATTTCTCAGTGTCCCAGAAATAATGACAATGCAGTTACAACATGCTGCTATAAGTTACAGCTGTTAGCACCAGTGCAAGAGACTACTGCTTTCCTGGAAAACACTTAACTTCAGATATATGTTTGCTGTTACTAAAGTTAATGAAATTTTAATTTTTCAACCTAGCTCTATGCACATGCTTAAGTGATCATCTGAACTGCAAACTGAAGCTCACTTAATCTTCATATTGTGATTTTTTCTTTTGTAGTTATTGACACTCGTAAGAAATTTGGTGGTTATTAAATACTGACAGCCTTCCAAATTAGGTAACTCCTCGTCACTTGATAGCAATGCATTTTCATGTTCTTCTATTTGCCAACAGACTGCTGTAACAAATCTACTTGCCTTAAAAGGCAAGATTCAACATGACGACTGCTCTAGCTTGAATTGTATCTACTGATATTGCCCACCTATTGAAGGCTTACCCATTTCATGTTCATTTCTTGCTCACCTCATCACTAAGTCCTGTCAGTAAGAGCCTTTGAAGTCCACTCAACCTTAGTTCAGCAGCCAACACAGACCATTCATCAGTATGTGTGTTAACTGCCATGAGCACTGGCCAGCTTGCTAATGCAGCAGCCACAGCCCAGACAAAACTGTAAGGGCAAAGAAGCCCAGCAATATACCATTCAGATCTGGCTGTGCAAGAATGCTGTTGCAGATGTCATAATGTATAGAGAGGGACAAGTATATCCTATTTTCAGGCTTGTAGGATGACTGATCTAATGTCTTCACCTTTCCATACTTCTATTGCTTCATCTGCACAACAAGGATCCAGGCATAATACTTTTCTCCTGCACTTATAAAATGCCCATGATACCTATGTACTACACTGCACTCCTAGATTCATTGTGTGATGATCTGTGTAATCAAGCTCTAACTTAAAAAATTCAGTGTTGGATGGGAATTGGTGCTTTGGAGGACTTCCAAAGAAACTTTTCCAGAGAAAAATGTCCTCTTGATTCTCACTGGGTTTGGATCAAATCTTAAGTCCAATTTACCTTCCTATGCTACCACAGGTGCAGAAATTAGTACTCTTGCTACAAATGCCAAGACCCAAGCTTGGTCCACTGCAAGAGCACTGTTGGGAACATCTGTAATATAACCCCTTGACACAGAAGGCTCTCAAACTCTGACCTTCAAGGAATACCAGGCGTCAAGAACAGAGGTTGCAACTTTCATTCATGGAGTTTGCTGTATGGTTTTTATACTGTAACTCGAGCTAGGATTATTAACATCAGTGCAGCATCAACCTGAAGGTCAAAGGATTAGAATGCCACTATCACACATACAACTAATACGACATTCCTAGAGAAGGATGAATGAGCTCCAGAATAGCAAAAAGACAAACATATCTATTAATTGAAATCAAACCAGCTGTAGGATATGGTTCAGGCAAAGCTCTAGGTGACCTTGCTTGAGCAGGTAAGTTGAATCAGATGATCTCTAGATGTCCTTTCCAATTATCACCACCCTATGATTCTGAATATAGACTCTTCCATCCCCCCTTACCTTCCCATGAAGGATAACAACTCAAATTCACCCACAGATGGCAGTACTTCAGTGGCAAACACAATCACATGATAATCCCACTGGGATCTTGCAGAGTAAAATCAGTGGTAAAAGAACATATGTACTTATACTGGTGTTAATATTGTTCCTTAGTCAAAGCAGTTTTAAAATGAGTGAAATAAGTGAGTCTCTTTCAGCTAAGCATATTACAATGAAGAACAAGAATGAATAGCAAGGCAAAATATGGAAGATTACCTGATTTAAAACCATGAAATTGAAGAGAATTAACTGATAGGCATTTTTAAGTTCCTCTTCATCTAAGAGGAAAGAAAGGATTTAATAAGCCAAGGAAATCCAATTACAAAAACCACAGAACTTGAGATAAGCAAGTAGTTGTTTTTCTTGAAAGAGGTCATTGTTTATGAGTAATTTAAGGACAAATTCCAATTCAGGAAAACACACTTCATATCAAAACCTAATACATCCGTAAGTGACAGGAAACTCAAGTCAGCTGTTTCTTGTTGTTGCTGTTGAAGGTCCACTTCTTGAGGTCTATTTTGAATGTTAATTCATAAAAATACTGTTTTAGTCAAATACATTTGAAGCTGTGATTTGCAGCTTGGCATTTGGAGGGAGTGGAAGAACTTGTGTTTGACCTCCTTGGGGTAGCATGGATTCAAACCTTGATTACAGAATGCCAGGGACTGGAAAGGACCTCAAAAGACACAGCAAAAGTTGCCTGAAAAAATACTTGACAAGGATCTACTGTGCCAGATGGTGCTTAATGGTGCTGAGTACTTTCTGTTGCCAATAACGTACACATATCCATCTTCTTTCTTCTTCCATGTTCCTTAAGTAGCGCTCAGGACTTTTTAAGATGTTGACTTTGTATCTTTTTATTTCCATCTGAGTGAGCTTTAGTAAGTCTTGTGTTTTCCAGGTTTCCTCTACAGTCACTTAAAATTGGAAGGTGAAATTATTCAGTAACTCCTGGAATTCATATGTTAAGAAAGACCATGAGAATTGGTAAAACACAAAAAAATAAACACAAGACAGATGCACCCTCATTTTACACTCTCCACCCACTGAAGAATCACTTCAGTCCTAACCAGCGGGAGGCAGCTGACCAAGAGGGAACTTGCAGCATTGCAGAATCACAATTCCTGGTTGCAGAGCATGAGAGGAGTTGCTTGAAATCACACCGCACTCAGTGTAGCACATAAGGCACCTCCCTTATACAGGATGTCAATGCTCTAAGGAACAACTGCCACCAGCTCAGGTTCTTCCCGTTGCACTGGAATTTGGCAGGGCCCTCCTGGAGCTACATAATCAAACCCTTGTTTTCTTGCTGGTTTTATGACGACTATATTCCTCCAAGACAACTCCTTTACTTTCTCATTTTGCCTCTCCATTTTCTAACATTCCAATTCAGACCTTCAACAACCAACCTAGACCTTACAATAGGCACCATAGAGTCAACCAGGAACCTGAACATCTCTGCCTGCCCTCTGAATGGGCACAAAAAAATGCAACAGCAATGGAAGCTTTTCCACGCAGTGCTCCACACAGGATGCCGTGTACCTTGACCTGTAGATCTTCTCCCATAAGGATATGAGGACAATTCATTCTCTTGTAGCAACATTAGGTCACTCAGTGAGAGCTACAGTGTCAAACAAGGGTGTACCTGTCAAATACTGCCAGTTGGGATGAAATCATTTGGCCAATGAGACAGCTCAGAGACCATTTACTTTCACCTAGACTACAAAGGCCACATATACTTCCAGCCAATAACAAGGTCTACTTGATTCCCGCAAATCACCTACAGATGAGGTACTGCACATTCTTTATGGAACTTCTGACCCATCCATTGTTCAATTCCTATTTTTCCTCACAACTGTCCAACTGGAAACCCTAAATAAGTTAAAGTACAGTGCCTTGTAGTCATACAGTGCTGACTTTCCACTGCTATGAAAGGCAAATTCTGCACTCTTACAAATACTTCTAAGCTCCGACTCAATAAACAGGCCCTTCATGAGAATATAAAAATAACTGAGCCATGTTCCAAGACCTTTCACATTGCTGGAGAGGTGCAAGGGGTGTGCAGTGTAAATAAAAATCAGGTTCACAATTTCTATGCACGCTCTTGTTTTCAATTATACTTAGACTTGCTTCAGCTTTAATAAGAAGCTGGAACTGAGGCCAGACTATTTTTAAATCCCAACACATTCCCGATTAGCTGTGAACAGCAGTTACTCTTTTCCATTCTCAGACTACTACCTTTAAAAGGACACAGAAAAGGAACTTCAGTTTAGGATCTAGTCTAACAGAGAGGACTTGATCTCTTGCAAAGAGCACAGGTGCTTCTGTGTTGAAATATTAATCAAAGTCCCATATGACTGTTTTATTATGTTGGTATGGCAAGCAGTCAGCTGTGGGGTTTCTTCAGAAGCTCATGAGGTCACTCCATGTCTTTAAAGCAAAAATAATGGGTCTCCAGCAAAGAGTAAGAGTTGGCAGCAGTGATGTTGAGATGATGTAATTGTACACAGCGGTGATGTGAGATTTTTCGTGGTTCCTAGAAGCCAATACTGAAGAGGCAATTATAATAACAACTGTATTTGCTTAAAACTTTTGGACAAGAAAGGAAGTTTCTTGCAAAAACAAGGAATGATCATAGAGAGTAAAAGGTCAGAAATTGGCTGTCAGAAATGAAAGCAGCTAATGCCAGGCACTGAAAATGTAAGTTAGCAAACAGCGCAAAGAGCTATTTTCTTCGCACTAACACCTATGTCTTTATATTCTGAGCACACTGGGACATTTGCTGTTCCACACCTGTTCTGTTAACAGCTGGTTATCTCACTAGTTTTGCCACGGGGAAAAAAAAAAAAAAAAAAGATGGTATGGAATTATTTATTATTAGTAGGCTTCTCTAGAATAAATATATGGCATTGGATACATTGGCAAAATGACACAGACATCTAATACTGAATCAGCAACTCAAAGAACAAGCTTTCTTGGTTTTACTGCTGTTGGCAAATGTACTGAAAAACAGATATTAAAAAAATGAGTTGTGTTTGTTTTTTCTATAGCTGGACTAGACAGGTTGAGCAACGGGATAAAAAAATACCTGGTTACCTCAGTTCTGGGAGGCTTCAGGTGTTCTGCACCTTGTAGTACTCCCAGTCTTACTTCCCATTTCTTATGTTTGAAACATGAAAAAATGATAGACTTCATTCCCCTAGAGATACACTCCAATCTGCCATTTAACTGAAACAGGTAATGCCTGTAAGAAAATGCTGGGCCACACTAGTCTGGCCAAGCTCCTTTTGCAATGTGGCCCATTCCATTACAACTCATAATTACTGCCACATAGATGCTGCTTTATAAGCAGGAGCAGCAGGGGCACTGCAGCAACAGTGGAGGTTTCCTGGTGTGCTTTTCTGGTAGAGTCTGATTTTGAAATGCTACAGATGGACTCAACAACTCAGAAATAAATAGATAGATAGATAGATAGAAAGAAGAAGGAAAGAGAGGTTACTTTACTAATTCTTAATGAAGTAACCATGTAATTAGTATATGATCACCATCATACAACTCTGACTGGCAAATCAACCTTCTTACACTGTGTTACTGTCTATCGATGGCTTTTCTGCTTTAATGGTTTGTGGGGACAAAATGTCATGGAAGTATATATAATTGCTGTCACTTTAAACTCCTCTTAGATTCAGAGGCACTGAAAGTTGTGCCTTATGTCATCCAAGAGGTTAAAACCCTCAATTTGCAACAAGGCTGGGTGTGACTTACCAGTAAGTTTCAGCATCACGAGGAACAAATGAACACTGTAGAAAAAAAAAAAAAGTTGGTGAAGAATTGGATTCACTAGAAAGCTTTCCTTTTGATTAAAATCCGATAGATAATCTGCAAATAATAGCAAAAATGCTCTTCTGCATTTTTGAATTTGCTTCATATACTTATAAAATTGAGTGATTTTTTCCATCATTAAAGTTAGTGCACTCTAAACCAAAAGACTAACAACTCTAAGAGTGCTGAAGTGCCTATAAAGTAACTAGCAAGAGGAAAAGGAAGTTTGGATTTTCTTAATCCACTGACATTGATAGCTAGTACTTCTGACAAAGGAGATGTGTTAAAAATTCATGACTTTACCAAGAGCTCTTGATATGTACATGTAAATATATTTATCAATATAAGTACACACACATATATAATGTATCTCTTGCCTACATTTCAAAGCTAGAGAATATAAGGATTAAATGTCTATAATATAAAGAAAAACAAAGCACATACTTGAAAGTAATCTTTCTATCTATCTCTGAATACCACTTAGAAGCAAAGACAACACAACTCATTTTTTGCAGGAGGAGCTTTACAAAACACAGTATGCTTGCCATTGGCTGCTGAACTGGCTTTCAATTTTGATAGGAATATTTTGGCCTAAATTACAACCCTCTCTGTCTTAAAACAAGTTGCCATAGGTCCCTTTCTCCTCTCTGGGCCACACTAACCAGAACTTTGCAGGACCCCAGTGCCCATAGCTGTCCCCACTCTCTCCTCAGGTGCAGCACACAACAGCGTACCGAACGGAGACTCTGGTCCACAGAAGACATCAAAACTGTCTAGAGGGCAAAGTGGCACCTTTGCATAATGCTATTTATTTTAGTCTAATTATTCTAACCAATTTTATCACTGACACAAGTATTTATCCTGAAAACCACTGAATGCCAACAGATGTTTACCAGTGAATTAGCTGCTAAAATTCAACAAAATTTAAAAGGCAAGATCACCTTTTCCCAGTTGAGAGCCTCCACTCAACTTTAGCAATTGCCTTTCCTACCCTGGTCTGTCACATAGATGGGTATGATGGCACTTCTCACATCAGAAACAGAAAATCCGAAGTTCACAGCAGCTGCACCCTTAAAATTAGTAAACAAAAGGTACTGGGCAAACCCCATATAGACAGATCTTTCACATTACAGCTCAGGGCACTGACACTACATTGCTGCACAACATAAATAGAAGTCAGAATTATGTGGGTTATTGACCACTGTATACTTTCCCACTGAATCATAATTATAGATTCTCTTTTACTGTCTCTACTATGTAACTCTGCAATGAATTTGATTCACTGTGCAGACACGGCATTCACCAGACCTCAAAGTGTTTCATGTCTTAATAGAACATTCTATTACCCAGGCACAAGTGAGCTTGCAGCACCAGGGGCCTGGGCTGAGATGCAAGAAACTCCATGTCGGGGCTACCACCACAGACACAGACACATCAGATTTGCTTTCACCACGGTGGCACGGCAGGTGTCAGCAGAAATCTCGCACACGCTGATTCCTACAGAGGCTGTGTGAACAAGAGGATACTACCCTCATACTGTCTCAAGACAGTCAATACCAGTGACTAGAGCCTCATTTCACATCCATTTATTTTAGCCACTAAACACCTTCTGCCAGGAAGAGGTCCATGGAGGGGCATTTTACAGAGGGCCAAGCCTGCAGTGCCCAGCACCAGGAGCTCCATGCACTGGCAACCACTTCTCCTGGGCACGATGCAGGGAGCATCCTCCTGATCTGAGGCTGTGGGTACTCACAGCATTTTCCAGACTGAGCGTTAAGTTGCTCAAGGAGAGTTTCCCATTACTTCACAAGTTAAATCAAGTGAATGAATGTGCCTCACAGTTCTTTTCTTCGGTTTCCCTCCTCACCACAGAGACTCCTGAGCTGGCAAAGGCCAGTGTCATTCCACTGAGGTCAATGGAATGCTGCCCATTTATATCAGCTGATGAATTAAACCTCTAGACATTCTCTCTTGCACACAATTCTTTTCCACCAAGCCAAAATATAATGCAGAGCCTAGAACATACAGAGCTGAAGATACCCGCAGCTGGTTTAAACTCTTACTTCCACCCTTGCAACTGTGCCAACCCACAGCAACAGCAGGAGGTTTGCATAAACTGCTCCAGTGTAGATAAGTCTCCAAAGGGAGGGAAAAACCACCAGCATGTATATCGATGGTAAACAGATACCAGCAAGCAGCAACAGCACAACTGGCATCAAGGTGAGGTTCTGCCTTCCCCCTCGCACCAGCTTTTCCCACCTTAGTTTTTTTGTACAAGTAAGCACTGGAAGAGCTACAAGGAAGATTCAGCACGTAGAACTGGGAAAGAGACTGTCTGAGGGTATCTTCCTTGTAAAGAGAAGCTACGCTATGGAAAACTCATGACAACTGTTGGCTGAGGCAACTGTGTAATGCTGCAGCATGTCTGGGGAGGAATTTCAGCTAGACTGCTGCAGTGATTGTCTTATGCCTTCAGGCATAAGATTTTATTACCCTTATCTTGGCAAGTGCAAGATTTACTTATTGGTCACAACCTTGTGCATAGAAGGAAGACTGCCTTTCTACTGCTCCAACCAGGTGGCTGTTAAGCCAGTAATTCCCACCTCAATATGTAACCAGCTGTCTCAAAAGCTGAAGAGCAAAGACAAAAAGTTGATGAGGTCACGCCTCAGCCCATCGACCTCCAGCTGAAGTCACAGGGGAGCACAGTCTAAACTGAAATAATTAGCCACGGAAGCCTAGTGTCCAGGTGTCTCCTGTGTTGGAAGTCAGAGTTGTCTGGCTGGTACAGCTGATGGGGATGTCTACAGCCAGCCAAAGGAATGCTAAGATCCCACTTCTGGAAGGGTAGATTTCTGAAGTATAGAGGAAACTGGAAAGTGCCTCCTCTGCTCTTCTGCTCAATAAATGCTGCCTCAGACACATCTGAATGTGGAGCAATAGTGACATAAAGTGGCCTGCTGAGTTAATCACAGGTAGGAAGTGAAAACATTTCCCTGGAGACTGATACCTTATGCTGTTATTCCAGTCTGGCATGCTGTAACAAAAACAAACACAATGTACTACCTTGCTCTTTAGAGAAGGGCCATCAGAGCATTCTATATCTGGTAACAGTAAATAGCACAGCATTACCTGGGAGGAGATATCTGAAGCACCGCCTGTTCCTTGTCATTGGCCATGGGCAAAGATGGAAAAGTAAGAGAGGCAAGTAGGAAAGAACAGGTATAAAATGCAAAAAAGTCAAAGGTTATGACAAAGTTATATTCCATCCAGATGTTTGGTACTCCGAAAACAAACAATATCAACAATAACAAAAAAAAAAAAAAAAAAAAAAAAAAAAAAAAAAAAAAAAACAACAACCGACAGTATCATATCACACTTGCCATCAAGTCTTTATCACAATCTGATAGCCAACTGAAACTTTACCAGATCAGCACATCTAAAAGTATCTTCACAGCAACTAAACCAAAAGGAAGGAAGATAGAAAATGATCATTCAATAGTCTGACTTTCCTGTCAGGACCACCACACCAGCTTAAACTGTCTGCAAACCATAACTACGAATCAATATCTCAGTATTAGATGACAATATTACAAGTCAGCAGAGACGTGCCGATTTTTCACCAGAGTGCTATTTTATATCCATATGCTCATTATTTACTATTTTTTATTTGAATTCTTTCAGGAATACCTTTGTCTCCAGGAATCATACAGTGCACAAGGTAAAGTGATCCCCATGTTAATTAGGGTTTCCACTCACTAATTTAATGCACATTTTCTTTGTTAACAAGATCATAAATATTATCTACAGTTGACAGGGAAATGCATGTACCCTGTAACTTATTATTTGTTTTATAAATTAAAAGCAAATCAATATTTAGCAATAAAATTCACAAAATAACTTTCTGTCATTAAAGTATGACACAGATTAGTGACTTAGGCAGAAATTCACATTTTGCTTGACAAAGCCTAACTTTGCTTAGCTCTTTACAAATTTTAACTCTAGCACACAGCTAAACAGAAAGTGAAAACACGAGGGAACATCTCCTACTGATACCAAGTCAGCAAAAATTATTTTAAGTGAATGACAAGTATACATGCTATCCAAGATGCACATTGAAGTGCTTACTGAAGTGCCAGCTTAAGGCTAGCTCTAGATTTAGAAAACAAATTAAAACATTGAAAATTGAAAAAGTTGAAAACTAGAATTGGTGATTTCTAACTAAAAAGCAAAATTATAATTACAAAAATCAGAAGTGGATGTAAAGAGATACCTGCTTGGAAATTTCTTCTGAAATTTCCAAATTGGTAGGGATTAAAACAGAATACACAAAATAGAACAACTGTTTTACAAGTTTCCTCTTCTTTTCTTTTGAAGATTCTGTCTTCAGAACCTGAAGAAAACCTCTGTTTCTTTGTTACACAAACTCTTCCTTTTACCTAGATCCTTAACTGTTAAGCTAGTTACTCTGCTGTCCTATCTATTCACACAGTCAAGAGTTCCCTTATCTAGCGTACAGAGGGTACACGGGTCCTTCTGTTTGGAAATGAGACGTATGTACAAGAGCAACATAAGCAAGACAGAGCTTTGAGGTGGATCTGCCTTAATCTCTCCTTCTACCAAGCTCCCCAAAAAAGACTCAAAAATTCAAGTTTGACTTAAACAACAATCTATTTGATTATTTTGTCCCTACTGAAAACTCAAGAAATAGAAAATGACAGAAAACGGCATATAGCTTCCAGTCTCTTTCTTCTCCCTTGGCTTCAACTGCTTACAGCTCAGGACAATTGTGGTCTGATGACCTTAGAAAACTCATGGCAGTCCTCTGTCCCCACAGGTGGCAGCTCCTTGCTACTCAGAGTATCCATTCTTCTCCCACCTTGTCCTCTCCTAAAGTTTCTCTCTCTGAGCTTGTACCAAAAGCAAATGAAACACAACAGCACGCGAACAACTCTAGGTTACAAGTACTGCAAGTAGGCTTGCTTGAGCTATTGAAAAAAAAGCTACAAGAAGGTGCAAGGTGTAGTATCCTCGTGATTTATAAGCACTAGGACCATGAAAAAGACCATTGCCACTGCCATTCTCTAGCTACAGAACTTGGACATAAAGGCACTAGGAAGATGTCTCACACAGGTCTCTGCCTGCTCCTTGTCCACTCCAACAGAAACTGACTGAATTTCAGGGTCTGCACAGCCACTAAGGTCACAAGATGATCCTTCAATACACAAACGTGCAGAGAAGCTATGAAACAAGACTGTACAACAGTACAGGTCATCTCTGTGCCGCAGCTTGGAAAGTACAAGCCAGCCACGATTTTGAGGCTTGAGAAAGTTTTGACTGCAGAAATGATTACATCGCTGCAAAAGGGGAAAAATCCACACGGCACATCTCACTAACCAAAACCCCATCCATTTTTCTTGTTTCCTCAGCAGAATATCCAAAATACCTTGTTCTACACTGCAACAAGCTTAACTCCAAAGAGTTTGGACAGCAAAATAATGACGCAGGTTTAAGGAGGTAAAAAATCCTTCCTGCTCTTTGATTAACTGGGCTTCTTGATGGAGTTAAGTGCAAACAGCTGCCTGGACTTCAACTGAAAAGCCTAAATCTAAACACTCTATGTTTACGTAACCCAAACTTCTAATCAGGCAGCTGGATAATCCACCCATTTAAAGCATCTCTAAGAGTTTCAGGGAAATGTGATTTTCTTACAGCTAAGCCAATCAACAACCACTTTAAAAACCTCTAGCTACCGAGTTACTACTTTCCAACACAAGTCTCAGCGGGATGGGGTCACGACCCTCAAGTGAATCACAAAGCAATTTTGGTGGGATCCTTCCTTTCTTTTTCTTTTTCTTTCTTTTTTTTTTTTTTTTTTTTTTTTTGAGAAGGTACAAATCTGGATCTCTAATTTCCTCTGTATTCAGTTGCTGTAAAGTAATAAATTAGAGCAGAGAGGCATACAGCAGTGTTCAAATGCATACTGGCTTTTGCTGACAGGACCTTAATGCAAACTCTCAGAACCAAGGAACTTAGAAAAGGCAAAACAGTCATCACTGACAGAGTCCCGAATTTCTGAGGGGAGAAGAGGGGAAGAGAAGTAGGATTCAGGAACTAGAGGATTTTGAGGAAGAACGCAGCATAGATATTTACAGGATTGCTTAGAGAACTGAATAGTCCTTAAACTGACAGATACTTTCACAGTGACTTGCTCTGGCCACATAGCGCTCACTGTTTAGGGTCCTACATCATCTCCACCGCTATACATCAAACACTGAGGTGTTTTACCACTGTAATTTATTATAGAATAATAATATAGATAAATATAGATATGTTGTTCGTAAAAAGCACTCACACTAGTTGTGCTCAGCGCACCTCTTGAACATCTTTTTAGCTGGGTGGCTTTCCAGATAAAATATCTCAATTAGGCAACTAGTTTGAGTTCAGTTTGGCTTGCTTGCCAGCAACTTCCCTGACTGCAAAAACAATATAAATATTGTAATTCAAATTACTGCTCTAAATATTGACGCATTTGCACTATTTGATGGTGAACAGACAGCTAAGCCAAACACTGCCTAGTCACTAAGAGAAACAACAAAGCATCGCAGCTCTGAAGTGAAACATCCCTCTTGTACTCACCTCTTTCCAGTCTCCACTCCGTGTATCTCAGAGATACAAATAGTTTTACAAGATACAAGGTTTTCAGCAATGAATGCTGCAGATCAGACTCATGTAGGCCTTTACTCAGACTCACTGAAGCAAGAGTCACTTTTAACATCTTGATGCCAATGCAACATGCAGTAGCAATAGCCTCATCTGCAGAAAATAAGGTGCAGAAGATGTGTGTGCTTCAAGGTACAAGTATTTCATCTCTCAAACTGGCAGGCTCAGCTCTTTGAGCAAGAACATAGCCCTGCTGTGTGCTTCCAGCTGCTCCAGCCCCAGCTAAATCACACTGCTCACATTTAGATGCATACTTATTTAATTTCCTTGTATACTTCAGTATTCATACAAGCACATAAAGCACCCCAGCCAGGACTAGAGTGCAGAACCAGACCCTATCTGCTTGCAATGCTCTGCAGCACCAACTGCACCTGCAATATGCATACAGCTTCCATTTTGCAGGGGTTTCCAATAAAATTTACATTAAGTTTGAAAGTAAGAAAGAGTAGTTATTCTGTATAGAAAATAATTTTATATAGTAAACAATTACTTATTCAGCGTCTGCTTATTTGGTTTAAAATATATTTTTACAAAAAAAGAAAACTACAACAAGAACCATACTCAAAGATTCAAAATTCAGGATTTTTAAACAAAAATCTGTCATTTTTTTTCTAGAAGCATAATACTATTTTTATAGAACCGCAACCATTTCTACTCCACATTTGCCTTTGTTTGTGTAACTGAAAAAAAAAAAGGCTGCAAAGGAACATCCTCACAAATGCAGAATCATGCTGCCAAAACCAGGTCCAGCCTGGTCTTAGCTTCAGTGGGTGCTCCACAGTGCCTGCACGGGCCGCAAAATATAGTGCATTCCAAGCAGCTGCTAACAAGAGGAAAATGAAAAGGAAAACATGAGCTATTTGATGCACATAAAACAGGTTTTTGCAGATCAAGGACAAACAGGTTTCTCCGAGGAATTCAAGTTAAGCTATCTTCTACCCCAAAGGAGAACAAGCTACTGTCTGTCATCAGTGCACTACTAACAGTTTATTAGTCTGCTGACATCTCCATCTAGAAAAAAAACTGGTAAATTGTCTCAAGATGAGAGGTAGCAGCGAGTGAAAAGGACTTGCTGTGATGTGGGGTGGCAAGCAGGATTTTTTAGACATCTACACTTACTCTGTGATAAAATGCTTCTAAGATGGTGTCACTTCCCTCCCAAACAGCCCGGCTTTTCTTAGCGCCTGATACTGAGTCAGTGACCCTCTGTGAATCAGAGCTAATCTCAGGATATGTCACATCTGTAGCAGGAGGAACAGCTGAGCAACACTTGTCCAGGCATAATTGAGCCTCAAGATTGCAGAGCAGTGCGTGATTAATTGGCTGAAGGATTCCTGATAAAGAGGAAGAGGATAATGACCAGGCTGGGTCAATGGGTGGTGCTCGGCTTATCTGGAGACGTTAAAAGAAATGCTCCTGATCAAGGTCACAGAGAATGGTGACAGATTCTGTGTGAGTGTGAATTTGAGGCATTTCAAAATCACATTCCATAGCTGTGCACAGGGGCAAGTGTGCTCAGGAAGAGTATTTCAATGCCTTTTATGGTCCTGGATCCACCATCATTATTCACGTGAGTATTACCAGGAGCCTAATCTTGAAAGCTCTATTGATCAGCTTTGTATTTTCATATGGACTTGTCTGACTTTGAAAAGTCAAGTTGATTCCAAGGCAATTCTCATTTGGTTTTCATTTGGGCATTCCAGCTTGTGCCAAGGTCCTCTTAAAAGCAAAGAGGCAATGCCCCCTCACTGGAAAATGGGAAAGAGTCAGCTGGAACTACTTCTGTGGTCAACAGTTGTGGCGACACATACATGTGACTCTTGGCTTTGGAACTACTTTGGCTCTTCTCTAGGACTGCTGAGCTAAGCTGAAAAGAGCAGGTATTGCTTCTGCTACACACATCTTGTCAGCAGCTCTGAAGACCTTTGTGGTGTACCCTCAGGGAAATGAAGTCTTGAAAATTTCTAAGGATGGATTCAAGAGTAAGTACCAGTTGTGGGTCCATTGTGGTCTTGTGCTTCAGACCACCACAATGCCTTAAGCAGATCAGTTATGTGCTGTGCAATCAGTTTGTAGCAGCCAAGTTGCTGTAAATATCATAAAAGTGAGTTCAGGTAAATTTAACAGAAAGGCATTAAAGACTAAAATAATAAACAAAAGATGCCTTTTATAACATAGCAGTAGTCTGTTCTACCATACAGAGGACTCCCTAGGACTCACGAACAGTGTGTCTTCTGGTACCTCTCCCTCATAAGCCCAAACAAATTTGTCTGCTGGACAGCAGTACCTGTTGCCTGACCCAGCTAGCCCTCCTCACAAGGTAACTCTGCCTTTCCTTTCTCTTTGGATGAACAACAATTCCTTTAGCCAAACAGCTCATGCTGCCACTTTCCCGGTTCAATAAGAACTTCACTTCAACCAAACAATTGAATAGGTTTTTCTTTTCAATTCTAAGTATTCATACAGGAGCTGAGCCCTGTGTGGTTCACGACTGTGCTCCAGCTGCCTCTAGCCCGATGATATTGTTTTCATCTGCCACACAGATTTTCATACACTGAGGTTATTGCTCAGTTATACCATTGCTTGTGGAAAATCAAGAGGATGGCAGTTTATTGGAAGTGTGAGGTAGAGTACTACAGGGAGGAAAGTTGCTCTTTGAAGCTTCGGTTAACATCAGTTTATATAGACCACACAAGAGAAGGTGTGGTGGGTTACCAGCTGACTTATGATTAGAAGAAATCAAAAGTCATACTGTTATTGGCACAAATCCAAATGGGCAAAGCATCAACTAGAATGAAATTTTTTGTCTTTAATATAAAGTTTTCCACTTCAAACTATCACAACAAGTAGGCAAAATGAGCTTAAAAGCTGTATGGGGCTGAAACAAAGTAAGAAAAGCTCTGCAAACAGAAACTTTGCAACCTACAGCATTTTCACACTTCATCTATTCACTCCAGGCAAATATACCTATTCCTAGAAGTGAACCGTATGCTGCTAATTGCATAAGCCCAGCAAATAGGAATTCATGTTGTCCCATCCCTTAACAGACTTATCAGGCAGCATGAGTCTTCTGAGCAAACTGGAAACAGCCAAGTTGCTATGAGCAATCCGTAGCCTCAATCTGTGAAGTAAAGCAGATTTCAAACTGCTCCCCTTGAACAATAGCACAAATATCTCCCATCTCTAGACAGAAGGGATTTGGCTACTTCCTGTTTTGCCTAAAGAAGATTTATAGCTGATCATCATATAATAAGTGCAGGGCAAGGCTTATTAATCCTTCCAAACCCACTTCACATTAGTGACTAATTCGAACTTATTTGGTGCATAAATCATAGGGTACGAAAGCATTACATTTCCCCTCCTCTTTGGCTGCAATTCTGAATCCTTGAGGGTGTTCTTTTACAACCCTCTAATCTATTTATGTGGCTCCGAACACGCTGAGCTGAATTCTGTTTCATAATCTCCCTTCTTGCTCATGCAGCACTTTCCCTCTCCCCAGCTCCTAGCTTTCAAGTGTCCCACTTTGTAGTGCGCTGCCCTCCAGTGAGTTCTCAATAATAGAGCTCAAATCCAGCTCTAAAAGCAGCTCCTGCCCAAAGCTTGCTTAGTATTAAAGAGTCATCAGCACTACTGAAGCACAGAAGTTATGAGATTAATTAAGGCATTTGCAAGGTGGGATGCATACGGAAAAGCTCAGCAATTTCAACTTCATTTTCATACAAATAGTATGGAGGTATTAAAAATACAGAACAGGTTATAAAGATTATTCTTCATAGTCTGAAGGGTACGGCGTTCTCTAAAATAGAAAGAGAGGAAACGCACAGAAATGGCTTTCTCTTTATGCAGAAATTCATGTAGGCAGAACCATCCACAAGAGCAGGACGTTTCCTCTGTGTTTAAATGGTGGCATAGTCAGGGATTTCCCACTACTCAATTACACAGCGGTATGGACCACAGTCCCTGATTCTCTACGGTGAATCTAGACATTGCTTTTAGTATCTTTCTTATAAAACCCCAGGTTTACATGTTTTCTAACACTTTCAGTGTTACTGTTGAGAAGCCTAGCTTAGTTAAAACAACGCATGTAGAATAGAGGAGTTCCATGTTCTGAGAAATAATCAAGCTCCTACACGACCATGCACAGATTACTATTCTGATGCTGCTGTTTTTATTCATGTCAACCTACACATAAACCATACTGTCACTAGAAGTGAGATTGCTCTTCCTGCAGCAACTAGCTGCAACTCTCTCAAACTCATAAATCACGTGATTTGGTACACAGTTAGAGGTTGGCATCTGTCATAAATACACCTTGTCATGAGAGCAATAGGCTCTTCACCTTCCTCCACAGGGTGCTTAGCTCTTTGCCTCAGAGCAAACTGACATTACAACTGACCGATCTGATCTGCACATAGAGCAAAATCATCAGTTAATCCAGTCTTCAACTCATTCGAAGATTTTATATCACAGTGAGTTATTCCAGAGATTTTCTCTACTAAGAGAAATCAGTATGACTTGCTGCCTTTTGTGGTCCATATTTGTCTTGCCTCAGCTTTTATATAGGCTCTCCACTAGACCAACTAGTGCACTATGACCAACATTTTCTCCCTGCCTTACTCTTTTCCACTTCGACTTAGACACAACTCAAAGTGAGTTAAAGTACAACTGCAAAAGCAACTCCCAGCTGCTTCACAGAGTAAGCAAGCACAGATGGAAATACTAGAACTGTAGCTACTTCCAGCAGCTTCCACCCAAGCACTTTGTTCATTTGGAATAAAGAGACAACCACAGTCTACACAGGGTTTGAGAACTGGGAAACCACCTGCACCAAGAAAAGTGACATGCTGGTCTTTCAAATACTGAGGAGTATCCAGGAGAAATCTGGCTTCAGATTTATACCTCATTCTTCTCTATCCTTTTTATGTGTGAATCTCAAAGTGTCTCACTGAGCAGATCAATGTTATTATTCCTGATTTACTTGCCCAAGATCATCCAGCACAGACACAAGCTGAACTGCAGTGCTCCAAAATGCTGCTCAGAACCACAGAGGCCATGCACTCTCCCTTAAATAAGCATTAGCATAATGTTCTTACCATAAATATGGAGTCATTATATCAATCTAAAACTAAGTTTCTAAGATAAATGGAAATAAGATAAAATATAAATTAAATTGGAAGCAACATATCTGGACTGCTTTTTTAGGCATCTGTCTTGAGATTTGCAGCACAGAAATAACATCTCTCTGACATCACAAGTATGTAGTTCTGTGCATTGAGAAAAACCTGCTGTTTATTTGGATCTTTTGAAGTCTAGTATCAATATAGCTTCTTAGTCCCCAGAGTGTCCTCAAGGTTTGAGATGTATATTTTTAACTTCTGCGCTTACTGACATTCCATTCATGCTACTTGGCTGTTCTCCCCATCAGGGCTTCATCAGCTATCGCTCTGATTTTGGCACCACTGGGATTATTTGGTTTACCATTTCCTAAATGTCTGCATGAGGAGGTGTGGCCTGCTATGCCAATTAGCTCGCCCACACAAAACCCGTGTTAACTTCAGAGCTAAATCTCCTAGCATGCATTCTCCTATCGACACAACCAGCATAAAACAAAGAAATGATGGGTGAAGGCAGCATTCAGAACAGCTTTATGTGCCACATTTTACATGCCCAGCTGCCCACATACCACTGTACCTACAGCCACTCAGTGACTTCACTTCCATGCAGCAAATTGTCCTCTCCTCCAGAACCCAGACACCCACAGCACTCCTGCACAAGCCCCGCAGAACACACGCACACTGTGGTAGGAAGAAGGAGGGAGAAAGCCTGTGGGGATAGCACAAAAACATTTAATTAGTTCATAATTTATAATGATGTGGGATTTCAAGGATGCTGTCAGTGAAGTATAGATGGTACCTGTCAAATAAAGCCACTAATGTATACTGCCTTTAATGAGACAAAGAAGATTTGAGGCTTTATGGGAATGGTGTTCTTTGCTGCCATCAGAAATTAAACAAAGCCAGGGGTCAAGAGTCCTCAGGAAAGCTCTGCTTGAGTACTTCATGTTTCACACCTTGATGGTGCACTGTATAAGAAGATTATTACATGAAACTTGAATTCAGTCTCATTGGCAATGGTTCTGATGACAAGCAAAATGGTTCCTTTCCTCCAGCAAAATATTTGTTGTTTGACATCACTTATTCACAATATATCCATTCTGTATCATATGGTTAAGTACCGGTACAAGTAAAGCCTGGCCTTGCTGGGTGTAGCTAATGTTCACAGTGAGGCACAAAGAATAAACGCAATTTGGAAGTTGGCACTGTCCAAGTCATTGCATGCTGTCCCTAAAACAAAATGCAAAGAAGAGATGTAACTTCTACACACCAACCAAGTCGGCAGAAACACAGAAAACATTTTTTTAGCTGCCATAAAGACCCACTGAAACAAGAGCTTCCCAAATCTCTGCAGGTATGTCTGTGACTTTTCCATCAGCAGCAGCCTGCTGCTTAGGGAAGCAGAGCATTAGGCTTTCCTTAAAGGTATTTAAAAGCCCCTCTGTTCACTTTCAGCTATTCATCACGGTCATTCGAAGTTCTTTTATACCCCTCCTTCTTCTTTCGCACATCTGGTAATGCGTGTTACTATACTGCAACCATAAATAATAAATCATATGGAGATATTGGATGCTCAGTCCCAGTGTCCTCACAGCCAAGTCCATCTAGCCACCACCACAAATGTACATGAGAAGATGACAGCAGGACAAAGTTCTCCATTCTGAAATACAGCTTCTAAATAGTACATAATTAGCAGGGCACCAAGCATGTAGGCTAAAAACTATGCTAAACAGCACGTTTTAAAAATATTTCCTTCTTCAGCGAGTATGATTGCATTTAGAACTACAGAGCAGATGACAATTTTTGTCTCTTGGCAAAACCTGGCATTTGCGCCTTCCGTATTCAAGAAGATGAAGAGAGAGGCTCTTTTTGATTGCCTTTGACTATACATTGTCCCAACACACAAACTTGTTATAAGGTTACAGTGATCATATCAGTGCTCTGTTCCTACTGAGCATTTCTGCACAAGCATATGATATTCCAACAGTTCTTGGTCTCTGCTGTGCAAGCATACCCTATTCTGTGATTGATTTGTCTGATGGGAGGGAGACTAATCAATTCTGCAATTTATCCAAATACAATTGAAATTATGCTGACAGCCTGAGCCCTGTTGCCTTCCATTTCTGACCAGAAGCTCCACTTCTGCCTTCCATTTCTGACCAGAAGCTCCATTTCTGCCTTCCATTTCTGACCAGAAGCTTCATTTCTGCCTTCCATTTCTGACCAGAAGCTTATTACTGCTGCTGTACAAATTTCTCTGAAAAACAGGCTTCTTAAATTTAAGAGTAGACTTCAAGAAAACAGAGGTTTGGCCAACGGTTACTAAACCATTCCTTAAATGCATGATTACAGAAGATGGTATTAACAGTATTGTAGATAAAGTATGAGCAGCTATGAACACCTTGAAGTCCAGACTGGAGCTCTGCAAGCTATGCAAATCTCTCAAAACTCTCAATACATTTGAGGAGAAAAAAAATCTCTTGTGAATAAATACATCAGGATCTACTTTCTCCATAAAAGCTGTTTATGGTTAATCGTTAATGATAAATAATTTGTTCTGGGTATTTTCTAAAGATGTTTTGGAGTTTCAGTGTCTTGAAGACAAGTACCACTGCAGTGTTTACATACCAATGAAAAAAAACATTCCAATTCCACAATTCACAAATCCATACAAACCTGGTTTCCCAGAAAGCTTAAAATAAGTGAATCTGAAAAGCTTGTCTTCACCCCTACGTTTCCCAGTGAGGCCATGAGAAATCTTCTCAGTACTCTCAGGAGACGTTAGGCTCTTACCTTTCTTGACTGCACATCCGTAACTTCTCAACCTCATTTTTACTGAATGCTAACTTTTAAAAGCAACTTAGCTTTCTAGCTGCAAAGGCATCTGAACATCCAGACAATGTAATACAGTAAACCTTTTGCCTCCCTCTTAGCAAGGATGCACTCAGAGGTTAAACTGGACTACAGTGAAAGAAATCACTGGTGAAGGGTTCATTTATTTACATTCCTGTTAGAGAAACCTACAAAGGCATACATCAACAGAAACAAACCATTTTAGTACATTCATTGACTGAACATCCATCAGTGTACGTGATCTATGCCAACACGTATTAGGACTGACAAGATACTACTACTGTAGTGCCAAAGGACGAGGGGGCAGGGGAAGGAACAAAAGGGAGCGCTCATCCCTTCCTTAACAATGAGCCCCTATTTCCTTTCACTGCACCTGAGCTCCAGAGCTTCAAAACCAATGAACTTTTCTCGTTGGGCACTAACAGATAGGCTGTGGTTTGCCTCACAGTTGGTGGTATACTAACTCTCGGTAGTATGCTGCACTGTTTCCTTCAAAGGAGCCCTTCCTCTTACAGCATCTCTTGACTCCTGTATCACTTCTGCTAAATAAATGACATCACCTCGCTCAATCAACCACATGCAGCTTTACTCTTTCCCCCTTCCTTCCTACTGTTTGCACTCACTGTTTATTTTTTTAAGCACCTCACCCCCCTATTAATCCACCAGACAGTACAAAAGACTCATTTGTGAGAGAGAGATTAGAGCTGTAAGCACTCAGTCTCACTGCGAAACACCTGTTTCATTCAAACAACCAGAGGAAAAAAGCAGAGAATTGAACAAACTGCTGGTGGAAATGGAGCTGTGAGCAAATTCCTACTGTGAGGAGAGCTACCAAACTCCGGATGCTGCTTTTCTTACCCTCTTCAGTTACTACCGCAGAAAACACACACAGCATCTACAACAGCAAATTCACATGCCTGCAACACTGGTAGGCTCCTGACATTGTGTGCCTGCTCTTCAGCTCTTAACAGAGTGCAGAAACCTGCAAACTATTTACTTGAAACACTGCTTGAAGTTATTTTCTTTATTCTATTTTCCTTTGTCTGGAATTTAAATTAGAACGGCCAACACTGTCTTAAATTGGAACTATATCAACCAGCTTCATTTCTTATATTCCTTCAGCACCAAGACAGGATCTTTCCATTGAAGCCTCCAGTATATTGTTGAGACGTGGACAAATGCTTTGCATTTATTCTTCCAATAGCACCAAACACTACCCCAATTTTGAAACATAAGTAAAGAAAGCATGAAAATCACTTTGAACTTTCCTAATAATTTTTTTCAATCGTATAAATGTAACACCAGTCTTCAGCAATGTCAACACTTACAGAAAGGGTCAGTAGATTGATGGCTGCTGGATTTATCTTCATGGAAAAGAGGTAAGTGACAATATACCAACAAAAACACCACGTGGCATAGCATGGCTCTGAGTCATTCTCTTTCTTTTATGAAATGAGAGAAAATTATACACCAAACAGATTGTATAAGCACCATGGGCAGTAACTAAAGCTGGAAGAAGGCCAGGCTACATTAATAGCTGCTATTTGATCTAGTTCAAGATCCCTAAACACCCAATACCTGATGAAGTCAGAGGAAAGGCTCCTATCAATTTCAAGAGGTGCTGCACAAGGCCCAACAAGATCACCAACCAATCTATTGCATGTGGAACAAGGAACAGAGCTGACACTACAGCAATTAAGTTCACCACAAGCAGTGGTAACATTCCCACTAACCGTATTTCAAAATTGATCAGCCTTTCCTCTTTCCAGAGGAATCCGGCCTCTTGAGCACTGTGAAAGCTCTGAAATAAACGGAATTACTCAAGGAATAATGTACCACTAAATCTGAATATTTATGGTAAAATCTACCACAGCAATTTCTAATGTAGTGAAATCCAAGAATTCTGCATTAAAAAAATCAGCAATGCAAAAACAGATCTTCGACTGATATAAATCAGCTGTTCGTATTTTAAAGTGAAGGGGCCATAATTTGCAATAAAACTACAGCTTGTCATTTTCAAAATGAAAACATTTTACAACATCTACAGCTAAGCGAAGACTCCTGCTTTGACTTTCTTACTGTATAATAATAGCTCATTTCTGTTGCCTCAAAGCACTTTTTTTTTTTATACTTGTTACAAAACTGCAGGCATCACAAGACACTATTTAGGTGCCAGTTGGTTTTAAGTTTCACTACTTAGATACTTGTAACTTATTTGAGGAGCTCCCAGAGGAAACAAAGCATGTATTACATAAGGATGTTTGTCCACAAGCGCAATATAAAGCACACCTTTCTTACTCCATTCTTCTTTTTTTTTTTTATAATAAATTCTTTTAACATCACATAGAAATAAAGGTATTTCTGTGTGTAATGCCTGTATGTATGTAGATGTATACCTGTATCTATCTCCATATATTGTTCCAGCAATAGTCGCCCTTTCACACGGCTCATCAATAGCGGGCTTTACTCACCTGACGGGCAGTGTGCCACAGGCCTATGCACTCTGTCAACGCCTCTTATCTGCTCTCATGCCTGTCTTCAGATCTGTAGTTAGCAGAGGCTGGAGCTCTGTCTCCTGCTAAACACAATAAAATTAAAGCTGTAATTAGCTGCCTGCTCCGGACAGCCAGGCTGCATTCCACATCCAGAGCCAGCGCTGCAGTGACGGGCCATGGGGACAGCAAGTGGCCCAAGGGAAGAAGGTGAGCCCCAAGGCTCTGAGCGATGCTACAGAGGAACGAGAGCTCAAGGCACTCTACCTTCAGGAGGCAGGCTTATAAAAAGGAGTTTGTGCATGCAAACCCCGGCTTCACACGGAGCCATCTGGCAGCTCCACTGTTTGTACCCAGTGTGGAACCCCTCCTGGCCACCACTGCAGGAGATACTTGTCTGCCCGTAAAGGAAGCTTTTCTGGACTGCAGGGGAAACATGGATTCTGATACACACAGACTGCCGCAGTTTGATTCAGGCTCTCCTGCTGGTGCTTGCTAGAATCCTTTCCCTCAAATGAAGCCATCTCACCAGGCAAGCACACTGCCTGCAGTGTGAGGTGGCTTGACAGGTGCTGGGGCTGGATGGAGCCACACAGCACGGGCAGCCCTGGCCTCTCCTCACAGCACCCGCACAAGGAGCACCCATCTCCACTCAGAAATGGGAGGAATTAACCACAAATCCTGCCGTTCCGACAATTCTCAGAGAAGCTCTGTTCCCAAGCAGCAGCAAATTGCTCCCTCTGCATGAGTGTCAATTCCCAGTCACAACACTGACTCCTGTCAATCCAGTCTCTCAATTGTAATGCTCAGTCTAATGTAGTTGAGGAAACGCCTCAATTCTAAACTTTTAGCAGAAATCCAATTTCAACGATGCCATTTTTCATCAGTACAGATGATCTGCCTTAACTAGCAACTTCAAGCAAGCAGCTATGTGCAATAAATTAGCAGCACGCAATCCCACTACATACACATTCAAAAAGAGTACCTGCACGTCAGCCAGCAGACCTGTCATTAGAGAAAGCGTTCTTCAGCTTTGCTTCTAATGAAGCCTTACTTCTGGCCGACCATTTGGCTCTGAGAGCCACAAGATCTGCCTTCTTTGTGTTCACAAACATTTCCACTGCTCCACCACATCTGACACCGCAGGCTCCCTTCTGCCAACAAGGAGATGGCCGTTTCACCACAATGTGAGTCCACATTAAAACCTGGACTGGAGGTTTGGGGCAGAACAGAAGGACTGGCTGATGTCCCACCAAGCAAACTTGCTTTGCTACAGACAACTGATCTCCCCTTGGTAAAAAGGACTAACGAGATCAGCAAGAAGTGCAAGTACCTGCAGCTACTGTTCTCTTCTGAACTTTGCCTACATATTTAACAAAGCGATTAAAAAAATAACACAGTTGATGAGACAAGGATGTGTGTGGAAGGAGAAACGGGTGACAGTTCACATCCAATTTAGCAAAACAGTGACATTTACAACAAGTAACAGCTCTTCCCCAAACACACACTAGCACTTCCATGCCTGTATCTGCCGCCTTCTGCTGGACGCTGCCAGTTCCCAGCTTCTCCTCTCCTGCCAGCACCAGGAGGCAGAACAAGGGCTGAAGGAGAAAGCAGTTGCGTCTGCTGCTCTTGAGGTGGACATAAGGCTTTCAGAAGGTGCTTTTCTTTCTATCTGCTGATGGCACTCCACAAGACTGCTGGCAAAGCCAGCAGTTCAGGCACTGTCACCTGCCTGCCCAGGACTGATCTTTTTGATATGGCTCTGGACAGCTCTTCTTCCCCAAGCTGCTGGAGGGGCACAGCAGATCCCAGTCCCTGTTTCGACCCAACCCTCCTTGGGCCGACAGAGTTTAGCTGAGCTCCAACACAGAGAACATGTCAATATGAGCATCAAACAAGCTCACACCTTGGCCAAATCAGGGGAGACATTCACAAGGGAGGCCAAAAGACCATCCCAGAGTCTTTCTCCCTAAGGCTCCTCTCTGAAACAGCTGCAAGTATTTTCTGTAAGGAAAATAATGTGTTCTTCCTTATGCTCAGAAAAGCTGAACAGTTTCTGCTGATCATTTCCAAATAATTTAGCCTGAAGCAGACCTCAGCATGTATGATTTCAGCATGCATGGTAAAAGTTTAACATTAGAGGCTACTACAATGGAAATTGCTGGGCATCACTGGTTTCACTTATAATAATGAAACTCAGTTGAAAGTTAGGAGCAGCTTGATGCATTAGCTTTACATAATAAACACCCTTTTTTCAGTACCAAATTGTTTTACAGAAACTGACTTCAGCTAAATATTTTGCCTGAGTTAATCTTGACTCATATATTTTTATTCTCACAGTATTGCCGTATTTCATTGTTTCAACTCATACATATATATTACATTAAAAAAATGTTAATATATACCACATGTGTACACTATTATACCTTACTCAGTATTATTATACCCTGCGATAATATAAAATCAGTACTATCAGGTGTCACATTTTCACATTTCATAATCAAAATGTTTTGATGCTTCCAAAGTAGAACTTCTCAGAATACCAACCTCACCGTGAGTGCCAAACTGCTGTCTGACATGCTGATGGGGTTTGCAAACTCATTTTGAAATTTAAAATTTAATTTCAACAAAGTTCTACTTTCCAACCAATGCCACCAACTGCATGCAACATATAGATGACTACTCTGGGACACTAAAGTGCTCAAAAAAATAGCTCAGCATCTGTGAAAATAAGCAAGTCAATGAGAAAAAATGGGAGTTAACATTTAAAATTGTGAGGGTTTTTGTTTGTTTGCTTTTTAATATCGAACAACTTGGGACACACACACGCGCAAAAAGATTTAATTATGAATGCTATCATCAGACAGTTCATACCCGTCTTCCTGTTGTTCACCTGGGCTTTTTGCAGGGCTTAATTCATTGAAGCCTTTCCAACTTACATAACTTGCTTATGTACAAAAGCAGAACAATGCTACCACTAAGCTGAAAATTTTTCATGCTTTGTTGTTAAAGACTAGCAGGTCCCTTCCCCAGATACCTGCAGCCTTCCCCAGTGTTCTTTTATCGCTGTCTCAATCCTCCCCCATCACCAGCCCCAGGCAGCATTACCTAAACAATAGGGTTCACCAAACATCAATTGTGAGCACAAACATAAGATCTAAAGCTTCTACAACAAATATAATGTCCAGCTGAAAATCAAACATTTCGAGAGCAGTAAGCCAGAAACCTAGTCTTGCAAAGCACTTCTACAGGTCATTTTGGCATGGAAGGATGCTGAGGTCATTGCTAGAGTTGCCTGAGCGCTGCCTTAGTGCATCACGCAGCAGAAATTGCCCTGGCTTTAATCTGTCCTCCTGTCTCATCAAGTTCTTGGTTTTCTCATGTTTGTCACCTCACTGCATGGGCAAGTCTACTTCTCGGTGTCCATGCCTTACATGCTGGTGGCAACATGGCAAGGCAGGAACCATCTCTAGTTGACTTTAGGAACACAGTGAGTAACTTGGTGCACTTCACTACTACAAACCACAGCTATTGGAAAGCATCCTGCCATCTTCAGTATGCTGTTGATGAGGCCTTCATACCACATGTTAATTCAACCCCGTAAAGGTACATTTTGAATCAAGCTCATAATGAAATACAAACCCCACATTCAAGTATTAGTATAGGGAAATAATGCACGTATAAATGTACATAAATACATTTATGACTACAATATTTTACAAACGTCTCCCTTATGTAAATATACACTCATCACTCCGTGTAGTTTATTCACTGCAGGTTATTCCATACACAGCTCCACACAGTGCAGGCTGGTAACATTCACTGCTTCTGCTAACAATTCATGAAACAAATAACTATCTGCACATTCTCCTTCAGGCTGCTAATAAGGTCCTCCAGTGCTCATTTTGCTATTATTACCACACAGACAGTTCCTTTTTGGCTTAAAAAAAATAATAATAATAATCTGAGAGAAAATAAAAACCATACGAGACAGCTCTTGCAGCTGGCATGAATCATCCAAACTCAGTCAGTGGGCCAGATCTTTACATGGTGCGAATGGCCACATTGCCAAGGAAACCAAAGCTATTCTCCAGGGACCAACTAACCAACACCCTACTTCACTGCTCAAGCTCATTCTTTTCATCTAATAGCAAGTACATGAATCTATCCCATCCTCTAAGCCAGTAATTACTGTTATTAAGATAATAATTAAGATATAATATTTAGATAACCATAAAGCTGTGGTTATCTTGGAAAAAGACATCTATCTGTATAACTACTTTTGCAAACTCTTCCATAGAGGAGCAACACCTTTCTTCTGGTTGTTTTTTCTGGGGGGGGGGGGGGGTGTGCAGACAAAAGGGAGATGCCCGTTCTAAACAGCATCAGCTCTAATGGCAACAGAGACAGGCAGAGCTCTCTTGGACATCTGGGTCAGGTGTCTTCTCCCTACCAGGTAAATGGCACAGTGCTCAAATCTCCTTTCCATCAGTTTCCACATAATTGCTACGTCTTCTCATGTGTCCTAGAGGTTTTTGTTCAGCAGGTCTGTTGTTCAGTTCTGCTATAGAATGGTTTAAGTTAGCAACTCCCTGTGTATCGGGGTGGTAAATAATGTCTTAACTTATCATAGTGTGCTGTTTCAGAAAGCTTAATAAACTGGACTGAACAACAGTCTAAAAAAGAAAATAAAACATTTAACAGGCTGGCATTTCTACCCCCTTCTGCTTTCTAAGAAAGACAAAATAAAAAACAAACAAGCAGTGCTACAAACCAGAGTGCGCACACAGCTCTCCCCACAAATGCTTTCCCATTAACCCAGTGTTTGACTGCATTACCTATGAACTAACGTGGTTTCAATTTAGTTTCTTATTAATCTTGGGCATTTCTTTCAACTGCTATTTTAAAAATAGAAACTTCATGTTGAACATTTTAATAGCAATAAGTTTCAAAGGCAACAAGCTGCTTTACTGATTTTTTTTCCAAAAACTTTATTGCCAGATGTAAGTACTTGTGATTATTGATATTCTTTGTTTTCCCACAGGTTTCTCATTTCCTTATTAAACAACATATCTGTATTTAAGCAGCTCCATGAAAGTTTAGTGAGGTCCACAAGAAGTCACTGCTCACCGGCCCACGGATCCATCTTACCTAACTTCAAGGCACTTCAAACTGCTTAAATAAGGAATTGATCTGCAATGAGCTATCCCATTAGACAGTGAAAGGGACTACAGGACCATGAAGACTATAAGTGCCTTCATCCCATCTAAATTCTGAATTGTTTTCTAGAAGTAACTATTTTTCTTCACCAGTTCTCCACCAAAAAAGGGACCCTACAGCTGCAGAAGGACTTAAGATAAGCAGTTATCTAAGGATCAAACAAAAACTGGGATGAATCCAGACTTTGGGGGGGTCCTCAGTACTATCAGTAAACAAGCAGAGAACCTGCTGAGAGAACATCTCAAGCCCATGTATATTAGCTTAAATCAAGTTTAAATCAAGATAGTAACACTACTGTGGTTATCATAGATGACCTCATCTAAAGTACTGTTCAAGTGGTCTTTAGGTAAGATCAAAAGTCAAATGAAGTAAACAGAAAAGCAGCTACAGTTTTGGTAGGCTTTGCTGCACATCAGTTTTGCATATAGCTCTGCTCAGTCTCATCCCTTCCTTACAAAGAAAATCATGAAACCACACCACAGAAGCC
The DNA here is from genome assembly GCF_905368555.1 of Meleagris gallopavo. NCBI lineage: Eukaryota > Metazoa > Chordata > Aves > Galliformes > Phasianidae > Meleagris > Meleagris gallopavo. Next base: position 14,594,661 of record NC_139405.1, read on the forward strand.
ACAGGTAGCTTAACCACTGATTTCACAGAGAGAATAACTGAATCCTTCCTGAGTAGAGACAAATCTATTTTCCACATGGGAAAATATGGGAACATTTAAAAAAAAAAAAAAAAAAAAAAAAAAAAAAAAGCAGCTAATTCCCATCCATCACTTTCTGAGTCCGGGGAGATGGCAGTGAATAGTAGCAACCCTGGGGAACTAAAGGAAATCTTCACATACAGCTGTTAAGTACTAAGCGGGTTATCAGCGATTACGCTAATTTTAGCATTTTATTAGCACTTGAAGAGATTCCTCCCCACCCGCTTCTGATAGTTCCCATCCCTTCAAAGAGACTGCCGCTATACAAGCCAGGGATTCAGGATCCAGCCAGCACAGCTTCTTCCACCAGCACTAGTTCTGCTCAGAGCCTGTGGCCCTGCCCCCATCACCTCCAATAACTCATTCCCACCACCTGCCAGGCGTTTCCGCTCCTTCCTTGTGCTAAATGCCAAATCAGCTGTTTATGTAGCTGTGCTCTGAGGGAGCAGAAAGTTCCAGTGAGGAGATGGGAGCAATAACCTTGTTTTCTATCATTGTTTCCAAACAGTCGCCAGGAGTCCTTACAAGGTAAAATAAACAACTCGAAACTCAAGTACTTCCTTAATACATGGTTGGGACAGGTAAAGGGAGTATTAAAGGACAGAACTTCCTACAGTATAAGAAAAAAGCATCTAATGGAGCCTGACCCAAAGTCCACTAGAAGTCACTAAGTAGACTCCTGCTGACTTCAGTGAGCTTTGGATCTGTACTACAAAGACAGCCAGCTGCAAAAGCTGCTACAGTCAAAGGAAAATGTGCTATGAAGGAGCAGTGGCCTTGTAGCTGAAGTACTGGCATGGTTTCAAGAGACTTTTGTTCAGTGTTTAGCTCCACCACTCCTGACCCTTTGCAAATTATTCAATTCCTCTGGAAAACAGCTTCCCTTTCACACTGTAGGTATCTCATCCAATCAGCTTAAACATGCAGAAATTTAGGGACATCTGTGAGAGGAAACAATTTTATGGAGAGACTCGCCAGCACCATCCCAGAGGGTATGGCTCTCCTGTTATGGACCCAATAAGGTCTGTTTCCCCTGCAACCCAGTACTACAGTGAGTGTTCAACTTGTATCCTAGTTCCCCTCAGGCTTCTCCTTATCTAGCTGGCCAGCCATTGGAATGGATGGCTAACACAGCACAGAGGTCAATGCATGCTGGCAGGTTCTGCTGAGATCCAAGTGCCTGTGTCCATCTTAAAAGATATGGCTGCATGACTCCAATCCAGCCAAGCAGATGAGCATTTATCTAACTCTTGAGCATATGAACAGGACTATAAAAGTCAAGGTAATACAAACATAATTGCTTTCCTGGATGGAAGATCTGGGAGAAGTAAGCTGTGTTTTCCTGGAGAATCAAGGAAGCTAGTCAGTCTTAATATTATTTGCACACTTGCCAGAATATCTTCCTCCCAGCAGTCAGGCTTTTGGCAGTTAAATGCAAACCATCTATCGTAATATTATTCTTCTGTGTAAGAAACAAGCACAAGAAACACTTCAAAAAAACTATCCAAGCAAAGGCACAAATTCAACCCCAGAATTTAAATTCTAAAATCATTTCATAGCACAGAAAGATCAAACTACAAATAAGCTGCAAAAGACATTACTAACTTAACATTCCGTTATTCCTTTTTTCCAAAGTGTGATTCTTTTCTTCAAGCCAAGCATACTTTGCTGGGACCAAACTTTCACAGTAGATTTCCTGTGCTGTGGAATTGATGAGATAAAGCAGTTACTTAGGACTAACAAATCACTTCATTAAAGAAACCCTTTCATAAATATTTTCAACAGCAATTAACACCCTAGCGTAAAAAACTCATTTTGTGCTACATTCCTTGATCAGGCAAGATCTCCCTCCTAACATCATGGTTTCAGGACATGGTCTTAATTTTGAAGGAAAGAAAGAACCATGACTCTTGTCATTGCCTCCACATTAGCTATTTGCTTTCTTTTAGGCAGGAACAAACAGTCAAAGGTTGGACAGAGCTGCCTGCCCTCAGTTCTCAAGCCACATGAAAAATGGACTGTCCAGTGTTTTTCTAGCTGTTTCATAAGTCTCTGGGGAGCTAGGATAACTTAGTGCATTTCTTCTAAGCAGAGGTGAACAAAAGCATACTCTCACCTGGGGTCCAGGTTGCTTCTAATGCGTATCCTCATTTTGCCAGCATTTTATGATAAAGGTCAGCCCTGGCAGGTAGAAAAGGTAGAAAATAGAGCTAAAAAACTTGAAAAGTTCTGGGTTGTTTTTCTTTTTATGTCCCTTTGCCTCAAGTTAAGGGCCTGTCTGTGAAGTTAACAATACGCTGAGCTAACGTTCTACAGTACATCTCCAAGGCTGTACAAAATCCCAGAGTCAGTGTGGTCCCTGGTGAAGCAAGATCCAAAGCAGAAACACAAGAGATGTTGCAGGAGGTTACTTGGTGACTTTCATTCTGCACATTAAAATATATGTCCTATTAAGACACAGTATAAAGGCAGCATTTTGAAATTGTAACATTAAAAGACTATATGTTTTTGTTTTTTTTAAGGTTTTTTTCAGGTTTTTTTTTTTTTTTTTTTTTTTTTAACAGGTTTAGTTCTGCTATGGTTGAAATGACTATTCTCTTGTTTATTTGAACAATCCAATATTACAATGCAGTAAAAACACAATATGTTGGAAGAGAAAACAGACAAATCATTTCAACCCAGTGTTAGTTTACCAATTAAATTACATCTAAATATTTTATGGGGTTCTAACCTTATAAAATAAGTCAATGAATAATTGTAAGGGTGCAATTCTTCAAGATATTTCCATGTTTTAAAAGACCCTCCATTTCTGTAGGGAAAATTCAGAAGTAGCTAAATAAATGTGAGTATATGAACTGATTATAAAAGCCCTACTGAACTGGAGTAACAATAATGCCTCAGTCTTGAAAACACAGAAAGCAAATGCAATTTTACATTTAAAGATCTGAAAACAAACTCAAGGCTAATATTTTCAGGGGGAAAAAAAAAAACTTTGATCTCTTTTTCTTTCGGGGGGGAGCCAATATCAACATGAGTGATTTTGTACTATATTCAGGAGTCTTTATGTGGGTTAATAACGTTAAAGTTATTCCACTACTTTTTCAGACTTCTCTGGAATCAGCTCCTTGGTGAAAAAGAGCCCTATTGAAGACTCCTGAATTTGCATAGCATGTGCAAGATATTTAGATTTATATTCCATGTTGGTTTGGTGTATTTAGAGTTTACTCAGGCATATGCAATTCATTGGCTGTATTGTCATCTTCACAATGAACAAGTATACTTGCTTCATCTGCAAGAAATACAGCTTTAAATGTAGAAAATTAAATTTCCACAAGAAAATGTGTTCCATGAAAATTTCCATCAATAAAGGCTTAGCTCAAACATACTGAGGTTGAGAGATTTTGATTTGTGCTGAGCCTGCCTAGGTGCAGTGCTACTTAGCTAGCAAAACCATGAAGTCATCTGAAAATGGCTCCTTCAGAAGTGCTCATCTAGTGACAGTTATTTACATTGCAGTTCTCTAAGAAACCTTTGGCTGTCATGATTCTTTTGTGTTCAGTGATTTTGGCCACAGAAACCAGCAGACCTTGCCGTGAAGACTTTACAAACCTTATAAAGGAATCGTAATTATCTTGAAAACACAGAGAAAGGTGACATCAGTGATGAAAAACTGAACGCACTGAAATACAGAGACCAGAAACCACAAAAATTATCCATCAACTCACAGATTCCATTCAAATCAGATCCAAAACCCCACATCAGTTGTGTGACTCACGTCATCCTTTTTGCTAGCTGGGAGACACACTCACATGTAGCAGCAATGTGCTTCACAATGTCTGTACTGCAGGGTTTCCCCAGAAATTTTAGTGCTAAACACAAAAATTATCTAAAGAAATCTGCTGTCAGTGGGTCTGGTTTGATATTGGTGGGACATCATAGTTCACTTCTCTTACTGACACCAATAGTTTGTTGGAGCTAATGTCCAAAATGGCTCTAACATTGGCACCTTAAGTCATTTTCTGGTCCTAGTAATATGCAGCATACCTGGGACAGGGTGAAGTTTCTAGTATGATCAGAGCTCTGTCCCATGGCAGATCACTAAAACAGTTTGGCTGTTATGGCTGCCAAAGGAAATGCAGAGGGAATATAGCTGCCATCACCACATACGTCAGAGCAATGCACAGCAGAGAGAAGATTCATTCAAAGTAAAGGAGAATACTGGCTCAAGAACAAAGCAGCATCTAGAGCCATGAAAGAATTTGGGCAAAACGATTAGAAGATGAGTCACCAGAACAGCCTGGGGAGCTGTTTGGACAGAGTACTCCAACAATCAGTGAGGGAAGTTTGAAAAGTTTATGATTTTACAGTGCAGAACCCATGACGACAGCAGAAGGCTGGATTTCCATCTCAGTAAGACCTATCCACTCCTTTTCCTGCATTCCTTCCAAATCCCTGATCCTGCATCACCACAGGATTTGCCACTAGTTTCAGTAGGATCAGTTCAACTACTGCAGAACACGTGCTTTCTACAGGGCAAGAGAAAAGAATTCAGAGATCATGAAGTACTGATTACTTTGCGCTTTTCATTTTCATTCTTTCATTAAGAATTTAGTATTTGTTTCCTTACTATTACATTAAGCCATAAAACTTTCCTTCAGGTCATTAGCCTTTTCTTCTAAAAGCAGTGGCTAATTTGGCCATGAAGCTGGTGCCCAGAGGAGAATAAAATGCACTTCAGATATGGGAGATACGCATTGCAACGTGCTTTCTAACTGCTTCTGTCTTTACTGGGACGTATCCACCAAAGCCTATAAGGAGACTGGATCAAAATAGATTGTCTACAGATATGTGTCATGATGGAACGTACAACAAAAAATTAAAACAAAGATAATGCACCTGTTCTGAACTACCATCATTTTGGATCCAAATGAAACTGTTCCCCTGAGTTTCTAATAACATAAGCATTTCAGATGTTCAACACCCAGTGGAAAAACAGCTTTACCTTTAAATAGAGTGGTCTGCCATGAACAGAAATTAAAGACATTGGAGCACTACTTGCTTCTTTATCTACTGCAGAATCACTCCAGATCATTTATTTACCTATCAGTCACCTGTATCATTTAGAGCTATTCTTCTGTGAATAAAAGTCTACGTGATTATTTTCTAACTTGACAAAATAAATCAAGAGGGAGGATACAGGAATACAATTGCTCTAACAGATTTGGATTATGGGATGCTAAGGTGGTAGCTCTCTGTCCAAGGAGCTTGCCAACACACCCTGTACCTGCTTAGTTTTAATAAAGTGTAGTTCACTAACTTCTGCTCTTTGATGCATGTCTATAAAACATTTGTTGTTTTTTTTTTTTCTCTTATTTAGAGCCAAAAGCTTCAATGAATACAACCTTTTGGAAGAAAGCACACTAGTCAGTACAGCCTTGGAGAAACTCCCAGGTAAAAAACAATGCAGATTTCTTGAAATAAGCCTGTTTGCACTACATGTGAGATGAGAGCCACAGCAAGCATTTCAGTGACTGAGTATAAACACATGTGATGAAATAATTACATTAAGTATCAGAGCCAGAATTATTTGTAGGAACTGTACGACAGATATCAGTATTGTCTCAAACAGCTACAGCTATATTCTGAGCTAAAAATACAAAACAAAGCTTTATACCTTTAGTATAAGTATTCTTCATTACAGCTCTCTCCACATTCTTAGGAAGCAGCAACGTACAGCACTATCTACCTGTGAATCATTATGCAGGTTACAAAAAATAAAATAAAATTGAAATATAATGAACCAAATTACCTGGCTTGACTTAGAGACTGAGATCTCCAGCAAAGAATAGGTGTGGACACCTGATAAAGAACATACAACATTGCTCTCACATCACAAAATCTCGTGACTGTTTTAGCTATACATTTACAGCTTTCTCCTAAATTTGATACCATACCATTGAAGCATGTACTAATCTCCTTAGTTTCTGAATATAAAGCATGTGCCAATCCTAAAATATATTTTATTCTCTTCCAGATCACTAATGAAGAAATCATACCATCTAGGCACCCAAGCATACAGCTCACTGTTATCAATCCAAGAGGAAAACCTGCCATGCAAAACTTATGTTTTTCCAATAGACCTGTTGTTTTTGTGGTCTGTGCTGACCCAAATGATGACTGCAAAACCATTTTCAGCTACCTCACCATGAATACACCAGAGACCTTTTACACAGTGAAATAGATTGTGATGCATGGAAGAACAAAACAGCAAACAACAAAAAAAAGGAAGAGAAATAATGCGACTAAAAAGGTTGAGAAATATGGGAAGAAAATAAGTAGGAAGCATACAAGAAATATAACAAAAATCAAAAATAACTGGTAATACATGATGGATATAGGAAACTTCAGCAACATCCTATCCCTACAGAATCAGAGAGAATTTCCTACTTAATTCATTTGGGTTGGGATTCCTCCATTACAAAACAACAATGCCAAAGTAAATTCAACATGAAGTAAATAACTAGAAGTGGCATGACAACCTAAACTGCTGATGAACTGAAAGGAATTACCATGAAGGAAGAGGTGAGCCCTTACAGTAGGAGTGTATCTGGAACAAAGTTGATGCCAGCTACTTTCCAGTGAAGACACCTTGCCTGGATTTTATATGTGGAGACTTACTGCCCTATGCAGCAGAAGGCATCACTGAAAAAAGCATGCGTACAAGCAGCACAGTATGAGTTCAGCACAGTATGAGTTCAGCACAGTGATGTGAGATTCAGGGAGAGATTATAACTGTTAACATTAGGTTGTATCTACACAAGTAAATTAAGTGTGCTTGGGAACATTCCTAGGCATGGAGGCCAGCTGGCACAGGGCAGCCCAAGTCTCCAACAGTAAACACTCTTAACCTTCAAAACAGGGAGGCTGCATGCGAACAGTCGACGGAGGATGGTCCCAACAACGTCTGCTGCCAAACTGCACTGAAAAACTACCTGGGGCAACACTGGTTGGTGCATGCCAAAACCTCACCAGGGACTGTTCTAACAGTTCACCAGGGCGGGCAGTCATGCTCCCAGCCCAGGAACATTCCTGTGCATTGTTTAATTTATTAGCAGTGATATCTAGCTCCCTCCTTTCCCCTCCTTGTCTAGGTGAAGTATTTCTCTTGTATAGGACGTATTTTAGTAGCATTTTTCACTGATCCACCCCTTCTCCCACCCCTAACCACCTCCCCTCGTGTTCCCACACGCAAAGCATATGTGGGAAGGGCTGGTAAAAGCAACAGGAATGGTCCGACTTGAACTGCCTGCTATCTGCTTCACAGGGAGTGCTGTAGGGCATATCCACAGCAGGAGGAAGAAACAGTTGCGCAGAAGGACAAGAGCTTAATGTGCTTCCAAACATGCCCCACCTCATGTCCATGCAGGGACCTGACCGCACTAAGGTGTCCAGGGCTATTCATGACTAGTCAGTCAGGTAAGTACTAACACCAGCAGCACCCTACAACACAAGCTGCCTCATGCTCTTGGGGTTATGGATGGGCTGGGCCATCCGTCTCCATGCCTGAGCAGGTCTTCAAAAGACAAAAACTGGTCCGTGAAGTATATCTTGAGACTGCTGACTACAAACAGATCACATGGTTTTCTAATGGTCATTGCCTTCAGGCACAAAACCAGCAGCACTTAAATTATTTATTCTAAATACACTTTGACTAAGAAAAACAATGCATTCCTTTCTCCAGTTTACCAGAAAAAATAATGATATTGGCTTGTACAGAAGAGGATGACAATTTGAATGAGAGCCTTACACAGATGTGTGTCTGTTTATACAAAACCCTCATCAGTTTAACTTGTATTTTCTGTCAGAGCACCATGTAGCTTCTAATAAATCCCAATTAAACCATAAGTTCAAAGCCTAGCAAGAATATATTGACAAATATTGACAAATATATTGAATACTGGGAATTGACAAGATGTCTAATTAAAGTTTGGGATATGTTGATACATGCTGCATGTCTAGATAGCAACTAACCCTTCACTGGTTTGCTGCAGCATATGATGGGATATTAGAAATCATTAGCAGGAAGTTTTTGAAAATGAGAGAGGAAACCAAGCTGACATGAGCCAGTGATTCTCAGATGAAAATTACCCATTTCTGAGTTCTTCTTGGTGCCTTCAATTTAAAGGAGCCCTCTCCCTTGCTGAAAATCTTAGGACATCTTTGTACTAGGGGTTCTGGTCCATCCAGTTGAGCAGATAGCCAACACCGTTTGCAAGAATGCCACAGTGAAGCTTGGTAAAACTCCTGATGTGAATATAGAGATGACTCTGACATAGATCTGTGATGTGTTAGCTGAACCTTCATCTATTTGTGAAAGTCTCTTGCTAAAATGACTCTAATTCTCTTCAAGGGCTGTAGGTTCACAGTACAGGTGCCCTCCCTAACGCCATTCTGCCCTCCTGAGAAGAAATGAACCTATCAGTCCCAGGTGGTACAGAGGCCTGGGATCAAGGCAAGGTATTGACATGTTGTCCTGTTTAGATGGTGTCTTGTGTCCCCCAAGGAAAAATTTCTCTACACCACCTCCTTGATATCAGTTGAAATTCAGCATAACTCTGCAAGCCCAGGGACACGTGCTGCAGCCGGGGCTTGGTAATCTGAGAACTGCCACATGTGCACTGGTATAAAATACCAAGCACAGTGCAGAAGAGGTAAGAGGCAAATTCAGCATCTCCAAGTAATTCAAGCCTGCGCCCTGATTTAACAAAGCAGAAGTTGAAAATTCTTGGTTTTTTTTTCCTCTTTCTTTCTTTCTGGTTTTGTGAAGACTTCCCACAGTCTGTGATAGATGATGCTGGTTTGGAATACATTTGAAAATATAAAGTACTTTGAAAAGTATTCCAGGCATTATATCACATCCAAGAGCCATCCATATAATTTGTGTAAGGCTGATATTGCTTTAGCAAATACTGTAGAATAATACAAGAGAATCTACAGAAAAGCAGCGTTAAGTTCTATTCTAGCCCAAACCCTAACCCATGAGCAGAGTGCTCTTCAGCATTTGGAGTCTGCCATCTGCACAGCTTGTGGCCCAGTGTCATCCAAAAGCTATTCAAGACCACTCTACAAAGTTAACTGAAGTGCATTGGCACAAAGATCCACTTTGAAAGCTCAGCCATGATCGAAAGAGAAGCATGGATGCAGATTCAGCAGAACCTGTCCAGCAGGCAGAGCTCCATTTGTCCAGCCAAGCACATTAGCAGATTACCTGCAAGGCACCCATCCAGTCAAAAAGCAAAGAGTCGTTCCTAGACCCAAAGTCCTGAGTCCAGAAAGGTTGCTCAGTCATATCTCTGGAGATGTAGCAATGCACTGCCTCACTGCCTGGTGATGACAGAGACAACAGGCACTCGGGCCCAGGCAGGAAATGAATGTGTCACTATCTCACACACCAGTCCAGTTTTAACCAGACTACCATACATCATCCCAAACCCATAGACTCCCAAGTTATGTAGATGCTTTAATAAACTTGACCTCCAGTGCCTATGCCAGCACAGAGTGCAAAGGAAGCCCATCATCTAGAAAAATAGCGCTTCCATAGGGAAACAGCCCCTTTGAAAATTTTGCACCTTGTTTCCATGTCTGTCCAGAATTGGACGCTTCAGAGTTAAAATCTTCCCAGAACACAACTTGTGGGCCAGCCCACAAACCTTCCATTCCTTCTGTTATGCTTTTATTTTCACAGCAGTCCCACTGACTTCTTCTATACTAGCCAGAATAACTCAGCCATCATCCACAAAGGCTGATGGTTGACACCCCCAAGGGAGAGCAGTATCTCGCACGTAGGTCTGTATAGCAGTCCCTTTGAACTTTTAAGTCATTCACACAAGAAAGCAAATCTGACAAAAGCTGCAGAGCCTTCTGAACACCTCTTCAGACAGCAAAACTGAAACGCAGACTTCCTTTCCTGTGTCATTACACGTACACACACACCCTGCCCCAGAATCTGAGTTCGAATTCTTTGACACACATCAGAAACCTCTCAGTGTAGAATTTCTGAGACACCAAAATCCTTGAAGACAGACCTAACACAGACAACTATCTCCAAATTGTTTAATTGCTTTCATCAATTGAAAGTATCTTTTGATTCAAGAACAAATGCTTAGCAAGAACTTGGTGAAAATAGATGTAACCTCAGGGCTGAAAAGCAGAGCAACATCTATAATTTTTTTTCCTTTACAGATAAACAGAATTGTTTTTTAAGTAGCTCCCGAGAAGGACATCTAAGCATTGCTCCCATGAATAAAGCTGACAGTTCACATGACTACCAGTTCCTGCCTGCATGCAGAAGCTGCACGCCAGCAAACCTAATTGAAAATAATCTGTGATCTACACTTAGCATTCTTCAGAAAAGTGCTTTTATCCCATCTTTTCCCATCTTTCCTCCTCCCCTCCAATCTTAAATGAATCACGTATTGAATCACTGCAGCATGACTGTATTTGATCATGATTTATAGGGCACTGTCTGCCTTACTCAGTACGCAGTCTTGGTTGGGAGGAGGTATTTTGGACAGAAAAGAACAGGCTGTCAGCACTCAATAAATCATTAGTAACAGCCACTTCCTGAAGTTAAGACCAATATAAGATCAGCCTTCTAAGTGGACAGGTGCACAGAGGTGTCTCACGTCAACAGCTTCCCTGGAATATAACCCAAATTCTTGGTAACTACATTGAAATGTGGCACTGAGAAGACAGATTTTACTGACAGAGCTGCTAATAAACAGAGAAGCTCTAAACCCATTTAGGGACCAGATCCTACCATGATAAGCATTGTACTGAACACTTAGGTAGCACAGATTATCGTCCTTTGATTCCTGGAGGCAGCTACACAACACAGGCCCTTTAAGATAAATCTTCTTGCCCTTATTTGACAGAAGTACCCAATATCACGAGCAGTGAAGCTTCCAAATCTGCAACCTCAACACAAAGCCGCATGTAAGAAACATCAATGCAGGTTTGTTGGTTTTTTTTGTTTTGTTTTGTTGTTTTTTTTTTAAACCATCTCTCATCAGCATTCCCCCACCTATCATTTTCCCTTTTTCAACCTTCTTTTATCTCTATCACAAACAAACAAGTCTATAAGCAGCAGCACGTAGAGACTTCACTGTATGATAACACACTGATACTTGCACATACTGATCTATAGCAGTCACACTTAAATTGGTTGTGCATCATAAGACAGAAAAAGAGGTAGGGAAGTGCTCCCAGATAAGATCAGATGAGGATTACTTACTGTATCTTACCAAAAAGAAGGGTGGTTTTTGCTCTGAAAGAGTGAAACAATGACAGTAGATCCAATGTTCAGGATTAAGAAGCGACTTCAGATCAACTACATGACAGCTGCGTGACAACTGTAAAGCTTTTTTATATTTCAAGAAATACTGAGCATAGAACATTATTAAGAAAAGGGAAACAATGGGCCTGTCTTCTGTCCCTCACCACAGCTTTTCTACACCCCACTATTGTTTGCGTTTTACAGAAATAGCACACCCAGGTGCTGTTAGGCACAAGAGAAGGGTAGGTTTTCACTTCTCTTTAAGAGGGACCATTCGTTCCCAATACATCCCAAATAGCCTCAAGGCCATTATACCAGAGACGAATTTGGCTGACTGCTACAAAGAGTCTGCACTGCATTTCTTTGTTTGCTAAACACCGCCAGAGGGCTCAGCACTGTACTGTACACAGAAATATAGGTTCTGACCTGCAGAAAGCCTACACACAGAAACAGCGATTTGTTGGCAAACCCCCTGATGACATCTTCATAAATGATTCTTTTTTAAATATGTTCAATTACAAAGAGGAGTTACTGATTTTATAGTAGAATCATCAGGGAACAATTGTCCCCTATTGTTATTTAGATGTTCACAGCAGGCTGTCAAAGTGCTTTTAAGTGATTTATAAAGTAAAAGTGGAGATACACTTTCCCTCACTACAGGTCTGAAGGCCAGTCACTCTGATAAATCACTGAAGAAACTACAGTCTACTTCTAAGGCACATGGTCAGTCTATGTGGACCAAGGTCTTCTTTCTCGAAGCTATACGCTGCTTACCTATGCTAAATGCCTCCAATGCCATAGATCCCATCGCATCTATGATTTCTGATAATCTTTTCTTCAGGAGTGAATTTTTCATCTTAACTTCTGAGTACCGTGTGATGTACCTGACACTACCAAGACATAAGTCAGCCCCTTGGGATCTTGTCAAAAAACCTAACATAAGACAAAATGCTTGTAAGCTTTGATTAAAATACTTCCTCTTCCCCAGCACCAGATAATGACTCAATGATTTTGTCAATTGTATACTGCACTACCTTGAAACAGATACCATGTCAGGTAGAATTTATATGTGATTTAACTCAATTATGCCTTCAAAGAAGGTTCAGCAAGCTATGAACACTGCTATGAAGAGCAGGGAATACTCAGCGGCTGAGTCAGGGTTAAAGAGAGCATCTCTGATCATCAGTGATGAAAAGTGGTTGAGAACAGAAATCACTGCAACTACTTGTCCTAAACTATTGTCTTTCATTATGTAATTGCCAGAACATGCAGATTTAGGGAAATAACAGCTTACTATCCTGATTCATCACAAGGTGCTTGCAGAGAGGAAGTATTTGAATCAAAGTTTTAAAATGTTTTTGTTTTACAATAACTTCTTCATGAAGGGATGGGTGTGCAGGAAGGAATTGCCCAGTGCACTGGATAGCAGGTTAAGGCTTAAGAAACTTGAATTCTATGCTTAGCTGTGCCAAAAATTGCTTTCTGACAGCAGGCAAATCCCTTCACTCCTGTTTTCATTTGTTTCCCTTTCCCACTATACATCTGCCTTGGCTGTTAGGAAAGAGAGATTTATGACAGTCTTAGGGATTTAGTGGTGCAAGCACTTCTCCTCTCAAATCTTCAAATAAAGATGAAAACCACACCCTTTGGCTTAAAGCTGGTGGTTGCAGAGACTTGTACAGTACCTGGTATGGACCTCATATGGTGGGAGATCATAAAAATAAAAATGATGTCCCATAACACCATCATCACCATAGATATACAAATATTCATTGGCAAATAGCACCAAGAGTGTCCACACATACTCAGGTTTGCTAAATCAGATTTCTGCATAAGAACAGCGTAACAAGCCCAAGAAAAAGTCCATCTAACCTCTGATTCCACCACAACCACTGACAGGTACCCAGAGAACAGTAAAATAGTCAAGGTACACATGCAGTGATATTCAGCCAGAATACTCTCTCAATATCTGTAGATCTGTGATTTGTGAATTTCCTGAGCCACAGATGGTGTCTTTGCATTAAACCATTTTGGTAAATATTCTTTCTTGAATTTTCCAGTCTCTTGAGGCAATTTAACGTGACTTCTATTGAAGAAAGTTCTGAAATTTAATCTAGTGAGGTAATATAATGCAGTGCAAGCCAGGAAAAGAACAACAGATGACATTTTCTTATCATAAAGCATTCAAGGTGGTGTTTCAGCATCTTGGCATAAAATGTGGGTGCAAGAATCAGCACCCAGAAGAGGAAGGCACCAAACTCCTTTAGAAAGCACTCAGAAGCTCATAGGTACTGTAGACTACCAGTACCAGCCATTAATGTGCACTGGGTCAGTTCCACCCGCCATGTGATGTCACTGAAGCCAATAAGGTGTTTGGCTCAGTAGAATAAAACAGAAATAAGATATCCTCTCCTTTCCCAAGACAATGCATTTACTCTTATTGAGTCTATGATTAGATGATTCCTGATTTTCAGACAGATACTCTCCTCAAACATTAAGAGTTGTGAAAGGTTTAAGTCCCTCTTTTTACACTTCTGTTGTCACATGTACCGCACAGACACACCTTGAGACATCACCTCTGCTCAAAACAGTAAACAACATTCATAGATGTGGCAGACAAGAGCATCTCCCTTACTTTTTACAGGATTTACAGTATTAATATCTCTCATTTCACAGAGGAATTTTTTTGCTAAGAGGAGCATTGGAAGTTTAAGCCCCAGTAGAAAAGCCTTAATCACCAAACTTATTGCTGCATATGCCAATACCATGAGGGAACCAATATCTCCACACGTATGCTACAATTGTAGGACTGTGGGTGCCCAATCTTCTGGCTTGCCTGGGCCACACTGAGTGAAGAGAAATCGTCTTGGGCCACATATAAAATATGTAACATAGTTAACATATCTAAGTAACAAAATTTCTTTACTACTGGATTATTGATTTATTTTACAAAATAACACAAGTTCAACTTTAATAATTAAATAAGAAAACGCACGTTTGCTTAATAAGAAAAAACACATCAGCACAAGCACCCCCAACATGTAATACACACAGAGTTCAGTTCGACTGCGTGCATGTGGCAGAGTTACCACCACACTGCTCTCTCCCTCTTCAGCATCCACACTTAAGCTACACACAATCAACTCACGAAAAATATCACTAAAAATCACGTAATAACATTGTGAATTTATGATCTCAGGGGGTTGCATTACTGGCTGTCTCGAATCACATGCAGCCCACAGGGTGGACATGCCTGGTGTAGACCATTCAGTCTTATGCCCTTTCGCCCAATAACAGTCTCATGCTTCTGTCCTTTATTTGATAAGGGCACTCCCTGGATAACTTCTTTCTCTAAGTATGTGTAATACATATATATATAACAAGATCAACAACATGTGTGGTCTAACCTATGCTCAATAAGACACTGTATTTACCTTTTTGGCATTCTTGGAGAATGAAGACAACATCCTAGCAGCGTTCATCCTCTTAATCATAAGCCAAGATGAAATGTTAAGCCCCAAAGTAACAAATTGCATCCAAAATGATAGGCAACCAATTTAATGTATTCTCCATTTAACATAACAGTCATCCAGGAGATAAAGGACAGCTATCATCACCAAAAAGGGTTGAGGAAACATTAGCTCCAGTGTGGAGACTCTGAAACGAACAAGCAGGAGCATCATAACCAGACACTTGTCTAAATGGGGACACTTAAGGAAATTAACAGAAGTTAACCCAGGAGAAGTTTATTCAACCACATTAAACTCTTGGGAGACTATAATGCTCCTTAATTTATGACCTCAATGGAATTTTTCTTATTCCACTTCCAAAATTAATTAAATTAAAATGAATTTTATTTCCAAAATATATCATCCACTAATGGTCTAAAGCAGGTTCACTGCCTCATTTTTAACTCATAGCCATAGCTAATGCAAAAAAAAAAAAAAAAATCTGCATTCTTAGGCATGGAGACAAACTTTCACTTTCCAAATTTATTACAGTGTGTTTTTGCAATTACTAGTAATTACACCACAAAGACACAGCAGAGTTCAAGAACTCATTGTGCTGGGATTTATGTAAACACATAGTAAGACTCATAGGGTTAAAGGCCAGAAGAGATGATCTAGATCATCTACTCCCAATCTTTTGTTTAACAAAGGCCAGTTTTTCTACATGAATTCTGCTAACTTAGTCCGGATTGAAAATATTTCCCCTCAAAAAATAATTCATTCTTAAAGAGAAAACACAGAGACCACTGCTCCCTTGGTGGTTTGCTACCCCTCCCCCTAGCTAATATTGTATTTTAACAATAAGTTACTTCTCATTTGAATTCACTGAAGTCAGTTCTACGTCCCAGAGATTCCTGTTACACTTTCTTCTCAGAAATTAAAACGTTTTAAACACTGGCATTTTCTGCTTAAGAAGTCCCTAAGCTGAGGAGTTTTAACCTTTTTTTTCCCTATAATTTATTTTAGGTTTTTCTCAAAACATAAAACACAGCAGGGTTTGTGCTGTAAATAGCAGCAGTGTACCCTCAACCGATATTCATCACTGAATTTAAGGGTTATCACTGATTTACACTGTGTGGAATCCTGGCCTGTACAAACGTACACATCAAGACCCTGATGGGGTCCAATACAATGCTATCCTTTCTATATACCAAAGCTACTGCTAACAAGCAAAAGAAGGTTATGAACTTACATAACTCTGTGCCTGTGTATAAATATACATGTTCATTGTGCGTATAATGAAGATGAAGATCTAGTAGACTGCATTATTGTCAGACATCAATTCATAAGTGATTAACAGCAGCCACAGCATGATCCAGCCTAGATCCCACCTGCAATTAATAGGAGATATATTGTTCTCCACAATAGAGAACAGAAATTGTTTCTCTGTATTCCTCCCCTTGTGGTCATTAGGAATGCGTTCATCAGCGTGGAAGCTCTGAGACAGCCAACATGGCATGAACAGTAGTCACTATTCACCAAGCTCAAACTACTTGGGGAATGACTCGCTGAGATACACAACAAGACATACTGCCACACACAGGACACTACAACATGAACTTGGCATCTTCCTATCCCCAGGTCAGAAGAGAGTAGGAGAATTGCAACAGGCCTTCAATCTGTTTCTCCTCTCACATACACCCACACATACAGACTAAATAAAGCCTGTGCAGATTATCTGAAGCTCATGATGCTCTGTGGCACTGAACTGGTGTGCAAAACAAAGTCATCAAAATTGTCAGGGTTGATGATGCTGACCCTAGGACACAAAACACGTTCTGCAGTTCTCACAGTCAGGACCATGAGCATCCACAGAAAACCTGTTCAACTATGAGACACTCACCTTAAAATGCCTCCTGAATTCAGGATTCATAGAAGATCATTAATCGAAATGGTGGCATAATATACCCTGCAGATTAGTCTGAGATGTTTCAAAAGCTACTCACACAGGGAATTGGGAATTTTGGTTGGCAGCATTCCCAGAACAAGCTGAAGGCAGGCCCAGAAAGGCTGCTCAAGGCCAAAGCAATGCTAAGCTCGACCCTACAGTCTCACTTTTGTGCATGCTCAACATCACCACAGATTCCTGCTCTAGTCGTTTAAAGAGAACTACTCATCAGAGGGTGTTTGGCTCTTACCCTTAGTTTGAGGAAGCTGGACTGCTTCTTCCTTCTGATTTGGGTAAGGGCAACCATGCATTACACTTCACTTCTCCCTCCTGCATACAGACACAAGTATTTTCACACTGTGATATGGTATATGGCAGGTACGCACAATCTCCAGTAGAGACGTGGAGAGATTACAATAACTCCAGATATCATAAGACTCACTACCAGGCTTCTGGCCCATGCTGCAAGGGGTGAGAAGAAATCGGCAAGTAAATAAAATGTGAGTTTGTCCAAAAATCACTTAACTCATCATGGATCCTGCCCTGGAACAGTCCTCACCATCTGCTCTAGCCCTTCGCTATCTCCAGCAACAAGCTCTGCTTGAAAAGTTACACATGATAGGCACTTTCACCTAGATTTCCTGTTTTTTGTAGTGCTGTTTGACACGTTGTGGTGTTAGTCACTATAGTGATTGATTTGTGCTTAATGAGCTCATGTTATTGGTTGAGATTTTTGTACCATGAGTCACGTAGGTTTCATTTGGTAAAATTCACATGGAGATATTGCCATCTAGATCAGCACCAGATTAGCCAAGAACTCCAGCTTCAATTCACCTATTTTAACAATCCCAGGTGAAGTCAACTATATGATGAGGAAGATAATCTTCTGCAAAGTAAATATTCAGTTAATAATGGGCCTATTGTATTGCTGATTTGATGACATAGCAGCAGCAGTCAGTTTTAATTTAACACGATTTAACTATCAAGCGATTTCAATGATACTACAAGAGCTTGTGAAATGAAACTAATGCTGTCCAAATTTACATGAACATGTGCAAGGAGAAAAAAAACCAGCTGCTCCCAGGCTGACAGCAAACGGAACTATATCTTGTTTGAATTGGTGACATTTACATGCATCAGATGAGCACCCCACTGAATGCAACCCAGTGGTTGTGGTCCAAAGGATAGAATGCCTGATTGAGAAATCAGTAACTTATTGTTGATGCGCAAACTTTAATGCATGTCTGGCAAATCGCTTCACCTCTGCATCTCAGTTCGTTTTTCTGATGGAAGGAGATAATACCAAGGTGCTTTGCACTGTGCTCTAAAAAAATCCTCCTTCACAAAGGGAAATAAATGAGCTAGATTTCATTACGTATTTGTTTAGGGCTTTCTACAGCTTCAGACTTATGCTCATTGCCTGAGCCAGAAGAGCTACTAGAACCATTTCCACAGGTTGAGGATTATTTTAAGTAAACAAAATAGTTCAAGCTGCAAAAGGAGGCAGAAAATGGTTTCACATTAAACTGTCATTAAGTTAAGGAGATGCTCCATTAATCCAGGCTGCTAACTTCCATAGGAAACAAACCACGAAAATCAAATGCTGTAAGGCTAACTGTCACCAAATGCAGTTAGTCCTCTGCTAGTAGGGGCTGCTCACCCATCTATTCAGTGATCCCATGTTATTACTTTATGCTACAATCTGTAACAGACATTATTAAAACCCATCTTCTGTTTGGGTTTTGGATGCTACTGTTCCTGTCCTGAAGAGCTGACAGTCTGAACAAAAAGAAGCCACAGATGATGAAAAGTATACCTGGAAAGCTCAAAGTATCCCTGTCAAGTGCCCTGCTCTAAACCGTAGCTACATATCTACTAGATCCCACCACCAAACTTTTAAGAACATGAACAAACATATCAGCATTTTTTTCAAGGTACCTAAATAAGCAAACACCCCAGCTATTGAACCTAGGCCCTAAAGGAAGCTCACAGCAGAGCCCAGGGGAACCTCTGCCACCAGCCAGCCTTCCTCAGGGAGTTGTGAACCACTGCTCCTACACCCACAGCAGATACTCCCATAATTGCTGAAGCAGCTCATTTCTAGTTACAGTTTTCAGTATGTCTCTTAATCACACTGCAACCTGAATCACAGTTTGGTGCCAAAGAGCTTCTAATTACATAGTAACAGCAGCAGTTACACAACGCTCTTCCAGCTCCTGAAACAGCTCAGCCCCACACACACCAGTAGAATGTCACATTTTTCCACGCTTGAAGTAGCCCTTCTCACTAACGCTGCAGCCTGCTCCTTCAAATATCATATCGCAGAAAAGAATGAAAAATGCTGGGATTAAACCTCTACAAACCCTAATAGTGTGTTTATAATAGTCTTCAGGTTCATTCTCAACCACTAGGTCTATGACCTTGTAGTAAATTATACTACGCTGGAAGGTTTTAGCTGCTGTTCCAACTCCACTGTAAACATGTAAACTTGAGCCATCTGTGCTTTTTTAATATTTCCTGTGAAGCCTATCACTACACCAATCTGCTGTTTCAATTGGCGGCACAAGAAGTCATTGTGTGCTAATTTTTCCCAAGGGCACTTGATGCACTTTATTAAATAGTTTTTTTCTTCCTCATTAAGGTCTTTCCACAACAATAAAGCTATATTTTGGACAACCAGGCTAACAGGCATTGTGTTGTTCTGTATGAGAAAAAGCAATCCCAGTTACACCACGCTTCTTCCAGAGAACAATACAGAGGGAATTAAAGTTTTTCAAGCCATTTCTTTCAGGGTGCCTACAGGAAAAGTGTTGCAAAGGCAATGCAACTGATGATGAGAAGAATTTTTGGCTGAACTTTCCAGAGGCATCCAATTCTAGCTGAGTCGTATTCTTCTCACACACCTCAAATTGTTGTTGACTGCTGGAGCTTGACTGTGTGAGGGGAAACCAAAATGCCAAACGAGATCAGCCCCACAGTCCATCTTACTCAGGATCCTGTTTCTGGGAGTCACAGACCAGATGTTCTGGAGGAAAATGTGAAAGTATGAAGGTTTCAGGCTTTTAGAAAGCTTTTATTTTGTCTCCTGTTAGACCTTCCGACCCGTAAAAGATTTTCTCCTCCTGTTATTGTCATAAAACCTGTTAACATATTCACCCCATCTCAGCAGCTTCTTCCAAAGGCCAAGACAGGCACCAAACAGGGAGGGGAACAAAGTGGCATTTTTTTGGTAGTTTTAAACTGTATTCAAAGAACAGAGTGTCAAAATAAGTGACTTTCGAAAGCCAGCATGGGATAAATGAGAAGTGTGTACAGAACAGTCCTCATGGTCGTGTCATAATCATTAATTTTAAAGCTCTCTGACTGCAGTTAAAATAGGCAGCATATCTCCTTTATTTACTTCTCCGTGATTTGACTTACAATCACAATCGCAGTAAAATCGTTCCCTAGAAACATAGAGGATTCTTGGCCAAGGTGATTTGAGTGGATTCCTAGAGTTTAAGGTCAGAAAGGACAAAGGTGATCCTGGAGTCTGAGTTGCTGCCTCTCTCAAAAGGGTTGCTTATCATTTTTTCCTTAAAGCCATCTTTATTTTCCTCAGAGAAGTCATACCTCCACATAGTCACTCTTGGAAACACACACCTCTGCTCACACAGCTGTGCCAGAAGAGGAGGTTGAAGCAGGTGTTCAGATACTAAGTGCTGCTCAACTGCCTATAAATTTCATCTGACATACTGATCGCAGAATGCTGGGCAAAACAAATGAAGCAAGTCTACACATTTTGAAGCTGCTGCTACAAAAATCACAGGTGAAAAGGGAGGAAGGGAAAGAGCTACCCAGCAGTAAGAGGCACCCAAGTCCTGCAGCTGGAGGGTGCATGGCACACAGCAGCTGGTGGCTGCACGAGGTGCTTAAAGATGGGGGAAGCTCAGTGCTTTGCATTTGTCATTTCTTTCTCAACTGGCTTTTAGTTCTGATCCTCAGCAAGAAGAAAGGGATCCTTGTTTGATAAGAAGGGATGATAACCCACACCCAGGCCAATAAAAGGGATTAACCTGAGACTGAAGGCTCAATACAGGGTTCTTGCCAATGCATGGTTCAATTAGACTAAAAGCTGTCCTGTAGCATTAAGGCAAGTTATCTTCATTTTCAGCTTCAGTGAAACAGACCCCAGATGACAGGATAGGCAAACAAGGACTTTTTCACTTTTCACAATCGCTTTCATCCTGCATCACCAATATTATTAGACTTTAAAGAAAGTGGAAAAAAATCAGAGGAGCATTCAAAGTAGGTGGTCTCTGTGCATTCATTACATCCGGGCATGTAAGGCTGGAGAACGCGCTTTGTAAGCGCAGCAATGTGGCTTGCAGTTCATTTCTTCAGTTCATTTTCATTTTCACCTAATAAAATCAATTTTCAACCCAAAGTGATGGCCTACAGATATTACTTCAGAAGTCCAGGATGTAAACACTTCAGACAGTTGTGCACCACCAGCAGCACCAGCTCTCAGTGCTCCCCGACGAAAGCAGCCTGTTCCTCCAAGGCAGCCTGCTTTTATCCCATGCACCTGGGTCAATCACAGAGCATCTGGCTCTTTTCAGCAGCAGCGGTGGAAATGCTTTCAAAAAAAAAAAAAAAAAAATCAGGATCATAACTAACTTCTTACACACAGGGAAACAGAGGCACGGGGAAATGTGCCTCTATTAAGGTCATCCCTTTGGGTCATGGCACTGGGAGCAGCAGGCACAAGTCCAAAGCACTGCTCTGTACCCTCTCATCCCGCTGTCCACATCCAAGCACAGTGAGACCAAGTCATCAGTTGACTGACATTAGAGACTTTCATTTTTGTTTTAGCTGTGATGTAAACAGAACAAATAGGAATCAGTTTGAATTCCTGGAAGCCTGTTTATGGGCAATATGTGCAACTCTTCTGCTATTTCCCTTATAAATAAAGCTTGGAGATGGCTCCTAAAACTACAGTCTCTCCATATATGTTACAAAAGAATATCAACAGGGAATAAAAGTTTTTTTAAAAGTAGTAATATTTTCTCTATGGAAGCTAGCTAATAGATTGGGATTTTTTTCAGACTTTTTTTTTTTTTTAAATCACTCTTTCACTCTTTGGCCCATGGTAATGACACTTCAATGCACAAATAGTCAGAGGCAGAAATCTTGATCAGCTTAATACAATAAACTAAAACAGAAACTTTGGACTGTCCCAGGACCAGGAACAAGCACAGTACACAGGGCTGGAATAGGAAAGGCAGCAAGGGAAGACTTGCTCAGAGAGAACTGCTTAACCTGCCACAGTCCAAACAAGCTGGAACTGGGCCTTTCATTTTTAAACTGCAGAAACAACAAGGCTTGCAAGCTAAAATGTTGTGAAAATACTCCAAGCACTCACATGATGTGAAGATATCCAAATGACATTTTCCCCAACTGTGTCTTCAATATACTAGCACTAAACTCATAGCCGAAAGGAAGACAAAGCATACATCTTTGCCCATAAATAATTGAACTCTCCAAAACATGAACCATTGTACATACACTGATGGCATTATAGGGTCCCATAATGTTGATTTTTCTTTTCACCAGTCCACGTGCCTAATGATAAGAGAGAAAAGCTGCAGACTTCAATTTTCATTCTCTGGGTTACAGTGGAAGGAAGATATCTGCAAAGTGCTCTGCTCTTCCCACATTCAAGCTACTTTTATTTCAGTCCCTGTCACCCTCCTGGATACAGTGTATTTTACAGAGAAGAAAACACTGCAGTATTCTCACTCGATGCCCATTCATAACCCTAGGGATGTTATTCTTCAACAAATATTCTCCAGAATTCCTAATTTCAGAACAAGTCAGCAAACCCCCATGCAATAACTGGAAGGGTAGATGATGACAGCAAAATGCCAGAGGAATAGCATGACAGGATGCATGCATTTCAACTAAACAATGCTCTGAGAATAATCCAAATTGCTAATACCATTGTAACACATTCTCTTGCCATCGTCATAAAACTATACAACCGGTGGCAAAGATTAAATGAATGCAATAGCACTGTACACACTAAAAGTTTTTTTGAATGATCAACAAAGTAGAAGTGTAGAGGCATACAATTTGATAACAAATAGACAAGATTTGTTTTAAGCATAAACACAGTTGGGTATCTCTCTGATCACAAATGCAAATTAGAATGAAACAAGGAATAATTGCTAACAGCATCTTCCAAAACACTGCTTCTGGAAGATTCATGACTCCAAATTGTCAGTCTACTAAAAACTACCAGCCGACCTTGTTTAACTGTTAGGTGACCTTGGTTAGCTACACAGAATCTTGGGGTAAAAATGAGAAAGAAATTCAAGTGCAAGTGCAGCTGTATCTTATGTACACAGACACAGATAGGTGTAAAATTTTGTAATTTACTCCATTACAACAGAAGGGTTACGGCTCTAAAAATGGTGCTCAGAAAAAAACAGCAGAATCTGCCAGGCTGGGAGGTGCCAAACAGGTTCAGAAATTTCATTTTGCTGGACTGACATAAGGATAGAAGTATTCCAATGAGCTCAAGCCAGCCAGGAGGAGAAGCCAAGCCAGCTGCTTGCTTTTCTACCCCCATGCCAGCCCTTAACCTGTACACTTCGAGAAGGGACTGCAGCGATCAGTACTGAAGCAGCAGTGATAGAAGACCTTAGAAACAGACTTACTACAAACAGAGTGCCAAGCTAAATACTTTTCACACATATTACTATAAAATGACTGAGTAGCAAGTTTCCAAACTTTTGATATGGAGGAAAGATGTCAGGAACTCGAGCCACCCTGATAGCCGAGGACAGCCTTGTTTGCTTGAATTTCCTTGGTGCAAACAAAACCACCAAACAACAGCTCAATGACTATCCAAGTGAGGCTGCCAAAAGAAAGAATTATCTTTTTTTTTACCCAGATCATTCCAGAAATTCCTTTTTCCTTGGCCTGCAAGTAGAACAAACATCTTATTTGCTGCAGCATCACTACCACTCCAGGCAGGGCCTAGGTCTTACATATTAATCAGTGGTCACTCATCTTGGGCAAAGGTTACTGACTGCAACGTGTGGGAAACAGGAAAGGCAGCTGGAAAGTTTAAAATAAAGTTGTGGGACTGTTCGTTTCATCTAAGCAGATCTGTCTGCAAGAAGAATTTATGAAATTCTTATATTTTGTTTTCTTAGCTCTTAAAATAAATTGAATTGTGAAAATTCACTTTGGTAACATTGTTTTTACAATCAATCACATAAACAGGCCTGAGGTCATATCAGTACAGCCGCAATTTAACCAGAGGTCATTGCCCACAATGCTGACCCCAACCAGGACTCCCCCTATTTTGGTAACTTGGACTTTCTCTTTCCAAAGCACTACAACAGATTACAGCTTGATCCCTTGAAGTTGGTTTGATTTCACATCCCCTCCACCAGCGAGCTACTGAGTGTGAGAGGCCCTGGCTCCGCGGGCACAGTACAGCAGGGCTAGGATAGCCCCAGCAACGGGCAGCATGGCTCGTGCTGGCTGCCAGCCCTGCTGCTTTCTAGCAATGAGCAAAGTGTAGAGGCTTCTAACAAGAAAGCTCATTAGAAGAATGAGAGACAAACACCTAGCAAGGGAGATCGATTTTCCCTGGCAGCTCTCCTTGAGACAGATTTTGCAGGAACAGATAATCCAGGTTGGCCTGATGTAACCATGCACAGACAACTAACGCCCAGCTGACTCCAGACTGGTAGAAGTGTTTAACCAAAGCAGGTTACATATAAGAAATGTGATCATGCTCTCCCTCAGAAACTGACCTGCAAAGCCATGGAAAGATGCCTTGGGAGGCATCTTGCCCAACATGCCCAACAACCAGCATCAAATGCAAATAGAACATTAAAAGTATCACCCCAACTCCTTTCCTTGGTTAGAGGCAGCATGGCACTGTTAGCAGGGTTTGAGCAGCCCTTCTGGTACTGCCCCATTCCCATTACCTCCATGCTCCTTCACTCTTCTGCATTATTTTGTTTTAATACTTTCTCTGTGATTTGGCTGAACCACAGCTTTCATTAAGTACCTAAATTATTTCATGCAACGTAGCCTATTAGTGATGATTTTGAATGACTGATCATGAACGATTCCCCACGAATCACCATTAACAACCTGTTTAACTACATTTTGCTAGCTTAACCTTCAATAGGAAACCAACATTTGCACAGTGCCCAAGATACCAGTTTTTCTTTTACTTTATAAATTGGGAATAAACTGATGCTTTTCACATAACACATTAAGGACTTACCTTTTAAAAGCAAAGCAGGTAAAAGAGCCAGTGGAGGGTGCTGCAGTAACAATGTACACTACAGGAACACTGTAATACATTTCAGTTTACAGTACAAAAAAAAAAAAGCACAAGCCCTGAATACCAGTGATTCAACCTGATTCCTGCAACAACCAAACAAAACCAGGAGCAAGATAAAAACCACTGCTTAAATGGCTATTGATCTAACCCTACTTTTTGATTTGACAGTCTATAAAACGTGGGCACAGCAATGCATTCTAATAGCTCTCTAGTAGCAGACACACAAATATTGTGACATTCTTCCCAATCACAGGTTTTTCTGCTTTACCTTACAATCTGAAGCAAAGTGCAGGGGTTAAGAGCAATGATGCTACAAACATCTGATCTCAGCTCCCAGGAGACACCCACTAAACTACTCCAGCATTTTGCTCTCTCTGTTACTTCCCCTGTAGCTTTGCACTCACCCAATAACTTTAAATTCTTGTCAAGAACGACAACTTTTCCCTCCAGTAAAACAGCTGGCTTAATCTGATCTCTTTAAAATTCTCTCCAGTTCACGAGTCTGGTCTAAAGACTGAGACAAAGACCATCCAGCACCAAGATGCACTTGTACTGCAGTTGCATCTAAACAGGATTAAAAGAGAGATTTCCAGAGTGTAAATCTTTCGTTTTATTTTGATTTTGAATCAGTACTAGTTACCGCTTTGCCTCCTGCCATGCAATTTAATTCATCACAACACTAGAGGTCTCATACATTAATTAAATCATTCTACATTATAAAGACTGTACTGAAGTGCAAACATTGAGATGATCTTTAATACAGGAGTCCAAGCTGACCCCTACATTTCTTCACGTTGTAAAACATCCAGAAGGTACAGAACTAATAGGCATGCTAAAGCCCAAGGAAGAAAGTGAGAACTTCAAACTCTTCTTAATGGAGTTAAAATAGTTTTTCTTTTTTTCTTGAAGTCTCTGAGAATATGGCCTTTCACTAACACAAACGGTTTCAAAGAATGGTTGTGGCACAGAAGCAGTGACTGGAAAATCTGTGTAAGAACTGTTGTCATTGTGGATTTCCCATAGGGATTATTTTAATCTAGGGAAGCCATTAAAGACATTGGTTTGACTGGAGAATCTCGATTTTTTTTCCCTCTCCTCTCTCTCCAGACACATACATCAAACTCTAGTGGGCTGTCATGTTATCTCCAATGCTCACTGAAAAGTCCATGGCAGCATTAAAAAGAAAACATTTGATGGTCTTGTGAACTGCTAAGAGTTATCAGTATTAAGGCGTTAACAAAGCCATAATCTGAGGCTGATAATTATTCCCCTCGTTGGTAAAGCAATTTAGCTGCTTAACACATGGCAGCTATGAAGCACACTGAATTCCTAGCAGAGGAAGTTGTCCTAAGGGAAATAAGAATCTAAAAAAAAAAAAAAAAAAAAAAAAAAAAAAAAAGTAAAGAAAGCAGGATTTAAAAGCAAAAGCATGCAGGGTTCTTGAAATGCAAGGAAAAGAAGGCACTATGTACTAAAACTTTAAAGGAACAGATCTGCTGGGATGAAAGCCATACAGTTGCTTACTTTTTTTTTTTCCCCCCCAAGTCAGGCCACTGACTGTGTGGGTTTTGTGTCTCTCAGTGGCTTACCATTGTACGTTCTGTTAGAGCTCATTTTAAAAATTACTTTATTTTTATCATCCCAAGATTTCAGACAAGAATTTTTTCTCATATTATACACAAGTCAGCCAACCAATGTGGGAATCCCTTTCTAAAAAGTATATTTCAGATCCTCGTAAGCCAATTCAAATGAAGGTTTTGATCAAAATCCACTGGAACTGAAAGGAAACTTCCCATCGTCCAGGTAGTGGACATCAGACCAATTTTAGAGATGCACATCAAAAAACCATTTTGGACTGAGGTAACCAACACCAGCAAACCTACATGTTTAACTTGCTTCTAGTGAGTGAAATGAAGCTGGCCCTAGCCACCCTGAAAATGAGGGGGAAAGCAAAATAACTGAATATAAAGGCTCACTCAGTTAATTCTGCTAGCAGCAGTAATTGCCGGGAGGGGCTTAAGAAGAGAATTATTTCCTGCTGGTCCCAAGGTAGGCACTCTAATTCAATGGCATTCAAGCCATTCAATTGTGCTTCTGAACATGATACAGATGGAAACACAAAAGTTATCATTAAATTGGATGAAAACAAAAGTTCACAAGGGCCAAAAAAAAATTTTTTTTTAAATGAACTTTCCAGCCACAGTATTAGCTTAGCAACATTTTACATGCAGTATACTGTAAAGCATAGATTAAATAATAAACAGTAACACATTACATTTAACAAGGAAAACTGCCTTCTAGTCTCATACCATGTAACTAAGTCAGTGATTCAAAACACATTTTTGTACTCTCTTTGCTCTGAATTCTGGATTCCCACGCTTTTATATTCATATAGTCAGAACCTTTTGAGTTGGAAGGGACCAGGAAGGTCAAATCTCATCCAACTTCCCTGCAATGAACAGGGATCGATTAGGCTGCCCGGAGCCCATCTAGTCTGACCTTGACTGTCACCAAAGACGAGGCACCTACTACCTCTCTGGGTAACCTGTTCCAGTGCCTCACCACCCTTACCAGAAAAAACTTCCTCACATCCAATCCATATCTGCCCTCTTAGTTTGAAGCCATTTCTCCTTACCCTGTCACAACAGATCCTGCTACAGAGTCTCTCCTCTTCCTTCTTACAGCCCCCCCTTTAGACACTGAAAGGCAGCACTCAGGTCTTCCCAGAGCCTTCCTTTCTTCAGGTTGAACAGCCCCAGTTCTCTCAGCCTGACCTTGTAGGGAAGGTGTTCCATTCCTTCACTTTTGTGGCCCTCCTGTGGATGTGCTCCAACAGGTCCACATCTCTCCTGTACTGAGGACTCCTCATCTGGGTGCAGAACTCCAGGTGAGGTCTCACAGATCAGAACAGAGGGGCAGGATCACCTCCTTCACCCTGCTGGCCACGCTTCTTTGGATGCAGGCCAGGATAAAGTTGGTTTTCTGGGCTGTGAGGGCACATTGCTGGCTCATATCCAGCTGCCAGCTACCAGTAGCCCCAGGTCCTTTTTGGCAGGACTGTACTCTATCCATACATCCCTCAGCTAGTAGTGACTGCAAGGATTGCCACAACCCAGGTACAAGACCTTGCACTCTGATTTATTGAACCTCATAAAGTTCTCCTGGGCCCACTGCTGGAGCCTGTCTAGGTGTCTCTGAATGGCATCCTGTCCCTCAGGCACATTGACTGCACCACACAGCATGGTATCATCCAAAAAATTTGCTGAGGGTGCACTCGATCCTACTGTCATTGATGAAGATGCTAAAGAGCATGTATTGTTCTACAGTTCGTTTTTGCAACTATTTCAAGAATAGGAAGATTTTAATAACTCAATGGCTTCTTTCACTCCTTATAAATGTTTTAGGAATCAGCACCTAATGCAGCTTTTAGAGAACTTATTAGTAAAAGCAGAGCTACCAATTAACAAAGCATCTTTAATTCTAGCAGCCTTCACCTGAGTATCATTAACAGACCAAAGCTTCTTCCATTTCGTTGCCAAGTTCTTCCAGATACCAGGGGAAATCCAGCTCTGCTAAGAACAGTCACCAATGGGCCCTTTAATAGAAAAGCACTTACAGATTGAGAAAAGGATAGCAATAGGACAGCAGAAAAGTATAGGCAGTAAATCTACTTAGTCACATATCTATTTTTGCAACATGGACAAGACTTTTCAACCATGCCTACAGCCATGGGAAATCTGCAGGAGCCACTGCAGTAGCACTTGCTGTGCTTCTGGTATTGCTGGCATCTAAGGGCTTTCACAGACAAGATCAAGAAGAGTTCAGCTGAAACCATTTAAGATATCACTGAAATTAAAACTAAACTGTGTTTAACTATAGGCACAAAGACTAAAGGACAGAAGTAGATCATAACACAAAGATTTGCTTGAAAAAGATTACTTGTCTGTTTTACTTTCCCATTACTTTTAAGATGCTTTGCAACTCTGACTCAAAAGGCTTAAAGCCAATTGATATGGCTCCATTTTCTGTCAGGACTACAGAAGTAGTCAGTTACTGAAAGTTATTAGTAAAAGCTATTAGCAGAGAGTAAAGATTAGACCTCTGCCTTAACAACTGCCTCTGCTATTGCAACAAGTATAATTTTTACACAGGGCTGTGCAGCAAATTAATTTTTCTAAGGCATTATAGTCAATCTTAGCAACTTTTGAATTCCCATGCTTTTATATTCATATAGTCGCAGAATCCTTTGAGTTGGAAGGAATCCTAAAAGGTCAAATCTCATCCAACTTCGCTGTAATGAACAGGGACCTACAGGGACCTACATGCACATTGCCACCTCAACCCCATCTAACACAGCCCTGCTTTGGCACATAACGTGAGTAAATAACTCTTATGTGGGCTGCTATTCATGGGGCTTAGCTCTTTGTTCTCCTTCCCAGATACACGTACAATAAATAAATTCAGCTCTAAGGCAATTTACAGCAGGTTTTCTAATTGGCATTATCTGTTTTGGAGCACAAACACAAACACACAACACTGATGTATATAGTGTACCGAATGGTGGCAATGCTGCTTAGAATTCAAGAAAAGACAGCTGCCACGTTCACAGATGCCCCTGAAAGGGATTCCCCACTGACTTTGATCACATTGTCCAAGAACCTCGGGCTTCAGCCTGGATCAAGAAACAGTCTGGAACAACTCCCTTAGAGGAATTACATCCATTAGATGCAATGAGTGGTCCAGAGGTACAGCTGTTATGTGGGGGCTCAGAAGAACTGATTTCAGTTCCCTACCTTACCGCAGTCCTACATGGCCCTGGGCAAGTTACATCTGCACAACTACTTTCAAGTGTATAAGTACCCACGAACGTATGGAGATCTGTGTCTTAGCTCTTTTCCTCTAAGCTACAAAATCATATTTGCCCTACATTTGAAAGGCTTAAGGAAATAAATACACTGAGTTCTCCTTAATCCTTATCCACAGATAAAATGCAGCACAGGTTACTGCAAAGAAAATTTTTGCCCACTCTCCATTATTCAGACACTGACTTTCCACTCTGTGGCCTGAAGATTTATTATCCAAAACTTGAGGTTTTACTTTTTCCTCTTACTTACTGGAGAGTCAAAAAGTATCAGATGCAAAAATATATCATAAATAATGAAAAATTATTTAGGAAATCATCAAATTTGGGGTTAATTTTTATCTCCAACCTCACTTAGCTGAACCCATGCTGTAGAAAACTATGAGAAAAGGTTCACGAGTTCCTCACCTATAGCATGAGCATCTCTAAAGTTACACACTTTGGCCAGAAAACTGTTGCTTCTCTCCATTCTTTACTTAAGTGTAAAGCCTATTTATTTTGTGTTTCTGTTTTTCTGCATTGCTGTAAGAGTGTAAATCCTACTTGAAAAATCCCCTTTTACAAGTTCAAAATCTCCAAAGACTTATAAGCTGACGTGAAAGATTGACTTAATTGAGCAGTATATTTTTGATTTACTAAAGAAGCCTTAATCCTTTGATTAAACTGATGTATAGTTTTTAGAGAGATTAGCAAATCTAAAATGCATTAAATTCCAGGGCAATTAAACCATTCTGACTATATTGACAACATACGTAAATATAAAACCATCCAAAACGCAGCTAAGGTTGCCAGTTATTGACCACTGATTATTTTTTGGGTTCTCTATTACAATGAATGCAATATTGTGAATTTAGTCTAGATGTTACAATCATATGTTACAGTATAGTACTTACAGAAATGATCATTAACCTATTGATGTTACCTGAGATCAGCTGTGCTACTTATTTACCAACAACTTCACTCTCAATAGAACAATCCAGAATGAGTTCTGCATTCTTCCTTTCCTCTTCACTCTTTTAGCAGGTTTGCATTTAAGTGCTTTAGGGCAGAGTTCATGGAAAGCAGCTCTGAAACCAACCTGCAGCTGAGGGCAAACATCTCGGGTGTTGGACTAATGCATTCAATAGATACATACTTCTGCTGACCTCTGCAGCTGAAAACAGCACCTGCTCCTAAGACAGTTTCACATACCTCCACACTTTTTCTGTCACCTTCCTGAACTGGATGCCACCCCAAAGGTAAACTCTAACCAGCATGAAATAAGCTGCCTTCAGTGCCTCTAGTTCTGTTGCTCAGTTCATGATGCTCTTTCTACATAATGCTGCCACCTGCACAGTGAGGCTCTGCATAAACATAGTCCTTGAGCTTAGTTTCCTATTTGGCAGCTTCATAAGAACTCTGGATCTTGCCTTCCGTGTCTGATTATGTCTTTTCCATTATCATTGAACTACAGAATTGTACTGTAATTTAGGTCAGATGGGAACATCTGCTCCAGCCTGCAGCTCAAAGCAGAGAGAGCCTCAAAGTCAGGTCAGGTTACTCAGGGTCATGAAAAGGAAAGCCTTAGCTGCAACTTAGAAGAAAGATCCCTCCTTTGCCTGTGCTAGGCTGTGGTCCACAAGGTCAGAGCATGTGATCTGCCAGCATCAAACCATGAAGAGCAGTAGTTTTAACTACAGGTTGTTCAGAAGAGGACAGAAATGGAAGAAAGGCCCATGACGTCTGGAGAGCTGCCAGCTTTCTAGAAATTAAAGAAGTCTGGGGAGCCTGAGCGTTAGTTCACAGCTGGTAGCGTTGGAGCAGTTTGGGGTTTTCATACGACTTGATATCAAACACAGTCAAGAGAACCAGCGGATCAATGAAGAGCCCCAGGCAGTGCTGACCACATTGCTGGAGGACGCTCTGTGTGCCTCAACACAAGCCAGTACCCAGCTGCCAGGCTGCTGCTCCCTGACAGACTTCCCGTGCACCTTGGGGCAAATGACCCCGCAGCTTGTTCCCACTGACACAAAAGCAGCACAGCACAAGGATAAGTGTACTGATGATTACAAGGTTGCTCGGATCCCATGGTAATGGAAGCCACACAAATACTTAAGATAGATGCCGTCCAAGAGCCAGATAACGTTTACATCTATGATCACTCCCCAAAATGCCAAATAACTGACCCCAAGGTCATTTTTGAGAGATACATTTTCACATCTGGAGCTATCTGCTGACTGACTTAGTACTCTCCACTGTGACAATGTCTAAGATGACAAGGTGACATGACGATCAAAAATTCATTCCTCAAGCCTTCCAGATCAAAATCAGATATAGGGTAGTTATCTTGTAACACAGTTGTGATTTCTGTGCCATTCCTAGGGTAAGAGACACCACTATCATACGCTAGCTTCCAGGAGGAAAGAAAAAAAAAAAATAGAAGATCCCTCCTGTCAGAAGTTGCAATGCTTCTGAGGCCCACCTAATCTGGCACTGGTGGCAGACATTCAACGTGAGAACCCAAGAGGTAGAAAATGGAGACAGAACCCAAGCCAGCTGCAAGCCTGTCCCAGACTCCGCAGGTGGGGCTACATGGAGAAGCGGGCTGTCACCCACATAAACCAGCTAGCAGTGTTCCTTGGGCAGCCTAATCCATACATAAAATGAGCTTCCTTGGACACAATTAGAGATGGAAGGGCTAGCAAATAGAGGTAAGCTCCCAAGGTTTGCACAGTTGAGGCCTGAACACCTCATTTTTGAAGGGAGAGCTGCTGAACAGCGTAAAGCACTGGCCCAGTGGTCCTATATCTTCTATCAGACTTTGGGATTTCCAGATCTGTTATACCCCAGCCCTTGAGTCACTTAGTACCCTCTAATTAGAAATAATCTTACATAATACATAAATACATAATTACATAAGTCTTCTCTTACAAGCCCCAGTACAACACATTCCTAGTACCATTGATAGCCTCTCCACTCCACTAGAATGGAAATAAAACCCATAACTTCTTCTGGACATCTGTAAGCTAACTGAAGTAATCACACAGCCTTAGCACCAATGCACATGAAAAGGCAGTAAGGAGCTGGTTCTGGTTTGTCATTCAACTTCCTGTGCTCTTCTCAGAACTACCCTCTCTCTTACTTGCTTTCTAATCTCTTCACCAAGACCCATGGTGGAATAGGCAGAACTAGAGAAGGAGTACTTGAGCAAGCAAATGAATAAATTAAAAATACTCTTGCCAAACATGCACAAAAATAAATAGGTGGAAAACAAGCTCAGCTCTCTTGAGGCCAGAGCAAAAGCAGCATATAGGACGGGTCACAGGGATAGCTGCAGTAATTACATTTTACATTGCTTTAGGTTTCATTTATGCTGTCAAAACTGTTTTGTCACAGTGGATTTTTTTTAATGCACTTCAGATTTTGCTAATCTCTAGAAAATCTATATATCAGTCTAATCAGAGGATTGGGGGGCTCCTCACTGTATCAAAAATATACTGCTCCATTAAGTCAATCTTTTATGCTGGCTTATAAGTCTTTGGAGATTTCCAATTTGTCAAAGGAAGGTGTTTGTGTTTTTTTTTCCTCCTGTTCATGCAGTTGTTAAGCTTTTCTATCAGTGAATCTTAAAACATTACGAAAAAGTAGACTTAAAAAAAAGTGATGATTATTAAAAAGCATGCATTGACCAAAACAGCAAAAATGCCTGAAATCCCAGAAAGTTGCAGTAAGAAAATAAGATGCAAATGGTCACTGTGGACAAACTTTGTTCCTCTTCTTACACTGCATCAGACTATTTATGTTCATTTTTACATTGTTCTTGCCCTATTCTTGCCTGCATTATTGTGTATCAGACTTCAAGTTGCTTCCAATCCCAGCAGCCTCACGCCTACTGATTACTGCTCCACAGGAGCACCTTCATGCTTCCTTGCACAGTGCTTCTTAAACATGGAAGCAATTCATTGTAAATAAGACAAATCCATTCTCCTACCAGCTTTCAAATCCCTCCCTTCAAGCCCTCTTCTGCTCCAGTGACTACAGAAACATTTGAGTTTGACCAGGCAGTTCACGGCCCCAGGCTGTAGATGGGAGCACTTGGCAAACGGTGAATGATGAACGTCCCTTCAACTGCGGTATCCACCACCGCCATTCCTGTTGGTTTCAGCTTCCACAGTGGGGAGCAACATGAGGAGTGAGTGTCAATGTCTAGTAAAGCTCCCAGGGTATGAGTAGATACATCAGGGTCCAAACAGGAATATATCTTGTCTTTTCTTGCCCCTTTTTACGACTTAACCTCTTATGGGGAATAAACAAAATCAGTTCTGGATTTTCCTGCTCTGAATATTATCAGAAAGAGTTTAAGTAAAGAGCTCTTTTAAGGGAAGTCGCAAGAATTGGATGGCAACATGTAAAAGAGTGGAAACAGTGAGGAGGAGGAGAAAAAGGGCTAAAGGAATGATTTTTCATAGTAGAATTCTATTAATATTGGAAACATATGAATGCTTACACTACTTTAAAAACTTATTTCCAACTTTACACAATTATTTTGATATATTCATTTTTAAGCACGACTCTGCACAGCATTCTGAAACCTCACTTTGCAGTTCCATTATGATAGTTCCTTCCGTTCCTAGAGTAAGCTGTGTGTTTCTTGCTACACAAACAGACTTGCCTCTTGGTGCTGTATGTTTGTAAAGTACCAAGAAAAACGTAGGCCTGGTCTAGGACTGTCTACTGGAATCTGAAACAGAAAAAAGACTGACAATACAATGCTCAGACATCATACTCAGGCACAAACTGCCTGTTGACCTACCTGAAATTTACATCCCAGGGAGTTATTAAAAACAAGCATAAATGTGTTAGTGCCAGTTGCACTTAATCTCACTGTAAGGTCACTAGATGAGTACTGACTCAGGACCCCATGTATAGCCCATGGTAAATCCCAGCCCTGTGCTTGAGAATTCCAGCCCCAGATTCTTCCAAACAGTATTTCAACTAGAAAGTGCTTCAGAAATCGGTACTGCTCAAGTATGACCAACATCCAGGGTAATCAATGGCAAATCCCTCAGTTTTGTTATCAGCTCCACTCCTCAATAAAACCAGGAGAGGTTGTGCAGCTAAAAAGAACAGTCACATACAATTCACCACCACAGTGGGTAAAGTTTTAGCTTCTCAGTCAACTCTTGCTAACCAAAATCCATTGAAAGCAAAATGATTAAAGTCTACCCAGCGGATTTACAGGGCTTTGTGCAGATACGAGACTATTTAGTCAGGAGAGCAGCCTTTTGACATGATTCAGTTGACTGCCAGTGGCATTTGACATGCACCTAAGGAGTCTAAGTGGTTACTGCTATTAGCAAAGACTTGAAAAAAGACACTTGTCACATTAGGTCATCTATCTCTTAACTTCATCCTGTGAAATGTCACCAGTACCCCCGGGCTGCTCATTTCTTATCAATCTTTCAGATACATGTTGTTACTGTTTTAAGGCAGTATGAAATGGAGAAAGAGAGAAACAAGAAAGAGCACAAGTCCTTTATTTTCTCTTCCATTAATAAACTTTTTAAAAGTTTACAAGCTTTTAAAAATAGAACAGACTGTGTTAGATTTGTGCACTGTACTTTTACAAGGAACTTACACCTATGTTTTTCTCTTCAGCCACGAAATGCTGTTCAGGCTCTCTGCAGACAGACAGCTGAAGGCTCCTGCTGTAGTGGAATTGGCACTGTGACCACAGGGTCAAGGTCCAAAATCCTAAACCAAGGCTAAAGAGCTTAAACAAACATTGGTCCTTCTTCCCCTCCGCAGATCAAGGACACTTGTGAAGCTTCAGTGGCCAGCTAAGGTAACAGCATTAGTGGCTGGTGCTGTGCTTCTAAAGGTACGAACTCATTCAGTTGGAAACCCCAATGGCTGTCACAACTGCACCCTTGCCTGGTGTAATCACCAGGTGTCACCACGATTTGTGGTGTGACGAGTTACCTTTATCTGCACGGGTCCTGCACTTCATATGCCTCATTTTGAACAACTACTAACTTGCTTTGCTAACTCAGGGCCAAAGCATCCAGCCGCTTGCAGAACCAAATTCCAACAGAGGATTGCATCTCCTGTGCTAAGCCATCATCTATTACAATTATTCACCTGAATAATAACTATGGCCAACTGTTCATTGTTAGTACATTGATATTCTCCTCATAAACATGGCTACACTCAGAGAACATTCTGGGAAAACCATATTACTTTAAGAGGTTTCAAAAAAAAAAAAAAAAAAAAAAGAAGAAGAAAAAAAGCATTTCTGCCTCATTTAATGCCTAGAAAATCCAGTCTTGAATTCCTGCTCTGCTACAAACAGACCCAACCTCTAAACTGCAGCGGGAGGAAGATGGAAGCATGCAAAAAGGGAAAGAAATACAGAAAAGGGAAACATAGATGAAAGTCTTTTATAATATCTTGGTTGGACAAACCAGTGTTTGACAGCTTTAATTTATGTGACCATTAACAGGATTGATAAGTCAGGGTCTTGCTGACCTTGGTAATATTCCAGAAGTAATATTTTCACTAAGGTGAACTATTTCTGGACATTTCTCCAACACACTACACTGAACAGAAACATGTTTTTTTCTTCTGACACTAAAATAAGCACAGCTCCTTGTTTCTGTTCTCTGTTAAATGTGAACAATATATTCATCTTGCAGCCAAGGTCATCTAAATTCTTGTCCCTTGGCAGAGACTTGCCATGTTTTTTCTACTGAATACATTAATATATGGGTCTTACTTCCTCCTCCTTAAACAGGAGGTGTCCACCCCACAGACCTCAACCAGTGAAGCCAGGCTTCTCTGAGGCAGTGTCCTGCCAGCAGGAGCCGCTGACTTCTTAACAAAACATCACTTCTTCCCTTTTAGCTTTTCGTGCTGCTTTCCTCAAGCAGTGCAGGCTGCAGCTTCGCTGCAACTATTCATCAGCACTCCTGCCCAATTAAAGCTCTCTAAAACACAGAACTTCCCTAGAACTGTGAATGATTTCCTCAACCAGGACAGTAAACCAAGATTTCCTGAAATGCAGAGCATTTATTTTGTTCTTCAATGCTTTAATAGGCAAATAAGTATTATTCCTCGTCAGTATGATTGGCACCCAAAAGCACATAGTACTGAGGCCCCAAGGAACATAAATGCCTTTTCCTT
The DNA here is from genome assembly GCF_905368555.1 of Meleagris gallopavo. Taxonomy (NCBI): domain Eukaryota; kingdom Metazoa; phylum Chordata; class Aves; order Galliformes; family Phasianidae; genus Meleagris; species Meleagris gallopavo. Next base: position 14,631,846 of record NC_139405.1, read on the forward strand.
TCTGTTCTGAGGGCTCACAGACCATCAGCTCAACTGCACTCCACTGACTGACAAATGATCACAACACCCAGAAAACCCCTCCAAAGGAAGCGTTCCCCTGGCGTGAATCAGCACAGATCACAAGCCTGGAGTGACAACAATTTATAGCAATTGAGAAATAGCAAACGTGGGCAGTTAAACTCATTTAAACAGCAACCACAAAACAACACTGTATGCAATCACCGCCAATCTATAACAACAAAACCTGTACGCTCAAGAACACTGCTCGATGACACTGCAGATAAATGCATTTATACAAGCTAATTAAAAGATCGTTGCTGACGCAGTACAGAATATATCTTTAACTACTTGCAGTACTTAGAATGATCTATAGCCTTCGGATGTATCTCTATCATAACCACACTCAACTCTTATCCTCAAAATGTATTATAATTGTTTACTGATTTATCATTGAGCTCTTGTATCACAGAGCAAATTTAGCCTTCCACAACCACTGACTACACAGTTCTGAGGAAGGAAAAATGAGGAGAGGATGATGTGCTAATGAAGTTAGTGTTTATTGGAAGATTCAGGACTTAGTGTTCGTTCTCATTAATATCTGTAGAGTCCTAAGAGTCAGCAAGGAGCTGTGTTAGTCTGTTCATAGAACTAAGGTCCTGGCTTACAGTCCAGTCCCAGATAGCACTTTAATGTACCTAAAGCAGAAACTAGTGCCTACCTTACTAGGTTCCACTTAGGCAAAACACTTCCAGTTATGCATCGTTGAATCCTGACCCCAGTCAGAACAACACATACATAAGTTCTCTCTTGAGCAGTCTTAAAACTCTTCTTGCTCTCATTACAAACAAATATTAATAGGAAATGCAGGAAGACTTAATTTTAAAGGCAACTCTATTTTAATGTTACCTGGCACACCCTAGTCTAGATCAGGACTCCAACAGCAGCAACTGTTAAGGCTGATTATTTCCAAGTTTTACGTTGATCTCACATCGATTTTTCCCACAGAGTTATCAATTAGGTAATCTGTAGATAAGGACAGAGAATGAAGCAACTTTGCTCTACCACACACAATCAAAAATAAATGGAATTTGAACAACAGAAGCAATGTTCTTTCTGGGGAAATTTGAATATGGCCAAGTTACAAAACACTGGAATTACTACCACTGGAAATTAAACTTTCAGGTATCTGTGTCACCTCCAACATACACCCCATCTAAAGTCAACATTTAAGATGGAATTAAGTTAGGAAATACAGGAATTCAGGTTGTTTGGGCAAGCTCTTCATTCGCAATGTCAATTTTTTTTACCAGGATACTTTTTATGACACACACGTTTTTCTCCCTATTAAGTTGTTGCACCAAGTATAGGCAAAGAAAAGCTTAATTTCTTACTCCCTGATTCTGAAGTTAGATATAACTGAGTTCTTTCTCTTATACAAAGCTCTAAAAAAAAATTAAGAAGCCATAATCTTTCACCTCTTTTACAAGCCACACAGAGACTGAACCACAGCTGGCTGTTTGACATTGCTCAAATATATGGCACCATGTTCTCCTTGTCTGCCTAAAGCTCTGCATACACTCCCAACTTTTCAAGAACATCAAGCATTCACCCAGCTCCTAAGGAACAAGAATTCCTTGTCTCCAGTTAAGTGAAAAGTAAAGCAAAAGAACTGAAATTACAGCCTGAATTACCTCCGTACTTGCAAGAGTTACCCTATACAAATGTCAGACTATTATCCCACGAGTAAAGGAGTGAGGCTTTAGAATACAAAAAGAAAAAATAATTAGTTTTGAAGAGAGAGAGAGAGAGAGAGAGAGAGAGAGAGAGAAGAGAGAGAGAGAGAGAGAGAGAGAGAGAGAGAGAGAGAGAGAATTTTCCTTCTATGAATAGGATTTTTCAATGCATACAGCTGCTTGGGCAGGTACGTGTTTTCATGCATGCATCAAGAAAAAAAGAGAAAGATTTCAGAAAATGCTGCTTTTGGACTATACTGTGTTCGTGCACTGCTAAGGCTGATGATGTGCCAGTATGAACCAGCTCATCAGATGGGCACAAGCTCTCTCTGTTCTTTCCTATGAAGGTGGCAGATAAAAGACGAGGCATTCAAGTAGCTGACAGGGTAACCTGTAAGTGCCTGTCCTGAGCAATCTACTTGTCAGCTTTCCTGGCTAAGAGAGGAGACGTGTGCCACAGCTGTCAGCTTTGTGTCATCTTTCCTCTCTGCCTTTCATCGTCCTTCATCCCATGAATGGAGGTTTTATTTGACTTTCTTTTTTTGGCCCAGCTCACAGGAGGAGCTCCTTTGTCCCACTGCCCTAATGTAGGGAATGTGCAAATCTGGCCAGCTCCAGGAACTACTAAATGAAAAACAGAAGACGCAAGGAAGCCATCATTGTTCCACAGGCACATTGAGGCCTGGAGGTGTAAATTCATACATACTCCAGAGGTGAGCTAACACACAGACTGCCCTTTGGGACACTGCAATACACTGGCTGCCACATACAATGCAGTGCAAAGAGGATGGGGCTCTCCTGCCAGATGATTCCAGCAAGCATTTCTTCATCATAGCAAGAGTAAATCCTTGAGAAAACAAGGAACCTCAAATCTGCTTTCATTTCCCAGTAACGAGTAATATCACAGACAGCAGTAGCTTTCAAGCTCAATGTGGAAAATGTCTGCACCTGTTCTGTTCCTGTAGGAATCTAGCAGAGCCATCCAACTCAGGTACTCCTCGTTGGACATTCCTATAGGGAACAACAAGCACTCCTCAACTAACTTTCCACCTACCACAACCATCGAACAGAAAGCACAGAACAGCTTACGAAAGTCTCTGCCTTGGAGAAGTCATCTAAAACAATAACCATGTCTTTAGGCAAAGGGCAACTCCTCAATTGCCTGGAAATATCAATACACACAATCACGTATGAGAAAGGAGATGAACCTCCTGTATAATTTTAGAAAAGCCACGAAAGATCAAAAGACAAAAGCATGGCTAGAGACTGGCAAGAGGACACTTAATTCTGTAAAACAAGACAGCTATGAGTGAAAGACATAAGGAGAAGAAAGACGACGACTATTGGAAGTGTAATTCAAGAAGCATGGCACACAGAAATACAAGCAGACCTACAACCTCCACAAGAGGCCATGGTATCACAAGCAGATGGGTTTTATTGTCAAACAGACACTAATGAAGTGTTTCCATTCAGATATGTCAACAATATTCTGCTTTGATAAAGAATATTTCACCATTCCTGAATCAAAGTTTTTCTTCCCCTAACTTTTTATTCCTTGCCTACTAGAGATTTAAAACACCAGATGTAAAGTATATAAACTTTTACTCTTCACAATGAAACAGACCCCACTGTGAAAGCAGCCCTTCTTTCAGCACAGAGGCACACAGATGCATCTCCCTAACTACAGTTCTACAACTTCATGAAAGTAAATGGCAAAGTAAATACCGAAATGTCCCAAATGGAAATTCCAATTCTGCTCATTTTTCCTTACTGGCTTCTGGGAGGCAGCAGAAAAAAGTACATTAAGCTCTCCTCTCCCTTTAGATATCCACTAACAAGCTGACATTTGTTTCAGTGTTTGAGCATTAGGAAAGGAAAGCAGAACAGGCTCAGACTTCAAGTGTGGACAAACCACAAGAACAGAAAAAGAACAAGTGAACAAGAGAAAGCATTTACAATGGGAAGGCAAGTGTTCAGCTGGCAAACAGCTCTCAGTTGTCTGGAATTAGCTGTCAAAAATACAAGTTCCCGCATGCTGAGCTCTGGGCTTTTCTAAACCACCCATTAGAGAGATGAATTTTTAGATAACTTAACATGACATTTGCAAGGTTCATACTGGTCATTCTGCTTGGGTGTTCCAGCCCTCCGTTCACTCAGCCTCTTCTGCCTGCACGTGCTCTGCTTCTCTCCAAGTAAACTCTGCAGCTGTTTTTCACTGCGATTTGCACAGCACAGCATCACTCCTGGTACCCGATGAACATCACATAAACCATCACTGCCATCACCAGTAGCGCAGATCCAGAATTTGGATTACCTCTACTGCTGGACAGAGTTTTTTGCAACTTCATTTCAGATAAAAACAGCAGGCACAAGCCATTTCCAGTAGTTACACAACTTCTAACAGATTCTTCAGGAGGTCATTCAGGAAGTCTAAATTTTGGATTGAAATCTTCAACAGCTCAAAGTTGCATGGCTTGCAAAAAAAACCATATGATTTGTAGAGCACAAGCATCTGAATAAATCAGTGTTTCTTACACAGTTTTATATTTCCACATACTCTGCTTCCACAGAACAGTAGAGTTCTCGGAGGAGAGCTGTTGAGCTAAAGATAATTGCAGTTACTTAAACATGCTAAGAGCATGTTGCTTGCCTTCATTTTTCCAACAGTTATTAGGAAATAAACAAATTTTTTGAAGCAATGGTTATTTGAGACTTGAAATCTTACTTTTGCAAGCAACAAATACAAGTAAAGCTCATAAGAAAGGCTGGAAAAGGCTTTATGCTGGGAAAATTGGGAAATAAAAAAAAAAAAAGAGCATTTTGCCCATCTTAGATGTAACTGCAATTCCCATCTGCAAAACTTATACTACTCAATCACCTCATAAGCTTATCCAGTCGGGGAAGTCAGGCACAGAGCCTGACATCAAATGTGGGAAGTATTTTAGTCACTGAAATGATCCTTGGACCTGACTTTCACATATCCACCCCATGCCCTAAAGGAAGCTTCTTGGGTTGGTGAAGAAGCTCCAGAGCATCAGCATTTTCTAAACTGCCTTAATTTCTAGAGGAAAAATTCTTAAGGGAAAGGCTGTTTGTGAAAATAGCTTCAGAGCACTTCTGAAGAAAGCATCATTATGGCTCTGTGTAGAAAGAAGATCTCAATGAAAAGCACATTAGGGTCAAATGTTATCAAAACAAGAAATGCAATCAAACATAAAATGCCGCTTCATGTAAAGTGTAAGTTATTGCTATTGTTCAGCAAAGTAAAAGATAATTCACAACCAGGAGAATGTGAAACTTCAAAATAGTGTAGCATAAATTATTATTTCAGATGTGCTCACTGTTTCGAACAAAAATTATAGTGGGACCATTGCTGATACGTGTAAAACACTCAGGAGATAATCCTTCTTAACACATCATCATTATTTGGCAAGAAAACAAACACATGCAGCAGATTTACCACAGCACTTGCATTTGATCAAGAGCACAATAATCTAATTCAAATCAACACCGTAATTAGAAAGCAATTGCCGTATAACCAGACATCAAACACAAAATCACCCTGGCTGTTTCTAACAAAACCACTTTGTGCCAGTTCAGTTCCACTCCATTTGGAGTTTTTACTCAATAGCCGACAGTCCTGAGACTTCCTGAACCCTCTTCCTAATTCTTTCCTTAAAGGAACAGTGGAGATGCATACACCCAATGTCAGACAGCTTCTGACCATGAAATGGCATCAGTGTGCGGCAGAAGAGACCACAGTACATTGCTGCTCTCTGCAGTGGTACCAGAAATGCAAATGTGCCAACCTACCACCAATGGGAATGGCATATCTTAACCCTACACCGCAGATTCAGAGCCAGCTTTTACCTGGGTTTCATTCTTGAGATGAATACAATCTCAGCCAGGAAGCCAGGCTGAATAGAAAAACCAAAAAAAATAAAATAAAATCACTGTAGGTGTCAATATTAACTCCAGTCAATTATTATATACAAAGGGACAGTTTTATGAGAAGATTCTTTTGTACTATGCATCAAATAGCCTTGTAATAATTGCATCTTTCTCTCTGAAGAGCCTCAAAGTGAGCTATTTCAAAGGCAGGAAGAGGTGAAGCTCTCTAATTACAGAGTCTGAGATATGCACAGCAAAGTATTAAAATAAATGATATAGATGAATTATCAGAGAAGAGTGGAGCCGATAAACCATATTTAGTACACTAATCCTGAATGTTTGTTTTGCATTCTTTGAACCTTTTAAGATGACAGGTTCTGATCAACTGCTTCCCTTAGAGGTTGGCAGCTTTCCTGCTCTAGCATTTAATTTCTGTTTGATGTTCTCAACTTTGTGTCAATGTACAAACTACTGTTAAGATATATAGTAGTGATTAAAATAATTCATCCATCTGGTTATAATTAAAGACCTAGTTAAATGTAATGACAGCTTGATCTAGCAAAGCCAGCTCTCATCTTTAAAAAGAGCTGCGTATATCCAAGAAATTACACTGTAAATGGGACTATTGCAACACAGCCATTAAATTCAAGTGAATTAATAAAGCAGTTTCATAAAAAAGTCTTAATGACATTTACTGGCAAGACAAATATGGCAGAAATTACAAGTACGTCCAGTTGCTGCCTACAGTAACTCATTGCTTCCAGAAGGCCTCAGAAGACACCCCTCCATCCCCCTCAGTGACAGATACGTACATTCTGACAAGCGTACTTTTTATTCATTTGCTACCCCATAGGGGTGGAAAGTGCTTGAGCAGTGACCACTGTTCTCTGCATGACAGCTGAATGGCCAAAGCCACACAAATCAGTTCTCACTCCACTGAACCTGAAGGTTCAAATTTAAATCAACACTGGCTAATATATTTAAAAAAAAAAAAAAAAAAAGAACAATGCAGGGAAAGCACAAGTAGGTACATCTGACTACTTTGGGCATCACAAACACTAATCTTCCCAAATAAAGAAAATAGTCAAGAGTGTAAGAAAATACATCAGAACCATGGACCTGAGCAAAAATCAATTTAATGAAATAAACAAGGGCATTCCCCATAAAAATGGACAAGCTTGCATTTCACTTTATGGCTCTGCCTATTTCTGGCACGAGATGTTTACTTATGTACTTACACAAAATACTGTCAAGGCAGAAATAGCACAGACTTCATCATCAGCCTGTTCAGAGAAAGGATTTCTGTTGTCTTGAATAAGAACAGGATCATATCTGGAAGCTGAACTATGTAAATAACTGATTTTGACTTTCCAGGAGTCTCTGAAAACTGGAGAACATTGTTGTGAATGTGTCTATTCCAAATATCTTTCAAAAGTTCCAGCAAAGCAAAAAAAAAAAAAAAAAAAAAGTGTCAACTATGACTCTGAACTAACATAAACTTGACCTGAAGGGATTGTTTCATTTTGATTTTGAAATGTTTTAAAAAGGCAACTCTGAAGCACAAATATCTCCTGGAAATATTAAGATTGTGAGGTCTGCTTGATTTAGATGACTTTTGTGTTTTGTTAGAAGTAGTATTTGGACAAAGTGGCAGGCGTTTGTGAAACTTGCCACAGCCACATCTGCAATTTTGCTGGCAAACCTGGCTTCTAACAAAAACTTTAACCCAAATCAGAAGTTGGAATATTTCTCAGTTTTCAACATCCACGAAGAGATCCTTGCACATTTCCACTGCCTTCTTTTCAATGAAATCTGCAACTACAAAAATGCAGTCTTTCACAGAAATTTATAAAATCTCACACATTCACCTTTGCAATGCTATTTTAACAGATGCAGTCAGTGAAGCCAAAAACCATCTTCAATTCTCATTTCAGATTATAAAACAATATATGGATGAAAATTTTTACTGGTGTTTGCAGCTTTTTTCTCTTGTTGGAAAAACAAAACAAAACAAACAAACAAAAAAACAACAACCCATAAAGCTCTACTTTCAGTTTGTATCTTGACCTTCTGCTGTTCTTGTACATTACTGATCAGTCTGCAAAGCCTAACTGATGCAGCCATTAATACACATCTTTTTACATAGTATTGATTCTACACCTCAATTGCTTTGAAGCGTCTTGCCAATTGGTTTTATTTTAATGCAAGTCTCTTTCACACAGGTCTGCCTTTTCCTTACTTTATGCATGTTTTCTTTGGTCCTGAACAGGAGGACTGTTAACTCCCCATCACACTTTTTCTTCCTTTCCTCCTTCCTTTCTTTCTCAGGTTTTTCTCATATCCATGCATCTTTTGCAGTTGCAAGTCCAAGCAAAGCACCTGATACTAGGAGATAAAATTAGCAAACTACAATCCTTTTCCCACAGTTATTTGCTTTATGGATCATACAGTACATTTGCAGTCATCTTCAGTGCACATGCCTCTGTTTCTACATCTGATCTAGGCCCAGAAATAGTGAAACAAAGGCAGCTGTTAACATTTGCGACCAGCCAAGTGAAAAGCTGGAGAAATCTCCTGAGAGGACCTAGAGTTGTGAGATCTCCAGTTAGATAGCCAGAACAACTTTCCATGACCTTTCTGAGAGAACCAGAAATGCCTGGCCACTTGTCAAAACTGAACATCCAATCCGACTGCTGAAGGAAACCCATAATAAAAGATAGCCAAAGCAACATCAAAGGCAGAAAAATCCATGAGATGTAATTGATATGATTGTTTTGGGAATACAATTTTCTGCGCTGCATATTCCATACTGCTTCAAAATTATATGCAGATACACTAGTTCCTGTTTTGCCCCAAACACGACATCACAATATTTACTGCCTTGAACAGGCAACCTCAGCCTCCTTTAGGAGATCTTTTAATGGGCTAAAACCAATCCAAAAATCTCAAAAAAAGTATCACAAGAGACACCAAAGGGGTTGGGAGGGAATTGCCAACACAAAGACAGCAATTCTTCCACCAATCCCACTCTTGCTTCTCTCTGTAGTATAACTACAACCTCCAGGCCTCAGAATTACTTAATGCTATTGAATGCAAGCAAAGACAAACCCTAGCTCCTAAAGCCTTCTAGACCAGTTTTCATAGTCCATACTAAGTACAGCTATTCTCAGCAGCACACGTCTGTTTTAAGCTGTGTTCAAACCATTTGTTTGATATTTTTGTTACCCTTTTATGTTTTAATAAAAATAAATGATATTTTGTTACCATGTATTTTATTTTGTTGCATTATTTTATATGTGGCCCAAGACAATTTCTCTTCACTCAGTGCAGGCCAGGCAAGCCCGAAGGTTGGACAGTCGTGCACGTTAGTCAATATATTCAGCCTCTAAAAGCAACAGGACACTTTAATCTGGTATCTAGAGTGGACCAATGGTACAAACAGCTCTGGAGGAATACCCAGAGACAAGAGACAGCTAAAGACGACATGTCATAGGTTCATCAGAAGAACAGGACTAGGGAACAAATGCAGGGTTTGCGGTCATTGCAGACCAAATTTCTGTATTTTTGTGATGGTGCCAGCAACATCAATGCATTAAGAGCAGAGGCAAGCTATCTGCTCTGAGAACTAGACTCAGAGCCCACTGCTGTCAGCTTTCCAAAACCAGATGCTCGTCATTGCCTGTGCTGCTCTCAGAGTCCAGAGCAGCTGCTGGGCTTCAAACCATATCTCAATGACAAGCATTCCTTACTGCAAGGATCCACAGCCCTGGACACCACGCACCTCACACAGCAGAAATCTCTCCATGAAGACTGATGCCAATGAGAATCAGTTATCATTTGAAAGTCACGGTATGTGAGCATTGCTGTATTAGTTCTGGAGATCAGCATACTTCAAAGGGTAAATTTATTTCTAGCCCTGAATTTTGCAGGAAGTTTTTTTTTTTTTTTTTGCCCCTGCAATCATACCATCAGACTCAAAAGTCGTGGGGTGAGATTCATGCATTCCTGTGCTGACATGCCATCAATTGGACTCTATTCCAACCAGATCTCTGATCCTTTACAATTCTTCTTATTTATGACAAAGCAGTAAATAGAGGCAAATGGATGAATAATCAGAGGTAAGTGATATAACTAAATGACAGCAATATCTCAGCAAGAAACAGACAACTGCTACAAAACACTTGGTCATATTCCAAAGACCCTCCCTTCTGCACGGGACAGACCCATGTCCAGAGGAATCTCCAAAAACCTCCTTTCAGCTATGAATACAAATACTGTAGAAACCTGACTCACTTCAGCCATTCAAGGTCCAGCTGTTCTTAATTTACTTCACTGTTCAAAATGAACTGCTTGAATTTGTAACTTTTAGTCCTAACAAAAGGCTCTACATTTTGGGGCCAAGATGGAGAGAGGAGAGGAAAGCTGGCTCACCCTCAGCTACTGCTGAGTTGACAAGCACAGAAATCAGGGTTAGCATGCAGCAGCAAACAGGGAACCTCAGTGAGCAGCAAGGCCTATAAATCCAGGTATTCATTGCTCACCACTCTCTTCCCAGGTTGTGATGGACCACCATAAATTTCCACTGCAAACTTCTTTCCACAGTTACTTTTCCTAACTCTTCAAGTCCAGCATTACTCTGCTCAAAATGAGGTACCGTCCAAATAATCTTACTTAAATAACATTAGATTGTCTGGGACAATGAAAATACTCCATCTGCTGATTTTTTATTAAAGCCAATTGAAACCAGTCATTAGGATCTATCAAATGTAAAGGGAACAGATATTTTCAGGAAGTTTTGATGTAACTGAAAATGAATTATCCTTGGGAAGCAGAGCATGCAGTTACAGAACATCATGAGAGCATATGCCATTCTCCTAAAAAAAAAAAAAAAAAACTACTAAAGATGGAGATAGTGTGACCCAACCCCGCCTAGAGCCAGGCTGTCTGTTCAGCAAAGCTTGACAGATCTGTGGCATGTCTCAGCATTTCCTTACACACAGTGCAACTGAGCTGCCCCAGCACTCACTCAGGAGGCCCTGGGAAAATGAATCTATAACATGCAGTAGTTGTGTTTGCCATCCATTTGCAGCATGACACTAGGGAGCTGCCATCTGAAGTAATTCACCAACACCTCTGCTAGGCTCTGCTGCCAAGGGAAACTCAGCTGGGCATTTACCCCAACAGCCCTCCCTTTACTCATCTCCTATCTCTTTATTCACAGGGACTCCTCATCAAAATCCTGGCACAACCCAAGTTGGTCCTCTCATGCTGCAGGAAGGAAAAGCTAAGTGTAGAGGCAATCTGTACTGCAGAGCATACATCATTTCTCTAGCTAACACACTCATCTGGCCAGGGTTTCATGGACTGCTTTACAGAGCAGTGGACGCTGTCCAGAGCTCTCTGCTCAGTGTCCCTGACAAGATGGCCATCAAAGACTAGGTTAGGGGTCAGTCACCCAAAGCCATTAGCACTCCAAAGTGATTGATTAGCATCATGTGTGGTCTCAATCAAGAGCCGGTAATGAGTTGCATTCATTAATCCCATTTATGTGTTTGCATAGCTTTGTCTGGGATTTCAGTGAATAAAAAGGCTTCATACTGGGACTGACACACTGCACTACCTGACGAAGACAACGAACTCACACAGTGAATTAAGGATTTGCATATAGTTCTGTGTTTGGAGAATTTCAGCTCAGCTATTTCTAAGTATCAAGCAGACCCGCTCTGCAGCATCATCAGCACACCTACAAGCAGCACCAAGCTGCAAGCTTTCTTCCATAGCTTTCTGTTGTTTTTTTTTTGTTGTTTTTTTTTTTTTTTGCCCTTTCCTTGCAGTTTTAAAATAACTTTTTAAAAACGTCACATCCACTCCAAGTTTCTCTTCCTTTTCAGAACACTGTAACTTCACTGAATTTTCTGTTTGATGGCTCTTGATTTTGCTCCTGTACTCCACACAAAAACCTGTTCTGAATATTCCTCCCCCACCACACACACACAACCGTCCTGTTTTCCTTAGGGCATTCCCCCTTCATAGTTCTCTGCATGGAGCCCTCTCAGCAAATAAGTCAGTTCTATGCCCCAACTACAGACACCATATTTTCGACAGGCCAGATTTCTACCATCTGCTGAGTCCTGTGCTTGACTCCAGGCTCCTTCCACCAGCATTAAAGCCACAAATTTCTGCCTCTCCTCCTGTCCCCAGAGATCTCCTTAATGAATTATAAAAATAAAGAGTGAAATATGGAAGTCAATGGGAACGTTTCCATGATTTTAATAAGACCAGGACTGACGTCAGCACTCCAAATTCCAGCACAAGACATCATTTCACAAAGAAGGATGACAGTTTTTCCAGGATGACAGTTTTTCCATCTTCTCCGCTTTTGAAAATAATCCATAGATTGACAGTGAGACACCGCCCATTTATTTTACTCTGTCAGAACGACAGAAAAACTAAAACTCAAACCCTTTGCAAAATACAACATGTTTGAACCGCTTACCTCTCAGCAGAAATCATAATATCTGAGAAGGTGGCTATGTTGGAAACTGCACCCACCTAAGATAGTTCAAGGAATTAGCTGATTCTATGGCTGGATGTCCAGAAGCTGTTAAAACTTCTCCCAAAATAAATTAAATACTTGTTGATGTAAAAAAAAAAAAAAAAAAAATTAAGAAAAATCAAGCTATTTCGAGATGAATAGTTTGAAAGAGTTAAGTGGAGCTCTTTTATTTTCCTATTTTCCTTTTAAGAGGGTATTAGTTAGTTAAAAATAGATCTGAATAATAAATGCCTTTAAGTGTTCCCAGGCTCCCTTCTGTAGAAATGTTTTCAGCATTTCATGTGGGGAAAAATTAAGTACCAGCGAAAGGTAATGATATTTGGTCTCTCAACTGCAAAAGAACAGTAAGCATGTTAAAGGTGACCAACAAATAATTGTTTAAGCAATTCAAAAAACTATGCAATTATGCACTGGAGCCTAAAATAAACAAAGTAAAGAATATATTGGCCAAATTGTACATTTAAACACTTTTTTTTGTAAATCCCTTAAACACCAATCTCAAAGGTTCTCCTTCTACATCTTGCCACAACATATGTTGCACTGATGTTCTGGACCACAGTGCTCTGCTGGAAGCAATCTAATGGGGTAGGTAAGTGCCACGTTCAGCACTTAATATCCTCATTTCACATCCATAATCCAGAACAAGGCTTTCTTTATTTCTTCAAAGGAAAGACCACCTCTGCTGAATGCTTACTGACCAACAGCACCAAGTGAAGAGGTGCCAGAAGAACACCCAATAGATGCCAAGAAGAGTGACCTCTCCCCTTCAAAGGCCTCACTAACTGCTGTTTTGTTAGTGAAAAGAACAAGAGGAACCAAGCTAGTGGTAATGCCACCTCTCATGATCTCTAGAAACTCAGGATCAGGCAAAGACTGATCCCCAAAAGACACTCCTTCCCAGCCAAAGTTTCTCACAGGGAAAGAATGGAACTAGAAAGATGAACAGTAAAAATGCATATTAAAAAAATGAGAGAGGAGGGAAGAGTTGTGATTATTCCACAGTGAGGCAATGAAAAAGGAGATCAAAGAAATCTTCCAAGAAGCATTTTTTTCATTGGGATTCAGTGACTTGAGACCACCCAGTACAAGTTTTGCCCATTGAACTTCTTGAATATGTGGGGAATATCAATTAGTCCTACTTCAGATAAGTCCAGGCAATCAGTTTCCAACACCGACAACCAACTGTTGTCTTTATACCCATTTCCTGAATTAAAACAGCTCAAAATTGAGAGCCGAGTTTCACCTTGGCATTCAAGAAACCCCAAAAAGGGCCACGAACGCAACAGAGGTAAGTACACACCAGGACACAGTCTGGTTGTCTGACTACAGGCAAACTGTTTTCTCTTCCTTCTTGCTTCTCCTAATTTAAACTGTCCCTGTATTTCATTTGCACAATCTTTATAAAAAAAAAAGAACAGTAAAATACACTCAATTGTACAAGAATATAGCCACAAGCAAGTTGTCTGGCCAAGTAAACTACAGAGAGCTCCTGTCAAGGGCAAAGCTTTCATAAAGTTTAGAGTTATCACATTTTGACCATGCTTTCCATCTCCTTCCCCTCAAAAAATGTCAGGCAAGTCTTCCTAGGGCAAGGATAAGGTAAACAGCAACTGTAGCCAAGTCACCAAACTCACTCTTCCCTCTTTACCAGCTAATTCTTGTGCAAATTGACCACAGAGAACCATCTTGTCACGTGATATTTTCTCCCCCCTTTCAATTTAATTTTATTATTGTCATCTTCAAAATAGTCTCATCTTCCAAAATATTCATGCAGAAGCAATTTTCAAAGCTAACCTTATCATTTTAACAGGAACAGGGTGTGTGAATCCCTCCAGGCAGCCCCAAGAATCTCAAAAGCCATACTTTTCATTTTATGACAAGTCTCAGGTTTTGCATCCCAAATAAATAAGTAATTTTAAACATACTCCCCTATTTCATCAAGTCAGGGACACCAAAGGAACTGCAGCTCCCTGATCCTCAGGTGCCCACAGCACTTGCTGACTAAAGCACAGATACGCATCAGATTACATGACGGCTACATGCCTTGTCTGGCTTGTCTGTCTACCAGTGATCTCTCTTGGAAAAAGACTTGCAAAGCCCAGATTACAGCTATCTTGTACCACATCAGCATAACTATTAGAAAATGGACTAAATTTTAACGGTAGTGATGACCTAATGGTGCATTTATTGGCAAGTGAGCAAATAAGGACACGATCTACACGCATCCCTTCTCCAAATATATATATAAATATATATATATAGGAGAAAAAAAAAAAAAAAAAAGAGTGCTACTAAATACCACACAGACAAAAGGTCTTGACTGCAACATTATAGCAGTTAAATGAAAAAGTGAGTGTAGAGAATTCACCACTTGTTGGCTCACGCCCCAAAAAAAAAATAAATATCCACCACAGTCCTTTAAGTACAACCTAGTCAGATCTTTGAAAACTCCTGTGGTGAGGACATTCTACAGACAGCACAAGCTCCCAGGCACTTTGGAGAAGAGCACTTCTATTCACGCGTATCACTGACTTCAGAGGTCAAACAGCTATTTCAGCTTAAAGAATCACAAAAGGCACTTGCAAAGCATGAGATTTCAATATCTGCACAAAGTTTTTTGTTGGTTGTGGTTGCTTTTTCCCCCCCCTCAAAGCACAGCACCAGTTGAGATCACAACACCCCTAAAGAGACAGCTACCCACAAGCTTCAAGTTCAACAGTACCAAAACACCCCCCAGTACACGTCACGAACCAACATGACCACTTCCTACTAGAAGAAAAAACATCTAAGAGGAAACAAGTTCCAGCTATTGAGTTCACACAGAAAAGGTTGTTTTGCTGCTTCAAAGATACGCAGGAACAGGGTGCTCAGAATCACCCTGACACATCAGTCAGCAGACTGAAAGGAAAAATTAAGGCCTTGTGGAATACCTGATTATAGAACTCGATGCCTTCACCCAAAGCAGAGACCCTCAGCTGTACAGCAGTTCAGCTATTACAGGTAGATTTCAGCAAAAGAAAACATTCAGCACCGAAATGTTCAGATCTCAGGTCTGGTTGTTCTCCATTTCTTTCATCTCCCTTTCTTGGCCCCCTGCAGCTTGTTCCCCAGCAGTCAGTCAGCAGCTCCAACAGTGGAACGACAGACCATCAACTTCCAAGTGCAAGAAAGATCAGCAGAGACTGCCAGAGAAAAATCAATTCTCATCCTAGGTAGTTTCAATTTTATCCTAAATCCACCAGCCCACAGTTGAAAGAAACCTAGAAAATTATAGGGAAGATTGAAAGGAAATTTCTTTGCTGTTTCCGACTAATTTGGGTGTGCATCTATATTAACACTTTAATTCTCATCAGCAAGTATCTTCCAGAAACAGATCTTTCATTCATCTTCACTTGCTCTGCTTTGATTCCCATCACAAAGACAGCTCAGAGCACAAGAACTGAATTCTTTCTCACAAATCAAAACCAAAAGATGTGCCCCAACTATTAAAGGATATTAAGTCAGTGAGCCCAGACTACATCTGCAATGAAACCTTTGAACCACATGCAGTGCAGACAGCAGTTTCTCAGCATCGTTTTTCTTTATAGATGCACTTGTACTTGCTGCACCCCTCAACGTAGCTCTTAAGGTTAAGAGACAAGCTTAAACATCAGAAAATAAGCAGGGCGAGACCTTCTCTTCACATAAATTTACATAAGGATTTTATAAGCCAAAGTTCTATTTTGTTTTTTTCTTCTTTAAACAGTCTTGCAACTGGCTCTACTAATGTCCAATCAAGACAGTCTGCATCAACTTTAATTCTGTAAAACTGAGACATAGTAAAAATTATTGATTTGATACACATTCATCTACCTCATATTCTGTGGAAAAAAAAGAAATCATCTGTTTCTCAGATCTGAGACTATTACTAAAGACTCTGACCTGTGAATATTACAGTGGCTCCCACAATTTACGCTGCTGCTCATCAGAATTCAAAGACTTGCAGCATGACATGGTGTAGAAATTAGTCTTGTTAGGTTCCAAGAACTCATAGAATCTACAGAGTTTATAACTAAGCTATGCTATAAATAAAAATGGAGAATAAAATAATTTTGGTTAACAAAGAGATAAAAGCATTAGAGACTCCTCTCCAGTTAAACTTCGATATCCCCAGACCTGCACAAAAGATTTCAGAACATCTATGATATACAGAAGCTGTAGATTCACTGGCATTTTTAGCCAATTTTTATTCCATAATGAAATTATTTCATGTTTAAAATATCTACAAAACAACACTTCTAAACATATGATTCTTCTATTTGTTTTTTTCCCCCCCTTTCTTAGCTTTTGAAAGGATGTCTAACATCATTATTCCTGCCTATACTTTTTTTCTGGTTTGTTTTCCACCTTTCTTTTACCCTTTAAGTTTCCTGGGCTTTCCTTTGTATTCTGAAACTTTTTCGATGCCCTACTTTGACAACTGTGTTCTGTAACAATATGGGACAACACATACAGAGATAGAAGTAAAATACCAAAATCCCACAACTTTAACATTTCTATTTTTAGTTAAAAAGCAAAATATGTTGCTTCTAATCTAGTAAGAACGCTATTTTTCACCACAGGAATGTTTTGAACAGGAAACATGAACAAGATACACTGACAACATTTGAATTCACCTTATCTAGCTTTAGTTAGCATCATGCTTAACATATTAGATAAAACTATTCATACAGGAATTATCAGTGTTGGTGGAATTAAACTAGTCCTATCCACTTCTAAGTATTTAAAAACAATTAAAGTCAGCTACCTGTTTGTACAAGGTCTTTCTACAGAATTACTTACAAGTTAACTATTCCTCAAATGTATATTACTAGATTAAACTCTTCCTACTCTTTGATAACACGTATCATTGAAGAAACATCTAAACTGAACTACTAAGAATTTGGAGAAGAAAGCTGTAACAGGACACATAAGAGGACACTGACCTCTTATGAAAACACAGAAGTAAAACATACGGATGATGTTTATTCTGTATGAGTTTCCTGTCGACACTGTTTATTATTGAGCAATAAACACACTTTAACTGTCGAGATATATCTTTAGAAGAGGTATTAAGAATCAAACAGTTTCTGTAAATCTTCTGAGTGGTATTAACATTCAAATTTAAACAAGTTTCCACACATAACACGCATTTGATCATTTAACAGGTCCACATCCATAGTATTTCTGGCTGCAAATATACAGTTAGTATCTGATTCCTCCACTTAGTTTAACCAAAATGCTGAGATTTAGTCTTACTTTAACTAAACACATCCTAAGTTATTTTTATGTTTCTCTCTGGTCACTTTTTCACTGAAGCAAATTTCTGCTGTGGTGATGGGCTGTAGATGTTTCTTTCTTCCGCTTCCCCTCATTTATCCTGCTTCATGGCATTATCTGATAAAAATGCTGCGGACACTCTCACTCCCTCATATAAAACATAAACAACTGGAACATCAAGAAAATTTACCACCATATCACTGTTCCAGCACCACCACGACAACTGGTTGGAGTCCTGATAGTGATTTACAGCGCTAAGCTGGTGACATTGAGATAGTTAGGACTAGATAACACTGCTTCCTCAGCACAAAGTGAGCCTGAATCAAGAATGGGTAAGGAAATAACCTTCCATGTTATTCATTGTAATTCTTCAGGGTAAAAGTATGAGATGTCTCAGTTTTCTTGCTAAAAGGTAAATTTGGGAGAAAATGCATCTGACTGAAATAAGTGTTTCACTACGTTCTATAGCAAGCTGTTTCCCCTCTGAGGACAGAGACAATAACTCTTTACTTTCAGAGTTATTTAAATGTAATTGTATCTGATTTTGGAGCCCCATTTAGAAACAAAGCCTAAACATTTCATGGAGCAAATGCTAAAATGACAGCTTTCACTCCACTCATTTTTCCCAGGGTGGAAAGATTTGGCTCAAACTGTTTGCCAAGTTCGACTGCAAACAGTTTCAGCTGAACTGAGTTTGATTTCTCAGCAAACAAACTAGATGAGCAACTATTTGTCTTGTTTATCTCTAAAAATAATATTGGCAATTTCAATAAACTTTTTGTCAATAAATGATAAGATCTAACATATGTAGACACACGATGGACACGGCCTTGCTTTGACAAGGGCCTTCGTCAGATGGGACTGCATGTTGAACTGCTAATGAGAGATCCAAATGCTAATTAAACGCCTCCCCAATGTTGTACTTGTACTTATCCCCTAAAGCACGTGCCACAGCCTGGGGTGCAGTCAGCTTCTCTCTGCCCAGCTTTGTGGGGATTTACATCAGCAGGAGCCCCGGGCCCTAGGTCTTAGCTATTTTTTATGACTGTCACTTACAGTGCCCAGATAGTGCAGAAGTGGATTCTTCAAACCAGTTACATATGTAAGAATAGTATCTAGCAAGTGTGTGCATACAGCCAACCTTCTCCCACTCCTCAGAAAGTCAATTTCAGAGCAAGCCTGTCCTCCGACTTGTCAACACACACTGCCTCACCGCTTGCCCTTTTGAGATTCCAGGCCTAACATAAGGTGATGGGAACTGAACTTCAGCTCTCAAGAGCACCTGGCTTTGTTATCTCTAAGGACTCGGGAAGATTTCAGGCTCTACTGCTCCATGCCATGTCCTGACACTTGACTCACAAAGTGGCACTGGTGTTGGCTTACCTCCAAGGCTGTAGATAACAACTGTCAGCATTGAGGTGAAAACGAAAGAGTGGAACAAGAGAAGAGACCCTAACGCTTCTTTTAGGAAAGCAGCATCTGAGATTGCTGAAGAGTCCCTTCTCTTCTGATTCTCCTGCTGTCAAGATCTTCTCTACAAAGACTCCACAGAAGCTGAGTTCATATATGCTTTTTGACTGTCATTGGCCATAGCAAAAAC
Source organism: Meleagris gallopavo (assembly GCF_905368555.1). Taxonomy (NCBI): domain Eukaryota; kingdom Metazoa; phylum Chordata; class Aves; order Galliformes; family Phasianidae; genus Meleagris; species Meleagris gallopavo. Next base: position 14,650,924 of record NC_139405.1, read on the forward strand.
CTGGTCAATAGTAAATAAAAATTGACAGTTTTCACAACAACTTGGATCCCAGAAACACAGCAGAATTTGAGGATGTAGTATGTGTTCCAAGTTGTAGTAAAAGCAGAGAAGTTCCCATTTTCATACAATTGGTCCCTTCTTCCATAAGATAAATATATTTGTATGAGCAAATTCACTATTTACTACCCAGAATGAAGATACTGAAAGTCCATAACCCCAGAGAGTATAACAAATCACAGCTGATAATTTGATTTGTTTTGAATACACTTGAGCCAGAAGCTATAGCCTAATGATAATAGCATGATATCTCTCTCAAAACAGATAGCAGAATACTAAACTGATCTTCTCTCCATTGTTGATACTTGCCCGTGTTACGTGCATAAGACAGATGTAGGAATGCCCTAGCAAGGAGGGAGATACTGCTTTCAATGAGAAACCAGATAACAGGGAAGAAGGCAGCTGCTTTAGAGAAACTTCACTGCTTCTAAAGCATTCAGAACTGTAGAGGCATTTAGTGTTTGCTCTTTTATCAGTGCAGCTGCAAGTGATAATTCAGCCTCCAAGTGGTCTGTGCTTTTGTTCCATTTGAATTGAAAAATGCCCTAACAAAAATCCTTGCTTTGTATCAGGATTATATGCTTGAAAAGAACAGAACAAATTGCATTTAGAGTGATCAAAATGATCTATATTCTTTATCATGTTGCTAGCAAAGGTTGGTGTATACAAATCAAGTTTTACCACTATATAATGCTTGATGTGAATTGAGCGATGCAGCTTTATCAGTCAAATTCCAAAACAGAATTACCCAAGAGTTCTTTATTATCATCGTTTCAAAAACAGTAGTTGCCAGTGTCACACGCAGCCAGCACTTCACTAGAAACCCTAAGTGTCTTTATCATCTCAATATCCAAAATATTGGGATACACTACATACTGATGCCTCCTCAAGACTACATTTGCAAATGTCATTTCTCCTGTACAAAAACCACCTTTGTGCGGTACCACATCATGAACGTTGTTTCTCTCAAATCCTCACTTCTTATAACATCCCAATGTCCTACAAAGCCAAAAGAAAGACAGTAAGGACCTCCATACGGGAGGCAAAGTAAGGCTATGTTTCTCATATGTTTAGGAACTTCACTCACTGAAATTAAGCCTTTAAATTATTTTTAATTAAATCTCACCTTCAGTTAAAGTGGTACCACTGCACAAGCAGACAAGAGCTCTCCTGCTGAAGACAATCTACATGCACAACAAAGTTGGTACTGTATGTTGTGATGTAGTGATCAGAGCTCACTGCCCACCCCAAGGAAACAGCCTAGTTAGTGTTAGCTATTCGAGTCCACAGAGTCTCAGCAGGAAAAACATATCAACAGACATGCCTACTGGATGCTCCCCATTTCCCAAGCAACAATTTTCCCAAAAAAATGTTGATTTATACTACTCAAGCTAACGTAAGTGCAGGATAAGGTTATGTGATTCTTGGAGCCACCGCATCAGGTCATGAAAATTCCTTGCTCACTGCACAGCAAATAAAGACAGGATTGTGGAACCACTCTCTGCTGTGCCTAGCCCTGCATACACAGAGGCAGGTTCTCAAAAGAGCCCGGCATAGAGAACGAAGGAAACTTTTGAACATCATCTCACATTCATCTCGCTTAGAATTACCGAGTACTGAGCACCACGAAAATCTGATATTTACATCCCCATTTCTAAATACAGGCACCTTATGGCTATGTGTTCACAGAAACAGAGTTCTGTGCCACGTACCCATATCCTGGGACACAATTTATAAAAACCTCCTGGGAACTGCTGCAGGGCACAATGAAATGTCTTCCCCACAGGCTGGCAAGCTTTAACTTTCCTAACCTCTGAACAGAGGTGAACCTCAAGAGGTTAGCAGATAACCTCATCATAACCCCGGCCTTCTTGCTTAGCTACTGTACTAAAATCTCTCCTGTAGAAGAAACAGGGACTGCAGGAGAGCTTTTTTTTTTTTTTAAAAAAAAAAAAAACAGTACTGCATATCTTTCTGCAGTTTCTAACATCCTTGCTGAGAAATAGCCCTATCGATCTAATAGAGTCACCTTGTATGGAGAATATTTAGATTCCACAATTACTCAGACTGCCAAGTCGGAAGTTTTTTCAGAATTCTAGCATCTCTGATTGCTTATGTTTTCAATCCTTGGTCTAAGGATAACTCCCTACAACATCTTTTTCTCCACAACACTGATCCACTTGCTGAACTCTAACATTTGACTGGGTAGTTTCTGTACACTAAACACAGATTCTTTTTCATATAGACCTTCAAAAACAAGTCTTAAGTTTCAGCCTGGCTTTTAGAGATGTGTAAAAGCTTTCATGGATCAAGGGTGTATTTTTAAAGGGAGGCAATAGAAAGGATTGTTGTTGTTTTTTTTTTTTCCCCCGTCTTAACTGACCCCAGACTCTAACCTTACTCAAGCTGATAATTGAGAAAGTAAACTAATCAGCATGTATGTCCAGAACCTGCTCTCAACATTACTAGCCAATATTATCACATTGCAACTTTTCCACGTTTTCCCAAAATTCAGTTCTATGAATCAAAGATGCTCCCAGCCTGTATCATCTTCTACATTTAGCCATGGCAAAAAAATCAGCCTGACATCTGTGTAGTGCTTTCAGAGCATCTGCTGTCTTTGCTAAAAAGCATTTTCACCACAAAAGTCAAGAAATAACAATTTCAAGAAGTTCCTGAAATCTCTATTCTAAGTCCCTTAAGTTGTAAGCTCAAGGAAGGAAACGCCTTTGTGACACCACAGCTGTAGATTAAAAAGATTCCCAGGGCCTCCTGGCTATTCTGACTTTTGGTCTTTAGAATTATATGAATATAGGCTTAAGACCACCCAAACTCCCTTCCCCCCCCCCCCCCCTTTTTTTTTTTTTTTTCTTTTTTTGTGAAGCAGAGGGAAAACACACAAGCATGTGAAAGAGAGACCATCACCCTGGCACTGAACAACTGGAATTTTACAGTAACAAAGATCTGACAGACAGTATCAACCTGTGACAGCAGCTGTATTTATGTTATAGTCTAAAATGGAAAGCGTGCTTAAGGGTAAGGCACACTTACTGCATGACACAGCAGCCTCTGCTGAGATGCTATAACCCACATGAACAGAATGGCGTTGTGGGAATTTAAGCTCCCATCCAAAGCCCACCCAGGGGGGGTAACTGACTTGTGCCTCCTGCTTAGTGAGCACGGGGATGATTTTGCACCTAAATCTCAACTCACTAGCAGGAAACATTAACACTATAGTGGAACACGTTCTTCTGAGATTAGACAACCCTATGTACCTCTTATTTTATTGGGATCACTGCCATGACAGACATACTGGAAGGAAACAGGACAGCAGCACAGAAGATCTTAGTGGTCTTTTCCAACCTTAATAATCCTATGAATTCATAAGGTAAGAATGGAAAATAAAAGATCAAAATCCGAGCCTCATTCAAAAATAAATACATACATACTTAGTATTCCTCAATGAGAGGGGAAGAGAAATATTTCAAATACTGCAATTTAGTACCTTATTCTAGATAGTCTTCCTAGGCAGTTCCAGAAGTGAAGAATTCCTCTGAAGATGATTCAGAGCTGGAGCCCCCCACCTATCCACCGATGGCACAGCAAGTACAGGGACACAAGAGGGCACCTGAGGGCCATGGGCTGCACCTTTCCTCCAGGCTGAAAGTAATCTGCTGGTACTGAGCCTATTCCAAACCAAAATTCACTACAACCTTTGACAATATTTCTAATTGACTTAGGCTTTCTTAGCCTGATGTCATGATACAGAATCTAAATAAAGAGAAACAATCAAATACCCACTTTTTCAGCAGGAAAAAAAAAAAAAAAAAAAATCATGACATGACTCCATTTCTTGCCCTGTAGCTTAGCGGTGTTGCTCCCTCGAAGATGAACTGTTCTTCCTTCCCAACATGGGCTTTAGGATAGCAAAGAAAAACAGCCCATTTCAAGATCAAAGGTTGGCTGAGAAATCAAATTAAGACCAGTGATTGTATTTGCAGCAGTACAGTCAGTCAAAATAATAACCACCAGTATCGTTATTTATATTGTGGCTTCACATCAGGTATCAAGTAGCTCACAGCCCTGCTAAGCCAGCACATCAAATGGAAAGGAAACGGTTATCATGGGCATATGGAAAGCATACCTGGCCAGTATATTCAGGTGCTGAAGCTTTAAGCATATGCACATGTCCCACTGGTTCCTTTATTACCAGCTGCTTCTAATCACCTGCCCAAAGCAGGTGCTTATACAAATCCCCAAATAACAGATGTATTATGTGCTTGCTGAAACAGGGTGCAAGAGTCAAGGTGTGATGGGCAGATGGGAGGGGATGACAGAGAAAAGATGCAAGGCCGAAGTTCAAAGTTAGAGGAAGATTAAGTATACACTTGTCACATGGAAGACTCCAGCCAACAATTCTCAGCAGCAGCAGCTCCGAATCACAACATGCGGACATAAAATTTTCAACAAAATTCCAGTCCGTAGGACTTGAGTAAAGTCATCAGCATACTCAGAGGAAGAATGTGTGACAACCTCGGTTCGTGCGTTTTATTTATCACAGCTTTCCTCCAGCTTGGCTCTAATCACTCAGCCTCTCGCTGCTTCAACCCCACAACAGTGAGATCAGGCTACCAACACTAACCCCTTGCTCATGGGCTTGCAGCAGTACAGGCATGGATGGTCAGCAGTACTCAGGTCACCTGGCACTTGAGGTTGTAAGGCTTGCTCAGAGGGAAACAGCTACCATTGTAAGTCTCTGGGAAAGAGGATAATTAATCCGAAACCCTATGAAAGCCCTTTTCTGCTTATTCAAATGGAAGCACAGACTTATTTCATAAATCAAAGATGTTCCCGTTTTTGAATATGGAAGAATAACCTGTGCTAATTACGAAGCTTCTTCAAAACTGCATGCTTCATAATCCAGCATCTTATTTTCCTCAAAAAAGTTTTTTTTATATATTATATATTATATATATAAAAATATGTATTTGTTCACTAAACTCTGATGCAAAAACTCAAATATTTGTTAGTGCAAAATTTGGGGTTTTCGCTAACCCTATCTGTTTCTACAACGTATGGAAAAGTATGTCATCCTCATTGTTACAGGAGCTTTTTGTTGCTTCTGAAACAGTCGAGGCCAGCCTTACAGAGTCGGCTATGCACCAAGCTGTCACACATACAAGTTAAAGAATGACTTCCTGCTACATCTGCCCATCTTCCAACAGCACTCACCTCGAAGAATCTATGGAATTTTTTTCCCCTCATCCAACAATATACAGCTCCATTGCACTGGTCCCTCTACAGATAACTGTCACATAATCAAATTATGCAATTCTAGTAAAAATAAAACAAAAGTATAGGTTCAAATGGCAGTAATGATTTATGAGCTCAAAGGCCAACTTCTCATTTCAAGCATAGTAGCAAAAGCCACCAAGTTAGCATATACTGATTCACAACAACTCTTCCTCCCATATCTGCACTCTCCTCTCACACATACAAGAGGCTGGTTACACAGAAGAGAGCAAGAGAACTCAGGCTTGCACCTGGACCCTCCAACAATAAAAGTAGTCTTCTAGCAAGGTTCTATCCATCTTCATCTGGAGAAACACAAGCTACATTCTGTAAACTCAGAGAAAGCTTAAAGAGGAGAAATAGGGTGCAGCTCTGTCACTGATGTAGGTCAACACCAGAAAGATGCTGCCAGAAAGAACCATTTCAGGGACTCCTTTCCATGATAGTGGGAATTCCTTCAAAACTCCCATCTCTGACATGCTGCCTTCATGCAAAATATCCAAGGTGTCTGCAAAGTGATTATGAATAACTAACCAGCTGTGTTTATATTTCAGGAAAACTTGGGAACAACTTCGTTGGATTTGAAAACACATTGACCAGCTTAGGGTAAGCTGGCAGGGAAGAATCACTGTGCAAAGTTCCCTAATAACAGAGGGTCTGTAGTGCCATCTACTGTTTCACTGTTGACTTTAACTTCTGATTAAAAAAAAAAAAAAAAGAGAGACATGCCACCGTGGAGTAAACTCAGACACTCACGTCCAACCTGACAACAATTCACAACAGGTCCCTCAAAAGATACATGAACATTACCAAAGAACAACCAAAATAGCTAATCCCATCTTAGCAGCACAAAACCTTGTCAGGTATTGTGTGTGAACTGTCACTAGGTTTACAGCTTCCCAACCATTTGCAAAGAATTTAAAAAGAAGTTAAGAAATCTAAAAGCAAGTTTGTTTTGTATTTATCTTGAACTGCCTACTCAAACATGACTGATCCTTGAATACACTTCAACTTTCCTAAAGACAAACTCACAGAATTTGTTTTCTACATAGCATCATCTATTTCTCCTGGATTACAAATCACAGACCAGAAAACAAAATATCAAAAAATACAGGGGGAAGATTATTCTTCTCTGGTTAACAATAAGTGTCAAAAATAGAATATGCTACAGCACATTATCAAAATCACCATAGAAAATATATTCATATGCTTATAAATTTGGTCTCAATTATATAACCAAGTACCTACAATCCCTACATGTGTGTCCAGTCCAGTATTGAATCCATTAGTTTGGTCCTTGATGTATCAGTTCCTTAAAAGCAAATTAAGTGTGCACAGTAAACATTAAATACAGGTACCCAAAGGCATATATAATTAAACAACTGCAAGTGGTTATCACTGAAAGTTTAAACAAGAGATTATTCTTCCTCTTCAAAGATGAAGTTGAAGGTTGGACTAGATGACCTACAGAGACCCTTTCCAACCTAAACTGTTCTATGTTCAAGCACTTACAAGTTCAGAAATAAACAACCAGCAAATGGCCTGGGACCATTACTTCCCAGTTCTGACTAGGACTTGACAGAGTTCACACTAAGAATGCTTTATGCAACAGATATCAGGAGACCTTGGTCAACATCCTGAGAAGTATTTAAGTGAGAAACTGCAACATCATCAGTAGGACCTGAGATCCTCTACATAATGAAAGAAGGCAGGAAATGGATGAGGTCTCATACAAGCTTCCAAACTGTCGACCTATCAACAAAGTTCAGAGGCACCAAATTCACTGCAGCCTTAGTGTAAATGAGTTGGAGTTCTCAGTCACCTAGTGCGCAGAACAACACAAATGACATAACCTCATGATGCTTGGCAAGTTCCTAGCTGCCATAACACACTTTTCACCAAAGACGGGTTAACTCTGCTGGAGGAAATTTTAACAGCTAGTTTACAGAAAGTCACTAGCTTGATTACAGCATAACTATATTCTGTAGATCTGACCCAATTCCCCCTCGCACCGAACACAAGAGTCCTCCTACACACATTAAAGGAATTTTATGCTGTGGCTGATAGAAGTGTTCTCCAGAGAAGGTTCACAGGAATCTCATAAACTGGTACAAATACCTGACAGGAAACAATAAATAAGAGAGACAGGCTCTTCACACTGTTGTCCAGTGACAAGACAAGTAGCAACGGACACAAATTGAATCACATGAAACTCTATCTGATCAGAGGAAAATAGTTTCTTACAATGAGGATGTTAACACCTCTCTGCCAAAACAATCATGTTGTATTAAATGACCAAGACCTCCCTTTCCAATGAGTGCGATGGGAAATCCCTGATGAGGATGTCTAAAACACATTCATGCTTTCTCCATAAACTGATTCAGTAAAACAGCAATACTCAGAGATATAACTTCTACTACAAAATAGTTTTGAAGAAAGAAAAAGAAATGTTTGTAGTTATCTATTTTAAAAGATTATTTTTAAATGTAAATTCATAGCATGAAATTACATAAATACTTTGAAACAAAGTAAAGAAAGTTTTTTGATTAACTTGATTACTTTTTACTTCCCTGTCTTGTTTCTTTTTGTCAAAACATGAAAATAATTCAGGGAGAAAGAGATTCATTTTCAAAAAAAAAAAAAACAAAAAACAAAAAAACAGGAAACAAGAAGTTCTCTTATTTGGCTCGAGTTAAGGTTCCACTGTTAATGAACATCCGCAGAGTGGTAAGTAAGTAATGCATAAAATACTAAGCAGGAAAATGACCATTCCTGAACCCAGAATTTCTGAATCTCTTCAGATTGCTCAAGATTTTCCTAAAAGTGCCAAGAGAGACCAAATTCTACTCAATTAGCTGTCAGAACGATTAATCTGTAATAAAGATCAATATAAACACAAAACTGCACAGTAGATGTATCTGGTGATTGCTTGCCTGCTTGAGACAGCTCTTTACCTGATCCCTTAGTACACACTGAATAAACTACTTAAAATAAGAGATCCAAATTGAATAATCCCCAACTAAAATGTCACTGCAGAAACTGGACATACCTATTTCAATTGCAGGTACTCAGACAAATAGATATTGTAGGCTAAAAACAGTTGCTATTACCTCTAAGTCACAAGACAACTACTTCAGCATTGAATTTAAAGGTCAGAAAAACTGATCTGATCAAATACACATTCAAGTAGTTCTCAGTTGAGGAAATCATCAAATACTGACATGAACTCCTCCCTTTAATTCCATTCATATAATTCTTTTATGCAAAATGCCTGAATTTTACAGCAAAGCTTCTAGAGTAGAACATTCAATATATGCAAAAGCATCTTACTGCTGTGTAACAACTAAATTTGATTCTACATCTATTTAAGAAATTGGCAGGATATAGTAGTTATTTCCCCAAGAACAAGGTTTGGTCAACTGTCTTCACTACCTCTGTGTAAATAAGCTGTAAGCAAGTCTGCACTATGTAGGCAACAGCACGTGTAAGTCAGCAAGTAGTACTTAAGAAGTGCAGCATCAACTCACAGTACTTAGCAAACTGCCATGGTTTCTGTGGTGATTATAAGGAATTTGCTTTTCAATCTGCATTAAATAGCAAATTTTCTACATCCTGTTAGATGCAGTTTAGAAAGCATCTGTTTTGCTTAACTTGAAATCAGCACAGCACGTTAACATTTCAGAGGAAATTAGGTTCATTTAATATGGATTTTAAGGCTACATTCCCCTTGCTCTACTGATATCAGAAAGAGCTTTGTATTTAGAAGTTGTGCTTCTACAATGCCTAGCAATGGTAGAAGCAGAGTCATCTGAGACTAGATATGCCTTGACTTGATTGCCTGAATGGATAATAAATAATTCAAGGAAGAAATTACTTAGATGAAAATGTGTGACCAGTGGATTAAATCCTGCAGGATAGAGAAGGGAATTCTAAATAGAATCCTAAGTGCTGCAGTTACTTCTTTCCTTGTTTTACCTATTGGATGGTAACAGATTTCTGCTGTTAAGATTTTCAGAGCAGCTTAAAATTATGAAAGTGTTTCAATAAAGTTTGTGACAGAGTTCTCTCAAGTTGTTTTTAAAAAAAAAAAAAATCTCTTCCGTCTTTGTTCAGTTTCCTGACATGAGGACTAACAGATCACGTGCTTCTCCACATAAGGTCCAGCTCAGCAGACAGCACTTGGACTGTGTTGTTGTACATGTTGCTGCCATAATGATGGCCTGTCTGAGTTCTCTGATGAAGTTTAGCAGTTGGTGACATTTCTAGGGCTTAAGCTTCTTACTGCTGCAATCACAGGGAGGCAATTTTGCAAACCTCAGGTTCATATTTCCCCTCTTATTTAAAAAAAAAAAAATCTAGTTTTCAACACAGCTCTAATGATAACTTCAAAAACTCTGTGGCTTCTCTTTGTAGATCATTTAAGTATTTTGTCTCAAGTTGCTCTGCAGCTCTACTATGTCAGGTCCAAATGAATCGAAGAAATCTCAAAGCAAAAGCTGTTTGAAACTGGTAACACTTTTCTGGATCTCAGAGGAGCCACCAATTTTGCCTGACGAGGTTCACTCACAGGACTTCATTAACTTCAGCAAATCTTTCAGCATGAAGGCCAGAAGTTTAAAGTTCCTAATGAACCATGAAACCAAGGAACTTTCACAGGAGCTTTCTGAGAATTCTTTCCTTAATTCTAGCTTCACATCATCTAATAATTTTGCCACCAAGCTCACGATGCACAAGACTCAAGGGAGAGCTGTACAAGCTGTTGACAAAAGCTACATATAGTAGAATATACAGCAGGCCCAAGGAGTCCAGAAGTTGTTCTTCATCTTGTAAACCTGAGCCTCAAGTGCAACACAGAGAGCAAGACGGGTACTGTTCAGAGCAATACTTCGTCTCCCGTAACAAATAAGAACTTTTTTCTATTTTAAACAGTTTTTTTGTTGCATATTGATGATTCATTAATACTAACAACCATGAGCCTTTTTTAGATTCAGAATAGGATGCTCTGGGTGAAGAGAGGGATTCAAAGTTGTCATGTATTCTCCGTCATGCTTCTAAACTAGCTTTTAAGCTCACCTACTTTAGAAGAATGGAAAGTGATAAAAAATAATTCAGCTATTGAAATAGAGGATCAGTGTGCTTTGTCACATTGTTCCGACACAACTTAGTCTCTCCAGCTTGATTTTTTTCATTTCCAAAGCAGCCGACATCTTCTATATTAAAGAAGATTAAAGAGACACTATAAAATCCAAATGAGTCTCACCAAGGCTATCAAAAAACATACTGCTGGCCACTGGCCATCACGTGTACCTTAGAGAAATTGGAGGCTTGATCAGTTTGAAATCAGGTTTCAGTTTACTCATGTGCTCCATCCTATAAAGATGGGAAGTATGAGCAGAGTGAAGATAGCTTTACATTCATTTTGACTCCAGAATACACATCAGCTACTTGTGGAAGCTACATCCCAGCAGTGAAAGAGCAATCATCTCTGTTTCAAAGTAAACAAACAAAAAAAAATGAACTGAATACAAATACTTCTGCAATAGAGCTTGGAGAGGTCAGTTTGGCAGAAGACCTGCTAAAGGAGCGCTACTCACCATTTGCCTTGTGTACAAATAAAAATTTGCTGGAGCTCTGAACAGTAACGGCATTAGCTTAGCTCTTCTGGTTATTGACACAGCAACTCCACCAAAGCCCAGTTCCTCCTCACTACTCAAATCAGGACTGATCTTATACTCTCTTTTTAGATCAAACAATCTAACCTGTATTCATTTTTACAAGAATTTTTAAAGAAACAGCCATCTATATAACAGATATATAAAAGAGTGAAGTCTTACATTGGTGTATGTCAAAAGAAATAGAGAGGACAAAGATTAGAAGTATCTCAGTGAAGCAGACTGGAGTCAATTAAGATAAAATATTCTGTGTGCATTCTCTCCTCAAGGCAATGTCCGCAGCTAGCATGTAATGCAAACCATGCTAAGCAGCTACGTCTAGCCTGATTTTTGTCCAGCTACCAAGCATTCTAGCTGAATTTCACTAGACAGAAGTGTGCAGTTGTTGGTTGTTGTTTTTTTTTGTCATTGGAAAACACCCAGGGAAGTAGCAAACAAAATGCTTCCTGCTGCTGTTAAACGCAGGAGGCTGTGATTGCAGCTCATTCATCTGCACTCCACAAGTATTTGAGTGTTCTGGTAGCATAAATCCCCCAGCAGTAGCAGAGGCTTTTTCTCTAAATGGTCCAAGACATTTTCAAGTTTGCATTTGCCAGCTATTGGCAATAAACTGTAAGAGAGGGCATCTCTAATGCTTCTCCTGATTACTGATAACATCTAGAAGGCTTAAATATAGTCTTTCCTGCTTCAGTTTTTAGGGAGGTTAATTGAGATCAGATACTTAAAGCTGAACTTTGAACAGAATAAACACACAGCCCAGGCTATGGGGAAAAAAAGCATGTTACAAAATATTTGGAATAGTTAGATGCATCTACATGATAACTTCAGTGTACTTAAACAAAATGAAGGATCAAACCAATTCCAATTGCCATTAGAGTGCTCACCCAAGACACACATGGCATTTAGGAAGCCAAAGAGCAAGCATAATTTGACTTCACTTTTAAGAGACAGAGAACATTCAGAAACATTTAGCCCATCCTATATAACTGATTATAACCCCTACAGTACAAAATAACTTGTATGTGCAGCTGAACAAACAACAATCCTCCATTTACATGAGTAGCAGTGTACAGTATGCAAAGAGATGTCACAGCCAAGCAAGGCTTTGAGTACTGCCCTCACAACACAGCTCTTCTTAAAAAAAAATAAAAAAAATTAAAAAAAAAAAAGAAAAACAGTCTTTGTGAACCATGTTAATCCTCCATTGTGACAATAAGAGACAGTATTCACCAGGATCTTCCCACATCTACAATGCGTGCAGCGGTATCCTGAATTTTAAGTGCTTTTGGCAGACATTTGGAAAACAATAAATCAACAGGAATAACAGCAAATTTTAGCAAATAAGAACATTCAGATAGTAGAGAGAAAGAAAAAAGGACATCCTTCAGGACACCAAATATGGATGAGAGAGAAGTGATTTTTTCTCGTGGACAGGACAAGAGTAAGGGACTTAAAAAGAAGTAGAATTAAATTGAGAAGTCAAAAAGATTTTCTTCATTTTAAAAAACATTAATTAAGTTTCTCAGGGAGACTGTGAAATCTACCCATCACGGATTTACAGAAATTCAGGTACAATGGTCTAGGCTGTTTGTTTACTCTCTAACCCTTAGTACTTCCACATGCTTTATAGTATATACATGTGCTTTAGCATCTCTTCTTACCCCTACTGCCCCTGACATCCCATTTTCATTTCCTCCTTGCCTCACAATCTCCACTTCACTCCATTGCCTCCCCCTATTCTACAACAGATAGAGAAATCAGATGATGGGGCTTCCTTCCAGACATATCTGTGACTCTAAAATAAAAGGCACATTTCTAGTAACTGCAAATGCTTGCTTGGAATTGTTAAAGGAACTAAAATTCCCAATAGAATTTCAGTGAGATTAGATATCTGTAAATATTCTCCAAAATTCCTGCTCAGGAAAATAATTAGAAGAACTGCACAGAAGTCATAGCAGGAACTGGATATATAGTGGAAAGGGTTTTGCAAATATCCCAAAACGTAGCAGGCATTCAAAGAAAAACAGGTACTACTTATTGACACTACAAATAACTCCAAACAACACTGAATCAAATCTATTATCATTAAAGACCTATTAATAATCATTCTGGTTGTCTTATGTGGTATTTCCACTATGATCTCATTTTGTTTTAAGGCAAAACAGACCATACAGATTTCAGTAGCCTGTGCATTTGCTGGCTGCTAATGAGTTCATCTCGTATGGTTTTTTCAAAAGTTTGTGATTTTTCCAGTTCTGAACATCTGCAATACAACCAATCTTTTTAACACCATGTTCTCACCTCACGTGGGCAAAGCCATGCAAAAGGGTAAGGACTTAGCCTACAATCCAGCAAAGGTAATGCCATTCCACTGACACTGGTTCTGCTTCTCTATGTCCACAAAACTCACTTGATAGTCCAAATACAGCAGGAATCTCTTGCACCTCACAGTAGCATGAAATAAGACGACGCTTACCATCCTAAGCAGCTGAGAACTCTGAAGCCAATGGAAGATTCCCACTGACTTCCCTTACCTCAGACTCCATGTTTTTCAGTTTTTATCTGTACAGTGGTGATCTCCTGCACTAGGGCTATTCATTTGCTTCCATTCCAACATCTGTTTTCAAGAGTTATGAATACCTTAAAGAACACATTTTGTCTGTAACTTCCTAGGCATGAGGTAGAATTCTTAGGGACATAAGAGCTCCTGCATTGTGCAGTTTCCATGCTTTGTTTCCATTTTGGTCAAAAAATAGCATCACTAATATGATCCTATACTTAGAATCTATATGATAACAAGGTATGTGTACAAGGCAGGAGAATAAAGTCTGTAGGTCTGAATGTGGCATTTCTTACCTCACAGTGCCTACCTTTATCTCTAATGCTGTATTACCATCATCTCTTGTTATGAGATTTATTTTTTTTTTTTTAAACAAACCTACAAACAGCATGTGTAACAAATGATATCTATTGCATTTTATTATTCATCTTTATCCACATATAGACATTTGAGATGTAACCTGGGACTTTATGTAGAATGTCTGGCAGAAGTGGTGTGTACTGATTAATGTTCTTTCAGTGCTGATATGAAACACATGGGTTATATTAGCAAAGCAACGTATGAAATGATACATTGAAAATTACTTACCTATTCCATGAACATGACTTACCAAAGTCAGGAATGTTCTAGTGATTAACTCTTACAAATGCATGTGAATTAAACCACTTCTCTCTGGGAATATGGCAGCACTACCAAATACCAATAGGCTATAATGAGTCAACCCTGAAATCTAATAAGTAAATGGCATTGATGGTACAGCAGCTAAATTACATACTCTGACAACTAATAAACTTAAAAATTAAAAAAAAAAAAAAAAAAAAAAAAGAGGTATTACTATTCCTGCTCACATCCACAATTTGAAGTTTCTTCTTCAAATTTAGGCTAGGACTGAAAAAAAGAATCCCAATAAAAGCTCTTAGGCATATGCCTAACTCCTATTAAAATCAACATCCCACTGAAACTGGTTAAGCACGTGCTGAAATGTTTTACTGAATCTGGCCAGTGGGTCCTTACTTGCCAAGGTTCTATTTTCTTTATTGATAAAGTATTAACTTCACTATGCTGTGGACACAAATATTAACCAAAATTATTAACAACTTCTGGATTTCTCAACCTTTTTAAAAAAACTGGTCTGGCTAGAAGACTGTCTTATCATTAAACCAAAATATTAAATTTCTCTGACAGTAAAATTTATCTATAGACATACAGTAACAACAAATTAACCTCAATCTGACATGAATGAAAACAGTTCCTAAGTGGTTATAGTTCCTAAAACAGAATCTATATGCAATAAATATAATTATTTCACTGAAATTGTTAGCACATGTCTGTTGCAGAAGACAGACATGTTTGCCGTACCATCTTTGTTGTACTGATATGTTCTTTAGTAGCCTATTCTGTGCCTTAATCCTTGATTTAAATTTATCATGACACATTTTTAAACAATAGCAGGAAACCTCACTTATGACTTTAATTATAAAGTGGTGTTATAAAATTATAACCACATTTTACTTCTGGCAGTTAGCAATCCCCATTTAACATAAATAACCCTTCTTGGCCTCAGCAGTTCTCTTTGGTAGATTTCAATGCTTACTGTATGTAATTGATATAAAAACACAAGGTTTAGGAAGCAGTTATTGGAACTTGTTAAAAGAAGTAGTCAAGTTCATAAACGCAGTCATTTTGCTATGTTACATGCCAAGAGAATTAATAATATACCTTTGAGAATAAGGGAGAAATTCTGGCTTTTTAAAGAAAGACTGATGTAACTACAGTATTCCACTCCTATGTTAATTGTTTGGCTCTCAAATCCATGGCTTTGTTTCTCTTCCACCCACAGCTGCTTCCAATAACCTTCTGAAAACTAACACATACATACACACACATTCACATTTTACACAGGCATACTTTTTTTTTTTACTACACATACACATAATACCCAAATAATTGTTGTTCTGTTTTAAAGAGCAAGAGCAAATACATTAACCTTGCTGTGTAAAGAAAATAAGATGACAACCACGTTAGAAGAAAGTAGCCTCAGGAGACTGAATTTAGCAATACTGGAGATGAAGCTACTTCAAGTCATTTCCTAAAGGGAATTCCCAAGCACTTTGCACAAAGCAGCTGATTTTCAAGCAGTGATTCCTAAAGTTGTACAAAATCATCTTTGTCTGTCTTACTTTTGCACTATGACAGCACTTGCACATAAACAGATGAGTTATTAGCTCACATGAGCACTGTAGCAGCTCCAAAATCAAATCCTCTAACGCACGATGGCCACATAGAAGTATGAAGAATCACCTGTACATAATTCAGAGATAGAATGTCACAGAATCACAGAATCATAGGGGTTGGAAGGGACCTCTAGAGATCATCGAGACCAACCCCCCTGCCAAAGCAGGTTCCCTACACCAGGTCGCACAGGTAGGCGTCCAGGCGAGACTTGAATATCTCCAGAGAAGGAGACTCCACAACCTCCCTGGGCAGCCTGTTCCAGTGCTCCATCACCCTCACCGTGAAGAAGTTCTTACGCACATTTGTGTGAAACTTCCTATGCTGCAGCTGATGTCCGTTTCCCCTCGTCCTGTCTCCGCGTACCACTGAAAAGAGACTGGCCTCACCGCTATGGCCGCCACACCTCAGATATTTATAAACCTGGATCAGGTCCCCTCTCAGTCGTCTTTTCTCAAGGCTAAACAGACCCAGTTCACTTAGCCTTTCTTCATAGGGGAGATGCTCCAGGCCCTTCACCATCTTTGTGGCTCTCCGCTGGACTCTTTCCAAGAGATCCCTGTCTTTTTTGAACTGGGGAGCCCAGAACTGGACACAGTACTCCAGATGAGGCCTTACCAGGGCAGAGTAGAGGGGGAGGATCACCTCCCTCGACCTGCTGGACACGCTCTTCTTAATGCACCCCAGCATGCCATTGGCCTTTTTGGCCACGAGGGCACACAGCCGGCTCATGGCCAACCTGTCGTCCACCAGGACGCCCAGGTCCCTCTCTGCAGAGCTCCTCTCCAGCAGCTCATCCCCCAGCCTGTATTGGTGCATGCAATTATTCCTCCCTAGGTGTAAGACCCTACACTTGCTTTTGTTGAACCTCATCCGGTTTCTTACTGCCCAGCTCTCCAGCCTGTCCAGGTCTCGCTGAATGGCAGCACAGCCTTCAGGCGTGTCAGCCAATCCTCCCAACTTCGTATCATCAGCAAACTTGCTGAGGGTGGCCACTATCCCCTCATCAAGGTCATTGATGAAGATGTTGAACAAGACCGGACCCAGCACAGACCCCTGGGGGACACCACTGGTTACAGGTCTCCAGCCAGACTCTGCACCACCAACGACGACCCTCTGCGCTCTGCCTGTCAGCCAGTTCTCAACCCACCTCACTGTCCACTCGTCTATCCCACACTTCCTCAGCTTTGTTATAAGGATGTCGTGGGAGACAGTATCAAATGCCTGTCTAAAATCAAGGTAGACTCCATCTATCGCTCTTCCCCCATCCAACCAGCATGTGACAGCATCATAGAAGGCCACCAGGTTAGTCGAGCACGACCTCCCCTTGGTGAACCCATGCTGACTACTCCTGATAACCTCCTTTTCTCCCAGTTGTCTGGAGATGGTATCCAGCACAAGCTGTTCCATCACCTTTCCAGGGACAGAGGTGAGGCTGACAGGTCTATAATTACCCGGGTCTTCCTTCTTGCCCTTTTTGAAGACCGGAGTGACATTGGCTATCCTCCAGTCTTCAGGGACCTCCCCTGTTGTCCAAGACCTCTCAAAAATGATGGAGAGCGGTTCAGCAATGACCTCCACCAGCTCCCTCAGCACACGTGGATGCACCCCATCAGGTCCCATGGACTTGTGGACCTTAGTACTGCCTAGGCACTCACGCACGTCCTCTTTCTTGACTACAGGGAAGTCTCCCATTCCCCAGACCCTCTCACTAACCTCCAGGGTGTGGGATTCCTGTGGGAGAGCCTTTTCACTGAAGACGGAAGTAAAGAAGGCATTCAGTATCTCTGCCTTCTCAGCATCCCCCGTTACCAGAACCCCCCCCTCACTTAGTAAGGGGCCCACATTCTCTCTAGTTTTCCTTTTGCTGTTAACATACTTGAAGAAGCCTTTTTTATTATCCTTTATCACTTTAGCCAGATTCAATTCCAGACAGGCTTTAGCCTTCCTCGTTGCAACTGGAAAAACTGCAGCTTAACATTAACATACAACACTTTCCCCACTTCTATTTGAAGATCACATATCATTACCGACAGGATTAAAGATAAGCATATATTTAAAAGACCTTGATGAACCAGAATCAAAACCAACAATGCTGAGCTCTCCACAGTTTTCACTGAGCTGATGGAAGCTACTACTAGTCCTTCACTTTTGGAAACAAATCACTTCAGTTAGGCTCCATTTCAAGTTTTGCCATCTGCCATTTTAAGGACCCAATCTCTAAAGTTTTACATAAGTTAAATTGATGAGGAAGAACCCCAAAACATTGAGACTGTTTTCTTAAGCTTCCATTTGCTTGGTTTACCTCATGCCCAAAAGAAACGTAACAGCATAAGTGGGCACTGAGCTTTTTGCATTAGTATCCAGCGCCTTGGACCGTATCAGTAGCGCACCCTGCAAGCAAAATACACAATAGGACACAGCTGTAGCACAAGACAATATTAGTGGAGAGCTCAAGATCTATGATGCCATAGCTTGCAACTAACAAATGCCAGATGTGGCTGGCTGGAGGATGTAGCAACTGGGGAATTCAGAGGAAAGCTGAGATTCTTCAAATGTATGTGCTGCTGTGCATGATAGGAGAGCAGGACAGAAGGGCCACATGTGTAAGTCTCACACAAAAAGACTACACAAACCTGCAAGAGAAAGCTAAAGAAAATAAACAATCATTCAGTTAGGAGTCACTGTCTTGAGATACATACTCAAAAATATGAAAGGCATGAATATTTTTCCTGCCTCCTCTGCAGCTGTTTTTAGATATCTGAAATACAGTGTAGCTAATATTTGCTTACTCAGGGTATAAGTACCTAAGTACCCATCAATCAGTCATATGTAAGCCAGGCTCTTTGGTTCTATCAATAACCAAAGTGTCTCCTACCTCCTTCTAGCGAGCAGGGCAAACACACCTATACCATCAATCATTACACAAAATGTCTCATCTGTAACTTGCCACTTCTCAACAATATCAGAAGAATGAGCCAGCCTGTGACACTTATTAAAGCACACAGCCAAGAAAGTTTGACAATATGATTTCAAAAACTTGCATCCTCCCTTCTTAACTGCGCAAAGCTGGCCACAACTCAATCTTTGTGACATAATAAAATTCACTAAGAAAATGAATCCCTGGAGTTTTGATTCTTCATCACTGAATTGTAACATCCATTTCAATCTCTTAAAACTTAATAGAATCATAGAATGACTTAAGTTGGAAGAGACCTTAAAGATCACCAAGCTTCAATCCCCAGCCACAAGCACCTCCAGGGATGGGGCATCACAGCTCTGGGCAGCTGTGCCAGAGCCTCACCACCCTCTGAGTAAAGAGCTTCCCCCAATATCTAACCTAAATTTCCCCTCCTTTATTTTAAAGTTATCCCACCTTGTCCTATTACTATCAGACCATGTAGAAAGTCAGTCACCCTCCTGTTCATAAGCTCCCTTCAAGTACTGGAAGGTCGCAATGAGGTCTCCTCTCCTCCAGACTGAGGAAGCCCAGCTCTCTCAACCTGTCTTCACAGGAGAGATGCTGCAGCCTTTTGATGATTTTTGTGATCCTCCTCTGGTCCTGCTCCAAGAGCTCCCACAGATTTCTTGTGCTTGGAGGTCACAGGCCTCGTTTCAGTACTCCAGATGGGGCCTTGAGAAGGCTGAACAAAGAGTGACAATCCCCTTCCTCTCCCCCCCAGTCATCCCTCTTTTGACACTGCCCAGGATAACGTTGGCCTTCTGGCCTGCAAGCACACACTGCTGGCTCATGTCCAGCTTTTCATCCACCAGGACCCAAACTTGTCCCTAGTCACCTGAGATCTCATGGGAGTCAACAGGGTGCTGCTCAAGAGACAGATCAGCCCTACTACCCATAGAACACACGAAGTCATGAACCCAGCAGCTCCTACCTAAAAAAAAAAAAAAAAAAAAAACACACACACCACAGCAAATTAGCAACTGCCAGTTCTTGGCTTTAAGTAATCTGGACTGCCTTCTTTAGTCCTTCAGCATCATCAGGTTCATGCATGCAAGTCAGCTACACTCCTCATTTAAAAGCAGATTTCATGCAAATTGAGGAGAAAAACAAAGTGGCATTACAGCCAAGAAATTTAGGTTTCCTGACTTCACCAGCAACTGAAATCAAAACCCTAAGTCACATCCTCAGCTAACACAAGTATGGCACAACTAAGGCTGGATAGACAAGGCCTGTTGAATACTTCCCAGTCCCACTGTAATCCTTTTTAACAGCACTGACACAAATCAACTTTCCAAACATACCAAAGAAGAGAAAAGTATCACTCTGTTTGCACACATGGGACAGGAGGCCACACTTCAGGATCTGCAGCGGCAGCAGCGTGCTTGCATTTGAGTACTCATCAGAAACAAAGTAACAATGGATGGTAGGCATTAGAGGTGCTGATAGAGAAGCAGCCCAAGGAGTATGCTCCTTGGCTCGCAATCAAAGAGCTCAATTCTCACTGTTAGTCCAACACAGTCTCAGAAGTTAAGCATTTCAACTGTAGTCAGCTTAAATCCTTCCCCCATCATAACTTTGCAACTTAAGAGCAACTCAAAGAATTGTTCTACTATAGCGTGCGTTATAATTGTATAAAACATCAACTGTTTGTTTTGTCATTTTCAGTAAGTAATTTTAAAAAAATAAGGTGAACAACAACAAAAATTTATATAAACACACACAAGGGCTGCTCTGAAGGTAACACCTCTTCTTTTGTAATGTTGGCCCACAGTGTCAGGTGCAGACAGTGATGGTACGGCAGCAGAGCTTGAGCCTTCCCACCAACATCCCGTTACATGTTGTTGCTGTACGACAGATGGCAGCACAGGGACAGTATGACTAAACTGCATCTGACACAGAAGTGTGTGTATATATACATATAATAGGTTGCTCCATTTTTAACCTCAGAAGTGGCTTGGGGTTCTAGGGAGTTGCTTTACTTTTGAGAAATAAGAGACTTATGGCCTTTAAGTGTTTCCTAAATTAAGTGAACCACCTCCTAGAGTAGACACTTGACTGGTCAGTTATGTTACCAGTTCAGAGCACAGCTACCTGCACATCATTAAGGACTATTCTCCAGATTCACCAACACTTTGGAGCACCAACACTACTGTATGCATAACTTAAAGCTACTCTGTCTACCAGGACTCACATTTCTGCTGCTTGCCCAAAAAAGGAGGATTCCTTCACATTAAAAGGCTGATTCTCTTTAAACGTTCCATAGATTTTGCTTCCACACCACATATAGGTGAATATCTGAACAAATGCAGACTTCCTGAACTTTTGGTAGCATTTGAGCAGTGCTGCCATTGGGCAGTAATCTCAGACAAGGTACATATTAATTCATCTTTCTTAAAAGCCATCAGTTTTAAATTCCTCCTTAATTTCAATTCCTGCCAAAATTTCTGTTTGCCCCTATTGTCTCCCTTACGTTGAGCAGAGGGCAAAAAACTCTCCAATTTGGCTTTGGCACCACAGCCCATGTATTTTGTTGCATCCTCCTCCCCCCCACAAACTGACTGACCATTTATCCTTCTGTACATTTTATCAGCCTTTATCAGCTGCTTGCAAAGCACATACACCAGGGCTGTCCTCTACAACACCAGCACAGGTTATCAGCAAAAGTGCTCAAATAAAGGAGGGAAGGCCACCCCATCCTCAACCACAGCATGCATACACACACAAAACAGCCAGGCCTGCATCACCTACCCCTATAGCTACCTTGCTGCCACTTGAAGTTTTTTCCACTTTTCTCAATCTGGCCACTCCACAAGCCAGCTCCTAACAAAATATGGCTACTGCTATCAGCTCCATCCCAGTAATCAGTGCAGCTGGGTGACTAAGATTTATGCTTAATGCTTTTCCTAAATCTTTCTCCCACTTTTCTCATCCACTTTTGTTTCTGGGGATTTAGACTGCAAAGCCAAATTTCTTGAGCAGCAGTGTCCTCTGCTGGTAGGAACCAGACTCAATTTGTAACACTGAATTACAGTTTCCATGACTGCAGGGACATGATCACAAATAAGTCATTAAATTCTTTTAAAGGGAAGTTAAAAATAGAAGGAAAAAAAAAAAAAAAAAAATCAATCAATACTGTGATGAAGTCCTATTTGGATACCCCTGGTTTCCCTTAGATGAGGACAGAGGTCAGGGTATATTTGACACAAACTACTGATGACAGAAAATAAATTTGAATATGATTAAAGATCAGACTATATAACTGTATGCCTCAGAATGGGTCAGCAACTTGGAAGTGGGATCCAGCTGTTCCCTTCAGCCTTACCACTAGTCCTCTGTGTCTCTTCAGGCAAATGAAGTCTCCTCCACCTATCAAAAGCTTGGAAGCATCAGAACAGTAAACGTGTGTCCAACTAGATCTTACCATAGGAAAAAAAAAAAAAAAAAAAACAGGTTCAGGCTGTGATTCAATAGTTCCCATACGCTTGCATACGGGAACTATTGAGTCGCAGCCTGAACCTCTGATTGATCACCTGAGGCAAGCAATGAGTCAGCCATGGGAGCACAGGTGAAGACAATTCACCTGTGTGACCAGAAGGGGTGGAGCCTGGCTCCACCTCTCCTAGACCCCATTTAAGGGCTGACTGAGCAATCTGGAGATCACTCCTCTTGCAGTCTTCTTCTGCCAGCCCAGGACGCAGGTAAGCTTTTCCATTCATTTCCGATCATCGTGATAATCTTTCCAGCTCTCTAAAGACCAGCCTAACTTCTCTGTATACTTGTTGATTATACATCTGTATACTTGATTATATAGCAAGTGACTGGAGAATGCAGGATTTATTTACAAGAGTTAACACATGCTAAAGACTCAATTTTCAGAGCACCCAGGTTCCAAGAGAGCCCTTTCTGATCCGGGTTATACCCCTGAGCTCTGGTAACAACACAACTCCAATTAATCCTCAAGGAGTTGAGTGTTAATTTGTTGGGCTCCACCATGCCCCTAAATGCTGATTATGAGTAGCCTATATTTCAGTAACACTTCCCTACACACGTGCTCAATTCTTCACATGAAGACCAGTGTGGCTACGTTCGTATCTACCATACTAGACTGCCTCTGGAAAGAGTCTCCACTTCCATTCTTAGCAAACAGCTGATAGTTGTCCCTTGTACTCCTTTTATGCCTCAAAAGAGCAGTCACACCAATCACATACGAAACAAACCTCTTGTATCCTAATTACCATCATAAATAAAATAAGCAGTGTTTTTTCATTCTAGTTAGTTACAGGATTCATCTGTAATCTTAACAGCATATCACACACTTTTGCCATTCATGGAGTTTGACAATTCTGTTGAAATCAGGAAAGGTAAAAAAAATTATCCAACATATTTAGAATGACTAAAAAGACTTTTGGGCTCAGGCTCACTTTGTCACATCCCTTGACATTCTACATTTGTTTGCTCTTTCTTCCCAGCAATGGGAAGAGGAATGGTCTAAGAAAAAGCCATTACCCCTCCCAGTAAATTTTGTTTTCTTGATACCCTTGGAGTACTGCAGTTACAGCACCACTATGCAAGGGTTTTTCCAACTTCCTTCAGCAGCCAATGGAAGAAACCAGTGAAAGGAACCTCCAACACCTGCAAAATGACTACTCTGTTATTTAAGAAAACTGGGCTTAGGATAAGAGGATTGTGAATCAGTGCAATGGTTCATAATTGGAAGATTTTAAGTGTCACAATGACACTATTTTGGCAAGGAACAGAAAACTATGCTGTAAGTTTGTATGAGACAAGGGCATCAAAATAAAACGAGCAAATTTCATAGAAAATAAAAGCAGAGCTGTTTCTAATGATCCTTTACCTTTCTATTTATATGCTTTAAGGGTCTGCAAATATTAAAAAAAAAAAAGAGTTTTCCAGTTTCTATATAAAGAAGTCATTTTAGACAGATCAAAACCATAAAGGCACAAAACTCCTGGATGACAGATGCCAGGATGTTAGTAACCATAAATGGTTTTCAAATATGGCCCCATCACCATCCCCCACAGTAGCCCTTTCAAGTGGGAATTACAAATTGCTTACTCGGAGAGGAAATTTCAAACAGGCCACTTATCAAAAAGTGCCAAATAAACCTGTCATTGGGATAGAAGTTACAAACCATTTCTAAACTCTGCAGACATTTCCTGAGCCTGTGAACTCTGATCTTGGCTTCTAATAAACATGACATCAGCTCGCCAGTACTGCAGACACAAGACACATGACCCACCACTATGTTATCACTTCGTCTGCAGTTTCTTCTAGGATCTGTTCTAAAACAGAACATCAATGGAAGACTTTCCACTTATTTCAAAATTGGTTTTGGATCAGATCCTTAAAGGGAGGACAGAACAAGCACAGCATGGTATCAGTATGTGAGGTACAAATATTATTGCAAGTATCCACTTAAAAGCAATACTGATTCTGAGACATTTGAGTTTTCCAGGTACTGAATAAGTAAGTGGGTTAAGATAAGACTCCTGTCGCTATCAAAATTTATTAACTGTTAACCCCTCATCCTAGAAATGTAACTGAGCCCTTAAGAACTCTGATTAAGTGTTTATATACTAGATGGCTACCAAGTAGCTTCTCAAAACACGTTAAGAACCATTTTGATAAGCCAGAAGATTTCAAGCACTGGAATGACAATCACCTTAATTTGCAGAAAAATAAAAGGGAAGCTAAAGCACCACAGTGTACTTTATCCATGTAGGTACTTCCTTTGCATCTATGGCAGGGGAGTAGGGAGGTTGCTTTTTCATGTTGGGGGGTTTGTTTTTTTATTATTAAAGTTGAAAAAACAGTTCATAAAATAAAAGTTCCTCTACATCTCTGGTCTGGAAACTTGACAAGACCCTTACCTCACACACCAAGCAAAATGGGCCACCAGCTCAATAAGCTAAGGTGTCAGTCTGCATAGAACTACAGCTCTTGGGAATATAACACAATATATATGGATAGAACAAAGTAAGATATTCATAAAGACTACTGAACACTGACTTAGAAATGGACCTTCTACTCCTGCCTAAAGATCAGAAGCTTCCCTCACGCTTGGATATTTCTAAAACAACTCTAGATCAAACACAAGTCAGAGCTGTCAAGTTGCTATATGCAGTGAATAAGAAACTCTCATTGAAAAGCTTCAGGATTAACACACGAGTGTTGCTGCAGAGAACATCCAAGACCCACAACAAATCCACATCAAGTTAAAACAGACAAATACAGAAAGCTCTCCAGAGTCCTGAGAGCATCACCCATTTTTGCATTTTCCTATTCCATCCATATCCAGTTTCTTAAACAAAGAAAACCCAATTCATC
This sequence comes from Meleagris gallopavo, assembly GCF_905368555.1. Lineage (NCBI taxonomy): Eukaryota > Metazoa > Chordata > Aves > Galliformes > Phasianidae > Meleagris > Meleagris gallopavo. The sequence continues at coordinate 14,676,047 of NC_139405.1, forward strand.
ACCAACATCTCTAGCTAACTTTATAGTAGTTTTGTGCAAATAGTATTTCATCATTAAGCTGCTAAACCATCTCCAAGTCATGGCAGCCTTGATACACAGCTGCTGGCTACATTACAAACATTTCATTCTCTTCTTACGGTAGGACACCAGCTGCCTCTCACTGGGACATTAAGAGGAGGTCACAGTACAATAGATATGCAAGGAAACACTCGCATGCGCTGCTACCACAGGACTGAGCAGGTCCACAAGAAACTGCAAAGCCCCAGTGCAGGAAAAGAGAAGCTTGTACTTGCTTCTGAAATGGACAAGAAATATTTCTGTCCATGGATGTCACTCCAAGGATCTTTACTATGAACGGAAAAGAAACTCAAGATTCCTGGCCTGTTTCTGTACACTAACAATCAAAGGGAATTATCCAGTTTATATTACCTAAGGATTTAGCCTTCTAGATTCAAACGTGTAGAAATACATGGATGTCCTCAGAAATATCAAGGATAGGCTATTTTATACCAAACTAACGAAGCTACAGCATTGCAGCAGAAATGCAAAGAAAATGATTAAGCCAAATTGCCAGGGAGTAGACTAGATGGGGCAGAAGCATACTGGAGTCAGGGGTTAGTCAGAACAGCCAGGCAAAGCCATGCTCTTGCTAAGGGAGCCAAGTGATCTATAATGACCAGGAAAAGTTCAATGGTTTGGTTTTAATGACTCATGGAGCAGTGCAGCACCTCCTACCAACATGCTGCGGCATTCATACCCCGAAGGAAGTGTGTCAGCTACTGAGTCATGTAGCTTTGAAGGATTGGCTCCTGCCAACCTAAATACAAACTATGCCCTGCCCTGTTCAGTCCTGACATTACTGTAGCCCAAGGTTAAGCTCATCTACCAGGAGCTTTCTAAAATAAAAACCTTTCTGGTTATAAATGAAACACGATTTCCAAACCCAGGCTACAGGGACCCAGCAACTTTCCTGCACACATTCAGTCTTCCGACATCAAGAGCCAGCAACAGAACCTGCTGAAGGGACTAAAAGCAAAGCTGATTGGCCACTTAGGAGCAAGCTTTAATATAAAAATGAGACTTGTGTTTTTACACTACTGATCTACATTTGCAAATCACTGAAGGTAATTTAGACCAGCCCATAAAAATGAAGAGCTATAAAGCCAGTTATATTAAGTTGTTATGCAATAGAAAGCACAGCTGCACTGAACACCAGTCCACAAAAAGAGGAGCAAAAAGCCATGAAGTTCCACGAAGGCAAAGCTAATACATTTCAACTAACAAAAGATGACTTTTAATTAACTTGTTCTCATTGAGTGCAGACATAATTAAATTATAGAAACAACCACATCAGCGTAATCAATTTAGAAGAACCCACAAACAGAGACAAAGGAAAAAAACATTTATTTAAACTGCTTTCATTCTTTGTTTTTCACATGTGCTCATGCTTCTTTTTAAAGGAAAGAAGATCCTAACTCCAGTTCAGTTTAATCAAATCCTTGAAAGGCTACCACAACTTCTGACCCAATCTTCAGATATTTTCTCAGATCACTGTTCTTATATTTATGCAATTACTCAGGAATCTCACCTTTCACTTCTGCAGGTATGTCTCCTATCCATTTGGCCATTCAGCTAGACGATAAAGACTAACAATATGACCTGAATGCAGAACGAGGGCTCAAAATGTCAAATAAGCAAGCAAACAATAACAAACTAGCTCTGCCTAGTTTTGTTACAGCCAGGATAATGGTGGGCAAGTTAATTTTCAGAAGGATGCAATTCAGGATTTGAGATCTTCAGGGCTTTATAACAGATGCTTTCCCAGTCGCTTCAAAAGTTAACATTTATTAGGATTAGCTTATCTTTATCAAATCAAGACAGATCCGCACAGCTTGAATTGCAGTGCCAGCCACAGTAAAAACTCGTGGTTTGATTAGTGAATTTCCAGCAAAGAGTTCCTATCAGGTCAAAGTACAACAGAACACCTTCAATGGGACAGTTTGTATCGTTAAGTATTTGCTGACATGCTTCACAAAACTGAGCCAAAATACCTTGATCATACCCTTCAGAAAAATAAAGGTCGCATCAGGAAGAGCTCAGGCAAGGAAAAGTGCATCCACTGATGGTGTCCTCCTCAAGGTGGTGTACTCCTCAAGGTCTACCCAAACACCAGCTACAGGTGCTCAGAGCACCTCTAAGAGTAGCCAGAAAAACTCTGCACACCCGTGCATGGATGGGTGACAGGACACAACAGGAAGGAGCTATTTTCCACTTACAGCAATAGAATTACTCTGGATTGCTAGACTAGCATTTGCAAGCTTGTAATAGCCCTTAATGAACTCCACGCAACAGCACATATGACATAGATGTGACACCACCACATCCTTCCTGCACCCACATCTTTCAGCCCTTAAGTTCTGCTGCCATCTGTAATACACAGCTGCACTGGTTCTTATTTCAGACACCCTCACTGCATGGCCTTCTCCCAGCAACCAGATGTCTGTCCTGGGGATAGCTTCTGCATCAGCAGAAAGTTCTACATTTCAACTTCAGACATACTTTTTAAATAGATAATGACCCATACAAATTTCACAGTCAAATGGATCTTATACATGTACATACATATGTAAAATGGAGCTACAACAGAAGCTTTGCAGCTTTCACTATTTGCTTCTCTTTAAAAATAAGCAAACAAGTATGCAAAAATATTATTGTTTAACCTATTTTCGATTAAATGTTTCAATGCAAGATCTTTTCTCCCTAATACAATTACACTTTATAAAAAAAAGCTAAATACAGTTTTGTAGGTTTCTGAAGAATGAGGTTCTTCTCCCCATGCATGTTTTACTGCCTCTGAGACAGCTCACATTATTTCACAAACATGTACTAGCCAGTGTTTACCAAATCCTGAACATCATGTTAAGTAGAAACCTTCTGTGCTTGCTGAGCATAAAACTCTAGTTATCTAGAAAGCATTATCATCATGTGTACTCATCTGGTGGGGGGAAGCAGACATACCATCATGGATTTCATTTCCAGCAGAGGGCAAGTGCAAGCAGGAAACCCAAGTAGGACAAGCAAACTTTCTACAGAATCCAAAAATAGGAAGCGTGCTATCTGCCTTAAGAATGTATCACACAAACATATACCTAAGGCTGCTTTACCCCGTACCTGTCCCATACTCCTTTAGCATCAAGTAGAATGGCACATGCTATCATCAGCTAACACGACCAAGGCAGCCATTTGATGTCCCCTTCGGATGCTGACCTCAGCTCTTCCCACGCTGCAGTTACATTCCCCACCGCGGTGCCCCCTGTTACTAAGCCTGCAGTGGCATCTACTGGTCACAGCCCAGCGAGGCAGGTGGTGCTTTTCTCAGCTTTTCTATATGACAGAAGAGCATGAATTGTACAGGATTCCATCACAGTTTTCCTTATTTATCCTTGCTGCTGTTAAGTCGCTTTGGAGATTTATTAAGTACAGATAAGCAACCAAGTGCAGTGTCACAATAATTCACATGAATGTATTTCGATGCTTATCCAAACTTCAAAGCACCTTTAATTCCTAAAAGCTTCCATTAGAACTGAAAAAAGCTACCGGCTCACCCTCAGTTCTTCCATCCTCCACAGGGGAGACAATTCGAAGTATATTCAGCCCTGGGCAGCAAATTTGGCAAAAATTAAAAAAAAAAAAAAAAAAAAAACCCTCACGGAAATTCTTTAGTCATCAAGTAGTCAGTCCCTGCTCCCCCCAAGTCAAAGGTTTAACAATTTGTTTCTGGCTTGTCAGAGTGCATGCATTTTTATATGGCCACAAAAATACAGACACCTAGCTTTTCCAGCAACAAATTACTTCAACTCTTATACTAACCTTTCTGATGGGAACCATAGCTGTAGTATCATTTTCTATTGTTCTCCTTGCTTTCTACAAACATCATTTCCCTAGGCAAGGCACACATACAGTGCTGCACCACAACCAGTACTTACTTGATTCAATCACACTTTCTCATATTGAGCACAGATTATTAGCGGAGATATGGCCCCAACCCCCTACCAAAGAGCCCTATTATATTTAAAACATGTACACCATATGAATGGTCCAACCCATACAACACAACATGGTAAGATACGTATTTAGAAGAAAAGTTAATTTAGAGTTGAGATCCTGGGCTTTCTATGAAAGAGGGAAAAAAAGCCAGTTCAACAAACTGAGTCAAGTTCTGAGGATCTGCAATTGGGGGGGGAAAAGTCAGGGCACAGCTGTTTTCCTGCTGACTGTTGCTGACAAGGAGAGAAACTCCACATGAATGTACCACTCCAACCAACCCACAGCTAGTGTGTATCCCACCAGCAGTACAACAGGGGTCAGGGCTGCTTAGTGTCTGGGTTAGCAGGGCTACTGAGAAGGCCAAGAGGGCCAATCATTTTCAGCACCTACACTGGGACATTTGGATCTCCCTTAGCATTTACCTTTAACAGACTGCAATATTTGCATTTCTTCAGGTACTAAGAATGATCAGCACGAGAGAAAGAGGATGAGATTTGGCTACAGGTGATATGAAAAGCAGAACTCAGGCTGGAACAAATGATGAAATGAGACTGTGTACAAGCATGCCTGATGCATGTGTGCAAGAGAGCAGCTCACCATTACAGAGTTTCTCTTCAATCAGTACCCACTCTAGCTGCAGAGAGAAACTAAATAAGGGCCAAGTTTTAAGAATGTGGTTACACACTGTACCATAGCTCTCTGTTTGGAAATTCAATTATCCAACACTCACAAAGTGATCAGTTTCCTTCTGTCACCTGGAATAAAATAATAACTGGTCCAACCCCAAGTACAAGCACAGGCAAGAAAGTAAACTTTGGTTTAAGGCCAGAAAACAGAAGAGATGCAAGCAACCCAACCATCATGACAACCACCACTTTAGTCATCTTCAAAGGTGATTCCTTTTGAAAGAAGTGTTTAAAGCAGCACTTCAAGGTTTGAAAACTTTGCCAGTTTTTAGAGAGCCATACCCCCAGTGAGATATTTTCTTAATCAGTTTTTAAATAAGCAATACACTACTTGCTCTTTAGTTTTAAACGTGCTTAAATTATCTTTTCAAATTTTCTCTGCTGTTCTCTAAGTCTAGCTTGCTCTCCCAAATGAAGCTCTGAGAAACCTGAATTAACACAAGGGTAACAGTAAAATCAACGAGTTGGTAATTCAGACAGACTGGGAGGATGGGGTTATAAATACCTATTATACATATATATCTCCCTCCGCAGGTGAATAAACCCATGGTATGAATTTCAAAGACTTTTAACTAAAACATGCTTTCAAGGGTCAATCATAGCCCTGCAGAAAACTCTGTATGTTGCTCAGCCCTCTGGAAAATCCCAAAGCTGATTTATGTGCCAGAACATAGAAAGGCAAGTCTTAATTAAACCTTCTATTTTTAAAATCTGGGCTTAGTATTTAAAAAAAAAAAAAGTTGCACATTCGGATGGGAAAACCAAGTCAAGCAACACAGTATTCACAATGCCTTCATCAGGAATTATTTGTCAAAGTCGCACAGCTCCCTTTCACAGAAGCACCACACTGTTCCATGCCAAGTAGTATTGCCCTCACCCCAAGAAGAGGCTGAGTTAGTACAACTTTACTCTCTCCAGAGACCTGGCCAGGCAATAAACAGGAGCAGCTCACAGGACAGGAGCTCCTTGGCATCTCATCACCACAAGTCTCTGCTGCCTGAGCCAGCAGTGCTTGGCTCCCATAAGCATGACCCGAAGCCGAAGCTCTGAGACCTCCCAGACTGCAGCCAGGAAACACGCGTACAACCCTGCCTCTACCACCTGTGGCTCAGAAGCCTGATTTACAGCTGAACCACTCCGCATCCTCCAGGCATTTTTTTCTTTGTACAAATGGAGCAAGGACAACTGAGGTCCCCCTGTTGCAGCTCCGGTCTCCTCGAGGCAAAAGACAGTCTTTAGTCAATTTGGATAGACATATAAAGTTCAATTTCATTCTGATCTTGTAAGTACAGCTGTAATATTTAGTGTTTAGAAAGAATGAAGAATTACTTAAGGTAGCATTAATATGAACAATTTTAAAATAGAGGTCAAACAAAGGTTAGCCTATTTATCTTAAAAGCCGTCATCCAAACAGCCCCAATGCAGCTCCAGGTAATATCTCAGAATGTCACTCCAACTGAGAAAACAGTATCCTAAAGAAAACAGTTATAACAAGACTGCAACCAAACAATTATTTTGAACCCAACTCTTTCATGTTTTAACTTTGGTAGGAGTAGTACCAAATCCTGTGTTTGCTTTTGGAACTGTTTCTTCACCTGCTCCTAAAGCCAAGAGTAAAACAGCAGACATGACACAGTACATTGACAACACAGTCCAGCAGCACACCACAAGATGATACAGCTTACCACAAGATGGTTTTGCTTACCCTAGCATCTCAAAATAGTTTTTAGACATTAATGAACACTATAAAACACTACGATAAAACTGCAGGATGGGAGGAAGATTCAGTTATTTGTTTGGTAAGCCATAGTCTCCAAACCAGCACATGTAAACCAATCCCACTCACAGCTCTGTAGGATACAGCCCATTTTTATTGCAAATAGCCATGTTACTGAATGGCCATTACAAACAAAAGGACTTGAAGTATTAGTTTTGTATACAAGCACTAAAGACTGTAGCCTTTCATCTAAAGCTCTAAACTTAGTTCTATTCTCTAAAAGCCATATAATTTAGTACAGACTTGTAGCTGTTAAAAGTTGATATGAAATCTACAAGAAATACAACACAGCTGGAATGCAGACTAAATCCTCCGGCCAACATCTCGTATAAGGTTCTATCCCGTAACCTATAATATTTATGTACACACAGTCAGGCACAGTAACTTTAAACTCATAACTTTAACAACTCTACAGTAGTTCTCCAGACTGTAAGGGTGGAGGAGGAGGTATTTCTTTTCATTAACCACACGGATAAGTATTTTAAAGGCAGAACTGTGAAAATCAATCCACACTTACTAGGCACCATCTCTTCATAGCCCTGACTTCACGAAGGCACAAAAAAGGCAACACCAAGAATTTCTGGAAGTCTGACAACACTTAGCACATTTGAAAACCAGGCCATCTATAGCTGGCAGGGGGATGCTGAGAAGCAAGGGAGTGTGATGTAGAAGACTGAATGGTTGGCTTAAAGGATTAGATCATTTTCAGTCACCAAAAAGTCCCACATGTGGCTAAAGTTTTGTAAATCTTCACAGCTTCAGTTAAAAGCAGTATGACGCAGGTCTGACTCATTAAATCAGCTGCCTGGGGAAAAACATGCATTGTTATGGTCCACTTCAGACTCTGTCATCCTTGATCTGCTCTGTGTAACAACTGCCCCTGCTCACCCCTCACTGTTCCTCATATTCAAGGAGTTTCTGATAGCACTGTTCAATGACTCAGCCTTTGTGCTAGACATGTCAGTGCCTCATCACGATCTGCTTTTCAAGCATGAGACAGCCAGAGATAGAGGGCCAACTTTAAGCCCTTCAGAAACACCTGTGCCCAGAGGGTAGCAAGCTTGATTCATTATGGATCATGGCTGTCTGCTCTGCACCCTAGGAAACCCAAGTCACATCAACTTCAGGTCCCAGTTCAGATCTCCAATAGAAGCTTGAACTCTTCTAAACAAAGATGACAAGCAATTTATTTATTTATTTATTTTTCCTTGTTTTTAAACTCAGCATAGTGAGCATCCATAGCAATCTTACCTTCAAGACTTCATTAAGACCAAAGATGCCAGATACCTACAGGCCATCTGTCAGTATTTTACGAAAGTCTTATGCAACTTCCACCTCAAAGGCTACATTCAGCCTTCCAAACTCAAGGAACTCTCTCATGACTTGAGAAAAGCTGAAGTGAGTAAGCATTAAGAAGAAGTGAGGAAAATCCACGCTTGCAATGAGTTCGACAATTTCCCACACCCTGGCCCTGTGGTTCTCCGGATCCACATTTGACTCAGCCTGACACACTCCTATTAGGAAAGTTTCTTTATGGAGAGGAAGGAAGTATTAGATCCGTGGCATCACTGATGACAAAACTATTCTTGACCAAAGCAAGAGCAGTGAGCATGTCAATGAGAAAGAGATACTATTTCCCCTTCACCTGCAAGTCATGCTTCTGCTATTCACAACTTTCTCCTGCAACGTATTCACTTGGTACTCATCCACACACCTACCAGTAACAAACTGCAGCATTAGCTGTGATCACTCATTCACAGCACTGCACATTCATGCTAACATATTAACATCAACCTCAAACAGGTAACGTAGCTTAGACTACACTACAATTATACAGACACAGTAGGGGGGGAAAAAAAAAAACTGACCCTCTTACAGCTAACAGCAGAAACTCTGCCATTCATTAGCTTCAACTGCACGAAGTTGCACTACTGAAGTTAATCACAGGTCATTAACACTGACTGGAAAATAGATCCCACACTAGCTGTATGCAAACACTGCCACCACACACACCCTACTACACAAAGCTTATGTAATTGCGGAGACTCACAAGAGGAACAACACAGAAAAATAACCGAGCTCCAAGTACTTCTGGAAGCATCAGGCAACATGCTAGCTCACTTACCTCCACAACAACCAATTCTTTTGTATCCTTAGGCGCTTGAATGGAGGATGCAAAAATGATTTAAAGTACAGCTGGCTGAAAAGCAATATGAATTTGAAGACCAGATGCATCCATGAACTGAAGTGGCCCCAATAGCATTTGAAGCTTGATACTGAACAAGTTTTCTTCCCATAATTAAGATAAAAGCATGATGAATATATAGAGGCCCACCAACAAAAAAGGTTACTCCATACCTTGTGCTTGTTAAGGGGAGCATAAACACAAGAAATAATGATTCTAGGAGATTAAACAGCAAGTCTTATATGTGTGCTTGGTAGTAACTTAAAACATTGGCCTAATAAAAGTAAAAAGGAGCCGTAAAAAGTATATCAAAGAAATACATTTTAAAAAACCTATAATATACATTTTTCTGTCTTTCTCACATTACCTTCCCATGCTTTCAAAACATACGTTTTTCTACTAGGAGACTTTACTACAGACATTAGTAGATCCTAAAGGAAGAGTGTTCAAACTCTGAACCAAATGAGCTGACTCTTAACCAACAGGTGAAGACACAGGGTACTGCCTCTACTAAGCCTCATTATTGACTGTTGGGGATTTTAGCATGTAAACTCATAAAGAAGGTAGAGGATGCAAACTGAGGCTTCCTGTGATTTTCTACAAGAACTACAGCAGAGAACAGCTGTTGCTCAATTACCCATTTTCCCCATTCACTATTCTGAAAGGACAAATCACACTTCTCCAAAACTGATTTGCTCAGCCTCCTGTGAGATAGCTGAAAATGAGTACCCTGCCCCCAAAACATACTTGAACTCTGCAACTTTTCAGAAGTAAAACATCACTGCCTTTTGTAGTGCAAGTATTGTTCAATGCTGACTGAAAAAAAAAAAAAAAAAAAAAAAACACTTTTTTCCTGATACCTACATCTTGTAAAAGTTCATATTAGACTCAAATAGAACTTACCCAGACTTAGTTGTCTTCTGGCTTTTTCCAGATCTCTTCTTCATCCACGTTCTCCAGTGTACAGTAAATGCATTTTCTTTTTAAACTGATCTGTTGGATGGGTTACAGAATTATCTCCAGCAATCCTACAGCAGTCCAGGAAGAACATGCCTCATAGCACCTTGCACAGCAGAACGTGGCTGATACCAGCCCCCACATTTTCTTCACTCAGCTCAGTTACTCACAAAGAACTGAAAAAACAAACAAAATAAATAGCACTTGAACTTAGAAGACATCAAGACTCACACTGGCCTGGATATTAAATTCAGTGTTCATTAATACCCTGGGTTTAGCAGTCACCATTGTTTATATCTCATTAGTTACATTTATTATCAGCTGAGCTTTTTTTTTTTTTTTTGCTTTCTTTAATCAAGGGCTTGCAGTTTTACTCCAAAGAGCAAAATTTTGTGTTTGGTTTTTTTTTTTTTTTAAACAATACATGTTTCTTTCAAGCTAAGCAGTCACAACCCAGCACCTTACAAGTTTCTTTATATCTCTGCATCTTATCTCTTTGTAGACACCATTGGTGACACCACACCTTGAACGCTGCATTCAGTGCTGAGCCCCTCACTACAAGAAGCTGAGGCCCCAGAGCAAGTCCACAGAAGGGCAATGAAGCTACAAAGGGTCGGAAGCACAAGTCTTATGGAGAGCAGCCAAGGGAACCAGGATAGTTCAGTCTAACTACTGAAAATAACTTAGCCCTGAGTTTCAAATCTCTCAAAGGCATTTTCTGTGAAAAGTTATTTGCCCAACTGTATACATATCTATATTCAAAAAACAACTAGATAACTTACCCAACTGCACTGTGAAGATCTAACAGCCAGCCAACTGCTGAGTTAAGCAACTGCCAAGAAGCAACAGAAGTGCAAGGAAGAAGAAAGCAAAGTGGCCCCTTCAGAGCCACAACCACCTAAGGCACCACCACCAGTGTCACACACAGGGACTGAAGACCTAAATCTGAGCTCAACAGCTGCTACTGGGTTCATAAGCAGGAGCCAGGAGGGCTCAGGTGAGGCTGGTCAGGGCAATTAAAGGTCCATCAGTGCTTCCAATTGATTGAGTCTAGAAAGGCATTTGTTTTCAAGTTTTTGAGTTAAAGGATGTTTGATGCTTACACGTTTCTGGTGTGCTCACAATCTGAAAAGATCAGTGTTGCCAGAGCAGTTCAGTGGCTGAATCTATGGCAGCAATAAAGGGACCAAAGGTCGTATGATTTTATCTGTGGTTCAGTTACTTCACATCTGCTTTTACTAATGAGAGTAGCTGTTTGCTCCCAATAGTGTTTCAGAGATGCAGTCCTTCTACCTCTCCAGCCTCTGGGGACTCATTTTCCAGGTTAACATTTCAACAAGAAAGAACATTTTCCTTGATTTTCTCTGTTGTCCTCTATTTAATTTTCTTCCCTTATCTGTTGTACCTAGTCAGTACACATACTAAGCAGGCCAGAAGTTTGAGGGGAGAAAGGTTTTCTGTGGGAATTTGCCTTTTAGAGAAGCACTTATCCACTTCCAGTCAATCAAACTCACTTTGCTCATTATAATGCACCCCTACACTGCAAATACATCTTTCTATTCTTTGGCATTTTACCCTCAGAACCGAACTCTCTAGTAACCATTGGTGTCAACTCCTCAACAATAGCGTCCTGAAAGCAGTAACTCTGTACTTCCCCACGCACATAGGCCCCGGTTTGGGCCTGGGGGCGTTGGGCTGTCCCACCTCCGAGCTCCACACCCAGCACCGGGCTCACACTGGAAGCCTTGCAGGACAAAAGGAAAGCCTTTATCTGCAGTCACTTCAAAGCAGCTTTTATCTGCTACGTTCGCAAACAGTAACTGGATATGGAGTCATAGCTTTTTAAAAGTTACTCTGACGTTAAATATTAACTTCTACATCATATTTATGGTTTCTTCACAGCAGCTCACTTCCTAATGGTGAGATAGGGAGCATTCCTGATATGGCTTCCAGCTCCGCGCTCACGAGGGCGGCTCTCAACTTCCCCATGGCAGCCTTCCTCACGGCCCAGCCACCTCGACCGCAACAGCCAACTTCTCCCGGACACCGACAGTACAGTAAGCAGAGCCAGGTTATGTCCCCGGCTGTCACTCGGACTTGTCGGTGCTCCGTATTTTGAAGAGCAAAGAGTTAACGTGGGCACGTCGGTTGCTTGCCCGGCGTTCTCTGGACACCTGCAAACAAGAGACAGCCCCTCGGCACTCACGGCGCGAGGAGACCCGAGCACGGCACAGCCCCGCGCGGAGCGGAGCGGCCCCCCGCCGGGGCAGCGCGAGAGCCGCGCTCTGGCTTGTCGCTGCCCGCCAGGCGCCGGGACGGGGGCGGCAGGCAGGGCAGGCAGGGGCAGGGACGCGCTGCCCGGCCCCGGGGTGCCGCCGGCTGGCTGTCGCGGAGAGAGGGGGCGGGAGCGGGGCCGCTCCCTGAGCGGTGCAGCCCCCGGGGCCCCGCCGCGGCGCGGGTAGGGCCGGGCAGGGCGCCGCTCCTCCTCCCGGCGCTGAGACGCCAGGTGCGGGCGAAGGGAGCAGGAGCCGGGCGGGGAGGCGAGGGACGGCCGGGCCGAGCCCGAGTGAGTGAGCGAGCGAGCGAGCGAGAGCGGGGAGCGGCGCGGGCTAGGGGCGGCGGGGCAATCCGTGCCGGGGCGAGGGGCGCGGAGCGGCGGCGAGCGTGGGTCGGCCGAGTTCGTTGTTATTATTTGAGCTGTTTGAGTTATTATTTGGAGCTGTTTTAATCGCTGCGGTGTGAGCCTAGCCCACCCGAGGCCCGTTCGGGAAATCTCCTCGTTGGGGTGTCAGCAGCCGGGCACTTCCTCAAAGGCCTGGGCTCCATGCGGAATGCGCTCCTCACCATCGCCTTTGAGGACGGCTGCCCGGCCCGCGAGCGTGCGGGGCTATCGGCGGCACGCTTAACCTGAAGGTGAATGCGTTCCTGCGCCGACAAGGCCACGTCATTCTGTATTTCCACACGAAGTTCGAAGCTTGGGGCTAAAATCTACGGGTGTAACGACTGCACTGGAGGTTTGTGTTGGCCAACAGGCTCTGCCTTGACGCTGCCCCACCGGCACATCCAGAGCCCACCTGAAATTTAAGACACCGGACGTGCGCGGCCCCTCCTGGCAGTTTGGGCCGTTTCTTTTGTTTTTCATGCACAACAGTCAGTTGTCCACGTTGCGTGGTTTGCCGCTTTTTTGAGACCGAGCTTTGTTCTGTGATGGATTTACTGGTGGTTGTGTTTTCTTATCATCAAACTAAAACCTCTCGAGGAGGAAGTGGGGAGGAGAGCAGCTTCAGGGAATGACGGGGTGCCAGAATTAGCTGCTCTCAGGCCATGGTTTTCCAGGCCCTGCAAGCCGCAGTGCGAGTGAGGCTCTCCCAGCCCTCGGGCTGCTCATTTTCATCCACATCAGCACAAGCGTTTGTACACAGAATTGGATTAGCAAGCTAACATTAAAAAGAAGTTACCTATATGGTTTTGCTGGACGGATGAGACTTATTCAGTAATAATACTGCCTCGCGATAGACTGAAGTGTAGGCAGAAGTTATGGCTCTGCCAGATTTCATACCTGCACTCTTGTACCGAAATCACATGTTCCTCATGCTTAGTCAGCTGTCGATTTTTATGTATTTTAATGCTGTTACGGATGCTCAGGAATGTGATTGGTGGCATTCTGACTATCCTATTGCTGTGAATAAAGTGTAATGGTAACAACTGATCTCCTGCACGCTGTATTCCCCTTCTGCTGAATCCTGGTGCGCTGGGGTTCAGGAGCTCTTGAACACTGCCTCCACGAGAAGTACAGTGCCCTGTTCTAAAGCATACCTAAGCTAGTGCACAGCAGCACAAATTCAAAATCCCAGCTCTATCCCAGAAGCAGTACAGCTATAGTGTTACCAGTGTACAGCATGATACCTTTATCTACCAAGACAAAACAGATTTCTTGGTTAAGTACCAGCCCTTGTTAGTTTTTAGTTTAGTAACTATTTGGTGAAAAGGTGTAGGCTGATACATGCAGGAGCATAACAGCATTTGTTCCTCAGTGTAAATTGGCCTTTTGGTGTTCTGAGTTAGAGCTCTCTGTTCTAAGTCATGATTTTAGCCATTCAGGGCAGACTCCGAGCACTGTTCCAGTGAAATTCCTTTTAGGGGAAAACCACTGTATCAATGATGGCTCTGAGCCGGACAGGTCGTTTCCTTTATGTTATCATTCATTTTCTTTTGGCATAAATCAAATCTTAACACATACATTTTCATTGCATTTACATTTCCAATCATTCTTTTTTAGTAGTAGATTTGTCATTGCCAACATATTTGTATTATCCCATAGATACCCAATTTTATATCAGTAGGATTGTCACAAAGTATGGCCTCAACCCAAAGGAGTTCAAGAAACCAAGACACCAGAAACAGTGGTATTCTGAGAACAGATTTTCAAAGAACTTGACTGAAATTGTTAGATGATTTTATATGTACTCCATAGTACAAATACTACATATAATGTAATTTAACAAAAAATCAGAAGTCTTCCTATTGAAATTTTTAAGCTGTTAGGAAAAAAAGAAGTTAGGAAGCACATTTGAAAGTCTGGGGAAGATTAAGCAGTAACAGTTTGGCTGTTGAGCCTCTTTGTGCCTCTGGAAAGGAAACTCTGAACATTGAACTCTGCTCTGCCTTCAAATAGTATCTTTTGGCATATAAACCCTCCTTTATTATCTAATCAGTAACCTAAAGCTTTATTATTATGAATTTGGTGCATAGGTGGAATAAAAACTAGAAAACCCTGTTTCTAGGATGAAATGCTTAACCCTTAGCTTCATTTTACATTCATATAACCTAAGTAAGGCTGCTTTTGTCCTGTATTCATTCGTTCTGCCACTCCTCACCTGTGGGGATAGGCCTTGATTTTACGTTTTGATCTAACTTAGGCTAAATGATTTAACTACTAAATGTTTTGGTTTTGTTTTTGTTTTTTTTTTATGGATCTACAGAAGTCTGTTAGCATTACTGTGCCCCTTCTAGCCTTCTTTGTAAACAAGTACTTGTTAATTTATATGTTCAAGCAGTCTGTGTACAGCACCATAGGCCAAAATCTTTGTTTGTGACTTGAATTCTCAGACACTGCTGAATGCCTGTGATAAATGGAAGTCATCCACTTTATTCTAAACTTCCACTGTAAAGGTTTGTTTCTTAGGGTTCAGTTTAATGGGACACTGAGTGATAATCTGCTGTCTTCTTTCACTGGGTAAATATCCCAAATGCTTCATGCAGCATGAGGCACTGTGTGCCTACAAGCTCCTTCTTCACTAATTAGCAAAACTCTATTAATGATAACCTGCTTTGCTTCTACTGTGAGCATCTCTTCTAGTCAGGCTTGGCATGATTACTACGTACCTGTCCTGGCAGGAGCCTGGTGGAATCTCAGGTGATTCACCATGCTGAGACAGGATAAGTGCTTTCATCCCTGCAGAAGCAGACAGTCAGCTGGAACTGCTGCTGCGTGCCTTGATGTTGCTGGCAAAGAGCCATTAAAGTTGTTTGTACACTCCCACACACACCTACCCTAATACTCTGGTAGAACTCTTCTGCCTTTTGCTCTAAATGTAAACTTTTATTTGCAGTGAAAATTACAGCTGTGAGTGTGTAAAAGTCAACAAAATTCCTCTGTTCGCTGGATAGATTGCCAGAACAGATTCCACTACAGCTACAGGCTTTGCAGTATCCTGAATGGCACTGGGGAAACCGGAATGAAACTGGGCTCTTTCTAACCTATGGGGGACACTTGAGTTAGGGAAAAAATGTACATCCAGAATTTAAAAAAATGCCACTCTGTCTTGCAAGAGTAATCAGAAGAACAGAGTTCAGGGGTAACAAGATAACACATCTGAATTTCCTATTAAGGCTGCTCTGAAATCTTGGCAATATGGATATGTTTTGAGACTGTAAAGATATGCATTAGTTTCAAAGAGTAGAGGAAAAAATAAGGAAAAAATACCCTTTTTATTTTGGTTTTTGCAGAGCTTACACAGATCTTTGGAAAATGATTTCCTCAAGTGCTTACGGATCTAACACCTGGGAGCTCTTGGTGACAGTTGATCATCAATGTGAAGGAGAGCAAAATGAATTTACACTGCGAGTCACAGGGGACCTTCATATTGGAGGAGTGATGCTGAAATTAGTGGAACAAATCAGTGAGTAAAGACCGTTTCATTTGTATGGTGTTATTAAAATAACATGTGAATCTTTCCTTTAATCCATTTAATCACAGAATTCCCTGTGGAATTAAGAGCAGCAATGTTTTGTCTCTTTCCTTATGTGTGTGCTTTTCAATCTCATTTGGTCAAGGTTTTGTCATCTTTTATGTCAGGATAGCTAAGGGCTCAAAACTGATCAGACTAAAGCCATTTGTCCACCCTCCAAAATCCTCCATGGAACTCACAAAGTCTTCTATCTGTTCTTGATTCAGAGCTTTTCTTGGTCTGCTTTCAAAGTAGAAAGGACCCCAACATTTTTATTTAATCAAAACACATGCAAGTCCATATTAGTGAAACAAGACAGAGGGACTGGAACTATAATTTTAATGTAAATTCTCCCATATGCAGAGTACTGTTTCCAAAGCTGATTTGTTAGTATGTTAGTTACTGGACTTATTAAGAACCATATTGTTTTTGCTTTTTTTTCTAGAGGTGTCACAAGATTGGTCAGACTATGCCCTTTGGTGGGAGCAAAAAAAGTGCTGGCTACTGAAAACCCACTGGACTCTTGATAAATGTGGGGTACAGGCAGATGCTAAGCTGCTCTTTACTACTCAGCACAAAATGCTGCGGCTTCGCTTGCCAAACATGAAGACGGTGAGACTGAAAGTCAGTTTTTCTTCTGTGGTATTCAAAGCTGTCAGTGACATCTGCAAAATTCTCAGTAAGTAAAGCTAAATCTCCTCTGGCAGCTAAACTGGAGCATTTTATTGAGCGGCTTTGTTTTCAGGTAAAATCCTTACTCCCTGCTAGCTCAAGAAGTTCCTTCATTGAGTTGAGGTAGGATGAAAAGACAGGTGTTCTGTTTTTAGTATCCAATGCATGTCAGTGGTTCCCATTGTGATAACTCTGCTGAAAACAGTGTCAGAAATGAGCTGCAAGAGTACTGGATAGTTGAAGTCCTCTTGATGGTGTGCTCAGAAAGTGGGCACATGAAAACCTAATGAGGTTTAACTAGGCCAAGTGCATGGTGTTGAACTTGGGTCGAGGCAGTCCCAAATACAAGTGTAGAGTGGGAGAAGAACTCGGGGGTCCTGATGGACAAAAAGCTGGACATAAGTCAGCAGCATGGGCTTGCAGCCTGGAAGGCCAACAGTATCGTGGGCTGCATCAACAGAGGGGTGGCAGCAGGGAGAGGGAGAGGATTGTCCCCCTCTGCTCTCCCCTTGTGAGGCCCCACCTGGAGTACTGCATCCAGGTCTGGGACCCTGAATACAAGAAGGATGCAGAGATGTTGGAGTGAGTCCAGAGGAAGCAACAAAGATTATTAAAGGGCTGGAGCACCTCGGGAAGGCTCCAGGGAGACCTCTTTGTAGCCTTCCAGTACTTGAAGGAGCTTATAAGGAGGGGATCTGAGTTTTCACATGATCTGATAGTGATAGGACAGTGGGGGATGGCTTTAAACTAAAAGAGGGGAGATTTAGGTTAGATGTTAGAAAGAAATTTTTTACTTAGAGGATAGTGAAGTACTGGAACAGCAGATTGCCAAGAGAGGTTGTGGATATGCCAACCCAAGAGGTACTTAGGGCTGGGTTGCATGGAGCCCTGAGCAGCCTGATCTAGCAGCTGGCAACTCTGGCAGGGGTTTGGAACTAGATGATCTCGAAGGTCCCCTCCAACCTAAGATATTCTATGATACACTGACTACAGTATAGCTTTCAATTCCGTCTTCTGGAAGCGGACTGTGCATTTATTATATCTAGTAACTCTGATAAAAATGCCATAATTGCTCAACTGACATTTGGCTTAATTAAATATTTCTATTCGCGTTTTTCTTTCAGATTAAATCGTCTCACTCTTCTTGTACATGAACGGAGCTTAATATGTCTTTGCTTATGAATCAGTAGGGAATAGAATATCAAGACAGTCTTGTAGGTAAAATAAGACATTTTTAAGAAAAAAAAACAAAAAACAAACAACAACAACAAAAAAAAACAGGAGCAAATTTCAAGTACAGCGTTTCCATTTCTGTTCTTGCTTATTCGTAAATCATACATTTAATTGAGGTTATGCAGAGTCTTTAGGAACGGAGTTTTTCCCCTCATATTCTAAACCATAGTGACACTTGCTAAGAAAGCAGAACTAAATGCTAGCAAAACTCACCCTTGCTGCCCATTCTCTGGCCTTGTCGCTGAATTACTAGATTTTATATGGGTACACATTTCAAACCGCCAAAATTAAGGTTCAGAGAGAAGTATAGAGCTTCCCCGAACGTTGTTACTAATCATGGGGCTTTTTTTGGACGTAGTCTTCTAAGTTTCCTATGTTTCATGTTCCTTCATTTCCCAAATTGCCATTGTAGATATCAGACGGTCAGAAGAACTCTCTTTGTTGAAACAGTCAGAAGATACACTCCGAAAAAAGAAGAAAAAAGATAAGAATAGCAAAGAAGTGGTTACAGAGGACATTTTAAACTTGTGCAACTCTCCAACAAGTTCTGGATTATCAGGTAATGAGAAGCTAGGAAAATTTTCTTCTTCTGACTGAAAGAAAAAAGAGGAAGGAATTCTGTTATGCAATTAAACCCAAGGAGAGCAGTTCAGTGTAGGGTTCTGGTCACCGAGACATAGCTGAGTTTAAATTAGTAGCTTCAAGAAATCCCCAGTATAGTTATATTCTTCTATTGTGTAAATATTTTACTTTCCATTGTTGTTTGAAAGGCAGTACCACAAAACAGGTGATCAGCTGTGGTCCTGCACACAGGCTGTGCTGCTGCTCTTTAAAAATGTGAGACCAGACTTTAAAAAAATGGACAGTTGTGGCAATCTGCAAGGAAAAAGAGATACAAAAAAATGAGAATGTTTCCTGTATCTAACACAAATGAGATATACCTCACAGAAGAAGAAAAAGTACTTCTATCTCTTAAGGCACTTGGCCTGTAAAAAGACAAGGGCTCTGCAAACAGCACAGATAGTAGCGTCTTAAAAGACAGAGGTTAGCTAGTCTTTTGCAATGGAAAATGGTAGACTACCCAAGTCTGAAGGCAGTTTTCCTTGGAATAATACTTTACTGCTTTAACTTGCAGCGAGTCCAGGTTTATACAGTAAAACCATGACGCCCACTTACGATCCCATCAGTGGGACACCAGCTTCTTCTACAATCACCTGGTTCAGTGATAGTCCCTTGACTGAGCAGAACTGCAGCATCCTTGCCTTCAGTCATCCCAACTGTTCTCCAGAAACACTAGCAGAGATGTATCAGCCTCGGACTTTAGCTGACAAAGCCAAACTCAATGCAGGGTAAGACAGCTCTCTGACTTCTTCATAAGCTGGCTGAACAGAGGTGGCATTAATGGCATTAATCCAGCTTACTAAAGGCAAACTAAACCTTGAAAATAAAACCTTGATAAATGGCTGTATTTATACTTATAAATGTGCTTTGATCAAAGTTTTGTTTTGAAAATACTTAGACTATTTTTGACGTTCTTTCCTTATTCAAGATCAGATGATCTTGTTTTAAAGTGATGAATGATACAATTGTGCAGGCTTCAGACTAAATTCTGTTAGATGAAGGTAAATCCAGTAAAGTGAGTAGCACTGAGTATAGCAAAAGACTGGTTAGCAAACTCTGAAGACTTTAAAGGAACAGTGGAGATACACATGTGGATAAATTCAGTAAGTTCTGATGAGTGAAGACTATGTGAGTTCTTGAATTTTGCAAAAGCAAGCATTGCTTATTGGACAGCACAGAAGAATACAGCATGCTATGGGGTTTAGGTATGCAAGAGTGTGGGAAGATTGTCTCTCTAGCCTTAGATTGTCCTGTTTGAGATCTGTGGGGCATTTAACAGTAACTTTAATATTGTCACTGGATTTTACGAAAGGATAAAAGTAGCTGCAGCAAATACTGAAATTAAAAGCAAGAGTTCTAAAGATAACATGGCTTGAATTAAATTCTCATTTCTGGAGGTCAATTCACAACAATCTTACTGGCATAGCTAAGTCTATGACTACTTACTGACCAGTTTCTGGCATCTAGTCCTGATGTTTTGAGTAGTAGTTGAGAAAAAAAAAAAAAAAAAGAGGAAGATTTTAGGTACTGTGTTCATGCAATGAAAGTTGGAAATTTATATGAATATTCCACTTACTCAAGTTATGACTTGAAATGTGAATTTTTCCCTGATTTGCAAGACTTAGAGCTGTTCATTACCATTTCTGTTTCATAACGGCAGCTTTGCAGGTGTGACAGTTTTCCCGTACAAATGAATTTGAGAGTTGTTTTCTTCCACAGCTGGCTAGATTCATCTCGATCACTTATGGAACAAGGCATTCTGGAGGATGATCAGCTTCTTCTACGCTTTAAATATTACACTTTCTTTGATTTGAATCCAAAAGTAAGAACTTTGTTTTTATTGTTGCTCACTATTTGACTGCTTTCATGTCAAGAAGCTGTAGCACAAAGATACTGAATTTTAGCTAGGATTTGTCACAGGCCTTTCAGAGATCAAATTCTAATTCTGCCCCTCAGCTATGGCTGCACTTTTCCCCTCTAGACACAGAATTACCATTGTGATAAGATCTTAACTGTAAAGATGAGATCTGAAGAACACCAGAAACAGTATCCGTAAAGGACAGTTTACTTTCCATTTCACTTCTAACAAGAAAAACTAAGTGAAAAACTAAGCCTAAATGATCTAGAAGTATAAGCCCTATTTTTGAAAATAGGAGAGAAAGTGACATTAATGTTCCACTGTCCTTCAATGAATATTCAGCTTTTCTGGACTCGAGCCTTCTGAAGCTCGAAGGCACTTAAATTAGTTTCACTGTATCTGGATGATTAAAAACTCCCGGAAAGTTCAGTAGAGTATTTGAGTCCCATTTGAAAGCAAGACTTAGTCTTCAAAAATCACTTATATGGTTTTTTGCCTCTTATTGTGTTTATTTCCACTAAAAGTCAGTCAGACACTGTGCTTTCATTAAGCCAAGGTTTTTAAGGGCCTGGGTAGTACATTTAGAGAAATTAAACTATGATTATTGACCAGTGTAAATCAAGAGTTAAATGTGAAATGGGTTTGGCATTCATATCATTATTTTCCATAAATTCTGTAAACCTGTTTTCTTTCAGGCACCTCAGCTAAATAGAAGGGCCTTTTTTAGTTCAGGTCATATGTTTTAGGTGAAATGCCATTCCCAGTAAAAATCAAATAGAAGCCTCAGCTTCAGCAGCCCTGACATTTCCATTCTTTGCCATAGCCATGAAATAACCTAAGATAGCAATGAGCTATTAGGTAGCCTGAAGCTATTGAAAGAGAGAGGTCATGCTCCCAGGTTCACCCTCCCGTCAGCTGCCTTCCACCAGCTCTGGAGCTTGAGTATCCATGACTCACTTCAGCTTACTAACCAAATAAATTTAAACTAATCCACGTTGAAAAAATGGATAGTGAATTAAAGCAGTTCACAGCAGGATCTGACAAATGTCAAGCCAGTGAAAGAGGAGAGCAAAAACCAAAAAAAACAAAAGCAAAAGAGAGGAAGTAAGGACTAAGAATTTCTGTCTTTTAGCAGTGGCAAGCTATTGAGTGTCATATTCCTGTCAGCCATGTGGTGTTATTTTCACTCTCAGTGTGGTTCCACATTTGGCGAAAGCCAGTCCAAAACCTACTACTACAAAAAGGGAAGTCTCAGTCTTTCCTTCTACTTCAGCCACAAAGTCCTCATTAATTTTCTGTTGGATCAGCAAGTCACTGTGCGATTACAGTCGTGCAAGCTTGTATAAGAGAAGGATGGGAACATACAGCAGGCAGAAGTTGGGGAGAGGAAGGAAACAACTTTTATGGCTTCAGTCCAACGTTAGATCAGCTGCAGCTGATTATATCTGTACTTTGATTGCCATCAATGACCAGTGTTGTTCTTTTTCTGCCACAGTATGATGCCGTGCGAATAAACCAAATATATGAGCAAGCCCGTTGGGCCATCCTCTTGGAAGAAATTGACTGTACAGAGGAAGAAATGTTGATCTTTGCTGCACTACAGGCATGTACTTGATCCAAGCTGCAAAACCTGTTTTCTTAAAGCAGGCACAAGCTAGGACAGAGCTTCAACAGAGCCCAGGCCAATAGGTCTCCTCGGTCTGGGGGCCTCCTATTTGAGTGAGAAACAGTAAGGAGCATCAACTAACTAAAACAAATAAATTTGGTGGCAGCACACCATTACTCAGATTGACACATACGCTTCATGGAACCATTCACTAGCACTACCTAAAGCTAACCATACACAAGATATTACTTTGATACCAGTCTATTCTGAAGGGAATTACTATGAAGTGTTGCTTCTCATACCAGCTACCACCCTTTCATTTCTTCTTCATGAAAATCTAATAAGCAAATGAATATGTTCACAACAGCCAAAAGTAAAGAAACCTTATAACACGATGTGAAGACAGAAATGCTATGGAGTACATATAAATTTAACATGATTTATTGTGGCCTGGTCCCTTACTGTTGTGTGTAATAAGGCACAACAATTCATTCGTAATAAATTCCTTTTAAATTTAAATGAAGTTGCAAAAAATTCACAGCCTGCCACTATGGAATACCATAGAACTTACCTGTCAATTTTCTACCTGGTGTGGATGGCACTTACAGGTCACAGTACTATGAATGTAAATGTTAGCAGAGTCAACCTCACAGAATGCAGAATGGGATGATTATACAGTGAAGTAATATAAATCTTGACAATTAAAATGGGAAACTTTTGTCAGCAATTGCACAAAGTTGCAATTGCTTGCACAAAGACACAGGACTTACAGTTCCCTTTAAGAGGTTCTGCATTGCAGTAGTTTACACAGTTGACCAAGACCCTGAAGACCCAGAAGAGCATTTTCATATGCTGTGATTCTATGTTGCTAATCACTGTTTGAAATAAATTTGCCCATTCAAATCTGATTCTTGATGATTAAATTTTAGTATCACGTAAGCAAGTTGTCATCATCATCAGAGACACAAGATTTCACCAATGAATCAGAAGTAGATGAAGTAGAAGCTGCACTTTCTAATCTGGAGGTGACGCTGGAAGGTGGAAAATCAAGTAACATTTTGGTATGTCTTTTTGCATCCCAGAATTGCTTTCACCAAATCAAATGTATTGACTCTGATGAGCCTTCCCAGTTCCCTATTTCTTAACAGAATTAACAGACAATAACAAAGTGTATTGTACTAAAATTATTCCTGATTATTCCTGATAGGAGGACATCACAGACATCCCGAAACTTGCTGATTATCTCAGGCTAGTTAGGTGAGTTATTAAAACTAATAATAACAAAAAGCTTACCATACAAGAGATCCCTTGAATATTGCATTCTAATCTTACAGTAGATCCTGAGGTTATAAATGAGTAAATACACCAGATAGCTCTAACTAGCCTAATGCTGCCCTATTCAAATCTTTCTCTTACTACTTCTGAGCCAGATTCTCATCAAATCTTTCTAACTTCCGGAGTGCTATGGCATCTGTATTTATGCTTGTTAAAAGTCTAGGCTCTTTAAATTTCTCAGTAATTTTCTAGCATTCATCAATCATTGTCTCTAAATAATTAACAATTTTGTTTTCAGTCGCACTTCACTGTGATTCATTTCTGCCAATGAGAAACATGGAAAAGAACTTTTGGCTTTCCCCAAGAAGGGTTTCTGAAGGCAACCTTGCAGATTTTTTTCTTTTTCAAACAAAACAAACGTATTACCCCTTTCTCACCAGATGTGGAGTCTGTTTTTTCTAATATCAAAACGAATTTCAAGTTGAAGTAAAAGTATAGTAAACCAACTCAGTAATACCTTACCTGAATAAGTAGACTGAGGGAAGTATACAGTTCTGAGATCCCAGTATATCTTGATTTAAAGGTTATACAAATGACTACGCTGACCTCAAGTCTACAGTATCTTTCATCAAAGCAGTCTTTAGGTTTTAGAAAGATAAAGATTTCTGTTACAGGAATATCTGTTAGATTCATTCTGTTTACAAATCATATTTGTAATCAGCAAACTGAAAATTGCACTTGAAAATGCTTAACTGTTGTTAACTGCTCAATATTATTAATTTCCAATTAAGAAGTTGTATTTGACATGTACATTACAATGGTGGCTTAGGATTAAAGGGAATTTAAGCCTTTTAAGGGCCATCAGCTACTTGCCTCTAACAATACATTGTTTATTTTTTCTCAGCAGTTGAATAGTTTGCTTTAAAAACATTCAGTGGTTATTTTTCATCATTAAGCATTTCCTGTAGACATGGTTAATCGCTTACTAAACCTAACGCATTGTAGAAATTTGGTAAGTTGTAGAACATTTTTTCAAGGAACAACAGCATTTTGGGAGTAAAATTATGTGCTTAGTTATAAATCTAAATGCAAACTTCTGCATGTCATATATATATGTATTCACATAAATGTAACTATGATAAATACATAATTTATAATATAGTATAATTTATAATAAAGTTGAAGTAAACTTTTACTCAAAATTATTGAGAATACACACCATAGCACACTAGTAAATGCAGCTTTCAGGTGGGTGATGATATTATGGAGAAATATAGCTTTATTTCAAAAAGAAAAATTATAACAAGCTTTGAAAAAAAGTGCTCATTAACTTCTTGTGATAGAATTGTGTTAGTCTAAGGAAATGTCAGTCTTATTTTTGGGGGGGGGAAAAAAAAAAAATTGACCCTGTATTGGAAAACTGAAAGCCAAAGTAGTTGGCAGTTTTGAAAATTATGTTTGGAATTGAAACCTAAATATCTGAATTTCCTAGAAAAGACTGAAGTAGGATTTCAAGAAAGGCTCTAGAAAGGACAAGAGTAGGTGATAAATCACTGTTGTGCAGCTGTATAGTATTTACAACATCATCTCACATATAAAGGCGAGTAGTAAATAGAGAGCAGAATTCCACAAAGACAGTGCTAAGACTTCTGTTTTTCTCTCTTGCACTGTATTGAACCTAAGATTTTTTTCCCCATGGTTTTGCTGGAATATTCTTAGTAGGATTATGATTTTTATCTCCTCCTGGAACTGGCACAACAACAATTAAGTTTAATTGTTAGTATCCATCAGTTAATTCACAGTTCCAAAGTTGATATTTTTCTGCCTACTGTTAGGAAGAAATTTGTTTGCTTTAGCAAAGTACCAAAATGAAGTAAAATAATTATAACGAGGATTAATTCATGTATATACATGTGTGAAGAGTTGAATACGATGGTTTCAACTATTACCACTTCTTGGAGTGCTACAGAACCTCTGAGACTTAGACAAGGATTAAAATTTTGTTGTGTTAGATATTATTCAGATAAAGCCAAAAAGATGGTCTCTACTCCATTACAATTCAATGCACACCAGTTAGTTTGATGGGTGCAAATTTCCTAGCTAAGGAAAAGCTGGAAAGTTTCTCTTGTATAAGAACAAACTATACATATATACGCACATATATATTCTTTGTTGGAAGGGAATGGCTTCACTTAGGAAAGGAAGAAAAAAATAAGAGAAATCACATAGGGCTGGGGGAATAAAAGGAGGGAAAGAAATTACAGATAAGATTCAGCTGGAGTCTAGGATAAAAAACGCGTACACAGCTGGGATAACCTGGGTGTTGTGCTGGTTCCAGGCATGTGCTTTCCCCCTCTGTGACACAAGTGTGAGTTGCCCAACTGAAGCCACGTGTAGGTAACCTCTAGGCAGTCTGAGCTGTACAGAAATAGTTGTGAGTGAACTAGCACTTTGTACCTTTCAATATCAACAAATGTGATTGCTTTTTTTCTTCTAGGCCCAGGAGACTGTCAATCAAAACTGTCAAGCCATATTGGTTTGTCTTTAAAGACACTTCCATATCTTATTTTAAAAACAAAGAATCTGGACAGGGAGAACCTATAGAGAAACTAAACCTAAAAGGTAGGGATTTTCTTCTCCTTTCTTTCCTGTTTTATATTGCATTAATGAACTGAAAACGTCAAGAGACCTCTGCAAGACTCAAGGCATGCACAGTTGTGTTTAGTCCTGAAACTACTTTTTCAGTTACTGACACTCCTGAGCAGGTAGACTGAATCTTCAGAAGGCTGAACAGAAAGGATTCAGTAGTTTAGCACAAGATTATCTGGACCTGGTTTGTAAAATTGCACGTACCCCTGAGTTCACTTTAAGATGAATCAGAGAGAGAATGTGATCTCTGAGTGATACTTTTATTACCAAATAGTTCTCTTCTCTGTTAAGTGGCAGTACTCACCTCTGCCCGTGGTAGTAGAGGACTATGGATGATGCGATGATCCAGAATGCTGTACCTGTACACCTCTGTGCAGCAGCACCTCCAAGAAGTTCTCTGAGCCTTGTCTGTTTCACACATGGGGATTTCCATAGCTGCAGCCAGGTTTAGGTGCTTCTGGAAGAGAAACACTGCATGTACACAGAGCACACACCAACATTTTATGTAGTTTCCATCTACGTGTACTCCTGCAGGAACACCATATATTCAGCAGCAGGGAATGGGTGATGCCCAGGATTCTTCCTAAAAGAAACTTTTGAAAAAGGAAGAAGATTGACACCTGTGAACAGATGGCTCTGCATACCAATCTGCGCATCCTCAGTAGGTCAGATAAATGCATGGTTAAACTAGTCAGGGTGACTGCTCTCCAAGTAGCCCACAGCTCTGGTGTCCCTTGACACAAAGGTAACTCTAGTCATCTTTGACTCCTGCTGGGTCCAGAAAGCCTGTAGTAGCACCATCAACATGAAGTACTGAGTCCTAGAGATCCTTTGAATGACCAGCTCTATTGCAGATGTCACCTGTATCCCATTTTCACTATTAAATTGCTTCTGAAAATAAGTTGCTTAGGGTAAAATAGAGGAAAAAAAGTCTCTTAAGGTAAAACGCTCTGTCTCATCAACTCCACTCCATTTTAAATGTTGAGCATTTCTTAAGACCAGGCTGAAGCTTGAAAGCACCACATCTGTTCTCTTCCATAGTGAATAACATGCTCTTTGAGCTCAGAGCATTCATATCCGTGGCCAGGCCAGGCAGTGAACTAGAACAGAAAGCTTTCATTAGGCCTGATCTTTGAAAGTCTTGGCCCTCAATTTTAAAGCAAAACAACCATTAAGTGCAGTTTTTCAGTATTAATTAGTACTTAAAGTTAGTGAGGTAGTAATTAAATAAATCCATTTCTTTCTCAATTTCTGTGATCCAGGATGTGAAGTTGTACCAGATGTAAATGTTGCAGCAAAGAAGTTTGGAATCAAATTGCTAATTCCTGTTGCTGCTGGCATGAATGAAGTATACTTAAGATGTGATAACGTGAGTAATAAGACGAGGGAAAGTTTATATTCCAGATTTATTAGCAGAAGTCTGTAAGACCCACAGTCCAGTTCTAGAATTTGTATAGAGAAATAAGAATGCTCTGGTGAGTTCATTATCTACATGTTCAGTAAATTTAAGACTGATGTGGTGGTCTAACAAAAATCTAATGGCTGATGGGAGAAAAGGACATTAATTCTGCCTTTATCATCTGTTTCCAAGTAGACTTGCTGGGAAAAATAAAAGACTGTGCTATCAAAAATATCAAAGAAGTTACAACATTTCATTTCGGTTTTTTCAGAACGAGTTTTTGTTTTTGTTCTCTTTCTTAATTACAACTCCCTACATACAGATAAAGATTGGGATCTCACATTTGCTTTCAATTTAAATGTATTTGGTTTGCATTGGAATGCATCAATGCAAATTGTGTAAAAAATTTCATTATGTGAAAAACAGTCATGTCACAAAATTTCCAATCAAATATATTCAGAAATACTGGATTTCTTTCTGCCAGCTAGTGGCTTCATGCATCAGCCCATTTTTCAGATATATTCACGTGGATGAAATACCAAAATTTTTCTAGTAACCATAGCAGTGATAGCATATAGCTGCAATTGCAGCTCATACCAGTGGTAGCTGTGGACATAGCAAAAACTGTTTCACATAGTATGTTCTTTGGTATAAGAAAACATCTCTTTTTTTGAGAAATAACTATATTTTCAAGATAAAGGGCTTTCAAACTTTAAAACCTAACTGTTCTGCAGGTTGATTCCGTAGAGAGAACTCACCCAGTCAGGGAAGAACAGCAGTACTGTTGTAACTACGTATCCATATGTACTGAGTACAGTTGCTTTACTGTACAAAGATGTGTGAGCCATCTTCATAAATGGTTTGTCCAGAAATACCAACATTTGTATTTGTTGCAGGAGAATCAGTATGCCCGGTGGATGGCTGCTTCTGTTTTAGCCTCAAAAGGCAAAACAATGGCTGACAGCTCTTATCATCCTGAGGTTCACAAGATCCTTTCATTTCTCAAGATGAAGAACTGGACTATGTCTCCCCAGGCTGCATCAGATCCAGAAAGCATAGATATGAAACCAGAATGCTTTGTCTCACTACGCTACACAAAAAAATACAAGTCTAAGCAGGTATACTGAGCATGGCTTTACAGCTGGAAATGGGTTGTTCCAGACACCAGGCAGATGACTGCTTAAGGATGAGGCTGGTTCAAAGCAGCATTTGGAAACCATGTGGCTATGCACTAGGAATCATCTTGCATTACTCATTTGTCCTTTTGATACTTAGTGAGAAGCCTCTTTTTTTTTTTTTTAAATTGAACATGGGGACAGCTCTCTCAGCTCTTCTTCCAAGTACTCCTACATCTGCACTGCCTCCTAAGTCACTCATCACTTCTTACCATCATACTTCTGATGGTGCTGTCCCTGAAAGTCTCTTGAGTGAGAAAGGAAGGGAAGATTCTGCCTGCATTGTAAACCAAGTACCCCTCCTTCTTCTCCATTTAATTATTTGCACCTTTGAGTCAAGAGTTCAGCCCACCTGAGCACAGAATACAGTCTCCAAGCAGAGTAATGGTGCACATGCTACTCAGCATTGTCCATAAAATCCCATCACCTAATCAGAAGGGTGACTGCACACTTCACAGTCTGCTTTCAGGACTAGATAAACAGCACAGTAGTTAGAGCAGCTACATAAGGAAGGGGACTTCTATTACTGTGAATACATTTGTATTTAGCCTGTGCACGGCACCTTGAGCTTGTAAGATGCCTAAATGAGTAACAAATGGTACATCAGTAAAAAATCCTGAGGGATTTGCTGAATTCCTTCCCTCCCTCACAGCCTTCAGTTATGAGCATGCCCTGCCCACCTGGAGAGTGGTGAGAGTTCATTTCCAGGTGTGTGGAACTGCTCCTTAGCAGTGCATTTAACATTCCAGCAAGACTGTTTTCCAGAGGTATTCCAGGTCACCTGCAGCTGATGGAGTCAATCCAGAGCAAGTGCAGTAGGGCGCATGTTGCCAGAGAAGAAATACAAGGCAAGAATCATGAAAAAATTGGCTAAAAAAAATTCTGGCATGGGATACTGCAGGTTCTGAATGAGAACAAACTGTTGCTCCAGGATAGCTGAATTTGGAGAACCTATTAAAAATGAATATGCAATTCAGATGTTCGTCTTCTGCAACTGCCTTGGTCAGCAGGGAGCCAAGGGCCAGAATTTCAATAGTAATGCAAGCTACCCTGTAGCAGTCTGTTTTGGCAGTGCTGTAACACCATGAATCACCTTCTCAAGGGAAGTCCTTGCCCTAATAATACCATCTCATACTTTTGCCCAGCAGAGAAGAAACAGGCAGCAGAGGGAATTGAACAGAGACTTCCTCCCTGCTTGCCAGCAGGCTCCCAGTACAGAATGGGCCTGTGGGCAGCAAACAAGGACAAGATCATTTTATGGTGTGCTGGAAGTAGTCTGAGTGCAGCACAAACCCAAATACTGAGACCTTCCTATGCTGTTCTGCCCTTAGAGCTCTTAAGTCTATCCCCAGGTTCTCTCTGCAGTATGACTGCATGAACAGTGACCACTAAATAGCTGAACTTGGCATCAGAGCTAATGCTGTTTGATTTAGTGAAAACACGTATATTTTTGTTCAACTGAAATCTTTCTCTCTTGCTGTTTCCTAGTTGGCAGCCCGTATTCTGGAAGCTCACCAGAATGTATCCCAGATGCCCCTAGTGGAGGCAAAGCTGCGTTTTATTCAAGCATGGCAGTCCCTCCCCGAGTTTGGCTTATCCTACTACATTGTAAGGTAATCGCACTGCTGCAGCAATGTCAGGCTGTTCACAGTCACTGATTTTCAAGAAATTAATTGGTTCCTTGTTACAGAAACATTCTCTTAGTATTTTTTTTTTTCCCCACAGACCTTTATTAATTGTAGTAACTTCCATGCTACTGATTTTTCTACAGCAGTAGCGCTGAGTAACTCCATTCCTGGAATGAGAGTCTCCACTATGCTTGCTTTTATACAAACCTGTTGGGTTTTACCTGAAATAACATCAGTAAGATTAAACCCTTCCTGACATAAAATCTCTAAAATGTTAAAA
Organism: Meleagris gallopavo; assembly: GCF_905368555.1. NCBI lineage: Eukaryota > Metazoa > Chordata > Aves > Galliformes > Phasianidae > Meleagris > Meleagris gallopavo. The sequence continues at coordinate 14,706,325 of NC_139405.1, forward strand.
CAAACAAAAACAAAACAAAAAACAGGGAAATCTTGTTGATGTTCTCAGGTTTGCCATATATTTTTTTCATTCCACTTCTCACTTGTTGGAATACAAAAGCATGCTTTTTGCTGAGCATAATTTCTTTGGCATTTCTTTAAGAAAATAGCAAACAAAATCCCACTTTTAGGTTAGTCTGGAAGAGCAGTCAGCACAAGAAAGATCCTGCTGTCTTCACAACAATTTCCCCAAATGCTTCCCTTGAATATGGCATAGCTCTGCAAAAGTATCTGACCTGCATCCTCTTCTCTTGACAAAACACCAAAAGAATGGAGAGTACTGACACAATCATACTCGGAGGCACACTCCTTAATTTCTTACTACCTCTCCTAGTGCTACTTAAGAATCATCTGCAGTATAAACTGAGCAAGCTGGTAACCATACTCTGGCACAGTGGCCAGCTGGCATAGAAGAGCAAACATCCATACTATTAAACTCTCCTCCTTCCCCAAACCCAGTAGTAGGGTGTGAACCACCAGTACAGCATGAGCTAGTAGTGAACACAGAGCTGGTAAACATAAGCTAAGCCTGGATGTTCCAGCTCCTCACCCATCCCTGGGAGCCACATGGGAGAGTGCTGCTGCTTGCAGCCAGAACTGTGCCCAGGGCTCCTCTAGCAGTTGAACAGAACAGACACTTGAGTTCAGTGCCCAGAAATGTTCCCTGTCAGTATTTAATTAACTAACATAGAGATGTTTTGTCCCATCTGTCAACACTAATTCTGTAACAACAACAACAAAAACCTTAAATTTTATTAGGATAGGCAAAACATCTTGTGCTTTATTTCTGCAAGCTTATGGACAGTATCTCAGTGGAAGAGTCAATTAAGATGCTATTTGTGGTCCAGGTCACATTATCTCCCTCAGGATCAGTTTAATCTAAGGACAGAAAATTCAAAAGCAGGATCAAAATAATAGAAAATATAAACAGCAGCCAGGTTAGATTTTTTCCAGCTTTTGTGAATAGTATTTTTTTTACCTGCATAGTCTTTCCCTTGTTTTGTTCAGCTCAAAAATTTCTGTTTACAAGAAATTCTGATACTACTGTACTTCATTTTTACCTCAAGTTAGAAGAAAGATGAGACGTCTCAATATTTTGTGATGTTATTGCTACTCGGAGATGTGCATATTTTGCTAACTCAGAGTTGTTTTGGTAACTTAATGGTGATACATAAAATAGTTTTTTTGATATGCTTATATAATTTAAATGAGAATATGTGCAAGAATATATTTCAGCAGTATTGAAACAAAGAAAAATATTACTGACACTTTTCCAGTACAAATATAATCAAATTCATGCATTTTGGCAGAATAGTACTTTTTAAACAAACAACAAATTGGAAAGACTTCAGCCACATCTACCTGCCCTGTTCCTACCTGGTTCACCAGGCCACATCTTTGCTTTCTTACAAATGCTGTCTTAAAGAAGAGTCCAAGCTCTACTCCAGCCCAGGCTGTTGTGAATTTTCCCACCCTTTTTTTGCACTTTTGCAGAAGGGCACATTAAATGCATCTTTAGACAAGAATCATTGCAGACTAAATCTGCTCAAAAGTTGGCTGTGGTTTTCTTTTCAGGTTTAAAGGAAGCAAGAAAGAAGATGTGCTTGGGGTGTCCTACAACAGGCTGATAAGAATAGATATAACCACAGGAGACCCTATCACAACATGGAGGTTCTCCACCATGAAGCAGTGGAATGTGAACTGGGAAATTCGCCAGGTAAAACAGGAACAGCTCACAGCATTCAGCCATTACATTTCAGGCAATGGAAATCTTTTTAAACCTCACAGTGAGTTTGGATTTCTTAAATAACATAGAGTTTTTTCTTAATTGAGTATGTAGTGAAAGTTCAGAAAACTATAAGGTCTCCAAGTTTAAAATCTATCTACCAAGATTATTCAAGTTGCTCTTGATTTTAGTGGGATGAAATACAGAGACTTGAAGGTAAATTTCTCCTCATTATCTTTGTCTGTAAGAATACCTCTTATTCATGTGTCATCCTCTAAATTGCAGTAGTTCAGTCTCTGTTACAGGCTGAGGATACAAGAACACAGCTTGTTTTTCAAATCCCAGACTGAGGTTGCAAACTCCCCTATGTCCATACAGATGCTTTGTTATGCAATTTATAGCAAGGTGTTTCTGCTCCTGGATGCTCTGTGCAACCAGCTGTTGCCCAGCAGCCTACTGGATTTCAAACTTTGAAGCCACCTTTGAAACTGCAGATTACTGGTGTGGAACTAGTGTAAGATAATATAAATACAGGCAGCCTTGAAATTGTTCCTGTTTATACCATTTTCCATATCCATCTGCAAGAGCCAGGAGAGATCAAATTCAATACCTGTTGCTCTCCCCCTGTTGCTGCACACTCCGCACCAGAGCAAATAATGGCTCTCAGGCAAAAGGCAGTTAGCAACTAACCCCACTTGGCTGGATTTTAGAACTGACAGTAGTTGGAAATCAAAACCTGGCCCCCAAAGCAGATTTAAAATCAGCACATAACAACAGATGTATTAAACATAATTGGTTAAACGTGCAAAGAGTCAGGAGTGCCACTTCTGCTCTTCTCAGTGTTCTCTCTTAATATGCCACTAGAAAAAAGATCATTTGAAACCTTTTGTTGCCTGCCGAAAGGCCTTTGACCACAAGAGGGCCCTGAAGAACAGAACAGTAACAAACAAGAAGCCAGAGACCTTCAACTTAATGCTGACCTAAAAATCTTTATAGCTCTTGGTTAGTAGAGACAGGTGCTGCTTTGTTACAGTATTTCTGGTCCAGCTGTGCTTTCACACTCACTCTTTCTCTGACACCGAAGCAGAAAAATGATGCAGTTTATCTCCATTCCTTCTTTTTCTATATGTATTTTCTCTAGGTTGGAATTGAGTTTGATCAGAACGTGTCTATTGCTTTCACATGTCTGAGCGCAGACTGCAAAATCATCCATGAGCACATAGGGGGCTACATCTTCTTGTCAACCCGCTCCAAAGACCATAACGAATCTCTGGATGAAGAACTGTTCCACAAACTAACTGGAGGTCAGGAATGAGGTGAAGTAAGCTCTGCCTGTTTCTCCCCACCGCTTAAGAGAACAAGAGAGAAAAAAAAATACATCTCTGATGGTTAATTACTGAATAATAAATAAATTGTACAGGAACTCGAGGACACTGTGCAGTGAATTTCTTCTGTTACAGCTGTGTAATTCCCACTGTCAAACCAACCGCTGTTAAACAGGCCATCCTTTAATAGAATGAGTGCTGAATAAATATTTAAACATATTTAACATATGTTTTAAAGCTACATCACCTGTCTAACACTTATGCTGGGAACAGAAAACATTCAGGCAGCGTTCCAAAGCCCTAGAGGCTGAGCTGTCGTGACCCAAGTAGTGATTACAGAGTTCAAAAATACCATGGTGCTGTGTCTACCTTCACCCATATAAATAGCTCCCATAAAGCCAGTGGAGCTACCGCATACTAAGAACAAAGCATTTATCTTGACAGAATTGGATTCAGGATGTTAATCTTTTGAGGAACTCCATCAGTTTCCAGATTGAAAAAATGCTTTAGGTATTATTTTAAATTATTTACTTGTTAAAAAGGCCTTTGAGCATAGGCCTTCTTTCTGTCTTCTGTCCTTGCTACTCTGTTTTGTGGTAGCATCTAACTCTAAGCTTGTTAAGGAACCGCATCTGTAGCAGCCTGCTGGAGAGAGCCACACACACACACTTGTTCTGAAAGAACTTTGGTTCTGCCCTACAATGTGTAGAAAAGCACAGGAGAAGAAAGTTAGAAGGATTCATAAAACTGCTGGACAAACCAAAACTGGTTTCAGGTATCTAAAGAAATTGAAGGGACAAGTGTTGCCATATCACTAGGAGATGCTGCAGAAATGACTATATAATTTCCAAATGTCATAGGCTGGACAGCTCTCATTCTTCTGTCACATCCTGTGCTTTTCTCCTGTGCCTGCCAGAAGGCTGTTGAAGAATGACTCTCAATTTAAACGAACTGTGACTTTATATTTTGCAAAAGAGCGAGCAGATACAGCCTACTTCCCAGCACACTGTGACTCTTTCTCCTCAGCACTTTCTACACAGGGGCCAAGGGACCATCCAGTTTTACTTCAATTGAGGACTGACTTGTTTCTCATTTGCTTGACACAAGCCAGGTATTTTCCTTGGAGTCTAAGAATCACAGATAGTCCAGGTCCAGATACTTGCAGGATTTAAAACCTGCCCTGGGGAGCGATGGGAGAGCTGAACACAGACGTCAGTGCCACAGGTGCCCTCCGCCAGACAGCCTCCATGTCAGCTACTGACTTTCAGTCAGGATCATGGCCATGTCTGTGCTGAAGCCCTGCATTTGGCAACAGCAGGTTCCGTCGCATTGATCACCAGGAAGCACAGCTCTGTGCTTGCCACTCAGCACAGAGCTTGTCACACAACCATCGCATGGAACACCTGTAGTTGCCACCTGTTGTTTTAAATTGTCTGAATATGAAAATCCAGACACTTTGAACCGTTCCCACTAGCACAGCACGTGACTCCTACAGTGCTTAGCTAACACGCGTTCTTCCAGTCAAGGATGCCTTGGCTGAAGTTCCAGTGAAACTACCAAATCTTTCCGTTCTTTACCACCCCTCCCTCCGTCTCACTCTGGTGCGTCACTGCCTTTCTCAGAAAGCCTTCCTGCTGCTATGCAAGCAGAAGCTTTGCCAGCTCATTCAGGCTGGCACGTAAGCCCCACCACCTGCCATGCTTCCTTGCCCCTGCCCTGTCTCCATGGTTTTTGAGATCGTTGTTTCTTCTTGTACCACCCAGCTTACAAAGCTCTTGGATGAGAGGTAAAGAACACAGAGAGGAATCTGTTCTTATCCGTTTGCCTTCAATACTGCGTGGGGCAGTAGCTGCAGGTCCTGTAGGCAGCCTAGGGGTAGTGCAGGGCACAGGGCGCTCTGCACCTCACAACCCCGGGCTGAGCAGCCCGCTCTGCCTGGGCCTGCACACAGCCCTGCTCAGGGCCAGCTGCTCAGCTTCCATCACACCCATGGCACCAAGCATGTCACAGCCAGACTCAGACCTTCCCCTTCATGCACACCAGATACCACACCCTTTACTCATGCAATAACCTGATTCAACTTGGCTTTTGCTGTTTGTACCACCAATGCAGCAATCTATAGTAACAAAGTCACTAACTGCACAGTCCCAGGACTACCTGAGAAATACTACGTGAGGAAAGTATCTGCCCTAGAAATAAAGCATCTTCTGTCTGTGCAATGCACGAAGTCCCAGACAGGAACGTTGTTTAGATTAAATCAGAAACCTTTAGCAAACTAATACGTTGGCCCAACTGTGACCGTATTCTATGTCGTGCTTAATTAAATCGATGTCAGATCAGGGTAAAATGCTACCAATGTCAGATGGCTGCTGTCTGTCCTTACCCACAAGATTCTGTAGGGCGTTTCACAGCTGCCTTCAGACTGCACTATTGTAACAGACAACACACACGCCCCACAGTTTTCTGAAACCTTGGGCTAGATAATCCTCTCCCCCTAATGGCTGTAGAAAAACGTCTTGCTAGTGCTTGCTCTGTGGAGAGACCAATAAAGTATTTCTTCTGTCAGCTTTAAAAGCCATTCTCCAAATTTTTCAGGATATTTTCATTCTTTGCCATCACTTGGACCAAAGCCAGTAAGAAACACTCATCTCCTAAACTTTACAGCCTGGTACCATTCTCACCTTCTCCTTTTCTCCCCGTGGTTCGTGGTTCTGCTTATCGCTGTGTCACTGAGGAATGCAGGGCCCATCCCTAGCATTCCTGCAGGCAAGGAGGTTTTGTGCAGCACTGAATCAGCCCTAAGGAGGGGGCGTCTGGTTTAGCTCTTTGTGCCTCATAGATCATCCGCGTGAAAAAGAAGCTAACAAAAATGCCTGCCTTTACTGAGCATTCTCTCAGATTGACACCAAAACTCCCAGAAAAGCTAAGAAGCTGCAAAGGCAAAGAGAAGGCAGGGTTCCCACTAGTCTGGTTGAGACCAGACTTTGCTCCTATCACTGTAGCAAATGCTTCAGAATCTTTTTCACCTGTTCCAATTTGCCCTTTGAACCTGGCGGATCCCCAGAGCTACCTGTAGGCCTATGAGCACCTGGCCTGCGTGCTCCCCTAAGCACAGGCCTGACAGCTGCTCCACCAACATTAATCCACGGGATTAGCCCTTCATTTAGGAAACTATTTGTCTTGCCATTCCGCGCAGAACAACATGTACGTTGCACCCAGCCTCCAAAGGAACCACAAGGGCTCCAGAGAGTCCTACTCAAAGCCCGTATCTTGATCCGGGGATGTTCTGGTGTTTTTCAAGGTCCTCTCCCCACACAGATAATGAATGACATAGTTAGAAGATAAGGTCTGCATACATGCAGAGTCAAGGATTTTGTGAAAGCAAGACCTTTATCTGCACTTTAGCACCAAAGCCCACAGGCCTGTTCTGCCTTCCACATCACAATCTCTTTTGTCACCTTGACAAATGAAAAGCACTGACTACTGTTCTCCCTGGAAATGTTAACGACTGTCTTATAGCAGCAACTGAGCAGCCACATTCTTGCTTTAGCTTTGGAACCAACTCTGTTAATACATTCCTTTCAAGTTCCTACTCTTCATCTTGCCCTCGACCTGATGGTTTCAACTGTGACACAGCCAATAGCCCTAGCCCTAGCTCAGAGCAGTCCCTTGTCTTTACACCACTGCTCTTACTTACACCAGCAAAGGAAGAGCAAAGGAGCAGGAAGGGAATCTTCCCCAGCTGCACACCACAGCAGATGCAGCACATAGAAGAGAAGCCCCGCACAGCAGGCCTGGGAGCCGGTCACACTGCCGTGTGATGCTGCAGGCCTCTCCCCCAGCGGAAGGGATTTTGCAGGAGCAGCAGGTGGGTGGGAGCTTTCCTGTCCCAGGGGCCTCCTCGTCTCTGAGAGATGCCATCTGTCCTGGGGAGAGCAGTCCTGAGAGTTACTCCCAAGTGCAAGTGTCTTACAGAGAAATGTAAATACTTTAAGCCTTTTACTGGTACGCGGTTATCAACACCCTTGTCAGCAGATGGAGCAGAGCTCCACATCATTACATCCGTCCACAAAAAAAATCCAGAAGAATTCCTCTCCTCTCCCAGGCTCCCTCCACCCGAGGAAGATGCGATGGGTGGGACTGGAGGCACCGCTCCGTTGCCTTTACGCCCATGCTCAGCAGAAGACGGAGGCAGCAGGCCTGCCCGGGGAGCGGCGCTGAGAAACGGCAGCCCACCCACCCTCCTGCGAGGGGGGAACGCTGCGGAGCCACCCCCTCTCCAGGCAGGGGGAGCGAGCCTGGAACAAACGTCGCCTGCGCTTGTGGGCAGAGCCGCGAGCAGGGGAAGCCGGGAACAGAACACAGACCTTACACGCTCCTCGGCTGAGTCACCAGAGTGTATAAAACAGAGCCCGGCAGCTCGTGCTGCGCGAAAGGGGAAGCACAAGGCATCGGGACTCTCGGGCAGGTACGTGCGAGCGGCCGCGGTTTAGATCTGGGGGCTACGGGTGAATGTAATAGCGGCATCCAGCCGTCCCGCTGCTCCCATCCTTCCGCTGCCATGTGCCACGGAGCAGGGAAGCCAGCAGCCCCGGGGACCGGGGGATCCTGAGGCTGCTCTGCTCTTGTGTGGTTCCAGACGCCGGAAAGGACTCAGGTGACCAAAGCACACTGGCTGGTCCCTACCTCAAACCTGAGATGGGAGCAATAGACGATGGTCTGTCCAATACCTGGCACCTCTCAGGGAACAGCAAGTAGCTATTAAGGTGAAGAAAGAGCCCAAAACAATAGATTAATAAGTAAAGCACTAGTTCAGGGCTATGGTTAATTTGTTCCTCTGACACAGAACTACCTGCACAACCTTGGGTAAGTTACTTAGGACTTGTATTTTTCAAAGGGGTCTTCAGGTTCCTGCTGAGCTTTTGAAGTTCTCAGAGGAGTGATGCAGTCAACTTTGGTATGAGTCTCATGGATGTCGTGTATTTTTCAAAGCGTTTGTCTATCAAAAATGTCTCTCATCACCCATCTCAGAGAGGACTGGGACGAGTGAACCAGAGGCTGTGATACCCACACAAACCCAACTGGGGCGGGACAAGGAGGGAGCACCGAGGGAACCGTAACACTGAATAAAGTGCATCTCAGAACCCAAGCTTTTGGGGCCCTGATCCAGGAGCACACACTCAGGTCTGGCCACTTGAACAAAAACACAGGTCAGCAGCTACATTACCAGCATCTCCCTTTACCTCTGGAATTGGAGCACATAATGTCTTGTCCACAGCGGGCCCCAGCCACACCTGCTCCCAGCCCCCATCCCCAGCAGGCAGCTCTTTCCAGAAAAGACACTGCACACTGTGGGGCTGTCCTGCTGCAATACAAGCCAGGTACAAAAGGAAAGTCACATAACATGGCAAGATCCCTCTCCTGCAAGTTGTGCTGTACCAACACGTATTGCTGCAATGGCAACCAGTCAAGCAGCTCACCTCCCATGCAGCTACGTTGCTTTCTGCATGAAAAACTGTAGGCAAACTTGTACTAAGATCACATGATAATTCTGTCCCAAGGGGCTCCTTTTTGCTTAGGCTTAATTATAGAAAAGACATTAATTATCCCCTGCACTGTCTGGATACAACAGGAAAACAATTGTAAGTGTTTCACTTTTAAATAGCTTGTAGCTACCTGGAAGTATTTTAATTTGGTCTGTAATGCTGATGTTATGTTTTCCTTTCCCTGAAACAAAAAACAAACAGATCTTGCAACTAACTGTGAGCCATCCAGCAGGAAGATGTTCTCCCTCTTGCTCATCCTTTGTCTGCTGGCAAGGAGCACAGCATCAGGCCCGGTGAGCAGAGCAGAGCCTGCAGCATCCAGGGATGTCACCGCCTTTTTCCAGCTGGCTCAGGAAGACCGTTGGGAGAACGTTAATCTCACCAGCATGTCCTGCGAGGATTGGAAGAACAGGACATGGATCACCCTGCAGCTGACCTACAACAGCCTGACGGCTTTCCCCATCTGCCTCCCAGAGGCCCTGCAGACTTTGGATCTCAGCAACAACCTCTTAGAAGAGGTGAATGGCACAGAAATAGCAAACCTCCCGCAGCTGCGCATCCTTGTACTGAGGCAGAACCTTCTCCAGGCAGTCAGCTGGGGGTCGGAAACCTTCAGCAGTCTTCATTTACTGGACTTAAGCTTTAACAAGCTGTCGTCTGTGCCACCATGCCACACTTCTTCAATGCCTAACCTGAGGTGGCTGTCCTTAGCTGGAAATCCACTGATTGAAATCCAGCCACTGGCTTTTTCCTGTTACCCCCAGCTACAGTTCCTGAACCTCTCCACAACTCTGCTTGGGCAGGAAGGCAGCAGGGGAATTCAGGAGTCTGCTTTTGCCATCAGCCTCTCCCCTGGTGATGCTCTGCACAGGCCTGAGAACACCATCAGCGTGCTTGATCTGAGCGGGACCTTTCTCGAGAGAAGTAAGTTTACAGATTTCTCATGGTAAACACAGGGCCTGACCTTATCCACAGCCAATGTGAGCATGTGAGGTGCTCTCCAGTGTCACATAAATCTGGAGAGAGGCCCTGGCACAGAGCAGCCTCCCCGAGGGAAGGCAGAGAGGACAGCACCAAGTACCTTGCCTCCCTCCTAATCCCGCAGCATGCCACTGCCAGCCCCAGGACTAGCTTTGGGAAGAACAGAAGGAAATTCATTTCTCTTTCCAGAAAAATGGCCACAATCTTTCACTGTCTATCCCTGCACTTATACCGTGCTTTACACTGCTGCACTGAAGTAGCATAGAGAGTGTGGCAGTCAAAACCAGCCCAACACTTCTGCACAGTGAGACTTCCCAGCCTGGAGCGACTGGCAGCACAACTTTTCCTTTTGTACATCTCCTCTGTCAGCTTATTTGTAACTGAGGTGCTGAGGCGGGGAGATGCTGAATGCTTTGCCCAGCTGGGGCAGAGCCAAGGCCTGGCTCCAGTTTTCCCACACACCAGCCTACTGCTTCCCTGGCCTCCCTACACAGCCACCCTACGCATTTCCATCTCGCTTCATAGCGGTTTTATTCATCTAAAACAATCCTACTCTCACAGGGGCTCTCAGTGAGGTGTCACCATGCATTATTGGTCAGCACTGGTACAAGAAGCACAGCATGGAGTCACAATAGTTATTCCCCCCAGAACAGGGCAGCAGTAGCTCTACCCTAGGGCAGGGAGCAAGAGGAAGGCAGCACCGAAGGATCCCTCCTATCTGTACTGGCCCCAATTCCAGCAGGCAGCAGTGGAGACTTCCCTAGGTCAACTCACCAAGCACTGAACAGATACACCACTAAGTTTTTAACACCTCTTGTGGTATGATTCAGTACTGGGATGGAAAAGCACTTTTGTATAGGACCTGTTCCTCCACAGTTTCATGTCTCAGCTCCTTCCTGTGTTAGGCAAATAACATCCCATTTCTCCTTTCTCACACCACTCAGGACTTTGTAGACCTCTCTCATCGCCCTCCAGCCATCACTTCTCTGAGAATCCATTTAACCTTACCTAATAGGAAAACCATTCCATCTCTCTGGTTGCCTTTATTACCTTTCTCTCTCTGTTCTCTTCTTCTCCTCTGCCCCACAATGGCATGGTCAGATGTGTAACATTATAAAAACGATTGCTCAAGTGTTTATATGCCTGTGTACTGATTTTTGTTTATATTCCTTTCCCCACAGGGAATAGCTGCAGGAAACCACAGAGATATTTTACATCGCTATGAATTTAGAACTTTTATCTGGTAGCTCCCTAGCTAAGTTACTAATAAATCCATGTGCTTCACAAAGAGAGGGTTCCATCTTTTCTGCGTGCTGCTTGGCAAAATCTCACTAACATCTGTCAATGGGCCAACAGTTCAGTCTGCTTCTTTTTTCCTAGGCAGAAATCCACAGCAATACACTATTTATGCAACAAGTAAAAATCTCTTTTCTGCTTCAGTTCAAGTTGAGTGGACCAGAGACTTGCCCAACCTCAGATTTCTTCACCTGACAAAGATGCCAAAATTACAAAGTCTTGATACTGACTTCAGGTCTACGCCTCATCTCAGAGAGCTGAACTGCCGTGACTCCCACTCTCTGAGTTTCGTGAGGACAGAGATGTTTGAAAGCACACCTAACCTAAGCCATCTCTCCTTTCAAAAGTGAGTTGTTTCTTTTCTGTTGTTCTTCATCAGTCATTGCCTTTGTCTCCCAGAACAACTGTGTGGAACTGACTTTTACGCAAAGGTTGGTTGTTTGTCATCAAATATGTGGAAAAGAGGTATGGGTTTGTGTGTTGTGAAGAAACACTGTATGCACCCAGGTTCACCACATGAAGCCTGTGTTGTAGCAGCAGGACTAATACAGCAGGAGAACTGATAAAGCCCAAAGAGCTGGTGTGAGACTTGTGGCAATGCACGATTACCATTTGTCTGAGATAACATCCATCCTGCTGCCATTCCACTAGAAGGCTTCACCCAGTGTTGATGAGATCAGCACAGATGCTCTGAAGCCTGCTTTTGATCATGCTTCCAAAGTCTACATTGCTTTACAAAGGATGAAAGCTGATAGTTTCCTAAAATCTGCACCTTGGAAGCAATTAAAATTCTCTCTGCTTCTTTCAGTGCAAATGAATAAAAGTCCCTCATTCAGCATTAGTAGAAGTAATGGTTTAGAACTCAGGAGTGGCTTACTCATCGTGCCCACACCTGTTGAAACACTATGGGAAACAGAAATCTAAAGGTGATCTATCAAGATGGAGGGGTAGGTAAACTGCACACAGAAGAGTCAACACAAGGGAGAACATGTGGAAAATACCGTAGAAGACTTTCATATTATTGGCCCAGATTATAAGCAACTCAGAAAGCAAACACTACAGCAGTGGCTGTGCTCAAGGTGCCAGTTTCAGAAAAACAAATAGACCTCTTTAAGCAAAATATAAAATAAATCCTCCACTAGACTGCCACACTGAATTTCCACAACATTTTTCAACATACGCAGAAATATCAGTTCTAAGTGCAGAAAAATCAGGACCCAAACTCAAAGAGAAGAAAGGAATAACAAAGTTGCAGAGAAAAGATGCACCTTCTGAGCACTCAGGTTGAGCACTTTTTATGTGGCTAGGGCAGTTTAACAGAAAAGGCAAGCAAGGTCTTCCTAAATCAGTTACTTGATTTAGTAGACGAGGGATATGATCTAAGAGAGGTGATTAACCCATGAAGGGGTTAATCTCCCCATGAAGGGGATGACTGGCATAAAGGAAGTCAAGCCACTAGAAACACACTGAGAAAGAAGCTAAAGAAATGACATAAAAGTGCAGGTGAATGCATGATGGCAGAGATAACCTTTTCCTTTCCAGCTGCAATCTCTAAGGGTGCTATCTATATAGCTATATGCTAGCAGACAGCAACCACATTGTGCAATTTAGAGAGATGGGCAGATAGCAACCTGGACTTTCAAATGCAGAATGGGAGTGTTGGTAATATGGTATTTCCAAGGCAACTGGCAATTTGGCATTGTATCTTACACAGGACGGGATACTAAAGCCTGCTCCAATTCTTCAAAGGTGAGCTCAGCACTAACTAAATACTTTATTTATTTGTCATCTTTTAGCTGTAACCTGAGTTCCTTTAATCCTTGGAATACCAATTCTTCAGACAGTATCATCATCAACTTGCATGGAAATCCTCTGCTCTGTGACTGTAGGCTCTCCTGGCTGCTCTCCACGCCCACGATTGTGCTACAAAAGTAAGTGTTTTCAAGGAGATGAAGTAATCCTCTTTATACACAACTTAAATATGCAAGTTATTTGAAGACTAAATAGTCACTACCTTACAAGTTACTCACATTCCTTGCATGTTTCTCATTTCCACAAGAGGTAGAAAAGTAAAATAAAGTCTTTTTTTAGGAAGAAGCTATGGCTGAATTACACTTGGAAGTGGACAAATACAGTGGGCATATGTAGAAAAGTATGAAGTGATATTAGCTGTGGATTCTGAGAATAGTTCATTTTCCCTCTTGGTTTCTCTATTTGCTGGAGATAAAAAATGAGCTAGCTAGGTGGCCTTGATGGGCAAGCACTGGGAGCATGGCTGGAAGACTTTACAAGTACTTTCGTTCACAATTTCCTCCTTGCTCTGGCATTCCCAAAGCCAGACACAGTGAACAAACTTGCAAAAAGTACCATTTATCCTCAATTGTTTTCATGCTTTCCTAGAGTTTTACAGAAGATGTACTTTGCATGTGCATGATCTGTCTTCCTTTGGAGGGGCCACCAAGATTTCACCACCCATAACTAAGAAAGCAGGGAAGTATACTGTTAAAATCAGATTGCCTCTCTTCAGGAAGGACTTAGCATTTGCATTCTTTAAAAAAGCCTGCAAGGACTGAGTAAAGAAAGAAACTGAGCTCAGTCACTTATACACTGGATGTGCTTTAGCATGGCTCTAGCAGTCTGAGACAGCCAAGGTTAAGGATCCTGGGGACCCCATTACAATTCTCTGTACATGTTTCCTTTTAAGTGCAGCATTCAAGTCTGAACCTTTAACACAAGCTGCCTTGAACCCAGACACTCTTGCCAAGGTCCGCAGAGTACCAAAGGACGCTTTGTCTCAGGCACCTTACAAAAGCCAAAAGCTAGTCAGCTATGTTCACAGTGCTGTGGAAAGTCATCTGTTTAGCACAGCACTATCGTTAACACAACCTAGCTCTGGTCTAGGCCTCACCTCTTTAATACAAAGAATGGTTAGGGATAAAAAGGCTCACAGCAGCCTGTAATGCTCTTGTGGAATTGGTCTTTTCTAACTTGTCCTCTCTGCAGGGTTTTGGACACTTTTTGCACCACATCCCAAGAGAACGGGGACAGGCCTTCAGTTTCTTTTTCACTGCAAGATCTCTACAATAAATGCCAGGCTGAGAAGGATATCTCACTGCCTGATTCAAACACACCCTCCAGCCAAGAAGACGCTTTCAGCCTTGCCAGCTACTACACCATGACTGCAGCAATGACAACAGATTCTGCTCCGCTAACCAAAGACGCTTACGTTCGTCTGAATGAGGAAGCCAGTGTAATGAGCACAACTGCAGCCAACTCAGCTGAGCTGATGCTCACAAAAGCCAACAGTTCCTCCCCCGAGGACGAGGCAGTTTCTGAATCCATGAGCCATCCCCCTTTCCTTGCATCTCTAACCACCTCCCCCGGTTTTCTCAGAGAGCTCTACAGCCAGACCACGGATTATGGCTCTGTGAGTCAAACTGAAACACTGAAGCAGCTCCAGGGAGAGCTCAGAAAAACTCACATGGCATTTCCCCAGGAACGCCTATTCAGCCAGCCCACTAGTGAGCATTCTACTCCAGCAACAGGAAAACCAGATGCCGTTCCCCATTACATTCACTCCTTTGCTGTGGAAAGGACACCACAAACAAATCTACGGCAGCCGAACTTCACAAAGTCCAGCACTCAGTCAGCATCCACGCCCACCCGACCACGGATCCACTACGTAGATGACTATGAATACAGCGAGGAGACAACGGAACCCCCTGTGCAACAAACGTACACCTCCTGTGACTACAACCCTTGCAGACACCTTCAGAAGCCGTGCAGCGAACTTCAGAGAGCATCCCCATGCTTATGTCCCGGCATGTCAACAGAAAATGAAATTCCAGACCCGCCGAGGCTCAGAGAGGTGTCTGAAGTCACAGACAGCTCCGCACAGATACACTGGTGCGCCCCGAACTCCGTTGTTCGTACCTATCAGCTGATGCTCCGTGACCAAGGCGACGAGGAGGGACAGCTTGTCCTGGAGAACATTTACTCCACAGCGAGGCAGTACACTCTGTATAACCTCTCACCATACACCACTTACCACATTTGTGTGACTGCTTCCAACAGCGCAGGGTTAAGCCACACAGTAAACCAGGGAATTGCAGGCAATTCGTGCGCCAGGTTCAGAACAAAGCCCAGCTACAAGTCTGTCTTTGCTGCTCTGTCTGCAGCAAGCGGTCTCTTCCTCATTTCCACAATTATTTTGTCCATCTGTCTATGCAAGGCACGTAAAAAGCCTCGCAGCGAGCAGTACGGTACGCATCTAGTCTCCTACAAGAACCCAGCGTTTGATTACCCATTAAAGTTACAAACTACAGATTAGCGCTACGTGACTGTTCTACACATTCCAAGGTCACTATCTCTATCACTTTGGTATGTTTTCCTTTATCAAAAAGTTCTTCAGAAAAAAAAAAAAGGAAATATCTGACATCGTTGCCACTGTGTTTGTAGAGAAGAAAAAAGAATTTTTTAAGAGGCAGTCAAACAACAACAAAAAAATGCCTTTGGTTCTTGTTCACATGCTAAGTGTGGGCATTAACCTTGAAAAGTTAGTTTTATGCTCACCTACAAATATACTAATACGCATTTCACACTGTGAGATCGATCCTTGTCAGCTGTCACCAGTACAGTCCATGCAGAGCGAGAATCTAGAATGCATTTCACCAAGCACAACAGATACTGCTCTTACTCACATGAGTGAGGCTGAGCTTTCATTTTCAAAAGAGCATTACTGGAAGAAGTATGAGACAGACCTCCTTGGGTTCAGTGGCAGGGTGCTGTATGCATCCAACTCCAGTAAATGACTCTGGTGACCAAAACTGCTCAGTTCTACTTCTGGTCAGGAAAAAGAAACACGAAGGTGAACTGCCAAAAGGGAAAACAAGACACTGCGGGATCATCACAGCCAGGACAATTGTCTTGTTCTGGCTTTGTGTGACATCTTCTGCAACTGAAGCTTCCGAGTGCTACCACAATAGCAACCACAGGCAGTGCAGAGTTTGGAATACAGTTCCTCACAGAAAGAGTGGGAGGGAGCACATCAGCATTTAATTCACAATTGACTTTAAACAAGAGATTACTGCTCAGTTCCATCTGCAGATTGAGTAGGCTGATGACTTACCTCATACAGAGGCACAGAGTCAAGCAAAGAAAGAATTGAATGTGTATGTTGCTGAGACTTGAAAAATTGAAATCCCGTACACTAGCAACAGCAGGGATTTATGCAGACATTTTTCACATGTACTTCAGGGTACTCATTTCTGCTACACTAATAACAACAGAAGCTGACAATTCCTGTTCTTCAGCAGCTTAGAGAGATCTTTTCATTAGAAGTTTTTTTATAAGAGGCAGCACTTGTCCTCGTCAAACATTTCCCTCTAATGACCGCTGTTCAGGGGGCAAGATATGTTTCTGCTGTTGTATAGATATGGCATATCAAATCCCCCCAGGCTCAGAGAATGAAGGGTGCCGTATGCTGCAAGAGTCTCTTTTCTCTCTTTTCTCATATTTTTTTAAATGTTCTTTGTATTAATGGAATAAAAGCTACAGACTGGTACTTCTTTGTTAAAGACAGATCTTTAAGTTATGTTTACCATCTACAGTGTTTAGCCAGAAGAGTGAACACCAATATTTCATTATTTTGGAACCTTCGTGTATACAATTAAAGAACATTTTCATTAAGAAAAATCTGTGCTATCTGATGTCAAGAGAATTTTCGTTCTGTATGTGCCACATGAAGCAGGCCACAGCTTCCTCACTCCTAAGGGCCTACAACACTTCCATGCAAATTTACTCTCCTCCCCCCCCCCCCCGTGCCAGCCCTGGAGATGACAGCAGCTCTGGATAGCTGCTCCCTGCACCCGTCCTGAGCTGCTGAGCTTCGTGACTCAGAACAGAGGTGAAGTGCAGATGAAGAAACCAGGGTGGCATCAGCTCTCACTTGGAAAACCGCAACTGCTTTCCCATTCTGGTAGTTCAGAGTCTTGTATGTAGTTTCTCATATTTATTTCAGGCCTGTTTTCTCCTGTGCTTTCTGGAAGGTCTAGTAAATAGGAGATGATACTTCATTTGAAATGAGCGAGAGCCTTCAGCCTTTGATTCACATTACCCCACACTGGGGCAGGAATCACATACTCCCCTGTGCATGTAAAATACCACTTGAAAAGACCTTGACTGGGGTTCTTTGGTATCAACAGAAACAAAGTGGAACGAAATGAGAGATTTGTGAATAGCCACATATGTATTCTTGAAGATAGTTCTAGAGGGGAAGAACAGAAAAGATACTGCAACTGGAAATAAAATTGGTTGTTCCACTTCAACTATGAGTAAGCCCAAAGGAACACGATGCATAAAATGAGATCGAGAGGATGCATCTTAGCTGTCCTTTCCCACATTACAAATCAAAAATCACTGCAACACCTATAGCAAAGCTCAATAGCAGAAGGTCTCCAGGCAGCAGAATTTGACCTCGTTGAGGGTCAGTGACCAGGGGACATGGCAACCTGCAGCCACCCAAAAGCAAAACAGCCTTTAGCCACAGCAGGCAGAAGGGCTGGCACCGACATCCACCCTGGCCACTCACAGCAACCTTGTGCTGAGACATGGGAGTGCCTGCAAGCTTTACGTCTTGTCATAATTGAGAACAGCAGCCATTTCTCATCGCAGCTGCTACCCCAAGCTGTGCACAAGGACCAAGTCAGCGTTCATTATATAGCCCTCCTGAAATCCCGCAGAGAGCAAATCACACCCAGAGTTCAGAGAAGCCCAAGCTATCATCTTTCATCCAAGCACATCAATGTAAACATACCCTGTGGCTTTCCCAGAAGACTGATGACCTCTCATAGCAGCCTAGACACTTTGCAGGCTACTTTTTCACCTTCTCTTTTTGTTTTCATAGCCCTGAAAAGGCAATGCCTAACACAAAAACTGTCCTTTGGGCCTGACCAGTTTTTCCCAGCACACAGCCCTCGGGTAGGAGACCCCCTTGTGCCAGAAAGCCCTGGCTGCAGACCTGCACATCCCTCAATTCCTGCTCCCTGACCTCACAGGGGCACAGAGGCAGGCACACACCCAAGGCCCCTCCCACCTGCTGCCAAAAAACACCCACCTTCCTCTGCAATGTTTTGCTGACAGCAGTGAGAGCTTCGTTGATTTCAGCAACCAAAGCATCAAAAACTTGCACAATACTTCAAGACCTCTTACAACAAACAAAATGCTTAAACACTTCCCCTCACCACCCTTCTAGGAAAATACGTTGCAAAGAGCAAACTAAGTTTACAGGAGAAATATGTGAATCATACAATATAGTAATAGAGGTTCTTCTAAAACTCATCTGTACCACTTGCAGAAGTTATTATATATCACCAGTAATGCAGATTCCTTTCCCTTCAGGGAAACTACCCAGTTCCTTCTAAGCATTTCTGAAAAAGTATCTTGGAATTGTTTAGACCCAAAGCCACTAGTTATGATCAGCCAAGGAAGATCTCTGTTAAAGGAAGTAAGATGCAAAAGTACAGGAGGACAGAAGAATTGGAATCTTACAGATCTCACTGAGCCAAGTTTGTCTTAATTCCTTACAAACCAGGAAGATACATCTGTTCAGAGAGACAATATTATTTAATAGACCCCTTTTGATGAAGTTCTGTATCACGTTTTAGTAAAGGCCGTTATTTCCCCACGCACACATGACCTTGCTCATCATCAGCTTTACGAGTAACAACCTGAAATAAAGATGTTGTCATATCACGTGTTGGTTGAGCCAGACCAGACAGTCCTAATGAACTGGATCTTCTGATTTGCATTATCAAAAACCTGAAGGTCACAGATTAAAAATATATTGGTAGAGTTGATGTTGCAGCACATGATATCCTCTTCATTTTTTGTACATATCACAAGTGTAGCTAGCATTATTATAATGATGTATGTGTGTAAAACAAGGAAGAATTTCCTCTCTAGCTTCCTCTTTGCAATACCACGTCTACCCCCCTTTACCTGTGTATTTCTGTATCTGTTGTAACCTCACTATTTCTCTTCTCATTACAAAAAGCAGAAAAAAACAGCACACTTTCCTGCACAACTTACTCCAGATTACAACCTACCTAGGTTTAGCACAAGGTTGGACTAGATGATCTCCAGAGGTCCCTTCCAACCCTACGATTCTGCAGTAACAGGCTGAGCAGAACTGTAAACTGCAAGCAAAACCGAGACGAGTACTAAAAATCTCACAAATACCTGTGAGGTGTAACACGTGATGGAAAAGCCTTCATGACATAGGTCACAGCCACGATGAGGCCGATAAAAGCAGCAGCATCTTGCAGAGGCAGGTAAAGCAGGCTCGGTTTTCAGACTACAGAAGCCTCGTTCCTCACCAACACACAACAGTGCTCCGCTGCTTATGCAAACTGCACTCTTTTAAGCCAAGTGCTGCCTATAATTCCTCTTCAACCTCAGTCCCTCACATCTTATCCAGCACAAGATGCAGTTTTAATCACAACGAACTCCTCCAGCCAGTTCTCACTCCAGCCTCTTGTGCATTTTCACAGGCCTTCTTTCTGCCTTCACACCATAATCCTACAGCCTGAAATCATTTTCAAGTTAGGGAAGCTAATGGCGTTATTCTGCTGTACTTCAAAAAATTCCAACCTGTGCACAAGCAGTTTGCCCTGTATTCCCACCCAGTGTATGTGTTTTAAGTAACTGCTGCAGCCCAAGAACAGATAAAATGTCAATTGTTCAAAACTCACTTGAACAAGTCACAACATTTACAGAGCATTTCTTTGAAAAACACTGACATTGCTATTGTTTCAAATTACTAAATACTTCCAGAAAATGTAAATCACCACAAATTCCATTCTAGAAGTTTAATTATAGCTGCACCTACCAATTTCAAAAGTAAACCCTAAAAAGCAAGGTTGAACGTTTTCTCGAAGCTTATTTTATAATTTCTGCACAATCCAAGTACATACAACTGCAGAAAAATATTACTCGGTACCATCCCCATTCCCCAACTACCAAAAGCAGAACTGTCGTTCCTGTAAACAGGAGCAGTAACCAGCTTGGACATTTCCTTTTGTTTCAGTGCTGCAGACGGACACAAGCAGCTGAGCGACCTCCCCCAGTGCTGGCTGGGGCCAGGGCAGCGAGGAGAGCAACCAGGGCGCAAAACGCCAACTTTTCCATCTGCGGGTGGAGTCAGACAGCTGCTGTTCTCCCAGCTCTGCTCCGCCTGGTTGTTCCTCCCCAAATTCCTGTTTCGGTCCAATCCTGCTTTGTAGCTCCAAATGCTAAAACAAACCTTTGGATGTATGACAAAGGTACACCCATACATCTCTGAAACAATCTTAAAGGCTAACAAAAGCCAACTGGCTACTAAAAAGTGATCAGTAGTAAATCTACTTACCACATAGCAGCTCAACTTGCTGTACTGTTTATCCCATCCCTCTCATGAAAGGAAGATCACCTGGGGGAAGCACACTGAGCACTAAACAAGCTTTCTCAAAAGCTTGTGTCAATTTTTTCCCTGGCTTTTCTCTTTGAGAAAAAAAAAAATGTTACATGCGTTCCTTTTCCACTCACTTGACGAGGCTTTTGTTCTTTCTAGAGGTCCAAGATCAAGCAAAGGAAGGCCAGAACAACCAGCAGTGCATGTGGGTGCATCCCCTGGGCATTGCAGCAGAGGTGCGTGCTGTTCCCTCTCCTCGCTCGGTATTTCAGAATCAGTCACTAAGTCTCACGGAGTCATGTACACAGAAGAAACTCTGAAAAAAAGAGAGATGACCCCTGAAAAGGCCTCCACTCAGAAGAAAAGCTGTTCTCTTCAAGGCTCAGACACCATGCAGCTTTGTGGGCTGCAAGGGAATTGAGAGACCACATCGTCTTCAGTGCAACAGACGCCATTTCGAGCAGCAGTTCCTCAGAGCCCTTGGGTTGGCACAAGCAGGAGAGAGAGGAAGCCCAGCAGAGCAGGACAGCAGGACAAGGTACGTTGCTCTGCACCACTCTACTACAAAGGGCAGCCTGCTCTGGAGAGCTGCCCCTGGAATCACTGCAACTGGAGGCAGGGAGTCCACATCGTGCTGCTGCCTTGATCAGCCTCTTCTGCACAGGACGCAAAATTAAACCACCACACTTGCTCAGCAAGCAGTGCACTGGCACAGACGTGCTCCTTCACAGTCATCTCCAAAAAAAATACACCCAACTGGAGGTAGAAATGAGGATGCCTCTGAGGGCTCAATCTTGCTTGCCAAGAGGGATCTGGTTCACGCTTTACCTGTGAAATACAGAGATATTTATCACAAGTGAGAACAGGCTTTGTGTCCACAGAAACGAACATTCATAAAAGAAAACAATCTTTAAATTCCTGGTACTTTTTATCAGCTGTCCAAAGGATCTAGTTTGTTCTGAAGCATGGCAGCATATCAAGAGTAATTTCAACCTCTTTAAAACATAATCAAGCAAGACAATAAATAGCAGCTTTTATTTATTTATTTTTTAATATATTCAGGAAATAACCTCTTAGAGCAAGACCGATGTTCTGCTGTCACCTAGAGGGAGAGGATGGAATCATCCTGGGTACTATTCCACATGGAAATACTTTACCAAAGAACTAGAGCCTGTACTGGTGCTACTGGACCCCTTAAAGAAACTGTAATTCTTCTAAGACTCAGTAGCATTTATCTCAACATTCTGTCAGGATTCAGCCTCCAGCAATTGCTTTTCTCCACCTTAACCCTCTCTAGAGGCAACAAACCCCTACAGAGAGCTGATGAAGGAAAGGAAGGACTTCAGTCTGAGTAAGTGCAACTGCAATTTCAGTTTCTAGATACACAGAAAAATAGATGTCCTCTGTGTTGCTGTTCACCCAACTCCGTTTTGTATTGAGGTGCTCATCTGTTTTCAGTTCAGTAAGTAGAAGTGATGAGGATTATCAGTAGGGACAGTCCCTGTCCCACACTGCCTTTCAGCAGTTTATCTGCTCTTAATTCTTTTTGTAGCATTATGACCAGGAAGAGATCTGCCAATCTGACAGAGTAGAAAAGAACCACGGACTTCTAAAGATCAGAAAATCAAAACTGGTAAATCAGTCTAAAAGAACAGTGAGAGTTCTTGAATTCATAGATTTTGGAAACAGAGATCAGAGCACATTCATTGCACTTAGACTTTGTTGCCTCTGACTGAGCAAAATAAAACCTTCAAAGTCATAGAAACAGCGTGCCATGGACAAGCAGTTGTTGTTCTACTCTTCCCTGTGCACCACACAGCTGTGCTTGCCCAGGTGGAAGGAGCCTAAAAGGAGAATTCACTGCATTGAAGGTAGAGAAAGCAGTTGTCTTCCTCATCCTCCTTCCCACCTACCCACACCTTGTTGTCTGTCCCACTCTCATACGGATCCCCAGGTATCTCTAAAGGGCTGAGCTTCGTTCTCAGCATGCCACTATCTGAACACCCCTCCTCTATACAGCTCAATATACACACAGACAGCGTAATGCTTCTACCACATTCAATCAAGACTGGTGACAGGTCCAAGTCTCACCTGAAGGACAGAGTACTTCTTCAAAAAAATAAGTGGAAAGAAATAAGACCAGGATCATCTGTATACATGTTTACTGTATGATTTATCATCACCTTCCTCACCACTCCCTGGAAATTCTGGAGAACAGAACAGTCAGAAATAACGCTAAGAAGGAAAGAAGAACAAGATAAAAATGCAGGCATCCCCTCGTCTAAATCCAGCTCTCAAACAAGTCTGGAAAGCTTCTGTACATGCTGGCTCTAAGCACAACTTAACACAAACACTGTCCCTTGGGCCTGACCAGTTGTATTTATCCATCTCAGATCCTACCCTCGCATGTAACAACTGCATTAAACACACGCTAACGATTTATAACTCAGACCAAGTACAACTTCTACAGATGAGAAGCTAAACACGAGGAGACAGATCTCAGTAGCGTCAGCCTACAATTACTAAGGCAAGTGCTGATGAACCTAAGACAAACCCAGGCATGCTGGCAGCAGTTAGCAGGAATCCTAACGAAAAACTCAAAATTATGTATAAACCCAGTCCAGACCTCTGGAAAAATAAAAAGGACTTCTCATAGGCAGCCTCCTGAAGAGTATGGAGATCTTAAATCTATTCACTGGATCCTCCCAGCCCCTTCATCTGCACCTGCTCACAAGTCCATCCTACTTAACTTTAGCCTTCACTCCAATAGGAAACAAAACTTTAACAGCAAAGTTTTATGTTAAGTCAGCTCAGATAAATCTTCCACAAGCAATATTAAATCACAGGTTTAACGCTGTAAGGTAACTGAAAGCACAGCAATGACAGCATAGTAACAAAGTCCTAGGCTGCAGCAAGTGGGGATATGCTCAAATGCAACAGCTGTAGGCACAGAAACAAAGGAAAAAGTCTGCTTATCCTTGGAAGGCCTCAGATACAAAGGGATCTCCAATGAGATGCCCTCAGTTCCACTGCCAACCCATAAATGAGGTCTGGGAAGGGGTGGATCCTGACTCCAGCCCTTCCAGTCACTCAGGTACGCTGCATGCACCTGAGCTCCCCTGGGTTGGCCCTGCCTTCCCACCAGGTGCTCAATCACTACTTTAAGCCACTACTTAGCATTTCTACTATAATGGGCACCTATGAAATGTCTATATACAGCCCTCTGTCTGGACCAACTTTAACAACCTTTACACTAGCCCAACAAATCTTTAAATTCCACAGTCACACATACCAACACTCACTAAGCCCTCAATCTAGCACTGCTCTGAAGACCAGCTCTAGAAAGCAACCCTGCCAAACCAAAATTGCCGGTAAGATGGCAGCCACTGACCACAGAAACCCTAAACTTAGATCAGCAGCTTGCTTCATTCGCAGTAAAAACACGTGTTCTACACCCTGCAATGGAGCAAGCAGCAAGCCTCAACCCTAAGTTACCTTTAATATTGAGAGGCTTTTATTTTAACCAAACACAGTTACGTATAACAAGGTGACTGTGAGAGCAAATTTCAGCCTTTATTTCCTCTAGAATCCTGAGGAAAAAACACCCAACCACTGCCATGGCTCCTAACCCTAGTGCCATAAGTGCAGTGCTGAGCACTGTGCTCACTGCTAGCAGTATTTCCTCCCAGAAAACCAGGTGCATTGTGCCATTCTGTAGCATTACTCAACCCCAAGCCCAGTCCAGCAGATGAGAAGAAACACCTGCCCAAATGTATACCTCACTTCTAATGGCAGCTATACCACTGTGTATGCACAAAGGAAACCAAGAGCCTGTCCTGAAGGCTGCAAGGCGACCAGCTGCAACTCTACAAGTAGGTCAGCCGTTCTTAAATCCTTCTGCTGACTAACAGTGCTTTATCACGGCAATACCGTTAAGCAGGCCAGGTCTTAGCACTGCTGCTATCACAGTGGCAGCACCACACTTCGGGTTAGAGACCCTGACCACCCTGGGCATTTAGGATTCCTCTGTGCTGAGGATGCTGAAGGTGATACTGACCCAGGCCAGAGACTATCACTATCGCACACCCTCTGCCCACAGCCTGGATACGCCTCTGCTCTTACACTGCCTTCTTAGCCATTAGAAAAGGAACACTAAAAGACAACCACCACCCACCCTCAGGCAGTTCCACCACACAGCCAACAGCAATGCCACTCTCGAAGCGCCAGAGCACCTTTAGGTGTCCGCGCAGCTCGCCTGCAGGGCGGGAATTCCTCGCTCCCAGCGCGCAGGCGCGGCGCGGCCACCCATCGGCGTGACGTCACGCGCTGCGCCGGCCGACAGGACCCGAGCGCGCCCAGCGGGTTGCGGCGGCGTCTTCTGGAAGGTTCGCGACTCCGTGAGGGGGGCTCATCCGTCTCCATCCGCCGTCATCGGGCGTCTGTCGGCGGCGAGCGACGATGCCGGAGAACGCGGGACCCAAAACCCACGGCGGCGCCGGGAATCGGGCCAAGGGCACGTACCAGGACCGGGACAAGCCCTCGCAGATCCGCTTCAGCAACATCTCCGCCGGCAAAGGTGAGGCGAAGGCCGGCGGGGCCCCGGCGCTGCGTGCAGGGAGCGTTCCGGGCTGCTCCCGGGGCCGTGGCGCTCGGGGGAGAAAACCCGCGGGGTGGAGGCTGCGCTGGGCGGCCGATGCGAGCCCTCGGCGGGTTAAGGCACGAGCTGTTCGCTCCTACTGCGGTAAAAAGGGAGGTTGTACCCGCTTCGGAGAAAAGCTGCGAAATTGGCATGTTTTATTATCACTGCGCTGCTGTTGAGAATGACTCGATGGTGGTGAAACGGGGCGGGGGCTGCTTCGGAGTGGGAGACGCTGCTCAGAATCGAGTATGAGTGGCTGTAGCTCTTGAGACCAGCTTGCAAATGCCGTTCTTCTTTTTCCAGCTGTCGCTGATGCTATCAGAACAAGCCTTGGACCAAAAGGAATGGATAAAATGGTAAACCTTTTACTGAAAATACGAAGGCGGTGAGATTGCTGAAGAAACTGCAGTGTCTTATGTAAATCAAGTCGACCTGCTCTTTTGTCTTAAGCTGCTTTTCCAGGTTTAAAATATTCCTTGTTTTTATGATCTGATGTTATTTATTTGTAGTAAAGCGTAGATTAAATACTTATCTAAGTTTTCCTGACGGGGTTATTTGTAGCTGTCTGACACTGAACATCAAGATAAACGTTTGTAGTTACCAGTCAGTGTTGTTGTTTCTTTTCTCTCTCAGATTCAGGATGCTAAAGGAGACGTGACAATCACTAACGATGGTGCTACTATCCTGAAACAAATGCAGGTTTTGCACCCTGCAGCCAAAATGGTAAAGTCTTCTTCCGTTGCTTGCACAGTGATACGTTAGAGGTTCATTTCTGGGACAAAAGAACATTGATGGTCTGATGGCCCTAGGATACAGTAGTCCGGGCTTGTCAGAAATTATAAATGTAGCCCTCTTCGATTTGGTTGAAATGGAAATGAGCATTCTGGGACCCTTCTAAAGGAAAGGGGAAAGATTCACTTGTTAGATAGGTGAGATCAGCTCCCTCTTAGCTTGGAAGAAAAGCTGCTTGATTTCTGTGGCTTTTATTTTGTTGGAGGCTTTTGTTATTGCTTCAGCCAGTGGATGAGAAGCTGCAAATTAGAAGAGATAAGTCCTGGTACTGTGGGTACTTCTGGTAGTGCTGTTCTTTACTATTTCTCTTGTTGTTGGTTTTTTTTTTTTTTTGTAATTGTCAGAGTTTTCAGTTAAGTAGCATTATATTTAAACTCTTTTATAACTCATCATTTAGTTGGTAGAGCTGTCAAAAGCACAAGATATTGAAGCTGGGGATGGTACTACATCTGTTGTTGTCATTGCCGGAGCTCTTCTGGATGCCTGTTCCAGACTTCTTCAGAAAGGCAAGCATATTTTTATATGCTTTATTATTATATATTTATATATATATATATAAAAAAGTATGAAAGTCTTAGCTACAAAAGCTGGTAAGTACTGCATACAGCTTTGTGTGTGTCACAAAGCTGAAAGTAGCTGTTAAGTACCCTAAACATGAACAGGTAACTCGAGGTTTTGCTTATGTCCTGCTTCTGATTAAGATTCTCAGTGCTTAGCCTTTCATTTTGAGCTGATTGCATCACCATCAATACTGAAAATAGTAACTAAATGGGATGGTAAATATTGCCTTATAAAAACTCACCTAGATTATACTTCTTATGGACAGAGAATTAAGATGATAAACTAAACTTGAAGCTGGTGATTCTGTAGTTGAGTAATAAGGCTGGTTTGGGGAGGGGGGAAAGACCATTGGTTTGCAAGGATGACCTAACAACCTTCTATATTATTCACAGGAATTCACCCCACCATCATTTCAGAGTCATTCCAGAAAGCTTTGGAGAAAGGTATTGAAGTACTGACCAACATGGCACAGCCAGTTGAACTGAGCGACAGGGAAACCCTGCTAAACAGTGCAACTACTTCCCTGAACTCAAAGGTATGGCTGATACGTGAACTTGATGCCTCCAGAGAAGCTGACCCCAGTTGGTGCTGCTGTTTACTTACTAAGAATCCTGCACATCACGAATCTACTTGCTTTTGAGGCAGTGGCTGCATTATGTTAAACTGACTTTTTAAAAAGCTATGGCTGATCAAGATTGAGTTGACACACTGAAGCTGAATTTCAGTTTGAAACAGTTGGTGAATCCCAAACATTAACTGCCAAGTGTAAACTACATACACAAACTTAAGATGAAAACAGTAACAGAAAGAACAGGTGGGACAGGGAGAGCTGTTGCCAGCTTTTCATGTAGGCAATTTTTAATTGTGAGACAGAAATTCCTAAAGCAGCATCAAAAAGTGGAGATGAATTGCTTGCACAAACTTTGTTCCTGGAATGGCTGCGTTTCAGAGCTCTTGATTTTCCCTAGAGAAGCAACAGCTCTGATACAAGCAGAAATTGTTCTCCATAAAATTCCTTTGCACTGTTCAATCTTTTCTTTACAAGTGCGTTTTCATTCTGGCTGAACTCTAAACAGGCTTATTTTAAGAGTTAAAGAAATAAAATAAAATATGTTTCCCAAAGTCCCTGAGCTTATTTCTTTCCACCAGTGAAGCTGTTCTTAATGGTGTTACTTAGAGGAAAGAAGATACCGTGTTGAGGTACCTGGCTGATGGACAGGGAGGGGAATTTTCTTTTTCCAAAATGATCAAGTCAAACTAAAATACAGTGAGAAACTCCTACTTGTTGATGATCAGTGTTAAATCACACATCACTTTTTTTTTTTTTCTTTTTCCCCTTCCATCGTTAAATCTCTTAGGTTGTGTGTCAGTATTCCAGTTTACTTTCTCCCATGAGTGTGGATGCAGTGATGAAGGTGATTGACCCATCTACAGCGAGCAGTGTGGACCTCAGAGATATTAAAATTGTGAAGAAGTTGGGGTAAGAATTTGCAGGCCTGTGTCTTTGTGGAATTTGCTTCCCCAAGCACTGGAGTTATGGATTGTTTTTGCTTGCAGAGGAACAATTGATGATTGTGAGCTGGTGGAAGGACTAGTCCTGACTCAGAAGGTGGCAAACACAGGTGTAACTAGAGTGGAAAAAGCCAAAATTGGCCTAATTCAGTTCTGCCTCTCTGCTCCAAAGACAGATGTAAGTTTAACTGTAACTAAAGTGAGAACTGTAGTTGTTGGAAAATGTAAATGTAACAACAAAACACATACCTTGTTTAAGATATGGTAATGTCTGCTCTATTCCACAGCTATAATGAAGGCCTGCTAGTAGAGAACTCACATTACTCATAACTCTTAAATATAAAGAATTTGTAGTTGGCATAAGAAAGAATAGTTCAGAAGTCCAGTACTTCTCATAAAACAATTTCTAATAGTACATTTTACTGTAACCTGTTTGTACTTTAAATCACAGGCTATTAAAGAACATACAGCATCCTGATGCTTGTGAAACGAGCAGTTGTTCATGATACTTGATGTTTCTTTTTTTAATAGATGGACAACCAAATTGTTGTTTCTGATTACGCTCAAATGGACAGAGTACTGCGTGAAGAGAGAGCTTATATTCTAAACTTAGTTAAGCAAATCAAGAAGGCTGGATGCAATGTGCTGCTGATTCAGAAGTCTATTCTGCGGTATGTCAGTGCTGGTTTGCTCGCCTACTGTGGTCATTTGGGGAACAGCTGGAATTGTTTGCAGTCCTGGAAAGTGGAAGTCAAATATCAGCAATTGCATTTCCTGATATTTGCAGACACAATCTGTCACTCTCACAACCAATGCTAGTTGTGTCACTAATGTATTTTGGATTTAATTATATCCCTATGAGATAGACTGAAGAACTTCAGCATTACTACTAAGAAGCATGCAAATGGCTCATGTTCACCCAGTTATTAAAATAAGTTTGGACTGAGTACTCCCCTCTTGTTTTTAGGGATGCTCTTAGTGACCTCGCCCTACACTTTCTGAACAAAATGAAGATCATGGTGGTTAAAGACATAGAAAGAGAAGACATTGAGTTTATATGTAAGGTAAAGTGAGTTACATAAATGTTTACTAAAATAACAGTTGTGTATAAAACAACACCAAAACTCGATTACCCAGCCAGTGCCAGTTTGATCACACTTTAACAAATCTCACATTCTGAATGTAGTGTAAAGGCAGACAAGATGTTTCACTGACAGATGTTCCTGTTCTGTTGAGCTGTCCCAGTTTTAGAAAGATAGGGGGTGGATGTAAGAGCAGTAGTTGTAACTGCATTTTACTGAAGTACAACTGTAGAGCATGCCTGCTGACACTGCAGTTCAGATTAAGTGTACTTTTTTTTTTTCCTACTGTTATTTTTCCAGACCATTGGAACTAAGCCTGTTGCTCATATTGACCAGTTTACTCCTGACATGCTGGGCTCTGCTGAGCTGGCAGAAGAAGTCAACTTGAACGGTTCTGGAAAACTAATAAAGGTGAGTGAGCGACAGAAGATTAATTCCTCCTTAACCCTTGCCAATTCTTTTAATAACAACTACTAACTTAAAAGTAATAACGTAAGTCCTAAGAGGCCTTAGGTACCTGCTTGTCATCCCTGCCTAGCCTCTGGCTTGCAAAGCATGGTGGTTTTGCTCAGCAGACCTCAGTACTGTTACTGAAGTCACACACACCAGATGAAGGCTTTTCTCTTATTTCTGTTGTTTGGCTCGGTTCTAGATTACAGGCTGTACAAACCCTGGAAAAACAGTAACCATTGTGGTACGTGGATCCAACAAACTTGTTCTAGAAGAAGCTGAGCGTTCAATTCACGATGCCCTGTGTGTCATTAGATGCTTAGTTAAGAAAAGGTAACGTGTTCATTTGGCCAGAATAATTTAGAATGTGAATGTGGAAAGTTCTTTACGCACTTTACGTACCTTGAGATTTGACTTCAGTTTCTGTCCCCAGAGCTTTAATTGCAGGAGGTGGAGCACCAGAGATAGAGCTGGCACTGCGCCTCAATGAGTACGCCCGCACTTTGAGGGGCATGGACTCGTACTGCGTGCGTGCCTACGGGGATGCACTGGAAGTCATACCATCTACACTGGCTGAAAACGCAGGTCTCAATCCTATCTCAACAGTAACAGAGCTGAGGAACAGACATGCTCAAGGAGAGAAAACAGCTGGCATTAATGTCAGAAAGGTAGTAAAGAAGCTGTATATAGAACTCTGTAGCTTAAATAAATAGGGTATTAGAAGGAAAATATATTGCCTAAGTCTAAAATGCAGAGAATGAAATTCTTTCTAGAACCAGTGTTGAGAGAAATAATAGCTTGCTCTCTGAGACTGCAGCAGCTGAGTATTGATAATAGCAGATTCTTGTTCTGTATCTGTGCCATTCAAGCACCTTCATGTGTCTCTTCAAAAACATTTTTCCAGCTAAAATCTTTCACAGTGAACTTAAAACAAGTCTGGTTAGAAGGGTCATGGGGTAGTATCTGCAGGGGAAGGTACTCACAGGAGTAGCACAGTGGGATAGCTTCTTGTTTGTGCATTGTCACTACATTTGAACTGATAACACCTATGTCTGGATTTTCTTTTGGCTCATTTTGAGTGGATATGTCAAAATAGCAGCAGCAGCAGACCTTTACAGTAATATTCCTGTTAGGAACTGAGGAGTGCAAACTAGTTGGTAGTCTAACTCAGCACAACATCACTTTCAGGATTCTGTTAAAAGCTGTTAAATGTAGTTGTAGGCTCACTTGCACAAAGTGAAAGCAACTTTCTCTTGCAGGGTGGCATCTCCAACATCCTGGAGGAGTTGGTAGTCCAGCCACTGCTCGTGTCTGTGAGTGCACTGACTCTGGCAACAGAAACTGTGCGCAGTATCCTTAAGATTGATGATGTGGTGAGTAGTGTTTGTATCTTTTTTTATAAAGGCAAGAATATGTGGAAACACAAATTACATGATCAGCTATTTCATTCTACCTCCTCCTTACTTTACTTGCTATGTTTATACCATTTGGTCATCTAATAAGGGCTCTGGAGAAAGTGAAACTGCTGTTGGCATAAGCAGTACTTTAAAGGAAGATGTTACAGTGACTAACAATTACGTTTTTGCTTATATATTTAATGTAGTGTGTGGACCTTTTACGTGTGGTGTTGTGCTCTTGCAGGTGAACACTCGGTAAGCTGAATAAAGGAAGCTGGGACTGTGCTCTGGAGCTCCTCAGCTGTAGTCTGAGCTGCAGCTTCCTCACCAA
This sequence comes from Meleagris gallopavo, assembly GCF_905368555.1. Lineage (NCBI taxonomy): Eukaryota > Metazoa > Chordata > Aves > Galliformes > Phasianidae > Meleagris > Meleagris gallopavo. The sequence continues at coordinate 14,737,449 of NC_139405.1, forward strand.
AAGCGCCTGTGTGAATTGTCTTAAAAGGTCCACAAAGGCTTATGTACTTTTCTCACGTTAATTTAATACAGTTCCTGGTTTCAAAAAAGAAATGTTGTTTATCAATAAACAGGCACTAGTCTATTTGAGTCTTTGCTTTATGATTCACTAGAAAGTAGGTCAACTTCTGTAGTTTGAATTGAACTAGCATTTCGATTAGCATTCCATATCACTGACACTTCATACAGCAGTTTACTACAGCAGCACTCCATCTTTTATAGTGCCTCTGCCCCCAGCTGATCCAGACCCCCCTTCCAGTTCGTGTGTTCATCCCCCACTTTGGGCCGTGGCCCGGCCCTGCCTGCTGCCCTTCAGCTGTTTCATTCTACGTGCACGCCATCCTATCGTGCTAACCGGGCCCAGAGCTCAACGATGCCTCCTCGGAGAGGTGGAAGACCATCCCGCCCCTAGTTTACCCGTACTCATTAATCCCCCGTTCATCTCGAACACAAACGCTTTAGAAAAGGAGGTGACCAACAAGCGGAGCCAGCCGCGCCCATTCTCACCGTCACCGCCTCCTCCTCCAGCGTGCCGCGGTACCGGGCCCCGAGGCTCCGGGCCGAGCGGCCCCGCCTCTCCCCGCCCGACGCGGTCCGGCCCCGCCTCTCCACCCTCCGACGGCGGCGGCGCGCGGCCATGGAGGATCCGCGCGGCGCGGAGCCGCTGCCCGCCGCCCACTTCCGCGCTGCCGTGCAGCCGCACTGCCGGCCGCCTGCTGCCCGAACCCAATGGGGGCCGTCGCACAGCGCGCAGGTACGGAGGGAGCGGCGGGGCCGGGCCGGGCGGGTTACGGAGCAGATGGGCCGGCCGCAGAGCTGTAAGGAGCTTACGCGGAGCAGCTAATGGCTTCATTTTACAGTGCTATGGAAACGGGCGGCGGAGAACCTTGGCGGGGAGGAGGGGGCTGTTAAGGCTGTTCTAAAGCTGTGTTCTAAGCATTACAGGGACAGACTTTTTGTTATTTAACTCCGTTTAAACAGCAGTCTCAAGCCGTAAGTCACTGTGCAGGAAGACCGTTCCATGCAACGTGCATTAAAGTCTGCATGTAGGTAACAGGTATGAAATTCAGCGGTAGTGTTTCATTCATTAGACAATTAAATGAAGCAGTGCTAAAAACCTCATTCCCCTTTCCTCTGAGTCAGAAAGCTTGACACAGAAATTCCTCCTCTATCCTAGGGGGAGCTGGGTGCAGAGCCGGGCCCTGGCAGCGAGCAGCCCCTCACCCCAGACTGTGACACACAGACAGGCTGCTCCAAGCTGGGCACCTCAAACCAGGAATATTACCTGAAACTGGAAGAGCTGAAGAATGCCCACTTGGAGACAATGGCAAAATTAGAAAGCATGTATCGGAACAAGCTGTATTTACAAGGAGTACAGCCCTGGGAGAGGAACAGTGCTAACAGTGCTACTTCCAAGGTCTGCTGTAGGTAAGTTTTGCGGTACCTTTGGTCTGGAGGATCTTTGCAGACAGCAGTACATAGGGCAGGTACGTACTGCGGCTGGGAACTGCTGCTCTCCCCCTTTCCTGTAAATAGATAATTACAACAAATTTAGCTTCAATTATTAAAATGCTTGCTAGTATGTACCTTGCTAGTATGCTGTCAGACTAACAAGTGTGCACACAGCAGAAATTGGGCAATGCGTTCAGTAAAGCATAGTGCCTTGCCTTGTTCCCAGCCTGGATTTCCTTTGTAACTGTGATCTGGTGTCTGTACCAAAGTTATCCCTTCTCCTTCCTTCTCTCCTCTTACCCTCCAAGTGCTCTTCATCTTTCTCCCTCTAGTGAGGGCACTGAAAACAGATTACTGAATCGATGTTGGAACAGATTCAAACCAACTTCTCTTTTTCCCCCCTTTTTAAAGGCCAACGTGGGAGAAGAGCAGATATCAGCCTCTAAATTTGCCCAGATCCTTCTCTGACTCCAGCATTAGCGATCCCTTAGGCTCGAGTGTGTCTCGTGGGTCCGACAGAGAACTAGCATCTGAGGACAGCTGTAGTGAAACCGGATCATTACTATTTGCTAAGGAACGGATTGCAAGGATGTGGGATGGCTTCTCAGTGGATGACTACCTCCCCCCCAGGAAGCACAGCCTGCCCACTGCAGCAGCTTCCAGGACAACACGGAAGCAGAAGGCATGGTCACCAAAAATCACCGTGCCCAAGCCCTTCCAGATGACAATTAGAGAAGCCAGAAAAAAAGAACAGAATGTCAAATCCAAGTCACAGATTGAAATGGAAAATAACCTACTGAAGAAGCAGCTGGAGGAAGAAGCAGAGTGTCAGAAAAAGTTCCGAGCCACTCCAGTGCCCGCTGCAGTCTTCCTGCCACTCTACCATGAAATTGTGCAAAGGAATGAGGAGCGCAGGAAGTCTGTGAAGGAGAGGTGCAAACTCAGGCTCTTGGCTTCTCAGAAGCCATTTAAGTTCATTGAAAGAGAGAAGCAAAGGGATGAAATTAGAAAAATGCAATTAAGAGACCTTTCCACACCTGAAAAGAAAACAAAACCGTTCAAAGCAAAACCAGTTCCCAGATATGTTTATAGCCCGTCTGTTAGAGACAAGCTAGAGGAGGAAGAGCTCTACAGAGAAATCCGGATTAGAATGAGAGCTGAGGAGCTGCTGCGAAATGCATCTCTGCCCACCAGCAGGCTGGCTCCCAAGGATGTCAACAAGAAGAAACACAAGTGTGCTGAACCAAAGGAAATGGAGCACAAACCCAAGATCCAACCCAGAGTTCCAAATTTTGACCGACTACACCAGAAGTTTCAGAAACGGCTCCGGCAGAAGCAGCGGGTGAAACACCTCACAGTCTGTGAGCCGTTCCATCTCCGCACTCCGTACATTCCCTCAAACAAGGGGAAGGTTTTGAGAGACATTCAAGAGGATGAAGAAAGGCTAAAAGAAACACGCTGGCCATACGCCTCTCCAAGGCGCAAACCCCAAACCAGACACTCAAGTGCAAATTCACCTCTCTCAGGATCTGGAGAATCCAAGTCACCAAAAGTCACACAATCCTCACAACGAAGGCTGCAGGCCCTAAGGTGACTCCTGCAGTGATGTCTGTGTTCTATAAATACCTAGAGAGAATTCTTTTGTCCTTCTACAGGTGTAGTTAATTCTTTCATGCAGTGAATATGGGTCTTAATATATTCAGTTGTGTGCTATCGTTAAGTCCTTAGACTAAATGCAGGACTTCACTAATACTGGATTTTCTAGAAGCAGTAATGCACATTTCTGCACACGTCCGTAGGAAAGTGAGAAATGGCCGCAGTTTCTCAGGATATGTCCCAATCCCTTACAATGGCACATACCCATTTATACTAATCCCATTTGTATCCCCCTCCCCCGCCCCTCAACTTCCTCCATCTTTTTTTTATTTTTTTAAATATTTCAAATTCCCTTTGCCAAAGCTTCCTTTGAAGTCTTGTGCTTGATTTCAAACAAATTCAGCCTCAGTTTATTTTTCCACCCAGGAATTCACATGAGGAAAAGAGAAGGCTGGAAGAACAACAGAAAAGAAACAGAACAAAGCAGAAACAAAGAACAAAAAAACTGCAGAAAATTGTAATGACTCGGGCTGAGGCCAATGACCCACATCAGAGCCTCGCTCAGGTCTCTGAATCCAAACTAAAGGCATTCAGGTATTTCATTGCATTCCCTGAATCCTGAACCTCTCTGGCTTCATTGTATGCTAAGCATACAGCGTTAAAGAAAAAACCCAAAGAGTCTGAGTTTATATAATTACATCCCTAGTTACAAATAAATGTGGCCAAATCTCAGCTGGGAAATTGTTGCCCATTCTAACACCTCTCAGTACATGATTCCCTGTTAGATGTCAGGAGCACGAGCGCTAAGTTGACAAATGAACTGAAGAGGAAAATAAGATTAAAAAACAGCATGGAAGAAGGATAGAGGAATTACTAGACATCTTTGCAGGGTGAGATTAGTAGGTGTTGGTATGGCTTTGCACAACTTTCTTCTTCCATAGAATCATTTAAGTTCATTCAAGAGCAAACCTCACATTACAGTATTTCATCAGATTTTAGGAGCATAGTAAAACACTTGCAATTAATTATTCTCTGCATATAGTATTACACTATTACAAAGCACAACTAGTTCCCTCGTGCTGATGGTTTAAGGTTGGCACAAGAGTTCAGCTTGACAATGCTTACTGCAGCACAGGCTGGGTAATGAGGTACATGAAAGTAAGGGCTCTTATGAGAGAACAAACAAATACCAGTGAAGTTTGCTCCCTCAGAATGGTGACAGAAAGGTTCGCTTGCCTTAATGCACAGCCCTACTGCGGAAATTCAGAGACAATGTAGAAAGAGGTGGGGAAGGCAGAAATGTGAAAGTTAAGAATATAAGTTAAATAACTAAACTCAGGCAGCCCCTGTTGGCTTCACTGGGCAGGACTTCTCTCTGCTTATCCAAGAAGACTACTTCAGAAATAGCTTTGTCCAGCAGTATTCCAAGCAAGCTGATGTTCTGGTAGTGAGGCCCTGGCACAGCTGCCCATAAAAGCTGTGGTGCCCCATCCCCAGAGTTGCTTAAGGCCAGGTTGGATGGGGCCCTGGGCAGCCTGAGCTGGGGGGAACAGCCCTGCCCATGGCTCAGTGGGCTTTAAGACCCCTTCCAAATCATTCAATCATTCCATGAAAATGAGACCGTAAGCCTAATTCCACCATAAGATAATATATCTTATGCATTTTTAACCAGGACCATACCTGTCATGAGCAATTCAACTTTTGGCTGTAAGCACTTCTTGTACTATAGACAATTGATTTCTGTTGTACTGTGTTTACTTTAGGAATTCCTCAAAGCAGAGAACGCAGGAGTATTGGCAAGAGTTGCAAGAAATGGAAGAAAGAGTAAACCAAAGGCCATTGCTCTTGGAAAGAGTAACTCAGGTTGTCTCGTTTGTCTGTTTCTTAATCTCATCTCCAATTACTGTATAGGGAACTTTTAGTCAAACGTTGTTAGCAAGTTATTTAGGCTAGTATTTGTCCATTTTAATTTCTACTGCTCCATCTCCCTATAAATTACTTTTCTGTGTCTAAGCATTTATAGCATGTTTGCACAGGGAAATGAGATGTTTTAAAGACATCCTCTGGTTCAATTATAACACACATAGCACTGAGTCAAACAAATCTACAGCAAAAATGAGAGGTTTAAGTTGGGAGAAATGCTAAGAGAACTTGAGCATTTTCATGTAAAGTTGAGACAGAATTTTCATCTCTGCGTATCAGTACAACAAAGCACTGGTAGGTAACACGGTCCCTGACTGCTTTTGGAATAGAGAGACAGCAGGATATAGATGGCCCATTTGTCCCAGTTCTCTCATCCCTTCTGGGTGGGTTTCCTGGCCCAGCACTGCTGCAGGGCAGGAGCATGCATGAAGGCTGGAGGACAAGGCCTCCTCCTCACCCAGCTATTACTCGGAGGAACAGAGCTTACAGCTCAGCTTCACAGAGAGATGCAGATTTGTGCAGTGCATCAAACAGTGCTGTAAGAGAGTAAATTAATGTCATGTTTCAGAGCAGCAGCTCCCACAGAGAGAAGCAGCCCTAGGAAGAACACAGCTGATGTTTCAGGTTTGCATCTTCCCTCCACTCCCTCAATAGCAGTATATAGTATCTCTTTGTTACCAGTAGATGTAGGGAGCAAATTGCATTTGAACCAGTACAGAAAAGGGAGGAAAATCTGCTATAAAGTTCTCAAGTAGTTTTGCCATTATTAGCTGCAGTGAATAATTTAACTTCTCACATGCAAATAATGAAACAATATTAATATAAGCAAAAGTATCTGAAGATAGGTATTTAGCTCATACTTAATCCTTGTGTTTTTCCTACAGAATAATGCCAGAATAGCTGCAGAAAAATATTATTCTAACAGACTGAGAGCTCTGGGGGTATGCCCAGACTTTGTTTCAAAGAAAGGACAAACAACTAAATTGCTAGAGTGCTACAGTGCTGAAGATTTTGATGCCAAAGAAAGGTAGAGATCCTGAAAGGCTTTTGGTTTTGCCACTGCATACCTAGTAATTAGAGCCATTTTTAATGCTGAGAAAATTATTTGCAGTATTTCCAAGTAAATATTTTAGTGTGTGTGGTTAGCTTTCCTGTACTGTTTTTTCCTGAATTAACTATTGTTTCATGAGTCAGAGAAGAGTACTGGATATATTGTACACCACGCATTTCAAAGAACAATTAAAAGTAACATTTTTAATTTGTTCCTTTAACCAAGATTTCAGGAAGGTTGCTGAGAAGTCATTTCATTCTGTATTACCTTTACTTTTTTTTAAATGCAAGCCTTAAAAAATACTTCTCAATACCTATTTGTATTATGACAAGAAGGAAATGGAAAAAAGAAATATATAAGCAGTACTGTTACCTTCTATCATAAAAGCAGAGTCCAGTGTTCCCTCTTTCCCAGTTCTGCCCCAGTCAAGACTGCCAGGTTTGGCCCTAGGTTATCTGAGTATTTAAGTCTTTTAAAACCTACTGGAAAGCATTCCGCCTGAGGATAAAAATCACATACAAATTGTCTTTACAGAGCCATCAAGGATAAAGTGAAAGAAAGGGAATTCTTTGAGGAAGCAGACAGCATCAGTCCTCAATCTGAGCAATCCTTTGAGGAAGAGAAGAGAATAGGCATCAGAACCCCCAGCTGGGATGGTGAATCTGCTGAGAGGGAGGAAGAGACACAAGCCAGACCTCAAGTTCAGCAACCTCACTGTGCAGGGGAGACCAGGTCCAGCCCCACCTCCAACCAGCACCGTGAAGAAGAGCAGAAAGAGGAAAAGGAGGAGGAGGAAGCAAAGGCAGGCCTTTTGCTTGGACATTCCCTAGAGGAAGAGAATGAAGAAGAAGAGGAGGATGGGTCAAGACCCAGCTCTCAATCTGATCAGTCCCATGAGCAGCAAGAGGAGAGTCAGTCTGACCCTGAAGCTGAGGGTGCTTTCCAATATGAGGATGAGGAATATGAAAGTGATGATTCTGAAGAGAAGCCCAATGATGACGAGGCTGACTGAAGGGAAGGCAGATAGGTTCCACAGCACCAGGCTGCCCTATTTTATTGCTGGCATTGAAATAGACACCAAAACCATATCTTTTTGCTACTAATATTAAAAACTGTGAATTTAAGACTTAGCTTAACAGTCTTCCCAGCACAAGAGCTATGTTGATTTTCCAATATAAAAGATTAGGTTATTCATTGCTACCAAGAAAAAAAAAAAATCAGTTATTTCACATTCCTCTTCTTTATTCTGGACTTCAGTGACACTCACGCACTTCTGTTCCTAAAGTGAACAGCAACCAGTGTTTAAAAATGTCTTGTGTACTGCATTGTTAAATACTGAGGTCTCAGCACATCCAGCAGTAACTTGCTCTTGCCTCCCAGTTTCAAACACTGGGGACCTTTCAGGCTCTGTTCCTGCGGTATCGTCAAGGATGGCAATGAAGCAACAAGGGTTTGTTGTGCAAGGCCTCAGGTTGTGTTTAGTAGAGCAGCTACAAGACGACAACCACAGTCAGACAAAAAGGACAAGTTCACCTGTTTGGCTCCTCCCAAGCTGGACTGGCTCAGCAATGGTCCAGGAGAGTACCAAGATCAGAAAAGTAGGAGGTGACTGCTTCTGGAAGAAACAAGCTGTTAGATGGGTCAACATGAATGTTTTGTGCAGCTAATATAGGAATAGTATTACTGTTACTGAAGGCTTGGCACACAGAAGATAAAAAAATGCACTAGAATATATTGAGAACCATCATTTTTAGTTTTCACTGAGCTCTAACAATGACAGACAAGTGAGGTAGAAGAATAAAGTCAGTAGAATATCTCAAGGAAAAAAAAAAAAGCATCATTCTGCAGATTACTACCCAACGGAGATAGGAAGTTGTGCTCTTTCACTTCTGTTTTGTTTGTAAGAGCTCTTTCGTGATCATGTAAAGCTACCATCAACATAGCAAGTGCTGACATTAACCTTCTCGCCTCCTTATAGAGACAGTCAAGGGATACTGTGAAAAGAGAACTTTATAACTTCAGATAAATATGCACCCCTACTCAGAGCTTCAGCTACTACTCAACAAAGAACACAAAAGGTTAGGAGAGAAAATAATAAAACTTCCATATCAAACAGAAGAGAGCAGAGCATAATGTGGCATCACATAGGCTCTAAAAAAACACATTCATTAAATAATAAACACAGTATTTGTTGAAGTGACCACACCTGCACAAGCAGACGCAACAACTAAGGATACTCATTTGGTGTTTCTGTGTTTGCTCTACTCAGGTTTCCTTCCACACTGTACCTGTTATTATTTATTCCTCCTGACTCTGAGAATCTGTGTCTCACTGTTTAGATTTTCTTTTTAATTTATTTTTCACGCGTGGCATAACTAATACAAATTTGAACCTGTTTTTTTGTTTTGTTTTGTTTTTTACTCTAAATCTACATCCCACATCTACCTTATTAAAATATTAATTATTGCTTCACAATGAAAATCATAGTTTACAATCTTGACAACCCCACAATACAAATGAGGTTTGTTTGCTTGTGGAAGTCGTTAGACTTTAGTTCTGAAAAGTTATACAATAAATTACTGAGTCGGGTATTACTGACACACAATCACACATTACTGTTACAATCTCTTTATTGGACCAGTTTTTGAGTTGTTTTGAAAGAAGGCAGAAAAGCTTTAGATTGTGTTTTCTCATACAGAGACTATTTGAAGAATTTTCAAATCCAAGACATTCAAATCAGTTTTTAAAACCTGACAGCACTTAAATGTTGAGTTTTCTAAAGAGTATAGCTATATAATCAAGCCATTAGGATAGAGTATAAGAAACATTACCAAAAACCTCCCTTGAACTAGGAGGTAGAAAGAACAACTTTAAGATGAATAGATTTGAAGAATGCACAGATAAATGGGATAACAAGAAAGAGTCAGCACAATTTGGAAGGTTGCACCTCAGTTTTCCTAGCATTTCTAAAGCCAAGTGGAACTATGTAATCAAATGTGATCCAGCTGAGATGCTTTACCCTAAGTTTACAAGGGGTACTGAACAATCTGCTATCAATGGATCTTAAGTAAAATAAATCCCACTGTAAAAGAAGAACAGTACACATGAATTAGTAGTTACTCAAGCCATAGGAAAAGACAAGATCAATTTTACTGCCCACCACCAGAGTCTGGAGACCAGAGAGGAGGCAAAGAGGCATGAAGAAGGGAGCTTAGGAGCTTCCCAGGGGCACGCTGACCAGAGTCAAGGAAGAAGCAGACACCTGGCACCTACTGAAGACCTGCTCCAGGAGGCTGGAGAAGTGTCAGGGGATGCAGAGCCAGAGCATCACAAATAGAAGCTATATGCTTGCAAAGGAGAAGCAGGAATAAATCTACTGATCTAATACAGCAATTTAACAAAGACTTAATGAGATCTGAAATGGCAAAGCATGTTTGATTATTTACTGTACAGAGAGTAACGTTAAACACTTACCCAGGAAGCTTCCACGTTGAGTCATAAGGTTCAGAGTTGATCTTCTTGCTTTCTGCATGCTTTCTCAAAGGAGCAACGTAGTGTGTCTATTTGGTATCTAAATTGAACATTTGCAAAATGCCTTTTGAAAAAGGATATTATTGTAATAATTCTTATCCTCTCTGGTTACAGCTGGAAAGGTTACCATGATGAAAATAGGAAAAGAAACAAACAAGGAAGGAATGCTCACCTGTATCCGAAGATCTACGCTCACAGGAAAGACTCCACAAGGAAGGGATCTCCAACCAGAGATCCTTTGCCAGTGGCAGTCAGCCCTTAAATGGGATCTAGGAGAGGTTCAGCCAGGCTCCACCCCTTCTGCTCACACAGCTGAATTGTCTTCACCTGTGCTCCCAGGGCTGACCGGTCCTTTCCCCAGGTGCTCCATCAGTGGCTCAGGCCGTTACTCAACAGTTCCATACAAACAATGAAAATTAGCAGTACATTTTCAAAGGACTCACAGCATAAATTCCAGTTATCACTGGGGGTTTTCTGTTGAGAGTATGCTGTCAAAAGGAAAACAAGACCTATAGCGTACAGAGTAACTATTTTGATTTCGACAGAGGATGATCTGCAGGCATTCCCTGTTAGCTAGTTCTTTAAAACAGAAGTTACAGAAAATATTTATATCCAGATTTATATTCTCTCCCAGGTACCTGCTGGGAAATTCAGATTTTCAATTTCAATTAAAAAAACAATGCAATGTTTTTGCAGACTTCTCTCACATAGAAAAACTACCAGGTGTTTGCAGAAATCATACCAAGGATATTTTATGTACTTTCACACGTGCATATGTGTTGTGAAGGCAGAATTGCTTGCTAAAGTTATGATCAGCTTGTAGTGTACAGAAGCTGTAAAAAACACATAAAACTGTAAATAACCAAAGCCACACTAAAATGAGGTGGATCCTGTGCCTGAAGTCTGTAGTACTGACTGACCCTCATTTGGCATCTTCATAATTTTCACAGCACTCTGAGGTTCCACACTGATGATGATCTTTTTCACCTGACCTCACATCACAATACAGTGCAAGGCAAAGAAAGCAGCACCAGCACAAGTGAAGGCAGAAAAGAATCAGTAAGACTCCATCAGCATCTGTGAAGCATTATCACCAGAAAAAACAGCTGTAGGCCATCTGATTTTGGGGTTCTCCCCAAAATATCTAGGCTCTACCTGCAGGTCTTTGCCCAGAGGACAGCCAGCATATAGCTGGAGATCAGATATTGCAGGGTCCCTGGAAGAAGAGCTACTTTATTATAATTAGCAAAAACTGTCCACAGACCTCTTTGATGATCATCTTCTGACTTTAGCCCATAAATCACATGAAAGCGAACACTGGTAAAACTCCCTGCTTTGTGAATCAGGACAGGAAAATGAAGACTGTAAGTCTAAATCTGTAGAAAAGGGAACAACAAGCAGAAACTTATCATTCATGACTTTGTCCCTTAACATTTGTATGAAATAAACAACAGGTCATTTTCAGCATTTGGGGGGGGAAGGGGAAACAAACAATATTCCTTCCAACTAAGATCTTACTCTATTTCACAAACAGCCAACAAAAGCTCATCACGCCACTAGAAACCAGCCAAGCCCCCAAACCACAGGAATGTCTGTTTTTTGCTGACAGCTTGCTATAAGCAAGAAAAAAAAAAATGGAACAGATAGTGAGTTTTTAAGTGACATAATTAGCATCACAAATACTTCTCAAGGGAGGCAAGCTCCAGCTTTGTTTAAGCAGAGAGAAAGTGACTGGCTGTTAGCCAAAGCTGTGGGGACCTGCTGCTTGGCTCCCTGCTCAAACACACGTTCTCTGAGTGAACAGACCATGTGGTCTCCTTGCGCTTCTCCAATCAGCTATTATCAGTGAGTTGACCTTAAAATCTTGTAAAGAGCTGTACACTAAGCATCCTGCTCATGGCAGGCGGCTTGGGAAGATAATAGGACTAAGACAGCCCTAGAGAATGCACTTTATAAAAGGTACTACAACCTCTGAAAGACGACCAAGATATTCCTCTTCACAGACTTTTGTTTTCTCTGCCTCGGTTTGGTAACTGCCTTGACTTTTAATACCTGAAGGAGAGTAACTTCACAGCCTGCTGCATCCTGACTCATTTGCTGACAGCTTCCAAAAGCTGTTCTGCCCCTGATTAACTTGACATAAATGTGAACAGTTGCACAATGCAGCATACGGAGCAGCTGCTGACAGATTTTCATGATCACTGTGAAGGATCTAAAGGACTTACTGCATTGTAAAGAGCAAACATTTTAGGGCAGCAACCTGACTTCCAAGCTTCCAAATGACAGGTGAATGAGTTGCACTAACAGGTGTTACTTTTGCTCTGGGTCACTCATCTCACACATTACAATATCTTAGGGATGCAATATGCAAAGACCAACAGGCACTCAGCTAGCATCATTTGTTTAATAAAGTCTTTTCTGTTTTTAAAAAAGTTTACAAGACAGACGTGTTTCACATGATAAACAACTAGCGTCTGATCTTTCCTTTTAATAACTTAATCCATGCAGAAAGACCAGACTGCCTAACTTGATGTTACATAGCAGTTGAACAATATGCCAAAATATACACAGACCTTCATGCTGAGATGGAAACAGATAGCACATGACATCATAGAGCTGCAATCAAAGTACAAGCTTGCTCGAATGATTTTTAGAATTCAAGTGTAAGTTTAAGGAAAAACCCTGATTTATTTCTGAAATGTAGCTTATGTACCAAGAGTGAATGTTCTGCTACAATCTGCCTACAGCCATCCTTTATTCGGCAGTCATGTGAAAACACATACACAGAAATGTTACAAGTCCTTTTTACTACTGGTACTACACATTAACAACTGAATCTGATAGCACTGCTTTGGTTGTTTCAATACAGAATGATGTAATTTTCTATTGTCTTAGCTCTGCTTTTCCATTTTCCATTTTTATCCAAAGTCCCCAAAGAGTGGTGCTGAGGTGAATGTCTATTAGGTCTCTCTTCAAGGATCCAGTGCAGCTTTTGTATGAGAAACTGTGGAAGGCAAACAAACAGAAACATTACTGGAGACTCAGCATAAAAGTACAGGATTCCTTCAACTTACACAGAGAAAAGTATTTTGACTTACTGTCACAGCACATAAATTTAATGCTATGTTATAACATTTTAGGAATGTTCAGCAATCTAGATTTTCAAATGCTACTGGAAAGGTCAGTCAGATTAGAGCACTCTAGAATGCAAATTCCTGCCCTCTAAAATGTTCCTATATCAACATAAAACCAGAAACAGTGGGTGAAAGCTTGTATTCCTGTAGCACAGCAGTAAGGCTAACAGCTGCTGAGAAATAGTACATTTTTGCCTAATTTCTTAAGAAAATTTTCTCCTTTCCAATGTGACTACTCATCTCCAATATCGAAACAGGTACACTGAGCATAAAGCCCAAGAGAGCAAAACTCGTGATTTCAATTATTGTATTACATGACAATACAGTATTATCTGCAATCTAATGAATTTCACACCACTCTTTAAGCTGTTCTCCATGAGGCCAGAAGAAAAAAAAAAAAAAACTGTGGATTTGAAAGTTTCTTCGATTCTTTTTCCAGGTCAATCCAAAACAATAGTGTATTTCCAGAAATCTACTCGACATGCCTTATTCAAATGAATTCAAATTACTATCATACAGGTAATAATATGGACTTCTATAAAGCAGACATCACGCCTCAGTCTTACCACTCAGGAAGCTTGAGAAGAGGGAAGAGGGGAGGGCAGAGGAAAGATCTGAGTGATGTGTGATATTGAAGAGTATAAATCATATGCTGGACTGCAACCTAAGGGTAGGAAAATGAGGGAAAGGCTAGATCTAAACTTTGCAATGTTGTTCCTACTTAAACTGCCAAGTGAGGGCTCCATTGTGCAAACGAGGGAAATAATACTTTCCTGGGTTCTTGGAAGCTCAAAACCAGCAACACAGCCCATTTATTTTAGAAAAATAAAGATAAAAATAATTAAAAAAGGAAAGCTGCCATTTTCAGTTCTGGCCTATTTCCAATTTTCCACTTTCGTTAGTGGAGATTATTTATTTATTAGGGTATTACAAATAGTGGGGGCTGTTCCACAGTGACCAGGCTGCTAGGTATAGACAAGAGAAATCATGCATCTCAGCTCTGAAGAATACAAAGTGGGATTCTAAGTTAAGTTACTGCTGTGCTGTAAGACAAACATTTAGAATTGCAGTTTCAGCCTGAAAAACAGTCACAACCGGGGCAGACTCAGAATGCACACTTCCAGCCAAACACACAGCTGGGAAGTGGTTTTCACCCACATCTCCATTCTGGCAGGCCACCTGCAGATCGAAAAGGAGGTTATCCACCAGTAACATTATTGGGATTCCACCTTTCAACATTTCTAATGCAGCTCTCAGCAGAATCCAGGTACTGCTTCAGTAAAGCGGCCAGGGTTTGAGCCTGCCAAATGGGAGGACAAGACTTCACAGGAATGAAAAAGCCATACCTGAGGCCTGCTTTGGATGAGCTATGGCTCTCTTTCCGAAGACACATCTCCTTCAGCTCCACTGCTTGCACTGGGGTCATCTTTGTTACGGGGGGCATTTCTTTCTCTACTTGATTCAGAGGGTACCTTGGTTCTGGTCTTCTCTTTTCTTTGTTGTTGCTTTTCAAGTTTTGCCAGCTACTCACAAAGCAAGGACAGTGAGGAAACAGTTCTGAAATAATCTGATTTCAGAAGACAGTATTTCTAAAAAATTGTAAATGAGCATTTACAGCAAACTTGTATCTCAATTCATAATACGTATGCGTGGATCAGTAAGACAGAAAAGGAAAAACAATAATAAAAAACAAGAAACAAACAAACAACCCAATAAGGCTTGGATTGCCAGATATTTGGAGAAAACAGTGAATTACCATGCAACAACATGATCACTTCCCTAAGTGGATTGACCTTCCTCTGCTTTCCAGAGCTTCTTTCCTGCTCACCATAACATGCCAACATGGGAAAGAATAAAACACAAGGACCAAAAGAGGGAGCTGAATTCCACCAAGCTCCTGTACTGTTTGGATGGCAGTTTTGAAGTTGCCAGGTTTCTAATAACAGAATAGTTTAAGTTCAGCCACCCAGTACACAAGAATACTTATATTTTTGCAGAAAAAGAGATATCCGAACCTTAGCATCACGCAGGATGTAGAGTAACCATTTCAAATCAGCTTGGACAAAACCTTCAGCTAGCACTGCTTGCTACCTCCCTTATTAATATTTTCAGTGTTCCCAGTAGAGTCAAACTAAGCTGGTATTATTTTTACATCTCTTTCCCATTTTTCAGAGAAGCAGGCTACAGTAAGTTTTGGGGACACTACAAACTGAGAGTCACTTAAATCACTACGGACACTTCATGTAGTTCATCAGTTCGGTTAATTTCCATCAATTTCTGATTTTCTCAAGTGCTTCCATGACAATTCCCCCAAGATAAAGTATACTAGTCATAGAATCAATTAAGTTAGGTATGTGTGCTGATTATGAATTAGACTGGCTTGTGGAAGATGCTTAAGATGTAAATCTGAGCTGTGAGTCAGTATGAGCTTTGAGGACAGAATGAGGAGCCTGGAGAGGATGTACAGCATCCCCTTGTATCTTATCCCACATACATACCATCCTTACACACCTGTACACATGTACTTCCAAGCTGAAACAAAATATCTTTAATTAGTTTTATCACTAATTACAGAGTACCCCCAGCACAAAGCCAAATCAGTCAAAGCTGCTGCCTCAAACCTAGAAACAGCTTTTGCAGTGTGTACCCCATACTTTCACTGCAGCACCAGGCTGCTAGCAGTGATCTTCACTAACAATGATGCAGAAAATAATGTCTGAGTAGCATGTTGGTCTCTAATTTATCTCTACATTAAATTTCATCGTTTCTGTAAACTACATGATTACTAATTATCATAGAAATCCACTCTTCTCTAAATAGTATCCTTCTCTCTCTTATTAATTGAAAGAAAAACCAAAAAGCCTCCCGTTATGGGACACAGAACCCACATACATGATATATATTTGTTCATACATATTACAGAGGCAGAAAGGACTCAATATATGATAGCTTTACCAATAGCATGCCAGTATCGATAACACGTATTACCAATCCAAACATGCCTACACTGGCCATCTTCCAAGATGGTCTTGAGGGCAAATAGCACGATACAACTTCCGAAATATACGCACTTATATACGTACATATTTTCTTATGTACAAAGTGACCATGTGCTCTGCTGAAATCTCTGTTGTATTTATATTCTAGAGTAAAGAGTATGCAACAGATGGTCTCTAAGGTTACTAAAAGGACCTCAGAAATTACATAGTTCTGTAACTAGTTTAGCAGGACAAGGGGAAACAGCTTTAAGTCGAGGGAGGGAAGATTTAGGTTGGATGTCAGGGGAAAGTTCTTTACAGAGAGAGTGGTGAGGTGCTGGAACAGGCTGCCCAGAGAGGTTGTGGATGCCCTGTTCCTGGAGGTGTTCAAGGCCAGATTGGATGGGGCCCTGGGCAGCCTGGTCTAGTATTAAGTGGGGAGGTTGGTGGCCCTGCATGTGGGCAGGGGGGTTGGAGATTCATGAGCCTTGAGGTCCCTTCCAACCCTGGCCATTCTGTGATTCTGTGACAGTTTGAGAGCGGCAATGCAGTGCAGAAACACAGATGGCAAACAGAACAGCAGATGTTCAGACATAAATCCAGATCCATGCCCTGTAGCATCCCCAAGGCTCTAGGCATGACTACTCAATCTCTCCCACAGGGCAACATCTTTAACAGTGGAAGAGAAAAACAGGAGCTGTAATAACCTTGAATATTTAGGACAACACCCACGTGGGCATGAGCTGACCAAAGAAAAATGACACAAGTTCATTTATATACGAGAGAAGAAGGTCATTTGATAAGCTGTATTAATCCTTGTCTTATTATGAATAGAATTCTGCCTTCTGTTAAACTACAACAAAGGTAAAATTCTTAAGTGTAGTTTCATCCATCTGAAACTCAAATACTACTGAAATGAATAAAGATTTGTGCACATCTCCATGTGTGTTCTCCAATCTGTCCATGCAGCACAATAAGTCTATGAACTAGAGTTCAGACACAAAGATTAAATACACATTTCTTTGTACTCATAAAATACAGACTCATCTTTATTAAGCAGGCAATAAATCTCTTATTTTTTTTCATTTCCTTGCTTATGGAGAGCTTGTGTAATTTAAGAGGACACTGTAAGAGCACTCTATCAGAAAAGAGCACTCTGCACGCTGAAAAAAACAAGGCAGCTAACTTTTTGGTATTACAATGAAGAAAACTTCAGGCAGGCAATTCCAGTTCAATGTAACCAATGCTTTTCACACAAATACAGAGGATGCCGACACCCATCTCATCTGAACAACTATCATGAGCTACTTGTGTCTATTGAGTTGCTGGAATGCAGTCAGGCTGGTGAAGGGACCAGAAAACAGAACACATGAGAAGAGGCTGAGGGAAATGGTTAGTCTAAAGAGGAGCTGAAGGCTGAGCTCATCTCTCTCTACAATTACCTGAAAGGAGGCTGCAGTGAGGATGCTACTGGTCTCTGTTCTGAGGTGGTAAGTGATATGATGTGAGGAAACAGCCTCAAGTTGTGCCAGGGGAGGTTTAGAGCAAATATCAGGAAGAATTTTTTCAGGGAAAGACTGGCTAAGTATTGGAATGGGCTGTGCAGAGAGGTAGTGAGTACCCAGCCCAGGGGTATTTAAGGAATGTGTGGATATGGCACTTATGGACATGGTTTAGTGATGGATTCCATAGCGTTAGGTGATGGTTAGGCTTGAGTCTCTATTGCCTTTCCCAATCTAAATGATTCTGTGATTCTCTGTGCAGTGTAGCTAGGTCTGCATAAGCAATGAAAAGTTCAAAATTGTAACATAAGATCAGACATCCTCTATCTTGAGCTTTGACATGCAGTTACACTACAGACAAAAAATGTGCAGGATTAGAATCAGCGGCTCTCACCCTCTTTTGACAGTCTTAACTGCAGACCTAGTTAGCAGGACTAACATGGAAAACAATTTCATATGTAAAACTGCAAACGCTGACCCTTTTATCCAAAAACACCAACCCAGATCAGTTGCTCAGAAACTGCTGGTCCCCTGCCAGCAGTTAGTACCTCTGCTATCCTTCTTTGGGGAGCAGTATCTTGTCTGACCCAACTTCTGCATTTCTGAAGCATGGAAGAAGGCAGAAATGTCTTGGAATATTTCAAGTGTTTGAGATTATATTCCTTGTGACAATACACAAAAACGCAAGAGTCCTCAGACCACAGAAAGTAACTTTTCTTTCCTGCCACCATACCATGGATATTTTATATTGCTGAGACACTGCTGATAAACATAAACAAATTTCAAACTATGTCGACATTGCTTTGCTCTGAATGAATTGCCCAAAACATAGAATAATATTTTTAACAGAGGTGAACATTTACATTAGATTGACAGCTCTTAAGCTCAAAGTGGAGCTTTCTTCTCTGCCATCCAGATTTTTACACACTATTTCCTGGGCAAATCAGCAGCAGCTCAATTCCTCTGAGAGGGGATGTGAGTGCTTATATCCACAAGCAGCTGTTAATCCACACACAGAGCTGCTGCCGCTGCTAATTATGTACAGCTTGGGCTGATAGCACCTTGTGCTAAGCTGTGAGATTTCGGACAGACAGGGAACAGGTGAGTTCCTGCTCTAGGCAAAACATCACAAAAGGATGCAGAATAGAATTTGAAGGTAAAACAAAACCAATTCCAAACCAAAATACCTTGGCCACTAAGCAATTATTTTACTTTCCAGAGGCTGCATAGAAAGCATGAAATCGTCGTGCCTAAGGGAAGCTGTACTGCTTCACAACAGGAATGCTTCCCTGGGATGATGCAATGCTTTCACACATTTGTGTCTCATAAAGGCAGATGTACACCTCTGCAGTGAAGGTGTAACCTGGACACCCATTTCTTGCAGACAGTCTCTCTGGTTTGCTTACCTGTTTAGGGTCAACAGCAGCAGCTGGGGACTCGAGCTCTATTGTTACAGGCCCATCATTCTGGATGTGTACCTGCATGTAGGCGCCAAACTTGCCGTCTGAAAGGGGAAGAAAAGGAAGTGGTAAAAGAATAGCATTTACCAAAATCTTTCCCAAAAATGCTACTGGAGGAAAGGAAGAAGAAAGACAGAGGAAATAACAGCCAACTAACAAGGTGCAAAAAACACTAAAAAAAAAGTCTACATGCGCTTAGCTCTGTGCTCTGATTCAGTGACAATAAATACACAGCTAAGTACAAAGACGTCCACATGCTCACAAAATAGAGCTAGCCTGCAGATAATCATGGTGTTCACAGTTTAGGATAGGCAGTAGTTCTCTCAGGTAGGAGCTAAAATTGTAAAGGATGTAGCAGATAAGCCTAGGGCCTAGTCCAGCTAGCCAAGCTGACGGCTTGAAGAAATCTTATATATGGACAAAGGACTGAAGAAAGAAGCCTTTTGAAACACCTGACATTGACTACTTTAGAACAGGGAACACTGGTTTGCAGTTGATCCTAATCTGACAGAAATACTCCTGTATTCCTGTCTGGAATGTAGGCTTGGTCAGAATTTGGTAACACGGGGAGATATTCCAGACCCAGTCATGTCCTGAAAGTCTGCCAGAAGTTTGCTATTTACTTAAAAGTAAAAAGGAAGAAGGCTTGTTTGAGCCATATCCTAACAGATCTACTACTCAACTGCTTTTCCAAAGGCTGCATGCCACGAGTCACTGTGACCCAGAGAGACAAGCTTTGGCAAAGCCATGCACTGTAGCACCACAGAAGAGATTGCTGGCAGTAGCCCAGCAGCTGAGGAAAAGGTTCCTGGGCCTTTGGCTCATTATTCATCAAAAAGAGAAGATTAAAAAGCTGCTGTCAAAATACAAAATGTTTGAAAGCATATCAGAAACAGAGCATTTTCCAAATCTCAAGAAGAAAGATGTAAATATATAGAGATATATCCATTTTTATGGCCGTCCTTTCGGTGAAAGCAATCCCATGCTAGCTTTCTACTTTACCTAGACATAAACATCCAAATCAACCAAATCTTAGCAGAGCAAATCTTATTCCCACTCACTTCTCAGGAAAGTTAAAATTCAGAAAGCACTTGGTCTAATGAATTCAGAGCATAAGCTTGATGTTATGAACCAAAAGGGATGCATAGAAGGGGTATGAGAAGTGCATTCCTTGTCACCAACAAATGTTAACTGGAGGAATACATCAAGCCATTGGAAGGTTGACACCAGACAAGCATTTCACTGTGCCTCATTGGAAAGCACTGAATGATAAGGCTGGGTACCTGAGATAACTATCTTTCACCAACAGTCAAAGTGAAGGTGAATACCCAAAGCTTTCTCTAGCTAGTTTTCTGCCTCTCCCTCTCAATTTTTCCACTTCAGTCTGTTAATAATCCATTTAAACAAACACACACACACACACACACACACACACACACACCACTTCTAGATTCTTGTCTTTTGGACAACTGTACCAAAAATTCAAGTTTAAATCTGCAAATGGCCAGAAATCAAACAGAAAAGATTAAGGGTGGATAGAGAACAAAAGTAAAGGGAAGCCAGGCATTTTCTGGTGAAAACTGTTGCATAAATGGCATACATTTGAGAAAAGATAGTCTAAATGAAACGCTGTTTTCAAGTACCACATTACACCTCCCACTATCATCGTTATCACTTATCAAAATGTAAAAATAAAGTGCCAGATTGAGATGCACTGTTCATCACACACTGGTGATGCCTTCGAGCCTGACTAACCACCTAAGTCTCAGAAGAAATGTTCTGGGTTATTCTAGCACAAAGATATCCACCCTTTGAGCAAGCCTGGCATCACACTTATTCTCATAGTCTCATAGCCTCTCTGGGTTACATCATCATTCCTGTTGAACAATTACTGACAACACGAGAACATCTGAACATCAAGGCATTTCAGAGGAATGCCAGGAAATGGTGTGGCTACAGGAAGGCCAGATGGATCACTTACTGCTGCATAAAGACACCTCCTTTGCAGCACAGACAGAAACTCACAAAACAAAGTAGCGATCACAGAAAAGCACATACACACAAAGTTCATTGGTCACAGCAAGGACCTTACCAGCCTTTTGCCCTTACCTTTAATAAGCTCTGGTTTGTAGGCTTTTCTTAGCTGCTCTAGGAAGTTGTTATAAAAACTCTCCGCCTGCTCTGTGGGCATTGCCATGTGGTAGTCAGGTTTGTTTCCTTTAAGGATGCACTGGAGAGTAAATTGGCTCACACACAACACTTCGTACTGTTTATCCATCACACTTTTGGACCAGTGCTTCCCACTTTCATCTTCAAACACTCGCAAGTTTAAGATCTTTCGAACCCTGGGAGAAGAAAAAGATTTCTGAAATTTCACAGTTGACCCATTAAGGATCAACAAGTGCAGGTAACACCTGGCACGCTGGAAGAGATAAAAGGGATGGCAGACGCACATTCATTCTGCCACCACATAATACATTTCCCTTGTCCCTTCCTTCCTAAATCACAGAGATCTCCCCACATTAGGCAGAACCATAACTAAGAAAGCCATTGGTTGTACTTCATGTTTTTATAGAGCACAAGACCAGGACAGAACAATAGCGCGTTACAGAGTGTCATAAAGATGGTGCATTAAGTAAAAAAGCTTACTCTTCACTCTCTGATTTTATATGTCACAACATTACTTAACATGCACAGATTTGGAAATTTTAATCCTCCTACTGCACAGGCAAATCACACTCAGCATGACTGAAATGAAATGAGATCATCTTAAATGATATTTGTTTTCAAACATGATTCACATCTCCTCCTCCATCTCCTCCTCACACACTTCCCAGACCGACCCCACAGCCCAGATGATGACAGCACTTTTTCATGAGGATGATGAGGAAGGCAGTCAGCAGTGCAGAACTACAGGTGGCAGCGAAGCAGGGACTGGAACTTGTCCTTAGGGCTGGTTCCTGGAGGTAGAGGCTGGAAATGACTGGCTTGAACTAAGATGACAAGGATCAGGGAACTTTCAACACACGCAGTCTTGCAACCTCACTTATGGTTCAACTCTGATACCATGAGTGCATGCCTGTCAACTCTCCAGTCTTCTGCTTATTCTTTTAGCTTCACATGTTCAGCATCTAGCAACAATTAAGTGCAACGAGTGCAAAGCAATTCAAACAGGAACTAATGCAGACAAACCTGCATATTCCAACAGAAAGAGTGCCTTAGCTACAGAACAGGTATCACCAAATCCAAAATGCACAAGCAAAAGAAGAAAAAGTGAAAGGAAATACGTGACTTACATGTGCTCCAGCTCTCTTTGCGTATCTTCTAAAGAAATGCCCAGCAGCACACAGAGGCCTCGTCCTATAGAACTTATCTGTTCACCACCCACTGGGAAAGGGGAGAAAAAAAAAGTAAGATGAAATCATAGAATTGCAACCAGATCAGGTGCTCAGAGCACCATCCAGCCTGACCTTGAATGTCTCCAAGGATGGGGCATCCACCTCCTCTCTGGGCAACCTGTGCCAATGCCTCATCATTCTTACTAGAAAAACTTCTTACTTATATCGAACATAAATCTCCCCTTTTTAGTTTGAAACCATTTCCCTTTATCCTATCACAACAGATCCTACTAAAGAGTCTGTTCCCTTCTTTCTTACAGCCCTCCTCTGGATACTGAAAGGCCACACTCAGGTCTCCCTAGAGCCTTGTCTTCTCCAGGCTGAACAGCCCCAGCTCTCAGCCTGTCCTTGTAGGAGAGGTGTTCCATTTCTTGGCTCATTTTTGTGGCCCTCCTCTAGATACTCTTCAACAGGTCTACACCTCTCCTTTACTGAGGACTCCACATCTGGATGCAGCACTCCAGTGAAGGCCTGACAGCACAGAGCAGAGGGGTGGGATCACCTCCCTTACCCTCCTGGCCACGCTTCTTTTGATGCAGCCCAGGATACAGTTGGCTTCCTGGGCTCTGGGGGTACATCGCTGGCTCATGTCCAGCTTGCCATCTACCTGTGCCCCCAGGTCCCTTTCAGCAAGGCTGTGCTCTATGCATACACTCCACACTTGTACTGACAGCGGGAGTTGCCATGACCCAGTTACAAGACCTTGGCACCTGAATTTGATGAACCTCATGAGGTTCACCCTGGCCCACCATTGGAGCCTAGGTCCCTCTGGATGGCATCTCGTTCCTCAGGCATGTCAACCACTTTGCACAGCTTGGCGTCATCCACAAACTTGCTGAAGGGGCACTGGAAACCACCGATAATATTTCAGAGCACCGGTCCCAGCAGTGCCCCAAGAGACACCACTTGCCTCTGATCTCCACTCTCCATTGACCACCTCTCTGCATTCGATATGAAGATTTTTGCCTACAATTGGACCAGCAGCGCTAAGCACAGCAGCAGCAAACACACTCCAATCTTAGGAAAAATGACCCGACTGAATTCAGTGAGCATTCCCCATTTCCGTGCCGCACCACCCCCAACAGCTGCGAGAAAGTCACGCCTGTTAGGGCCTCTTACTCCTCATCCGAAATCGATCAACCCACAGCTCCGACCCTCCCGCTGAGCACAGAGCTCCTTAACGGCGGTGAGAACAGAAGGCAAGCGGCCGCAGGCGGCACAAAAGGCGACTCGGGCAGCGCTGGCAGCACACGCCAGCAGCGCCGGGACAACCGAAAGCCATGCGCCAACCAAGGCGAAGCGAGGGGGGCTCCGAGGGACAGCGCCGAGAAGAGCGCGGATGGGGGCCCGGCCGCGGGGCGGGAGGAAGGAGGCGGGGGCGGGCGGAGCAACGCTCCAGCAACGCTCCGCCCGCCCCCGCCTCCTCTCCCTCCGCCCCTCCGGCTCCGGTGTCCTTCCCGGTGTCGCGCACTGACCTGTGACACTGGCCTGGGCCACCCGCTGGACGATGGCCTTCATGGCGGCGCGGCGCGGGCCCGGCGCAGGGAGGTGGTGGCGCTTGGCGACGGCGGCCGCCCCCTGCTAGCCCGCGCCGCTCGCAGCGCCCCCTGGCGGATGGGAGGTACCGCCGCAGTGCTGGAGCGGCGGGCCTCGCCGGTACGGGCGGTGCCTATAGAGAGGCAGCCCCTATGGAAACAGGGCTGCGTACAGACCGAATGCCTACAGAATGGTGGGGAGGGGTTCCTTTCCTCTGAAGGTGGGGCCTTTCGATTTTTTATTTTTTTTTTTTTATTTTTTCAGTAGTGCCTATAGAAAAAAACAACTGGAGGTACCAGCGCACCCATACCATTCCCTTCTACAGGAATGAGGCATCCAGAGATACCCACGGAAACTGGCAGCTTCCTTCTGAAGGGAGGCAGCGCCTGTAGGGACTGGGAGAAGCCCCTGAAAAGGAAGTATGTCCACGAGGACCGGGGGAAACTGTATAGAAAGGAAGGTTGCAGTCACAGCAGGGAGACAGCACCTTAGAAAGGGAGACAGCATATATTAAGATCCTATAAAGTGACAGCAGCTCTAAGAGGAGCTACGGAAAGGAGATTTAGCAAACTGAGGGAAAGGGGGTATAAAAACAGGTGCCATGCATCAGGGGACAAAGCTGTACACCCTGTCTGCTTCTTTTTGAAGGATGACAACAATTCTTACACCCTAAAGATTAAATTGCATTCCTTCCCGCTTAAAAATTCTTTAGCATTTTATTTTGGACCCAATGGTTTGAGAGAGCAGCTCATGCACAGCAGCCCCTATGTTGGGAAACCTGCTGAGGCACCTGGCCAGCACCCTGGACAACACTCCAGCTCACCACCATCTCACAAGACTCCACAGAACCTAGTTCACATTTAATAATTTGAGTACGCGTGCAAAGAACAGCATTGATGTGAACAGGCAAGAAAGCCTGCAAGTTTTGCAAAGGAATTTCAGACAGGGATCTGTTGTTTTGTTTCAATAATGCGACAGAACCTCTCAAACCAACGGCACGGTGCCAGACGACAGGACCACGTCCTCAGGCTCTCCTGCACACCACAATGTTCCGCGTCCCTGACCGTTCAGTTCTCAGAAGGGGGACGACTACTGCTGGCAGTGAAGTTGGCTGTCATACGCCGGAGCAGCCGCGTGAGAGGAGGCAATTCCTGGTTGTACGTCATTACCGTGGTGACGTTTAACCCCATGGGCTTATTTGTAACCACCCTATCTCTGAAGTGCTCTTCGTTCGCCTTATCATCGCTTTCGTCCTCTAACGAACGGGGAGAGAAAACAAAACAAAACGAAACGAAAGAACTTCGCATTAAAACGTGCCATCCTTTCCTCGGGCCAACGCAGCAGCCACAATTACGACCAGACTCCCCGCCGCCTTCTCCGCCCAGCGCGCCCGCCCGCCTGGGCCAGGGCCAGGCCCCGCCCCCTGCCGGCCCCTCAGCCCGGCCCTCCTCTCCCGCCCCAGCCCCGTCGCCGCCCCGCCCCGCGGTGGCGATTTGAGGCGCCGTGCTCGGGCCTAGAGGGCCGCACCGGCCCCGTACCGTGCCCGCCGCCGTTCTTGTAGCTGTAGTGCAGCACGCCCCCCAGCACGGTCCAGCCGCCTATCGAGTACAGCAGCGCCGAGCGCATGTTCCACAACGCCGCCCGCATCGCCCTAGCAACTCCCGTGCGCGGGGCTGCCGCTACGCGCATGCGCCCTGACTGGGGGGTGGAAGTAGAGGGGCGGAAGATGGCGGCGTTCTGTGCGAGGAACCGCGCATGCGCTAAAGCTGAGGGGCGGGAGCGGAAGCTGGCGGCGCGCGGAGACCTCGGCCTTACCGGGAGCCAGAAGGCGCCTGCCAGCACGGTGCTGCACGTCGACCTCCAGCCCCGCTGCTCAGAAGTGTTCCGCACTGTATTTTCTTCACGTCCCTCTTTATTTCCACATAAACCTTCAAATCCGCGACTGAAGCCACGTGTTGGAGAGCAGCGAGTGGCATTATCTGTAGTAGTTGGTACCTCCCCTGGCAGTGTGTTTTCAAAAACGCACATACACAGCTCAATGGGAGACAGCACTCAGTATTAATGCTTTTCTTATCCAGTTTTATTTTATATTAATTCAGCCCCTGGTTGCCTAAAGCCACCACTTCAGCCCACAGAACATTACATATTAAGCTAAGGCTGCAAAGATCTACACCGGATAAAACGTACTTTGGCTCCTGATGCAGTATGAGAAAAGTAGCATAAACAATAGAGATAAAAAGGAATACAAATAAATTAATATCTAGAAGGGCAAAGTACTAAGCTCTCCCCACATATTTATTTCATTTCATACTTAAAAACTTTAGTCTAAAAGGAAATGTAAATAAATCGTTCCGCTTCCATCATCACCGCAATGTATGTCACTCTCCCGTTTGTGCTGCTGGGTTCAATCAAGTCACGCTGCACTGGAGACCGCCAGCTTCTTGAGGTGGTCCATGAACACCTGCAGACTGACGTCATCCGTCAGGATTGGGGCTCCTGATTCCTGCAGAGGAATTAAGGAAATAAATAATGAGCATCAAATAGCACTGCTGGCCCTAGGGACTAAGCAAAAGCAAAGCAAATGTCAGCACTAGGATAACTGCCTGCTAAACCCTTTCCCCTTGAAGGGTAGTCTAGTAGTTGACAATATCTTTCAGCGCCACCTGCACTATTGCAGAGAAGTCTCTTCCTTCTAATGCATTAGGAAGGTTTCTGCTCAAGGCTCTACAGAAACAAGACAGAAGACATTAAAAACTATTACTGTTAGAAAAATCAGATCTGTACATTTCTGTATGCTAGTTACAGAAAACTAAATACACTAACTGTGGACTAACAGTTTTACATCAGATTTGTAACAGAAGGCAAATATCAATTTCCACATCAGCTCATCTAAAACCTGCAAGAGTTTCTCTATCAGCTGCTTCCATCAGTAGCAGCCACAAAATACATTCTCCTTGTCTACCTGTGCACTACTTAGGTAACTTGGATACTGGAAAGATGACAGAGACAAAAGCACTGCTGCTGGAAACCACTGATCTCCTGCTGTCATCACGCTGCTGAGGTACTGGGCTGTTCTGCAGCACCTCTACTAGGACAGCCACCCTTTAGAAAAAGCAAAAAAATAAAAATAAAAATCACAATATGCTGAAAATCTGGGGGAAATTCCATCCAAGAACAGAAGCAGGTGTTTCATCACGTCCAGGCTTGAAAACTTTATTCTGAGCACGGTGTAATCTAGTGCTCACCACCAGATCTCTTTATCTCGACAACCATGGACTTCAATTATCAGGATGAGTAAGAATCTAATCTGTCTAAGAGACAAATCTATTCACTCGGTTGTCTTTTAAAATGCAACAGCTATTACAAGGTCAGATAGTAATTTCATCACAGATCAATTGGTGCACAGAAATAACCTTGTTTCCTTGTATTCCAAAGCACTATTTCAAAGTTTTTCAAAGCCAACCATGTATGTCTTGCAAAAAGCTGTTAGATAAGAAGAGCAGGACAAATACAACCCGTTCCCAGTCTGAGGCCAAATACTATGAGATAAAATAGGACAGCAACTATGCAGACAATTATTTGGCCGTATTCCCAAACACGAGTGGCTCTTCCATTGCTTACCTGTCCCCATGCATAGAGGTTATTGTGGGTTTGAGAAGGGTTCACTTTAGACAACAGGAATCGAGCCTATAAAGACAAAACGTGGGAAAAACATTTTTGCAGTATGACAGAAATGTCAGCTTCCCTAAGACTTATCTCCTCAGATACATGACTGGTGATGTTCGCCTGCTTTTACAAAGAAAGTACTTGTTTATGAAACAAAGCTATTTCTGAACTCAGAAACTTGTTTCATAAACAATTTCACTGGACTTAAAAATAAGAATCTGCTTACTTTTAATGGCAATACTCTGAAAGGATAAATGTTTGGGAAAGATTTTACCACACAGCTGTGACTCCCATGGAACAGACAACAGTACTGCTACAATGTGTTACAGTTTTACAAATTATTTTGAAAGAAATACTGTTAAGGAACATCACATAACAGAGTAAGATTGAGGAAGAAACCTGGGGGGAGGAAAAGGAGGAATCAAGTTAAAAGTCAGGGTACACTGCTGTTATCTCAAAAAGAGAGAAACAATCTGATTGCATTCCTTTCCCTGCTGTTATTCTGGAGTTAGTTGGTGGTGGCAGATTTCTATGAGAAAACTCTCTGCCCTCCATTTCAAAATGGTAACATCACCTTTTAAGTTTCTCCAAGTGCTCTGCTATAGCAAGTGATGCTTGTCAAGCAGGGCAGCTCTAGTTTCATGCAACAAGGAATGGCATCATGGCATCAGCAATTTCACTTTTATAGTAAGCTCTTTTCCATACATCAGAAAAGAGGTTAGTGGAGAATCAGGGCAACATGCTTAAATCAGAAATTAATAAAGTTTTGTTTTGGAGCACCAATTCCTGCCTCTTCACTTCTACAAACAACAGGCTACCAATAGACTGAACTATTGTAATTCCAGGAAGAGTCAAAATAGAGACCATTTTATATTCTCATCTGGCATGTGAGAATAAAAGAACAGATTTTAAAACATTCAGCATGACTGATTGCCCTAGCCAACTAACTGCACTCCCTGTCTCAGGAAGTTTAGGTACACAGCAAAACTATTCACTTCCCACTGCTCAAGGAATAAAAAGATATTTACACTGGCTTTTTTTTCCCCCTTCTCTTTCCATCCTCAGAAGTCAAAAACACATGCAAGGAGCAACTGGCTTATTAAAAGACATGGATGCATTAAGAGCTCATGGGAAAGTATACAAGCTCTTACTTTTAAGAGCTAAATAACCACTGTGTTTAACTTACAGAACCGTTTACTTAGTAAAACAAGAAAAGACAGGTATTTGCATTGTTCAGCAGAGAGGGTTTTTGGATAAATCTCCTTACCTGGCTGCCCCCATGTTCAGTGTGGACATAACGTGGCATTGGGAATCTGGTCTGCAAGATTTCCTGAGCATCATCCAGTGGAGCTTGCAGTAGGTGCTTGAAGTTTTCATATTCAGGCATGTCTTGGTAACCAGCTTTCTGCCACTGTGCAATAGTCTGTTCACAGGGAGAGGGAGGAAATGAAGAGATAGCAGAGATGTGGACAAGCCTCCCCTTCTTAACCAGCACATCTTAAGGTAGCAGAACATTACGTGCATTTCTGGTTACACAGAGCAGGACAAACACATGCTTTCACTATTCTGTCAATAGTATTGTTTAGTTTCTGTCTGTTCCTTAAGAACATGCACTAAACACAAAATTGGGTAGTAGTCTGTGCAGTACAAGAGCCAATTGTTCAAAGTGAACTTCAAGCCATTTTGCTTCTGCCTACCTCAACTTAAAAGTGTAAAGCATTTATAAATCAGTGACATTCCAAATCTGATTTGGTGTTAAGTGGAACAGTCACTGCCTTACATTCTTTTAAGGTCCACATTTCTTATAGTTCCACTTGTAGTTCATATATTTAACATTTCCATTGTCTAATTTTACCCGGTTGAGTCACTTGCTTCCCAACAGTTGAGGTAAGTAGGCTGTTTAAGTAACCTGTGTTTAAAGTAACCTGTGAAGGCTTACTGTCACTATTGACTCCACCATCCAACTCCTGCTTGTGTGGACTGTGCATCACTGCTCGCCTTTCAGAGAGGACAAATACTACTTGGAAGAATGTGGGGAGATGATAATGGAGCAGCTGCAGGCCACCACGCC
Source organism: Meleagris gallopavo (assembly GCF_905368555.1). Taxonomy (NCBI): domain Eukaryota; kingdom Metazoa; phylum Chordata; class Aves; order Galliformes; family Phasianidae; genus Meleagris; species Meleagris gallopavo. Next base: position 14,766,785 of record NC_139405.1, read on the forward strand.
AAACTTTAAGCAGTCATAAAAAGTCAGTAGCTCAGTTCAAAAACAAAGAGAAGAGTTAAAACACCTCTCCAAAAAATTCTAACAGGAAGGTCAGACCATAAGCCAAGCTGAGCTTATTTAAATTCCAATTTGATGTCATGTTTAGGTAGAAAAAATTGCATGAAAGGTACTCCCCAAACAAGACTGAAAAGAATGTGAGAGGGAAAAAAAAGCATTAAATAAAAGGGACATTTCTAGAGAAAGAAGAGAGAAGCAAGCCAGCTTCACCCTCTACATCATAACTTCTTTAGAGTGTGAGATGTTTCTATCATCCAGCTGCAGTAGCTTAGTGCTCCCTCACAAAACCTGACAGGATTCCAGCACAGATCTACAGGTCCTCATACTGAAACGGCACTGGAAAGCCAAGGCTTTAGATACTGATCTAAATTTAGAGGTTCAGAAGGAGCCTACATCTCAGTACAAGAATAGCTGTAAAGAACAGCCAGTACTCAAAAAGTACAAGCTTTTAGTTTCTTTTAACTTTTTTAGTTAGCAAGCTAACTCGATAGCTATTTCTCACAGCAGAACATATGCTTAACTACTCCAGTAGGATTTTAATGCATTACAACTGGGAACAGGCATACAATGTCATTATGCTAAAGGTAAGCTTTGCAAGTGGTTCATTTTATACTAACAGTAGCATTGTTTGCATGTGTGGCAAGAGGAGGAGAGTTCAGAGAGAGAATACATCTCACCGTACCTCACCAAGGTAGATAACTATCTGGAAGAAAGTATCCATCAGTAGAATTCTGTCGGGAAGAATGCTGCTGCTGTCCAAAAGCACTGGCTATGGAAAATAAAGGTCAATCATTAAAACCTCGAAACTGTATTAACCTTACAGTTCAGCTGAACTGTAAGCTGAACAACTTGTTCAGCCTCGCATGTACAGAGGAGTGTTGTGTCTGTCAAGGGCTGCTGTTCATGTGAATGTTTCAGAGTACCACCAGCCTCCTGTGGCATCACTGAACCGAGCAGCAGGTCCTCAGCTACCGTATGAAATGCAGTATGTGAGAAAGCAATTCCTATGGCTATCAAGTTTAATGACCTTGAGAAGCCAAGAAAAATAAGAGATTTAATACATACACTAGGGCAAATGCTGCCAGAATGGTGTTAAAGTGTTTCTGCGGCAGCTTCTGCATTTCTTTCCTGCCAGATACACTGCAGTCAACGTAAATTAATAAAGTCTATATAGCAGTTGAATGTTGCTGCTTAAACAGCTGAAAACAAGCAGCTGGACTCAATCTCTAGAGGCCCCTTCCAACCCCTACAATTCTGTGCTAATGACCTGGAAGGGCAGAGGCTTGCTGACTTACATGGAGGAGATGGCCTCTGGCAGAGAAGCAGCAGCACTACTGAGCTGCCAAGACGCCAGATATGGCATTAGCTTTTTGGAGCTTCTTTTTTGGGCATGTCTGTGTATTTTAAAAGCCACTGAAAGTATAAATTACGTACTAAGAGTAAGCCTACTGAAAATATAACTTGTATTGTATAGTGCCCCATCTCATCCCTTAGTAATTACTTTAACTAAGAAAAACAAAGTAAGAACCTTTTTAGTGAACTAATGTTATCCCGACTGAATGCTCATTATTTTGGATTGATTCACCTCTCTCTGTTAAACACAGACTTACCTCAGGAGGTCCATGGAAAGAATAAGCATAAAGGATGGGCTGAATCATAATGAGAGACTGAGTGAGATCTTGCCTAGCAAAGTGGTGACGGTAATAAGAAGATTCATCTGGACTGTTATTGAAGACCTGCAGGAATGGGGAGCGTCGCAAATGGAACATGAACTGCATCAGAAAGATGAGTGAGAAGTGTCAGTGAGTTGCCAAAGCTTCTGCACCTTGCAAACAGCAAACCCCCTGAAAAAAGTCTCCCAGTGAACTCCTCAGAGTTCTTAACTTACCAGTTTTTTCTAACACTGAACTACAAGACCACCCAACAAATTCAAAAAGCATCTGCTCCTTCCCTCACAAATCTGATTCATGGTACAAGACGCTTTACCATCATTCACCCTTGCAAACTTTTCCCATAGTTGCAAGAAGGTTCTTACCTGGGGATACAAAGAAAATGATTCCGACAATCTAAAGGAGTTGGGATCATCTTTGTTGTATTGTCCAAATTTCTGACACTGTTGGAAGCAAAATGCAAACTTTGTTTATATCTCCCTGAGAATCAACATTTTTTTTGAATGAGTTTTGTATGTTTTTAAACAGAGCAAACAAGTCATGAACATGACAGCAAGAACTTAATAGGTCAGTAGCTTCTGTATCTTACTGGAGTGACAATGACAATTCAATCACCTTATTTTACGTATATAAAAATCTTCTATTTTGAATCCAGATTCAAAGTTATTTAAGAATGAAATAAATAGTGCTTCTAGTACCACCCATTTTTTTCCACTGGATCATCATCATACTTAATGTGCTTTGTACACTATGAAACACCTCCGCAGCATCTCCTACTTCCTTCTAAAGCAACAGCAGACTAAAATTTCACTAGATGCTTCACTGAAAACAAGCAGTTTGTCAATGGTTTATGGGCTGGTTTGACCCGGTTCCATGACTAGCAGGGTGATCTTTATCAATTTCCTTATAAATTTTAAAAAATTTTATCAACCACAAATCACAATCCACAATCCAGAGTCCACAATCATTTCAGCATGCAGTATACTCCGTGTGTTTCAGTGTTCAAACTTTTATTTGATATTGTCTCTTTTTTTCCAGCATCTGACGTGCCCTAGCTGTTAGTGTGAAATTCATGAGTGTTCAGATTAAGACAGAACTGATTGAGATACTGGCAATTCAGGCCTGTGAAATCTGAAGAAAGAGACAGTATGAAGATGCAGAACAATGCCACAAGCTGGGAAGGATAACTCCCCTGAACTTCATCCTAGTGAGATCCTATCTGAATGCTGTATCCAGTTTGAGGCTTCCTAGTTCAAGACAGACATGGATATATTGAAGCAAGGCCAGCAGACGCCAGCATGCTGGCAAAGGACCAGCGCCCTAAAAAGCTGGGTTTGTTCAGTCTGGAATCTGGCGTTATGCTATGTATAGCTACCCAGCACATAACTGAAGAAACTGGAATTCTGACTGGATATAAAAAATAATAATAGTAAGTCACACTAACTGTGATCAAATGTTAAAACAGGCTATCAAGAAACAAGACAAATTCCATCCTTGGAGATCATAAAGCTCACCTGAACAAGACCCACAGCATCTAACTGCAACACGAAACTAGCCCTGCTTAAGCAGTGTTGAGAACTGTAGAGGTCCCTTCCCACCTGCATTATCATTTTACTATTACTTCTTTAATCTCAATGTTTAATTCTTTCATCACGATGGGATGCTTATTTATCCCATCACCAACTTACTGATCATACAGCCTTCGTAGTTATCACATACTATGAGACCACAATCAGAGCACAAATGAAGCAAGTCAGTCTGGAAAAAGAATGGTGTTTTCAATCCAAGCGATCATTTTAAGTGAAAATAAGACTGCTGCCGAGTCCACTCCATCAATCTTACCAATCTGATCAGCTGTCTGTCCAGCCATCGCAGTACATCAGGTCCCTCCTCAGACTCAGCTCTGTATACTCCAAGCCGTGCCATCAGCACAGCAGCTGCTTCCTGGTCAAATGCAGCTTCTATGTGCTGGAGCTGACTTTGTGCATCTGCCCAGCTAAAGGATTAGTAAAGGGTTAGTGCAAAGTCTGTCATCAGCAAAACCCAATCCACATTTTTCCCCCATGCCAAATACATTTCTGCAATTCTGTCAAAGAACCAGCATGAGGTACTTACTTTCTGGCTATGGTGGTGACACGAATTCGTTTCTGTGTGCTGGAGTGTTGATACTGAGTGACAAACTGTACTGCCCCTCGGCCTCCCTGAGGTATTGGTGCATTGTGCTGCAAATTAAACAAGGAAAGTCTTCAACATAGGCTGGCTTTGCATACTAGAGACAAATCCAGGGCATCTGCTAAACAGAGTTAAGTTCAAGCTTGAGATGGACCATGGAAGAGACACACATCTGTTAATGTTGTATTTTATAAGAGCCTTCAAAGCCAAGTGGTTCTGGGTGCATTTTTAATTCCATACCTGACATTTATCAGCTTGTCCTTTAAAGGATGGCAGCAACTTATTTATCATCTCCGTAACACTGAACATTAGTGTGGCAGTACAAGGTCTGACTAAAGATCCTTTGGGCCCTATTCCCAACAATAGGGAGTCCACGCAGCAGAGTGGGAGTGAAATAGAATTCCTTTGGTTTAGTACTCCTAGTTACCACGTGCTCAGAAGCTTCCCTGAAGTTGCTTCTGAGCTATCTGATAACAAATTGGAGGACAAATTCTCCAAGAAGTGAGACATTTGTGCTTTTATTCTCCACAGCATTAATAGCAAAAAGACATTTTCTTCTTTGTGAAATGAATGCCATCAGAAGATAAGAAGAAAGAACGCAATTTATGTATGAAGTAAAAATATGATGCCATTTACAAATATGGAAACAACCCCTATGAATTTTACTTTGGCACAAAACACTTATCTACTCTGCAACCATTCATTCACAACACAAAAGATGCCATTGGACTTCCTGGTCCTGTTACAAACAGTTGGTAAATAAAAATGAAGACAAAAAAAGAAAAGCCAGGGCTGACCTGATTTACCACTTCAAAGTAAATGGCCAGAGTTGTGCAGGGATCCAGACCACAAATTTTCCACTGAGATGTTCCTCCAATTCCAAGTTCCTGCATAGAATCGAAAAGAAAACAGCCTTTTAGTATTTGGCAGTAGTTAAGGTCAGCTCATGTTAAATTCTGATCAGAGACACAAGGCAACCTTTTTGCATTTCTTATCTTTGGGATGTGGATTAACTTACTGAGGGTAATACAGTTAGAAGGCAGCCTTATGGGACAAGAATTTAGTCCAAAAGCACTGCCTTTTCTCACATTCTATCTAAGCACTAGGTTTCGACAGAAATTTTGCACCCTTTGTTTCCTACTTAATATAGTTGTTCTTTTCATGTTGAAAACGTACATTTTCAGAAACACATGGTCCTTTCACATTCAGGGATACACATGGTCCAATAGCACCTGCAATTTTCAGCTCTCTGGATGTCTAGAACAACACAAAAAAAGTTGTTAAAAAAAATCAAGTTAGTCAAATAGAACACACAGACTAAATCAGATGCTCAGCTTTGATCAGAAGGTGAATATATAAGGCTGCCACGGAAAGCATCCTTGAGTACATTCCCAAGGTAACCTACTGCCTCAGTTGGTGAATGTAAGCTCAGTTGTTGTTTTCTTTAACCCACAAATTTAATAAACTTTCAAATAAAAAATGCCTTCACTCATTCCAATATGATGCTTTTTCCAAAGAAGGCACTACAGCTGACCTCAAAGACATAAATTTTCTACACACAGATATCTAGAAAACTTCTCTAATCAACAGCACTCACACTTCTAAGTTAATGTCACCTAATTAAACTGATCTCTCACCTTCACTTCCAAATTTGCACCAAAAGCCATCCGAAATTCCCCATTGAGCCCTTTGTTGAATACCCGCTGGAAGGTCTGCTTGAAGAGGGAAGTGTTGAAGGAATCTCCCATCACCATGTGTCCTCTGAGAAGGAAAAAAAAAAAACACACAAGGTAACTGAAACAATTGAGAACTAGAAGCATATCACCAAGGATACAACCCCTCCAACTCTCATGCATGCAAATACAGGCAGAAACTTTTTAAAGCATGCCTTTGCATAGGTAGAATTGGCATTAGGGAATGTAGATTCATGGATGCCTCCAAAGCCAGACAAGTTAGTGCTCCATTTCCGCCAGCTTGCTTCCTCAACTATATTTATTGTCATCCCTTCAGCTGCCTTAAAAATGCTCCTGTTTCCACTGGTTACGAACACCTCTACCCAGAAGAGAGCCTTGCTCAGCCTACTTCCGCTAAGAAAGCAAAACGAGCTGTTAAGCATGAGAAAATCTGGCCAACATAATGAAAGCATCTACCCACCATGCCTGAAGCTCTGCTATTCTGATGGCACTGCAGTCACGCACACACCACAGCAGAGGGGATCTATGTCCCACCAGTTCTGTACAGGGTACTTGCTACCTCCCAGGGTGTTTGAAGGTGACAGAAGACATTTGCAAGACACGTTGCATCATGCTTTAGAATACCTTTCTCCAAAGCAGGACATTGAGTTTTCTACCAGCAGTTAACTCTTATGCTACTTTGAAGCTTCAGAAATGTAGACTGGGATCAGGGGAGGTTTGCCATGTAACTCCTGGCAAAATCACAATTTAGAATAAATGACAAAAATCTCACCCTTTTGCACTCATAAAAAACTAACTGCTTTTTGAAGTGTTCTCCCCCTCCAAAAAAAATAAAAGTACCATCTTCGTGTTTCCTGTTACAGACATACCCTGTGAGGTTTGCACAACATTTCATCTCTAGCAGTCCAGTCTGATCCAGGGCGCAGGCGTAGATATCGATGCAGTGACCATTGGTGGCAGTGCGATTGGCCAGAGTCTCATAGTGCTGGGGAGAACAGACAACACACACAATATTCAGGAATATTTAGGATGCTGCATCAGGCAATTTTTCCTCTGCTCTCCAGCTGAAGTCGACACACTGATGCACAAAGCAAAAATGAAGCCGTTGCCAGTGCTGTAAAGGTAAGGAGCTGTCTGCTTGAAAAAAAGTTTTCCTCCTAGGATGTTTGCTCATGGATAAACTTGAGCTGCAAGTTGCAAGTGTAGAGAATACACGACTTGCTACCATCACAGCACAGGCTCTTTGTGATACAGAACCTAAAGGTTTCTAGGTGATAGTTAAGAGGATAAGTACCATACTACTTCCTCTATGCTGACAGGCACATTTCATACTTAATACTTTAACTATTCTTTCACATGTCAAGAGAAAAAGGAGCCTTCATGGAAATCACCAGTTCTTGGAGTACAGGCTTGTTTTTTTCCCCTTTCCTGAATGAGATAAAAGGACCTCCACTCACCATCAGCTGGATGAGAGCACTGAAATACTTCCTTCTCTGAGAAGGCACAAGACCATACTTGAAGAAGCAACTAACAGTAAGACTCTCATCCGTCCTTTGACCATTCTCATGGCTAAACACACAGAAAGGCTCATGCATTCTATGAACAGCTGTGCAAATGTCTGGACATACTGATTCCATACTAAGAAAATAAGACTTCTGTTACCTACAGAAGGATACTGAAAGCTGTCTACATAGGTTCGGTTACCTCCTTCCTCCCAACCCCATTCTGTATTCCAGCACTCACATTTGTTTAAACACTCCCTGCCACACAACAAACCTAAGATGTTTTGTGTGTTTTCTCCCCCAGCTGACATCAGCACCTACTTTGGTGGCCTTCTTCATGAACCTCGCGTTGTCCTTCTCTATGTCATGCCAGGAACGAATGGGTGTTTTCAATTCATCTCCCACCACCATGCCTGGTCCTTGCGTTGGTGGACCACCTGTAAATAGCATTATTCTCGCTCCTGTGTTTGGAAACGTGCCCTAAAATAAAAATATGGTCTTTTATTAGAACTCAGGGAACAGATGTTTAAAAGGACAGTGTTTTCTTTAGAGAGGAATCTGTACATTATTCTGCAATACCCCCAGGGACCCGTCTCTGTTAAAGGCAGACCTGAAAAACAGCAACACGTTTCCTGACAGGTACCCCCTAGTTTAGACTCAAACTACAGCGATCTTCTCTACAGGAAGTAGTATTCTTTTTACATCTACCTTAGATGACCCTTGCAAAAACAAACAAACAAACAAACAAAAAGAATCAGCGTACATACAATCACCTTCACATGGCAATACACGTAAGAATCAGAAGCCTTTAAACACCTGCACCTTTTACATGGTTTACAATTAAATATAAATTCCTAGCCCACTCAACACCAGCTGGTGCTAACTCGTGCCAGACATCAGCAAAGACAATGCACCAGTGCACCTCAATGTGACTGGGCTGCAAACCAATCTGCACTGAAACCTGTATATGTCTCAGCAAATACTGCCAGGTGCTTGCTTTGCCCAGCTCATCCCTAACAAACAGATGCAATAAAAGTACCTCTAGCAAGCCAACAGCAATTGAAAGAGCTACTCCAGTGGAACGTAAAGGCCTCTTTCCCTGGGTCACTGGCCACGGGTCCCTTTGAAGTTCTCCAAGGAGATCAGTTAAATTCATGTCAATCTTATGTACTGGTTGCAGGAACCTGAAAAATTGAAATGAAGTGTTTTCCCACTTTAAGTGTGCCTCTGTTCCTAGCACACTTTAATTACACTGGAAGAGTTATCAGAAGCAAAACGTTACACAGCACATTACTTTATGTCCAGACTTTCCAAGCTAAGAGGCCTGTGCAAAGTAACAAAATTGATCAAAGGAAGCCATCGGGAACTGACGAGAAGGCAAAATCACTCAAAGAAAAGGACTTTAGTACTGATTTAGTCTATCAAAAGGTAAATGAGCTGCCATGGAAAAAGAAGAGCTGAGAATAAAAACAAACAGCTGTATTCAACAGAGGCAAATATGGCTTCACAGTTCAGGGGTCACTGCCTGCCTACCAACTGTTGTGTTTTGTGTTTTTGTTTTGTTTTTTTTTTTTTATTGATTCAAGCAAGAGCTTGAAGGATTGTTATACTCATAAACAAGGGCCCCAATAGGTGGTCAATCAAAAAGGCTCCTCTCTAAGCATATTCGACCCCTGAACAATATGCTTTCCAAAAACAGCTATACTATACTTTTCAAGGAGAAATCCAGTCTGAATGGCAATTATGTTCCTGTAACTGCAAAATCAAGACACTACAGAAGGCTAAAAAAAAAAAAAAAAAAATCACTCTAGTAAATCTCACCCACTTGTATCACTTGATGCAAGGAAATAACTCTGCCAAGACAACACCATTTGTGTTTTCTTACAAAAACGCCACTTGGAAAAGCTAGGTTTAGAAGTGCGATCCCGAAGGGTATAAAACACCCACCCTGCTCTTCTGCTGGTTGCGTTTATGTAGCACTCACCTGCTTGAAATAACAGGCTGCTCTGGAGCTTGAAGAGGCCTTCCCTGTTGAATGGGGACAGCTGGCCTTGAAAGACCGAGCATATCCTACAGAAAAGACAAAAAAGGAGGCGGAGGAGACTTCAAAATCAAACACTAGACATTGTTTGCTTTCAAGCAATATAGCCTAAAGCCTGCAACCCTTTCGCATTAAAAAAAATTAAAAACTGTGAAATAATTAATATCTGCACTCTCATTAGGAAGACATCAATGGTTCTATTATACAAGATATGAAAAAAATATCTTGGGCATGTTTTCAAAGAATTTACAACAGCAAAAAGAAAGGAGAGGTGTTGAGAGTGAAATAGCATAAAAATAATTAAGAGCACTGAACCTCCTTTCTTTCCCGAAAGCCTGGTGCTTGAAATACCAGCAGTAGTGGCAACACAGCTAAGAGGAACAAGCCACTGGCCTAACAGATGGCAGGACATACCTGTATTTGCTTAGCTGTCAGGTCTTTAGTGCCTCTAAAAACGTAGCTCTTAGAAATTCCTTCACAGCTCAGCTCGTGAACCTGGATCATTCTGCCAAATGTGATAAGCCCCACTAGAGCGTCAGCAGGCAGCAGACTTAGGGACATCTGGAGGGACTCCTTCAGTGCCTGCAAGTCCTCCTCTTCCAAGCACGTGTCGACAACATACAGGAAGATCAATGGCGTCTGCGGGCCTCGCTAATATGGAGAGAGATGGATTTGCTAGGCTTGTACATAAGCTAGGCGACACTTTGTCCGATGACTCCAGACAAAGAATAAAATGAGCCCTATCTCAAGCATCTTACATGAATGTTACTTATTTCTATTATCTTAAGTACAACAAACGCAAAGATATCACAGAATACAATTCTGGAGACCACAAACTATGAATCATTACCTGCACTATATATTCAATTGTTGAAAACTGAGGCATAAGTTCAGCTGGTTGGTTGACTTCAGATATGCCTGCATATGCTGGAGGAAACTGAAAAATAGGACCAAAAATTAGGACAAGCTGCAGGGCAGAAATGTAGGGCTCTCCTCTGCAGTACAGAGTCTTATGATGTATTTATTCAATTCTTTATTTACTACCAACTGCACCAACCTGGTTAACTCATCAGAGACCTGTACTGCTGCTTTGCTAAGCACACACAACAGAGGCCAGAACTACTGACAGTTACTCAGCCCAGTGTAAGTTAAGAATAGGACGAAAGCAGCAGCCACATTAGCCAAAACTTGTTTAGCCGTGTGACTGTTTCTGATAGTAAAAGTCTACCCAAATCTAATAAATTTCATACCCAGGAAGAACAGTAAATGTACCAAAAACCACACTGGAAGCACATGTGATAAAATGGCTTTTTATGCATGTTCTTCATGCTATAAAAATCACTGGCAAAGCAAATGAAAATAAGCAAGATTTTATATAAGAGACTCATTAGCAAGCACTCTGGCCTGGGTTCAGTAAGAGAAAAGGCCACAAGATGAAATCTAGAGAGGCGGAATTTCTGTTTCTTTTAACATCCTTTCCACAGTAAGGTCGTCAATAAAATACTAAAATGCTTTCTGAAAAGACGAAAATGCTGATTCAACATACCTGATTTCTCTGAAAACAGAAATTACAAGCCCAGAGCTTGGCCCGATAGTCAACTTGGCTGCAAGGGAAAGGTGAGGCGTTAGTATAAGTACAGGAACAATTTCACAACTAGCTTCACAGTTGTCTATGCTGATGAGGAAGAAACAGAAAACCAGACACTTCAAATTTATTGATAGTTTTAGGGATTCAGACTCTTGTTCCAATGCCAGAAAGCCTGCTCAGGCAGTGCTGCTGCTTCCAGGCTTGTTAGTGTGAGCGATCACCAACAGATCATCGAAGCTTAGGATGCAGTAGGCAAAGGTTTGCATCTAATCACTCTTCCACTATGCTGAGGCTTATCTCAGTCACCTTACTGTTCGTACAGCTACAGCACAAGTGTTCCAGTCATAGAGCAGCAGAAGCCACTCACTCACATCCTGTACAAACACAGAACAAATTAGCTGTGCCCCAACGAGTTTCCTCTCCTCAACCTATTATGACATGCTACATTGATTGATAGTGCAGTGAAGCCTGACGTTATTCTTCCTTCATGGGTTTGACCTCTTCCTACTTCCTCTTGCTAGTCATTCTGGTTTTTTTGCAGCCCAAAGCTATGCTCTAAGGAAGTATGACAGTAACGTGACTTTGTGACAAAGATTATTCCTCTTACTTTCTCAGCAAAACTCCAAAGAAAACTGATATACTCATACTGGAGCTGGCCTATAAACAAGAGGATGTATAGAAAGCAGAAAATCAAATGGACATCACAACCCAAAGTATAACACCAATATAAACAGCATCTTTGTTTAAGTTTCACCATTCACCATAACATTCTCTAGGATGATAACAGGATTGCCCATTTCCATATTATCTCCAGCTTAACAGCCTCCCTGAGGACACACCTCTCACCTCTGGCAGCTCAGCAGAGGGTGGCATTCAACACATCTCACCAGGCAAGCAAGACTTTCAACATACTCACTATATCTAAGAGAAAGAGGCTACCAAGCACCATGCTGAGAAAAAAGGGGAATTAGGAATAACTATAATTAGTAAGGTTGGAAAAGATCTCTACAATCATCATGTCCAACCATCAACCCTCTTCCCCCATGCCCACTAACCATGTCCCTCAGTGCCTCTCCACGGTTCTTGAACATCTTTAGGGATGGTGATTCTACCACCTCCCTGGGCAGCCTGTGCCAGTGGCTCACTGCTCTTTCTGAGAAGAAATTTTTTCTTATATCCAACCTGAACTTTCCCTGATGCAACCTGAGGCTATTCCCTCTCATCCTATCACTGTTACCTGGGAAAAGAGGCCGACCCCCAGTTCAGCACACTCTCCTTTCAGGTAGTTACAGAGTGCAATAAGGTCTTTCCTGAGCCATCTCTTCTTCAGACTGAACAGCCTCAGTTCCCTCAGCTGCTCCCCATAAGACTCGTACTCCAGACCCTTCACTGCCTTTCTCTAGACAGGCTCCAGGGCCTCAATGCCTTTCTTGCAGTGAGGGGCCCAGCACTGAACGCAGCACTTGAGGCACAGCCTCACCAGAGCTGAGTACAGGGGGATGATGCCCTCCCTGCTCTTGCTGGCTGTACTGTTGCTGATACAAGTCAGGGTGCCGTTGGCCACCTGGGCACATCGCCGGCTCGTGTTCAGCCAGCTGTCAGTTCACATCCCCACAGCCTTTTCCTCCATGCAGCCCTCCAGCCACTCTGCCCCGAGCCTGTAGCGATGCCTGGGGTTGCAATGGCCAAAACACACCCGGTCATGCTGAACATCATCCAGTTATCCTCAGCCCATCCGCCCAGCCTAGAGACATCAGGCACACCGAGATACAAACCAGACGCTCCCCAGCTCAGAGTTGCATACCAGAGCGGGTTGAGCACGGCCTTGCAGGTGGCCCTGCTGCAGAGCACGGGCTCGTACTGCACGGGCGGCAGGTCCGGGCGCTCCCGCAGCGGGGTCAGCAGGCAGGCCAGCGGCACGACCATCCGCGTAGCCTCCAGCCTGCTGGACGGCCACACGTTCCAGCTGAAGCGCACGCCGTCGCGCTCCTCGTTCTGCTGAATGAACTCCAGGTAGGTCGCCATGGGGCCGCGGCAGCTCCGGGTGGAGAGGGGAAGCCGACCTCAGACACGCCGCAAATACCGGCCCGCCCTCCTCACGGAACGAAAGGCCGACAAAAGGCTCCAGCGACCTCAGGCCCGTCTGCGAACGGCGCGGTGCCGCAGCTCGCAGCCGATGTTACCGCTCTTTCCGTCAGGGGCAGCTCGCGGCCCGCACCCCGGCTCCGGCAGCACCCACCCGCCCGCTCTCTCCCGGCAGGCCCCGCGCGGCCAGCAACGCCAGCTCAGCGGTAGGGGCTGCCCTCACACAAGATGGCGGCACCCGCGCCGCTGTTCCACCGCCATCTTGATTAAGGGCATCCCGCCCGCCGTCCTGCGTGACACTAAAAAACGTGGCGGCGGCAGCTGCAGCGTCAGGGAAGCCACGTTAGCTAAGGGCGAATGGAGAGAAAAGGTGCCCCTACCAAACACGGGGAGGCGTCAGCGGGAGGAAGTGGAACCGAGTGGAGGCGGGGATGATGTGTCCGCCGCTGCGGCTGCGTGCAATGGCGCCGCGTGGCCAAGCGCGTCCACAGAGTGGCGAGCTCGTGCTAGGTCACGTAACGGTGTGTGCGCGGTGTGGTACGTTAGCTAAGCACGGCCCTGCGAACAGCGACAAATAGGCGTGCTTCCCGTTTGGATGAAGGGATTTAAGAACGGGTTTCAGGACTTCCAAAAAATTGATAATTTGGGAGTATATTTTCGACGTAAATACGTGGCTTGCAAATTGTCAAATGGAACGCGTTGGGTTAGCAGTCAGACATTCAACTCAAAAATCTGACCGTGGTTCTCTAACACACCTTCACAACCCCTCCCTCACCAGAGAGAAATACCCCTCCCTTCACAGTCACACCTTATCTGTGTCACCGCTTTTTGGCAGTAAGCACAACTGTGAACAGCTGTCAAGGATGAAGCACAGGAGGAGTCATTTCATCCAAAATCTGACCAACACCTGAGTCAGAACTCACCGAGAACTGCAATCCCTACCACCAAACCCCACTGCTGTGTCACAAAAAAAGGTCACGTATCTCACTGGTGCTCGTTTTTTTTTCATGTTTTTATAAAAAATATATACTTAAAAGTTTTGTTGCTTATATACATAAGTATATAAGCACTGAAAGTAATGTCTCCCATTTATTTTCACGAAACCTATAACAAAGAGCGCAATAACACTATTTAATAGAGCAAATCCTCAGCTACAAAACACTATTTTTCAGCATAGTCAGCTGCATCACACGGATTAGCTGATGTCACTGTCACCACTGCTAAAATGCATCAACCACCACCTCACTGTGCTCACATCCACTCTCTGGTCTCCTGAAATGCTCAGCAAGTATCAATGAATGTCAGTGGGTACCATTTTCTCCACATGCAGGCATTCAGTTCCACATCTTTGCTCCATATGCATTTCCATAACAGACGCCATTGTGTCAGACTGCCCTTGTGCTGCCATCACACAGCAACAACATGTAACGGGATACTGATGGGAAGGTTCAAACTCTACTGCCATAACATCATCTGCCTCTGATGTTGTGGGCCAACAATATAAGACATTACAGTCAGAGCAGTCCTCGTATATTTTATATGCAGCCCAAGACAACTCTCTTCACTCCATGAGGCCCAGACAAGCTAACTGCTTGGACACCCATGGTCTAAGAGCTCTTTTTTCAGAGTCTCAGAACAGCCATACCCGGATGAGGCAGAAGATGGCACTAAAACAGCACCAGGTAAACAACCATAGCTCCACCAGTCCCACAGAGGTGAGATGTGTAAGCAGACTAAACTGAAAAAAAGAAAAAAAGGAAATCTGAATAGCCAATCAACTAGAGTTTTCACTATCAAAGCTTTAAGTTTGCCATTAACGTCTTAAACTTTGGACTGCAAAGGCTAGGCATGTTAAACAGTACCTGGGAGCTGTACTTTCTCTCCATTCACAGTACAGCCTGACACTGCAGTTAATGCTTCTGGAAACATTAAACATTTACATTTCATGCCACATTGTAAAGGGGACGGCTTTGCCAGGTAGAAAAGAAAACTGAAAGAAGTCAGGAAGGAAAAAAAGATTGAACTTATTAATGTTACCTTTTTATATTTATTCCCTTTTTGAACAAGGCGATAGGCCACGGAGGTTCATGAAGATCCAGAATGACAGAAAGATCATCCCTCTCAATTAAATAGATCATACAAGCTCCTATTTTACAAATAGCAAAGAGAAATTGCTTTACTTTTCCCTATAGGTACATTTTTTTTCTAAATTCGAGGTGTCTTGTTACAGCTGCAACACTATGAAATAGCTTTGTGGACCACAAAGGTAAGGCCATCTAAACCAGATGAAGCCAGTACAAATGAAGCAGAATTGAGAGGGCTTAATAGACCAGCTCTCCACTCCTTACAGCATTCTCTGAGAATAGGCTCTGTCTCCTTTTTCTCACTGCCAGTAAATATGGCCATACTGCATGAAGTGACATACTTGCACGATGTATCATTTCCATGAAAGCTGTCTTCTAGCTGATGCAAACAATTTGCATTATCTCTGCTGCAGCAGGATGCAGACTCTGTTGTGTTAGGCAGCCTTCATAAGAGGCAATCCCAGTCTCACGCTTCAGTGAAATTATCTTTGGTCACATAACAGATGCCTGAAGCTGAGGTTAAGATCAGTGAAGCGAGAAGCAGTTTTCTCAGGCTTCAGTGTGCTCCATGATTAAAGACAGCAGAGAAAGAAAAAACATCTCATAATTTCACCCCCCACTTGGTGACAACACTTCTTCCTCTGTAGAAACAAAGATGTTTCTCTGTCACCTCAAGAAACAATGCTGCCAACAAAAGAAAGAGCCAGCTGTGGGTGCACACACTAGCTAACACCATCAAACTTGTTCCCATTCCATTCTAGTAGCCTGTCCTCCAAAATTCCGTCTATATTAGCCAACTCCTTACTACTTGGAGTCAGAATTCCTTGCTTGCTGAAAATTCAGTTGCAGAAGCACTTGGCCATCACCCTCCCAAAAAATGTCCTGGAGGGCTTATTTACAGAGTTCTGAAAACAGACAGATGCAACAGGTCTACTATTGTGATCAACTCCACTGACAGTTTCCCAGTGCCGGGAGGCTATCACAAAGATAAAGTACTTGTGTAGGCATCCTACAAAGCTAAGCCAGAGGCAGCAAGTTGTACTGAGACCTGGCTCTCTCCACAGAGTTCGTGTATCTACATTGCTCTGCCCACTAGTACTTCACCCCCAGCCCTCTGTTATTGTGGATGGTGGAGAGGCAACTGTACCATATACGCACAATATTCTCATTTATGAAAATGAGCTGACTTTTCAAGATGTTGCTTGATTATAGGACAAGGAAGAGGTGACGTAATTAATTTCCGTAACTGTTGGTACAAAAGCCTGTTTATTTCCAAAGCAGGATTTGAACACAAAGACAGTATCACATCTCTAATGATGCCAGATAACAACAGTCAGAAAGCTGTATCTAGTTGCCTCAAAGAACAGGTCCGTGTTCCAGCATGTCTTTGGCCATGATGAAAGGGCAACAGGCTTATGAAAACATGAGTCTAGAGATGTACAGAGAAGGAGCATGAGAGGCTATGCTCAAAAGAAGCACAAATTCACCTGCATTAGAAATAGTGTGGCCAGCAGGAGCAGAGAGGTAATCACCCCTCTGTACTCAGTACTGGTGAGGCTGCACATCGAGTGCTGCGTTCAGTATTGGTCCCCTCACTACAAGAAAGACATTGAGGCACTGGAACGTGTCCAGAGAAGGGCAACAAAACTGGTGAGGGGTCTGGAGCACGAGTCTTATGAGGAACAGCTGAGGGAGCTGGGATTGTTTAGTCTGGAGAAGATGAGGCTCAGGGGAGACCTCGTTGCACTGTACAACTTCCTAAAGGGAGGTTGTGATGAGGAGGGGTTTGGTCTCTTCTCCCAGGCAACAAACAGGACCCGAGGAAAATGGCCACAAATTGTGCTAGGGTAGGTTTAGGTTAGACATAAGGAAAAAGTCTCTCTCTCAGAGAGTGGTCAGGCACTGGAATGGCTGCCCAGGGAGGTGGTGGAGTTGCCATCCCTGGCAGTGTTCAAGATGCGTCTGGATGAGGAGCTGCGAGATATGATTTAATAGCAATGATAATGGGATGATGGTTGGACTAGATGGTCTTGTAAGTCCTTTCCAACCTTGTGATTCTGTGATTCTATGATTCTATGAAATTGGCTTTACATCACAGGAAGATAAGACCTTGCTTTTTGATGGTATGCCAGTATCATGCATTCTTCAGATCACAAACCATATTTATGTACAAACAGCTGTCACTGGTACTTTTTGTAATCCTCAGGGCATAAAGACAGCCTATAAAATTTTTCACTGTACCTGTATTACCAGGACAGAAGAGCTGTTTCTCATCTGGAAAACACATCTTCACAGAATACTTACATTCAGAATTTCAGCTGACATTTATGTGCATGATGCAGCTGCCAGAATACAGAGCACAGATTAGATAATCCTGTAGCTGTCAAACAGTAAATGCAACAGAAATGTCACCAGACCCTGACAGCAATGGAGAAAATGAAAACAAAAATAGATAAGAAAAAAAAAATCAAATACAGTTTTAATCATAAATTATAGTAGGTAAGAATGATGGTAAAGAATCATTGATTTCTATTTTACATAGGGATAAATGTGTCAGCTTTAAGACTTAAGCTCCCACCAGCGCTACAAGTCTGAAAGCAAAGTTTAGGATCTAATTCTTGGCAATGCTCATTAACAAGTTTTTCTGATCAGCTGATAACTTATTTTCTTTCAAAGTAAGTTCCTGTTGAGTTCTCAACACAATCCTTAAGTGTGATACATCACCACACAGCTGTTCTGCGGCACTTCTCAAGTCACGCACCCCTATTTTGTACAAGATGGGATCTATGTTTTCACTTCAGCCTTGATCTTCAGTGCTGGTTTGACTGTCAGTCCACATACAGGACTGCTCACACAACCGATGTGTTGCAGCATTGAGTTTACTTAAAAAAAGGCAAAGGAACTTCACATCTTGAAGTTGCTCACCAATTTAGAAGCTGCTTTGTCATCTTAGCTGTGAAGAATGGATTGAGTTTACAGATTTCTTTCACCTTAAAACTCCAGCCATTCTGTCATATAAATACAGTTAGATGGAGAAATCTCACCACCTTCATGGCAATCATCAAAAACCTGGGAAAGAAAGACGTGGGTCAGTAGAGTAACTGCATACAGCAAGCATGAGTTCACTAGAAGTAGCACACCTCATGATTCTTTCTCCATTCTAAATAGAAAAGCAGTAGTGTAGCTAAGAACAAAGTCTAGGAAGTTCAGGGTCAGTTCTGAGGAAGAGCAATGTGAGCACAACAAAGCAAAACAGACCCCACTGTAATAAATGATGCAACAGACATCTGGCAAATTTTACCTATGAATCAACTCGTGATCCTTGCAGAAGAGGCCAAATGCTAGACAGATGTGAGTTAGCTTTTAAAAAAACATATAAATAGGCAAAGAACACAAGGTCAGATAATAAAAAGTTATATTTTAGAACAGGCGGAACTTGAAAGCACTCTGTAACACACAGTAGAGGAAAGAGTCAGCATGTAAGTGGGAAATCATAGAAACTCTGCCCCATACACCATACTTAAAGAATCACCAGTGATGCTCATGAGCATCATGAGCATACTTGGCTTAGAAACCCACAAGAATCACTCACAGGCATAACCTTCATTCACACCAGCTGCACATTTTGGATACAGTCCTTCAAATGGCCATGTACCACCTATACATGTACAGAATTTGTTACTTACTGGACAGAGTCCGCAGGGTGTCCTGACTAATCCAGTGGGTTGTATGAGAGGACTAACAGCTCTGTACAACTTCATCTGTCCATCCACACTGCCTACTGTCCCTTCCTTTGCAGCAATAATAGTCATCTCCACTTTGCCATCGTATATTAGTGTATTTAAAATGGTTTCAATGTCTTCCATAGACAATTCTACCTAAGAAACAATTTGTAAAATAAATATCGGAAAGACGTATGCCACTGAGTTCTGCAATGGGGAAAACAAGAGCAAACCCCCACAAGTAACACATGCTCAGAGGAGCCCTTCTAATTTGTCCCAGATACAGGTACAGCTCTTACTGGGCACCTGATAAGGTTACATAGATAGAAAAAAAAAAAAAGCAAACAAATGCCTTTCCTCCCAAGACTTTTTGGGTTACATTAGCCTTCACTGGCCCAAAAGAATTTTCCTATGCACCTCAGGCATCTACATTATCTTAGCATGATATATTTCTAGTCCTACAACAAAAAAGTTGTGGAAGACAAGAATACTGTTGGTGGTGACCAGCAATGGCCTCAGGCTGTGAAAGCTTTGACACGTCTTTGAAAACCCACACGTATGGACTATCCTGGAATTCCATACAGCACCACTGGCAATCCTCAAGAAGCAACGAAGCAGCAAAGTCTACCTCCACTGCAGTAACTGCAAGGAACTAGAGCACTCACCAAACTTGCAGGACCTAACTCCCGTAGCTAGTCACATACTGACAATTCTGGGCAGAAACATTAATTTATGCTGACCTTACTGATACCCAGCTCACAGATGTATTTCCACACCTCGTGGGAGGAGGCGAATGAGCTGTTCCTCTGTATCATGGGGTTCTGTTTGCTCTCTCGAGCCGCTTCTGCCTGAGGAAAAAAACACAAAGACAAGTTGTAGTCAGCACTCATTGCCAGAGCTTTCTTCATAGCTCAGTTTTGGGCAGAGTGCAAAGTGTTGTTCTGCAAACCAGTTCTGAGACGTTGGTTTTTTTTTTTAAATCATTTAAAATTATGTCCTCAGGACTGATGTATGCGAGATAACGAAGTGCATATCCAAACATAATTTTACACTGAATATGACACAAAATTTACATAGTAATTTCTACTGATATGAAGGAATATCTGTATTTTTGTTCTGTTGGCAAAAAAAAAGTATTTCTGCTGTAGCTGGTGTTGCTTAAAATATTTTTAATGAAACAGAAAAATGCTGCAATCTGTTTAGTGTAGAACAGGCTTTTCCCTCAGCCAGACTACAGGAGATCATCTTCCAGGCAGAGCTGACTGTCTGGTGCCTTTTAGCCTCTCAGAAATGAGAGCTTTGAGGAAAAACAACAACAACAAAAAAAAAAAAAAAAAAAAAAAA
Organism: Meleagris gallopavo; assembly: GCF_905368555.1. NCBI lineage: Eukaryota > Metazoa > Chordata > Aves > Galliformes > Phasianidae > Meleagris > Meleagris gallopavo. The sequence continues at coordinate 14,786,744 of NC_139405.1, forward strand.
AAACACCAGTGACTTTCGCTGTTGGTTTGTGGTTTTTTTTTGGTCCTGTGTCTTTGCTGCCTAGCCTGTCATTGCAGTTTGGAGAAGGAAGATTCCACTCACTGTAAATGGTACAAAAAAGTGTAATACTTACTTACAGAAAGCACTATGGAAAACTTAAGCCTTGTCTATCACTGACTTTAGAAATAAAAGAATTACTTGCAAATACAAATGGAGGATCAATTTAGTAGTGGTGCTTACCTTACTCTGCAGAAATTTAAAACACTGTTGATTTAACACCTCCACAAATTCAGACTCAAAGTCTTGGTCACTGTACCAGGCCCCACCGGTCACTGATCGGTCAGGCTGCAGGTTATACAGCATATACACCTTCTTCTTGGACGCCTGGTAGAGAAAGCACACAGCTCTGAATAGATGAAAGTAAAATCTAAGGCACAGTAATGATAGCTCGAGTCAGCTGGATTGATGTGTACAACTCCTAGATAAGATGGACATAAAGAGAAGATTTATACACTGCTAGTATGGAACAGGCCCTGCAAACAGGACCTGAGCTGGAAACCAGAAGAGTGCCCAAATAACATGCACATGCCAATGATTTGCAATTAAGCAGGTAAGGCAGAGCAGGATGCTGCATAAGCATTACAACAGAATGACAAAGTACTGAAAAGAATAGCCCTATTCTGGTATGTGGACTATTTGCATGTAAGATATGAAAGTGCTTGAGTAACTGAAACAAAACAGAATAACCAAGACTAAGAATCAAATGTTTTAACACTTTTAAGACAATAGATATCCAGTATCAATCAGATAACTGAAGGCTTGAACAGCCTGCAGAGAAGAACAGCCTTACAAAGGCACCTGCAAGTATGTAACTGTATCACTGCTACCATACACAGTTACAAGTGCTTAAGTATTGCTTTAAGAGATACCACCTTGTGGTATAGACATAGCAAAACTGGGACCCAGGGAGACAAAGTACTCATAAGCAGGTCGCTGATTTAGATGGAAACAGTGATGAAGATGGTAGGTGGATGGTGGAAAACCCAGTCAAGAGACAGAAAGAACTTAGTATAAACAAGTCAGCAATCAACAGAGGGAGGATGTGCAGATGGCAGGAGTGTGGACGCCTACAGACAACAGAGACATTGAAGTATAAACCTAGAAGCCCACTGGGATGCTGGAAGCAAAAGTTTTAAACAACCCAGGCTCTTCAGTAGGTTTTATGTCCTCAAGAACATATATGGAACAGCAGAGAAAAGGGAACAGAAACATGACAGTAGTTTTGTCCAATTAAGAACTACGAGCACTGAAACAGTGATTTGATAATAATGCTATGTCATTAGCAGTAGTGTGAACAGTAATAGAACAGCATATTAATAGTGATGTATTTATTACTTACATTATTAATTCATTTGCTAGTAGTATGTTTATTATTTATTAAACATTAAAGCCTCTTGGATCTGGCACACCTCAAACGTACATTATAAATGTTAAGAGTGAAGTGTTGGAACACGTGCAGCGACAAAGCTGGAAGCAGAACAAGGTTTCTCTGCTCCCTGTTCCACGTTCAAACAAATACAGCAAATGTAGCAAACATTTGAAAATGTTAAGAAAAAAAAAAGAAGTCACAAACTACTCACTGCCACAGATTTAACTGCTTTAATTAGTTTCTTGCTTTCCAAATTTTTCAATATCTTGTTGATCTCCGTTAAAGGCAAATTACTTTTGTATCTGATGTCCCTGCTCCAAATACCTGTTTAAAAAGCACAAAAATGAACAGAAATGAATTACAAGAAGCAGATATCTTTTTCTGTAATGATTCACAAACCAAAAGTCACAATGTTGCTTGCCAGCCAAAGGATGCATCTCCAATCCTACCACCCTCAGCAAAAGAGAAGGGAGGGGAACAAGAAGATGAAATAAAAATCACCTCATAAAACAGAAGAAAAAACACCACAGTCACCATCTCCATCTCTAGGAGCTCTTATACGTACAAGTCATTTGGCCTCACAGAATTGTTCTTGCATGTTTAGGTAACCAGTGTTTGCTCTAAACATTACAGCCACTTCTACCAGCTCTCTCTCAACCGGTGTGCAAAGATTCCTACGAAAGCCTTGTTACTAGCAGTGGTTTCTGCTGTTAGTGCAGTTACTAAATCCAGTAGAAATATAATGTTGTCTTTTAAGTAGTGAGTGTTTTGTACAGATTTCTCAGTTTCACATTCCCATAAATAAGCCATAATTCATATTCTGAAAATTCATATTTTGAAAGAGGTCTCAAAAGGTCAGACCAGAGAATTTGTTATTTTAATAGAAAACTATGTCTTCCTTTGTTTTTAATAAGTGGACACGTGGAACATTAGCTAAAGAGTTGTTAAGTGTACTCTTTATTTTATATCTGTACTGTCTGGACAAGAATTTAAAAGTTTGGACAGAAAAAGTTCCATAAACAAAGTTATTACCATTCACCATTATAATTTATTATTTATTATAATTACCAATATAAACTACCTTTGTTGCCTGCATCTTCTATAATTTGGTAAACCAGCTTCTCCTGATTGTCGGAGCCTTTCATTTTACTGTGGAGTAGAACAGACAACGGGATTTTTTTTTTAGAGTTTGAAGTTTGAAAGAGGGTGGATTTATTTTAAACCAAAAACAAATACTATGAAAAAAAACACAACACAGAAAGGAAGAAAGAAGCCCTACACAATAAACCAGTCACTGACAAATAAAATACATGACACCAAATCTCTCTGGATCATTCTGAGCCTGCCAATGAGAAGCCACAGTAAAGAGAAAACAGCACAGTTGAAAAAAATAATAATATTAGTTATTTAAAAGGTAAGCAGGAATCACTCAACTTCTCTTAACAATGAGAAGTTCGGAGTCATATATTAACACAGCTGCATAAGGTCAAACACTCAGTGCATAATTCAGGATCAACTGTCCTAACAAGGGGACAGCAGAGTGCTTCAAGCTCTACAACAAGCCTTTTCTCTGGTCTGAGAAAGCCTGAACTTAGGAATCTGTTTCTAATGCATTGGAAAGAGAAGTTGAGATACGTGCATGGAAGATAATTTTGAAGGACATTTCTTTCTAGAAGTAAATCCTGGCATCTCCTACTCAGGTTCACATAGGCATCACAAAACATGACTTTTTTGAAAGTACATTTTAATAAATCAAATAAAGAGCATCGACAGCACATCAAGTGGTTTTCTGGAACTGCTGTAAGTGCTGAGGAAGACCACAGAACTACAGTTGTAGATGCTGTGGCCAAGCTTCAGCTGGGTTTCATCTGAGCATACACATCTGCTCACACAGATCACTTTGCCAGATGAAGAATTCTGCTAGGAAGTTACTGGAGCCTCACAGTAGACTCTGTGCAGCAGGAATCAAAGAACAGTTTCCAGGATTGGCTCAGGAGAATTAAGCGTATCAAGCAATTAAATTCTGTTACTGCATTCCCAACAATGGTGCACATCAGTTGCAGAACTCTGTTCAAGTATTTATTGCATAAGCACAAGGCTCACCTTGCATTTTGAGACTCTTTGATTCTATACAGGAGACCTGAACTGCTCCTGAGAAGGTCCAGTTGCCCCTGTGGGAAATAGGCACAGCACATTAACTTTCCTTCTAACAGCTTGTTTTCAGAACGTGGTAAAAAATCTCAACTCGTAAAGAAAATAAATTTACTTTCTATCAGCTGAATAAAGAAAAGAGAAAAACAACACTTCGAACTGCTAGACACAACAATAGCATTGAGGATATTATTTTTCCCCTATGACCATCCATTTATCACTAGCTATCAGAAATAACAAATACAGTTCCAGCCTCTTCCCACAACATTGGTGCACTTCCAATTGTTTCTCCTAACTTTCACCTTGTACAAGGGACATCGAGCTCTTGTATACTTCCCACGAAAATGCTCATTCACACCCAGATATCAAGTGAGAGCTCTACTGGACAAGAACATTAAACAATTCTGATTTCCAGTGGAAGAGATGGGGGTTCTTATTTTGTTGGTTATGTTCTCAGTTTTGTAGAGATCATCAGAAAACTGCCAGCCAGGTTCGAGAATGCCTCACAGAGGCCAATTATTTGCACAATAGATGTTAACTTTGTATTACAGAATGAAAACAGTACATTCTGAGAAATGTTTTAACAGGTTGTAGTGACCACTATAAGTAGTCATGGTGGTCACAAGAGGTTATGAGAACCAAAATTAAGCCATGAAAACTGCCAATTATGGCAAATGGCACTAAATCCAAGATGAACTTCCTAGCCCTGCCCGGCTGGGTGCTACCATGCAGCCCATTCACATCGAGAGAGCCTCAGGCTGAAGCAAAACGAGGGAGTGGGGAGCACCCTACCATGGAGAGCAACCTGTTGATGGCCATGGCTCGCTGCTGGGCCTCCATGTGGGGCATGTCATTTTGGATCACCTGGTCCGTGATGCCGTGAGGGAACTGGTGACACAGCTCGATGATCCTGGGGGAGGAGAGAAGCAGTTTGGGAACCAAAGACTGTTGCGCCTCAAACCAATCCCTTGAAAGGTTATCAGAGCCGGGACGAAAGGGAAGGAAAAAAACAGCCCAGGAAGAAGTAAGGACGAACCGCTTTTCAGCCACTGCCAACGAGGAGACACAGCGCCCGGCCCCGCTTCCTATAAAGACGCCTCTCCACCTCATGGAGACACGCCCTCAGCTCTTCCTGACAGCGCTGCTGCTCCATTTCATTTTTAGGCTGTTCTCAACAGCAACGCACCGAGCCCCGCCGCTCCCCGCTTCCCCAGGACCACGAAGCCTCTCCCAAGAACAGGGGGCCGGAGCCAGGGCCCGGCCAGCGCACCTGCTCTCTATGTCCACAGGGTCGGGAACCTCCGGCTTCACCTTCACCTCCGCCATGACGGCAGGCTCGGCTGCGCGGGGAGATGACGTCATCGGGACGCGACGAGGACCCGTTGCCGAGCGGCGGATCGCGGCGGCGCGCTGAGATGACGTCATTTGCGCGCGACGGTGCCGGTTGCTGCGCAGCGGGACGCGTACTCTCGGACCGTGCTTTCGTCAAGAAAAATCGTCGTCTGCTTTTCTGTTGTCGTTCTGTTTTAGAGATCACCGCTGCGAAGGATGACGGCGGGCTCCGTGTCAGTGCCGCAGGTCATACCCCTTCGGAGCCCTCTTCCAGGGAGGGCCAAGCACCGGATAGACACCAGCACTCGGGTAGAAATAAAGTCAGGTACGAACTGCAGCTCTGCCTCCGTAGAACCTTTTCTCACGCGATCGTTTGAACCTTTTAGCCTCCATACCGTTGTTTGCAGATAACTGTGGTCTTTGTGATCTCTATCATAGAATCACAGGATGGCCTGTATTGAAAAGAACCCATGCCTGCAGGTATGGGGCATCCTTGGGCAACCTGTTCCAGTTTATGATCTTCCTTAAGTAACCTGGAATGTTACCTATTTGGGTACACCAAATATATTTGCACCAGCATTTATTTTTTTACATGCAAACAATATTATTGACCCAGGGTTACTTCAGTACTGCTTCCGAGGTGAAGCTCTGCAAGCAGTTGCATTTTGCTGTGACTGCAAAGGCAGCGTAGGAAGGCACCCTGTGCCAGGCTCACCCCAGCGGCCATTCCTACATTCCTGAAACTCCACTTGCCATCAGAGGAAGAAATGTTTTTGTCTGTTGCTAGAACAGACAAGTTGCTGCAGCGTTTTCCTGCAAAACCACCGTATGGCTACTTTATGAAGAGAAATATTGCTAGTAATGAAATTGCAGTCATTTGGTGAACAGATTTTCAGTGAGAAACAGTTTTGTTCTGAACTTTTATGCAATTGCTTCTTTATGTGAGAAAAATCAAGCACAGTACTGAGTATTTCCAGAGTTGTAGGGATGGTGTTTGTTTTTTTTCCAGTTCCTGCACAGTCTGACTAATTACTTTCTCTGTGTTGTTCAGATACACCTGAGGTCTCTATTTATTACACTTTAGATGGAAGTAAACCAGAACTTTTTAGGAAACCTGGCTATGGAGAGCATAACACTTTTAAGTATAAGAGTCCTATCACGTTACCAGTTGGGAAAATAACAGTCAAGGCTCTTGCAGTTACCAAGTAAGTATCCTGGTTTAATTGATTTCTGTTTTGGAAGGGACAAAAAGCAGCAGCGGCTTGGAGCTGTGCTGTTTAATGCAGTCTGTACTTAGCAAACAAGAGGCAGCAGTCTCCCCAGCCAGTTTGCAACCTAAGTGATCTTTCTGGGTTGCTTTCTCATATTGCTTTTTATTCATTAATAGTTTATGGGAATGGATTATCTCTAGGACGTTTACCTTCCGGGCTGTGGATGTAGGCCAATGATCCCCAGAGGCTATGGCTGAGAGACTAATAACATACACTGTACAGTGGGGTCAGAACTGCCAGAAGAAAAACTATTATGGTGTTCCTTGGGGTCAGAAAGCACCCGGTGTAGCTTCTGTGGGAGAAGCATACAGTGCCAGACCTCACATTGTAAGTACAACGCTGCATGTGCAAGAGTAAAATAAAAATAAAACAGAGAAATAAAACAGAGAAGTAAAATAAAATCAGAGAACTGGATTTTGCTGCACAATCTTTCACTTTCTCCTAACTTCATGGTTAGTGACACACAAGGAACACATGCATTCTCTGTTGTATTTTTATCCTTTTTTTTCCCAGTGCAGCTGGGAATCTGGGCTTGCTGTTCCCCACTATTAGCACCAGCAGGTAGCCTTTGCTTGTGTCTGCACTGGCCTATGACGGCATTATATTCCCTGTGCAAACCCTAGGTCTGTATGTATTTTCACATATCGCTATCTGAATTAATAGTTCTTTCCAGCGTTTTATTAAGACATTTTTCAGGTGCACCAAATAGATGCTCTGGAATGAAAGCAAATTCTGAATTGATAGCTTGTACATTTATGTCATTTTAATGTTACTGCTGTAATTTAACAAGTGAGAAAGTAGAGAAGGCAGATAGAGATGAAATTAATAGTGTGCTATCTGCTGCTTGACTGGGAAAATGAATATGAGATTCTGAACAGAGAAGAATTCTGTCCTTTGTTGCCTGCAATGCTGGCAAACAGTAGTTATTCCAGAAAGCAGACAAAGCAGCATCAGGTGTTTTATAGGTAAAAGATGTTGAGGAACTAAACTATCCATATGTTTTACTGTTAACTTCTCAGTGTGCACGTTAACTTCAAAATAATAATAATATCAAAACAAAGCAGACGTTTTTGAGAGTGTTGCCCAGGATTGTGCTTACTAACTGAAGTAATGACTTGCAAACTTAGAAGAGATGTTTCAGAAGATCAACCGTGTTCACCAGTGGTTTCCTTTTCACTGCACATGGTCTTATGGCACGTTTATAGCTTTGTGATCATTGACTTTCAGGGACTGCAGGGAGAGTGCTGTTGTAACAAAGGTGTTTCTAGTAGAGTACAAGCAACCAAACATCCTCTTCTCTATGGAAGACGATGACAAGAAGTTCCTAAAAGATATCACAACACAGGCAAGTTTTAGCAACTGTAATCTCTCGTCTGAATATAGAAAGTTGGATGTATGATAGTGCTTAGAGATTAAAACTCGACTGCCTGTATTTTTTACATATTTTATTTTCCCTGTTGCTCATCTTTGCAGCCTCAATCCTTTTTATAAAATGAAATTTATAAAATGAAATGTTTTTTTCTTTTCTCACTGTTCTGTCATGACCAACTCGGGTTAAATATATTTAAAATATATTTATCCTCTAAATTTTTCAAATGCTTACAATGAAAATAAATACTTTAATTATATCTTTTAAATCATAACAAATAACTATAGTAAGGAAGGATTAGAGCAAAAAACAACCAATCCTAAGTAATCCAAATGAAATCACTTCTTAGGAGAAGGAAGATGAAATGTTCACTACAAAACCAAAGAAAAATGGAATGGATGTGGAAATCAAACCTGCCTGGAGTGAATCACCCCGGGAATTCCAAGGTATGGTATGACTGTGGGAAATCAGAACAGACTTTTTTTCTCTTAGCTGAAAATACAGTGCAAGGTTTTCATCTTATGTATCGTTAAAATATAGATAATTCTAAAAAACATCTCAGTGGACAAAACACCTTCTGAGAAGTCCAATTTCCATTTCTCAACACTGCAAATAGAGAACAAAAATTGCCTTCTATACATACCAGGTTGCTTATTAAAAAGAAAAAAATGTGATTAATTTCTGAGCAACATAAAAAGCCTTAATCTTGTACAAGAAAATGACATTAAATTGATGGGATTGCAAATTTGTTTGCAGTAAGGTTTTAAATAAATCCACAAAGCAGAAACAAAAGCTTGATGGATTTTTATACATAAAGGCTGTTAGCCTGTGGTAACAGCAATGGGAGTGTTCAAGAGCAGGGAATCATATTAATGTTTGTGCATTTTACTCTTGGTTTTTGAAAGTGCAGGAAGGAAAAAAAAAAAAAGCTTGAGCTTTTTTTGAGCAAAATATAAAAGGAAGCTCTTTTGGAAAGGAAAGAGGTTTCTTCTAGTTTAATTTCCTGTAATTCCACACAGTTTGTTTTAACCCAGAATATGGATGTGAAAATGAGTTATGGATTGCTAGAAATATGCTTGCCTATCGAAATTTAAAATTTGAGAGTATGAAATAGTCATATTGACATATATGTTAACTGTGTGAAGTGAATACCAGTGGAATAACAAGTTTTTGATTTTAGACTTGGAAACAGCAAGAAAGACTGACCGCAAGCCCCTGCAAGGACCACAGCTCCTGAGCAGCCCTTTGGGAACAGCAGGGTATGGAGAGGATTCCTCAGCACTACCAACAGAGTCCTTACAGGCAAGGAAAGGGGCATGGAGGATAACTGTACAAGTCTGTCCAGAAAAGAGAAAGATAAGAAAATTTGTGATCATTTTTATACAATCTCTCGGAAACTAGTCCTTTGGCTGTACTGTACAGTACTGATTTAAAGTTATGGGTAAAGACACACTTCAGTAGGAAAGTAGTTAACAGTAAAGACAAAACCAAGCATGACAGATTACCAATGCCTGCATTGTTACAAATCTCTTTCTAATACATTACTGAAACTGCAATTAACAAATATTTAAAACCTAAGATTTAAACATCCTGTCTTGGATGAGACAATTTTATTTTTTTTTAAGAATCTCTGGGTCACTAATACAGCTAGTGGGAAATGTATTAGATATTCCTTAAAGCAATATATTTCAATGCACTTTGTCCCAAATCACATGTCTTTAGTTGAATTAGCTAGATGCATTTACGTGTGTTTTGTATGCATTTGGCAAACATTAATTAATGTACAAGAATTACCTTTCTTTCAGTTTGCCAGTTCTGCAGTGACCAGCCGGAAGAGCCTGGCAAGCACACAGGTGGCGAGGATCCAGAGGGAGAGAGATTTCCTCAGGTAAATGACTTCTATTGACATCTTTGTCCTTAGAAAGAAGCAGAGCAATTGCTTCCAACAACCAAGTTGATAATGCTGTGAGACTCTACTATAAATAAGAAAAGCAAGACAGATACTCACAGTAGAAGGTGACACAGCTCAGGTATCACTAGATCTTACATGGTGAGTAAAAATCATGAAACTTTGTAGCAGCAGCCAGAGAGCTTCCACCCAGCAAAGCTCTTCCTTGTTCAATCTCCTGCAAAAAACACTGGGGAATGGCCTAGTGAGCCACCATAGACTAAGAACCACAATTTACAAATCAGTGGCCTAAGTCCAGACACAAATGGTTCCAGATTTGTCATTGTTATGCACCAGTACATCACCAAAACAAGATCAGCCAGCTTGTTGTTGTTTTCAGATGTGCATACTGCTCTGCACCTCGCCTGTCTGACCCCTCAGCTCACTTCTGCCAGGAATGTGGCTCTCCTATCCCACCTGTGCCAGTGCATCGCTTCCCATCCCCTGAAGGAGCACAGGTCAGAAAAAAAAATCGTAACACAATGAATCCTCTTTGGAGGAACTTCCTCAGCAAATTACATATTAATTGTTTAGTCACTCTTTCATTTGCGAAGTTCTTATTTTTTTTTTTTTGTTTGGAAATTTCAGCAGTGGGACCAAAGTAGTTATTCAATGGAGGGCAAAATCAACTGGATTACTGTAGGTGCCACGTATTTTAATAAGGACAACTTTATAAAAGTAAATTGTATTTTATTCACTTGTGCCAGGAAACATCACCAAATTCAGATTCCTCCTCATCCTGCAACAACGACTGCATCTTCAGGAGCTGCATATGCATCTTATTTCAGTGCTAACTAGTGAGGTTAGTTAGTTAGTAACTAGTACCAATGCCATAGCTGTAGAAGATCCATCTAATATGCCTGAAGATTTGAACAGTGGTATGTGTGTATGTCAGAACACCCTGAGTTTTTGCAGTTATGTCTATAACTGTCTTCCATAAGCTCTTCCCAGGAGATAATAACCTTATCTAATGAGTCAATGGTGTTGTTTTTTTTCCCCCTGTATCCTCAGAAAGATGTCTTGTCTGAGACAGTGCTGTAGTTTCCAGAGATAACTGAAAATATTCAGCACCTCTGTAGTTAAGGTTCATAGTTACAATGACTTGAGCTACCTACACACATTATGATAGCATTTAAGTTTATTGTAAAGTAACTTAGCACCTTTCTGGCACATGTATCAGCAAAGCATTCTCTTTGATCAATGTCAGCTTTTATTTTTTGCTGTCAGTCCACTGACTATGCTGCTGATATAAACTCTAATGAGCAAGATATAGAAAATACAATATTGTGACATTTATGACAATATTGTGACAAACTGTCACAATATCACTAATGATCTCATGATAATGTTAATGATCTCCTTAATAAGATGTGATACATTTTTTCTTTCAGATGGCACCATGTCTTGAATGCAAACATCTCGTGCCAATGAATACGCCCACTTGCATTGTGTGTGAATCACCAATAGATCCACAACTGCAGCCCCAAAACAACACCTGCTTTAAGGTAACTGAGAATAAATACAACAACATCATAATTTAACTCCTGGCATGCATTTCTTTAACAGGCGACAACTCTATGAATATTTTGATCTAATGTTAAATACCTTAAAGAAGCATTAAGAGTTAGTAGAGTTAAAAAGCTTGAACAGGAATAATTGTTAAAGACAAAAACACATAAGCTCAGGAAGGCACACTGAAGAGCACCTGAGGTAGAAGCCCCAGTGACAGGAATGCATGGAATTATATTTAGTAGGGATCATCTTATCAATTAAGTGTATTAAATATATTCTAATTACTCTGCTTACCTCATCTGATTGTGAGTGCTCAGTAGAGGTCAGCTGGAAGGATCAGGGCAATCTTGGTCAGTGATCTGAAAGTGCTGATGGCTTTAACTGGACAAAATTGGCCCTATAAAATACTCCCCCCGTGCGGGCACGTGGACCATGGGAACCTTCCTCAGTCCTGCTGCTGAGGGAATAGGTTGTCGAGGGGACTGATACTGCACATCAGCAATTGGTTGTGGAGCTGTTGATAAAAGGGTTTTAGTTTCTATGATTACAAGACCTTGCTTGAGGATCAACATTTCCTTAAAAGAGATGGGATCCACCTCACTAACAGGGCAAGGGTATCTTGGCTAGCAAAATATCTTTATCAGGCTGACCAGATAAGGAGAGCTTTAAGCTAAGAATAATAGTGGAATAAAAGTTCCTAACAGCCCTGTGAAGCAGGGCTGACAAGCACAGGAACACATAATCAACAAAACAAGTTTTTTGTTTTTTCCTTGCAAATAGGGCTCCCTCTGTTATGCGTGAGTGCAGTGACTGCACAAGCTGACACTAATGATTTGAAAGGTCTGCGGGTATTGATACTGGATCTCGAGTGAATTGTACTGTAGATTAAATAAAATAAAACTGGCACAAACATATGTAGATGTGTGACAATCAGGCAACAGCTTAACAAAAATCTGAAGTCCACAGCACAGACTTAAAGTATCTCTTCTACTTGCAGAGCTGAATAAGCATAGCAATTTCTAAGATAAAGTCCTCTTGCTATGATTGTTGTTCACTGTTTTCAAATACTGTATGAAATGTATTCTTTCTGTATTTAAAAGGGCAAAGTAATTTGTCAGGCATGTGGCACAGGAAATCCTCTTCACCATAAACATTGTGTGACCTGTGAAAGCAAACTGCCTGAAACACAGATGGTAAGGCTTGTATCGACTGCGGTAGCATTAATGAAATCAAACCATAAAATTATTTGCTTTTCAAAGCAGAAGTCATGTCCCTATGTGCCTATGTTACAAAAGCAGAGAATCCCGCCCACATGCCATATTCTGGATCAGTACTCCCACAGATGCACCATCACAAAGGACAAGCTAAACATTATATAAATATATCCTATACTTTCAAATTTCTCCTGTGGAAATCAGGACTGGAAATGCTATTGTCAAAACTCAGGATGCTCTTTAAAAACAGGTAGCTGTGACTCCTAGGGAGTCCTGCTGGTATTCAAATTATTTTTTAATTGCAATAGAGAACTAGAAGAAGGTCGTTCTCATTGATTTAAATTACTTTGTGAAAACAAAATCATCTTTTACATTATTTTTGTTATCTCCATTTGCTGCTGCCCCTATGCAGATGAAGTTCCCATGTTTGTATTTAGCGCTGACTCTGCACCAAAAAAAAGTAACTGTTCCCTCTAAAATTGATGTTTGCTTCAGGTCTCATTTTAGATTGCTTATTGAGTACCTTGGAAGAACTTTATTTTCACTTCTGAAGAGGGAAATCTTGTATGAAAAGCTTAGGATACAATTCACGTCTTCAGATTCTCACATAAAAAAGAGAGAAGAATAACAATTTGCAAGTAAAAATCTGATCATTATGGCAACATCCTGAGTTTTAAAACCATCAGTAGCTAGATGCAAAGGTCTCTGGTATAGCCAGTGAGGTGTCACTTCAAAGTGAACTTCAGTAGGAATCTGTACTTACTTACCTAAGATGATCATGTGTTTAACTGCTTCACTGAATGTAAGCATTAATATGTAACTGCATAAAGTTGGCATGTGACTTGAATGGTGAGCTCTGTAATAGCTAAGAAAGAAAGTTAAATGCTCATTTAATCATCAATGCTCTACAAACTTTACTGACAATATCGATTGGTAATAACCAAGAGTAATTCCTGAATAACTGATTAACTGATCATTAGTAACGATACTGATATTGCTATTTATGATTATTAAATAATTTAGATGTAGAACATGATTAGACTCGTTAGTTCCGTGAAGCAAAACCTAATAAAACATTTTATGCCTATTTGTCCTAGTTAGGATCTATGTTCAACCTCTGGAAGTTTCAGATGAAAAAAAAAAATCTTTCTTTTGCATACCCATGTAAGTAAATTGTAGTTGAAAAACTAGGTAATATATAACTTGTATGAGGTAAATGTGTGCAAAGAAATATCCACGTGGCAGATATCACTGTCTGAACACACTTTCCTAACATACTACAAGAAAGCCTTTAAGAGGTACTGAGAAAGTACTGAAAAAGTACTGAGTCTTGCGTTTTGGATTTCAAAGTACATGTTTACCAGGAGAGAAACCTCCTTGTTGATTCCAAATATACTTACATGGGGCCATATGAATAAGCACTCACTGTAAAAGAACAGGATTGCAAAAGATTTTTTTTGCACTATTTTGTACTAAAACAAACAGTAAATTAATTAGTACCACATTTTATTGTGGCTGTGCAAATAAAAAAGTGGCAAGTTAGAGCAAAGTCAGTCTGTTGCTTATTTTATGTTGAAATAATTCCTTTAGGCTGAATTTTATGTTATCAACGCAGCTTGCTTTCCTGTTTCACCTTATTTAGCCATTGAACTTTTCTTCGTAAGACCTGTTTTCTACCTAATGCTTACCTTGTTTAATTAGCCCATGTTGGGAAGAGATCCCCCCCCACCTTATACCAGTCAGCAAGGGAAGACAGTATTCTGCTCAAAATGCAATCGTGTGAACCACTGTGAGGCACGTTTCTGTGACTGGTGTGGAGCCAAGGTACGCTGGTCTTTTTGTTGACAAATCTGTTTTCATTCATCTGTGAGCTGCAGCAATTACAATTTTCTCTTTGCAAAACTCCTGTCAGATAGTACACAGTTACTACTATCAAAACACTTGCTTAAGGCACACAGGATAAAGAAAAAATAAAGGCTGAGGTTACATCTTGACTCCACTTTAGTCAATGACTTAAGGGTTTAGAGACGTAAATACATTGCCATGGATCAGTGAGCACCACTTTACTCCATCTGTTGAGATGCAATAGCCATGCACTCTGCCAAAGTAACTTATTCATTCAGAGTTAAAGCATAGGCTAACATAACTCAGGTTTTCCTACATTCCTACATCCTGGACTACGATCATCTGTCTATTCAGGCAGCTACCAGAGATGAGATGATGCATGCAACTGTTTTGGCTGAAGGCTTTGTTAAGTAAAGAAAAATATATTCTCAGTGAATGCTCGGTAAAATTTTTGCATGGTACAATCAATATGAACAGTTTCTTTCAGCATATATTTTATTAATATAGCATTTCAAGGTAAGGTTATTTTCCCAGAGTATAATACTTCTTTTTGTTTGTTTCTTTCTGTGAGCTGAGTCTACATAAAACTGAAAACATTCCCCTATAAGCAAACATAGGGGTCAGTACTGGGACCACTACTCTTAATATCTTCATCAATGACATCAATAGTGGGATCAAGTGCATCCTCAGCAAGTTTGTGTATGACACCAAGCTGTGTGGCATAGTTGACATACCCAAAGAATGAGATGCCATTCAGAGAAACCCCGATAGGCTCCAACAGTGGGCCCAGGAAAACCTCATGAGGTTCAACAAGGTCAAGTGCAAGGTTTTGCACCTGGGCCATGGCAACCCCCACTATCAGTGCAAGCTGAGGGCTGTAAAGATAGAGCGCAACTCTGTTGAAAAGGTCCTGGGGCATTCTGGTGGATGGCAGCTAACAATGAGCCAGCAATGTGCCCAGAAAGCCAACTGGGCTGCATCAAAAGAAGTGAGGCCAGCAGGGTGAAGGAGGTGACCCTGCCCCTCTGCTCTGAGCTGTGATACCTCACCTGGAGTGCTGCGTCCAGATGTGGAGTCTTCAGTACAGGAGTGATGTGGACCTGTTGGAGCACATCCACAGGAGGGCCACAAAAATGATCCGAGAAACGGAACACCTCTACTACAAAGATGGGCTGAGAGCTGGGGCTGTTCAGCCTGAGAAAGAAAGAGAAGGCTCCAAGTAGACCTGAGAGCGGCCTTTCAGTACGCAAAGGAGGGCTGTAAGAAAGAAGGGGCCAGGCTCTTTAGCAGAGTCTGTTGTGATAGGAGAAAGTTTCAAACTAAAAGGAGGGAGATTAAGATTGGATATAAGAAAGAAGTTTTTTTTACAATAAGGGTGATGAGGCAATAGAACAAGTTGCCCAGAGAGGTGGTGGAAGTCCTGTCCCTGCAAACATTCTAGGTCAGGGTGTACAGGGCTCTGAGCAACCTGATCTACCTGTAGGTGTCCCTATTCATTGCAGGGGAGTTGGACTAGATCTGTTGGAAAACATGTTTCTCCACATCATGGTGCTGAGATTGCTCAAGAGTCAATTTTGTATCTACCAGTGTTAGTCATCTGGTATTTGGTTAATGTTTCTAACCTAGTAGCTTTAGATAATGTTATTTTACTGCCTTTAAATTCACGTAATGGCTTTTCTCTTCCAAACTGTGCATTGTGTTTCTGTAGTCACAAGTGTCTCATTGAACTTTCCAGCCTGACCCTCCTCCATGCTACTTTACTTGTTTCAAGTGTGGTACAAAAACTCGTCCATATGCTCGGTTCTGTGGGTCCTGTGGTGTTTACATAGAGCCCCCATCAAGGTTGAGCTCTCAAAATGGAGTTCTCATGGATTCTGGAGACTCGCTGAGGTTTTCTGAGGTAAGACACAGAAATTCAAAGCCAGGCTTGAATATAGCTAAAAGACATACTGATATATACCAACAGTGAACTAACTTAACTCCATTCACTTCCTTTTTGAGATGTTGTGCTCTGTGAACACACTGAGAGCAAATACAACCATATTTCTACTCTGACAACTATCTTCTTCACAAATGTAGACTTAGCCAAAGGCTTTAATCCAGTCAATATCAAAATGAGAAACAAGCAGCTTTTCAAAAGTCTTCATTCTTTAAGTAATTTTATCTTAGTATTTGCGTCCTGCTAATACAAGGCACTGCTTTATGCATGTGTGACACTGCTTTGAAAATTCTGTTTTAAGAAAAAGCTGTGACACTTAGCAAGGCCAACAAGTGACCTGATTCTGCTAACAGTCACAAAGAGTTTTTCTCTCTCGATTATTTGTGATAAATTGCATCATTGTTACTGACTGATAACTATAACCAACAATTGTTAATGACTCTCCTTTCTAGCTTTGTCATTCTTTTACAATTTTTATACTGTTTTAGCTGTAAGCCATCTAATTATATTAAACTTTTTCTTCCTCTCCACCCTCGACAGGCTAAATCACTTCAAGCTCAAATTGCCTGGCAGCCTCTTCCTATTTCGTTGTTCAAATCAAGAACAGAACTAAAAGAAACAGAAGATAAAGGAACCCAAACCGTTGGACTTTTTTACCCATCTAGCAAACTGCTGGAAAAGAAGGAACTTGAGTGGGTTTTACACAAAGAAAAGCTGCAAAAGATGAGTGATCACAAGCCTCTCCTGACAGCTATAAGTCCTGGAAAAGGTTAGGAAAAGCTTTGATTTTATGTGATCGTGAACGACAACTGTTATTCAAAACAAAGCCCTGACATATGACCTTGTCTAAATTCAATAGATTACAGTCTATGCCATGGGCCATCACTGACTGACATCCTTACAAGTCTGTCTTCCAACCAGTCTCTTGTAAATGAAATGCCTTAAAAATCCAGTCACCAAAATAGCTAAAAGAAAGCACGTCAGCAATAATAAAATTGTGGCTAATGAGTCCTGAGCAGTCTTCCTAGAGTGCTAATGGTTTGATTACCTCAGATCCTAAAAGATCAGGGACAAATGTATCCTATATCTGAACTGGAAACCAGTGAACAACTCCTATTCCACAGTGAAAGATAGGTTCAGGGAGTACAGCAATGGAGCCTGTTGGGAATGTTATTAAACAGAATTCTGAGGCACTGAGGGTTGTAGCTCGTGAAAAATATGATATGAGGCTTGTCCATGTGAAGAATTTGTATGGAATGGTGTTGTGAATTAAACAGATACTTTGGAAGAAAAATAAACTAGGGAAAGAGACTCTTAAAAGCATTACAAAGATAGGGTTGGTAAAAACATTGAGAGATCTGGTAGTCTCCATTTTACAGCCCCCAGAGGTATCAGTACATCACTCATTGCAGAGACTGTCCATATAGACAGTGCTGTATCAGTATTGCAGTTTCCTTACTCCTTGGCTCTAAAATGTGACATTTTCTCTTAGTAACATCACTGTAGGAAAGACAGCATTTGACTTAACTCAGCATGTCAGAGAGCTTAATTTAATCAGAGATAATAAAAGATTGGCTCGTAGTGGTGCAGCTTTTGACTTGTGAGAGAACAACTTTCACTAGGAAAGATTGAGAAGAAATTCTGAACTGCTTTTGAGCAACCCCAGATTTGCTAATTTTTATCTGACTTTAGAACAGTCAGCTGTGTTGAAGCTACACTCTCCATTACAGCCTGCCAAGAGCTGAGGAATGTATTTCATTCTGAAAAAAATCAATGTCAGATCAAGTTTTTTATGCTGTTCTCTTACCTTGATGGTAAGCTTAATGAAGGGCTTGAAAGTACATGCATCAACGGGACTGTATGCTGTCACCCAGTGAAAGCTTTGTTATATAGGCCAAATATGTTCCAGAGATTCCAAAAACAATGGAAATGCTTAAGCTTTTCATACGCTCTCCCACACATAATTGAAATGCATGTATTTGGAGATTTAGTTACATAGAGCAGGGTGCCATATAGGCTCAGTTACTATGTCTGCAGCTTTCAGATTTGTCTTATTGTTAGCTGTCAGTGACCTCAAATCAACTAAAAATACATTCAAAAATGTACAGTTGCTAGTTGTACTATTGTACTTTTAACCTGAAATCAAGTTTCTTCTTTACACACGGTCAGTTTAGATTCCAAAGAACTCTGAGACACGATTTTGTTGTGAACAGAGCTGCCCTAAGAATGAATTATATCTCATGGATGAGACAGTATTCCATTTTTTTTTTTTTTTTTAAAGAGTATAACTTACTTGATCAGTTACATTTTCTGAAGAATATTCAGTCCTTTTTTTTCTTTTTTATGTCTCTGTGAAAATCTTCTATTTTTTAAATGAATTATCAGATGAGTAGATGAAATACTAATTGTAATGTCAGGGATTTTTCTCCTGCTTAACTCTCTCTGCTCAGGCTACTGGAGAAAACAGTTGGATCACATTTGTGCTCACCTTAGAAGCTATGCTCAGAACAACCTTGAATTCAGAGCACTGGTTGGAGAACCTCGAATGGGAAAGGTAGGAGTAATATCTTCCAATCCAAAGCATCATGAAAAGATTATTCTGGCTGGTAGACAAACACTGGAGTAAGCATCTCAGTTCTCTTTAGACCTTGACCCATTTCTATGTGGAGATTTTTGTTTTTGTTTTCCATTTTTCACTTAGTCTGTCACTGAATTTTTATTTCTGCCTATAGCAGTTTCTTTTCTTCTCTCACCTCAGTAAGAGAAGTGACAGAAGCCAGAAGGCTCTTGCTTCAGCTGTTTTTACAGAATCCCACAGCAGGCAATCAAAAAGAGGCCACGGACATCTATGTAGTTGTTCAGTTAAATAAGCCCTACTAGAAATAGCATTTAGGTGATATGCTTGCCCCTGCTCAGAGCTGCGTTACACCAGCAGATAGCAGTAATTCTCTGTGGTTATATAGCCTACTTTGAGGATAAACTGTATCAGCAGTGGAACGGTGAATTCTTTTCATATCAGAGATAGGGCCTTCAGTGCACCAAAGTGCATTAAAATTATCAGATTGTAACAGCAAGAAAATAGAAATTGGAGCATCTTCCTAAAGAGTCCTAGATGACACAGCTCGAATGACAGATCATTCAGTCCCTGTCCTGAGGGAGGTTCAACTCTGCCTAAACTGTGCCTGACAGATGTTTGTTTTGAAGCTTTTAAAACTCACCAACAATGGAGATTTCACAATTGCCTGAGGCGGTCCTTTTCTGCAGTCAATTATCCATTGCAGTTCAGCTGTGGTACTGTATTGCTTTCTTTGGCAGTCCTGCTGGATTAAGGAGTTGCTTCCTTTCTGAATGAAGGCTTTCCTAGGTGAAGCCAACACAACTGTTCCTAGGTGATGCGCTAGCGGTTATGACACTCGGCTCAACAAAGTGACCTAGGCTAAAAAATATCTGGAAAGAAAAAACATCAGTACTAGTATAAAAGAAAGTTGGCAGCAAGCAGATGGAGGTGGGATGAAGGCAGAGGTATGATTAGGAATTCCTCAAACTGGCACAGCTACTGGAAAACTTTTCGGTGTCTGACCTTGTTCCAGTTCAAACTCAATGCATCTTATCCTGTCCTGACTGATATGACACAAAAATGAAGAAAGTAAGTATAGCACATAGAAATTGCTATAGAAAAAGCTCATGAATACTGAAGTGAGAAATCTGTTATTTGGCAAGAGTTCTTTTTTTTTTGGAAGGTTTAGTAACCCATCAGATATTTTGTACCTGAGCTGTATACCCACTGAGACATATTTGGTAGACCAACATGTTCAGAAACTGTAATGCAACTATAAATATAAAAGATATCTGCTTGATAAAGGTGGTACAGCAGGTGAGGTATAGATCCAGTGCAACTCGTTTCCTTTGCTACAGGCATTGGAAAGCCTGAGTTGCCTACTGCTGCTTTCCTGGGCTTTTGTCATTCTAATATGTTGAAACCACTGTCCCCAAAAATAACAGAAGTTATTCAAAGTCGATGCCAACTATCAGAGTATAATGCCTTTCTCAGTTGTAATGCAGATTGGAAACATAACCAGCCTTATCTTAGAATTCTCAGTCTGCTGCAATATTACCATATGAGATTCATTTCAATTCTTTATAATCCCCTGTGAGCTTACATATAAATAACTTCAAGACCTTTTTGTAAGCAGTACTCTCTCAACGATACAGAAAGTTGCCCATGTTTTGTGACAGATAGCACTTCTACAGACTGATACAGCTAAAGCAGCAGTCATTTCTCTTGGCATAAGGAATCTAAACAACACAACCTGCCATGCAACTGCAAAATCTAGGTTGAAATTGACTGTACTCTTATGGAACACAGACATTTGGAATTTCAGTCTTCCTGACGTTCCCAGCTACTCAAAATACCACCTTTTGTTTGCTCAGTTAAATGGGAAGCATTCATATAGTATTAGAAACAGATAAAAGTAATGTGATTTTATGTATTGGCTCTACAATAGATACTGACAGCCCACTGACATGACTCGTTATGTATTTTTTTTTAAGAGATGTTAACAGTTGCTTGGTTGCTCTTTCCCTGCAGATTACTTCTGCTGCCATCCATGAGAATGACCATCAAGTCACTATTACGTTAAATTATGCTCTTGCTATTAACAAGGTCAGTTTGGGGGCTGAGGCCTGTTGTCAGGCAGCTGGTGTAAAGTTATTGCTAGAGCAGTCAGGGTAACACTGATATATTTTAAATTCAGGTCTAAACAAGGTATTTTGTTCAGAGGATGTTAATTTATCACCTCAGAGAAAGGAATCTTTTTTGTTTTCTTTTGGAGCTGGTTCAACAGGTATCTTTATCTGATAAAGCCAGACTTCACAATCGCATTGCTATCATTTTGCGTTTCATTAATTTACTATTAATATTTATGATTTTCTTTCTAGTGATGATATTCAGTCATTCTAGCACCTCTTAGCACCTTATCTTAGAACCTCCTTCTGTCTGCATACTGTGCTCTTAAGCAACACAGTTAATAATGTTCAGTAGTTTGGAGATCACGTTTACCAGATCTCCTGTAATACTATTAAACCCTCAAAATCCCTACTTCCAGAATCACCATGCTACAAAAAAAACCACCTACACATTCATTTTCAGCTTTTCAAAGATGGAAATCTGCCATCTCAAGGATTCAAAATTCAGACTCTGTCTCCTGTGTAGAACTTGAAGAGCTCTCCTTGCCAAATGGTGCCTGAGAAGCTGTATCACTGCATTTCACAAATGAGGAATTAATCAGATCTTTCAGCTGGCAGAGGCACTTTCATTTGGACAAGAATCTTCATTTCAATAAGCGAAGCTGTATCACTTTTTCTTTTCTCCTTTAAATCAGAAGGCACTATCACATAGTTTAGAAGGAAACAATGCATTATCACACCTGAAAACAGAGTTCAATTACAGATAATCATGTAATCTGAGACTGATATTAAAAGCCTAGTTTTTTGTTTTTGTTTTTTTTTTAATATGCAACACCACTGTTTTTGTGCTACAAAGATTGTAACAGCATAATCTGATTAACTTCCCACACTTGATCATTCTACAGGGTGTTCATACCAAGCCAGTCAAGTTCAAAAATCATTACCTGAACAGCGTAACAGAGGGCAGAGATGAACAGGATGGCAGTCAGCCTACTTCTGGTAAGAGTTTTTACTTCTGTCATTGTGATATAAATATTGCAGTCAAGAATAAGGAAGTGCTGCTTAGAATGTTAGACGCTGGGACAAGCAAACATATATAAGGTGCACATTCTGTACCTTAAGTTGATCTTTAAGTGTCAAATTCTGTTTGAGTTGTGATTTCTGCAGTGTAGACTGTCAAAAGCTCACAGGTCTGCCTCATACCCAGAGAACAGCTGGAAAGGCCAGTGAACTGTGGCTGCAGCAGTGTTTTTATTCTAGCGATGAAAACTGCAGATGCTTTGCATATTGTTTTCCAATAGGAGCCAATATTATCTCTACATTTGAGCTCTGCCAGGGACTTCAGCGTTGATATGTTTGGCAAACATAAGAAATGATGAAATACATTAATAATAGACTAGTTTTCAGAGACACTTAACTTCCATTCTCCCAGTGCCCTCCTGCACAGTGGTATATATATTTTAAAAATACTGGATGTACATATTTATTTTCAACGTCCTCTAGTCTTGTTCTCAAGTATTTGGGAACTAAAAAGCACTGAAAGAATTGGTAAGGTTTTTAGTCAAAACAATTAATGAATCCAAGTCAAACTCAATGAATAGCTGCAGCTAGCTAAGAGACTCAAACACTCCAACTCCATATTTCACTGAATCTTCATTTCAAAATAGCAAGTTTTTAAGTCTGCTTGAGTGCAAACCTTTTGTTAAAACCAGTCCGATCTGCAACAAATGTTTCATCACTTTCTCTTGTAGAAAACAGATAAATATCACTTTGATTTCAGCACAAAATGAAATATTTTGGGGATCAATTATTTCCAGATTTTTCCCCCGAGTTCTTGTTAGAATATTGACTCTGCTTTGAATTGTTTGCTCATTTCCCTTTCTGGTAGGCAAAGAAGATCATAATCTTTCATATTCAAGAGGCAAAATAAAGAGAACAAAATCAAGAACACTCACAGAAAAAGAAGATAATCTCCTGGTACGTGTCTCCTGCTGGTACAGGAAAAACTAGATATAGAGCAGCACTAACAAGAAAAAGGACACCCAAGAATAAAAATAGAAAGCTGACATGGGGAAATGGAGTTGGGAGGAAGGAGACAGACGTCCAACTTAATTCAAAACCTGAAAATTGATGGCTGACATTTATTTCAAAACTGAAAATGGTTAATCTTTCTTCCTACCAAAAGCTTAATGAGACTGTTCCTGGTTTTGGATTCATTCTGTCTTAATGACACAGCATTAAGCCTAAGTACTGTCGCAGAATGATTTCTTATAGTTTTTTTTAAAAAGCAACATTTGATGGAAGCATTACCATCGTCCCTCAATGTTGCCTCCTGGCTCAGTCCCCACAGAACATCCCCTTGGCTGTGCTGTAGCTGCTGTATAAAGTCTGACTGCAAACAAGACAGGTTACGTGACCTATGCAACAAGTTTTAAATTAGCTCAGTTTTCCCATCAAGCTGAGATGTCAGACAGCTAAGGCATTCTCTAATGCAAGAAGCAAACCTCTATTTCCACTGGAGACCAAGCACTCAGGAAGCATTGCCTACTCTTTTATTCATTATTTCAAGAGGGAAATGTGCAGTTATCTACGCTTGGATCATTCAGCCTACTCAATAGGTGGAAGATGTAAAGCTTTGTGATGTGAGTCCAGAGATAAAAATGATTTGTCAAGTGAGTGGGCTTTTGAAAAGGGGGGAAGAAAGTGAAAGGGTGGAAAGAAATAAAATGAAAAAGGTGTCGGTGTTGCTAAATATTTAGTTAAATAAGTTCTGTAAGGCAATTATTATTCATTTTCTAAGTAACATGCTCCCACAAGTTCTGGAAGCTTCAGACTTTGATTCTGTAGGAAAGAACTAATGCTGTGTTTAATTTTACTGTTGTGAGAAAATCTCTGTCCAGCCCTGGACAGATGTATTGATGTAAAGCTAATCATTTGCAGATCTGTTTACAGAATCAAGACTTCAGTAGTGAGATATTAGCCTGGGTTATCCAATTTGCTCAGATTCAGAAATTCCCACAGAAGGGTCTGAGGTAATGCAGGCTCAGCTATACTGCAGTCTTCCCTCAACAAGATTTTGTGGCGTTTTCCAACCATCACCCAAATGCAGATATCCCACTTGTATTTCCACTGCGTGAAATGTTAGCGACAGTTTCCTGTATTTCCACAGCCAGAGTCCAAGCAACTACTGGATGAATTGGGTACAAATGGGAAAGGAAGAATCACCTTGATAGAACAGTTACTTAGTGAAGTAAGTTACCATTTCACCTTACAAATCTTTGACCACTTATTGCATGAATATTAGCCTGGCATGTGATTTCAACTTCACACTTAGGAGGTAGCCTCCTCACAGTACAACCATCTTCATGTGGAAGAAACATTTTAAATGAGAAAAGTCTACTTTACATTTATATTATTTGTCCCCAAATTTCAATTTAGCGGGTTCATAAGGAATTCTCCTCTAGGTTTCACAAGGCCACGTAGAAAGAAAAAATGAGTGTTGGGGGTAGAGTCCTTCAGGCAGAAAAGAAACAAAGCACACATCCTCTGCTTTTTGGCTGTATAGTAAGTGCAGCTTGACTGCAGGAATCTGTTTTGACTGCCCTTGTTATATACACATACTCTGGTTCTGAGCTAGGAGACAACAGTTTTCAGATGGAACATGAAGAATCAATACAATTTGATATTTCTGTCCTGAAAATAGAGACCACTTTCCAGTGTAAACTGACATTAATGTTAAAGCACAGTGGAAAAATATGGCTTGTAACAGCTTACCTTCCTACTGCACATTCTAGGGAGCTGACCCAAACTGCACCAACAGTGAGGACCGACCTGCTCTGACGGTGGCTGTCCTTAACAGGCATGCAGAAGTGATCTCTCTTCTTGTACAGAAAGGCGCTGACATTGACCAGCAGTCAGGACTGTAAGTGAGCTGTGGTTCCCTGCCTCGGGTCTTTACCAAAAAGGTACCTGTATCATTTCAATTAGAAAATCTACTGTTCTATTTAATTTCTTTCCCATCAACTTCACTTAATACACTAAACCACATCGAAGCACACAAAAGAAATCAGTGCAACTTCTTGTATATTCTATTCCTATTAATTTTCCTTAGTTTAATCTGTTGTAACATTTCCCTACATACCAGGGTTTCCTTAGCAAATAAGTACATTGCTGACTTGTTCCGTGCAGGCACAACAACACCGCTCTCCATGAGGCAGTTCTGCTTGGACTGGAGGGAGAGGAATGTATCCGAGCCCTGTTACGGTAAGTGCTGCAGCTGGGCATCCACCCAGCATACCTGCACAGATCTAGCCACCAATGGTGATGGATGAAAGCCTGCCCAACACTCAGAGCTGCCCCCTCACAGCTAGCCTTGCAGGAAGAGGCATCCAGAAAGTCTAAGCAACTCCACATCAGTGCTTACATAGAAGCAACTCAGCTAATTCCAGTAACTCGGAATGAATTTAAGAAGCTTAAAACAATCTATTCTTTACTTACAGTTGCAATGCAAATATCAAAAAGAAGAATACAAAAGGACAATCGGCATATGATTTGGCTGTTACAACTGGAAGTAATGAAATTATTTCATTGTTTGCAAGTGAACTTGGACAGGGAATGTTGGATAGCCTCACAAAACCAAGGGACATTGGTCTTGTCAGCATTTGATTACAACTGCCTCTTCTCCAAGATGGAGCTCAAGATTCTCTGAATTCAAGAGAACTTAAGCTCACACATCCAGTTCAGTTCAGCCTGCAGACTTTGCTGAATCATACAATAAACTGATTATTTTGTAAAACATTCTCCCGCTTATTCCCAGCAGTTCAGAGTATAATTCTTCACTGTCTGTGCACTGGTGAAATTTCTTTTCCTTCCCTAACTTGCACAGGGAGAATGACCAACCTTGTCTTACATGGCACAGCAACATTTCAAGGCGACCTGGTGAACACTCCTAATGACACTCTGATACCTGAGCAATAGCACTGCAAGCTGGGCTTTGATACCATTATTTTTCCATTTTGACGTTAAAACTGCATTCAGTTTGCTGCACTGCCTTCCACTTTCACTTTTAAATGCTTCTACATGAGACAACAGCCAACTCTAACAAAAGCTTGTAAGGATACTAAGCACACTACGGTTTGGTATTACTAGACATTATTAGCCACCACAATCATATGTTCCTGGAGTTTTAGTCCTTTTTATTTCTAAAAGTATCCATAAGTACTGGTAGCATTCAGTACAAAAATGGAAAGGTCTGCTAGCTCTCACAAGTTTTTGCAGCAGGGCTACCAGCACTTCCAAAATGAGAAGAACTGAGTTTACAAAACAGAATTAAAAAAAGAACAAATAAAAACACCAGTAACGGGTAGAATAAAAGAATCCCTGCTGAAAAAGACAATTATGCAATGCACCAAATCCCAGGTACTTCTCAGACAGACTCAGATAAGTAAAGAAGAATTCAGCACTGTTTTGCTTCTCACAGGCGTGGCCATTGCAGAAGTGGTCCCAGGAAACAGCTATTCAGACAGCATGGCAGTGTCACAGCACATACACCCAGCAGAGGAGCCTAAGGGCCCATGTTCTCTATCGCATGCCGCACGTCCTTGGCTACATCTTCGATATCAGTCTCCTTCTGAGAAATTGCTTTTTTCTGCAAATAAAAACAAAACCTTACGCTGCCTTACTGCACGGAGCACCAGTCGGTACCAGGGCCCCATAAGGGCTGGAAGCAGAGCAGGGCGGCAGCAGGGAGCCGGGAATGGAAAGCAAACAGCCCTTCCAGCCTCGGCGGTAAGGGAAACAGCGCGCTGCCGAGGGTTACGTACAATTACGTTTTTGGTCCGCTTTTTATCCAGCTTCAAGAACTCCTGCACCGTCAGCTTAGCGGGATCTTTCTGAAGAGAGGCAAAAGCGCAGCCCGCGGAGTGCTTTTTGTGTTCCTCCCTAACAAAAAAAAAAAAAAAAAAAAAAAAATCCCAACAGTTCGTAACGGCGCCCGCTCCCTTCCCCGGCCCGGCCCGGCCTCCCCCCCCACTCACAGCGGGTCGTCGTCGGGCTCCCAGCCCTCCAGCTCCTTGAGGCAAAAGAAGCACTGCACAACGTCGGGGCTGTTCTCGCTGGGGCAGTGCACGAAGCCCGCCGCCGCCATCTGCGGGCACAGCCAAGGCCGTCAGCACCACCCAGACCCCGCCGCCCCTCCCCCCCCCCATCCCCATCCCGCCGCCTCCCCCCAGGAAGGCTCACCCGCTCGGGCGTGCAGGCGCAGCCCTCGGTGAAGGGCCAGTTGCGGAAGGTGGCGGCGCGGGTGGAGACGAGGTAGACCAGCCATTCCTCGGGCAGCACTTCGGCGTAGGCCGCCATTTTTTCAAACGGCGGCTGTTGAGCGCGCGGGGTAGGGCGGGAACGGGGCGGCGCGGGGGCTGCTGGGAGATGTAGTCCGCCCCGCGGTGGCAGCCATCTTGCTGCCGTGGCTTGGGGCGGAGCGAACCTTAACGCCCAACCAGCGCTGATGAACGGGCAGGATAAGCTGATCTTTAGCAGCTCCCTGGCTGTGAAGCATCAAAGCACACACAAGCTCTTGAAGAGGTCTGGGCTTCGCTGTGCTCAGTCTCTGCTCCCACGTAACACCAATAGGTCAGGAAGCACAAATGACATCTGGTGCTCAGCTTCCCTGAGGCTGCTTTACAGCTGTGTCAAAAGCTCCCTCATCCTGGTGCTCACCAAGTGACAGCAGGCAGAGCTCTCTGGCAACCCTGGTGTTTCCCCAGGGCTCCCAGCCCGTATCAGAGCACACACCTCATCTCTCACAGAGTCCGGCCTCGTCCTCTCACCCTCAGAAGACTCACGCTGAAGGCAAGGGGTGAATTTCTGCTCAAAGTGCCTCCTTAGCATGCTGTGCTCACTCACACAGCAAGCAGAGATGTAGATATCATCTCTAACAGATATCTTGAGCATCCAAGATGCCCCACCTGCATTCTGAACAGGTACCGCCAGCTTCATCAGTGCCCTTCAGATCTGGTTTGCTGGGATCCCCTCACAAGTCACGAATGCCTTTTTAGGTCATGGCCATTTCTTTTTGCCCAAACTATCAGCAATGCAATCTTCAAGACAGCTGCACTTTCTTCTCACTAAAGCCATTAGGATCAACAGGAAAAGAGTTCATAGGGAACAGTTCAAAGCCATTTGAGACTTTCACAGGCAACACTAAGGAACAGGGTACAGTTTTCCAGAGCACGTTAAAATAATACCAAGGGATCAAAACTAAAGGCTACAGTTCCACAAATGTGGAATGCAACAGATACAACAGTTAAGTGGCTGATTTTCCAAATAAGCATGAAACAAATCATCTCCTCCTTCAAAGCTGCAGAGCAATTTCTTGCTCCTGCAGAACAGCAATAGTGATCTCTAGCCCCTATGACCTTTACTGAGTCCATTCCAGAAACTCCTCAAACTCTTAACAGCCACCTTTGAGAATGTGGTGCAGAACTACTCTTCTTCTACAGACTATCTTTTATGCCTGCTCTGGCCGGCAAGGATAGAGCCTGCTAAGTCCTGAATGCATGTGGCCTCCGAGTGGAAGCCCAATAGAAAGTAGCTGCAGGGGAATCCTGCTAGTGCTCCTGTGGAATTTTGTCTCAGAGAAGCAGGAAGCATCCCTCTATTGGCTGTACTTTGGTTTGCCAAGTGCAGAAAGACAACGAAAAGTCAGCTTAGCAAACAGGATAACTACAGAAAGGCTCTTTAAAGGGAAGGGCTTTAATTCCATTCAAAAAGACATTTTTTTTCCTTTCCAAGTACAGCTAATTCCTAACACCAGTAACATGGAAAATTTTCACATAGTCATAAAGCAGGCTGAAATGTGCATGGATGTTAGGTCACAGTTCTTGGATGGGTTCTTATTTCCTCCCACTAACACTGGTTTTGATTGGATGAAGATGCACATCGGCTACACAAAAGCATACTACATGTCCATCTTCCTGCTGTCACCAACATGAAGAGTCCATTAAGGCAATACTATAGCCAAGTACCTAAAAGGTATACACAGTAGATTTAACACGTTATATTTGTTGTGTAGCTCTCCGTGGGCCTTGATGCAAAAGGAACAAGACAGTGGATATGATTCATACTTAAAACACACTGACAGCCTTCAGTCAGAAAGCAGAGTGAAGTGCCAACTTCCTGCTCTTCTGCAGTTAAAAAAAAAAAAAAATCAGAGAGAGAAGCTGCTAAACTGTATAAAAGGGCTACACCCTGCTATCAGACTAACTGTTGTATTTTGTTTTTCCTTAAATTCTTGGCTATTAGTTTTTATTCTTTGCTCTCCTCTTTACTTCAAGCCATGAAAACAGTCTAAACGCTTCAATGAACTGGAACCAGCTCACCTCTGCTCTCTCCAACTTGCAAGCAAGTTGCTTCTACAAACCAGAGCCTGCATTTCAAACTTAACCACTGACTTTTGCTCCTGCTTTCTTCTAGCCAGACTGTGTACAGGAGGAGGAGGTAGATGCTAGCTGGAGCCTGTGAGGCTGGCTCTGTGGTTAGAGGTAAGCCCAAAGGGCTGATCTGCATTATCAAGAACTGGCAGATAGGCTGTAAGATCTCAAAGAGCTCATTGGCAGCTGCTGTGTTCTATTCTCACCTAGCTACAAACCCACCTGACATCTTGTTCCTGAACTCAAAACACTGCGTGCTACAAGAACTTCACAATGAGCACAGAGTCAACAAGAGTGAAGAAGGCCACAGGGAAGGAGCAGAACAAAGACATCTCCTCTGGGTCTTCTACTTAGGATCACGCAAGTTCACACACACTTCATTATTCTAAAACACAGCCTCAGTATTGCTATTCTGGTCCGTGCAGAGCTTTCCAAGTCAGAATCCAACTATACCACTGATATTGAATTCCCCTTTGTGGATTCAAGACATGGCTCCTAACAAAGCAATCAATCAATTCACAGAAACACTGTAGATTATTTAAGTTTAGATGTTCATTTTCCATAAAGAAAACATAAAGAAAAACCCTGTAACTTGGGATAGGTTTCAAAGTTTGAAATCCATGGGGCTCCTCTGAAATGACAAGTTCTGGGTTTTTTTGTTGTTGTTCTGTTTTTTTTTTTCTTTGTTTTTTTTTTTCTTTGTTTTTTTTTTTCCCAGTGGCAATCTCCAAAGTGTCAGGAAAACTCCATAAGAATCTCAGTCTTTCAGTGGCTTCAGCATGTTTCTGTTGACATTTCTGGGCTTCTCCCTCAGAGAGTATGAATCAATCCTCTTGGACTGCACTTGCAGCTCACAACATAGCACTGTTGATATTAGAAGTCCTACCAAAAAAGGCCGATGTATTCCAGCTCTCATGTGACAGCCAGCATCCTCTGCTGAAAGCCACGGTAATACCCTGCTCGACAGGCTGGGCTTTTCACAGATCTCCCCTTGGCTCTGGCAGATCAGCGCCGCAGTCTGAGAAAGAATGCATGCTTGCACTCCTTACTGTCCAAGGGATAATATTTGTCATAAAAATCCAAAATGTATTCTTCAGTCTTAAATCCAAATTTTTGGTAAAGCAGCATAGCGGGGTTGCTTGCAGAGACGTGAAGGGTTACATCTTTGCCCATGCAGGTCTGCCAGGGGAGGAGAAAAAAAATATATATATATATACACACATATATCACAGCAAGAGAATGAAAAGCCTCTGGGGAAATGCAGAGGTGAAGAGATTCATCAGCGTTGGTATTTAAGTTACTGAGAAAATGTGAGAAAAATCGTAGGCCTCACCACAGACGTTACCACACATAGCACCAGCTGAAACACGAAGGCAATACTGCTCTTCCTCAAAGCCTTTGTTTCTGGGAAACATGGACTCTGACAATGAAATCAAAGCTTTGGATTCTAATCTGTAAGCTTCCCACTGTCAATTTCTAAGTAACTGTTAATTAAAAATAATCTCAGTGTACTGTACTAATCTCAAATACTTAATGACAACAGCCTGAAGACAAAACATGCCGAAGGATCAAATGCTGTGCTCCTCCCCATCAGCAAACAGGGCTGAACTCTCTGGGACTGTGCTGTAACACCAGTGCACCTCTGGACTGTCACACTGGAATTCCTCTACATAACACCCAGCTTCTCTCCCATCCTGCAGGGCATGGCACTCATCTCCTGAGAAGGCAAGAGAATTCAGTTCTGACAGCAATTAGCATTGCTGAAGTTACCATAAAGATCCAAGATTATATTGGGAACCTTTCCCTCTGATAAACTAATAATATCACAACATTTCCTGCTTTCCTTTAGTGCTTTAATAGCATCCTATGTATGTTGAACATATGGTAACTTTAAGTGGTAACAGCACTCAAGGAACTTTACATAGCATATCATTCAAAGTGAAAAGCTCTCACCAGGATTTAAAAAAAAAAAAAAAAAAAAAACAAATACTCAGGAATCACTTTGGGGAAAAAGAAGCTGAGATCATCAAGATGATATACTTTGGCACTCTGGGCCAGATGCATTAGAAGGTAATTTCTGAAAACAAGTCCATCACCAAAGCACTATTTGCTTCAAAGCATTTTTTGTTAGATTATGCTGTTCCCAATAATTCATCCCCAAAATAAGCACATTGATCTTTACCTTCAACAGAGAATAAGAGTGCTACCCTCCATCCAAACAGTGCACAAAGGTGGCCTTAGCTACAGAGAGTAGCCCCTGGTATCAGCCCAAGTTGTCTACCACTGACAAATGTGCAGCAATGCAAAAATAAATCTAACATGAGCCGAACACACAATGGTGATGTCTCATTGCTAGTGAGTCCAATCAGCCTCAGCCCTACTTGGCTCTCCTCAACACGATAAGCTTTTTTGCTAGTTTACCTGAAAGTAGAATTAGGTTAATTGGCTGTGATGGGTCTGACAAAAATTTGTGGTGATTTTGCACAGCCGACTTGCAAACACATCCCAGCCAGGAAAGAGAAGAGTCCAGCTGCTGAATCCCTGCAAACCTCAGCTCACCTCCAATTCCTGTTTCCCACTGGGAGTTGACATCTCACATCAGCTGGCTGCAGTTCACAGCAATTTAATTAAATGCTTTAAGGTAGAGATGTTCAGGAAAGGCAAGGGGTGAATTTAAAATAGATTGCTCTGTGTGCTGACACAGGCTAACAACCAGTGAGAGGTGGGCACTGCAGAAAGCTTTGTTGGTAGAATTACCCATGGGTGGCCAAGAAGAGCTATCCACAATAGAAACTGCTTTTCTAAGGTACAAATCACCGTTTCCACAGATCTGCTAGAACTCAATCTCTCTTTAACCAAATAAATATTAGTAAAAGCAGTTTCAGTGGTGAGCTCTTGCTAGTGCAACTTATCTCAACTAAACCAAGTTAAGGAACACTTCACATCAGCAGCTCTGCCAAGAGAGCTCAGAGAGTGCTAAAACTGGATCCTGAGGAAGTACAGCTGGGCTCTGACAAGGACATCTGTCTGTACCCTTACTCAAAATCACACTGGCTTTCATGCAATTCAATTCAAGAAAGTAACGGAATCAAGGACACCTTAATAAGAGCATTCATTCAGTGGTTTCATGAAGCTTAACTACTTTAAGTTTTAAGGAGTTGTCCTTTAGTTAGCTCAGATTAATTTTCCCAAGTGTCCTTGTGTAACAAAGCCTGGTACAAGCTGGTCTGAACAAATATGAATGAGGTTGCAAACACTTATTCTTTATCTTCAACTCTGCTGGATTTTATCCAGCATATTAGAAGTGAAGGAGAATGATTAGGATCAGTTAAGTGATTTAACACAACTGCATCGGTCATGGAATAAGCTTCCAGTTGTAGATAAGAAAAAATGCCATATATACCAACTGCAATATTAGCACTGTTACTATTCTTCCCTTCCATTCCCAAATTTACAAGATTGCTGTTATGTGAACTACTGACCACTGGAATAAGCCCAGTTAATCCCAAAAGACCCCATCACCTCACTAATTCTGAGGACCTTAGCAATACAGTCTAAGTACATTTCAGTTTCTGCTTTTCAAGCAACTTCCCCCCATAAATCTTCCTACATGCTGACAATCTGTGCAGCTATGTGAGCAAATAAAGGGCAAGGGGAAAGGGGGAACACAGCACTACCTGCTCTTGAACATGTGCACATGTACATGCCAGGAAGAAGGGAGAGCTGGTGCTTTAGCAAAGACATGGGAGTCTTTTTTTTTTTTTTAATCTTTTATTACCTGGATAAGATGATAAATCATGAAGGTTGCAATTCCAGCTCTTCTCCACTCAGGGTGAACAAACAGAAAAGAGATGTAAGCTTCATTGTATTTCACGTCTGGCACCATAAAGCCAAAGGCAATGATAACTTTTTTATAAAGGACAACAACACTGAAGTCTGGATACTGCAGGCATTCTGACAAATCAATTCCTACGAAAAAAGAAATAAACAGTTGAAAGCACTGCAAACCAAATGGAAAGCAGGGCTACACTGTCACACTTGCATGGAAATTTAGATTTTTAAGCCCAGTACTTGATTTCTTCCTCTTATCCATTTCCAAGCCCTGTGATTGACAGATGTTTCAACCAAACACTTAAACAAGACGAGACTTTTGCCACTGATGACAATAGATGCAGCAGTTAACATGCACAAAGGGGAAAAACCTGCTTACCTGTTCTGGAGAAATAAACTAAAGCCAAATTAGCTAAAGGTAAAACCCAAAATCAAAAAAGGAATGGTTTAAAAAAATATTTATAAAAAAAATAACAACAACCTCAGCACCCAAATAATCTTTCCTTGGTTTGTATTCTGAGCCATATCAGCAGTCTCTTGGATCCAGTCCTAAACATGTATATGGATTAAGATACTTGCACATATGCAAATATTTTCTGGATCAGGTCCCAGTAAATCTGGGACCCCCTTTGCCTACAGCTCTTGGGGCCGCAGTAACGTTGAAGGATAAGGGCTTACTTCTTCACCCATCTGTGCCCTGCCAGCACGACGCAGGCATACACCGTTATGCTAGTTTACTACTGCAACCTGCAAATGCCAAAGGACCTGTCTGCAAGCAAAGGGGAGCAACACAGAGTGCATCAGCTACTCCATCCTCTCCCTCCTGCAAACTCTCTCCAGACACAGCACACCCGAAACTGGGTTCCATGTTTGGTAGCATTACCCGCCTACAGTTCCTGTCTCTTTTCTCCACCCGGCCTTCGCCTCTACTGCTTCTTCCACTATCTGTACTCAGCTGTTTGTGGAGCTACCCTGTGAAGCTGACCACAGCATTCAACACAGTGAAAACATTTACTTTTAGCATGCAAATTATCCAATCTGGTGTCTGAAACAGCCTGTCTGGCAGTGGTGCTTCTTTGAGTCAGAGGCTGGACAGAAACACCTGAAGTCAGTGGCTCCTGAGTGGAGTTTGCAACCTTACCCAATCATATTGCTGGTGCAGCCTAAGAGCATCTACACAGCACGCTAGGGCCAAGCATTTAGCTCACAGCACAGAAAAGTGCTTGGTAATTTGTCTGCATAGACAGGCCCTACACGAGGTGCAGGATCACACTGTCTATTTCAGCCTCAAATTGGCAATCTCAGATATTCACAGGGTAACAAAACAGTAGAGTATGTTTTCCAGTAATGTTTACCACTCATAACAACATGTGAGACTTCAGAAAGCACTAGGCTTAAAAAAGTGAGTGAATTATTTTCTTGCTTGAGAGTAAGATGGGTGGAGTAAGACGTAGGAGGAATTGATTGGCAATAGGGAGCAGCGTTAATTAGCTCAAGGCTGCAATTGACTGTGAAGTGCCTCAGAGCAAGTCTGTACAGGAACACTACACTGCCCTGAGTGCTCTGGTGGTGGTGAAGCAGTGCCGTACCCGCAGGAAGACGCTTAGCTCAGTACAGTTTACTACTTGTCTGCTCAGGAGATGTTTCCCGTTAAGGCATGAAAGCACAAGATACCATGAGAGACAACAAGGAGGAGTCTTGCTTCACTTCAGCTCATTTGGGGTAACTACCCACCAGCCTGTTTCTGCCTTGAGATAAACAAGAAGAGTTTTGACAGGAAGGACTTAGAGACGTGTAAGAACTAAGGTCTGGACTCACACCACCTGGGGAAGTGCCTATGACTTAAGAACTCAGTCAGCGAGAGTGTCACTACTAGAAGGCACTGAGTGCACTTAAGTGCACTAAACACAGTTCAATGACAGTGCACTTGATAGGTCAGGTTGACAGTTGGACTTCATGATCTTGTAAAGTCTTTTCCAATCTGAATGATTCTATTTCTCTGAACACCACTGCTATGACATCCCCCCAGCTGTTCATCCCATCCCCAGCTTATCAGCAGCTGCACCAGTCCAGTGTAAACTAAACCTCTGGTGCCCCCGCAGACACTGTGCTTTATATCTCCTGCTAAAATAGATGAGGGCGCAATAATCTTAGAGCCCCAACCTCCAAAAATTTACACCATAGAAAAGATTTTGAAGTTTAGAGACTGATGGGAGTGTCAGTTTTCTGATTTAATAATGCACAGTCCTAGTAGGGTGGAACACACCCACGCTCCTTATGTTAAATAAAACAAGGTGAGTCCTGAAAAGCTTGATGAATGTGCAGCCCAACTTGGCCAGAACTTCAAATGCATTATCAAAAGAGGATAGACTGACAAAAGGGTTCTGTCTCTGTCAGGATTGCAGTATCTTGTGAGCTCCCAACTTGGCATATCTTGCCTTTCACAAGCCATCTTCCCCTGTACAATTTGAACAATAAGTAGCACAAAGAGCTCTGATCCTGACTGCAGCTTAAGAGCACAAATGAACTACAAGCAACGTTGAATCATTATCTGCAAATCAAAATGTAAAGCAAACAGTTATTTGGAATAAAGGAGTGCACTGTTTACACTGGGCTTTTTTAAATTACTCTGCAGTGTTGACTTCTAATCAGAAGCTTCACTTCTGTTATTTCATAAGAGTTAGAGGCTACAGTCTAACTGTTGCCCCAACTCCACCATATAAAGGGCAGCCGCTGCCCCAGGGATCTTACAATTAAAGAGATGATACATAAAAATCAGCATTCAAATTTTCTCATACATTGCAAGTATCAAGTCTTGAAGAAATAAAGAACACCACACTGAAACTTGCAGTAGTTAGTGTGATTCCTAGATTTCAGTCCGATGAGTATCAGATCTATGGTATAAAATTGTTTACATTCAGCCCACTCCCAAACCTCCATAGCAAAAAGGTTCAACTGGTTCCTTAATTTTAGTAACCGACTATTTCTACTGGCATCAATGATGTTACTCAAAATAACCTATTTCTTTAAGTGCTGTGCTAATTAGGGCCTAATTGCCCAGTTCTAAATGATCTCAAAAGACAAAGACACCAAACCCATGTCTCCATCTCAACCACATTCCTATGATGTCAGATAATGGTTTTCTAAGAACTGCGCCAGACACCAACTGAAGAAAAGTTTGGCCCCAGAATGCTTTCTTTTCTGAACAAAACCACTTCCTTCTTAGAAAACCAAGCATCGAAGGAATCTTACCAGGCCAGAAGAATTCGTGGCACATAGAGTTTATAGTAGGGATGTGATTAGGGCGAACGTAGCAGTAATCAATGGGTGCTTCTGGCTCAGCCTTCCAGTTGAGATCATTCCTGTGTGGATACGCCCAGATTTCTGCCAGCAGCTTGAGTTTGGGGGGCTTTGTCTCATAATCACGCCTGCCAATTAACATGAAAAGCAAACACAGAAGGCAAGTGAGGAACAATGCCACTGCAGCCCATAAAATATTTTCTGACATGCTCAACTTGGAACAAAAGAACAGTCTTCCATTCATGTGGGAACACAGCATATTGCTCAGCAATAACCCTGTTGTGTCAGAGATCAGAACACTTCGATCCAAAGCACATCAAGGCAGACTGTCTTTATGGCAGCACCAAGGATATTATGGTCTGACCCAAGAGCAGGCACAACTTGCATCTAAGAACCACGGTGATTCCTCCGCTGCCCTGCCCCCCTCTTCCCTTGGAGACTCCCCTTTCTAATGCCAGTTTAATTATTCAGCTAAACAAAACTATCTTTCCAGAGTTACCACAGGATACTGAATTGTATGTACAGCAGCAACGAGCGAGGATGGCTGCCCAGAACAAAAGCATCCACTCCCACAACTCTTGCTCAGAGGCCATGAAAGGTGGGCTGCTGTTTCCAAAGTGAAGAGCAAATTCAATCTCTGACCACCTGTACCTGATGTACGGTTTCAGGACACGAGACGTGTAAGGACTGACAATGCTGTGGTCTGGCAGCAGGTCTTCTGACCCTACCAGTCGATACAGAAACTTTGTTGTCTGCTGTCGATATCCCTTCATGGCAGGCAGCACTGTCTGCATGTATAAAAAAAAAATCCAGAACACGTCAGGAGAACTAGTCAATAACTTAACACAAGGGAATCATAGTAACAGAAAGAACACGGGCCTTTCATTACAACAGGATGATCTGGACCCCAGGATGACTATTCCACCTCAGAGGAATGCAATGCACTCACATATTCAGCAGCTGTAGCTATAAGCTACACTTACTGCTCAGCAAAGCTCTCCAGATAATCTCTGTCCTACATGGCATGAAAGAATAGTTGGGTACCACCATGGTTTTTTGGGCAGGACTGGAGTACAAATACATAGAAATCTGTGGTACTTATACTGACAGACAGCTATGCTGACTGAGTATTTCCTGAGAAAAAAAATGAAGCTTGTGAAATAATCAGTGGGTACATAGCTCCAAGTCATAGTAAGCCTTGTTCACATAAATCTTTCAACTTCCCAGGCCAGATATTCTAAAGGTGATGCTGCTGCTTGCAGCAAAAGCTCTAAAACAACCAGAGTCAAAGGATCGCTTAGATTTAATGGCACTCACTTGGTATCTGTCCAAGATCCTGAAGTCTTGACTTGTAGTTCTGTAGGTTGCTTGCCCTACTGGGGACCTGGAAACACCTTCTTTGGCTCCATAAATCCCATCAACCAAGAGCAGTGCAGCATTCACGACCTGGTCCAAGTCAAAAAGCGGCAGCCCCCTTTCCCTCTTGGCTTGCCTGACTATCAGCTTGCGCCTCAGTCTCCGGCCTCTGGGGTCATGCTCAGGGCATTGGGACAGGCTTCCAGTCTCTTCAGCAGCAGCTTCTCCTCATAGATACTAA
Source organism: Meleagris gallopavo (assembly GCF_905368555.1). Classification (NCBI taxonomy): domain Eukaryota; kingdom Metazoa; phylum Chordata; class Aves; order Galliformes; family Phasianidae; genus Meleagris; species Meleagris gallopavo. The sequence continues at coordinate 14,824,597 of NC_139405.1, forward strand.
CAGAGGTATGCTTGGGAGCTCTGGGTTTGGCATCCTTCTCCAGCTGTGGTTTCCTCTTGTCTCTTCCCCTCAACTGCAGAGGCGTGTTTGGCTCTTCAGGATCTTCACTGTCACCTTCCATCCTTTCTGTTTTTTCTTCTTCACTCTCCACTTCTTGTTTGATCTGCTCAGCTGTCTTCACTTTTTTTCTACTTGCTATCATGGTCCCAGCACCAGCAGTCCCACTTGGAGGGGGCACATACTCTATTCCTGGGTCTATGACTCCATCTCCTTCCATCTCCTCATCATCTGCTCAAAACACCAAAATAATCCAGGAAGAAAAATGTAAACATAGAAATCCCATTGCAAAGGGGGATCTTGCAGAACTTTTCTGCTAAGGAAAAATACTGTGGGATACCCAACAGACTCAGTTTTCTGTATAGTTCTAGGCCTCCGGATTTGGGATAGAGGATGCATTAAGAAGTCCGATTTTGGGACACAGAATTGATCCTTCTAAGGTATCTTGCAATTTGGCATCCAAAAACATCACACACTGAGCTGTAAAGCTCAAACATTAAATTGCTGAAAATTCCTTAACACTGGGAATCAAATGGTGAAGCTGATGAGCTCTATCTCTAGCTAGCATACCCTGGAGAAGCTTTGTTTAAAGTGGTATAACAATTACAAGTCACAAACGAACAGCATTTGTTGCTCTGCAGAACGCGATTCAATGAGTCATGAGGGAATCACGTGAACTTGATCGAGGGGAGGTTCAGGTTGGATACAAGGAAAAAATCTCTTCTCCAAGAGTGGTCAAGCATTAGAACTGGCTGCCAAGGGAGGTGATGGAGTCACCATCCTTGGAGGTGTTCAATAAATGTTTAGGCGTTGTACTAAGGGACATGATTTAGTGGGGAAATATTGGTGGTAGGTGGATGGTTGGACTAGATAATCTTGGAGGTCTTTTCCAAGCTTGGCAATTCTATGATTCTATGACTACATTCCTTCCAACAATAAGTGATTTATTCTCTATCTTCTAGATTAGAATGAGGTCTGGCTCCCCAAGGAACTTCCAGCATTCACTATGTATCACTACTTTGCAACCACCTTAACTTTAAAAAATCCTGCAGTTTTGAGAGCTCCTTTTTTTAAATGTCTTCTTCTTGACAACTATGCACAGCTTATTATTAAGAGAAAAATATAGCAGTTCTTACCATGAAACAGGGCCTGTGGTGGCATGACATCAGGGATGAGATCTGCTTCTGAGAGAAGACTAGGAGTAGCTGAATGTGAGGCTGGAGTGCCAGGAGCAGAGAAGTCCAGAGATGGGGAAGGAGAAGGGCTTGTCAGAGGAGTGCGATCTGAAGAGCTCAAAGAAGAAAAGTCAATCACCTCTCCTTTCTCAAGGACAATATCGGGACGACGGCCTCGACTGGAGAATTTAACAGGTGTGGAGGAAGTACTACGGTCCAGGAAGCCGGCTGCCTCCTTCTGGGCTCTCCGAATATCCTTGGCTTCCTGAGTGCGAGACCTCTTCTCCTTCAGCTCCATGGCCGATTCAACTGGATTGCGGCTTACCCGTTTCCTGAGACCTTCTACAGTAATGATGGGATCCAGAGGTGGCTTTGAAGCTGCTAAAGAAGTAGCTTGCTTATTCTAACATACACTTAGCTCCTGCAATCACTGTATATGTACTATATAGCAATAAGAACATGCTGCCTTGAAATTTGAGAGGATCTATTTTCAAGATATACAAGAAATTTGTTTCAAGGTATGTCGCAAAGTCAGTTTGTCATTAAAGCCTCACTTAAACCCTGTTCTTGCTCCTCTACACTGAAGGAAATTTGCATTTAGTGTGGACAAAATGAAAACAAAATAAAACACTCCCTAGGGTAAAGAAGAACAGAAGAATCACAGATTTCAGTTGCAAAGAAAAAAAACACCACCAAAAAAGCCCACACAGATTTCAAAAGCCTTTAAATCAGTTAGCACACTGCAAAAGGGAAACAAAATATAAAAGGCTTTTCTTTTAAGCAAACTTTTGTCATGTTTTCCAGCTTTGTCAGCTCTGGCCCAGCTAGGAACCTATATCCCATCTGGGAAACAGTTACCTTTCGCCTTTAGTGCAGATGCAGACAGCTTTTCCCCTTCAGGTTTCATTGTTGGGGGTTTATTATGAACCAGTTTCCACCACCCTGGTTCTCCAAACTCCTGCGCTCCTGAGCGGAAATACAAGGGGCTCCCCACAGAGAGACAGCCAGCAACTGTGCTCCACCATGTTGAGGTCTTTTTCCTACAGTGCGAGATGTGAAAACAAGCTTTAGGTCCCTACTCACCGCTGTGCCTTCACCCCAAAGCCTCCCCACTCCTCAGAGATGGTAAGGGCAGAGGGCTTCAGGTGCTGACTGACACAGCGGGATTACGTACTCCTAAATTCCAGTCCTCCAGGAGGGAAAGGAGGAAAGAATTTCTTCTCAGATAACCATTCTAAAGGACAAGGCACAATGTATCAGCGGGCTCTGACATACAAAGTGCTGCATACTTATGTTAAGGCAGGTCTCAGGAGGCAGCAGCAAACACTGAGAGGCAAGGCTCCCTGAGAGAGGGCCATCAGCTGCCCTCCTGCAGGGTCCCGTTGGTTTCCAGAGGGGACTAACATTGTTGGGTACAAACATTGTTGGGTACAGAGCAAGAAGGCACAGGCATGCAATGAAAGCAAAGCCAAACAGCAGATCTGGATAGGCAGAAAGGCGAGATCTCACAACAGAGAAATCCTTGGAGCCAGGAGGAAGGAAGTCTGTGAAATCAATAAATACACAACTTCATAGGCTTGCTCACTTCCTTTCCTGCCTTCATAGTACATGCATTAACAGACATTTGATTTTGACAGTGACAGTATGCTTAGAAAATAACACGACATTCACTTATGCAAGGCACAAGACACTGTCACAGAAGGCTACCATTTATGAGAAAGGTTCTCATTCTAACAGCTTCCTCCTCAGTACACACTGACTCTGAAAGAATTTACCGTACTGTGCAATGCCTACTAAGTAAGAACTATGTTATTAAGATCCAAAACAAGCTGAAAGACAAAGCCCAGTTTCCCTTTGTCATTAACTTGATGATACAAACTTTGGACCTGAGGAAAAAGATGCTTTGCTGAAGCTCTTTTTTTCTTTCAATCCAGACAGATGACATCAGGATTAGCCCATCCACTCTGAAAATTTAGTCAGACTGAAAAGCTTTTTGGGTTCATACAGTACCTAAATGAAGGTAAGAAATAACTCCAAAACATATGCAGCTACATTGCTACATTTTTTATTTTGCTCTTTTTCCCCCTCACGTTGAGAAATGCTTATTTTTTTCCTCAAGATTGCCCCTCATGCCTACATTCAGGTTCTTAGTACTAAATACTTCAATTTTTTGGCTAGCTAGACTCAACAGAGACATCCCTAACTAACCAGGGCTCACGTTGCCCACCTGTATACCAGTTTCTAATTCATTCAGCTCACCAACCAAAGCTTCCAGGACACAGCGTGTCTTTACCTGTTTCCTAATAAGAAAGTCCAGTGTTTCTCAATAAAAGCACAAATATCTTCTTTCCATCTGAAGTACCCCTGGCGGCCAGTTCCTTCCAGAGACAAATTGTACATTGCCAGCATGACAACCTGGAACAGAAAGGAGTGGAAACCAGTGCACCTTTTCTGCTTCTCCTGGTGAGCTGCCACCCAACTGTGTGATGCTATGCACACACAAATCTTTACAACTTCATAAATATCTTATTTTGCAACACCTCTTAGGCAATTTCTGCAATTTTTCTCTTGCTTTCATGCTGCCTTTTCTCATCTCTCTATTGTTAGATGAACATTCTTCTGTCTTTTTCCCCCCCCAGACATTTCACACCCTGGGGGAATAAAAGTGCTTAATTATGCGGGTTTATGAAGAAACACAAACTTCTGCAGAGTGGGATAAATTGGTCATATGGCAATTGGGATCTGAATGCAGTATCTAAGTACGAGTAGTCTTTTGAAAAAGACAAAAAATTGTGACAAGCAATCCCACTACTTTATTCATCAGAAACATAGCAATCAGAGTCTTCCCAGATATTTACTGTTGCATATTAAACTGGATGCAGGTTAAACTACGTAAAAAAATCACATAACATCTACTAATATTTCTTGGTATACAAGAATTAAGTTTGTCTCCAAATCACAGAATGGCTTGGGTTGGAAGGAACCCCAAAGATCTCCAAGTTCCAAGTACCCTGTCACAGGCAGAACTGTCAGCCACTAGATCAAATACTACACATCAGATTGCCCAGGCCCCACCTGCAGGGATGGAGCAACCACATCATCTCTGGGCAGCCTGTTCCAGCACCTCACCAAACTCTCAGGAAAAACTTCCCCCTGATATCTAATCTGAATTCCCCTCCTTTACTTTAAAACCATTCCCCCTTTTCCAATCACTATCTACCCATGTAAAGTTGATTTCCATCACATTTATAAACTCCCTTTAAATGCTGGAAGGCAACAGTGAGGTCTCTTCTCAGCTTTCTCTTCTTCAAATTGAATGAGTTCAGTTCCTTCAGCCTGTCTCCATAGGAGAGGTGCTCCAGCCCTCTGAGTGGCCCTCCTCTGGACCCTCTCCAAAAGCTGCACTTCTTTCCCGGGTTGGGGGCCACAGACTGGACACCGAACTCCAGATGGGGCCACACAGGGGCAGAACAGATGGGGACAATCGCCTCCCTGTCCCTGCTGATCACCCCTCTCCGGATGAAGCCCAGGATACCATTAGCCTCCCGGGTTGCAAGAGCACACTGCTGGCTCACGTTCAGTTTTTCATCTATCAAGACCCCTAATCCTTCTCAGCAGGGCTACTCTCAAGGAGTTCTTCACTGAGTTTGTATACATACCTGGGATTACCTCAACCCAAGAGCAACACCTTGCACTTTGCTTTGTTGAACCTCTTTAGGTTCACAAGGGCCCATCTCTTGAGTTTATCAAGGTCCCTCTGGGTGGCATCCCTTCCTTCTGCTTCATCAACCTCACTGTTCAGCTTGGTGTCATCAGCAAAGTTGCTGAGGGTGCACTCAACCCCATCAACTATATCACTGATAAAGATGTCAAAGAGCACCAGTCCCAAGACAGACCTCTGGAGGACACCACTCATTATTGGCCTCCAAATGACGTTCTTACAAGTGATCTTCATTCAACAATCCATTACAGCACTTTTACGTGCTTCACAGCTTAATTTAGCCCAACCAACTATCAGAAAGGTTTGGAAAGAACCACATCTCTTTTTGAGTAAATCTCAGATGACCAACTGCTTATTACATGGAATCAATTTCATACTTCAGACAGATTTGATCACTTCTCTCAATTCAATGTATCCCAAAGGAACAGCAGCTTCAAGCAGCTTCCCTGCATGAAGCCTACGGAGACTTTCCTCTTCACCAGTTCTGATTCTATCTTTCCCTTTGGCATGCCACCCTCCTTCCATTCTGCTGAAAAGGGCAGAGCATAATGCTACTGACTTGGCTCTCTGGTGCACAGGTGGCAACACTGACTTTTTCACCCTGCAGCCCTACACAAGGCACCAGCAGAAAGCACTGCAGAAGTTACAACTGATGTTTGAAATGATCTATTATGAGACAGCACATGACTTCTGTCACGAAGTGCAAAAAGATGTCTTGTATACCTCCCAATGCTCAGCATTTGGAAGCACTTAATGCTGAGCAGTAGCTACTGCTTGATCAAATCAATTTATGCAAAAGCAACTGGTACTTCCTGCCTGCCCCTCAAAGTAAACCAGCACCCTACTGAGAGCAAGACATGCATCACCCTACCCACACAGTGCTTGCTATATAATGCATAATATTTTGATTGCTCAGGTGTGTAAGTGACTGAACTTGCAGAATCCAGCAAGAACTGTTAGTAAGCAAGCAGCCAAGTTAGAGCTTTGCATTCAGGGAACTGGCAAGCTTTCTGTTTGTGTGCTGCCACCTCACTAGTTTTATATTCACTTGTATATATAAAAAACTGTTCATGCCTAGAAGCCAAATTGCATTCTGCTTCTCCAAATTTGCCTGAAGCCACGAAATTCACGTGCAACATGAGTGAGGAGGGAAAAAGAAGAAGAATGTGGTTTATGTGATTATCTTGCAACTTACTTGCCAAATACTCAAATTCTAATCTGCAGGCAATCCTCTACTAATTAATTTCTGAAGTTCGTTTGTATGTTTGTCATCTGTACCCAATCCTCCTTTTCTAGGTAATACACACACAACAAACAACAATTCTCTAACGTGCTGTGGTCGTAAGCACAGACATTGTACTTACTTGTTGCCAAGTTAATCTCAGCCGTTCAAATTGTTCTTTCCCATCTTCTGAGCAATCAGAGCAAGTAAATCTGAAAAAGTTATCTCCTTTGAGATAGCTGAGCTGTTCTCTCAGTTGACCTAAAAATCAATAGGCAAAAGATCAAAGTTTCAGTCCTTTCATACAAAGAAAAGCTGCAAAGAAGATCAGGATTCCCTACAACATCAGGCAGAAAAGCACTTTTGCCTTTTCCTGGAGTCCAAAGACCCAAGCAGTTCCCAAGAAGTGCTGGCACAAGCGGTAATGTAAGGTATGGGTTCATTTTACAGTTGCAGCAGTCAGCAGTGACTATCAAAAAGCACAGGCATTAGAAAGTCTCGTTCTACTTAGCAGCTGAACACAGCCAAAGGATTTCCTCCACATTTTTCATAAGTTTTTGCTTCCCAAGAACAATCTATGTACTGCAATAAATAACCATTTTCCCCATTCTACTTGAAACAAACAACCACCAGTAACAAAAAACCAGCTGATCTGCTAACCCTGCAAAAAATTTGAATAAATTGATCTACTGTGGTAGAGCCAAATATAAAGCAGTACACATTAAAAGCTAAATGTTCTAATTCTGTTTCTACAGCAAACGATGGGCAAAAAAAAAAAAAATCTATCAAGATCCCTAAACTCAACTGAGATGAAAGAAAGCAAAATCAGAAGAGAGAGAAACAGAGGATTACAGCATTTCTGAAATACACAAGAAAGGTCTGCCTCTAAAAGCGTTTCATCTCTATCATTACTGCCCTTTGGATTTGTTCCACAGCAACAAGAGGAATATCTATCTTTGTAAAACAGAACAAACTGAGTGTTAAATTGAGTGCCCTAAGATCACATGCTACCTTTAACTCTGTTCCTTTTTATTATCATCTATTATTAATACATTTCAAGCTAATATGTCCCACTGTCCGCACAGCATCATTTTAACAGTATTGTGCTGGCTCCACCACATCATTAGCAACGCTTACACCATGCCTTGAGGGATTTCTACACTAGACTTGTGGCAAGTTCTAGGATGGTAATAAGGTCAGCTCTGATACAGCTGTGAAATACTGAAGACTGACGAGTTCCATAATGCTAAACACAGAAATAATAAAAACACAACAACAATTAGATAACAAAACAACAACAAAAAACAGTGCTTAGCAATACCTAGGTTTTGGGTCTAATAATAGATCCAACTGTTTAGAATTCCAAAAGTAAAAGTTGCTATTTTGCTAGCAGCATACATCTTATGTCAAGCAGCAACAGCAAAGGGATCTAGTTATCTAGCTTGCTCCAAGCACCTCCCAAAGCTAGGTACTACAGGCTGGACACACTTCTGCAAAAGCTAAATTAAAGTTACATCATCAGAAAATCATTAGTGCTGAGATTTACCCATATGCTGAATAGATGCAGCAAGCAATTAGGGAGAAAAACAATAAAAAAAGAAAAGTGGCTCCACATACAAAGGTTCCTCCACAGATCTTTGCAGAAAGAGTTGTCCTTTACTTGAGAGGAATGAGAGGACAACTCACCTGGCCAAAGCCCCTTGGCATGCCAGTGATAGGCCTCAGGACAGCATGTGCATTTCTGATGTCCTATCCTTGTTTGGCACTAATTAGAGCAGACAGCCCCCCCTTCTCGCAGGGAACACCAGCTAACGACACCCACACAGCTCACGGATTGAGGCGCCCAACACACAGAACAAGCAGCATGAGACAGCTGGACTCTGCTACACCTAGACAGCATTTTCGCCCCACCACCGGGACACAGCTAACCAAAAGTCACACAGAGCATACAGGACAGCATAGACACCTTGTAGATCGCAACCCTGGTGATGCCAGTTGCACGTGAGAAAGGCTACAAGGAACAGCAAAGCCAGCTCTCTTACTTGCTGGAATCCACTTCTGGCACTTCTCGCAGTAGTAGGACATCTCCTCCATCCAGGACGCATCACCTTCATCACTGTTCAGCGAGTCTCCACTCTGGTCATGGGATAAATCCACCGAGGCCTGGTCCTCAGACTCTACAATCAGGAGGGTTTCCCCTTCCACCTCACCCTCCTCCAGACCCTCCGAAGTCGAAGTCCTCGTGGCTTCATCATCATGGCGGCTCAGCAGCCCACTCATGTGGACGTTATTAGCCATCCTTCATGACCTACAGCAGGATGGTGTTTGCATGACAAGGAGCCCGTCCTCCTCGCATTCACAAGTCCATCCACACTGGATGTGCCAAGTCTCCACAGGTACTAGCGATGGAAGAAATATTTTGTGTGTGCCCTATGGCTTTTGGTACAGGAATATTACGTGCCTGAAAGAAACAGTCTTTCACAGGTGATCTCTGTTTACTGAAATGCTTGAAAGTAGTTAGAACGCAATCATCCCAAGTACCTTGAATCAAACCTCTAACAAGTCAGGTCCCACCTAGGACTGCTGGGATCCCTTTTCCGCAAGCATCTTCTCTCTTTCTTCTGTAAGACGCTTTGTCAAAGCAATCTGCTCTTCCAGCAGGCGAATGTTTTCCCTTTTCAGATTTTGTCGCTCCAGATCTCTGAGAACACCACTGTGCAGCCTCTGAAAGCACAAGGGACAGGGTTTCACAGCCTGTTTGATCGCGAGTGTGACCCACCCCACCTGGGCTCCAGTCCATCTTGCAGGGCTGCTCATCGTGCCATACTGACTCTGCAAACCTCCTACAGCCATAATGCCCTGCCATGCACTGGTAGCTTCCACACCGTGCAGGATGGACACAACCAGTAACAGCCAGGTATCGCTGCCCTAAACCTCTACCCAAAGCCAAGCAATTCCTTCAAAAGTACTATTCTGCTTGGAGAGAACTTGGTGGCAAAATAATTTTAAGAAAAAACTATCATTTTATCTTGATTTGCTTATGTCTTATTCTTTCTTTTTTTTTTTTTTTTTTTACTAGTATTTAAAAAAAATAAAGTTAATAAACTCTCACTGTAAGGCTGGCTGAAGATCCACAGCCTGCTTACGCCAAGCTCGCTCTTGAAACAGCAGGGCACTTCATTCACAAGCAGTACCTTTTATCCAGAACATTTGTTGTACATGAGACACATGGCACTGATGAGCAGTATGCACACTGACAGCTAAGTCACCAAGTGGACATAAACAGCCTTAAGAAGATTCCAGCTACTCTTCTGTTTCCTACTTACACTTTTCTGTCTCTGCTACCCAGAATCACAGAGTGGTTTGTGTTGGAAGGGACCTTTAAGACCACCTCATTCCAACCCTGCTATAGGCAGGGACACCTCCCTCTAGACCAGGCTGCTCACAACCCATCCAGCCTGGCCTTGAACGCCTGCAGGCAGGGGGCATCCACAGCCTCTGGGCATCCAGTGCCGGTGTCTGTGAAGGCATCCGGGAGGTTTTTGCCAGGCACCTCTTAAAGCCGTGAGTGAGAATTGCATTTTGGGAGGGAGAAGCTCACAGCAGCGGCCTCATCAGGTGCCCCGACCAAAGGCACCTGCCATCGGTTAACGAACGAAGCAACAACTACAGCACGCAGAAGGTGCAAAGGGCTGCGAGCCCTATCCTGACAGCAGCAGAAATATGGGAACCGACGAGAGGACATCACACCGCTCCGGGCGGGCCGGCCGGCCTGCCTGCCTCCCCGCCCCCGCTCACCTCACGCTCCCGCCGCTGCTGGACGTGCACGGCCGCGACGGTGGCGGCGGAGAGGAGCGCGGTGACGACCAGCACCGCTCGGGAGCTTCTCGACATCGCCGGGCACGCGCACGACCAGACGGCCGTTAGCAGCGCGCACCACAACCGCCTGCCCGCCGCAGGGGGAAAGGCGGGACCGGGGCAGGAGGGGGGAAACGCGCCCCGCCCTGCCGAGCGCCGAGCGCGTCGAACCGCCGCCGCCAGCCCTGAGCAGCGGAGGGCCGAGAAGGTCAATGGCATCCTGACTTGTATCGGCGATAGTGCAGGCAGCAGCAGCAGGGAGGGCGTCGTTCCCCTGTGCTCAGCTCTGGTGAGGCTGTGCCTCGAGTGCTATGTTCGGTGCTGGGCCTCTCACTGTAAGAAAGACATTGAAGCCCTGGAGCCTGTCCAGAGAAGGGCAATAAAGCTGTGAGGGATCTGGAGCACGAGTCTTAGGGGAAGCAGCTGAGGGAGCTGGGATGGTTCAGTCTGGAGGAGAGGAGGCTCAGGGGAGACGTTACTGCTCTCTACAACTGTCTGAAAGGAGGTGTGCTGAGGTGGGAGTTGGCCTCTTCTCTCAGGTACCAGCAACAGGATGAGAGGGAATGGCCTCAAGTTGCACCAGGGAAAGTTCAGGTTGGATATAGGAAACATGAGTGGTGAGACATAGGCACAAGCTGCCCAGGGAGGTGGTGGATGGAGGCACCATCCCTGGAGGTGTTTGAGGAAAGGGTAGATGTGGTACTAAGGGGCGTGCTTTAATGAGCAATACTGGTGGGAGGTGGGTGGTTGGAGCTTCATTATTTTATGATTCTATGATCACAACAGGGTTGTGGTCAATGGCTCTATGTTCAGGTAAAGGCCGGTGATGAGTGGTGTCTCCCAGGGGTCTGTCTTGGGACCTGTGCTCTTTAGCATCTTTAACAGTGGGCTTTAAACTAAAAGAGGGGAGATTTAGATTCAGTATTAGGGGGAAATTCTTTACAGTGAGGCACTGGCAGTGTTGCCCAGAGAAACTGTGGGTGCCCCATCCCTGGAGGCACTCCAGGCCAGGTTGGATGGGGTCCTGGGCAGTCTGAGCTGTTGGGGGGCAGCCCTGCCCATGGCTGGGAGTTGGTGAAGGGGCTTTAAGGTCCCTTCCAACCTGAGCCATTCTGTGATTCTATGATTCCATGATTCTGTGTTGAGTTGCTGCTTTCAGATCACAAATTCCTTACCACCATCAGATGGGAGGTTTATTGTGAGAGGCGGTCTTATCTTTGACTCCTTCCTATGCTTTTTGTCTGGGTATTTGCCATTGCTATCTCTCAGGTGGGAACATGAGGATTTTCAGCTCCTCTAAAACAGGCTCGGCTATTTCCAAGTAGAGCATGGAGATGCTGCTCTGTAGTCAGCTTTGGTGACACTAATGGGGACCTTTGCTGTGAGGAGGTAGCCAGGGCACATCCCCTGAGTAGAACAGGAAAACTGAATGCATAAAGCCAATCCTTCCTTGTTATAATCTTCTTCATCTGTCTGCTGAACAAATGTGATTAAAATGAAAGGTAAAATTAGTGGAAATGATAGCATTTCAATTTAGTGTAATAGTTTTGCTCACGTTTGTATGTTTACTGTTATTAAGACGTGCATAAGTGCTTGTAGCACAGCCAAGGCCACCAGGTGCCAAGAACAGGGTTGGGCCAGATGTAGAGCAGGTGTGAGCCAACACACAGTGCCTTTGGCACCATGGAAGGGCACAGCTTGCCCAGCTGGGAGCCAAGTGCCTCTGTGCGAGCCTGGCATTAATCACTTCAGGGCCCAAAACCCCAGACGGGGAATGTTCAGGCTGTGGTTTCACAGTGGGGAGTTCTGGCTCAAGGTGTTCCCATTTTCCTCCCATCTCTCCTGAGGGCCAAGGGTTGCTGCAGTGCTCACTTCCCCAGGTTCAGTCTGCTGTGGTCCACCATTCTGGATAGTTGTTGGCTTTCCATGCTCAGGGTAAGCTCATTGAGGAGGTGACCTGATGGAAAACCAAGCTGTGGACCAGACTGGCAACTAGGTCTGGCTTAAAACCCACAGCAACTGTGTGGAAAAGTCCCCCTTTCTTTTTGTGTGAAGCTGCTCTCCAGCTGGATGGTATGGGCAGGCAGTGTGCACACAGCCAGAGGCATGATGCAGGGATGGAGAGCAGGAATGGTATGGGAGGGAGGGAGACTGAAGTGCCCTGCAGTGATACTGTTGGGGAAGCCTTTCAGCTGGAGATTAGCACAAGGGGAAAAAAAGGTGATGTCAGGGTTACCCACAACAAATACAACCTTAACCACCCATGAGCCATTGCAGAGACATCTCACAGGACTTGTGGTGCCATTGGTGGTAGCTTATTGCAAGGAGTCAAGCCACACTGCTCTGGAGCAGAGAGTGAGATGAGAGATTCAGCTTGTGCTGAGGGAAATTGGCTCAGAAGAGCCTTTTGGTTTTTTTGCTGGCTCACCTGGTTTCTCTCCTCTTAGGGCTTCCTCGAATAAACACCTTGGTTTGCTAATAGAGGGTTCCTGGCGTGTTGCGTCTGTACTATTCTTTGATGTCCTATTTCCTGTGCCTCTGCTCCTCCTTTGCTAGCCTGGGCATAGCAGCATGCATCATCTCCCGGAGAAGGGCTTGCAATTCAGCCAGGAAAGGGTTTATTCGCATGTGAAGGAGGCTGTGAAAAGCTAGAGGCCATTTCCCTCCTGGGCAAACAGCTCAGATCTCTACAGTTATCTTGAATAAGCGTCTGAAGTCAATGCTTAGAGGGCATTTTTATCCCGGTTTCCTAAGAAAACGAAGCTTGTGCAACCTCTGTGCCTCATTCACCCCCTCCCTTCCCTTCTGTTCATGCACAGGCGTCTGCCAGTCTCCCAGGTGAGGCCGCGTTGGAGTTTCTGTGTCAGGAAGGTTTCTGTGTTCATCTGCCAGTTCCAGCCCTTTCGATAGGCGTGGAGGAGCTCTTACTGTGCTGTGCGTGAAGGCGTGGTTACACCGAAGCAGGAGAACAGGGTGAATGTAAGGGGTGGCTGCATCACCTTAATCCATCCACCAGGGAATCCAGCCCATGGGGCTCTCACTTGCAGCTCACCTAGCGGGTCATCAGCTGATGCCAATCCCCAGGAAAACCCCATAAGATGTGGCAGGGGTGGATACAAAATATTAACTGAATCCATTTCCAGGTTTGATTTGCAGCCTGAACGCAGCCCCAACTGTTCCACCTCTCACACCAAGGGACAAACCAATCTACAAGCACACAAATCACCATGAGTGAAAACCCCAAAGATGCATTAGCCCTCTTTGTAGAGGCAGCTCTTCCTCCTTAGGCAGCATTTGTGCACACCCTCAGTGCCCCACCAAACAGCCAGAAAGAAGGCAGAAGGTTCAGACCCCACCCAAAGTATGGTCCCCTTCACACAGTGAAGCCCAACAGGGCTTTCCAGTGCTGCAGGCAGGAATGCACCCTCCAACTGCTGTCCTGTGTGCATGCAGCCAGCAAGAAGGCTCAGGAGGATGGAGCTGAGCGAGCAGAGATGGCTGAAAGGGAGAGAGCCTCTCCTACTGCTGTTAGCACTGATTTTCTTATTACAGCAGCACTAACAGTGACAAAAATGATCACTGCTGTGTTGCAGGCATTTTTTTTCTCACCGCAATACTGTTTCCCGTCTAAGAAATGTAATGATCCCCCCCGCAACAGCTGCAGACCCGACTGCTGCAACGTGGACGTTGCTCAGGTGCAGCCTACCTGGCCAGGCAGCCCTTTTTCCCATTGGGTTTGCAGGGCAGGGAGTGTTGCACCGTCAATATGCAAAATTTTCAAAAACAGAGGAGGGAAGTGTCAACATTAAGGGCTTTCTGTCCCTGCTCTGTAATTAAGAGGGAGGGCAGCTGAGGGCTTTTCTGCGTGCAGAATCAACAGGCAATTTGAATGAATGAAATGCACGCACTGAAGGTGTTATTTCAGCTGGGTGAGCTCCTCTCCAAACAGACGAACGTGTGCATAACGTGGGCTGGTTTTACTTTCCTCCAGGCACCAATGAAGTGAATGCTACCAGAGTGTCCGTGAGGGGGTTCCACGAGCCCCTGCCCCCCTCCCACAGCAGCGCGGATAGGTTGGGCTGCTCATCCCGCAGTCTGACGCCGCTAAGATCTGAACGGTGAGAAAAAAGAGAACAGCCAGGCGGAAAGCAGCCCGCTCTCTCGATTGCAGCAGAAAGCAGCACTCTTCCAAACCTCCCCTTCCCTTCGCAGGGCTCTCTGTAAAACAGTTACTTCTGATTTTAATTTGCCTGCGCGTTTCCTCCTTCGCGGGGAGGGCAGGCAGGGCAGGCGCCGCTGCGAGCGCTGCCGGATTTACAGCCACCGGCGCTCGGTTACCGGTTGGCCGGCGAGCCCTGCTGCGCCCCAGGTAACCCGCGGCACGGGCTGGGCCGCCGTGTCTCCCTGCTTTGCCCAGGGCACGGCTCGCCTGCTCCCTACCCCACTGATTGCAGCGTCGGGGTGCTGGAGCGGGTGCCCGGATAGGGAGCTCCCCTCGGCTCCCGGTGGTGTGGGGAAGGGCGGGTGAAATGCAGGTCGAGGCCAAAGTCTAGCAGCGAGGCGGCAGGAGGAGGATGTGAAAACAGCTCTTTATAATTATATTGGTGGCAATTTCACAGACCCTTGTCCGCAGACGGAGCGAGGCAGGCAGCGCTGCTGGGAGGCTGCTGTGGGCAGGGATGCCAAAAGGCGTGGGTTTTTTGTTTTTTGTTTTTTAACTATTTTTTATTTTTTGGTCTGGTAAACATTATAAAAGGCATTGGTGATAAAAACCCTTGTGCAAAAAGGAAAAAAGAAGGAAACAAGGAAAGAAAGAAAGACAGAAAGGCAGACAGACGTTGGCAAAGCAATTCTGAAAGAAATCATTCCAGAGCTTGCATGACAAAGGTGGCCCTACTGGAAAAAGATCCCGTCCCCATCTGAGGCACCCCCAGCACTGTGATTCCCTGGGGATGGCTGCTGGGGCTGTGGAGCTGTTTGGGGCCACCCAAACAAACTGGCTTAAGTGGGAAGCTGGGGAGGGGCAAAGGTGCCCCTGGTTTCCCTGAGTCCTGGCTGAGAGCAGCCCTGCTGGGAGTGGCACCTGGGGCCATTTTCAGGTAGCGGGTGCCCGTGCCGATGGGTAACAGCTCCAGGCATGTTGGAACAGATGCTGTGCCTCAGCATGGGGGAACAGGCGAGGGAAGCTCTGGCCCTGACCTGAGGATCAGGCACCCCAACAGCCCCTGGCCCAGCCGGGGGCAAACCAGGCAGTGGGGATCTGTGGTTCTCCGGCAACCTCTTTTCTTTCTGCTGCTCAAACACTTCGGGGTATTTCCCGAGCACCTGAGCCCAGCCCAAGACAGTTATTTCTCTCTGCATCTCATCCTCATCTCTCCTTGTTGCTCCTTTGTGTCCACCCACTTGTGAAGGGAATGGCACCCACCGCCCAGCTGCCCAGCTCCCAAAGGTCGACTCCCACCCATTTGAAATGGTAAAGAAGTGTGACAGGCCCATATGCATACAATGGGTTTTATTGCAGCCGGTCGTCCTGCAGGAATGAGGAAGTATCTCCCGAGCCCCAGAGATGCCATTTGTCCTTTGGGGATGGGGATTTTCTCTCTGAGCTGGAGGGGGATGTTAGATGCGGTCGGCAGGGAGCGCAGCCTTGTGCCTGCCCCGTTATCAGCTGTGCCAGCTGCAGGAAGTGGGGCTCATTATTTTTAGGAAGGAGTTGGCTAGGTCATACCCCAGCCTTCTTCCACTGGCAGCAGCCGTCTCGGGGAGAGCTTCAGGCAAGCAAAGCAGGGAAAATGTGGCTTTTGGGGGATATTTCCTGGCGTTCCCATGGGTCACCTCGCTGCGGCATGCACCATCCAAGCAGAGACATGGGAACGCAGAACTGCGGTGGTGTGGAGAGCTGAGCAGGATGTGATGAGGGAAAGCGTTGTGCTTGAAAGGAAATAAGGAGTACAAGGTTTCCAGATGTTACCCTGCCTTGAGCTGCCCCTTCAGCAGAAGCACTCAGCTCTTTGTCCTCATGGGTACTGGCACCTCCGTGCCCAAGGGGACCACCCAAAGGCCACCAGCACTGCTCCTGTGATCAAACCAGCAAGGCCCTTACCAAACAAGAGGATAGAAAAGACAACATCCCACCTGAGAAGCCATATAGATGGATGTCCTGTCTACGGAGCAGGCAACCATCTCCTGGCACCTCGGTGGGTTCTCTGGTGTCTGATGAAAGCTATGCTTGTGGTGAATCCTCGCCCAAGCATGGTGGGAACATGAACACGAGTGGTTTTCTCTCTTTAGCATGCATGTGTGAGGAGCTCATGGCTGTGTGACGCTTGGCAGCCACACACGCACTGCTGTAGGGGCACTCGGAGGCAACACTGGGAGCAGCTGGGGCTGCTCTGGGTGCCTGAGGGTGCGCAGCCATGGCGAGTGGGTGGCAGGGAGACAGCACTGAGCTGGGAGAGGAGCGGACGGATTGGTGTGGAAAGACAGGGAGACGCTGGGAGTGGCAGGGGCTGTGGGAGGCTGGGAGCCGGTGAGTCAGCGCGGTGGGGCGCTTGGAAGCACGGCAGGGTACTTGGAAGCACACAGAGCCAGGCCTGCTGCAGGCCCAGAGCCACGTTCTCCTGGCTGGCACTCGCTGCTGCCCTCCTTCACGGCTCAGCCAAGGTGAGCAGGTCGCTCTCCTGGTTGAGGAAATGCTGTGGCCTACTCCTGGGTGTGTGGCACACCTAACTGGGGCAGATGTGACAATGTGGCCTGGGATCGGTGCTGCCTGGCGGCCGGGCCATCTCTGTGAGCAGGATGCTGCTGGGGACATCACAGCTGGTGGTGCTGCTCATATCAGAGGAGCCCAAACAGAGGACCATCTGTGCTTTGGTCGCATCCACACATTCTCCATCCAGCCCGTTTGGCTCAAAATCTAAAGAAATCACCAGAAAGCAGTGTGCATCACTGGCGGGGAGCTCATCCCCTCAGGCTGGTGTCTCTCTATTTCTAGGTGGCACGGTGATGGCCACGCTCAAACCTTCTGTCTGCAGATAGACCTGCACCCTCACCACTCCCTTAACAGCAGACAAATGCCTTTGCTTACGCTTATTTGCTTCCTTTCCCATGTATTTCTCCCTCCACTCCTTTCCTCTCTGCCCCCTCCAATCCAGTCCCTCCCCTTACTCTCCAGACCCAGGTCTCCGCTCTTGACCTTGCCTTTCCCACTTCCATTTGGCATTATATGGACCAGCATGGAGCTGGCAGTGAGGGCAGACTTCCACCAGGGACATGAGCCCATTCCCATGCAGGGCTGTGTGCGGGAGGGATGTGATTGCGACAGCGTCTCATGGCTGCTGCGCAATGTTTGATCCCATCTCTCCCTTTTTATTCCCAAATGATTTGAGTCAAATGAAGCCCATTTTAGTAGTCAAATATGTAAGGGTGGGTCCCATTGTGCTTTGACCCTACGGGGCGTTTTGTACATTTAATTTGATTTACACCCAAAATGTTAATATGACGTACCGGATTTTCTTCCACACCCAGCTAAGGCTGAAAATTAAGCAAGGTCCCACAGAAAGGTTGGTACCATGCAGTCTCATTAGCATGTAACTGCTATTTGTTAAGCAGTTACGGTGCTCGGGCTGTGCATGGCTTTTCTCCCACAGCCGATGGGGAAGGATGGCGGCTGCCCGGTGTCACATCCATGGGCTGCTTTGCTGGGGGAGGCACAGCCCCAGGGTACTGCTTATGGCACCACAGGCATTTCCCTACAATGGTGTTTGCGGGGCCATGCTGTGAGCCTGCTCCTCAGGCTCCTCTGGGGTGAATAACAGCATGAGAAAGTAGCCCATCACCACCCTGGTGCCCTGGTCATCTTGCCTTGCCAGAAGCTGCAAGACCACCAGTGCTGGGCACACTGCAACCCTGACCACTCATTAGGGCTCCGGAGCTGACTGTAATTATAATTATTGATTCATCCATGTGAGTGAGTGCACACCTAGTGTGGAGCATCCAACGGGAGCTGAAGTATGTCCTCCAGTATCTTACAGAGTCAAAGCAGGGTTTGAAAAAGGCGATAGTATGATGAAGCAGTTCCAGAGAGCTCTTGGTGCAGGAGTGCTGTGATTAATGACATTTGCTGCCTCTTTTGGCTTAAAAGACAAGGAGTGGTTAAAATAAAAGAAACCTCAAGTTGAAAGCCTTGCAAAAAATCAATTAAAACCTGTGTAGTTTTATCCTGACCTGGAGCAAAATCTCAGACATAACAGAGAAATCACTTAGCCTTAAAGAGAAGGAAAGGAAGAGCGTTCCTCGTGGTATCGCTGAGGTGCCCTGGGGCACGCTGGGTTCCACCTCCCCTGGCATCACAGTGATGCTCTCCTGCCTCACTCCTACCAAACCACAGAATCACAGAATCATTTAGGTTAGAAAAGACCCCTAAGATCATCATGTCTGATAGTCAGCTCATCACCACCAGTAACCACGTCCTTCAGAGCGACATCTCCACATTTCTTGAGCACCTCCGGCGATGGTGACTCCAACACCTGCCTGGGCATCCTCTGCTTGTGCTCAATCACTCTTTCAGAGAATAAATGTTATCTAATATCCAATCTGAACCTCCTTTGGTGCAACTGAAGGCCATCACCTCTTGTCCTACCACTGTTACCTGGGAGCAGAGGCCAACCCCCACCTGGCCACAACCTCCTTTCAGGCAGCTGTAGAGAGCAATAAGGTCTCTCCTGAGTCTCATCCAGACTGAACCATCCCAAAGAGCAGCTCCCAGCTGGGTGCTTGGTGGGTGGCTCTGCTCCATCCTTAGCCCTCCAGAGGTTCCAGTCCCACATGAGCAGGACAAAGTCACCAACAGCCCCGCACTGGTACTCCTCATCCCAGATGGGAACATTGGGGACATGAGTTGAACACAGATCTTCAATTTGGAGGCACGTCCTTTCCAGAACCTCCAAGTTTGGCTTTCAACACCAAATCCTTACCGTGGTGGAATCAGCAGCAAACCCACCCTGACCCCCCTCCTCCTCCCTCCCAGCATCTCCCTGTGGCATTTTGCTTTGGGAGGAACACGGCAGCCTTGAAGGAGAGTGATGCCTGGAGGCCCCTTGGCACGGGGTAGTGCCGTGGGGATGTGCGGGGAGGAAGGACTGCGTGGTGCCAGGCGCAGGGCAGGGAGCACCCAGAACGCTGTTCAGTGCTCAAGGACACACCACGCGCGGGGCTTTGCTGCGCTCGGAGGCTCTTCAAGTGCTGTTTTGTGGGTTTTCTTCTGTTTCTTTTGCTTCCTTCCCCCAAACCCGTCCTCTTTTCTTTTGTTTCGTTTCCATTTCGGGAAGAGGAGAGAGGACAAGAGACAATAAAAAAAAAAAAGGAGGGGGGGGCGAGAAGTGAAAAGTCGGAGGCCTTGACACGTTTTTTACTTCAAATAAATGAATAAAACAGAATAAAGCTTTTCCATCTTTTGTTGTTGTTTCCTTCTCGCTCGCAGAAGGAAAGCCGGTGGTGAAGCTGAGTAACGCCGAGAGCCGCTCTCCTGCCCGCTGCCGCCCCGAGGGCACGGCTGCCCCGCACAGCCCGGCTCTGCTGGCTCTGCCCCGCACCGCCCCGAGCAGCCCCGCACGCGGGGCCGGGGGCACCGCCGTTCCGGGCTACGAGAGGGCAGCGGCAAGCGGTTCCCCCGACTCCTCGTGAGCTTTTTTTTTTTTTTTCTTAATTTTCAGACGTTAAATTCTTTTGCAAACATTCATGCCTTAGGAAGGGCTGGAACAAAGCTCAGCTGCTCCAACCGGTCGGACAGGTAAGCAGACTTGTTGACACCGTTATGTTTGCAGCACGCATGCTCCTTCCCAAGTTTCCTGGTGCATTTTTCTATTCCACCTTATGAAACTTTCCCCCCCCCCTCCGCCCCCCCACCCTTTCCAGCCACCCCTCCCCTTCCCCTCCCCGCTCCTCGGGCGGCTCTGCCCCGGTGCGTGCGGTCCCGCGCCCCGCGCACGGCAGCGTTGCGCCCCGCCGGGCTGCGGCCGGCCCGGCCCCGGCAGCGCTCCGTGTGCGCCGCACCGATCCGCGTGTGCCACACCGCTCAGCTCCGCGCCGCGCCGCGCCCCCCGCCCTCGCCATGCCCAGAGCCTTCCTGGTGAAGCGGCGCAGCCCGCAGCCCGCCGTGCGCAGCTGGGCTGGGCTGCCCGACGACGAGCGCGCCGACACCTACATCCCAGGTAAGGATCCGCCGCTCCGCTCTGAGCCCCTCGGGGCCGCGGGGACCCCAAATAACGGAGGAGGGCGGCCCCGTTTCACCGCGGGTGGGGAGGGCGGCGGGGGAGGTGGGCGGCGGGGGGAGCGAAGGGCCGGGGGTGTCCTCCCGGCCCCCCCTTCCCTACTCCTCCTCCTCCCCGCCGCCTGCCCTTGCCCGGGGTATAACGGGAAGGCGGCGGAGCTGCGCCCGTTTGAACTTTGGGACCGTTCGTTGTTTGAGTTTCCGATCGCGGAGAGAACCTCCCCCACCCCCTCAACCCGAGGGCTCGCCCGCGGGTTCAGCGCCGCCGGCCGCCCCCGGCCCGCTCCATTTGTCTCCCCATCCCCACCCTCCGCAGGCGGCCTCGGCTGCGCCCCGGGCTACGAAGACAGCTGCAGCCTGGAGAGCAGCGGCAGCAGCGGGACGCGGGACCCCGAGCTCGGAGACCCCCCAACGCCGCAGGCGGCCCCCGCGGAGCTGGGCGCGCCCGGGGGGATGCTGCTGGACCTGGCCGTCAGGCGCCCCGCCGTCAGGTCGAAAATCAAGGTAACGGCCCCGCGCACTTTGCCTTCCCGAGCCCTGTCCCGCCGCGCCGCTCCTGGCTCCGGTTCCGCACGGGTGGGCCCCGCTCCTCGGCACGGGGCCTCCCGCAGAGCCCCGCTCCGGGTGCGGGCACGGGGCGCTGCGTGGGTCGCCCCACTGCCCTCTCGGCTTATCGAGAGACGGGCCCTGACCCGGGGCTGCACAGGGCCGTCCGCACCTTGGAGCGGACCTGCGGGCCGGAGAAAAGGAAGCGCTTATCTCCCCGTTAGCTTCGCTGCTGCGGGCAGGAGCGATGATAGGCTCGGTCCCGGGGGCAGAGCCGGCGAGGCGAAGCTGCGCTTTCAGTCCCGAGAGAGATAGTGGGATGTAGGGCACGGGGGGGATGCAGGGTGCGGTGAGATAGTCGGTATGGAGGGATGCAGAATATGGGATATAGGACGTGGCGGGATGCAGGATGCAATGGGATGCGCTGGGCTGAGCGCTGTCCATCCAGGAGCACCCTGGCCACCCCCGTGCTGGGGCGGAGCTGCATTACCCAGGGGCCGGTTCTCACCTCGTTAAGCCCTGAGCGCTGCTCTGCGGACGGAGCTGTAAACATTCTCCCAGTCCGTGGTGGGGCTGCGGCAGTTCAGCCATCACGTTATGTTTTTCCACCCCTTATGTGCAGCCAGGGTGAGGGGGAGCCCCACCTGTTGCCAGCTTTCCTCTCCGCTGCCCCTCTTTTTTCATAGAAACCCCAAATGCTTTTTCACGGAAACCCCAAACTGTTCCTCTCGCTTTGACTTGAGCCCGTTTCTTACAACGTAACCTGCAAGAATAGCAAAAGATACAGCCCAGTCCACGAGAACATCTCTGTGCTCAGCTCCGTTTCTGCAGCGCTGGGTTTTCTGCAGATGCCACAGAAACTTGCCGGGAGCCCCTGAGTGCTGACAGCGTGTGCGTGCGGTGCTGCTGGCTGGAAGGGCTGGCGGCAGCTACACTAGCATAATTAAAATAATGGCCGGGCATTTGCATAGAAACCTTCCTTGTGAAGAACGCTCTTCCTCAGAGCTGAATCATCCGTGTCTCCCTCCGTCAGGTTGGGTTGTGGAGCTGGCACAACAATTTTAGTAGTAGAAAGGCGATTAACCTGTAATGACACTCTCAAATGAATTAACGAGCAAGAGGGGCTGACAGGAGATCAGGGCCATTGTTGTAGGCTCCGCTGAGTCAGCACAGCCCGGCTTTGTCTCACCGCATCACCTTTGTGGGCAGAAACACCTCTAACCCCGGGCGCTTCGGTGGGAAATAGCGATGTTTGCAGGGAGACGTCAGCGCACGGGAGCTACTCTGAATGGGACGCCGTGCCGTGTCCCGGCACGTCACAGAATCGCAGAATCGTTCAGGTTAGGAAAGACCACTAAGATCATCGAGTCCAGCCCTCGACCCACGGCAACCACGCCCGCTAAGCCACGTCCCTCAGTGCCACAACTGAGCCAGCCCTCCCTTTCACTTTTGGTTCCGTTCGGTCTTTGCCATGCCGCAATCCACTCACCCCGTCTCTCCCGTTCCCCAGTTCACCACGGGCACCTGTACCGACGCCGCCGTGCACTCCTGCGAGCTGTGCGGCAAGGGCTTCCGCCTGCAGCGCATGCTGAACCGGCACGTCAAGTGCCACAGCCAGGTGAAGAGGCACCTGTGCACCTTCTGCGGGAAGGGCTTCAACGACACCTTTGATCTGAAACGCCACGTCCGGACCCACACCGGTGAGACGGCGGGATGGGTGCGAGAAGGACGGGCCGAGGGTAACCGGCGGGGTGGGAGCTGCGCGGGCGCCGAGTGAAGGCGTTTTGCCCTCTAGAGGAAACGAGCAGCAGTTTCTTCCACCACGTTGCACCGGCACAGGCTTTTCTGTGGAAACGGGGCACTCGGGGGTCAATTTTGGCATCTGGAGGAGGCACCGTGGTGTACGCTGTGCTTCTGGGTTCTTTTGGGAGACCGCGTGATGCATTTGGTGCCCGCTGAGCCCAGCAAGCAACACGCACGGCTTCTGCTGCAGAACGCGGCTCGAGCCAACTGGAAGTTCCAAGGCTGTGCTTTAGCCGCAGCCATTCAAACGTCGGGGCTGAGGCCCAGCTGCATTCTGAATGTGCTCAGGTGGAAGCAAAACATTTCAGAGCCTTTTGCTAACTTGGAGCAGGGAGAAAGCTGCTCTTTTGGTTTCCTTTTCTTCTTTTGTTTTTTTTTTTTTAAGTGAAAGCAATGGCTCAAGCACACATCAAGCCCACCTCCACCGCGCAGGGCGCTCCGGCAAGCCGGGCTGCTCACACCAGGAGCCTTTCCATTCCCACCACAGGGCACCGAGGAGATGCAGTCTCTGTCTCTCCCAGGCGTGTTCCACCTTTCTGCATTCGCTGCTCCCTCCAGGACTGCTCTGCAATGCCCTTTTCTTTGGCATTTAGGATTAGGCAGAATTAAGCAGGTGCATGGCTAGCAGCACAAGTTGGTAGTCTACTGTTGGCAGACAGATTCTGTTCCTTATCAGTAGACGTCATGAAAACAATGCTGCCCGTTTTGGTGAGAGAACGTTGGCCAGGGCCAGTGTTCTGGGCTGGTTTGGGTTTGCCAAGTGGCCAGGAAATCTTCCAACTGAGACCAATGGGCCGTGCCTGAAGGGCAGAGCCAATGCTTCAGGAAGGGGTGGTGTTTTCTACCCATGTCCTCTTTCTTTGGGATTCAGAAACTCACCTCGCTTAGGGCAAGGTCTCTGACCAGAAGCCATAAGCATCTATGCTGTGGCTGTGACAGTTGAACTCAACAGTCAGGATTGAACTGATTTTGTAAAATTCTGGAGGAAGAAGGATCTGTACTGAACAGAACTGAAACATTACAGTCCAGGTCAGGTGACTTACAGTCGGACTGTCTCCAGATTTAATCAGAGAAATCCAGTGTTACCATTTCTCCTCTCCAGCATAAAGCCAGGCTGAGCATTGGCTGTGCTTTTTCGTCTAGGGTTTGCTTTCCTGAATTTTGGTGTTCCAGTGGAAACTGCTTGCAGCCAGATGTAACAGTGGGACAGCCAAATGTGCTAACCCAGGTGCATGGCACATAGAGTTCAATGTTAAAAAAGTAACTCACATGCACAGTAAAATGAAATCATGAAATTATTCAAAAGTAATGGGGAAGCACAGACCCTGGTCAGCTGCCTTCAGTGCAGACCCACGCTGATGCTGGGTGAGCAAGAAAAACACACCCAAAATACTGTTTGTGACAGATGTGGGTTTTGTTTGTGAATTCTGAGGAAGATTTGGAATTTCTCTCCAACTGCAGTTTAGTAAAACTGGTCACTGGTGCAGTCTCACAGCAGTAGGTGTTAGGAAATTACCACTTCAGGTTTGATAGTTCTAACACTTTGGAATAAACTCCTTGCCCAAGACTTGCAAAAATGCAATCAAGATGCTTCTGATTGGAACTCCCAATTAGTTTGGATTTCTGGTAAAAAGATTCCAGCAAGTAAATGGCAAACTTAACACAGTTCGATGACTAATTTAAAAGCAACTATAGGAACATGGCAGCTTTGCTCTTCACTGTTCCTTGTCTATTGCTCACTGATATATACTTTCATCAAAGTGGGCTTGGGATAGCACGTTGCATCAGCTTTAAGGCTGGCCTTAGTACTGAGCTACTATGTAGTAAGAAAAATCACGACCACGTTTGGGTTTTTCAAGTGTTGATAGACCCCCAGGTGTTCATCCACTGAGCACTGAGGAACTACTGTTGTTAAATCAGAGTTGATTGGTGATAAAGTGGATACTCTTCTCTGCTTTTTATAATGAAAGTATTCAGGCATTCAGATCACAAGCCACTTGTGTTCTTCCTCCTCCAGAGACACGCAGAGACTTTTTTTTCATCTCAGTACACTATTTTGTAGAACCCGAGCCTGTAATCACAATAATTAATACTCTATCTTATGAAAACACTCTTGCTCATTGGAAGTGCTGTGATCTCTGTAAGTCCACATTTGGCAGCCATCCATTGAAGAGTCACTAAAAGAGGATAATTACTTACCAAAACACAAGATTTCATTCATTACAAGCACCAAAATGAGCAGTTACCTAAAACGAACAGCTCTACCTAATCACAGAACTAAAATTTTAAGTCAGGTCTTTAAAGGAGTAAGTGTTGCAAGAGTAGATAACTGTTTCTTCTTCAGGACCAAAGCTGTGATGGCTACCAGTCAGCTTCAGCTTCCACTTCAATCTCCTCAAAAATTTATACGCTCCTAAATATATCAAACCACTCATGAAGATTTTGGCCTAAAAGTAAAATGCTCTATTTGCAGTTTCTTGGGCTAGCAGCTACTTAGTGCTAGGTGTTTGCTTGCTATCTAGGAAGACAGCCTTGCTTTCAGCTGATTTCTTGGCTATAATAAATGTAAACTAGAACAATAATGACCCTCTTTTGGCACTGTAGGAATTCGTCCTTACAAATGCGAGGTTTGCAACAAAGCATTTACCCAGCGGTGTTCCCTGGAATCCCACCTCAAGAAGATTCACGGAGTGCAGCAGCAATACGCCTACAAACAGAGGCGAGACAAACTGTACGTGTGCGAGGATTGCGGCTACACCGGCCCCACGCAGGAGGACCTGTACCTGCACGTCAGCAGCGTCCACCCCAGCAGTGCTTTCCTGAAAAAAACCTCAAAAAAACTCGCAGCGGTCTTGCAAAACAAACTGAGCCCTGTCCTGCAGAGGAACTCCAAAGATGATGACAAAGATGAGTAATGCAGTGGATTACAATGGTCTACAGGAATGAAGTTTACACGTAGGACTACATATATATTATTTTTTTAAAAAACCTATTTTGAAATAAATCCCTGAAAGAAAAGGGATACTTTTATTAACTGGACTCTCTTGATATTGGTAAAACCTCAACTTGAAAGAAATATTCCCACAAATCACACAAACAGCAGACTTTGTCTGGTCAAAAAAATGGAAACCCTAACCCCAAGATGGAGTATTTACCGACCCTGGCATCCAGGTAACCTGACTGCCGTTTCAGCTGTCCTACGCATCTGAATGGTGCTGACAAAGAAGCTCACCTTTCCCCAGCACATTTCTTCAAGACAGTAACAGTTACCTCCTGCAAAAAGTACTTTTGAGGGGCTCGGGTGAAAGGGGCCACGTAAGAGCGGCTCCTAGTACACTGTTCTGATGTGCAAAGTTAATTAAAATTGGCTTACAAAGAGTACATGGTATTGGTACTTAAGCTTAAATGTGCAAATAACCTTAGCTCTGCCCCCTGTGCAGTAAATGAACAATTTGCAGAACCGTTACCCAAGAAGAGCTGAAACTTTATTTAAAACAACGCAGACCTTTTTCCCTCCTAAACTTTCCCTTCCAGGACAGAGACTTGCATTCTAGGGACTTCAAGCTGTGAAATCATTTCATCCTATTTAGATGTAAGCGTAACCTTAACTCTGACTTTTCTGGACTCCTCATGCTCACTTGGGGATTGTTACCACATCCTTTTAATGTAAATCAATATCAAGCCAGAAACCCAGAGAAACCATTTTAGCGATTGAAAGATATGTATTTGCTGTCATGATGAAGTGTAACTGTGTGTGTATTTTATGGTGTGTGCGTGTACACAATTTTTTAAATTTTTAAAAATCAGGTGCCTGTTCTTTAGTACAACAAAGCTGTGCAAGCATATAAGAGTGTGACTTAGGCTGTCTGCCTCATGAGACGAGTGCAAAACTGTATGCATAACTCTGCCCTCTAATCACTGTCAGTTTAGATGGCTCCTAGTGAGACTGATGCTACAAGAGAAGAAGGTGGTGTGCTGATGATGAGGGACTGGTACTACGTCCTTGCTTTTAGGACTCCCCTTATATCCAACATCGTAAACCTCTTCAGAAGCTGCTGCAACCCTTACTGGACGCTCAGGTGTCTAAGTTAAGAAAGACAGGGTGGGGTGGTAACTTTCTCAGCAATAATCCAAATTACACCAGCCCAAGCACATGTTATTTATGTCTCATATCTTAATGGCCACAGCTGCTAAACACAGTTTAGATTAATTTAAATGCTAAATAATTAATGGTTTTCATTAGTAATTTTTCCAATATTCATTTTGGGCTCAAAATAAAAGTATACTTTTGGAAAAATATATCCCATTCTGTACACATTGAAACAAATGCTCTGTATGAGCAATGAACTGTAACTTACCTGGCCAGGAGCTTCATAACCATTACCACTTAAATTGTAAGGTTCTGAGTATCTACATAGGAATCAAAAAAATAAAAAAATCAAACTTCAAGATACCTCAGTCTTGTACAGACATCTCCTTGGGTTCTCACAGGGAAGAGCTTTCAGCAGTTTTGAGGCATTCCTAGTGGTATTAGTATTTTACCCAGCACAAATCTACATGCTTGAGATACTGAAAATGATGATAATAAGGTGATGCAATTATGTTAAGAACAAACTTTACTGCTACGTAACAGGAAAGTTTGCAAAATACTTTAATAAACAGTAGACCTATGGAAGAAAAAGCATCCGAAGTAGTTAGAAGACACTTTGCAAAATCAGCTAAGACTCATGTGCTAATCTCAGCTCTTCTGAGATGGTGCCATTATAACTGAACAGTGTAATAATGCAGATGTCACTTCCCTTAACCCTCACAGTACAGTCCCAGACATGATTTGAGTTCAGCTATCGGGAGGGAGTGTCAGCAGAGGCCATCTGAGCAAGTGAGTAGAATTCACCTAACCAAAAAGGTTCCGTATGCTTAGCTCTGCTGAAACAGCAGCCCTTGGAGCAGTGGTGTAGCAGCCGAAACCCTTCCCACCTATTTTAACTGGATGGGGAATTTGTGATGGCTATGTGTGTGAGGAGGTGGTAGGTGTTCTTCCCGCTGTAGGACACAATGCTTTTGACTTCCTTCTGTTACCACTGCCAAACGATGCCTTCGCCAAAGAACGAGACACGTCAAGGTGGGTCATCTATGTGATTTCAGACAAAGAAAGCATTCACAGCAAAAGAATAAAGTAGCGTGTAACAGTACACAGAAACAAAACTGCCCTGGATGGAGAGCAAAGTTCCAACAAACTTGACACTACAGTTGCAATAACTGCCCTGAACTGTCTGACAGGTTTTTCTACAGAGGACAGATACTCCCTGCAGCAGATGCCTTGGGCATGTCAATTTAACAGTCAGACAAGCTATTTTAAACTGGTGACAAAGCGGGTATGAGTTTGCATGGGACTGGCAATAGCTTGTTATGGGACAAAACTGGCAACACCTTTACCTCTTTAGTAAATTTGAGAACTTATAAAGGGATGCCTGAGGCAGCCAGGCTTTCAGAAGTGCAAGACACAAGTAACTTCCACTGATACTGTCTACATTCCCCTGGCTCTCTGATGCTACAAATTAATCCAAGACTTAAAAATAGTTTTACAAACTGGCACTGCTAATGAAGTTGGCAACCTTCCTCAGAAAGGCTTTTGTAATAAGCAAATGAACATAGATGAAGCCAACAGATGCCTATGCTGCCCAGGCTCAACTAGGCCTCATTCAGTAGGAAGCAAGGTGAGGATGAAAACTTACAAAGCTCAGGGACATCTAATGGCTGTATGATGCACTGATGCAGGAGGCAATCCCATCCCAATGTTGCTCAATTTTATTTATCCAATCCTAATCAACATCAAGAATTCAGAACATTTTATCACCGCCTACTTCAGCCTGAAGCATCGTCTCTCTCGCTTACGCTGCCCTTCTTTGCATCCACAGAGCTGTCTAATTGACCATCTTCAATGACACTGACCTACCCACTTGCTAAAATTCTCTGATGTGGAGATGTACTTGCCAAACAGGTAGAACTGAGTATTCACACTGCTTCATCACAATTAGTCATCTATGAACCTAGTTTCTCAGTCTCCATGTTTGTCTCCTTAGAAATCTAATTAAGCTCAGAGTAATCACACCATCACCACATCATGGTTTGAATAAGCACGGACCAGCACAACCAGCAAAGTTTCATTGCACAAGTTTTCACAGTTCAGTACTCAACAAGAGTCGAGTATCAAACACAACACAGGCTTACATTTCTTCTGCAGCAAGCCTGCTCATTACTTTTACTTTATTTAGGTATGGTTCTGGCTGATTTTCTTAAAGGCTGGAAGTCAGTTGTATTTCTATATGTAATCTGCAGTGATATTATGAAAACTCATGCATGTAAATCAGAGAAAATAAAGAGAATGAGGAAAAAGTTTTTCCAGATATGTAACACAGTGATATATTCACTGTATATTCAGATATACTCACACAGTGTTGTGACACACCTGACACTGTGACTTATTCTACGTCTGTAAACTTGATTGTATGAAACAAGCTTCAAATTAACTCCTCTGCTTTAGAACATTTATTTCTCATGTTATTTTAAACAACAAAACAAAGGCAATCTCAAAAAAAAAAAAAAAAAAAAAAAAAAAAAGACTGCTCTTCAGAATGCCCAGCTTCAAAGTCACAAATATCTGAGACTGCAAAGAAATCCACTTGCACTGGAAAATGCTAAAACCTGACACTAGAAATAGTTCTGCACGGGTAGGCTCCTTGTTTGCTCAGACTCACAGGAAAGTCAGGAGAGCTGAAAATAGTTGCAGACTTGCCCTGTGCAGTGTCCATTGTAAGTCCACCACCAAAGGCACATAGGCCATTTACATTTTCACACTGCTTTTACTTAGCCCATGGGCTTTTTACACAGCCCATTCTGGAACCTGCAGGAGGAGCTACCAGAAGTAGTAAAAATTCCTGTCTTCTAAAACACCTGCTAGAAATTTCTAAGTGTATCAGTTACAATTCTACTCCTCTGCTCGTAAGCCACTTCTGTTAAACAATCAACTTATTTGTAGTATTTTAAATAAGTGCTTATGTGAGGCCTTGCTTGTGGTTCATAGTGCAAGTTTTGCATTTGTTGCTGTAAGAAAAAACACAAATTAGTAACAGGCCTGTTAATAGATATCTTTGAAATGGGCAAGAACTAACTTGACTGAAACCCAGTCAACAATATTCATTTATTTTTCATTTTCAGAGTCTCAGCTTTTTCTCGAAAACAAAAGGAGGATGATTGAACAGTTTTTACTTCATCTAGCTAACTGAATGTATAAACCTTCCTATCAACTTCAAATTGTATAGACTGGAGGGAAAGATATAGGGATGATGTAGGTTCTACTCTGTCTTGCCACATCCACTGAATTCTCCTACAACTTAGGCAAATGTGCATTCCCCATTCTGATTTTAATTCTTCCTACTTTATTTTTTAAGGGGAAAAAATGATAGAAGTTAGCTCAAGTTACTAAGAACAGAATTACTAAATAAAGACTTAAAAGATCTGTGCTTTGGCTCTGTGCTCAGATCACTCGCCTCTGCATAGCTTAGTTTGGGTCAGTTTCTGTCCATGTATTCTTCAAGACGCAAAAGCCACTTGTTCCAGTACTGCGAGCAAAGATCTGGATCCATGAAATGTGGATGCGCGGGGCAGCCGTCCTTATAGGCAACCACAATGAGTCCACAATGAACCTACAGTTAAAAGCAGAGGGCTGTTAGAGATTGAACATTAAAGTGCAACTTCAATCAAGTTTTAGCACATCACTGCAAAATACCAGCTTAGATCTTAACATCTCAGAATGGTTAGAGTTGGAAGCCACCTCTGGGTCTGCCTGCTCCAGCAGGGACACCCAGAGCTGGGTGCTCAGAACCACATCTGAGGGATTCCAAGGAGGAGCCTTCACAACTTCTTTGGGCCAGTGGTCTGGCACCTGCACAGTGAAGTGCTTCCTGATATCTTAAATAAGAAACATCTCAGAACATATTTCTTACAAATTAAATATTTCATATTTGACAAACAGCTGTAATATGCAAACTTAAGGAAGGTGAAGAGAAAGTGGTAGGAATCAGAATTCTGTTGTTGTCTTGAATTCATTGTCTTGAATTACCTTCTATACTGCAAAGCAGATCCTTAAAGTACATTTTCCCCCTTCAAAGCTTTGCAATTCTTTAGGTCAAGCAGGCCTGGCTACAGTTACCTTTGGAGTCTTAAGAGCATCATATGACATGAGCAATACATTCCCATCCCATTTCCCTGTTTGCACGCTCTTTTGCTTCATTTCTTCTTTCTTTTCCTAGTCCTGACACAAGATAAAACTACACAGAACAAAGCACCAGGCACTCACCAAATACCAATCACTACAGCTTTACCAGACCTTCTAGGACACAACTGTTCCCACTGAACAGGGCTTTCCTTAAAATCAGACAATATACTATGGACAAGCAATGACAGCAGAAAGAATAGTAGAATTATTTTGCAGTAAAGTTGTACATCGGTTTAGCCTGACCTAAGACAGGACTGTTTTGTTACAAATCCTACCAACAACTCCATGCTAAAGGCAGTAAGAGGGGAGAAATGAAAGTAACACAAACACTGCTGCTTGTCTTGGCTGGCAGCAGACTTACTGACCTGGAAGTCATAATTGGCATCATGATTTATGGCTCCAATATATGCTGCAACTTGCAGCGGGTTGTCAAAAGTATTCTGCAGAAATGGCTTTGGTTTCTCTGATGTCTTCCAATCAATCACACATAACTGTCCTCTGCATAAAACAACAAGAAAGAATGTTTCAGCTTAACTTCATTTGCAGCAGGAAACAAGGCATAGCACAGCAAAAGAAGGCATAGCACTTTTAGCCCATTTCCACCCAAAATCATGCTGCTCATTATTACTTCCAAGCTAAGAAAATCTTCCCCTTGCTGGCAGTTTAGATCTCAAAAAAAAGACTTTCTAATACCTGCTGCAATTCCTGGTAACTGTACTGCTCACACTCTGCTCTGAAACAAATCCTCCACAAGGCACAATAACAATTCTGTCAGCAGATTCACCTCTGAGTCCTTCCATTTCACCCTTCTTGAACGTCCTTCTAGCTTCCCCTCTCTAGCTCACCAACAGACCTGCTCCATCACAGGACACAGCTTCCCACATGCCACATAACACCACACAGCAGCGTGACATTATTTGGCTTCTTAGAGAACCAGTACCTCACCGATACTTAGCCACGCAGTCTACCAGGCCCAGATACTGAAGAGTTTCATGCTGAACTGCACTTTCCAGAGCTTTAACTTCACTGATATCTTTTAGGACATGTTGCACGCTTGATAAGTAGCCAGAAACAGCAGTGTCTTCTCCTTGCTCCTTAGTTGCCATCTCTTCAGGCAGAAATATAGATTCCAAAGCTGCATGAAAAAGTTCTCCTTGGAGGAAAAGATCTAGGAAAGATGCAACATATTAGGCACTACACATAATATGTGGCAAGCATGCATAATAGATATTACACAAAGTAATTCTTAAACCAGCCATCTTTTAATACTGAAGGCTTAAGGATGTAGGGAATACAATAAGACAGCAAAATAACTATCAAGAGAAATTCCCTCTCATATTAACGCTTACTTTACTTTGTTTTGGTTTCACTAATTCTGCAGAAAGAAAATAAGAACTTCACTGTTTAGTCAATGGCATTATTTTACTGTGTATTCCAAATGAGAATTTCTGAAAATTTAAAAACATTATTCTAGGTTTCTTGTCACATTTGCTTTCTATGTTGTACAGGTTCATTTGAATTGAACAAATCTGAAGCGGATGGGCATAGTTCTGTAGAGCAAGGGCTTATCTCAGAAATGTTTCAGAGAAGAATAATTTTAAATAGTTGTATCAGATTTGTGTCTGTTTTCCCTAGTAAGCTTATTCAGTCAAGTGCTAAGTAACTCAGAAAGAGCATAAAGAAGGATATACAGTTTTCCAAAGAACAACTGTTCAAGTAAAGAGCACTAGAGGGCATTTACCAGCCTTTCTCCAAAAGGCATTATCCTCCACGTCTCCTCAGACTGTCTTCAGCCCTACAGCTTGGGGGAGGTCATTTCTGTATGCGACTTTATTAAATGAAAACCTCTAAAACCTCTGAACTCTATGGAAGAAGCTGTATATACTATATATACGGTCTCTGATGAACTGCAGCATATACAGAGATATATGTAGTCTTCTGAACAATCAGGATGATACAATTCCAGAATGCTTCTTTTCACCCAGTTACAAAATACCTTTGTATCTACAAGCAGGCTGAATAAATTCAGCTGGAAAATTTATATTTGTAAAGAGAAAGTAGCAAACAGAGAAACAGCAGAAGCAGATAGGATAGAGCAAAGGAGTCTACAATCTAATTCCATTTTCCCCATTCATTTCTAGATCAGTTTTAACGGTCCTCAAAGAAAGATTAGAGCTTATATTAACAACATGTGCCCTCATAATACACTCTGACCTCTGAAATTGAAACAACTCAATGGATTTTCAAAACACTCAACTTCTAGAACCAGACATTGCAGCTAGTCTGGAGAGTTGTCTGGGACACACCATTGCTTCTGCTTTGTCACCATGCCGTGATAAGACTTACTTTTAGTGTATTCTTCAAAACCATCTTTCCCAAGTTCCAGTATCATTTTTTGCTTCCATCTTTCTAGATAAAAGGCCTGCTGTGGAGGGATAGTCTGTTGAAGAATACGGGTAACACTGGGTATTTTGTTTTTTTGTAAAGCAATTTTCATGGGGCGGTTTGAGTTGCTGCTCACAAGCGGAATTGTCTTTTTGGGATTTATGAGAGAAACCCAATTCTTAGGATTTTTTGTTTCAACCTTATTTGAAGGTGTATGTTTAAGAGGTTGTCCATATAACAAATTGTCTTCTTCAAATATTGTCTCTGGTGTTTGAGCACTGGCTTTGTAAGATGTAACAGAGCACACCAAGCTTTCGTATTTTTCTTGGTCAACTTGTTCATAACTGTTCACTTTTTTCTTCTTACTATAAAGACAAGCAGAGGTAGCCAGACACATATATGGGAACTGCTTTTGGTAAAATCGTGGCTGAAAAAGCATTTCCAGTTTCTCGGATTTCCTAGCCAGTACCTGTAAGAGTTTCATTCTGATGAGAAGCATTTGTGAGCAACTATAGTTTTCTTCCTTCTGTTAGGACTCGTCTGTAGACTATCATAATTTTCCCCTGTAGAAAAATAAATTTGTTATTTCCAAAGTCATAAAGCACATATCTATCAATCTATTTTTGCCCCTTGCCAAATAAAAATCTGCTATGGTGCCTTCATACACTTAATTCCATCAGAACTCCTTTAGATTACTAACACAATAACAGAAAGAACACATTAGCAATGAAACAGGAAACAATTCTGAAAAGAACCAGTGCTGGCTGGCAGAACTGGAATCAGCAAACATAAAGATGTTATCAATAGCAAAAGGAGCAATAGAGGATGCTCTTACAGCAACAATATCGTGAAACTCAACAATGATTTGCAACAGTCCTAAAAGGATGAAGGGCGGGAGGGAAGAATAACATAAATATGCCTATGAACATAGCTAAAACAAACCCTTGAATTCTGTAATTTAAATCAATACTACATAATTGCAGAATTGAGGCCCTATTCTCCCACTCAAAGTTATGTGATTACCACCACAAAGATCTCTGCCATCTATCCTCTGCAAACAAAGAATACGAGCAACACATCACCAAGCAACATTAGCATCTTGCTTTAAAACTCTTTTCTTTCACCACACTTCTTATACAGCACTTCATACAGCACCCAAAATGTGGGCACCACAGAAAGCAAAAAATGTGACAGGAGGAGTTGTTTTGCATGGACAGATTCTGAACTCATGTGGAACTGCAGGGGAGGCAAAGTGTGGGTGCAGGAATCTGTTGCACAGAACAGCTTGCAAAAAAAAACGGGGCTATGCCAGCTGCAGTTGTTTAGATCAAAGAATCTTGTAACAAAAGGGTGAGACCTTGGACTCCATTCCCATAAATACTGTTCTTCCTCCATGAAGGACAAGACCTCCCAGCTGTAGAAGCTTAATCAGGAGTAAGCAGACACACTGTAGTTTTTCTTCACTGGCTTCACTTTTTCACACTGATTCTGTATGGTTTAGGCA
Organism: Meleagris gallopavo; assembly: GCF_905368555.1. Classification (NCBI taxonomy): domain Eukaryota; kingdom Metazoa; phylum Chordata; class Aves; order Galliformes; family Phasianidae; genus Meleagris; species Meleagris gallopavo. The sequence goes on from NC_139405.1 coordinate 14,859,416, forward strand.
AATAATAACTGATCTAACAAAAAGCTAACATAAAACATCAAGGTTGCAAACACCATGTGACATAATGCAAAATTAACCTGTCAGAAACAAATTTAAACCTGGACAATTCCATTAAATTAATCAGAACTTTGTGTCACATAGTGGCATTTCCGACCCAGGAGCACTACAGCTAGCTTTGCAGTACAAACTCAACTCAAAACAATAAAAAACAAACCAGCGCAATAGTATCTAAGTTTGCAGCTTCTCAGAATATTGTTTGACGACCATTACTGTGCTCACCCAAGCCTATCAATCGAACAGAATAAATAATGGGTCAACCACTGCGTATTTGTTATGCTAGTCAGGGCGTAAAAAAAATAATTTACCAGTCTGGAAATACAAAGCATAGGGGGGAAAAAGAAAAAAAGGCTTAAAGTAAAGAAAAAAAGCTCCCTTGAGCAGCCCCATTTACAGCACCGAATCCCCAAAAGGATGGCACAGCAGCCACTCAACCGCTCTCCTTCAGCGAACCCCACGAGAGCCTTCTCCACTCGCTACCGACCCACGCACAGCCTCACCCCACTTCCCCCGCGCTGCAGAGCGCGGCGTGTGCCCGCTAAGGCCCCCAGCCCGTCCTCGTTTCCTCAGGACGAAGCGCCAACCACCGCTACCTGCGCGCCACGCTTCCCGCCGCCGCTTACGCGCATGCGCGACAGCAGCCGCCCTCAGCACTCTTGCGCCTGCGCTTCGCGGCTTGTCCAATTCGTAGTTCTTCCCCGCCGCCGGCTCCGCGGCCCCTTCCCACCGCACCGGAGAAACTCCGCGCTAAATACCACGGTATCTATTCTATCTTCCTCTAGGTTGGGTTTTTGTCGCTTTTGTAAAGCTCCCCAAATCGCGAAGAGAAAAAAAAAGTTAAGCACTACGCCGCCATCTTAGATGAAGGCAAACAGCACGCTGCCCTCACCTAAGATGGCCGCCGCGTCGAGGGGCCGGGCGCAGCGGCCCCGCCCCGCGCTATATGAGGGGCGGCGGCGGCCGTGAGGCGGCAGGCGGGCGGCTGGCGGTACGGAAACATGGCTCTGCTTCGGGACGGCGCGCAAAGCAAGGTGAGGGGGCAGTGCCGCGCGGTGCTGGGAGCTGGGCCGCCGTGCGCTGGGCCTGCTCCGCCAGGCTGCCGGCGTTGTGAGGTGCGGTCCCAGGCGGTGGCCTGCGCTGAAGGGCTGTCAGCTGTCATTGGGCTGTGCCTCCCTCTCTCCCGCTCTGGCTGTCGTGTCGGGCACCGACTTGGTTTTGCGTTCCGTGAGGTGCTGCCTTGGGACGTCGAAGCCCAGAGTGAGCGCTCAGGTCTCGGCGCTGAGTGTGTGTGGGATGATTTGCTGCGTTCGGGCGATGTTTCAGAGGAAGTGCAGCTTAAAAGCTGAGACGGGAACTTCGTGAGGTGTTTAATGGGAGTGCGTGCAGGCAGTGCTTAGAGATGCCTCTTTTACCAAGTGGTCTGCCTGGTTTAGTCTGTATGCCTTAATAGCTGCCTGCAACACCCCGGGTGGAAGGAAAGGCAACCTTCCAGCAGGGGTCAGCTGCCTGGCCAGCCTCTGTAATGCTGGATCTGAATATAGTTTGCATTATGCCTAAACTGAACTCACTGGAAGATGAATTGTGCTTCAAGCTGTTTTTGCTGGTTAAGGGTTGTCTTCTCAGTGTTCTCTCCAACCTTCTGGGAGGTGCCTTAAAAGACTTGAAAGGCTAGAAATGCCCCCTCTAAAGGAGGGGAGACTTAAATTAGATATAAAGAAGAGATTTTTTACTCAGAGATAGTGAGGCTCTGGTGCAGCTGCCCATGGAGGCTGTGGGTGCCCCATCCCTGGAGATACTCAAGGCCAGGTTGGATGGGCCCTGGGCACCCTGAGCTGGTGGGAGGCAGTCCTGCCCATGTCTGAGGGTTGGGACTGGATTGAATTTAAGGTCCCTCCCAGATGTAAAAAAATACATCTGCCTTGAACAATCTTGTTAAATAACCTCTTCTATCTGCTTCCCTAGAACATGAAACTTTTAAAACAAACGATCTATTGAACTGACAGAATCTTAAGTGTCTTGCTTTCTAGTTCTTCACTTTGAATTGCGAATCAGCTGCTACTTCTATCTGCTATGCGTTAAATGACAAACATTCAATAAAGTATCTGTCACTTGAGAGTAGTGAGTGAAAGCCTTTGTAGGCTGCAGAATCTGCAGGTGAGAAAATAAAACATCAGCTGTCTTGCAGCAATGAGTAACTGTGTATTAATCTGCCTTTCTAACATAATGGGCAGGAACACCAAAGGGAGGGGAAAATGTTCCCACTAAGGGTTCAAGTAGCTTTAAACTCCCGCAGTAAATGACCAAAGATTAACTAGCTATTCAGGTAGTAAGACTGTCTTGGGATTCCAGCAGCTGCAGTGAAAATAGAAACGTAGCTATCTTGTCTGTTCCTGTTTAGATATGTGGGCAGTAGATTAAGTTTCTGTCTGTGAAGGAAACATTACTATGTGCTAACCTTGAGTAGGAATTGTTGGTGTGTATAAACTAAAAACTGACCCTGAGTAAGTAAAGCAGAAGAGTGTCAAGATATATAGGAAGAGGAAGGGAGAGTCGGTAGGATAAGGGGGATTGGAATTGCAGTGGGAAAGATAGTATAATGGAGAGGAAAAGGCACTTCAAAAAGCGAAGCAAGCAGTGGGACTGCCAGGCAAAGCTTGTGTGAATATACTGAATTTGTTCAAATGCTTGATTATTCAACTGCAGATTTGGGTGTTCAAAATACTGTTATCAAAATAGTGAGAGTGAGTGTTGTGGCTGCTCTTCTTCACAATGTTAGCGGAAGAAGAAATATTATGTCGCTAGGCTTTTGCTGGGGACCTCCTGTTAGCACTTCTGAATGGCAGTTCTCTGTTCTAGCCAACTTCTGCAAGATGCTCTGGAAAGAAGTTGCCTACTAGGTCTTTTGCTCTGCAAGAGAACACTTTATAGGGAGATCAACTACTAGCAAGGTGAAAGTTACTGAATAGGATTAGTGTGCTGTCCAGTCTATAAGAGTCTATAAAGCTGGCCTAGTGGTTTGGACTACTGACAGGATCTCAGATCCACAGGAGATGAAGATTGCATGTGTTGTAGAGTCCCTTTTACTGTTTCTGGCGTCACTATGGGAGGTTGGCAAAGCATTCTTGGAAATGCTGAGTATAGATTAGGGGCTTGCTTCTGTTGCACAATTTCCATCTTAGCTCGGCATACTTCATGTTATAGATGAAATACAGACTGGAAGTACTTCGCCTCAGGCTGTGCTCTGCAGGCAAATTGCTATGGCAGGGTAGACTTGGCTTGTGTTGCAAAGCTGGTGCTTGATTCCTGGAGTGAAGGGAGTTCCTATGTGCTGCTAGCTGGAGCAAGATGAGTTAGAGGCTTTGTCTTGAAATATGGGAGCCCTGAATGCTGGCAGTATCCTTCCCACAAATCCTTTCCTCTGTTGAGGGCTGTTTGACCACTTGAGAGAAGAGTGAGTCTGGGATCCCTCTCACAGGAGAGCAGAATGATCAGGGAGCTTATTGCACAGCCAGTGGCAACAGGTGCTCTAACCATAGTGCCTGCTTTCACAGGATCACAGAATGGCTTGGGTTGGAAGGGACCTCAAGGATCATCAAGCTCCAACCCCCCTGCTGCTGGCAGGGTCACCAGTCTCCTTAACTAATACTAGACCAGACTGCTCAGGGCCCCATCCAAACTGGCCTTGAACACCTCCAGGGACGGGGACATCCACAACCTCTCTGGGCAGCCTGTTCCAGCACCTCACCACTCTCACAGTAAAGAACTTCCCCCTGACATCCAACCTAAATCTTCCCTCCTTCAATGTAAAACCATTTCCCTTGTCTTGCCTTTCTGCTTGATTGGAAAGCTCTGCACTCAGTGAGGAATAGCATCTCACTGGGAATAAACTAAGCTGCTGCTTTGCTTAAAACAAAGATTAAGAGGGAATAATGAAATAATTGCCCCACTGGAGCCGTGTGGTACAAAAATCACAGATTTGGGAGAGTTTTCTGTAGTGTAAGTAGCAATGTAAAGCATACACATAACCAGGAAAACAAGCAGGCTTCTTGTAACTTGGACAACTTCAGGACTATTTCAACTAAATGCCAGAGAAATAATAGCAGTTCTGTCCTAAAGGCTGTGAAATCAAAGCTGCTCATCTGCTGTGTTGGCTCTTTGCTGTGCACATGTAGCGTGCTTTCAGACATATTTTTAGTGTCTTGATTAAGAGGAATCTTAAGTTACTTGTGCTGAATATGACTGAAATGCAATTCTAGGAAGTAATACTGAATGTGTGCTGGCCAGTTACTTGAAGGGCTGCTGGTTAACTCCTGGGTATTGAAACAAGGCATTCTGTAACTGAAAGCTCTATAGAAACTACTCTACAGAAACATCATGATATTCTAGTGGCCTTGAGAGAGCACTTAAACTGGTTTAACTAAACTACTTTTTAAAAAAAAAAAGTGGCTGCTGGGTAGTGGCAGATGTAATTACTTCTATTTGTGGCTGCAGGTTGACAGCAAGGTGACAGTCAGTAAGAGGGGAGCTGGCTGCAGCTGATAATTTGTGTAAGGTTCTGTGAAGTGTAAGCTCTCATTGAAGTATTACTTGTTCCTTCTGGAAGCCAAGTTATGCTGGAAACCTGTGGATTAATCTGACATTGAGAATGAATATGAATTCTTATTTCACTACCAGTCAAATGTTGTATGCAGTTGCTTGCACTGGCAGATTCTTTTGTTAGAATGGAGAAGTGACTGAGTCACTTCAACAAAACTAATGCTAAATTGCAAAGAATGTGACTCTAAAGCTTGGGATGCTTGCCAGAACCAGGCAGCTTCTGTGGCTGAGGATGTTTCCTTCCACTGGGAGCTTGCAAGTATGAAGATGTGCTTGTGCTGAATGAGGCCTGATCAGAAACTTGTTTGTCAAGTTGAAGCCTGAGTAGGTGATGATCAGCGCTGTGGTGATCCAACTTTCTTCTTTAAGCAGTAGAAAAACTGCTGTAAAATTCTGCCTGGATTGGTCAGTAACAATCTCCTTGCTATCTTTTCTCTTTAGTGTTGAGATTAAGTGATTTATCATAGTGTTCTCATTAGTACCATAATATGTGTTCTGAAGCTTGAAGCAATCAATGTGATGATTATCTGTTTTTCTGGAGAGCTTTGTGTGATGTTCTGCTCTAATTGCCAAGTCAGGCTAAATAGGAGCTATGGTGGTTGGTATCTTTACTGAACAGGAATCAGATTTTCTTGAATCCGCGTAAAGTCCTGAGGGTCCCAGTATACGGTGGTAAAGAGATATGAGATGCTGGAGGTATCAGTACTGTAAAAGTTGCTGTAATTGCTGCAAACCATAAATTTCTAAAATCCTTTGTGAGGAAGGGAAATAAAAGATGAAAGTAGGGATGCTGTGCCCTGCTAGTTGGAGTGTTCAAGTTTTCAGCCCAATTCAGCTGCTTCCCTGCTGTGCTGCTCCAGGAGCTACCATCTTTAGCACCTCTCTGTTCTAAGTGAGGCATGCTTTCACCAGCTGCTGAGCTCTGTTCTTATACCCCTGGTACTGAGGGTGTGAGGGAGAACAGACTAGATTCTGGTTGCTGAGATGGGGAATCTTGGTTCCACTCACTGTAGAGGGGAAGCAATGATGTTCTAGCTGTGAAATGCGTCCTGATGGAGAAGAGTGGTTAGGCTGGGGGGCTCAACTAGGGTAGTTCCCCAGGGAGATCTTGGGCTGGGTGCCTGATACGGTAAAGGAACAAGCCTTGGGATCTGAAGATGAAAGAAGGCTCTGTGCAGCCTGCTTGTGACTTTTTCTCATTGCTGCTTATGGGATGGGTGTAAGAGGAGTGATAGCAAACGTATCCTGAAAGATGAACTGCTGGTGCAGCCAGGGCAGGTGATTGTATTGAGATCAGACATTAGCGTAGAGCACCTGCTCTGGGTGCTCTCTGGCTTAGTGCCTTATAGAGCTGATAAGTTTGGGTGGGCAGAGGAGGAGGTGGGGGGAGAAGAGCTCCTTGGTTCCAGTTCAGTGGAAAAACGCTATGGGGAAACGGTGATCTGCACAAAGCTGGGCTATGTGAATGCTCTCTTTGTAGTGTAGAGCCTTTCTGCCATGACTGTGTAATCCGAAAGATCTCTGACCTGGAGTTAGAAGCCACAGTGACCTTCGTGGGGCTAGAATAGACCGGTGGCTTTCTGATCCTCAGTTTCATATTCCTGAAAGGCCTGATGCTAAGGCTTGGGATAGAGTTGATAATCCCGTGCTACTCTCCAACAATGAAATGCTTGATGTTTCAGCCTGCAGTGATCTTTATGCATAGGCTAGATAGTTATGTGTTTACAGTAGATGTTTAGGGCAGGAGAAGGTGCAAGACTTCTTCAGCAATTAGTTCTTGATTATTGTTCTGGTTTTTGGACCCTCCTGTTGTGGGCTGTGTGTCTGTATGTACTGCTGAGGCGTACTGCTGTTGACTCCTAGTTGTTCTTTGTAAATGAGGCCCTGCTGGAGCACTAAGCTCTGCTTAAGTAGCATTATTGGGGAGTTCTGAAGTTGTAGGTTGCATGTTCTTGCTGAATTGTTTTAATCTGACAAAACACCACCATCTTACATCCATACATTCATCTCCACTTCCTGCGCAGGCAACCACTGGGCATGGAGAGCTGAGGATGGCATCTAATCACAGGTTACTTCCTCTGTGACACTTAAGAAAGCTCCCAAGTTGAGGACTGGCTGGTTTGTGTAACCTTTCCTGTAGTTTAGCTGAGAGGAGGCAGTTTCCTTTAGCTTATCATGCTTTTCACAGACTCAGCAGTTTGTATTGTTAGTTCTGCTGATTCTGTTTGGACAGTGGAGATAAGTAAGCAGGATGCAAAACACAGTAAGAGGGGCTGCTTCTCACTGCTTTGGCTGCTGGTGTTATCTGGAATTAAAGCAGCTAGGAATTCTGAAAGTTGCCTTTCATTCAGATGGCAACAAACTTCAAGCTCTGCTCCTTGTGAAACTATTCCCTGAATGGTGGCCTTCTACCTAGCCTTCCTCTAGTACTTGAGTGGAGTGGTGAGGCTGCTGTTGGTGATGTTTGAACCACACCTCTGTGTTGTGATGCTTCATCTGTGCCTTCCTAGGGAGAGCTGTGTGCATGCAGAGGAGTGTGATTAGCAGCCTCACTCTGTAGCTGGGGTCCCCACGGTGCCAGGAGTCTCATACATTCAGAGCTGAGCAGTGTCTGGGCTGCTAGGGCTGCCCTTACAGGATGTGCTCTGTAAGCAGTGTTTGGGGTATCTCTCTCTTAGGTATGGGGACCTGAGCATATCTGCTACCAGTAACTATTAGTGATAGCTGGAGTCTAGCCAGCAGCAGCCTGGCTAGATGCAGCTGCATGCCACCCTGGCAGTTTGTCCTCTGCAGGCTAGTGGGGAGACTTGCTGTCTGCCGGGTCTGGATTTCAGTTTACAGATGGCCAGATGAGAGGGAGGGAAGTTTCCAAAGCTCCTGGAAGTGAAGCTTTCAACTTAAAAAGGACAACCTCTCGTCAGTTCTTATGTAGCTTTACACAGAAGCTTAAAGCAGCATTCAAGCAATCTGTAGTATGATGGCCTTGCTCAGATGCTGTCTAGTGCTATTTCCTTGTGGGTTTGCTGCTGGATCTTGTAGTTAGCAGGTGGTGTGTGCAGGTTCCTGGCTTCTGTTAGCCAATATGCTGCAGGGTGGTGAAGCAGCATTGCCTCAGCCCAGCTCTTGCTTTTCTGGTAATGCATGCAAAATAATCTCTAAAGGATAGCTTCGGGATTTGGCCCGGCTCTGACAGTTGCTCTTCAGCAAACTTCCTGTGTTGTGACCTTGATCAGCAGTTTCTCCCTTACGCAGGAAATAAGAATGATTTGTTAGACTGCAGTGCTGGGGGAAGAGCCTCTTACGAGACAAGATTTGTAATGCAAGAACCACCATATAATGTAGGTTGGGGCTATTGCTGGCTTCTAGAATAGATGTCTGAAATTGGTAGCAGCTTGTGTTCTTGATAGCAATAGCTTGTATTTCTTGATATCTAGATCACTGCATCTATTTGATGTAGGAACTGGATGCATGTATCGATACTCATCAGTTATCTATGCTGGATATGCTTAAAATCCTTTGCTTCCTGCTGAGATCACGTAGCTGTCTGTGACTGTTTGCCCTGAACATGTAGGTACACGTAGGAGTGTAGTATAAATAATTGAAGGATGCTCAATTCATAAACAAGAGGGAGAAAATGACTAAAGCTTGTGCTCTAAAACAGTAAGATTCAGCACAACCTGGCCACTTCCCTGGTATCCCAAAGCATAGTGATGATTGCCTCAGCCTCATCTGCTGTGAGTCCAAAACCATTGTCCTCATAAGGAATATCTGCAGGGCTGTGACTTGAGCTCAGAGCTCCTTCTCCCCTTACATCTTTGAATGAGAAGGCTACTCCACTGCTCTAGAAAAAATTAAGCACAATTGAAATGATATTTTGATTTAAGCTGTTGGAAAGAAGTGTCTCCTGCTAAGGAAGGCATTGGATCTGTTTAAAGCCTCTGTCTGAATTAGTGGGAAGGCAAGTCTGGTCTTTGAACCTGATATGCTCTGCAGTCTCCTGTTAAGGGTTTATTTGGAGCGCATCCACATAGCATGCTCAGAAACCTCTTCATAGGTTCTCCAGGTAGAAGCAAATAGCACTAAAATGTTGCCAGGCAAAGTCTCTGTCTAGGTATGGTAAGACTTGAATTCAGGAGAGGTAGAGACTTGTAGTTACAAGTATAAATAGCTTTCATAAAGCAAAGTTCAGGTATCTCTGAAACTAGTTCTCATTCTAGCTCATGGGGACTTTCTTTAAATAGCACGTGTGCATTCCAGCAGCTATTAACTTGATGCCAGGTACTTTGAAAATAAGATTATACTGATGCAGGGTTAGTACTCCAGTATTCTTGGGTTCTTGTCCTGTTTCTGGCAAACACTTGGATCTTAGACTTTTGGGAGTCTAAGGAGGTTTTAGGCATCTGCTCCATTTTTCCCTGGGGGCAAAGAAACCTTTACAACTGTTAGAACAGTTAGTAGAAGTGCCACTGTGGAATCTAACTTCGTGTGCAGTAGTCTTGGGAGGTCAGAGAGACAGCAGTGACCAATCTGAGCCAGAGGAGGAAGCACCCAGTTTTTGTCTATGGGTTGTCCTCTATGGTGGATAAAAATCACTTAATTCTTGTGCCAAAGCAGCTGTCTGATGTAAAGATAAGGAAACAAATCACAAGACTAGGCTCTTAAGAGCTGTTCTTCCATATATTGTGGAGATAGAGAATGAGGAGAACTATTAGTGTTGTTACTCCCTTAAATGATTTAATAGACTTTGGCTTGATGTACTTAAGTAAATAAGCTGGAGAAGTGCTGGAGGGAAGATGCTTCTTTTTAGGAATACTTCACTAATACCCTGTGTGTATTCCCTAACAGTTGGGTCTGTGGGCTCTTAAGTAACACTCTTCTTATTTTATGCATTTGGAAGAGAGGGTTGTGTTGAGGCTGTTATACCTCTGTGTATGCTGCTCCTTGAGGCAGCAGTCTGCTGCAATGTGGTTCTTGTTGACAATGCCAGTGACCAATTTAGCTTCACTAACCCTACTCGATGCTTGACCAGAGCTTGTTTTGTGAATTCTGTTGCAGCTGAGGTCTGTATCTGTAGACCTGAATGTTGATCCTTCTCTTCAAATTGATATACCTGATGCTCTGAGTGAAAAGGACAAAGTGAAGTTCACGGTACATACTAAGGTAAGATAACGGGGCTAGAAAGTGCTCTTTGTAGATATGATGCAAGTAACCTATGTATTTGTAATGAGCATACCTTCAAAGGTGGGTTTGGCAATGAGGAAAATCTAATTAAATGGAGCTTTTCCACTTAAAGATAGCCTGAGGGTATAAAGACAAACTTTTATACTTAAGACTTGAACGCTCCCTTTAGAGACAAGGTAACTGATACACTAGGTTGGCTTTACTTAAAATACATAAATAAAGTAGCTTGAGTCTGGGAAGGCTGGAGGCTGGGGGGAAGGCAGCTACTGCGAGGTGCCACAAAATAAACTGTATGAATGCTGTTCTACAGCAGTGCCTTTTCTTCAAATAACATTCTTAGTAAGGCTCTCATTTGAGTGCCAGCTCAGCTGAAAAGGAGTAGGCGAGGCTCTTACTAGGCAAAATAGCTTCCTTTGAAAATAGAACTGTTTCTAAAAGCGCTCATTTACAAAACAGTGAGGCTTCCTTATCTTCTCTTCCAGACTACACTGCCAGCTTTTCAAAGTCCCGAGTTTTCAGTTACAAGGCAGCATGAAGATTTTGTGTGGCTGCATGACACACTCAGTGAAACTGAGGAGTATGCAGGACTCATTGTAAGTAGTTCCTGGAAAATGTGATTCTAAACAGAGTTTTGTGGTAATTTAATGTGGAAATTAGTAAAGAGACAAAGTCTGTTTTTACTACTGCTGTTAGTGTTTCGTGACATGGTTATTCCTTATGCTTTCTTCTGCTTTAGTTACTCACTCGAGTGGTATAGCTCTAGTGTTAACTTTCCCTGTAGATTGGCTGGGAGCAGCAAAACAGACCTCAGTCTCTGACACCACAGTGGGACTAGTATCTGCCTGAAGGTGACACAGGAGACTGATCCATTAAGTCGTCTCTCTTGTGTTAAGATTATTCAATTGCTGCAGCAGAAAAATACTGAGGTATTTTTCTCTTATTTGGCTTCTAAGTGCAGGAGTAGCACAGAGCTGGAGGGAGATGACTTAAGCATCTAAGCTTCCTGGTTGCAGAGCCTTGCTGGCTTGACATGACCATGCAAAAAGACCGCCTCCTACAGATTGCTAGAAGTAACTTTGTAAAGCTTAAGATTGTTACTGTCTATCCCTAACCAATTATTCCTTTGCTAGATACCTCCAGCCCCTTCCAAGCCTGACTTTGATGGTCCCAGAGAGAAGATGCAGAAACTAGGGGAAGGAGAAGTGTCTATGACCAAAGAAGAGTTTGCCAAAATGAAGCAAGAGCTAGAAGCGTAAGTAGAGTGAGTTTGCTGCTAAGGGCTGAACGTAAAGAAGCCTTCTGGGAGAGCAATATATTTAGTGGTAACTGATGTTGAAGGTGCTGCTGTCTGATATTCTGTAAAATCCTGGAATTTGGGAGTAGGTCAAGCTTCTCTCAAATCTGGAAAATTTCCTGGTTACAGACTGAAAGTAGCTTCTCAATTGCTAGCTGGCTATTTCAGAGGCACACTGAATACTTTTACTGGAAAACTTGAAGCAATTCTTTGTACAATGGAGTTGCAGATGGATCTCAGTCTTTTTTTCTTTCAGTGAATACCTCGCTGTCTTCAAGAAGACCGTGTCATCACATGAAATCTTCCTTCAGCGGATTTCTTCTCACCCTGTGCTCAGCAAAGATCACAATTTTTGTGTCTTCTTGGAGTATGACCAGGATGTAAGACACTTTCAACTTTGCATGTGAGGCAGGGTGTTACAAGTGCTGCCACTCTTCTGTGTGGTTAGGTTAGAATGTTATATAAATCTACCTCAGTGTCAGCAAGATGTTGCCAGTAGTAGTTCTGTGAAATGATTGAAAGATAAAGGCATGTCTTTAGGTCACTTTGCTGCATTTCTTAACTGTATTCAAGTTAGGAAGCCAACTTGATGTGTCCTTGGATCTTAGGAACAAATACTGTGCAGGTGTGTTTCTGCTGTCCCTTTCATGATCCTTTAAAATGAAGAATATTGGTGTGCTGAAGTTAGTACTGCATTTGTTTTGTACCTTGTAAGTGGTGGATGCTGATCAGTGTTACCTAGGGAGAAGCTGAGCTGTTTCTGGGAATGAGAAAAATCTGTGTTGTGGAGTAGTTGAACTGCTAGTAAAGCTATTTGTTACCCGTACCATCTTATATAGAACTTACAGGGGTGTTAAGGAGAGCTTCTAAATCAGGCTGCTCTGTCATAGGTTAGACATAAGTGATGTTAATATTCTGTTAAAGTAGTCATCTTCTCCCTGCATCCATCCTGGATTAATTTGAAGCTGTCTTGGCCTCTCTTCTAGCTGAGTGTTCGGAGGAAAAACACGAAAGAGATGCTTGGTTTCCTTCTAAAAAGTGTGGTAAAGAGTGCAGATGAAATCCTCTTGTCTGGAGTCAAGGTAAGGTAGTTGGTTTACCTCCTATTTGCTTTATTCTTGATTGCTTCTTATTTCTTAAGGGACATCACTTATGTGCTTTAGGCTTAATGTATGTGAGGCTTAGAGTTACTACTGCAAACCTTACTGCTGTCCCAAGGTGTGCAAAGTAGCCTTTTGACTTTAAATAAATAAAAGACACTGAGGGTATAGATTGCTAAAAACTGGAGTATATTTCAAGAACCTTATGTGCAAGAGTTGCCCTAACACCTGATCCTGCTGGGAAGAGCTTCCCTTCAGCAAACATGCTTTTGTCTACTTCAGTGGTCTGAATAAAACATTAGTTATGATTTCTGCTCCTACTGGTTAAAATAAAATATGAGACACTCCTGAAGTGGTTCAACTTCAGCTTTTCTACCTTGTTGCCATGGTAGCTCTTTCTAATAGACTTGTTATCCTAAACACCATGTCATGAAGCTGGTATTACAGTACATGTGTGTTGTATGGATTTAAAATAAGCCTGTAAACTGCTTAATATTCAGCTACTGTGCTGTTAAAGGTCTGGGAAATGAAATTGTAACAGCTGTTAGTAGCCTTGAGGGCTCTCTGGTTACTTCAGACAGCCTGCAGTGCTGAGTAGTTTTGTGTCAAATCCATCTTTGCTTCAATGTGTAAAAATAAAAAACCAAAAATCTTACCAAATATTTAGAAATTCTCAAGGTCTTTCCTTGAACTCTACTTTTCAGTAGAGATTGACAGGCATAAAACTCAGGTAGCTAATGATGTTTGTTTAGACCCTTCCTTAAATAGAAAAGTGCCTGTGTTCTGTGGTAAAGTAACTTAACAGGTTATACTCTCTTTCAGGAAGTAGATGACTTTTTTGAGCAAGAGAAGACTTTTCTTGTAAACTACCACAACAGAATCAAGGATGCATGTGCAAAAGCAGATAAGATGACAAGATCTCGTAAAAGTGAATCTTTTCAAAGACCTTTCTAAAGACCTGCAGTCTCACTGGATTTAGTGATTTCTGTAGCCTGAAAACCTTCTCTTGTTCTTGCAGATATTGCAGATGACTATATTTATACTTCAGCTTGCTTGAACAGCCTGGCATTAGAAGAACCTACAGTTATCAAAAAGTAAGTAATGCTAATTGCTCATAACATTCTGAGTCTGGGTACTCTAAATTTTCAGAAAATCCAGGGAGTGAGTCATAGCTAGTTTGAGTTTCTTGAATTCCGCACAAATGGCATTGAAACTTTCTTTCCCCTGGTACATCAGAGGAAAGAATATCAGCTGCACTGTTTATTACCTAACTGATCTCTTCCCACTTATGCGGCAGAGCTGAATTGTACTGCTCAAAGCTTCTTCAGTATAGAAGCCCTGAATTTTATTCATGTCACAAACTCAGAGAATATAGGAAGAGTTACACCCCTGTATTCTGATGTATTAAATACATTTCCAGCTTACACTAGAACCTCTAAAGTTCAAAAATAGTTTTTTTTTCACCTTGTGGAAGCCTGGTCATTCTAAGATAAATTATCATGATAACAATGTACTGAGCCTTGTTAATGCAGTTTACAGCTGGAAAAAAAAAAACCCAACAAAATAGTCTATCACTCTTGGAGAGTAGCAGTGGGAAATTCTTTACAAGATTGTTAATGCTACTTGTTTGTTATTACTTTAAATGGTGTCCAGTTGCTCAACTCTGTTAAAAAGGAATCCAGCACCTCTTGCATTAAACCTTTTGTCCGTGTTTCTACCTAGACCATCTTTTGAATCTCTTGTCTACATCTATATCTAATGCTTATGCATTTTCCTCCCTGAGGTACTTGCTGAAAGTTGCTGAACTCTTTGAGAAACTCAGGGTAAGAGAAGCTTTGGGAAAAGTAAAAATAACACAAATCTGTAAGTCTGGATGACACTGTCCTGTTACATGCAGATTCTATAATCTCTTCTGCAGAAGGTGGAGAGTAGAGTTTCATCTGATGAAGACTTAAAGCTCTCTGAACTGTTGAGGTACTACATGCTCAATATAGATGCTGCTAAGGTGAGAACTTTTCTTTGTGAAGCTTATTTTTATGGAATTGTGACTCAGTTATCTCTGTGCTTTGAGAAGATAGGAAGGGAGATCCTTGTCTCACTTAAGAAACTTGGCGCTTTTGAATGACAGCAGAATATAGAAACTATGTATGCAACTACTGCCTAGTCCACTTATGAAACAGTTAAGACGTCTAGCCAGTTTCTTTGGCTTGTAGAGGTAAAGAACTCAGAATCACAGAATTGTAGGAGTTAGAAGGGACATCTAGAGATTGAGTCCAACCTACTTATTACAGGGAACCTGTTTTAGCATGTTGCACAGGGTAGTGTCCAGACAAGTCTTGAATATCTCCAGAGAGAAGACTCGACAATCTCTCTAGGCAGCTGGTTTCAGTGCTTTGTCACTCTGACAGTCAAGAAGCTCTATGGGAGATGCTCCAGGCCCTTAATTGTCTTTGTCACCCTCTGCTAGACTCCTTCTAGGAGATCTCTGACTTTCTTGAACTGAGGAGCCCAGAATTGGAGACGGTACTCCAGTGTGTCCTCACGTAGGATAGAGTAGAGGGGGAGGAGAACCTCCTATTTGCTGGCCATGTTCTTTTTTAATGTACCTTGGGATACTGTTGCCTTCTTTGGCCACAACTCAATGGATTCTTGGGACTTAGAGTCAATTGAGTTTCAGTTCCCAGTATTCTGATACTTCCAGTGTTTATAACCCATTAAAAATGTTGATGACAAATTAAAAATCCTTAAGCAAATCCCAAGTACTGGAGCCCTTTCATATGGTTATGTGGTAAACACGTGACAGCTATTGGAGTCTGGGCATCCAACAGGTAGTGTATTACTACTCGGTGGGGACGCCCACCTTACAGAAGGATGAAACTGTTTTAAAGGGAGTAATCATGACTAAAATAGCCCTCAGGCTTCCTTGATTAAGACATAAATCACTGTCTTGAGCATGTGATACTGTACTGGTAAAACACTTCTGCTGCTTTGCTAAGAGTAAAGAGTGTTAGAACAGCTTGTTAGAAAAAGCATAATCTAGTGCTGGAAGAAGTGAAACCTCCTGCTAAAGTAGTTGTATCTCAATTTGGACTGCGGTCCTCTTAAGATTTCTACATGTTATTCCTGTCTGCTTTCAGGATCTTCTGTACAGACGTGCAAGGGCTCTTGTTGGTTATGAAAATTCAAACAAAGCTTTAGACAAAGCCAGGCTAAAGAGCAAGGATGTCAATCTGGCTGAGGCACATCAACAGGATTGTTACCAGAAGTTTGAAAAGATTTCAGAATCTGCAAAACAAGGTGAAAAAGACTTTGCTGTACTTATCCTCAAGGGAGATGTTAATGCAGTTGTGGTTTCAATGTGACCTTGAACAGCTGTAGTCCTCTGAACACTCTCCTGTAGCAAGTAGTCTGAAATTCTTAGGGACTGTGTAAGTGTATGTAAAAACTCATGCAGCTGTACCTTCAGAAGAATGATTGTCTGAAGCTGAGCCATGTCTGTACTAGACAACTTAAACATAATAAAAGCCCTCATTTGCTTTCTAGACTGAACTCTTGTTCTTAGCTTCCACACCAAACAACTGTGGAATCAGGCTTTTTCTCTGTGCTGGTGCTGCTGAGTGCCTAATAGCAAATCTCAAATGCTGCTGCTTAGTTGTATGCTTTTGGCCAGTATTAAAGAGAAATGTACCTTCAGGTTGCACACAACTTTCTTCCTATTCCTGGTTTCCAAATGCTCCAGCCTCTCCCAGAGCTTATGTGGCTCACTGTTTTATTCGTGTTGTTTTCCTACAAAACCCTTCTATTTCAGAGCAGATAGGCAACTTGTCTACTAAGATTGCACTATTGTGTGATTCAGTGCATATTCTGGCTAGAAACAGTGAGACTTGGCTCTTAAATCTTTTTGTGGTCAAACACTGTACTAGAGTTGCACAATATGAAACACAAAGGGCATTACTGAAACTTCAGTCATTACTTTGTACATCTCTCATCTGTGCTTATGCTTTTTTCCTACAGAATTGATAAGCTTCAAACAGAAGAGAATAACAGCCTTCCGCAAAAACCTAATTGAAATGGCAGAACTGGAAATAAAACATGCAAAGGTGTGTTCTTTAGAATTTAAGAGGTAGCTTGGATAAGTGAATAATGTGCAACCTACAACTTATGTGTAGGCTGTTTCCTTTTAAGACTAGCAATTGTAAAATAGAACAGTCATGTTCTCTAACTTGAGACCTAGAGAAGAGGACAGAAAGGAATTGAAAGTCTGTAGGTATTTGTATATACAATGAACAAGTGCTGGCAGTCTCAGACTGTCTTGTGGGACAAAGGTTTTCAGCCTGTTACTCCTAGGATGCTGGCCTGTTGTCCTGTGAGTAAGAATTCTCAGTTTAGCATGTAGCAGGCTGCCCTTTCATTTAAACTTCCTGTGAAGCCACTTCATCTATGGGATTTGACCCCTCCTGAATATGCCTGATAGTAGGCAGCTGTGGATGCGTTACTGAGGCATGTGGCATGTTCTACAGCTTGTGATCTAGCTGTCAACTCTTTGTTTGGCTTTGTGAAGGGAGACTCTGTGCTGAGCAAACTTGATGGAAGATGGGGAGGCCAAGTTGCATGCTGTAATCTTAATGTAGGAATGCATATACTAATTGTAGGGTCTGCTAATTTAGAGAACAAAGTGGGAAGCCTGAAGAAGTAACTCTAGCCTCTTTTGGGAAGTCTAAGGAGTCTAATTTTCTACTCCTTGGACTTCATTATGGGTAGCTACTTCAGTGCTGTGCTTAAATTAGATATAGGAAAGGCTCTGTTTGGCCCACTTTAAAAAAAAAAAAAAAAGTTCCAAGTCTCCTGTCCTTTTCCTCCTTCCCACAGACAAGGTCACAGTTGCAGGTTTACAGAGAGGAGCAGGCCACTGACTGCTTTTGACAATGCTTGAATACTTGTTTCTGCAGTACAATCTCTTAATTGCTGTCACAAACTACAAAATCTGGGGATGGACCTGACATCTTTGAAGTTCCTTCATTGTTGAAAACCTGATTTACACAATCAGTCTGACTCACCTGAAACTAATTATCTTCCTTTCCAGAATAACGTGTCTCTCCTGCAAAGCTGTATTGACTTGCTCAAGAACTAAGGAGCCTTATTCTGAAAAT
The DNA here is from genome assembly GCF_905368555.1 of Meleagris gallopavo. NCBI lineage: Eukaryota > Metazoa > Chordata > Aves > Galliformes > Phasianidae > Meleagris > Meleagris gallopavo. Next base: position 14,876,794 of record NC_139405.1, read on the forward strand.
GTGAAGGAATTTAAAAAAAAAAAAATATCAATTGCACTCAATGGCTGGGGTAACTTATTGGCTCAATTTCATAAGCTTAAAATAAATATTGTCACTGAGGTTATTTGACTAATACTTAAATATGTTGATAGTGATGTATTGACTTCCTTGGTATACATGAGAGCAGAACTGCATATGAGTTGTCTGGATGTACCTAACATCCTGTTGACTGATAACTCAAAATGAGTCAAATGTTGGGGGGGAAAAAAAAAAATTAATTTGCTGTTGACCAATTCTTCATCTAGCAGAAAATCTTTTTGGAGAAGAATTCCTATTTTCCAGGATCGCAAAGCAATCTGTTGTTGTAGACTTGATATTTGAAAGTTGCGAGTGGGAATGACTTATGTGTAGAAATTTTATAAAGTAAATATCTTTAACATTCCATTTCCCAGATGGATTTCTACTACAGTATATTTTGAATTTGTATAACTACATTCAGTATTTGTACACTTGGGTGATACAGCAAATAAAGATATCTGACTAAACAAGCTGTTGCTCTATGACAAGACTTTGTGTGGGATCTAAATGACATAATAGGGCTTCCAGTTACAGAATTATCACATTACTCATCACCTGGAGCTTTTCATTCTGTGCACTAGAGATGTATATTTGGGTCAGTAGAGTTGATCTTGAAGTGGATGTTGATGTGAAATATGGGGAGTTGAGATCATGCTGCTGCTTGAGAAGCGTTCTTAAACTGTTGGTTGCTATATGCTATGCACCAAGGAAACCAAACCTTTCTTAAACCAGTGTTAGGTCTGGATGGCTTGGACTCCTTCAAACCACTTTACAGTACTTCATTTGTGTTTTATTGATCCTGACGACATCTGCAGTACCAAGAGGCTGTTTGAAACTTCAAGGCTGCTGCAAGCACAGCCCTTGTCAGTCTTCTGTGTAAGCTGTACGTCTGTACATTTTGTGTGGCCAACTGGGCATTCACCACTATAATCTAGGTACTCCAATATGGCATGACAGTGTAGCTGTCATTTGGTGTGTGAGGGTATGGGTCAGCTACTTGTGTCCTTCTAGAGACAGCTTTCTATAGAGTAAAAGAGAAATTTGAGCATATTTTTTTTGTTTGAACTTCTAATTGTGCTGAAAGCAGACTACATAGCTATGCTCTGATCAGACTGTTTGAAATGGTTTCAGCTAGACAAGCTTGTTCAATTGCTTACTCTTCCACAGCCTACTGCTTATTTATTTGGACTCCACTGTGCTGCTCTTGGCAACCACATCTTAAGAGTTGTTAGGTGGTAGCACTGTCTGTAACAAAGAAACTCTGCTTGTCCTGGGTGTTCAAGCAGGCAAACTTTTCTTAAGCTGTGTGCTGCACCTTCTGCCATTACTTTGGCTCCTTCATTCAGAGGAAAGAGGCTGAGATTTCCTGGGGTCAGTTAGTACGCTAGTTGTGTCATGATGAATGTGGCTGTGACTCACAGCATCTGTGGTTGCTTTGTGTCCTTTTGTACCTATTTCATGTTTTATGGGAAAAGTAATATTGCCTTGCTTATGGTGCTTGACAGCAAAATCCTGTTTATATCATGGATCTTCTGAACCCAACTGTAGTATTTGGGTTGTCTGTATTTTTTTATAACTTTTCATTGAGTTTGGTTTTGGGGAAATTTGACACAGTATTTTAAGTAAAGTTGATTTGATCAGATTTAAACATTCAGAAGACTTTGTAATTACAGTTTTATACAAACGTTGTAGTCAGCAAATTCACAATAACTGCAAGCAAGGCAGCTATAAAGCAGTCTTTGTCGGTGACACGGTTGCTTTGCAGGAAGCTGCCTTCTTCTAGCTGTGCCAGTAGAGTGCGTCAGTCTGCTTCAATGTCTGAAACACGTTTACTTGGAAAAATACCACTCACAGCACAGATTGTGTTACTGGAGGCCAGTGGGTGGCACTCTGGGACAGCCGGTAACTAATAACACCACGTTTGCTTTCAGACAGAGTTGTGATGGAAGTACTGGAAAACTGCTGCATGCCCTAGGTTCCTATCCAACAGCTAGATGTATGTTGAGATTTATGAGAAATTGACTGTGTACGTGAGCATTCTGCTGATAAGGACCAATAAGAGTTTAAGGTAATATGACTTGGCATGTAGCGTGGCCTTGAATAGAGCCTTGGAACACGGAAAAGCACATACAAGTTGGTGTGATAAGACAATTGGTCATCAATATGACATCTAGTGTTTAAAAATATTGCCGAGACTCAGTTTGAAAGGCTGTCTGGGGAGGGCAAAAGCAGAATTTCACAGATGCCTGAAACAGGGATTGGCTTTTCAGTGTATGCTCACCCATCACATCTGCAAAGCAGTTTACTTTCACAGCCTTGTTGCTCTGATCTAGGAGTTGTGAGTGGACTTTGGAGGAGAGGCACAAGCTTCACCATTGTTGTAGTTACTATGGTATGTAGCTTTTGCTTGAAGTTAGAGGGGAAAACTAATGTTTGCTGAAGTTTACTCAGGTTTGTTAGACTTCCAGGTCTAATGTTGCTGATGGAGACTGTCAGCACTGTGACCAGGAGGTGAGCATCCCACTGACCTGCAGCACAGGTCTGTTTCAGCATGTTACCTCTAAGAGTTGAAATAACAGGTCTCTATACTGATCCAGCTTGTCCTACCTGTAACGGGCCAGGGATTCTCCTAGAAGCAGCTCAGCAGATGACAACCTCTAGAGTCATGTACATATTCTGTTAACAGCTGACTGCAGAAGCACATCTTGTACATTGCATCTTAGTGCAATGCAATGGCTTGGGTTACTGGAGATAGCATAGAGAAACTGCCCTCCATCAGGGAGAATGTTTCTACTAGCATAAAGCTTCTGGGCTGCGTAGGGTGTGTGGAAGGGAGCACTGTATTCTACAAACATGGTAAGTTAGGAGTCTAGTTTTCCTGTTCCATCTGACAAAGAGCAGATGGTTTTCATCCTTCCAAGAGAAGTGTGGATCCTGAGGAATCCAGCACGTACTCAATATTAGAGAGAAAGAGGTGATTCATGTCCTTGAACAGAGTAGCGTATCTTTACTCACAGAGAAGTGAAGATGACTGTTGGGATGATGAGGGTGAAATAGGATAGAATGAATGAATGGGTGCTGCAGGTATTTGGTTGACTGTTTTTTGGTGGAGCAGAGCTGAAAATAAGACAAGCACAGAACAGTGGATCTGATTGAGAGTGCACATCCAAAAGGGACTAGTAGCAAGGCAGCTGGATGCAGAAGACTGTAGTCCTGGTATGGTGAGTTTGCAGTAAGTCAGGCATACTAAAATAAGAGCATTTTAGGGCTGGATGAAACAGGTGGCAATTGTGCTTAGGGAGTATGCAGCATCCGGGTACTGGAAAACTGCAGATGAGAACCAGCCTGGTCAAATATGATAAGCTGATAAATATGTCCTGTTGTGTGAGACTGCATCAGTTGAAATAGCAAGAAACAAAGGATTCAATAAAATAGGGTTTTGTAGCTGCAGAACGGGAATGATTAAGGGTCAAGTGTGCTTGTAGAAGAGAGAACTATTTTGCTGTGATTTATGCAACACTAATGATTTCAGGGAGGTGTGTCACTGATGCTGAGGGTGGTAATCCGGGCAGAGCAACAGCTCCTGTGCCTTTAGAATACAGAAAGCCCTGACTGTGCATGGACTTGATGCAACAGCTTGTTTATTCTATAAAGCAAAGAATACTGCAGAGTTCCCGTTCTTGAGTGTAGCTCTCAGTAATTTGCAGCTATCTCAGCGCTGAATGAGGAATCATTTCAACTTACACTCCTGAGAAACACCTCTGTCACTGCCTGGTGACAGTGGAAATCTGAATTGGATTTGAAATTTGTCCATTCACTGGTGACCAGTGAGCTGCAAACGATTACAGGCACTGGTGATCCATTTTAATCCCCCAGGTCATTGACTGGTTCTAGCTGTAGACCAGCAGCTTGCTGTTTTCGGGAAATGTGCTTCATCTGCTATCAAATGCTGTCCAGTGGCTGGGCTCTGATGTGGATTCAGCCTTGCTTTTTGTTTACTTCTTACATTACAAAGCCAAAGAGAAGGCCCAGCTGAGATCAGAGTCCAGCTCAGCTGGGTTTTTGTGCTGGTGAGCTAAAAATAATCCCTGCTAGGACAGCTTTATAATTTGAACAGACAAGCAAGAACAGTACCCCTTTTGCAGGAGAGGGGACTCAAGCAGAGTATGGAAAAGGTGACTTGCCTGTTTTTCCACAGGGAATTTGTGGCAGAGACAGAAATTTAACTTGGATCTGAAATTCTACTCCAGGACTCTTGCTGTCTCAATCTGCTGCTGCTGGAAGCAGTCAAATGAGTGTTTGTGTTTTTTTTTTTTTTTTTTTTTTTTTTTTTTTTTTTTTTTGGTTTGACTGTCCCTTGGCTGCAATTTACTGCTCTTCTGTGGAAATGTGGTAACTGCTGCTGTGACTGTTCTGTGTCCACTCCAGTACAGTAAAATGTGTCAGTTTAAATGGTTCTCTTTTGTGGGTCTGTTTTACTGGCAGTGGAATTGCGAGGTTGCTTTTTGTAGAGAGAGTGGAGGAGTACTTGCTGCTTGGAAAAGCATTGTGAGTGCTGCTCTGGTGATTGCTTTAGCTGCATGTTAACGCTAAGAGGGAGAGTGTTGTGGCCAGACCACGTGCACTTAGTGCTTACAGCACTTTACCTTTTGGGTATGGCTGCAGAAGGCTTCCCTATCAGCTAAATAGTTTCTTGGTTCTTTTCTGTTTCTTTTGTTTCAAGTTGCTTTTCTGTTATTTAACAACTTTCCTAAGCCTGTTCTGTAGGGAACATGTCTTTGAGAGTCCAATTCACTGGTAAAAGAAGAGCAGTGAAAGGTAATTTAAGGTTCCTTTTCAGTAAGAGCCTACTGCCTTCTTAGAAAACAGTTCATCACTTTGTGTCTGTTTAAGTTTGGATCAAGTTTGTTTTCATCCTCTGGAAGAGGGGGGGAAAAAAGACTCTTAAAAGGCAGCACAGGTTTAGTATGCACCCATGGCTTAGCCCAAATCTTACTCAGGTTTAGCATAATTTAGTCAGTATTAAGCTCTTTCTTGTACTGTTCCTTCTTAAAGGTGTTGCTCAAAAACATTCTCTAGGTTAAAAAAAAAAAAAAAAGTTGAGCAGGTGAGCAGAGATGTGCTATAGTTTAAATTAAACTTGGATAGTGAAAGGTGTTGTTTCATCACTGACTTGCTGCTGCTGGAAGGGGATGGCCTTGCTTCCCCTCCTGTTTTGTTTCTACTGCTTCCCTTGGGCTGGTCCTGATGTTCTTGTGGCCTTGTGCCAAGCTGATGTAACTCACTAAAATGGCATGAGATGGGCCAAAATGGAGATGGGCCAGACCAAAGTCAGGCTTTTTGCCAAGTCAGTGTACTGAATCTGTGTTCTTGGAGCGGAGACGCATGGGCCTGTGCGGGGCAGGCGGAGGGGGTTGCTGGAGGTGATGGTGGTTGGTGCCTTCTATGCAAGTGTGTAGGCATTTGAGATGGGGCAGCACAGCACTGGGTTCACCTCCGCTCACAAGTGGTGCTGGACTGTGGGTGTGGAAAAGGTCAGCGAGCTGAAGCTCTGAGTAGCAGGCAGTGCCACTTTAAAATTTTTCATTCTGCTGTGGAGATTACTGGCACGGCCTCCTTCAGTAAATGCAAGGTTGTTGCCATGGAGGACAGGAAATCCCTCGTCTGCACAGAGAAGGAAAACATTGGAAATTGTCCTACTGTAAAGCACAGCTGCTGGGAGAGGGGTGCTTGCTTGTGCAGGGTGTTTTCCAAAGGTCTCCTTTTTGTCTGCAGATCTTTACGCCTTTGCTCTGTTTCCTAGCATGCTTTTTGCGTGTTTGAAGAGGCGATGGACAAAGGAAGTGGGAGCAGCTGGCTGGGACTAGCTTTAAGTGCCCTGATTATCGTGAGAAGCAGAAGGGATTTTCGCTTGGGAGTAAGATACTTAACAAATTTACAGTATCTGCTTCATCCTTTAAATCCACGGCTCCTCTTCTTCTTCTTTTGCCTACTGTTTGTAGAGAAAGGTCTCTGCCTTTTCTTCCATTAGACCTCCAAAACCAGAAGGCCTTTCTGCTGCTAATGCCTGGATAGGGAGAGCTGCCTTATCCCTGTAGGATGGGGAAGAAGTGAGATTTGAGGATGATGTTTCAGGATGTGTTGATCCCACCTTTCCACTGCAGGCTCTGCAAGAGGACTTGGTTCCTGTAAGAGCTGAAATCAGATAAGCATGTGGGGAGGCTAATTAGTTCTGTCAAGCTTTTTAATGCCGTCAAGTTGCATAAAGGTTGGGATGCTTGGCTGCTGCTGGGCAATGCTTGTCTGTCTTCTCCGTGGTCTGTTCCAGAGGTCAGACATGCAAGTTATCATTGATGTGCATTGATGTCTGTAGATGGATGTCTGGATCAGGGTTTTCCCTACCTTCAGAAAGTTTTCTAGTTCAGCTCAGGTTCTGCCCCATTGCTTTCCTGTCTGCCCATGCTGGTGCAGTCCTGAGCTGTGCTAGGTGCTGAACAGAAGCAGGTAGAGAAAGTCTTGTCTGACTCATTGAGCTTTAACCTCTGCTTCATAATGTTTTCTGGGCCAAGTGCTTGTGCTAAGACTCATGAAGCTGAACTTACTGTTGCAAGACTCTGGAGGATGTTCCTGTGTTGTAGACCATGGTGTTATAGGAGGTGTCTTGGCTGCAGAGGAAAGGGAGCTTGTGCTTTTCAGCTTCTCAGTATGTACGGGTGGGTACTGCTTTTAACATGCTGCATTTCAATGAGCTGTGCATTGTTGAAGTGGCAGCAAGCCTACGGGATACCTCTTGGGAGTTGCTGGCAGGGATGATGTGGGGAGGCTGTGGCATCTTTGACAAGTGATGTCGTGGGAACAACATCAGAGCAGAGGGCTCTGGTTGAGGGGTGAAACTCTCCTCTTCCTTAAAGGGACTCCAGGATTTCCCTGGCAACTGTTTCTGGATCTGCCTCAGCTTTTTTTTTTTTTTTTTTTTTTTGCAGTTCAGGATGTTGTAATCCTAGTACAAGCAGCCCTCTTGCATGGTTTCTTCTCATACTGGGAGAGGAGGCTGGAGAGTCTTCTGATGTAAGTTGGCCTTGCGTTGACTAGCATGAATGCAAGGCTGATTTATGCTACTAGGGCTCCACAGCCATGTTTGCCTAGTTCTGAACACAGTTGGTTTTGACGTCTGTCTGAAGTCAATATGCAGTGACCTGATTCATGTTTTCCTTTATGATTGACTGCAAAGCACCACCTCCTCCTTTCCGTATCAGCCCTCCCTAGGTATATTTGCACAAGTCAAGCCCTACTCTCTGTGTTGCCTTATTTTCACATTGATAAGTGACACAGGGTGGTTCAGATGTCTGCATTTTGACGTAGTTCCTCCGCTTTGATGGGAGACCAGGCTTTTTAGGCTTAGCTGAATAGCTCTGTCTATTTAAGAGTTTTTCTTTCAATTCTGGCATGGCCTTCTAGGTTGGGGCTGGCCATTTGGTGCAGGGCCTGGTTCAGTTTCTTTAAGACTATCTGATCCTTGTGGAGTCCCAGCCCTGTGCCTTGTAAAACATGCCAGGAAATGGAGAAGTTGGTCACTGGACACGAGACAACATGGAAAAGCCCTACCTCTACCTTATATTGCGTGGAGAGAAACAAAAGGTAGGAATCTGGAGATGATGTAGCTTATCTTCAACTTAGTTGTCAGTGACAGCCTTTCTGGCAACTATGTGTAGTATGGAGCTCTCCTTTGATTTTAGAGGTTCCCTTGGTTAGAAGGAAAGGGGAAGAAGCATGGCTCTAGGGAGGGTGAAGGAATCATGTCTCACTCACATCAGACCCCAGGGCAGTGTATCCAATGTTCTGTGGCAAGGATTGATAAGAATGTAGCCAGAGTGAGCACAGGACGGTGTGGGGAGATATCACTAGTGGTGCAAAGCAGGGCTGATGGGTGTGCTTCTGCCCCATTGTTTGTATGGGTGCACACACCTATGAGTCCCCCTCCATTAGACACTTCCAGGGGCTCTGGAGAGAGTGACTTCCACAAAATCTCTTGGCTTGCATTACAGCAAAGGGCGGTGAGGCCCTGGAACTGCTGCCCATAGAAGCTGTGGTGCTCCATCCCTGGAGGCACTCAAGGCCAGGTTGGATGGGGAGCCCTGGGCAGCCTAAGCTGGTGGGGGACAGCCCTGCCCACAGTGGGGGGTTGGAACTGGGTGGACTTTGAGGTCCCTTCCAACCCATCCAGTTCTGTGATTCATCAAGCACAAGGTATAGCATGGGGCCTGAATGTTGCAAGTGGCTCAGTCTTGCAGAGAGGGGAAGAGGGAAAATGCAGCGCTGACCTGCTGTCCTTGGAGCTGTGCATGTAATGTTTGCTCCAGTGAAATTGTAAGCTGAAGGATGTATGCTGAAGGAAGAAAGGGGACAGTTGGCTGAAAAGCTTTCCTCAGGCAGCATAACTTGGTTTATGGAAATGGTTTAATTGTAGAAGCCGTGTGGTATGTGAGTATGCAAACCTTCAGCCACCAGAACTCCCTTGGTGCACGCAACAACCAGAAGGAGGTGCAGTGAAAACAGGGAGCCCTCTGTGGGAGACAAGCAATTCTGTGTCTCAATGGGGAAATCTTTGTAAATAAACCACCTGGCCATGTTTGGTTACAGCAGAGCTAAAAAAAAAAAAAAAAAAAAGCAAGGACACTGAATGGCTTCCTGACTGGTTACTGATGAGATGGATCAGTTTAGTGAGAGATGGAGATGGGGACAGCTTCCTCCCTGACCTTTATCCATGGCAGGAAGGATGTAGGAATCTTGTTGTCATGTGAGTGTCGTGCTGCTGAGAACTCCTTTGTGTCTGCTGACCTGCTGTGAGCTGGGTTATGCAGCATAGGCATGGAGAGTGAAGTGGATGGGCTGTCTCCTTGCTTCTTAGTGCTCTGTCCAAGGCAATGTGGAGCAGTGGGCCCAGGGTCTCCTGTCAGCTCCCCTGTGGGCTGGAGAGATGTATCACCTTTGGGGAACCCACAGGACCTTCACAGTGGGATCACTTCTTTTGAGCACAACAAAGAGGGGGAGATGAGAAGATAGAGGGCAGCCCTTGCCCTCTGTAAGCTGTAGACAGGAGGCTAATGTGCAGCACTGGGTTTTGGTTCCTCCCAGGTTTGTGGTTGTGCTCTCCAGCAGCATTGCAATGTGTGTTGTACTGTAGCAAGCATGCATCGTGACTACCCTGGTGTCACAAAAAGCTCATTCTCTCCCAGCAGTGTCAGCTGCGAGCTGCTTGAGGCAGGCCACGGTCTTTACTGGTGTTAGTGTAACACCTTGTGCAGAGGAGTCTGATCCCAGCCCTGAGCTATTGCCTGGAAGCAGATGTTTCCCAGCCCTCTGCACCCTCCTTGCTGCAAGGCCCTGTGGCCAGGTACGTGCTGAGTGACAGAGAACAGAGGAGGCTGCAGTGGGGTTCCAGCTGCCTATAGATAGTCTCTGTGCTGGTAGTGGGGCAGAGTTCTGCAGAGACGGGCCAGAGAAAACAGGTTTATTTCCTTGGCCTGGACTCACAGTGAGGCTTAAAGGAGAAGAATTGCGGTGGTATAGTGAATGAAGACAGATTGAAGAAGGCAGCCTACACCACTGGAATAAGCTGAGGACTCCTGGTTGCAGAATTGGAGTGTCTTAGCCCTTGCATCAAAGTATTTAAAGGTAGATGTCTCAGTATCTGTGACTGTTGGTCACTGAGGGCATCCTTGTGCCAGAAGCTTGCTGCCCAAATGGAGCCCAAGCTTGTGTTGCCTGATGGGAGCAGGGGGGTGGAGGGAGCCTTTTTGAGTGTCCCCCGTGGCTTCAGCACAGCCTTTGTCCCTGTGTGGCTGCTCAGCCAGGCCTCTGTGTTGCTCCTGCTAGGCTGTGCGAGATGTGTTCTTGCCATATGGTTTTTGTTGCCACAAGTGAGTGAAGCCAGAAATCTGATATGTGAAAGCAATATCACGGCTGATTTCCTGGGGCTGGTAAGTACAGGAATTATAAAAACACTTTGGCATGTTTCAGCGAGGTGCTTCTTGTAGCATAGCACTAGGCTGGGGAATGAAAGGCAAAAAGCAGAGGTTGATCAGCTGTGACAAGGACAAACAGTAGGTGGGTGAAGCTTTTATAACAGGAGTGCTTCTGTACTTCAGGGTCCTGCTGTAAATTCAGGAAGAAAGTGCTCCTTTGCTGAGGGGAGGCTGGGTGTGATTCTCCCTGTTAAACATCAAAAGCAGGCTCTGCTTCCCTGGCTATCGTTCCTCTTGTCCCACAACTTGCTTTCCAACCCCAAGAAAGTGGCTTGAGGCTTTGGATGTCTGCAAAGGTCAGATGAAAAAGGTATTCATGCAGGAAAAGTGGAATGAAAGGGCATCCGCCTGCCCCAGGGTGCCTGTCCTTAGCTCTGGAGGAACAAGAATGTGGGGGGCACATTTCCACAAGTAAGCATGCAGGAGTGTTTTGTGGCCCAGCAGGCAGGACTTGGCTGAATCCATGTGTTATTAAATTGCCTCCAAAGCAGGGCAGACACATCCATGCTGCCTGCTGGGAAAGCTGTCTGACCCACTGTGCCCTAAATGTGGAATATCTGCAGACTGAAGCTACAAGGACTATCCTAACAGCTGCATTTCCAATTCCTAGCAATGTTTCCTGGTGCGTTTAAATGCATTATTCTGAGAGCACTGGAACTGCTGCTTCCTACCTTTGTTATGGCACCATGCTGATTGGTCCTTGCTGATGCACGCCAGGATGGTGATGCTTCAGCTTTAGAACTTGAGGCTGAATGTATTTCAAGAGGGTCCTTTTGGCATTTCCCAGTGGATGGGAGGTAATGGTGGGATTCTTGTGATTGCCTTTCCCTGACATGATGCTGGCCTTTCCTACTGATGTCTGGCACCAGGTGTTGTGGTGATGGATCCTGCCTGTGGATCCAGGCAGGTGAGTCCACAGATGTGTCCTGATCAGCAAGTCAGCTCTAAACCCAATGCCTTGAAATAAGCCCAAGGAAAGTGCTTTGTTGCTGAACCTGGGGATTTGATGTGTCTGTGGCAGGCACCCTGGCAGCTCTGTGTGCTGCTCAGCAGCACCCACAGGCACAACGTCTGGCAGAGCTCCCACCTTTGCCTTGTCTGTAAATATTTGCATCCTTTCCTTGCCATCAGTAGTCTGGAATTTGCTCAGAGAGAAGGTAACAGATGTTCAGAGAAGTCATTTTCTGAATCACCAGGTCATGGGAGCTGTGTAGGAAGGCTTCTGGGGGAGGAGGAGTGAGGGGGAAACCATGGTGCAGCAAAGCAGCAGTGCTTCCTTCTGCTGCAGGGCATGGTCTCAACAATGTTCTCCTTGTGATTTGTGGAGCACTGTGCATATCTAGCTATCGCCTGCAAAGCAGGAGGCATTCTCAGCTTGGAGCACTGGCCCTTGGCAGGTGGCTGTATTCAAGAGGAAAGAAGAGGGCTGTTGGTAAATCTGCATGTCTAATCTCTCATCTTCTAATGCTTTCCTGAGTCAGCCAGTTCAGTGGTTACTGATTTACTGTTTCTTATTCCTGAGATTTGAAGGGGGTTCATGTTGGCTTTTCCAGAGGCAGGACATGGTCTCATGAGGGCAATGCCTTCCCAGGGTCCTAGTCTCTCTCCGTTGTGGGCATGGATTGATCAGTGCTGCTTCACCTCCTCAGGGACATCATCTGCTGGAATCCTGCCCAACGTAACCCATCAACATCTCTGCACTGACCTGGAGCAGTATCTGCTTTGGCACTGCGGGTGGTATTTAATAGGGTGTATAGCTTCACTGCCAGCTAGAGAAAAGCCAGATATGGAAAGTGCTTAGGCTCATTCCTTCACCTCTTCACCTGCTGCAGTTACTGAAGAAGAAACCTTTGGGAAGCATTTGTCAAGTGTTTCTCTTTAAAGCAATCCAGGTTGAAGCAATGCTCTTGATTCCTGCCTCCCTGCTTGTTTACAATGCTGCTCTGTGGGACCGGGAATGAAACAGCAGGGAACTGACCCAGGCTAGAAATAACCCAGCAGAAATGATGACTTGGGTGCTGCTCCTAACATGAGCTGAGAAACCATGCTCATGGTCAGAAGTTCAGTGGACTTTAGAGGACTGCAGTAGGTCTTCTGGTAAAGGCATGTTTTGCTGATATCGGAGAATGGTTTTTAGGAATATGTTTTCTCTGTTGGCATGTTTATTCCTGCAGGGAATAACAGCATCTTTCAGAGGAAGAGAGCCCCAAACCCTCAATCTCACCCAGAAGATGCTGAAGTGAGTGTGGATGATGCACTGGCCTGTGTCTCATTCTCTGAGTTCTGGAGATGTTTGCCCTTGTTAGAGTAGTAACATTTGCTTGGTGTCAGAAGCGAAGTGAATGAAGAGAGCAATTAGCCAGTGTTAGCACCTGTCAAGGCAGGAGGCAGCTGATGCTTCTGTGGGTAAGTCCCTGCCAGCCACCTGCCTGCTCTCATGCTGCATATTCTCCAGGAAGGGCCAAGGCTCTTCAAGAAGGAATTAGGGTCATGGTAGTCCTGCAAGGGGCTCAGAGTGACACTAGCCTGCTGTAATGTGGTGCAGCTGAGCCACAGCTTTGCCTTGGCTGGAGACTGGTTGGTCCCCAGCCTCACTTTATTTAGGATTGTAGCAGAAATGTGAAGTTATGGCTTCAACAGGGATTGAGCACCTGGTGGGAAGGCAGGGCCAGCCCTGGGATGCTCAGGTGCATGCAGTGTTCCTGAGTGACCAGGATCCACCCCTTGCCAGGCCTCATTTAATGCTTGGCAGTGGAGGCGAAGGTATCTTGCTGGACATCCCTGCATACCTGAGGCCTTCTAAAGATAAGCAACTTCTTTCCTTTATTTCTGTGTCTGTGGCTGTTGCATGTGAGCAAATCTTCACTTGCTACAATCTGGGACCTTGCTGTTCTGCTGTCATTGCTGTGCTTTCTGTCCCCTTACAAGGATCAAAGGAAGCATGAAAACTCTTGGGCAGAGCTGGGAGTGCTGTCACCTTTGCTGGCAGGTTTTTCCTTACCAGAGGAGGTAGTCTTAGAGTATACTCCCAGAATGGGGCTGGGACTTCCCAAAGGAACAGGAGGGAATTAGGGATACAGTGTCTGTCCATGGCTCCTCAGGATGTTGCAAACTGCCCCTGGGCCTTCCAACTGTGTCTGGGATCCCCACAGCACTATTCCAGTGCTGGGCAGAGAAACCTCATGTCAACAGCTGCTGTGCTCTGCTCTTCTCCAAAGACTTCCAATTAATTCTTTAAAACACAACCCATCTGTTCTCAGCCTGCAGGCTGCTTGAGATAGGGGCTGTCTTTTCTGTGTGTAATAGAACAGCGCTGCAGAAAGGGGTCCTGGCCTTGGGTGCGGTGACAAGCAGAACATTAAACTTTGTGTGAAGTGGCTGTGTGTTCTGGCACAGCCCTAGGCTGATGAAGTTGTCAAGTGAAATGCCATATTTCTGTTTTCTTGGCCATGTGCAGAAACCATCATGAATACAGAAGTACATCTGCTTGGTCTGGAGATTTTTACTATCCCCTTGCGCAGCTGCTTCTTTAATGTTGTGGGTACTACTGAGCCATGTTGTTCTCCCACATCTTTCTTTCATGCTATTTTATTCTGAGTTTTGTTTTTCTGGAAGCATGGTGGAGGAGCTGAGGTTTTTCTCTGTGGTCTTCTCTTTGCTAGATCTCCAGGCTTGTGCTCTAGAGCTCAGCAGGACAAGGGTGCTGCTGAGCATGTGGCATCCTGTGCTGCCTCCTGCCCTTTGTGGTGATTCTGCCCTGGGCTGGAGGCTGTGTCCTCAGGGCTCCTGATAACCACATCAAAACGGGCCTGACCCTGTGACTGAGCCAAGGCTCTAATTACCACTGCAAACTCACTTTTATGGTTCAGATTTGTTAAAGATTTTTGGCAGGCTGACTGGAGAGCCTTGTGCCACATCAGGAGCTGCTGGTGTCCAAGTGCTGCATGTTGGACTACATACTGCCTGTTTTTCCCGCACAGAGATAGCATAAAATCCACAACCATGACTAATAAGGTAGAAATTAGATGTTCTGCTCATGCAAAACCTACACCAAATGTGTGCTGCTCATAGGTCTGGTGTACAGATGCTATGTTACTGAGCATGGAAGTGCAGCTGGAACACTCAGCTATTCTTGTGTCACTGTGCAGCCTGCAGGACAGGAGCCTGGCTGTCATCCTGCCTTGGGGGGTGGGCAGTGCTGCTCCATTGCTTGCTCTTCTCCACTGCTCAGGGTGCAGGCGGCTGCATGGCTCAGCTGGGATGTGGTTAAAAGGATGTGGTTAAAAATTACACCTAAAGGTCAGCTTGCTTAAAATCATTTGGGGGAATGTTTTAATTTAAAAAAGCATTCAAAAAAAAAAAATCAGTGTATGTGATAGTAAAAATGTGATTGCTTTTCCTCACTGAATGGTGACAGTGAGAAGCTGTGGTTTGCGTTCATCTTTCTTGTCTGTGCCTACATGGATCAGGATCACTTAACCTGCTTTCAAACCCTAGAAAAAGTGACTCCAGCCATTTCCTGAGCATGCTCAAAACTGGAGTCCCAAAGCTGATGCTGGCTGTGCCCTGCAGCTCAGTGGGGGTGTGAGAAAGAGGACAGGCTGGGGCATCTCTTCGTGCTGTTCTGGCTGTTAGGAAGGCACTCCCTGCAGCCAAGCTTACAGCAGCAAGCTGCTTGCCAGCTGTGTGGGCAGGCTCAACGCATAGGTCATGTGGCATGGATGCAGATTTTTAGTGCACTTGAAAACTGAGCTAAGCCGGAGGGTTGTGCAGTAAGCCCAGGAGACAGCTGTTGTGGCAGTGGATAAATGACCAGGAAGCAAAAAAAAAAAACCCCACTATTTCCCTGTTTCAGAGACAGAAAAATCTCTTTTCTGCTGTGGGGTTGAGTGTTGAGGTTTTAGGTCGATGGGAGAAATGGCCTTAGCTGCAGCCCAGAAAGGGTGGTTGAGCCCACACCTTTACATCTGGGTGGCAATGAGCATGGGTTCCTGGCTCTCGATCCACTGCTGTGGGAGGAACCACTGAGGGACACTTTGGTATTGAAGGGTTAAGCAGCGTGGATGCAAGGAATGAGCTGTGGTGCTCCTTTTATGAGTCAGAGGGAAAAATGTGCCCTCCCTCTCAGATGTTTCCTTCTGTCCAAAAATGGCTAAATGGGCTCAGTGAAAAAAGCAAGGAGGCATTCCTCATATTCTCTGGAGTAATTAGATTTAAAAGCCCGTACTTAAAGGGGTAGCTTGCAGCAAATTAAATCTGACTCTGGCAGGAATTCTGCAGGAAGGCTGTTGTGTCTTGGGTAGTATAGAGCAGGCTGGGTACTGGCTGGGGAAAAACAAGGCTGTCAGAGATGGACGTTAACGAGCAGTCTGTTAGTCAGCACGGATTATTAAACACAGGAGGTCAGTCTGTCGTCTTTATTTTATTAGGGATGCCTGACACACAGCAATAACCACAGGACTCAACTGGGTTTGCTTCTGAGTGCACAGGTTAATGGTATCAACCCCATCCAAAACCCATTCATGTCAACAGGAGTCTTTCCTCCAACTTTCAATGTGATTTGGAGCACGACCAAAGTTAGTGTAATAGGCTTTTTTAATATATATCCTGTGATCTTCCTGCAGCTAAACAGCCTGCGTTGTCTTCTTTGTAGCAGGATTGCAGGCACTTACTACATTACTTGCTGGTGGCAGTCTGCTTGTGCTAAAGCACACGTGAGGGCTGGTCTGCAGCAAACATCTCTGTGCAGAGAAATACCATCTTTGTCTCCAAACCTCCCAAAGCCCCTCTTCTGCCTTGTGAGGGTTTGTGGAGACTGTTGGTCTGAGACATGTATGATGGGGGGGGGGGGGAAAGCAAAGCTTAAAAAGAGAGGGAAATGAAGATAAAAGGAGGAACATTAGCTTGTCTGTGTTGTAGCCCACCCTTCCTGCCTCCAGCCAGCTGGAGATGCTGACAGCACTGGGCAAGGCTTTGGTGTGGGGGAATTGCTGCCACCTTCTCCTCTCTGGCCCAGAGATAGAGAGATGTCTGCCTTGCTGTCCAGAAGTAGGGTTCCACAGAGGCCTAGGCTATGAACAGGGCCACCTTTGCCCTGAATAAGTGGAAAAATCTCCAGGTCTCTTCTCAGTTTCTGTCTTTGGGGAAAAAAGCAAGTCGTGCCAACCCCAGAGAGACCTGCTGGGGCTGTGCCATTTGAGCTGCCTGTCCTAGTGCATGCCCAGTACAGGACTGTTCTAGCAGACTCCATGTGTGTAGGTCCTTGTGGTGGGGTGAGAGAAACACCAAGGGGGGAGGTCCCAAGAGCATCTCTGCCAGGCCGCTTGTGCCAGCAGTGCAAGGTCTACTGAGTGCTGTGGGATGGATGTTGGATGTGTTTCCTAAGACCTCCTGACCCTGCAGGCTCGTGTTCAAACACTGTTTCTTCTTCAGGTGGGTTTTCCCACTCCTGTAAGGATACCTGACCTGCCAAAGAAGTCTTGGTTGGCCAGAATGTCCCTAGTGAGAATGGTTTAGATCTATAAGAATTGTGAGAGAAAATAGAGGAAGAAGGAAAGAGGAGGCAGAAGAGGTTTCTTCAGGGTGTTTCGGTCACTAGATGAGAATTGTGGTGTTTTGTTTTTTTTCTTTTGGTTCCTCCTGGGCAGAATGACTTTCTGGGATGGAAGAGAACAGTTACTTCATCTCCAGTGTCAGGATGGACTTTGCTTTGTGGCTTGTGCCTGGTAGAGAGATCCCGGCTGGGTATCCTGAGCAAAGATGGAGATTTTTTCCCTCCATAACTGATAATCTCCTTTATGGGATAAGGCTTCAGCTCTCTTCAGTGGCATCTGCAAATACCAAGCCTGGGCAACTCATTGAAAGTGTTCTCATTGTGCCTGGACAGAAATGTTGCAGTTTCTCAGTATCGAGCTCACATCAGTTGGTGGTTTTTACTCTGTAAAAGTTGATCACATGTAGAGGAAGCCAAACCCAGGGTTTCTGAGTTGCAGGTCCTTCCCCAAGCTGAGCTTTCCTTTGCAAGGAGATTCCATTTAAGGGGAGCCTTGAGCGCAGTGGAGTGCTGAGATCTTGTGCAGAGGTGAGCACTTCAACAAGGTAGCTTAGCATAGGTGAGGATTCAGCTTGTTTTTCCCTTGCCCAAATGCCCACAACACATGCAATGCTGTTTTGCCAAAGACACTTCGATGTCAAATCCCAGCTGCATCTGTCTGAAGCTCTCCAGCATGGATGTGTGGGATTTGTTTCTGCCTGGTGTAGATGGAGGGGCTAACCCCATGCTTTATCCCATCGTGCACAGTGATGAGATGTGTGTTCCCAGCTTGAGCCCTGTCCACAGAGCTCTGGGCAAAACCCACGGGGACAGCTGGGGCTACTGACCAAGCTACTTCACCATGCTTCCTTCTCGTTGTGCTTCGCTGCCCTGGTGCATTGTGTACTGTATGGGCAGCCTCCTGCTGGGAGGAGGGGGGGCCTCTGGCCCTTGGAAATCAAAGGAAAGTCTGGTTGAAAATAGTTCATTTGCTAAAGCTCATTCCTATCCAGCTCTGCGCAACCAGCTGTCTGCTTGATTTAAGCTCTCAGAATGATGCTGAGGTGATGCTGGCTGAGCCTCTGTATCCAGGATGTCTTGAATAACCTGAAAGAGAAAGGAAGAAGAAAGGCAAGGTTGAGAAGACAAAGTACACTGAGAGAATGAATTCCTGTGTGCATCGGTTTTTTTTTTTTTTTTTTTTTTTTTTGTGGAAGCACAAAAAAGTTTTCTTCAACTTAAAATGGCAATTTCTAAGACACTGGACTGGTCGGAGGCATTTAGGAACATGACTTGGAGTTCACAACAGCGAGTGCCCTGTGATCCCAGCTATTCAGCTTGCATATGACCAAGTGCAGGTGAGGTGCTTGAGGGCTTTTTTTTTTTTTTTTTTGCCTGAAGTCTTCTATTTCCCTCAATTTTAAATTCACCATTGTTCTCTGCTACTGGCACCCATTTCCTTAGTAGCATGTGTATCAGCACTGCAGACATAAGCAGGGTTAAGGGGTCAGCACCATGCTTAGCAGCACCCCCCGTATTCCTGTCTTCTGAACAGGACCCCTTCCTCAGCATGTTCTGCCTTTTTATCATTTCTTTATCATTTCTTTTTCTTATTGGTAAGTATCAAGAGCTGGTAGGCTGAAATCATGATGCGTATCTCCAGCTGTTCTCTCTGCCTACTAGTAACATGGATCAGATGTCTGGAGTAGGCTCAGGTCTCCATTTGTCATTAGGGAATGGGGCTGCACTTTTCCAGGCAGCTGAAGAGAACCATCACTTTGATCCTATTAAAGCCTTTGTTCCATGCGCATCTCTTTGCTGCCAGATTTTTTTTTTTTTTTTAAAAAGAGGGAATTGAAAGTATAAAAATGCAAAGAAATGGAAAAGTGCTGAAACCTGCTTTTTACAATTATTTTTCCCCTCTGTGAGCTAACAGGGTGGAAGTTTGTGTCTGTAGTATGTGTGTTGCTTGGGTGAAAGCTGACGTTCCTTTGCTGTCCTGAGTTTTGTTTCAGGGAGAAGCCTCCACCAGGTACCATAAGAGCCACAAGCATTGCTTGCTGGAAACTATCTTCCACTTTCTCTCCCTGACCTTGTAAAGAGAGGCAGATTGACAACCTTGCTTCTTCCTTTATGTCAGAAAAGAGATTTGAAAGGGCTTTGTGGCAGCAGAAGAAAACCCAGGCAGCTTGCACATGGCCTTTTCACATGGCTGCAGACATGGGTATCTTCCACAGGGTTTCCTGTTTGGTAGAGCACCTGTGGCTCTGGCACAGAAAAACACCTGGAGGCAAACATTCTGCCTTCTGCAGCACTTTTTGGAGCTATGGGCTGCAGGTGGTTTGGCGGTGCTGTGGGTGAGGCTTGTATGCTTCTCAGTAACTTCCTTTTGCTCTCAGCTGCTGAAGCATCTCCTGGACCAGCAGCCCCGTGTCTGTGGGATGACTCAGTGCCTGGCAGAGGCAGGGAGGGCCAGCAGCCCCCAGCCCGTGCCCAAACAGACCTGGCTTTGTGCTGGCTGGCTTAAAGGAGCTTTATTGCTCCTCTAGGCACTGCACAGGACCTGCTTTGTGGGGTGCTGTGGGGCAGGGCCGTGCTCATATGGCTCTACTGAGCTTGTGCTGTCCTGAAGGCTGTGTCACCAGCCCCAAGCCAGCATCGTGGGTCTCACAACTGACTATGGAGTGTTTAGTAACAATCTCCTCACCAAGGGTCTCCTAATCATGTGTAAACATATGAAATCTCAGTTCTGTGAGGCTTTTTGTTCACGCTTCTGCTGCTCAGTTTCATGTTGAAACCCCTCTGCAGCTGCAGTCTCTCAGTTGCAGGGGCAACTGTATGGTTTGACTCTAAGACCAAAATAGTGATTTTTTTTTTTAATGTGCTAGGACGTAACAGGTGTTTGATAAATTACCACAAACCTGTCCCAATGTGGAAGGATCCTTTTAAAGCTCCTCCTAATATTCTCAACTGGAATTAAATCTTAGAATGTTGTTTTGAAATGAAAAAAGTTCTGGCACCTTGGGTTTCAAGTAAAAAGCTTTGATATCAAAAGGTTTTTATTTATTTATTTTGTCAGAATGGTTCATTGGTTGTGGCATGAATCTGCAAACACTTCTCCTCCAGCTGGAGCTGCATGTTTTGGCAACAGGAATTAGTCACCTGAATAATTGCACCAGCTCTGTTTGCTGTTCTTGCCCAGTGTGTCCCACCTGCTTGAGTGTTCTGGGGATGCTTCTTCTTTCACCCACTTACTGCAGGTAATGGGCAGGCAGTGAGGGTTCTCCCACCACCTCCTCCTGCCTACTGGTGTTGTCATGTCTCCCATGAAACCAAGTCATGTTTCTTGTAAAATCTCTGCCACTGCAGGGTACTACAGAAGTTGTAAAGGCTGGGATCTGTGCTGCTGCTTACGTTGCACAATGTTGGCTGGCTCCTTTCCTTCCTCAAGGGCTGGATCCTGCCTCTTGCTAATGGGGTTATTGCAGTGTTCTGCTGGAAACGTCTCTTCTTGCAGTGTGGCTGCAGCTTATGTCTAGTTTTGCTTGAATTCCATCAAGCTCTGCAAGAACTCACACTCAAGACTGTGAAAGGCAAGGATTTTAAAGAACAGTTTTGCAAACAGCTTTTGGAATCATGAAATTATTTAGCTTGGAAAAGATCTGCAAGATCATCATGTCTAACTGTCAACCTGACCTAACCAAATACTGTCACTAAACCAGGTCCTCAGTGATATGTCCACACATTTCTTAAATACCTCCAGGGCTGGGCACTGCACCACTGCCCTGGGCAGCCCATTCTGGTGGTCTGACCACCATCTCCAAAAGGGATTTCTTCCCAGTATTCAGTCTGAACTTTCCTTGGCAAACTTGAGGCCGTTGTATTATTGAAGTTTTAGAGCTCAATCACTATTGCAGTGTTACCTCATCAGCTGCTGGGCATTTGTGCAGCAGAAAGCCTGAAATAACACAAGGTGAACCTGGCCTTAAGAATACATAGGAACAGGTTGGGCAGTTTTTCTTATAGGTGAGCTGCCAAGCTTGAAGTAGGAACTGTCAAATGCTGCGGTGTTGCTCATGCAATAATGCCAGTGTTGCAACAGGCAATTCTTAAGAAGCCCCACTGAGATTTGCTACCAAACTCTGGTGGTCCATAGGCTGCATCAGTCCTGCTCTAAAGTCCCTATGCTGCAAGCCCCATGCGTGGGGCTGGGCGCAGTGGTCCTTGCAGCACCTTCCTGTGCTTTCCCCCAAAGGTTGGGTTTTCAGCCCTTTTCCCTCCAAACCCCTGTGGAGTTGTGGAACAATCTAAATTAGAAAATATTTTCAAGATAATTGTGTCCTACCATCAGCTAACTTACTCTACTTCACTAAGCCATGTCCTTCAGTGCTGTGTCCACATGTTTTTCTTTCTCCTAAGGGTGCAGCCCTTGCCATCACTGGACCCTCAGGTTGAGGTTGGTTGGAAGCGTTGGTTTGAAGGAAGGGAAGGCAAATGGTTACAAACCAAGAGTGTTCCCTTGAGTATTGTGTGGCTTTTCTGGATGTGTTTGTGTGCATGAGGAAGCCATCCCAAGGAAGCAATTCTGTACTGTGCAGGTGCTGGAGTACAGGCGCAAGCTGTTCAGGGAGGTAATGGAGGCTCCTCCGGGGGGACCTTCAGAAGCCACCTGGGCGTGGGCCTGGTACCCTGCTCAGGGTATCTCTGCTGGGCAGGGCCTGCAGCAGATGGACATGTGTAGAGGTGCCTTCCCACCTCTGCCATCTTGCTCTCTATGACCGCCCAGCACATGGGCTGTAACCTTTAGGGGAACCCCCTGGGATGTGTCTCTGTCCAGAAGCCTGCAGAGCAAGGAGGAACCAGAGCACCTGAAACTGCTGCAGAAAGGCATGATACTATTTTTTAAATGCAACCTTTGCCACACATTACAAGCTAAGATTTAAACTGAAAAGAAGATAATGCATCTCTTTAATGTGGGGAAATAGCTTGCTAGCAAATAGGGACAGTGCCGTCAAGCTGACAGGTGAATTAACACCACTACTAAGCCATCCTTTTAGTTCTTGAAAGTAGAAGAGCATATTTTTAGCTACAGGGTTTTAAGTGTTCTACGCCTGAAACCACCTTTGGAGGCTGAAAGTCAAGCCTGCTCTGCCAACCTGCGCAGCTGCTTGAAAAAGGAAAGGACACGTAGGTGGAGAATTCAAACCAAATCTGCTGTGAGCACTGGCTTTCTGGTAGAGATGGGGAGGTGGGTGTGACCAGAGAGAAAACGGTCGCTGAGACATGTTGCTGCTCCTTCAACTCCCTGCTTGGGGCTTACAGGGATTTAGTGACAGTAAACACCCAGTTCCTGTAGCAACAGGGGTTGCGGCCCACCATGGTCAGTGCCATCTTGTTGTACCGAAGAGCTCAGGGGTTACACAGTGCACGGTGTCTGGATGATGAAACCCGAGCCCTTGAGAAAGGAGGGGAGTTTTAATGAGACAGTGTGAAATGGCTTGCCTTTGCTAAACCATTTGGAGGAAATAGCTGGTTTTTGAGTAAGAGGGAGATTTGTAAAAAGATCTGCCCATAGATTTCTCTTTCTGGGGCTCTTGGCTTTCTGTGCTGCCTCTGTCTGTGGCACAGATTTCAGCTGAACTAATCCTGTAAAAATGCTGCAACATCCTCTTAATTCCTTCTAAACCAGACTTTCTTCAGGATTACCACAGCAGAGCCCTGAATCAGTGCAGGATGTGTTCAGGCCTGGAATCACAGCTTGGATGACCTGAGATGCTGGGCAGGGAGCTGGGAGGGCTGGTGGAGCTCATACTCTCCTGCCATACTTTGATGGGACAGTATATTTGTCTGGAGGACCTATGGCATAGCAAAGCTTATCTTTGTATATGAAAACATACAGGGGAGGGGAAAAAAAAAGCAATCATAAAGCTTCTTCCACTGCTCATCTTTCTATAGAAATGATAAGGAACATAAGTCCTAGTAAAGCGGTCACTTGGAGCTTAGGAAGGTGTCCATCTAGATTTGCTGAGTCTGGAGATGAGACACAGACTACGTCCCACCAAGTCTCAGATTTCATCTTTTTCACGTCATGAAAAGCATTTCCTTCAATGGGAAAACTATTTTGTACAATTTGCAGATCTCTTGCAGAAAAAAAAAAAGAAGAAGAAGAAAAGTTTCTGGCATCATGGTGGAATAAAAGGTCTAAACCCAAAGTTCTAGTAAAGCCACAGGGCTGGTATTCCTGTGTTAGGGTCTGATGCTGGTTGTTTTTCATGGAACTGGGACATAGCTGGGGGTCACATGGGACTTGGAAGGAAATAGGGAGGGAAGAGACAAAGAAAAGATGGAGAAAGGCAGTGAACTGGCTACCTGGAGAGACTGATTGAAATAATCAATGTGAGTGTAACTGAAAGCTAGCAAGCATGTCAAAACCTTGTTCCTGACATCCTGTGAGCAGAGTCACGTACATCAGCAGAGCAGGGCCATTGCCTCATGAGCAAACTCCTGTCCCTCTACCATGTGGACCTGAGCTTTCACCCAGAGCCAGGGCCTGATGCTCACAGCTGGTTACCCTGCTCTGCTGGGAGAATGTCGAGGATGGCCCTCAATGTCTTTCAGATGTTTTAAGGAGTTGGGCTGAGCCTCGTCAGATGTGGAAGGAGGGTTAGGAGGAAGATGGGCAGTTATGTTTCTGGTAGCCGTCTCCACAGTGGTAAATCTTACAGACACGAGTGGTAAGATTTGAGACCCCAGCAGAAGGTGGGCTGGGGAGGGAAGGCTGTGTAGAGGAGCCCCGGAAGAAACTGGGTCTTCTGCCTGCAGAAGAGAGAGATGATAGCAGCGTTGTAGATAAATTGCTTTGTTTCTAGCTAACTGATGGTGCTGATTCCTGCTCGCTGAGCCCAGATAGGCTTTTCAGGGAAAGTCTAAACATTAACAAAACAAGTGGTGTGCACACAGCGGAGCAGCTCAAACACAGCGTGGGTGGTATGCTGGAGGGCATTCACACACAGGCACAAAGGAGAGGGTCCTCCTGATTCTGGAGCTGGAGTGTTCAAGGCTGCCTTCTATCGATTCGCCAAATATTTGCTTGCATCTGCAATCTTCTGACATTCCCATAACAGGGGTAATTTCAGCTGCAGGTACACTAGTGGTGACTTTGAGTGGCAGAAGGGGCCTGGGAGCAGGGCAGCACGCTGGAGATCCTCAAAGGTGAAGTTCCTCTGGAAGGAAAGAACAGCAGTTCTCAGTGCTGGGCCTTGGTGAAGTTCACTGGTGCCCTGGGACAAGGCTCTCACAAACACTCTTTTCAAAAAGGTACTTCTGAGCAAAGATGGTGCCATGGTGTCCATATGTTCCAATCTTGGCCACCCACACAGTGCTGTCCAGTGGAAATCACTGCTCCTCCACACATTGGTGGAAAGCACCTGCAGCAGGTGCAGATCTTGCTTTCTCCGTGCAAGGAGAGGGTAGGCTTCCCAATGTGGGAACAGCATTCCTGTGTTGCTGTATGGGCAGGTGAACACATCTCCTCCTTTTGGAGATTTTGCCCTGAGGAAGGATTTGGGCTAAGCAGTGTTCAGCTGTTATGGTAAAGGTCCTCTCAGTCACACCTAGGAAAAAGGCATCCTAAAGGCTGTCTTCTCCTTGCCGAGTTGTTTATGCCTTTAGAAACCAAGCTTCAGACTTTCATGTTTCAGAGATATGTCCTCAGCAGTGAGGTACAGGACAGGCTTTTCTCGGCAGTGGTTTCTCTTAGGAGTTGATTGCTTTGGGTGTGAGTGTGCCCAGTTCATTTTGTGTTTACCGGATGTGATCTGTGGTATTTATTAACCTGCAATTATTATTAATTGTGCAATACTCCCTCCTGCTCATAGATATATCCTGTGTATGGGCAGAACTATTTTTGCACTTTTTATTTGCTATGTTTCTAATTATGCGATTATGAACACTTTTTCCAGGTTTCTGAGGAAGCTCCCCCTCATCCTGGACCTTTCTCCATTCTTTCTCAGGACTCCCTTCTCCTTCCTGCCTTGCTCTTGCTCTTGGAGGATATCTCAGCTCTTTTGTAGGTGTTGATATGGTGACCTACTGGCTTGCCTGAGCTCGGCCACATCTGTCTTGGACTCTCTTGTGACACAGGAAGGGAAAAAGCTCTGTACCTCATGATGGTTGCCCACAGAACCTGTAGGTGCCCCATCCCTACAGGTGCTCCAGACAAAGTTGGATGGGGCTCTGGGCAGATTGAGCTGGTAGGAGGTAGCCCTGCCCATGGCAGCAGGTTGGGGCTGTGTGGGTTTTAAGATCCCTCCCAGCCCATAACATTCTATGATTCCATGGCTGCAAGTAACAAGAATGATGTGGTTTTTGTTTTGGATGCTGTTTCCTCTTTCCAGAAAGGCAAGTTGCTGTTGCTGGGTTGTCAGTGAGTATGGGCAGAGGCAAAGAGTTGAAAGCAGGTCCCTGGATAGTGCAGGCACCTTACAAAAAATTTTATGAAAGCATTTTTGATTCAATTATACCATGCCTTTCAGGAGTTGCATGGTAGGTGCCTTCTCCAGATGGCTGAATCCCTCTGGACAACATTTTCCATGATGTACTTTGCTTTTGTCTCTAGAAAAGATGAAACATGACCATAAAGTCATTTGCAGGAGTCCATTCAGGGAGGTGAGGTTTCTCTGTGAAGAACTGAGATATGTGAGCATCAAAGCATGTATCTTGTAAGTCATTCTGTGGTATGCTTTGAAACTATCTACTTTGGCACTTCAGCTAAAATGGGTTTTGAGATTATTTTTTTCCCATCAAAAAATGCCAAAAATACTACAAAGTGACAGTTTTCATAAAAGCATATACAGAGTGTAAATTTTGTATAAAATTCACTTTTTCTAGTCTTCATAGCAGATTTGGACAGTTCCAGTGGGTTCCAGACTGTGCCCTGTTAGAAGTCACTCCTGACAGGCTTTACCTGATAAAAGGCAGAGAAACAGCTCCTTACAAAGTGGCTCCAGGAACCTCTGGCTTTGCCTCTGACCCCACTGAAAGACCAGGTATTTGGTAGATCCCTGCCCTTCTGTCCAGTCTGTGGGGAGGCCGGGTGGCATTGGCATCTGAAGACACAGCAAGCCCTGCTTTCTGCTGGCAGCCACCAGAACATTTCTTGCACCTGGGCCTTGAGGAGCAGCAGGACAATGTACCATCTTGTAATCTGCTGCCAGTACCGGTATAATTTTCCTGTTTTCCATCAAGTAGGTTGTAGCTTGCTATCTAGTGCCTCTCAAACCATGAGGAAGAACTACTGGCACAACAGATTAGCAGTGAGATGGAATTAGACTTTCTCTACAACATCAAGTCCTGCCTGAAGTCTCGCACCATCATGTCTCTGTTGCCCTTTCTGCACACGGGCTGGCCAGTGTTCTGTGGGCAGGAGCATGGACCTGTTCTCCTGTGTGGCAGGATCTGCTCTGAGCCTTGTGCAGCTGTGTCCTGCCACACCTGCAGGTCAGGATGGTTCTTGCTCAGCTCTCTGTTCTCACCCAGAATATATTGCAGAGGACTCCACTTTCAGGACTGGTGCTGCAGTTTCAGTGTCAGCTTGTGAAGTGAAATCCAAGGTGAAAAATGAACTTGGTAGTGTTCAGGGAGATACAAAAAGAATGGAGTCTGGAAAAAGCCTGTGAGAAACAGGGTGTTGGTGCACCTGTCTTGCACACAACTCTGGCACTATGTTGTCTGGCAAACCCTCTCTGCTTTTTGTTTGCTTTTCCAAGTGCTTTCTATGGCTACACTTTTCTGGGGTTGAGGCCCTGCATGTTTCACCCTGCACACAACATTGCTCTTCCCAGAGAGTCATCAGCCAGAAGCAGGATGGAGATGTCCCCTGCCCAATGGTACTGGCTTCACTCCTGAGTTTTCTTCTGCCCTGTTGCTGAATTTTTGACACAGTAAGGGAGACGGATAGGCTCATCTCTGCTTCTATAACCTGTAGAGATAAAGGGCTGAGTTATTTTCAGTAGAATCTATTCTTGGGCTAAAAACCCATTACTACTGTTTTTTTGCTTCTGTGACCCCTGACACCATGACATTGCTTCATATTTAGCTCTATATTACATGCTAACATTGAATCTACTGCCCAGAATGGAACAGAGATTGTGCTAACTGAAAGTTTCTTGACTACTGGCTCAATCACCTGGAGGAATAGGAGGCTCAAAGGGTCCCTTGCTGTTCTCCTGGTTGAAATGTGTTGGAAAAGCAAATAAAACAGCAGAGAGCAGGCAGAATCAGTGTTTTACTGGCAGCTCTTCTTGGCTAGTCAGGAGTTTCCCAAGACCTACTTTACACTCCTATCATTTTTTTTGTTCAGTGGGAAATTCATGAGGCAAGCAGAGACCTGTGGAATGGGAATCTCTGGAGCCATCCCATCCACCGTCCATCACAGCAGCAGGAGCTGGTCTGAGCTATTCATGCTGGAAGGAGGTGGTGTCTTTCTCAACTGGAATAAGCCCTAAAATATCTTGGGAAAATCTGAGTGCGACAGAGTGCTCATGTTGCCTGACACTCCTCAAGTGGCAGAGGCTCTGGGAGCTGGCCCAGCTTCTGTTGCATACCCTGTCTTGTATCTAAAAGATAGGTACTTGCCAAATGTGGATTTGCCTGGCATCCCTCTGTCTTTGTTTTAAATTATACAGAGTGAGATTTGCTGAGTTTTGCCTTGCAGGAATAATTAGCTGTGTGATGTTAGGCTTGGTGTGTTTGTTCTGGTTCCTGCCAAAGACCTGCAAAAACACTGAGGCTCTTAATGCATGGGCTCTTGGCAAAACCCCCAGGCAGTGGTGCGGTCAGGGAAGGTGATTTGTTATTACTGTTTTGAAGTCTGTCCTTCATGTCCTGTGTGTCTGACAGGGATGTAGTGAACCTTCCTCACCAGATGCCTTTTCCTATTATACAGATTTTCCTTCTGATCTTCCTCTCAGTGTAAATGGACACTCCTAAGTTTTGAGCTGCCCAATAATGGGGAAAAAGTGTTTGTGTATAGGGAAAGCTACTTGATGCTTCCAAGTGCTATCTTGAAGAGTAAGAAAATAAGGGAACCAGGTCTTCCTCTGGTATGAGATGACCTGGTTGACGAGCAGAAGCACATCAGCTTTCATAGAGACAGAGGTGTATCTGCAGGTGATCTAGCTTAAGAACTTCCAACAGCAGCTGGTGTGGCTTTCTGAAACAAAACAAACAAACAAAAAAAAAAATCTTTGGTTTTAAGCACAAATGTGCTCAAAAAGCATGCCTTAAAAAGTGGGCAGTGTCGTTCCTTACCTCTCCTGCTAGACCAGACATCCAGCAAGGATGGCAAAGGAGGCAAAGAAAATATCATGCTCACCTCTTCTTCCAAGTAGTTGCAGTAACCTCCTTCAGGGGGAAAGGGATAGAGCCTCTGGCTCTTGATTTCCAGAGAAAGGAAGTTTTAGCAGGCACTTGATCTGAGCCACTGCAGATATGTGAGACTCAGAGAGCCTTGCACTTGCCCACCTGGATTGATACAGTGCTGTCTCTGGGTGGGTAATAGTGAGCTGAATTGAGTGTGGGAGACAATTGGCCTGACAAGGTGATCATCTGTCTTCTAATTTCTAATGTCTGTTTCTTCTGGGCCATCCCCAGTGGTTGTGCCAGCCTCATGCCTGGTGCATGGATCTGTGCTTGGCAACGGCTTTTTTGATATCTGATGATGGCTGAGTTAATCTCCAGCCCTGTTTTGTGGGAGCTCTTCTCCACCTCTCTCGTGTCCTCAGAAAACTTGTGGGCACTTGTTATTTTCAGGAGCTCACACTCTCTGCAACGCTTGTTAGAAGTGGCTCGGTGGAGGGGAGTGCTGAGCAGATGCAACTCTTGCTTAAATTTTAGGGCCTTAGGAAACTATGCTTAAATCACATTAAGGAAAAAGAGTTGTTTCCAGGAAAAGTTTTCCAAAGTCTCCATGCCAGCCATGTCCTGGTGCTGAGTGGTCCCACCTGGGAGCCAGCTCAGTGCAGCTGCTGGATTGAAGCACATTTCTTTCCTAGATGTCATGCTGGGCTTTGCCCCAACTCCTCTGGATTTCCAGGGTGCTTGGACTCATCGCTGACTGTGGTATTGCTGATGTGGATGGGCTGGGCTGCATATTTGGGATCTGATTCAAAGCCCACTGAAGGCACCAGCAATTTGCTGCTGATGTCAGTGGTCTCTGGAGCAGACACTGCGCCACTGGTATTTTTTATATAGACAATTACCTCTAAGGGAAGTGAAGGGAAAAAGCACACATTTCATTTAGAAAGTAAATAAATGAGGTGTGATTCTTCTGAATTCTCCCTAGCACACAAGCATCTGGGATCCCTCCCAAACCACACTCTTATTTCTGGGGCCTTTAGCAACTGGCTTGCAGCATGCAGATGTCCCCTTTCTTTAAGCCTTTTCTGCCTGCTGTCTGAAGGCAGGCAGCATAGGTCAGATCTGCAGAACTTTCCAAAGGACATTTCTCCTGCCAGACCCAAACTCTTGTTTTGCAACCCCATGCTGAACCTCATGGCCATGTGGATGGGAAACTGGAGCAACCTGATCCTGTGGGAGGCAACCAGCCCAAGGCAGGGGTGTTGGATCATCATCTTTGAGGTCCTTTCCTACCCAAGCCATTCTGTGATCCCGTGATTTTGACCAGAGAAGCTGTGGATATCCCACCCTTGGAGGTGTTCAAGGCCAGCTTGGATGGGGACCTGGACAACCTGATCTGGTTCCTGGTTTAGTGGTTGACTGTCTGTAGCAGAGGTTGAAACTAAGTGATCTTTGAGGTCCCTTCCAACCTAAGCCATGATTCTATGATTCATTGCAAACCTGATGGCAGGGTCCCCCCAAAAGCTGTGCAGCCATTCCCTGGGGAAGCTGATGGCTGCCTTTCTGGTCGTGTTTGGCACCTTTCAAAATCTTCAGCTGTCCCCAAGGACAAGTCAAGAAGGAATGCCAAACAGCCTTGTGATAAAGGCACTGGCACCAGAGAGTTGCCAGGAAAGCAAGACACAGGCACAGTTTATAAAGGAAAAAATGGGTGCACGTGTAACCCTCAGTGCAGATGGCCAGTGTGGGGTGAAGTTATGGGTCAGGAGCTGCCAGGGAAGGTGTGGGGGATCTGGGTGGGTATTTAACTGGGCAGAATTAGTGAGTCATTGAGACTGCATCGCTTATTTGACTTTCCTTGGGCTTTATCCAAAGCCTGCTAAAGCTAATGTGATTTTTTCCACTGACTTCCATGGGCTTTGGAATGGGATCTTTGTGCCTACAGGGTTATCTCAGTTTCCTGGAACCCATTCACTGTTTGAATTTGCTAAGTATATTTACTGCCAGACTCCTTTTTTCTTTCACTTCTGATGTCGGATTGCAAAAAGTTCCCAGCAGTGGCCAGTTGTGGGGGCTGTGCTGCTGTCGTGCAATAGGCCGTGGGTGTCCTCTTCCCTGTCTAGCTTTGTGCACCTCTTACAAAGTCACACCTGTGATGAGTGTGCCACTTGCAGGGAGCATTTGGAGCAGCTAAACAAAACTCAAGAGTATTAGAAATAATCGTTGTTGTTTTTCTTTTGACCCTCTTTCCCCATGATGAGGCTGTGCTTGCTCTGAGCTCATCCCCTGGGCCATCATTCGTCCATCCAACCTTCGTCATACCATTGCCTGCCTGCTGTGCCTATGTGAGCCTGCACCCTCTGATGGGCCCTGCTGAAGACAGGTTCCTTGTGGGCCCTCCTTGAGCTTGTGTAGGACTGTACATGGACAGACAAAGAGCCATGGGGCTGGGGAGCAGAGGCTGTGACTGAACCTCTCAGCTGGGAGTTGCTGATGGTTGAGCAAAGCTTTGAGAACCCTACCTGAATCACTACCAACACACATTTAATCCAGGCAGTGTCCCAAAACCTTTGGTCTGTTCTTTGGAACAAAGCGCCCTCAGTAACAGCTATGGGCTCACAGACAGTGTGTAACTTGTTTTCCCACTTGGATTAGGGCAGGTCCGCAGATGTTTATTATCCATTTTTTAGGTGCTGATGAAAATCTGACTCTTTCAGGAAAATATGTTTGTTTTTCATCCAGGGGTCAAGATAGTCCTTCCATTTTGGAAACTGGAAAAAAAAAAAAGCTGCTTTTAAACCAGCCCCTCACCCCATACTCATGAGACATGAGCATCTATGAGCCCTCTAGGTAGAGCTGCACTCCTAGGCAGTGACAGCCCTTGTGTGTATGACATCTATTTCTTGGAGAAGGCTTAAATGCCTGACTGTCTGGCCCTGGACTACCATTTTTGCTGGGCTTGGAGTCTAATTTGAGCTTCATTCATTTATTTTTAACTTGCGATTTGCATTTCAAAGGTTGATGAGTTAGTCTATAATAAGGAGCAGAGGTAGATTTGCAGACAACCTTTACATTGTTGCTCTCAAGGTAAATATTTCCCTTGAGCACACAGAGTCAAAGTACAGCTTGCACGTATATAAAACCAGGGACAAACTACAGTGCGTGTGCTCTGTTCTGGGTCAGTGCTACCCTGTCCTCTGCTGACAGGGTGTCGGGACCTCCCTTAGCCCTCTGCTCAAAGCTGCTCCCTCGGCATCATGTGGGTTTGAGACTGCAGCCGCAATCAGAACCAGGTGTGTGCCTATCCCTCACCTGGGTGGCTGGGAAAAAGCCTGGGAACTGTGACCCCTTTCCCTAAGATTTAAGCCTGTGGTGCTGAGTCAATAGGAACCAAAATGTATTCTTTGAAGGGATTCAGTGTTGCCTTTTTTTTTTTTTACTACATTGGCATGTATGCTGCATTGTGATGCTTGAGATTTACAACATGTTCTTTACAAGTGACTTCCACAGCTCAATTATGTCGTGTGAAGAGATTAATTAACTTTACGAGAGTCACAGCCTCTGGCAGTGGAAACAGGAACCGCTTCTGCTGGCTGGGCTGGATCCACGCTGATCCTGCACAAAGCCTTTGGCCGGGCAAATCCCTCCTCCCTGGCAGCACACGAGCCTGGGGCGTGGGGATGCAGCAGGCAGGCACCCAGACTGTGCTGCTCAATGTGCCCAGCTCCAGCGGGCAGGGCAGTGCTTTTAGACAGGGGTTTTCCCACTGCTGAGCCCCCTGTGATGCCTCAGGGTGCTGCTGCTGGGTGCTGGGGGGAGCGCAGGTGGATCGGTGCTGTGTCAGAGCTCTTCAGACTGATGTCGTGATGACCTTACTGCCTGGCTTCCCCACGTCCAGCATTTGTGTGACCTGCTTTTATTTCTAGGACTCTGGACAAAGACTGAACGCTGCTTCCCTTCACCCAAGGCGATTGCTGGCCAAAAGCCCACAGTGTTGCCGCTCTACTCACCACTCACCCGTAGCTAGCCCAAGCCCTGCAGTCTGGGTGCGTACTCAGAGAGCTCTGGTTTGTTTGCTGCCATAAAACCCCTGAGCACAAGGTGTTGTTTTAAGGCTGAATGGTGAGTACAGCGTGTTCTCGGACAGCGGCATGCAGGTACGCACTGCTGCCCTAAGAGGAGCAATTCAGGGCTGGGATTTACCTTGGCATTACTCAGTGCCACCTCGCATGCAGGTCTAACTTCTCCCAAGGCCTGAGGTTCCCTACTGTATTTTTTGGAAGAAAAACTGCTTAACATTCATTTTCTTTTTTTTTTTTTTTTAATTTCTATGTTTCATTCTTTTTTCTCTCTCTTTTTCTTCTTCTACTTCTTTGTCGTCTTCTTGGATCAGCCTGCGGGGGGGGGTGGAGTCACCATCCTTAGAGATGTTCAAGGAACGTGGGGATGTGGCACTGAGGGACATGGTTAGTGGGCATGGTGGGGATGAGTTGATGGTTGGACATGGTGATCTTAGTGATCTCTCCAACCTTAATGATTCTATGATACTATGCAGGATTTGGTTCATGGATGCTGTTACGAATGTGCTCAGAGCATTCCTCTGATGGCTGCTCTGCTTCTCTGGATAAATAACTACTCCGAGGTGTGCCCATTTCAGGGAGGTTTGGATGCATCTCTGTGCTGATGTGGCAGATTCCAGGACCTCTCCAGAAAGTTTTTCCTGCAGAGGTGCAGAGGCAAAAGAGGCTCACTCTTATACAAAGCACACATTGCAATAGTGGGCACGTTGGATGCCTTAAATGTCCAACGACGGTATGTGTGGAGAGAAGAGCTCCCCATATTCAAAGCAGGAATTTTCCTTCCCCAGAAAAAATATGCCCCTTATGAGGTGTATTTGTTTTATATGAGTGAGGAACATGGTTTTCTGGAAGGAAGCATTCTGTATCAACAGCTACAAATGGAGGGGTGACCTCATGCTCAGAGGGGAGCCAGCACATTTTAGGACATGGGAGATGTTTCACCACACAGCAGAGATCCAGGAGAGGCTGTCCTCTTCCTGCCTGAGCTTCCCTGAAAGGTGGGGTCGGTGCTGCTGCCTTTCTCTCCAAACTACTTTGCAGTGACTTGGAGTGACATACTGGAAATAGTGCATACAGCATGCATGTGGATGCGGCATTGAGGGACGTTGTTTAGTGGGCACAGTGGTGATGGGCTGACAGTTGGACATGGTGATTCCGACCTTTTCCAACCTTAAAGATCCTGTGATTCTTTGATTCTATGATCACCTCTGCAGAGTGCCTATGCCCACAATTTCTTGGTGTCACCACCCAGACAGCCATTGTCTATATATGGGGCCATGCAATGGGAGTTCTCATAGCTGGGAGTTGTGTTGCAGGCTTGTTTAGATCCTTGCTGGGTTATTTTCAGCTGGATTACAATTTCCAGATGTTGAGTCAATCAATGAACACGACTTCTTATAACATGGGAAGTGAGGAAAAACTCCGGTTGCCCCATTACAACCTGGTGGCAGTGGAGGAAGAGAAGTTTGCGTGGCTTTGTACCATCTCACCAGATTTTGTATGTCCTGAAGCATTTGGTGCTTCTTATTAAGCACCATCTCCTAAAGTCACATGGACTTCTGTCCAGACAGACTTTCAAGAGGGCCATACAGTCACCTGGACCAGAAACCAGTCTGAGGATAGGGAGAGGGAGTGCTCTCCCACACTGAATGTCCCATCCTGAGGATGCAGAGGGCCCTGTGCCTTTTCCAGGCGCCTTTTCCTTGCCTGGATGTGAATGCCCTTCCTTCCAAGCTGTGCAAAGCCCTAACCATGCCGCCTGGTAAAGCATTAGGTAATTTCCTTCCCTCCTCCTCTGGAAGGTGTTTTGATTAGCGTAACCATTGTGTTCCCAAATTAGCTTGTGTTCCCAGCTTTGCCTTTTGGCTGGATTTTCCTGTCACAAGTGTGCTCTGGCACAGTGACACAGCTTTCTACGTGCCAGCATGTTGCCTATGTCCCAGCCACCCAGGTGGCACCAGAGATGCACCAGGGCAAGGCAAGGTCCTAACCCTGATAAATCTGAGCGCTGAAGATGATTGACATGGAGATATGATCAGCTTGGTGCTTATCATAGGACCACAGGATGCCCAGAGTGGGAAGGGGCCTCTGGCCTTTACCTGGTCCAGCCTCTGCTTAGGCAGGGCTTGTGCCTGTGTTGCCTTGATCATTCACTGAGACCTCATGTGAGTCTGGTGGAAATGCAGCGAGTCAGCCCCAATGCTTGTTGGGCTGCTGTTGGACTAGAGTAATGGTGAGATGGTTCTTTATTTTTGCAATATACAGCTGTTGCTAAATTGTTGTTCTTTTTTTTTTTTAATAAGGAAGTAGCTATTACAGATATATGAATTTCCTCCAGAGTATTTAGTGTTTCTCTCGGGCAAAACAGGATATTAGGAATTTTTTTTTGTCAGAAGGAGTGGTGAGGCACTGGCACAGGCTGCCCAGGGAGGTGATGGAGTCACCATCCCTGGAGGTATTCAAGAAATATGGAGATGTGGCACTGAGGGAATTGGTTAGTGGGCATGGTGGAGATGGGTTGACAGTTGGACATACAGTGATCTTGGAGGTCTTTTCCAACCTTAGTGATTCTAAGAAATATTTCACTGAGATTCACTGTTCCTGAAGCCTTGGTACCCCTATCTCCTCAGCTGGAGGCTCTGTGACAGCCTGAAATTCATCACTTGGGTAACAGTGTTGGTGCAGGAAAGGCTTCCTTTAAGCCCATAGAAGACCAAGGAGGAGAAGAGGGACTAGCAGGATACATGCATGGAAAATGAAGCAGGAGTACATATATTGGCTTATGAGTCCCTCCAATAGGGACAACCAGGCTTTCCCACATCTCTTGAGAGAAGGAGAGGGGCATCACCTGATGGAGCGGTAGGTGTCCCTGTACACTGCATGGAAGTTGGACAAGATGACCTTTATACGTCCCTCCCAACTCAAATGATTCTATGATCTGCGGGACTATGTCTGCTCACAGACATGGCACTGGTGCTGGAGATGGGAGAACACTTGCTCACCATGGGATGTTGCAGTTGCACAGCCCTCCCTCTGCTAAGCTTTCAAGTAAATTCTGTGACAGAACAAGCTTAAGAATGGTCTGTTTAAAACATCTCCAAAGAGGAAGGAGAAACTGATGAACCAAACAGATATTTGACCTTGCTCCCTGCTAAAGCACGTGCTGTCATGCCTTTGGATGGCCTGAAGCAATCTGACACCAGATTTCAGCTGGACTTAAACAGTGGGAGCCCCAGTATGGCCAGGGGGAGAAGGAAGGATGCCACAGGGATGTGATGTTTTTGATGAGGTCAGTGGGCAAAGTGAGAAGTAGCTGGGGAAGAAAGAAAGAGATTATCTTCTCAAAAAACTTTGTCAGCTAATTTAACTCCCAGATCCTCATCAGTGCTATCTGCTTCTGTGTTAACTGTCACTCATTCCAAGGATAAAGTCACTGAACTTTTGGCTTTTGGTTGCCATTTCTGCATGTTGGAGTGGTTGGAAAGGTGATGGAAGCTAAAGCACAGATGTTCTCCTTGTGAGTGGGGGTAGGTGCCCATACAGATGCGCTACAGGTGAGCAGGAGCTGGCCAAGAGCTGAGGAGTCACCTCAGCAGGGACAGCTGCTTGTCATAAAGCCCCTTGCCCCATCACATCTGTGTTTTGGGACTGTGTGTTCATGCTCCCCGTGAGCAAGCCCTGCCAGGAGCCTTTTCTTATAGGCTGAAAAGCTGTGGTGTGGTACACGCTTGTTTCTTTGCAAGCATGGCCTCTTAACTCCTGACTTAACACTTTGCTCTTCCTGGCATGTTTCCCATCCTGATCGCTCTCAGCCTGCATTTCGCTCGTCTGAAGATCTCAGCTCTTGGTTCCTTCAGGACCTGGGGAGCACCATGCAGAGTCCCCTCACCGGCAGCAGGGCTTGTTTGATGAGCTAAATATATCCCAGCCGTGGCTATGGATTTAGGATAACTAATATATCTAACGGAAAGATTTGGAGCAGCTCCAGGGCCAAACAACATTTTCTTCCCCAACAGCCAAAGGCTTGTGGATGCAAAAATAACTAGGGACTAAAAAACCTGAGTTGGAGCAGGGAATTTTCAGACTGAACCCAAGAAAACTTTCTAGCAGTGAGGATGACTGTGGATGATTGCCAGCACTTTGGTTGTTTTAACACCAGGGTACAGAGCGCTCTGGAGGGGTTGCGCTGGGGTTGGATGCTGCCTTGAAATGAGGGCTGAGCTGAGTTCAGCCCCCCCAGCCCTATTCCTACAAACTGTGATGCCTTAAAAAGGGGAGGATAGACAAACCATAGGCACTGGGATGAGGTTTGAACCATGGAGGTGTTGGTGAGCAGAGGATGAACGAGGGCTTCAAGCAGCTGAGGAATTAACACCGGGAGCCTGAGGGCATGTCTGTGTCAGTGTGTTCCACATGCCCGATCTGTCTATTTCAGGTCCCTGTGCAGAAGCCATGTTGTCATAATTAGCTGAAATGTTTCTTCACTAGCATTTTTTCCCCCTCTAATTTCGTCACATTTGTCTGCATGAAACAGTCACTTATTGTCCTTGCCATTGTGTTGACATGTACCAGGCTGTGGACGGGACCTGCTGCTGATCTCAGTTGGCCTCAATAGCACAGCTTGTTCTGTGCTATTGATGGTGACGGTGCAGCAGCAGCTGGTGTGAGTCCTAGTGACACCGCTAAGAGCAGTCCCAGTGGCCACTCCATGAAAGGCTCTGGCCACTGAAATGCATTAATGTGTTTTTAACCCCTTTTCTCTTCAATCACATGAAGTATCATTCTGCTCAAATGCTTGATGTTCCCTGGGACCCAGCTCTGCTGCCTTCATGACCACAAGCCCCTATGAAAAGGTCAGATTATCCCTCCTTCCCAGCTACTTCTGTAACAAATGGATTTCTATCTATAATCAATGCCTAATGAGCTCAGAAGCCACGGAGTGCTTCATAACAGAGCCAGAGTGGAGCAGAAAAGGGAGAGAGATGGCTTTGGGTTTGGCTGAAGGTGTGGAGACACAGGAGTTGTCCCCACCAGAGCCCAGACTTTGGGCGCAGCTTTGAGTGAAAAGGGTAGCTCATGTAATCTTGGGTTACACGGTAGGCAGCACACCTCTATTCTTACCCTTTTGTTACTCTTTGGCTGATGGTTCCTGCTTGGCTGGGTGGTTGGTTGGTTTGTTGGCTTTTTTTTTTTAGGTGGCTGGTTGGGTTATTTGTTGGTTCATTTGTTGCTTTTTTTTTTTTTTTTTGGACGGATGGTTGCTTGGGTGGTTTGCTGGGTGATTGTTTGAGCAGGTGGTTGATTTGCTGGGTGGTTTTGGAGATACAGCCTCGTGGAGTTTGGCCTTTGGTCATACTCAAGATGGGTCTCATTCTTATGGTACAGATTGCCAGGTGACAGCATCTCCCAAAGGGCGCCCTGCCTCCTCTCCATCACTTCAGCCACGGTTGCTCCGTTCCACTGTGAATGGAGTCCCTTCAAGTCCTTTCTAAGATATTGAAGCATTTACTTAATTTCCAGCTAGCTAACCCTCTCTGGTGCAAATAGACACTTGAGTAGTACACCCCGTTTCCTTTTTGTCTCACACAGGACCTCAGGCCAGGAGACGTACGTGCCCCTGTGCCCGCCATGCCGGGTGTCACTGCACACCGTGAGCAGCTCTGGGCAAGGTTCTGCCCCAGCTCCGGAACCCACGGCTTATCAGGCTCTGCTCTAATAGCGCGGAGCGCATGGTGCTGATCCCAGCAGCTTCCCGGGCAATCAAACCCTCTTTCTTCCTCGCAAACAGCATTCGGCCAAAGGTCTGCAGAGGTGCACACCACGGGCCGACCTGCTCACGACCGGCTCGCAAGCCTTTACTTCTGAGTCGGAGCCAGCCAGCCTGTCGGAAGCTCCTTTCCGCCTCGCCAACGCCGCCAGCTCCGAGCCCGGCTTTCCCCGGGCCGGGGCCTACAGCCCCCAAGAGGCGGCGCGCCCGGCCCGCCCCCCGCTCTGAGTGGCCCCGCGGTGCGGAGCGGGGCGGGCCCGGCGCGCCCGGCGAGCGAGCGGCAGAAAGTGCCACGACTCCAGACGGGCGTGCGGCGAGCGGGGAGCGACCCGGACGGGTAGGCGGCGGCGGGGCCGGGGCGGGCGGGGGGCGCCGCTTCGCTCGGAGCCGCGGGGGCGCTGCCGGGGATCCCCCCTCTGCACGCACCCCCGGCTGCCGGCGGGATCCCCGGGGCGCGGCGGGAGGGATTCCCGCACTCCCCCGCGGCGCTGCCGGGGGACCCCGCTCCGGGCTCGGCGGCCCCCGGCCGGCTGTCAGCGCTCCGGGAGAGCCCTCCCCGCGCCCCCGCGTGCTGGGGGGTCCCGTCGCGATGGGTCCCGGCCCGCGCCCCTCCGTCCCGCCGGGGGGGTGTCCGGCCGGGATGAATGGCCCGCGGCGTGCAGGGCGGTGCGGAATGGCGACGTGTGCAGGCGGCCGGGGAGGGGCCCGCACCGCCGGATGATGGACGCGGCTACGCCGCCTCTTCCTCCCCCGACCGACCCCTCCTGCGCTCCCCGGACACCCCCGGGGCTCCGTGCCCCGGCCCCGGCTGTCCCGGCCGCATTCCTGTGCCCGCAGCCCGATGGGATCCCGTAAGCTGATTACCCGCGGTTACAGAAGGTCACGGCTATGAGATGATCGTGCCTTTTCCGTTCATCGCGCTAGAAAAAAAGACCTCGGGATGTC
Source organism: Meleagris gallopavo (assembly GCF_905368555.1). Classification (NCBI taxonomy): domain Eukaryota; kingdom Metazoa; phylum Chordata; class Aves; order Galliformes; family Phasianidae; genus Meleagris; species Meleagris gallopavo. Next base: position 14,915,557 of record NC_139405.1, read on the forward strand.
CTCCTCCTGTTGCAGCGGGGTGCGGGGAGAAACTTCAGGAGCCGCTGGCGGTTTCATGCTTGAGAAGAAGCTGAAATCTCAGCTCAGAGCCTCGTGTGCTGGGCCGAGCAGCTGCTGGGGGAAAGCAGAGGGAGAGCACCGCTCTGCGGGCTGCACGGAGCCCGGCTCGCTGCCCTGCTGCCCCACGCACCTCTGCACCTCCTGACTCCAGCGGGAGGTGCTGCTGCGATGCTCCGGCCAAGCACAGCCCTTGGGTCACAGCGCGGGAGCATCTTTCCCTGTTGGCTGCGCTCTCCCAGGTCAGGGCAGCCAACGCGTTCTCCTTGGGTGGGAAAATGAGATCTCTGTGGCTCCTGTGTGACCTGCTGAGCTCCATGTGTGGGATGGTGGGGCTGGGCACTGCTCTGTGCTTATATCCAGAAGGGCCGAGCATTCCCAGCTCCAGTTCCATGGACTAATGCTCAGGGCAAGCAGGAGTGGCTGTGTGAAGAAGGTTTCCTGGGCTGTTATCTGAGATTTGGGGAAGTTTGGCTAACGAGCAAAAGGCACACTGAAGAGTTAAAATGTGAATTCACGTGGGTTTATGGAATGTGAGCTCTATTTTTTGGATGTGGAAGACTTGTCGTTTCCGTGCACCACAGTGTAGGCAGTGGGCTGTAAAAGGCCCTTGCAGGAGAAAACGGTGTGCCCCCTCTCCTCTGCTCTGTGTGTAAGGACAGGTATAGAGGACTGCTGTGGGCACAGCCAGTGGGACGGCCCAAGTGCAGAATGGGGCTGCCAGGAACTGCGTCATCTTGGGTGTGAGGTTTTGGCCAGGCTCTGGAAAGGTGTTCTGGTGCCAGACTGGGATTTGCACTGTTTCTTCTTTTTCCCTCCTTGGCTCCCCGCAGCTGCTTTTGGATGTGGTGACAGCAGCTGGTTGGGTTGGATGGTGGCTGCCAGGAGTTGGCAGTGAGCCTTCCCTAAGCTGAAGCACCAAATTTGCTCTAAATGTGTATATGTGATAGTATGGGGTTGAGGAGGGTTTACACTTACCAACATAGGTACTTTGTTCTGTCTTCTGACAGCTGATGGATGCTTTGGTGTAACTCTAAAACCAGCATTAGATCATGGATATGTGCTCTTCTTACTTTCTATTTACTGTGGGGAAGTCCTTCCTTTTCCTCAGTAGGTTGGAACACGTTGTCCAGAGAAGCTGTGATACCCCATCCCTGGTGACACTCAAAGCCAAGTTGGATGGGACCCTGGGCAACCTGAGCTGGTGGGAAGCAGTCTTTCCTGTGGCGGAGGATTGGAACTGGATGATCTTCAAGGTCCCCTCCTTCCTGTGCCATTCTATGAGGCTGCCCATCCTAGTGGGGAAGATCCCAAAGCACTCTTCCTGCAGCAGAGACACCTAGCACACTGGGGCAGGGTCTGTGTTATCTGCTGAGAGCTCGGGCAGTGCCTGTTCACTGCAGGGTGGCTGGGTCCAGCTGGCACAGAGCCTCCTGTTCACTTCAGACAGGGCTGTGAGTTCCCTGCTCCAGCTGTTGGAAAGGAAGAGCCTTCCAGGTCTCTGCCTTCAGGCGCTGAGGTTTTGCAAAGATGCTGATCTCCTTAGCTTTATTCTTCTTTTTGCCTCCTCCCCCTACCCCCCCAGCACCTCCTTCCCTCCCTCCTCCTCAACCCACAACCCCTTATACAGAGGAAATTTGATAATGTTTACAGTTAAGTGTGGGGATGGGAACTCCTGATAGCTGGGGGCTTTCTGCATTTTTCTGATTATATTTTGAGGCAGGATGACCAGAAACCGCATCTTGGCACGTCTTGGAAAGCACTCCTTTGTAGATGAATGACCCAATTCAGCATCCCAGTCGGGGTTAATGAGCCAGCTCAGGGCCACATGGAGGTTGTGCCATGATAGGAGGAACCTGAGTGGAACGGCAGGGAAATGATGGTCTTAGGAGTTTGGGACAAGGTTTGATTAGAAATTGAGCAGAGTGGAGATGGTAGCACCTTGCAGTGGCTGCTCTCTGCCTGCCCAGTCTCAGCATCCAATGCTGCTCGTGGTGTTTGGATGGACAAACTGAGCCCCCCTTGCCTGCCAGCTGATAGCAGAGGTGGAAGGAGAAGTGCCACATCCAGTGCTCCCTCCACAAGTCTCACTCACTTCTTCCTGCTGGCGTCTGTTGGGGAGATGAGATAATTTATGACTGTGACTCTTTTTTTTTTTTTTTTTTTTTTTTTTAGCATGAACTTCTGACTTTTATTGCTATTTGCATTTCAAGGAAATGGTTGGGACTTGGTTCTCTACATGGTGTACGTGCACACAGCCTCGGTGCTGGGTTTTCTCCCTAAGAGCAGCAATCTGGCAGAATGTGATCACGTCACATCCATGCTGCAAGAGCTGTTGCAGAATGGTTGTTTCTGCATTTGGAAGCAAATAAGGAAAGCTGCCCTGCACATGCTTTCATCCTGTTTGTTAGAAGTGTCACAGGTATCTCCCTACAGTCATGCTAAAGCCATCCCAGCATACATGCAACAAGTGGTTGCTGGTCTGTGATTGCATCCCTCTTCTCTTTCCAACTTTTGTTCTTCTGGAGATTGCTACCAGTGAAATTAGTTGCAGCAGTATAACTGGATCACTGTGAATAGGCAACATAGTGGAGGAGCACAAGCTCTCATGATCTGCAGCTTGGTAGCCCTCCCCAAACGTGTGTGAATCATGAGTGTTTGTCTTCTCAGTACACGGTGGTATTTGGAAACACAAATGATTCTTTTAATTCCCTTGCAGAAGTGATTGCGTTTTTTTCCTTTTCCCCTCACTGTTGCTCTGATGTCTTGCAGGCACAGAAGAATACGGCAGGATGGATGTGTACGACCCTCAGACGCTGGGCGTAGTGGTCTTTGGAGGCTTTATGGTGATATCAGCCATTGGGATCTTCCTGGTGTCCACCTTCTCAATGAAGGAGACTTCTTATGAAGAAGCCTTGGCAAAGCAACGTAAGGAGCTTGAGAAGACCAACCAGCACAAAACAGAGAAAAAGAAGAAGGAGAAACCTGTTGAGAAAAAAGGAAAAGCAAAGAAAAAGGAAGAAAAACCTAATGGAAAGATACCGGAGCAGCAAGTTACTCAGGAAGTGACTGACTCTTCCAAGGATGTGGTTCTTGAGCGTGCTGTGGTGCCAGAGCCTGTAACAGTTGAGTCTCCGATCCCAGCGGTGTCAGTGCCCCCTCAGGAAAAGGAGAAACCTGCTCTGTCTCCTAAGGAAAAGAGGAAGAAAGAGAAGAAGGTGGCAAAGGTAGAACCTGCTCCTAGTCCAGCACTGGCGTCTGCTCCTGCCAGTGTTCCCAAAGGCTCTCCTGTCTTGGAGGTGACCCCTAAGGAGGTGCCTGTTGTGGCTGTGCCACCAGTTGGCACACAGCAAAGTGCTCCGGTTGTCAGCTCCATCCCCATCAAAAAAACTGAGGCTCTTCCAACCCATGAGGAGCAAAAGCATGATGGGCCTGTCAAGAAGAAGGCTGCATCCAGGAAGAAGGCTGAACCAGGTAGGGCCAAATTCCTCTGCATGTATTCCCACTGAGTAAGCAAACGCAGCTTTTTAGTACTGCTAAAACAGAGCTGTCCCGTTCTGAGACTTTTAATTTTTTTTCCTTCCCAGTTGGTAACAGGGTAACTATAAAATGGCTGGGTCTGGTGAGATGGACTCTGTGTGTTGAGTTTGGCTGGGAGGAGGAACTTGTTCTGGACTGCCATTCTTTCTAGGAGAAGCAGAATTGAAGTTAACAACTTACTGGTTTATTTTCACTCTGTAACGTGTTGCCTCCTGCTTTTGAGCGTCCTGCGTGGTGCTTATCTCCTTGGCTCAGCACACAGGCATTAGCAAGCTATAGGTTCCTCTAGGATTCACTGTTGCATTGGGGATCTCTTAGCGGTTTTGTATACCAGGAATGAATGGAAGCTCCGGGTACTTCTGGGAGAGGAGCAGCTACCAGGGTGCTGGTCAGCAGGGTGGAAAACAGGGATAAGGAGCTCCCATACTCAGTGGGGTGTAAATAGGTGTAGGCACAGTTCTGTAGCAGGATTCCTGCCAGTCTTTGCACCAATTTGAAGAGGTTTGGTTTGCTTTTTTGCTGCTTTTTTTTTTTTTTTTTTTTTTTTTTAATGTTGTTGCTTTTTGGGTAAATGATTCTTGCAGGCTGAGGCAACATGGATGGGAGTTCACTTGTTCACTTAGGCAGTTTTTGGGTTGCTCTGAACATCTCTGCCTTTGGGTGTGAAGTACTGGTCCTGCATGTCTTAAAAGCCAGGACTGATGTCTTAGGTGCTCCTGCAGGGTTTTCCAAATGAGAGCTCTTGTCAGTGTTTGTGCCACGACGTTGTCTGTGGCTGGACCAAAGCAAAATGGACAGCCTTTTGGTGCCTGCTGTGGTGTCCCACTTTATTGGAAGCAGAAGCAACAAATTATCCTGTTGCAGATAAAAACTGAGATGTTCAAAGACATGTCCTCGGCATTGAAACAGATGCCAAACCTGACAGAAGGGGATTGAGGTATTTTTCTCCTGTGTGTTTTTTTTCAGCCTCCTGCACTGCAGGAAAGCTTGTTTACAAGCGGTTGGTATGTACTTGGATCCCAGGTCATGAGGATAAAGGAGCTCCTTTGATATAGGAGCTGTTCCCCTTGACACACGTGAGGGTACCTGATGTGGTAGTGCTGAATGAGTTCTGTTCCTAGGGCTCCAGGCAGAGAATGATCTGTGTCTGCAGTGCCACGTGTCTCCTTGGGTTTGTGAAGCGGCTCAAACCTTGCTGTGCTTCCACTTAGCAGCTCTACCAGGGCAGTGTTGTGCGAGGGCTTCTTTTCTTGGGTGAGGCGTGAGGTTTCCACCTCAAAATCAATTGGTGAATCAATTGGTGTAGGCTTCCCTTTGCAGAGCAGAGCTGGGATGAAGCAGGCTGCTGTGCTGTGCCGTGGTTTGGCAGGTTGCCCCTGGCCCGTTTGCCAGCTGTGAGGCTGTGTTTGTGTCATGCCCTCCTTGTGCAAAGATTTGCTTGCGCAATGCTGGCCGGAGATGGGTGACATTTTGCTGATGGGTTCCTCCACCCAACATAACCAGGTTGAGGGAGATAATGTGCTGTCCTGCATCTATACTATCACCCGTGTGGGTGAAATGTGAGCCTGGCTCCTGAGTAGTGCGGTGTTTTGCCCCTTCTTAAATGTGTTTTCCATGAGGTGCTGCCACCAGTGTGGCTGCTGGGCCCAGTTGGGCCCTGTAGTGGAATCGGCCTTGGACAGCCTGGCAGAGGCCCCTGTGTCCCCAACAGGGGTTGTGCTGGAGCGGGTGGCCTTGATGCCCACTCCTTGCCCAGCTCCAGGGACCCCAAACTCATCCTTCATGTTAGCAGAGCAGTAGGGAATCCTAGAATCTCAAAGTGGTTGAGGTGAGGAGACACCTCTGGACTGCACACACTGGGCTGGTTGCTAATTTGAAACATCAGTTTTGGGATTGAAACTTGCTGAGGGATTTAGATGCTCTGCCATAATCCTGAAGTGGTCTCAGTTCCCCCTTTTTTTCTCCCTAGCACCTGCTGACTCGGATGGGCCCCTCTACCTGCCCTACAAGACACTGGTGTCCACCATCAGCAGCATGGCATTCAGTGAGGGGGAGGCTCAGCAGCTCATTGAGATCCTGACAGAGAGAGCGGGTATCGTGCAGGACACCTGGCACACGGTAGGGCTGTGGGCACCCTCATGGGCACCCTCATGGCCACCCACTGCTGCTGTTTCTGCCTCTACCTCTGTTGAGCCTCGGCAGAGAGAGCTCCAAGTCTTTGGGTGGGCTGGGGGTCCTACTGACCCCACGCTTCAGTTCTGGAGGCTGGAGCTTTGTTGGAAGTCCTGTCAAAGCACTTTGGGTGGCTTCTGCCTGTGGAGCAAGACAGTGGGTTTGGAGGTGGTATCCACTCATGTGCCACTTCACTCTTGCAGGCTACACAGAAGGGTGACCCAGTCGCTGTCCTGAAGCGCCAGCTGGAAGAAAAGGAGAAGCAGCTCACTGCTGAGCAAGAGGATGCAGCTGCTGCCAGAAACAAGCTGCGGGAGTTGAACAAGGTAAGCGCTGTGCAGCCTGACCAGCATCACGGTGGCTCACCCCACTTTGACAAAGCATCCAGGCCACAGTCTTTGTCCATTTGCCTTTGCATTGCTGGCAGCAGGTGGGAGAGGAAAGGGCAAAGCCATGCAGCACAGTTGTGTCACTGTTCCACACAGCCCATACAGCATAGCCCAGCCGCCCAACAGTAATCATAGAATCACAGAATGGCTTGGGTTGGAGGGGTTGTTAAAGATTGTCTAGTTGCAACCCCATGCTGTGCAGGCAGGGTCGCCAACTGCTGGATTGAGCACTAATTCTGCCTCTGCAAGGGGTGGTGGGTGCTCTTGATTTGTTTTTTTTTTTTTCCCTGCTTTGTGCTCAAATTTTCTCTGATGAGCAGGAGAAAAAGTCCGTGCCATTTTACTGCTTTCTCACAGCTGGCCCACTGTGGAACAACAGTGGCATCCAGTGGCCACAGAGCCCAAAAGAAGATGCGGGTAGAAATGTAAGTGCTGAATGACTTAGCTTGGCTGTGCTACCTCATGGTGCCCAGGTAGCTGATAGCACTGAAATGGCTGAACTTCTGCATCTTCTGAATTCAGCGGCCAAGTTTTGTGTTCCTTTGTAAGAAGGAAACTGGAGCCCCGAGTACTAAGCAGGCGGCTTCTCTCCATGCAGGAACTGGCAGCTGAGAGGGCCAGGGCGGCAGCCAGTGAGAGCAAGCTGAAGGAACAGCTGGTCACCCGCGAGCGGGAGATCACTGCTGTCCAGGCACGGATGCAGGCAAGCTACCAGGACCATGTTAACGAAACGCAGCAGCTCCAGGGAAAGGTAGGCTACAGGATGTCCTCTTCTTGCTGCCTAATGACTTTTCTGGGTTTCATGGAGATGTAGAGTGGTGCAAAGAGAGATCTGGGGCTTGAGGAGGTAGGAGTGACTCTCTGATGCTCAGTTCTTCAATGTGGGCTTTATTGAACTGTGTTGCTCAAGGAGGAGTGAATGTATGGGAGCATCTTAATGATGTAGACTGATGAAGGGGCAAAGCTCCGTGGCACATCCTTCGTGTGTATGTCCCAGGCTGAACTGGGATGTTGCATGCACTGCACAAAGCAGCATAACCTCTGTTGGGCTCCTCTAGATTCGGGCCCTGCAGGAGCAGCTGGAGAATGGCCCCAACACACAGCTTGCTCGCCTGCAGCAGGAGAACTCCATCCTGAGGGATGCGCTCAACCAGGCCACCAGCCAGACGGAGAGCAAGTAAGCCCATGGCGGGGGTGGGGGCAGAGGCTAAGACTGCCTTTGGGCAGCAGGGATTAGCTCTTCTTTGGGCTTGGCCTTTCTCACTGACTGAAGGGACGTCCCCTTGCAAAGCCTGTAGCTGGCTGGAGGTAGGGGTGGGAGTGAGGAAGTGTTTGCAAATGGCTTTTGGGGTCAGGCAGGGGGAATGAAGATGTCTTTCCCATGCTGTAGCTTGTGATACTGTGGGAGGGCAGGGGAAACCCCCTCTGCTGTGAGCCCAGGCCTACCTGTGCTGCTGCTTCAGCCAGCAGGCAGTGGGAGGGAGAAGGGAGCAGGAGGCGCTGGGGCCCTTCCCTGCTTAGGTGAGCACATACTTCCAGACCCAAGAAGAAATTCAGCTGGCTCTTTGAAATGAGTGACGATGCAGGGAGCAGAGACGTGCCTGATGCCTGTAGAACAAATATGAGCTAGATAGAAGAATTTCACACTCCTTTTTATAGAAAATATGAAATGGCTGGTGATTAACAGCAGTAAAATAATTACAGACTCGACTCCAGATGCTTAAAGAACTTCCTCTTGTGTCTGGGAACACAGATCCTCATGTCTTCTACTTCATAAGAAAGGAATGTCTCCTGTGATTGAAATACGGCTTTTAAAAAATGATTTGTCAACTTTCCACCCCCTCCCTGAAGGACCAGGCGGGCCCTAGAAATAGGAAAATGCAACCACTAAAATGCTTTGAGTCCTATATCAGGCCCACAAGCGGTTGTATTCCTCTGTAAGTAACACTAAGGATACTTGACTGTTCTGCAGGCTAAGAGAACCCTGCTTTTTCCAGGCAAAATGCTGAGCTGGCCAAGTTACGGCAAGAATGCAACAAGCTGATGAAAGAGCTGTCTGAAAAATCAGAGGTGCTACAGCAAGAGGAGCAGCAGAAAAAGAGCTGGGAGATCAAAGCAGCAGCGTCAGAGAAGCAGATCGAGCAGCTACAGGTCAGGCAGGCGCTGCCAGCCTGCTCTACCAGCTTGGGCTTGGTGCCCTGCAGGAGGGTCTGTGCTAGCTGCAGCTCCAGCCTGGGGTGGGGGACAGCTGGCTTGAGCTAACCTGGAGTGTGGGGCTTTGCCAAATGTTTTCCCTCTGATCTTGTCTGAGTTGCTTAATCTCCATGTGTTTCTGGTCATTCTCTTTGCAAACTGTAGAGGGTTGGACAGAGAGAGAGGATTTGCTGCGAGAGCCAAGTCCTGCAGTGTTCTGGGTTTGTGACCTTAGGAGGTCTTTTTTTTTTTTTTTTTTCTTTCCAGTGGAAATGGGCAGCTGCTTAGAGCGAAGTGTCATATACAGACAGCTCTTCCCCTGTGCCAGCCTTCAAAACGGAAAGTGCTCATATCAGACATTGACTTCTCACCTCCCTTTCTGCAGGGAGGGTGATTGTGAGGGACACTGACTGTAAGAAACTGAAGTTAGTTGGGAGACGAGGCTGTGTGCATGCTGCTGGGGGTGTGCAGACGTGCTCTGTGCCTGCATGCATGCACACACCTTACCTTACTCAGTAAAACTGTCTCTTTCCAGGTTGGGTAGGGGCTAAGTGGCTCAGATATCATTAAGAGTAACTGAATTGCGTGGGATGTGGGGACATCAAAGGAGCTTGTGGAGAGATGACTATCCACAGCTGGAAAGCAAACTGCTTTGCAGATCTCTTAATAGTCTCCCCTGTGTTAGTTTGTCACATGCATTGTGGCTTTCTTGTAGCATCACCAGCAAAGTCCAGGCAGCATGAGACTTAGTCAAAACCGTTCTTCTCACACGTCAGTGGGGCTGGTGTGAAGGTGTTGTGGGAAACCCAGACTATATATGCTGCTGAGCGTACCTGGTGCTGAATGGGCAGGGAGCATCTGGCCTTGCCTCCTGGTCCCCGTGGGACCAGACACCACCTCCTGGTGGTGGCTGAAGCTTTGGAGGCAGCAGGGAGAGGAGCACGTGGGAGAAGCTGGGAGGGCTTTTTCTGCAGCAGTGTTCCTTCCTTTTCTGTAGAAACCTCCTGAGATGTGATGGGAAACCCGCTGGCCCGCACCAGCTTGTGTCTGTGCTTATGCAGATGAGAGAGCGAGGGAGTGAACCCACAACTCTGTTTTCAGGCCTGTTAATGCTAGCACAGGAGATAGAACTGTGGCTTTTTTGTTGTCACCAGGGTGTGGCTGGCTTGTTTGTTTCTTTGGGTGCTCAAAGGCCACCTCCCAAGCACAGACTTGGGGCAGGCTGTGGTTTGGAGCGTGTTGCCAGTGTGCAAGGGGAAGCACCTTCTGGCAGGGCAGTGCTTGTGCTGGAGCTTGGCTAAGCCAGGATCTGGGAGCAGTGTAGGCACTCAGTGTCCTACCTCTTCATTTTTTGCATGCCTGAGGGTGCAGTCTTCCTTTCAGTGGACCATTTTTGAGCCCCTGTTGCTTTTGCAGTCAGGCAATAGGGACAGCAAGGAGCCTGGTTGGTGATGAAAGCACGGTATTGGTATGAGGGCAGAAGCTGCCTTAAAGCATCAACTTCTAGGCGTGCTTTTAGGGGAACTTCTCAAAGGCTGTCAGCTTGTTGCATGCCTTTATACTGGTCGCATAAGCCATCGTACTAACGGCAAGGCCTCAAAGCCGGTTATGTGTTTAAGTGCCTATGGTGATGAGGAGATGAGGCAACTTCCCAGTGCTGCCTGGAGTTCTTAACTGAGGACATGGTGTTAAATCCTCAGAGCAGTTCTGGAAGCATCATGCACACGAGCTCTAGGCTGCTGGTTGCCTTTTCCTGTCCTCTCCACACAAAGCATTGCAGTGGTGTGATGTGCGGAGCTGCTGATTTTTAGCACGTGCCTCATGCTCCTCTTTCTGCCTTCCCCCTCCAAGCACACATCTTGGCCTCTCCTCTGCTGCTTTCTAAGATGGAAAAAAAGTCTTCTCTGGCCCAAACCACATAAAAAATTCCACTGCCTGTGGAAACACGTGGCTGGGCGTCTGAGTCTCTCTGATGGCGGTGTCAGACCTCTACATGCTGGGCTGAGGCATCAGCTGCCTGCATGGCATCTGCTTTCTGGGAGCTAAAAATGTTGAGGATGACTTACTTCCTTGACCTCCTTGGTGTAAGGAGCTCCTGTGATATCCTGTGTGCTGCTGGCAGGACATTCTCCTCATCTCCCCACAGCACAGCGGCAGCTGTGAGCGTGGTCAGTAAATAGAGCTGTGCAGTGCCTGCCAGGGTAAACCTGCAGGAGAAGTTCAGAGACATCAGTGTGTGCTGCCGAGCATGGGGTGTTTGGGCTCTGAGCATCGACTGGGGCTTTGCAAAGGAGGGGCTTCCTGCAGTGCAGTGCATAACAATGCTTTTCGGTTGGGTATTAGGACACATTTCTTCTCAGAAGAGTGGCGAGGCAGAGGCACAGGCTGCCCAGGGAGGTGGTGAAGTCAGTGTCCTTGGGGGGGCTCAAGAACCATGGAGATGTGGCACTGAGTGACGTGGACAGTGGTGAGGATGGGTTGATGGTTGGACATGATGATCTTATCTTAGTAGTCTTTTTCAATATTAATGACTCTGTGCTTCTATGACCAGAGCTTTCAGAGGGTTTTCAGCACTTAGCTTCCTTGCAGACTAGGGGGGAGGTTAGCATGATGGCCAGGATGCCTGGTATGCTCTTTAAAGCCTTCTTTTTCTGCCACGCAGGCTGCACACAGAGAAGTGGAGGTGACACTGCAGAAGAGATTGGATGAAGTAAGCGATGAGCTTCGCAAAACCCAGAGCAGCTACAGGAGCCTGGTAGCAGATGCAGAAAAAGCCAAAGGGCAGCAGCAGAGCATTGCTGGTGAGGACGATGAAACAGCACAGGGATAGCTGTGGGGCAGCTGGAAAACGAAGCAGATTTTGAGCTTTTGGGGCTGAGTGTTGGATGGGGCTGTTGAGGGCAGGATAGGTAGACCTGGGGATGAGTTTGGCTTTCTTAGCATAAATACAAGCAAGACAAGGGGCTGATACATGGCTGGTGCTGCAGGAAAAGGCTGTGATCCTCTCCTGGGTTGCCACTGCAGTGCCTCTGTCCTGTGTCAGCTTGTGCTGTCTTGCATCCCTTCCTGCCTATTCTATGCCCCTGGAAAGCATCCACGGCCAAGGCTTCTTTGGCCAAGGGTTGTGCTAGGACAGGGCAGGATGGGGAGTCTCTAAGTTTGTTGCACCTACCTTTGTGTGTTTCTCTCCCCTTCCTCTGGCAGAACTGCAGGCCAAGCTGCTGAGCTCTGAAACAGAGGTCAAAAGCAAACTGCTGGAGCTGGACAGCTTGAAGGGGAAACTGCAGGATGCCAGCTCAGAGAACACGAAGCTTCTGGAAAGAATCAAATCTATCGAAGCTCTGCTGGAAGCAGGCCAGATGAGGGAGGCAGAAAAAGACAGAGACCTGCAGGTCCTGTGCATTTTTAATTTGGGTGAGAGGAGGAAAGGGGGTTGGATTGCTTTGTGACAGATGTGGAAGGGATCTGCCTGTGCCCAACTGGAAGTGGATGGTTCAGCTCTTAGCACCAGGTCCAACCAGGTGTTTTTGCACTGTGATATTAGTATCTGTGTTATCTCTGCTAACGGACCTTCCCTGGGGTCCCACTGAAATGGTTGATCTGCATCACTTGTCTAGGAAAGATAATGAAAGTGATTTCTCTGTTTCTAGGCAGCCAATGAAGCAGAAATGAAGCAGCTGCAGCTAAGGTATGTCTGGGTGCTCTCTAGCATATACAAACTGCTTCTTCTTCCAACTCGCTGTCTGTGCATCCCAGACTTTGCCCAGTGCTGAGCATGTGGATGAGTACTTCCTGCTCTCCCTGTTAGACAGCCTGAGGTGACTGTGAAGCCAGGAAGATGAGGTGAATCCTGGTCAGTGCAGCTGTTTAAGGTATTAATTGGTTCCAGTGCTGGCCTGCTGGCCCCAAATAACAGGCAATCCATTCTGAAGTGACAGTTTAATTGCTGTCTGGCACGTGAAGGCTAAGTGTTCATGTGCAACTGGCTGGGGAAGTTGTTGGGGCTGAAAGTGGATGAGGACCTGTGATGTTTCTAATTGAAGCCTGTGCTCAAAGCTGGGTTATCCAGGTCAAGGATTTGGGGACTATTTCAGGTGAGTTTGGGATATCTCCAAGGATGGAGATTTGCCACCTCTCTGTGTCCCTGTTCTTCTGTTTGACATCTACTTGCATCAGAGAAAAAAGATTTCATGGCATCTGATTGGAGTTTCCCACACCACAAGTTGTGGCTGCTGCCTCTCACCCATGTGCTGGGCACCTCTGAGAAGGATCAGGCTCTGTCTGTGGCAGAAGGAATTCTAAGGTGCCCTTGCTGTGAGCGAGGACCCAGAGTTCCCCTAAAGGAGGGCACCTGATCAATCTGAGGTCCTGGGACCCCAAGATATTTGAGTGATTTGTGTCAGGGACTTAAATCTCCCTTGTTCTGCTCAAGATGAGAGTCCTTTCGGGGCAGATGATGGGCCTGAGGGTGTAGAGGTAAGCTGCAGGCTGTGAGACGTCTAGCTGGTGGTGCTGATTTTGGTTACTGGAGATAGTAGGATGATGCCTTCAAAATGTAGAGCCATGGGGTATCTCAGCCTAATGAGCCCTGAATGGAAGCGTGCTGGGTGTGGTTCCAGTTGTATGATCCAGAGCTTGTGGTCTTTGGCTCAAGTTGTTGTCTTGTCCTAAATGTGCAGCCAGACAACTACTCGCTTATTATTGTTGTGAAGAAAACTAGATCCCACTCCAGTATTGCCATGGTCTTTCATTTCCTGGTTTTAATCCCAGCAAGTGCAGTCTGCTTCCTTTAACTCTCCATCCAAGTACAGCTTCTCACTGCTTGTAAATCCAAGAGCAGATCCCAAATAGGGCTGTGGTCCCATACTCAGAGCTCACTGCTTGGGGTGGAAGGTGGAGGTGGAAGCTCACTCCTGCATCATGCCATTCATCGTACCTTTCCAGGCTCCAGGAGAAAACAGACCAGCTCTTGTCCTTGGAAAGGGAAGCAGCAGAGCTGCGAGAGGCGATGGAGCAACAGAAGACAAAAAACAATGTATGTGGAATGAACTGGGCTCAACTTTTGCTGCTCAGATTCTTTTTCCTATAAAATCCAAATCTTTGGGGTCAGAATGTTAACAGTTGCTCTCTGGGCACGGGCTCTTTCAGCCCCATGGAGCACTGGGGTATCACTTTATCTGCCAGAGATTGGGAGGGCCCTGGCAGGGTGCATGACTCGAGTGCTTCAGCTGATGGGCTGCATGGTTGGAGGTGTCCCTCCTCTGTCCTCCTGGGCTCAGGACCTATTAAGCAGAGAAATGCTGTCCAGCAGGGTCAGGGCAGTTCCTCATTGCCTATCTGCTCCTTTTCCCTCTACTGCAAGGCTGCATGAGTTATTTGGAGGCAACGCTGCAGCCTTCCGCTAGGCCTGTGTCCTCTTCAGGCAGCTCCGACGGCTGCTTTTGGAGCTCATCTCCATCCTGCTCCATTCTGTTCCTGCAGGAAAATTTGAGCCTGGTGCTTTGGGCAGCTGCAGGGATGGAGAAGAAGGGAGTGCATGTGGGTGATGGGATGGGGAATCCTTGGCAAAAGTGGCAGGCTGCCCATTTTCCTGAACGGAGGCTTTGAAATCCTCCGCAGTGCCAACAAGCAGCTTGGCGGCCTTCAGCGTGGTGTGTGGCAATAAGCCTTGTGTGTGTGGTCTCGGCAGGACCTTCGTGAGAAGAACTGGAAAGCAGTGGAAGCATTGACCACGATGGAGAAGACATGTGAGGAAAAACTACTTGCTGCTACAAAAGCAAAGGTGAGCCCAGTATTTCTCTTCAGTAGTGGTGTCAGTGTTGTAGGGGAAGCGTTCAGCCTCCCCAGAGCCACCAGTTGTTTGCTCTGGGCTGCCTGCCTTGTCTTAGGAGCAGTGCTGGTTTAACTTTCTCACCAGCTTCCCCGGGTCTTGTCTTGAGGCCTGTGTATCCACTACTCTCCCACTACTGGGGATCCAGGACTGCGGATGGAGGGGGAGGGATATTTTAGTGATTCTCAGAGGCCATGTTCTCTGTTTGCTGGTTTTCCCATGCCAGCTTACCTGTGTAGGCACAGAAAAGCAAGGCTGGTGCTGCCAGCCTGGCCCACAAGCACTCAAGTTCTCCACCTCATGGCAGTGTGTTCCTCTTGCAGGAGGAGTTGGCCCACCAGCTTGATGCGCTCCAGACACGAACCAAAGAGACTCTGCTCTCTGCGCTCCCAGAAGTCACTGTGTCACAGCAGGTGGGCTCCTACCATTCCAGCCCATTTACAGAGTCTCTGCCATGTAGGAGTGACAGGCATCTAAACATTTTTTTTCTTTTCCCCTCCTTGCCCTGTTTTTCAAACTCAGGATTATGAGGCATGGCTACAAGAGTTTAAGGAGAAGGCTGTGGATGTGCTAAAGCAGCACACAATTACAACAGGGCCTGTGGTAAGTGAGGGGGCTGGGAAGTAGAGGGGAAGTGAGTGCTTAAGTCGCTTTTTTCTTTTCCTCATTTCTCTTTCTCCATCTCCCTTCTCAGGATTCAGCACTTAAACTGAAAGAGGCAGAGGAAGCGCAGAGCACTTTACAAGCAGAATGCGAGCAGTACAGAGCTATCCTTGCAGAGACAGTAAGTTACAGCTCCTTGTAACATGTTGGTTTTCTGCTAGAAATACAGCTCAGTTTCACAGCAGATCATGGGCTGCTGGTGGGCTTTGCACAGTATGCTGGGGCTGCCATGGAGATGGTTATTCCCCAGTGAGATAGGGGAAGTGGACAAGCCTGAATTTTATCCGTTCTAATCAAGTTGGAAGCCTTTCAGGATGTTGCTTGAGGCACAGTAGCACGTGCAAGGGGCCTGTTAAGCAAAGTGGTTAAGGCAGCTTGGGAATTGGGTGTCCCCAGCCCCACCTGGGGCACCTGGTTTTGTTGCTGATGCATTGCCCCAAATTGCAATGGCTCAAATCTTTTGAGAAGAGATGGATGTTCCATGGCACCCAGCCCTGGTGACTGCCATGGCGCTCCATTTGGGAGGGCTGCAGGAGGCTTGGGCTCAGCTCTGGCTTTTCCAATAGGAAGGAATGCTGCGAAACCTGCAGAAGAGCGTGGAGGAGGAAGAGCAGGTGTGGAAAGCAAAGCTTACCCTCTCTGAAGAGGAACTCCAAAAGGTGCGTGCTTTGGGACATCTGAGTGTGTTGCTTGTGGAGCAGAGGGGCTGTTGGCTGCAGACTGGATGGTGATCCTATCTGTTCCTGCCAGCTTTGGTCTCTGAGGCATGAGACCTTTCTCTTCTACCTCTTGTCACAAAATTAACAGACACAAAGCTCACTTAAACCCTTCTTACTCCCACCTTCCTGCCCACTGTGTATTGGAGGAATGGTACAGCTCTCTGGTACACGCATGATCATTGGGAAACTACGTTACTGCTTCAGTAATCTCAGCTCTGGAACTTGGAAGTCAGACTCAGCCTTCCTGGTGGGTGCTGGCTTGGCTGAGGCAGGGCACGTGCCGTGCTCTTGGACTCCTATTTTCAGGGACTTGGCTTGCTCTTGGTATCTAGGTTGAGCTTGGCTTTGGTTGAAGTTTCAGAAAGGAGCTGAGGTCCAAGCCACGTACTGTGAATAGTTTTTGGTCCAGCTGTCTGTCTAGCTTTGGGTACCTCTCACTGGCTACAAAGCCAGCTGGCTGCTGCTGAAGAGCCAGTGCTCTCCAACTGTCTGGGGGAAAGCATGTGTCCTGAACTCCTGTGACTTAGCTGGGGTCTGGGAGGGCTTGGCTGGTCACACTTTTTCTGCAAATCTGACTTCAGTTATCTCTGACTTCAGTATCCTCTTGAATGCAGAACTGAAATAAAATTATTTCCCATGGTCTGGTTGCTCCCCATCCTGTGGGCTCTTATGGGACTGCAGAGAGGTGGGAGAGCTCTTGTACAGGAGATCTCTAATTCCACTGCTGGCTGTCTGGCACTGAGGGCTGCAGCTGTGCTGCATGGGGATGACGTGGCTGCTGGTGTGTGTGTGTTGGGATGGACGTGGCAGCTGGGGCAGGCCCTGAGCACCTCTGCCTCTCTGTGGAGAACAGGGGAATTCTTCTGTTCAAATAATTCAGCAACCGCGATGTCCTTTTCTCAAAAATAAATCTGGGAATGCCTTCTACTGATGATTTTTTTCTTTCTCTTGGCTTAGTCACAACTCCAGTTGAAATCCCTTGAAGACATGATAGAGAAGTTGAAAACAGAGCTGCAGAGCACTGACCAGGTAAGGTTTTTGGCTTTCTGTGTTCCTGGCACAGACATTGGGCAGATGGGTGCTGTGCTTGGGCTGAATGGGAACCCATCTCCTGATCTACCCTGGGGAAGGTGGGCTGTAGCACGGGATGGGTCCGGGGTGTTTGGCACCTCAACCCCTTCTGCATTCTTCTCTTTTAATCCAGCAAAAGGAATACATCTCTCTCCTGGAAGCGCAACTGGAAAATCACTTGCAGACAGCCAGCTCTGAACGCCAAAACTACACAAAAGAAGTTGAAGGCGTAAGTGTGGCAGATGTTACTTTAAACGGTGCTTCTTCTAAGTTGGGCTCACCACTCCTCCACTTTTTGGGGATTTGAGGAGTGCCCCGGGGATTTGCAGATTTGCAAAGCTGCAGACGTTTGCTCCCATCTGAGATGTGGGCATCTGTTGTTGGGATAAGTTGGCAGGCTGATGGAGATCTATATGGAGATGTCCACTGCATCTGAGTACCCTGTGGGATTTCTGTGGCTCAGGTGAGGCAGAGCTGTCCCACAGTTGTGTCTTTGAGCAGCCATTAGCAAGTGATGTTATCACTGCTTTTCTGAGATGGTTGAATTGTAACAATGCCTCCCTGGGCTGCAGAACTCCAACATGAAGTACATATGCATGTTTGCCTTTTTACCTCTCTGAGGGCACCAGGATGATGGGGCTGGGAGATCAGAGGACAGCAAAATGGGATGGCGAGTGACCAGAACAAGACTTCTGTATTGTGAAGTGGACCATAGCCTCTCAGAGGTGTGGCTGGAGATAAAAGCCCAAACCCTGATGCTCTTCCTCACCTCTGCTTCTTGTTTCTTTTCACCAGCTGAGACAGCTCTTATCAGAGTCCCAAGAGCAGCTGGAGGCAGCAAAGACAGAAACGCAGAAGCAGAGCAAGGAGCTGACCCTGGTAAGGGGTGATGCACTGCTGGGACTCATCTGTCTGCATGCAGGACTGCTGCCTGGCCTCAGGGCAGCTCACAAACCACAACCCAGGGTTCATCTGCTTGCTGGTGCCCTGTTCCTCTCTGCAGGTTTAGAGACAGGAGGAAGGCACAGTCATCACATGGGCACACATGGTGCTCCCAGCTTTCCACACAGTGGAGACTGATTACCCCTCACAGACACTTGGAGTAGGGCTTTGGGTGCTGCCCTGGGGCCCTAGGTAGGATGAATTAGCTTGTGTATGCCACGTGCATAGGGATTGCTTAGAGGACTAAAAGATGGGGCTGAGTTTCAGCAGGTGAGTGGGAGGGAGGCCTGGGATAAAGGGCCAGGAGAGCCAGCAGACCTGCCAAAACCATGAGGGCTTTTGTTTTTTAAATCGTTACTTTGGTCGTGAGATAGCAGTTGCTGCTTTGCATTTTAATATTGGAAATGCTTCATTGTTTGAAGGCCACTATTATCTGACTCACTGAACGAACTGATGCAGCCTTTGCTCTTTGAGGAGCCTGGTGCTGGATGGTCATTAGCTTTAATCTCATTAGCTGGGCAGGTGGCTGTAAGCACTGAACTTGCTTGTGTTCATTCAGAAGCCTTTCCTTTCTTCTGGACAGGGTTTGTTTGTTAGTCCAAATATTCATCTTTCGAACTGCCCATGTTAGATGCGGAACCAGAGATGGTTTTCCCAACATTTCAGCTTGTTTGCAAGTAGAAGGGCTGACAAAACTAGTCTGCAGGTCCGTGTGGATCTTGTCACAGGACAGTGTAACTGAGGCAAGCTTGCTGGTCCTTCCTCCAGGTCAGGCAGCAGCTGAATGAGATGAAGAGCCACGTGCAGGATGGAGAAGTAGCGGGGTCACAAGCTGACCTGGGCGATCCCACGCCCTTTGAGGTTAGGGTGGTGAGACTGCTGCCCGCAGGGTCACTGGCCCTTAACTATGTCTCGTCCTGTCCCCCCGTCTCTAACTGCATGGAAAACTGCACGTGGCTTTGCTGTCGTCTCCTGTCCTGTGTGTATGGGGTCTGACAACGGAGGTTGTGGGAAGCTGGGCCTCGCTTCCATCAGCCACACATTGAAGGTCTTCTCTGAAGCAGGACGGGCTGTAGAAGAGGACATCCTGACACGGCTGCATGGGAACCCTTTCCTGCAGGAGGCTGGGGATTAGGATTATAGGCCCTATGTAGGAACAGAGGCTCTGCAAATCTTGCTGGAGCCAGGCTGAAGGCATTATCCACGGCTGTTCCCTTGCAGGCTAACACCTCTTGCTGGCAGCGGTGGCTGCCGCACGCTGGGCTCTGTCTCTCTCCTTTAATCCTGTTAACTGCGGAACCTTCTCTCGGGCACTGCTTTGGCACACATGAGGACCTGCCACATACGTCATCCCGTCTTGTGCTGCTCAGGAAGCAAGCAAACGGCTCCCTATGGCCGTCCTCCCAGCTTCTTTACCTATTGTCCTTCTGTGCCCTGGGGAAAGCTCCAGGCTTTATTTCTTTGGTACGGCCCAGCTCCCCACTGGCTCATCATCCTCATCAGCTCTCCCTTTGTTTTGTTTTCTTCGTGTCTCTTCCCCTCTCCAATGCAGTTGAAAATGCAGCTAGAGAAGAATGAGGCACTGATGGAGAAGGAACAAGAGCTGAGGCAAAAGCTGGTGCGGGAGCTGGAGGAGGTGGGTGCTGCGCCAGGAGAGTTGATGGCCGGGCTCTTCATGCTCCTGGCTAAGAAGCGCTGCCCTCCCGGTGGATGCAGTGCACCCAGCTGTCTGCTGGCGGCTCCATAGCCCAACTCTACAGCAGGGCCAGGCTGTGCTGGCTGCCAGGGCAGGAGGTGCCTGCTGCTGTGTGCTGGTGTTTAATGAGTGTGTCCCCCTTCCAGGCACAAAGCTCAGCGTGCAGCTTGCAAGCAGAGCTGGAGAAGTTGAGACTGGCTGAAAACGCAGCAACTTCGGACATGGAGGAGGCCCAGCATCTCAAGGTGATGCAGCTGACCTGGTCCCTTGTGCTTGGTGCTGAGCCAGAAGGGCCAAAGCTCTATCCAGGCAGAGCTTGGGGCGTGATTTATCCCCAGTGGGGATGGTGGAGCAAGGTAGATAGTTCCCAAAGGAAGATTCTCCTTGCCCCTGTGCTATCAGTGAGCTTTAATATGGCTGAAGGACAGCAGGCTATGAGTCACAGCCCCTCATTGACCAAGGTAGGGCGATGCTCTGAGCTGACTGCCTTAGCATGTATACAGGCTGGGCTTCCTGTAGAGTGGGAGGTCACAGAATCATAGGATATCCTGAGTTGGAAGGGACCTGTAAGGATCACTGAGTCCAACTCCTGGCTCTGTTCAGCACACCCTGTGTCTGAAAGCAGTGTCCATATGCTCCTTGAACTCTGGCAAGCCATGTTGCCACAACCAGTTTTGTGGTCACTGTGCTCTGTTGAGGTTTGCAGCCCATGCTGTCTCCTGGAGTTGCTGGGTCCCCTGCGAGCAGGGAGGCTGAGGCATATGGTTCTTTTCACTCCCATCTAGGAAAGACTTGAAAAAGAAAAAAAGCTAACAAGGGACTTGGGCCAGGCAGCAACCAAACTACAGGAGCTTCTGAAGGTTACCCAGGACCAACTGGCCAAAGAGAGAGAAACGGTGAAGAAGTTGAAAGAACAACTTCATGAAAAGGTACTTGTTTCCAGGACTGGGACAGATGCCCCAGCTGTGGCAGTTGGCCGTTCCTTCTGCCACTGGTGGAGGTTGCAGGAGTGTGTAAAATGGGATGCAGTGGGGATCCTACTGCCAGAAACCATCTGGCTGGCTTTGGGCAATGCCTGAGGCTGTGGTGGGTGGTGGTCACCGTTCTCCCTGCCCACAAGGGGAGATCTGGCCCATCTGGGAAATGCTTTGCTGCTTATCCTACAGTGAGAATAAGGTTGGGACCCAGTTGAGTAACTCACTTCTGTTCTCTTTCTCCAGGGGGAAGAGGACAGTTCAAAGGAAGGGACTTCAGTTTGATGAGTCTGTGACCTAGAACGTACCGTTCAACTTACCAAAATGCCTTACACATTCCTAAAACAAAAATATATGCTGAATTTATTGTAGATAAGATACAATACAAGCCATTAGTGACCCAAAACCTAGTTTTGAAACTTAAGAAAAAAAAAAAAAACAGAAAAAAAAAACAGTGCAGGCGTACATTTCTAAGAAAATCTTCATACTATTTTGTATAACCATTCGTTCCCCTGGGTGCTGCTCTGGCCAGGCTGGGGCCAGGACATGACCCTCCTCGAACCCACAAATGTGTGAAAAGGGAAGGCTGTGTTTGTACATCAACTGGTGCAATTATTATTATATATATAAATATATATATTATATATATATTTTTTTTTTTGAGTGAAAGAAGTGTGAAAGTAAGACCCACGATGGAAGGAAGCCACTTGTTGATGGGTGGCTCTGGGCATGTATCCTTTTGTGTATTTTCTGGGTGTCAATGCAATTAAAATGACGTAGTGGAGAGAGCTGCTTCCTGCTTTATTTCTCTGGTTATTTTTCATGTTGGCAGGCTGCTGGGCCTTGGGCGTGACTGAAGGATGACCCTGCTGTGGCCAGAAGTGGATCCTTTGCTCCTTGCTTTGCTGTAGCAGCTCTCCCCACTGTATTTTCTCCAGTATATGTGAAGGAGGTGCAGAGGCTGAGGCCATGGGTATGCAATGGGATGGCTGCTCCTGGGGACAGGTATGGAGGCTCTCCCTGCCGCTGGGGGGAGCAGCAGAGACTTCACGCAGCTGAGGCTGGTTGGCATCCCAGGCACAGCCTCGTGGTCGAGACCTCAAGGCTGCAGTCAGTGGTTCATCAGTGCAGGCTGATGGTGTCTCCTGCCCTTTGTAACCCACCAAGAACAGCGTCCAGAGTGGGGCTGAGTGCCTCCCACCCCAGTACCACAGGGTTTTTGAGGTGGGGGACTGTGGACTTTCAATGTGGGATGGAGTTTATGCTTCTGGCTGGAGAGGAGCTGGTGGCCTTGGGCCCTGTGCCCTCTGCTCCCCTTGCTTCCAGCCTTCTGAGTGCAGGAGGCTGAGCGCCTGGTTTCTGCCTGGCTATACTAGGCTGCTGAAGGATGTGCTCATTGACCCAGCCCTCACCCTGCCATCATCAGCTTCCTCTTTTGGCTTTGGGAGGCCCTACTGACCCAGGCATTAACAAAAAAGCAAAACCAGTAGAAACCAACCATAGGTTAGAATGAGCTGTTGAGTGTAAGGGGGTGGCCATCATCCAAACAGCAGTAGGTGGTGAGGGCCCCAAAACAGCCCACACAGCACAGTGATGAAACTCGGTTTTGGGGTTTTGCTTTTGCAACAACCAGTTCCTTCACTCTGCTTGCTTGTGCAAAACAGCACACACTTAATGAGTGCGCACACAGGAGCAGTGAGAAAGCTCTTTTAAGTACACAGCCAAAGCAAGGAGGGTAGACAGCAGCATGCCTACTGAATGGGCTCCAGAAGCTAGGAGTGCAGATTTGGTGTCCTTGGCATGAGGGGTGTACATGTACTTTGGGACATTACCCAGCTGCTGTGTTTGGAAGGAAGAGAGGAGCTGGAGTTGTTAAGTAAGGCTGAGATGGAAACAGATTGCTGGGGTCTGGTGTTTAAGCCTGAGTTCAGTTGCCTGATGTGCTGCTGCTGGAATTCATGCTATTCCATGGAGCCATGAGAAAGGGAAAGCCAACAACCTCCTGAGAGGCCAGCGTCACCTCTCAGAGAGCAAAGCCCTCACCTCAGAGCAGTGGGATTTCACACTCCACTTGCCCCTTGAGCAGCATGGGCTTTGCAGGGCTCTATCTTCCTTCTTTAGGGCAAGCTGCAGTGCTGGCTCATTACCCAGTTAGCAGGTTGTGATGCAGGGCAGGTGTGAACAGCAGCCTGGGTGCTGCAGTCAGGTGGGTCCTCAGTCAAAGCTCAATGGCTCTGCTTGTGTCACCTTTTCAAGAAGGTCTGGGTGATTTGGGAAAAGCCGTGAATGAAAGAATTGGAAAATCATAAAAGGGAACACCTTTCCAAGTTTTACAACAGCTACAATTGTAGAAGGGCAACAAGCTTGGAAGATAAAGTTTGGCTTGCTAAGTAACTCCATGCTGTGATCAACAAAGCTGAAGGCAAAGTAACAGCCAGCACAGGAGCACAGTGGCAGAGATCAGGCTTGTGCCTTAGGGTTTGCACCGAGGGTCCTAAAAACTGACCAAGTGAAGCTGGGACCACACCTACCCACAACCAAAAGCGCCACCTCCTGCCTCTGTCCCCCCACTGAAGCACTGCATCCAAGTTCCTGACTTAAATGCTTACACATGGTGAGAAGCACTCTCCTGCCTTCACATCTGACTTCCTTCCCCCTTTGTTCAGGCTCTTCTCTAACCAAAAAAGGAAATCCCAGGGAGAAGTCCACCAGCTTCACCAGGGCTGGATTGCTCTTTGAAGTCAGCTGCAGTCTGGAGGTGTTAGTTATCAGTTGACTCCTGAATGGGAGTTCCCCTTATTTGTCAGGCAGCACCACTCCCACTGTGTCACTGGTTTTCTTATCTCAGCCTGAACTTTGGACAGACACCAAGGTACAGAAGAGCTGTTTTTGTGGGAATGATTACTGCCTTGTACAGAAGAGCTGTTTTTATGGAGATGGTTACTCCCTTGCGCCAGGTTGAAAGTTGAGGAAGGAACAGGCCTTGAGCACCCACTGATGCCAGTTTAGTTTCTTCTTCTGATAGGATCTCACTGTGGTGGATCATATCAGAAACCCTTGTGCACTCCACACAGGTACCACCCACATTAGAGCACAGGGTCAGTGCTTGCCTTTGATTAAATCTTCGAATACACAGCACAGCCAAAAAGCACAGACACTGTATTAGGCCAGGGAGCAGCACTTCCCTGGTAGTGCTCTGCTGAAAAGCAGCAGACCAAGCAGCTGTCCCTACGTACCTGGCAGAAGGGGCAGCCTTTAACTTCCTGGGGCAGGCTAGAAGAAGCTCTCAGTTCTGACAGGAGAAGCAGCACCAAGTAACTGACGCAGGCCTCCAACATGAGGTACTTCCCATCAAGCTCCCTCCCTGTGGCCATCTGGGCCCAGAGCCCAGAAGGAAGGCAGCAGACACCATGGTGGATCCCGTGACTGCCACAGACTGCTATGCACTCAGCTGTTGAGGTGTGCGAGGCCAAGGAAGACATCACCAGGCTGCAGAGAAATGGACATGCTTTCTTCCCCACTTCTTCTTCCAGCCTCTTTTCCCCCACTGCCAACTGGAGAGGAATCAGTCACTGACCCAGGGGAAAGAAACCCCATTTATTTAAGCTATTCAAGTTTGGCACACACAGAACATACCACAGTAACGCACTGGAGGCTAAGGGTTTTTTTTTCTTTTTTTTTTTTTTTTCCTCTACAGACATACAGGAAAACTCTATGCAACTTCCATGTACACATTACACAAAGGAAACAGCTTTAATTAACCACTGGTGAAACATGGAAGCTTTTAAGATCTCTGTAGCTGGCACAGGAATGTTCTCTACCCCCCCATACAAAAGGCATTTCAGGTCAGACTTTCTAGTAGGTGATATTTCCATGCATTTCTACAGAATTAGAGAAGCTAACAGACAAAAAGCCCAGATCAAGCCATATTAGTCAGGCTGATTGGTTCTACTAAGTTAAATCAATAATAATTATGGACAAATGGACCAAGTGACCAAAGACTAGGGCTGAGAACGCCACTTGTAATCTTTTGCTGTTTTTCCAAGTGGTTCTTTCTCATTGTACTACCCATAACTGGAGAGCTCCGATGGAAGAATCTGCACTTGTCAAAGCCTCAGAAGCATCTGATCCGCTAGGAAGCGTGTTAGTGGAAAAAAGGTAGTTCTAAATTAACCTATGCCAAAGGAAAAGCAATTTTAATAGAATCGTTCAGACTTGGAGGAGATCAAGACACTTCATAACCAATGTTAACCTGTAGGAACAAGCAAACCTTTAAAGATTACTGCACTGAGAGTTTACAAGAATGATTAGGACTTTCTCCAGGAAAGTGTGCCTACTTCAATCTCTGTTTTAACCTCCTAATTAACCCTTATTAGTAATCCTGTGCAACTGCAAGCACTAAGAATTTAGCTCTGTTTAGGTGCCTAACTTTAACTACAGGTTTTAAGTCTTGCATTAAATGATTCAAGGGAAAGTTTTTAGTTTGGCAATTTGGCCAGTAGCCTCAGAACGACTGATGATTTTTCTCATTTTAATTTAGAAAAGAACAGGAACCGGATTGTTCTCATAATTCCCCACCCCCTTCATCCCATGATACACTGCTGAATCAGAATTTTTGGAGACCTTTAGTGTTAATTCATTGGGGATAGTACTGGGATAGACAACCAATGTGAATATTAATACACCAAGATAAATCCTTAATTTGATTTATTTAAGGTCATTTGTACATACGAGCTACATCTCCAAAATCTACTTTATTCTACAAGACAGCTTCCCTACAGTTAGTGAAACCCTTGCCTAGAATGGTTGCTTTACATAACTGATATATTAAAACATGGAATGCTTGTAGAGTTGTGGCACTGTATGACATCTACACAGGACTTCCTTCAAAAGCTACGACTAGGGAGCCTCCTAGCTTCTCAGCAATACAAGCTCGATTGAGGTCCTCTGGCCCATTTGCTTGGCATTCATGCTTTATGCCTAAAAAAAAGATGCAAAACACTCAATAATGCAATATTTCAATATGCTAGTAATCAACCAGAGAAGCACAGTTAGTAGTAATATTAGAAGAGGCAGTCTGGTCACTCAAGCTGTCAAGTCCCACCTTCACTAAGGAAAACTAAGGAATTTGGGTTTATTCCCCCTTGATGTATCACAGGAGACATCTGGCTACACATCACAAATCAATACGTGTATCAGGGAGAAGCTTTCCACTACTATCAGTGCTCAGACTGTCAGCTTCCCGTGGCAAATCAACCTGTGAGTGAAAGTCTCATTTCTACTGTTACCCTGAATATGTCAACTGAGGGAGCTGCTGCAACACAAGCACTGAGATGGCTGACAATCAAAGCAGTACCGGCTGTAGAGATTCAGCTGGTACACAGAATTAGGAGTGGTTTCTGTTCTGGAGGTAAGGAAGCCAGACTCAACTGTGCCTCATGTTGAGGGAAGTAGAGAAAGCGGTATTTCTTTTTCAGCCCTCACACGTGCAGCACAGTACGTTATCCCTGACCAGCTCCAATTCATTGGTGAGCTGTACTGTGAAGAATGGCACTGCCGTGCACTGCTCCCATCAGTACTACACACTGCAGAACTCCAGACCAGCATGGCACTACGAGCTGGAGGGGGCACTGCTATCGGGCTGGGAGCCATCACAATCATTTATTCAGAATGAAATTTCAGAATGCTGCAGCAAGGTAACTCTTTGGTCACTGGCGCCTCACAAGATGAACATCACTTTGCTTCTCCACTCAGAGATGCATTGCCTTTGAAATGAGTAATCACAATTGCATCTCTAAATCAAGCCAATCGTTATTTACTAGTACTGCACAGTTATGGTTACTTGATTCTGCAGTTCAATAGATACAGGGCTGAAAGTCCTCTGCCACAGAGACAGTGCGACACAAAATACAGGTCATTGTTAACAAGAATGTGATGTTTATAGGCTGCATGACGTAAACAAATTACTCTGTATGGTATTACTCTTGTACACTGCCAAGCCTGCTCCAGTTCTGAGCACAGTCCTAGTGCCTCTAAAGCCTAGAGTCAGACATTTTAAGTTTGGCTTCAGCCCGAGCTTCTTTTAGCTCTGTCACAAGGTATTTCACCCAGTGAAATTCTCATCTCACTAGCATCTCAAAAAAAAAAAAAAAAAGCCAATGAGCAAATGGTTAAGCCTTGCAGTGTGTTTCAGATGGCATTTAGAAGTGTTAGCTGCACTACATACCTTGGAACTTCTTTTTGATTGCATCCTTGGAGCTTGCATAGATCATCTTACTTTTGAGAGGTGCTTGTTCTGGTGCCCTAGTGGAATACAAGAAGATATTGCTGGATAATAAACGCTGCTAATTGCACTAAGACAAACACCATCCCACTGATTATAAACAAAGGAAATTCTAATGACTCATAATACAAGTACCATGCTGTCCGGCACATTTTAAGCCTTCCATAGACAAAACAAATGCTCACAGACCTCAGCACAGCTTGAGTCTCATGCTAGGAACAGGCGAGTTGTGAAGAGTGCTTACCACAAGAAGAACATCAGCTCTTCTTTTTTGGATTCCTTGGTCTCAAAACTTGCATCATACAAGGCATAACGGCAATCCTTCTCGGGAAGCATCTGCACAAAGTGCTTGAAAGGGTCAGTAACCGTCACACCAACATCTCCCACTAGAATCTCTTTGCCTTCTTCCACGATAATGCACTTTTTGTCTGGACTGAGGCAGAAGATGACAGCCTTCTTCCTCTTCTTCACTTCCTCAGGCGTAGAGCATTTCCGCACTTTCATGTCATAGAAGATACGGCAAACCTCATCGGCAACTTGTACTCCAGACGCCTGCAAAGATGAGAACAAAGACCTTTAGGGTTACCACTGAGTATTTTCACAACTACACTACTGTGCTGCCTCCAAACTGAGGCTAGAAGATGAGCAATACACGCAACAGTCACTGACAGCCCCAGAGTCTAGACAGGAGAGCTGCAGGCCCTTCTCAAGTAAAGAATCTGGAGCCTCTATGCCGCCTACAGTAAGTTGCCAAACCAAAATTATTCTGAACAAGGCACAATCCTTCTTAGATTAGAGCAGTGTTGGTAGGGTAGTTTCACATTTATGTCCACCCCTTGTCCTCTGAGATTCAGTTGTGGCAAATCCTTTGACGCTGCAGCAGCTTGGCTGCATTAGCCATCTCGGGACAGGCAGACAACTAAATTAACAAGGATCACTTCTACTCAGTCTCCTGGCCATTTTCAGCCTATCTGCCATCAGCTTTAGGAACAGAGGTACAATGCTGTCAAACCCACGCTTATCAACTGGGTTTGGCTTAGAAGTCAGGAGAGATACAGTGGGGCACGGGAATACAGTTCTCAGCCATGAACAAACCAACCTTCTGAAGGTGTTCTCAATTCAGTGTTTTAAAGGCAGAGCTTGCAAGTCCAACTGTAAAAATTCTCAACTTCCCAGCAATTCCTCTTCGTTTTTAAAACAAGCTGCCTTTAAAAGGATTTCTTCATCCCCATCCCATCTTTTTTTTTTCCCCCCCCTCCTGGAAGCTTGGTGAGAAATTGTGGTTACTCAGCAGTAACAGACAGTATTTATATCTGAGTTGTTTTACACTCAGAATGAAATGAAGTTTGAGAGGTTAAAGACAGCCCTAGAATAAGAGAACACTGCAAATCCAGGGAGTCACACTGCTGGAAAAACTTCATGGTCAGAGCAGTAAACAGCAGATCAAAGCCTGTCCAACACTCATTCTGCTCAAACTGCAACGTGCCATGTAAACAGTGAGATTCCTTCCTAATATTGCGTCTCCCCCTGCTGCTTTTGGGGCTTCCAAAAGCGACCTTATCCTCAGATACTGTAAGTCACGCACTGGAAGGAAAGTCACCCTCCTCCCTTTGTGTAAACTGCCACACGTCATCATTTTCAGCACAGTCAGCACTACTATGCAGGCAGGTACAGCATCATGTGAGAGGTACCAACTGAAAAACTCTGAAGGTTGTTCCTTGTTTTGGTTTCCCTTCAGCTCAGCCCACAGAAGTGTGCCCGATGGGTTCATTTTGTGGGGAGGATGGAGACAGATGACACCAAATCACAGCACTCTCTCGAGGTATAAGCAAATAGCAGAGTTCAGCTGGAATGCGAGGGAAATCCGTGGTGAAGGTCAACTGCATAGTGCTAACTTTCCTGTCCTTAAGAGTCATTATGGATTGGACAGCTACTACTTTTAACATATATATTCTTTTCAAAGCCCTGACCAATGCACATGCCATTTTTTCCCTTCTTCTTTCCCCCACCAGAGAGCTCTGGATGCCAATGCTATACAGCCATCAATGTGACATGGAGGCTTTCCTCCCGCACAGAGAACAGAGCTCTTTAGGAGCTTACTCAAACACAAAGGGACCCTCAGAATTTACAATGCACAGATTGTCTGTTTGGGGGTAATCTACCTCAAATCCCTTGCATTGCTCTGGAAGAAGAGGAGGCCCACAGAACAGGAGGAAGTCGCTATGCCTCAGCTGCCTGGCAGGCAGCCACCCTTTTGCATGTCTCCAGCAGCATAAGGAAAGTAAGCAGAGAAAGCTTATTCCAGGATAAATACAAGCAAACATCAGTGCAAACTGACGCATTCCTACATCACCTCCTTCATACAGTGGACTGCACCTCTGTAACAGCGTGGCTGGGAATTAATGAGAAATAAATGTATTTCTTCCTATCCGTGCATCACTGTGCTTGGTGTGGGCGAGAGCTCTCTGGGAGGACTAGAAATAATGCAGAGTTGCCCTAATGATGCAAACAGAACAGCAACTAGAACTATTGCATCATTCACTACGGGCTAATCCACTGCAAACACCAGACTGCCATTTCTTCCCCTCCTTTCTATGAGATCCGTCTTTCAAGCTGATGGTACCTCAGCAGCTGACAAGAGATTTAAGTCTCAGCTTTTAAACCTGCAAAAAGCTTAGGAGTTTACACAGAAGATGCACAAAATCTGACCCAGTACAGCCTAGTAACGCCATAAAAGGAGTTGGTATCAACCATCTCCACCTTTATCAACTCTTGATCTTTGCTCCAAGATCACTAGTCCCTCTGTATCGACTCCTGTTACCAAGAAGTTAACTCTGAAAGAAGGCATTACAACTCAGCAGAGAGCCAGAAGAAAGCATCAGCAATGGAGCTGCAAGTAGACGCAAACTGTGCAGCCAGGAGAAGATGCACAGCCAGAAACATTTCTCCAAGTTGGGAGACAAGTTATTTCCTTATAAAGGAATTGAACACGGCTGGCAAGTTGCTTCAGATTCCAAAAACGTTGAGAGTACTCAGTCTGGAAACTCGAATTCACTGTTAATCTGCAGCTGACCACTGGGACTGACCAGAGGCTGAAGGGGCATCACTAAGAACTGGATTTTTTTTTTTCTTGACTTTCCAAAGTAAAGTGTTATTAGCTGGTGCAACTCTTCTTCATAACTACTATACAACCTCTGAATCCATTCAGATGTTGATACCAGCAGATGTTGACCTGCTAGGGACAGCATAGATTCCTTCACTGAGAAAACATGACAGCTGTATCACAGTGTGGGGTTGAAATGAACCCATAAAATCCCAGCACAGCTGCTTCCAAGAAGGCAGCATACTCCTGCACCAAAAGGACTCCCTCTCCACCTCCAGGCTTGTACCAGTTATGATGGCTTCTCTAAACATACCTAAAAAGGAAAAACCTCAACCCTAGGTAGCTTTTGCTGTAACTTGGCCACGGCCACTCAGGGTAGGGCAGCAACAGGATGACTGTGAAAGCCACTGGAACATAGAGAAATGCCACACTCCTAAGTACATGTTCTCAAGTGGTAATTTAACCATGTCTCTGCTGACTTGTCCTGAAAAACAGCTGCTGAGGAGCCTCCACCTGCCAGTAATGACAGAATAAGCATTTATTTGTTCACCCAGATTCTCTCTGGCCCAGTATTACACTGCTCAGAGGATTTAATACAGCACATTCATTATTTTTTCAGGCATGGTGGCCAGAATGCTGCATAGCTGAGGACAGATAGCTTGCTTCTGCTCCTTTTTCAATAGGAAAGCAATTATCCAACTCAGGACACACACATGGGTGGCTGAGCTGTGTGCATGGCAGGTACTGGTGGGACACAAGGCCATCAGCTGGCTGCATTTTATAGCATAGGACAGAGCAACCCCTGCATATATGCAACAATGATTTAAAACCATTCTCAGGACACAAGAGGCAGGCAAATAGCCAGGCTGTTCCCATGGGTGTCAGGGCCAGCTAACCTCATCAAGGCAGCAACAAGGAGGTAAGCCGCCTTGTTATCAGATGGAAAAAATGATGACAGGGCTGCATATTCTTGCCTGCACGTCTCCCTAAACGTGCAAATTTCCCCCAAGGGATTTAGCAAAAAATGAGTTCTCCCCCCATACTTCCACACAACTATGGCCAAAGCAGCATGCCTTGTGGGCTGCACCTCCGCCTACGTTATTCCACAGCCCTCACACCAGTACCCCATTGTATTTTCATATAGACTGCTGTAGGCACATGAGGTAATGGTTGCATTAAATGCCTTGTCAGCATGCACTGCAGTAACACAGCAGCTCTTATTCCCTTCACAAAGCCATCGTTCCTGCCTCAAGTGCAAAGCACTGCAGAAGCCCTGTGAGAGCAGAATGCTGTCCCCAAATAGCACAGCTGAAGAGAGAGCCTTCTGTCTCACAGGCCTCAGACTGCAGGGGCTGGCTCCAGCTGGCTCCGCTAACAGCTTCCAATAGTTTGCCTTCATCACAAAGTACTCTGCAGCTGGAATTTCATCTGAATAGGGTGATAACATGGAGGGGTAAGGCTGAAGAATAATCCAAAATTTTCCTCCAAGAAATCCCTGTGTACAGAAAGAGATTTCAAGTGAGACGCCTATCAGATCCTCAATAGATTGATTTGCAGCAAGCCTGCATAGGAATAAAAATCCAATGCAAATTGCATTGGAGATCATTAGAGATTGTTGTGAACACCAGCATCTTTTCTGAATATTTAAAATACTTCACCTAGAAGTTTTTGCTCCTACATCAGCAGTAAAGACAGACAGCTTTAATGACTTAGTTTGTCTCACAAGGAGCTTGACAGATTAAACCTGCTTTTAAGTGCATGCCAATTTTATGCTGCAGACTTTCTTTGTAATGTTTCTGTAGAAACATTACATGCTGCAGGAAAGCTCAGGCATTTCAAGAACCAGTTCTTGCCTCATTTTGTTTGGGAACCACGTGCACACATTGTATACATCAGCATGGACTATCCACTGCTACTCAAGTGGAAACTTTTCCCTCTTGGAAAAGCACCATCAATTTTTCCAGAATTGACACCAAGAACATAGAGAAGCACGCCTGGTTTAATTGCAAAGGCAGAGATCTGGAGAACACTGTGCGCCCATGTTTACCAGTCACACCACTGCCACATATTTGGTTCTGGGTTTCTTGAGCAAGCATCTTGTTTCCCCCAGCCCTGGCACACCATCCCTCCCAGCCACCTTCCAAATCCCCTTCCACTGCCAGAACCGTTTGTGTGACTGTGGCACTTTCATCTGACTCACCAATGTGTCACAGCACAAGTTTTCAGTTAGAACCATTATCACCTGACTGTTCCAGGATAGGAGAATATGCAAAGCCATTCCTTACACTGCCACGCAGCGCCCTGGGATGTTGCCAGGGCTGAGACCTGAAGGGAGAACTAAGCTCAGCTAGCACTGGGCACCAGCAAGCAGAGAGGCCTGCTGGGAGAACATCAATTCCATAGCAGGCTTGAGAAGGTGTCAGCTAAAGCTGCCAGCTGTGGTCAGCAAAATGCCTGAAAACATGGGTAGTTACAGACGTATGGGTCTTAAATGCTGCTTTGCTTCTCATCTGTTAGCAGAACACTCAAGAAAGCCCATTTGATACTAGCACTTCTGCTTTCCAGAGCAAGGAAGGAGGCAACACGTGGAGCAGCTGCTGCGACTTCACCCTGTAGACCAGGCCAGCACAACCATAGCAGTGCCCTCCGAAGTCCAAAGCTGGCCCACTTCCCCCACTAGCAGCAGCTAGACAGACACCCACACTTAGACAAGGCAGTCTACACATCTGAAAAAGCCCAAAGCTTTGGTTCAGATCTGAAGCATGATAGGAAACATAACTGCCTTTTTTATTTTTACTGCTGTTGTGTAAGAGGCCATTATTTACACACCATAAACCAGCAAGAAGAACAGTGCTATTTGCATGCCACTTGTAGGCAGATCTTGCCAGCCTGACTCAAGTTTTTTTATTTTATTTTGCATTACGTGATCTCTCTTCTGAGGGGAGGACATGGGGAAGAGAAACAAAACCATTCGGCTTTTTTTCCTGACAATATGAAAGATTCCAACTAGACAAGGAAAGAAGAGGAGAGCTGTCATAGAAAGACAAGAAAAAGCATCTTCTGCTTTCCTGGAAGTTATTTCCTCACCTTTCAGCCAGAGGAAATCATCACCTTCTCCCAGCCACCATGAAATTCGCTCCTGGTATTAGCCAGGCAGGCAGAACAGGCAATCCCCACTGAGAAAGGCAATCCCAGCCATGCTTTTGAAAGAACAGGAAGCACGGCAGCCACTAGGGGGGCAGAAATTTTGAAAAGTGCCCATTCCTGTGTTGAAACACATGTTTCTAAGGTAATGCGGGTCTAAGCTGGAATGCAACAAGACTCCTGCAGGAAAGCAAAGCTTCTTAAGAACACATTCAGCACAAAAATCAGATCTTGTGAGCCAAATGTCTGCAGGAATGTTCATGCGGCCCTCCACAACCCTATGGCTACATAACATTCATCCTTAACAATAGCTTTTGAAGGCATTCCCTGGGCTACTCAAACACTTGCTAACAAGTTATCTGTCCTGGAGATGGCTGAGTGTTGGGCAAGCATGAAGCCCCCAAGCAGCTCTGGATAAAGACTCTGCCTGCCCCTAGCTCTCCTGCATGAGATACCTGGGTCAGCCCTTGCTCCCTGCAGGGACCAGTAATACCCCAGCATCATGAGTAGAAATGTGCCAGGCGTGAACCCAACCTGGCTGTCACAGTAGGGAGGCTGTTGTCTTGTCCACGAGGCACACAGACCTCTTAGTTACACAGATTTGGGAATACTATTGACTAACAAGCAAGGAAAATAATTTACACGGTCCTCTGAGGACTGTGGAACCATTTAATCCAGTACCAAAGAAATTAAGCCTTACAGCAAGATGTGTAAAAGCAGGAATTCCAATGCTCTTTTGATACCCACTGATGCCCTCCTGCTGGCATCGCTGTACTCTGGCAAAAGGCCTACGCTGCCTAAAAGCAAATTCATTTGCTGCAACAAGCAAGCATCTAAAAGAAAATAAAAAGGAACAAAAAACCTAAAGCTTGTTCCAAAATGGAAATAGCTATGAGAAATACGTGTCTCGGCCAACTTGGGAATTGCCTGCTTCTGAAGCAAGAGGAAGCCTGGCACACGGAGCGAGTCATTTTAAACTAGGTTTGTGTACTGCAGAGGTAGCAGCTGGCTTGTTGAGACAAGCCTAGTTTAAAACAGGAGCTGCAGGTCTCGTCAGACCTTCGGCAGCTCCCTGTGCACCTCCCCTGGCTGTGCCTCGTGCCGAGGGCTGGCCGCAGCACTCCAGCTGCTTCATGGGAATGAGCACAGAGATGAGCAGCACCTCCCGCATGCAGGGCCTGTGCTGAACGGGAGCTCATTTATTGGACATCCCCTGCGTCCGAGAAGGCAACGATAAGCGTGGGGCGGGCTGCTGGAAGGCAAAGCGCACAAAGTGAGGTGCGTGGAAACACTTGTTTGTTGACAGAGAAGCGTTTGTAAGCAAAACCAGGACGAAAGTGAGATAACTCAAGGGAATTTGTCCGCCGGTGCTGCAGAACGCGGCCCGCCCCATGCAGCGCAGAGCCGCCGCCAAGCGCCCGGCCCGCCCCGCGCCGCCGGCCGAAGGAGCCCTCGGGCACCGCGCTCCCGCACGCGTCTCCGCGCTCGGGTAGAACCGCCCCCATCTCCTTTCCTTTTGTTCCCCACCGGGCCCGTGTCGAACGGAGCCACCGCCCACCCTCCCGCCACCGCTTTCTAGGCCAGGCCCGACCCCCCACGCCGCGGGAAGATGGCTCCCGCCCCGCGGCCGGATGCGGCCCCGCGCTTCCTGCCGCCCGCCCGCCCCGCCGAGGCCGTGAGGGGGCGCCGCCTCCCCTCCCCCCTCACGGCCCCTCCCCCACGTGGCCGCGCCCTGCGGCACGGGGAAGGAGCGCGCATCGCTCCCCCCCCCACGCCTCGCGCGCGCGCTCCGCTTGCCGTGCCCTCCTTCCCCCCATCCCCCCCAATGGCCGCGCTGCCCCTCGTGCCCGCGTGCGGCGCGGAGCGCGCCACCGCTCTGCGGGGGAGCTGGCGGGGCGCGCGAGGAGGAGAGGGCGGGCCCATCGCCTCAAAAAGAGGGGGGCCGCGCCCCACCGCCTCGCGACAGGGTGGGGGGTAAAGGGAGAGGGACGAAGCGCGGCGCGGCCGCCTCGAGCCCAGAGGGCCGCCGGCCGCGGGAACGGCTGCGCGACGGCATCGCGGCGGCGCTGGATGCCGAGGCTCCATCCGCCCCTAGCTACCCCCCCGCGGCTCCCCCTGCGGATGAGGGCGGTGGGGGAGCGGCGTCCCCGCTCGCAGCGCCCGGCTCCTACCATGGTGTCAGCGGAGCGGTGGTTGCTTCCCTCGAGTGTTGGGCGCGGCGCGGGCTCCGGCAGCAGGAAGGGAAGCGGCGAGGGCGCGAGCCGAGCGGAAACGCTGCCGACGTCACGGCCGCCGTGCCCGGCGGAGGAAGCGGTTGTTATGGTGGGACCCTGCGTGGCAACGCCCCGGCCCGCTCCCCTATTCGGCCTCGCGCATGCGTGCGGCCGCAAACACCGCCCACACACCGCCCGCACCGGGGGGGAGCGCTCCCTTCGCTCGCCTGCCCGAAGGGGGGCTGGGCTGTCCAATCATAGGGCGAGCCGTAGAGTGATTGATGGCCGCCGTCTGCCGGCCGGCCAATGGCGGCGGGCGGTGTGCGAGAGGGGCGGGATTACCTGCCCCGAGGTGTGTGCGGGGGGGGCATAGGGGAGCTGAAACAGGGGTGGCGGGGTGCAAAAGGGCTGGGGGTGGTCGTGAGGGAAGCGGCGGTTGTGTGGAGAGCCCAGGCAGAGCGGGCGGGGAAGGCGGCGTGAACGAGGCCGAGGGGAGGGGATAGGCAGTACAGCCCAGGAGGAGGAAGTGTGGTGATCTTTTTTTTTTTTTTTTTTTTTTGAGCGTTTTTTAATACCTACTTTGGTGCGATCTCAGTCGGCCACTGCTGATTGGCTGCCGCTGTCGTTCTCGCGGAGGGCTGGGAAAATCCCGCGAGAGGAGCGGCGCGCCGGGCCGGGGGCGCGGGCGCTACGCGTCCGTCTCGCAGACAAAGCGGCGC
The DNA here is from genome assembly GCF_905368555.1 of Meleagris gallopavo. Lineage (NCBI taxonomy): Eukaryota > Metazoa > Chordata > Aves > Galliformes > Phasianidae > Meleagris > Meleagris gallopavo. The sequence continues at coordinate 14,951,265 of NC_139405.1, forward strand.
TGGGGGCGTGGGGCCGCGGTGTGCTGTAGGGCTGCTAGGCGGTGCGCTGCTGAGATACGTTTCCGTCATGATTCTGGGCAATCGGGGTTCTTGTAATCAGGCTGAGCTGCTTACAGGAGCGCCTTCTACGTTAAAAAATAGTGGAGATGGGCGTGTTCCGTTGCAGGATGCTGACTGCAGTACTCCCAGCTAGCATGGCCGTGCACTGATAGGCAGTGCCCAGCACCACGCAGATCTGTTGTGTCTTCGTGCCAGCAGAAAACAAAGCGAGGCTTGATTGTGTGTTATCGGGGCTGAGCTACAAGGCAGCACGGTTTTTCCAAGGTTACAGCTATTTTTCCGATGTTACAGCTAGCATAAAGTATCAGTAATAAAAATAGAAGGTATATCTTGCTGCTTTCATCCATATTGCTGTTCTACTAGAGTGTGACATCCTGTTTTTTCTCCGTTAGCAGCTTCCCTTTTTAGATGCTGTCAGACCTGTTCACATGAGATATGGGTTGCTGGGTGGTCGCATACTGAAAATGGGTGTGTTGAAAAAGCAGTCCTGTTCCAGTGGGCTCTGCCAGGGGTCCCTTTAGCCACAGCATTTGCACCAGATGGGCTGAAATGAAGTGGCACTGGTGAACAGTTTGCTAGGAGTGGGTGGGTTGTTCCTCTTAGTGCTTTTTTTTTTTTTTTAATGTTTTTAATGTGTTTAATCAAAGAATGGGAGGGAAAATGATAGAATTATAGAATCGTTATGGTTGGAAAAGACCTTCAATGTCATCAAGTCCAACCATCAAACCATCACCATCATGCCTACTAACTCATGTCCCTCTGTGCCACATCTACACCTTTCTTGAACACCTCCACGCTGCTGGGTTGCTGGCGCCTCTGCATGGGACTGTAGCACGTAACCTGGGCAGCTGTGCTTTTTGCTTTTAATTGCTGTGGGTAATTTGTCTGTCATTGTTCTGAGCTTGCTCTTTATGACTTGGTTTCACTAGAAGAGAGAAGGGTGCAGAAATAAGGCATCCGGGGGAGAAGGGGAAGGGATGATGTAAGGCCATGAGAACAGGGCTGAGGCTGTTTCATGTTGTATGCTTACAAGGGAAAATGAATTGAAACTGGGCTGTTGGCTCAGCCTGTTTCAATAGGACTTGTGTTTCTGGGCACATTGCAGTGAATCAAGAAGGTATCTTAACAAGAGAAAAGAAACTCAACAAGGAGGAGTTTGAACAAGGACGCTCACTTGTTTCAGTCTAATGTAAAAGATGTGCTTGATCTGGGAAGGACACGTTACTGAGAATCATGATGGCTTTCTGAAGGACTTTACCAAAGACTCTTTACCAAAAGACAGGCCAGCATAGCCTGGTGAGGCACAGCTCCTGTGGCTGTGGTGCCCTGAAGAAGCCAAGGGGCACTGGCAGCTGCCTGGCTTGTGGTGGGTCCCGAGCTCTGTGGGCTCTACCTGCAGTCCAACACAGGCACAGAGAGCTCTGGCTGCACTGGGAGCTGTGTGCCATTGGCTGTTGATGAGTAGCAATACTGTTTGAGTTTGTTATGGTTTGGGAACCCCTGCTCCATGGAAATCCTGTGCTGCTTTTCCTGTAGGTGACAGGGAGTCTGTTTTTCCAGTCCTGGGCAGCCTGTTCCTCACAGGCTTTGAACTAAAGCTGTCTTCTGGCTGCCTGAGCCGAGGAGGAGCTCCCTGTTTAGGAGTGGGTGACAGGGAATTTTGGTGCTTCTTTTTTTACTTCCTCTTATCATCAGTCCTGCTTTCTGATGGAACAGGGACCGGGACAACGATGAGGAAGTTGTGCCCTGTGGTGGCTTATTGCCACACCAACACCAACCCCCTGAGGCTTGCTGCTCTAATGCCTCTTACAGCCAGCTGCTGTGATGGCATACGAGTGAGTAGAGCTTCCGTTTGCTGAGACTTTACCCTTTGGCCCCAGGACGTAAGTGCAATGTGAAGTTATTAAGAAGAAAGAAATGAACACTGCTGATTGCTACGGCTGCACTGTGGAAATGGAGGTTTTCATAAAAATAAACTTGCGTCTTTCAGGTACCGAATAAGCTTTGTCCTTTTTTTCCTAGTGTTAGTGCTATGAATAAGCCAGGCTGAAAGCTGAAGCTGGATGTTCAGACAAACCACCTTAAAAGGTGAATACCCTCTGAATTCCCCCCCTTCTCTTATGGTGAATTGCATTTGCAATTTACCTGAAACCTCCTTCCAAAATATCCATCCCTCTCCCATGAGCAAGTCTGAGAAGTTTCAGCAATGCTAATGCTGCTGGTGACTGCCTTCTTTGGCTCCAATCTAAAACACCTGCATGAGCTGCAGCCATCCACTTTCTGTTCAGTGAAGGACTGCTTCCAACCCTACTATGATCAATGTAAATGGTCACCCATGCATCTACAGGAGTCTAACATGATCTATCTCCGCCTCACTGTCTTGCTAGCATCTGAGATGGTGACTACTTGCTTACTTTGTATGCCTCAGCTATGTGTACTCCCCCTCCTGTCTCCAAGCTACTGACTCATTTCCTCCTCTGAAACCTTCCTTTTTTAGCCTTTTGCTCTCAAGTATTTGGTGGCTGTTTCGAGCTGCCTGTTCCATGCCTTACTTAGGCAAACCTCTACATGGCAGCCCTGCAAGCCTTTCTTTTTGTAACGCAGAAATCAGTTTTTTTTCCCCCAATACTTTCAGTTCAATGAGGCAGTTCGAGCTACTCTTAGCCAGTTTGCTTCTTTGCTGTTGGAAATCAGGGAGGCGTACAATTGGCAAAGCAGCTGGTGAGCTGAGGCTGCTGCTGCTTATGCTAATTACTATTGTCTCGTTCTTAGCCCCCTGCTTCCCCATCTGTCCGTCCCCACCTGCTGCCTTTTCATACCTTTTTGCCCTGCTCCCCCAGTTCACCACTCTTCCAGTGGCTATCATAGAGACTCCTGGTTTGGACAGCCCTCCTGGTGGGCAGGGTAAGGCCCTGCCTTTATGTGTTCTCAGGCAGCAAATAAACAGGGTGGTCCCGTTTGTACGAGGTGGGGTGAGTTCTGTTCATGCCTGATGGATGCTGCTGTAACCAAATTTGCTCTGTCTGCCTGAAATTCAGTAGTCCATTTTTTTCATAGGGTTTATGGAATATTGGCTCTGTGCTCTTGGCGTCGCAAAGCTCAGCAAAGATAATTTTAGACAGGAACAGAAAGTCTCTGTAAACCTTACAGTCATAGCTCTTTCGCTGGCAGAAACAAAGCAGGGAGAAACCCACTGCAGTGCATTGCTGAAACACTGAGCTTAGTAGATGCATTGGAATCAAAATGTATGGGGAAATTTCAGGGGAGGAGGTGCTCCTAAAGGTGTTTTCCAAAAGTGCTGCTATACTTTGGTCCCTTTCTGAGGAGGTGATGATGCGCAGCCAGCTGTGTGCAGGAGCCTGGAGTCCAGCCCAAGCCCCTGCCCTGGCCTCTGGGGTGAGGCTAGCAAGCTGTCTTACCTCTTAGTTTCCCATCTGTGAAGTGCTGGTGTTCCTCTAAGTCAATGTGCGATATAGTAGAAATCAGAGCTGCATGTTGATTATTTTCACAGTAATTAAAAGGCTCTGACAAGTTACTACAGATAAATGCCAGAACTTGTATTAATTTTTAATTTGCTCTTGAGTTCCGCAATTGCTGTGGTTTGCAGTCCTTTTAATTTCCATAGGATAGAAAATGCAGGCTATGAACGATTGGAGCAGAATCTGACCCTACTTACTGCTGTGAATCCTGGCCAGTTTTATCAACCTCAGCAGAACCACTCTGGATGGAGTGTGATGGGGAAGGTGTTCAGCTCCTTCATTACCACTCAGTGGCATTCTCCCCACCAGAAGGACAAAGGATGGAATAAAATGAGAAGGCAGCTTGGGAATAGAACAGCCCTGGGTTAATTAAAAAATGCAAGAATGTCACCAAGCTACTCTCCCACCTGGCTTATTTATTTCTTTTTTTCTGTTCTTGCCAACAGAGTACCTGTGTATGATAAGAATGAAACAAATCCTGCCTCTGAATCACTTTAAAGACTAACCACCGCTCCAGTCTCATTTAAATAATCAAAATGGCCAACAAGCAAAACTTAAAACGACGTGTTGGCTTCCTACACAGGCATGAACTGCATGTTAAATTCCCCTCTGTCTGAGACGCAGAGTGCATGTTAAGTACACTGAGGCCTTGAACTGTTCTTAGCCAGTGGGTAAAGGTCTAAGCAAAATCTCTGGCTGTACTATCTGAATGATTTGCTGTGCTGTGTGGTTATGCTCCCCAGCTTTTGCTGTGACACAGGGCTGTTCGTCACCGATTTTATAGAGGGGCAGGGCTCCCGGCCTCAGGCAGGAAATCCGTGGTGAGGCTGATGCGGCCTTCGTTGCCATTTATGGGGTAACACCCTAACCTTTAGGCCATTTCTTCTCTGAGCATGTAAGGTGGTAATATTGTTGAAAGCATCATGGCTGCAAGAGTTTCTTAGAGAATAAGCACTTGTGGCTTATGTGGGCTTTGTTCCAGCGTGGAGGTGGTTGCCACTGACATCTCTCAGCAGTCATTAATACATATATTTTTTCCTGACTTAATTAACTCCCACTACTCTCACACTGCAACCCAGGAGGAAAGTTGTTGCAGTAGGTTGTCTTTGATAGCTTTGCACTTGGCTGCATCAGAATAATGACAAAACCTCTTGGCAGTGTGTTTTTTCTGCAGAACAGCTGTTTCTTCTGACTGGGAACTTCATCTTGTTTGTGTTCCTTGGGGCTGAAGCCAGTTGTTGAACCTGTCTGGGAATGAGGGGGAGCTTGGGGGTGGTTAAAATCATGAGTTCATTATCAGAAGGGTTTCTGAGCCTAAGATGAGGTGGCATGAGAATTAGCCCTACCACACGTATCGCCAGTTGTGTGAAGTGCTGCACAGTCACCGACTGGCAAATCCCTGCCCTAATCTGCTTACTGTCTAACCATAAGATAAGAAGAGCATGGGGTAATGAAAAAGAGAGCAATGAGACCATATTAGTCAGCATGAAGGGTATTCATCAACAGCAGCCTGAGAGCTGGGAGGGTCTTGGGGGAGGTTTGTTGGGGGTTAATGAAGCCACTTTCAAAGACAATGTGATAACACCATGTGATTTTTGAGAAGGTGGTGTTGTGTGAGGAGGCTGCTCTGAGAACACAGGATGGTGACTGGAGGCAGTAACTCATTTCCAAAGCCCAGTCCTGACTGCAGGCTGTGCAGCACACTGCCAGTGCCTGTGGAGCACAGCGGGATGGGCAGCGGGACACATCTGCCCACGAGTTGTGCTCACTTATTCCTTTCAGCTTCTGATACACAGGGTAGTGTGAAAAAGGCTGTTACCTTCCTGATGAACAGACCTTGGGTGCATACAGACAACACTCCTACGACTGCTGCCATGTGGAATGAGGGAGGCAAGGTGGTGCTCGTCAGAGGAGTGGGGGGACACTGTGGGCATGGGCTCTGGGAAAAAGAAGGATCCAGCTGTGTTTCCTCGTGGAACAGCAGTCCTTGGGTAGAGAGCTCTGACTGTCCCTGATCTCTCTTTTTTTCTGTGTTGTGGATATGGTTGGCCTGAAGGATATGGTCTCTGTGTAGGTCAGGAACGGGGTTACGAGTGGCTTGGTAGCTATTCTGCCAGCCAGCTGGGCTGCTGGTTGGACTGTGGTGAGCTGTCTCATTCTGCTGTGGCTGGCCTTGTCCAAGGAAGTGGCTGTGAGATGACCTCCATTGGCAGACAGGGTCTGTGAGTGGAAAGAAGCCTTTCTCACCCCACTCTTAGGTCTGTTCTGGTCTGTGCTTGGCATGCTGGCTAGAGGAAGGCCTCTGGTCTGTTGAGATGGCCAGCTGAGTGATGCCACGTTTACAGCCTTCATCAGCCAGCCATGAGCATTGCCAAAGAGGCAGCTCAGAGCTCAGGCAGGTGGTCATGGCTGCTATATGTGGGTGCTGGCAGGAGCGTGGGTGCAGCTGCACAGTCAGAGGAGGCCAGGAGATGCTGGCAGCCCATTGGTGCTGTGTGTGCTCTGTGGCCTGCTGGAGCAGCTTCTCCCTCAGGCAGGCTCCCATGCCGTCTACCCCCAGGATTCGTAAGGATTGAATGTAACCAAAACCCAGTCCTTGGACCGTGCTCCCCCTGTCTCCAAAGCCTTTCTTCTTTCACGGTGCTCAGAAAGGTGCTTCTGAGCTTATCCGTGCCTCTGGCCAGGTTCTCCAGCCTCTCATCACCAGATCCAAATCCAGCTCAGTCTGTTTCGGATGTGGAGGGTCCCAGACCACCTCAGACCACCCCCAGACCACCTGCTGGGCAGGCAAAGCGGGGCTGGGGTTCTCCTACTGCAGTTTGCAGGACAGTGCACGCCAAACACAGGTGGAACAGAGCAGAAGGTGCAGGCCAGCTGTGAAGGCAGGGCACCATCTTGTGGCCTGAATGTATTTCCTCTGCATATCTGTAAGAGAGCAATGCTGACTTTCTTAGTCAGATACAACATGGAAGTTGCCAGCTCTCTCTCTCTCTCTCTCTCTCTCTCTTTCTTTTTTTTTTTTTTGTGCAGCTGGGCTTCTGTGGCCTTAACTCCCCCTGTGGCTTTTCTGCACAATGTTCTTGTTTCTCCAGCTGCTGGGACTACCTCTTCCAGAGAGGCTTAAGCTAGCAAGCAGACTTGGCAAGCTCTAGGTGGATCCTGACACAGTTTCTCAGAAGGGGAAGAAGCAGAGGAGCTGCAGAAAGAATGTCCAGACGTCCATATTGTGGATCTGCTCATCCCAGCCAAGAAGAAGCAGTGGTACACAGTTGTGAACTGGGTGTCAATGTGGGCCGCCAGCAGTGAGCTTTGTGTGTGAGCCATCTGTATAAGATGGGGTAGTTTGCCTCCTCCAGATCCCCTGAGACCCCAGCAGTGTGGGGGATTCTGGACACTTGAGCTTGACCATTCCTTAAGAAAGCAGTGCCAAAAGTCAGGTGAAGAAAAGTGGAGGCCTGTTGTTCTGCGGAAGTAATGGCAGTTCAAGCTGTTTCTCGTACAGATTGTCTTGTTCATTATCTGGGTCCTGTGGGTCCTGTAAAACCTGGATGGGAATGCCGAGTATTTTTGCCCTCAGCTGACAGGTTATAGAGCAGACTGATTTCATCCCCTTCCTTTTCACTTTGCCCTTGTCTTCCCATGGGACATTCCACCAGCCTTTCCTGCTCTCTAGCATAGCTCATGTGCCTGGAGGAGAAAGGGCTACAGCATCGTGAGGAGTGGGCTATGAGCTATGAGTGCCAGGCACTGAAATAGGCAGCCCTGCAGACAGAAGCATCTTGTCCTGTGTTTAGTTAAGCTACTCTCTGCAGAGACATGCTTTGGTTGGAGTTCCTTGGGGAGAGGGCAGCACAGGACTGTTTTTCCGCTGTTCTCACATGCCTTCCACGTAGGCAAGGAAAAGCAGAGAGGCCACAGAAAATCCATCTTTGCAAATTCACATGTTGCCACCAGAGAGCTCCCATCCTTCACACCAGTCCAAGGGTGAGCAAATGCTGACCAACATGGGAATATAGCCTCCACCACAAACCTGCACTCGTAGAAAGGGCTGGACTTTGTGTTTGCTCTGCTTCATTATTATTACTGTTGTTCATATTATTATAAGACTGTAGTGCTTGGATGAATCTTCCCCTTTCAATGCAGGCTTCATATGAAAAGGGAAATATTAAATTGGGAATGTTGAGACTGGCTAATCAGAGGTAACAAAGTGAGCTGGTGGAAAACTGGTGGCAGCAGAGAGTTTTTCTCTCTGTTGTTTTTCACAGCCTTGCTGATGGGATAGCAGGACATAAGAGAATTTGACTGAAGCACAACCTCACTGTAAGCCATCCTATAGAAGAATGTGGCATTTGCATTTGTGGCTTTTGCTTCTAAAAACAGTGTTATTGATTGAAATAGGTTTTGATTGATACTAATTTGACTTTGTAATCACATGTGATAACACTTCATGTTTGATTACTAGGTTAACTCATCAGGGCAATCTATTTTTTCCCTTTATAACCAGTTCTCTTTCCTGCCAGCAGTTTTGTCCCTACTTCTGTCTGGGTCTTTCACATGCACATCACCTCCTCACACCTGGAGGAAAAAATGGGTAATTGGTTTATTTCAGTGAATGGATATATGTGAAACTGATAACTGAAAGCTGTACCTGGCTGAGCAATCTGAATGTTACAGCGTAGACACTGTAAATGACTGTAAACGCTGGGAAATGGCTGTGTTCCCTTCCCTGAGAGGTGATGTGATGTCTTGCTTTCCTTCTGCACCTCTCTTCCTTGCCTTCTCTACACTGAGAGCATGAGGAAGCCCTGGCTCCCTTGCAGCAGAGACATCAGCTTAAGGGCAGATCTGCCCTACATGAACACCCTGGCATCTTGGGGTAAATGAATCTGGAAACTAATAGTCTCAGCTACCCCTTTCTGATTGAAGAACCCTTTGTTGCAGCTCCTCTCAATTTGTTCAATGAACTTCATCTTTCCTTAGGCACCTCTTTTCTGTGACATACTATACCTGACAGAAATTCCAAAGGAACTTTGGAACTTGGGGAATCTAAGTCAATAGAGGTCAAATCTTATCAGAGCTTTGGAACTATCTGCCAGCAGTTCCTAGAGTCCATGCCTCAAAAGAAGCAGCATCTATCTAATATTTAGGAAAAGCCTTTACCTCTAAAGCTTCAGACCACTGGGTGTTAACTGTGCAACTGCAGCCCAAAGACTGACCACTTCCCAACTTGCCTTGTTGGCTGCAGATGAAGAAGGGTTGGTTGTTTTGGTTGTAGCTGTGGCCAAGATGGAATCTGTTCAATTATCACTGCTCTTTCCTGGAGAAGATGGTGTGGAACCATCAAGCTCCCTGCTTCCTGGAGCAGTCCATTGTGCTACAGCTCAATCTTGTGAGAGTTTTTGAGAGATTAGTGAGAGATAGCTATTGATTATGCTCTCAAAAGAGTCTGGTGGAGACTTAGGATTGTTTTTTACTGCTCATCGTGCTTCTTCTCGGAGTCCCACATCTGGTCTTGTGAAGTGGACTGCCTGCATCTTCCATGGAGCAATGGCCTGCAGCCACGTGGTGGGGGAAATGGGGACAGCAGTTAAAGATAAAGGCTAGTGTTAATCTAAAAAGCATGATCTTCAAGGGAATATGCAGGAAGCTGGAAGCTTGCTTAGCTTAAGGAAGGTAGGACTCAAGAGTTCATAGCAATCTCAAAACATATGTGAGGTCAGCTGAGAAAAAGTAGTGTTCTTGTGTTCATGCTACCTGAAGGCAAGATGTATACAAAAATATGCAATGCCAATGGGATGATGTTCAACAAGACCAAATGCCGGGTCCTGCACTTCAGCTACAAAATCCCAGGCGACGCTACAGGCTTGGGGCGGAGTGGCTGGAGGACTGCGCAGAGGAAATGGACCTGGGGGCATTGATTGATGCTCAGCTGAACATGAGCCGACAGTGTGCCCAGGTGGCCAAGAAGGCCAATGGCATCCTGGCTTGCATCAGAAACAGTGTTGCCAGCAGGAGCAGAGAGGTGATTGTTCCCCTGTATTCAGCACTAGTGAGGCAGCACCTCAAGTACTGTGTCCAGTTTTGGGCCCCTCACTGCTAGAAAGACATTGAGGCCCTGGAACGTGTTCAAAGGAGGGCAACAAAGCTGATGAGGGGTCTGGAACACAGGCCATATGAGGAGAAGCTGAAGGAGCTGGGAATGTTCAGCCTGGAGAAGAGGAGGCTCAGGGGAGACCTCATTGCTCTCTATAACTACCTGAAAGGAGGTTGTAGTGAGCTGGAGGTCGGCCTCTTCTCTTGTGTTATTAGTGATTGGACCAGAGGGAATGGTTTCAAGCTACGGCAGGGGAGATTCAAGCTGGACATTAGGAAGTATTACTTTTCAGAAAGGGCGGTCAGGCACAGGAATGGGCTGCCCAGGGAGGTGGTGGAGTCACCGACCCTGGGGGTGTTCAAGGAAAGACTGGATGTTGTGTTGAGGGACATGGTTTAGTGGGAGCTATTGGTAATAGGTGATCGGTTGGACTGGATGATCTTTTAGGTCTTTTCCAACCTTGGTGATTCTATGATTCTGTGAAAAAGGGACATATGGGATTAGAAAGACGTTTCTACAGGTGATAATAGAAAACAAGTGAACTACATTATTTGAGAATTGAATGTTCTTTCTTGGAGGTTCTCAAGAGGCAGCATCCATCAAGAACGGTGTAACTTCTGTCTGTGTTCTCAGCTGATCTCTCAGGGCAGAGGACGTCTGCAGCAAAAGCTTCTGTGGCCCAGGAAGAGGGTGGAGGAGGGAAAACACCCCCAGTGACCTGCCTGGCAAGTCCCCCCTTCTTGGGCTCATGATTAACCTGTAATGGTTGTGCACAGTGTCTGCTGGAAGTGGTAACATAGTGCCAGGGAAGTAGAGAGAGAGGTACCTAGGAAGCCAAGGACAAAGCTTTGGCACTTATGATCCCAATATGAGCTCCTTGTAACTCCAGCTGGAGTTAACAGTCCAGAAACATTATCCCAACCTGGGGAGACAAGCCTGCTTGGCAACATTATCACTTCTCTAGTCAGTTCCAGCTGCTCTGGTGAGGAGCACCACATAAAACTGATGGCCCTAAGATATCCCAGTAGCAGTCCTAAGTACTGCTTGGTCACGTACATCTATGTTTGCAACAAGAGATGACAGCAGCTCCAGCAGTTTATGGGAGACCCTGGGATGGGTACGTTCTTGGGAATGCAGGGCTGGGCAGGCTTGCTAGGGCAATGTGCTCTCTGTTCCACTGACCTCCTTGCTCTGGGTGCAGCACTTGATTCTCACCAGTGTGCTGGGATTTTACGTGGGGTGTGAATTATGCTGGTGCCTCATGAAGGGTTCTGAGTGGCGTAAAAGATCATTAGCATAGATGACAATTGTTTCTAATGCTGCAGCAGTTGTGAGCTAAATGAGTTCCACATTAAGCTGAAATAGGTTGCATTTTTATGAAACATCGTTGTTATTCAGATTTTCACTAGAAACTTATCCCTAAAGAATCTTCAGAGATCACCAGAACAGGGTCTTAGCTTGGAGGAATCCTACTGTTGCAACAAAGCTGCAATGTAACTGCATGAGAGCACCAAAGCCCTGGTGAGATAGACAGCCTAGAAGGAATTCTGCTCCAAAAGGTAATTCCAAACAGTAGAACACCTGCAGTTGTAAACTTGGTAAGGGTCTGGGGAAATGTTTCAAAGGTTAGAGTGCATTTGGGATCATACCTATCACAAGATCAGCATATACCACCATGCAATCAAGTGTGAATATTCACATGCAAAAAAAAAAAAAAAAAAAAAAAAAAAAAAAAAAAAAAAAAAAAAGCCGGGGCTCTTCTGAAGGGGGAGAACTTGCTTCATCATTTATTTACAAGCTCTAACACAGTTGCATTTTCCCGAGGCTTAGATATTTCATGTACTTGCCAGAACAAACACAGCCCAGGACTCTTCTAAGCAATTGATGAAATCATTAAGGGACTCTGTGTCTACTTGTGATTTTCCTCTTGCTTGAGCTGACCTTGAGACGTGAACATAAAATCTGGCACTTGCAGGCATCTTGTGGATTTGTGATGGTCTTGGGAGCACTGCTGCTCCATAAAACAATGTCTTGATCTTATCTAAACACAGATATTGTTTGTTTGTCTGTGACAGGTGTAGTATCACTGATATTTCCTTGTTGAGCTATCCAAGTCATGCTTTGATGGAAATTCTTTAAAGAAGTTACAAATAGTTCATTTTAGTACACTGATTCAGTAAACACTGCAGTAAACTCTTTGGCAGAGAGAATTAATTATAAAAATAAGAGTTATGTGTGGAGGGGAAATGGACATCATTTTTTTATTGTGTATTGTTACTAAGCATTATGGTTGTGTCAGCAGTCTTGAGATGTTTTATATATCTTTTCTTGAATTCCCAGCTGCTGGAAGGGAGGTATTGCATAAGAATCTCCATTTTCTCATTTTAAAAAAGTAAATTTCTAACCCTCCTGGTTGCTTAGAAAAACATGAAAACATGAGCTGAATGTTCCAGATAGGATGTTGAAATCAAACCCAAACACAATGGAAAACTTGGTTCACAGCTTTAAAATCTAGACAGCAAATAAACAGCCCTAGACTGATTTAGACAGTCATTTGGAAATGTATCAATATCTCACTTTTTGTTCTCACTGCTGGAATGAGGACACATGATTTTGGAATCAGTTTAGCTTCTCTTTGGCCAGGCAATACTGATTTTTATCAGAAGTAATCATTTTTGTGATATATATATATATATATATATAGTTAAAATATATATATTTAGTCTTTTTCAACTGTTTTTTTTAGCATTGCTTCCATCTCATTTTGCCTCTTGTTTTGCTTCTCATCACCTTTTCTTCTGAGTTAAGAATTTCATTCTGAATCTCTTTTGGTTCATGCTTCTTTCTCCTTTGGCTTTAATGTTTCTGCCTGAACACTTCAGTTTGGTTAAGTTTTGACACAGACCTTGGGTTTGGTGTTTTCTTCCTTTCCTCATTTTAGCTTCTTCATCTGACCTGTTGCTTCCCAGCTTTGTTTTCAGCTGGTGCTGGAAAATTCCACTTTGTGTAGGCAGTGGTGCACCTGGAGATTTGTCTTGCATCAGATGAGCACACAGAGTTTCCGAGTGGCTCAGCCCAGTTACCCAAAATCACATTTGAGTTCATCATCTCGTGACTGGGGAAGCTGTTGTCTCGTTCTGTTTTTCCAGAGGATATAACTGAATTTTTGGTGATAGACATGCATAATGCAGGAATTCAGGGAGATGGAATTTGTGTTCTCCAAGCGGACCTGAGGGCCTGTAGGGGGCCATACTGCCAATGAAACTGTTGGATGGTGTGAAAGAAGTTGGAGGATGAAAAGCAAGGAGATCCTTCTCTCTTCTATCCCCTACTTGTATGACATGGGAATGATAATTGCATCTTGTTACCTGTGTTGCAGTCTGTAGTCTGATGTTTTTTTTTTTTTACACTCTGTTCCTGGAGCTAAAAGGCCAATTCAAGTTGAGGTGCCAGCTCCACCCAAATGATGGTGCTTTCTGAAATGTGGAAGGTGAAGGTCTAAACACATTTGTTGCAGACTTATGATGTTGTGCCTGGGAGCTGACTGTATTGGGCACAGCCCCATCTACAGAACCTAATCTGAGTGTAGTCCTTCCAGCATGGATGTTTTGAGCCCCAGCCACCCTAGCAGCTAGTGATGAGAGCAGAAGCCCTGTCATGTCTCAGGGCTTTGCCTTGTCCAGCGTCTTGGAGAAGAGGTCAAGTTTCTGACCATCCTGACTTACTCTTGAATTCATGTGGTGAACTGTATCCCCCATTTGCAAAATGAAAATAAAGGGTCTGCAGAGCTTGTAGGAGTCCTAAGAAACAACAGTGGAGCGAGTATGACATACTCAGGAAACCTGTGGTGGGAGCATGCACTGGGGAGGTCCTGGCTCTGGAAAGGTGAGAAACCAGCATGTAGTGCTAACCAAGGCCAACAGCCCTTCTAAGGAAAATCCTGGGGTGCACATGACTGCTCTGAGTGCAGGAACAAAAGAAAGGGAAGATGATGTGAAGTTCATATATCTCCACATAGTCTGGCTGCATACGATATAGTTTCTTTGGAGTCAATGCAGCTACTGGCTCTTGTCCAGAGACTGCTGTCCTGCTCTAAGAATGTGGAACAAATATGGTTTCTCTCTCAGGACCAGGGTGATAGTAGTGCTTCCAGCCAGTATTGAACTCTACAACAAACTTTGCTGATCGCTTCTGCAGGCAGCCATGGTTTAGGATCCTGGGAGGATGTGGTGTCACCAGGCTTTCTGCCACTTCTGCCAGTACCTTCCAGCAACTATCAGTTGAGACTGCCTGGCTCAGACAAACACGGCATAAGGTAGAGGTCAACACGGCCAACTGCTGGGCTGCTGCGCTCAAGAGAAAAAGCAAGCTGCTTCTACTTGCAGTTAGAAATGGGCCAGAAATGATTCTTCTCAGCTTTTCCAAAACTAAGCTCTCAGACCTTTCCATGTCATGATGAATAGCATACTTGGGTTCCTGTCCACTAAGAAGCATTTATAAAAATCTTGTGTTTATTTGCATCTATCTATATGGGAACACTGTTGTCTGGCCATCTGAAAGATGGTGCTGATGTTGCATGTCATTAAGTTAACTGCATACACAAAACATCCATGGACAAAATGATGATTTTAGACCCAGACCTTAAACTTTTTAAGATGAGACAAATATACTACTTTTGGTGTGTTTTTCCTTTTCCAGATGTCTTTTATTATTTTGATATGATTGGATATCCACAGCTTAAGATTTGGAGCTCCAAACATCATATATGAAATAGAAATAAATGTCTTTAGCAGCAAGCAGGCTTGCTAGAGATTATTCGTCAGAGTCCTTGTCTTCAGAGGTTCAGAGTTGTAGACCCGTGGCTGTCCAGGACCTTGAGGCCATATAGATGGTTAGTAGTCAGTCTTTTCTGTTTAAGCCTTTCCCAGTTTATTAACCTCAAAAGGCCATGTATGCACTGGGTAGTATAAATGTATGAGTCAAGGGCCAACCCATGCATTAAGCAATGTGTAGGACAAACTGTCAGCAGGTCAGGGCAGGGGTAGCTTTACTCTCATTTTAAGCCAACACAGAGAATTGCCTCCTAGGTTTAGCTGCCATTGAACAGGACCCTGACAAACCTGATTGGACTGGATCTGCTTTGAGCAAGGAGCTGGACTTGATGACCTCCAGAAATCTCTTTGAAAACCTGTATTATCCTCTGATAAATTCAATAGAATTATGTTGTCAGGCACTTGCTAGAGGTGGAAACAGACACCACATCCTGCTAGCAAGTGAGGCCATGGAAATTATTAAGGTAGGCTGAGCTATCCCAGCCCTGCCAGCATCTGCCTCACGAACAAGTAAAAGTAAGAGTGGAATGGCTGTAGGGAAAGGAGTGGAGAGAGGCATTCCTTTGAGCCACACCTCAAGTCATGCTTCATAGCATGGACTCACTTATCTGTGTTTGCCAGCCCTTAGTGCTGTGCATGCACATTACAGAGGTAACTGCTGGGTGGCAAATAGTGATTAGAAAAAATTGAGAGGGCAGTAAGAGACATAGAGAGCTAGAGGTGGCATGGCCAAACTATGAAGGTACTGTGGAACTGCTGGTCTCCAGAGCAACTTACTACCCACTTAGTAAAAGACTCATTTCTGAACTGCTGCTTAAAATTCCTAAGCAAGGACTTAATAGATAGCATGGCTAGAGTGCGGCTGGCGGGACTTGGAGAGCTTGCTGGAGCAAGATGTACCTTCAGTAGCAGATCAAATGAAATATTCCAATTTTTATTTTCTTTATAGGCTTTCTCAGATTCTCCTCAGATTCCTCTATGTAGCAGTTTGGTCATCAGAGCCCTTATCTATGAGTGTGGTCTGTTCTGAAAGTAGTTTCTCATAGATCCAATTCTTTCTGTGCTCACTTCTTCCTTCTCTCTGCACAGCTAGGGGTTGTTGCAAAGTGCATGCCTCTATTCTACAATATTTTCTTCAATTTTCTTTTTCCTTCTTGAAACTCCCACCAAGACAACTGATGTGGATGGTGAATGGGGCTAAGGTGCTGTGTAGATGTTGTCTCCATCTTTTCTGTCTAATGTTAAGAGGTTTGCGGTCTGCCTTTTCCCTCCTTTGGCAGACTAGCCTTCATAAAGAAATGAGGGGGCTGTTTTAGTTTCTCTTGTAATTCTGGAAACCAATTCTGGAACCATAGCAAGTGCCTTCATCTGGCACTGGGGAGAGGATGTCCTCGTCTTGCTTAAAGTTGGAACTGCTTTTCCTTTTGCAAATCTGTGTAAGCAAAAGGGTGAATAATTTCCAAAACAGACTTCAGGGGTAACCTTGAAATGTTGGACCTTTTTTTGGTCCAAATCCTTTAGGGTGGGAAGAAGAGAGCTTGCATTCCTGATGTTATTAAAATGGACATTAATTATGTGTGAAGGTGGATTAGTGCATGGCGTGCCATAAGTTATTAATGTTAATCAATCAGAATTACAAGTAATATGCCTTTTTCTTCATTAGCAATGGCTTACTGGAGGGACTTTCTCCCTAGGAAAGAAGGGAAATATGCTGAGGGCAGAAGGAAAGAAATAATAATGGAAATAATAATGGAATTAAATGAGTGGTATTGAGGCTTTTTTCTGATCTCCCTCTCCTGATTCTGGGTCTTGATTCAAAAATCATTTGATGTGTTCAGCTACTTTGTGTGTTTTTGAATAACAACCTTGCTTATGCTGGTTTTGCAAGCAATCAATTGAACTAGAATTTCAATATATAGGAACGTTGATGGTTCCCTGAATTCACAATTTTCTTCTTCAGAGAAGATCTAATCTTCAAAAAAGGTGCAGAAGAATCGCACAGGTCTTCACTCAATGCGAGCTGACTTCAGCTCAGCGATCTGCAGTTAAGTTTGTGGCAGCTAGACACTGAACTCATCACCTGTCTGCAAATGCTGTACTGCAGAGGAGAAAGAAGCAACTTCTAGCTCTCAGAGAGCTTCAAATTGCTGTGTAACATGAATAGGTAGACCTAGGGAGAGAGAGATTATGGCAAGCAGCAGGAAAGCAGACCATTAATGCACTTATTACCTACTCAGCACCTTTTTCTCCCCTTATCAAAGCAAAGCAACATTTTGTCCTGGAATTAGAAGAAAATTAGGGAGTTGGCTTTGGGAATAGTTTCAATGAATACTTTTGGAGAAGTGTTTTTTTCCCCCAGGGAGCCAACAGTGCGTGAGGGGACATATCCTCATATTTGAAAGTTATGAAGAGCTGTAAGGAGTTAAGTCCTGTTTCTGCAGTTGGCATCAGAGAAAGCATCACCCCACGTGGCAAATTGATGTTATTTGGCTGCCTGTGTTTTCATACCCAAAGGTAGAATGCTGGAACGTAGTGCCTGCAGACTTCTTGCTGTGTACAGACTGTGCTCAGCACAGAGGGACTCCTGGGTGGATAGCGCTGCTTGACGCTGAAGTGGCTGTGGCATGCTTGTAATGACTGCCTCAAGGCATGCTCAGCCACTCTCTATTTTTGTAGTGAAGTGCAGCCATGGTAAATAAGGCCTTGTTGTAGAGTGATTTGTAGTAGCTGTAGGTCTGTTCGGTTGGAGTCCTGAAGTTTAGTGGCCAGAATTCAAGTGATTAATGTAATAGTTTGACCTGACACAAAATTATTCGGGATGACTGGAAAGAAAATATCGAGTACCAGTGAAGTTAACTAATTCCTCGTCTTGCTGCCTTGCTTCTTTTTATTCCATCTCTTCTGACAGTAGAGTTCCCTGGCATTTGAAAAGAGGAAGGGTTTGAGTCACATTGTCAGTGTTCCCCAAATGAGACTACTTGTCTGACCGGGAAGTAGCTGTTCAAACATCTGCGTGGCAGTTTAGTTCGTTAATTCTTGGGGATTTCAATTCCTTCAAGAGATTTCACACTAATTTGTACATTTTGTTTAAGCTTCAGCCTCTGGAGTGATATGAATATTTGCAAATCCTATCAATTGTTATATTGCATTTCTTTCTCGCTGCCAGTTTTGCAGAGGAAAACTTGAGAATTTAACCATGATTTGTGATTGATATGTTTTAAGAAAAATAATTTTTTAAAAAGCAGATAAATCAAAGCAGTTAGATTGTGTTGCCTTTAAAACATGAGATATTTCAAAAGTAATCACTTAATGTTGGGAAGCAGAATCACTCATTTTTCAACATCCAAGGTTTGCTATCTTGTTGCTAAGTGACAGAAAAAACTTTTGTTCTATTTGCATGCTTTGGTTTCCATCCTGAGTGCCTTGCAGAGATTAGAACTGTGAAAGTTGGCTTTCCAGTCCTTTAGAAACCAGTGCAGGGCTGGCCTACACGAAACTTTCATTAGATAAATGCAGATAGTGGGTCTGGAACAGAGGTGGCTAGATAACTTCCAAGCAACCGCAATACTGATGATTATTTTGGGAAGTGCAGCCAAGATCTTAAACTCTGTGCCCAATGAATAGCTCTGCGTACAAGTTAGAAATTGCCAAAGCTGAGAGCAATTGGCAAAATCCTCCACACTTAAGTACAGCCTTTAAGAAAGAAAAAGGCCCTGTATTTATTTCCATATTATTTAAGCAAACTTGGGAATGTGAGCCATAGCAACACTGCTCACTGATGTATGCCATCACAAGGGTGGACACATTTCACCTGTCATTTCTATAGTTGGTGTCTCTAGGAGTGTAATTCTACAGGATTCACTGGCAAGAAGCTTTGGCTGGAGGCTAAAGAACATTTATTTGCAAGGTTTTCTGAAAAAATGAACATATTCTAATAGAGTTTTACAAACAAAGCTTTCATGCTCAAGAAATACATTTTTGGAGTGGTAAAGAATGAAGAAAACGTTACCTAATTTATTACTGAATGCTTGTGAAAGACTTAATAGCCAAAAACTAGCAGTATGCCACAGACGATGTAGGAGACCTGTGGTGGGTCTCTGCATGTTTCCTTGCAAAGCTATGCCAAAGCCCCTTAATTCTGACCTTAATTATTTCAGTGGCAGGCATTTGCTGAGCAAAGAACTGTGACTGTGTCAAGTCTGTGCACTGAGGTTTGTGAGAAGGCCAGAGTAATCAACCAGGCTGGAACTGGGCTCCGCTAGTTGTGGCTGACCTATTCTGATTTTAAGTAAGGCCTGATCCATGCAGCTCTTCCTACAGAAGCCAGCCCTGCAGCTTCTACTGTCCACAGGCAGTACAGGATCATCTTCCTCTACAGGGATAGGATGAGTTTGCTGGGCACTCAACCCCCTCAGTAACCTGCAATGAAACTAAAGCTTCCTTCTCCCGGCCCTGCTGTTGTGTTCATTAAAACCTAATCAGTATTCAGCTTGCAAACTGAGAAGGGATATGTTCATGCAGTTTATTTTTTCCCAGTCAAACAAATCCTTCTAAGCTAACCAGGCGGTGTGTTAGGACCCTTTTTTCGTAGTAGGTATTAAGCAGATTGCTGGGCAAAAGTTCCGCATGGTTTTGTTTGTGAGCAGCTTCACAGACCATGGTGGACATCTGAGGTGCTGAGAATAGTTCTGTGCTATTCCCCACTCCCTTGTAGAGTTCCTCTTCATATTGTGCTGTTGGCATCTTGTAGCTGTGTCATAGGCTGCTGACATGCAGTGATGTGGCTTTCTCCCTTCTTCTCGGATGACTGAGAAAACCAGTGGCCAGCCCATGCAAAGCAGCCTGGCTCGCTCACAAATAACCAGCATCTTACTTGAATAAAAGCGTTACCCTGAATGTGACTCTTTGCTTATGTGCCTGGGCTTTCTGAAACCTGATTGCTGAAAGCACGTGTGTAGAGCAGCGTATCTACAGCTGACTGTTGGGGTGAGTTTTGGGGTTGCTTGCCATCTCACTTCCTTTTCTAGGGGAAAATCTCTGTGGCCAAGTGTCTCTGTGTGCTATGGGGTGACTGTCTTGTTTTGTTGGCAAGCTACCCTGACTTCCTAGAGGTTTCTCTCTTGCCATTGTTAAAACATTCTACACATTCCTTCCCCTTCCCAGTGTTTCAGATCCAACAAGCACAATGTAGAAGGGAGCTTAAGTCCTTTCTAATGAGTAGCACCAGGCATTATGCTGGCAAGCCAGCCCCTTGAGAACAGCCTGTTCTCTACTCTCAGATGTTTCTTTCAGTAACCAGAGTTAACCAGAGTTTTGCTTCACTATACCAATAAAAAAGCCTTTAACCAGGCGGAATTTACTGCTCTGAAGTGCTGAGTGAACAGAAATCATAACTAGTTTAAACCTAGTGCAGAGGGAACAGTGAATACAGCCAGGCTGTACACCATTGGTGTGTCTTCCAACCAAACCAAACCAAACCAAACAAACAAACAAAACCTCCAAAAAACAAAGAAGCTCCAAACACAGTCTGGCCTATGGCTCCCAGCTGGTTGGCTCTGCTGGGAACAAACATGGCAAAGGAGCTCATGTCAGCCTACACAAAATTTAGGTTCTAGATGGCCCTTTAATTGTGGCTTTGTGCAAGCATTAGGGAGTTGTAGTCTTGCTTCCCACAAAGGACCTTCATCAGAAATGCACCTATGTATATTTAAGAAGTGATGTAATGCTTATTGCATCCCCACATTTGTTATATGTCCTAAAGCCCTTGGGCGTAGCAGCAGTGACGCTATGAGTGTTTTCAAGGGAGACCAGGTGTGATTCAATTTGTACAGAGGACAGAGGTGTTTTGGCTCTCTTTTCCTGGAGAGCCTAGCAGCGCTCCCCACAGCCACTATGCTGATGTAGAGGAAATTTTCCTTTTTTGCATCCCTGGGACCTGTGAAGCCTTAGACCATGAGCTGTGGTCTTTGCAGGCTTCTCCGCTACGTGTTGTTCCTTTGTTGTGTGCAGACCGTGGCTGACATGAATAAATACTCCTTTTTTTACGGTCTGGCTTCTCCACAAGCAAACTTGTATCGAAACATCCAACTATATCACTCCAATATTAAAGCCTGCTGCTGGAAGAGATGAGAGTGGGGAGCACAACATACCCAGCAGGCTGCTGGAAGGCCAGCTTCAGTGCAGCGTACAAACTTAATTTTAGGCTTATTTCTAGCTCTGTGAAGTCATTGGTTCTCTTCAGAAGCTTAACTTAAACATGTGCTTTATATTTTTGGTTGGATTGGGAAGAACTCATTTTGTTGGTAAGCTCTAAACCAAATGATTCCTAGGGAAGGAAGAATTATCCACTCACTGTGAACTACTTATTAGAAATCTAAAACAGGCAAGCTATTTCTCCTGCAGGCTGAGGTGAACAAATATAGAAGAAAAGAGAATGGCTGAATTATTCTCAGCAGATATAAACTAATGCAGTGACCAAAGACATCAGTTTGACAAAAATTGTGATAGTTTTGAATCACTGTGCCAGCATCTACGTTTCTCAGAATGGAGAAGAATACTGGTGTGTTGTTTTTATTTTTATTTTTCGCTAGCATCCTGAACACACCAGTAGTGCCCTTTAATTAGCATTCACTACCAAAAGTGGCTTCACTGCCTCTTTTGCACAATCTGACCATAGTGATTGCTTGGAGTTACTTTAAATGCAGCTTTTCTGTTGGCAATCACTTTATTTACTGCTTGGCTGTAAAACAATGGTGCACTTTCTTGTGAACACAAAAGCAGATTAACATCAGTAAAGCAAACATCTTACTAAAGCAGATGTTTGTAGGCAAATACCCATTTCTTAGAAGCAGATTATCTTCTGCACTGGCATATGGGAAAGGGATTCATATCATGCAATGCTGTTACTCTCAAATGATGTGAGCAGCGGCTCAGCAGAGAGGTGTGTAGCTCCCCTACCTTCCTTCCATCTCCTAGGAATCACTCTCTGAAGGGTGATTAAACATGGGACAGAGCCAATTGTTGATCTTACTGAGATCAGTCCTGCTAGCTGTTTAGCATTTCATTCTTAAAAGTGACTGCCAGTGAGTGAACAGGGCTTTGTGCTACATGTACTTGCTTCTTTCTGTTTTGTTTGAATAAATTTGTTTATTGTTTTGGTGTTTTTTTCTTGCTGTTCATGAGAAATCTAGGGCTGTGCTTTTGATTGAATTGAACACCTAGGCCTATGTTTTATAGCAACTCTATTCCCACTGAATTGCCTGAAAGAAGCTTTTGGTACAAAATGCTAGGCTTATTAGAAGTAGACAATAGTTAGATATTTCCAGGCTATTGTGCAAAGAAAGCATGGTTGTGCCTTAGAGGAATGATCCTCAGCTGGTGGCAAATGGCAGCTTCAGTCTTTTCTAAGCAAATTATACTATGAGGACTGAAAGATGTTCAGATGTTTTTGAAGCCTGTCCTGGCACATGGTATTTACCAGCTGAAGTCTTCTCAACCTTGCAGTCTATCCAGAAAAGCCACCCTTGGCTGTCTGTGGTGAGAGCTTGTCAGCATGTGAAGGAATGTAGATGCAGAAAAGATGTGACCGTGGTTCTGGCTCCTTTGGTGCTTCAGGTTGGCTGCCTAGATTTCAGAGATGACCTCTGGAAACTGAGAGAGAATATAGGTCCATGATTTTCCTTGTGTGGAAAATTCCCTCCATTACTATTTGAAAAAAAAAAAAAAGCAGGAGCAGGGTGTGGACAGAAGTGGCCATGGTCTCTGAGGAAGGCAGAAGCTCTTTACCTCTCCCAATATCACTGAATATCAGTTGGTGTGGGAAAGGTGTGGATAGACTCATCTCCATAAGCACAGGACACTCTTCAACAGCAGTAGCTTTATTTTTGGCACTGAATCACTCTCAGCTCTGTCTCATAAATTGCTGACCGTCTTGCACAAGAGGCTTTCAGTTTTTGAAAGCTCTCCTTTTACATAACACCTCCCTTCCATCCCCTTGTGTGGATTACACAGCACAGGAAGAGAAGGGGAACCATGTCAGCACCCCACCTATCGCTGCTCCGGGTCCACTGAGTTGGATCCAAAAGTCTGGCCCCAGCATAGGCTTGGCCTGCACTTTTTTTGCTGATCCCTTGGTTATGAGAAATTTAAACCAGATGTTCAGTGTTCAGTCATGCTTTTCTTATTTTTCCTGCCTCTATCACAGTAATTACTCTCTATTGAGGGTCATTCAGAGTTCAGTTCTGTTGAGAACTGTTATTCTTGATTACAGGATCGGCTGCTTTTTCAAACATCCTTGTCTAATTGTACTTTGAAAGACATGTCACAGTATCCCAGAGCTCTTCAGTTAGGTACTGAAGAGAGAAGTTGTTAATAGCAATGACAAGGAATGTAGCAGTTATTTGGAGGAAGGAATCTGCCTGCTGACTTAAAAAGCTCATCAATCCTGATTGGAACTGAAACATAGATGAAAATATATCAGATATTACACAAATGATGTTGAACCAACTGTGTGGTCTGACACAAGAAGACACTGAAACTATATTTCTGTTTCTGGTAATACTGACAGCACACGGCATCACGGACTTTTCCAATATTACGTCAGGAGTCTGATGCTGCTTGGTATATTACCTAAGTCCTTGGGTCATCTGATTATCTGAGGATTTCTATTTGTTTATTAAAAGAAGAATCTTGTGATATAGACAATTAGTTGCACCCATCAGAAACAAAAGGATCAACACAGTTTTATTTTGTGAACCAGATCTCTTTTATTAACCTGCTATAAAGCATCATTTTTTGCTTCCCCCTTTATTTTTCCTTCCTCTCAAAATTTCTGTAGTTCAAGTCTTGAAACAGTAAACAGAGGCAGCTTGCTTCTGGCTCACATGTGAGGAAAGGCCAAGAGCCATCTGCAAAGCCTTCAGCCCCGGCTGGAAACTCCCAAACTCCAAAGGGTGTTTCCCTTGCAGCCGTTCTGCACAGTGAAGCCAGGCAGCAACTATGTCAAAGAGGGACTCTGGCAACCACTATTTTGCAGAATAAATATTGATGCATCTGCTAGGAGGGCAAAGAGAAATCCTGGCAAAACAGAAGCATGTTCTGACACTGCTGACCAAAGACCAGCTCTGCTTTCTGCAGTTGTGTGTCTTCAACTGAGAATAGTGTCCATGTCTAAGGAAGAGGACAACAATGTTGACCAACAGGCAACACCCTTCATGCAGTTAAAAAGCTATTCAGATGACCACCAAATCTCCAGATGTATCTCAGTTTTCTGTGGATGGGAGAAGGAATGTGGAAGGACAAGCGAAGGAGGAATTCTGAGATTGGTGTTTGAGATTTTTCTCCCTTTCAAACCACTTGTGATCTTTTCCTTTAAGTTCAGAAGTTGGTGATGTGAGCAGGAGGGTGAAGTATTTCTGGAAACCTGTATGTAGTGTGGGAAAGGGTTGACAGCTACTCCTCAGATGTTCCTATGTTTCAGCTGCAGTTTTGGGAAGATGCAGGTACTTGTCTGAAATGCCATGGAGCCAATCCCCCAGTATGAGGAGCAGTTCTTAAGGAACTTCTCTGGGAGAAACAAAACCCAGGCTGAAGGCTCTGCTCCCTAAAACTCAAGACAGAGACTCTTCATCACCCCAGACTGTGGTCTGAAGGGAGTGAAATGGTCACCCTCAGTGCTGAACCTCCTCCATTATATGTGAATGATTACCTGCCTAAGGAGGGCAACAAGCCTTTCCCTCACTAAATCTGTCACCATCCCTCAACATAACTGATGCAAGCCTCCTTTACTTCCTCAGTCTTTTCTCTTGGAGTGGCTTTGTGGGGCCAATTATAATTCGGGCCAGTGACAGATTAACATCTGAGAAGAAACTGGAATTCTAGGTAAGCACTGGAGGGCCAGGTGAACACAACAGATTCCTCCTGACCATTAGGAAGTCCTCCTGTGTTGTCTGGGTGCCACTGCATTGTCACAGGTTATCCAGTGAAGTTGTGGAGCTCCTCTTCCGAGTTCTTCAAAAGCCACCTGAACATGGTCCTGGGTAGGCAGCTCTGCATGGAAGTGTGTGCTGCTGTAACTCAGGAGAAGGACACAGGCCAATTATGGCTTGTTTTATCTTAACTCCAATTAGATGACTTGTTTGCCTGGACTGCAGGCAAAGTATTTAGCTCTTAACAAGAGCTTTTCCCCTCAGATACACAAAGGGCAACTGTAAAGCCTTTTCTGCCCAGCATCAGCTCACACTGGCTCTGAAGAAGTAGCCAAAGCTCCCTCAATCCCAACTGATATTTTCTCCTGTGTCACTGACAGCACCTGGTGCTGCAGTGGTGCTCATGTCTTTCTCTTACCAGTAAAAGCTACCATAATGTCCTGTGGTTGCAGCATTAGTTGCACAGCTTGTTGCCAACTGCAGGGGGGTTTCCTGTGACAGTTTTCATGCTGGATATTGCTGGCACTCAGCAGGCTACAGCCTTTCCAATCAGTCCACAAGCCCTTTCCTTCTCATTATGAGAGGTGCTGAGAATATTCAGGCATAAAATGTCATGTTCTCTTAATCTAGTAACTGCATAAGGCCTTAAATCTCACTCATGCTAGCTCTGTAGTGCTGTTTTAGGTCCTGTCTTGCCAAACTTAGGGTTCCTGACAGGAGAAAAAAACCTTGTGGTTATGAGATGAAATTAGAAGTTAAGCCATCTGTCTGGGAAGCCAGCCTTGCCACTGATACCCCTCTGACCTTGAGCAATTAATGTAGATGAGGAAACACCAATGCTGGGGAGGCAGATATAGGAAATGACACACGGTGTTTTGTGCGAAAAGCCAAATTAGTAACCTAAAATGGTCTGTGGTTTTTTTGCCACCTCTCCACAGTAGGGGGAAATAACCGCTAGAATAAGTCTCGAGGAGGCAGAGCCTGGAAAAGTCTCCAAGTTCCCGGACCCATGTGGGAAAGCAGCCTTCTCCATCCAGACCCACAAAGAGGGCTGTGGGAGTTGTAATTCCGGACGGACAGCCGCAGCCCGGCCGTGCCAACCCCCGCCCGCGGCCCGTCCCCTAGGAAGTCTGCGTGAGCGCACCCTGAGTGCAGCCTGCCTGCGGGGCTGCTCCGAAAGCCCACCGTACGAGGGCTAGGATTTTCAGGCAAGACGTTCCCTAGCGTACTCTTTACTGCCGTCACCGCGGGTGTACTTGTTGCCTCTCTAAAACGTCCCGTTTCCCAGCCTCGCTGAGCTCCACCCTCCGTCTGTCCTGCCCTGCCCGGCCGGGAGGGGCGGGGCGTGTGGCCCGAAGCCACCGCCCACCTCGCTCCGCAGGGCTTAAAATGGCGGCGGCGGAGCGCAGCGCGGAGTGCGGAGCCATGGCGGGGGTTCGGGGTTGTGTGGTGCTGCTGGCTGCGGCCCTAATGCTCGCCGGAGCTGTCCTGGGCAGCGAGGAACGCCCCCGGCTCCTGGGGGCTCCCGTGCCTGTAGATGAGAACGACGAGGGCTTGCAGCGGGCCCTGCAGTTCGCCATGGCCGAGTACAACAGGGCCAGCAATGACAAGTACTCCAGCCGGGTGGTGCGGGTCATCAGCGCCAAGCGGCAGGTGGGTGCGGGGACGGCCTGCCTCTGTGTGCGTGGGATGCTGCGGGAGTTGGGATTTCTGAGGTTAATTCAGGCTGTTCTGCCGCAGGAGGTGGAGGAAAGCTTGGGGCTTACGGCTCTGATTGCTAATGTTGTTTTATGAGCAACGCAGTTTTGTTTACTGATTAGCTAACTAGTTTGTTTACTTGGATCTTCTTTCCTGTTTAGTAAGAGTTGCTGAGTGTGTTTTCTGTGAAGGTTGCCACACACTGCCTGGTCTGTACTTTTTGGCTGGTTGTGCTTCTTTCCTGTAAGATTCTTCTCTCTGGAAAGCTCCTAGGTATGTGTTGCAAATAAAGCTGCTACTGCCTGTGATCTTGTTGCAGCTCGTGTCTGGAATCAAGTACATCCTGGAGGTTGAAATTGGTCGGACAACTTGCCCCAAGTCATCAGCTGATCTCCAGAGCTGCAAATTCCACGATGAGCCGGAGATGGTTAAGGTAAGCTCTATGCAGGATGTGCTGCTTCCTAGTACCTCCTTCCCTCTGGGAAGGTATGGGCAGCATCACGTGTCTGCTTCTAATAAGATCAGATGTGTCATGCCTTTAGACTGGGCAAGATGCTGTCCTTGCAGAACTTGTCTTGCCAGATAATGCTCACAGAGGAAGGGAGGCCTTGCAGCATGCTTAAGTAGAGACTTCAAGCTGTGGTGCACAATAGGAGTACATGTGCCTCAGTCTTATGAGTGCACGTGGCTTTGATTTCAGGGATATGCAGAGGAAACTTTGCTAATAAGGGATTGCTTAGGGGTCTCCTGGCTGTCAGTTTAGTGCCTTAACTTCTCATACCCTTCTCAGCTCCTCCTGTACACATGTGAACAAGCTCAATTCAGTCTTCTTTCAAGACAATCTAATTTCTGTGAATCTTTCTTTGGGCTAAGCACTGATCAGAACTGGATTACCCTGGTTCTCTAGATTTATTATATCACGCTGCATGCAGTTTTCTTAAGAAATAATCTAGCTTTTCAGGTTAGCACCAAATTGTCTGCCTTACTTTGGTCAGTGTCTAGTTCTTGCCTGTTATTTCATTACTGGTGTTAATTGGTAATAGGCTTCTCTGTGCGTGTTCCTTATGCCTTCATGAGAGCTGACACTGCACAGGAATGATCCGCTAAGCACATGGGTGGAAGCTTGCCTGTGCATCAACACAGCTGCCATTGTTAGGCAGGCAAACACAAACAAATGGTTAGCTGTGTGGGTCTGCCTGCCTTTGCCCTCAGTGCTTATGTTAGAGAATTACCCAGGCTGAAAGCTCTACAGCACTGGGAACTGGTGTGTGGAAGTAGCTTGATATTGTGAAATGTTGACTGCTTGGCTTCTGTGTTAGCATTTGGGATAAATGATTAATCCTGAGCGGGTTCTAAGTTTAGAGTTCCAGAATACACTGCTGGGAAAGTGCAAATCCAGAGTCATAAGAGTGGCATATAGTCAAGAACCACAAAATGGAATGGAGTAGATCTGTGTAGAACAATGATCAGTGACACTGTTGTATGTTCTTAATATGATAATTGATTTCTTTTTCTCTCTCCTCAGTATACCACATGCACCTTTGTAGTGTACACTATTCCTTGGCTAGGCCAAACTAAACTACTGAAAAGTACCTGCCAGTAAGCCTCTCTTGGCTCCAGCGGTGACCAGCAACCAGTTACTCGGAGGAAAAAAGAAGCAATAACATGAATTGAGATGGATTGTATCATTGCCTGTTAACTCATATTTCTGTATACTTGTGCTATGCAAGTAAAATTATGTAATCTTTCTATAAAGCACAGTATGATTTCAACTTTATTTTTCCTCTTTGTAGTTATATTTTGGAGTAGCTGTTTGTCTTCTCACAGCTTTCCCAATAAAGCAACTCCAGTGTCAGAATTTAGGATAAAGTTGGTGTCCCTGTGAAGTGACTACTGTAAACATTAAAACTCAACTCATTGTTGCTGTTGTGTGTGGTTGCCTTTATATGAGTGCCTGGTGTCTTGGAGGAAGGTTTTGTATTTATTTATCAGCTAATCTCCTATGCCCAAAGGATGGGGTGAGAAGAAATGCGGGGTCTAATTACAATGGAATAAGCTTGGTGAAAGTCTTTAGCTGTTTTGACTGAAGAAGTGTTTGGACTTTGAAAATGCTGTAGCTTGCAATGTTATCTTTTGGGAAGGTTAACCAGAACTTATGTGAAGTGTGTGATCAGTTTCTGCTGGAATTCTGCTCCCATCAGCTGCTGTATTGCAGAGCTCCATTTGTTTATGCAGCTGTGCTGTGTAAGAATTAGCCATTCTGATGTCTCTTTTGTATTGCATTGGAATACAATGTTTGGGGAAACACTAACTTCCTCTAGCACTGTCTTTACAGGTTATCCTACTGTATCTTTAGTTCTGTAGTGTTTCAAAGATGGAAGCTCTGAGTAGGAAGCCCAAGGATTCTCCTTCCAGTTTGAGCAATAGTATAGCCAACTTCGTTTATAACCTGAATTATCTCCATTAGAGCTGAAGAACAGCTGCTTCAGCACCTGTGCTTGGTCCATCATAGCTTCCTTTTGCAAACAGTTACAGGCACGGAAAAGCCTGGAGGATAGTCAGTGGCAGTAAGCTTGGCTGGTGGGGAGGTAGAACTGTAGTCTGGCAATATGTTAACCAGGGCAAACTTGAGTGACATCTGATCAGGGTACATGCTATTGAGTCAGCAGGTGGAGAGAATCTGTGCCCAGGAACTCTTAGGGCAACTGGCTAAAGTGCTTCCTTAAATTCATTAGTTTGTGGGGCAGTTGAGAATACTTGCTTTGAAAAGGCACGTGGCATAACACTTGTACCAATAGCCTTAGCTTGAGAACAATCTAGCACTAAAATAATGGGAAAGTTTACTGGTGTTGAGTGGATAACTGACAAATAAGAGACATCCCTCAGTGGTTTTACAGCAAATGGATCAAGAAAACCTGTCTTTGTTCTGCAAGTGTGTGTGTTCCACAGACACAGCCTTCCAAATCTAAGTGTGTGTACAAGACTGATGGGTCTTTCAGTTGAGCGCACTGCTGCTGATTTTGTTGCCTGTGGCATCAACACTTGGGATTTGTGTGAGTGTTACAGGGAATGACAGCTCTGGATTCAGGAAAAAAAATTCTACTTTTTCAAGATTATGATGTGATGTCATGATGAAGTGGAAGAGAAAGCTTCTCTGAGCAGATGGTAAGTAAGAAAGGAGCATTTTAAGGGGGTCTTGTTTTTAACTCTGGAAGGAAGGAGGAGGATCCTCATGAAAGAAATTTCATCTTTAATGGGGAGAGGAAGCTATCAGGTAAAGGTGCTAAGATTGAACAATGAGAATGCTGCTTGTTTTGCATGGTCCTAATGGACTTAATTTGTCTTGTATCTTTGTTTCTTTGTATTTTGAAGTAAACACGCACCCTCTGGTGTATATCTTACCCAAAGACAAAATAAGCTGTGTCTTGGCCTATGTTACTCCTTCAATCATGGAAGTGGTTTGTCCAAGTCTGGTGGTCTTGTTTTGAAGGTGAGTAAACTGAAAGGAGTGTAGAGAAGAGCTGTAGAAGTAATCCGAAGAAAGTAGCTTTTGATGAGAAGTGTAAGGATGCCATTACTCTTTTCTTTAAAAAACAACAACAACAACAAAACTTCAGTGAGAGCGATTGCAATCACATCTTTGGGCATGGAGTGACTTGGATCTAATGAAGGAGAACAAATGAGTGCATGACTAGAAAGTGAATGTTTCTAATGGGAAATACAGCTGCCTAATGAAGGAGTGAATTTCCTGTTGCTTTGTTGCCTTTCCATGGAGATGAGAGCTCAAGGAAAATCAGCTTTAGCCCAATCTGTGTTCTGGTACTCACAGCAAAGTGGAGCTGTGTGGAAAATGAGGTTGTGGTAACTGCAAGATCTCTCATCTTGCATCTCCTATGGGCTGCTCTTTCTCCCAAGGGAAATGCCATGTCCCCTCATCGCTGGGGTTTGGTGAACTTACAGGGAATGAGCTGGCTGCCTGCCACCAAAGATCTTCATCCAAGGTTCCCCTCCTTCCACTCTATCATGCCCCTGTTCCTGCTGAGTGCTAGCAGGATAGCTATCTGGGTCAGTGTCCCTGCTGAATGAGTAAATTCTGGTGCCAAGCTGCTCAGATGTCCTTGTTATTTTTCAAACTATGCTCCATTCTTATGTTCCCAGTCCCTGTTTTCTAGCTTATCTGTGTAAGGACTAGGTAAGGGGATTCATTCTCTTGCTTTTAGTGTGTTTACCTGTGTTTCAGGCCTTTCCCTTTTATTATCTTGGCTTGAGGCTTGGTCTCATTGGTAAGGAGACGAGACAAGGAGAAGGCAGGGTGCAAATCATAGAATCATTAAGGCTGGAAAAGACCTCCAAGGTATCACGTCCCACCAACAACCCAACCCCACCATGCCCACTAACCATGTCCCTCATTGCCACGTCTCCACATTCCTTGAACATCTCCAGGGACAGCGACTCCACTCCCGCCTGTGCCAATATCTCACCATTCTTTCTGAGAGGAAAGCCAAGCATTTTACCACCTTATCTGTATTTATTAGACAGCAGCTCTAAACAGCATGTAGGAAAAACAGTGAATGTGCCAGAGAAAATGAGTTTGCATGTGACAAGCTCCTGCATTCAACGGTGTTGTGTTTTCACACTGAAAAATTCCAATGACTAAGGACACAAACGAGTGGCACAGATTACCCCATCCTCATAAGCTACTGAGTGTCAGTCTCAGTGACTGTCCCCGTGTGCACTCCACCTGGAGTAAATGCTAAAAAAGCCTGACCTAATTTGAGCATCTTCTGCTCTGGGCTGTTTTACTTTGTGTTTGCAACAGGCTAAGAGCATTAATGGAAGTTCCCCTGCCAAGAGCATTCTGCTTGGCAGGTCTTTCTGCTTGGCTGGATGGTGCTAGCTGGGTCAGCTGTCAAAACCTGCCTGAATGCCAAGCCCTCATTTTTAGCTGCATTCACTGCCTGACTTTTTCAAATGTGAGGCGTGAATGACAGCTGTGAACAAGTGATCTGGGTTGTGCTTGTTTCTTTTTGTCTCTTGCTATGCTTTGCTTGCATGCGATGGATCAGTTCTGGGGTTGCACTTCCTTAAAATCAGGCCAGAGCATTTTCCTGGTGACCTATTAGGCGAGGTGCTTTTAGGCTGCCACAGCTCATGAACTCAAGGCTTTTTCCTGGCTCTGAGACTTGGGGAGATTGAGGGCTGAGAGGCTGTGAAGTATAGCACTTCTTAGCAGTATCCACCACACAGTTCTTCGGGTCTTTCTGAGAGCCTTGAAGCCACTAGTGCTCCTACCAGCTACAGAGATGCTCTATACATAGCCTAAATTGCAATTTTCTGCAATTATGAAGGCAAATGACCATGCAAGAATTCAGGCCACCCTGGAGCCCTGCACACTTAGGGCTGAGGTGTCCAGAACCATTCACAATGTGTATACACTGTGAATGTCTATTCCTTAGCTTAAGGCAGAGACCTCTTTCATGAGGTGCTTCATGCCTTGGAGCTGGGTGGCCCCAGGCTGGACAAGGAAGGCTAAGGAGTGATTTTGGTGTTCAGCTGGCTTTGGTGACAGGAGCAGGCAGCCTGCCCTCCCTGCAGCAGGTCCTTCAGCAGGCCTTCCCTGCTGTGCCCTCATGGCTCAGTGCCACAGCAGATCCGGGGACTTGAGGTGACATGGTTGCTAAACTTCTTCCATATTGTCACTCCCATCCCATTGCTTAAACTGCATGAGCCTTATGACTGTAGGATTTTGCAACAGAGAGAGAAAGGAGAAGCTCACGCACCCATCTCCATGATAAGCCAGGGCATGAGAATCGGGGTGTGTGCTTTGATTATTTCCCATGACACTGTGTAGTGCCCTCAGTGCCTCATGTTGTGCCATTTCCACCTTTTTAAGTACACAGCAATCAAGTTTTTCTCCTCTCTGTATTTATTTCCTGCCCATTCCTGCAGATGGGTCTCTTGCCTCATAAATAGGTGTCCTGGTTCCCCAGTCTTGGCCATTTGCAGCAGCAGTCTGTAGGGGACACTGTGGCAGAATCACTTTATCCTCCTTAACCTGGAGAATGAAGAAGGAGAAAGAAACTTAAAATAAAACCTTGGGCTCTCAACAGTATGTCAATAATAATAAATAGTAATGTCATGTAAGCAGTTAGGAACCAGCATGAGTGCTTTTCTCCTTTCTGTCCCCAACGAGTACAGGTATCACAAAAGGCACTCCCCCACCTGGAGAAGAAGTTGGACCTGAAGCCTGGCCATTTCTTGTTTCTGGTTTCATTTCTTGAATATAAAGGTTAGCAAGAAAAGGATGATTTCAGGTGAAGCAGTGATATTTACACTGACCAGTTGGGCATGAACTGTTGTGGCCGAGGGGTGGAAGCAGGGAGCAAGCACAGCACTGACCTGCTCCCATTGGCAGGTCAGCCTCTGGGGCATTTCATGCCAGGAGCAACTCAGAAGGGCTTAAAATCTGTGGCATCAAAGCCAGTGAAGTTGTTCGGGGTTTTTTTTTGCCCTTCAGATTATGTATGATTTCAGAGCTTCTCAGAGGGGTTCCCTGGGGACTTGCATGGCTCAAACGAGCTGGAACAAGGCAATGCTGTGTGCTGAGTTGACTTGCTTGGAAAAGAGCCTGCCTCTGGGCCTGTGCTACATGCTGCAAGCCAGTTTTGGTATTTAACCCTGCTGGAGTCACAGAGGATTTCTTGATGATGGCCTCTCATTAATCCTGCTTTTCCTGCCCAGCAGCCAGCCAGGTGCTGCTGTGTGCAAGGGGCTGTGCATCTCCAGGAGAGCTCTGCTGCTGAGCTCTGCAGTTGCCCAAACACCTTCAAAACCTTCCAATGGTCTCTGCAGGGCTCTGCTTCAGTAGACAGTCAACAAGGAGTAAGCTGGGCCTTGGTCTGAAGTAGGCTCTGGCAAATAAGTTTATTATCTTTATTTTTAAGCTATCCTTGGAGTCAGTGCTGCCTGAGGTGTGCCTAAACCAACCTGCAAGCTTTAGATGTGACCAGAACATGTCACTGCCAACATCTGGGATTACCATCAGCATTCACGTTGGGCACCATTGCCATACAAAGGTCAGAGATATCACCCCTCACTCCCTTTTGTGGTTCCATCCGGGCTTTGCCCCACACAGGACTGTGCTCCCTCCTGGTTGGAGTTGGGTGCTGCTTGTGAGCAGGCCTCGGGCAGGCACAGCATGGCAAGACCTTGGTTGCTGAGTTATCTACTCCAAGTAAGTCATAGAATCATTAAGATTGGAAAAGACTTCCAAGATTATGAAGTCCACGCCCAACCCATCCCCACCATGCCTGCTAACCATATCCCTCAGTGCCATGTCTCCACACTTCTTGAACACCTCCAGGGATGGTGACTCCACCATCTTCCTGGGCCGTTTGTGCCAGTGCGTCATCACTCTTTCAGAGAACAAATTTTTCCTAATACCCACTCTGAACCTCTCTGGCTCAACTTGAAGCCATTCCCCTTCTCTAGTCATCTCTAAGAGCTCCTTAGGAAGGTGATATGGCACGGTTAGGAGGAAGAGCAAGTGAAAGAATGGATGAATTTCCAGTCTGAAAAATTTGTCCCAGTTGTCTTCTTATTTCCTGTGCTGAGCTCTCATGCCTTGCAGCCTTTCACGTGTAACCTGAAAGCTTTCCACAGGGGGTCACCATCTCACAGAGGATGCAGGACTTGACTGGGGACAAAACAGGCTGGTTTCTCATCTTCCACAAAGCATGGCAAAGTCACACCTCTGACACAGCCCTGTTCCTTATGTCAGCAGATACATGGCCACTTCCTTCCAGGTGCCTCCTGGAATGTCTGAATCAGAGCTGCATTTTCCTTTGATCTCTGGGACACAAGGACAGGAAAGGGAATGATACTGATGTCTCAGTATGGTCCTCAAAACCTTGGATGCTGCAAGCAGACATCTCCTGCAGGGCTGACACCCATTTCTGTGGCTGTTTGCCTGGGTATTTCCATTGCCAACATATGAAGTGCTACAAGATACCTCTCAGTGTCTTGTTCACAGGTAGCCCTTAGCCTCACACACTCATAGGAGTATTTGAGCTGGATGGGACACTTAAAGATCACCTAGTCCAACTCCTCTGCAATGAACAGGGACACGTACAGCTCAATCAGGTGCTCAGAGCCCCATCCAGCCTGACCTTGAGTGTCTTTGTGCATAGAGCATCCATCACTGCTCTGGGCAACCTCTGCCAGTGCCTCACCACATAGTTAGGCTGTAATTGCATAGTGCAAAATCACATGGATCTGCCACTGTGTGGAGAGGGGGAGTTTAGCATATTCCATAGAAATGAAGCTAAGCTGATGCTGTTTTTTCTTCAGTGCTTCTTTCAACATCTTTTGAGGAACACTGAATGTGAACACACTTATTCTCCCCAGCTGATGTTATGTGAGCCCCCAAACATATAACAATATGTTAATATATTAGAGTAGTGTATTTTAATAATAAACATTTAACAATAAACTATAACGAACATGTAATTTGGAGGTTAACATGCAGCAGGCCCCAAAGACACTCGGTGTGTTACGTGGACATTCCTGTTCGTTGACTCAGGCTGAAGCCAGGAAGAAACATCTCCTTATCTGCATTCCAGATGGTCACAACCAATCATGCTCACCAGGCATGATTTATCGAAGGAATAACAAATGCCAGTGCAGCCAGCAAACTCCTCCCCTGCCATGCACTAAGACTGCAGAAGCAGTCCAGGAGTAATGCCTGTCCAGGACCTCCCTGCTTTGCTCTCAAATTCTTCAGCGATGAAATGATATTCTCTTTTTCAGACTGTTTCTTTAAAAGAAGAGATGGAAACTGGATGTTTCTCCAGTGTGCTCAATGAACTGCAGGAATCATAGCGTATTCATGATAGATTAAATTAATTTAGTGATTATCTGAATTCCTGGCCTAATTGAAATGTAGTCTCTCATGCTCTTGCAGCAGTTGGTGTAGCTTTTCCAGGAAGAGCTGCTGACACGTCACCACATTGCTTGTAAATAGCAAAGCTGCTGAGTATCAGCTTCTTGTGCCGACGGGAGGAGAGGAGCACTGCCTCTGGACCCCCCTGTTGATACCAATGACATTTAACTCCGGCACAGAAGCGCCAAGTGGGAAACTGCCTTTCTGATGCCCCAAATACATTTCAGGGCTCTGTGCAAAGCCAGTAAAAGTCATATGCACACTTCAGAAATTAGCAATAAGTGTTCGCCCCCTGTAGGAAATCATTGTCTGGAAATTGGATGATCCAGAGGATTCAATTTATGTAAATACCTGGGATTGTCCCATGGATTATTAAAATAGAACAACAGGAGTTTTGATCTAGTCGGCCCCTTAACCCCCTGGGCTACTAACTTACATAAATCTTGGAATTATCTTAGATAAATGCTTTGGAATTGAAATTAGCTTCCTTAAACACCATCAGCATAAAGCAAGTATCTCTTTTTGAGCAGGCCTTTTTTAGAGGTAGGCTGAGATTAAATGGCTTGCAGCTCAGGCAGGCACACAGGGCTGTGCTATGGCCATGCAAATGATGCACTGTGTGGTATAATTGGGATCATTGTGCAGAAGAAATGAAAATCATAATTGTTTTTTGTTTGCTTGCTGCTTCCTTCCATGTTGCTGGATTTTGTACCATCAATTAGAAGCTGACTTGTTCCGTGCCCAGATGAGAGCCCCTTGTTTGTGGCAAGGCTGGGAAAACTGCTAATTGCCTTCTGTCAAATGGACAAGGTCGTGATGGCACAACAATTAAAGGGAAGCACTTGGCTGTGGTGGTGCTGAGACTGCCCAGGTCAGGCATGGCTGATTGACCCGGCTCTGGTACATGGGATGATCAGATGGAGCTTAACAAGGCAGCGAGTAAGAGCTGAGTTTGGGAGAAGGGGTACTTGGTACCATAGTCTGGGACTATGGGGGGAGCCAGGATGTCCCCTCCAAGCCTTCCCCTGAACATATGAAGAAATACTGGTTTTTTTGGAGTCCCCAGGGGGTGCTGCTCCATGGTCCTGCTCTCTCCAGCAGCTGCTTGGGAAGTGGAGTGCTGAATTTCTGACTACCACTGAAGCAGAGCAGACATTTAAACAGCTCTGATAGTTTCTGCTGGGAGTTGTCTTGCTGTCAGCTGCATCTCAAGCCTAAGTCAGTGGGTGTGTAAAACTACCTTCAGTAAGAGCAGACAGATAGATGATTATTTTAGTTTCCCTTCAGAAAACTTCAAACAGTGCAGTGAGTTTGTCCAGTGCCTGGCACTGATGAGTTCTTCTTCAGAACGGAGCTGCTCGACACATGGTCAGAGCCAACACTGTACTCAGACCACTGCCAGAGCAGAGGGAAAGCACCTTCTCACATCCCTCTGAAGATGTGACAAAGACTGACACTGCAGCTCATTGCCTGAGGAGGTATTCCGGATGGCACCTTACTGAGGGTTGGTTCTTGCTTACTGGGGTGCTCACAGCTGCCTTGGGGTGACTGCCAGCCAGATGCTGCTCCTGCGCTATGAGAGATGGAGAGAGATGCAGCTGGGCTGTGAGACATTCACAACAATTTGTAAGAGGTCAGAGTGAGGGTCACAGTGCCACTTGTTCTCCCTGGCTGACTGCCACTGCTCTTGCAAGGACACACAAGCTCGGTGATGCCTGAACTGTGCTGTTTGTAGTGCTTCACAGAAACCTAATAACCCAGATATCACAAAAAGGTATTATTGTTGTTAGTGCACGTCCTCTTATACTAAAGGTCTTTGCCCTAACTCACAGAGAAAATATATTATATGCTAAAGCTTCTTGCTGTTCATGCCTTTTCTGCTGCCACGTTCACCCTTCCACCTCTGGGGCCTGTGACTGGGACTGCAGCCTGCTTCATATAGAGAAATTGGACTTTCACAATGCATGATCCTGAGATCTCAGCATGGAGGGGATTGAGTGTAGCGGTGGAGGTCCTTTCCTCCTTGGCTTTGGGTCTGCTTGGATTTAATTTTATTCCTTTTCTTAATATTGTTTACTCACATGCTCTTCCTGTTCACCACTGTCCACATTTTGTTGGGAGGAGTTACTCCATCCTTCTGTGCCTTGGTTTCCCCTAGTGTGTAAAATGGTGTTAGTAGTGGGATGCTTATGGAGAAGAACACTTTCTAATTGTCTCTGTCTGGCCCTCATGGCACATGAGTCAATGTCCTACATGGAGAAATGAGTTGTGCCAAGTGTGTGTGCAGCATCAGCACCTTGCTGGTTATGCACTTTCCAGCTGGTATACAAAATGCTATGATTATGTATGAAATTCTGAAAAGAAACATTAAAAATTAATTATATTGACTTTCTCTGTAGTGAGCCCACATCTAGAGTTGAAATTTTAGGATCATTTTTTTTCAGATAGCGCTGCGGGTGCCTGGACAATTTTCAATGAATATTTGACTATAAATTGCTCGCCTTATTTTCCCGTTCAAGCATTCCCAATTCTCAGTGAATTAAAAAATGATTAGAAGATAGGCTTTATTCATTCTCATAAAGGAAATGAATAATTTTACACAAAGTGAGGCAAGAATGTCAAACTGCTTCTTTTGTTCAGCAATTTTCTTCTGATTTTAAAGTTTAGCATGGAGCAAGCTACATGAGGCTGTGCAATTCATTATCCAAGATAGGTAAAGTGCCTCTCAAAACTTGCTCTGGAGAGGCATGAAACATGAGGAAGCAACAGGAGCTAGAGAGCACTTACCCTCCTCCTGACCCTGTTTGGGTGCTAATCCAGTTTTGGGGTGCCCCTCTAGCCAGGAGATGCTGTTTGGACGGTCTATGAGGACAGCAAGGTATCACTCTACACCTGTTTTTTTTCACTGCCCCTGCAGACAGGCGCAGAGGATAACCTGCTGCTGGTGTGTCCTGTCCTCCCCAGCTAACTGCACTTCCCTGCTTTGCTGTCAAAAAGGCTCATTATGCATTCCTTTTGCTGCCACCAGTGCGTGCAACCAAGGTGTGCTGGGAGCGACAGCTCTGTGACAGCCTGCAGAAATGCTGAGGGTTTAATTGCCTGCTTTACCCCAGGATAAATAAGCCTTCAGAGCCTCAGCCCCACATGCTTCATCAGAGGAGTTCACTGTTTCAGGGATTGGATTGCTTGATCTCTTTAAGAAGTTTTCCTGTGTCTCCTTGAGGAACCAGACGTGCCAACAGTTATCAGAGAGCTTACAGACTCTGGTGTTGAGGAGAGCCATGCTGTACCTTGTTTTCTCATCGGTTCTGGAGATTCTAAAACAAAGAACTTACTGAATAATGGCAGCATTGTTCGTTGTGCTCTGACATTGGCTGCTTCTTTCCAGATGTGCCCTTGGCACAACAGCTGAGCTTCAGTTTTGTGGGGAAATATGGCTTTTCCATCAGCACTGCTGGAAAACACAGCCTGTGCTTGTCCTTCCTTGCATGCTTACAGGAAGGTACTGCTCTGCTTGAGCTCCTGCAAAGACACAAGAGTCTGTGGCTTTGTACTGGAGCCACCTACATCCATATGGAAATGCCACTGGCCTCAGGCAAGCCAACTGAGAAATAAATGGGTCTGAAAGCCAGGTTTTAAAAGAAATGTGTCTATAACTGGCAAATCCCTGTCCAGACCTGCCCTGCATTCTGCTGTTGTCGCAGGACCTGTTGTCACCCTGCTGACATCAGCATGGACAATCTGATTCTAGAGGTTCTCCCCTGCAAGGCATCAGCAGCACTGCCAAAATCCCCACCCAGCAGGAAGCAGTGCAGAGCGAGGGCTGTTGGACTTGGGTATACCTTCCCACCTGGTGCCAGGCACTTCTTTACTGCAAACAGGAGCCCCAAAGGCAGGGGGAAGGCGGATTCAGCA
This sequence comes from Meleagris gallopavo, assembly GCF_905368555.1. NCBI lineage: Eukaryota > Metazoa > Chordata > Aves > Galliformes > Phasianidae > Meleagris > Meleagris gallopavo. Next base: position 14,990,210 of record NC_139405.1, read on the forward strand.
GCAATCTTGGAGGCAGAAGTGTGATAGCACATTATTTGTTGCACATTAATTAATGTTCAGTTTAATAACAGTCACAGCCCTTTGGATTACAGTGCTCTTTGGTCTCCCTAGTGCAGAGGGTGATGGGTTTGAAGCCATTTCTCCTCTCACACCCAGGGGGTTGTTCCCAGAGCTTGCAGGAGGGAGGCAGCAGCTTTGCTGCTGAACTGAAGGGAGACACCAAAACAAAAAATACCATCAAGATTCTAATTGCAAATAAATGATTTGCAGCATAAATGTTATCTTCTCGGTTAATAAGACTTTAACATGAAAACAATGTCATTCTTCAAAATACTGATTTCAGGTGATCACAAACCTATGTTGCCACTTTTGTTACAGACTGGTATGATGTAGTTCATAGTTGTTTTACTTTGGGAAAGGGAGAAAGAGGCAGGAAGGAGTAAAATCCCTTTTTGGCCATTTCTGGTTCATTAAGGCAGAGGAAGCAATAATATCTGCTACAGCAGTTGCTCACTTCTGAGCTGCAAATGCTCAGGCTTCATATATGCTGAGTATTGCAGAGGTGAAACAATCCTTCTGATACATTTCTAAGGAGGAGAGCAGAAGGCAGAGTGCATCTATTGAAAAGCTGGAAGTCCATCCATTCTTAAACAACAACAACAAAACATAGAGAAGGCCAGGATTGCTTTCACTGGGTAATGCTCTGGCTATGAATTGCACTCAGAGAGCAGAACATTTTACCAGGCACCTCCTGGGCTTCCACACCCTGTGCTGGCATCCAGGCACCACATGTGCAGACATTCTGTGTCCTCGTGCCCCCACACAGCTGAGTCCTAGCACAGCGCTCTGCTCCCCACACCCCTTGGCTGTGCTTTCCCTCCCTCTGCCTTTCCCCATCACCTGAACCAGCATTAGCTCAGCAAAACAGTCCTGCATCGATCAGTAGGGAATGAGAATTTGCTCTGCCTCAGGCAGTCATGTGAAATTCATCCTTCTGAGGATTTTTTCTCTCCATCTCCGCAAGTTTCATGTATCAATGCATACATTTTATCAGCACAAATCAATGCTTACATTTTATCAGCACAAGTCAGAAGGGTTTCTTGCAGCACAGAGTCTGTTGGGGTTACGCTTTGTGCTGCGCATTTAGGCAACGCCTTGCAGTGCTGTTGGGAACCCGGTGTGCTGGGATCGGTGCCAGGGCTACAAAGGTGCTCTGCATTTTGAGAAACATTTTGGCCTTTTTGTTTACCCCTGTGGATCAGTCATTGGCTTCATGTAGAATCACAGAATAGCTTGGGTTGGAGGGGACCTTAAATACCACCCAGTCCCAAACCCCTACTGTGGGCAGGGCTGCCCCTCACCAGCTCAGCTGCCCAGGGCCCATCCAACCTGGTCTGGAATGTCTCCAGGGATGGAGCACAACAGCTTCTCTGGGCAGCTGTGCCAGGGCCTCACCGCCCCCTCAAAAGAACCATAGAATGATTTGAGTTGAAAAGGACCTCAAAGTTCCTGTGCTCAGGGATAAAGATAACAGCCACATGGAAAGACAGTTTGTCTCTTCTCTTTTTGCACCACCTGGCTCATGATAAAACATCTCACATAATGTTCAGATTATTTAACTGTGTCTATCATTCCTTTAAAAATATGGAACTGAAATAGAAATCTCCTTTCCAAAGGAATAAAGGAAAATTTGCATAAAGAAAAGCCACTCATTCTACTGAACAAATTTCTCGCAGTTTGTAATTCGTGTCAGCACCCTCAAAACTGCATTCTTTCCAGCAAATTTATTATGCATCCTTTTTCCTTCTTACAGCTAGTCCATTACACTCAAACTGCAAACTGCATCATCTAGACTCTTACTAAAGATGTGCATGGGCACAGAGGTTCCACAGCTGAATGAAGGCACAAGATGTTGATGCCAAGATGTGGCTGCAGCTGAGCTTGCCATAAGGAAGGGTGTCCAAGACCCAACCAGAAATGTTCTTTTCCATCTTCTCCCCAGAGGTATACAGCATACTCACAAAAACACACACCAAACTGGAAAGGACTCAAAGATCGTGTCTAAAAAGGAGATTCAAGATTAGATATAGTTCTTCAGATTAAAATAAAAAATAATAAAAAGACTGCTGTGTGTTTTATTGCCTCAGCTATTCAGGGCCTTTGAATCACAAAGCCACCTCTCACAGCTGGCGGTATGCAGTCTGATAGCGATGTATACACAGCATTGCCTGTCGTTGCACCGCCTAATGTGTGTCTGCAGCACTGAAACCAAGAGCTGCAGCTGTAAACAATGCAGTGTTTTCCACCTGTGGAGGTGGAAATCCTACAGCAGCTAGTAGCCTTGCAGAGAAAAAGGCCAATTTTGGAATGATATTCTCTCCATTAAATAGAAAGAGCCCTTCAGCACTGCGTTGCAGGGGTTGGCTTTAAGCATGCTGGAGTGCATCTGAGCAGCTCAGCCTTCTTTGCTTCCTTCTTGTAAATGCTCAGAGAAACGCAGAAGCTGTGTTTCATTTGAGCTATTCTTTTTCACTCTCTTACTGCAAGAACTGCCTTCATGCAGGGCTGAATCCTCATGAAAAGCCAGCACAGCTTCACCAAGGTCACATTGTGCCTGACCAATCTGGTGGCTTTCTATGATGAGCTGATGGCAACAATGAACAAAGGGAGGACAACTGATGTTATCTGTAGGAACTTGTGTAAGGCCTCTGATGTGGTCCCACACCACACCAAATGCTAAGTTCTAGCTTGAACCAGCAATTGAGCACTTGGTGGGAGGGCAAGGCCAGCCCAGGGGAGCTCAGGTGTATGCAATATACCTGAGTGACCAAGCCAGGATCCACCCCTTCCCAGACATCATTTAAGGGTTGGCAGTGGAGGGAAGGAGGTCTTGCTGAAAATCCTTGTGTGTTTGTGGCCTGTTAAAGGTAAGTAAGCTCTTTCTAGGCTCTTTCCTTTATTTCTGCTGTTATATCTAAGCAGATCCTTTCTTTCTGTAGCTTAAGATATTGTTACTTTGCCATTTTGTTACCCTTTCCATTGCATTACAATATCCTTATACCTAGATTGCAGCACTATTGGTTTGAGTGCTGGACTATACAATGGGTAAGGATTTGGTTGGATGGTCACAGCTAGAGGGTTGTGATCAATGGAGTGTTCAAGGCCAAGTTGGATGGGACCCCTGGCTACCCAATTTGGTGGGTGACAGTCCTGCTGCAGGCAGAGAATAGAAACCCGATCTTTGAGGTTTCCTCCAACTCAAGGTGTCATGTAAATGTATGAGAAGCCCCTATCAGAACAACTATTTCACAGGAAGTCCATTGTGTGATTCACAGCTGATGCTGCACTGGGCAACTGTGTGTCTCTGAGCACAGAATCTGGCTGCTGGAAGATGTATTGCTGGAGATGCTGGCAGACAATTTGGGATGGAGAGGTCTTTCCAATGTTATTTCCTTCTCTCTGTGGAGAGAGGTTTTTAACAAGAAGTGTGCTGTGATAATGCCAGTCCCTAGGAGGCTTCTCTTGTCCATCACTGCCTGTGAGTAGGGCTATAGAGTGCCCCTTGCTGCCCTGCTAATTAAGTTTTGGGAGAAAGTAAACAGTTATTGTAGTGACTTTCAGGAACACTTGTCTCTCAATTTACACTGAAGTCCAACATAGTCCCTTGGTGCTTTAGAATTGGTGTTTTCTCTTTTGCTTGACTTTAGAATGATGTCCTTAACTATTAAGCATCTCCCCACTACAGGCTGACTTAGGATTTGAGTTTTGATGCTACAAACCCATTTGAAGGCAATTTGCTCACTAGCTTGTAAGTTTATATTCCTGGTGTAGGAGCCTCTCTTCCCAAATTCTCAATGAGATGAAACATGTTTCTGCATGATAACAGCTACAGCAGCAGTAACCAAATATTTCTCCCTCAGTCTGCACAGAGTGGCCAGCCTAGCTCTTGGCCTGCAGTGTTCACTCTTTAGGAGTCTGAAAATGGGCAGACATGAGAGCAGACAATCTCTTATCTCTTTTCCCCATTTTTCCAGAAAATGGGAGAAATATTTTCTGTCAGGATGTCAGTGGCTAGCAGACTTGTGCAAGATCATAGCATCATTCGGACTGTCAAAGACCTCAGGAGGTCTGCAGGCCAAGAAGAATCAACAGGGAATGTGGAGCAGGTGCTTTGGGCCATGTGCTGTAGGGTGCTGAAATTCTCTAAGGGCTTGACTCGTTCTAGGGCTAGATTATCTTTGTAATAAAGTCTTTTTTTGTTATATCCAACTTGAAGATCTCATTTGAATTTACGCATGTTGCCCCCCATGGACAGAAGCAAAATGTTATGTTCCATCTCAGTAACAGCCCCCCTATAGGTAAGGGGTGTGGTATTAGGTCCTCCTGAAGCCATCTGTTCACCAATTTAGAAAACAAACAACTCCAGTGTTTTCTCTTGGGGCAAGTGCTCCAGCCCCAGACAATCTTGATTGCCAGAGGAGAATGCAGTCTGCAGCTCCTTACTGCAAATTTGCTCCAGACTTTCTTGCGGTTGAACTCCCTGACTCTGATAATAGCACAGGTCTATTTTGGCACACGCTTTTGCCACTCTTCTTGATGGTCATTTCTTCTGAGCTTGTCTTCCCTACTTTTTCCTCTCTGGGTCACTGATGCATGAGGTGTTTGGATTCTCTTCATTATGTCTCTATGATACCACTAAATCTTTTCAGAGGACAGGATAAGTGTTGATGGGAAGGCATAGGCAGCAACAGCGATGACCTTCTCTCTTGGCTCTGCTGCTCGGCTGCTGCATGGTTTGGGGCAGCTGGCCACAGAGCTGGCAAGTCCAGCATCCTTTCATTTCCATTTAGACCATTATAGCAAAGTGGACTGTGCCAACAGACACAGCCTCGGGGCAATGAGCCTGGGTTCTGGATTTTTAAAAATGGTTTGAGGAAAAAATTACATTTCATATGGTGGTGTTGAGGCAGAGAGGTGAGATCAGAGGTGGGGACAGAAACAATTCAGTATAAATCAACTTCAGGTGGCTCAGTAATAAAAGAGAAGACTATCTGTGTGGGGACTTTAAAGATAATACGAGAGGTTTTTTTGAGAGGAAAAGATATAGGGAATTACTACTTCAGTCAATCGTTCATTTATTCCTGTTTTCCCTAAGGAAGAGGGGAGAGTTGTGAGTTTTTGGTTTTTGTTATTTATTCACTTATTTATTTTGTAACTACTTAAACTCTTTAAGAATTGGTTATGTTTCTTATACTCCATTTAGTTTAATCTTCCTGCAAATGTTTAAACTTGCAGTTCCCTTCTGAGCCTGTCCCTTGGTAAACCCAGCCAGCCTTCTCTCACCTCCATAGGTCAATAATTGTGTTGCCAGTTGAATGTGAAAGATTTAAGGGTTGACTTGGAAAACAAGATGACTTATTTTGTGCATGTGTGGATATACTGGCTGAAAGTCATTATGCAATGTGACTGATCTTTGACAAATATCAATAAATGCATTTAGAAAAGGGCTGATATGGCACGGCATTGCATGCATGTGCATTACAATCATGGTGAGAATGAGTACCACCAACATGCATACTGGAGGGTCAGTGCTGCTTCTCTTGCTTCTAACAACTGGTGTTAAATATATAAATAAAACTAGAGTCAGGCAGAACTGTTGTTAAGATGTGATGTGAATCTTAAATGTACAAATTCTGCTTCTTGCCTGCTCCTCAAAAACACCGGAGAATGGGGAAGGAAATTGTCTTAGATTTCTTTCTAAAGCTTGGCGTAGGGAGATCAGCATGTCTTTACCTCTTTTTCCCTGAGGTTTTAAAGGTGAAGTCTTCCTTTAGAGGATAAAAAGTTCCACAGAGGGTTGTACACTGCCACCAGAATGCTGATTACACTCCCTGGAGAAATCATTCTCTTTTAAAGCCAAGAGATGCAAGCAACTCTTGGTGTTGGCTAACCCTGAACACCAGCTCTGGGGGCACAAGCTCTCAGTGTGCAGTTAGCTGCTGAGTGTCTCCTGCCTTTCTCCTTCACCTGCATCAGGGGATTGGTGGAGGTGGAATGTGGGACTCAGCACTTGGATCTGTTGCAGCTGAAAACAGAACTACCAGCAAGCTTTGCTACCTTGCTTCCCATGTTCTTGCCAGGATGCTTCTGAGTGCACTGCTCAGCCCTGCAATGAGCACACATACGTCTAGTCTGTCCTCAATACAGCTTTGATTCTCTCTTCTCCATGTTGCTGGAAAAAAAAAAGTGTCCAAGCTGCTCACCATGCTGTGACAATTAGCATTTTTCCATGGCTTCCCATGAGTTCCTCTAGGTGAGAGCATCTGTACCCATTCATCATCTCTGTTTGGGAGGGAGGAGGGCTGCTCAGGAGAGCCTGAAGTGATGCAACTCTGATTTACAGATTGAAAGGGTTATCCATCACTCTGGACAGGGAGACTGTAACTCAGAGTTCAAATCTAATGCCTTGAGGGAGGAGGACAGGTCATCTACAAAACTGAGGGACCTGTTCGTCCCTGCCTTTTGCTGAAGTGTGTTTCCAGATGAGCTGAAGAGCTGCTCTGCAGAAAGGCAAGCTTAAATGTATGCTGGGAATAGCTGTCTCTCTCCACATCAAGAGGGAATAGAGTAAGTGTACCCTTCAAAGAAGTTTAGACTGCAAGAAATATTCCCACACTAATGATTTCACCCTTCTGCTCCAACCAACTGTAATTAAATCAACCCAAATGAAGCAGGGTTCACATTTTCTTCTTTAAATTGTCTAGAGTTTTGCTGAGTTCTCCACAGTCTTTAAAGACCTATGGAGCAGTTTCAGATGATTGAGTCTGAGCCACCAAGTGATCCTATGACACCCAAGCTATGACTGTTGCAAGTTGTTCTTGTCTTTGGTCCGCAGTCATTATTTTGTCCATGTCTTTTGATGTGCTTCTGGTCTCCTTGTATCATGGCTTTTCATCTCTAAAGAATGGTGACAGTTCACACATTAATACTTCTATTTCAATGCCCTGTTAAACTGTGAGGTCTTCAGAGCAGGGAATATCTCTCGTAGCTTTGCAACAACTATTAGTCCCTCCAAGCATGGAAGTAATGCAGTAGTTGCTACCTATGTATATGAGCTGTCAGCTTTGCTTTATTTCAAGTAAACTCCTAGCCACAGAGTTCTTTTTTAACCTGATACATACAGACTTCTTTTACTAAATACCTGTATTTTTGTTCTCTTTAGTAGGTTGTTATGACCTTACAAATATAATGGGCAAGTGTTCCCCAGAGAGATCATTTCTCCATTTAACTTAAATAGCAAAAAAGCAGTGACTTCTTACCCAGAACTCCACAGAGTTGATGTTAATTCCTGCCTTCCACATGAGGTTTTAACATGACTTTCTTGCACGTCAGCTCTGTTTTTGTGGCACTACTCAAGCATTTCTTCAGAAAGTAGCTGTTGGCAAAGTCCCAAACCAATGAGTAAGAAAATCAAGTCTTGAAAAAGAGTCTAGACAAAAACAAAACAAAACAAAAACCAATGACACAGCACAAAAAAGCAACCAACTAATTGGCTTCCTGAGAGTTTTGTGCCTATTTGCTGCTGAGTTTAGGAGTAGAGACTCCTGTGGGCCAATTCTGGGAGGGGGCGGAGAGGTTAGCATTTTTCTGGATAAGTGTTGAGAAATACTCTGTAATCTGCTCAGGCAGCTGTGTTTCAGAACTATCAAATATTTGTATCAAATAAATTATGAACAATGTATAGATCCCAACTTATTTCCCATGTGATTTTTGGTTCATTTGAAGCAAGAAATAAGCTTATAAGAGAAATGATCAATCATATCACTGGGGAAGAGCAATGCAAACTCATTCATTGCATTATGCCTTTGGAACAAATAGCACAGACCAGCTAGAGATTTTTATGAAGTGGGAAGCTGCTTTCACCCGGGGGAGCAACTCTGAAGCACCTAATACAGTTGTATGAGGAAGATATGCACTGAAATTTAGAAAAGCTTAACAAAAAAGATGGTAGGGAGAATTTGCTTCTCCATTTAGTGGCATCTTTGAAATAACTGGAAAATCCATCCCCAGGCAGCAATGTAAATTGACTTTCACTGGAAAACCAATAAGTCCAGGTGCTGAAGGAGAAATAAACAACAAAAATGGCCCTAGTTTTATTGCAGAATCTGTAATTTGGTCAGCTGGTTGTTCTTGCAGCCTTATGCATTACTAGTGTTCTGCATTCTGAAGGCAGAGAACTTCTGTGGTTGGAGGTCCCTGTCCTTTGTCTGGGCTGCGGTGATTGTTGTGGCAGACTAGTGTTGTTTCAGGTGTGAAAGTGCAAAGATTGTCCAAAGATCTGTGATGAATATGTTCTTGGTGGCTTTTGCTGTAGTGGGGTTCTCAGAGCTAGTCTGCTTTCCTTTCTTCACCAGCCAGAAAACACTGACAGTGAGAAGGAAGGAGGCTGGGAGGCAGGAGTAGTTCCCAGGGTTCTTGCAGGGAACTTTAAATGTGCTCAGCTGCCTGCTTTGCTCCAAGGGGAAGAGGGACTTTATGCAGGGAAGGTGTTCAGCTTGCATCACTGGAGCAGCAGTGGTTCTAAGCTTCATAGAGCTGTACTTCCTGAGTCCTGCAAGCAGGACACTGAGCTACATTGGCTACATTTGGAGGATGGTAGCTGTGGGCCAGCTTGATGGTCAGTGGTGGCTGAGAAATGCCTCAAGATGGAGATCAGGTCTGCCTAGGATCTGAGTCCTCCTCCAGCTTATGAGTTCATAGAATCACAGTATCCCAAGTTGGAAGGGACCTGCAAGGATCACCAAGCCCAGCATGACCCAAATCTGATGTCTAAGAGTGGTGTCCCAATGCTCCTTGAGCTTTGGCGCTGGGCCTGTGCCCACCCCCCTCTGGGGTAGAATCTGTCCCTAATTCCCACCTGACCCTTCTGCAGCTCCATGCTGTCCCCAGAGAGCAGAGCTCAGCTGCCCTCCATTCCTTGTGAGGAGCTGCAGCCGCCATGAGGCCTCCTCTCAGCTCCTCTGCTCTGGGATGAGCAAACCCAGGGGCCTCCACACTTCTTGCATGTCTTGTCCTCCAGACCCTTCCCCATCTCTGTAGCCTTCTCCATGTTCATGCTGCTTATTCATCAAAGATGTACCTAACAGGTCTCTTTGGTGAATCTTTCCATGCCTACACTTGCAGAGAAGGAAGAAAGACAAGGGCAATCTAACCATGACTTTTCTTTCCTTGCCTTTTTCTTCTGCTTGTCCCCTCTATGACCAGGTAGATCACTGTTATACAGATGATCATTACCAGCAGGAGATAAGTCTCGGGAAATGTTGCTGACAGGAATCCAGGAGGTCACTCCCTGTTCCGCTGCCTCCAGGTAGCATCAGCTCTCTTTAACCCATACCAGCTAGCTTGCCCTTAGAAGCTAGCAGTGCCAGGTATTAAACGTGGTAACAATGAAGTCTCAGTCTTCTACAGGATTGAAAGTGCTCTGTTATCTAAGCTGCATAAAAATTACATTTCTTTACCTTTCTATGAACAGATGTACAAAGGGTTGTAAGGATTCTGCGGATCTCTGTGCAGGAGAAAGCAGACTGAGATGGCTGGAGAGCAAGTACTAAATGAAGGTGCAGAGCTCAGGCTGCAGGTGAGGATGCATTGGTCCCCTGCAGCCGGAAGCTCTCTGAAATCTAAAGATCAAGGGAGCTTTATCAATTGAGAATCCAACCTTGTCTCTTTGACATTACTTATTTATAAAGGACTTTGCTATTTAATATCTTAGGGCTGCCACTGAATTGGTCAGCTGGGAGTGCCCAGCTTGCAGCCTCTGCAAAATTACAGCTGATTTCTCCCCAGAGCAATACTCCTAGCACACTTTTTTTTGTTTTCATCCCTGGTCATCAGCAGGGCCCATTGATTTACCATTGGATATCACGGCAGTGGGAATAACTCTCAGCCTATACCCTTCATCTCAGGCAGGCAAGTGAGATTGTGCAGTGTGGATGGTACAGGAGAGGGTCTAGGGGGTGCAATTTGTGGCTTTCTCCCTGCAACTTTTTGTAGAGATAGTAGGTTGGTCACTTCTGGGTGAGCTCTGAAGGGAGGTGGCAGTGCAGAAAGAAAGTCATAAGAGGGACAGGGGGCTGCACACACAGGGCTAGCAGAGGCCGGGGCTGGAGCAGAGAGCAGCAGGCCGTGGTTGTGGGCTGCAAGGCAGAAATAAAGAGGAAATGAATATTGGTGTTGAAGCAAAGAGCTCCCTGCTTCGATGAGGAGTGATGAGGAGAGCCATACTTCACAGAAGGGGGATGAGATTTGTGTGTGTTGGAAAAGCAAGTAAGAAGGAAATAACTCTGCTAGCCAGAGATGGCTCCTTTCATCTATGACCTCTGCTGCGAGATACCTGGAAGCACTGATTCTCTCAGAAGTAATTCAGGTGCCTCCTACTGGAGTGTGAAGTTCCTCTCTACTACTAGCGCTGTTTTAGCATCAGGTGGAATTGCTTCCTTTGCAGCAATTACGATCTCTGTTTATTTTCCTTCACGTCCCTTGGGCCACATTAATGTTTCTCTTCATGCTCAGCTAAGCAGCTGATCGATTCTTCCTGGGGCTTTCCCTGTATTGGTGCAGGCAGGAACTGAGCATCACCCAGAACACAGCAAAAGTCTATTACCATTGTGAGACGCTCAGTTGCCTACAGCCAGAATATTTCCTTTTCCAGCTACTCTGCCTAAAGCCCTGTCACTCTGACAGCAAGTGGTGGTGCCTTATTGCCTCCAAATTAGAAGACCTGAAAGAGGAGAGGATGGAGATGCTGCATCTGGCATCAATTCTTCAGCTCTTGCATTCATCCATCTATGGTCTGGGCAGCCTGAGGAAAATGTGTCCCTCATCCTGTGGCTCCAGTCATTGTTGGGGTGGTTGAGGGGTCATTCCTTTTAACACTAATGTGTCTTCATACATTGGAAAACATCTCATCAACATCTCATCAGTTACAGCTTTTGTGATCTTACGCACACACTTGCATTGCTGTGTTCGTGTGCAGGCATGAAGTTATGAAAGCAGATGGTTTGTTAAAATCATGATAATGCTTCACTTAGATAGGCAGAAGTGATTTGGCAGCCCTACTGAGTAGCCTTTAGGATTTCTCAGTCTTAAAGAAGGCTCTTTGTGAGACACAGCCTCTAACCAGGACATCAGATCTAATAATTTTCAGTGGGATTTTCCGAAGTGCCTCAGGTTTGTTAGAAGGACATTTCTTATCCTTAATGATTTAGGCTCCTAAATTATTTAGGTGCCTTTGATTATCTCACTACTAATTCTAGTGAGGACCAAACCAAGATCTCTAACAAGCATCGTGCTGCAGTACCCACTCTTTGCCTCCCAGGAGTGGCTGTGCTGGTTGGGAAGGGAGCTGATTAATCCAGCATCACTCACCTACCCAGAGGTAACCATCCTGAGTGCCTTCCATTGCTTTCCCTCCTGCCCGAAGATATAAAACAAACTCAATGGATGCACAGTGATGAAAGATTGGAATTTTTATACATGGACAAATAGGGAATTCCCACAGTAAAATACTTCTACTTCAGTAATACCTTATCCTAGAATGAACTGGGGTCAAAAGCTTTCAGTATATGCATGTGCTGGGACTTCAGGTGCAGTATCTCAAGATACATTCTTTAATGCACGGTTTTCTCCTTAAAGACCTAACAAACACTTGTGTGGCTCCCTGCAGTGTTCACAGCTGGGTGCAAACTTAGCCAACAACCAGCAAATGGAAATCTTTGGTTCAAGCATGTGAGAAAATTACATATGTGCTGAACAGTGAAACGTGCATGTTTTGAATAATATTTGTGCCTCTTAAGTCCAAGCAGAGAATGTCCCAGAGAAAAGCAGTATGTGCTCCACAGCCTTTCCTGCAAATCATTAACACTGCAGCCCTGGTGTTACTGTGCCTACTAAAACCACTCAGCGGTGCTGACTGTATTATTGCATCTCTCTTTTACTATTCTTGAATGAATAGCTCAGCCCTCTCCCCAACTTTGCAAAATCAGTAAGAGGATCGTGGCAGGAATCTGTGCAATTCTCTCCTAAATGATTTCATGGGGTCAAACACAAATCAGTATATAGAGTGTTTGACATTTTTACAGCAGGAATGGAGCAGATAGGAGTTTATTTTCTGACAACACTTCCAGAGCACAGGATCTCACTCTGCATTCCAACTGTAGTAAAACAGGAAGCTTTCCAGAGAGCAGCTTTTGCCATCACAATTTTCAGAAAGCGAATGCTTTTATGAGAACGTATTCACTTTGATTATGTTCAAAATGGGAAGAAAGGCTGCAGTGAGTTGTTTTTAATTTGTTGTTTTCCTTTAAATAACGTCAGCATGCTCCTGAAAATTCTGGCCTTGACTTCTCCGCAGATGTTAAAAGGAAACAGCACCGTAACATCTGGAAGATTGAGCATGCGTAAAAATCCACTGCCATGAAAATGTAGATTTTCCTCCTCAGACCAAAGCAAATGATATTTAACAGCTATGTTAAAGCAGAACCTATTCAAAACTTTCTATGTTGTGAAAGATAAGTTCAGAATTTCACTCCAATATATTCCCAAGTGCAACATGGCTGTGTGGACGGACAGAAGTACTTGGTGTTGGACTCCAACCAGTGATACTGTGGAACCTCTTCCTGCATGGTGTGGTAGCCCTAAGATGTGTGCTTGGGCTCAGAAATTGCCTCAGTAATTTGGAGGGAAAAAAAGGTAACTGTGGGCAATTAAACATAGAGGTATTCTGGTTCAAAACTGGGAGTCAAAAATCATGGGCGTTGAGGAGAGTAGCTAGAGAAAGGGACTGCAAATGTGTTTGTCTTGATCTTGTAATCTCTATCCATCTGCAGATTATTGGGCTGGCTATATCAAAATTTTGATGCTTTCATTGCTATAGATAGAGGTTACAGGGCATGGGGTGCACCAAATTGCAAGCTCCCTTTTCCTGGTCAGTTCATTTTGGAAGCATTGTGTCTTATTTACGCATGTTCTAGGACTGATCTGATACATTTGTTGGGGGTTGGAAATAAGGGATATATATGCCATGAGAGATTGTACAGACATGCTTTTCTGAGCAGCTAGAAACTGAGTTCTGTGCTGCTTCCTACATGGAGTGTCCTATTGGCTGTCAATGCTGCCAGTTTGACTTGCAAGAGTGTTCCTTGGGAACATTCCACGGTGGTATCTCAGAAGGTTGACCACTGGTCTGAGAGTCTGGTGAGCCCCTGAGAAATACCCACTTATGTGAAGATAGTGTGGAAAGTGAAAAGTGTTGTTTCTGCACTGATCACTAAAAAGGGGCAATTGATCTAAAGAATTAAGCTGTAATCTAACTTTAGAATTAGCTGATGTGGAATGTAATAATAGCATATACATATTAGTAACATATTTTAGAAACATAGTTACAGGATTGCCTAACAAATACTTTCTCACAAAGCTGCAATAGAATTTAAATGTTTTAAACAATGAGAGTATGGTGTTCTGAACTAGGAAACATACTGTGAAGTTGTTCATTCGACCGGCAAGAGTGAAATATATTTAACAAACTTTCAAGGAGTCAGGGCCTTGACACAAAGCAGAGCTGTCCCACACTGTGGGAATGTGAGGATGCCACGTGCAAGCTCCAGGATACTCCCCTCCATCCTCCTTTCAAACTTATCTCTATGCAAGGTCAAATAAATGACCAGAACAATGACCCAGTGTAAAGGGGGGTAATTGACAAGGGGGGTAATTAAACAATTAAGAGGCTATGGTTGTAAAACAGTCATCAGAGAGTTATGATCAAACACTTGTTAGGAAAGCAATCGTTAGAAAGCAGTTAATCAATTAAGATATTTGTGTCTGAGCTTTAAAAGATTTGTGCATGCTTGGTATTTGTATGACTAGTGAAACGTCGCGAAAGAGTGTGAACCTGCAGTACTCAGCCAATGAGGAACCAGAGCAGAAAGAGATAAACGTTGGGCAATAGGGGATAAAAGATGTAACGCTGCTTTCTCGGCGCGCTCCTGCTTGTGGGATGCCTGCTATTGCAATCGCAAATAAAATCTGCTTTATCAGAGAAACCCTCCTGGAAAATTATTTGGGTATTTCCAACAATAGGAATTCAAATGCTTCTGAAAATAGGTAGAAGAAATTTGGCAAACGATGAGGCATATCTGAAGAGGAGACAGCTTGCGAAATCCTCCTGTTGCCATTTAAAATTCTAGTCGCTTTCTTGCTGATGCTTCTGTCCATCATTGAAGTGGAATGGGATCAGAGAGCCATGAAGAGGAAATATATTATGCTTTTTTTTTTTGTCCTATATCTGAGCATGAAAGCTAATGGAATAGCTATAATACACCTGGTTTGGCTTCAAGTGGTAGATGAGGAGAGCTCTCTTCCAATTATGCAGCTGCTGTTTGGGCTGCTCCTTGCAGAGATAACCCCGAAACTGTCAGGTCAGCAGGAGACTTCCATCTAGAGGTCTGAACATCGGGTAGGTGTATATAATCCTAACAAAGCTATGGTCAGACATCTATGCTTCCAACTCTCATCAAGCTTATATGTTTATATATCTTCTACCTTCTAAGGATGGGACTGACCATTAATGCTTTCTGAGTAGGTTTTTAGTTTAGTTTCCTATGAAATTGCATTTAGCAGGTAATATGTTTGTGTACTTGCATGTGCAGATTTGTGCATCTCAGATCTATACATTTGAGCCTCATTTCAGTAGAATTTGAAAAAATAGTGGGAAATCTCGCGGTGTTAGTTTAAAGTAAAGCAACCACGCCAATGCCATCTGAAGGAAAGGATACGATATCTGACTGGGAAATCAAGAAGTTGCTCAAGTGATAGTTGTCATAGTTGTCATCCATGGAAAGAAACTTCCAAACTGAAGCAGTTAATCCTCCATGGTAGATTCTCCCACGTGGCCTTTCAGATGCCTTTAGAAACTAGCCACACAGCTGGTGAAGACAAGCTAGCTGGTGCTCAAGCTGTTCTTTGTGTGTCTGTAGCTACCAAGCGTGCTCTTGTCCTTTGTCAGAGAATTTGAATCACTCTTGCCCTCTAAGAAGGGGGTTGAGACGTGATCTGATAGGAGATAATACGCGGCCTGTTCATGTAGGGTATTTGGGCCACAGGATTATTGATTATGCCCTAATGCTCTGACAAACATGATATGGCATGAGAGCTGCCAGCAGTCAAATTATTACTGCCCTTTCGGAGTACAGCACTTGAGCATTGTGGTATCATTCCTGATGTGACAAGTTCAATCTCTGGACTATTTAGGCCCTGCAGGGAGGAAAATAATAACGTTAGGTTTTTTGAGGTCTCACTCATGTCACGGAGGTGATAACGTACCTTGAACTCAGCATCTCTGTTACAGCTTCCTCCAGTGGAGCTATGCAGCGCAGCATTCTCTCTCAGCCCTTAGAGGGAAATGGGCTATGTGGCAGCATGGTTCATCTGCCCAGTTTCAGCTCCTCGTGACTAACATTAATGGTGCTGTAAAGGTGCCCAGTCAACAGTGCCTGTGCAGAGTGGTCACATTTCAGGTACAGTTACCAGTGATATTGGTTGCCCCAAGATGCCTGTTGGAGTGGAGGACACAGGGCAGCACTGTTCCCACAAAGAGAAACAAAGGCACAAGTCCTGAGTTAGTGGCAACACTGAGTGACAAATGATTGTCAAAATGAATCAGCACAGGGTCTTCAGTTAAGCTGATTTCCACAGAAGGAGTGTAACTACCTCCAGGAGAGGTGTCAGCTGGTAAAAGTCTATTAAATCCACCTGAGAAAGACACGATAGTATTTTTTAATTCAGGCTTCCTCCATCTGTTATGTTAATTTCTTGCCTTTACTGTTTTAAACTACCAATCAATAGTCTATTCAAAGGCTGGCCTTGGCCCTGCAGCACAGAACTCAGCAAATGCCAGGTGGGAAGTAAAATATTGCTCATTGACAAAGAGAGAACTGTAACCTGAAGTCTGTTTCCATTGCCTTTCAACTAGAGAAGCATGGCTCCCTGCAGAGAGTGCATCAGCCGTGGGGTGAACCTTGTTGGTTACAGCCAACTTCGCAACCTCATCTTAGTGGTCGCAACAAATATAAGGAGCTAGGACTGGAGGTCAGCCAGCTCCCATTCCTCTCCTTTCCTTCCCTTGACATGCTACGGATGGTCCTAGGGCCAGATTAAAGATTTTAACGTTTACCTGCCACCTAGTGACAGTTATGGACAAACGCAGGTCACTTGTTACACCTCATTTGTATGTGGGCCGATGTTCTGGGTAAGATGTCTGTACCTGCTTTGTTATTTGCAGTCCCAAGTTGACTTAGAAGCAAGAGAAGTGAACCAGAGGACTAAGCATGCCAAAATCTCCTGTGGAAAAAGTATCAGGCTTAACAGGATATGTGTGGGATTATTTGCCACACTCAAACCAGCAGTGGAATAATGTTACTTCTGGAGTACAAGTCTACTGATGTCACTGCACCCCTGATCATGTTAAAACTCAGACAAAAGACATACATTCTCTGCTGAAAGGTTCTATCTTGTCCCCATTCATCTCAGCGTCTGTTTTCTCAAATTTAGCAACAGAAGTTGAATTATTGAAAATCAAATTATTTCATGTCTCACATTTTTCTGGCAGGAGCATAATGGCTATTGACAATGAGCTGTCAATCAAGTTTTAGAAAGAGCCATCAGCAGTAGGCAGGAGAAAGATTCAAGGATTTCCAGCAAAAGCTGAAAATATCTCTAATGAAAGGCCGAGTGAAATCTTTTCCTAATGAAAGCGCCAACTTGTAATCAGAAACTGTGCACTTTGAGTGCCTTATCCTGGCATTTTTCTTATCATCTCTAGCTAAAAGATGATGTATCTTGGACTCACACTGCAATTTAATTGGTGTCCAAATGGCTTTCTGCACAGTGTTTTAGAGGCTGCATTTGAATACGTAGATTCCTCTTACCTGAAAGTGCTTTATATAAATGCAATGTACTTGAATGATGTTGACTTCTGATCAGTCCATGCCATGTAGCCTCATGATTTAAGTCTTTGACAAGATCAGAACAAAAAAAAGGGAGCAAAATGCTGGCATGGGTTCCTTTGAGACATAGTCATTTTTAAATATTTAAGGTTATCCAATAATCTCTAACTCCACTTTTACCACTGGTTTTCATGAATTAACTTTCAAGGGAAGAGAAGAGTCCAGCATGGGGAGAGGAGACACAGTTTTGCTGCTAAAATGGCAAAAATGTATACAAAACCTAGAGCTGTAAATCAGCTCTCTGGGAAACAGGTTAAACCCTTAAGAGTTAATCTATCGAAGTATCTTGCAGATCTTGTTTGTCCTTTTCTGAATTTTGCTGTCTTTTGCACTCTTGCCACCTGAAGGATGCTTTGCCAAGTCAAGATTTAATAGTGTTAAAGACTGCCTGGGAGACTGCAATGATTTGTATATCTCTCCTTTTTACTTGCAATTAACTGTAGAGTGTGTTCAAAATGAGTGTCCACTCAGTGTGCCTAGATGATTTGAGTGCCACTACCTAGAAGCAGCATCCAAGAAGGCCATGAAATACTCAGAATACATTTCTTTTGCTATCTCTGGTGTAAAATGTCTGTCAATAAGCCTGGAGTGTCTCACAATGCTGCTCAGACCTCTTGGTTGCTTTTAACTTTTTATATGGTATTTTTCCAAGATGTTTTTATGTTTTCAAACATAAATGAAGCACTTAAGAAATGATTTGGAAGAAGGCCCCTTCAACTTTCAAGTGCAAAGTCTGGAACAACCATTATTTGTTCAAATTCATTTTGTTATAAAGACCTGTAAATGGATTTGAGGTGAGAGAATTTCAGATGATGTTACTTTCTCACACTGTGCTTGGCAAACTAAAAGCTAGGCAAACACAAATAAAATCATTTTGGGCCAAATAAAACATTTTACCCAGAACAGAAGATAATATCTTATGCCATAAGAACACTCTGGATTGTGATAAATTTGAGGCTCAGGAAAATGACTCTGCAGTGGGCTAAGGGGTCTAGAAATAAATCTATGCAATTGTGGTGAAGGTTTAAAAAAAAAAAAAAAAAAGTTGGATATATGTTGAGTTTGGTTGGATGTGTTCCCTCCTGTTATAGCAGTTAGTTGGTGGATGGTGGATGGATTGGTGTCTACCTCACACATTGCAGTTTTGGAAAGGACCGTGTGTGTTATCCTGTGCTGCCCCAGCACTGCTAGAGCTGAGCTTGAGCAGACTGTGAAATTAAAGTCTTGGATCCTTTCCACAAAAAGAGCTGCTGGAAGGAGGAGAATGAGTTGACTTTTCATTCATGTGCTTTCTAGAGAGGAGGTTTGCCCCAGTTCCTGAGCATAGCACAACCACTGTTTCTCCTGTCCTTCTGATGGTAGCATCTGGGTGAAAAATTGTTGGCCACCAGATTTGCTGTCTTGAGGACTCAAGCTTTAGTCACATTCTTTGGCCCATGTGGTATATACTGTACTTTAGAAACATAGAATCACAGAATCATTACAGTTGGAAAAGTCCTCTAAGATCATCATGTCCAACCACAACCCATCCTCACCATGCCCACTGACCACGTCCCTCAGTTCTACATCTCCATGGTTCTTGGACAGCTTCAGGGATGGTGAGTCCACCACATCCCTGGGCAGCCTGTGCCAATGAATCACTGCTCTTTTGAAGAAAAACATTTTTCCTAATACCCAAACTTAACTTCCCCTAGCACAACTTGAGGCTGTTCCTTCTTGTCTTGTCTTGTCTTGTCATTCTTAATCTTCTTTAGGAACGTGAGTTGTTGATTATTATGTTCAGATGGAGTTTTTGCAGTCTAATGCCAAGAAGGTCAGATTCTTTGTCCCATCTCAAATCTGACTGTACATGTAGCATGAAAGCATAGATTCTGGTACCAGTGGTGCAGAGGGGAACTTCTGCCTTTGGTTGTGAAACAGTGGCAATATAAAGAAAAATTAAACATGAGAGGTTCTTGAGAAGCAAATATCATTTAGGATTTGAAAGTTTCCAGCAGGGCTGGGATGAGAGACTGGCTCTGGTTCTTGTCCTGTCCCACAAAGTGTGGGAAAACGGACAGAAAATAAAAGCAGGAGATGGCGTATTTAAAATTAAATATATATATTTTTTTCTCCTCCTTTTAAAAGTACAGCCAATTCATTTCTGTAATATTTGAGTGAGGCCACCTGAACATGTTTTTGAACAAATTTCAGAATAAAGGATAAGCAACTTTTGGGAAGGACACAGACCCACTTGTCAGAGGGGCCGCACTTTGGTCTGGAAGAAACTTTCTATGAAGACCATTTATTTGCTTCATAGCGATTGTTGCAGTTGTAGGATTTCTTATTCTGTAAAACACTTACAGTAGCCATTCTTTGAATTTTGTTTGCCAAAACACACACCTGTGTAATATGCACGTATATGAGAGCACTGTGTATCCTCACTCTATGCACATTTATCATACTTTTAGTTAGAGGACCATTCCCAAAGCATCAATTAGCCCTTCTGCCCCCAGAACGTGGCTGATGGCTGCCTTTGGACGAGGCTCATTGAAACCGAGCCAGGCTGAATCGAAGTCAATCAGCACATGGGAGAAAAGTCTAGCTTCACTAATCCAGGCAGGGTGAATCCAGCAGAAACATTTCAGTTTCCTGGCTCTCTGGGGGAAGGACGAATGACAGACTCTGGAAAGAACTTGTGTCACTGAATTCTTAAAATGTACTTTCTTTCACCTTAGCATTGTCAAGCTTATGAGTTCAAGGAGGAGGAGACAATGCCCAGATTTCTAGGACAGGCTCAGAACTCATTCTCTTATAAAAGATGATAAATCAGGGGTTCTTATTTGCCCTCTGGGCTTTGAGGCTGGAAAGGCAATATAACCAGGTTTCCTGCTGGCATAGATTTTTCACGTATCAGTTGACACGAGCAGAATAGAGGTCACTGTTGCCAAGTGAGTTGATGCTCAGTAAAGACTATGAATATATACAGATTTATACTTACTGTGGTCTATGAGCATGGTTTTGCACATTAGGAGAGGATAAATACTCTCTAACAGTGAAAATTTTTTGTGTGGACCACAGCAATGCCCTTAACAGACCCTAGTATAAAGTCCTGAGCACATAGGGTGTAGTAACCAATGGCTTTCCAAATACTGGTCCCTGAAACATATTCCTCGTCTTGCCTGACTGTGCCTGAAGATTAAAGCACAGTAATATCTTTCATGAGAAGTAAAGCAAATGATAATGACATTATGTGCCTCCTCTTCCTCTTTGGTGTTCCCACGAATAAATATGTCATCAACAAGGAAATACAGTGTGAGCCATGGGATCTCTGCTTTGCTTTTCAGAGATTGATCTTTACTGATTGGCTAGCATAGATTTTTATTTATATATATATATATAAAATATATTTTATATATTATTTAAATGTGCCTCTTAAGATTTTTAAATAGTAATCCTAGGACCTCAGTGATTCCTTACCCAAATGTGTATATGCTGCGCTTGCAACAGCCATATCTGTCACACCAGGGGCATAAGGAATGTGAGTGTCCAACTGGACACCCTAGCCCTCTGCCTTGAGACCTTCATCTGATGGACTCCAAAGTTAGGGGGAGGCAATGGAGGTACAGGCAGCCACACAATTGGCCAGAGCAATCACGTGGAGACAGGCTGATTCACCAATCCCTTCCTTTTCTGAAATGATTACTGCACACAGATGCTGAACACAAGAATTTTTATTTTGCTTTATTTCTGTATGGTGTTTCGATAGTGATGAGTTGAGCAGATGGATGGAGGACAGGATTATCTGGCTGATTCTGTCATGCTGAGCCATGCCAGATGTGGATGCCGTCAAGCACTGCTAAAATTACAACTCTTCATCTGGATTCATCTCTCCTTTGCATAGTCCTCATCTGGGACATCTGGGTGGAATCGACAAGCAAGCCAACCATTGTCTACTCCTGCTTTCTGAGAAGACTGCAAGCCCAAGGAAAGTGATAAAAGACTGTAACAAAATCAGTGTCACTGCAGCATTTGAAAAGCAAGGGAGAGTCCCCTGGTGGTGTCTCCTTACTCATTACTGCTGGGTTTAAGTAACAAAGTTACGCTCAGCCACCTGGCAATGCCAAGCAGGTGCAGAGTGGGAATGCACAGAGCTTCACACTTATGTTGAAGCAACTACAGCATGGAGCCAGGGAGAGGGTATGTGCTTCAGGAGACGGATTCAGCCCAAGTCACCTTTCTGATTTTTGTCCTGAGGAAAGCAGAGTGAGATTGCAGAGAATCAAACTTGTGACTGCAGCAAGGCTGAACTTAAGAACAAGCATACCAATTTTTGTGCAACCACAACATTGTACTTCCTGAAGTCTAATGCCTATTGTGGATAAAATACTGTAGCAAAAGTTTGGGAGGATGCAGAAAGAGCCTGGTTGGCGGGTGGAAGAAGGGCATGGCTGCTTGGTGCAAGCTGGCAAGCCCTGCCGAGAGGCAACCTGGGTTAACAAAGCACAAGAGCAGAGCCAGACTGACATGGCCAGCCAGACAGCAGAGCTGAACAGGAAAATGCAACGATCCCTCTGAAGGATGTCTCCTGTCCTAGTTGCTGTTTCAGATGTCCTGATGAAAGAGAATATAAAAGAGCAACATTGCTTCCCAACTAATGCCAGAAATCTCTGCTTTTTCTTTTAAAGCCCTACAGCTCCTATCTGCTCTGCTGCAAGTATCATAGAATCATAGAGTCATTAAGGTTGGAAAAGACCTCTAAGATCACCATGTGCAACCACCAACCCCTCCCCAGCATGCCCAATAACCCACATCCCTCAGTGCCATATCTCCACATTCCTTGAACACCTCCAGGGATGGTGGCTCCCCCACCTCCTTGGGCAGTCTGTGCCAGTGAATCACCTTTCTTTCTGAGGAGAAACGTTTCCTGACATCCAGGCCATCATCTCTCATCCTATCACTTTTGCCTAGGAGAAGAGAACAACCCCCACCTCGCCGCAAGCTCCTTTCAGACAGTTGCAGAGAGCAGTAAGGTGTTCCCTGAGCCTCCTCCAGGCTGAAGCATCCCAGTTCCCACAGCCTCTCCCCATAAGATTTGTGCTCTAGACCCTTGATAGCTTTGTTGCCCTTCTCTGGACACACCTCAGGGCCTCCCTGTCTTTCTTGTACTGAGGGGCCCAGATGTGGAGTTTATCTTTAAGACCTGAGATCCAGCTGGGTCAGGAACAGATAGGGGGTGCATAAAAGCTTCACTGTCTCAGGACTGTCCTTTCATTAACTTCAGGTATAGCTGTAGAGGTGGCCGGTGCTGGAACCATATGGCAACCATGTTGCATGTTGCATGGAGAGGAAAGGGACTGCCAGCATGCTTTATGCAAAACTTAGAAAATAAGCAGGCAATCAGGCTGCAGGAGCGGCCAGAGCTGATGGACCTGCAAACATTGGCCATCTGAGAGCAGGAGGAAAGGGTAAGCCAAGCTCTCTGGTGAGAAAGAGTTCTTCTGTGGCTGTTTTTGCAGGAAGATGAGCCATTTAAAGCTTCAGCATCCTTTGCAAATACCTTATAGTAAAATGCCGCAGCAGCTTTGACTGCCCAAAGTGAAGCTTTGTCTCTATCTTCTGTTTGCTTTGGCTAGAAATGAGGAAAAGAACCCGTTTCCTTCTTAAAAACAAATCAGTTTTTTTTAAGCAGCTATGAAAGCTGCTTAAAAAACAGCAATCAGGTAGCACAGAGGGTGCTTCATTAGCAATGCTGTCCAGATATGTGGCTCTGTGCAGCATGTTGATTAACTGGACTTCCCTTAAATTTCACTTTCAGCATCGCCTGTGTGGTCACTGCAATGTGGGGAAAGGGATGTGCAGAGTCAGCTGAAATTTCTCCCTGACCTCTTGCAGTAGTGCTGCAAGGGGAGAGAAGGGGAGGAAGTGTGGTGGTTGCCATAGTAATATGCCACTCTGCAAAAGCAGGCTTCTTTCATTTTGTCTCCCTTGAGAAAAAGATTTCACCCACCAGCCATCTCCGGGCAGGGTGGGCATTGTGGGAAAGCATTTAAAATCACTGTTACTCTCTGGCCTCATTAGCAGGAGTGATGGAAACACTTCAGTCTCCATTTAGGAAAGCAAATGCTTGAACAGGCATGAGATTCATTGCAGTACTTTCCTACATGCCCTGCAAATATGGGCCTCAGTAGCAATTCCTATTCACACAGGTCACTGCCGCAGTCCTGGAATGGTAAACTCCAGACTTCCATATTTAAGATGTAATACCAGTTTGTTTTGTTTTGTTTTGTTTTTCACCTCAGAAGTGAAAGAGGAAAAAAAAAGAGGACATCTGGAAATAAAGATTTCAACGGTGTCTCTGTCAGATGCTCCAAGAGTAACAGGTTCCCTGATTCCAACTGACTCCAGCGAAGGATCTGCTGATTTCAAGTGGAACATCAAATGTTGTTGAGATAGAAGTAACTCTTCTATTCCTGTCTCAGTTCTCAGCACATTATCAAAGTCTGGGCCTGGACTCATGCCAGGTCTTGTAAGAAGTAATGAAATGGATATTCTTTGCTTCAAGCTGGGAGGAATTTCTAATGAAAAAGAAAGGAAGGAAGGAAAGGAAGGAAAGGAAGGATAGGAAGGAAAGGAAGGAAAAGAAAAACATGTCCTGCATTTGTTACAGGTATTTTCTTTAATGACACATTCATGTTACCTCATTATCATTAATGATATATTCCTCAGCTAGCCTGGCAAATGTTTACTATTGTAGAGTTCTCATATTTTTTTCACTTCGAATTTCTTTTTCTTCAGTCCTACTGGGCTGAAAATTGGATGAAGATGAAGGGAAAATGACTTGAAGGCAAGCCAAAGAGAGACAGAAGGACAAGACAAGGACTGTGAAAAGGAGGGACCCACCTGGGCTGGAACACCAAGGAGAAGGCAAAGCAGCAGCAGATTTATGATCAGCTGGTGAAAAGACAGATGGAAGCTAGGCAGCTTTTGGAGAAATGTCCTGCTGATTGTAAGTGAAATAGGAGACAAAGGAACTGAGCAAAAAGGGAAGGCAACAACAGCCAGAGAGGCTTCTTGGAGTAAAACTCTGCAGCGATTTTGCTGGGGAAATTTTTTTCCCCAGAGTGCAAAGTAAATCCATCATTGCCACCACACCATGTAAACTCCTCTTGGCTTTGCCACGATATTCATATCAGAAGGAAGAAGAAAGTTCCCTCTTGGTATTTTGAAATGAAACATTAACTTCAAATTTTTCTCCTTCATTTGTTTTTTTTTTTTAAAAAAGGGAGAAAGAAAATGGTTGATGAACAGAAAAATCTTTTTCCTGTTGATTCAGTGTTTCATTGAAATAATAGAAACACTTTCATGCTTGTTGGAAATACTAAGACTATTCTTGTTGGGGAGAGATCTGAACACTCTTCTTAACATTGGATATAGGCCCTGTTAGCAAGGCAGAAGGAAATCTAATGGTCCTCAGTTGCTTGCATTCTGGAAATCCCACTCTAAATCTTGCATTCTGGAAATCCCACTAAAAGCAAAACTTCTAAGATGTGTTTTTGTGGGCTGGTAGTTTTGTGGCAAAATGCAGTATGTATTCCAAGTGGAATTGGATGAATGAGTGGGAGGAAAGATCCTGAGGGTGGTCAAGCATAGAGATGGCACTTCTGTGTCAGGAAGGGTTCTGCTACAGGCCTGGAGGCAAGAGAAATTGGTGGAAAGTATTGCTGCATGTGCATCTGACTACTATCCTTCCTCCTAGTCATCTGTATTCTCAGTGCCAGAGAGTGTGCTGCATCAAGTGCACTTCTGGTCTGACCACAAAATCCCACTTGCATTCTTATTTTAAGCTTTTATGAAGGCAGAGAGAACAGGGAGAGAATGACAAGCGATCCATGCAGAGTTTCTACTAGTCTGGTTTGTTTTTCCCCTACACACACTTTGTCCCACCTTGAGCATCTTTCCACAATGAAGGCATTAAGCCAATTTAAGGAGTCAGTGAGACTGGTGAGAATATTAGAATGGTGCAATTAGAGTTAATTAGACGCGCTGAAATGAAGTAATGAATCTGGATTTCTAACACCCACTGAGCACATGGCAGATGAAATGAAGAGGGAGAAATCTTGTGATAGGAAGTTTTGAGAGGTGTCATTAAGATATACCAACTACTGGGCCTTTTCAGGCAGAAGAGGTTTAATATGTAATGCATATGTGTGAACCACTGAATAATTTAGGTTAGAAGGAACTTCTGGCCCTCTCAAAGCAGGGCCAGTGAAGAAGGTTGCTCAGGGCTGTGTCTCATTGAGTTTTGAATGTCTCCAGTGGAGGAGTTTCCTCACTTTTCTTGACATCTCTTTCAGTGTTTGACCACCAAAATGACAAGGAAAGAATCGCAAAGAAAAAAGAAAATGAGACACAAACGTGACATTGGTTCTGTGGTACAAAATGATTGATGCTGAGGATCCCAACTCTATGAGCACACTGAACTGAGATGAAGACACTGAAAGGTGTCTGAACATTATCATTTTTCAGTTGTTATTTTTAGTTCCATGGCAGTGTCGTTCCTCTTGGGAAGAGCAAGCCTCTGTGCGGGATTGCATCTGCTGAACTTTCCAAAGGTAACCGCAATAATATTTAAAATAAATATAGAAAAGAAGGGAGGAAAGGTCCCCAGATAGCCCATTGGTCTGCTCTTTCCAATCTATTTAGGCTGCCTTTGGAAAATCCCCTGGTTGGCCTGTCCTCAGGTCATACCACACTGACTCATCACACCTCTCTCTTATTGGCTCTTTACCCTCTAATCACAGTTGAATACCTCACAAACGTAACCTAACAATCACAGGGAGAGAAGCTTGCTTTCCCTGCCCATTTCAGGACTATTCCATGTGCTAGATCTTTTGTATTTCTCCTCTAATGAGTATCTCAGATGCTTCCATCTGCAAGCACACAAGTTTTCCTCATAGAGAGATTTCCAGGAATTATATTTCTTTACTGGCTTTAAAGAAATACACATCTGGATGGAAGCATGGATTTTTCCTCAAGAAATATTGTGTGCAGAGTAATATTCTTAAATATAGCTAGTGATTATTGGTTGCTCCAAAAGACTGAGGCAGCCCACAGGGAGGACTGATCTCTCTATGTCACTCCTTTTCTGGTGCCATAGCAGCTGAGGGTTGCTTTGTGACAGCCAAGTGCATGAATTGTTATCTCCGCTGTGCAGGTGTGGCAATTAAGGACAGGTTGCTAGGAATAAAGCACTTTTGGAGCAGCACACACCATTAATCCCATCCTCCCCATTGCTGAGGAACTTCAGCATCTTAGGAAATGAAAGGAACAAAATCTCTCTATTCACACGGTTCCTCACAGCAGCAAGGATAATGCAGCTTTTGTGGCATCTGTCTCACTTTTCTATCCATCACTTTCTAACTCTGCTAGCTGCTTTCCACCAGATTTAAGAGTAGGGAAGAGATCTCGGTGTTCAAGCAAAGTTTTACCCCTTCAGTGAGATGGCCATGTAGTGAGACCTTGTAGGAGCAGTCACCAGTGGAACAACAGAAACGTGAGCTGAAGACAGGCGCGTCCAAGCCAAGGCCTGACCCAGCCCACCTGTGGCCACCCCAAGATTAAAACAGGTTTTGTTATTTATACATATGAACAATGTTACGTATTTTAAGAGATCTGCTCCGAAAGTAATGCCTCTTATTTTATGACGCTGGCTTTAGGTGTAAGAGGCGGATGTTGATGGTATGGCAGCAGAGTTTGCACCTTTCCACCAATATCACTTTACATTTTGTTTCCGTGTGACAGATGGCAGCAGAGGGGCAGTCTGACACAATGATGTTTGACTTAGTGTACGGAGCAAAGATGTGGAATTTTATTCCCCCATGCAGAAACAGTGGCGCTCATTGACATTCACTGACACTTGCTGAATGTTTCTGGTGAACAAGCAGTGAACGTGAGCACAGTGAAGTGGTGGTGGTGCATTTCAGCAGTGGTGACAGTGACAGTGGGCCAACTCCACTGGTGCAGATTATTGTGAGCGTGGCATGCAGGCTCTTGTTCATCTCTGGTGAAAATTCATAGCTAATGATAATGACCATGGTCAAAAATAGAGTTTGTAACTGAGAATGTGCTCTATTAAATAGTGTTATTGTGCTCTTTGTTGTCATTTCCATGGAAATAAATAGGAGGTATTAATTTTGGAATGCCCCATGTATATGTGGCTCAAGACAATTCCTCTTCACTCAGCATAGCCCAGGCAAGCCAAAATATTGGACTTTCATGGATTAAAATTTTTTAAGCATCAGAGAATCTACAGATGAGAGATTAAGCTCTTTAGCAAGGTACCCAGACTCCTCTCTTAAAGGTCATTTGAATTTTTTAACTCCTCTTTACACTTCCTGGGGACATAACTCTGGTTTGTACAGCTTAGAAGAGGTTGGGAAGAGAGAGGTGGTGGGACCAGTCCTTTGGGATCAGCCTCTGTCAGTGGATTTCCCTGTGGATTGCTCCGTAGGTGAAGCAGCAGTGGCAAACTACCAAAACCAGAGCATATAAATAACATTTTAAAATTAATCCTCCCATTTCCTGCAAGTGATAAGAAAATTTGCCTTGTCTGCAAGTAATTTGTAGGCATTCATGGCAATTTCTAATATTTAAATACTAAGTAAATTAATTATTTGGCATTATTTTTAGTTAACTGCATTACTGTAATTGCAATGACTGAATAAATCAATTACTTTTTTTTTTAAAAAAAGCCTCGGGCAAACATGGTAAATAAATTACTTACTATTTAATGGGAATTACTTGATGTTACAGAAAACAACAGAGGAACAAATCCTTTTATGACATCAGCAAAATTCAATCACTGTCTGGGGAAAGGGATTTCAGTGCAATGTTACATCTTTATTTAACTTCCAAGATAATGTAATGAAATAGGGAGAATGCATAGGAGCCATGGGTCCGGCCTAACCTCCACACACTGTGAATAGAAGCTGAGACATAATCTTCTGAACCATCTCAAATCAGGAAAAGCATCCAGTAGCCAGTGCTAGTGCCAGGAAAGATGTGACAACAGACAGCATTAGAAGATGCCTGGACAAATGTCACCTATGCAGGGCAAAACAAATCTAGTGATAGAAGTTGCTAAAGAAGGAATGAAGAAGGTTTTGGAGAACATTGTTTTTATGGCACTGGGTGGAGGTTCCTGCTAAGCTGCACCTTGGACACCATCTACAGCTCCTCTCTGGGGCTAGGCAGTGCACAGGGAAGTAATAAGCAATAACCTCCTCCGCTGATAAGAGGCTTGACCTGAGCTCCACTTATGGTGGTGGCCAGTGGGAGCCTTTGTGCCCATGGACTTGCCAGCAATAAAAATAACTGCTGAGTTCTTCCTGGTAATTTTCCCTCAGAGGACACGTTCAATTTGCATTTTTCTATCCAGCCAGCAACTTTCACACAACTTAGAGGAATTTAATTATCTTCAGGAGCTCAAATTATGTCTGACGAGCTTTAAATTGGGCAAGTGCTTCAGTAATAACTGTGAGAAGGCAGACAGGCAGATAAGGTATGCAGTATGCAAACTCTGTCTCATTATGAAAGTGGGGTTAGAGCCCACCAGAGCTTAGTTTAAATAGGCTCCTTATTATTTCTGGTTGCATGCCTACTCTTCTTATTAAAGTTATGACGGGCTTTTAAGTTGCTTTGCTTGGGATGATGAAAAACCGAGCTAGAATCCGAAAACATGAAATTTTTACCCAAGGTAAATAACACCTCTGTATTTCTGGATACTTTGGAATCTTGGCTAGCATGTAAAAATAATCTCTTTGGTGAGTTGGAAATCATTTCAAAACACTAAAGTAGGATGGTTATGCAAAGTCTAGTAAATGAATGCCCGGAACATCATTACTTTTATTGTGGTTACATGTTTAAAATACAATTACTCAGGGGAAAAACATTTTTAATGGGATGTTTTCAGAAGGAAATGCCATGTGGCACTTGCTGACACAGAGGTACTGCTCCTGGTGGTGCCCCTCAGCCTGGCCACGATGCTCAGCTTGATGGACCCAATGGAGCTCCCTCCAAGTGAAAATCCACTCAAGCTGCCTGAATGCCAGCACAAAGTACGCCCGGTGAGGATCTCATCTTTGCTTGATTAGTTCAATTCTAGCCATAAATATCCCCTGGCCATACAGCCAACATGGTGCTTTCTCACTGGGGACTTCCTGACAAATGCAGGTGGCTTCTCACAGGGAAGTATGTGATGTTCTTTCCAACACAAAAACTACCCTGCCAAAACTCAAATCTGTCCTACAAAGCACTGGGGTAGCGGGAATCTCAAAAGGAGGAAGCAGCAGCTTTTGGAAAGTTTCATTTTCCAGAGAAGTGGCAGGATGCTTTGCCAGTGGATGGTGCTCCCAGGGACATAGGTTTACATGTGGTTCTGCCAGGAGGGAACAGCTGATATTGAATACTGCATCAGAAGAGGCTTGCTAGACTGCCCTTACATCGCCAGGTCAAAAAGGGAAGAAATCTGGAGACAGCAGTTTTGAAGTTTTTGGCCCTTACCCAAGAAGATGCAGGGTTGTCACCCATATGTACTCTCATACCTAGCCAAAAAGGGGATTCTCCAACTGCATACATGTGGGTAACTTTAGCTATTTGCAGCTTGAACCTCTCACACAGGCCTGAGAAGCTCCCCACTGGCAGGCCATATGCAGGATGCAGAGCTTACCCTTGCCATTCCTACTGATACGCTGTCAGAAATTGTTGCATTACAATTACTGAACATCTAATGTGCCTCAGCTGCATCCCTGATTGCATCAATTAACAACAAATCAACTGAGGAGCCAATGTGGGTTCAAAATAGACTTAACAAGATCTCTCTGTTGCCTTTATTTTAAAATGATGTATTACAGCTGGGATGTAGGTATTGCTGTAGAAGTTTATTTTTGTGGGTCTGAGATTTGCCTTAGAACAGTCCCCTCTGCACTGATGCTAGATGCTGCCTATGCAGTGAGCCTTACAGCTACAAAGAGTTTAACTCTGATAATTGGTACTGGAAAATTCTTGTTTTGAAGACTTAAAGTCACCTACAGAAGACACAGCGTGCTAGAGCATAAAACCACTAAGGTCTGCAAAATTCTCCAGTATTAAGATAACAGTGAATATAAAGTAATGTAAAATAAGATCTTTGTGGGCTGGGTAATCCACAAGCAGATTCAGCAGCAGCATGTTCTGGTTGTGGCAGGTCCTAGCTCTGTGCTCAGGCAAAGTTTGTTTTGAAGAGTTCTGTACCATAATGGTAACAGTGTGATACTATAGCTGGTGGTTTTTGGGTTTGGTTTGGTTTTGTTTTGTTTTTAAATAAGCTTTTTCTTTTTCTGACAAATACCACTGGTCACGAGGTGCAGGTAGTAGTGCTGATGGAAGGAAGTAATCTCTCATTTCATCTTGCCTGCTGAATCCCTTTGGAAGGCTTCATTACCATGCAAATGGAGATTGTACCCAGCGTAATAGAAATACATCTGTCAGACTGCACACATTTATAACATCAAATGTTAGCATAACTGGGATTTATAGAGCAGGTGAATTTCATCTGGGACTGGTTAAATCTGGCCCAGCATAGGAAACAACAAGGGTTAATTATGCTTCAGGAATTCTGGGATCTTTCTGGTGAACAATTAATTCTGTTGGACATACAAGCTGCTGTGATACTGGAACACTTTTGACCTTGAAATGGTGGAGGAGATTTTTGACAAAGAAATTGCAAAGCTGACAAATGAGAGTGTAGCTGACATAGGTATGAGCAGCAATGAAAATATAGTGAAGTAAAGGTGGGAAATAAACATCTAACTCAGCCATAATTTTGTAAGGGATCAAGTTGATATCTGACTTATTTTGGAGCAAGCTTTCAGGGAAACAACTTGTCCATGGTGATGAATGCACCGAGGATAAAGATTGAAAGGAGGTTACTGATATGTCCTGCTGTAGGAAAGCGTTAGGTGACCCAAGTACAATCATTCATGAACCCCTGGGCCACAGGCTGTTGAGTGTGACTGTACAGGCTGGAAGCCTGCAACATGCAGATATGTGAGCTGGGATACAGAGTGGGTGGGAATATCATGGGACCTCGGGATCCAGAGGAAGCAAATGCAGTGAGATTATGATGTTGCTCTTTTTCTTCCGTTCTGTGTGGAGCCCACCCTTAGGCATAACTGGCCTTGACTTGGACAGGGTTCCTGAAGACAGAGGTAGTTACCTGTCTTACCAGATAGGCCTAACACAGAAAGGGTATCTAGCTGAAAAATGGCTGTCCTGTTTATAGTTATGATGGGATGTTAGCTCCTCCACAGAGTGATTTGTTCCATCCTGGGACACTGTGAAGAAAAATGGTGCAAAGTGTCTGCCTTCTCCATGATCTGCAAAGAGTCTTTGGGCAAGACAGCTTCCACCAGGTATCATAGAATCAGATGGGGAAAGATAACGTGGGACAATTTTTCCTCTGAATGGTATTGCTTTCTCATGAAATGGAGTTGAGTTGCAGAAGATGCTAACAGGTTTACTCTCAGCTGCCTGTCATGGAACATTTTCCTGCTTTTGGTGTTACGTGAAATTAGCAAGGCAAATCATGGGTATATCCTGAATCTCAGTAGATACCTTGCTTTTTGTAATAGCCCTGAACTAGAGATGAATCAATTGTAGGCCCTGCATCTCATCTACATCAATCAACTCTTGTTGAATGTATCTTAGAATGATGATTCCAGGCAAATAACATATTGACATATTAAAATTGGCATATTCACAGTGCAAAGTGTTTGCCAATGCCTATTTACTGTATTTACGGTGGCAATACTGGCAGAAAGCCGGGGAAAATGAGTTTGGGTCTGATTAACTTTTCAAAGGCCCAGAGAGAAAAAAGATGATGAAAACAAGTTTTTAATTCATACAGGAAATCACATGCAGAGCCTACGTGTTTAACCTGAGCTCCAGGATGTGTGTGCTGCTGGAAACTTAAAACTGAGTTACTGGTTTTTATGTCTAGATATGTCATAATAAAAATGTCTTGAAGTGCAACATTTTATTATGCTTTTCCAAGTGTTTGGAAGGGATTAATTTAGAATGCCTCTGCCTTGCATAGCAAGGATTATTTCTATCACTGCACTACTGATTTCCAGGGCTCTTACCTTCTCCACAGAAGAAAATGTAGAACAGGTGGTCCAGCAACCAAAAAGTATGCCTTCACTGGTTAATGTTAAAATGACCCCTACAGAGCTCAAAAGAAAATTCCTCAGTTATAGTATTGGTGCCTGTTTGTGGGTTTTTTTTTAATAGAACATAGCCTTTGAATTAGTTAGGCTTTTTTATTTGTGGTTTTGATATATCAAAAACATATCAAACACTAGATAATTGATTTTTCATGTTCCCCCTGCAACATTCCTTCCCTGCCCTGCTCTAATGAAAGGCACAGAGGTAAAAAAATGTGAAGGTTTTCATCTAAATATTTCCCTTAGAAGTATAGTTCTACAATCAATTGCATTTGTTGCTTTCTGTGTTTGTAATGCAGTAGTAAGGAAGGGAAGGTGTAAATTTTGCATAGGAACATTTTATGATACATATACTATACATAGCTGCCAGCTTGGAAACATGCTGGGTCTTCAAGCAGCAGTCTCCAAATCCAGGGGTACAGACCTGGTGAAAGCCACATTTACAGAACTCAGTGCACCATCCCTCCTCTTCAGATGTATCTGTTGTTGCTGCTCCTTGTACCTCATGCTGGCTTCACCTGTTACTGCAGTTACCCCTGTACTTACAACAGGGCAAACAGGTCAGAAGGAATGTTTCAGCCACTGACAGAGAATGTGCTGGTCTGGGGTCTGGTTTTCAGTTAAGCGTTCAAGTTGTTGAAAAATGTCTTTCCCTACAGCTTGTAGTTTTTTTTTTCTTCTCTTTATATTTTCTTTAATCTCTCTATACAATATTACTTTATGATAGGCAGGTTGGGAATGGCTTTGAAAACGTGGGCTTGTCTAAGCATCTGTACCTCCAGCTTTACACACAGATACAGACCATTGGGTATTCTGCAGGCATTTTTCCTGGGATGTTAATAAATTAGTCACATTATTTCCTCTTCAGCTGCAATGCTGGTTTGACCCCTTTATACAGTGCTAACCCAAGCACTGTGAAATCACCTTAAGCTTAATTGTCTTCCAGACAAGCTACCTGCTACAGGGTTTAGTTTTTACGGATTTTTTTTTTCCCTGTAGATGTTCTAAGCCCTTGTAACATATTTTAGTAAGAGTTTATATAGCTTTGTTAGCAAATCAGTGTTTCCAGTATTTAAACTCTTTGATAATATCCTATTGCAGCCAAAGAATTTTTTACTGGCTGATGTACTTATTTTTCACAACATCTTCTCTTTCAGTAGCGCAGTCCAACAACATCCTTCACGAATGAACAGAGGATAGATAGTATCTACAGCAGTACAGAAAGGAAAAAGGAAAATATAGCTCCATGGTAACACCCTTTCCTCTATTCTTTGACAGTAGTGAGGGCTCTCAGCACTGGAGAATGTCACTGAATGCTTTATAATATTTCTCCCAAGACATCATTGTTTCTGCTGGCATGGGAGAGTTTGGTTTTGTTAGTGATGCAGTTTTCCATGAGATCTTGAGGTTTAGATTAGGAATTTGTAGTTGGTTAGGGGCTGAAATAATTGAGGAGAGAAACAGATCAGCATGGAGAATTTTGATTTTCTTCTAGAGAAATGCAAACTGGAAGTTTTGAGCTTTTCCCCTGACCTTTCATGGGGGGGTGTATGGGAACTGCTGAATCACGGCCTGAACCTCTGATTGATCACCTGAGGTGAGCAATGTGTCAGCCACGGGAGCACAGGTGAAGGCAATTCACCTGTGCTGCAGGAAGGGGTGGAGCCTGGCTGCACCTCTCCTAGACCCATTTAAGAGCTGACTGCCAGTGGGGAAGGATCTCTTCTGGAGATTCCTCCTCTGGAGTTTTGCAGTGAGCCCAGGACATGGGTAAGCATTCTATCTATTCTCTTGTTGTTATTATGACCTGCTTTGCCAAACTCTCTTGTTTATCTTGTAATTGTAATGTCTTTATATTCACTGACTATACAGGGGGTGAAGTAGAAGAAACCCCAAATAATTTGTTTTGGAAATGAGATAGAATTTTCTGAAAGAACTGCCACAGCAGAAACTCTCATCTTGTAGAGGATGGAAGCCATCCATTTCTGCCCGTGTTTCTTTGCACTTATCTTCACTGAAGTTATCTACATTGGTTTTGTTTTTTTTTAATTCTTCTACCTAATTCAGACACAGCCCATCCTGTCCTCCAAAGTGCTTGCTACTGTTCCTGAGACAGAGTCATCCACAAATTTTATGAGTTCACCCTCTTTGCAAAGAGGGAAATATAGCCAAGAGAATGTCATGCAAGACAATGTCATATTCTTAATAAACTCAAGAAATATCACATCTGCTGCTTCCTCTTTATCCACTTGGCTGGTTACTCTGACAAGGAGTGAAATTAGAAATGCTTTGAGAGAGCTGGTTCTTGAATAATCTATTCTGGCTCTTTTGATCAGCTTGTTATTCCCTAGATGACTACAAGGATGTTGTTTGATAACTTTTTTCTGTCTCTGTATGAGATTACTTCAATTTCCTGAGTTGTTCTTTGTCTCCTGAAAGGTGAACAATTTTGCTTGCCCTCATCAGGTGGAGGGAATCCATACTGCTAGTTCCTGAAGGTCTGGGGATCTCCCCAGTGTGGAAGGGAGAATTTCAACTGTTCCTTGGGGCACTGTTACTTCTCTAGATATTCTTTAACCAGGTCTTTTCCTACTTTGGTCTTCACTCCTACTTCTTTGTTTAAATGTATTAAGATGGAAGACACAGTTTACATTTGCTGAGAAGGATGAAGGAAACAAAGCTCTTCTTGGCACAACAAATTAAGGTGGAGGAGACTGAACCATCATTAGCAAGGGGAGCGACTAGAGTGCTCCAAACAGCTTCTCTCCGCTGATGAATTGAACATGAAGAGATCCATAATCTGGGATGAGACCAAATTACATTTGCTAACTGGACATTTCCTTTATTAACATTTCTTTGGAGCCTTAAATATGTGACTGGAGAAGATGTGACAGAGGCAGAGGAGTGATGGCAGAATCACTTACAGATGTGGCTACAGAAAGATATTTTTGTGACAAGAAGCTCAGTAGACAATGGGTCAGGAAGTGCTTTCCTGCTTGCCAAATATGAGCAGTGTCTAATAGTTTATAAATGCATGAGCTATCTTTGCAACACATATCCATCTCTTTGCTAAGGGCCGGAGCATAATCTCCCCTTGGTTTCTGTTTTGTGATTCCAACCACGTCACTTTAAATAGAGAGGTGCGTGCTGGCCAGAGGAACAATTTAATCAGCTCTCAGAGCTATAATGTGAGTCCAGAGTTCTGCCACAAAATGACTTGTGAGATTTTTTTTTTTTAAAAGACTGCATGTAGGTTAATTTTTGCCTACCAAATGGTTTTAAGCCTTTAGAGATTTATCTTGTCAATCTTTGGCTGTGGCCATAAAGCTAGAAAACTGAAAAACAGGAAAGTTATTGCCTTCTACCATAGCTCCAAGGCAAGGATCAGAAGGAAAAAAACAACAAGTACTGTGGAAAAATGCACTTTACCGATGCATTGCTAGTTTTATGCATGAAGCTTCCCCAATGCATGCAAATCTTTACTATCAACTAACAAAAGCCAAAAGTCTCAGAAGTGGTGGTCTCTGTAGCTCTTTGCCTCTGAGTTGTGTTCGTTCTGTATTTCTTAGTGCGCAGTAAGTACAGCTATGCTCTTCCAATGGCCAGACTAAGCAAGGAGGAGTGATTTTGCCAGAGCCTGCAGGATGGATCAACTGGCTGCAATGCTGAGGGCTGGTCTCAGCAGATCCTGCAGGGGAATAAGATCTACTGGGAGGTCGAGAAGTAAATTGGGAGTACTCAGGAGAGCTGAAAAGCACAGCAGAGCACACTCACTGAACGTTGAATCTTCCTCTGTCAAGATGCTGTTTCAATTCTGTTTCAATTAAGATTCTGTTTGAATTAAGCACCTCTCCTACAAAGAAAGGTTGAGGGAACTGGGCTTGTTTAGCTTAGAGAAGAGAAGGGAAGGCTGTGGGGAATCCTCATTGCAGCATGCCAGTACTTGAGGGGAGCTTATATATGGGAGGAGGACTGACTTTTTTACATGATCTGATAGTGATAGGACAAGTGGGTATGTCTTTAAACTAAAATAACAGAGATTTAGGTTAGATGTTCGGAAGAAATTTTTTTACTCGGAAGGCAATGAGGCCCTGGCACAGCTGCCTATAGAGGCTGAGGCACTCTAGGCCAGGTTGGATGGGGCCCTGGGCAGGTGAGCTGGTGGGGGGCAGCCCTGCCCATGGCTGGGGGTTGGGACTGGGTGGGCATTAAGTCCTCTCCAACCAAAGCCAATCTGTAACTGCACAAATCTGGAGTAACATCTTGCCAGTTACTCAATGTGGTGGAAATTAATTGCTGGGATAGCATAGGGACTTTGCTGGAGACTGTTCCCAAGTCCTGATTTACTTGTCTGAGGCTTATTAATCTAATATCTATTCTCTATCTACCCTCTTCCTATTCAGAGTAATTACTTTTGAGCTTGTAAGCAGCAAGGAGCTGCTTACAGGAAAGGGCTACCATTCCATCCACACTGAGGAAAACCGTTCCTGTGCAACGGTAACTTTCCAGATGTGTCCTGGGTTATAAAATGTGCCATCTCTGCCCAGATGATTGTGACGTTCATTCAAGAAGCAGAATTACCTCAAAGGACTTGTAAGGGGGCTACTGTTTGGGCAGAAAGGATGTGGAGGTATCCTCAGGATTGTGGCAAGAGGGCAGCCCTGGGGAGGCTCTGTGAGTCCCAGAGCTTCAATTTTTACTTTTTTTTGCCCCAAATTGGAAATATCTGGATCTTGTCTGTGTCCAAGAGATGTGACTTTCCTAATTTGTTACAGGAGTTTGGAGTGGTTTGGGACAGGAG
This sequence comes from Meleagris gallopavo, assembly GCF_905368555.1. Lineage (NCBI taxonomy): Eukaryota > Metazoa > Chordata > Aves > Galliformes > Phasianidae > Meleagris > Meleagris gallopavo. The sequence goes on from NC_139405.1 coordinate 15,027,313, forward strand.
GATCCCAATGGTCCATTGGGTACAAATCCCAGGGCTAGAGGCTGAAATGTGACATTGGGATGAGAGATGGGGAGGGAGCAGGGACACTTTGAAGTGACAGGTACCCATGAATGGAATGAGGACACTTGGAAGGGATAGAGACATTCTGGTTGTATGCTAGCAGGAATTTCTTCTCAGAAAGGGTGGTGAGGCACTGGCACAGGCTGCCCACAGAGGTGGTGGAGTCACTGTCCCTGGAGGTGTATCACTAAGAGACATGGATAGTGGGCATGGCGAGGGTGGTTTGGGGTTGGACTTGATGATCTTGAAGGTCTCTTCCAACTTTAATCATTCTATGATTTTATAATATCAATTTGAGCATCTGTGTTCTCTAGCAGTTGGGTCCTTTACTGACTGACTTAGAAGATGCTTGAGCTTCACCACTGTCCTGTGCCAGACAGCTCACCACAGCCACATATGGGGCAACCTGAAGATTAAAGTTCCCTGGGGGAACATATTAGAAATTAGGCAATTTTAGAAAGCATGTATAAATGCTATCTGGAAGTAAAAAAGACTTAGCAGAAGAAGATTCTCATGTATTTTCAAAGACATTGCTAACTTGCCAAAGTTCTCTTTAATAATTCTGAGTATTTCACACATCACAGACTTGAGACATTGAAAGACATCCCATCCTTTTAATTATTGTGTCTCTTTCTCTCAAGGAGATGTCGCTATGGAAAAAACTATATAAAAAAAAAAAAAAAGGGAAATAATGAATATCATTATGATAGGGAAAAAATAACAGGTAATATTCAAAAGGCAAACAAGGTTATTATGATCTGAAAGTCAGGAAAGGAATAATTTCAGCACCAATAAAGTTGTCATCATAAAAGCATTTTATAGAAAGGGCAAAGAAAGACTGTGATACAAAAGTATTCATAAAATCCAATTTGAGAAATAAATGTATGTAGGAAGTCCAGTGTGTTCTGAATCTATCCATCAAATTCAGATGGATTTTTTAGTGCCATGCATCTGTGTGTTTTAGATATCTGTGGAAAATAAAGTAAACATTGTTTCATACTGTCTGCTATATATAATTATCTTCAAATTAGAGCTTGGTTCCAAGTTTTTTGATAGTAATTAGTGAAAGGAGAGATCCTCTCAGTATTAGCACTATCCCTTGCGTGAGGAAAAAAAACAATGAATGTGTTTATGGAAGGCTGTCTTTTGGATTTAATAATAATGCTGACAATGATCTTGAGTATCTTGTAGCCTTTCCCACCTTCAGATTGCCTGACATTACCTTCTTAACTAATCACATTCATATTCTGAAACGTTTTCCTCTTCCTGCCAAGGAAATTGGCTCTGTGTGGACAGCTGAATGACAAAAGCAGTCAGTGAGTAAAGTCACTGTTATAAATAGCTGGGGAGGTCTGAAAGCTTTGCATCTGGGGCGTGTTCCAGGGCTCACTACGCATAGGAGTGAAGACCCCAAAGACTGGATGTCAAACCAAGCCCTCACAGGATGAGCAGGGACACATTGACCCTGTGGAAATAAGTCTTTCCCCAGCCCACACCCCGGGGTGTTTGTTTCTGTGCTGTATCCTGGGGACCCTGTAAGTACAAGCAGTAAGAAGTGAACTAAGTATGACCCAAAGATGTTTCTGCTCCAGATTTGATTCCTGGCCCTTTTTATAACCACTCAGTGCTTACAATCTAAGGCAACTTCAGGCCCTTTTGGAGATGGCTAGGCTGTCTTGAATGCTTTCCATTGCCTTCAACGGCCACTGGCTCTGAAACAGACTAAGAAGAGGTTAAAAATGCTTTGATCTTTCAGGCTGAAGTAGAAAGAGGAAAAAAAAGATATTTTAGCAAATGTAGGGGGTGTGTGTGTGTGTGTGTGTGTGTGTGTGTGTATGTGTATGTGTGTATATATACACAATTTTTTTCAGTTGGGGTGTTTTTTCTTTTCACCTACAGTGTCCTACAGCAAACTTACCTAGAAAGATTAGAGTCACTTAAGACTTATCGCCATGTTCACATTTAACTAGCCTTAAGTCTGGAACAGCAGAGAATTGCACTCAGCGCTCTCAAGTCCAAGTCCTTCACCTATTATTTTAAGAAAGTTGTCCCTGCAGGCATTAAATAACCACAAAGTGCTGCTGCAGCAGAGCTGAAGATTTTCTAATAATGTTAAACTAACACATCAGGTTTTGCTTGGCAGCATTGGCACAGAATTCTGTTATGAACCAAAGTATCGCTTAAGCTCTCATAGAAATAAAGCTAAATACGTTTCTAGTGCCAGACCTGATGCTGGCTGATGTCAATAGATGTGGCCTGTTGATGCCAATGGAGACACAATGCTTAACAGGCTGAGAATTAGCTTCATCTTGCCAGATGTTTTTAAAAGCCTTTTCAGTGCTCCCTGGGTACTGTAGCTGTATCTAGAAGTTCTTGGGTAAAGGAGGAAAGAAGATTTTCTAGTAACTCCTGAAAATAGTTGCAATTTTTGGTAAGCCTGTCAAGCTGAAATTTCATGTGCATTGTGCAAATGATAGCACCTGAAGAGATACACATCCATATGGATTTTCCCTGGTGTACATTCAGCTGCCATCTATGGGAACTGTGCCTTTTTCTGGCAAGGGGAGAAAATTCAGCATCTCTGATCTGAGGAGGAACGCAACATCTCTCTGGGTTTCTTCACTTCTTCCTTTACAAGTGGGTGGCTTTGCATCTGCCTGGCTCTTGTCAGTGTTATCACTCATTCAAGGAGAGAAACAGAACAGAATAGGGAAGGGATTGTGAGATTTCCAGCAGAGAGGAGTCAGTGTTGGCAGAGAAAATAAAAGAGCGAACACAGATTTTCCTTGTTGTAAAGATTGCAGTGGGGGGGGGGGGAAGAAGAGAGAAAATAAATCTATTGGTCTTCAAAAAGACCTCTAATAATCATCATGCCCAACCACTAACCCGTTCGTACCACATCCCTCAGTACCACATCTCCATGGTTCTTGAACACCTCCAGAGGTGGTGTTTCCACCACCTCTGAACAGCCTGTGCCACTGCCTGACCAAAAGATGCTATGGGTGATCCAGTTAACGCTGTACTGCCCGGTCTGCTGTCAGCATCAACAGAGGAAAGAGGCTGCAGCATTAAAGAAATAATTAGAAAAATAATTATAAAAAATAAAGAAAATTAATGCCAGACACTGCAGGTTTACGGAAAATATGTCTTGTCACAAAAGTGCTGTTTTTTCCTCATTTGAGGGTCTGAGTGAAGCAGAAGGAAGGAATCGCATGTGAAATAAGAAGTATGCTGGCAGCTAATGGCCTGGCACATTTCAGAAGGATGTGGTGTTGCACAGTCCTCAGACAGAAACTTTGAGGAGACCAGTCTGATGTGCAAGACACTTTTAAAAATTTTCACTATAGCTTTTTAATCAAACATGAAATCATTGCTGATAATGTTTGCCTTGCTGCCAGTGGTGATAGGAAGGTAAAGAATGAAAAAAGGAGGGGATGGAATCCATAGCAATCTGGATGATTTAAGAAAGCATGTTTGTAATGCATGGAAATATTATTCTTCCAGGAAAAAGGAACTTACCAACAGAAGAGATCGAGTCCTGGGAAGCCATCAGTTAGCTGAGGATGTGGTGCCAGAGTAGATCTGCAGCTGAAGAGCTCATGGGACCTGGATGTGGTCTGTGGATGTTGTATATCCTTAAATGCATGCAGTTTCTGCTTTGTTTGCTTTACACTGGGCTCTTAGGAGTGCCTTTTCCCTCGAAGAGACCCTGGTGGCATCAGCCAGATGGCATTTCCACCACTTGGGGTAATCACAGAGAGGGAATAGCAAAGCCAGGAGAGATGTTTTATACAAAAGTGTCCTCTTTAAGAGGGACACTGCTGTCTGTCAAAGGTTAGCTGATCTTTTCAGCAGTAGATTTTCTGTCTTCTACCCACCTGCCTAATTTTCATGGTATTTGAAGGAGTTAAGCATTTTTTGGTGTGTCTTTCATATCATGCCAGCTTTAGACACTGCACTGGGAAAGTTTTAAGGGAAGAAAAACAGCAGTAGCTGTTGACAGACACACAGATGTTTTCTTGGGCAACCAGGGTAAAAAGCTGTCTTTGTGTGCTATAGGGCTATATTCTTGATGTACACAGTAAAATATGAGAAGGTTTTTTGGTCTGATTGATTTTTCAGCCATGTTAATGAGTAGTATGTGAAGCAATTATAAATAATTAAGGTAATTATAAACCGTGTAATTTGACAAAGTTGCAATGGTAGCATTTAAATGCTTGTCTATTTATGTTAGGATTTTAAACTGGAGTCAAGTTTTACAGGCAGGATGTCAGGGAGAGGTCAATTTGATAATTCTCTCCATGGTAATGGATGCAGGCATCCATGACAACACGGCAGGTCTGTCAAGTGTTTCCCAGGGTGCCCCAAGGCTCTGTCCAGACACTGGCCTTGGCAGGAGGTGTAGTTGAGCATCTACTCATCCACTGCTTCAGTTATGCTCAAGGTCCTGCCACAGCCCCTGCTTCCCAGCCACACATCCTCTTGTCTTCTGTCTGAAAATGTCTATGCATGCCAAGAGCTATACGTTTGAGCTTCTCTGAAACAGGTACCTGTACAGATTCATCTCTGTCATATGGCTGGGAATTGTTTAAATGAAGACCAAAAAGGCATTTTTATGCTGCCTGCTGCAGCCAAATATTTTATAGCTTTGCTTAGAGCTTTCAGCCACTGCCTGAACTGCGGATGGAGAGACAGGGAGGTACTGGTGAAGAAAATTTCAATTTCCATTCCAGTTGATTTTTCTTGATGCCAACAGTTGTCCATACACTTTCCAGAGGTCATGTTGTTGTCACAGCTGTATCCATTTGCTCAGCAGAGCTTTGCGGATAGTTGGAAGTTTCCAAAGTTACTCTTTTGCTTTCCAAGGAATTGAAACGCTCTGAGAAAAAGAGAAACCTTTAAAGAAAGGATATGGAAAAATAAGCCCTTTCTTCTCCCCTTAGAATCATAGAATCATGGAATTGTTTGAGTTGGAAGGGACCCTTAAGGGCCATTTGGTCCAACTCCCCCGCAATGAACAGATACACCTACAGCTCCATCAGGTGCTCAGAGCCCCGTCCAGCCTGAACTTGAGCATCTCCAGCTTCACCCACCACCTCTCTGGGCAAACTGGGTCAGTGTCTCACCACCCTGATTGTAAACATTTTCCTTATATTCAGTCCAAATCTCCCCTCTTTTAGTTTGAAACCATTTTCCCTTGTCATATCACAGCAGACCCTGCTAGACAGTCTGTTCCCTTCTTTCTTATAGCTTGCCTGATTTCTTAACAGCGTGCTTCTAAACTGGCACTTTTCACAGCCCTACTCTTGCTCAGCCATCTTTGGAGGCAGGAAGCAAAGCTTGTGGCTATCTGCGATATTCCACATCCTCAAACTTCATCTATCCCACATTTTTTACCCAGCAAAGAATTGTGTCGGAAGTCTTGTTCTTCTGTCTCCCTCCTTGTTCTCCCTGTGAGATGTTAGGAAGTGCTGAGTTCTTCTCATGCCAACTCCTGGGGCATTGCTCATGTTGCATTAGAGCTGCACAGCTTGGACAGATGCTTACTCTCTTCCCTCTGCTCTATACCACCACATTTCCTCTATCTGAAAACAGCTAGCAATAAGTTGTCAGGTCTACCACTTCAGTTAATTTGTGCCTCTTTTTTGCTTCTCTGAGATACTCTCAAGCCAACTGGAATGGGATCGAGTTGGCAAGAAGACACTCAGAAATGCAGCCCTCCAGATACTTTCCTTGGCTATCGCATACTTCGATACCTCTTATTCTGCTATGGAGCACAGGAGAGATCAGGACTGAAATGAAACATCTACCAGGACAGACAACTGTCTGTATAGAGTCTGTCTCCATATTAAGGCTAATCTACTTCTGCTGATGACCACGTTGTTCTTTAGCCCAACCTGCAAGCCACGTGCAGATGCATTCCATGTGGCATCTAAAAGTGATGCTGTGGAAATCCATGCAGATAGGTGTTAGCACAGATGTGTTAGCATATCTGTCAAAACATGATGCATCTGATCTAAAACCAACTTCCTAGGTCTCCCCATGCTCAAGAGAAATTGGTGTGGCTAAAAAGTGGTTTGGATTAGTCCTAGGTATATTTATTTATTTATTTATTTATTTTGAGCATGAAGGATCTTTCCTTACCTACTATACGAGGCCTTGCAAATTCTACCCTGGATGACACTTGCTGCGAAGGATAGGAGTGCGAGGGGGATAACCACCTCCTAACTTACCACAAGATGGGAATTTCTGCATCAGACCCCACTTTACTACCAGGGTTGTAGACTACAGCACTGCCTGTACCTCCATCCCAAGAAGAGAAAGCATAATCTTTCTAGCTGCTCTTTCTCTGGATATAGAGGCACATTCAGTTGCTGAGTCTATCTTAATTGCAACTGGTTTGGATGTTTTCATGTAACTATAATAAGTGCATCAGCTCTAGAGCAGGTGTGGGCCTAAAAGAAAAAATACAGGCAACTGTTTCCATCTAGGCACTGAGCCCATGAATCAGAGTGCTGGGGATTAACCAGGAAAGGCACACACACAGAGACAGAGGTGCAGAAAAATATGCATCCCTAGCTGAGAAAAATATGTGGAAAACTACTGCTAGACTGGATCTCAACAGTAACATCAATCCCTTCAGCACCAAAACCTGCTACCTAATTCCATTGGAGATAGTTGTGCAGAAGTTGTGGAGCATCCATGCTCCAGAAAACCTTCGGTAGCTTTTTCTTATTGTGCAATTGCCTGTGAGAGCAGACAGGCAGGTCACAGCCTGGGTCACTGCCCCAGAGTGCTTGGTGGTGTTGAAGAATGAAACCTCACAAAGAGGCAGAGGAAGAGCCTCAGTTAAGAAGGCAAAACCTGAGCTGTCAGGAGGATGCAGCCTTTCAGTGTGGAGCCCCAGCTAAGTCAGCGTGGCCAGCAGTTGTTTCCACCAGCGGGCTAGTGTGAAGGGCACTGCTTGTCAGCTGCCACCACTGTTTCACTCTTCTATTTGCCTTAAGTGAAAGCTGAATGTAGCAGGCGGCTCAGGGAAGGAAAGAGAGCCTGGTTTATTTATTCTGTGCTTGCCAGCCCCATGGCTGAAGGCCCTCCCTAGGCAACAAGATTAGCAGTTTCAGGTCACTGCGACCGTTGCAAGCATCTGCTCTGACTAATAGTGTAATGGTGCGGCCATTTTAGCTCTGGGTTTGCTCAAGGCTCCAACACTTTTTGTATTCAGTCTGTTACTAGTCATATCATTTGCAGCATCTGTCAGAGGAAATGATGCTGAGACACTCACCCAGCCAGCCTGCGGGTTGGAGCAGGCCAGATCTGCTGCTGTTCTGTAGAACAGGGTCCTTATGCATCCCTCCAGCAGCCTGAGGTCAGTGTGTACCCAGAGGGGGACTCACCAGCACACCAGAGACACAGAGAGAAATGAAACATAAGTCTTGCTACTGGTCTTTGCCTGCCCTGCTTTCTGTTCCTCATTGCTCTGCTGTATCTTATTTCAGCTCCACATGTTCCCTGGGGCTCTCTGGTTCCACGTATTTGGTGGACATCTACTCTAGCATTTACACTCCAAAAAGTGTGAAAATGACTTCCCAAAGCAGAAGAGATACACCAGCAGCAAGCACTGGCTGAAGAGCTGCAGGTCCCTCCACTTCTTCTGGTCCCACATCATATCCTTCACTGTAGCATGGTCAGGAGTAGAGTATGCACACAGAATGACAGTGTTCATGTCCTGCATGGCACACTGTACCAGCTTTAAATAAGTGATCTGAACTCATAGGCTTTCTCAAGCTATTTGTACACATTATTCTTGCAGTACAATAATTGGCCTTTGCACAAAGCCAAATCAAGCCCATTTTTTTTCTAAATTTCTATCTCAAAGTAGATTGATTTGGGTACTGGAAGACTTGAACTTCATGTGGTGTTTTTCCTACGTGTGAGGAACACAATGTCTCTCTCACTTGCCTTTTCTCCCAGATGAACGTGTCAGCATCCAGTTCTGGTTTCAGTGCTGCTGCAACCTCTCTTTCAACAAACACATCTCTGGGACCTTGCTCTGTGTAGTTTCCTATTTGAACAAGCTTGATGACTTCAGAGACATTCAATATTCTGTCACATGGGGTGTAAGCTGTTGGTGGCAATACACAGAGCAACTGAATAATTTTATTTCATCAGGAGAGTAGTTTTACTGAACATCCAGCTGAGATTTCTTTGAGAGACCTGATCTGTGAGAAGAGCTGAAAACACACCACCTGAAAATCAAGCCCTTTAAAACACTTCAAACATAAATCCTAAGGCTATTATCTGGATCATAAAACACTCTGAAAATCTTAGCCATGGACTTTCTTTGTAGGACCTTCTGCAGGAGCTAGGGCAGCCTTTGGCATCCTTCAAAGAGCAAAAAGAACAAAAAGAGGATAATTTAAAACATCAGACACCTGCATGGCTGATTTCTCTACTGGTGGCTGTGAGAAATACTTGCTAAATTAATAGACCACATACCTTCTTGTCATGTAGGTTGAGTCTAGCTTATTAATTATGGTTCCATTCATTCTCTGCATGACTCTTGCTGGTCACTAGATGTCACTAATAACGAATGAGAAAGAGAAAACAAGTGGAACTTAGGGAGGAAAACTGCTCCCTAAAACGGTCCCTGGGAGTGTCTCTATCCAGCCCTATGTAGGCAAAAGAGTGGCATTTAAGCACATGCTTAGCTTAAAGCAAAGTTTTAACTGGAGTTAAAAGGATGTCCCAGTATTTAGTGGCATCAAATGCACTCAAGTGCTTCAGTGAATTGGGAGTCCAGGCTAGACTGTGTTTCTGAAGAAGAGGTACTATTGCTTGTCCACTTCTGTAAACAAGAGTGTTTGTGTCAAGAGCAAAGAGCAGTGAAGGTCTTAGCTCTGATGTTTCATGCCTTTGCTGCCTGCTTTTGACACTCTTTACATAAGACCTACCTGGAGCCAGGGAGTTCTTTGCAGCACTGAGAACCAGGCATGTATGACCATGCTTTTCTGTCTTTCAGGACACTAAACTGGACAATTTGAGGTAACTGTCATTGCAAGACTCTTCCCAAAGTATCAAGTTGTCACACATCATTTATCAATTTCTTTCCAGTACACAGAAAACTTTATTTTCCTATTTCCCACCACAGGATAGAAAGTGGTATACTTGCCCAGGTCAACATATAATGCTTATCAGCAGCTAAAAATACTTATTCCACCAAGATCTGATTGGGAGCTCCTGCTGGCAAAGGAACAGAATCCTGTCTATGCTCCCAAGGGGACCAGGGTAGTGCCACCTCATGTGGGGTCTCCTGCAGAGCAGGGAGTCATCAGGTGTGTGAGACGTAGGCACTAATTTACTTGGACATGGGTCAGTATTGAGTAGACCTTTGATCGTCATTATTTATCATATGTAAAATGTTTCTATGACACTTTGCAATGTGTTTTCTGGCACTGTGCCCATGACTTCTGGAGGAGCAGCCAGCAGACATCACATACATCAAGGACTTTGGGGGACTTACTACTTCTTAGCATAAGTTCATGCCTCCATGCTGATTTAATCCAATATATACAACTACCACCATGCCATTAGTCTGATGAACAGTTACAGCCAAGGTCTTAGTTGCATTTAGCTTGGAAGTGAATCCATTAGGAAATGAAGGACATACAGCCCCCGTAATCTGTGTGTCAACTGCATTCAAATCTGTTGTTTAGGACATTTACTTTCATCTCTAGGCTGACTCTTCACTGGAAATGGGGGTGTATTATGCCAGATAGACAATACAGGAGCCAGCTGTTCTTGGGACATAGTTAGTCAAGAATGACCTTAGGTTTCATGGATAGGGATTTATAGATTCTCATGAACACATCCTCAAGTATGAGCAATTCCAACAGATTGGCTGTCTTCTGTGCCCATTTGTTTTGATTGCTTTATGGGGATGTATGATAGTCTGCACAAAGCCATCCTTCACCTCCACCTGCTCAGCAACATGCAAAATATTGGAGAGGCATATAGCAAGAGAGAAGAAGAAGAGACTCTCCTATTCCAATGCTTTAAGGGCAGCAAGATGAACTCAAGCTACACTCTATGCATGAAGTAGAGACAATAGCTTCATCTAACTACAGCAAAAAAAAAAAAAAAAAAAAAAAAAAGACAACATGAGGTTGAAAGACAAAGCTGAGACCTTGAATGCGTAGACCTGAATACACCGGTTTTCTGACAGTCTTTCTTGCAGTAGCTCTGCTACATCTAATTACTGGTAATGCGGCTTCCACAGCGTTAGACAGGACAATTAGCTGTATTCTTGTCCCTTTTCATTTTCCATCTAGTTTTCTTGGTTTCTTTGTTACTTCATAGAAATATTTGCTAGATATCAGAATTTTCTAGCTGATGATAAAATTCCAATATTTCAGAAGTCATTTTTGTTTTAAATCAAATTTCAACCTAACATCTCTTCTCTTTCCCTCCTTCAGAAACACCTAATCAGAATAATCAAATTGGCTGGTTTTGCCTTGTGAAAATCATTTTGTTTCAACAATACCTAAAATCTCCATTTCCATAAGGTACACACATTTTACTTCTATCATAACAAATCATTATACCAGCAAATATTAAACACATCACTGAAATATAATATTAAAATTAATATTTGATATTGTCCTAAAAGTTCACGTGAAATTAATGGAAATAGATGAGTTGAAAGAGGAATTTATTTACTTTACCTCAGCAGGATGAGATATTTTGGTACTATCAAGAGAAACTTAGCAAGAGCTTTTTTCAGCACTTTTTTCTAGTCTGTAATTTTATCAGGGATTGCACGTTTTTGAGAAAATCAAAGGCAAATATCTACTCTGAAGAAAAACTGTTCTGCTGGAAAAGCTCCAAGCAATCTTTTTTCTAAAACCTTCCTCAAAACTATCTCATCCTATGCCCTGAGCCCTCTCCACTCACTTCTGTAGGTCACATTTGCACTCCATCAAACACTCAGCCCTAATCTAGGTCTGTAGTTGAGGCCTTTGGCCACCAGTCAGTCCTGGCCCTCTGACATCTCTTCCAACCTTGCCTTTCATCCACATGGCAGAGGTCAGTCCTCTGTCTTGTCTTCTGCTGTCTCAGTGCAGAGGCAGTGCATTGGGTTTCTGCTGGGTGACCATCATGGTCTCTGCCCAGGCCCATCGTCACCCTGTGGGGAGACTTCAAATTCATGCCACCAGGCCCTCACTGCATGGCGGCTTGCAGTGAGAGAGTGGGAGAGAGGCCTTGAGGAAAGCAGCAGCCAGTGGGAGGTAATGGCTTCCACAAGTGGTGGCTTTCCACCCAGCTAAGGTTCTTGTGTGGTCTTACATCATCATGTAGCTCAGGACATCTACACCCAGCAGGCAGTCACAAGAAGTCAGGGATCACAGGCAGTGCACAGAGCAGTGACAGAACACATGTCCTAGCTCCAGCCCACTGCAGAGTATCCCTGTTTGCTGGGCTGAAGTATTATTTCTTCTGCAGCACTTTAAGCAGACATTTATATGTCCTCTTCTGGTCCCTGTATCAGAACATTGCAAAGTGGGATACGTTCACTCTTCCTCTGTGTGAGAATTGCTATAACTTCCAACAAGCAGAGGGATATTGAACTTCAGTAATTATGAAGCTATTCAAGCAAAAACCCGTGACTCCAAAACATACAAAGATACTCACAAGGCTTCTCAATAATCCATGGACCAGTAAGGGGCTGACAAGCAATGCATCATTCTTTCTACCCGGGATGAATTGATTCTGTCACCAGCAAACTAAATGCAATCAGAATCTTGACTTGAATCATAAATCGTACTTAAGCCACAGTTAGCAGTAAAGTGAAGTGAAGCAGATAAAAAAAGAAAAAAAAAAAAAAAGGGGAGGAGATGGTACAGCAAATAATCTTCAATAAAGAAGGAAAAATTAAATATTTTATTTTAGTATGTAGAATACTTTTTAGTTTTTAGAACTGCATTCAGTTGGAAAGCAGAGAGTTGTAGCATGTTAATATGATATATCCTATCATCCTGTATTTTTCCAATATAATCAGAGTGCCTGACAAATGATATTATGGTGTCTAGGTCCTGGGGCCTCTTAGGCCTGGTTTGCTGAGAAAAAATCTTGCTTTCTTGGCTGACCAATCTGCTAGGTACACAGACACTGAGATGGAAGTCCTTGCAAAAAAAACTCAACTCATGGGAATTTTACAGAGTGATGAACCTGCTTTGTGAGGAGAGACAGACCACACTTAGCCAGGAGTTCATCTTGCTGGGCTCCCTTCTCCTGAAAACTGGATCTGAAAATAATTATGGAGGGGGCTTGTCCTGAAAAACTGTGCAAAGATGGACAGTGTGGTAAAGGCTCTCTTCCACACAGCCAGCAGCATAGCTCTCCAGCAGGAGCTGGGACTCTGTAAATGTAAAATGGAAATAATCGTCTTTGCAAATGATCAAAGGATTATGAAGAGCCTTAGAGAACTGGGGAACATCTTGATGTAGAGAGATGGGCACACCTTGGTGTACTGAAAGACCGTCAGGAATTCCTCTGCTGGGAACTGGACAGAAGGATGGGAAAGATGAACTGGTTTGCTTTTTAGTAAAACTATCCTCTATTGGAGAAACATCCCATGGACAAAGGACCTATAGCATGAAGCCATCCTTTCGCTTTGGTGGTGTACAGTCTGTCAGGGACAAACACCGCCCTGATCTGCAGGCAGGCAACCACTTCATCTGACTGAAGTCTCAGCCAGTCCCCTAGAGATCACTAGCACGAAAATTTGGATGATAAACATCAGCAAATTATGTTAATTAAAAGAAATCGAGCATCTGATCTAAGAATTATCATATAACAATCTTTGTTTAGTTTAATGTGTTATATCCATACCTTGGAAGTAGGCAGGACAGCTGAGACTTTCTGCAGCTGATCAGGCATTTCGATTTTATCATCAACTCTTGAAAGGCTCTTGAATCACTCCATTTGTGCCCATTTCAATCATTTTCTAGTCTAACTCTGCTCTCAGGAAAGACAATGATGAAGGTGCCCTTCACTGGTCTTTTTTACTGGCTCATTAAGTAGAACCGTTGCAAAAAGAAAAAAATCAAAATTGGTTTCCCCCTCAGAAAGTCAGTTCAACAGAATTATCCACCCACAAATAAGTGTCAAAATAAATCTTTCCACCTTGTCCAGCTTGCTCCAATAATGTCATGTCAGTGCATTTCAGTCCTCCTGGTAATTTGTTCCAGCGACATAAAATGCTTCTTCACAACTTTGTTTAATTCCATTTTAGCATTATTACAGACATATTAACATTCATTTTCATTTTAATGGACCTTGCCATTTGCAGCATTAATATTTTGGATTCAACATTTTTAAAGCCAAGTGTGTTCTGACTCCTTTGCTGTTTGCTGCTTCGGCATTACTAGAAGTAAATGTCAATCAACATTATTGCAAATGACATGTTTGTCCAGCACTAAGTTGAGCTGAAAATTTCAGAAAGAGAGCTTTTTATTAAAATTTCAACTTTTTTGACTATCTGTTCTATTTTTGAACTAAAGCGGAGTTTGGAATCTCTAGAACCTGCAACATGCTAGAAGATCTATTTTTTCCTACCATTCATTTTCAAAAACAGACAGATACTAATGACTTCACTTTCAAAGGTCTTCAATTAATTATCATGTTGATACTCATTTAACAAGATTTTCTGGCCTGCACCTGTTCTGTAAGACTTTGCCTTACCACCATCATCCTGATCCCCTCTCTCAGGTTCTTTGCTTGTCACTGCTACTTAAATTACTTTCCACTTTCAGAGTGGAAGGGCAAACAGTGCCATCATGATAAGAAACCCAAGAACAAGGAGTTGCTTTTGGGGCTCGTAGGGTGCTTTTAGGGCTAGTTAGAGGCCAGCATGAGGAGGATTTACTAGAATATGAGATCAAGATGCCATCTCTCTAATTACAGAAATGTGGTTCCTTCAGCTGCTTCAAACTGATGAGAGCACTCCACACCCTCCTCACCAGCTGCCTGGACCAACCCCCATTTTATAGGTCCTCTGATCAGCTGGGAAGTGGCACACTCCATTGTACCTGTGTTCTGGGAGTAGGCAGTACAAGGGCTTCTGGGTCAGTGAATCATTCAGGTGAGATTATCCTTTCTTTTTCTCTTCTTTCTTTCTAAGCCCTTCCTTCCTGCGCTGGGTCACCTGCTAAGCCTTGCAGGAAAGGTTCATTGTAACTCAAGCTTCAGGTGTATAGCTCTTGTTAATCACTAAGTAAAGGAGATATCAGCTAGTGACTCCAGAAGGAAAACTGTAGCTTTTTTAGTGCTCTGCATTGGAAAGTATCTCCTGTCCTTGTGGACTACTTGAAAGAGAGAATTTCAGGCTTTCTTAATTTGTAGCCATTAAAACTCTCCCAGAGGACCTTCAGTCCCACGTATGTGTCATTTAAACATCTTGAAAAGAGGCCAGCTTCTGCTTACTTTTCATGTGCCTTCATGAAACTCCCACAGCAGTAAGGACTGCACTACCCTTCCTAGGTTTCTTTATAAATGACCTCACTGGGGAAATTACTCCAAAAAATGAGGTCTGCAGAGGCACAGCCCTTCACACAGCACTAAGAAGAGGTCCATTTCTCAAAACTGGTGCTCCTGGGAAGCACGGGAAGTCAATGCTTGTATTTCAGACAGATTTTCTTCTGATAAGTATGTGTGAGAAATATTAGATATCAATGCAAATACTCTCTAGCAAGCAGCAATGTGGCCCTAATTAGCCAGATTTAACTCTGTAAAAAATGAAGAAATCTATCTTCTGGGCCCAGTGCTTACTGCATCACTAGCTGTGATAAGTTGCCTACTTTTTAAAGACTGTAGCAAATTAACTTCTTTATGTGTGCCCCTCATGTAAAATGCCTGTGCTGACAGCAGCGAGCTGCTTCTCTCTCCTGAGAGCATTTCCTCTGCTCCTGCCAAGGGCTGGGCACAGAGCTACAAACAAATGGGCTATTTTTGCACTTTCTCTGCGCAAAGAAAATAGCTCCAAGCTTGAACAGAAGATCTCAGAAGGCAAAACTGCCTTTTGCCAGACCAAATCCCAGAGGCATGTGTTGAAAAACAAACTCTGAGTGATCCGTATGCTTGATCAGCACATCTGATTTCATCTTCCACCCGCAGCTCCCTCCTGGCTGCGCAAGCATAGGGGAAACCATTTCTCTTGCTTTGGTAGCTTTTTGATGAGAGGTATAGGGGTAAATTCTGCAGTTTTCATCCTGATGTGAGATATGGGGGTGAGGAAAAGAGGTATGGGCGCTGCATCCTTTCAGGAGCTGCAGAAAAAAAGAGAGAAGTAGAGCCAGTAGCTTACATCAAAATGTGTCTGTGGGACTCTCAGCATGGTGGGGACACCTTTGGAGGTGAATTGATTGCTGAATTGCTCCAGGCTATACTGCAGATATTGTGAAATGATTGTCTTGCTCTGCTCTGCGCTGCTTCATCTCCAACATTGGATGCAGTTTTGGGCATAACAGTACAAAAAGATTGTAAAACTGTTAGTTAGAGAGTATCCAAAGGAGGGCTACAAAGAGGGAAAAGGGTCTGTAGGACAAGATGTTTGAGGAGCGCGGAGGGCCCTGGGTTTGCTCAGCACAGAGCAGAGGAGCTGAGGGGAGGCCTTGTGGTGGCTGCAGCTCCTCACAGGGAGTGGAGGGCAGGACTCTATGAGTTCTGCTCTCTGTGACAGCGATACGCCTGAGGAGATGGCATGGAGCTGCGTCGGGGGAGGAGGATTTACCTCTGTAAGGATTTACCAGAATATGAGACCAAGATGCTGGACAGGGTCTGCACCAGAGGACTGTGGGCACAGCTCAGTACCAGAGCTCAGGGAGCATTAAGACAACACTCTCAGATGGTGCTTGCAGAGCTGGGAGTTAGGCTCATTGATCCTTGTGGGTCTCTTGCAACTCGAGATGTTGCATGATTCTAAATTACAGTGAAAGCCCCAGGGTTTCAAGACACTGCATGTTCTTCCTGATGAGTGCTGTTGAGTTCCTCTCAGATCAAGTCAATGTTTGTCTTACACAAATATTCTCTGCAGAGGTTAATGCAGAGTGAAGCTGACTTGGTAATGCTGTTTTTGCTCCAGTGCTTTGGTAAGACTTTTCTGAAGGTAAAATTTTAGATTAGTGAATATTTGAATATGTAAATTGGGAGATTTTAATCGAGAAACAATTTTCTCTTGCATTCACATAAATAAGTTTTCCCATATGGGTTCGTATTCGTAGACCAATATATTTCCCCCTGGAAGAATCCAATACTGGGTTTATGAGGCATGTCGTTTTGCTAAGCAAGCTAATTTTTCTTAGTATTTAAACTTAATTTTTTATGTAAATATCTACTTACAGTTTTCTGCCTTCTCTGTGTATTTATTTTAAGAAATATCAAATGATCATACTTGTGACGTTCCTTAAACTCATAATGAGCAGCACACTCTGAACTAAAAGCAAATGAGCTGCCAGAGGGGCTTTATAAAATAAATAAATAAAACACTAAGTTTGCCCAAAAAATGAGAGCTTTGGAAGAAAAGAACCTATTTATGAATTGAATTCAGCAGAAAATGTAGGAAAACATTTAAGGTTGTAGAAGCATTTTAATTCAATAGTATCATTTCAGCTGTGTCAAATGCTGATCGTTTCTGAAGTGCATTTGTGGCTTAGAACTGTCTGCGAGGAAAGGGAGCAGAAAAGAAATAAGTTGTGTTGAAAAGCTGTTAAGTAAGCCTAAAGTCAAAGCTGTCATGCCAGGGCTATTTTCCTGCTCGGTGCTGAGGGGAAGAAAGCCTGACGATGACAGTGCACAGAGCTCTGTCAAGGGCTGTCCTTCTCTGTGTTCCCAGCGTGGGAAAGCATGGGGTGATGCTTTCTCTGGAAAGCATCCATTTCAGGGAAGAAACCTCTAGGGCTGCTGGCAAATTACCCCAGCTGAGGCCCAATCCATGCGAGGTTTCTCTGCGCAGACATAGCTCTCAGATTTGAGGCCTGTCATTGATTTCTCAGTCTCTGACTTCTGCTTTTTCAGATCTTGGTTCCACTTGAGTATGTATTCCAGGTAAGGCACATAGAGCTGTGCTGACAGCAGGAGACACACAGATTTAGAGATGTGAGCTCCATTAACACTAATAACATTAATTACATTGCAAAACAAATTCCCCTTGAAAACATATCCCATGGGGTCTGAAGCAAATATGTATTTGTTCAAGCCTAACTGTTCTCAAAACCACCTATCAAGGAGACTGTTCTGTGAATGGAAGCTGAAGAAGTTGCTGCTACTCCTGTGGAAGAACTACTTTCTGAAGAGAAGCAAAGGGGATGGAACAACTCAAGCATTGACATCAGCAAGAGTACTAGAAAGAAATCAGAAACATCTGCTTTTGTACGATCAAATAGGAATAGCATGAGGATTCAGCATAAGGTTAAACAATTAAGAAGTATGAGTCTCCAGAACATCATATGAAAATCAGTATAGAGTATGAAATAATAATTAGTGTCTAAAATTGCTGGACAGGATTGAATAACTGCTTACAACCTTTCTGCTTCTGGGAAGGTGCAAGGTCCTCTAGGAAACAACAAACTGTTTAAAACAAAATGATTTCCTGACTTCCACCAACTAAGAGCCACCCTAAAGCTGAGAGAATGTGGATTTCTAGTCTTTCCCAAAAGCTCCTATCTAAATCTTAACCGTTGCAAATCAACTCCTTCTCCTCAGACATAAAAACAGACAATCTGGACTTGTATCCTATTACATTCTTGGCATTAATATCTCTTAGTGGCTTGTTTTACAGAACTCTTTGCTGGGAGGAAGGCAGCAGGGAGAGAAATAACTCTATAGTTTTTATAAATTTAGGACTGGTCTGCTTTGGCTCTGTCTGTCCAGCGACCAAATAGCCTGAAGTCAAGCCAGTTTGTCTGTGAAAAAGTTTCCTGTAGCTCCAGAAAGCAGCCAGATCCCAACTCTTCCAGCATCAGACATCAGCAGAAGCCTCTTTGTGCCAACTGCTTGAATGCCCCAGGGCAGGATATGGGGAACAGATCTGTCACTAGGTTCAGTGCTCTGGCACTGGTGCCAGCAGGTGAACCCTCCCTACTGGCACTGTTACTCACTAAAAGTACCACCAGCCTCAGCAGCTTCCATACTAAATGTGTATCTGCCTTTGCTGCATGAAGATGCCTACCTCAGCGTGTGGATGGAAGAAGAGATCCAACTTCATTTCTCTTCTCTGAAGGAAAAGTAGCTGCAGCATTACAACAAAGTGTAGTGACATCAGTGTCTGTGTCAATGTGGGGCTTGAGAAAAAGATTCTGAATGTTTTTTCTTGAGTGTTTGGGATTAGGTAGCTTGCTTGGAGAAGTCAGGTCTTTTGAAGGCTCCACTGGTAACAGAGTGAATGCAGGAACTTTTTTCTTTTTAAATTCCTCCAAAATAATAATTAAAAAAACAAAACAATCCAACAAAACAAAGAACATCACCAAAACTTTTATTGTCCCCAAAGAATCTAGGCATTGACTGAAGTCATTTTTTCTTGGCTCATATACAGAGGGCAACAAAGCTGAAGATGGAAAAATGAACTAAAACTTGGGTGGAGCAGAGTGGGCTGACAGAGCTCTTCCAAAGCTATTTTTACTACTTTGGCACCCACGTATTCATGGAGTGCCGTTGTTGCAAGTGTAGATCTCCACTCACCTCTCTTAGAGAATGAATACAGCAGCACAAGGATGCTGGGTGTTTGCAGAGGACTTGGAAGAGCACCTCACTTCAAAACTACCCAGGTAGGATCCAGCCGAACAAGAGCCAGGGTAGCAAATCCTTTGGCAATGGGGAGGGAAGCGTCACTTGGTAATGTCATTGCTTTTTAAAGGATGCTGTCTATCTTCTGGTCATCTAGTGGAGTGGTTGTAGTTGAGGACCCTTATCTATATCAGAAATACACCTGGCAGCCTGCGGAAAATGATTATGAAGGATACAAACACAGCAGTATATGCTGGGCTGTGATTAAAGGTTGAAGAGATCATAAGACATAAAATGCTCACAAAGCTCTATGCCTTATTACCTGGGACCACACATTTGTCTTGGGCTAGAAACAGCCAAGAGGAAAACCAAGGCCTTGTCATACTGACAGAAGTTTGATGGCCGAACCCGGGCCATGCATAAGTTGAGATTGCTTACATTGCCAGTCATCAAGAGGGTGTTTCAGATAAGATTTGTAGGAGGTTGTGAGCTCCCTGAGTGCTCTTGGAATGGGTATAAATGCATGAGATTGTTGGTCATGGTGAAAATCAAGCATTACTCGGAGCCTTTAGAAAACAAGCAACCTTAATTCAAGTGAATCATGTCAGAAGGAAACAGAAATATTTTTCTGTGGCTCACTGGAAAGAGGGTGGCTGCTGGCCCTTACATCCAGGTCAGAGTGTGTAATATAGATGAATGCACACAAACCAGTTTATTTTTAAAGGTACAGTGTTCTCTCTGCTAAAAGACAACTACCTGTTTTTTTTTGTTGTTGTTGTTGTTTTTCTTTTTTTTTTTGTAAACTGCTGACAGTTTAGAAGAATTTTATGACTACTCTGCAGACTCAGTTTCCCTGTTTTGAAATGTTTTGTGCCTCATCGGAGGTGCAATGAAATTCAAGTTGCATTGTCCTTGGTGTCAGCAGTCTACTGTATCCAAGGAAAGATGCAAAGAATTTGGCTATCTAGGAAACCTGAAGTGCTGTGACAACAACTTAGACTAATCAGGTTCTCTGACATAATTTTGGTCACACACACTGTGTAGATTACTCCAGCTTCACTCACTTAGCAACAACAACTAACAAAAGGTTTAGGTGATCTTTAAAACAAAGCTTTCGTGTTGCTGTCCATGGCACTGAAACCATGGAGATTGATTGCAGATGCAGCAAGCAGCTTTGACAGATGAATGTTCCAAGTGTAAACATTTGGAAAGTCAATAAAGGTAATAAATCTGTGCAGTGTCAGGGAAAAAATAGCTGAATAAAGGCTTTTGGGGTGTTTGGACTGGGCACTGCAGAATCATGACAATTCTGGAAACAGCTATCATTATTATGTGTTGCTTTTGATTGCTTTATTTCATCACATAGACCCGCAGGCAGATGCAGTGTGCATCTATGAGATAGGAAGAATGTGGGGCTTTTCTTAGTCTGTCTGCTGTAGATATGGCAATATATTTTTTAAATGGGATGCTAGATGTCTAAGTCTCATTTTCAGAAATGATCTAAAAACAAACTTGCACATTGTTTTGTAAATGCTTAAAGATACAGGTAGGCGGCTATTAATGTCTAATGGGATTCCTGGAAGGATGAGATGTAGCAATGGGTAGCTAATCTATGAATGCCTTTTGCACACCTCAAGACAATTTTCCAGCATCTGTATTATTTTTGATGATCTGAAAATCAACTCTCTAGAAAATTAGCTAATTACTGTCTGAGCATATCTGGACTCTGAGTCCATAATAACATGAATACAATCTCAGCCATGTTAGAGAGAAGCGTCACTAAATCAAAAGGAAAAAGGGATGTTCCTTTTGTTAGGGTAAACTTCTTAGTCAGGCCTCTGACATCTTACGTATTCGCTTTTCTGCCACAATTGAGAACAGAGTTTTTGCCAATCTAACTCTCTGGATCAGACCAAATAGTTCTCTTACAAACCAGGTTTTCTACTCAAAACACAGTTTCAAAAGAGTGCATTTATGCTGCCAGGCCCTCTCATCCTTTCTCATGAGCAGGAGCACTCAGCTTCACAAATATTCCCAGTAGAGTCAAGGAAAGTACCAAACTCCATCCCAAAATGTCAATAATACTTATTCTGATGCTTGTGTCAGAATGTGTAGGATCCAGTCTGGCACTAGGTGGTCTCTACAAAGAGCATAGATCCGATGTGGTGTTTTTAAAGTCTTCTGTGCCTTGGGATTTGGGGATAGCGCCTTGCAGTCGTGGGTAAGACAGCCCACAGTGAGGTGTGAGTCTTCGAAGATAAGCAGTATCAGAAAGCATAGAAATATCCTACTTTCTTAGCTGCTTATTCCAATTGTTTTTTTCTTCCCCCCCTGCCCTTGTGTGAGGTGCTCAAGTTTCCATGGGAGCATGCAGGATGGGTTCTTCGGCAATCCTCCAGTGGAATTCAGTCAGCAAAATATATTTACTTCATAGATACACTGTTGTAAAAAGAAAATCATCTTCCCCAGAATCGGTGGGCTTTGTCTAAGAAAAACAGAAGCAAGTTACCACCCTGCTCAATAAATGGTTTGTATTTTCTATCTCAGCTCAAAGAAATATTTGCTCTTTAAGAATGAGATGGTTTGGTAAGCACATATATACACACACTACTGGAGCAACCAGGCACAGGCTTGGGCAGCTCTCAGGCAGGACAATGCTGCAAGTTTGAAAAGGAAATCAGTGCAGGATGTTGGAATGTCCTTTGTGCCTGCACAATTTCACCTCCCATTTCTTTGTATGGCTCTTGATGGGCATGTTTCAGAGCAGTATGAGACAGTGTGTCTTTTTTCTCCTTTTTATTAAATTGTGACAAACACAACTGCACTGGAGCGGGCATCTTATTAAAAAAGAACCAAACAACAAGAAACCCTTTTTTTTTTTCTTTTCTTCTTTTGAAACAAATTTTAAAATAAGATCTTTATCATACGTGGGTGTCCATTGTCAGGAAAGGAGCTTGATGTTTCATCTCCACATGACCAAAGACTAAGGCCAGCAGCTACTGTCCGGAATTCTTTGCCGACTCTTTTAAAAGCTATCAGAGACAATACAAACTGAACTTGATCAAGTTCAGCTAATTCTGCTGTATTTGATGAAAAGATGTATTATAAGTAACTTCCATTTCTTCCACCTCCATTTGCATTTCCTTAGATAATTGACTTTAAAAATCATCAGCTAATTGCAGTGTGTTGTGACATTCTCCTCTGCCGACCTGAACACACCAGTTCACACACTGCAATATCGATAAGACACAAAGGATTACACTGAACAACATTAATCATGTTATTCTGTCAATTATTGTTCACTTCAAAGCTAGAAATTCCAGCTGAGTGATGCCAAAAAATTATTTTCCTCCGTCCATGAAAGTTGTAATATTGAGATGCCAGTACTTTGGACTGGATTGGCTGCTGCCTGTTTCAGTAGGAAGCAGCTGCAGACAAGAGATCTGTTCTTCATTTCCACCATCTCTGGATCTTGCCGTGCGTCTGCCAGGCTGCTTCCTCTGTGTCGCCGACAAATGGTTATTGTGGCTCCAGGATGTGCAGATCGTTCCTGCAGGTCATAGTTCACCTTCCTGTCCACTGCTTCACTGTATGACCCTTCAACCATTGTGTCTTGCTTTCCATGATTTCACGTGTGAATATCTTCTCTCTTGAATATCCCCTAATTTCAAATTAAATCTGCTGCAAATCTGCCGGGACAGTTCATCCACTTATAATACCATAATTTGGTAGAGCTCTGACAGGCATATTTATCCAGGAGCATCTGATTCCATGTGAAGTTAATGAGCACTTCCACTTTTGCCACAGCAGCATAATGAAAGTACACATCCCACTGCTAAATGATGTGAGATACTGCTATCCTGATAAGTGAATGCTACAGTAGTGTTTAGCTCTCCTTTATAATGCCATAGCTAATGATCCAGTTCTTTAAGTGGCCAGACAGATACAGAAACATTCAAGATGTCACCGTTTCCATTTATCTAAAACTGGACTTACCTCCATACTTTGGCAAGGGATTTGCATTCCAATGGCAGCTTTAAGACCATGTACTTTTTTTTTTTCTTTCCTGTAACTGTTCCTGGTGGCTTGTGAATATCATGATTAAAGACCATAAATACCTCATTCCAGAGCTTTACGAAAGTCTTAAGCTTCTGTTTTCCTGAGAAAATGCTATACCAACTTTCTCTTTCCGACTAAGTTATCTACTCTTGTTTCCTATTTAAAAGGGAGAGAATAAAAAAGATTTGGTGTTTACAAAGCTCTCAGCTTGGGCTTTGGTTTGCCTCTGCTAGAGGGATGTCTGTACTTAGTTTCAGCCTTTTCTGCTATCTTCACTGCATACCATCACCAGTTGTGCTGCTCCTTGGTCTGACAGCTTAAACCATTACTACAAACGCCATGACCACCAGATGCATGCTTTATACTCAGTTTGTTGGGATTGCCCCATTCGTACTATCATCACCGTTTTTGCTGCCTGTGTGGTCAGTGTTTTTAACATGCCAAGTTGTGATTTGGCACCTCCCACTGAATTAGTGTTGGCTTGTCTTTAGTTCCTATGATACCTCCTTGAATAGATTTCCTTTAAGGATCACCCTTCCTTTGCAAGGAAGTCCTACATTACACTGGTCTCTATTCTGTATTCATCTTAATTCTTAAGAAAGTGCTTCTTCTCCATGGGGATCATTGTTGTACCTCAGCAGTAACAGATTTCAATTTCTTTTCTTTTTCTTTTTTTTTTTTTACTTTTTAAAATAAAATCTCTGAATTTGGCTTATATTATGGACAGATTTAGCTTATCTAAAAAAGTAAAATACTACTTTCTAACCTAAATCAAGAAGTTTGAATGGGAAACTGATGCATGTCCTCTTCTGGAGAAATGATGACAGCCTTTGGATGCATGTCTAGTGAAAAAATAAGACCCTAAGATGTATCTCAGTGTCAACAAATTCATACCAGTTTCCCACTTAAAGTAACACCCGAGGTTCAATGTGAGGCACTGCTTGGATTACAGCTTGCATAAAGCCTGCTGCAGTCTACACCGAGCTGTCAGACCCGCTCAGCTGGCAGGGTCTCCCTGCCCTGTCAGTTTTAAAGCATTATTGAAATCATTCTGCTTTCCAAGCTAGCACAACAGCTTGTTCACAGCACTTCGGTTTTTAATTTCAATCAAGATTTCTTGAAACTAATTAAAGCAAATGTAATCATCCGTGCTGCTCTTTGGATTGTCACCGCTGATATTTTATTCTCTCTTGGTGAGCAGTGAAATATAGCCTGAACTTTTAACTCCAGCAGTTTAGGCGATACCCATTCTTATCTATTTACTCTACCTAATTAATACAATTCCTGGTAATTTGATTAAAGCAGAGGAAATTTGGGATGTGGGTTTCTTTGCTGTTGTTGTTGTGATGGTGTTGAAGTCTATTCCAGAGACATAGTTACTGAGAGATACTTTGTTTCTGTATTTCTTTTAAAACTTTAATGTTTATTATGTTATAAAACTTCCCCAACTCCAGGTGAAAGTTCTTAACTCCACCAGCAATGTTGCTTGCACATAATTAAATCTTCCTTAGCTAATACGCTTCATGGCTTTGAAAGGTTAGATATAAAAAGATCTTCTGTCATTCCCTTTGAAACTGATAGCATTTCCCCTCTCAGGTAGTGGAGAATTTGCCTTTTCTTCTTTTTTTTTTTAACCACAAAATCCCTATTTGCTTTCATTACTTTCTGGCAACTTTCCTGGAACAGTCAGCTGTAGTACCTACAGAACGTTAATTTCTTGGATAAGTTAAATCACAGCAGTTCAGTTCAGTCCTTTCTCTCACTAGTCTAACTATTACATTCCCAGTACACTTTACTGTTGAGTATTTGATATGGTCTAACAACCAGAAAAACCTTGTCTGAAGCCAGTGTTGGCAAGTCTTTCAGGAACAACGTGTATTGCAAAGTACATCTCCCATCTCTCAGAAAGTGAGCTCTGCCAGCAGACATCACCCATTGAATCCCAAAATACCATGGTTGTACTGGGACACCCTTCTAGGCTCCCTCAGGAGGGTTCTGGCCTGGTTCCTGAAGTTGCTGAGCAAGCAAAGCTCAGAAGAGCTGTGCTTCAATCCTCAGACCGACTTCTGCCAGTGCTTTCTGCTAATTCTTGTGGGCAGAGAAAATGTAAGAGATGCCAGACTGGATCAGTGCACAGACCATCCTGTGTATGCTCCTTCTCTCAACAACAGTCAAAAATAAGTGCTTAGGAAGGACAAGCAGCTGTAGCTAACCTCCATACATTTGCCAGCACTCCTGAGCTATACATGGTGTCTGCATGTTTACTCACCCTGAGAAGTTATTCACTAGACACCACCAGAAGTGACAGGTTGGCCTTGTCTTCCTAGGTTTCCACCTTCTGTTCACTTGCTTGATCTACCTTCAAAACCATGCAGCTACCTGGTTTTCACAACGTCTTGCAGCTGGAGTCTCACCAACAAATCATATATTGGATGAGGATTGCATTCTCCTTGTTTTTCAGTCTGATTTCTTTCATCTTCATTTATTGCTGCTTTTCTAATCAGAAAAATAAAGAGAAAAATCAAACAATCCCTGCTCACATTTCCAAGATTGGCAAGACATCTCTCACTCTCAACTCCCCTCCACTCCCATCTGCATGACAAGTCTTCTAGCTTGAAAAATAACCTATCTACTAATAATGACTGCTAGTATTTAAGTGATAAAGGGTATGTGCCAACTGGGGAGGTGTGACACTGAGGTGATACGGCTGGAGTACAGATTGGGTGGGCTGTCTCCTGCTGCCAGGGAGCTTGAGGCTAACTAGAAGTTGGATTGTGGATCAATTGCGGCTTTTGAGAAACCTTATTTAGCATGGGCATCCCAAGATCAGGGAGAATTGCATGTGCTGGACGTCTCTGCTGAGGGCTTGTCTTCCATTTAATGGAGATGGTGCAGACAGGTGGGTCTTGGAGGTTAAATGAAGGGTACTCAGAGAAAGGGAGAGTCTGTCCTTCTCACACTTAGGATGTTTATTGCCTGAGATCTTACATATCTTGTCTGTTTTTCAGTCTTTTGTTGTCAGCTTTAGATCAAATAAGATGTATTCTATCCTAGTCTCCACTTTGAGATATGGGTTATGCTACAAAGACTTTATTCCTGACAAAACAAAGCCTCAGGATTTCTGAGCCCTTTACTCACCTCACCCCACAGCTGTCACCCAAGAAAAAAAAAACCTTTGCAACCTTGAGGCTAGGAGGGGCCGGATCTAAAAGAAATCTTTATACACTCTCAAATACTCTGAGCTGTTACAGAATGTGC
Source organism: Meleagris gallopavo (assembly GCF_905368555.1). NCBI lineage: Eukaryota > Metazoa > Chordata > Aves > Galliformes > Phasianidae > Meleagris > Meleagris gallopavo. The sequence continues at coordinate 15,053,470 of NC_139405.1, forward strand.
ATAGCTGAATTTCAAAACAACGCTACTTGGTTATCAATCTTCTGTCAAGAACTGCCAGAGCAGTTCAACTTCTGTAAACCACAAATAAACTTCCATCCTTCTGGGGCTAAAAACTCAAAACCAAGATTTCTGAAGGCTCAAATCCTACAAGACAAGGAGACACACTCCGCAGGTTCTCTCTGAAAAATGAAGCAAAACACAAAATGAAAAAGAAAACCAAGCAACAAAAAACATTATCTCCCCAGGCTAATGGGTTTCAGACCAATCGTACAAGCTCGGGGATCTGTGATTTTGAAATGTCTGGGAATATTTCAACACACCTCTGTACCCAGATCATCTAAAGGAAAAAGTGCTACAGAAGGATGAAGGATCAGACCACGGGAAAGTGAATTCCCAGACCAGAGTGAAAAAAAAATGGTCGTCTAGTCAATTCACATCCACAAGCTAGACTTTATCTGAGCATCTACTTAACCTTGTTCAGCTTGCAGTCCTTCCCTAAGTGTAGCAGAAATGTTAAGTCACAGCCTGAAGCAGTGATTGAGCACCTGGTGGGAAGGCAGGACCAACCCAGGGGAGCTCAGGTGCATGCGGTGTACCTGAGTGACAGGAAGGTCTGGAGCCAGAATCCACCCCTTCCCAGACCTCATTTAAGGGTTGGCAGTGGAAGCATGTGGATTTTGCTGGAGATCTCTGGGTTCCTGAGGCCTTCTAAAGGTAAGTGTCTTCTTTCCTATATTTCTGTGTCTATTGCTATTGCATTTGAGCAAATCTTCACTTGCTATAGACTAAGACCTTGCTGCTTCACTGTCATTGCTGCAATTTTCATTGTGTTATGCTGTGGTATTCTCATTTGGAAGTAGACAGTGGTAATTGCTTGCCCAAACCAGCGTGGAGAAGGAGGACGCCTGTAAAAGCATTTGGACAGAGCTGGCATAATGGTTCAAGAAAGAAAAGGTGGGGATCAGGGCTCTTGGCTTCTCATGCATAGTCTGAAGGAAAAGGTGTGTGTTATAAGATCTGCAAGTACACCCTACTTAAGAGGTATGTTGTAAACAGTGAGTCCTATTCCACAGGATGGTAGGAGAAACCAGAAATCCTGCTGCACTACAGGATAGTTCTTGTTCTGACAGTTTCTTATTCTGGGTTGAAATCCTCAAATGGGACAGAATCTGGAAAGGAAGCTCTAAGGTCTCATAAGCACCTTCAGTAGTTATGCTTAATCTGTGGAGAAGAAGTTGTGCCTGGTGGAACAAAATTGAGAGATCACTGACAGGCAATGAAAGGTCAGCGATGTGCCGGACTAAGAAAGTAAAGGAATGTTGGAATAACAGCAAGCATATCAGAGAATGAGAGGCCTGGAGGAGATTACTGGGTCAGAACCTGTGAAGGAGACTAGGACAGGAGTACAGGGAACAATGGGAACAGCCTAACCCACAGGAAGGTGTGACCTAAAAACTCTGAGGAGCTAAATGTGAAGTGGCTACTGGCCTAAGTTAGAAATCCTCGTGATTAATCCCCTAGTATCTGTGTTAACAGGATGCTGTTGCTCCTTGCAGTCTATGGCCAAAACCTGGCCACGTTGCCTTCCTTAAATTCCACACTCCTATTATTGTCCTGGAGTAGGATAACACAGTTCTTCATTGCTTCAGTTATGGGCGTCTTCCTTCCAAAACTAACAAACAAACAACCAAGCAAAAAACAAACCAAAAAACCTCACCTCTGTGTGTGTTTTTCTCAAGCTGAGAGCAAACAGTACATAAAAACCCAGATTAGATTTAGGGAGAAGGAGTGAGGCAGCCTCCCCTGCACAGAGCTCTCTGATGAGCACCTAACTCTCATGTGGAGCTTTCTATGTAATCTTCTGGGTTTTTCACTCTACAAATGAAGATAAAGCAATAGACTTTTCTGCTGCCTGGATTCTGACAGCATACTTCTCTTTTGGTATTTTGACTGTTTCTACCAGTCCAGACATCTAGGAATGAGACAGCAGTGTGAGAATGGTGTTAATACCATGTAGCCTTTCCATTCTGATCAATAGGGAATGCCTGAAACATCCTCTCTGCTACATCTGATGGGTAGCTTCTGAATCTGGTGGCCTGAGAGGGAAGGATGCTGTAGCTCTGGGTTTAGAAAAAGTGCAGAGCATCTATTCCTGATGGCAGCCTTGCAGGTGTGAAGGGACAAGGTGGTTTTAGGAACCTTTGAATTCAGAATAAAACCTCAGAGGCATATGCTAAGGAACTAGACTCAGTGGACAACTTTTCTGGTTTCACATGTAACACTGTGCTCAGGACCGGAATTATCAGACTTGGGATACTTTGAGGCTTCTTCCACTGTGAGCAGCAGAGAAGAAGTATGCTGAAGTCTCTTCACCCTGTTAGTTTGGCCTTCTTCTAGCTACATGGTCCACATCGGTGGCAGGTGAAGAAAGGAAATGAACTCATTTCATTGCTAACAAAGCACAAAAATGGTCTCCAGGCGGCTGTTTGTGTTAATGCATCCAGATCCTTGTTCCTGTGGGGGGTTACCTGGTCCTTCTTTATGGAGATGTTCCACTGAAAACCCTGCGCAGTGACAGAGTCGTGCCATTTAATGTTTATAAGGTGAATCCTGCCCCATCTTTGAAGAATATATTTTGTGTGGGGAAGTTACCCTGACTCCTTGCAGATGTCTCCACTGATTCTTGTGTCCATGGAAATGCAGCAATTGGGAAGGCAGGAGGTCAAGAACTACTTTCACAAGCAGGGCCTTCTAACCTATTTTTCACCACAAGGTCGCTGTGGATGGTCACAGAGTTAAAGTAGGGGTCTGCAACACTGTGCCAGGGAAAATGTCTGTGTAGCAGTCTGACATGTTGCCTGGACCTGTGGAGGAGCCAGGGTGTGCAAGGAAGGATGGTGAGACTCCTAAACATCACCAGATTACATTTGTTTACTGACAGAACCAGAGTGATGGCGTCGTTCACATTTATGGCATGTCTATTTCTCATTCTGGGAAGCAGAACAAACAAATTAATTGAATTTCACTGCACCACTGCCATGTAATAAACTCATCTGATTGTTAGTGTTTCTCATAAAGACCCAATCCCTAGAGTCACGATATGACAGAACTAATTCAACTTTTGTTAACCAAATAATATATTTCCAGCCTTTGACTTGGCAATCAGGCATGAAACAGTTTTCTTGGATGTCACAAATCCAGAGAACTCAAGAAAGACCTAAACTTTTCTACATTTATTATCTATTTATTTTGGAACTCATGATTGTTTAAGTTAACCTCACTGAGGGGTCTGATGTGTTGTTATTGGAATCACCTGCTTAGGGAAGCTTAGGAGAGCTCAGTGCTTATTTAGAAAGGCCCCTAAACCAATAGAAACCAAGTTAAACAGAGTATGTGCTGACACCAAGACCAGTCCAAAGCTCTGTAATTACCTGAAGGGTCTGGCCTAAACTGAAATTTGCAAAGGCTCACAAATCAAGAGCCTCTGAATCAGGATTTTGGGAAATAGCCCAGAAAGCACTGTGTACTTTCACTCTATGTTGCTTGTTGCTCTTCTTCCCAAAGGAGAAGCTGTTATAAGTATGCAGACTTGTAACATAGCAGGGAATTCCCCCAAAAAGAAAGAGCATGAAGGTCAAATTGCAGTTTCCACTAGCCTTCATGGATCCCACAGTCCTCAGTCAAAATAATCTTGTGGGTTTTTTTTTCCTTTTGTAACAAAGTTTCCATTACAGTTATTTGAAAAGGAGACAGATACTATCTACAAAAACATAAGGGGCAGTAGGACCAAATTGCAGCTCCTGGGAGGCATTTACCAGTGGTCTTTGCCAAAAATCTCATGTGGATTTATCCTCTGAAAAAGGAAGTACATGTGCTTGCAATTTTAAACAGAAATTGTGCAACCAGCCCTAAAGGAATGCAAATAAAACCCGTCCTTATGAGATTTCTGTGTCTGGCAGAAATGATAGCATCAAAACCCTCTCCTTCCATCCCAAATTCCACTCTTTGCCATGTAATATTTCTCCAGCTAAACAGCAGTCCAAAACTAGCAGAGCTCACCATGGGCAGCATGACCCAGGAGCCAGAATAACTGCATTCATCTCCTGTTCTGTGCAGGGAGCATGGAAAAGGTATTTTGTGAAGACGAGAGGCCTCTGTTCCCTACAATGATATGTAACAGCTAAAGAGGAGAAGGACGGGGGTCAGGATGCCTAGTTTCTCTGCCAGGGCCTGACAAAGAAGCAGTGTAAGATGAGCACAAAATATGTTGGCAAGTACATAGTTACAGCAGACTCCAAAATCATTGTAGAAGAAACATGCTGTGAGCACTACAGCCTGCTCCACACAGTGCCCACAGTCTAGAAAGAGCAGGAAGAGGAGTCTGAGGGAGATGCTGCTTATATAAGATGACCACTAGGCTCTAGGATGACTGTGATGTCAGGACTCAGATTCTCAAATCAAGATGGTTGTTGTGACACCTGAAAGCCACAAGCCTGCTGGGGCTCCATCAGTTCTAAACTGTGGAGCCTGTCTTTCAGGCTCTGCTCCAAACCAGTGTATAGAAGCCCCTGGAGAAGTGCCTGCACCACACACCATGCCAGCAGCCATAAGCTAAGTTCCACAAGCAAGGAGGCAAATTCAGGCAAGCTGTGGAAACAAGTTGGCATGAAAGGAAGGTGAGGGAGTCCCACCAAAGAAATTGGATGGGATGCAGAACAAGATCTGTGCACATCTAGGCCTTCATTTAATTTTTCTGTACATTATCGCTAGTGAGATTCTGTTTTTCAGTAGCTCCCATGAAGGGAGTGTTGTTTTCAGAGATCTTTGTGTTATCAACCTCAATCTCCCCATTTGACTTTACTGATAGTGGAAAAGGAAAAATATTGCTGCCCCAGCAGTATGGATATAGTCCTCAACACCCTTGCAGAGGTGAATATCTGAAAATATCTGCTTACCAGAGGGATCAGCAGAGAAACTGAAATTATTTAGCTAGCAGTCTAGGTGATGAAAGTCTGTGGAGATCAGTACTGCACCTGAAATTATCTGTCAGCCCATCTGTGCATCACCAGGATGGAGACCCAGAGCAATCAGCGAAGATTCAAAATGAAATCTGTTTACATTTTAGCCTGTATTCTTTCTCAGGTCTAAAACATGAAGTAGGCCAACAGAAATAAGATGCTCAACTCTCAGTCTGGAATCAACCTGCTCTTGAAGGGTATAAAATGTTATAAGACCTCCTTCAACTGCAGTTTACAGTTTACAAGTGTGTTTCTAAAACATGCTCTTCCAGTACTGTCCAGGGTTGTTATGCATTAAAAAATTGACCAAATGGACCATCCTGTCAGTAGTCTAAAGCATTTGCCCATTTATGCATATGACTGTTATACCCAATTCCTGCCACCAGCTCATCCTATCATTTTCTCATGTGTTTCCCCGTCTGGACTGCAAGAGGGCTGCGGATGAAGATGACTTGGGTCTTGTGATGAGAATTTTTAGTGTAAATAAGAGATCCAAGGGGTGTTAGTGAGCCTTGTGTTTGGTGTATTTTTGTATTTTTTCTTTTTCTTTTTGGGGACTCTCAACTTCAAAGACATGACCTCACCTCCTTGGTGGAAGAGAGGGCGTGAGTCCAAGGTTGCTGTCCTGCAATGGATGTGAGGAACTGTCTTGAGGCTGCAGCTTTCTTGATGCCCCTCTGTGAGATAAGGATTTAAAGGTTCTCAGTGTCATGAAATTATTGACCAGGTGCCATATGACAGTAATTTGGCTGACAGGTGTAAAGAACAGATTGGAAGATTGGATGTGCTAACATCCACCTCCATCACTGTGTTACCACGGTTTCATTGCATTTCCAAAGTGGTGGGACATCTCTCTTTGAGAAGAGCTAAGGCATATTATAGTCACTCTCTATCAATCATTCCAAGAAAATAAAGCTGTGTTTTTCTTGCAGAGTACTTACCGGTGCCTGTTTTCAACAATCTCAAGGAAAACTACACATTCCTATACCTATAAGTAATTAAACAGCAGATTGTTTGACAGTTACCAGGGAATTTACTCTACTAATGGTGTCCTGGGGGCACAGAAGTGTGTAAGGAGCCCCACATGCTCTTTCATGCCAGCCAAACTATTTTGTATAGTCAACACTGAAAACAAAAGCTGTGATGATATACTGCTCCCCATGACAACTTTGCTGGCTTTCTGCTCTCTGTTACAACACAAGGTTTTTCTGGAGCCAGTCCCTAAAAATGTGGAACTATGCACACGTGGGAGTACTGCTGAGATCAGGGCCAGAAAGAACTGCAGGGCTTTAAAACAATTTCTTTCTTATTGGAGAAAACTCTGACTGTGAGAAATGGTCGAGCCCTGGGCAGCATTGAGCAGCTGTTTCAAGGCAAATTCAAACTCAATTTAAGATGAATAGAAATGACTTCAGTATGGTTCAGCTTTTGTAAGATTCACAGTAAATCAAATCTTTGACAGCAGACAGCTGCAACATCTATTGATCAATGTTTTGAGTGGAGAAAAAAAAATAGAAAGCCATGGCCATATTGATTGGCCATTTATCATATGAAATGCCTTTTAAAGAAAGCAGAAGAGACAAGCACATCCTTAGTGCTCATGTATGGAGAATGAACAGCTCTTTCTACAATGACCCCTGGCTTGTATAGGAGCACTGATGATACCTCCAGGTAACATGACCATCGGCACTGCCAGAAGTGCCAACATCTGAACACAGCACCTCCATCCTCATCCCTGAAATTTAACATTTTGATTCATCTCTCCCTCTGCCGCATCTCTGATTACTTTTTCCTTTTTCTTTCCCTATTATGATTCATAATTTGATTTCTTCACAGGTGCCCTGGGTCCAGACTTCCCAGCCCATGTGTTGTGCTGCTCTGAGAGACTCACTGCTGCTCTTTTAGAAGAGAGAAAATGAGGGTACAGGGGAAGAGCTGAGATCATGGCAGAGGGAATGGAAACACAAAAGGTATTTCCAAGTAGGAACAAGTAAATTGTCAAAAAAACCTTGTCCATTTTTTCAGCTGAAATGTTACTAGAATGCAAATTTACATCTTTAATTCCCACACTCCTTCCAACCTCCCAGATATTACAGCACCAAAAAAACCATGAATGAGAAGCACGGCAAACAGACCGGTGAAAGCAATACTGTTGGTTTTGTTTGATTTCAATATGTTACCGAGGCTGAGAAACAAATTACTTTGGTCCCTGCCACATGGGTATGGCACAGACAAAAATTAAATGGCTTACATCATGAAGTGGTTCCTAGCAGCATGCACAAGCCCTACCTCGGCAGAAGGGAATACATGCATATTCAAAGGCATTTACTAAAGTAATGAAGAAAGGAGAAGCAATGTTTTCTCTTGACTTGGAATTCCCACTTCTGCTCAGCTGGGAATGCAAGAATAATTAATCAAAGTGCTTAAATAAGTTTCTCTCTGTCTTAATCAGAGCTGTGCAAATAAATCATTTTTCAGTTCAGTAGCTGAACCAAAATAATAATAATCATAAAAATATTTCTAAGTTGTCTGAAATGGAACTTCATGCTTTCTCAAATTTCAGTGAACAGCAATATTTGATTTAATTGAAATGAGATAGTGACTCTTCACTTTAATTGCTATTTATTTGTTTTAAACACACGGGGATTGTTTTGAAGGGAAAAGTCAAAACAGATCCCTTAAAAGAGGAGTTCAAACACAGCATTCAACTCTGACTTCTATTTTATCAACATTTTCTGGCTTTTTCACCAAATTCACAGTTAGAATGATCTCTCCTGTGTCAGCATGACCAAACAACTGCCACTGAACTGTACATGATGTCTTTCTGAAACACTCATAAAAGCATTAAAGCATTCCAGAATAATCCAAAAGCAGAAACTGTGCTGAACCAGGGTAAGAGGTTTGATAAAACAAATGAATTGACTTGAAGGGACTGAAACCAGGAGCACATTGTCCCTTCAGAAGCCATTCTTTACAAAGAAATCACCTTTACTATTCTAACGTAATGCAGAAATCACACCACAAATTCTTTCTCAAATTTCCTCAGTTTGTCCTCAGCTTATATTCATCATGTTTGGAAAAAACAGCTATTACAAGGGCCAAGAAACTCCTAGAAGCTGAAGCCAGCTCAAGGCCACAGCCCTTGGTGGAACTGCAGTCATGGATGTACTGGGAGTTGCTCTGGATGTTCTCCTTGGGCTGGCACCAGTATTATGAGATGCAGCAGTGTTTTTTTGGCTGCTCAGTCTCCCTTGGCCCTGAAAATGCGCATTTTCAATTTGTAACATGATTCACTTTCACTTCCATCTCCTCTTCTCAAGCATCATCTCTTCCCTCTGAGGGAGACCATGCTGCTCATGGTCCCATCACTGGGAAGAGATAAGGGATGCTCTGTGTTCAAGTCGTTTAGATGGGATGTGGAGTGGATCCTGCAGTGGGTGTAATATTTCGTGGCTTGAATTGCCTAAGTTTGGAAACAAGCCCATGTATATGTGCTGTATACAATGCAGGAGCAATGCACAGCCTCTTGAGTACTAGGGAAATCATCTCTACCAGAAGACCACAGCCCAAATGTCACACAGTAGCTCTAAATGTCAAAAAAATCTCTCAATGTGACTGTCAGTTCACCATACCCACAGGAATTGGAGCTAGTTCATATAGCAGCACCAAGTCAACCTAAGCACAGTCCCTTTTATTAAAGGAATTGATACATTCAGGTTGAAAAGACCTACTTTTTGGGCACACACCTGCCTTCAGGTCTGAGATAAATGTGTGAGCAATAGCACTAAATACAAACTGAGAACAATTACTCAGAGTATAATTTGATTAATTAACTTGGTGACATCTTAGGTGAGAAAAGGTAGTAAGTGGAGGAGGGATGTTTTTAGCATAAGGAGAGGTAAAAAAGTCATTTAGTCCTCTGGGAAAGAGAGAAAGAGGGGAAAAAAAGAGTCGCAGGTAATTCATTGCCTGTGGAACATGAAGGTGTTAGTTTAGAGGAAGGGATAAGAATTATAAAGCGCCATAAAACCAATATCTCTATAGAGCCTGTGATGTTTAGTGTCCAGAGTTATGAATTTCAGTTCCCCAGCTTGTCTCATGCTGCTCCTATTTTAGCCATGAAGAAGGACCTGGGAGCTCTAAAGCTTGTCCCTTATATCCACCTCTGTGGATTGCTTGCATAAAAAATATTTCCTCTCCTGACAAATCTTGCCTTCAGCACCTGCTTGGAGCCCAGCTACTCCTAGCAGAGCAGCACAGAGCTCAGGGCTTCACTCTGCCTTGATGCACACAGTAACCCAGTGCACAGCAGGCAAGGAGAGGGCTGCCAGCCTTGCCTATGCCTTGCAGTGGATAATGAGCTGTAACAGAGATCCACAGCTTGCTGCTGTCCCCCTATGGGACTGAGCCATGGCCTTCCTGCTGAATGCAGCGGCTCCTTTTTACTCTGAAGGTGCAGGGGAAGGGCCCATTGATGCAGTGGGGTGCTGGGCTCTGTCTGTTTTCCCAACAGTTTGGGTGGCCTTTCCTGAGCCTGCAGCCAGGCAGAAGGGAGTTTATGCTTGCTGCCCTGTAAGATTGATGTGGTTAAACAGCAGAAACTGGTTGCTATATAATCCCAAGCCTTCAAGTCTCCACTTGAAGTGGAGTCCCAGTTTGTTCAGGGACTTTTCAAGCAGAGCTTCCTCGCATTTAAAGCTTCCCTGTAGCCAAATCCCATACCTCTGTCTCACCCTGGGGGGGAGAAAAAAGCCACAGCACACATGGGAACCATCCCCTGAGCACACACAGAAAAAGAGTGTCTCTTCTTGGATGGGGAAGGCTTTTCCTACCTACTTTCCACTGTATGGCTTCACATGAGAGCCAAGAATAGGTCTTACCCACTGTTGGCACAGCACAAGGGGTCTGCCACAGCACGAAAAATAGTATTCTCAGCCCTTCTTCTGCACGCCCCTGGCCTCCTTCCAGCTCGCTGAGAGTGATTCACTTTCTGTGTGTTACTGGCAAAAATGACATAAAAATGAGGCAGAAAATATCCTGTATGAGGCTGTTAGAGCAGAGAGGAGATAGATATAGGGTTTTTTGTTGTTGTTCATTCATTTTTGTTTCCGAAGAGAATGAGAAAGTGGAGACATCTGATGCTGATGGCCGGTAAAACCATCAGCATTTATGAAATGGGATACAGAGGATCTGCTTTCTGTCTATAGCTTAGCACCAACCCCATGTTGATATTGCAGTGCTTTTTTGCTGGGTATCTCGGAGCTCTCTTTCTCCCAAGATTTTTCCCAGATGAGAAAGACAGCTGCTAGGACACCCAGTATTGCCTTTTATCACTGCTTTGGAGGGAGCTCTGCTGAATACTATCAGCTGACAAACAAGGCACAGAGACTTTCATGAAGTTACTATCCTCAGAAGTGCAAAATCAGAAGTCTGCTATCCCATATTCAATTAGCTTAAAAACACAAGTTTGAGAGACAGAACGAATCTCCTTTTCCTTAGGGCTTTTATGTCAAACTGTTGCCTGCAGCCAAATGAGCTAGAGATATAGTGCTGTAAAGAAATGAAATCCATGGTTCTCACTCAACCCTATGACTCCTTGAACCCAGATTGAGAGGTAGGGATATCATACAGTCACTGGAGCCAGCTACAGGCAGGACAGGAGAGGTACAATGTGGTTCTGGCAGTGGGGAAGAAGTTTATCCAATTCAGAGACGATGTGCAAGGACCTCTTTGTAGCACTTGTTCATCTAGCTGCAAACAGCAGAGAGAACTGGTTGTGAGGAAGGTTCCACCCTTGCCTACACATAACCTGGAGATCTGTGCATTGTATCTCACCTACCTGTATTGCAGGAGGTGTTGTAGATCTCAGGATCCCACTCATTCAGGACATTGCTGTGGGACTGGATGTTCTTGCTTGCCTTAACAGAATGAAGATGTATGTGAATTAAATTCTGAGTTGTCACAACTGTCCACCAGTATCTATAGGAACAAGCTAGGCCTGATTCTCATTCACACAGGGAGCTGTTAATGATTCTGCAGTAGAAGGATTGCTATCTGGACTTTGTCAAAAATGCAAATTAGGCTCCTAATGTTTCTGTTGGGGAGAGGATTAAATTTATCACAAACAGTAGGGATGTAATGTTTCATATTCCCTAAGCAAATCCTTCCACAGCAGAATGAAAGCAGAATGAAAGATTAGAAATTGTGCCTGTAATCCAAATGGAAAGGCTTTTTTCCCTTCATGTAAGCCAAGTTAGGAAAAAAAAAAATTGGATCCCTTTCCAACTTTCCTGTATTTACAGATGATTTACAATTTCTTTTCCTGGGGAAAAGGTGCTGGAACAAAACAAAACAGAACAAAACACAAACCAAACAAAACCTTGGAAAAATAATTATCAAGACTCCCTGTGGGTCCGGAGTCCTACTTATTCAATACACTGACAAACAGCTGTGTTGAAGGAAGACTGTACAGAACATGAAGTTAGTAAAATATTCAACTGACCTCGGTCCTATACTGAGGCAGGGACGAGATATGCCAATGGTGCTCATGGGAATGAAGGAAGAGGTGAAGGTTTCCTGTTTTTGGAGGCAGAAGTGGGGCAGTTACTCAGTGGGAAGCCATCACAGATAAAATACACCCAAAAATATTTACAAGAAAACACTGAATTCAGAAGAATTAAGCTGAGATGGCCTAGGTAATTAACAGGCAAAAGCCCTCTTCCTTTTTGTTGCTCTCTTTCTGGCTTTGATGCACAACTTGTACTGAGCAGAAATGTCTGAGTGTGGTATGAGGCCACCATGGTGGGGCATAGTTGGGTACTGCCCAGCTCTGCATCCCATCAGCCAACAGCCATCAGCCATCAGCAAGGCTCTGCCTCCCTCCTTCCCTCACTACTAGGCAATCAAAATAACTTGTTAGCAGTCCGGTTGCATTCCTCTCCTTATCATTTATTCATTCTGATTTCTGAACCAGACATAACAAATACACCCACCATTAGCTCTGAATATCCCCTCCTAGGATGTAAAGCACACTGTAATCAATAAATATGCAGCGCTTGGCGTCTCCACTGCCAGAGGGTGGTAAAACTCACGTTCATTTACCTTCAATTCACTCAGTTCTACTTCAGTTCACTCCTCTCTTAAAGCACCCAGGCTATTGAAATGGAGAGGTGCCAGAAGGCTATGCAAATGATGGTCTAAACAATTTTTTTTTACTTCGTCTTACTTGTGCGTATCAAAATGAAGTCAAACATTGTCACTGGGACTTAAGAACAGCTGTTTGTGATGGTCAAGAGCAAAGACTACACCCTGGACACCAGGCCATACTCCACTTTTGGAAAGGTAGGCTCTATTTTGAGGACAGTGGTTCAAAGAGCATCTGGTTACTGCTCTAAGAAACTACCTGAAATGCAAGCCTAAAGCAAAAGTAATATACTCTTTAGAGTATATGGCTGTTACTGTATTGCAAAGAGCCTCGTGCTTCATGCATCTATTCATCCACATGCTGAGGCAGTTCACATGCTTTTTCAGTCAGAACTGCCCTTACCACGCAGCTCTTAAATCTGTAAAGCTGCAGTCATACAGGAAATAACGTGAAAAGGTAATCTCAGAAATCCAGCCTTCAGCATTTACACATTTATAACATACATTGTGATCACCAGCTGCAACAGAGTATCCCAAAGGAAATCCTTAACTATGCTAATAGGAAGCAAATAGATAATAATGCAAAACTCATATAAACAAATAAAACACACAAGCAGAAAAAGGAAAACTCAGTAGGATAATTGCTGCTTTTGGAAAACCTAATTGTGTAATTGTTTCTATGCAGAGGTGTTCTCCATTCTGTTACCAGGTTTATGCTCTGGGAGAGCTGAAAGGTTTACTTCTTTTCATCCCTGTGTGGAGGAAAAATTCAGAATCAAGCCAAATTCCAAGAACCCAGGGGACTGACTGGGAAGCCCTGACCTGGGCTGGAACAACTGTCCTCATGCCCAGCTTGTTTGCCTCTGTGTAACTGACTGCAAAGTGTTGCACAGCTACAGGTATTGAATTAAGCACTTCTGTTTGCCATTGCAGAGTCAGAGCCTGAGAAATAATCTGTCCGATTGACATAAACTGCACTCAGCTTCAGTTTGAACTTCAGCAGTCCTTAGACTGTGTGAGGATTAGAAGCTAGGAACTAATTTATACCATCACTGTAAGATGCACCTGGGTTTAGAAGGACCCCTTCATTTTCTATTGTTCTCATAGAAGCTAATTTTGGGACAGGGGCACAAACCCTGATACCCAATCCAAAGGGCTTTTAGGCTTAAAGCTCAGGTCTCTAGAGGCAGCTAAGCATCTGCAGGATGTCATTCATGTGTATCATAGCTGTGCTTGCCTGTAAAAACTAAGGAAAAGAAGCTCTGGATCGGGGAGTTTTCGCAAACATCAAAGCAGGTTCCATTTTCAGAAGGAGTTCGGTATCTTTACAAACATCTAGAGGAGAGCAAAGCAAGAAAAGTAAAAACCCTGCTTCCAGTCTTAAGTAAACATGTGAATTACAGATCTTTTTTTATCTACCCACTCATCCATCCGCTCTCTGATGAGTTCAGTACTTTGGCGCAGGAGTCCTCAGATGTGTCAGGAATACCAGGTGACAGCTGAGCACTGCATTAATATTCTTTCCTATCACCAAGCGGGTTGCTGGGATTTAGAGGGGAGCGAGAAAAGTTTTTAGCCTTTCAATATGCAGCTGGTGTGTGCTACCACATGAAGAAAAAAGCTCGACCACAGAGATTCGCACCATGATTAATTCATATACAGACAATTCTGCTTCACATAGCTCCTTCAGCAGAGATTGTGCAAGATGGGAGGCTCCCATATAAGTCAGCCCACGTATAATTATTAGTGGTATTGTTAAAACTTTTATGTTGTTGTCTGCCTGATGAAGACAGTCAGGTCATTCATGCGAGTGCTAACAGCTCTCATCACTGACAGTGTCATTTTGCTACATTAAGAATAAATTGAATAGAAGGAATCTCACATTCTCCAGTCTCCTTCATTATAGGTTTTGCTCAAAGCTCTGCTTGGCACCTCAAAATCAGGAGGCACTTTCTGTAACAAATGTGGGAGAAGCTGTCTCAGTTGCTGCAGTACAGACTGCCTTCTGAGCCTTGCTATTTTGTGCTTCCCAGAGTGCCTGGGGCTAAAACTTCTCTGCAAATAGACACAGCCCTTGTCCATACTGCTAAACTCTGTTTTCCTTCATACAAAGTTGGTATCCTTCATGCTGACACTTGGAAATTTGTCAAAGCCATGTCAAGGGGAAGTACTAATTGATTGGTGTACAGAGCTTCAGCCTCTGTTCTTGCCTTATTAATTTAGATTTAACCATTATTGCCATACCATCATTCTGGACTTTCCTCCCCAGCTAGTGGAAAGGAGCCAGGACACGTTCAGGCTTTATGTGGTCAAGCCTATTAACCTAGGTTCAAGGCTGCGAACACAAATAGTATTAGCAAGGTATTAGATCTGCCCCATGCTTTCAGACTACTGGGGGAGAAGGGACGTGGATATCAGGCAGAGTCTGCAGAGGGATCTCAGCCATCAGCAAACTCTGACTCAATGAAGTTGCACTATGAGGGTTTGGGTTAGCACTTACTCAGCTAGGCAGGCTCCTAGTGCAGCCGATGCCATGCCTTACAGAACATGATGGCACAGTGGGTACTGATGATCTGAGGCCCTTATTTTCTCCCCACCAGACATTCAGAAACTTTTGATACAAGGACAAGCATGGCTTTCTATTTGCCCTTTCTGTATCACGAACAGGAGATACTGGCACTGTTGGAGGTAGGTCTGATGTTTATGTCGACCCCATACAACTAATTGTTTCCATGTTTCAGAGAAGACAACAGATGCCAGTTTTGCTCAGTCTGCTCCTTTACAGTCATTCTATCAGCCACACCAATATGGGAGCTTACGGAAGTGGGCTTCGGGAGGTCTAAGGGTCCAGTGCTCAGTGCACTTTTTCAGTGTTGCTTCAATAGAAAGTCAGAACTGTTCAAGAATTTTGGTCCAAGTTAATGAACATCTTCAGTATTAAAAAAATGGGGGAACTTCCTGAGAAAGCCTGTACTTTTCCTTATGGATGGGGTCATAGAATCATGGAGTTGTTAAAGTTAGAAAAGACTTCTAAAATCATGATGTCCCACTGTCAATCCATCACCACCATGTCCACTAACATATGTCCTAAGATGCTGCCGTTTGATGTCAGAAACAGAGACATACATGGGGCTCACCAGGACCCCCAGACCTCCGTGAGCACAGGCCCCAACTCCAAATAATGAACCTACATTGTTCCTTGTTGTTTTGGTTCCCAAGAGGCCACAAGCACCGAGGAGAACCACCGAGCACCCCAGTTCTATCAGGGCATGGTGAAGCTCCTTGGGCACTCTCCCAGATGCTTCCTTCCTCTCAACATCTGCCCACTCCACAGCAAGGAATCATAGAATCACAGAATCAGTAAGGCTGGAAAAGATCTCTAAGATAACCAAGTCCAACCTCAACCCATCCCCACCATGCTCACTAAGCCATACAGGAGCTCAGCCCTTGCTAGAGTATGGATAGCTTTCAGAAGAGATTTTTTAGTTTATTTGGGACCATGCCAGGTCCCAAATAAGAGCATGTGTTTGTGTACATGCATGCTTCTTCTGCATCAAATAGCCGTATTTATAGTATCAGTGCATAGGATATACAGACTTGATACCTACTGACCTGTATTCAGTCTGATTGTAGCCAAGTTGCAGCCCTTCCGCTACCTCCGTTCAGTGTATTGAGGGAGGGTTTTCCCTTCTATATCTGTAGTTTTCCTTGCCCCAAGAAGCCATCTCATTTGGGGACTGAATGATTAGTGGCTGTCTACAGAGTACAAAAACCCGAGCCCTATAATGAAATGATAATGAAAATGTTAATTAGGATTTCCTAACAAGGAAGAAGATCATCTCGAGAGAATTGAACATAAGAAGAAAATAACAAAAGCTCTGTCAAAATGTACTACACTATTTTTAGGCTTTCCTTATTTTCCAGTAATGATAGCATTGCATTAATATAGTGTCTTCCATGTATTGTATTAGATGACTTCCATCAATTAAGCCTTCCAGCACAGCTAGAAGTATCACTGCCATTCTAGGTATGTGAAAAGCAGCATCTTGACCAGAGAACACCTTCCCTACTGGCAAAGCCAGGGACAGAACCCAGCTATGGGAAACTCCACATCCTAAGTTTCCACTGTACTGTAGTCCTTCCCTTCATGATAATATAAAACAGTGAAATCAATCAGCATTCCTGCAACCCCCTCACAGAAGACTAACCAGGCAGTAGAATAGCCTGGGGGCCTTCCTGAATGGCCCCTACCATTACCAATCTCATGAGCATGCCTTGTTTTTATGCTGTCCTTACAGATCTCTAGGCCACCTGCCAGGGCAGACTGGTGTCCTGCTTTCATCCCCGACTGCCTGTAGCTCAGTGCCTTTTGTCCTCCTGCTCCTAAAATTTAAAGACTTCCTTGGCCCATTCTATAAGTGAGTGATGTCTTTCAGAGGGAGAATGAGGCCAAGTTTTGGGAAGGCATGGAGATCACAAAATCACAGGGGTTGGAAGGGACCTCGAGAGACCATCGAGTCCAACCCCTCTGCTAAAGCAGGTTCCCTACAATAGGTCACACAGGTAGATGTCTAGATGGCTCTTGAATATCTCCATAGGAAGAAACTCCACATCCTCTCTGGGCAACCTGTTTCAGTGCTCTATCACCCTCACGGTAAAAAGGTTCTCCCACATGTATATAAAACTTCTATACCAAGAAGAGCCCGGCCTCATCTGCTTGCCTCCTACCTCCCTTCAGATATGTAAAAACATTAACCAGATCCCCCCTCAGTCTTCTTTTCCCCCAGCTGAACAGATCCAGGTTACTCAGCCTTTTCCCATATGGGAGATGCGCCAGGTCCTTTATCATCTTTGTGACCCTCTACTGGACTCCCTTAGGAGGCTTCCATCTTTTTTGAACTAAGGAGCCCAGAACCGGACACAATATTCTAAATGTGGCCTCACTAGGACAGAGCAAAGGGGGAGGATCACCTCACTCGACCTGCTGGCCACACTCTTTGTAATGTACCTCAGGCCACCGTAGGCAAATATCAAAGAGATACCAAACTCCTGATGATAGAAGGACTATGATCTCCTCCTGGTCCAGTACCTGCCTTTCTGGGGACCAACCAGGGAGTTCTTACCTGCTCTTCTGTCCTATAACAGTGAACCTATGAAAATATACACCATTTGTATTATATGTTTTATCAGTTAAGCTGGAAGCCTGATGCTGCTGCTTTCATATTTTCCCTGTCTTTTAAGCTGATGTTAATATCTAAGACTCAAAATTTTGCTTCTCTACGGTGCAGTGGCTCAGCCACACTGCTACAGGATGGCTCAGTAGGGACAATCTCCCAAATGAATTAAGCAGAAATGAAACAATGTAATCAATCAGCATTAATGAGCACAGCCCAATTGTTTACAAGCTGTTCCTGTGTTTCAGCCACTGCCTTTGATCTCCAGTGCAGATGTGTGCTGGCACTATATCAAAATGCAAACTATATCCTGTTCACTGGGGCTCAACATGATGTCCCTGTGCTGACAGTGGATTGAGCAAAATCAGTACACGACTTTAACTCACTGATTTATCATGCAGTGCTGGCCAGTGATGGCTGGCTTGGAAGTAAACACATTTCCAGTCTGAAGATCTGATCTCTGATCCCAAGGAGAAAATGATGACTTAAAAAAAAAGGCAGTCCAGAATGGCTGTTTGGAGAAGGGATGTCTATGGACACAAACAGACAAGTGAATGACTGTGAAATGAAGGCTAGGTTTATCAAAGAGCCAAAAACACATTTTGCTACTGCCATATTTAATCTATGTCTGGATTCCCAAAAGTACATAGGAAACCAAAGCAAAGTGCAGTCTTGTGGGGATTCACCTGATGGAGCTGAAATGTCATCACCAGGGCCACCTGGAAAATGAGATGTTAAGGAAAAGCTAGTGTAAAACTTCCTTAAAAAAAAAAAAAAAAAAAGAGGAAGGCTGAACACACCTCATTTGGTAGAGGCTTTCCAATGCATAAAAATGAATATTTTAAAGGGAAAATAACATACTCACGGGAATTATTTCAGCATTATTTTGAGCAACGCCAGAGCTTTTTCTGTATGTCAGGGATTGTCTGTGTTTGTACAGCGCCTACCACTTCTCCTCGCTTCTGGCCCAGCCACTATGTAATAATGAGAATAACAACAGCAGCAGCCGTGCCATGTATGTTAATGACCATGTACTCAAACAAGAGTGGGCAACATATTGCTAGGAAAGATGTAGAGAAAAAAACAGCAAAGTTGAGATACGAGAGGAACATTTAATGATAACTTTGAAAACAGTAGAAAACAGGCTGAAACCTCAGTGAAGAAACATAATCTGGCTGGAGACATATTAGGAAAACAACAAATGAGATACATAGAAAAGAACAGTTGATTAAAAGAGAATGCCACAAGGAAAGATATATATATATTTTAAACTCTTAAGAAGAACATGGAAAATCATTAATTACTTCTCAAAGAGTTGTTTTATTGGTATCACAAGAAGCAGGCTGTGCTCATGAGATTTGTTAGGGCAAAAATAATTGGCAGAGGTATAGAGATACACGATCACGCTGTACTGAAAAGCTGATGTAAACAGGTTATTCTGCAAGAACAGACCAGAAATATTCTGAAAGAATAGAATCAGAAATAATAATAAAGCTGTAGGATCACAGGTACATTCAGTGAATGGAAAAGCTAAACTGTAGGATGAAATATTTCATTTGTTGCTGTTTATGAGGTATATATTAGGACTCCAGATTAAAGAAAGGTTTTGATAGAAGGCAGGATGCTGCCCAACTCTAGGGTTTTCTTTGCCTTTTGAAGAATCTGTTCCATGGGGCAAATGGGTTCGCAAATGATTGACAAATCTGACCTACACCAGGTCCATAGAAATCCATAAAGGCAAGCCTGTAGTATCCTGGAATTCTGAGAAACACCATGTGAACTGAAGTTTGGCTTTATTTTAAGACCGCAGGTCCTTCAAAGCACAAGATAGATGGGCAGGAAAGCCATCTGATACTGAGGAAGGCAGTAGTAATATTCTCAAGCCATTGCTGTCTTGATGCAATTCAGCTGTGTTTTAGCAACTGTGTTTCTCCTGATGCTGAAGAAAAGGGAATGAGCCATCAGTCTCCTCACAGCAGCAGCAGAAAGGTGCAAAGCAATTTCTTGATTAAGTTCTGATCTTTTTTCTAATGCTCAAACTTTCTGGCTTCTTGGCTCAACTTCTCAAAACCAAGTGTTATTCACTGTGCAGTGTTACAATCAAAATGTACTTCCCCTGCTGGTTAACTCCCTGTTTTGGAACTTTCCTACCTTTTCCAACATATCAAAGACCAAGCCAAGAACTTACAGAGCTAAAATATATGGGGTTGCACCTCAGGTTGAAGAGGTCAAGTCTCATCATTGGAAAGATGAGACGGTGTTTATTCTCTGCAAACTGGTGCAGAGGGGAGAGATAATACGTAATACGTTCTGGTCAGTACATGAGTAGGGTATCTTACGAAATCTCTGCTGAGTGGAGAGACAGAGAGAACCAAGGGGGCAGAACAGAGATGTGCAGTCTGATTCACTATTCTCAGAATCTTTCCTCATAACAAGCTGAGTTGATTCAACATTTTAAGAAGAAAAAAATTATTAAAAAAAGTACTAACATTGACAATAACTGGCACCGCTCTCACCAACTAGACTGGAAAGTTGAAATTTGAGCTCACTTATCCTACTCCCAGACCATGTACTGGAGGTACAAAGCCCTCCACCCTTACTTAGAGCTAAAATACATGGAAGGATACTAATCCAGACCATGAAGAAAGCAATGCAGAGGTATATCAGCATACCACTCTTGTATCTTGAGTAACTTTAGTTTGTAACTCTAAATTGTGATTGTTAAGAGCTAGTGCACAATTAGTGCCAATAAGCACACATTGTAAGAATTACATCTCCATGTTAGCATTTCTTTACAACTGACATTAAATTTCTTTCGCCATTTTACAGATAGCTTATTTAAGATATTCTTCTTCTACCACTCCTCACAATCAAAATTGCCATACTGCACTGTCCTAAGAAGTTTTGCATCACCTAAAGTCTTGGCAGTTCCGTTGCTCATTTTCTTCTACTCATCCCTTATGAATATGATGCACTTGTGATTGAGGAAGAGTGCGAGGCATCTTCAGTAATCTCTGTGCAGACCATATTCCCTGCCTTTAGCTGTCTGTGAATCTGTAACATGCTTGATCCAGATTTTCTTTGACAGGTTTTATGAGGGACCTTGTGTACCACACTTTTTAAGAGACTGGATAGGACTTCCTGTTATCCAGCCTTCTCCATTAATAGATTTGAGGACATGATGTTCTGTAGACTTTTTTCTGACATATCTAATCTACTCTTGTGTCTAGTATTTCGACTCTGTACTATAGCAAACATATTTTGCTCCTTCCATTACTGGAGGGTGAATCTGGTTCATGCAGTCAAAGCAGAATAGAGTGAATTGTTCAGCATTTTTATAACCTTTAGAGCTTCTAGGTGGTTGGCACCTGGTTCTGGTAATATTATAAGTAAATAATAAAAATAACAATCTATGTTTTCAATGCATTCAAAAGTATCCAATGCTGGCCATTGACTTTGGCTTTGATCTATCTTTGGAAGTAAAAAATGGTTCCGGGTTTTCTTATTGTTTCAGATGACATCAGTGGCCAGCTCAGCAAGGCTGATGGGGTCAATTTATTCATGCAAGCAGCCTTTCAGCTAGGTCACCCCAGCCACATCCCTGCGGAGGGGTCATGTCACTCAGCTGAGGTAGCCCTGGGCCGTCTCCCTGTGATTCAGGCCAGGCAGGGGCATCAGACACCGCAGCTGCTGTGGGAACAAGCTGCCTCCGCTGACGCCTTGGGGGCTTGTTCCAGTTGGGTACATCTGTCTTCTCCTTCCATTAGTCATGTCAAGCACTCACCCCAGTCACTCGTGTACTCTGGCTGTTGATACACAGGGCAAACTGTATGACTGGGCTGGGTCTGCACCCAGGGTTTTGCACATAGGCTACTTTTCATCACAGATCTTTCATCTAAAATAATAATAATAAACAAATGCAGATGACCTCTAAATACTCAGTGAAAATAGTTACAGGAACACACAGAAGATGTTGTTCACCTCAGGGCACTGTCCTACTTCACTCATTGTCTTTGTTCAGGTAGGGCAAAGGCTTTGGTTGGGACAGTCACTTGTGTTGGACACTCAGCTGTCCATCTCAGACCTATTTGCCACCTCTGTGCCCCCTTGCTAGCATTCTGGGTGGGCAGTGCAGCCATGCTGCTGCCCTACTATCACTCCTGATAGTGCCTGTCTGAAAAAAAAATGCAAGTGAAGGAAACAGTTCATAGGGATAGAATCACAGAATCATAGAAACATAGATTTGAATTGGAAGGAACTCCTAATGATCATCTCATCTAGCTCCCCGGCAGTGAACAGGGACACCTACAGCTCCATCAGGTGCTCAGAGCTCCATGCAGCCTGACCTTGGATGTCTCCATGGATGGGGCATCCACCACCTCTCTGAGCATCCTCTGTCAGTGCCTCATCATCCTTATTGTAAACCACTTCTTCCTTATGTCCAATCTATCTCTCTCTTCTTTTAGTTTGAAACCATTTCCCCTTATCCTATCACAACATATCCTAAGAAGTCTGTCCCCTTCTTTTTACAACCCCCCTGTAGATACTGAAAGGCTGCTAATGCTAATGTATAAGCTAATGTTTTTCCATCCTCCTCCTCCTTCTAGTCTCTCCAAAAGCTGGGAGAACAGGGAAGCCAAGCCAACCTCCCCACCCCCCACCCCACGCACTCCTTGATGCCTGGAGGATAATCCACAGCATAAGTTGCTGACCCCATGTCAGGAAGATCAAAAGAGATATCCTAGTCACTCCTTGTGGTCTGCTACACAGATATGGACACAGCTCTTCGAAATCTCTGTCCCTGAGGAGCAGAAGACCTTGCTAGATCTTCCAGTCAGTACAGTATTATTTTAAATATTGATGTTTTTTTATAACAGAGGCCTTGTCAATTCTAAGCAATGATTTTTTCACTCGGGTAATTACCTCTGAGAGAAATGTTGAACCTTCTGTTTCTTGACCCTCAGCCATGATCTGGAGACTGATATCTGAATGAGCTCCACAAAGAGAAAATGTTTCAGGGAACTGGTTTGGAAATAACTGCACTGCAAATATTGATTGCTGTGAAGTTAAATAAAAAGGTCCACAAATATTGAGGGGGGGGGGAAAAAAAAAGGAAAGTAAAGGAGTTTTCATTCCAAACAATGACTTTACTGCCCAATAAAAAGTTTCAACAGACAGATTTTGCCCAGTCTGGCTTCTCATACTGAGATAACATAGAAAATACTGCCTGACATGGATAAGACTCCTTCCCAGCGCTCCTTATTTAGAGTGCTGCTTCTTAACTGGATTTATAACGGCAGTCCCAAGAAGCTAACCCTTAATCTAACGATGCAGTAGAGAAAGAAACTCTTCAGTGCTTGAAAACAAACAAACAAATAAAAGAATGAGGATGAAAGAAAGAAGAAATAACCTCATTCTCACTGCTTTCCAGACCCTGAAGGGACCTGTTTTTAAACGATTACCCCCTCTGCTTTTGTGACTGCTTCCATTACTGTGTCAGGTATCCTGATAACATGGCAATGGCACCATACAGCAGGGAGTTCCTCTTGTTCTCCTGGGGACTAGAATATTGAACGTCATCTGCATCGAATAGTAATAGACCAAGGCTGAAAAGGGACCCCAAAGCATTCTTTGTCTAGATACAGCATTCATAGGAGGATTAAAGAGTTCTTATCAGCTTGCCTAGATTATGACCAGACATTGTCTTCCCATTGTACGCACTAGCTATGCCTCAGTATATAAAAGAACTGGAAGCCTCTGGTTTTGTTTCTAGACAGATTTACTATCTCCAGCCTAGCCCATCTTCTGACCTTTTGTAAGAGATTTGGTGCCATACAAAATGCTGTGCTAGATTTAGTCTTTGTTACTGAAATGAGCTAATGAGATATGTTTAAGAACCCTCCTTGTGTTCTACTGCATTTTCCCAGCATCTCAACCTCTCTTACTAAAAAGAAATTGTTGTCCTTTCTCTCTTCACTTTGGATAATGCTGCTATATTGCAGCTTCCCAGTTAGATTCTTCTTAGAGTTAACAGCCAATTACAAACAAAAAATGTGCCAGGGAACATCTAACTCCAGCCCTTATACATGGCACGATTAAAGGCAATCTATCACCACCGGCAGGAAACATTCATTCTATGGTGTGACTGTGAACATACAGGCAGATTAATACTGGTAAAGGGTAGATGGGCAGGTCAGCAGCAAATCTTCCTCTGCCTTCAGTAGCGTGACTTCCTGGAGATACAAACATGAAAGAACTGTGCAGACAGTGCTGTAAGCTGTAGGGGCTGAGAGTGGGTGGGTTGTCTCCTTTCAGCCATACAAGTCTCAGGATGGCACTGCCAAAACCCCCTTCTGGCCAGATTACTTCTGGCTGGATGCTGAAAAGAGCAAAGGTCTGTTTCCCAAGACCTTACTGAGGGATTTCACCATCCCTCTCAGTTGACTCACTGGCATATGCTATTGGTTGTGATGGTTGGTCCTTCCCATTAAGAATGAGGTGTGAAGGCATAGGACAAAAACCACATTATTTTCTGGAAGACATCAGGTCTTCCCATCACACACAGCAAAGCTGCTGTTTACAACTCAGCCATGTTTGCTATGCCATCCTTTCTCATTTCTGAGCCCTCTCAGATGTTACTTCTGAAATTAGGCAAGATAACAACCTCATCATGGTTACATGGTTTTATTTCTCCTTTTTCCTTTTAATTGAAAAGATGTGTAAGCACTTACGATAACTAAGCAAAATTTGCTGCTGGTGGTCTAGTATGTATTTTTTTTTATTTCTGCACCTGGATTTTTTTGAGCACACAGAGTTTTGAAATGTTCCTTCACACATGTGAATATGATTTTGCAATAGCAGGTGTCCTCTATCCTAAGAGGAGTTCTGCAGTGCTTTTTCTCCCTCAGTAGTGGTTCCAGAGGAATAGAGCATCTGCAATTTGAAAAAAGAGCAAGCACCAGCTCCAAAAAGTGGAGAAATACCTTAGAAGACATTGAGAGACTACTAACATATGGGTAACACAGACTTCCCTTCCTTACTCAAGCCAGTCTTGTAGGGGAAGGACAGCAGCTGAACACTTCAGACTTCATCACTGCACAGCATGGTGATTTGCTGCTAAAGATAGCATGTGTCACACCGTCATCCCAGCACAGGCCATGGGGATGGAGAGCCATTGCTGGCTGTGGTGCTGTGAAATGCTGCTACAGCTCCAGTTTCAAATACAGGCTCTTAAACTTTCAGCAGTGCACAACGGGTTTACAAGCCACAGTGCCGCATTAGGAAAAAACATCTCTAATCTTATGTAACAAGTCCTTAGAGGCGTGTTGCCAAGTAAGCACAGTTTAAAATCAATCAGGCAATAGCATAAAGCATTTAGCACTTGGCTGTATATTTCCACTTGCCCCTGCTCAGCAACCATCCTGAGACAGACATAGGATCTGTGGGAAGGGTGAGGAAGAGCTAACCATCACTCTTATACTGCATGCCCTCCTCAGCCTGGACTGTCCTGGCTCCAGGGACCAACTGGACTCACAGCCTCAACATTTAGCTCAACTTCATCCTGCAGTGAGGACAAATCCATACCCGCGAAAGACTGTACACAATGCTGTAACCACTGCTTTCCTGTGTCCCTGCATGTTTGTTGGGCCCAGAAGGTCCCCAAAAGCTTCAGTTCAATGGAAACAATACCTCAGGCTGGAGCAGATTGGTGGCAGCCTTGCGCCTGTCTTGAGATTCATAGACATTCACAGAGCAATGCCTTTCCTCCTGCTGTCTGCTGGGAGAATGCAGCAGCACGATTACGGCTAAAACTGGGATGCCCTCAAAACCCAAAATGCACACGTCAAGTCCATGGTAGCACAAAGGTCATTTTTACACTCCCTTCCTTAGCTCTGAAGAAAGTATGACTTCAGCCAATGGATAGAAAGATTGAAATAAACAGCCACATTCTTCTTACTTCCCTTACTGAAGTTCACATAACTGAACATGAATCATAACACCTTTCAGGGAAAAACGGTGCCACGTCTCTGGGCAGCACAATAAGAGCATCTCCCATGTGTCATCCAGTGCCTAGAAATCAGAGAGAGGACTCAGTGGGATGGAGCCAACAGCAGCTCGGGATTCAAGGCTGTGTTAGTTTGTTTTTTTAAAGCCTCTGCATTACTGACATTACAGCAGTGGTTTACTGGAGCTGTGTGGCCCTGGAATTGATCCTAGATGTCTTGATTCATCATTGAGAGTGCTCACCCTGAGAGGTAAACTCAGTACTGTTTTGTGGTCATTGCTCCCACATTGCTATCAGTGCCCTACTTCGTCATTTTGGAATGCAAGACTACATGAAAGGAGCAGCCATGCTTCTTTCACCTGCTTTAGTAGAGAACAGGCCATTTTTATCCTCATTTTATATTGCTTCTTATTTACACACTTATTCACTGTTGCACTCAATTACCTGTCATCCCAATGTATGTTTTTCTCACAGAGCTGATGGAAGCAAGTACAGCTTTTATAGTGCAGTTGAGACTGTGGCTTATCTGGGATATCCCTGCCCTGAGCTGCTACCCTGGAGGTAGAACTTCTGTTTAACATTTCATAGAATCATAGTGTGTCTTGGGTCGGAAGGTACGCCAAAGACCATCAAGTTCCAACCCCCCTGGCGAGTCAGGGCCACCAATCTCCAAATGTGATACTAGATCAGGCTGCCCAAGGCCCCATCCAGCCTGGCCTTGAACACCTCCATGGACAGAAAAGCATCCTGAACCTCTCTGAGCAGCCTGTTCCAGCACCTCACCACTCTCTCTGTGTAGAACTTTTCCCTGACATCCAATCTAAACATTTGCCGAGGTATACAAGTATCAGGCAACAGCTTGAGGCAGGAATGCCAGTTGGACAGAGCATCTGCTCTCCTTCTGTCTTGCACAGCTTTCCTACCACTTGTTCCTGTCTCAGAAAGGTAGACCTGCCCTTGTGGAAACAACTTCCAAATTACAGTTCCATAGTAAAGGAACGGGTTCACATTATAATTTCCAATGAGACCTCAACAAAATTTGTATTTGCCATGGACTGATTATTTTAAATACATCTTCCTGAAGCAAATGCTGTTATAAAATCCTGCTCACCTTGTGGGCACAAAACACACTGGAACTCTCCCATTCAAGAATTGTATACCAGTGTATGTTGTAATAATAATATGATGCTGAGTTAGAAGGTGAACTTCTGCAGATGAAATTACCAGGCTCTAAAAGCTCATAATATAGGTATGGTTGGCCAGTGAATTAGAACAAAATCCCACAGTAATAAATGAAATCAAGTTTTCATGAAGACTATGAAGCAAATGCTACATGTGGCACTGCAGTTTCTATAAGAGGTTATTGGACAGCATTAACTCATCGTGCTCTTCAGCTGAGATGCAGACAACGACTACCTGTGTCAGTTTCTGGCATTGGCTCTGTATCAGTCCATGAGCTAGATATGATTATCTCTGCTCTCGAGTTGAAGGGGTATCTGAGGTTGCCTGCATACATCTTCTGTGTAACAAATCTCCTTCACTGCAGAAGTGATTGAGGCGCGTCCACTAGTGGGAGAGGTTACAAAAGCTTCAGTTTTGTTTAACAGCTACCAGCCTATGCTGTTGGATCAGCCACATTCACACTTTGTGATCTGCTTTGGAGAGGCCAAGGATCTGGCAAGATCCTAGAGGAGAAAAAGGGGGGTGCTAGGAGATTGCTTAGCCAACAGCTAAGGTCTGCTCTCAGACTGCAGCAGCTGTCCTCCAATCACTGCCGTGTTTTCTCCCAGGAAAACAATGCCCAGTTTCTCCTGGCCAAAATTCAGCTACCGCTGACTTGTAAGCACCACCCGGAGCAATTCATTTTCACTGCCGGTTGATCAGCCATGGATGCTGTTTGTTCTACAGCTATTGGCAGAGAGACACCAGTGACTTGGCTGCCCTTTATGTGCTGCTTTCACAGATATGAAACTTACCTTTAGTTCTGTGAGCAGAGCGGCAGGGCACGAAGGTGGTAGGAAGCTTCAATAACCTACTGCATATAATTTATGACCTTCACATGGACAGATTAGAAAGACGGAGACACGATTTCCCTTTTGGTTAATTACCATAAGAAGAACACAGACAGGGTGTACACTTGACTTCAGTGTACTCTGCAGCAGTGACCGGGGTCTCAGAAAAGGCATAAGGTAGCCCAAAATTGCCCAAGTCAGCATGATCTGATAAAACAAGTAAATTATACAGATTTCTCTGATGAGTTGACATAGCATCTGGAATCCACACACAAATGTTTTTTTAACACAACTGTCTCATTTTGTCTTTTTCTTGAAGTCGGACCAAAGTTCAGGTTTATATGTACATGAAAAATTCATGCAGAACATGCAAATAAACAGGAAACTCACCAAGGTTCAATTTCGGATATTATTCGCGTTAGCCCAAATATGTATTTCCTGGAAAATGTCTAACACGGGCTCTAAAGGATTGCTGTGTCCACACTCTCAGTGAAAGGTATATGGAGCCCTCACTGCAGGGGGCATCACACATGAAGATCTGTCAGATGTTATCCTCTCAGTGTTACAACGTTACGATTATTTCCAATACATAGAAATGCCAGAGGAGCAGCTAGGATAGGCTGGAGACACACACCATAGACATTGTTAGTACTATTAGTTAGTTAAAAAGCAGTTTAACTGTGCTTAACACAGACTGATAACTGAACAGCAAGACTTGAGGAACTTGAAGTGCCTATCAGATAGCAGCTTGCTTTTGTGGATGATGTGCATTCATGTGCATCCAACTCTCCTTTCAAATCTCTGAAGCTCAACAGCAGCACTGACCCAAAGGGATGTTCTAATGAGTAGCTGTAGTGGAAATGCTAAGTCGCAGCCTGAACTAGTGATTGCACTCCTGGTGGGAAAGCAGGGCCAATCCAGGGGAGCTCAGGTGCATGCAGTGTACCTGATTGAGTGGAAGGGGAGGAGCCAGGATCCACCCCTTCCCAGACCTCATTTAAGGGCTGGCAGTGGAGGTAAGGGCATCTTTAGCTGGAGATCTCTGCCTACCTAGGGCCTTCTAAAGGAAAGCTACTATCATCCTATTATAGCATTACAGCAGCTGAGGCTTTGTGGTTACTCTTCTCCGTCCTGGTTATACCCAGGAGCCAATGGTTCATCTCCACTGATGATACATTTGGAACAAAACTATACTCAAGAGTCACTGGGATGTGTTGCAGACCCCCAGCATCCAAGTGAATTAACAAAAATAATGATCCTGCTCTACCACTCCTCTCAAAGGGAGATGGATGATATCCTTACTACAGCTAGTGAGAGATTATGCCATTGAGTGTTTGAGACACTTGGAAACCTCATGTTTGAAGAAGGTGAGGAGTGAGATTCTCTAGCAGCAAAGGAGTGGTGAGAGGAGAAAGCACGTGTAGTAAAGACATACATTTCATCAGAGTGTGAATATGTCAACGTTTTTTACAATTGACTTTTCAGTGCATGTTTTCTTTGAAGTTTCACGTTTACAAATATGAGAGAGAAGGATTTCTTCAGGATTTTAAGAGATGGTTGAGTACCTTTTCAGCCCATCTATTTAATCAGGCCCAAAAATAAAGCCAGTTTTGTTTTCAGCTCATCTCAGAGAATTATTCCACTGAAATTCCTCAGATGCC
This sequence comes from Meleagris gallopavo, assembly GCF_905368555.1. NCBI lineage: Eukaryota > Metazoa > Chordata > Aves > Galliformes > Phasianidae > Meleagris > Meleagris gallopavo. Next base: position 15,082,483 of record NC_139405.1, read on the forward strand.
TCCTGAAGGACATAAAGTCTGGAAAACAATGGAAGAAGAAGAATTCAGGGAGAGAAGAAAGATGGATAACAGATAAAGCCTTACTAAAATCACCTGCAATTGCAGCCTACATCCAAATATTTTGGCATGTGGGGCAATGAGAGTTTAGTTACATGTTCTGGAGTAAATGTAAAGGAACTTGGAGGTGTCTCTGAAGGTTCTCAAGAAATGTGTAAATGTGTTACTTAGGGACATGGGTTAGTGGGCAATATTGGTGGTAGGTGGTTGGTTGAACTGGATGATCTTAAAGGTCTTTTCCCACCTTAATGATTACATGATTCTATGATTGTTCTTAATCCTTATGCTTTTCCAGAAAAATAGCTATAGGATAGTGTCACAGATCATAGAAGCACTGGGGTATTACCTGGAGAAAATCAGCCTAATCTCATCAGCCATGCCATTTCACCCGCCTGAAGCTGTTCTACATGAAGCACAAGTGTGCATTTCCTTGATTTACTTGTAGGTATGTTGTAGTTGGAAATTTCAATAGCTTGAAATTGTAGAAATAACAAGTCCCAGCATGCCTAGAAAGGTCAGCTCTGAGGTTAGAGCTGTGGTTGTACATATCAATTTGGATTCAGGAGCTCTGTTTTATCAACTGTCTTGAGCAGACTGTGCTGATTTCTGCATTTTATATGCTCAGCATAGTCTGCTGTAAGTATTCCTCTTTCCGATCAGCTGAAAAATTCCCTGTGGGATCCTGCTCTGCATTTCCCTGGAGTAAGAGCTTTTTGGACTAAAAAAATAAGTGTGCTTTTATATTATTATTATTCATTATTTATGAAGCCATGGCAGCTGTATATCACAAAGTTTAAACCTCCCTGTCTTCCTTCTGGTAAGCACGACACAGAAATTTAAGAAAGTGTTATTGTCCCAGTGATTTCAGCAATTTATGGAACAGGTAGATTACAGGAAGTGGATAAAGCTGGCAGACTAACTGCTTGCAAGCAAGAGGCATTTAATGGAAATAAGTTATTTTGTGAGGAAGAGCCTGCACTAATCAAGCAAAGCAAAATTTACAAGGCACTCATAAAAACTGGTAAAACATATCTGGTATCTTGTCAGTAGCAGAAGAAATAAAAAGATTTATAAAGGTCTAACTCAAAAGAGTGAGACATCTGGAGTTCTTTAAAAGTATCTTTAATTGGGGTCAGCCCCATGAATGTATGTAGTTGTTATACTGGAGCAGATGTGTGTAATGCAAATCCAGGGCATTTTTTTTCCCAGTGCACTAAGAAGAAATACAGTTCCACTGTTTGTATTTAGGCCCAAATGCCCAGAGATTCATATCAAAGCTGTCACAGAGGTTTTGTCGCCAGTAGTATTCACAGCAACAGGAAATCTTGTATAAACGAGGCATGAGATTTCTGCAGTTTCCTTGTTTTAGTAAGAAAAAAGGTCTACCTGAACTCATCTTTAAGCTGAATTATGTTTTTAATTTGCATCAGTATCTTTTTGTGTTTAGCATTAAGTACAGAGGAGCCGTGAATGATGGAAGCATTCTTAATCAGAAATTGTGATGTTTCTTCCAAAAACATTCTCCAAACCTTGCCCATCTCAGTTTTCTATTAATGGAAACGTGAGATGTTGGAACATCTACACACTGTGGAGAGGGGTTCAATTTTCCTCTTAATAACCAAAAGTTCTCAAGGAAAACAAACACTTTAAAATATATTTATAAACACAAGCAATTTATGCTGAAAAGCAATTTTAATGGAAAAAAATATTTTTAATTAAGGGCCAGATGGTGCTTTTAAAACACAGCCTTGAATAAAGATTACACACCTCTCAGAAGTTTGTACCTTAGAAATGAGAAGAAGGTTCAAAAAACTCGCCTGGTAGAGGTGGTATTCTCTGTGTCTGTACAGTTAGTCAGTGTATGCTTAGTACTTCTGTAAACTGAGTGCCAAGGAGATGTAAGAATAACCACCATGGATCAGACCAAAGCTTTGTTCTCCTACAGTGGTAGAAAAAACAGGTGCTGTGGGAAACCCACCAGAATATAGGAAATATGGTAATACTTCTAAAACCTATCATGGCCTAACCCAGCCTAAACCTAACCTATCCTTCATGGCTCCAGGCTTTTCCAAACTAGACATAATCACTACCTACTAAATATCCTCACTGAGCCTCTTCCATAAACATATCCCACCTCTCCTCCACCCATGGAAACTCACATACACAACAACTTTAAGCCAGATGCTCCACAGATCTGCAGCCTGTAGCATGGAGAACCACTTCCCTCTTTATCCCTTTTTGGAACTTGGCCCTTCTTATCTTCATTTGATGTCAGCCATGATGTTTAGAAAAAAGCTTAAGTGTATACCAGGACCTATCTTCTCCGACTCCTCTGTTGCTTTTGGAGCACGACCAGCACAACTCCTCTCTTCTTCTACATGCATCTTTTATTCCCTTCATACAGAAGAAGAGCCCATACTAGGAACAAAGAAATGTGATCCCAGTAACTTCCTCCCTTCAATTTCAGTGGATTTTCAAACAGGCCTAAGATTGCCCATGTATAATCTGTTTTTTCCCAAATCTCTTGCTCTCTGCAATGTGCCATCCCATTGATGAATGACGTGTTTGGCATCAGGACATCTGCAATTTGAAAGGGCTGTGCTCTCATTGCAGCCACCCACTTGACTGCTTCTGCTGTCCATGGGACAGATCTGCCAGTCATGATTTGTAATCAGTTGTAGTTGTCCTGCTGTCACAGAGGTATGAGTGTGTTGAGAGTCAGATTTGAATGCGGGCTGTTGCTAGAAGGCTTGAAAAGGAAGGCTAGAGTAATGAGCTCTACATCAGCTCTTTTCCTGGACAAATTGTGTGGCATTTCTGTCAAAATGGATATGTGGATATTTCTGATAAATTTGGTTATATCTTACTCCTTTTATAACCACTAGTAAGTGTGCCATTTGGAAGAAATGAGTAGCAGGCTATTAAATATTTAACTTTCCAAATTTAATTTGTTAAATCTCCTGGGAGGAGTTTTCAAATCAATTGCAGTATGCTTTGGGAGTAGATCCAGGTCAGCTGGGACTTTAGCCCCCCTTACCCTTATTCTGAGGCAGAAGAAACAATGTACAGCAATGACTGTTTTGACTTCATTTTCAGCTTTCCCTTTTTAGAAACAGTGGCTTGGCTCCCCAACTGGTTATAAATCCAGGTCTCTGCAGTGGAACTATTCTGATTTACATCAGAGGAAAATCTGGCCTCTAGCTGAGAAGAAATGGGCTGCCAGTTTAATTACTTCATCCCAGGTATGGCATTAATAATATGGGAATAAATTTAATGCTGCTAAGTAACAGCAATACAGAGGATTTTGTCACTTGCATGACAATTAATGTGTGATGCACGGTATTTCTTCTTCTCCTGAGTTCCCTTTTAAATGATGCTCCTTGTGACTTGAATTTCAAAGAGTACTTATCCTAGTATTTCTCATTATTGATGGTGACTGTTCACAGGAGCAGCTCATGGCTGCTTTGTTGGCTCATCACTTTTGATTCCATGCCCAGATGCTAAGGACAGAAGCGTGCAATTAATTTGGAATCTCAACCCTTCATTGATTTCAGTTGGGAGTTTTTCCTTGAACACCAAAGGCCTGATCTGTCCCTGACTACCTTTAAAATTGAATTTATATGGAAAATATCTTTCTTTCCCATTATAGGTCTCTTCTGTGAGAAGGGATCTCAAAGCTCCACTCTCCTATAAGAATGTACAAGAGATCAGCAGAGAGGCATAAAATGTAGGTGATCCCCTCACTGTCAGTGGAAAAAAAAAATAAAAAATTTTGAGACATAGATATAAAAAAAAGGTGAAAAGGACAAGCTCCTCCCATGAACAAGAAGAACAGAGATGCAAAAGTTGACATTTTTTAAGATTGTTTCCTCTTTGCCTGGAATAAGAGTAGTCTCCAAATAGCCAGGCTTCCCTTGTTCACATCCCAGTTCCCCTGGAAGTGCCTTGAGCCAGGGCTCTGGCTGGTTAGGACAAGTGGAATATGACCACCTCAGAAGCAGCCTCATAGTCTGATCAGGGTGCCACATGAGCCACGTAATGAGCTATGGCATTGCTGGAGTACCTCTAGAGATTTTGTTAGGACATTTTCTTTGTGAACATCCTGTTCTTTCTCTTCAACAGTTACTCCAAGGAGGGATAACCCTCTCATTATATATAAAAACAGGTAAGTAGGTAGAAATTTATGACCAAGTTAAATTTAAGTTCTCCTTGCATTTTGAGGTTGCATCAGTTAATTCAATGTCCATTCCAAGTAGGTGTTCATCAGCCAGAGGGATTAGTGAATATAATGAAATGTTTGGAGGGCCATTCCAGTTCTCTCTCCACATCTACAACATCTACTCACCATAATGTCCTATCATTCAGTTTAATATGTGCCCAGTTAGACATAAATGTGCCTGCATATATCTAGGTGCTGCACATCCCGTGGGACTGAGTAGCCTCCTCTTTTTCTGTCTCAGCTACTTATTGTATCAGATCTCTGGGGAAAGGACTGCCTCTTGTCATGTTTATGTACAAGTCCTTACATACAGGAGCCTGGGAAATCCATAAGATAAATAATAGGGCCAGTTTCATGGCACTCAGCTCCAAAGGGGTGTCTGACATACAATTAGGCAGTTATGCTGCAGTTTCACAGTGGATGAAGACATTTTAATGGGAAATGCCGAACAACTCAGAAGCTCCCTAATCATATCCAAGGGAACCTTTATCATCTCAGATATCTGTCAGACTCTGTTCAAGGTCTGTAGCACCTAAATATTGTCACCAGTGACTGGTTCCTTTGCTTACAAAAAAATCAAAAGGTGGCCTTGGCATGTTTCCTTTCTGACAGATGGCCATGTCTCAGTCAGCACTAACTTCTGCCTTTCATGGCTATCTCAAAAGACTGACATTGCAAGAAAGTGCAGAAATGGTACAATCCCTTGGAGCTGCCCTTCCTGCTCAAGGAGCGGTCTTATGAATAGGAATGCGTTAGTGCCAGTTCTTGAAGTAAGGTTTTCTGGAAGAATCCCAAAAAATCCAAACATGAGAACTACCTGTAGTGGGACGAGGCACAGATGGCAAAATAAAAGCAGTGTGCTTTTTTTGAGTATCCAAGTCTCTGGGCATCTGAGCTCTTGGACATATGAGTAATTGGGGCACTTCAACTGAATTTATGTAACCTATCCAAGAGAAAAGTAGATAGAGACAAACCTTGCCAGAGACTTGTGTGTGTAAGAGGATGGTCCTGTCTCACTTGAGCCAAAAGGTCCACCTGAATTATTTTATTACCAGATGTAAAGTCCTACACCCTGTTTACTTCATCTTCTTAGACAGAATACAGAAGCAACATTTTCTTGCTTCAGGCTAGGCAAAGAATGACAGTAACTGTGGTTAGATTCTTTCTCTCCTGCAAAGAAGTGTGCATGTCCAGTATTAAAGAATAAATGAGAGTTCGAAGCAATGAAATACTTGGTATTCAGCTAAGCTACACTGTTCACTTGGCCAAGAAATAATACATTTTATTTTTCCTTTTGCCATAAATACATAACAAGAACAAAAATGCCCAGCTTGCGGGTAACTTGAACTTCCATTTTTATGCTGGTTTCAGGACTAGGGCAAGCAAAACAACACAAACTTCAGCACCCCCACCTCAGCTTTTTTCTTTCTCAGAAATTTAAAAGCACTCCTGGCTACATCTTTGGGGTCTGATCCAATTAAATGGAAAGATCCTTGTTGCCTTTGGCAGGATCAGATTGCACATTTTTGTCTGCTTCCCAACTGCTCCATATCATCATCCCGAGTTATAACCAAGTGACATGTAGTTCAGACACCAGTATCAGTATCAATGGTACCAATGGGATTTTGGATAGGCAAACCCTTAGGGTGCAGATCTGCAAGCCGTAAGAGCTACACTCTTCTGAACTCAGTTTCCTGCAGCTCAATCATGTCCTTTTTTGTGTTTTTGTGGCTTGCTGCTGCTCTGGATACCAGAACACAGCCCTTGTTTTCCAAATGTTCTCCTTTCTGTCTCCCTTGGTATCACAGAAGTAAAGTAAGGAGGAGACTTAGCAGTTTTCAAGGGAAAATTTAAGACAGGTTCTTTTGCTTGAAGGAGATGATTTATCTCTGATCATCTCAAAGGTCTGGGCTCCAGTCATATACTGGAACTGTGGAAAGGAGCAGCATTTTGTCCTCCCTTCCTTCACTGGTGATAGGTGGTGCTGCTGCTCTTCCTAGAGCCCAGTGATGCGCTTGCAGCTCTTTATCTTTCTACTTTCCTACTCAGAGTTTCCTTTCCCTGCAAGGATGTATACCACACGGGAGACCTGTGATTTGCTTGGATAGCTGGGGACACCAGCCTGACATCTCCCCCAGCAGCTCTCACGAGTGTTTTAGAACATCAACAAGAATAGGCCAATTGATAGCAAGCTTAGCACAAATAGGGACGCAGCTTGATTAATGCTTCTTAGAGCACAGGTTAGTTCCTTCCTTGGTGTTTTTTTGGCAAGAGAAGATATTGACAAGACAACAGAGGATGAAGTATGTTCCAGCCTGTAGATTTTCAAGAAAAGATTAGATGTCTCACTGAGTGATGTGGTTTAGAGGGCACGGTGGGAATGGATGGATGGTTGGACATGATGATCTTAGCAGTCTTTCCAACAAAACTGATTCTATGCTTCTAGGATAGATGCAACTTTTGTCATTGTTGGGTTGTGATTGCTCCAGTAATTGCTTCTGCTGCAAAACTCACGTGAAGCAAATAAGGCTTAATTTCCTCACTGACAGGAAGGTTTTCCTATCACGGTTTTCCATGGTTTCCCTGCACTGAATGAAGAGCGTACTTTTGGTGCACGAAGAATGGGAAAGGTGGAAGCGATAGTGTTACAGAAAATGCTTACTCTCATGCTGATACCAAACCTTGCCTTGATATCAGTATGGAAAACACTTCATTTTGGAAGCGTGAGGGGAAACAAACAGGATCCTGGGTTGCCTGAAAGACAGAAAATCAAACATTCTGGGTAAATGCAATGCTTTACTTCCAGATTAAAATCTAACAAACCCTCTTGGAAATCTTGCCATTTCCTCCAGTCAAGAAGAAACAGTGTTTTGCCAGGAATTCGCCAGCCGTCCAAGCCAGCTGATAGCTCCAGTCAGTAACAGTAATTCTGGATGATAAGGATTTACACTGTAGCAGCTAGAAGATATTTGGTTGCAAGCCAGCACCCCTACAGTTTTGCTCCGGTAGGAACAGAACAGAAAGACAGTCTTTTTCCTAAAAGTCTTACTCAGTTGAGGCTTAATGAATGCAGCTCACAGGCTTCCATTCCTGAGAAAGAAAAGGTGAAAAGCACTTTGTAGAATCAGAGCAATCATAATTTGGGACTATTTTTTTTCATATTTATCCTATCCAATGTCTATTACAGTAAGAGACTATTTTCCTTAAAGCCTCCCTGAAGTCCAGAGGGAGGCAGGAATTATACTGAGTGAATATTGAAGGGAGACACTGAAAACAAAGTTAGGGGCTGGAGGGACACAAATCACTCTCTTTTAAGGGCTGAGGCCAACCTGTCAACCAGGAGGGAGTTTTCTCACCTACCAGATGCTGATCCCTGCCAGCAATGAGATAGCAGATGGACAATGTGTTTCTGGGGTTTTCATATTTCAGGGAAGGCTGATGACAGAGCTAGCCTAGCTTATCTCCCATCATCTGCACTGTGTCCAGGGCTGCAACACAGAGCCAAGTTGTGTCCAGACCCTGAGATGTCTGATCAGAGGGTGAAGGCAATGGAGTGTGGGAATAAAAGAAAGGATGGTCAGGCCTGATGGCAATACTTGCCCTAATGCAGATTTTCCCATGCAGATAGAGGAAGGTATTGCCTCATCCAGACCCATACTTCAAGGAGATTTATTTATGTTTTTTTTTTTTTTTTTTAAACCCTAGTGGAAATGCTGCAGATGAGGGTGTCTCTTGTGTAAGAGAGGATCCTAGATGGTATTACTGAGTTAGCCAAACCAGGGTTCCTGCAGGGTTCTTGTAGGACTGTCTGGAAGAAGTATTCCAAGACCTCATGGTTTTAGTTTCCATCAGGGAACCGAGCTCTGCTGAAAAGGGTATCCTGTAGGAAAGGATTGCTTACTGAAGCTTTCAGAGATAGATATATAGAATTAAATCTATCAAAGCAAAAATGCTAATTGTTTGTGGAATGTTAAAAAAAAAAAGAAGAAAAAGAAAAAAGGAGAAAAATGTTTGAATGTTCCCAAATATTATTCTGAGCTTTTTTATTTTGTTTCTACAGAAGAGACAAGGTTTTCAGTTTCCATCTTTTTTGTGAGATGAAAATGAACGATCCTCTAGTGATGGGCTCCTCTGGTCCAAGAGGATGGAAAAGGCTCATTGCTCATTGTGAGAGAACTAAAATGTTGTGAAAGAGGGGAAAATGGGGCTGGAGGGATTTCCTGCTGAAAATCCCTGAGACAAGCACGAGTTCTTTAGTGTGTCTTATAAATCTTGAATGCTCTCCTTCAGAAAAGATTTGGCATGGGATATTTTGAGAGTATGAAGAACGAACAGTACGCAAGCAGAGAGCTAAAACAGCCTTACCCCAAATAGAGACATCAAGAACACATGGGGGGGAAGTAAGGCCTTGTGTCTCTCCCTGCAGTGAGGAAGGACAGCAATCACCTGAACTGGGCATGGATCTTCCCACCGCATTTTAAGCCATAGATGTTAAAGCATCACAAAAAGTGGTGACAAAGAAGCTTTTAGGAAATTACTTGGCCAGCGGGTATGCTGGAGATGGAAAGAGGAATGAACAAACCCTGTTTTCCCATCTTATCCATGGTTATTAGGAAAACAGGGAACACACCCCCCAACACTGCAGCAGGCAGCCCAGTGTGCTCATTGCCGTACTGAAAAACAGCTGGAAAAAAGAAATAAAGTTCTTCAGAGATGCTGGATCCTTCCCAGCTCCCTGGGGGTCCAGGTGCCCAGCGCAGGGAAGGGGAAGAGGGAGAAAAGAGGCGGAAGGTGGGGAGCAGCAGCGAGGAAGGCCCCGGAGGAGGAGGAAGAGGGACAGATAGGGAAGGGTTCCGTCTTTTCCCCCGGGGCTGTGAAGCTGCTCGTGCTGCAGGAGGAAAGTTGGCCCCGCTGCCACGCAGGGCTGCTTCTCCTGTCTCCCTCCGCCTGCCTCCCTCCTCCCTCCCTCTCTCCCTCCTCCTTCTCCTCCTCCTCCATCACCTCCCCGCGAGTTACGCGCACAGTGCAGCCCGGCGGTGCTGGCGGCTCAGCCCTGCCCGGCCCCGCTCTCCGCTGTCCCCCGCCGCCGGGATGCTACCGGGCACCGCGACCGGGAGCTGAGCCCGGGCAGCCCCGCTGCCCCTCCCGCAGCCCCGGGCGGGCGGATCGCGCTGCGGGTCACCTTGCAGGGAGGAGGAGGTGAGTGACCCCCTCCCCCCCCCGCCCCCCCGACTCCCCAATCACCGCATCTCCGGGGAGCGATGCGCCGCACCTCCCCATCGCCAACCCTCGGAGCGCGGCACGGAGCCGGGGCCGGGGGAAGGGCGGGGGGAGGAACGACGGCTGCCGCTGCGGAGAGGGGTCCCCGGGGGAGCGCAGGGACTCGCGGCCGCCCCCGGGCCGGGATCCTGCCTAAAGGCAGCGCGGTGCGCTCCGCGGCGGTGCTTCCCCGTGTCCCGCATCAGCCGAGATCGCGGGGTCGGAGAGCGATCGGGTTTTTCCCAGGGCCGGGGAGCACCTGGCGAGTTTTCTGGAAGGGAAACTGTGCGTGGGGTCCCCCCTTTTTTCCTTTCCCTGCTGAAATCCTCTCCGGTTCGCTGTGGCGGAGCATCCCTCGCTCTCTGCCCTGCGCCCCGCGGAGGGGGTAAAGTACCGTGCCGTGCCGAGGCGTGCCGAGCCGGGGGGGCACGGCCCCGGGGCACGGTCTGAGCCGGGCACTGCGGGAGGCCCGGCTGCCCACAGCCGCAGCTGCCCTCTGCCCTCAGAGCTCCGCTCAAGAGACACTGGGTTGGGTTTCTTTCCCTTTCCAGCCTCTAGTTTGTGGGCAATGAGAGCCAAGTTGGAGAGAGGGATGGGTACAGGCAAGGAGGCAGGAACCGTCCCCACTATTTAGAGGGGTGACCTTGGGGAAGCCCACTCCTTCCTTCTGGGTACCACTAAAGAATTCCACAAGGGAAGGACCCCCTCCAGGTTGGCAATGCTTTGAGACTTTTCTGGAACTAGCAGTGCAGAAGCGCAAACCCTCCTGGAGCAGGGCTGGTAGGGTGTCAGCCCCAAGAGCTGTGCTCCAGGAGATGTGCAAAGCTCTGTCTGAGACTGGCTTTGTCCCCTCTAAAATCACGGAGCTACCCTTTGGCAGGAGTTGCTCCAGAGAGCAATCTGTTGAACACCTCTTCAGAACAACTGGAGGGGAGGCTGCAGCCTCAGAGTGTAATGAGAGTGATGCAAAAACAACAACAACAACAACAACAACAAAACCCCCCCAAAAACCACACACACAAAAAAACCCCAAACCACCAAAAAAAAAAAACCCCCCAAAAAAACAAAAACCAACCAACAAGATCTGAACTTCCCAAGAGATTAAATATTCAAGTCACAAATAATTAGACATTAATCCATTGTAAACAGGGCATTACTGACAATTAAAAGATGCTTTGATATTCTTAAAGCTGAGAAGATGACTTAACTGGTACTTTCCAGGGGATTATTGTGTATTATAGAATGCAGCCAGAGCAGAGAATGCGCTTTTCTATGTTCATGTATTTAAATGACTTGTTCTTAATTATAGTTAATGAGCTATCAGCTTCAAAGTAGCTGCGTTTAGATGCTCTCTATATTAGTTCCAAATGACTTCGCTCCAAAGAATAAACCACGTCTCATTTTGCTGGCCAAAGTGACATTTTTTTTGGCAGTTTGGTAACGACAGGTCATGTCAGGGTTTGTGGCATATGAAGGCATCTGTAGGAATGAAGTTTTCCCTTAGGAAGCGGGCATGCAGATGTCTCACATCGCCAGTACCATAAGCTGTGGGACCAATCTCAGCGAGGCTCTTCGCTATACAAATGCAGATGTAATGCAGTAGTGGTGTGCACGGGCACCACCACGACACGTTTCACATGGTGAATGCTGCGTGAGGATTTAAAACGCTTTGCCTTCTAAGGACAGTGTTAGAGAAAAGGCACCAGCCTCACTGGGCAAGGGTTTTTGTCTTTGCACTGTGAATTCGTGTCTGTAGACGTTTACAAGTCAGTCATAAATTCCTCTGTCCTGGAGGATTTGTAAGAGTGGTTGTCTGGTTATGAAGATTGCAGATGGGACTTCCCTGTTTTGTTTTCTTTGCTTTGGAGGCTCAACTTCATCCAGGTCAGCGTACAGTGCTATTGGGGGGAAAAAAAAGAGGAAAAGAACTGCAGAGATTTAAAAACAGGAGGACAACCCTCTGCATGTTCAATGACTTTGTTTTGACAGAACAGAATGAATCTTGTGTGTGTGTAAGCGTGTGGCTGAGCCCACACCCCCTGGCCATCAAATCAAATACCTCTCAATGCTCTTTCTCTGGTAGAAGCTGGAAACCACTGCAATGAGATCACAGCAAAATGCTGCCCAGCTGATGTAAATGTCAGCGACCCCAAGGATGCAGGTGAAATGACTGCTACCACCACTGGATTTGGCACAAAAGGTTTAGTGCTGAGAGTTTTGTGTCACAGCACTGGAAGAACGAGGGACTCTGGTTCTTCTCATTGCACCACTAAGGCTGCATTTTAAAATAGTGCTGCAGTACATGAGAGGTATGACTCCACGCACGCCTTTAGCACTCCCAATTTTAAACACGGCATCACTGTAAATGTGTATCTGTGTGTGTGTATCTATATAAAACCGGGATGTGTAAAGTTCCCTTATTAACCATTCATCCAAATCCATGCTGTAAATTATTTCTGTCCTTAAGCTCCGAGGCTTCAGGTTGCTGTGGCATGAGAATGAGCTGACCACTCACATGAGGGCACTGGACTCTGAGCAGAGTTCAGTGGGGTTAGGTGGCTCGGTGTGCTGTGATTGAGTAGAGCTCAGACCCCTCAAAAATCACAGAGTCAATCACAGGATGACAGAATTGCAGGGGTTGGAAGGGACCTCAGGAGATGATCAAGTCCAACCTCCTGCTAAAGGAGGTACCCTACAGTAGGTCACACAGGTAAATGTTCTGAGGGTTCTTGAATATCTCCGTAGAAAGAAACTCCACAGCCTCTCTGGGCAAATCCCCAGGGATAGTGAAGATCTCTGCAAATTACATTTGCAACTGGATAATTTTCTTGGAAGATAATCATGGGATGATCAAACAGTGGAGCTCCTGAGTGGTCCCCTGCTCGTCCCATGAGATACTCTACCTGGCAGCAGGTCCTGCAGCACAGCTGTGCTCAGCATCTCCTGCTGTGTGCAGTAGCTGATGCAGTTCTTGCTCAGTGCATGGGGCATCTACCCCATCCACCCACCTTTCTTCTCCTATTCCTGCATGCTCAACAAAAAAACAACCTGCCTTCTCCCCATTGCATGTGGCTTGAGGACCATGGAGGTGATGTGGAGCAGAACTGGTGCCTCCCATGTGGAAATCTATTTCTCTGTGGGAAAGGCAAAGAGGGAGAACGATGCAGGGCTTTTCTTCAAGCTCTGAATGTAAGTGAATGTAATGCCTCAAATGTAAGTGGCTGCTTAATCTAATCATCTTCGCCCTGATGAACTGGCACTAGCAATTCCATAGCATTGCAGGAGCATTACTATAAGTGACTTACAGACCTGGAGTGCTTCGCTTGGGGCAGGAGAAACAAGTACCTTCATTTTGCACAAAGGCAGCACCACCATGCTGCTTCCTTGCTCTGTCCTCCCTATGTTTTCTATCCTATTTCAGGAAGGCCTTAACTCCCAGCCTAGAGCATAGTGATGGTGTGTCACATTCAGAATGAGCACAAGATAGCTGCCTTGTGCTGTGCCTTGCTTCCTGAACACAGTGTGGCAAGGGGAACAATGCTGCAGAGTGGAGTATACAGAGGACCCATCAGGAATGACACCTGAATGAGTCAGTGGGGTCAATGCTGGAGCAACACTTTGATGCTGACTTCTGTGGCCAGCATGGTTACGGGGCTTTGAGGTCACACAGAAGCACCAGCCTCAGCCAACAGGCAGACAGAGGGCCAGGCGATGTCATGAGGTTGATATTTGCCTGTACACACATTCCCTGCATACACTTAGAAGCTATGTGTGAACTTTCACTTTGCAAAGCAAGGATTGTGGTTAAGGCTGTGAGATTAATTGCTCTGGCACCAAGCTTGGCATGATCAGTGTGGGTCTTAGGTGAAGAGTTTCCCCTCTTGGGCAGAGCACTGCAGCTGGGGAGAAATAACCACCTGTAAACAGTAGGGGCTGGTCTGCCAGAGAGGAGCTCTGAAGATAAGGACCATGCAGGTTGGCTGTGAACCAGCAGTGTGCTCTGGTGGCTAAGAAGGCCAATGGTACCCTGGAGTGCATTACAAAGAGTGTGGCCAGCAAGTTGAGGGAGGTGATCCTCCCCCTCTGCTCTGCTGTGGTGAGGCCACATCTGGAGTGCTATGTCCAGTTCTGGGCTCCTCAGATCAAGAATGACAGGGATCTCCTGGAGAGAATCCAGTGGAGGGCCACAGAGATGATGAAGGGCCTGGAGCATCTCCCATATGGGGAAAGGCTGAGAGAGTGGGAGCTGTTCAGTCTAGGGAAAACAGAATGCTGAGAGGGAATATTATCAATGCTTATAGTTATCTAAAAGTGGGGAATCAAAAAGATGGGGCCAGGCTCTTTTCAATGGCACCCAGTAACAGGACAATGGGCAGTGGGCACATATTGAAACATGTATGGAACTTCCATACAAATATGAGGAACTTCATTACTGTGAGGGTTACAGAGGACTGGAACAAGGCTGCCCAGGGAGCCTCTTTCTCTAGAGATACTTAAAATCTACCTAGCCACTTTTCTGTTCAACCTCCTGTAGGGAACCTGCTGCAGCAAGGGGTTGGACTTGATTTCCAGAGGTCCCCTCGAACCCCTACAGTTCTGTGACTCTGACTCACATTAGATGAAATTTCTGTCAGTGAAGGCACTCTAAACAATTAAGAATGCAATTGCACAGCCCAGAGCACAGCTGTATTCACTTGCTTTGAAAACAAAGGGCAGCACTGCCTTCTGCACTTGCATACAGGTCTTTCAGCCCAACTGCTCTGCTCAAGGTACTGACTGGAGATGTTTCATTTGTATGTGCCTGTACGTATTGTTTTGTGAAGGTTGGTTTTATTGGGCTGGATGTAATTAGAGAGTTTTGCAGAACAACTTTTTGGGATGGCTGGAGGGAGAGGAAATGTTAGTTTGGCCATCTGTTGAGATGCCTTTTATAGCAAGAATCACTCCTCATGCCTCTGCCTTCTCAGTAATGGGATGGGGTGTGGGGGTGCCAGAGGGCTGTTGTGAGCTTGGATACACTTGCATTGTGTTTGGGGTTGTCAAATGGCCCTATGCCTGGTTGTAACAGGCTCGCCCTGGACTTGCCAACCATTTGATCAAGGCTGATTTGCAGCACTCACGTGTCCAGGCACGGTTAGGGAGCTGATAATAGCTTTCTGACACTGAGCATTCCCCGATTACATTGGTGAAATGAATTTCTTGCTTATAAAGGCACAGAGCCTGATTTTTGACTGCTTTCACTTTGAAAGTAATTGCTGTAGGTTGTGCAGATGGCAAGGTATTTTTATACTGGTGCCTTCCACAACAGAGAGGGTTATTTACATTACAGCCAGGTGCCGTTATTCAGGTCAGTTATTTATTAGCTGGAAAGTGCAGCTCTGTCATCACATGAAAGAAGTTGTGAGTTTGGACTGATCTCAATAAATAGTTGAAGCTGTCAAAATCAGTTGGGAAGGAGGATGGCTGGAAAAGCCTGGATGTGTCATCTTTTATTGGAGGCAACTCGAGGCAAATTGAACTAAAAGCCAGTTTGTTCAATTAAAAATAAATAAATGAAACATTATAATTCATTTTGGCTCATGCGAGATGCTTCCATCTGCTCAAAAGGAAATATTTTGTTGCAGCGGTAATGTTTTTTGTTTCAGGTCAACGTAAGGTAATTCCACCTTTCTACCCCCATTCCTTGGTTCAGCACTGAATCAAGCAATCAATTATTCAGGCAGACCTAATATGCATATGGTAATTTTTTCCAGATTTAAATATACCTCTGGACGGGCAATCAAGAGACCTGGATTTTATTTCCAGCTCTGCTTCTGTGTCTGATGTGACCTTGGGCATTTATTTGCACCCAAACTCCTACTTTTTTTAGGGCAGGAGGGTGGATTTGCTGCTTATTGGTGATACTAAAATAGCAGGGAGGTCTTTTTACTTCTACTGCTAGCAATTAAACATTTAGGTATCACTAATGCATGCTTTTGGAACTTTCCCAGTGTGAGTTAGCTGCACTGCTTAACAAAACTCCCTGTAGTTTACTTAATAGGTCAAAAGGAATTTCAGCTGCTGAAATAGCAGCTCTTCCTTAAAACAAAACCTATTATAATGAGCCCTACTGAATCAAAGAAGGAAAATACAAAGGGGAAAGATTTTCCCTTCCTTTCCTGAAGTATTTCACTTTGTAATCAGCTCTCCAGATCCATACTGATTTCTCTCAAGCAAAAGGTCCATATGTGTTGCTGTAGTTTCTAGATGTTAGAAACCCCTTAAAGCTTATTGCATTATGTGTTAAAAGATCCTGACACCTGAGGAATTGCACCAGGAGAGCTGTGATCTCCAAATTCTAGATGCGGTTTTTTATTAGGCTGCAGCTCTTTAGGAAAGCTTTCTGCCCACTGTTTTGCATGCTGGCAGCTGGGAACTAGCATGAAACCCCATGGTTGGCTTTGATAGTTGTGGGGCAGTTCAGGGGCAAGGAAGAAAGCGTGGGAGCAGTGGATGTCTTGTTGGGAGCATGGGAGGCAGGTAGAAATCTGCTAGGAACAAGGAGGTTTCAATCATAGGGTAACTCAATTTGAAGGAACCTCAGGAAGCCTCCAGTCCTATCTTCTGCTTCAAGCAGTGTCAGCTGAGGGGCTGTTCTTCATCCAGTTGGGTATTAAAAATCTCCAAGGATACACAACCTTTGTGGACAGCCTTTTCCAGTGCTTGACCGTCCTCCTGGGACAAAGATTGTACCTTGTATTCAGAACAGCACAAGCTCTTTGAGCCTGATCCTCTGAGAATGGCACGGTTAAGACTTGGGAGTTGATGAGGACTCTGCTTTCCACCTCAGCATGGCTTACCTTCCTCTGCAAGCCTTCCTGTCAGTAAACCAAGCATTGGAGTTGATGAGGTCCCCCCTAGCCAGGCGAGACCTTGTAGCTGCTGTTCTGCCTGGAAAAATGTCTTCCTTATCTCTTCCGGGGAAAGGGCTGGGGCTTTTCAGCCACAGTCCAGTTCTCCAGAGGTAACCTGATGGTTGGACTCTGGATCATAGGGGACTTTTCCAAACTTGATTAGTCAATGATTCCAAGCAAGCTGCTTGCTCACGCTGACCTTTAGGTAGATGGCAGGGTGTTCCAGAAAGCTGAGAGAAGCTGAGGCCATGTTAGAGCTGTGTGAAGGGGAGACCCTCATGGCAGGGCAACAACATCCCACTGGGTCACAGAGGAAAGGAATTTGGGGACAATGTACAGTAGCAGAGTTGATTTGTGCTCCTTGTCTGACAGAGCCCGGGGCACAGTGTTTAGCTCTTCTCTCCTTGCCCTCTTTGCAGCTTGCATATCTCTGTCTCACACCCTTTGCTTAATTAGTTTGTCAGCCACTGTCACCATAGCAGAGGAGTGTGCAGAGCGCCCAGCAGAGCACAGCCTTCACTGCAGCTACAGTAGCTGGGCTCTATCGTCACACAAGTGATAGCTTAATAAACCACAGCGTTGCAGATGAGATATCTTGGCACTGGCTGCAGCTACTTATTAAAATAGGAACAGAGGGGAGGAAAAAAAAAAACCCAAACAAACCAAGAAATAGAGGATTAAAAAAAAAAAAAAAAAGTTGAAATAATGAATAGCTTTGCTTCTAATGCCGGAGACCTGGGTGAAAATTTATAATCCCCAAGGAAAAAAATAGATTGAAGTTTGACCTAGTATTTGTCATCATCTTGAACTTAGTTTTCTCTTCTGGTTCCAGCCTCAAGTCTGAAAGTGCAGAGTTATTTCTGGTTGGCCTGAGCACCAGTAAGTGATTTGTGGGGAGAAACTCAAACTGTGTGAAGATAAATGAAACCTGAACCAACCCAGTTAAATTAACTCTGCATCTTGGAGCAAATTGAACTGCTCTCTTATTTAAAGGGCTCTGATGAGTTTCGTTTTCCTGTCAGCATCATTTTGAAGCCTTTCTGTGGTCTGAGGCAATGAGAGGGGCTCTTTTTGCTCTGAGTGTTGACTCCCTGCAGAGAAGGCATCCTTTGACTACCTTCAGATGCCTATTACAGATTGTCTGCTCAGTCATTCTGCCATCCAGAATCCTTCAGCCGGAGCTGGAAACTGGGACGGTCTTCATGGCAGCTCCTACCTACACATCTGAGTCACAAATACGAGTCTGGCCCAGGTTAGGAAAAGCTCTTAACAAAAGGATGGTGCAGAGTATGGGAACTGTTGAGTTATGGCCTGAACCACTGATTGATCACATGGAGAAAGGGCAGGTCGGCCCTGGGAGCACAGGTGAAGGCAATTCAGCTGTGTGACCAGCAGGGAGCGGAGCCTGGCTGCACCTCTCTTAGATCCCATTTAAGGGCTGACTATCCCTGGGGAAGGTTCTCTTGCTAGAGATCCCTCCCTTCTGAAGTCTTTCCTGTGAGCCTTGATCTTCAGAGACAGGTGAGCACCTTTCCTTTTCTTTTGTGACACTGTTCCGTTCGTGCTAGTCCCTTAGCTGTTACTCTCCTGTATCACTCTTCTACTGCATTAATCCTTCTGGTTGTAGTGCATGAGTGTACTGTGTTGTCCTGACCCATGCACCTTGCATAACTGCTATTAATTTTTCCTGTGGAACATCCTCAAGTGCCTGCAGTAAGTGAAGTGAGTTCCAAACTTTGAGTCTAATTCTCCTATCAACACCAGGATAGCAGCAGGAAACAAAGGCCTTGGGAATGTGATTTTACTCTCTTCAGCCAGTGGCTGGGGAGTGAAAAACCCAGAGGAGATTCACTTTCCACAGTGAGGATGTGAGATTTCATTTCTGGCTGACAGCAGCCTTAAACCCACTTTTTTATTGATGAAGAATCTCTGGGTGCCTCAACAGTTTCTCAGTTTCCCCAGACAGCAATTGACCTTGTCTCAGCTGTGCATCAAGATGCACTTGCAATCAAGGTGCTATTGATTTAAACCTAATGGCCAGCTGCTCAGGATTTTCACCTGGAAAAGAAAAATCAATACCACTTTATTATTATTATTAGCTATATATGTGGTGTAATGGAAAGGTATAAGAGTCTCACCAGCTCCTTACCATTAAGCCCCACAGTTGCAGGGCTGAGAACATTGGGTCAGGCTGCGGTAAAGCAGCCAACTAGCAAAATGACATAAGGGATAAACAATTTTCCTTGACTGAATGCTGCCATCCCATCTCTATTTCCTGCCCTTCCCTGAGGCGTGCAGGCTGTGCTGCTATGTGGGACCCCAGAGAGAATGTCTTGAGCGATGCATTTGCCATATTACTGGAGGAGCTATATGTGGGGAGGATGTCTCTTGTTTTGTCTTTTCCTTGTTTCAGATGCTTTCTTTCTCCCTCCCCCATCCCAGGGGGAAAGTGTCATTCAGAATCTGCAAAATTGGTTTACTAAACTGGTTTAAATGCATGTCAGGTGGCACTGGACAGATAAATGCTTAGGTCTGTGGTAGGATTAAGCAAACACCACAGGCTCTCTCCTATCTACTGAGTGAGACTAAGATCCGTCCTGTTATTTGCAAGATAAATGGTCCAGCATTGACTGGTATGGTGGTAATGGCCTTAAGTTGCATCGGGGAGGTTCAGGTTGTATATTAAGAGAAGTTTCTTCTTAGAAAGAGTGGGGATGCACTGGTGCAGGCTGCTCGGGGGGGGTGATGGAGTTGGCATCCCTGGAGGTGTCCAAGAACTGTGTAGATGTGGTATGGAGGGGTGTGGTGGGGATGGGGTGATGGTTGGTCACGATATCTTAGTGGTCTCTCCAACCTTAATGATTCTATAGCTGTGTCCATACCATGAAATTCTTACCTACCAAGACAAGGTGGTTTTGTCCTTTATGCTTCTGAGGAACATGCATGGCACTTATTTACTTCAGAGTTGATATTGCCTAGGAGAGGGCACAGGCTGAAGCCAGGGTAGGGTGTTGGCCACGCTAATACTTTACTGGTATGGATGACTAGGGAGTCTGTACATAGCTGTCCTTAGGTCTTTGGAATAGTGGAGATATCAGTTGTAGAGTTCCAAAGACGTCATGAAGAATTCTTTCTCAGGACTTTATGGCATCCTACCTGTCAACACTCCAAAGGCATTGAAATCAAGTTACCTTTTCAAATATCTTCCTTGTAATTAGTCATTTACAAAAGGGGCTTGATTCCTGTCTCACACAGGCTGGTGAAAAATGGAAAGCAAGGAGTGGCATGGGACACTACTAAATCCTGACAAGGCAATCCTATTGATTTTCTGAAGTGCTCCCATGTCTCATGTCACTTGGACATGCTGAAGCATTTTTCCCTATGTATTCTCTTTACTTGTTTCCTCTTACTCTTGAGGAGTGTGAGAAGAACTAAAGGATGGCTTTTATTTCCAATGACTTTGTAGTGTCCCATGCATCTTTAAAGAGATGACAGTGACCTTTCCTCAAAGTCCAACCCTCCCAAGATGGAGCAAGATTACTACTCAAAATTACATGAGGAAAATGCACTAGCTAGCTCTGGTGTCATGATGTGTGCAGATTCTCATTTGTACCAATCCAGAGTGAGAGTTTTCCATGAAGATGGCATAGCTGTCAATGAAATGCCTGGGGTGAAACCTGCATTTCCGAAGTCAAGCGTTATCTGGATGATATGTGAATGTAGAAAAAAACATGAAGGGAATCTGACAGCGTAGCTAAAAAGCACTGTCAGATAAAGCTGCTTTAAAAGACATCTTCCCAAGTACTACTCAAGTCAGGCAGTACACATTTGTTGGAATTATGTGAGCACATCAGAATACGAGACCTAACCATGCTTGCTTCAGCCATTGATGTAGTGACCAAATTATTGCTCTGTTTATTTGTGTTTTTTTTTTTTTTTTCTGGGAGGAGGTCTGTTTGGGTTGTACATCTTCCCATTACTACATCTGTGGCAGTACCATAGCAAATTTTCTGCTGATCTCAGCTTGCTTGAACAAATGCTGGGACTCAGAATGTTTCTGAGAAGGTTTGCAGTACCAAGTGAAGTCTCTCTGACTTTAGCAGGGTTAACAGTTTGTGCTGCATGTCAGGGAGCCTTGCATGCTTTCTTCACTGTCTCAAGAGAATCCAGCAAAGACTTGAGAGAACTTACTTGCTGAGTTTTAATCAGTAATTTTTGGTGAAGTATTTTCTCTTTGTTTCTTTGATAGGGGAAGGAATAGGCATGACTGTGGGCAAACTGTTAGATAACAGATGGATCATCTAAGCAAGTGGCCCCACCAAACCTGGATAAAGCAACAGCTATTCTCAACTTAGTTTGTGACTAGTTTCCACTGGAACCTAGTCTCCACTCTGGAGACTCCTAAATGATGGAACTGCTCAATAGCCTACAGAGGACCGTGCACATTGGCACTGCTCTGTGGGGTCTTATGTTTG
Source organism: Meleagris gallopavo (assembly GCF_905368555.1). Taxonomy (NCBI): domain Eukaryota; kingdom Metazoa; phylum Chordata; class Aves; order Galliformes; family Phasianidae; genus Meleagris; species Meleagris gallopavo. The sequence goes on from NC_139405.1 coordinate 15,103,386, forward strand.
CAGAATGGAAGATGGTATTTCTGCAAGTACCAGTCCTGAGGCAAATGTGTGACATGTTGATCTCTCCACTCGCTCTTACCTGCCAAACTTTGCTTGCTTGCTTCTAAATCAACTACACCTTACCAATATGTCTGTGCTGGCACAAGCTTAGTTATTCAGTGTAATCCCGCCATGAATGGAAGGATAGTGTGGTCCTCCATTCATTTAGCGCAGACACACAAGGAAAGAAGGCTTCTTTGGAAAGACAGGCTACTTGCTCCTAAGAGGGATTTCAGTCTTTAGGACTAAGCCTTTGGGAAATAGTCCAAGTTTCAAGGCTAATTTGCACATTGGTGTGATTTTGCCAACAGGTTCTCCAAATTTGGGACTGAGAGTAGGTACAGCGTAAATTCCTCAGGATCCCACTGTGGTGTATCTTCACTTGTGCAATTTTCCTGTCAGTTCACCTAGAACAACTTCTAAACTATTTACCGATACAGCAAAATAGGTTTTCTACATATTAAACCAAGTGCCGTGAATGCAGGTGTTGCAACACACTTAAGTCAGCTTTTTTTGTACATTAAAAGAGTTTCTTGCTTCATTCCTGGTGTATGAGCAGAAGAGCAGCTCTTAATGGTTTAAATGTCTCTTGCAAGCCAGAGGCTTATTGTTGCTGTGATGGATACATCCACATTTCAAAAAGCATTTTCTTTCAGTTGCACATGAGCAAAAACAGTAATAAAGTATTTGGGCTGGGAAACAGTACTTTTAACCTTTTGAACTATCTTTGATCTTCATACATTAGTGCAGCCCACACAAAGCGAAGCTGGGTTGGTTCTCTGAAGAAATAGACAACAGTCACTGTTCCTTTGTACAAATGCAACAACCAGGTCCTGAGGCTCAAGAAATTGTGCCTCTATTTCTTCTAAGTGAATCTGGATGGGGCTGGGCCTGCTGACTGGCCTCATCACAGACCTTAATTCTGTCATCACAGGTCAATCTCTGAGACTGTGGAAGAAGAAGCTTTTTTTAAAGTTAATTTAAAGGGAGCTGCTTCCTTGTTTTTCCTGCAATTATGTTGTGAAGGGGCATCAAAGCACTTGACAAGGTTGAAGGTTGGCTGCGGAGAATGACAGCTGAACGCATCATCTGCCCTGCTCTTCGTAATTGCAGCTTTTCCAGAACTGAAAATGCTTTCTTTGTCTTTTGTCTTTGTATTTTGTTTTGTTTTTCCCCATCTCTCATATCAGAGCACTTCCTTTGGGAAGGGAACATTGTCCTTAGAATGACTGTAGGGTATATGTGAAAATGGAGGGAGTTCGTAGCCCTCCTCTGCATGGCCCACTATTGCCAAGACCTCTCGAGAAGCCCTCTGTCACCACACGTTGCCACCTGCTCCTATTCACCTCATGGTATATTATAAGTTGTTTGCCTTTTCAAATAGGGATGTATTTGGACAGTTAGGTCAAGGTGTGTGCATATATGAGGCTATATTTTCTCATGGGCTAGTATAAAAGACAAGCTGATTTGGGTGCTTTCATGTGTTGTTCATTACTTACAGCCTCACCTTCGTGTCTATTTTCTTTCTTCTTCAGGACAATGGAGGCCACTGCCCCAATGTGACCTATATCTACTGTACAACATAATACAGACCACCATCCTGCTCTCTGACACCTCCCAGTATGGATGGTTTGATTGAGCAGAACAATGTGCTCATGCACAATAAGATTGCTGAGGCCGGGAAAAGGAATGGTTTAATTAATACAAGGAACTTAGTAGCAGAGAGCCGAGATGGTCTGGTGTCAGTGTACCCAACCCCACAGTATCAGAGCCACCGAGCGGGAAGTTCCCCGAGCTGCCTGGAGAATGGCAGGAATGACCCCGTGCAGCAGCTCCTGGATCCCAACATGCTGCAGCAGACCGTGGAGTCCCATTACCGTCCCAACATCATCCTCTACTCGGAGAATGTGCTGCGCTCGTGGGGTGAGAGCATCAACTCAGAGTGCTGCGAAACCACATTCATCGAGGACCGTTCCCCTACCAAGGACAGCCTGGAGTACCCAGACAGCAAATTCATCGATCTCTCAGCTGATGACATCAAGATTCACACCCTCTCCTATGATGTGGAGGAGGAGGAGGATTTCCAGGAGCTAGAGGTCAGATGTCACATGGGATCTGTGGGGGAGGATGTGTCTGGGCTGAAGTGTACAGCTTCTGGGTGCTGGTTTTCATGGGTTCAGATGTATTGCTCTCTCCTCCAGCCAGGACAGGGTGCAATTGCTCAACTTTAGTTGCAGGGTGGAGTCCTGGCTCTGCAGAGGCTAATGTAGGCTCTGAGTAGGCTGGTCATAAACTAAAGAAGACCCATACATTTAAACGCTGGGAAAGTCGAGGCCTGAAGCATCTGTCCCATACATGAAGCTGGTTTTACTCAGTAGGCCAGCATCACTTGTTACTTTCTCTTGATTTGAGTTGGATATAAAACTGGTTGTTTTGCATTCTGGCTCAAACATTAAACCTGTCCATCTGTTAACATAAAACCAGGAGTCTTTGGGTTTCTAGCCACAACGAATCCTATGCGCCTGAATAAGACTTTTTCTGATGGGGTGAAACACTTCATTAGGCTCCAAATGCAATGCTTTGTTTTAGGTTCCTGTGCTTCATTGATTGTTCGCACTAAAGTAATATAAATTTTGTTCTCCAAATGGGGCATACTGGAAATCAACTTCATTCTTTCTTAAATGGTGCATTTTCTACTTCAGAAAATCCTGGCTGTGCTAGCTGCCCAAAGACAACACAGATTTGCCAGTGGGAGTGGAGGGTGCCCATGCTGTTGCAGATCCCTGAACTTTCTCATCATTAGTCACAGACTCCTAAGCTAGCAAAACCCATCTGGCTGACTGGAGCAAAAACACTGCTTCAACCTGAATGTCTAAGAGGAGTTCAGGAAGCTATTTTCCCGCGTTTCTCTCTTGCGGGGTTTTCTCCGTTGAATGCTAATAGGCCCTAAAACTTCTATTTTCACCTTCTTTAATATCAGCGTGTCACCCTGCGCAGGGGCAGCTCAGCAAGAGGCTGACTTCTCTTTGATTCTCTTTCTGTATTGCTCAGGTAAGCAGAGAGAGGTGCTTTTCACAGTGTGCGCTGGTAATGCGGTATTCAATACCTCCACAGGGAGACAGGAAGTTTATGTTTGAGGCCTGTAGTGGTGTTAGCTCAAATCACGCCCTTCTATAGCATTTCAAAGCTGGCTTTGTGGGAAGCCTCATTTTTTTTTTTTTTAAATCAAAACAAAAGGCTGAGATGCTGCCTTTTTTTTTTTTTCTAGCTTTCCTCACGCAGTGGTTGTGATGCAAGTGACTGCAGCAGGCACGAAACTGCCTAATGATGTATTGTCACATCTGGCCTAACACTGAGGCAGAAAGAAAGAAAATACTTTGTTTTCTATAGCATGAGAGGTAATGGCCCTAGGTTGCACCAGGGCAGGTTCAGATTTGATATTAGAAAAAATTTCTTCTTAGACTGATGAGGCACTGGCACAGGCTGCCCAAGGAGGTGGTGGAGTCCCTGGAGATGTTCAACAGCTGTAGGGTTGTTGCACTGAGGGATGTGATTAGTGAGCATGGTAGGGATGGGTTGGTGGTTGGAATAAATGATCTTAGTGATCTTTTCCAGCATTAATGACTTTATGATTACTGTCAACCCAAATCCAGCAAGACCTTCTTGAGTCAACTGTCAGAGAATGGGCTAAAAAAAACCAGGACAATGAAAAAATATTTTGTACCAAAAATGTTTTCTCATTTCTTGGTGGGATTTTTAAAGTGTCTTTACATTGTAGGGCTCTTAATATATTGGAACCACAGAACTTGGATTGGCTTTCCACAGAAAAGATTTCCTAGTAAAACTCCTATGAAAGTAAAGGTCTGGGGAAAGGGCATCACCCTTCCTCTCCCAGATTTCCAGAGGGAAAGAAGAGAGTTCATCTCCCTATCTCTCTGCAAATGTTTTAACATGCTGTAAGTGTGTGCATTGTGTTCCCAGGGTCCTTCTTTTTGTGTTATGGTGAGAATAATACAGAAGATGCTCATCCTGACCTACTCATATAAGGTGCTCAGGGGAGGCAAGTGTGTACACAGTGTGCATCCACACAGCTTCCTGTGTGATTTCTCTTCCACCAGGAGAATGAAGGAAGGAGAAGAAAATGAGGCAATGTCTGAGGAAGGACCTACTTGACTAGAAACATGTGCATTGTTAGAATTGCTAGAAGCCTCTCCTCCTAGCCCATTTTCAGCCTGTATTTTGGTGCTGCATAGCCAGCCCAGTGCAGTGCTCTGGTTTTCACACCTCTGCAAAACCAGACCCACATTAACAACCTACTGAGTAGCTGTGCGCAGCATGAGGGTTCTCAGCATGTGGAGTAAATGGTTACAACCCAAGAAGATCCAGATTCTGCAGTTGGTACTACGGGAAGATTAGGAGAAATGTGCTCAAGTGAATAAGACCAGCAGAAAGGTGCTCCTATGGTCTCCACCTAGACTGATGCTGTATCAACAGAGTCAGATGCATGAGGGACACCTGGGCTAGGTATTACAGAGGTTTACTAGAGATGTAGCTGTACATCCTTTTCTTTTTTTCCAGGAATGGGAAAAAATTGTTTGAGGACAGCAGTCACTGAGTAGGGGAATGAACCATGCTGCACCATTAACTACATAAAAAAAAAAATGCCTATCTGTTCAAATGAGAAATACAGCATCTGAATCACACAGCATGCATCTGGTCCAGTAGAATGCTTTTTTCCCACCCATTACGGACAAGAAGCAAATGCTTGTTTAAATTACTAATGCATTCAAAGTGGAGTGAAAAGGTTCTGTACAGGGACTGGGAGTAGAATTCAGGAGAACAGCAAGAAGACAATACAGGAGAGGTGTAGGGTTTTGCTTCTGCACTGATAAACTCAAAGGATTTGTTTCCCTCATCCAGGGTGCACAGCATGTTGCTGAGTATCTTGCCACACTGTCTTGCCACAGTTCATAGGAACTGATCAGAGCTCAGTTCTCATAAGGCTTCTTTGTCTTTGATATTTCCTTTGGGGGTGGGGGGCAGGGGGGAACAACAAAAAGATCACCCTTTTGCAAGACTTTGCAAAGAGGGAAGCTTCATGCAGAAAAGCTGTTGTCTTTTGGTCTCTTGAAAGCTGGGGGCTACCACGTTGCCCTGCATACCCAGGCAAGGTGAGTGGATTCCCAAGTCGAACATCTCTGTGAAAGTCTTTCAGGGGGACAGAACAAGCTTGGAGCTGAGTTGTTCCCTTTTTGGCACTGATTTGTTCATGCAAAGCATCTGCCTAGCAGGTGTTGCAGCTGGGTATTTAATTGTTTGGAAATATGGAAAAATCCAACTCAGCCCTTTGTAATGAGCTCCACTGTGTAATACTTAAGTCCATGGACACATGCAAGGAGCACCTTTTACGGACTGCAGCTCAGTGTGTTTCAGCCAGCGTTTGCTTTTTGAAGAGCAAACACTGGCAGTTAGGCTTCTGACAACAGAAATATTGTTGTTTTCCTGCAAAAAACATTGCCACAGACACATTCTCTGGAGAAAGCCAGCTGTTTTGACTGACAGCAGTGTGGCTCTGGTTTGAAGTGACATCCCAGCCAGGCTGCAGGGCTTGCTGCTTTGTTGCCTGCCATCCTCTTCAGAATGGGTTTGTTCAGATCATCAATGTTTTCAACAACCTGGCTGCAAGAAGGCATCTTATTCCTCTCCCCAAGTCTGGGGACTCTGAAGAATCCCAGGAGATGTGGCAGAGGAGCAGGATGCATGCAACAGAGTGATCCTGCCACTTTGCTTGCTGCAGCACTATGGGCACATTAACTTTTGTGTTTCCTTACCAGCAGTGTTCCTCAGGTCCTGGTGTAATGATGTTCAGACTGCATATGGAAATCATAATCTGCAAAGAAAACCATCTCTGAAACAGCTCTTATTAGCACACACAGCCCCATTTTGCTCTAGCGTTCACCAGGCATGAAAGCAGAATGCTGTGCGTTCTGTCAAAGATTTAAATTTCTTTCTCTACCAATCCTTGAAATCAAATGATTCCATACTTAGGTATCTCTGGAACTCTTATAAATATCTTATGAGTCCTTTACATCACAATTAATAGACAGACAACTTGTCAAATGTGGTGGCAGTGGAATATGTAATAGTTCCTAGCTGAAATATCCTCCTGTTAGAGCTCATGTGCAAATACAGTGCTATCCAGAAACATCATTTGTCATATTAACACACTGGCTACTCTTCCTTCTGGTCCCTGGATAGATGGCTTATTTAGAGAAAACCAAGCTATTGATGGCAGAAAATTGAATTATTCATATGTGTCACATAAAAGAATACACCTCAACTCTCTCTTAAATCTCTTTTTCCCAACAATGTCTGAAACAGTCTCTGGAAAGTGAAATAAATGGAAAGAAGAAAAGAAGTGTTGGGCTTTCAAGCTAAGTATTTTTTTTTTTTTTCCTCTCTATGAATTGCTGGCTGCTGCTGTGAGAACTCATCCCTTTGACATGAGCATAAAAACGCAGAAATGGAAAGTGAATCCTAAGACATGTCTTGTTCCATCTAGCTGCTCCTCACATCATATCCAAGCGCCTCCTGGCTGTATCTCTCCTGTGATATAAAGAGAAGACCACAAAGAGGGTTTATGTGAATTAAACTCCATGACAAGCACATTTTCTCTTAACCCTGTCAGAATGCAGGTTTAATGTTTGAGCCAGTATGCAAAACAACTGGTTTTATATCCAATTCAAATCAAGAGAAAGTAATGAGTGATGCTGGCCTGCTGAGTAAAACCAGTTCCATGTATGGGACAGGCAGCATTGGGATGAGACTCATACAATCATGGAAACGCTTGGTTTGGAAGGGACCTTAAAGACCATGAGCAGGGTTGCTAACCACTAAATCACGCACCAGACTGAAAACCAGGGTGCCATCCAACCTGTCTTTGAGCACCTCCGGGGATGGGGCACTTACAGCTTCTCTGAGCAGCAGTGTCAGTATCTCACTGCCCTCTGAGTGAAGAATTTCCCCCTGACACCTGTGGTGCCCTCAGCCTTCCCTGGGACCAGAAATCTAGAAAGTGTGTTTGAACAGCCCTGGGAGGTATCTGCCCCCTGGAGAGAAGCTCTGTAAAGGCTGCAAAAACTGAGTGGCAGATGTGTTTCAATGTAAATAAATGAAAACAAATATGTTTATGGAAAAATAATGAAATTCATGTGGACTCAATGCTGAGCTTGTATCTGTGAGCTGCAGCTTGGGGAAGAAACTGGTCTCAGACCATGGAGTGCAGAGGCCAAGCTGATAAGTCAGCAAAATATTGGATATGGTAAAGAATGTTATCAGGGATGAGATAGCGTACCAGCAGCATTTTGTTGATGTCTGAAAGCTCACAGCAATTCGCTTTCCACGTGGGACATGTATTTGTGGTGCCCACTTCTGAAGGAGATAGATAAGAGCAACAAAATCATAGAATATCCTGAGTTGGAAGGGACCCGTGAGGATTTTAACCCAACTCCCTGCTTCACATTGCACCATTCAAACCCAGTGTTTGAGAGCGATGTTCAGACGCTTCATGAACTCTGGCAAGTTCCATGCCATGTCCTCTTCCCTGGGTAGACTGTACCAGTGCCCAACCTTCCTCTCAACAAAGAACCTGTCTCTAGCCCCTAGCTGCCCCTACCCTGACACACTGCCTTCCGCTCCCTGTGAGGAGCTGCAGCTGCCACGAGGCTTCCCCTCAGCTCCTTTGCTTTGCACTGAGCAAATTCAGGGGCCTTCACGCTCCTCACACACCTTGTCATGCAGACCTTCTCTACCTTTGCAGCCTTTCTTTTGTATGGATGCTCCATTTGATAGAGGAGAAAGCTAAGGGATCTGAAGTCCTCTGGTTGTACAAGATCATGAAGGTGAAGTACAAGATGAGTGCAGACCAGCTGCTCAGCAAACCTGCAATAGTAGAAGCAGGGGAAACCTGAAGGAGCTGTCTTAACACAGATAATAGAGAATTTTTCTTCACACGTGAGGCAGCGATTAGACTGACTCATGGACAAAGAACCCATAGAGAGATATTAAAAGAGATTGGTACAACTTTTCTTGCTAATATCTTTCAAGCGACAGTTGTGGATGCTGGAAGAGCACAAGGAGTGGATGCACAGTGTCCAGGTTTACACAAGCTCCCTGAAGAGTACATCCTGCTGCTGCCGTCAGAAGCAGGGCCCAGGGCTTGATGGACCGTTGACCCAACTCCGTAGGACACACTTTATGTCCCTTTGCCTTCATAGACAAATTTTTAACAGGCCAAAGGAGTGGGTCAGCTGTAAGACAAAAAGGGGACATTGGTGGATGCTGACTCCCTTAGGTTGAGCTGTGTAATGTTACTCTTTCAGTTAATGTGCTTCAGGGAATAGAGGTATCTCCCTAATCTTGTTGTGGCAGCTGGTCAACCTGCAAAGTCACAAGAGTGCTGTGATCCACGAGTAACTTCCAATGGATGCAGAGGGCTGTTGGATGGGAGCCTCTGTCACTCATGCTCAGATTAGGGATATTTATTTTATGGCTGTTATTACTGCTCCTCAGGATAAAGAGTGTGATTTAGGAGACTATGGCAGCTGGCCTGGTCTTGTATAGATTTGTTTATTGCTGTCTGTGGTAATCCCCTTTCAGAAGCAATGTGTTGAATGCATGCTGCTGATGAACTGTAGATAGACTGGCTGTGGGTGTCTAGAGAGCATCATGAGCAGTTGATCAAAATCCAGAGGTACGGGAGAAAGAATGGTCTTGGACATATTCATCAAGGACTTTTTTCCTCCTGAAACATTTTGGCTTTGTAAAGTCAAGCATGAAAAGCTTTCCAAGCAAAGAAAGAGCCCTGTGAGCCCATTCTGGACAGCTGGCTGCTTGACTGACGCTGCTTGTTAGTCTGGGAGCTGGGGAAGCAAGAGGAGTTTGGATCAGGTCAGGATAATGGATTTTGTTTAAATGCCTTTAAAAGTGAATGGGAGCAACTGCAAAACTCCAAATGGTAAAAATAAAAATAAAATAAAAAAAACAACAGGCAAATAAATAAAGCACCGCCAGGCCAAAAGAATCCACGATGGCAACAGGTTTTAGAGGCATAACCTGCTAAGGAAGCATCAGCCAGATGGTGCTCAGTGAGAAGTAAGTGTGCTGAGGCGAGCGGTAATAAACTACAACCATTGGTGGGAGAGCTGCCATCCAGCACATTGCCATCACCATCTGCTGCATTTAGGTGAACTCAGACTGCCTGCAGAAGAGCAAAGGGATGCAGAGTGCTGGTCAGAATAGGGCTCTGTGTTCACTGCGTCACCAAAATAGGCATTGTGAGGAGGGAAATAGGGCACATATTATCTTATAGTTACTTTGAGTTGGTCCTTGTCAAAAACTGACTCCCGAACCATCTGGATTTGAAGCAGATTTCAAAGGGCCATATCAGAGATTAGTTTTTTATGCAGCATGTGTGCAACTGAAATGATTGCTTTGAAGGGAAAAAAGGAGTGATACCAAAAGGGCTGTTTCCTGAAAATCCATCAAAGACTGCAGGCAGCCGTGGCTCACAGCAGAACTCATTGTCTGACTTCTCTAGTGTGAACTGCATTTTTCTGCTGGAAGGGACTGTGTGGCCACCAAGTCCAGCCTCCATCATGCCATGCCACTGGCACCCAGGACAGACTGTCTAGAGAGCCTTTGCTCACTCACAGCTTCTTGATTTAGGTAAAGCACACAGCTTTTAGGGATAGCTAGCCTCAATTTTAAAAAGGGCTTGGTGTAATAGAAAATCCATTACAGCTGCAGAAAAGTGTTCATCACCATCCCTGTTAAAAATCTGCACTTTATGTCAGCTCTTCATCTGCTCTGCTTTCACTTACTGGGGTTTCTTGTGTTTTTTTCTGCTAAACACCAGAGCTGTCTGATCAGAAATTACCTCTCACAGAGGTACTTAGAGAATGTGAAGAAATTGCATCTTAAATTTATATCATAAGAGAAGTTATTCTTTCTACCTTCTTCCCGCGTGAATGATTTTCTGTGGCATAATGCAGGGACCTGATTTTTTTATTCTGAATTTCTCTGTGTCTGGGAAGTAGACCCTGCCCTTCTCCCAGCAAAGTTTATCTCTCTTCTTCGTCCACTGTCACAATCACAGTTTGTGCAACAGTCCTCTTTCTGTTTTGTGGAGGCTGCAGAGAGCAGCTCATTTGGCACAGGGAATGACTATGGACCTCGCTGAGATTACATCTTTCATGTTGCAATCTTGCATGCTGCTGTTGCTTGACAGCCCGTTGTCTTCTAGTCCCTTGACACTTACTTGTGTGAGCCCTAAGTATCAGAGTACAAATGCTCCCAGAACTGACCATGTGCGTGATTGAGACCTCAAGATGAGACACCAGAAATTATCCCCTATGAGTGCTAGAGGTCTGTTTTGGAAATGTCCTGGGGCAATTGGTGGTGTTACTATGAGTGGACGATCACAGACTTGGTCCATGAAAGAGGAGAAAAAATATCATTAATCAGCACTTCCACATTTCTCTTTTGCTTTTCCAGAGTGACTACTCAAGTGACACTGAAAGTGAAGACAATTTCTTAATGATGCCACCAAGAGATCATCTCGGCCTCACTGTGTTCTCCATGCTCTGCTGCTTCTGGCCATTGGGAATTGCTGCCTTTTACCTGTCTCATGAGGTAATGCTAAAACATATCCTGTTAATCTATGGTTTTGCATCCACAAAGTAGCCATCATCTCACACTAGCAAAGTCACCAAGAACAACCTGTGGGCAGAACACTATTTCAGGATGGTGGGAGGTGGTTAAACAGAGCACTGTGTGTGGGACACTTCTCCGCCTTCGTAAATCTCTGTGATAGTGGTGGTTGTCTTGTGAGGCATTCTAGTGAGCAAGTAGTCTATAACATATTTTTGGTTTAATTGACAATAGTCAGAGTCTATGTCTGATTATACAACATTCAACCTTAGGGTACTCTCTAAGTCTGACTTGTGAGTGGAAAGCACCCTTGCTATTTCAAGCATTCAGATTTCCCATTGCAAAAACTCATTACTAGTTGCCAAATTGATCATCTTGAAAAGAAAACCAACAGCAGAAAATTCATTTCTGTTCCTTTTGCCATGAAAAATGACAAAAGGACCGGTACTTCTTGTCCAATTTTGACACAGATGTACTTTTTTATCAGAAAAGCAATGATGTTTCAGTTTGTTTCCTCCATGAGGCAGTCTTCCTTATTTCCAGCCTATGCCTAACAACCACCTAATGCCCCATCATTTTTTTCAACAAGTATGTCTTCAGTGCCTGCAGAGCAATTATTGAGTTTCCCAGCATGGCTGATAATGTAACATGACAGAAGAGTCACACTGGAAGTCTGTTCTTTGACTACAAGGAAACATTCAGTTATATTTCTATCTGCTGATGGTAAAAGTGCCTATTGGAAACTCTGCTCTGTACTCCACGGCACCAAAATTATTCAGCCTCTTGCCTGCCTTTCTAATCTGCCTCCTCTAAACACCTACCAGCACTTGCTGTTTGTCAAGCCAGAGCAGGCACTTCAGATCTGAAGAATCCTACTCTTTAATATCAAGTAAGAGATATAGCACTGCTCCTTTTTTAATTTAAATGAAGCGTCTGTCACTGAACTTTGAAGCCTCTGAGATGATTAAAATTTGTCCAGTGAAAATTAACAGGTTTCCTTCGCTGAGTGCTATTGATTTCTCAAGTTTGGGTCAAAGGATTTACCTGATGATGATGACAGCACAAAGTAAAGCACTGGAAGAGAGCTGCATATATACTTTGGTACTCTGCCGTTTGGTCCTTCAGACAGAGCTATTTATCAGCAATTTCAATGGCCATGACTCCTCACACAGATGGAACAGGCAGGATTTTTCACCAAAGCTACAGCCAAATAATGGTTCCAAGTTGGAGATCACTGGCACAATATTTGCTCTATGTTGGGAAAAACAGTGCATTCAGTAATTTCTTTCCTTCAGGAGACCTGGGGACTGGTAGCTAGTTTTATCCAAGCAATGAAAGCAGAGTGCAAAATAAACAACGTAATAAAGTACTAAAAAACAGTATGGCTGAGAAGCATTCAAAATAGCTATGAGCGGATCCCAGGGGCCAGCACGAACCTGCTGCCTCAATAGGAGCATACACAGTTGGAATAGGTTGCATGAAGACAGGGAATAAGATGTTCTTTGAAGAGGAGTGCTCACCTTTATGGTATGTGCTTCTTACCAGCATGGTGTCAAGACCAGTGGCTTGCTGATTGATCCCTGGGATTTCTGATGTCAGTGACCATGGTATAGCAAAGTGTTCATGGATGCCTCTGAAATTGACGGGATTAATGATGGATTAGGACAGCCATTTTCATTTAATTTCCTCCTTTAAAAAACAAGGTGAGGAATGAGGTAGTATTCAGAATGATCTCTTATATGTGAGATAGTAAAATATTATGTCCTGTTAGCATCTGACTTCTATTTATAGATATCTTTTAACTAAAAGTCCTGAATAACATTTGAGCTCCCTTGTTAACACAAAAGAGTAGCCTAACGTTTCCCATCCTCTGTCAAAAGCCAGAACTGTAACTAATGATCGAAATTTGATGCTTGCATCCCAATCCTTTTTGAAGCTGCTTGAGCTCTTGACAATTTCACACGTACAAAAGTCTCCTGGGTAGTTTTACAAAAAGACCCAGTCTGCAAGAAAAAGCTGCAACAGGTAGGAGTGTCAGAGGTGATGGCTGGATTCTTTGTGCCAGGACTTAGCACCCGTGGCAAACTTTTTAATAAAACAGGGTTCCTTCGGCTGGTTAATGCATCTACATATCTGGGCCTGATTTGGTGGATATACATTTGCGCTGTAAGTGAGTAGACCATTGCCTAGTGATCTTCCTATCCCAAGCAAAGCTGAGAGTCATTGCTTTACATCTTCTGTCAATAAAAGAGAGAGCCCAAAGCCATCGCTGTGCTATGTGCTTGCTCATTTATTTGCTTTTGTTTTGAGTACTGCTTTCCTTCCCACAAGAGTTTGCACCCACAGCTTGGGGCTGCCAAGCCCTGCTCTCACCTTCAGCTCCCAATCAATCACTGTCAGCACAACCTGTGCTCTATCACACTTGCTCCTTTGGTCCCAGCAATGCCTCGGAGCAGATATTCATGCTGCGTGAGACCAGCACTGTGAGGAATGGTGGGATCAGGATGAATGTCCCATTGCTGCTCAGCACAAGGTGTCCTCCACAGGATCTTTTTGTCCAAACCCTCTTTTACTTCATGGGTTTATTTTTAGGAAAGAGGGCAACAGCATGGCATGTGTCTCTTTTCCTTTTTTAGAAAGAAGTACATGATCAGAGAGCTAAGCCTTTGTTGATGTGAATGAGCTTTGCTTTTGTACCTGTTCTCCCATGGGATGTGATGGGATGTGGTGAGACTTCCCCTTAGACCTGGGAAGTCTCCACCAAAGCATCCTGGAGGTGCCAACCGGGCCAGAGCAGCAACAGCAGTGGTACAACACTTCCTCTATACAGCTTCCACGTAACCTCCTTGGATTCATCTCTGACTGACAGGCAGGTTTTCCTAACCTGTGGACTGCATAATACCTTTGTCAGCTCTAATCCTTCCCATTGAACCTCATGGTTTCTGCCAGCGTAAACCTTCATGGTTGCTCGTTCTCTGCTTCTGCTGCCAGCAGCAGGAACCAGGTATCTACTGGCCTTCTCAGACTGAGAAATGCCAAGACAGGTTTATAGGGATTTTCAGAAGACATAGACACACATCTGAAAAATCCCACCAGACATTTTTCTCCATGCTTAGGTGCTTAAAGAGCCTTCAAATCTAATCCCTGCTCCTCTCCTTGGCAGCACGTGTAGTCTGCCAGGCAGCAGCCTGCAATCCAAGCACATGAGAGCAGTCACTTCCTGTCTGCTGTGGTTAACCTGTGTACCAATTAATTCTCTCACACGGGGATTGAGGAATGCAGGGCACTGTAATTATTCCCCAACCTGTGGATTGCTTGAGTGATACAACCCCAAACATCATCACTTGGGATACATTCAAAGAAAAGTAAGGACTGTGCACTGAATAAAAGGATTTTCTCTTGTATTTGTGTGGACATGAAGCAAATGGGGTAAGGCAAAAGAGCAGCTTATCTCTCTTCAAGATAAGTTCTGAAGCTTTCGGTTACTTTCTGTCCAATTTTCAGAGATAGAGGCTTTGAAAAAAATGTATTTTTACAATACAGTGGTCACCAGTTAGAAAAGAGCAATAATGCCCATGTATCCAGAGGGAGAAAGAGGACAATATGAACTTAAACTTTATCAGAGACCAGAGATCAGATGTTCAACATGCAGGAATGTATTTCACTTTGCTTCTCTGCATCAAATATTAATATCCAGCCACTACTAAAAGGACAGGGAAATAACACCCAGACATTATATGCTGATTATTCATTAGAAATCCTGCTCATAGACTCCATCTCATCTTGAAAAAACATAAGATAACTCAATAGTACAACAGATCACACCACCAAACATGCCAGTGGTGCTGGTGAGACCTGTGTGTGCTTTTCTCCCCTCTCTTCTTCACATTTCTCTATTCAGAAAACAGAATATGCTTACATGTCTTCAGTTCCAGGTGTCTACATCTCTCATATCCTCACATCACAGAGATTTGGAACATCTCCTTGGAACAAGCCATAAGCTTTGGGACTTCCTCTCAGTAGTTATCTGAAGAAACATATAATGTTTTCTTTAGCCACATTCATCAGGGGGTTGGAACTAGATTATCTCAAAGGTCCCTTCCAACCCAAACCATTCTATGATTCTGTAACACAAATGCCTGGTGAGGACCAGTGAGTCAGATTTAAGACCTGAAGATTGGTAGGGTTTGAGACCACTGAAGACAAGGTTTTATATGAGGAAATGTGGGGTAAACATCCTCTGCAAGTATCCATACATCTCTGCTTGCAAACTGTCTCTCTTTATAAGTGCATATGTATGCACTTCTGTTAAGTAAAACACAGTGTTTGCAAGGATAAGCACTTCAAGATCATGAAACGACACCATAATTTTAGCTGCCACAAGACAGCCTCTTTGTACTTGCATATGGCTCTACAGATATATTTATCTAGTTGTTTGACTTGCATCTATACTCTAGCCTAATCCTGAAGAGCAGAGTCTGTGCTGGTGATCATTCTAGCTGGTGGGCTTTCACTCCTTGTCCCACCTTTCAGTTTGTAAGGTACTCTGTTGCACCAGGCCCCATTCTGGTGCTTGGAAGACACATTCACTTCAGGCAGGAGCAGAGACCCTGCCACCTATGTCCACAGTATTTCCATACCAGCCACTATTTTCCTCAAGTGACCAGGCATTTTCCCACTACAATCCACTGTGCTCTGTCCACAGAGGTCGTAATGTGTTCTTACGGATGTTTGGTAACTCAATCAAAATTCCATGGTACCCTGGAGCACCTGGAAAACTTTTGTGTTTGTGGTTATCGTGCATCCAAGAAAGCCAAAATCTTCAGGAAAGTTCTTTGTTGAAGAAGCTGTTCAGGTGTGTCTACCAGAATCTCCTACCATGTACTGAAGATGCAAGAAGACAGGATGCAGACTCTGGAAACCATCTGGGACAGGAGATGGTGCTGCAGAAGCAGGTGGACAGCAAGGAAATGTCATCACATGCGTTCATATCCCTTCAGTCTTAGCCATGGGGCTGAGTCAGTCCCATAGCAGCTAGGCTGAGGCTCTCTCTATGTAAGCGTTTCATTGTTACGCTGTTTATTAGAATATATATATATATGAGAGTCCCTCAGCTTTTCAAGAAGGAAGGAAGGACATTACCAAGAGGGAAGTATGTGCTGGATGAGGAAACTGGGGTCTGCCAGTAGCCAGCTCTGCCCCAGATAATCAGAGGTACTCTGAAGTGCGGTTGTTAACTACCAGCTTCTCCAGTTCCCTGCTTTCTGGGCTGGAGATGGCTCCCAACCAGCAATAAGAACAAGGGTAGACTTTGCTTGTGCTGAATTTTCCCTTCAGGGTAGACATGTCCTGAGAAAAGAGATGTTTGTGCACACAGAGAATGGCCATTAGTGTAGCATGTCAGCACTGTTGATTTCATTGTGCTGTAGGTGAAGTCTTGGGCTAGGGAACTTTATAAATGTCTTGTGTAATTTCCTCTTCATTCCTCTTTGTCCGTTTGATCTTGTGGTCACATTTCCAAGTCACGAACTGCAATGACAAAAAGAGATTAGATTAATGAGTGGCCTGATTGCTTCAGCCCTTAAGCTAATTTTAAATAATTGGAAAGGTAGCTTACATGTAACATTCCCAGAAGAGTTTAATTCATTATGCAAGTGTTTAATTACAATAAAGTTTTGGGACAGAAGAGAGACCAACCTGAAATGCTTGAGGAGATTAGGGGTCTCTTTTATTAACGAGAACATCCTGCACAATGGCAAACTTTGAATGTGAATTGTTCACTGTCAGACATTTATGTCTCACACATAATTATGCTGAGACAGCAGGAGCCAAGAGACGTATCGGTAGTCATGCTCCAAGGGTATAAAACACTGCTCCCACCTGGCATCCTCTTTTTGTCCTGCTGTTATTTTTTGTTGCTCATGTATTGGCTTATTATTTCACAGGTTATGAGACAGTGAAGATTGTTTCAGTGCAGAATAATCTACCTTCAACAAGTTGCTTGTGCTCCTACCTCTAAGCTCAGTGTGCCTATGCTACTCACAAAGTCACTCAGAGGCCCATCCGAAGAGTAGGGTGGTACACTACCACTGATTAGGGTGTTCAGGCACCCTGATATGTAAGCAAATCTCATGAAGAACACTTGGCAGTGTTCTTATTTTACTTTTACTTTTTTTTTTTTTTTTTCTCTTAGGCAATGAGGATGTTTATTGTTAGCATAGAGATGAAATTAGCATTACCACAGGAAGTTTTCGTTAGCAAACTACATGCATCCCTGTGTAACATTTCATTTCAACACATGTAAATGTGGAGCATCCAGAGAGAATTATATTCTGGGAGAGGACAGAGAGGGAGACAGAGTCCAAGGATGAGCACAGGGCACATGATTTTGCACGCCTCCAGAAGAGCGGGAAGATGCCCATGCTAACATGGAATGACAGTCAGCCATCATCATCTGGAAGACAAAGTACATAGCAGTTCCCCCTGCTGAAAGAGGCTTGAGAAAAGAAGAAACCCACTACGAATCTGGGAATGGTGCAGTCTTCCCCTTTTACTCCATCCCACTGTCTGCCTCTGTTGTCAAGGAAGCCAAAAAGCTTTACATGCTTCTTCAGTGGCTGTAGCTGAAGCCCAGTGATGTGACAATGTCCCTTGAATTCTCCAAAGGCAAGAAGAACAGAATGTATTTCTAGAGCAGGTCTTTGGGTACAGTTTATATAATAGATCTTTCTTTCATCTCTCACTGAGACAGCTCACAGAAAATTTTTTTCCAAAACAAAAACAAAAGAAACAAGCTATACACATTTGAAGCATAATATATTCAGAGGTAAAATGAGTAGATGTTTTCAGTGGCAAAGATTTAAGGTTAACCTTTTAACAGTTTGCAGAATACTCAGGTATTCTTTTTTTTCTCAGAGATAAACATCGTGTACCAGACTCAGGGCTATGTTCTAATCTTGAATGCACAGTTCTATCTTTCAGTAGCTGCTGTGGTGAGTGCTACTGAATTACTACTTTATTTGAATGCACAACAAAGTGAAATGATCACTTCCGATTATAACCTACATATCTCTTTTTCAAATGGGTTGCAGAAAAACTCCCAGAAGGAAGACGTGAGTCTAATGATCTGGGCATCCAAAGATGCCTGCCAGACAATTGTATTTTTATTGACTAAACTGACTTCCCATTTGCAGAAAATAAATGAAGTTTTTATACGGGTATTTTATAAATATTTATATATGTATATATCAATTTTATATTAACATATTTAGATAAATTTAGATAAAACTTTTTTAGACTAAAATTTAGATGAAAAATGGTGTTGTGGGATCATGGCATGTCCTCCTAGGCAGCAGAGTAAAAGGTTGCCCAGAGAAGCTGTAGATGCTCCATCCCAGGAGACATTCAGTGCCAGGTTAGATAGGACCCTGGGCAGCCTGAGCTGGTGGGTAGCAATTGTGCCCAGGGCAGGGGGATAGAACCAGATGGTCTTTGAGGTCCCTTCCAATCCAAAACATTCCACGATTCTGTGATTCTATGAAAGTACAGGCTTCTGATGTTAGTGGCAGTGCTCAGAGGGACCTCTGTAAGGTTAAGTTCTGTGCCAGTGTAAAAGCTTGAGAGTCAAGAAGAGCAATAAGAAATAATTCCATCCTATTAAAGTAAATGGGAATGCTGCTCTTGTTTCCAGAACAAAACACTGAGCCAAGCAGGAGCAGCTTCTGTGAGGCAGCCATTAGAAATTTGGGTTGCCAGAGGAATATATATAGACTGGTGCTTTCCTGCATTAATTGTTCTTGCATAGATCTGGAAGAGCTTTGGTGCTACCTCTTATCAGTCTCTTTGGTACCTGCTTTCAGCACTTGCTTTGCTTGTGCCTAAGATGGTTGAAATATTTCACTGGGAAGTGAAAGATTAGTTCATTATCTAATATTATTGCATTGCTCCCAAACAACATTTCCTAATCTAAACAACAGCATTTGGTGGATTCTTTGCCTCCAGCTGTCTCCACAGAGGTAGGCAGGACATTAAAATGCACCTATCAAGATACATGATCTTAATGTACTCCTGGAAATAAAACTAATGTAGCATTTTATGTGCTCAGAAACAAAAAATAAGGGACCAAAAACTTTTTTCCTATTGTGAAAATCACTCTTCTCCTTTTCCCTGTTCCAGTGCGGTATTAAAATACAGTCATTATGGGAAGCAATGATCAGTTATGAATGACATTTCCACATCTTGGCATTTCTTGTATTATTTCCCAAGAAGTGTGAAATAATCAGGGTCACTTGGGTGAATGGATGTCCATACTCATTCACAGAAGAACATGGCTTCCTCCAATAGAGTAGGAGAGGCCATAGGTGAAAGTAGAGGGATCATGGCATGGAGCAGGAGAGATGCGACGGGCAATCTCTGCTTCACTGTGTTCCTCATCCTGCCTTCCTTAGAGTGAGTGTTTTGCTATCATAAAGTTTGCAAGAAAGAACAAAATTCAAAACAGCTATTATTCAAAATTCTTGGTCCTCACTGCATAGATGGCCAATGGAGAATAAGCAGTGGGATGAGATGATGCTATACATATGCACAGAGAAACTCCTATAGTTCATGTCATTGCCTCTCTGAGCTACTCCCTAGCTGTAACATCCACCAGGCAGTAATAGCACTTCCTTACTTTGTTCATAAACGTTGCAAGCTAGGTACTTGCAAGCTGTAGTATGGGATGCGATTCCATAGGTATATCTGCTGCTGTTATGCAGCTATCCTTAAATCTTTGTCCAAAAGGACTTTATCCAAAAGAATCAGGCTGCAACAATCTCCTTTTCTAGTCACTAGCCATCTTCTCCCTGAAAATAGAGGAGAATTTCTGTCAGTGCCCATCATAACATCATGAGTTGTATCACAAGGTGTATCATGAAGGTCCTCTCTTTAAGGCTCTCATCTCTAAGGCAAGGTGCAGAAATGTGATGGTAGGAGTAGGAGAGAGAGATTCTTCTATTCTCAGGGCTGTTAAGGGAGCCATCCCTGAATGGGATTTGGATATTTTCTTGTTCACTCATCTGAGGGAGGATCTCTGGAAGGAATCATTCTCTCACTCCATGGTAGAGATCGAAAGTTGGTGCAGAATGCCCCATCCATAGGTCAGAGCCACGCACTTCCCTTTGCTATAGCAAGGATGAACTGCAAAAGCTGAAAGTAGTCCTTGTACTGGTAATGGCAGGCAGTACATTCGAAATTCTCCTAGATCTGATATCCCAGGAAATGGGATTTGTCCCCAGACGTGGGCCTCTGGGCAAATTTAAATAGTAATTGTCCCAGCTTGGGATGTCTGGATTTCATTCAAGACACTGCACTCAATAATTTTGCTGAACATGTCCTCATTCCTTGACCTTGTAGCACAGATGGCATTGTTCTAGGCAGGTTTCTACCAACTACGACTAATTAAGCAATTAATTAGGAGCTTGCACTTACACAGGAGTTATTGTAAAGCAATATCTGAAGTGACCTTATGGGACTTTGCCACAGCACTGGTCCAAAGATTGTCCAAATTATCTTTGTTAAGGATTCACTTCATCTGTGTAGTCTCAATTTGAAGAACAGCTGTGACAAATAGACTGACCCTGAGTAGTCCTGGTCCTTTCCTGATGTGTCCTGAGGATGTCTCGCCTGTTTTTGAAAGCTTTCTGTTGTTAAAACTGCTGAAGATCATTTGCCATGTGACATAGTGGCTATTCCTAAATGGTGGTGGAACAATAATCTTGTCTCTGAGAGTTTTCAGAATTTCTATGATTTTAATGAATATTTAAATCACATGGGAATTGGTTCTTATTCTTACTGTATCTCACTTTGTTCTGCCAACACATCAGCATTTTTCCCCTCATCAACCTTCTTTTAAGCCTTTAGATATTCTGAATCTAATTGTGTCACTGAAATGACGCTTCATGACTCTCTCCCCCATTTGTAATAACTTCTGTGTTGCATAATAACAACAAAATCATAATGCAAACTTTACATGTCTGCTGATTGGAAAACAGATCACTTTAGAAATTTCAAGTGCATGTACTCATTCTGACTGGAAGAAGAATGAGCAGCATTAGTTCCCCCTCATTTCTTTATTAACAGCAAGAAATCTCCAAGTGTTTCAGGGTGTTGGATTCAGCCTGGGGAATTCATAATATTGCGTGTCTGTTTCTTGATCATAAACTGCAAGTGGAGGTTTATGTTCTCCTCACAATTCTTAAAGTTATTCAGGAGAAATGTTGGAAACAGAGAAGAAGGAAGTGGCATTTAAGAAAAATCCAAGGTAGGCTTCAGAAGCAACTTTTCTCTGTAGCTTGGGCTGAAATCAAGAGCGTCTCAATTCAGAGCTTCTGTATTCCTGTGTGAACATCAGGCCCAAATCAGTCTTTGCTCCACACACACTAAACGGGGCATTGCTTTGGCTCTGCTTCACTGAAAGAACCAAGATCTCCAAATCAAAAAGGCCTTCATCATGGGAAGGCAGTAGCAGTGTTCCGCATCACTTGGTGATGCAGCTCTCTGCTGGTGATGCACCCTAGGAGCCCTGCCCTCATAGCCACCAGGCACACCGGACACCCTTTATTTGGGCAGATTACAGCATCAGTGCACAAGAGTAGGGAGCCGTGTACATTCCTGCAGAGTTCATTAATACTGGAGGTTCCTTCCCTCACCAAGCAGTTTTGCTGACAGACTGAGGGGGGTCCTTGCTCCTTCTGGTGACAGGAGCAAGTCATGGTAGGAATACTCTGATAGCAGCATTCACTCTTGAAAGCAGCTGTAATCTCCTGGATTTATACGGTGATTCAGCCCTTAGTGCATGCATAGTGGCACAGGTTGCTGTCACATTTCTCTTATCTGTCATTGCTCAAAGCAGCAATAAGCACATTTGAAGACTGTATCTCTGCTGGATTTGGCATGGAAGTGATTTTTGGTACAGTTGACGCAGTCTTGCTTCTTTCTTTGCTGAGAGTGCAACTACAGGGGGACTGCTGGAAAGGCACCATAACTGATATGCTCTGGCCTTTGCACAGCCTCTCTCCTCCTGTGTTGCCAGCCTTGCAGTCAGCTTCTGTACATGTTGGTGTTGATCTCTCTGCCTCTAGGGCTCAGTGCACCTTGAGTTGAAAATTCCTCTTCTTCTTCTGTGGCCCAGGATAAAAGAATGAGCCAATCTACAAAACCCATTAGGGATTAATTACAAGTAGAAGTTATACTGTTTTAATTAAAGCAGCACATTTTAGGCAGTCTTAGTATCAATGCCCTTTCTACCAGAAAAGATCTCAAATATAAGAGAATACATATAAAAGGGAGAAATCTGTCCTGCAAGAAGTGCAAATGTGCTGGTGCACTCTGTTGAAAGATAAAATCGTGTCCTGCTGGGTACAGTCATACCACCACCTATCTGTAGGTTGAACTTCTATTCCTCTTGTGCCATCCTGGGTTTTGCTGGAGTGATGAGTACTTTTCACAGTCAAATGCGAGGTATCTAGTTTTAGATGTTAATAATACACTCTTTGGCACCGAGTCTATAAATTCAAGATGTTTTTAGAGAAAAAAGAAGATGAAATTGTGAGAATGTGAACTCTCGGCATTGCAGATCATACTTGGGGCTCTAGTTGGAGACGGGGAGCTTTAGTTTTGCTTTTGAAATGGAATGTGTGAAGTGAACATTGACTTGCTGTCTGCCATAATATAATTTGAGGGAAACTGTTGCTTCCCCTCACTTTGGGAAGTCGTTCAGACCTGAACAGCCTCACAGTGAGCCAAGTCACAGTGAAATCTGAAGCAAAGATACTTGTTCCCCTGTATCTGCTGTTTTGTTACAGATCTCTGTTATTATCACAATTTTTTTTCCCCTTTGTAACAGGTCCCTTGCTGCTTTGAGGCTGTAATGTTTTTGTGACCACAAAGGAAACAGCATGTTTGAAAATGATTTGATAAGGCCAAAATAATTTACCTCCTACCAAGTGTGACATATTCCGGCAATTACTAATTAAGCTGAGAGATTGCTGTCGTACCTCAGTACAAAGGAAAATCACAACCTCTGTGAGATCTCCTTGGCAGAATGTGTATCATTTGCTGTCCCAGTATGAGCACAGGGTAGTGACAGTATTATCAGCACAATATCAGCCTTCCAGTATGTTCACCTTCTCTTAATGTACCAGCCCCTACCTCACCAACCTGACGTCTTCATCATCTGTAACTGCATTTGTTAGTAAAGCAAATAAGGTCGTTGTTCCTAGCAATTACTACATTGAGGATCAAGGATAAAACGTGGAAATGCTACCATTTGTGAACCTCGGTAGATGTGCAACCTGCTTATCCTGTGGGGTTTCCAGTCTAGGGAGATTTGTTGTAATTGTCACAATGCGTGCTTTCTCTGCTCTACAGGGACGTGGCTCTGTACCACTGCATGTATTGCTGGGAAAAACTGCTTTTGCACTGCAGGACTGCTTGATTAGCCAGTAAAGAACCAGGAAACTGAAGGCAATGGTGCTACTATGAATGATAATGACCAGACACTCTATTAGGTGTTGCTTTTGCTCAATGGAGATGGAAAGGTCTAGTTCAGGTCTTTCTAGGGTAACAACTTTGGGGATACCATTTTAAGGTGTCTGGGGAATTATACCAATCTCAGTTCTGACAATAGCCCCAAGTCAATGCCATAAGTGTAGGCAAATCTCAGGGTAAAACTACAATTGGTGATATTACACTGTTTTTTCACACATTTCCAGTCACCTCATGAAAACCATTTCTCAGTGATCTTCTTTGCTCAGGGGTGTCAGGAAGCAACAAGATTGGAGCTACAGTGCAAGGGAAGGGGAGAAGGCAGCCAGGGGTGATGGTAGGGCAGTGTCTTCCTCATACAAGGAGCAGTCCCACAGGAGCCGATTGCTGAGCCCTTTCATAGAATATTCCAAGTTGGAATGGGCTCATAAGGATCACAAGTCCAACTCCTGATTCCACACCAGGACCATAGCATCACTCAAAAGCCCTAACAACAGGCACCTATGTGTTCACCCTTGAAGAGGCTGGAGAACTGGTATTTGGAGCATGAGGTCTCCTGGAGACCTAGATCATTGTCCCCTGAGATCTTGGGAAGGCATTCTTGAGTCTGGACATCCAGAAGATGACATATGCCTTGAGACCTGAAACCTCCTTGGCCATAAATAGTTCAGAACAGATATTCAGCAGCAGGAGAAAATGGCCATCCACTCCTTGAAAATAAGATGCCTGCTTGCTATATTCCATTTTGCCAAGTTCTCATACTTCATCTTGGCTACAGAGGTGGATTAAAATGACTGCAGTGTTTGGTGTCTAGGGTCTGTATTACACCTTCAGCCCGGGCTTGTGAGCATCTGAAAACAAGCTGTCCTTTTAGCTTGAGCAGGGGAGTTTGGGATATAAATTCTGGAGGAGTGGGGGCAGGCAGCAACTTCCTGACCACCGGAAGGTTCCAACAGTGTTGGTGATCTGGGATGCTCTTTCCTCACTGCAAGCATTTTAGCCATTCTAGAATGGTCAAGTCAACTAAAGCAACCTGTGCCTGCATTGGGAGGCTTAATTCCCCTCTCCTCATGCAAAGTCTCACTGAGCTGTCAGGAGCGAAGATGGGCTTTCAAGAAGCAGTGAACTACCACCTGTACTGTCAGAGCAAGCATTACAGATGAAATTGCAGTTCATAACTGCTTACCCTTCTGGTAACCAGACATTGCTCAGCCAGCATCAGAGTACGTGTGAAACAGAGAGAGGCAATGTTCCTGCTTCCTTCATTCTGGCTCCTGTTCAGCAGCAAAGACTTGAAGCACGGCTGGGGTTAGGAGACACCACGAGGGAGTACCCTGAGCTGGGATGAAGGGCTCCTGTACCCCACAGCAGGGCGGAATGGAGAGACCCCTGTCTGTGTAAGGCTCATGAACGATGTGGCGTCTCTTGAACTAGCTCAGGACCCTTGGTGGGGTGAGTACCATCTATGTGAAATTATATGTCACTGAAAGTTTCACTGTGCTGTTGTGGTGGAAATGGCTTGAACCAGTGATTGAGCATCTGGTAGGAAGGCAGGGCCAACCCAGAGGAGCTCAGGTGCATGCAGTCCTGGATCTTGGCTCCACCCCTTCCCAGACCTCATTTAAAGGTTGACAGTGGAGGCAAAGGCATCTTGCTGGAGCTCCCTGTATACTTGAGATCTTCTGAAGGTAAGCAGCTTTTTCTCCTTTATTTCTGTGCCCACATTTGAGCAAATCCTTACTGGCTGCAGCCTGAGACCTTCTGTTTTGCTGTCATTGCTATGCTTTCCATCGCATTATTGCTGTAAAGTCCACTGAGGAAAATCCTGACTTCTCACCTTAAAGTTAGGTCATCTACAAAAAGCAGTGTTCTGAAAGGCAGAAGCAGCAATGCCAAGAGGATTTCACTAGGGTATTTTAGCCAGCCCAGCAGGACTGGATGTTCAGCTAAGCAGCCAGAACAGAAAAATGCTGCTAAAGGCTGCAGTTAAATATTTCAGTTGCTGTTTGGATGTACGTATGACTGGGACATTGCTGATTTGCTTGTGATGCCTGAAATTCTATTACTTCCTCAAAGGCCAAATAGCTCTTCTTTGTGTGTATGAGAGAAAGCCTCTTACTTTTCTCTAGTGAATTGATTTAGGAGAGAGGGGAAACATATTTTGGAAAAAAGCAAGTTAAAGACTTTTTGTTAATGATAAGTGGCTGGGCATAATTCAGTTTATTGCTAATTCCAAAGAAGGGAAACAGAACCATGATGTCATGTCTTTTTAGATCTATTCAAACATTTCATCTCCTCTTTTTTTTTTTCTGATTGAAATGACTCATAAAATCATAGACATTAGGCATGCCAAAGACCCTTAAGTTCATCTTGCCCATTTGTCTGCCACCACTGGGTTGTTACTTAGAATGGTAAACAAGAAAACCATATTAGAGACAGACACAATGTTCTTTCAAAGAATAGGAAGGAGTAAGAAACTCTTCAGTTATTTGTGAATATCACCCTAGGCCTGAGAGCAGGGACCATGAGGTTACTGTGAGCCTCCATGAGGCATCAAATGAGGCTGAAGCGGATCTTGCCTTTTCAAGCTGAAAGAGTCTTTCCAAAGATCTTTTTTTAAAAAAAAAAAAAAAATTGGGAAGAAGCTCTATTTCCTATTTCTTCTGCTGATGTTACTTCCCACAGCTGCCTTGTCACATGTCTCTTTGGATAACTTCATTTAGATTTAATGGTTTAATTTTCAGATCTACTGGCTTTCGTGATCCCTTAGTGGAATTCATGGGGAACAATAACTTGTCCTAGAGCATCCCTCAACAGCCAAGTGTTTGTCACAGTGCTTGTGTCCATTCGCTTAGCAGCGAATGATAACCAACACAGATCCACCTCAGACAAGGCTGAGGAACACCTGCTACATCCCTGCCCCTGACTGGATCTCTGTAGGACAGATGGCATCCTTCAGGGCTATAGAGTTGTGGCATATCAGCTCAGTTCTTGGGCTTCTGAATGTAGCACAGGGAGCCAACAGCAACCTCAGAATGCCTTCTACAACCTCGGGAGCAAGAGGCCAAGCAATCGGTCTGCAGCCAGTATTATCTGACTTCACTGAAGGCTCTTGCAGCTTGGCAGTGGCCTGGCACCCCCTTGGGCTATGCTAACTTCTCCAATGAGCTGTCATGGGCATGTCTATGATAGCTCTCTGCCTGCATGGAAGGATCATTAGCACGCAGCCTGCCTGCCTCGGGACAATGCTATCCATCTACTTAGCAGCGAATGATAACCAAATCAACACCCGGTTGGACTTCATTAACTTGGCCCTCAGGAGGCAAATGCCTCTTAACAGGAAATTAGGTGCCACTGATCATTTCACCAGTGAGCTTTCCTCTGGTGAAGCTTCTTCCTAATGGCATCTTTCACAGTGAGTGAATGTGCTTCCCTAGAGGCAAGCGTTAAACAGAGCTGTCTGTGGGCAGGTTCCCTGCAGTTGCTGCTAGAGGCACAAGCATCCCCAACACCATAAAATGCCACCTACATTCTGGATGGCAAGCATTCTTATGCTGTACTATGCCTCCTCTACATTTTCTTTCAAGTCCCTGGTGAGAAAAATGGGAAAGAAATGGACTGATGGCTGATTTAAGGCTCCCCCCAAAAAAAACTCGAGGCTCGGTTACAGTGCCCAACAAGTCAAGGGTGACACTTGTCTTGACCTTTCCAGGATTCATCTCCTTGTGATGATGCTATGTCTTCTGCTGTTGGGAAGGTCTGTGCCTCATCCTCAAAAAAATTCCTTACAGCCAATTCCTCTCAATTCCCTGTGACTGAAATTTCCAGCCAAGTAACTGAGTAGATATTATGTTTGAGGTTGCTCAGCTCCTGGCTCCCATGTACCTCCATGTATCTCTGGGGGATAACTGAGCAGGGGATATGCTTACACAGCCCCTGTGTGTCAGTTTTCATGCCAGCGACAAAAGGAGCTGCTGGTACCTTAGCAAGCAGAGCTGAGCTAGGGGAGCAACCCAAGTGAAGGAAAAGTCCTTTCTGTTATCTCTGCTAGCATAGGCAATAATGGCCCCCCTTGGCTTCGACAGCGCTGATGCTGGATCACCATGAGGGACCATTACATGGCTTTATATTTGTGATTTACATAGATTGCATTGTAGAGGTTTACAGTCTAATATATGCATTTGCTGTTCCGTTGGGAGCAGTAAAGAAGAAAATCATCTAATAAAGAGCCTTCTGGTTCTGACATAAAATTCAGTATAATACATACTATTATCTCTGCCTGTGCCAGCCCTCCCTTCTTGCTGTTGCCTGCATTTTCAGAGTGTGGCAATGTTGCCAGCTCCTCTGTGCCAGCTAAGGCTCCTTGCTGCCTTAGAGCAGAGAGAGTCTGAAGAAGAGGTGTCCAGAGAAAAATGCAGGGATGATCTCCAAGCGTGTGGAAAGGCAGGTGCAAACTGGGAGGGATTAAGTTTATTCTTCATGTCTGCTTCAGGGTAGTCAAAGAAACTCAGCCTTAGATTACAGTGTAGTGTGTCTGGGTTAGACTTCAGGAAAAGCTTTTTAGAAGAAAAAGGGAGGGAGGTGTTCTATTGTGCTGCCTTGGCAGGGAGGGAGAACAGTAGAGATGAACAGTCAGGAATGGTTTTGCAATATTTCTAGGCAGAGCTTGGGATTTCTAAAAGATTATCATTGGTTTTGCTACAATCATCTCTTGATACCTGTTTGATACACGCTGGAACTGATGGATTATCATGCCTCTGCACTGGGCTCTGTAATTTCAGCATGGCTCAGGAAAAGCATACCAATGTGTCATTTCACACAGTAGCAATCTATCTCAGTCTCAAATCAGTTTACTGGCTACTTGATAACTGGTGTGTTTGCAGCCTTTCCTGAACTAGTCCATTTACAAATCCTAGTCTGCTACTGCTTGCTCTCCTATTGGGGTTGCCACTCAACTTAGCAAGCATAAAGGCAGCACCCTTTGAATTTGTGGTAAGAACTTGGTGCCTGCCTCTTTCCACCAGCAGACTCCACCAGCTTGAGCAAAAGAATAGTCTTCTATCCTGAAGTCTTTCAAGGCTTCAAAATTTCACCTGCAGTAGGAATTTAGTCCTGAACATGCAGTGCTTTTCATAAATAGGTGGGCCTGATAATCAAAAAGCAACTCATGGACCTGGAGATTCAGTCTTCCCTTGCAACTCTTCTCCATTTGTCATAAACTGTGTATTTAAAAATCAGATTTCATTTTTCGTCATGATACAAAAACTCATTGAGTGTCTGAATTTCACCTACTTTTAACGTAAGTGTAGAGTTTTCTTCCAGCATTCTGCTTGGACAACAGTACAATCAACCACATTTGCTTTGCAGCAGCAAAGCCTGACTCCTCACAGAGTGCTTATAGCAGAGTGTTTCCTAAAGAACTACTGCCCCCTCAAAATTGGGAACATCACAGAGGAAAGGAAGAGTGACTGCAATCTGATATAGAAAATCTACCATTATAATATGAGATTACTTCTGCCTAATCCTCTGTGCTCTATTTCTGAGTGATGAGACAGGTCAGACTGCTGACGTGGCTCCCTCTAAATTGCTCTTTTTATCAGAGGTGTTCTTTGTGATGCTGCACAGCCAGGCTTTGTCTGATTCCCTGGCTTGGGCAGTGTCTTCATCTTTCCAAGACAGTCTATATTTCACTTCTTTCTTCAACTCTATCCTTCAGCTGGGAAGGGAACCTCGCCAAACTGATGAGCTTTAGAATGTTTGCAACTTACTCACTTTTGCTTGGTGTGATATTATACAAAAACTGCATACGATGTACTATTTTGGCAACTTTCCTAGAGGGCGAGATAACTGGTTTTGTAAGATTGTTTACTTCAAGACTGTATTTAGGGGCCAGCATTTACTTATTTGGTGCTTTGCTGTATTAACTCCCTATTTCCTAATAGTAAGATTGTTCTTAATGAAACTGGAGGAAAAGTGCTTGGTCATGTTCAGTAAACCCATACTGAATGACTAAAAATAGTTATCAGTTCGTACCAGCAGGCTATGTTGATATGTTTATAACCATCACAAAGGGTCTGACAGCTAGTCCAAAGCAGAGTGGTTTAGTTGCTTTTTTAGCTCCCTGCAGAACAGAGTTCAACAAGGAGGAAAAAATACTTTGAGAATGCCAAAGGCAAAGCAAAGTGAGAGAAAACACAGGTTTTCAGCTCAAAGGCTATATGCCTCCATGCAGAAATGCTCTCCTGCCTTATGCTCTCATCTTGAGTTTCAGTAGGATTCCATGCAGAAGCATCCCAGGGCTCCCTGACCATGGTTTGTCTCAGTGGAGAGGCAGTCCTATGGGGGCAAGAGTCCTCAGATGAGATGGAGATGAACAATAAGCAGACTGCAGCTCTACTGGAGCAGCACTGCAGTAGAATATTAGAATTGAAGTATGGTTTTTTTTTTTGGCAGTTTTTCTTACACTTTCCCAGAAAAATCATCATAGGGTGGTGCTCTTCTATCAAATTTCATGTACAGGCAAACAAACATAAAACACTTTCAGGAATAATTGCCAGCCAGACCCTGCTGTTTGCTTCTGTAAATCTAGGCTTCTGCCTTGCAAATTTACTGGTGAAGAAAGAGCTATGATGAATTCCCCCTTGAGGCATATATTCGTAGACAGCTGGGGCTGTTTATCTACACCAGCTGACAACTATTTTCTCCAATGCAACTTAGCACTTACAGCAGGAGGACTTTCTCTGTGTGCTCTGCTAACAGTCACAGCTATTTCCATCACTCTCTCTTTGCAAATTCTGCATTCTGCACATCCCTCCTTTGACATGTTTCTCCTCTTCAGCGAGACCTTGCAAGAAAACAGCTGCTTTCACAGTACCCCTATCTGGGACGTTACTTCAAATTACAGAAGGCAGATACCTTTATTAATATTTAAGGTCTGTCAGTGTCTATTTTAGCCAGGCTGATGTTTCTACAGAGATCTTCACCACAAAAAGACACAAACAAAATGAACAAAGGGATCTGAGATCTCTAAACAGCTTCTGCTCCATAGCAACCTTCCAAGCAGCGTTCTTTGAAGACTAAAGGGGTGTTGAGAGAAAGTAGCATATTGTCCTTGCCCCGCTCTTTTGCACTTACTAGAGCATTTTTTGTTTCCCATTTCTGGAGATCAAGTATAGGGAAGCCTTGCCTCTCTTGGTGTATTTGTTTTCTCATGTTATGCAAGCTTGTGGTTTTTCCTGGTTCAGAGTTGATGAGGGGATGGCAGTACCACTGGTGGAGCAAGCAGTGATCTTTAGCTTTTTCAGTTCTGAAGAGGTGGCCTTCAAGAAGTACCTTCAAGCCTGAACTGTTAAAGGAAAGATTTCCAAGGATTCAGGTAGGCAAATACGAAATAAGAGCACTACATTAAATCCTCACTTGGGCTCTTGGGTTCCTGAAAAATCAACATAATCTGGAGTCTGTTTCATAAGATGGAACCAGTGAATCCAACTTTCTGTGGGTGCCCTGCACTTGGGCCACCTCAGGTCACTGCTGCAGATGGCATGTCTCTGTTGTAAGGAGGCCTGGGGTAGTTGCTGCCTGAAAAAGGAAGGTGTTCCACCAATTCCACTGGCTGCATGGCCTGATCCTGATGAAGAGACATCAGAGGAGAGCTGGTGATTGAACTAGGTTGGCAATGGTTGGTGCACATCAAGGTCTGCTTGACTGTCCAGCCTCTGTCTGCCCCAAACCCTTTACATATTTTTTTCTTTTTGTTCTCCCTCAAGGACTCATCTAGTTCTTTTCCTTAGCAGGGTTGTGATAGGCACCTTTCCTGTATGTGGCTGCCGATGCCATTTACACTCTAGGGAATCAATCCTATCTCTATCTGAGCCATACACTTTGGCCCTCCACCTCCATTCTTCCATAAATCCTGTCCTGTGGACATGGAAAGAGCATGGGAAACCCTCCACGTGTCTCTAAAGCAAATGGAGGTAGCACTGTGCATCAAAGACTGGGGCAAACCATAGTGCAGTTTAAGCTGGCACTTTTACATTTGCATCCTCTCTTGGTCTTGCCTATACCTTATCATCAACACTCCTTGCCTTGAGGAGCTGCTGCCATCTGTTTATTGAGTAACAGGTAAAGCAAGGTGGGCCACCCTAGCATAAGGCTGGGATAAAGGACTCAAGGCTCTGCTACACAATCCAAGATTCTTCTTTCCACCTACTTCATGCACTGCATTATCTGATTATTGATGCAAAGAATAGCTCTTCTTGTTTGAGGCAAGACCCCTGCCAAGGAGTGTTGATGTCTTTGCAGTTGTTGAAGGGAAAGCTGGAGGAAGAGTTGGTGCAAACTCTGAGAAGTGCCTGAGACCAGGCTGCTGATGGCTTCCCTGCAGAAGTGTGTTGCTAAGTTCCCTGAACAGCCCTGGAGCATGTCATTTGCTGTGTGGGTGGGTGTAAAAAAAAAAAAAAAAAAAAAAAAAAAAAACTGTTTCAAAATTTCAAAGGAAGCTTAACAACAGGGAGAAGAGAGCTGCAGCTCCATGCAGATAGTCCAGGCCACTTGCAAAACACGAATGCCACCCCTGCTCAACACAGATCACCTGACAATGGTAATAAAAGTGCAACTTCTTCCCCTAAATAAGAATTATTCTCACTCAAAACTCCATCCAATGGCTTTTGAATTATTTTTCCATCTGACTTGAAGTGATTTTTATTTACAATGATATCATGTGTGTCCAAATGTGTATAGGTTTGCATACACTCAAAATGTCCCCTTCTGATTAATTCAAGCAGGGTTGCATGTGCCTCAGCCTCAGGAGTTCAGTAGAGGAAGAGCTGAAGGGAGGGCGTTTCTAACTTTAAGTGTGGACAGTCAAATTCCAATGCCAGGAACATTATTGAAGACTTCTAAGTATTACAGGGGCAGACCACTGGGCTTTTGGCTGCTGTTCTTGTTTCATGCCTAAGTCCTTTGTTAGTCACTGGGTAGTTCACCTGTGTGATCCGTATGCTTTTCTCTAGATTCTTGCCTAGTTGCACATGGCCCTCCTTGTGCAGAGGGCACAACCTGTGCCAGCAGCCATTGGAACTAGTGTGACATCATCAGTATTGGCATTCCCTCTGGCTGGAGAAGGCTATTGTAGGGCAGGATGGGAATCAGATCTGACCAAGTGTTCTGTGCTTTTCTAGATAAAAGCCTTGTCAGCCCATTGCATGATGCTGGTAGGGTATTTTTGGATATAGCATAGAAATAACAATAAATTTCAAATTCCAGAGAAGTAACAGGATGCCATTGTTATTTATTATGCATGCCTAATTGCAGCAAAGCTTTTTATTTTTTTTTCAGTCTCTTGCCATTACAGTGTACTTCTTCGGTGCTGTGCTTCATAAATTGATTTCTCTCTCTGCCTCTCCGTCTCTCTCACTTTCTATCTCCATCACTAAAATCTTAACTGGCATAAGAAATCAGCCACCTCTTGCCTCTGCATCTGAGACTGTTCAACTAGAAGATAAACAGCTATATATAAAATGAAAATATCGATGCTATCTTATTTATCTGCTTGTGAAGGTGTAATTGCACACCTGAGTAACTTGTAAATGCAGCCTGGTGTTCAGAAAACATCCATGACTCTTGCTCAGTGGTTCTTCTCCTAGGGACTCAGCCCCACTCCGTTTGTCCCAGAGGAGTGCAGTAAGCAGCACAAGCCAATTAACAAGGTAGTGAATGTCTGTCAGCAAGATTTCCATTTTCTCCTTTCACCTCCTTACTTACAAGGGATGATTTCCAGGTTTGGCATGTGGAGAGAGGTCAACTCAGAACTGCTCAGGGACAGGCAATAAGGATATCTCAGTCTGAAAGATTATCCACACTGTCCCGAATAAGGTGCTCTTTGGTCACATACCTCTCTACTTCAGAGTCGATAGGTGTCCCTATGCAGGAGAGTTTCACGTGCCTGTAAAGTAACAGGTTTTAGCCATTTTTAGGCTCAAGACCATCATCCAGTATAGTAGCTACCACCCATCCACCATATTGCTTTGTTCATCTGATTTCAGAAGTAGAACTTCTGCTAATAGAAGAGGGCTCTGCTTTTGTAGCGCATAAAGAAAAATACGTATTATGTTCTGGCGCTTTACAAACCAGAAAAGGCTTTGTCTGGAATTAATAAGGCAATTAGAACAATGAAAATATTTAGCAACAGTTGCAACTTAACTATATCCTTTTCAAAAAGGAAACCAGTATGTGTTATTGATCAACTGTATTATTAAAGCAATGATCCAGTGTTTAAAGTGACACTGGTTTTACACTGATGACATATCTGCCACTCACTGTCTCATTTCAAGACAGGCGTTGCCTTTAGAGGGATTTGACTCTTCCTTCTTTCCCTAGATGCAGTATTCATTTCAATGTAATGCAAGTGAGTACACAAACTGAGACCCTTAATTAAGATGCAAACTTAGGAATGTTACTAAATTTACTCCAGTGTGTAGCTGGCCTGATTTCAATACTCCTTGACAAGCAGTTATTCCAAGCACTGGCTAAAAATGCCTTATACACTTGAAAGTCACAACTATGCAAATGCATGTATTTTGGAAAAAAAAAAGAGAGATAAATTATTGAAACTCCAGCCACTCACCATAAATGAAATCATGAGTTCTTTTCTCTTAAAAAATATATATATATATTTATATTTGGCTTCTATGCAGTGATCAGTCTGCAAGCCAAAACAGAGCATTCTTAGCTTTCCCAACCAGCCAATTTCTTGCCATCAGTTAATAAAACACATAAACAAGTCATGATTTTGCAAATGTTCATTTATATAATTAAATACTGCTATGTATTAGTATTTTGGCTGTTCAGAATGTTTTTAAAAATTATTGTGCAGCTGATATTTTTTTTTCTAAATCTTCCCTGTCATCCACTGTGGAAAATTTTTGCCATTGAGATTTAGGATGGCAGCATGGAGAGGGTACAGCTTTCTTCATTCAAATTGCATTAGAAGCACATAGACTAGCATTGATGCAGAAAGTGAATATGGATGTTTTATTCAAGGTCAAGAGTAGCAAACTTCAGTGCATGTTGTTTGAAAATTAGCATCTATAATCATCTCACTAACCTGGTTCACCTTCCATCCACTTTTAAGCTGTGCTGGATGTGCTAGCGGGTCTCCTGCATTTGCATCCCCAAGAAACCACCTCCATTTTGCACTTTCATGGAGTGTGAGATCCAGAGAACCCCCATGTGTAGCTTGCTTTCAAATGTGATATGACTGTCCTTGGAATTCCAGACATGAGCTTTTTCTTGGCATTTTTTGTAGCAAAATTAGGTTGATGGCTGTTGATAGGAAGTGCTCCAAGGAAATAGACTCTCTTAGTTCTGCAGAGTATCTGTGCAAGAGGGGCAGGGATGGCAGTGGGGACCCAGGGCCATAAATGTCACAGTTGTCACTTATGGTTTTACATGGAGAACTTCATACCCTTGTTTATATGGATTTCAGCAATTTCAGTAAAGTTGATATTCAATTTTCTCTTGCCATAGCATTCTTTTTATAAGTACGCCTGCTTTCTAAGTGTAACTAGGACCTTGTGGCATATACTCAAGTTGCATTTCAGCTTTTGTGCTTTGCTTTAGGCATCGTTCTACCTTGCTTTCTGTCCTAGGCAATACCATTTCCATGTCCCACAACATCCTCCTGCACCCCACAGATAAAGTGCTCATCAGGTCTGTGTGGAAATGTACTTGTGACTGAGACTTGCCTAGTTTTCTGCTATAGAAGGCCTGTGCTGTCTGAGTTATGGTCTTCATCTGGCAGCTGATGTGCTGTGAAGGGCAGCACACTTTTCCTTACATGGTCCTGGTGTGCCCCATGGTGTATGTAACACCTCACACTGCCTCTGCCCACTCATTTTCCAAAGGTGTGAAGCAACATCAGGTGTGTGGCTTTCTAGGATGATAGGGGCCTTAAAGAGGGATATACCTACCCTGTAACAATCTTCTCCTCTTCCATGAGCAGCTCCTTTCCAGGCTGAAGGCTTGAGAGTCATTGTTCAGATTTTTAAGGAAATTCCAAACACAACAGTAAATCACAATAGAAATGTTAATGGAAACAAAGATAAATGTTGTGCATGAGAAATGCTATCCCTAGGTGAATGTGACATGAGGAGGCTGACATCCAGTTGCAATAACCTTTTTAGTGAGGCTTAGCTAAGGCCAAGCTTCACATTGTCCTTGCTACCAGAAAAGGGAAGTTGTTCTTTCATAGTAAGGAGGAAACTGAGGATGAGCCCCACTGTCATCTGTAATTGAATTAGCCAGACTTCCCCTCCTGTTGCTGAAGTAGGAAATCCAGTGTTAGAAAGGAACAGTTGAAATGATGAGGGAAGGAATTAGCATTAAAGCTGAAGATCAAGAGTATTCTCTTCATCAGCATATAATCATGGACTGTAGCAAGTCAGACATAGACAGCTTCAAGAGGATTATTGTTTCCTTTGTATGCTCAGCTGGCCCCAGCTGGATTAAAAAGTGATTTTCAAGAACTGAAGCTGGGAGAAATACACAGATCTGGCCTCAAAGTGTGCACCAACCTACAAAGAAATTCAGATGCTATGGGCTTCTCTAGGGAGCTCATTCACAGTTTCTCTAACTACTGGAATGTCCTATCTGTTTAATCTGGCCAGACCACAGAAAAGCCAGAACTGAAGATGATACCTTGGGGAAAAGGCAAGACCCCAGGTGGAGAAGACCTCACAAGCCTGGGTTCTGTCAAGCATCATAGAGCAATTGCTCCACAGTATCCTCCTTTGCCAGCCCAGGGCTCTTTGCCATGATACCCATCATGTTACCCATGATCTACGGGTCACAGCTAATACCTTGGGAATGATAAGAAAAAATGCATGAAACTGTCCCTGAGGATTTAAAGAATAGAGAAAGTGAGAGAGGTAGAGAGGGAACAGAAGAAGGTAGTGGAGAAAGCAGAGCACTATGGCAGCAGTCCTTTAGACCTCTGGCTGCATAAGGATTACGAAGTCATTTAGCACTGATCAAATAATGAAAATGGTTGTTCATGAATATTTTATTGGAATATTTTCACAAAGGTTGTATTTCAATCGTGAAACATGTATTAGCCTGGTAGTGCAAAGAGATGAAAGAGAGAGAGGGAGAAAGGGAGAGGGTAGGAGAGAGGAGAGTGCGAGTTCTGAAATGATTAATTATCAAATCCCTCTCCATGTGAATGACTTACTGCTGAAGTGCTCTGATTTGTAAAAATGACAGATACCAGATCAGGACTGGTTTGTGCCTCACTATTGCAGCCTTGCTATAGCTACTCCCTTGTGCTTTATGTGCAAGCATTCACCCAGTTTATATCTCTGCACCCTGATCTTCCCTCTGCTCACTTGCTACCACCTCTGGACATTCCTCCATACCATTCCCTGTAGAATTGCTGCTGTGTGAATGAGCTGGGTCTGTTGTTTCTCATCTTTTCACTTGGGAAAACCCTGGCAAGAGTGCATTCAGGATAAGTGATGCATGTGTTGTCTGATGGACATGTGAAGGGGGCTTGCTTCTCCACAGTGGCTCTCATCCTGCCAGACACCCAAAGTTGCATACTGCTCCCATTACCTTATAGGGAAGGGGTTGGAGGGCAAGGAGTAAAGTTGTTTCAAATCAAAGGCAGTCTGCTTTGATTTCTGAGCCCTGTATTTCACAGAGCAAAACCCTCTGTCAGCTTGCATCCTGCTGAGGCTTTTATCATCGGGAGCATATGAGTTGTGTCCTGCTGCTGTGTGTCAGTGCAGTCCCTGCCTCTCTGCGCCAGCACTACAAGGCATGCAGATAGGGATGTATATGCAGATGCATTGACCTCCTGCTGCCAAGGGCACGGTGCAGGCCATGGTCATTCTTCTGGCTTGACTTTCATATTTCATTTCTTTGGGCAGATGCAATGATGCCAGTTAAATGGTAGACAGTGAGGTGTTACCATATGCAGCAGATAGAAGGAAAGGAGAAGAGAAGGGGAGCAGACTTCACCTTCTTGTTTGTATACCCTGGAATAATTAGATATTAAAAAATATTGCCAGGTTGTTTATAACCCCTCAGAGCCTCTAAAAGAGATCCTTATTAACAATCTGGGCTCTCCCTGTTAGACAATCATGGCTCCTGTTTGTCTGCTAATGGTTTCCACTGAGGAAGAGCTCTACTCCTGTGGAGCAGGTTGTTAAAGGGGGAACAGACCTTTGGGACGGCCTCTTCCTTCCACCATTTTCTGACTGGGAACCCCCATGGATCAAAATGATAATGGTCTCTGTACACCAATGTATGAACTGCTGCAACTCTGCTCCTTCTTTAGTGCAAAAGGGGAAGATTCAGGGAGCACATCTGCAGCAAGAAAACATTATTACAAGGTGGTTATTGCAGGAGTTAGTAAGATGCTGGAGGAAGAGGGAGTACCAAAGCTAGAGAATCCTTGAGGTACATCTTAAGCCTGTTTGCTTTCTTCCTGAGCTCAGGAGTAAGAGCTGGCTCAGACCCAGACAAGGTGCATTAGCAGGATGTTTTTGCCATCGCAGAGAGAAAAATCAGCAGCTCTGTGCTGCAAGACTCACAGGGGTCCCACAGTTATTTTCAGTCTTTTGCTTAAGGCACTGCGGATGCAGGGACTTACTGGTCTTTGTGTGATGCCAGCAGACAGACAGATTTGGGAAAAGCTTTTAAAAGTACTTGGCAGATGACTCACTCCTTAGCAGCATCAAGGAGTAGAAGAAGGAAAGGGTGAACCAGGAACAGAGACCCAACGTGAGGAGCAGAAACAAGCTACAGGGGCTGAGGTCTCACACACGCAACCCTGTGTACCACTGATGTACAGGATTGTATGCATGGGGTACTGCATTGTAGGAGGGAAGACTTTTGCGCACAAGAGAGTAGGAGCTGGAATCTATTGGCACGACCATGCTGCAGTGTTGTTGCTGGAGAACATGGAGTTCTTGTCTTGCAGACGCTGAGTCATGGGAAAGATGAAGCAGTCATTTCAGGGTGTTGACAGCTTAATACAAGGTTAGGCCTTCTATTTCCATGCCAACAGCACCAGTGACAAATACAAATGAGTTGTTTCAGGGCAGCTGATGAACTTTCTCCGTAGGAGAAATGAGATCTTGTTGAGTCCTCCTCTGATAAGTGTGGAGCTGAGTCAAGATGAGCACGCTCTCTAGATTCCTCAGTGCAGAAGTGTTGCTGGCGTTAGTAGATACTAGTGGGTGTGTAGGTAGGATGCCTCTCTTTAAGTGTATTTTTCTCTTGTTGATCGTTTTTCCCCATCCAAGGGTGGTTTTGCACCAGGGGATAAGCATAAAGGACAGAGAACGACTTCTTTGTGCTGCAGTGATTACACTACCTAGTGCAGTTCCTAGGTCTCCTCCACAATATGAGCTACCTAGTCATGGATAATATCCCCACTATCCTCCCTGTAGGTGTTCTCCAAAGTGCCAGAGGCAGCTTCAGGTCTGCATCCAGGAACAGTCACAAAATATCCCATAGGTCCAGGCCATCTCTTCTAGTGTGGTCACTGCCCCACGAGAGTTTGTTCACATGGCCATTTTGGTCCTGATGAGGGTAGGACTCAAAAAGAGTCACGTTTCTGAAGAAACAACACGTTAGTTTTGAATTCCTTTCCACAACTGAATGCATAATAACAAATGTTAAAGCCAGAGGAAAAATGTATTGACTTGTTAAGATTACTTATATGCGTGTGTATGTGTGTGTTCATTTCAGAAAATAGTTGTTTTGAGAAATATTTAATCTCAGAAAGTTTTCAAAATAGATTTGGAAAAGGTTGGATTATTCCATGTCAACGCGTTTTCAGGTAAAACAATCCAAATCCTTTTTTCTAATCAGAAAGAAAATTTTCATCTGAAAGGTTTAGTTAATGTGTATATTTATGTATAAAAAAAGCTGAGAAGCAAAGCAAAATATTTCAAAATCACCCACATAAAATGCTTGAGTTAATTCTTACAAATATGTATTTTAATTCCAGTAGCACACATTTGTATTCAGCATATTTTCGGGT
Source organism: Meleagris gallopavo (assembly GCF_905368555.1). Lineage (NCBI taxonomy): Eukaryota > Metazoa > Chordata > Aves > Galliformes > Phasianidae > Meleagris > Meleagris gallopavo. Next base: position 15,142,708 of record NC_139405.1, read on the forward strand.
ACTATTTTCTCCCCTCCATCAGAAAGGAATGTCACATTTCATTCTCAATCCTTTGCCTGTATCTCTTGTTAATCTTAAATTCAGTTTGATAGTTCCAGAATTATTAATTATATATGCTATACTGGCTATTATATATGCTGTACTGGTTGCTAGCTCAGAAGCTGCTGATGTAAATAGTAACAGAAATCACAGCGGGAGACTTAAGGGATCCAGTAGTTCACAGTGCTTTCTAAATACTTTAAGCAAGAGTAAACAGTTTTTGATCAAGATATGGTGCCTTGAGCTCTGACCCTAAGGATATGCAGTTTTTATGACAACAAAATCAATACTCTTTAGTTAAAAAGGTACAGGAGTAGAATATTAGCCTGCTGGATTAACTCAGCATATCGCCCTGCATTATAAACCTCTAGTGCTGAACACTTCAGAGAATAAATGAAAATTCTGGGTCAAACCAAATGTCCACCCAACACAAGAATCTGTGTCCAGTGGTGCCGTAAACAAATGGCACCACGTGCTTCTGTATTGCTTTCATGATGTTGTTTCCAAATAATATCCAGAGTACATCAACTGCTAAAATTTGTGATGAATTCAGAAATACAAGTTCTAATAAAATATCTTCTTTGAAATTGTCCCTTGAAAGAAAACACTTTGCTGCCAAGTTCAAAAGGAAAAATAAATACAGTTTCACATCTTCAGTGTCAGATACAGCAGTACACGGAGATGGAGAATCCTTTATGCTCAACAGAAATGATATACCAGATCATTCTCTTCACTATTTTGTGCATAAAAACACAGTGTTAATAGGAGATACAGCTCAACATCCAGTGCTGTGACCTAGCCCTTTCTGGTTATTTATTATGCAAGCAGAATGAAAGGGAGTTCATCCATGACTCTTTGTTTCCTTATGTTTAAAAGATGCACTTTGCTGAACAACTGAGTTAGAAGTAGAGAATCCCCCAAACACTTTGTTCTGCTTCATTACTCAGTCTTAGAAGAAAAGTCTCTCTGCTGTCCTGGAATGAGCCACTCTGCAAATGGCATTGCACAGATGTGAGATGGGAAGCGCGCTGTAGTGCAAGGATCCCAGGGCAAATCTGTGTGAATATCTTATTCTCCCATATCTGGGACAATTCAAAAAGTATTACCACAAAATAATAGAAAAGAGAAAAATGGGGGGAAAAAAAAGTGAAAGAGAAAAGGAAGGAAAAAGGGAGAAAAAGAAAAAGACTGTCAAGTTAATCTGAAGTGAATTTCAATAATTGCATGGAATCAAGAATAAAAAAAAAAAGTATGTGCGATTAAATGAAGTTACTTGACCATATCAAACCGTTTGGTTTTGGGTAGCAGGGGTAGATTATTCATTCTAGTCAGAAGAAAGGATAGCAAATCTTTAAAAAAAATAAGACATCTAAGTACTGCTATAAATGATTCTTTTCTTTTTCTAGAGTCATTTATATCTCTGCCACTACTTGTAAGGAATAACGGACCATTGAGACACCTGAAACAAGTATCCTAAAGCAGAGATTTTCATGGCACTTTCTGGGTTTGCTACCGTCACCTGGGCTTGGAGAGAATGTCAGAAGATTGGAGAGAGTTGACTATTATAGCAGGGAAGCAGCTAGTGTCAAGGTGTTGGGGAATAGAATCATTAAAGTTGGAAAAGACCCCTAAGATCATCATGGCCAACAAGCAACCCATCCCCACCATGCTCACTATTTCCTTCAGTGCCACATATCCATGGTTCTTGAATCCCTCCACTGGTGGTGGAGATTGTGACTCCAGATGCTGACTCCGCTACTTCCTTGGGCAGCCTGTTCCCAATACCTCACTACTCTTTCTGAAAAGAAATGTTGCCTAATATCCAACCTGAACCTCCCCTGACACAACTCGAGGCCATTTCCTCTCATCCTATCGCTGTTACCTGGGAGAAGAGGCTGATCCCCACTTCACCGCAACCTCCTTTCAGGCAGTTGTAGAGAGCAATAAGGTCTCCCCTGAGCCTCCTCTTCTCCAGACTGAACCATCCCATTTCCCTCAGCTGCTACCCATAAGTCTTGTGCTCCAGACCCGTCACAGTTTTGTTGTCCTTCTCTGGACGTGCTCCAGGGTCTCAATGTCTTACTTGCAGCGAGAGACCCAACGCTGGACTATAGAAAGAGAAGGGACTGAAGATTGGGTCTTGTTTTTTTCCCCTAACATAAACTGCTGGGCTCTATAGGGTTGGTTTTGGCCCTTCCTACTTGTCCTTAGGAAAGTGGGCCATCAGAAGTTTCCAGGAACTGAATTTATGTCCATTCAGCCAATCTCTTTGACCTTATTACAACTCTATCATGTGCAAGGGAATTCCTGGTGTAATCAATAGTAAGTTAAGGTTGGGCATCTCTTTGCTGGAAAGATGCAGACACAGCCAAAAATAAAACTTTCAAGTTGTATTTGTATTTGTGGTCTTTGTCTGTCTGCACATCTGTCCATCAGCCCTCACTGATAACTTTTCAATCTATTAGCAACTTGTGCTGTAAGGTAAGTAGAGTTGCAGAGCTCCTGTAAGGGAGAGAAAAGAACAGAACACAGAATAGAATGGAATAGTTCAACTGGACACTACTTACAAAGATCAAGTCCAACTGCCTGACTACCTCAGGGCTAACCTAAAGTTTAAACACATTAGTGAGAAAATTATCCAAATGCCTCTTGAACACTGACAGTCATGGGCCATCAGCCACCTCTCTAGCAAGCCTATTCTAGTGTCTAACCACCCTCACAGTACAGAATTTTTTCTAATGCCCAGTCTGTTGATGAGGTCCATTCAGTGTTGAGATAAGCAGAGATAAGCCCATTCCTCATACAGAACAGCTCTCTTCTACCAGAGAAGCCACCTGGACACACAGGATGGCTGGTGTTCCAGGCAGAGAGGGACATTCAGCATTTCCAGCTGTGCCAGTTGCACTTTCCTAATGTCACACCCCAAATTAATTTAGAGTCATTTTCCTCTCGGGCTCCTAAACAAAGCTGCTTGCCTCTTTTCAAATGTCAAGTCCTTAATGGGGAGGAACAGCCTCATTCATACTCTGGACATTAAGTTATTGCAAAACTAGCTGATAGAGAGAGCTCTAGCAGTCTAAACTGATTCTCCTCTTAAAGCAATACATTAAAACCAGCGCGTACTCTGTGTAGACACTCTGAAGCCTTTGTAATTTAGTTAGACTTCTTTCTGGTTGATGTTAAAGTAAAAGAACTTCAGTGACATCAGGATACCTTTCATGAGCCTGGGTATACTGCAGCTTCTGCTTTTCGTTGCAAAATCACAGCACTTCCCCTTCCTGCCTCACTTTCCCTGTTTTTGCATGACATACTTGAGGAAGAGATGAAAAACTAAGTACTGATGAAAGAAGAAATGTAGCTGTGCGGTTTTATTCCCAGCACTGTTTGTTGTAGATTTCAGGGAAGTAAAAGAAATGCAGAAGTGGAGAAAGAGTCTTGTCACATGAAATACGTGGTTTTCATCATTTGCTCTCTGGTGACTGTCTGAATGTGGCTAAAGTACCACATCATAAAGATGAGTATATGTGCTCCCTTTTTTCCTGTTCTTACCTCCGACCATAAGATGTGGATCGTGATATCCAAGGCAGAATCCCCCTCCCAAACCAATTGCTTCATTTCTTATCTTTTCTTGGTGTGGGAGGTGGGGGACAAGGGCTAGGATCCTCTCTGGCAGCACTGAGAAGCACCTTCTACCCTTTCTTCTGCTGTGTGACCTTTTTTGGCAAGGAGAGACCAGGATCACTGCAGCAGATGGACCCATTGTCATGCTTTTCATCCAGTCAGAAGTGAGGAAGCAGACTAGAGGCAGACAGAAGGAAGTGAAACACAGACAGGTTACACCAAACAAACCCCAACGCATCGCAAATTGATCCCAAGTAGGAGCCCTCACCTTGTAGCTGGAGATTGGTGCAATCGCTTCATGTGAGACTTTCAGGCACTCAGCTTGGTGTGAAGCCATATGGCATCTATGGCATCCTCATGGTTCTGAGAGTGATGTCTGAGATCCAGAGTCACCATTTAGGACTGAATTTGTCACTACTAATTTGCTGATAAACTTAGGTGGTACCTGAGTATGTGTGCCTAATCTCTAGGCCCAAGCCCATGGGAGCTGTCCTCCCTCAGATTTTCTTCTCCTCTTTCATTACAGAATGGCAAAGACTACTTGGGGGCTGGAGACAAAGTGGATGAGGGAAGATCATCATCTTTGCCATAAGGCTTCAAATTCCTGTATCTGCTAGGAAAACAAAATTGCCCTCACACCACTATCTCATCCTCTCAAGTGCAATCAAATGAACTACTGTTGCTGGGGAGCTAGTCTAAAAACATCTCTCTGTGTTCTGCTCATTCAGGCCTTTTACGCCTGCTGTTCTCATTATTATTCTCTTGTTTTTCCAAGTGTTGAAATCTCACTCGGACATTTATAGTTTTATCTGCACTTGAATATACAATCAGACGCCACAGGCAGAACCAGCCGGGGGCTGAATCATGTTCTAGCCTACGTCATACTTTCGAACTCGAGAACAAAATACTGATACCAAAATGATCTAATGGCTCAAACCCAGATGTTACGAAAGTTTGATACACATAAGAGGCAAACTTGTCCTAGTCTTCAGTTACACCTCCTTTTTCCCATTCACATACAATTCTGAGCCTTCTTTAATCTTCGAGGCATAAACACTGTTCCCAATACTTCCACTTCTATGAAAACAGCATCAGTCAATTAAGTGGTAGTAAAAATCCCTTTGCACAATTCTCTTGTTTTCAATCAGCCATCATTGATTCAAGAGCTTGATGGGCTTTTGTTCAAACTGGAAGTTCCTATGCTGTAAGAGGGCAAAGAAGATGATGCTCACCCAATGAGAAATGCCACTTCAAGGGCTGACTGGAGAAAGATTTGGTTAAACTGCACACGAAGTTGAAGTGCAATACAAGAGACTCTTCCAGATACAAGGTGTTCATCACACTCTTTCTTGATGCCTTTGCACAGACAGCTGCTCCTGCTTCCAGCTTGTGTTTTGTTGCCTTGCTGTGCAGTCACAATAAGGAAGAAGTTAGTAATTTACAGAAAAACAGCAAATGCACACAGTGATGCACTTACATCACACAGTACTGTGCTATGGTCACTGAAGGCACAAATCTGTTTACTAGAATGAGGAGGATTCATGATAGAGAGGAATCCTCAAAGAATGAGTTTTCATACCGGCTTTTGTTTTGCTACTCTGAGCACTTCAGACATCTGGCAGAGCTCTGAGCAAAGCAGCAGCAGCTGCTGCTTATAGCAATTTATTCCTTCTCCAGATGTCAAGAAAGTGCTGTTGACATCCCTTTATCATCCTTTAGTCATCACTCCCCAACCACTCATGGTATCTCATCATCATCTCACATATAACATTGTCCCTATAAGATATTTCAACTGGATCTTGGTGCTACCAAACATTGAGAGCAGGCTACAGTCAAAATCTTACATTTTCCATCTTCCAAATGCTCAAGCATTTATAAGAGAGCTGATGAGCTGATCCCTCTCTGAAGGAAAGCTATTAATTCCAAGGTACCTAATCTCTACCTATCAACACTGGAGAATGGATTGGAATTTCCTGGAGGGGAGGGGAGGGGAGGGAAGGGGAGGGGAGGGGAGGGGAGGAGGAGGAGAGGAGAGGAGGGGAGAGGAGAGGAGAGGAGAGGAGAGGAGAGGAGAGAGGAGAGGAGAGGAGAGGAGGGGGGAGGAGAGGAGAGGAGAGGAGAGGAGAGGAGAGGAGAGGAGAAGCAGCTTCTTTATGAGTCACTCTTCATTGTGAGGCATATAGTTGCACAGTACTTGAAGTAAGACTCTCAATCTGGCCAGCAACTGTGTGTAACCTGCACATCCCTGTTCCCTGCTGGATATTTCACCCCACAAAATAAAATAAATCCTCCCGTCACCTGATCAAATATGTCAGGATTCCCTCTCCTACCAAATAGGGCTAGTCCTGTTCTCCAGCCTTAGGGAGATGAAGCAGGATTAATAAATGTGATCAATGTGTTTCTTGTCTCCAGATACAATTTATGATGAGGTGTTTTTTGAGTATGATATATGATTCACTGTGGGATGCAGCAGAGTGTTTTGGCCTTGCATCTGTAGAGGTACAGTATCCATTTTCCCTCAGTCCATAAAATGCAGCCTGGAAAAATGATGAATATGTTTTGCAGAAGCTCAAGTGGGAACTCCAGGGAAGTTCCTTGAAAGTGTTTCTAAAAGGATATTCATTTTGCTAGTGAAACAAAGAAAACTCTTCCAAGTCTCTGTGCCGCCTTCAAGCTCCCATTTCCCACTCCTGCCCTTTTCCCAACTTACTTTCAGAGCCTACAGGAGGCAGGATTGTCTGAGGGTCAGTGCTGACTCTAGCCCCTGTTTTCAGCTTTGGAGCGCCTGGCAGCCTATGTCTATAGTTGGCAGGTCAGCAGTCATATCTGGACATCCACAAACCAAGAGCCAGGGTTAGTCCAGGGATATAAACCTTTTGCAAGAAAAGTATGTCATCTCTGGCTGTGCAGTGAGGGAGCCTGGTGTTGATGTGATGAATTTTTCCTCACTCATAACTCATCCTGTCTCTTGCACTCATCCCATGCTCTGTTTATCAAACCTGTTGGTCCCACTGCTGACCAAAGACTGCATTAAATTGGTTCATCAATCATCTGGCTGTCAGACGCAGTCTTGCCAAGGAAGGGAGGAAATGCCATAAAACTCCACAGATGATATAATTCTGATTAGGAAAAGTGCTTACTTCTGCACCTACTTTTAAGCCCATTAGAATAGCTGTTTTGCAGATCTTACAACTTAAAGCATTTACCCTGAATATGATTTAGTGAATCAAAGCCTTTGTTAATAGGGCATTTGGATCTTCATTACTGCACCAGTTTTTGACATATTTAAAAAGAGATTATAAACAGGAGGGAAATCAACTTTTTATGCATGTAGGTAGATAGTGATAGACAGTAATAGAGGGGGAATGGTTTTAAACTAGAGGGGAGACTTAGATTACATGTCAGAGGGAAGTTTTACAGAGAACGGGTGGTGAGGCACTGGCTCACACTGTCCAGAGAAGCAGTGGATGCCCCATCCCTGGAGATGCTGAGGGCCAGGTTGGGTGGGTTCCTGTGCAGCATGAGCAGTTGGATGGCAGCCCTGCGCATGGTATGGGAGTTGAAACTAGATAATCTTTGAAGTTTCTTCTAACCCAAGCCATTCTATAATTCTATTTATATTACCCTCCACAGTCAAGCACAATGAACCAGATAATGCCAGCTAAGTATTCAACTGGGTAATACTAATAGCTGGGGCCATGCTTTTCAAGAGAAAGAAAAAATGAAAGCAAATATTTTATCATCTGCTTCAGTGAGATGAAAGCTGGCTCTGCCAAGAGGAGCTCCGAGAAATCCATTTCCAGACTGGGTAATAATGTCTGGAAGAAAATTGTCTCTGTACCGTTGGCATGTCAGCCAATTCTATATGGCGTTTTCTAGAGCACGGTCATCCTGGGCATGAATACTCCCAAATGCAGTGTTGTTTCTTTACTTCAGGCATCAAATGGGCTAGGACATAAACTATTGAATGGCGACTACTACTAAGGGACTTTCTCAAAGTACACAGAGAAACCAAAGGTCCTTGTTTTATTGTTTTGGGGGGTTTGTTTGTTTGTTTGTTTGTTTTGAATTCAAGAAAATTGCTTATTAGTTGCCAGATGCTAGCCTAATAAAATTGGCCACAATTGCATTTTGTGTAGTAACTGTTTTCCAGAAATGAAGCCATAATTTGCATATAGTGACACTGGGGAGTAAGGGGATTATTTTAGTAATTAGAATACCAACAAAGAATATTCTTAGTCATAAGGATCCCTCAGACTGGTCTTACACTAATGGAGGGTGGTTTAGATGTTTCCATCCCAGTGGAAATCTTTATGAATGGACTAAAGGGGGAACGTATAATTATCCTTCCCATGTGCTCTTACTAATATTCTCTGCACCCAGAATTGCATATAGAAGGGCTTTGATTTTACTAAATCACAAGATATGCATTAGATTAAAAGGAAAAAAATCTTTGCAATAGGTAATTTATTGGAAATTGAAATTTCTATGGGAGTGTGGTCCTGTTCCACAAGTAAAATCAAATTATTTCACAATGTCAGAAGCTGTAAAATTCACACTCTATGGCACATAGTTAATGCAAGACATCTGGTTTTGGCTGGACTGAAAATTTTGTCAAGGAGGTGAATTTTTCAGCATAGGTGCTATCCTTTCAAAAAGGTCAGGACCGTCCTCAAAGAGTTTATCAATAAAAAAAGTCCTGTTCTTTCTGAGCTGATTTTTCTCTATGTTGAAGATTCTATCAGAAAAAAAGGCTATTAGCACCCAATGAATCAGCCTTCTGAATCCCTTTGGGTTGCTTTACAAGTCATTTTTTGGTAGATCCAACTTGCTTTATTGAAGCCATTCAAGACATAGTGTCAGGTTTTCAGATTACTTGACTTTGGCTAATGGTTTCTTTTGCCTTTGAATTTTGGTCTATTTTTAAGTGGGGGAAAAAAAAAAAGAAAAAAAAAAAAAGCTGTCTGAAAGCTATACAAAGTTTCTTTTGAAAGAGGTCTGTTCAAAACATTATAGAATTTTCCATAATATAATGTGACACTTGAGAAATGTCAAATTGAAACATTCCAACATTCTCAAACTTTTCTTCCATTCTGGGGATGCTGAAACTGTTTACTTCTGTTTATCCAAAGACACAAATACCTTCAGTGCTGTGAATTTGCTTTTGTGCTTGACAAATCCAACCTAACTCCAGTGAATAGGAGCCTCTCTGTTCAAGGCTTTTATTAACTCTCTGATGAATAGCTAGTGCGTGGAAAAAGTTTTTGAGGAGAGCTGAATGACCAACGCTTTGTAAAATTTTCTATGCTTCCATTATCAAGGCTTTCAAGCATCCTTAGTAGCCCTGTCCATGATCCTCAAAGTACCAGTGCTTTTTCCAGAAAGGATTCTGCTTTTGGGTCTCTGAAGGTCCCAGGAAAGATGCTGTTGAAATCATTGGTCATCCCATGGTGAGGGGCTTGCCTTTGCAAAGTGGATAAGATGCCTTCCCCGTCTGAACTAAAGGACATGATGCTAAGTGTAAACCTGAGAGTTGTTTATATGCTGTTTGGAAATGGTCATTTTCCTCCTGCTTACAGCCTGGTCCCACTTTCTTTCAGTATGTATTGTTTGACATTGTTTCTTCCTGGAACATTTATAAGGCATTATGCTTAAAAAATTAGGTTGATGAATGAGAAGAGACAGTTCTGATAAAGCCATTGACAGAAAGGCCAGAAGCCTTGTTGTCATCTTGGAAGCTTGTCATTTGGCTGCCATAAATCGCTCTGAGTAGCAAGATAGTAAAAAAAAAAGATAAAAATAGAGCAAAAACTGCCCAGAAACTTAGATGACAATGAAGCAGAAAGTGTCCCAGCAAAATGATCATTTTTGGAGAAACACAATTAAACCATTAAGAATTCCTCACTCGTTGTAACAAGGGAACAAAGACTGTCTCAAACCATAAGAAGTTCATATGCTTTTAAAAGATCTTTCTTGTAGGTAACAGATCTGCTACTGCCTCTGGGTAACCCTGTCGATATCACACCACTGCCCATAAAAAGACATCCACCTTTCATCATGCTGTAAGATTGAGAAGCACTGAGGAAGCGCCAGGCAGTCTTGTCAATGAGTAGATCAGTTCTGCCCAATCCTGACTTTCAATTGCTTGCTTTGAGCAGGAATCTTGCTTTTGTTTTGGGTCTTATTCTTGAGAACGCTTGGAAATAGGATGTTAGAAGAACCAAGATTTGAATACACCTGAAACTCCAGATGTAGCTTTCTGCAGGGGCTGTCCAGTGTGACCGTGGGATCACCACAGTTCCAAATCAGCTCAGTTCTGTATTCTAAGTTCATTATTTCAGCTGTATTAACAAGCTGCAACTTTGTGGGGTTTATTGTGCTCAAGCCTAAATGCCTGGCATGTAACTTTGGGAACTCCAGCTGAACAGGTTGATTTCAAACAGCTGCTTGAGTACTCAAAGCTACGTAGAAGATATGATGCCATTACCAGAGGTTTGGATCAGTCTTACAAGCAGATCCTTGGCTCACAGCCCATCTGCCCACTTTTCCAGGAAAGGCTAAGCCATCTCAGGAACCAATGTGACACACAGTATTAAATCCTACAATGTGTTTAAGCTTAAAGGCACTTAAAAATAGTACTTGAAATGCCTTTGGTACTGTCATCATGTTAATGGCACAAACAATCTAATTCAACTAAAAAAGTAGCTGATTTCCAATCAGTTTGCTGACATATTCCAGAACATGTTTCAGCCAAGAAGAGTATCTTACCTTCATTTCCAGATGAAACAAATAAATGTGTTGTATTGTTGCTGTTCTTTATCTTGCAGACAAACAAAGCTGTAGCCAAGGGAGACTTTCACCACGCAAGCTCCAGCTCCCGGCGAGCACTCTTCCTTGCTGTGCTGTCCATCACAATTGGAACTGGTATCTATGTTGGGGTGGCTGTGGCTCTTATTGCCTATCTATCCAAAAACAATCACTTATGAGCCTCAGGAAAGAGGGACAACCAGCCGCCCAGCACCTGCACTGCAGAACTCCACCGCAGATCAGACTGCATGGTTTTCCAAAAGATCCAGAGACATATAAACACCTTCTGGGGGCAGGTACAGGCTAAGATGGGCTTGTGCATTACAGTAGGGTGGGAAGCTGGCTGAGATTGACATAGTTGCTGTATTTGTGATGCACAAGTCCTGCTTCTCTACATGAAACCTTGTGAAAGGAATAAAGGAATAAAGGAATAAAAAAGAAAAGAAAAGAAAAGAAAAGAAAAGAAAAGAAAAGAAAAGAAAAGAAAAGAAAAGAAAAGAAAAGAAAAGAAAAGAAAAGAAAAGAAAAGAAAAGAAAAGAAAAGAGAGAAGAGAAAGGAAAAGAAAGGAAAAGAAGAGAAAGGAAAGAAGAAGATAAAGGAAAAGAAAGGATAAGGAACTAGGGGAAGTGTGGAGAAGGGTATTTTGCCTTTGCCTTCTTAGCAATATGGTGTTTACAAGAAGCTGGCAAACTGAGCTGTTCTCTTAATACCTTCTTGGTGACCTGAACTTTGCAGCCAGCATGAGCTTGTGCTTTGCTTGCTTGTTGAGCACGGCACTGAGATCTGAGAAAGCATGGACAGTGGCTGGTTCTCTGAAAGAGCAATATAACAACAGGAGGAAGAATACTTTTTTTTTTTTTTTTTAAATGCAGGACTCATTTGCCTAAGAATGAAGCAGAGACCTAGCAGAGAACAGTGTTGCCTACTCTTCTTGTGTTGGTTGGTTTCTATGGAAGATAAAAAGGAAATAAAAAATATTTTTTCTTTCCTTTCTTTGTTTCTGGATTAAGACGTGACCCACAGACCCACCCAATGCAGAACAGCTGAGGTGACAGCATGACTTGACTCCGCAGACTGTCTGTGAGGTCGAAGTAGCATGGAATCCATTGTATAATGAATTCCTCCATCCAGTCACACCGTGATAACAGCACATGCCCATGGCATATTGCTTATCAGGATTGCTCCACCCTGTTGTGGTGACATGCATAGCAAATGCAAGAAATGTGGGGGGGAAAATGCAAACTGGAATACTAACCAATTTTAAATTACAAAACATGGAAAAGCATGGGAATTAACCAGACGAAGGAATGCTTCATATATTTCTGAGGTATTGCTCATACACAGAGCAGAGAAGTGGATCGCTTCGATTACAAGCTCACAGCTCATCCATGGACCAAGGACACAGAATAACCATGGATGTCCTGATAAGAAAAGTAATGGTATGTTGCAAGAAAGCTGAGCATTGTCCTTACACTGACTAAAACAATGCATCTCTTTTCTTCTTTACTCCTTCCCCACAGTCACCCTTTTATTTTGTTGTCTTACAGATGTATGATATCATCCCACAAAAGATGAATGTGTATAGATATATATGTATCTATGTATGTATACATATATATCTATACAAGTGATAAACTGGTTGAGACAATAAGCATTTTATTGTTCACTGCCTTATGTTTGTACCAACACCATTTATTTGTCCAAAAACCTTTGTGTCCATCTGTATTTCGTGTCTGTGTTGCTCCAGGACAATTATTTTCCTTCTGTTTGGGGGTTGGCATTGCTTTGGGTTGGACTTGACTTTTTTTTTTTTTAGGAGGGAGGAGAACAAACACATCCAAAACTATTTTTCTGCTGGTTATAAAGTTTATTAAAACACATGGTATACAGCTTCTGATGCTCCGTGTGACACTTTCTTTGGATGGATGTGAAGTGTTAAACTGAGTGAAACTTGCCACAGTACAGAGTTCACCTACCTGAAAAAATATCAATATGGACTATCCCATATTGTTTCTGTGTGTAAAATCCCACTGAAGTCACTGGCAGTTCTTCTTTTGCACTGATTTGTTGGGCTTCAAACCAAGCTTGGAGATCAGCAACGTACTTGTATTCATCTTCAACAGTTCCCAACCACTGCTGAAGCCCAGTAACTATAACTTTTTTTGTCCTGGTTGCACTAGTAAGGAAAAGTAACTCTGTGCTTCTTCTCCTTCAACTTTTATTTTTCTAGTAACTACCACGGACACCCCTTTGAAGGAAGGCACCAGTGAGTGGGCAAGTCAGAATCTCCTACAGTGGGCAGTTCCTGGGTTTGAGTAGGGGGTAGAGAAGAGCACAGTCTGCAGCCTCTCCATTTCCAGCTATAGTGCATACAGCAGGCTGCAAAGCCTGTCATGGCTTTAAAACCCTAGTGAGCGTATGTGTTGCAGATATCCACTCACCCTCCTGGAGGTGGCTATGACCACTTTTATTCACATTTGTCACATTTTGAGCTGTTTTCCCATTCAGAAAGAATGGGAAGTTTATTTCTTGGTTGTTTTTGAGGGCACAGTGAAGCATTTCTGGACCTGTATGATTACAAGGTCACATACACTAGGCCTGAGTTATGTTAAACACATCTCAGTACAGATCTTACCATGCCTCAGTTCATAATGGAGTAATGACTCAGGCTGAGGCTAGGAAAGCATTTATCTATGGGGCAAAAACAAGAACTGGATATACTGATTATTTATTTAGCTTAAATGAAGAAGTTTCCATTTGAGCCTTTCCCATTTGTACCTCTGTGTTGTGTCCTGGCCCAGCTCCCAAGCTGAAGAATGCATAAAGCTCTGCCACCCTGATAGACTCAGCTAGAAGGAGCTGAGAGGTTTGTGATTCAGGTTCTCATAAGATATCTGAGAGCAGGAATTGCTGCAAGAACCAAAGGTAGAAGTGGTGCCTTGGACTGTCTATGACCTTGTTTGCTCTTGTTGAAAACTCGAGGCTGGCAAATCCAGGAAAAAGCTTTTCAGACACCTTTGGGGGATTTCTATCCACTTTCAGTAGCAAAAGGGAGGAGGGTCTGCATACAAATGGAATCAAAAGTCCCTGTTGCTTAACCTAGGAGGACTGCTCTGGAATGAGGCAGGTACACAAGATGCATAGCCTGTTACAGGCAAATAGCATGCACAACACACATTGCAACTAACGCCATAGGAGTACCACCTCCAAACCACCCTAGGCCATGGGCTGCCAAGCTCTCTGCTCATTAAGATAAATTCCAAACAATAAGTTGTAGTGTCATCTTTCCATCCATAAGCCTTATGTCAGAGCAGGTACCACCTGCCTACTCCCAGCCAGAACAAACCTGGCATAAACTTCCCGCTGTGTGCTCAGGCTGATTTGGCACAAACACCAGTGTGTGCATCTGCCTTACTCAGATGACGATGGTATTTCTGAGTGTACAAACCTCCATGAACTGCAAAAACATAACCAGATAGAGGAATATCTTCATAAATTGCTATAGCAGTGACTCCTGCTGTTTAGAGACAGACCATTTAAGACTGGCTATGAAATTTTGTCAGCAGCTGCTGAACTGAAAAAGCCCTCCGCACAAGATTGTTATTCACTGTTGGCTGCTGGTTGCTGATTATTATTACCTGTTTCTACCCCCTCCTTTGGGAAAGGAAAGGTTGTGGAATCCAGGAGGAGAGGCAGGGATCATACACCTGCTGTGAGTGATGAAATGGGAGAAGACAGGAAAAAGTACTGACAGGTAAAGAGCCCTTGAATATTTATTTTATGTGGAGAAACATCAAGAAAATGATTCAGGGTTCTTTCCTTTTCCAAAGCAGCTTTTTGAAACTGAGTTAGCTTACCTGTCATTCTGTTCAGCTTGAACTTACCCCTTAAACTTACCTGTTATTCAGAAGCCATTGCTCCTTTTATACTCTCTCCAGGCTTCAAGGAGACATTTTCTAATAGACTTCACACCAAGAGTGCACTTCCTTCCTGCATTTGGACACATGGAGTTCCTGTCTAGTTTATAAAAGAGCTCTGCCATCCCAGAGAGGAAGGAGAGAAGCCAGTCCCCCAAACACTACGGCTGCCTCATTGCTTCCCCTCCTTTCTGGAGTGAGACCTTCATCCCATATGTGTTCAATCAGGAGGTGTCAAAGAAGTGGCACTGATATCCTTACCGGATGACAGGCTGGAGTGATAGCTAAGATTTACTACAAGGGAAAATATCAACCTGCAAAGTGCAGGCTCTGAAGGCTCCAACTTAATCTTGTAATGTAGGATGTCACTGTGGATTAGTCTCAAAAGGTGCACAGGGAGTGCTGGAGGCTCACCGAGAGGGGAGAAAAAAAAGCCTCCTTTTGAGAGCCTCAGAGCTCACGAGGAGCAGAGAGACTCTCCACTAAAAATGTGCTGGGTCAGAGACTAATTCCACATTACATCTGCCATCCAATGGGATTTCACAACCCCCTGATACCTCCATTGATTCTTGGTACCTTCACTCCAGAATCTTGCTAGAGCTGAGTGTTTTTTATTGCTGTCAGCCTGAGATGTATTTCTCCCATCTTCCACACAACACCCAATATAAGGCAAGCATCTGGAGCTCCCTGGTGAGGCAGGATGAGGGCACACAAACTGCTTGTGCGCACTACCTTACACTGGGGCTGACACAGACAGGAGCAAGCACCAGTGTGTTGCCCATGGCAGTGACAGCCACCTCTGGGCATGCTGCCATGCTCCAGCCACAGCTTGGGGAATGCCACCTGGTGAGTTGCAAAGGAAATTCACAGGCAGCCAACAACGAGTGGGGCCTCTGAGGAGAAAGGATGACAAGACAGCCAATTTGCTTGATTAAACCAGCCCAGCCGTTCCTAGCATCCTGTGTTAGCTCTTCCTGCAGGAGCTGAGCACAAAGGATGCTCTTTGCTGGCTGCCTGATTTTGCTCACAGCTGTCACATTACCAGGATGGTATGATTCTTCAGGCACTTCAATCACTGCAGCCCATGGTCCCACTTCTCTGATGTGGCACAGAACATTGCATTTTGCTTGAGACATCATGGGCAGCACTCAATGACATAGACATTGGATCCACAGCTGCACCAAGGGAGGGAGAGTAGGAGCTGTTTGCGCTGTCGTAGTTTATGTCATGTGGCAAGGCCAACACGTGTTTCATATTTATCAGCTGTGGACCAGCTCTGTTGCTCCTACTGCCTGCAGTGGTCAGAAGGTAGGACTGCTCCTCCCAGAGTTCTTTGACAGGATCCTCCAGCCATGCCATGGCAGAACTTTCTGTGAAAGGCAGCAGAAGGGTGGGAAAAAGCTTTATGAGTTGGCTGGTAGGAGAGAGGCTGGAATTTACCACATCTGCTCTACAATCACACATGGCCACAGTGCTGGAAAGCAGACATCTCTCTATGGTGAGCTGTTTTGCTGGGATCAAAGCCCTCCACCACTAGACCTTTGTGATACGTAACAGACTGTGTTTGTGCAAAGGTAAGTAGCCCAAAGTGATGCCCCAGGTGGGTTACATCAGCACAGCCTACACCATCAGGTATATGCCTGCCTCTCAGAGACAGTTTGTTCATCTAGAAAGCTCAGTAATGCTCCCCGTGCTTTAGACTCGTACCAGTTTTGAGTCAATTCTGAACAGGCATACATTCATATATTTATACATACACAAATATGTATATATGTTTATGCATACTTATTTGTATGTGCATATATATATATGCATATATATATACACACATATGAGATAGCAAATGGAGAAATCAATTGACTTGTTCTCCATTAAGAAGAATGCTGCAATACATTTCACTGGAAAAATATATATATATATCAAAAAACACAGAACACAACAATAAAACAAGGACTGATCAATAATTATCTACAAAATAGAGAACAGGTCATGAGAGCTTAGCTTTGCTGCTTACTTGCTATGTGCTTCTGAGCCAGCTCTGCTGTCTTTTTCTCTCTGCCACCTAGATCAACAGCTTTTATCGTTACTAAAGTGCTTTGGTCGTGAGCAACTTCCAGCCCTGACAGAATAGCAGCCTAATCAAGGAAATGAGCCATCTTGGAGGCCAGAAAGAGCACAGGTACACCAGCCATGCTGCCGTAAGGGAAGCAGCGTGCATGTAAAAGTACAGTTGGATGGTCACAGCAAGCAGCTGGGGCTCCAGGAGGTTCTTGCAAAGGTCTCTAAAGGATGGGTGTGAGTCTGTCACTGCAACTTGACCTCATTCCTTTTTTTCTCACTTTGCTGATTGGCTTATTTGATCATTTCTGAACTCATACTAGCAACTTGTGAGCAGCTACTGACTTGAATCACAGGAAAAAGAATACCAAGCAACCTTTTTTTTTCTGCTCCCCTGAGATAAAACCTGTCAACACACTCTTGGCGCAAAGCAGCAATTAGATCTGGTCACATTTTCTCATCATTTTTATGTTTGCTTAGAACGTCTTCCAAGAGAAAACGCCATTCAATCAAAAGGAAAAGTTTGTCTGCGGGGAGATGTTGTTCTCAAGGACATTTTATAATTGAGAAAATAAAAAGCCAAGCCCTTTGCAATGGTGAAATACTTCATGCTGACCTTTTTGAAATGCAACACAGCCTATTCTATTTGGAAATTATTTGTCTAAAAAACGCTTGATACTGACCACAGTGCCATCCAGCTGGCAAGAGCGCATGGTGAGTTTTCATTCCATTGAATCCTTGTGTGATAGATCCAAAGTGAAACTGTTAAAAGTCTTTTGTTTGTTTACTTTTTTCTTTTTTAAGGAACAGCCAAAATGCAGTTTTGCTCTGTTTCAAGTCTGAAACAGACGTTCAGATTGGGGTGTTATCTATCACATTGGGAAGTCCCATTCCCAAATCTTTTGTTCCTCACTGATACAAAATTCTCCCTGGCCTTATGAATACCATCCTAAATACTCTTCGCTGAGAAATCCATCTTTGGAAGCACACAACCCTCTTGTTTTGCAGTGACTATTGTGATGCTGTGGTAGCATTTGGCCTCTGCCACCAGTATCTCAAGGTGCATTTTCTTGCGCTGAGAAGACTCCCCAGTGCATGCAATGGCATAGCCTCTTTGCTGTCATGTTCCCTGCACAAATTTCTCCTACCCTAATGATTGGCCAGGTTTGAAGGAGAGGATTTAGCCCTGCTATCAGGGCATGAAGGAGGTCTGTGTGTGTCTGCTCAGGCAGCTCAGCGAAATCCTT
This sequence comes from Meleagris gallopavo, assembly GCF_905368555.1. Taxonomy (NCBI): domain Eukaryota; kingdom Metazoa; phylum Chordata; class Aves; order Galliformes; family Phasianidae; genus Meleagris; species Meleagris gallopavo. Next base: position 15,160,398 of record NC_139405.1, read on the forward strand.
TTAGTTAATTTAATAAATCCTCATCTACTATTTCCCTTGTTGCCCGGTTTCCTCCCCTAGTCTGCTCACACATTTCTGGAGTGAAAACAGAAGCTCGGAGAAGGGCTCTCTGAGAGGAAGCTGCAGGCACCAAGACACACTCCTGCTGCGCAGCCCATGCTGCCCAGGCCCCTGGCTCCTATCCAGTTCTCAAATCAGTCTTCTTCTGAAGGTTAAACATGGCATCTTCCACTGATCCAGATCTGCAAGGTCAATGGACAGCAGCTTTTCCCTGCCCCCAGGGTCTCACCAAACACTTGCAACCATTTGCTAAGCAGCTGTGGGTGCCCCATCCCTGGAGGTGCTCCAGGCCAAGTCAGATGGGGCCCTCCTTGGCAGCCCAAGTTGGCGGGGGGCAACCCTGCTCATAATAGGGGGTTGGGGCTGGATGGGCTCTAGGGTCCCCTCCAACCCAACCATTCTGAGATTCCGTGATTCTATTGTATGATTCATGGGCTAGTTCAGCATCCTTAGAGCTGTGATGAAGATCACACCTTTATCTCTGGGTCTGTACTGCATAGTATATTAGAATCCTGTGGGACTGAGTCAAGGAAAGGGATACCTGGTGACAAGCTTCAGTCTAGTTTGGCTCATCTCTGCTGACTTCTGCAGTGTTATTGGAGAGAAAACAGTGCCTCCTGAGGGCAATCCAGAGCAAGAGATCAATTCTCTGAATTAGGTGTTGTGTTTGCTGGCTAAAGAGGAAGCCTTGGGAAAAATACTCCAGTATGCTCAGGTTGGGCTCTGTGTGCCTACAGCACCATTAAGACACTTACATTCATTTCCTACGAGCCGTGCTTTAGTCAGTCTTGAATCCCCCTAGGTGTATGTAGCAGAAATGCTAAGTCACAGCCTGAGCAGTGATTGAGCACCTGGTGGGAAGACAGGGCCAACCCAGGGAGCTCAGGTGCATGCAATGTATCTGAGTGAGTGGAAGGGCTGGAGCCAGGACCTACCACTTCCCAGACCTCATTTAAGCACTGGCAGTGGAGAAAAAGGTACCTTGCTGGAGATCCCTGCATATCTGAGGCCTTCTGAAGGTAAGCAGATCTTTTTCCTTTGTTTCTATGTCTGTAGCTGCTACATTTGAGCAAGTCCTCACTTGCTTCAGCCTGGGATTTTGCTACTCTGCTGTTGTTGCTGTGCTTTTCATTGCATTACAGTACATTTTCAAACAGCTTTTCCCAATGTGTTCTCCTATTCCTCCCGTTTCTGAGGCTCAAAATTGTTCCTGGAGCTTAGTGGGTGCACTTGTTTTGTAACCCATTTCCAAACTTCCATGCCAAGGTGCAGCTAGTGCGCTGAGGAAGGCACTGAAGTGCCATTACAGCTTCATTATCCAGGGAGTTGTCAGCAGGGAGGCATCTGGGAATGTCCCTTTGGTTTAAGATACAGCTCTGTACATGCTGTTGTGTTGTTCATTCATTTACTTTGTAACAAAATGTGGTAAGAAAAGGGATGAGCATCTGGGAGGAACTCAAGGCAGAATGTGACAGACCAAAGTGGAGCATCTTCTAGGAGCTGAGCTGCAGGATGATGATTGTTGCCTGGAGGGATCTTTTAGGATTGTATCCTTGTTTTCTTTAGTAGAGGGGCTCTCTTGAAATTGAATTTCCTGTTATTTTCACTTCTTCCTTTATCCATCAGCACAAATTAGCTTTTCTTCATTCTCCCTTGGCTTTCCCCACCACACAAACCCTTGGCCAGCATATTCATCTGGAATCTGCCATTTCCTAACTGATGTGATTAGAGTTAATTACTAATTATTTGTATTACTACAACCCTGATGTTATATGCACCATGGGAATATAATTTAATTACAGCATAATATCAATCAGATGCGTAAATTAAAATGTTCACGTTCAGTATGAGCCCATTTTCTATTTCCAGTTGTCTGAGCTGCCAGGCTTGGAGGAGAACAAAGCTATTGCTCCAGGCTGCTCAGCAGTGACGTATGGGCACTGCTCCAGATCAGGTGGAGGAATGGGACTCCTAGTTCCCAAGTATGGTTATCTTTCAGAAGAATTCTTTCTGGAAGGGTTTTTCACAAGAAAAGCTGCAACTGTACGTCATATGAGCTGCACGAGATCTAGCAATAGATAAACTAAAAATCATAGTTTCTGTGAGTCTAACTAGTTCTTCCGTGAAGAACCACCATCCTGTTTTCACTCCGACCTAAAATGCTAAAAGTCTTTATCAGAAGTAAAAATGCAAGCCTTTATGTCCTTTTGTTGCCATTTCTCTTCATATGTCTGTATTGTGTTTCTTCGGCAATTCTTTTTCCCAGCTGAAGAAATTTAGTCTAATTATCTTATTTTTGTGTATAAGGTGGTCTATAATTTTATCTCCTTTCTAAACCATTTTCAGAGATGGGGCAAACCTGCAGGCACTAATTAAGCTAGTGGGGTGCAGCATGGACACAAATGTTGCCTAGAAGACTGTGAGCCCTGGGGCAGCCCAGGCAGTCCTAGTGCTTCTGAAACCCATTGTCACTCTGGGACTTGGAAAGTCATGGGTGTTGGTACCTCCATGGAGCCAATTAAACAATTCATGCCAATTGTTCATGAATTAAATATACAGTAGACTTACACGATGTGATTATCTTTGAACTTATCTTACAGAGTCATCTCAGAATGCAGAATCTTTTTTCTCCAGACCTTCTCAAATGCAGAAGACTAGTATTAGTAGAATTCCAGTTTTCTGATTTTTCTACAAGAACTGACAAGTCCTAGTCAGAGGATCATCTCTTTCAGCCTTTTGCAGCCTCTCCCACTGAGAGATGACTCACTACCATTGCCAGAAAGTGAACTGATGTATGTCAACCAGATGCCTCCTCTTGGTTGTTGATCTACTCTCTTCTGCCCAGTTCAGATGGGGATTATCTCCAGCCATTGTGACCTTGCTTCCGTGGGTCTGCTCCCAAACACTACTTACTGTTAATTTTCCCAATGCTTGCTGTCTTTCCACACAACCAGGGTTACTGCAAATTCCCTTGGGAAACAGTTTTCTTCCTTCTCTACTTGTCATTGGTGCCTCTTCCCAAGGGAAGGCCCTGTCTCTATCACCCTGTGGGAATAGCTGGCCATAGGCAACACAAGCCCCAAGCTTTAGTTACTGCCTGAGGCTGCCATTCTCCTTTATCAGAGGCAAAATCCTAATTTCCTCTCCAGGTATGGGAGAGTGGTTGCACATGGAACATCAATTTCAGAGTAGCCACTGTTGCTGAAAAGTTTAGGGAAGCTGCTGCCCATGGGTAATAAATTAAATTAATCTTCCCCAGGTCAAGTCTGTTTTTGCCCTTAATGGTAATCAATGAATGGTCATCCTTTCTTTATCCTGATCCAATGAAAAGTTTTATAGGATCACTTGAGTTGGAAAGGACCTTAGAGCCTGTCTTGTCCAATCCTCCTGCAGTGAACAGGGACATCCACAGCTTGATCAGAGGCAGTGTGGTTCCAGTGGCTAAGCTTTGAAAGAAATTTAACGCTTCTGGAGAAAGCGGGTGGTCTTATAGATGCCGCTCCAGATACTGGGGTTCTCATGGAGGTTTGCTGTCATGTCCCTTTATCCAGCCAATACCTCAGGTAGCTATAGAAAACAGTGAAGGACGTGTTTAGATACCTGAGGCACTCCTTCATGTCAGCCAGTTCATGCTGCCAATGTGATTTCAGCAACAGGAGAAAAGAAAACTACAGCAGGTGGTATCAAAACTGCTGGGAGAAGGCCTGAGCAAGTCATCTGACTTAATGACATTTGCTTGGAAACAGCTCTGCACAGTGCTGTAATCACCCAGATGGCACAGCTGGCTTTACTGCTCCTGGAACAAAGAGTGGTGATATTCACTACCAGTGATGGTTAGGGCACAGTACTGTGACCCTGTGCTGCAGAATGGGACTTTGCCCCTGTATCCTCCTTTCTGGATCCTCTCTGCATAGAGTTTGGGATATCCCAGGCAGTCCCCACCAGCCCTTCTTGCTTATAGCTATAGCTTTCCTGCTGGATAGTCAGACTAGAAAATCTTCATCTGCATTTTCATGCTGTACTTCCAGAGGATCCCAGTCAACGTGTGGGACTGGACCTACAAATAGGTGAGCAGCAAGTATTGTATGCTTGCAGGGCATATTTGCATCCAACTGGCAATAGCTGAATTGCAATTAAATGCCCATGGGCAACTTTGTGTTAAGCAAACATTTTTCTATGGGTTGGTTTACTTGGGAATGCAATATGATTCATCTCCCACGTGGGAGACAAGGACATGGACTGACCTAGTTTGAATGCTGGCTGCTCTCTCCCCAGACCACTCCAATTCTCCCAGAACTTAACTTTTATTTACTGGGATGCCATCTAACTTAGGGATGTCTTGATTAATTTTCCTCAAAATTAAAAAATAATGTATATATCTATCTTGCTGTCACAGAAGCCTTTAGTATAATTAAAAACACATCCTCCACAACATGAGCAGTAAGGAAGAAAAAATATTGCCCAGTTCCTGTGGATATATCAGCCCTTGAAGAGTGCTGAGTTGGTTTCTTCTCTGGTCTATGCAGACAAAGAGAGCTGAGAGCCCTGGGGAAAGGCAACAGAGGGTGGCTAGGGAGCCAAAAAATTACAGGTCACAGCAAATGGAAGTCTTCAGCAACTCTAACATCTCTTAGGAGGACACATGATGGATTAAAATCTTATTCTTGTGACAAAGATTGTAACGAGAGCAGAAAAGGATATTGTATGAATCCATTCCTCTGACGAGGGTTGTGATAAAAAATACAAGAGCTTTTGCCGTGTTGGCACTGCAGATCTGTCCTCCTTGTTCTTGTCAGAATTTACAAAGAGAAAGATCATCTTTGGAGCAAGACAGATTTCTGGTTTGTTTTGCCATGAAGAAAATGTAAATATCTGCAGATTGCTTCCCCCGAACTGTGCAAAGGCTCCTTCAGAATGACTGCAGGGAGCCAAAGACAAAACAAGCAAACTCCAAACAGAGCATATGTAGTTATCGAGCTGAGCTCTGTTTTGGATTGCTTTGTGATGTCATAAAATCCTATGAACCCAGGAATGATGTAGTCTTTTCTTGTCCAAGTGGATGGTGGAGCTGGTGTCTCTCTTGCTGTCTCTGCTCTCCTCCCACTATCACATCACTATAGACCATAGGCACAGCACTCAGTGCTCAGCCAGGTTCTCCTTTGATCCCTTCCACCCTACATGCTGCAGTCTTGCAGCCTGCTGATGGCTTCCTGTGAGTTGCAGTAGGCCGAATTCATGACAGGAAGGATTATAATACTTTTACTGCAACAGTTGTGGAGGCTGGGGCTGCGAATGGCACTCCAGGGTGTAGGAAAAGAGTAGATGTAGGAGAAAATAAAAACAGAAAGTGCAATGGCGAGATGTGAATCCAGAATGAGGCAGCCATCCTGTCCTTCTCATCTCTATGCCTTTGCTGAAACTGACACAGTTTTAGGTGGCATCCAAAATCACTACCATCTTTCCTGAAGTACAGATGGATTTCAGAGAGCCCCAACCCTGCTGCTGTACCAACACCTCCTCCAGATGGAAGATCCATCAAGACAGGAACAGAAACAAGAGCTGCCCATTCTTGTTGCAGAGGGTTGTGTCACATGCCAGCGCTGCTCCTATCCATCAGTCCTTGTGCTGCCTCCTCTGCGCTAAGCTCACTGAATGCTGATCAGTGGCTTTATTTAGCTGGAAATAATTCCTTAATGAATAGAGGTCAGTAGACAACCTAAATGTGGTGGCTGGCTACCCGAGAGTCAGCTGGGTTTTTACCCACTTCCCCGAACTCATCTCTTATGGCCTTGTGAAATCACCATTTTTATTTTCTATCTTTAGCGACTACAAAACAAAAATGAAAGATTACCATATGGGACAGGTCCAACAAGAATCAGTGCAGGCAACCTGGATTGGGAGAAATTGAAATGCCAGACCTTGTCTGGGAGACGTCTTTGTTCTTCTTTTTCATACAGAGGACTCATGGTACGCTTAGGTATTAGGGAAAACTTTTCCTCAAAAGAGAGATGCAGCATCGGGACAAGGTCCAAAGAGGCTGTGGGTTCTCCCTTCTTGGGGACATTCAAGCTTCATTTGCTCATTTGAGCAACACAATCTTATCTTGAATTTGGTTCTATCATAAGCAAGGAATATATTAGATCCCATCCTATCTGCTTCCTTCTGGGAACCTATGAAATTCAGAGGAATTCTTCCCAATCTATCTTGGTTTTTAGCTTGCTTTTGCTGTTCTAGTCCTGCAAAAAGCTAAATATGAATCCAACAGCTTACCTGTACCTACCACCTACCAACAGCTATCATGTGGCCCTCTGCTATGCCATCAAAGCTGAACACATAACTACCTTTAGAACACGCAACACCAGCCAACCCACAATTCCTTACATATCTTCCAACTAAACCAGGCAGAGGCAGCAGCCTTCTTTAAGAGTTCCTCTCATGTTGAGTGATTCAAAAGTAACTTTTTGTAAAAAATTTTGATGACCAAACTCCAAACATGCACAGCTTTTACGGGCACCAAATTTCTCATGGAAATTGTTTTCTTCTCCAGAAGGCAACAAGGTTGATGTCCCCCAAGATGAAGGACTTCTCTGCAGTCCCAGTTCAAGTCCAACACTGAAACAGAGGTCTGCAGTTAGAAGAGACTTGTCCGATGAGTGTCCAGTAGCAAGTACTGCCAGAGAGAGGTGCTCAGGCTGTCCAAAAGTAATCAGTGACACTGAACATGAAGTTATGGGTGGGAGGCTTTTTATAGCAGCTTGCAGATGATCTGTGATGCCTCCAGGCTGAGACAGATTTTCTTGGGTATGTATTGAAACCCACGTGTGGGACAGGCTGGCTGAGTAGCTATCACTCCCAATCCAATGGATAAGGAAAGAGTTCCTCCCTTCCTAACAACACTTTTTGAACACAAATCCATGAGTCAGAGCAACAGCTAAAGCAGATTCCTAGTTTCTCCAAAGAATGGGTCCTGTTTTCAGAACACTCTGACCCCATCTGCTGTGGAACATGGAAATTCCTCCCTTCCACGACTTCCACTGAGAGTTTTCTTGGGGAGTTATCAAATTTACATAACCATCTGAATGCCATTTTACTTTTATTGTATATTGCACTGTTCTAACACATTGATGAAAGCAGTGGTGGAACAATACCAGGTAATGAATATATTGAACTGTGAGCCAGATATATCTGGAATGTGTAACTAGATTCTGCTTTGACTGTTCAATTTTTTCTGCACAAGCGTGGGAGTGCTATATGCATTCACCGTGTACAATAGAACTAATACCAAGAACTGTCTGTTTGCAGCAACTCTTACCTCTGGAGAATTTAAAAATTGAGTGAAGGAAATGGTACTTTTGTCTGCAGAGTGTCACTTGAATCCTTACGAATTTCAAAAAGCTCAAACACAAGCAGGACCTGAAACATCAGCATCTCCTACCTTTTTCTTTCTTCAAAATTCAATTTTTTCTTTCTTCCTTTGTGCCTGTTGGCTTCTTCCGTTGTTGCTGATGTGAGCTGCATCAGCAAGAAAGCTTTGAATGCCCTGGCATGGAGCTCTGACAGCAAAACACTCAAATCATGTCACCTGTAGAATACAAGTACCAGGCAAGAAGTATTTGGCTCTGTGTGCATATCAACCATGACGCTTTGTTTTCTTTGTTTTTTAGTGTTTTCCTTAAATAACATTTTTCCTTAAATAACAGTTAAAGAAAGATGGTCATGTAATAGTGAGGATCAGGGAATTTGGAGTAAATGCCCTATCAGAGCTCTCTTACACTTAGGTTCTCAGCTCCTTGAAGAAAATTGCATGATCCTTCTGACCATCTTTACATCCTTAAAAGAAGAGGCCTGGATGTGGAAGCACAAATTTATGTTCACAGAGTGCTGGGATAAGGAAGTGGGAAAAGGAAAAAGAGCTACAAAACACACAGAAAAATTCAGAGTTGCTTATATTTGCAGTTTAGTGCCATTTGGAAGAGGAAATGTATTCATTGCACGCTAACTTCTCACTGCAGCCCAGGGTCCTGTGCCAGACACACGTGGTACATACTTCAAGGCACCACGTGCTATACTCAAAAACTATGACCAACATTTCAAGCTGTTTGTGCTTCTGCATCAGTGGTAGCACTATGGAGTCTCAATGGAGAGCAGCTCTCCCTTGTAAAAGCTACATAACAAAAGAAGGCCCTATTATCCAAGACACAGGAGGTTGGGAGATGAAGACTTATATCTAAAAATCTTAGGTTTTGTTTCTCCATGCCCCACAGCCCACTCACACACCAGCCAGTTGTCTCCTTAACTCCCAGGGCTGTTCAAGGACAAACATACTAATGACTGTGAAGGAGCTGAATGCTGCAAATTCCAAAACTAAAATAGACCACATTTGCAGAGGACTTTGAAATACTCAGTTTTATTTCCATGCACTTCCGCAAAGTGTTTTTGCTCTAAGATAATGGCTACTCATCTCAACGCTATTTTGTAAAACTCCAGTCATCTGAGGCAATCTTCTTATCTCCTAGGATACATAGTTCTTGCTCAACAATGATAAAGCTGGAGAGAAATTAATTTATTCTCTTGCAGTCGTCTCTCTTTCTGTGTATATATGTGCGTATATATGTACATATTTTTTAACTAATGAAACAGAAAATGACAGTAATTTAAAAATTCAGCATAATGACGTTATATGGTTATATGCAGAGACAGAGCTTTCCAGGTCTTGCTAATTTGCTCATTTTGACTGCAGTGGAGCAGTTTAAGCTAACTGAAAACCTTCCCCCAAAATGTGGCATTTAATTTTCTAACTTAATTTCAAGCTATAAATGGAATACTCTTGTAGGGTTACTTAATTTTATTTTAAAACAGTAAAAGAGTACTAATGAGTCAAGTTTTCCAAAACTAATAGTTGTAAAAGCTCCTAAAACAGGAAAAAGGAGGGAAATTTGGTTTTATTTTGATTCTTTGTGTTTTGTTTCCTAAAGAAAAACAAAAAGACACAGGGAAATGAAGTTATTGAGGATAAAGTTTGGAGTGAAGATTAGCAAACAGTAAATACTGAACAAAATAAGTGCATTTTGGCCAAGGAACTGTCAAAATTTCCTCCTACCGTTCCTTTAAAGAAATAAATAGATGTTTTTGCATCCTTATCTGCTTCTCTGTCATCTACGTGTCGCTCCATTGCGCGCAAAAGTTATACTTCTCAAAAGCCTGTCAAAATTTCATATCTCCCAAATTTCTTCCATGATTTCTCTGCCCTTGGAGCTGCCAAGTAATGCTGCTCTCAGTATAACATAAATCTTCAATGTGTAAGTACTTGAATTAACACAGTTCACCAGGATTTCACGGCAAATATTCAAACTGCATGGAAGTTTGCAAAACCTTTGGTAACAAAACAGTAAAGGTGAGACTGCTGACAGAAATGTCCACAAAGGTCTGAACACATGGGACCATACATGATTTAAGCAGTGACCATCTTTCCTAGGAAAATAGTGGTATATCTCAGGATTCATAATACCCCAGTACTGTAGACTAGGCTTGGAGGTACCAGTAGCAGACATATATTTCAGAAATATGCTAAGTTTGAATCCAAAGCCTCGTCTCCAACAGAAGGTTATTTCAAAAATGACACCCTGACACCCAATAACACCCCTGTCTTGGTTACTGCATTGAAGAGCAGACAGCTTTCTGACAGATGTGGGGACTCACAGGTGCTGCCCCATTCCCAACAGGATATTTAGCATTTCCTAAACATGTTATAGTCATAATCAAAGTTAGAAGGAACTCTTAAGGACCATCCAGTACAACTCCCCTGCAATAAACAGGGACACCTACAGCAAGATCAGGTTTTTCAGAGCCTCATCCAGTCTGGGTTTGAGTGTCTCCAGGGATGGGGATTCCACCATCTCTGGGCAATCTGTGCCAGTGCCTCTGCACAGTTATTGTAAAACACTTCTTCCTACTATCCAGTCCATATCTTCCCTCCTTTAGTTTGAAACCACTTCCCTTGTCACAAAAAACTCTGCCAAAGAATCTGTCCCCTTCTTTCTTACAGCCCCCTGTAGACACTGAGTCCTTCAAGAGCTCAAAGTCTACTTGGATGAGGTGCACATCTGAGCATCAAAGGTTCTTGTAGGCATTTCAACAAGTCACCTGTGTGCCCAGTTCCCTCCTTTTACACTCAAACACCCCTGAGTCCCTAGTTCTCAGTCTCAGGACGCTGGAAAACAGAGACACTAAAGTCACTTAGACTCCACTGGAAGATACTACCCTAAAGATTCCATCCTTTGTTCTACCACTTGAATACAACAGACAGACAAACACATTGCAAAAACTTCCTTTCTCCTTTTAAAAACAATAAAATAAATCATGAGAACACTCGTATCTCTTCAACTTTCTTTGACTCTGCTGGAAAGTCACAAAGATCTAATCATGCAAAATCAATCCAAGACTGCCTCCACTACCTGGTTCTCATCTTTGCTGCCAGGGTAACAAGCAGAACTGCAGCTTTTTGGGTTAATCCACGCCTTTCTGATGCCAAGAGACAACTGCAAATTAGCTAAGCCTCATTTAGAGGAAATTTATATCAATTTTCTATCTCCAGTGAGACCTGTGAGAGCAATTTTACCTACATGAAAAAGATGTTTAGCCAAGAAATCTTGTGAGAAGATGGGCCAAATGAAGCTGGCTCAGGCACGAGGCAAGGTAGTGGGAATATGTCAGATAACACAGGCTAGCTGGAGTCCTTCCAGGCTTTCACAGCGGTTGAACAGCTGCTGTGCGTGAACACAGTGAGGAACAGACCTGTGCGGGGGAATGAAGCCCATCTACACAGGAATGTTCTCAAGCAAGGACAGTCACCAGATCTGCTCACACATGGTGGTGGATACAAATATTGTAGACATCTAGGTATATTTATAGATGTAGTCATCGAGAGAAAGCACAGCTTGGCTGGTGCAAGTCTCCTTCAACAAGAAATCTGCTTCTCTGGTAGTGGCACACAGATTTCATGTATCTGGACATGAAGGCTGACTGGAGTCAGGTGTGAAGCTTTTACCTTCAGAGATGACTGGTGATTAGGATTCAAGTGGGGAAAAAAAAAAGGTCAGTCAAGGAATTTTAATTTAGGAAACAGAATTTCAGAAGCATTAACTTGGGGAAAGTGGTGAAAGTTACATTTACTGTTTCGCAAAGATGAAGGTTTCAGTCTTCCAAGATGAAAGACACGTAGCTTCAGAGGGGCTACCCACACACTCCCCGCACTTTGGGGTAACTGCCCCAGTTTTATCTCTTCTTGGAGGCATGTTTTCCCCTCATGTGTCCTCTAGCCAAATAATGGCCCTGGTGTTTGCAGCTGTTGGCTACCCAAGTTATGAAATACAAGTACAAGAAAGAGCTCCACAGAACCAGCTGTGCTCAGCATCAGCACCTGAGCTACCACATTCAAGCACTTCCCCCATCTACGTCTTTTCAAGTAGTGAAAGGCAATCTCTGCTCAGGCATAGCCCAGACTGAAGCAGTGCCAGAGCAGCTCTGAGAGGCATTATTCCAAAGCCTGCTTTCTATGTGGCTTGAAGAGTAATACAAAAGGAGATCATCACAAGTGGACAAGATTACACATTGGAATAGGCCAAGTTAACAAAGGATTTCAAGGGAAAGCTGGAAAAAAGAGGATATGGTTACAGCTGAACTTGAAGAACTCAGCACAATAACACAATAAGCAAACTCACCAAACTTCCCGATGCCATTCATCAAAACTGTCTGGAATCAGACGGATGTGCAGTCTGCATTGATCAAGATATTATACTCCAACACACTGTGATCTTCCCTATGCTGTCATATCATCTGGAAGCAGGCAGGGAGCAGATTACCTGTGGAGCATTATGAAAGGTAAGAAAAACTGGGTCTTACTAGGGCCAGATTCTCAGTGTTGCTGCTGATATGTTGGATTTTTCTTTTTTCTGAGCAAGTAACAAGTGTAAGAATGTCAAGAAGCTGTGCTAAGTGCCATAGCCCCCATCAAAGTGAGAACCTTCAACACAGTCTCCTAGATAGGGTGAACCAGAAAAACTAAGCATAGCTATCAGATAAAGAATTGTCCCATGAGTTGTTTTAATTGCAGCAATCTCATGGCATCCCTACCCCAACCCAAAGCTCTTGGGTGCCAGACACTTTAAAAACACTGCTCTGAATTTGCACTTCCTACAAAACAACTGGCTTCAGTTCAGCTCCTTTCCATTTTTGTTGATCATGAAACAGGTCAGATCAATGATTCCTCTGTTTAGCTAAGCAGGTCTGGTAGGATGGCCTATACCTAGAGGATGGTGTCCTTAGAGACCTGTCCTTGCAGCCCTGTCACCTATTCTAAGCTCTTGTGCCCTTCAGATTGCCTCCAATTAGGATCTCTTGCTTCGCTGTTCTGATGCACAGCTGGGAGTCTGGCTTTTGACAAATGATTCCTTTGGGCATCTCAGAGCAGCATAGCCCACCCATCATTCTCAGAGGGTAGTAAAGCCTTGCCAGTGCTATAAAAAAACAGGCAAGGTAAAATGGATATATAACATCAATCTGGGTCAAAATTGTGGAAACCTCCATACAGGGCTCATTCACTGAAGAATTAAAGATGGGAATACAACAAGGCTAATTCATCTGCTTTATGGAAAATAGGCCTTGTCAAACAAACCTGATTTTACTCTGTGATGAGATTACAAATTTGGTTGATGAACGGAACTGTCCAGAAGTAATAGGCTTAGATCTTTGGAGGGCTTCTGACTTAGTATCAAATGACATTTCGTTTAAAAAAATAGTACTGTATAGCATCAATAAAGCCCTAAACAGATTAAGAACTGCCTACCTGACAGATATCAAGCAGCAACCAGCCAGTGGAAACTAGCATTAAACAGGAAAGGCTCTAGAAGGATGGTTTGAGGAGCAAGAACATACCCAGAGTAAGTTGCTGCTTTCAGCTGTGCTCTGGAGGTTGATGGCAGGTGGTGCAGACACCAGCAGCTAGGCAAAGGGTGATGAGGATGAAGCTGATGGCAAGCAGAGGACATGTCTACCCACAGCCCAGCAGCACATGCAGTCTGCAAACCAGGCTCAGCTCTTCACACATTGCTTCCAGCTGCTGCTATGGGACACATACAGATGTCACTCAGACTGTCTCAGAGATATTCAAGCCTCAGCAGTGCCCTGTGTCACATGAGTAGGGCCAGAAATAATGGGCTACGCTACATCTCTCTAATTTGCAGCATCGTAACTATTCTAATTTGCAATTTTCCCCAAATGAGACACTTGCTTGTCAATTGTCTGCTACCAATTATGAGACAGGTAGTATATGCCTTGCAAAAGTGGCATCAACCTCTACTGGGATCATTAAAACAAAGCAAAGTAATCTCATCCAGCCATTTTGGGTGCTTAACAAACCAAAAAGGGCAGACTTTCCTTAAGGAGAGCAGCAAGAAGCTGCCAAATGCATCTTTTTAATCCAATGGAGCTTGCCAAGGTGAGTTTCACCATATCTTGGAACTGCCAGACAGAATTGCTTTGAAGATTTTTGTTGTTCCTTTGCTTTTGTTGCTTTTTTGGGGGGAAAAATAAAGAAAGAGAAAAAAAGAAAAAAGAAAAAACAAAAAACCTACGATAAAATAAGAAAGACAGTACAAAAAGAGGAGAAAAATAGCATCCTATAGCCCTTCAGTAAGAGCTGCAGCTCTTTGCCAAAACTCAGGCAGCTTTCTGCAGCATGCATGCCAGCATCACAAGCTTAGTCCCAGCAAATTACGAGGTGACCCTCCTACCACTCCATCCTGCAGTTCAGCTTTTCAGCTTCACTTCTCCAATGCTGTCTTCAAATCCATGCACCCATCAGGTCATGAGGAGAGTAGAAACATGATCTTCTTGCTGCATGAGGCAGAACAGGCTGTAAGGCAGGCAGAGTGATGTGAGCCGGGGTCACCTTCCAACACATAAACCAGCCTGCTTTGTTTTTTGGAATGGTTTTGCTTCTGTCTACTGCACAGAAACTCAGTTGTGAGTTTTTCCTATTTTCCCACATCAATGGCCCTAGCAGACGAGCAGCCTTCTTTTCTTTTCCTTTCTTTTCTTTTCCAGAGGATAAGTCTTTGGGTCTCCACATGCATGGCAATTCTTCCCCTCGATCAGGCAAACCTCACTGTTCCTGGACCCTTGTCCTGTCACTGTGGCAATAACCCTATAATCCCTCTCCTTTGGGGCCCAAGAGCTGCAACACAGACACAGCAAGCAAAGCTGAATGCTATCTCCAGCTTCACAAGCAATCTCTGGCCCAATAATCAAAATGACTTGGGGTGGCCCTAAAGAGACTGAAATAAAACCAGGGCATGCAAAAAAGAAAAACAAGCACTGCATAGCCAAGTGATTTTTGTTTTTCAAATATTTGGGATTTGACTTCCTTGTCATTGAGCTGGACAACAGAAAGGTGAAAGAGCAGAGGAACTTCACCAACAAGAGGACTATGCCCAATTTTGGGAGCTCTCCTTAGCAGCATGTGGTTTATTTGGGACAAAGTTGTCTCCCATCCTTATCTTTGTCTTGTTTCTCCCTTCAGTACCCTCTCTTCAATCAGCATTACTCATGCAGGCAGTGTATTGCAGCAGACACCAAATAGTTGCTGTCTCAAGCAAGGCTAAATTGCAGCAGGATGTGCAGAAACAAACGTGCTTACTGCCCTGCAATAAGTGTCGAGGACTGCATCTTCATTATAATCAGGACTTCATTGTTGGAGAACAAGGAACTCATCACACTGGGGCACATGTGCAAAATCACTCTTAACTACAGAGGAGACCAAGGACAAGGTGTCATTAAAAGCCCTAGAAAGTTGCATTACCCCTGTCCACGTGCCTTGCAGACTAGGATGCAACTGGGTCATCCTTCATCCAGCTAAAGAGAATGAAGCTTGCACCAGCACCCAGTGCTGTGGCAGGCAGATCATCCAGCTCTGCATATCCAAATTCTATTTGCCAGCCTGGGACCAAAGCTGGGCTCTCCCTCTCTCCTGTAGGACTGTACTCCACTTGAAACTGAACAGCTCAGAGTCCCCAAATTCCTGAAGTCTCAGGGGGAAA
Source organism: Meleagris gallopavo (assembly GCF_905368555.1). NCBI lineage: Eukaryota > Metazoa > Chordata > Aves > Galliformes > Phasianidae > Meleagris > Meleagris gallopavo. Next base: position 15,175,553 of record NC_139405.1, read on the forward strand.
TTTTATCAAATCTGGGTGGAAAACAGGGCTTTCCTGCAGGAGGTTTCTGGGTGGAAGCTGCCAGAAATTAAATCCTAAATCACATGGTGTAAAAGAGCTCTCCATGGGATTTCTCCCACTGCATGCAGATATACATAAATGTTCCTGTGTCCACAGAATTGAAAAAGCAGTAGTACAGTATAGTTCAGTAAGCCATGCCCATATGCCTGTGACACGAAGCATCACTTCTGTCATACTTCTCATGAGAACAAAGTTGCCTTACAAATCTTCCCTCAGAAACCTGCAGCGTGCTCATCACACTGAGATGATTCCCTCCAGTTCCAAAATTCCAATTAAAAAAATAATGAGAATGTTTACAGTGAAAATTTTGAACATAACCATCACTGCAACTGGAGTCTCTGCTTATTTTGATCATTTCTTGCTGTTTTAAATCCAGCCAAACACACCCACATTAGAAACATTCTTCAGAAGCGTCTTAGAAGTAAACATATAACATTTTAACAGGAAAAACCAACAACAAAACAAGCACAAGAGGAAAATGATTGTTTTTTCTGCCATCTCCACCTCTACAACCCAGGAGGTATGAAAACCTCAAGGCACAGTGTGGCTTAGCATGCTCAGTAGGCAGCATCAGTACGATCTCCTGCAGCCTGGGATGTTTTTAAAGCATCTGAAGGAAAAAGAACTTGAAGCCATGATAAATACCTCTGATTTACAGGATCTTTTTAACACACATTTCTTCTGCAAGCAGATTGTATTCATGAAACATGAACAAAGTTCACATTTCAAACAACCTCCATGCTTTGGTTATTGAGATGGAGCATGATTACTTGTGAAAAGACACCACAAATCTTCCTCAGATGTTTGCCAGTCGATCAGCTCGAGAGTCAGCCCAAATTTCCCATTTGAGAGTGATTTATATGATGCTCATAGAAGCTAAAGGAAGCCGAGTGCTAATTAAGTGCCTTCAATCTGAACGCCAGGTACAACTCAACACGACTGCACTGCAGACTTATTCCTGCAATGGCCCACGAACAGCTGAAGGCTCTGAATTCAGCCGAGCTGAAAAACATATTTCTGCCTTTTGTGTTGCTGTTGCTCACCGAGGTGGCAGGGGCTGTAAAAGTGTGGCGTGTGTAAAACTGAGTGATGCTCATCTGCAAGCACAAAGGGCTGCAATTGCTCCTGAGCCACTGCAGATAGATTTCCCCTGCCAGAAACTAACGGGATCTCTGCAGGTCTGAATTGTTATTAACAATGTAGGGGAGTTGCGTTGTGCACCATAAGGGCTCTTTTGATCATGATGAAGATAGTGATGAAAGGGAGCACACAAACTCTGAGCTCAGTGCGAACGCTGCACTTCAAACCACTGAAGAGAGGTGGGAGGCAGTGGCATGGCTCTGTGCATGTCTGCAGACCCTGCAGAGAAAGCAGGACAAATTAGGTTCTAAGAGAATAATGCTAGAAGGCACGTGGCTGGATTGCCAGAGCTGAGAAGTTGTTTACACAGCCTCCTTTGTGTGATGAGTAAGTTTTCTTTATGAAGCTAAGGCAAAAATTCCCTGGAGAATCTGAACTATAGAATACCCTGAAAACTTAAAAAGAAGAAGGCAGGGAAGATCAGACCTGCCAGAAGAAGACACCATCATCCACATTTAAATTATTGAGCCACTTTCTTCTAAGTAAGCTCCCCCAGAAAAACAACCAGCAATAAAGAGCAAAGTGGGAAATCAAGTCGTGGAGAACACACGCCCCTCGTGCTGTACTCTATCCCCAACCAATGCGCTGCAGTGTTATATAGAAACTGAAATCCAGATAAACCCAGACAGCAGTGAGGACGAGTCATCAAGCAGCTCACCTGCTTCTTTGGCTTTTTAGAGGAGCTTGAAGGAAGTCTGAAGACGTCTACATCCTGAGTTGATCAACACTGACTTAGCCTTTTCAAGACCAGGGTAAGTTCAGATAAGCCTGGATTTAACCCATCAGAGCAAAAATGATTCTCCACAAAATTCTCATGACTAAAACACTGCTGCCCCTTTACTATTGTTATTTATTTATTTTTAAGTCCTAGTTGTTGTAAGCCACCAACAGCAGGATACCTACTTTCTATTCTACATAAGTACCCAGCTGCCATAGAGAACAAGTGATTCAAAAGCATGATGTAGAAGACTGAAGGAAAGCAAATGTCACTCCTATTTCAAGAAGAGCAAGAAGAAGGATGGAGAGAAGTAGAGGCTTGGTCAGCATGCCCTGCAGCCCATGGAGGGAGGACAAATGGCTCCCAAAATGCACTTCTCAGGAGAAGGATCAAGGAAGACCAAAGGCTGGAGACCCAGAACACATATAAGAGAGAGTGTCTCTGAATTTGAGTGATATGGGTTGAAGAGAAAGGAAAACAGCCTAGATCTCAAATTCATTGTCTGAGATAGCATTTGTTCAGGTAACAGAAATGGAGCACACCTTGGTCATTTTATCTGCTGCCATGGGGCAGAGCTCCATCATTTAATTAATGTGATTATTTTTTAAATTGCTTCTTCATTGTTTTGCTAAGACTTGTGGAAAAAAAGTAAATTGAAACTAATAAAATTACAAGGCAGTTAGTTGAGCGAATCCAACAATTACAACCAAAAGCTCCCACATAAAATTATTCAAATGCGTTAAAATAGCAACATAACCTCAACTGACTCGTACTCACCGAGTTTTAGAATGTTTTTGGCTGGAAGGGAACTCCAGAGGTCATCCAGCACATTTCCCTTCTCAAAATTGGCCTAATTAGATCCAGTGATGCTTGTCAAATTCTTGTGAATCTGCATTAGATTCTAGATTTTCTACAGCATTTCCCACCCTCTAATTTCTAAGTGTGTTGGCAAGAGGAAGAAAGATACTATCACTGTTGTTCATAAGATGAAGCTGGGGAAATTTGAGAGAAAGTTTGTCAGAGTTCACCTCCATCAGAGCTGGAAACTTACACACAGGATCTTCCCATTGCTTTTATGTATCGTCTTAATATCAGGATGTTCTGGACCAGCCTTCCAAGATGACTGGTGAATGTAGGATAGAGCTCAACATGTCCAGGGAGGTGGAGAAGGAACATAATCATCTGCACTGCCAGAGGATTGAATACAACACTGGAGATGATTTCCAGTTCCGTACCTTTTCTGTGCCATCACCAAATCATGACATGACACCCAAGATGGGACCAAGACTTCTTAGTGATCAGAGAAGACAAGGGAGAAGTAAACCCAGATGTGAACATTTGATTGGATCAGGGCATCTATCTTGAGTGCTGTCAGCCATGCCATGGGGTCCAAGAGCAGAAAGATGTGAGATAGGACCAACCAGTGCTGTGATCGCATGCAGCAATTCAAACTCCACCTGCTTCAGAAGAACCAAAGGTCATTAGCCAGTTTTGTCACTCTTGTTAATGAACAGTTCACTTTGCTTGGGATTATGCCAGCCCAGATCAAAGACAGAAAGCAACATGACTGAACCAAGGCAGGGAAAACAATGATTATTTCACTTCTCCAACTGCCAACACCTTCCAAACCACAACAGAAGCAGAAAGGGGAGGGAGGAGAATAAAGAACTTATGGAAAAGAATCAGTCTTCACAGACTTACAATTTTCAGCAAAAAATTCATCCTCCTTCAGATGACTTTTTGACTACAGGAGAAATAAATTCAAACTAAAAAGAAAAAGAAAAATACCAACAAGCAAACAAAAAATACCCACAAAACACCACCACCACAATTTGCTGCTACAAAAACTGCAGGCAAAACTTTATAGTCCAGTCCTAGGGAATATCAGATAGAAACTGCTTTTAGATGCAAGATCTGTTACAGTCTGTGTTTCCAGAAGGAAGTTAAAGAGGAAAGAATGTTTCACAAAAGAGCAAAATAATAATTAAAAAAAAAAAAAATGCCCTTTGGCATTCTGGAAAAAGATACCTATTGTATGAAGAAGGTAGACCAAGCTTCTAATACAGGGAAGAGCTAAGAATTTGTTTCAACAGGAACACAGACAAATCATACATAGGAGTTTTTTCATCTAAAAAAAAAAAAAAATACAAAAGCAAAAAACAAACAAACAAACACCACCCTACCCCCAAAAACCAACTACACACAAAAAACCCTGCAAAATATACTCTCAATGCTGAAAGCTGAATGTATGTAATAGGGAAGAAAAACAATCACTGGACAACTTCTCCTGGACACAGCAGCATCCTCATCACTCAAGGTCTACAGACGTCTTGCTAAAGAATACGTCTTACCTAAATCAGAAGCTATGGGGCTGATAGAGAAATTGCTGGGTGAGGTTTCAAGGCTTGAGTTATTGTGGAAGGGCAGGATGCAGATTCATAGTAACCCCTTTCAGCCTCAAGATCTATGAATATTACTGTTACACCTGCTTTCATTTTGCAGGAGCCATTGTCTTGCCTGCGATACCCCAGCACTCTGCTGTGTACGCTGGGTGGAAGTTAGTAAGTGAGGATATCAGCTGAGGAGACCGCTTACAGGATGGAAATTTACAGAAATGAAACAAATTAACAGCTTCCCAAGCTCAGCAGTATTCATCTGACTCCTCTGCTCTGAGTGTACAGAGAACACTTGCGCTTTTATGGCTGTAATTATGCAGCCCTGCTCATTGCTTCACTGCCTAAGGTTTATAGAGCAACACGAATTTTTGGGTTGTTAATCCTGGCTGTTAGTTACTGCTTTCATTTCAGCTTATCACAACCGATGTTTATATTTACTAGATGCTTTACGAGGGCTTCACAGTGCTTTTTGGGCAGAGTTTCAACCCGGCTGCACTACAAGCAAACCCTTGTTCTTCTTATTTGGAAGGATCTCTGAACATATCATCTTGAAACCAGGATGGAGCTGTGAGCTGAGGAAACTGGCGTAGATTCCCTGTCCCTCGGGGCAAGCAAAGCCAGTCCACCTTCCTTCACACCTCACAGCATCTCTGTTACCTCCTTCAGACCCAACATGGGGACCTTTTCCCATCACCTGGAAGTTTTGCAAGGTGACCTTCCGGGCCTCCAGCTTCATCATTTCTTCCTAAATGGACACTTATCTTCCTAAATGGACACTTATCTTTTAATATCATGTGGTGACTGTATTGCAAACATGCATTACCGTTACATTATCAGCTGCCTCTGATTTAACACCACATTTATTCCAGATCCATAATGGGCTCAGATTTATGCTTTCATCTATTTTTATGGCTTAAAGGGACCAGCACAGGTTTCATTTTGCTCCTTTCCTGCTCCTCAACTGAAAGGCACTTCTTTGCTTCCTTCCAACCTATTGCTTCCCCCAGCAAACCAAAACCTACCTTGCCACACAGATAGCAACAGAACAAAACAAGCAACAAGCCTGTTCAAACCAAACATTGACTTTACTAACTACAGAGTATGCCACAGGAAAAAAAAAAGAAAAAAAAAAAAAAAAAAGGTGTTTCTATACTGAACAAATACTTTTGCAAAGAGCCAAAAAAGAAAAACTCTTAATCACCACCACCTTATACGTTAATGCTCTAAAGATCTGATCTGGAAGTCATGTTAAATAAGCGAACTCTTAGTAGCATGTTAGTTATCTCTTTAATCATAAAATCATAGAAGTTGTTTTTTGGTTTTTTTTCCCCATGCAGAAATCCCAGCACTTCTAAACATAAGAGAGACCCAGGACTTATCCAGGTAGGGTTGTCACGGCCATCTTCCTCCATTAAACCCTGCTTGTTCTGATATCCCCTGAGGCTCAGCTGAAACCCTCCCCATGAAGGCCCCAATAAACACATAGGATTTCAGGTGGGGAAATTGTGGGGAGTCATAAGTGGCCAAGTCCAGTTCTTGTCCACACCAGCCTTTGAGCATCCTCAGGGAAGAGAGCACATGCAGCAACTTCTCTTCTGATTCCCTCTATATCCTCCTCTTAAATTCTGCCACTTGCTTTCCACTCCTCTGCTAATTACAACACTGGGCTTTTCAGAAATGCATCAGAAAAATGATGCTTCGGGGCCATGGGGGGAAACTGGAGAGCAGTGATCTGTTCCTGAATTGGGCATTCATATAATATCAGCTAGGAATACAAAAAGAAAACATCGATGAGCAGTGACACAAGCCCTTTGCTGGCTAAAGCAGAGCACTGCCGGGTAAAGAACAGAGTGCTGCACCTCTCTTGCAACACTGTGCATTTTTAATTCAGGAGAAAGCTGCAAAGTTATCCATCTCACGCCACTACAGCACAACTGCCTGCCCTGGGTAAGACGGGCTACAGTTAACAGGCTCCTGTTAGCTTCTGTAAAGATTAAAATGTTGGAAATCTGTCTTCATTGTATTTCCAAAATGGAGAATGCTTTCATCTCCATTTCTCTTATTGCTTTAAACATGTCAGCAACTATTTTCAAGTACAGTTTGCTTCCATTTTCCCCAGTGATTTCTCACTTGAGAAGCCCTGAATGCCTCCCTGTTCTTCTGCCTCCATCAGCCAAATCTTTTTATTTTAGCATCCATCACTTCTCCACTTTGATAGGGTTCAAAATCAAAAGACTCACCACCTGCTGGAGAACAGAACCTATCCATTCCTTTTAGGAAGCATTAGGGCAGCAGCATGGGTCCTGCTTGCCCCAGCTACTGCACATAGTGCCCACTAGCACTGGTGGGCTACAGAACCCATTAGCTTCTCTGTAAAACTGAGTGTAATCACATACAGTCTCACCTCCACTGCAGAGCCAGTGGTAACATCCAGCTCCACAACACAGTTCGGGAAATGCATTTCTGTAGGGTCCCAGTAGGTCACATGAGCTTTATCGCTGTGACAGAGCCTACTGTAGCAAAACCAACCCACTTTGAAACCATAAAAACTTCTTGCACAGCAAGAAGTTTCCCTGTGACTGCCAGCCCCCTGCCCCCACTGACTCACCTGTCTCATACCACTGCATTTAGTTCAATTAACCCCACGAGAACCTTTCCAATACAGCTTGCAGTGGCCCACACAACAACATGGCCACAGGTGTTCTGCCTGTTACCCGTTAGCTAGCAGCTGGCCTGCTTTCTTTAGCATGGGGGGTTTACAAGTCTCAGCAGGAAAAGCTTCAGTGGCCTATTATTTTACAAATTCCGGGCTTTGCTAGGTTCTAGGCTGAAGGCTGATTGCCTCCAATCACCCTAGACCTCTATTATTGGCCCATAAAAGCACACAGTGCAGCACCCCTGGAGTTGCTAATAGCAGCTCAATTACAAAAGAATTTGCACTGAAAGCAGAGAATCAATCTCATTCTTATATGTGTCTTCCTCCCAAAATTAAAGCACTTACCGTGGAACTCAGAACATTTTTGAGAGTACTTACAGCACCTTAAGAGAAGATTGAGAAGTGATCTCCTTGGGGTCTTCCACTTAAATAATGCATTCCCTCTGTTCTACGTAAAAATTCTGGGAGATGGGGAACAGTCCCTTGAAGGAGGATAGTTTAAAAAACAGCAGATGCTGTTGGCTCCACTGACTGATCTGTAGAGCTCCAACTGTGGCACAAGCAGCCAGGGAAACACATAAGTAGCTGAAGGCCATCCAGAGACACCACCAGTTGCAACCACTCATTGTTACCACTGATGGGATTGATAGCTACAGGTGGGGAGCAGGCATGAGGCGAATCACAGGGCACAGAAAAGTAAAAGTAAACAAAGGATAGCATAGGCAAGAAAGAAAACAGCAGCAGTGAAGGGCAGGATAAATCTTTTGTTGGGGTACAGCCCTGTAACCCACTTTTTGAGTGAGCGTCCATAAGGTACATTGCCCATCTCCCTCTCCCCATTCTCTCTGCACAGAACCAACAACAATGGCCAGGTGTCAAATCATTTTGATACTCTTTCTGCCAAAAAATGAACTTATCACACACCAAAAACATTCCTGGGGAAAAGGCAGTTTTGACAACACAACTGCCATACGCCATCCTCATTTCTCCTCCCTTCCATCCTTCTCTGATTTGGGATTGTTTCGAAATTCAAATAGATTGAAGTCTATTTTTTAATTAAGGTCAATGGGCAATTCCTTAGCTAATTGACTTGGGGAGATTCAGAAAACAGTTGCAAAGATCCTCCACATTTCACATTGTCACCAGCATAGAGATACTTTGGAAATTTTCAGAATTCTTAGAACGTTTTCTCATTATTTCCTACATCGAAACAGAGGTTTGTTTTTTTTAGAAGCAGTAGCTCAGAATAAATATTGAATGTTATCAACTTTCCTCAGCTACATTGAGCAATCCCTGCCCCATTTTGGGGTGATGGGAAGTCGCCAGAAAGCACTGAGGTGGAGTGAAGAGCACTTCCCCTTTTGCAGTGCTTACGTATACACCTGAGTGCGTATAATAAATGGTTCAATTTTATTAACATCTTCAGGGCATACTGCGGCAAACACATATAAGCTATGCTCTAAGAGCAAGGGATCACAAAGCATGCAAGATGCTTTCTCTTTCAGCTCTCTGCTTTACAAAACACAGACTAGAGTCCCATGCAGAGTTCAATGTTTACTTTTAAAGTAGCTCTAGCATTGGTCTCTCTCACAGTGTCACATTAGAGTTGTAATGACACATTCTCAGCACACTATTTGCTTCACAGATCAGAAAATTTAAGCTGTCTCCCAACATCTGTGCAGTGCTGCTCCCCTCTGGCCCTCAGACACATGCACCTTCACATCTGTTCACCAGCACAAGCTGCCACCAAGCCATTCATCCTCCCTCTACTTCTTCACCTGCCTCAGAAATCATCAGCACAGTTCTTCCTTGTTTCTCTTTCGGAGTTGGAGGAGATTTTCCCTCCCTTTTCTCTGTGCTTTGGAATTTGTCTGTGTTAATGTGTTTCAAGTAGAACTTGACTGAGACCAGATGGGCATCATGACATGCCATTGTGGAGCTGAAAAAAATGGCCCCTTGCAAAGGAGCACTCTCACAATTCTCCATTTTGCCATGACTGCTAATTTTGATGGGCACAATTATGTCCTGGGAGAGCATAACGCATCCCTGTCTTCATCAGAAGCATGGAAGTACTGAGTTTACTAACACAGGTTAATAGGAAGCTGGGTTTTGATGAGACTACATCTTTCTTTGAAACAAGAACAGCGGATGATAAGAACAGGGACATTGCTGATAAAAGTAGTACTCAGTGCTGTTCACAAATTGATCCATGCTTTTGTAGCCCAGAAAGATAAAGGACTTAGAACATAGTTATTTCTCTGTTCTCCCATTAAGAGAGGCTGTTCCTTAGAACCCAACTGCAGGAGAGATCAAAGATGCACAAGAATTTCTCAGCAACCACCACATGTGTGGTGTTTGCACAGTGCCTTCATTTCTGCACCCAGCAGCGGGGACACACAGCTAGCTTTGGCCCCTGAACTGACCAACAGGGATGGAGCAGGATGAGATCCAGGGGACAGAAGTGCATGGCTTGGCTGTCCTTGCTAAAGCTGACAATGCTCAGTTTACCACTTGGCTGGCAGGGAAGTGTCAGCATCCATTGACTTTCACAGGCTAATGTCCTGCCACCAGCCAACAAGAGAATTAAAATTCAAGACGAGATCTGAGCTTTTTCACTGTACAAACAGCCTTTCAACAGCCCACAAAAGAAACTGAGAAAGCCTCACTGAAGTCCAAGGTGTGGATGGAAGCAGGAAGAAATAGAAAAATCAGAAAAGCAGTAATGACCAAGGAGCACACAGTCTGGAAAGAAACTGCTGGTGGTCCTGGGCATCCCCTGACCCAACATCCAGACTATGCTGTGTCTAGTCCAGAGGGGAAAGGCTTGGTAAGCAAAGAGAAACAGAACCACACAGTCACAAAAAGGCTCAGGTTGGAAGGAATATTAAAGATCATCTAGTTCCAACAGTCTGCCGTGGGCAGAGTTGCCAGCCAGGGCAGCCAACCTGGCCTTGAATGCCTCCAGAGGTGGGACATACACTGCTTCTCTGTGCAGCCTGTGCCAGGACCTCTCCACCCTCTCACTGAAAAATTTCCTCTTAAAATCTTATCTCCCTTCTTTTAGTTTTAAACCATTCCTCCTTGTCCTGTAACTGTCAGTCTGTGTTAAATAGTCAGTTCCTCTCCTGCTTGTATGCTTCCTTCAAATACTGAAAGGCCACAATAAGTTCTCCTCAGAGCTTTCTCTCTCTCATCCATTCTACATAGGAGAGGTGCTCTAGCTCTCTGAGTATCTTTGCGGCCCTCCTCTGGACTCATCTAACAGCTCCACATCTTTCCTGAGCTTGAGACCCCAGGCCTGGACGCAGTACTCAGCCTCATGAGGATGGGGCCTCATGAGGGCAGAATAGAGGTGACAGTCTCCTCCCATACCCTACTGGCCACAACCCTGTTCCACATTCATGCCAAGACTGGGAAAGCACTCTGCTGCCTGGAGCATCTTTCTGAGGAAGCTATCCCTCATCACAAAATGTCTTAGAGACAGCAGAGAGCAGCAGTAAGAGGGAGGAGGATGGTTCAGAGCTTTCTTGGCCAGTAATGGATCCAAAGACATTGGAACCAAAGCCATTGGCTCAGTGGCGCAGAATTATTGGGGAAATCCAGCAGTCAGAAAAAGACAGAAGGCAGGAGGGAAACACCACAAGGTTGTGCAGAAGGTTGGACGGGTACGTGACCCGTTCGCTTGGACTCACTTCTTGAAGAATGACTGCCATCTCTGCTCCTTCTTCATAATGGAGGGCAATGGCCAACTGAACACTGCGTGATCTAGGATACTGGTCCTGTACTACAAAGCTAGCTTCTTCCAGAGGTAACATCTGGCAAAAACAAGTATACAAACATTTAGTTCTCCTGGAGAGGGAATTTCAAGTATACAGGAATAACATCTGAAGAAAAAAAAAAAATCAATGACAAAGTTCATTTTAAAAGCAACCCCATGGGCCTCATGTGTTCTTGGCCATTGACCTGAAATACATGCAGATATTTTTTTCTCTTAACAAGAACAACTACTCAAAAAAAAAAAAAAAAAAAAAAAAAAAGATTCTTTGCCAGTAATCTGTGTGTTGTGTAACTATCTAGAAATGAGAGAGGATCCAAAAATTTAAACAGGATTTATAACACAAAATCTTTGAGAAGCAGAGAGATGGTGGAGTTGCAAGGTCTAAGGATGAATTTACCCCTCATGTTAGGACAGGTCAACTTGCATTATTGTGACCCATAGTCAAGAAGCAGAGGAAACCACAGAAGAAACAGGCTTTGCTTAGGACAGAATGAAGACAGGAAACCTATAGGGAGAAAAGGGGAGCAAGAGGGAAGATATTCTCTTGTTTAGGTTGTGGATATATTCTGAAAATCAAGATGTCTAAATGCTTACTACCCACTAGAAACAGCACAAGTAGCTTAGGCAAATTTCAGCTCTGCTTTCTTAAGATCTCCCACCCTGTTGTCTACTTGTCTTGCTGGAGGAAAAATATGCAGGACATACCAGCTCTTCAGGATGAGAATCCCAGCTCCATGTTTTCTCAATGTAGGTTAGGAAAATAAGTCAAATTATTTCTTTGAATCGTAAGTTTTCCTTGGGTAATGACAGTTCCAGCCTGATTATGCACAGCACTTAGCGCCCAGCTGCTAACTGCTAGTTTTGATTTATGTCCAGTAGACATGATTTAGAAAAATAAGTTTAAGAAGATAGTCATGTTAAATCAGTTAGGTCAGACTCTATGAATGGGCTCTAAGAGCTCTGCATAGGTAATCTTGCATCTCTGAGTCTTTCCCCCTATCTTCTCTCTTCACCAGTTTTATTTTGTGAAGATACAAGACTTTTTTCCTCCTGCTGAGTGCTGGGTTAACAAATGCAGGAGGCATATATTAATGGTATTCTTTGGGGACCACCTACAGCAATGGGATGAACAATGGGCCTCGAACCATTACTAATTTATAGCCCAGAAATACAGTGTATGAATATTTTTTAAATGTAAAACCATTAGTCACACTTAATAGTTTATTTGAACTAAAACCATATTATTATCCCCTTGTTATTTTACCTGGTATATTTTAGACCACTTATCTCAAGGGTTGCCATAGCTACCTGCTGAGTGCCTTTGACTGGAGTGTTTGCAGTAATCAATGTTAAAGACTTCTTGTAAAAAGAAGTACGCTCTGACTAAAGAGGAACCTGGGCAAAATTGCCCATAATTGTATTCTTCCCCTCAGTGCTGCAGCTGTCAGGTGATTGATAGCTTGGTCCCCTCAGTGGCCCTGAAGAGGTATCCTCAAGACACAATCCTTAGGATTCATCATAAAACCACACCAAAATGAAGGTTTTGAAGGACTTCTGGCTCAAAGTGGGTCCAATCAGGCTTATGGCTTTGTCCAGATGGGTGTTGGAGGTCTTCAGGTACAGAGAGCGCATAAAGAAGCCAGAACTGGGTTCTTTCCAGTGGTGCCCAGTGCCAAGTCAAGATGCAAATGGCACAGACTGGAACACGGGAGATTCTCTTTCATCATCAAGAAGCATTTCTGTGCTGTGTGGGTCCTGGAGCACTGGCACAGTGCTGACTCCAAGAGCCCAGTCCACAAGATGTTCATTACTCACTTTGCAAAAACGCCATTCCTTTCTCCTGCTCCCACTGCTTCAGCCACTCCTGCACCGAGATTTCCCTGTGCAGTGTGAGCAGAGGCCTTTTTTCCTAGATAACTCAGTGCAGCACATTGTGCATGCTACGATGTCCTGAAACACAGTACCACAGCTCAGGGACCTGGAGATAGCAATAACTGAACCTAAATCCTCCAAGGCAGTAAGAAGTGAGGCACATCAACTCTTCCAATAATTCAGAGCAGTCTTGGTCTGTAATACTCAACAAGCCCCCAGCAGAGAAATTGATCCAGGACTACAGAGCTGCTCTCTCTGCAAAGTGTTCAGAAATGAACCATTTGTTCCAGTCAGCCTTTTAGTGAAGAAGAAAAAAAAAAAAAAAACAGAAAGAAAGAAAAGAAATGAAGGGGGAAAAAAATTTCTCTGCAGATATTGTGTATTTATGGAGCCTGGGACATTAATAAGGTAGAAAAACCTTTTCTGCTCTAAAAATCTGCAGCACATTTGTCTCCCTCCCACGTAACTCAGCCTATGTACCAGAAGCAAACCAGCTCCTGTGAGCCATCCCCTCTGTAGTTCGGCAGCCCCAGCCACCTCCCCAGAATTGCAGTCCCCTACTGTTCTGGCCTCTAGACTGCTGAAATCCCACTTTCCTCAGGCTTCTCAGGTTACTTGTTTTAAATTAATCTGAAGAGCACTACAGTGAATTACTCCTTGAAGTGAGCTTTTTTGGAAAGTTAAATGTCAACTTTTCCCAATGCCCACTTCAGCTCTGACTTCAGAAGAGTTATCGTTCCTCCATATCAAGGTAAAAAGCTAATAATCCTTGTTAAGTTAACCCCTGTCATAGAGACCATTTGAGGGATTGCCCCGGTAAGGAAATCCTTCTGGTACACTGCCCAGGTGTTGTGGAGGTCTATGTCTGTTTTTGTCCTTTCTGTGGGTCACAGGGCTGCAGCACAAGCCCAGTGTGCAGCCCAAGGCAGAACCTCAAGAGCATTGCCACGTCCCCTTGTTTGGCTGCTCAATGCTCAGAGCAGCCAAATGCCCAACCCTACACAATGGCAGGTTTACCAAAGTGTCCATTGATCTGGTTCTTTATTTTGCAGCCTGCTTGAAGAAGGCTCAGAGGCGGTCTTTGAGTCTTTCCCTTCCCCATTTGCCCAAAGGGCTCAGTCTGCAATCCAGCCCAGGACATAACAGTTCTAGCAGTGTCTCCTCACCTCACTTCATGAAAGCAAAGGCTGTCCCGAACGCAAAGCTAACCTGGGAAGGTGACTCTTCTTGGCTTGCCCCAAAGCATGTTGCTTCACTCACTCACTGGGAAGAGTGCCTGCTTAATGGGATTATGTGGAAAAGATGACACATAACAGGAGAAAGGCTTTCAGCACGTGCTCAGAGACAATTTCTCTTGTCAGAATTGGAATCTGCACTACCGTATCTCTGGGCTCCACAACTAAAATGCTATCGTGTAATGTGCAAAATCCAATTAGTTATGGTGGAAAGTTAACTGCAACAGGCTCTGAACAGGCCTTGTCCTTCAAAGGGAGACGGGTGAAGAAGACCTCTGAGCAAAGCATTTACCAGCGGAAAGGTGCCAGTTAATGTGCAGTACTAACACAGCAAGGCAAGGTTGGACTGCCTTTTGTAGCCACACTAAATAAATAAATAAATAAACAAACAAATAAATAAATAGGTAATTTTTCCTTACTCCACACCCCATGACACATTTCAGGTACTTTCCACTTTTGCACTGTGGCCTTCTTAGCAAATTTGTGGTAAGTGGAAGAGAGCAGTGTAAGGGGATTTCTGTGTAATTATAGCTTTGATAATGCAATGTGTGACCAAATACCAAGCTGCAGAAGAGAATAACAGAGTAACAATTAACACATTCACAAAAGTTCTCCCTTACACCGTCCCAAGGACATTAGTGGTAGGATACAGTAATGAACCTCACTCAGGTAAAACTCAGCCATTCAGCAGTGTGTGCACATAACAAGAGTACTTCATCAAAATAAATCAAGTCCCTGGAGACACTCAGGGTCAGGCTGGACAGGGCTCTGAGCACCTGATGGAGCTGTAGGTATTCCAGTACACAGGAGGGGAGTTGGACTAGGCGATCTTTAAGGGTCCCTTCCAACTCAAATGATTCTGTGATTCTAAGAGTCAGTGGAGAATACAGTACATTTGTTCCTCTCACAAAAATAGATATCTTGGATTCCCAAGGAAAAGTTCTCTTCACAGTTCAAAAATAACCAAACTACTCTCAGGACTGAGAGCATAAATCACGTTTTTTCCACTTCCAGGCCTCTACTCTGAAACAACTGGATCTGATGGCTAATCCTTAAAGTAACCTTATGAATTTCTCTTAGGACACATCATCATGAGTACTGGAGGAAAAAAAAAAAGGACTTTGGAGTGAAACAGAGGACAACTACAACAAGTAAGACTTGCCTTTGGTAAACTGCCAAGTGACATTAGTATTACAATGATCTGGAGCCCATTAGTATCAAGCAAAATACCCGCTATACTCTCAGGCTTCATCTGTTTTTGCTCCACCTGTTGGCTTCCAAGGACAGCCATACATCAGAGAAACTCGCAAAAATTATGATGGAGGAAGACATAATGAGCTATGGATAGACAGGCGTGTTTTTCTGTGATGCTTTCCTGGAAGCTAAAACAGTAGAAATCAGTGGGAGTTATCTTAAGACCCAGCTTTAAGACTCATGCAAAACTCTTCTGTCTCTGACTGCTAGAGAACACTGGGCATAAATTCTCCCTGTAGGACTCACCAAGGAGCAGATGAAGAAAGGTGAGTCTAGGCTTGGTGTATGTTTGCATCATTGCAAATAACACTCTCTGGTGTCACAAGGTATAGATAATGCATCTGAGGAATTGTGGAGATAGAGAACCATACACATGTGCCCCCAGTGACCTACCCTAGGGCAGCACTTCTCTCCTAGGAAAGACATCAGCTCTAGATCTCCCACACCTCAATCTGCAGCTACTGTTGTCTGTGACCATTGCACATTTTTGTGTTGTTTGGCATGGACAGAACAATTTTTCTCCATCATCCATGGAATTACCCTTCAGATAGTTGGTAGGGGCAATAAGCTGGCATTCAGAAGCTGATTAATGTTAAGAAACCCCATTTTCATGAATATTCCACTATTCACCTGTTACAAGTAGAAGTAGGACAGAGGTTTATGGAAAAATGCTCTTTAGTGAGCAACAATTTAAGATATCTTAACACTTGTCAATACACATTAAGTATCTTATAAGTATTCAAGCATCAGTTATTGCAAAAGAGCAAAATTTTATTTCCTATACACAGGGAAGAAATCTGTTCAGCCTACGGTAAGCACATCCTTTATCACACAAAAACAGCACCATAGGAGAGATTGTAAATTTCAAACATCTTAACCGTAACATAACACCCAAATCTTTTCAGTTGATAATGGAAATCGTTTTTGGCATAAATATCTATTTGAAACGTGCTTATGTCACGCTTCATGGAAGGTCAGAATTAACGTTACACTCAAAACATTTTTCAAAGTACAATTATTTTGACTCTTGGATCAAAGAAGGTTCCTATTCTGGGTTACCATCTGGGGTTCAAATTTTTTTATGATTAGTTTTTTTTAAGAGAAAAAACCTTGGTACCTCATAAATTATATTGGAAACTACATTAAAGAGACATTATAGCTACTGGTTACAATGCCTGCTGCTTCCTTCCCCCTCACTAACACTAATTCTCTAAGGCTCCCCAAGAGAGGTCTTCAAATACTCTGTGAAACATTTGTTGATTTTTGTGTGGTTTTTTTTTTTTCCTTCTTCTGATTCATCTGCTATTCTTATTGCCATATTCTCTCAGTTTAGCTCAGAGACTCACATCTCTCTGTTAGCAGGCACTTCTCTGGAGGCAGTGGGAAGCAGATTAAAAAACAGACTAACCAATCTCATGAATGCAACAGTCACACTAAAAAATCATCATTTTCCTACACCTTGGAGCTTGCTGTTTCCCTCCTCATTTGCACTAGCTTCTCAAGCCTGTTTGTTGACATCTTTCCAGCGATCTGATGCTCTCTGTGAGCAGATGGCATCAAGCTCTGAAATCTTACACATGCCATGTTACATTAAGCCCTGGCTGACTAGAAGCTATTCCCAGCATGATATTATTGACTTTCTTAGAAGAGAGATCTTCAGAGTCTTTCAGGCTGTTATGTTAGCAGGAACAAGCAAACTCATAAGCCAGATTTCCTTGGATGTTAATCTGTTTACACAGAGCATCTCTCAACATCTTATTTCTTAGAAGCACAGATCAGAGAAAAAAAAACCAAAACCTGTTTGTTTGTTAATTCCAAGTCTGTTTTTCCATCCATTCACAGTGCCGTTGCCTTCCTCCTCTCGTTACTCGATTCTTCCTACCCCACCTATCATCTCCCCTCCCAGCCAAATTCTTTCCCTGGCAGCCTTCTGCCTCTCGCCCCACTCACCCCAGCAGACAACATAGCTTGGTGTGATTTTCAGAGCCCTCAGTTCCCATACCTCCATCCAACCTAGCCTTTGCATAGGAGCTTTCACTCATTCCACCAGCACTGTACAGTAAAGAACTTCACAGAAGTTAGAAAGGATATCTGGAGATCATCTAGTCCAAACCTCCAAAGAGCAACTTTTTTACTGTTTAAGTTGCAATACCTGAGAAATAACCACAAGACCCGTCAGGATCTATGTTCACTCACAGATGAAATATGCTCTTACTTGCACACCTCTCAAACAAACAATTGAGTTACTTCAACACCCCCACAGCCAAGAATGACCCTATTTATAGTCAGAATGCCCCCTCCTTTCTGAAGACAGCTCAGATGGAACCACTTCTTTTGTCATCAAAGTTCAGGTCAGATTTAGCAGTCACCTGCATTTTTACACAGGTGTCTGCAAGTGTGCAACACTTGTGGAAGCCAAATATTCTGAAGGAAGGAAGTCTATCCAGGCCTCTGCCCCTCTCCAGTCAGAACCTCACTAGTGATAGAGCTAGGGCCATGCAGCATTTGGCTTGATGAGTTATGGCCAAGGCTTTGCATGCCAGCTAACGTTTTAGTCCTGGGCCATTATCAGCTACATTGAAATGGAAGTGACGAAAAGATGGTGAAGCACAATGAGGGATGGATATAATCAGCATGAGGTTGGAGGAGAAATAATGTGTGTTTTGCAGTCTTCCTCCATAAGTGAGTTCTTCACTCCTGCGGTTAGGAATAAGAAAGGTTTTTCACCTCCACCAAGTGGTGTTTGCACCTGGGAAATGTGTACTCAGCAATGGTGGTGACACGTAGCAGGGCACAGCCCAACACCAACCACTGCAAGTGCTCCCAAGGAAGGATTCAGAGCTACAGACCTGGGCCTCTCGTGCAGGCTGGAACATAAGAGATGATCTTCTTGCCTCCAGGAGGTGTATGCTTGTAGCTCCCATGCTGGAGGGCTGCAGTGGAATGGATGTAGGCTTTTCAAGCGGAATTGGTTGGAACAGCAAAGGTGAAGAGTTGCATTTTATATGAGAAAGAAGCATTAATACACGAAGCTCTGTTTGCTCTACCTGACCCTGTTTGGGGGATTGGCCTAGATGGTCTTCAGAGGTACCTTCTGTGTTTCTGTGAGCCATCACGACTAATTGCTGGCTATTTGCCTAACTGAAAGGCTGTACACAGAAAACCATTCTTAGCTTCTCCCCAGATATAGCATGTACAAATGCAAATATTTTCTTCCCTTATTCATAGGCTTTTTCTTCTCTTCAACTCCTCTCTGCTCAGAAAAGGAGAAAAATTAAAGAACAAACTGTACCTGCTGAAAAAGAAGACTCTGGGGGACACATTAACTAACCAAACGTAGGCATATCACATGGTGCTCTGCAAATGACGTACATGTTCAGTTAATTTGATCTATCTAAAAATGTTGTTACACAATACAAAGGTGAGGCCTGAATATCTCATTTTTAATAACTATGCTATGTGCAAACAATATTGTCTATTAGCTACACAAATTAAACACCTACAGTTCTACATAAGAGTTTTTGGAAGTCACTTTTGGTGGTGTTTTCTGTGATATTTCTGAGAGTGTATTCTTTGCCTAGCAGATGTTAATACAAGTCTAGAGGGCCAAAGGTGTTATTCAAAGGTTGCTCTTTGTTATTTTGTCTTTTCCCACATACTTCCTATTGTGCATGCAGCATGTTATAGTAACTCTAAATTTCCAGAGGAGTTCAGATAATAACAAAAATGTATTCAAGTAAAGTCCTGGCTACTCCTGATAATCTTCATGTTCTCCATTTGTCTGTAAATGGTTTCCAGGATTAATCGCTCCACCACCTTTCAGGCATCAAGATGAGGCTGATGAACCTGTAGTTCCTCTGATCTTTCTTTGTGCTCTTCTCGAAAACAGCAGTGACATTTGCTTTCTTCCAGTCCTCAGTTGCATTGTATTGGAGCTGGCCTTAAGAACAGGTGACCAAACTGCCAGGAAGAAGAACAGAGTTTGCATAGTCCTTCTGTATGTTCAGGACCTGACTAGGAACAAGAGAAGGAAACCATATGAACTACATGCACTCACAAGGTAGGAGTCGCTCTACAGAGATGAAAGTGAACCCAATTCTCTTGAATCCTAATCTGTGTGCCTTGCCTAGAATCATAGAATCACAGAACCATTAAGGTAGGAAGAGACCTGTAAGATCATCATGTCCAACCATCAACCCACCCCCACCATGCCTACTAACCATGTCCCTCAGTGCCACATCTCCATGGTTCTTGAACACCTCCAGAGACAGTGCCTCCACCATCTCCCTTGGCAGCAGTCCCAGTGCCTCACCACTCTGCCTGAGAAGAAATGTTTCCTAATATCCAATATGAACTTCCCTCGGCACAGCTTGGGGCTGTTCCCTCACTGCCACAGTCAAATTGTACAGGAATAAAAATAATGGTTCTTAAGTGAATGAAACACCAAGAAAATTTCACCTCACTTATCTTGCCCCATCTCTTCCCAGAGGGGTGAAATTACAATGCTTTTAATAGGCAGAATGAAACTTTGATAATACTTCCTAGTTTCTTTATTATTATTGTACCAAAAAGAAAAGTGTGCGAACTTCCAAGAGAGAAGGCTGCAGAGCTGGGGGAACTAATTGGAGACAGATGGTCAGACGTGGCTCTTAAAAGACTGAAGATCAGCTAGGAACATCATTCATTTATCTCAAAATTGCCTGAAATGCTGAAAAAGAGAAACCACATCTTCCGTTGTCCATTCTTTCAATCCATCTGCAGTCTCCAGCAGTAAAACACAACACAGCCCAGCAAATATGACTGTTGTCATTACTAGCAGAGGACCACACAGATTTTCTTCTGACCTGAAAAACCCAGATGCCTCTTTTAGTGCATGGCAGCAAGGCTGTCTCCATCATTTCTCAAAGAAGTCTTTGCGCTGAATTTGAGTCTCCTCCAGCTTGAAGTTAACATAAGGCCACTGCTTCAGGCCTCCCATTTTTCATTTGCTGTCACATGAGCTCTCTCTCTCCCAGGGTTTCCGAAAACTTTCCCACTTAAATAAAAGCAAGCACAGCCTAAGGACATTGTGTGGCTTTCTGGGTCTCAAAAACCAATTAAGCACAACTCCAAACACAGGCTTTTCATTTATTATAAATTCTCCCTGCACTTTTGCACATTGCTTCTCCTGCATATAACCTTTCCTATTCCAGGACCAAGTTAGTAAAAACACTTCAAGAGCATTTGGCATGAGCCCGAAGCTTCTTGTGAGACATATTCAGCCTCTGAGACTGTTCTGCTAGGCCTGTCAACCTCTGGTGCTCCGAACAAAGAGCACTTCCCAGAGAGCCCAACCCCACAGCAGGGCACAGTTTTTGGCTCACTGCCTGGACCTCCTCCTCAGCAAAGTTGGACCTTTGTCAACTTGAGCCTCACCACCACCACAGCCTAAAGGGTCTGCCTGATATTTATGCATCATGAAAGAGGTGACATCAGGCCAGTGCTATCTCACCATCCACCAGCCAAGAGAAGTCACTTCCCAAGGGTTTAAGCCCCAGCCCTGTGGGCAGTGCAATGTACAGGGAAGCTGTGATTGCACGTATCGCTAATCAGTCCCATAACCTCCTTGTCCTGGTTACCCTTTGGGTCCTAACACTGAGCACAGTGCCAGCACTGCATTGAGGCAACCATGATTGAGACTCGCTGCTCCCAGGGAAGTTCTGGACAGTTCTCTGCTCCCAGCTCACTGCTGCTCCATGCAAGTGACATCCATTCTGGACCAGGACTGTACTGCTGCCAGCAAATGATTCCAAAATGAACAATCCTTATGTGCACCCAGCCATGGAGCCAATGAGGGAAATGCTGTGACAAAGAAGTTTAGACTGATCAGGAGACAGCATGATGTCCAGCTGCAGGAGAGCGGGCTCCTCACCAGCACAGCCACACAGGCAGCTGCCTGACCCCCCTACTCCAGCAGTAACCCCAGGGAGCATAGACCTTCACTGCTGCTAATGGTGGATCTTTCATGCTGCAAATGGGCCAGTCAATCTTGAACTGTTCAACCAGCAGCCATCACTCTGATGAAGCAGTTCAGCTGGCATCCTGAGGGACTCACAGCAAGCATGTCATTTTTTACCTGCCACATTTCAGGGAGCTAGCCCAAAGGTCCCAGGCAATAAGTCTGCATTACAAATCTCATAACACAACAGACAAGCCTTACCCCGGAATCCCTGCCCATTTCAAAGATCTTTTTCCTACACCTGATATTTTCTGTGCACATTCTGTACTTACTCCTTCCTTCTTCTGGATTTAGCAGAAGACACTTGTGCTCCAACCCAGAAATTCAGAAGCAGCAGCTGTAGGTGTCCCTGTTCATCACAGGGGAGTTGGACTAGATGACCTTTAAGGGTCCCTTCCAACTTAAACAATTCTTTGATTCTGTGTGTGAAATGTATTTGGATGCGTAGAGTTTATATGACTTTTCCTGTCAGGGGGACTGTATCTGCCTGTTTGATGGTAGTGCCTCTGCTATCCAAGATTTCTGTCTCTCTCATCCTTCACTGTCTTCCTTTTGTTTTGAGCCTCCCTGCCATCAGACTTCCAACAGTGTGAATTTCTTCCCAAACACAGCTGTCACGCTTCTTTTTGAAGCTCCTGTTAAGATGTAACATGGCTCTGAACTTTTTTTCTTTTGGGGGTGGGGGTTAATCATCAGATTTCAGATCTTTGCTATTAAAATCCAACAGATAACAAATGAATCAAGATAATGAGACAAGACTGTCACTTTGTAGGAAATCAATGTCACGGTGTTTTAGAAGCAAAATCCATTTACAATTACATTACAGGAAAGAACATATCTAGGCCACTTCTAGGCTGTCATAGAATCATAGAGTCATTAAGGTTAGAAAAGACCACTAGTATCATCATGTCCAATCATTGACCCATCACCTACATTATATCCCTAAAAGCTGAGGTAGCCACATATCATTATATATCACATTTCTGGGTAATCTGGGTTACATCTGTACTTACAAGAGACTGAGGAGGCCAGACTCATTCTCTGATATCCAATAGTCCCAGCAGCTTACTGCTTGATACTTACTGCTTGCTACTACATGCCCTCAAACTTTTATCCAAGTTGCTTGTTGGGAATTATCAGAGATCTGTGATAACTACAAAGCCATGACTGAGAAAACTGCTAGGTTGATCTTGGTCAAAAACCATATTGGAGACATTAGAAATTGAATAGTACTAGAGAGTGCCTGGGCGCATACACTTGCGCCATCTCACTTCTTACTCTTTCTACGTGGTCTTTGTGCCTACAGCAGCCCAGGATGTCACCTCTGAGCCAACTGGGATACACATTGCATGGAAGGCTACCAGCTTATCCCTGCAGAAAGCCAAAGCATGTTTTGTGCCATCAGCCACCAGAAATAGAGTTCACAATCCCACAGTCAATGGGACAATATGATGCAGCAGCTTATTCCCAGGATTCTCCACTTTTTCCCTGTAGCATAATATATGTGTCTCATAGCACGATTTTGGCTGGAGTCCCCTTTCCCGGAGGCTGGTGCAAGATGTTGTACAATCTGGGATCCAAGAGGCTGAGCAAAGGCAGAAGTGGTGGCTCTCAACCTGCTGGGCACCGGCTGCCTCTGTTACACAGACACAAGGTGATGAGCAGAGAAAAGTCTTTTTCTCCCTCCTGCCCTCATTCCCAAGGGTAACAACCATTTCAAGACATCTAAAAGCAAGCCAGCCTCACAACCCCTGGCTGGCTGTGGGTTAGCAAGCATAACCTTCTAGCAAAGCTACCTTAACGTCAACACAGGCTATGGACAACAAGAACCCCAGAGATGCTTGGGGCAGCTGTCAGCATCAGGAGGGTTCAAACATTTCTCTCCTCCCTGTGCTCTGCTTTAATAACTCTACAAGAGCAGCACAGGTTACTGCAGGTTCATGGGGTGCAAGTTTTGTCGGGAGGGACCACATCACAGCTGCTCACCAGCATCAGTGTTAAATTTAGGATAGAGCTCCTGTCCTCTAGGTGGCCTCATATGTGCAGTATGCTGACCCAGATCAGAGCCTACACCAGGACCAGGACCTCACACAGATGAACCAGTTGAAGGAGGTTTGTCACCATTTGTGCCACTGTTTGAGGACTAGGGTGCCGCATATCCTCCCCGTTCTGGCAAAGCTCTCTCAGCACCAACAGCCCACATATGTCCTGTGCACTTTCTCAGTGCTAACTGAATGGTGAATGATGCTGCTTGCTTTTCTAGAAAACATTCATGGCCCTCACACTTCCTTCGCCCAAGGCTTTACACCGTAGCTGAATTTAGATCAGCTGCGTGCCACGATCGATGAGTCAAACTAACAACTGCTGTCCCCCTGGGCTTCCCTGCTGTCAGCCTTCTAGCTGCAAGGGTGTCTCCTTGGGCCAGATGCTGATGTTTTTATTCATGGCCATTTCTTTTCCCAGCAGCCTGCCGTGAGCATGGAATAATACCCACTTCTGCACCTCCAGCAGCACTTGATGTGCCCACGTCTGTAGGAAACCTTGCAATCTACTCTTGCAGGAAAAAGCTGAGTCTAGGCTTGCACAAGTTCAGGTGTGCCAGCCCCCCATCTTCTGCAAGGTAACTTGTGAAGACAAAAGGATTTGTCCCTCTCTGTGAAACAGCATGTCCTCAGTGCTGAATCTTCCTGCTTTTAACTTCCCCATTTCCCACATTCTCCTACACTTGATGGCTTCCTGGACACAGCCAGAGGCAGCAATAAAAGCAGGGACCCCATAGGAAGCCCTCCCGCCAACAGAAGAGACCATATCTACAATATCGTGCATGCACAGGCACATACAGTTGGAACGCTAAATTGATAGTGCTGTCCCTGTGCTTTGGCACGGAAAAAGTGACAGTCCCAGAAAACCCCAGGCAATGGGAATGAGGTTGGCAAATGAACACCTCTTTGACTTTTGGTGACTTCAGTCTGTACCCAACAAATAGCATTTTAAGAGCCACTATATAACTAGTGAGGAAAAATAACTCCTTTAAAGTCTATTACCATGAAAAACGTGAAGGTGGTTTATTGGCTGGTAATTAAAATCATAGCCCTTTTGGTAGCATATGGCAACTAAGGAACAGCACTTTGCTAAGGGTACAGAGGTCAAACTGCACTGGTAATAGCCGAGTTTTATTTCCCTGGGAATGCACAATAAAAAATTCAGATCTTATAGCTGATCTTTGTAAAAGGTGTTGGTAATCAAAAGTCAGCATGAAATTATATCAAACGTTAATTTTAAAGCTGCTAATATTTAAAAGCCTTCTTTTGTGCCTGCTACTTTTATTCTGAGATGTTTTACTCGCCTCGTTTTAATGATCTGATGGGGAAATGGAGATGGAAATTACCCAGAGTCTCTCTTGGAAGTTCACTCAATGTGACTATCAAAAAGCTGCTCTGTGCTTTATACATGCGTGTGTCAGAGAGATTTGGGGGGTGTTATTATTCTCAATGTGGATAGAGGAAAAGATGAAAAAGAAAACTGCCAGAGAAAAGAAAGATGATATTAATAACTGCTGTTCGCAGTGCCACGGCGAGTGTGAACCAAGAGTGTGTAAATCAGTACCAGCCCACTCCCAAGGCCATTGGCAGTCTGCTGAGCTCCCCCAGCTCTGGAATGGAAGGGGAAGGTTATGGGTTCAAGCAGAGCCACTGCTTGTTGATAAAGCTGAAATAGCCACTGGGCTTGTCTCTATGGGACCTGAGCCTCATTCCAGCTGTACTTTTCAAGGAGTCCACCCCACAGACTTCCAGAGGGAGAAGAAATTCCTCTGCCCTACAGCCCCTGCAACCCCACGAGGATTCTCATGGGTTTTTTGGGGAATGGATTCTGCCATGGTCTGTGAAAAAGAGAGAATTCTCTGCAGTCATCTAATTTAAGTCTTCCCAATGAATTTTTACTTTCATTAAGTAAAGCTTCCCTAGGACACTGCCAGAAAACTCCAGCTCTTGCATTTGTAAAGCTAAGGTATTGCTACCCATAAAAAAAAAGTAGATGGCAATTACTAAGGAATTACATTTAGACCAAAAATGACTGAATTTATTACCCTTTGTATGTGCAAGGCATAAAATGCAGTAGTACAGAAGTTTAAGAAGCACGAAAAGAAACTTCTCTTTCTTTTTAATGATGGAAGCAGGAACTTGCCAAGCTCACATAACAACAGAAATATGAAGCCATAAGTGAAGGGAACAGAGCTCAGGCACAGTAACAGAGCAGTTCAGCAATGCAAATAGATCAGAGATGACCACACACTAAATGAGGACACCAGGCTGGGGAAGATCTTGTTGGAGAGCTGCCTGCCATTAAGTTCTACAGCCATCAGGCTTCATCCCAAATACACCAGTGTTCTTCTCACTGATGTGCCGAAGCTTTGGCTGGAAGCCTTGCTGCAGTTCTGAGCTCCCCTGCTTTGCCTATGAAGTGTAATTCATGTGAAACAGCCCATGAAGAGCAGACGAGGTTACCGAGCCTAAAAGTATGCCCAGGTGTATATGGGTCACTCAACCAAAATCAGTTGTCCTGGTGTAAGAGCACTCTCACATCTTATAACTGCATTTCTACCTGTGGGCACTGCACTGAAACCAATGTAGCGAACCAAGCAGAGGTATGCACTCACACAGCACAATCCAGACTGTCCTGGACTATTTCCAGACTGATAACTCCAGCTCCATACTCTGGATTTTTTTAACATAACATTGCTAACATACAGGATAAATATATATATTGTTAAGTATCTAAAAAGCTGGGAAATTTTGAATTACATTTCCCACAAGTTACCTTTGAATCTGTACACTCTGAAAACCTCATGCAACTACTGGAGAAGTAAGAATACTGGTTTAAAATGAGAACGGTTAGCTGGTTAGCAGTAGCAGTGCAACAACTTGCAAAAGGTGCTTTGAAAGAGGTTCCAGTATGCACATGTGTTTGAAAAATCAAACACTACCCAAAACCAAAGAAAGGCTGCACAAATGGTCTTATATCTTCCCCCTGACTACTCTGGGACATCGAGTTACCTTGCATCCACCCACTCTGCTCAGAAACCATTCACTGGATGATGACTTCCAATGAATCTGGCGCAGGCTTTCAACTGGGAGAGCTGAGTAGGAGACAGCTTTATCCTCATTGCTCAATGGATTCAAGAGAACTCTTTATTTTGTCCAGAACAAAATGCTCTAGCTCAGAGAAATTATGTAGCTCCCATTTGGCAAGGACTAGGACACAAAAGGCCATGTGAACTACAAATGAGCCACAAAAATATGCTTTGTTAGCAGCCCATTACTTCCCTGAAGAACACTCGTTCTTACACTGTTATTGTGGGGTGCATAAAAATCATCCATAAGGGAACAACACCCACTGCTGCAACGGAAAAACAGTGAGACGGCATGAAGGTTCCCCATTACCCTTCTCAGAAAGGTCTGGATTTTTTGTGTTTTGTTTTGCAGGAGGAAGAGATGCTTACATGTCATGTGTACATGGGTCTGTTTAGCTGATAGAGAAGGGAAGTGGAACCACAGTTTCCAAGAAGGCAACTGTATTACCACGTGGACATATCTGACAGTGATGCAGTGGTACCTGTGTCCTCCACTACTTTCCCTCCAATGAGACTAAGCTGCACCTTGAGATCCAGGACCCCGGCATGACAAGACAAACAGTGCCCTTACCAACCAGAGTGCTCCCCCACAGTGCCTGAGCATGGAACATGCCCAACATACACACTGAACACACACCACATCTCTGCAACCTTTCCCCGTCTGCTCCCAGGTCCATCTCCCAAGACCTCCCCTCTGTTCTTTGCACCTAACCTCTGATTTCTGCCCTAGATCAGCATTCAAAGTTCTCCTCTATTCCTATTCACAGCCTCACGCATATTTTTTCAAATCCCTGCCCCTCAGCTCCACTGCTGTGGAACAGCTCTTCTGCTTGTCCCAAGGTCAGGCTGGCCCCAGCGCCCCTGGGCATTTCTATACTGGCTGGATATTGCTTGGGAGAAGATTTTCAAGCCTAATCCAGTGTCACTGCAATCAGCAGTTGTCAACGTGTCCACACTCTCTACAACTGCTAATAGCAGAGCTCAGCTCATTGTACAGGGTTTTTGTGTGACAGGACTGACATGTAAGACATTCCAGCAACTTGACAGCTGGCTGTTCAATTCCCAAAAGCTCCTCATTAACAGGTGCATTTTCTGAAGAAGAAAATGAAATATATCCAACATAAAGCAAAAAGCTTTCCTATTCACACACATACACAAGAGCCTGTCATGAATCGGCTGTCAGTACTCAGCTGCTTCTCTTGTTTAAACAGAGCTACAGAAGACATAATAAAATAAAATTAAATAGGTGGTGACTTACAGGTCACAAGCTGTTAATCAAGAGAAAGCCCTCTTAGTTATTGACTCCAGCTTTCTTGCAGGTCTGCAGAATTTAGCAGTACGGTCCCAGTGCTGAGGTCAGGCAGACACACCAAGCTATTGGAGATGATTTACCATTTGATGCTAATTGGATCTCAAGGAAGCTCTAGGATGGAAACTGCATTTGTGCCAAGAGGAGAGGATGCTGACATTCAGATGTGCATTAAGCTCTTTCATGAAAAGTGCTGCTCCCTTACCATGTCTGGGAAACAAGAGGGAAAGAAACAAACTCCATTGCTTCTGATTGAATCACAGCCAAAATCTCAGCATGCTCCAGTATCAACATATGTTATCTTTTATCAACCTCAAGAGGGAATCCTGCCCATAGTGCCACCCAGAGCATACGGGTTTCTGGACCCTAGCCCCAACTGGAGCAAGAATCTGCTTCATAGTTGCATGAGCTCAGCTCTACTGTACCTTTTCCTTCTTACCCTGATGTATTACCAAGAAAAATTATATTCACACATGGGAAAAGAAGATAAATGCCTCCAGCCCTTCTGTGACACAACTGCTTTGCTGAGTTTTCATGAAAATGACACAATTCCTTGGTTTTCTGGATAATATCTTCCTAGAAGCAAGTGATCCTTGAAAAGAGAGCGTGTGTTCAGGTTAATTGGCAAGGCCTCATTACAGAAAGACATACACATCCTGCAGGATGAGGGTACATCTGCAAAAGACATTTATACTTCTACATGCCAAAGTTACTCGTTTAAGCCTCCTTAAAGCTTGTAAACCGACCCTGCCAATCTTATCCAAGTTCCACAACCTCTTAACCCCCACAAATGCTATTGGATAAATTATCACAGAATCACAGAATTGTTTGAGTTAGAAGGCTTGGAAAGGACCTTCAAAGACCATCTATCCCAACCCTTTTACAACGAACAGTGATGTCTACAGCTAGATCAGGGCGCTCAGAACCCTGTTCAGCCTGACCTTGAATGACTCCAGCAATGGGCCATCCACCACCTCTCTGGGCAACCCATGCCAATGCCTCACCACTGTTATTGTAAAACACTTATTCCATAAACTCAATCTAAATCTTCCCTCCTTTAGTTTGAAACCAGTTCCCCTTGTCCTATAGCAAGTGCCCCTTGCTGCCCTGCCAGTAGCAGGTCCCTTATCACCTTTGTTGTCTCTCACCTTCACAGTCTGAGAACAATGAAGAAGTCCTCTCCTTTCTCCCGACTTTCAGCTCGGAGATCTTTCTCCTAAGTGTGAGCTGTGTTCTTGGAGCTGGAGAAGGTGAGCTCCAGAGAGGCCTGGTCCCCTCCTGCAGCTTTGCTCCCATGCCAGAGCCGGATCCTTACTTCTTAGCATCTTCCACCTTCAGACACAGCCCAGTTTGGAGGACCAGAGAACAATATTCCTACTACCAACACATTCCCACCTGTTGGTCTTTTATGAATGGAAAGTCCCGTTTAATGAACTTAATCTCTTTTTATGATGAGATTACTCACCTACCTGACCAAGGGAAGCCAGTCGATGTAATCCTTTTGGATTTCAGCAAAGCTTTCAATAGCTTTTCTTACAATTCTTACAGTAAGTAACCTGGACAAAATGCTCATCATATTGGTAGACAGGAACATAATGGATAGGTGAGCAATTGGCTGATGGGTCAGGCCCAAACGGTTTTATTAGATGAGGCTACATCAGGATAGTAAGTGGTCACTGATGAGGTTCTGTGGGGCTCCATTTTAGGGTCAGTTCGCTTTGATGTTTTCATAAATAATTTGGATGTAGGACTAGAAGTCCTGCAAATTAAGCAAGTTTGCAGATGACGCTAAATTGGGAGAAGCTGTTGAATTTCACAAGGACGGAGAGGCCTCACAGAGAGATCTAGACAAATCAGATAACTGGGCAATGACCACTGCATAAAGTTTAAAAGGAATAGTGCTGGATTCTGCACCTACAGAGGGGCTTCTGCCCAGACTGCAGGGAAGGGAGGGGGCTTCATTTGTTACATCGGATCTGGATACCCACAGAGTGGCAAGAATAAGTCACTGCAAAGTTACTACTCTACCTGCATTATCAGGGTAACGGACATTCCTCTGCTTCATTTATATTACATTCAGAACACAATTCTCCTCTCTCTTGGGAGAATATCTCTGATCCACACCCCCCTAGCACTGGAAGCATTCTGCACGTGTGGTGCTGCAAGCTGCATACAAAAACACAGTCCAGCTCCCCTCAGGTCAGCTTGTTGTTGCTACTCACAGATCTGAAGCAAGGGGTAAGAGCTGGTAGCATCAGTAAAAGGGAACACAGCATAGCCATGGCAGACTGAGGCTGTCAGATCCAGGTATTCAGCTGAGTACCTGGGTGGCTGCTAGACAGAGAAGCTCCATGGAGTTACGGCTGGCATTTTTAAATGCTGCTAGAGAGCACAGGTTTGCCTTCTTTCACACAGGGAGACCTGCAGCGTGTGCTGCATTGCAGACACAGGCTTGCATTGCAGCACCAATATGCCTTGCTCTGTCAAGCACTTCCTTTTCATCACTTGTGCCAAGTCGGATCCTAAACAGATAAAACACAATGTTGCTCTGAAAAGCAACTCAGGGCTGTCAGCCTGAGACTGCCCCTCACTGTGACCCCTACTTTGGCCACTTGAATGGCTTTTTAGTAGCTCTGTCCATCTGCTACTTCTCTATGTCCTTTCCCAAGGGATGCTGTGACAAACACTTTCAACGCATCTGGAGCCAAGAGATCAGTCAATTTTTCCCACGAAAGAGAAGCAATCATCTTCTGATGATAGTGCAGAATGAGCACAGCACATCCAGGCTTGGGTGATCCCCTCCACACTCTTTGCCTAAGAGCAGTTCTTTCTACCAAACAAGTTTTTAAACCAGGCATACTGCTGAGCCTGGGGAGCCG
The DNA here is from genome assembly GCF_905368555.1 of Meleagris gallopavo. Taxonomy (NCBI): domain Eukaryota; kingdom Metazoa; phylum Chordata; class Aves; order Galliformes; family Phasianidae; genus Meleagris; species Meleagris gallopavo. The sequence goes on from NC_139405.1 coordinate 15,205,979, forward strand.
CACATCCACATCACTTCTCAACACCCTGTTCTTCAGCTAAAAGCATCTGTTGTTCTTTTGCCAATGGCATCTGTCCTGTCAAAGGACACTTTTTAAATACAACAGCAAGCAGTAAGCATGCCAGCAAATGGGATGAGAGTGTGCCTGGACAAAGTACCAGCCAGTACTGAGTTCCCAAAACATGCTACATCATTTCCACAGGTCCAGTGCAAATCAGATGAGTACCTGATGATTTAGTTAGCAAGACATTCAGGAAAAAAGCACTAAAATAAGAGATGCCATCTTCGCATCACACCCCAAGAGGGAATGAAAAACTTCTCAGCCACTTCAACACAAGTTTGGGGACAGAACACAATGAATCCACAGTTGTGTTGGTGTGGGATCCCATGCAGATGCACCAAGATATAAAACCCAACATCCCCCTCCTCTGCTGGGACAATCTCTTCCCTCTCTGTGGAGGAACACTGATCCACTTCCTTCATAGTGACTGCAAAGCAGCAGGAACCAGCAGCTGTGAATGTTTACACTAATAAACTAGAGACTGCTAATTACTTCTAACTGCCTATCATGGTAGACTTCGATGTTTTCACAGAATCACAGACTGGTTGAGGTACGAAGGCACATGGGTCTATCTGCTCCAGCAGGGACAATCAGGTGACATCTGAAGACCTCCAAGAAGAAGGCATCACAAATTCTCTGGGCAGTGTGTGCCAGTGCTCCTGCACAGCACAGAACTGCTTCCTGATGGTCAGGATGAGCCTTCTGTGTTCTAGTTTCTCCCCATTGCCTCTTGTTCTGGCACTAGCACGTGGCATCAGTCACATTGTACTTCTGAGCTCTTTCAAACCGGACAACAAAAAGATCTACTTGTCAAAGTGGGCACTCCTCCAAACAGGCCCCCATTTGGCTGGTTTTCCCAGTGCCTCTCAGCCTGAATTCATTTGCTCAGAGGCTTGCAGGGTCTTGCATGCAATCTCTCAATATATTCAGCACCATGTTGGAAAGAGACAGGGTGGACAGAGAAGCCACCACATGTGGACCATCATCTGAGAAAACAAGGTGCCAGAGGAGCAAGAGCTGATCTAGTAGCACTTTCCTTACTGTAGGTTATTGTCTTGTCAAAAATCTCTGACACAAAGTAGGATCTGCCCAGTGCTAAGTGCAGTGAGCAGCCCTGACCAGAGATGGTCATTAGCAAAACAAGCCAAATATAGAAAGGTTAAGCAAACACTGCAGAGTCACCATCATCTCCTGATCAGCATCCTCCAACAAAACTGTGAATGTGGTGCTTGGCTGCATTTAAAATACTTTCAGGGTGGCTTATGTGAATGGCTCCCCTTTGAGCCATTCCCTGTGAGAAGGTTCAGGGCTGAAGGGACCTTTGGTGTGGGCATCTGTATATCAAGTTCCTGTTAGAAGATTTGCTCTTACCAAGGATATTCAGAATCTAGCTGATTTTAAATCGAAGTAGCAATCCTTAGATGCCACAGTGAGAACAGCACCAGGATCTCAGTAAAATGCAGATCTTTATCATCATAGTGGTTACAGAAAGGAGCAGGCTTGTCCTCAGATACAGTACTTTAAAATCTTTTTTGGGAGAGAGAGGGGATAGCAGGCTTGTTCATCTGAAGACTAATACAAGCGTGGCCTCAAGGTAAAATACAGAGAGGTCTTTACATCCATTCCTCCCTTATAAATGCCCCACAGTGCAATCTGTAAGCAGTCTCTGTAAATTAGCTGACAGTGCTGTTCACAGATTGGATGATGGCAAAGTTGGGCTCACTCCTCTTATCCCAGCCATTCATTTGGATTTTTCTTCTCTAGAAACATATGGTAACCAAATTATCCTCAAGTCTTCCAGCATGCTTTCATATTTAATTGAAATTAATCTGTTCAAAAGTTATTGCTGATAGAAACACAAATGTAACTACATGAGCCTTGATCCCTTTGAAAAATCACAGCTGCCTCCACAGCAGAGGCTCAGATAGGTGTTGATGAGCTAAGGAGCAGCTCCCAGAAGGGTACAAATGGAGGAAAATGCCCCAGGTGAGACCAACCCACCAGTGTCACCTTCCTGTTTCTCCTCTATGTCCTACTGATACTAAGCAGGCAGATTCATAATCCCAACTTGTGCCATGTGGGTTCCTTACTGACTTAATCCTCTGTAAGGACTTGTGCTTTGAACCATTTCCTTCCTTCCCTTGTGTCTGCCCAAACCTGTCCTTCCTTATGCTCTGAAGGCTACCAGCATCCTGTGGATTTCCCAGGTGATTCTGTACTTAAAAACTGATGCTATGTGAGCGGTATGGTTTCCCACTTATGAAAGATGGGCTGGTGAGCTTCGTTATCCTGCTCCTTCCTCATAGGGCTGTCCTTTCGCTGTACCTCAACCTATTTCAACACCTGCAAAGTGCAGGTCGCCAGGCAGGAAGACAAGGTCACATCCACCTTTCTTCTTGATGGTTTGAAGTCTGTTTTGACCACTCCGCCAAAGTAACAGGCATTTTTCCTCCCAAAAGCTGAAATGTGGTGATTTCTGAGAGCCAAAAAAGTATCCTCTTGTTCAGATCCTTCATTAAAACAAACCCAGCTAAATTAGCTGCCCTGGGGACCAGATGAAGGCCTGGAAGTTGTAATAAAGATTAAAAGAAGAAAAAAAAAAGAAAAAAGAAAAGAAAAAGAAATAAAAAAGGAAGACTACTGACACCAGTAAACGTGTCTTAATTAAAAGTTTCGAGAGCACAACTCAAACACACTCCAGTCATCCTCCAAGCCCCTGCTGAAGTTAATGAGACAAATTTTTGTCCCAGTCCCCCACTGATCCGTGAAGTGCAAAGAGGGAATCAGGACTGCAGAGGAAAATTGCGGGTTGCAGGGCTAGATGCTGACTGCATTTATGGGAGCACAATTCCAACATGACCCTCACACAGCATTATTCCAGAGAACCACGACTGTGCTGTGCAGCCAGAGGTCTGCCTTGAAGGAGGGAAGCAAGAAGCAGTGCTGAGAAAGTCCAAATCACGCACCAAGCATCATGAAAATTAAACCTCAGATACCGCGTTTTTGCTTCTTTAACAGAAAAGGAGGAGGCAACTGCATCTCTGTTTATGGATAATAAAATTAGTGAGCTTTTATTTTTATCAAAAAAAAGAACATGCGGTTGCACTCCGTTTCTAACAATCAAACTAAATAGTGAGAATGAATACACTCTGCAAAATCCCTCGCGGAGAAAAGAGCTCTTCACCCATACAAGTCTTTTAGATCCATTTAACCCAGCTTAAAGCAGAAAGACCACAGGCTCCGTCTGACCTGGGTCAGGGCTAGGCTAGCTATTTGCTGAAGGCATACCCTGCGTTTAATGTGGAATAACTCTGCTGGCACGGTGTCTTACCTTCTGGTGCCCTCTAGTGCCAACAGCTGAGCTGGCCTGGCAGCTCTGGCCCCCACCGCCACCCCACCAGGCTGTGAGCTTCTAACCACCCTCTCTGCCTTTGTTAGGCATCACTCCGCTCACACCAAACCCGCTCTGCCAGCGGTGTCCCAATGCACGTGCTTTAAGCAAAGAAGAATATATGCTTTAAAAGATTACCCCCAAATCCCTGAGCAGACCCATTCCTGCCCCCCTCAAATTAGAAGGCCGTGAGCTCACCAGAAGGCATAAAGAGAAGGAAAGGGACGAAAGTTACGGGGGAATCTCAAACTCCTTCCTGATGCATCATGTAGAAGGGTGGCAAATAGGTCATAGCTACACACCAGAGATGTGTTGACATCTTGCATTCAAGGTCAGGCCATCATGTGAGGTCAAAACAAAAAGAAACAACGAAACCCACAGCCAATATAATATCTCTCATTCTCTCAACATTTCCCACAGGCTTTGGGGTCTGATTCAGAAGCTCTGTGCAAGAAGGACTGATGGTGAATGTGACTCACTACATTTGCCCCAGTCCTTTTCAGTGGGACATTTCAGCCTGGAATTGACCTAATCTCTTCCTGAGAAATACTAAAATGAGTCTTGTCTTCTTACATGCCACCCACACTGCTTTAGGACTTTTCTCCAGTAATAAGGTGGCTTTGCTCAAAGAATACATGTTCATTTCTGGGGCAATTGAATGGCAATAAGCACCTTCCAGCTCACCTGAAACAAGCATGCATATGCAGTCTGAGGTCCACCATATTCTGCCCTTTGTGGTGATAGTTCATTTTCTGCCCTCCTGAATCTGGCAGCTGGTGATTTTAGCTATATCCATATCATGGGAAGCAAGACCCATCTTCTGTCACTCTTCCCCACACACAGTTACTCATATACAAGTCAAGAACTCCATCGCAAGGCCTCACTACCCATTTCATAGGGGTTACATTTCCCCATGAAACTTAAAGCGTATGACCGTTACTCTTATTACCCCACAACACGTCCCAGAGCACAGGATGGTGTTACATCACACACATCTGCCCACGTTTCTGCACAGCCCTTTGAGGATCACAAAGCAAAAGTCCCCATATGAGGTGGGACTCACAGTCACCAGGGCAGAGCCTTTGGCAGGGCTGTGAGACGTGCAGTCATTAGCAGGAGACAGTCAGTCTCAGAGCTGTGATCATTCAGGGTGATTTTTTTTTTTTTTTTTTTTTTTTTTTTTAGAGTTTAGGATGATTTTTTTTTTTCTTCCCTCCCAGCCAATAAAAAGCTCTCAGAGACATCTTCCCCTGCAGGAAGCAGAGCAGTCACTGCTCACATTGGCAGGCTCCTCTTCTGATGCAGTGGAGATGGCAGCAAACTTCACCCGCAGCTTCACCACGCTTTGCTGTTTAGTGCTCTGGGGCTTCACCTGCATTTGTGATGGTAAGAGTGGGAAATCATCTGTTTTCCTTGTGCTTCAGGTCCTGTGAGCTTGGCTTTCTCTCTATCTGCTGCCCTTCAACTGCAGCTGAAACTCTACCCGCTTAAAAGACCTTCTCTCCCTGTAACAAGCCATTTTATCCAGGAACATCATCTAACAGTGTCAAAGTCAACTTATGGTTTTAACTTATTTGCCACTATTTAAACTCTGCATGACCTTAATTACTAAATCTAAAGACTGTGGGAAACAATTTGTCTGGTAAGTACAGACGGGCACTTGAGTCGGTACCCATTAGATGACTTTAGTGTCACATTATTCCCTATCACTTCCTTCTTTGCTGAAGAAAGAAACACTCTTGATGGCAGCTAGCCTTAAATCTTTGGAATGAAAGCAGTAGACAGGAGCATTTTCTCTCTGAAAGTTTTAGCTCTACTACAGCGTTACTTCGGTTCCTACATGCAGAAACTATGAATGCACTCAGGCCTTCGTTTACCCAGCAGCTTTTTGTTTCGGCTGTGGTTTCCTTTGGGGGTTGCAGAGGCATGCAGGAACTCTGCTGCGTCTTACACGTAAAGATAAAACCCAGCCTTGCTCCTAGTAATGGGGGGAGAGGTTCTGAAAGTACCTCATGGAGGGGAAAGAAAAGAGTATCTGTTGCAAGAATGTCCCTATTTGCTACCCTGTAGGCTGGGAGGAAACACCTATAGGATTGTTCTCATACTGCAGGAACAGGACCTCCAAGTTATTTCTCAATGAGGAAAGGAGAGATCCTTTGATAAAACACTTGGCTCACATCTGCAAGAACAGCCCTCTCTTGTTTAATAACAGGCAGTTGCCTGCTAAGTCAAAGCAAGAAAAGTCTACCCTATAGAAGTAGGAGGAGGGAAGCTAGATTTCCCCACATTCAAACCCAGAAGTATGATGAGGTCTGTAAAACAAGTGCTCTGACCCCTAAGCTTCTCCCCACAGGGCAGTAGTAGTTGTTTCCCACGCCGTGAGACCACATCCTCAGAGAGCTGTAAGCGCCCAGCCAAGTCACACAGTGCCTCTCTCCCCACCCAGGCTGGGACTCCTGTCAGGAAAGTTTATAGTAAGGAGAACTACAGGTGCCTCACACCAGAGTGTTTCAGGATTTTGTAAAAAAATAAAGTGGTGCAAATTATTCCAAACAGCAAAATTTATTTCAGACCACTGCGTGCACAATTTTATACTCACTTTACCCCAGTGTGAATCATACTCAATAGAAAATCACCCTGAGTGAAGGAAGTAAGATGCCCAGTACCCCTTAGTGAAAGATGGAGCAAAAATACAGCAGCCTATCATCTGCCTGTGACACATGGTACAAGTCCTACCAGCCTGCTACATGCCTAGACCACACCAGGTCCAATTTGATAGACTAAACTCACCTCTCCAGATGTTGGATTTCAGAGTACTGGCCACATGTGAGACTGCTGTATCTATGGCGCACCACTATAGGAACAAGGGCACTCTAGACACTGGTTTGAATAACACATTTCATTGTTTCCTTCCCATACATGCAGTATGACTTCAGCTGCCCCCACCCTGCCATCCCACACCTAACAGGGACATCACCATGACTCAAGAGGTACTGAGAGCTATTAAGCCACAGAGACCTTGTGCTAAGACTGAAAAAAGAAAAAAAAAGGATATTATTTTCTCCATCTACAAGGGATAGCACATGCTGTCAACAACCCCACCATTGCCACAGCTGCCTTTCCAACTGACTTAAAGGCATAAATTCAAACAAGGTCCTGGAGAGTAGCCAGGAGAACCCAAGCTAGAGACCTCCTCTCAACTGGACAGCTTATCTTAGTTGCTAGCTCAGAAGGCTCAAGAAACAGCAGGATCCAATAAGCTATTTAATAGGTATTGCTGGTGCAAGAAAGAGCACTGCATCTCTGAGGAAGAGGAGAGCCATGTGAACAAAGCCCAGATCAAGGTCCTGCTCTGCTCCAAGCCTCTTTTTGGTCTTTGGGTAGGTCTGTACAGCCGCTCCCCCGGCACTGCCTGTTGGTTCCACCACCTTAGCCCTACAGCAAACTCCACTGGGGACAAAAGGACAAACAGATGCTTTGAAACAATCTTACCCACAAGCTGAGCAGAGGATAAGATGCCCTGCCTGAGAAGTACATCCAGAACTAGGCTGCAAGGTCTATGAGCCTCTATGACCCCTGTACTGGTGGTGGCATGTAATGCTCTGTTTTGTTGATGGTGGGGTTTTTTGTTTCATTTGTTTTCAAGCAGACTGGGTCACTGGATTGGCTCTGTTCTACTGTGAAGAAAGTTAGATTATGTTTCTCAGTAGAAACTGGCTTACATGAACGGGTTATGCTCTGTGGCTCAGCTGTTATTGACATCTAGCTGCGAAAAAAAGCTGGAGGTGACAAACAGCTTGAGCTTTGCAGAAAATGAGTACAAGCTTTGAGTGCAGGTTTGCGTGCTGCCTACACACACAGGCAACTCCAAGGGTCAATCCTGAAAGGAAAGGCAGGTCTTTCCACTGGCAGCAGCACAATAATTTGTACAGGCTGAGGATCTCTTCCTCTTGTATTTCAGGAACTGAAAGATATCTTAATCTGTATTTCCCTAAAACAAAAACCAGAACATCAAAACCACTGGGAGGTGGAGAAGTATGCTTATGTCTTGGCATGCCAACAAAGAACAGTAGCGTTCTGCCAGTCAGTGTTTGATATTTTATCAAAATTACACTATACTCTGAGCAAATTGGTCTAGATTATAGCTAGATTCAAACCCAGCCTTGCTTTGAGATAGGTGTTGGGCCAGAAACTTCCTAAGTGCTTACAATATGCAGGCTTCCCTCAGGCAGTCTCAGCTCTGCAACCATTTCATGGGTTGCTTTGCTATTTCAAACATCTAAAGGAAAATTACTTTTTTAATGGAGATGACCAGTCTTCCTAAGGCACAGGTGGTTGGCAACCTTGCCTGCAGCACAGAGGTTAGAGAACTAGATGATCTTCGAGGTCCTTTCTGACTCTGTGATGATTCTATGAAGTGCATGGGACAAGTCAGAAGGCTTAGGATTGGTTCAGAGTCCTGAATAACCACCCACTATTTCAGCTACTGCATATGTTCTGTGATTGCATTTTGTGTTTTTCCAGCTACATACACACCACCACCTCATTCAACCGTGAATCCTGGCTTCCCGGTCCCAATGAACACCAACAATCCTGGCGTTCGCAAGGCAGCTCGCTTTGGGGTTTACCAATACAACAACAGTTCCAACGACCTATTTCTGTTTAAAGAATGGCAAATAAACAAAGCTATGGTACAGGTAAGAAGAGAACACATTTCTGGTGGTCCTCCAAGCATTCATCTATCAGCCCTTGCTACAGAGTACCTGAGACACAGGAGCCTTGATCCTCCTCAGGATTGCTCTACAGTGCCCTGACATAAGCAGCACAAGTCCCTCTGTCCCACTTAACTGCTTCACGAGGCATTCCCACCTATCCCCATAAAACACATCTACAACACCACACACAACTGACAGATGTAGTGCTTGATCCCTAGACAGAATTTCATTTCAGCATCCCTTTCCCTGACCCTACTTTAAAGGAGGGAACCATTTTCTCTAGATCGTCAGAGGTCTGAAATACATGCTCCATGTGGAAATTGGCCGCACAGTGTGTGAGAAGAGAGGGCACTCTAACCTGGACAACTGTCACTTCCAGAGGAAGAAAAATCTGCAACAGGTATGTACTACTTCCTCTGGGAGGTACCCAGGAATCACAGGTGATCCTTGGCTGTCTCTAGCTGTGTTGTCATCTTCAAACCAGCTCTGTTATGTTCCCACAGATGTATGAGCCTTCTCTGTGCAGAGCCAGCTATGGTGAGGCAGGTTTCTACCTCCTGAATACAGGATCAGTTCCTGACTAAAAGGAGCTGAACCAGATGCTACATATAGAGTAGATGCTACATATAGAGATTTCCTGGGAGGAGAAAACCCTTACAGGGCCTTTCTCACTAATATGTGGGCACTTGACAAACTGTTTTCCCTAGGCTGAGGCAGAGCACAGAAGGATGCCATTCTCTCTTCCCACACCTTGGCACACAATGCTGGCAACACCAAGCCAGCAGCTGAACTTTATCATCCATTCTCTTTCTACCTGCAGATGCTGAAATGCTATTTTGAGGTCTGGATGACACCTTGGTTGCATAAAGCAGATGTTCCTGTTGCTCTCTGTCACTGACCCAACTTTTGTCATGATTTTGTCATGATTTTCAGAGGATCTCACCCATGAGTCTGGACTTCGGGGCCAAAACTGAGGTGGGGAACACCTGCACAGAATCATCACAAAACCTCTCTCTCAAAGCTTGTTAGTCCCCCCCAACACCTCTAAGGAAGATGCTCAAGATCTGAGTGACAAAGAAAAGACTTGCCTTGACTGAATGTATTGCTATCCAGCTGTGTATCTCTTTTTCTAAAACTAAACAGCAGATGAGAACATGTTGTCATTTGTTCACCAGAGAGCAATTCGTCCTTTTGGCTGAGATTTCCAAGCAGTGCAAACAGGCCCAGGAAGGTCTGTTAGACTGCTTTGTTCTGTGATGAATCTTTGTACAACTACAGTATAAAAAGCCTGAACCACAGCACACACAACTTCAACACTGTGGAAAGCTTTACAGTGAGACATTATGCATGGGGATACACACATGTACATAACACACAAAGTCTTAAGGGTTTGCAGTGCCAGATAAAACCTTAGATACATTTGCCAGGAATGCATAAGGTAGAGGTTTTTTTTGCCTCAAGACACGAGTATGGATAAGCCTGTCTTAAGACACAACCACAACCCAGAAATGGCATAGTCTAAATAGAGTTTCTATTTTAATCAAAAGCTCTACTCCAAGAGGGCATCATTGCAAATGCTAAGAAAAATAAACACAATCATTTCCCAAAGCATATTTTTGCTGAGGCTAAACAACATAGTTTCATTTAGGTTAGCATTCAATATTCAGTTTCTGATTGACTTGTATTCAAGTCTAGCAGAATGATGGTCCTGTCTACATGTGTGCCTACCTCTCTTTAAGCCTTCTCTCTTCATGCAGGTTATCATGTAGTAAGGCTCTCATTTGGAAAGATTTGGGTAACCATTAACTTAAAATGGCAATAAAGCCTGAGCCCACTGAGCCCATGTTTCATTCATACACTTAAAAAAGGTTAGGGCCCTAAGCTATAAAGAACATTTTTTTTCCCCCACAAACACACTTCCTTCTGAGAGCTGTTGCTTTTCTACTGCTCTATTGTACCTCCTATTAGCAGCAACACCTCACTTTTAGTCTTATATAATGTCTATTTTGTCAAGAACAGCCAGTGACAGGCTCTAGGCCAAGGTACAGGAACTCCTAAACCTGACGGATCTGTTAACAGCATATCAGAGGTATCTGCTTGCTCAGAAGAAACCTCTGGGAGTTCCATGGTTGGATGTGGTGCTACATTAATCCACCACACAAGCCTCCATTGACAGCCTGATGTCAAAGACAATGAAGAGACCTAACCACAGTTGTCCTAGTGGTCCACAAAGCAGAAAAAAAAACAAGCCACAAAACAAAAAGAGGCAAAGTTTTTAGAGGAAAGAAGAGCCAAGAGAAGTTGCTGTCTGAAACCCAAAAGGGTTACAATGGTTTCAGTTCTTCCATTTACTATGTGGGTGCTCCACATAGTAGCAATGCTCAGGGTTTCCCGCCAAGCTGTAGCTCCAGACAATCTAAAGAACATGCAAGACAAACATTTCTTCCTCCAACCAACAGGACAGCTTGATGCTCAGAAACATCAGTCTTCCCACATGCAGGTGGCACACAATCAGCTTAGGTCTGTGTAAATATTCCAGCCAGCACAAAACAGTAAGCACAAAATAGAATGATCTCCCATGAATGATCTTGTAAGCTCCTGGCAAACAGGTCACCTCTTCAAAATACCACTGAATTAATTGCCCATGTGTTAAAAAGCAAGAGTAAAGCCACACATCTGGCATCACACAGGTCAACAAACCCAGCATGCTCATGCTGCTGTCTTAAGGAAAACACAGCAAGATTTTCAGACATTTCTATCCAAATAGGCTTATCTGGAAGCAAAGTACAGCTACATATAAAACTATAGGCAGCATTTCCTGCAACAAAGCTGAGCTCATTGCAACCAACTCGGACAAAAAGCTTTTGGGAAAGACAAATCAGCTTTAAAATTTACAGCTGCAGCAAAGTATCACTTGTATCATTACAATAAGCAAGGTATGCTATAGTAGGATAATCCATCATCTCCAGACAATAAGAGTTACCATAAGCACCAATGAAAAGAGCAGAAGTCAGATGAGCTCTTAGTACATTCTCGAGCACTTTGCTAGAGAAAGATTTCAGCAACTACGCAGCCTCGAGTCAAGAGGACACTACTGGCACTGACCTAAAGAACTCAGCTAAGCGCCACTGAGTCACAATAACACACAGCAGTCAAGCTGATGTCTCTGCCCAAACACACATCATTGCTAAAATTCACACCAAGGTTAACTAGTTCACCAGTTCACTCCAAGGAGTTTGCACCTTTGCAGAACTTGCTGAGACTCTGACCTACTCCAGGCCACAAAAGGCAATTGAAAAAATAAATACACCCAGGAAGACTTAGGTCCTAAGGAGAGAGGGGAAGGTTGTGCCTGTCTATCCACCCCCTGGAGAAAAAGGAAGAACCCCAGCAGCAACATTAAGAGCTCCAAGGACAGCCAAAGCTAGTGCTTCAGAGGAATCTGCTCCTGTCTGTTGGTGGCTGTGGTGTCATGCATGCAGTTGCACAGAGCCAAGACAAAGTTCAGCTGGCAGCAGCTCTATAAGCAGAGATGGCTTTCTGCTGGCTGGGAGGAAGCTGCTTGCATTTACGTACTTGATCACTTACTGCTAAATTTTTCAGTCCTACCTCAAACAAAACAGCAAAATGAGCTGCAGTCCCACATGGCTTTTCTCTTACAGCACTGGCTTTTCTAAGCAAACTAGATGAGAAAGTCCGTACATCAGCAACACAAGGTCTCTGCTGTGATCACTGAGCAGACAGTCCCAGAAGTTTAGGAGATCACCACACCATATGCAAAGGTCACTGCCACAAAGCAGACTCAGAATTAAAGGAGGGCCAAGGCTTTGCAATTAATTTTATAAACTGTTCACACTGAGATGTGTAAGTGCCAGGGGTACATACACACGTTACCTTCCAGCAGTTCTGCTGTAGGAGATGTCTGCTCCAGAATAGGGGCATGGCAGTTACCCAGGGTACAGAATCTTAAATAGTTTCAGCAAAATCTCTTGACATTCTCGCCCTGCAGAAACACTTGATCATTCAGCAATGCCAGACAAAGCAATACAAAACATATCTTTAAAATGCACAACTGCGGTGTACTCAAGCTAAGCTCCTTTTCCTTAGGCAGTTCTACTGCAGGGCTTTATGCTAAAGCCCTTCAAGAGACTAGGCACCATTTTCCCATTCCACATCCCATCAATTTGGAGACACGTGGGTAAAACACAGGAAGCAACCTCAGGATCCTCCAGGAGTTGTGCAGAGATAGAATCATAGGATGGCCTGGATTGAAACGGACCTCAAAGATCATCTTGTTTCAACCCCCCTGCCATGGGCAGGGTCACCAACCACTAGATCAGCACTGCCCAAGGCCATATCCAGCCTGGGTTAGATAGGATCTGTGGCTTTCTTAGAAGTGCAGAACTTTCTCCTGACACCCAAAATCTTGTCCTAACGAGACCTTTGGACACTACTCTTGCTTCTAGAGAAGTGCAAGCCTCAGTGTTGCAAAGGTGTCATGTTCCTGCACTGATATCAAGTACACCATCAACTCATAGCAAAATGAGCTTGTAAAACCAGTCTTCTTATTAACACCAAGGGGAGTTTAGGCCTGTTGTTACATAAGCGTTTTATTGCTACTGCATCACACTGAAACGGTTGCATTTGAGGAAATACCAGCAATCAAAAGCATCTGAGCTTCTATGAAAGTGTTGTTTTCAAGCACCACTCATGCTGGAGCGAGGAAAAAAGCTGTGTGTCAGTCAAGCTGTTTCTCCTGAGCTCTGCAGCTACAGCTCACCCTACTTCTGCTCATCAAGGATGGATTACCAAGATACCGCACCGCACCAGGAATGGGACCTGGTACTACTTGTGCTCAGGGAAGGCATTCCTTTGGGGTCTCTGAAGACTCTGGGTTTCTTTGGAGGACTATGCAAATAGTTTTGCTATGCAAATCCTGTGTTTAGGATGTTCAAGAAATATGCACTCTTCATATGAGTCTGCTGAACTTGCAGAGTTCAGAGAACTAAAAAGACTGAAGAACCTTCCAGTGAGACCACAATACTAAGTCTCTAACAGTGGAGGCGAAAGAAGAGAAAGGATAAATGCAAGAAGAGTGTCTTGAGAGGCTTTCTGATTCTTAATCCTCTTAAGAATTAGCAGCACAGCCTATTTTCTTTCCCACTTAACAGCCTCAGGAGTACAGTCTTAGAAGAGAACTAATCACAGAGAAGCTATTACATTTGGCATGCCTAAACATCTGAGGTCTACCTCCTTATGAAAGACAGCATTAAATTATTCAGTAACATACTTTTGGAAACACTAGAGGTAGCTGTGCAACTACAGGCAAAGCTGTTCTTGACTCAAGGCTACTAAAGCACTAATCTAAAGCACTAATGAAGCAAGACCCACAGAGAACTTGCTTTTGCACCCCTGTTTTAAGATCACATCAAGTTCCGTTTTCAAATCCCATGAAAAACAGCTTCAACATGTGGCAGAGCAATACTAGCCAGATGCTGCTTGTTTAGCCAGCCCTTTTGCCAGGAAAGTGTGTTGCAAGAGCATCCCATTCTCAACCTTTCTCCAGAGTTCCTGTAGTGCAAGTCTGGCAGGAAGGTCAAGCTTCTCAGCCTTTGAAACTTACCACAGAATCACTCAGTCTCTGCCCACAAATCATTAAGATAGGGCTCAGCTGGACGAAAGGTCAGAACCTGCAGCAAGTTATCTACCAGGCTTCTTTCTTTTCTCACTGATCTTCCTCCCAGATCCAGTTACCACTGAAACAAGTAAAAAGGCTTGTGAGCACAGGCACAGCAGAGGCAAGTCAGCCCGATCCAGCAACCACCAGCTACTTCCACAGGGCTGCTGCAGTCTGGTAGCAGTGCAGCATACAGTGACAGAGCACTGACAGTAAAAAAAACACTTTCTGTGCTTGTCTTTATTACTGGAGGGAAATGCAAATGATAGACAGTGAAAGCAGATGGCATTTTCAACATCATCTTCCCTTTCTCAGTGTTTTTCATTATATAATAAAGCAAATCATGATTACTTCCTTTTCAAAGGAGAGAAAATTGAGCAACAGAGTAAGTCAGTGTTTGACTATCACCCAGTGGTAGAAAGAAGCAGTAGAGAGCAGGCAGCAATCTTCAGTCCCAGTGCAGGAATCCCTACTAAATCTCACTAAATCACACTGCTGAAATAAACTCCCCTGAGCTCCTATCCAAGATGGAAAAAATTCTTATTGAAAATGTGAACAGAACAGCCTTTCCTTTGCAGTAGTTTACAGAAAAGTATTTTGTGCATTCACCAGAGTATTTTTCAATACAGGAAGAACACTGTATCATCCAGAAATACCAGGAAGCATCCATGAGCAACTACCGTATTCCAATATTTTCCCACCAAAGCCTTCCTCATCCACTATTACTAGGTGCTGCAGGGGCTCTTTCAGTCCACATCCACCCTCAGACACAGACCCCTCCCAAAACCTTCACCTGTTCTCCATAGTACACATGCTGAAGAGTATTCCTGCAGCTGGCCTTCTTCCCTCCCATGCCCCTCAGGAATGGCCACCTACACAGTGAACAGAAAACTTACAGGACCTGATAAACATGGAGGTAACATTCCAAGTGATCCACCTTAAACCCCCTAGAACCAGTCTTTGGTAACTTAGAAAAAAACAACTTTCATCCAACTACAAACAAAAAAAAAACAACACACAAGAATCCATAGATAATGATCAAATCAGATTCTGCATGTTGATTAGCTGTTAACCACAGTTTCCAATGTTGATTACATAAGCTGGAATTGAAAAAATCCAAGTGGAATAATTAGATTTCTAGGCATGTTCCAGATGTTGCTGCCTATACCACAGCACCATTGTATGCAATGAGAACATGCACTGTAATCACTCCTGAACAGTTGCCTTTCAAGTTTAAACACATGCAAGATATCCTTTTCAGTCGAAATCATACATGTTTAAATTCCATACATTGTAAACCCTTCAATGATAAGATAAACATACAGTTGCATTATGGGTGATTAATGTTGCCTGTTTAAGAAAACTCCAGTGTTGGGTTTGGAAATGCAGTGGATTTTGCTTGAGCAAATAACCATACAAAGATGCCTCACCGTATCCCTCAGACATTAGTATTATGCATGCCAACTCCAAAGCAAGAGCAGTCAAACCAAGGACAGACACAGCAAGCTGAACATTTTTCTGTGGCAATAGAGCAGTGCTAAGTGCACTTGTTAACAGGCTGTCTTCACTTTTCCTCTTCAGTCACACACTGCTTCAATCACATGCTTCCTTCATACCTCTAGAGTAGTTCAGGACTGTGACACTTTATTATGGATGGATGGTTAAACATGCTGAAGATTAAGTCTGCAAATAAACGGAGACCGGAAGGAGCCCAGGTAAAGATATCCATTGTGCTCATGTGCCTCGCTAACGTAAGGTACAGTCACTCCAGTGGGATCATGAAAGCTTCTTCTGTAGGATCCTGTCTCACTAAGTTCAACAACAAGGCTACGCTTGGGCACAAGCTTTGTCACAGTTTCCTGGCTCAGTAACTAGAAGACAAAAAAAAAAAAAAAAAAGGAAAGTTATCAAAAGACTCTGTTGTACACAATTGGAAGTCAGATATGCAACCAAACACCATTCCACACCTCTTCACTGAAGCAGCTAAGAACAAAAGCACACATTTTGAGTAAACAGTATTACACAGGCTTAAAGTGTGACAGCTCAAAAAAAATTTTTTAAAGATCAGAAATGCACTCTGACATTGGGCTGAACAAATGTCCTCACAGGAGGCAGCAGCTTCTTCTGGCACAGCTGATGCTAAGCTACAGACATGCTCTGCTACCCATAGCAGTTCTGTCGTTCATAGCTCTGTTAAGGCATCTGCACTGCACCAGCAAAGACAGCACAGCACAGATGAAAGTTCATTTAGCTGAACTGCCACTTCTATCCTAAATGCTGCCAGTTGATTTTAATTAGTTTTTTTTAGGGAAGCATCTTCAAGTCTTCATTTGTGTAAAAAGAACTATTCCATTTACTCAGTATCAGATATCCTTCACAGAATGTTATTATTGCTATTTCTTTAATCAAAAAATCATATTGAGTTAGAACAAAGTGCCACATAGCAGTATATGCAGCATACACATTGTCACCTAGGATGCCTAGGGAAGCCACTAGAATAGAGGAAATTGTCTAAAACCTCTCCAAACACTTGGTAATAAGTACTTCAGGCATAGAGGTGGAGTCTTCTTTCATATATCCAAATACAGATCCTGTACTGCTGCATGGCTAGGGCAGAGATAACTCTTCTTTCTTTCTTCTGAGATCAACATGGAAGGCAATTCAAAGAGATGTCTGTCTGCTACTCATTGAAACTAACATTTGCTTCTCTATACATGAATCACACAAACTGCTCCACATGAAGACAACCACAACAGTTTTAAACACAGCACTATTTATTTTAATCTTCCTGTGAATAGGAAGAAATAGAACAAACCAATTTTTTTTAGTCACTTCCATTCCCATACTAAAGGTCATTCTTTTTTTCTTACCTTAAATATCATCCTTTTAATCCATGGTTTTTCAGACAAAAAATCTAACATAGAAAATCCAGGATTGGGACGGGCAACTGGCATAGCTACCCAATATCCACCAGAGCTGCTTAATCTGATATTATCTGGAAGACCAGGCATATTCTCAACAAACATATCTGCTCCACCTTTCATCAGCCCAGACACATAATACCTGAAAGTTATAAATAATAGGATTATAATATCTTAAATCAAGCAGTCTAATTAATAAAGTATAAACAGGAATTTACTTAAAAATAATTTTTCCTTAGCTTGGCATAGGGAAATAAAGCATATACATTCTTCTTTGTCAGAAAAATTCAGCTTACTCTACTGTGCTCAAGGAGCCCATGATAGAAAGATTATGCAGTGCAGATACCTCCAATGGAAAGTCTTCTTTGATGTTGATAACTACACACACAGTCTAGGATTTCTTTTGTGATTCAGCTCAGTCAGTTAATTTTTAAGTGGACGGAATCAATAGTTTCAGTGAAGTCACACTCACCTTCTGATTCTAGCCATGGTTGTTTCCAACACCAGGACAAAGTCCTCTGCAGGAGAGAGCTGAACACCATTGGGAAACCTCAGTCCCACCATTAAGACTTTCACTTCTTTTGTTACTGTGTCATATTCAAGCAGGCTAAAAAGAGAGTATTATACATGTTTGTAAAGACAAATATTTACCCACTGTGATTTCATTTTTCATTTTTCACCTCCTTGCACATGCATTTCACCTAAGTTAAAGAGGATTAATAGCAAGGAAGCACTCGCTTACGAATACAGGAGAAATACGACTGCCAATCTCAAAAGGTCTATCCATCAAAGATTTAGTTAGAACATAATGCTAACACCCTCCCTTTTAAAAAGCACATTCCATCTGAGTCTTCTAAAAGGAGAAAAAAAAAAAAGCAATCTCATTTACTTTGCTGCAGGTCTCATCAGCATCATCCACATCTTCTTCCACCCTCTCTTAGGCAGTGCAGTGCTTGCACAGGTGGCTTATAACACAAAAAGCTTGGAGACCAAGAAAGTGTCCAAGTCCATTCCTACTGGTGAGCTTAAAGTAAGCTAAATGCCTTGGGGAAGGGATACTTGCCGCCCATCATCTGTGCCTTCCATAACCAGGAATAAGTAGTCTCTTCTTTGCCATTTGCTACTGGAGTCTGTGAAGTAGATTTTCCTGCCATCTCGGGTCACCGTAAGGTCATTCAGAAATGACAACTTCTGACCTTCAATTAGCGTTTTGGTTGACACAAGCATTTTTGTTTCACCTAGTTAGAAAAAAGACACACATATAAAGCCAGCTTTTATATGTCCTGCCTGGGCAGCAACTTCAATACTAACAGAAAATCAGCAAGCACTTCACTTTTTTCCATTCTTGCCTCTGTTAAGTAAGAAGGTTTTGGATTGCAATGGAATAACTCAACACAATGTAAATGAGAAGGAGAAAACACTCTTCAGAAAAGCTGAAACAGAATATTTTTTTCTTCTGATAGACAACAGACTTGCCACATTTCTGAAGTTCATATTAAACCAAGCATGAATGGAGGTCCCAGCATTGTAGAGTTCAAGCAAACCAATTACCACTCTCTTTCCCCATCAATCTGTAGGATTGAAGAAGAGTACTTTTTAAACATTAAAGCACTGGCAGGTTCACTGAACTGCTCTGGCACAGTTGGCACATCACCAGGTAAATTATTATGGCCAAGCCTCTAATACAACTGATGAAAATCTGTTGTAGTCATATTTGGGCATGGGGTTTGTTTTTCTTTATTGTTTTTTTGTTGTTTTTTTTTTTTTTGGCATGACTGAACTAATATGGCAGCTGTCTACCATCAATAAGGGAAACCTTGATTATTACACTTTCCCAAAGCCACACAGTCTAAACCCTTCCAATCGATCCAATATAGTATTTGTCCAAGCCTCCTTCCCCCTGCCCATAGCCAATCTGGAAACATAAACTGTAAAGAAAGGGAACCCTTCAAGAAAACAAACCATAGATTTCTCACAACACAGCTCTTGAAACTGAGATCTGGCTCAGGGACATACAGTGAAGGACACAAAGCAGCAGTGCCTGTCTCAGCAGGAACAAGCCACTTGATCTTCAGCCACACCAAGCTATGCCTTTCTTCACCTACTGTAGATTGGGGTTACAGAGAAGAGGTCTTCACTACCACATTATGAGATTAAGGCAGAAATAAAGGGATACTAACCACAGCAAAAACCTTATGTAATTGCAAGATTATTTTTCTATCTTTATGAAAATTAACAGCTGCACAGAGCTCATGAGTCCCAAGGCATCTATTCTGACAGTCGAAAACACAGCTTACCAGAAGATAAGCAACTGTTAACACTGATCTAGACAGACTCAGAGAAGTGATTGCTACAAGAAAATAAAGTTCTTGCATGTTTCATCCAGACAGCTCCAAACTGCTTTAAAGAAAAGACAGGCATTGCCTACAGTGTTTGGCAAAACCCCAAGCGAAGAGCAGATTTGTCAGTGGAAGAGAACTGCTGAATAGAGAAGTCATACCTGTGCCTGGATTAACTTCATAGAGTCCATAGTAAGCATCTGCCACAAAAAGGGTGTTATTTGGTCCCACTCTGATACCAAGTGGTCGTCCACAAGTTGGCTCATCTTCAGGAGTTCCTTAGGAAAAAATGTTTTAAATGGTTTTCCAAATACAAATAAACACAGGGCATTCATGCTAGCTGCATCAGATTGAACTACAGTTCAAGACATTAGTGCCAGTGCCGTTCATTAAAGAAACGGTTCTTACTTGTCTGAGTGGGAGTGGTACAGGTAGCTCCATGTTATGACCAGTCTAGAGATAAACTTAGCTAGTAAATAGCCTGACAAATGATAACAGCTGCCCCAACTGGGGGTGAATGTCAGAAAACTGGATTTAAATAAAGACTTTTTTCCTATGAAGAATCAGTCTTACTGTAGGCTTATTTTCATAATTAAGTGTACACACTCCTTGGAAGTATCTCTAACTGGAAAGAGCTAACGTTCTGATGAAAGAATAGTTTTCTTATGACTACAGACTTGTGTATTAGGAAGAAGAACACCATAAACATGAAACATTTGTGTCCACTTGAATCCTAAGGAACTGTGACATTTAGAACATCTCTAATTCGAGATGTTATCAAGACAGTCTGCTGGGGAAAGCAGTCAGCCCTTCTATCACCACTTTTCCACAGCCTCAGAAGGACACGAGTCTAGGGTCCTCACTACCTCTTTAGCCCCAAAGAAGCAGGACAGCACAATTTTGCCACCTTTCCCAAGAATATGATGCATGCAAGTCCAACCGAAAAGGTGATGTGCCGTATCCGTCCTCCCCTACATTCATGCCTGAACAGGAGCTCAAAGTCCAGCTTTGTATCAGCTGGCAGCAGACTATTTGCTGTCAGTGCCAAGGCTTCCCTACTTGTTAGGCAGCCAAAACAGATCAGAGCCCGGTCTTGTGAATAGCCATTTAAAATACCTAAAATGCTGAGCAACTTAGTGAGAGCTACGTAACACCAGCCTACAATCTCTGCTTAACCAGTGGCAAAATAAGGGTGCAGACATCAACAACTGGTAAATACTAATAAGCAATCCATTACCAGATGTACTCGCTCACTTCCAGAAAACTCATTCAGTGAAACAAATGAGCGGCTGTAGAAGATGTGTAGAGTTCAACAAGAAATAACTGCTACCACAATCCTCTAGTGCACTTAATGAGGAAGGGAAATTGGTACTACAAATGCAAGGTAAAATTCTATACAGCAGACAATATATTTATTTACAAAATCTCCAAGCAAGTTGATTTTACCTATTCACACATTATCTCAGAGTTCATTCACTAACACCTGCTTAGAGGTCTTCGGTTTTTACAGGGTGGCCCTTCACCTCACAATTTTGCTGACTTCACCTTCACATAAACACTATGTCAGGTTGCTGCCCTTTTCTTTTTTTCTTTTTTGGGTATATGCTATTTCTGGATGGGCCAACAGGAAAAGGAACGTTATTTGTGACACATGCAATGACCCCATCTTCCTGGGGTTAAGATGCAGGATTTTCTACAGGTCATCCATGCTGCAAGCCTTATCAGAGTCAGACCTTGTAGTTGTGGCATAGAAGAAACTAAATTCCCAAATTTGACTGCTAGGAGCAGTGTCCTTTGTTATCGGTAGCACCCATTCCCATTCTTTTAGCTCTTTGCTCTACTGTTCCTTCCAGTGCTTGTAGAATTATTTCCACTCATATTTCATTCATGCAGTAATATTTCTGTTACAGATGTCCACAGGGGAAGATACGCACTTGCATGAAAAATCCAGACAGAACACCAAGTTCATCCACACAAGTACCTGTTTTTGGGTGCTCAGAAATCACTTACCACAAGGACCATGGCCAATTCTGGCTACTGTCTGTACTTCCCCATCTTCAATTTTGATAATCTTTCCATCAGCTGTCCCAGTAAATAGCACATCTACAAAAATAACTGGTGTGATTAACTTGATCACAAAACTGAATATAAACAACACAAATTTCGCCATACATGCAGATTAAGCAGCAAATGAAAGATGACTAGACTAGTAGAGCCCATTGGTAGGACTTTTCTATCTTCAATTTATCTGAAATCTTACGTTTGCTAGTTTTACTTCTCAAAGGGGAAAAACAAAACTTCCTCCTGGTCACATTATTCATTTCACCCATAGCTCAGCTGTCACAAACGGGAAGGTTTCCTAAAGAATTTCTGTTGATTCTGACCAAACTAGGTAACAGAAAAGCGTGGCTTCAAGAAGTCACTTCAGCACGATATTAACAAAGACAGGCAACAAATCTGTAATCTGAAGAAGAATTTAGAATGCTTTGTTGCTGTGGATTTATATACATTTTTTTAATACTCTAATAATTCATGAGAAGATTTAGCAGGAGGAAAATAAAGGACAACTGCTAAGCAGCCTTTGTCAATGCTTACCGCCAATATTGACGATGGATTCTGGCCCAACCAGTTGATTCTCCCATAGTCGCTCAGCTTTCTGTAACTTGTTATTGGGCTCTAGCACACCCGTCAGGAGGGGTGGTTCCTTCAGACTGCGAAAACAGAACACAGAACTCATGACCCTTTGCACAAGTGTGCAAACACTCCTGAGCAACGAGTTGGATCCACCTTTTCCTAGTTTGCCAACTCCTGAAAGCTGACCTACGCTTCATATATAATGTATTTCTAAAGAGAAAACACAGCTGGCAAGCTGAAAAAGTAATTCTTGTTCATCAAAGATCAAAATTTTCTTGTTTTGCTGATCTGAAAAAAGACTGATCATGTATTCTTAAATTGTATCCATACAGCAACACATTCCATGCCCATCTTCCTTACAGAAAGGCACAGGATTCAGCACCACGACACAGCAGAATTATAGAATGGCCTGGATTGAAAAGGACCACAATGCTCATCCTGCTGTGTGCAGGGTTACCAACCAGCAGACCAGGCTGCCCAAAGCCACATCCAGCCTGGCCTTGAATGCATCCAGGGATGGGGCATCCACAACCTCCTTGGACAACCTGTTCCAGTATGTAATAGAATTATTCTTTTCTTACTCAGCTGAAGTAGCTGTTTTTACCAAACCATTTTTCCTGGAAAGACAGATGCATATTACAAAACAGAAAGACTTACAACAATATTGTATAACAATACACTAAGATCTGACTCCATATGGCATCTTCAATAAGGGAAATAAATAACTTTTAATAATTAACTAACATACTACTAGTGACAGAAAACATTCCAGCATTCAACGTGCATATTTTCTTACCATACTGAAAGATATATTCTTGTTCATAACTTGAATGCATTCCCATAGAGAAAGACCAACTCAAAGGACTAAGTTGCACATAAAGGGAATTGCACTGAAATCTAAAAACTATAAAATAGGGTCCAATTTTGCAAGCCTTTATTCACATAATAGCCTTATTTAAGTCAACTGAAGTTCTAGTCAAGTAAAGAAATATGGAGAAAGATACTAGTAAGATGTCTACACAGCTTCAAATCAAATACCACACTCCAGAGCACTGTGCTCCAAATTCAGCCCCAGCTGTGCTAATAAATGCAAATATGTTCCAGCCACACTCTTAGGTTCTTAAAAACACAAACATCAACCACTACAGTCTCCATGATTTCAAGTCATTAATGAAGCTGCATTCTTGCTCAAGGTGGTAAGCTCATTAGTTGCTCAGTCACAGGAGCACACTAAAGCTCCCAGGGCAAAGCTCTGGAAGAATTTTTAAATTTAAAAAACTCTTTACATGACCACAAGCAAATGCCTTCCACCTGCAGAATCTCTAAAGACATGGTTTGACTCCAAAATTTGCCATGATACACAGGATCCAGGACCTCCCCAGGACCAGCAACACTGCAACCACATTGTTCCTACAGTGAAAGTTGTGGAAATTTCTATGTATTTAGCAATTAGGGGTAAAAAAGTCAGCTGGATCTGCAAACTGTAAAAGCTACAGAACTGAAGAGAACAGGCACACAATAGAAATAATGTAAGAGAGAGATACACACTTTATCTGTTTGGTTACAGATAGCAAACTTTCTAATTTGAGTACTAGGTCCTGTCCACACAAGATTTACAGCAGAGTTGCTTTCGCAGTGCTAAGACAAGATAGTTTTCCATCCCTTTTTTCAAGTGATAGAGAGTTCTGGATTAAGATAACAGCAGATTCAGATAAGGAACTCACTTATTTGCCAAGAACTTTGGATGGTTATGTTTTCAAGTAGAAAATCCTCCCCAGGGTCAATATCTTGCAATACAGGCTCACACAGAAAGAATTTGGAATAAATCAGCTGTAAATGTTTCACGTGAAGTTTCAGATGTCACCTGCTTCCCCCCTGCCCTCTTAACCCTCCTTATTTCCACTGGCTTACCAGAGTAATATCTCTATGAACGCAAATTCTACATGTTCTTCCACTGAAGTCATTGCTTCAAAAAGCATCCATCTACTTCGGCTGTTTCAGAACACTTCAGAAACACCACATAGAATTATCCTTCGTATTGTACAGACCTAAACACACCTTAATTAGCTTTTTAGCTTCACTTCAAGAATCTAAAGCAATACAAGTCATTGATTTGGGCAAGAATGGTTGCCCTGGTGTGTCGAAAGGGACTTAAAGTAAGAGATGTAAGCATGCAGAATAGTGTTACGCCCTGGATGAGAAATAGACCAGAA
The DNA here is from genome assembly GCF_905368555.1 of Meleagris gallopavo. NCBI lineage: Eukaryota > Metazoa > Chordata > Aves > Galliformes > Phasianidae > Meleagris > Meleagris gallopavo. The sequence goes on from NC_139405.1 coordinate 15,229,929, forward strand.
CAACATAATAGGAAAAGCTCTGTAGACAAATCCTACCAGGTTCCAGAATTGAGTTGCAACGTATTTCAGGGAATAGTTTGTTAAACTCAACACAGCAGAAAGCATTTTATTAAGATTTGCAAGCAAGCAGCTTAGGCCTAATAGCTTTTTGGCAAGCTTTGTAAGTACTACTCTACCACATCAACAGTTTCTTTAAACCCTAGAAATGTTCACAATGTTGTTCTTCCTTTTCATTACAGAATTATCAAGTTGAACCTAAATCTTCAACAAAGTTAGCTTTTTCACTTACTTCAGAATGCCAGAAGCACCAAATCACCTCACCACACTATCAGACTGTTTCACACACAATGCAGGTCATATCCTCTCGTGCAGCTGGCTCACTGTTAAATCCCATATTTGATATTAATTCAGACAGTTCAAGACACAAATCAAGTAAATGCATTTACTTCACAAGATGTGCATTTAAATATAACATCGCCATACGGTTCAGCTGGTACAAAGCACTGAATCAACGCAGTCAGGTTATCCATTCAGTTTATATCTTCATATGAATAGTGTCTCTTGTCAGAAATGGGTACAGCTTGTGTTCAACTGTTCTGCTTGGCCCCTAGTGAAAATGTAGTTCCTGTCTCCCTGAAGGCAAGAGCACACGTGAGCAAGCATAAGCTCTACTGACAGCGTGGACAGCAGAAAAAAAAAAAAACAAAAACATTTTTGAGATTAATGACGAAAGGAATTAATTCAGCTCCTTCACTGACAGTGCTGACAAAACTGCAAAGGTGCCTCAGATTGGGTACGCAAAGCAAGCCCTGGCAATGGGTAACAATGCAATCACTCCCCATTTTCCTAATCCAGTTGGAATCACTTTACACAGCTGCCTCATTCATAAAAAAAAATAGTACAACACATAGCAAAAGTCACAGTTCCATATATCTACTTTAAAACAAAGCAACAACATACCTTATAGGCTGGGGGTCTATAGGACAATCCAGTAGAACAGTTGCTCCGAGCAGGGGCACAGCCAGAGACGCAGCCAAAGTCAAGAAGGTAACACGGAACACCTTGCTGCTGTAAGCACTGTCAGAAACACACAAGAAATAGGATTAACAAGTGACGCTATTTTAGCATGTAATAATTAAGGAAATCCACAAACCTTAACAGCTCATTTCCTATACCAAAGGAGGCAGATATACTTTTACTCAATCACCTTCTCAAATACTTTAAAATCCCATTTTGGCCAGGTTAATAAAACAAAGGGGTATGTGTGCAGTCTCTGCACAATGGCACCACATGAGGCTATGAAAGTAGCATCACATACAGGTTTCACGCAAGTTACAGTTGACCAAAACCCAACACTTCGTTCTTTTAAATTGAATTAATGTTTTGGCAGCAGTTTCCTTCCCAGCTCTAAGTTAAACCTCCACCTTCCAGAATTTTTCAAGAAGCAGAAATCAGGCAGGTACTAATCGCAGATGAAAGAGTCCCAGCAACTAATACAACGAATACAAGATTAGAGGAGATTAATTGAATGCTTTCTTAACATAGTGAAGACTGGGTTGAAACTCAAGCCCCAAAATGCAGACGCAATTAAGCACCTCCTACTTACACAGAACAAACAGCAGAACCTGTTTGTTTTTTTTTTTCCACATGAAAAAAAACATACTTTCTTCTCAACAAGCTGATAAACCTCAATCAGGCGCTTGCAGAGGAAAGCACAGAGCCATGCCCAACAAATCCCAGCCCTGAACTAGAAAAGCAGCTACCAAACCTTAGCTACTCCCAAATGCTCACTGACACCCAGCCAGACTCCACTCAGTATCAGTTACACAGAGGCAAATGGCACCCAGTTGCCCTGCATCAATCCTGGACCTTTTCGCTGTGCTGTCCTTCACCAGCCTGCCATCCAAACAACAGGACAGAGAATTGCTGCCCAAAGCACAAACAGCACAACTGGGAAGTTAACAGCATGTACATGCAGTGCTGCTATCAGCCTTGAAGTAATCTTTGGGATTATCTGCTGGGAAAGGAAGGACACAGCCAGGCCTGGATCTGGTCACTGCTTGCACCAACAACAAACTGATGCTAAAATATTCATTGGCCATCACAGCTCCTTCCAGACAGCAGTCTCCTTTGGGCACACCAGCAGTGTTACAGCAATAAGCCTATCTCCAAGATGAGATCATGAAGCTGCTTCAAATAAGCTTTCTCATCTGCACTGACCGACCTCTTTGCAATTCCCAGGGGCTAGACCGCCCTTGTGATGAACCACCAGACCTCACCACTGTCTGCTGGAACAGCAGATGTCTTGAGAAAGCATCCCAGTCTTTTTCCCCTTGTCCTTGGAATGGAGAGAGTGACAGGGATATGAGGTGGTCTCTAAGTCTACACAAAGATTTCAGCCGCCAGCCTCACCGTTCCATAGTCCTTCAGAAAATGGTGGCTCAATACTTTAAAATTGAAAATGCTGTCAGCAGTCACAGAAGCACCTTTGTGACAGTTGAGAATAGCTCACACAAAAGGAAGCTGATAAAGGTGAATGAGGACTCATCTGCTAAGCCAACTTAATTAAAGCTCCCGAAAGCATAACTTAGGTAAAGGTCATATTTCTGAGCCTCAATCAAACTTGCAATGTATTGATAATAAAGGAAACAGGCAGAAAGAAGGAGGCAACATGCAAACCCCCACTCCAAGCCTGCAAACTGCAAGACCTACTTTAGATAATGCTGAAATACTAGAATTTAAATAAAAGCAAACGCACATCAACAAAATCAAACAATTCCCAATCCTCCAGCTGTAACAACACTGATTTAGTTGTCATTGAGAACTAAAACGAGATGCTGTCACACAGCTCTTAGAGACAGGCTGGCAAAAAGACACTAGAGGTCAGCACAGCCAGCTGTGGGGGCTGCCTCCTCTCCGCAGAGGAACGGCAGGAGTGGCAGCAGGGAGGGCAGCTGTCAGCAAGTTTCTGCACGGCTCCCATCTGAACACAGGCATCCTTCAGAAGTACTTCCACTGCTTCGTGCAGGACAGTCTCGAGAGAGTGGGATCCGTGGATATTCTGGATCGCTGACAGAGTCCTAGGAACACAACTGATGTGAGAGAAATTAGCAAGAGAGGTGGATGCTGGAAAGAGCAATTGAAAGGTGCTGATAGTCTCCCTTGTTAACGGGGGCTATGAGTTCAGTAATAAGCACCTCTTGCACCCTGGTGGCACAGAGGGACTGAGAGGAAAATCTGAGGGGTACTCAAATGGGAAAAGACATCAGTGATGGTGAACCAAAGCAGTGCCAGGCAAGAGTGGTTTAGGTTAGAAGAGACCTCGAAGATCGTGCTTTGGTGTAAGGCAAAGCAAACGCTGCTTTCTTACTGCTGCTACCGCCTGCAGCTACAGGCTTCCCTGCCAGTTTTGAATGGAATCGGTACACAGGGAGCCGTAAAGGAGATCTTCCTTAAGCGAACCTCAAACCAATGAAGTGTTTATAAGGCACACAGAGGCGTGCAATCACCTCTCTGAACCACTGCCAGCTCCAAACAAACTAACAGCATTACACAACAGCCAGTCACACCCACAGCAGGTCCGCGGAAGCCACAACGGGATAAGCGGCACTGCTCCACGAGTTGCACGCGAACCGCGTTTAAACAGCCCCAATACGTAAATAGATGGATGGTTAGACAGACGAACAAACCCCACCACGGGCACACACGGGGCTGCCCGAGCAGCACCGAGCACCCAGCGATGCCCCGGGCGGACAGCGGCGCCTTATCGGTACGCGGCCCGCAGCCCCGCGCCGGACGAGCCCCCCACCTGCCCTCCTTGGCCTCCTGCGCCGGGCCGTCCTCGGTGATGACCTGCGGGCGGAGCGGCCGGCGCTGCCGCAGCCCCTCGGCCTCATTCATCCTCCGCAGCTCCGGCCCCGGCCTCCGCCCGCCCCCCGCCCCGCCCAGCGGTGCGGCCGCGCCTGCGCGCTGCGTCGCGCTCCCTCGGTGGGCCTCCTGCCGTGCGCTGAAGGCTGCGGGACGGGGCTTTGCTCGGCCCCGCCGTGCCCGGGGGCCGCCTCCAGACGGCCGCTGAACCGCCGCGGTCCCGTCCTCAGGAGCGCGGAGCTCGGCGCATCCCCGCTGCCGCTCCGGGAAAGAGCCGCTCCATCCACCAGGTGGCAGCAGGGGGCTGCGCTGGGGCTGGCGTGAAACGGGCGGGGAGAGCTTGGTGTGGAGTGTAAAATTGGTTTTCTGGCTGCTGGGAGCGAAACCCCACACGTGAAGAGTCAAGACGCCTATAACACAAAGGTGCAGAAGTGGATGCTTCTTTTAATGAAAATCTGAATACAGAGATCACGGATTTCGGTCAATGACAATAAATGTAAAGTACGATAATTAAAACAACAACAACAAAAGGCTTAACGTTAATCTGTACAACAAGGAGATGCCTTTTTGTTTCCTAAAATTAAGAAAATCATGGTCTGGTCTCTCAGGTGGGAAAACCAAGATCAGGTTTCATGGGTAGATCTGAGTGTGAAAATGAGGTAAGAAGATGATGGACAGGCATGGCAAGGTTATATTACTACTGGATGCTGCCGCAACAGACCTAGAGGCTCTGTTCCCTAGCAGGCCTTGCCTCTCTTGTTGAATGTTTTCACTTGCCCTTTGTGTCAGACTGCAGCAGTCTAACTCTGAAACACTTCTGATGAGGTTACAAATGCAATCTAGCACATCACCCCCACATTAATTGTGGATGCACACAGGTCCATCAGTTTTGTTTTCCCAAATGAATCAACCATACACAAGAGTATCCCATGATCCCACTATGAAGTATTCCAAGTATAGTCACCTTTGCCACTGATGACTGCATCAGTGCATCAGTTCAAAAGGCAACGGGCCTGAAGTCTTTTGCTAGTGACATCTTTCTCCTAGTATTTCAGGAATCGAGGACCACAGTGCCAGTTCTGCAGGCTGAGCCCTTCCTCAAAGCAAAGTCCGGATGGGTGACGAAACAGCTGCACATGAAGCTGAAAGCACTGCTGCCAAATGTCACTGCTGGTGCTCACCACATCCAGGAAACAGCAAAATGTTCAGCTCAACTCAGACTAGCACTGGTAATGCAACCATTGCAATGAGAGATTACAGAAAAAAAGATGAGGGGAGGATTTCTAAGGCTGGAAAACTTAATGCACGTTCAACAGATGTGGAGATGTGGAACTGAGAGTCATGCTTAGTGGTGGTGATGGGCTGACAACTGGACATGATTATCTTAGTGATCTCTTCTGACTATGATGATTCTATGATTCCATGACAGTAGTACTATGACAGTTCCATGTACTCTCTATGAGCATCCAAAGGGGCCTCAGAGTATACGGATGCAGGTGGAGCAGTACACTTATCTCCCCTTTTCCCTCACCAGATGAACTGGATAACAGTGTCTCAGTGCACCAAAGCGCACAGCCAGTCCTTGTGAGGCAGTTCAGATGAATTAGATCAAATGTCAGTGAATACTGGACCTTCACGTGGAAATTTCAGGTCCAAAGGTCAAGGAAATTCTGTAATATAGAAAATGCTTTCTTAATTAAAAATGAAGTACATGATTTTGTTCAAAGACCACTTCTCTTTCTCCACCCTATATTTCAGACTGTGCGTGTGCAGACAGCCTGTCTAAACAAGGGAGTCTACTTTTTCTATCAGAAGCATTAACTACTGTCAGCTCTCCACTTGAAAATCACTTAAGGAAGAGGGGTTTTATTTCTGCAGTGCAACAGAGGATGTACATAGTGGCTGTCAGCTATGTCAAACTTTTTGATCCTCAACTTCCTACGAAGTCCACAGGATATATACTTAGCTTAGACAAAAATGGATTGCAGTCAGAAAGATGGGAACTGCAACAAAGTATTACCCCTGCTGCATTACCCAGACCTTGGAGACATTTAGATTTAAAAATACAACAACAAATGTACCTAACATACTCAAAAGGAACTCTGAGATCAGAGACAACAGGCCTGACTGAGAACACATCATACTGACAGTTGTCTTCCTCATTTGGTAGCAGAATCTCTGCTGGCCAAAAACTCACCACTCCTTGCTTTGGAAAGCATATGAAAGACAAAGACTATTGTTTCCTGTTATTCTGAAGTTGCTAGTCTGGAATACCACCATCATTTCCCAGAAAGCATCTGACAGGCACTTCCTTCTCCTTATGGATTGTGCAATCTGTGTGTACCAGCATGGCATGTGCTGGAAGATCAGCACAGCAGCCTATGGAAGGGACAGACATGACAGAGCACATCTTGAAATGACAAGCATTAAGACAACTTCTGATGAAAGAACCAACCTACCTTCAAATTGGGTGCCTGTTTTTGTTGATTGCCTGTCTGATTATAGATCATTTGGGAGTGGGCTAAAATAACCATTCATTGACTAGAAATCATACAACTCAGCAAGTCACAACAAACCTTCTAGCACATCTCTTTAGCTTCAAAACTCTCTTGAACACTTTGGGATTTTATTCCCCCATGCTCCTCTAACAGACAGCAAAGTAAATATGGTTTCCTTTTCATAATGACTTGAAGAAACAAAAGCAACTACAGAAATTACCATCACCAATGAGGAAGAGGAAAGTTGCTCTAAAATCGCAGTTGGTGAGATCTCAGTCTCTTAAAGGAGAATGAAAACAACTGGGACCAGTTCCCTCATACACAACTGCCAATGCACTGAAGATGTGCAGAGTTCAGAGACGGGCTTTGTGGCTCAGTTTTGTAACTGGAAGTTCTAATGCTGGGTTGTGTAGGCGTGTGACATGATGAAACACAGGCTCATGATCTCAGGGAAGTTCTGGAAATACAGTGGAAGGCACAAGTTATTATGAGGAAAGCCACAGGAATTATCAGAACATGAGATAAATATCTGATTAGCCATGTCCTTCTCATTTCCCTAATAACACATGTGAAATATCTACTAAAAAAAACAGCATTGCTGAAAAAGGCACCACAGTTGCAGTTAAAAACAACTACTTGAACTTGGATATCCAAGCTGAAGGAAAAATAGAAGGAATGTACTCCAAGGCTGCTCTTAAAAAAGTGAAAGTATAGTATAAAAACATTTCCTTGTATAAAACCATTGAAATGAGAAATATTAACATCTTCATCTTGTTTTACCTCGTATTATTTTCACCACAGCTAATGGAAACTGCCAATGGCTGTTCTACATCAGCCCTAGAAGCAGTGAAAAGGAGCTCCCTGACTGTGCAAGACAGCAGACGGCTCCTAGCTCTGAACAACTCAAAACACTTTGTGGAGAAGAAGTCCTATTTCTCTAGAAGGGAACAGAGTTTTGCAGAATACACCAAGAGAGAACCATGTTGTTTGCCTCGTCATTCAAGACCCTCCACATTTCCAGAGCAGAGATATTCCAAAGGCATCTGCTATGAGGAACTCTTCTCCTTTTTGTATTTCTGGTACGCATCCAGTATCTCTGTGACGACACTTGGATCGTCAAGTGTGGTGACATCTCCCATGTTACTTGATTGCTCAGTGACTACTTTCCTCAGCAGCCTCCTCATGATCTTCCCTGATCGGGTTTTAGGAAGGCGTTTCACCACCTGCAGAAAAGAGAAAGACACACCTGTATCAGAACTTGGATCCTGATGGAAATAACGTGGAAATCTAGCTGAACTATCCTAAGCCTGGCGCTATCTCATGGCTGCAGTTCCTGTGAGACTCCTAGGATCTACTCATTGAGCACAGTAGTTTGTGTCCAAACAAAGGAATATTGCTTGCATCAATACCTTGTGCTATAAAATGTATTCTTATCTAACTAGACTTTGCTCCTCATTCACTCATTGCTGTGTAACTCCAGGCTGGGTGCTGCTGAATATGTAGGTTTTTGGAGACTCAGGCCCTGAATAAGCTGTTAACTGTTGAACTACAAACACCTGAAAACTCATAGGACAGTAGAATAGCTTGGGTTGGAAGGGACCTTAAAGCACACCCAGCTCCAATCCCTGCCATGGACAGGGCTGCCCCCCCCAGCTCAGGCTGACCAGGGCCCCATCCAATCTGACCTTGAGTCCCTCCAGGGACAGGGCACCACAGCTTCTATGGGCAGCTGTGCCAGGGTCTCACTGCCTTCTGAGTAAAAAAATTCCTCCTGATACGTAGTCTAAGTCTGTCCTCTTTTAGTTTGAAATAACAATGCTGCTGCATGTCAAAGAAGGGATGACAAATGCCGCTTAAGGCACAGGGTGTACCTAAATTCCCCTTTGCCAGGAACTCTTGCCAGGAAAGGTACTCTCAGTACTCTCTGTGCATGGATGTGTACATTCAGACCAATGCACCTGCCTCCTCCACCCACAGATCCCTCCAGCAAGTTCTCTTTTCCTGCTCCTTTGTCCTGCTAGAGAGAGACAACTGCAACACAGCAGATAGGAAAGGCAAGGCTTATTAAATGTGGCTGTTCCTGCTCCCAGTCTCCCTTAGTCTCCCACTTACCAGAATGTGGTCAGGCACAGCATACTTTGCTATTTTGGTAGCCACTATAGTTTTGAGCTCTTCTTTGACGTGGTCTATATGAGCTGTCTGCTCTTTCAGCACTATGAAAGCAAAGGCACCTAGAAGAAAAATGAGAAAAATGAAAATGAAATATGAGTACCTCATATTAGGTCCTGGCTGGCAGAACTACTCATTTGAATGTCAAGGCAGGTTTTAAATCATTCTTAGGCACAATCTAGGGACTGACAAGAAAACCATCAGTCATGTTTACAAAAGCAGTCAGATTCAAGACCCTAGAATAAAGATCCAGTCTTGTCTTAGCATCCATAGACCAGATTGGTCTCAGTGAAAATGATAGCACAACAATGACTAGCAGAGTCATTGGGATCAATACCAACACAAACCAATCTGTTCAAAGGGTTTTTCTGAGCACAATCCTGCTTATGAAAGCTCTATCACATATATAAACACTACGAATGAAAACAGTCAAGGGAGCAATCACAGAATCACAGAATCACAGAATTGTAGGGGTTGGAAGGGACCTCTAGAGATCATCGAGACCAACCCCCCTGCCAATACCTGCACTTAGCTTAGGAAGTTATTTTCATGATTGCCTTTGTCCCTTAGGACTGTATTGCCAGTCAACCAACAGTAACCAGTCTTCTATTCCCTAGACATCACTTAGCACAGAGTCCAGGTTAGAAACTAAATATATTTATGTGTCAAGTCAGGATGCTGTTTTTCACGTACCTTCTCCTTTGATTTCATGGGGATACCCAATCACAGCTGTCTCAGGGACATCAGGGTGATCAGCCTTCACAAAAAGTAGAACAAAAATAATCAGAGCGTAAAGCCCTTCAGCATCTGTGCCAGCTACTTTTGCAGTATCTGCAGTATCTTGCCATCTCTTTGTTGCATGCAAAACAGGAAAGCTGGATTCCACCTCCCTACTCCATAGTCAGCTAGTGGCCACAAGCACCAGTTTCTGGGAGTAGCATTTACTCATTGGATTGGTCCTGCTTTCAAATACACTAATAAGCATTTTTACATACACCGCTGGACCCAAAGCACACGAAGCTGAATTTGCACCAGCAAGAGACAACAATAGGTCACAACAGGTCTTATTTAAACATCAGGAAGCAGTTCTGTGCTGTGCAGGTGCTGGAGCACTGGCACAGGTATCCCAGAGAGGTTATGGAGTTTCTCTCCTTGGAGACTTTCAGAAGCTGCCTGGATAGGGGCCTTGGTGAGCAGCTCTGGGTGTCCCTGCTGAGCAGGGACTGGAGTAGATAAACCCAGAGGTGCTTTCACACTTCAACCAGTCTGTGATTCAGTGACGCTTTGTCTTTGTGTGTGTAAAGCTACAGTCCCAAGTGATGTCTGGCCATAGCCAAATCACACACAAAAGTAGTCTTGCATTGCTCTGTGCCTCAGAGATCTGTCTTCAGCAGAACAAATGCAAAGCTGCCAATATCACAGTCAAAACTTGATCAGTGTTTATCAGCAACCGAAGCACACCAGAAGGAAGAAAGAATCCGGCCTTCACTTCTTCCTAGAAGCATGGAAGGATTGTTCTGCTGAATGCACATTTTTATTATGCTACAGAACAGTGATTTATTCTGCCACACTTCTTGGGTGAAATTGATACTCATTGGCAGTAAGGAGACAGTTTGGGTGTACAGGCTGGGAGAACTCACGTACCCGAATCTCACACCAAAGACTGGATTATGTCTTAAATTAGATTGAAAATATGAAAAAAAACATCACAGAGCAATATAGCATACAAATATATTTGCATATTCACACATATACATATATAAAAAGTGGGGGAGGAACCAGATCCTATATCCATGATCGTAAGTTCATCCAGACAAAAAAATTTACTCACAGAGGAGACAACAGAATCCTGTGTGCCATATAAATTCAGGTTTAACAGATGTTACATTTAAGTGCTGTTTGCAGGCAAGGCACATAATACTGAAATAAATATCCAGGTCAAGCTTTGAAGGTAAGTGCTTTGAGGACTTTTTGTTTTCAATCCTCTGAGCTAATACTATTTTCTCTCAGAATGACAGGCTATCTATCTTTGCAGCTAATGTGAATCAAGGTTGTTTCAGTGCTACTGAATTCTCAGCCATATTCAGCTAGTCCAGATGAGCATGAACCACTGATTTGGGAAGTAAAGGCTAACTGTTAGCAAAGGGAAAGGAAGGAATGGGAGAGCCAATCCCTTACAAGGACTCTACCAGCATCTAAAATTACAGCTGCATGTAAGTAGGGGCAGAGGTTCAAAGGCAATACTGCTGCTACAAACAAATCAGATTTTGCACTTGTTTAAATTCATACAGCTTCTTTCAAGGGCTACCCTGCCCCACAGATGTGTGCCTGCTTGCAGCTTACCATTGCATCTTCTATCTCTGCCGTCCCAAGCCTGTGTCCGCTGATGTTAATGACATCATCCATGCGCCCTGTTATCTGGTAATAGCCTTCTTTGGTCCTGTAAGCACCATCCCCTGTGAAATAGTAACCTAATGGAAAGAGATGTGGGTGGTTGTTAGCAGGAAGTGTGCCAGCCTATTGCCTGGGGACTCTGGTTCAGGATAGATGATGCTCTAGGATGACAAGTAAGGCAGGGTGGATCAGACAGTTTGCAGACTAAGCTTACAGGTGCATGATTGGCCACACATCATTTTCCACTTCCCTCTGCTATCCTCAGCCTTTGGCTGCTATCATTAGGCTGTATTGGCTGCTAAATCATCTGAGCAGCAGCAAGGCAACGGTAGGCATAATTGACTACAATTATTGTAGGCAGCCAGCAGCAACCAGTCGCTGATGTCCCTGCAATAAAACCAAGCCCACCAACACAACACAGTGGTGCTCTGTTGGATTTACAAAAACAAAAAGGGTTCTCAGATCTCCCTGTGCTTTATACTCTTACAGATGCATAGCAACTGCTCACCCAAGCTGATGCATACAGCCCCAAAATAGTTCAAATGCCACATGCCATCATGCCATAGGCTGCTGGTCAAACTCAGGTCTGCTACTAGCTTCACCTCAGTGCTCAATGAAAATTGCAAATGCTCAGCTAAAAATGAACAGTTCTATTATATTCTGTATATGGGAATATTGACAATTTTTTTTAATCACTTATGTTGGGTCTGATAAAAAGCCACTTCTTTTCCTGGCTAACAGACTCAGGTCCCAGAAAATGATCCCTTTTCAGCATATGACCATGGTAGAAACCGCTACCAGGTTAGTTGAAAAGCAAACAAACAAAGCCATGTCCAGGAGAGAATTGTTCCTGTGGCACTTCAGCACAGCAGCTGCCAGCTAACGCTGCAAGCTCTGAAGGCAGCTTTTGGCAGGATCCGTTACTGCCCAGTTCATGTATTTTCAGTCATGCTTCTTACCCTTCCAATCAATTATCTATTGATAGGAGCTATCAACCTATGTTAAATATCACTGTGATTTCAGATGCAAATATGAAATGAATAATAAGAGAATAGATAAGAGAATAGGGGCTCATTCAACTTCATCAATTTCCCATTCTTATTTTCCACACAATTTGCACAACTTGCCGGGCCATCTTTCCAATTTTTCTCTACCTTGTGACTTCCCAAGCTCTTTGCCGTGAGTGAAGACAATGGTGTTGCCCAATTTCCCATAAAATGTTTTCTCTGCCACTAGCAATTACTTGCCAGGTACAACGTGACCATGCTTAAAAAGGGTAACACAGCATGTGACAGCCCAGGCAAGATTCAGTGATGCAGGAGGTACTTTCTCATCCTACATGCTTATTTCCAAACGAGACAAAAATGGCCCCAGGGAAAGTGTCCTTGGATTTTTATTCTAGGCACTACATTTTTATCAATAAATGCATTTCCATGTGACAGCCAGAACCATTACTGCATGCTTAAAACACGCGACACACCAAATTCCAGCAACCCCGAAGATCTAGCTCAAATAGAAATATCACAAAGCACTGCTGAAAATATTCAGCATTCTTATAATGTAGTGCAAACCACACTCCCTTGGCACTCTCCTTACCTGGATAGGCTTTGAAATACGTGTCAACAAATCGCTGGTGATCTCTGTAGATTGTTCTTGCCAGGCCAGGCCATGGCTCCGTGATGCAAAGTGCACCAGACACGTCATTGCCCTCTAAAACCCTTCCCTGCAGGTTCAAGCACAAAAAGGATGATCAGAAGAGCAAAATAAGAATAACAAGTGCCTCTGACTCACTGATACAGTAAGAATCACCCTGTTGCTCAGTGCAGACTGCCAATGGTTGGCCACATGGGGAGAAGATGAATCCTCTAGTGAACACACCATCTGTGCTGGGCATTCCTTACTCCTCAAGGCCTGCAGCACTGCAGATAAAACAATTTTAAGTTTCAAAGAACAGCGAATCTTGTGATTCTGCAGAGGGCAAGGCTGGAAAAAATGACAACAAAGGCATGCTAAGCAGCCAGAGGATGCCTGGACTGAGGCTACCTTTCCCTTTCACTTACATTAATCATCACATTCCCTTATTAAACTGTGTATGAGGAGATTACATGCTTTACTGGAGTGCTGATGGGGATTGCTCAGCAAAGCTTCAGAGATCAGCATCATTCTCTTACAGACATGCACTCCTGCAGGGCTCATGCCTTGAATTTCCCTTGGAAGACTTCATCTCTGGCTTCGCCAGTCTTGCTAAGTCACTGGATGTTGTATGCACTGTGCCAGCTGTTCATCTCCCTGGTTCCAAGACATGTATGACTTCTGACTGCTCTCAGAAATTGAAGAAGTAGCCTTTAATCTCTCTAGAGATTTGCAGATAGCTTGCAATGCCCGGCTGGAAATCTGTATGGATATTTGAGATATGCTCAGATGTATAAATTGCTCTTTTATTCTACTGTTTTAATGGAGGAACATACGTCCTCCCAGATCCTGTTCCTCTCCCATTGGAAAGGTGATTAAGGCAGAAAAACACAGTCGCTTCTCTTCTTGGCACCCATCACAGCCTCAACTCACATTTTCATCCATCAGAACAGGGAAAATCCCGAAGAAGGGTCTCATAGCCATAGCTGGAATGATATCAGCTTTTTCCTCTGAAGGCCGTGGGGCAATGCAGATGCCACCAGTTTCTGGAAGAATAATGAAAAATAAAATATTTGAGATTCATTCAATGCTGGATGAAAGCAAATGCTAGTTCTTCCTTGTTAAAGAGAATACAGAAGCCACCTTCAAGTAAAAGCCACTGGGAAGGAACTATTCAACATCAAGTAGCACAGCACAGAGTGGGACCATGCAGCCTTCTCAGGGAAGAGTAGTCCTCCATGCCACTGAGCATCAGGACCGCAGATGTCCCACTTAGCTCTTCTTGGGGAGTACTGCATGGGCTGCAGCACTGGCTTTGCACCGAAGGCCTGCTGACCCTGCAATGTCAAGACACTGTGCATGCATTCAGCACCCTTCCATGGACATGGTGTGTCTTGATTAAGCCCATGTGCTCTCTGCCCAAAAGCCTGGCACTAAATCAGCTCACGGATAAACCAATTCCTCTAGCTACCAGCTAGCAATGAATACAATGAGCTCTAATGCATACACCCTTCCAAGATTTTTTTTCACATGAATGGGGCTGCTTGGCAGCAGGGACAATACTCATCAGCCCCATTTCCTACCCTAGTAGTGATTTTATAGAGAAAGGGGATTTAACTCCTTGTGCTGTTTCTACAGCTGTCTAAGGTTAGTAGGAAAAGCACTTCAGGAGTCTGAATTACTGTTATTACAGAGAATGAGAATAACCCACCCCTTACAAGCAATTTGAGATCATCTTCTATTCAAAATTGAACCTTTTAATCATTCTTTTTTCATGCCTGCTGGGATGAACATTAAATCAGATTCCAACCTTAATAAGATCTGAAAGTAATTCAAAAACATAAACAAGAGACAAAAAACATAAGAACATTAAGCTTTGATAAATATAGCTGTAGAAACTAAGCTATGTTCTGCCACTTAGAGAATGCTGAGCTCCACCAGCTTTGCTGAGGTTGTGGAAACTGAAATCAAGGTTTGGAAAGGCTGAATCTTACCCTGAATTTGCATCCATCAGTTACCCTGATGTGGGTACAAGGAAGGGCCTCTGAGAAATGCATGCTTCAGAAATGAATGGTAGCAGGGATGCTTCAAAATTTATTTGTATGGGAAAGACCTGTCTTAAACTGGTAATGTAAGAAACCAACAACCAAAGCTTCCAGAACCTTCTTAGAGATGTCTCTCAAAAACAGCTTTTGTTCACAGCTGCATAGAACAGCTGTATTTTGTGGGTATTTTTTTAACTGAAAAACAAAAATGGAACTACCAAGTGTTTCCTCTACACTGTGAATATCTATGCCTGGAACTGAAACACAGATTTGATTCCATTACTGTCAATCACAGCCCAGCAATTCCTAATATTCTAACACTAAAAGCCACAGAAATGTTCCGTCTCTCTCATCTGCACATAACACTACTAAAATCGCTTCCTGTAATTGCTGTCTCACTTATTCACTCATCCAAAGACTTTCAAGTGGATTCTTAAATCGTCATTTGCCGATCTGTACACCCACCAGGCTTTACTAGCTGGCAACGTGTTGCTGCTTTGGAGAGCAATGTACCATAGAGGACACTGCACAGAGCAGTGCAATTACTGAGCTATAATGAAATCGTTTGTGAGAGGTGACACTGCAGGATCACAACCAGCATCCATCAAACTGTTTCTGTGATCTCTTTCCATATTCCCTTTGCATTTATAATTGTGTACATAGTGCATCCATGATTAATTTGGCTTCCTCTTTAATGGAAGCATCAACTGTGGAGAAAGATTGATTTTACTTTCTAACAAAATCAATTTTATGAATATTTATCATTATATTATGCTTCCAGGAGCTGGTAACTGCATGCAAAACTACACTTGGTTCCAATTCAGAATCGAGCACTTTGCACTTACAGATTGTCCAGTAAATGTTCTTTGACCTCTCCCCTGAGAGTTCTTGCTCTAAAAACCCACAAAAAATACGTCTTCTTACAAGATCTAACCCTTATAAGGGAGAACCGACCTACCATACTGCATGCATCAGTAACTGAATACAAGCTATAACCAAAAATATTGGGTCAAAAACCATTTTTTCTCATCTCCATCACTGTACAGCCATCAACTGCTTTTCACCAGTGTTTTATCTCAGAGCAGGGAGGAGGAAAGCATGTAGCACCTAATCCATCAGACTTTCTCCTGCTAAGAAGGTGAGAACCCAAATGATTTAAGGTATTAAGAAAATACAGAGTGGATAACGCTGCTGCTGTTCTACTTCAAATCTGAAAATAAAAAGAGTCTGTGAGTCTGATCCAGATTAAATGGAACTTGGTTGTGTGCCAGAAGCTAACTCACCACACTGAGATGGGTGATAGTTATCCTGAATAGAGAGGCTGGTAGCAGAAATAAGAGTGAAATCATGAAGAGTTTGCTTAGAAAGGAAATGGATAATCTGCTCAACAGCAGCTAGAAATTTAAGAGTAGGGAAGGCTTTTTTCCAGCAGAGGCAGGAAGCTCACAGCTGTGCTGTGTCCTTTAAGTGCATGGTTTCACAGCAAGCTGTGTGGAATGTACAAATTCTTCTCCACACATATAGAATCACAGAATCATAGAACGGCTTAGGTTGGAAGAGACTTAAAGCCCACCCAGTTCCAACCCCCTGTCGTGGGCTGGTTGCCACCCCCACCCACCAGCTCAAGCTGCCCAGGGCCCCATCCAACCTGGCCTTGAACACCTCTAGGGATGTGGCACTACAGGTTCTCTGGGGAGCTGTGTCAGTGCCTCACTACTTCCAAAGGAAAGAATTTCTTCCTAACATCTCACCTCGATTTCCCCTCCTTTTGGTTTAAAGCCATTTCCACTTGTTCTATCACTGCTGAACACCAGAAACAAGACCTCCCATTTTTGGCCTCATATCAGCCATGACAACCATGCACACCCCCTGAGGATGCCTTTTACCTGTTTGCCACCAAGTGTCCACGAGGGTACAGCGCCCTTCTCCCACCACATGGTAGAACCACTGCCAAGCCTCATTGTTGATAGGCTCTCCCACTAGATCAAAAAAAAAAAAGGAAGTAGTCTTAAGACACAAGGAGTTGCTGACAGTTCATTCTGCCTTTTGGTGCACAATATGGAGATTGCATGATTAAGCAGAACGCTCAAAACCTTTCTGCTGAGAGGTGCAAAGGACAGCAATGCACTTACATAACAAAGGACTTTTCCCAGAAAGACTAGAAGGCAAGCAATAAATATCACAGAAAGTAATTAATCAAAGCAACTCATGCATAAGAACCCCTAAAATCATAAAAGCAGTAAAATATTTCTTGGGACACCTAAGCCAATAAAGTTAATTTACCACTGGATAAACCTTTTCTGCAAAGAATACAATCCTGCAATATGAGCTAGGAAAGGGACAATCATGTAGGCTCCGTGTCTCCAACTTCAGTTTGTTTCCCCTTCTGCTGAGACAATAAAAGCCAGATGGGGAGTCCACTTTATCAGCTGTTTATAACCATATTCTTCTGGTATCTTCACTCTCATCAGCTAGAACCCTGTATCTTTATCACAGGAAAGTTTTATGCTCCCTACCTGATCCCAGGGTCTTCAGGGATGATCTGTCATATTTCTTCACCCACTTGTCTCCATAATTCAACAACAAGCGTATAGCTGTAGGTGCTCCATAAAACTGATTTATTTTCAGCCTCTGTACCATTTCCCAGTAACGGCCTGCAAGATCACAAACATCACCGCTGACATTCCACCACAAAAGCTCAACGTGAAGCTTAGCAGTCAAAGCTGAGGCTGAGGTTACTGTGAGCACAGAGCAAAAACAATGGCAATATTTCATATATTTTTTTCAACATTGGCTGTTCCTGAACGTTATACATGTCTGTTTCAAAGAAATTGAGCTTTTAGCTCCCCTGAGCAGACAGGTTCTACTTGACAAGTTTCTAACCTCCTTTTGTCTTGTCACACTGCCACGTCTAGCCAACTGTTTGCCTATCACTTCCTTACCTGGGTCAGGGTACACTGGAGTGCTTTCAAACAGCACCGTGGTGCCTCCATTGCAAAGCGGTCCATACACAACATAGCTGTGTCCTGTGATCCAGCCAATGTCAGCCACACAGCCGAAGACATCGCCTTGCCGGTAGTCAAACACATACTGCAAAGATAAATGTAAGGCCAACTGATTTCCTGTTGGCAGGTGCATAGAGCTGAAGAGTAAGGTGCTGGATGGGATGCACACAAGAAGGAGCAAGAGAGCTCACAGGGTGAGTTGTGCCACTCACACAGGACACAGCAGCACAAGGCCAGCCCAATGTGAGGAAACAAGCCAGAGGGACCAGGGCTTCAGCCTCCTGATTGTTTCTGCCAGCATACCTTGCAGGGAGCAAGGAATGTGACTGTTTCCAAATTGAATCCTACAACCAAAGCCCAGAGCTCTGGACACCTGCAGTTTCTCACTGCAGACAGCTCACATGGGAGAGCTGATCCTAAACAGCAGGGAGACTGCAGGTCTCAGAAGTTTAAACCCCTCATGAATATGAACATTTATCCATAAGAGAACTGGAGAAATTGATACGTGTACTTGAAACATTTCCTGAGAAATGCTCTTAGCTGCTCAGCACCTTTATCAGTGCACTGCTTTCCGGATGCTTCCTTCTCCCTGCTCGCCTACTTCAGATAAAAACCTAGGAGAATGTGTTATTTTGTTTTGCCTTCAGAAAATGCTTCTCTCTATAAATCCAATTTCTCTACCACATAGTGAAGAGGTCCTGACTCATAAAGCAGAGTCAGTTTTACAGTTTAAATCAAAGAAAGAGGATCAGAAACTCAAAAAATAAGCCACACAACAACAAAAACCATGAACGTGCAGCAAGACTATCACTGTGGTTTTTGCACATGTGTTGCACAGATTATCTGATCTCTCTACTTAGGAGAGCTAATTCTCACCTTAACTTTGCAAGTACTTTTCTCCATCAGGCTCTAAAGCAGCTCTAAGGGGGCTGCAGCTGCATACAATGCTTCCTTGTACCAGTGTGCAGGATCTACCTTCTGGACTAACGGAGAAATAGATGCTTTGGCAATTACACAGTCACTCAGAAAAGCTGACATTGCAAATACTCTGAATGCAGAGAAGTCTGACACTTTTACACTCAAATCTTTCTAAAAATCAACTGTGTCAGACAAAAGAAAGAAAAGCTTTGAAAGAATTGTATGTGATTACAAATAGGGTGATACTACTAAAGTCAGATGGAGAACTTTCACTCAAATCCCATCTCCATTTTATTGTTGACTTTTCATATGCAGAGCTCAGATCACAAGCTGCAAGAAGCAGTTCTTTTTTTGGTTGTTTTTTTTTTTTTTAATGAGAAAGATATTTTTCATGATTTTGCTTTCAAGTGTTAAAATATTTAGCCTAGATTACAACAAAAATCAGTGCTAAGGCTTAACCATAGGACATGAATTTATGATCTTCAGACTATATATGCTATGCAAGAGGTTGTTAAGAATCCAGATCCTCTCTTCTGGAAAAGGCCAGTAGTCCACTACAAAATGTTACAGCAGTCACATTACCAATGCCAATGAAGTACCTACCTGAATCTCCTCAGCTGCATCACTTTAATGTCTCTAAGTATGGGCCTAAGACACTAATACAGTGTAGGCTCTAGTTCTTACAGTACTATATTCCCCAGCAACAAACCCCAAAATGTTACTTACACATTCTCAGAACTTTCCAATTTGGTTACACTCAATAAGCCAGTTAAGTAGCACACACAGAACACGGTGATCTCCACCAGTCAAAGTCCCTATCATTAATATCATCAGAAGGTAAGTGAACCTCCTCTAGAGGATTCCTATGAGTTACCTTATGTGTGAGAGCAGCATACAGAAGATATCCAGCCTGGGTGTGAACGATTCCTTTGGGTTTCCCTGTGCTGCCTGAGGTATACAGCATGAAAAGCATGTCTTCACTGTCCATGCTCTCTGGAGTGCATACAGAAGCTGCCTTGGCCATCTCCTAAGAAGAAAAGGTGGTGATGAGAGAAAAACTTTGGTTATATGAAACCAATTCATACTCCATCTGTAAGCATGTCAGTAGCGTCTAGAGATAAGAACCACCTCTGCTGCTTTCCCCTCCTATCATAGGTTATAGTTGCTTACCTTGTGGAAAGGTTCCTGCGCACATATAGCACCCGGCCTCTCCACCAATACCTCTGCCAGGCTCAGAAGTCATGAGGAACTGGCCAAATAACACAACATTGCAGAAAATTAAAAAAAAAAAAGAAAGGTAGGAAATAGCTTGTATTCCAAGACTTTATAATTTGCTGGTAGAAAACGTAAGCTTGACTGTAACTATGAGCCACACAGCAGCTGCAGCAAGGCTGGATACTGTTGAGGAACTTATCCCTTTAAAACTGCAGTTAAGTTGTATGTTCACTTCTCTTCCTCAGCCACAGGAGAGGCTGGCAGTCCTGTAAATTTGATCCTGAAATTCAAATTGCTGCTACTCATGAGAAGGAAGTGCTTTACCCTCCTGCCTCTGTTGCTTTATTTATAGACCACTGGTCGGGTGGCGAAGAGCCTAGCTCCTCTCTTCACTCCTAGCATCAGAAACACTAGAGGAAAGGATGTAGTGTTCTACCAGTTCACAGCAAATTTTTGGATGAGCTGGTGTATTCAGTCCAACAGAAGAAGGGGAAGGGGAAATACTGTGCTTTGAAAGAGAGGTTTGTGGTAAATGCAGCTTGTGGATGGCCAACGTCCAAAAAAGAGCTCAACAGTAAGCAGCCAGAATGCTCAAGCCCCATTCAAAGAACTTACAAAAGATGTTGCTTCTCATCAGCATTTAGACACTGCATGAAAGCGTATCAGGACCAGAACGTAAGTTGCTAAGGTCTGGCACAGAACTGTACTGTGAAAAATACCAAGCAGAACTTTGGGAAATATCTTCAGACTAAAACAGACAGTGAAAAGTTTAGGCAGGATATCTGAATGCCTTCTGGATGTTTGCTCAGTGCTGCTTCTGAGCTTTGTATTCACTCTCTCCATCTGAAGAGACAAGAAGTCCTTAACTGATAATAGCACTTAGGCACTTCATCAATGATGCTAGAATTAAGCTGTGAATTGAAAGTATAATCCCATCGTAAGAAAGCTTTCATGTATAAAATACACCAGAGAAGGCTTTTCTTCCAGAGCAGAGTGAACCACATAAATGCACTCTGAAAGAAGATAATTTGTCTACAGCACACTTTGCCCAAATTGTAAATTTTTCATGAAGAGGTTGACCATTTTTCTTGCTGTTCACAAACTTGTGGTAATGACTGTGTACTGCAGATGCTCAACAAGTACCTATAAAAAGGCAGAGCTGGCTTGCTTCTCTCAGGCTCTATGCTGTCTTAGCTGACTGATGATCCCTGTAAGGGTTATTATGTTGCTCCTCAAAGGGTTTTCTAGGCACTACCTTTTTATAAGTATATACTGCAAACAAACTACTTACAAGTGAACACTACCAATCTGGGTCCAAATGTTTACAAGTGTCTGACAAGTAGAGCTAAATAAAATAAGAACTGATAAAGTCAAACATAATTCTTATCTGCTGACTTTCACTACTTCCCAGGTATTTACGGTGACCTGTCAGCACTAAACTTAGGCTGACTTCCAATTTCTGAAACTAGGGTGGTGTTTGCATAACCTCCATTAAAACATGAACTTAAATTGTGCAGTAAGCTATTGCACAGTAGTTGTAGTTCACTTAAGACAGTGGATAACATGAATCAATTAAATTAGAGTCTGTTAGCATGGCATCACTGTTTTCTTCCGTCTTATAATCCTCTCCCTCCCCACCATTCAAGTCTCACTGTTTCTCAGAGGTTTGTATGAAGGACAACTGCATTGTATGAAACTGCAATACAGAGGGACAATTTGGATTCTGGTGAGCAGGGAAGCGAGATAGGACTGACTAGAAAGTATCTATGATGTGGGAAGATAAGCACAACAGCTCGTAAGCACGACTGCTGTAAAAACTGGTGATGACAGTTAACAGCATTAATGGCTGAATTCTTGTTATATTTCAGAGTTAATCTTACAACTGACAATGAGCTGAGATCAGTTCTTAAGTCACAAAGTCACTCAGGCTGTTTGCAGACTGAGGAAAAACAGTCAAATGTGCTTCGTTGAGTAAGGAGTAAGACAATTTCTGAATAAAACCTGCCCTATCCATTTAACTTACCCTAATAGTTGCTCCTATCTCCTGTCACCAGCACACAACCTCTGAGTAAATATCTTGGCTACAGAAGGGTGGTTTCCAGGTATTACTGATGAGTGCTTTTTGCTTACAGCTGCTGGTGAATTGATAAAATTATATCTGCATTAGGTTGTACAATCTCACGTGTGGCAGCTGAACACATTAAAATGACCATTGTTTGCTTCTTTCTTCCCTCTACAGCACAGGCTGTAAATATACACAAGCCATGACTGCCCCTCCATCATGGGGTAATGATAACACTGTCCATTGGCTGTATTAAGTGCTCCCAGGAACTTGATTGTTTCTGCACTGTCTTTCAACAGTCTGAGAGCACATATAAGAGCTCACAAAACACAAAATAACAATAACAGCAGTGGTATCAGCACACTCCAGCTCTCAGGAAGCACTCATTCCTTAAATTCTGGCATATTTTCAAAAATGCTGAAACAGTGCTGCTTCAACTCACAGTCCCTGCAGACTGTAATGTGAGGATGAATAATCTTCATCCTATTCAAGGATGAAGATCTAGGTGCTATAAGGGACATCTCCTTTATGTCTGCAGAACTCGGAACCAAAAGGCACAAATGGAGAAAAAGATGATCTAGCCAACACCCAGACCTAAGAGGAGTTAAGCAGAGTGCCAGTGGGCAAGCATACAAGAGGGTACTGGGATATACAGATGCTGTCACTGTAATACACTGTACCATTAGGCCGATGAGGTGCATAGGAAGAGGAGCACACACTCAAAACCTGCTCCAGAGGCAGCAAGAAGGCAGGAGAGTAAACATCACATGGAAAAACAGCATGGAAATGGGTAAGGTTTACCAGCATCCACATACTTCTTCAAGAGGAACATCAAGGTCACCCATCTGGGTTTTGTTATCTGTCCTCTGTGCCACAAAGACATGCTTGACACTTGGACAGTTCTTTACAGCTTCATCCACCGTCATCTTCAGCTCTATGATTCGGCCTCCCCTGACTCCCTGGTTGTAAGTGATAACTGCTTTGCATTCAGCTAAAAAGAGAGAGAAACAGCAGACACATCACCTGTTTTCCAATCTGTACATAATGAGCAGATTAATTTTCATTAATTAGATATCATTAGTTTGGGGGATGATGTATTCAACATGTATTCAGAATTTACATGAATCAAAAACAGTGACTGATAAAAGCACATTAAAACCTGGCACACAAAGAGTGGGTGTAGCAGGAATCTCCAGAGCTTATCTAGCCCATCCTCTCCACCCCAAAGCAAGGCTGGCTCCTGTTAAAACACTGCTGACAGTCTAAACTGCCTGAAACACTTCAGTGTGGGGTATTCTACTCCTTTGCCAACAGTTTGCTCCAATGTCTGCTATGAATATGAGAAAGTCCTTCCCAACACTTGGCTAAGTATCATTCAGTCTAATTCAAATGCATGTTTCTACTTGTCAGAGTCAACATGCAGAACATCCTTCCCAGTTACATATATTAAAAATGCTGACAGCTTCTCTAGGCTAAAACCAGTGCAAAGTTTCCAACAACTCCAGTAGGCCTTAGTGAGCAGCCATCTCCCTTATCCCTTTGCTATCCTCTCTTTAGGGCTGCATATAACTGTCCGTTCCAAACTGAACGGCACTATACTCAGCACCCTCTCAGGGTCATTATCCTCTTGCAGCTTTCTGAAACCCACCTGTATCTTGTTGGGAAACCTCTTAGAAACCACAGCACATAGCAGCACCCGGACAGACCGCTTCAAACTCTGTCACACTACATTAATTACAGAGCTCCATAGAAAGGTACAGAAAAGTGATTCTTTAGTCTACTGTCTCCATATAGGTGACCAAAAGTGAAGGATAACCAAAACATGTGCTTACTCTGAGTAGATTTGCTATAAATTAAAAAAAAAAGAAAAAAAAAACAAACCTTGAAAATGGCTGTTTAGTCATAAATAAGCTGATATAACTGCTAGAACATGAGGCACTTGCAATTTTGTTCTTCTGCTGTATTTTCAGCATTCTCTTTAATCACACTACAACTGCTTTGGGTTAAGAACAGCTCTCTGTGTCGGTACAATGTCTAATGGAGTGGGAGCAGACTGCCAACATTTCTTTGCTGTACATAAATCACAGTATCATAATCTAGACTGCAGAGCTAGTACTCTGCACAGGTACTTCAACTACGCTTCAAAAGAACAAATCAGGACACAATCCTAAGCTCTGGTTTTCTCACCAGGTTCACTGTTGTCTGGAAGTAACCCAGAGCAGATGGAATGTTAAGCAATTTATAAAGTATTATATTATAAAGTAAGGCCAAAAGATATTGCCACTAAGGAAAAGGCTCTTCACAGTACTTTGCAAAGGAAAGCGAACTATCCAGCCAGCTAAGAAAGAACCTGTTCTTCTCTGCCAAGAAAACACGAAATTTGGACAAAAGTATGTTTTGGAGGGTGTCAGCACCAAAGGGGTTTGTTCCCCTTCGTCTGCAGCTACTTACAGTCCATGATCCTCCCAGCTAAGGACTCTGAGCTGAATCCCGCGAAGACCACGGTGTGAACAGCACCAATCCTGGCACAAGCCAGCATAGCTGCCACAGATAGGGGAGACACGGACATATAGATGGCAACCTTGTCCCCTTTCTGTATCCCATATTTTTTCAGGGTGTTGGCAAGACGGCACGTCAGATCCAGAAGTTCCCTGCAGCACAGAAGCAATGCTGTCACATGACCGCACAACCTGTTTTGTACAGGCAGACAAAAAAAGATGAACTTGAGCTATGAGAGGTGTTGTGCCTCTGGATATTATCACCTCTGTGGTACCAGGCATGCCAACCTCTGCGCCTTGAAGTGGCCTGGGATCTGGTTGGAGCCAGACTTTTCCTGTCCTTGGGGAAAGAAGAAAGTGGAACTCCAGCAGTGGGGCCGTGCCCACTGCCCTCTGGGGCAGAACCTTTGCTGCAGCCATGAGGCCTCCCTCAGCTCCTTTGCTCTGGGCTGAGCAACCCCAGTGGCCTCTGCGCTCATCACACACCTTGTCCTACAGACCTTTCTCCATCCTTGCAGCCCTCCTTTGGATGCACCCTAACTGCCATTTTTGTACTGCACTGCTGACATAAATGCAAGACGAAATGGAAACTGCTGTCAAAAGATTCCCAGCACTGTTTACTTTATGTGAAGGAACTGCTAGAAATTGCTTCACAGCACATACCTTTTAAACTACAAGGGTAAACAGTACTTTTACACGCCTAAGGAAGAAAAAGGGAAGTGAAATTAAGTCCTGACATAGGCCTTAATGTGGTAGATTTCACAAGACTCATCAGAGCAGGATTGCCAGTGATTTGAATTCTTCCGTTTGTTGCCTCACCCCATCATACCACCAAGCGGAACTGCCTAGCAGAGCTTGGATATTGACCTCTCAAGAGTAAAACCACAGCGGCTTCTCACAAAAAGAAACTCAGAACACTGAGAACAGAAACAAAGGCTCAATTCACAGTGTTTGACACTGCAGCCCACTAACTTAACAGCAGAAACATTTCTCTGTGCAACTAAAACGCAGCTTGTGGACAAGAAATTGCTTGTGCATTTCATCTGATGTCTGCATGGAAGATAACACAATTGCAGGCTTACCTGCAGTCACTGTCATGAACTGAACAGCTCTGTGTGTCAACAGCAGTACCCTCAGAAGCCAGGGAAGGGCAGGGTGCAGTGCTAGGTGAGGAGCACTGCCTGGTGCCAGCTACCAGCTCCAAGAAGAAGAATCCCAGAGCATGCCAGGAAAAGCTGTCTTTTGGGTCTAGGAAGTCACAGAGCACTACGGCTCAAAGAAGAGAAAGAGCTTCTACTCCTGAGCACAATTGTCTACAGCCTGTCACCTGCAAATGCTTGGGGGTCTGCAAGCTACTCCAACAGGGACTATAAAAACTGTAGCGAGTAAATGTATTTGGGGGTCGTCATACCCAAGTAAAAAGCAAAGCATGAACCTCCCAATGTATCCTTATCTTCCAGAACTGGTCATAGCGATGAAAAACAAGCAAGCAAACAAACAGTTTTCGGCTGGTGGCTAAGCTGGAAATAAAATGAAATGTTGTTCTGATCAAAAATTGTTTCCTTTTTTAAAATCAATGCATGTAGGAAATGGGCACAGTCCAAGAGATCAATTTTGGAAGTGTCATTAAAGAAAAAAAAGGCTGAGACTAGCTTAAGGATAAAACTCCATTTGCATTGCAGGGGCAGTGAAGCAGTACAGCCATAAACAAAGTACAAAGACAGATACAGTGATAGCTGAAGAGATACCACCCACAATTGTCCTTCAGAGGATGAGGAAAATGAGCCTTAAATCCCAGCCACAGCACTTTGTGTTATTTATTTTAAGATTATCCTTGTAGCATTCCATAAATAGATCCCTTCCGAAGCACAGTATCTCAGAGAGGTGGCAGACATGCTCAGTGTTAAGGTTCACACCTCGCAGTACCTGATCTCTGGCAGCAGTTAGCAACAGCTGCCACAAGAGAGAGACTGCAACCCTATAGAAAAGTGATATGGAGTGGCTTTACCCTGAGTTTCATCCTCATCTTTTACAACTAGGGATCAACGTAACTCTGAAGTACCACTTTTAGTATCTCATTCCAAGTGCTTTGTGAGCATGCACAGCCCTACTAACTACCTAAGGACGCAGCCTGCTAAGCTTTTTTACTTTATTTATATAAATATAGTTATTATATATATTAGTTATTATATATAATATTACTAAATAGTATAGTATATATTTATTTATAATAAATACTTTATTTATTTTACTTTCTTTTACTAAGTTCATGAACCGATCTACTTCTGTTACGGGGAGCAGGAAGTGCAATAAGCCCCAGACAGGAAATTGTGAGAAAGCAAAATAAAAAACACTTATCTGTAACGGAACATGGAGAAGTGCTTTCAGAGCTGCAGCCTCTTTCTCATGAACAGGAACACCAAACAGCTCTGGGTAGGGTGTCCTTTCTGAACAAGTCAGAGGTTCACTTGCTTATTCAGGGCTTCGTGATCATGACGGCAGAAACTCTTTTCATTTTTTAATTATTAACCCAAATTTAACATTTGGGTAATATGTGTATGAACATGCTGATAGACAATAAGGGTCAAGTGCTTATCCCCAGATCTATCTGTTTTGCATCATCCTTTCTGCTCTGAAAGGCACAAAGGAAGGTCATGTTTTTCTTTGCTCCTCTGGAGGTGCAACACATGAAAGAATGGGCACAAAGGCAAAAAGACAGCAAAGCCAAGACCTCTATCACAGAAACAAATCCCAGAACATCAGTTGTGTCTTCTGGCTCCTACAGCAGCAATCCTGACTTCACCTCCAGCTCAACAATGGGAGTTAGCAGAAATGCTGTGCCAAGAATCCTATCCTGGAATTCCTCACTGCTTCATGCACTTTTTCCTCTCCAAGGGCAGGCAATTACTAAATGTGAGCAGGTTAACTTTTCCAGCACTGATCCTAGGCAAATTTCAAGATGGAACAAGCACCCTGCATGGACAGTGCCCTGCAGAATTGGGTGGAAGAGATCCATCTTTTTCCAGAGAACTGAACTGAGCAGTAGGAAACTTTGCCTTCATCCTCTTCACATGCTGCTGCCGCCCAAATTGGCGCTGAGATTACTCTATCACACAAAAGGCCAAGAGCAGTTCTGACATCCAGCACTGCCCCAGCTTTGGCAGAAAAGCAGTGGTAATGCCATCCAGAATGGTCAGCCTGCACACAAGAAAGGAGTGGCCTCCTCCCACTCAAACCCTATGGTCCTGTTGGAAGCACAGGACATCTAACCAAAACACACACCAGCTGCTGAACAGAGCTAGGCACTGTCACCTTGGAAACTATAGTGCAGTGCAAAACAAGGCATCCTTGCTTAGCTTCTGCTACATGCCCCTGTTCATTGCAGAGGAGTTGGACTAGATGAGCAAAGATGAAGGTCCCTTCCAACCCAAACGATTCAATGATTTTATGGGGTATGAATGAAGGATAGAGCAAACACAGTTCGAGTGAAAGCTTCTACTCTAAAAAGGCTCAGCCTTTGCCACCAGTGATGGACTGAGGTAGTCAGAAAGCTCGGAACAGATGTATGCTACTTCTTCAAAGCGTGAGGTAAGCAAGCACAGCAACATCCCAAGCAATGCTCTCAAAAGGATTTCAGTTCTCTGCACAGAGCAGACAGGAGAGACGCAGGAAGCTGACCAAGAAGCTGGACAAACAGAGAGCCCCATAGAGGGCCAGCTGCCTGAGCACAGGCCGAGGTGCAATAGGGAGGGGCTTAAAAAAGCAAACAGCTGGAAGAAGGAAATATGCTGCAATAGAAGGAAGTACTCAGCCTCTCTGAGCAGAGAAAGCTGAGAAACTGTAACGTCAGTTAATGCACAATGTCTACTGCTCCTCTGCATGAGCTGATCTTAAAGAGCAAGGGCAGCAGGTTTCCATATACAGGGCTCTCTGGTTAATAAAGCATCAGCGTGAGCTGAGACAGGGGAATCAACAACCAGTTGGAACCAGGAGCTGAGGCAGCTGCTTAGACAGGAGAACATGTAACAAGAAACGGAGTTTTTAAGACAAACCATGGACAACAGGCCAGGAGATGGAAGATGCATTAATGAACATGAGCAGGGAAGGTGAAAATAATGACAAATGGAGGGCATTCTGGACTTCTCTCAGAAAATGTATTTTTCACCTAAAAATGTGGACAAATTCAACCTATTCCTTGTACTGCAGGTGTAAACAGCTGCTGAATATGAATGCCACATAGATGCAGCCAGACAAAAAACTGACACACAAAACAAACTGGGAAGCAACAGTATGTCAAACAGATCTGTATCGACTCTGGTCTTACCTTGCCTCTACAGAGATGAGTCAAAAACAGAGGGAAATCCTGTCTTAATTCAGCGACACATATGCTCGAGGTACAGAAGATACAATGCAGGCTTTAAGCACACGCACAAGAGTTCTGCAGAGCATGTGCCAGCAGGACATGAGAGCAGAAAGAGGCTGGGTTGCACAGAACTCCCTCAGCAATGATTACGCTGCTGCAGAGCTGCTTTCCTCCTGACCCGTGGTTTGCAAGACCTCAGGAATTAAGCTTGCCAGGTTTGCTCTGGCAGCCTTGCTTCATGTGAATTAGCTAAACAGCAACTCTTCTAGTTCACCAAGCAACTATGACTTATGTTTCTTTATCTTTTTATGGTTTTATGACTCTAACGCAGAGAAATAGAGGGCTGGTATGGTAACAGAGGCCTTGAGAAGTGGGCACATTTGATGTGA
The DNA here is from genome assembly GCF_905368555.1 of Meleagris gallopavo. Lineage (NCBI taxonomy): Eukaryota > Metazoa > Chordata > Aves > Galliformes > Phasianidae > Meleagris > Meleagris gallopavo. Next base: position 15,258,984 of record NC_139405.1, read on the forward strand.
TAAGCATGTGGTGGCAAAAACCAGAGCACAGGCTGGCAGTACTGGAAACAAAATGATCATCAGCAGAAACGCAGACCTGGAGCTGAGCAAAAGTGGTGCTAGGGAAACACATAGCATCTCTATCTTTCTCTGAAGTAATTAAATCTGGTCTAATACAATCAGACTGTTACTGTTTCAATTATTCTAAGAACAAACTCTGGGCTCTCTGTGTATAAGGATTCTTTATGTCAACAGACAAGATTTTGAGTGTTAACACTGTTCTCTTCCAGAGACTCATCATATTTTGCTCCTTAGCTGTCGCATCATCTCTTCTCAGCACAGTGACTGCAAGACTGGCCCTCCAGCATCACCAGCAGATCATTGCACAGGCCAGGAGCTCTGCTTCACCTAACAGATGCAGCACTCTTCTCTGATCTTCATGATATCCCTGTTTGGAGAATGCCAGACTACATTTCTCCCACATCAGTGGCGCCTGTATTTCCAAAGCCCATTGCTCAATGTCTGGAACAAAGACTCCAGTAAAAACCCTTCACTAACAGACACATGGCAGTCCTCTGGCACATTTTAGAGATGCCTGCCTGGCAGAAACATTTTTACAGGAAACCTGATAGTATCTTTCAGTACAGCAAAACGGCCTGTGGCTTTCTAAACAAAGGAAGCTAGTTCTTTTTATGTCCAAAATATTGCATCAAGACCTTCTTTGGGAAGCAGCCTTCCTGCTTGTTTACCCTGGAGAAGGCAAGGCTCTGAGGAGTCCTCAATGTGGCATTCCAGTACTTACAGGGAGCTCATAAACAGGAGGGAGACTGTCTTCTTACATGGTCTAATAGCGATAGAACAAGGGGGAATGGCTTTAGACTACAAGAGGGAAGATTTAAGCTAGATGTTAGGCTAAATGTTTAGGACATTTAGGTTAGATTAGGTGAGATGCTTTAGGATATTAGATGCTTGTTCAGAGGGCAGTAAGTCACTGGAACAGGTTGTCCAGAGAAGCTGTGGTGCCCCATCCTAGGAGGCATTCAAGGTTAGGCTGGATGGGGCCCTGGGCAGCCTGAGCTGGTGGGGGGTAGCCCTACCCATGGGCATGGGTGGGCTTTAAGGTCTGCTCCATCCCAAACCATTCACTGATTCTATAATTCGAGACATCTTCCTAGTATAGCCAATGCTGTATATGGGCTTTGACACTGCCTGTTTAAGTTAATAGATAGAGCACAAGTCACGTTCTCTGGCTTCTCAGTCCCAAGGCTGGATTGAGTACTTCTCGAGTCACCAGTTTATTACATGGAACTATACTCTGATCAGCTGAAAACTCAGGTCAAATGCACCAAATAGATTCAGCTTTTAGTTTTAAAAGGAGATCTGAACACTTCTCATCCCAACAGCCTCATCTCACCTCCTTTTTATTGCTCCGTACGAATTACTGTGGGAAAGCTGAGTTCAAAGCTGCCTCTATACCTCATGATCATGGTGCCAAAGATGCTGACGTTTGAGATGTAGGTTCAATTTCCCTGTAAGCAAACCTCGTCTCTTTCTCCTGGGTCAATGTTCTGGCCAAAAGGATAATACACAAATGTACTCACTGCTCACTCAATTTCTGTGAACAGCACCTCGGTTTATTGCTCCATATTCCTCACTTTTTGGTAAACAGTGAAAATACAAATTTATTTTTTCACCAAAAGATTCACCTAAAAGCTCAACTTGGAAAGCCAAAGAAATACTGGGAAGAAAGAAAACAGTTTACTGCCAATGAGAAACACCTCCTACACTACATTGCCTGGTACTACCCACATGCCCACATGCCTTCCAGCCGCCATCCTCATTGTAATCTCTAATACAGTTTCAACCACTTCATCTCTGATTCAGGAACCCCCGTATCGGCACCTATTAAAGGCATAGCTGGGATGTAGCTAATGAAGACATTCAATCATTCTTCCTTCTTGCATGTTGAAAAGCTACCTGAGACCCTCATTTCTGGCACCTCAGCTTTGGCTTTCCTCTCCCTACTTTACATTCTGTATTTGAACATGAGTTGGCAATGTGCACTAGCAGCCCACAGTGCCAACCATATCCTGGAATGCATCAAAGGAAGTGTGACCAGTAGGTCAAGGGAGGTGATTCTGCCCCTCTACTCTGCTCTTGTGAGACCCCACCTGGAGTACTGTGTCCAGTTCTGGGGCCCCAAAACAAGAAGGGCATGGAGTTGTTGGAGTGGGTCCAGAGGAGGGACTGGAAGATGATCAAAGGGCTGGAACACCTCCCCTATGAGGACAGGCTGAGTGAGCTGGGGATCTTCTATCTGGAGAAGAGAAGGCTCTGAGAAGACCTTATAGCAGCCTTCCCGTACCTGAAGGGGCCTACAGGAAAGCTTGGGAGGGACTTTTCATAAGGGCAGGTAGTGAGAACATGAAGGGAAATGATTTTAAACTGGAAGAAGGTAGATTTAGACTTGATGCTAGGAAGAAATCCTTTACTGTGAGGGTGATGAGACCCTGGCACAGGTTGCCCAGAGGCTGTGGATGCCCCTCTTTGGAGGCATTCAAGGCCAGGCTGGATGGGGCTGTGAGCAATCTGGTCTAGAGGGAGGTGTCCCTGCATAAAGCAAAGGTTGGAATGAGATGGTCTTAAAGGTCCCTTCCAACACAAAACAATCTATGATTCTTTTCCAAACATTTCCTCTGCCTGCAACATTTCTGGCACAAGAGTGAACTCCTTTTGTAAATAAGAACCCTTCTGTTGAGACCCAGCCTGCAACTCTTTGTGGGAACAGGCTAGCTAATGCGTAGTGCTGCCCACTTTCCACAGCTGCCTTTGGGAATACCCATTCTCATAATGCCAAATCTTGCTCAGACCACTGTGCCCCCCACTCCAACTCTGCAAATCTCTCTCTGCACACTAGTACAGTTCCTCCATAACTCATTGCACTGCCTTGAACAGCTTGATAAAGTTATGATATGACTGATAGAGGTATTCAAACAAACTAGCAGGGTATTTACCTCATTAGTTCTCTCTTTCTGGCTTACAACTTAGGATTTTGTAGTGCTGGGGGACACTTGCTCACAGATGGCTACAATGTGTGGCAAATAAGAAAAAACATATCAGAGAGGGAGAGGCCTGGCATACCTTCAGCTACTGTCTTTTAACATTGCCTGCTGTTGAGCTTACAGGGGCTATGACCTAGCAGCTCCAGCAGTGAACTCTGCCTGCTTGTATAACTCACTTGATAATATAGTGCACTTTAAAACCCAGGCTCATCAGTGCCTTCAGGAACTTCTCTGCAAGGTTTCAAAGCTCCTGGGTGCTGACAACATTCCCAGAGCAGGACAAAACACTCCTAGCTAGGTCGGACCCTTCACCAATCAGTTCAGCTCTCTGCTCACAGCAGCACAATGCTGTGGGTTAAGTGTTACTTTGCCAGTGTCCTACCAATACATTTATGGTTAGTTAGCCAGACCACTTGATAAAAAAGGGCATGATTTGTCTCCAGTTTGCTGACTGCAGCCACCACTCTCAGGAGAGACACATGGCCTGTTGGCACAAAGCTGTAAAAAACATCTCCCACCTTCCCATTCAGAACCTGAAACTTAGAGGATTCCAACTGGGTAGAATATGAAACCCAGAGAGGAAAAAACAGATGAGTTGCAACAGCCGGAGTGACAGGGCAAAGCTCACCAGTGGAAAAAGATGATTTACAATAATGGTGTGAGCCAGTGACCTAAACATCTTGCTGCTCTCATGCCACTTAATCACATGTCCAGCATCTGGGATCTGGAATGCATCAAGCACTGGTGGTGGTTGGTGAAATCTGCTAGCTGAGCCTCCTTGCTGCAGGAGAGAGGTGCTGAGGCTGCTCTGGGAGCCAGGAGCCCTCCAGCAGGTCAGCCTTGCCCTCTGGGGCCACTCTAGTATATGTTTGGCAAATGACAAGGAGTCAGAAGGGAATAATTCAGTTTTATAGCAGAGACTTTAAACAGAAGATATGGATTAATCGCAACCGAGTTTGTAGGAATAGCAATCACCATTTCAATAAAACTAGCATGTTTTACCCAAAGCTTTGTGTATCTTTGCCAATAAGGATATGTTCGAATTCCAATAGTAGCAAAGAGCCCTTAAACTCAGTTGCATAAACACAACCCATTTTGCCAGCAACCATGCATAAAGATGTACGGTGACTCACAGCACAGCCCCAGATCTTTGAGCTCTTTGTTCATTGAGTTTAAGGCAGTTAGTAGGGATGTACAGGCAAACAGAGGCTTTATCCCTCCCTATGATGAGTGAGCTTGGACAGCACCCTGCAGCCTCGCTGCATTTCTCACTAATGCACGTAGAAGGCCTGGCTTGTGTAGGCCTTTTCCTTAATTGCAGAGGAAGCCTGTTCATGCCCTTTTCCTGCACAACTGCTTGCTTTCTTCACTGCCTCTGCTGTGCCAACACTCAGTTGTTTTCTTGCCCCTGCAAGATCCACAGAGAAGGAAGAGCATCCATGCAAGGAGCTGCACTTTTCCTCAGGCCTGCTTTCCCTCAAAAAACTTCTACTGAAACCAAAATGTTACTGCAAAAAGTGTCTTTAAACTAGTACAGTTACAAATCCACAGGCTGAAAACATGCTTTCCTTCAAATTCATTTTTTGAATGCCATGAGCCAAGAGAAAAATGGTTCTGTTGCTGTTCAGAAAACGTTTCTCATTCTTCTGGAGATCCTGAAAAGACCATTTGAAGATCTAGAGCAGCTCAACACATTTCAAACAGCACAGCCTAAGGGGAAAGGCTGGAATTGCCTTGAATGAGATTCTACTATCTGATGGGCCACTCTTCTAAGTTAATCACAACACAACACACCCAATTCCCACCCAGTTTATTCCCATTTGCACACATGAGACATGAAGACAGCTGTAGAAGTACATACACCACCCCACACTCCAGGAGAAATGCCAGATTCCACCTCACTTCACACAACCAGAATGCCAAAAACAAAATTCAAATGTTTAGGAAAGCTACCCAGTTGGTTACAACACGTTGTATGGTGCACTAATATCACAAAGTTATTTGCACACCTGTTTCTCTCTGCTGACCAACTTCTTCACTCTAATGCATTATGTTTTCAGGAGCTTTCATAAATTCTGAGGGGAAAACAGACAACGGGGTCTATTTATAGTTGAAAAGTTCCACAAATCCCAACTATCAACATGCTGCAGAGTATCTTGTAGAGGAATCAGATGCTGGGACTTTGTATGTTGCTTCTGATTTCTGATCCAGCAGATCAAACGTCTAGCTGCCTGAAATAGGCACTGAGCAACATACAAGTCTGGGAAACATCTGTACAGACAGATGATGTAAAAGGCATTTTTGCAGGCAGGTATTTCCCCTAATTCGGGTCACACAGCAGGGAGAAAAGAAATATGCTTCAAGTCTGACATTTTCCAGCAAACTTTACAAACTATAGCAGCAATTACAAGTTGATGCCACTCACAGCAGCCTCAAGATTACTCTAAACTGCGGTGGGGATGTGGAAGAGGAATACAGAGAACTTAAAATCCCCTCCAGCAACATAAGGCATTCTTTGCACCAACACACTTGCTGCTGTTCTGAAACTGAAAGCTGCTCACTGAACTTTTCCCATGGAAAGGAAAACATGAAGATGAGACAAAAGCCAAGGAAAAGAAGAACAAATCTTTCTGTTCTAAAAGCTCCCCTCAGAGAGGGGGAATCTACATCTGATTAACAGAACAAACAGAAGATGATGTCAGATCTGAATCTGAATTTTTCAGTAACTTTCACTAATATGCATCTGCTGTACCCCTCAGCCTCCCAGAAGTTTATTCACTAGGTAGGATTCTAAGAACAGGGAGCACTTCCCAAGATGAAACCAAGAAAGAGTATCATTTCTAGCTGGGAACATGCCTCGTTTTTTCATAAGCTAACCCATCATGATACAGCAAGCTGGCAGCAGTGCCCTGGCTGCATGTTCCACATGCTGGAGTATAATGGAAGAATGCAGAGTTTCACAGAGGTCCAATTTCAGAGAATCAACTCTTCTCCCAATCCCATCACACTGCCAGGCACTGTAAAGCATCGTGAGAAGGTGCCGTACCTGTATGTGACATGCACTGCAGTTCCAGGCTCATCTCTCTCCCATATCAAAGCCACTCTGTTTGGGGACTTTTCAACATGTTGGTCCAAGCAATTTACTGTAAGAAAACAGAGGTTTAAACAAAGCACAAAGACAAGAAACTCTTCTGATGGTTTTCCTCCTCAGAGCAGCAATTCATTGCATCAACCTCACAGACTTGTCTTCCCCAGCTTCCATTTGTAGCATTGCATTGTTTGAATTTTCTATAAACCATTCAGGCAAAACATTTATAATTGAAAGAGCTGATTTTCCATTAACTGAAAGTATCTAAAACTTTAGGAACTAGTGTAAACTCATGGAGTACAGACATCTACACATCTAAGAATCATAGAATCATAGAATCCTTAGAGTTGGAAGGGACCTGTAAGGGTCATCTAGTCCAACTCTCCTGCAGTGAACAGGGACATGTACAGCTAGATAAGGTTGCCCAGGGCCTGAGCCAGCCTTGCCTTGAAAGTCTCCAGGGAGGAGGCAACCACCACCCTCTGGGAAACCTTCAGCTGTGTGCTACACCACCCACCACATGAAGTGCAGAATGGCTTCTGAACTGCATGAGAGACGTTTGAGTGAGCTGACAGACGGCACCCACCGTAAGGAAACTTCTACAGAACCCACTCAGGAAACTCGCCTGTGTGTTCAGCAGCAACATGCCCATTGTTTACAGATTAGACTTGTAAAGTAGTAATTCCAAGCTTAAGTGACAATTATGTACTTCATTATATTCTCATGAAGGCAGTTAGGATATTTCAAAAGACAATTATTAAAAACCATTCAGGCACACTGCTGTGCAACTCAGAGAAAGCCCTGAAGAAATGCTGAGTTTCAGAGGATATTTCCTGGAGATATTAATACTGGTGGGAAAGGATTTTATTTTTCCAGATGAACTAAGTGCAATGAAAGCTGCCTATTGTTCTATCAACATTTGTAAAGTATAGGCAAACTGCAGCCCAGGAGTCTGCTTCTGCTGTTCTGAGATCACAGCTGATCTACAGCACTGCGAAAATGAGCCCCTGAAGGTGAGCAGAAGATACACTGCTGTCAGAATTCGGCACATTTCACTACAAGAACAACTGCTTATCTCAAAAATATGAAAAAAAAAAAAAAAAAAAAGCCCTTCAGTTGTTTAAACTCTTTTACTTTTTAATATAAATTCCTGCAGCAATACCAAAGAAACAAAGGAGGTAAAATCATTCCTTATGTCAGCTTACAACACAGGAGGACAAAAGCTCTCGTCAGGAATGCCTTCAGCACTTAACACGCTGCTTTCCTCTGTCACGCATTCATAGGAAATCAGCTCTGCTGCAGGTTGTTCTGAGACCTTTAGCAATTGCCACCTCCATTCCCATGGCAGCAATACCCATAGGTACTGCACCACATTACAGTCAAATGCATTCACAGGGATTCATTTCCCAAGCAGCATTTCCTACCTGTGAGCAGCACTATGAGCTTTCAGTGAATTTGTGTTATAGCAAGCCCCAGCTGAGCCCAGTGAGAGATGTGACTCTTTGCTCAGTGAGAGCTGGCAGATGAAACAGGCCAAATGCTATTATTTCCTTCCTGACCATACAAGTGCTTTCACTTGTTTCGCAAAATAGAATTTTGTGACCTTCCTCCTGCTGCTACCCTCTCATGATTTCTCCAGACGTTTCCTCACCCCCTTGACAAGATGTGGAAAAGCACACAGTTACATCTCATTTTGATGAGATGTGCTCCTGAGATCACAAAGACTTGGGAGTCCGAAAGCTTGTTGGGGTCTTTTCCTGGCCAGGAGGCCAGGAGTTCAGCCCAGAAGGGCTGAATCTCACACTTCTCCAATTCTCACTGCAAGGTCCCCCAAGTAGAATGCAGTAGAACATGTATCCACCTGCAATCCAGCTATGCCTGGAGACAGGAATGCAGGATGCTCTGAATCAGGGACCTGCAGTGCTGCCATGTTTTCTCAACTCAAATCAAGAGATCATTAGGCCCCCATGTGAAGTACTGCAACCAGGCCTGGGGCCCTCAGCACAAGAAAGATATGAAACTTCTGGAACAAGTCCAGAGGAGCAACACAAAGATGCTCAGAGGGCTGGAACATCTCTCCTGTAAAGGCAGGCTGAGGAAGCTGGGCTTGGTCAGCCTGGAGAAGGTTCCGAGGAGACCACATTGAGGCCTTCTAGTACTTGAAGGGAGTTTATAAACAGGAGGGGAACAGAGTTTTTACATGGGTGGTGATAGAACAAGGGAGGGTGGCTTTAAACTAAAAGAGGAGAGATTTAATTAGGGGGAAATTTTTCATTCAAAGGGTGGTGAGGCCCTGGCACAGCTGCCCAGAGAAGCTGTGGTGCCCCATCCCCGGAGGTGCTCCTGGCCAGGTTGGATGGGGCCTGGGCAGACTGAGCTGGGGAGGGGCAGCCAGGGATTGGTTGGGCTTTAAGGCCCTTTTCAGCCCAACCAGTTTTATGCGTCTATGATCACCAGTCTCGGCTCACATGGGATCAAGAATAAGGTGCTGATCCCATCCTATAGAGAAAACAGCAAATCCCCAAAAATTTCAGTGCTCAGCCAGGACCTTCCTTGCAACAGGAATCACTGAAAAGATGTCTGGCTAAAAACTTACTTCCCTTCCACTGCTGGGTGCTGGGAGCAGGGCTGTGCCCTCCACTCCTTTGAGATCCAATAGCCAAGAACCCTCCCTGTGGGACTCCTCCTGCCCAGTGTTTGCTCTTTTGTTCTGAAGCAAGGTGGCTGGCTGACGATGTTAAACTTTCTGCACCACTGAACTACAGTCTACTCACTCAAGCACTCTCCTCGGGAACTAAGTTAAAATAAACACAGAAATACACATCCCTATGGAAAGACCCCACCATCAAGCTAGGTGCGAGGAAAAAAAGAGACCAGCCTCCAGCTCCCTTCACATTCAGCCTTCCATTGAAACCGTTGAAAAGAAGCAGGTCTTGAAAAAATTTAACTGTTTCTAGGTGCTGGCTTTGGTCCCTCGTATTTCAGGAGCGTTTTTTGAGCATGACAGCGGCACGACCCCTACTGTCCCCTTCTGTTCCCTTCACACCACAGCATGAGCTGCAGTGGGGTCTCTCAGGAGGGGTTCCTGACGAAACGTGTCGTCGGCGGTGCACTGCAGCCCCTCAGCCCAGCGATGGGTCACCGCGTCCGACCGGGAACGCAACTTTCTCATTTCCGACTGTTTCACAACGCCGCTAAGACTTACTCCACGCAGCACTGAACACCACCCTCCATCAACACCGCCGCTGATCCAATCGCCTCGTTTTCTCCCCCAGAAAAAGGCTCGAGCGCCCAACGTCATGGGGGGCACTTGGACAGACCGGGCGGAGAACGGCTGCCGCCGCCAGGGCGGCCCCTGCGGGCCGGGGTAGGAATGCGCGGCCGCGGGATCCTTACCCGACACATTGAGGCGGCCGCCCAGGAACCAGCGGGCTCCGCCGCCGACCGGGGCGGCCTCGCGGGCCGTGTGGAAGGGACTGTCCCAACGCAGAGTCCGTCGCGCCGCATCCGCCCAAAAAGCGGCGGGATCGCGGGCCGCCCGCTCCTGCCAAGCGCCGTAGCCGCCAGGGGGGAGATGAGCGGAGCCGCCGCAGCGCCTGGCAGCGAGCGGGGAGCGGCTCAAGGAGCGCAGCACCCGCGCGCGGACCGCCGCCAGCGCCATGGGGCACGGCCCTGCTCCGCCGTCGGGGCCGCGCCGCTCCCCGCCCCGCTGCTCCCGGCCCCGCCGGGCGCGGCGCCGCCCCGACCCCGGAACACCCCCGCCTCCGGGAGGGGACGGGCCGGGAGCACCGCGCGGCAGCGGGCGGCCGTACGGGCGTACCGCGGGACGGCTGAGCGGGACGGCGCCTCGGGGCTCGCTACGGCAGCCCCTACGCCCGGAATTGGGCGCACGGGTCCTCGTCCAGGCGGCTGTGAAGGTCCCCTCCGGCACCTTGGCGGACCCTGCGCTGGGCTCTGCGTGTCCGTGTACTGGGGGCCCAGAGCTGGGCCCTGTGCTCCAGGTGCGGGCTGCCTGCGCTGAGCAGAGGGGACGATCAACTCCCTCCCCAACGCACCGTGCAGCTCCCAGCTTTGGCGTCAAAGCGCTTCTTCACTCTATTCAGTCCCAGCGCTGGGTTGGATGGTGAACCACATTAAACCTTTCCAATGAGATCTCATAGCAGGTAACACAGGCCTGCTCTGTGCATGGCACAAACTTTGCAGGATACTAATTCTGTTACGTAGTTTGGTTCAGCCTCTCAGCACAACACTGCAAAGCTCGTATTAAGAATATTTGTCTTCTTCCTGAAGACAAGCCAAACTACTGAGCTTTTCCTAAATGGCAGGATAACCCAGGATTTGGGTGGGCAAAGCACATTTCATGCTCAGGAGCAGCAACTTCAATCTATTCTTTATGCTAAGCTTGAGGTTGTTCTGGCAGTGGCACAGACAGCCAGCGTTTTCCCAAGACTTTTCCTATCCAAAGAATATCATCAGATGTTTTCTAGGTAAACAATATAAATTTTATTAGGATTTGGATTCCTGTCACTTCTGACATTTCCAGCTGCGTTTTGTAAGCAATGTGTAAGAATTGATACACTCTTAACTTCCTTGTAAAGTCAGCATTACCGCACTGTTTAAACAGTTATGTATTTCCTCGGCTTTTGTATGCCACTGCTGCTTTTTGGGTAACAGTTAGAACTCATAGCGCGTGTGCCACCTTGTGCCGGATGGTAGCATGGGCAGTCGTTCCCCCTTCAGTTGGTTGGCTTAAGGATTGCATCAAAGTGTTCCATCAAAAACTACTTATCTGCAAAAGTAAGTAAATAAATAGATAAATAAATCAGGTTTTCAGATGAATGATTTCCACAGAACAAGCAAAGAGAGGTGGAGGGGAGTGCTTTCCAAAAGAAAGAGATGAAATTAAATTATTTGGTCTGAAAACATAGCTGTTTAATTTACAGACCTTGAAATCTTCTGGGAATGCTGCCATTCTCTACTTATTTTCCATATAAGACTGACTTTCTCCTTCCAACACAAAGTTTTATTTTTCTCATGCTTCAGTAGACCACCCTCCACCCACAAATTCAGGCTCTTTTTCCTCCAAGAAAGCTGTGATTGCCATCAACACAATTCAGACATAATCCAGCCAGGAGAACACCTAATTTCTCAATCCAGCTGGGCTGCTTGGTGGGACAAGAACAGTCCCAGTCTCCTTTCTTCCCTCCAAGCAAGTTGCGTAAAAGGGAGGTGAGTCTCTGAGATGTTGCAGTGCTTCTCTCATAGAATCATAGCATTATCCAGGTTGGAAAAGACCTTCAGGACCACCAAGTCCAACCCTCAGTCTAAGTTACTGAGCCCCATCACCAAACAATGTCCTGAAGTGCCACATTGTCAAGTCTCTTATACACCTCTATGGATGAGGAGTGCACCACTGCTGTGGGCAGCCCATTCCAATGCCTGACCACCCTTTCTATGAAGAAATTCTTCTTCTTGTCTAATTAAAACCTCTGCTGGCCCAGTGTGAGACCATTTTCTTGCATCTCATCACTGAATAACTGGGAGAAGAAACCAACAGCTCCTGCTGCATTCTCCACAAGCACTGATGCAGGTGTTACTAGCTCTGGGGATTTCCATTTACTGTGATCTGCAAGTGCCATTTCTCAGTGGCAGCTCCCAAAGACTCCTGGCACCACTGCATAGGAATTTGTTTCCTGGAGCAGTCAAGTGCCCTGAGATGACCTTCTGCCCCAGCCACAAGGTTTTAGCAGCCCTTGGCAGGTATGGAGGGTCTGTAGTGATAATGAGGAACACAGCCAGTAGCTCTATGCAGTAATGGTTGGATGAAAGGAATGAACACAGCCCTGCCAAAAATGGTCTGGGGTTACTGATGGCTGGTAACTGGTTATGAGTCAGTAACGTGCCTTCACAGCCTAGAAAGCCATCTGTATCCTGAGGCACATCAGAAGTGTGGCCAGAAGGATGAGGGAGGTGATCCTGCCCCTCTGCTCTGTGCTGTGAGACCTCACCTGGAGTACTGCATCCAGATGTGGAGTCCTCATTGCAGGAGTGATGTGGACCTGTTGGAGCACATCCAGAGGAGGGCCACAAAAATGAGCCAAGGTGTGGAACACCTCCCCTATGAGGACGGACCGAGAGAGCTGGGACTGGTCTCTGGGAGAAGAGAAGGCTCTGGGGAGACCTGAGAACGGCCTCTCAGTATGTGAAGTGGGGCTGTAAGAAGGAAGGTGACAGATTTTTTAGTAGGGTCTGCTGCAATCGGACAAGACGAAATGGGCCGCGGTGCGGGGGCTCGGCTCGGGGCTGCTCCGGTGCAGGGCCCGCGGGATGCCGGGTGCCGGCCCGCCGCTGCCGGCGGCGCGGGGCGGGTGCGGGGCGGGCCAGGCGGGGCGGGGGCGGCCGCGGGTGATGTCAGGGCTGATGCTGGCGGTGCGGCGCGCGGTGCATTGTGGGCGAATCCCGCCGCCCGCCGCGGCTCCGAGGGGGAGGATGCGCCCTGGGCCGGCCCGCCCCCGCCCCGCAGCCGCAGCGCCCGGCGCCGGCGGCACCGAGCCCGGAGAGCCGCTCTGAGGACGCGAGGCATGCGCCGGCCGCGCCGGCCGCAGAAAGAGGCGGTGGGGCCAGGTGAGCCGAGCCGGGCCGGGCCGGGCCGGGCCTCGGCGGCCTTCACGGCCGTCGTGCGGGGAGGGGGCGCCCCTCCGGCGCTGAGGGAGATGCGGGGTACGGGTCGCACCGGGCCGGGCCGCTCCGGGGCTGCGCGCGGGGCGTTGTGGGAACTGTAGTCCGTCCCTCCTCCCGGTGCCGCCTGCCGACGGGGAGCGGGCCCAAGCGGAAAACTCGGCTTCCCGGCGTGCTCCGGGCGGTGGGCGGGCCCGACGAGGAATGACGGCGAAGCGCAGCCAATGAGAAGGCGGGATGGGGTGGGGCGAACCATCTGCCGAGAGGGGCGGGGGAGGGAGGGTGCAGCGTGCCGACAGCTGCAGTGCAGAGGCGGACGCGGCCATCTCCTCAGCGGGGGAGGCGGGGCGGCCCCAGGTGAGGGGCCGGGCCGGGGCGCGGGGTGGCGGCGGAAGAGGCTCCGCGGGTCCGGAGCCCGGCGGCAGAGCCCGTCTCGGGCGAGCAGGTGCCTGCGCTTAGGGCGAGGCGCGGGAGGGGCCGTCGGGGAGGGGCAGGGCGGGAGGCGGCTGCGGCGCCCGGCGGGGCCACGGGCGTCGTGCGGAGCCGTGCGGGGGGCGGAGGGGAGCCGGGCCCTGAGCCGGCTGCGGGAAGCGCGGCTCGAAACCACGGTGCTGCGCCTCGGTGATGGGCGGCCGCGCGGTGCCCGCCTTCGCGGCTGGCGGAACGCCGCACGAGCAGCACCGTTGCGCCGGGGTTTTTCGTCGGGGAGAGTTCGCATTGTGTTTGAAGTCTTTGGAGCTCGGGTGGGCGCTGAGAGTTTCTCAGAGAGATTTCAGCGCTCGGGTCTTCTGCAGCCTTTCGGCACGGAGTCTCTGTGCCCTTACTGCTTGCGGTTCCCAAGTTGGTGCCGGTGCCCGCCTGCCAGGCGGCCCTTCCCCATCCCCTGCGCGCTGAGAGCCGCCCTGCCGCCCGGCTCTGACCCGCCGGCAGCAGCGTGGCAGCACCGTGACCTTGAGCTCATCGGGCGCCCGGCAGGGCTCTGTGAGCCGTGGCCCCCGGCGGGACTGCTGCTGCTCTTGGGGTGTTGGCGGGAGCAGCCCAGTGCTGCTCCCCAGCAGCCACAACCTACCCTGTGCCACGATTTCTTCTGCGTTCCCGAATTTCTGTTGGCTTGCGAAGAAGAGGTCGTTTGACTGGTGGAAAGAAGGGTCTCCTAGTTTTATCGCAGCTTGTCAATTCCTTTATGCTTCTGGTACTGTCGATGGAAATGCTACCTTTAGCCACAAACTTCTCCGTGAATCACAAGAGAGGTTTCTCAGCATACTGTTTTTTTCATCGTGTGAGTTTAACCCCCTGTTGTGTGTGCCTCAGTGCTCCAGCTAATGGGTACTGTGCCCTCATAGGTGCCATGACTAAAGTACTGAGTACTGACTCAGTAGTATGACCACGTTTCACTCCACTAACTTCTCTTGAGACTGTTTCTCAGCACAGTGAGTGCAGGTTAGGAATTCGTAGAATTGTAAAATGAGCTAGGTTGGAAGGGACCTTAAAGATTGAGTTCCAACCCCTGTTACCCATGGATTTTTTTCTTCACGTGCATGTGATCATCCAAGTTGTAGCAAACATTTTCATGCTGTTGCACTTGAGATTAGAAACTTTTGAGATTCTCATTGGGTATATGTGTCCATTTCTGCAACTTCTGTGTTCTTTGTGCTTTTGCAGGCTTTATTATAATATTCCTTCAAGAGAGGGCTTCATCTCTGGTGAAGGAAAACACTGGAGTTACCATTTCCTTGTAGATCAGTTTTTGTAAGAATTGGTCTCAAGGATACCCACTTCTTTTTTTTTATTTTTTATCTTCTTGAAATAGTGAGAGTCAGGTCAGATCCCCATCAGTGTTCTTGGCCTTGCAGAAAGGAGTGCCTCTGGTGTAGAAAATCTAAAGACAGGCAATGAAGCTGATGAGGGATCTGGAGCACAAGTCTTATAAAGAGCATCTGAGGGAACTGAGATTGTTCAGTCCAGGAAAGAGGAGGTTCAGGGGAGACATTACTGCTCTCTACAACTGCCTGAAGGGAGGTTGTGGTGAGGTGGGGGTCGACCTCTTCCCTCATATACCTGTGATAGGATGAGAGGGAATGGCCTCAAGTTACACCATGAGGTGTTCAGGTTGGATATTAGGAAGAAAAAAAGTTCTCAGCAAGAGTGGTGAGTTATTGGAACAGGCTGCCTAGGAATGTGGTGGAGTCACCGACCGTGGAGGTGTTCAAGAACAGTGGAGATGTGGCACTGACGGACATGGTTAGCGGGCACGGGGGGATGGGTTGACAGTTGGACTGGATGATCTTAGAAATCTTTTCCAGCCTTAATGATTCTATTATTCTACTTTGACATCTCCTAGGTTCATGCTAATGAAGTGGTCCCCACCCTTGCCCATGTATTGATTTCCTTCCCCTTCCTCTTCATCCCAACCCCAATGTTAGGTGCTGAAGGGATGAAGCCAAGAGTAGCTCTACACTGTAACAAGCAAAATGAAGCCATTCTTTAATAGAAGCTTGGTACTTGATGTTTTTCTGAGCAAGAGTGATCAGACAGATCTTGAGAGAGCTGATTCCCTCTTTCCTCTCTAAGTGCTGTGATACCTTTTGTGCTGTTCTTTGCCTTCTGTTACAGAGAGATTGCCACATCACTTTATAGCCTGTTAGTCCAGTGCTCTCTGGTGAATCTTGCTCTGTGTTCACTTCTTCAGTTGTGACTTGTTGGTTTTCTGTGTTGATCTTATTTAGTGTACAGTTTCTGGATGAACTCTGCAGGAATTTCTCCCATTCCTGGGAAAGTCCTGGATTAAAATCACTTGCCAGAGCTCCCTGATGACCTTCCAATAACATTGGCTCACTTTGAAAAC
Organism: Meleagris gallopavo; assembly: GCF_905368555.1. Taxonomy (NCBI): domain Eukaryota; kingdom Metazoa; phylum Chordata; class Aves; order Galliformes; family Phasianidae; genus Meleagris; species Meleagris gallopavo. Next base: position 15,274,636 of record NC_139405.1, read on the forward strand.
AATGAACAGAGCAGAAGACAGAAAATAGGATCTTGTAGAGCATTATGTCTTTACAGAGTCCCTAGGGGCTTTGTAAACTGTTCCTTCATTTTCAGCTACTTGTTGAGATCTCCTTCTTTGGACATTGAAAGGCATACCTGAGATTTGCTGGTGTGATTGTGGAAGCACATGTCAATGTTCAAGTTCTGCTTTTTTGCTGAAGAAGACAAAGAATGGGTACAAGTAGTACTTCCCTCCCTTCCTTCTTCACACACACAAAAAAAACAAAAAACAAAACAAACACCCCACTGACAACAAAAAAAAAAACCCAGGAAGTTTGTATTCCCCATAGACATGCAGAAATCCCCTGAAATATCATTTTGAGACACTGTTCAGTTGGAATGAATGTTAAGATTTTTGTCTCCCAAAGCAAATAGAAAGGCCAGCTATGAGACCTCCCCTCCCTAAGGTGGAAGAAGATTTGGGGAATCTGTTGGACGTCCATTTAGGTATTAGGAAGAAGAGGTGAGCAAGATGATGTAGTTTATGCAGTTGTGTGTCTGAATTTTGTTGAGGCTACCTCAGCTGTATGAGCATCACCAGATACAAACTGAGAGTTGGCGATACCCCTTCGCATCCCGCAGGAACAGTTCTGGGCCTTTTCCATAATGGTGGCCACAAACAGCATATGATACAGATGAGACCTAAAAAATATGGGAAATAATGTAGCAACAGCAATACCATTTGGAACTTGATGTGTCTTAAAAGCTATTTCATGTGAACTTCTCCATTTTTGGAGAAGAGCAGATACATCAATATGTTGAGCTTGATGGGGGGGGGAGGTTAACTTACCAGAGTAGCTTTTTCATCAGACCCATAATTCCTTTTGTTTTTTTCTTGGTTCCACACTGTTTTTCATGAAGTCTTCATTACTCAGGAACTGTTTACATGGGAAAGGGTCCTTTTTGTAGTTTTGAGTACGAAGATGTTGACAGTGTGATGGACTGAAGATGTAATCAGATGAGATGTGCTTGGAAAGCCTTTCGTTTTGGTGTCAAGGCATGTCATCTTTAATTTGGTGAACAATCTGAAAGAAGCAGACTGCAGATCATGGGCTGACTCCAGCCATGTACTACGGAAAGCAGAATTAGTTTTTGTGGGCACAAGTCTCCTTTTCTCCAGAGAAATGGGGCAGCTTAGCCTACAGAAAGAACTTTAGTGTCAGCTGTGACAGATGGAAGTGAATTCTTTGCTATTCGTGTGGTAGGATATGCTACAAGGCTCACCATCAGCCCAGAGGCTGTGTGCAGAAAGCTTTGATTTCATACGGCTCATATAAAGAGACTGCAAAGCAGATAAGGGGAAGCTGATCTCTAGTGAAAAGGTTTTGATTGTAGGATTATAAACCTGACTGGTCAGGCCAATGTCCCGTATTGCTCCAATCCTTTTTCTAACAGCGATCAAGAGATTATACTTAAGGAAAGGCCAAGACGACACATGATCCAGCCTTCTTTCTATGCACCTTGAATGCTGGGGTGTTGGAGAATGCCATCCTTTTAGCAGCTTCCTAGAAGTTCTTCCTTGAATTCATACACTGTAATTCTCCAGCTTATTTCTGAACCTATTTCATCTGTTTCACTCCAAAAGATCCCACTTAAATATCACATACCACTGAAAGTGCTCTTTGTTTTTGTCTTCTTCCCAGTTTTTTTCCTTTACTGTTACACAATTGGATAGTTCCCCCAGGTTGCTGTTCTTGGCCTTCATACACTGGACGAGACCATGCTTGCCAGCTTCTTACTGGTACGGTGCAGGATGGCTGCAGTGGATTAGAGCACCCAGTGTCACCCTGTGATTGTGCCCACGGCTGAACACCCAGGGAGGAGCTGGAGGCTGCAGCCAGTGGGCAGTGCCATTTTCCTGGAGGGCTCCCTCAGCTCTCAGTCATTTGCTGCTCTTGCGCTTGGTGACTGGTAGGTTACCATGCTGTCCTTTCACCTCACTAGCTCAGCTGTGTGCACAGAGCTGTCTCTGCAGCCTTTCTTTTCCTCTCTTCTGAATAGGTGATCCTGATGGCATCCTATCAGTGAGCAGGTTTCACCAGTTAGGTCGTTGCTAGTCAGCATAAAGGCCTATTGCCACAAGATGTTTTTCTCTCCTTGGCACCACTGATAGCTGGAATGTAGTCTGAAAGTATGAATGTATCTGAAATTCCTTCTTTCCTCTCCACAAACCTAAACTTAAGACATTCTTTTTATGTATTCTCGCTCAAACATGGGAGAACTGTATTGTTCTCCCTTCATACGGGCATTAGCACAGTGCTCTTTTTGATTGGATGCTCCGTTAAACTGTGTGCTTTTCTTTCATTTTATGCAGAAGAGAAAGTTGTTCATCGTGCCGTGACATACCTCAGTCAGAGAACAGAAGTTGCCTTTGCAGTGGTGTTACGTTATGAGGTTCAGAGCTTTGTGTTTTAATTACATCTCAAATTATTTAAACAGAATCTAGATGGTTTGGACTCTAAAATGTGTTAACTTAGGGATGATGCAACAAAGTTATTAAAACTAAGTGATTTCTTTAAATCTTGCTTTCCTTGGGAAAAAAAAACACTGGCTTCAGGCAGATTTGCTTGGCTACTTCTAAGCAGAGGTGGCTGAGCCCTGTGCTTTCATGGAAGGCTGAGAACTTTTGCTTTCAAGGCAGTCATGGAGAGCAGCTTGGCTGAAGCTGAAATGGATCTGAGATACCTTTCCTTCATTGTGCTGGAGTTTGCGTTTGGCTAAGCCTACATTCAACCACTTCAAGTAGCTCTAAACTACTTGCCTTCATTTATTAGGATGAATAATAGTTTTTCCTGCTGATACAAGTCATTGAACTGGCCCATGGTGGGCAGAAGTTCAAAGCTGACGGGGGTGAAGGTGCTGCTTTTCTTCATTGAAGGTAGCAAAGCAGGAACCTGAAGTTGTGGATCCAGGATCAGCGTGTTTGTAGATTATGGAGGAGGGACTGTAGGTAATGCAGTATAACCAACACAGAGCTTCCATTGATTCTCGACTTTCTTCAATAGTGCCTAAGCATCCAAAGACATGTTTTGTCTTTAGTAAAATGTGCAGTAGCTAAAGCATGCTTTTTGAAAGGTATCTGTCCAGCCTTGGTTTGAAAAGAGCAAGAGATCTGAAATCTGCCATCTCCCATGTTCCAGGTGCTGGTACTTTCCTTAAGAAAAAGAACTCCCATGAAAAACAATAATTTTCAGTCATAAAACCTCAGCTTCTAGCAGAAGATGACCAGGCAGGGAAAGCCATTCAGTTTTGCAAATTTTCTTTGTAGTAACATGCTTCTGTACTAAATTAATTTGCCTTTCAGTTGCCTTTTGGATAAGATGCACGTATTTTAATGGAGTTTAGACTTCGAGTGATCAGGGTGGCATCCTGCAGCCTTATTTTAGCTCCAGGATTTTAGTGACCAGGAGGTGTGGATGCTGACCTATTGGTGACTCTCATGTCTCTCTTCCAGTTGTAGGCAAAGCCTACAACTTTTTTTCTGTTGTGCTCTGCAGGCACAGAAATATGCATTATTCCTAAATGTCTGAACCTGAGCTTGATTATCTATGAAGTATTTTATGTGAAATGCACTTTCCTTCTGCTTTTCTTGACACTTTCACCTCTGTGTCTAGAAAGAATGAGGAGTGGTTACTCATCAAGCAAAAGTGAGGCTGATGAGACTTTGCACATTAAGCAGGAGGGAAAACAAAAAGGAAAAATGAGAAAAAACAAGAGGAAAAGGTAGTCAAATGTTTTAGCCTTTTCCCTTTCTTCTGAATATTTTTTCTCACTCTCACGATGGTGTGATGGAAATGGCAGAATGCGTTTGGGTTCTGGGCCTTCAGACTAGCTGGTTACTTAGGTCTGCAACCTATTCCAAATGTGACAGCAACTCAAAGGTAGGTCTTTTTAGTATGGTTGCTTTTCTTTTCTTTTCTTTTTTTTTTTTTTTTCCCAAGTGGATTTTATTTAACCTTGCTGTCTGTTTTTCTGGTTGTGGTAAAATTGTTGTTTATTTTTTCTTTGCTGGACTGGAAGCAGTAATTGTGGCTGTGAAGTATTATTAGAAGTGTTTCTCTGGTAGCCAGCTTATTCTGGCACATTGAACACAGAATGCATAATTACACATTTCAGATTGAGATCTGTTTGAAAAATTGTTGTGAGCTTTTGCCAGCTCAGGTATAAATTTCTCATGCCATTTCTTTAATACAATTATGAACGGGACTTCAATTATTTTTACATTAAAATAAGACTTACAACCCTATGTGTTCTGTAATAAGAAATTCTCAGGATCCGGTTAGCTGGCAAAGCATTGGCAAATTGAGGATCAAAGTATAAGTATGGATTATTGCAACAAATCTGCCCCGAGGAACAGATTTTGAAGTGTTGTTTTTCTTTTTTTTTTTTTCAAGAATGACATTCAAGAAATTCTTCTGGCAGGCACGGTGATGTGGTGTAATGTTTTGAGAGATCTGTAGCAGAATGAGAAGACACATACCCAAGTCGTAGAGCTGTTAAACTTGACAGATAAGGAAACTTATTCTCATGGTTTATGGATGAGAAATGATAATTTGCATGGGCTGGGAGAATGGAAGAGCGTGGTGACAGTTGTGGAGTAGATGGCATTGTTGGCACATGTGGAAACGTCTTACCCAAAGGCAACCAGGACAAACTTGTAATAAGAACTCTTCCATGAACTTGGTAAAACAATTCCTCCTTGGAAACTGGATCTCGCAGCAATGCAAGAGTTAAACAGATCATACTTGCATCTACAAGAATTTTCATCAACTTTTCTAGGATGTTCAGATACAGAGGGAAATTAGTGTGGGCCACAACTGCTACTGGCATTGATGGTATTGTTTCCTTCATTAATATTGTCTTTAGATCAGCTACATGGGAAACAAATTCCTCTGGAATTGTAGATTGTTCAGATAACAATGAAATCTGAGCTTCCAATGTAAAAATGAGTTTTACACCCCTGGGCACTTTTGTCTTTGAGGGGGAAAAAAAAACGCTAGGAGAACTGCTGAATATGGCTGAGAATGTACTGGGATTTCCCAGGGGTAGGAGAAAAAGTGGGTCAGCCATGAGGACATCACCTTTGGGCAATTCACCAGCTGTCTGCAAACTAAAAAAACTGTAAGGCTGCAGTTCAGAGAATGTTACTGTAGATTTGCTTAAAACAGGAGGTAGAGGAAGGTTAAACATGCTCCATTGAGTGTGCTCCAACTAAGGGAGAAATTTTTTTTTTGGTCTGAAACATGGTAGAAATGGTTGCAGGAGGGCTGCAGAGAGATGGTTGAAATAACTAACAGCTGGCATGATAAAAATGTTTCCATCAGTGTCAGGAAATCTCTTTGTATAATTACAAACGATCTCTGCTGTGATCAGCAGTGAGCTTGAAAAACAGGAAAAAATGTCCCACTTAGGCTCATTTAGTCTGGTATGATGTAACAGTGCAGCAAGTGGCACTTGCCTCACTCTAATTTTTGTTAGACTTCAGAAGGCTCTTGGCAGCACAAAGTCTTAGTGTCGTGTCTGCAAATATGTGTTTGTTTTCTTTAAAGAAAGATAGAAGCATTTGGGTTAGAAAAGACATTTATACGATCATCTAGTCCAGCCATCAGACCATCACCACCATGCTGACTAAGCCACATCCCTAAGTGCCATCTCGACACATTTCTTGCAGAATTATAAACACAATATGCAGAGCTGGAGGAGGGCATCCGAGGAGAGGCTCCTGTTGTGTACAGTGCCATGAGCAGTGATCCTTGGGCTGGAGGCTTGTTTTCCAGCGCATCAGAATCCAGATGTTAGATGTGGACACTCACAGTCTGCAGCAAGTGCTCAAAATGACCCTGAACTTCACTAGTTTTAGTTTATATACAGTTTTGACAGTTCTTGTAAAGTTTGTGGTATTTTATCCAAAGGTTACATGTAACTTCAATGGAATCCCTCAGTCTGACTTCTTTAGGATATATTCTTTTTGTACAAACTGAGGTGATCCCAGCTAGGAAAATGCTGGGTGCAGTCCCTTCTTCATCCTTCTCTGTCTTCCAGAAGTTGAGTCCATATATGAAGTACAGTGTTCTCTGCTTAGGCACTTATTGTATGCTCTTAACCTCTGAATCCGCTTGCCCCATCCCTGGAAGCATTTAAGGCCAGGCTGGATGTGGCTCGGGGCAGTCTGGTCTGCTGGTTGGCAACCCTGCTCATAGCAGCGGGGTTGAAACTAGGTGATCATTGTGGTCCTTTTCAACGTAGTCCATTCTATGAATAGCTTTTTGAGGAGTTCTTGATATTTGCAGCGACTTCATCTAAGGTATGATTTGAAGCTGAGTATTATTTTTGCTGGAATGCAAGTTTAAAATGATTGGTCTCAAGCTGTAGGCCTTTTGGTCACTCTGCATTAGGTTATATTTGGGACCATTAAACAGCTTGTTCCCAGTTTGCTGTACAGCTGAGCCAGCTGCTCAAGGTGAAATGCTCTCTGAGACAAGGCTCCAGGCAGAGACTGCCGGGCAGAGCTCTGAAGAGAGGCTTGGAGTGGTCTCATGGAGGATGGTGAGTAATAAGCTCCCCACAAAAGCCCTCTGCAGGAAGGAAGCAGAGGAATTGCCTTAGAGAGATGCTCTACTGTTCAAAATGGTTGATTAAACAAACTAATCCAGGTGCAGCTGCTGAGAACATATGCAGTCGTGAAGAAAAGACCTCCAAGAGCATCATGTCCAACTGCTGACCCACCCCCACTGTGCCCTCTAACCGTGTCCCTCAGTGCCACGTCTCACTGTTCTTGAACACTTCCAGGGACAGTGACCACCAGCCTCCGCAGCCTGTTCCAATCTCTGCGTGATGTTTAAAGGTGTTGGGTGCAGGCTGAGGTTGACCCTAGAACCACAGAATCATAGACTGGCTCTGATTGGAAGGGACCTTAAAGGGATTCCAGCCTCCAAGATGTATAACTTCTGGTAGCTCTTGCTTTTGTTCAGATATATTTGTTCTGGCTACCAGCGTACTACTCAAGCTTTGCAAATAGCAATCAATACTGGCTCTGCAGGTAGTAGATAAGCTTAAACTCCAGTTAGTGCTCATTTTAAGCAGACTGTGATATTTGTTATATTAAAAGAGGCTAAGTTGATTGTGTTGCAGGAGGGACTTCTTGGTTTCCATTTATTTAATTTTCTGCTTGGTTCAAAAATTGGAGCAATTTGGTTCAAGGAGATTGGAAGAAAGTAACAGACTAATTCTCCTTTAGATAGCTGGTTTTGGCACAGAAGTAACTGCTGTATCTGACTGCTTTGTAATGTATGCTAATTCAGTCTCTGAAAGAATGCATTAATGCCTTAATGTCCAACCTTTTGGCTTGCTTGGGACACATTGAGTGAAAAGGAATTGTCTTGGGCCACTGCTCTGAAAGTAATGCCTCCTAATTATTTCCATGGAAAATACAACCCATACAGAAACACTGTTTAATGGAGCGAATTCTTAGCTATAAAACACTTCTTTTTCTTCACAGCCACCACCATTAGTTATGCATTTGGACCAGCAATGAACAAGAGCCTGCATGCCATATTCATAACAATCTGCACCAGTGGGGGTGACCAACTGTTTCTGTTGCCACTGCTGAAATGTACCACCCACCACCTCACTGTGTGCCATCCACTGTTTGGGCTCCACAAACATTCAGGAAGCACCAGTGAATATCAGTGGCTGCCATTGTTTGGGGCTTTGCTTTCCTTAGGTCATATGCTGATACTTGTAAGTGACTGTGCAGACCGCAGTACCTTCACTTGGCTGTGTAAGCAGGTAAGCAGTAAGAGCTGTCAGGGGATGTCTGCTGTCACATTTATTACACTCTATTTAGTGCAGCCCGGGGTTAGCAGTGAGTCTGGAGCTGCCTCTTTTGATTGCAGCATTTCAGATTGTTTTTCAGTCAAATTTACATCACTCCTTTATGGTCATAAAACAGAAGCTTTTCAAAGGTGAAAAATAGTCCCAACACCTCGCAACCTTGCCTTTAGATCTTTATTTATTTATTTTTACAGAAATGACATGCTATGAGTAGCAAATCCAGAATTTCTAAGGCTGATGTCCTTGCATGCCTATGAGAGGAGCATGTCACAGAGGAGACAATAAGCCACAACTGCTAGGAGTTGAGCCTGCTCTCTGAGCAGGATTCAGTACAGCAGAGGCAGGAAGATGTGTCTGCAAGGAACAATTCAGAACCCTTTGAGCTCCTGCTGTCAGACTTACCCTAACATATGACTTGTTTCAAATTGCTGTTTCAAATTCAGCAGGAGGTATGGTGTGTTCCAGGGCTGAAGCACTGTTAGTGCAGTGCAATGTATTTTCTTCTAATCAATTCTCTTATATTGTCACATGCATTTCTATTCTAATAATAGAATGCTGGTACATAGTGCAGCTTAGTTATACAAAGATTTAAGGATACTTATTTTTGTTGTTTTAATACACGGTGTTTCATTTTTATAATTGGTATTGTGTGCTGGAAACAGATGAAGTTTGTAGAACAGTGAGAGGATGAGTGCCTGCTCTTAATCCTGCTGTTGACTGAGCCCAACTTCTGCTGCTCAGTTGCACTTGGAAACTTTGCTGCTGTTTTCTTACTTCTAAGCACTCGTAATCCTTCTTTTATATTCTCATTCTCTGCTGCATTGGTTTCATTTTGACCTAATGCTGGTAAACCTTTGTCTTAGTGGGATCTTTTAAACCAGTATTCATGGTGGGAACAGTTAAGTTATGCTTAAGTTCTACTTAAAACATTTTTTTTTTTTCTTCCTCTCATTCACATATTGGAAAGAGAGATTGAACTGACTTCCAGGTTGCACTTTACTGGGGTTGCTGCCTTTGTTTTTCAGATGTCTGGCCTTATCTCGCCTAAAAAACCTTAGTTCACATCAACTTCTTAAAATGCCGTTGGGATCTGCAGTTAAGGTGGATCCCTTGTTCAGGATGGGTGACGATGCTTTGATCAAGTGATGAGGGTTCTGGGCTACAGCAGTCTAAATAATCTACACTTGTTCTGATTGTTTTAATTTGTAGGCTTCCAGTGGTGAGGATGTGTCCTGAAATAGAGTGACATGTTGCGATTCCTCAACAGTGAGATAAAGACTCTTAAGACTGTCCCAGGACCTTTAGTAAGATGGTGAGAGACAGACCTCCAGAGCTTTGTTCTGCTGTTTAATAACCACTCCGACTCTGATGACTTTTCAACTTGGCTGTATTTTGAATGCTACTAACAAAGCATACCAAGACTGAAATGAACTAATATAGGAAAGATGTCATACAATTAGTAGAGCTTTCTTCAAGGAAGATAGCCAAGAGGATATCAGGGGTTGAGAATAAGAGCAGGGAAAGCATATAGACTGTCTTACCAGAACGCTTATACTGCCTTCAGCAGTCTGTGAACTGACGGCTTCTTAAACTAAAGGTGAAATGTTTGTATGCATCTCTTTAATGGATTTCTAATTGTTATTTATTTTAATGAATTTGTCAAGTCAGTTTATGAATCTCTGCAAGCATCTGCAGTGAAGAGTTCTTCAGCTCGCAGCTTCTGTGAAGTTCCTTTTGTGTACGTGAGTTGATTTCTTGAAGAACACAGATGTGAACCAGGGAGATGGATTTGATGTAAGGCTCTGCCTGACTGATAGGTTACAACATTGGGCACTGCACTGAAATAATTCTCATGCAGACTTTCCTCCTAATTTTACTACTGTTGCCTGCCACAGTCACGGTTTTCTGTTGGTCTATGTGTTCATGTCAGTTCAATAATTGCTGCTATGTTACATCAGTTTTCTTGCAAGCTGCCTTAAAATTAAAGAGACCATTTAACCACGTGTGCTATTCACTGGAGCTGTCTAGATGCCAAACAGAACAAACATACAGCAGAGCAGTGTGTCAGAATGGATTTTTTTTTATTTTTTTTATTTTTTTTTAAGGACCAAGACTAAATTTATAGAACACTACAGATTCTCCAGTATGGGCTGGAAGAGACAGCAGTATGCAAGAGCTGATTTCACACTTCTGGATGCTGAAGTTGGCCAAGAAACAGTTCTGTTATTGTCGCTGTTTCTTTCTCACACCTGCTTTCATTCTGCTTCATATGCTATTTGTAGGAAGCCAGTTTCACAGTGTTTTAGGCTTCCTCAGCACTCTTCCTTCCCTTCTTGGGATATGGATACAATTGTTTCCTGGAAAGAAGTACATTTCCTATAGGAAGAAGACAATCTGAAAGTTTTTTATCTTCCCAGTTACTGTCTTCCAAGTTATGTGCCTTTGCATTCTGCAATCTCTGTATCTTAAATCTGAACATGACAAAGATGTTTCAGAGTTCACATACCTTGTTACCACTGGAATCAGAAACATCCATACGGGAGTTTAAGAGAGCTATTATCCTTCCATCTCTGCTCCAGGACCCCTTGACACCACTTATTTAACTTACAGAGGCGGTGCTCTGTGCTGTATGTTGGGTAGAGCCCACTGGCCATCTTTCACAACCTCACTTCTGTAGCTACAACAGCAAATTCAGGCCTAGCAGGGGGCTGGCAACAGGCTTAGATACTGGACAAGCAATATTTACACTGTATTTAATTGTTTTTTTGGGTGGAATTAAAGTACTGCATAACACATATGCACTTACCTTTGCATAGAAAACATAACTTCCGCCCTTTCTCTGGGATGCTTCTGGAGATCTTGATCAACGTGTGTTGTATTTTTCTCATGGCTGTAGGCAGTGCTTCAATGTTATTCTGATAAACTCTCAGTCAATATGCCTGCAGTGTTAATGCTGCCTCAGGATCAGATTTTTGTTGTGTTATTGCCATTTTGTGCTTCTTCTCCCATCTAAAACAGTTTGAAATTTGTCTCAAGCTATAATTAAATTGTCTTTTTGTTTGGCTGCACCACTGTGGCTGTACCAAAGCATATCAATAAACTTTGTTATGTAATTCTTTATCACCAAATGGCTGCTATTCATGGTAGTGCCTCAGGAGGATTTTATTCTATTTCAAAGCCACTAAAGCTTTCTGGGATTCCTTGAATGACAAACATACTGTTGGATTTTTTTTTTGTGCACTTAGTATAACATTGATAAAGAAAAATGGTATGTTCAGTACTACAGCAAGCAGTTCTGTCTTGCCTAGCAATGGATACCATCTCTCTTTTTAAAATTATTCTTTCACATTACTTTCTACCACTGCTTACTAGACCAAAAGCTTCTCATGCGCATGTGGCATCAGTGCATACATCATGCCCCATGTTTTTAGGTATATTGCTTCCAACAAGTGAAAAATAATGTATAACTGGGTAAAACTCCCAAATTCCTTTCTGTCTATCTTCGTTGCTACTGCCAACCCCCCCATTGTGGTGCTCCAGCTGACTCTGTACTGTCTACGTGCCAGAGCTGCACTGTGCTGTGCTTGCCCTCATTAAGGGATGCTGAGAGACTTTCATGTACCTGCATCTCTGTACACCTATGTTAATGCATTTTTGTATTCTTGTAACACTAAGGGTTAGGACAGCCTGTAATTAAATGTCTTTTATTTAAGTAATAGAGAACAGCCAGCCCCAGGAAGGATTTTGGGGAGATTCTCTGTCCTGTACAGCCTGCAGTGAGGTATTGTGCTCCTGCCTCCCAGCACATGCAGAGCTCACAGGGATCGTGGGTTGGATCACTTCAACTGTTCTGGCTTGGGAATGGCATTAGAATTGCTCGTTAGGAGTAAGAAGAAAAAATGTTCTGCTGCCAAACACAGTGTGTATTTTTTTCAATGGAGACTTTTCCAGTTTCTTACTGCCCTCAATAGCTGAAGGCTGAAAGAGCTGCTGCCCCATACAGATACAGGACTCTATGGGAATTCAAAGTGTTTCACAGCATCTTTTCTTCTGAAATTTCTTTATAATTCAGTTTCCTTCCTATTTCTCTTTTACCATTTTGATTGCACTCGTATCAGATGTTGGATTGCATGAACACTTCACAAAAGCCCTCTTACTGCATTATATTCTGCTGCTTGGTTCTTCCACAATTATATTCTATTTCTAGAACAGCATCTTCTTTTGAGGTGTTGCGTATATTTTCATGTTTGATCATCCTCTGTGTCTTGAACTTTGTGACATACTTCTGTCTGCCTCTTCCTTGTGCACACTGGTCACTTCCTGTCCTTCCTTCTTGGTCCTTTTATTGCTGGGGAATTTTCTGTACTTGAGCTCATAGTTTAATGGGGACTTTCTTTTTTTTCTTTTGGCCTGAAGTAGTGTGGTAGTCTTTCATTCTCGTTCGGTATTTATGATGTCGAACTTATTTAACTCGGCAGTCAGAGTGCTGCAGTAGCTCTCATTTTTAGGAAGGGAAATATGGAGTATCTTTAGGGAAGAAAGGTAGAACAGCAAAGAAAGCTTCATAAAAGATCCGTGCAGCCTGGCCTACTTCTAAAGCAAGCAAAGAATCTTAGAGGAAAAGGCAAAATGCATTAGGAAGATCTTCTATTTGTCCTGTTTCAAATTAATTTTCTTCTAGGGCAGAGGAGCTAATGTGTATCTGGAAATCAATTTTATAGAAGAATTGTAATAAAAAAATGAAACAAAATTAATTTTGGTGTAGGCTATCTGGAGATCCTGTAAAAGCAGGGAAAAGAGGCATGAGGTAGAATGTAAACACTATAGCAATAAGATATTTTTCTGTATCTTTGATAATTTTTAGCAGTGCATATGCTGTGAGGAGGACTAATTTATAGATGGCTGAAGCCTTTTCTAACCATCCCCATCTTCTTTGCTTGGCTGTTCATCACAGTGTTTTAATCCTGGCTCTCTAAAGGCCCTTCAACCCTATTCAGATGCTTTTAGGCTTATTGAATGCAATTCCTGGCAAACCCCTCTGATTTGTGTTGAATGTCATCCAATGAAAACCATAAAAACTGCCCGTGTTGCAGCTGCTCTCTTAAAACAAGACCTTTTTGCCGGGTAACTGTAACAGCTCTTGCAGCATTTGGCATTAGATTCTTCTTGACTTTTTGGCTGTCGGGCACAAGAGCACTGGACTCCTGCATGGTATAGCTGGTATCTGTCACCTTTTTAGTTTGTGCTGCTGACCTGAAGCATGGTTGCGTCTGCCAAAGGTATGCATGGATTGAGCTCAGGTATCTGTGAGGTGAGTTAGCCTTCTTACCTAGGAGTCTGGTTCTGAATTAGTTGTAAGCAAAACCTGTGAAAATGTAGCATGTACTTCTGCCATAACCTGTATTAATTCTACCATTCCTTACCTCCACCCCTTTTTTCCTCAGATAAATGGCTCATTCAAATTGGGAGCTACTAAAATACTCTCTGGCTGGCAAATGCAGTGCCTAGCAGCAGTCATCAAGGACGAACCAAACATGAGTGGAGGAGGGGAGCAGGTCGACATCCTTCCGGCCAATTATGTGGTCAAAGATCGCTGGAAAGTGGTGAGTAGCTCTGCCTTTGTGCTTCCTTTGGTGGCCCCAGAAGACCACCTCCTGCTGTAGTAGTATAGAAACTTGCTTGGTTAGTCCTGGGCTCCAACAAGCAACCGTGGAATGGTATGGTTTAATGTTTTAGTGAGATACTGAAAGAAGATAGTCAATATTGCTCTGGTGTTTAGAATGTCTGGTATTTTTAGAAGACTAAAGCTGCCAGAGGTTTTTAGTTAGGATTGAACTGTTGCAGCTGTCTGAGTCATCTTTTAATAAGAAATTTGGATTTCGAGTTATTCTGGCAAAGAATACTAGAAAAGTGCCTATAAATAAATTACATTACAAAAAGATAATTCAGAAGCAAATGCTTGAGGTTATAATGTAATCTACTTCAAAAGTCAGAAATTCCATAATTAGCTTGTTGGTAAACTTTGATGTTAATTTATTCTAGCACTTTTAAAATTACTTCCTCACATATTAAGAGTTCTAGGTCTTTGTAAGTCAGCTGTCTTCTCTAGTGTGCAAGCTGAATGGAGTAGCCATTCAGTAGCCATTTCATCTTGTGTGTACGTTGTGTGGCTGCAGATCTTAATATCCATGGCATGACTGCCATTTAAACTCACCTTTTTGTGTTCCTTACTGCTGTTGTATCTGTGTTCAGGAATGTTTTACTGAGTGATGTAAGAGGATGTACTTCCTTTTACACATAAGGCTTTCTATTGCTGTAGTGAGGTCCCTAGGAGTGAATGGGGGGAAGTAGCATTATATCATCACCTCAGACAAAGAAAGGAGAATATAACGTTATTAAATGTTAATTAAAATCACATCTGTGCTATTGTGTCCATTTCTGACTTGAATTACTGACAGTGTTTGAATCATTAAACTCACTGCACAAAACTCTCTAGTTTGACCTGCAGATGATTTGTAGTAGTAGCACTGAGGAGTTTCTCTGTGCTGACCAGATGTGGCACAGCTGCCTCCTGAGTTTTGCAGTGAGTTGTGAATAGCAGAGGGCTAAAGAAACTCTGAACTCGGCTTCAGTTCCATGTTGAGGATAGGTTATTTTCAACAGCCCACTGCAGACAAGATATCATCCTTTGTTAGTGTTACATCCTGCCTGTCTCTCTTTGTTGCTCTGAAGAAGTTACACTTTGCTTTGTTCCTGTTACTACCTCTCTTCATCCTAGCATTTTGCTTCTGGTTTCTCCACAGCCTTCACCTTCCTGTCTGCCTTATCCCCTAACAGCCTATTTATTTTTAAGCAATTCAAACTGCTCCTCAATCTCCATGCTTCCAGAGAGCAGATGGAGGATCTCAATTTTCTTTGCAATTAGATATCAAAATAGAGACATCCCCCACCCCTTCCCAAAGCTTTCCGGTACAAATACAGGGAAGCCTTGCTGTGCTCTTGCAGCTTTTGGCTGGAGCACGTACATTTGTTTTGGAATGCTGATGCATGTGCAGGCCAACTGACGTATAGGATCTGAAACTTGTTCTGTGCTTATGGACTTCTCAGGAAATGCTGTTTGCAGCTTTTAGCCAACGGTCCCTGCACAAACTGAGATTTCATCAGACCTTACAATTCGATCCGTTGGTACATGTTCTTTGCAAAGCTGACATTAGATGCAGTTCTGATGCTAGCTGTTGCTTTGAGTATATTGATGCAGATACTCTTGCCCTTTCCTCTGGACACTAGCTAGTTTGGGCTTGTGCCATTGCTACAGTTCATCAAGCCTCAAGGTTCTATTTCTTGGCTGGGAGTGCTAAAATGTCTTCCGCAAATTATTATATTTTTGTGTGTGTGTGTGTTTGTTTTTCTTTCACAGTCCAAGCCAAGTAACTTTGTTCATGGATGCTGCAGGACTCTTTAGAAGCCTAAAATATATCCAGTTATGCTCCTAGAGAAACATTTCAAGCTGATTTTAGATTTGTGTTGACACTAAGCACGGGATTCAATGGCTTTATTATTATTGTGTGAGCCTGGGGACAGCTAGAAACTCTACCAACTGTTCTACCTCAGAAAATACAGAAACATGCAGGTGTACTGCCAGCAACAACTAACTCTAAGTGGAGTAACTGCCCTTCATGTTTTGTAGTGTTAGCTCACACTGTTCTTAAATAGTGCAATGGGATCATTACTCTGCTTGAAGTCTCTGAGAAATTGCATCATTTGCTTAAGGCCAGAAATAGCACTGAGAAATTCTGATTCACCCATGATATTTTGCTTTGTGTTAACTCAGTTGTGTTGTGAGCCCTCACTGCATGGTCATTGCTGGTCCCCTCAAGAGTATATGCCCATTAGGCAGGTCTTTTGTGCTGTCCCCTTGGGGTGCCAGGTGTCAGTGTGTGATCAGACAGAACAGGGAGCTGCATGGGACTCAGAGTAGTCTGGCAGAAATATACCTCTGTTGGCCCAAGGGGTTGGGTACCATAGGAGCAAGTTATAGATAAAAAGGGGGGGTGCTCCTTAAGTGCGTGTAGTTTATTGGTAGCTTTTTTTTTCTTTTTTTTTTTTTTTTTGTCATAGGCATTTCTGAATTTAACACATAGCATGCAACCTGGACAGGCAGAGCTTTGCTGTGAGTAGTGGATCCTACTCAAGCAGGTGTGTGGCATATTTATGTGGCACTGGGGCTGAGATGCCAGAAGGCTTTTTGTGTAGTTTGTTCTCCCATTGTGACTATCTCTGGCTGGGCATCTGCTTGAACCTTGTACTTCTTAGCGCAGGCATACTTCCAGTATCGAGCCAAGTTCTTATTTTAGATCAGTTTAATGTATTCCTTGAATTCCTTTCGTCCTCTCTTCCTATATGCTTGGTGACAACTTTTGACAAATGAAGATGTTAGTTCTCTGCAGTTAGCTTGGCAGTAGTTCATTTTCCTGTTGCTCCAAGTGAGTAAAACTTGGCTTTCTGACAATGATGTGTTGTTATTTTAGGAGGAAGGAATGGACAGGGAGTACTTGTGCCTTTCATCAAAACTTAGGGACTTGAAGAAGTAGTCTTTTGAGTCATCATTCTTTACCTGCAGATGTTTTAACTAGATGAAATTTGGATGTTACTAGAACCATGCAACTCTTGCTGAGGCCCCGCAGGATGACTTGATCCACATGTGCTCTTTCTAATGTGTGCTGCTACACTCAAGGATGGGAACTAAAACATGGCCTGTATATGCTTCAAACTAGGTCTGGGTGTCTAGATGGCTTCTCAGTTTGTGCATGTTCTATCTGAGTTAGTTACCCCTTGAGATCAGTGCAACTCCTAGGTGAGTAGACGCTGAGAGTTTGGTGAATATCAATCTATTCTTTCTTACCTCTTGTTAAGCCAGATGAAGCCTGCTTGACATTTCTGGATGAGCTGGCCTGTTGAGATGGGCTGTAAGAGTTGCAGACTTGACTACAGAAGTTCTCCTAACAGTTGCAGTAGTTACTGTTTGCCCTTGGCAGCATTTGAAGCATATGGGTGACAGTCTTGTCCCTGGCTGAGTTCGCTGGCCTTCAGTTTGGTCCTTCGCTCTGCCTTAAGAGCTCGTGTTCTGCTTCCTGACCTTGCCACTGACACTGGGACCGAACATCTCTTTTCCTGGGAAGATCTTATCCGTATATAATATCCTTGGAAGGCAGACTTTGATTAGAAGAGTGATGTCTTATTCACTTGCTAAATAAAAGATCAAATTTGTAATTAAAGGCTATTTTTGGTTGCTGGGAGGGGATGGGGGGATGGGGAGTTGGGGTGGAGTTGGAGGATTGCCTTGTTATTCTGACCTGTCCCTCTGAAACAGTGCGGTTTTCCATTTTCCCAGTGGGCCTGTACTTTTTTCCTGCCAGAGTACTTTTTCTGCTTAGTAGGAAGGCTTTCTTTTTTTTTTTTTCTTTTTTTTTTCTTTTTTTTCCTTTTTTTTTTCTTGTTTTTTCTTTTTTTTTTCCCCCTAGGTTCTGAAGGATTTTGTTGCAAGTATCTTTTCTGGATAAATCCAAAATGTTAAGGATATATAAAGGAGACTTCGAAGAGAGTTGTTTGTGTTTTGTATAACTGCTGATATGTCCAGAGGGGTTTAGGTATTGGCTTGCCCCATTGGGATGTAGAAGTTTTGTGTTGGTTGTCCTGAGGGAAAGCCCAGTCTGGGAACCCCCTCATCAGAGCTTGCTACACCAAGGAGTCCAGTAGAATAGCTTTTTGGTAACAGCTTACCAAAGGGCTTGATGTGTCATGAAGACTAGAAAATGGAAGAAGTGCTGCAATGTTCTATGTGGTGGTGTGGTCACTGGAGGCATACTGAAAGGACTGTAAGCATGTCTGAAATGCAGCTGACTTAGCTTTAGCTGTCTATATATGAGTGTCATGGGAGTGTCAAAATAGATACCTGTATTTGATCAGATGAATTGTTCACTCAAGTCCTCAAACATGGATACATAGCTTCCATATGGGCTCTTGCATTTCAGAAGAAATAATCCTGCTACTGACCTCAGCCTAAAGAGTAGATGGTCTGATGAAAGGTAGAAGAAGAATGAGATGAAACTATTCCCTGGGAAGTAAGGCATGGGCTGGGTGATTCGTGATTACCTATTATGTGATTTCATTAGACGTTCCCTTCTCTTTCTTGACTTTGCATTTAACAGTTTCCCTATTTATTTTCTTGGATGCTATATGGCCATCTCTCATTTGTGTCCAGCAGAAAGCTGTATAGAATTCACCTTCGGACAGTGAACTTACATTGAGTATCCAAGCAACAAGCAGGTGCCTATATGGAAGCTCCTGACCTCAGCTAAGGCCTTCAGTTGCAGTATAACAACTTGCTCACTAACAGAGAAAAGGAAATGGCTGCTGATTGCCTCTGGATGTTGCTGAAAGACCAAGGAGGTTGGCAGTACTGGTAATGATGAGCAGGACCATCTGGTGTGCTGGGAAAAGTACGCTAGAGGATAATTTCCATAAGAGAGTGACTAGAATGTATGTATAAAATCAGTTTTCTGATTCAGAAGAAACTCTGTCTTAATCTTATGTCATCTTGCATTTGTTGCTCTATAGACTTACATGCATCTTTTAATTCAGTTGTTTTCCCATGTGAGCAGTCTTAATACCTGAACCTTTCTTCCTGAATCTGCTTTTCTGATACATACTTTCTTTTATTTCTTCTGAGGTAGCAGTCCTAGGTTGTCTAGTTTGTCCATCCTTAGTTTTCCAGCTCGTAGTTATTCTCTTAGTCTTGAAGTGAACCACTTCTACCTCTTTAATAGCCTCTAACAGCAAAGTGCTCAGTAATGTGTATTGTACACAAGACCTTCCTACAGATTCTTACAGTGTTGCTATCCTAACTGTATAACTGTGCTGTTCCAATCACACTGTAGTGTGTAGCTTTGCTTTTTGACAACTTTGTTGGACATGGGAATTGTCCACACTGAGGCCAGTGAATGGAAAAGGATCTTTGTGCACTGGCACAGGAGTATTTCTTCTAAGATCAATTTATTGAATTTGCAACCATTTGCAAGACATTTGGGTAGCCTATGTCTCTTGTTCAATCCTGCTGTGTTATATTTATTACCGATGACTTTTGTTTATGATGATGTGCATTTTCCCACTGAGACTTCTTCCATCTTCCTTCAAGGTCCTCCCAGGTCCAAATAAACTCTTTGCTACCTTCAGCTTTTGCTATCCCTTTCTTCATCTTCTTTGTCATTAATATGCCAAGGAACAGAAGATCCCATGTACTGAATACTGAGATATTAGCTGGTGTGTTACTGTGCTGAATGTAGCATTGTTTTAATTGAAAGATTTTTAATAGCCAGCTCACTTTGTATGAATTTCCAAGTAGAAGTAGAGCTGCACTATAATAATTTATGAATATGTGCTGACCTAGTTATTGGGATGTTTATTGTTTGAATATGCCTGTGTAGCTCAGCAGAATGTTGTGAGGAAAAATAACAAGAGAAAAGAGAAGAAGAATGGCTCTGGATAGCTTCTCTCAAAAGGTTATTCAGAAATAACTTCAGAGACAATACTTGGGGTGTTAATCCTGAAAGTACTAAAATCTCTTGTGCCAGCTACCATGCAGAAGTGTTTTTCTTGACCTGGGGGGCAGGAAAGCAAATATTTTTGGTCACCTTATGAAGAAAAAGCCTGCCCTTGAGAGTCTGGAACTTCTGTTTATCAAACGGAACAGATGCACAGTACAGGCTATGTGATGCAGAAAACATTCAAAAACGTCATTTAAACTTCATCAAACACTGTGTAAGATACATGTTTGAGAGTCTGGCTGATTTAAGCTGCCTTTTCTCTTCAAATGTTAGAGTTGCTTTTGGAAATGAGCAGTCCTCAGGGCTTCCAGAGCAGCTGCGAACACAGTGCATGCGGAATGCTGAAGTAAAGGGCTGCAGTTAGGTTCAGTGAATAAGTGCTAAGTGGATCAAAGGAGCTCTGGTCTAGCTGTGCTGTAAACCTGAAGTTGTTCCTGTGCAACATAGCATGCTTTAAACATTTAAGAGAAACAGAATTAAAAAAAAAAAAAAAGTAAAGGAATTGTCCTGGCAAAGACATTGACATTTTCAACACTTGAGGAGTCTGTCTTACATACATATGTATATCTATATGTACATATGCTTTGAAGTCTCTGCAGAAGGAAAATCAAGGAATCACTTTCCAGGAAAAGCTCAGCTTGTGCTCTGAGTGGATGACTGCTCTAGAACAAGCAAATAACTTACATAAAGTAGGTGCAGATCAGATATGCTGAAATCTGGGCATCTTTAGCTTTCAGTTTGTTTTAGCTTCCAGGTAAGGAGATGGCAGTATTGTGATGCAGTGCCTAATTTTGCTTAGAGGCACAAAGAGCTTCATTTGATGCAGTTTAAAAAATAATAACTAGAGATTGAGAATCAGAATGGAGAAGTACCTGTGGCTTGTGCAAAACTGCTTTGAGTTAGCGCAGTTGTCAGTTCTCAGAAACATGACACTGAAGTAGCCTCACTAACAGAGCAGGTCAAACATTTGAAAACTTCCAGTGGAATTTAGTTCTGTATTTAAAATCTTGTGAATGAGGTTCAAACTTCATTTTATTTATTACTTGCAAACATTAATTCCAGCCACTGTAGTTGTGTTTTACTGCAGAGATCTGTGTGCAGGAGATGAATGATGGTTTTTATCTTTCACACTCTACATAATCATTCTGCTATCTCCTTAAAGGGTCTTTCCTTTGATTTTTGGCATGAACATTATTGGCAGGATAGGCGTTATCATTTGCTTTTGTATGTATCACGTGTCATCACTTGCAGAGCTTGTTTTTTGTTGTGCAGCAAAGAATTTATACATAGCACAGTCAAGTGGGCAGCTGGACTTCTGCCTAACTGTGCGCTGAAGGGATTCAGGCACAGCACAGAATGGGAGCTGAATTTGTTCCTGCCCGTGCATTAAAGAAGCTAGTGCCTGGCTCCATGAGAGACAATTTGTTGCCATCTCTTTTGTGCATTGTACCAAATCTCCATGTACTTTTCTAGTTGAAGAAGATCGGTGGTGGAGGCTTTGGGGAGATTTATGAGGCAATGGATCTGCTTACCCGGGAGAACGTGGCCTTGAAGGTGGAGTCAGCTCAGCAGCCCAAGCAAGTTCTCAAGATGGAAGTGGCTGTGCTGAAGAAGCTGCAAGGTAAGGCAAGAAAGCTCTCTGAACTCAAAAGTAGAGGTCACTGTGCATGTTAACTATTATAATCCAAACTTGCAGATGTTTTTCTTAAGTTTCTCTTCATCTACCTTATATGGGAACCATTAGGTCATGGCTTGAACCAATGATTGAGCATGTGGTGAGGGAGTTTGGCCAGCCCTGGGAGCACAGGTGTGAGCAATTCACCTGTGTGACCAGAAGGAGTGAACCCTGGGTTCACCTCATGCTAACCTCTTTTAAAGGCTGGCAGCCAAAAAGGAAGCATCTCTACTTAGAGATCGCCTCCTTTGGGAGTTTTCTAGTGAGCACTTATTCTCAGAAAGAGGTAAGCTATTCCTCCTTTACTACCAGACTGTGACCAATGCCTTTCTTGGGTAACCTGAAAACTAGTCAGTGGTAGCTATATCCTCTGCCTTATACGATACAAACCTGCAATGTTATGTTAAAAAATTCAACTCGGAAAATTACTGCATTCTGCAAAGCATCCTATTCAAATGGGTTCCAACTATAGGAGCTGTTTTTGTTCACTAAGTTAAAATAATAATGGGGAGACTAAAATTGAGTTATTGATACACTAGTCTGTTTTGTTTAGTGGTACTGATTAGATAATACTGATTAGATAATACTGATTTAAGCAAATGATGTCTGACTAAGAAATAAGGCTAGATGGCTGCTCCTAAAGGACTGGAACAGTGGTTGTGTCTAAAACACTGTGAGCGTGAAGGAGTCTGCGTGTAAAGTGGTTCAATAGTAGATAAGTGCAACAAGTGCAGCAGTTGCTCGTGATTTTGAGGATAAAGAGAGGGCTCTTCTGCTAGAAATTGACAGCTGGAGGAGGATGGAAACAATTTCCAAATCTGCCCTTGAGGAGCTGAGAACTCCTGTTTGCAGAAGTGCAGTTGTACTTATTCCTTGGTGAAGGCAAAGACAGCTACTGGCAGATACGGTTTCTATGAAAGGATGTTTTCTCTGGCAGGATTTGCACTTGAGCCGGAGAAATGTCTTCTCATAAGACAGTGAGCTGTGTACTTATCACTAAGTCTCATGCTTCAGAGGTATTGTGGCCCTATGACAGTGCTTATACCTTTGCCCCTGTACAAAATCTCCAGAGTTGATTGGATTAGAGGGTGAAATTTTTACAGGTCTTATCAAATATGGGTTAATGTCTGTGTCATACTGACTCTGTAGTGACTTGCATTAGTTTTGCATAGTTGAGCTTTTATAGGATGAGGACTGATAGAAGCCTTTTTGGAATAAGCTGTGTTATAATGGATACTTCTGTGCTTGGGAAAGTGAATGAAAGTAAAGAAGAAATCAACCCAGATCATTAAGAGATTATTGCTGGTGATATGTGGAAGCTCTGGATATGCAGAGGCTCTTAGAGAGCAGCAGAGCAGGTGTCTGAGTTCTGAAAGCAATGTAATGAGAACCTGCAAAGCAGAGATTTAGATTTTTGCATTTGGTTGTATGCTTGGAACTGCTCTGAAGTGAGTGAGTGGTGTGACCGTGTAGAACGGCTTGCTATTGGAATAATGAGAGAGGATGCTATTATGCTGGCTAATGTCAATGCATACTATATCCAGAGCAGGGAATGCTTGAAAAGCATGACCTGAAAATACCAAATCAGAGCTAACATCATAAAATGTTCAGGGAATTGACTCGCACATTTACTTTTCCATCAGCATTTGTTGTTGAAAATAGCAAGTGCTTGAAAAGCAGCCAGAAAATTGTATGCAGCATGATCTTGGTAATTTAGGGGTGGGAACAGAAAACTAGGAAAGTTCACTGGCAAAGCAATTAGCAAGTATTAAGGAACAAAAAAACCAGAAGCAGCACAACGGGCTATGCATCAGCTATCCGGCATTTAAGAATGACAAATTACTTCAGCCATGTTTGTACAAATCAAACTGCTCTGTGAAGGATATAGCTTTTTTTGGTTCGAGGTTAATCCCCAAATGCTTTACTGAAATAAATTATAAAGTTAAAATAAGAAATAAGGTTGAGAGATTTGGGAATCGTGCATTGTGTATGTTTTCATAGCGAGCTGTTAAGGAGAGGTGTGAAGTCTTTCAGAAAAAGGAGACACTGACTTCAGGCAAACAATTGGTGGAAGAGAGTAAGATGGTGATTCTACTGCAGATGTTTGTCAGTTTGTGTTTTTCCAGATGAAAAGCAATGGGAAAGCCCAGTTGAGTCATTCTGTTCTGATCTTAATTGATTCAATTTTTTTAGCTGCATAAGACTTTTTCTTTATTTGTTTAGATACAACGTCTTTGCCAAAGATAAAATCCGTTCTGGCTTTTGTTATTACTTGCAAGGATTCTGGATCACCCTTGCTTTCCCAGTCTTCGTACTGTCTGGGAGGTACCAGCAACAGTACCCTTTTAGGCTTTGGATGAAACATGATTAAAAAACTATCTGAATCCTCACTGCAGGGCGGTATTCCAGCAGTCATAGCTAATTGCAGAATCAGTGGCCACAAAACTAAAACACTGGACTTCTTGTTACTCGGATTGGCAGTGTGTTTACACTCTGTCTGCTGTAGGTAAAGTTCTTTGCTGTTAATCTGCACCCGGTCTGAGCGCAGGAGTCACTTGTTGTTTCTGTTGGGCTTAATTATCTCTGGCTGGTCTATCTCTTCCATGGTTGAAGGAGTAAGCAGGACTAAGCTTATCCATAGGATCAAAAAACTTCTCTTGAAGAAGGCTGTCATGCAGTTCTGAACTAGTGAGTGTTATGGAGAGTCAGGAGCCACATCAGCAATGGAAGATTTTTGCAGTAATAGACTTTTATGGTGTAAAGCAATAAGAAAATAATATTTAGTTTCTAAGTGTAGAGATAATAAAGTAATAGTTTAAAAAAAAAATGCAAAAAGATCTTATTTTTCTTAAGACAGTTAATAGGGAATTATCTTGTTAGTGGTGAAAATCTTGCCTGTAACAAATTGAGCTGTTTCAGGAACTGTTTGGCACGTCTGCAAAGGGAATTTCTGCACAAATGCAGCTTCTCCATCAGCAGAGTACTATTTTAGTGCCAAGCCCTTCTTTTATTACTTTAATCACTGTTGTTAAATTATTTTCAAGTGAGATAATTATATACAATTGTACCACTTGCAAATGGCTTTAACCTCAGTTAGGCTTTTGTCTACTTTGCAATCAAGTATTTTGAAACCAAGTCTGAACTGTATTGTCAAAGTACTTCTCGCAGATAGAGCTTGCATCCAGTATAGATCCAGTTGATCTAGATACATCTCAAAGTGTTTGGCTGTGTAGGTAAGGCTTTAGATCATATGTGTTCGAGAGGAATAGAAATAAGATCTGTGTGGCTAAGTGAACTCAAAGTTGCTTGTCCAGAGAGCAAGGGCTTCTGCAGGATTGTCTGTGTCTACATTAGTGAGCAGTATAACATGAGCAGATCAGCAAGTTATAGTAGTTGCTGAGAGCTTATGCATCTTCGCTGTGTATGACTTCAGGATTTTTACACATAAATAGCATGTGGTTTGGGAACTTTGCTTTGGGCTAACTTTAACCAGTCCCTTGGTATGAAAAGTTCTTTTCATCCCCCCCATAAAGAGACAATTTGGTGCTATCTGAGGTGCCAGTTGTTGATGTGGACTCTGTTTTCTTCACAATTTGGGAACTACTTGGTATGCATCTGGGATGGAGCTTCTAGATACTTTTGTTCAAAAATAAATTTACATCACACTCTTTGAACTGATGCAGTTGCAATGATTTGAGGCCTTGTGGGAGTTTGCTTTAAAAAGCCCTTACTGCTGCAAACCAGGATTCTGAGACTCTTGTTCTTTGGAATTATGAAGGAGGAAAAAATGGGATTGCTTTGTTACTTAGCACTTAGAAGTGACAGAACTCCTCCTTCCAGAAGAGAAGTTTTTCCATATCTTCCATACTTTTTAACCCTTTGGGATGTAGGTGAAGGGTCGTGAAGGAGATCAGAGGGCTGGAGCACCTCTGCTATGAAGAAAGGCTGTGGGAGCTGAGCTTGTTCAGCCTGGAAAGGAGAAGGCTTTGGGAAGACCTCATTGCAGCCTTTCAGTACTTTAAAGGAGCTTATAAGCAGGAGGGAGGTGGTTTTTGCGTGTTTTTCATGGCCTGATAGTGTTAGGACGAGAGTGAATGTTTGTTTTTTATTTAATGTTTTTTTTAATTTTTTTTTTTTTTTTTTTTTTAAGTGGGATCTGTTAGGGAAGAATTACTTATTCAGAGAATAGTGAGACCCTGGCACTGCTCTCCACTGCTGTGAGTGCCCCATCCTTGGAGGTGCTCCAGGCCGGGTTGGATGGGGCCCTGGGCAGCCTGAGTGAGTGGCAGGCAGCCCTGTCTATGGCTGGGGGCTGGGGGCTGGGGCAGGGAGGGCTTTAAGGTCCCTTCCAACCCACACCATTCTTTGATAGACAGAAACTGGTTTGCTCTCTCTATGATATTTTTCCCCCATTGGATCTTTGTTGTGGAGCAACATTAAACTAGTAAAGGGGCATCTTTGAAATACTGACCTGACTCTTTGGAGTTAATCAGAATGTAATGGCTGTGTTAAAAGAGATGTAGCACAGTTTTTGAGGTTCCAGGCCCAGGCTATCTCACTGTCAGACTGGCTTTCCTAAGCACTATTTCTGTTCACTCACCACAGGACTTTTTTTTCCTAGTGTGAGAGCTATGTATGCTTGCCTTTGACCTCCCTTGTCAGCCAGATATTTCTAAGCTCTGCTCAGTGTGACATGTTCTTTGTAAAACCCTTCTTCTCAGTGTAACCAATCTCATTGCGTAGGACTCTGATTAATTTTATTCTGCAGTGCAGAGATCTTCTGCATATTGAATAGCTGTGCAGAATGCAGCCTGGTCACAGGCATTGTAATTTTTGAGTGCTTGATTTTTATTACAGAAGACAGTGAAGCAATTTTGTGTTGCTTGTTCCCAATTTACTGCCAGGGATTGGACAGGTAAGAATTCAGTAATAATAATAATAATAATAATAATAATAATAAAAAAGGAACAAAAAGGATCTCACTTTTTTTTTTGTGTGTTGGCCAGTCCTAATCCCTTCTTTTTCTATGTGTGATTTGCTCTTGTTAAAACAGTGTCTTTACTCCCTGCAATTCAGTTTGTTACTTTCATAGTCACTTTTCATGTTTCTAGAGCATTTTGCTAGCTGATGTACCCATGCTATCTGTAAAGGCAGGAAAGCAAGGTAAGTACCCTTGGAAGCTGTTAACCTAACCTAGGGAGGCAGATTCATATACCTGAAGTATCTCTAACCTCTCTGGCAAGCACATTTTGCCAAGTGAGGAAGTCCTATGGGTGTTTGAACTGGCATTTGGATCTCATGTTTCTCTTGGCATCACAGGAGTGGGGAGTGCTATAGACAGGATCGCCTCCCTCTAGACCAGGTTGCTCACAGCCCCATCCAGCCTGGCCTTGAATGCCTCCAAAGAGGGGCATCCACAGCCTCTGGGCATCCAGTGCCGGTGTCTTACCACCCTCACAGTAAAGGATTTCTTCCTAGCATCTAGTCTAAATCTACCCTCTTCCAGTTTAAAGCTATTTCTTCTTGTTCTGTTGCTACCTGCCCTTATAAAAGTCCTTCCCCAGCTTTCCTGTAGACTTCTTCGGGTACTGGAAGGCCACTATAAGATATCCCCATAGCCTTCCTTCTCCAGACAGAAGAGCCCCAGCTCTCAGCCTGTCCTCATAGCGGAGGTGTTCCAGCCCTTTGATCATCTTCCAGTCCCTCCTCTGGACCCACTCCAACAACTCCATGTCCTTCTTGTTTTGGGGCCCCAGAACTGGACACAGTACTCCAGGTGGGGTCTCACAAGAGCAGAGTAGAGGGACAGAATCACCTCCCTCAACCTGCAGTTGAAAATACGGGGAATAGCGTGACTGTTACTACACCAAACAAACAAACAAACAAAAAAAACAACCTTCAAATTGCAACTGTAATGTTGTATATTTTTACTTTTTTTCTTAATATTTTTTTTTATCAGTTTAATTGCTGTCTTGAAAATACACTAGGAATATTTAAATATTTAAATTAGTAGATTCAAATACTGGTTTCTAGTATCCTGAAACTCATATTTTTCCATGCATATGCTCAAAAAAGATGATCATTTAGTTTAAGTGCTGTGTAATGAATGTTTATCATGAAACTGAAAAGTTTCAATATTAACCTTTCTTATTTTGAGTATCTACAATGTGATATATGTATATATATCCTATGGTGGAAGGGCTTTCCTCTTGTCATTATTTTTATACATTAAGACATGGTTATTGAGTATCATTTTTGAGTTCCTTCAGAACAGGGATGGCGAAGGCCATTTCAGTGTCTGAAATATTTGTATTTCTTACCCCGCAGTGTATAAGTGTATGTGTATGTTCACTTTAATTTAAAAGCAATAGCAGGGAAAAAACCAAACATTTCTTTATGGATGAACATTAAAGCACTTCATTAACTAAATGCTTAGAGGAAATGAATGCATGTTTTTATCTGGCAGATAGTGCAGTAAAATGAGTGCAAGGATACTTGTACTAAATGGAGCTTATACTTTTTTTTGTCTTTTCTGAGTGAAAGTGTGCTTTGCTGTTCTCTGTGCTATGATCTTCATGCTTGTGGAGGGCATGTGTGAGGGAAGAAGGCTGTTTCCTTTTGCCTTAAAGGAAAATATAACAGCTCCATCATCTTGATTGCTCAGTAGGGTTTTAACATGATTGGCTTTGTGTGCTGCATAATTTTGATCAACTGTAGGACTGATCTGCAGGAATCCCGAAGTCATAGCTGACTCTCATCTTCCATCTGCTACTTCAGCATGGCATGGACTCCTCTGAGAGAGCAAACAGTTGTATCCTAGTGTCTTCTCCAGCTGGAAAATGAGTAAAGGCATCCGAAACCCAAAGGGGTTTATGCTGTAAGCATTTATCCCATCTATGTGACCAGCTGGCTGTATATATGCTGCCTCTAAATGTGGCCTGCTTTCTCTACACTCTTATGTTCCTTTTGTTTCATGCAGGAATTGGCACAGAAATGTATAGATATGCATATAGTTCTCAGTGATACACAATTACAAATGCCAATATGTATTCTGTAGAATTTTGTGATCCAGAAAATAATGATATTATGAAGCAAACAGATTTGTAAGAAAGAGATGCTCAGGAATATAGCTGAAATTTGAAGCAGCTTTAGGGAATTAGCAGAGATGTATCTTAAGTCACAGTCAAATGTATCAAACAGTAGCATTCTGTTCTCTGAAATAACTGATTTGAGTGGCTAAGTTCTCACTGTTAGAGGATTGTTTTTTAATGTCCTCATCTGTAGTTTTAGAGCAATAAAAAGTACCTAGTGCACTTGCTGGGAGTGCTACACAATCATTTAAAACAATAAAAACAAGTTAAAATTGTAGCCATTTACTCTTTTTACCACACAGTAGCTCTCATTGCCAGCAAAATAGTCATTGTTTTGGTTCTTACTTCAGTATCCATCTTACTGTGCTCTAAAAGGCAAACCAAAGCAAAGTATGACTTGCAGTGTGTAAATGTACTGAATTTTGCTAGTCTGGGCTGGGGAGTCAGTGCTGTGGTGGTGGGGAGCCTGTGCTGGGAGTGCTCATCATTGTATTGTGCGTCTTCCTTAATTCTGTTTATTAGTAGTCAGCTTTTAAAAGAATATATGTACATCATTACATATACATTGCCTGAACCTAGCGTGATTCAACAAGGCCAGGTGCATTGTCCTGCACTTGGGTCAGTGCAATCCCAAATATGAAGAACTCATCAAGAGCAGTCCTGCAGAAAAGATCTTATGGTTCTGGTGGATGAAAAGCTGGGCATGAGCCAGCAATGTGTGCTTGCAGCCCAAAAAGCCAACAGTAATGTGGGCTGCATTAAAAGAGGGATGGCAGCAGGGAGAGGGAGGGAATTGTCCCCCTCTGCTCTGCTCTCATGAAGCCCCATCTGGAGTACTGCATCCAGGTCCGAGCCCCTCAGCACAAGGAAGAAGTGGAGCTGTCGGATCCAGAGAAGGGCCACAAAGATGCTTGGAGGGCTGGAGCATCTCTTCTGTGAAGACAAGATGAGGAAGTTGGACTTGGTCAGCCTGGAGAAGAGAAGTGGAGACATCATTGCATCCTTCCAGTATTTGAAGGGAGCTTTATAAGAAAGAGGGGGACTGACTTTTTACATGGTCTTTCTTCTGACAGGACAAGAGGCAATGGCTTTTAAATAGAAGAGGGGAGATCTAGATTAGATGTGAGGAGAATTTTTTTTTTTTTTTATATTCAGAGGGTGGTGAGGCCCTGCCTGGAGAAGTTGTGGGTGCCCCATCCCTGGAGGTGATCCAGATTGGGTTGGATGGGGCCGTGGGCAGCCTGAGCTGGTAGGGGGCAGCCCTGCTCATGACATAGGGTTGGAACTAGATGACTTTTATATCTCTTCTAACCCAAGCCATTATATGATCATACTTCCCTTCTGCTAATACGGAAAGCATGTCGTCTCAAATCCATTATGGGACATGATCTGAAACCACAACTTCCACTCTGTTGGGAATACACTGTTTTTTGAATATGGGTCCTGTCTGGTGTCACTTGATTAAAAAGTAAATGCTGCAGCAGCACTTCTGTGCCACAGGGAATGAACTTCAGAGGTCTAACTAGTATTGTGTGGTGGCTGGTTTGTTTTGATTTTGCCTGAGTAGAGAGATTTGTAATTTAACTGTATGCCAGAACATGACATGTATTTCTTCTCTTTTTTTATTATAAAATTGCCTTTAACAACTTCTATGTTTTAATAGTTTTTCACATGCATTTTTCTTTTTCAAGAGTTTCTGACAAATAAAATTAGGGTTTGTTTATGTGTTGAAGTAGTATTAGTTTAGCTGTTCCATGGAAAACAATCTAATAGGGCAAGTATAGTAACAGTTGTGTATAAGTCAGTATTTACTGAGTGAAGTTGGTGTAACAAGCTTAAGCACTGTCAGTGAACCTGTGAAACACACAGTTGCATGTGCTACTTATGTCTTAGTTCAAAGGCTGTGGTGTTACATGCGTATGGTGTTGGTATGAACTGCAGTTAGGCACACTCTCAGCTGTGCCCTGCAGCATCAGTTTGAGGATTCAGTGATCCGTGGCACTGGTTTCCACTTGTCACAGTTTACCTGCACAGTGTCAGTACTTTCTTGAGATATGGGACTGGGAAGTAGAAACAAAATTAATCTGTTCTGCAGAACTCCCTGCCCGATGCCACTTCAGGTTACCATACTTGTTAGAAACCATTTGCCTAAAATTGATCATGTGGTTATTGTCTCATGTTCTACTCTGTATGCTTGTTTCTTTGCAGGGAAGGATCATGTTTGCAGATTTATCGGCTGTGGAAGAAATGAAAAATTTAATTATGTGGTCATGCAACTTCAGGTGAGTTCTGTGCTTCTTCTCTATTTCTTCTGTCCCACAGAGGTGGCATCACAGGGAAGGATTTACAGTGAGAGGATAAAGCCAAGCACTGGTAGAAAGCGCATGGAGCAGGAGATGGTGTGAAAGGGTGTCTTGCTGTGATATCCCTTGAGAGATCTCCAGTTGTCAAGATGCGCTGAGATATTTCATAAGTCCACTTCTCTGTCTAATATGGCTTTGTGTCTATTTTCTGAGGAAAGCACCCAATTCAGAATGTTTACTGGAGCTACCTGCAGAATCTTGCAACAGTAGCAGCTGTTTGAAATATATCCTGCTGAGCTGTGATAGAAAATTCAAACTATGTTTTGTACTGGAGCTCAAGTGTGATCTCATACCAGTAGCTCAATCTTCCCATTGAAAGAATGATCTCTCTCCCATTTCTACCAACATCAGCAGTAGCTTGGCTTGTGCTGTGGAAGTATTTTCTCCTGTTTGAGCAATATTCATACTGAGTCAACCTGTGTGGTAAATATTATCACCATGCTGCTAGACACCCAGTTACTTCTTTTGGAGGTAGCCAGCTACAGTTTACATAGGTCTGTCTAAAGAAACTGTGATAAAAGCAGGAGCTGAAGGGATTCTTCCAGGGCTTGTACAGGAAAATTTACTAAATAAACATACACATCTTCATAGCCAAAATATGGTGGTACTGTCACAAAGGCAGCTTTCTTTTTCAGCGTACAGTCACAGGAGAAAGAGGGGAATGAGTGGGAAGATATATCTGAATCAAAAACACGTGAGAAAGGTCTTTCAAAGGAGAGAGATTGTCCCTCGTTCAAAGGGAATGCTTTCAAACTAAAGCTCCCTTTTTTTTTTTCTTTTTTTCTTTTTTTTTGACACAGTTGCCTTGGAAACTATCCGATTTCAGCACCTGACATAAGATTTGGCAGGGAACTTGTCCTAACTCTCTTGTAGTTTGTATGTCCAGGGTTTTGCTATACAAAGCACTGTATGGTTATACATTGAAGCCCACCTGTCACTTGAAGAGCTTTCAGACCCTGCTGTGTTTCTTTATGTATTATTTGGGTGATGGCACATGCTGAAATGAGAAAGGTGAATTAGTAACAAAAAGTAAGTTGCTGCATAACCTGGAAGGTTATTTTTACTTAGTGTCTAAGAAACTTGACAGAGAAAAGAAAGACCTGATGTCGGTTCAGAAACTCAGACCTTTCAGGATAATGACAAATCTGTGCTGCTTCTAATGAACTACTACAGAAATTATACAAAAAAAAAAAAAAGGCTAGGCTACTACTTTAGTGATTTCTTTTTTTGTCATTCACACTAAGGAGCAAACATGGACCAGTTGCTTGGCTGTATATATTTTAGTTGGTCTTTGTCAAGAGTGACTGGTCGTGGGACTGGACACTTGGAAGCAAGATGGATTAAACCAATTTGAAAGACTGAATCTTAAGATGAAGAGCCAGTTGCAGTTGACTCCTTCATATCTCTTGAGCTTATTTACTTGGGAATTGCAGATGGGTGGATGAATAGATGTCATTCCACTGGTTTGGAGAAGAATCTACTTTCTCATCAATGTTTGTTGTCTTATGTTCTGTTGTGGATTTTGTTAGAATACATCTGGACTTACAGTGTAAGCATGTCTTTACAGAAATGGAATCAACTGGCTCTATACTACAGTGGTATTGACTGTGTCCTTATGACTTATTCTTGATACGTGCTTTCCAAAATAGCAGATGTTTATTCCCAGTGGCTTTGAGCTGTTGATACCTGTATTAGGTCTGTGGATTACAGGGGTATTCTGTCACAGAAGATACTCATTTTAAAACCTTCTTTCTTTTTGTAAACCAGAAGTATAAGCAAAACTGATATGACAGGCATCAAAGTACCTGTTATTCTGGTGTTTAGACTGTCCTATTTTTTTTTCTAAATTGTCTTTATTTTCATGCTGTGCTGGTAGATTTTTTTTTTTTTTTTCCCCAGAAGTTTAATTAATTGAAGGTTCAGATGAAAATCATATAATTTTCAAGTATTTTTTTAGTCAGTGGATCCCTCCCTGGTTTGAAGCACAATTATTTTGATAGACAGCGCTTCCCACTGCGGCATTGCCACAACAATGCTGACTTGAACTTGAGCCAGCCAGTTAGTGCTGGGGAATTTGTGATGAAACCACTTCTCCAAGTTGTTACGGATAGCTTCATGGCCTGTTTATCGTACTTGTATTACTTTCATCTTTATCTGACTCAGAAAAAAAGTCCAAGATTGTTCTTAATTCAACTTCCGTGTAGCCTGCTCTTAACAGTAAGGGATTCTGGGCTTATACAGTCTGAGGCAGTGCTGTCCCTGCCCTGTACTTCTGAAATAACGGATCAGCTGACTTCCCAGATACTGATTTGGTATCTTCTTGTCAGCAAATATATCACTTAAGTTAAAATGAAGTACTTGAAGACCACATTGAGGAAAATAAAGGAGGCATGAGGTGAACATTTGTCTGGTTAGCATTTCTGCTTTTGGGGGATGCATGTTAGACCTTGCAGCTGTGCGATGCTATGTTTTATTGTGATAGTTTAAACATTAAATGTTGTATTGATTGTTTCAGGGTCGAAATCTTGCAGATCTCAGAAGAAGTCAGCCTCGAGGGACCTTTACACTGAGCACAACGCTACGATTAGGCAAACAGATTCTGGAGTCAATAGAAGCCATTCATTCTGTGGGATTCCTGCATCGTGACATCAAACCTGTACGTTATTTTGAAAATTTGTCTTCTGCTGATAAGTCTGTCTGTTATGCTTGAGTCAATAAAGGCAGCCTAATGGACTGAACGTGGTCGTATTTCAGTGGAGGCAATTAGATCTCCTTCCACACTAACACTGTCTAACATGCAGACTATTTTCCATAAGTACAAAATGACAATTATATTATTCTTTTAAGTGCATAGCAAACTAGTTTTTTATTGGCAAAGGCCAATCCATGGTGGATTAGTAGCTGTTGATCTTACTTTTTCCAGTCAGGATCATCCAAAGAAGCAATCCAATGTTGAACAGTCGTCTTGGAGTCCAACCAATTACTACTACAAAAGAATTTCAGAAAGGATATTTTGTACTATGACCCGTAACTCAAACAAATGCAATTTCATTGACTAAGTAATCCTTGTAATCTTTGGAAGTGCAGCTGTAGTGTTGGTCATCCAGGTGCCTAGGTGAGGCACAATAATTCCAAGCCAGTCTTTTTCTTTGATCTCATAAACACTTGAGCAGAACACTTTTTGATATATCACCTGTGTGACAATCTTTCTTGTTCAGTTTGCTGCTTTGAAAACTGGTTTTGGCTGATCTGATTCATCTGAAGTTAGCTGACTAGTTGCTAGTGACTGGCCAGAAGTACTTTAGCAGCTCTCGACTGTGGTTAAGAACATAACTTTATGATGAGAGTAACTGCTCGACTTTCCTA
This sequence comes from Meleagris gallopavo, assembly GCF_905368555.1. Lineage (NCBI taxonomy): Eukaryota > Metazoa > Chordata > Aves > Galliformes > Phasianidae > Meleagris > Meleagris gallopavo. Next base: position 15,308,608 of record NC_139405.1, read on the forward strand.
TTGTAAATTTGTTTACTAAGAGCCAAACCTAGTGTTTCTCAGATGTCTGAATATTCAGATGAATTTAAATATGTGATAAAGTGGATTGGGAGTTTTGTAGTTGGAGCAGGAGAATGCACACTAGTACCTGAGCTATGAAGACAAGTTAAGCATTTCTCTACAATAGCTCTAGCCTGTTATGCAAATGATGGAGCTCTCACTGCAGAACTATAGGTGCTAAATCTAGCTCTTTTCTCACAGCAGCTGTAATTTTGCTAAGCTAATGAGATTTTTAGTTATTTTGAGATTCCATAGTCGCTTAGCTGCAAAGTGAACTTACTAAATGGCAGTGGTTCTCCAGTCATATTTAAGATGTATCATGAGATGTATTTTAAAATTCCTCTCTTCTGGTTCCATCTAAAGTGTCTGGGGCTATGTGACAAAATTTTGTCAACAAATGGCTACTCTTAGCCATGTTGCTGTTACCAAACTGATTTTGTTTTTAAACTTTCTTTTTGTCTAGTCCAATTTTGCCATGGGCCGGTTACCTTCAACGTACAGGAAATGCTACATGTTAGACTTCGGCCTGGCCCGTCAGTATACCAATACCACTGGTGAAGTCAGGCCAGTAAGTACATTTCAAGCAATTTTTTCCATTTCTGCTATTGTTTAGGCAGGGAAAAACTTTTGTTGGTCTGTTGGTTTTGTTGTTAGTATACTTCAATGTTATACATATTGGAACATATTGGACTTCATTTCCTACAAGGTGAGAAGCAACATGCAACTTCAAATGAGTTAGCAGTTGAAGAAGGGGTATTTGCTATTGTCTCACAAGATGCATGGCTTTTTATTATTTATTTATTTTCCTTCAGGTTAAGTGTGTATTCCACAGGCTAAGAATAGTTACTGACCAAGCAAAGAGGGTGAGCCCAATGACGGCCATGTAACTTCTGTAGCATCAGAGGTCTGGCCTGCTTTAGGTCTCTAGGGATGTGATGTGGGGAACAAGGTTGGTGGATTCATAAAGCTTTTTACTGAGGGGAAAAAAAGGGCTGGTGTGATCTCTGAGGCTGAGCTTCCTATAGACTGTGATGCTGATGGCACACTTGTCTGGCTCTGGTTTTGTGTCTGTTGCCCTTTGACCAGATTTCTGAGCAGCAATATTTCAGCATGCTTGACTGAAGAGGAGGTAACAGCAGAGAACATAACTTGCACTACTTAGTGTGCGTGTTACCTTTGATCCTTTTAAAAGCACTGTAATATCTGTGCTCACTCACAAGTGTGCAGTAAGCTTCAGATGCTCTAGTTACCCCCAACAAGTAGCAATCAGCATTCCTAGACTTATTTTGAAACACAGTGCAAGCTTGGAAAGTTCAGACAATCGCCCTGTTTATCATCATAGGCTGATGCCTTTTGGTCTCCTTGTCTTTTCCATGTATATTAGTTGTTCTGGAAACTGTTAACAATGTGAGAGTTAAATTTGGAGACTCTGTAATGCAGGATGGCTGGGGACTGTGAAGAAAGGAAAGACAGAGATCGTACCCAGAGTGGTGGTCAGTGGCTCAGTGTCTGGATGGATATCAGTAGCTAGTGGCATCCATTAGGGGTCAGTACTGGAACTTGTGCATTTCTATCAATGATACTGACAGTGGGATTGAATGCACACTAAGCAAGTTTTCAGATGGTACCATGCTGCATGGTGTAGCTGATGAGACCAAGAGATGGGATGCCATTCAGAGAGACCTTGACAGGTTCCAGAAGTGGGCTGCTGGTGAACTTCATGAGGTTCAACAAATTCAGATGCAAGGTCTTGCTGTCAGTGCAAACTAGGGAATGACTTAGGATTGCTGATGTAAGCTGGATGTGAGCCAGCAAGGCACGCTTGCAGCTCACGAAGCCAACTATATCCTGGGCTGCTTCAAAAGAAATATGGTCAGCAGGTCAGGGGAGGTGATCCTGTCCCTCTGCTGTGTGCTGCTGACACCTCACCTGGAATACTGTGTCCAGATGTGGAGTCATCAGTACAGGAGAGACATGAACCTGCTGGAGCATGTCCAGAAGAGGGGCACAGAAATGATCCAAGGGATGGAACACATCTCCTTTGAGGACAGGCTGAGAGAGCTGGGGCTGTTCAGCCTGGAGAGGAGAAGGCCTCAGGGAGACCTGAGCAGCCTTTCAGTATCTAAATGGGGGCTATAAGGAGAAAGGGAACAGACTCTTAAGCAGGGGCTGCTGTGATAGGACAAGGAGAAATTATTTCAAACTAGAAGAGGGGAGATTTAGATTGCACATAAAGAAGTTTTTGTTTCTTTTTTTGTTTTGTTTTTTACAATAAAGATGGTTGAGGCACTGGTGCAGGTTGCCCAGAGAGGTGGTGGGTGCCCCATCCCTGGAGGCCTTCGAGATCTTTATTAATTGTTGGTTTTTTTTCCTGCTCAGGTAGTTTTCATGCTGTTCCCCAAAGTTTTAAGAATTATCTTTTTTTTTTTTTTTTTTTTTGATAGTACCTTAAAAATTGTTTGCTGTTTTTACATCCTCTGAAATTCATAACATCAGTCTTCTTGCTTGTCAGAAAGACTGACAGAAAGACTCTGAATGTCTTGCTAGTAATATAAATGATGGACTTGGCTGTTAGGACACTGTGGTTTTGATTTTGTTGTTGTGTTTCGGTTTAGTTTTTTGTTTTTATATCTTTGGCCTTACTATTTTTGGTCAGTTTCCTATTTTAAAAACACACTTGACTTTGAGGAAGGGAAAAGCCAGCAATTCCAAGGAGCAAAATCCACTGGAAAGTTGTATTGGCACTGTTTTGTTTTGTTGTTTGTTTGTTTTTTTTTAATTTTGTATGTGCAATTTACTGCTCGCCAAACACTATGACTTTTTTTTTTTTAGTATCAAAAGGCAAGGAGCCCCACAGTAGGCAGATAAGATAGGCTGTTGCTAAAAATGTCTGGTTCTGATTTTTGGGAGATTAGTTGAAATTTTGAGGTAGGATCATTTGTGTTCTCCATAATCTTCAGTGAGTGTTAGTTCCTCCATCCTCTAGCTTTTTAGACCCTCTGATGCCTTATGTGGAATACTAATTTTAGCACAGTCTCTACTCATTGCATGGATTTGCTTTTATCGGAACAGTCTCAAACCTCTATCAGTTGTCTCTTGTCAGATCTTGCAAAATCTACAGTACAAAGTCTGCAAGAACTTGCATTATATTATAGACAACAAAAGGTTGGAGCCAGGAGGTGTGTAAGGAAGCATCAGCAACATTTTTTTTTCCCTGTTAGCAATTAGAGGAATTCAGTTGTTCTCAGCAGCCACATTGCTTAATATTTCTCTAAGGGTTGTAGAAGTCATTGCTTGATGGTTACTGCTTTGGACAGGTAGAGCAGATGTGCATCAGCCATTTGTTATCCACTGTGTGCTGAGAACTTCTTAGGGCCTGTCTGGAGGCTGTTTCTTTGGCTGCCATCAGCATTTCTGGCATCTGTATCACAGTCATCAGCCTGGTTAGCAGGAGGGACTCTGGCTATTATGATAAGCAGGACAGACTGCCAGTCGAAAAAATAAAATCTTCTGGAGGGTTTTGTTTTTCAAATTCTTGTGAGGATGGAAGAATGAAGGATAAGAGGGACAGCTGACAAATCTGCTTGAGAAGATCCTGACTTCTTTTCTATTCCAGCCCTAACAGCCATTCTCTCCTGTATGAAAGGTGACAAATGCTGATTAAAATCTAAACATTTAAAAACATCTAAACATCTAATTTGAAAAATTGAGATTAAAAAAAAAAAAAGCAAAAACATTGCTGCCTTCTGTAGTGACAATATTCCTACAAAACCTCTACACCCCATTTTTGCCTACTAGAAAAGGAAAATTGGGAAATATAAGTAACTAAGGACAGTGTCATCTTGGGCCAGTCAGAACTTAATCCAGACTGCTGATACATGAAGTACTTTTTTCTTCCCTTAATATTTAAAGTAATGCTGTTACCTCATTCAAGACCACTGCCCTTTCTTTTCAAACTCATACTCTTTAGCCTCCCCCAGTACCTACTTTTTCCACAGGATCTGTAGATTTGTTACCAGCTTGAAGGTTCCTAACCAGGTGGGATGGAACGGTTTGAATTGGGCAGAACCTGTTTGTTTCTCAGTTGTGAAAGGCTTGGAAGTCTGCTTTAAAAGAGATGGTTTATGGAAGGAATCTGTTACGTCAGCACCAGCTAATAACTGCTTTCAGATACAGAGGATACTCTTTGGAGAAACAAATCCAGTTTTTTCTTTGTGATTTTTTTTTTTTTTTTTCTTCACTCTCCCATAAAAATGTGCATTTTGGGATGAATCCCAAGAGTGTCCGTAACAAATTTGACATTACAGGATACTGAGACCTTTTATATGAGTCTAACCATTGTTTCCTCTAAACACAGCCTTCTGCCATGGTTGAGACAGACACAAGAGCAGCCTTATTTACTGCAGTGCCCCATTTGTACAACTGACCTTTGCCATGAGGCAGTGAACTGTAAGCACTTAGTGCTGATGCACAGCTTAGGACATCCAAGCTAAGCAGCTAGAGAGTGGATTGAAAGGTTGCTTTTTTCCTTATGCTTCTGCCAAAAGTGTACAAGGAAAAAAAATCTTGCCTTCATTTTTATAGCAGAATGTATCTGATATAGAGAAATAGGACTGAGTATTAACCTGGAGAGTTATAAAAATGAATGCTGTTATGCAGATGATGTGATGACCAGCATATGCTTGTATAGTGGAGGTGTGCAGAGTCACGAGGGACTTCTGTGCTAATGTAGGTCAGTTTATGGACAGTAACTTCTTGATCATTACTGGTCATTGTACAGATCTGTTTGGTTTGTCCCTAAGTGCTGTGTGGACAGTATTTTAGTTTTCCTCTATCTGTGACACCCTGCCTTCAGAAACACATAACCTGTGGTGCCACAGACATTAATTGAAAGCAGTGGAGGTTTTAGCAACTTGATCTTCATTATTTATTTGAAAATACAGGAGAGGAGATGCTGTGTTGTTTTTCTCTAGGAGCCTCTCTCCTGTTTGCAGGATCTGACATTGGGTTGCTATGCTCAGCAAGCAGATTTTTTTTAGCTTAGTCAGCTGCAGCCCATTGATTAGATCTCTTTCTCCTCATGGCTCAGACTGCACTGCAGCAGTTTGCAGTGCCTTGCCGAAAATACCATGTGTGTGAGGGTGGCTCTGTGATTCAGTGGGCAGAGAGAAGAGATGGTAGGCAGGACAATGCGGAGCCTGTTTATATGAGCATGATGAAGGCTGCAGAAATGTGTCCACTAATTAAGAATATTTCCAAATATCTATGCAGTGTTAAAAATGAACTTCACTGCAGTGAACAAGGTTTTAGAAGATGAGATTATGGCACTTTTTTTCTAATGAGTAGTTTCTAGAAAATCAGTTATTTTAAAACACAAAAGAGATTAACTCCTACATCCTAACCCCAAATATTCCAACATAAAAGCCCAGTAAATTTCATACTTAATTTTTCTTGAAACATGTAAGATGTAATGTTAGTGGTAAGATTAGCATTTTTGCAGTAGAATAAAACAGATTTCTGGAACTGTAGTACTCAAGAGCACTGCATTAGCCTAGGAAGAGAGAAAATTTCTCTTCATTTTTGTATTGTAAAAAAGATAATTGCAGAAAAGACTAACCAGCACTGTCACATTAATTCATATAGGGATGGAAGGAAGGAGAAGAGTGGACCTATGTCTAAAAATATTGCACATTTAATGTATTATGAACATTAGAGCTAAAGAACATTTCAGATAATTATGTAAAGGTTCTTGTTACTCTTGTTGTTGGAGTACCAAAGTTAGAGTTCAGAAGGGAGATTGTGTTGTTTTAAATCATTATAACTAAAGAAAATCAGTGTGGTTTAAATGTATCGGAAGCAGACTAGCTGATAGATTTCCAGGTGGATTAGCATGCAGATACTCTTGTACCTTGTCCATTGTAACTGGCTGTTTCTTTGCTTTCTTCACCTGGAAGCCCTGGTGTAGGAAGTATAACTTCAGATCACCTGTATCAGGATGCTGATGATTTTTTTTCCTCATGTAGCAGCTCTCTAGTTAGAACTCTTGTGGTACAGGGCTGGGGGGAAGGAAATACAACTCAGGCTCAAATCTCATATATGCCTGAAGGGAGCTATGATCCCATTTTCTATTTCCCAGTGCCTGTACTGCTAAGCTGCCAGGGAGCTGTGGTACCTTTGAATGTGTCATTTCTTCTCATTGGTGCTGTCCCACCTGAAGTTCTGAACATTCTTTCCACTGGTCTACAGAAAGAGGAATGGGAAGCTATTACTGTGTTCAGTGTCAGGGAACAGGGGCAAGTAAATGCTGAGTTGGGTTTACAAGTCAAGTCTTTTCTACATCAGGTAAGTGCGTTTGCTGCCAGGTAGAAGAGTGCCTGTCAAACACTCTCTGTGATAAAATATTAGTCTGTGCAAAATGGATCCTTTCCAACATAGATGTTGTTAGTCCTGCATATTAAGCGCCCTGTAGCTTAGGGGTACGAGGGGTGTGCTCTGCAAGGAGGGAGGTTTTCATGTTGGTCTGGAGGTAGGGGAGGGGGTTGAACTCTGTTCTCCTGCATAAGAAACGAGTGTAGCAATTAAATGCTTCGAGGCTAAAGTTGTCCTGTTCAAGAATCGAGTGATAAATAAATAAGATTACAGCTGAAGTAAGCTTTTGATTAAAAAAATGAATAAAAGTTGGTCACTCTTACCCCACTTTCTAATGTGAGGAAAGGCATTGTCATCCTCATCTCCTGCACAAATTCTAGTGTAGGAATTTTATATGCTTAGCCCATTGACACATTATTTGAAAAGACAAAGTGATCGCTTTGCTTTTTTTTTATGTTAAAATCCACTGAAACTTTCAAGTTTACCAAGAATAAAGAATGAAAGAATGTTGTCTTTCTAACTCAACTCTTCGTGTATTTTGGTTTGGAAATAATACTACAAGAAACTCTGTTGGGTTGTTGGCTTTTGATTAATTGCTTTCTGTTGGAATATGCAACTCTCAGCCAAGGTTTTTCTTCACTTTACTGAGTTGTGTTTTAATATACTGTTAGCTCTTGCCTCTGATCAGAGTGGTCCTTGCATTTTTATACTATGCAAATCAGACCTTAAGATAAAGTGTTTGCTCACATGGCCTAAAAGCAATACTGACATTCATTCTGCCCTCTCACAAACCACTGTTCTGCTTCTCATCACAGCCAGCAGACATCTAGCATTCTAGATGGGGTGCTGTAGCAAGCCTGGGGAAGGGGAAGTTGCCTCAAGTTGACAGCTTTGAAACCTGTAATGTTGGCAAAGCAGTGATAGTAAGAACATTGGTGAGGGAAGGAAAAAAAAGTAAGGTGGTGGTTGTAGAAATAACTAGAAAGTTTGGGTGGAAACTCATAAATAATCAGGCAAGGGGATGTTTCTTCATTTATAGAAAATTAGACACTAATATTAGAACTTGCACTGGGTGAAAAGGATAGGAGATGCATTAAGAGCAAATGTCCATGCTGGCTACTATGTCAGTTGGATTGTAGGAGGAGTGGAGGTTTAGGTTGTCAGATAATTTTAGGAAGGAAAATCGCAGTAAGACCATATGACTGGCCTGTGGTTAGGCTGTATGCATCTCTGCTCTTGAATTTGTATTTTATACTTATGATCAGGAATAATAAGGAAGAAGTCCCTCTCTAGAGGGACCCCTCTCACCACTTACAGAGCTCTCTTAAACCACACTCTGTGTCTAACTGGAACCACATACGCCATGGAGGCAGCAGTCATGAAAGGATACTGGGGGATGACAACAGCTAAACAGGATGCCCAGGTTTCTGAATGGATGCAATATTTAATTGTTTTTTAATTTGTTTTTTCCTCATTTTGTTGTTTTTTTTATCATGTTTTTCTTTGGGTTTCTCTCTGTTTTACAGTTCTTTTGAGCTCTTCTTTTGAGGCTGTGTTTGATGCGTTGGCTTCCCATCCGCTGCTCGTAACCATCTCTGCTATGAGTTGTGAGTGAGCCATCATCATGCTTCTGGGTTTTCATTTTGTTTTGCTCTTTTGTTGTATATGGAAGTCTGAATTACACCTGGTTTTATTTTTTTCCCCTCATGATATGTTTGCTTTTCAGCAGGATCATGACAGTTATCTAAATGTGCTGCAGAGACCTAGAGCACTTGGGGTTTTGCTTAAGGGGTTGGCAGATGGGTGGTGCCAGAGACCGTGGTTTCACCACTCTTGTGGTTTCAGAGGCGAAGGGAGGGGAGTTCTCTCATCTGACACTTGACTCCAGATTTTTCTGTTTATTTATTTCTAACTCCCTGTTGGGACGAACTATGCTGCTGTCATTAATGATTCTACAGTGTACTACTGTTTAAATTATTATCTCAAAATGTATGCAAAAGATACAGAATTTGACTCCACAGTAGATGTGGAGGTTCAAATCCTCGTGTCTCCTTTTAGGCCTAACCGATGGAAGCAGAAAATCCCTTGTACTCACCAGGATGCTGGCTTTTTGTTTATATAAGGTTTCCTCTTTTTCTTTTTACTCCAACTTTTCCAACAAGTTATTTTAATCCAAGATACATCTCCAAGTGCTTCCTGTGAGCTGTGACACTTCCTTCCTCCCCTTAGCCTCTTCTCTTTGGTCTGCGCTAGCTTTCCTTTCATTTTCTGACTGCTGGAAATCCCTTTCCTATTTCCATGACTGATTAACTGATCCTAGATGACAGCAGTCCTGCCAGAGGCAAAGGTGGTGGGTCTCATGAGATGTTTGCACAGGTTGGGGAGGAATCAGTAGTCATGTTCTATTAGAATACCAGAGGAGTAAGAAACAGCAGGAGGAAAATACTGGCATCCAAATGTAAGTTATTAGGAATGGAGATGGAGATCAGGGCCTTCAAAGTTAGCAATCTAGAGAACAATGAGATGAGAGAAGAAGTTTTAATGTGTAGGAAGAAAGGTAGTGTAAGAAGCAAAGATTCTGGTTCATGATGAAATAGGGAACGTTCCTGAATTAAAGGGAGCATATACGAGAAATGTAAATTTAATTTGAATCATAAGGGAGACAGTATTGGCCCTTATAATACAGGTGATCAGAAGTGTTTAAAATGCAGAATGAGGAAATGTTCATGGGTGCAAAGCAGGACACAATTTGGGAAAATGTACCCACTTTGTACATAGGTTACTCTGAAAGTAATGTCTCCTATTTATTTCCATGGAAACTACAACAGATACAAAGGAAAATATAACGCAAACTTTCAGCTACAAAACTTTTTTTTTTTCACCATGGTCACCACCTACGTACCTTTGCAAGTGAACAAGTGCCTGCAATTCATGCTCATAAAAATCTGCACCAACGGAGGTGACCCACTGTTTCACAACTGTTATGACAATCTCATTGGTAGGAAAATGTTGTCCATGCAGTTAATCTTTAATTAACCAGAACAGATGGGAGTCAGAAGGCACCAAATCCTGTGGTAGGATAGTCCAGCCAAGATGTTCTCCATTGTCTTCAGATTGGCATGGGGCCTGACATTATTGTGCTGCAAGAGAAAGGTTGTCTTCTTTTCTGGCCTGACCCTGGAAGTTCAAGCCTTCAGCTTAATCAGCATCACAACTTGATAGTTTGTCAAGGTTCCAGGAAACTCAGGAGGATCGTCACTTTCTATCACAAAAGACACTGCACATGACCTTAGCTGCTGGGTCTGTGTCTTGAACTTTTTCTTCGATGGGGAGTTTACATGTTGCCACTCTGTGGACTGCTGTTTTGACTCTGGTTCATAGTGGTGACACCATGTGTCACCACGCTAATGATATGATTCAAAAAACTGTCCCTTTCAGCCTCATTGTTTCAGTAAGTTCTGACAGACATATACACAGTGTTGTTTCTGTTCCTGTGTGAGTATTCATCGTGCCCACCTGGTGCAAACTCTATGATATTCCTATGTTGCCACCATCATTTCTAGTGCGTTGAAGCTGATATTCAGTTCCATATGCAGTTCCCTGTTGTAATCCATCAATTCACATGAATGAACTGATCAAGACCTTCTTCGTTTTGTTGTGTGACAGCTGGGCATGGTCATCCAAAAAGTGGTTTATTTTTCAAATCACTGTTGTCATTGCTTAAACGCACCACTCACCACCTGACTGTGCTTACATCCACTGTTTGGTCTCTTTAAATGTTAAGCAAGCATCAATTGAATGTGGGTGCCATTTTTTCCACATGGGGGGATTCAGTTCCGCCCCTTTGCTTCATACGCACTTCCATGTCAGACACAATCTGTCCCATGGCAACAAAATGAAGTGGGATATTGGTGGGAACATTCAACCTCTACTGCCATACCAGCAACATTTGCCTCTGGTGTCATGGGACAATGTAATAAAATAGGAGCCATTACTTTTAGAGCAGCCCTCATACATGATGCAGTCAGTTGTCTGTGTTGTAGTACATTGCCAATATATTGAAAGGAACACAGTGTAATTTTTTTCCTTGTGGAACTAGTCTAATATATTATCCCAAGCTAAAACTCATTTTAAACCTAACTTCTGAGACAATGCAATGTACTTCATATCTCTGTCATCTCCCTGACAGCTCTGTGTAATGAATTACTTTTGTGTACAATCTGAATTCAGGGGACATGCTTTATCATGAATAATGTTTTTCATAGTAATACTGATGTGGAAAAAAAATTTTAAAAATCATCAGCTTGTTAGCTTTTTATTTTCCTATTATTTGGGGGATTTTTATCAGTTATGCTATACACGATTCCATAGTCTGTCAGAACTTGTAGAATTTCAGTTCTGTGTCTGGTGTGGACAGCTCTGGACAGCAAGGATGCTTTATCCAGGCCATTCTTCACTGCTGGGCAATGCGGTGGTGAGATGTATTATTTTTTTTTAAACAGGAAGAAGTGAGGTATGTAAAGAGATCAGAAGAATTAATATTGATGAATTCAGAAGATAAGTCAGCAGTTGAGTAGGCAGGAGCACTTACTGTTTGGATGGAAAATAAGCTATCTCCTGCTTTCCCCAGTCATGGAAACATTTGATTGCAGTGTTTAGTGACGCAGTTGAAAGACAAAACTAATTGTCTCGTGACTGGTAGGGTTAAATGTGGAGGGAAAGCCTTTAGGAGGAAAAAGCTGTTAACATACGTAACATTTATCTATTTTGCTTAAAGTTCTGAACGCCCTGTCAAAACAATTGCGAAGTCTTGCAGTGATCTCCTGCAGGCAGCAAATCAGAGTGGACTGGGGAGAGAGCTTATTGGATTCAGCTGCAGATCTGGCTTGTGAACTATTTCATAGTGGTTACTGGGCAGAAGCTTGGTTAAATTATGGGTGAACATTTGTTTCCATGCTGAAAGAAAAGGAGAACAAACCTGCAAACTGCCTAGGATCTGGTTTTGGAATAGATATAATTAAAGACAGTACTCTGTTACCAACAGTAAGTATTGATCTAAGAAATATTTTCAGGGATATTGCCAGCCATACTGAAATCAGCACGTGATACTTGGCTCCATGCATATAGATCTACATTTGATATCTGAGGACATCTAAGTAGGGATAGAACATAAAAGGCAATCTCCCCTGTGCTACAGAGATTGAACAATATTTGTTCTGAAAGCATTACAGTCTGTACACTGGAATTGTTCATAATATACTGTTATTTTATGGCTCGTGAAAAATTTCCACTCACAATGGCAAAGAGGAATGAATGTCCTCTTGAGGACAGCTGTCCTGTAGAGATCAACTATGGTAAAGAGTGATTCCAACATATTGTTCAGTGGCAAGCATTCTGCTTTTCAGAAACCTCTATTGGTGAATTCGGTGTATACTGAAAAGTATTTTGCAATAATTTGTCAGTAGGCATCCTAAATGTATGCTCTGGGAGGAAACAGATATATGGTCATGAAAATAATATCTTGAATATTACCAATGCTAAATAAGTAGTTTATAGCTCAAGCTGTTGAACTGCAAGATTATATGCTGTGTTAAGTGTGTGGCACACGTGTATGGGTTCTGCTTGTGAAATGTGACTTTTTGTTGGGAGTCACTGTAACTGCAGAGCTGCATTATGCATGCTGTTCAGGTGCATGTTAGCAGCATGGTGCTGATGATCTTGTTTAAAACATGCTCCAATTTTTACTCTTTGTGAGAGTATTGGAGTGTAGAGCTTCCCTCTGTCCAGAAGGAAGTAACTGAGTAGTATTCACTTAAACAGACATAAGTGTCCTAAATAAAAGTACAGTTTTAGGCTTCACTCTGAAAGCATAGGCACAGGTGAAAAACAAACAGAAATCAACTGACCTAAATGGGACAGCTCATCTGAACAGAGTGGTTATTGGTGTGCTCAGATTTCTGCAAGAATAGCATCTCATTTTAGCATCATTTTCAACGCTTAGTGCTTTGCCTAGGCTTAGCTTTAAGGTGCCTGAACCTGGTTTTGCCACGTGAATTTGGAAAGCTCTGCTGCTAACTCTGGTCCTTCTAGCTGAGCTGAAAGAATTTGCCAGATGTCATTATTTAAATGCAGTTTTTTCAGAATAAAGGAAGTCACACTGTGAAAGGTAATGTCCTTGTAGAGACAGCATTGGAAAGAGTTGGGGGTGTTGCTCAGCCCCTCCAGCTCCGAATAAAAGTCAGAGGAGGGCTGCCTTTTTCCCAGAGCACCTTTATCAAGCCTTCACCTCCCAGAGGACATGAAAATCAAGAAATCAGAGCAAGAAAGACTAAATGTACTGGGGAGAAACTGGTGAGGAGTTTAAAAAAAAAAAATCATTTTGACAAACAGTGTCAACAAAGTTGTGCACACGTCAGGGGATTCTTGTTCTTGTCCTGAGCAGGCTGCCCTCAAACTTTGCTTTGCTGTTGTTATTCTGACTCAGTTTTGCACTAGCATTTCTGTACTAGCTTTTTCCTTCTCCTGGGGTTTAAAAGGGAAGTTACGATCCCGGAAAATATTCTTATCTCTTTCTAGACTACTGCTGTTCTAACCTATCCCTGTTATAACTTTTCCTTCTGTTTATATATAAATAAGCTTTTATGGAAATGCAGAATTTGAGAATGCTACACAGTTGGCCGCTAGAGCAGATGAGAGCTTTGTATCCCTGGGGTCTGCAAGATGAATATATAAGTTCTCAGCAGTTAGCTGCATGTAGGATTTAGTAATCTGCCCTTTCTGAAATGTTTCTGTTGTCTCCCTTCAGCCTCGCAATGTTGCTGGTTTTCGAGGAACGGTCCGTTACGCTTCAGTGAATGCACATAAAAACCGAGTGAGTATTTCTGGGTTATAAAGGGTTAAACAAGTTTATTTCTCCCCAGGAACTTGTTCTCAGGAGCAGAGGCTTGAAAGCTGTGAGTTCTGCTTTGTAGCCTATGTAAGTAAATCATCTGAATTCCATTAGGATGTCAAGGCTGTTTTCTGTAAAATCAAAACTATGATTCAGTTATTGAATCCTCTCAAGTTGGTAAACTTCATAATTTTCATTATTGCATCATTGGACACTGATTAAGAGGAAAAAACTCCCACTAATGCAGTTATCATTACAGCCTGCTCACTAATTTCCAGCACAGCTTGAGTGTGAGACAACGAGTGCCAGGTCCTCACATCCATTTTCCCCTTGGAATTTTGGATTTTAGCAGCATGCCCTCAGGTGAAAAGTTACTTAGTGGAACTCAAGCTTACTTTTTTTTTTTTTTCTTGAAGATAGCCATTATTTCCAGAGGATCTGGCATGTTTCATTCTGAACACTTCCAGAAGTCTCATCCAGCATTTTTCTCAAAACACTCTTGTCCTATGTCAGTAATGCTTCCTTTGTAGACAGTGAACTGTAAGTCCTCTGGTCCTGATGCAAAGTGCTTGCCAGATGAGAATTATCAGCCCTCCTGTCTAATCTCCAGGTTTCCAGCATCCTAACTGCCGTTGCCTTTTGAGACAGTGTGTTTGTAAATGTAAATTGGTATTGAATACATTAATATTCAGTGTTGATAGTTATAATCATTGCAGTATTCTATACATGGCGGAAGTCATCTTGGAGTTTTTGCTTGCAGTCTCGATTTAACAGACTGAATTGATGGCTCAGCCATTTGCAGACCTATAATAAATAGGTCTAGCAGGATACCTGTTACCTAAAGAAAGAATGCTTTTATTCACCTCATCCTCTGCCCTTGTCATGAGCACCATATTCCCATACTTCTTCCCATAGTGATCCTGGCACTTGAACTTTCATCTGAAAGAGTATTTGCTATACACAGCATATATACATACATATGTGTGTATGTGTTTTACATATACATGTACCAGCACACAGGTATATATATAAAAGCATAGAAGTTGGAGAAAAAAAAAACAACCACCTGCTTTAGTTTTCTGCTTGCAAAGGGGTCCTACAAGTGCCTGAGCTGGTGCAAACTAAGATATATTGTCTTTGTGGTATATAATCTTTCCTGATTCTCATTTTTCTAGTATGTGCTGGAAAGTATTTGTGATACAGGGCCATACAGAAAGCAAAGCTCCCCATAACTAGGAAATAATTAAAGATGAAGCTTTTTCCAAATAGTTTTCTCTGGGCTTCTGGGGGACGTAGTTCTTCAGATTCCTTTCTATTCTATTCTACTCCTATTCTATTCTACTCCTATTCTATTCCTACTTACAAAGTACTTCTGTAATTAGCGTGGCCCAGAGCTCACTCTTCTTAGAGACTCTTTGTAGCTACCTGTAGATTCCTTAAGTTTGAAAATGAGGAGGAGGAATCTGCTACCTGCTGAACTTTCAGAAAAGCTTTAAGAAAAACAGTTGTTTTTTTTCTGAGAACAGGACTTAAAAATTCAAAATACATTACTTCTGAAACACCATCTTTCTGTAGGGAACAAAGGTCTGAGTTGTGTTAATTCAGGTTGGTGTTAATTATGCTTTCTTCTGTCCCTTAGCAGTTGTCTGAATGTGGCTCTATTAAAAATAAATATGTAGGATATCTCATTAAAAATGAGACATATGAGGAAGATTCAGGTTGTTTTATGAAAGGAGGTTACAGGCTATAAGACGTCATTCTTTGCCAGAGGTGGAAAGTGTGATACAGAGTGGGCAGCTGAATGCCATAATGAAGTCCTTCTGTTTTCTGATGGATAGTGATAAAACTGAAGTATAATTTTTGGAATTTTCAGCTGTAGCTGGCATCAGTTGAAGTTATATTTAGACACAAAAATTGCTGCTTAATGCATGCTATTCTGAGAAGTCATAGTCTGGATATTGTATGTTGAGTGCCAAAAACAAATTCATATGCTTTATGTTTCAATTTCCCATTTGCTAGGCCAGGAGGAGGATGGTATGGGGAGAATCTGGAAATTATTGTGGTGCTTGACTATGTGAGTTTAAAAAAAAAGCCCTCAAGTAAATGCTGTCTTGTGAAAAGAGTTGGAATGGTGCTTTACTTAAAAACAATGATAAAGAAGACTTTCTCTACGCTGTTTTTTTTTTTTTTTTCTTTATCTAGTTTGTTCTATATCCTGTTAATAAATATTCTGTATGCTAAGTGAAGGAGAGTCCTATGGAAAACTGTTCCCCAGTGTATTCAAAAGTTAAACAAATGAAGTTATTCAGGTAACTGTGTTGACATTGCCCAGTTTAGTAAATGCTTCATTTTGCATCATAAATATTTAATCTGGCTTCTTTAATCCTGTAATGGGAAGTATGACTTCTTTCCCTGCTTTTTAAAATGAGGTAGCTCATCTGGAGAGCACATCTGGACCACTGAGCAGCATGGAACTTTGCTCCTCAGTCTTCGTCTCTCTTTTCTCCAGGAGATGGGTAGGCATGATGATCTGTGGTCCCTCTTCTACATGTTGGTGGAGTTTGCAGTCGGTCAGCTTCCATGGAGAAAGATCAAAGATAAGGTAAGAAACTTAGCATCTATGCTTGAGACAGGGTGCTACCTTTTTGTTAAAATCACTCTTATTATTCCTGTTTTTCATCAGATCTTGCTGCTGGATGCTAACCTGATTTTGTGTTCTGTCACACACCAGTGTGGAGTTTGCCTTATTTGGGATGCACGTTGTTAATCATATTGGATCAAGCTATTTTGATCTTGCAAAGCAAATAACAAAAGTGAAAAGGCTGAATATGAGCTGTTCTTTTTACAAAAAAAGAAGAGCCTTTAGAAAGAAGTAAGGATGACACTGGCATGGAATGCAAGCAAAATGAGAATTGCAACTGGAAAATTGAGTAACTGTTCATGTTACAGTGAAAATAATTCATGCTTGAGAACCAAGTCCCTGGGAAGAAATATGTTACCTGTGCAGAAGATTCTGCTAAAGGGACTGCTTCTGAAGAGTGTTTCTGACTTAGGGTTCTCCTTTGGCCTTTTCCTGCAGTGATCTACCTTGCTGTGCTAGGGACATCAAAACAGAAGTGTCTAGCCAAAATGCTTCTTCTATGAATCAGCTGTGTTCTGGGAGTGACAAGACTGAATAGTGTTTCAGGAATTATTAGACAGAGGAAGTATGAATGTGATGCAATGATTCGTGGCTCTGAGATATTTTATGTTTTCCAGGAGCAAGTTGGCATGATAAAAGAAAAGTATGAACATCGAATGCTGTTAAAACATATGCCTTCAGAGTTCCACCTTTTTCTGGATCATATTGCAAGCTTAGACTACTTCACCAAGCCAGACTATCAGGTAGGAGCCTGTCTTTGCTACCACACTAATGCATGACACAAGGGATCGGTATTTGCTTTTTCTAATTTTTCCACATACATGTTTTATATCTGACTGATGAACACCTTTCCTAGAACCAGGAGGACAGGATTCTTGCATTCTGTACCATTCTTCAGCATCTCAAAAGTTTCTTCTCCTTCTTGCCCGCTCAGCCCAAAATAATCCCTTTACTCCAGAACAGAAAGCTTTTCCTAAACCAGCAGTTTGCATTAAAACACAAACGTTGTGAGATACTCCAAGCATGGCAAAATTTTAGTGCAGCTTGCCAAACTCTGCAAAGAGCCTGTGCCACCAGCTGAATGGTGCACACCGACCCTTTTAGTTTCTTGCAGATCCATGTGGGCCTTAACTCTAAGGATCTTTCTTTAATATTCATCTTAACGTTTTTTTCTCTTGTGCAGTGTTTGCTATTAGCTTGTATGTGATCAATTACAGTAGCTAACTAACGCAATGTAACTGAAGCAGCTTGACTCTGTTTCCCTTTTTTATCACAATGCTTTGCTTTCCACATTAAAGCCAAAGCGATGAAAACAATATTTTATTAGCAAACTTGTGCAGTCTTATGTGAGTGACTGCTCCTGTTGACAGTGCCTGAGATGAGTGGGAAGATGTGTTTTTGTATGTTAGCTATGTACTTGTTCAGCATAGCAATCACAACTCTTTTCTTTTAGGTTTATTTGGGAATAAAAAACAGACACCTTCTGGATAGTACAGTGGAAGTGTAACATTCGCAACTGAGGTGGGGAGCTGGAAAGCAGTGATGGTTGACTGAGAAGAGGCTGAGGAAGCTGGATTTCTTTAGATCTTTAGAAAGAAGAGATCTAATTGCTATTTTCCACTATTGTCGAAGGCTGCAGGGAGAAGAGAGGTAGAGAAGGCAGACTTTTCTCAGAGGCATGCAGTGAGAGGCAGCAAGCGCAAGTTACATCTAGGGATATTGGGGTTAGTTCTAGGGGAAAAATCAGAATGAGGGTTGTTATGTATGGATCAGATACCTAGACAATCTCCATCCTTAGAGATTTCCAAAAGTCAACTGAACCAAGACCCTGAGGCACCAGATCTGACTTTGTAATTAGCCCTGGTTTGAGCAGATGGCTGGATTAGTGATCTTCAAAGCTCCTTTTGAATCTCTATCCTCCTATCGTTCTATTCCAGTGTAAAATAATTGTACTGCACTGAAAAGCCATCCTTGAGATGGAAGTGAAAGGGGATTTTTCCAGACAATTTTAGTGCACTCCAAATCATGAACAGCTTTTTCTCAGCTGGGGATTTGTCTTGAAGCTGTGAATTGCCTCTTTGCCCTCAGCTCCTTGCAGGCGCAGGTCTAGGAGGAAGCCTACACAAAGAACTCTCCACAAAAATCTGGCACCTGCAGCTCAGCACTGAACAATGATTCTTCTAGCTTGACTGGAGGCATAATCCAGCCAGCAAATTCTCCAAACATCTCAGCTCCAGAGATGTCCTTTACGTTCTTTTATCTGGTTTTATTACTGAGAAAAATTTAAAGTGTATCAGATGGCATCTGAGTTTGATACCAGGAGCAGGCTTAGGAACTGAGTTTAGGAAGTTTAGGAACTGAGGCAAAGATGTCTATTCAGATGTGAAGTTGTGGTTTATTTACAATGTGGAATGATCAGAAATAAGGAAACAGAATAAAATATGTATGAATATAATTTAAAGTTACTGTTTCTCTCCTTAACTTTTGAATATATTTCAATTTAAGATATACATACTAATCACCAGGTAAGGATCAGGATTCTGAAGGCTGTCGTATAGCTGGACAGGTTTAGTTTTGTAGTTGTTCAGTTCTGGTCAGTCTACAAGTTAGTCTCTGAGAGAAATTTCTGTGAAAGTCCAGTTGCTTTGATTGGAGATGATGTTTTTCTGGCTTTGTAGCATGTCTCTAATAGTACTGGGTGTTGGAAGATAATAAAAGAATGAACACTGAGTGATGTGTTTTTCAGAAAACTCTCCAAGCTTGAAAATCAGGGACCTTTGAGGCTTAAGAGTCACCCCGTCCAAATATATCTGTTTCTTGTAGTCCTCAATGAATCTGTGTTTCATCAACTCGTCCTGTCTCATCCTGAACCCTTTAGCATTCACCATGTTGTGTGACAGAAAGGATCCACAGCTTAAGTGCTTACTGCATGAAGGACTACTTCCTTCTGCGTGTTCTAAACTTGCCACCTGCTATTTGCAAGTGCCTTTTTTAAGAGACTTTACATCGTGGACAGAACTGTGAGCACTGGATCCCTGCCTCCTCTCCCCTAGTCTTGTAGACTTCCAGCTTTGCAATTCAAAACTATTTAGTTGCACAGAAGGAAACCTTTCCACACCTTTGATCCTTCTCCAAACCCTTCCTAATTGTACTTTTTTTGAGGTGGGAAATTGCCAGCATTGCATGTTCAAGATGTTCATAGCCCACACAGTGATAAACTGAGTTATGATGTTCTATTCCATTCCTAAGCCTTTCTTACATTCTGTCTGTTTGATCCAGTGTTGATGCAGTTTTGATGTCTCCCATCTCCTGTACCAAGTAAAACTTTTGCAGTAGCATGAAGTTCTGGTAGAATCCTTCCTCTCACTTCCATCATTTTGAAGTGGGGAATGATGCATAAACTCTGCGTGTGAGCCTCCAATTACTAGATCATACTGATCATACTGTCTGCTTCCTTCTCCTTCACTGTCTGAAAGCTGATGTATTGTCTCTTTGTCTTCTCCTGATGTATGTCTTCTGGCTTTACAGAATGCTGCTTTTGGCTTTATTAAGAGGCCAAGCCAAACATGGATGTAAGAAGAGCCATATTGGGTCAGTCCCTCTTTTCTTGATCCTCTGCAACTGAAGAGAAATGCATGGGGCTTGACTGCTACTGTGTGCTCCTTGCTCTCAGTTATCCACTCCATGAAGTCTACAGTCTTTATCTTCAGCTTAGCTGCTCTCAGCATCTGGAATTGTCTATGTAGGCAAATGCCAGCAGGAAGGAGAGGGTGATAAAATACACCTGTAGCCCTCACCACCATCCTGCAGCACACATGAAAGGAAAAGCAACTGCATCTGCTATTTTGGGTGATTTTTATTATCATCCCAGGAATGATGTTTTAGGAGTAGAAGGCTATGCGGATACTTCATATCAGTGATCCTTGCCTTTTTTTTCCCTATACCATCCCTTCTCCATATTGTTGGGTTTTTATTGGGTTAGGAAAAAAAAAAGAGAAACTTATACTACTTACCTCACAGCTGTACTTCTCTCCCTCCAACTACCCCTTAACCTAACTTGTGGCTTTTTGTCTGCATGAATTCTTCCAGTTCTTTAATTTTTCTCCCTATTCCTTTGTCCTTATGTGATTTTTTTTTTTCTCTGTGTGTTAGCCAACGTTTGTCTCCCTTTGCCTTAACCACACTTCTGTCTTTCCCCTCCAAGCTCTGAGTGCTGTCTGCACCTCCAGACCGTGCACTTAGGCAACTGCTCCCACACAAAGATCGAAATCCTCTTTTTATGCACACAGCATTACTAAACAGTTCTTACCTCTTCCTATTTCAGCACCTAGCCAGGCAACCTTTCTCACCTTGAAGGGAAATGTTGTCATCTGAGTTTTTCTGGGGAAGTTCTGCCCTCCTTTAGCTGGGCCTGGCTGAAGATGGAGCCTCAGGATAGAGAGCTCTGTCATCTGAGGTAGGCAGAGAGCATCAGAGTGCCCTCTTCCACTGTCCATGTTTCTCATATAGCCTGGCAGAGTGCTAGATCCAACTGAGAAAATGGACTCTACCTCCAAGGACAGCATCTGCAGGGGCCGTCAGGTAGGAAACAACTTCTGTAGTCATTGAGAGGACCAGTCTCAAATGGAGACTGCTGCTCTCTCCTTCTGTCCTTCCATTATACACAGTCTGTTGTGTCTGTATGATAAATACAGATTGCAGGCTGAGATATATACATCTGTTCAAAAGGGAAATATTTATCTAAACACTGGAGAAAGGTATAATTAAATTTGCAATTGCCTCAATAAGAACATCCAAGATGGGGTGAAAGTCTGATAACAAAGGTGGAGGTAGTCAGGAAAAGCAGCTTTCTTTGTTGACTTCTCTCTGATCTTACTTTGAAACTGGATCTGATTTCAAGGTTAGCAATGCTTTGAATAGGGATTGGACTGTCTGAAATCCCTTGCAAATCAAATCTGTTGAATTTCAGCCTTCTGTATATGTAGCATCTGCTGCTTGAGGCTCTCGCTGCGCCCCTTATCTGAAATCCAGCATAACTGAGGGATCACTTGTCATCTTCCTTCTGGTTAGCAGAAAGAAAATCAGTGTGGGAGGCAGAGTTACCCTAGGTGTAGTAATTCTTTGCATGACTTCTGAAAGCAATGGTTAGAAGTGAATTGGAAAAGGACCGACACAGATCATAAAGTCAAATTGCTTTGGATAACTTCAGAGCTATCCAAAAGTTAACGTACTAGTAAGAGCATATCCATAAGCCTCTTGATCACTGTCTGGGGCATCAACCATTGAGGCTGATACGGTGTCTGACCACTCTCATGATGGTCATGAAATGTTTCCTGTTGCCCAGTCTGATTCGTCCTGGTGCAGCTCTGTGCTGTTCCTGTTCTGTCATTGGTTCCCAGGAGCAGAGCCTGGCATCTCCCTCTGCTTCCCCTTCTCAGGGAGCTGCAGGGAGCAGTGAGGCCACCTCTTTGCCTCCTCTTCCACAGACTGGGCAACCCGAATGTCCTCAGCCTCTCTTCATAGGGTATGCCTTCCCATTCTGTTAGCAGCTTTCTTGCCCTCCACTGAGCTCTTTCAAGGACCTTAACATCCTTTTCATATTGTGGAGCCCAGAACTGCACACAGTATTTAAAGTGGAGCCCAACCAATCCTAAATAGTGGGAGAATCACCTCTGTTGAGGATGGTGTTGAAACTGTGCTGTGCCCTCCGCTTTCCTGCTTATAAAGCTTTGAACTTTCTTCAGGAATAGAAAAGGTTTAGAGAAAGCTGAGAGTGATCAGCATGACCATGGAATAGCTTTAGAACAATGACAGCTAAGGAAACCAGTATTGGGAAAAAAAACATCAACAAAACCATTGGGAGTACAGTAGATGCCTGTAAAATCCCAAATAGCCTGCAAAGTTATTTGCAACTTTTAGCAGAAGAGGCTATAGCAGAAAGTAACAAAAATTGTTTTGGCTCAGTTGGGGCCTTGAAGATGTGAGGAAATGATAAGAATTAACTCCTGCTTTTGAAAGTGATTTCTTACTTCAGACTGCTTCAGTATCAAATCAGTAGAAGGTGAGAAAAGTGGTACCAGTTTTTAATCGGCTTCAAAAAATGCCTGTCCCTGGCACTGACATGTACATCACAAATAGTCAGGAATGTAATGAAGACCCCAGGGTTAGAGGACAAATGAGCGAGAGTAATCTAATGCTAGTTAGTATGGCTTTTATAAGGGCAGTCTGTCTGCTAACGTGTAGAGGTCTTGGAAGGAGTTTTTGAGCCTGTGGGCAAAGGCTCTATAAATCATGTTTTAATAGTAATTTATTAAATTTAAAAATTACTATTTTTAAAAGACTTCGGGCAGACCTTGCTAGGTTTCTAGTCAAACTAAGCTCACTGGGAATAGCAGGGAAGCTTCTCAGATGAATAAGTAGATAGTTAACACATGAGAAGTGAAAAGCTATTTAAAGGAGGGTACTGGTGTAATTAACAGAGCCCTGGGTTTGAACCAGGTTCTTCCAAATGGTCAGAAAATCATTTGGAAAAGAGAGTAAATACCGAAGTGATGAGTGTCACTTATGCGTACCAGTAAGTTGAGCTAAATAACAAAGAAAAACTGTTGACTTGATAGAAATGAGTGGGTAAGAAAATAGCAGATGAAATTCAATGTAGGTAAATGTCTCATATTGTGTATGTAGAAAAGGAATGTGAATCTAAACTCTGTGACGGGCTTCATCTTGGCATTAGAATAGCTTGTTCTGGGAGAGCTTATATTCAGTGCTCAGTAACACTCAGAAAGCAAACAAAACCATAAGGATAATTTCAAGTTCTATTAGAAGATAAAGATGTGAATCTGTGTGATGCATATTTCTTAAGTACTGTTTATACTTCCATACCTGAATCATAACAAGGATAAATTTAAATCAGGGAAAGTGTAGGGGAAGGGGGGCAACAAGGAAGCTACAGATATATCGACTTCTAGATACAGAAAGATTAAGTAGACTAGGACAGCACATTCTGCAAATGAGAGGACTGACATGTATATGGCATCTTTAAAATCAAAAGTAGAACTGCAAAAAATTGTTTTCTGCTTTTTCTAACATGAAAATGAGAAATTGCCATAAGAAGTTAGCAGATGGCAAATTTAAATGAGCAAAACAAAAAGTTCACGTCATTGGTGAATTCTTTGCCATAAGATATGTTTAGTTCAGAAGCTTATGTATTCAATAAGTAATGGGGCAGATTCATGAGAAGATGTCCAAGGTTACTAAATACCAGGAATGCATTTACTAAACAGCAAGAATGACTTTATTTGCTCAAACATTCAGTTTTGAGCTAGTTCCATGTCAATAGTAGCAGCACAAGTCCCGTTTCTATCAAAGGTGAAAGGAAGTATCATGAGATGAGACTAACAGAAATGCAATCCTATCATATTTAACTGTCACAACATTAAAATCCTTTTCAGAGCAAAGGAGCTCCTACATCTGCCATGTCACATCCAGTCTGTCTCTAGAGAGAAGAGATGTGTTACCTTTCCCTTGGTCTGACAGCTCTGAGAATTCTCTTTCTCAAAATGCGGTGCCACTGCAGGAGTGCACAGTGATCGTTTGCTTCTGGGCCACAAAGGAAAAAGATGACTTAACTGAAAGTTGCAGATAGGATTTTTTTTTTTTGCAGTGAGCCAAAGGTAGTAGGAAATGGCAAATTCTCATTGCCTTCATGCAGAATGTTTTCTGATCATGCTGCTAAAAACAACTGGAATTGAAATGTGAAGAAATAGGTATTTAATCTATGGTAATGTTTATTCGTGTCCTAGCGTTGACATCATATTTCCCTGGGTAATGCATTGCTGCACAGAACACTTTGCCTGTAGCTTCATTTTTCTCCTGAAGAAATCGGTTCTCAGAAGTAAACAAGCATAAACCTTGTGAGCATGTGCATGTGTACCTGCAGTCTTTTAAAGAAAATAATTTAGTCACTTTCACAGTTCGTTTGTTTTCTACAGCCCAGTGTGGCTGTCACCACTGTGCATAAGCATATCACTGAGCTCCTGCCTAAGCTGTATTTCAGCCAGACATTACAGCAAGTCTGCATTCTGGAACTGGAGCTTTGCTGTTGTGTCCATGTCTTCTGGTGGGCCTTGAACTCTGTGTAACATAAGTACCATTTTTCCTATGTCTAGTCTACAGGAACACCGAGCTGAAATTAAGGCTTTATATTTAGAGTAACCAATCAACAAGGTTTAGCCAGATCAGTGTCAAAATTACATGTGCCACTGTGGTAGATTTAAAGAAATTTCAGTTACCAAGCCAAAAACAGCCTAGGAAACGGCTAGTGTGATTTTTTGACATATGCTTTTCATTTCGTGGTACCTTCTACAGGCAAGATGGAGACTCAAGATGCACTTGATCCTCATCATCATAGTTCGTTATCTTTTTTTGTATGAAAGCTTCTCTCAGCCAACTTATTCTTAGAATAAATTGTTTTTGTAAATTTATTCCAGCTAATCATGTCCGTGTTTGAGAACAGTATGAAAGAAAGAGGCATCACTGAAAATGAAGCTTTTGACTGGGAGAAGGCTGGTACAGATATCTTGTTGTCCACTAGCACTTCTACTCCACCACAGCAAAACACCAGGCAAACAGCAGCCATGTTTGGGTGAGTACTGCAGTCATGCCAGCCAGACCATGGGCGTGCTCACTAACAAGTTAATTACTGAAAGATTCAAAGGCTGTTGTGATCCTGGAAGGTAGGAACTACGTGACATGTTTTGACTTCAGGCATATTAGTAGAAAACACATTTTCTACTTTGGGTGAGTCTGTCAGTTTAAGTTACATTAAGGAATGCCTTTGACTGGGATTAATGGAACCTGTATGCCATATTGTATGACACACATGCAGCTGGAGCTTCTCTAACAGTGCTTACAGAAAGGCAGTTGCCCTGCTATGGAATGGGTTTCTGGTGTAGAGCTGAACTCATCAGTGTCCATACTGCCTGTGCCTACTTCGTGGTTCCCCAACCCTCACAGGGTTTTTCATTTGCTGGTGCAGCAGTATATGAAACTTGTTTCTCAGAGTTGTAAGTCAGTCCAGATGGTGAGCTGTGGTCTGTTCTGGTGCTTTTGAAGGAGTAAGAATCCATAATAATATTACTGAGGATAGAAACTATAACGTCTATCAAGCCTCACCATCTCATGGAAAGATGGGTGGTTTTTAAGCTAAATACTGTGTAATGTGCACTCCTGAACTTCTGAAGAAGTTTGCAGCCTGGGAATTGAATGTCCCCAAATGCTTTCACACATCCGTTCCATCTTTGTGACTGTATACTAGGTGGAATGTTCTCATCTGTTTCATGTAATAATATCTGGGTGTTTTTTTTTTCAACCAGAAATACATTAAAAACTGCTAAGGAATTTCTTTGGAGCAGTGTGATAAACCACGTTCTTTAATTACTATTATAATACCTTTCTTGTTTTTTCCGTAGGGTGGTTAATGTCACTCCAGTACCAGGAGATTTGCTTCGTGAGAACACTGAGGATGTCCTTCAGGGTGAACATCTGAGTGATCAAGAGAATGCTCCTCCCATCCTGTCGGGCCGGCCAGCAGAAGGTCTTGGCCAGACACCAAACACTGCTTTCAATGAGGCTGAAGTTTGGGAAGAGACAGATGTGAATCGCAACAAACTCAGGATCAGCATCAGCAAAGTAAAGAGCATATGTTTATTTCTTGTGGCTTCTGATCTCAGGGCAATGAATTTGCAGACTGCTATAAGCAACTTGGATCCACTGCCGTAACATCCTACGTGGTACAGAACAAACAGCACCAGGAATTTCTCTGTGGAAATGGGGAATAGCAGTTTTTTCAGAGTGAAAGCCATTGGGATTAATTTGGATCTTTATGCAAAATACGTTGTGAACCCAATAATGCTAGAGTGAATCATTCATGTAACCGCTACATTGTGATGTAGCATCTTGGTACTTCAAGCAGTGGTGTTCTAGTCCTTGAGTAGCTGATACAGTATCAGAAATGTCCCAGTTTTGGAAATTATAAGCCAAAATTTTACTGCATCCCAATCTCTAGAGCAAATAAATTCGATCTGAGGTGCCTTATTTTCGTGGATCTTAATTCATCACTGGTTGAGTTTGTCTTCCAGTTGTTTAACTGTCCTTTCTAAGGGGTAGCACAGTCTATGAATGGCATATTGGTTCGTGGTTGTTAAGAGAAAGTAGACTCATTACTTAATATTTTTGTATTTTTGCCCTCCAAGGTCGTATTAGGCTTTGTAGCCTACATTACATCTACATTGCAGTTGGTTTTCCTTATAATCCTTAAGCTATTTTTTCAATTCTTTCTTGTAGAAGTGACTGGATGATGAATTCATTGTAAATGTTATTTGAGGGTTTACCAGTTCATTTATTTATTAGATCAGTTTACATATTGTAAGTAAACTAGTGTTTGTTGTGTTGATCTCAATTCTGATTTCAAAATCAGAATATCACATGGAATGACACCAAATACAAACAAAATCTGTCACCAGAGAAACCTGCATTGGCAGGCAAACTGTCAGGTAGCAGACAGATATTGGTAGACTAGCATTAATTACATGGTAAAGCTACCAGCCTGCTGGGTCTGACCAGAATTTACTTCAGTCTATACACAGACACAAAGTTAGTCCTTTCTTCAGTTCTTCCCACGGATATCTATGCTATCCTGAATCTTATCAGGAAAGATTATTTTAAGACCAGAAGGCCTCTCACCTAACTTACTTAATGTTCTCCAGTGTGTCCAGTTTGGATCAACATGTTATCAGTATGAAACATTACCTGAAGAGTTCCTCAATACTGAGAATTATAAATTAAGTTCAAATCACTTCTTCATCTGTCTCTGGTAAGTTGTGTGTGTGTATTTGCAGAAGTTCTCATCTGAAGGCACATGGAATAAGAAAAGCTTGATAGAGCAAGGCCTTTCTTTTTCCACAAGTTACAAAAACAAAAAAAAATTATTTTACAGAAATCCTGATAATTCCTGTTTATTCTTTTGTTTCGTAGAGCCACCAGGTGCCTTCATGTTCTTCAGTCAGACCAAGATGCATGCAGGGGAGTCCTAACTGTCCTTTCCTCATGCTAGTTGTATGTTACGTCTAGCTACTCAGTGCTATCATTCACAAGGCTGTCATAACAGCAGCTAGAGGCAGGAGAGATTTTTACAAGATCCACAGCATGACCAGGTGACTCTCCTGCTAAGGGCTGTGCTATTTCTTATCGGTTTACTGGCAGAGCAATTCAGAGGAGTCAGCATGGCAATGAGTGCTTCAGTTCTGACAAGCTTAGTGGATACACAGCAGTCAGTAAAACACAGCTGAGGACATTACGCTTTCCAAAGCAGAAGTCTGGCCTTTCTGTCAGCAAGGGTTATCTTTAGTCTGACTCTTGCCTGTCCTTTCTCTCTGCTAGGGCTGTTCTCTTTGCTTTGATTGTTCTCTGATAAGGAGTCAGTTTTCATTGAAGTCACAACCACCACAAGGAGAAATAAAAGAAGCTGCAGATTTGATCTGTAGGGCTGGAGCTTCACCTCTCCTTGCAGTCTCAGACATACTGTGTGTCTTTCAGAATAACATAGGCAGCTGGTTGGTAAAACACCTTTCTATTTCCAGCTTCAACATCTTTGTTTTCCAGTTTTGTGGAACTAGAATTAGCTCTCACTGTCCCTGTCCGGCTCTTTGTTTTTAGGCAATGAATAAATCTTGCTATCTTTTGTTCTTCCCAGTACTTTCCCAGGATGTACTAAGGAGAATCATTTTTCTATGTTCACATGGTTCAAATCTTGTTCTGTCCCATTTTTCTCATTTCTCTGCTAAGGGTAGTTTCCTTGCTCATTGTCACAGAGAAAGGTTCTTCTTTCACTGTTGGATCAAGGTTCTCATTCTTTGTTGTTTGTTTTTTTTTTTTCTTTCTGTCTTTCTGTCTTTCTGTCTTTCTGTCTTTCTTTCCCTCTTGCACTGTCTTCCAGTTCTCTGCTCTTGGATCTTGCAAAGTTGCTTGTTTTCCCACAAGTACAACATCAGTATTTTGTTCCCCCCCCAAAGATATTTGTCACCATCCTTGAAATTGACCTAGTCATATCACGTCCATCCAAAGTAGAAGTATATACATTCAATATAATGCATGATGTAAGCAAAAATGTAGATTTCGTACACGTTTGCTTTGGCTCTTGGACACCATAGATAAACAAAATTTATGTTTGCAGTAGTTTAGTCCATGATAATTTCAGAGTAATTGAAAGGCAAAGGCCATCTTGTAGAGGTGTTTAAATATTTGAATTGATTTGAAATCCATTCCTTGTTTTAATATTGGATAATTGCCGGGGCGTGTGGGCCCTTGTATTACCTCATAGATTGTTTCTGTAGCTGAAACTGTGCCCTGGAAGAATGCACAGACAACAGTGAAGGATGGGAAATCAAAGTCTGTGATTGGTTTTCAACATTCTCCGTGTTTATTTCCTGCAGACTCAGTGCATGGTGGAAGAAGACCAGAGAAATGGGGTCTGTCCCAGCTCCCCTGTCCGAGTGCCTCCAGAGTCCCCTACCGCACAAGCGCGCTCCCTACGATATCGCCGTGTGAACAGCCCTGAGTCAGAACGCCTCTCTACAGCTGATGGCAAAGCAGATCTACATGAAAGAAGGTTTGCTTACCCTCTGTAACCTCCTGCTACTTGTAGCAGTGCCTCGATTGACTGTTGAGGCCAACCTGATCTTTAGATAAATGGGCACTGAAAGGAGGAGTCAGTGCCTGTGGGCTTTGTGACCTTTGTGATGGGATGTTCTTGTCTGTTAATAAGGCCTGTTAGTGGGAAGGGTTCCTGGGTGGGAATAATTCCACAGGTAAAGAGTGGGACATTTGTTGGAGAAAAAGCGAAGTATTAGATCAGAGATGAAGTTAATAGTCCTGAAGCTTTTTGCTGACCCTAGATGGGAGGGATGAATGGATCTAGTTAGGATACATACGGAGATGCGTGTATTTTAAGAGCTAGCTGACAGATTCTCATCTGGTGAGTTTCATTATTTCATTTGCCAGACTTGTGGTGGAAGCCCCATCCCTGGAGAATCCAAAGTCAGGCTGGATGGGGCTCTGAGCACCTGATGGAGCTGTAGGTGTCCCTGTTCATTGCAGGGGAGCTGGACTAGATGGCCTTCAAGGATCCCTTCCAACTCAAATGATTCTATGAGGATAATTTTTCAATAATAATAGTCATCATCCTCATCATTTTCAGCATATAATGTTGCATTTGTTTGCTTTTGCAAGGTATGCATTGCATCCAGAACACAGAGCATGATTTTGATGCTTATAGGAGTACTTATCTCAGATCCACAGTAAAGAAATGTCCAAGAAGAATAATAAATATACAGAATACAGAATAATAAAAATAATTAAAATAAGGAGTTTAAAGTATTGTGTGCTGAGAAATGCAAGTTATGAGATAAAGACCTCTGATGCTAATAACGCTCTTCATACTCTTCATTAATCCCTCTTCCTCTTACAATTGAAAGTCAGGACATGGACTGTGGTTACAGATCTTACTGACAAAATGACCCCTATAAAACTGTTAGGGAAGAGACAAGCCGCCTTCTTTGTCAGAGGAAATCTAGCAGAGTTCAGCTAGGAAGGAGAGTCACAGGGAGGCACAGGCTGGAAATGAGGAAGGACCTGAAAGAACTAGAGAGAGGGTGAGCCTCTAATATTACCTCCAGTTTGTTAGGTACTGGTTTATTCTGCATGGATGGAGGAAACTGTAATACTTGTCTGTATTTCGGAAATGACTGTGTGTGTTACTATTAATAATTTGGAGATTGAAAAGCAAAACTTGGTTCTGGTTAACTTCTTTCTTTTCTTGTCCTCTTTAAAATAAGAAGGGAAAAAAAAAACATTGATAGTGGTGAGCAGCACTACTCTTGTACATTCACTGAAAGGTTAACTCCTTCCTTCCTCTATTTCTCCTGTTCTTCCCTATCTTTTCAGCATCATGCTGTCTTAATGTAGGAAAGGCATCCCTTTCTGCTGTCCTCTTTCCTCAGCCCATATTTTTAAAACAAAAATCTTTTTGTCATCTTCCAAGTAGCTTCCCTCAGCATGGTACAAGTATTGCCCCTTTCTGCCACAGAGTCTTTTATTTATTCTTCTCCCTCCTTTTCACAGTAGAGACATGACTCACAGCACTTCCTCTGGATTCCTGGAGTAAATTCTTCCACTCTAGGAGTCTCTCTTCTGCTGGGGAAAGGAGAGAGACATTGATTAAATCCCATCAGCTTCTTTTTTTTTTTTTTTTTTTAATAAGAGCTCATTAATATGCAATTTTTGACGCACATGCAGTGTGAGAGGGCTACTGTTCAGTCTTACCTTTCTAAGTCTTCCCTGTTCACAGTAATATACTTTGTTTTAAGTATTTAACAAAAGCACCCTTACTTCTTTCAGGTCCATCAGGAGGTGCTGAGGTCTTTGTTTTCACATACTTCATTCTCTATATCAGCCCTTGATTGACCACCTTCCCTGATTCCTCTTTATTCATCAAAAATTGCTCATTTTGACTTGTAATTCCTTCTGTCTCATCTCTGACCTTCATTGTGCCAAAGACACCCAGCTCTGCTTAGTAACCCTCACCCTGTGGTCAGTCATCTTTGTGTTTTCCCTTGAAGATTTTTCCCCAGAAGAGCAAACAAGGCTTCTGTATGGTCCTTGTTGAAATCGCTTTGTAAAAAAACACTGCAAGTGTCTTTTTCTGGGCATCAGACATTGTGACTGTGCAACAAACTGCCAGCCTCTGCAGTAGTCAGAACTGAATAGGGAGGGAAAGGAAGCAGCAGGTGCACGCCAAATGAGAAGCATGGACCATAACACTGTGGAACAGAAAGACAGAAGTGCCTATGGCTTTTCCAGCTGAGATGATGCCAAGGCTGTCGGGGCACAGGGAGCTTCCAGGGCTTGTTTGAAAGGTATTTCTGCATGGCTGCATAAGTTGATGCTATTTAGATTGTGAGTCACTGAACATTATACTGCCCTTTGTCAATGCATATGTGACATGTTTCCTTCCTGCTCCTCCAAATTATTTTGAGGTCACCTATGCCTTGTAACATTTCAGTGAGATTTTCCTGCTGTCTTCAAAGAGCTCACATAGCCACCACAGAGACCTCAGTGGCCACCTTAGAGAGCACAGTGCAACTGAAGGGGTATAGGAGCCCAGCAATGACATTAAGTCAGACAGTAGATTTAAGTTGTTTTGTTTTGTTTTGTTTTTCACAAACCAGTAGGAATTCCCAATGGGGATGGAGTATTTTGGTGTTGTGGAAGAAAACTGGTTGGAATCTTGTCAGCTATAAGGAAGAGAGTTGATGAAATTGGTGGCTATCATACAGAATTACTTTAGGAGGAGTGTCTCTCTGCTACTGTAGGTTCTAAATAAATGTTTTTGTCTAAGCCCATCTTTCTAAAGTACGCTAAGAAAGGAGTGAGAGCTATAGAGTTTTTTTCTCAGCTCATATGCTATCTAACTTTAACCACAAACATGATGTATTTTTAATGGCTTCATGTTCTGTTTTCAGATCACGAATGGATTTGCCTGGCTCTCCATCACGGCTTGTGTGCTCCTCCCAGCCAGCTCAGATGCTGTCCATTGACACTGGCCAGGCTGACCGGCAGGCAAGCGGTCGGATGGATGTATCTGCTTCAGTGGAACATGAAGCCCTCAGCAATGCTTTCCGCTCAGTGCCGCTTGCGGAGGAGGAGGACTTTGATAGCAAGGAGTGGGTTATCATTGATAAGGAGACGGAGCTGAAGGACTTTCATCCAGGTGCTGAGCCAAGCACCTCTGGTACCACAGATGAGGAGCCTGAGGAGCTAAGACCTATTGAAGACGGTGAGGAGAGAAGGCGCTTGGGCGCAGACGCTGCAGTCAGGCCGAAGACTCATGATGGGCGAAGTCGGGGTATGCAGCCTGTGACTGAGGAGGACAGTTCCCACAGACATGAAGGACCTTCTCAAACAGTATCTGACAGTAAACATGAACAGCAGACAGGAAGTCCAGCCCACTCCCCCCTACACTCAGCACCAGCTATCCGACAAAGGAGACGAGAATCTGAACCTACTGGTCCTCACAGACAGGTAAGATCCTTACTCTGGTCTGTATCTCATTGCCTAGCATAGCAAAATCATCGTCTTGGGAAGCCTCAGCTTTGCTGGAGAAATCTGAGGTTCCAGACATGGATGCTCTTGTGAAACTTTCTGACAGTACTTGCAAATGTTGTGAGCACCTTCGAGGTGCTCCCTGTAGCTGGTAGTGTTGTCCACTTCTAAGGGCACATTGTTGTCAAGATGTTTTAGCAATTTTGGCACAGATGCAAGAGGTGAGCAAATTTCTGGTTGTGGGTATCTTTAATAAGTCCTCTTATTTTTATCTCTCAGTGATTTGTTAATAACTGCTTAGTTGTGTGGAGGTGTTACTAGCACATCTCCTCACAGTTTCTCAACAGCAGCAACAGCAGCAGCAGCAATACGTTACAAGATAATGCTGCCTAATGTAATCATACATCATGAATAAGCCTGCAGCAATGCATAGCGTAAAGTAACTCCCTAAAATTAAACTTTCTTTTGAATACCTAAAAAAATCTCAGAGTAACCAGCACGTATCCACCTCAATCTTACTTCAGTGATCAGTATTGTTATCAGGCTTTTAACTCACAGAAATGTCATTAGCTACTGTGTTTTTTTTCCAAACAGTTGTAGAGGGCTTCATTCATTTGTGGCTTTTTTTTTTCCCTATGGTCCTCTGAAGACATGAAGAAGTTCAGTTTTTAGTAAGAAGTAATATCTTTTATTAGATTACCTGGAGAAACATGATATACTGTTAGCTCAGATTACCTATGTCATATCTAGTCTTCATTTCTCAGACATTCAGAGGAAGGCTGTAGAGTATTAATAGCAAAAAAAAAAAAAAAAGCAACCAATAAAATTGCTCTCCTGTGAGCTGAAATTTGTATGCTAGTGAAGATCTATCATGCACATGCAATCCATAAGTGAAGGAAACAAAAGGCGAGTCTTGGACTATGTGCAGAAGTACGCTCTCGTGGTAGGTGCCTTTGCATTGTCTTGTTTGCCTCTGGAAGATGGTAGCTCCATTTTCCATTCCTTCTTGGCCTTGGTCTCTAAGAAAGTGTTCACAGGATTGGATCCTTCTGCACAGGCCCTGCCCAGATTCTGTTCTTCTCTGGATCCCAGAAGTAATTAGAAAAAAAAAGAAAAAAAGGCATAGGTATTCACTGTAAAAAGCCAATATTTGGAATGACCTAGATGTCTGGAGATTGCATAGGCTGGACCAGCAGGTTGAAAGAGCTTCTGTGTGAATTTGTTCTGTACCCTTATTAAACTGATCAGTGTAAGATGCTCATAATGCAGTGAGTGTGGCACAAACCAGCTGGTAAGAACCAGCAGGGATGCTTCACTGGCATATTTTACATAGCTAAAAAAGGCTGGAGCAAGGATAGTAAGTGCTGCGTGAAATGACTGGGGGAGTTGGGTATGATGCAGCATGAAGGCTGCTTAGCATAGCATAATGATGCTTTAAAAAAGATCACCTTAGCAGGCAAAAAAAGAAAATTCACTTCCTTTCATTAAATAAAGATAATGTGGTTGTGGGTGGTCACTTAACATATCAGACACCCTTGGTTCTCCAGCAGTCTGTGCCTTTCTTTGTTCTTCAGTTCTGAAATACTCCCTGGTTACTACTGAGCCTGGCTTTTTATGTAGTTGGTCCAACGCTGGACTTGTTTGAGTGCCTGGCGTTTACTTACGCTTCCTTTGATGTGTGGATCCTTCAGTTGCCTCTACATACACAGCTTCAAAATTACTCAAATTTTTCAATTTCGTTACAAAACCAACTGCTAATGCTCTAAGGAAAAATAACTTGGTGCATGGAGGAAAGAAAGAGCCTCTTCTTTGGTACTGCAAAGCTGAAGACACAAATGTTGAGAGCTGTAAACAGTTGCCCAAGGGCTTTGTTTATGAAAATGCTGAGGGCCTCGCTGTCAGTGTTTCCCGCAGCTCAGACTTGGGCTTCTTCTAGGCTTGTATGAAACTGTGCTTTGATAATGTATTCCTGATTTAATGCTTTCTTCTGTTCCTCCCGTATATACCATTACTGGCAAAAAGACAATAACCTCTTGATTATCACAGAATCATAGGACACTTGAAGTTGGACCATCCAGTCCCATCTGCTGCTCTAGGACGAGTCAACTAGAGCAGGTTGCTCAGGGCTGTGTCCAGTCCAGAATATCTGTGGATGGAGGCATCACAGCCTCTCTGGGCAATATGTTCCAGTGTTAAGTCCTCCATACTGGTAAAAAAACAAACAAAAAAGAACAAGCCTCTTTTTCTTAAACTGAATTTTCTGTATTTCGTTTTCTGTCTATTTCCTCTTGTTCTTTCACTGGAAATCACTGAGAAGAGTCTGGCTGCATCTTCTTTCTCTTGTCAGCTGTTTACATACATTGATAAGGTCCTCCCTGAGCCTCATCTTCTTCAGCCTCAGCTCTCTCAATTTTTTTTGCTCCAGTGAGAGTGCTCCAGCCCCTTCGTCATTCACTGGACTATCTTTAATAGCTCTATGTGTCTCTCATATGGGAAGCTTAGAATTGGACCCAGTGCTCTAGGTGTGGCCCCACCAGCACTGAGAAGAGGGCAATGGTCATCACCCTCCACCTGAACGGAACATTCCTAATGCAGGTTAGGAGGCAGTTAGCCTTTTCTGCAGCAAGAGCACATTGATGGCTTGTGTTCAATTTGGTGTCCATCATCATCCCCAGGTATTTCTCTACCAAACCGCTATCAACTGAGGGTGCGATCTGTCCAATCATTTTGGTCACTAATGAAGTGATCCTAATATCATCCCCTGGGCTGCGTCACCAGTGACTGGAAGTTCAGGCAGTTTTCAGTCCAGCTCAGTATCCATTTATCTCGCCTATATTTCATCATTTTGTCTGTGAGGATGTTTTGGAGACGATGTGAAAAATCTTGCTGAAGTTGAGATAAGCAACCTTTCCCTTTTTCTCCTCACCCAGTGAGCCGGTGATCTCATCACAGAAATTTATCAGATTTGTGAGGAAGGATTCAGCCTTCATATACCTGTGCTGATGTATCCCAGTTACCTTTTTCTTAATTTATGTGGAAATAGCTTCCTGGAAGATTTGCTCCATGACCTTTCCAAGCTGACTAGAGTGTTGTTTCCCAAGTTGTCCTCATCTACAGCTCACATGTTTGTTCAAATGTTTGAATCTGTTGTAAGAAATACTTCAAGTGTGAGGGAAGGTGGTGTCCTTAAGAAACTGTGGTGTGTGAGGGAGCATGATATGAATGAATGGTGCTGTGGGCAAAATGAAGTATAGAAAAGGCTTTTAATAGCCTGGGAGAATTTCTGGCTGAGGAGGTATGTAAGAGATGTGTGGATGTGGCATTAAGGGACATGGTGTAATGGTGGGACAACCACCAAATAGTGTTTGACAACCAAGATGATTCTGTAATTCTCTGTTCTCATGTATTAGATATCTTCTATTTTCAAATGATAATGAGACAGCCACAACAGAGCATAGACTCAAGGGAAGTGCTGATACAGAAGCAGAACAGGATTGTCATGAAACCATATCCAGTTCAATCTTTGTGCCACAAAGATACAACAAGCGTACAACATGCTACTTAACAGAGCATTTAGGTTTATTAATATACGAATTTTAATAACTATGTAACAGATCTTTGCTTATGTCTGCACGATAAAATGCAACTGTAGAAATAGCTAAAAATTCTGGTGCAAGATTTCTGTTATTTTTTATAAATGTTTTTGTC
Source organism: Meleagris gallopavo (assembly GCF_905368555.1). Taxonomy (NCBI): domain Eukaryota; kingdom Metazoa; phylum Chordata; class Aves; order Galliformes; family Phasianidae; genus Meleagris; species Meleagris gallopavo. Next base: position 15,344,412 of record NC_139405.1, read on the forward strand.
CACTCTTAGCAATATCATTTAAAAATTTGTCAAGTTCTTAAATATGCTGACTAAATTCACTGATACTTGATAAAGATGGCAAGTTACTTCTGCCTTCTGCATTGGGAAGAAATACAAACATTCATGCATTTAAAAGTTTTAGCCATTGCTTCTGTCTGTAAGTCTGCACACATGAGTATTTCTTTACTCTGAATCTCGTTTGCTGCTTGAGCAACTGGTGTTCTAGAAAATGTTTTGAGACTTCTTTACCTAAAACATTCCTGCCTAGGTGATGTTCTATCTAAGAAGTACAAAAGTGTGAAGCAACACTGGGAGATTCAATTAACTTTTCCTTACCTATTCTTGGATATATTCTGCAAAGTTCACAGGGTACCTTGCTTACACTGTGTCTTGCAGTCCCATCTTCTGGAGCCAGGAGTTTATCCTTTAGTTAAGATCTCAAAGTAAGAGCCACTGATATATTTCCTCACAAGCTTAGCCATGTTGTTAGAATTATTCTTTGTTAGGTCCCTTTTCTTTTGCAGCCAACCTCCCACAGCCAGGAGAATACCACATATGGACTTTCTTAAAGTTGTCTGTATCTTGACCCTAAGAAATCAGTGGTTGTGAAACTTAGAAACTCTTCTCAATCATATCCCACCCTTGGCATCTTTGCTGAGAGATCTCACAAGTGTGCTCAACATGAAGACCTATGTTGGCTAAAACATGAGTAAGACAGGAAGCAATTAGAACACATTGGGCTGCCTGGGCTAGCTTCACCTGGGAGTTGTCTGTTGTCACTGACTTTATTCTGTAAAAATCTCTGTCAAAACCCTCACTGAGCCAAGAAAATTCTCTATTCTGGTATTGAGTCCAATGCCCTCACGCTCTTGAACCTCATCATCACCTTGTTTGAGGGATGCAGTAGTTGTGATATTGCCTGGTGTCCATGGAAGCAGCCTGTCCTTGCTGGTGACCCCTGTGTGCTGCTGCTCTCCTTCATTGATCTGAGGTCGTGGCAGTTATTCTTCAGAAAAAGGCACAGAGACATGGGAGATGGCTGTCTCACAAAATAGGGATCATGTGTTGGTCATGAATCATGTGTTGTAGTGTCCTGGTTTGCCCCTGGATCTGTTACCTGAAGTTTCATTTGATTTGCACTGGGGACTGAAAGCCGAGCAGGACGTTTTCTGGATTACATTTTGAGCTCTTTGACCACAGACCCTGGAGCAGTGATGAGGGAAATCCTTAGCACTCCCAGAGTACAGGAGGCAGCAGAAGGAGATGACAGAAACTACCACTTCGCTGGCTCTGAGACAAAGAGCTAGGTTGAAAGAGCCAAGCAATGAGCTGAAGCTGAACAGCAGCAGGTTGTCAGATTCACAGCACTGAGCAGAGGAGGTAGGCCAAGGGAAGAAAGCAGCAAGGAAATGAGGTATGAATAGGTGCTGTGTATCTTGCTTTGCTTTCCTTTTCATTCAACAGCAATATCTGTGGGCTACCCTGTGGGACCGTTTCTCAGTAGTGAGCAATGGGCATTTGCAGAAAATTGCTAATTATGTTTAATGTATTACTCTAAGTCTGTTGAGCTCTGTCAACACAAGAGATGTCACACTGCTCCTGTCCAAACAGAACAGGATAGGGTTGATGGAGGGTGGTCCAACCTGACTGCTGCCAGGGGCAAAGAAATGAAGAGAGGCAGCACCTTCAGCTTTGACTGTGTAAATCAAGCGTTAGGACATCCATTGATGTAAGTGGCATGTTTGTAACCTCAGCTTCTGCCAGGAGGCAGCAATATCTGAGTGTGCTAGAAATTTACCCCTTTGTGGCCTGGGCCTTGGTTCTGTGCTGCAAAGGAAGTCCATCGAGATAGTTAGATCCTTTTTTTAGCTTTTAGAAGGCTTCACCATGTTGGTATGATACATACAGTGAAAATCATACTATATGCTTAGCATAGAGCAGATAATAATTATAAGAATTCCGTGTACATATTTGTGCAGCTTACAAACAGTATACCCAGGACTGAATTTATATGCCATCTGCAAAGAAGAGATGATTGTCTTTTTCCGAAATTAGAGTTGTTGTCTAGAATTTGTCTCAGATACTGAGTGACGGCATTATACATTATTATTATCTGAGAGTCTGATCTGCGCAGTGACATGCAATACATTTAGGACTGTGAATAATTGCTTTTCGCATTTAATGCCCACCACAAGCTAAGTAGTTTTCATATTCTTATGAAGATAAGGTATCAGCCTCAAAACGCTGCAAAGATATTGAAGGTGATAGAAAAGATATGAGACTGGATGAAGTTCAGTTCTTCTTCTCATATAATTTGCAAGGGCAATATCTCTAGTCAGCTGAGGAGAATAGTGTTGGCTTATGAAAATAAAATATTGCCTTTTCACATTTCCTGGTTGTACTTTGAAACCTGCAGAGATTTCTTGAAAATAAATGAAGTACGAGGAAGGGAATGAATTTGAAAGGAATCGTGTAATTCCAGGAAAAATTGTTTGTTTTGGAAATGTAGGTTTGGACACCCCTGTGAAAGCACTGGTTTTGTTGCACAGGTAGAAAGGAGAGAAAGAGCTTTTTCAGGGTGAAGTCTGAAATCACTCCCATACTGCCTCTCTCTCCTGTTCGGTGCTTAGAGGGAAGGTAGGGACTGCGATCTCATCGTGATGCACAGATGCTGCCCTCTGTGAGTATACCTTTCTTCCTTCCCTGGCCATCCGTGGATCACAGAAGCAGAAAAGGGACCTAAGAGTACATCTCCTCTTCCTCTCCTGTGGCTCTATGTTTTCAGTTTCTTACTGAATGATAATTACACACTGCCTTGCCTTTCCAGCTGCTGCCTCTGCTTAACAAAACTGGAAGCATTAATGCTCCCCCTGCAGGTACTGAGTAGAAGGCAGGAATGTCAGCATGAGGAAAGGGAACTCTACTAACAGCCTTCAGAGCGGCCTTTGCAAATCCCTGGAGTGAGTTTTAATAAGATGCACTGAAGGAGTCCTTGAGAATCTCTCACTATTAAATACCTATAATTATTTGAGCACTGAGTGTTTCACCTTTTCTTTCATACACATGGTTTCCAAGCGTGTTCAGAGTTTTGCCTGTTGTCTATATGCAGGATGTATGACTAGTCTAATGACCTATCAGATAGGTGATGCCAGAGTGGTGAGGCGTGTGGCCTGAAGAGACATTTCCAGTAGCCAGAGGAGGGGACAGATACAGCAAGGCTGACACTGCTGGTGTCATCACTCGCGGTCGCATGTGGCTGGGGAGAGCATGCCAGGCCCCCATAATTGCAGACTCCCGTGGTGCCCATGGGATCCCTAGGAATTTGTAGGCACAGAGCAGTAAGTTAGCCCAATTTAGAGCAAAAGCATTTTTCGTCCGCCAGCGAAGATATCTGCAGCATGCGCATCACAAACCAGGGGCGAGTCAAGTCTTTGCCTGACACCTTTTCCTCCACTCTTCTTGGTCTTTTTCAGTTGGAGGAGGACAGGCCTTCTCAGCACTCCCTCCCGAGGTACAGCCCCCTGAGAAGACTGGCGTCCTCCGTTTTCTCCTCCTCAACCCTGGAGACAGAACACTACCCTCACGTTGGTGGCACTTTCATACAGCGCAGCCGTTCAGCGGAGAGCAGCCCCGTGCGCATGCCCCACCGCAGGCACATGCCCCCCACGGCAGGAAACCACAGACTCATGCCTTCCGTCCTCCGCATTTCCAGGTCCCAGCTCCAGCAGGTGTGGGCCCGCTTCACACACAAAACATAGCCCGTTCAGGGAAGCAGCAGCCTCCATAATGCAATAATAGATCCCACCTGCCCACAATGTGTCACCACTTAATGCAATATTGAATCCCAGACAACACTGGCCTAAGGTACTGTAACTTCCAAAGCCCCCGCAACCAGACCCCACAGAGACTGAAAACATCCGCCTTTCTAAACCTCCCAGCAACCTGGGCAAGGGGCTGCAGCACGGCTGAAGATGCGAACGCGCATGGTGAACGTGTGATGTGTTAAAGAAGTGGATGCCAGGGCTCATCTCAGAGACTCACTTGTGTGTCCTGCAGCGGGGTAGGAAGTGCAGGGCTGCCTCACTGAACACGCGCAATCAAGCCACAAACATTGTCCAATTATGACTGGAGCGAAGAGACCGTGGAGGTATCAGCAAGCGTTGCCTTCCTCATCTGCTCAAGCATCTTTGTTGGTATCTTACACCGGGCCACATCTGTAGGCAGTTTTACTCCATCTAGGCGTAGGTAGACTCCCACTGGAAGCTCACCTGAGGCAGGACCTCGGGATTTGTCCCTCTTGTGGAGTTATGATAATGTATCTCTTCGTTGCTTTGCCTTTGGAAATCCCCATGCTTTTCTTGTGATTTTGTTTCCATACAGACACTGCATTTTTCTGTCTCTCTGACTTTGCCTCTGTTATGTGTCAGCGGATCTGTGTGTCTGCTCTCCACTCCTAAGCTGCTCCAAATCCAGCTGCCTTCCCCCAAAGGCATTGACTGTCAAGAGCTGGATGGCAGGGCTATTCTTACTGATCCAGCTGTATATTATGCTATTTCTAAATTTCAGAAACTTTAGGCACCTGCAGCTTTTCAGTGGCAGAGCAGCCTTGCTCCTTGGCCATGCTTGGAAATGCCTATGGTAATAGATCTCACTTTAGAAACCAACTGGCCTCAGCATTGGTACACAGAGCCCCTGTAGCCGTTGCCTAAACTTGAATCTCAAAGGCAAAGGAAGATCAAAATTGTTCTAAGTCTTTATTTCCCAAGTTTTTTGCGGGGATATTGTGTCCTCAGTACAGTTGCAGTGTGTAGGCTGTATGAAGACCTTCTGTAATGAAGTGAATGTTGTAACTGTTTGCCATTGAGCCGAGCGTTTGGTCTGGTATCCTGGGAGAAGAGGCAGTATGGATGTGAATATTAAGGAGGGGGATTGTTGGTGGTGCTCAGGACTTTAGGAAAAATGTGAGTCCAAAAGAAAATGCTCTGCAGAAAATACGTAAGCCCAGGATGCAGACAAGAAGACACTGGGAAATCTCAACTGTGAAAATGGTGTGAGATAGATAGGGCTGTTGAAAGAAAGCTGATGATTTGTAACACAAAGGTATAAGCATGTAGGTAGGATGTTTCCAGCTGAGTTACAATGAACAGTTCCTTCCAAATACCATTTTCCATGGGCATATCTGCCCTGCCTGAGGTTCCTTTAACAGCAGATTCATCCCTCTATTAGCCAGTTTGACAGTGTAACCTCAGACAGGGTGGAATGGTACTTTCTGAGCTCCTAGGACCTGGTCCCATGGCTCAGTGTGGCTCAGGACCTGCTTAAGGCAAGCTGGGCATTCAGTGCCTCCTGCCTGCCTGTACAGCATCCCCGTGCTGGGGGATGGAGATGGTGGAAGCAACGCTCTCTGCTTGTTGGCATAACCAATCTCTTCCCACAGTCATTTGTGAGTCAGTGACAATAATTTATTTTGATTTGCACCATGAATGTGAGTGAGCAGGATGCTTTACTGCCCCGCCAAATTTGTTATCTGCAATTTGCCAATCGGTTTTATTATTAAAAAAAAAAAAAAAAAAGGCACTGGCCATTCCCAGAAATGCTTACACTGGATTATGCTGTAGCCTAATCCTATTTGGCTGTTCTTTTCTTGCAAAGCACAGAAACAACAGAGGGCAAGGCTTCGCTTTTCTCAAAGTGACATGAGAGGTGATGATTTCCTGAACCAGACTCTTCTCTGATTTTATTTTTTTCCATGTTCAGTAAAGATGACTTTACTAGAACAGCAGGTTTCAGAGAAAACAGAGCTTATGAAAGAACAGCTCAGTAGCTCTTAATAATTTTTAGTTTATAGTTTCCAAAAAGCTGATGTTCACTCTTAAGGTCCAATTATAGGAACAAAACTAGAAACTGAACACATTTTACTTTTACTGGTGAAAAGGGGGAGCAAACAATAGCTGGGATTTCATGAACTCGGACCTACCAGTTTCAGTCAAAATAATGGTTAGCCATTGAATAGCTCTGTACCTAAAATTTAGCAGGCATTAATCTATCTAATGTTACTTATCATGGCTGTAGAACTGTTAAGCTCCCAAATTTGATTGAAAAAGATAGGTGATTTATACAAACTTCAATAAAATTTTTCTACTTAAAATTATGAATAAATTTTAAGCCGATGAACCAAAAGAAATATGTTTCTATACTGGTATCTCTTACTAGCAAGGATGTTTCTCATTAGCACTTCTGAGGTTCTGACCTTAGTTCAGCACCTCCGTGCCTTCAAGTGGCTATCAAGGGGAAAAAACAAAATCACTGGACGGAAGGTTTGCAGTGGCAGGAAAATGGATGGCTTGGTAATTCAGTACTGGCAGGCCAGCTCTGCAGTAGGATCAGGACTGCCTCATAAGTTGCTTGCATTCAGACTCATTATTGCATCCAGCCAGGGTTGTGCTTCAGAGTGTGAAGAATATGGGTCATGTGCACAGAGCAGGGGAAGCTGTGCCTTCGGAGGTGCTGTCTCCCAAAATGATGAGGGATTTGGCTGGAATAATTAGCTGCATGTGAGTTCTCAGTATGCTGTTGTGGGGGTGGTGGCGGCGGCGAAGCACTTCTTTGGTGATTCAGCAGGAAAAGGCAGATGTGAGCAGAGGAGAGATCAGTGGCAGACATGGAACCCAAGTCTTGTATGGAATATTTTTTTAATAAGATTTTTGAAACCTGAGAAGGGAGAAGTAATACAAGAGTTACTTGGTTCTGTAAAACCTGCCTGGTAGAATGAGTTTGAAGACATGCAGTCTGCCATTAAAGACTAAACTAGAACATGGTGTGGTCACTGTCAGGAGTACCTATCTGAAGAGAGCAAGATGGGTTTTTAAGCTGCCAGGCAAAGGTATGGATGGACCTGGTTGAAAATGAAGTAAGAAAAGTCGAAATAGAAGTAAGATGCTCATTTGAAAATAAAGTCCATTGGTGACAAATCACTGGTGCATATTATTAAAAGACAAACCAAATTCCCCCTGTTCAAATTCTCTAAGATGGGCTGTTTATGTCTAAACCAATCCTGTACAACCATCACTGGGGCGTTATGGTAGAATCGTTGGACGAGTTGCTGCGGCCTGGGTGTTATGGAAAGCTTTATTTCATGCTCAGTGCTCCATATGGCTTTTAAAATTTAATTCTAAATAAATTAATTGGTGCTAATGAGTGAGATCCTGATGTTATAGTAGTATGAAAAGAATATTTAAAATAATCCATTTGCTTATTTTTTTAACATCTTCATCTAATGCTGTAATAATTACTGTGGAATCCACATATTATCGAGGAACAGTTGGCAAATTAAAGAAATGTGAAAATAGCTCTGATTTTATATTTATGGAACTGTAATAAATTAATACTGGAATACTAAAGAACGTTACAGTGCGATTCTAAAAACCCTCTTCAGATTACATTTCTATCGCATTTTGTTTGTTGTATTACATTTATAATGATTGCAATTATAAATGTAAATATATCCAAAAATCAGTTGCCAAAAGGAAAACAACACAAAACCAACAAGTGGATAGTGCAGTGGAAGTGGCAAGCAACCATTTTCCGTTAAGTCTGCGCTTTTGTGGTCAAGTTAAGGGAAGAGAGGTGCCAGTTCTCTAAGAGGTACCCTCCTACCCCCACTCCATCCCTTTCAGACCTTTCCCCCATCTGGCTGCATGAACCTACACGGTGAGAAGGAAAGGTTTGGGGTTAGTTTTGGGTGGGTTTTTTTTAGCTAAGTTCATTGCTGTTCTGACTCCCTGTCCATTTGAGCAGCTTGTAGCAGTGGCAAGCCAAGGGCAGCAGAGATGAATGTGATTATGGGACTACGGGCTGAAAAGTTTGTTACCATAGTTATTTTCCTTTTCCTTTTGTTCATGCCCAAAAATAGGGTTTCCTTCCTGAAAGAAATGTTCTTGGTTTTGCTTCCACTTGTATGTAGTACTTGTTCTCCTCAGAATCCAAAATGAGGATTAAAGTGAGCATTTGCCACTTGCTTGCCATACAGGAGTTCACTAGCATCAGGACAGGTTGCTAGGATCTCCTGCTCCACTTCAGTGAGCAAATGCACATCAGTCTCGTATACTTGCAAAAGCCATCATTTTATGTCTTGGTCCTTTCACTTTCTATGCAGAATGGGAGATGTTTCCAATTTTTCACTCTCTTCCCAGCCTGCTTCCCACAGGAAGGAGCTAATGAGAAGCGATCCTTGTGCAAATACTGTGAATGCTTGCGTTAAGCTCGGAGGAATTGGCAGTGAACTCCTGGGTGGTACCTGCAACAGTCTCATTCCTTCCTTGGTTGGTCCCTGAGTTGTTGAGTCACTTCTCTGCGTTTCTCCTGGCACAGCAAACGTGCAGCTGAAGAGCTGCTGGGAGAAAGCGTGCTGTGTCCTGCAGCTCACAGCCAGGCAGAGCAGGCAGAAGGCTGGGGACTAATGTGTTTGGGAGATTTATCTTTGGTGGCACTTATGTGACGAGGGATTGAATGAATGCCAATGGTTGAGCTTAAAATGGCAAAAAAGCAAGCTTTCTGTAATGCTGCAGGATTGCTTCGCCAGCAGTTATGGCAGTCATTGGAGTGAAGAGCTTTGATTCCTGACTTGGAACAAATGTAGTTCTGCCACCACAAATTCATATCCAATGGAAAATGTTTTGGTGGAAGCATCTTGGTTGAAAATAAACCATACTAACAAAGGTGCATTTTTGCTGCTGTGTCTGCATTTAGGAGTATCCTTTTCATATACCCACATTGACTTTGCCATTCCCATGCTTTCTTGCCAGTGCTGAGGAGCAAGTGAAAGATTTGCATTGCATCACCTCTTTCACAGCGTGAGGTCCCTTCTATTACAGTGATGATAGAATGCATGGTAGAAAAGTCCTGTAAGACAGCCATATGGGTGATGTAATCCCATCCCTATGCTACCTCTTGTGATCAAAAGTATCTCTTTTTTGCTCTTCCACTGCTTCTCTTTGAGGTGGATCTGAACCTAGTGGTGAAGGCTGCTGCAAGATTGTTGCTCTGCAAGGGACGAACTGGCCCCAAAGTTGTCTTTGTTGGGCTCTGTGTCCCTGCAGTCCCTGGGGCCTCCCAGCTAGGACTGCTCCTTTCCTTTCCGCATCACAGGTGTAGACTCCAAGGGAAGATCTTTCCTTCAGTCCTTTTCCTTTACTTGGTGTGCTGACTCCTTTTCTTGTCCATTGCTGCTGCTGGCCTGCCAACAAATTAGGCTTCTGTTCAATGGTGAATCTGGATGCAGGAAAAGTAGCATTCAGTGGTAGCCCTGAGCTGCCAGCGGACTTCATGCATAGCGACAGGCAGAGCCTCTTCATCTTTACTAAGAGAAACTCTCTTAGATTCAGCTGCCTCTTTGTTTTCCATTGCTTATCCTATTTATTCTTCACATGGCAAAGCTGTTTTTTACCTTCCAGTGTCAAGTGCATGTCACGCTATACATGCTTATCAGCTCCCTTCATTGCCATTCCCAGTATTTTATCCCTCATTCTTTCATTAGATCTCTGGGTCTCTCCACTATTTTCTATCTTTACTCTTCACAAGAGCTGGAAAGCAGGAATTTTTCTTGCCTGCAGTTTCCTACTGATTTCATGCTGGACTATGCTTTAATACATCAGTCAGCCTCTTGTATTCCTTCTCTCTGATTTCCTTGGAGGAAAGAGTGAAAAATGGCACATTTTGGCAGTTGGAGCTGTTGCAGCTTTACCTGGAGGAACACCCATCGTGTTAGTAGAAGGCAGCCTGATTTCAGAGATAGTAATGATAGATACCTTTCATTTGCAGGATGGAATTTCACAAGTTTCAAATTTTGAAATTCTTAGGATTTAGCAAACACCCCCAAATCATTATGTATGTGAGCAGCTAAATTTAGAAAGCTCTTTCCCTGAACAGCTGCCATCTGAGATTGCAAACCATATAAACAGATGATGAAGAACCAATTTTATTGTTGTTACTTTCTATGTTTTATTTAAATATGTGCCAGGTGTGTGAGAAAATGTCTCAATTCCAATTGCAAATTCATTGTAGGGCAAACTCTTGCAACTGGATGTTTTCTGAGCTGGCAAAAAAGGCTGCTCCCATTCTCTGCCCTGAAACTGGGGCAGCAATCCAAACAGAAGTAGAAGTAAATAGGATATTTCAAACAGCCACGACGGGGAGAATGTAGGTGCAACAGAGCTGACGTGGTTCATCAGTTCTAGATGTGAACTCGCTGGTGTTTCCCCTCAATGCTTGTCTCATCTGGAAGTACCACAGAGTGGTAGATTTTTTCTGTGAGAACCAGTATTCCTCAGTTTGGTACACATAGTGACATTTCTTCCCTTACCTGGACTGTGCCACTGGCATTAGGCATCTAAGTATCTTGTTGCTGCAGACAAGCTCCAGGTTGATTCTGTGATCCTGTTTGGCATCTCACTCTCACTGATAGCTTCTGTAGCAGCCAGACTGAGGGCTAGATGACAAGGCTTCCATGAGCCAGTCATCAACCTTCTTTCTTTTCTGAGGTGAAAACCCTTTGTTTTAGGTGTATTTTTTGCATACAGCACTCCTGGAAGGAGGCATACTGTTTCAAACGGATTGTCAAAAGCTCTCAGCAGCTTCCCCAACCTGTTTGAGTGGCTCTTCAGGAGTTGGATGGCATTGCATTTCCAAAGAGGACTCCAAAGCCAACTAGCATACTCTTTCTGTTATAGCTTCTCTGGGTTTTGAGCAGTTTGAAATGAAAAATGAAACAAATGCTATTTGGGAAATTTCTCTGCCCTGTGCTTCAAGCCTTTCTTCCAAAGAGTTTGCTTTGGAGTGTTGAACTACCTCATTTGTCTTTTGTTTCATAACATTGCCAGGCCTTGGTATCACTTTGTCACTAACTACACTGCCCAAAGTGCACAGCTTCTTATTCTATGTTTACTTACTTATTTATTTTGCAGTAGATGCATTCTACAATCAGATATAAAGCCAGGACAAACACCTCACTTTAGCTGCAATACTCATACCTTCCTATGGCCTCTTAACCCAAAAGATGCCAAGTGCTTTATTACTGCTGTAAGTCACTTCTCCGCTGCTTGACATGCTGGAGGAAGCGTGCAGGACATAAAGCCTTTATTGAACATGTCAGGATGAAGTCAGACATGAGGGTTTGATTTCACAGGGAGAATTTCAGGAGACAGAATATTATTTCACAATCTGGAAATTGTCAGGACAGTGGGACCCTGCATATAATCAATACAATTGAGGCATTTCTTTGATTGATTGCACATCACCAGAAACTTCACTTGTTCTCTAGAGTTAAAATGCACTATTTCAGTCTGGTACTGTGATTCTAATTAAATAAAAATAATAAAATATAACCATTGGTAGTTTGGGTTTGTATTGCCAGATAGCTCAACAATAGAATGTGAGTCAGAAGATCAGAAAGCATGGAAAGATACTGGTCTTTTTCTTGTTTTCTAATGTCCTTCCTCCTCACACCTCCATCAGATAATCTTGCATCATATTTCAGTGTGGGATTCAAGTGCTTGGTAGTGGCACAAGATTGTTTTTGAAAACATGAGGAGATTTTATATTGCTCACTTGGAGGGGTTGGTGAAAGATAGACACCAAGCTGTCCAGCGGGTCTAGCATCTCATCCTTTAGGTTAGAGAACCTCCTTTGTGTCCAGTCACAGCTACATAATGCTGCATCAATAGCCTAATTTATTTTTATTATAAATAAACTGCTGGATTAGATGGATGAGACATTTTTATTAGTGGGTGGCAGTGGAGATATAGTCGCACCACTCTCAGAACTTTACCTGGAGCTGAGGTCGTTTTGATGCTCTCACATTAAATAAAAAAGGGTTCTTTTATGCAAATGTCTTCAAGGCAGAGCCTGATATTTGTATTTTCTCTTTTTCCTTTGATGACAAATGGGAAAGGACTGCTGGGAGATAGCTATCATGCATTTGTCTAGCTCTGCTCTGAAGTGGTGGATGAACTACAGGGGACTAGCTGAAGAAAATAAAATTGGGTTTCCTAGCAGACAAGGTCTGAAGCCTTCAAAATCAGAATGATCTGCAAACCCCTCAACTCCTGTTGCAGTTTATAGTAAATAAATTGCCCTATTTCTCAGCTTGAGAATATGGGCCGTCTTTCTTCTTGACCGGTTTCCATTGTAGTTGCCAGCCCTCCCCAAAGGGATTGGAAGAGATGAGTTTGTGGAGAGGCTGACCAAAGCAAGCCGGATGTGCTTCCTGATTTCACTCCTGTCCCCAGAGTGGTGTTGGGATGCTTTTTGCTGGAGCTTCCACTTCTGATTGTATGTATGTTCTGTGTGTGTTCATGACCCGCCCGTGGAGTGCGAATGGCCATGCGTGGTCATGCCTTACTGCAGCGTTTCTGTGCTGGTAACGGATCACTTTGCACACAACCAAGTGCTTAAAAGACTGCTGCAAAGAAAGAATCTCAGTCAGTTAAAGGAAGTGTCTTCATGGTGTCTGGTTCAAATGGCGCAACTGGTCTCCTTTGCATGTTGCAGATGTGAGCAAATGCTTTCAGCAACATGGCTCAGCCCAGTTTTGTTCATTCAGTGTCTTGTGGCGTTCGTATCCCTCTCTTCACCATTAGATGGTGGCAACGTTCGGGTGATAAGAACGGTGCTGCCACTTGGGTCATAACGTATTAGTATGCAAACACTCATTTTGGGTAGTGTTAAAACATGAAATAAAATATGTGAAGGCTGATCACTGCAGCACTACCTTCTGTTCCATTGCATTTCTATACCATGCGTTTTGTGTTCGGGTCACTGTAACATACAGATCACAACTGCTGTTTCATGAGACATCACAAAGAATCATTTATGGGAAATGTTTCTAAGTATTATTTGATGTATTGCAACTCATTTGTATTATGCATACAGCGGAGGAAATAATATTACAATGAATGTACATTTTTAATAAGCTGCTAACCGTGTAACCTGGGGACTGGAAACGATCCCCATTTTACATTCACTTGCATGTCTTTCAGTGTTGAAAAAGAAAATTGCTTTATGTTTGGAGGTCTTATTTTTTTCATATGCAAGAAGTGTTTCAGGTTGGTTACCTCATCTAGTGCACTTGCCTCATAAGAATCCCCAGGGCTTCCTCCAACTCCAAGTTTCTCAGTTTGATTATGAGTGCAATTAATCAATCTGGCAATGTGAAACACAGTAATGGCAACTTTCCTCTGAGCTACAAGTCAAATGAGGAGTATTTCTGTGGAACTTTTTGCCCCTCAGCTGAAAAGAGCCAGACCAGGTTCTTTTTCAGCACTGCCGACTTACGGTTATTTTTATGACTAAGAAAGATGTTTAGCTCTCAGAATTTCCTTCTTCTTCTTTCTTGCTGCTATTAAGTTGCCTTTATAATTAGGGACTAGAAAAATGTTTGGATTAGCATTTCCTTCCACTTTGCTCGCCATTTCCCGAGTCTCTTCTGAGTGATACAAATGAGGTGGTCCACGTGTCTGCTCAGACAGAGAGCTCTGCACCGACCCTTGCTGGAGGCACTGGTGGGTACAAGCTAAGTGGCAGGTGTGCAACCTTTATAGAGCTATTGCTTCCATCCACAATGCTAGGAAGACTGACACAAACCTAACAACATCTGAAAGCACAAACAGGGAGGAGCAGAGCACTTACCAGCATAGGACTGCACTGTCCTATTCACTTTGTTAAAATAAAAAAAATGGCTGCGGAGCATTTGATGGTAAGACGCTGGAAAGAATATCTCTCTGACGATTATGGTGCTGACTCTTGGAACACAGACATCCTGCAAGCAAGCATGGCAGCTCTAAGACCCCTGCTATTTTTACCTCATGTGTTGCTGGTTGGAAGAAAAAGCTGCTTCAGAAACTCAGATTCTAGTTTTTCCACTCATTATCGTATATTCCATCAGGTCTCTCAGTCCCAAACAAGTTTAGACTGTATTGGCAGAGGATAATGTCACTTCCAGGATATGCTACGTTCCTGATAGTATCCAAATCAAAGCTGTTAAGGGGAAGATTGGACTATAGCTGTTGCTGTCTGTGTGCCATTTGCATCTCTCAGGACTAAGGCCTCTTCCCATTCCCAACGGAACAGTTGACGTCATGTTGGGAATTTGATTTCTGCTTCTTGGACTTCTCAGCTCGCATGAAGAATCTCAGGGACCAGCATATCCTTCCTTTGCATTACCTTGTGTCACCTGTTAGACTTCTGTTGCTGCTAAGCAGGAGAGAATCCAAACCACATTTAACCGTTGATTTTCAGTTAGGAGGTGAATGTGGGTTTCTGTAGTCATTTCTCTTGAGAGTAGGCAAAATCCGTAGGTAACCTGTTGTATTTCCTGGTTTGTTTGAGAAACTTCATCTGCTGGGACTTGAGTTTGCTCGAAACAGTGGATCTCAGGAAAGTCCTCTTTGTGCTGGACTCCAGCATCAGGAGCCCTGCAGAAAGGGCTTCCTCGAGCTGCCAGAAGCCCTCACCAACTGCTAGGGAGAAGGTGTGAAGAAGCTGTGGAAGCTCATCTCAGGGGGAGGGCAGCAGGGAGATGGAGAGGAAGCAACTGCTGTAGCTTTAAAGGTGGTACTGAGTAGAGATCAAGTGAAGGATGTAGTTGACTAAAGGGATCCAAAGCTTGTTTTCCCTGAGTCTTTTTATTCGTTCTGTATTTAATTCCTTTAGAGCCTAATGTCAACCCCTTTTTGTACTGCAATAACTCTGTAATATATGCTTGCACTAATTCTTCTGGCACACCAAGCATGCAAGACCAATTTAAAGCTTTTTTCAGAAGAAAAGCACTGTATTATTGTGTATATAGACATACTGAGAGAGAATTTGAATTCTGTCTCCTGTATAAAAGCATGCATTGATTACCTGTATGTAGACCATGCTGTAAATGCTGCAGAGTACTGTAAAATCCTACACTTGAAACTACAACAAACAGGCAATGACATCAAAAAAACAAACAAAACAGAAAGCTGTGCAATGGATTTTGTGCCTTTTTTAAATCCATGTATGTTAATCCAGACAATCGGAAAAAAAGAGCTTGTACACTACCAAAACCTTATTAAAGAATCAAAGGCAGCACCTTGGTGATGGCTGGGTTTTTTGTTTGCTTTCTTGCTTTGTTTTTCTACTCCCTGTGCTTTCCAGCTATGGGAGGGTGTCCTCTACTCATCCTTGGGTAGGTACATGGGAGCACAGGGCTGGGAGTAGAGGAGCTCTGGTAGAACTTACGGTCATTTGCTAATGTGATCACCGAAAACTTGCAGTGAGGTTGGATCTGGGAAGAAAAACAAGGTCTCGTGACTGCTGAGGATGGTTTTCATGAACTTTGGGAAGGCCACATTGTGAATTGCATTTATATAAGTTTAGGCCAGAACCAATTTCACTGTTTTACATCCGGTCATATCACAGAATAGGTTGCATCTGGCCCCGTTTTGTTGTGTTTAGAGCTCTGGCCTGATGTTAACCAGCATCTGCACTGGCAAGGCTTAAGCGTGTACAATTTGACATCTACAAAACCAGCAGAAAGAGTTTTTTACATGGCTCTCAGCTTTAACACTGGGCATTTCTCTCCAGCTATGCATATGCATATGCACTGTGCAGTATGCAGTATGAGTAAGCCTCTCTACTCCTGATCTTCCACTATCTTCCCACACATTCTTCCCATTGGTACAACAGAGCAGAGAAGTTCTTCTCCAGCCTCTGAGGGACAGTGCTAGAGAAAGTGAGCGTGCTGTAGTACAAAAGACACGTGGTATGTAACAGAGAACACTTTGAGGGCTTCAGAGTAGGAGCAGCATGTTCAACAGCATGGCCATTGGTAGATAGCTGCTGATCACATCAATTCAACAGTGAAGACAATCTCAGACTGATGCTTTAGGACTGTCTTCCTTCTTAACAGCTTCAAATGATGATAGTAGTTAAGGTAAGAAAATATGTGTTAAACTAATATTTGACCCAAGGCTCATTTCAGCAAAATTTCTTTTACTTACGCTTGTGCATAACTTTTGTCTTTCATTTTTGGCATATTTACACTCTTTGGATTTGCTCCACAATGGGCTTGCAGTGACAAAATAACCACAGTCTCAGGCTTCTTTGAGGAATGAGTTCTGCCAGTCTTGGGGTAGGGTGTTGTTAGCCATAGGTTGAACAGCCCAAGTCTCCCAGAGGTAGGTAGAAGCCAAACAATCACTGTTGCATCATGGCAATATCTGGGCAGGGAAATAGAAATACACAGAGAAACTGAAATGGCAGAAAGACAGTCCACGTGCTAAATACCACAATGAATTTCTCCAGGCAGAGGTGGAGGTTATTATCTGCAGCATGACTCACCAATAGCAAAAGATAATCAGAGCAGAAGAGAGAACTGTAATTTATATTATAGCAATGTCACTGTTATACCTTACGGATTAGCAGTGAAACAAATACATGTATATACTATATGTATATATATGCCTAAAACAATCATCTCAAAAAAAACTAACCCTGCTGTCTTGCAATAGAAAGAACAGTTGAAGCAAGAAGCATTGCATAAAACAGTACACCAACTGTGTGCACACTAGATATGCTAATATTCCTGCAGAGCTGCTGAGATAATAGGTACAAGCAAAGGATGAGATGAATCTCGAAAGCTCTTAGGATGACTGAGATTGAAAAAGTGGCAGTAGAGTACAGGATATCTCACTGGTAAGAAATGATAGCCAGAAGGGGACAGAGGTGTGTGATGAGCCACAGAGATCACTGGGCCACCAGACAAGATGACAATAACTCCCAAGAGAGGACATTTGAAGTTTTACATATGCAAAGAGATACCAGTGACCCTGTAACTGTACCATCAACCAGAGCAGGGTGAGATAGAGCAGTGAGTAACCTGTGCAAGGCAAGACGTTGAGCAGGGCTGCTATGTTAAGAGCCAGTCCCAAGGCTGGGGAAGTATGCCTGCTTGATCAGGACTTCAGGAATGAGGAGATTTCTACTATGTATGTATTTCTTGGGAAGACCAAATCCAGCCAGCAGGACTGTTTTCCAGAAGGTTTTTCAGCGAAAAAGAGGGAGGAAGCCAAGTGGGTAATTTCCTTTGAAAAAGGTAGTAGGTCCATCTTAACAATCGAAGCTTTGCATCTGTCAGCCTGATACATGAAGTAGCACTCCACAGTGAAAGCCCAAGCCTGGTTGTTACAAGGCCATCCTCAGGGCCAGACTCCTGCTTTAGGAAGAGATGAGAATAAACTTTGGACGCCAAAGGCATTGTTGGAGCCAGCCTGTGTTTTAATTTATAAGAAAGAAATATGAAGATAGTAGCAGGCAGACTTTGTCAATAGGAAATGAGAAATGAGGACCAAACAAGTTTCACTGGGACCAAACAACCAAAACACAATTGAACCCAGCAGTACTGAAGAATGAGTGCCATCTTCATCTCTGGAAAACAACCTACCACCATGTGTAATTGCTCAGAGCTACCCACGATTCTATTTGAAATGTCCCTGTTGCATGTGAGCATAAGGATCTTATATCTTTCACACACCTTTGCCCATAGCTGAATGTGCTAGCCGCTGGCAGCTGTGTATCCCACATAGTTAAATGGGTGCTTGCTCAGTTGTGTAGCCTAAACATCTTCTGATTCTCTCAAATGCCACTTGAAAAAGCAGATGTTTGCAGCCTTCCTGTTTGTGGTTAGGACTTTCCAAATGTAATGCGTTGTGTTATTGTCTGCTTGAGTTCATGGAGTGGCTTCAGTTTCCCAGCCCTCTTACCTGAATGGTGACACATGTATCTTATAAAAAATCCATTCTGCGGAGTGTTACTCCTGTGGTTTTCACTTACAACCAATTGCTGATAGAACTAAACTTTGATAGGCATTTCTTATTTATTTTGCCTCTTCTTGCCTGTTCAGCCAAGTGTGTGTGTGTGTGTGTGTGTGTATGTGTGTGTGTGAAGCACTGCTTTTCTGCTGGCTTTATTTTCAGTCATTTCACAGACTGCTTCTTGTAGCCTTATGGGCAGCCTCACCTCAACAGACTGCAGCTTGAGAAATGCTGTCTCAACCAACAGTTCCGTCCTCCCCGTGCTTTTAATGATTGGATACACCAGAGTCTAATAGCGATACTGTACATATCAGCATTCATGACTTACTTGCTGATCATTCCAGTGGAAGCAGAAGACTGTAGAAAACAGAATTAGAAGTTGCTGGAAATACAATCAAAGCAGAAGAAAGTGGTGAATAATACAGCAAGGGAGCACTGAAGAGCTATAAAGGTTTTTGCTGTGGGACAAAGTTGGATGGTGCTCTGAAGTGATAAGGAAATTGTCTACCTCAGAAGGGGCCTGTAAGTGCTCTGTGGCTTGGGCATAAAAGAGAGTTGCTGAATGGTTCTAGTGAGGAAGGTATGAATATATAAATATGCAGGTACTGACATAAATAGGTAATACTGAAGAAGACTAGGAGACATGAAAAAAATCCTCAAGAACTGCTTGCTAAAGGGGATTATTTCAAATACAGGTTAATAAATGCTAACAAAGAAACTCCTTCACCAAAATTTTTGCCTTTGTTGATATGTGTCTGTATGATTCTCCCTTTTCTAAGGTTGGTACTAATCTAATGGTTGATTCTAGTGTGTATTTTCGAATCACGATGGTTTAGATTCTTTCCACTGATGTTTCCCACTGCTGTTGATGCCAATGACTTTTGTGTCAGCACCATGTCTGAATACTAACCTTCTCCTTTTGTCTCATTTGTCTTCTGGCAGGCATATACACTGAAGTCGTTTGAAATGAATGGTCTGCCCAAGGCGGTGCCTTTAAGTTTGCCTTATCAAGACTTCCGAAAAGACATGTTAGAGTACTGGGAAAAGGCTAAATTATCCCAGCGGATAAAGAGAGTTGATTTCTCAAATGTTGTCTTGACTGCTCCGTGCAAACCCCTGGAACCTTACCTGGAAATGAATGGCAAAGAGGAGGAGGAAGAAGACGAGGAAGAAGATGAAGATGAGGAAGAAGTTGAAGAGGACGTGGAGGAGGAAGGGGATGAAATTGACATGCACAGTGGTTCCAGCAGTGATTTGAGTCAAAAAAGCACAGAGCGCAGCCAGGAGTGCGCACCATCCACTCTCCTGGCTGATGACCAGAAGGGATCCAAGGGTCGAGCTTCCATGGCTGATGGGGACTTGGAACTGGAGGAAGGCTCAAAAACACTGGTGCTGTTTTCACCGGGTGATCTGAAAAAATCTCCAGTGACCACAGACTTGCCTCCAGAAGTTGATCTGGGGACTCTTGCTGCACTGACACCTCAGAGCGAACGGCCGCAGCCAATGGGTAGCCAACTAGATGTGTCTGAGCCAGGGACCCTGTCCTCAGTCCTTAAATCTGAACCAAAGCCTCCCGTGGCAGTGGCTACAGCTTCCTCCCCATTTACCAAAGTTGAGCGCACATTTGTTCATATAGCAGAAAAGACCCACCTAAATGTCATGTCTTCCAGCGGCCAGCTGATGAGGCATGAGGAATACTGCCCTCCGGGACAGTTTGAAGAGGTCATTGAAGAGGAGCTGGAAGACAATCTGGTGTTGGTAGAGAATGGAAGCATCCATTCGGGATTAGAAGGGGCAGAGACAGAGAGCTGTGCACTTTCTGCTAATCCCATTGAAACCACCTCAGAAACAGTGGGGGAGCAGCTGTCAGTCCCCAATGTAGCAAAGCCTCCTGAGGATAAGGCAGAGTCCTCTGACATTGTGGCACTCTCGCTGGATTTGGAAGAGTCTGCCAAGGTGGTCACAAGAGAGCCTGACCTTGAGAAGCCAGCATCGGTAGCAGAACACCTGAAGCCAGCAGAGACCCTCCCTGATGCTCCACAGCAGGGCCTCAGGAGACCTCTGGGCTCCAGGTATAGAAGTCGGATCCCCATTTTATTCTCTGAGGAGGACACTGGCTCAGATCTTTCAACTTCACTCTCAGCCAAAGAGAGGCTTTATAAGAGAGCAAAGCAACCTGATCTGGCTCGTTTAGTGATGGAGAAGAGACAAAACTGCCTCTTTAGGCTGGCTTCGGGGGCATCCTCCTCAGCATCCTCCAGTGACGAGAGGCGGCGAGCCTCAGAAACCCTGTCAGCCACTGGTTCTGAGGAGGACACCCATGACTCTGATGACTCCATCCCAAGAAAGGCAGGGAAGAAAGCTGCCCTCCTGGGGAGAGAAGAGAAGCTCATAAGCACAAAGAGCAGAATTCCTCGGCCCATCACACCTGTGAAAACACCGCTAGAGACAATGAAGTCCGAGAGCTCCACAGCCGCTGTGATGGCAGTGCTATCCCCGCAGGATGCAGCTGTTGCCTACAGGTAAGCCCAGAACGCTGAGCAATGCAAAATGTTGGACCTGTTAAGGAATCGCAGTGGGAGCTGTGCTCACCTCGCACTCCTTTACTCTTGACTTGAATGTGTGGTCCATTCCCCTTTCTTATATTCACTTCAGATCACTTGTGTATAAAATTCCCACCTCTTTTGTGCTCTTTGGCTCAGTCTGGTCAAAAGGCCAACTCCTTTTTCATGTGCCCTGGCATTGAGACCTTCTTCCCTTCCATGAACTCTTTCATTTGGTCTGATGCCGCTAATTGCAGATCCCTGGGCTCTCAACTCAGCAGCATATTCACCAAGTCCTTGACTCTAAAGGGCCTAGCAATTGCAATTAGGCCTGCAAGGGCTGAGGCATCACAAGTTGTGACGGCATCAGCAGAAGAATTGGAGAGAGGGATGTGCATACATACAGGCAATGTCAGTGATCTGGAGGAGTTTGAGCCACTTCCACACAGTCTAAATTCCTTACTTATTCCTGTGCTTTTTCAGATTCAGGTGAAGGGCTGTGATCCCTGTGAGCTGGTTTATCTTCCAGCAAAGTTATTCAGAGCCTAAGTGATGCTCTCATAATTGGACTGTGTTGCCTACCTTAAAAGAGGTTGCTGCATTCACACTGCATGTTAAGAAGATTCCAAAGGAGTGCGCCCTGCTAAACCATGCCTGAATGTTGTCCCAGAGGGTACTGGTGAATCAGGGAACACACTTACTGTTTAACAGCATTGTTATGGGATGATGCTGAGGCCACTACCCCGGCTTATTCAAAGCATCACTCCTGTCACCGTGATGCTGGAGATTCCTTGTAATTGTCCCAGCAGCCAAAGCTGCCAGGAGCTCAGAGTCCCCTGCAGTAATTCCTCTTCATCCACCCTCTTTTCTTTCCCTGTAGGCTCCAGGCGCAGAGACCAGCTGGAAATGTCCCAAACGACTACCGAACAATACAGATACAAAGCCGGCTTCCTCCTTCACCAAGTTCCACATCTCTTTCTCCACGGAGCAGCACGCAGAGGTCCAGCTACGCATCCCCTCGGAGCCCTGTCCTTCCTTCCAAAACCCCCAGTGCTTCCCCAAGAAGCCAGTTGCTGCCTCGGAGGGGAAGCCCTTCTCCGTGCAGGCAGCATAAGCCAGGGACTGCTCTCCAGCGAGTTCCACCTTCCCCCCGACCTCAGCCCCAGGCTCAGGCCCTGGGGCCAACAGGAGACTCCCTGCCCTCTCCTGGCACGGCCAAAAAACGGCAAAGAGGAAAAACCCAGACTCAGAGTCCAGCAACCAAAGGAAAGCAGGTGTCCCTGGAAAGTAAGGCAGCTGCCAGATAATGATCTTCTGCCAACCCAACAGACTGGGTAACTTCTGCATATAGTATACACTTGAGATGCTGCAGCACAGCCTTCCATGCCGGAACCACGAGTGTATAGCAGTAGCTGTACTTCAATGCTTCACTCACTCTCACCCCACACAGTTGCGATCAGCTCCCACAGGCCTGAGAGCCTCTGAGCCACAGAGCCCTCTTTGAGGGAAACATCCAGTCCGCAGCTCACGCTTGCTAATGCACAGCGACCCTGGCAGCCTGCCTAGTGCCTGACCCCCCTACTCCCCAGGCAATCCCCTCTCTCTGTTGGCAATACCTGTCGCCAGTAGTGACCCTGGCTTTGGAAAGAGGAGTGGAAGTGATGAGAGCCTGCTGGGGAGGAAGGCTCCTGTCCTGCAGGCAGCCCTTGCTCTCTCTTTGCTGGGAAACCACCAGCCCTGGCTGCCAACAGCCGAGTGTTGGCTCCTCTCCTGCAACTTGTGTTAGTGAGGGCTTGTCACCAGCCCAGCTCAGAGTGATGGGTGTGTTGTCATGTGCTGAGAGAAGGGCAGGAGAGGGCTGGAGGAGCTATGCTCTCCTTTTTCCACAAGGGCCTCTGCAGGCAGGAGTGGGGCACAGGCAGCCCTTGTAGATGCTCCTGCCTGTTCCAGGGTGTCCTGCAGAGCTGTTTCAGCAGCTGCTTGTGGGGCAGGTATTGAGTTGAAAGTAGGGATGTATGGGCAGCTTGCTGGGAAATCCAGAGCACTAGCATGTGATGTGGAAGGGAGCACTCTGTCTCAGATACTGAACTGTGACCTGTGGAGACCACATCATCTGACATGGGTGATTCCTCTCAGCCTGAGTGTGGTTGGTGCCACGGTTCTGTAGGCCACCCAAACACAGCTCCATCCTGAAGATGTGAATAGTCACTGGATGCCTTCAGCTCGGGTGCCTCTTGCACCTAAATTCCTTGTGCTTTATTGTCATGCTCTTGGTGTTTGTGAATTTTGGCACTGTTGTTGAAGGTTCCCTTACACAGCAGGGCGGGAAGTAATTATCCTGTAGTATACTCTAAAGCTGCTGCTTTGCAAGGAGAGCTTTGCTGGTACGCCGTGGGTATCCTGTGCATTTCTCATCGGGATATTGGGTTTATGTCCTCGTGCTCAGCTCTTCCACACATTGCCTAACAACCAACAATGTGAACACAAAAGCAAGGGCTGTGCTCTTAAATAATATTACCAAAACGTAAGCGTAGCTCTCACTTAGCACGCCAACTTTTTTGCTCCCTGACTAATTAGGGTGGTTTGAAAATTCAAGCCAGGAGGACTGATAACTGCCAGAGCCTGATAAGAGCTTGAAATGGTCACAAATTCTTCCCTGCATTGCATAGGGGGAAACAATGTAGACCCAAATCCTTGGGGCTTCATGCCACTGTCACACCTAAAAGAAGTTTTGCATAAGGCAGAACAAAACAATGGCTGCTCTGCCCACCAACTCCTGCAGCTGCAACTAGCAGCTTCAGAAAAGATTTGCAGACAAAAAAGCTTGATGGAAGAATTCTATGGTAGTAACTGACTCATTTGAATGTATTTACAGTCACATTCATGGTCATCCAGTCCAAGGAATCCCAAGGTTCTGTTTCAGAGTGGTTCTACAGGAACATGCATGGATCATGAGAGCTGTGACAGAGTGGCAGGGAGAACAGCCTGGGACATCAGAATAGGGAAATGTCTGGAAACAAGTGATGGGAATTACCTCTCTACACAACAGTTCCAATGTTGACAATGCTAGGAACTTATTTCAAGTTCCTAGCATATAGTTCAAAATGATTGGTGTTTTCTTTAAAAGTCATTCACCCTTGTAGAGTAAGAAGCAGAGCTTCTCATCCGAGAACAAATCCCAGCTCTCATATTTGCAGAGATGCGCTGGGAATTCCACGCTCAGGCTGTGGTTTGAGGGACTGAGATGACTTAGCCGATAATGGCAGGGGTCCCTCCAAGTTGCAGTCCCCTCCCTTACCCTAGGGCAACTGTTCAGTGAGGTGGCTGGAGATAGGGATCCAGTGTGACAACAAGTGCTCTGGTTTGCTGGGTTAGTTTTCATCTGTTCATCCATCAGGTTCAGCATTTGGTCACACAAATGTGTCTGCCAAAAGTGGAGGAAAGAGTAGATAGTGAATTCTGCCACTTCTTCTTTGGGCACGATGACTTCATGTGAGTTTGGAGTCTGGTCCAACTGCAGCCTAAATATGTCCTGAGAGTTTTGAAACTAGAAAACAAAATAAACCCAAATACCCAGATTATTTCTGGAAATATAAATGGTAATGGCACTCCTATTAATTTGTCAGCAGACTATTCATTTTAGAGTGCTTAGATAATAAGATTTTGACAGTGTAGCCATTACCAGATACTCTATCAAGGTCTGACATGCACATGCCGAAAAGGCATCAAAGGAGCAGGAAAGGAGTGCTACAGGGCTATTGACAGGATTAGCAAACCCATTTTGTCATGGGAGGCCAGTGAAGCACAATTACTGTATTTGTTCAAGAGAAAGTTTAGATTAGAATTGTCCATGGCCCAGCTGTACCATGTCAAGAAGGAAGTTGAAAGAAGAATGCCAGTGAATGATTTCCAGCATGGGAGACAGCAGCCTCTCTCCATGTTGTGTGATAGAGCTGGGCTGATGCTGCAGCTGGATCTGTAGTACTGTCATGCACTGTCTATCCTGAGTCATCAGATCCAGTGGCATTGAGAGCTGTCTGGCTGCAGCAGGGTTGAAAGCCAGAGCAGGAGCTGCTGGCTGCTGCCAGTGATGGGCTCCCAAGGTTGTTCCTGCATGGTCTGGCTGTCCCCATGTGTCCCACAGGCTTGGAGCTCCAGACTTGTTCCCTTTCCCAGTGGCAAGTGATGCTGTGATGTTACAGGTAAAATGCTTCACGTTGCCTCTTACAGTCTTTCACTATATTATTTTTTACTGAGATTATTTTTTACAGGAGCTCAGTGCTGGGTTTTTTCAGTCAAGTGATTAAAATAATTTGCTCATTTGCTGAATTTGGCAGTGCAAAGAGTCAGGCTTCATGCAAGCACTGCTCAGCAGCCACTAAATGTCAGTACGTTATCAACATTATTCTCAACCAAATCCAAAACACACCACCACACCAGCCACTACAAAGGGAGCTAACTGTACCCCAGCCGAAACCAGGACACTTGTTTCCTGTTCCAGGTGATGGCAGGGACACTCAGGAAAGCCTCTGCCGTGCAAAAGCTGCTCTGGGTCTGTTCACTCTGATTTTCAAAGTTGCGCCCTTCAGAGGTGAGCATGACCCCAGGGACTGCTGCCACTTGGGGCTGCTTGGTTCTCTGGAGAGGAGGATTTTCTGGTGAGCAGGTGGACTGGCAATATTTCCTGTGAAAAGAGTCCTACAAAAGGGGCTGGGAACTGTGGGTCTCTCATCCTGTTCTCTGCCCCACAAACCAGGAGGGCACCTGCCGTAGTCGGGTCGAATGCAGCAGATCATGTTTGAGGGGTTGTTCTGTTAGGGCAGATGGCTGATACAAGATGATGTGGCAAGGGGTGGATCTGAAGGACAGTTCTCAGCACCGAGCTAGTATGACAGTGGATTGTATGAGCAAAAAGAGCACTGGGGCAGCCAAGATAGTTCATGGGATGGCACAGACATGTGGCTGGAGACACTAAGCGGCTTTGGTTGGCAGCACAGACACTGGCTTGTCTTGGTGCAAAAGGTGTTTCAGTTACAGACATTTCTGTATGTCGTGCTTGGGGTTTGCAAGAGGCAGGACACTTGGCTTGTCCTTTCTAAGTAGAGAGTATTACTATATATATATATATATATAAAATTATAAGAATATAATATAAGTAGCGCCCATTATATATTGTGGCTAAAGGTTGAAAAGGATCCTGCAGCCTTCGGAGAGGCACTGTGTGTCCCCGCTGTGTGCAGGGCTGTCCCTGTGCTGTGGGTGCAGATGGAGGAGCAGGGTACCACCACTGAAGCACATGGGAACTGTGAGGCTCTGCTCACCAGGGGCCAACACACAGTGGTGTGGATGGCCATCCGAACTGTCATAACCATCTTTGTGTGGCGTTGATCTGGGTCTGGAGACTGAGTGGTGGCCCTTCACTAACACAAGCGTGGTTTACCTGGGGTAACAATGTCTTTGGTGTTACTCCTTTCCAACACAGAGCTATTTTCTCAGTGTAAATCTCTGTAATAAGATGGCTCCACATCTGCTTACTGAGCCTGAGCAACTCCAGCAGTAGCTCGATGGCCCCCTAGCACACTTCTTTCTTCCCTGTACAGTTTACTGTCTCATGGCATGATCCCACCTCTATCCCACGTGCAAAGACTTGGATGTCCACCCGAGGCCTTGCTCCACGCATCCACAAACTGCAGTCAAATGAATCTTGCAAACACAATAAAAGTCCCTTTGTGGATCTGATGAGTTTGGTTTCCAACGAGCTTCTTCTGGCTTAACTGAAGTGTGCCCATGCTTGATCTCCTGCATTCACAAAGCATGTGGAAATCACCTGGGCACCTGTGATCACATCTGTTTCCCAGCAGTTGCACACAAGGGGAGAGCTTGGGTTCCTGCTCAGGTCCTTCTCTCTTCTGTGTGCTGTGTCACCAACAGCAGGGTGGGTGCCCACGTGCTGCCTGCTTCCTGGCTCCAGGGTCCTCTGCAGAACCCCGAACGGCTTTTTGCTCTCCCTCAGCCTCTTGCTGACCACTAAAGGGCTGGGACTGCACTAGCAGGAAAGCAGAACCAGCTGACATTCAGATAAGTTGGCAGCGTCTCTATGAGCTTTGGGTCTTGCATCTTTGTGAGGCTAGAAAATAGCCCTGGTTGCAGGCTGCATTGATCCATGGTCCCAGGCACAGCCAGGACTCTACGAAATGGCAGCAATTTGCACAGTACAGCTCTCCCATCCTCTCATTTGTAACTTCCCTTCTCTAGTAAACCTGGTCTGCAGTCACTCTTTGACCCCTGCAGATCAGTCCCTCCCCGTCTGGGTATTCATAGCCCTCCTGGATGTCTGGACAACTCAAGGAATACCTGGCCCCTTTGCAGGCTGCTGCTCTGGGATATGAGGAGCATTTGCCCTTCTATTTCTGGAGCTGCAAACGTCTGCAGAGCAGGTTTAAGGCAGACATTGATGCCTTATGTGCTAAAAGGAAGAAGGGAGCTACCACAGCAGATCCACTGGGTTCCTGGCAGGGACCGAGGTGTGAGCACATCCTCCCTTTAGCTCCTGAACCAGAATGAGCAGAAGGGCTGAGATTTCAGCTTGCCTCACCTCTGCCCCAGCTGCAAGGAGGAGGCAGGAGCTGGTGGCACTCAGGGACATGGCTGCCAAGGCAGAGGCTCCCAGACTGGCATCTGCAGGTGGTGTGAAGAGCTCTGCAGGACATGGGGTTAGGCAAGGAGTCCGCATTTTAAACCAGCCCATGCATGAGAACCGGTGTCAGGGACACTGCTGTCCTGTGCAACCTGGGCTGCTGCTTCTCCAGACAGGAATTGGAGCTGAAAACGCAGATAATTTTGTAAATCTCCTTTTAACACATTAGCATGGGACTCTACACTCAGACATCACAGCTGGCGCACTGGCGTTGATTTCCTTCACCTCCAACACAGTCCGACGAAGCCTTTTGGCCCGGAGACAGGACTCTTGCTCCTTGGTACTGTCTGGGAACGTGACTGGGTCCCAAGGCTGAATCTCTCTACATATCTCCTTCGCATTCTTTAGGAAAGCAGCTCGAGAATGTTTACACACTGCAAACAGAATGTACAACTCCGACCAGGAACCACAATCCGGTTCAACTGCATGGCAAATTTCTTGGCCATCGAATCTGGCATGCATCACAGAGGCCCCGTCTGTGTACAGATCCACCTGGCATTGCTCATACCTTCAGATCACGTCTTAAAAAGAATATACGATGATGCCATTTCTTGTTCATACCAGACACAGTTGTCATTAGATTTGTTATTAACGGGGGGATTCTTGATCATGCCATTAAAAGCCTGTCTACCTTTTCACTGGTGTCTTCTCCCATTTATTGGTGTTGCAGAGAGAAGCAGAAAAATCTCACCTGAATTTTTGCTCCCCCTCAGCTCAGGCTGCCCAGGACCCCATCCAGCCTGGCCTGGAGCACCTCCAGGGATGGGGCACCACAACTTCTCTGGGCAGCTGTGCCGGGACCTCATTGCCCTCTGAGTAAAGAATGTCCTCCTCACAACTGACCTACACTTCCCCTCTTTGTGACTGTGACTAGTGCTGAAATACCTCACTGAAACATGTGAGTACATGGTAAAATTTCCCAGCTGGTGTAACATACTGAGTGTTTGCTTGGAGGCTTCAGATGACAACAAAACTACAGGATAAGAATGTAATTTGTAGCAGTCACTGTGACTTTATGGAACTTGACTTTGTTAGGCAAATGTGGTAGCACTTTCTTTTATATATCACCTGTCTAATCTTACATATCATTTGACTAAATATCTCCAACAGCCTCTTTTCCCTCTGATTCTTTACACTGAGCTGCACCTCTCACAGATAGGAGCTACCAGTCCCAGAAGGGCCCCAGCACACAGCTGGGATAAAGCAGCCCCTCATAACCCAATTAAGGAGCAGTGAGGAGCAGGAGCTTGGCCTCCTTTGAATAGGCTGAGTTTTCTGACAGGAGAACACCTGCAGCTCTTCTCAGCTTTAAAGAACTGTGAAAAATCAGTGAGAGTACAGAAAAGAAGAAAAGTGCTCCCTTGGAAAGATGATCTTATGATGACAGGTTTTAATCTTTCTCCCATAGCCCAGAAAGCACAGTTAGTTGGCTGTGGTGCCGAATCTAAATCCACAGAAAGAAGCACTGGGCTCTACAAAGCCCATGTCAGGAACAGGCAGATGAAATCTGAGCAGTCTCCAGAGAAATGCTGAAGTGATTGTCATCTGCATGGTTCTGGCTGATGGAGGAAGAGGTAGGAGGCAGCAGTTAGGCTGGTAGGAGGTTTAAAGAGCAGCATTCCAACAGCCACATTCCCTGATGTACTCTGAAGGCCACAGGCAGGACAGATGGATGGGCAGCCCAACACAGGGTGCAAAGTTGTGAAGACTGTCTGAGAAGACTAGGTGTGAAGAAGTTGAAATGAATGACTGAGAAGGCTTTGAGGTAAGGACCAGCTGGGAATGGCCTAGGAAGAGAGGGGAAGGCTGAGCAGAGATGTGGAGTTATTGGGATGCAGTGAGCCATGTGGGCAGGGAAACTCCCCAGACTGGGTGTCAGACCTCGCTTTGCTTGCTCTGTCATCTCGTACAAATCACTCTTGGCAGCCACTCAGCCTAGCTCCTGCTTCAGTGGAAGAAAGTGTGTGACTATGTACTTTCACACCCACACCTTTACTGTCTGCACAGGGTTTCCAAAAATAACTTTCTAACCAGCACTAAATCCTGCCCTAAGCTCCCTCAACAGCATTACATGACTGTTTGAGGTAAAATCCTGCTGTTAATTTCAGTTGCAATATATTAGGGACACTAAAGTGTCTTCACTGCCCTGCACAGCCTCACCTGCCACCCATTCCTCCTGTGCCCAGGAGCCCACTAAAGACCTGAGTCCTCTGTCTCCAGCCCCTTCTGCTCCAGACTGGGCTCTCTGGTTGGTCCCATGTCCCAGCTCATCCCCTGGCTGTGTCTGGGGTTGCTGATGGACCTGGCTCCCAGTTCAGCTCCTCTGGCTGTTCTGAGAGCCTATGGGACCACACTCTGTTGGCCGTTGAAGAATATTTCCTCTCCACCTGTAGCTGGCCTTCTGAAACAGAGAAGAAAGATTGCTGAAGAAAATGGAATGGATGTGAAGCTTCTGTTTTCATACGTGAGCAGTCAGCGTGATCTCGCTGCTACCAGGCAGGTCCAAGCCACATGAGACAGGTCCAGGGTCTAGAGCCAAGTCGTAGGGCAGAGTCACAGCAGTTGTACGTGCCGTGTTCACTAACTACATGTAGTGACCCGCTACGAGAACATGTTTGGGTTAGAGAAATACAGCAGTCAAGTAATATGTTCTTAGCAATTGTGGTGTGAAGAGGAGAGCTCCAGGGGTTGCAGAGCAATAGACTGTAACCTCATTCTGATGGGGAGGCTGGATTTGCTCTGCAGTTTAAATACGCAACAGCATATCAATGAGAATCCCTGTTCCTTGCTCTTAGAAAACCAGTGGTGAAGAAAAACGATTTGCCCTTTAGTTCAACTTGAGCTTAAACAGTAACCCTGGAGCGATGGTGCTGTCGGGTGACCCTGTTCCACTCCCACCTAATTTCCCTGCTCCCACCCAAAGATGAGCACTGATACACTCGGTAGTGCAGACTGGGGCAGCATGTTAGTTAAACATGGATGACCAGGAATGCTGCTGAGACAAGCAAAGATCTCCTGAGGCCACACACAGCATGCCATCCTTTGTCTTATAAGCCTGAACCTGAGCATTCAGCCACAACCAGAGAGGTCCTAAGAAGAACTGCTTCAGCCCTTCTTACCTCTACCTGCTGCTCTGCAGCCCTTTGTTCTCTGGCCCACTACAGCCTCAGGGCAGGTGCCTGCCTGCATCAGCACCCCTGAACACTCAAGACCACAGGATTGCTGTAGGAGGGAGGATCATCCAGCAATCCTCCAGCTGGGTCTCTACTGGACAGGGAAAAGGGTGGGCAGCTCCTGACTGACCTGAAGTACCTAGAGCTGCTAGACTTCTTTGTCCCTGTCATGGAGTAGGAATTGTCCTTTGAACCACGCTGTTGTGTGACCCAAGCTGCACCAGCTCTGTTGCTGCATCAAGGCTTTTGCCCAGCAGCTGTGCAATATGCAACTCATAAAGTTATATGTGGTACATACTCTTTGTCAACTTTGACCTTTGTTGACATGTTTCTCCAACTAACTTTCAGCTTCTCATGTGCATGGTTTGTTCTTGTTCTGTAGTGACTCTGGCTGAATAAAGAGCCCATGGTCCTGGCTAAGAGCACACATAGAAATGCAAATTAAAGACCCATCTCTTCCAGGAGTTCTTTCTGGTGGCGGTGGGAGAGCCGTGGTATGAAGCCCCAGTGGCAGCAGTACCTCTGACCCTGCTGAGGGCTGTAGGTCCCTCACTGGGTTGTTGTATTGATCCCCAACCAATTGGTCTCTGTTCAGAGACACATTTCTCATTTCTTCTGGGTGCCCTGTCCTCTGCATACCCCTTACTCCCAGGTCATGACTTGAGACAAGCCATACTAAGAACACAACTGATGCACAGCAATCATGCTTTGGTGCTCACAGGCATCCTCCATGCTGGGGGGCACCACTGCACTCCTGGGGGTACGTTTTCTGTCCAGTTGTGCAGGCTGGTGATCAGCTCACACAACACAGAGCGTGTTGCTGTGCCTGAGAAAGCAGAGTGTGATGTCCCCGCACCAGAAACGACGGTGCTCTTCCCACAGCTTTTCCCAATGTGGCTCTCCTCCCTCAAAAACCACCACAGGAGGAAAGGACTTAAAAAAAAAAAAAAAGAAAAAAAAAAAAAGGTGCTTTGTACTGGATCTGCTTGAAATAGATGTGTATGCACACGGAATGACTTGGAATGATTTCTTTGGCTCTACCCCAAATTGAGAGTTTCACTGTGACTTTTGAAAGCCTTGCTGTGAGATCTCAAAGTCCAAGGAAGTGGCTGTATGAAAAGCCATGGGAAGCTGAGCTCCAAGGACAGAGACAACTTCTCAAGCTCATGTTGCTGCTCCTTGGTACATAGCTGCTCTGAATGAGCAAACTCTGTAGAAAAGATGAAATTTGAAGATCTCTTACTGGAAACTGGTGGCTTTGGCAGATTTCAGATTTTGATTTTGTTAATCCTCTGCCTCCCAAGAATCAACCTTCCCATGCATTTCCTATTGCACAACTTTCTTGCTGCTACTCCCTCTCACCATTGTGCAATTCCGCATCAGGAAGAATTTGTGAACCTCACCACGGAGGAAATTCTGCTCATCAGCATCCCCCGGGAGCCAGATGGCACCTTCAGGTCCTGTGAGATGTTCTCACAGCCTCAGTTTCACCTACTTCTCAATTCCTCTCTGCAACCAGACAACGACTCCATCACCCAGGACTGCCAGTACGGGTGGGTCTACGACCACTCACAGTTCACCTCCACCATCTCCACTGAGGTAACCCCTGGCCTGTGATTTAGCTGAAAATGAAATTAGCTCAGTGTTTTGAGGAGATGAAGAGGTGTTCACAGGGTGCACAGAATCGAAGGGGAATCTTTGCATTTTAACCAGTGGAAAGTACTTGCTTAGAGAAGATGGCTTGGGATGGGGAAGTTCTCTTGAGCTCAGAGGTAGATACCAACATTTCTCATAATGAGCACCTCCAGGTGATTGAGAGACTGGGGGTGTGGGGAGGAGAGACTACTATGGGATTTTCTTTGCTTGGGCCATGTGGCATTGGCACAGGATCACAGCCTGTAAGGATGTCGTCTGACTGTGGCTTTCTTGATTTTCCAAGCACTTTGTTACTTCCCTTGTCTGCCTCTCCTCTCTGGTCTCCTGCTCCCTTGCTTCTCCCCAAGATCAAGCAGCCTTTCTCAATTTCCCTGCTTGTTCTATTCCTGCCCTTCAATATATCTTTGGTGTTTTACATTTGTTGACTATGTGACTTGATGGGAAGCAGACCTCAGCAAAGCTGTTGACTCACAGTGACTTTATCCTTCTAGAAGACAATTCTCAGATTTAGGAGTCCATCAGTCCAGTTGTCACCAGAGTGCCCACGAAATGTGCTCTTGGAGGGCTCCTGGTGAGGTGCAGCACTCTGGTCAGCCACAACCTTGAGCCTGCCCAAGGTCCCTGCCCATCAAACATTAACCACCAACCTTCTGAAATGCTTCGTTAGGGCTAACAGTGATACCTCTGGGTGTTAAAGCTTTACCTGCAAGCTGTAGCTTTTCCTCTTGGAAAGGCAGCCCAAAGCACAGTAGGTCTTAGGGAAGGGAACACTTTGGTCAGACAAAAGGGAAATGGTTGGTTCAGAAACAACATCAGCTGGCCATGCTTTCACTGAGACAAGTCTTATCCTAGAGCCAATACCTCCTCCCCACCGCTCAACCTCTAGTTTTGGCAAGCATAGAGATGGATGTTGGGAGTGCACCAGGTCTGCACCTGATTTCCACACTGTAAAGCACTCTTGGAGAAAAAGGCAGAATAAATGCTCTGCTTCAGAGGCACTCAGGACTC
This sequence comes from Meleagris gallopavo, assembly GCF_905368555.1. Taxonomy (NCBI): domain Eukaryota; kingdom Metazoa; phylum Chordata; class Aves; order Galliformes; family Phasianidae; genus Meleagris; species Meleagris gallopavo. The sequence goes on from NC_139405.1 coordinate 15,377,323, forward strand.
AGAGCCTTATGACAGTGCACTCAGGGTGCCGTGGCTTCAGGCTGTGTTCATGAGACCATGGACTTTCTGTGGAGTCTTTCTGTCTTGCAGCCAAAAAGGTTGTTCAAGGTCTGGCTGGCCTTGTCAGAGAGGCTGCAAGGCTGGGTTGATGATTAAGTTAAGTTTTGTCAAGTTACACACATATGAAAAATTAACTCTGCAGCTTGGTCAGAGCATTCTCTAATGATCAGCAACATTTGCACCTCCAAGGAAGAAAAATGATGCTAATTAACTCAATTAAGAAGAGTGCCTAGACCACTCTCTCCATAGAAATAAGTAAGTTATAAGCATCAGGAGTGAGTCTGACTCCCCTCTGTCTTCCTTTCTCCCTGCACAGACTACTTGGAGGAAATTGGTCAGGGCAACAGTAACTGGATATCAAGATGTCATTCTATAATGAACACTGTAGCACAAAGAATCAGAGAATTGTTTAGGTTGCAAAAAGAACCTGAAGATCACTAAGCCCAAACATCACCCTGACCTACCCAGTCCCAACACTAAATCATGTCCCTCAGTGCCACATCCACATGTCTGTTGATTAACCCCATCACTGCCCTGGGCAGTCCATTCCACTGCCTGACCACCCTCTCTGAGAAGAAATTTTTCCTGATATCCCAACTAAACTGCATCTGGTTCAACTTGGGAAGGGGTTTGAAGGGGGACAGAGGCTGAACTGGGCACTCAGTGTCACTTTGGCCTTGTGTTTCAGTGGGACCTCGTGTGTGAGCAGCGTGGACTGAACCAGGCGACCGCGACCTTCTTCTTCGTTGGCGTCACGATGGGGGCTGTGGTCTTTGGATACCTTTCGGACAGGTTTGACCCTCTCAGGCTGTCCAACAAGGCTGAAGTTTCCTGGCAAGGCCTTCACACACATGTGACTTGCAAAAGCAATGAGAGGGGCAGAAAAAGGAGAAAACACAGTCGTAAAGGGAGAACTCAGTCTTCGATATCCAAACTGGATTAAAGTCATACTGAGAAGCAATGCAAGGGCTAAATGCTGAGTTAGAGTTGTGGATTGCTTCATGGGGCACTCAGTTAGGAGCCCACATGAGAAGCTGCTCTGGCCATGGTGAGGATAAGGTGCATTGCAACAATGACAGTAGCACTGGGGTCAGAATTGCTGCATCCACTGTCTGCAAGATATTTCAGGAAAGGTAACTGCTTGAAAAGGAGAAAGATGATTAAAACAAAGCTGAAACAAGCAGCTGAGAGTTAAATCCTGACAAACTATCTGGAAATTATCTAAGGATACACAAGTGAGGGGCTCAAAGCAAATACATGTCAAGTCCAAAAAAGGTCTCAAGACAGAAAAACTGTCATTACTAGAGAAGCAGGTTAAAGCAGGGAGGCACTCCTCAAGGAAGAGCTAAGACCTTGGCGTGATAAGGAAAATAGGAGCAAATCTTTTCTCCCTGGTTAGAATGTAAGGGGGAATGTAAAGGGGAAAAAAAGTCTGAGTAACAACCTAGAATGGGCATCAATTAAGAAATCAAATATTTTTGCAAATAGCAGAACCTACCACCGAATATGCAGAGCAAGCATGCAATCAGGATGTGCTGTTCTCTCTACACTATTCAATATTTAATGGCTGTGTTTCCTGTGCAGGAAACTATTTGATTCCCTCCTGATTTCCTTTCTCTGGGACCAAAGGAACATTAGGGCGAGGCAGGCTGCAAAATCACTTCACAGCAGAAGGGAAACTAGGTGCACCATACAAAGTGGCCATCACTTCTGTATCTTTTCTTCTATCTGTTTCAAATCAGTTTTTATACAGGTCCCCAAGAAAGACCTTGGGAACTGCCAGCCAGGCAGCCTGGCATCTAGCTCTTACGAGTGAATTGGTAGAAACAGTTCTGAAGGGCTGAGCCAGTGGCCATAGGACTTCTATTTCTCTTTTGCATAAGATTCATACCGTACAAACAGATTGGATTTCTTTGAAGATGTTCACAGGTGTGTGAACAGAGGAGATATCATCTATAAGAGGTTTCCTTTCAAAAGGCTTCAAAAGAAACTGAGCAAGACAGGATGTTCCTGCTTGGCTAAATAATTGATCAAAAGCAGGGAAGGAACAGGGAGGCGTAAGCATTGAGTTGTTACAGTGAAGGGACATCTCTGGGGACCTGTTAATTGGATGTGTGCTCTTCAGCATATTCATAAAGGAATGGAGTGGGGAGGGGGTGCTGAGTGACCGGGCTGGTAGAGACAAAATCTGAGTGTGAAGAACTACAGAAGGATGATACAGAGCTCTGTGACTGGGTGTAAGCATTAAAAGACACGATTTCAGGGTAGGTTAATGTAAAACAAAGAAAGAAATGCATCCAGCTTCACATGTAAAATAGAGCTGTCCATAGTGGCACAGGAATAAGACCGAGAAGTTACAATAAAAAGCTCCTGGAAAGTATCTTATAGTCTTAGTATCACCAAGACTGGAAAAGACCTCCTGGATCATCCAGTCCAACCATACACCTACCACCAATATTTCCTCACTAAACCATGTTCCTCAGTACAACATTTAAATGTTTCTTGAACGCCGCCAGGGACAATGACTCTGCCACCTCCCCTGGCAGCCTGTGCCAGTGCCTCACCACTTTTATGGAGAAGAAATTGTTCCTAATATCCAACTTGAACCTCCCTTGGCACAACTTGAGGCCCTCTAGTCCTATCTTCTCAGTGATGAGTAGCAGCTGGGGAAGCAAACACATAATTCAGAATTGTTAGGAAAGGAAACATAAAACTAAAGTGAACATAACCATGCAGAAACATATATATATGTGATGGCCCCACATCTTGAATACCGTGTGCAGTTTTGTTTTCTCTTCAATCTCTTCCCCACCTATACCTACTCTAACCTCCCCAAGGTTATAGCAAAAGGGAAGAAAATGTGACGACAGAAAAGACTAAGTTAAGGATTGACTGCTGAGTAGACAAACCAGGACCTTCAGTTTGCTAAAGAGGAAGATGAAGAGGGTTTGGCAGCCAGCCATGCCTTCGTCAGCAGCCTGACTGCATTGCCATTCTGGGCCATGCTGTAAACCACAGCGAGCGGATCAAGCAGCTTGTGTTGGGTGCCTACAAAACTCCAGATATGGCAATAGGTCTTCCATCTTCTTGGGGTGCTCAGAACTTTATAGTGCATGTTCAGTCCCATTTCTATCATTCCACCTCTCTGCTCTTCATGGTTTCCTCATCTGCAAGATGACATTTCTTTGGCTTCATTCTCATCTCAGCCTCCTCCAGCTGTACCCATCTGAAGTGGAAAGCCAGAAATGCTTAGGGGATTTTTCAGCTCAAGAAGTGACCATTTACTCCTGCCATCTGGCTATTAATGTATTGTTTACCCATGCAAAGGCTTCCTCTCCTCTCCTGTAACAGCTTAGTTTCTATAAGAACCTCTGGTTGGAGGGTGGTTACGGCTGCTTTGAGAAATCCAAGCATTCTAAATCAATCAGAACTTTCTCATTACATTTGACTTCTCCTGCAGTGAACTTCAACAGATAATGAACATTTTCTTTACAAAAGTCATGCTGATACCTGCAGCATTTGCTTATCTGTGTCAACGAATTCTAGTCTTTAACATTATCTTTACCCACTTAATCAGTATCAATACTAGATCTGTTAAACCTCAGATTCATGCCCTCACATCTCTCCTCAGAACACTGTAAAAGCAGCCTTTCTCTTCTCTAATAGAGAAGAGGTCCAACTCCCCTGTGCAAATTGTAAATCACGTACTGCACCTCTAGTGCTTCAGGCTGAGAGACATCTGGTCCTGCCATTTTGCTACAGCTCAGGTTCGTTCTAATCCAAGCTTCCACAGACTGCTCTTGAGAACACTTCTGCTGACAAATCTTACCCCACAAGACCCTCCAACCCTTTACTGAGAACATATCTATGCCAAAGAGCAGAAATCTGGAAAAAAAAACAAAATTCTGTTATTACCTGTTCTTGTTCAGATTCTCCTTTTGTACCTTTGTTATTGTATCTCATTGGCTGCATCACGCTCTGGCAGACTCCCAGATTGGGATATTTATGAAAATTGCTTTTTTATTCATTTTTATCCTTGCACAGTTTGCTCTTTTTATTATATTTTCCACATATAAACATTCAGAGGTTGGGCTTTTCCATTTCTCTCTCTCTTTGAAGGCAGTTTTAACCGCATTACTTCTGGCAGCCTCCTTGTAGCAGTTCGATCCTGTCAGCTTCTCTCTGGTTCCGTTAGCAGGTGGTGTGCATTTGCTGCGAGAGTCTACTAATGGGTCCATAAATAGCAGCCTTGTGCTCTGCAGGGAATTTTATATTTTGATATGTTCCTTACTGTATTTTTGAACCATATCTTAATTTCAAAAATTTATTTTTGTTAGCACTTACAATTTTGGAAATGGGATCCAGCACTGGTGAGTTACTGGATGCTTGCTGCACTGACCCAGGTGCATCTGTATAAATTTTACAGTAGATCCAGAAAACTGCCTAGGCTATCACAAAGAGTTGATTCTTCTCCAGCAGACGTGTTAACTAGCTGCTGCATGAAGTTACCTGTGACTGTTCTTAAGAATGTTATGGTGTTACTATGTCCCAGCACATCATTTCACCCCCTGGTGTAAAGGTCCTTGCCACCATCCCTATCAGGTGGCCACTGGGAGAATGCCAGAATCAGTCCCTACAGACTGAATGTGACCTGTTGACAGATTTAATTACTAGGCCAGTTTCAAACCATCACATGCGGGGCTGATATTTGCTGGAAGGTCCTCTCTGCTTTTGGATTTGTCAAAATTTTCATTGAAATCCCAACCTTATGCTCCATGTTGAATTTTACATTTCCACAGTTTGTGTAGAAACACATATGCACATTGTTGGCGTGAGAGTGAATGCCTAAGCACATCTACATGTATCTGAATTCCTATATTTCTCTACACTCTCCCCACAGGACTCTGCACAGGGTCAGGTCATACAACTTCCAAAATCCTTGAGGAGCAACCTCAGCATGCATGTTCAAGCTGACATCACTTATTATCATAGTGGCATTGAATGGGGAGCCCAGTATATCATTCTTTTTTATCATTGCTTCTCTTTCCATTGGAGAGACTCATGCCCAGTGATCATGAGGCTTCCTGACCCTTTTAATGGGATCACATCGCTGCAGCA